>NC_083369.1:119036761-124974261 GCF_030254825.1 Meriones unguiculatus
GGCCCAAGCAGCAAAAGATACTACCAGATTTTCCTCACATAGCAGCCTCCTGGGTGCCAGATGCTCTGCCCCCTCAAGCCTCAACTAACCCCCAACAACCCTCATCAGAGCTGATCATGGTTTACTGTTCATCTCACAGGTGAACACCTTCACAACCGCCTCTTCCTAGTCTCAGCTTCTCAATGGTGAAAGCGGCTTCGCCACCCCAGCCTCTGAGGACTACTTGTGCTTTGAGCCAGAGAAAAGCCAGTATTACACAGGGACCTCGATGATTGGCTGAATACAGCCTGCATATGTGCACACGGAGTACTAGACCCCATCACATTGGAGTGCCAACCTGATAGAGTCTTGAGGGAGTTTTCAGCTGAATTAGTTTTCAGCTAATTCAGGTGGGAATTAGCTACTGAATTTAGAACAAATATTTTCCAATTTCTAGGCTTATAATCACTTACAGACCTGAACATTTAAAAAAAAATGTGTAAAATCTGAAGCAGTACGAACAGCACTACTTTATTTAAAGTTTAGAGGCTCTTGTATGCAATTTTTATTTATTTACTTAAGTGTATATACTTACTGTGTATGGGCTTTTTTTCTACATGTACATATACATAGCACATGAGTATACACTGCTCTCAGAGATCAGAATCCGGCATCCAGATCGCCGACAACTTCTGGTCCCCTTAAGTTTACCTTCCTCATGCTGGAATTAATTGCAAGTCTCTGTCTCTCTCTTTCTCTCTGCCTCTCTCTCTCTCTCTGTCTCTCTGTTTCTATCTGTCTCTGTCTCTCACCTTCCTGGTACATTTATGTGTGTTTTGCCTGTTTGTTTCCTATAGAGAGCAGAAGAGAGCACCAATCCTCTGAAACTGTAGTTACACATAAGTTATGAGCCATCATAAGGGTGCTTCCTCTGCAAGAACAACAAGTGTGCTTAACAGCTTGAGTCAATTTTCCACACGAGATTAGTCTGTGCACTAGGGAATTTCTCCCACAGCAGCTGTTTGCTTTCAGTGTTTTCCTACTTATACATTATTTAAAACAACCAACTAACCAAACAAACAAACAAAAAGCTACACCTATGAAAAAGAGCAAAGAAGGATCTATTGTACCAGTTGGTGGGAGGAAAAAGAAGGAGGAAGTTATGTATTTGTAATCACAATAAAATAAGAAATAATTTTTTAATTTACAGATTTATGTTTATATGTGTTTTGCTGTTTGAGTTCTCTCTCTGCATGTAGAGCTGCATGCCAGAAGAGGGCATTAGATCCCTTTGTAAATGGTCTAACCCATATGCTCTTAACTGCTGAGCCAATCTACCAGCCCCAGAAATATTTTTTTTTCTTTATTCTTTCTTTTTATGGTGTTTCAAATATTTTTTTTGTTTTTATTTATTTATTTATTTATTTATTTATTTTATTCATTTTGTATCACCCCTAAGCCCCTCCCTCTTCCCCTCCCAATCCCACCCTCCATCCTGTTTCTGCATGCATGCCCCTCCCCAAGTCCACTTATAGGGGAGGTTCTCCTCTCCTTTCTGATCTTAGTCTATCAGTTCTCATCAAAATTGGCTGCATTGTCATTGTCTGTGGCCTGGTAAGGCTGCTCCCCCCTCAGGGGGAGGTGATCAAAGAGCAGGCCAATCAGATTATGTCAGAGGCACTCCCTCTTCCCATTACTAGGTAACCCACTTGGACACTGAACTGCCATGGGCTACATCTGTGCAGGGGTTCTAGGTCATCTCCATGAATAGTCCTTGGTTGGAGTATGAGTCTCTGGGGAGTTCCCTGTGTTCAAATTATCTTGTTCTGTAGCTCTCCTTGTGGAGTTCCTGTCCTCTCCAGCTCTTACTATTTCCTACTTTTTACATAAAATTCCATTCACTCTGCCCGACAGTTAGCCATCAGGCTCAGCATCTGCTTTGACAGTCTGCAGGGCAGAGGCTTTCAGAGGCCCTCTGTGGCAGGTTCCTAGGTTGTTTCCTGTTTTCTTCTTCTTCTGATGTCCATCTTCTTTGCCTTTCAGGATGGGGATTGAGCGTTTTATTTAGGGTCCTCTCTTTTGCTTAATTTGTTTAGATATACAGATTTTAGTGGGTTTATCCTATGTTGTATGTTTATATGAGTGAGTATATACCGTGTGTGTCTTTTTGCTTCTGGGACAACTCACTCAGGATGATCCTTTCCAGGTCCCACCATTTACCTGCAAATTTCATGATTTCCTTATCAGAAATAATTTTTTAAATTACCCTTTTTATAATATTACCTTTCTCCAGAAAATAACTGACATTTTTATAGGGACTGTTTCAGTCTTATAAACTGATTAAGGAAAAAGACATCCTGATGATTTTGAAATTGCCTAACAAGAAACAAGGAATGCATTTTCCAACTATTTAAAAAGCAAATATGAAGCTGGGTGGTGGTGGGATACGCTTTATATCCCAGCACTTGGGAGGCAAAGGCAAGCAGATCTCTCTGTGTTTGAGGCCAGCCTGATCTAAAAGTGAGTTCAGGACAAGTAGTGATGCACAGGGAAACCCTATCTTAATAAAACCCAAAATAATAATAATAATTTTGAATGATGTGTATGTGTGCCCACACATTCCTGTGTGTATATGTGAATACATATATGTGTGTGTGTGCGTGTATATGGGGTGTGTGTGTGTGTGTGTTTCTGTGTGTAGGTAGATTTTAGGTATAGCCTCATCATTTCTCACTTAAGTAGTTAGACAGGGTCTCACTGAACCTGAGGGTTACAAATTCCAGTAACATGGCTCCAAGGATCTACCTGTCTCCACCTACCCAGCACTGACCTGACAGCCTGGATTTTTTTCCCATTAATTAATTAATTAATTCACCTTTGCAGGTTCTCCTCTCCTTCCTGGCCACCATCACTCCTCCCATTCTCTGCTCTCCTTGTCCTCAGAGAAGGGGGCGATCTGCCCCATGGGTAAAAACCTGCCCTGGCACATCAAGGCGCAGCAAGGACTAAGCACATCCTCTCCCAGTGAGATCAGAAAAGGCATCCCAGCTCAGGAAAGGAATCTAAAAGCATCCCTCAGAGTAAGAGAGGGTCCCTGCTCCAGTTGTTGGAGGACCAACATGAAAAACTGCACATCCGCTACACATATGTGCAGGGGTCTGAGGACCCAGCCTGAATTTGTAATGTGAAGTCTTGGTGTTAGGGTCCAGAAGACACTGAACGAATGACTCTGAACTTGAGTAGTATGCAAACAACAAAATGCAATTTTTCTGCAGAGAACCAGTATGCAGGGATCATCATCCGGGCAGAATGTTGACCCCCAGATGAGCACACAAACTCTACTTACAGTTAACTGGGGGAATGTCAGGGACAGTTAGGTCATCTTTCTTGTGATTGGCACAGGTCAAAAGCAAGGGTCCAAGTGCATTGATGATTGGCTAGGGCTAGCTAAGGCTTGATTAGTGACTGGGGGCTCTCTAAACTGGTTCAAATTTGCCCAAACTGGTGGGAGCCCATGGAGGTTACATGCCTTAATCAAGGTATGGTCCAAGAAGGCTACTTGACTCTGATCAGGGATTAGTGGCTTCTCTGACCAGTAGCTAAATAACCTTATCTCCCTAGGTCAATTGTCTGGAGCAAGCCAGTTTCTGTTTGTTTTTTTTTTTTTTTTTTTTTTTTGCTTGTTTGTTTGTTTTGTTTTGTTTTGTTTTGTTTGTTTTTCCCTGCAACTGAAGTTCTTTTTCTGAGGATCAGAAAACTCAGGCCTGTTCTATCCCAGCAAAAAAAAAAAAAAAAAAAATAAAGGCTGTCACAAAGTTGGTTTGGTCAGGCTTATTTAGCCAGGCCCTCTCATTGGGTTCCTACCTTAAATCCATATGCTTGCAAGAAAAGCACTTTAACAAAAGTATCATCACTCTAGCTGCACTCTGAGGTAGTTTTCTCTTTCTTTAATTAATTCGTTTTTTTTTATTACAATATATTAACTTTGTAACCCAGCTGCAGCCCCCTCCCTCTTCCCCTTCCAATCTGGCCCATCTGACCACTGATGCAGGAGAACTTCTTCCCCTTCCATCTGACCCTAGCCTATACAGTTAAGGACTGGCTGCATTGACTTCCTCTATGGCCTGGTAAGGCTGCTCCCCACTAATGACAGGTGATCAAAGAACAGGCCACTGAGTTCATGTCAGAGACTGTCCCTGTTTCTCTTACTAGGGAATCCACTTGGACACTGAGCTGTCATGGGCTACCTCTGTGAATAGGTTCTCAGTTATTTCTGTGCATGGTCCAGGTTTGGAATATTAGTCTCAGAAAAGACCCTTGTGTCCAGATGTTTTGGTTCCATTGCTCTCCTTGTGGAGCTCTGTCCCCTCTAGGATTTTTTTTATCTCCCTTTTTTCAAAAGATTCTCTGTACTCTGCCCAAATTTTGGCTATGAGTCTCAGCATCTGCTTAGATACTGTGTTGTGTAGAGTCTTTCAGAGGCCCGCTGTGGTTGGCTCCTGTCCTGTTCCCTGTTTTCTCCCACTTCTGATGTCTGTCTTGTTTGCCTTTCTGAATTAGGATTGATCATCTTACCCATGTCCTCCTTCTTGCTTAGCTTCATTAGGTGTACAGATTTTAATATGTTTATCTTATTGTATATCTCTAATATCCACTTATAAGGGAGTATATACAGTGTGTGTGTGTCTTTCTGCTTCTGGGATACCTCACTCAGTGTGATCTTTTCTAGATCCCACTGCAAATTTCATGATCTTCTTGTTTTTAAATGCTGAGTAGTATTCCATTGTGTAAATGTACCACAATTTCTGTATCCATTCCTCAGTTGAGGGACATCAAGGTTATTTCCAGATTCTGGTTATCATGAAGGAACCTGCTACAAACATGATTGAGCAAATGACCTCCTTGTATACCTGAGCATCTTTTGGCTATATGCCTAAGAAGGGTATGGATGGATCTTATATTCACCTCTGTTTTCTGAGAAAGTGCCAGATTGATCTCCAAAGTGGTTTTACACATTTACATTCCCACCAGCAATGGAGGAGGGTTCCCCGGTCCCCGTATTCTCTCCAGTACGTGTTGTCACTTGAGTTTTGATCTTAACCAATCTGATGGGTGTAAGGTGAAATGTCAGGGTTGTTTTAATTTGCATTTCCCTGATGACTTAGGACTTCGTACATTTCTTTAAGTGTTTCTCTGCCATTCTATAGTCCTCTATTGAGAATTCTCTGTTTAGCTCTGTACCCAATTTTTAAATTGGATTACTTGATTTGTTGCTTGTTTAACTTCTTGGGTTCTTTAAGTATACTGGATATTAGCCCTCTGTCAGATGTAGGGTTGGTGAAGACCTTTTTCCAGTATCTCGGCTGTTGTTTTGTTCTGATGACAGTGTCCTTTGCTTTACAGAAGATTTTCAGTTTCATTATGTCCTATTTATTGATTGTTGATCTTGCAGCCTCTGCTGTTGGTGTTCTGTAAAGGAAGTTGTCTCCTGTGTCAATGAATTCAAGGATCTTCCTCACTTTTTCTTCTAACAAGTTTAGTGTGTCTGGTTTTATTTTGAGGTCTCTGATCTACTTTGCCCTTAGTTTTGTGCAGGGTGATAATTATGGATGTATTTGCATTTTCTACATGGAATTATCCAGTTAGATCATCACCATTTGTTGAAGATGCTATCTTTTTTTCCACTGTATGGTTTTGGCATCTTTCTCAAAAATTGGTATCACCTCCCCCAGAGAGGGGAGCAGCCTTCCTAACAACATAGGAAGACAATGGAGCCAGTATTGATGATACCTGATAGGCTAGGATCAGTTGGAAGGGGAGGAGGTCCTCCCTTATCAGTGGACTTTGAGACAGACATTGGAGGAGATGTAGGAGGTAGGGTAGGATGGGGAGGGAATGAGGAAGGGTGCTACAGATGTGATACAAAGTGTATAAACTGTAATTACTATAATAAAATTATAAAAAATCAGATGTTCATAGGTGCATAGGCTTATTTCTGTGTCTTCTATTTGATTTCATTGATTCACCAGTCTGTTTCTATGCTAGAACCATGCAGTTTTTATTACTGTTCCTCTATAGTACAGCTTGAGATCAAGTATGGAGATGCTTCAGAATATCTTTCATTGTAGAGGATTGTTTTAGCTCTTCTGCGTTTCTTGTTATTCCATATGAAGTTGAGAATTTTATTCTCACGTACTGTAAAGAATTTTGTTGTTAATTCGATGGGAATTGCATTGAATATGTAGATTGCTTTTGGTAAGATGGCCATTTTTGCTATGATATTCCTGCTGAGCCATGAGCATGAGATATATTTCCATCTTCTAATATCTTCTTGTATTTCTTTCTTCAGAGACTTGAATTGTTTTTCATACAAGTTTTTGGCTTATTTGGTTAGAGTTACACCAAGATACTTTATGTCTTTTGTGACTATTGTGAAGGGTGTAGCTTCACTAATTTCTTTCTCAGCCCATTTATTTTTTGCATACAAGAGGGCTACACATTATTTTGAGTAACTTTTGTATCCAGCCACATTGCTGAAGGTGTTTATCAGCTGTAGGAGTTTCTTGGTATAATTTTTGGGGTGACTTACGTATACTATTATATCATCTGCGAATATTGATACTTTGACTTCTTCCTTACCAATGAGACTTGGAGATCAAACTCCTAGCTTTCACACTGTACCCTAACACTGAGCTACATCATCAGTCAATTTGTAGTTCTATGTGCTTGGGTGAGTATTCACCTCTATGTGTTTTAGAGAAAATTATAATTACTATGAATCAAAAAATATTCCACTACACTATAGGGCCTACAGAGATCTGATGCCCTCTTCTCACTTCATCAGACACGAGGCGCACATATAGTACACATAAAAGGAACATGCAAAACACCCATACACATAAAATATAATTAAAACTATAATGGTTTGCTTTATATAATTAAAATATAAAGGTTTGTTTATATGTCTTCATTCATCTTGACATAATTTTTTTTCTTTTACCAGATAATTATCCAAACACTTTTAACCTTTATATGGAAACTTATATCCCATCATTCTTCAATGAATACTTTATTTTCTCCTTGTAACAGCTGTGACACATGCCAATATTTCATATGTTTAATTTTTGTTAAGGAATATTTGACATATAATCATTGCATATGCTTTTATATACACTATAACAGTTGGACACCAGTGTGAAATACATAGGCATCTGTCAAGGTTATTTTCCTTATGTTCTTGAGTTTATGTCACATCCTCTGTTCCAGTGACTATTTTTCCTGTTTTTCTATGCCAAATCTATAATACAGCTGACAGAATTGAAGATAGCATAAAGATATACTTGTGTCTCTCAATCTGACTATGAGAATATTGAAATAATGGATGGCACAAGAGTGGAAATTTCCCCCAGTTATATTTTTCTGGGAGAAATGAAAGGCCTCCATCAGAAGGAGAAAGTTCAGCTCTAACAACTTGTCTGACAATTCTGAATGGTGAGACTGAAGCCCATGTCAACGGTAGGTCAATAGTAGTAGAACCACACCTTAACTGAGACTGCTTAGATGTACATAACCTTGGCATTTATATTTAATTTTACTTCAGAAGACTGATGGAATGAATTGCTGTCACTCACACTGTGCATAGAAGTACACACATCCAGGAAATGGAATTTCTGAGACCTGTTCTAATTACAAGGTCATGGATAGAACACCACCACCACTGTGGCACAGAAGCCTATTGGTAGAGTCTACTAGTGCCTCTGGAAGCTATGGCAAAGAGCACCTGTCCAGTAGAACACAGATGTGGTATCTAGGTGGAAGTCCAGTTTTCATCTTCATACCATACTAGGCCAGTGGAGAGTGCTAGTCATTTTCATCACCCCAGTTCTCCACTTGGAGAACTGTTGCAAAGCAATAAAAGCTGCTTTTTTATTTATATCTCATTCCTTCAGCCCTTGACATTTCCAGTCCATGCATAACCTGTATATTTGAAGGAACTTTCAAAGCCAGGCCACCACAAATCTAGTATTAACAAATTTCACTCTGAAGTCCACTTCTTCAAATTTTCAGGCTTAGGAAAGGAATGGACCCATGAAATTTTGATGAATGAAACAAAGAGGACCACACCAGAATTGGCACCCCACCTTAGTTAAAAAGAAAAATGTGTCAAAACAGCATGCAAAACAGAAATACTAAAGATGAAAACAAAAATCCAAATCAATTTTTAAATGGTCTTTAAAAGATCTGTTGAGTGTGGATAGTATATTGAAAATGAGAAAAATAAACAAACAAAAACAAACATGCACTGGAAAATATACCAGTCCTATCTTTCAGTTAATTCATAGCCCTACAATACATTTATTTTGGAATTGCTTGATAATATTTCTACCATGTAAAAAAAAAAGTACCTCATTATTTTAGGACACTACTGAGTCATACATAGTGCACTATAATATTGATTAACTTGTCTGTTAAATATTTTGAAGGAAAGTCTGTAGACCAAATACCATCCTTTGCACTTCTATTTGCTATTCCAGAGAACCTGGGTTCAAGATCTACAAGAATGTGCTTCTGGACCGAGCTTGTGGTACTTATTCCCAGCAGGGGTTTGTGTGTGTTGAAGCCACTGTCCTACAGCAGTGCTCAGATATATCATCATGTGAATGTGTGGCCCTTGAACCTGCTGAGGCCATGGGGTGTGCCCAGCTATGTGGACATCTGTGGTCTTTTCATGTTGCAGATGGCTACCATCTTAAATATGTTGCCTGCCTGGTACAATGCTTGGCTTCATATCTTCCCGTGCTTGGGGCTCAGGGAGGCTCCTGGGACAACAGAGGGAAGGCTCTGGACCCTATTGAACCAACGCAGGATCCAGGCAGAATTGCAAGAGGTGGTGTGCTGTGAAGGGGCAGAGACTGGATAACAAGAGGAGGAGGAAGGGGACTCTGTGAATGCTGGTTGAGGAGAAGAGACTGAGGCTCTGTCATGCAGTGGCAATGACATGGTCTGTTCACAGAAGGAACAATGCACAAGAGGAAGTCCTGGGGGACCTGAAGTGAGGGTTGGGGAGGAGGGACCCATCACAGCCCTTACTTTCCTGTTCCTGTCTCAACCAACAGCCTGACAATCCTGCCTGCTACACCAGATACCTAGCAGGACTGGAAACCTTGAGCTGTGATGTGGGTCCCTCCTTTCTTGTTCATAGTGTCACTCCTGTAACCTCGACTGACATCTAATGCTGGTTCATACAGAGTTGGAAAGAGAGGGTCCAGGCTAGTTCTGAACAATGGATCACCCCATACACATGGGTTTTGTCATTTGGATGATAATTTAAGGAGACCATGGTCTCCTCCAATTCTGGATGGCTGTCCCCATTGAAGGAGGAGGACACTGTAGCCCTTCTCTGGTCTTACTCTGCTTCCTTCACTGGTGCTTTGACCAGAGGGGTTGGTCTCTTCTGTGACTGTAGTCTACCTCACTGTTCCCATCCTGGACACAGAAGCACTGCTTCCATCTCCCTGACATCTTTTGGTGGTGATATTTGTGTTTTGTTTTAGTTTCCAAACTACAGAATTTGAATAAAAAAAGCAAAACACACACACACACACACACAAAAACAAAACAAAAAAAACATAGGAATTCTATCCTCAAACTTTTATATTGCGAAAGACCAACACAAGCATTTTGGATTTTTGTTGTTGTTGTTATTTTTGTTTGTTTCTTTTTTAATTGATTTTAATTTTTTATATTAATCACAGGTTATTTATTTGAATCTCAGCCATAGCCCCCTCTCTCATTCCTTTCCAACACCACCCTTCCTCCCTCAACTCCTCCCTGCCCCTTTCCAAGTCCACTGCTATGGGAGGTCCTCCTCCCTTTCTATCTGACCCTAGGACATGGGAAGTAGGAGAAAACAGGTAACAGGACAGGAACCTACCACAGAGAGCCTCTGAAAAACTCTACCTAACACTGTATCAAAGCAGATACTGAGACTCATAACCAAACCTTTGGCAGAGTGCAGGAGAGGACAGGAGCTCCACAAGGACAAAATATATCAGGGCACGAGAGTCCGCTATGAGACTGTTTCTCCAACCAAGGACCATGTAAGGATATAACATAGAACCCCTGCTCAGATGTAGCCCATGGTAGCTTAGAATCCAAGTGGTTTTCCCTAGTAAAGGGAACAGTAACTATTTCTGACATGAACTCAATGACTGGCTTCTTAACCCCCCACCCCTCCAGGGAGGAACAGCCTTGCTAGGCCACAGAAGAGGACGTGTTTGTTTCTTTTTCAACACAAGTTTTTTTCTCTGTAGCCATGTCTGTCCTGGACTCAGTCTGTACACCAGGATGGCCTCAAACTCACAGCATTCTGCCTGCCTCTGCTTAGTGCTGGGATTACAGGTGTGCACCACCAAGGCCTGCAGTGTATCATTTTTGTTGTTTTTCTTTTGGTTGGTTGTTTGGTTGGTTTTGTTGTTATTTTGTTTTTTTGTTTGTTTTGAGACAAGGTTTCTCAGTGAAGCCATGGCTGTCGTGGACTTGCTTTATAGACCATGCTTGCTTCCAACTCAGAGAGATCTGCCTGCCTCTGGCTACTTCAGTGCTGGGATTACAGGTGTGTGCCACTGCGCCCAGCTCACCCAAACACATTTTATCCCTGATTCAAACTGCCACTATGTAGATAGTGCTTATTTCCATCATCAAGCATGCTTTTTAGTGGACTTTTAGGGACTCGTGTTTCTGCCATACCTCCTAAGACAAACTCCTGATCCTCTGATAAAATGTAGGATTAAGGCCTTATATCCAAACTTAGTACCAAAGGGCACCTACAAGCAGCTTTTCCTGAGACCTTCCTACTGGTAAACTCACAATGGGAGGGAGGGGCCAAATGGCTCAGTCCAGTGCCTTTTATTGGCTAGAGCTGTGACATAAGCAAGAACATTGACTCTCATTGGCTGGGTAGGGGATAAGGGTGGGCTCTCCCTGGCTGGGAAGCTTTAAGGAAAGCTGACAGCAGCCTGGGAAGTACAAGATCCCTAGCTCTCCTGAGGGCCTCCCTTTAGACACTCACTAACATCCCATGGAGGCTGAGGATCTGGCCCACAGTGCGAGAGACACACAAAGGAGATGTGGTGATTAATCTGTAAGTCTTGGGCATTGTCCTGGCTGATGGTGATACCATTATGCTGAATCTTCTACAGAGGATATGTGCCTTCTTTCAGTGGAGTACGAAGTCTGAGGAAACACCACATGAACAGCCTCAATGTAATCCTCTGGTTGTTAGCCCATGTCTACCACTCAAAAAGACTCCCTAGAAAGGTTCTCCTCCAACATGAGATGAGGTGCAGTGGGCAGGAACCATGGGGAGGATTCTGCCTCCATCCCAAGTGGCTGTTGAGCTAAGAATCTCCCTGAGTTCACAAGAATTAGGCCAGTACTAAAATGTGGCCGAAGCTGCTTTGGTGGGCTAATGCAGGATGGTGTTTGGACCCACTCACAGGAGACACAAGTGTGAATCGTGTTGTCAACATGACTTTGCATCTTGCCCTTGAAAGATGCTCCTGAGCATTCCCCAGAGGAGGGAAATGGTTATTGTCTTATGGTCAGAGAGGGGATGATATGTGTTCATATCTACCGGGGCAGTCTGTAGTGTTACTTTACTATGATGCAACACTTTGATCAAAACAACTTTTGAAGGAGGGCGTTTCCACAACAGTGTTCATCATTGAAGGAAGTGAGGACAGGGATTCAAGCAGGGTAGGAACCTGGAGGCAGGAGCTGATGCAGGGACCATGGAGGGGTGCAACTTTCTGGCTTAGTCCTTATGACTGGCTCAGGCTGCTTTCTTATAGAACCCAAGACCACCCTCCCATCAAGCACTGATTAAGAAAATGCCTTACAGGGTTGCCTACAACCTGATCTTGTGGGGGCATTTTCTCAACTGAGGTTCCTTCCACTCTAATGACTCTAGTGTGTGCCAAGTTGACATAAAAACAGACAGTACAGATGGTCAGAGTAGAGCTTCTGAATACTGGTTGCTTGCATTTGACATGAACCAGTATAACCTTTGTTACCTGTTCAATAGGTAACTCAGCGCTGATGTCTATCCAAGGATTCATGACCAACTTGTGTGCCAATTATGGATGGATTACCAAATCTATATTCTTCCACACTGAAGTAGTCTGTGATAATATGCCTGTGAGAATCGGAGTAAATGTCATCATTCTTGTGGAAGAAGATGAAACAACTCAGGTCCTGAATGCCCTCAAGGTAACACTGAGTTTTCCCAGAGTCTCTTAACCTAGTGGTATTTTGATTTCTTTCCAGGATAAGACCAACTCTAATGTAGGGTGAGTTTAATCGGCTTGTTCTGATATGTGGTTGCAGTATCATGTTTCTATTTTTCTTTTCCTAAAGATTTGTTTCAGTTGTCTTTAGTATTTAAACATGTTGAATGATGACAATTATGTGAACTCATATAATAAGCAACTTCCACTGATAGGAAAAGTCTATATCTCCTTTATTAATACAAACAATTAGAATGATAAACATAATATATTTTATACTGTTTTTTATACAATATTCAAGGTGTATTTACTGTGCAACAAAGTTATGCTATAGATTATGTAATAGTTCTAGAAACATAATCAGTTTGTCTATAGTGAACTAATGTATAGCCTCAGGCATAGGCTACAGAAAAGCCTTTTTATCAGTACTGATCAAGGTCTATTTATCATTATTGTTATTAGTAATGGAAATTTACCTGCAAATTGAGAACTGAAAATCAGAGTCATGTTTTTTTGTTTTCATTTTTTCAGAACTTCCTAAAAACTTGAAGTGTAAGAAAAACAGACAGACCTGATAGGCTAGGGTCAGTTGGTGAAATGGAGGAAGACTTCCCCTAATGGTGGAGTAGGGAAAAGTCTTGGGAGGAAAAGTGGGAGGAATTGTGGGATAGGGAGGGGATGAGGGACTGGGCTACAGTTGGGAATGCAAAGTGAATAAATTGTAATAAATTTTAAAATATTTTTTAAAAAACAAAAAAACACACAAACATAAAAGAAAAGCAAATTCTCACTTTTCATTAGTATGACACAGCATAGGTCTTTGTTAGGAAAAAAGTTCTTTATTAAGAAAAGAGTGTATGTAACCTATTATTTAACCAATATCGTCTTTTTCTTCTTTTTATGTACAATTTTCTTATCCTGTAAGCATCTATCTCTTGGTTATAGCAAGAATTGTTAAGTTGTAGTCAACTCATGAATGGCATTGTGGAATATGCCTTTAATTATACCATTGGGAGGCAAGGGCATATAGAATCTCTGTGGGTTCAAAGCCAGAATGGTTCACATAATAAGTTCATGTCATCCAGGGCTAGAGTATAAGGCCATGTTTTAAATAAACAATCTCAGGTAAATTTTCTCATTTAGATATTAGTTTTATGTAACAGAGACATACTCTATACATCACATGGCCTCAAATTAACAATGACCCCTGGGCTAACCTCAAACGTGCAATCTCTGACTCGTAAGTGCTGGAATTACAGGCCTCAAATACTGTCTCCTATTTCTTTTTTTTTTTTTTTCCTTACAAGATAGTTTATTTCTTTTTTTAAATTAATTTTTTGTTTATTACAATTTATTCACTTTGTATCCCATCTATAGCCCCCTCCCCCATCCATTTTCTTTTTCTTTTTTTTTTTTCAATGCAGTTTATTCAGGAACCTTGAACAATCATCTGACCCTGGGTAAAGCCAGCCCACTTTAAATAGCCTCTGGGTAGCCAACCACAGCATGCCATGTGGGCAATGCAGATAGGTCCACATACATGGAAGCAAGCCAGATCCTCAGCCTTAGCCAAATGTGGAGTTGTTTCTGACAGAGAGCACTCACCATCGGGAAGGTGGAAGGCAGAAACCAGCTCCATCTTTCAGGCGTGGCATTACGCAGCTCTCTACAGTTCCCCCTTTTTGTTTTGGACGCATCAGGCAAGAGTAGAGGTCTGATCTCTGATATTAGAAATAAATTGGGACTTTGTACTGATGTTCATTTAGGTGTCATCCACCCAAAGAGCATCAGACCTGTCTGATACCTTTTTCTCAGAGGTGGGACCTGGGGCATCAACCCGCATGCAATCAGACATGCTCTTCTCTGGGTCCAAAGCGGCTGACCCTGAGTGCAGTGCTTAGCCTCGCATCCTGAGCATAACATTTTGGCTTTTTATGGTAGCCAACCATGCTTGGGGAGACTGTCCTGCTTCAATGGCTGTAAAGGCCTGAATGGTCATGGCTGCATTACTCTGTTGTGAGACTCTAATCTTGCATATATACCACAGGCAAACCAAGGTGACCAACACCAGAAGGCCTGCTAACGCTCCCATGCCCGCCCATTCCTTCAGATGATTCATGGCTGCAGCAATCCATGATGATAATCCTGTGGCTAGTCCTGCGTCCACTCTGGTAGAATTTACCATGGCAATGGCCACTCTCAGCTGCTCCATTGTAGTATCGAATTCTCCAGTCCAATTACCTAAAATATAGCTGGACAATTGTTTAGACAGATTTGCAACACAGGGAAAATTCTCATGTTGTATGCTAGTGACTCAAAAGTCCATCATACTTTCATTGACAGCCAAGTTGAGCGATTTGCCATAGGGTATCAATTTGCTCCTGTACGAGGTCAATCCTCTGATTGAACACCATCAAACCTCCTTTTAGTTGAGCATTAATTCCTTTTCGTACATCTAAGGCATGAGCTACATTGGCTAAAAGATTATTCAGGGTCTGAGCAGTCTGCCCAGTATGACTCATGGCTAATGCCCTGGTGGTAGCTCCAACAGCCGCCAATGAGATGGCAGTAAAAATGGCAGCTGTAATTCCAGGATCCCTTTTCTGTCTGAAGAGAGTCATAGCGTGAGGGCATCAACGGGCACAGGCACCAAGCGAGGCATGCGATTAACCAGCTAGTAAATTTACTAGCATTCCAGCATTGGGCAAAAAAGCAAGTATCATTACCACAATTACTTGGCTCTATCTGGCTAATAATGAATAAAAATGGGGATATAGACAAACAGGTGTGGGCTTATAGGAAATATTATGAGAAGCCTTAACCCCTGGTTGGAACATCCTGTGAGAGTTCTAGAACTAGCAGTGGTGGTGTCCGAGGTCTGAGTAGGTTCAGGAGACCATTGCCCCCAGGGGCGAGACGTGCTGCATGTAAATTGACTAACTCCATCTTTTCCTCCACTTTTGAAGGTTATTTAAGGTTCTTAAATTATTTTTTCCCTTTTTTTTAATTTTTCATCAATTACACTTTATTCATTCTGTATCCCCCCATAAGCCCCTCCCTCCCCTCCCAATCCCACCCTCCCTCCTCCCTCTGCATGCATGCCACTCCCCAAGTCCACTGGTAGGGGAGGTTCTCCTCTCCTTTCTGGTCTTAGTCTATCAGTTCACATCAAAAGTGGCTGCATTGTCCTCTACTATGGCCTGGTAAGGCTGCTCCCCCTCAGGAAGAGGTGAATAAAGAGCAGGCCAGTCAGTTCATGTCAGAGGTAGTCCCTCTTCACATTACTATGTAACCCAATTGGACTCTGAACTGCCCTGGGCTACATCTGTGCAGGGGTTCTGGGTTATCTCTATGAATAGTCCTTGGTTGGAGTATGAGTCTCTGGGAAGTTCCCTGTGTTCAAATTTTCTTGTTCTGTTTTTCTCCTTGTGGAGACCCTGTCCTCTCCAGCTCTTACTATTTCCCAGTTCTTACATAAAATTTCATTCACTCTGCCCAATAGTTGCCCATCAGGCTTAGCATCTGCTTTGATAGTCTGTAGAGCAGAGGCTTTCAGAGGCCCTCTGTGGTAGGTTCCTAGGTTGTTTCCTGTTTTTCTTCTTCTTCTGATCTCCATCCTCTTTGCCTTTCCGGATGGGTATTGGACATTTTAGTTAGGGTCCTCTCTCTTGCTTAGTTTCTTTAGATGCACAGGTTTTAGTGGGTTTGTCCTATGTTGTATGTCTATGTGAGTGAGTATATACCATGTGTGTCTTTTTGCTTCTGGGACAACTCACTCAGGATGATCCTTTCCAGATCCCACCATTTACCTGCAAATTTCATGATTTCCTTATTTTTCATTGCTGAGTAATATTCCATTGTGTAGATGTACCACATTTTCTGCATCCATTCTTCAGTTGAGGGGCATCTGGGTTGTTTCCAGCTTCTGGATATTACAAATAAAGCTGCTACAAACATGGTTGAGCAAATTTTCTTTTTGTGTGCTTGAGCCTCTTTTGGATATATGCCTAGGAGTGGTATGGCTGGATCTTGAGGAAGCACTATTCCTAGTTCTCTGAGAAAACGCCAGATTGATTTCCAGAGTGGTTGTACCAGTTTACATTCCCACCAGCAGTGGATAAGGGTTCCTCTTTCTCCACAACCTCTCCAGCATGTGTTGTCACTTGAGTTTTTGATCTTGGCCATTCTCATGGGTATAAGGTGAAATCTCAGGGTTGTCTTGATTTGCATTTCCTTAATGGCTAGTGAGGTTGAGCATTTCTTTAAGTGCTTCTCTGCCATTCAGTATTCCTCTACAGAGAATTCTCCGTTTAGCTCTGTTCCCCATTTTTTAAGTGGGTTACTTGGTTTGCTGCTTTTCAGCTTCTTTAGTTCTTTATATATACTTGATATGAGTCCTTTGTCAGATAAAGGGTTGGTGAAGATTCTTTCCCAATCTGTAGGAGGTCGCTTTGTTTTGATGACAGTGCCCTTTGCTTTGCAGAAGCTTTTCAGTTTCATGAGGTTCATTTATTGATTGTTGCTCTTAGAGCCTGTGCTGTTGGAGTTCCGTTCAGGAAGTTTTCCCCTGTACCAATGAGTTCTAGGGTATTCCCCACTTTTATTTCAAGCCGATTTAATGTGTCTGGTTTTATGTTGAGGTCTTTGATCCACTTGGACTTCAGTTTTGTGCAGGGTGATAAGTATGGATCTATTTTCATTTTTCTACATGTAGACATCCAGTTGGACCAGCACCATTTGTTGAAGATGCTGTCTTTTTTCCATTGTATGGTTTTGGTGTCTTTGTCAAATATCAGGTGTCCATAAGTGTGTGGGTTTATTTCTGGGTCCTCTGTTCGGTTCCATTGATCAACCATTCTGTTTCTATGCCAGTACCATGCAGTTTTTAAAACTGTTGCTCTATAGTACAACTTAAGATCAGGGATGGAGATACCTCCAGAAGGTCTTTTATTGTAGAGGATTGTTTTAGCAATTCTGGGTTTCTTGTTATTCCATATGAAGTTGAGAATTTTTCTTTCCAGGTCTGTAAAGAATTGTGTTGGTAATTTGATGGGCATTGCATTGAATCTGTAGATTGCTTTTGGTAAGATGGCCATTTTTACTATGTTAATCCTACCAAGCCATGAGCATGGGAGATCTTTCCATCTTCTCATATCTTCTTCTAGTTCTTTCTTCAGAGATTTGAAATTTTTTTCATACAAGTCTTTGACTTCCTTGGTTAGGGTTACTCCGAGGTACCTTATGTCATTTGTGGCTATTGTGAAGGGTGTTGTTTCCCTAATTTCTTTCTCAGCCCTTTTGTCTTTTGTATACAGGAGGGCTACTGATTTTTTGAGTTAATTTTGTATCCGGCCACTTTGCTGAAGGTGTTTATCAGCTGTAGAAGATCCCTGGTAGAGTTTTTGGGGTCACTCACATATACTATCATATCATCTGCAAATAGTGATAATTTGACTTCTTCCTTTCCAATTTGTATCCCCTTGATCTCCGTCAACTGTCTTATTGCTCTAGAAAGGACTTCCAGAACTATGTTGAAGAGATATGGAGAGAGTGGGCAACCTTGTCTTGTCCCTGATTTCAGTGGGATTGCTTTAAGTTTCTCTCCGTTCAGTTTGATGTTGGCTATAGGTTTGCTGTATATCGCCTTTACTATGTTTAGATATGTGCCTTGTATCCCTGATCTCTCCAATACTTTAAACATGAATGGATGTTGGATTTTGTCAAAGGCTTTTTCAGCATCTAGGGAGATTATCATGTGGTTTTTTTTCTTTCAATTTGTTAATATGGTGGATCACATTGATGGATTTCCATATACTGAACCATCCCTGCATACCTGGGATGAAGCCTGCTTGGTCATGGTGGATGATATCTTTGATGTGTTCTTGTGTTCGGTTTGCGAGTATTTTGTTGAGTATTTTTGCATCAATGTTCATAAGGGAGATTGGCCTGAAATTCTCTTTCTTTGTTGAGTCTTTGTGAGATTTAGGTACCAAGGTGACTGTGGCTTCATAGAATGAGTTTGGTAATGTTCCTTCTGTTTCTATTTTGTGGAATAGCTGGAGGAGAATTGGTGTTAGCTCTTCTTTGAATGTCTGGTAGAATTCTGCGCTGAAACCATCAGGTCCTGGGCTTTTTTTGGATGGGAGACTTTCGATGACTGCTTCTATTTCCTTGGGGGATATAGGACTATTTAATTGATTTACCTGGTCCTGATTATTTAACTTTGGTAAGTGGAATCGATCAAGAAAATTGTCCATTTCATTTAAATTTTCAAATTTTGTTCTGTATAAACTTTTGAAGTAAGTCCTAATGATTGCTTGGATTTCCTCAGTGTCGGTAGTTATGTCCCCCTTTTCATTTCTGATTTTGTTGATTTGGATGGTGTCTCGCTGCCTTTTAGTTAGCTTGGCTAAGGGTTTGTCTATATTGTTGATTTTCTCAAAGAACCAGCTCTTGTTTTCATTGATTCTTTGAATTGTTTTATTTGTTTCTAATTGATTGATTTCATCCCTGAGTTTGATTATTTCCAGCTGTCTGCTCCTTCTTGGTGTGTCTGCTTCTTCTTTTTCTAGGGTTTTTAAGTGAGCCATTAAGTTGCTTGAATGCACTGTCTCAAATTTCTTCTTGAAGGCACTTATTGCTATGAACTTTCCTCTTAGCACTGCTTTCATTGTGTCCCACAAGTTTGGGTATGTTGTGACTTCATTTTCATTGAGTTCTAGGAAGATTTTAATTTCTTTCTTTATTTCTTCCCTGACCCAGCTGTCTTTTAGTAGCAAGTTGTTCAGTTTCCATGTATGTGTAGGCTTTTTGCTATTTCTGTTGTTACTGAGGTCCAGCCTTATTCCATGGTGATCCGACAGGATACAAGGGATTATTTCAATCTTCCTGTATTTGTTGAGGCTTGCTTTGTGACCAACTATGTGGTCTATTTTGGAGAAGGTTCCATGAGGTGCTGAGAAGAAGGTAATTTCTTTTGTGTTTGGGTGTAAGGTTCTGTAAATGTCTGTTAGGTCCATTTGATTCATGACCTCTGTTAGAGATATTGTTTCTTTGTTTAATTTCTGTTTTGTTGACCTGTCCTTTGTTGAGAGTGGGGTGTTGAAGTCTCCCACTATTAGTGTGTGGGGATCTATATGTGGTTTAAGTTTTATCAATATTTCTTTCACAAATGTGGGTGCCCTTGTATTTGGGGCATAGATGTTCAGGATTGTGATGTCTTCTTGGTGGAATTTTCCCTTGATGAGTATGAAGTGTCCTTCCCCATCTCTTTTAATTAATTTTGGTTGAAAGACTATTTTATCAGATATTCGAATGGCTACTCCTGCTTGCTTCTTGGGTCCATTTGCTTGAAAAGCCATCTTCCATCCCTTTACCCTCAGGTAATGTCTATCTTTGTGACTTAGGTGTGTTTCTTGTATACAACAGATTGCTGGGTTTTGTTTACGTATCCATTCTGTTAGTCTGTGTCTTTTTATTGGAGAATTAAGTCCATTGATATTGAGAGAGAGTAATGACCAGTGGCTGTTAAATCCTTTGACTTTGATATTGGCTGTGGTCATACCGTTGTGTGCTTGGTTGTTTTTTGTTTTACTGAAGTGAGGTTATTTATTTTCTGTGTTTTCTTGAATGTAGCTAGCTTTCTTGGGTTGTATTTTCCCTTCCAGTGTCTTCTGTAATGCTGGATTTGTTTGTAGGTATTGTTGAAATTTGTTTTTGTCATTGAATATCTTGTTTTCTCCATCTATGAGTACTGAGAGTTTTGCAGGGTATAGTAGCCTGGGCTGACATCTGTGTTCTCTTAGGGTCTGCATGATATCTGTCCAGGCCCTT
Organism: Meriones unguiculatus; assembly: GCF_030254825.1. Taxonomy (NCBI): domain Eukaryota; kingdom Metazoa; phylum Chordata; class Mammalia; order Rodentia; family Muridae; genus Meriones; species Meriones unguiculatus. Next base: position 119,056,861 of record NC_083369.1, read on the forward strand.
CTGGCTTTCATAGTCTCTGTTGAAAAGTCAGGTGTGATTCTAATGGGTTTGCCATTATGTTACTTGGCCTTTTTCTCTTGCAGCTTTTAGTATTTTTTCTTTGTTCTGTATACTTACAGTTTTGATTATTATGTGGCGGGAGGATTTTCTTTTCTGGTCTAATTTATTGGTTGTTCTATAGGCCTCTTGTATTCTTATTGGCCTCTCCTTTAAGTTGGGGAAATTTTCTTCAATGATTTTGTTGAAAATATTTTCTGGGCCTTGGTGCAGGGAATCTTCTTTTTCCTCTATTCCTATTATTCTTAGGTTTTGTCTTTTTATGTTGTCTTGAATTTCTTGGACGGTCTGTGTCAGGAATTTTTTAGATTTATCATTTTCTTTGACAGATACATCTATTTCTTCCATTGTATCTTCCACACCTGAGATTCTTTCTTCCATTTCTTGTAGCCTATTGGTTATGCTAACCTCTGTAGTTCCTGCTTTTTTCCCTAAGTTCTTTCTCTCCACAATTTCTTCCATTTGTGTTTTTTTTTTTAATTTTTCCAATTCTATCTTCAGGTCTTGAGCTATTTTGTTGGTTTCCTTCCCCTGTCTGACTGTATTTTCATGTTTTTCCGTCAATTCCTTCAGCTGTTTGTTTGAACAATCCACTGTTTCTTTTATTTCATTCAGTGATTTAAGCATTTCCTCTCTAAAGGCCTCATACTTTTTGGCTTCAGCTTATATTTCTTTTCGTATTTTATTTGTTTCCTCTGTTATCATCTTCTTGAGCATAGATGTTAGGTCGTCTCCTTGAATTTCATTTATGCTGGGGTGTCTAGGGCTATTTGCCCCTTGATAACTGGGTTCTGGAGATGCCATAATGCTCTGGCTTTTGTTGGTTGAACTTTTATGCTGTCCTCTACCCATTGGGCTATCTTAGTTGTTTGAATTTAGTTTCTGGTTGTTCCTGGACTCTTGTAGTGGAGAGAATCCCTTTGGCAGGAAGATGTTTTTTCCTGAAGGAAGCCTTCCCAGCTTTTTGGGTATAGTCCCAGGATGTCTGGTGTTTTTCAGGAGTTGCTACAGCTTACCTCAGGCCTAGAGACCTGGGTGGTAACTGTGGTCCTGTTTAGTCAAGAGGGCTCTCCTCTCACCGGGAGAAGTCCTGGGGGAAGCTGCCCTCCTTCTGGGTTTCTTGCTGTAAATTTAGTGATCAGCTGCGGTAATCTGTGGAGGGTGAGTACTGCTCTGGTGTCTTGGGGCACTCAGTTCTGTCTGTTTGCAATCTGCAGTCTGCTAGACTTTCCCTAGGTGGCCCAGCAGCATGGTTTCTTCCTTCTCTGTGGGGTCCTCTCCAGACAGGGGTTCCCAGTCCCTGTTGTACTGGGGTGCACAGCTTGTCTGTACTGCTGAGCTGAGCGCAAAGCTCTCTGTGTGCGGCAGGAGCTCTGCTGTGATGGCGGCAGAGACTTTCCGGGGAGAGACTGGGTGACCTGCGATCAGACCCGCAACCCTGCTTCTCCGCGGGGTCCCAGTCTCAGGTACCCTTGTGCCCACGGATCAGCCTGGGAAAGTGGCTGGGACCCGCCCGCTTGCGGCTCCAGCCCGGAGACCCAAAGCCTGCGTTACCCGGGATTTCTTCCGGGTTCTGGCTGGGTAGCTGTGAGTGGACCCGACTGTTTCCCCCGCCGATCGATGTAGTTTCAGGGCCCTGAGTTCAGTCTCCTGGTCTCTGCATGGAAAGTGCTGTCCTGCTGCTCAGACGCGCTGTTTTCCTGGCGCCGCCATCTTGGCTCCCCCCTGTCTCTTATTTCTTTCAGAGAGTTATACTCATCATGGAAACAGTTAGCTTGAATTTGACCTATGGGTGCTAACAGAAGGATGCACCATGATTTGGACAATCCATTTTACTCCATTTGGTTGTGGGGACGAACGAATCCTCGAGCCTTTCTTGGTTTTAGACTGTATCTGCACTCTTTGCTTTAATTTTACTGGTATTTCTGTGGTGAGAAAAATGACAACTGGGAAAATGGAAATTTGCCAGGAAAATTCATTAATGATTTAGAGTCCTGTATGCCTGTGGGTTAGTGTAAACTCAGGATGCAGAAGGGTCAGAGTTTGAAATGCTCATTCCCCAGCATGCTGACATAAGTCGTGGTGAACAGTCAGACAGGAGCCGAGCTCTTGTCTCCTCAGTGCAAGCAATCCTGGGAGAAGGACCATCCCATCTGTACTGATAACTATCAAGTCATACACTGCGTGAGAGGTGGAAATGGCAACTATTTAGATTTGGAAAGATATGCATCAGCCTTTGTTATCAGTGTCTCCAGCGTCCATCAGGGATCTTAGAACAATAACTATCACCACTCTTCTCCCTCTACACATAATGAGTGCATCCAAACTAAGTATCAGATGAATAAGGTGATGAGTTACACAGCTCACAAATTGTTCTGCATGTCCTAATGGTGAGTACAAATGGCCCTTTTTGCTGCTCTTTTGTGCATTTTCCTGAGATATTTCAATAACATGCACATTTTTCACTTTTGCTTTTCAAAGAGGCAGCCAGTCACTGTTTCTGGATAATGGAATTGTGCAGTATGGTTTGCAGGAGATGGTTTTTTGCTTTGTGTTCATGCGGCTATTCTATTTCCATATAAAGAAAGTGCATCGATTGTTTAATGAAGGAAAGTTCAAAAGAAAACTACCTCCAATAAGGGTCATTATCTTTGATAAGCCAGGATAATAATATCCTTCCAGACTTTAAGTAAATGGTGAGAGCCTTGCATGTCTTGTCTTTGCAACCTCTTGTGGGTTACTTCTTCCAGTGCATTGCAAGCTCCTATACCAGCCCATATAGGGTTTAGCATGATTTCCTCCCTTCTCCAAAACTACGCTGCTCATTCTTTTCTTTGTTGACAGTTTTCTGCTCCACTCCTGTCTCCAAGGTAACCCATTTCTCTTCCTTCCCATGTACCTCAAAGCCCATTTCCTCAAATTACCCCATCCCATATCATTCTAGCATGTTTTTTTCCAAATAAATGTGCAAAACGGTTCTCTAATTTGAGTTACAACCTTTATTACAACTTGTTCAGAAGTATATACTTAATTGTACTTTACACTGTTGAATTTTGAGTTTCCAGAAAGCAAGAGAACTGTATTCCTAAGGTCAGAAGGTAAGTTTGTGAGTGAGTTAAACAAAGGTGTGAAGTTCACATTTGCAAGGCAATTAGTAGTCCATGGAGCAAGAACACAGAATTTATGCCATCATCTCAGGTCCATAGCACATCTTTAATGGAAAATGTTTATTAGTATTCCATTGTGGTTTGAGAAGAGTTGTTCAAAGGATTTCTGCAGCAGGAGGCCTGTTTGGTATGAATAATAAAGTCCATTGTCTTTGACACAAGACTATGTCCTGCAAGTATCCTCAAAATTGCAAAAGGTCAACCCACTAAATCATGTTGTTTAGATGGCGACTCCCTGGTAAGTGTGTAAGTACCTGCAGCTACTCTCTCCTTCTCTAGTAGGTGAAAATTATGAACAATCCAATTGACTCTTAGGATCCATCAAAACTCAGCAAGAAATTTTGTATACCGAATGGCAAAGAAGCACTTAAAGAAATGCTCAACCTCATTAGCCATTAGGGAAATGCAAATCAAAACAACCCTGAGATTTCACGTTACACCCATGAGAATGGCCAAGATCAAAAACTCAAGTGACAACACATGCTGGAGAGGTTGTGGAGAAAGGGGAACCCTTCTCCACTGCTGGTGGGAATGTAAACTTGTACAACCACTCTGGAAAGCAATCTGGCGCTTTCTCGGACAACTAGGAATAGCGCTTCCTTAAGATCCAGCCATACCACTCCTAGGCATATATTCAAAAGAGGCTCAAGTACACAAAAAGGACATTTGCTCAACCATGTTTGTAGCAGCTTTATTTGTAATAGCCAGAAGTTGGAAACAACCCAGATGCCCCTCAACTGAAGAATGGATGCAGAAATTGTGGTACATCTATACAATGGAATACTACTCAGCAATGTAAAACAAGGAAATCATGAGATTTGCAGGTAAATGGTGGGACCTGGAAAGGATCATCCTGAGTGAGTTGTCCCAGAAGCAAAAAGATACACACAGTATAGGTATATGCTCACTCATATAGACAGGCAACGTATGACGGACCCACCGGAATCTATGCATCTAGAGAGGCTGAGCAGGAGAGAGGACCCTGGCTAGAGTTCTCAATCCCCATCTTGAGGGGCGGGGAGGATGGACATCAGAGGAAGAAGAAAATAGGAAACAACCTAGAAACCTGCTACAGAGGGCCTCTGAAAGCCTCTGCCCTGCAGACTATCAAAGCAGATGTTGACCCTGATGGCCAACTCTCGGGCAGAGTGAATGGAATTTTGTGTAGGAAGTGGGAAATAGTGGGAGCTGGAGAAGACGGGGTCTCCACAAGGAGAGCAACAGAACAAGAAAATTTGAACACAGGGGACTTCCCAGAGACTCATACTCCAACCAAGGACTATTCATGGAGATGACCTGGAACCCCTGTGCAGACGTAGCCCATGGCAGGTCGGTGTCCAGGTGGGTTACCTAGTAATGTGAAGAGGGACTGCCTCTGACATAATCTGATTGGCCTGCTCTTTGATCACATCCCCCTGATGGGGGAGCAGCCTTACCAGGCCATAGAAGAGGACAATGCAGCCACTTTTGACGAGAACTGATAGACTAAGATCAGAAAGGAGAGGAGGACCTCCCCTATCAGTGAACTTGGGGAGTGACATGCATGCAGAGAGAGGAGGGGGGGGTGGGATCAGGAGGGGAGGAGGGAGAGGCTTATGGGGGGATACAAAATCAATAAAGTGTAATTAATAATTAAAAAAATGTGTCATTCACGCAATGCAGGACAACATCTATGTTAGCAAGGATTTTTCTTTTCCTATACACCTGTTTTCTGGAGGTAGGCTTTATAGCTTTAACAACATTGGGCAAGGCATATAGGTATTGGGCTTGGGTTAGAAGCTCTTGAGAGTGTGGAAAGTGTCTTTGAAATTGAAAGTAAGGCACAATTAATGGGAAAAGGGCAATACTTTAAACATCACCTAGAGAAACTGTCCCCTGTGAATGTCATCATGTGTCCATGTGGTTTTCACTACTCTATTTATTTGGCTATTTTTTTATTTTGGTCTGTGACATAGGCCTCCTCAAAGTTACCTGAAACAAACAGCATATGTGAAAATTGTTCATGCAATTAGGAAACCCTTCGCTTGCTCTTCTGAGTGCTGAGATCATAGTCTTTTTGCCATTGCATCAGAATGCATTCAAAATCAAATCAGTGAGAGCATCACGCATGCATAAGAGATTTACCTTGAAAATACTTCCATCACTTCAAAACAAAGGTGCAGACAGGTCTCTTTCTCTTTGTGTCATCTTTTCAGAATACCCAACAGATAGGTTCTAATATTTTGTCCCTAGACCAGGTACCAAGGTTCAATCATGTGATTGCATTATGTACCTACCTACCATCCTCAAAAGAGATATCAGTGTGACCACTTGAGTAAATCCAGGGCTCCTAGCCATAACTTCCATTCTCAGGCACACTCATGCCATTATTTATGCCTGACAAATCATTGTAGAAACTCATCATTAAAATGGCCTCAGCTTTCCCTCCATAAGTAAGCTATATGAGGAGTGCCTTTGGAAAAGTTACTCTAAATGAAGGAAATATTGGTCAGCTGATTACAGTGACAAAGGGTCTTAGGAAATGGGATGTGATCCTAGTGCAATTCACATACTTCTGACTTTGTTGTCTGTTTCAGCATTCAGGCCTTTCAAAGGAGATTTGGTGCTGGTGGCCTATTCCATGATCCCAGGAACTTCATATATCAACATTGACTCTGTGAGACCACTTAGCTCTCAGAATATGCAAAGGGTAAGTTACTTCATAGGTAGGTGGCTGCCTATCCTTCCTTCCTGATTCCTTTCTCACCCAGGGTTTTCTTTGGTATGTGTGGCAGTATATCCCCTGCCAAAGTGCATGTACTTTATATATATATATATATATATATACTTGTTCACTGACTGAAAAGGGAATAAGCAGAAAGTTATGTAGAACATACACATACTCAATTCCTAAGCTGTGAGCTTTACTTGAAGTTAGGCTGTTCTGTGGACAACAGTTAGAAGAGTGTCTTGGCTATGAGGCAATAGTGGGGAAACCCTGAGTGCAGGGGGTTTGAGGTGTTCAGCCTGCTGATGAAGACAATCAAGACCTTCGTCAGTACAGCCTGAGATGAGATGTAAAACCAGGGAAGTAGAGTGTGAGCACACATTGGGCAGCATCAAGGGCAGACACCCAGGACTCCTGGGTTTAATTAGATTGTTTTTTTAATTTAATTCATATCCCTGGTTTAATTAGAGTGTGGGGGATGGTGACTCAGATGTCTTGACTCAGTACCCAGGCATTTCCTGTCTGTCAAGGATCAGAGCCGGGATAGGGTGAGAGACCTGCTGTTTGGAGCTGAGGGGCTGTGGAGGGCCATCTGTGGAGGTTTATCCTTCTCCATACTCAGTGCCATCATTTTTTTATTATAGGCCTGTATTACCAGACTCGAAGGAAGAAATGAAGTGATGGAACCTTGTATGTTTTTTACTCTGGATTATCTCCATATTCTCCCTGGTTACACACCTGGGTTACATGACATTGTTAACATGGTTGCAGTAGACAGCATTCAACTATAGTATTCTTGGAGGGTGGTGGCTATGATTCCAGTGGACATGTTGCATTCACCCATTCTTTTCAATCCTTTCCAGTGCTACTACTGGTTGTTAATACTGGGTTAAATAAACTAATATGTCTGAGCGAAGTAAAGAATTCAAGACTTTCTTTCTTTTGAGTATTCTTGGTATGTTTTTTTGTTGGTTTTTTTTTTCTTTTTTTTTTTTTGGATTTTTTCATAGCATAGGTTTTCTGCTGGAAGATGTCAGTGATTTCAAAAACATGCCCCATTGGTTCTTTAATGTATAAGAAACCAATCTGTGCTCAAGACAAATTCACTATTGTCCATATGCAAGAATATATTCTCTGCCATGGAACCTAGCATTTCACTTCTATATAGATAAATGTGTTGAGTGTTTTTTAAATCACCCAGCAGTTAGAATAGTTTTTGGTAAATATCAGGGGCAGATATTTAAAGACTCTTGTAGACAAAGTCCTGGAACAGTAGTATTGCTTTGCTATAGTTTCAATAGTAGGGATTTAGTTTCTCAGCATTCTGTTAGAAATTCATTTGTTCACTGAAATAAGAATGTTAGTATGTGCTAAAATATGCTCTGTGTCTAAATTCAAGGGATAGGAGCAGCTTTTTGCACACATGAATCCGGTGGAAACATCAAAGCTTGAAGTCCATATTGGTTTTCCCGTGGTAAAGGACATCAGAGTATCTCATATATACACTCCATTCAATTTCTCCTCTCTCTTTCATGAAATATAAGTGCATCCTTGGATCAGTGGCATTTGAGAGCTTGAATATCACTGGGAAGGGGTTTTTGTCTTCACCCTCTCCCTCCCCGGTATTGTCTACAAGCCTGGCCTCCAGTAAAAAGTTTGATGTTTGTGGAAGGTTAAACATTAAGTTGAAATAACTGTGAAGAAATGTAAATTTAAAATATTTGCTATGTAGCGTCTGGAAGTTTTGCAAGACAACACATTTTACTAGGCCACCTCAAATCCATTGCTGACCACTCCCCCCCCAAAAAAAAATCCAACTGGTTTTGTTTTTGCTTGAGTGAATGGCTGTCCATCTGTGTGTTGGTGATTGAATGCAAGCACTGAATGCAAGTTTAGCTTAAGGAGTTAATAAGGTTTCTTGATTTTTCTGCTGGTGTTTCTGTATTTTCACCTGGACACAGACCCTTTTCTGTTATTGGTACCTAGGAAAGGCAAGCTGAGTGCTCTATGCAAGCCCTCATCTGAGAACCCGACAGTTTCTCCAGATTTGGCCACTAGGTGGAACCCTCTGCGATTCATTTTTGCTGTTTTGTTTGCTTTTAATTTTTTTTCTTTTTCTTTTTTTTCTACAAAACCAAAATCAAAACAACAACAAAAATTTCAGATAGGAAATTTCCAGTCATTGAAGTGGGCATGCACCTGGGATTCTCATTTGCTCCAACCCTCAGGAAGCTGTGGCAGGTCTTACATGGTTGGAGAGGTATGATATGGCTGCTGTTTTCTTCAGTACAGTAATCTTCTCTTCAATGTTAGTGTTCCTAGGCTGTTCACATTAATCTTTTACTCATTTAAATCACATAAGTTTTCTCCTAACATGAGGACCATCACCTCTAAACCCTTACTCCTTCAATGTATGCTGTGGTGTAAGGAAGATTTGCCCTGTCCAAAAGAAAGCTGTGCACTTACAATGAGATTGACAGGTCTTCCTATGAATTGGAATGGCCATTAGCAGGTTTCTGAGCAAAGGCAGTTTGTCTCAAGTTCACTGAACCCACCCAGTCACCCTGACCAGGTCCCTTCTATTGATCAGTGGTTGACACCTGTTCAAACACACCCACTTAAGATTTGTGCTTCAAAAGATTATCCAGCTGTTTTAGTTGCTAAAATTCTCCATCTGCAGCTTTCTTCTGACTGTCAGACCCCCTCAGATATTAAGGACCCTCTGCTGCCCTCCCCCCATCGTTCCTAGAGTCCACATTCATCTCTCTAACCTCTAACTATTCGTCTCCTCAGGATTCATACACCATCCCCCAGACTCAGCCCCCTCTGTCCCATTGCATCCCACTCTTTCCTCTTCTGCCCCTTACCCCCATCCCAGATTCCTTCACTTCCCCTTCTGGATCTGTATTGTTTCCAATCCCCTTCTTTCTCTGTGAGCATCACTATCCATCCTGATGGAGATATGCAATTTTCCCCAACTTCCTCCACTTCCTTCACTGTCCTTGGCTTCCCACTTTAATAGCCCATCAGGCTCTGGACCTGACACAGGTCTGAACCTTTGTTTTTTCATTTTCACAAGACCAACTACCTCCTGGGGAAATGGGCAATCACTGATCTATACTCCTTTCTATATTTCTGGTCTGTATAACTGGAGGACCTCCTTATTTGATAAGCCCCAAGTCCTAACCATCCCACTGTAATGTGTCCTCTGTACTCATTGATCTACCTGGCAGCTACTCCTTCTAACCATCTACTTCAGAGGAAAGGGATTGTATAATTAGCCAAGTTAGGGAAGGCTTTTAGGCCTCAGCCACTGTATGAATACTGAAAAGCTACTCACTTTTGAGGCAACTTTCCCATCCAAGCACCCTGATTGGGATCCCAATATGTATGCTGGTTCTCAGGCTCTGGACACTTTTCATTGCTCTGCAATGTCTGTAATTCAAGATGCAGCTTGAAAATGTACAAATTTGTCTATGATCACTAAGGTTCTTCACAGCCCAGAAGAGTTTTCTGGGGCACTTCTCAAGGAATTACTGAAATCTTCCCAAAAATTTAACTCCCTCTTGACCCCACTGATTCCAAACGATGCCAGGCAATAAATTTGGCTTTTGTATTTTAATCAGCCATGGGTGTGGACAGAAAACCTCCAACAGCTAGAAGATTTTGCAGGAATGAAATAGCTTCCAGCTCATCAAAATAGCTCAAAAGATTTTCAAAAACCAAGATACTGAAAAACAAAACAAGCTGCCTTCCTGTGAGGACTGGCTTCCCTCTTTGCCCTCTGAACTCAATCCTGCATTACATCTGCTGTCTCCTGACCTTCATCTTTTGCTGTTCGATGTTGTATCATGGAGTCCTAAGGAAGATCACTCACTCCTCGACAGCATCTCAGTTTCCATTGCACATCCAAACCTTCTGCTCAGGGACAGAGCAGAACTGGGACATGTGTTAAGTTGGCAGAGCACATTTTGGCTTGGATTGTCCCTGAGTTTTTATTTGGAAACTGAGACTGAGCACTAGGGTCAGGAGACTTAAACCCTGTCATCTAAATGAAGCTGTGTGCTGGAGTGGAGTCATGTTCAGAGTTGTCTATGCTCTACCTGTACTTGTGTGATTCTCTAATCCTGTACACAACAAAGCAGCAGGTTTGTGTGACCACCCCTGGGGTTACCAACATTTCTGTCAGTAATGTCTTACCTATGTTCTATAAGTAAGTCTGGATTAGTTCATCTTCCCCAGTGGAAACTTGACTTATGAGGTGGGGTTAGGTGTTACCTAGTCCCCCATTGCCTCATTCTTTGTACCTTGTGATTGATAAGAAATGGACTTATTCTAAATCCCAAACCTACATTTTGTTGTTCTCTTTCGAATCAAGCTTTCACTATGTAGTCCTGAATGTCCTGGACCTTACTGCTATGAATGGTAATGTAAATACCCGTGTTTTCTGATGGTCTTAGTCAACTGCTGCTTTGTATACCAGGCTGGCCTTGAGCTCACACATCCTCTGACCACTGTCTCTCAAGTGGTTGGATTAAAGGCATGTACCCCATGCCATGCCTCCCCTAAAAAAATCTTTATTCAAAAAAATTAATTAACATTTTAAGAAAAATTCACTCCCACAAGTAAAAAGCTGATAAGATTTTATTTGGAAATCAACAGGCATAGAGGTACTGCATTTTACAAAGCTAATCCTCAAAGATGGTATAAAATACAGTCAAATTTCAAAGACATATGTCTGAGATAATACAAACTACATCGCTCAGGTTCTCGTTTTTCTAAACTCATCAGAATAATATTTGTGAACTGTTGTATTTAAGGAAAACAAAATATTTTGGTGCTTCTACTCTTCCATGTTGCTACAATTCAACATTTAACCATCTGTAATTTTTCTTTGTAGCACAGTCTTCTGCTTTTGAAACTCATTGTGTATACTCTTAAGTACACTGCTATAATTCTTCTCCAAATCCTGCATATCCTAAAGCACAAAAGAATGTTTTAGTTCCAAACAATCTTTCATCAAAAGTTCTCAAGTTAGTTTTCAAAATTAAGAATCTTTTCATATTTAAATAATATATTTTATTTATTCCATCTTCATAAAAACATTGCCACACACCCAAATTTATCCCATAAAGTATGTATGCATGTGTGTGTGAGCAAGTGAATCAAAGGTAATTACAGCATTAAGAAAGGAATGTACTTTGTGTGAATTAATTGTTAAATGAGATGTTAAAGTTAGACAGAAAAAAGAAAGTGCAGCTCCCAGTCTCCCTAAAGTTTACTTGAGAGCATAAAGAACTTCACAATAATTTGGACAACATAGTAAGACCGAGTCTCGAAAAGCAAGGTGGGCAGTTTTGTTGGTTGGTAGAGTGCTTGTACAGCATGAATGAGCCCTCCATTTGATCCCTGGCACAATGTAAACCAAGTAGTGGGACACATGGGTAATCTTAGCAGAAGAGAGGTGAAGGCAGAGGGATTTGGAGTTCTCAGGTATTTACAAAGACCAGGGACAGTGTGAGTCACATAAGACCAAACACTTAAAAAGGGAGAAAGAATAAAAATGTGTAGAATCAGAAACACTAGAAAATCCAAAAGTGCAATTAGTACACATGACTTTTTTAAAAGTTCTCAAATATCAGCTTATAGTTTATTTATTATGATTAACAGTCAGTGTGAATAAAGATAATTAAATGATCTGTATTATGAGATTGTTCCCAAGTTACATAAAACAAAAACTACATTTTGGTACTTTTGTTTTATTACAGGATCGTAGTGTGTAGTCCAAGCTACTCTCCAACTTCCCATGCTTTACTCTCAGGCTCCCCAGAATTGGCATCATTTGCCTGTGCTACCATATCCATTGAAGAAATTAAGTTAATTTAACTGGGGAGATTCTGACTAGGTTGGCAAAAGAATAAGGTTTCAAAAATAAGGGAATTAACAACATTCTAGGTAAAGAATATATCCAAAGAATGGAAGTACATATCCTGTGGGCTTAGATAAAGCAATTATGTATAGATATGAGGTTAATGAACAGATGTACTGAATGAAAGGGATCTCATAGAACAGGAAGTTGCAGATTACATATGCAGAAAGTAATGTTTTAGATAGTTTACATAGCAGACATATTTAACCAATTCTCTACTTAATATATAAATAGATTTAAAAAAAAATAAATCAGTCTTTTTTGCACTTTAGACACTGGACCCAGAGGACCCAAGCTGTGTCTGACCTGAAAGCCTCCTCCTTAGGAACTAGCTTTCATGGTACCAGAAGTTGGCAGATAAGTTTCAAAAGGAGGGAGGGAACCAATAGTCCTCCTTAGCTACAGTGAACATAAACCACAACAACTGCCAGCATGGCATGGTAACTCTAAAGGTGGAGTAGGGGCATGAAAACCTTGGCAGTAACAGCTCTCTAATTGGACTTAAGACTTGCTCTTTGATGTTTATAGAAATGAGTACAAAGTTATTTCAAAGTGTCTTAAAACTACTGTTTAGACCTTGATATGCCTATCTAATTATAGATAATCTAATAACTCTATAACATTTATAAAAGATTTTATCATTTATTTATGTGAGTATATCTATGTATGTACACACATGTATGAAGGGCTAGCAAGAGTGTCCTATGTCTTGCAGCTGGAATTGTGAGCCTCTTGATGTGAGTTCTGGGAAGCAAATTCCAATCCTCTGACAGAGCAGCAAGCACTCTTAACTGCAGAGCCATTTCTTCAGTCACTGAATTTTAACCTTCACTTTCTGTGTTCTAGACTTTCTTTTATGATTATATAAAATTACTTTGGTACCTGGAATTATTTTAAAATCTATTATATCATAAAATGCTTCTATAAAACATTTGGAAAAAAATATTGGGCAATATCAACTAAGCACTTCCTTCTTTAACAAATACTGGGGACACAAAGACAGTAGTTACGATGTTAATATAGTATGCATTTGATGCATAGGAACGTTTCTGATAAAATATCTCAACACCTCCTGTTTTGCATAATTCCTCGTCAAAATTGTGAAAGGTCTCCCAATTCACTTATCACTTCATTCACAGTCACTTATTCATAATGGAAAGTAGGTAAAATTTTGAAATGTATTAAGAGAATGCATGATGTTAAAATTTGTGACATACCTTTAAGAACTCATCATCTGCCTGCTTAATTGCTTTCAGGTTGTCGGTCTGAAGCATTCTAGCTTGTTGAAAAGTCCTCTCTTCGTCATTAAAACTACCCTAGAAGTATAAATGGAAAGCTGTGTAATAACAATTAAGCATGAAATTGTTGCTCTTAATGCTGTTCTTGGCTTCAGTCATGCTAGATAAAGACTAAAACTAAGCTAATCGCATGGACTAGAATTTTAAATTCAAAACATCCCTTTAAATTAATCTTTAAAAGGAGTCCTTAAAAGGAATTGTTTATAATGAACGCCATCAATACTTTATTTTGGTACTTTTTATCATTAAGTTTATGCAATTTGTGTCTTTACCACTAACCAGCAAAAAAAAAAAAAAAAAAAAAAAAAAAAAATTCCTCAAAGTCATGAAAAGCATGAAAAGGGAATTTTTAAAGACAGATTCTGCATTGCACAAAAAGTAGGAACACATGAGCTTCTTCCTTTGGTATCCCTAGTAGCTGGGATTAAAAGCATGCAGCTCATGCAAGTGAGCAGGAGTTCTTCATATTCAAGACATAACTTATTAACTACTCCAGTCATGTCTACACATATGATTTTCCAGTAATTCTGTTCTTTCAGTTTCATAACCTATTCTTCACCACTGACTTTGCACTCTAACCTACTTGATCCACTCATTTAAATACTTGTACTCCACAATTTACCATTGTTGATAATACAACATTTTATAGTGCTGGTAATGACCAATATGTACTAAAACACCGGCAATATGATTTTGAACCTTTTAAGTAGATTAACTCTATACAAACTTATTTAACACTTCAAACAACGACTGAAAATAGATGCTCACCATTTAATTTCAAAGATGAGGAAAGTGAGTCATAATGGTACAATGTCTGTTTTTCCAAGGTTAGCAACTACTGAAGTCTGAATCAGATCCAAAACATTACGCTTCCAGAAACTAAGCTATAAGTGTTTTGGAAACTCTTTCTCCACATATTAAGAGAGATTACTATAACACTTTCCACTGTTGCTTACTCCTATTATGGCTGAGCAATCCTTCAAGACCTCAAATTCATGAAACCTACCTTCTTTTTACTATTGTCCCTATTCCTGTTATCTTCAACTTCCTCTTTCCAACGTTAAATTCTATAACCAAACATTAAAATTTCCTCTTTGCATATAAATCTTACTCTGTACTGACTCACATTTACTTGGTTAAATCATAAGTTTGGAAACCTCAGCTCTAGCTGATCTCCCTGATGGCAGCACTTTCACAACCTGATGGCCTTATTTCATGGAATACATAGATACCATCCAAAGGGAATATTCAGTCTCTCATCACTGGATCTACTATGCAAATTCAATTTTATATGCCATGTCCTATGCTTTCTTTTCTGTTTTAAAAGCTGTATTATACTTCTTTGTGAAGGTCAATCGTTTCACATACCTTTTCTTAAGAACTCAGCAATTATCTTTGTTTTCCTCTTTTTAAATACATGTCTCATGTCTTAAAACCAACAACAAACAACAAAAACTACTGTATTACTCCTTAGGCTATTACAGTTTTTCCTAACATGTCTTGTATTTCTCAGGTTTGTGCTCACTTTTCCAATGTAATCATTCAGATTCAGAACACCAATGATGGATTTTTTTTATTGTCAAATATACCTTTTTTTCACCTATAAGTGGTATATTGTGAAAGTAATAATCTTTTCTTCTTTTAAAAGGCTTCCTTTACATGAAGTGGTTTTAATTTCTACCTAATAAATCATTTGTTCTCAATCTGTGTTACCAGTTCACTCTCACCCTTGAGAATCAAAGCAATGAAGACATCTAGGGATCTGACCCTCAGAATTTTCACTTACATCCTCAGTCACAGCTTGATGGTTTCATCTGATCTTCATGCTTTAAAAATTACCTTAAATTAAAAATTGTCAACTTCTTATCCTTAAGAAATGGCTTCCTCCTGAACTTCATCCTTACATACTAGTGGCTTACTCAACTGCCCATTGAATGTTACATCTCTGTCAAAATCAATATTCCATAACTAGACTGACATCCAACCCCAAGACTGTTTGAATACAATCAGGACCTCAAATGTAATATAAAAATGGTTTTCCAAAACAAAATGGTGAAAAGACAAAAATGGGAAGTGTAATCAGTGTCATGAATTGTATGAATGGGGTTAATTTTCATCAGCCTGGGAACAGAGAAGTACCACACTTTTTGACTTAGGAGGGAAAATGATTGTGACTTGGTACTGTGGGTTTGTAAAAGTGTGCTTGTCTACTTGCAAAATGCTCTGAGTTAACTCACAAACTCACAAGGAAAAAGAGAAAGAGAAAAAGAAGGAAGGAAAGGGAATTTGAGGCAAGGGAGAAAGGAGAGGACCATGAAGAGGAAAGGAAGAAAATGATGTAAACCATAATCTGACTATAGTGATTGGTTCAGAAACTGTGAAATGATCAAAACTAGTTCAGTGATATTCCCCCATAGGAATATTCTGCCAGAAAGACCATCTAGTTCACTGAAGCTCATAAATTTGTAGTTGAGTCTAAAAATGGAAGATTTTAGATATGCCATCTAGCAAGTTCACTGAGACCCAGAAACAGCTCAGATAATATTATGTAATGTGTTTCTCACACCATTCAACTATGTCTGAAACAAACCCACCCGATTTCTTTCATATAAAACAGTAAACCTTCATTTATTCTTTTACAAGTTTCTGTTGCTTGAAATTACAAGAATCTCAACTAATATCAGAAGCCAGATGGCCTTTATGAACATTAAGTGTGTCTATATTTTTGTGGTTTATTGTTCACCAAGAATATAACACAAAGCCAGTAACAGATCACCAAACTTGTCTCATTTCCTAATGCAAGGATAGCTTCTCTATTTTGACATGACACTTAGTTATAACAGATTAAGTATGAAAACAATTGTGATACCAACAGTTAGCTCATTTTCTTGGTCTTCAACTTGCTTTATATCAGAATCCCATTGCTTAAACACAGTTATAACTTGCTCAGTATATTCAATTTTAAACTCCCGCCTGTAAAACATAATAATGAATGTCACATTACATATCAAGATGAAGAGAATGTCAAAGAAAAATTAAATTACCACATTATGTATTATGTAACATAAAAGGGAAGACATAATAGCAAAGGAAATATTCCTGTGGGAAAAAAAAGTAAAATTAGATTTATGCTGATTCCAGAAATATTTTTCTTAAGTAAAAAAGAGTGGTCTCACAACAGTGTGATGCAGCCATGATCATTCAGGCCTTTACAGCCATTGAAGCAGGACATTCTCCCCAAGCATGGTTGGATACCATAAAAAGCTAAAATGATACGCTCAGGATGCGAGGCTAAGCACTGCACTCAGGGTCAGCCGCTTTGGACCCAGAGAAGAGCATGTCTGATTGCATGCGGGTTGATGCCCCAGGTCCCGCCTCTGAGAAAAAGGTATCGGACGGGTCTGATGCTCTTTGGGTGGATGACACCTAAAGGAACATCTGTACAAAGTCCCAATTTATTTCTAATATCAGAGATCAGACCTCTACTCTTGCCTGATGCGTCTAAAACAAAAAGGGGGAACTGTAGAGAGCTACGGAATGCTATGCCTCAAAGATGGAGCTGGTTTCTGCCTTCCACCTTCCCGATGGTGAGTGCTCTCTGTCAGGAACAACTACACATTTGGCTAAGGCCGAGGATCTGGCTTGCTTCCATGTATGTGGACCTATCTGCATTGCCCCCGTGGCATGCCTGGGTTGGCTACCCAGAGGCTATTTAAGTTGTGAGCTGGCTTTCCCCGGGGCTCCGAGGATTGTTCAATGTTCCTGAATAAACTGCATTGAAAAAAAAAAAAAAAAAGAGTGTTTTCACATGGCTGGCTTATTGACTAATAAGAGTATTTGATATCTCTAGCTCTATAACTTTATCTATATCTATGTCATGTATATGTATACATTTTAGAAAAAGTCATCTCCAATCAGTTTTTTTAAGTTGTTAAATAAAATTTTAATTGGAACACAAAATTAAAACAACTTTATAAAGAAGCTGCAGTGTATTTTGCTGTTTCTTATTAAATCAGTCAATTATTTTTAAAAAATCTTAAAGGCTTGGAAAGGGGTACGGTGGAGATGAGGGAGGGTGGGAGGGACTTTGAGGGAATGAGGGAGCAGGACACGGCTGGGATACAGAGTTAATAAAATGTAAATGATAAGAAAAAAATAAAATTAAAAAAAAATCAAAGAAAATCTTAAAGGAAGGCAGAAAAAAATTAAAATGAGCAAGAAAAACCTATCACAAAATTGTTGGTTTATAAGGAACGTATTTACCCATTTAATTTTAACTTCTTTTGAGACAGCAATGTATCTATTGTTGGTCTTGACTATTGTGTTTTTTTCTTAATTTTATTTTTCTTATTAGTTACATTTTGTTAACTCTGTGTCTCAGCTGTATCCCCCTCCCTCAATCCCTCCCCAACCCCACACTCCCTCCCTGGTCTCCTCCCTACTCCTTTCCAAGTCCACTGATAGGGGAGGACCTCCTCCCCTTCATTTGACCCTGTTTTATCAGGTATCTTCAGGGCTGGCTGCAAAGTTCTCCTCTGTGGCCTAACAGGACTGCTCCTCCCCTGGGGGGGGGGGTGGGGAGGTAAAAAAGCCTGCCCTTGAGATCCTGTTAGAAATAGTCCTTGTTCCCCTTACTTTGGAGACTCTACCTAGCAGTGTTTCAAAGCAGTCACTAAGACTCATAACCAAACCCTCGGCAGAGTGCAGGGAATCATATGAAAGAAGGGGATGTGGAAAGGATAGGAGCTCTACAAGGACCAAATATATCCGGGCACAGGGTCTTTTCTGCGACTGACACTCAACCAAGGACCATCTATGGATATAACCTAGAACTTCTGCTCAGATGTGGCCCATGGTAGCTCAGTATCCAATCAGTTTTGTTTCATTTTTTTTCAGTAGAAAAAAATGAACCCTATATGTGTTCCAAGTAGAAATATTTCACTTAACTTTAAAAAAATCTATTTGGTATTCTCAAGATTACAAGGGAATGATTAACTCGCCTAAAATTCATAAATGATTTACAATATTAAATTGACTTTTTTTTCCATCTTATCAAACATTTATAAAAATAAATGAATAGTTCCCATATCTACCTTTTACTGTATTTCCATAAGGAACAGAAATGACTTTTTAAAAAAGATAACCTCCCCCTTGCAGGGTAGCCTTAATATGCCACAAAGAAAGAGGATCCAGGCAGTCCTGATGTTACCTGATAAGTAAGGATCAGACAGTATGGGAGAAGGACCACCTCTATCAGTGGACTAGTGGAAGGACAGAGGGGGAAGAGGTAAGGTGGGTGGGACTGGGAGGGAATAAGGGAGGGGGTTGAGCTGGGATACAAAGTGAATAAATCATAATAATTAAAAAAGTTTGAAAAAAGATTGAAAAAATTCCATTAAGAAAAAAAGAAAGAAATCATTAGCACTGTCATGTTGTCAAAAATGAATCCATAAATGATGTTTGCCACTGGCAATGCCTCTCATAATAGCCAGGAACTGGAAAAATCAGGTGTCCCTCAACTGAAGAATGGATAAAGAAAATGTGGTACATTTACAAAATGGAATACTACTCAGCAATTAAAAACAAGAGAATCATGAAATTTGAAGGCAAATGGAGGGAACTAGAAAAGATCATCCTGAGTGAGGTATCCCAGAAGCAGAAAGACACACATGGTATATGCTCACTTATAAGTGGATATTAACAAAATAATATAGGATAAACATACTAAAATCTATAGCTATAAAGAAGCTAAATAAAAAGGAGTGCCCCAAGGAAGATGTTTAATCCTCATTCAGAAGGGCAAACTGGATTAGACATTGGAAATAGAAGAAGACATTGAAGAGGACAGGAGCCTTCCACAAGTGGCCTCTGAAAGATTCTATCTATCAGGGTAGCAAAGCAGATGCTGAGACCCATAGCCATCTTTGGGCAGTGTTTTAGGAATCTTATGAAAGAAGGGGGAGACAGAAAGACCTGGAGGGAACAGGAACTCCACAAGGAGAAAAACAGTGTCAAACAATCTGGGCCCAGGGGGGCCTGCAGAGACTGATGAATCAACCAACTAAGGACCATACATGAAGAGGACCTAGACCCCCTGCTCAGATGTATCCTATTAACAGCTCAGTTTCCCTGTGGGTGCTCTTGTAAAAGGAGCAGAAGCTGACTGTCTCTAACATGAACTCTGTTCTTTGATCACCTCCTACTGGTGGGTTGGCCTTACTAGGCCACAGAGAAAGAGGATCCATTCAGTCCTCATGAGACCTGATAGGCAAGGGTCAGATAACAGGGACGGAGGACTTCCCTATCAGGTTGTCAGGGGAAGTAGAGGGGAGAGAAGAGGGAGGGGGTGGAACCAGGAGCAGATGAAGGAGGGGGCTACAATGAGGACATTGCATAAATTGTAAAATAATAACAATAAAAACAAAAAAGAAAAATTATAACTCTCAGTGTGATTAGTGATGGTGCATGCCTTTAATCCCAGCAGTTAGGAGGCAGAGGCAGGTGGATCTCTGTGAGTTCACAGACAGCCTCATCTATAGTGAGTCCAGGACATCCAGAGCTGCACATAGCGGTTGTCTCGAAAGGCAAAACAAAACAAAACAGCAAGAAAACCCTCTTCATTTGTTATTTAAAAGGAAAAAGCAGTGATAGCTGCAGGCTTCCCAGAAACATGTCTCATTGCAGGAAGTTATTACAAGCATTAGTTTGAAGAAAAATGAAGTCTAGAATTTTCTATAGACTCTGTTTAATGGAATAATTGTTGCCAATGCATACTATAAATCATACAAACATGGCTCTAAAGAAATGACGCCTTCCATCTAATGTGGCTGCCTTGCCAGGCCTAAGTGAATGAAGCTGAACTAAGCCCTGATTCAACTTGAGGTTCTGGGATGGGTTAGTGGTGGTGTCTCTACTGCCTTTTTGTTCTCCCCTTTACTGCGGAGAACAAGAAAGGGGATTGGGGGAAGAGGGTTGGTGGATGGAACCAGAAGGAGAGGAGGAAGGGGGCTATTATCTAGATGTAAAGTGAATATATAAATCAATAAGAAAAAGAAAAGAAATGAAGTCTTACATTTCCTCTTGATGAACTTTCCAGTGTTCTTTGATATTCCTGTTGCAGTCTTTGACTACACTTTTAATATAGGACTGCATTCTTGTTTTGTTTTCCACAAGGTCACTGTTAAGTTGAGCTGTGTTGAAAAAAAAAATCATTAAACCTTAATGTTAAAGAAAATGTTACTGCTCCCAAATATGCAAGTAAATGAAGACACAGGTAAAAATCCATTCTACAGTACCCAAAAAATTACAAAATAGTATCAACCGAATTCCTCAAATTTGTCATATTTTCTTGCACTCAATGTTTTTACTTTTCAGACTAGATATACTCAGTCAGTAATGTTCATACAAATATTCCAAAGTCAAAGAAAATTCTGAAATTGGAAACCTTTGTGTTCCTAGGTGTTGTAAATGAGAAATACTAACATTAATAGAATTCTGATCTGCCTACTAAAGATAATCTTGTATGTTTGGGGGATCATAAAAAAGATCTAATAAACAAAATAACAGAACAAGAAAAACTTTTAATTTTTAAAGATCCCAAGGAAAAATTAGAAGAAATGACAAATTATTATTTTTTTTTATATTATAGAATACTCTGTACTTGGCAGGATGCTTGGCTGTATTACTGTTTGAAATAATCCTAAAAAAATAAATAAATAAAACCCACCCTATTAAACAGCCAGAATCCAGGCTGGGTGTGGCTGTCACACACCACTTATACTGGCAGTTGGGAGGCAGATGCAGGCAGATCCCTGAGTTCAAGGATAGCTAAGTAGTGAATCATAGACAAATTAAGGTTACATGGTGAGAGCTTGTTTCAAAATATTTTTAAATTGAGTTAAATTTAAAAAATTGAATGCCACCTGAGCTTTAGAGTCCTTAATTTTTATGCACAAAACCCATATAGTGGTTGGCACATTTCTGTTCACAAAAGTAGAACTAGAAAAGTAAAAATAGCAGAGTCAGTACATGTATAGATTTTTCACTCAGGGACTTTCCTAGCACATCATGGAATCACCAATTTCACCTTTGTTGCTGTTTTAACAGATGGGATGGATAGTTTTATGTCAACTTGATATAATTTAAATTCACCTGAGAGAAGGTAACCTCATTTAATGAAATTCCTCTATGAGATAGGACTATAGGCAAGCCTGTAGGGACTTTTAAATTTTTTTTTACTATTTATTACAATTTATTCAATTTGTATCCAGGCAGGCAGCAGCTCCATCTCTCACTTCCTCCCAGTCCTACCCTTCCTCCTTCTTCTCCTCATTTTCCTCTTCTCTAGTCAATTGATAGGGGAGTTCCTCCTCCCATGATATCGGACCCTAGCTTATCAGGTCTCCTCAGGCCTGTGTAGATCCATTTTCTCTGTGGCCTGGCAAGGCTGCCCCAGCAGGGGGATGTGAACAGTGTTCCAGTTCTGAGTCCAGAGACAAAACCTACTCTCCTTACTATGGAACACACATTGAAAGTGAGCTGCCCAAGGGTTATGTTTGAGCAGGAAGTCTAGGTCTTCTTCATGCATGGTCCTTGGTTGTCATCAGTCTCTGCGGGCACCCCTGGGCCCAGAATTTTTCTCTCTTGGTCTCCTTGTGGAGTTCCTGTTCTCTCCAGGTCCTTCTATCTCCCCTTTCTACCATAAGATTCCCTGCACTCTATCCAAGGTTTGGCTATGCAACTTAGCATCTTCTACCATAGGACATTTACTCCACTATATTGGTAGCAGATTTATTCGTAATAGCCAGAAGTTGGAAATAACACAGATGTCCCTTAACTGAAGAATGGATAAAGAAAATGTGGTACATTTACACAATGGTATAGTACTCAACACTTAAACACAAAGAAATCATAAAATATTAACTCAAATGGATGGAACTAGAAAAAATCATCCTGAGTGAGGTAACTCAGAAGCAGAAAGACACACATGGCATATACTCACTTCTAAGTGGATATTAGACATATTTAACATAGGAAAAACATATAAAAATCTATAGTCTTAAAGAAGCTAAACAACAAGGAGGGCCCTAGGGAAGATGCTTAATCCTCATTTAGAAAGGCAAACATTATAGACATCAAGCAGGAGGAGACAGGGAACAGGGCAGGATCTTACCACAGAATAATTCTACCTATGTGGTTATTGAAGAAGATGCTGGGTCTCATAGCCAAACCTTGGGCATTTTCTTAATTAGTGATTGCCGGCAGAGAGCCCAAATCAGAAGGGGAGGGGCAAGGAAGTTTTGGTTCCTTTGTTAATTCAGTTATGTTATGTAAATATGTTTTTGTTTTAATTCCAAGCATGATACTTTAGTGAGATATAGTTTGTCCACACCTGTTAATTGTGGCTTTGGCCAGCTGGTAAAGGCTTACCTACTGCCTTCCATGTGAGGCATGGAAAGGGGAGTGATCTAGGAACCTGAGGATATAAATTGAGTTAGTGAAGTTTTGGCACGTGACAAGTAGAAGTTTGGAGAGACCTGAGAGATGGACAGTGGGTGTGGTGGTTTGGAGCAAACAGATGGAGAGAAAAGCTTTGTGGCATACTGTCGTGGAGAACACTGACAGCTGTGTCTCTGGTTGATGGAGATTGGTATAGTCCTAAAAGACCCACTGGCTCTCAACAGAAGTAAAGGGACCTCTCTCCCTACTAACTTTTTCTCTCCTACATAAGGTTGGGAGGTTGGAACGGAAGTGGAGGCCTAAATACCCCAAATAAAGTAGAGTTTAAAATGGAGCATTATGAGAGAAAGATAAACAGACAGACAGACAGGGACAGCTACAAAGACAGAGACAGACAGATCCAGACTGACACAGACAGACAAAAAGACACAGAAACACATCGACATATCCTTGGGCACATGTTCTATAAAAAATGAGGCTGAGCCATCCAGGAGCTGTGGTGCATGCCTGCAATACTAGCAATCAGGTAGTCAGAGGCAGGCTTAACTCTTTGAGTTCAAAGTCATCTTGATCCACAAAGCAAGTCCAGGGTAGTGAAGACTACACAAAGAAATGCTATCTCAAAAAAAATTATTTAATAAAATGAAGGAAGAAAAGAAGTACAGAAAAGAAAAGAGAAAAGAAAGGAGAAAACAAAACAGAAGAGAAGAGAAAAAAAAGAAAAGAAGAAAAGAAAAAAAAAAAGAAGTCATAAGGAGCAAGTCAATAAGCGGCACTCTTCCATGGTTTCTGCATCAGCTCCTGCCTCCAGGTTACTGCCTTGTTTGAGTTTTTGTCCTGACTTTCTCTCATCATGAACTTTGATGTGGAAGAGGAAGCCAAATAGCCCCTTTATTCCCATGTTGCTTTGGTCATGGTTTTTCTTCACATCAATAGTAATCCTGAATAAGACAAGAGGATTTCTCCCTATTTGCTGAGTTTCAAGGCCTGAATAGTTTTCTATCATGACCTCAGTTGTGCTAAGTTCTGGGGGCCTATGAAGTTCTGGAGGCCTATTACAGTAGTAGAGATGCTGTTTTTAAAGAAAAAGAAGTTGGGGCGGTGAAAGGAACCCAGGAGGATTACTAGAGAATACAGTAAATGAAACATTGATATGTGATGTGTACATATAAATCTGTTAATGCAAAGAATTATTAAAAAAAAACTTTTCTCATCCATGTTTTTTTCTGCAATTTCATTTAAGTCACATATACCCAAAAGTATCAGTTTTACTTTTCTTATCAAGGAAAAAAGTTAACTAAGAAAATCTCTGGTGTTAATTCAAAAATATTTGTGTAGAATACTATCACTGAGAATTAAGCATTAATTAACAATCCTATCATACATTAACACTGAATAGTTTTAAACAATTTTCTCTGGATACAAATACATCAAAAACTGTACCTCCAATTTTTTCCAGCTTATTCCTTACTTCATGTCTGTAAAAAAATTAAAGCTGTGAATTTAGTTCAGTGGAAAGCATTAAACCCATGTACAATGCATTAAGTTTGATCCCAAGTACTACCAATGATAAGCCTTTTCATTAAGTATTTATAATATAAAATGCTTGGTTTCAAGAAATTATCACATGTGAAATAATATATTCAATACTTGATAATCAAAGTAAACATTTCTTATGCTATTTTGCTATTTTTCAAAGAAAAAAAAACAAGAACCCATTTAGCTCAAGATGACCATAAACTAAATATGTAGGTGATATTGTCACTGACCCATCTTACCCTGCTGCCTCCACCTCCCTAGTGCTGAGATTACAGGTATAAAAACAATTCATTGAGCAGAAAAGGAAATATGTATTACCCCGTATCTCCATCCCTTCTTGGAGGAACCAATGCCTTCTCAGCACTACCAAGTACTTCACAGTTTTCTGCTTCTAACAAGAAAAATGAAAAACTTTAACTTAAACATGTTAGTTTAGTGAATTTTAATAAAACAGTAATTTTATTTGTAGTTCTTTCAGGCATTTTCCAATATTATATCTTAAAGCAAAACATAAAAGCCATATGTTATTCTGAAAGTTAGATGAAATACAATCATAAGGTATGACCATTTTACAATAGTAGATTTTCAAGTCTTTCTAGGGCAATACCATGGTAGGGTATTATAATTTATTTATGTGTGTGAACTGCAAAGGAAAGGAACTATATGCATTCCTGGAAATTTGATACAGGCTTATAAAGAACAAAAAAGTGTCAACAAATTATATAAAAATACTAGCTATATATTTTACTCTAAGCACCTCTGTAAAAATCAAATAAACCATGTAGGTCAAATGACTTAGCAGATAAGGTTACAGAGGTTAATGTCACTCCTGAAATCATCATGACCCTTCCTTGAGACAATCATGGTGGAAGGAGAAACCTAAATCCTGTAAATTGCCCTCTGACCAAGCCCCTCCCTCCAAACACAAACATGCACTGTGGGATACCACCAGGACTCAGAACTGTATGTACTGTACCTGTTAGATTAGACTCTGCTGAACACTCCACAACATCATCTTTTATTTCTATCACTTCCTCAACTACTTCTTCTTCACTATCATCATTGATGTAGATTATTGAATGCTCCTCTTTGTCCATTGGTGGCTTCTGAGACTTAAGACTTCTTTTGTCACAGAAAAATATATTTTAATGTTTTTTTCACTGAAAACTGAAAGAGAATAGCAGATCTGTCATCTAAATCCAAAGCAAAGCAATTAAGTGAAATAAAAAATAAAATGTAAAACATCTACTAAGAATTACCTTAGCTGAATAAAAGGTTTCAAGTTTCCATATATTATTGAATCAGAAGGTAACAAATTTATTAATGGTAGTGAGCCTAGCATTTAATGGCTGAGCCATCTCTCCAGCAGAGAAACATTTAAAGAAATGTTCAAAGTCCTTAGTCATCAGGGAAATGCAAATTAAAATGACCCCAAGATTTTGCCTTACACCCATCAGAATGGCTAAGATCAAAAACTCAAGTGACAATACTTGCTGGAGAGGATGTGGAGGATGTGTTGATGGGATTGTAAACTTGTACAACCACTTTGGAAATCAATCTGGCACTTTCTCAAAAAATTAGGAATAGTGCTCCCTCAAGATCCAGCTGTAACACTCCTATGCATATATCCAAAATATGCTCAAGTATATAACAAGTATATTTGCTCAACCATTTTAGTAGCTGCTTTATTTGTAATAGCCTGAATCTGTAAACAATCCAGAGATCCATCAACTGAGGAATGGATACAGAAATTGTGATATACTTACCCAATGGAATACTACTCAGCAATTAAAAACAAGGAATTTCATGAAATTTGCTGGCAAATGGTGGAAGCTAGAAAAGATCATCCTGTGTGGGGTTTCTCAGAAGCAGAAAGACACACATGGTATAAACACACTTATAAGTGGATATTAGACATACAATATCGGATAAACACACTAAAATCTGTACACCTAAAGAAGCTAAGCAAGGAGGACCCTGAGTAAGATGATCAATCCTTACTCAGAAAGGTAAATGGGTTGGACATCAAAAGAGGGAGAAAACAGAGAACAGGACAGGAGCCCTACCACAAAGGGCCTCTGAAAGACTCTAGCCAGCAGGGTATCAAAACAGATGCTGAAACTAATAGCCAAACTTTGGGCAGAGTGCAGGGAAACTTATGAAAGGAGAGGGAGATGAAAGGACCTGTAGGGGACAGGAGCTCCACAAGAAGAGCAACAGAACCAAAACATTTAGGACAAGGGGTCTTTTTTGAGACTGACCATGCATGGTTATAATCTAGAACTCCTGCTCAGATATATCCCATGGCCACTCAGTATCAAGTGAGTTCCCTAGTAAGTGGAACAGGGACTGTCTCTGATAAGAACCCAGTGGTTGGCTCTTTGATCATCTTCCCCTGAGGAGGGAGTGCAGCTGTACCAGACCACTGAGGAAGACAACATAGCCAGTTAAGATGATAGGCTAGGGTCAGATGGAAGGGAGGAGGACCTCCCCTCTCAGTGGATTTGGATAGGTGCAAGAGAGTAGGTGAGGGAGTGAGGGGGCCTGGGAGTGAATAAGGGAGGGGGCTACAGCTGGAATATAATGTGAATATGTGGTAATTAATAAAAAAATAAAGAAGAAAAAAGAAGTTAACAATTTCTCATTTCTGAATTAAAAAAAAAAAAGAGAGGGCTGTACTGAGCACGGTATTTAAAAAGATGCTGAGACACATAGCCAAACGTTGGGCAGAATGAGGAGTATCTTATGAAAGAAAGGGAAGATAGAAAGACCTGGAGGGACAGGAGCTCCACAAGAAGAGCAACAAAGCCAAAACATCTGGGCACAGGCTCTGTTTTTATGAGCACATTCTCTACTTGCAGTGGATCTAAACTTGATTCACAACACCAGGTGAACTCATAACTTCCTGTTCCACCAGCTCTAAACCTTGTAACAAAGCAGCTGAGCTCTCATACACATATTTACTGACGTCCAAACCTACACAGATAACTGAAAGTCTTATGAAAAAATGTAATGATGACTTTAACCCTGATTTGTAATGTGTTTATACTTAACCACTGGAATATCTAACTTTTGGCCCAACACTGACAGATTCTTAAGAATTTTGAAACAATATATAAGTCAGTATATAGATGCTATCACTGTAACTCACAAGCATACTCCAAATATGCTGCTAGCAAACCAAATATAAAACAAAATTCGACAGAGCTGGGGAGGTAGTTTGGTGGTTACCATGCAAGAAGGCCTGCGCTCAACTGTCAAAACTGCCAGAAAAAAAAAAAAAAAAAAGATTCATCCATGGTGAGTCTCTTTAATCTTAGCATTCCATTCTGGAGGTTGAAAATTGCTAGTGCACAGCCAACCCAAGCCACATATGGAGTTCCTGCTCATTCTGGCTTACAGTGAGACTGTGTCTAAAAAACAGTCAAAAAAGCACACGAACAAAAAGCCCAAGGGAACAACCAAAGAGATGGATGTGCTTATACACTGTTATAATCCCAATACTCATAAAAGACTGAAGCAGGAATATTAGCAGGCCATTTCCAAATACAGAGTAATATAGTGCCTTAGAAAAACAAACAGTAAAAACAGGACTATCAAAATGGCTCAGCAGTTACAAGCACTTAGCCACCTTTTAGCCACTATTTTTTCTTCAAGATGGGTCTCTGTATAGCACTGGGTGTCCTGGAACATAGTTTGTAGACCAGGCTAGCCTCAAACTCAGGGATCCATCTGCCTCTGCCTCCAGAGTGCTGTGTGCCACAAGCCACTGACCCTGCCACCATCTGCCCACCCCCTTCTTCCCCAAAACAGACATTCAGTTCCCAGCACCAGCAGTCAGTGCTACTAAGCTCACAAACGACTGGAAGGAACTAAAACTCCAGCGAATATAATGTCCTTTCCAGCCTCTGCAAGCATGAAAGGCACTATAGACATAGCACATAAGCAGAATTTATTTTTAAATCTACTCTTGTCTTTAAATAAGTAATGTTCGTACAATCTATACCAAACTCGTACAACACCATATAGAGAAACACAACAGTAGGGTTCTAAAGGATACAGCCTGGCTTCGGGGAATATAAAGAGGTAAATTAGTTTTTGTCCTCAATACACCAGGCTGCAGGCAACATGCTTCCAGCCACATCTGCAAGGGCCCCAGTGGCTCTTACATACACTTGGTCTCTCCCAGTTCCCAGATCAACCCAAATCACCATTCTCCAAATCCTCCTACCCTCTCAGCTCCTCCTTATGTGAATCCTGACCCCTCTCCTCTAACCTCCCCCATTGCTCCCAGTGGCCATCTCTGTGATGACAGCATATTCCTCATAGTGCTCCCACTCCTCTAGGATTTCCTTCCTTCCAACCAGGGGTCTGCCTGTTCAAGGCTCAGTACTCAGCAAGTTTCACCATATCCATTTTCCTGTCAGGGGCCTTGGTGAGGCTAATCCACACCTCCACATTTGTATCAAAGGCCTCAGGTAAGGTTAACCACCACCTGCTAGTGACCTTGGTAAGGTTCCCCAACTCCATTTTCCTGTCAGCGACCTTGGTAATGCCCCCCACCTCCATTTTCCTGTCAGCGACCTTGGTAAGGTCCCCACCTCCATTTTCCTGTCAGAGACATTGGTAAGGTCCCCCACCTCCATTTTCCTGTCAGTGACCTTGGTAAGGTCCCCCACCTCCATTTTCCTGTCAGCGACCTTGGCAAGGTCCCCCACCTCCATTTTCCTGTTAGCGACCTTGGTAAGTTCCCCACCTCCATTTTCCCGTCAGCGACCTTGGTAAGGTCCCCACCTCCATTTTCCCGTCAGTGACCTTGGTAATGTCCCCACCTCCATTTTCCTGTAAGCTGCCTTCATAAAGTCTGCCACCTCCATTTTCCCGTCAGCGACCTTAGTAAGGTCCCCCACCTCCATTTTCCTGTTAGCGACCTTGGTAAGGTCCCCACCTCCATTTTCCTGTCAGCGACCTTGGTAATGTCCCCACCTCCATTTTCCCGTCAGCGACCTTGGTAAGGTCCCCACCTCCATTTTCCTGTTAGTGACCTTGGTAAGGTCCCCACCTCCATTTTCCCGTCAGAGTCCTTGGTAATGTCCCCCACCTCCATTTTCCTGTTAGCGACCTTGGTAAGGTCCCCACCTCCATTTTCCTGTTAGCGACCTTGGTAAGGTCCCCCACCTCCATTTTCCCGTCAGCGACCTTGGTAAGGCCGGACCACCTCCATTTTCCCGTCAGCGACCTTGGTAATGTCCCCCACCTCCATTTTCCCGTCAGCGACCTTGGTAAGGCCGGACCACCTCCATTTTCCTGTCTGCGGCCTCCGGTACCACCAACGGGATTTGCCTCACAGCTAAAATGGTGACCGGGACTTCCTCGAAGGCGCTTACTCGGTCCCTCCTCACACTCCTTCTCCTCTTCTTACACTCCTCCTCCCCTTCTCACATTTGTCTCCTCCTTGCCCCTGAAACAACCCTCCTTGGGTGACCGGACTTACCGTTCTCTGGAAGCGTCTCAAGCAAAATGGACACTTGGTCAAGCGAGAGAGAAGCCGGTATGAGCCAGCCTCCTTGCTGAGTGGCTGAATGGAGTGCGCATGCGTGCTTGGTGTTTTCCGTGCATACTTGGTTTCGCTATGTGACTGGGGGTATGTGAGCTCTAGCAGCGCAGTAACTAGCCGAAGTTTTTCTCGTTTTCCCTTCATAACCCTCCCATGAACTGCTGGGATGCTAGGATATTTGAGCCCTCCTACTTTCTAGTTTATTAAATATATAGCACGATTGCCCTCCCAGAGGCCCAGAATTGTGATCCTAGAACATAGCAGATGGTTTTTTGTTGTTGTTTAGTTTTGTTCGTGTGTTTTTTCCTGGCCTGTACAGACACAGACACATACATATAAATAAATAAAAATAAATATGAAATACGTTTTAGTATTTTAAAAAATACAAGGAAATGAGTCAAATATTAAAAGCTCCTCCCTTCCGTACCAGTGCTTTGCCAATTTTCATTGAAATATTTATGTACTGTCCAACACTTCTCTGGATCTTCCACACTTCACCTGTCTCACGCATGTTGGTTTGTTATTCCCCCTTCAGACATATAAAGTGTGTTGGTATAATGCTCTTGTGTAATGCAAACAATATAGCCTTGTTCATTCAAATGCTGATTTCTCTAAACCATTACCTGGTATAAATCCAGATATTGCATTGTGATGCTTATTCTAAGCATTTGCCTGTGTCAAGTGTGGGTAAACATTGTACCATTTGTTCTCTGTATTGCCAATAAACACAACTAGCCAATGCTGAGGAATGGAGAAAAAAGAGTGGGACATCCTGGTCCCAAGGGGAGGAGAAAGAAAGAGTGGGAGGAGAGATCCGAGAGGAGAAACAGCAGGAGAAATCAACTGAACCTAAAATATGATTAAAGCAAGCATAATGTGGGAAATCTGAATGGGAGGAAGCTATGTAGGCTTGGAGTCTTAGGATGGAGTAATAATTGCCCAGCATTGTGCTCTAGGTTAATGAAATTAGTCCTAGTCTCTGTGTGGTAATTTAGGAATACAGCTGGTTTAGGAATAGCTGCTGTTTAACTAAAAGATAAATCAGTATTAAATATTAACAATCATCAACACAAATGGTTCCTCAATGAGCCTATCTTTAACAATAAGGAGACTTCCTGAGATGCCTGTCTTCCTTGTTTATAAGAAGGCTCCTCAAGAGGCCTAGTCTTATGCAGAACAGGGCTCCCAAAAGCCCTATCCTTCTTAGTCCCCAAGGCCCCTTAGGCCTGCTCTTCTCAAGTAGAACTGACTTCAGTGTAAGGACATGCCTCATAGGAGTGTTAGAAGGACTCAGTCAGTTTTGGTGTCTGCAAACACTAGAGTCAACCAAAGTTATCCAGGCTCAGTGAAAGGCATGACATTCTGTAACTTCTTCACTAGAAAACTTTCCTGAATCCTCCCAGTCAGAAGGAAATGTGGTTGAATTCTGTTTGCATGAGGTTTTTCTTGCCTCAAAAATGTGATAAATCCAGGTGAAAAAAATCCAGACCATGACAGTAATCGGGCAACTAAGATTAAAAGAGTCCTTCCTTTGAGGCCACAGCAAAGTGTCTTGGTGCTGAAGCTCAGGGACACCAGCATTTTGAAAGGCAAAAAAATCACAATTCTATCAGTGTTAGATGTGGGTCTGAGTAATCTTTCTACCTTTGTTTTGACAGAACATAGAAGTTATTTCAGCCTTAGCATGACACTAATTTAGTCTTTTTTAAATATTAATTACAGTTTATTAAAGTTGTATCTCAGCTGTATCCTGCTCCCTCATTCCCTCCCAATCCCACCCTCCCTCCCTCATCTTCTCCCTATCTCTTTCCAAGTCACTGATAGGGGAGGACCTCCTCTCCTTTCATCTGACTCTAGCTTATCAGGTCTCATCAAGCCTGGCTGCAAAGTCTTCCTCTGTGGGCTAGCAGGGCTGCTCCTCCCTCTGGTGTGTGGGGGGATCAAAGAGCCAGCCATTGAGTTCCTACAGAATAGTTGGCTGGCTAGTGAGATCCAGGAATTTTCCTGTCTTCATCTTCACTCTCTTATGCTTCCCCACCCTTGAATGACAGACATGCAGTACCACACTGGGTTATTTCACAGGGATTCTTGTGATCCAATTCAGGTCTCTTGCTTGTATGCCAAGGACTTAACTGATTAAGTCTATTCCCCAGGTCCTACTTTTGAGTTTTTAAATTTATTTTGTAGAGTTTTAACTTTGTTTTTTCTCTCTCTCTCTCTCTCTCTCTCTCTCTCTCTCTCTCTCTTTCTCCATGTGTGTCCATCCATGGTTATATTTTGTTAGTAAGATTTATACTTGTTGAATAAAGTAAATTTGAATTTCTTCATTATTTCATTCTGAAACTGCAATGCTGGAACTACTTGGTCCTAGATGTTGCATGGAATGCTTCCATGAAAATGGCTGGGCCTGATGTTTTTCTGTGGAATAGAGACCTGATAGCTCTCTTGACTTTTTTCTAACATTTTGTCTCTAGATAAATTTCAGTTAACTCTCATTTTCTACACTATTTTACATTACATTTAGTTTTGAAAATTATTGTGGAAATGCAATAAATGAACAGAGTAATATAATAAAATATTTTGCCTGCCTAAGTGAACAAAAAACAGTGTGCTATATTATAATGACATCTCCTTTAATTTGTTAATTTTTTTATTTTTAGTTGTTGAGCAAGTCATTGTTGTATAAAGAGGCTAGGTATTAGTATGGGGAGCTCTTCTAAGGGCTCAAACTATGAGCCAGAATAAACCAGTTGGCAAGTACTGAACTCTTGAGCTATATACCTGAACACTTCCAAATGTTTTTTTATTTTCTTTCTTTTTTTTTTTTTTTTGGAAAATCTAAGCAAAATGGAGGAATTTATTTTTTTTTTTCATGAGGTCTCATTTATTTTTTTTATTTTTTTTAATTTTTTTAAATTTTTTTTTTATTGTTTTTAATGAAGGATCTCACTTAGCTATGTCGATTGGACTTCAATTTGCTCTGTAAACATGGCAGGTCTCAATTACAGGATGTTCCTCCTTCAGCCTCTTGATAAGCTGAGGTTGCAGGCTTGTACCACAAAAACCAATGTTTTTGTCTTTTTTTTAGGACAAGGTGCCCATATTTGCTCCTTGATATCCTTGGCTCTGGTGTCTTTCTGCCTCAGTCTGCAGCTGGACTACTAGGCTTAGAGATATGAGCTACCACACCCAGTCTTATTGTATATAGTTTCAAATATTTTATTTTCTTACCCATAAAGTATGGTGTTCTCTGAAGATGTCACAACAAGACATGTATTATGCAGAGGAAAATGTAAACATTCAACATAAACCATGCCCTTTCCAGCTCCCTCACACCAACTATACAAAGAATGTTTCTAGTAAGGACACAGTTTTCACTATTTTTTTTTCATGAACACCAGCCATGATATGCACAAGCAAGAGATATAGGAAGCTTTTGTCAAAATTTTGTAACAAATAACTATATACAAAAAATTCAGAAAAGACTAGATTCCTCTTGAAGCAGAGCACATAGCAATTTAGACTGGGACAGATGAAAACATTGGCTGGGATTGAAAGCCACTTGCTGATCTAGAGAGAGAAAGAACTTACAGGCAGTGGAGATTTTCATTTTGGGTATTAACATTTCCAAAGTTTGGCAACATTATCTTTTAAATTTATGCAAACTATGTAAACAAGAGGTACATTTAAAATTGATCTACATGCAAAACGCCATGACATGCAAAGACAGTAAACACTTAAATGTTTCTTTCACAGACAAAGCCCATGATATGCAGCACTCAGCTGAAGGAACAACTAAGGAAGAGCAACTGTAGGCAGTTGTGCTAAACTTAATATACTTTTACCTTGATTCAACCTGCCATTTACCATTCACGATTATAAAACCAATTTTTATCGAAAAACTCTAAAGAGAAGACTGTTACATAAACGTAACCAGAATTTTTTACTTCTGGCCAATAGTACTATTGCAGAAAAGAGAAGGAATAATGTTAAGTTGTAGAACACATCTACCACCATCTTTTTGTGGATATCCAAACCA
The DNA here is from genome assembly GCF_030254825.1 of Meriones unguiculatus. Taxonomy (NCBI): domain Eukaryota; kingdom Metazoa; phylum Chordata; class Mammalia; order Rodentia; family Muridae; genus Meriones; species Meriones unguiculatus. Next base: position 119,090,613 of record NC_083369.1, read on the forward strand.
CCTACAACAGCACAGCCTTTGTCAAAGTATGTTCTTCCATCTCCGTCCTTATTTGGATTTATAATTTTTTTGTCTACAATATGCTGTAACTGTGTATCTTTCAGATTGTTCCCCACCATCATCTTCAACACCTGGAAGAGTTTCCCATTGGAAATATAGCCATAGCCATCTTTATCCATGTCATAGATAACAGAGAGCATCCCTCAACTTTGGTTCCTTATCGCCTTTGAAACAGAACTGAGAAACTCCTTAAATGAATTTTCTGAAGTCTACTCCTCCATCTGCATACTTCTCTGTCTGTGTCAAATATGTTTATTACCCTCTGTACTAAAGGATTCTAATGTACCTCAAGCAGAGACATGAACTCTTCCAATTTCAAAGAACCAGAACTGTCCAAATTCAGTTTCTTGGATCTCTTTTATAGCCTTTCAATTTCATCAGCATCAAAGTGTGAGCATATTTTCAAAGGGCAACTTGCCTCATTTCCCATCTTGTTCGGCAAGCAGTTCTGGTGTAGCCACAGCATCTTGCTGTCCTGAGCAAGGAGGGCAGGGTCCCTGTGGGAGATGCTACAGCTGGAGGGAGGTTTGCAACCTCCCACTCATGGGCAGCCCTGACTTGCTACAGTGGCTTGTGCTGACTGCAACCTCAAAGGCACCTTGATTTATTTATTTATTTTTTCTTATTGTTGTTTTATTTTTTATTTTTATTTTTTATTATTAGTTACATTTTATTAACTCTGTATCCCAGCTGTATCCTGCTCCCTTATTCCCTCCCAAACCCTCCCTCCCTCCCTCATCTCCTCTCTGCCCCTTTCCAAGTCCACTGATTGAGGAGGACCTCCTCCCCTTTCCTCTGATCCTGTTTTATCAGGTTTCCTCAGGACTGGCTGTAAGTCCTCCTCTGTGGCCTAGTAGGACTGCTCCTCCCTTGGAGGCTGGAGAGGTCAAAGAGCCTGCTATTGAGTTCCTCTCAGAAATAGTCCCTGTTCCCCTTACTATGGGAAACCAATTGGTTACTGAGCTACCATGGGCTTCATCCGAGCAGAAGTTCTAGGTTACATCCATACATGGTCCTTTGTGGATTGTCAGTCTCAGAAAAAAATCCTGTGTCCAGATATACTTGGTCCTTGTGGAGCTCCTAACCTTTCCATGTCATACTAACTCCCCCGTCTTTCATATAATTCCGTGCACTCTGCAGAAGGTTTGGTTATGAATATTAGTATCTGCGTTGATACACTACTAGGTAGAGTCTTTCAGGGGCCCTCTGCAGTAGGCTCCTGTCCTGTTAGTTGTTTTCTTCTACATCCAATGCACCTCCCATTTATTTTTTGGCACAGGAGACAACTTCCTGAACAGAACACCAACAGCACAGGCAACAAACAATAAATGGGACCTTTTGAAACTGAAAAGCTTCTGTAAAACAAAAGACACTGTTGTCAGAACAAAACGACAGCCTACAGACTGGAAAAGGATCTTCACCAACCCTATATCTGACAGAGTGCTGATATCTAGCATATATAAAGAACTAAAGAAGTTAAAAAAAAATAAATCAAGTAATCCAATTAAAAAATGGGGTATGGAGATAAACAGAGAATTCTCTGTAGTAGAATATATAATGGCAGAGAAACACTTAAAGAACTGCTCAACATCCTTAGTCATCAGGGAAATGCAAATCAAAACGACCTTACACCCATCAGAATGGCTAAGATGAATAACTCAAGTGACAACACATGCTGGAGAGGTTGTGGGGAAAGGGGAACCCTCCTCCATTGCTGGTACAACCACTTTGGAAGTCAATCTGATGCTTTCTCAGACAATTAGGAATAGTGTTTCAAGATCCAGCTATACCACTCCTTGGCATATACCCAAAATTTGCTCAAGTACACAATAAGGACATTTGTTCAACCATGTTTGTAGCAGCTTTATTTGTAATAGCCAGAACCTGGAAACAACCCAGATGTCCCTAACAGAGGAATGGATACAGAAATTGTGGTATTTTTACACAATGGAATACTACTCAGCAATCAAAAACGAGGAAATCATGAAATTTGCAGGTAAATGGTGGGATCTAGAAAAGATCATTCTGAGTGAGGTATCCCAGAAGGAGAGAGACACACATGGTATATACTCACTCATATGGTCCTATAAGATATGATAAACATAATGAAATATGTACACCTAAAGAAGATAAACAAGAAAGAGGACCTGGGGTAAGATGATCAATCCTTACTTGTTTTTTTTTTTTTTTTAATTTGTAGTTACTTTCTATTCTGATCTTTGTTATGTCATCTTTCTGTGTTGCATACTAACTTTTAATTTTGCACTGCTGTCTTGTACACTTTTTTCGTATTTTTCCTTTTAGAATGATAAGAGTTTCTCCCTGTGTACCGCTGAGCCAAATCCCTAGGGTTTTAATAGGCAGTGTTTTCACTACCAAATTTTCTTTGGTGAGTTCTGTGATTCATGAGTTCTCTAATGGGCTAACAGCAATTCAAATAAACATTATTTCTAAAAATAAACCAGTTTTTTAATCTTTTCTAACAGTATCTGTCCTCTGATTAAACCTCTGAATTGAAGTGTATCATTTACACAAATCTATGTTCATTTTTTTCAAAAATCCATTCATGCTTGGTTAAAAAATGGCATATTCTAATTTAACACAGAAGAATTCTAGATATGTGCATTAAATTGAACTTATTGATTAGCATTCAGTCTTTTGCTTATTTTGCTGATACATGGCTCTTTGGCTGCAAAGTAATTCAAGAGCGGCCGGATATATGTAAAAAGTCTTATATCCTAATAGTGTATTAAGAAATTCTTCCTTTTTTAACTATCAAATTTACACCCACAAATAGACAATCCTACCCACACACAAGACACAGTCTCACTATGCAGTCTTGACTGTCCTGGAACTCTCTCTGTAGACCAGGCTGGCTTCAAACTCACAGACATCTGCATGCCTCTGCCTGCTGAGTGCTGGGATTAAAGTTGTGCACCATTACCCCTAGCAATGTTTTGAAAGTATAAATTTCAGCATGTATTGTCACTTGAGTTTTTTATCTTAGCCATTCTGATGGGGGTAAGGTGAAATCTTAGGGTCGTTTTGATTTGCATTTCCCTTATGACTAAGGACGTTGAACATTTCTTTAAGTGTTTCTCTGCCATTCAATATTCCTCTATTGAGAATTCTCTGTTTAGCTCTGTACTCCATTTTTTAATTGGGTTACTTGATTTGTTGCTGTTTAACTTCTTGAGTTCTTTATATATACTGGATATTAGTCCTCTGTAAGATATAGGTTTGGTGGTGAAGATCCTTTCCCAATCTGTAGGCTGGTGGGAATGTAAACTTGTACAACAACGCTGGAAAGCAATCTGGCGCTTCCTCAGACAACTAGGAATAGCGCTTCCTCAAGATCCAGCTATACCACTCGTAGGCATATACCCAAAAGAGGCTCAAGTACACAATAAGGACATTTGCTCAATCATGTTAGTAGCAGCCTTATTTGTAAAAGCCAGATGTTGGAAACAGCCCAGATGCCTCTCAGTGGAGGAATGGGTACAGAAATTGTGGTACATCTACACAATTGAATATTAATTAGCAATAAAAAACAAGAAAAACATGAAATTTACAAATAAATGGTGTGATCTGGGAAAGATCATCCTGAGTGAGCTATCTCAGAAGCAGAAAGACGCACATGGTATATACTCACTCATATAGACATATAATACAGGATAAACCTACTAAAATCTATATACCTAAAGAAACTAATCAAGAGGGAGGACTCTTGCTAAAATGTTCAATCCCTATCCAGAAAGGCAAAGACACTGGACATCAGAAGAAGGAGAAAAGAGGGAAAAAGTCAGGAGCCTGACACAGGGGACCTCTGAAAGGCTCTGCCCTGCAGACTATCAATGCAGATGCTGAGATTTATGGGCAACCTTAGGGCAGAATTAAGGAAATCTTACGAAAGAAGTGAGAAACAGTAAGATCTGGAGAGGACAGGAACACCACAAGGAGAGCAACAGAACCAAAATATCTGAGCAGAGGGGTCTTTCCTGAGGCTGATACTCCAACCAAGGACTATGCATAGGGATAATCTAAGATGCCTGCAAAGATTTAGCCCATGGCAGTTCAGTATCCAAGTGGGTTCCATTGTAATAAGAGCAGGGACTGTCTCTGACATGAACTGATTGGCTTGCTCTTTCATTACCTTCCCCTGAGGGGGAAGCAGCATTACCAGGCCACAGAAGACACTGCAGCCACTCCTGATGAGACCTAATTGACTAGGATCAGTAGGAAGGAAAAGAAGACCTCCCCTATCAGTGGACTTGGGGAGGGTCATGCATGAAGAGGGTGGAGGAAGGGAGTGATTGGGACAGAAAGAGGGAGGGAACCACAGGGGGGATAAAAAGTGAATAAAATGTAATTAATAAAGAATTAAAAAAAGAATTTATGAGATAAAAATAAACAATATCTATAACAGATATTTTGCACTTTAAATACATACTGAATATTTTATAATACAGTATAAAGTACATGATGTTTATCATACTAACTCTAATTGTTTGAATTCATAGAGGAGAAAATAGCTTATTACTATACATAATGTCTTTCTGTAATTGGAAGTTGAAGATTATATGAGGTCACATAGTTGTCATCATTCATCATGTTTAAATACTAAAGACAACTGAAACAAATCTTTAGGAACAGAATATAATGTTATTGCAACCACATATCAGAACAAGTCCATTAAACTCACCCTATATTAGTGTTTGTCTTTATCCAGGAGAGAAATCAAAATCCGACTAGGTTAAGAGACTCTAGGTAAACTCATGTTACCTTGATGGTTCTCAGTACATGAGTTGTTTCATCTTTTTCCACAGGAGCGATGGCATTCATTCCTACATTCAATGGAATATTGCAGCATACCACATCAACAATGAAGAGGATGGTTTCTTTAATCCAGCCATAATTGGTGTATAAATGTCTCACAATTTTTTGAATAGACTTATACATTGATTTATCTAGGAAACAGGTAAACAAAGGTCACACTGGTTCATGTAAAATGCAGGCACCCACTACACAGAAGCTCTACTTGGACCATCTATGTATATATGAGCACATGTTATCGCTACTCTGACAATAATTCTTTCTGTACCCTAAGCTTGTCTCTACTGCATGGCACATCCATGGCATCTGTTTCTGATGTAGGTGACCTGTCCTATTCAGAATGAAAGTGCTGTGTTCATCATACCTGTTCAGGAAGCCTCTTTAAACTCCCACTATTGCTAGTATATGCCAGTGTCATCACCATCAGCAACAGCAAATGCATAGCCATAGATCTAGATTCTTCAATAAACCTTGAATATAACATTAGAAGATATTTTGCACATGTAAGCATATACATTCAAATTTCCTTCTATTCTTCACAGAGATGCCAGTTCTTCCAGGCACTTGGTCGCCAGCCCAGAGCCACACACCAGCTTGCTCTGATCACTGTTCCAGACTGAACTGTGGGCACCACAACCTCAGAGACTGGAATTTCCAGTCAAGAGATAACCCCACGGTGCAGGAAACGATTGGGACCAACCTTAGATCACCCAGACATCTCTTGAAAAAGACAAGGGGTACCGTGGTTGCCCAGGAGCCCCCCAGAGCCAGAGCCTGAGACCCAGGCACCTGCACTGAGTCCTGCCTGCACCCGACTCACTGCCCAATAGAACTGTGGGCCCCAGGGCACCAGAACAAAGAAAAAATACTAAAAGCCACAAGGGAAAAAGATCAAGTAACATATAATGGCAAACCCATCAGAATCACACCTGACTTCTCAACAGAAACTATGAAAGCCAGAAGGGCCTGGATGGATATCATGCAGACCCTAAGAGAACACAGATGTCAGCCGAGGCTACTATAACCTGCAAAACTCTCAGTCCTCATAGACGGAGAAAACAAGATATTCAATGACAGGCTCTTCTGGCTTTTGTAGTTTCTGTTGAGAAGTCAGGTGTGATTCTGATGGGTTTGCCATTATATGTTACTTGATCTTTTTCCCTTGTGGCTTTTAGTATTTTTTCTTTGTTCTGGTGCCCTGGGGCCCACAGTTCTATTGGGCAGTGAGTCGGGTGCAGGCAGGACTCAGTGCAGGTGCCTGGGTCTCAGGCTCTGGCTCTGGGGGGCTCCTGGGCAACCACGGTACCCCTTGTCTTTTTCAAGAGATGTCTGGGTGATCTAAGGTTGGTCCCAATCGTTTCCTGCACCGTGGGGTTATCTCTTGACTGGAAATTCCAGTCTCTGAGGTTGTGGTGCCCACAGTTCAGTCTGGAACAGTGATCAGAGCAAGCTGGTGTGTGGCTCTGGGCTGGCGACCAAGTGCCTGGAAGAACTGGCATCTCTGTGAAGAATAGAAGGAAATTTGAATGTATATGCTTACATGTGCAAAATATCTTCTAATGTTATATTCAAGGTTTATTGAAGAATCTAGATCTATGGCTATGCATTTGCTGTTGCTGATGGTGATGACACTGGCATATACTAGTAATAGTGGGAGTTTAAAGAGGCTTCCTGAACAGGTATGATGAACACAGCACTTCATTCTGAATAGGACAGGTCACCTACATCAGAAACAGATGCCATGGATGTGCCATGCAGTAGAGACAAGCTTAGGGTACAGAAAGAATTATTGTCAGAGTAGCGATAACATGTGCTCATATATACATAGATGGTCCAAGTAGAGCTTCTGTGTAGTGGGTGCCTGCATTTTACATGAACCAGTGTGACCTTTGTTTACCTGTTTCCTAGATAAATCAATGTATAAGTCTATTCAAAAAATTGTGAGACATTTATACACCAATTATGGCTGGATTAAAGAAACCATCCTCTTCATTGTTGATGTGGTATGCTGCAATATTCCATTGAATGTAGGAATGAATGCCATCGCTCCTGTGGAAAAAGATGAAACAACTCATGTACTGAGAACCATCAAAAGACATAGAGAAGAACACTTCATAATCATCAAGGGAAAAATACGCCAGGATGGGGATTGAACATTTTTGTTAGGGTCCTCTCTCTTGCTTAGTTTCTTTAGATGCACAGGTTTTAGTGGGTTTGTCCTATGTTGTATGTCTATATGAGTGAGTATATACCATGTGTGTCTTTTTGCTTCTGGGACAACTCACTCAGGATGATCCTTTTCGAGATCCCCCCATTTACCTGCAAATTTCATGATTTCCTTATTTTTCATTGCTGAGTAGTATTCCATTGTGTAGATGTACCACAATTTCTGCATCCATTCTTCAGTTGAGGGGCATCTGGGTTGTTTCCAGCTTCTGGCTATTACAAATAAAGCTGCTACAAACATGGTTGAGCAAATGTCCTTTTTTGTGTATTTGAGCCTCTTTTGGATATATGCCCAGTAGTGGTATCTTGAGGAAAGTTACGAGCCATCTTATGGGTGCTTCCTCTACAAGAACAACAAGTGCACTTAACAGCTTGAGTCAACTTTTCACACGAGATTAGTATGTGCACTAGGGAATTTCTCCCACAGCAGCTGTTTGCTTTCAGTGTTTTCCTACTTGTACATTATTTAAAACAAAAAAACTAAAAGCTACACCTTTGAAAAACAGCAAAGTAGGATCTATGGTACATGTTGGTGGGAGAAAAAGGAAGGGGGAAGTTATGTATTTATAATTGCAATAAACAAAAGAAATAATTTTTTAATTTATGTATTTATGTACATGCATATTTTAATGTTTGAGTGTTCTGTCTGCATGTAGAGCTGCATGCCAGCAGAGGGCATTAGATTCCTTTGTAAATGGTCATAACCCATATGTGGTTGCTGGAAATTGAGCTCAAGACCTCTAGAAGAACATTGCTCTTAACTGCTGATCCAAACTACCAACCCCAGAAATAATTTTTAAATGACCCTTTTTATAATATTATCTTTCTCCAGAAAATAACTGACATTTTTATAGGGATTGTTTCAGTCTTATAAACTGATTAAGGAAAAAGACATCCTGATGATTTTGAAATAGCCTTACAAGGAACAAGGAATGCATTTTCCAACTATTTAAAAAGCAAATAGGAATCCGGGTGGTGGTGGGACATGCTTTATATCCCAGCACTTGGGAGGCAGAGGCAAGCAGATCTCTCTTTGTTTGAGGCCAGCCTGATTTAAAAGTGAGTCCAGGACAAGTAGTGATACACAGGGAAACCCTATCTTAATAAAACCCAAAATAATAATAATAATAATAATAATAATAATTTTGAATGATGTGTATGCATGCCCACATGTTCCTGTGTGTATGTGTGAGTACATACATGTGTATGTGTGCGTGTATATGGTGTGTGTGTGTGTGTGTGTGTGTGTGTGTGTAGGTAGATTTCAGGTATAGCCTCATCACGTCTCACTTAAGTAGTAAGACAGGGTCTCATTGAATCTGAGGGTCACAAATTCCAGTAGCCTGGCTCCAAGGATCTACCTGTCTCCACCTACCAAGCCTGGATTTTTTCCCATCAATTAATTAATTCATTTAACATCTCAATTGCAGGTTTCCCTCTCCTTCCAGGCCACCATCCTTCCCCCAACATTCTCTGCTTTCCTTGTCCTCAGAGAAGGGGGAGATTTGCCCCATGGGTAAAAACCTGCCCTGGCACATCAAGGCAGAGCAGGACTAAGCACATCCTCCCCCAATGAGATCAGAAAGGGCATCCCAGCTCAGGAAAGGGATCTAAAAGTAGCCCTCAGAGTAAGAGAGGGTCCCTGCTCCAGTTGTTGGAGGACCAACATGAAAAACTGCACATCTGCTACACATATGTGCAGGGGTCGGAGGACCCAGCCTGAATTTGTAACTTGAAGTCTTGGTGTTAAGGTCGGGAGACACTGAAGGAATACTCTGAACTTGAGTAGTATGCAAACAACAAAATGCAATTAATCTGCAGAGATCCAGTATGCAGGGATCATCATCCAGGCAGAATGTTGACCCCCAGATGAGAACACAAGCTCTACTTAAGGTTAACTGGGGGAATGTCAGGGACAGTTAGGTCATCTTTACTGTGATTGGTACAGGTCAAAAGCAAGCATCCAAGTGTCAATAGTGATGATTGGCTAGGGATAGCTAGGGCTTGATTACTGACTGGGGGCTCTCTAAACTGGATGAAATTTGTCCAAAGGGATGGGTACCCACAGAGGCTACATGACTTCAATCAGGCCATGGCCCATGGCCATGAAGGTTACTTGACTCTGATCAGGGCTTAGGGGCTTCTCAGACCAGTAGCTAAATAACCTTATCTCACTGGGTCAATTGTCTGGAGCAAGCCAGTTTTAGTGTTTTGTTTTGTTTTTGTTTGTTTGTTTTTTGTTTTGTTTTTTTTTTTCCCCCTGCAACTGAAGTTTCTTTTTCTGAGGAACAGAAAACTCAGGCCTGTTCTATCCCAGCAAAAAAAACATAAAGGCTGTCACAAAGTTGGTTTAGTCAGGTTCATTTACCCAGGTCCTCTCATTGTGCTCCTTCCTTAAGTCCATATGCTTGCAAGAAAATTACTTAACCGAAGGGGTCATCTCTCTAGCTGCACTCTGAGGTGTTTTTTTCTCTCTATATTTAATTTTTTTATTTATTACAATTTTTTTATTCCCTTACCTCATGCCCTCCAACCATACCTTCCTTCTGCTCCTCCCAAGCCCTCTCCAAATCCACTGATGGGAAGGTCCTCTTCCCCTTCCTTATGACACAGCCTATCCAGTATCATCAGGACTAGCTGCATTGTCTTCATCTATGGCCTGGTGAGGCTGCCACCTTCCCCTCAGATAGAGGTGATCACAGAGCCAGCCACTGAGTTCATGGCAGAGACAGTCTCTTTTCCCCTTACTAAGGAACCTACTCGGACACTGAGCTGTCATGTGCTACATCTGTGCAGGGGTTCTAGATTATCTCCATGACTGGTCCTTGGTTGGAATATCAGTCTGAGAAAGAACCCTGGGACCAGATTTTTTTGGTTCCATTGCTTTCCTTGTGGAGCTCCTGTCTCCTCAGGGTCTTTCTGTCTTCCCCTTCTTTCATAAGATTCTCTGCACTCTGCCCAAAGTTTGGCTATGAGTCTCAGCATCTGCTTTGTTACCCTGCTGGATAGAGTCTTTGAGAGGCCCTCTGTGGTAGGCTCCTGTTTTATTCCCTGTTTTCTTCCACTTTGGATGTCCATCCTGTTTGCCTTTCTGAATTAAGATTGAGCATCTTACCCAGGGTCTTCCTTCTTGCTTAGCTTCATTTGGTGTATAGATTTTAGTGTTTCTCCTGTATTATAATATCCACTTACAAGTGAGTATTTACCATGTGTGTCTTTCTGCTTCTGGGATACCTCACTCAGGATGATCTTTTGTAGTTCCCACCATTTTCCTGCAAATTTCATGATTTCCTTGTTGTTAATTGCTGAGTAGAATTATATTGTGCAAATGTACTACAATCTCTGTGTCTATCCCTCAACTAAGGGGCATCTATATTGTTTCCAGATTCTGGCTATTACAAAGGAAGGTGCTACAAAAATGGGTGAACAAATATCCTTGTTGTATTCTTGAGCATTTTTTTTTTTTTGATATATGCCTAGGAGTAGTATAGCTGGATCTTGAGGAAGCAATATTCCTAATTGTCTGAGAAAATGCCAGATTAATTTCCATAGTGGTCGTACAAGTTTACATTCCCATCAGCAATGGAGGAGGGTTTCTCTTTCTCCACATCCTCTCCAGCATGTGTTGTGACTTGAGTTTTTGATCTTAGCCATTCTGATGGGTGTAAGCGGAAATCTCAAGGTCATTTTAATTTGCATTCCCTAATGACTAAAGACTTATCACATTTCTTTAAGTGTTTCTCTGCCATTCAATATTCTTCTGTTGAGAATTCTCTGTTTAGCACTGTACTCCATTTTTTATTATTTATTAAATACACTTTATTCACTTTGTATCCTCCCTGTGGTTCCTTCCCTCCTCCCATCCCAATCTCTCTTCCTCCACCCTCTGTATGCATGCCCCTCCCCAAGTACACTGATAGGGGAGGTCTTCTTTTCCTTCCTCCTGAGCCTAGAGAATTAGGTCTCATCAGGAGTGGCTGCAGTGTCTTCTTCTGTGGCCTGGTAATGCTGCTTCCCCCTCAGGGGGAGGTAATTAAAGAGCAGGCCAATCAGTTCATGCCAGAGGCAGTACCTGTTCCTATTACAAAGGAACCCACTTGGGTACTGAACTGCCATGGGCTATATCTGTGCAGGGGTCTGTACTCCATTTTTTAATTTGATTACTCGATTTGTTGCTTGTTAACTTCTTTAGTTCTTTATATATTCTCGATATTAGCCCTTTGTCAGATGTAGGGTTGTTGAAGACCTTTTCCGAGTCTGTAGGTGGTTCTTTTTATTCCGATGACAGTGTCCTTTGCTTTATAGAAGAATTTCAGTTTCATGATGTCCTATTTATTTATTGTTGTTCTTAGAGCCTCTGCTGTTTGTGTTCTGTTCAGGCGGTTGTTTTGTGTGTCAATGAATTCAAGGCTCTTTCCCACTTTTTCTTCTAACATGTTTAGTGTGTCTGCTTTATGTTGATTTCTTTGGTCCACTTGGACATTAGTTTTGTGTACAGTGATAATTATGGATCTATTTGTATTTTTCTACATGTAGACATCCAGTTAGTCCAGCACCATTTGTTGAAGATGCTGTTATTTTATCCGTGTATGGTTTTGGCATCTTTGTCAAAAATCAGGATTACCTCCCCTTGAGAAGGGAGTAAACTTACCAGAAAACAGAGGAAGACAATGCAGCCAGTTCTCATGATAAGTGATAGTCTAGGATCAGCTGGAAGGGGAGGAGGACTTATCAGTGGACTTGGAGAGGGACATTGGAGGAGATAAAGAATGAAGGGGTGAGACTGGAAGGGAATGAGGAAGAGGTCCATAGATATGATAAAATGTTAATAAACTGTAATTAGTATAATAAAATTACAAAAATCATCCATACGTGTGTGGGTTTATTTCTGGGTCTTCTATTTGATTTCTTTGATTTACCAGTCTGTTTCTATGCTAGGACCATCCAGTTTTCATTACTGTTCCTCTATAGTACATCTTTAGATCAGGTATGGAGATACCACAGAATATCCTTTATTGTAGAGGATGCTTTTAACTATTCTGCATTTCTTGTTATTCTATGTGAAGTTGAGAATTTTCTCTCAATTACTGTAAAGAATTGGGTTGGTAATTTGATGGCAATTGCATTGAATATGTAGATTGCTTTTGGTAAGATGGATATTTTTACTGTTATTCCTCCTGAGCCATGAGCATGAGAGATCTTTCCATCTTCTGAAATCTTCTTTTACTTCTTTTTTCAGAGACTTGAATTGTTTTTTCATACAAGTCTTAGGCTTGTTTGGTTAGAGTTACACCAAGGTACTTTATGTATTTTGTGACAATTGTGAAAGCAGTTTCATTAATTTCTTTTTCAGCCAAATTGTCGTTTGTATACAGGAAGGCTACTTATTATTTAGAGTAACTTTTCTATCTAGCTACTTTGCTGAAGGTGTTTATCAGCTGTAAGAGTTTCTTGGTATAATTTTTGGGGTCACTTATGTATACCATCATATCATCTGTGAATAGTGATACTTTGACTTTTTCCTTTCTCCAATCTCCAGACTTGGAGATTAAACTTCTAACTTTCACACTGAACTCTACCACTGAGCTACATCATCAATCAATTTCTTGTTCTATGTGCTTGGGTGATTACTCCCCTCTTTGTGTTTTAGAAAAAACTACAATTACTGTGAATCAAAAAATTATTCCATTATACTAGAGGGCCCAAAGAGATCTGATGCCCTTTTCTGGCCTCTTCAGAAAAGAGTCACACATGTAGTAGAAATAAAAAAGGGACATGTAAAACATCCATACACATAGAATATAATTAAAACTATAAAGGTTTGCTTTATATCTGTCTTTATTCATCTTGACATAATTTTTGTGTCTTTGAACAGATAAAGATCCAACCATTTTAATCTTCATATAGAAACTTATATCCCAGCATTGTTGATCGAATACTTTATTTTCTCCTCATAACAGCTGTGATACATGCCAAAGCTCTATATGTTTAATTTTTGGTAAGGAATATTTGATACATAATCATTGTATATGCTTTTTATATACACTATAACAGTTAGACACAGGTGTGAAATACATAGGCATCTGTCAAGGTTATTTTCCTTATGTTCTTGAGCTTATGTCACATCCTCTGTTCCAGTGACTACTTTTCCTTTATTTCTATGCCAAATCTGTAACAGGGCTGACAGAATTGAAGATAGCATAAAGATATACTCATGTCTTTCAATCTGGGAATATTGAAATAATGGACCACACAAGAGTGGGAATTTCTCCCAGGTAATAGCATAAAGATATACTCATGTCTTTCAATCTGAGAATATTGAAATAATGGACCACACAAGAGTGGGAATTTCTCCCAGGTATATTATTCTGGGAGAAGGGAAAGGCCTCTGTCAGAAGGGGAATGTTCAGCTCTAACAACTTGTCTGACAGTTCTACATGATGAGACTGAAGCCCATGTCAATGATAGGTCAATGGTAGTAGATACACACTTTAGCTGAGACTGCTTAGATATACATAGCCTTAACACTTCTATTTAACTTTAATTTGACTTCAGAAGACTGACAGAATGAATTACTGTCACTCTCACTGTGAATAGAACTACCACACATCTCCAAGAAATGGAATTTCTGAGACCTGTCCTAATTACAAGGTCAAGGACGGAACACCACCACCACTTTGGCACAGAAGCCTGTTGGTAGAGTCTACTAGTGGCTCTGGAAGCTCTGGCAAAGAGCACCTGTCCAGTAGAACACAGATGTGGCATCTAGGTGGAAGTCCAGTTTTCATCTTCATACCATACTAGGCCAGTGGAGAGTGCTAGTCATTTTCATCACCCAAGGTCTCCACTTGGAGAACTGTTGCAAAGCAATAAAGGCTACTTTTTTATTTATATCTCATTCTTCATCCTTTGGCATTTCCAGTCCATGCATAACCTGTATATTTGAAGGAACTTTCAAATCCAGGCCACCAGAAACCTAGCATTCACAGATATCACTCTTAAGTCCTCTTCTTCAAATCTTCAAGCTTAGGAAAGGAATGGACACATGCCAGGGTGATGAATGAAACAAAGTGGACCCCATCAGAAATGGCACCCCATATTAGTTAAAAGAAAAATCTGTCAAAACAGCATGCAAAGCAGAAATATGAAAGATGAGAACAAAAATCCATATAAAATTTTTTTAAATTGTCCTTAAAAGATCTCATGGATGTGGATAGCCCTTATTGAAAAATAAGAAAAAAAATAAACCAACACAAATATAGATGCAAATCAGAAATCAAAAGGGGGACATAACAACAGACAATGAGTAATTCCAAACAATCATTAGGTCTTACTACAGAAGTCTATATGCCACAAAATTGAAAATCTAAATGAAATGGACAATTTTCTTGATAGATTCCACTTTTTAAAATTAAATCAAGATCAGGTAAAAAAGATTGAATAGTCCTATATCCCCAAAGGAAAGAGAAGCAAAGAAGCAACCCTCAAAAGTCTACCAGCTATACCTCTCCTAGGCATGTATCCAAAATATGTGCAAGTACACAACAAGGACATTTGTTCAATCATGTTCATTGCAGCTTTATTCATAATAGCCAGAACCTGGAAACAACCCAGATGTCCATCAAAAGAGGAATGGAAAAGAAACCACGGTACATTTACACAACTGAATACTACTTAGCAATCAACAACAAGGAAATAATGAAATTTGCAGGCAAATGGTGGGAACTGGAAAAGATCATCCTGAGTGAGGTATCCCAGAAGCAGAAAGACACACATGGTATATACTCACTTATAAGTGGATACTAGACCTATAATGTACGATAAACGTACTAAAATCTGTATACCTAAAGAAGCTAAACAAGGAGGGGAATCCTGGGAAAGATGACCAATCCTTACTTAAAAAGACAAATGGGGTGGACATTGGAAGAAGGAGAAAGCAGGAAACACACAGAGGGCCTCTGAAAGACTCTACTCGGCAGGATATCAAAGCCAATGCTGAGACTCTAAACCAAACTTTGGGCAGAGGACAGGGAATTATACAAAAGCAGGAGGAAGTTAGTAAGACCTGGAGAAGACAGGAGCTCCACAAGGAGTGCAACAGAACCAAAATATCTGGGCACAGGGGTCTTTTCTGAGACTGATACTCCAACCAATGTTCATTCCTGGATATAACGTAGAACTCCTGTTCAGATGTAGCCCATGGCAGCTCAGTCTCCAAGTTTCCCTAGTAAGGAGAACAGGGGCTGTTCCTGATATGAACTCAGTGGCTGGCTCTTTGACCACCACCCCACTTTGAGGGAGTAGCAACTTTGCCAGGCAACAGAGGAGTGCATTGAAGCCAGTCTTGATGAGACCTGATAAGCTAAGATCAGATAGAAGGTGAGGAGAACCACCCCTATCAGTGGACTTGGAGAGAGGCATAGAAGGGGATGAGGGAGGGAGAGTGGAATTGGGAGTGAGTAAGAGAGGTTACAGCTGGGAAACAATGTGAATAAAATGCAATTAATGTAAAAAATAGAAATTTAATTTAAAAAAATTTAAAAAGCAAAATAAAATAAAATAAGACAAAACAAATATGCACTGGAGAGTATACCAGTCTTATCTTTCAGTTAGCCCACGTTGCTAATTCAATATAGTGAATTATAATATTGATTAACTTGTCTGGTAAATAATTGAAGGAAAGTCTGTAGACCACATACCTTCCCTTGCACTTCCATTTGCTATTCCAGAGAACCTGGGTTCAAGATCAACAAGAATGTGGGTTTTGTACAAGCTTGTGGTGCTTATCCCCAGCAGGTGTGTGTGTGTGTGTGTGTGTGTGTTTTGAAGCCACTGTCCCACAGCAGTGCTCAGATACATCATCATGTGCATGTGTGGCCCTTGAACGTGCTGAGGCCATGGGGTGTGCCCGGCTACGTGGACATCTGTAGTCTTTTCATGTTGGCAGATGGCTACCATCTTAAACATGGTGCCTGCCTGGCACAGTGCCTGGCTTCATATCTTCCCATGCTTGGGGCCCAGGGAGGCTCCTGGGGCAGCAGAGGGAAGGCTCCAGACCCTGTTGAATCAACTCAGGATCCCGGGAGAGCTGTAAGAAGGAGCAGTTACTGGAGAACAAGAAGAGGAGGAAGGGGAATCTGTGAATGGTGGTCGAGGAGATGAAGAGTCTGAGGTGCAGTCAGTGCCAATGCCCTGGTCTGCACCCAGCAGAGGTGAGGCACAAACAGAGGCCCTGGGAGACCTGAACTGAGGGTTGGAGAGGAGGGATCCATCACAGCCCTTACCATCCTGTTCCCGTCTTTACCAACAGCCTGACAATCCTGCCTGCTACCCCAAATACCTAGCAACCTTGAGCTGTGATGTGAGTCCCACCTGTCTTGTTCATAGTGTCAATCCCTTAACCTTGACTGACCTTTGATGTCTGTTCATACAGGGTTGGAAAAGAGAGGGCCCAGGCTCATTCTGAGCAATGGAACACCCTATATACATGGGTTTTGCCATTTGGATGATAATTTAAGGAAATCAGGGTCTCCTCCAGGAGAGAGAATATGGTACATTAATTCAGGATGGCTGTCCCATTTGAAGGGGAGGACACTGCAACCCTGTCCCTGGTCTTCCTCTGCTTCCTTCACTGGTGCTTTGACCAGAGGGGCTGGTCTCTTCTGTTGTGACTCTAGGCTACTTCACTGTCCCCATCCTTGCCACAGAGGCACTACCTCCCTCTCTCTGACTTCCTTGCTTGGTGATCTTTGTGGTTTGTTTTAGTTTCCAAACAACAGACTTTGAATAAAAAAAGGAAAACATACATGCACACGCACACAAATACAAACACACACACACACACACACACACACACACACACACACACACAAAAAACCAAAGGAATTCTTCCCTCAAACTTTTATATTGCAAAAGACCAACACAAACATTTTGTTTGTTTGTTTGTTTTTCTACACAATGTTTTTCTTTGTTTCCTTATCTGTCCTGAACTCACTCTGTAGACCAGGCTGGCCTCAAATTCACAGAGAACTGTCTACCTCTGCCTAGTGCTGGGATTACAGGTGTACACCACCAGGGCCTGCAGTGTATCATTTTTGTTGTTTTTCTTTTGGTTTATTGTTTGTTTGTTTTTGTTGTTGTTGTTGTTGTTGTTGTTGTTGTTTTATTTGTTGGTTGCTTGGTTTTGAGACAAATTTTCTCGGTGTAGCCATGGGTGTTGTGGACTTGCTTTGTAGGTCATGCTGGCCTCAAACTCACAGAAACCTGCTTTCCTCTGACTATCTTAGTGCTGGGATTACAGGTGTGTGCCACAGTGCCCAGCCCACCCAAACATATGTTATCACTGATTCAAACTGCCACTATGTAGACAGTGCTTATTTCCATCATCAAGCATGATTTTTAGTGGGCAGATCAAGGACTTGGGGTTCTGCCACTTCTCCTAAGACAAACTCGTGATCCTGTGATGTAAATGTAGGGTTAGGGCCTTCCATACACAGGGAGTACCCAAGGGCACCTACAAGCAGCTTTTCCTGAGACCTTCCTACTGGTGAACTCACAATGGGTGGGCGTGGCCAAATGGCTCAGTCCAGTGCCTTTTATTGGCTATAACTGTGACATAAGCAAGAACACTGACTCTCATTGGCTGGCTAGGGGATAAAGGTGGGCTCTCCCTGGCTGGGGAACATTAAGGGAAGCTGACAGCAGCCAGGGAAGTACCCTGTCCCTGCCTCTCCTAAGGGTCTCCCTTTAGACATTCACTAACATCCCATAGAGACTGGGGATCAGGCCCACGGCCCGAGAGACACACAAAGGAGGCCTAGTGATTCATCTGTAAGCCTCGGGTGTTGCCCAGGCTGGTGGCGATACCATCATGCTGAACCTTCTACGGAAGATATCTACAATCTTTCAGTGGAATAACGAGTCTGAAGAGACACCACACAAACAGCCTCAAGGTAATCCTCTGGGAGTTAGCGCCAATGTCTCCCACTAAAGGAGACTCCCCAGAAAGGTTGTCCTCCAACATGAGATGAGGAACACTGGCAGGAACAGTGGGGAGGATTCTGCCTCCATCCGGAGTGGCTATTGAGCTGAGGATGTTCCTGAGTTCACAAGAATTAGGCCAGTACTAAACTGTAGCCTAAGCTGCTTTGTTGGGCTAACACAGGGCAGTGTTTGGACTCACTCAGAGAACAGGAGACAAGTATGAATTGTGTTGTCAAGATGACTTTACATCTTGCCTTGAAAGATGCTTTTGAATATTCCAGAGGAGGGGAATGGTTATTGTCCTATGGTTAGACAGGTGATGATATGTGTTCATATCTAAAGGGATGGAGTATTAGTGTTACTTTGATATGATTCAACACTGTGACCAAAGCAACTTTCAAGGTAAAGTGCTGTTTCCACAGCACTGTTCATCACTGAAGTGAGGATAGGGACTCAAGCAGGGAAGGAACCTGGAGGCAGGAGCTGATGCTGAGACCATGGCTTGCTCAGGCTGCTTTCTTATAGAACCCAAGACCACCATCCCATAAAGCACTGATTAAGAAATTGCCTTACAAGGTTGCCTACAACCTAATCTTGTGGGGGCATTTTCTCAACTGAGGTTCCTTCCACTCTAATGACTCTAATGTGTGTCAAATTGACATAAAAATAGACAGTACAGATGGTCAGAGTAGAGCTTCTGAATACTGGCTGCTTGCATTTGACATGAACCAGTGTGACCTTTGTTACTTGTTTAATAGGTAACTCAGGGATGATGTCTGTCCAGGGAGTTGTGACCAGCTTGTGTACCAATTATGGATGGATTAACGAATCCATATTCTTCCACACTGAAGTAGTCTGTGATAATGTACCTGTAAGAATTGGCGTAAATGTCATCGCTCTTGTGGAAGAAGATGAAACAACTCATGTCCTGAATGCCCTCAAGGTAACACTGAGTTTTCCCAGAGTCTCTTAACCTAGTGGGATTTTGATTTCTCTCCTGGATAAGACAAACACTAATGTAGGGTGAGTTTAATTGGCTTGTTCTGTTATGTGGTTGAAGTATCATGTTTTTTTTTTCTATTTATTGGTTTGTTTTTCTCTTCCTAAAGTTTTGTTTCAGTTATCTTTAGTCTGTAAACATGCTGAATAATGACAATTATGTGAACTCATATAATCTGCAACTTCCACTGATAGGAAAAGGCTATTTTCTCCTTTATGAATACAAACAATTAGAAGTAGTATGATAAACATAATGTACTTTATGCTGTTTTATACAATATTCAATTTGTATTTACTGTGCAACAATGTTCTGTTATAGATTTTGTAAGAGTTAGTTCTAGAAACATAATCAGCTCAAGTATTTGTGTATCAATGACTATTCTCAAATAAAGTTTGGCTATACTGTTCTAATGTATAGCCTCAGGCATAGGCTACAGAAAAACCTTTTTATTAGTACTGACATACAAGGTACATTTACCATTATCATTATTAGTAGTGAAAGATTACCAGCAAATTGAGAACTGAAAATCATATCTTTTCTTTTTTGTTTTAATTTTTTCAGAACTTCCTAAAAACTTGAAGTGTAAGAAAAGCAGACAGACCTGATGAGACCTGATAGGCTAGTGTCAGATGGAAGGGGAGGATGACCTCCCCTAAGAGTGGACTGGGGGAAAGTCTTGGGAGGAGGAGAAGGAGGGATTTTAGGATTGGGACAGGACTAGGGACTGGGCTACAGCTGCGATAAAAGTGAATAAATTGTAATAAATTTTTAAAAAATTAAAAAAAATAAAATTATTAAAATTTTTAAAAATTTAATTTTTTTAAAAATTATTACATTTAAAAATACATTTTAAAAAATTTAAAAAGAAACATACAAGCAAACATACAAAAGAAAAGCAATTTTGCACTTTTCATTAGTAAGACCCATCATAGGTCTTTGTTAGGAAAAAGTTCTTTATTAAAAAAGCTAAAATGTTACGCTCAGGATGCAAGGCTAAGCACTGCACTCAAGGTCAGCCGCTTTCGACCCAGAGAAGAGCATGTCTGATTGCATGTGGGTTGATGCCCCAGGTCCCGCCTCTGAGAAAAAGGTATCAGACGGGTCTGATGCTCTTTGGGTGGATGACACCTAAATGAACATCGGTACAAAGTCCCAATTTATTTCTAATATTAGAGATCAGACCTCTACTCTTGCCTGATGCGTCTAAAACAAAAAGGGGGAACTGTAGAAAGCTGTGTAATGCAGCACCGTAAAAATGGAGCTGGTTTCCGCCTTCCACCTTCCGGATGGTGAGTGCTCTCTGTCACAAACAACTCCATATTTGGCTAAGGCTGAGGATCTGGCTTGCTTCTGTGTATGTGGACCTATCTGCATTGCCCACGAGGCACACTGGGGTTGGCTACCCAGAGGCTATTTTAAGCTGTGTACAGGCTTTCCCCAGGGTCAGAAGATTGTTCAAGGTTCCTGAATAAACTGCATTGAGAAGAACAAAAAAAAAAAAAAAATCAGAAAGAAGGAGAGGAGGACCTCCCCTATCAGTGGACTTGGGGAGAGGCATGCATGCAGAAAGGGGAGGAGGGGGGACCGGAAGGGGAAGTGGGAGGGGCTTATGGGGGGATACAAAAGGAATAAAGTGTAATTAATAAAAATTAAATAAAAATTAAAAAAAAGAAAACAGTGTATGTAACCTGTTATGTAACCAATATCCTCTTTTTCTTGTTTTTATGTAAAATTTCTTTATCCTGTAAGCTCATTGTTTGCATCTATCTCTTGGTTCTAGCAAGAATTGTTAAGTTGCAGTCCAGTCATAATTGACATCGTGGTATATGCCTTTAATTATACCTTTGGGAGGCAGGGGAATAGAGTGTCTGTGAGTTGAAAGCAAGCTAGTTTACGTAATAAGTTCATGTCATGCAGGGCTAGAGTACAAGGCCTTGTTTTAGATAAACAATCTCAGGTAAATTTTCTGGTTTAGATATTAGTTTTATGTGACAGAGTCTTACTCTATACATCACTTGGCCTCAAATTGGCTATGACACCTTGGCTAGCCTCAAACTTGCAGCCTCAGACTCCTAAGTGCTGGAATTACAGGCCTCAAATACTGTCCCCTATTTATTTCAGAGAGCTATATACATCATGAAAACAGTCAGCTTGAATTTGACATATGGGTGCTAACAGAAGGATGCACCATGAGTTGGACCATCCACTTTACTCCATTTGGTTGCAAGGACAAACCGTATCTTGGAGCCTTTCTTGGTCTTAGACTCTATCTGCACTCTTTGCTTTGATTGTTAGTGGTATTTCTGTGGTGAGAAAAATGACATCTTGGAGAATAGAAATTGGCCAGGAAAACTCAAAATGAATTAGGGTCCAGTGTGCCTGTGGGTTATTGTAGACTCAGGATGCAGAAGGGTCAGAGTTTGAAATGCTCATTCCCCTGCATGCTGACATGGTGAACAGTCAGACAGGAACTGAGCTTCTGTCTCCTCAGAGCAAGCAATCCTGGGAGAAGGATCATCCCATCTGTACTGATAACTATACAGTAGTATAATAAGTGAGAGGTTGAAATGGCAAGTATTTAAGTTTTGAAAAGACATGCAAGAACTTTCAGTGTCAGTGACACCAGCATCCATCAGGTATCTTAGAACAATAACTATCATCACTTTTCTCCCTCTACACATAATGAGTGCATCCAAAATAAGTACCATGTGTTCAGGAATACAGCTCACAAATTGTTCCACATATCCCAATGGTGAGTACACATGGCCCTTTCTGCTGCCCTTCCATGTGTCTTCCTGTGGTGTCTCATGGTGTGCACAGTTTTAACTTTTGCTTTTTTTATTTTTATTTATTTTTTATTTATTTTTTAATTAATTACAATTTATTCACTTTGTATCCCCCCATAAGCCCCTCCCTCCTCCCCTCCCAATCCCACCCTCCATCCCCCTTCTTCACACATGCCCCTCCCCAAGTCCACTGATAGGAGAGGTCCTCCTCTCCTTCCTTCTGATCTTAATCTATCAGCTCACATCCGGAGTGGCTGCATTGTCATCTTCTGTGGCCTGGTAAGGCTGCTCCCCCCTCAGGGGGGAGGTGATCAAAGAGCAGGCCAATCAGATTATGTCAGAGGCAGTAGCTCTTCCCATTACTATATAACTCATTTGGACACTAAACTGCCATGGGCTACATCTGTGCAGGGGTTCTAGGTTATCTCCATGCATGGGAAGGGAAGGGAAGGGGGAAAAGGGGGAAAAAGAAAGAAGGGGAAAGAAGGAGGAGGAAGGAAGGGGGAAGAAGGGGCAAAGAAGGGAGAAGAGGGAGGAAGCAGAAAGAAGAGGAAGAGGAAGGAAGGGGGAAGAAGAGGAATAGAGAGAGGAAGGGAAGAAGAAGAGGGAGGAGGGGGAAAGAAGAAGGAGAGGGAAGGGGAAAGAAGGAGAGGGAAGGGGGAAGAAGAAGGAGAGGGAAGGGGGAAGAAGAATGAGAGGGGAGGGGGAAGAAGAAGGAGAAGGAAGGGGGAAGAAGGAGAAGGAAGGGGGTAGACAAAGAGGGGAGAAAAAAAGAAGAGGGGTGGGAAAGGAGAAGGGAAAGAAGGGGGAAAGGGGAAGGGAAAGGGGGAAAGGGGAAGGAAAAGAAGGGGGAAAAGGGAAGGGAAAGAAAGAGAAAGGGGAATGGAAAGAAGGGGGAAAGGGGAAGGGGAAGAAGGGGAAGAAGAAGGGGAAGAGAAGGGAAGGGGAAGAAGGGGACGGGAAAAGGGAAGGGAAGGGAAGGGAAGGAAGAAGGGAAGGGAAGGGAAGGGGAGTATGAGTTTCAGGAAAGACACCTGTGTTCAAATTTCTGGTTCTGTTGCTCTTCTTGTGGAATTCCTGTTCTTTCCAGATCTTACTATTTCCCACTTCTTACATAAGATTCCATGCACACGACCCAACAGTAGGCCATAAGTCTCAGCATCTACTTTGATAGTCTGCAGGGCAGAGCCTTTCAGAGGCCCTCCATGGTGGGTTTCTAGCTTATTTCCTGTTTTCTTCTTCCGATGTCCTTCCTCTTTGCCTTTCAGGATGGGGATTGAGCATCTTAGTCAGGGTCCTCTTTCTTGATTAGTTTCTTTAGATGTACAGATTTTAGTAGGTTTATCTTATATTACATGTCTATATGAGTGAGTATATACCGTGTGTGTCTTTCTGCTTCTGGGACAGCTCACTCAGGATGATCCTGTCCAGGTCCCACCATTTACCTACAAAAATCATGCTTTCCTCATTTTTCATTGCAGAGTAATAATCCTTTGTGTAGATGTACCACAATTTCTGCATCATTATTCAGTTGAGGGGCATGTGGGCTGTTTTCAGCTTCTGGCTATTACAAATAAAGCTGCTATAAACATGGTTGTGCAAATGTCTTTATTGTGTACTTGAGCCTCTTTTGGATATATGTCTAGGAGTGGTATGGCTGGATCTTGAAGAAACGGTATTAATAGTTGTCCGAAAAAGCGCCAGATTGATTTCCAGAGTTGTTGTACAAGTTTACATTAAACAGGCAGCCAGTCACTGTTTCTGGATAATGGAATTACACAGTATGGTTTGTAGGAGATGGTTTTCTGCTTTGTGCTCATGTGGCTATTCTATTTCCATATAAAGAACATACATTGATAATTTCAAAGGAGAACTACTTCCAATAAGGGTCATTATCTTTGATAAGCCAGGAACATAGTATCCTTCCAGACTGTAGGTAAATGGAGCCAGCCTTGCATGATTTGTCTTTGCAATCTCTTCTGGGTTACTTCTTCCAAGGCATTGAGAGCTCCTGTACCCAGTCCACATAGGGCTTAGCATGCTTTCCTCCCTTCTCCAAAATTGGGTTGCTCATTCTTGTCTCGGTTGACTTAGTTCTGCTCCACTCCTGTCTGCCAGGAAACCCACTTCTCTTCCTTTCCATGTACCTCAAAGCCCATTTCCTCCAATTACCCCACGACATGTCACTCTAGCAATTTCTTTCTGCATACATGTGCAAAATGGTTCTCTAATTTGAGTTACAGCCATAATTACAACTAGTGCACAAGTAGATATTTAAATGTATTTTACACTGTTGAATTTTGAGTTCTCAGAAAGCAAGAGTACTGTATTCCTAAAGTCAGAAGGTAAGTTTGTGAGTGTGTTAAACAAAGATGTGAAGCTCACATTTGCAAGGCAATTAGTTGTCTTTGGAACAAGCACAGAGAATTTATTCCATCATCTTAGCTCCATAGAATATGTTTAATAGAAAGTGCTTGTTGGAGGTTTGTGAAGAGTTGTTTAAAAGCTTTCTGCAGCAGGAGGGATGTTTGATATGAATAATAAAGTTCATTGTCTCTGACACAGGACTATGCCCTGCAAGTAGGTCAATTGCAATCGGTTAACCCACTAAAATATGTTGTTTTGATGGCCACTCCTTTGTAAGTGTACAAAATCCTGCATGTAACTGTTTTACCTGTAGCTAATGTCTCCTTCTCTTATAGGTGAAAATTATGAATGATCCAGTTGACTCTAATGATCCATCAGAACTTGGCAAGAAATTTTGTATTAAATGTGTCACTCGTGTAATGCATGGCAACATCTACTTTAGCAAGGATTATTCTATTCCTATACACCTGTTTTCTGGAGGTAGGAATTATAGTTTTAACAACATTGGGTAAGGCATATAGGTATTGCGCTTGGTTTAGAAGCTCTTGAGAGTGTTGGGAATGTCCTTGAAGTTGACAGTAAGGCACAATTAATGGGAAGAGGACAATACATTAATTAATTAATTAATTATTGCCTACAGATTCTGTCCCCTGTGAATGTCATCATCATGTGTCCATGTAGTTTTCCCTACTCTATTTATTTAGCTTTTTTCTTTTTTTCTTTTTTTTTTTTTTTGGTTTGTGATATAAACTTCCTCAAAGTTACCTGAAACAATGTATGTGAGAATTGCTCATGAGAATAGGAAACCTTTCCCTTGCTTTTCTGAGTGCTGAGATCATAGCCTTTTTACCAGTACATGAGAATGCATTCAAAATCAAATCAGTGAAAGCATCACATACATATAAGAGATTTACCTTGAAAATACTTCCATAACGTCAAAGCAAAGGTTCAGACAGGTCTCTTTCCCTTTGTGTCCTCTTTCCAGAATACTAGGTATTCTGATAGAATACTAGATAGGTTCTAATATTTTGTTCCTAGACCAGGTACCAAAGTTCAAGCATGTGATTGTAATATGTGCCTAGCTACCATCCTCAAAAGAGAGATCAGTGCGACCACTTGAGTAAATCAAGTGCTCCTAGGCCATAACTTCCATTCTCAGGCAAACTCATGTCATTATCAATGCCTGACAAATCATTGTAGATACCCATCATTAAAAGGGCCTAAGCTTTTGAGCTATGTGAGGAGTCTAAGCCTTTGGAAAAGTTACCCTACATGCAAGAAATGTTGGTCAGCATATTGCTGTGACAAAGGGCCTTTGGAAATGGGATGTGAACCTAGTGCAATTCTTACACTTCTAACTTTGTTGACTGTTTCAGCATTCAGACCTTTCAAGGGAGATTTGGTGCTAGTGGCCTATTCCATGATCCCAGGAACTTCAGATGTCAACATTCACTCCGTGAGCCCACTTAGTTTTCAGAATATGCAAGAGGTAAGTTACTTCATAGGTAGGTGGCTGCCTATCCTTCCTTCCTGATTCCTTTCTCACCCAGGGTTTTGTTTGGTATGTGCAACAGTATATCCCCTGCCAAAGCACGTGTAATGATATACACATTTGTCCAATGACTGAAAAGGAAATAAGCAGAAAGTTATGTAGAACCTATATATACTCAATTCCTAAACTGTGAGCTTTACTTGATGTTAGGCTGTTTTGTGGACAACAGTTACAAGAGTGTCTTGCTATGAGGCAATAGTGGGAAAACCCTGAGTACAGTGGGTTTTAGGTGTTCAGCATGCGAATGAAGGCAGACAAGACCTTGGTCAGTACAGCCTGATGTGAGTTGTAAAACCAGGGAGGAAAAATGTGAGCACACATTGGGCAGCATGAAGGGCAGACACCCAGGACTCCTCCTGTTTCCCTGTTTTAATTAGAGAGTGGGGGATGGTGACTCAGATGTCTTGACTCAGTAACCAAGCATTTCCTGTGTGTCAAGGATCAGAGCCATGATAGGGTGAGAGCCCTGCTGTTTGGATCTGAGGGGCTGTGGAGGGCCATCTGTAGAGGGTTATCCTTCATACTCATTGCCATCATTTTTCATTATAGGTCTGTATTACCAGACTCAACGGAAGAACTGGAGTTGTGGAACCCTGTATGTTTTTTACTCTGGATTCTCTCCATACTATCCCCGGTTATTCACCTGGGTTATATGACGTTGTTAACGTGGTTGCAGTAGACAGCATTCTACCACAGTATTCTCAGAGGGTGGTGTCTATGATTCCAGCATACATGTATTAAACCATCCTTGTGAATCATTTCCAGTGTTACTACTGGGTGATAATGCCTGGACAATGAACTAGTATGTCTGAGCAAAGTAAAGGTAAATGAATTCAAGACATTTTCTTGAGCATTCTTGGGTTATTTTCTTTTTGTTTGTTCTTTTTTGGATTTTTTCATAACATAGTTTTTTTTTTTTTTTTTTTTTTGGAAGATATTCTGTCATTTAAGAATGTGCCCCATTGGGTCTTTAATGAAGAAGAAAACAATTGTGCTCAGGTCAAATTCACTATTGTCCATATGCAAGAGTATATTTTCTATTATACTCTATTTCTATACTTCTATTATGCCATGGAACCTCTTTGCTATCCTAGCATTTCACTTACATATAGACAAATGTGTTGAGTCTTTTTTAAATCACTCAGCTGTTAGAATAGTTTTGCTAAACATTATGGGCAGATCTCTAAAGACTCTTGTACACAGAGTCCTAGCATAGTAGTATTGTTTGCTCTAGTTTCAATAGTAGGAATTAAGTTTCTCAACATTCTATTAGAAATTCATTTCTTCACTGAAATGAGAATGCTAGCATGTGCTAACATATGCTCTGTGACTGAATTCATGGGATAGGAGTAGCATTTTTTAGACAAGAATCCGGTGGAAACATCAAAGCTTGAAGTCCATATTGGTTTTCCAATGGTAAAGGGCATCAAAATGTCTCATAGCTGCACTCCATGAAATTTCGCCTCTCTCTTTCAAAATGTAAGTGCATCCTTGGATCAGTGGTATTTGAGAGCTTGACTATCACTGGCAAGTGGTTTTTGTCTTCACCCCTCCTGTTCTGTCTACAAGCCAGGACTCCAGTAAACAGTTCGATGTTTGTACAAGGTTAAACATAAAGGTGAAATAACTTAGGGGAAATGTAAATTTAAAATAATTGCCATGTAGTGTCTGGAAGACACTGCTGAGTTTTCCAAGAAAACGAATGTTACCAGGCCACCTCAAATCCATTACTGACCCTCCCAAAGAACACCTGGTTTTGCTTTGGCTTGAGTGAAAGCCTGGCCATGTGTGTGGTAGTGATTGAATGCAAGCACGGCAAGTGTGGCCTAAGGAGTTAGTTAGGTTTCTTGATTACTCTGCTAATGTTTCTGTATTGTCTCCTGGACACAGACCCTTTTCTGTTGTTAGTACCTAGGAAAGGGAAGCTGAGCTGCTCTTTGCAAGCCCATAAGTGAAATGGTGCCAGTTTCTCCAGATTCGGACACTAGGTGGAACTCTCTACGAACCATTGTTTGCCGTTCTGTTTTTAAATATTATTTTCTTTTTCATAATTTTTTCTGCAAAACCAAAACCAAAACAACAAAAATTTCGGATAGGAAATTTCCAGTCACTGAAGTGGATGTACACCTTGGATTTTCACTTGTTCCAATACTGGGGAAGCTGTGACAAGTCTTACATGGCTGGAGAAGTCTGGTATGGCTGCTGTTTTCTTCAATGCAGTAATCTTCTCTTCATTGTTAGTGCTCTTGGGTTGTTCATATTAAATTTTTACTCATGCAAGTCACATAAGTTTTCACCTAACATGAGGACCACCACCTCTAAACTCTTACCCCTTCAATGTATGCTATGGTTTTGGGAAGAGTATAGAAATTTGCACTGTCCAAAAAAGGTTCTGCATTCACAGGGAGATTGACTGGTCCTCCTATGAAGTGGGATGGCCATTAGCAGGTTCCTATGCCTTGTCTGTTTGCAAGGATACAAACGTGTTGTTTGGATCACGTTCATGGAACCTACCCATTCACCCTGACTAGTTCCTTTATATTGATCAATGGTTGACACCTGTTCAAAACCCACCCACTTAAGATTTGTGCTTCTAAAGACTATCCTGCTGTTTTGGTTTCAAAATTCTCCATCTCTAGCTTTCCTCTAACTGTCATGCAGCCTTCAGGGGTCAGGGACTCTCTGCTGATCCCCCAACATCATTCCTATAGCCCACATTCAATTCTCTCATCACTGACTTCCCCATCTCTTCCAGATTCATCTTCCATCCCCCAAACTCATTGCATCCCACTCTCTCCACAGCTGCCCCTTTCCCCCATATCTTAAATTCCTTCACTTTCCCTTCTGGATCTGTATTGTTTCCAATCCCCTTTGCCTTCTGTGATAGTCACTATCCCTCCTGATGGAGATATGAAAATTTCCCCAACTTCCTCCACTTCCTTCACTGCCCTTGGTTTCCCAATTTAAGAGCCCATCAGACTCTGGACCTGACAATTCTGGGCATATGTTTTTCGATTGTCCCAAGACCCACTACCTCTGAGGCAGGGAGCAATCACTGATCTATGTTCTTTTCTCTACTAACCACCCCCCTGTAATCTGTCCTTTGTACTCATTGATCTACCTGTATAATTGACAGCTGTTCCTTCTGACTATCTACTTCAGAGGAAAGGGAATGTATAATTAGCAGAGTCAGGGAATGCTTTTTGGCCTCAGCCACTGTATGAATACTGAAAAGCTACTCACTTTTGAGGCAACTTTCCCATCCAAACACCCTGATTGGGATCCCAATATGTATGCTGGTTCTCAGGCCCTGGACACTTTTCATTGCTCTGCTATGTCTGTAATTCAGGATGCAGCTTGAAAAATCATAAATTTGTCTATGACCACGAAGGTTCTTCACAGCCCAGAAGAGTTTTCTGGGGCACGTCTCAAGGAATTACTGAAATATTTCCAAATTTACTCCCTCTTGACACAACGAATCCAAAAAATGTCAGGGCATTAAATTTGGCTTTTGGTTTTTAATCAGCCCAAGATATGCACAGAAATGCTCCAACAGCTAGAGGGTTTTGCAAGGATGAAATATCTCCCAGCTCATCAAAACACCCCGAAAGATTTTCAATAACCAAGATACTGAAAAGCAAAACAAGCTGCCTTCCTGTGAGGACTGGCTTCCTGCTTTGCCCTCTGAACTCACACCTGTATTACAACTGCTGTCACCTGACCTTCATCTTTTGCTGCTTGATGTTGTGTCATGGAGCCTAAGGAGGATCACTCACACATTGACAGCGTCTAAGTTTCCATTGCCCATCCAAACCTTCTGCTCAGGACAGAACAGGACTGGGACATGTGTTAAGTCACCAGAGCACATTTTGGCCTGGATTGTCCCTGAGTTTTTATTTGGAAACTGAGACTGAGCACTAGGGTCAGGAGACTTAAACCCTGTCATCTAAATGAAGCTGTGTGCTGGAGTGGAGTCATGTTCAGAGTTGTTTATGCTCTACATGTACCTGTGTATTTCTCTAATCCTATACACAACAAAGCAGCAGGTTGTGTGGCCACCCTCGGGCCACATTTGTCAGTAATGTCTTACCTATGTTCTATAAATAAGTCTTGATTAGCTCATCTTCCCCAGTGGAAACTTGACCATATGAGGTGGGGTTAGATGTTGCCTAGTGTCCCACTGCCTCATCATTTGTACCTTGTGACTGATATGAAATGGACTTATTCTGTAACCCAACCTACATTTTATTGTTCTCTTTCCAATCAAGGTTTCACTATGTAGCCCTGAATGTCCTTGACCTTACTGCTATGAATTGTAATGTAAATAGCTGTGTTTACTGTTGATCTTAGGCAACTGCTCCTCTGTAGACCAGGCTGGCCTTGAACTCAGACATCCACTGGTCTCTGTCTCCCAAATGCTGGGATTAAAGGCATGTGTCCCCATACAATGCCTCTCCTACAAAATCTTTATTCATAAAAGTTAATTAACATTATAAAAATTAGTTCCCAAAGGTTAAAAGCTGCTGAGATGTTAATTGGAAGTCAAGATGAATAGAGGAACTGCACTTTTTAAAGCTAATGATCAATGATGATATACAATACAGTCAAATTTCAAAGAAATATGTCTTATATGATACAAATTACATTGCTCAGGTTCTGATTTTTCTCAACTTAACAGAAAAATATTTTTGAAGTGTTGTATTTAAGGAAAACAAAATATTTTGGGGCTTCTACTTTTCCATGTTGCTACAGTTTAATATTTAACCATCTGTAATTTTTCTTTGCAGAGGAGTCTTCTGCTTTTAAACTCATTGTGTATTCTATTAAGTACATTGCTATAATTCTTCTCTAAATCCTCCAAAACCTAAAGCACAAAAGAATACTTTAGTTCCAAAACATCTTTTCATCACAGGTTCTCAAGATAGTTTTAAAGCGTAAGAATCTTTTCATATTCAAATAATATATAATATCAATTCCATCTTCATAAAAACATTAGAATACACCCAAATTCACCCCATAATATATATATGCGTGTGTCTGTGAACAAGTGAATCAAAGATATTTATAACATTATGAAAGTAGTGTACTTTGTGTGAGTGCACACTGTGTGAATTAATAGTCCAGTGAGATGTTAAGGTTAGAGAGAGAAAAAAGAAAGTGTGACTCCCAGTCTCCCTAATGCTCACTTGAGAGCATAAAGAAATTGGCACTAGTTTGGACAACATAGTAAGACCCAGTCTCAAAAAGCAGGGTGGAGCTGAGCAGTTATGTTGGTTGGTAGAGTGCTTGCCCAGCATGAATGAACTTGATCCCTGGCACAATGTAAACAAAGCAGTGGGACACACTTGTAATCTTAGCAGAAGAGAGAT
Source organism: Meriones unguiculatus (assembly GCF_030254825.1). Taxonomy (NCBI): domain Eukaryota; kingdom Metazoa; phylum Chordata; class Mammalia; order Rodentia; family Muridae; genus Meriones; species Meriones unguiculatus. Next base: position 119,121,789 of record NC_083369.1, read on the forward strand.
GAAGGCAGAGGGATTTGGAGTTCTCAGGTATTTATGAAGACCAAGGCCAGTGTGAGCCACATAAGACCAAATACTTAAAAAGGGAGAAGAAAAAAAATTGTGTAGAATCAGATACACTAGAAAATCCAAAAGTGCAATTAATACGCATGACTTTTTAAAAGGTTCTGAAATATCAGCTTATAATTTATTTATTATGATTAACAGTCAGTGTGGATGATAATTAAATGATCTGTATTACAATATTTTTCCCAAGGTATATAAAACAAAAACTACATTTTGGTACACTTTTTTTCTTTTTATTATTATTATTTTTATTTATTTTATTTTTATTAATTACACTTTTTTATTTTTTTATTATATTTTATTAATTACACTTTATTCATTTTGTATCCCCCCATAAGCCCCTCCCTCCTCCCCTCCCAATCCCACCCTCCCTCCCCTTTCTGCATGCATGCCACTCCCCAAGTCCACTGATAGGGGAGGTTCTCCTCTCCTTTCTGATCTTAGTCTATCAGTTCATATCAAAAGTGGCTGCATTGTCCTCTACTGTGGCCTGGTAAGGCTGCTCCCCCCACAGGGGGAGGTGATCAAAGAGCAGGCCAATCAGATTATGTCAGAGGCAGTCCCTCTTCCCATTACTATGTAACGCACTTGGACACTGAACTGCCATGGGCTACATCTGTGCAGGGGTTCTAGGTTATCTCCATGAATAGTCCTTGGTTGGAGTATGAGTCTCTGGGAAGTTCCCTGTGTTCAAATTTCCTTTGTTCTATTGCTCTCCTTGTGGAGACCCTGTCCTCTCCAGCTCTTACTATTTCCCACTTCTTACATAAAATTCCATTCACTCTGCCCAAAAGTTGACCATCAGGCTCAGCATCTGCTTTGATAGTCTGTAGGGCAGAGGCTTTCAGAGGCCCTCTGTGGTAGGTTCCTAGTTTGTTTCCCGTTTTCTTCTTCTCGCTTTCAGAAGCCCTCTGTAGAAGGTTCCTAGGTTGTTTCCTGTTTTCTTCTTCTTCTGATGTCTATCTAGGATCGTAGTGTTTAGCTCAAGCTACACTCCATCTTCACATGCTTCACTCTAAGGCTTCCCAGAACTGGCATCATTTGCCTGTGCTCCCATATCCATTGAAAAAATTAAGTTATTTAACTAACATGTTACTTTTGCCTAGTACTTAAGGTGTACTGTTATGTAAATGTGTGGTGAGACGTTAAAAAAAATGACAAAGTAGCTCACTCCTTTCAATGCAAAAAGAAAACCCATGGAAACAAAATTATTCAAACACTTCATAACTGGAAAGGAAATAAATCTATTTTTAGCTACAGTGTAGAAAATGTGGCAATTCCAAGTAGGTTGGCAAAAGAATAAGGTTTCAAAAATATGGGAATTAACAACATTCTAAGGAAAGAATATATCCATCGCCTGTGGGTTTAGATAAAGCAATTATGTATAGAGATGAGGTTAATGAGCAGATGTAGTAAATGGAAGGGATCTTATAGAACAAGAAGTTACAGATTATATTTGCAGAAAGAAATGTTTTAGATAGCTTACATGGCAGACATATGGAACCAATTCTCTGCTAAATATACAAATCAATTTTTTAAAAACTCAACTAGTCTTTTGCGCACTTTGGGCCCAGACCCAGAGTACCCAAGCTGTATCTGACCTGAAAGCCTCCTCCTTGGGAACTAGATTTCATGGTACCAGAAGGTGGCAAAAAAAGTTTCAAAAGGAGGGAGGCAACCAATAGTCCTACTTAGCCAGAGGGAACACGAACCACAACTGCTAGCATGGCGTGGATAACTCTAAAGGTGGAGTAGGGGCATGAAAACCTTTGCAATAACAGCTCTCTAATTGGACTTAAGACTCACCTTTGATGTTCATAGAAATGAGTATAAATTTCTTTAAAAGTGTCTTAAAACTACTGTTTGGACCTTGATATTCTTATCTACTTATAGATAATCCTATAACTCTATAACTTTTATAAAAATTTTATCATTTATTTATGTGGGTGTGTCTATGTATGTACACACATGTATGTGGGTGTTCATGGAGGCTATCGAAAGTGTCCTATGTCTTGCTGCTGGACTTGTGAGCCTCTTGTTGTGGGTTCTGGGAAGCAAACTCCAATCCTCTGACAGAGCAGCAAGCACTCTTAACAGCAGAGCCATTTCTTCATTCCCTGAATTTTAACCCCCACCTTCTTTGATCTGGACTCTCTTTTATGACTATATGAAATTACTTTGGTACCTGTAATTATTTTAAAATCTATTATATCACGAAATACTTCTATAATACATTTAGAAACAAAAATATTGGGCAATATCAACTAAGCATTTCCTTATTTAACAAATACTGAATACACAAAGACAGATAGTTATGATGTTATTATATTATGCATTTGATGCATAGGCACATTTCTAATAAAAAGTCTAAACATTTCCTGTTTTGTTTCATATTTTCTACTGAATAATGCTATAATATCAACACTATATGAGTTCCAAGTAGAAATATTTCACTTCAGTTTTTTAAATCTAGTTTGGTATACCCAAGATCACAAGGGAATGCTTAACTCTCCTAAAATTCATAAATAATTTCCAATATGAAACTGAATTTTTCTATCTTGTAAACATCTATAAAAAATGAATAGATTCTATGATACCTACCTTTTACTGTACTTCCAGAATGAACAGAAATAATTTTTTTAAAAAAGTTAACCTCCCCCTTGTGGGGTAGCCTTACTAGACCACAAAGAAAGAGGATCTAGGAAGTCTGATTTGACATGATAGGCAAGGATCAAATAGTAGGGGAGGAGAACCAACCCTATCAGTGGAATGCTGGAGGGACACAGTAGGATGGTTGGGACTGAGAGGGGATGTGGGAGGGGGCTACAACTGAGAAAGTGAATAAATTATAATAATTATAAAAAGTTTGAAAAAAGGATTGAAAATAATTCTATTAAGAAGCAAAAAAGAAAGAAATGATTAGCAATGTCATGTTGTCAAAAATCAAGCCACACATGACATTTGCCACTGGCTACACCTCTCAGAATAGCCAGAAACTGGAAACAACACAGATGTCCCTCAACTAAAGAATGGATAAAGAAAATGTGGTACATTTACACAATGTAATACTACTCAGCAATTTAAAAACAAGGGAATCATGAAATTTGAAGGCAAATGGGGGCTAGAACAGAACAAGAAAATTTGAACACAGGGAACTTCCCAGAGCCTCATACTCCAACCAAGGACTATTCATGGAGATAACCCAGAACCCCTGCACAGATGTAGCCCAGGGCAGTTCAGAGTCCAATTGAGTTACATAGTAATGTGAAGAGGGACTGCCTCTGACATAATCTGATTGGCCTGCTCTTTGATCACCTCCCCCTGGGGGGGAGCAGCCTTACCAGGCCATAGCAGAGGACAATGCAGCCACTTTTGATGTGAACTGATAGACTAAGATCAGAAAGGAGAGGAGAACCTCCCCTATTAGTGGACTTGGGGAGTGGCATGCAAGCAGAGGGAGGAGGGAGGGTGGGATTGGGAGGGGAGGAGGGAGGGGCTTATGGGGGTATGCAGAATGAATAAAGTGTAATTGATGAAATTGATGAAAAAAAAAGATTATCCTCAGTGATGTAACCCAGAAGCAGAAAAACACACATGGGATATACTCAATTATAAATGGATATTAGCCATATAATATAGGATAAACATACTAAAATTTATAGTTCTAAAGAAACTAAACAACAAGGAGGGCTCTAGGGAAGATGCTTAATCCTCATTCAGAAGGGCAAACAGGATAGACATTGTAAGTATGAGAAGACAGGGAACAACAGGAGCCTTCCACAGGTGGCCTCTGTAAGACTCTACCCATCAGGGTATTGAAGCAGATGCTGAGACACATAGCCAACTTTGAACAGCGTCTTAGGAATCTTATGAAAGAAAAGGGAGACAGATAAACCTGGAGGAAACAGGAACTCCACAAGGAGACCAAGAGTGTCAAAAAATCTGGGCCCAGGAGTCCTGCAGAGACTGATGAATCAACAAACTAAGGACCATATAGGAAGAGGACCTAGACGCCCTGCTCAGATGTAGCCTATAAACAGCTCAGTCTCTATGTGGGTGTCCTAGTAAAGGGAGCAGGGACTGTCTCTGCTATGAACTTGGTTGCCTGCTCTTTGATCACCTCCCACAGGTGGGTTGGCCTTACTAGGCCACAGAGAAAGAGGATCCATTCTGAACTGATAGATAATGGACAGATAATAAGGAAGGAGGACTTGCCCTATCAGGTGACTAGGAGAGGTAGAGGGGGGAGAAGAGGAAGGAAAGTGATACCACGAGGAGATGAGGGAGGGGGCTACAAGCAGAACACAATGTGAATAAATTGTAAAATAATAAGAATAAGAAGAAAAAAATTATAATTTTATAACTCTCAGGGTGAGTAGTGGTGGTGCACTCCTTTAATCCCAGCTGTCAGTAGGTCTGTGTCAGGTGGATCTCTGTCAGTTCACAGCCAGCCTTGTCTATAGAGTGAGTCCAGGACATCCAGAGCTGCACAGAGAAGAGGTCTTGAAAAGCAAAACAAAGCAGAACAACAAGATAACCCTCATAATTTGTTATTTAAAAGGAAAAAAAGAATGATATCCCCAGGCTTCTCAGAAATAGATAACAGTCCAGGAAATTATTACAAGCATTAGCTTGGAGGAACATAAAGCCAAGAATTTTCTATAGACTCTGTTTAATGGAGTAATTGGTACCAATGTATACTATAAATCATACAAAAGTGGCTCTAAAGAAATGAAGCCTTCCATCTAATGTGGCTGCCTTGCCAGGCCTCAGTGAATTGAAGTTGAACTAAGTCCTAATTCAATTTGATGTTCTGGGGTGGGTTAGTCTTGGTAGCATTTGTTTTCTGAGGAGAACAGGAAGGGGGATTGAGGGAAGAGAGTGGGAGGATGGAACCAGAAGGAGAGGAGGAAGGGGGCTATGATCCATATGTAAAGTGAATATATAAATTAAAAAGAAAAAGAAAAGAAATGAAGCCTTACATTTCCTCTTGATGAACTTTCCAGTGTTCTCTGATATTCCTGTTGCAGTCTTTGACTACACTTTTAATATAGGACTTCATTCTTGTTTTGTTTTCCACAACGTCACTGCTAAGGTGAGCTATGTTGAAAAAATATTCATGAAAACGTAATGTTAAAGAAATCGTTATTGCTCCCACATATACAAGTAAATGAAGACACAGGTAAAATCCATTCTACAGTACCAAAAAATTACAAAATAGTATCAACCAAATTCCTCAAGCTTGTCATATTTTCCTGCACTCAAGGTTTTTGCTTTTCAGACTAGATACACTCAATCAGTAATGTTCATACAAATATTCCAAAGTCAAATAAAATCCAGAAATCTGAAAAATCTGTGTTCCTAGCATTGTGAATGAGAAATACTAACATTACTAGATTTCTGATTTGCCTACTGGAGATAGTCTTGTATGTTTTGGGGATCATAAAAAAGTTCTAATAAACAAAATAATAAAAAAAGAAAAACCTTTCATTTCTTTCCCAAGGAAAAATTCGAAGAAAAGACAAACTTTATTATTATTATTATTTTTAGCTTATAGAATACTCTGTACTTGGGAGGATGCTTGGCTGTATTACTTTTGTAACTAATCTTATGTAACAAATAAAACCCACCCTGTTAAACAGCCAGAATCCAGGCTGGGTGTGGCTGTCACACACCACTATTGCTGGCAGTTGGGAGGCAGATGCAGGCAGATCCCTGAGTTCAAGGATAGCTAAGTAGTGAATCACAGACAAATTAAGGTTACATGGTGAGAGCTTGTCTGAAAATATTTTTAAATTGAGTTAAATTAAAAAAAAATTGAAGGCCACCTGAGCCTTACATTCCTTAACCTTTTATGCAAAAACCCACATTCTAGTTGGCACATTTCTGTTCACAAACATGGAAGTAGAGAAGTAAAAATAGCAGGGTTAGTACATGTATGGAATTTCACTCAGGACTTTCCCACCACATTCTGGAATCACCAATTTTTCCTTTGTGGCTGTTTTGACAGGTGGGCTGGCTAGATTTATGTCAACTTGACCTAATCTAAATTCATCTGAGAATAGGTAACCTCAGTTAATGAAATTCTTCTATGAGATAGGATTGTAGGCAAGCCTGTAGGCCCTTTTTAAAATATTTACTATTTATTACAATTTATTCAATTCGTATGGAGGCTGCAGCCCCCTCCCTTATTTCTCACAGTCCTACCCACCCTCCTTCTCCTCCTATTCCTCTTCTCAAATCAATTGATAAGGGAGGTCCTACTCCTCTGATATCTGACCCTAGCATATCAGTTCTCATCAGGCCTGTGTAGATTCTCATTCTCTGTGGCCTGGCAAGGCTTTCCCAGCCAGGGGGAGATGATAAATGAGCCAGCCATTGAGTTCATGTCATAGACAGGCCTGTTGCCCTTACTATGTGCCACGGACGGGCCCAGTCGGGCTCCCGTCGTCCGAGGGAGAACAAGGCTTTAGACAGGAAGACACGGTTTTGGCAAAGAATTGACAGACAGAGACACCTTGATGGTTTTGACTCTGCTGCAACTTTACTGAAATTAAATTAATATTTTTATAATGATTTCACAAAAGGCACCTTAAAATTGGCATACTTCCCAGAACATTGAGACTTTTTACCAAGAATACAAAGTTTACATTTTAACTCAAAATGTAGTCAAACATAAAGCAGTACCCACAAGTAATCTTGGCCTAAAAACTTTTTGATCAGAGCAAACAAAGGAAATGAAATCTCAAATATAGTTTCATTATTGCTAACCAATGAAGAGGAAAGTTAGGAGCTAAGTCAGATCCCTGCCAAAGTCCCTCTCTATATCAAAATCTAACTACACCTTTGTTAACCATCCTCCCATATGTCCAGCCCAAGATTTATGATCTTCTCTGGGAACAAGGTACTGAAGGGAGGGGGAAACTCCCATCAGCTGCACCTCTCATGTTATTATTTCTTAAGAAGGAGCCTATTATTTTTTTCACTATTTTAATGCCTATTAATACTAAATTTAATTCATTACCTTTTTAAAACTTATTATTTTTATTAAAGCCTTTAACAATCTACCAATAATAAATTTCTTTATAAAGCTGGTTGTGCTGTTTCAGGTGTCACAGAGAAAGATCAAAGAATTCATTATTCCAGCCCCAGAGCCACAACTGAAGAAGCGTAGAAATCTCAGAAGTCTCTTTTCCAAGTGGGATGAGTTTGCCAGGGACCTTCCAGGGGGCGTATTTCCGGGGAAATCATATCCCCCGCCCTGTAGCTTATGCTACTATGGCGACACTGGCGTGGGTGTGGCACTATGGAACACACATTGAGACTGAGCTGCCTACATCTGAGCAGGAGGTCTAGGGCTTCTTCATGCATGGTTGTCATCAGTCTCTGTGGGCACCCCTGGGCACAGATTTTTTTGGCTTTGTTGGTCTCCTTGTGGAGTTCCTGTCAATCCAGGTCCTTCTATCTCTCCCTTCTACCATAACATTCCCTGCAGTCTGTCCAAGGTTTGGCTATGAGACTCAGCATCTGCTACCATAGGACATTTGCTCAACTATATTCGTAGTAGTTTTATTCGTAATTGCTAGAAGCTGGAAACAAACCAGATGTCCCTCAACTGAAGAATGGATAAAGAAAATGTGGTACATTTACACAATGTAACACTACTCAGAAATTAAAAACAAAGAAAATATAAAAATAAAATAAAATTTCCAGGCAACTGGATGAAACTAGAAAAGACCATCCCGAGTGAGGTAACTCAAAAGCAGAAAGTCACACGTTATATGGCTCTTAGCCATATAACATAGGATAAACATACTAAAATCTATAGTCCTAAAGAAGCTAAACAACAAGCAGGGCCCCAGGGAAGATGCTTAATCCTCATTTAGAAAGGCGAACAGTATAGACATCAGAAGCAGAGGAAACAGGGAGCTGGGCAGAAGCCTACCACAGAGGGTAGGCTCCTCTGAATGAATCTACCTATTAGGTTATTGAAGGAGACACTGAGTCTCATATCCAAATCTTAGGCATTCTCTTAACCAGTGACTGAGGGCAGTGGGCTCAGATCAGAGAGAGAGAGAGAGAGGTCCAGGAAGAGAGAGAAGCAGAGAGGCTGGGAGCGGAATGGGAGTTTCCTTTCTTTGTTAATTCAGTTATGTTATGTAAATATGTTTTTTTCTTTTATATATCTCAAACGTGATACTTTAGTGGGCTACGGTTTGTCCACTCCTGTTACTTGTGGCTTTTGCCAGCTGGTAATGGCTTAGCTAGTGCCTTCCATGTGAGGCACAGAGAAAAGTGTGATCTAGGACCCTGAGGATATAAATTGAGGGAGTGAAGTTTTGGTATGTGACAAGTAGAAGTTTGGAGAGAGACTTGAGAGATGGACAGTGGGTGTGGTGGTTTGAAGCAGAAAGAAGGAGAGAAATGCTTTGTGGCACAGTGTCATGGTGAACACTGACAGCTGTGTCTCTGGTTGATGGAGATTACTATAGACCTAAAGGGCCCATTGGCCCTCAACAGATGGGAGAAGTAAAGGGGACATCTCAACCTACTAACATTCTGTCTCCTACATAAATTTGGGAGGTTGGAAGGTGAAGGCCTAAATACCCCAAATAAAGTAGTTTAAAATGGAGAATTATGAGAGAGAGAGACAGACAGACAGACAGACACAGATACAAAGACAGAGACAGACAGACACAAGGATACAGTGACACACGCCTTGGCACATTTTCTATAAAAAAAAAAAACAAGCTGAGCCATCCAGGCACTTGTGGTGTATGCCGTATGCCTCTAATACTAGCAACCAGGTAGTAGGAGGCAGGCTGATATCTGTGAGTTAGAGGTCACCATGGTCTACAATGCAAGTCCAGGACAGCAAGGATTAGCCAAAGAAACCCTAACTCAAAAAAAAAAAATACTTAATAAAATGAAGAAAGAAAGAAATGGAAGGGGAAGGAAAATAAAGAAAAGGAAAGGAAAGAAAAAAAAGAAAAGAAAAGAAAAACAAAGAAAAGAAAAACAAAGAAAAGAAAAAGTTCAAGCTAAGCAAGCCATGAGGAGCAAGCCAGTAAGCAACACTTTACAATCTCTGCATCAGCTTCTGCCTCCACGTTACTGCCCTGTTTGACTTTCTGTCCTGACTTTTTTGATCATGAACTCTGATGTGGAAGAGGAATCCAAATAACTCCTTTACTTCCATGTTGCTTTGGTCATGGTTTTCCATCACATCAACAGTAATAGTGACTAACACAAGAGGATTTCTTTCTGGTTACTTGCCGAGTTTGGAAAACTGAATGGTGTTTCTATCCTGGCCTCACTTGTGCTAAATTATGGGGGCTTATGAAAGTTTGGAGGCCTGTTAAAGTAGTAGAGATGCTGTTTTTAAAGAAAAAGAAGTAGGGAGGCTGAAAGGAACCCAGGAGGATTACTAGAAAATAGAGTAAATGATACACTGATATGTGATGTGTATAATGATGTTTGTATATAAATCTGTTAACACAAAGAATTATATTAAAAAAAAAACACTTTTCTCATCCATGTTTCTTTCTGTAATTTCATTTAAATCACACATACCCAAAAGTATAAGTTTTAACTTTTCTTATGAAGGAAAAAAGTTTACTAAGAAAATGGATGCGAGGCTAAGCACTGCACTCAGGGTCAGCCGCTTTGGACCCAGAGAAGAGCATGTCTGGTTGCATGCGGGTTGATGCCCCAGGTCCCGCCTCTGAGAAAAAGGTATCTGACGGGTCTGATGCTCTTTGGGTGGATGACACCTAAACGAACATCGGTACAAAGTCCCAATTTATTTCTAATATCAGAGATCAGACCTCTACTCTTGCCTGATGCATCTAAAACAAAAAGGGGGAACTGTAGAGAGCTGCGGAATGCTATGCCTTAAAGATGGAGCTGGTTTCCGCCTTCCACCTTCCCGATGGTGAGTGCTCTCTGTCACAAACAATTCCACATTTGGCTAAGGCTGAGGATCTGGCTTGCTTCCATGTATGTGGACCTATCTGCATTGCCCACGTGGCATGCCTGGGTTGGCTACCCAGAGGCTATTTAAGCTGTGGGCTGGCTTTCTCCAGGGTCCGAGGATTGTTCAAGGTTTCTGAATAAACTGCATTGAAAAAAAAAAAAAAAAGAAAATCTCTGGTGCTAATTCAAAAATATTTGTATAGAATCCTATCACTGAGAATAAAGCATTAATTAAAAATCCTATATTACATTAACACTGAATAATTTTAAACAATTTTCTCTAGATACAAATACATCAAAAACTGTATCTCCAATTTTTTCAAGCTCATACTTTACTTCATGTATGTAAAGAAATGAAATCTCTGAGTTCAGTTCAGTGATCAAGCATTTATTTACCCCATATACAATGCATTAGGTTTGATCACATGTACTACAAAGACTAGCCTTTTATTTAAGTGTTTATAATACAAAATGCTTGGTTTCAAGAAAATGTCACATCCACATAACATATCCAATACTTGAAAGATAAACAAAATAATTTTGATAGTTTTTTGCTTTTTTTTTTTTTTTAAAAAGGAACCCATTTAGCTCAAGATAGCCATGAACTTAATATGTAGGTCATAATGTCACTGACCCATCTTACCCTGCTGCCTCCACCTCCCTAGTGCTGAGATTACAGGTATAAAAATAATTCACTGAGCAAGAAAGGAAATATGTATTTCATTATATATCCATCACTTCTTGGAGGAACCAAGATTTTCTTAGTAAGCTTTTTTCTTACAGCTAATAAACACCTTCAGCCAAGTGGTGGTATACAAAATTAATTCAAAAAAATCAGTAGCCCTCCTGTATACAAAAGACAAAAGAGCTGAGAAAGAAAATAGGGAAACAACACCCTTCACAATAGCCACAAAGGAAATAAAGTACCTTGGTGTAACCCTATCCAAGCAAGTCAAAGACTTGTATGAAGAAAAATTCAAGTGTCAGAGGAAAGAATTAGAAAAAGATATCAGAAGATGGAAAGATCTCCCATGCTCATGACTTGGCAGGATTAACATAGTAAAAATGGCCATCTTAACAAAAGCAATCCACAGATTCAATGCAATTCCCATCAAATTACCAACAACTATTTACAGAACTTGAAAGAGAAATTCTCAACTTTATATGGAATAACAAGAAGCCCAGAATTGCTAAAACAATCCTCTACAATCAAAGATATTCAGGAGCTATCTCCATCCCAGATCATAAGCTGTAATATACAGCAACAGTAATAAAAACTGCATGGTACTAGCCTAGAAACAGAATGGTGGATCAATGGAACCAAACAGAAGACCCTGCCATAAATCCACACACTTGTGGACAACTATCTTTGACAAAGACGCCAAAACCATACAATGAAAAAAAAGATAGCATCTTCAACAAATGGTGCTGGTCTAACTGGATGTCTACATGTAGAAAATGCAAATAGATCCATACTTATCACCCTGCACAAAACTGAAGCCCAAGTGGGTCAAAGACCTCAACATAAAACCAGACACATTAAATCAGTTAGAAGAAAAAGTGGGGAAGACCCTAGAACTCATTGGTACAGGAGAAAACTTTCTGAACAGAACACCAACAGCACAGGCTCTAAGAGCAACAATCAATAAATGGGACCTCATGAAACTGAAAAATTTCTGTAAGGCAAAGGACACTATCATCAGAACAAAAAAACAGCCTACAGATTGGGAAAGAATCTTCACCAACCCTTTGTCTGACAGAGGGCTAATATCCAGTATATATATATATATAAAACTAAAGAAGCTGAAAAGCAACAAACCAAGTAATCCAATTAAAAAATGGGGTACAGAGCTAAACAGAGAATTCTCGAAAGAGGAATATCAAATGGCAGAGAAACACTTAAAGAAATGCTCACCCTCATTAGCCATCAGGGAAATAAAAGTCAAAAGGACCCTGAGATTTCACCTTACACCCATCAGAATGGCCAAGATGAAAACCTCAAGTGACAACACATGCTGGAGAGTTTGTGGAGAAAGGGGAACCCTACTCCACTGCTGGTGGCAAGGTAAACTTGTACAACCACTCTGGAAGTCAATCTGGCACTTTCTCAGACAATTAGGAATAGTGCTTCCTCAAGATCCAGCTATATCACTCCTAGGCATATATCCAAAAGAGGCTCAAGTACACAATAAGGACATTTGTTCAACCACATTTGTAGCAGGTTTATTTGTAATATCCAGAAGCTGGAAACAACCCAGATGCCCCTCAACTGAAGAATGGATGCAGAAATTGTGTTACATCTACACAATGGAATATTACTCAGCAATGAAAAATAAGGAAATCATGAAATTTGCAGGTAAATGATGGGAACCGAAAAGGATCATCCTGATTGAGCTCTGCCAGAAGCAGAAAGACATACAAGGTATATACTCACTCATATAGACATATAACATAGGATGAACCTACTAAAAACTGTACATCTAGAGAGACTAATCAAGAGAGAGGACCCTGTCTAAGACTCTCAATCCCCATCATGAAAGGAAAGAGTTTGGACATCAGAAGAAGAAAAGAGGAAACAATCTAGGAACCTGCCACAGAGGGCCTTTGAAAGCCTCTGCCCTACAGACTATCAAAGCAGATGCTGAGACTTATGGCCAATTGTTGGGCAGAGTGCACGGAATCTTATGTAAGAAGTGGGAAATAGTAAGATCTGGAGAGGACACGAACCCCACAAGGAGAGCAACAGAACCAGAAAATTTGAACACAGGTGTTTTTCCAGAGTCTCATACTCCAACCAAGTACCATGCATGGAGATAACCTAGAACCCCTGCACAGATGTAGTCCATGGCAGTTCAGTGTCCAAGTGGGTTCCATAGTAATGGGAAGAGGGACTGCCTCTTACAGATGGCCTGTTCTTTGATCACCTCCCCCTGAAGGGGGCAGCCTTCCCAGACCACAGAAGATGACAATGCACCCACTCCTGATGAGATATGATAGACTAAGATTAGAAGAAAGGAGAGCAGGACCTCCCCTATCAGTGGACTTGGGGAAGTGTATGAGTGAAGAAGGGGGGGGAGGGTGGGATTGGGAGGGGAGGAGGGAGGGGTTTATGCAGCGATATAAAGTGAATAAAGTGTAATTAATAAAAGTTAAAAAAATATTGGGATTTAATGTGCCATTAATTGGTCAATTTGAACCATTATCTAAAGAATATGTAGGCCAAGTTTTATTACAGCTTAAAGCTGTATGAGCTTAAAGGCCTTTAATCAAGCTCTATTCGTAATGTTTTAAAATGCTCCAGAAGACATCCCAGTTGGGACGCTGGAGGAACGGATGACTGGGCAGTTCCCATTTTGAAGGTAGAAGTTAGGGACCTTCCAGAACCATCCCAAAGGCAAGGTATGACCCAGTAGATATGCTCCTACCTGACTTAATAGCTCATCAGCTTTGGCTAGAAACCAAGGGCACAGCTGCCTGAGGAGGCACAGTTTACCTAGTGCTAGGATTTTCGTAGGTGAGCTTGAGGTGGGGTGGGGGAGGAACTGTGGATGTAGAGGAAAAAATATCTCCCAAAGGAAAGGGAAGCCTTAATAGAAGTCAGGAAGAAGGGTCAACCATAGCCAGTAAAGACCGTGGTTGGGGCTTCCTATGCCTCAAAGAATAGTGAGAAATTGCCGGACCCTTGACAGTCAATTTCCCCTTATCCAGAGAAACGTTTATGCTGATATATGGTATGCAGGACAATAGGAACTTATTTTATGGAGGAGTTAAAGTGATGGTGTTGCCTAATTTTCAAAGAAAATATCTTCCTAGACAGGGGAAAGGACAATCTAGGGCCAACATAAATGAGTGAGTCACCTGCTTGTGGCTCACACAAACTGTTCTTTAAGGTGTGAGGTAATAGTCCAGAATCATCCCTGTGGTTCACTTGACATCTGGATCATAGGATACTTTCTCCTCCAAGTCCCACACTTCTACCTTCTGCCACTTACCCCCCCCCTTCCTCTCAGAAAAGAGAAGTCCCTGACTAACCCACCCCAGCATATCAAGTCTTAATAGGACTGAGCTCATCCTTCTCCACTGAGGCCAGGCAAAGCAGCCGTATAAGGAGGAAGTGATCAAAAAGAAAGAAAAAGTTCATGTCACAGACAGAACCTACTTAAGGTACTAGGATACGTGCATGAATATTAAACTGATCATCAGTTACATATGTGTAGGGGACCTTGTTCCAGTCCATGCAAGCTCTTTGGTTGGTGCTTCCATCTCTTTAAACCCTCATGCTTATAGGTTATTTGACTCTGTTCATCTTCTTGTGTCATTCTGGTCCCCTCTTGGTTCTTCTATCCTTTCCCCCACTTTTCCACAGGACTCCCTGAGCTCCACTTAATGCTTGACTATGAATCTCAGCATCTGATTCGGTCAGTTGCTGGGTAGGGCTTCTCAGAGGACAGTTATGCTAGGCTCCTGTCTATACACATAACAGAGTGTTGTTAATGGTGTCTTTTCCCATATGTCTCAGGTTAAGAGAGGCATTGGTTGGATATTCCCTCAGTCTCTATTCTATATTTAACTCTGCACATCTTGTTGGCAGGGTGATTTTTGGGTCAAAGATTTTTAAGGTGGTTTGGTGTTTACCTCCCACCACTCTAAGTCCTGCCTGAATAGAAGATGGCCTGCCTCTTTGGTTTCCATGTGCTCCATGGCTAGGAGACTCAGCTACAGTCATCCCCATATCCTCCCTGGAGCATACCTGAAGGCCGCCAGCTTGTCTCAGAGATGACCTACCCCCAGTTTCCCTTTCTCTCCAACCCTTCTTCCATGCCCTCTCCACACATCAAATCCTCCCTACTCATTTACCTCAAACAATCCTCTTCTATCCAGTTCCCTTTTCTTCATCTGTCTAATCTATTCCCTCATTTGAGAGAGATTCAAGGTGTTAGTGTCCAGAGGAAGTCTCCAAAACCATTCAGACACTGATCTCAGTGAGGTATGGACAATTTATTGAACATAACACCCTAAAACTGACCATAGTCAGGGACACAGAGTTGACTCAGGAGCCAAAGTGTGACACTGCATGTTTTTTAGAGTTAGCTTATAAAGGCAAACAACACAATTAGCTCACATATGGGGTGGAGGGGCAGTGAAACAGTATAGTCTCCTTTGACTTAATTTATTTTTGCCAAAAAGTCAAAGCAGTTCTAGCTGAGAGTTGGTATAATGTTCTTGTGGAATGTATACAATTTACCCATGTTCATTGAAATGCTGATTTCTCTAACCTACTAGCTTGTTTAAATCCAGACATTGCATTGTGATGCTTATTCTAAGCATCACCTGTCTTAAGGTTCTGTAAACATGCTACAGTTTACTCTCTGTATTGACAAAAATTAAAAAAAAAAAACAACAACCAGCCAATGTTGAGCAATGGAGAGAATGGGGGGTGGCATCCTGGTCCAGAGGGGAGGAGAAAGAGGAAGTATTAGGAGAGGTTTGAGAGGAGAGGACCTGAAAATATCAGGAGAGAACCAGGACTAAGACATTACTAAAAATCAAGTATAATGTAGGAAATCTGAATGCCAGGAAGCTATGCAGGCTTAGAGGTTTATGATAGAGTAATTATTGCCCAGCATTGAAAAGGCCCAGATTGAGAATACAAGCAAGTTCCATGGGATTATGGATGAATTGTAGTCCATGTGAAGAGGATTCAGATGGATGGCATTGGATGAGGACCAGGAGAATGATGATGAAGATATGTGAAGTATCTGCCCTGCCCAACGTAAATAAGCCGAAAACATTTTTTTAAATTACTACAACAGGTTTGGGAAACAATTTAATATCTGATTAATGTTAAATTTTTAAACATTCTTAATACAATAGTCCCTTAAATAATTTATCACCACTGAAGTTTTTATATATTTTAAAATTTACAATTTGTATTTATAAATATTAAAATATTTTAGACCATCAAATATTTTAGAAGCTTTTCAAATACCAACCTTAAAACATTTTTTCTAGATATCAACTTTAAAACATGTTTATAGACCCTCAAACATTTTATTTTCTTTAGCTTGCATTTAAAGCATCTTCTTAGTCCCTCAAATATTTTTAATAAATTCTCATAATTCCACTAACTTTTATGATTTGCATTTGCTAACCTTAAAACACCTTTCTCTAACCTTTGTAACTTGCATTTACCAACCTCAAACACCTCTCTATAACCTTTATACCTTGCATTTACCAATTTGAATACAACTTTCTCTAACCTTTATAATTAGCATTTTTGAGAAGGCAGCTGAAGTCTTGTGTTTTGCTGTTAAACTGATTCTCAAACCCATCAGAAACCTGAGAAAGAAAAATTATAATTTAATGGCCTATATATTAATTTAAATGACAGCAGCTTACCCAGTATCTAGAAAGCCATCCCATCAGGCTCCTGATAGCTTTGATGAGGGAACAAGTCCCAGGGCAGCATTAGTCTGCAGCTACCAGGCCAGGCAAATCTGAGAGGCCTTCCTGTGGAGGAGGAACTTGGGAAAGACTGACTGACCTTATTTTGTCTAGGCAAAACGTAGCAATCAATTTTCTGGGTGTCTTGTTTGTCCACAGTTCATTCTGGGCCCTTGTAGTGGGTGGAGCGATGGACAGTGTACCATAATCCAGGTGGAGTTGTTGGTGCCTCATCCATCTTCTTTGGAGATTTTGGGGTCGTTATTAGGAGCTGGAGGTCTCTATTATCCTCATCTTTTACATTAAACATTTAAATGTCATATTTAGTAGACCTCTGAAGAGCCTGAGGACCATCATCCATTAAGTATATCTGAGCAAAACAAACTTTGTATTTAGTTCGCCATCTTAGTCTTTTTTATTTTTTTTATTAATTACACATTATTCATTTTGTATCCCCCCATAAACCGCTCCCTCCTCTGCTCCCGATCCTACCTTCCCTCCCCTTTCTTCATGCATGCCCCTCCCCAAGTCCACTGATAGGGGAGGTCCTCTTCTCCTTCTTTCTGATCATTAGTCTATCAGTTCTCATCAAAAGTGGCTGCATTGTCCTCTTCTGTGGCCTGGTAAGGCTGCTCCCCCCTCAGGGGGAGGAGATCAAAGAACAGGCCAATCAGATTATGTCAGAGGCAGTCCTTCTTCCCATTACTATGTAACCCACTTGGACATTGAACTGCCATGGGCTACATCTGTGCAGGGGTTCTAGATTATCTCCATGAATAGTCCTTGGTTGGAGTATGAGTTTCTGGGAAGTTCCCTGTGTTCAAATTTTCTTGTTCTCTTGCACACTTTGTGGAGTTCCTGTCCTCTCCAGCTCTTACTGTTTCCCACTTCTTACATAAAATTCCATTCACTCTGCAGTTGACAATCAGGCTCAGCATCTGCTTTGACAGTCTGCAGGGCAGAGGCTTTCAGAGGCCCTCTGTGGCAGGTTCCTAGTTTGTTTCCTGTTTTCTTCTTCTGGCTTTCAGAGGCCCTCTGAAGCAGGCTCCTAGGTTGTTTCCTTTTTTCTTCTTCTTCTGGTGTCCATCCTCTTTGCCTTTCAGGATGGGGATTGAGCGTTTTAGTTAGGGACTTCTCTCTTGCTTAGTTTCTTTACATGCACAGATTTTAGTGGGTTTGTTCTATGTTGTATGTCTATATGAGTGAGTATATACCATGTGTGTCTTTTTGCTCTCTGGGACAACTCACTCAGGATGATCCTTTGAGGTCCCAACATTTACCTGCAAATTTCATGATTTCCTTATTTTTCATTGCTGAGTAATACTCCATTGTATAGATGTACCACAATTTCTGCACCCATTCTTCAGTTGAAGGGCATCTGGGCTGTTTCCAGCATCTGGATATTACAAATAAAGCTGTTATAAACATGGTTGAGCAAATGTCATTTTTGTGTACTTGAGCCTCTTTTGGATATATGCCTAGGAGTGGTATGGCTGGATCTTGAGGAAGCGCCAGATTGATTTCCAGAGTGGTTGTACAAGTTTACATTCCCACCAGCAGTGGAAAAGGGTTCCCCTTTCTCCACAACCTCTCCAGCATGTGTTGTCACTTGAGTTTTTGATCTTGGCCATTCTAATGGGTGTAAGGTGAAATCTCAGGGTTGTTTTGATTTGCATTTCCCTAATGGCTAATGAGGTTGAGCATTTCTTTAAGTGCTTCTCTATCATTCGATATTCCTCTATTGAGAATTCTCTGTTTAGCTCTGTTCCCCATTTTTTCAGTGGATTATTTGGTTTGCTGCTTTTCAGCTTCTTTAGTTCTTTATATATACTGGATATGAGTCCTCTGTCAGATAAAGGGTTGGTGAAGATTCTTTCCCAATCTGTAGGCAGTCGCTTTGTTTTGATGACGGTGCCCTTTGCTTTGCAGAAGCTTTTCAGTTTCATGAGGTCCCATTTATTGATTGTTGCTCTTAGAGCCTGTGCTGTTGGTGTTCTGTTCAGAAAGTTTTCTCCTGTACCAATGAGTTCTAGGGTATTCCCCACTTTTTTTTCTGGCCGATTTAATGTGTCTGGCTTTATGTTGAGGTCTTTGATCCACTTGGACTTCAGTTTTGTGCAGGGTGATAAGTATGGATCTATTTTCATTTTTCTACATGTAGACATCCAGTTGGACCAGCACCATTTGTTGAAGATGCTATCTTTTTTCCATTGTATGGTTTTGGCGTCTTTATCAAAGATCAGGTGTCCATAAGTGTGTGGGTTTATTTCTGGGTCCTCTGTTCAGTTCCATTGATCCACCATTCTGTTTCTATGCCAGTACCATGCAGTTTTTAAAACTGTTGCTCTATAGTACAACTTAAGATCAGGGATGGAGATACCTCCAGAAGATCTTTTATTGTAGAGGATTGTTTTAGCAATACTGGGTTTCCTGTTATTCCATATGAAGTTGAAACTTTTTCTTTCCAGGTCTGTAAAGAATTGTGTTGGTAATTTGATGAGAATTGCATTGAATCTGTAGATTGCTTTTGGTAAGATGGCCATTTTTTCTATGTTAATCCTGCCAAGCCATGAGCATGGGAGATCTTTCCATCTTCTCATATCTTCTTCTAGTTCTTTCTTCAGAGATTTGAAATTTTTTTCATACAAGTCTTTGACTTCCTTGGCTAGGGTTACTCCGAGGTACCTTATGTCATTTGTGGCTATTGTAAAGCGTGTTGTTTCCCTAATTTCTTTCTCAGCCCTTTTGTCTTTTGTATACAGGAGGGCAACTGATTTTTTTTTGAGTTAATTTTGTATCTGGCCACTTTGCTGAAGGTGTTTATCAGCTGTAGGAGTTCCCTGGTAGAGTTTTTGGGATCACTCATTTATACTATCATATCATCTGCAAATAGTGATAATTTGACTTCTTCCTTTCCAAATTGTATACCCTTGATCTCCTTCAACTGTCTTATTGCTCTAGCAAGGACTTCCAGAACTATGTTGAAGAGATATGGAGAGAGTGGGCAGCTTTGTCTTGTCCCTGATTTCAGTGGGATTGCTTTAAGTTTCTCTCCGTTCAGTTTTATGTTGGCTATAGGTTTGCTGTATATTGCCTTTACTATGTTTAGATATGTGTCTTATATCCCTGATCTCTCCTATACTTTAAACATGAATGGATGTTGGATTTTGTCAAAGGCTTTTTCAGCATCTAGGGAGATTACCATGTGATTTTTTTCTTTCAGTTTTTAATATGGTGGATCACATTGATGGATTTCTGTATATTGAACCACCCCTGCATACCTGGGATGAAGCCTACTTAGTCATGGTGGATGATATCTTTGATGTATTCTTGTATTAGGTTTGCAAGTATTTTGTTGAGTATTTTTGCATCAATGTTCATAAGGGAGATTGGCCGGAAGTTCTCTTTCTTTGTTGAGTCTTTGTGAGGTTTAGGTACCAAGGTGACTGTGGCTTCATAGAATGAGTTTGGTAATGTTCCTTCTGTTTTGATTTTGTGGAATAGTTTGAAGAGAACTGGAGTTAGCTCTTTTTTGAATGTCTGGTAGAATTCTGCGCTGAAACCATCAGGTCCTGGGATTTTTTTTGGATGGGAGACTTTTGATGACTGCTTCTATTTCCTTGGGGGATATAGAGAGTATTTAATTGATTTACCTGGTCCTGATTTAGCTTTGGTAAGTGGAATCGATCAAGAAAATTGTCCATTTCATTTAAATTTTCAAATTTTGTTGCGTATAGACTTTTGAAGTAAGTCCTAATGATTGCTTGGATTTCCTCAGTGTCTGTACTTATGTCCCCCTTTTCATTTCTGATTTTGTTTATTTGGATGGTGTCTCGCTGCCTTTTAGTTAGCTTGGCTAAGGTTTGTCTATCTTGTTGATTTTATCATAGAATCAGCTCTTGGTTTCATTGATTCTTTGAATTGTTTTATTTATTTTTATTTGATTGATTTCAGCCCTGAGTTTGATTATTTCTAGCCGTCTGCTCCTTCTTAGTGTGTTTGCTTCTTCTTTTTCTAGGGTTTTTAAGTGAGCCATTAAGTTGCTTGAATGCGCTGTCTCAAATTTCTTCTTGAAGGCACTTAGTGCTATGAACTTTCCTCTTAGCACTGCCTTCATTGTGTCCCACAGTTTGGGTATGTTATGTCTTCATTTTTATTGAATTCTAGGAAGATTTTAATTTCTTTATTTCTTCCCTGACCCAGCTGTCTTTTAGTAGCAAGTTGTTCAGTTTCCATGTATGTGTAGGATTTTTGCTATTTCTGTTGTTACTGAGGTCCAGCTTTATTCCATGGTGATCAGACAGGATACAAGGGATTAGTTCAATCTTCTTGTATCTGTTGAGGCTTGCTTTGTGACCAACTATGTGGTCTATTTTGGAGAAGGTTCCATGAGGTGCTGAGATGAAGGTAAATTCTTTTATGTTTGGGTGTAAGGTTCTGTAAATGTCTGTTAGGCCCATTTGATTCATGACCTCTGTTAGAGATATTGTTTCTTTGTTTAATTTCTGTTTTGTTGACCTGTCCTTTGTTGAGAGTGGGGTGTTGAAGTCTCCCACTATTAGTGTGTGCGGATCTATGTGTGTGTGGTTTAAGTTTTATCAATGTTTCTTTCACAAATGTGGGTGCCCTTGTATTTGGGGCATAAATGTTCAGGATTGTGATGTCTTCTTGGTGGAATTTTCCCTTGATGAGTATGAAGTGTCCTTCCTCATCTCTTTTGATTAATTTTGGTTGAAAGACTATTTTATCAGATATTAGAATGACTACTCCTGCTTGCTTCTTGCATCCATTTGCTTGAAAAGCTGTCTTCCATCCCTTTACCCTCAGGTAATGTCTATCTTTGTGTCTTAGTTGTGTTTCTTGTATACAACAGATTGCTGGGTTTTGTTTATGCATCCATTCTGTTAGTCTGTGTCTTTTTATTGGAGAATTAAGTCCATTGACATTGAGAGAGATTAATGACCAGTGGCTTTTAGATCCTTTGAATTTGATGTTGGCTGTGGTCATATGGTTGTGTGCTTGGTTGCTTTTTGTTTTACTCTAGTGGGGTTATTTATTTCCTGTGTTTTCTTGAATGTAGCTAGCTTTCTTGGGTTGTATTTTCCCTTCCAGTGTCTTCTGTAATGCTGGATTTGTTTGTAGGTATTGCTGAAATTTGTTTTTGTCATTGAATATCTTGTTTTCTCCGTCTATGAGGACTGAGAGTTTTGCAGGTTATAGTAGCCTCGGCTGACATCTGTGTTCTCTTAGGGTCTGCATGATATCTGTCCAGGCCCTTCTGGCTTTCATAGTTTCTGTTGAAAATTCAGGTGTGATTCTAATGGTTTTGCCATTATATGTTACTTGGCCTTTTTCCCTTGCAGCTTTTAGTATTTTTTCTTTGTTCTGTATAATTACTGTTTTGTTTATTATGTGGAAGGAGGATATTCTTTTCTGGTCTAATTTATTGGGTGTTCTTTTAGCCTCTTGTATTCTTATTGGCCTGTCCTTTAAGTTGAGGAAATTTTCTTCGATGATTTTGTTGAAAATATTTTCTGGGGTTTAGAGGAGAGAATCTTCTTTTTCCTCTATTCCTATTATTCTTAGGTTTTGTCTTTTTATGTTGTGTTGGATTACTTGGATGGTGTGTGACAGGAAATTTTTAGATATTATTTTCATTGACAGATACATCGATTTCTTCCATAGTATTTTCCACACCTGAGAGTCTTTCTTCCATCACTTGAAGTCTATTGGTTATGCTTACCTCTTTAGTTACTGTTTTCTTCCCTAAGTTCTTTCTTTCCATTACTCCTCCATTTTGTTTTTCAATTTTTCCAATTCTTTCTTCAGGTCTTGAGCCATTTTGTTGACTTCCTTTACCTATCTGACTGTATTTTCCTCCAATTCTTTTAGCTGTTTTTTTTTTTTTTTGAACAATC
Source organism: Meriones unguiculatus (assembly GCF_030254825.1). Taxonomy (NCBI): domain Eukaryota; kingdom Metazoa; phylum Chordata; class Mammalia; order Rodentia; family Muridae; genus Meriones; species Meriones unguiculatus. The sequence goes on from NC_083369.1 coordinate 119,144,189, forward strand.
CTCTGTTTCTTTTATATCTTTCAGTGATTTAAGTATTTCCTCTCTAAAGGCCACAAACTGTTTGGCTGCAACTTCCTGTATCTTTTCACAAATGGCCATAATCTGTTTTTCTTTATCTTCTTCTATTTCTTTTCAGATAGGCATAAGCTGTTTGTTTTTATCTTCTTCTATTTCTATAAGAATGGCCATAATCTGTTTGAGTTTATCTTCCTCTAGGTCTTTACACATTTTATTTGTTACCTCTGTTACCCTCTTCATGAGCATAGATGTTAGGTCATCTTATTGAATTTCAACTATGCTGGGGTTTCCAGGGCTACTTGCCCCTGGATAACTGAGTTCTGGAGATGCCATATTGCTCTGTCTTTTGTTGGTTGAGCTTTTATGCTGGCCTCTACCCATTGGGCTATCTTAGGTGTTTGGAGTTAGTTTCTGATGGTTCCTGTGATTCTGTTGTGGAGAGAATTCCCTTGGCAGGAAGAGGGTTTTTCCTGAAGGAAGTCTCCTCAGCTTTTTGGGTATAGTCTCTGGATGGCTGGTATTTTTCAGGAGTTGCCACAGCCCACCTCAGGCATAGAGATCTGAGTGGTAACTGTGGTCCTTGTTAGTTTAGTGGGCTCTCCTCTCACCTGGAGAAGTCCTGGAGAGAGCGGCCTTGCTTCTAGGTTTCTTGCTGTAAATTTAGTGACCTGCTGCTGTAACCTGTGTGTCTCTTAGTTTGGTCAGTTTTGTTAGGGATACTGGTTGCCCCTTGGAGCAGTATCTGAGGGTTGATCTTGGGGATCCCGTGCTTTTGTAGGTCTGAGTTTGGGGCTCTGTGTCCCAGTACCCAAGTGGTAATCTGTGGCAAATGAATACCGCTCACCTGGTAACAGCAGGCAATCTGGTGCACAGCAGGTCCCTGGTTTGGGCCAGTCTGCAGGACCTTTTCTAAGGGTATACTGGGTGGCCTAAGACCGTCCCCTTTGCTTCTTTCCCTGTGAGAATTTCTCCTGACAGTGACTCTAAGTCTCTGGAGTCCTGGAGTGCACAGTTCTTTCTTTGAGGAATAGTTGGTACAGTGCAGGTTTCTGGGCTGGCGGTTTGTCCCTCCACTAGTCTGCAGGACCTTTTCCAGGGGTATACTGGATGACCTACTTCGGGTCCCCATTTCCTTCCTTGCCTGTGGGGTTGACTCCTGACAGGGCCTCCCAGTCTCTGTTGCACTGGGGCACACAGCTCCGTCTGTGCCAGAGAGCTGGGCATGCAACAACTCTCCGTGCTCTCAGCTTGAGCCCAGTTCAGTGATGTTGGCTTGTACCAGCCAGTCTGCGAGACCTTTTCCAGGTAAAGATTGGGTGACCCATGGCCAGTCCCACTGCTTTCCTTCCTCATGGATTTTTCTTGTGACTGGGACTCCCAGTCTCTGGTATTTTTGTGCCCACCATTCAGCCTGGGAAGGTGATTGTGACATGCAGGCGTGTGGCTCTGGTCCAGCAACTTAGTGCCTGCATGATCCGGGATCTCTTCTGGGTTCTGGCGGGTGACCTGGGAGTGGACTCGACTGATAACCATGCCATGGGGATTTCCTCTCACCTGGGAAAAACAATAGCTGTTGTTTTAGGGCCCAGAGTTCAATCTCTTGGTCGCTGTATGGAAAATGTTGTCCTGCTCCACAGATGCAGTGTTCTCCTGGCGCAACCATCTTGTCCTTCCCTTGGATCCGCTTCTTATGCTTACATTTCATCTCAATAAAATTAGGGTGGTAAGTGAGTGGTTTTCTATCTCCCAGCAATTAGAATAGTACTTAGTAGATCCTATGGGACAGATTGAAAGTTATAGTCTACCAAACACATTCACTGGCCTAGAGAAGTGTTTTGCTATAGTTTTGGTTACTAGGATTTAAATTGTTCCACATCCCATGCTGAGACTCATAGCCACACATTGGGCATAGCACAGGAGCCTTGTGAAAGAGTGGATGGAAGAATTGAAGGACTCAGAGGGAACAGGAGCTGCAAAAGAAGACCAACAGATCCAACTAACCGGAATCCAGGTAGCTTACAGAGCTCCAACAAAGGAAGGTCCGTGTACTCGACATAGGCCCCCTACACATAAGTGGGTCCCCAAGAAAGGGAAGAGGGAGCAGTCCCTGACAAGGACTTTGTTGCCTGGTTTTCGATTACTTCCCCCTGGTGAGGCTGCCTCAACAGAGCTCTGGGGAAGAAGAAGATTTGGTCTGAGTTGGTAGGGGAGAGGCTCTCCTTATATGAGGAATAAGAGGGGGATAGTGAGAAGTGGGAGGGAGGATGGGAACACGAGGAGAGGAGAAAGGGTCTAAGTTCAAGATGTAATGTGAATAAATTAACGAACTGGTTAATTTAAAAAAGAACTCATTTAAATCCAGGTGGTGGTGGTGCACACCTTTAGTCTCAGCACTCAGGAGGCAGAGACAGGCAGATCTCTGTCAGTTCAAGGACAGCCTGATCTAGAGTACATTTCAGGACAGACAGGACTACAAAGAGAAACCCAGTCTCAAAACAAAACAGACACAAAAAGAGAATTCATTTACACAAAACCCTACCATGTGTTTGGAATATCAATTCTGAACCATTTTATGGGATAGTTCATTTGCAGACATGGATCAAGAAAACCCACAGCGTTCTTTGCTGCTAACATTGCTGACCCAAGGGGAAAGTGTCTGAACAATCTCCATATTAATGCCCTTAGGGACAGTGACAACTCAGAGAGTTAGAATCATTGAAAAGAATATACCACAGGCATATCAGCCATGAATTGATCAGAAAATTGTGTCCTCAAGTGAACAGTTTTCCATATATAACCATGGTTTTAATCGACCATCACAGCTACAGGGAAAAATATAAAACTTTAATTTCTTAAAATGATGCCTTCTGCACTAGCAGGTAGAATTATTTCTCTGCCCTTTAAAGCTGGCCATGGGCTCTTATAATCGTTTGAGCATGTGTGGAAATAGAGGCTTGAAGAGTGATCAGGCTTTGCCTCCTTTTAGCTTCTTTTGAGACAAAGATAATGAGGATTAGAATGATTCGGAGACAGCGTCCTATCTATGGAGAGCCAGAATACACCCCAAATGTGTAAATGAACTTGTAACACATCATAAATGTTTTTGAGCCTTCCAGGGTCTGAGAACTGTATGAATCACCCTAAAATGTTGAACAAGGGAATTCTGAACAAATGAGATAAAATTTTCTTCAAGCCAGTAACTTTCTCTGTGGTTTATTATGAAACAATACACAACCCATCAAAGATAAGCACAGACAAGTCTAACTCAATGTATTTGCAGTATTAAATAGGATAAAGAAATGATTGCTGGCAATTTTTAGTTTGAAATTAGTTTCCATGAAACAATAGAAATGTACCTATGTAGGAAGAAGCAACATGGATAATTAAACATGAATAAATAAACAGCACCAAAACAAACTGCAAAGAGTCTATCCAACATAAAAATAAGTCAGCCACAGAAAATATGATGAACACAGAAAAAGGAACTATATAATTTTAGGTTATCTATATGGCATCTAAGTTCCTTTTCTCAGGAATAAGACTACTGAAGTACTAACTTTTGGCAATATTATTGTTACTCATGTTTATGTTTTTGTAATGAGACCTGTACACCTGGAATTAGGTTATTGGTTGTATTTCTTGGTATGGTTTGTCTCTCTTCTGTTCAGTGGATATTTTTAAAAGATTTATTTTTATGTGCTTTGGTGTTCTGCCTGCATGTCTGTGCAAAGTTTTCAGATCCTCTGGAACTGTAATCACAGACAGTTGTGAGCTGTCATATAGATGCTGTGAATTGAACCTGGGTTCTCTGGAGTCCCGAGGACCTTAGCCTTTGAGCCATTTTTCCAGTCCTGTTGAGTGGATATTTCTAATTTATTTCTTGTTACCCCACCTTGTCAGGTTGAAGAACAGCTTGGTAGGGATCAGTCTAGGAGAAATTTAGTTTTGATATTCAACTGGAGTAGCAGAAGTAATACTGGTTCAGCTTAATCTAAGTTAATTTTCAAAGTCCAGAGTCAGAAGATTATCAGAGCCAATATTCCCAAGTCTGGAGCAGGTGCTCAGTGCAAAGCTTCTCCTCAGGGAGGGATACTGGCGTCAGTGCAAATCTAGCATTCCTACCTGAAAAGGGGTTGCAGAGGGAGGATCAGAAGGCAAAATCTAGAACTTGTGGTCCTCAGTCAGGTCATAGGAACTTGAGTCTAGAGCTCCTGTGTGAAGTGGGGCTGTCCCTGTGTTGAATATAGTTCACCTAAGAAGAAACAGAGATCTTAACAGTGACTGAAGAGGTATATTTGAACTGCTAAATGAAATACTTTTCAATTCAAAACTAAATGCAAATAGATCCATACTTATCACCCTGCACAAAACTATAGTCCAACTGCTTCAAAGACCTCAATATAAAACCAGACACACTAAAACTGTTAGAAGAAAAAGTGGGAAAGAGCCAGGAACTCATTGGCACAGGAGACAACTTAGGTGAATAGATCACCAACAGCACAGGCTCTAAGAGCAACAATCAATAAATGGGACCTCGTGAAATTGAAAAGCTTCTGTAAAGCAAAGGACACTGTCATCTGAAGAAAACGGATTCCTCCCCAAGTCCACTAATAGGGGAGGTTCTCCTCTCCTTTTTGATCTTAGTCTGTCAGTTCACATCAAAAGTGGCTGTATTGTCCTCTACTGTGGCCTGGTAAGACTGCTCCCCCCCCAGAGGGAGGTGATCAAAGAGCAGGCCAATCAGATTATGTCAGAGGCAGTCCCTCTTCACATTACTATGTAACCCAATTGGACTCTGAACTGCCCTGGGCTACATCTGTGCAGGGGTTCTAGGTTATCTCCATGAATAGTCCTTGGTTGGAGTATGAGTCTCTGGGAAGTTCCCTATGTTCAAATTTTCTTGTTCTGTTGCTCTCCTTGTGGAGACCCTGTCCTCTCCAGCTCTTACTATTTCCCAGTTCCTACCTAAAATTCCGTTCTCCTGCCCAACAGTTGCCCATCCGGCTCAGCATCTGCTTTGATAGTCTGAAGGGCAGAGGCTTTCAGAGGCCCTCTGTGGTAGGTTCCTAGGTTGTTTCCTGTTTTCTTCTTCTTCTGATGTCCATCCTCTTTGCCTTTCTGGATGGGGATTGGACGTTTTAGTTAGGGTCCTCTCTCTTGCTTAGTTTCTTTAGATGCACAGGTTTTAGTGGGTTTGTCCTATGTTGTATGTCTATATGAGTGAGTATATACCATGTGTGTCTTTTTGCTTCTGGGACAACTCACTCAGGATGATCCTTTCCAGATCCCACCATTTACCTGCAAATTTCATGATTTCCTTATTTTTCATTGCTGAGTAATATTCCATTGTGTAGATGTACCACAATTTCTGCATCCATTCTTCAGTTGAGGGGCATCTGGGTTGTTTCCAGCTTCTGGCTATTACAAATAAAGCTGCTACAAACATGGTTGAGCAAATGTCCTTTTTGTGTACTTGAACCTCTTTTGGATATATGCCCAGTAGTGGTATGGCTGGATCTTGAGGAAGCGCTATTCCTAGTTGTCTGAGAAAGCGCCAGATTGATTTCCAGAGTGGTTGTACAAGTTTACATTCCCACCAGCAGTGGAGAAGGGTTCCCCTTTCTCCACAACCTCTCCAGCATGTGTTGTCACTTGAGTTTTTGATCTTGGCCATTCTCATGGGTGTAAGGTGAAATCTCAGGGTTGTTTTGATTTGCATTTCCCTAATGGCTAGTGAGGTTGAGCATTTCTTTAAGTGCTTCTCTGCCATTCGGTATTCCTCTACAGAGAATTCTCTGTTTAGCTCTGTTCCCCATTTTTTAAGTGGATTACTTGGTTTGCTGCTTTTCAGCTTCTTTAGTTCTTTATATATACTGGATATGAGTCCTCTGTCAGATAAAGGGTTGGTGAAGATTCTTACAGCCATTGAAGCAGGACATTCTCCCCAAGCATGGTTGGATACCATAAAAAGCTAAAATGATACGCTCAGGATGCGAGGCTAAGCACTGCACTCAGGGTCAGCCGCTTTGGACCCAGAGAAGAGCATGTCTGATTGCATGCGGGTTGATGCCCCAGGTCCCGCCTCTGAGAAAAAGGTATCGGACGGGTCTGATGCTCTTTGGGTGGATGACACCTAAATGAACATCTGTACAAAGTCCCAATTTATTTCTAATATCAGAGATCAGACCTCTACTCTTGCCTGATGCGTCTAAAACAAAAAGGGGGAACTGTAGAGAGCTGCGGAATGCTATGCCTTAAAGATGGAGCGGGTTTCCGCCTTCGACCTTCCCGATGGTGAGTGCTCTCTGTCACGAACAACTCCACATTTGGCTAAGGCTGAGGATCTGGCTTGCTTCCATGTATGTGGACCTATCTGCATTGCCCCCGTGGCACGCCTGGGTTGGCTACCCAGAGGCTATTTAAGCTGTGGGCTGGCTTTCCCCGGGGTCCGAGGATTGTTCAATGTTCCTGAATAAACTGCATTGAAAAAAAAAAAAAGAGTTTACTGGCTTTCTCAGAAGAGAAAAATTATGCAAATATGTGCTATTTATTCAGGTATTCAATGTATAATAAACTTTCTTTAGCATTAAAAAAAAAAGAAAAAGTGAAACTTACACACTTTTTGAGTGAAACATCGATCTAGTACAAGAAATTGCACTCTGTGTATGTTTTATTTCTGCCGTTGATGAGTGAAGATTCCTGACTATAAGCAATTATTTTCCTTTCTGATGTTTAGAGACAATGATAATAAACTAAATGGCTGAGTCTAGAAATGGTGAGTTATTTCCAGTTGTCATATCTTTTCTATTCTATGAAATGGAATTGTAACAACAAATAATGACTCCAATCATAAAAATCTGCAGCAAAATAAATATAATTATTAGCAAAAAAAAAAAAAAAAGAAAAAAGAAAACGGATTCCTTACAGATTGGAAAATTATCTTCACTAACCCTATATCTGACAGAGGGCTAATATCTAGTATATATAAAGATCTAAAGAAGTTTAAAAGCAACAAATTAAGTAATCCAATTAAAAAATGGGAAACAGAATCAAACAGAATTCTTGATAGAACAATACGGAATGGCAGAAGAACACTTAAAGAAATGCACAACGTCATTATTCATCAGGGAAATGCAGATAAAAACAACGCTGAGATTTCATGTTACACCCATAAAAATGGCTAAGATCAAAAACTCAGGTGACAGCACATGCTGGATAGTTTGTGGAGAAAGGGGAACCCTCTTCCACTGCTGGTCGGAATGTAAACTTGTACAACCACTCTGGAAAGCAATCTGGCACTTCCTCAGACAACTAGGAATAGTGCTTCCTCAAGATTCAGCTATACCACTCCTAAGCATATACCCAAAAGAGGCTCAAGTACACATTTGATCAACCATGTTTGTAGCAGCTTTATTTGTAATAGCCAGAAGCTGGAAACAAGCAAGATTCCCCTCACCTGAGGAATGGATACAGAAAGTATGGTACATCTACACAATGGAATAGTACTCAGCAATAAAAAACAAGGAAATCATGAAATTTGCAGGCAAATGGTGAGAACTAGAAATGATCATCCTGAATGAGCTATCCCAGAAGCAGAAAGATGCACATGGTATATACTTATATAGACATACAATATAGGATAAACCAACTAAAATATATACAGCATAGAAACTAATCAAGAGGGAGTAGTCTGGCTAAAATGTTCAATCCCCATCCAGAAAGGAAAAGAGGATGGACATCAGAAGAAGGAGAAAACAGGGAACAGGTTAGGAGCCTGCCACAGAGGGCCTCTGAAAGACTCTGCCCTGCAGAGTATCAAAGCAGATGCTGAGACTTATGGCCAACCTCTAGGCAGAATGCAGATAATTTTATGAAAGAAGTTAGAAATAGTAAGATATGGAGAGATCAGAAGTCCCACAAGGAGAGTAACAGAATCAAAAATTCTGAACACAGGGATCTTCCCTGAGACTGATACTCCAACCAAGTACCATGAATGGAGATAACCCAGAACCCCTGCACAGACTTAGCTCATGACAATTCAGTATCCAAGTGGGTTACATAGTAATTGGAACAGGGACTGTCTCTGACATGAACTAATTGGCCTGCTCTTTGATCACCTCCCCCTGAGGGGGGAGCAGCCTTACCAGGCCACAGAGGAAGACAATGCAGCCACTCCTGATGAGACCTAACAGACTAGGATCAGAAGGAAGAAATAGAAGATCTCCCCTACCAGTGGACTTGGGAAGGGTCATGTGTGCAAATGCTGGAGGAATGGAGGGATTGGGAATGGAGGAGGGAGGAAACTACAGGGGGATACAAAGTGAATAAAGTGTAATTAATAAAAAACATTTTAAAAAGTGTTTTCTATTTATATGCAAGTGTATTGTAACTGCATGCATGTATGGATGGATGTGTATGAAGTGTGTGTGTACTGCCAACCGTGGACATAAGAGGGTATTGAATCCTCTGAAACTGGAGTTACTGATGGTTGATAACCAACATGTGGGAACTGTGAACTGATCCCTGGTCCTGGTCAGGAGCAGGAAGTTCTTTTTACCCAAGTCCTTTGATCTAGAACTTTGTACCTTCTAAAAAGGAACACACAATAAAGACAATTTCTAAAAGCACAAAAGATTATTTTACTAATCATGAATTTTCATAAAAGTTCATTCTAAGGTAGAAGGACAAGGCTAGATTTGGCCCAAGAAGCAAGAGGGAATATTGAACTGTGAACATAGAGACATAAGTAAATTTATGAAATAGACATGTCAATAACAATAACTCATCCAATTAGATTAATTAACATAGAAATAATAGACACTAATGACACATGGGTATAATGGAGGTAACTGCAATTTAAACGTTTCAAAATATTCAGAAATTTGAGAAGGGGGTCTGAAATACTAATTTTGGACTTTTAAACAGGCATTATTAAATACAACAACAACTACTGAAGAAATGGAGTATATTCAGTCTCAACTAACAGAAAGCTGTTAAAATGGAACTAAATGAGAAAAGGAAATCAATTTTGCACAGGAAATAAAAGGAAAAAATGGCAAAGTGAAACTCATGATATATATTGGTGACAATAATTCCATACATTTGAGATATTTACCATAAATGTAAATGGACTATATTTATTAGGAAGTAGGAGATTATAGCATTAGAAAACATAATTAGGTATATCTCATACGAGACAAGGATACAGTAGAAAGAGAACATTATATGGAAGGCATTAAAATGAACAGATTGGAAGGTATTAATGAATGTTAAAATAGGGATGTGTTATTATATTTATTTCCCTGTCTTTTATTGAACAAAGATTATTTTCTCATACAATGTATCCTAATTTACAGTTCCCCCTTTCTCCTTCCAGTTTCTCACTACCTCCCCTCCCATCCAGATACACTCCTTTTCTGAATATCATTAAAAAATAATGGGCTTCTAAGAAATCACAAAACATAACAAAATAAAATACAATAAATTAAAGCAAAAACCATCACAATGGAGTTGCACAAGGCAAACCAACAGAAGGAAAAGAGCCCTAAGAGCAGGCACAAGAATGAGAAACTCACCCATTCATAAACTCAGTAACTCAATAAAAACACTAAACTGGAAGCCATAACACATGTACAAAGGACCTGGTGCAGACCTGTGCAGCCCTTGTGCTTGCTGCTTCAGTCTCTGTGAGTTCATGTGAGCTTTGGTCTTATTGACTTACAGAATCTTGTTGTCTTGATGCCCTCCAACCTCTTGGGCTTTTACACACTTTGTACAGCTTATTCTGATTTTAGGGATATCAAACTGCGGAGTTTAAGGCAAAAAAAGAAAAAAAAAACATTAGTATGGTTAATATATAACTTTTAAGTTTGCAAGTCACAGAAAGATTTATACATTTTAAATTTATACTTTCAAAATACAAATGTCTCATTAGGGGTGATGATGCAATCCCAGCACTCCTCAGGCAGAGGCATGCAGATGTCTGTGAGTTTGAAGCCAGCCTGGTCTACACAGAGAGTTCCAGGACAGTCAAGGCTACAAAGTGACACTCTGTCTTGTGGGGGGGGGAGGTGTCTCTTTGAGTGGTTAATTTGATAATTATAAGAGGAAGAATTACTCAATACACTATAAGGATATAAGACTTTTTACAAATATCCAGCCACTCTTGAATTACTTTGCAGCCAAGGAGACATATGTATCAGCAAAATAAGTGAAAGACTGAATACTGATCAGTAAGTTCAATTTAATGCACATATCGAGAATTCTTTGTGTTAGTTTAGACTATACCATTTTTTGCCAGGATTAAATTTTATTTCATGTTGATAGAAACTGTGAAAAACGTGACATTTACTTGCATTACAGCACAGGATTTCAACAGAATATTTCTTACCCCAAATAAAATTTTATTGATGGTATAACTGAAGTAAGTTTATGTTTTTCAAATTAAAACAAAATAGTAAGTGATTGTCTGAAATTGTTTTACATCCAGACATAAACATATTGCCAGGCATGGATCGATTTAAGAAAAAATGAACATAGATTTATGTAAATGATAAACTTCAATTCAGAGGTTTTATTCAGAGGACAAACACTGTTAGAAAATCCTAAGAAACTGATTTATTTTCAGAAATAATGTATATTTGAATTGCTGTCAGCACATTACAGAACTCATGAATCGAAGAACTCACAAAAGAAAGTTTTAAATACATAAACAGGAAAGGTAGTGAAATCACTGCCTATTAGAACCTCAGGGATTTGGCTCAGTGGTTCACAGGGAGAAATTCTTATCATTCTAAAAGGGAAAATGCTAAAAATGCATACAAGACAGCAGTCCAAAATTAAAAGTTAGTAAGCAACAGAGAAAGAAAATGACATAACAACGTTCAGAATAGAAACTAACTAAATATTAAAAAACAAAACAGGGTGCCTTTGAGGTTGCAGTCAGCACAAGCCACTGTAGCAAGTCAGGGCTGCCCATGAGTGTGAGATTGAAAACCTCCCTCCAGCTGAAGCATCTCCTACAGGGACCCTGCCCTCCTTGCTCAAGACGGCAAGATGCTGTGGCTGCACCAGCACTGCCTGCCAAGAAAGATGAGAAATGAGGCAAGTTGCCCTTTGGAAATGTGCTCACACTTTGATGCTGATGAAATTAAAAGGCTAGAAAAGAGATCCAAAAAACTGGATTTGGACAATTCTGGTTCTTTGAGATTGGAAGAGTTCATGTCATTGCCTGAGGTACATCAGAATCCTTTCATACAGTGGGTAATAAACATATTTGACACAGACAGAGAAGTATGCAGATGAAGGAGTAGACTTCAGAGAATTCATTTAAGGAGTCTCCCAGAGGTTATATTCAGAGGTTATATTCCATGTCAAAGGTGATAAGGAACCCAAGTTGAGGGTTGCTTTCCATTATTTGTGACATGGATAAAGATGGCTATATTTCCAATGGAGAACTCTTCCAGGTGTTGAAGATGACGGATGGGAACAACCTGAAAGACACACAGTTACTGCAGATTGTAGACAAAACAATTTTAAATGCAGATAAGGATGGAGAAGGAAGAATATCCTTTGCCAAAGGCTGTGCTGTTGTAAGTAGTTTAGATATTCACAAAAAGATGGTGGTAGATGTGTGACTCTCTGAAGAATACAACCTAATACTTTTGCTATTTTCTCTATCTCTGAAGATCTGCTAAAGACATGGAGCAATTTTTGGTGTGTATTTAAATTAAAGTGTTTCACCTGTGAAGCCACATTTTCCTACGTGAGCCTCAGGAAAACAACTACTTGTTCTCAAACTCCTGTTCTCTCAATAACTGAGTGTAGCACCTTAAATTTGAAGGTGTATGGAGTACACATAGGAGTATGGTGGAGAAAAGGAAGGAGATGGGTTTTAATTTCATTATTTAACTTCATCTTTTATAATAAGAATACCTATATACATAAATATATGTAAATTACTATGTATTTAGTAGACTGGCTTTTAATTTAATATACTTGATTCAGCAACAAAATTTTAGAGTATAAAAGTGTCAAGCAGAACTTCGAACATAAAACATCCTTACATTTATTTCACACAGTTTTGTATGTAGGTAGAAGGTTTACCATTTTTGCCTGGTCAGCTATTTTCTTTTGCCTGTGCTTTCTCCTTTGAGAGATTGATAAAACATTTGTTATTGCCCTACTATTTACTTTAATTACATTTTTAATGAGTCTGTAAATTTATTTATATCTCTGATTATGTTTCCAGGGACTGTGTCTTATTGCTGAGCAGCGATTAATCCATCTCCGTTGGAGGTCTAGTTCTGTGCTATTGCCAAGAGTTGGGCTCCTGTGTCCATAGAAGACCTGCATATGTTATGGATGTTTCAGGCTGCTATGTGTAATGAAAGCTTTGGTTTCTTTGTAAACCCGGTTACGTTATGTAAATGTGCTTTTTTTTTTTTACACTTTATTCATTCTGCATCCCCCCATAAGCCCCTCCCTCCTCCCATCCCAATCCCACCCTCCCTCCTCCCTCTGCTTGCATGCCACTCCCCAAGTCCATTAATAGGGGAGGTTCTCCTCTCCTTTCTGATCTTAGTCTGTCAGTTCACATCAAAAGTGGCTGTATTGTCCTCTACTGTGGCCTGGTAAGGCTGCTCCCCCCCCCCAGAGGGAGGTGATTAAAGAACAGGCCAATCAGATTATGTCAGAGGTAGTCCCTCTTCACATTACTATGTAACCCAATTGGACTCTGAACTGCCCTGGGCTACATCTGTGCAGGGGTTCTAGGTTATCTCCATGAATAGTCCTTGGTTGGAGTATGAGTCTCTGGGAAGTTCCCTATGTTCAAATTTTCTTGTTCTGTTGCTCTCCTTGTGGAGACCCTGTCCTCTCCAGCTCTTACTATTTCCCAGTTCTTACCTAAAATTCCGTTCACTCTGCCCAACAGTTGCCCATCAGGCTCAGCATCTGCTTTGATAGTCTGAAGGGCAGAGGCTTTCAGAGGCCCTCTGTGGTAGGTTCCTAGGTTGTTTCCTGTTTTCTTCTTCTTCTGATGTCCATCCTCTTTGCCTTTCTGGATGGGGATTGGACGTTTTAGTTAGGGTCCTCTCTCTTGCTTAGTTTCTTTAGATGCACAGGTTTTAGTGGGTTTGTCCTATGTTGTATGTCTATATGAGTGAGTATATACCATGTGTGTCTTTTTGCTTCTGAGACAACTCACTCAGGATGATCCTTTCCAGATCCCACCATTTACCTGCAAATTTCATGATTTCCTTATTTTTCATTGCTGAGTAATATTCCATTGTGTAGATGTACCACAATTTCTGCATCCATTCTTCAGTTGAGGGGCATGTGGGTTGTTTCCAGCTTCTGGCTATTACAAATAAAGCTGCTACAAACATGGTTGAGCAAATGTCCTTTTTGTGTACTTGAGCCTCTTTTGGATATATGCCCAGTAGTGGTATGGCTGGATCTTGAGGAAGTGCTATTCCTAGTTGTCTGAGAAAGCGCCAGATTGATTTCCAGAGTGGTTGTACAAGTTTACATTCCCACCAGCAGTGGAGAAGGGTTCCCCTTTCTCCACAACCTCTCCAGCATGTGTTGTCACTTGAGTTTTTGATCTTGGCCATTCTCATGGGTGTAAGGTGAAATCTCAGGGTTGTTTTGATTTGCATTTCCCTAATGGCTAATGAGGTTGGATATGAGTCCTCTGTCAGATAAAGGGTTGGTGAAGATTCTTTCCCAATCTGTAGGTGGTCGCTTTGTTTTGATGACGGTGTCCTTTGCTTTACAGAAGCTTTTCAGTTTCATGAGGTCCCATTTATTGGTTGTTGTTCTTAGAGCCTGTGCTGTTGGTGTTCTGTTCAGGAAGTTTCCCCCTGTACCAATGAGTTCTAGAAAGCTAGCTACATTCAAGAAAACACAGGAAATAAATAACCTCACTTCAGTAAAACAAAAAGCAACCAAGCACACAACCTGATGACCACAGCCAACATCAAAATCAAGAGATCTAACAGCCACTGGTCATTAATCTCTCTCAACATCAATGGACTCAACTCTCCAATAAAAAGACACAGATTAACAGAATGGATACGTAAACAAAACCCAGCAATCTGTTGCATACAAGAAACACACCTAAGACACAAAGATAGACATTACCTGAGGGTAAAGGGTTGGAAGACGACTTTCCAAGCAAACGGACCCAAGAAGCAAGCAGGAGTAGCCATTCTAATATCTGATAAAATAGACTTTCAACCAAAATTAATCAAAAGAGATGGGGAAGGACACTTCATACTCATCAAGGGAAAATTCCACCAGGAAGACATCACAATCCTGAACATATATGCCCCAAATACAAGGGCTCCCACATTTGTGAAAGATACATTGATAAAATTTAAAGCACATATAGATCCACACACATTAATAGTGGGAGACTTCAACACCCCACTCTCAACAAAGGACAGGTCAACCAAACAGAAATTAAACAAAGAAACAATGTCTCTGACAGAGGTCATGAATCAAATGGACCTAACAGACATTTACAGAACTTTACACCCAAACACAAAAGAATTTACCTTCTTCTCAGCACCTCATGGAACCTTCTCCAAAATAGACCACATAGTGGGTCACAAAGCAAGCCTCAACAAATACAAGAAGATTGAAATAATCCCATGTATCTTGTCTGATCACCATGGAATAAAGCTGGACTTCAACAATAACAGAAATAACAAAAAGCCTACACACACATGGAAACTGAACAACTTGTTACTAAATGACAGCTGGGTCAGGGAAGAAATAAAGAAAGAAATTAAAGTCTTTCTAGAAATCAATGAAAATGAAGACACAACATACCCGAACTTGTGGGACACAATGAAAGAAGTGCTAAGAGGAAAGTTCATAGCACTAAGTGCCTTCAAAAAGAAATTCGAGACAGCTCATTCAAGCACCCTAATGGCTCACTTAAAAACCCTAGAAAAAGAAGAAGCAGACACACCAAGAAGGAGTAGACGGCTGGAAATAATCAAACTCAGGGCTGAAATCAATCAATTGGAAACAAATAAAACAATTCAAAGAATCAATGAAACCAAGAGCTGGTTCTTTGAGAAAATCAACAAGATCGACAAACCCTTAGCCAGGCTAACTAAAAGGCAGAGAGACACCACCCAAATCAACAAAATCAGAAATGAAAAGGGGGATATAACTACAGACACTGAGGAAATCCAAACAATCATTAGGACTTACTTCAAAAGTCTATATGCCACAAAATTTGAAAATCTAAATGAAATGGACAATTTTCTTGATCGATTTGACTTACCAAAGCTGAACCAGGACCAGGTAAATCAACTAAATAGACCTATATCCCCCAAAGAAATAGAAGCGGTCATCAAAAGTCTCCCATCCAAAAAAAGCCCAGGACCAGATGGCTTCAACGCAGAATTCTACCAGACCTTCAAAGAAGAGCTAACACCAATTCTCTTCAAACTATTCCACAAAATAGAAACAGAAGGAATATTACCAAATTCATTCTATGAAGCCACAGTCACGTTGGTACCTAAACCTCACAAAGACTCAACAAAGAAAGAGAACTTCCGGCCAATCTCCCTTATGAACATTGATGCAAAAATACTTAATAAAATACTTGCAAACCGAATCCAAGAACACACCAAAGATATTATCCACTATGACCAAGTAGGCTTCATCCCAGGTATGCAGGGGTGGTTCAATATACGGAAATCCATCAATGTGATCCACCATATTAACAAACTGAAAGAAAAAAACCACATGATAATCTCCCTAGATGCTGAAAAAGCCTTTGACAAAATCCAACATCCATTCATGTTCAAAGTATTGGAGAGATCAGGGATACAAGGCACATATCTAAACATAGTAAAGGCGATATACAGCAAGCCTATAGCCAACATCAAACTGAATGGAGAGAAACTTAAAGCAATCCCACTGAAATCAGGGACAAGACAAGGCTGCCCACT
Source organism: Meriones unguiculatus (assembly GCF_030254825.1). Taxonomy (NCBI): domain Eukaryota; kingdom Metazoa; phylum Chordata; class Mammalia; order Rodentia; family Muridae; genus Meriones; species Meriones unguiculatus. The sequence goes on from NC_083369.1 coordinate 119,160,181, forward strand.
CTCTCCATATCTCTTCAACATAGTGTTGGAAGTCCTTGCTAGAGCAATAAGACAGTTGAAGGAGATCAAGGGGATACAAATTGGAAAGGAAGAAGTCAAATTATCACTATTTGCAGATGATATGATAGTATACATGAGTGACCCCAAAAACTCTACCAGGGAACTCCTACAGCTGATAAACACCTTCAGCAAAGTGGCAGGATACAAAATTAACTCAAAAAAATCAGTAGCCCTCCTGTATACAAAAGACAAAAGGGCTGAGAAAGAAATTAAGGAAACAACACCCTTCACAATAGCCACAAATGACATAAGGTACCTCGGAGTAACCCTAACCAAGGAAGTCAAAGACTTGTATGAAAAAAATTTCAAATCTCTGAAGAAAGAATTAGAAGAAGATATGAGAAGATGGAAAGATCTCCCATGCTCATGGCTTGGTAGGATTAACATAGTAAAAATGGCCATCTTACCAAAAGCAATCTACAGATTCAATGCAATGCCCATCAAATTACCAACACAATTCTTTACAGACCTGGAAAGGAAAATTCTCAACTTCATATGGAATAACAAGAAACCCAGAATTGCTAAAACAATCCTCTACAATAAAAGATCTTCTGGAGGTATCTCCATCCCTGATCTTAAGTTGTACTATAGAGCAACAGTTTTAAAAACTGCATGGTACTGGCATAGAAACAGAATGGTGGATCAATGGAACCGAACAGAGGACCCAGAAATAAATCCACACACTTATGGACACCTAATCTTTGACAAAGACGCCAAAACCATACAATGGAAAAAAGATAGCATCTTCAACAAATGGTGCTGGTCTAACTGGATGTCTACATGTAGAAAAATGAAAATAGATCCATACTTGTCACCCTGCACAAAACTGAAGTCCAAGTGGATCAAAGACCTCAACATAAAACCAGACACATTAAATCGGCTTGAAAAAAAAGTAAATGTGCTTTTATTTTAATCCCAAGTATAGGATTTGTTATGGCTGCTTCAGGCTGATGGTCAGAAGTAATGAAAGCTTTGGTTTCTTTGTGAACTCAGTTATGTTATGTAAATATGTTTTTGTTTTAATCCCAAGTGTGTGATTTTAGATGGGCTACAGTTTGTCCACAGCTGATAATGGTCTTGTGCAGCGAATGGCTTTTGCCAGCTGGTAATGGCTTTCCATATGTGCTACACGGAGATGAGCGTGTTCTAGAACTCAAAGATTATAAATTGAGAGCTCAGAAAGAGAAGTGGTAGCATTCTATGTTGGCACATAGCAGTTTGGAGAGTTGCATGAGAGACAACTGGAGGGAAACGGTTTGAGGCACAGCAGCTTTAAGAAGACTGCTAGTACAAAGCCTGCAAAGCTGCAAAGTCTGGTGATGTAAGTTTGATCCCCAGGACACATATTTTGGGAGAAGAGAACACATCCACGAATGTTATTTAATTTTTGTTTGTGTGTTTTAAGACAGGGTGTTATGTAGCTCTGGCTGTCCTGGAAGTCATTATGTAGACCAGGCTGGCCTCTAACTCACAGAGATTTGCATGCTTCAGCCTGGAAGTTCTGTGATTAAAGACATCACCATCTTCCAGGCTTTATTTGATTTCTAATTATTGGTGGGTGGGCCAGTTGCCATGGTGCACCTGTGGAGTTCAGAGGAAACTTTTCAGATGTCTGTGTTCTGCCTGGGTTCCAGAAATCAAACTGGAGTTGTCAGGCTTGGAACAAGTGCCTTTACCTGTTGAGCCTTCTGAGAATCTGTGATTAAGGGAATGCTAAAAGGCCATTTCATGCACTGAGTTTTCACTGCTTTCTTCAAGAAAGCACCTCTGATTTCTGTTTGTGATTTGATGCTGGTGTTTGACAGGTTCTCACTGTGTGGATCAGGCTGGCCTGAAACTCACAGAGGTCCTCCTGCCTCTGCTTTTGGAGTGTGAAATTGAAGGAGTATACAACATGCTAGGATGGCACAGATTTTTAATAAAGCTCTCCCCACCCCAGGCAAGGTGTCACTGCACTCTGGATGCCCTAGAACATTCTCTCTGTAAACAAGGCTGGCCACAAGCTCTCAGGGATATACCTGTTTCTGCCTCCAAACTACTGAGATTAAAGGCAAGCACCACTACGCAGGGCTAGAAAATATGTTATCATTGTGTGGATCAGGCTGACCTGAAACCCGCAGAGATCCAGCCTTTGCTTCTGGACATGAAAGGTGTGTACCACATGCTGGGATCACACAGGTGTATTAATAAAGCTTTATTGTTTGTTTGAAAAAAAAAAAAAAAAAAGAAGACTGCTAGTTGCATCTGCTGTTGATGGAGACTGGTATAGCCCTAAAAGAACCCATTTACCCTAAACATGTGGGAGAAGCAAATGGGCCTTCTCTCCCCACTAACCTTCTCTCTGCTACATAGGGTTGGGAGGTTGAGGCCTAAAGACCCCACATAAAGTAGAGTTTTAAAAATGAGAGCTGCAAACTTTTTTTTATTAACTGTTCTTGAGGAAAAAAATATAATTACAATTGTGATTTTATCAAGGTCAGGAGTTTTCTCAGGCAATCATGCTTGTTTTAAATGTATTACTTAGTAAAAAAAAGCCAAAGAAATCATGTAATGACTTAGAATATATTGGCTTCATTAAAGACAAGTGAATATATTGTCACTAAACTATGTGTGAACCAGGGATTTTTCTTCTGCATTTCAAAAGACATACAGTTAACCTAAAAAACTAGTGATGTTTTAATGAACATATATTTGTGTAAAATCCCATTTATGGTTAAAATGAGGAAAATCTTGCTAATCTGCATGTCATAGGAGGGAAGATTTTATCCAGATTTATACATTTCAAATTTCTTTGCCAGCAGGCAAGATAACATATGATGGCTTTGTTGTTGTTGTTGTTTTGCACACACAATTAGTGATGGATGACCATTCAATAAATGTGTGCAGTATAGAAGTATATCATGTTCTCCCACTCGACACTATCCTTTCTCTTTTCTACAAAGGTTCCATTGGCTGGAAGTAAAGCTTTCTGATTACTTTTATATAACAGTTTTCTCTATGAATTTTTCTATAAAAATTGGTTTTATAATTGGGAATGGTAAAGGGCAGGTTGAATCAAGGTGAAAGAGTATTCAGTTGAGCACACCTGCCTACCATCACTCTTCCTTAGTTGTTTCTTCAGCTGAGTACTGCACATCATGGGCTCTGTCTATAAAAGAAAAATCCAAGTGCATGGTGTCTTTGCATGCCATGGAGTTTTGAGTGTAGAGCAATTTAAAATGTACCTCTTGTTTACATAGTTTGCATAAATTTAAAAGATGAGGTTGCCAAACTTTGGAAATGTTAATACTCAAAATGAAAATCTCCACTGCCTCTAAGTCCTTTCTCCCTCTAGATCACTGGCTTACAATTCCAGCCAGTGTTTTCATCTGTCACAGTCTCACCTGCTATGTGCTCTGCTTCAAGAGGAAACTAGTCTTTTGTGAAGTTTTTGTGTATAGTTGTTTGTTACAAATATTTAGCAAAAGCTTCCTATATCTCTTTCCTTTGCAGATCTTGGCTGGCGTTTGTGGAAAAAAAAAATAGTGCAAACTGTATCCTTACTAGAAATATTATTTTTTAGTCTCTGTGAGGGAGGTTGGGAGGTCATGGTTTATTTTTGAATGTTTATATTTTCCTTTATTTGAGAAAGGCAGGCTTTTGGGGGGCTAAGAAGGATAGGGCTTTTGGGAGCCCTGGTCTGCAGAAGAATAGGCCTCTTAAAGAGCCTTCTTCTGGGCAAGGAGCACAGGCCTCTTGGGAAGTCTCCTTATTGTTCAGGACAGGCTCTTTGAGGAACGATTTGTATTGATGATTATTAATATTTATTATTGACTTATCTTTTAATTAAACAACAGCCATTCCTAAACCAGCTGTGTACCCAAATTACCACACAGAGACTAGGACTTATTTCATTAACCTAGAGCACAATGCTGGGCAATTATTGCTCCATCCTAAGACTCCAAGCCGGCATAGCTTCCTCCCACTCAGATTTCCCACATTATGCTTGCTTTTAGTCATATTTTAGGTACAGTTGATTTCTCCTGCTGTTTCTCACTATGGCTGAGTCATTTTTTTTTTCTGGCAGATTTGACAGTTGAGCGCAGGCCTTCTTGCATGGTAACCACTAAACTACCTCCCCAGCTCCGCCGAATTTAGTTTTGTATTTGCTTTGCTATCAGCATATTTGGAGTATGCTTGTGCATTGCAGTGAGAGCATCCACAGGAATACATTGGGTCACACACTGCCTTCTATATTTTTTCAGAATTTTTTTTTTGGCTAATTAATATTTTATTGTACACACACTCACACACAAGCTCTTCGTTCATTTATTTCTTGGCAGACACTTAGGCTTTTCATCTTGGCTATTGTAAACTGTGATTCAATAAATGTGAGAATACAGCTATCACTTTAACTTATCTACTTGATATTATTCCCTAAATAAATAATATTTATTTCTATTTTATTGTGTAAATAAATAAATATTTGCCTTTCAGAATGGGGATTGAGAATTCAGCCAGAGTCCTCCTTCCTGATTAGCTTCTTTTAGCTTCTTTATGTGTACAGATTTTAGTATGTTTATCCTATATTATAGGTCTAATATCCACTTATGAGTGAGTATATACCCTGTGTGTCTTTATTCTTTTGGGATACCTCACTCAGGATGATCTTATTGAGTTCGCACCATTTACCTGCAAATTTCATGATTTCCTTTTTTTTTTTTTTTTAATCTCTGAGTAATAGTCCATTGTGTAGATGTACCACAATTTCTATATCCATTCCTCAAAGGATACAGGGGCATCTGGGTTGTTTCCAGCTTCTGGATATTACAAATAAAGCTGCTAAAAACATGGTTGAGCAGATGTCCTTGTTGCATACTTGAGTGTCTTTTGGAGATATGCCTAGGAGTGGTATAGCATGATCTTGAGGAAGCGCTATTCCTAATTGTCTGAGAAAGCACCAGATTGACTCAGCTGCTGGTGGGAATGTAGACTTATACAACCACTTTGGAAATCAAAATTCTTAAGAAGCTAACAGTGATTGGACCAAAAATTAGATATTCTAGTGGTTAAGCACAAACAAATTACAAATCAGGGTTAAAGCCATCATTACATTTTTTTTCATAAGAATTTAATTTTCACTTATGTCTATAGGTTTGAACATCAGTAAATACGGTTATTAGAGCTCAGTTGTTTGTGAAGGCCAGAGGTTTAGAGCTGGTATTACAGGAAGTTGTGAACCACCTCACCTCGTGTGAGTGTTTTGAAACAAGCTTAAATCCACTGTAAAGTGGTATGCACTCATAAAACCTAAGCCATCTCCCCATTCCTCTTCTTTTTTTAATTATTTACTTTTGATTATTACAGTTTATTCACATTGTAACCCCAGCTGTAGCCCCCTCCCTCCCGCCTCCTAATTCCTCTCTTCCTCATCCTTCTTCTCCCATGGCCCTCCCCCTGTCCACTGATCATTGAATTCCTCCATGGGCTACATATATGCAGAGGTTCTAGGTTATATCCACACACGGTCTTTTTTTTTTTTTTTTTTTTTTGGAGTATTGGTGTTTGTAAAGAACCCTGTGCCCAGAAGTTTTGGTTCTGTTGCTCTTCTTGTGGAGTTCCTGACCCCTCCAGTTCTTTCTATCTCCCTCTTCTTTCATAAGATACCCTGTACTTTGCCCTGAGTTTGGCTATGAGTCTCAGAATCTGCTTTCATACCCTGCTGGATGCAACCCTCTTCTTTTTTTCAATCAAAAATTAATTTATTTAATTAAAATAAAAATTAATATATTCACATTGTATCCCAGCTTAATCCCCTCACTCATCCACTCCAATTCCCCATCCCACTCTCATCTCCTTCCCATGCAGCTCACTCAGTCCACTGATAGGGGAGGTCCTGCTCCCCTTCCATCTGACCATAGCCTATCAGGTCTCATCCGGACTAGCTTCATTGTCTTCTTTGGCCTGATAAGATTGTTCCCCTCACAAGAGGAGGTGATCAAGGAGACAGCCACTGAGTTTATGTCAGAAACAGCCCTTTTTCTCCTTGCTAGGGCACCCACTTGGACACTGAGCAGCCATGGGCTACATCTGTGTTGGGGTTCTAGGTTATATCCTTGCATGTTGCTTGGTTGGACTATCAGTCTCAGAAAAACCCCTGGGCCCAGATGTTTTGGTTTTGTTTCTCTCTTTGTGGAGCTCCTGTCCCCTCCAGGTCTTTCATCTCCTCCTTTCATCAGGTTTCCCGTGCTCTGCCCAAACTTTGGCTATGAGTCTCAGCATCTGCTTTGATACCCTGCTGGGTAGAGTCTTTCAGAGGCCCTCTGTGGTAGGCTACTGTCCTGTTCCTTTTTACTCCAACTTCTGATATCCATTCCATTTGACTTTCTGAGAGAGGATTTATTATCTTACCCAGGTTCCTCCTTCTTCCTTAGCTTCTTTAGGTGTACAGATTTTAAATTTTTATATTAACCTATATTATATGTCTAATATAATAATATTATACTATAGTAATATATTATTATAATATAATTATATTATAATATATTATAGTCACTTATAAGTGAGTATATACCATGTGTGTCTTTCTACTTCTGGGAAATTTCGCTCAGGATGATCTTCTCTGGTTCCCACCATTTGCTGCAAATATCATGATTTCCTTGTTTTTAATTGCTGAATAGTATTCCATTGGGTAACTATACCACAATTTCTTTATCCAGTCCTCAATTGAAGGACTTCTGGTTTGTTTGCAGATTACTGATATTATTAATAAGGCAGCTACAAACATGGCTGAGCAAATGTCCTTGTTATATATTTGATATATACTTAGATATCTTTCTAGGAGTGTTATAGCTGGATCTTGAGGGAACACTATTCCTAATTATCTGAGAAAGTGCCAGATTGATTTCCAAAGTTGTTGTACAAGTTTACAATCCCATCAGCAATGGAAGAGTCTTTCCCTTTCTCCATGTCCTCTCCAGAATGTATTGTCATTTGAATTTTTGATATTAGCCATTCTTATGAGTGTAAGGTGAAATATCAGGGTCATTTTAATTTGCATTTCCCTGATGACTAAGGACTTTGAACATTTCTTCAGAAGTTTCTCTGTTGGAGAGATGGCTCAGCCATTAAATGCTAGGCTCACTATCATAAATAAATTGGTTACCTTCTGATTCAATAATATATGGAACTTGAAAACTTTTATTCACCTAAGGTCATTCTTATTGGATGTTTTACAATTTATTGGTTTATGTCACTTAATTGCTTTGCATTTAGATCACAGATCTGCTATTCTTTCAGTTTTCAGTGACAAAATATATTTTCTCCTGACAAAAGAAATCTTAAGTCAGAAGCCACCAATGGACAAAGAGGAGCACTCAGTAATCTACATCATTGATGATAGCGAAGAAGAAGTTGTTGAGGAAGTGATAGAAATAAAAATGATGCCGTTGAGTGTTCAGCAGAGTCTACTCTAACAGGTACAATAAATATAGTTCTGAGTCCTGGTGGTATCCCACAGTGTATTTTTGTGTTTGGAGGGAGGGGCTTGGTCAGAGGGCAATGTACAGGATTTAGGTTTCTCCTTCCACCATGAGTGTCTCAGAGAAGGATCATGTTGACTTTAGGTTTGGCATTAACCTCTGCTACCTTACCTCCTAAGTCATTATACCTGCCTGGCTCATTTGATTTTTACCTAGGTACTTGAATTAGAATAAAAGGCTAATATTTTCATATAGTTTGTTTACTATTTCTTTTAGTTTTTTTAAATTACATTTTTATTTTTTATATTAATTAAAGTTTATTTATTTTGTACCCCAGCTGTAGCCTCCTCTCTCATTCCCTCCCAATCCATCCTTTCTCCCTCCTCTCCTCCCTGTCCCTCTCTAAGTCCACTGATAGGAGGGGTCCTCCTCCCCTTCCATCTCACCCTCGCTTATCACATGTCATCAGCACTGGCTGCAATGCACTCCTCTGAGGTCTAAGAAGGCAGCTCTTACTTGTTCTTTATAAGCCTGTATCAAATTGCAGGAAAGCACATTTTACCTTGACTTTATAGTTCACGCACATCACTAAACTGAAACAATTTAACAATGTTATTACCCTAGAAAGACATAAAAAGATTATGTACCGATTAAATAAAACGGTCATAGCTTATGATTTTATTTCATCTAAGATTCAGAATAATATTTAGCATTTATATTTTCCTTTAAGATACAATATTGGAAAAAATGCCTGAAAGAACTACAAACAAAATTACTATTTCATTAAAATTAATTAAACTAGCATGTTTAAATTAAAATGTTTTTCATTTTTCTTGTTCAATGTGGAACAATGTGAAGTACTTGGTAGTACTGAGAAGGCACTGATTCTTCCAAGAAGGGATGGAGATACAGAGTAATACATCTTTCCTTTCCTACTCAATGAATTATTTTTATACCTGTAATCCCAGCACTGGGGAGGTACAGGCAGGGGAAAAAAAATGACTCAATGACATTATCACCTACATATTTAGTATATGGTCATCTTGAGATGACTGGGTTCCTGATCTTAAAAAAAGAAAAAGGAAAAGGAAAGTTTACTTTGATTATCTGTCAAGTATTGGATACATTATTTCACATGTGATGTTTCCTTGAAGCTAAGCATTTTATAAACAATTAATTAAAGGGTTTGTCTTTGTAAGTACTTGTGATCAAACCTAATGCATTGTATATGGGGTAAATAAATGTTTGATCACTGAACTGAACTCAGAGATTTAATTTCTTTACATACACGAAGTGAAGTATGAGCTTGAAAAAATTGGAGATACAGTTTTTTATGTATTTGTATCTAGAGAAAATTGTTTAAAACTTGTCAGTGTTAATGTACTATAGGATTGTTAGTTAATGCTTTATTCTCAGTGATAGGATTCTACACAAATATTTTTGGATTAGCACCAGAAATTTTCTTAGTTAACTTTTTCCTTGATAAGTAAAGTAAAACTGTTACTTTTGGGTATATGTGACTTAAATGAAATTACAGAAAGAAATATGGATGAGAAAAGTTTTTTTATAATTCTTTGCTTTAACATATTTACATATACACATCATTATACACATCGCATATCAATGTTTCATTTACTGTATTCTCTAGTAATCCTCCTAGGTTCCTTTCACCCTCCCAACCACTTTTTCTTTTAAAACAGCATCTCTACTACTGTAATAGGCCTCCAGAACTTCATAGGCCCCCAGAACTTAGCACAACTGAGGCCATGATAGAAAACCATTCAGGCCTTGAAACTCAGCAAATAGGGAGAAATCATCTTGTCTTAGTCAGGATTGCAATTGATGTGATGAAAAACCATGACCAAAGCAACATGGGAGTAAAGGGGTTATTTAGTTTCCTCTTCCACATCAGAGTTCATGATCAAAGAGAGTCAGGAAAGAAACTCAAACAGGGCAGTAACCTGGAGGCATGAGCTGATATGGAGATCATGAAAGAGTGCTGTTTACCGGCCTGCTTCTCATGGTTTGATTAGCATGAACTATTATTTTCTCTTTCTTTTTTCTTTTCTTTTTTTTTCTTTCCTTTCATTTTCATTTCTTTCTTTCTTCCTTTTATGAAATAGTTTTTTTGAGATAGTCTTTCTTTCTGTAGTCTTCATTTTCCTGGACTTGCTTTGTAGATCAGGCTGACCTCGAACTCACAGAGATCAGACTGCCCCTGACTACCCCATTGCTAGTATCACAGGCATGCACCACAGCACCTGGATGGCTCAGTCTGATTTTTTTATAGAACATGTGCTCAGGGATGGGTCGATGTGTCTCTGTGTCTCTGTGTCTGTCTCTTTCTCTGTATCTGTCTGTCTGTCTCTGTCTTTGAATCTGTCTCTTTCTGTCTGTCTGTTTCTCTCTCTCTCTTTCTCTCTCTCTCTCTCTCTCTCTCTCTCTCTCTCTCTCTCATAATGCTCCATTTTAAACTCTACTTTATTTGGAGTATTTAGGTATCCACCTCCCTTCCAATCCCCTAACCTGATATAGGAGAGAAAAGGTTAGTAAGTAGAGAGGTCCCCTTTACATCTCCCATCTGTTGAGGGTCAGTGGGTCTTTTAAGACTATACCAATCTCCATCAACCAGAGACACAAGTGTCAGTGTTCTCCACAACACTGTGCCACAAAGCATTTCCCTCCATCTGTCTGTTCCACACCACCACACCCACTGTCCATCTCTCAGGTCTCCCCAAACTTCTACTTGTCACATGCCAAAACTTCAATCCCTCAATTTATATCCTCAGGGTCCTAGATCACACTTTTCTCTGTGCCTCACATGGAAGGCACTAGCTAAGCCATTACCAGCTGGCAAAAGCCACAATTAACAGGTTTGGACAAACTGTAGCCCACAAAGTATCACACTTGGGATTAAAACAAAACATATTTACATAACATAACTGAATTAACAAAGAAAGCAAAACTCCCATTCCTCTCCCAGGCCCTCTACCTCTCTCTCTTCCTGGCCCTCTCTCTCTCTCTGATCTGAGCCCACTGCCCTCAATCACTGGTTAAGAGAATGCCCACAATTTGGCTATGAGACTCAGTATCTCCTTCAATAACATAATAGGTAGATTCATTCAGAGGAGCCTACTCTCTGTGATAGGCTTCTGCCCAGCTCCCTATCTCCTCTGCTTCTGATGTTTACAGTGTTTGCCTTTCTAAATGAGGATTAAGCATCTTCCCTGGGGCCCTCCTTGTTGTTTACTTCTTTAGGACTGTAGATTTTAGTATGTTTATCCTATGTTACTTTGCTAAGAGCCACTTAGAAGTGAGTATATACCCTGTGTGTCTTTCTGCTTTTGAGTTACCTCACTCAGGATGGTCTTTCCTAGTTTCATCATTTGCCTGCAAATTTTATTTTTTTATATTTTCTTTGTTTTTAATTTCTGAGTAGTGTTCAATTGTGTAAATGTACTACATATTCTTTATCCATTCTTCAGTTGAGGGACATCTGGTTTGTTTCCAGATTCTACCAATTATGAATAAACCTGCTACAAATATAGTTGAGCAAATGTGCTATGATAGCAGATGCTGAATCTCATAGCCAAACCTTGTACAGACTGCAGGGACTGTCATGATAGAAGGGGGAGATAGAAGGACCTGGATTGACAGGAACTCCACAAGAAGACCAACAGAGCCAAAAAAAAAAAAAAAAATCTGTGCCCAGGGGTTCCCGCAGAGACTGATGACAACCAAGGACCGTGCATGAAAAAGTCCTAGAACTCCTACTCAGAGGTAGTTCTTAGGCAGCTCAGTCACAATGTGTGTTCCATAGTAAGGGCAGCAGTGTCTGTCTCTGACATGGACTCAATGGCTGGCTCATTGATCATCTCCCCCTACTGGGGCAGCCTTGCCAGGCCACAGAGAAAGAGGATCTAGACAGGCCTGATGAGACCCGATATGCTAGGGTCAGATATCAGGGGAGGAGGTCCATCCCTATCAATAGACTTGAGAAGAGAGATAGGAGAAGGAGGGAGAGTAGGACTGGGAGGAGATATGGAAAGTTGCTGCAGCCTAGATACAAATTTAATAAATAATTATAAATAGTAAAAATTTTTTAAATGCCCTACAGTCTTGCCTACAATCCTATCTAATAGAAGAATTTCATTAACTGAGGTTATCTTCTCTCAGATGAATTTAGATTAGGTCAAAGTGACATAAATCTAACCTGTCAAAACAGCCACAAAGGCAAAATTGGTGATTCCAGGATGTGGTGGGAAAGACCATGAGTAAAAAATCCATACATGTACTAACCCTGCTGTTTTTTATTTCTCTAGTGCCACTTTTGTGAACTGCAATATGCCACCCAGGATATGGGTTTTTGCATAAAAGGATAAAGGAATGTAAGGCTCAGGTGGCCTTCAATTTTTTTTTCAATTTAACACAATTTAAAAATATTTTCAGACAAGCTCTCACCATGTAACCTTAATTTGTCTGTGATTCACTACTTAGCTATCCTTGAATTCAGGGAAATGCCTGCATCTGCCTCCCAACTGCCGGTATAAGTGGTGAGTGACAGCCACACCCAGCCTGGATTCTGGCTGTTTAACAGGGTGGGATTTATTTTTTACATAGGATTAGTTACAATAGTAATAGAGCCAAGCATCCTCCTGAGCACAGAGTATTCTACAAACTAAAAAATTATAATAAAATTTGTCTTTTCTTCTAATTTTTGTTTGGGAAAGAAATGAAAAGTTTTTCTCGTTTTATTAATTTTGTTTATTAGAATTTTTTTATGATCCCCAAAACATGAAAGACTATCTCCAGTAGGCACATCAGAATTCTAGTAATATTGGTATTTCTCATTCACAATGCCTAGGAACACAAATATTTCAGATTTCAGAATTTTATTTGACTTTGGAATATTTATATGAACACTACTGATTGAGTATATCTAGTCTGAAAAGCAAAAATACTGAGTTTGGGAAAATATGTCAAGCTTGAGGCATTTGGTTGATGCTATTTGTAAAATTTTTAGTATTCTAGAATGGATTTTACCTGTGTCTTCATTTACTTGTATATGTGGGACCAATAACGTTTTCTTTAACTTTAGGTTGTAATGAATATTTTTTTTTCAACATAGCTCACCTTAGCAGTGACATTGTGGAAAACAAAACAAGAATGAAGTCCTAAAAGTGTAGTCAAAGTGTAGTCAAAGACTGCAACAGGAATATCAGAGAACACTGGAAAGTTCATCAAGAGGAAATGTAAGGCTTCATTTCTTTTCTTTTTCTTTTTAATTTATATATTCACTTTACATATGGATCATAGCCCCCTTCCTCCTCCCACTCTCTTCCCTCAATCCCCCTTCCTGTTCGCCTCAGAAAAGGAAAGCTATCTACAATGACTAACACAAATTGAATTAGGACTTAGTTCAACTTCAATTCACTGAGGCCTGGCAAGGCAGCCACATTAGATGGAAGGCTTCATTTCTTTAGAGCCACTTTTGTATGATTTATAGTATACATTGGTACCAATTACTCCATTAAACAGAGTCTATAGAAAATTCTTGGCTTTATTTTCCTCCAAGCTACTGCTTGTAATAATTTCCTGGACTGAGACATGTTTCTGGGAAGCCTCGGGATATCACTGTTTTTTCCTTTTAAATAACAAATTATGAGGGTTATCTTGTTGTTCTGCTTTGTTTTGCTTTTCGAGACTGTTTCTCTGTGCAGCTCTGGATGTCCTGGACTCAGTCTATAGACAAGGCTCGTTGTGAACTGACAGAGATCCACCTGCCTTTACCTACTGACAGCTGGGATTAAAGGAGTGCGCCACTGCTACTCCCTCGGAGAGTTATAAAGTTATATATTTTTTCCTCTTATTCTTATTATTTTACAATTTATTCACTTTGTGTTCTGTGTGTAACCCCCTCCCTCATCTCCTTGTGGTATCACCCTCCTACCTCTTCTCCCCCCTTTACCTCCCCTGGTCACCTGATACGGGAAGTCCTCCTTCCTTATTATCTGACCCTTGTCTATCAGGTCTGAAGGGATCTTCTTTCTCTGTGGCCTAGTAAAACCAACTTACCTGTGGGAGATAATCAAAGAGCAGGCAACCAAGTTCATGGCAGAAACAGTTTCTGATCGTTTTACTAGGACACCCATATGGAGACTAAACTGTTTATAGGCTACATCTGAGCAGGGGGTCTAGGTCCTCTTCGTGTATGGTCCTTAGTTGGTTGATTCATCAGTCTCTGCAGGACCCCCTGGGCCCAGATTTTTTGACACTCTTGGTCTCCTTGTGGAGTTCCTTTTCCCTCCAGGTCTTTCCGTCTCCCCCTTCTTTCATAAGATTTCTTTGACGCTCCCGAAAGATGGCTATGTGTCTCACCATCTGCTTCAATACCCTGATGGGTACAGTCTTACAGAGGCCACGTGGGGAAGGCTCCTGTCCTGTTCTCATACTTCCAATGTCTATCCTGTTTTCCCATCTGAGTGAGGATTAAGCATCTTCTCTAGGGCCCTCCTTGTTGTTTAGCTTCCTTAGAAATATAGATTGTTAGTATGTTTATCCTATATCATATGGCTAATACCCACTTATAAGTGAGTGTATACATGTGTGTCTTTCTGCTTCTGGATTACTTCACAGAGGATGATCTTTTCTAGCCCCCATTTGCCTTCAAATTTCATGATTCCCTTGTTTTTAATTGCTGAGTAGTATTCCATTGTGCAAACGTACCACATTTTCTTTATCAATTCTTCATTTGAGGGACATCTGGGTTGTTTCCAGTTTCTGGCTATTCTGAGGGGTGTAGCCAGTGGCAAACATCATGTTTGGCTTGATTTTTGACAACATGACATTGCTAATCATTTCTTTCTGTTTCTTAATAGAATTTTTTTTCAATCCATTTTTCAAACTTTTTATAATTATTATAATTTATTCACTCTGTATTCCAGCTGGAGTCCCCTCCTGCATCCTATTAGTCAATAAGACAGCCATATGAAGACACATTTTTATTAGTCAAGAAAATTATTTCTGGAATCAATATAAACCTAATTTTACTTTTTGTTTTCCAACAGGAATATTTCCTTTGCTATTATGTCCTCCCTTTTATGGTACATAATACATAATGTGGTGATTTAATTTTTCTTTGACATTCTCTTCATCTTGATATGTCATGTAACATTCATTATTATGGTTTACAGGTGGGAGTTTAAAATTGAATATACTGAGCAGATTATACCTTTGTTTAAGCAATGGGATTCTGATACAATGCAAGTTGAAGACCAAGAAAATGAACTAACTGTTGGTATCACAATTATTGTTAAAATTAATCCATTATAACTAAGTGGTATGTCAAAATAGAGAAGCTATCCTTGCATTAGGAAATAAGCCAAATTTGGGGATGTGTTATTAGCTTTGTGTTCTATTCTTGGTAAACCACAAATCACAGAAATATAGACACTCTAAATGTCCATAGTGTCCATCTGGCTTCTGATATTAGTTGAGATTCTTGTAATTTGAAGGAACAGAAACTTGTAAAAGAATAAAAAAAAAATGACTATTTTATAAGAAATAAATCAGGGGTGGGTTTGTTTCAGACATAGTTGAATGGTGTGAAGGACGCATTACATGATATTATCTGAGATGTTTCTGGGTCTCAGTGAACTTGCTAGATGGCATATTTGAAATCTTCCAGTTTTAGACTCAACTACAAATTTATGAGCTTCAGTGAACTGAGAGAGTCTTTCTCAACAGCCTTTGCAGAATATTCCTGTGGAGGAATATCACTGAACTAGTTTTGATCATTTCCCAATTCCTTAAACAATCACTGTAGTCAGAACATGGTTCTTTTTCTTCTCCTCTTCATGTTACTCTCCTTTAGCTCTCCCTTACCTCAAATTCCCTTTCCTTCCTTCTTTCTGTCCTTCTCTTTCTCCTTGTGAGTTTGTGACTTAATTTAAAGTATTTTGCAAGTATACCAGCACACTTTTACAAAGTGACAGTACTGAGTCACAATCATTTTGCCTCCTCAGTCAACAAGTGTGCTACTTCTCTGTTGCCAGGCTGATGAAAACTCACCCCGTGCATACAGTTCATGGAACTGATTACACTTCCCATTTGTGTCTTTTCACCATTTTGTTTTAGGAAAACGTTTTTATATTACATTTGAGGTCCTGATTGTACTCAAATAGTCTTGGGGTTGGAAGTCAGCATAGTTACAGAATATTCAATTTGTCACAAATGTGACATTCAGTGGGCAGTTGAGTAAGCCACTAGTATGTGAGGATGTAGTTCAGGAGGAAGCCATTTCGTAAGGATAAGAGTTGAGAATTGTTAATTTAAGGTAATTTTTAAAGCATGAAGATCAGATGAAAACATCAAGCTGTGACTGAGGATGTATGTGAAAAGTCTAAGGGGCAGATCCCTGGACGTCTTCACTGCACTGATTCTCAGGGGTGAGAGTGAACTGGTAAAGCAGATTGAGAACAAATGATTTATTAGGTAGAAATTAAAGCTACTCCATGTAAAGGAAGCCTTTTGAAAGAAGAAAAGATTATTACTTTCACAATATACCACTTCTAGGTGAAGTAAGGTAGATTTGACAATATAGACGTCATCATAGGTGTTCTGAATTTGAATGAGTAGATTGGGAAAGTGAGCACAAACATGAGAAATAAATACAAGACATGATAGGAAAAACTGTGATAGCCTAAGAAGTAATGCTGTGGTTTTTGTTGTTTGTTGTTTGTTTTAAGAGACGAGACATATATTTAAAAAGAGGAAAGCAAGGATAATTGCTGAGTTCTTAAGAATGGGGTATGTGAAAAGATTGAACTTCATAAAGAAGTATAATACAGCTTTTAAAATGGAAAGGATAGTGTAAAACATGGCATGTACAGTTGGAGGTGGGTGGTAGATCCAGTGATGAGAGACTGAATATTCTGTTTGGATCGTATCTATGTATTCCATGAAATAAGGCCATCAGGTTGTGAATGTGCTGTCATCAGGGAGATTAGCTAGAGCTGAAGTTTCCAAACTTGTGATTTAACCAAGTAAATGTGAGTTAGTACAGAGTAAGATTTATATGCAAAGAGGCAATTTTAATGATTGGTTATAACATTTGAGGTTGGAAAAAGAAAACTGAAAATAACAGGCATAAGGGCAACAGTAAACAGAAGGTAGGGTTCATGAATTTTTGGTCTTGAAGGATTGCTCACCCATAATACCAAAATGAGTAAGCTACAGTGGAAAGTGTTATAGTATTATCTCATAATATGTGGAGAAAGAGTTTTCATAATACTTAAAGCTTAGATTCTGGAAGCATAATATTTTGGATCTGATTCAGACTTCAATTATAGCTAAAGCTGGAAAAACAGACACTGTACCATTGTAACTCAGTTTTCTCATTTTTGAAATTGAATGGTGAGCATTTCCTTAATAAGGTTCGAAATCATATCTGCCATGGAGTTAACACATATTTGCCATTACCAGCAGTATAGAATGGTGTCTTATCAACAATAGCAAAATATAGAGTACACGTATTTAAATAGAGTACAAGTATTTAAATGAGTGGATAAAGTAGGTTACAGTGCAAAGTCATTGGTGAAGAATAGGTTAAGAAATTGAAAGGACAGAGTTATTGGAAAATCAAATGTTTAGACATTACTGGAGTAAGTTATATCTTGAATATTAGGAATTTCTGCTCACTCCCATGAGCTGCATGCTTCTAATCCCAGCTACTAGGGATACTGAAGCAGAAAGATCATGAGTTTCTACTGTTTTGTGCAGTGTAGAATCTGGCTTTGAAAATTCCTACTCTATGACTTGGAGGGTGTGTTTTGCTGGTTAGTCGTAAAGGCACCAATTGTGTAAACTTAGTGATAAAAGGTACCAAAGTTAAATATTGATGGCATTTATTATGAAAACAATTCCATGTAAGGAATCCTTTTAAAGATTAATTTAAAGGGATGTTTTGAATTTAAAATTTTAGTCCAGGGGATTAGCTTAGTTGTAGTCTTTCTTTAGCATGAGTGAAGCCAAGAACAGCATTAAGAGCAACAAATTTCATACTTAATTGTTATTGCACAACTTTCCATTTATACTTCTAGGGTATTTTTAATCATCAAGAGAAAACTTTTCAACAAACTAGAATGCTTCAGACTGACAGCCTGAAAACACTTAAGCAGGGAGATGATGAGTTCTTAAAGTTATGTAATAAAATTTAACCTCATGCATCCTCAAGATCCAGCCATACCACTCCTAGGCATATACCCAAAAGAGGCTCAAGTACACAAAAAGGACATTTGCTCAACCATGTTTGTAGCAGCTTTATTTGTAATAGCCAGAAGCTGGAAACAACCCAGATACCCCTCAACTGAAGAATGGATGCAGAAACTGTGGTACATCTATACAATGGAATATTACTCAGTAATGAAAAATAAGGAAATCATGAAATTTGCAGGTAAATGGTGGGACCTGGAAAGGATCATCCTGAGTGAGTTGTCCCAGAAGCAAAAAGACACACACGGTATATACTCACTCATATAAATATACAACATAGAATAGACCCACTAACATCTGTACATCTAAACATACTAAGCAAAAGAGAGGACCCTAACTAAAATGTTCAATCCCCATCCTGAAAGGCAAAGAAGATGGACATCAGAAGAAAAAGAAAACAGGAAACAACCTAGGAACTTGCTACAGAGGGCCTCTGAAAGCCAGAAGAAGAAAACAGGAAACAACCTCAGAACCTGCCACAGAGGACCTCTGAAAGCCTCTGCCATGCAAACTGTGAAAGCAGATGCTGAGACTGATGGCCAACTGACGAGCAGAGTGAATGGAATTTTATGTAAGAAGTGGGAAATAGCAAGAGCTGGAGAGGACAGGAACTCCACAAGGAGAGGAACAGAACAAGAAAATTTGAACACAGGGAACTTCCCAGAGACTCATACTCCAACCAAGGACTATTCATGGAGATAACCTAGAACCCTGACAATGCAGCCACTTATAATGAGAACTGATAGACTAAGATCAGAAAGAAGGAGAGGAGGACCTCCCCAATCAGTGGACATGGGGAGGGGCATTCATGCAGAAAAGGGTGGAGGGAGGGTGGGACCGGGAGGGGAGGAGGGAGGGGCTTATGGGGGGAAACAAAATGAATAAAGTGTAATTTTAAAAAGTTAAATAAAATAAATAAATAAATAAATAAAATTTAACCTCACGCATTCTCTTAATACATTTCAAAATTTACCTACTTTCCATTATGAATAAGTGACTGTGAATGAAGTGATAAATGAATTGGCAGATTTTTTCAAAATTTTGGCGATGTATTATTCAAAACAGGAAATGTTGAGACTTTTTATTAGAAATGTGCTTATGCATCAAATGCATAAAATAATAACGTCATAACTATTTGTCTTTGTGTATCCAGTATTTGTTAAATAAGGAAATGCTTAGTTGATATTGCCCAATATTTTTGTTTCCAAATGTATTATAAAAGTATTTTGTGATATAATAGATTTTAAAATAATTACAGGTACCAAAGTAATTTCATATAGTCATAAAAGGGAGTCTAGAACAAAGAAGGTGGGGGTTAAAATTCAGGGAATGAAGAAATGGCTCTGCTGTTAAGAGTGCTTGCTGCTCTGTCAGAGGATTGGAGTTTGCTTCCCAGAACCCACAACAAAAGGCTCACAAGTCCAGCAGTAAGACATAGGACACTTTCGATAGCCTGCATGAACACCCACATACATGTGTGTACATACATAGACACACCCACATAAATAAATGATAATTTTTTATAAAAGTTATAGTTATAGGATTATCTACAAGTAGATAGGAATATCAAGATACAAACAGTAGCTTTAAGACACTTTTAAAGAACTTTATACTCATTTCTATAAACTTCCAAGAGTGAGTCTTAAGTCCAATTAGAGAGCTGTTATTGCCAAGGTTTTCATGCCCCTACTCCACCTTTAGAGTTATCCATGCCATGCTGGCAGTTGTTGTGGTTCATGTTCCCTCTGGCTAAGTAGGACTATTGGTTGCCTCCCTCCTTTTGAAACTTTTTTTGCCACCTTCTGGTACCATGAAATCTAGTTCCCAAGGAGGAGGCTTTCAGGTCAGATACAGCTTGGGTACTCTGGGTCTGGGCCCAAACTGCACAAAAACTAGTTGAGTTTTTTAAAAAAATCTATTTATATATTAAACAGAGAATTGGTTAAATATTGTCTGCTATGTAAGCTATCTAAAACATTACTTTCTGCAAATATAATCTCTAACTTCCTCTTTTATAAGATCCCTTCCTACATCTGCTCATTAACCTCATCTTTATACATAATTGCTTTATCTAAACCCACAGGCGATGGACTTCCATTCTTTGGATATATTCTTTCTCTAGAATATTGTCAATTCCCTTATTTTTGAAACCTTATTCTTTTGCCAACCTACTGTGACTTGCCACATTTTCTACACTGTAGCTAAAAAATGATTTATTTCCATTCCAGTTATGAAGTGTTTGAATAATTTTGTTTCCATGGGTTTTCTTTTGGCATTGAAAGGAGTGATCTACCTTGTCTTTTTTTTAAAGTCTCCCCACACATTCACATAACAGTACACCTTAAGTACTAGGCAAAAGTAACATGTTAGTTAATTAACTTAATTTTTCCAATGGATATGTGAGCACAGGCAAATGATGCCAGTTCTGGGAGCTTAAGATTGAAGCATGGGAAGTTGTAGAGTAGCTTGGGCAACACACTATGATCCTGTAAAAAACACAAATGTACCAAAATGTAGTTTTTTTATATACCTTGGGAATAATCTCATAATACTGATCATTTAATTATCATTATTCACACTGACTAGCAGTCAAAATAAATAAACTATAAGCTGATATTTGAGAACCATTAAAAAACTCATGTGTACTAATTGGACTTTTGGATTTTCTAGTGTATCTGATTCTACGCATTTTTGTTCTTTCTCCCGTTATAAATATTTGCACTTATGTGGCTCACACCGGCCTTGGTCTTTATAAATATCTGAGAACTCCAAATCCCTCTGCCTTCACCTCTCTTCTGCTAAGATTACAAGTGTGTCCCACTGCTTTGTTTACATTGTGCCAGGGATCAAGTGGAGGGTTCATTCATGCTGGGCAAGCACTCTACCAACCAACATTACTGCCCAGCTCCACCCTGCTTTTTGAGACTGGGTCTTACTATTTTGTCCAAATTAGTGCCAAGTTCTTTACACTCTCAAGTGAGCTTTAGGGAGACTTGGAGCCACACTTTTTTTCTCTCTCTCTCTAACCTTAACATCTCATTTGACTATTGATTCACACAGTGTGCACGCACACAAAGTACACTACTTTCATAAATCTGTAATTACCTTTGATTCACTTGTTCACACACACACACGCATATATACATGATGGGTTTGGGTGTATTCCAATGTTTTTATGAAGATGGAATTGATATTGTATCTTATTTGAATATGAAAAGATTCTTAAGTTTTAAAACTATCTTGAGAAACTGTGATGAAAACTTGTTTTAGAACTAAAGCATTCTTTTGTGCTTTAGATTTTGGAGGATTTCGAGAAGAATTATAGCAATGTACTTAATAGAATACACAATGAGTTTCAAAAGCAGAAGACTCTGCTGCAAAGAAAAATTACAGATGGTTAAATATTGAATTGTAGCAACATGCAAGAAATAAAGCACCAAATTATTTTATTTTCCTTAAATACAACACTTCAAAAAATATTTATTCTGGTGAGTTGAGGTAAACAAGAACCTTAGCAATGTAATTTTTATTACCTCATACATATGTCTTTGAAATTTGACTGTATTTTATATGATCTTTGATCATTAGCTTTATAAAATACAGTACCTCTATTCCTGTTGACTACCAAATAAAATCTCATCAGCTTTTTACCTGTGGGAGCAAATTTCTCTTACAATGTTAATTAACTTTTATAAATAAAGATTTTGTAGGGGAAGCATAGCATGGGGGCACATGCCTTTAATCCCAGCACTTGGGAGACAGAGGCCAGTGGATGTGTGAGTTCAAGGTCAGCCTGGTCTAAAAAGCAACAGTTGACTAAGACCATCAATAAACACAGGTATTTACATTACAATTCATAGCAGTAAGTTCGAGGACATTCAGGGCTACATAGTGAAACCTTGATTCGAAAGAGAAAAACAAAATATAAGTTCCGGATTTAGAATAAGTCCATTTGTTTTCAATCACTAGACACAAAGGATGAGGCAGTGGGACATTAGGCAACATCTAACCACACCTCATAAAGACAAGTTTCCACTGGGGAAGAAGAGCTAATCCAGACTTATTTATAGAACTTAGGTAAAACATTACTGACAGAAATGTTGTTAACCACAGGGGTGGCCACACAACCTGCTGCTTTGTTGTGTATAGGATTAGGGAAACACACAGTTACATGTAGAGCATAGACAACTCTGAACATGACTCCACTCTAGCACACAGCTTCATTTAGGTGACAAGGTTTAAGTCTACTGACCTTAGTGCTCAGTCTCAGTTTCCAACTAAAACCTCAGGGACAATCCAAGCCAAAATGTGCTCTGGTAACTTAACACATGTTCCAGTTCTGCTCAGTCCCTGAGCAGAAGGTTTGGATGGGCAATGGATACTTAGACACTGTCAATGTGTGAGTAATCCTCTTTAGGACTCCATGACACAACATCAAGCAGCAAAAGATGAGGGTCAGGAGACAGCAGTTGTAATGCAGGCTTGAGTTCAGAGGGCAAAGTAGAACGCCAGTCCTCATAGGAAGGCAGCTTGTTTTGCTTCTCAGTATCTTGGCTTTTGAAAATCTTTTGGGAAATTTTGATGAGCTGGGAGATATTTCATCCCTGCCAACCTCTCTAGCAGTTTGAGCATTTCTGTGTGTATCTGGGGCTCATTAAAGGACAAAAGCCAAATTTTAAGCCCTGGAATTTTTAGGATCCATTGAGTCAAGAGGGTGTAAATTTGGAAAGATTTCAGTAATTCCTTGAGAAGTGCCCCAGAAAACTCTTCTGGGCTGTGAAGAATCTTAGTGGTCATAGACAAATTTGTAATTTTTCAAGCTGCATCCTGAATTACAGACATAGGAGAGCACTGAAAAATGTCCAGGGCCTGAGAACCAGCATACATATTGGGATCCCAAGTTTCCTCAAAAGTGAGTAGCTTTTCAGTATTCATACAGTGGCTGAGGCCAAAAAGCCTTCCATGACTCTTCTAATTATACAATCCCTTTCCTCTGAAGTAGACAGGCAAAAGGAGCAGCTGCCAAACATCCAAGCAGATCAAAGAGTACAGAGGACACATTACAGTGGGATGGTTAGGACTTGGGGCTTATCAAATAAGGAGGTCTTCCAGTTATACAGATCAGAAGTAGAGAAAGGAACATAGATCAGTGATTGCTTCCTGCCCCAGTAGGTAGTGGGTTTAGCGACAATGGATAACAAAGGTCCAGACCTCTGTCAGGTCCAGAGACTGATGGGCTCTTAAAGTGGGAAGGCAAGGGCAGTGAAGGAAGTGGAGGAAGTTGGGGAAAATTGCATATCTCCATCATGAGGGATAGTGATGCTCATGCAGAGAGAAGGGGATTGGAAACAATACAGATTGAGAAGGGGGAAGTGAAAGGATTTAGGATAGAGATAAGTAGCAGAGGAGGAAAGAGTGGGATGCAATGGTACAGAGGGAACTGAGCTTCGGGGATGGAGGAAGGATCTGGAGGAGATGGGGAAGTTACAGATGAGAGAGATGACTGTGGGCTCTAGGAACGATGGGGGTGAGGTGATCAGCAGAGGGTCCCTGACTTCTGAAACGGGCATGACACTCAGGAGGGAGGTGGAGATGGAGAATTTAACAACCAAAACAGTAGGATAATCTTTTGAAGCACAAATCTGAAGTAGGTGAGTTTTAAACAGGTTTCAACCATTGATCAATATAAGGTAACTGGTTGGGGTGCATGGGTGGATCCTGAGAACTTGAGCCAAACTGACTTTGCAACAGACAAGGCCCAGTAACCTGCTAATGGCAATCGCACTTCATAGGAGAGCCAGTCAATCTCACTGTGAATGCACAGTCTTCTTTGGAGAGTGCAAATCTCCATATTCTTCCTGAAACCATAGCATACATAGAAGGGGTAAGAGTTTAGAGGTGGTGGTCCTCATGTTAGAAGAAAACTTATGTGACTTAAATCAGTAAATATTAATGTGAACAACAAGGTTCACCAACAATGAAGAGAAGATTACTGCACTGAAGAAAACAGCAGTCATATCAGACCTCTCCAACCATGAAAGACCTACCACAACTTCTCCAGTGTTGGAAGAAGCAAGAATCCAAGATGCATGTCCACTTCATTTCCTATCCAAATTTTTGTTGTTCTTTTGGTTTTGGATTTGTAGAAAAAAAAAAGAAAAAGTAAAAAATTAAAAATGAACAAACAGCCAACACAATTGGAGGAATTCATGGAGAGGGAGAACCTAGGATAATAAAACAGGAACTACAGAGGTAAGCATAACCAATAAACTACAAGAGATGGAAGAAAGAATCTCAGGTGTGGAAAATACTATGGAAGAAATCAATGTATCCATCAAAGAAAATAATAAATCTAAAAAATTCCTGACACACACCATCCAAGTAATCCAACACAACATAAAAAGACAAAACCTAAGAATAATAGAAATAGAGGAAAAAGAA
Source organism: Meriones unguiculatus (assembly GCF_030254825.1). NCBI lineage: Eukaryota > Metazoa > Chordata > Mammalia > Rodentia > Muridae > Meriones > Meriones unguiculatus. The sequence goes on from NC_083369.1 coordinate 119,184,414, forward strand.
GATTCCCTGCTCCAAAGCCCAGAAAATATTTTCAACAAAATCATTGAAGAAAATTTCCCCAACTTAAAGGAGGGGCCTATAAGAACACAAGAGGCATACAGAACACCTAATAAATTAGACCAGAAAAGAAAATCCTCCCTTCACATAATAACAAAACAATAAGTATGCAGAACAAAGAAAAAAATACTAAAAGCCGCAAGGGAAAAAAGCCAAGTAACATATAATGGCAAATCCATCAGAATCACACCTGAATTCTCAACAGAAAATATGAAAGTCAAAAATGCCTGGACAGATATCATGCAGACCCTAAGAGAACACAGATGCCAGCCTAGGCTACTGTACCCAGCAAAACTCTCAGTCCTCGTAGATGGAGAAAACAAGATATTCAATGACAAAAACAAATTTCAACACAAATCCAGCATTACAGAAGACATTAGAAGGAAAAATGCAACCCAAGAAAACTAACTCCTTTCAACAAAACACAGGAAATAAATACCTCACTACATCAAAACAAAATGTAACCAAACACACAAACACTACCATAGCCAATATCAATATCAAAGGATCTAACTGCCACTGGTCATTAATCTCCCTCAACATCAATGGACTCAAATTTCTAATAAAAGACACAGACTAACAGAATGGATGTGTAAAAAGGACCCAACAATCTGTTGCATACAAGAAACCCACCTAAATCACAAAGATAGACATTACCTGAGAGTAAAGGACTGGAAGATAGTTTTCCAAGCACATGGACACAAGAAGCAAGCAGGAGTAGCAATTCTAATATCTAATAAAATAGATGTTCAACCCAAATTAATCAAAAGAGATAGAAAAGGACACTTCATACTCATCAAAGGAAAAATCCACCAGGCAGATATCACAATCCTGAACATCTCTGCCCCAAATGCAGTGGGACCCACCAGTAATAGCCATAAGCTGGAAACAAGCAAGATGCCCCTCAACAGAGGAATGGATACAGAAACTGTGGTACATCTACACAATGGAATATAACCCAGCAATGAAAAATTAGGAAATCAAGAAATTTGCAGGTTAATGGTGGAAACTGAAAAGGATCATACTGAGTGAGCTGTCCCAGAAGCAGAAAGATTCACACAGTATATACTCACTCATATAGACATATAATATAAGAGAAACCTACTAAAATCTGTACTTATAAAGAAAATAATCAAGGGAGAGTACCCTGACTAAAATGCTCAATCCCCATCCTGAAAGGAAAAGAGGATGAACAGAAGAAGAAGAAGAAGAAAACAGGAAACAAGTTAGGAATCTGCCACAGAGGGCCTCTGAAAGGCTCTGCTCTGAAGACTATCAAAGCAGATGCTGAGACTTATGGCCAACTGTTGGGCAGAGTGCATGGAGTCTTATGAAAAAAGAGGGAAATAGTAAGATCTAGCGAAGACAAGAACTCCACAAAGAGATCAACAGAACAAGAAAATTTGAGCACAGGGGTCTTTCCAGACACTCATACTCCAACCAAGGAACACACATGGAGATAACCTAGAACCCCTGCACAGATGTAGCCCATTGCAGTTCAGTGTCCAAGTGGGCTCCATAGTAATAAGAAAAGGTACTGCTTCTGACATAAACTATTGCCCTTCTCTTTGATCACCTCCCCCTGAGAGGGGAGCAGCCTTACCAGGCCACAGAAAATAACAATACAGCCACTCCGGATGAGATCTGATAGACTAAGATCTGAAGGAATGAGAGCTGGACCTCTTCTATTAGTGAACGTGGGGAGGGGCATACATGAAGAAAGGGGAGGGAAGATGGGATTAGTAAGGGAGGAGGGAGGGGTGTATGGAGGGATACAAAATGAGTAAAGTGAAATTAATAATAATAATAAATCCTTAAACAGAAAAAAGAAACTTTAATAAAACTTAAACCACACATACACCCCCACACATTAATAGTGGGAGACTTCAACACCCCACTCTCAACAAAGGACAGGTCAAAAAAACACATATTAAACAAAGAAACAATGACTCTAACAGAACTCATGAATCAAATGGACCTCACGAATATCTACAAAACCTTTCACGCAAAAGCTTCTGCAAAGCAAAGGACACCGTCATCAAAACAAAGCGACCGCCTACAGATTGGAAAAGAATCTTCATCAACCCTTTATCTGACAGAGGACTCATATCCAGTATATATAAAGAACTAAAGAAGCTGAAAAGCAGCAAACCAAGTAATCCACTTAAAAAATGGGGAACAGAGCTAAACAGAGAATTCTCTGTAGAGGAATACCGAATGGCAGAGAAGCACTTAAAGAAATGCTCAACCTCACTAGCCATTAGGGAAATGCAAATCAAAACAACCCTGAGATTTCACCTTACACCCATGAGAATGGCCAAGATCAAAAACTCAAGTGACAACACATTCTGGAGAGGTTGTGGAGAAAGGGGAACCCTCCTCCACTGCTGGTGGGAATGTAAACTTGTACAACCACTCTGGAAATCAATCTGGCGCTTTCTCAGACAACTAGGAATAGTGCTTCCTCAAGATCCAGCCATACCACTCCTAGGCATATATCCAAAAGAGGCTCAAGTACACAAAAAGGACATTTGCTCAACCATGTTTGTAGCAGCTTTATTTGTAATAGCCAGAAGCTGGAAACAACCCACATGCCCCTCAACTAAAGAATGGATGCAGAAATTGTGGTACATCTACACAATGGAATATTACTCAGAAATGAAAAATAAGGAAATCATGAAATTTGCAGGTAAATGGGGGAATCTCGAAAAGGATCATCCTGAGTGAGCTGTCCCAGAAGCAAAAAGACACACATGGTATATACTCACTCATATAGACATACAACATAGGACAAACCCACTAAAACCTGTGCATCTAAAGAAACTAAGCAAGAGAGAGGACCCTAACTAAAATGTCCAATCCCCATCCGGAAAGGCAAAGAGGATGGACATCAGAAGAAGAAAAAAAACAGGAAACAACCTAGGAACCTACCACAGAGGGCCTCTGAAAGCCTCTGCCCTACAGACTATCAAAGCAGATGCTGAGCCTGATGGGCAACTGTTGGGCAGAGTGAATGGAATTTTAGGTAAGAAGTGGGAAATAGTAAGAGCTGGAGAGGACAGGGTCTCCAAAAAGAGAGCAACAGAACAAGAAAATTTGAACACAGGGAACTTCCCAGAGACTCATACTCAACCAAGGACTATTCATAGAGATAACCCAGAACCCCTGCACAGATGTAGCCCAGGGCAGTTCAGAGTCCAATTGGGTTACACAGTAATGTGAAGAGGGACTGCCTCTGACATAATCTGATTGGCCTGATCTTTGATCACCTCCCCCTGGGGGGGAGCAACCTTACCAGGCCATAGTAGAGGACAATGCAGCCACTTTTGATGTGAACTTATAGACTAAGATCAGAAAGGAGAGGAGAACCTCCCCTATCAGTGGACTTGGGGAGTGGCATGCATGCAGAGGGAGGAGGGAAGGTGGGATTGGAAGGGGAGGAGGGAGGGGCTTATGGGGGGATGCAGAATGAATAAAGTGTAATTGATGAAAAATTAAAAAAGGGAAAAAAATAATTTAAGAACCTTAAATGACTTTCAAAAGTGGAGGAAAACATGGAGTTAGTCAATTTACATGGAGCAAGTCTCGCCCCTGGGGGCAATGGTCTCCTGAACCTACTCAGACCTCGGACACCACCACTGCTAGTTTTAAAAATGAACAAAACAGCAATCAATGGCTCTCAGAGCGTGCCACCTAATGGCCGGATGTGGAGCAACTTGCAGGTTCTCAGTTGAGAGCTTGCAGAGAGAAGCTCAACTTGCCTTTCCTAGGTACCAACAACAGAAAAGGTTTTGTGATCAGGAGAAATTACAGAAACACCAGCAGAGAATTTAAGAAACCTAATTAACTCCTTAGGCCAAACTTGCAGTGCTTGCATTCAATCACTAACATACACATGGCCAAGCACTCACTCAAGCCAAAGCAAATCCAGGTGTTTTTGGGGAGGGTCAGCAATGGATTGGAGGTGGCCTGGTAACATTCGTTTTCTTGGAAAACTCAGCAGTGTCTTCCAGACACTACATGGTAATTATTCTAAATTTTCATTTTTTTCTTAGTTGTTTCACCTTTATGTTTAAACTTGCACAAGCATCAAACTGTTTACTGGAGTCCTGGCTTGTAGACAGTACAGGAGGGGTGAAGACAAAAACCCTTCCCAGTGATATTCAAGGCTCAAATGCCACTGATCCATGGATGCACTTATATTTCATGAAAGAGAGAGGAGAAATTTCATGGAGTGTAGATGTGAGATATTCTGATGCCCTTTACCTTTGGAAAACCTACATGGAATTCAAGCTTTGATGTTTCCACCGGATTCATGTCTACAAAAAGCTACTCCTAACCCTTGAATTCAGACACATAGCATATGTTAGCACATGCTAGCATTCCCATTTCAGTGAACAAATGGATTTCTAATAGAATGTTGAGAAACATAATCCTTACTATTGAAACCATAACAAAGCAATACTACGGTGCCAGGACTTTGTTTTATAGAGTCTTTAGAGATCTGCCCCTAATGTTTACCAAATCTATTCTAACAGCTGGGTGATTTAAAAAAGACTCAACACGTTTGTCCATATGGAAGTGAAGTCCTAGGATAGCAAAGAAGTTCCATGGCAGAGAATATACTCTTGCATATGGACAATAGTGAATTAGACCTGAATGCAATTGGTTTCATCTATATTCAAGAGCCAATGGGGCACATTCTTGAAATGACAGGATATCACCCAAAAGAAACCTATGTCGTGAAAACTTCCACAAAAAAAGAACAAACAAACAAATAACCCAAGAATGCTCAAAAAAAAAGTTCTGAATTTATTCACCTATTCTTTTCTCAGCCATACTATTTTATTTCACAAGGGAGTAACACTCAGTAGTAACACTGGAAAGGATAAGAATGGGTTAATAAAACATGTCAACAGGAATCATAGATACCACTCGCCAAGAATAATGTAGTTGAATGCTGTCTACTGCAATCACGTTAACTATGTCATATAGCGCAGGTGTATAACCAGGAAGAGTATGGAGAGAATCCAGACTAAAAAACATACAAGGTTCCACGACTCCAGTTCTTCCATCCAGTCTGGTAATACAGGCCTATAATGATAAATGATGACAGTGAGTATGAAGGATGAGCCTCCACAGATGGCCCTCCACAGCCCCTCAGATCCAAATAGCAGGTCTTTCACCCTATCCTGGCTCTCATCCTTGACACACAGGAAATGCCTGGGTGCTGAGTCAAGACATCTGAGTCACCATCCCCCACACTCTAATTAAACCCAGGAAACAGGAGGAGTCCTGGGTGTCTTCCCTACACACTCTACTTCCCTGGTTTTACATCTCATCTCAGGCCTTACTGACCAAAGTCTTGATTGTCTTCATCAGCAGGCTGAACACCTCAAACCCCCTGCACTCAGGGTTTCCCCACTATTGCCTCATAGCCAAGACAGTCTTGTAACTGTTGTCCACAGAACAGCCTAACGTCAAGTAAAGCTCACAGCTTAGGATTTGAGTATGTGTATGTTCTACATAACTTTCTGCTTATTCCCTTTTCAGTCAGTGAACAAATGTGTATATCATTACACGCACTTTGGCAGGGAATATACTGACACACATACCAAACAAAACCCTGGGTGAGAAAGGGATCCTTAAAGAAGGATAAGCAGCCACCTACCTATGAAGTAACTTACCCTTTGCATATTCTGAGAGCTAAGTGGGCTCACAGATTGAATGTTGATATCTGAAGTTCCTGGGATCATGGAATACCCCACCAACACCAAATCTCCGTTGAAAGGCCTGAATGCTGAAACAGTCAACAAAGTTAGAAGTGTAAGAATTGTACTAGGGTCACATCCCATTTCCAAAGGCTCTTTGTCACAGCAATATGCTAACCCACATTTCTTGCATGTAGAGTAACTGTTCCAAATGCTCAGAAACCTCACATAGCTTACTTATGGAGGGAAAACTTAGGCCCTTTTAATGATGGGTATCTACAATGATTTGTCAAGCATTGTTAACGATAAGAGTGTGCCTGAGAATGGAAGTTATGGCTAGGAGCCCTGGATTTACTCAAGTGGTCAAACTGATATCTTTTTTGAGGATGGTAGCTAGGTACATATCACGATCACATGCTTGAACCTTGGTACCTGGTCTAGGGACAAAATATTAGAACCTAACTGTTGAGTATTCTGGAAAGAAGACACAAAGAGAAAGAGACCTATCTGCACCTTTGTTTTGAAGTAATGGATGAATTTTCAAGATAAATCTCTTATCCATGTGTGATGCTCTCACTGATTTGATTTTGAATGCATTCTGATGCACTGGCAAAAAGACTATGATCTCAACACTCAGAAGGGCAAGGGAAGGGTTTTCTAATGTCATGAACAATTCTCACATATGTTGTTTGTTTCAGGTATCTTTGAGGAAACCTATGCCACAAATCAAAATAAACAATAGCCAAATAAATAAATCAATTAGTGAAAACCACATGGACACATGATGACATTCACAAGGGACAAAATCTGTAGGCAATGTTTAAAGTATTACCCTTTTCCCATTAATTGTGCCTTACTTTCAATTTCAAGGACACTCCTCACACTCTCAAGAGCTTCTAACCCAAGCCCAATAACTATATGCCTTACCCAATGTTGTTAAAGCTATAAATCCTACCTCCAGAAAACAGGTGTATTGGAAATGAAATATCCTTGTTAATGTAGATTTTATCCTGCATTATGTGAGTGACATATTTAATACAAAATCTCTTGCTGAGGTTTGATGGATCCTTAGAGTCAACTGGATTGTTCATAATCTTCACCTATAATAGAAGGAGACAGTAGCTGCAGGTAAAACCTCAATTATATTCAGGAGTTTGTACACTTATCAAGGAGTCGCCATTAAAACAACAGGTTTTAGTGGGTTGACCTCTCACAATTTTTTTTTCATATGAATTCTTTTTTTTTTTTCAATGCAGTTTATTCAGGAACATTGAATAATCCTCGGACCCTGGGGAAAGCCAGCCCACAGCTTAAATACCCTCTGGGTAGCCAACCCAGGCGTGCCACGGGGGCAATGCAGATAGGTCCACATACATGGAAGCAAGCCAGATCCTCGGCCTTAGCCAAATGTGGAGTTGTTCGTGACGACCTCTCACAATTTTGAGGATACTTCCAGGGTATAGTTCTGTGCCAGAGACAATGGACTCAATTATTCCTATCACACATCCCTCCTGCTGCAGAAAGCTTTTAAACACCTCTTATCAACCCTCCAACAAGCATTTTCTATTAAAGATGTGCTATGGACCTGAAAGGATGGCATAAATTCTGTGTTCTTGCTCCATGGATTGCAATTGCCTTGCAAATGTGAACTTCACACCTTTGTTTAACTCACTCACAAACTTACCTTCTGACCTTAGGAATACAGGGCTCTTGCTTTCTGGAAACGCAAAATTCAACCGTGTTAAATACTTTAAAAAATCTACTTCTGAACAACTTGTAATCATGGCTGTAACTCAAAATAGAGAACCGTTTTGCACATTTACGCAAAAAGAAATTGCTAGAGTGACATGTCGTGGGGTAATTGGCGGAAATGGGCTTTGAGGTACATGGGAAGGAAGAGAAACTGGTTACCTGGCAGACAGGAGTGGAGCAGAAATAAGTCAACCGAGACAAGAATAAGCAGCACAATTTTGGAGAAGGGAGGAAAGCATGCTAAGCCCTATGTGGACTGGGTACAGGAGCTCTCAATGCAGTGGAAGAAGTAACCCAGAAGAGATTGCAAAGACAAGTCATGCAACGCTGGCTCCATTTACCTATAGTCTAGAAGGATAATATTTTCCTGGCTTATCAAAGATAATGTCATTTACAGGAGGTAGTTTTCCTTTGAACTTTCATTCATTAAACAATGTATGTTCTTTATATGGAAATAGAATAGCCAAATGGTCACAGAGCAAAAAACCGTCAACTAAAACCATACTGCGTAATACCACTATCCAGAAACAGTGACTGGCTGCCTGTTTGAAAAGCAAAAGTGAGCAATACACATGCTATTGAAATATCACATAAAAGGAAGACACATAAAAGGGCAGCAGAAAGGGCCATCTGGACTCACCATTGGGAAATATGGAGCAATTTGTGAGCTGCATTCCCAATCACATGGTACTTAGTTTGGATGCACTCATTATGTGTAGAGGGAGAAGAGTGATGATAGTTATTGCTCTAAGATCCCTGATGGAGGCTGGAGTCAGATTCCAAAGGATGCTGCATGTCTTTTCAAAACCTAAATACTTGCCATTTATACCTCTCACTTGGTGTACTACTGGATAGTTATTTGTACAGATGGGAGGGTCCTACTCTCAGGATTGCTTGCACTAAGGAGACAGGACCTTGACTCCTATCTGACTGTTCATCAACACTTATGTCAGCATGCAAGGGAATGAGCATCACAAACTCTGACCCTTCTGTATTCTCAGTCTACACTAAACCACAGGCATACTGGACCCTAATTCATTTTGAGGTCTCCTGGCAAATTTCCATTCTCGCAGTTGTCATTTTTCTCACCACAGAAATACCACCAACAATCAAAGCAAAGAGTGCAGATAGAGTCTAAGACCAAGAAAGGCTCCAAGATATTGTTTGTCCCCACAAGCAAATGAAGTAAAGTGTAATGTAGAACAGATGGTTCATCCTTTTGTTAATACCCATATATCAAATTCAGGCTGACTCTTTTCATGATGTGTGTAGCTCTCTGAAAGAAATAGTTTACAGTATTTGATGCCTGTAATACCAGCACTTAGGATTCAGAGGCTGCAAGTTTGAGGCTAGCCAAGGGGTCATCGTTAATTTGAGGCCGTGTGATGTATAGAGTAAGACTCTGTCACATAAAACTAACATCCAAAACAGAAAATTTACCTGAGATTGTTTATCCAAAATAAGGCCTTATATTGTAGCCCTGGATGACATGAACTTATTATGTAAACCTTTTGGCTTTGAACTCACAGAGATTCTATATGCCCTTGCCTCCCAATGGTATTGTTAAAGGCATGTACCATTCATAAGTTGACTGCAACTTAACAATTCTTGATGTAACCAAGAGATATATGCAACTAATATGCTTACAGGATAAAGAAATTATACACAATAACAAGAAAAAAGGATTCTGGTTATATAATAGGTTACATACACTCCTTTCTTAATAAAGAACTTTTTCCTAACAAAGAACTATGATGGGTCACACTAATGAAAAGTGCAAAATTCCTTTTCTTCTTTATGTTTGGTTTTATTTTTGTTTGTTTTGTTTTTTGTTTCTTTGGTTTTTTTTTATTTCAATTTAAAATTTATTACAAATTATCCACTTTCCATCCCAGCTATACCATGTCCCACGTCTCCTCCCAATCCCTTAATCCCTCCCTCTTCTCCCCCAAGACATTTCCCCAGTCCACTGTTAGGGGAGGTCATCCTCCACTTCCACCTGACCTTAGCATATAAGGTCTCATCAGGACTGTCTGTTTTTCTTACACTTTAACTATTTAGGAAATTCTGAAAAAAATAAAAACAAAAAACAAATCATGACTCTGATTTTCAGTTCTCAATTTGCTGGCAATTTTCTAATACTAACAATGATAATGATAAATGTACCTTGTATATCAGTGCTGATAAAAAGGATTTCCTGTAGCCTATGCCTGAGGCTATACATTAGAACAGTATAGCCAAACTTTATTTGAGAATAGTCATTGATATGCAAATACCTGAGCTAATTATGTTTCTAGAACTAACTCTTACAAAATCTATAACAGATCTTTGTTGCACAGTAAATACAACTTGAATATTTTATAAAAGAGTATAAAGTATATTATGTTTATCATACTACTTCTAGTTTTTATAGAGAGAGGAGAAAATAGCCTTTTCCTATCAGCGGAAGTTGCAGATTATATAAGTTCACATAATTGTCATCATTCAACATGTTTAAATACTGAAGACAACTGAAACAAATCTTTAGGAAGAGAAAAATAAAAACATGATACTGCAAATACATCTCAGAACAAGCTGATTAAACTCACCCTACATTAGTGTTGGTCTTATCCAGGAAAGAAATCAAAATCCCACTAGGTAAAGAGACTCTGGGGAAACTTAGTGTTACCTTGAGGGCATTCAGGACCTGAGTTGTTTCATCTTCTTCCACAAGAGCGATGACATTTACTCCGATTTTCAGAGGCACATTATCACAGACTACATCAGTGTGGAAGAATATAGATTTGTTAATCCATCCATAATTGGTAAACAAGTTGGTCACGACTCCCTGAAGAGAGTGCACCTTTGGGTTGCCTATTAAACAGGAAACAAAGGTCACCCTGGTTCATGTCAAATGCAAGCAACCAGTATTCAGGAGCTCTGCTCTGACCATCTGTATTGTCTATTTTTATGGCAACTTGACACACACTAGAGTCATTAGAGTGGAAAGAACCTCAGTTGAGAAAATGCCCCCACAAGATCAGGTTGTAGGCAACCCTGTAAGACATTTTCTTAATCAGTGCTTGATGGGAGGGTGGTCTTGGGTTCTATAAAAGAGCAGCCTGAGCAAGCCATGGTCTCTGCATCAGCTCCTGCCTCCAGGTTCCTACCCTGCTTGAATCCCTATCCTCACTTCCTTCAAAGATGAACAGTGCTGTGAAGCAAACACTCTCCTTCAAAAGTTGTTTTGGGCAAAGTGTTGCATCATAACAAAGCAACATTATACACCACCCCTGTAGATATTAGAACAAAACATCACTTGTCTGACCATAAGACAGTAACCATGTCCCTCCTCTGGGGAATGCTCAAGATCATCTTTCAAAGGCAAGATGCAAAGTCATCTTAAACAATATAATTCACACTTGTGTCTCGTGTTCTGTGAGTGGGTCCAAACACCATCCCACCAAAGCAAGCTGGGGCACAGTACAATATTGGTCTTACTCTCTTGAACTCATGGACATCCTCAACTAAATAGCCACTCAGGATAGTGGCATAAGCCTCCCCACTGTTACTGCTCACTGCAACTCATTTCATGTTGGAGGAGAAACTTTCTGAGGAGTCTTGTTGAGTGGCAGACATGGGGGCTAACTCCAAGAGGATTACCTTGAGGCTGTTCTTCGGGTGCTTCAGAATTGTTATTCCTTTGAAAGAATGCAAATATCCTCCGTAGAAGATTTAGCATGGCGGAATCACCATCAGCCTGGGCAAGGCGTGGTGCTTACAGATGGATCACAAAGTCTCCTTTGTGTATCTCAAGTGTTGTGGGTCCAATACCCACTCTCTATGGGATGTTAGTGAATGTCTAAACGGACACACTCAGGAGAGGCAGGGACAAGGTTCTTCCCTGGCTGCTGTCCACTTCCCTTAAAGCTCCCCAGCCAGGGAGAGCCCACCTTTATCTGCTCGCCAGCCAATGAGAGTCAATGTTCTTGCCTATGTCATAGCTATAGACAATGAAAGGCACTGGACTGAGCCATTTGGCCCCTCCCTCCCATTGTGAGTTCACCAGTAGGAAGGTCTCAGGAAAAGCTGCTTGTAGGTGCCCTTGGGGACTCACTGTGTATGAAAGGCCCTAACCCTACATTTTTTGTCACAGGATGAGGAGTTTGTCTTAGGAGGTGTGGCAGAAACCCGAGTCCCTAAAAGTCCACTAAAAATCATGCTTGATGATGGACATAAGCACTATCTACATAGTGGCAGTTTGAATCAGAGATAAAATGTTTGGGTGAGCTGGGCACAGTAGCACACACCTATAATCCCAGCACTGAAGTAGCCAGAGGCAGGCAGATCTCTGTGAGTTTGAGGCAAGCATGGACTACAAAGCAAGTCCACGATAGCCATGGCTACATCAAGAAACCTTGTCTCAAAACCAACTAACCAACAAATAAACAATAAAACTCAAAACAACAACAAAAAAAACAAAAAGAAAAACAATAAAAATAATACACTGCAGGCCCTGAAGGTGCACACCTGTAATCCCAGCACTAAACAGAGGCAGAAAGAGCTCTGTGAGTTTGAAGCCAGCCTGGTCTACAGAGTGAGTCAAGGACAGACATAAAAACATTGTGTCGAAAAACAAACAAAGAAAGAAAATAACAACAACAAAAAGAAACCCAAAATATTTTTGTTATTCTTTAGGAATATAAAAGTTTGAGGATAGAATTCCTGTTTTTTATTTGTTTTGTTTAGTTTTTTGTTTTGTTTTGTTTTGTTTTTGTTTTTGTTTGTTTGTTTGTTTTTTTGTATTTTGCTTTTTTAATTCAAACTGTATGGTTTGGAAACTAAAACAAAACAGAAATATTACCACCCAAAGAAGTCCGCGAGCTGGAGGCAGTGCATCTTTGGCCAGGATGGGAGCAGTGAGGTTGCCTAGAGAACAGAAGAGACCAAGCCCTCTGGTCAGAGCACCAGTGAAGGAAGCAGAAGCAGAGCATGGTCAGGGCTGCAGTGTCCTCCTATTCAATGGGGACAGACATCCAGAATTAATGTACCATATTCCCTCTCTTTGAGGAGACCCTAGTCTCCTTAAATTATCATCCAAATGACATAAACCATGTGTATGGGGTGATCGAAATTTCAGAATGAGCCTGAGCCCTCTCTTTCCAACCCTGTATGAACAGGCATCAGAGTTAAGTCAAGTTTACAGGAGTGACACTATGAACAAGAAAGTAGGGACCCACAACACTGCTCAAGGTTTCCAGCCCTGCTAGGAATCTGGGGTAGCAAGCAGGATTGGAAGGCTGTCAATCGAGACAGGTAGAGGAAGATAAGGGCTGTGATGGGTCCCTCATCCCCAACCCTCACTTCAGGTCCCCCAGGGCTTCCTCTCTGTTCATTGTCCCTTCTGGGAACAGACCATGTCAATGCCACTGCATACCAGAGCCTCAGCCTCTTCATCTCCTCAACTACCATTCACAGAGTCCCCTTCATCCTCCTCTTGTTCTCCAGTCTCTGCCCCTTCTCACAACACTACCTCTTGCAACTCTGCCAGCATTCTGAGTTGTTATAACAGGGACCTTAACCTTCCCTCTGCTGCCCCAGGAGCCTCCCTGGGCCCCAAGCACAGGAAGATATGAAGCCAGGGACTGTGCCAAGCGGGCACCATGTTTAAGATGGTAGCCATCTGCAACATGAAAAGACCACAGATGTCCACATAGACAGGCACACCCCATGGCCTCAGCAGGTTCAAGGGCCACACATGCACATGATGATGTATCTGAGCACTGCTGTGGGACAGTGGCCTCACACACGCTCACAACCCTTCTAGGTATAAGCACCACAACCTTGTACACAAATCACATTCTTGTTGATCTTGAACCCAGGTTCTCTGGAATAGAAAATGAAGTGCAAGGGCTGGTATTTGATCTGCAGACTTTCCTTCAAATATTTATCAGACAAATTAATCAATGTTATAATGCAGTATGTATGAATTAGTAATGTCCTAAAATAATGAGGTAAGTTTTTGTTTGTTTGTTTGTTTGTTTTTTGTAGTAGAAATATTATCAAGCAATTCCACAATAAATGCATTGCAAGGATGTGGGTTAACTGAAAGATAAGACTGGTATATTCTCCAGTGCATGTTTGGTTTTATTTGTTTCTTTTGTCATTTTCAATAAGGACTATCCACATTCATCAGATCTTTTAAAGACCATTTAAAAAATTGATTTAGATTTTTTTTCTAATCTTTAGTATTTCTGCTTTTCATGCTCTTTTAACACATTATTCTTTTAACTAAGGTGGGGTGCAAATTCTGGTGGGGTACCCTTTGTTTCATTCATCACAACTGCATGGGTCCATTCCTTTCCTAAGCCTAAAGATTTGAAGAAGTTGAAGAGTGAAATCTGTGAATGCTAGGTTTCTAGTGGCCTGGATTTGAAATTTCCTTCAAATATACAGGTTATGCATGGACTGGAAATGTCAAAGTATGAAGGAATGAGATATAAATAAAAAAAGCAGCCTTTATTGCTTTGCAACAGTTCTCCAAGTGGAGACTTTGGGTGATGAACACGACTGGCACTCTCCGCCGGCCTAGTGAGGGCTGAAGATGAAAACTGGACTTCCACCTAGATACCACATCTGTGTTCTACTGGACAGGTGGTCTTTGTCAGAGCTTCCAGAGATATTAGTAGACTCTGCCAACAGGCTATTGTGCCAAAGTGGTGGTGGTGTTCTGTCCATGACCTTGTAGTTAGAACAGGTCTCAGAAATTACATTTCTTGGATGTGTGTGGTAGTTCTATTCACAGTGTGAGTGACAGCAGTTCATTCCGTCAGTCTTCTGAAGTCAAATTAAAGTTAAATAGAAATGCCAAGGTTATGTACATCTAAGCAGTCTCAGCTAAGGTATGGTTCTACTACATTGACCTATCATTGACATGGGCTTCAGTCTCATCATGTAGAATTGTCAGGCAAGTTGTTAGAGGTGACAATCTTCTGAAAGAGGCTTTCCCTTCTCCCAGAACAATATACCTGGGAGAAATTCCCATTCTTATTTGGTCCATTATTTCAATATTCTCAGATTGAGAGACACAAGTATATCTTTATGCTATCTTCAGTTCTGTCAGCCCTTTTAAAGATTTGGCATAGAAATACAGGAAAAGTAGTCACTGGATGTGACATAAGCTCAACAAAATAAGGAAAATAACCTTGACTGTTGCCTATGTATTTCCACTGTTGTCGAACTGTTATACTGTACATATAAAATCATATACAATGATTATATATCAAATATTCCTTAACAAAAATTAAACATATGGAACATTGGCATGTGCCACAGCTGTTACAAGGAGAAAATAAAATATTCATTCAAGAATGATAGGACATAAGTTTCCATATGAAGGTTAAAAGTGATTGGATCTTTATCTGAAATAAAGACACAAAAATTATGTCAAGATGAATAAAGACATATATAAAGCAAACCATTATAGTTTCAATTATATTTGATGTGTATGGGTGTTTTGCATGTTCCTTTTTTATGTGTACTACATGTGTGCCTTGTGTCTGAAGAGGCCAGAAGAGAGCATCAGTCTCTATAGAGCCTATAGTATAATGGAATAAATTTTTGATTCGCGATAATTTTAGTTTTCTTTAAAACATGTAGAGGTGAATATTCACCCAATCACATAGAAGTACAAATTGACTGATGATGTAGCTCAGTGGTAGAGTGCAGTGTGAAAGCTAGGAGTTTGATCTCAAAGTCTCATTGGAAAGAAAGAAGTCAAAGAATCATTTTTCACAGATGATATGAAAGTATACATAAGTCACCAGAAAAATTATACCAAGAAACTCTTACAGCTGATTTACACCTTCAGCAAAGTGGCTGGATACAAAAGTTACTCAAAAAATCAGTAGTCCTCTTGTATACAAAAGACAAATAGGCTGAGAAAGAAATTAGTGAAACTACACCCTTCACAATAGTCAAAAAAACATAAAGTACCTTGGTGTAACTCTAACCAAATAAACCAAAGATGTGTATGAAAAAAATTCAAGTCTCTAAAGAAAAAAATAGAAGTAGGTATCAGAAGATGGAAAAGATCTCCCTTTCTCATGGCTCAGCAGGAATATCATATTAAAAATGGCCATCTTACCAAAGGCAATTTACAGATTCAATGCAATTTAAGTCATATTACCAAAACAATTCTTTACAGTGCTTGAGAGAAAAATTCTCTACTTCACATAGATAAACAAGAAACTCAGAATAGCTAAAACAATCCTCTACAATAAAAGTCTTCTGAGAGATCACCATACTTTATCTCAAGCTGTATTATAGAGGAACAGTAATAGAAACTGCATGGTCCTGGCATATAAACAGACTGGTAAATCAATGGAATCAAATAGAAGATGAAGAAATAAACCCACACACCTGTGGAAAACTGATTTTTATAATTTTATTATAGTAGTTATAGTTTATACACTTTGTAAACTTGTACAACCACTTTGGAAGTCAATCTGGCACTTTCTCACACAGTTGGGGATAGTGCTGCCTTCAAGATCAAGCTATACCACTCCTAGGCATATATCCTAAGGATGTTCAAGTATACAACAAGGTCATTTGGTCAACCATGTTCCTAGCAGCTTTATTTGTAATAGCCAGAACCTGAAAACAACCCAGATGTCCCTCAGTTGAGGAATGGAGAAATTGTGGTATATTTGCACCATGGAATACTACTCAGCAATTAAAAACAAGGAAACCATAAAATTTGCAGGAAATGGTGGAAATTAGAAAATATTATCCTGAGTGAGGTATCCCAGAAGCAGAAAGATAAACATGGTGTATACTCACTTATAATTCGATATTACAGTTTTAATGTAGGATAAACATACTCAAATATCTACACCTAATTAAGCTAAGTAAGAAGGAGGACCCTGGGTAAGATGATCAATCCTAATTCAGGAAGACAAACAGAGCATACATAGGAAGAAGGAGAAAACAGGGAACAGGACTGGAGCCTACCACAGAGGGCCTCTGAAAGACTCTACCCAGAAGGGTAACAAAGCATATGCTGAGACTCATACCAAACTATGGACAGAGTGCAGGTAATCTTATGAAAGAAGAGAAAGATAGAAAGAACTGGAGGAGACAGGAGCTCCACAAGGAGCAACAGAAGAAAAAAAAATCTAGGTCCAGGGGTCTTTTCTGAGACCGATATTCCAACCAAGGACTATGCATGGAACCTCTGCACACATATACCCCTGACAGCTCACTCTCTGAGGGGGTACCCTAGTAAGCTTAACAGGGACTGTCTCTGACATGAATTCAGTGGTTGGCTCTTTGGTCACCTCCCCTTGAGTGGGGAGCAGCCTTACCAGTCCACAGAGGAAGACAATGCAGCCAGTCCTGATGATACTGCTTATGGTAGGGTTAGATGGAAGGGGAGGAGGTCCTTTCCCCTTACTGGACTTGGAGAGGGTCTGGGAGGAGCAAAAGAAGGGCCAGATTGGGAGAGGATGAGGTAGGGGGCTTCAAAATTGTAATAAATAAAAAATTAAGAAAAAATGCCTCAGAATGCAGCTGGAGAGAGGGCTCTTTTGGTAAAGTACTTTTCTTGCAAGCATGAGGACTTAAGGTAAAAGCCCAATGAGAGGACCTGGCTAAATAAGCCTGACCAAACCAACTTTGTGACAGGCTTCATTTTCTTGCTGGGACAGAACAGGCCTGACCTTTCTGTTCCTCAGAAAAAGAACTTCAGTTCCAGGAAAAAAATAAAAATAAAATAAAATAATTAAAAACAGGAACTGGCTTCCTCGGACAATTGACCCAGTGAGATAAGATTATTTAACTACTGGTGTGAGAAGGCCCTACGCCCTGATCAGACTCAAGTAGCCTTTGTGTCCATGGACCGTGCCCTGATTAAGGCATGTAACCTCTGTGAGCTCCCACCAGGTTGAGCAAATTTGAACCAGTTTAGAGAACCCCCAGTCACTAATCAAGACCTAGTTATCCCTAGCCAATCATCAGTATTGACACTTGGACCCTTGCTTTTGACCTGTACCAATCACAGTAAAGATGACCTAACTGTCCCTGACATTCCCCCAGTTAACCTTAAGTAGAGCTTGTGTGCTCATCTGGGGTGGTCAACATTCTACCTGGATGATGATCCTGCATACTGGATCTCTACAGAATAATTGCATTTTGTTGTTTGCATACTACTCAAGTTCAGAGTCATTTCTTCAGTGTCTTCCTGTTACAAATTCAGGCTGGGTCCTTGGACCCCTGCACATATATGTAGCAGATGTGCAGTTCTTTATGTTGGTCCTCCAACAACTGGAGCAGGGACCCTCTCTTACTCTGAGGGCTACTTTTAGATCCCTTTCCTGAGCCGGGATGCCTTTTCTGATCTCACTGGGAGAGGATGTGCTTAGTCCTGCTCTGCCTTGATGTGCCAGGGCAGGTTTTTACCCATGGGGCAGATCTCCCCCTTCTCTGAGGACAAGGAGAACTTTTGAATGTTGGGGGGAGGATGATGGCCTGGAAGGAAAGGTGAACCTGCAAATGAGATGTTAAATGAATGGATTAATTAATTAATTAATTGGAAAAATCCAGGCTGTCAGGCCAGTGCTGGGTAGGTGGAGACAGGTAGATCCTTGGAGCCAGGCTAATGGAATTGGTGACCCTCAGGTTCAATGAGACCCTGTCTTACTACTTAAGTGAGAAATGATGAGGCTATACCTGAAATCTACCTACACACACAAACACACACACACACACACACACACACACACACATGCACAAGTACACTTACATGTACTCACATATACACACAGGAACATGTGGACGCATGATTCAAAATTATAATTATTATTTGGGGTTTTATTAAGATAGGGTTTCCCTGTGTATCACTACTTGTCCTGGACTCACTTTTAGATCAAGCTGACCTCAAACACAGAGAGATCTGCCTGCCTCTGCCTCCCAAGTGCTGGGATATAAAGCATGTCCCACCACCACCCGGATTCCTATTTGCTTTTTAAATAGTTGGAAAATGCATTCCTTGTTCCTTGTAAGGCTATTTCAAAATCATCAGGATGTCTTTTTCCTTAATCAGTTTATAAGACTGAAACAATCCCTATAAAAATGTCAGTGATTTTCTGGAGAAAGGTAATATTATAAAAAGGGTCATTTAAAAATTATTTCTGGGGTTGGTAGATTGGCTCAGCAGTAAAGAGCAATGTTCTTCTAGAGGTCCTGAGCTCAATTTCCAGCAACCACATGTGGGTTACCACCATTTACAAAGGAATCTAATGCCCTCTTCTGGCATGCAGCTGTGCATGCAGACAGAGCACTCAAACATCAAAACATATATGTAAATAAATGCATAAATTAAAAAAAATATTTCCTTTGTTTATTGCGATTATAAATACAATAAATTCCCCCTTCCTTTTCCTCCCACCAACTGCTACCATAGATCCTTCTTTGCTGTTTTTCAAAGGTGTAGCTTTTTGTTAGTTTGTTTGTATGTTTGGTTGGTTGGTTGTTTTAAATTATTTACAGGTAAGAAAACACTGAAAGCAAACAGCTGCTTTGGGAGAAATTCCCTAGTGCACATACTAATCTCGTGTGGAAAAATGACTCAAGCAGTTAAGTGCACTTGTTGTTCTTGCTAAGGAAGCACCTATATGATGGCTCATAACTTATATGTAACTACAGTTTCAGAGGATCAGTGCTCTCTTCTGCTCTCTTTAGGGAACAGAGGCTTGAGGGGACACATAAATATACCAGGAGTGTGAGAGACAGAGAGACAGGGAGAGAGAGAGAGAGAAAGACAGAGATAGAGACAGATAGAAACAGAGAAAAAGAGAGAGAGACAGAGACAGAGAGAGACAGAGTGACTTCCTGTTAATCCCAGCATGAGGAAGGTGAATGTAAGAGGACCAGAAGTTGTAGGGTAACTGGATGCTGGATTCTGATCTCTGAGAGCAGAGTATACTCATGTGCTGTGTATATGTACATGCAGAAAAAAAGCCCATACACAGTAAGTACATACACTTATAATAAATAAAAACAATAATGCATACAAGAGTCTCTACACTTTAAATAAAGTAATGCTGTTCATACTGCTTCAGATTTTACACATTTTCTTTCTAAATGTTCAGGTCTATAAGGGATTATAAACCTAGAAACTGGAAAATATTTGTGCTAAAATCAGTAGCTCATCTCATGCCTTAGTTGTACATAAAGGAATTAATGCTCAACTAAAAGGAAGCTTGATGGTGTTCAGTCAGAGGATTGACCTCGTGCAGGAGCAAATTGATACCCTATGGCAAATCGCTCAACCTGGCTGTCAATGAAAGTATGCTGGACTTTGTGTCACTAGCATACAACATGAGAATTTTTCCTGTGCTGCAAATCTGTCTAAACAATTGTCGAGCTATATTTTAGGTAATTGGACTGGAGAATTCGATACTACGATGGAGCAGCTGAGAGTGGCCATTGTCACAGTAAATTCTACCGAAGTGGAGGCAGGACTAGCCACAGGATTATCAACATGGATTGCTGCAGCCATGAATCATCTGAAGGAATGGGCGGGCATGGGAGTGTTAGCAGGCCTTCTGGTGTTGGTCTCCTTGGTTTGCCTGTGGTATATATGCAAGATTAGAGTCTCACAACAGTGTGATGCAGCCATGATCATTCAGGCCTTTACAGCCATTGAAGCAGGACATTCTCCCCAAGCATGGTTGGATACCATAAAAAGCTAAAATGATACGCTCAGGATGCGAGGCTAAGCACTGCACTCAGGGTCAGCCGCTTTCGACCCAGAGAAGAGCATGTCTGATTGCATGCGGGTTGATGCCCCAGGCCCCGCCTCTGAGAAAAAGGTATCGGACGGGTCTGATGCTCTTTGGGTGGATGACACCTAAATGAACATCTGTACAAAGTCCCAATTTATTTCTAATATCAGAGATCAGACCTCTACTCTTGCCTGATGCGTCTAAAACAAAAAGGGGGAACTGTAGAGAGCTGCGGAATGCTATGCCTTAAAGATGGAGCTGGTTTCCGCCTTCCACCTTCCCGATGGTGAGTGCTCTCTGTCATGAACCATTCCACATTTGGCTAAGGCTGAGGATCTGGCTTGCTTCCATGTATGTGGACCTATCTGCATTGCCCCCGTGGCACGCCTGGGTTGGCTACCCAGAGGCTATTTAAGCTGTGGGCTGGCTTTCCCCGGGGTCCGAGGATTGTTCAATGTTCCTGAATAAACTGCATTGAAAAAAAAAAATCAGTAGCTCATTCCTGCTGCTTGATAATTCCCTCAAGAATCTATCAGGTTGGCCCTCCAATGGAATGGAGCCTAGTACTCCCTGTGCACATGTGCAGGCCTTATTCAGCCAATCATAGAGGTCCCTGTGTGAGACTCGCTTTTCTCAGACTCAAAGCACAAGTGTTCCTCAGAGACTGGGGTGGCGAAGCCGCTTTCACCATTGAGAAGCTGAGACTAGGAAGAGGCGGTTGTGAAGGTGTTCACCTGTGAGATGAACAGTAAACCATGATCAGCTCTGATGAGGGTTGTTGGGGGTTAGTTGAGGCTTGAGGGGACAGAGCATCTGGCACCCAGGAGGCTGCTATGTGAGGAAAATCTGGTAGTGGCTTTTGCTGCTGGGTCCTCTGAGGAAAATGGAGATGGAGTACCTCAATAAATGCAGAGGAGTGCACAGGCAGGGACCTCAGAAGATTGGGAACCCTTGGAGGACACAATCTTGGGGCCTGGGAATAGAATAGGAGAGCAGGTGGCAGGACCAGAGTGTGGTGCGGGAGGCGGGAGCAGCAGACTGTAGGGGAGGAGCCTTTGGGGCCTTGTTACTTTTGTATGGTGTCCCAAATCCTTTTGAAACAAACTGAAGACTCCTCCCTCTTCATTTTCCTCTCTGTGGTGTGTTAGTTCAGTGTGGGCTGTATGGACATTGGAGAAGAGAGTGGCGAAGGAAGAGAGAACAAAAGAAAAAAGAGGAGAGGTTGCAAGAGATTAATATGTAACCCAGGTTGAATTCTAACCACTGATCCTCCAGGTTCATTTGCTCACAAATTGGAATTATGGGCCTGCACCACTGTGTACAGACTTTTTGCCAGTTGTGTTTTTGTAGGATGGGATCTTCCTTTGTAGCTGTGTCTGGGGCTAACCTGTGCTGACCTTGAATTTGCGATACTCAGATGCTTAAAATCCTCAGCTTCAACAATTCCTCAGCTTCTCAATTATCAGCCCTTTCTGGGAGGTGGTTTGTTGTGAATAGAGAATGGGGTCTTGCCATGAATAGATATTTGACATGTTTGGTATTTTCTGGATAGCACCGTGATTTTACGTTTAGACTGGGATAGAACTATACAGACTCGCTGAATTTTCCTTTTTTTCTTTCTTTTTCTTTTTTCTTGTTCTTTTTTCTTTTTCTTTCTTTTTTTCTTTTTCTCTCTTTCTTTTGTTCTTTCTTTCTTTCTTTTGATCTTTTTGTTTGTTTTGTTTTTGTTTTTGGAGACAGGGTTTCTCTGTGTGTAGCCTTGGGTTTCCTGAACTTGCTCTAGAGCAGCTTGGCCTCGAGCTCACAGAGATCCTCCTACCTCTGCCTCCCAGACTGATGGGATTACAGAGTGTGCCACTTTGCCAGGCTTGCTCATCTCTTTGGGGGAGGGAAGAATTCACATAGTGAAGGCTGGTCTGTTTTGCCTTTTTAAAATTGAGAAATGACTTTGTTAACTTTCTTTCAAAAGTATACATTTTTTGGATTTTTTATTTTTATTAATTACAGTTTATTCACTTTGTATCACCCCTATACCACCCTCCCTTCTTCCCTCTCAATCCCAACCTCCCTCTTCCCCACCTGTGTCCCTCTCCCAGTCCACTGATGGGGGAGGTCATTCTCCTCTTCCCTCTGATCCTAGTCTATCAGATCTCATCAGGAGTGACTGTATTGTCTTCTACTGTGGCTTGGTAAGGCTGCTCCCCCTTTGGGGGAGATGATCAAAGAGCAGTCCATTCAGTTCATGTCAGAGACAGTCCCTCTTCCCATTACTATGGAACCCACTTGGACACTGAGCTTTCATGGGCTACATGTGTATAGGGGTTCCAAGCCATCTCCAAGAGTGGTCCTTGGCTGGAGTATCAGTTTCAGAAAAGACCCCTGTGCCCAGAATGTTAGGGTCTGTCACTGTCCTTGTGGAACTCCTGTCCTCTCCTGGTCTTACTATTTCCCACCACTTCATTCATAAGATTCCCTGTACTCTGCCCAAAGTTTGGCTATGAGTCTCAACATCTGCCTCGATGCCCTGCAGGGTAGAGCCTTTCAGAGGCCCTCTGTGGTAGGCTCCTGACCTGTTTCCTGTTTTCTACCTCCTCAGATGTCCATCCTCTGCCTTTCTGAATGGGGACTGAGAATCATAGCCAGATTCCTCCTTAGTGATTAGCTTCCTTAGGTGTACATATTTTATGATGTTTATCCTGTACTATATGTCTAGTATTCACTTCTGAGTGAGTATATACCCTGTGTGTCTTTCTGCTTCTGGGATACCTCACTCAGGATGCTCTTTTCCAGTTCCCACCATTTACCTGCAAATCTCTTGATCCCCCCCCCTTTTTTTAATCCCTGAGTAATATTCCATTGTGTAGATATAACACACTTTCTCTTTCCATTCCTCAACTGAGAGGCATCTGGGCTGTTTCTGGCTTCTGCAAATGAAGCTGCTACAAACATGGTTGAACGGATGTCCTTGTTGTATACTTGAGCGAATTTTTGGATATATGCCTAGCAGTGGTATAGCTAGATTTTGAGCAAACTCTAATCCTAACTGTCTGAGTAAGCGCAAGATTGATTTCCAGAGTGGTTGAACAAGCTTACATTCCCACCAGCAGAGGAAGAGGGTTCCCTATTCTCCACATTCTCTCTATCATGTGTTGTCAGCTGAGTTATTCCTCTTAGCCATTCTGATGGGTTTAATGTGAAATCTCAGGGTCATTTTGATTTGCATTTCCCTGATGACTAAGGATGTTGAACATTTCTTTAAGTATTTCTCTGCCATTCCATAGTCCTCTATTGAGAATTCTCTGTTTTGCTCTGTACCCCATATTTTAATTGGATTACTTGATTTGCTGCTGTTTAACTTCTTGAGTTCTTTATATATTCTGGATATTAGCCCTCTGTCAGATAGAGCGGTGGTGAAGATTCTTTCCCAATCTGTAGTCAGTCGTTTTGTTTTGATGACAGTGTCCTTTGCTTTACAGTAGCTTTTCAATTTCATGAGGTCCCATTTATTGATTGTTGCTCTTAGAGCCTGTGCTGTTTTTGTTCATTTCAGGAAGTTGTTTCATGTGTCAATGAGTTCAAGCCTCTACCCAACTTTTTCTTCTAACCGATTTAATGTGTTTGGTTTTATGTTGAGGTCTTTGATCCACTTGGACTTTAGTTTTGTGCAGGGTGATAAGTGTGGATCTATTTGCATTTTTCTACATGTAGACATTCAGGTAAACCAGCAACATTTGTGGAAGATGCTGTCTTTTTTCCATTGAATGGTTTTGGCATCTTTGTCCAAAAATAAGGTGTCCATAAGTGTGTGGGCTTATTTCTGGATCTTCTATTCAGTTCCATTGATCCACCATTCTGTCTCTATGCCAATACCATGCAGTTTTTATTACTGTTGCTCTATAGTACAGCTTGAGATTAGGGATGGAGATACCTCCAGAAGATCTTTTATTGTAGAGGATTGTTTTAGCAACTCTGGGTTTCTTGTTATTCCATATAAAGTTGAGCATTTTTCTCTCAAGCTGTGTAAAGAATTGTGTTGGTAATTTGATGGGAATTGCATTGAATCTGTAGATTGATTTTGGTAAGATGGCCATTTTTACTATGTTAATCCTGCCTAGCCATGAGCATGGGAGATCTTTCCGTCTTCTGATATCTTCTTTTAATTTTTTCTTCAGAGTCTTAATTTTTTTTTTTTAATACAGATCTTTGACTTGCTTGGTTAGGTCACACCAAGGTACTTTATGTCTTTTGTGGCTAATGTGAAGGGTGTTGTTTCCCTAATTTCTATCTCAGCCCTTTTGTCATTTGTATACAGGAGGACTACTGATAATTTTAGTTAATTTTGTATTCTGTCACTTTGCTAAAATTGTTTAACAGCTGTAGGAGTTCCCTGGTAGAATTTTTCGGGTCACTCAGGTATACTACCATATCATCTGCAAATAGTGATACTTTGACTTCTTCCTTTCTGATTTGTATCCACTAGATCTTCTTCAGTTGTCTTATGGATCTAGCAAGGACTTCCAGAACTATGTTGAAGAGATATGGAGAGAATGGGCAGCCTTGCCTTGTACCTAATTTCAGTGGGATTGCTTTAAGATTCTCTCCTTTTAGTTTGATATTGACTATAGGTTTGCTGTTTATTGCCTTTATTGTGTTTAGGTATGTCCCTGATCTCTCTAGGTCTTTAAACACGAATTTGTGTTGGATTTTGTCAAATGCTTTTTCAGCATCTAAGGAGATTATCATGTGTTTTTTTTTTCTTTCAGTTTGTTAATATGGTGGATCACATTGATGGATTTCTGTATATTGAACCATGCTGAATACCTGGGATAAAGCCTATTTGGTCATAATGGATGATATCTTTGATCTGTTCTTGTATTTGGTTTGCAAGTATTTTTGCATCAATGTTCATAAGGGAGATTGGCCTGAAATTCTCTTTCTTTTTTGGATCTTTGTGAGGTTTAGGTGCCAATGTGACTGTGGTTTCATAGAATGAGTTTGGTAGTGTTCCTTCTGTTTCTGCTTAATGAAATAGTTTGAAGAGAACTGGAATTAGCTCTTCTTTGAAGGTTTGGTAGAATTCTGCGCTGAAACCATCTGGTCCTGTTTTTTTGTTTGTTTGTTTGTTTGTTTTTTGATGGGAGACTTTTGATGACAGCTTCTCTTTCCTCAAGGAATATAGGACTTTTTATCTGATTTACCTGGACTTGATTCAAATTTGCTAAGTGGAGTCAATCAAGAAAAGTTTCCATTTCATTTAGATTTTCAATTTTTGTGGCATATAGACTTTGAAGTAAGTCGTAATGATTGTTTGGATTTCCTCAGTGTCTGTAGTTATGTCTCCCTTTTCATTTCTGATTTTGTTAATTTGGATAGGGTCTCTCTGCCTTTTAGTTAGTTTGGCTAAGGGTTTGTCCATCTTGTTTATTTTTCAAAATAACCAGTTCTTGGTTTCATTGATTCTTTAAATTGTTTTATTTGTTTCTAATTTATTCTTTTCAGACCTGAGTTTGATTATTTCCAAACCTCTACTCCTTTTTTGGTGTGTCTGATTCTTTTTTTTTTTCCCTAGGGCTTTTACGTGAGCCATTAAGTTGCTTGAATGAGATATCCCGAATTTCTTCTTGAAGGCACTTAGTGCTATGAATTTTCATCTTAGCACTGCTTTCATTGTTTCCCATAAGTTTGGGTATGTTGGGTCTTCGTTTTCATTGAATTCTAGGAAGACTTAAATTTCTTTCTTTATTTCTTCCCTGACCCAGCTCTCATTTAGAAGTGAGTTGTTCAGTTTCCATGTGTGTGTAGGCTTTTTGCTATTTCTGTTGTTGTTGAAATCCAGCTAAAGTCCGTGGTGATAAGATAGGATACAAGGGATTCTTTGAATCTTTTTGTAATCTGTTGAGGCTTGCTTTGTGACCAGCCATATGATCTATTCTGGAGAAGTTTCCATGAGGTGTTGAGAAGATAAATTCTTTTGTGTTTGGGTGAAAGGCTCTGTAGATTTCTGTTAGGTCCATTTGATTCATGATCTCCGTTAGAGACATTGTTTCTTTTTTTAATTTCTGTTTTGTTGACTGTCCTTTGTTGAGAGTGGAGTCTTGAAGTTTCCCACTATTAATGTGTGGGAATATGTGTGGTTTAAGTTTTATTAATTTTCTTTTATAAATGTGGGTGCCCTTGTATTTGGGGCATAAATGTTCAGGATTGTGATGTCTTCCTGGTGGAATTTTCCCTTGATGAGTATGAAGTGTCCTTCCCCATCTCTTTTTATTGATTTATGTTGAAATTCTATTTTATCAGATATTAGAATGGCTACTCCTGCTTGCTTCTATAGTCCATTTGCTTGGAAAACTGTCTTCCAGCCCTTTACCCTCAGGTAATTTTTATCTTTGTGACTTGGGTGTCTTTCGTGTATGCAACAGATTTTTGGTTCTTGATTACACATCCATTCTCTTCATTCTGTCTTTTTATTGGAGAATTGAGTCCATTGATATTGAGAGAGATTAATGACCAGTGCCTGTTAGATCCTTTGATTTTTATGTTGGCTTTGGTGGTAAGTTTGTGTGCTTTTTGACTTTTGTTTTGCTGTAGTGAGTTTAACTATTTCCTGTGTTTTGATGAAAGTAGTTAGTTTTCTTGGGTTGTATTTTTCCTTCTAGTGCCTTCTGTAATGCTGGATTTGTGTGTAAGTATTGTTGAAATTTGTTTTTCCATTGAATATCTTGTATTCTCTGTCCATGATGACTAAGAGTCTTACTGGGTATAGTAGCCTGGCTGACAACTGTGTTCTGTTATGGTCTGCATGATATCTGCTTAGGCCCTTCTGGCTTTTATAGTCTCTATTGAGAAGTCAGGTGTGATTCTCATGGGTTTGCCATTATATGTTACTTGGCCTTTTTCCCTTGTAGCTTTTAGTATTTTTTTTCTTTGTTCTATGTACTTATTGTTTTGATTATTATGTGGCAGGAAGTTTTTCTTTTCTGGTCTCATTTATTGGGTGTTCTGTAGACCTCTTGTATTTTTACAGGCCTCTCCTTTAAGTTAGGGAAATTTTCTTCTATGATTTTGTTGAAAATATTTTCTGGGCCTTGGAGGAGGGAGTCTTCTTTTTCCTCTATTCCTATTATTCTCTAGGTTTTTGTTTTTTCATGTTTTTTTATTATTATTTCTTGGATGGGCTGTGTCAGAAATTTTTTAGATTTAACATTTTCATTGATGGATATATTGATTTATTTCATTGTATCTTCCTCACCTGAGATTTTTTTCTTCCATCTCTTGTAGTCTATTGGTTATGCTTACCTCTGTAGTTTCTCTTTCCTTCCCTAAGTTTTTCTCTCCACAATATCCTCCATTTAATTTTTCCAATTGTATCTTCAGATCTTGAGCCGTTTTGTTGAATTCCTTCACCTGTTTGATGGTATTTTCCTCTATTTCCTTCAATTCCTTCAGCTGTTTGTTTGAACAATTCTCTGTTTTTTTGTTTGTTTGTTTGTTTCTTTATTTCTTTCTTTCAGTGATTTAAGTATTTCCTCTCTAATGCCAACAAATTGTTTGGCTGCAAATTCTTGTATTTCTTTACAGATGGCCATAATCTGTTTGACGTTATCTTCCTCTAGTTCTTTACACATTTTATTTGTTTCTTCTATCATCTTCTTGATAAGCATAGACGTTAGGTCATCTTCTTGAATTTCAATTAGGCTGGGGTGTCCAGGGCTGCTTGTCCCTGGATAACTGGGTTCTGGAGTTGCCATATTGCTCTGTCTTTTGTTGGTTGAGCTTTTACTTTGACCTCTACCCATTGGGCTATCTTAGGTGTTGGGTGTTAGTTCTGGTGGTTTGTGGAATCCTGTGGTGGAGAGAATCCCCTTGGCAGGAAGATGACTTTTCCTGAAAGAAGCCTCCTCAGCGTTTTGGTATGGTCACTGAATGGCCAGTGTTTTTCAGAAATTGCCACAGCTCACCTCAGGCGTACAGACCTGCATGGTAACTGTGGTCCTTGTTACTCAAGAGGACTCTTTTTTCTCCCGGCGAAGTCCTGGAGACAGCTGCCTTGCTTCTGGGTTTCTTGCTGTAAATTTAGTGAGCTGCTACTGTAACGTGGGTGCCCTGTGATTTGGTCAGTTTTAATCAGGGATAACTGGTTGTCCCTTGGAGCAGTATCTGGGGTTTGATCTCTGAGATCCCAGGCTTCTGTAGGTCTGAGGTTGGGGCTCTGTGCCCCAGTATCTAAGCTGTAGTCAGTGGTAGGGGAGCTTTGCTCTCATGCATGCATCTGGAGGCTAGAATCAGGAGCCTGTGGATAGCCAGAAACTTTTCTGGTGCTAGGTGTCTTGAGGTAGGGCCAGATGTTTCTCCCACCATGGGGTTTCCTCCCAACAAGAAGGCCCAGTCTATGGTTTTTAGGGTGTCACATAGATTGCTCAGATGCTACAAGGTGGTGACCTTACAGGAACCTGAGACCTTTTCCTGAGAACTTTCCCATATGTGCTGTTGGGTGGTGCTGTGGTTTCACTGAATGCTTTAAGCTATATCCCTCCCTGTGTGGTTTTCTCCTAACAAGGACTCCCAGTCTCTGATGCCATGGGGTGCACAATTCTGTCTGTGATGGATAGTCGGGCACTGCCATTCTCTGGGCTGGTGGTGTGTGTCCACTGGTCTGAGGAACCTTTTCCAGGGATAGACTGGGTGACCATAAGTCAGTCCCCTTTTGCTTCTTTCCATGTGTTGTTTGTTTGTTTGTTTGTTTGTTTGTTTTTTCCCAATAGGCAAACCCAGTCTCTGATGCCCTGGGGCACACAGTTCTCTTTGTAAAGGAGAGTCAGGCACATAGCAAGTCTCTGTGCTGGCGGCTGGAGCTCCACTCAGGGCTGGTGGGGCATGCCCACTGGTCTGCAGGACCTTTTGAAAGGATTTACTGGGTGACCTGAGGTCAGTCTCGTTTCCTTCCTTCCCTGTGGGTTTTTCTCGGGATGGGGACTCTCAGTCTCTGGTGTTTTCGTGCCCACCTTTCAACCCAGGAAGGTGATCAGGACACGCTGGCATATGACTCTGGTCTGGCAACCTAGTGCCTGTGGGATCAGGGATATCTTCCTGGTTCTGGCTGGGTGAACTAAGAGTGGACTCAACTGATTCCCACACCATGGAGTTTCCTCTCACCTGGGAAACATGATCAATGTTGTTTTAGGGCCCAGAGTTCAGTCTCTTGGTCATTGTACTGACATTGCTGTTCTGCTCCTCAGATGCAGTATCCTCCTGGCGTGGCCATCTTGGATCCTCAATTATACATTTAAAAAAAAATTCGGAGAGGGACATGTTAATTGCAATCCATGGACAAGATGGAGAGAGAAAATGGCTATATATGTCACATTTCATGAACATGTATATGAAGTTCTCAATGATAAATAAAAATTACTAAAAAATAAATGTAAAAAGGAGAAAATCTGTTGGTATAATGTTCTTTTGGAATGTATACACCTTATGCTTGTTCATTCAAATGCTGATTTATCTCTCCTCACTACCTGGTTTCAATCCGGACATTGCATTGTGGTATTTATTTTTAGCATCACCTGTCTCAAGTTTTTGTAAACATGCCACCATTTGTTCTCTAATTTGTCAATTCAAACAACCAGCCACAATGTTGAGCAATGGAAAGGATAGGGTGGAACATCCTGGTTCATAATGGGAGGAGAGGAAGGAAACAGGAGGAAGAAGTAGAAGGGAGAGGGGAGGAGCCAGAGGGGAGGAAGGAGTAAGAGGGAGAAGAGGCACAGAAATTGCAGGAGATGCTGCTGAAGAGGTCTTGGAATGATATGGAGAAATGAACAGGACCTAAGATATCACTAAAAGCAAGTTATAATGGGTGAATCTGAATGGTGGGAAACTATGCAGGCTTGGAGTTTTAGCATAGAGTAACTATTGCCCAGCATATGTGTTCTAGGTTAATGAAATAAATCATAGTCTCTGTGTGGTGATTTGGTTATTCAGCTCTTTAGGATTAACCTCAGCTTTATTAAAAGATATATCAATAGTAAATATTAACGCACAATACAACAGAAAACTATTAATTTTTCATTCAACTAAGATAATTATCTGATTTTCTTACATATTAAATTTAGATATTTAAGTGATACTTTTGGATTCAGATGACTTGAAAGATTTATTTATTTATTTATTTAACTAAATGATAACAGATAGAAGAAGGAATCTTGGAGATAGGATGGTACCAAAGGAGGAACAATTAGTACCTTTCGATTTTAATGACAAAGATGTTAACAGTGTTCCAGAGATGGCTCTTCCTAAAGATTCAGCGTATCTAATGTTGGGCATTGATTGTAGCCTGTAGTTCATTTGATTTTTTTAAGCAGTCACCTCAAATGGAATAAAACTTTATCAAAGGTTCCCATATACTTCGTTTCAAAATTTATCTGTATATCCCTATACCAGAGTTTTAGCAATGCATATAGTTTCTCTTGACATTGTAGTCCTAGTATGTTGAGAAATAGTTAATAACTTACTATGATTTTAGCCCAGGAGCACATGAATATTGTTCCTATAACACACTGGCAAATTGGGAATTGATTTCATGAAACCTGAAAAGAAATTATTTTGTTTCTATGGATGCTTCAAAAACTTACAATATCAAAACTTCCAGAGAAAAGCAAAACAAGATATTACTATATAATATAATATATAAAATATAACATAATTAATTTCAAATATCTTTTTATTATTATTTTTTGTCAATACAGAAAAGAGCCCAGTATTTAACAAGGATAAGTAGAAACGGTCTCTTGCAGAAGCAGAAGAAGATATGTGGTAATGTTTTCAAATAATTCATTTGCCTATTTAATAGAATTCTTCAAAAGTAGTACCTGTAGATCCCTTCACTAGAGAGGTGGATGAAGGAAAATCGGGAATTTAAGGTCATCTTCAAGTATATAGCTAGTTTAAGCCTGGGATCCTTGAGTAATTGCAACCACAAACACATAATAACTTTGACCACCTGTGCTTGCATAAGATCTTCACACACACACACACACACACAAAAAGAAAACATAAAAATAAGAAGACCAGTTGGGCAGAAGGGAGTTCTAAACAAGAGTGGGAAAGGGATAAAGAAAGTAATTGGGGTAAACATGTATGAATTGTCCAAAAATTTTAAAAAGTGTACCTTGGTTGTCTAACAAATATTTTATATGTTATATTGCATATAACATTTTTCCAAGCTGAACATTATATATTATAAATAATTAAAATGACTTTCTGTGTAAGGTTCTGTGTGTGCTAGGCAAATGCCCTGCCACTGAGATATATTTCCAGCTTTAATTTTTATTATAATTTCTTCACAGAATTGAGATGCACAGCATGTTGGATAAATTTGGAGTTAGGTTTTGGACATATTCTTGTTAACAGACCATTGTTTAAAACATATATTAATTTTGATAAAACAAAATGATTATCAGTGTTCTATATAACTGTCATTTAGTGCTTTTTTAGCTCAGGATTTTACATAATTATTGTGATTTTAAAATATAAATTTTTCTAATTAGAATTTTCCACCATGATAAACAAAAGCAAAACAATGCTTTTAAGACCTTTGAGAGCCAAATAGAATTTTAAAAGACAAAAAAAAAAAAAGAAAAAAAAACAGAAGGGAAAAGATTTGCAATTCTTTCTATTCACAGACTAAGTGATAGTGCATACAAGTGCATCAGCTTTTCATTCTCAAAAATTATCTCATAAGGACTCTTTCTTTCTCTACAGAAGAGAGCATATGATAAAATGTATTTTCTTTTCATTCATATGTGTCTGTGGGAGTGGAGTGGTGTGTATGTGCACACAAAAACTAAATTGTGTTAGAAAAACACCTGTAGTTTAAATGTTGTGTTTATCAGTTGTATAAAATCTTTATATAGTCTCCTTTGTTGATTTCTTTGTTAATTTTGTGTATTGCTTGCTTTTTTTGAGAGATGGTCTTACTGTACAGTTCTATTTGACCAATAACTTGGTATGAAGTCCAGTTTAGGCTTAAACTGTCCTAGAATTATAGGCGTGAGCCACTCATACCCAGTTTGGGAAATGGTGTTCTTTTTAAAAGGCTTAATAATAATTTGTTCTTTTACAGGATTTATTGATATCATGAAGTTTTCCCAGAGAGATTTTTCTCTATTTGGTACTAACAAAGAATTTGTTTTCTAATCTGTTCATAAATTTATGATCAATTGAAACTGGAATTAGAAATAGCACAGATTCATTCCAGTTACTGAAGGGTTGCTATTTATGATAAAAAAAAAAAGTTTACCAAACATGATTTGAAGTACTGAATTTTTATGCACTGCTCTACATTTTACTAAAAATCCCCTATAAAAAGCGCCATGAAATTGTTTTAAATTATTTCTAAATTATCTTCATATTTACATGAGTCATTTTTTTCATTTTTACTTGTGTGTGGATTATACAGTTGTGCCCCCATTTGAAGAAGTGTGTGGGTACATGTGACAGGCAGAGGTTGAAACTGAAATGCCTTCCTCAAACAATGCATATGTGTATGCATGTGTGTGCCTGCCTCAGTGTGGGTATGTGTGTGTGTGTGTGTGTGCGTGTGTGTGTGTGTTTTGACTGTATGAATTTACTTATGCATGGCATGATTTCTTTGAGTCCTTGAAAGGCTGAAGAGGGCATTGGATCCTTTGGGAATGGAGGTATAGATGGTTGTGAGGCACCATGTGGATGCTGGGAATTGAACTGAATCCTCTGGAAGAGCCATCAATGTTCTTAACCACTGGGAAATCTCTCCAGGTCCTCCAATTTACTTTTTTAAACAGGATCTCTCTGCATCTGTTGCTCATTTTTCAGGGAGACTAAACAGCCAAGGAGCCCTAGGGATCTACCTATCTCTGCCCCTATGTGCTGTGGTTAAAGACAAACATTACACCTTGCTTCTTTTATTTTTTTATTTTTTAATGTAAAAAATGTTTTATTTTTTTCCTATGTATTTTTTTTAATTTTATTTTTCTTTTTAGTTACATTTTGTTAACTCTGTGTCCCAGCTGTATCCTGCTCCCTCATTCCCTCCCCAACCCCACACTTCCTCCCTGGTCTCCTCCCTGCCCCTTTCCAAGTCCACTGATTGGGGAGGACCTCTCCCCTTTCATCTTCAGGGCTGGCTGCAAAGTCCTCCTCTGTGGCATAACAGGACTGCTCCTCCCCGGGGAGGGGGGTGGGGAAGATCAAAGAGCCTGCCCTTGAGATCCTGTTAGAAATAGTCCTTGTTCCCCTTACTTTGGAAAACTACTTGGTTACTGAGCTACCACGAGCCACATCCGAGCAGAAGTTCTAGGTTATATCCATAGATGGTCCTTGGTTGAGTGTCAGTCTCAGAAAAGACCCTGTGCCCGGATAAATTTGGTCCTTGTAGAGCTCCTATCCTTTCCATATCATACTAACTCCCCTTCTTTTATATGAATCCCTGCACTCTGCCGAGGGTTTGGTTATGAGTCTTAGTGTCTGCTTTGAAACACTGCTAGGTAGAGTCTTTCAGATGCCTTTTGCAGTAGACTCCTGTCATACGTACAATGCACATCCCATCTGTCTTTCTAAATGAGGATTGATCATCTTTGCCCATATCTACTTTCTTGATTATCTTCTTTAGGTTTGTAGATTTCATTATGTTTACCATATCTTGTAGGTCTATATAAGCAAGTATGTACCATGTTTGTCTTTCTCCTTCTGGGATACTTCACTCAGAATGATCTTTTCTAGATCCCACCATTTGCCTGCAAATTTCATGACTAACTCCTTTTTGATTGCTGAGTAGTATTCCATTGTGTAAAAATACCACAATTTCTGTATCCATTCCTCCATTGATGGACATCTGGGTTGTTTCCAAGTTCTGGCTATTACAAATAAAGCTGCTACAAACATGGTTGAACAAATGTCCTTGTTGTGTACTTGAGCAAATTTTGGGTATATACCTAGGAGTGGTATAGCTGGGTCTTGAGGTAGCACTTCTCCTAATTGTCTGATAAAGCGCCAGATTGCTTTCCAGAGTAGTTGTACCAGTTTACATTCCCACCAGCAATGCAGGAGGGTTCCCCTTTCTCCACAACCTCTCCAGCATGTGTTGTCACTTGAGTTTTTGAACTTGGCCATTCTGATGGGTGTAAGGTGAAATCACAGGGTCGTTTTGATTTGCATTTCTCTAATGGCTAATGAGGTTCAGCATTTCTTTAAATGTTTCTCTGCCATTCGATGTTCCTCTTTCAAGAATTCTCTGTTTAGCTCCGTTCCCCATTTTTTTAATGGGATTACTTGGTTTGTTGCTTTTCTGTTTCTTTAGTTCTTTATATATACTGGATATTAGCCCTCTGTTGCTGAAGATTCTTTCCCAATCTGTAGGCAGTCGTTTTGTTTTGATGACAGTGTCTTTTGCATTACAGAAGCTTTTCAGTTTCATGAGGTCCCATTTATTGATTGTTGCTCTTAGAGCCTGTGCTGTTGGTGTTCGGTTCAGGAAGTTGTCTCCTGTGCCAATGAGTTCTAGGCTGTTCCCCACATTTTTTTCCAACTGATTTAGAGTATCAGGTTTTATGTTGAGGTCTTTGATCCACTTTGACTTTAGTTTTGCGCAGGGTGATAAATATGGATCTATTTTCATTTTTTCTGCATGTAGACATCCAGCACAATTTGTTGAAGATGCTGTCTTTTTTCCGTTGAATGGATTTGGCTTCTTTGTCCAATATCGAGTATTCATAGGTGTGTGGGTTTATTTCTGGGTCTTCTATGCGGTTCCAATCATGCTCCTTTCTGTTTCTATGACAATACCATGCAGTTTTTATTACTGTTGCCCTGTAGTACAGCTTGAGATCGGGGATGGAGATACCTCCAGATGATCTGTTTGTTGTACAGGATTGTTTTGGAGATAATGGGGTTTTTGTTTCTCCATATGAAGCTGAGAATCTTTTTTTCAAGGTCTGTAAGGAATTGAGTTGGTATTTTGATGGGAATTGCATTGAATCTGTAGATTTCTTTTGGCAGGATGGCCATTTTCACAATGTTAATCCTACCAATCCATGAGCACGGGAGATCTTTCCATCTTCTGATATCTTCTTCGATTTCTTTCTTCAGAGACTTGAAGTTTTTCTCAAACAGGTCTTTCACTTGCTTGGTTAGAGTCACACCAAGGTACTTTATGTTATTAGTGGCTATTGTGAAGGGTGTTGTTTCCCTAATTTCTTTCTCAGCCTTTTTGTCTTTGGTATACAGGAGGGCTTCTGATTTTTTTTTTTTAGTTGATTTTGTATCCTGCCACTTTGCTGAAGGTGTTTATCACCTGAAGGAGTTCTCTGGTTGAATTTTTGGGGTCGCTCATGTATACTATCATATCATCTGCAAATAGTGACCCTTTGACCTCTTCTTTTCCGATTTGTATCCCCTTGATCTCCTTTAGTTGTCTTATTGCTCTCGCTAGGATTCAAGTACTATGTTGAAGAGGTATGGAGAGAGTGGGCAGCCTTGTCTTGTCCCTGATTTCAGTGGGATTGATTTAAGTTTCTCTCAATTGAGTTTGATGTTGGCTGTAGGCTTGCTGTATATTGCCTTTACTATGTTTAAGTATGTGCCTTGTATCCCTGATCTCTCCAAGACTTTAAACATGAATGGGTGTTGGACTTTGTCAAATGCTTTTTCGGCATCTAAGGAGATGATCATGTGGTTTTTCTCTTTCAGTTTGTTTATGTGGTGGATTACATTGATGGATTTCCGTATGTTTTACCACCCTTGCATGCCTGGGATGAAGCCTACTTGGTCATAGTGGATGATATCTTTGATGTGTTCTTGGATTCGGTTTGCAAGTATTTTATTGAGTATTTTTGCATCAATGTTCATAAGAGAGGTAGGTCTGAAGTTCTCTTTTTTTGTTGGATCTTTGTGTGGTTTAGGTATCAAGGTGACTGTGGCTTCATAGAATGAGTTTGGTAGTGTTCCTTCTGTTTCTATTTTGTGGAATAGTTTGAGAAGAATTGGTGATAACACTCCTTTGAAGGTCTTGTAGAATTCTGCGCTTAAGCCATCTGGACCAGGGTTTTTTTGGAGGGGAGACTGTTAATGACTGCTTAAATTTCCTTGGGAGATATAGGGCTATTCAGTCTTTCTACCTAATTTTGGCTTAATTTTGGTAGATGGAATCTGTCAAGAAAATTATCCATTTCATTTAGATTTTCAAATTTTGTGGTGTATAGGCTTTTGTAGTATGACCTAATAATTGTTTGGATTTCCTCAGTGTCTGTAGTTATGTCCCCATTTTCAGTTCTGATTTTGCTGATTTGGTTAGATTCTCTCTGCTTTTTAGTTAGATTGGCTAAGGGTTTGTCTATCTTGTTGATTTTCTCAAAGAACCAGCTTTTTGTTTCATTGATTCTTTGGATAGTTTTATTTGTTTCTAATTGATTGATATCAGCCCTGAGTTTGATTATTTCCAGCTGTCTGCTCCTCTTGGGTGTATCTGCTTCTTTTTTTTCTAGGGTTTTCAGTTGGGCCATTAAGTTGTTTGTATGTGATGTTACGAATTTCTTCTTGAAGGCACTTAGTGCCATAAATTTTCCTCTGAGCACTGCTTTCATTGTGTCCCATAAATTGGGGTATGTTGTGCCTTCATTTTCATTGAATTCTAGGAAGTCTTTAATTTCTTTCTTTATTTCTTCCTTAGCCCAGCTGTCATTGAGTAGTAAGTTGTTCAGTTTCCATGTACGTTTTGGCTTTTTATTGTTTCTGTTGTTGTTGATGTCCAGCTTTAGTCTATGGTGGTCAGATAGTATACAAGGGATTATTTCAATCCTTTTGTATCTGTTGAGGCTTGCTTTCTGACCCACTATATGGTCTATTTTGGAGAAGGTTCCATGCAGTGCTGAAAAGAAGGTATACTCTTTTGAGTTTGGGTGAAAAGATCTGTAGAAGTCTATTAGGTCCATTTGATTTAGGGATTCTGTGAGTGCTTTTATTTCCCTATTTGGTGTCTGTCTAGTTGATCTGTCCCTTGATGAGACTGGGGTGTTGAAGTCTCCCACTATTACGGTATTAGGATCAATGTATTATTTAAGCTTTAATAATGTTTCATTTATGAATGTAGGTGCTCTTGTATTTGGGGCATAGATATTCAAGATTGTGATGTCCTCTTGGTGGATTTTTCCTTTAATGAGAGTATAGTGGCCTTCCTTATCTTTTTGGATTAACTTTGGATGAAAGTCTATTTTATTAGATATTAAGATGGGTACTCCAGCTTGTTTTCTGGAACCATTTGCTTGAAAAACATTTTTACAGCCCTTTACTCTGAGGTAGTGTTTATCTTTGTTGCATAGGTGTGTTTCTTGGATGCAACAGAATGTTGGATCCTGTTTCTGCAACTATTCTATTAGCCTGTGTCTCTTTATTGATGAGTTGAGTCAATTGATATTGATAGATAATAGTGACCAATGCATGTTAGTTCCTTTTGTAATGGAGTCGGTGACCTAACCCTGTTTCATTGCTTGTTTCTTTTCATTTTTGTTGGGATATTATCTGTATGCCCTGTTTTCTTGGGTGAAGTTGTTTTCGTTGGATTGGAGTTTTCCTTCTAGTATCTTCTGTAGGGTTGGTTTGCTGTATAGATATTGCCTAAATTTAGTTTTGTTATGGAATATTTTGTTTTCTCCATCTATGTTGATTGAAAGCTTTGCAGGGTATAGTAGTCTGGGTTGACATTTGTGATCTCTTAGAGTCTCCATGATACTTGCCCAGGCCCTTCAGGCTTTCATAGTTTTTGATGAGAAGTCCAGTGTGATTCTGATAGGTCTACCTTCATATGTTCCTTGGCCTTTTTCCCTTGCTGCTTTTAATATTTTGTTGTTGTTGTTCTGTAGATTTAGTGTTTTGACTATGATGTGACATGATGTGTTTCTTTTCTGGTCTAGTCTATTTGGTGTTCTGTAGGCCTCTTGTATATTTATGGACATCTCTTTCTTTAAGTTGGGAAAATTTTCTTCTATGATTTTTTTCAAAATATTTTCTGGACCTTGGAGCCTGGAGTCTTCTTTTTCATCAATTCCTATTATTCTTAGATTTTGTCTTTTCATAGGGGCCTTGATTTCTTGGATATTTTGTGATTGGAACTTTTCTGATTTTACTTTTTCTTTGAGAGAAGTATCAATTTTTGCAAGTGTGTCTTCAGCTCCAGAGATTCTCTCTTCCATCTCTTGTATTCTGTTGGTGATGCTTACTTTTGTGGTTCCTGATCTTTTCTCCAAGTTCTCCAGCTCAAGGGTCTTCTCATTTTGTGTTTTCTTTATTGATTCTAATTCTGTTTTCATGCCTTGCACCATTTCTTTCATCTGTTTGAATTTGGATTCCTGTCTCTCTACGATGGTCTCTATTTCTTTGTTCATTTCCCTTTTATATGCCACTAATTTTATCTCTACTTCTGCCTCTATTTGTTTGGCTATGTTTGCCCGTGTTTCTTTAAGGATTTTGTCTATTTCTTCTTTCTTTACCTCCAATTGACTGGCCAACTCTTTGAAAGATTTGTTCATTTCCTCCTTATGAGCCTCAAATAATTGGGCAAGCATGGCTTTAAAGTCATTTTCCTGTGCTTCTGATGAATTGGAGTATCCATTGATTTTGGGGTTTGCTGGTGAAGTCATGATGTCCTGATTTATGTTGGAAGTGTTCTTTCGCCTTCCCCTGGCCATTGGCTTATCTGAAACCTTCCCTGTTTGTTTTTGGATTCTGCAGATCAGACTGGTACTGTCTCTCTCTGGTGTCTGGAGAATTCTTCAGGAAGCTGAGAGAGGTTCCGTGTCCTTAGCGTGTGCTGAGGACTAGCTGTACCTGTGGGAGAAAAGTACACAGGTGCAAACGGGGCAAATGCAAGCATGCGGGTGCGCACGTGTGTGTGTGTGTGTGTGTGTGTGTGTGTGTGTGTGTGTGTGTAAGTGTGCGTGGACGTGTGTCTCGAGGGACAGAGTGATGGCTAATGTTGAACCCTTGAGTGTGTGGGAGGGGCTCTGCACTGTATATGTTGCAGGCGCTAGTGATGATCGCAGAGCAATTTCTGGCATTAACTGCCTTAAATCCTCAATTAGACCCACAGAGCAGGAACTTCAATGTCCCAAGTGCCCCTCTGTTTCCCAAAGTGGGTATATGGGTGGGAGGGGGTTCAATGCCTGGCTTCTGTTTTAGAAGGACTCAGGATCTGGGGATCTGCAGATTCTCAAGGGTGCACTCACTTACAGGCAGGTCACTTGGCAGAGATCAAGATATCCGGGCTCTCTGCTCTCTGGTTTGGCCCTGATTCTTTGATGTGCTCCGCCAGCTCCGTGCTGCTGTCACTGCCAGGTTATGAGGTCTTGCTACAGCTGGAGATTCAGCGTGGTCACGTCAGTAGGGATCGGGGTAACCAAGTTCTCTGTTCTCTGGTTTGGCCCTGGTTAGTCTTAAACTGGAGGGCTGATGTGCCCTGCCAGCTCAGTGCGGCCCCGCCGCCAGGTTAGAAAGTCCCGCTGTAACTGGAGACTTTGTTGCTAGTCCAGATGCTTTCTGGGAAGTCCTGGGGTCTCTTCACTGTGCTCTCCAAGCTTGGGAGGCCCAGCACCTGGTGTGCCTAGATTTTATGCATTTCTGCCTGGTTTTGGTGAGTATATAGCACATTTTCTGTCACTGTGGGATTGGGCGGGCCGTACCGTCAGTGATTGCAATCCTGTGGATCCAGTATGGCATCTAGCAGACTCGGGCCCTGGGAGGATGGTGCAGCTGCCGCTTGAATCTGGGACTCCGAGACAGGTACTGCTGGCCTTTGCTGATAAAGGGCTTGGAGCTCCACCTCAGCGGCTGCAGACTCCAGGCAGTTAGGTCTGCACTGAGAAAGACGAGTCCGCTGTGCCAAAGAGGAGGGAGGTCTCCTTGCATTTATGTGAGTGGGAATTCAAACTCAGGGCCTCAGCAGGGCATAGTGACATTTGTCTGTAATCCTAGCACTCTGGGAGGCAGAGGTAAGCAAAACTTTGTTAGTTCAAGGCCAAGTACATGGACCCAAGAAGCAAGCAGGAATATCCATTCTACTATCTAATAAAATAGATTTTTAACCCAAATTAATCAAAAGAGATAGAGAAGGGCACTTCATACTCATCAAGGGAAAAAAATCCACCAGGAAGATGTCACAATCCTGAACATCTATGCCCCAAATGCAAGGGCACCCACATTTGTAAAAGAAACTTTAATAAAAGTTAAACCACACATAGACCCCCAAACATTAATAGTGGGAGACTTCAACACCGCACTCTTAACAAAGGACTCGTCAACAAAACAGAAATTAAACAAAGAAACAATAACTCTGACTGAGGTCTTGAATCAAAAGGACCTCACAGACATTTACAGAACCTTACACCCAAACACAAAAGAATTTACCTTCTTCTCAGCACCTCATGGAATCTTCTCCAAAATAGACCATATAGTTGGTCACAAAGCAAGCATCAAAAAATAGAAGATTGAAATAATCCATTGTATCCTATCTGATCACCATGGACAAAAGCTGGACCTCAATGACAAAAATAACAAAAGGCCTACAAACACATGGAAAATTAACAACTTGCTACTAAATGACAGCTGGGTCAGAGAAGAAATAAAGAAAGAAATTAAAGTCTTCCTAGAATTCAATGAAAATGAAGGCACAGCATACCCAAACTTATGTGATGTAATGAAAGCAGTCATAAGAGGAAAGTTCATAGCACTAAGTGCCTTCAAGAAGAAATTCGAAACATTTCATGCAAGCAACTAAATGGCTCACTTAAAAGCCCTAGGGAAAAAAAAGAAAAATAAGAAGCACACACAGCAAAGAGGTAAGGAAATAATGATGAATGGAAATAATCAAATTCAAGGCTGAAATCAATAAATTAGAAACAAATAAAACAATTCAAAGAATTAATGAAACCAAGAGCTGGTTCTTTCAGAAAATCAACAAGATAGACAAACCCTTAGGCAAACTAACTAAAAGGCAGAGAGAAACTATTCAAATCAACAAAATCCGAAACGAAAAGGTAGACATAACCACAGACACTGAAGAAATCCCAACAATAAGTAGGTCTTACTTCCAAAGTCTATATGCCACAAAATTTTAAAATCTAAATGAAATGGACAATTTTCTTGAGTGATTCTACATGCCAAAGCTGAATCAGGACCAGATAAACAAAGTAAATAGTTCTATATCCTCTAAGGATATACCAGACCTTCAAAGAAAAGGTATTACCAATACTCTTCAAACAATTCCACAAACTAGAAACAGAAGGAACACTACTGAACACATTCCATCAAGCCACAGTCACCTCGGTACCTAAACCTCACAAAGACCCAACAAAGAAAGAGAATTTCGGGATAATCTCCCAAATGAATATCAATGCAAAAATACTCAACAAAATACTTGCAAACCGAATCCAAGAACACATCAAAGATATCATCAACTATGACCAAGTAGGCTTCATCCCAGGCATGCAGGGGTGGTTGAATATACGGAAATCCATCAATGTTATCCTCCACATAAACAAACTGAAGGAGAAAAATCACATGATCATCTCCTTAGATGCAGAAAAAGGCATTTGACAAATTCCAACATCCATTCATGTTTACAGTCTTGGAGAGATCATGGATACATGGCACATACCTGAACATAATAAGGTCAATATACAGCAAGCCTATAGCCAATAGCAAACTCAATGAAGAGAAACTTAAGTCATTCCCACTGAAATCAGGGAAAACGCAAGGCTGTCTAATCTCCATATCTCTTTAACATTCTTGAAGTCCTTACTAGAGCAATAAGACAATTAAAGGAGATCAAGGGGATACAAATTGGAAAGGAAGAAGTCAAAGTATCCCTGTTTGCAGATGATATGATAGTATACCTGAGTGACACAAAAAATTTTACCACGGAACTCCTACAGCTGATGAACACTTTGAGCAAAGTGGTTGGATACAAAATTAACTCAAAAAAATCACTAGCTCTCCTATATACAAAAGACAAAAAGGGCCTAGAAAGAAATTAGTAAAACAAAACCCTTCACAATAGCCACAAAGGACATAAAGTAAATTGGTGTGAATCTAACCAAGCAAGTCAAGGAATTGTATGAAAAAAAATTTCCAGTCTCTGAAGAAAGAATTAGCAGAAGATATCAGAAGATGGAAAGATCTCCCATGCTCATGGCTTGGCAGGATTAACATAGTAAAAATGGCCATC
The DNA here is from genome assembly GCF_030254825.1 of Meriones unguiculatus. Classification (NCBI taxonomy): domain Eukaryota; kingdom Metazoa; phylum Chordata; class Mammalia; order Rodentia; family Muridae; genus Meriones; species Meriones unguiculatus. Next base: position 119,226,947 of record NC_083369.1, read on the forward strand.
TTACCAAAAGCAATCTTCAAATTCAGTGCAATTCTCAGCAAATTACCAACACAATTCTTTACAGGCATTGAAAGAAAAATTCTCACCTTCATATGGAACAACAAGAAACCCAGAATTGCTAAAACAATTCTCTACAGTAAAAGATTTTCAGGAGGTATCCCTGATCTCAAGCTGTACTATAGAGCAACAATACTAAAAACTGCATGGTACTGGAATACAAACAGACTGGTGGATTAATAGACTCGAACAGAAGATCCTGACATAAATCCACACACTTATGGACACTTGATTTTTGACAAAGATGCCAAAACCATTTAATGGAATAAAGAGAAAATCTTCAACAAATGGTGCTGGTCTAACTGGATGTCTGCATGTAGAAAAATGCATATAGATCCATACTATCACCCTGCACAAAACTAAAGTCCAAGTGGATCAAAGACCTCAACATAAAACCAAACACATTAAATCAGTTAGAAGAAAAAGTGGGAAGATCCTTGAACGCATTGGCACAGGAGACAACTTCCTGAACAGAACACCAACAGCACAGGCTTTAAGAGCAACAATCAATACATGGGACCTCATGAAATTGAAAAGCTTCTGTAAAGCAAAGGACACTGTCAGCAGAACAAAATGACAGCCTACAGATTAGGAAACAATCTTCACCAACCCTCTATCTGACAGAGGGCTAATATCCAGTATATATAAAGAACTAAAGAAGTTAAACAGAAAAAAATCAAGTAATCCAATTGAAAAATGGGGTACAGAGCTAAACAGAGAATTCTCTGCAGAGGAATATCAGAGAATCACTTAAAGAAATGCACAACCTCATTAGCCATCATGGAAATGCAAATCAAAATGACCCTAAGATTTCACCTTACACCCATCAGAATGGCTAAGATCAAAAACTTAAGAGACAACACATGCTGGAGAGGTTTGGAGAAAGGGGAACCCTCCTTTGCTGCTGGTGGGAAAGTATACTTTTACAACCACTCTGGAAAGCAATCTGGCGTTTTCTCAGACAACTAGGAATACTACTTCCTCAAGATCCAGCTGTACCACACCTAGACATATACCCAAAAGAGTCTCAAGTACATAATAAGGACATTTGCTCAACCATGTTTCTAACACCCTTATTTGTAATAGCCAGAAGCTGGAAACAGCCCAGATGTCCCTCAACTGAATAATGGATGCACAAATTGTGGTATATCTACACAATGGAATATTACTCAGCAATAAAAAACAAGTAAATCATGAAAATTACAGGTAAGTGGTGGGATCTGGAAAAGATCATCCTGAGTGAGCTGTCCCAGAAGCAGAAAGATGCACATGGTATCTACTCACTCATATAGACATTTAATATAGGATAAACCCACTAAAATCTGTACACCTAAAGAAACTAATCAAGAGGGAGAACTCTTGCTAAAATGCTGAGTTCCTATCCAGAAAGGCAAAGAAGATGGACATCAGACGAAGGAGAAAAGAGGGAACAAGTCTGGAACCTGACACAGAGGACCTCTGAAAGGCTCTGCCCCACAGACTATCAATGCAGATGCTATTCAGTCTTTCTACCTGACCTTGACTTAATGTTGGAAGATGGAATCTATCAAGAAAATTGTCCATTTCATTTAGATTTTCAAATTTTGCGGCATATACGCTTTTGTAGTATGACCTAATGATTGTTTGAATTTCCTCAGTGTCTGTAGTTATGTCACCCTTTTCATTTCTGATTTTGCTGATTTGGTTAGATTCTCTCTGCTTTTTAGTTAGTTTGGCTAAGGGTTTGTCTATCTTGTTGATTTTCCCAAAGAACCAGCTTTTTGTTTCATTGATTCTTTGAATAGTTTTATTTGTTTCTAATTGATTGATTTCAGCCCTGAGTTTGATTATTTCCAGCTGTCTGCTCCTCTTGGGTGTATCTGCTTCTTTTTTTTCTAGGGTTTTCAGTTGGGCCATTAAGTTGTTTGTATGTGATGTTACGAATTTCTTCTTGAAGGCACTTAGTGCTATAAATTTTCCTCTGAGCACTGCTTTTAACGTGTCCCATTAATCTGGGTATTTTGTGCCTTCATTTTCATTGAATTGTAGGAAATCTTTAATTTCTTTCAATAAACCTTAACCCAGCTGTCATTGAGTAACAAGTTGTTCAGTGTCCATGTGTATGTTGGCTTTTTGTTATTTCTGTTGTTGTTGAGGTCCAGCTTTAGTCCATGGTGGTAAGATAGAATACAAGGGATTATTTCAGTCTCTTTGTATCTGTTGAGGGTTATTTTTTTTTCTTAAATTTTTCATCAATTACACTTTATTCATTCTGCATCCCCCCATAAGCCCCTCCCTCCTCTCCTCCCAATCCCACCCTCCCTCCTCCCTCTGCTTGCATGCCACTCCCCAAGTCCACTAATAGGGGAGGTTCTCCTCTCCTTTCTGATCTTAGTCTGTCAGTTCACATCAAAAGTGGCTGTATTGTCCTCTACTGTGGCCTGGTAAGGCTGCTCCCCCCCCAGAGGGAGGTGATCAAAGAGCAGGCCAATCAGATTATGTCAGAGGCAGTCCCTCTTCACATTACTATGTAACCCAATTGGACTCTGAACTGCCCTGGGCTACATCTGTGCAGGGGTTCTAGGTTATCTCCATGAATAGTCCTTGGTTGGAGTATGAGTCTCTGGGAAGTTTCCTATGTTCAAATTTTCTTGTTCTGTTGCTCTCCTTGTGGAGACCCTGTCCTCTCCAGCTCTTACTATTTACAGTTCTTACATAAAATTCCGTTCACCTGCCCAACAGTTGCCCATCAGGCTCAGCATCTGCTTTGATAGTCTGAAGGGCAGAGGCTTTCAGAGGCCCTCTGTGGTAGGTTCCTAGGTTGTTTCCTGTTTTCTTCTTCTTCTGATGTCCATCCTCTTTGCCTTTCTGGATGGGGATTGGACGTTTTAGTTAGGGTCCTCTCTCTTGCTTTGTTTCTTTACATGCACAGGTTTTAGTGGGTTTGTCCTATGTTGTATGTCTATATGAGTGAGTATATACCATGTGTGTCTTTTTGCTTCTGGGACAACTCACTCAGGATGATCCTTTCCAGATCCCACCATTTACCTGCAAATTTCATGATTTCCTTATTTTTCATTGCTGAGTAATATTCCATTGTGTAGATGTACCACAATTTCTGCATCCATTCTTCAGTTGAGGGGCATCTGGGTTGTTTCCAGCTTCTGGCTATTACAAATAAAGCTGCTACAAACATGGTTGAGCAAATGTCCTTTTTGTGTACTTGAGCCTCTTTTGGATATATGCCCAGTAGTGGTCTGGCTGGATCTTGAGGAAGCGCTATTCCTAGTTGTCTGAGAAAGCGCCAGATTGATTTCCAGAGTGGTTGTACAAGTTTACATTCCCACCAGCAGTCCCTTTCTCCACAACCTCTCCAGCATGTGTTGTCACTTGAGTTTTTGATCTTGGCCATTCTCATGGGTGTAAGGTGAAATCTCAGGGTTGTTTTGATTTGCATTTCCCTAATGGCTAGTGAGGTTGAGCATTTCTTTAAGTGCTTCTCTGCCATTTGGTATTCCTCTACAGAGAATTCTTTGTTTAGCTCTGTTCCCCATTTTTAAGTGGATTACTTGGTTTGCTGCTTTTCAGCTTCTTTAGTTCTTTATATATACTGGATATGAGTCCTCTGTCAGATAAAGGGTTGGTGAAGATTCTTTCCCAATCTGTAGGTGGTCACTTTGTTTTGATGACGGTGTCCTTTGCTTTACAGAAGCTTTTCAGTTTCATGAGGTCCCATTTATTGGTTGTTGCTCTTAGAGCCTGTGCTGTTGGTGTTCTGTTCAGGAAGTTTCCCCCTGTACCAATGAGTTCTAGGGTATTTCCCACTTTTTTTTCAAGCCGATTTAATGTGTCTGGTTTTATGTTGAGGTCTTTGATCCACTTGGACTTCAGTTTTGTGCAGGGTGACAAGTATGGATCTATTTTCATTTTTCTACATGTAGACATCCAGTTAGACCAGCACCATTTGTTGAAGATGCTATCTTTTTTCCATTGTATGGTTTTGGCGTCTTTGTCAAAGATCAGGTGTCCATAAGTGTGTGGGTTTATTTCTGGGTCCTCTGTTCAGTTCCATTGATCCACCATTCTGTTTCTATGCCAGTACCATGCAGTTTTTAAAACTGTTGCTCTATAGTACAACTTAAGATCAGGGATGGAGATACCTCCAGAAGGTCTTTTATTGTAGAGGATTGTTTTAGCAATTCTGGGTTTCTTGTTATTCCATATGAAGTTGAGAATTTTTCTTTCCAGGTCTGTAAAGAATTGTGTTGGTAATTTGATGGGCATTGCATTGAATCTGTAGATTGCTTTTGGTAAGATGGCCATTTTTACTATGTTAATCCTACCAAGCCATGAGCATGGGAGATCTTTCCATCTTCTCATATCTTCTTCTAATTCTTTCTTCAGAGATTTGAAATTTTTTTCATACAAGTCTTTGACTTCCTTGGTTAGGGTTACTCCGAGGTACCTTATGTCATTTGTGGCTATTGTGAAGGGTGTTGTTTCCTTATTTTCTTTCTCAGCCCTTTTGTCTTTTGTATACAGGAGGGCTACTGATTTTTTTGAGTTAATTTTGTATCCTGCCACTTTGCTGAAGGTGTTTATCAGCTGTAGGAGTTCCCTGGTAGAGTTTTTGGGGTCACTCACGTATACTATCATATCATCTGCAAATAGTGATAATTTGACTTCTTCCTTTCCAATTTGTATCCCCTTGATCTCCTTCAACTGTCTTATTGCTCTAGCAAGGACTTCCAACACTATGTTGAAGAGATATGGAGAGAGTGGGCAGCCTTGTCTTGTCCCTGATTTCAGTGGGATTGCTTTAAGTTTCTCTCCATTCAGTTTGATGTTGGCTATAGGCTTGCTGTATATCGCCTTTACTATGTTTAGATATGTGCCTTGTATCCCTGATCTCTCCAATACTTTGAACATGAATGGATGTTGGATTTTGTCAAAGGCTTTTTCAGCATCTAGGGAGATTATCATGTGGTTTTTTTCTTTCAGTTTGTTAATATGGTGGATCACATTGATGGATTTCCGTATATTGAACCACCCCTGCATACCTGGGATGAAGCCTACTTGGTCATAGTGGATAATATCTTTGATGTGTTCTTGGATTCGGTTTGCAAGTATTTTATTAAGTATTTTTGCATCAATGTTCATAAGGGAGATTGGCCGGAAATTCTCTTTCTTTGTTGAGTCTTTGTGAGGTTTAGGTACCAAGGTGACTGTGGCTTCATAGAATGAATTTGGTAATATTCCTTCTGTTTCTATTTTGTGGAATAGTTTGAAGAGAATTGGTGTTAGCTCTTCTTTGAAGGTCTGGTAGAATTCTGCGCTGAAGCCATCTGGTCCTGGGCTTTTTTTGGATGGGAGACTTTTGATGACCGCTTCTATTTCTTTGGGGGATATAGGTTTATTTAGTTGATTTACCTGGTCCTGGTTCAGCTTTGGTAAGTCAAATCGATCAAGAAAATTGTCCATTTCATTTAGATTTTCAAATTTTGTGGCATATAGACTTTTGAAGTAAGTCCTAATGATTGTTTGGATTTCCTCAGTGTCTGTAGTTATATCCCCCTTTTCATTTCTGATTTTGTTGATTTGGGTGGTGTCTCTCTGCCTTTTAGTTAGCCTGGCTAAGGGTTTGTCGATCTTGTTGATTTTCTGTTGAGGGTTATTTTATGATCAACTATATGGTCTATTTTGGAGAAGGTTCCATGCAGTGCTGAAAAGAAGGTATACTCTTTTGAGTTTGGATAAAAAGATCTGTAGACGTCTATTAGATACATTTGATTTAGGGACTCTGTAATTGTTTTTATTTTCCTATTTATTTTCTCTCTAGTTGATCTGTCCGTTGGTGAGAGAGGAGTGTTGAAGTCTCCCACTATTAAGGTATTAGGATCAATGTGTGATTTAAGCTGTAATATTGTTTCATTTACGAATGTAGGTGCTCTTGTATTTGGGGCATAGATATTCAAGATTGTATGTCCTCTTGGTGGATTTTTCCTTTGATGAGGATATAGTGGCCTTCCTTATCTTTTTGGATTACCTTGGGCTGAAAGTCTATTTTATTAGATATTAGGATGGCTACTCCAGCTTGTTTTCTGGTACCATTTGCTTGAAAAACATTTTTCCAGCCCTTTACTCTGAGGTAGTGTTTATCTTTGTTGCATAGGTGTGTTTCTTGGATGCAACAGAATGTTGGATCCTGTTTCCGCAACCATTCTGTTAGTCTGTGTCTTTTTATTGGGGAGTTGAGTCCATTGATGTTGATAGATACTAGTGACCACAAATTGTTACTTACTTTTGATGCGGGGTTGGTGTTGTCACTGAGTTTCATTGCTTGTATTCTTTTGATTTTTTTGTTGTGTAGTTATCTATTTCCTCTGTTTCCTTAGATGTAGTTGTTTTCTTTGGTTTGGAGTTTCCCTTCTAGTAACTTCTGTAGAGCTGGATTACTATGTAGATATTGTTTAAATTTGGTTTTGTCATGGAATATTTTGAATTCTCCGTCTATGTTGATTGAAAGTTTTGCTGGGTATAGTAGTCTGGGTTGGAATCTGTGTTCCCTTAAGGACTGTATGATTTCTGTCCAGGCCCTTCTGGCTTTCACAGTTTCTGTTGAGAAATCTGGTGTGATTCTGATAGGTCTACTTTCATATATTACTTGGCCATTTTCCCTTGCTGCTTTTAGAATTTTTTCTTTGTTCTATAGGTTCAGTGTTTTGACTATGATGTTACGTGAAGAATTTCTTTTCTGGTCTAGTCTACTTGGTGTTCTGTAGGCCTCTTGTATGTTTATGGAGATCTCTTTCTTTAAGTTGGGAAAATTTTCTTCTATAATTTTCTTGAAAATATTTTCCGGACCTTTGAGCCTGATGTCTTCTTTTTCTTCTACTCCTATTATTCTTAGATTTTGTCTTTTCATGGTGTCCTTGATTTCTTGGATGTTTTGTGTTTGGAACTTTTCTGATTTTATTTTGTCTTTGAGAGACGTATCAAGTGTATCTTTGTCTCCTGAGATTCTTTCTTCCATCTCTTGTATTCTGTTGGTGATGCTTGCCTTTGTAGTTCCTGATCTTTTCTCTATGTTCTCCATCTCCAGGTTTTTCTCTATTTGTGTTTTTTTTTTATTGATTCTAATTTCTGTTTTCATGTCTTGCACCATTTCCTTCATATGTTTGAATGTGGAGTCCTGCTTTTCAATGACAGCTTCTATTTTTTTGTCCGTTTCCTCTCTATATATCACTAATTGTGCCTCTACTTCTTTGGCTATAATTGCCTGTATTTCTATTAGAGCTTTGTTTGTTTCTTCTTTATTTGCCTTCATATGTGTGGACATTTCTTTGAGAGCTTTGTTCATTTCTTCTTTGTTTGCCTCAATTTTCGTGGTCATTTCTCTGAGAGCTCTATTTGTTTCCTCTTTCTTCGTCTCAATTTCTTTGGCTATTTCTCTGAGGGCTCTGTTCATTTCATCTTTATGGGCCTCTAATAGCTGGAGAAACATAGTTTTGAGGTCGTTTTCTTGTATATCTACTGAATTGAAGTGTCTATTGGTTTGTGGGGTCACTGGTGAGAGGTCATTATGTCCTGATTTTTGTTGGGTGTGTTCTTATGTCTGCCTCTAGCCATCTGGTTATTTATAACCCTCACTGTTCCTCGAGTTTGTAGTTCAGGCTATGATCATCTCTTTCTGTTTTCTGAACTGTTTTTTCAGGAAGATGAGAGAGGTTCACTGGTTTGGGAGTGTGAGTTGTGGTTTCAGTTGTGCCTAAGTAAGGAATGTGACGCTGGTGCTATTCACATGCGCTTTTAGCGGGTGCAGTGTGCATGCACGGATTCTCTGACTATTGCAGTGGCCTGCAGGCCACTATTATGCAGTTCTGTCTGAGATACAGGGATTGTTTGCCTGGATTACACTGGTGGACCCACAAGGCAGAGGCTTCAACGTTGTGGTTGCTATCTCAAGAATCCCTATGATGCCCACACTAGGGGTGTGGGTGGCAGGGATCTCGTCTGGTTGCTTCTGTGGAGAGGCCCTGGGTCTGGGGCAAACTCTCCCTAGAAGGCTCACTCACTCTCTTGCAGGACCAGTTGGAATGCACAGGGGTTCCCCTTGCTCTCTATTCTCTGATTTGGTCCTGCTGCGGAAAATGCATTGGTAGTCTAACAGTCAGCTCTATGGCACTGTGGCAGTAGGACTCGGTGTCCACCTTTCCCGTGTGCTGCCTCTCTGTCCTTTCCCTCTGCCAGGAGGGATTATGTTGACTGGTTCTGGGATAGCGCAGGATAGAGTTGGGTTGAGTGTTCTCAATCCCAGATCCCGGGCCCAGATCTCTCTGCCAGAAGCAGCCTGAAGGTAGAACCTATATTTGCTGATCCCGAGAGAGTACCAGGTATAGTTGAGTGTCCTCAGATCCTGAGCCAGGGTTTCTCTGCCAGGGGCTGCTAGGTGAGCTGGAGAGGGGGTGCTCTGTCCTGTGGCAGGCTGCCTCTCTGTCCTTCCTTTCTGACCTTCCCCTCCACTAGGGCAAGCTTATGGCGGAGTTCTCAGGGGAGTGCCAGAAGGGGTTGGGACTTCTCAGTCCCGATCCTGAGCCGGGGTTTCTCTGCCAGGGTTCGGGGGGCCACTGATGTTAGGACTTGGTGCTAGACCTTATTGTGCTGGACCCGGCAGAGTCTCAGGACGTGTGGAGTGACCACAGTCCCAGATCCCGAGCTGAAGTTTGTTTGCTAGGAGCAGCAGGCAACACTGGGGTCCCAGTGCTGTGAAGCCGCTGTGCGCCTCTCTAATCCTCCGCTCCGCAGCGGCGGGGTTATGGCAGCGTTCTGGTTCTTATTGTGCTGAGCCCAGGAGAGTCTCAGGATGTGTTGAATGACCACAGTCCCAGATCCCGAGCTGAAGTTTGTTTGCTAGGAGCAGCCGGCAGCACTGGAGTTCCGGCTCTGTGAAGCCGCTGTGTGCCTCTCTATCTCTCCACTCTGCCAAGGCAGGGTTATGTCGGCATTCGGGGAGTAGCCGAAAGGATTGGATTTTCTCAGCCCCAATCTCAGGGGGTTTTTTTTGTTTTTGTTTTTTTTTTTTTTTTGTTTGTTTGTTTGTTTGTTTTTAGTGAGAGCTGCAGCTCTCGCTGAGACTGGGGTACAGTCAATGTGGTCTGTGGCAGACAGATTCTGATGGATACCTCCTGCCTCCTCCGAAGAGGGAGTAGGGTTTTGGGTACGGGGGAAGTGCCCAGGGATCACCTCTCGGGTGTCTCCTCCCAGAGGAGTCTGCCGTGACCTGATTCTAGAAAGACTCAGATCATGGTTAGTCTCTTTCTTCTTGGAAGTCTAGATAACTCTGTTCTGGGTTGATCAGCCCCTTCACTCACCAATTTCTGCATTGCGGCTCCTCTCCCCTTCAGCTAAGCTGCACACTAGCCGCAGCCATCTTGGAAGTCCTAATATCCACTTATAAGTGAGTATACACCCTGTGTGTCTTTCTGCTTCTGCCATACCTAACTCAGCATAATCTTTTCTAGATCCCACAAATTGCCTGCAAATTCCATGATTTCCTTGTTTTAAATTGCTGAGTAGTATTCCATTTTGTAAATATACCACAGTTTCTGTATCCATTCCTCCGTTAAGGGACATCTGGCTTGTTTCTTGGTACTGACTTTTATGAATAAAGCTGCTACAAACATGATTGAACAAATGTCTTTGTTTTGTACTTGAGCATATTTTGGATATATGGCTAGGAATGATATAGCTGGATCTTAAGGAAGCACTATTCCTAATTGTCTGAGAAATCACCAGATTGATTTCCAAAGTGGTTGTACAAGTTTACATTTGTACCAGCAATGGGGTAGGTTTCCTCTTTCTCCACATCCTCTCCAGCATGTGTTGTTATTTCAGTTTTTTTATTAATTTTTATTTTTTATATTAATCACAGTTTATTTATTATGTATCCCATCTGTAGCCCCCTCCCTCATTCCCTCCCAATCCCGCCCTCCCTCCCTCATCTCTTCCATGCCCCTTTCCAAGTCTACTGCTAGGGGAGGTCCTCCTCCTCCATCTGACCCTAGCTTATCAGGTATCTTCAGGACTGTCTGCCATTTCTTCCTCTGTGGCCTAGCAAGACTCTTCCTCCCTCGGGGTGGGGGGGTTAAAGGAGCTATTCATTGAGTTCATGTCTGAAATACTTCCTGTTGCTTTTACTAGGGAAACCCACTTGGTTACTGAGCTGCCGTGGACTACCTAAGCAGGGGTTCTTGGTTTTATCCTTACGTGGTCCTTGAGTGGAGAAATAATCTCATAGAGGCCACCCGTACCCTGATTTATTTTGTCCTTGTGGAGCTCCTGTCCTCTCTAGGTCATACTAACTCCCCCTTCTTTCATTTGATTCCTGTACTCTGCCAAAGTTTTGGTTATGAGTCTCCCCATCTGCTTTGATACACTGCTAGGTAGAGTCTTTCAGAGGCCTCCTGAGGATGAGTTACCCCAGGAGCAGAAAGACACACACAGTATATACTCACTTATATAGGCCTATAAGAGAAGATAAACATACTAAAATATGTGCACATAAAGAAGATAAACAAGAAAGACGACTCAGAGTAAGATGATTAATCCTCACTTGGAAAGACAAATGGGATGGGCAGAAGAAGTAGGAGAAAACAAGTAACAGGTCACTTGAGTTTTTGATCTTAGCCATTCTGATCAGTGTAAGTTGAAATCATAGGGTCATTTTGATTTGCATTTCCCTGAATGTAAGGATATTGAACATTTCTTTAATTGTGTCTCTGCCATTCTATATTCCTTTACAGAGAATTCTCTGTTTAGCACAGTACTCCAGTTTTTAATTTGATTACTTGATAAGTTGCTTTTAAACTTCTTTAGTTCTTTATATATTCAGGATATCATCCCTCTGTCAGATATATTGCTGGTGAAGATTCGTTCCCAATCTGTAGGCAGTCATTTTGTTTTGATGACCGTGTCCTTTGCTTTACAAAAGCTTTTCAATTTTATAAGGTCCCATTTATTGATTGTTGCTCTGTGCTGTTGGTGTTCTGTTCAGGAAGTAGTCTCCTCTGCCAATGAGTAGTAAGTTCTTCCCCATTTTTTCTACTAACTGATTTGTGTGCTGGTTTTTATGTTTGAGGTCTTTGATCCACTTTGACTTTACTTTTGTGCAGGGAGATAAATATAGCTCTATTTTTATTTTTCTGCATATAGACATCCAGTTGGATCAGCAATATTTGTTGAAGATGCTGTCTATTTTCTATTGAATGGTTTTGGCTTTTTTGTAAAAAAATCTAGTATCCATAGGTGTGTGGGTTTCTTTCTCTGTCTTCTATTCGGGTCCAATGATCCACCATTCTGTTTCTATGACAATACCATGCAATTTTTATTACTATTGTTCTGCAGTACAGCTTGAGATCAGGGATGGAGATACCCCCTGATGATCTATAGTCATACAGGATCATTTTGAAAATTCTGGTTGTTTTTTATTTTTTTCCATATGAAGTTGAGAATTTTTCTTTTAAGGTCTGTAAATAATTGTGTTGGTATTTTGATGGGAATTGCATTGAATCTGTAGATTGCTTTTGGCAGAATGTCCATTTTCACTATTTTAATCCTACCAATTCATGAGCATGGAAGTTCTTTCCATCTCCTGATCTCTCCAAGACTTTAAACATGAATGGGTGTTGAATTTTGTAGAATGCTTTTTCCACATCTAAGAAGAAATAAAACCATTCAAAAAATCAATGAGACCAAAAGCTGATTATTTTAGAAAATCAACAAGATAGACAAACCCTTAGGCAAACTAACTAAAAAGCAGAGAGAAATTATACAAATTAACAAAATCAGAAACAAAAAAGGGGGACATTATGACAGACAGGGAAAAAAACAAAACAATCCTTAGGTCTTACTACAAAAGCCTATAGGCCACAAAATTTGAAAATCTAAACAAAATGGACAATTTTCTTGATAGATTCCACTTACCAAAATTAAACCAAGATCAGGTAGAAAGACTGAATAGACCTATATCCCCCAATGAAAGCAGTCATCAAAAGTCTGCCTTCCAAAAAAAAGCCCCAGGCCAGATGGTTTCAGCACAGAATTCTACCAGACCTTCAGAGATCTAAATTAGAAGTAGGTCTTTACACTTCAAATAATTCATTTAATAAAAACTCCCTGGAAGGTGTACCCAACATTTTTATTTTACTTAAATCCATATATACTCCAGTTGACATCAAAGAATAGCCATCACAGCTAGGAAAGAAATGATCATCCCAACCAATATGGAGATGGATAGTGAATCAGGAGGAAGGGGCAAGAACACCACAAGAAGACCTAAATATCCTGGGTCCATGGGAGCTCACAGAGACTGAACCACCAACCAAAAAGTATGCATGGGCTAGATCTAGACTCCTATGCATATGTAGCCGATATGAAGCTTGGTTATCATGTGGGTTCCCTAATAAAAGGAATAAAGGCTATCTGTGACTGTGTTGCCTGACTTTGGATGCCTTCCTCAAGCCGGACTGCCTTATTTGGCCTCAGTCGAAAAGGGTGCACTTAGAATTGTTGTTGCTTGATGCACCAGGGTGGCTTGGTACACTCTGTGGAGAAGGGGAAGGGAAGTGGAGGAGAAGAATGTGAGGGTGGGCCTGGGAAAGAGGAGGGAGGGGAATGTGATCGATTAAGTGAATCAGTATATTAATTAATAAAAGAAGAAAAGAATTATCCTCCCTGGTGTTCTTGGCTGCCTCTTGATGCATCAGCTCCACCAGACTATCCATCTGAGTGCCACCAGACTGGCTGAGTAATTTTCTGGATACCAGATTCTCTGAGAGCTGTCTGCTCATTTTACATCTCAGTGTCTCTCCTGCACATAGGTGAATCCCAAGTAAGAAAGGGAATTCTTGCCATGTTTCTTGCCTTTCATAGTGGGGGGGTACTGTACTGAGGGTCCAAATTAGCCTATTTTAAAAACTGATCTAAAGAAACTCTTAAAACTTCCCAATATTGAAGCTGGCCAAAAATGGGAAGTCTGCTTCACAGAGATGAAACCTTGTCACATTGGTTATAAATATCCGATAGTATTTGTAGACACCTTCTCAAGATGGGTAGAAACCTTTATACCTATAGGGATACTACTCTGGCAGTGATCAAGATTTTTCTTACTCTCCTAGGTTTGTGCTGCCCCTATAAATTGGATCCCATAACAGAAAGGCCTTTACCCTGTCCATAGCTCAAATGATCAGGAAGGCCTTAATATAACCATGAAGCACTATTGCACCTACTGACCTCAGAGCCCTGGACACGTTGAGGCATGAAGCCCATCATCTCTAAATTAAGTTTGGAACCTGGTGAAAATTGACCCAAGCCTTTTTAAGGCAAGCTGTACCTTTGACAAGGCAGGATTCCCCTCCTGTGGATTATTTTTGGAAGGAAACCACTTTTGTTCCCCCATTTAAGAGTCCCTGTCATTGAGAAAATTACAAATCTCTTTCTTTGAAGTACTTGTAGCCTCTCTGACATGTCCAGGCTACAGTCCATTCTAGGATTCAAGATGCTCTTCTGGGTTCCTCCTAAGTGTCTCATCATTCATTCTGAACTGGGGAACAAGCATACATCAAATACCTTATACTGTAGCCCTGACAGTGCAGACTGCACTCAGTGTTGATGGAATGCCCACTTAGATTCATTACCCCAATGCCAGCCTGTTCCAGACCAGGACCAAAATTGGACTGTGCTATTACCTAGACAAGATACACTCAGCCTAAGACTTTATCAAAAACAGGACCCATGTTCGGATGTATATTCCATCTTGCTGTGGCTAGCCTGGCTTCTTATTCCTTTACTCTTGTTTCCTTTCATAGTGGGGGGGGGGGGGGCTAACTGTACTGAGGGTCCAAATTAGCCTATTTTAAAAACTGATCTCATGAAACTCCTAAAACTTCCCAATATTGAAGGTGGAGGTTACCTTCTGTTGGGGTTGGGGAGAGGGCCTTTTAACATATCACACTGTTGTGGGAGCATTAAAGAAACAGGTTTTTACATATGTTCTGGTAAGTGGGAAGGTGAGAAAAAGGCCCTAGATAAGTCACAATGTAACAAAGAGAAGGACTATTTCTGTCCCTGATGGATATGTGTCGACATTGTCACCAATTCACTGGTCCCAGAAGACACCACCTTTCTGTCTGTATGGGGTGCGACTATGGGGGATCGGTCCAACCCTGCAATCAGTAATCCAGCATATTTACAAGAAAATTCTCCTCTACATTTTACTTCTTGAATACACCTATGAAATAAGATTCTATTCACCTGGACATGATGGGGGAATCTTATTACTATCTAAAGCAGACTATATCAGACCCCTGTTCACCTAGTTGGATAAAAGTCTGGTTGCCTTTAAAGGTCCCTTGTTCTAAATGCTCAGGGTTACACTTCAGTCCACAAATACGTTAGTGTAGCCCCAACTGGCTGGGATAAAACTTCTTATGTTTTAAAAGTTTTATTTATTTATTATTTATACATTATTCTGCTTACTTCTGTGCCTGCAGGCCAGAAGAGGGCGTCAGATCACATAGATGGTTGTGAGCTACCATGTGGTTCTTGGGAATTGAACTCAAGAAGTTTGGAAGAACATCCAGTGCTCTGAAACTCTGAGCCATCTCCCTAGCCCTGAGAAATAAAGACTTTCAATTGGCTCTGAACTGTGTCTAAGTGGTCATCTTTGGTGGATTCCCTGGAAGACCCACAGATAGGCCTGTGTCAGACAACAAATGGCTGGGCACATCGGCTTCACCAGCTCTTCCTCTGCTTTCTGGCCTCTGCTATGAGCCTGTAGATCAACAAAGGGAAATAAGGCAGGATTCCTTTCCTACAAAACAGCAGATATCGGGAATATTGAAGAGCCAAACTTTGTTGTTTCCTGTGCTGTACAGAGGACATTTTTCAGGGACTTATATCAAACTTGGAATTACAGCCTGAGCTTCACTTCAGGTCCATCATGCATCCTTCCTAAATGAGCCAATTCAGAAAGCCAAATTAGGAGCCTTCTCTCATGTCCCATGCTCCCCATTCCTGGCTCACAGCTCAGCCTCCATCCCTGGAGATATCCCTGTTACCCAGGACAGACAGGTGAAACTTCTATGCCACAGGCCCCTGCCTGCTGCCTGCCCATAGGCAATCCCCTAACTTGCCCCTAGGCAAGTTAGACAAACTCTTAGGCAAGGTAACTAAAAGGCAGATAGACAATATCCAGATTAATGAATTCAGAAAATAAAGGGGTGGGGCATTACAACAGACACTAAGGAAATACAAAGAATCATTAGGTCTTACTTCAAAAGCCTATACTCCACAAAATTGGAAAGTTGAAACAGAATGGATATTCTTGATAGATTCCACTTACCAATTAGAAATCAATATTAAGTAAACATTTTAAATAGACCTATAACCCCTAAGGAAATAGAAGCAGTTATTAAAAGCCTCTCAACCAAAAAGAAAAAAAAGGGGGGCTGGGCCAGATGGTTATACCACATAATTCTACCAGACTATTAGTCCAAAAAATAGAAACAGAAGGAGCATTTCCAAACTCATTCCATACGGCCACATTCAAAACTGATACCTAAACAATACAAAGACTCAGCAAAGAAAGAGAATTTATACCAATTTCCCTTATAAACATTGATGAAAAATACTTAATAAAATACTTGTAAACAGAATCCAAGAACACATCAAAAATATCATCAAACAGGATCAAGTAGGCTTCATCCAGGGATGCCAGGGATGATTCAACATGTGAAAATCCATCAATGTAATCCAACATATTAAAAAAACTGAAAAAGGGGGGGGTCTGCAAGATGGTGGTGCCGGGACAACTCTCATTTTGACCAGCAGCACAGCAGGATTGGCACAGGGACCAGCAGTCAGAACTCGCAGCCATAAAGCGATTGTGTTTCCCAGGTGAGAGGATACCCCACGGTGGGGGATTCAATCAGCTTTAACTCACCCAGCTAAACCTCGGAAGAGATCCCGGTTCCGACAGGTGCTTGGTCGCCAGCCCATAGCAACACGCCAGCATGCTCTGATCACTGTCCCAGACTGAACTGTGGGCACCACAACATCAGAGACTGAGATTTCCAGTCAAGAGATAACCCCACGGTGCAGGAAAGATTGGGACCGACCTTAGGTCACCCAGACATCTCCTGGAAAAGACTCAAATTCTGTGAGCACCCAGGAGCTGGCCCAGAGCCAGAGCCAGGGACCCAGGCGCGTGCACACAGCCCTGCCTGCAGGCCTGACTTGCTGCCCCAGATAGAACAGAGGGCCCCAGGGGACCAGAGACCGAGTTTCTCTGTTGGGTACAAACACACAGGGAGGGGAACGGCTGGTCTGATCTCAGAGCACTCAGCCAATACCACCACACCGAAAAGGTCTCCGGAAAAGTTACCCAGTTTGGGCAGAGGACCAGGCATCCAATCGCCAAAAAGGCAGAAAGGCAGAGCCACGTAAGTCTGTACCTACAGGTTCTACTTGCCATCACAGACAGAAAGGCTGTCCCCAAAGCAAAGAATGGGTGTCCCTGTCAGCAGGAAACCCCAAAGCGGGGAAGATCACCAGGTCCAATGCTCAGGACACCCAGCTGCAAAAGACTTTTTGGATTCACACAGACTCTAGACTCTAGCCTTCTACTGAAGGCAGGAGTGCTGTGTTCAACCACCATTGCTGAGTACCACTAGGGCACTGGGGCACACAGCTGCATCCTCAGAACTACAAAAGCCAGAGAGCCATTACAGCAGCCCTCAGATACTGAACCAAGGATCAACCAGTTATCCCTAGCTAAATTGACAAAACTGTGGGAGTCCCTGGTTCTTCAAGAGGGCTGCACCCAAAAATTACACCTTAAGAATAACAGTTGCTGCACACTAAATTCAGAGCAAGAAACCCAGCA
Source organism: Meriones unguiculatus (assembly GCF_030254825.1). Lineage (NCBI taxonomy): Eukaryota > Metazoa > Chordata > Mammalia > Rodentia > Muridae > Meriones > Meriones unguiculatus. The sequence continues at coordinate 119,243,925 of NC_083369.1, forward strand.
GCAGGACAGCCATCACCAGGACCTCTCCTGATGAGAGAAGAGCCTTCCTGAACACCACAGTTACCATACAGGTCCATACACCTGAAGTGAACTGTAACAATTCATGAGAAGCACCATCATTCAGTTGAACATACCCAAAAAGCAGAGGAGAACTTCAGAACCCTGCCAAGTGGATTCTCCCTGCCCCAGGACCCAGCAGGCACCAGAAATTAACAGACAACACCTGAGACAGAGAGATGGGTAGGGGCCATCGAAAAAGCACAATCAACAAAAGGCAAAGCAATATGGCATCCCCAGAACCCAGTTATCCAGGGGCAAGTAGCCCTGAAAACACTAACATAAGTGAAATTCAAGAAGATGACCTTACAATTATGCTTATGAAGAGGTTAATGGAGGATGTAAATAAAACGCGTAAAGAATTAGGGGAAGATATAATAAAAGAGATTATGCTCATCCGTAAAGAAATACTGCAAGAAGCAGCCAAACAGTATGTGGCTTTCAGAGAGGAAATGGTTAAATCACTGAAAAAAATAAAAGAAACAGAGAAATGTTCAAACAAACAGCTGAATGAATTGAAGGAAAAACAGGAAAATACAGTCAGACAGGTGAAGGAAATCAACAAAATGATTCAAGATCTGAAGATAGAATTGGAAGAATTAAAGAAAACACAAATGGAGGAAATCATGGAGAGGGAGAACCTAGGAAAGACAACAGGAACTACAGAAGTAAGCATAACCAACAGACTACAAGAGATGGGAGAAAGAATCTCAGGTGTGGAAGATACAATGGAAGAAATCGATGTATCCATCAAAGAAAATAATAAATCTAAAAAATTCCTGACACAAACCATCCAAGAAATCCAAGACAACATAAAAAGACAAAACCTAAGAATAATAGGAATGGAGGAAAAAGAAGATTCCCTGCTCCATGGCCGAGAAAATATTTTCAACAAAATCATTGAAGAATATTTCCCCAACTTAAAGGAGAGGCCTATAAGAATACAAGAGGCCTACAGAACACCTAATAAATTAGACCAGAAAGAAAATCTTCCCGTCACATAATAATCAAAACAGTAAGTATACAGAACAAAGAAAAAATATAAAAGTTGCAAGGGAAAAAGGCCAAGTAACATATAATGGCAAACCCATCAGGAACACACCTGACTTCTCAACAGAAACTAGGAAAGAGAAGGGCCTGGATGGATATCATGCAGACCCTAAGAGAACACAGATGTCAGCCTAGGCTACTGAACCCAGCAAAATTCTCAGTCCTCATAGACGGAGAAAACAAGATATTCAACGACAAAAACAAATTTCAACAATACCTACACACAAATCCAGCATTACAGAAGATACTAGAAGGAAAAATACAACCCAAGAAAACTAATTACCTTCAAGAAATCACAAGAAATAGATAACCTCATTACAGCAAAACAAAAAGTAGCCAAACACACAAACACACTACCATGGCCAACATCAAGGATCTAACAGCCACTGGTCATTAATTTCCCTCAACATCAATGGATCTAAACATAAATAGATCTAAACATAAAAGGATCTAAAATAAACATAAATGGATCTAAACATAAAAGGATCTAACAGCCACTGGTCATTAATTTCCCTTAATATCAATGGACTCAATTCTCCAATAAAAAGACACAGACTAACAGAATGGATGCATAAACAAGACCCAACAATCTGTTGCATACAAGAAACACATGTAAATCACAAAGATAGACATTACCTGAGAATAAAAGGCTGGAAGACGGTTTTCCAAGCAAATGGACCAAAGAAACAAGCAGGAATAGTCATTCTAATATCTAATAAAGTAGATTTTCAACCTAAATTAATCAAAAGAGATAGAGAAAGACACTTCATACTCATCAAGGAAAAAAACCAACAGGAAGATATCACAATCCTGAACATCTATGCCCCAAATGCAAGGGCACCCACATTTGTAAAACAAACTTTAATAAAACTTAAACCACACATAGACTCCCACACATTAGTAGTGGGAGAATTCAACACCCCACTGTCAACAAAGGACAGGACAAAAAAAACAAAAATTAAAAATAAAAAAAAACAATAACTCTGACAGAGGTCATGAATCAAATGAACCTCATAAACATCTACAGAACCTTTCACCCAAACTCAAAAGAATTTACCTTATTCTCAGCACCTCATCAACCATATAGAACAAAACAGACCATATAGTTATGGTCACAAAGCAAGCCTCAACAGATACAAGAAGGTTGAAATAATCCCTTGTATTCTATCTGATCACCAGGGACTAAAACTGGACATGAAGGATAAAAATAACAAAAGGCCTACACACACATGGAAACTGAACAACTTGCTACTAAATGACAGATGGGTCAGAGAAGAAATAAAGAAAGAAATTAAAGACCTCCTAGAATTCAATGAAAATGAAGGCACAACATACCCAAACTTATGGGACACAATGAAAGCAGTGCTAAGTGGAAAGTTCATAGCACTAAGTGCCATCAAAAAGAAATTTGAAACATCTCATTAAAGCAACTTAATGGCTCACTTAAAAGACCTAGAAAAAAAAAAAGAAGCATACACACCAAAGAAGAGTAGACAGCCGGAAATAATCAAATTCAGGGTTGAAATCAATAAATTAGAAACAAATAAAACAATTCAAAGAATCAATGAAACCAAGAGCTGGTTCTTTGAGAATATCAACAAGATAGACAAACCCTTAGCCAAACTAACTGACAAGCAGAGAGAAACTATTCAAATCAACAAAATCAGAAAAGAAAAGGTGGACATAACCACAGACACTGAAGAAATCCCAACAATAATTAGGTCTTACTTTCAAAGACTATATGCCACAAAATTTGAAAACCTAAATGAAATGGACAATTTTCTCGACCGATTCTACATGCCAAAGCTGAACCAAGACCAGGTAAACCAATTAAATTGTCCTATATCCCCTAAGGAAATAGAAGCTGTCATCAAAAGTCTACCATGAAAAAAAAGCCTAGAGCCAGATGGTTTCAGTGCAAAATTCTACCAGACCTTCAAAGAAGAGCTAATACCAATACTCTTCAAATTATTCCACAAAATAAAAACAAAAGGAACACTACCAAACTCATTCTATGAAGCCACAGTCACCTAGGTACCTAAACATCACAAAGACCCAAAAAAGAAAGAGAATTTCAAGCCAATCTCCCTCATGCAAAAATACTCAACAAAATACTTGCAAATCGAATCCAAGAACACATCAATGATACCATCCACTATGACCAGTAGGCTTCATCCCAGGCATGCAGGGGTGGTTCAATAAATGGAAATCCATCAATGTGATCGACCACATAAACAAACTGAAGGAGAAAAACCACATGATCATCTCCATAGATGCTGAAAAGGCATTTGACAAAATCCAACATCCATTCAGGTTTAAAGTCCTGGAGAGATCAGGGATACAAGGCACATACCTAAACATACTAAAGGCAATATACAGCAAGCCTATAGTTGACATCAAACTCAATGGAGAGAAACTTAAATCATTCCCACTGAAATCAGGGACAAGGAAAGGCTGACCACTCTCTCCATATCTCTTCAACATTGTTTTTGAAGTCCTAGATAGACCAATAAGACAATTAAAGGAGATCAAGGAGATACAAATTGGAAACAAAGAAGCCAAAGTATCACTGTTTGCAGATGATATGATAGTATACCTGAGTGACCCCAAAAATGCTACCACGAAACTCCTACAGCTGATTAACACCATCAGCAAAGTGGCTGGATACAAAATTAATTCAAAAAAAAAAAAAAATCAGTAGCCTTCCTGTATACCAAAGACAAAATGGACTAGAAAGAAATTAGTGAAACAAAACCGTTCACGATAGCCACAAAGGACATAAAGTACCTTGGTGTGAACCTAATCAAGCAAGTCAAAGACTTGTATGAAAAAAATTTCAAGTCTCAGAAGAAATAATTAGAAAAAGATATCAGAAGATGGAAAGACATCCCATGCTCAGGGCTTGGCAGAATTAATATAATAAAAAATGGCCATCTTACCAAAAGCAATCTACAGATTCAATGCAATTCCCATCAGATTACCAACACAATTCTTTACAGACCTTGAAAGAAAAATTCTCACCTTCATATGGAACAACAAGAAACCCAGAATTGCTAAAAAAAATTCTCTACAGTAAAAGATCTTCAGGAAGTATCTCCATCCCTGATCTCATGCTGTACTATAGAGCAAAAATATTAAAAACTGCATGGTACTGGCATAGAAACAGACTGGTGGATAAATGGAATCAAATAGAAGACCCTGACATAAACCCACACACTTATGGACACCTAAATTTAGACTAAGATGCCGAATCCATTCAATGGAAAAAGGACAGCATCTTCAACAAATGGTGCTGGTCTAACTGGAAGTCTACATGTAGAAAAATGCAAATAGATCCATACTTACCACCCTTCACAAAACTAAAGTCCAAGTAGATCAAAGATCTCAACATAAAACCAGACACACTGAACCGCTTAGAAAAAAAAGTGGGAAATACCCTTGAACTCATTGGCACAGGAGAATACTCCCTGAAGAGCACACCAACAGCACAGGCTCTAAGAGCAACAATCAATAAATGGGACCTTATGAAACTGAAAAGCTTCTGTAAAGCAAAGGACACTGTCCTCAGAACAAAACGACAGCCTATAGATTGGGAAAGGATCTTCATCAACCCTATATCTGACAGAGGGCTAATATCCAGTATATATAAAGAACTAAAGAAGTTAAACAGAAAAAAATCAAGTATTCCAATTAAAAAATGGAGTACAGAATTAAACAGAGAATTCTATGCAGAGGAATATCGAATGGCAGAGAAACACTTAAAGAAATGCTCAACCTCATTAGCCATCAGGGAACTGCAAATCAAAATGACCCTAAGATTTCACCTTACACCCATCAGAATTGCTAAGAGCAAAAACTCAAGAGACAACACATGCTGGAGAGGTTGTGTAAAAAGGGCAACCCTCCTCCATTGCTGGTGGAAATGTAAACTTGTACAACCACTCTGGAAAGCAATCTGGTGCTTTCTCAGTCAACTAGGAATAGAGCTTCAAGATCCAGCTATACCACTCCTAGGCATATATCAAAAAGATTCTCAAGTATACAATAAGGACATTTGCTCAACCATGTTTGTAGCAGCCTTATTTGCAATAACCAGAAGCTGGAAACAGCCCAGATGTCCCTCAACTGAATAATGGATGCACAAATTGTGGTATATCTACACAATGGAACATTAGTCAGCAATAAAAAACAAGGAAATCATGAAATTTACAGGTAAGTGTTGGGATCTGGAAAAGATCTTCCTGTGTGAGCTGTCCCAGAAGCAGAAAGATGCACACGGTATATACTCACTCATATAGGCATTTAATATAGGATAAACCTACTAAAATCTGTATACCTAAAGAAACTAATTAAGAGGGAGAACTCTTGCTAAAATGTTCAATTCCTATCCAGAAAGGCAAAGAGGCTGAGCATCAGAAGAAGGAGAAAACAGGGAACAAGTCAGGAACCTGATAAAGAAGACCTCTGAAAGGCTCTGCCCTGCAGACTATCAATGTGGGTGCTGAGATTTATGGGCAACCTTTGGGCAGAGTGCAGGGGATCTTATGAAAGAAGTGGGAAACAGTAAGATCTGGAGAGGACAGGAACTCTACAAGGAGAGCAACAGAACTAAAACATCTGAGGACAGGGGTCTTTCCTGAGACTGATACGCCAACCAAGGACTATGCTTGGAGATAACCTAAGACCCCTGCACAGTTGTAGCACATGGCAGTTCAGTATCCAAGTGGGTTCTATTTTTATAGGAACATGGACTGTCCCTGACATGAATAGATTGACCTGCTCTTTAATTACCTCCCCCTGAGGGGGAAGCAGTATTACCAGGCCACAGAAGAAGACAATGCAGCCCCGCGTGATGAGATCTAATTGACTAGGATCACAAGGAAGGAAAAGAAGACCTCCCCTATCAGTGTACTTGGGGAGGAGCATGCATGCAGAGGGTGGAGGAAGGGAGGGATTGGGATGAAAAGAGGAAGGGAACCACAGGGGGGATACAAAGATAATAAAGTGTAATTAATAAAGAAAATAAATGTAAAAATTAAAAAAAACTGAAAAAAACATGTGATCATATCATTAGATGCTGAAAATTCCTTTGACAAGATAGAACACCCTTCATGTTAAAAGTTTTGGAAACATCAGGGAAACAAGATGCATACCTAAACACACAAAAAAGCAAATATATAGCAAGCCAATAGCCAACATCAGATTAAAGGGAGAGAAACTGAAATCAATCCCACTGAAATCTGGGTCAAGTCAAGGCTTGCTACTCTCTCTGTATGTATTCAACATAGTGCTTGAAGTTCTAGCTAGAGCAATAAGACTAAAGGATATTGGAGATACAAAGAAGAATGAAAAAATTCAAAGTATTCCTACTCACAAATGATAAGCTAGTATACAAAAGTAACCTGCAAAATTCTGTTAGAGAACACCAACAACTGATAAAAACCTTCAGCAAAGCAGCTGGATACAATATTAACAAAAAAAAAAAGAAAAAAGAAAAAAGAAAAAAAAATACCAGACTTCCTCTATTGAAAGGACAATCGGCCTGAGAAAGAAATTAGGAAACACAAGACTCTTCACAACAGCCACAAATATAAATTATCTTGGGGTAAAGCTAACCAAGCAAGTGAAAGACCTGCATGACAAGAGCTTCAAGTCTCTGAAGAAAAAACAAAAAAAAAACTACAAAAGATATCGGAAGATGGAAAGATCTCTCATGCTCATGGATTGGTAGGATTAACATAGTAGAAATGGCCACCTTACCAAAAGCAGTCTACAGATTCAATGAAATTCCCATCAAAATACCAACACAATTCCTTACAGACTTTGAAAGAACAATTTTCAACTTCATATGGAAAAGCAAAAATCACAGAAGACCTAAAAAAATCCTGTACAATAAAAGAAATCCTGGAGGGATCTCCATACATAACTTCAAGCTGTACTACAGAGCAATTGTAGTATAATATATATGATACTGGTAATGAAACTGACTGGTTGATAAATCGAATCAAATTGAAGGACCAGAAATAAACCAAATCACCTATGAACATCTGATTTTTTTATAAAGATGCTGAAACCATACAATGGAAAAAAGACAGCATCTTCAACAAATGGTGATTGTCTAACTGGATGACTACATGTAGAAAATGCAAATGGACTCATATTTATCACCATGCACAAAATTAAAGACCAAGTGGATCAAAGATCTTAACATAAAACCAGATATATTATATCTGCTGGATGAGAAAGTGGTTAAGAGCTTGGAACTCATTGGTACAGGGGACAACTTCCTGAACACAACAAGAACAGCAAATGCTCTAAGATCAAAAATTATTCAATGGAACCCACTAAAACTGGAAAGCTTCTGTAAGCAAAAGACACTGTGAACAGAAGAAAAAGTGGGGTGGGGTTCTGATTTTTGAGATTGTGAAGCTTTGGCTGGCCTGTTCCTTGTTTACTCCATCATCTGATATCTATCCCATTTGCCTCTCTGAGAGATGATTGATCATCTCACCAAGGTTCCTCCTTATTGCTTAGCTTCTTTCGGGTCACAGATTTTAAATTTTTTATGTTTTTCATATATTATATGTCTAATATAACAGTATCATACTATATTAACATATTATTATAATATAATACTATTATATTATACCATGTGTGTCTTTCTGCTTCTGGGATACCTCACTCAAGATGAACTTTTTTGGTTCCCACCATTTGCCTGCTAATTTCATGATTTCCTTGTTTTTAATTGCTGAGTAGAATTCCATTGGGTAACTATACCAAAAGTTCTGTATCCATTCTTCAGTTGATGGAGCTCTGGGTTGTTTACAGATTCTGGCTATTATGAATAAAGCAGCTACAAACATGGTTGAGCAAATGTCCTTGTTATATATTCGATATGTACTTGGATATATTTCTAGGAGTGTTATAGCTGGATGTTGAGGGAACACTATTCCTACTTATCTGAGAAAGTGACAGATTGATTTCTGAAGTGGTTGTACAACTTTGGAATCCTACCAGCAATGGAAGAATGTTTCCCTTTCTCCACATCCTCTCCAGCATGTATTGTCATTTGAATTTTTGATCTTAGCCATTCTGATGAGTGTAAGGTGAAATCTCAGGGTTGTTTTAATTTGCATTTCCCTGATGACTAAGGACTTTGAACATTTCTTTAAGTGTTTCTGTGCTGGGAGAGATGGCTCAGCCCTTAAATGCTAAGCTCACAACCATAAATAAATTTGATACCTTCTGATTCAATGATATATGGAAACTGGTAACCTTTCTTTCAACTAGGGTCATTCTTATTGGATGTTTAATAATTTTTTGGTTTATTTCACTTGCTTGCTTTGGATTTAGATCACAGATCTGCTATTCTTTCAGTTTACAGTGACAAAACATTAAAATATATTTCCCCTGACAAAAGAAATCTTAAGTCTCAGAAGCCACCAATGGACAAAGAGGAGCACTCAGTAATCTACATCATTGATGATAGTGAAGAAGAAGAAGAAGAAGTTGTTGAGGAAGTGATAGAAATAAAAGATGATGATGTGGAGTGTTCAGCAGAGTCTACTCTAACAGGTACAATAAATACAGTTCTGAGTCCTGGTGGTATTCCACAGTGTATATTTGTGTTTGGGGGGAGGGGCTTGGTCAGAGGGCAATGTAAAGATTTAGGTTTCTCCTTCCACCATGAGTGTGTCAGAGAAGGATCATGTTGATTTCAGGCATGGCATTAACCTCTGCTACCTTACCTCCTAAATCATTTTACCTGCCTGGTTCATTTGATTTTTACATTGGTGCTTGAATTACAATAAAAGGCTAGTATTTTATTTTTTTATTTTTTATTTTTATTATTAGTTACATTTTATTAACTCTGTATCCCAGCTATATCCCGCTCCTTCATTCCCTCCCAATCGCACCTTCCCTCCCTCCTCTCCTCCCTGTCCCTCTCTAAGTCCACTGATAGGAGAGGTCCTCCTCCCCTTCCATCTCACCCTAGCTTATCAGTTCTTATCAGGACTGGCTGCAATGTCCTCTTCTGTGCTCTAACAAGGCTGCTCTTCTTTGTTCTTCATAAGCCTGTATCAAAATTCTAGAAATGCATATAATACCTTGACTTTGCAGTTCACACACACATCACTAAACTGAAAGAACTTAGTGTTACTACCGTAGAAAGACATAAAAACAGTAAATAAAACAGTCATAGCTTATGATTTTATTTCATCTAACTTTCAGAACAATATTTTGCATTTATATTTTCCTTTAAGATACAATATTGGAAAAATGCCTGAAAGAACTACAAACAAAATAACTATTTTATTAAAATTAACTAAACTAGTATGTTTAAATTAAAATGTTTTTCTTTTTTTTTTTTTTTTTTGTTCAATGCAGAAAAATGTGAAGTACTTGGTAGTACTGAGAAGGCATTGGTTCCTCCAAGAAGGATGGAGACACGGGGTAATATATATTTTCTTTCCTGCTCAATGAATTATTTCTATACCTGTATTCCCAGCACTGGGGAGGTACAGGCAGGGGGATAAGATGACTCAGTGACATTATCACCTACATATTTAGTTCATGGTCATCTTGAGATAAATGGGTTCCTGATTTAAAAAAAAAAAAAAAGCAGAAAAGAGGGACTGCCTCTGACATAATCTGAATGGCCTGCTCTTTGATCACCTCACCCTGAGGGGGAACAGCCTTACCAGGCCACAGAAGATGACAATGCAGCCACTCCTGATGAGATCTGATAGACTAAGATCAGAAGGAAGGAGAGGAGGACCTCCCCTATCAGTGGACTTGGAGAGGGGCATGCGTGAAGAAGGGGGAGGGAGGGTGGGATCGGGAGGGGAGGAAGGAAGAGCTTATGGGGAGATACAAAGTGAATAAAGTATAATTAATAAAAATAAAGAAAAAAGTAAACAAAATATCCAGGAAATAAAAGCAATAAAGAAAGAGAAAAGTTTACTTTGATTATCAAATATTGGATAAGTTATTTCACATGTGATGTTTGTTAAAGCCAAGAATTTTATATTATAAACAATTAATTAAAAGGCTTGTCTTTGGTAGTACTTGGGATGAAACCTAACACATTGTACATGGGGTAAATGCTTGACCAATGAACTAAACTCAGAGCTTTAATTTCTTTACAAACATGAAGTAAAGAATAAGCTGGAAAAAATTGGAGGTACAGTTTTTGATGTATTTGCATCTAGAGAAAAATTTAAAAACTAATCGGTGTTAATGTACTATAGGATTGCTAGCTAATGCTTTATTCTCAGTGATAGGATTCTACACAAATATTCTTTAATTAGTACCAGAAAATTTTTAGTTAACATTTTTCATTGATATGAAAAATAAAACTGATACTTTTGGGTATATGTGACTTAAATGAAATTACAGAAAGAAACATGGATGAGAAAAGTTTTTTATAATTCTTTGCATTAACAGATTTATATATACACATCATTATACACATCGCATATCAATGTTTCATTTACTGTATTCTCTAGTAATCCTCCTAGGTTCCTTTCACCCTCCCAATTTCTTTTTCTTTTAAAACAGCATCTCTACTACTGCAACAGGCCTTCAGAACTTCATACGCCCCCGGAACCTAACACAACTGAGGCCATGATAGAAAACCATTCAGGCCTTGAAACTCAACAAGTAGGGAGAAATAATCTTGTCTTAGTCAGGATTGCAATTGATGTGATGAAAAACCGTAACCAAAGCAACATGGGGGTAAAGAGGTTATTTGGTTTCTTCTTCCACATCAGAGTTCATGATCAAAGAGAGTCAGGAAAGAAACTCAAACAGGGCAGTAACCTGGAGGCATGAGCTGATGTGGAGACCAAGAAAGAGTGCTGTTTACTGGCCTGCTTCTCATGGCTTGCTTAGCCTGAACTATCCTCTTCTTCTCTTCTCTTCTCTTCTCTTCTCTTCTCTTCTCTTCTCTTCTCTTCTCTTCTCTTCTCTTCTCTTCTCTTCTCTTCTCTTCTCTTCTCTTCTCTTCTCTTCTGTTGTTTCTTTTCTTTCCTTTCCTTTTCTTTCATTTTCTTTTCTTACATTCTTCCTATTATGAAATAGTTTTTTTGAGATAGGGTTGTTTTGTTTTTTTTTTGTTGTTGTTGTTGTTTTTTTTTTTTTTTTTTGTAGTCTTTGCTTTCCTGGACTTGCTTTGTAGACCAGGCTGACCTCGAACTCACAGAGATCAGCCTGTCTCTGACTACCTGATTGCTAGTATTACAGGCATGCACCACAGCACCTGGATGGCTCAGCCTGAATTTTTATAGAGCATGTGCCCAGAGATGTGTAGATGTGCCTCTGTGTCTCTCTGTCTGTCTCTGTCTTTGAATCTGTCTCTGTCTGTGTTTCTGTCTCTCTCTCTTAGTGCTCCATTTTAAAGACTACTTTATTTGGGGTATTAAGGCCTGCATCTCCCTTCCAACCCCCCAACGTGAAGTGGGAGAGAAAAGTTAGTATGTAGAGAAGTCCCTTTTACTTCTCCCATCTGTTGAGGCTCAGTGGGTCTTTTAGGACTATACCAATCTCCATCAACCAGAGACACAACTGTCAGTGTTCTCCATGACACTGTGCCACAAAGCTTTTCTCTCCATCTGTCTGCTCCAAATCACCACACCCACTATCCATCTCTCAGTTCTCTCTAAACTTCTACTTGTCACATGCCAAAAGTTCACTCCCTCAATTTATATCCTCAGGGTCCTAGATCACACCTTTCTCTGTGACTCACATGGAAGGCACTAGCTAAGCCATTACCAGCTGGCAAAAGCCACAAGTAACATGAGTGGACAAAACGTAACCCACTAAAGTATCACGTTTGAGATATATAAAAGAAAAACCATATTTACATAACATAACTGAATTAACAAAGAAAGGAAATTCCCATTCCTCTCCCAGCCTCTCTGCTTCTCTCTCTTCCTGGACCTCTCTCTCTCTCTGATCTGAACACACTGCCCTCAATCACTGGTTAAGAAAATGCCCACGATTTGGCTATGAGACTCAGTATCTTCTCCTTCAACAACCTAATAGATAGATTCATTCAGAGGAGCCTACCCTCTGTGGTAGGCTTCTGCCCAGCTCCCTGTCTCCTCCGCTTCTGATGTCTATACTGTTCGCCTTTCTAAATGAGGATTAAGCATCTTCCCTGGGGCCCTGCTTGTTGTTTAGCTTCTTTAGGACTATAGATTTTAGTATGTTTATCCTATGTTATATGGCTAAGAGCCACTTAGAAGTGAGTATATACCCTGTGTGTCTTTCTGCTTTTGAGTTACCTCACTCAGGATGGTCTTTTCTAGTTTCATCTAGTTGCCTGCAAATGTTATTTTATTTTTTTATATTTTCTTTGTTTTTAAGTGCTGAGTAGTGTTACATTGTGTAAATGTACCACATTTTCTTTATCCATTCTTCAGTTGAGGGACATCTGGTTTGTTTCCAGCTTCTAGCAATTACGAATAAAATTCCTACGAATATAGTTGAGCTAATGTCCTATGGTAGCAGATGCTGAGTCTCATAGCCAAACATTGTACAGATTGCAGGGAATGTTATGGTAGAAGGGAAAGATAGAAGGACCTGGATTGACAGGAACTCCACAAAAAGACCAACAGAGCCAAAAAAAAAAAAAAAACTGTGCCCAGGGGTTCCCGCAGAGACTGATGACAACCATGCATGAAGAAGCCCTAGACATCCTGCTCAGATGTAGGCAGCTCGGTCTCAATGTGTGTTCCATAGTAAGGGCAACAGGGTCTGTCTCTGACATGAACTCAGTGGCTGGATCATTGATCATCTCTCCCTGGCTGGGGCAGGCTTGCCAGGCCACAGAGAATGAGGATCTAGACCGGCCTGATGAGAACTGATATGCTAGGGTCAGATATCAGGGGAGTAGGACCTCCCTTATCAATTGATTTGAGAAGAGGAATAGGAGGAGAAGGAGAGTAGGTAGGACTGTGAGAAATAAGGGAGGGGGCTGCAGCCTCGATACGAATTGAATAAATTGTAATAAATAGTAAATATTTTAAAAAGGGCCTACAGGCTTGCCTACAATCCTATCTCATAGAAGAATTTCATTAACTGAGGTTACCTATTCTCAGATGAATTTAGATTAGGTCAAATTGACATAAATCTAGCCAGCCCACCTGTCAAAACAGCCACAAAGGCAAAATTGGTGATTCCAGAATGTGGTGGGAAAGTCCTGAGTGAAATTCCATACATGTACTAACCCTGCTATTTTTACTTCTCTACTTCCATGTTTGTGAACAGAAATGTGCCAACTAGGATATGGGTTTTTGCATAAAAGGTTAAGGAATGTAAGGCTCAGGTGGTCTTCAATTTTTCTTTTAATTTAACTCAATTTAAAAATATTTTCAGACAAGCTCTCACCGTGTACCCTTAATTTGTCTGTGATTCACTACTTAGCTATCCTTGAACTCAGGGATCTGCCTGCATCTGCCTCCCAACTGCCAGCAATAGTGGTGTGTGACAGCCACACCCAGCCTGGATTCTGGCTGTTTAACAGGGTGGGTTTTATTTGTTACATAAGATTAGTTACAAAAGTAATACAGCCAAGCATCCTCCCAAGTACAGAGTATTCTATAAGCTAAAAATAATAATAATAAAGTTTGTCTTTTCTTCGAATTTTTCCTTGGGAAAGAAATGAAAGGTTTTTCTTTTTTTATTATTTTGTTTATTAGAACTTTTTTATGATCCCCAAACCATACAAGACTATCTCCAGTAGGCAAATCAGAAATCTAGTAATGTTAGTATTTCTCATTCACAATGCTAGGAACACAGATTTTTCAGATTTCTGGATTTTATTTGACTTTGGAATATTTGTATGAACATTACTGATTGAGTGTATCTAGTCTGAAAAGCAAAAACCTTGAGTGCAGGAAAATGTGACAAGCTTGAGGAATTTGGTTGATACTATTTTGTAATTTTTTTGGTACTGTAGAATGGATTTTACCTGTGTCTTCATTTACTTGTATATGTGGGAGCAATAACGATTTCTTTAACATTACGTTTTCATGAATATTTTTTTCAACATAGCTCACCTTAGCAGTGACGTTGTGGAAAACAAAACAAGAATGCAGTCCTATATTAAAAGTGTAGTCAAAGACTGCAACAGGAATATCAGAGAACACTGGAAAGTTCATCAAGAGGAAATGTAAGGCTTCATTTCTTTTCTTTTTCTTTTTAATTTATATATTCACTTTACATATGGATGATAGCCCCCTTCCTCCTCTCCTTCTGGTTCCATCCTCCCACTCTCTTCCCTCAATCCCCCTTCCTGTTCTCCTCAGAAAACTAGTGCTTCCATGACTAACCCACCCCAGAACATCAAATTGAATTAGGACTTAGTTCAACTTCAATTCACTGAGGCCTGGCAAGGCAGCCACATTAGATGGAAGGCTTCATTTCTTTAGAGCCACTTTTGTATGATTTATAGTATACATTGGTACCAATTACCCCATTAAACAGAGTCTATAGAAAATTCTTGGCTTTATTTTCCTACAAGCTACTGCTTGTAATAACTTCCTGGATTGCGATATATTTCTGGAAGCCTGGGGATGTCATTGTTTTGTTTTGTTTTGTTTTTTCCTTTTAAATACCAAATTATGAGGGTTATCTTGTTGTTCTGCTTTGTTTTGCTTTTCAAGACCTCTTCTCTGTGCAGCTCTGGATGTCCTGGACTCACTCTGTAGACAAGGCTGGCTTTGAACTGACAGAGATCCACCTGACAGAGACCTACTGATAGCTGGGAATAAAGGAGTGCGCCACTGCTACTCACCCTGAGAGTTATAATTTTTCTTTTTTTCTTCTTATTCTTATTATTTTATAATTTATTCACATTGTGTTCTGCTTGTAGCCCCCTCCCCATCTCCTCCTGGTGCCACCCTCCTCCCTCTTCTCCCCCCTCTACCTCTCCTTGTCACCTGATAGAGGAAGTCCTCCTTCCTTCTTATCTGTCCTTTGCCTATCAGGTCTGAATGGATCCTCTTTCTCTGTGGCCTAGTAAGGCCAACCCACCTGTGGGAGGTGATCAAAGAGCAGGCAACCAAGTTCATAGCAGAGACAGTCCCTGCTCCCTTTACTAGGACACCCACATAGAGACTGAGCTGTTTATAGGCTACATCTGAGCAGGGGGTCTAGGTCCTCTTATTGTATTGTCCTTAGTTTGTTTATTCATCAGTCTCTGCAGGACCCCCAGGGCCAGATTTTTTTGACACTCTTGGTCTCCCTGTGGAGTTCCTGTTTCCTCCAGGTTTATCTGTCTCCCTCTTCTTTCATAAGATTCCTAAGACGCTGTTCAAAGTTGGATATGGGTCTCAGCATGTGCTTCAATACCCTGATGGGTAGAGTCTTTCAGAGGCCACCTGTGGAAGGCTCCTGTCCTGTTCCCTATCTTCTTACACTTCCAATGTCTATCCTGTTTGCCCTTCTGAATGAGGATTAAACATCTTCCCTAGAGCCCTCTTTGTTGTTTAGCTTCTTTAGAACTATAAATTTTAATGCGTTTATCCTATATTATATGGCTAATATCCACTTATAAGTGAGTATATCCCATGTGTGTCTTTTTGCTTCTGGGTTACCTCACTGAGGATGATCTTTTCTAGCCCCCATTTGCCTTCAAATTTAATGATTCCCTTGTTTTTAAATTGCTGAGTATTATTCCATTGTGTAAATGTACCACATTTTTTTTTATCCATTCTTTATTTGAGGGATATCTGGATTGTTTCTAGTTTCTGGCTATTCTGAAACGGGTAGCAAGTGGCAAACATCATGTGTGGCTTGATTTTTGACAACATGACATTGCTAATCATTTCTTTCTTTTTTGATTCTTTTTTTATTAAATTTATTATTTTTATTGATTACGTTTATTCACTTTGTATACCCCAATAAGGCCCTCCCTCCTCCCCTCCTGGTCCCATCCTCTGTCCCCCTTCTTCAAGCATGCCCCTCCCCAATTCCACTGATAGGGGAAGTCCTCCTCTCCCTTCTTCTGATCTTAGTCTATCAGATCACATAAGGAATGGCTCCATTGTCATCTTCTGTGGCCTGGTAAGGCTGCTCTCCCCTCAGGGGGAGGTGATCAAAAAACAGGCCAACATAGGATAAACCTACTAAAACCTGTACATCTAAAGAAACTAATCAAGAGAGAGGATCCTGACTAAAATGCTCAATCCCCATCCAGAAAGGCAAAGAGAATGGACATCAGAAGAAGAAGAAGAAGAAAATAGGAAACAACCTAGGAATCTGCCACAGAGGGAAAAAGGCTCTACCCTGCAGTCTATCAAAGCAGACGCTGAGACTTATGGCCAACTGTTGGGCAAAGTGCAGGGAATCGTTTTTGCTTCTTAATAGAAATTTTTCAATCATTTTTTCAAACATTTTATAATTATTATAATTTATTTACTTTGTTTCTCAGATGTAGCACCCTCCCTCACTCACTCCCAGTCTCACCCACCATATTTCTTTCCCCCTGTATCCCTCCAGCAGTCTACTGATAGGGTTGGTCCTCCTCCCCTACTATCTGATCCTTACCTATCAGGTCACCTCAGACTTCCTAGATCCTCTTCCTTTGTGGCCTAGTAAGGCTACCCTGCAAGGGGGAGGTTATCTTTTTTAAAAAGTCATTTCTGTTCATTCTGGAAGTAGAGTAAAAGTTAGGTGTCATAGAAACTATTCGTTTTAATAGATGCTTACAAGATAGAA
Organism: Meriones unguiculatus; assembly: GCF_030254825.1. Lineage (NCBI taxonomy): Eukaryota > Metazoa > Chordata > Mammalia > Rodentia > Muridae > Meriones > Meriones unguiculatus. The sequence goes on from NC_083369.1 coordinate 119,260,758, forward strand.
AAATTCAGTTTCATATTGGAAATCATTTATGAATTTTAGGAGAGTTAAGCATTCCCTTGTGATCTTGGGTATACCAAACTAGATTTAAAAAACTGAAGTGAAATATTTCTACTTGAAACTCATATAGTGTTGATATTATAGCATTATTCAGTAGAAAATATGAAACAAAACTGCTTGGAGATGGAATGATATTTTTCTAAAATTTATACATATATGACATATATATATAAACATACATAGAGATAGACAAATGACCAAATGTTCTTATTAGTGAATAAGCCAGCCATATGAAAACACATTTTTATTAGTCAAGAAAATTATTTCTGGAATCAATATAAATCTAATTTTACTTTTTGTTTTCCCACAGGAACATTTCCTTTGCTATTATGTCTTCCCTTTTATGTTACATGATACATAATGTGGTAATTTAATTTTTCTTTGACATTCTCTTCATCTTGATATGTAATGTGACATTCATTATTATATTTTACAGGCGGGAGTTTAAAATTGAATATACTGAGCAGATTATAACTGTGTTTAAGCAATGGGATTCTGATATAATGCAAGTTGAAGATGAAGAAAATGAAATAAATGTTAGTATCACAGTTATTGTTATAATTAATCCGTTATAACTAAGTGTCAAGTCAAAATAGAGAAGGTATCCTTGCATTAGGAAATGAGCCAAGTATGGGGATCTGTTATTGGCTTTGTGTTCTATTCCTGGTAAAACATAAATCACAGAAATATAGACACACTTAATGTTCATAAAGGCCATCTGGCTTCTGATATTAGTTGAGATTCTTGTAATTTCAAGCAACAGAAACTTGTAAAGGAATAAATGAAGGATGACTGTTTTATGTGAAATAAATCAGGGGTGGGTTTGTTTCAGACATAGTTCAATGGTGTGAGGGATGCATTACATGATATTATCTGAGCTGTTTCTGGGTCTCAGTGATCTTTCTAGATGGCATATCTGAAATCTTCCATTTTTAGACTCAACTACAAATTCATTAGCTCCAGTGAACTGAGACAGTCTTTCTCAATAGCCCTGGCAGAATATTCCTGTGAAGGGATATCACTGAACTAGTTTTGATCATTTCCCAATTCCTCAATTAAACACCATAGTCAGAATATGGTTTATATCATTTTCTTCTGTTGCACTTCATGCTCTTATCTGTCTCCCTCGCCTCAAATTCCCGTTCCTTCCTTCTTTCTGTCCTTCTCTTTCTCGTTGTGAGTTCATGACTTAACTCAGAACATTTTGCAAGTAGGCAAGCACACTTTTACAAAGCAACAGTAATAAGTCACAATCATTTTGCTTCCTCAGCCAACAAGTGTGGTACTTCTCTGTTCCACACGGGTGATGAAAACTCACCCCGTGCATACAATTCACGGCACTAATTACGCTTCCAATTTGTGTCATTTTACCATTTTGTTTAAGGAAACCGTTTTTATATTATATTTGAGGTCCTGATTATACTCAAATAGTCTTGGGGTTGGACGTCAGCTTAGGTACGGAATATTCAATTTGTCACAAATGTGACACTCAGTGGGCAGTTGAGTAAGCCACTAGTATGTGAGGATGTAGTTCAGGAGGAAGCCATTTCTTAAGGATAAGAAGTTGAGAATTGTTAATTTAAGGTAATTTTTAAAGCATGAAGATCAGATGAAAACATCAAGCTGTGACTGAGCATGTATGTGAAAAGTCTAAAGGTCAGATCCCTGGACGTCTTCACTGCACTGATTCTCAAGGGTGAGAGTGAACTGGTAAAGCAGATTGAGAACAAATGATTTATTAGGTAGAAATTAAAACTCTTCCATGTAAAGGAAGCCTTTTGAAAGAAGAAAAGATTATTGCTTTCACAATATACCACTTCTAGGTGAAGTAAGGTAGATTTGACAATATAGACGTCATCATAGGTGTTCTGAATCAGAATGAGTAGATTGGGAAAGTGAGCAGAAACCTGAGAAATAAATACATGATAGGAAAAACTGTGATAGCCTAAGAAGTAATGCTTTGGTTTTTGTTGTTTCTTGGTGGTTTTAAGAGACGAGACATATATTTAAAAAGAAGAAAGCAAAGATAATTGCTGAGTTCTTAAGAAAAGGTATGTGAAAAGATTGAACTTCGTAAAGAAGTATAATACAGCTTTTAAAATGGAAAGGATAGTGTAAAACATGGCATGTACAGTTGGAGGTGGGTGGTAGATCCAGTGATGAGAGACTGAATATTCCCTTTGGATGGTATCTATGTATTCCATGAAATAAGGCCATCAGGTTGTGAATGTGCTGTCATCAGGGAGATTAGCTAGGGCTGAGGCTTCCAAACTTGTGATTTAACCAAGTAAATGTGAGTTAGTACAGAGTAAGATTTATATGCAAAGAGGAATTTTAATGATTGGTTATAACATTTGAGGTTGGAAAAAAACTGAAAATAACAGACATGGGACAACAGTAAATAGAAGGTAGGGTTCATGAATTTTTGGTCTTGAAGGATTGCTCACCCATAATACCAAAATGAGTAAGCTACAGTGGAAAGTGTTATAGTATTATCTCATAATATGTGGAGAAAGAGTTGTCATAATACTTAAAGCTTAGATTCTGGAAGCATAATATTTTGGATCTGATTCATACTTCAATAATAGCAAAACTTGGAACAACAGACACTGTACCATTGTAACTCAGTTTTCTCATCTTTGAAATTAAATGGTGAGCATTTCCTTAATAAGGTCAAAATCATATCTGCCATGGAGTTAACACATATTCGCCATTACCAGCACTATAGAAAAGTGTGTTATCAACAATGGCAAAATATAGAGTACAAGTACTTAAATGAGTGGATAAAGTAGGTTACAGTGCAAAGTCATTGGTGAAAAATAGATTAAGAAATTGAGTGGAATAGACGTAAATAAGAAACTTTATTAATATATTTACTATTCTGTCTGATCTATAATGAATTAAACTGTTATCAGTGTGTGGTATCAACCAAGCAATCCTATCAACAAGCTCAGTAGAAGGGTTAGGAAGCAGATGATGACAGTTGGAGGGATTTAGGAAGGGAACCTTTGGCTGTGATTACCTTATAAGGAAAAACAAGGAGTACCACAATGACACAGATTCTACTATAAAGCCCCAGCATAAAGAGAAATTATGAACAAATAGCTATAAGAAAATTTGACAGGATAATACTATTTTATGAAGTTTCTTGCTTAACTGCCTAGTTTGAAAGAAACACCCTTCTACTTTAGGTTTCTTTGCTTTTGTCTAATATGGTACAGCATGCCTGTAGCTTCATCTCTCAGGGGGTTCAGACAGGAGCACTGTCATGAATATGAGGCTATATAGGATTACATAGCAAGACAGTGACTCAAAAATCCCAAGGAAAAAAAAGCCCTTCACTTATAACTTTGAAATTATTTATAGCAGTGGTTCTTGACCTTCCTAATGCTGTGCTCTTTTAATACAGTTCCTTGTTTTGTGGTGATCCTCAACCATAAAACTATTTCATTGCTACCTCATAACTGTAATTTTGCTACTGTTATGAATCATAATATAGGAATTATGTCCTGTAGTCGAAGTTTAGTTCAGAAATTTAAAAAAAAAATAATGTCTTTATATCACTTTACAGAGGCAGTTGCTCATTTAGCCAGCATAGTAGTTTCAAGGAAACAGATAAAAGCAGAAAAAAGGGAATTTTAATGAATTACTTTCTTTACCTGTCTCATTTTTGTTCTTCAAGTATCCTAATTTTCTTCAAATTTTATTTTATTTGATGACCAGTAACAAGTGTTCTAAGGTAAGCTTACCTTTTCAGTGAAGAAACGTATTTGTGCTGGCACTTTCTCAGACAATTAGGAATAGTGCTTCCTCAAGATCCAGCTATATCACTCCTAGGCATATACCTAAAAGATGCTCAAGTACACAACAAGGACATTTGCTCAGCCATGTTCATAGTTCAACCATGCTCGTAGCCGCTTTATTCATAATAGCCAGAATCTGGAAACAACCTAGATGCCCTCAGTTGAGGAATGGATACAGAAATTGTTGTACTTTTACACAATGGAATACTACTCAGCAATTAAAAACAAGGAAATCATGAAATTTGCAGGCAAATGGTGGGGCCTAAAAAAGATCATTCTGAGTGAGGTATCCCAAAAGAAGAAAGACACACATAGAATATACTCACTTATATAGACCTGTAAGATAGGATAAACATACTGAAATCTATACACCTAAAGAAGATAAACAAGAAAGAGGACCAGGGTAAGATGATCAATTCTCACTTAGAAAGACAAATGGGATGGACACTGGACGTAGGAGAAAACAAGTAACAAGACAGGGGCCTACCACAGAGGGCCTCTGAAAGACTCTTCCTAGCAGTGTATCAAAGCAGATACTAAGACTCATAACTAAAACTTCAGCAGAGTGCAGGGAATCATAAGAAAGAAGGGAGAGTTAATATGACCTGGAAAGGACAGGAGTTCCACAAGGACAAATATATCTGGGCACAGGGGTCTTTTATGAGACTGTTTCTCCAGTCAAGGACCATGTATGGATATAACCTAGAACCTCTGCTTGGATGTAGCCCATGATGGCTCAGTATCCAAGTGGGTACCCTAGTAAGGGGAACAGAGACTATTTCTGACATGAACTCAATGGCAGACTCTTTGACCTTCCCACCCGCCGTGGGAGGAGCAGCCCTGCTAGGCCACAAAGGAGGACTTTGCAACCAGTCCTGAAGATACCTGATAAACCAGGGTCAGATGAAAGGGGAGGAGGTCCTCCCCTATCAGTGGACTTGGAAAAGGTCAGGGAGGAGATGAGGGAGGGAGGGTGGGACTGGGAGGAAATGAGGGAGTGGGCTACAGCTGGGATATAAAGTTAATAAACTAATATTAAAAAAAAGGAAAAAAAAAAGAAATTGAGTGGGTTCCATAGTAATGGGAAGAGGGACTGCCTCTGACATAATTTGATAGGCCTGTTTTTTTATCACCTCCCCCTGAGGGGAGAGCAGCCCTACCAGGCCACAGAAGATGACAATGCAGCCATTCCTGATGGGATATGATAGACTAAGATCAGAAGGAAGGAGAGGAGGACCTCCCCTATCAGTGGAATTGGGAGGGGCATGCGTGAAGAAGGGGAAGGGAGGATAGGGCTGGGAGGGGAAGAGGGAGGAGCTTATGGGGGATACAAAGTGAATAAACTGTAATTAATAAAAAATAAAAAAGATATAAAAAAGAAATTGAAAGGACAGAGTTATTGGAAAATCATATGTGTAGACATTACTGGAGTAAGTTATATCTTGAATATTAGGAATTTCTACTCACTCACATGAACTGCATGTTTCAAATCCCAGCTACTAGGGATACTGAAGCAGGAAGATCATGAGTTTCTACTGTTTTGTGCAGTGTAGAATCTGGCTTTGAAAATTCCTACTCCATGACTTGGAGGATGATTTTTGCTGGTTAGTGGTAAAGGCACCAATTGTGTAAACTCAGTGATAAAAAGTACCAAAATAAAATATTGATGGCATTTACTATAAAAACAATTCCTTTTAAGGAATCCTTTTACAGATTAGTTTAAAGGGATGTTTTGAATTTAAAATTTGAGTCCAGGGGATTACCTTAGTTGTACTCTTTTTTTTTTTTTTTTTTTTTTAGCATGAGTGAAGCTAAGAACAGCATTAAGAGCAACAAATTTCATACTTAATTGTTATTACACAGCTTTCCATTTATACTTCTAGGGTATTTTTAATCATCAACAGAAGACTTTTCAACAAACTAGAATGCTTCAGGCTGACAGCCTGAAAACACTTAAGCAGGCAGATGATGAGTTCTTAAAGACATGTCATAAATTTTACCCTCATGCATTCTCTTAATACACTTTAAAATTTTACCTACTTTCCATTATGAATAAGTGACTGTGAATGAAGTAATAAGTGAATTGGCAGATTTTTCAAAATTTTGGCAAGGAATTATTCAAAACAGGAAATGTTTAGACTTTTTTATTAGAAATATGTGTATGCATCAAATGCATAATATATTCTCATCATAACTATCTGTCTTTGTGTATCCAGTATTTATTAAATAAAGAAGTGCTTAGTTGATATTGCCCAATATTTTGTTTCCAAATGTATTATAGAAGCATTTCATGATATAATAGATTTTAAAATAATTACAGGTACCAAAGTAATTTTCTATAATCATAAAATAGAGTCTAGAACACAAAAGGTGAGGGTTAAAATTCCGGGACTGAAGAAACGGCTCTGCTGTTAAGAGTGCTTGCTGCTCTGTCAGAGGATTGGAATTTGCTTCTCAAAACACACATCAAGAGGTTCACAATTCCAGCTGCAAGACATAGGACACTCTTGCTAGTCTCCATGAACACCCACATACTTGTGTGTACATGCATAAACACACCCACATAAATAAATGATAAAATTTTTATAAAAGTTATAGAGTTAAAGGATTTTATATAAGTAGATAGGCATATCAAGGTCCAAACAGTAGTTTTAAGACACTTTGAAAGAACTTTATACTCATTTCTATAAACACCAAAGAGCGAGTCTTAAGTCCAATTAGAGAGCTGTTATTGCCAAGGTTTTCATGCCCCTACTCCACCTTTAGAGTTACCATGCCATGCTGGCAGTTGTTGTGATTCATGTTCCCTCTGGCTAAGTAGGACTATTGGTTGCCTCCCTCCTTTTGAAACTTTTTTGCCACCTTCTGGTACCATGAAAGCTAGTTCCCAAGTAGGAGACTTTCAGGTCAGTTACAGCTTGGGTCCTCTGGGTCTGGGCCCAAAGTGCGCAAAAGACTAGTTGAATTTTTAAAAAAATCAATTTGTATATTTAGCATGGAATTGGTTAAATATTGTCTGCTATGTAAGCTATCTAAAACATTATTTTCTGCAAATATATTCTGTAACTTCCTGTTCTATAAGATCCCTTCCATTTACTACATCTGCTCATTAACCTCATCTCATTACATAACTGCTTTATCTAAACCCACAGGTGATCAACTTCCATTCTTTGTCTATATTCTTTCCCTAGAATATTGTTAATTCCCGTATTTTTGAAACCTCTTTTGCCAACCTACTTGGAATTGCCCCGTTTTCTACACTGTAGCTAAAATTTGATTTATTTCATTTCCAGTTATGAAGTGTTTGATTAATTTTGTTTGCATGGGTTTTCTTTTTGCATTGAAAGGAGTGAGCTACCTTGTCTTTTTTTTAAAGCCTCCCCACACATTCACATAACAGTACACCTTAAGTACTAGGCAAAAGTAACATGTTAGTTAATTAACTTAATTTTTTCAATGGATATGTGAGCACAGGCAAATGATGCCAGTTCTGGGAAGCCTGAGAGAGAAGCATGTGATGATGGAGTGTAGCTTGGGCTAAACACTGTGATCCTATAAAAAAAATGTACCAAAATGTAATTTTTGTTTTATATACCTTGGGAAAAATATTGTAATACAGATCATTTAATTATCATTCACACTGACTGTTAATCATAATAAATAAACTATAAGCTGATATTTGAGAACCTTTTAAAAAGTCTTACATACTAATTGCAACTTTGGATTTTCTAGTGTTTCTAATTCTACACATTTTTGTTCTTTCTCCCTTTTTAAGTATTTGGTCTTATGTGGCTCACACTGGCCTTGGTCTTCATGAATATCTGAGAACTCCAAATCCCTCTGCCTTCACCTCTCTTCTGCTAAGATTACAAGTGTGTCCCACTGCTTTGTTTACATTGTGCCAGGGATCAAGTTCATTCATGCTGGACAAGCACTCTACCAACCAACATAACTGCCCAGCTCCACCCTGCTTTTTCAGACTGGGTCTTACTATTTTGTCCAAATTAATGCCAAGTTCTTTATACTCTCAAGTGAGCTTTAGGGAGACTGGGAGCCACACTTTCTTTTTTCTCTCTCTAACCTTAACATCTCACTTGACTATTAATCACACAGAGTGCACTCACACAAAATACACTACTTTCATAATGTTATAATAATCTTTGATTCACTTGTTCACAGACACACGCATATATATATTATGGGGTGAATTTTGGTGTAGTCTAATGTTTTTATGAAGATGGAATTGATATTGTATATTATTTGAATATAAAAAGATTCTTTTTTTCTTTCTTTTTTTTAAATTTTTCATCAATTACACTTTATTCATTCTGCATCCCCCCATAAGCCCCTCCCTCCTCCCCTCCCAATCCCACCCTCCCTCCTCCCTCTGCTGGCATGCCACTCCCCAAGTCCACTAATAGGGGAGGTTCTCCTCTCCTTTCTGATCTTAGTCTGTCAGTTCACATCAAAAGTGGCTACATTGTCCTATACTATGGCCTGGTAAGGCTGCTCCCCCTCAGGAGGAGGTGACTAAAGAGCAGGCCAGTCAGTTCATGTCAGAGGCAGTCCCTCTTCACATTACAATGTAACCCAATTGGACTCTGAACTGCCCTGGGCTACATCTGTGCAGGGGTTCTGGGTTATCTCCATGAATAGTCCTTGGTTGGAGTATGAGTCTCTGGGAAGTTCCCTATGTTCAAATTTTCTTGTTCTGTTGCTCTCCTTGTGGAGACCCTGTCCTCTCCAGCTCTTACTATTTCCCAGTTCTTACCTAAAATTCCATTCACTCTGCCCAACAGTTGCCCATCAGGCTCAGCATCTGCTTTGATAGTCTGAAGGGCAGAGGCTTTCAGAGGCCCTCTGTGGTAGGTTCCTAGGTTGTTTCCTGTTTTCTTCTTCTTTTGATGTCCATCCTCTTTGCCTTTCCGGATGAGGATTGGACATTTTAGTTAGGGTCCTCTCTCTTGCTTAGTTTCTTTAGATGCACAGGTAGTTTTTAAACTATCTTGAGAAACTGTGATGAAAAGTTGTTTTGGAACTAAAGCATTCTTTTGTGCTTTAGGTTTTGGAGGATTTGGAGAAGAATTATAGCAATGTACTTAACAGTATACACAATGAGTTTCAAAAGCAGAAGACTCTGCTGCAAAGAAAAATTACAGATGGTTAAATATTGAACCGTAGCAACATGGAAAAGTAGAAGCACCAAAATATTTTGTTTTCCTTAAATACAACACTTCAAAAATATTATTCTGTTGAGTTGAGGAAAACAAGAACCTGAGCGATATAATTTGCATTACCTTAGACATATGTCTTTGAAATTTGACTGTATATTATACCATCTTTGATCATTAGCTTTATAAAATGCAGTACTCTGTTCCTGTTGACTTCCAAATAAAATTTCATCAGCTTTTTACCTGTGGGAGCAAATTTCTTTTACAATGTTAATTAACTTTTATGAATAAAGATTTTGTAGGGGAAGCATGGGATGGGGACACATGCCTTTAATCCCAGCGCTTGGGAGACAGAGGCCAGTGTGAGTTCAAGACCAGCCTGCTCTACAAAGCAGCAGTTGCCTAAGACCAACCGTAAACACAGCTATTTACATTACAATTCATATCAGTAAGGTCCAGGACATTCAGGACTACATAGTGAAAGCTTCATTTGAAAGAGAAAAACAAAATGTAGGTTTGGGATTTAGAATAAGTCCATTTGTTATCAATCACAAGGCACAAAGGATGAGACAGTGGGACATTAGGCAACATCTAACCCCACCTCATAAGGTCAAGTTTCCACTGGAGAAGATGAGTTAATCAAGACTTACTTATAGAACATAGGTAAGACATTACTGACAGAAATGTTGGTAACCACAGGGGTGGCCACACAACCTGCTGCTTTGTTGTGTATAGGATTAGGGAAACACACAGTTACATGTAGAGCATAGACAACTCTGAACCTGATTCCACTCCAGCACACAGCTTCATTTAGGTGAGAGGGTTTATGTCTCCTGACCCTAGTGCTCAGTCTCAGTTTTCAACTAAAAACTCAGGGACAATCCAGGCCAAAATGTGCTCTGGTGACTTAACGCATGTCCCAGTCCTGTTCTGTCCTGAGCAGAAGGTTTGGATGGGCAATGGAAACTTAGACGCTGTCAGTGTGTGAGTGATCCTCCTTAGGACTCCATGACACAACATCAAGCATCAAAAGATGAGGGTCAGGAGACAGCAGTTGTAATGCAGGCTTGAGTTCAGAGGGCAAAGCAGGAAGCCAGTCCTCACAGGAAGATAGCTTGTTTCTGTTTTCAGTATCTTGCTTATTGAAAAATCTTTTGAATCTATGAACTATGAGTGGGAGTTATTTCATCCCTGCCAACCTCTCTAGCAGTTGGAGTATTTCTTTGTGTATCTGGGGCTGATTAAAGGACAAAAGCCAAATTTAAAGCCCTGGCATTTTTAGGATCCATTGGGTCAAGAGGGTGTAAATTTGGAAAGATTTCAGTAATTCCTTGAGAAGTGCCCCAGAAAACTCTTCTGGGCTGTGAAGAATCTTAGTGGTCATAGACAAATTTGTGATTTTTCAAGCTGCATCCTGAATTACAGACATAACAGAGCAATGAAAAGTGTCCAGGGCCTGAGAACCAGCATACATATTGGGATCCCAATCAGGGTGCTTGGATGGGAAAGGTGCCTCAAAAGTGAGTAGCTTTTCACTATTCATACAGTAGCTGAGGCCAAAAAGCCTTCCCTGACTCTGCTAATTATACAGTCCCTTTCCTCTGAAGTAGATAGTCAGAAGGAGCAGCTGCCAAACATCCAGGTAGATCAGTGAGTACAGAGGACAGACTGTGAATCTAAAAACAGGAAATCTCCCTTCCTTATTTACCAAGAAAGTAAGCAAGAACTGCTAATTAATGCACTCGTATATAAAACATATGGCATTCTTGCTTTTATAGAAAAATCCATTGGTCTTAGAATCCAAAAACTCAAAAATATTTGATAAAAGCAACAAACATTTCTTCATCCTCAATACTTCCAATCTTACTAATGCTAACTACCCCAAACCTAATTTCTATAATCAACCTAACTAAATTAATTGACTTGCCACTTTACGTGATCAAAACTATTAAATACTCATTCATCCTCAGTTTGATCCCACTAACACTGTTCATTTAGTCAAACACAGAACCCATAATTATCTCCTGACATTGAATAACTATAAACTCAACAAAACTGACAATTAGCTTCAAAATAGACCTAGTCTCCATTCTATTTTTATCTGTAGCCCTATATATAACTTGATCAATCATAGAATTCTCCTCATGATATACACACTCAGACCCACAATTAAACTGTTTTGTTAAATATCTCCTATTATTCTTAATTACTATAATTATCTTAACCTCAGCTAACAACCTATTCCGACTCTTCATTGGCTGAGAAGGAGTAGGAATTATATCATTCCTACTTTATGGCTGATGATATGGATGAACCGATGCATACACCAGAGCCCTACAAGCAATATTGTACAATCGCATTGGAGATGTAGGACTAATCGTAGCAATGACATGATTCTGCCTAAACACAAACTCCTGAGAACTACAACAAACACTATCCCTAAAACATCCAGAAATTCTACCACTCCTAGGGCTTCTAATTGCAGCCACAGGTAAATCAGCTCAATTTTGATTACCCCCATGACTCCCATCAGCCATAGAAGGTCCAACACCAGTTTCAGCCCTACTCCACTCAAGCACAATAGTAGTAGCAGGGATTTTCCTACTAATCCGATTTTACCCCCTAACCTCAAATAATAACCTTATACTAACATTAATACTATGCCTAGGCTTCCTCACACTATTCACAGCCATCTGTGCATTAACCCAAAATGATATCAAAAAAATTGTAGCATTCTCCACATCAAGTCAACTAGGGTTAATAATAGTCACTTTAGGAATTAACCAACCATTCCTAGCCTTCCTACATATTTGCAACCATGCTTTTTTCAAAGCTATACTATTCATATATTCCGGATCAATCATTCACAGTCTAAATGACGAACAAGACATCCGAAAAATAGGTAATACTATAAACATACTCCCCTTTACCTTATCCTGTTTAACTGCAGGAAGCTTAGCATTAATTGGTATACCTTTTCTTACAGGATTCTATTCAAAAGATTTAATCATTGAAGCCATTAACTCATCCTACACCAATGCCTGAGCCCTTCTAATAACACTAATTGCCACATCTATAACAGCCATTTACAGCATACTCATTTACTTTGTTACCATGACTAAACCATGATTTCCTCCACTTATCACTATAAACAAAAACAACCCAAAACTCATCAACCCCATTAAGCGCCTAGCATTAGGAAGTATCCTTAGCAGGGTTTATCATTTTCCATAATCTACCCCCATCCAACATTCAAATCCTTACAATACCCTGATATGCCAAATTTTCAGCTCTAATTGTTACAATCCTGGGATTAACTATAACATTTGAACCTAATAATTTTACTACCTACTTCTCAAACAAAAACCATCAAACCTTTCACTCTTCTCAACCCTACTAGGATATTTCCCAACAATCATACACCGACTTACTCCTATAAAAACACTCAATATAAGCTTTCACACAGCAACAAATCTCCTTGATTTAATTTGACTAGAAAAATTAATCCCAAAATTCATCTCCACTTATAACATAAACCTGTCAAAAATTATAAGCAACCAAAAAGGCCTTATTAAAATTTATTTTTACCATTCCTAATTTCACATTATTCCCATCTTACTTTTCATTTAATTTTCCCGAGTAATTTTAACAATATCAAAAACTCCAACAAATAATGATCACCCAGCTACAACCATTAATCAAGCAACACAACTATACATAGCTGCTACCCTAATACCCTCCTCACCAATAAAACCCATTTCATCAACCCTATAAACCACTCAATTATCTCTACCATAAATTTCTACTCCAAACTCAACCATCATATAACTACCCATCACACAAATCACCGCTAACTCCATTAACAACCTTAAAGCAAATGACATAAAAGTTATTCAATCAGAACTTCAAGTCTCCGGATATTCCTCAGAAGCCATATCAGTAGTATAACCAAAAACAGCCATCAGACCTCCCAAATAATTAAAAAAAAAAAAAAAACAAAAACAAAAACAGCCAAACCTAAAAAAGGCCCACCATAACCTAAAACAATTAGACAACCTAAACAACCACTAAGTACTAAAACTAACCCACCATAAATAGGAGAAGGCTTCAAAGCCAACCCGATACAACCCGTCAAGAACAATAAACTCAAAATAAATATGTAATTAGTCATTATTCTTACATAGCATTAAACTATGACCAATGACATGAAAAATCATCGTTGTTATTCAATTATAAGAACACTAATGATAAATAACCGAAAAACTCACCTACTATTAAAAATAGTTAACCACTCATTCATTGACCTCCCCACCCCTCCTAACATTTCATCTTGATGAAACTTCGCATCATTACTAGGAATCTGCTTAATTATCCAAATTGCCACAGGCCTATTTTTAGCCATACAATATACAGCCGACACAACAACATTCTCATCAGTATCACACATCAGCCGAGACATAAACTACGTATGATTAATTTGTTATATACATGCAAATGGAGCCTCAATATTCTTTATCTGCCTATTCATCCACATCGGATGAGGAATCTACTATGGATCTTATATTTTCACCGAAACATGAAACATCAGAGTAATCCTTCTATTTGCCGTAATAGCCACAGCATTTATAGGCTATGTATTACCATGAGGGCAAATATCCTTCTGAAGAGCCACAGTCATTACAAATTTACTTTCAGCAATCCCATCCATCGGATCAACAATTGTAGAATGAATTTGAGAAGGATTCTCAGTAGACAAAGCCACCCTGATAAGTTTTTTCGCATTCCACTTTATCCTACCATTCATCATCACTGCTCTGGTCCTAGTACACCTTTTATTTCTACACGAAACTGGATCTAATAATCCAATGGGCATCAACTCAAATGCAGATAAGATCCCCTTCCATCCATACTACACAGTCAAAGACTTCTTAGGTGTAATTATATTAATCTTATTCTTCATACTCATAGTGCTTTTCTCTCTTGACTCTCCGGAGACCCAGACAACTATACACCAGCCAACCCACTAAACACCGCACCCCACATTAAACCTGAATGATACTTCTTATTTGCCTACACTATCCTTCGCTCAATCCCTAACAAATTAGGAGGTGTCCTAGCTCTAGTACTTTCAATCCTCATTTTAATAATTTTACCACTAATCCACACATCAAAACAACGAAGTCTCATATTCCGACCAATCTCTCAAATATTATATTGAATTGTAGTAGCTAATCTCCTGATCCTTACATGAATTGGAGGTCTACCAGTAGAACACCCTTTCATTATCATTGGCCAACTAGCTTCAATCAGTTATTTCTCAATTATTCTAATCTCCCTACCAATTGCAGGAATTATTGAAGATAATATATTAAAATGATACAATCTATGTCCTGATAATATAACTACTACTTTAGTCTTGTAAATCAAGAATGAAGAAACTATCTTCTCAAGACATCAAGAAGGAAGGGTGGCACCCTCTGCTATCAACACCAAAAGCCGACATTATGCTTAAACTACTTTTTTTTTTAAATTTATTTATTACTTATGCAATGTGTGTTAGCATGTACACTTGCATGCCAGAAGAGAGAACCAGATTTCATGTTTATATGGTTGTGAGCCACCATGTGGTTGCTGGGAATTGAACTCAGGACCTTTGGGAAGAGCAATCAGTGCTCTTATCCTCTGAGCCATCTCTCCAGCCCCCTTAAACTACTTCTTGAAATTTTTTTAGTACATAATAGTATCTAGTACACAATACTTTTTATATGTATATCGTACATTAAATTATTTCCCACTAGCATATAAGCAAGTATAATACATTAATGTAATAAAAACAATACTTACATATCAATTAACTATTTTAATCAACATATCTAATAATAAAAACAAAAACGTTAATACTCATCAATTATTACTGTAAATCGTCCATACTCCATTAAGTGATAACCCTACTTTTCCAAATGGGTATCCCCCACCCCATGTGGTTTATATATCCACCATCCTCTGTGAAATCAACAACCTGCCCACCAGTATCCCTCTTCTTGCTCTAGGCCCATTAAACTTAGGGGTAGCTACACTGAAACTTTATCAGACATCTGGTTCTTACTTCAGGGCCATAGAATGTTTAATCACCCACTCGTTCCCCTTAAATAAGACATCTCGATGGTATCGGGTCTAATCAGCCCAGGACCAACATAACTGAGATTCAATGCATTTGTTATTTTTTCTTTTTTGGATGCTATGATTCAACATCGCAGTCAGAGGCGTGGTGTCCTCAGCTCACAGTAAAGCTGGACTTTCTATTCAAGCATCATCCGTCTGCATAAACAAATTCCTGACAATATTATACTTACTGATTTCAAGACATATTACTTAATGATTTTTAGACATTAATATTAATCAATTTATCCAACAAACTTACTCCCCCTTCTTGACAAACCCCTAAGACAAGACTTATTTTTAAGTTTTAGTAAAAATTTTTAAAAATTCTAACTAAGCAATTTCCCACTTAAATTTTTCTTTACTGGAAAATTCACATTTACAACTTTCACTTCAGTAATACTAATTTAATAACATTAGTAAATATTAACTTATTATTAATTCTACACTTACAATTTTTAAAGGCATGTACACTTACATGCCTGTTAATGTAGCTTAATATTAAAGCAAAGAACTGAAAATGCTTAGACGGACTTTTTAATCCCATAAACATAAAGGTTTGGTCCTGGCCTTATAGTTAATTCTAGGTAAGTTTACACATGCAAATCTCCATGAACCTGTGCCTAATCCCTTAGAATTTATTTTCAAACCTACGGAGACACTATCAAGCACATATAAATACCTAAAGACATTTTGCCCAGCCACACCCCCACGGGATTCAGCATTGATAAAAATTTAGCAATAAACGAAAGTTTGACTAAGCTATACCTTCAAGTGCTGGTAAATTTCGTGCCAACCACCGCGGTCATAAGATTAACTCAAACTAACTACCCTTAGGTGTAAAACATGTTATTTCAATATTATAATAGAATTGAAACCAAATAAATGTGCAGAAGTTCATCATTAGGACCTAAATTTACCCACGAAGGTAATTCTAATATATTCATACGTGATAGCTAAGATCCAAACTGGGATTAGATACCCCACTATGCTTAGCCTTAAACATAAATAATTTCCTTAACAAAATTATTTGCCAGAGAACTATTAGCCATTGCTTAAAACTCAAAGGACTTGGCGGTGCTTTATATCCATCTAGAGGAGCCTGTTCTATAATCAATAAACCCCGTTCCACCTTACCACCTCTTGCTAAATCAGTTTATATACCGCCATCTTCTGTAAACCCTAGAAAAGGAATGCAAGTAAGCGAAAGAACAAACATGAAAACTTTAGGTCAAGGTGTACCCTATGAGTTGGAAAGTAATGGGCTACATTTTCTTAAAAAGAACATCACGATGTCTTTTATGAAACTTAAAAGATCAGGGAGGATTTAGTAGTAAATTAAGAATAGAGAGCTTAATTGAATTGAGCCATGAAGCATGCACATACCGCCCATCACCCTCTTCAAATAACAAGTAAATATAAATACATAATTTTACATAAACAATTTATAAGAAGAGGTAAGTCGTAACAAGGTAAGCATACTGGAAAGTGTGCTTGGATCAATCACAGTGTAGCTTAAATTTAAAGCATCTGGCCTACACCCAGAAGAATTCATGAACATGAAAACTTTGAACTAAACCTAGCTCTATTAAGAAAAAAATATAACCATAACTTTACCCATAAACCAAACCATTCAGCCTAATTAAAGTATTAGAGAAAGAAATTTTACATAGAAGCTATAGAAAAAGTACCGCAAGGGAAAGATGAAAGAAATCTTCATAGTAAAAATAAGCAAAGATTTTCCCTTGTACCTTTTGCATTAAGAGTCAATTAGAAATACACTAACTAAGAGAACTTTAGCTAGAACCCCCAAAACCAAATGAGCTACCTAAGAACAATTTTATGAATGAACCCGTCCATGTAGCAAAATGATGAGAAGATTTTTAGGTAGAGGTGAAAAGCCTAACGAGCTTGGTGATAGCTGGTTACCCAACAACGAATTTTAGTTAAACTTTAAGCTTACCACAGGAAATCTCAATGTAAAGTTAAAATATAGCCTAAAAAGGTACAGCTCTTTAAGCAAAGGATACAGCCTTTAATAGTGAATAAACGATAAATAAAAACCATAGTTAGCCTAAAAGCAGCTGCCAATAAAGAAAGCATTTAAGCTCAAAATACACAAAAATTTAATCCCCCCAAAAGATAACAATTCCTATAATTTAAATTGTGTCAATCAATAAACTTATGGATGAGACAATGTTGACATGAGTAACAAGAATTTAATTCTCCAAGCACAAGCGTATAACAACCCAGATAACCATTGTTAACTAATCAACTATATAATCAATATATATAAATATATATATTGATTATCTATTTTACATATATTATATAAATATATATTGATTATATATAAATATATATTGAATATATAAAAATATATATAAATCAATACATATAAATATATATATATATATTTAAATGTTAGTCCGTCACAGGAGTGCTACAAAGGAAAGATAAAAAGAAATAAAAGTAACTAGGCAAACAAAAACCCTTCCTGTTTACCAAAAACATCACCTCTAGCATTCCAAGTATTAGAGGCATTGCCTGCCCAGTGACTAAGGTTAAATGGCCGCTGTATTCTGACCAGGACTAGAATGAACAGCTAAAGGAGCATTTAACTGTCTCTTATTTCTTATCTGTGAAACTGACCTTCCCGTGAAAAGGCAGGAAAAACAAAACAAGACGAGAAGATCCTATGGAGCGTAAATTTATTAATTTAATTTCAACAACTCACAATCTAATGAAACAAAAACCGAAAACTAAATTAATGATTTGTGTTGGGGTGGCCTTGGAGAATAAAAAACCTCTGAAAGATTGTAATTAAGACTGATGGGTCAAAATAAACACCCTAATCATAATTGACCCATCACTTGGTTGATGAACCAAATTACCCTAGGGATAACAGTGCAATCCTGTTTAAGAGTTCATATCAGAAACAGGGTTTATGACCTCGATGTTGGATCAGGATGTCCCAATGGTGCAGCAGCTATTAATGATTCGTTTGTTCAACGATTAAAATCCTACGTGATCTGAGTTCAGACCGAAGTAATCCAGTTTCTATCTATTAACAATTTCTCCCAGTATGAAAGGACAAGAGGCAACTAGAAAATAGAGCTCTTAAATTAATTAATAAATCCATCTAAATTTAGTAATTAAGTCTAAACCCATATCTAGACAAGATGATTAGAGTGGCAGAACCAGGCTAATGCATAAGACTTAAAACCTTATTTATAAAGTTTCAAACCCTCTCTCTAATAGTGCATTTAATAAACATTCTCCTATTCCTTATTTCAATTCTCATCACTATAGCATTCCTAACACTAGGAGAATGAAAAATCCTAGTCTATATATTCAAAAAGGACCAAACATAGTAGGACCTTACGGAATACTACAACCATTTGCAGACACTATAAAACTATTCATTAAAGAGCCCTTATGACCATTAGGAACCTCAACCTCTCTATTGATAATCGCACTCACAGTATCTTTAACACTAGCGTTAAGCTTATGAATCCCAATTCCTTTACCTCACCCACTAATCAACCTAAACCTAGGAATACTTTTTATCCTAGCCATATCCAGCTTTTCAGTCTGTTTAATTCTATGATCAGGATGAGCTTCAAATTCAAAATACACCCTATTTGGAGCCCTTCGAGCAGTAGCCCAATCTCCTATGAAGTAACCATAGCCATCATCCTGCTTTCCACATTTCTTTTTTTTTTGTTTGTTTCTTTTTTATTGTTTATTATTATTAGTTACATTTTATTAACTCTGTATCCCGCTCCCTTATTCCCTCCCAATCCCTCCCTCCCTTTCTCATCTCCTCCTTGCCCCTTTCCAAGTCCACTGATTGGGGAGGACCTCCTCCCCTTTTGTCTGGCCCTGTTTTATCAGGTATCTTCAGGGCTGGCTGCAAAGTCCTCCTCTGTGGCCTAGCAGGACTGCTCCTCCCTTGGGGGGTGGGGAGGTCAAAGAGCCTGCCATTGAGTTCCTGTCAGAGATAGTCCCTGATCCCCTTACTATGGGAAACCAATTGGGTATTGAGCTACCACGAGCTTCGTCCAAGTAAAAGTTCTAGGTTATATCCATTGATGGTGCTTGGTTGGAGAAACAGTTTCAGAAAAAAAAAACCCTGTACCCAGATATATTTAGTCCTTGTGGGGCTCCTATCCTTTCCCCGTCATACTAACTCCCCTTCTGCCGAAGGTTTGGTTATGAGTCTTAGTATCTGTTTTGAAACGCTGCTTGGTAGGGTCTTTCAGATGCCTTCTGCGGTAGAATCCTGTCAGTTCACAACTGTGTGTAATGGCAATTCCACATTTCTAATAAGCGGATCCCTCTCCCTACAAACCCTAATTATCACCCAAGAAGCAACATGACTTATTTTCCCAGCATGACTCATAGCCATAATATGATTTATCTCAACCCTAGCAGAAACAAATCAAAGCCATTCGACTTAACAGAAGGAGAATCAGAATTAATCTCAGGGTTTAATGTTGAATATGCTGCCGGACCATTCGCTCTATTCTTTATAGCTGAATACACCAGCATTATCCTAACAAATGCCATCTCATCAATCATTTTCCTGGGCCCATTCCAAAACATCACTCTTCCAGAAATTTACACTACTAATTTCATATTAAAAACACTATTCTTAACCATCCTATTTTTATGAATTCGAGCATCTTACCCCGGATTCCAATATAACCAACTCATACACCTCCTACGAAAAAATTTCCTACCACTCACCCTAGTACTTTGCACATGATACATTTCAATATTAATCTTTATAGCAAGCACCCTACCCTGTATGTAGAAATATGTCTGACAAAAGAGTTACTTTGATGGAGTAAATCATAGAGGGATACATCAAACAGGGGGATAGTTAGGATTTGAGGCTTATCCAAAAAGGAGGTCCTCCAGTTATACAGATCAGAAGTAGAGGAAGGAACATATACTAGTGATATCCCCCTGCCCCAGTAGGTAGTGGGTTTTACGACAATGGTAAAACAAATGTCCAGACATGTGTAAGGTCCAGAGCCTCATGGGCTTTTAAAGTGAGAAACCAAGGGCAGTGAAGGAAGTAGAGGAAGTTGGGGAAAATTGCATATCCCCATCAGGAGGGATAGTGATGCTCACAGAGAGATAAGGGAATTGAACACAATACAATCGAGAGGGGGAAGTGAAAAAATTTAGGATGGGAGTAAGGAGCAGAGGAGGAAAGAGTGGGATGAAATGGTACAGAGGGGCCTTAGACTGGGGGATGGAGGAAGAATCTGGAGGAGATGGAGAAGTTACAGATGATAGAGATGAATGTGGGCTCTAGGAACAATGGGGGTGAGGTGATCAGCAGAGGGTCCCTGACTTCTGAAACGGGCATGACACTCAAGAGGGAGGTGGAGATGGAAAATTTAACAACCAAAACAGTATGATAATCTTTTGAAGCACAAATCTGAAGTGGGTGAGTTTTAAACAGGTTTCAACCATTGATCAATATAAGGTAACTGGTCAGGGTGCCTGGGTGGATCCTGAGAACTTGAGCCAAACTGACTTTGCAACAGACAAGGCCCAGGAACTTGCTAATGGCCATCCCACTTCATAGGAGGGCCAGTCAATCTCACTGTGAATGCACAGTCTTCTTTGGAGAGTGCAAATCTCCATATTCTTCCTGAAACCATAGCATGCATTGAAGGGGTAAGAGTTTAGAGATTGTACAACCACTCTAGAAAGCAATCTGGCACTTTCTCAGAAAACTAGGAATAGCTCTTCCTCAAGATCCAGCTATACCTCTCCTAGGCATATACCCAAAAGAGGCTCAAGTACACAATAAGGACATTTGCTCATCCATGTTTGTAGCAGCCTTATTTGTAATAGCCAAAAGCTGGAAACAGCCCAGATGCCCTTCAGTGGAGGAATGGATGCACAAATTGTGGTATATCAACACAATGGAATATTACTCAGCAATAAAAAACAAGGAAATCATGAAATTTGCAGGTAAATGGTGGGAACTGGAAAAGATCATCCTGAGTGAGCTATCCCAGAAGCAGAAAGATGCACATGGTATATACTCACTCATATAGACATATGATATAGGATAAACCTACTAAAATCTGTACACCTAAAGAAATTAATCAGGAGGGAGGACTCTTGCTAAAATGTTCAATCCCTATCCAGAAAGGCAAAGGAGATGGACATCAGAAGAAGGAGAAAATAGGGAACAAATCAGAAGCCTGACACAGAGGGCCTCTAAAAGGCTCTGCCCTGCAGACTATCAAAGCAGATGCTGAGACTTATGGGCAACCTTTGGGCAGAGTGCAGGTAATCTTAGGAAAAAAGGAGGAAATAGTAAGATCTGGAGAGGACAGGAACTCCACAAGGAGAGCAACAGAACCAAAATATCTGAGCACAGGGGTCTTTCGTGAGACCGATACTCCAACCAAGGACTATGCATGGAGAAAACCTGAGACCCCTTCACAGATGTAGCCCATGGCAGTTCAGTATCCAAGTGGGTTCCATTATAAAAGGAACAGGGACTGTCTCTGACATGAAATGATTGGCCTGCTCTTTAATTACCTCCCCCTGAGGGGGAAGCAGCATTACCAGGCCACAGAAGACACTGCAGCCACTCCTGATGTGACCTAATTGACTAGGATCAGAAGGAAGGAAAAAAAGACCTCCCCTATCAGTGAACTTGGGGAGGAGCATGCATGTAGAGGATGGAGGAAGGGAGGGATTGGGATGGGAGGAGGGAGGGAAACACAGGGGGGATACAAAGTGAATAAAGTGTAATTAATAAATAATTAAAAAATAAAAAAGAGCTTAGAGATGGTGGTCCTCATTTTAGGAGAAAAATTATGTGACTTGAATGAGTAAAAGATTAATGTGAACAACCTAGGAGCACTAACAATGAAAAGAAGATTACTGTACTGAAGAAAACAGCAGCCATACCAGACCTCTCCAACTATGAAAGACCTGCCAGAGCTTCCCCAGTGTTGGAACAAGTGAGAATCCACAGTGCACGTCAACTTCAATGATTGGAAATTTCTCATGCGAAATGTTTGTTGTTGTTTTGGTTTTGTAGAAAAAATAAAAAATAAAAAAATCAAGAAACCTAATTAACTCCTTAGGCCACACTTGCAGTGCTTGCATTCAATCACTAACACACAGATAGATGGCCAGGCACTCACTCAAGCCAAAGCAAAACCAGGTGTTTTTTGGGGAGGGTCAGCAATGGATTTGAGGTGGCCTGGTAACATTTGTTTTCTTGGAAAACTCAGCAGTGTCTTCCAGACACTACATGGCAATTATTTTAAATTTTCATTTCCTCTTAGTTGTTTCACCTTTATGTTTAACCTTGCACAAACATCAAACTGTTTACTGGAGTCCTGGCTTGTAGACAGTACAGGAGGGGTGAAGACAGGTACTCCTTCCCAGTGATATTCAAGGCTCAAATGCCACTGCTCCATGGATGCACTCATATGTCATGAAAGAGAGAGGAGAAAATTCATGGAGTGCAGATGTGAGTATTCTGATGCCCTTTACCTTTGGAAAATCAATATGGACTTCAAGCTTTGAAATTTCCACAGGATTCATATCTAATAAAAGTTACTCCTATCCCATGAATTCCATCACAGAGCATATTTTAGCACATGCTAGCATTCGCATTTCAGTGAACAAATGAATTTCTAATAGATTGTTGAGAAACTTAATCCCTACTATTGAAACTATAGCAAAGGAATAGTACTGTGCCAGGACGTTGTTTACAAGATTCTTTAGAGATCTGCCCCTAATGTTTACCAAAAACTATTCTTTTTTAAATTTTTTATTTAACTTTTAATAATTACACTTTATTCATTTTGTACCCCCCCCCATAAGACAGTCTCTACTCCCCTCCCTGCCCAACCCTCTCTCTCCTTTCTGCATGCATGCCCCTCCCCAAGTCCACTCATAGGGGAGGTCCTTCTCTCTTTCTTTCTGGTCTTAGTCTATCAGTTCTCATCAGAAGTGGCTGCATTATCAGGGTTCTATGTTCTCCACAAGGAGAGCAACAGAAAAAGAAAATTTGAACACAGGGAACTTCCCAGAGACTCATACTCCAACCAAGGACTATTCATGGAGGTAACCAAAAACTATTCTAACAGCTGGGTGATTTCAAAAAGACTCAACACATTTGAGGTTCCATGGCAGAGAATATACTCTTGCATACGGACAATAATGAATTAGACCTGAATGCAATTGGTTTCAGCTACATTCAAGACACAATGGGGCACATATTGAAATGACAGGACATCATTCAAAAGAAGCCTATGTCATGAAAAATTTCACAAAAAAAGAGCAAACAAACAAATAAACCAAGAATCCTTTAAAAAAAAAAAAGGCTTGAATTCATTTACCTTTTCTGTTCTCAGCCATACTACTTTATTTCACAAGGGAGTAACACCCAGTAGTAAGAGTGGAAAAGATTGATAAGGATGGGTTAATACAATCGGTCAATGGGAATCATAGACACCACTCTCCAAGAATAGTGTAGATGGATGCTATCTACTGCAATCACGTTAACTATGTCATATAACGCAGGTGTATAACCAGGAAGAGTATGGAGAGAATCCAGACTAAAAAACATACAAGGTTCCACGACTCCAGTTCTTCCATCGAGTCTGGTAATACAGACCTATAATGAAAAATGATGACAATGAACATTCAGATGGATAATCCTCCACAGATGGCCCTCCACAGCCCCTCAGATCCAAACAGCAGGTATGTCACACTATCATGGCTCTGATCCTTGACACACAGGAAATGCTTGATTACTGAGTCAAGACATCTGAGTCACCATACCCCCACTCTCTGATTAAACTAGGGAAACAGGAGTGGTCCTGGGTGTCTGCCCTTCATGCTGCCCAATGTGTGCTCACACTCTGCTCCCCTGGTTTTACATCTCATCTCAGGCCTTACTGACCAAATTCTTGATTGCCTTCATTCGCATGCTGAACACCTCAAACCCACCACACTCAGGGTTTCCCCACTATTGCCTTATAGCCAAGACACTCTTCTAACTATTGTCCACAGAACAGCCTAATGCCAAGTAAAGCTCACAGCTTAGGAATTGAGTATGTGTATGTTCTACACAACTTTCTGCTTATTTCCTTTTCAGTCAGTGAACAAATGTGTATTTCAGTACATGCACTTTGGCAATGGATATACTGCCACTCATAACAAACAAAGACCTGGATGAGAAAGGAATCAGTAAGGATTGGTAGGCAGCCACCTACTTATGAAGTAACTTACCCTTTGCATATTCTGAGAGCTAAGTGGCCGCACAGATTGAATGTTGATATCTGAAGTTCCTGCGATCATGGAATAGGCCACCAGCACCAAATCTCCCTTGAAAGGCCTGAATGCTGAAACAGTCAACAAAGTTAGAAGTGTAAGAATTGCACTAGGGTCACATCCCATTTCCAAAGGCCCTTTGTCACAGCAATATGCTGACCAACATTTCTTGCATGTAGGGTAACTTTTCCAAAGCCTTAGACTTCTCACATAGCTTACTTATAGAGGGACAGCTTAGGCCCTTTTAATGATGGGTATCTCTAATGATTTGTCAGGCATTGATAATGACATGAGTTTTTCTGGAGAATGGAAGTTATGGCTAGGAGCACTGGATTTACTCAAGGGGTCACACTGATATCTTTTTTGAGTATGGTAGCTAGGTACATATCACAATCACATGTTTGAAACTTGGTACCTGGTCTGGGGCAAAATATTAGAACCTGTCTCTTGAGTATTCTGGAAAGAGTACACAAAGAAAAAGAGACCTGTCTGCACCTTTGTTTTGAAGTGATGAAAGTATTTTCAAGGTAAATCTTTTATATATGTGTGATGCTCTCACTGATTTGATTTTGAATGCATTCTGATATACTGGCAAAAAGACTATGATCTCAACACTCAGAAGGGCAAGGGAAGGGTTTTCTAATGTCATGAACAATCCTCACACATGTTTGTTTCAGGTAACTTTGACAAAGCCTATGCCACAAATTAAATAAAAAATAGCCAAATAAATAAATTAATTAGTGAAAACCACATGGACACATGATGATAACATTCACAGGGGGCAGTTTCTCTAGGTGATGTTTAAAGTATTGCCCTTTTCCCATTAATTGTATCTTACTTTCAATTTCAAGGACACTCCCCACACTCTCAAGAGGTTCTAACCCAAGCCCAATACCTATATTCCTTGCCCAGTGTTGTTAAAGCTATAAATCCTACCTCCAGAAAACAGGTGTATAGGAAAAGAAACACCATTGCTAACGTAGATGTTGTCCTGCATTACGTGAGTGACATATTTAATACAAAATCTCTTGCCGAGTTTTGATAGATCCTTAGAGTCAACTGGATTGTTCATAATTTTCACCTATAAGAGAAGGAGACAGTAGCTGTAGGTAAAAACAAACAAACAAACAAAAAAAACCCACAATTATATGCAGGAGTCTGTACACTTACCACAGAGTAACCATCAAAACAACACGTTTTAGTGGGTTGATCTTTCGCAATTTTGAGGATACTTACAGGACATAGTCTTGTGTCAGAGACAATGGACTTTTTTATTCATACCAAACAGTCCTCCTGCTGCAGAAAGCATTTAAACACCTCTTCTCAAACCTCCAACAAGCATTTTCTGCTTTCTTTCTTTCTTTCTTTCTTTCTTTCTTTCTTTCTTTCTTTCTGTCTGTCTGTCTGTCTTTCTTTCTCTTTCTTTCTTACTTTTTTATTATTACTTACATTTTATTAATTCAGTATCCCAATTGTATCCCGCTCCTTCATTCCCTCCCAATCCCTCCCTCCCTCTCTCCCTCATATGCTCCCTGCCCCTTTCCAAGTCCACTAATTGGGGAGGCCCCACTCCCCTTTCATCTGACCCTGTTTTATCAGAAATTTTGGTATTTTTACACAATGAAATACTACTAAACATTTTCTATTAAAGATATGCTATGGACCTGAGAGGATGGCATAAATTCTGTGTTCTTGCTCCATGGACTACTAATTGCCTTGCAAATGTGAACTTCACACTTTTGTTTAACTCACTCACAAACTTACCTTCTGACCTTAGGAATACAGGGCTCTTGCTTTCTTGAAACTCAAAATTCAACAGTGTAAAATACATTTAAATATCTACATCTGAACAACTTGTAATCGTGGCTGTAACTCAAATTACAGAACCAATTTGCACATTTATGCAGAAGAAATTGCTAGAGTGACATGGGGTGGGGTAATTGGAGGAAATGAGCTTTGAGGTACATCGGAAGGAGGTACATTGGAAGGTATATTCCTGTCTGCATTACCTGGCAGACAGGAATGGAGCAGAAATAAGTTGACAGAGACAAGAATAAGCAGCACAGTTTTGAAGAATGGAGGAAAGCATGCTAAGCCCTATGTGGACTGGGTACAGGAGCTGGCAATGCACGGGAAGAAGTAACCCAGAAGAGACTGAGAAGACAAGTCATGCAATGCTGGCTCCATTTACCTACAGTCTGGAAGGATAATATGTTCCTGGATTGCCAAAGATAATGACCCTTATTGGAGGTAGTTTTCTTGTGAACTGTCCTTCTTTAAACAATCAATGTATGTTCTTTATGTGGAAAGAGAATATCCACATGATCACAGAGCAGAAAACCATCAACTACAATCCATACTGCATAATTCCATTATCCAGAAACAGTGGCTGGCTGCCTGTTTGAAAAGCAAAAGTGAGCAATATGCATGCTATTGAAATATCACAGGAAGACACACAAAAGGGCAGCAGAACACCATTGGGAAATGAGGAACAATTTGTGAGCTGCATAACTCATCACATGGTACTTAGTTTGGATGCACTCATTATGCGTAGAGGGAGAAGAGTGATGTTAGCTCTTGTTCTAAGATCCCTCATGGAAGCTGGAGTCACTGATACCAAAGGCTGTTGCATGTCTTTTCAAAACCTAAATATTTTCCATTTCTACCTCTCACTTGGTGTACTACTAGATAGTTATTTGTACAGATGGGAGGGTCCTTCTCCCAGGATTGCTTGCACTGAGAAGACAGGAGCTTGACTACTGTCTGACTGTTCACCATCACTTATGTCAGAATGCAGGGGAATGAGCATCACAAACTCTGACCCTTCTGCATCCTGAGTCTACACTAACCCACAGGCACACTGGACCCTAACTCATTTCTGAGTTTTACTGGCAAATCTCCATTCTCCCAGTTGTCATTTTTTTCACCACAGAAATATCGCCAACAATCAAAGCAAAGAGTGCAGATAGAGTCTAAGACCAAGGAAGGCTCCAAGATACAGTTTGTCCCCTCAACCAAATAGAGTGAAGTGGACAGTCCGAATCATGGTGCTTCCTTCTGTTAGCACCCATATGTCAAATCCAGACTGACTGTTTATATGACATGTATAGCTCTCTGAAAGAAATAGGTTACAGTATTTGAGGCCGGTAATTCCAACACTTAAGAATCAGAGGCTGCAAGTTTGATGCTAGGCAAGGGGTCATCGTTAATTTGAGGCCATGTGATGTATAGAGTAAGACTGTCACATAAAACTTATATCTAAAACAGAAAATTTCCCTGAGATTGTTTATCCAAAACAAGGTCTTATATTGTAGCCCTGGATGACATGAACTTATTATGTAAACCTTCTGGGTTTGAACTTATATAGGTTCTATATGCCCTTGCCTACTAATGGTATAATTAAAGACATGTACCACGATGTCATTCATGAGTTGACTGTAACTTAACATTTCTTGCTCTAACCAAGAGATAGATGCAAACAATATGCTTACAGGATAAGGAAATTATACACAATAACAAGAAAAAAGGGTATTGGTTATATAATAGGTTACATACACTCTTTTCTTAATAAAGAACTTTTTCTTAACTAACAAAGAACTATGATGGGTCATACCAATGAAAAGTGCAAAATTGCCTTTTTTTGTATGTTTGTTTTTTGTTTTGTGTTGTTTTCTGTTTGTTTTATTTGTTGTTTGTTTGTTTGTTTTAATTTAAAATTTATTACAGATTATTCACTTTCAATCCCAGCTGTACCCTGTCCCATGTACCCTTTCAATCCTGCAATCCCTCCCACTTTCGTCCAAGACTTTTCCCCAGATCACTGTTAGGGGAGGTCATCCTCCACTTCCACATGACCCTAGCATATCAGGTCTTATCAGGACTGTCTGCTTTTCTTACACTTTAAGTATTTAAGGAATTCTGAATAAATTCAAACCAAAAACAAATCATGACTCTGATTTTCAGTTCTCAACTTTCTAGTAATTTTCCAATAATAATAATGATAATAATAAATGTACCTTGCATATCAGTACTGACAAAAAGACTTTCCTGTTGCCTATGCCTAAGGCTATACATTAGCAGAGTATAGCCATACTTTATCTGAGAATAGTCATTGATATGTAAATACCTTAGCTGATTATGTTTCTAGAATTAACAGTTACAAAGTCTACAACAGATCTTTGTTACACAGTAAATACAACTTGAATATTTTATAAAACAGTATAAAGTTCATTATGTTTACCATACTACTTCTAATTGTATTCGTAGAGGAGAAAATAGCCTTTTCCTATTAGTGGAATTTGTAGATTATATAAGTTCACATAATTGTCATCATTCATCATGTTTAAATACTGAAGACAACTGAAACATATTTTTGGGAAGAAGAAAAAAAAAACATGATACTGCAATCACATATCAGAACAAGCCGATTAAATTCACCCTACATTAGAGTTGGTCTTATCCAGGAGAGAAATCAAAATCCCACTGGGTTAAGAGACTCTGGGAAAAACTCAGTGTTACCTTGATGGCATTGAGGACATGAGTTGTTTCATCTTCTTCCACAAGACCGATGACATTTACTCCGATTCTCAGAGGCACATTATCACAGACTACATCAGTGTGGAAGAATATGGATTTATTAATCCATCCATAATTGGTACACAAGCTGGTCACGACTCCCTGGATAGACTGCAGCTTTGAATTTTCTATTAAACAGGTAGCAAAGATTAGACTGGTTCATGTCAAATGCAAGCAACCAGTCAGTATACAGAAAATCTGCTCTGACCATGTGTATAGTCTGTTTTTATGTCAACGTGGCACACACTAGAGTCATTAGAGTGGAAGGAACCTCAGTTGAGAAAATGCCCCCACAAGATCAGGTTGTAGGCAAACCTGTAAGGCATTTTCTTAATCAGTGCTTGATGGGAGGGTGGTCTTGGGCTCTATAAAAGAGCAGCCTGAGCAAGCCATGGTCTCTGCATCAGCTCCTGCCTCCAGGTTCCTGCCCTGCTTGAGTCCCAATTCTCACTTCTTTCAATGATGAGCAGTGGTGTGGAAGCAAACACTCTCCTTCAAAAGTTGTTTTATAGGAGTGTTGTGTCATAGCAAAGCAACACTATAAAGCAACCCTATAGATATGAGCGCATAACATCACCTGTCTGACCATAACACAATAACCATTTCCCTCCTTGGGGGAATGCTCAAGGGCAAGATGCACAGTCATCTTGACAACACAATTCACACTTCTATCTCATGTTCTGTGAGTGGGTCCAAACACCGTCCCACCAAAGCAGCCTGTGCCACAGTATAGTATTGGCCTTACTCTCATGAACTCAGGGACATCCTCAGCTCAACAGCCACTCAGGGTGGTGACAGACTCCTCCCCACTGTTCTTTCCCACTCTACCTCATCTCATGTTGGAGGAGAACCTTTCTGGGGAGTCTGTTGAGTGGCAGACATGAGGGCTAACTCCAAGAGGATTACCTTGAGGCTGTTCTTCAGGTGCTTCCTCAGACTTGTTATTCCTTTGAAAGAATGTATATATCCTGCGTAGAAGATTTAGCATGGCAGTATCACTATCAGCCTGGGAAAGGCTTGATACTCACAGATGGATCACAAGGTCTCCTTTGTGTGTCTCAATGGTTGTGGGCCCAATACCCACTCTCTATGGGCTGTTAGTGAATGTCTAAACGGACACACTCAGGAGAGCCAGGGACAAGGTTCTTCCCTGGCTGCTGTCCACTTCCCTTAAAGCTGGCCAGCCAGGGAGAGCCCACCTTTATCTGCTCGCCAGCCAATGAGAGTCAATGTTCTTGCCTATGTCATAGCTATAGACAATGAAAGGCACTGGACTGAGCCATTTGGCCCCTCCCTCCCATTGTGAGTTCACCAGTAGGAAGGTCTCAGGAAAAGCTGCTTTTAGGTGCCCTTGGGGACTCACTGTGTATGAAAGGCCCTAACCCTACATATTTGTCACAGGATGAGGAGTTTGTCTTAGGAGGTGTGACAGAAAGCCGAGTCCCTAAAAGTCCACTAAAAATCATGCTTGATGATGGACATAAGCACTATCTACATAGTGGAAGTTTGAATCAGGGATAAAATGTAATTGGGTGAGCTGGGCACAGTAGCACACACCTATAATCCCAACAATGAAGTAGCCAGAGGCAGGCAGATCTCTGTGAGTTCGAGGCAAGCATGGTCTACAAAGCAAGTCCATGATAGCCATGGCTACATCCAGAAACCTTGTCTCAAAACCAACCAACCAACCAACAAATAAACAACCAAAAAACCCCAATACAACAACAAAAACAAACAAATAAAAAACAAAAAGAAAAAAAAATGA
The DNA here is from genome assembly GCF_030254825.1 of Meriones unguiculatus. Taxonomy (NCBI): domain Eukaryota; kingdom Metazoa; phylum Chordata; class Mammalia; order Rodentia; family Muridae; genus Meriones; species Meriones unguiculatus. The sequence continues at coordinate 119,291,621 of NC_083369.1, forward strand.
TGCACTACAGGCGCTGAAGGTGCACACTTGCAATCTCAGCACTAAGCAGAGGCAGAAAGATCTCTATGAATTTGAAGCCAGCCTGGTCTATTAAGTGAGACAAGGACAGACAAGCCTACACAGAAAAACATTGTGTCGAAAAACAAACAAAACAACAGCCACAAAAACCAAAAGAAACCGAAAATGTTCGTGTTGTTCTTTTGCCATATAAAAGGTTGAGAATAGAATTCCTGTTTTTAATTTGTTTTGTTTAGTTTTTTTAGTATTTTGCTTTTTTAATTCAAAGTCTATAGTTTGGAAACTAAAACAAAACACAAATATCACCACCCAAAGAAATCGAGGAGATGGAGGCAGTGCATCTATGGCCAGAATGGGAGCAGTAAGGTGGCCTAGAGAACAGAAGAGACTATGCCCTCTGGTCAGAGCACCAGTGAAGGAAGCAGAGAAAGACCAGGGACAGGGCTGCAGTGTCCTCCCTTTCAATAGGGACAGCCATCCAGAATTAATGTACCATATTCCCTGTCTTTGAGGAGACCCTAGTCTCTTTAAATAATCATTCAAATGGCAAAACCATGTGTATGGGGTGATCAAAACTTCATAATGTGCCTGGGCCCTCTCTTTCCAACCCTGTATGAACAGGCATCAGAGGTTAAGTCAAGGTTACAGGAGTGACACTATGAACAAGAAAGGAGGGATCCACATCACAGCTCAAGGTTTCCAGCACTGCCAAGTATCTGGGGTAGCAGGCAGGATTGGCAGGCTGTAGGTCGAGACAGGTAGAGGAAGGTAAGGTCTGTGATGTATTCCTCATCCCTAACCCTCACTTCAGGTCCCCCACGGCTTCCTCTTGTGCACTGTCCTTTCTGGGAACAGACCATGTCATTGCCAGTGTATGCTGTAGCCTCAGCCTCTTCATCTCCTCAACTACCATTCACAGAGTCCCCTTCATCCTCCTCTTGTTCTCCAGTCCCTGCCCCTTCTCACAACACTACCTCTTGCAACTCTGCCAGGATTCTGAGTTGTTATAACAGGGACCTTAACCTTCCCTCTGCTGCCCCAGGAGCCTCCCTGGGCCCCAAGCACAGGAAGATATAAAGCCAGGCACTGTGCCAGACAGGCACCATGTTTAAAATGGCAACCATCTACAACATGAAAAGACCACAGATGTCCACGTAGATGGGCACACCTCATGGCCTCAGCAGGTTCAAGGGCCACACATCCACATGATGATGTATCAGAGCACTGCTGCAGGACAGTAGCTTCACACACACACACACAACTCTACTGGGGATAAGCACCACAAGCTTGTACAAAAACCACATTCTTGTTGATCTTGAACCCAGGTTCTCTGGAATAGAAAATGGAAGTGCAAGGGCTGGTATTTGGTCTACAGACTTTCCTTCAAATATTTATCAGACAAGTTAATCAATATTATAGTGCACTATGTATGAATTAGTAATGTCCTAAAATAATGAGGTAAGTTTTGTTTGTTTGTTTTTGTGGTAGAAATATTATCAAGCAATTCCACAATAAATGCATTGCAAGGATGTGGGTTAACTGAAAGATAAGACTGGTATATTCTCCAGTGCATGTTTGGTTTTATTTGTTTCTTTTGTCATTTTCAATAAAGACTATCCACATTCATCAGATCTTTTAAAGACAATTTAAAAAATTGATTTGGATTTTTTTTCTAATCTTTAGTATTTCTGCTTTGCATGCACTTTTGACACATTATTCTTTTAACTAAGGTGGGTGCAGCTTCTGGTGGGATACCCTTTGTTTCATTCCTCACAATTCCTTTCCTAAGCCTAAAAATTTGAAGAAGTGGACTTTGAGTGAAATCTGTGAATGCTATGTTTCTGGTGGCCTGGATTTGAAAGTTCCTTTAAATATACAGGTTATGCATGGACTGGAAATGTCAAAGTATGAAGGAATGAGAAATAAATTAAAAAGCAGCCTTTATTCCTTTGTAACAGTTCTCCAAGTGGAGACCTTGGGTGATGAAAATGATTAGCACTCTCCACCAGCCTACTGTGGTATAAAGATAAAAACTGAACTTCCACCTAGATACCATATCTGTGTTCTACTGGACAGGTGCTCTTTGCCAGGGCTTCCAGAGCCACTAGTAGACTCTACCAACAGGCTTCTGTGCCACAGTGTTGGTGGTGTTCCACCCATGACCTTGTAGTTAGAACAGGTCTCAGAAATTCCATTTCTTGGATGTGTGTGGTAGTTCTATTCACAGTGTGAGTGACAGCAGTTCATTCCGTCAGTCTTCTGAAGTCAAATTAAAGTTAAATAGAAATGCCAAGGTTATGTACGTCTAAGCAGTCTCAGTTAAGTTGTTGTTCTACTACATTGACCTATCATTGACATGGGCTTCAGTCTCATCATGTAGAATTGTCAGGCAAGTTGTTAGAGGTGACAACCTTCTGAAAGAGGCCTTCCCTTCTCCCAGAAAAATATACCTGGGAAAAATTCCCATTCTTGTGTGGTACATTATTTCAATATTCTCAGATTGAGAGACATAAGTATATCTTTATGCTATCTTCAATTCTGTCAGCCCTGTTAGAGATTTGGCATAGAAAAACAGGAAAAGTAGTCACTGTATGTGACATAAGCTTAAGAACATAAGGAAAATTACCTTGACTTTTGCTTATGTATTTCCACTGTTGTCGAACTGTTATAGAGTATATATAAAATCATATACAAGGATTATATATCAAATAATCCTTTAAAAAATTAAATATATGGAACATTGGCATGTGCCAAAGCTGTTACAAGGAGAAATTAAAATATTCTATCAAGTACGATGGGACATAAGTTTCCATATGAAGGTTAAAAGTGATTGGATCTTTATCTGATAAAAGACACAAAAATTATCTCAAGATGAATAAAGACAAATATAAAACAAATCATTATAGTTTTAATTATATTTTATGTGTATGGGTGTTTTGCATTTTCCTTTTTTATGTGTACTACATGTGTGCTTGTGCCTGAAGAAGCCAGAAGAGGGGATCAGCTCTCTATAGACCATATAGTATAATAGAATAATTTTTTAACTTTTATTAATTACACTTTGTTCATTTTGTATCCCCCCATAAGCCCCTCCCTTCTCATCTCCCAACCCCACCTTCCGTCCCACTTCTTCATGCATGCCACTCCCCAAGTCCACTGATAGGGGAGGTCCTCCTCTCCTTCCTTCTGATCTTAGTCTATCAGATCTCATCAAGGCTGGCTGCATTGTCATCTTCTATGGCCTGTTAAGGCTGCTCCCCACTCAGCGAGGGGGGGGGGTGATCAAAGAGCAGGCCAATCAGATTATGTCAGAGGCAGTCCCTCTTCACATTACTATGTAACCCAATTAGACTCTGAACTGCCCTGGGCTACATCTGTGCAGGGGTTCTGGGTTATCTCCATGAATAGTCCTTGGTTGGAGTATGAGTCTCTGGGAAGTTCCCTGTGTTCAAATTTTCTTGTTCTGTTGCTCTCCTTGTGGAGACCCTGTCCTCTCCAGCTCTTACTATTTCCCAGTTCTTACCTAAAATTCCATTCACTCTGCCCAACAGTTGCCCATCAGGCTCAGCATCTGCTTTGATAGTCTGTAGGGCAGAGGCTTTCAGAGGCCCTCTGTGGTAGGTTCCTAGGTTTTTTCCTGTTTTCTTCTTCTTCTGATCTCCATCCTCTTTGCCTTTCCGGATGGGGATTGAACATTTTTGTTAGGGTCCTCTCTCTTGCTTAGTTTCTTTAGATGCACAGGTTTTAGTGGGTTGGCAAGAGCAGTGGGAAGCATTTGAAGCAGCCAGAAGTAAACACTCACCAGTTGGCTGGTGTTGGGTATAGGAATGTAGAAATCTGTAGCCAGGAAAGGGAAGCACCAAAACCAGGAAAAGGGGAAGAATCCCATCCTCTGAGATAGACAATAGGTGCAGTACTTCTCTGGAGCCCAACTGACCTGAGAGGTGGATTCAGCTGGATTTCCTGCAGCTTACAAGAATTATTCTTTTTTTTTCCTTTTTTCTTTTTTATTAATTACAGTTTATTCACTTTGTATCCCCCCATAAGCCCCTCTCTCTTCCCCTTCCTGCCTCCCCCTCCCTCCCCCTTCTTGCTTGCCCCTCCCAAGTCCACTGATAGGGGAGGTCCTCCTCTCCTTCTTTCTGATCTTAGTCTATCAGATCTCATCAGGAATGGCTTCATTGTCATCTTCTGTGGCCTGGTAGGGCTGCTCTCCCCTCAGGGGGAGGTGACCAAAGAACAGGCCTATCAGATTATGTCAGAGGCAGTCCCTCTTCCCATTACTATGTAACACACTTGGACACTAAACTGCCATGGGCTACATCTGTGCAGGGGTTCTAGGTTATCTCCATGCATGGTAGTTGCTTGGAGTATGACTCTCTGGGAAAACCCCTATGTTCAAATTTTCTGGTTCTGTTGCTCTCGTTGTGGAGTTCCTGTCCTCTCCAGATCTTACTACTTCCCACTTCTTACATAAGATTCCATGCACTATCTGCTTTGATAGTCTGCAGGGCAGAGCCTTTCAGAGGCCCCCTATGACAGGTCCTTAGGTTGTTTCCTGTTTTCTTCTTCTTCTTCTGGTGTCCATCCTCTTTGCCTTTCAGGATGGGGATTGAGCATTTTAGTCAGTGTCCTCTCTCTTGATTAGTTTCATTAGATGTACAGATTTTAGTAGGTTTATTCTATGTTATATGTCTATATGTCTATATGAGTGGGTATATACCTTGTGTGTCTTTCTGCTTCTGGGACAGCTCACTCAGGATGATCCTTTCCAGGTCCCACCATTCACTTGTAAATTTAATGATTTCCTTATTTTTATTGCTGAGTAAGATTCCCATTGTGTAGATGTACCAAAATTTCTGCATCCATTCTTTAGTTGAAAGGCATCTGGGCTGTTTCCAGCTTCTGGCTATTACAAATAAAGCTGCTACAAACATGGTTGAGCAAATGTCCTTATTGTATACTTGAGCCTCTTTGGGATACATGCCTAGGAGTGGTATGGCTGGGTCTTGAGGAAGTGCTATTACTAGTTGTCTGAGAAAGCCCCAGATTGATTTCAAGAGTGGTTGTACAAGTTTACATTCCCACCAGCAGTGGAGGAGGGTTCTCCTTTCTCCACAACCTCTCTAGCATGTGTTGTCACTTGAGTTTTTCATCTTGGCCATTCTAATAGGTGTAAGATGAAATCTCAGAGCTGTGTTGATTTGCATTTCCCTAATGGCTAATGAGGTTGAGCATTTCTTTAAGTGTTTCTCTGCCATTGAATATTCCTTTACAGAGAGTTCTCTGTTTAGCTCTGTTCCCCAATTTTTAAATTGGATTACTTGGTTTGTTGTTTTTCAGCTTCTTTAGTTCTTGTATATACTGGATATTAGCCCTCTGTCAGATAAAGGGTTGGTGAAGATTCTTCCCTAATCTGTCGGCAGTCGTTTGGTTTGATGATGGTGACCTTTGCTTTACAGAAGCTTCTCAGTTTCATGAGGTCCCATTTATTGATTGTTGCTCTTAGAGACTGTTTTGTTGGTGTTCTGTTCAGGATGTTGTCTCCTGTACCAATGAGTTCTCGGGTTTTCCACAATTTTTCATCTAACCAATTTAATGTGTCAGATTTTATGTTGAGAGCTTTGATCCACTTGGACTTTAGTTTTGTGTAGGGTGATAAGTATGGATCTATTTGCATTTTTCTACATGTAGACATCCAGTTAGACCAGCACCAGTTGTTGAAGATGCTATGATTTTTCCATTGTATGGTTTTGGCACCGTTGTTCAAAAATAAGTTGTCCATAAATTGTTGGGTTTATTTCTGGGTCTTCTGTTTGGTTACATTGATCCACCATTCTGTTTCTATGCCAGTACCATGCAGTTTTTATAACTTTTGCTCTATAGTACAGCTTAAGATCTGGGATGGAGATAACTCCAGAAGATCTTTTATTGTAGAGGATTGTTTTAGCAATCCCGGGTTTCTTGTTATTCCATATAAAGTTGAGAATTTTTCTTTCAAGGTCTCTAACTAATTGTGTTGGTAATTTGATAGGAATTTCATTGAATCTGTAGATTGCTTTTGTTAAGATGGCCATTTTTACTGTTAATCCTGCCAAGCAATGAGCATGGAAGATCTTTCCATCTTCTGATATCTTCTTCTAATTCTTTCTTTGGAGACCTGAAAGTTTTTTCGTAAAATTCTTTGACTTCTTGGTTAGAGTTACTCTCCGTTTAGTTTGATGTTGGCTATAGGCTTGTTGTATATTGCCTTTACTATGTTTAGATATGTGCCTTGTATCCCTGATCTCTCCAATACTTTAAACATGGCTGGATGTTGGATTTTGTCAAATTATTTTTCAGTATCTAAGGAGATTATCATGTTTTTTTTTTCTTTTTTCTTTCTGTTTGTTAATATGGTGGATCACATTGATGGATTTACATATATTGAACCACCCCTGTACACCTTGCATAAAGCCTACTTGGCCATAGTGGATGATATCTTTGATGTGTTCTTGTATTTGGTTTACAAGTATTTTTGCATCAATGTTCATAATTGAGATTGGCCTGAAATTCTTTCTTTGTTGGGTCTTTGTGAGGTTTAGGTACCAAGGTGACTGTGCCTTCATAGAATGAGTATGGTAGTGTTCCTTCTGTTTTAATGTCATGGAACAGTTTGAAGAGAACTGGAATTAGCTCTTCTTTGAAGGTTTGGTAGAATTCTGCCCTGAAACCATCTGGTCCTGGGATTTTTTTTTTTTGTTTGGTTGGTTGAGGTTTTTTTTTTTGTTGTTGTTGTTGTTTTTTTGTTTGTTTGTTTGTTTGTTTTGATGGGAGAATTTTGATGACAGCTTCTATTTCCTTAGGAGATATAGGACCTTTTACTGATTTACCTGATCTTCATTCAACTTTGATAAGTGGAATCGATCAAGAAAATTTCCATTTCATTGATATTTTCATATTTTCTGGCATATAGAGTTTTGAAGTAAGTCCTAGTGATTTGGATTTCCTCAGAGTCTGTTGTTGTGCCCCCCCTTTTCATTTCTGATTTTGTTAATTTGGATAGTGTCTCTCTGCCTTTTAGTTAGTTTGGATAAGGTTTTGTCTACCTTGTTGATTTTCTGAAAGAACAGCTCTTGGTTTCATAGATTCTTTAAATTGTTTTATTTGTTTCTAATTTATTCTTTTCAGACCTGAGTTTGATTTTTTCCAGACCTCTACTCCTTTTTGATGTGTCTGCTTCCTTTCTTCCCCCTAGGGCTTTAATGTGAGCAATTAACTTGCTTGAATGAGATATCCCTAATTTCTTCTTGGAGGCAATTAGTGCTAACAATTTTGCTCTTAGCACTGTTTTCATTGTGTCCCATATGTTTGAGTATGTTTTGTCTTCATTTTCATTGAATTCTAGGAAGACTTTAATTTCTTTCTTTATTTCTTTCCTGACCCAGCTGTCATTTAGTAATGAGTTGTTCAGTTTCCATATTTGTGTAGGCTTTTAGCTCTTTCTGTTGTTGAAATCCAGCTAAACTCCATGGGGATAAGATAGGACACAAGGGATTCTTTCAATCTTCTTATAACTGTTGAGGCTTGTTTTGTGACCAACCACATGGTCTATTTTGGAGAAGGTTCCATGAGGTGCTGAGAAGAAGATAAATTCTTTTGTTTTGGGTGTAAGGCTCTGTAGATGTCTCTTAGGTCCATTTGATTTGTGACCTCTGTTAGAGACATTATTTCTTTGTTTAATTTCTGTTTTGTTGACTGTCCTTTGTTGAGAGTGGGGTGTGTTGAAGTCTCCCACTCTTAATGTGTAAGAATCTATGTTGGTTTAAGTTTTATTAATGTTTCTTTTACAAATGTGAATACCCTTGTATTTGGGGCATAGATGTTCTGGATTGTGATGTCTTCCTGGTGGAATTTTCCATTGATGAGTATGAAGTGTCCTTCCCCATCTCTTTTTATTAATTTTTGTTGAAAGTCTATTTTATCAGATATTAGAATGGCTACTCCTGCTTGCTTCCTGGGTCCATTTGCTAGGAAAACTGTCTTCCAGGTCTTTACCTTCAGGTAATGTTTATCTTTGTGACTTCAGTGTGTTTCTTTTTTTAAAAATTTTTTATTAATTACACTTTATTCATTTTGTATCCCCCATAAGCCCCTCCCTCCTCCACTGCCGATCCCACCCTCCCGCCCCTTTCTGCATGCATGCCACTCCCCAAGTTCACTGATAGGGGAGGTTCTCCTCTGCTTTCTGATCTTAGTCTATCAGTTCTCATCAAAATTGGCTGCATTGTCATTGTCTGTGGCCTGGTAAGGCTGCTCCCCCCTCAGGGGGAGGTGATCAAAGAGCAGGCCAATCAGATTATGTCAGAGGCACTCCCTCTTCCCATTACTAGGTAACCCACTTGGACACTGAACTGCCATGGGCTACATCTGTGCAGGGGTTCTAGGTTATCTCCATGAATAGTCCTTGGTTGGAGTATGAGTCTCTGGGAAGTTCCCTAGTTCAAATTATCTTGTTCTGTAGCTCTCCTTGTGGACTTCCTGTCCTCTCCAGCTCTTACTATTTCCCACTTCTTACATAAAATTCCATTCACTCTGCCCAACAGTTGGCCATCAGGCTCAGCATCTGCTTTGATAGTCTGCAGGGCAGAGGCTTTCAGAGGCCCTCTGTGGTAGGTTCCTAGTTTGTTTCCTGTTTTCTTCTTCTGGCTTTCAGAAGCCCTCTGTAGAAGGTTCCTAGGTTGTTTCCTGTTTTCTTCTTCTTCTGATGTCCATCAGTGTGTTTCTTGTATGCAACAGATTTTTGGGTCTTGTTTACACATCCATTCTGTTAGTCTGTGTCTTTTTATTGGAGAATGCGTCATTATATTGAGAGATATTAGTGACCAGTACATTTGATTTTGATGTTGGCTTTGGTAGTAAGTTTGTGTGCTTTTTTTACTTTTTGTTTTGCTGTAGTGAGTTTAATTATTTCCTGTGTTTTTATGAAAGTAGTTTTCTTGGGTTGTATTTTTCCTTCTAGGGCCTACTGTAAAGCTGGATTTGTGTGTAGGTATTGTTGAAATTTGTTTTTGTTGTTGAATATCTCGTATTCTCCGTCTATGATAACTGAGAGTTTTGCTGGGTATAGTAGTCTGGGGGTGACATCTGTGTTCTTTTAGGGTATGCATGATATCTGTCTAGGACCTTCTGGCTTTATTATTTTCTGTTGAGAAGTCAGGTGTGATTCTGATGGGTTTGCCATTATATGTTACTTGATCGTTTTTCCTTGTAGCTTTTAGTATTTTTTTCTATGTTCTGGGTACTTACTGTTTTGATTATTATGTGCAAGAGATTTTTCTTTTCTGGTCTCATTTATTGGGTGTTCTTTAGGCTTCTTGTATTCTTATAGGCCTCTTCTTTAAGTTGGGGAAATTTTCTTCTATGATTTTGTTGAAAATGTTTTCTGGGCCTTGTAGGAGGGAATCTTCTTTTTTCCTCTATTCCTATTATTTTCTTTGGTTTTGTCTTTTCATTTTTTCTTGGATTTCTTGGATGGCCTGTGTCAAGAATTTTTTTAGATTTAACATTTCCGTTGATAGATACATTGATTTTTTTCCATCGTATCTTCCACACCTGCGATTCTTTCTTCCATCTCTTGTAGTCTATAAGTTATGTTCACCTCTGTAGTTCCTGTTTTCTTCCCTAAGTTCTTTCTCACCACAATATCCTCCATTTAATTTTTCTAGTTGAATCTTCAGATCTTGAGCCATTTTGTTGAATTCCTTTACCTGTCTGACTGTATTTTCCTTCAATTCCTTCAGCTATTTGTTTGAACAATCCTCTGTTTTTTTGTTTGTTTGTTTGTGTGTTTATTTTTTTTCTTTCAGTGATTTAAGTATTTCCTCTTTAAAGGCAACAAACTGTTTGGCTGCAACTTCCTGTTTCTTTACAGATGGCCATAATCGGTGTGTCTTTATCTTCCTCCATTTCTTTACAGATAGCAATAATCTGTTTGACCTTATCTTCCTCTAGTTCTTTACGCATTTTATGTGTTTCCTCTATCATCCTCTTAATAAGCATTGATGTTAGGTCATCTTCTTGAATTTCAATTAGGCTGGGGTGTCCAGGGCTGCTTGTCCCTGGATAACTGGGTTCTGGAGTTGCCAGATTGCTGTCTTTTGTTGGTTGAACTTTTACTCTGACCTCTATCCATTGGGCTATCTTAGGTGTTGGGTGTTAGTTTCTGGTGATTTGTGGAATCCTGTGGTGGAGAGAATCCCCCTGGCAGGAAGATGACTTTTCCTGAAGAAAGCCTCCTCAGCGTTTTGGTATGGTCACTGAATGGCCAGTGTTTTTCAGAAATTGCCACAGCTTACCTCAGGCGTACAGACCTGCATGGTAACTGTGGTCCTTGTTACTCAAGAGGGCTCTCCTTTCTCCCGGAGAAGTCCTGGAGACAGCTGCCTTGCTTCTGGGTTTCTTGCTGTAAATTTAGTGAGCTGCTACTGTAACGTGGGTGCCCTGTGATTTGGTCAGTTTTAATCAGGGATAACTGGTTGTCCCTTGGAGCAGTATCTGGGGTTTGATCTCCGGGATACCAGGCTTCTGTAGATCTGAGGTTGGGGCTCTGTGCTCCAGTACCAAAGCTGTAGTCAGTGGCAGGGGAGCTCTGCTCTCATGCATGCATCTGGAGGCTAGAATCAGGAGCCTGTGGATAGCCAGAAACTTTTCTGGAGCTAGGGTATCCTGAGGTAGGGCCAGATGTTTCTCCCACCATGGGGTTTCCTCCCAACAAGAATGTCCAGTCTATGGTTTTTGGGGTGTCACATAGATGGCTCAGGTGCTAGCAGGTAGTAGCTACAAGGTGGTGACCTCACAGGAACCTGAGACCTTTTCCTGAGAACTTTCCCGTACGTGCTGGTGGGTGGTGGTGTGGTTTTCTGAATGTTTTAAGCTATCTCCCTCCCTGAGCGGTTTTCTCCTAACAGGGACTCCCAGTCTCTGATGCCCTGGGGTACACAGTTCTGTCTGTGATGGATAGTTGAGCACTGCAGTTCTCTGGGCTGGTGGTGTGTGTCCACTGGTCTGAGGAACCTTTTCCAGGGATAGACTGGGTAACCGCAAGTCAGTCCCCTTTTGCTTCTTTCCATGTGTTTGTTTGTTTGTTTGTTTGTTTGATTGATTGATTGATTTTTCCCAACAGGCAAACCCAGTCTCTGATGCCCTGGGGCACACAGTTCTGTTTGTTGTGAAGGAGAGTCAGGCACATATCAAGTCTCTGTGCTGTCGGCTGAAGCTCCACTCAGGGCTGGTGGGGCATGCCCACTGGTCTGCAGGACCTTTGGAAGAGATTTACTGGGTGACCTGAGGTCAGTCTCGTTTCCTTCCTTCCCTGTGGGTTTTTCTCGGAACAGGGACTCCCAGTGCCTGATGTTTTTGTGCCCACCGTTCAGCCTGGAAAGGTGATCAGGACACGCTGGCATATGACTCTGGTCTGGCAACCTAGTGCCTGTGGGATCAGGGATATCTTCCTGGTTCTGGCTGGATGAACTGAGTGAGAGTGGACTCCACTGATTCCCACACCATGGAGTTTCCTCTCACCTGGGAAACACCATCACTGTTGTTTTAGGGCCCAGAGTTCAGTCTCTTGGTCATTGTACTGACATTGCTGTTCTGCTCCTCAGATGCAGTGTCCTCTTGGCATAGCCATCTTGGATCCTCAATTATACATAAAAAAAGAAAACTTAAATTTTGGAGAGGGACATGTTAATTGCAATCCATGGACGAGATGGAGAGAGAAAATGGCTATATATGTCACATTTCATGAATATGTATGTGAAGTTCTCAATGATAAAGAAAAATTACTAAACAATAAATGTAAAAAGGAGAAAATCTGTTGGTATAATGTTCTTTTGGAATGTATACATCTTACCCCTATTCATTCAAATGCTGATTTCTCTCCCCCCACTACCTGGTTTCAATCCGGACATGGCATTGTGGTATTTATTTTTAGCATCACCTGTCTCAAGCTTTTGTAAACATGCCACCATTTGTTCTCTAATTTGTCAATTCAAACAATGAGCCACAATGTTGAGCAATGGAGAGGATAGGGTGGGACATCCTGGTTCTGACTGGGAGGTGAGGAAGGAAGCAGAAGGAGAGGAAGAAGTAGGAAAAAGTAGGTCCTCCAATTTACTTTTTTAAACAGCATCTCTCTAACAGGATCTCTCTGCATCTGTTGCTCATCATTTCACGGAGACTAAACAGCCAAGGAGCCGTAGGGATCTGCCTATCCCTACACCTATGTGCTGTGGTTAAAGACAAACATCACAACTGGCTTTTATATGAATTCAAACTCAGGGCCTCAGCTGAGCATGGTGACATATGTCTGTAATGCTAGCACTCTGAGAGGCAGAGGCAAGAAGATCTCTGTTAGTTCAAGGCCAGGCTGGTCTACAAAGTAAGTTCAGGACAGTAGAGAGTACACAGAGAGACCCTGTCTTGAAATAACTAAAACAAAGCCAAAACAAACAACAAACTCAAGCCTCAATGCCTAGAACAACAGGCATTTTAACCAACAAGCCATCTCACAACACCAAAGCTAGTTTTTCATCTATGGTCTTTTGCTTTTTTTATTAAAAATATATTTAAAATTATTATTGACCCTCTTTTACCTATATTTGATGTAAAAACGGCTTGGATTATTCTGGGGTTTTTTTGTTTTGATTTTTTGTTTGTTTGTTTGTTTTTTGAGAAAAGGTTTCTCTGTGTATAGCCCTGGCTGTCCTGTACTCGCATTGTAGACCAGCTGGCCTTGAACTCAGAGATTCACCTGCATTTGCTTCCCAAATGCTGGAATTAGAAGCATGTACCAACACTGCCTGGCTATTGGACTGTAATTTTTTAAAGAGTATTTTTCTTTATAAATTGTATGAGTTCTAAAATTGTACTTCTAGGATCATTTCTATGGTTAAAGTTTGACTTCTAATCAAAGTCTGTGAGTTCACTGTATCATTTCAGTTGGACAGTATTTTTTTATTTTTATATATTTATTTGTTACAATTTATTCATTTAGTATCCTTTCTACAGCCACCTCTCACCTGTAGTCTTAATCCCACCCTCCCTCCCTCTTCTCCCCCTATCCCCTTTCCTAGTCCCCTGATAGGGCAAGTCATCCTCCCCTTCTATGTGACCTTAGCCTATCAGGTCTCATCAAGGCTGGCTGCATCATCTTCCTGAAATATTTCTCTTTTAGCAAACTGTTGGTGAAGCACTTAGAGTTCACCCTTGACTCTTTGTTTTCCTCCTGAGTTCTTTAACATCATGTTTCAATTTTAAAATTATCTTCAATTAAGAAAATCAGAACTGAGAGGAGGTTGGAAATTTCTCATCCAAAATATATAGGTCCAAAAATATTTCAGATATCAGAGTTTTGTCTGTTTTATTTTATTTGCATTGGCTTTGCTAGTTATACATCCCTATTCTGAAAATGCAAAATTCTAAGTGCTGTAAAATATGAAACTTTGCTATACTGTTTTATTTGTTTGGTTTGGTTTGGTTTTTCAAGACCAGGTTTCTCTGTGTAGCCCTGGCTGCAGTTTAAAAAAATATTTTGTGTATTTCATGGATGCATGTACTGTTAATTACATCCTATGGCCTATAAATAGTTAGAATAAAAGGTGAGACGTATGGCAGGCAGAAAGGATTCTAGGATAGAGCCATGTGCAGGATATTTGTCCAGCAAAATGTGAGGAGGAAGGATGCATGGTACCGGAGCACAGGTAACTAGCCATGTATCAAAATGTAGATTAGTAAAATGGGAGACTTTAAATTATGAGATATTCAGAGAAGATTCTAGCTGTATGTTTTATGTATTTGTATTTGTAAATAAATATTTTGAGTCTCATGAGTCATTTTTTTCAGGAACTTAAAGCCAGGAGGAAAAACCACTGCAACACTGGAAGTCACTCTATAATCCAGGCTGTCCTCAAAATCACAGAGATCCACCTGCCTCTGCCTACTGTGACATGTACCACTATCAGCCAGTAAACATATAAAATTTTTATACATGTTAGTGCTATATTTAAATTTAATCTTTAAGTATCACTGATATTGTTTAATAATCTTTACCCACATATACAAATACTGATAATTCAAAAACAATGGAAGTTTTTTAAAATATTGATTATTATTTTCAATATTGATGATATTAATAATTCTCATCCTGAGAAGAGAAGAAAAATATAAATATACTCTGAAACTATTTCCAAAGAGAGTTGCTACAAGATGAAACAAGTGTGGGAAAGCAAACAAAAGCAAATGTAACTTTTTTGGTATTTTTAGAGTTATGTTTATATAATTTCTGAGTATATATTGTGGCAATTTACTTTGGAAAACACTATCGGCTCTATATTGGAATCTCCAGTGAATATGTTCCATTTGATTTTTTTGTAAACAAGTAGTACCAGGTCATCACAGGACTGATATATATTTCTTGGAAGTCAGTGAAGATTACAATTTCTTCCTTAAATAACAATAAAAAGTTATGATATTAAAAGTAATTCATGTTCATTCAGGAAATATATTAATTGAGGAAATGGTAGATGCCATATAAACTATTTATTGTCTGTTAGATAACTGTATGGACAGTTTAAAAAAGAGTTAATTTAATATCATAAATAATGTTTCTTCTGCAACCAGGGGGAGGTAGTTACTTGTACATTTCCTTATCTCTGTCCATGTAGATGACTAGGGTCAGGAGGGGCTGTTACATTCTCTGCTCTCTGGAAAAGTACTGAGAGACCTTAATTTGACATGGGCCTGTAATTCAAAAATATAGGTTTCATGACAATTAAAAGAATTATAGGTTATAGTGTTAGTCTGATTATTTCAGTGTCTCGTTAGTTAAAAAAAAATATTCTTTTTAAAAATTATTTATTCACTTTACATCCTTACTACAACCCCCTTCTCTCCTACCCGTGCCTCACAACACACACACCCCTTCCCTATTCTCACATCTCTTCCTCGGAGAAGAAGGAGAGCCCCATTGATATCAACCCTTCCTGGCACATTAAGTTGCTGCAGGACTAAGCATATCTTTTCTCACTGAGGCCAGACAAGTTAGCCCAGATAGGGGAACCAGATCCAAAGGCAGGCCTCAGAACAAGAGAGCCCATGCTCCCGTTGCTGGGAACCTACATGAAGACCAAGCTGAGAATCTGCTACATATATATAGGCAGCCTAGGATCAGTCTATGTAAGCTCTTTGGTTAGAGGTTGAGGCTCTGTGAGTTGTGGGTCTTCTTGTCAAGTCTTTGACCCCTCCCTGTTGTCTCAATTGTTCCTGCCAAGTCTTCCACAAGACTCCCTGGGCTCTGTGTAGTGTTTGGCTGTGGGTCTCTGCATCTGTTTCCATGAGCTGCTGGGTGAGGCCTCTCAGAGGAGATATGCTAGACTCCTGTCTGAAAGCATAGCAGAGTAAAACATTAATAGTGACTGGTTTTCTCCCATGCAGTGGGTCTCAAGTTGGGCCGGTCTTTGGTTGGTCATTCCCTTAAACTTTCCTCCATCTTTGTCCCTTCACATCTTGTAGGCAGGGCTAACTTTGGGTTCCAAGTTGGGTAGGTAGGTTGGTGTTTTTATCTTCCCACTAGAAGTAATGCCTGACTACAGGAGATGGCCACTTCAGGCTCTATATCCACCACTGTCAGGAGAATCATCTATGGTGGCCCCCTTAAACTTCCTGCCCCTCTGCTATTGCAGAGATGCCACACAACATTCTCTCACCTAGCCCTCACTCCACTGCTCTTCCTACAACTAATCCCAAGCCCTGCTCACTACCCATCTCCTCTCCTACCCTGCTTCCTGCCTTCATTCACCTCCAATGACTATTTTATTTTCACTTCTGAGTGAGATTCAAGCATCCTCCCTTGGGCCTCCTTGTTAATTAGCTTCTTTGGGTCTGTGAATTGTAGGAAGAGTATCCTGCACTTTATGGCTAATATACATTTATAAATGAGTACATACCATCCTTGTCGTTCTTGGTCTGGGTTACCTCACTCAGGATGACCTTTTCTAGTTCCATCCATTTGCATACAAATTTCATGATTTCTTTGTTTTTGATAGCTGAGTAGTATTGCACCGTGTAAATATTATATTTTCATTATCCATTCTTCGGTTGAGGGACATATAGGTTGTTTCTGGCTATTATGTATAAAACTGCTATGAACATATTTGAGCAAGTATCCTTGTGGTATGGTGGAGCATCTTTTGGGTATATGCCCAGGATTGTTATACCCAGATTTTTGGGTAGATCTATTCTCAATTTTCTGAGAGAACACCAGACTGATTTCCACAATGTTTGTATAAATTTGCACTCTGACCAGAAATGGAGGAGTGTTCGCCGTGCTCCCCATCCTTTCCAGAATGTGATGCAACTTGACATTTTGATCTTAGCCATTCTGATGGGTATAAGATGGACTCTCAGAGTTGTTTTGATTTGCAGTTCCCTGATGACCAGGATGTTGGACATTTCTTTAAGTGTTCCTTAGCCTTTAGAAATTACTCTGTTGTGAATTCTCTGTTTAGCTCTGTACCTCATTATTTAATTGGATCATTTGTTTTGTTTGTGTATATTTTCTTGAGTTCTTTATATATTCTTGGTATCAGCCCTCTGTCAGATGTAGGGTTGATGAATATCTTTTCCTGATCTGTAAGCTCTCATTTTGTTCTATTGACAGTGTCCTTTGCCTTACAGAAGCTTTTTACTTTCATGAGATCCCATTACTAATTGTAGATCTTAGTGCCTGGGCTGTTGTGTTCTGTTCAGGGAGTTGAATCCTTTGCCAATTAGTTCAAGGCTGACCTCCACTTTCTCTTCCAGTAGACTTAGTGTATCTGGTTTTATGTTGAGGACTTTGATCCACTTGGACTTAAGTTTTGTACAGGGTGATAAATATGGATCTATTTGCATCTTTCTACAGGTAGACATCCAGTTACACCAGCACCATTTGCTGAAGGTGCTATCTTTTTCCCATTGTATGGTTTTGCTTCTCTGTCAAAAATCAGGTGTCCACAGGTATGTGGGTTTCTTTCTGGATGTAACCCATTGATCAACATTTATGTTTTTATGCTAACACCATGTAGGTTTTATTACTATTGCTTTTATAGTACAGCTTGAAATCAGGGGTGGTGATACCTTCAAAATTTCTTTTATTGTACAGGATTGTTTTAGAAATTTTGTGGTTTTTTCTTTTTTCCATATGAAGTTTAGTATATTTTTCCAAAGACTGTAAAGAATTAGGTTGATAATTTGATGGGAATTGCATTGAATCTGTTGGCCTTTTTCACTATGTTAATCCTACCAATCCATGAGCATGGGACATTTTTCCTTCTTCTGATACCTTCTTCAATTTCTTTCTTCAGAGACTTTAAGTTTTGTCATACCGGTCTTTTCACTTACTTGGTTAGAGCTATGCCAAAGTATTTTATATTAATTGTGGCTTTTGTAAAGAGTGTTATTTTTCTATTTTTCTTCTTAGCCTTCTTATCATTTTTATATGTTATGGTTACTGATTTTTTTTTTTTTAGTTAATTTTGTATCCAGCCACTTTGCTGAAGTTGTTTATCAGCTGTAGGAGTTTCCTCATAGAATTTTTGAGGTCACTTATGTATACTATCATATCATCCAAAAATACCGATGTGTTGATTTCTTCCTTTCCAATTTGTATCCCCTTGATCTACTTTAGTTGCCGTATTTCTCTGGCTAGGAAGTCAAGTACTATCTTGAAGAGATACAACAAGAGTGGGCAACGTCCTCTTTTCCCTGATTTCAGAGCTGTTGCTTTAGGTTTCTATACATTTGATTTTGATGTTGGCTATGAGCTTACTGTATATTGCCTTTATTGTGTTTATGTATGTGCTTTGTATCCTTGATCTCTACAAGACTTTTAATATCAAGGGCTGTTGAATTTTTGTCAAAGGCTTCTGCAGCATCTAATGAGATGATCATCATTTTTTTTATTTCAGTTTGCTTATATGGTGGATTACACTGATGGATTTTTATGTATTGAATTACCCCAACATTCCTGCATTGAAGCATAATTGATCATGGTGTATGATGTGTTTGATGTGTTCTTGGATTCAGTTTGCAAAGTTCTTATTAAGCATTTTTATAAATGTTCATAAGGGAAGTTGCTCTAAAATTCCCTTTCTTTCTTGAGTGTTTGTATAGTTCAGTTATCAGGGTGACTGTGGCTTCATAGAATGACTTTGGAAATGCTCATTCTGTTTCTATTTTGTGGTGTATGTTTTTTTTATTTTCTATTAAATTTATTACAAGACAATTTTTCAAAAATATCAGGAAAAAATAGAAAACCTTGTTTACACTGGAATATACATTGAAAAATTCTTGACTTATTCACAGTACAATTAGAAAACAATTCTTGAACGCCCTAAAGTTTAACGGTGATTTCCTCAGAAAGTTTACATAGATCAATTCTTAGTTCAGTGAAAAGGACAAGGATGTCTCCAAAAAGCACCCAAATTATAGAGACACTCACAGTAATGTCAATAATTCACAGACCTCTAGCTTAAAGGTGTCCATATATGTTTACACAACAAAGTGGTATCAGCATGGCTTCTGTCTTACTGATCCAGTCCACTCTTTAGTACACACAGAGGTGAGTCATGGAATGCACAGTCAACTGGTAAGCATCAAGTTTGCTCTCCTCTAGCTTCATGGGTTTTTTATTTAGCTAAGAACTATGAATCCATTGATCTTGCCTATTTCTCTAATTTTTAATATAATTTTTTATTAAATTTTTATTTTTATATTAATTATAGTTTATTTACTTTGAATCTCAGCTGTAGCACTCTCCCTCATTCCCTACCAATCCCACCCTCCCTCCCTTATCTCCTCCTTGCCCTCTTCCAAGTCCACTGATAGGGGAGGTCCTCCTCCCCATCCATCTGACCCTAGCTTATCAGGTCTCATCAGGACTGGCAGCAATATCCTCCTCTGTGGCCTATCTAAACTGCTCCTCCCACATGGGGTGGGGAGGTCAGAGAAATAGCCACAAAGTTCATGCCAGAGACAGTCCCTGTTCCCCTTACTAGGGACCCACTTGGATATTGAGCTGCCATGGGTTACAACCAAACAGAGGTTCTGGGTTATATACATGCATGGTCCTGGGTTGGAGAATCAGTCTCAGCAAGCACCTGTGCCCAGATATCCAAAATATGCTCAAAATAGCCAGTACCTGGGAACAACCCAGATCTCCCTCAACAGAGGAATGGATACAGAAATTGTGATACATTTACATAATGGAATACTACTCAGTAATTAAAAACAAGGAAATCATGAAATTTGCAGACAAATGGTGGAAACTAGAAAAAATCATCCCGAGTCAGGTATCCCAGAAGCAGAAAGACACACATGGTATATACTCACTTATAAGTGGATACTAGACCTAAAAGATAGGATAAACATACTACAATCTGTACACCTAAAGAAGCTAAACAAGGAGGAAGACCCAGGGTAAGATGATCTATCCTCACTTAGAAAGACAAATGGGATAGACATTGGAAGTAGGAGAAAACAAGAAGCAGGATAGGAGCCTACCATAGAGGGCCTCTGAAAGACTCTACCTAGCAATGTATCAAATCAGATGCTAAGACTCATAGCCAAACTTTGGGCTGAGTGCAGGGAATCATATGAAAGAAGAGAGAGTTAGTAAGACCTGGAGAGATCAGGATCTACACAAGAGCCAAATATATCTGGAGTATTTGAGGAGTATTGGTATTAGATGGTTTCTTTATGTTTGTTTGTTTGTTTGTTTGTTTGTTTTTTGAAATCTGGTAGAATTCTGTACTGAAACCCTTTGTCCTAGGGCTTTGTTTGTTTGCTTGGTTTGGGGGAAAAATTTAATGACTGTTTCTATCTCCTCAGTGGTTGTAGGATTTAACTTTGGTAAGTGGAATTGATCAAGAAAATTGTTCATTTCATTTAGACTTTCCAATTTTGTGGAGTATAGGTCTTTGAAAGAATTCCTAATGATTCTTTGGATTTTCTCAGTGTCTGTTGTTATGTCCCCGTTTCATCTCTTGCTGTGTTAATTAAGGAACTGTCTCTCTGTCTCTTACTTAGTTTGGCTAACGGTTTTGTTATCCTGTTGATGTTCTCAAAGAATCTGCTCTTGGTTTTGTTCAATTTTGTATTGTCCTATTTGTTCTAATTCATTGATTTTTACCCCCGAGTTTCATTTTTCCATGCTGTCTACTCGTCCTGGGTGTGTTTCCTTCTTCTTTGTTCTAGAGCTTTCAAGAGTGCTTTAAAATTGCTAGTATGAGTTCCCTCCAGTTTCTTTATGAAGGCATAGTCTAATCCTATGAACTTTCCTCTTACCACTGCTTTCATTGTGTCTCATTAGTTCGGGTATGTTGAGAACTTCATTTATATTGAATTCTAGTAAATGTTAAGTTTCTTTATTCCCACGTTGATCCAGTTGTCATTGAGTGGAGAGTTGTTTGTTTTTCCATGAGTTTATAACTTTTCTGTAGTTAAATTTCAGTTTTATTTAATTATCTGTGTTTTGGCATGAAGGTGTCAGAATACATGGGACTGGAGTTATAGACAGTAGTAAGCTGCCATGTGGTTGCTGGGAATTGAACCTGGGTCTTTTCGAAGTGCAGCTAGTGCTCTTAACCACTGAGCCATCTCCCTAGCCTGAATTTCAGCTTTAATCCATGGTTGTCTAATAACATACAAGAGGTTTATTTCAATTTTCTTGTGTCTGTGAGGACTTGCTTTGTGTCAAGTATATGATCAATTTTGGAGAAGATTCTGTGAGGTGCTCAGAAGAGGGCATACTCTTTTCTACGTTAATGAAATGTTCTGTAAATATCTGTTAAGTCCATTTGATTCATGACATCTGTTAGTTTCATTATTTCTCTGTTTAGGTTCTGTCTGGATGACCTGTCCATTGGTGAGAGTGAGGAATTGAAGTCTCCTACTATTAACATGTATGATTTAATGTGTGATTTAAGCTGTAGTGATTTTTTTTCTTTTTAAAAATGTGGGTGTCCTTGTATTTGGGGCATAGATGTTCAGAATTGAAATGTCATCTTGGTGGATTTTTTTTCCTTTAGTGAGTATGAAGTGTCCTTCCTAATCTTTTTTTGATTATTTTTTTTAAGTCTCTTTCATTGGATATTAGAATGGCTGCTTCTGCTTGCTTGCTCTTTTGGGTCCATTTGATTGGAAAACCTTTTTCCAGCCCTTTACTCTGATGTAATGTCTATCTTTGTTGCTGAAGTGTGTTTCTTAGATGCAGCAGAATGATGGATCCTGTTTTCAAATCCATTCTCTTAGCATGGGTCTTTTTATTGGGGAATTGAGTCTAGTGAAGTTGAGAGATATTAATGACCCATGATTCTTAATTCCTGTTATTTGGATGTTGGTGTCTATATGTGTGTATTTCCCTTCCTCTGGTTTTGCTGTAGTGTAGTTATTTCCTGTGTTTTCTTGGGTGCGGTTAACTGCCATGTATTGGATTTTTTTCCTTCTCGTGTATTCTTAGGGCTGGATTTGTACATAGATATTGTTTAAATTTTGTTTTGTTATAAAATATCTTGTTTTCTCTCTCTATGGTAATTGAAAATGTAGCCATGTGTAGTAAACTGAGCTGACATCTGTGGTTTCTTAGTTTTTGTAAGATACCTGCCCAGCACAGGGTTCTTTTCTGAGACTGATACTACAACCAAGGACTATTGATAGAGATAACCTAGAACCCATGCACAGACATAGCCCATGACATTTTAATGTACATGTGGGTTCCATAGAAACGGGATCAGGACTGTCTTGACATGAGCTGATTGGCCTGCTCTTTGATCACCTCCCTCTGAGGGGGGAGCAGCCTTACCAGACCACAGAAGAAAACAATGCAGCCAGTCCAGGTGAGACCTGAGAGACTAGGATCATAAGGAAGCAGACGAAAACCTCCCCTATCAGTAGACTTGGGGAGGGACATGCATAGAGAAAAGGTAGGGAAGGTGGGACTGGGAGGGGAGGAGGGAGGTATTCATGGGGGGAATACAACGTGAATAAAGTATAATTAATAAAAAATTATTTTAAAAAAAGATATTTACCCAGGCCTTTCTGGTTTTTACAGTCTCTTTTGAGAAGTCAGCTGTAATTTTGATAGTTTTGCTTTTATAAGTTACATGGCCTTTTTTTCCTCAAGGACTTTAATAATCTCTCTCTGTTCTGTACATTTAGTGTTTTGATTACTAGGTGGTGGGAGAATATTTTCTGGTCCTTGGAGCCGGGAATCTTTTTCTGTTTCTTCTATTCCTATTATTGTTGGGATTTGTCTTTTCATAGTGCTCCCCAGATGTTTTGTGTCAGGAATTTTTCAGATTTAATATTTTGTTTGAGCAATGTATCAATTTCTTCAGTTGTATCTTTTATTGTAGCCTCAGATTTTCTCCTCAATCACTTGCATTCTGTTGGTGAATCTTACATTTGTAGTTCTTGTTCTCTTACCTAAGTTTCCATCTCCAGGATTCGTTCAGTTTGTGTTTTCTATTTTTTTAATTTATTTATTTTTATTAATTACAGTTTATTCACCTTGTATCCCCCCATAAGGCCCTCTCTTCTCCCCTCCTGGTCCAACCCTCCCTCCCCCTTCTTCACGCATGCCCCTCCCAAGTCCACTGATAGGGGAGGTCCTCCTCTCCTTCCTTCTGATCTTAGTCTATCAAATCACATCAGGAATGGCTGCATTGTCTTCTTCTGTGGCCTGGTAAGGCTGCTGTCCCCTCAGGGGGAGGTGATCAAAAAACAGGCCAATCAGATTATGTCAGAGTCAGTCCCTCTTCCCATTACTATGTAACACACTTGGACACTAAGCTGCCAAGGACTACATCTGTACAGGGGTTCTAGGTTATCTCCATACCTGGTATATGGTTGGAGTATGAGTCTCTGGGAAGACCCCTATGTTCAATTTTTCTGGTTCTGTTGCTCTTCTTGTGGAGTTGCTGTCTTCTCCAGATCTTACTATTTCCCACTTTTTACATAAGATTCCCTGCACGTTGCCCAACAGTTGGCCATAAGTCTCAGTGTCTGCTTTGATATTCTGCAGGATAGAGCCTTTCAAAGACCCTCTGTGGCAGGTTCCTAGGTTGTTTCCTGTTTTCTTCTTCTTCTTCTTCTTCTTCTTCTTCTTCTTCTTCTTCTTCTTCTTCTTCTTCTTCTTCTTCTTCTTCTTCTTATGTCCATCCTCTTTGCCTTTCAGGATGGAGATTGAGCATTTTAGTCAGGGTCCTCTCTCTTGATTAGTTTCTTTAGATGTACAGGTTTTAGTAGGTTCATCCTATGTTATATGTCTATATGAGTGAATATATACCATGTGTGTCTTTCTGCTTCTGGGACAGTTCATTCAGAATTACCCTTTCCAGGTCCCACTATTTACCTGCAAATTTCATGATGCCCTTATTTTTCATTGCAGAGTAATACTCCATTGTGTAGATGTACCACAATTTCTGCATCCATTCTTCAGCTGAGGGGCATCTGGGCTGTTTCCAGCTTCTGGCTATTACAAATAAAGCTGCTACAAACATGGTTGAGCAAATATCCTTATTGTGTACCTGAGCCCCTTTTGGAAATATGCCTAGCAGTGGTTGTTTTTACTGCTATTAACCTTACTTCATTCTTTGTATTATTGATCATCTGTTTGCTATGAAAACTCTTATCTGGTCTCTATTTTTCAGTCTGTCTTCATAGGTTTGCCACATGGTCTTTCTACATCTCTTTCTTCCTTCAAATCCATCAGTAATTTTTCAGTTTTTATTCTTAGATATTTGAGGTTTCTCATGATTGTATCATTTTTGAAAGCTTTATCTACATGTGCCCATTATTCATTTGTCTCTATATAGTTACTTTCTCTGATCCCACAGATCATACGTCCATGCTGTAATAGTATTCTTCCCTAATATGTTAAATTCTTCCTTATCTATTGATTTCTTATTAATTTGCCAACTTCATTTACCAATTTGTGCTTTGTATATACAGAAAGTTGCATTTCTCTTTGTATTTTAGTTTCTTAGTATTATTCTTGTTTAGCTTTAAACTCATTGGAAAAAAAGATGTAAACATCCTTTATTGTTGTTATTATATTGTTATTACTATTATCTTTTGTTATCTTTCTGCACTGCACTTCATAGTACTTTTTCAGACACTAGGAAGTAGAATAATTTTTTTATTGAATAAATATATAAACGTTTAAAATTTATTTCTTCAGCCTGTGTGGAATGATGGCAAATGCCTATATTGCTAGTATCATGGAGGCTAAAGCAAGACAATGTCAAGTTTGAAGCCTGACTGAGCTATATACTGAGAACCTGCATTTTAAAAATGTGGCATATATTAGAACTTTTAAAGTAAAATACCCTGACTTGCTAAAATATAATATTTCTGACTATATAGTGTTAGAGGACCTAGAGCTCACTACACAGGACAATTGAGCTTTGAATTCACAGATTTTCACATTCCTTGCCCTCTCAATTCTGGGGTTAAGGGGATGCAGCACTACATACAGCTTAACAATGTAGTTTTAATTTACATCAATTTAAAAGATCTCATAGTACATATTGTTTTTCCCTTTAGTGAAGTCATGTCACATTTACCATTAGTACTGATAAAATGTATCCTGACATGTGCAAACTTACTATAAAATTTCAAAATTTTCTTACTGATAGGCCATTGTAGTCTTTATTCATGTATATTTTCTTCTTCACCTTTTTTGAGTCAGGGTCTCACTGTGTTGCTCATGCTTACTTTGAAATATCTACTGTCCTTATTGAGCTTCTAGAGTACCTGGGAATCATGTGAACCTATGCATGTTTCCTGCTCCATTTTGTATTTGAAAGTTCATTAAACCATTGGTTTTTTATTAAATTTTTATTTTTTGTATTAATTACATTTAATTTACTTTGTATCCCAGCTGTAACACCCTACCTCATTCTCTCCCAATTGTACCCTCCCTCCCTCATCTTCTCCCTGCCCCTTTCCAGGGGATGTCCTCCTCCCTTTCCATCTGACCCTAGTTTATCAGGTTCTTCAAGTCTGGCTGCCATGTCTTCCTCTGTGGCCTAGCAAGACTGTTCCTCCCTCAGGAGCTGGGGAAGGGAAAGGACCCAGTCCTTGAGTTCATGTCAGAAATAGTTCCAGTTCCCCTTGCTAGGGAAACCCACTTGGTTACTGAGCTCCCATGCTTACATCCGAGCAGGGGTTCTTGGTTATATCCTTACATGGTCCCTGGTTGGAGATACAGTCTCATAGAGGGCCCCTGTGCTCTGATATATTTTGTACTTTTGGAGCTCCTGTCCTAAGTCATAATAACTCCCCCTTCTTTCATATGATTCCCTGCACTCTGCGGAAAGTTTGGTTCTGAGTCTCAGCATCTACTTTGATACACTGCTAGGTAGAATCTTTCAGAGGCCCACTATGGTTGAGGTATACCAGGAGCAAAAAAAAAACACACACACAGTATATACTCACTTATATAGAGGCCTGTATGATAGGATAAACATACAAACATATGTGCAACTGAAGAAGATAAACAAGAAAGAGGACCCAGAGTAAGATGACCAATCCTCAATTAGAAAGATAATTGGGATGGACAGGGGATTTAGGAGAAAACAAGTAACAGGTCACTTGAGTTTTTGATCTTAGCCATTCTGATGTGTGTAAGGTGAAATCTTAGGGTCGTTTTGATTTGCATTTCCCTGATGGCTAATGACTTTGAGCATTTCGTTAAGTGTTTCTCTGCTATTCGATATTCCTCTATTGAGAATTCTCTGTTTAGCTCTGTACACCATTTTTTAATTGGATTACTTGATTTTTTGCTGTTTAACTACTTTAGTGCTTTATATATATTGGACATTAGTCCTCTGTCAGATATAGGGTTGGTGAATATCCTTTCCCAATCCGTAGGCTGTCATTTTGTTCTGATGACAGTGTCCTTTGCTTTACAGAAGCTTTTCAGTTTCATGAGGTCCAATTTATTAATTGTTGCTCTTAGAGCCTGTGCTGTTGGTGTTCTGTTCAGGAAGCCGTCTCCTATGCCAATGAGTTCAAGGCTCTTCCCCACTTTTTTTTTTTTCTAAGCAGTTTAGTGTGTCTTGTTTTATGTTGAGGTCTTTGATCTACTTGGACCTTAGTTTTGTGCAGGGTGATAAGTATGGATCTATTTGCATTTTTCTGCATGTAGACATCCAGTTAGACCAGCACCATTTGTTGAAGATGCTGTCTTTTTTCCATTGAATGGTTTTGGCATTTTTGTCAAAAATCAGGTGTCCATAAGAGTGTGGATTCATGTCAGGTCTTCTATTTGATTCCATTGATCCACCAGTCTATTTCTATGCCAGTACCGTGCAGTTTTTAGTATTGTTCCTCCATAGTACAGCTTGAGATTAGGGATGGAGATACCTCCTGAAGATCTTTTACTGTAGAGAATTGTTTTAACAATTCTGGGTTTCTTGTTGTTCCATATGCAGGTGAGAATTTTTCTTTCCAGGTCTGTAAGGAATTGTGTTGGTAATTTTATGGGAATTGCATTGAATCTGTAGATTGCTTTTGGTAACATGGCCATTTTTACTATATTAATTCTGCTATGCCATGAGCCTGGGAGATCTTTCCATCTTCTGGTATCTTTTACTAATTCTTTCTTCAGAGAGTGGAAATTTTTTTTCATACAAGTCTTTGACTTGCTTGGTTAGGTTCACACCAAGGTACTTTATGTCCTTTGTGGCTATTGTGAAGGATTTTGTTTCCCTAATTTCTTTCTCGGCCCTTTTGTCTTTTCGTACATGAGGGCTACTGATTTTTTTGAGTTAATTTTGTATCCAGTCACTTTGCTGAATTTGTTAATCAGCTTTAGGAGTTCTGTGGTAGAATTTTTGGGGTCACTCAGGTATACTATCATATCATCTGCAAATAGTGATACTTTGACTTCTTCCTTTCCAATTTGTATCCCCTTGATCTCCTACAATTGTCTTATTGCTCTAGCAAGGACTTTAAGAACAATGTTGAAGAGATATGGAGAGAGTGGGCAGCCTTGCCTTGTCCCTGATTTCAGTGGGAATGATTTAAACATCTCTACATTGAGTTTGATATTGGCTATAGGCTTGCTGTATATTGCCTTAACTATGTTCAGCTATGTGCTATGTGTCCCTGATTTCTCCAATACCTTAAACATGAATGGATGTTGGATTTTGTCAAATGCCTTTTCAGTATCTAAAGAGATTATCATGATTTTTTTTCTCCGTCATTTTTTTTTATGTGTTGGATCACATTGATGGATTTCCATAGATTGAACCACCCCTACATTCCTGGGATGAAGCCTACTTAGTTGTAGTGGATGATATCTATGATGGGTTCTTGGATTCGGTTTCCTAGTATTTTGTTGAGTATTTCTGCATTGATATTCATGAGGGAGATTGGACTGAAATTCTTTTTTTGTTGGGTCTTTGTGAGGTTTAGGTACAAAGGTTCCAGTGTCTTCATAGAATGAGTTGTTAGTGTTCCTTCTGTTTCTATTTTGTGGAATGGTTTGAAAAGCGTTGGTGTTAGCTCTTATTTGAAGGTCTGGTAGAAATCCATGCTGAAACCACCTGTCCCTGGGCTTTTTTTACATGGTAGACTTCTGATAACAGCTCCTATTTCCTTATTGGATATAGGACTATTTAATTGGTTTACCTGGTCTTGATTCAGCTTTGGCATGTAGAATATGTCAAGAAAATTGTCCATTTCATTTAGATTTTCAAATTTTGAGGCATATAGACTTTGGAAATAAGACCTAATTATTATTTGGATTTCTTCAGTGTCTGTGGTTATTTCCCTTTTCTTGTTTCTGATTTTGTTGATTTTGATGGTTTCTATCTGCCTTTTAATTAGTGTGGCTAAAGGTTTGTCTATCTTGTTTATTTTCTGAAAGAACTAGCTCTTGGTTTCATTGATTCTTCGAATTGTCTTATTTGTTTCTAATTTATTGATTTCAGCCCTGAGTTTGATTATTTCCAGCTGTCTACTCCTCTTTGGTGTGTCTGCTTCTTTTTTCCTAGGACTTTTAGGTGAGACATTATGTTGCTTGCATGAAATGTTTCGAATTACTTCTTTTTTTTAATTTTATTTTTTTTTAGTTACATTTTGTTAAATCTGTGTCCCCGCTGTATCCTGCTCCCTCATTCCCTCCCCAACCCCACACTCCCTCCCTGGTCTCCTCCCTGCCCCTTCCCAAGTCCACTGATAGGGAAGGACCTCCTCCCCTTTCATTTGACCCCGTTTTATCAGGTATCTTCAGGGCTGGCTGTAGAGTCCTCCTCTGTGACCTAACAGGACTGCTCCTCCCCTCAGGGGGGGGGGGGGGTGAGTCAAGGAGCCTGACCTTGAGATCCTGTTAGAAATAGTCCTTGTTCCCCTTACTTTGGAAAACTATTTGGATACTGAGCTACCATGGGCCACATCAGAGCAGAAGTTCTAGGTTATATCCATAGATGGTCCTTGGTTGAGTGTCAGTCTCAGAAAAGACCCTGTGCCCGGATATATTTGGTCCTTGTAGAGCTCCTATCCTTTCCATATCATACTAACTCCTCTTTTTTCATATGATTCCCTGCACTCTGCCGAGGGTTTGGTTATGAGTCTTAGTGTCTGCTTTGAAACACTGCTAGGTTGAGTCTTTCAAATGCCTTTTACCACTCCTAGGTATATACCCAAAATTTGCTCAAGTACACAACAAGGACATTTGTTCAACCATGTTTGTAGCAGCTTTATTTGTAATAGCCAGAACTTGGAAACAATCCAGATGTCCATCAACGGAGGAATGGATACAGAAATTGTGGTATTTTTACACAATGGAATACTACTCAGCAATCAAAAAGGAGAAAATCATGAAATTTGCAGGCAAGTGGTGGGATCTAGAAAAGATCATTCTGAGTGAAGTATCCCAGAAGGAGAAAGACACACATGGTATATACTCACTTATATATACCTACAAGATATGATAAACATAATGAAATCTACACACCTAAAGAAGATAATCAAGAAAGTGGACAGGGGCAAAAATGATCGAATTACTTCTTGAAGGCACTTAGTGCTATGAACACTTAGCACTTAGCTCTTAGCACTGCTTTCATTATGTCCCATAAGTTTGTGTATGTTGTGCCTTCATTTTCATTGAATTCTAGGAAGACTTTAATTTCCTTTTTTATTTCTTCTCTGACCCAGCTGTCATTTAGTAGCAAGTTGTTCAGTTTCCATGTGTGTGTAGGCCTTTTGCTATTTTTGCCATTGAGGTCCAGCTTTAGTCCATGGTGATAAGATAGGATACAAGGGATTATGGATTGAATCTTGCAATCTCTTCCTGCTGCTGTCTCATAGAGTTGGGAAATAAACATGATAAACTTTTAGTTATTATGCATATTTTAGTATAAAACACTTAAATTTCTGCTAAATTATATAATTTCCAGCATTTAAAATATAACATAGAATCTCCTTCATACATTTCTTTTGATACACAGCTATTTCTTCCTTAAGTTCAGTTAAAGGAGCAGTATATAGATTATCATTACTCTCCTCCTTGAATTCATCATCTAAAACAAAATGCTTATTCCGTTATAACACATAATGTTTCCTCTTGGGTTCCTAATTGTAAAACACAGTTTTCAAAAGTAAAAATTTATCAGTACTCAAATAATGGTTATTATTTATTCCAGTGTTCAAAAACATTGAAATTATGCACAAATAACATTTTATAATGAAGTAAAATATTTCAGACATGAATCAAACGCTAAAAGACAAATTTAGCATACTTTCCCCAAAACAATGGTTTATGTTTCAGTTTGTATATATGTTGGATTACATTCATGGATTTCTGTATATTGAACCATCCCTGCATGCCTGGGATGTAGCTTACTTGGTCATGGTGGATGATATTTTTTATGTGTTCTGGGATTCGGTTTGCAAGTCTTTTATTGAGTATTTTTGCATCAAAGTTGATAAGAGTGATACGTCTGAAGTTCTCTCTCTCTCTTTCTTGTTGGGTCTTTGTGTGTTCTGGGTATCAAGGTGACTGTGGCTTCATAGAATGAGTTTGGTAATGTTCCTTCTGTTTCTATTTTGTGGAATAGTTTGAAGGGAATTGAAGTTAGCTCTTCTCTGAATGTCTGGTAAAATTCTGTGCTGAAACCATCTGGCCCTGGGCTCTTTTTGGAAGGGAGACTTTAGATGACTGCTTCTATTTCATTGGGGGATATAGGACCACTCAGTTTTTCTATCTGATTTTGGTTTAATCTTGGTAAGTGGAATCTATTAAGAAAACTGTCCATTTCATTTAGATTTTCAAATTTTGTGGCATATAGGCTTTTGTAGTAAGACCTAATGATTGTTTGGTTTTCCTCTGTGTCTGTTATTATGTCCCCCTTTTTGTTTCTGATTTTCTTGATTTGGATAGTTTCTCTCTGTCTTTTAGTTAGCTTGGCTAAGAGTTTGTCTATCTTGTTGATTTTCTAAAATAATCAGCTTTTGGTCTCATTGATTATTTGAATCTCCTTGGCTGTAAAAAAAGCATTCAACAAAATCCAACACCCATTTATGTTTAAAATCTTGGAGAGAACAGGAGAAAGAAAGAACTTCCATGCTCATGAATCGGTAGGATTAACATAGTGAAAATGGACATCCTGGCAAAAACAATCTATGGATTCAGTGCAATTCCCATCAAAATACCAAAACAATTCTTTACAGAACTTGAAAGAAAATTCTCAACTTCATATGGAAAAAACAAAAAACAAAACAAAAACAAAAAACCTTTATTTCTAAAATGATCCTGTATGACTACAGATTATCTGGAGGTATCCCCATCCCTGATCTCAAGCTCTATTGCAGAATAATAGTAATAAAAACTGCATGATATTAGCATGGAAACAGAATGGTGGATCATTGGAACTGAATAGAAGACCCAGAAATAAACCCACACACCTATGGATACTAGATTTTTTACAAAGAAGCCAAAACCATTCAATAGAAAATAGATAGCATCTTCAACAAAGAGTGTTGGTCCAACTGGACGTCTATATGGAGAAAAAATGAAAATAGATCCATATTTATGCCCCTGCATAAAAGTAAAGTGGATCAAAGACTTCAACATAAAAACCAGCACACAAATCCGTTAGTAGAAAAAGTGGGGAAGAGCCTAGAACTCATTTGCACAGGAGACGGCTTCCTGAACAGAATACCAACAGCACAGGCTCTAAGATCAACAATCAATAAATGGGACCTCATGAAACTGAAAAGCTTCTGTAAAGGAAAGGACACATTCTTGTGTTTGCTGCTTCAGTCTCTGTGAATTCATGTGAGCTTTGAACTTTTTTTAAATCTTATTTATTTATTTATTTATTTCATTAACTCTGTATCCCAGCTGTATCCTGCTCCCGCATTCCCTCCCAATCCTTCCCTCACTCCCTCATCTCCTCCCTGTCCCTTTCCAAGTCCACTGATTGGGGAGGACCTCCTACCCTTTCATCTGAACTTGTTTTATTAATTATCTTCAGGACTGGCTGCAAAGTCCTCCTCTGTGGCCTAGAAAGACTGCTCCTCCTTTAGGGGGTGGGGAGGTCAAAGAGCCATCCATTGAGTTCCTGTCAGAAATAGTCCCTGTTCCCCTTACTATGGGAAACCAATTGGTTACTGAGCTACCACAGGCTACATCTGAGCAGAGGTTCTAGGTTATATCCAAACATGGTCCTTAGTGGAGTGTCAGTCTCAGAAAAAACAACTGTGCCCATAAATATTTGGTCCTTGTGGAGGTCCTATACTTTCCAAGTCTTACTAACTTCCCCTTCTTTCATATGATTCCCTGCATTCTGATGAAGGTTTGGTTATGAGTCTTAGTATCTGCTTTCATACACTGCTAGGTAAAGTCTTTCAGAGACCCTCTGTGGTAGACTCCTTTCCTGCTACTTGTTTTCTTCTATGTCCAATGCACATCCCATTTGTCTTTCTAAGTAAGGATTGATCATCTTACCCAGGATCCTCTTTCTTGTTTACCTTCTTTAGGTGTACAGATTTCATTATGTTTATATTATCTTATAGGTCTAGATGAGTGAGTATATACCATGTGTGTCTTTCTCCTTCTGGGATACCTCACTCAAAATGATCTTTTCTAGATTCCACCATTTGCCCTCAAATTTCATAATTTTCTCGTTTTTGATTGCTGAGTAGTATTCCATTGTGTAAAAATACCACAATTTCTGTACCCATTCCTCCGTTGATGGACATCTGGGTTGTTTCCAGGTTCTGGCTATTACAAATAAAGCTGCTACAAACATGGTTGAGCAAATGTCCTTATTGTGTACTTGAGCAAATTTTGGGTATATGCCTAGCAGTGGTATAGCTGGGTCTTGAGGAAGCACTATTCCTAATTGTCTGAGAAAGCACCAGATTGACTTCCAAAGCGGTTGTACCAGTTTACATTCCCACAAGCAATGGAGGAGGGTTCCCCTTTCTCCACAACCACTCCAGCATGTGTTGTCACTTGAGTTTTTTATCTTAGCCATTCTGAGCAGTGTAAAAAGGGTGCATTTTGTAAGTATAACTCACATATCTGTGGTTTCTAAGGGCACACTATGAGGCATAGTGCCTGGACAGTGGGGATGTGGTTGGACCTGATGGTGCTCATTCAACCTGGCCAGAGGGGCAGTTCAAGGAAAATCCATTGATGGACATTTGGGTTGTTTTCAGGTTCTAGCTATTACAAATAAAGCTGCTACAAACATGGTTGAGCAAATGACCTTGTTGTGTACTTGAGACTCTTTTGGGTATATGCCTAGGAGTGCTATAGCTGGTCTTGAGGAATCACTATTCCTAATTGTCTAGTGTCAGAAGATGGAAAGATCTCACGAGTTTATGGATTGGTACAATTAACACGGTGAAAATGGCCACCCTGCCAAAAACAATCTACATATTCAATGCAATTCCCATCAATATACCAACTCAATTCTTTACAGACCTTGAAAAAAAGATTCTCAGCTTCATATGGAGAAACAAAAAACCCACAATGTCCAAAACGATCCTGTACATCAACAGATCATCTGGAGGTATCTCCATCCCAGATCTCAAGCTCTACTTAAGCGCAATAGTAATAAAAACTGCATGGTGTTGGCATAGAAACAGAAAGGAGGATCAATGGAACCGAACAGAAAAACCAGAAATAAACCCACACACATATGAATACTTGATTTTTGACAAAAGAAGCCAAAACCATTGAATGGAAAAAAGACAGCATCTTCAACAAATGGTGCTGGTCCAACTGGATGTCAACATGCAGAAAAACGAAAATAGAACCATATTTATCACCCTGCACAAAACTAAAGTCCAAGTGGATCAAAGACCTCAACATAAAACCAGATACTAAATCAGTTAGAAGTAAAAGTGGGGAAGACCCTAGAACTCATTGGAACAGGAGACTACTTCCTGAACAATCAATAAATGGGACCTCATGAAACCGAAAAGCTTCTATAAAGCAAAACACACTGTCATCAGGTCAAAACGCCAGCCTACAGACTGGGAATGGATCTTCACCAACACTATATCTGACAGAAGGTGATATCCAGCACATATAAAGAACTAAAGAAGTTAAAAAGCAATAAATTAAGTAGTCCAATTAAAAATGGGGTATGGAGCTAAACATAGAATTCTCTATAGAGGAATATAGAATTGCAGAGAAACACTTAAAGAGATGGCTCAACATCCTTAGCCATCAGGGAGATGCAAATAAAAAGGACACTGAGATTTTACCTTACACCCATCAAAATGGCTAAAATCAAAAGCTCAAAAGACAGCACATGCTGGAGAGGTTGTGGAGAAAGGGAACCCTCCTCCGTTGCTGGTGGGAGTGAGCTTTGGTCTTATTGACTTACAGAACCTTGTTGTCTTGATGCCTTCCATCCTCTTGTGCTTTTACACATTTTGCACAGGTTATTCTGCATTTACGGATATGAGGTACATCAGAATCCTTTCATACAGGGGGTAATAAACATATTTGTCACAGACAGAGAAGTATGCAGATGGAGGAGTAGACTTCAGAGAATTCATTTAAGGAGTCTCTCAGTTCCGTGTCAAAGGCAATAAGGAACCAAAGTTGAGGGTTGCTTTCTGTTATTTGTGACATGGATAAAGATGGCTATATTTCCAATGGAGAACTCTTCCAGGTGTTGAAGATGACGGATGGGAACAACCTGAAAGATACACAGCTACAGCAGATTGTAGACAAAACAATTATAAATGCAGATAAGGATGGAGATGGAAGAATATCCTTTGGCAAAGGCTGTGCTGTTGTAAGTAGTTTAGATATTGACAAAAAGATGGTGGTAGATGTGTGACTCTCTGAAGAATACCACCTAATACTTTTGCTTTTTTCTCCATCTCTAAAGATCTGCTCAAGACATGGAACAATGCTCAGTGTGTATTTAAATGGAAGTGTTTCACCTGTGAAGCCACATTTTCCTACGTGAGCCTCTGGAAGCCAACTACATGTTCTTAAACTCCTATTCCCTCAATAGCTCAGTGTAGCACTTTAAATTTGAAGGACAACATAGGAGTATGGTGGCGAAATGGAAGGAGATGGGTTTTAATTTCATTATTTAACTTCATCTTTTATAACAAGAATATATATATGAATATATGTAAATTACTATATATTTAGTAATTTGGCTTTTAATTTAATATACTTGATTCAGAAACAAAATGTTAGAGTACAAAAGTGTCAAGCACAACTTAGAATATAAAACATCCTTACATTTATTTCACACAGTTTTATATGTGGGTAGAAGGTTTACCATTTTTGCCAGGTCAGCTGTTTTCCTCTCTCTGTGCTTTCTCCTTTGAGAGATTGATAAAACATTTGTTATTGCCCTATTGTTTACTTTAATTACAATTTTTAATGAGTCTGTAACCTTACTTATATCTCTGACTATGTTTCCAGGGACAGTGTCTTATTGCTGAGCAGCGATTTAATCCTTCTCTGTTGGAGGTCTAGTTCTGTGCTGCTGCCAAGAGGTGAGCTCTTGTGTCCATAGAAGAACTGCATGTGATATGGCTGCTTCAGGCTGCTATGTGTAATGAAAGCTTTGGTTTCTTTGTAAACTCGGCTACATTATGTAAATATGCTTTTGTTTTAATCCCAAGTATAGGATTTGTTATGGCTGCTTCAGGCTGATAGGCACGAGTAATGAAAGCTTTGGTTTCTTTCTAAACTCAGTTATGTTATGTAAATATGCTTTTGTTTTAATCCCAAGTGTGTGATTTTAGATAGGCTACAGTTTGTCCACAGCTGATAATGGTCTTGTGCAGTGAATGGCTTTTGCCAGCTGGTAACAGAGATGGGTGTGGTCTAGGACTCAAAGAATATAAATTGAGAATCTAGAAAGAGAAGTGGTGGCATTCTGTGTTGGCTTGTGGCATGTAGCAGTTTGGAGAGAACTGAGGGACAACTGGAGGGAAGTGGTTTGAGGCACAGCAGCTTTAAGAAGACTGCTAGCTGTGTCTGCTGTTGATGGAGATTGGTATAGCCCTAAAAGATCCCATTTACCCTAAACATCTGGGAGGAGCATAGGGGCCCTCTCTCCCCACTAACCTTCTCTCTGTTACATAGGGTTGGGAGGTTGAGGCCTAAACACCCCAAATAAAGTAGAGTTTCAAATATGAGAGCTGCAATTATTTTTTTTATTAACTCTCCCTGAGGGGGGAAAATGTAATTAACAGTTGTGATTTTATGAAGTTCAGAAGTTTTCTGAGGCAGTAATGACTGCTTTAAATGCATTATTTAGAAAAGAAAACCCAAATAAATCATGTAATATCTTAAAATAGAGTTGCTTCATTAAAGACAAGTGAATATATTGTCACTAAACTATGTGCGAACCGGGGATTTTTCTTCTGCATTTCAAAAGACATACAGTTAACCTAAAAACCTAGTGATGTTTTAATGAGCACATATTTATTTATATAAAATCCCAATTTTGGTTAAAATGGGGAAAATCTTGCTAATCTGCATGTCATAGGAGGGAAGATTTTATCCAGATTTATACATTTCAAATTTCTTTGCCAGCAGGCAAGATAACAAATGATGACTTTTTTGTTGTTGTTATTTTGCACACACAAATAGTGATGGATGACCATCTAATAAATTTGTGCAGTATAGAAGCATATCATGTTCTCCCACTCGACACTATCCTTTCTCTTTTCTACAAAGGTTCTATTGGCTGGAAGTAAAGCTTTCTGGTTACTTTTATATAACAGTTTTCTCTATAGAATTTTTCTATAAAAATTGGTTTTATAATCGGGAATGGTAAAGGGCAGGTTGAATCAAGGTGAAAGAGTATTCAGTTGAGCACACCTGCCTACCATCGCTCTTCCTTAGTTGTTCCTTCAGCTGAGTACTGCACATCATGGGCTCTGTCTGTGAAAGAAATATCCAAGTACATGGTGTCTTTGCATACCATGGAGTTTTGCATGTAGAGCAATTTAAAATGTACCTCTTGATTACATAGTTTGCATAAATTTAAAAGATGAGGTTGCCAAACTTTGGAAATGTTAATACCCAAAATGAAAATCTCCATTACCTGTAAGTCCTTTCTCCCTCTAGGTCACTGAGTGGCTTACAATCCCAGCCAGTGTTTTCATCTGTCCCAGTCTTAACTGCTATGTGCTCTGCTTCAAGACGAAACTAGCCTTTTGTGAAGTTTTTGTGTATACTTATTTGTTACAAATATTTTAGCAAAAGCTTCCTATATCTCTTCATTTTGCTTATCTTGGCTAGCATTCGTGAAACAAAGATAGTGCAAACTGTTTCCTTACTAGAAATGTTCTTTTTCAGTCTGTGTGAAGGAGGTGGGGAGGCCATGGTTTATGTTGAATGTTTACATTTTCCTCTGCATAATACATGTCATGCTGTGAAATCTTCAGAGAACACCATACATTATGGGTAAGAAAATAAAATATTTGAAACTATAAAAAATAAGACTGGCTGTGTTAGCTCACATCTCTAAGCCTAACAGTCCAGCTGGAGACTGAGGCAGGAAGACACCAGAGCCAAGGATATCGAGGAGCAAATAGTGACACCTTGTCCCCAAAAAAGACAAAAAAAAAAAAATTAAACAAACAAAAAAAAAACAAAAAACAAAAAAAAAAAAAACATTGATTTTGATGGTACAAGCCTGCAACCTCAGCTTCTCAAGAGGCAGAAACAGGAACATTCTGTATTTGAGATCTGCTATTTTACAGAGCAAATTGAACTCCAATCGACATAGCAAAGTGAGATCCTTCATCAAAAAAAAATTGAAAGGGCTTCACGCATATAGCCAAAGAGTTCAGTGTTTGGCTGCTGGTTTGTTCTGGCTCATAGTTTGAGCCCTTAGAACAGTTGCCCCTACAAATACCTAGCCTCTTTACGCAGAAATGACCTGCTCAAAAAATAAAATAAAAAATTTAACAAATTAAAGGCAATGTCATTATAATATAACACACTGTTGTTCACTTAAGCATAAGAAGAAAAAAATTAACACCAAATAGACTTTATTATATAACACTGTTGACTTAGTACATGTCCACAAAATTTTTTCAAAACTAAATTGTGTGGAAAATGACAGTTAACTAAAATTTACCTAAATAAGACAAAATATTTGAAAAAAAAAATCAAAAGAACTATCAGGTCACTATTCCACAGAAAAACATCAGGCCGAACCATTTTCATGGAAGCATTCCATGCAACATCTAGGACCAAGTATATCCAGCATTGCAGTTTCAGAATGAAAAAATAAAAAACAATTTTCTTTTATTCAACAACTATAAATCTTACTACCAAAATATGACCATGGAAGGACACACACACACACACACACACACACACACAGAGAGAGAGAGAGAGAGAGGTTAAAACTCTACAAAATAAATTTTAAAAACCCAAAAGTAGGACCTGGGGAATAGACTTAATCAGTTAAGTTCTTGCCATATGAGCAAGAGACCTGAATTGGATAACAAGAATCACTTTGAAATAGACCAGTGTAGCACTGCATGTCTGTCATTCAAGGGTGGGGGAGCACAGGAAAGTGAAGATGAAGACAAGGAAATTTCTAGATCTCATTAGCCCGCCAAACTAACCTAATCATCAAGTGCCAAGAAAACCTTGCACTACACTTGAGGAACGAACCATGATATCCTTTAGCCTCTATATTTGTACAGTATATAGTGCCCACACAAACATATAGACAAAAAAAGCATGTTTACTTAGTGTAAAACATATCTTATTCCTTGTTAGGATGTTTCCCTATAATCGTAATACCAGTAATCAATACCCAGTAGACATAATAACGTATGTTATTTTTGTTCCAGAAAGAGACAAGATGATAAGAATTGCCTTAGACTTTTTTAATTTTGAAAAATAATTTATTTTATTGTATGGAAATTGGTGTTCTGCCTGCATGTATATCTGTGTGAGGGTATCAGATCTTGTAGATACAGATATTGTGAGCTTTCATGTGGTAGGTTCTGGGAATTGAAACCAGATCCTCTGGAAGACCATTCAGGTCTCTTAACAGCTGAGCCATCTATTCTTAAGTGTCCCATTTAAAAAAAAGAAAGGTGAAAATAACTGTGCTGGAAACTGGAGCCTAACAGAATCAGCATCAAAGAAGCCAGAGAGACTTCCTCCAGCAACTGATGGGAGCAGATGCAGAGTCCCACAGCCAAACATTAGGCAGAGCTCCAGGAGTCCTACAGATGAGGGGGAAGAAAGAACAGAGGAACCAGAGCAATCAGGGAAACACCACACAAATGACCACAGAATCAACTGACTGGAATTCATGGGAACTCAGAGAGATCAGGGAGCCTGGAGGAGTCTGACCTAGGTCCTCTGCACATTTGTTGTGGCTGAGTAGCTTGGTGTTCTTGTGGAAATCATCACAGTGGGAACAGGGGTTGTCTCTGACTTCTTACCTACTTGTGGTACCCTTTATCCCTACTGGGTTGCCTTGTCCAGCCTGGAGGTAAAGGCTTATGTCATCTTACTGTAGTGTGTTATGGTGTGTTTGGTTGAAGTCTGTGGGAGGCTTGTACTTCTCTGAGGAGAGGAGAAGGGGGCATGGATCTAGGCTAGAGCGCAGGTATAGAGGGTGAAGCTGGAGGAGGGAAGGCAGGGAAAGCAGTCAGGAAGTAATTAATGGAAAAAGAATTTTTTTTCTTTTCCATAATTTTATTTTTCTCATTAGTTACATTTTGTTAATTCTGTATCCCAGCTGTATCCCTCTTTCCCTCACCAATCCCACCCTCCCTCCCTCATCTCCTCCCTGCCCCTTTCCAAGTCCACTAGTAGGGGAGGACCTCCTCCCCTTTCATATGACTCCCTTTTGTCAGGTATGGAAAAAGAATTTTTTAAAAACAGATAATTTTTAAAAATTATAAAAACCAAACACCTATCAAGATAAACGGATTAGAGTAGAATTAAAATATATACAAGAATTTTAGAATTTAGAAGTGCTACTTATAAGTGGGAAATTCACAAGCTCATTCAATTCAGTCTAAAAAGATGATATGTTGAATTGATAGGACAAAAATGAACAAGATAGTAAATTATGCTGAGATACTTAGAGAACATTTTTTTAAAAGGGACAAAATTAGACCCATTCCTTTAATTGGATTTGTACCTACAAAAGAATGACATTAGATTTTTATCTTTCACCTTAATTATTCCGAAGTGATTAAAGTTACTCCGTTTTGTCCTGACTCCATTATTCTTTCTTGGTCTGTTTAGACATTTCTACATTTCTCGGCCCTCTCTCCCCACAACAGTCACACCTTCCTTGGAAACATATTTGGAAGGTCCATGATCTTGACCATGATTCAGATGTAGTAACTACAATAATTAATGTTTATACAGACTTAAACTAAATTAAGAAGGTGAAGACTAAATTAGTGTCATGCTGAGTCTGAAATAACTTCTATGTTCTGTCAAAACAAATATGGAAAGATTACTCAGACCCACATCTAACACTGATAGAATTATGATGTTTGCCTTTCAAAATGCTGTGCCCTTGAGCTTCAGCACCAAGATACTTTGAGGTGGCCACAATGAAAGGACTCTTTTAATCTTAATTGCCCGATTACTGTCATGGTCTGGATCTTTTTCACCTGGACTTATCACATTTTTTTGGATGCAAGAAAA
This sequence comes from Meriones unguiculatus, assembly GCF_030254825.1. Lineage (NCBI taxonomy): Eukaryota > Metazoa > Chordata > Mammalia > Rodentia > Muridae > Meriones > Meriones unguiculatus. The sequence continues at coordinate 119,331,867 of NC_083369.1, forward strand.
AACCTCATGCATATAGAATTCAACCACATTTCCATCTGGCTGGGGAGGATTCAAGAAAGTTGTCTACTGAAGACATTGCAGAATGCCATGCCTCTCACTGAGCCTGGAGAACATTGGTTGTCTCTAGTGTTTGTTTGCAGACACCAAAACTGACTGAGTCCTTCTAACATTCCTAGGAGGCATGTCCTTACACTGAAGTCAGTTCTACTTGAGAAGGGCAGGCCTCTTGGGGACTAAGAAGGATAGGGCTTTTGGGAGCCTGATCTACAGAAGAATAGGCCTGTTGAAGAGCCTTCTTCCGGACAAGGAGCACAGGCCTCTTGGGAAGTCTCTTTATTGTTCAGGACAGGCTCTTTGAGGACCCATTTGTGTTGATGACTATTAATATTTAATACTGATTAATATTTTAGTTAAACAGCAGCTATTCCTAAACCAGCTGTATTCCTAAATTACCACACAGTGACTAGGACTTATTTAATTAACCTAGAGCACAATGCTGGACAATTACTACTCCATCCTAAGACTCCAAGCCTGCATAGCTTCCTCCCATTCCGATTTCCCACTTTATGCTTCTTTTAGTCATATTTTAGGTCCAGTTAATTTCTCCTCCTGTTTCTCTTCTCAGATCTCTCCTCCCACTCCTTCTTTCTCCTCCCCTTGGGACCAGGATGTCCCACTATTTTTTTCTCCATTCCTCAGCATTGCTAGTTGTTTTTATTGGCAATACAGAGAACAAGTGTTACAATGTTTACCCACACTTGACACAGGTAAATGCTAAGAATAAGCATCACAATGCAATATCTGGATTGATACCAGGTACTAGGGTAGAGAAATCAGTATTTGCATGAACAAGGGTATATTGTATGCATTCCACAAAACATTATACCAACACACTTTATATGTCTGAATGTGGAATAACAAAACAACATGGGTGAGACAGGTGCAGTGCAGATGATGCAGGCAAGTGTTGGACAGTACATAAATGTTTCAATGAATGTTGGCAAAGTGCTGGTTCAGAAGTGAGGAGCTTTTCATATTTGACTCATTTCCTTGTACTTTTTAAAATACTAAAAAGTATTTGATATTTATTTTTGTCTGTGTGTCTGTACAGGCCAAACAAACGAACAAAACTAAACAAACAAACAAACACAAATAAAACTAAACAAAAAACTATCTGCTATGTTCTAGGATCAGAATTCTGGGCCTCTGGGAGGGCAATGGTGCTATAAATTTAATAAACGAGAAAGTAGGAGGGCTCAAATATCCTAGCATCCCAGCAGTTCAAGGGAAAACCAGAAAAACTTCGGCTAGTTACTGCGCTTCTAGAGCTCACATACCCCCAGTCACATAGCGAAACCAAGTATACACGGAAAACAGCTAGCACGCATGCGCACTCCATTCAGCCACTCAGCAAGGAGGCTGGCTCATACCGGCTTTTCTCTCATTTGACCAAGTGTCCATTTTGCTTGAGACGCTTCCAGAGAACGGTAAGTCCGGTCACCCAAGGAGGGTTGTTTCAGGGGCAAGGAGGAGACAAATGTGAGAAGGGGAGGAGGAGTGTAAGAAGAGGAGAAGGAGTGTGAGGAGGGACGGAGTGGGCGCCTTCGAGGGAGTCCCGGTCACCATTTTAGCTGTGAGGCAAATCCCGTCGCGTTACCAGAGGCCTCAGAGAGGGAAACGGAGGTGGTCCGGCCTTACCAAGGTCGCTGACGGGAAAATGGAGGTGGGGGACATTACCAAGGTCGCTGACGGGAAAACGGAGGTGGGGAACTTACCAAGGTCTCTGACAGGAAAATGGAGGTGGGGACCTTACCAAGGTCGCTGACGGGAAAATGGAGGTGGGGACATTACCAAGGTCGCTGACAGGAAAACGGAGGTGGGGAACTTACCAAGGTCGCTGATGGGGAAATGGAGGTGGGGACCTTACCAAGGTCTCTGACAGGAAAATGGAGGTGGGGACCTTACCAAGGTCGCTGACGGGAAAATGGAGGTGGGGACCTTACCAAGGTCACTGACGGGAAAATGGAGGTGGGGGACCTTACCAAGGTCACTAACAGGAAAATGGAGGTGGGGACCTTACCAAGGTCGCTGACAGGAAAATGGAGGTGGGGGACCTTACCAAGGTCGCTGACGGGGAAATGGAGGTGGTAGTTAACCTTACCCAAGGCCTTTGATAGGGAAGTGAAGGTGTAGATGAGCCTCACCAAGGCCCCTGACAGGAAAATGGATATGGTGAAACTAGCTGAGTTCTGGGCCTTGAACAGGCAGAACCCTGGTTGGAAGGAAGGAAATTCTAGAGGAGTGGGACCACTGGGAGGAATATGCTGCCATCACAGAGATGGCCACTGGGAGCAATGGGGGAGGTTAGAGAGGAGGGTTCGGGATTCACATAAGGAGGAGCTGAGAGGGTAGGAGGGTTGGAGAATGGCGATTTGGGTGGATCTGGGAACTGGGAGAGACCAACTGTATGTAAGAGCCAAGAGGACCCTTGCAGATATGGCTGGAGGCTTGTTGCCTGCAGCCTGGTGTACTGAGGACAAAAACTAATTTACCTCTTTATATTCTCCGAAGCCAGGCTGTATCCTTTAGAACCCCGCTGTCATGTTTCTCTAAATGCTGTTGCACAAGGTTGGTATAGACTGCAAAGGCATTACTTATTTAAGGACCAGAGTAGACTTAAAAATAAATTCTACTTTTGTCATGTGTCTGTAGTGTCTTTTGTGCCTGTAGAGGCCAGAAAGGACATTATATTCGCTGGTGTTTTAGTTCCGGTCATTTGTGAGCTTAGTAGCACTGACTGCTGGTGCTGGGAACTGAATATCTGTTTTGGCGAAGGAGGGGTTGAACAGGTGGTGGCAGGGTCAGTGGCCTGGTGGCACAGAGAACTCGGGAGGCAGAGACAGGTGGATCTCTGAGTTGGACGCTACCCTGGTATACAAAGTGAGTTCTAGGACACCCACGGCTACGCAAAAAAAAAAAAAAACACCTTGAAAAAAAAATAGTGGCTAAAAGGTGGCTAAGTGCTTGTAACTGCTGAGCCATTTTGATAGTCCTGATTTTACTCTTTGTTTTTCTAAGGCACTATATTACTCTGTATTTGGAAATGGCCTGCTAATATTCCTCCTTCAGTCTTTTTTGAGTATTAAGATTATAATAATATATAAACACATCTATCATTGTGTTTGTTCCCTTGGGCTTTTTGTTTGTGTGCCTTTTTGACTCATTTTGAGACACAGTCTCACTGAAGGCAAGAATGAACAGGAACTCCATATGTGGCTTGAGCTGACTGTGAGCTAGCAATTTTCAGCCTCCAGAATGGAATGCTGTGATTAAAGAGAGATCTGACTCACCGTAGCTGAGTCATTTTTTTTTTTTTCTGGAAGTTTTGACAGTTGAGCCCACACCTTCTTGATTGATAACCAGCAAACTACCTCCCCAGATCCGTCGAATTTAGTTTTATATTTGTTTTGCTATCAGCATGTTTGGAGTATGCTTATGTGTTTCAGTGAGAGCATCCATAGGATTGCTTTGGGTCACTCACTGCATGATTTATTGTTTCAAAATACTTTTTTGGCTAAATAATGTTTTATTGTACACACAAGCTCTTCGTTCATTTATTTTGTGGCATGCACTTAGGCTTAACATCTTGGCCATTGTAAACACTGATTCAGTATATGTGAGAATGCAACTATCATGTTAACTTATCTACTTGATTATGTCCTAAATAAATAATATTTATTTATATTTTCTTGTGTAAATAAATAAATATTTGCCGTTCTGAATGGGGATTGAGCATCTTAGCCAGAGTCCTCCTTCCTGAATAACTTCATTAGGTGTACAGATTTGAGTATGTTTATCCTATATTATATGTCTAATATCCACTTATGAGTGAGTATATACCATGTGTGTCTTTCTGCTTCTGGGATACCTCACTCAGGATGATCTTTTCCAGTTCCCAGAATTTACCTGCAAATTTCATGATTTCCTTGTTTTTTATCGCTGATTATGTAGATGTACCATAATTTCTGTATCCATTCCTCAATGGATACAGGGGCATCTGGGCTGTTTCCAGCTTCTGGCTCTTACAAACAAAGATGCTACAATCATGGTTGAGCAGATGTCCTTGTCGTATACTTGAGCGTCTTTTGGATATATGCCTAGGAATGGTATAGCTGGATCTTGAGGAAGCTCTATTCCTAGTTGTCTGAGAAAACTCCAGATTGACTTCATTGCTGGTGGGAATGAAAACTTATACAACCACTTTGGAAATCAAAATTCTTAAGAAGCTGACAGTGATTGGACCAAAAATTAGATATTCCAGTGGTTAAGCACAGACAAATTACAAATCAGGGTTAAAGCCATCATTACATTTTTTTCATAAGAATTTAATTTTCACTTATGTCTATAGGTTTGAACATCAGTAAATATGGGTATTAGAGCTCAGTTGTTTGTGAAGGCCAGAGGTTTAGAGCTGGTATTACAGGAAGTTGTGAACCACCTCGTGTGAGTGCTGGGACACAAGCTTAGATCCACTGTAAAATGGTATGCACTCATAAAACCTAAGCCATCTCCCCATTCCTCTTCTTTTTTATTTATTGACTTTTGATTATTACAGTTTATTCACATTGTATCCATAGCTGTAGTCCTCTACTTCCCCCCTCCTAATCCCTTCTTTCCTCATCCTTCTCCTCCCTTGCCTCTACCCCTGTCCACTGATCAGGGAAGTCCTCCCTTGCCTATCAGATCGCATCAAGACTGGCTGCATTGTCTTCCTCTGTTGCCTGGTACAGCTGTACTCCCTCCTGAGGAGAAGGTGCTCAAAGAGACACCCACTAAGTTTATGTCAGAGACAGCCCCTGTTCCCCTTACTAGGATCCCATTTGGACACTGAGCAGCCATGGGCCACATCTATGCTGGCGTTCTAGGTTATCTCCATGCATGTTGCTTGGTTGGACTATCAGTATCAGAAAGACGCCTGGGCCCAGATGTTTTGATTTTGTTTCTTTCCTTGTTGAGCTCCTGTCCCTCCAGGTCTTTCATTTCACCCTCCTTTCATTAGATACCCCACACTCTGCCCAAAGGTTGGCAGTGAGTCTCAACATATGCTTTGATACTCTGCTGGGTAGAGTCTTTCAGAGGCCCTCTGTGGTAGGCAACTGTCCTGTTCCATGTTTACAACATCTTCTGTGTCTATCCATTTGCTTTTCTGAGAGAGGATTGAACATCTTACCAAGGGTCCTCCTTCTTGCTTAGCTCCTTTAAGTACACAGATTTTAAATTTTTATGTATATCTTATATTATTTGTCTCATACAATAATATTATTCTATATTTATATATTATTATAATATAATACTATTATATTATAATCACTTATAGGTGAGTATATATCATGCATGTCTTTCTGCTTCTGGGATACCTCACTCAAGATGAACTTTTCTGGTTCCCACCATTTGCCTGCAAACTTCATGATTTCTTTGTTTTTAATTGCTGAGTAGTATTCCATCAGGTAACTATACCACTATTTCTGTATCCATTCCTCAGATGATGGAGCTCTGGGTTGTTTGCAGACTCTGGCTATTATGAATAAAGCAGCTACGAAGATGGTTGAGCAAATGTCCTTGTTATATATTTGATATATACTTGGATATATTTCTAGGAGTGTTATAGCTGGATGTTGAGGGAACACTATTCCTACTTATCTGAGAAAGTCCCAGATTGATTTCTGAAGTGGTTGTACAAGTTTGGAATCCCACCAGCAATGGAAGAATGTTTCCCTTTCTCCACATCCTCTCCAGCATGTATTGTCATTTGAATTTTTGATCTTAACCATTCTGATGAGTGTAAGGTGAAATCTCAGGGTTGTTTTAATTTGCATTTCCCTGATGACTAAGGACTTTGAACATTTCTTTAAGTGTTTCTGTGCTGGGAGAGATGGCTCAGCCCTTAAATGCTAAGCTCACAACCATAAATAAATTTGATACCTTCTGATTCAATAATATATGGAAACTGGTAACCTTTCTTTCAACTAGGGTCACTCTTATTGGATGTTTTATAACTTACTGGTTTATTTTACTTGATTGCTTTGGATTTAGATCACAGATCTGCTATTTTTTCAGTTTTCAGTGACAAAACATTAAAATATATTTCCCCTGACAAAAGAAATCTTAAGTCTGAGAAGCCAACAATGGACAAAGAGGAGCACTCAGTAATCTACATCATTGATGATAGTGAAGAAGAAGAAGAAGAAGAAGAAGTTGTTGAGGAAGTGATAGAAATAAAAGATGATGATGTGGAGTGTTCAGCAGAGTCTACTCTAACAGGTACAATAAATACAGTTCTGAGTGCTGGTGGTTTCCCACAGTGTATATTTGTGTTTGGGGGGAGGGGCTTGGTCAGAGGGCAATGTACAGGGTTTAGGTTCCTCCTTCCACCATGAGTGTGTCAGAGAAGGATCATGTTGATTTCAGGCGTGGCATTAACCTCTGCTACCTTACCTCCTAAACCATTTTACCTGCCTGGTTCATTTGATTTTTACATTGGTGCTTGAATTACAATAAAAGGCTTGTATTTTTTTATTTTTTATTTTTATTATTAGTTACATTTTATTAACTCTGTATCCCAGCTATATCCCGCTCCCTCATTCCCTCCCAATCCCACCTCCCCCACTCCTCTCCTCCCTGTCCCCCTCTAAGTACACTGATAAGAGAGGTCCTCCTCCCCTTCCATCTCACCCTAGCTTATCAGGGCTTATCAGCACTGGCTGCAATATTCTCCTCTGTAGTCTAACAAGGCTGCTCTTATTTGTTCTTCATAAGCCTGTATCAAAATTCTAGGAATGCATATAATACCTTGACTTTGCATTTCACACACATCACTAAATTGAAATAACATACAGTATTATTACCATACAAAGACATGAAAAGATATTAAACAAAACAGTCATAGCTTATGATTTTATTTCATATAACTTTTAGAATAATATTTTGCATTTATATTTTCCTTTAAGATACAATATTGGAAAAAATGCCTCAAAGAACTACAAACATTACTATTTTATTAAAATTAACTAAACTAGTATGTTTAAATTAAAATGTTTTTCCTTTTTTTTCTGTTCAATGCAGAAAAATGTAAAGTACTTGGTAGTACTGAGAAGGCATTGGTTCCTCCAAGAAGGGATGGAGATACAGGGTAATATATATTTTCTTTCCTGCTCAATGAAATATTTTTATACCTGTAATCCCATCACTGGGGAGGTACAGGCAGGGCGATAAGATGACTCAGTAATATTATCACGTATATATTTAGTTCATGGTCATCTTGAGATAAATGGGTTCCTGATTTTTAAAAAAGCAAAAAAGACAGACTGCCTCTGACATAATCTGATTGGCCTGCTCTTTGTTCACCTCCCCCTGAGGGGGGGGGGAGCAACCTTACCAGGCCACAGAAGATGAAAATGCAGCCACTCCTGATGAGATCTGATAGACTAATATCAGAAGGAGAGGAGGAACTCCCCTATCAGTGGAATTGGGGAGGGGCATGCATGAAGAAAGGGGAGGGTGGGTAGAATCGGGAGGGGAGGAGGGAGGCACTATGGAAGTATACAAAGTGAATAAAGTGTAATTAATAAAAATAAAGAGAGAAAAAAGCAAACAAACAAAATATCCAGGAAAAAAAAAGCAATAAAGAAAGAGAAAATTATACTTTGATTATCAAGTATTGGATAAGTTATTTCACATGTGATGTTTGTTAAAGCCAAGAATTTTATAAACAATTAATTAAAAGGCTTGTCTTTGGTAGTACTTGGGATGAAACCTAACGCATTGTACATGGGGTAAATGCTTGACCAAGGAACTAAACTCAGAGCTTTAATTTCTTTACAGACATGAAGTAAAGAATAAGCTGGAAAAAATTGGAGGTACAGTTTTTGATGTATTTGCATCTAGAGAAAAATTTAAAAACTAATCAGTGTTAATGTACTATAGGATTGCTAGCTAATGCTTTATTCTCAGTGATAGGATTCTACACAAATATTTTTTAATTAGTACCAGAAAATCTTTTAGTTAACATTTTTCCTTGATAAGAAAAGTAAAACTGATACTTTTGGGTATATGTGACTTAAATGAAATTACAGAAAGAAACATGGATGAGAAAAGTTTTTTATAATTCTTTGCATTAACATATTTATATATACACATCATTATACACATCGCATATCAATGTTTCATTTACTGTATTCTCTAGTAATCCTCCCGGGTTCCTTTCACCCTCCCAACTTCTTTTTCTTTTAAAACAGCATCTCTACTACTGCAACAGGCCTTCAGAACTTCATAGACCCCCAGAACTTAGCACAACTGAGGCCACCACAGAAAACCATTCAGGCCTTGAAACTCAGCAAGTAGCCAGAAATCCTCTTGTCTTAGTCAGGATTGCAATTGATGTGATGAAAAACCATGACCAAAGCAACATGGGGGTAAAGAGGTTATTTGGTTTCTTCTTCCACATCAGAGTTCATGATCAAAGAGAGTCAGGAAAGAAACTCAAACAGGGCAGTAACCTGGAGGCATGAGCTGATGTGGAGACCATGAAAGTGCTGTTTACTGGCCTGCTTCCCATGGATTACTTAGCCTGAACTATTCTTTTCTCTTCTCTTCTCTTTTCTATTCTCTTCTTTTCTTGTTTCTTTTCTTTTGTTGTTTTTTTTCTTTCCTTTCATTTCATTTTCTTTTCTTACATTCTTCCTCTTATGAAATAGTTTTATTTTGAGATAGGGTTACTTTTTGTAGTCTTTGCTGTCCTGGACTTGCTTTGTAGACCAGGCTGTCCTCGAACTCAAAGAGATCACCCTGCCTCTGACTACCTGATTGCTAGTATTACAAGCATGCACCACAGCACCTGGATGGCTCAGCCTGAATTTTTATAGAACATGTGCCCATGGATGTGTAGAAGTGCCTCTGTGTCTCTCTGTCTGTGCATCTGTCTGTCTCTGTCTTTGAATCTGTCTGTCTCTGTCTTTGTATCTGTCTGTCTCTGTCTGTGTGTCTGTCTCTCTCTCTCTCATAATGTTCCATTTTAAACACTACTTTATTAGGGGTATTTAGGCCTGCATCTTCCTTCCAACCCCCCAACCTGAAGTGTGAGAGAAAAGTTAGTAGGTTGAGAGGTCCCTTTTACTTCTCCCATCTGTTTCGGGTCAGTGGGTCTTTTGGGACTATACCAATCTCCATCAAAAAGAAACAAAAGTGTCCGTGTTCTCCATGACACTGTGCCACAAAGCTTTCCTCTCCATCTGTCTAATCCAATCAAGCACACCCATTGTCCATCTCTCAGGTCTCTCCAAACTTCTACTTGTCACATGCCAATACTTCACTCCCTCAATTTATATCCTCAGGGTCCTAGATCACACCTTTCTCTGCGCCTCACATGGAAGGCACTAGCTAAGCCATTACCAGCTGGCAAAAGCCACAAGTAACAGGAGTGGACAAACCGTAGCCCACTAAAGTATCACGTTTGAGATATATAAAAGAAAAAACATATTTACATAACATAACTGAATTAACAAAGGCAACTCCCATTCCTCTCCCAGCCTCTCTGCTTCTCTCTCTTCCTGGACCTCTCTCTCTCTCTCTGATCTGAACACACTGCCCTCAGTCACTGGTTTAGAGAATGCCTAAGATTTGGCTATGAGACTCAGTGTCTCCTTCAATAACCTAATAGGTAGATTCATTCAGAGGAGCCTACCCTCTGTGGTAGGCTTCTGCCCAGCTCCCTGTCTCCTCCGCTTCTGATGTCTACACTGTTCGCCTTTCTAAATGAGGGTTAAGCATCCTCCCTGGGGGCCTCCTTGTTGTTTAGCTTCTTTAGGACTATAGATTTTAGTATGTTTATCCTATGTTATATGGATAAGAGCCACTTAGAAGTGAGTATATACCCTGTGTGTCTTTCTGCTTTTGAGTTACCTCACTCGGGATGTACTTTTCTAGTTTCATTCAGTTGCCTGCAAATTTTATTTTATATATATATATAAAATATATATGTATATATATATACATATATATATGTATATATGTATATATATGTATATATGTATATATATATAATATATGTATATATATATATATATATATATTAGTTTTTAAGTGCTGAGTAGTGTTACATTGTGTAAATGTACCACATTTTCTTTTTCCATTCTTCAGTTGAGGGACATCTGGTTTGTTTCCAGCTTCTAGCAATTACGAATAAAACTACTACGAATATAGTTGAGCAAATGTCCTATGGTAGCAGATGCTGAGTCTCATAGCCAAACCTTGGACAGACTACAGGGAATGTTATGGTAGAAGGGAGAGATAGAAGGACCTGGATTGACACGAACTCCACAAGGAGACCAACAGAGCCAAAAAATCTGTGCCCAAGGGTGCCCGCAGAGACTGATGACAACCATGCATGAAGAAGCCCTAGACCTCCTGCTCAGATGTAGGCAGCTCAATCTCAATGTGTGTTCCATAGTAAGGGCAACAGGGTCTGTCTATGACATGAACTCAGTGGCTGGCTCATTGATCCTCTCCCCCTGGCTGGGGCAGCCTTGCCAGGCCACAGAGAATGAGGATCTAGACAGGCCTGATGAGAACTGATATGCTAGGGTCAGATATCAGGGGAGCAGGACCTCCCTTATCAATTGATTTGAGAAGAGGAATAGAAGGAAAAGTCAGGTGGGTAGGACTGGGAGAAATAAGGGAGGGAGCTGCAGCCTGGATACAAATTGAATAAATTATAATAATTCTAAATATTTTATTTTAAAAAGGGCCTGCAGGCTTGGCTACAATCCTATCTAATAGAAGAATTTCATTAACTGAGGTTACCTTTCCTCAGATAAATTTAGATTAGGTCAAGGTGACATAAATCTAGCCAGCCCATCTGTTAAAACAGCAACAAAGGCAAAATTGGTGATTCCAGAATGTGGTGGGAAAGTCCTGAGTGAAATTCCATACATGTACTAACCCTGCTATTTTTAATTCTCTACTTCCATGTTTGTGAACAGAAATATGCCAACTAGGATATGGGTTTTTTCATAAAAGGTTAAGGAATGTAAGGCTCAGGTGGCCTTCAATTTTTCTTTTAATTTAACTCAATTTAAAAATATTTTCAGACAAGCTCTCACTATGTACCCTTAATTTGTCTGTGATTCACTACTTAGCTATCTTTGAACTCAGGGATCTGCCTGCATCTGCCTCCCAACTGCCAGCAATAGTGGTGTGTGACAGCCACACCCAGCCTGGATTCTGGCTGTTTAACAGGGTGGGTTTTATTTGTTACATAAGATTAGTTACAAAAGTAATACAGCCAAGCATCCTCCCAAGTACAGAGTATTCTATAAGCTAAAAATAATAATAATAATAAAGTTTGTCTTTTCTTCTAATTTTTCCTTGGGAAAGAAATGAAAGGTTTTTCTTTTTTTATTATTTTGTGTATTAGAACTTTTTTATGATCCCCAAAACATACAAGACTATCTCCAGTAGGCAAATCAGAAATCTAGTAATGTTAGTATTTCTCATTCACAATGCTAGGAACACAAATGTTGCAGATTTCAGGATTTTATTTGACTTTGGAATATTTGTATGAACACTACTGATTGAGTATATCTAGTCCGAAAAGCAAAAACCTTGAGTCCAGGAAAATATGACAAGCTTGAGGAATTTGGTTGATACTATTTTGTATTTTTTTTTTTGGTACCGTAGAATGGATTTTACCTGTGTCTTCATTTACTTGTATATGTGGGAGCAATAACGTTTTCTTTAACTTTAAGTTTTAATAATATTTTTTTCAACATAGCTCACCTTAGCAGTGACGTTGTGGAAAACAAAACAAGAATGCAGTCCTATATTAAAAGTGTAGTCAAAGACTGCAACAGGAATATCAGAGAACACTGGAAAGTTCATCAAGAGGAAATGTAAGGCTTCATTTCTTTTCTTTTTCTTTTTAATTTATATATTCACTTTACATATGGATCATAGCCCCCTTCCTCCTCCCACTCTCTTCCCTCAGTCCCCCTTCCTGTTCTCCTCAGAAAACGAATGCTACCATGACTAACCCACCCCAGAACATCAAATTGAATTAGGACTTAGTTCAACTTCAATTCACTGTGACCTGGCAAGGCAGCCACATTAGATGGAAGGCTTCATTTCTTTAGAGCCACGTTTGTATGTTTTATAGTATACATTGGTACCAATTACTCCATTAAACAGAGTCTATAGAAAATTCTTGGCTTTATTTTCCTCCTAGCTACTGCTTGTATTAACCTCCTGGACTGCGACATGTTTCTGGGAAGCCTCGGGATATCACTGTTTTTTCCTTTTAAAAAACAAATTATGAGGGTTATCTTGTTGTTCTGCTTTGTTTTGCTTTTCAAGACCTTTTCTCTGTGCAGCTTTGGATGTCCTAGACTCACTCTTTAGATAAGGTTGGCTGTGAACTGACAGAGATCCACCTGCCGTTAATTACTGAAAGCTGGGATTAAAGCAGTGCACCACCACTACTCACCCTGAGAGTTATAATTTTTCTTTTTTTCTTCTTATTCCTATTATTTTAAAATTTGTGTTCTGCTTATAGCCCCCTCCCTCATCTCCTCCTGGTCCCACCCTCCTCCCTCTTCTCCCCCCTCTACCTCTCCTAGTCACCTGATTGAGGAATTCCTCCTTCATTATTATCTGTCCCTTGCTTATCAGGTCTAAATGTATCCTCTTTCTCTGTGGCCTAGTAAGGCCAACCCACCTGTGGGAGGTGATCAAAGAGCAGGCAACCAAGTTCATAGCAGAGATATCCCTGCTCCCTTTACTAGGACACCCATATAGAGACTGAGCTGTTTATAGGCTACATCTGAGCAGGGGGTCTAGGTCCTCTTCGTGTATGTTCCTTAGTTGGTTGATTCATCAGTCTCTGCAGGACCCCCAGGGCCAGATTTTTGACACTCTTGGTCTCCTTGTGGAGTTCCTGTTTCCTCCAGGTTTATCTGTCTCCCTCTTCTTTCATAAGAGTCCTAAGATGCTATTCAAAGACGGCTATGGGTCTCAGCATCTGCTTCAATACCCTGATGGGTAGAGTCTTCAGAGGCCACCTGTGGAAGGCTCCTGTCCTGTTCCCTATTTTCTCATACTTCCAATGTCTATCCTGTTTGCCCTTCTGAATGAGGATTAAACATCTTCCCTAGAGCCCTCCTTGTTGTTTAGCTTATTTAGAACTAATAATTTTAGTATGTTTATCCTATATTATATAGCTAATATCCACTTATAAGTGTGTATAACCCATCTGTGTCTTTCTGCTTCAAGGTTACCTCACTGAGGATGATCTTTTCTAACCCCATTTGCCTTCAAATTTCTTGATTCCCTTGTTTTTAAATTGCTGTGTAGTATTTCATTGTGTAAATGTACCACATTTTCTTTATCCATTCTTTAGTTGAGGGACATGTGGGTTGTTTCCATTTTCTGGCTATTCTGAGAGGTGTAGCCAGTGGCAAAAGTCATGTGTGGCTTGATTTTTGACATGACCGTGTTAATCAATTCCTTCTTTTTTGCTTCTTAATAAAATTTTTTAAATCTTTTTTTCAAACTTTTTATAATTATTATAATTTATTCACTTTGTTTCTCAGTTGTAGCCCCCTCCCACACCCCTCCAGACCCACCCATCCTACTGTGTCCCTCCAGCAGTCCACTGATAGGGTTGGTCCTCCTCCCCTACTATCTGATCCTTGCCTATCAGGTCAAATCAGAATTCCTGGATCCTCTTTCTTTGTGGCCTAGTAAGGCTACCCCACAAGGGGAAGGTTATCTTTTTTTTAAAAGTCATTTCTGATCATTCTAAAAGTACAGTAAAAGGTAGGTATCATAGAATCTATTCATTTTTATAGATGTTTACAAGATAGAAAAATTCAGTTTCATATTTTACATCATGTATGAATTTTAGGAGAGATAAGCATTCCCTTGTGATCTTGGGTATACCAAACTAGATTTAAAAAACTGAAGTGAAATATTTCTACTTGGAACTCGTACAGTGTTGATATTATAGCATTATTCAGTAGAAAAAAAAATGAAACAAAACTGCTTGGAATTGGAATGATTTTTTCTAAAATTTATATGTATATGACATATATATAAACATACATAAAGATAGATAAATGATCAAATGTTCTTATTAGTCAATAAGCCAGCCATAGAGAAACACATTTTTATTAGTCAAGAAAATTATTTCTGGAATCAATATAAATTTAATTTTACTTTTTGTTTTCCTACAGGAATATTTCCTTTGCTATTATGTCTTCCCTTTTCTGTTACATGGTACATAATGTGGTAATTTAATTTTTCTTTGACATTCTCTTCATCTTGATATGTAATGTGACATTCATTATTATGTTTTACAGGCGGGAGTTTAAAATTGAATATACTGAGCAGATTATAACTGTGTTTAAGCAATGGGATTCTGATATAATGCAAGTTGAAGACCAAGAAAATGAAATAAATGTTGGTATCACAGTTATTGTTATAATTAATCTATTATAACTAAGTGTCAAGTCAAATTAAAGAAGGTATCCTTGCATTAGGAAATGAGCCAAGTTTGGGGATCTGTTATTGGCTTTGTGTTCTATTACTGATAAACCAAAAATCACAGAAATATAGACACACTTACTGTTCATAAAGGCCATCTGGCTTCTGATATTAGTTGAGATTCTTGTAATTTCAAGCAACAGAAACTTGTAAAGGAATAAATGGAGGATGACTGTTTTATGTGAAATAAATCAGGGGTGGGTTTGTTTCAGTCATAGTTGAATGGTGTGAAGGATGCATTACATGATATTATCTGAGCTGTTTCTGGGTCTCAGTGATCTTGCTAGATGGCATATCTGAAATCTTCCATTTTTAGACTCACCTAAAAATTTATTAGCTTTAGTGAACTGAAACAGTCTTTCTCAATAGCCCTAGCAGAATATTCCTATGGAGGAATATCACTGAACTAGTTTTGATCATTTCCCACTTCCTCAATTAAACACTATAGTCAGAATATGATTTACATCGTTTTCTTCTGCTGCTCTTCATGCTCCTCTCCTATCCGTCTCCCTCACCTCAAATTCCCTTTCCTTCCTTCTTTCTGTCCTTCTCTTTCTCGTTGTGAGTTCATGACTTAACTCAGAACATTTTGCAAGTAGGCAAGCACACTTTTACAAAGCCATAGTACCAAGTCACAATCATTTTCCCTCCTCAGTCAACAAGTGTGGTACTTCTCTGTTCCCAGGCTGATGAAAACTAACCCCATGCATATAATTCATGGCACTGATTACACTTCCCATTTGTGTCTTTTCACCATTTTCTTTTGGAAAACCATTTTTGTATTACATTTGAGGTCCTGATTGTATTCAAACAGTCTTGTGGTTGGAAATCAGTCTAGTTACAGAATATTCAATTTGTCACACATGTGACATTCAGTGGGCAGTTAAATAAGCCACTAGTATATGACGATGTAGTTCAGGAGGAAGCCATTTCTTAAAGATAAGTTGAGAATTGTTAATTTAAGGTAATTTTTAAAGCATGAAGATCAGATGAAAACATCAAACTGTGACTGAGGATGTAAGTGAAAAGTCTAAGGGCCGGATCCCTGGACATCTTCATTGCACTGATTCTCAGGGGTGAGAGTGAACTAGTAAAGCAGATTGAGAACAAATGATTTATTAGGTAGAAATTAAAACTACTCCATGTAAAGGAAGCCTTTTAAAAGAAGAAAAGATTATTACTTTCACAATATACCACTTCTAGGTGAAATAAATTAGACTTGACAATATAGACATCATCATAGGTGTTCTGAATCTGAATGAGTAGATTGGGAAAGTGAGCAGAAACCTGAGAAATACATACATGATAGGAAAAACTGTGATAGCCTAAGGAGTAATACTGTAGTTTTTGTTGTTTGTTGTTTGTTTTAAGAGACGAGACATATATTTAAAAGAGGAAAGCAAGGATAATTGCTGAGTTCTTAAGAATGGGGTATGTGAAAAGATTGAACTTCGTAAAGAAGTTTAATACAGCTTTTAAAATGGAAAGCAGAGCGTAAAACTTGGCATGTACAGTTGGAGGTGGGTGGTAGATCCAGTGATGAGAGACTGAATATTGTCTTTGGATCGTATCTATGTATTCCGTGAAATAAGGCCATCAGGTTGTGAATGTGCTGTCATCAGGGAGATTAGCTAGGGCTGAGGCTTCCAAACTTGTGATTTGACCAAGAAAATGTGAGTCAGAACAGAGTAAGATTTATATGCAAAGAGGCAATTTTAATGATTGGCTATAGCATTTGAGGTTGGAAAAAAAACTGAAAATGACAAGCGTAGGAGCAACAGTAAATAGAAGGTAGGGTTCATGAATTTTTGGTCTTGAAAGATTGCTCACCCATAATACCAAAATGAGTAAGCTGCAGTGGAAAGTGTTTCAGTATTATCTCATAATACGTGGAGAAAGAGTTTTCATAATACTTAAAGCTTAGATTCTGGAAGCATAATATTTTGGATCTTATTCAGACTTCAATAATAGCAAAACTTGGAACAACAGACACTGTACCATTGTAACTCAATTTTCTCATCTTTGAAATTAAATGGTGAGCATTTCCTTAATAAGGTTCAAAATCATATCTGACATGGAGTTAACACATATTTGCCATTACCAGCACTATAGAAAGGTGTGTTATTAAAAATGGCCAAATGTAATGTACAAGTATTTAAATGAGTGGATAAATAGGTTATAACAAAGTCATTGGTTAAGAAATTGAAAGGACAGAGTTATTGGAAAATCGTATGTGTAGACATTACTGGAGTAATAAGTTATATCTTGAATATTAGGAATTTCTGCTCACTCACATGAGCTGCATGTTTCAAATCCCAGCTACAAGGGATACTGAAGCAGGAAGATAATGAGTTTCTACTGTTTTGTGCAGTGTAGAATCTGGCTTTGAAAATTCCTACTCCATGACTTCGAGGATGATTTTTGCTGGTTAGTGGTAAAGGCACCAATTGTGTAAACTCAGTGATAAAAAGTACCAAAATAAAATATTGATGGCATTTATTATGAAAACAACTTCTTTTAAGGAATCCTTTTAAAGATTAATTTAAAGGGATGATTTGAGTTTAAAATTTTTGTCCATGGCATTACCTTGTTGTAGTCTTTCTTTAGCATGAGTGAAGCCAAGAACAGCATTAAGAGCAACAAATTTCATACTTAATTGTTATTACCCAACTTTCCATTTTTACTTCTAGGGTATTTTTAAACATCAACAGAAGACTTTTCAACAAACTAGAATGCTTCAGACTGACAGCCTGAAAACACTTAAGCAGGCAGATGATGAGTTCTTAAAGGTACGTAATAAATTTTAACATCATGCATTCTCTTAATACATTTCAAAATTTACCTTTTTTCCATTGTGAATAAGTGACTGTGAATGAAGTGATGGCAGATTTTTCAAAATTTTAGTGAGAAATTATTCAAAACAAGAAATGTTGAGACTTTTTATTAGAAATGTGCTTATGCATCAAATGCATAATATAATAACATCATAACTATCTGTCTTTGTGTATCCAGTATTTGTTAAATAAGGAAGTGCTTAGTTGATATTGTTCAATATTTTGTTTCCAAATGTATTATAGAAGCATTTCATGATATAATAGATTTTAAAATAATTACAGGTACCAAAGTATTTTCATATAATCATAAAAGAGAGTCTAGAACACAAAAGGTGAGTGTTAAAATTCCGGGACTGAAGAAATGGCTCTGCTGTTAAGAGTGCTTGCTGCTCTGTCAGAGGATTGGAATTTGCTTCCCAGAACTCACATCAAGAGGCTCACAAGTCCAGCTGCAAGGCATAGGACACTCTTGCTAGCCTCCATGAACAACCACGTACATATATGTACATACATAGACACACCCACATATATAAATGATAAAATTTTTATAAAAGTTATAGAGTTAAAGGATTTTATATAAGTAGATAGGCATATCAAGGTCCAAACAGTAGTTTTAAGACACTTTGAAAGAACTTTATACTCATTTCTATGAACATCAAAGAGCGAGTCTTAAGTCCATTTGGAGATCTGTTATTGCCAAGGTTACTGCACCTTTAGAGGTATCATGCCATGCTGGCAGTTGTTGTGGTTCATGTTCCCTCTGGCTAAGTAGGACTGTTGGTTGCCTGCCTTCTTTTGAAACTTTTCTGCCAACTTCGGGTACCATGAAAGCTAGTTCCCAAGGAGGAGTCTTTCAAGTCAGATACAGCTTGGGTCCTCTGAGTCTGGGCCCAAAGTGTGCAATAGACTAGTTGAGTTTTTTTAAAAAATCTATTTGTATATTTAGCAGAGAATTGGTTCCATATGTCTGCTATGTACGCTATCTAAAACATTACTTTCTGCAAATATAATCTGTAACTTCCTGTTCTATAAGATCCCTTCCTTTTACTACATCTGCTCATTAACCTCATCTCTGTACATAATTGCTTTATATAAACCCACAGGTGATGATGGACTTCCATTCTTTAGATATATTCTTTCCTTAGAATGTTGTTAATTCCGTATTTTTGAAACCTTATTCTTTTGCCAACCTACTTGGAATTGCCCCATTTTCTACACTGTAGCTAAAAATTGACTTGTTTCCATTCCATTTATGAAGTGTTTGAATAATTTTGTTTGCATGGGTTTTCTTTTTGCATTGAAAGGAGTGAACTACCTTGTCATTTTTTTTAAAAGTCTCTCCACACATTCACATAACAGTACACCTTAAGTACTAGGCAAAAGTAACATGTTAGCTAATTAACGTAAGTTTTTCAGTAATTATGTGAGCACAGGCAAATGATGCCAGTTCTGGGAAGCCTGAGAGAGAAGCATGTGATGATGGAGTGTAGCTTGGGCTAAACATTGTGATCCTATAAAAAAAATGTACCAAAATGTAGTTTTTGTTTTATATACCTTAGAAAAATTCTTGTAATACAGATCATTTAATTATCATTCACACTGACTGTTAATCATGAAAAAAAATAAAAGTTAAGCTATTATTTGAGAACCTTTTAAAAAGTCATGCGTACTACTTGGACTTTTGGATTTTCTAGTGTATCTAATTCTACACATTTTTGTTCTTTCTCCCTTTATAAATATTTGGTCTTATGTGGCTCACACTAGCCTTGGTCTTCATAAATACCTGAGAACTCCAAATCCCTCTGCCTTCACCTCTCTTCAGCTAAGATTACAAGTGTGTCCCACTGCTTTGTTTACATTGTGCCAGGGATCAAGTGGAGGGTTCATTCATGCTGGGCAAGCACTCTACCAAACAACATTACTGCCCAGCTCCACCCTGCTTTTTCAGACTGGGTCTTACTATGTTGTCCAAATTAGTGCCAAGTTCTTTATGCTCTCAAGTGAGCTTTAGGGAGACTTGGAGCCACACTTTCTTTTTTCTCTCTCTAACCTTAACATCTCACTGGACTATTAATTCACAGAGAGTGCTTTCACACAAAGTACACTACTTTCATAATGTTATAATTATCTTTGATTCACTTGTTCACAGACACATATATATAAAATATGGGGTGAATTTGGATGTATTCCAATGTTTTTATGAAGATGGAATTGATATTGTATCTTATTTGAATGTGAAAAGATTCTTAAGTTTTTAAACTATCTTGAGAAACTGTGATGAAAAGTTGTTTTGGAACTAAAGCATTCTTTTGTGCTTTAGGTTTTGGAGGATTTCGAGAAGAATTATACCAATGTACTTAACAGTATACACAATGAGTTTCAAAAGCAGAAGACTCTGCTGCAAAGAAAAATTACAGATGGTTAAATGTTGAACTGTAGAAACATGGAAGAGTACAAGCACCAAAATATTTTGTTTTCCTTAAATACAACACTTCAAAAATATTATTCTGGTGAGCTGAGGAAAACAAGAACCTGAGTGATGTAATTTGTATTACCTCAGACATATGTCTTTGAAATTTGACTGTATTTTAAACCATCTTTGATCATTAGCTTTATAAAATGCAGTACTCTGTTCCTGTTGACTTCCAAATAAAATTTCATCAGCTTTTTACCTGTGGGAGCAAATTTCTTTTACAATGTTAATTAACTTTTTTTTTTTTTTTTTTTCAATGCAGTTTATTCAGGAACATTGAACAATCCTCGGACCCCGGGGAAAGCCAGCCCACAGCTTAAATAGCCTCTGGGTAGCCAACCCAGGCATGCCACGGGGGCAATGCAGATAGGTCCACATACATGGAAGCAAGCCAGATCCTCGGCCTTAGCCAAATGTGGAGTTGTTCCTGACAGAGAGCACTCACCATCGGGAAGGTGGAAGGCGGAAACCAGCTCCATCTTTAAGGCATAGCATTCTGCAGCTCTCTACAGTTCCCCCTTTTTGTTTTAGACGCATCAGGCAAGAGTAGAGGTCTGATCTCTGATATTAGAAATAAATTGGGACTTTGTACAGATGTTCATTTAGAAGCAAGACATTCTCCCCAAGCATGGTTGGATACCATAAAAAGCTAAAATGATACGCTCAGGATGCGAGGCTAAGCACTGCACTCAGGGTCAGCCGCTTTGGACCCAGAGAAGAGCATGTCTGATTGCATGCGGGTTGATGCCCCAGGTCCCGCCTCTGAGAAAAAGGTATCGGACGGGTCCGATGCTCTTTGGGTGGATGACACCTAAATGAACATCTGTTAATTAACTTTTATGAATAAAGATTTTGTAAGGGAGGCATGGCATGGGGGCACATGCCTTTAATCCCAGCACTTGGGAGACAGAGGCCAGTGCATGAGTGAGTTCAAGGCCAGCCTGCTCTACAAAGCAGAAGTTGCTTGAGACCAACAGTAAACACGGGTATTTACATTACAATTCATAGCAGTAAGGTCCAGGACATTCAGGGCTACATAGTGAAACCTTGATTCAAAAGAGAACAACATAATATAAGTTTGGGATTTAGAATAATTCCTTTTTTATCAGTCACAAGGCACAAAGGATGAGGCAGTGGGACACTAGGCAACATCTAACCCCACCTCATATGGTCAAGTTTCCACTGGAGAAGATTAGTTAATCCAGACTTATTTATAGAACATAGGTAAGACCTGACTGAAAGAAATATTGGTGACCACAGGGGTGGCCACACAACCTGCTGCTTTGTTGTGTATAAGATTAGGGGAACACACAGGTACATGTAGAACATAGACAACTCTGAACATGACTCCACTCCAGCACACAGCTTCATTTAGGTGACAGGGTTTAAGTCTTCCTGACGCTAGTGCTCAGTCTCATTTTCCAACTAAAAACTTAGGACAATCCAGGCCAAAATGTGCTCTGGTGACTTAACACATGTCCCAGTCCTGTTCTGTCCTGAGCAGAAGGGTTGGATGAGCAATGGAAACTTAGACGCTGTCAGTGTGTGAGTGATCCTCCTTAGGACTCCATGACATAACATCAAGCATCAAAAGATGAAGGTCAGGAGACAGCAGTTGTAATGCAGGCTTGATTTCAGAGGGCAAAGCAGGAAGCCAGTCCTCACAGGAAGGCAGCTTGTTTTGGTTTTCAGTATCTTGGTTATTGAAAATCTTTTGGGTTATTTTGATGAGCTGGGAGTTATTTCACCCCTGCAAAGGCATCTAGTGTTGGAGCATTTCTGTATATCCATATATCTAGGGCTGATTAAAGGACAAAAGCCAAATTTAATGCCTGGCACTTTTTGCATCCATTGGGTCAAGAGAAGTGCCCCAGAAAACTCTTCTGGAATGTGAAGAACCTTCGTGGTCATAGACCAATTTATGATTTTTCAAGCTGCATCCTGAATTAAAGACATAGCAGAGCAATGAAAAGTGTCCAGGGCCTGAGAACCAGCATACATAGTGGGATCCCAATCAGGGTGCTTGGATGGGAAAGTTGCCTCAAAAGTTAGTAGCTTTTCACTATTCATACAGTAGCTGAGGCCTAAAAGCCTTCCCTGACTCTGCTAATTATACAATCCCTTTCCTCTGAAGTAGATAGTCAGAAGGAGCAGCAGATGAGAGATATGAATGTGGGTATAGGAATGATGGTGAGGAAAGGACCAGCAGAGCATCCCTGACTTCTGAAAGGGGCATGACATTCAGCAGGAAGATGGAGATGGAGAAATTTAGCAACCAAAACAGCAGGATAATCTTTTGAAGCACAAATCTGAACTGAGTTTTAAACAGGTGTCAACCACTGATCAACATAAGGGAACTGGTCAGGGTTCCTGGGTGGGTCCTGTGAACTTGATCCAAACTGACTTTGCAAGAGACAAGGTCCAGGAACCTGCTAATGGCCGTCGGACTTCATAGGAAGAACAGTCAGTCTCACTGTAAGTGCACAGCCTTCCTTTGGAGAGTGCAAATCTCCATATTCTCCCTGACACCATAGCATACATTGAAGGGGTAAGAGTTTAGAGGTGGTGGTACTCATGTTAGAAAACTTATATGACTTGAATGAGTAAAAGATTAATGTGAGCAACCCAGGAGCACTAGCAACAAGAGAAGATTACTGCACTGAAGAAAACAGCAGCCATACCAGACTGCTCCAACCATGAATGACCTGCCACAGCTTCCCCAGTGTTGGAACAAGTGTGAGAATCCAAGGTGCACGTCCAGTTCAATGACTGGAAATTTCTTATCTGAATTTTTGTTGTTGTTTTGGTTTTGGTTTTGTAGAAAAGAAAAAGAAAAAAATTAAATGAACAAAACCTCTGTACTTCCTGTTTTCTTCCCTGAATTCTTCCTCTCCATGATTTCCTCCGTTTGTGTTTTCTTTGTTTTCCAGTTCTGTCTTCAGATCTTGTGGTGTTTTGTTTATTTCCTCCCCCTGTCTGATTGTATTTTCCTGGTTTTCTTTTAGTTCCTTGAACTCTTTGTCTGAACATTTCTCTGTTTTTTTTTTTTTTTTCAGTGATTTAATTATTTCTTCTCTGAAGGCCACAAACTGTTTGGATGCATCTTCCTGTATTTCTTCACAGATGGACATAATCTGATTTTTATCTTCCTCTAATTCTTTACATATTTTATTTGTTTCCTCTATTATCCCTTCATCAGCATAGATGTAAGGTCATCTTCTTGAATTTCAATTATGCTAGGGAGTCCAGGGCTGCTCACCTCTGGGTGGCTGGGTTCTGGACATGCCATATTGCTCTGTCTTTTGTTGGTTAACCATTGGGCTGTTTTAGGTGTTGGTTGTTTGTTTCTGGTGCTTCCTGGAATCCTGGGATAGGGAGAAACCCCTTGGCAGGAAGATGAGGTTTCCTGAAGGAGGCTTCCTCTGCTTTTTCAGTATGGTCACTGTATGGCCAGTGTTTCTCCGGAATTGCCACTGCTCACCTCAAGCCTATAGACTGAGTAGTGGCTGTGGTCTGTGTTAGTCAAGGGGGCTCTCCTCTCACCCATAGAAGTCCGGAAGACAGCTGCCCTGCTTCTGAGTTTCTTGTTCTGAATTTAGTGAGCTGCTGCTGTTGTTACACTGTTTCCCAGGTACAGTACTCTTGAAGAATCTGCTGATTCCCTAGCTGTGGGGTTTTCTCCCAATAGGGAAATTCATTCTGGTACCCTGGGTCACTTAGTTCTGTCTGGAAAGGTGAGTCAAGCACACAGCACAGAAAGTCTCTGGGCCAGAGGCTGAGTGCTCTGTTATGGGCAGGAGTCTGTGCACCCCCACCTCAGTCTGGGATAGTGGCTGGGGGTACACCTCTGGGTGCGAGGATGTGCACTCCTCTCTAGACCAGCAACTGAGGGCTCTGCTCTGGTCCGTAGAATGGGCTCCTCACTCTGTGCTGAAAGCTGTGTGTCCCAGTCCAGGATGGCTGCTGGGGGCATCACAGAAGGCTGTGTGCTCCAATCTGCTGCAGTGGGTGCATCTGCTGGTCCCCAGGACCTTTCCAAAGATTAACGAGATGACTTGATTTCGGTGTCAATTGATTTCCACACCATAGGATTTCCTCTCACCTGGCAATCACAAACACTGGTGTTTTAGGTCCCAGAGTTCAGTCTCCTGGTCGCTGTGCCAACACTGCTGTCCTGCCCCTCAGACACAGTGCCCTCCTGGGCTGCAAGGCCCGGAAAATATCTTCAACAAAATCATAGAAGAAAATTTCCCCAAATTAAAGGAGAGACCTATAAGAATACAAGAGGCCTACAGAACACCTAAGTAATTAGACCAGAAAAGAAAATCCTCCCACCACATAATAATCAAAACAGTAAGTATTCAGAACAAATTAAAAATACTAAAAGCTGCGAGAGAAAAAGGCCATGTAACCTATAATGGCAAATACATTAGAAACACACCTGACTTCTCAAAAGAGACTATGAAAGCAAGAAGGGCCTGGACAGATATCATGCAGAACCTAAGAGAACACAGATGTCAGCCCAGGCTAATATATCCAGTAAAACTCTCAGTCATTATAGATGGAGAAAACAAGATATTCAATGACAAAAACAAATTCAAACAATACCTACCCACAAATCCAGCATTACAGAAGATACTAGAAGAAAAAATAGAACCCAGAAAAACTAACTACATTCAGGAAAACACAGGAAACAAATAACCTCACTACAGCTAAGCCAAAAGTAGCCAAGCACACAAACACACTACCAAAGCCAACAGAAAAATCAAAGCATCTAACAGCCAATGGTCGTTAATCGCCCTTAACTTCAATGCACTCAACTCTCCAATAAAAAGACACAGACTATCAGAATGGATACATAAACAAAACTCAAGAATCTGTTGCATACAAGAAACACACCTAAGTCACAGAGATAGACATTACATGAGAGTAAAGGGCTGGAAGATGGTTTTCCAAGCAAAAGGACCCAAGAAGCAAGCAGGAGTAGCCATTCAAATATCTAATAAAATAGATTTTCAAGCAAAATTAATCAAAAGAGATGGGGAAGGTCATTTTATACTCATCAAAGGAAAACTCCACCAAGAAGACATCACAATTCTGAACATTTATGCCCCAAATACAGGAGCACCCAAATTTATAAAAGAAACATTAACAAAACTTAAACCACACGTATATCCTCACACATTGATAGTGGGAGACTTCAACACACCACTCTCCACAAAAGATAGGACAACAAACCATAAATTAAAAAAAGAAAGAATGACACTAACAGATGTCATGAATCAAATGACCTAACAGACTTCTACAGAACCTTTCACCCAACCACAAAAGAATTCACCTTCTTCTCAGCACCTCATGAAACCTTCTCCAAAATAGACCATACAGTTGGTCACAAAACAAGTCTCAACAGATACAAAAAGACTGAAATAATCACATGTATCCTATCTGACCACCATGGACTAAAGCTAGATCTCAACAACAAGAGAAATAACAAAAAGCCTACACACACATGGAAACTGAACAACTTGCTACTCAATGACAACTGGGTAAGGGAAGAAATAAAGAAATTAAAGTATTCCTAGAACTCAAAGAAAATGAAGGCAAAATATACCCAAACTTATGGGACACAATGAAAGCAGTGCTAAGAGGAAAGTTCGTTCAAGAAGAAATTCAAAACGTCTCATGCAAGCAACTTAATGGCTCACCGAAAAGCCCTAGGGAAAAAAAAAAAAGAAGCAGACACCCCAAAGAGGAGTAGATGGCTGGAAATAATCAAACTCGGGGCTGAAATCAGTAAATTAGAAACAAATAAAATAATTCAATGAATCAATTAAACCAAGAGCTGGTTCTTTCAGAAAATCAACAAGATAGACAAACCCTTAGCCAAAGTAACTAAAAGGCAGAGAGACACTATCTTAATTAACAAAATATGAAATGAAAAGGAGGACATAACAACAGACTCTGAGGAAATACAAACAATCATTAAGACTTACTTCAAAAACCTATATGGCACAAAATTTGAAAATGTAAATGAAATGGACAATTTTCTTGATCGATTGCATTGACCAAAGTTGAATCAAGACCAGGTAAATCAATTAAATAATCTTATATCCCCTAAGGAAATAGAAGCGATCATCAAAAGTCTGCCATCAAAAAAAAAAAAAAAACAAAAAAAAAACAAAAAAAAAAAAAACGAGCACCAGATGGTTTCAGCGCAGATTTCTACCAGAACTTCAAAGAAGAGCTAACTCCAATTCTCTTCGAACTATTCCATAAAATAAAAACAGAAGGAACACTACCAAACTCATTCTATGAAACCACAGTCACCTTGATACCTAAATCTCACAAAGACCCAACAAAGAAAGAGAATTTCAGGCCAATCTCCCTTATGAACATTGATGTAAAAATACTCAACAAAATCTTTGCAAACCGAATACAAGAACAAATCAAATGTATCATCCAGTATAACCAAGTAGGATTCATCCCAAGTATGCAGGGGTGCTCCAGTGTAAGGAAACCCATCAATGAGATCCACCATATTAACAAACTGAAAGAAAAAAAAAAAACACATGATAATCTCCTTACATGCTGAAAAAGCATTTGACAAAATCCAACATGGCTAATGTATTGGAGAGATCAGGGATAAAAGGCACATACCTAAATGTATTAAAGGCAATATACAGCAAGCCTATAGTCAACATCAAACTAAATGGACAGAAACTTAAATCAATCCCATTGAAATCAGGGCCAAGGAAAGGATGCCCACTCTCTCAATATCTCTTCAACATTGTTCTTGAAGTCCTTGCTAAAGCAATAAGACAATTGAAGGAGATCAAGAGGATACAAATCAGAAAGGAAGAAGTCAAAGTATCACTATTTACAGATGATATAATAGTATAATTAAGTGACCCCAAAATTTCTACCAGGGAACATCTACAGTTATTAAACACCTTCAGCAAAGTGGCTGGATACAAAATTAACTCAAAAAAATTAGTAGTCCTCCTGCATACAAACGACAAAATGGCTGAGAAAGAAATTAGGAAAACAACACACTTCACAATAGCCACAAAAGACATAAAGTACCTTGGTGTGACCCTAACCAAACAAGTCAAAGACTTGTATTAAAAAAATTTCAAGTCTCAGAAGAGAGAATTACAAGAAGATATCAGAAGATGGAAAGAGCACCCATGCTCATGGCTTGAAGTATTAACATAGTAAAAATGGCTGAGTTATGAAAAGCAATCTACACATTCAATGCAATTCCCATCAAATTACCAACACGTTTCTTTACAGACCTTGAAAGAAAAATCCTTCATATGGAATAACAAGAAACTCAGAATTGCTAAAACATTCTTCTACAATGTAAGATCTTCTGGAGGTATCTCCAGCCCTGATCTTAAGCTGTACTACAGAACAACAGTTATAAAAACTGCATGGTACTGGCATAGAAACAGAATGGTGCATCAATGGAACTAGAAGACCCAGAAATAAACCCACACACTTATGGACACCTGATTTTGACAAAGATGTTAAAACCATACAATGGAAAAAAGATAAGACCTTCAAGAAATTGTGCTGGTCTAACTGGGTGGGTACATGTAGAAAAATGCAAATAGATCCATACTCATCACCCTGCACAAAACTAAAGTCCAAGTAGATAAAAGGTCTCAATATAAAACCAGGAACAATAAACCTGTTAGAAGAAAAAGTGGGGAAGAGGCTTGAACTCATGGGCACAGGAGACAACTTCCTTCATGGAACACCAACAGCACAGTCTCTAAGAGCAACAATCAATGAATGGGACCTCATGAAACTGAAAATCTTCTGTAAAGCAAAGGACACTGTCGTCAGAACAAAATGACTACCTACAGATTGGGAAAGGATCTTCACCAAATATATATCTGACAGAGGGCTAATATCCAATATATATAAAGAACTAAAGAAGTTTAAAAACAACAAATTAAGTAACCCAATTAAAAAATGAAAAACCGGCCTGAATGATCATGGCTGCATTACACTGTTGTGACACTCTAATCTTGCATATATACCACAGGCAAACCAAGGAGACCAACACCAGAAGGCCTGCTAATGCTCCCATGCCCGCCCATTCCTTCAGATGATTCATGGCTGCAGCAATCCATGATGATAATCCTGTGGCTAGTCCTGCGTCCACTCTGGTAGAATTTGCTGTAACAATGGCCACTCTCAGCTGCTCCATCATAGTATCGAATTCTTCAGTCCAATTACCTAAAATATAGCTAGACAATTGTTTAGACAGATTTGCAGCATGGGAAAAATTCTCATATTGTATGTTAGTGAACACAAAGTCCAGCATACTTCCATTGACAGCCAAGTTGAGCGATTTGGCATAAGGTATCAATTTGCTACTGCAGGAGGTCAATCCTCTGATTGAACACCATCAAGTCTCCTTTTAGTTGAGCATTAATTCCTTTTTGTACATCTAAAGCATGAGCTACATTGGCTAAAAGATTATTTAGGGTCTGAGCAGTCTGCATAGTATGACTTGTGGCTAATGCCGCGGTGGTAGCTCCAACAGACGCCAATGAGATGGCAGTAACACTGGCGGCTGTAATTCCAAGATGCCTTTTCTGTCTGAAGAGAGTCATAGTGCGAGTGGCATCAATGGGCACAGGCACCCAGCGAGGCATGCGAGTAACCAGGGCATACCTAAATTCACTAGCATTCTGGCATTGGGCAAAAAAGCAAGTATCATTACCACAATTACACTGCCATTAAAGCAGGACAGTCTCCCCAGGCATGGTTGGCTACCATAAAAAGTTAAAATGTTATGCTCAGGATGCGAGGCTAAGCATTGCACTCAGGGTCAGCTGCTTTCGACCCAGAGAAGAGCATGTCTGATTGCATGCTGGTTGATCCGCCAGGTCCCGCCTCTGAGAAAAAGGTATCGGACAGGTCTGATGCTCTTTGGGTGGATGACACCTAAATGAGCATTGGTACAAAGTCCCAATTTCTTTCTAATATCATATCAGACCTCTACTCTTGCCTGATGCGTCTAAAACAAAAAGGGGGAACTGTAGAGAGCTGCGTAATGCCGCGCCTTAAAGATGGGGCTGGTTTCTGCCTTCCACCTTCCCAATGGTGAATGCTCTCTGTCACAAACAACTCCATATTTGGCTAAGGCTGAGGATCTGGCTTGCTTCCATGTATGTGGACCTATTTGCATTTCCCACAAGGCACGCTGGGATTGGCTACCCAGAGGCTATTTTAAGCTGTGGGCTGGCTTTCCCCAGGGTCAGAAGATTGTTCAAGGTTCCTGAATAAACTGCATTGAGAAGAACAAAAAAAAAAAAAAAAAAAGATTAGAAAGGAGAGGAGGACCTCCCCTATCAGTGGACTTGGGGAGAGGCAGGCATGCAGAAATGAGGGGAGGGTGGGACCGGGAGGGGAGGAGGGGAGGAGCTTATGGGGGGATACAAAAGGAATAAAGTGTAATTAATAAAAGTTAAATAAAAAATTTTAAAAAAGGAAAAACCGAACTAAATAGAAAATTCTCAATAGAGAAGTATCGAATGGCAGAGAAACACTTAAACAATTGTTCATCTTCATTAGTCATCAGGGAAATGCAAATCAAAAACACTGAGATTTTACCTGACACCCATCAGAAAGGCTAACATCAAAAACTCAAGTGACAGCACATGCTGGAGAGGCTGTGGAGAAAGGGGAACCCTCCTCCATTGCTGGTAGGAATGTAAACTTGTACAGACACTCTGGAAATCAATCTGGTGCTTTCTCAGACAACTAGGAATAGCACTTCCTCAAGATTCAGCCATACCACTCCTAGGCATATATCCAAAAGAGGCTCAAGTACAAAATAAGGACATTTACTCAACCATGTTTGTAACAGCTGTATTTGTAATAGCCAGAAGCTGGAAACAGCCCAGATGGCCCTTAACTGAAGAATGGATGCAGAAATTGTGGTACATCTACACAATGGAATATTACTCTGTAAAGAAAATTAAGGAAATCATGAAATTTGCAGGTAAATGATGGGACCTGGAAAAGATCATCCTGAGTGAGTTGTCCCAGAAGCAAAAAGACACACACGGTATATACTCACTCATATAGACATAAAACATAGGATTAAACCCACTAAAATCTTTACATCTAAAGAAACTAATCAAGAGAGAAGAAACTGACTAAAAGGCTCAGTCCCCACCCCAAAAAGCAAACAGGGTGGACATCAGAAGAAGAGGAAAACAGGAAACAACCTAGGAACCAGCCACAGACGCCCTCTGAAAGCCTTGGCCCTGCAGACTATCAAAGCAGCTGCTGAGCCTGATGGGCAACTGTTGGGCAGAGTGAATGGAATCTTATGTAAGAAGTGGGAAATAGTAAGAGCTGGAGAGGACAGGAACTCCACAAGGAGAGCAAGAGAACAAGAAATTTTGAACACAAGAAACTTCCCAGAGACTCATACTCCAACCAAGGACTAATGGAGATGGCCTAAAACCCCTGCACAGGTGTAGCCCATAGCAGTTCAGTGTCCAAGTGGGTTACATAGTAATGAGAAGTGGGACTGCCTCTGACATAATCTGATTGCCCTGCTCTTTGATCACCTCTCCCTGAGGGGGGAACAACCTTACCAAACCAGAGAAGATGAAAATGTAGCCAATTCTGATGAGAACTGATAGACTAAGATGAGAAAGAACTATCAGTTGAGTTGGGGAGGGGCATGTGTGAAGAAGAGGAAGAGAGGATGGGATTGGGAGGGGAGGAGAGAGGGGCTTATTGGGGGATACAAAGTGAATAAAGTGTAATTAATAAAAGTTAAATTAAAAAAATTATTCAAGAAAATAACAACAACGAAATCATGAAATTTGCAGGTAAATGGTGGGAACTGGAAAAGATCATCCTGCATGAGCTATCGCAGAAGCAGAAAGACACACAGGGTATACATTCACTCATATAGACATACAATATAGGATAAACCTACTAAAATCTGTACACCTAAAGAAGCTAATCAAGAGGGAGGACACTTGCTAAAATGCTCAATTTCTATCCAGAAAGGCAAAGAGGCTGGACATCAGAAGAAGGAGAAAAGAGGAAACAAGTCAGGATCCTGACAGAGAGGACCTCTGAAAAGCTCTGCCTTGCAGTCTATCAATGTAGATGCTGAGACTTATGGGCAACCTTTGGACAGAGTGCAAGGAATCTTAAGAAAGAAGTAGGAAACAGTAAGATCTGGAGAGGACAGGAACTCCATAAGGAGAGCAACAGAACCAAAAAATCTGAGCACAAGGGTCTTTCCTGAGGCTGCTATTCCAACCAAGGACTATGCATAGAGATAACCTAAGACCCCTGCACAGTTGTAGCCCATGGCAGTTCAGTATCCAAGTGGGTTCCATTGTAATAGGAACAGGGACTGTCTCTGACATGAAATGATTGGCCTGCTCTTTAATTACCTCCCCCTGAGGGGGAAGCAGCATTACCAGGCCACAGAAGTCGTCAATGCAGCCACTCCTGATGAGACCTAATTGACTAGGATCAGAAGGAACGAACAGAAGTCCTCCCCTATCAGTGGATTGGAGAGAGACATGCATGCAGAGGGTGGAGGTAGAGAGGGAATGGGACAGGAGTAGGGAGAGAACCACAGGGGGGATACAAAGTGAATAAAGTGTAATTGATAAAGAAAAAAATAAATAAATAAATAACAAGGAAATCATGAAATTTGCAGGTAAATGGTGGGAACTGGAAAAGATCATCCTACGTGAGCTATCCCAGAAGCAGAAAGAAACACATGGTTTATACTCACTCATATAGACATATAATACAGGATAAACCTACTAAAATCTGTATACTTAAAGAAACTAATCAAGAGGGAGGACTCTTGCTAAAATGTTCAATCCCTATCCAGAAAGGCAAAGGAGATGGACATCAGAAGAAGGAGAAAATAGGGAACAAATCAGGAGCCTGACACAGAGGACCTCAAAAGCTCTGCCCTGCAGACTATCAAAGCAGATGCTGAGACTTATGGGCAACCTTTGGGCAGAGTGCAGGTAATCTTAGGAAAGAAGGAGGAAATAGTAAGATCTGGAAAGGACAGTAACTCCACAAGGAGAGCAACAGAACCAAAATATCTGAGCACAGGGTCTTTCCTGAGACTGATACTCCAACCAAGGACTATGCATGGAGATAACCTAAGACCCCTGCACAGTTGTAGCCCATGGCAGTTCAGTATCCAAGTGGGTTCCATTATAAAAGGAACAGGGACTGTCTCTGACATGAACTGATTGGCCTGCTCTTTAATTACCTCCCCCTGAGGAGGAAGCAGAATTACCAGGCCACAGAAGACACTGCAGCCACTCCTGATGAGACCTAATTGACTAGGATCAGAAGGAAGGAAAAGAAGACCTCTCCTATCAGTGGACTTGGGGAGGAGCATGCATGCAGACGGTAGAGGAAGGGAGGGATTGGGACGGGAGGAGGGAGGGAAACACAGGGGGGATACAAGGTGAATAAACTGTAATTAATGAAGAATTAAAAAATAAAAAAAGAGTTTAGAGGTGGTGGTCCTCATTTTAGGAAAAAAATTATGTGACTTGAATGAGTAAAAGATTAATGTGAACAACCTAGGAGAACTAACAATGAAGAGAAGATTACTGCACTGAAGAAAACAGCAGCCATACCAGACCTCTCCAACTATGAAAGACCTGCCACAGCTTCCCCAGTGTTGGAACAAGTGAGAATCCACAGTGCACGTCAACTTCAATGATTGGAAATTTCTTATTCGAAATGTTTGTTGTTGTTTTGGCTCAAGTACACAAAAAGGACATTTGCTCAACCATGTTTGTAACAGCTTTATTTGTAATATCCGGAAGTTGGAAACAGCCCAGATGCCCCTCAACTGAAGAATGGATGCAGAAATTGTGGTACATCTACACAATGGAGTATTACTCTGCAATGAAAAATAAGGAAATCATGAAATTTGCAGGTAAATGGTGGGACATGGAAAGATTCATGCTGAGTGAGTTGTCCCAGAAGCAAAAAGACACACACGGTATTTACCCACTCATATAGACATATAACATAAGATAAACCTACTAAACCCTGATCATCTGAAAAAACTAATCAAGAGAGCGGACCCTGACTAAAACGCTCAATCTCCATCCCGAAAGGCAAAGAGGATAGACATCAGATGAAGAACAAAACAGGAAACAACCTAGGAACCTGCCACAGAGGGCCTCTTAAAGGCTCTGCCCTACAGAATATCAAAGCAGACACTGAGACTTAAGGCCAACTGATGGGCAAAGTGCATGGAATCTTAAGAAGTGGGAAATAGTAAGATCTGGAGAGGACAGGAACCCCACAAGGAGAGCAACAGAACCAGAAAATTTGAACACAGGGGTCTACCCAGGGACTCATTTTCCAACCAAGAAACATGCGTGGAGATAACCTAGAACCCATGCACAGATGTAGTCCATGACAGCGTAGTGTCCAAGTGGGTTCCATAGTAATGGGAAGAGGGACTGCCTCTGACATAATCTGATAGGCCTGCTCTTTCCTGTTCTTTGATCACCTCCCCCAGAGGGGAGAGCAGCCCTACCAGGCCACAGAAGATGACAATGCAGCCATTCCTGATGGGATCTGATCAACTAAGATCAGAAGGAAGGAGAGGAAGACCTCCCCTATCAGTGGACTTGGGAGGGGCAATCAAGAAGAAGGGGAGGGAGGGTGGAGCTGGGAGGGAAGGAGGGAGGGGTTTATGGTGGGATACAAAGTGAATAAACTGTAATTAATAAAAAAAATGAAGGAAACAGCAAACAATAGCTCACAGAGTGTGTCACCTAGTGGCTGAATCTGGAGAAACTTGCCGGTTCTCAGATGAGGGCTTGCAGAGAGCAGTTCAGCTTGCCTTTCCTAGTTACCAACAACAGAAAAGGCTCTGTGTCCGGGAGAAAATACAAAACTACCAGCAGAAAAATCAAGAAACCTAATTAACTCCTAGGCCAAACTTGCAGTGCTTGCAGTCAATCACTAACTCACAGATGGCCAGGCACTCACTCAAGCCAAAGCAAAACCAGGTGTTTTTGGGGAGGGTCAGCAATGGATTGGAGGTGGCCTGGTAACATTTGTTTTCTTGGAAAACTCAGCAGTGTCTTCCTGACACTACATGGCAATTATTTTAAATTTTCATTTCCTCTTAGTTGTTTCACCTTTATGTTTAACCTTGCACAAACATCAAACTGTTTACTGGAGGCCAGGCTTGTAGACAGTACAGGAGGGGTGAAGACAAAAACCCTTCCCAGTGATATTCAAGCCTCAAATGCCACTGATCCACCGACGCACTTATATTTCATGAAAGAGAGAGGAGAAATTTCATGGAGTGCAGATGTGAGATATTCCGATGCCCTTTACCATTGGAAAATCAATATGGACTTCAAGCTTTGATGTTTCCACAGGATTCATATCTAAAAAAAGCTACTCCTATCCCATGAATTCCGTCACAGAGCATATTTTAGCACATGCTAGCATTCCCATTTCAGTGAACAAATGAATTTCTAATAGATTGTTGAGAAACTTAATCCCTACTATTAAAACTATAGCAAAGCAATACTACTGTGCCAGGACTTCGGTTAAAAGAGGCTTTAGAGATCCTCCCCTAATGTTTACCAAATCTATTCTAACAGCTGGGTGATTTAAAAAAAGAAAACTCAACCTGTTTGTCTATATGGAAGTGAAATCCTAGGATAGGAAAGAGGTTCCACAGCAGAGAATACACTCTTGCGTATGGAAAATAGTGAATTTGACCTGAATGCAATTGGTTTCTTCTACATTCAAGACCCAATAGTGCACATTCTTGAAATGACAGGACATCTTCCAAAAGAAACCTATGTCATGAAAAATTCCACAAAAAAGAACAAACAAATAACCCAAGAACGCTCAAAAAAAAAGTCCTGAATTCATTCACCTTTTGTTTTTCTCAGCCATGCTAGTATATTTCACCAGGCGGTAACACCCAGTAGGAACACTTGAAAGGATTGAACAAGATGGGTTAATACAACATGTCCGCAGGAATCATGGATACCACCCTCCAAGAATACGGTAGTTGAATGCTGTCTACCGCAATCACGTTAACCACGTCATATAATGCAGGTGTATAACCACTGAGAGTATGGAGAGAATCCAGTGTAAACATCATGCAGTGTTCCACGACTCCAGTTCTTCCATCGAGTCTGGTAATACAGGCCTATAATGAAAAATAATGGCAATGAGTATGAAGGATAACCCTCCACAGATGGCCCTCCACAGCCCCTCAGCTCCAAACAGCAGGTCTCTCACCCTATCCTGGCTCTCATCCTTGACACACAGGAAATGCCTGGGTACTGAGTCAAAACATCTGAGTGACCATCCCCCACACTCTAATTAAACCCGGGAAACAGGAGAAGTCCTGGGTGTCTGCCCTACACACTCTACTTCCCTGGTTTTACATCTCATCTCAGGCCTTACTGACCAAAGTCTTGATTGTCTTCATCAGCAGGCTGAACACCTCAAACCCCCTGCACTCAGGGTTTCCCCACGATTGTCTCATAGCCAAGACAGTCTTGTAACTGTTGTCCACAGAACAGCCTAACGTCAAGTAAAGTTCACAGCTTAGGAATTGAGTATGTGTATGCTCTACATAACTTTCTGCTTATTTTCTTTTCAGTTAGTGAACAAATGTGTATATCATTTCACGCACTTTGGCAGGGGATATACTGCCACACATACCAAACAAAACCCTGGGTGAGAAAGGTATCAGGAAGGAAGGATAGGTAGCCACCTACCTATGAAGTAACTTACCCTTTGCATATTCTGAAAGCTAAGTGGTCTCACAGAGTCAATGTTGATATATGAAGTTCCTGGGATCATGGAATAGGCCACTAGCACCAAATCTCCCTTGAAAGGCCTGAATGCTGAAACAGTAAACAAAGTTAGAAGTGTAAGAATTCCACTAGGGTCACATCCCTTTTCCAAAGGCCCTTTGTCACAGCAATATGCTGACCAACATTTCTTGCATGTAGGGTAACTTTTCCAAAGGCTTAGAAACCTCACATAGCTTACTTATGGAAGGAAAGCTTAGGCCCTTTTAATGATGGGTATCTATAATGATTTGTCAGGCATTGATAATGACATGAGTTTTTCTGGAGAATGGAAGTTATGGCTAGGAGCCCTGGATTTACTCAAGGGGTCACACTGATATCTCTTTTGAGGATGGTAACTAGCTACATATTACAGTCACATGCTTGAACCTTGGTACCTGGTCTAGGGACAAAATATTAGAACCTATCTGTTGAGTGTTCTAGAAAGAGGACCCAAAGAGAAAGAGACCTGTCTGCACCTTTGCTTTGAAGTGATGGAAGTACTTTCAAGGTAAATCTCTTATACATGTGTGATGCTCTCACTGATTTGATTTTGAATGCATTCTGATGCACTGGCGAAAAGACTATGATCTCAACACTCAGAAGGGCAAGGGAAGTGATTCCTAATCTCATGAACAGTTCTCACATATGTTGTTTGCTTCAGGTAACATTGACAAAGCCTATACCACAAATCAGAATTAAAAAATAGCCAAATAAATGAATCAATTAGTGAAAACCACATGGACACATGATGACGACATTCACAAGGGACAGAATCTGTAGGCGATGTTTAAAGTATTGCCCTTTTCCCATTAATTGTGCCTTACTTTCAATTTCAAAGACACTTTCCACACTCTCAAGAGCTTCTAACCCAAGCCCAATACCTATATGCCTTGCCCAATGTTGTTAAAGCTATAAATCCTACCTCCAGAAAACAGGTGTATAGGAAAAGAAACACCATTGCTAACGTAGATGTTGTCCTGCATTACGTGAGTGACATATTTAATACAAAATTTCTTGCGGAGTTTTGATGGATCCTTACAGTCAAGTGGATTGTTCATAATTTTCACCTATAAGAGAAGAAGACAGTAGCTGCAGGTAAAACCTCAATTATATTCAGGAGTTTGTACACTTCCCAAGGAGTTGCCATTAAAACAACAGGTTTTAGTGGGTTGACCTCTCACAATTTTGAGGATACTTCCAGGGTATAGTTCTGTGTCAGAGACAATGGACTCAATTATTCCTATCACACATCCCTCCTGCTGCAGAAAGCTTTTAAACAACTCTTATCAACCCTCCAACAAGCATTTTCTGTTAAAGATATGCTATGGACCTGAGATGATATCTGGCGTTCGGGACATTTTACCAGTGCTGATTTTTACAGTCATGCCACCCTTCCTCTCATGTGAAATAACTAACATAGTTTGTGTTTGTCTTACTTGTATTAAAGTCACATGGCTCGAGTGGTTTGAAACTCCAGAAAAAAAAAATCTGTGCATTGTTCTCACATGGCTCACAGACCAAATCTACTTGCCTGATTATATTTGATTTAAATCTCCCAGCCATTTTTCTCTTGGATTTTACTGCCCTTGAGACTCTTAAGTTCTTGGGACTATTGCTTACATTGACTTTCTCCTTTACCTTGATTTGTTCCATTAACCACTCACTGAATCTCCTTTGTCTGTACTTACGAATCACCTTGGGTTCTTACTCAGCCTTAACAGTGTGCTTCCTGTATAGAAACTTAGGCCTACAATCATTTCTCTTCCTGAACTCATTTACCCACTGCCTAGCTGACATTGCTACTTGACTTCTTAATGGAGACCTGGTATTTAATATGGCGGGCAGGAAATCTTGTAGTAACCCCTTCCAAGAAGTCACCTCTAATCAGGTAACATGTCAAGAGACGGTGAGTACTATGCTGCTAGAGTGCACCAAGAAGACTCTACACGGGTGCTAATATGCAGGGCTGGAGTTTACCGTGAAGGAAAACTGAGCAAGCCCAAGCTCAGGTCTACTCCGGAGATTACTAACACTTCAGATGTGTTACAAACCACAAGGAACGAAGAAAACCTGGGGTAGCATACGGCATGACAACCACATGCGGCATGGATCCTGGGAGTTTATTGTGGGAGTAGACATAATTCTCTTTTAATGCTGTTCTCTTTCACTAGGTGCCTTTGGTATTGTTTCCACAATAAACAAAAAGGGGGAGAGTATTTGCTAGAAGACCGCCATCCATCTCAGAGAAATTCTCTTGCAAGCTAGTTAAAAATAAAGATCTGCTTTGTTGTGTACGCGAAAAAAAAAAAATTCTGTGTTCTTGCTCCATGGACTACTAATTGCCTTGCAAATGTGAACTTCACACCTTTGTTTAACTCACTCACAAACTTACCTTCTGACCTTAGGAATACAGGGCTCTTGCTTTCTGGAAACTCAAAATTCAACAGTGTAAAATACATTTAAATATCTACTCCTGAACAAGTTGTAATTATGGCTGTCACTCAAATTAGAGAATTGTTTTGCACATGTATACAGAAAGAAATTGCTAGAGTGACATGTCGTGGGGTAATTGGAGGAAATGGGCTTTGAGGTACATGGAAAGGAAGAGAAGTGGGTTTCCTGGCAGACAGGAGTGGAGCAGAACTAAGTCAACCGAGACAAGAATGAGCAACCCAATTTTGGAGAAGGGAGGAAAGCATGCTAAGCCCTATGTGGCCTGGGTACAGGAGCTCTCAATGCCTTGGAAGAAGTAACCCAGAAGAGATTGCAAAGACAAGTCATGCAAGGCTGGCTCCATTTACCTACAGTTTGTAAGGATACTATGTTCCTGGCTTATCAAAGATAACGACCCTTATTGGAAGTATTTCTCCTTTGAAATTATCCATGTATATCCTTTATATGGAAATAGAATAGCCACATGAGCACAAAGCAGAAAACCATCTCCTACAAACCATACTGTGTAATTCCATTATCCAGAAACAGTGACTGGCTGCCTGTTTGAAAAGCAAAAGTGAACAATATGCATGCTATTGAAATATCTCAGGAAGATACATATCAGGTCTCATCAGGAATGTCTGCTTTTCTTACACTTTGAATATTTTTTTTTAACTTAGAGGATAAGAGTTTCTTTATTCTGGAATGAAATATGACTGACAATGTGCTTTATCACATTTCCTGGAGAGAAACACTAAGCCAATTCACCTCAGATTGGTACCAATGCAGATCATTTCACCAAAGCCCAACATTATGAGAAATGTGAGTTTATACACACCCTAAAGAGACATTATTAGAGGAATGTGGGTGACCCCACCTAGAAAAGCACAGTAAGTACACCATGGTCCAGAACTCAGATTCAGTCACCCAAAGACACTTTAAGTATTTAGGAAATTCTGAAAAAAATAAAAAAAAAAAAAAATCATGACTCTAACATTCAGTTCTAAAATTTTTGGTAATTTTCCAATACTAATAATGATAATGATAAATGTACCTTGCATATCAGTACTGATAAAAAGGTTTTTCTGTAGCCTATGCCTGAGGCTACACATTAGAACAGTATAGCCAAACTTTATTTGAGAATAGTCATTGATATGCAAATACCTGAGCTAATTCTATTTTTAGAACTAACTCTTACAAAATCTATGACAGAACTTTGTTGCACAGTAAATACAGCTTGAATATTGTATAAAAAGAGTATAAAGTACATTATGTTTATCATACTATTTCCAATTGTTTGTATTCATAGAAGAGAAAATAAGCTTTTCCTATCAGTGGAAGTTGCAGATTATATGAGTTCACATAATTGTCATCATTCAACATATTTAAATACTGAAGACAACTGAAACAACTCTTTAGGAAGAGAAAAAACATGATACAGCAACCACATATCAGAACAAGCCAATTAAACTCACCCTACATTAGTGTTGGTCTTATCCAGGAGAGAAATCAAAATCCCACTAGGTTAAGAGACTCTGGGAAAACTCAGTGTTACCTTGATGGCATTCAGGACCTGAGTTGTTTCATCTTCTTCCACAAGAGCGATGACATTTACTCCGATTCTCACAGGCATATTATCACAGACTACGTCAGTGTGGAAGAATATGGATTTGTTAATCCATCCATAATTGGCACACAAGCTGGTCACGACTCCATGCACAGACTGCAGGTTTGAGATGTCTATTAAACAGGAAACAAAGGTCACACTGGTTCATGTCAAATGCAAGCAAGCAGTATTCAGAAAATCTGCTCTGACCATCTGTACTGTCTATTTTTATGTCAACTTGACACACACTAGAGTCATTAGAGTGGAAGGAACCTCACTTGACAAAATGCCCTCACAAGATCAGGTTGTAGGCAACCCTGTAAGGCATTTTCTTAATCAGTGCTTGATGGGATGGTGGTCTTGGGTTTTATAAAAGAGCAGCCTGAGCAAGCCATGGTCTCTGCATCAGCTCCTGCCTCCAGGTTCCTGCCCTGCTTGAGTCCCTATTCTCACTTCTTTCAATGATGAACAGTGGTGTGGAAGCAAACACTCTCCTTCAAACTTGATTTGTTCAGTGTTGCATCATAACAAAGCAACACTATACACCACCCATGTAGATATGAACATATAACATCACCTGTCTGAACATAAGACAGGAACCATTTCCCCTTCTGGGGAATGCTCAAGAGCATCTTCCAAGGGCAAGATGCAAAGTCATCTTGACAACACAGTTCACACTTGTGTCTCCTGTTCTGTGAGTGGGTCCCACCAAAGCAGCTTGGGCCACAGTATAGTATTGACATTACTCTCATGAACTCAGGGACATCCTCAGCTCAACAGCCACTCAGAATGGTGGCAGACTGCTCCCCACTGTTCCTGCCCATTCTACTTCATCTCATGTTGGAAGAGAACCTTTCTGGAGAGTCTCGTTGAGTGGCAGACATGGGGGCTAACTCGAAGAAGATTACCTTGAGGCTGTTCTTCGGGTGCTTCCTCAGACTTCTTATTCCACTGAAATAAAGCAGATATCCTCCGTAGAATACTTAGCATGGTGGAATCACTATCAGCCTGGGAAAGGCTTGATGTTTACAGATTAATCATCAGGTCTCTGTTGTGTGTCTCCAGGACTGTGGACCCAGTCCCCAGTCTCTATGGGATGTTAGTGAATGTCTAAACGGACACACTCAGGAGAGCCAGGGACAAGGTTCTTCCCTGGCTGCTGTCCACTTCCCTTAAAGCTCGCCAGCCAGGGAGAGCCCACCTTTATCTGCTCGCCAGCCAATGAGAGTCAATGTTCTTGCCTATGTCACAGCTATAGACAATGAAAGGCACTGGACTGAGTCATTTGGCCCCTCCCTCCCATTGTGACTGCACCAGTAGGAAGGTCTCAGGAAAAGCTGCTTTTAGGCGCCCTTGGGTATTCACTGTGTATGGAAGGCCCTAACCCTACATTTTTTGTCACCGGATCAGGAGTTTGTCTTAGGAGGTGTGACAGAAAGCCGAGTCCCTAAAAGTCCACTAAAAATCATGCTTGATGATGGACATAAGCACTATCTACATAGTGGAAGTTTGAATCAGGGATAAAATGTATTTGGGTGAGCTGGGCACAGTAGCACACACCTGTAATCCCAGCACTAAGGTACCCAGAGGCAGGCAGATCTCTGTGAGTTCGAGGCAAGCATGGACTACGAAGCAAGTCCAAGACAGCCATGGCTACATCAAGAAACCTTGTTTCAAGACCAACCAACCAACAACAACAAAAACCCAAAACAACAACAAAAACAAAAAACAAAGAAAAACAACAAAAAAGTAAAACAACTGAAGGCCCTGAAGTTGCACACCTGTAATCCCAGCACTAAGCATAGGCAGAAAGATCTCTGTGAGTTTGAGGCCAGCCTGGTCTACAGAGTGAGTCCAGGACCGACAAGCCTACACAGAAAAACTTTGCGTTCAAAAACAAAGAAATAAACAACAACAACAAAAAAAAAAAAACCCAAAATGTTTGTGTTGTTCTTTAGAAATATAAAAGTATGAGGATAAAATTCTTGTTTTTTATTTTTTTTTTTTAGTGTTTTTTTTTTTTATTTCAAAGTCTGTAGTTTGGAAACTAAAACCACAAATATCACCATCCAAAGAAGTCGGGGAGATGGAGGCAGTGCATCTATGGCCAGGATGGGGACAGTGAGGTGACCTAGAGAACAGAAGAGACCAGGCCCTCTGGTCCGAGCACCAGTGAAGGAAGCAGGGGCAGAGCATGGTCAGGGCTACAGTGTCCTCCCCTTCAATGGGGACAGCCACACAGGATTAATGTACCATATTCCCTCTCTTTAAGGAGACCCTGGTCTCATTAAATTATCATTCAAATGGCAAAACCATGTGTATAGAGTAATCGATTCTTCAGAACAAGTTGGGCCCTCTCTTTCCAACCCTGTATGAACAGGCATCAGAGATAAGTCAAGGTTACAGGAGTGACACTATGAACAAGAAAGGAGGGATCCACATCACAGCTCAAG
Source organism: Meriones unguiculatus (assembly GCF_030254825.1). Classification (NCBI taxonomy): domain Eukaryota; kingdom Metazoa; phylum Chordata; class Mammalia; order Rodentia; family Muridae; genus Meriones; species Meriones unguiculatus. The sequence goes on from NC_083369.1 coordinate 119,374,142, forward strand.
TTTTCCAGCCCTGCTAGGTATCTGGGGTAGCAGGCAGGATTGGCAGACTGTAGGTTGAGACAGGTCTGTGATGTATCCCTCCTCCCCAACCCTCACTTCAGGTCCCCCAGGGATTCCTCTTTTGCATTGTCCCTTCTGGGAACAGACAATGTCACTGCCACTGCATGCTATAGCCTCAGCCTCTTCATCTCCTCAACCACCATTCACAGAGTCCCCTTCTCCTCTTGTTCTCCAGTCTCTGCCCCTTCTCACAACACTACCTCTTGCAACTCTGCCAGGATTTTCAGTTGTTACAACAGGGACCTTAACCTTCCCTCTGCTGCCCCAGGAGCCTCCCTGGGCCCCAAGCACAGGAAGATATGAAGCCAGGGACTGTGCCAGGCGGGCACCATGTTTAAGATAGTAGGCATCTCCAACATGAAAAAACGACAGATGTCCACGTAGCCGGGCACACCCCATGGCCTCAGCAGTTTCAAGGGCCACACATCCACATGATGTATCTGAGCACTGCTGTGGGACAGTGGCTTCACACACACACATACCCCTGCTAGGTATAAGCACCACAAGCTTGTATGGATAAACAAGAAACCCAGAATAGCTAAAACACTCCTCTATGATAAAAGATCTTCTGAGAGATATCCATACCCCGATCTCCAAATGTATTATAGAGGAACAGTAATAGAAACTGCATGGTCCTGGCATAGAAACAGACTGGTGAATCAATGAAATCAAATAGAAGGCCCAAAAATAAACCCACACACCTACGGACACCTGATTTTTAAAATTTTCTTATACTAATTACAGTTTATACCCTTTGTAAACTTGTACAACCACTTTGGAAGTCAATCTGTCACTTTCTCAGACAATTAGGAATAGTGCTTCCTCAAGATCCAGCTATATCACTCCTAGGCATATATACTAAGAATGTTCAAGTACACAACAAGGACATTTGGTCAACCATGTTCCTAGCAGCTTCATACGTAATAGCCAGAATCTGGAAACAACTCAGATGTCCCTCAGTTGAGGAATGGATACAGAAATCATGATACATTTAAATAATGGAATACTACTCAGCAATTAATAACAAGGAAATCATGAAATTTGCAGGAAATGGTGGAAACCCGAAAAGATCATCCTGAGTGAAGTATCCCAGAAGCAGAAAGACAAATGAGGCATATACTCACTTATAATTCGATATTAGATTTATAATGTAGGGTAAACATACTAAAATCTCTACACCTAATTAAGCTAAGTAAGAAGGAGGACCCTGGGTAAGATGTTCAATCCTAATTCAGAAAGGCAAACAGGACATACATCAGAAGAGGGAGAAAACAGGGAACAGGACTGGAGCCTACCACAGAGGGCCTCTGAAAGGCTCTACCCAGAAGGGTAACAAAGCCTAGGCCCAGGGGTCTTTTCTGAGACTGATATTCCAACCAAGGACTATGCATAGAACCTCTGCACACATATACCCCTGACAGCTCACTCTCTGAGGGGGTACCCTAGTAAGTGTAACAGGGACTGTCTCTGACATGAACTCTTTGGCTGGCTCTTTGGTTACCTCCCCCTGAGTGGGGAGCAGCCTTACCAGTCCACAGAGGAAGACAATGCAGCCAGTCCTGATGATACTGCTTATGGTAGGGTCAGATGGAAGGGGAGGAGGTCCTCTCACTCATTGGGCTTGAAGAGGGCCTGGGAGGAGCAAAAGAAGGGCCAGATTGGGAGGGGATGAGGTAGGGGGCTTCAAAATTGTAATAAATAAAAAATTAAGAAAAAATGCCTCAGAGTGCAGCTGGAGAGAGGGCTCTTTTGGTAAAGTACTTTTCTTGCAAGCATGAGGACTTAAGGTAGGAGCCCACTGAGAGGACCTGGCTAAATAAGCCTGACCAAACCAACTTTGTGACAGCCTTCATTTTCTTGCTGGGACAGAACAGGCCTGACTTTTCTGTTCCTCAGAAAAAGAACTTCAGTTCCAGGAAAAAAATAAAAAATAAAATAAAAAAATTAAAAACGGGAACTGGCTTCCCCGGACAATTGACCCAGTGAGATAAGATTATTTAACTACTGGTGTGAGAAGGCCCTACGCCCTGATCAGACTCAAGTAGCCTTTGTGTCCATGGACCGTGCCCTGATTAAGGCATGTAACCTCTGTGAGCTCCCACCAGGTTGAGCAAATTTGAACCAGTTTAGAGAACCCCCCCCCCGGTCACTAATCAAGCCTTAGCTAGCCCTAGCCAATCATCAGTATTGACACTTGGACCCTTGCTTTTGACCTGTACCAATCACAGTAAAGACGACCTAACTGTCCCTGACATTCCCCCAGTTAACCTTAAGTAGAGCTTGTGTGCTCATCTGGGGGTCAACATTCTGCCTGGATGATGATCCCTGCATACTGGATCTCTACAGAATAATTGCATTTTGTTGTTTGCATACTACTCAAGTTCAGAGTCATTTCTTCAGTGTCTTCCGGACCCTAACACCAAGACTTCAAGGTACAAATTCAGGCTGGGTCCTCCGACCCCTGCACATATATGTAGCAGATGTGCAGTTCTTCATGTTGGTCCTCCAACAACTGGAGCAGGGACCCTCTCTTACTCTGGGGGCTGCTTTTAGATCCCTTTCCTGAGCCGGGATGCCTTTTCTGATCTCATTGGGAGAGGATGTGCTTAGTCCTGCTGCGCCTTGATGTGCCAGGGCAGGTTTTTACCCATGAGGCAGATCTCCCCCTTCTCTGAGGACAAGGAGAGCAGAGAATGTTTTGGGGAGGATGGTGGCCTGGGAGGAAAGATGGACCTGCAAATGAGATGTTAAATGAATTAATTAATTAATGGTAAAAAAAAAAAAAAGCCAGGCTGGGTAGGTGCAGACAGGTAGATACATGGAGCCAGACTACTGGAATTGGTGACCCTCAGGTTCAATGAGACCCTGTCTTACTACTTAAGTGAGAAATGATGAGGCTGTACCTGAAATCTACTTACACACACACACACACACACACATACACACACACATACACATATATGTATTCACATATACACACAGGAATGTGTGGGCACACATACACATCATTCAAAATTATTATTATTATTATTATTATTATTATTATTATTATCATTTTGGGTTTTATTAAGATAGGGTTTCCCTGTGCATCACTACTTGTCCTAGACTCACTTTTAGATCAAGCTGACCTCAAATGCAGAGAGATCTGCTTGCCTTTGCCTCTCAAGTGCTGGGATATAAAGCATGTCCCGCCACCACCCAGCTTCATATTTGCTTTTTAAATAGTTGGAAAATGCATTCCTTGTTTCTTGTAAGGCTATTTCAAAATCATCAGGATGTCTTTTTCCTTAATCAGTTTATAAGACTGAAACAATCCCTATAAAAATGTCAGTGATTTTCTGGAGAAAGGTAATATTATAAAAAGGGTCATTTAAACATTATGTCTGGGGTTGATAGATTGGCTCAGCAGTAAAGAGCAATGTTCTTCTAGAGGTCCTGAGCTCAATTTCCAGCAACCACATGTGGATTACCACCATTTACAAAGGAATCTAATGCCCTTTTCTGGCATGCAGCTCTACATGCAGACAGAGCACTCAATCACCAAAACATATATGTACATAAATACATAACTTTATTTTTTTAATTTTTTATTTAACTTTTATTAATTACACTTTATTCACTTTGTATCCCCCCATAAGCTCCTCCCTTCTCCCCTCCCGGTCTCTCCCTCCCCCGCCATTCTGCATGCATGCCCCTCCCCAAGTCCACTGATAGGGGAGGTCCTCCTATCCTTCTTTCTGATCTTAGTCTATCAGTTCTCATCAGAAGTGGCTGCATTGTCAGGGTTCTAGGTTATCTCCATGATTAGTCCTTGGTTGGAGTATGAGTCTCTGGGAAGTTCCCTGTGTTCAAATTTTCTTGTTCTGTTGCACTCCTTGTGGAGTTCCTGTCCTCTCCAGCTCTTACTATTTCCCACTTCTTACATAAAATTCCACTCATTGTGCCTGAGACTTGGCCATCAGGCTCAGCATCTGCTTTGACAGTCTGCACGGCAAAGGCTTTCAGAGGCCCTCTGTGGCAGGTTCTGAGGTTGTTTCCTGTTTTCTTTTTCTTCTGATGTCCGTCTTCTTTGCCTTTCAGGGTGGGGATTGAACATTTTAGTTAGGGTCCTCTCTTTTGCTTAATTTGTTAAGATGTACAGATTTTAATGGGTTTATTCTATGTTGTATATTTATATGAGTGAGTATATACCATGTGTGTCTTTTTGCTTCTGGGACAACTCACTCAGGATGATCCTTTCCAGGTCCCACCATTTACCTGCAAATTTCATGATTTCCTTATTTTTCATTGCTGAGTAATACTCCATTGTATAGATGTACCACAGTTTCTGCATCCATTCTTCAGTTGAGGGGCATCTGGGCTGTTTCCAGCTTCTGGCTATTACAAATAAAGCTGCTACAAACATGGTTGAGCAAATGTCTTTTTTGTGTACTTGAGCCTTTTTTGATATATACCTAGGAGTGGTATGGCTGGATCTTGAGGAAGCGCTATTCCTAGTTGTCTGAGAAAGCACCAGATTGATTTCCAGAGTGGTTGTACAAGTTTCCATTCCCACCAGCAGTGGAGAAGGGTTCCCTTTCTCCACAACCTCTGCAGCATGTGTTGTCACTTGAGTTTTTGATCTTGGCCATTCTGATGGGTGTAAGGTGAAATCTCAGGGTTGTTTTGCATTTCCCTGATGGCTAATGATGTTGACCGTTTCTTTAAGTGCTTCTCTGCCACTCGATATTCCTCTACAGAGAATTCTCTGTTTAGCTCTGTTCCCCATTTTTAAGTGGATTATTTGGTTTGCTGCTTTTCAGCTTCTTTAGTTCTTTATATATACTGGATATGAGTCCTCTGTCAGATAAAGGGTTGGTGATGATTCTTTCCCAATCTGTAGGCAATCGCTTTGTTTGATGATGGTGTCCTTTGCTTTACAGAAGCTTTTCAGTTTCATGAGGTCCCATTTATTGATTGTTGCTCTTAGAGCCTGTGCTGTTGGTGTTCTGTTCCTGTACCAAAGAGTTCTAGGGTATTCCCCACTATTTTTTTTCTAGCCAATTCAATGTGTCTGGTTTTATGTTGAGGTCTTTGATCCACTTGGACTTCAGTTTTGTGCAGGGTGATAAGTATGGATCTATATTGAGAAATAGTTAATAACTTACTATGATTTTAGCCCAAGAACACGTGAATATTGTTCCTATAATACACTGGCAAATTAGCAATTGATTTCATAAAATCTTCAAAGAAATTATTTCTTTTCTATGGCTGCTTCAAAATCTTACAATGTCAAAACTTCCAGAGAAAAGCAAATCAAGATATTATTATATAATGTAATATGTAAAATATAACATAATTAATTTCAAATATGTGTTTATTTTTAGAGACTGACAAGACTGAGGACATGAGCTTTATAGCAGAATTAATGTGAACAAACTGCAAGGTAAACTTTTTCCTTGAATAGGGATCTTTCATGTTAGATGCATTCTGGTAGAAATTAGCATGTGCCAAAATTATTTTCTCATTTCCTACCTATTCCAGAAGGTGTTCTAATATTGTTCCTGATTTTCCATTTGTTGCCCATTCTAAAGACCTGAATAACCAGTCAAAATATGCATCCCATGGGTCCATGTCTCCTGGCTTATATTTTCATCAAAAGTAAACTACAAATTATTTCATTTGAGAATTTTCCAAATGGAGGAATTTTTCCCTTGCTGCCGTCTTGAAGGGCAGTAACTATAATATATCTACTGTTTACCCTCAGTTTTCACCACCTAATGTGCTAATATATCTATGAAATGAGTTCATTATTTTCTCTGTATCAGTTTGTGGTAGGATTTAGCATAGAAAGAGATACCATAGCAAAAGGGACAAGTAACAGGGCAGTTGGGTAGCCTGATCAACCAGCATGTGCCCTACTGCTACCTTGTCCTAGATGTTCATTTCTACAACTTGATGACTGAGTTTGTGAACTCAGAAATCAACTCATGGGTAGTTATGGCCAGGCATGATGTCATGACTAGCCCAAGAAATATATAAAGAATATAGACTATCCAAATTTTTAATGTTTTGATGGAACTAGTCACAAATAAGGCATCCCCATTTATCCAAGGTAAATATAAATATTAGGACTTATAGCTGAAGGTGACTCATATATTTAATTTGTATCACAGCCTTGCTCTTCTCTAGTTTACTCAGGCAGGTAACATTTTGTGTGAGTTTATAATACGTTCAAATACCAGTCATGATTTAGGTGATAACAGAGTTAGCTTTTCATGTAGCTGATGCTGGCCTCAAGTATTCTATGTAGCAAATGATTACTTGGACTCTTAATACTTACGTGTCTATTTCCAAAGTGCTGGGATTGCAAGTATTCACTACCCTGTCTGTTGGTGTTTTGCTGGGGATGAGACCCAGAAAATTGTTCATGCTAGAAAATTACTCCATTTTCTTGGATGCACTACTATTCTTGAAGTCATTTTGTCAATTGTAAAATATGCCGTCTAAATGCAAATGTTCATGTTGAGATGGGTGAAAAATGTTTTGTATTTTATTAGGATCAGGTACCTTGTTGTCCTCAGTCTTGTCAGTCTCTAAAAACTCTATTTTGTAGTGTCCACAGGCTGTGAAAGATCTTCCCACATAGCCTGGGACTCATGAGATTGCCCAAGCCTTCCAATATACTTGCTCCTTATTAATCATCTGTCCTAATTTGCAAAATTCTACTGATATAGTGGAAAAGCATGCTAGTATGCAGATGTTCTTGGCAATCCTTTAAGGCTCAATGAACAGGAAAACAAACATTACTATTACTGAGTATCATAAATACAAATGCAAGTTGTGAAAAAATATTATTTTGGGGCTAGGATATATTTTCTATATGAGGACCTTATACCCTAGTAAATATCAGTCTTCTTTCAAAAGTGTGTGTGTGTGTGTGTGTGTGTGTGTGTGTGTGAAAATGAACAAAGGAAAGATAAAAAGGCAAGGAAAAGTAATTCTTTTTTCCCATATCGATTTGCTTATTAGAGCCATGTAATACACATACAGTTGGAAAAACTTCTTTGAGTTTTTCATTATGCTTTTTATCTCTCCTCCTTGCCTCATTCACGCTCAGAGCCAAGACTGGAGTTCATGATTCATTTCTTAAAAAATAGATTCTAGACTCCTTCCTGGTTTTGTCACAGTCCTGGATGCTCATATATTTTAATACTGTTTAAAATATAAATCTTGAACTACTTGGCTTTCTTCACTGTGATACTCCTTACCCAAAGCCTGAAATCATTGGAAGACCCTGAAATAAACACACATGTTCATTCCACTTCCACAGTTCAATGGCATAATGACCACTGTACATACATCGGGCATTCTGCATGTTAGCTCTGGCCAGAACATCATTTATGATCTTACTATTCTAATAGTGTCACCATAAAGATTATTCTAACCTCTGTATTTTAATGTCATGCTTGATTTTGTGTCTGACATACCTCAAGATGCTTTGGTATTCCCTTTTCCTGAAAGAATCATCCATGATTATGAGTCTAAGTCTCTGTGAGAACAAGGGACATGATCATATAATATTTTTACTGTGATGTTACAAGGTCCTTTTTTACGTAGGTACAATCTCCCCACAAAATATTGTTTTTTTTTTCTTTGTACTAAGCAATAGACTGAAATTCTATTGAAATAGTGCCATTTGTTATTTACTGTATTTATGTTTCCTGATTGCACAGGTTTAACAAGGTTCCTTGTTTTCCCTGTCCCCCTCTTCCATAACATGGAGATAACCTAGAACCCCTGCATCTGTCCATGGCAGCAAGTGGGTTCCCTAGTAATGGGAACAGGGACTGTCTCTGACATGAACTCAGTGGCTGATTCTTTGATCACCTCCCCCTGATGGGGAAGCAGCCTTACCAGACCACAGAGGAAGACAATGCATCCAGTCATGATGAGACCTGATAGATTGGGGTCAGATGGAAGGGAAGGAGGACCTCCCCTATCAGTAGACTGGGAATGGAGCATGGCAGGAGATGATGGAAGTTGGGATTGAGAGGAGATTGTGGCAGCTCTAGTTGGGGTACAAAGTGAATAAACTGTAATTAATAAAAAAAAAATTAATTAAAAATTTAAAAAAAGAAGAAGAAACGGCCTCTTGCAGAAACAGATGAAGATATGTGGTAATGTTTTCAAATAATTCCTTTTCCCTGTTTAACAATTCTTCAATAGTAGTGCCTGTGATCCCTTCACTAGAGAGCTGGATGAAGGAAAATCAGGAATTTAAGGTCGTCCTCAAGTATATAGCTAGTTCAAGCCCAGCTTGGGATACTCGAGTAATTGCAACCACAAATACATAATAACTTTGACTACCTGCGCTTGCATAAGATCTTCATACACACACACACACACGCAGGAAAACAAAACATAAAAATAAGGGGACCAGTTGGGCAGAAGAGAGGCGTCTAAGCAAGAGTGAGAGAGGGATAAAGAATGCAATTGGAGTATACATGTATGAATTGCCTAAAATTTTTAAAAAATTGTACTTTGATTGTCTAACAAATATTTTATATGTTATATTACATATGATATTTGATCCAAGCGAACAGTATATATTATAAATAATTAAAATTATTTTCTGTGTAAGGTTTTGTGTGTGCTATGCAAAAGTCCTGCCACTGAGCTATACTTCCAGCTTTAATTTTTACTTTAATTTCTTCACAGAGATGAGATACACAGCATGTTAGATAAATTTGGAGGTATGTTTTTGCACATATTTATGTTAAAAAGACCGTTGTTTAAAAACATATATTAATTTTGATAAAAGGAAATGTTTGTCAGTGTTCTGTATAACTGTCATTTAATGCTTTCATAGCTCAGGAATTTACATAATTATTGTGAGTTTAAAATATAAATTTTTCTAATTAAAATTTTCCACCAGCATAAACAAAAGCAAAATGATGCTTTTAGGACCTATGATAGCCAAATAGAATTTTAGAAGGAAAAAAAATAGATGTGAAAAGTTTTGCAATTCTTTCTAGTCACAGATTAAGTGATAGTGCATTCAAGTGTTTCTGTGCATCAGCTTTTCATTCTCAAAAGTTATCTCATAAGTACTCTTCCTCTCCAGAGGAGAGCATATGATAAGACGTATTTTCTTTTTCATCATTTGTGTCTGTGGGAGTAGAGTGGTGTGTATGTGCACACTAAAACTAAATTGTGGTAGGGAAACACCTGTAGTTTAAATATTGTGTTTATAAGCTGTATACACACTTTATATAGTCTCTTTTGTTGATTTCTTTGTTAATTTTGTGCATTGCTTGCTTGTTTTTGAGACATGGTCTTACTGTGCAGTTCTGTCTGATGTATAACTTGGTATGAAATCTAGTCCAGGCTTAAGCTGTAAATCTCCTGTCTTAGCTTCCTGAGTGCTAGAGTTACAGGCATGAGCCACCTACACCCAGTTTGGGAAACGGTGTTCTTTTTAAAAGACTTAATAATAATTGGTTCTTTTACAGGATTTACTGATATGATGAACTTTTCCCAGACAGATTTTTCTCTATTTGGTAGTGACAAAGAATTTGTTTTCTAATCTCTTCATAAATTTATGGTTAATTGATACTGGAAGTATAAATAGCAGAGATTCATTCTTGTTACTGAAGGGTTGCTATTTATGGTAAAAAGAAAAAAATGTTTACCAAACATGATTTGAAGTACTGAATTTGTATGCACTGCTCTATGTAGTAATAAAAATTCCCTATAAAAAGTGCCATGAAATTGTTTTAAATTATTTCTAAATTGTCTCTATATTTACAAGGGGTTTTTTTTCATTTTTTCAGTAACATTTTTCCTTCTTTTTATTTATTTTTTATTTTATTATTATTATTATTAATTACACTTTATTCATTTTGTATCCCCCCATAAGCCCCACCCTCCTCCCCCTCCTGCTCTCACCCTCCCTCGCCTTTCTGTATGCATGCTCCTCCCCACATCCACTGATAGGGGAGGTACTCCTCTCCTTCCTGCTGATCTTAGTCTATCAGATCACATCAGGAATGGGTGCATTGTCTTCTTCTGTGGCCTGGTAAAGCTGCTCCCCCCCTCAGGGGGAGGTGATCAAAGAGCAGGCCAATCAGTTTATGTCAGAAGCAGTCCTTCTTCCCATCACTATGTAACCATCTTGGACACTAAACTGCCATGGGTTACATCTGTGCAGGGGTTCTAGGTTATCTCCATGAATAGTCCTTGGTTGGAGTATAAGTCTTTGGGAAGATCCCTGTGTTCAAATTTTCTTGTTCTATTGCTCTCCTTGTGGAGTTTCTGTTCTCTCCATCTCTTGCTATTTCCCACTTCTTACATAAAATTCCATTCATTCTGCCTGCCAGTTGGCCATCAGGCTCAGCATCTGTTTTGATAGTCTGCAGGGCAGAGGCTTTCAGATGCCCTCTGTGGCAGGTTCCTAAGTTGTTTCCTGTTTTCTTCTTCTGGCTTTCAGAGGCCCTCTGTAGCAGGTTCCTAGGTTGTTTCCTGTTTTCTTCTTCTTCTGATGTCCATCCTCTTTGCCTTTCAGGATGGGGATTGATCATTTTAGTTAGGGTCCTCTCTTTTGCTTAGTTTGTTTATATGTACCAATTTTAATGGGTTTATCCTATGTTGTATGTTTATATGAATGAGTATATACCATGTGTGTCTTTTTGCTTCTGGGACAACTCACTCAGGATGATCCTTTCCAGGTCCCACCATTTACCTGCAAATTTCATGATTTCCTTATTTTTCATTGCTGAGTAATACTCCATTGTATAGATGTACCACAGTTTCTGCATCCATTCTTCAGTTGAGGGGCATCTGGGCTGTTTCCAGCTTCTGGCTATTACAAATAAAGCTGCTACAAACATGGTTGAGCAAATGTCCTTTTTGTGTACTTGAGCCTCTTTTGGATATATACCTAGGAGTGGTATGGCTGGATCTTGAGGAAGCGATATTCCTAGTTGTCTGAGAAAGCACCAGATTGATTTCCAGAGTGGTTGTAGGAGTTTACATTCCCACCAGCAGTGGAGGAGGGTTCCCCTTTCTCCACAACCTCTCCAGCATGTGTTGTCACTTGAGTTTTTGATCTTGGCCATTCTGATGGGTGTAAGGTGAAATCTCAGGGTTGTTTTGATTTGCATTTCCCTAATGGCTAATGACGTTGAGCATTTCTTTAAATGCTTCTCTGCCATTCGATATTCCTCTACAGAGAGTTCTCTGTTTAGCTCTGTTTCCCATTTTTTAAGTGGATTATTTGGTTTGCTGCTTTTCAGCTTCTTTAGTTCTTTATATATACTGGATATGAGTCCTCTGTCAGATAAAGGGTTGGTGATGATTCTTTCCCAATCTGTAGGCAGTCGCTTTGTTTTGATAACAGTATCCTTTGCTTTACAGAAGCTTTTAAGTTTCATGAGGTCCCATTTATTGATTGTTGCTCTTAGAGCCTGTGCTGTTGGTGTTCTGTTCAGGAAGTTTTCTCCTGTACCAACGAGTTCTAGGGTATTCCCCACTTTTTTTTTCTAGCCAATTCAATTCGTCTGGTTTTATGTTGAGGTCTTTGATCCACTTGGACTTTAGTTTTGTGCAGGGTGATAAGTATGAATCTATTTTCATTTTTCTACATGTAGACATCCAGTTGGACCAGCACCATTTGTTGAAGATGCTATCTTTTTTCCATTGTATGGTTTTGGCATCTTTGTCAAAGATCAGGTGTCCATAAGTGTGTGGATTTATTTCTGGGTCTTCTGTTCAGTTCCATTGATCCACCATTCTGTTTCTATGCCAGTACCATGCAGTTTTTATAACTGTTGCTCTATAGTACAGCTTAAGATCCGGGATGGAGATACCTCCAGAAGATCATTTATTGTAGAGGATTGTTTTAGCAATTCCGGGTTTCTTGTTATTCCATATGAAGTTGAGAATTTTTCTTTCAATGTCTGTAAATAATTGTGTTGGCAATTTCATGGAAATTGCATTAAATCTGTAGATTGCTTTTGGTAAGATGGCCATTTTTACTATGTTAATCCTGCCAAGCCATGAGCATGGGAGATCTTTCCATCTTCTCATATCTTCTTCTAATTCTTTCTTCAGAGACTTGAAATTTTTTTCATACAAGTCTTTGACTTGCTTGGTTAGGGTTACACCAAGGTACTTTATGTCATTTGTGGCTATTGTGAAGGGTGTTGTTCCCCTAATTTCTTTCTCAGCCCTTTTGTCTCCTCCACTGAGGGGCATCACCTTATTCTCAGCACCTCATGAAACCTTCTCCAAAATAGACCATACAGTTGGCCACAAAACAAGTCTCAACAGATACAAGACCTTCCAATGTCTTCTGTAATGCTGGATTTGTTTGTAGGTATTGTTGAAATTTGTTTTTGTCATTGAATATCTTGTTTTCTCCATCTATGAGGACTGAGAGTTTTGCGGGGTATAGTAGCCTGGGCTGACATCTGTGTTCTCTTAGGGTCTGCATGATATCCGTCCAGGCCCTTCTGGCTTTCATAGTCTCTGTTGAAATGTCAGGTGTGATTCTAATGGGTTTGCCATTATATGTTACTTGGTCTTTTTCCCTTGCAGCTTTTAGTATTTTTTCTTTGTTCTGTATATTTACTGTTTTGATTATTATGTGGCGGGAGGATTTTCTTTTCTGGTCAAATTTGTTGGGTGTTCTGTAGGCCTCATGTATTCTAATTGGCCTCTCCTTTAGCTTGGGGAAATTTTCTTCAATGATTTTGTTGAAAATATTTTCTGGGCCTTGGAGAAGGGAGTCTTCTTTTTCCTCTATACCTATTATTCTTAGGTTTTGTCTTTTCATATTGTCTTGCATTTCTTGTACGGTCTGTGTCAGGAATTTTTCGGATTTAACATTTTCTTTGACAGATACAGCGATTTCTTCCATTTTATCTTCTACACCTGAGATTCTTTCTTCCATCTCTTGTAGTCTGTTGGTTATGCTTACCTCTGTAGTTCCTGCTTTCTTCCCTATATTCTTCCTTTCCATTATTTCTTCCATTTGTGTTTTCTTTAATTTTTCCAATTCTATCTTCAGGTCTTGAGTTGTTTTGTTTACTTCCTTCACCTGTCTGATTGTACTTTCCTGTTTTTCTTTTAGTTCCTTCAACTCTGTTTCTTTCATTTCATTCAGTGTTTTAAGCATTTCCTTTCTAAAGGCCATTAACTGTTTGGCTGCAGCTTCCTCTATTTCTTTACAGATGGCAATATTCTGTTTGAGTTTATCTTCCTCTAGGTCTTTACGAATCTTATTTGTTTCCTCTGTTATCATCTTCATGGGCATACTTGTTAGGTCATCTTCTTGGATTTCAGTTATGCTGGGGTGTCCAGGGCTACTTGCCCCTGGGCAACTGGGTTCTGGAGATGCCATATTGCTCTGTCTTTTGTTGCTTGAGCTTTTACGCTGGCCTCTACCCATTGTGCTATCTTAGGTGTTTGGGGTTATTTTCTGGTGGTTCCTGGGGATCCTGTGGTGGGGAGAATCCCCTTTGCAGAAAGCTGGTTTTTCCTGAAGGATGTCTTCTCAGCTTTTTGGGTATAGTCCCTGGATGCCTGGTGTTTTTTCAGGAGTTGCTCACCTCAGGGATATAGACCTGAGTGGTAACTGTGGTCTTTGTTAGTCGAGACAGTTCTCCTCTCACCCAGGGAAGTCCTGAGGGCAGCTGCCCTGTTTCTGGGTTTCTTGTTGTAAATTTAATGATCATCTGCTGTGACCCAGTTGGACATCTGTTGCGCATCAACTGTTTGTGCCTGTGTCTGGAGCACAGCTGAGTGCTGGCGCCTTGGCCCCACTAGTCTGCTAGACTTTTTCTAGGGAAGGATTGGGTGATTTAGGTCAGAACAGTTTCCTTCCTTCCCTGTGGATTCTCTGGAGACACGGACTCCCAGTGTCTTTTTTTGCCCTGGTGCACACTGCTCAGTGTCTGCCAGCTGGCTGGCCACAGAAACTGCCTGTGCCTGGAGCACAGCTGTGTGATGGCGGCTCAGTCTCTGCCAGCTGTCTGGTGCGCAGAAACTGCCTGTGTCTGCCTTTGCGGCCTTTGGGAACCTGGGTGCCTCCCTAAGCTGGGTAATTTTCAGGGGACCTTTTCAGGTTGGGGGTGTTGGCTGAATGCTCTGAGATCAGACCAGCCGTTTCCCTCCCTGTGTGTTTGCACCGGACAGTGAAACTCATTCGCTGGTGCCCTGGTGCCCACAGTTCTATCTCAGGCAGTGAGTCAGGCACGCAGGCAGGCAGGGCTCAGTGCCGGAACCTGGGTCCCAGGCTCTGGCTCCAGGCTGGCTCCTGGGGTGCCCGTGGACCCCGAGTGTTTTTCAGGGGATGTCTGGGTGACCTAAGGCCGGTCCCAGTCGTTTCCTGTACCCTGGAGTTATCTCTCTACTGAAAATTCCAGTCTCTGATAGTGTGGTGCGCATGGTTCAGTCTGGGACCGTGACCAGAGACACTGGCTTGTGGCTCTGGGCTGGGGCTGGGGCTGGCGGCAGGCAGCCAAGCCTCTGGCGGAACCGGGATCTCTTCCGCGGTATATACCGGGTGAGTTAAAAGCTGATTGAATCCCCCACTGTGGGGTATCCTCTCACCTGGGAAACACAATGACTGTGTTTTATGGCCGAGAGTTCTGATTGCTGGTCACTGTGCTGATCCTGCTGCTGCTGCTCAGAATGAGAGTCCTCCCGGCGCCGCCATCTTGCCCCTCCCCCTGGACTGTAATTTTTAAAGAGTATTTTTGTTATTTTAATGCTTGAGATCTAAGATTGTATGAGTTTTAAAATTATACATCTAGGATTATTTCTATGGTGAAAGTGTGACTTCTAATCACAGTCAGTAAGTTCACTGTATCATTTCATTTGGACAGTATTTTTTAATTTTTATATATTTATTTATTTGTTACAATTTATTCACTTTGTATCCTTTCTGCAGCCACCTCTCACCTGGTAGTCTTAATCCCACCCTCCCTCCCTCTTCTCCCCCTAACCCCTTTCCCTAGTCCCTTGACAGGGCAAGTCATTCTCCCCTTCTATGTGACCTTAGCCTATCAGGTCTCATCAAGGCTGCTTGCATCATCTTCCTGAAATATTCCTCTTTTAGCAAACTGTGAAGGACTTAGAGTTCATCCTTGACTCTTTGCTTTCCTCCTGAGTTCTTTATCATCATGTCTCAATTTTAAAATTATCTTCAATTAGTAAAATCAGAACTGAGAGGAGGTTGGAAATTTCTCATCCAAAATATATAGGTCCAAAAATGTTTCATATATCACAATTTTGTCTGTTTCATTTTATTTGCATTGCCTTCACTGGTTGTACATCCCTATTCTGAAAATGCAAAATTATAACTACTGTAAAATATGAAACTTTGTATATATTTTTTTGGTTGGTTGGTTTTTCAAGACCAGGTTTCTCTGCGTAGCCCTGGCTGCAGTTTAGAAAATATCTTGTGTATTGCATGGATGCATATACTGTCAATTAAAAAACCAGTGGCCTATATGATAGTTAAAATAGAAGGTGAGACGTATGGCAGGCAGAAAGGATTCTGGGATAGAGCCAGGTGCAGGATATTTGTCCAGCAAGATGTGAGGAGGTTGGGTGCATGGTACCTGAGCACAGATAACAAACCATGTATCAAAATGTAGATTAGTAAAATGGCTGACTTTAAATTATGAGATATTCAGAGAAGAGTCTAGCTGTATGTCCTATGATTTTGTAAATAGATATTTTGAGTCTCATGAGTCATTTTTTTTTCAGGAGCTTAAGGCCAGGAGGAAAACCACTGCAACACTGGAAGTCACTCTCTAAACCAGGCTGTCCTCAAACTCACAGAGATCTGTCTGCCTCTGCCTACTTTGGCATGTGCCACTACCAGCCAATAAACATATAAAACTATTTATACACCATGTTAATGTATATTTAAATTTAATGATTAAGTATAATTGATATTGTTTAATAATCTTTACTCAAATATACAAATACTGATAATTTAAAAACAATGGAAGTTTTTTAAAATATTGACCTTTATTTTCAATATTGATGACATTAATAATTCTCATCCTGAGAAGAGGAGAAAAAATACAAATCTACTCTGAAACTATTTCCAAAGAGAGTTGCTACAAGATGAAACAAGTATGGGAAAACAAACAAAAGCAAATGTAAGTTTTCTGGTATTATTAGAGTCATGTCTGTATCACTTCTGAGTATATATTGTGGCAAATTACTTTGGAAAATATTATCAGCTGTATATTGGAATCTCCAATGAAAATGTTCCATTTGATTTTTTTGTAAGCAAGTAGTTCCAGGCCATCACAGGACTGATATATGTTTCTTGGAAGTCAGTGAAGATTACAATTTCTTCCTTCAAAATAACAATAAAAAGTTATGATTTTAAAAGTAATTCATGTTCATTCAGGAAATATATTAATTGAGGAAATGGTAGATGCCATATAAACTATTGTCTGTTAGATAACTGTATGGACAGTTTAAAGAAGAGTTAATTTAATATCATAAATAATTTGTATATTTTAACTGACTTAGTTTTCATTGCACTATTAAATTTTGGCTGTGCCATAGGGTTTGGGGAAATATTCCTACTTAGAAATAGTTTATTCTGGGGGCGGGGTAAGATGGTGGCACCAGGAGGACTCTCATTCTGACCAGTAGCACAGCAGGATTGGCACAGTGACCAGCAATCAGAACTCGCGGCCATAAAACACAAGTGATTGTGTTTCCCAGGTGAGAGGACACCCCACAGTGGGGGATTCAATCAGCTTTAACTCACCCAACTAAACTGCGAAAGAGATCCCGGTTCTGCCAGGTGTTTGGTCGCCAGCACAGAGCCACATGCCAGCGTGATTTGGTCACTGTCCCAGACTGAACTATGAGCCCACAACATCCAGACTGGATTTTCCAGTCGAGAGATAACCCCACTTAGCAGGAAACGGTTGGGACCGACCTTAGGTCACCCAGACATCCACTGGAAAAGACGCGGGTTCCACGGGCGCCCCAGGAGCCAGCCCGGAGCCAGAGCCGAGGATGCAGGTGCCTGCACAGAGCCCTGTCTGCACGCCTGAATCGCTGCCTCAGATAGAACTGTGGGCCCCAGGGTACCAGAGATTGAGTTTCACTGTTGGGTGCAAACCCACAGGGAAGGAAACAGCTGGTCTGATCTCAGAGCACTCAGCTGATACTACCACCCCGAAAAGGTCTCAGAAAAATTACCCAGTTTAGACAGACGCCCAGGCTCCCAAAGGCAAGAAAGGCGGAGCCACAGGCAGGCGTCTGTGCCTGTGGGTTCTACTTGCCACCCGAGACAGAGTGGTGGTCCCCAAAGCAAAGTCTGGGTGTCCCTGTCAGAAGGAAACCCCACAGCAGGGGGATCATCGGGTCTTACGCTCAGGACACCCAGCACCAAAAGACTTTCTGGATTCACGCAGGCTCTAGGCTCTAGCTTTCTACTGCAGGCAAGAGCGCTGTGCTCAGCCGCCATTATTGAGTACTCCTAGGGCACTGGGGCACACAGCTGCATCCTCAGACCTACAAAATCCAGAGAGCCATTAAAACAGCCCTCAGATACTGTGCCAAAGATCAACCAGTTATCCCTAGCTAGACTGACAAAACTGTGGGAATCCGTGGTCCTTCAAGAGGGCTCCACCCACAGCTTCCAGACCAGAGCGGTGCCCACATCCACCATCCCAGACAGGGACACACAGCTTCAGGTCCAGAGTGAGGCACCCAGCCTCCAGACTAGAGTGGAGCCCTCAGTTACCAGCCTCCAGACCAGAGTGGCGCCCCCAGGCGCCACTCAACCTAGGTGCACATTCTCCAGGCCCAGAGCAGAGCACTCAGCCTCTGGCCCAGAGACTTGCTGGGCGCTCCTCTCACTTTCCCGGACAGAACTGTGTGCCCCAGGATAACAGACTGAGTTTCCCTGTTGGGAGAAAACCCCACAACTAGGGAATCAGCAGGTTCTTCAAGAGGACTGTACCTGGAAAACTGTAACAACAGCAGCAGCTCACTAAATTTATAACAAGAAACCCAAAAGTGGGGCAGCTGTCTTGAGAACTTATATGGGTGAGAGGAGAGCCCCACTGCCTAACAAAGACCACAGTTACTACTCAGGGCTAAACACCTGAGGTGAGCAGTGGCAATTCCTGAGAAACACGGGCCATACAGTGACCATACCCAAAAAGCAGAGGAGGACTCCTTCAGGAAAAATCATCTTCTGACCAAGGGAATTCTCCCCACGTCAGGACTCCAAGAAGCACAAAAACTAACAGCCAACACCTAAAACAGCCCAATGGGTAGAGGTCAGCGTAAAAGCTCAACCAACAAAAGACAGAACAATATGGCATCTCCAGAACCCAGCCATCCAGGGGCAAACAGCCCTGGACAACCCAGCATAATAGAAAATCAAGAAGATGACCTTACATCTATGCTTATGAAGAGGATAATAGAGGAAACAAACAAAATACGTAAAGAATTAGAAGAAGATAAAACCAAACAGATCTTGGCTATCCATAAAGAAATGGAGGAAGTTAAAGATAAGCAGATTATGGCCATCTGTGAAGAAAAACGGAAAGATGCAGCCAAACAGTTTGCGGCCTTCAGAGAAGAAATAATTAAATTACTGAAAGAAATAAAAGAAACAAAGTTGAAGGAACTAAAAGAAAAAGAGGAAAATACAATCAGACAGGTGAAGGAAGTAAACAAAACAACTCAAGACCTGAAGATAGAACTGGAAAAATTAAAGAAAACACAAATGGAGAAAATAATGGAGAGGAAGAATTTAGGGAAGAAAACAGAACCTACAGAGATAAGTATAACGAACAGACTACAAGAAATGGAAGAAAGAATCTCAAGTGTGGAAGATACAATGGAAGAAATAAATGTATCTGTCAAAGAAAATGTGAAATCCAAAAGATTCCTGACACAGACCGTCCAAGAAATCCAAGACAATATGAAAAGACAAAAACTAAGAATAATAGGTATAGAGGAAAAAGAAGACTCCCTTCTCCAAGGCCCAGAAAGTATTTTCAACAAAATCATTGAAGAAAATTTCCCCAAGTTAAAGGAGAGGCCAATAAGAATACATGAGGCCTACAGAACACCCAACAAATTTGACCAGAAAAGAAAATCCTCCCGCCACATAATAATCAAAACAGTAAATATACAGAACAAAGAAAAAATACTAAAAGCTGCAAGGGAAAAAGGCCAAGTAACATATAATGGCAAAACCATTAGAATCACACCTGTCTATTCAACAGAGACTATGAAAGCCAGGAGGGCCTGGACGGATATCATGCAGACCCTAAGAGAACACAGATGTCAGCCCAGGCTACTATACCCTGCAAAATTCTCAGTCCTCATAGACGAAGAAAACAAGATATTCAATGACAAAAACAAATTTCAACAATACCTACAAACAAATCCAGCATTACAGAAGACACTAGAAGGGAAAATACGACCCAAGAAAATTAGCTTCTTTCAAGAAAACACAGGAAATAATTAACCTTACTACAGTAAAACATAAAGCAACCAAGCACACAACCTTATGACCACAGCCAACATCAAAATCAAAGGATCTAACAGCCACTGATCATTAATCTCTCTCGACATCAATGGACTCAACTCTCCAATAAAAAGACACAGACTAACAGAATAGATACATAAACAAAATCCAGCTATCTGTTGCATACAAGAAACACACCTAAGGCACATAGATAGACATTACCTAAGGGTAAAGGGTTGGAAGACGACTTTCCAAGCAAATTAGACAAAAGAAGCAAGCAGGAATAGCCATTCTGATATCTGATAAAATAGACTTTCAACCAAAATTAATCAAAAGAGATGGGGAAGGACACTTCATACTCATCAAGGGAAAATTCCAACAGGAAGACATCACAATCCTGAATATCTATGCCTTAAATACATGAGCACCCACATTTGTAAAAGAAACATTGATAAATTTTAAACCACATATAGATCCCCACACATTAATAGTGGGAGACTTCAACACCCCACTCTCAACAAAGGACAGGTCAACAAAACAGAAATTAAACAAAGAAACAATGTCTCTGACAGAGGTCATGAATCAAATGGACCTAACAGACATTTACAGAACCTTACACCCAAACACAAAAGAATTTACTTTCTTCTCAGCACCTCATGGAACCTTCTCCAAAATGGACCATATAGTTGGTCACAAAGCAAGCCTCAACAGATACAAGAAGACAGAAATAATCCCTTGTATCCTGTCTGATAACCATGGAATAAAGATGGACCTCAACAACAACAGAAAAAGCAAAGGCCTACACACACATGGAAACTGAACAATTTGTTGCTAAATGACAGCTGGGAAGAAATAAAGAAATAAAGAAAGAAATTAAAGTCTTCCTAGAACTCAATGAAAATGAAGACACAACATAACCAAACTTGTGGGACATAATGAAGGCAGTGCTAAGAGGAAACTTCATAGCACTAAGTGCCTTCAAGAAGAAATTTGAGACAGCTCATTCAAGCAACTTAATGGCCCACTTAAAAACCCTAGAAAAAGAAGAAGCAGACACACCAAAAAGGAGTAGACGGCTGGAAATAATCAAACTCAGGGCTGAAATCAATACACATGCTGGAGAGGTTGTGGAGAAAGGGGAACCATTCTCCACTGCTGGTGGGAATGTAAACTTGTACAACCACGCTGGAAATCAATCTGGCTCTTTCTCAGACAACTAGGAATAGCGCTTCCTCAAGATCCAGCCATATCACTCCTGGGCATATATCCAAAAGAGGCTCAAGTACACAAAAAGAACATTTGCTCAACCATGTTTGTAGCAGCTTTATTTGTAATAGCCAGAAGCTGGAAACAACCCAGATGCCCCTCAACTGAAGAATGGATGCAGAAATTGTGGTACATCTATACAATATAATATTACTCAGCAATGAAAAATAAGGAAATCATGAAATTTGCAGGTAAATGGTGAGACCTGGAAAGGATCATCCTGAGTGAGTTGTCCCAGAAGCAAAAAGACACACACGGTATATACTCACTCATATAGACATACAACATAGGACAAACCCACTAAAATTTGTGCATCTAAAGAAACTAAGCAAGAGAGAGGACCCTACCTAAAATGTTCAATCCCCATCCTGAAAGGCAAAGAGGATGGACATCAGAAGAAGAAGAAAACAGGAAACAACCTAGGAACCTAACACAGAGGGCCTCTGAAAGCCTCTGCCCTACAGATTATCAAAGCAGATGCTGAGCCTGATGGGCAACTGTTGGGCAGAGTGAATGGAATTTTAGGTAAGAACTGGGAAATAGTAAGAGCTGGAGAGGACAGGGCCTCCACAAAGAGAGCAACAGAACAAGAAAATTTGAACACAGGGAACTTCCCAGAGACTCATACTCCAACCAAGGACTATTCATGGAGATAACCTAGAACCCCTGCACAGATGTAGCCCATGGCAGCTCAGTCTCCAAGTGGGTTACATAGTAATGTGAAGAGGGACTGCCTCTGACATAATCTGACTGGCCTGCTCTTTGATCACCTCCCCCTGGAGGGGAGCAGCCTTACCAGGCCTAGCACTGCACTCAGGGTCAGCTGCTTTGGACCCAGAGAAGAGCATGTCTGATTGCATGCGGGTTGATGCCCCAGGTCCCGCCTCTGAGAAAAAGATATCAGACGGGTCTGATGCTCTTTGGGTGGATGACACCTAAATGAACATCGGTACAAAGTCCCAACTTATTTCTAATATCAGAGATCAGACCTCTACTCTTGCCTGATGCGTCTAAAACAAAAAGGGGGAACTGTAGAGAGCTGCGGAATGCTGTGCCTTAAAGATGGAGCTGGTTTCTGCCTTCCACCTTCCCGATGGTGAGTGCTCTCTGTCACGAACAATTCCACATTTGGCTAAGGCTGAGGATCTGGCTTGTTTCCATGTATGTGGACCTATCTGCATTGCCCACGTGGCATGCCTGGGTTGGCTACCCAGAGGCTATTTAAGCTGTGGGCTGGCTTTCCCCAGGGTCAGATGATTGTTCAAGGTTCCTGAATAAACTGCATTGAAAAAAAAAAAGTCTCCCATCCAAAAAATCTCTAGGACCAGATGGTTTCAGCTCAGAATTCTACCAGACCTTCAAAGAAGAGCTAACTCCAATTCTCTTCAAACTATTCCACAAAATAGAAACAGAAGGAACACTACCAAACTCATTCTATGAAGCCACAGTCACCTTGGTACCTAAACCTCACAAAGAATCAACAAAGAAAGAGAATTTCAGGCCAATCTCACTTATGAACATTGATGCAAAAATACTCAACAAAATACTTGCAAACCGAATACAAGAACACATCAAATATATTATCCACTATGACCAAGTAGACTTCATCCCAAGTATGCAGGGGTGGTTCAATATACGGAAATCCATCAATGTGATCCACCATATAAACAAACTGAAAGAAAAAAAAACCCATGATAATCTCCCTAGATGCTGAAAAAGCATTTGACAAAATCCAACATCCATTCATGTTTAAAGTATTGGAGAGATCAGGGATACAAGGCATTTATTTAAACATAGTAAAGGCGATATACAGCAAGCCTATAGCCAACATCAAACTGAACGGAGAGAAACTTAAAGCAATCCCACTAAAATCAGGGACAAGACAAGGCTGCCCACTCTCTCCATATCTCTTCAACATAGTGCTGGAAGTCCTTGCTAGAGCAATAAGACAGTTGAAGGAGATCAAGGGGATACAGATTGGAAAGGAAGAAGTCAAAGTATCACTATTTGCAGATGATGGGATAGTATACATGAGTGACCCCAAAACCTCTACCAGGGAACTCTTACACCTGATAAACACCTTCAGCAAAGTTGCCGGATACAAAATTAACTCAAAAAAAAAAAAAAAAAAGAAATCAATAGCCATCCTGAATACAAAAGACAAAAAGGGCTGAGGGAGAAATTAGGAAAACAACACCCTTCACAATAGATACAAATGACATAACGTATCTTGGTGTAATCCTAACCAAGCAAGTAAAAGACTTGTATGAAAAAAATTTCAAGTCTCTGAAGAAAGAATTAGAAGAAGATATGAGAAGATGGAAAGATCTCCCATGCTCATGGCTTGGCAGGATTAACATAGTAAAAATGGCCATCTTACCAAAAGCAACATACAGATTTAATGCAATTCACATCAAATTACCAACACAATTCTTTACAGACCTTGAAAGAAAAATTCTCAACTTCATATGGAATAACAAGAAACCCAGAATTGCTAAAACAATCCTCTACAATAAAAGATCTTCTGAAGGTATCTCCATCCCTGATCTTAAGCTGTACTATAGAGCAACAGTTATAAAAACTGCATGGTACTGGCATAGAAACAGAATGGTGGATCAATGGAACCGAACAGAAGACCCAGAAATAAATCCACACACTTATGGACACCTGATTTTTGACAAAGATGCCAAAACCATACAATGGAAAAAAGATAGCATCTTCAACAAATGGTGCTGGTCCAACTGGATGTCTACATGTAGAAAAATGAAAATACATCCATACTTATCTCCCTGCACAAAACTGAAGTCCAAGTGGATCAAAGACCTCCACATAAAACCAGACAAATTAAATCGGCTAGAAAAAAGAAGTGGGGAATACCCTAGAACTCATTTGTACAGGAGAAAACTTCCTGAACAGAACGCCAACAGCACAGGCTCTAAGAGCAACAATCAATAAATGGGACCTCATGAAACTGAAAAGCTTCTGTAAAGCAAAGGACACTGTCATCAAAACAAAGCGACTGCCTACAGATTGGGAAAGAATCATCACCAACCCTTTATCTGACAGAGGACTCATATCCAGTATATATAAAGAACTAAAGAAGCTGAAAAGCAGCAAACCAAGTAACCCACTTAAAAAATGGGGAACAGAGCTAAACAGATAACTCTCTAGAGGAATATCGAATGGCAGAGAAGCACTTAAAGAAATTCTCAACCTCATTAGCCATCAGGGAAATCCAAATCAAAACAACCCTGAGATTTCACCTTACACCCATCAGAATGGCCAAGATCAAAAACTCAAGTGACAACACATGCTGGAGAGGTTGTGGAGAAAGGGGAACCCTCCTCCACTGCTGGTGGGAATGTAAACTCCTACAAACACTCTGGAAATCAATCTGGTGCTTTCTCAGACAACTAGGAATAGCACTTCCTCAAGATACAGCCATACCACTCCTAGGCATATATCCAAAAGGGCTCAAGTACACAATAAGGACATTTGCTCAACCACGTTTGTATCCGCCTTAACTGTAATATCCAGAAACTGGAAATAGCCCAGATGCCCCTCAACTGAAGAGTGGATGCAGAAATTGTGGTATATCTACACAATGGAGTATTACTCAGCAATGAAAAATAAGGAAATCATGATTATTGCAGGTAAATGGTGGGACCTGGAAAGGATCATCCTGAGTGAGTTGTCCCAGAAGCAAAAAGACAAACACGGTATATACTCACTCATATAGACTTATAGGATAAGCCTAAAATCTGTCCATCTAAAGAAACTAATCAAGAGAGAGAACCCAGAATAAAATGCTCAATCCCCATCCTGAAAGGCAAAGAGGATGGACATCAGAAGAAGGAGAAAGCAGTAACCAACCTAGGAACCTGCCACGGAAGGCCTCTGAAAGGCTCTGCCCTGCAGACCATCAAAGCAGACACTGAGACTTTATGGCCAGCTGTAGGGCAGAGTGCATGGAATCTTATGTAAGAAGTGGGAAATAGTAGGTTATGGAGAGGACAGGAACCCCACAAGGAGAGCAACAGAACTAGAAGATTTGAACACAGGGGTCTTCCCAGAGACCCATACTCCAACCAAGTACCAGGCATGGGGATAACCTAGAACCCCTGCACAGATGTAATCCACGGCAGTTTAGTGTCTAAGTGGGTTACATAGTAATGGGAAAAGGGACTGTCTCAGACACAATCTGATAGGCCTGCTCTTTGATCACCTCCCCCTGAGGGGGGTGCAGCCTTACCAGGAGTGAAAATGCAGCCACTCCGGATGTGATCTGATAGACTAAGATCAGAAGGAAGGAGAGGAGGACCTCCCCTATCAGTGGACTTGAGGAGGGGCATGCATGAAGAAGGGGGAGGGAGGGTGGGATCGGGAGGGGAGGAGGGAGGGGCTTATGGGGGGATACAAAGTGAATAAAGTGTAAAATAATAATAATAATAATAATAATAATTTAAAAAGTTTTATTTATTTTTTATACATTATTCTGCTTACTTCTGTGCCTGCAGGCCAGAAGAAGGCACCAGATCACATAGATGGTTGTGAGCTACCATGTGTTTCTTGGGAATTGAACTCAACAAGTTTGGAAGAACAGCCAGTGCTTTGAAACTCTGAGCCATCTCTCCAGCCCTGAGAAATAAAGACTTTCAATTGGCTCTGAACTGTGTCTAAGTGGTCATCTTTGGTGGATTCCCTGGAAGACTCACAGACAGGCCTGTGCCAGACAACAAATGGCTGGGCACGCATGCTTCACCACATTTCCTCTGCTTTCTAGCCTTTGCTATGAGCCCGTAGATCAACAAAGGGAAATAAGGCAGGATGCCTTTCCTACAAAAGAGAAGATATTGGGAATACTGAAGAGCCAAAGTTTGTTGTCTCCTGTTCTGTGCAGAGGATGTTTTTCAGGGACTGATATCAAACTGGGGATTACAGCCTGAGCTTCAACTCAGGTCCAGCCATCCATCCTAAATAATCCAATTTAGAAGGCCAAATTAGGAGCCCTGTCTCTTGTCCCATGTTCTCCATTCTTGGCTCACAGCTCAGTCTCCACCCCTGGAGACATTCCTGTCACCCAGGACAGACAGGTTTATCTTTTATGCCAAAGACCCCTGCCTGCTGGCTGCCCCAAGGCAAGCCCAGTAGCAGTAACCTATGCCCTGCTCCCTGCATATTCCATTTCCCAGACCACATCCCTACCTACATTCCCAGAGGACAGCAGCCATCAGTGACCACCCGCTTCCATCCCCAGAGGCCTTTTGCTACACTGGACAGAGGCCAGAAGCCATCAGGGACCATCAGGCAAGCCAGCAGCAGTGATCTACACCCTGGCTCCTGCATGCTCCATCTGCTGAATGACATCCCTAACTGCATTCCCAGAGGCCATTGGCCATCAGAGACCAAATGCTCTGCCTCTATTCCCTGAGGCCTGCAGCTACCCAGGACAGAAAGAGGAGTGAAGCCTTCATAGACGGCCAGAGACAAACCACAACTGTTCCCCAGCCCTCCATTCTATAGTCCAAAACTTGGTCTGCATTACCAGAGGCCTGCCAATGCCAGAGACAACCAGATGGCTAAGGGTCAGCAAAAGAATACAAACAACAAGAACCAATATAATATAGAACCACCAGAACCCAGCTACCATATAACAGCAAGCCCAGGCTATCTTAATACAGCTGAAGCACAAGAAAAGAACCTTCAGTCCTATCTTATGAAGATGATAAAGCCCTTTAAAGAAGAAATTAATAAATCCCTTAAAGAAATACAGGAAAGCCAGGTACAGTAGTGCATACCTATAATCCAAGCACTTGGGTGGCCCATCCCGCAGGTTTGTCACCGGAGATCCTGAATTGGGTGAGTGGGAAAAAAAAGGGGGGGAAAGGCATGAGAAATGAAGACCAAGACAGTATCTCTGATCAAAGTCTTCATTTATTATTTTTAGTATGTCCTTTATATAGGCAGGGCAGAAGGAATGTAATTGCCTTTGGTAGGGTTACTAAGTGACTAGAAATCACAGGATGGCCCACCAAGATGTGCTAATAATGGTTGTTTGGAAAGTTCCTTAGAAAAGTTACTTAGGAAGCCCTGAGGGAGAGGAGGATTTAAGGTATTTCAGGAAGATGATCTTATCAAAAGCCCCAGGTCAGCCAGGAATGCACTATTGTATCTGGGCAGTAGGCTGATCAAGCCAGATGCCAAAATTCAAGGGGCAGCAAGGTGCCAGAGGGTCCCTGAAACTTAGTGAGGCAGAGGCATGCAGATCTCTCTGAGTTTGAGGCCAACCTATTCTACAAAGTCAGTCTTAAAGACTAAGGCTGCACAGAGAAACTCTTTATTTTATCAGACCATCATCAATTAAAGCTGAACTTCAACAACAACAGAAACAACAGAAAGCCTACAAACTCATGGAAACTGAACAACTTTCTACTCAATGAACACTGGATCAGGGAAGAAATAAAGAAATTAAACACTTTGTAGAATGCAATGGAAGTGAAGGCACAACATACCCGAACATGGGAAACAATGAAAGTGGTGCTGAAAGTAAAGCACATAGCTCTAAGTACCTTTGTAAAGAAGTTGGAGGGATCTCATGTTAGTAATTTAAAAGCATTCCTGAAAGCTCTAGAACAAAAGGAAGCAAATATACTAAAAGGGAGTAGACAGCTGAAAATAATTAAACTCATGGCTGAAATCAATACATGAGAAACAAGGAAAACAATAAAAAGAACCAACAAAACCAAGAGCAAATTTTTTTGAGAAAATCAACAAGTTAGACAAACTCTTAGCCAAGGTAACTAAAAGGCAGGTAGACAATATCCAGATTAATGAAATCAGAAAGAAAAGGTGTGTGGCATTACAACAGACACTGAGGAAATACAAAGAATCATTAGGTATTACTTCAAAAGCCTATACTCCACAAAATTGGAAAGTCTAAATGAAATGGACGATATCCTGATAGATTCCACTTACCAATTTGAAATCAATATTAAGTAAACATTTTAAATAGACCTATAACCCCTAAGGAAATAGAAGCAGTTATTAAAAGTCTCTCAATCAAAAAGAAAAAAAAAGGGGCTGGGCCAGATGGTTATAGCACATAATTCTACCAGACTACTAGTCCACAAAATAGAAACAGAAGGAGCATTTCCAAACTCATTCCACCCGGCCACAGTCAAAACGGATACCTAAACAATACAAAGACTCAGCAAAGAAAGAGAATTTAGACCAATTTCCCTTATGAACATTGATGCAAAAATACTTAATAAAATACTTGTAAACAGAATCCAAGAACACATCAAAAATATCATCAAACAGGATCAAGTAGGCTTCATCCCAGGGATGCCAGGGATGGTTCAACATGTGAAAATCCAGCAATATAATCCAACATATTAAAAAACTGAAAAAAAAAGACGTTATCATCTCATTAGATGCTGAAAATGCCTTTGACAAGATACGATATTCTTCATATTAAAACTTTTGGAGAGATAAGAGAAACAAGGTGCATACCTAAACACACACACACAAAAAAAGGAAATATATAGCAAGCCAATAGCCAACATCAGCTTAAAGGGAGAGAAACTGAAATCAATCCCACTGAAATCTGGTACAAGTCAAGGCTTGCCACTCTCTCTGTATGTATTCAACATAGTGCTTGAAGTTCTAGCTAGAGCAATAAGACTAAAGGATATTGGGGATACAAAGAAGAAAGAAAAAAGTCAAAGTATTCCTATTCACAAATGATGAGCTAGTATACAAAAGTAACCTGCAAAATTCTGTTAGAGAACATCAACAACTAATAAACACCTTCAGCAGAGCAGCTGGATACAATATTAACAAAAAAGAAAGAAAGAAAGAAAAAATACCAGCCTTCCTCTATTGAAAGGACAAACAGCCTGAGAAAGAAATTAGGAAACACAAGACCCTTCACAACAGCCACAAATATAAAATATCTTGGGGTAAAGCTAACCAAGCAAGTGAAAGACCTGCATGACAAGAGCTTCAAGTCTCTGAAAAAAAAAAAAAAAAAAACAACTACAAATGATATCAGAAGACGGAAAGATCTCCCATGCTCATGGATTTGTAGGATTAACATAGTAGAAATGGCCACCTTACCAAAAGCAGTCTACAGATTCAATGAAATTCCCATCAAAATACCAACAGAATTCCTTACAGACTTTGAAAGGACAATTTTCAACTTCATATGGAAAAGCACAAAACACAGAAGACCTAAAAATCCTGTACAATAAAAGAAATTCTGGAGGGATCTCCATACGTGACTTCAAGCTGTACTACAGAGCAATTGTAATATAATCTATATGGTACTGGCAATGAAACAGACTGGTTGATCAATGGAATCAAATTGAAAGATCAGAAATAAACCCATCACCTATGAACACCTGATTTTTGACAAAGATGATAAAACCATAGAATGGAAAAAAGATAGCATTTTCAACAAATGGTGATTGTCTAACTGGATGGCTACATGTAGAAAATGCAAATGGACTCATATTTATCACCATGCACAAAACTAAAGACCAAGTGGATCAAAGACCTTAACATAAAACCAGATATATTATATCTGCTGGATGAGAAAGTGGTTAAGAGCTTGGAACTCATTGGCACAAGAGACAACTTACTGAACAGAACAACAACAACACAGGCTCTAAGATCAAAAATTAATAAATTGGACCCACTGAAACTGGAAAGCTTCTGTAAGCAAAAGACACTGTGAACAGAAGAAAACATCAATCTACAGGCTAGGGAAAGCTCTTCACCAAACCAACATCCAACAGAGGGCTAATATACAAATTATGTAAAAAACACAAGAAATTAAACAAAATAATCAATTTTAAAAATGGGGCACAAATCTAAACAGTGAATTTTCAACAGAGTAATATTGAATGGTAGAAAAACACTTAAAGAAATGTTCAGTGTCATTAGTCATTAGGGAAACACAAATCAAAATGACTCTGATATTCCATCTTACACCCATCAGAATGGCTAAGATCAAAAACTCAAGTGAAGTACATACTGGTGAGGATGTGGAGCAAGGGAAACACTCCTCCATTGCTGGTAGATATGCAAACTTGTAAAACCACAGTGGAAATCAGTTGGTAGGTTTCTCAGAAAATTGGGAATAGATCTAGCTCAAGACCCACCTATACCACTCATGGGCATATACACAAAAGATACTGCACCATACCACAAGGACACTTGCTCAACTAAGGTCATAGCAGCTCTATTCGTAATAGCCAGAGATGGGAAACAACCTAGATGCCCAGATTTTTGGGCCAAGATTGAGTCACCTAATTTACCAAGATGAATTACCTGTGTGTGATTCAACCCTCCCTGGGGAAGTGGAAACAGAACATGATACAATTCTTAGAAGTCTACTGACCCCTTGTCCCACCAGAACAGCTTGACCATAGCTTCCTGCTGTCCTAATGGCCATAACACCAGCCTCCATCAGCAAAGTTTACTTGCCTCTCTCCCTTTTGCCTGTGACAGTTCCTTTTGAATGGCAACCATACCAGCACACTTGGACCAACAGAAATACCCTGTAAAATCCCTAACTCATCTCTCTCTCTGTCTCTGTCAGTCTATCTGTCTCTGTCTGTCTGCTTCTCTCTCTCTCTCTCTCACGGCCTGGGAGTTTTTTATTGTAAAGAAAACTATATTTTGGCTTCAGTGTAGCTCTGGTGGTCTGGTTGTCCCTTATGTATGCAATCAATACTCTTAGAAATCAGATGATAACAGAGTTTCTCCACGTAGCCACTTTTGTCTTCCTGTACAGTCTACAGGAAGAACCTGGTGGACAGTGGTTCTGATATTAGGAGACTCTCTCCTGATTCTGTCTATGTATTTCACCTCTGATACATAGCCTAAAAGAATGTAATTCCATCTACGAAGTACAGGCTAATTTAGATGTTGTTCCCACCATATGTGAGTTCTGGCATCTATAATCAAGCACTTAAGAAACAACTCTACTTAAAATTATAACGTGTGTCTCATTATAAGTAAGAATGCTAGTATGTCTATAATTCCAGTACTCAGGGAAGCAGAAGCAGGTGGATCTCTGTCAGCCTGCTCTACAAATTGAGTTCAGGTCAGCTAAGTCTACACAAGGAAACTTTTGTCAAAATGACCAAAGAGATAGATAGATAGATAGATAGATAGATAGATAGATAGATAGATAGATAGATAGATAGATAGATAGACAGATAGATAAAATTAGAATGCTATCCCTAAATTGTTTTATAGTGTTTGTGTACACATTGACACAGGCATGTGTGGACATGTGTGAGTGTGCACACACATATGCTAACTCTAATTCTAACCATAACAGTGGCTAGTGCTTTTAAAAATTATTTTATGGGGAGCTGGAGAGATGGCTTAGAGTTTAAAAGCACTGTCTGCACTTCCAGGTGTCCAAGTTCAAGACCCAACAATCCCAGGTGGAACACAAACATCTATAAAAGAGATCTGGTGCCCTCTTCTGGCACGGAGACATACATGCAGGCAAAATATTGTCCTGCTGTATATGATGGTGGTGCTTGTATATACATGCACTACTTGCTTTCCTGTTTGGAAAAGGCCAGAAGAGGGCATTGGTACCCATATAGCTGGAGTTTTAGACCATTGGGAGTGGACTTGTTGGTGCTGCGCACCGAACTCGGGTCCCTCAAGAAGAGCAGCAAGTGCCTTAACTACTCCAGCCTCTTGGTTTGTGCAGACCTACAAACATCTTTTCCTGAGACCTTCCTACCAGTGCACTCATAATAGGTGGACAGCAGTCCACTAATGACTCAGTGCAGTGTTTTCATTAGCTATAGCTGTGACATAGGCAAGACCATTGACTCTCATTGCCTGGCTAACAGATAAAGGTGGGTTCTCAATAGCTGGGGAACCTTAAGGAAAGCTGACAGGGAAGTATGATGTCCCTAGCTCTCCTGAGTGCCTCCCTTTAACCATTCACTAACATCCCATAGAAGCTGAGGATTGGGCCCACAGCTAGAGAGACACACAAAGAAGGCCTGGTGATTCCTTAAAAGAATCAGGCATTGTTCATGCTAATGATATCACCACCATGCAGAGACTTTGGCAGTGTTATGCAGAAATCATTTGATGGAAGACATGATCTGAAGGAGAGCCTCAGGCATGGTTTCAAGGTAATCTTCTGGGTGTCAGCCCAAATGTCTACAACAGAAGGAGACTTCTCAGAAAGATTATCTTCCACCAGGAGGTGCACTGGGCAGGAATAGTGGGGAGCGAGTGGCTGTTGATCCTGAGGATGTCCCTGACTTCCCAAGAGTTAGTATAGTACTGATCTGTGGCCCAAGCACTTTTGGTGGGCTAATGCAGGACAGTGTTTGAACTCACTCACAGAACATGTGACACAAAACTTTGTATGCTGTACTGCCTCTGCCTTTCCCCTTGCAAGGTGACTTTCAGTGTCCCCCAGAGAAAGGGAACATCCTGAAGTCAGGAGGCAGGGTACTAAGGAGGGTACCATGAAGGAAGGTGACCAGCACTCCCAGCAGGGTACTGAAGCCTGATTCCCAAAGCATTGCTTACACATCATGCATATGAAGAATAGAAAGAAATTGGGATTCATGTGCTTACATGTTCACATATCTTCTAATGCTCTGTTAGAATGTTTGTTGAAGAATCTAGACCTACAGCTATGCATTTTCTGCTGCTGGTGATGATGACAGAGGCATATACTAGTAATAGTGGGACTTTAAAGAGGTTTCCTGAGCATGTGTGATGAACACAGGTCTTTCAATCTGATTGGGACAGGTCACCTACAGAAGAAACAGATGCCATGGAGGTGCCATGCAGTAGTGACAAGCTTAGGGTGCAGAAATAGTTATTGTCTTATGGTCAGAGTTGTGATAACATGTGCTCATATCTACACAGATGGTCTGAGTAAAGCTTCTGTGTAGTGGGTGCCTGCATTTTACATGAACCAGTGTGACCTTTGTTTACCTGTGTCATAGATAAATCAATGTATGAGTCTATCCAAGAAATTGTGACACATTTATACGCCAGTTATGGCTGGATTACTGAAACCTTCTTTTTCAGTGTTGATGTGGAATGAGGCGATATTCCATTGAATGTAGGAATGAATGTCATTGCTCTTGTGGAAGAAGATGAAACAACTCATGTTCTGAGAACCATAAAGGTAACATGAGTTTGCCCAGACTCTCTTAACCTAGTGGTATTTTGATTTCTCTCCTGGTTAATACAAACATTAATGTAGGGTGAGTTTAATGGGCTTGTTCTGATATGTCATTGCAGTAACAATATTTTCTGTTCCTAAAGATTTGTTTCAGTTGTCTTTAGTATTTAAACATGATGAATGATGACAATTATGTGACCTCATATAATCTTCAACTTCCAATTATAGAAAGAAGATATGTATAGTAAGAAGCTACTTTCTCCTCTATGAATTCAAACAATTAGTTAGTATGATAAACATCATGTATTTCATACTGTTTTATAAAATATTCAATATGTATTTAATGTGCAAAATTATCTGTTATAGACATTGTAAGAGTTAGTTATAGAAACATAATCAGCTCAGATATTTGCATATCAAAGGCTATTCTAAAATAAAATTTGGCTATACTGCTCTAATTTATAGCCTCAGCCATAGTCTACAGAAAAGCCTTTTTATCAGTACCAATAAGCAAGGCACATTTATCATCATCATCATCATCATTAGTAGTAGTAGTATATTAGAAAATTCTTGGCAGATTGAGAACTGAAAATAAGAGTCATGTTATTTTTCTGAATTTCCTAACAATTTAAACTATAAGAAAAGCAATTTTGCATTTTTCATTCGGACCCATTGTTAGAAAAAAGGTCTTTATTATGAAAAGATTGTATGCAAGAGTGTATGTAACCTCTCATTTAACAATAGGTTTTCTTCTTTTTATGTACAAGTTTCTTATAGTGCAAGCATATTTTTTGCATCTATCTCTAGGTCATAGCAAGAATTGTGAAGTTGCAGTCAACTCATGAATGGCATCATGGTATATGCCTTTAATAATATCATTGGGAGGAAGGGGAATATTGAATGTCTATGAGTTCAAAGCCAGGTGGTTTGAATAAGTTCATGTCATTCAGGAGCTAGAGTATAAGGCCTTGTTTTAGATAAACAATATCAGGTAAATTTTCTGTTTTAGATATTAGTTTTGAGTGAGAGACTTATGCTACACATCACATGGCCTCACATTGGTTATGATCCCTTGGCTAGCCACAAATTTGCAGCCTCTGACTCCTAAGTGGTGGAATTACAGGCCTTAAATATTGTACCCTATTTCATTCAGAGAACTACACACTTCAGGAAAACAGTCAGCCTGAATTTGACATAAGGGAGCTAACAGAAGGATGCACCATGAGTTGGACCATCCACTTTACTCCATTTGGTTGCAGTGACAAACGTATCTTGGAGTTTTTCTTGGTCTTAGACTCTATCTGCACTCTTGGCTTTGATTGTTGGTAGTATTTCTCTGGTAAGAAAATGACAACTGTGAGAATGGAAATTTGCCAGGAAAATTAAAAAATGATGTAGGGTCGAGTGTGCCTATGGGTGAGTGTAGATTCAGGATGCAGAAGGGTCAGAGATTGAAATGCTCATTCCCCTGCATACTGACATAAGTGGTGGTGGACAGTCAGACAGTAGTCAAGCTCCTGTCTCCTCAGTGTATGATCATCCCATCTGTACTGATAACTATCCAGTCATACACTGACCGAGAGGTGGAAATGAAGCTATTTAGGTTTTGGAAAGACATGCAACATCCTTTGACATCAGAGACTCCAGCATCCATCAAGGCTCTTAGAACAATAACTATCAACACTCTTCTCCCTCTACACATAATGTGTGCCTCCAAACTAAGTATCAGGTGATGAGTTATGCAACTCACTAATTATTCCGCATGTCTCAATTGTGATTCCAGATGGCCCATTCTGCAACCATTTTGAGTGTCTTCCTGTGATATTTCAATAACATGCACATTGTTTACTTTTGCTTTTCAAACACGCAGCCAGTCACTGTTTCTGGATAATTGAATTACACAGTATGGTTTGTAGGAGATAGTTTTCTCCTTTGTACTCATGTGGCTATTCTATTTCCATATAAACATTGATTGTTTAATGAAAGAAAGTTCAAAGGAAAACTACTCCAATAAGGGTCATTATCTTTGATTAGCCAGGATAATAGTATGCTTCTAGACTGTAGGTAAATGTAGCCAGTCTTGCATGAGTTGTCTTTGCAACCTCTTCTGGGTTACTTTTTCAAGTGCATTGCAAGCTCCTGTACCCACTCCACATAGGGCTTAGCATGCTTTCCTCCCTTCTCCAAAATTGTGTTGCTCATTCTTCTCTCTGTTGACTCAGTTCTGCTGCACTCCCATCTCACAGGTAACACATTTCTCTTCCTTCACATGCACTTCAAAGCCCATTTCCTCATATTACCCCACCCCATATCAGTCTAGCAATTTCTTTCTGCATAAATATGCAAAACGGTTCTCTAATTTGTATTACAGCCATGATTACAACTTGTTCACTAGTAGATATTTAAGGGTATTTTACACTGTTGAGTTTTGAAGAGTGTCTTGGCTGTGAGGCAATAGTTGGGAAAATCTGAGTGCAGTGAGTTTGAGTTGTTCAGTCTGCTGTTTGAGGCAGCTAAGACCTTGGTCAGTACATTCCGACATGACTTGTAAATTCAGGGAGGTAGAGTGTGAGCACCCATTGGGCAGCATGAAGGGCAGGTACATCCTCGCACAAGACAGCCAGGACTTATCCTGTTTTCCCAGATTTAATTAGAGAGTGGTAGATAGTGACTCAAATGTCTTGACATGCTCTATTGTAAGGTGATTAAGCAAAGAAATTGCGCTCATCTCAGGGTAAATGCATCATTTCCCATTAGCAGGAGCAGATTCTCTGTGGCAGTGGCCTTGTGGGCCACTAAGCATCACATAGAAGCAAAACATTTAAGTTCCCAGGAATGAGCAGGCAAATGTGAGCAGGCATAGTTTAACATTGCGACTTCCTTGTAGTTTAAGTCTCTTTGAGCCTTTCTGAAGCTTATTTCTCTGCAGTATCTTTCATTTATCTTTGGATCCTCTTCTTATGCTTGCATTTCATCTCTATAAAAAAATAGGGTGTTAGGTGAGTCCTTTTCTATCTCCCAGCAATTAGAATAGTACTTAGTAGATCCTAGGGGCAGACTGAAAGTTACAGTCTATCAAACACATTCACTGGGCTGGAAGCGTGTTTTGCTATAGTTTCAGTTACTAGGATTTAAATTGTTCCACAGTCCATGCTGAGACTCATAGCCAAACATTGGGGAGAGCACAGGGAGCCTTGTGGAAGAGTGGATGGAAGAATTGAAGGAATCAGAGGGAACAGGAGCTGCAAAAGAAGACCAACAGATCCAACTAACCTGGGTCAAGGTGGCTTACAGAGCACCAACCAATGAAGGTCCATTTACTCGTCATAGGACCCTTACACATAAGCGGGTCCCCAAGAAATGGGAGAGGGAGTAGTCCCTAACAAGGACATTGTTGCCTGGTTTTCGATCACTTCCCCCTGGTGAGGCTGCCTCACCAGGGCTCAGGGGAAGATTGCTTGGTCTGAGTTGGTAGGGAAGAGGCTCTCCTTATCTGAGGAATAAGGGAGGGGGAATATTGGGAAGTGGGAGGGAGGATGGGAACGGGAGGAGAGGAGAGGAGAAAGGTTCTAAGATCAAGATGTAATGTGAATAAATAAATGAACTGATTAATTTTTAAAAGAACTCATTTAAATCCAAGTGGTGGTGGTGCACAACTTTAGCCTCAGCACTCAGGAGACAGAGACAGGCAGATCTCTGTCAGCCTGATCTAGAGTACATTTCAGGACAGAGAGGACTACACAGAGAAACCCAGTCTAAAACAAAACAAGAAACAAAAAGAGAATTCATTTAAACAAAACCTTACCATGTGTTTGGAATATCAATTCTAACCCATTTTATAAGATAGGTATAGTTCATTTGCATACATGGATCAGGAGAAACCACAGCTTTCTTTGCTGCTAACATTGCTGACCCAAGGGGAAAGTGTCTGAACAATCTCCATATTAATGCACTTTAGGGACAGTGACAATTCAGAGAGTTAGAATCATTGAAAAGAATATACCACAGGCATATTATCCATGAATTGATCAGAAATTTGTGTCTTCAAGTGAACAGTTTTCCATATATAACCCTGGCTTTAATTGACCATCACAGCTACAGGGAAAAAATATAAAACTTCAGTTTCTTAAAATGATGCCTCCTTGTCATCCTCCGTGGCCCAGTAAGGCTGCCTTCCCCTCAC
This sequence comes from Meriones unguiculatus, assembly GCF_030254825.1. Taxonomy (NCBI): domain Eukaryota; kingdom Metazoa; phylum Chordata; class Mammalia; order Rodentia; family Muridae; genus Meriones; species Meriones unguiculatus. The sequence goes on from NC_083369.1 coordinate 119,411,351, forward strand.
GGGGAGGTGATCAAAGAGCAGGCCACAGTGTGGCTACTCCTGATGTGATCTGGTGAACTGGGATCTGAGGGAAGGGGAGGAGGGACTTTCGTGTAGGTGGACTTGGGTAGGGGCATGCGTGAGGGGGGGAGGGAGGGTGGGATTGGGAGGGGAGGAAGGAGAGGCTTATGGGGGATGCAGGGTGGATAAAGTGTAATTAATAAAAATAAATAAATAAATAAAATAACAACTAAAAATATTAAACAATAAAAACTTAAACAGGATCCCCCCCAAAAAAAAAATGATGCCTCCTGCATTAGCAGGTAGAATTATTTCTCCACACTTTGAAGCTGTCCATGGGCTCTTTTAATTGTTTGAGCATGTGTGGACATAGAGGCTTGAAGAGTGATCAGGCTTTGCCTCCTTTTCCCTTCTTTTGGGACAAAGATAATGAGGATGAGAAAGAGTCTGAGATAGCATCCTATTTGTGGAGAGCCAGAATATGCCCCAAACGTGTAAATGAACTTGTAACACATCATAAAGGTTTTTAAGCCCTCCAGGTGCTGAGAACTGTATGAATCACCCTAAAATGTTGACCAAGAGAATTCTGAGCAAATGAGACAAAATTTTCTTCAAGCCAATAACTTTCTCTGTGGTTTATTATGTATCAATATACAACCCATCAAAGATAAGCACAGACAAGTCTAACACAATGTAATTGCAGTACTAAATAGGATGAAGGATTGATTGCTGGCAATCTTTAGTTTGAAATTAGTTTCCATGAAACAATGAAAATATACCTATGTAGAAAGAAGCAACATGGATAAATAAGCATGAATAAACAAACAGCCCCAGAACAAACTGCAATGAGTCTATCCAACATAAAAATAAGTCAGCCACAGAAAATATGACAAACACAGAAAAAGGAACTATACAATTTTAGTTTATCTATATGGCATCTAAGTTCCTTCTCTCAGGAATAATGACTATGGTAGTACTAAGTTTTGGCAATCTTATTGTTACTCATGTTTATGTTTTCGTAATGAGACCTATACCCCTGGAATTAGGTTATTGGTTGTATTTCTTGGTACGGTTTGTCTCCTTTGTTTTCAGTGGGTATTTTTAAAACATTTATTTTTATGCACTTTGGTGTTCTGCCTGCATATCTGTGCAAAGTTGTCAAATCCTCTGGAACTGTAATCACAGACAGTTGTGAGCTGTCATATAGATGCTGGGAATTGAACCTGGGTTCTCTGGAGTCCAGAAGACCTTAGCCTCTGAGCCATTTTTCCAGCCCTGTTACATGGGTATTTTTAATCTATTTCTTGTTACCCCACCTTATCAGGTTGAAGAACAGCTTGGTGGGCATCAGTCTAGGAGAAATTCAGTTTTGATATTCAAATGGAATAGCAGAAGTGGTACTGGTTCAGCTAAATCAAAGTACAATTTCAAAGTCCAGAGTCAGAAGATTATCACAGCCAATATTCTCAAGTCTGGAGAAGATGCTCAGTGCAGAACTTCTCCTCAGGGAGGGAGACTGTGGTCAGTGCAAATCTAGCATACCTTCCTGAAAGGGGGTTGCAAAGGGAGGATCAGAAGGCAAGCTCCAGAATATGTGGTCCTCAGTCAAGTAACAGGAACTTGAGTCTCCAGCTCCTGTGTGAACAGAGGCAGTCCCTGGGTTGCATAGAGGTCACCTAAGAAGAAACAGTTTAGTGTGTCTGGTTTTATGATGAGGTCTTTGAAAAACGTGGACTTTAGTTTTGTACAGGGTGATAAGTATGGATCTATTTGCATTTTTCTACATGTAGACATCCAGTTGGACCAACACCTTTTGTTGAAGATGCTGTCTTTTTTCCATTGAATGGTTTTGGCATCTTTGTCAAAAATCAGGTGTCCATATGTGTGTGGATTTATGTCAGGGTATTCTATTCCATTCCATTGATCCAACAGTCTATTTCTATGCCAGTACCATGCAGTTTTTAGTATTGTTGATCTATAGTACAGCTTGAGATCAGGGATGGAGATACTTCCTGAAGATCTTTTACTGCAGAGAATTGTTTTAGCAATTCTGGGTTTCTTGTTGTTCCATATGAAGTTGAGAATTTTTCTTTCCAGGTCTGTAAAGAATTGTGTTGGTAATTTGATGGGCATTGCATTAAATCTGTAGATACCTTTTGGTAAGATGTTCATTTTTTTTAATTTATCCTGCCAAAGCATAAGCATGGGATATCTTTCCATCTTCTGATATCTTCTAATAATTCTTTCTTCAGAGACTGGAAATTTTTTTCATACAAGTCTTTGACTTGCTTGGTTAGGTTTACACCAAGGTACGTTATGTCCTTTGTGGCTATTGTGAAGGGTGTTGTTTCCCTAATTTCTTTCTCGGCCCTTTTGTCTTTTGTGTACAAGAGGGCTACTGATTTTTTTGAGTTAATTTTGTATCTGGCCACTTTGCTGAAGGTGTTAATCAGCTGTAGGAGTTCCCTGGTAGAATTTTTGGGGTCACTCAGATATACTATCATATCATCTGCAAATAGTGATACTTTGACATCTGCCTTTCCAATTTGTATCCCCTTGATCTCCTTCAATTGTCTTATTGCTCTAGCAAGGAGTTCAAGAACAATGTTGACGAGATATGGAGAGAGTGGGCAGCCTTGCCTTGTCCCTGATTTCAGTGGGGATGATTTAAGTTTCTCTCCATTGAGTTTGATATTGGCTATAGGTTTGCTGGATATTGCCTTTACTGTGTTCAGGTATGTGCCATGTATCCCTGATCTCTCCAAGACTTTAAACAACACTTAGAAGAAAAAATGAGGAAGAGCCTTGAACTCATTGGCACAGGAGACAACTTTCTGAACAGAACACCAACAGCACAGGCTCTAAGAACACCAATCAATAAATGGGACCTCATGAAACTGAAAACCTTCTGTAAAGCAAAGATCACTGTTGTCAGAACAAAACAACAGACTACAGATTGGGAAAGAATCTTCACCAACCCTATATCTGACAGAGGACTAATATCCAGTATATATAAAGAACTAAAGAAGTTAAACAGCAGAAAATCAAGTAATCTAATTAAAAAATGGGGAACAGAGCTAAACAGAAAATTCTCAATAGAGGAATATCAAACGGCAGAGAACCACTTAAAGAAATGCTCAACCTCATTAGCCATCAGGGAAATGCAAATCAAAACGACCCTGAGATTTCACCCTACACCCATCAGAATGGCTAAGATCAAAACCTCAAGAGACAAGACATGCTGGAGAGGTTGTGGAGAAAGGGGAACCCTCCTCCACTGCTGGTGGGAATGTAAACTTGTACAACCACTCTGGATAGCAATCTGGCACTTTCTCCAAAAATTAGGAATAGCACTTCTTCAAGATCTAGCCACACCACTCCTAAGCATATACCCAAAAGAATCTCAAGTACACTATAAGGACATTTGCTCAACCATGTTTGTAGCAGTCTTATTTGTAATATCCAGAAGCTGGAAACAGCCCAGTTGCTCCTCAGTGGATGAATGGATGCACAAATTGTGGTATATCTACACAATGGAATATTACTCAGCAATAAAAGACAAGGAAATCATGAAATTTGCAGGTAAATGGTGAGATCTGGAAAAGATCATCCTGAGTGAGCTATCCCAGAAGCGGAAAGAAGCACACGGTATATACTCACTCACATAGACATATAATATAGGATAAACCTACTAAAATCTGTACATCTAAAGAAACTAATCAAGAGGGAGGACTCTTGCTAAAATGCCCAATTCCTATCCAGAAAGGCAAAGAGGCTGGACATCAGAAGAAGGAGAAAAGAGGGAACAAGTCAGGAGCCTGACACAGAGGACCTCTGAAAAGCTCTGCCCTGCAGACAATCAAAGTAGATACTGAGACTTATGGGCAACCTTTGGGCAGAGTGCAGGGAATCTTAGGAAAGAAGTGGGAAACAGTAAGATCTGAGGAGGACAGGAACTCCACAAGGAGAGCAACAGAACCAAAAAATCTGAGCAGAGGGGTCTTTCCTGAGACTGATACTCCAACCAAGGACTATGAATGGAGATAACCTAAGACCCCTGCACAGATGTAGCCCATGGCAGTTCAGTAGCCAAGTGGGTTCCATTAAAATTGGAACAGGGAATGTCTCTGACATTAACTGATTGGCCTGCTCTTTCATTACCTCCATCTGAGGGTGAAGCAGCATTACCATGCCACAGAAGATGACAATGGAGCCATTCCTGATGTGATCTGATAACCTAAGATCAGAAGGAAGGAGAGGAGGACCTCCCCTATCAGTGGACTTGGGGAGTGGCATGCATGAAGAAGGGAGAGGGAGGATGGGACTGGGAAGGGAGGAGGGAGGGCCTTATGGGGAGATACAAAGTGAATAAACTGTAATTAATAAAGAATTTTTTAAAAAAAGAAAAAAAGAAGAGAGTCATTTTAACAGTGACAGAAGAGGTATATTTGAAGTGCTAAATAAAATAGCTGTCAACCCAAAACTAAAAAGTATTTTCTATTTATGTGCATGTGTATTTTAACTGCATGTATGTGTGTATGAATGTATGTGTGTGAAATGTTTGTGTACTGCCAGCTGAGGACAGAAGAGGGCACTGAATCTTCTGGAACTGGAGTTATTGATGGTTGATAACCACCATGTGGGAGTTGGAAATTGATCCCTGGTCCTGGGCAAGAGCAACAAGTTCTTTTGACACTAGTCCTTCAATATAGAGCTTTGTACCTTCTAAAATGAACACAAAATAAAGACAGCTTCTAAAAGCACAAAAGATCATTTTACTCTTCACGAATCTTCACAAAAGGTCATTCTAAGGTAGAAGGACAAGGCTAGAGTTGGTCCAAGAAGCAAGAAGGAATATTGAACTCTGAACATAAGTAAATTTATGAAAAAGATGTGCATGTCAATAACAATAACTCATCCAATCAGATGAGTTAACATAGAAATAATAGACACTAATAACACATGGGTATAATAGAGGTAATTGGAATTTAAAAGTTTCAAAATATTCAGAAATTTGAGAAGGGGGCTGAAATACTAATTTTGGACTTATAAAAAGGTATTATTAAATATAACAATAACTACTGGAAGAATGTAGTATATTCAATCCTAACTAATAGAAAGCTGTAAAAATGGAACTAAATGAGAGAAAGTAAAATGATTTTGCACAGGAAATAAAAGGAGAAAAATGACAAAGTAAAACTCATGATGTATATTGGTGACAATAATTCCATGTATTTGAGATATTTACCATAAATGGAAATGGTCTACATGTATTAAGAAGTAGGAGATAATAGCATTAGAAAACATAATTTGGTATATCTCATATGAGACAAGGATACAGTAGAAATAGAGCATTATATGGAAGTCTTTAAAATGAATAGATTAGAACATATTAATGAATGTTAAAACAGGGATGTTTTATTATTTTTATTTCCCTGTCTTTTATTGAACATAGATTTTTTTCTCATACAATGTATCCTGATTTACAGTTTACCCTTTTTCCTTCCAGTTTCTCACTACCTTTCCTCCCATCCAGATGCATTCTATTTCTGAATATCATTAGAAAATAATGGACTTCTAAGAAATCACAAAACATAACAAAATAAAATACAATAAATTAAAGCAAAAACCATCGCATTGGAGTTGGACAAAGCAAACCAACAAAAGGAAAAGAGCCCTAAGAGCAGGCACAAGAATGAGAGACTCACCCATTCACACACTCAGTACCACAATAAAAAACACTAACCTGGAAGCCATAACACATGTACACAAGACCTGGTGCAGACCTGTGCAGTCCTTGTGTTTGCTGATTCAGTCTCTGTGAGTTCGTGTGAGCTTTGATTTTTTTTAAATTTTATTTATTTATTTATTTATTTATTTATTATTAGTTACATTTCATTAACTCTGTATCCCAGTTGTATCCTGCTTCCTCATTCTCTCTTCATCCTTCCCTCCCTCCCTCATCTCCTTCTTGCCCCTTTCTAAGTCCACGGATTGGGGAGGACCTCCTCCCCTTTCATCTGACCCTGTTTTATCAGGTATCTTCAGGACTGGCTGAAAAGTCTTCCTCTGTGGCCTAGCAGAACTGCTCCCCCCTTGGGGGGGTGGGGAGGTCAAAGTGTCTTCCATTGAGTTCCTGTCAGAAATAGTCTCTGTTCCCCTTACTATGGGAAACCAATTAGTTACTGAGCTACCACCTGCTACTTGTAAGCAGAGGTTCTAGGTTATATCCATACATGGTCCTTGGTGGATTTTCAGGCTCAGAAAAGACCCCTGTGCCCAGATATATTTGGTCCTTTTGTAGCTCCTATCCTTTCCACGTCATACTAACTCCCCCTTCTTTCATATGATTCCCTGCATTCTGCCGAAGGTTTGGTTATGAGTCTTAGTATCTGCTTTGATACACTGCTAGGTAAAGTCTTTCAGAGGCCCTCTGCAGTAGGTTCCTGTCCTGTTACTTGTTTTCTTCTATGTCCAATGCACATACCATTTGACTTTCTAAGTGAGGATTGATCATCTTACCCTGGGTCTTCTTTCTTGTTTAGCTTCTTTAGATGTACAGATTTCATTATGTCTATCTTATCTTATAGGTCTAAATGAGTGAGTATATACCATGTGAGTCTTTCTCCTTCTGGGATACCTCACTCACAATGATCTTTTCTAGATCCCACCATTTGCCTACAAATTTCATGATTTCCTCATTTTTGATTGCTGAATAGTATTCCATTGTGTAAAAATACCACAATTTCTGTATCCATTCCTCCCTTGATGGACATCTAGGTTGTTTCCAGGTTTTGGCTATTACAAATAAAGCTGCTACAAACATGGTTGAACAAATGTCCTTGTTGTGTACTTGAGACTCTTTTGGGTATATGCCTAGGAGTAGTATAGCTGGTCTTGAGGAATCACTATTCCTAATTGTCTGATATATGAAGATGGAAAGATCTCCCATGCTCATGGATTGGTAGGATTAACATTGTGAAAATGGCCATCCTGCCAAAAGCAATCTACAGATTCAATGCAATTCCCATCAAAATACCAACTCAATTCTTACAGACCTTGTAAAAAAAAGTGATTCTCAGCTTCATATGGAGAAACAAAAAACCCAGAATCTCCAAAACGATCCTGTACAACAACAGATCATCTGGAGGTATCTCCATCCCTGATCTCAAGCTTTACTACAGCACAACAGTAATAAAACCTGCATGGTATTGGCATAGAAACAAAAAGGAGGATCAATGGAAACGAACAGAAGAACCAGAAATAAACCAACACACCTATGAATACTTGATTTTTGACAAAGAAGCCAAAATCATTCAATGGAAAAAAAGACAGCATCTTCAACAAATGGTGCTGATCCAACTGGATGTCTACATGCAGAAAAATGAAAATAGATCCATATTTATCACCCTACACAAAACTAAAGTCCAAGTGGATCACAGAGCTCAACATAAAACCAGATACTCTAAATTGGTTACAAGAAAAAGTGGGGAAGACCCTAGAATTCATTGGCACAAGAGACAACTTCCTGATCAGAACACCAACAGCATAGGCTCTAAGAGCAAAAATCAATAAATGGGACCTCATGAAACTGAAAAGCTTCTGTAAAGCAAAAGACACTGTCATCAGATCAAAACGACAGCCTACAGACTGGGAATGGATCTTCACCAAACCTATATCTGACAGAGGGCTGATATCCAGCATATATAAAGAACTAAAGAAGTTAAAAAGCAATAAATCAAGTAATCCAATTAAAAAAAATGGGGGACAGAGCTAAACAGAGAATTCTCTGTAGAGGAATATAGAATGGCAGAGAAACACTTAAATATGCTCAACATCCTTAGCCATCAGGGAGATGCAAATCAAAATGACCCTGAGATTTCACCTTACACCCATCAAAATGGCTAAAATCCAAAACTCAAATGACAGCACATGCTGGAGAGGTTGTAGAGAAAGGGAACCCTCCTCCATTGCTGGTGGGAGTGAGCTTTGATCTTATTCACTTACAGAACCTTGTTGTCTTGATACCCTCCATACTCTTGGGCTTTTACACACTTTGTAAATTATTCTGCGTTTATGGATATCAAACTGTAGAGTTTAAGGCAAAAAAACTTCGTACAGTTAATATATAACTTTTAAGTTTGCAAGTCACAGAAAGACTTATACATTTTAAATTTATACTTTCAAAATACAAATGTCGCTAGGGGCCATGGTGCAATCCCAGCACTCGTCAGGCAGAAGCATGCAGATATCTGTGAGTTTGAACCAACCTGGTCTACACAGAGAGTTCCAGGATAGTCAAGACTGCATAGTGACACTCTGTCTTGTGTGTGTGTGTGTGTGGGGTTCTTTGTGTGTGTTAAGTTGATAGTTATAAAAGGAAGAATTTCTTAGCACACTATAACGATATTAGATTTTTACATATATCCAGCCACTCTTGAATTACTTTGCAGCCAAAGAGACATGTATCAGCAAAATAAGTGAAAGACTGAATGCTAATCAATAAGTTCAATTTAATGGGCCTATCTAGAATTCTTTATGTTTGTTTAGAATATACCGTTTTTTAACCAAGCATGGATTGATTTTTTTTTTAAAAAAATGAACATAGTTTTATGTAAATAATAAACTTCAATTCAGAGATTATATTCAGAGGACAGACACTGTTAGAAAATCCTAAGAAACTGATTTAATTTTAGAAATAATGTTTTTTTTAATTGCTGTCATCACATTACAGAGCTCATGAATCATAGAACTCACAAAAAAAGTTTTAAATACATTGATAGAAATGGTAGTGAAACCACTGCCTATTAGAACCTCAGGGATTTGGCTCAGTGGTTCATAGGGAGAAATTTTTATCATTCTAAAAGGGAAGATGCTAAAAATGTATACAAGACAGCAGTCCAAAATTAGAAGTTAGTAAGCATAATGACACTGTGGGCACAAGCCAAGGAACCCAGATCTACCCCAAGAGCCTCCAAAGGGAGTACAGCCTTGCCAAAATCTTTAGTCCAGTGACATTGGTTTAACACTTCTGGCCTTCTGAACTATACATAACTAACATGATTGTTGTCTAAAATCATTAATTATGATAATTTGTTCCAGAAGCAACAAGATTTAATACATGAAGGTACCAAATAAACTTTGCAACTTGACAGATTCATTTTTTAAAAATTATTTTACCTATTCCAAGTATTTTTTTATATTATTTTAGGATAGCCATGTTTGTATTGTTTATATACATATCTACAGAAATGCTTTCTTTGATTTAAAAAAAGGGCCTTACACATTCAAATACTTGTTTTTATTTTTTTTATTTTTTTTTCAAATACTTGTTTTTAGACTGCCCCTATACACCTGGTTTGTTGTTGATATGGCTACAATTTATGTCTTTTCCCTTTACCTTTAGAAATGGAGTTCTTATCATCCAACTTAATTATTATGTACAAACTGACTGTACACGGTTGCTGGAAGAACAGGCCAGATAGGATTGTTAAATATTATCATCTCCAAAATGCCTAAAGACATTAGATAAGTATCTTACGTCCTAGCTGTTAGTAGGCATGGCATAAAAATTGATTCAAAACAACTTCTACCTTTCAATAAATTGCATTGTTTATAGATATGTTGTTGTATAATAATGCTATAATTTACATAATTGCATTAAAAGGACAATTAGAAAAAAAAACATGACCAAAATTTAACTTGAAAAGGAAAGGGTTTATAAAAAAAAAGTTAGTAAGCAACAGAGAAAGAAAATGACATAACAAAGATCAGAATAGAAAGTAACTAAATATTAAAAAACAAAACAAGATGCCTTTGAGGTTGCAGTCAGCACAAGCCACTGCAGCAAGTCAGGGCTGCCCATGAGTGGGAAGTTGCAAACCTCCCTCCAGCTGTAGCATCTCCCACAGGGACCCTGCTCTCCTTGCTCAAGACACCAGCACTGCCTGCTTAGCAAGATGGGAAATGAGGCAAGTTGCCCTTTGGAAATGTGCTCACACTTTGAGGCTGATGAAATTAAAAGGCAAGAAAAGAGATCCAAGAAACTGGATTTGGACAATTCTGGTTCTTTGAGATTGGAAGAGTTCATGTCTCTGCCTGAGGTACATCAGAATCCTTTCATACAGTGGGTAATAAACATATTTGACACAGACAGAGAAGTATGCAGATGGAGGAGTAGACTTCAGAGAATTCATTTAAGGAGTCTCTCAGAGGTTATATTCAGAGGTTATATTCCATGTCAAAGGTGATAAGGAACCCAAGTTGAGGGTTGCTTTCCATTATTTGTGACATGGATAAAGATGGCTATATTTCCAATGGAGAACACTTCCAGGTGTTGAAGATGACGAATGGGAACAACCTGAAAGACACACAGTTACTGCAGATTGTAGACAAAACAATTATAAATGCAGATAAGGATGGAGATGAAAGAATATCCTTTGGCAAAGGCTGTGCTGTTGTAAGTGGTTTAGATATTCACAAAAAGATGGTGGTAGATGTGTGACTCTCTGAAGAATACAACCTAATACTTTTACTTTTTTCTCCATCTCTAAAGATCTGCTCAAGACATGGAACAATGCTCAGTGTGTATTTAAATGGAAGTGTTTCAGCTGTGAAGCCACATTTTCCTACGTGGGCCTCTGGAAGCCAACTACATGTTCTTAAACTCCTAGTCTCTCAAATTTAAAGTGTAGCACTTTAAATTTGAAGGACAACATAGGAGTATGGTGGAGAAACGGAAGGAGATGGGTTTTAATTGCATTATTTAACCTCATCTTTTATAACAAGAATATATACATAAATATATGTAAATTACTATATATTTAGTAGGCTGGCTTTTAATTTAATATACTTGATTCAGAAACAAAATGTTAGAGTACAGAATTGTCAAGCAGAACTTCGAACATGAAACATACTTACATTTATTTCACACAGTTTTATATGTAGGTAGAAGGTTTACCATTTTTGCCAGGTCAGCTGTTTTCCTCTCTCTGTGCTTTCTCCTTTGAGAGATTGATAAAACATTTGTTATTGCCCTATTGTTTACTTTAATTACAATTTTTAATGAGTCTGTAACCTTACTTATATCTCTGACTATGTTTCCAGGGACAGTGTCTTATTGCTGAGCAGCGATTTAATCCTTCTCTGTTGGAGGTCTAGTTCTGTGCTGCTGCCAAGAGGTGAGCTCTTGTGTCCATAGAAGAACTGCATGTGTTATAGCTGCTTCAGGCTGCTATGTGTAATGAAAACTTTGGTTTCTTTGTAAACTCAGCTACATTATGTAAATATGCTTTTGTTTTAATCCCAAGTATAGGATTTGTTATGGCTGCTTCAGGCTGATGGGCACAAGTAATGAAAGCTTTGGTTCATTTTTAAACTCAGTTATGTTATGTAAATATCCTTTTTTTTTTTTAATCCCAAGTGTGTGATTTTAGATGGGCTACAGTTTGACCACAGCTGATAATGGTCTTCTGCAGTGAATGGATTATGCCACCTGGTAACAGAGATGGGCGTGGTCTAGGACTCAAAGAATATAAGTTGAGAATCTAGAAAGAGAAGTGGTGGCATTCTGTGTTGGCTTGTGGCATGTAGCAGTTTGGAGAGAACTGAGGGACAACTGGAGGGAAGTGGTTTGAGGCACAGCAGCTTTAAGAAGACTGCTAGCTGTCTGCTGTTGATGGAGATTGGTATAGCCCTAAAAGACCCCATTTACCCTAAACATCTGGGAGGAGCATAGGGGCCCTCTCTCCCCACTAACCTTCTCTCTGCTACATAGGGTTGGGAGGTTGAGGCCTAAACACCCCAAATAAAGTAGAGTTTCAAAAATGAGAGCTGCAATTATTTTTTTTATTAACTCTCCCTGAGGGGGGGAAATGTAATTAACAGTTGTGATTTTATGAAGGTCAGAAGTTTTCTGAGGCAGTAATGACTGCTTTAAATGCATTACTTAGTAAAGAAAACCCAAATAAATCATGTAATGGATTAAAATATACTTGCTTCATTAAAGACAAGTGAATATATTGTCACTAAACTATGTGTGAACCAGGGATTTTTCTTCTGCATTTCAAAAGACATACAGTTAACCTAAAAACCTAGTGATGTTTTAATGAGCACATATTTATTTATATAAAATCCCAATTTTGGTTAAAATGGGGAAAATCTTGCTAATCTGCATGTCATAGGAGGGAAGATTTTATCCAGATTTATACATTTCAAATTTCTTTGCCAGCAGGCAAGATAACAAATGATATCTTTTTTATTGTTGTTGTTTTGCACACACAATTAGTGATGGATGACCATCTAATAAATTTGTGCAGTATAAAAGTATATCATGTTCTCCCACTCGATACTATCCTTTCTCTTTTCTACAAAGGTGCTATTGGCTGGAAGTAAAGCTTTCTGGTTACTTTTATATAACAGTTTTCTCTATAGAATTTTTCTATAAAAATTGGTTTTATAATTGGGAATGGTAAAGGGCAGGTTGAATCAAGGTGAAAGAGTATTCAGTTGAGCACACCTGCCTACCATCGCTCTTCCTTAGTTGTTCCTTCAGCTGAGTGCTGCACATCATGGGCTTTGTCTGTGAAAGAAATATGCAAGCACATGGTGTCTTTGCATACCACGGAGTTTTGCATGTAGAGCAATTTAAAACGTACCTCTTGTTTACATAATTTGCATAAATTTAAAAGATGATGTTGCCAAACTTTGGAAATGTTAATACCCAAAATGAAAATCTCCACTACCTGTAAGTCCTTTCATGCCTCTAGATCACTGAGTGGCTTACAATTCCAGCCAGTGTTTTCATCTGTCCCAGTCTCAACTGCTATGTGCTCTGCTTCAAGAGGAAACTAGTCTTTTATGAAGTTTTTGTGTATACTTATTTGTTACAAATATTTTAGCAAAAGCTTCCTATATCTCTTCCTTTTGCTTATCTTGGCTGGCATTCATGAAACAAAAATAATGCAAACTGTTTCCTTACTAGAAATGTTCTTTTTCAGTCTGTGTGAAGGAGGTGGGGAGGCCATGGTTTATGTTGAATGTTTACATATTCTTCTGCATAATACATGTCATGCTGTGAAATCTTCAGAGAACACCGTACATTATGGGTAAGAAAATAAAATATTTGAAACTATAAAAAATAAGACTTGCTGTGTTAGCTCACATCTCTAAGCCTAGCAGTCCAGCTGGAGACTGATGCAGGAAGACACCAGAGCCAAGGATATCGAGGAGCAAATAGTGACACCTTGTCCCCCCAAAAAACAAAAAAAAAACATTGATTTTGGTGGTACAAGCCTGAAACCTCAGCTTCTCAAGAGGGAGAAACAGGAACATCCTGTATTTGAGATCTGCTATTTTACAGAGCAAATTGAACACCAACCGACATAGCAAAGTGAGATCCTTCATCAAAAAAAATTGAAAGGGCTTCGCGCATATAGCCAAAGAGTTCAGTGTTTGGCTGCTGCTTTGTTCTGGCTCATAGTTTGAGCCCTTAGAAGAGTTGCCCCTACAAATACCTAGCCTCTTTACACAGAAATGACCTGCTCAAAAAATAAAAATAAAAAATTTGACAAATTAAAGGAGATGTCATTATAATATAACACAGTTTGCTGTTCACTTAAGCATAAGAAGAAAAAAAAATTAACACCAAATAGACTTCATTATATAACACTGTTGATTTAGTACATCTCCACAAAAATTTTTCAAAAGTAAGTGTTATATAAAATTGTGTGGAAAATGACAGTTAACTAAAATTTACCTAAATAAGACAAAATATTAGAAAAAAAGTCAAGAAAACTATCAGGTCACTATTCCACAGAAAAACAGGCCCAAACATTTTCATGGAAGTATTCCATGCAACATCTAGGAACAAGTACATCCAGCATTGCAGTTTCAGAATGAAAAAATAAAAAACAAATTTCTTTTATTCAACAACTATAAATCTTACTACCAAAATATGACCATGGAAGGACACACACAAACACACACACACACACACACACAGAGAGAGAGAGAGAGAGAGAGAGAGAGAAAGAGAGAGAGAGAGAGAGAGAGAGAGAGGTTAAAACTCAACAAAATAAATTTAAAAACTCAAAAGTAGGACCTGGGGAATAGACTTAATCAGTTAAGTCGTTGCCATACAAACAAGAGACCTGAATTGGATGGCAAGAATCACTGTGAAATAGACCAGTGTGGCACTGTATGTCTGTCATTCAAGGGTAGGGGAGCACAGGAAAGTGAAGATAAAGACAGGGAAATTCCTAGATCTCACTAGCTAGCCAAACTAACCTAATCATCAAGTGCCAAGAAAACCCTGCACTACACTTGAGGAACAACCCATGATATCCTTTAGCCTCTATATTTGTACAGCATATAGTGCCCACACAAACATATAGACAAAAAAAAGCATGTTTACTTAGTGTAAAACATATCTTATTCCTTGTTAGGATGTTTTCCTATAATCATAATACCAGTAATCAATACTCAGTAGACATAAGGTATGTTATTTTGTTCCAGAAAGAGACAAGATGATACTAATTGCCCTAGTCTTTTTTGATTTTGAAAAATAATTTATTTTATTGTATGTGAAATTGGTGTTCTGCCTGCATGTATATCTGTGTGAGGGTATCAGATCTTATAGATACAGATATTGTGAGCTTCCATGTGGGGTGCTGGGAATTGAAACCAGATCCTCTGGAAGACCATTCAGGTCTCTTAACAGCTGAGCCATCTATTCTTAAGTGTCCCATTTAAAAAAAGAAAGGTGAAAAATAACTGTGCTGGAAACTGGAGCCTAACAGAATCAGCATCAAAGAAGCCAGAGAGACTTCCTCCAGCAACTGATGGGAGCAGATGCAGAGTCCCACAGCCAAACATTAGGCAGAGCTCCAGGAGTCCTACAGATGAGGGGGAAGAAGGAACAGAAGAACCAGAGCAATCAGGGAAACACCACACAAATGACCACAGAATCAACTGACTAGAATTCATGGGAACTCAGAGAGATCAGGGAGCCTGGAGGAGTCTGACCTAGGTCCTCTGCATATTTGTTGTGGCTGAGTAGCTTGGTGTTCTTGTGGAAATCATCACAGTGGGAGCAGGAGTTGTCTCTGACTTCTTACCTACTTGTGGTACCCTTTATCCCTACTGGGTTGCCTTGTCCAGCCTGGAGGTAAAGGCTTATGTCATCTTACTGTAGTGTGTTATGCTGTGTTTCCTTGAAGTCAATGGGAGGCTTGCACTTCTCTGAGGAGAGGAGAAGGGGGCATGGATCTAGGCTAGAGAGCAGGTATAGAGGGAGAAGCTGGAGGAGGGAAGGCAGGGAAAGCAGTCAGGAAGTAATTAATGGAAAAAGAATTTTTTAAAAACAGATAATTTTTAAAAATTATTGAAGCCAAACACTTATCAAGATAAACGGATTAGAGTAGAATTAAAATACATACAAGAATTTTAGAATTTAGAAGTGCTACTTATAAGTGGGAAATTCACAAGCTCATTCAATTCAGTCTAAAAAGATGATATGTTGAATTGATAGGACAAAAATGAACAAGATAGTAAATTATGCTGAGATACTTAGAGAACATTTTTTTAAAAGGGACAAAATTAGACCCATTCCTTTAATTGGATTTGTACCTACAAAAGAATGACATTAGATTTTTATCTTTCACCTTAATTATTCCGAAGTGATTAAAGTTACTCCGTTTTGTCCTGACTCCATTATTCTTTCTTGGTCTGTTTAGACATTTCTACATTTCTCGGCCCTCTCTCCCCACAACAGTCACACCTTCCTTGGAAACATATTTGGAAGGTCCATGATCTTGACCATGATTCAGATGTAGTAACTACAATAATTAATGTTTATACAGACTTAAACTAAATTAAGAAGGTGAAGACTAAATTAGTGTCATGCTGAGTCTGAAATAACTTCTATGTTCTGTCAAAACAAATATGGAAAGATTACTCAGACCCACATCTAACACTGATAGAATTATGATGTTTGCCTTTCAAAATGCTGTGCCCTTGAGCTTCAGCACCAAGATACTTTGAGGTGGCCACAATGAAAGGACTCTTTTAATCTTAATTGCCCGATTACTGTCATGGTCTGGATCTTTTTCACCTGGACTTATCACATTTTTTTGGATGCAAGAAAAAACCTCATGCATATAGAATTCAACCACATTTCCATCTGGCTGGGGAGGATTCAAGAAAGTTGTCTACTGAAGACATTGCAGAATGCCATGCCTCTCACTGAGCCTGGAGAACATTGGTTGTCTCTAGTGTTTGTTTGCAGACACCAAAACTGACTGAGTCCTTCTAACATTCCTAGGAGGCATGTCCTTACACTGAAGTCAGTTCTACTTGAGAAGGGCAGGCCTCTTGGGGACTAAGAAGGATAGGGCTTTTGGGAGCCTGATCTACAGAAGAATAGGCCTGTTGAAGAGCCTTCTTCCGGACAAGGAGCACAGGCCTCTTGGGAAGTCTCTTTATTGTTCAGGACAGGCTCTTTGAGGACCCATTTGTGTTGATGACTATTAATATTTAATACTGATTAATATTTTAGTTAAACAGCAGCTATTCCTAAACCAGCTGTATTCCTAAATTACCACACAGTGACTAGGACTTATTTAATTAACCTAGAGCACAATGCTGGACAATTACTACTCCATCCTAAGACTCCAAGCCTGCATAGCTTCCTCCCATTCCGATTTCCCACTTTATGCTTCTTTTAGTCATATTTTAGGTCCAGTTAATTTCTCCTCCTGTTTCTCTTCTCAGATCTCTCCTCCCACTCCTTCTTTCTCCTCCCCTTGGGACCAGGATGTCCCACTATTTTTTTCTCCATTCCTCAGCATTGCTAGTTGTTTTTATTGGCAATACAGAGAACAAGTGTTACAATGTTTACCCACACTTGACACAGGTAAATGCTAAGAATAAGCATCACAATGCAATATCTGGATTGATACCAGGTACTAGGGTAGAGAAATCAGTATTTGCATGAACAAGGGTATATTGTATGCATTCCACAAAACATTATACCAACACACTTTATATGTCTGAATGTGGAATAACAAAACAACATGGGTGAGACAGGTGCAGTGCAGATGATGCAGGCAAGTGTTGGACAGTACATAAATGTTTCAATGAATGTTGGCAAAGTGCTGGTTCAGAAGTGAGGAGCTTTTCATATTTGACTCATTTCCTTGTACTTTTTAAAATACTAAAAAGTATTTGATATTTATTTTTGTCTGTGTGTCTGTACAGGCCAAACAAACGAACAAAACTAAACAAACAAACAAACACAAATAAAACTAAACAAAAAACTATCTGCTATGTTCTAGGATCAGAATTCTGGGCCTCTGGGAGGGCAATGGTGCTATAAATTTAATAAACGAGAAAGTAGGAGGGCTCAAATATCCTAGCATCCCAGCAGTTCAAGGGAAAACCAGAAAAACTTCGGCTAGTTACTGCGCTTCTAGAGCTCACATACCCCCAGTCACATAGCGAAACCAAGTATACACGGAAAACAGCTAGCACGCATGCGCACTCCATTCAGCCACTCAGCAAGGAGGCTGGCTCATACCGGCTTTTCTCTCACTTGACCAAGTGTCCATTTTGCTTGAGACGCTTCCAGAGAACGGTAAGTCCGGTCACCCAAGGAGGGTTGTTTCAGGGGCAAGGAGGAGACAAATGTGAGAAGGGGAGGAGGAGTGTAAGAAGAGGAGAAGGAGTGTGAGGAGGGACCGAGTAAGCGCCTTCAAGGGAGTCCCGGTCACCATTTTAGCTGTGAGGCAAATCCCGTCGCGTTACCAGAGGCCTCAGAGAGGGAAACGGAGGTGGTCCGGCCTTACCAAGGTCGCTGACGGGAAAATGGAGGTGGGGACCTTACCAAGGTCGCTGACAGGAAAACGGAGGTGGTCCGGCCTTACCAAGGTCGCTGACGGGAAAATGGAGGTGGGGACCTTACCAAGGTCACTAACAGGAAAATGGAGGTGGGGACCTTACCAAGGTCACTAACGGGAAAATGGAGGTGGGGGACCTTACCAAGGTCGCTGACAGGAAAATGGAGGTGGGGGACATTACCAAGGTCGCTGACAGGAAAATGGAGGTGGGGGACCTTACCAAGGTCGCTGACGGGAAAATGGAGGTGGGGACCTTACCAAGGTCGCTGACAGGAAAACGGAGGTGGTCCGGCCTAACCAAGGTCGCTGACGGGAAAATGGAGGTGGGGACCTTACCAAGGTCGCTGACAGGAAAATGGAGGTGGGGGACATTACCAAGGTCGCTGACAGGAAAATGGAGGCGGGGACCTTACCAAGGTCGCTGACAGGAAAATGGAGGCGGGGACCTTACCAAGGTCGCTGACAGGAAAATGGAGGTGGGGACCTTACCAAGGTCGCTGACAGGAAAATGGAGGTGGGGACCTTACCAAGGTCGCTGACAGGAAAATGGAGGTGGGGAACTTACCAAGGTCGCTGACGGGAAAATGGAGGTGGGGACCTTACCAAGGTCGCTAACAGGAAAATGGAGGTGGGGGAACTTACCAAGGTCGCTGACAGGAAAATGGAGGTGGGGACCTTACCAGGGTCGCTGACAGGAAAATGGAGGTGGGGGACATTACCAAGGTCGCTGACGGGGAAATGGAGGTGGGGGACCTTACCAAGGTCGCTGACATGAAAATGGAGGTGGGGACCTTACCAAGGTCGCTGACAGGAAAATGGAGGTGGGGAACTTACCAAGATCGCTGACAGGAAAATGGAGGTGGGGGACATTACCAAGGTCGCTGACAGGAAAATGGAGGTGGGGACCTTACCAAGGTCGCCGATGGGGAAATGGAGGTGGGGACCTTACCAAGGTCTCTGACAGGAAAATGGAGGTGGGGACCTTACCAAGGTCGCTGACGGGAAAATGGAGGTGGGGACCTTACCAAGGTCACTGACGGGAAAATGGAGGTGGGGGACCTTACCAAGGTCACTAACAGGAAAATGGAGGTGGGGACCTTACCAAGGTCGCTAACAGGAAAATGGAGGTGGGGGACCTTACCAAGGTCGCTGACGGGGAAATGGAGGTGGTAGTTAACCTTACCCAAGGCCTTTGATAGGGAAGTGAAGGTGTAGATGAGCCTCACCAAGGCCCCTGACAGGAAAATGGATATGGTGAAACTAGCTGAGTTCTGGGCCTTGAACAGGCAGAACCCTGGTTGGAAGGAAGGAAAGTCTAGAGGAGTGGGACCACTGGGAGGAATATGCTGCCATCACAGAGATGGCCACTGGGAGCAATGGGGGAGGTTAGAGAGGAGGGTTCGGGATTCACATAAGGAGGAGCTGAGAGGGTAGGAGGGTTGGAGAATGGCGATTTGGGTGGATCTGGGAACTGGGAGAGACCAACTGTATGTAAGAGCCAAGAGGACCCTTGCAGATATGGCTGGAGGCTTGTTGCCTGCAGCCTGGTGTACTGAGGACAAAAACTAATTTACCTCTTTATATTCTCCGAAGCCAGGCTGTATCCTTTAGAACCCCGCTGTCATGTTTCTCTAAATGCTGTTGCACAAGGTTGGTATAGACTGCAAAGGCATTACTTATTTAAGGACCAGAGTAGACTTAAAAATAAATTCTACTTTTGTCATGTGTCTGTAGTGTCTTTTGTGCCTGTAGAGGCCAGAAAGGACATTATATTCGCTGGTGTTTTAGTTCCGGTCATTTGTGAGCTTAGTAGCACTGACTGCTGGTGCTGGGAACTGAATATCTGTTTTGGCGAAGGAGGGGTTGAACAGGTGGTGGCAGGGTCAGTGGCCTGGTGGCACAGAGAACTCGGGAGGCAGAGACAGGTGGATCTCTGAGTTGGACGCTACCCTGGTATACAAAGTGAGTTCTAGGACACCCACGGCTACGCAAAAAAAAAAAAAAAAAAAAAAAAAAAAAAAAACACCTTGAAAAAAAAATAGTGGCTAAAAGGTGGCTAAGTGCTTGTAACTGCTGAGCCATTTTGATAGTCCTGTTTTTACTCTTTGTTTTTCTAAGGCACTATATTACTCTGTATTTGGAAATGGCCTGCTAATATTCCTGCTTCAGTCTTTTTTGAGTATTAGGATTATAATAATGTATAAACACATCCATCTTTTTGTTTGTTCCCTTGGGCTTTTTGTTTGTGTGCCTTTTTGACTCATTTTGAGACACAGTCTCAATGAAGGCAAGAATGAACAGAACTCCATATGTGGCTTGAGCTGACTGTGAGCTAGCAATTTTCAGCCTCCAGAATGGAATGCTGTGATTAAAGAGAGACCTGACTCACCATGGCTGAGTCATTTTTTTTTTTCTGGCAGATTTGACAGTTGAGCCCAGACCTTCTTGCATGGTAACCACCAAACTACCTCCCCAGATCTGTCGAATTTAGTTTTATATTTGTTTTGCTATCAGCATATTTGAAGTATGCTTGTGCATTGCAGTGAGAGCATCCATAGGATTACTTTGGGTCACACACTGCCTTATTTATTGTTTCAAAATTCTTTTTTTTGGCTAAATAATGTTTTATTGTACACACACACACATACACAAGCTCTTTGTTCATTTATTTCTTGGCAGACACTTAGGCTTAACATCTTGGCTGTTGTAAACTGTGATTCAATAAATGTGAGAATGCAACTATCACTTTAACTTATCTACTTTATTCCATAAATAAATAATATTTATTCCTATTTTCTGTGTAAATAAATAAATATTTGCCTTTCTGAATGGGGATTGAGCATCTTAGCCAGAGTCCTCCTTCCTGATTAGCTTCATTAGGTATACAGATTTGAGTATGTTTATCCTATATTATATGTCTAATATCCACTTATGAGTGAGTACATACCCTATGTGACTTTCTGCTTCTGGGATACCTCACTCAGGATGATGTATTCCAGTTCCCACCATTTACCTGAAAATTTCATGATTTCCTTGTTTTTTTATCACTGATTATGTAGATGTACCACAATTTCTGTATCCATTCCTCAATGGATACAGGGGCATCTGGGCTGTTTCCAGCTTCTGGCTCTTACAAACAAAGATGCTACAAACATGGTTGAGCAGATGTCCTTGTTGTATACTTGAGTGTCTTTTGGATATATGCCTAGGAATGGTATAGCTGAATCTTGAGGAAGCTCTATTCCTAATTGTCTGAGAAAACTCCAGATTAACTTCACTGCTGGTGGGAATGAAAACTTATACAACCACTTTGGAAATCAAAATTCTTAAGAAGCTGACAGTGATTAGACCAAAAATTAGATATTCCAGTAGTTAAAGACAAACAAATTACAAATCAGGGTTAAAGCCATCATTACATTTTTTTCATAAGATTTTAATTTTCACTTATGTCTATAGGTTTGAACATCAGTAAATATGGGTATTAGAGCACAGTTGTTTGTGAAGGCCAGAGGTTTAGAGCTGGTATTACAGGAAGTGGTGAACCACCTCGTGTGAGTGCTGGGACACAAGCTTAGATCCACTGTAAAATGGTATGCACTCATAAAACCTAAGCCATCTCCCCATCCCTCTTCTTTTTTATTTATTTACTTTTGATTATTACAGTTTATTCATTGTATCCCCAGCTGTAGCCCCCTACTTCCCCCCTCCTAATCCCTCCCTTCCTCATCCTTCTCCTCCTTCTCCTCCCTTGCCCCTACCCCTGTCCACTGATCAGGGAAGTCCCTTGCCTATCAGATCGCATCAAGACTGGCTGCATTGTCTTCCTCTGTTGCCTGGTACAGCTGTACTTTCTCCTGAGGAGAAGGTGCTCAAAGAGCCACCCACTGAGTTCATGTCAGAGACAGTCCCTGTTCCACTTACTAGGAAACCCACTTGGAGACTGAGCTGCCATAGGCTAAATTGTGCAGAGGTTCTAGGTTATCTCCATGCATGGTCCTTGGTTGGAGTATCAGTCTTTTTTGCAAAGACCCCTGTGCCCAGATATTTTCGTTCTGTTGTTGTCCTTGTGGAGCTCCTGACCCCTCCAGATCTTTCTATCTCCCCCTTCTTGCATAGATACCCTGCACTCTGCCCAAAGTTTGGCTATGAGTCTCAGCATCTGCTTTCATACCCTGCTGGGTACAGCCTTCTTCGTTTTTCATTCAAAAATGATAAATTGTTAACTACAATTTTTCTTCTTTATTTTTTAATTAATATCAATATATTCACATTGTATCCCAGCTTAACCCCCTCCCTCATCCACTCCAAGTCCCCCTTCCTCCTCATCCCCCTCTCTTGCAACTCATTCAGTCCACTGATAGGGGAGGTCCTGCTCCCCTTCCATCTGACCATAGCCTATCAGGTCTCATCAGGACTAGCTGCATTTTCTTCCTCTTTGGCCTGCTAAGATTATTCCCCTCACAGGGGGAGGTGATCAAGGAGACAGCCACTAAGTTTATGTCAGAGACAGCCCCTGTTCCCCTTACTAGGGTACCCACTTGGACAATGAGCAGCCATGGGCTACATCTGTGCTTGCGTTCTAGGTTATCTCCATGCATGTTGCTTGGTTGGACTATCAGTCTCAGAAAGACCCCTGGGCCCAGATGTTTTGATTTTGTTTCTTTCCTTGTTGAGCTCCTGTCCCTCCAGGTCTTTCATTTCACCCTCCTTTCATTAGGTACCCCACACTCTGCCCAAAGTTTGGCAGTGAGTTTCAACATATGCTTTGATACTCTGCTGGGTAGAGTCTTTCAGAGGCCCTCTGTGGTAGGCACCTGTCCTGTTCCATGTTTGCAACATCTTCTGTGTCTATTCCATTTGCTTTTCTGAGAGAGGATTGATCATCTTACCAAGGATCCTCCTTCTTGCTTAGCTTCTTTAGGTGCACAAATTTTAAATTTTTATGTTTATCCTATATTATATGTCTAATACAATAATATTATTCTATATGAACATATTATTATAATATAATACTATTATATTATAGTTACTTATAAGTGAGTATATATCATGCATGTCTTTCTGCTTCTGGGATACCTCACTTAGGATGAACTTTTCTGGTTCCCACCATTTGCCTGCAAATTTCATGATTTCCTTGTTTTTAATTGCTGAGTAGTATTCCATCGGATATCTATACCACAATTTCTGTATCCATTCCTCAGTTGATGGAGCTCTGGGTTGTTTGCAGACTCTGGCTATTATGAATAAAGCAGCTACGAAGATGGTTGAGCAAATGTCCTTGTTACATATTTGATATATATTTGGATATATTTCTAGGAGTGTTATAGCTGGATGTTGAGGGAACACTATTCCTACTTATCTGAGAAAGTGCCAGATTGATTTCCAAAGTGGTTTGCAAGTTTACAATCCCACCAGCAATATAAGAATGTTTCCCTTTCTCCACATCCTCTCCAGCATGTATTGTCATTTGAATTCTTGATCTTAGCCATTCTGATGAGTGTAAGGTGAAATCTCAGAGTCGTTTTAATTTGCATTTCCCTGATGACTAAGGACTTTGAACATTTATTTAAGTGTTTCTGTGCTGGGAGAGATGGCTCAGCCCTTAAATGCTAAGCTCACAACCATAAATAAATTTGATACCTTCTGATTCAATAATATATGGAAACTGGTAACCTTTTATTCAACTAGGGTCACTCTTATTGGATGTTTTATAACTTACTGGTTTATTTCATTTGATTGCTTTGGATTTAGATCACAGATCTGCTATTCTTTCAGTTTTCAGTGACAAAACATTAAAATATATTTCCCCTGACAAAAGAAATCTTAAGTCTGAGAAGCCAACAATGGACAAAGGGGAGCACTCAGTAATCTACATCATTGATGATAGTGAAGAAGAAGTTGTTGAGGAAGTGATAAAAATAAAAGATGATGAGTGTTCAGCAGAGTCTACTCTAACAGGTACAATAAATACAGTTCTGAGTCTTGGTGGTATTCCACAGTGTATATTTGTGTTTGGGGGAGGGGCTTGGTCAGAGGGCAATGTACAGGATTTAGGTTTCTCCTTCCACTATAAGTGTCTCAGAGAAGGATCATGTTGATTTCAGGCATGGCATTAACCTCTGCTACCTTACCTCCTAAATCATTTTACCTGCCTGGTTGATTTGATTTTTACGTCGGTGCTTGAATTAGAATAAAAGGCTAGTATTTTCTTTTTATTATTTTTTATTTTTATTATTAGTTACATTTTATTAACTCTGTATCCCAGCTATGTCCCGTTCTCTCATTCCTTCCCAATCCCACCTTCCCTCCCTCCTCTCCTCCCTGTCCCTCTCTAAGTCCACTGATAGGAGAGGTCCTCCTCCCCTTCCATCTCACCCTAGCTTATCAGGTCTTATCAGCACTGGCTGCAATGTCCTTCTCTGTGGTCTAACAAGGTTGCTCTTATTGGTTCTTCATAAGCCTGTATCAAAATTCTAGGAATGCATATAATACCTTGACTTTGCATTTCACACACATCACTAAATTGAAATAACTTACAGTGTTACTACAGTAGAAAGACATAAAAAGATATTAAACAGAACAGTCATAGCTTATGATTTTATTTCATCTAACTTTCAGAATAATGTTTTGAATTTATATTTTCCTTTAAGATACAATATTGGAAAAATTCCTGAAAGAACTGCATATAAAATTACTATTTTATTAAAATTAACTAAACTAGTATGTTTAAATTAAAATGTTTTTCTTTTTTTTTTTTTTGTTCAATGCAGAAAAATGTGAAGTACTTGGTAGTACTGAGAAGGCATTGGTTCCTCCAAGAAGAGATGGTGACACAGGGTAATAAATATTTCCTTTTCTGCTAAATGAAATATTTTTATACCTGTAATCCCAGCACTGGGGAGGTACAGGCAGGGGGATAAGATTACCCAATGACGTTTTCACCTACATATTTAGTTCATGGTCATCTTGAGATGAATGGGTTCCTTATTTTTAAAAAAGCAAAAAAGAGGGACTGCCTCTGACATAATCTGATTGGCCTGCTCTTTGATCACCTCCCCCTGAGTGGGGGAGCCACCTTACCAGGCCACAGAAGGTGACAATGCAGCCACTCCTGATGAGATCTGATAGACTAAGATCAGAAGGAAGGAGAGGAGGAACTCCCCTATCAGTGGACTTGGGGAGGGGCATGTATGAAGAAGGGGGAGGGAGGGTGGGATCAGGAGGGGAGGAGGGAGGGGCTTATGGGGGGATACAAAGTGAATAAAGTGTAAAAAAAATAAAATTAAAAATTAAAAAAAGGAAAAAAATAAAAAAATAAAAATAAAGAAAGAAAAAAGCAAACAAACAAAATATTCAGGAAAAAAAGCAATAAAGAAAGAGAAAAGTTTACTTTGATTAACTATCAAGTATTGGATATGTTATTTCACATGTGATATATCTTAAAGCCAAGAATTTTATATTATAAACAATTAATTAAAAGGCTTGTCTTTGGTAGTACTTGGGATGAAACCTAACACATTGTACATGGGGTAAATGCTTGACCAATGAACTAAACTCAGAGCTTTAATTTCTTTACAGACATGAAGTAAAGAATAAGCTGGAAAAAATTGGAGGTACAGTTTTTGATGTATTTGCATCTAGAGAAAATTTTTAAAAACTAATCAGTGTTAATGTACTATAGGATTGCTAGCTAATGCTTTATTCTCAGTGATAGGATTCTACACAATTTTTTTTTTAATTAGTACCAGAAAATCTCTTAGTTAACATTTTTCCTTGATAAGAAAAGTAAAACTGATACTTTTGGGTATATGTGACTTAAATGAAATTACAGAAAGAAACATGGATGAGAAAAGTTTTTTTTTTATAATTCTTTGCATTAATAGATTTATATATACACATCATTATACACATCGCATATCAATGTTTCACTTACTGTATTCTCTAGTAATCCTCCCGGGTTCCTTTCACCCGCCCAACTTCTTTTTCTTTTAAAACAGCATCTCTACTACTGCAACAGGCCTTCAGAACTTCATAAGCCCCCGGAACTTAGCACAACTGAGGCCATGATAGAAAACCATTCAGGGCCTGAAACTCAGCAAGTAGGCAGAAATCATCTTGTCTTAGTCAGGATTGCAATTGATGTGATGAAAAACCATGACCAAAGCAACATGGGGGTGAAGGGGTTATTTCGCTTCCTCTTCCACATCAGAGTCCATGATCAAAAAGAGTCAGGAAAGAAACTCAAACAGGGCAGTAACCTGGAGGCATGAGCTGATGTGGAGACCATGAAAGAGTGTTGTTTACTGGCCTGCTTGTCATGGCTTGCTTAGCCTGAACTCTTCTCTTCTCTTCTCTTCTCTTCTCTTCTCTTCTCTTCTCTTCTCTTCTCTTCTCTTCTCTTCTCTTCTCTTCTCTTCTCTTCTCTATTCTCTTCTTGTTTCTTTTCTTTTCTAGTTTTTTTTTCGTCCTTTCATTTACTTTCCTTTCATTCTTCCTCTTATAAAATAGTTTTTTTTTTTTTTTTTTTTTTTTTTTTTTTGAGATAAGGTTTCTTTTTGTAGTCTTTGCTGTCCTGGACTTGCTTTGTAGACCAGGCTGACCTCGAACTCACAGAGATCAGCCTGCCACTGACTACCTGATTGCTAGTATTACAGGCATGTACCACAGCACCAGGATGGCTCAGCCCGAATTTTTATAGAACATGTGCCCAGGGATGTGTAGAAGTGCCTTTGTGTCTCTCTGTCTCTGTATCTGTCTGTCTGTCTCTGCCTTTTAATCTGTCTCTGTCAGTGTGTCTGTCTGTCTCTCTCTCATAATGCTCCATTTTAAACACTACTTTGTTTGGGGTATTTAGGCCTGCATCTCACTTCCAACCCCTCAACCTGAAGTGGGAGGGAAAAGTTAGTAGGTTGAGATGTCCCTTTTACTTCTCCCATCTGTTGAGGGTCAGTGGGTCTTTTAGGACTATACCAATCTCCATCAACCAGAGACACAACTGTCAGTGTTCTCCATGACACTGTGCCACAAAGCTTTTCTCTCCATCTGTCTGCTCCAAACCACCACACCCACTGTCCATCTCTCAAGTCTCTCCAAACTTCTACTTGTCACATGCCAAAAGTTCACTCCCTCAATTTATATCCTCAGGGTCCTAGATCACACCTTTCTCTTTGCCTCACATAGAAGGCATTAGGTAGGCCATTACCAACTGGCAAAAGCCACAAGTAACAG
Organism: Meriones unguiculatus; assembly: GCF_030254825.1. Classification (NCBI taxonomy): domain Eukaryota; kingdom Metazoa; phylum Chordata; class Mammalia; order Rodentia; family Muridae; genus Meriones; species Meriones unguiculatus. Next base: position 119,438,473 of record NC_083369.1, read on the forward strand.
GTGTGGACAAACCGTAGCCAACTAAAATAACACACTTGGGATTAAAACAAAAACATATTTAGATAACATAGCTGAATTAACAAAGAAAGCGAAACTCCCATTCCTCTCCCCACGTCTCTGCTTTTCTCTCTTCCTGGACCTCTCTCTTTCTGATCTGAGCACGCTGCCATCAATCACTGCTTAAGAAAATGCCCAAGATTTGGCTATGAGACTCAGTGTCTCCTTCAATAACCTAATAGGTAGATTCATTCAGAGGAGCCTACCCTCTGTGGTATGCTCCTGCCCAGTTCCCTGTCTCCTCTGCTTCTGATGTCAATACTATTTGCCTTTCTAAATGAGGATTAAGCATCTTCCCTGGGGCCCTGCTTGTTGTTTAGCTTCTTTAGGACTATAGATTTTAGTATGTTTATCCTATGTTATATGGCTAAGAGCCATACAACATGTGTGACTTTCTGCTTTTGAGTTACCTCACTCGGGATGGTCTTTTCTAGTTTCTTCCAGTTGCCTGCAAATTTTATTTAATTTTTATATTTTCTTTGTTTTAAGTGCTGAGTAGTGTTACATTGTGTAAATGTACCACATTTTCTTTATCCATTCTTCAGTTGAGGGACATCTGGTTTGTTTCCAGCTTCTAGCAATTACGAATAAAACTACTACGAATATAGTTGAGCAAATGTCCTATGGTAGCAGATGCTGAGTCTCATAGCCAAACCTTGTACAGACTACAGGGAATGTTATGGTAGAAGGGGGAGATAGAAGGACCTGGATTGACAGGAACTCCACAAGGAGACCCACAGAGCCCATCTGTGCCCAGGGGTGCCCGCAGAGACTGATGACAACCATGCATGAAGAAGCCCTAGACCTCCTGTTCAGATGTAGGCAGCTCAGTCTCAATGTGTGTTCCATAGTAAGGGCAACAGGGTCTGTCTCTGACATGAACTCAGTGGCTGGATCATTGATCATCTCTCCCTGGCTGGGGCAGGCTTGCCAGGCCACAGAGAATGAGAATCTAGACAGGCCTGATGAGAACTGATATGCTAGGGTCAGATATCAGGGGAGTAGGACCTCCCTTATCAATTGATTTGAGAAGAGGAATAGGAGGAGAAGGAGAGTGGGTAGGACTGTGAGAAATAAGGGAGGGGGCTGCAGCCTCGATACGAATTGAATAAATTGTAATAAATAGTAAATATTTTAAAAAGGGCCTACAGGCTTGCCTACAATCCTATCTCATAGAAGAATTTCATTAACTGAGGTTACCTATTCTCAGATGAATTTAGATTAGGTCAAGTTGACATAAATCTAGCCAGCCCACCTGTCAAAACAGCCACAAAGGCAAAATTGGTGATTCCAGAATGTGGTGGGAAAGTCCTGAGTGAAATTCCATACATGTACTAACCCTGCTATTTTTACTTCTCTACTTATGTTTGTGAACAGAAATATGCCAACTAGGATATGGGTTTTTGCATAAAAGGTTAAGGAATGTAAGGCTCAGGTGGCCTTCAATTTTTCTTTTAATTTAACTCAATTTAAAAATATTTTCAGACAAGCTCTCACCATGTAACCTTAATTTGTCTGTGATTCACTACTTAGCTATCCTTGAACTCAGGGATCTGCCTGCATCTGCCTCCCAACTGCCAGCAATAGTGGTGTGTGACAGCCACACCCAGCCTGGATTCTGGCTGTTTAACAGGGTGGGTTTTATTTGTTACATAAGATTAGTTACAAAAGTAATACAGCCAAGCATCCTCCCAAGTACAGAGTATTCTATAAGCTAAAAATAATAATTATAATAAAGTTTGTCTTTTCTTCTAATTTTTCCTTGGGAAAGAAATGAAAGGTTTTTCTTTTTTTATTATTTTGTGTATTAGAACTTTTTTATGATCCCCAAAACATACAAGACTATCTCCAGTAGGCAAATCAGAAATCTAGTAATGTTAGTATTTCTCATTCACAATGCTAGGAACACAGATTTTTCAGATTTCTGGATTTTATTTGACTTTGGAATATTTGTATGAACATTACTGATTGAGTGTATCTAGTCTGAAAAGCAAAAACCTTGAGTGCAGGAAAATGTGACAAGCTTGAGGAATTTGGTTGATACTATTTTGTAATTTTTTTGGTACTGTAGAATGGATTTTACCTGTGTCTTCATTTACTTGTATATGTGGGAGCAATAACGTTTTCTTTAACATTATGTTTTCATGAATATTTTTTTCAACATAGCTCACCTTAGCAGTGACGTTGTGGAAAACAAAACAAGAATGAAGTCCTATATTAAAAGTGTAGTCAAAGACTGCAACAGGAATATCAGAGAACACTGGAAAGTTCATCAAGAGGAAATGTAAGACTTCATTTTTTTTCTTTTTCTTTTTAATTTATATATTCACTTTACATATGGATCATAGCCCTCTTCCTCCTCTCCTTCTGGTTCCATCCTCCCACTCTCTTCCCTCAATCCCCCTTCCTGTTCTCCTCAGAAAACAAATGCTACCAAGACTAACCCACCCCAGAACATCAAATTGAATTAGGACTTAGTTCAACTTCAATTCACTGAGGCCTGGCAAGGCAGCCACATTAGATGGAAGGCTTCATTTCTTTAGAGCCACTTTTGTATGATTTATAGTATACATTGGTACCAATTACCCCATTAAACAGAGTCTATAGAAAATTCTTGGCTTTATTTTCCTACAAGCTACTGCTTGTAATAACTTCCTGGATTGCGATATATTTCTGGAAGCCTGGGGATGTCATTGTTTTGTTTTGTTTTGTTTTTTCCTTTTAAATACCAAATTATGAGGGTTATCTTGTTGTTCTGCTTTGTTTTGCTTTGCTTTTCAAGACCTCTTCTCTGTGCAGCTCTGGATGTCCTGGGCTCACTCTGTAGACAAGGCTGGCTTTGAACTGACAGAGATCCACCTGCCTCTACTTACTGACAGCTGGGATTAAAGCAGTGCACCACCACTACTCACCCTGAGAGTTTTAAAGTTATAATTTTTTTCTTCTTATTCTTACTATTTTACAATTTATTCACATTGTGTTCTGCTTGTAGCCCCCTCCTTTATCTCCTTCTGGTGCCACCCTCCTCCCTCTTCTCCCTCCTATACCTCTCCTAGTCACCTGATAGAGGAAGTCCTCCTTCCTTGTTATCTGTCCCTTTCTCATCAGGTCTAAATGTATCCTCTTTTTCTGTGGCCTAGTAAGGCCAACCCACCTGTGGGAGGTGATCAAAGAGCAGGCAACCAAATTCATAGCAGAGACAGTCCCTGCTCCCTTTACTAGGACACCCACATAGAGACGGAGCTGTTTATAGGCTACATCTGAGCAGGGGGTCTAGGTCCTCTTCCTGTATGGTCCTTAGTTGGTTGATTCATCAGTATCTGCAGGACGCCCTGGGCCAGATTTTTTGACACTCTTGGTCTCCTTGTGGAGTTTTTGTTCCTTCCAGTTCTTTCTGGATTCCTAAGACACTGTTCAAAGATGGCTATGGGTCTCCGCATCTGCTTCAACACTCTGATGGGTAGATTCTTACAGAGGCCACCTGTGGAAGGCTCCTGTCCTGTTCCCTATCTTCTTATACTTCCAATGTCTATCCTGTTTGCCCTTCTGAATGAAGACTAAGTATCTTCCCTAGAGCCCTCCTTGTTGTTTAGCTTCTTTAGAACTTTAAATTTTAAAATGCTTATCCTATATTATATGGCTAATATCCACTTATAAGTGAGTATATCCCATGTGTGTCTTTCTGCTTCTAGGTTACCTCACTAAGGATGATCTTTTCTAGCCCCCATTTGCCTTCAAATTTCAGGATTCCTTTCTTTTTAAATTGCTGAGTAGTATTTTATTGTGTAAATGTACCACATTTTCTTTATCCATTCTTTAGTTGAGGGACATCTGGGTTGTTTCCAATTTCTGGATATTCTGAGAGACATAGCCAGTGACAAACATCATGTGTAGCTTGATTTTTGACATGACAGTGCTAATCATTTCTTTCTTATTTGTTTCTTAATAGAATTTTTTTCAATCCTTTTTTCAAACTTTTTGTAATTATTATAATTTATTCACTTTGTTTCTCAGTTGTAGCTCCCTTCCACATCCCCTCCCAGACCCACCCATCCTACTGTGTCCCTCCAGCAGGGGTGGTCTTCCTCCCCTACTATCTGATCTTTGCCCATCAGGTCAACTCAGAATTCCTAGATCCTCTTTCTTTGTGGCATAGTAAGGCTACTGCACAAGGGGAATCTTTTTTTAAAAAGTCATTTCTGATCATTCTAGAAGTACAGTCAACGGTAGGTATCATAAAATCTATTCATTTTTATAGATGTTTGCAAGATAGAAAAATTCAGTTTCATATTGTACATCATGTATGAATTTTAAGAGAGTTAAGCATTCCCTTGTGATCTTGGGTATACCAAACTAGATTTAAAAAACTGAAGTGAAATATTTCTACTTGGAACTCATATAGTGTTGATATTATGGCATTATTCAGTAGAAAAAAATGAAACAAAACTGCTTGGAGATGGAATGATTTTTTTCTAAAATTTATATGTATATGACATATATATAAACATACATAAAGATAGATAAATGATCAAATGTTCTTATTAGTCAATAAGCCAGCCATATGAAAACACATTTTTATTAGTTAAGAAAAATATTTCTGGAATCAATATAAATCTAATTTTACTTTTTGTTTTCCCACAGGAATATTTCCTTTGCTATTATGTCTTCCCTTTTCTGTTACATGATACATAATGTGGTAATTTAATTTTTCTTTGACATTCTCTTCATCTTGATATGTAATGTGACATTCATTATTATGTTTTACAGGCGGGAGTTTAAAATTGAATATACTGAGCAGATTATAACTGTGTTTCAGCAATGGGATTCTGATATAATGCAAGTTGAAGACCAAGAAAATGAAATAAATGTTGGTATCACAGTTATTGTTATAATTAATCTGTTATAACTAAGTGTCAAGTCAAATTAGAGAAAGTATCCTTGCATTAGGAAATGAGCCAAGTTTGGGGATCTGTTATTGGTTTTGTGTTCTATTCCTGGTAAACCAAAAATCACAGAAACATAGACACACTTAATGTTCATAAAGGCCATCTGGCTTCTGATATTAGTTGAGATTCTTGTAATTTCAAGCAACAGAAACTTCTAAAGGAATAAATGAAGGATGACTGTTTTATGTGAAATAAATCGGGTGAGTTTGTTTCAGACATAGTTGAATGGTGTGAGGGATGCATTACATGATATTATCTGAGCTGTTTCTGGGTCTCAGTGATCTTGCTAGATGGCATATCTAAAATCTTCCTTTTTTAGACTCAACTACAAATTTATTGGCTTCAGTGAACTGAGACAGTCTTTCTCAATAGCCCTAGCAGAATATTCCTATGGAGGAATATCACTGAACTAGTTTTGATCATTTCCCAATTCCTCAATTAAACTCTATAAGTCAGAGTATGGTTTACATCGTTTTCTTCTGCTGCTCTTCATGCTCCTCTCCTGTCTCCCTCGCCTCAAATTCCCTTTCCTTCCTTCTTTCTGTCCTTCTCTTTCTCGTGTGAGTTCATGACTTAACTCAGCATTTTGCAAGTAGGCAAGCACACTTTTACAAAGCCACAGTACCAAGTCACAATCATTTTGCCTCCTCAGTCAACAAGTGTGGTACTTCTCTGATTCCAGGCTGATAAAAACTAACCCCATGCATATAATTCATGGCACTGATTACACTTCCCATTTGTGTCTTTTCACCATTTTGTTTTGGAAAAACTTTTTTTGTATTACATTTGAGGTCCTGATTGTATTCAAACAGTCTTGGGATTGGACATCAGTCTAGTTACAGAATATTCAATTTGTCTCACTTGTAACATTCAGAGGGCAGTTGAGTAAACCACGAATATGTGAAGATGAAGTCAGGAGGAAGCCATTTCTTAAGGATAAGAAGTTGAAAATTGTTAATTTAAGGTAATTTTTAAAGCATGGAGATCAGATGAAACCATCAAGCTGTGACTGAGGATGTAAGTGAAAAGTCTAAGGGCCAGATCCCTGTACGTCTTCATTGCACTGATTCTCAATGGTGAGAGTGAACTGGTAAAACAGATTGAGAACAAATGATTTATTAGGTAGAAATTAAAACTACTCCATGTAAAGGAAGCCTTTTAAAAGAAGAAAAGATTATTACTTTCACAATATATCACTTCTAGGTGAAGTAAGGTAGATTTGACAATATAAACGTCATCATAGGTATTCTGAATCAGAATGAATAGATTGGGAAAGTGAGCACAAACCTGAGAAATAAATACAAGACATGATAGGAAAAACTGTGATAGCCTAAGAAGTAATGCTGTGGTTTTTGTTGTTTCTTTGTGGTTTTAAGAGACAAGACATATATTTAAAAAGAGGAAAGCAAGGATAATTGCTGAGTTCTTAAGAATGGGGTATGTGAAAAGATTGAACTTCGTAAAGAAGTATAATACACCTTTTAAAATGGAAAGCAGAGCGTAAAACTTGGCTGGTGATGCGCTTCCGGGGTGAGCGCCCAGTAACCACTGGTGGGAGAAGTCTGTCCAAGGACCCTGTATTGCTGTATACAACAATATACAGTTGTAGGTGGGTGGTAGATCCAGTGATGAGAGGCTGAATATTCTCTTTGGATCGTATCTATGTATTCCATGAAATAAGGCCATCAGGTTGTGAATGTGCTGTCATCAGGGAGATTAGCTAGAGCTGAAGTTTCCAAACTTGTGATTTAACCAATAAATGTGAGTTGGTACAGAGTAAGATTTATATGCAAAGAGGAAATTTTAATGATTGGTTATAGAATTTGAGGTTGGAAAAAGAAAACTGAAAATAACAGGCGTAGAGGCAACAGTAAATAGAAGGTAGGGTTTATGAATTTTTGGTCCTGAAGGATTGCTCACCCATAATACCAAAATGAGTAAGCTGCAGTGGAAAGTGTTTCAGTATTATCTCATAATATGTGGAGAAAGAGTTTTATAATACTTAAAGCTTAGATTCTGGAAGCATAATATTTTGGATCTGATTCAGACTTCAATAATAGCAAAACTTGGAACAACAGACACTGTACCATTGTAACTCAGTTTTCTCATCTTTGAAATTAAATGGTGAGCACTTCCTTAATAAGGTTCGAAATCATATCTGACATGGAGTTAACACATATTCGCCATTACCAGCACTATAGAAAGGTGTGTTATCAACAATGCAAAATATAGAGTACAAGTATTTAAATGAGTGGATAAAGAAGGTTATAGCGCAAAGTCATTGGTGAAGAATAGGTTAAGAAATTGAAAGGACAGAGTTATTGGAAAATCGTATGTGTAGACATTACTGGAGTAATAAGTTATATCTTGAATATTAGGAATTTCTACTCACTCACATGAGCTGCATGCTTCAAATCCCAGCTACTAGGGATACTGAAGCAGGAAGATCATGAGTTTCTACTGTTTTGTGCAGTGTAGAATCTGGCTTTGAAAATTCCTACTCCATGACTTGGAGGATAATTTTTGCTGGTTAGTGGTAAAGGAACCAATTGTGTAAACTCAGTGATAAAAAGTACCAAAATAAAATATTGATGGCATTTATTATGAAAACAATTCTTTTTAAGGAATCCTTTTAAAGATTAATTTAAAGGGATGTTTTGAGTTTAAAATTTTAGTCCATGACATTACCTTGTTGTAGTCTTTCTTTAGCATGAGTGAAGCCAAGAACAGCATTAAGAGTAACAAATTTCATACTTAATTGTTATTACCCAACTTTCCATTTTTACTTCTAGGGTATTTTTAAACATCAACAGAAGACTTTTCAACAAACTAGAATGCTTCAGACTGACAGCCTGAAAACACTTAAGCAGGCAGATGATGAGTTCTTAAAGGTATGTAATAAATTTTAACATCATGCATTCTCTTAATACATTTCAAAATTTACCTTTTTTCCATTATGAATAAGTGACTGTGAATGAAGTGATGGCAGATTTTTCAAAGTTTTAGCGAGGAAATATTCAAAACAAGAAATGTTGAGACTTTTTATTAGAAATGTGCTTATGCATCAAATGCATAATATAATAACATCATAACTATCTGTCTTTGTGTATCCAGTATTTGTTAAATAAGGAAGTGCTTAGTTGATATTGTCCAATATTTTGTTTCCAAATGTATTATAGAAGCATTTCATGATATAATAGATTTTAAAATAATTACAGGTACCAAAGTATTTTCATATAATCATAAAAGAGAGTCTAGAACACAAAAGGTGAGTGTTAAAATTCCGGGACTGAAGAAATGGCTCTGCTGTTAAGAGTGCTTGCTGCTCTGTCAGAGGATTGGAATTTGCTTCCCAGAACTCACGTCAAGAGGCTCACAAGTCCAGCTGCAAGGCATAGGACACTCTTGCTAGCCTCCATGAACAACCACGTACATATATGTACATACATAGACACACCCACATAAATAAATGATAAAATTTTTATAAAAGTTATAGAGTTAAAGGATTTTTTATAAGTAGATAGGCATATCAAGGTCCAAACAGTAGTTTTAAGACACTTTGAAAGAACTTTATACTCATTTCTATGAACATCAAAGAGCGAGTCTTAAGTCCATTTGGAGAGCTGTTATTGCCAAGGTTACTGCACCTTTACAGTTATCATGCCATGCTGGCAGTTGTTGTGGTTCATGTTCCCTCTGGCTAAGTAGGACTGTTGGTTGCCTGCCTTCTTTTGAAACTTTTCTGCCAACTTCGGGTACCATGAAAGCTAGTTCCCAAGGAGGAGTCTTTCAAGTCAGATACAGCTTGGGTCCTCTGAGTCTGGGCCCAAAGTGTGCAATAAACTAGTTGAGTTTTTTAAAAAAATCTATTTGTAAATTTAGCAGAGAACTGGTTCCATATGTCTGCTATGTACGCTATCTAAAACATTACTTTCTGCAAATATAATCTGTAACTTCCTCTTCTATAAGATCCCTTCCATTTACTACATCTACTCATTAACCACATCTCTGTACATAATTGCTTTAATTAAACCCACAGGTGATGGACTTCCATTCTTTGGATATATTCTTTCCCTAGAATATTGTTAATTCCCGTATTTTTGAAACCTTATTCTTTTGACAACCTACTTGGAATTGCCCCATTTTCTACACTGTAGCTAAAAATTGATTTATTTCCGTTCCATTTATGAAGTGTTTGAATAATTTTGTTTGCATGGGTTTTCTTTTTGCATTGAAAGGAGTGAGCTACCTTGTCATTTTTTTTAAAAGTCTCTCCACACATTCACATAACAGTACACCTTAAGTACTAGGCAAAAGTAACATGTTAGTTAATTAACTTAATTTTTTCAGTAATTATGGGAGCACGGGCAAATGATGCCAGTTCTGGGAAGCCTGAGAGAGAAGCATGTGATGATGGAGTGTAGCTTGGGCTAAACACTGTGATCCTATAAAAAAAAAAAAATGTACCAAAATGTAGTTTTTGTTTTATATACCTTAGAAAAATTCTTGTAATACAGATCATTTAATTATCATTCACACTGACTGTTAATCATAAAAAATAAAAGTTAAGCTATTATTTGAGAACATTTTAAAAAGTCATGTGTACTAATTGGACTTTTGGATTTTCTAGTGTATCTAATTCTACACATTTTTGTTCTTTCTCCCTTTATAAATATTTGGTTTTATGTGGCTCACACTAGCCTTGGTCTTCATAAATACCTGAGAACTCCAAATCCCTCTGCCTTCACCTCTCTTCTGCTAAGATTACAAGTGTGTCCCACTGCTTTGTTTACATTGTGCCAGGGATCAAGTGGAGGGTTCATTCATGCTGGATAAGCACTCTACCAACCAACATAACTGCCCAGCTCCACCCTGCTTTTTGAGACTGGGTCTTACTATGTTGTCCAAATTAATGCCAAGTTCTTTATGCTCTCAAGTGAGCTTTAGGGAGACTTGGAGCCACACTTTCTTTTTTCTCTCTCTAACCTTAACATCTAAATTGACTATTAATTCACACAGAGTGCACTCACACAAAGTACACTATTTTCATAATGTTATAATAATCATTGATTCACTTGTTCACAGACAAACGCATATATATAGTATGGGGTGAATTTGGATGTATTCCAATGTTTTATGAAGATGGAAGTGATATTGTATATTATTTGAATATGAAAAGATTCTTAAATTTTAAAACTATCTTGAGAACCTGTGAGGCAAAGTTGTTTTGGAACTAAAGCATTCTTTTGTGCTTTAGGTTTTGGAGGATTTCGAGAAGAATTATACCAATGTACTTAACAGTATACACAATGAGTTTCAAAAGCAGAAGACTCTGCTGCAAAGAAAAATTACAGATGGTTAAATATTGAATTGTAGAAACATGGAAGAATACAAGCACCAAAATATTTTGTTTTCCTTAAATACAACACTTTAAAAATATTATTCTGGTGAGTTGAGGAAAACAAGAACCTGAGCGATGTAATTTGTATTTTGTCAGACATATGTCTTTGAAATTTGACTGTATTTTATACCATCTTTGATCATTAGCTTTATAAAGTTCGGTACCTCTGTTCCTGTTGACTTCCAAATAAAATCTCATCAGGTTTTTACCTGTGAGAACAAATTTTTCTACAATGTTATCTTTTATGAATAAAGATTTTGTAAGGGAGGCATGGCATGGGGGCACATGCCTTTAATCCCAGCACTTGGGAGACAGAGGCCAGTGGATGAGTGAGTTCAAGGCCAGCCTGCTCTAAAAAGCAGAAGTTGCTTGAGACCAACAGTAAACACGGGTATTTACATTACAGTTCATAGCAGTAAGGTCCAGGTCATTCAGGGCTACATAGTGAAACCTTGATTCAAAAGAGAACAACGAAATATAGGTTTGAGATTTAGAATAATTCCTTTTTTATCAGTGACAAGGCACAAAGGATGAGGCAGTGGGACACTAGGCAACATCTAACCCCACCTCATATGGTCAAGTTTCCACTGGAGAAGATGAGTTAATCCAGACTTATTTATAGAACATAGGTAAGACATTACTGACAGAAATGTTGGTGACCACAGGGGTGGCCACACAACCTGCTGCTTTGTTGTATATAGGATTAGGGGAACACACAGGTACATGTAGAGCATAGACAACTCTGAACATGACTCCAATCCAACACACAGCTTCATTTAGGTAACAGGGTTTAAGTCTCCTGACCCTAGTGCTCAGTCTCATTTTCCAACTAAAAACTTAGGGACAATCCAGGCCAAAATGTGCTCTGGTGACTTAACACATATCCTGGTTCTGCTCTGTCCCTGAGTAGAAGGTTTGGATGGGCAATGGAAACTTAGACGCTGTCAGTGTGTGAGTGATCCTCCTTAGGACTCCATGACACAACATCAAGCATCAAAAGATGAAGGTCAGGAGACAGCAGTTGTAATGCAGGCTTGATTTCAGAGGGCAAAGCAGGAAGCCAGTCCTCACAGGAAGGCAGCTTGTTTTGGTTTTCAGTATCTTGGTTATTGAAAATCTTTTGGGCTATTTTGATGAGCTGGGAGTTATTTCACCCCTGCAAAGGCATCTAGCTGTTGGAGCATTTCTTTATATCCAGGACTGATTAAAGGACAAAAGCCAAATTTAATACCTGGCACTTTTTTGATCCATTGGGCCAAGAGAAGTGCCCCAGAAAACTCTTCTGGGCTGTGAAGAATCTTAGTTGTCATAGACAAATTTGTGATTTTTCAAGCTGCATCCTGAATTACAGACATAACAGAGCAATGAAAAGTGTCCAGGGCCTGAGAACCAGCATACATATTGGGATCCCAATCTGGGTGCTTGGATGGGAAAGTTGCCTCAAAAGTTAGTAGCTTTTCACTATTCATACAGTAGCTGAGGCCTAAAAGCCTTCCCTGACTCTGCTAATTATACAATCCCTTTCCTCCGAAGTAGATAGTCAGAAGGAGCAGCAGATGAGAGATATGAATGTGGGTATAAGAATGATGGTGAGGAAGGGACGGACCAGCAGAGCGTCCCTGACTTCTGAAAGGGGCATGACATTCCGGAGGCTGGACTCCTCACTCTGTGCCAGAAGCTGTGTGTCCCAGTCCAGGATGGCTGCTGGGGGTGTCACAGAAGGCTGTGTGCTCCAATCTGCTGCAGTAAGTGCATCTGCTGGTCCCCAGGACCTTTCCAGAGATTAACTAGATGACCTGAGTTCGGTGTCAATTGATTTCCACACCATAGGATTTCCTCTCACCTGGCAATCACAAACACTGGTGTTTTAGGTCCCAGAGTTCAGTCTCCTGGTCGCTGTGCCAACACTGCTGTCCTGCTCCTCAGACACAGTGCCCTCCTGGGCTGCAAGGCCCGGAAAATATCTTCAACAAAATCATAGAAGAAAATTTCCCCAAACTAAAGGAAGACCTATAAGAATACAAGAGGCCTACAGAACACCTAAGAAATTAGACCAGAAAAGAAAATCCTCCCACCACATAATAATCAAAACAGTAAGTATTCAGAACAAATTAAAAACACTAAAAGCTGCGAGAGAAAAAAGACCATGTAACCTATAATGGCAAACGCATTAAAAACACACCTAACTTCTCAACAGAGACTATGAAAGCAAGAAGGGCCTGGACAGATATCATGCAGACCCTAAGAGAACACAGATGCCAGCCCAGGCTAATATATCCAGCAAAACTCTCAGTCATCATAGATGGAGAAAACAAGATATTCAATGACAAAAACAAATTCAAACAATACCTACCCACAAATCCAGCATTACAGAAGATACTAGGAGAAAAAATAGAACACAGGAAAACTAACTACATTCAGGAAAACACAGGAAACAAATAACCTCACTACAGCTAAACCAAAAGTAGCCAAGCACACAAACACACTACCATAGCCAACAGCAAAATCAAAGCATCTAACAGCCACTGGTCATTAATCTCCCTTAACTTCAATGCACTCAACTCTCCAATAAAAAGACACAGACTATCAGAATGGATACATAAACAAAACTCAAGAATCTGTTGCATACAAGAAACATACCTAAGTCACAAAGATAGACATTACGTGAGAGTAAAGAGCTGGAAGATGGTTTTCCAAGCAAAAGGATCCAAGAAGCAAGCAGGAGTAGCCATTCAAATATCTAATAAAATAGACTTTCAAGCAAAATTGATCAAAAGAGATGGGGAAGGTCATTTTATACTCATCAAAGGAAAACTCCACCAAGAAGACAGCACAATTCTGAACATCTATGCCCCAAATACAAGAGCACCCACATTTGTAAAGGAAACATTAATAAAACAAACCACACATATATCCTCACACATTGATAGTGGGAGACTTCAACACACCACTCTCCACAAAAGACAAGACAACAAACCATAAATTTAAAAAAGAAAGAATGACTCTTCAGAGGTCATGAATCAAATGGACATAACAGACTTCTACAGAACCTTTCACCCAACCACAAAAGAATTCACCTTCTTTTCAGCACCTCATGAAACCTTCTCCAAAATAGACCATACAGTTGGTAACAAAAAAAGTCAAACAGATACAAAAAGACTGAAATAATCACATATATCCTATCTGACCACCATGGACTAAAGCTAGATCTCAACAACAAGAGAAATAACAAAAAGCCTACACACACATGGAAACTGAACAACTTGCTACTCAATGACAACTGTGTAAGGGAAGAAATAAAGAAATTAAAGTATTCCTAGAACTCAAAGAAAATGAAGGCAAAATATACCCAAACTTATGGGACACAATGAAAGCAGTGCTAAAAGGAAAGTTCATAGCACTAAGTGCGTTCAAGAAGAAATTCAAAATGTCTCATGCAAGCAACTTAATGGCTCACCTAAAAGTCCTAGGGATAAAAAAGAAGAAGTAGACACCCCAAAGAGGAGTAGATGGCTGGAAATAATCAAACTCAGGGCTGAAATCAGTAAATTAGAAACAAAATAATTCAATGAATCAATTAAACTAAGAGCTGATTCTTTCAGAAAATCAACAAGATAGACAAACCCTTAGCCAAAGTAACTAAAAGGCAGAGAGACACTATCCAAATTAATAAAATATGAAATGAAAAGGGGGACATAACAACAGACTCTGAGGAAATCCAAACAATCATTAGAACTTACTTCAAAAACCTATATGCCACAAAATTGGAAAATCTAAATGAAATGGACAATTTTCTCAATGGAATGCATGTACCAAAGATGAATCAAGACCGGGTAAATCAATTAAATAGTCTTATATCCCCTAAGGAAATAGAAGCAGTCATTAAAAGTCTCCCATCCAAAAAAAAAAGCCGAGGACCAGATGGTTTCAGCACAGATTTCTATCAAAACTTCAAAGAAGAGCTAACTCCAATTCTCTTCAAACTATTCCATAAAATAGAAACAGAAGGAACACTACCAAACTCATTCTATGAAGCCACAGTCCCCTTGGTACCTAAACCTCACAAAGACCCAACAAAGAGAATATCAGGCCAATCTCCCTCATGAACATTGATGTAAAAATACTCAACAAAATCCTTGCAAACTGAATGCAAGAACACATCAACGATATCATCCACTATGACCAAGTAGGATTCATCCCAGGTATGCAAGGGTGCTTAAGTGTAAGGAAACACATCAATGTGATCCACCATATTAACAAACTGAAAGAAAAAAAAAACATGATAATCTCCATACATGATGAAAAAGCATTAGACAAAATCCAACATCCATTTATGGTTAATGTATTGGAGAAATCAGGGATACAAGGCACATACCTAAACGTAGTAAAGGCAATATACAGCAAGCCTATAGTCGACATCAAACTAAATGGACAGAAACTTAAATCAATCACACTGAAATCAGGGCCAAGGAAAGGATGCCCACTCTCTCCATATCTCTTCAACATTGTTCTTGAAGTCCTTGCTAGAGCAATAAGACAATTGAAGGAGATCAAGGGGATAAAAATCAGAAAGGAAGAAGTCAAAGTATCACTATTTACAGATGATATAATAATATACTTAAGTGACCCCAAAATTTCTACCATGGAACATCTACAGTTGATAAACACCTTCAGCAAAGTGGCAGGATACAAGATTGACTCAAAAAAACTAGGATCCCTCCTGCATATAAATGACAAAAGGGCCGAGAAAGAAATTAGGGAAACAACACACTTCACAATAGCGACAAAAGACATAAAGTACTTTGGTGTGACCCTAACCAAGCAATTCAAAGACTTGTATGAAAAAAATTTCAAGTCTCTGAAGAAAGAATTACAAGAAGATATCAGAAGATGGAAAGATCTCCCATGATCATGGCTTGAAGGATTAACATAGTAAAAATTGCCATGTTACCAAAAGCAATCTACATATTCAATGCAATTCCCATCAAATTACCAACACATTTCTTTACAGACCTTGAAAGTAAAATTCTCAACTTCACATGGAATAACAAGAAACTCAGAATTGCTAAAACAATCCTCTACAATATAAGCTCTTCTGGAGGTATCTCCATCCCTGATCTTAAGCTGTACTATAGAGCAACAGTTATAAAAACTGCATGGTACTGGCATAGAAAACAGAATGGTGGATCTATGGAAATAGAAGACCCAGAAATAAACCTACACACTTATGGACACCTGATCTTTGACAAAAATGCCAAAACCTTACAATGGAAAAAAGATAACACCTTCAAGAAATGGTGCTGGTCTAACTGGATAGCTACATGTAGAAAAATTCAAATAGATCCATACTCATCACCCTGCACAAAACTAAAGTCCAAGTGGATCAAAGGCCTCAATATAAAACCAGACACAATAAACCTGCTAAAAGAAAAAGGGGTAAGAGGCTTTAACTCATGGGCACAGGAGACAACTTCATGAATGGAACACCAACAGCACAGTCTCTAAGAGCAACAATCAATAAATGGGACCTCATGAAACTGAGAAGCTTCTGTAAAGCAAAGGACACTGTCGTCAGAACAAAAGGACAACCTACAGATTGGGAAAGGATCTTCAACAACCCTATATCTGACAGAGGGCTAATGTCCATTATATATAAAGAACTATAGAAGTTTAAAAGCAACAAACTAAGTAATCCAATTAAAAAATGGAAAACCGAACTAAATAAACAATTCTTGATAGAGCAATATCGAATGGCAGAGAAACACTTAAATAAACGTTCATCGTCATTAGTCATCAGGGAAATGCAAATCAAAACGACTCTGAGATTTTACCTGACACCCATCAGAATGGCTAACATCAAAAACTCAAGTGAAAGTACATGCTGGAGAGGCTGTGGAGAAAGGGAACACTCTTCCATTGCTGGTGGAAATGTAAACTTGTACAGCCACTCTGGAAATCAATCTGGTGCGTTCTCAGACAACTAAGAGCACTTCCTCAAGATCCAGCCATACCACTCCTAGGCATATATCCAAAAGAGAATCAAGTACACAATAAGGACATTTGCTCAATCTTGTTGATAGCAGCTTTAGGTCCTTCCCTGAGACTGATAGTCCAACCAAGTAGCATTCATGGAGATAACACAGAATCCCTGCACAGATATAGCTCATGACAATTCAGTCTCCTAGTGGGTTCTATAGGAATGAGACCTAACAGACTAGGATCAGAAGGAAGGAAAAGAATACCTCCCCTACCAGTGGACTTGGGGAAGAGCATGTGTGGAGGAGGAGGAGGAAGGGAGGGATTGGGAAGGTTGGAAGGACGGAACTACAGGGGGGACACTAAGTAAATAAAGTGTAATTAATAAAAAAATTAAAATAAAAATAAAAAAAAAATGAAGGAAACAGGCAGGACAAGATGGCTGTGCCAGGAGAACAGGGCGTCTGAGGAGCCGGACAACATTTCCTGTACACCGACTCAGAGACTGAACCCTGGGCCCTAAAACAATAGCAATCGTGTTTTTCAGGTGAGAAGAAACCCCCACAGCGTGGGAATCGGTCTTGACCACTCTCAGGTCGCCCATACAGAACCCGGAAGAGATCCCGGGTCGTGCAAGCACTAGGTCCCCAGACCAGAGCCACATGCCTGCGTGTCCTGATCACCTTCCCAGGCTGATCGGTGGGCACAAAAACACCAGAGACTGGGAGTCCCTGTCCTGAGAGAATCCACAGGGAAGGAAGGAAAGCGTACTGACTTAAATCACCCAGTCCTTCCCTGGAAAAAGTCTCGCAGACCGGCGGGGCCGATCTGACATCACTGAGCTGTGCTCTAGACACAGGCACAAACAGTTGCTACGCGCCAGCTGTCCAACTGTGTCACAGCAGCTGATCATTAAATTTATAGCAAGAAACCCAGAAGCAGGGCAGCTGTCTTCAGGAATTCCCTGGGTAAGAGGAGAACCCTCTTGACTAACAAAGACCACAGTTACCACTCAGGTCTCTATCCCTAAGGTGAGCAACAGAAACTCCTGAAAAAAAGGCCAGCCATCCAGGGACTATACACAAAAAGCTGAGAAGACTTCCTTCAAGAAAAACCAGCTTTCTGCCAAGGGGATGCTCTCCACAGAAGGATCCCCAGGAACCACCAGAAACTAACCCCAAACACCTAAGATAACCCAATGGGCAGAAGCCAGCATAAAAGCTCAACCAACAAAAGACAGAGCAATATGGCATCTCCAGAACCCAGTTACCCAGGAGCAAGTAGCCCTGGACACCCCAGCATAACTGAAATCCAAGAAGATGACCTAACAACTATGCTCATGAAGACGATAAGAGAGGAAACAAATAAGATACATAAAGACATAGAGAAAGATAGACTCAAACAGAATATGGCCATCTGTAAAGAAATAGAGGAAGTTGCTGCCAAATAGATTGTGGACTTTAGAAATGAAATGCTTAAAGCACTGAATGAAATAAAAGAAACAGAGGTTGGTTCAAACAAACAGCTGAAAGAAGTGATGGAAAAACAGGAAAATACAGTCAGACAAGTGAAGGAAATCAACAAAATGGCTCAATATCTGAAGGTAGAATTGGAAAAATTGAAGAAAACACAAATGGAGGAAATTGCAGAAAGAAAGAACTTAGAGAAGAAAACAGGAACTACAGAGGTTAGCATAACCAATAGACTACAAGAGATGGAAGAAAGAATCTCAGGTGTGGAAGATACAATGGAAGAAATAGATGTATCTGTCAAAGAAAATGTTAAATCTAAAAAATTCCTGACACAGAACGTCCAAGAAATTCAAGACAACATAAAAAGACAAAAATCTAAGAATAATAGGAATAGAAGAAAAGGAAGATTCCCTGCTTTAAGGCCCAGATAATATTTTCAAAAAAATCATTGAAGAAAATTTCCCCAACTTAAAGGAGAGGCCAATAAGAATACAAGAGCCCTGCAGAACACCCAATAAATTAGACCAGAAAAGAAAATCCTCCCACCACATAATAATCAAAACAGTAAGTATACAGAACAAAGAAAAAATACTCAGAGCTGTAAGGGAAAAAGGCCAAGTAACATATAATGGCAAACCCATTTGAATCACACCTGACTTTTCAACAGAAACTATAAAAGCCAGGAGGGCCTGGACGGATATCATGCAGACCCTAAGAGAACACAGATGTCAGCCCAGGCTACTTTACCCCGCAAAACTCTCAGTCCTCATAGATGGAGAAAACAAGATATTCAATGACAAAAACAAATTTCAACAATACCTACACACAAATCCAGCGTTACAGAAGATACTAGAAGGGAAAATACAAGCCAAGAAAACTAGCTACTTTCAAGAAAACACAGGAAATAATTAACCACACTACAGTAAAACAAAAAGCAAGCTTATGACCGCACCCAACATCAAAAAGAAAAGGCTCTAACAACCACTGGTCATTAATCTCTCTCAGCATCAATGGACTCAACTCTCCAATAAAAAGACACAGACTAACAGAATGGATACTTAAACAAAATCCAGCAATCTGTTGCATTCAAGAAACACACCTAAGTCCCGAAGATAGACATTACCTGAGGATAAAGGGTTGGAAGACAGCTTTCCAAGCAAATGGACCTAAGAAGCAAGCAAGAGTAGCCATTCTAATATCTGATAAAATAGACTTTCAACGAAAATTAATAAAAAGAGATGGGGAAGGACAATTCATACTCATTAAGGGAAAATTCCACCAGGAACACATCACAATCCTGAACATTTATATCTCAAATACAAGGACACCCACATTCGTAAAAGAAACATTGATAAAAATTAAACCACATATAGATCCCCACACATTAATAGTGGGAGACTTCAACACCCCACTCTCAACAAAGGACAGGTCAACAAAACAGAAATTAAACAAAGAAACAATTTCTCTGACAGAGGTCATGAATCAAATGGACATAACAGACATTTACAGAACCTTACACCCAAACACAAAAGAATTTACCTTCTTCTCAGCACCTCATGGAACCTTCTCCAAAATAGACCACATAGTTGGTCACAAAGCAAGCCTCAACGGATGAAAGAAGATTGAAATAATCCCTTGTATCCTGTCTGATCACCATGGAATAAAGCTGGACCTCAACAACAACAGAAATAGCAATAATCATACACACACATAGAAACGGAACAACTTGCTACTAAATGACAGCTGGGTCAGGGAAGAAATAAAGAAAGAAATTAAAGT
This sequence comes from Meriones unguiculatus, assembly GCF_030254825.1. NCBI lineage: Eukaryota > Metazoa > Chordata > Mammalia > Rodentia > Muridae > Meriones > Meriones unguiculatus. The sequence goes on from NC_083369.1 coordinate 119,458,104, forward strand.
CTTCCTAGAACTCAATGGAAATGAAGACACAACATACCCAAACTTGTGGGACACAATGAAGGCAGTGCTAAGAGGAAAGTTCATAGCACTAAGTGCCTTCAAGAAGAAATTCGAGACAGCGCATTCAAGCAACTTAATGGCTCACTTAAAAACCCTAGAAAAAGAAGAAGCAGACACACCAAAAAGGAGTAGACAGCTGGAAATAATCAAACTCAGGGCTGAAATCAATCAATTAGAAACAAATAAAACAATTCAAAGAATCAATGAAACCAAGAGCTGGTTCTTTGAGAAAATCAACAAGATATACAAACACTTAGCCAAGCTGACAAAAAGGCAGAGAGAAACCATCCAAATCAACAAAATCAGAAATGAAAAGGAGGACATAACCACAGACACTGAGGAAATCCAAACAATCATTAGGACTTAATTCAAAAGCCTATATGCCACAAAATTTGAAAATCTAAATGAAATGGACAATTTTATTGACTGATTCTACATACCAAAACTCAATCAGGACCAGGTAAAGCAATTAAATAGCACTATATCCCCAAGGAAACAGATGAAGTCATAAAAAGTCTCCCATCCAAAAAAATCCCAGGACCAGATATTTTCAACACAGAATTCTACCAGACCATCAAAGAAGAGCTAACTCCAATTCTCTCCAAACTATTCCACAAAATAGAAACAGAAAGAACACTACCAAACTCATTCTATGAAGCCACAGTCACCTTGGTACCTAAACCTCAGAAAGACCCAAAAAAGAAAGAGAATTTCAGGCCAATCTCCCTCATGAACATTGATGCAAAAATACTCAACAAAATACTTGCAAATCAAATACAAGAACACATCAAAGATATCATCCACTAAGACCAAGTAGTCTTCATCCCAGGCATGCAGGGGTGGTTCAATATAAGGAAATCCATCAATGTGATCCACCTTATTAACAAACTGAAAGACAAAAAAAACACATGATAATCTCTCTAGATCTGAAAAAGAATTTAGATGCTGACAAAATCCAGCATCCATTCATGTTTAAATTATTAAAGAGATCAGGGATACAAGGCACATATCTAAACATAGTAAAAGCGATATACAGCAAACCTACAGAGAACATCAAACTAAACGAAGAGAAACTTAAGGCAATCCCACTGAAATCAGGGACAAGACAAGGCTGCCCACTCTCTCCATATCTCTTCAACATTGTTCTTGAAGTCCTTGCTAGAGCAATAAGAGAGTTGAAAGAGATCAAAGGGATACAAATTGGAAAGGAAGAAGTCAAATTATCACTATTTGCAGATGATATGATAGAATACGTGAGTGACCCCAAAAACTCTACCAGGGAACTCCTACAGCTGATAAACACCTTCAGCAAAGTGGCCGGATACAAAATTAACTCCAAAAAATCAGTAGCCCTCCTGTATACAAAAAAAAAAGGTCCAAGAAAGAAATTAGGGAAACAACACCCTTCACAATAGCTACAAATGACATAAAGTACCTTGGAGTAACCCTAACCAAGGAAGTCAAAGACTTGTATGAAAAAAATTTCAAGTCTCTAAAGAAAGAAAGAGAAGAACATAGGAGAAGATGGAAAGATCTCCCATGCTCATGGCTTGGCAGGATTAACATAGTAAAAATGGCCATCTTACCAAAAGCAATCTACAGATTCAATGGAATTCCCATCAAATTACCAACACAATTCTTTACAGACCTGGAAAGAAAAATTCTCACATTCATATGGAATAACAAGAAACAGAGAATTGCTAAAACAATTCTCTACAATAAAAGATCTTCTGGAGGTATCTCCATCCCAGATCTTAAGCTGTACTATAAAGCAACAGTTATAAAAACTGCATGGTACTGGCATAGAAACAGAATGGTGGATCAATGGAACTGAACAGAGGACCCAGAAATAAACCCACACATCTATGGACACCTGATCTTTGACAAATATGCGAAAACCATACAATGGAAAAAACATAGCATCTTCAACAAATGGTGCTGGTTTAACTGGATGTCTACATGTAGAAAAATGAAAATAGATCCATACTTATCACCATGCACAAAACTGAAGTCCAAGTGGATCAAAGACCTCAAATAAAACCAGACACACTAAATCTGTTAGAAGTAAAAGTAGGGAATACCCTTGAACTCATTAGCACAGGAGACAACTTCCTGAACAGAACACCAACAGCACAGTCTCTAAAAGCAACAATCAATAAATGGGACCTCATGAAATTGAGAAGCTTCTGTAAAGCAAAGGACACCATCATCAAAACAAAACGACTGCGTACAGACTGGGAAAGTATCTTCACCAACCCTATATCTGACAGAGGGCTAATATCCAGCATATATAAAGAACTAAAGAAGCTGAAAAACAGCAAACCAACTAATCCAATTAAAAAATGGGGAACAGAGCTAAACAGAGAATTCTCTGTAGAGGAATATCGAATGGCAGAGAAACACTTAAAGAAATGCTCAATGTCATTAGCCATTTGGGAAATGCAAATCAAAACGACCCTGAGATTTCACCGAATTACACCCATCAGAATGGCCAAGATGAAAAACTCAAGTGACAACACATGCTGCAGAGGCTGTGGAGAAAGGTGAACTCTCCTTCACTGCTGGTGGGAATGTAAACTCATACAAACACTCTGGAAATCAATCTGGCACTTTCTCAGACGACTAGAAATATCACTTCCTCAAGATCTGGCCATACCACTCTTAGGCATATATCCAAAAGGGGATCAAGTACACAATAAAGACATTTGCTCAACCATGTTTATAGCAGCTTTATTTGTAATAGCCAGAAGTTGGAAACAGCCCAGATGCCCTTCAACTGAAGAATGGATGCAGAAATTGTGGTACATCTACACAATGGAGTATTACTCTGCAATGAAAAATAAGGAAATCATGAAATTTGCAGGTAAATGGTGGGACATGGAAAGATTCATGCTGAGTGAGTTGTCCCAGAAGCAAAAAGACACAGACGGCATATACTCACTCATATACGTATATAACATAAGATAAACCTACTGAACCCTGAACATCTAAAAAAAACTAATCAAGAGAGCAGACCCTGAATAAAACGCTCAGTCTCCATCCCGAAAGGCAAAGAGGATAGACATCATAAGAAGAAGAAAACAGGAAACAACCTAGGAACCTGCCACAGAGGGCCTCTTAAAGGCTCTGCCCTACAGACTATCAAAGCAGACACTGAGACTTAAGGCCAACTGATGGGCAAAGTGCATGGAATCTTAAGTAAGAAGTGGGAAATAGTAAGATCTGGAGAGGACAGGAACCCCACAAGGAGAGCAACAGAACCAGAAAATTTGAACACAGGGGTCTACGCAGGGACTCATTTTCCAACCAAGGAACATGTGTGGAGATAACCTAGAACCCCTGCACAGATGAAGTCCATGACAGCGTAGTGTCCAAGTGGGTTCCATAGTAATGGGAAGAGGGACTGCCTCTGACATAATCTGATAGCCCTGTTCTTTCCTGTTCTTTGATCACCTCCCCCAGAGGGGAGAGCAGCCCTACCAGGCCACAGAAGATGACAATGCAGCCATTCCTGATGGGATCTGATCGACTAAGATCAGAACGAAGGAGAGGAGGACCTCCCCTATCAATGGACTTGGGAGGGGCAAGCGAGAACCAGGGGGAGGGAGGGTGGGGCTGGGAGTGTAGGAGGGAGGGGCTTATGGTGGGATACAAAGTGAATTAACTGTAATTAAAAAAAATGAAGGAAACAGCAAACAATAGCTCACAGAGTGTGTCACCTAGTGGCTGAATCTGGAGAAACTTGCCGGTTCTCAGATGAGGGCTTGCAGAGAGCAGTTCAGCTTGCCTTTCCTAGTTACCAACAACAGAAAAGGCTCTGTGTCCGGGAGAAAATACAAAAATACCAACAGAAAAATCAAGAAACCTAATTAACTCCTAGGCCAAACTTGCAGTGCTTGCAGTCAATCACTAACTCACAGATGGCCAGGCACTCACTCAAGCCAAAGCAAAACCAGGTGTTTTTTGGGGAGGGTCAGCAATGGATTTGAGGTGGCCTGGTAACATTTGTTTTCTTGGAAAACTCAGCAGTGTCTTCCAGACACTACATGGCAATTATTTTAAATTTTCATTTCCTCTTAGTTGTTTCACCTTTATGTTTAACCTTGCACAAACATCAAACTGTTTACTGGAGGCCAGGCTTGTAGACAGTACAGGAGGGGTGAAGACAAAAACCCTTCCCAGTGATATTCAAGCTCTCAAATGCCACTGATCCATGGATGCACTTATATTTCATGAAAGAGAGGAGAAATTTCATGGAGTGCAGATGTGAGATATTCTGATGCCCTTTACCATTGGAAAATCAATATGGACTTCAAGCTTTGATGTTTCCACAGGATTCATATCTAAAAAAAGCTACTCCTATCCCATGAATTCCGTCACAGAGCATATTTTAGCACATGCTAGCATTCCCATTTCAGTGAACAAATGAATTTCTAATAGATTGTTGAGAAACTTAATCCCTACTATTAAAACTATAGCAAAGCAATACTACTGTGCCAGGACTTCGGTTAAAAGAGGCTTTAGAGATCCTCCCCTAATGTTTACCAAATCTATTCTAACAGCTGGGTGATTTAAAAAAAGAAAACTCAACCTGTTTGTCTATATGGAAGTGAAATCCTAGGATAGGAAAGAGGTTCCACAGCAGAGAATACACTCTTGCGTATGGAAAATAGTGAATTTGACCTGAATGCAATTGGTTTCTTCTACATTCAAGACCCAATAGTGCACATTCTTGAAATGACAGGACATCTTCCAAAAGAAACCTATGTCATGAAAAATTCCACAAAAAAGAACAAACAAATAACCCAAGAACGCTCAAAAAAAAGTCCTGAATTCATTCACCTTTTGTTTTTCTCAGCCATGCTAGTATATTTCACCAGGCGGTAACACCCAGTAGGAACACTTGAAAGGATTGAACAAGATGGGTTAATACAACATGTCCGCAGGAATCATGGATACCACCCTCCAAGAATACGGTAGTTGAATGCTGTCTACCGCAATCACGTTAACCACGTCATATAATGCAGGTGTATAACCACTGAGAGTATGGAGAGAATCCAGTGTAAACATCATACAATGTTCCACGACTCCAGTTCTTCCATCGAGTCTGGTAATACAGGCCTATAATGAAAAATGATGGCAATGAGTATGAAGGATAACCCTCCACAGATGGCCCTCCACAGCCCCTCAGCTCCAAATAGCAGGTCTCTCACCCTATCCTGGCTCTCATCCTTGACACACAGGAAATGCCTGGGTACTGAGTCAAGACATCTGAGTCACCATCCCCCACACTCTAATTAAACCCGGGAAACAGGAGGAGTCCTGGGTGTCTGCCCTACACACTCTACTTCCCTGGTTTTACATCTCATCTCAGGCCTTACTGACCAAAGTCTTGATTGTCTTCATCAGCAGGCTGAACACCTCAAACCCCCTGCACTCAGGGTTTCCCCACGATTGTCTCATAGCCAAGACAGTCTTGTAACTGTTGTCCACAGAATAGCCTAACGTCAAGTAAAGTTCACAGCTTAGGAATTGAGTATGTGTATGCTCTACATAACTTTCTGCTTATTTTCTTTTCAGTTAGTGAACAAATGTGTATATCATTTCACGCACTTTGGCAGGGGATATACTGCCACACATACCAAACAAAACCCTGGGTGAGAAAGGTATCAGGAAGGAAGGATAGGTAGCCACCTACCTATGAAGTAACTTACCCTTTGCATATTCTGAAAGCTAAGTGGTCTCACAGAGTCAATGTTGATATATGAAGTTCCTGTGATCATGGAATAGGCCACCAGCACCAAATCTCCCTTGAAAGGCCTGAATGCTGAAACAGTCAACAAAGTTAGAAGTGTAAGAATTGCACTAGGATCACATCCCTTTGTCACAGCAATATGCTGACCAACATTTCTTGCATGTAGGGTAACTTTTCCAAATGCTTAGAAACCTCACATAGCTTACTTATGGAGGGAAAGCTTAGGCCCTTTTAATGATGGGTATCTCCAATGATTTGTCAGGCATTAATAATGACATGAGTGTGCCTGAGAATGGAAGTTATGGCTAGGAGCCCTGGATTTACTCAAGGGGTCACACTGATATCTCTTTTGAGGGTGGTAGCTAGGTACATATCACAATTACATGCTTGAACGTTGGTACCTGGTCTAGGGACAAAATATTAGAACCTGTATCTTGAGTATTCTTGAAAGAGGACACAAAGAGAAAAGAGACCTGTATGCACCTTTGCTTCAAAGTCATGGAAGTACTTTCAAGGTAAATCTCTTATACATGTGTGATGCTCTCACTGATTTGATTTTGAATGCATTCTGATGCACTGGCAAAAAGACTATGATCTTAACACTCAGAAGGGCAAGGGAAGTGATTCTTAATCTCATGAACAATTCTCACATATGTTGTTTGTTTCAGGTAACATTGACGAAGCCTATGCCACAAATCAAAATAAAAAAAAATAGCCAAATAAATGAATCAATTAGTGAAAACCACATGGACACATGATGACATTCACAAGGGACAGAATCTGTAGGCGATGTTTATAGTATTACCCTTTTCCCATTAATTGTGCCTTACTTTCAATTTCAAGGACATTTACCACACTCTCAAGAGGTTCTAACCCAAGCCCAATACCTATATGCCTTGCCCAATGTTGTTAAAGCTATAAATCCTACCTCCAGAAAACAGGTGTATAGGAAAAGAAACACCATTGCTAACGTAGATGTTGTCCTGCATTACGTGAGTGACATATTTAATACAAAATCTCTTGCCGAGTTTTGATGGATCCTTACAGTCAAGTGGATTGTTCATAATTTTCACCTATAAGAGAAGAAGACAGTAGCTGCAGGTAAAACAACAATTATATTCAGGAGTTTGTACACTTACCAAGGTGTTGCCATTAAAACAACAGGTTTTAGTGGGTTGACCTCTCACAATTTTGAGGATACTTGCAGGGTATAGTTCTGTGCCAGAGACAATGGACTTTATTATTCATACCGAACAGCCCTCCTGCTGCAGAAAGCTATTAAACACCTCTTCTCAAACCTCCAACAAGCATTTTCTGTTATAGATGTGCTATGGACCTGAGATGATGGCATAAATTCTGTGTTCTTGCTCCATGGACTACTAATTGCCTTGCAAATGTGAACTTCACACCTTTGTTTAACTCACTCACAAACTTACCTTCTGGCCTTAGGAATACAGGGCTCTTGCTTTCTTGAAACTCAAAATTCAACAGTGTAAAATACATTTAAATATCTACTCCTGAACAAGTTGTAATCATGGTTGTCACTCAAATTAGAGAATTGTTTTGCACATGTATGCAGAAAGAAATTGCTAGAGTGACATGTCATGGGGTAATTGGAGGAAATGGGCTTTGAGGTACATGGGAAGGAAGAGAAGTGGGTTTCTTGGCAGACAGGAGTGGAGAACAAATAAATCAACAAAGACAAGAATGAGCATCACAATTTTGGAGAAGGGAGGAAAGCATGCTAAGCCCTATGTGGCCTGGGTACAGGAGCTCTCAATGCCTTGGAAGAAGTAACCCAGAAGAGATTGCAAAGACAAGTCATGCAAGGCTGGCTCCATTTACCTACAGTCTGGAAGGATAGTATTTTTCTGGCTTAACAAAGATAATGACCCTTATTGGAAGTGTTTTTCCTTTAAAATTATCAATGTATGTCCTTTATATGGAAATAGAATAGCCACATGAGCACAAGCAGAAAACCATCTCCATTATCCAGAAACTGTGACTTGCTGCCTGTTTGAAAAGCAAAAGTGAGCAATATGCATGCTATTGAAATATCTCAGAAAGACACAGAAAAGGACTGCAGAAATGGCCATCTGGACTCACCATTGGGAAATGTGGAACAATTTGTGAATTGCATTCCCAATCACATGGTACTTATTTTGGATGCACTCATTATGTGTAGAGGGAGAAGAGTAATGATAAGTTCTTGTCCTAAGATCCCTGATGGACGCTGGAATCACTAATACCAAAGGATGTTACATGTCTTTTCAAACCCTAAATACTTTCCATTTCTACCTGTCACTTGGTGTACTTCTGGATAGTTACCAGTACAGATGGGATGGTCCTTCTCCCAGGATTGCTTGCACTGAGGAGACAAGAGCTTAGCTCCTGTCTGACTGCTCACCACCACTTATGTCAGCATGCAGGGGAATGAGCATCTCAAACTCTGACCCTTCTGCATCCTGAGTCTACACTAACGCACAGGCATATTGAACCCTAAATCATTTCTGAGTTTTCCTGGCAAGTTTCCATTCTCCCAGTTGTCATTTTTCTCACCACAGAAATACCACCAACAATCAAAGCAAAGAGTGCAGATAGTCTAAGACCAAGAAAGGCTCCAAGATACAGTTTGTCCTCGAAAACAAATGAAGTAAAGTGGGTGGTCCAACTCATGGTGCATCCTTCTGTTAGCACCCATATATCAAACTCAGGCTGACTGTTTTCATAACGTGTATAGCTCTCTGAAAGAAATAGAGTACAGTATTTAAGGCCTGTAATTCCAGCACTTAGGAGTCAGAGGCTGCAAATTTGAGGCTAGGCAAGGGGTCATTGTTAACTTGAGGCCGTGTGATGTATTGAGTAAGACTCTCTCACATAAAACTAATATCCAAAACAGAAAATTTACCTCACATTGTTTATCTGAAACAAGGCCTTAAATTTTAGCCCTGGAAGACATGAACTTATTATGTAAACCATTCTGACTTTGAACTCAGAGAGATTCTATATGCCCTTTTGCCACCCAATGGTATAATTAAAGGCATGTACCACGATGCTATTCATGAGATGACTGCAACTTAACATTTCCTGCTATAACGAAGAGATACATGCAAACAATATGCTTACAGGTTAAGGAAATTGTACATAAAAACAAGAAAAAAGGGATATGGGTTATATAATAGGTTACATATGACTCTAGATGGGTCATACTAATGAAAAGTGCAAAATTGATTTTCTTTTGTATGTATGTTTTCTTTTTTAATTAAAATTTATTCACTTTGCATCCCAGCTGTAGCCCCATCCCACATCCCTTCCCAATCCCTTAAACCTTCCTTCTTCTCCTCCAAGACTTTTCCCCAGTCCACTGTTAGGGGAGGTCATCCTCCACTTCCACCTGATCCTAGCATATCAGGTCTCATCAGGAATGTCTGCTTTTCTTACACCTTGAGTATTTTTTTAAACTTAGAGGATAAGAGTTTCTTTATTCTGGAACAAAATATGACTGACAATGTGCTTTATCACATTTCCTGGGGAGAGAAACACTAAGCCCATTCACCTCAGATTGGTACCAATGCAGATCATTTCACCAAAGCCCAACATTGTGAGAAATGTGAGTTTATACACACCCTAAAGAGACATTATTAGAGGAATGTGGGTGACCCCACCTAGAAAAGCACAATAAGTACACCATGGTCCAGGACTCAGATTCAGTCACCCAAAGACACTTTAAGTATTTAGGAAATTCTGAAAAAATAAAAACAAAACAAACAAAAAAAAAACATGACTCTGATTTTCAGTTCTCAAATTTTTGGTAATTTTCCAATACTAATAATGATAATGATAAATGTACCTTGCATATCAGTACTGATAAAAAGGTTTTTCTGTAGCCTATGCCTGAGGCTATACATTAGAACAGTATAGCCAAACTTTATTTGAGAATAGTCATTGATATGCAAATACCTGAGCTAATTCTGTTTTTAGAACTAACTCTTACAAAATCTATGACAGAACTTTGTTGCACAGTAAATATAGCTTGAATATTATATAAAAGAGTATAAAGTACATTATGTTTATCATACTATTTCCAATTGTTTGTATTCCTAGAAGAGAAAATAAGCTTTTCCTATCAGTGGAAGCTGCAGATTATATGAGTTCACATAATTGTCATCATTCAACATATTTAAATACTGAAGACAACTGAAACAAATCTTTAGGAAGAGAAAAAACATGATACAGCAACCACATATCAGAACAAGCCAATTAAACTCACCCTACATTAGTGTTGGTCTTATCCAGGAGAGAAATCAAAATCCCACTAGGTTAAGAGACTCTGGGAAAACTCAGTGTTACCTTGATGGCATTCAGGACCTGAGTTGTTTCATCTTCTTCCACAAGAGCGATGACATTTACTCCGATTCTCACAGGCATATTATCACAGACTACGTCAGTGTGGAAGAATATGGATTTGTTAATCCATCCATAATTGGCACACAAGCTGGTCACGACTCCATGCACAGACTGCAGGTTTGAGATGTCTATTAAACAGGAAACGAAGGTCTTACTGGTTCATGTCAAATGCAAGCAACAAGTATTCAGGAGCTCTGCTCTGACCATCTGTACTGTGTATGTTTATGGCAACTTGGCATACACTAGAGTCATTAGAGTGGAAGGAACCTCAGTTGAGAAAATGTCCCCACAAGATCAGGTTGTAGGCAACCCTGTAAGACCTTTTCTTTTTTTTTTTTTTTTCAATGCAGTTTATTCAGGAACCTTGAACAATCATTGGACCCTGGGGAAAGCCAGCCCACAGCTTAAATAGCCTCTGGGTAGCCAGCCCCAGCATGCCACGTGGGCAATGCAGATAGGTCCACATACATGGAAACAAGCTGCACACAAAAAGGAAATTTGCTCAACCATGTTTGTAGCAGCTTTATTTGTAATAGCCAGAAGCTGGAAACAACCCAGATGCCCCTCAACTGAAGAATGGATGCAGAAAATGTGGTACATCTACACAATGGAATATTACTCAGCAATGAAAAATAAGGAAATCATGAAATTTGCAGGTAAATGGTGGGATCTGGAAAGGATCATCCTGAGTGAGTTGTCCCAGAAGCAAAAAGACACACATGGTATATACTCACTCATATAGACATACAACATAGGACAAACCCACTAAAACCTGTGCATCTAAAGAAACTAAGCAAGAGAGAGGACCCTAACTAAAATGTCCAATCCCCAGCCAGAAAGGCAAAGGGGATGGACATCAGAAGAAGAAGAAAACAGGAAACAACCTAGGAACCTACCACAGAGGGCCTCTGAAAGCCTCTGCCCTACAGACTATCAAAGCAGATGCTGAGCCTGATGGGCAACTGTTGGGCAGAGTGAGTGGGGTAAGGCATTTTCTTAATCAGTGCTTGATGGGATGGTGGTCTTGGGTTCTATAAAAGAGAAGCCTGAGCAAGCCATGGTCTCTGCATCAGCTCCTGCCTCCAGGTTCCTGCCCTGCTTGAGTCCCTATTCTCACTTCTTTCAATGATGAACAGTGGTGTGGAAGCAAACACTCTCCTTCAAACTTGATTTGGTCAGTTTTGCATCATAGCAAAGCAACACTATACACCACCCCTGTAGATATGAGCGTATAACATCACCTGTCTGAACATAAGACAGGAACCATTTCCCCTTCTGGGGAATGCTCAAGAGCATCTTCCAAGGGCAAGATGCAAAGTCATCTTGACAACACAGTTCACACTTGTGTCTCGTGTTCTGTGAGTGGGTCCAAACACCGTCCCACCAAAGCAGCTTGGGCCACAATATAGTATTGGCCTTACTCTCGTGAACTCAGGGACATCCTCAGCTCAACAGCCACTCAGGATGGTGGCAGACTGCTCCCCACTGTTCCTGCCCATTCTACCTCATCTCATGTTGGAAGAGAACCTTTCTGGAGAGTCTCGTTGAGTGGCAGACATGGGGGCTAACTCGAAGAGGATTACCTTGAGGCTGTTCTTCGGGTGCTTCCTCGGACTTCTTGTTCCACTGAAATAAAGCAGATATCCTCCGTAGAAGACTTAGCATGGCGGAATCACTGGGCAAGGCTTGATGTTTACAGATTAATCATCAGGTCTCTGTTGTGTGTCTCCAGGACTGTGGACCCAGTCCCCAGTCTCTATGGGATGTTAGTGAATGTCTAAACGGACACACTCAGGAGAGCCAGGGACAAGGTTCTTCCCTGGCTGCTGTCCACTTCCCTTAAAGCTCGCCAGCCAGGGAGAGCCCACCTTTATCTGCTCGCCAGCCAATGAGAGTCAATGTTCTTGCCTATGTCACAGCTATAGACAATGAAAGGCACTGGACTGAGTCATTTGGCCCCTCCCTCCCATTGTGACTGCACCAGTGGGCAAGTCTCTGGAAAAGCTGCTTGTAGGTGCCCTTGGGTACTCACTGTGTATGGAAGGCCCTATCCCTACAATTTTGTCACAGGATCAGGAGTTTGTCTTAGGAGGTGTGGCAGAAAGCCGAGTCCCTAAAAGTCCACTAAAAATCATGCTTGATGATGGACATAAGCACTATCTACATAGTGGCAGTTTGAATCAGGGATAAAATGTATTTGGGTGAGCTGGGCACAGTAGCACACACCTGTAATCCCAGCACTAAGGTACCCAGAGGCAGGCAGATCTCTGTGAGTTTGAGGCCAGCCTGGTCTACAGAGTGAGTCGAGGACAGACAAGCCTACACAGAAAATCTTTGTGTTCAAAAACAAACAAAGAAATAACAACAACAAAAAAAAGAAACCCAAAATGTTTGTGTTGTTCTTTAGCATTATAAAAGTATGAGGATAGAATTCCTGTTTTTATTTGTTTTTTTCTTTTTTTTTTCTTTTTTTTTTTTTTTTTTTTTTTTTTTTTTTTTAGTGTTTTAGTATTTTTTAATTCAAAGTCTGTAGTTTGGAAACTAAAACCACAAATATCACCATCCAAAGAAGTCGGGTAGTTGGAGGCAGTGCATTTATGGCCAGGATGGGGACAATGAGGTGACCTAGAGAACAGAAGAGACCAGGCCCTCTGGTCAGAGCACCAGTGTAAGAAGCAGAGACAGAGCATGGACAGGGCTGCAGTGTCCTCCCCTTCAATGAGGACAGCCATCCAGAATTAATGTACCATATTTCCTCTCTTCAAGGAGACCCTGGTCTCCTTAAATTATCATCCAAATGGCAAAACTCATGTGTATGGAGTAATCGATACTTCAGAACAAGCCTGGGTCCACTCTTTTCAACCCTATATAAACAGGCATCAGAGGTAAGTCAAGGTTACAGGAGTGACACTATGAACAAGAAAGGAGGGACCCACATCACAGCTCAAGGTTTCCAGCCCTTCTAGGTATCTGGAGTAGCAGGCATGATTGTCAGGCTGTTGGTCGGGACAGGAACAGGAAAGTAAGGGCTGTGATGTATCTCTCCTCCCCAACCCTCACTTCAGGTCCCCCAGGGCATCCTCTTGTGCTTTGTCCCTGCTGGGAACACACCATGTCATTGCCACTGCATGCTATAGCCTCAGCCTCTTCATCTCCTCAACCACCATTCACAGAGTCCCTTTCCTCCTCTTCTTGTTCTCCAGTCTCTGCCCCTTCACACCACATTACCTCTTGCAATTTTGCTAGGATCCTGAGTTGATACAACAGGATGCAGAGCCTTCCCTCTGCTGCCCCAGGAGCCTCCCTGGGACCCAAGCACGGGAAGATATGAAGCCAGGCACTGTGCCAGGTAGGCACCATGTTTAAAATGGCAACCATCTGCAACATGAAAAGACCACAGATGTCCAAGTATCCAGGCACACCCCATTGCCTAAGCAGGTTCAAGGGCCACACATGATGATGTATCTGAGCACTGTTGCTGGACAGTGGCTTCACACACACACACACACACACCCCTTCTAGGTAGAAGCATCACAACCTTGTACAAAAACCACATTCTTGTTGATCTTGAACCCAGGTTCTCTGGAATAGAAAATGGTAGTGCAAGAGCTGGTATTTGGTCTACAGACTTTCCTTCAAATATTTATCAGACAAGTTAATCAATATTATAGTGCACTGTGTATGAATCAGTAATGTCCTAAAATAATGAGGTAAGGTTTTTTTTGTTTGTTTGTTTGTTTTTTTTTTTTACGTGGTAGAAATATTATCAAACAATTCCACTATAAATGCATTGCAGGGCTTTGGGTTAACTGTAAGATAAGACTGGTATATTCTGTAAATGGTAAATGGTGGGATCTGGAAAGGATCAACCTGAGTGAGTTGTCCCAGAAGCAAAAAGACACACATGGTATATTCTGTAAATGGTAAATGGTGGGATCTGGAAAGGATCATCCTGAGTGAGTTGTCCCAGAAGCAAAAAGACACACATGGTATATACTCACTCATATAGACATACAACATAGGACAAACCCACTAAAACCTGTGCATCTAAAGAAACTAAGCAAGAGAGAGGACCCTAACTAAAATGTCCAATCCCCATCCGGAAAGGCAAAGAGGATGGACATCAGAAGAAGAAGAAAACAGGAAACAACCTAGGAACCTACCACAGCGGGCCTCTGAAAGCCTCTGCCCTGCACACTATCAAAGCAGATGCTGAGCCTGATGGGCAACTGTTGGGCAGAGTGAATGGAATTTTAGGTAAGAACTGGGAAATAGTAAGAGCTGGAGAGGACAGGGTCTCCACAAGGAGAGCAACAGAACAAGAAAATTTGAACACAGGGAACTTCCCAGAGACTCATACTCCAACCAAGGACTATTCATGGAGATAACCCAGAACCCCTGCACGGATGTAGCCCAGGGCAGTTCAGAGTCCAATTGGGTTACATAGTAATGTGAAGAGGGACTGCCTCTAACATAATCTGATTGGCCTGCTCTTTGATCACCTCCCCCTGGAGGGGAGCAGCCTTACCAGGCCATAGTAGAGGACAATGCAGCCACTTTTGATGTGAACTGATAGACTAAGATCAGAAAGGAGAGGAGAACCTCCCTTATCAGTGGACTTGGGGAGTGGCATGCAAGCAGAGGGAGGAGGGAGGGTGGGATTGGGAGGGGAGGAGGGAGGGGCTTATGGGGGGATGCAGAATAAATAAAGTGTAATTGATGAAAAAATTTTTTAAAAAAAGGGAAAAAATAATTTAAGAACCTTAAAGGACTTTCAAAAGTGGAGGAAAACATGGAGTTAGTCAATTTACATGGAGCCCGTCTCGCCCCTGGGGGCAATGGTCTCCTGAACCTACTCAGACCTCGGACTCCACCACTGCTAGTTCTAGAACTGATGCAGGATGTTCCAACAAGGGGGTTAAGGCTTCTCATAATATTTCCTATAAACCCACACCTATTTGTTTATATCCCCCATTTTTATTCATTATTAGCCAGATAGAACCAAGTAATTGTGGTAATGATACTTGCTTTTTTGCCCAATGCTGGAATGCTAGTGAATTTAGGTAGGCCCTAGTTACTCGTATGCCTCGCTGGGTGCCTGTGCCCGTTGATGCCCCTCAAGCTATGACTCTCTTCAGACAGAAAAGGGATCTTGGAACTACAGCCACCATTGTTACTGCCATCTCATTGGCAGCTGTTGGAGCTACCACCGCGGCATTAGCCATGAGTCATACTGTGCAGACTGCTCAGACCCTGAATAATCTTTTAGCCAATGTAGCTCATGCCTTAGATGTACAAAAAGGAATTAATGCTAAAATAAAAGGAGGCTTGATGATGTTCAATCAGAGGATTGACCTTGTGCAGGAGCAAATTGATACCCTATGGCAAATCGCTCAACTTGGCTGTCAATGGAAGTATGCTGGACTTTGTGTCACTAGCATACAATATGACAATTTTTCCCGTGCTGCAAATCTGTCTAAACAATTGTCTAGCTATATTTTAGGTAATTGGACTGGAGAATTCGATACTACGATGGAGCAGCTGTGAGTGGCCATTGTCACAGTAAATTCTACCAGAGTGGATGCAGGACTAGCCACAGGATTATCAGCATGGATTGCTGCAACCATGAATCATCTGAAGGAATGGGCGGGCATGGGAGCGTTAGCAGGCCTTCTGGTGTTGGTCTCCTTGGTTTGCCTGTGGTAAAAATGCAAGATTAGATTCTCACAACAGAGTAATGCAGCCATGACCATTCAGGCCTTTACAGCCATTGAAGCAGGACAGTCTCCCCAAGCATGGTTGGCTACCATAAAAAGCTAAAATGTTACGCTCAGGATGCGAGGCTAAGCATTGCACTCAGGGTCAGCCTCTTTGGACCCAGAGAAGAGCATGTCTGATTGCATGCGGGTTGATGCCCCAGGTCCCGCCTCTGAGAAAAAGGTATCGGATGGGTCTGATGCTCTTTGGGTGGATGACACCTAAATGAACATCAGTACAAAGTCCCAATTTATTTCTAATATCAGAGATCAGACCTCTACTCTTGCCTGATGCGTCTAAAACAAAAAGGGGGAACTGTAGAGAGCTGCAAAATGCTGTGCCTTAAAGATGGAACTGGTTTCCGCCTTCCACCTTCCCGATGGTGAGTGCTCTCTGTCACAAACAACTCCACATTTGGCTAAGGCCGAAGATCTGGCTTGCTTCCATGTATGTGGACCTATCTGCATTGCCCACATGGCACACTGGGGTTGGCTACCCAGAGGCTATTTAAGCTGTGGCTGGCTTTCCCCAGGGTCAGATGATTGTTCAAGGTTCCTGAATAAACTGCAATGAAAAAAAAAATATTATCAAACAATTCCACTATAAATGCATTGCAGGGCTTTGGGTTAACTGTAAGATAAGACTGGTATATTCTCCAGTGCATGTTTGGTTTTATTTGTTTCTTTTGTCATTTTCAATAAGGACTATCCACATTAATCAGATCTTTTAAAAACCATTTAAAAAATGGTTTGGATTTTTGTTCTCATCTTTAATATTTCTGCTTTGCATGCACTTTTGACACATTTTTCTTTTAACTAAGGTGGGGTGCCAATTCTGGGGGGTCCCCTTTGTTTCATTAATCAAAATTGCATGTGTCCATTCCTTTCCTATGCCTGAAGATTTGAAGAAGTAGACTTAAGAGTGAAATCTGTGAATGCTAGGTTTCTGGTGGCCTGGCTTTGAAAGTTCCTTCAAATATACAGGTTATGCATGGACTGGAAATGTCAAAGGATGAAGAATGAGATATAAATAAAAAAGCAGCCTTTATTGCTTTGCAACAGTTCTCCAAGTGGAGAACTGGGGTGATGAAAATGACTAGCACTCTCCACTGACCTAATATGGTATGAAGATGAAAACTGAACTTCCACCTAGATGCCACATCTGTGTTCTACTGGACAGGTGCTCTTTGCCAGGGCTTCCAGAGCCACTAGTAGACTCTACCAACAGGCTTCTGTGCCACAGTGGTGGTAGTGTTCCGTCCATGACCTTGTAATTAGGACAGGTCTCAGAAATTCCATTTCTTGGAGGTGTGTGGTAGTTCTATTCACAGTGTGAGTGACAGCAGTTCATTCCGTCAGTCTTCTGAAGTCAAATTAAAGTTAAATAGAAATGCTAAGGTTATGTACATCTAAGCAGTCTCAGCTAAGGTATGGTTCTACTACATTGACCTATCATTGACATGGGCTTCAGTCTCATCTTGTAGAACTGTCAGAAAAGTTGTTAGAGCTGAACATTCCCCTTCTGACAGAGGCCTTTCCCTTCTCCCAGAATAATATACCTGGGAGAAATTCCAACTCTTGTGTGGTCCATTATTTCAATATTCTCAGATTGAGAGACACATGTATATCTTAATGCTATCTTCAGTTCTGTCAGCCCTGTTACAGATTTGGCATAGAAATACAGGAAAAGTAGTCACTGAAACAGAGGATGTGACTCAAGAACATAAGGAAAATAACCTTGACCGAAGCCTATGTATTTCACACTAGTGTCCAACTGTTATAGTGTATATAAAAACCATATATAATGACTATATACTAAATATTCCTTAACAAAAATTAAACATATGGAACATTGACATGTACCACAGCTGTTACAAAGAGAAAATAAAATATTCATTCAAGAATGATGGGACATAAGTTTCCATATGAAGGGTAAAAGTAATTGGATCTTTATCTGGTAAAAGACACAAAAATTATGTCAAGATGAATAAAGACATATATAAAGCAACACATTATAGTTTTAATTATATTTGATGTGTATGGGTGTTTTGCATATTCCTTTTTTCTGTGTACTACATTTGTGCCTTGTGTCTGAAGAGGCCAGAAGAGAGCATCAGATCTTTATAGACCCAATAGTATAATGGAATAAATTTTTGATTTCCAATAATTGTAGTTTTCTTTAAAACATGTAGAGGTGAATACTCAACCAAGCACAAAGAAGTACAAATTGACTGATGATGTAACTCAGTGGTAGAGTGCAGTGTGAAAGCTAGGAGTTTGATCTCCAAGACGCATTGGAAAGGAAGAAGTCAAAGAACCATTTTTTGAAGATGATATTAAAGTATACATAAGTCACCCCAAAAATTATACCAAGAAACACTTACAGATGATGAACACCTTCAACAAAGTGGCTGTATACAAAAGTTAATCAAAAAAAATCAGTAGTCCTCTTGTATACAAAAGACAAATGGACTGAGAAAGAAACTAGTGATACTACACCCTTCACAATAGTCACAAAAGACATAAAGTACCTTAGTGTAACTCTAACCAAATAAGCCAAAGACGTGTATGGAAAAAAAAAAATCAAGTCTCTGAAGAAAGAAATAGAAGAAGATATGAGAAGATGGAAAGATCTCCCATGCTCATGGCTCAGCAGGAATAACATTAAAAATGGCCATCTTACCAAAAGCAATCTACAGATTCAATGCAATTCCGATCTGATTACCAACACAATTCTTTACAGTACTTGAGAGAAAAATTCTCAACTTCGTATGGATAAACAAGAAACACAGAACAGCTAAAACAATCCTCTACAATAATAGATCTTCTGAGATATCTCCATACCTGATTCCCAGGTGTATTATACAGGAACAGTAATAAAAACTGCATAGTCCTGGCATAGAAACAGACTAGTGAATCAATGAAATCAAATAGAAGGCCCAGAAAAAAAAAAAAAAAACCACGCACCTATGGACACCTGATTTTTATAATCTTTATAGTAATTACAGTTTATACCCTTTGTAAACTTGTGCAACCACTTTGGAAGTCAATCTGGTGCTTTCTCAGACAGTTAGTAATAGTGCTTCCTCAAGATTCAGCCATACCACTCCTAGGCATATATACTAAGAATGTTCAAGTATACAACAAGGACATTTGGTCAACCATGTTCCTAGCAGCTTCATACGTAATAGCCAGAATCTGGAAACAACTCAGATGTCCCTCAGTTGAGGAATGGATACAGAATTGTGGTACATTTACACAATGGAATACTACTCAGCAGTTAAAAACAAGGAAATCATAAAATTTGCAGGAAATGGTAGAAACTCGAAAAGATCATCCTGAGTGAAGTATCCCAGAAGCAGTAAGACAAATAAGGCATATACTCACTTATAATTCGATATTAGATTTATAATGTAGGGTAAACATACTAAAATCTCTACACCTAATTAAGCTAAGTAAGAAGGAGGACCCTGGATAAGCTGATCAATCCTCAATCAGAAAGACAAACAGAATGGACATCAGAAGAGGGAGAAAACAGGGAACAGGACTGGAGCCTCCACAGAGGGCCTCTGAAAGACTCTACCCAGAAGGGTAACAAAGTATAGCAAACTTTGGGCAGAGTGCAGGTAATCTTATGAAAGAAGAGAAAGATAGAAAGAACTGGAGGAGACAGGAGCTCCACAAGGAGCAACAGAAGCAAAAAAAAAAAAAAAAAAGAAAAAAGAAAAAAAATCTAGGTCCAGGGGTATTTTCTGAGACTGATATTCCAACCAAGGACTATGCATAGAACCTCTGCACACATATACACCCTGACAGCTCACTCTCTGAGGGGGTACCTTAGTAAGTGTAACAGGGACTGTCTCTGACATGAACTCTTTGGCTGGCTCTTTGGTCACCTCCCCCTGAGTGAGGAGCAGCCTTACCAGTCCACAGAGGAAGACAATGCAGCCAGTCCTGATGATACTGCTTATGGTAGGGTCAGATGAAATGGGAGGCGGTCCTCTCACTCAGTGGACGTGGAGAGGGCCTGGGAGGAGCAAAAGAAGGGCCAGATTGAGAGGGGATGAGGTAGGGGGCTTCAAAACTGTAATAAATAAAAGTTTAAGAAAAAATGCCTCAGAGTGCAGCTGGAGAGAGGGCTCTTTTGGTAAAGTACTTTTCTTGCAAGCATGAGGACTTAAGGTAGGAGCCCAATGAGAGGACCTGGCTAAATAAGCCTGAACAAACCAACTTTGTGACAGGCTTCATTTTCTTGCTGGGACAGAACAGGCCTGACTTTTCTGTTCCTCAGAAAAAGAACTCCAGTTCCAGGAAAAAAATAAAAAATAAAATAAAATAAATTAAAAACAGGAACTGGCTTCCCCGGACAATTGACCCAGTGAGATAAGATTATTTAACTACTGGTGTGAGAAGGCCCTATGCCCTGATCAGACTCAAGTAGCCTTTGTGTCCATGGACCGTGCCCTGATTAAGGCATGTAACCTCTGTGAGCTCCCACCAGGTTGAGCAAATTTGAACCAGTTTAGAGAACCCCCCCCCCGGTCACTAATCAAGCCTTAGCTAGCCCTAGCCAATCATCAGTATTGACACTTGGACCCTTGCTTTTGACCTGTACCAATCACAGTAAAGACGACCTAACTGTCCCTGACATTCCCCCAGTTAACCTTAAGTAGAGTTTGTGTGCTCATCTGGGGGTCAACATTCTGCCTGGATGATGATCCCTGCATACTGGATCTCTACAGAATAATTGCATTTTGTTGTTTGCATACTACTCAAGTTCAGAGTCATTTCTTCAGTGTCTTCTGGACCCTAACACCAAGACTTCAAGGTACAAATTCAGGCTGGGTCCTTGGACCCCTGCACATATGTGTAGCAGATGTGCAGTTCTTCATGTTGGTCCTCCAACAACTGGAGCAGGGACCCTCTCTTACTCTGAGGGATGCTTTTAGATCCCTTTCCTGAGCCAGGATGCCTTTTCTGATCTCATTGGGAGAGGATGTGCTTAGTCCTGCTGCGCCTTGATGTGCCAGGGCAGGTTTTTACCCATGGGGCAGATCTCCCCCTTCTCTGAGGACAAGGAGAGCAGAGAATGTTTTGGGGAGGATGGTGGCCTGGGAGGAAAGATGGACCTGCAAATGAGATGTTAAATGAATGGATTAATTAATGGTAAACAAAAAAAAAAAAAAAAAAAAACAGGCTGGGTAGGTGCAGACAGGTAGATACGTGGAGCCAGACTACAGGAATTGGTGACCCTCAGGTTCAATGAGACCCTGTCTTAGTACTTAAGTGAGAAATGATGAGGCTGTACCTGAAATCTACCTACACACACACACACACACACACACACACACACACACACACACACGCACCCCATATACACGCACACATACACATATATGTACTCACACATACACACAGGAACATGTGGGCACGTATACACATCATTCAAAATTATTATTATTATGATAGGGTTTCCCTGTGTATCACTATTTGTCCTGGACTCACTTTTAGATCAAGCTGACCTCAAACACAGAGAGATCTGCCTGCCTTTGCCTCCCAAGTGCTGGGATATAAAGCATGTTCCGCCACCACCCGGCTTCATATTTGCTTTTTAAATAGTTGGAAAATGCATTCTTGTTTCTTGTAAGGCTATTTCAAAATCATCAGGATGTCTTTTTCCTTAATCAGTTTATAAGACTGAAACAATCCCTATAAAAATGTCCGTGATTTTTTGGAGAAAGGTAATATTATAAAAAGGGTCATTTAAACATTATGTCTGGGGTTGATAGATTGGCTCAGCAGTAAAGAGCAATGTTCTTCTAGAGGTCCTGAGCTCAATTTTCAGCAACCACATGTGGATTACCACCATTTACAAAGGAATCTAATGCTCTTTTCTGGCATGCAGCTCTACATGCAGACAGAGCACTCAATCACCAAAACATATATGTACATAAATGCATAAATTTATTTTTTTAATTTTTTATTTAACTTTTATTAATTACACTTTATTCACTTTGTATCCCCCCCATAAGCCCCTCCCTCCTCCCCTCCCAGTCCCACCGTCCCCCCCCCTTTCTGCATGCATGCCCCTCCCCAAGTCCACTGATAATGGAGGATCTCCTCTCCTTCTTTCTGATCTTAGTCTATCAGTTCTCATCAGAAGTGGCTGCATTGTCAGCGTTCTAGGTTATCTCCATGATTAGTCCTTGGTTGGAGTATGAGTCTCTGGGAAGTTCCCAGTGTTCAAATTTTCTTGTTCTGTTGCTCTCTTTGTGGAGTTCCTGTCCTCTCCAGCTCTTACTATTTCCCACTTCTTACATAAAATTCCATTCACTGTGCCCGACACTTGGCCATCAGGCTCAGCATCTGCTTTCACAGTCTGCATGGCAGAGGCTTTCAGAGGCCCTCTGTGGCAGGTTCTGAGGTTGTTTCCTGTTTTCTTTTTCTTCTGATGTCCGTCCTCTTTACCTTTCAGGGTGGGGATTGAACATTTTAGTTAGGGTCCTCTCTTTTGCTTAGTTTGTTAAGATATACAGATTTTAGTGGGTTTATTCTGTGTTGTATGTTTATATGAGTGAGTATATTCCGTGTGTGTCTTTTTGCTTCTGGGACAACTCACTCAGGATGATCCTTTCCAGGTCCCACCATTTACCTGCCAATTGCATGGTTTCCTTATTTTTCATTGCAGAGTAATACTCCATTGTGTAGATGTACCACAATTTCTGCATCCATTCTTCAGTTGAGGGGCATCTGGGCTGTTTCCAGCTTCTGGCTATGGTTGAGCAAATGTCCTTATTGTGTGCTTGAGCACCTTTTGGATATATGCCTAGGAGTGGTATGGCTGGATCTTGAGGAAGCGCTATTCCTAGTTGTCTGAGAAAGCACCAGATTGATTTCCAGAGTGGTTGTATGAGTTTGCATTCCCACCAGCAGTGGAGGAGAGTTCCCCTTTCTCCACAACCTCTCCAGCATGTGTTGTGACTTGAGTTTTTCATCTTGGCCATTCTGATGGGTGTAAGGTGAAATCTCTGGGTCATTTTGATTTGCATTTCCCTAATGGCTAATGACGTTGAGCATTTCTCTAAGTGTTTCTCTGCCATTCGATATTCCTCTGTCGAGAATTCTGTTTAGCTCTGTTCCCCATTTTTTAATTGGTTTGCTGCTTTTCAGCTTCTTTAGTTCTTTATGTATACTGGATATGAGTCCTTTGTCAGATAAAGGGTTGGTGATGATTCTTTCCCAATCTGTAGGCAATCGTTTTGTTTTGATGACGGTGTCCTTTGCTTTACAGAAGCTTTTCAATTTCATGAGGTCCCATTTATTGATTGTTGCTCTTAGAGCCTGTGCTGTTGGTGTTCTGTTCAGGAAGTTTTCCCCTGTACCAATGAGTTCTAGGGTATTCCCCACTTTTTTTTCTAGCCGATTTAATTTGTCTGGTTTTATGTTGAGGTCTTTGATCCATTTGGACTTCAGTTTTGTGCAGGGTGATAAGTATGCATCTATTTTCATTTTTCTACATGTAGACATCCAGTTGGACCAGCACCATTTGTTGAAGATGCTATCTTTTTTCCATTGTATGGTTTTGGCATCTTTGTCAAAAATCAGGTGTCCATAAGTGTGTGGGTTTATTTCTAGGTCTTCTGTTCGGTTCCATTGATCCAACATTCTGTATCTATGCCAGTACCATGCAGTTTTTATAACTGTTGCTCTATAGTACAGCTTGAGATCAGGGATGGAGATACCTCCAGAAGATCTTTTATTGTTGAGGATTGTTTTAGCAATTCTTGGTTTCTTGTTATTCCATACGAAGTTGAGAATTTTTCTTTCCAGGTCTGTAAAGAATTGTGTTGGCAATTTGATGGGAATTGCATTAAATCTGTAGATTGCTTTTGGTAAGATGGCCATTTTTACTATGTTAATCCTGCCAAGCCATGAGCATGGGAGATCTTTCCATCTTCTCATATCTTCTTCTAATTCTTTCTTCAGAGACTTGAAAATTTTTTCATACAAGTCTTTGACTTGCTTGGTTAGGGTTACACCAAGGTACTTTATGTCATTTGTGGCTATTGTGAAGGGTGTTGTTTCTCTAATTTCTTTCTCAGCCTTTTTGTCTTTTGTATACAGGAGTGCTACTGATTTTTTTTTTTAGTTAATTTTGTATCCGGCCACTTTGCTGAAGGTGTTTATCAGGTGTAGGAGTTCCCTGGTAGAGTTTTTGGGGTCACTCATGTATACTATCATATCATCTGCCAATAATTATAATTTGATTTCTTCCTTTCCAATTTGTACCCCCTTGATCTTCTTCAACTTTATTGCTCTAGCAAGGACTTCCAGAACTATGTTGAAGAGATATGGAGAGAGTGGGCAGCCTTCTCTTGTCCCTGATTTCAGTTTGATTGCCTTAAGTTTCTCTCCGTTCAGTTTGATGTTGGCTGTAGTTTTGCTGTATATCACCTTTAGTATGTTTAGATATGTACCTTGTATCCCTGATCTCTCCAATACTTCAAACATGAATGGATGTTGGATTTTGTCAAATGCTTTTTCAGCATTGAGGGAGATTATCATGTGTGTTTTTTTTTTCTTTCAGTTTGTTAATATCGTGGATCACATTGATGGATTTCCATATACTGAACCAACCCTGCATGCCTGGGATGAAATTTACTTTCAATACTGAGTATTTCAATACTCAGTGCTATTTTATTCTATTTCTTTTTTTAAAACTCGTTAATTTATTTGTTCATTCAATTTACATCCCTATCCCAGCCTCATCTCTCCTTTCCTCTCATCCTACCCTCCTATCCTCTTTCCTGCTTTCCCCCTCCTTTCCACCTCAGAAAATTGGAGCCCTCCCAACCCACCCCAGAACGTCAAGTCCATCAGGATTAAGTTTCATTACTTGGTCATAACTGATGATATCTTTGATGTGTTCTTGTATTTGGTTTGCAAGTATTTTGTTGAGTATTTTTGCATCAATGTTCATGAGGGAGATTGGCCTGAAATTCTCTTTCTTTGTTGGGTCTTTCTGAGGTTTAGGTATTAAGGTGACTGTGGCTTCATAGAATGAGTTTGGTAATGTTCCTTCTGTTTCTATTTTGTGGAATACCTTGAAGAGAATTGGCGTTAGCTCTTCTTTGAAGTTTTGGTAGAATTCTGCATTGAAACCATCTGGTCCTGAGGTTTTTTTGGATGGGAGACTTTGGATGACCACTTCTATTTCCTTGGGGGATATACGACTATTTAATTTATTTACCTGGTCCTGATTTAGCTTTGGTAAATCTTATCGCTCAAGAAAATTGTCCATTTCATTTAGATTTTCAAATTTTGTGCCATATAGATTTTGAAGTAAGTCCTATTGATTGTTTGGATTTTCCTTGTGTCTGTAGTTATGTCTCCCTTTTCATTTCTGATTTTGTTGATTTAGATGATGTCTCTCCTCCTTTTAGTTAGCTTGGCTAAGGGTTTGTCTATCTTGTTGATTTTTTCAAAGAACCAGCTCTTGCTTTCATTGATTCTTTGAATTATTTTATTTGTTTCTAATTGATGAATTTCAGCCCCGAGTTTGATTATTTCCAGCCGTCTACTCCTCTTTGGTGTGTCTGCTTCTTCTTTTTCTAGCGTTTTTAAGTGAGCCATTAAGTTGCTTGAATGCGCTGTCTCGAATTTCTTCTTGAAGGCACTTAGTGCTATGAACTTTCCTCTTAGCACTGTCTTCATTGTGTCCCACAAGTTTGGGTATGTTGTGTCTTCATTTCCATTGAATTCTAGGAAGACTTTAATTTCTTTCTTTATTTCTTCCCTTTACCCAGCTGTCATTTACTAAATGACAGCTACTAGCAAGTTGTTCAGTTTCCATGTGTGTGTAGGCTTTTTGCTATTTCTGTTGTTGTTGAGGTCCAACTTTATTCCATAGTGATCAGATAGGATACAAGGGATTATTTCAATCTTCTTTCATCCGTTGAGGCTTGCTTTATGACCAACTATGTGGTATATTTTGGAGAAGGTTCCATGAGATGCTGAGAAGAAGGTAAATTTTTTCTTGTTTGGGTGTAAGGTTCTGTAAATGTCTGTTAGGTCCATTTGATTCATGACCTCTGTCAGAGACATTGTTTCTTTGTTTAATTTCTGTTTTGTTGACCTGTCATTTGTTGAGAGTGGGGTGTTGAAGTCTCCCATTATTAATGTGTGGGGATCTATATGTGCTTTAAGTTTTATCAATGTTTCTTTCACAAATGTGGGTGCCCTTATACTTGGGGCATAGATGTTCAGGATTGTGATGTGTTCCTGGTGGAATTTTCCCTTGGTGATTATGAAATGTCCTTCCCCATCTTTTTATTAATTATGGTTGAAAGTTTATTTTATCAGATATTAGAATGGCTACTCCTGCTTGCTTCTTAGATCCATTTGCTTGGAAAGCCGTCTTCCAACCCTTTACCCTCAGGTAATGTCTATCTTTATGACTTAGGTGTGTTTCTTTTATGTAACAGATTGCTGGGTTTTGTTTACGCATCCATTTTGTTAGTTTGTGTCTTTTTATTGGAGAGTTGAGTCCATTGATGCTGAGAGAGATTAATGACCAGTGGTTGTTAGAGCCTTTGGTTTTGATGTTGGGTGCGGTCATAAGCTTGCTTTTTGTTTTACTGTAGTGTGGTTAATTATTTCCTGTGTTTTCTTGAAAGTAGCTAGTTTTCTTGGCTTGTATTTTCCCTTCTAGTATCTTCTGTAACGCTGGATTTGTGTGTAGGTATTGTTGAAATTTGTTTTTGTCATTGAATATCTTGTTTTCTCCATCTATGAGGACTGAGAGTTTTGCGGGGTATAGTAGCCTGGGCTGACATCTGTGTTCTCTTAGGGTCTGCATGATATCTGTCCAGGCCCTTCTGGCTTTCATAGTCTCTGTTGAAAAGTCAGGTGTGATTCTAATGGGTTTGCCATTATATGTTATTTGGCCTTTTTCCTTTGCAGCTTTTAATATTTTTTCTTTGTTCTGTATACCTACTGTTTTGATTATTATGTGGTGGAAGGATTTTCTTTTCTGGTCTAATTTATTGGGTGTTCTGCAGGGCTCTTGTATTCTTATTGGCCTCTCCTTTAAGTTGGGGAAATTTTCTTCAATGATTTTGTTGAAAATATTTTCTGGGCCTTGGAGCAGGAAATCTTCTTTTTCCTCTATTCCTATTTTCTTAGGTTTTGTCTTTTTATGTTGCTTGAATTTCTTGGACGGTCTGTGTCAGGAATTTTTTAGATTTGACATTTTCTTTGACAGATACATCTATTTCTTCCATTGTATCTTCCACACCTGAGATTCTTTCTTCCATCTCTTGCAGTCTATTGGTTATGCTAACCTCTGTAGTTCTGTTTTCTTCCCTGAGTTCTTTCTCTCTGCAATTTCTTCCATTTGTGTTTTCTTTAATTTTTCCAATTCTATCTTCAGATCTTGAGCCGTTTTGTTGATTTACTTCACCTGTCTGACTGTATTTTCCTGTTTTTCCATCACTTCTTTCAGCTGTTTGTTTGAATAATCCTGTTTCTTTTATTTCATTCAGTGATTTAAGCGTTTCCTCTCTAAACACCACAAACTGTTTGGCTGCAACTTCCTCTATTTCTTTATGGATGGCCATATCTGTTTGAGTTTATCTTCCTCTAGGTCTTTACATATTTTGTTTCTTTTGTTATCCTCTTCATGAGCATAGTTGTTAGGTCATCGTCTTGGATTTCAGTTATGCTGGGGTGTCCAGAGCTACTTGCCCCTGGATAACTGGTTTCTTGAGATGCCATATTGCTCTGTCTTCTGTTGGTTGAGCTTTTACGCTAGCCTCTACCCATTGGGCTATCTTAGGTGTTTGGAGTTGTTTTCTGGTGGTTCCTGGGGATCTTGTGGTGGAGAGAATCCCTTTGGCAGGAAGATGGTTTTTCCTGAAGGAAGCCTT
Organism: Meriones unguiculatus; assembly: GCF_030254825.1. Taxonomy (NCBI): domain Eukaryota; kingdom Metazoa; phylum Chordata; class Mammalia; order Rodentia; family Muridae; genus Meriones; species Meriones unguiculatus. The sequence continues at coordinate 119,486,009 of NC_083369.1, forward strand.
CTCAGCTTTTTAGGTATAATCACTGGATGGCTGGTATTTTTTCAGGAGTTGCCTCTGCTCACCTCAGGGATAGAGACCTGAGTGGTAACTGTGGTTCTTGTTAGTCGAGAGGGTTCTCCTCTCACTCGGGGAAGTCCTGAAGACAGCTGCCCTGCTTCTGGGTTTCTTGCTATAGATTTAGTGATCTGCTGCTGTATCCTGTGTGCCTCGTGGTTTGGTCAGTTTTGTTAGGGATAACTCGTTGCCCTTTGGAGCAGTACCTGGGAGTTGATCTCGGGGATTCCGGGCTTTTGTAGGTCTGAAGTCAGGGTTCTGTGTCCCAGTACCCAAGTTGTAATTTGTAGCGGGTGGGTACCACCCTCCTGGTAACAGCAGGCTATCTGGTGCACAGCAGGTCCCTGGGCTGGGCCGGTCTATGGGGGCTATTCCAGGGATATACTGGGTGGCCTAAGTCTGACCCCTTTGCTTCATTCCCTGTGAGGATTTCTCCCCACAGTGACTCCCAGTCTCTGTTGCTCTGATGCACACAGCTGGAGAGCTGGCACGCAGCAGCTGTCTGTGCCTGTGGCTGGAATCCAGTACAGTGATGGCGGCTTGTACCCGCCAGTCTGTGAGACTTTTTCCAGGGAAAAACTGGGTGATCCAAGTCAGTACCATTTCCTTCCTTCCTTGTGGAGTTCTTTCACGACAGGGACTCCCAGTCTCTGGTGTTTTTTGTGCCCACCAATCAGCCTGGGAAGGTAATCAGGACTCGCATGCGTGTGGCTCTGGTCTGGGGACCTGGTGCTTGCGCTACCCAGGATCGCTTCCCGGTTCTGGCTGGGGGACTTGAGCGTGGACCCGACTGATTCCCACACCGTGGGGGTTTCCTCTCACCTGGGAAACACGATAGCTGTTGTTTTAGTGGCCAGAGTTCAGCCTCTTGGTAGCTGTATGGGAAATGTCCTGCTCCTCAGATGTAGTGTTCTCCTGGCGCCACCATCTTGTCCGGTATCTACTTTGCTCTCTTTCAAAGGTGTAGACTTTTGTTTGTTTGTTTGTTTGTTTGTTTGTTTGGTTGGTTGGTTGGTTGGTTGGTTGTTTTAAATAATGTGCAAGTAAGAAAATACTAAAAGCAAACAGCTGCTTTGGGAGAAATTCCCTAGTGCACATACTAATCTCGTGTGGAAAATTGACTCAAGCTGTTAAGCACACTTGTTGTTCTTGCAGAGGAAGCACCCTTATGATGGCTCATAACTTATGTGTGACTACAGTTTCAGAGGATCGGTGCTCTCTTCTGCTCTCTATAGGAAACAGACAGGCAAAACACACATAAATATACCAGGAAGGTGAGAGACAGATATATAGATAGATAGATATCTGCATATCTATAGATATCTATCTATATAGATAGATATCTATAGATATGCAGTTAATCCCAGCATGAGGGAGGTGAATGTAAGAGGACCAGAAGTTGCAGGGGATCTGGATGCTGGATTCTGATCTCTGAGAGCAGAGTATACTCATGTGCTGTGTATATGTACATGTAGAAAAAATGCCCATACACAGTAAGTACATACACTTAAATAAACAAAAACAATAATGCATACAAGAGTCTCTACACTTTAAATAAAGTAATGCTGTTCGTACTGCTTCAGATTTTACACATTTTCTTTCTAAATGTTCAGGTCTATAAGGGATTATAAACCTAGAAACTGGAAAATATTTGTCCTAAAATCAGTAGCTCGTTCCTGCTGCTTGATAATTCCCTCAAGACTCTATCAGGTTGGCCCTCCAATGTGACGGAGCCTAGTACTCTGTGTGCACATGTGCAGGCCTTATTCAGCCAATCATAGAGGTCCCTGTGTGAGACTCGCTTTTCTCAGACTCAAAGCACAAGTGTTCCTCAGAGGGTGGGGTGAAGCCGATTTCACCATTGAGAAGCTAAGAACAGGAAGAGGCGGTTGTGAAGGTGTTCACCTGTGAGATGAACAGTAAGGCATGATCAGCTCTGATGAGGTTTGTTGGGGGTTAGTTGAGGCTTGAGGGGACAGAGCATTTGGCGCCCAGGAGGCTGCTATGTGAGGAAAATCTGGTAGTGGCTTTTGCTGCTGGGTCCTCTGAGGAAAATGGAGATGGAGTACCTCAATAAATGCAGAGGACTGCACAGGTGGGGGCCTTAGAGGATTGGGAACCCTTGGAGGACACAATCTTGGGGCCTGGGAATAGAATAGGAGAGCGGGTGGCAGGACCAGAGTGTGATGGGGGAGGCAGGGAGCAGCAAACTGTAGGGGAGGAGCCATTGGGGCCTTGCTACTTTTGTATGATGTCCCAAATCCTTTTGAAACAAACTGAAGACTCCTCCCTCTTCATTTTCCTCTCTGTGGTGTGTTAGTTCAGTGTGGGCTGTATGGACATTGGAGAAGAGAGTGGCGAAGGAAGAGAAAACAGAAGAAAAAAGAGGAGAGATTGCAAGAGATTAATATGTAACCCGGGTTGGATTCTAACCACTGATCCTCCAGGTTCATTTGCTCACAAATTGGAATTATAGACCTGCACCACTGTGTTCAGACTTTTCTGCCAGTTGTGTTTTTGTAGGATGGGATCTTCCTTTGTAGTTGTGTCTGGGGCTAGCCTGGGCTGACCTTGAATTTGTGATCTTCAGGTGCTTAAAATCCTCAGCTTCAACAATTCCTCAGCTTCTCAAATATCAGGCCTTTCTGTGAGGATGGTGATGGTGGGTATTTTTTGTGGGTGGAGAATGGGGTCTTGCCATGAATAGATAATTGACATGTTTGTTATTTTTCTGGATAGCACCATGATTTTACATTTAGGCTGGGATAGAGCCATACAGACTTGCTGATTTTTCCTTCTTTCTTTCCTTCTTTCTTTCTTTCTTTCTTTCTTTCTTTCTTTCTTTCTTTTGTTCTTTCTTTCTTTTGATCTCTTTGTTTGTTTTGTTTTTGTTTTTGTAGACAGGGTTTCTCTGTGTGTAGCCTTGGCTGTCCTGAACTTGCTCTGTAGACCAGGCTGGCCTTGAACTCACAGAGATACACCTGCCTCCACCTCCCAGAGTGATGGGATTACAGAGTGCGCCACTGTGGCAGGCTTGCTTATCTCTTTGGGGGATGGGAGAATTCACATAGTGAATGCTGGTCTGTTTTGCCTTTTTTACATTGAGAACTGACTTTGTTAACTTTGGTTCAAACATATACATTTTTTAAAAAAAGGAAACACAAAGTTGGGAGAGGGACATGTTCATTGGGATTCATGGAAGAGATGGAGAGGAAAATGGCTATATATGTCACATTTCATGAATATGTTCATGAAGCTCTCAATAATAAAGAAAAATTATTAAAAATAAATGTAAAAAGAGAAAAACTATTAATCTTTCATTGAACTAAGATAATTATCTGATTTTCTTACATTTTAAAGTTATCTATTTAAATGATACCTTTGGATTAAGATGACTTGAAAGATTTCTTTCTCTCTTTCTTTTAACTAAGTGCTAACAGATAAAAGAAGGAATCTTAGGAGATATGATCATACCAAAAGAGGAGGAATTAGTACTTTTTTACTTTAATGACAAAGACGATGAGTGTTTCACAGATGGCTCTTTCTAAAGGTACAGCATACCCAATGTTGGACATTTTTGGTAGCCTGTAATTCATTTGATTTTTTTTTTTTACCTAGTCACCTGAAATGGAATAATCATAAGTATTATTTAACAAGGATAAGAAAAAATGGCCTCTTGCAGAAGCAGATAACAATATGTGGTAATGTTTTCAAATATTTCATTTTGCCTGTTTAATAGAATTCTTCAAAAGTAGTGCCCGTGATCCCTTCACTAGAGAGGTGGATGAAAGAAAATCAGGAATTTAAAATCATCTTCAAATATGTAGCTAGTTCAAGCCCAGCCTGGTATCCTTGAGTAATTGCAACCACAAACACATAATAACTTTGAGAAGAGAGAGGGAGGGTAGAATAGGGAGAGGCGAGGGAGGGAGCTATAGGGGGGATACAAAGTGAATAAATTGTAATCAATAAAAATTAAAATTAAAAAAACTTCCATACATATGTAATTAAGTTGTTTAAGATTACAAAGAGTTGGAAGAACAAATATAAACTTTGGACCGTTGTAAAAAAATTAAAATAAAAAAATGAAAAAAAAATTTGAACACTTGCAACTGCATAAGATCTACACACACACACACACACACACACACATTAAAAAAAAAAAAAACATAAAAACAAGGAGACCAGTTGGGCAGAAGACAGGTCTAAACAAGAGTGGGAGAGGGATAAAGAATGCAATTGGAGTAAACATGTATGAATTGTTCAAAATTTTAAAAAAGTGTACCTTGGTTGTCCAACAAATATTTTATATGTTATATTGCATTTGACATTTGATCCAAGCTGAATATTATATATTATAAATAATTAAAATGACTTTCTGTGTAAGGTTCTGTGTTTGCTAGGCAAATGCCCTGCCACTGAGCTATACTTCCAGCTTTAATTTTTATTATAATTTCTTAAGATACACAGCATGTCGGATAATTTGGAGTTTGTCTTTGGAAATGTTTATGTTGACAGACCATTGTTTAAAAACATATATTAATTTTGATAAAAGTTAATGTTTGTCAGTGTTCTATATACCTGTCATTTAATGCTTTCTTAATTCAGGAATTTACATAATTCTTGCGATTTTAAAACATAAATTTTTCTAATTAAAATTTTCCACCATTATAAACAAAAGCAAAATGATGCTTTTAGGACCTGTGAGAGCCAAATAGAATTTTAGAAGAAAAAAAAAACATATGGGAAAAGCTTTGCAATTCTTTCTATTCACAGACTAAGTGATAGTGCACACAAGTGTTTCGGTGCATCAGCTTTTCATTCTCAAAAGTTATCTCATAAAGACTCTTTCTTTCTCTGCAGAAAAGAGCATATGATAAGACGTATTTTCTTTTTCATCACATGTGTCTGTGAGAGTGGAGTGCTGTGTATGTGCACACTAAAACTAAATTGTTATAGGGAAACACCTGTAGTTTAAATGTTGTCTTTATAAGTTGTATAAACTCTTTATAGTCTCTTTTGTTGATGTCTTTGTTAATTTTGTGTATTGCTTGCTTGGTTTTGAGACATGGTCTTACTGTGCAGTTCTGTCTGACATATAACTTGGTATGAAATCTAGTCCAGGCTTAAGCTGTAGATGTCCTGTCTTAGCTTCCTGGGTGCTAGAGTTACAGGCATGAGCCACCTACATCCAGTTTGGGAAACGGTGTACTTTTTAAAAGGCTTAGTAATAATTGGTTCTTTTACAGGATTTATTGATATCATGATGTTTTCCCAGAGAGATTTTTCTCTATTTGGTAGTGACAAAGAATTTGTTTTCTAATCTGTTTGTAGATTTATGGTTAATTGATACTGGAAGTATAAATAGCACAGATTCATTCCAGTTACTTAACGGTTGCTATATATGGTAAAAAAAAAAAAAGTATACTGAACATTATTTGAAGTACTGAATTTTTATGCACTGCTCTACATAGTACTAAAAATGCCCTATAAAAAGTGCCATGAAATTGTTTTAAATTATTTCTAAATTATCTCTATATTTACATGAGTCATTTTTTTTCATTTTTATTTGTGTGTGAATTATGCAGTTGTGCACCCTTTTGAAGAAGTATGTAAGTACGTACGACAGGCAGAGGTCGAAACTGGTATGCCTTCCTCAAACATTGCATGTGTGTATGCATATATGTGCCTGCCTCTGTGTGTGTGTGTGTGTGTGTGTGTGTGTGTGTGTGTGTGTGTGTGTTTTGCCTGTATGAATGTATGTATGCACCACATGCTTACTTTGTGCTCTTGAAAGGCTGAAAAGGGCATTGGGTCCTTTCAAAATGGAGGTACAGATGGTTGTGAGGCACCATTTGGGTGCTGAAAATTGAACCAGGTCCTCTGGAAGAGCCACCAATGTTCTTAACCACTGAGAAATCACTCCAGGTCCTCCAATTTATTATTTTGAAACAGGATCTCTCTGTATCTGTTGCTCATCTTTTCAGGGAGACTAAACGGCCAAGGAGCCCTAGGGATCTGCCTATCCCTACCCCTATGTGCTGTAGTTAAAGACACACATCAAAACTGGCTTTTATGTGAGTCAGAATTCAAACTCAGGACCTCAGCTGGGCATGGTGACACATGTCTGTAATCCTAGCACTCTGGGAGGCAGAGGCAGGCAGACCTCTGTTAGTTCAAGTCTAAGCTGGTCTACAAAGTAAGTCCAGGAGAGCAGAGAGTACACAGAGAAACCCTGTCTTGAAATAACTAAAACAAAGCCAAAACAAACTCAGGCCCCAACACCTAGAACAACAGGCATTTTAACCCCCAAGCCATCTCACAAGACCAAAGCTAGTTTTTCATCTATGGTCTTTTGCTTTTTTTATTAAAAATATATTTAAAATTATTATTGACCCTCTTTTACCTATATTTGATGTAAAAATGGCTTGGATGTTTTGTTTGTTTGCTTGTTTTGAGAAAAGGTTTTTCTGTATATAGCCCTGGCTATCCTGTACTCGCATTGTAGACCAGCTGGGCCTTGAACTCAGAGATTCACCTGCATTTGCCTCTCAAATGCTGGAATTAAAGGCATGTACCAACACTGCCTGGCTATTGGACTGTAATTTTTAAAGAGTATTTTTGTGTAGTTTAAAGCTTGAGTTCTAAGAATGTATGAGTTCTAAAATTGTACTTCTAGGATCATTTCTATGGTTAAAGTTTGACTTCTAACCACAGTCGGTAAGTTCACTGTATCACTTCAGTTGGATTTTTTTAATTTTTATTTATTTACTTATTTATTACAATTTATTCACTTTGTATCCTCGCTACAGCCCCTCCCTACTCTCTTCCCAGTCCCACTCATTCTCCCTCCCTCTCCCCCAGCCCTTTCCCTAGTCCCCTGATAGGGGAGGTCCTCCTCCCCTTCTATGTGACGCTAGCCTATCAAATCTGATCTAGGCTGGCTGCATCATCTTCCTGAAATATTTTTCTTTAAGCAAAGTTTTTGTTTGTGAAGCACTTAGAGTTCATCCTTGACTCTCTGTTTTCCTCCTGAGTTCTTTATCATCATGTCTCAATTTTAAAATTATCTTCAATTAGGAAAATCAGAACTGAGGTGAGGTTGGAAATTTCTCATCCCAAATATATAGATTCAAAAATATTTCAGATATCAGAGTTTTGTCTGTTTTATTTACATTGACTTCACTGGTTGTACATCCCTATTCTGAAAATGAAAAATTCTAAGTATTGTAAAATATGAAAATTTGGTATATTGTTTTGGTTGGTTGGTTTGGTTTTTCAAGACAGGATTTCTCTGTGTAACCCTGGCTGCAGTTTAGAAAATATCTTGTGTATTGCATGGATGCATATACTTTCAGTTAAAAAAAACCTGTAGCCTATAAGATAGTTAGAATATGCCATAGACATATGGCAGGCAGAAAGGATTCTGGGATAGAGCCTGGTGCGGGAGATTTGTCCAGCAAGATGTGAGGAGGATGGATGCATGTACCTGAGCACAGGTAACAACCCATGTAGCAAAATGTAGATTAGTAAAATGGCTGACTTTAAATTATGAGATATTCAGAGAAGAGCCTAGTTGTATGTCCTATGATTTTGTAAATAGATATTTTGAGTCTCATGAGTAATTTTTTTCCAGGAGCTTAAGGCCAGGAGGAAAAACCACTGCAACACTGGAAGTCACTCTATAAACCAGGCTGGCCTAAAACTCACAGAGATCCGCCTGCCTCTGCCTACTGAGTGCTGGTATTAAAGGCATGTGCCACTACCACCCAGTAAACATATAAAACTTTTTATGCACCATGTTAACGTTATATTTAAATTTAATGTTTAAGTATCATTGATATTGTTTGATAATCTTTACCCATATTTATAATTACTGAATATTTTAAAACAATGGAAGTTTTTTTAAATATTGACCTTTATTTTCAATATAGATGACATTAATAATTCTTTTCCTGAGAAGAGAAGAAGAAAACAATTGTACTCTGAAACTATTTCCAAAGAGAGATTAAATGAATGTGGGAAAAAGAACAAAAGCAAATGTAAGTTTTTTGGTATTTTTAGAGTCATGTTTATATAATTTTTGAGTATATATCGTGGCAAATTACTTTGGAAAACATTATCGGCTGTATATTGGAATCTCCAGTGAATATGTTCTATTTGATTTTTTTGTAAGCAAGTAGTAACAGGCCATCACAGGACTGATATATATGTCTTGGAAGTCAGTGAAGATTGCAATTTCTTCCTACAAAATAACAATAAAAAGTTATGATTTTAAAAGTAATTCATGTTCATTCAGGAAATATATTAATTGAGGAAATGGTAGATGCCATATATAAACTATTTAATGTCTTTTACATAACTGTATGGACAGTGTAAAAAATTTAATTTAATATCATAAATAAATTGTATATTTTAACTGACTTAAATTTTCCATATACTATTAAATTTTGGCTATGCCATAGGGTTTAATGAATTATTCCTACTTAGAAATAATTTATTCTTTTATTAGAACCTGTAAATAGAAATGAAAAATTACCTAGTGGTGAAATTAATTTTCCTGATAAATATGCTATATAATATATAATTAATATACATTGTAATATATAAAATACATAGATATATAAGATACTTTTCCTGAAAAATGTCCTAAAAATATATACATGTATTTATATTTATATATATATATATCACATTTGTCAGGAAAATTAATGTATACAATATGTTTATATACATGCATATACGTGATTTGTACATATATATAATTTCTCAGGAAGATTAATATATATTATATATATACAGTATATACATGATAAAATTTCCTTGGATTTTAAGAGGCAAACCATATGGGAAGACTTTTCTCTTAATAAGGAAAGAAGTGCTTCTAGACTCTACATTAATCTAATTTAGGAGTTGAGGATTTTCTCAGTAGTAGAGTGCTTGCTTAGCAAGTGCCAGGTCCTGGGTTCAGCCCTTTGCGAAGGGGAAAAATTACATTAAAAAATCTAATTTTATTTCTTGCTTTCCCATCCAAATATTTAAACTGTCTGATTTCCCTTTTTATCATATTATAAAATATGTCAAATCACTTTTGTTTTGATTTCTTTATATTGATATAAAATGTAAGCATTTATTCTTATGTTTTACAGGCTAAAGGTTAGCAATAATTATTACCAGAAGTTTAGGAATCTGTTTAAGCAATGGGATTTGGATAAACAGAGATGTAAAAAACAGCAAGAAAACATAATTGTTGGTATTGCAGTTAGCTTTATACCTAATGTCTTATAACAAAATCCTAATTAGGAATCAAGATATTTACCTTATATTAGGCCTGAGGGACTAAACCAAGGTGTACTACCTATTGTTCATCACGTTCTTGTCCTGCAGAACCATACAAAAACCACGGAAGTAGAGGCACTTACCACAAACTTCATTGGGTTATTATATTAGTTGGGATTCTTACAATTTCAAACAAAAGAAACTTTTTAAAGAATAAAGTTTGTTTACTTCTTGCCATGAAATAAATGATGGGAAAGTTAGTTTTAGGCAGAGTTGAATGGGAAAAGGGAAGTATTACTTAAGTACTATCTCCTAGATTGTTACAATTCTTATTGGGGTTAGTAAGTAAATTCTTTCCTGGGTTATTACAACTTTAGACAATAGTCTAAGACATTTTGTCACTACTGCTGGTGGAAAATTCCTATAGCAAAACATCACTGAATTGTCATTTGCCCGTTTCTAAAGAAAACACTATAGTAAAAACATAGTTTGTTTTAGCTTTTCTTTCCTTTATTTCTTCCCTCCTTTTATTAACTCTTTCCATTATTACCTTCCTTCCTTGCTTTACTTCTTTCTTTTTGTCTGTCAATACCTTTTCCTCCTCTTTATCCCTTCATCATCCATGCCTCTCTTGAAACTTGAAACTGAAACCAGGCCCTTTTGAAGCTAGTAAAAGCACACCATGACAAAAATGCAACACTAGCCCAGAAATTGCTTTACTCTTAATGTTCAGATGTCCAGACCTACAGTAAAACACAAGGCCCACTCATATATCATATAACTGTATTAGTTAACCTTTGTATTTTCTTTTTTTAATTGTTTATAATCAAAGAAAGTTTTAATCTAAAATCTGGGGAAGTGAATTTTGGAATTAGTAGGTCACCACCATGTTGGAAATGTTCAATTTGAGGTGCACAGGAAAGCTCTGTAGGAAGATGTTGAATAGGCCACCGGAATTAGAGTCCAGGGATTAGGAGAGAAGTCTGCACTAAAGATACAAAGTTGAAAATTCTCATCTTAAAGGCTGGTTTACACCATGAAAACTGGATGAAACCACCAAGGGAGTGTTTAGGAATGTAAGTGGGAAGTCTGAGGACAGGCCACTGGAGTACTTTAGTATTTAGAGTTCTGAGACTGAGAGGGAACTAGTAAAGGAGACAGAACAAATAGCCTCGCTGGTAGAAGGTAAACTACCCCATGTAAAGAAAATGTGTGCAATGAAAAGACTGTTAACAGTGCTGCACACTGTTTACAGACCAAGTAAGCTAAATCTGACAATGAGAAGTCATTGGTGTAATGAATAGAATGCTTTGGCTGGGAAAGTGAGTCCAAAACTAATTAGAGCCAGGTGTGAAGGTGCACAACTTTTGTTCTGACACTTGAAGGCTTAGGCAGGTAGCTGTCTTAAGTTTGAGGCCAGCCTTGTCCCGACCAAATAGAAAGGCTGTCTCAAAAAAAGAACAACAAAAAAATAATTTAAATGGCACATGACAAAACACAAAGGAATGACTGGGTACTATGGGAACAAATGCAATGGAGGTTTACAGGGATTTTGTTTGTTTGTTTCTTGTTTGGTTTGGTTTTTGTTTTTTGAGGTTTTTTAAATATTTATTTGTTAATTTTTCTTTTACTTTTTTATATTAATTACAGTTTATTCACTTTGTATACCAGCTGTAGGCCCTTCCCTCATTCCCACCCAATCCCACCACCCCTCCCTTATCTCCACCCATGCCCCTTTCCAAGTCCACTAAGAGGTGAGGTCCCCCTCCCCTTCCATCTGACCCTAGCCTATCAGGTCCCATCAGAACTGGCTGCATTGTCTTCCTCTGTGACCTGGTAAGGTTGCTCCCCCCTTAGAGGGAGGTGATCAAAGAGGCAGCCACTGAGTTCATGTCAGAGACAGTCCCTTGGATATTGAACCACCATGTGCTACATCTGTGCAGGGGTTCTAGGTTATCTCTATGCATGGTCCTTGGTTAGAGTATCAGTATCAGAAAAGACTCCTGTGCCTAGATTTCTTGGTTCTTTTGCTTTCCTTGTGGAGCGAGTCTCACCTCCAGGTCTTTCTATCTTCCCCTTCTTTCATGAGATTCCCTACACTCTGATCAAAGTTTGGCTATGACTCTCAACATCTGTTTTTATACCCTGCTGGGTAGAGTCTTTCAGAGGCCCTCTGTGGTAGGCTCCTATCCTGTTTCCTATTTTTCTCCCTCTTCTGATGTCCATCTTGTTTGTCTTTCTGATTGAGGATTGATCATCTTACCCTGGGTCCTGCTTCTTGCTTAGCTTCTTTAGGTGTACCAATTTTAGTATGTTATCCTGTATTATATGTCTAAAATCCACTTATAAGTGAGTATATACCATGTTTGTCTTTCTGCTTCTGGGTTAACTCTTGTAGTTAACACCATTTGCCTGCAAATTTCATGCTTTCATGCTTTCCTTGTTTTAATTGCCAATTAATATTCCATTGTGTAAATGTACCACAATTTCTGTATCCATTCCTCAGTTGAGGGGCATCTGGGTTGTTTCCAGGTTCTGGCTATTACAAAAAAAGCTGCTATGAACATGGTTGACCAAATGTCCTTGGTGTGTACTTGAGTATCATTAGGATATGTATATAACCTTGGCTATATGCCTGGGAGTGGTATAGCTGGATCTTTGAGGTAGGATTTTCCTAATTGTCTGAGAAAGCACCAGATTGATTTCTAAAGAGGTTGTACCAGTTTACATTCCCACCAGCAATGTAGGAGGGTTCCCTTTCTCCACATCCTATCCAGCATGTATTGTTTTTTATCTTAGCCATTCTAATGGGTGCAAGCTAAAATCTCAGGGTTGTTTTGATTTGCATTTCCCTAATGACTAAGGACGTTGAGCATTTCTTTAAGTGTTTCTCTGCCATTCGATATTCCTCTATAGAGAATTCTTGGTTTAACTCTGTACCCAATTTTTTAATTGGATTATTTGATTTGTTGCTTTAACTTCTTGAATTCTTCATATATTCTAGATATTAGCCCTCTGTCAGATAGCCCTTTCAGTCTGTAGGCTATCGTTTTGTTCTGATGACAAGTATCCTTTGCTTTACAGAAGTTTTTCAGTTTCATGAGGTTCCACTTATTGATTGTTGATCTTAGAGCCTGTGCTGTTGGTGTTCTGTTCAGAAAGTAGTCTCCTGTGCCAATGCATTCAGGGCTCTTCCTCAGTTTTCTTATAACAGATTTACTGCATCTTGTTTTATGTTGAGGTCTTTGATCCACTTGGACGTTTGTGCAAGGTGATAAATATGGATCTATTTTCATTTTTCTACATGTAGACATCCAGTTACACCAGCACCATTTGTTGAAGATACTGTCTTTCTTCCATGGTATGGTTTTGGCTTTTTTGTCAGAAATCAAGTACCCCTATGTGTGTGGGCTTATTTCTGGGTCTTCTATTTGATTCCATTGATCCACCATTCGGTTTCTATGACAGTACCATGCATTTTTTTTTACTATTGCTCTGTAATACACCTTGAGATCAGTGATGGAGACACCTCCAGATCTGTTGATGTACAGGATCGTTTTGGCAATTCTGAGTTTTTTTTGTTTTTCCATATGAATATAAGAATTTTTCTTTCAAGGTCTGTAAAGAATTGTGTTCATATTTTGATGGGAATTGCATTGAATCTGTAGATTTTTTTTGGAAGGATGGCCATTTTCACTATGTTAATCTTACCTATCCATGAGCATGGGAGATTTTCCATCTTCTGATATCATCTTCAATTTCTTTCTTCAGAGACTTGAAGTTTTTTTTTTTGTTTTTTTTTTTTTCAAACAGGTCTTTCACTTGCTTGGTTAGAGTCATACCAAGGTACTTTATGTTATTTGTGGCTATTGTGAAGGGTGTAGTTTCCTTAATTTCTTTCTCGGTCCTTTTGTCTTTAGTATAAAAGAGGACTACTGATTTTTTTTTAGTTAATTATGTATTCAGCCAATTTGCTGAAGATGTTTATCAGCTGAAGGAGTCCTCTGGTAGAATTTTTGGGGTAGCTCATGTATATTTTCATATCATCTGCAAATAGTGATTCGTTGACTTCTTCCTTTCTGATCTGTATCCCCTTGATCTTCTTTAGTTGTCTTATTGCTCTAGCTAGGACTTCCAGAACTCTGTTGAAGAGATATGGAGTGGGTAGCCTTACCTTGTCATCAATCTCAGTGGTATTGATTTAAGTTTCTCTCCGTTTACATTGATGTTGGCTATAGGCTTCCTGTTTTTTGTCTTTACTATGTTTAGGTATGTGCCTTTTATCATTGATCTCTCTAAGACTTTAAACATGAATGGATATTGGATTTTGTCAAATGTTTTTTCAGCATCTAAGGAGATGATCATGTGGTTTTTCTCCTTCAGTTTGTTTATATGGTATATTACATTGATGCATTTCTGTGTATTGAACACCCCTGCATGCCTGGGATGAAGCCTACTTGGTCATGGTGGATGATATTTTTTATGTGTTCTTAGATTCAGTTTGTGGATGTTTTATTATTGAGTATTTTTGCATCAATGTTCATAAGAGAGATAGGTGTGAAGTTTTTTTTGGGGGGGGGTCTTTGTGTGATTTAGGTATCAAGGTGACTATGGCTTCATAGGAAGAGTTTGGTAATGTTCCTTCTGTTTCTATTTTGTGGAATAGTTTGAAGAGAATTGGAGTTAGCTCTTCTTTGAAGGTCTGGTAGAATTCTGCACTGAAACCCTCTGGCCCTGGGCCTTTTTAAGAAGGGAGACTTTTGATGACTACTTCTATTTTCTTGGGGGATGTAGGACTATACAATCTATTTACTGATCTTTATTTAATTTTGGTAAATGGAATCTAAAAAAAAATGTCCATTTCTTTTAGATTTTCAAATTTTGTGGCATATAGGCTTTTGTAGTAATACCTAATGATTGTTTGGATTTCCTCAGTGACTATCGTTATGCCCCCCTTTTTATTTCTGATTTTGCTGATTTGGATAGTTTCTCTCTGCCTTTTAGTTAGTTTGACTAAGGGTTTGTCTATCTTGTTGATTTTTCTCAAAGAAGAAGCTCTTGGTCTCATTGATTCTTTGTGGTTTTTTTTCTTTGTTTCTAAATCATTGATTTCATTTCTGAGTTTGATTACTTCCAATCATCTACTCCTCTTTGGTGTGTCTGCTTCTTTTTTACTAGGGCTTTTACGTGTGCTGTTAAGTTGCTTGCATTAGATGTCTCCAACTTCTTTCTGGAGCACTTAGTTCTATGAACTTTCTTCTTAGCACTGCTTTCATTATTCCCCATAAGTTTGTATAAGTTGTGCCTTCATTTTCATTGAATTTTAGGAAGTCTCTCATTTCTTTTTTCATTTATTTCCTGGCCAAAACTGTCATTGAGTGGAGAGTTGTTTAGTTTTCATGTGTATGTAGGCTTTTTGTTATTTCTCTTGTTGTTGAGTTCTAGTTTTAGGCCATGGTAGTCTGATAGGGTACAAAGAATTATTTCAAACTTCTTTTATCTGTTGAGGCTTGTTTTCTGCCCAACTATATGGTCAGTTTTGGAGAAGGTTCCATGAGGAACTGAAAAGAAGGTATACTCTTTTGAGTTTGGTTGAAAAGTTCTATAGACAACTATTAGGTTTATTTGATTTAGGACGTCTGTTAGTGTCATTATTTCCCTAGTTAGCTTCTGTCTAGATGATCTGTCCCTTGGTGAGAGTGGAGTGTGAAGTCTCCCACTATTAAGGTGTTGGGATCAATGTGCGATTTAAGTTTTATTAATGTTTCCTTTACAGATGTGGGTGCTCTTGTATTTGTGGCATAGATGTTCAGAATTGTGATGTCTTCCTGGTGGATTTTTCCTTTGATGAGAATTAAGTGCTCCTCACATATTTTTTTTATTAATTTTGGTTGAAAGTCTATTTTATTAGATATTAGGATAGTTACCCCAGCTTGTTTTCTGAGTCCATTTGCTTGAAAAACATTTTCCATCCCTTTACTCTGAGGTAATGTTTATCTTTGTTGCAGAGGTGTGTTCTTGGATGCAGCAGAATGTTGGATCCTGTTTCTGCAACCATTCTGTTAGTCTGTGCCTTTTTGTTGGATAGTTGAGTCCATTGATATTGATATATAGTAGTGATCAATGAATGTTAGTTCCTTTTATTGTGGAGTTGGTGGTGTTACTGTTTTCTTCTAATTTTTTTGTTGTGAAGTTATCTATTTCCTGTGTTTTCTTGAATGTAGTTGTTTTTGTTGGATTGGAGTTGTCCTTCTAGTATCTTCTCTAGGGCTGGGTTGCTGTGTAGATATCATTTAAGTTTAGTTTTGTCATGGAAGATTTTGTTTTCTTCATCTATTTTGATTGAAAGCTTTGCTGAGTATAGTATTCTGGGTTGGCATATGTAGTCCCTTAGAGTCTGTATGACATCTACCCAAGCCCTTCTGGCTTTCATAGTTTCTGTTGATAAGGCTGATGTGATTCTGATAGGTCCACTTTTATATGTTACTTAGCCTTTTTCCCTTCCTGCTTTTAACATTTTTTTATTATTTGTTTTGACTATTATGTGATGTGAGGAGTTTCTTTTCTGGTCTAGTCTATTTGGTGTTCTGTAGGCCTCTTTTTTTTGTTCATGGACGTCTTTCTTCAAGTTGGGAAAATTTTCTCCTATGATTTTTTTGAAAATATTTTCTGGACCTTGGAGCCTGGAATCTTCTTTTTCATCAATTCCTATTATTCTTAGATTTTGTCTTTTCTTGGCATCCTTGATTTCTTGGATGTTTTAGTTTTGGAAATTTTCCAGTTTTACTTTTTCTTTGAGGGATGTATCAATTTCTGCAAGTGTATATTCAGTGCCTGCGATTCTCTCTTCCATCTCTTGTATTCTGTTGGTGATTCTTACCTTTGTGGTTCTGATCTTTTCTCTAAGTTCTCTAGCTCCAGGGTTGTCTCTTTTTGTTTTTTCTTTACTAATTCTAATTCTGTTTTCATGTGTTGCACCAGATCCTTCCTGTGTTTGCATGTAGTTTTCTGTCTTTCCATGATGACATCTATTTTTTTGTTCATTTCCTCTCTACATGCCACTAATTTTGCCTCTATTTGTTTGGCTGTGTTTGCTTGTATTTCTTTGTGCGCTTTGTTTGTTTCCTCTTTATGTGCCTCTATTATCTGGATAAGCCTAGAACTGAGATCATTTTCTAGCATTTCTGATGAATTAGGATGTCTATTGATTTGGGGAGTTACTGGTGAAGCTCTGCTGTCCTGATTTTTGTTGGATGTGTTCTTATGCCAATCCCTAGCCATCTGCTTATCTGTAACCTTTGCTGTTTGTTCCTGGAATCTGTACTTCAGACTGGGTCCATCTATCTCTGGTGTCTGGAGTATTCTTCAGGGAATATGAAAGAGGTCCACTGGTTTGAAAGTGGATGTTGGTGTTTCAGCTGTAGCTAAGAGAAGACAGTCTAAGTTGCAGGTGTACAAGTGCAGGCAAGCAAGTGCTGGCATGTGCGTGGAAGTATGCCTTGAAGGACAGGCTGCTAGAGCGTGTAGATGCCTGAAATTTGGGGCTTAAGCACAATAGGAAGTGACTGTTCTGGCATTGAATACCTCAGTGACCTACAGGCCTGTTATACTGTCTTCTTGGTATTCAGATCTGTCTGGGCTTCAGGAATTGTTTGCCTGGACTCCATTGGTAGACCCACAGAACAGGAGCTTCAGTGTTGAGAACACTGTCCCAAGAATCCCTATTTTGCCCACAGTGTGTGAGTGGGTGGGAGGGATCTGATGTCTGGTTATTACCATATAGTGCCCCTGGATCTGGGGTTCTGCAAGCACTTACTTGCTAACAGTCTGAATTGGAAAACACGGGGGTTCCTCCAGTTCTCTACTCTCAGATATGGGCTTGCAAGGGCAAATGAGAGTGTGGGAGATCAATCAGCTCAGTAGTGTTCTCTGATTGTCCCCTGGGCAGGGAGACTCTTATTTGGGGTAACCACATCTGTTGTGCCAGTCAGGGAGCTTGGAGGCTCCTGTTATGGTTAGCTGCCACCCTGCCCCCACTGCTGCCGACCTGAGAGATCAGTACAGTTGCCCCCTGGGAGGTCCTGGGAAGCCTATACAGCAGCCCATAGACCTGGGAGGCCCTGGAAAGGCTATAAAGCTGCCCTCAGACCTGGGAGGCCCATACAGAGGCTGGCTGGGAGGCCTGCTGTTGCTGTCTCAGTTACAGAGCAGGAGCAGGGAGGTCCTTGCTTGGAGCATCAGGCACTGTGGGCCGCCTCTGCCTAGGAGGGAAGCCTGGCAAGGAGAAGGGCAGGGGGGTTGAATATTCACCACTCTCAGTCCCTGGAGACATCTACTGGTGACCTGGATCCAAATGGTCTCAGTTCACGAGTTGTCCCCTCTCGCCCAGGAAGGCTCAATGTTGATGTTCTTTATTCAGGTGCCCCTCCACTCACCAATTTCAGAGTTTCAGATCCTGTGCCCCTTAGATACAGTGGCAATGGTCGTCACCATCTTGGATCTCAAGTAGTGACAATCTTAGGGTGCAGAAATAGTTATTGTCTTATGTCAGATCAATGATAACATGTGCTCATATCTACACAGATGGTCTTATCAGAGCTTCTGTGTAGTGGGTGCCTGCATTTTACATGAACCAGTGTGACCTTTGTTTACCTATGTCATAGATAAATTAATGTATAAGTCTATCCGAGGAATTGTGACATTTATACACCAATTATGGCTAGATTAACAAAACTGTCTTCTTCAGTGTTGATGTGGTATGCAGCAATATTCCTTTGAATGTAGGAATGAATTTCATCGCTCTTGTGGAAGAAGATGAAACAACTCATGTCCTGAGAACCATCAAGGTAACACTGAGTTTTCCCAGAGTCTCTTAACCTAGTAGGATTTTGATTTCTCTCCTGGGTAAGACCAACACTAATGTAGGGTGAGTTTAATGGGCTTGTTCTGATATGTGGTTGCAGTAACATTATTTTCTGTTCCTAAAGATTTCTTTCAGGTCTCTTTAGTATTTAAACAGGGTTGTCTACAACCTGATCTTGTGGGGGAGTTTTCCCAACTGAGGTTCCTTCCATGTATGTCAAGTTGGCATAAAAATAGACAGTACAGATGGTCAGAGCAGAGCTCCTGAATACTTGTTGCTTGCATTTGACATGAACCAGTGTGACCTTTGTTTCCTGTTTAATAGACAACCCAAAGCTACAATCTCTTCAGGGAGTCGTGACCAATTTGTGTACCAATTATGGATGGATTAACAAATCCATATTCTTCCACACTGACTTAGTCTGTGATAATATGCCTGTGAGAATCGGAGTAAATGTCATCGCTCTTGTGGAAGAAGATGAAACAACTCAGGTCCTGAATGCCATCAGGGTTACATGAGTTTTCCCAGAGTCTCTTAACCCAGTGGGATTTTGATTTCTCTCCTGGATACAACCAACACTAATGTAGGGTGAGTTTATTCGGCTTGTTCTGATATATGGTTGCAGTATCATGTTTCTATTTTTCTCTTCCTAAAGATTTGTTTCAGTTGTCTTTAATATTTAAACATGTTGAATGATGACAATTATGTCAACTCATATAATCTGCAACTTCCATTTATAGTAAGAGGTTATTTCCTCTATGAATTCAAACAATTAGAATTAGTATGATAAACATCATTTACTTTATACTGTTTTATAAAATATTCAAGGTGTATTTAATGTGCAACAAAATTCTGTTATTGATTTTGTAAGAGTTAATTCTAGAAACATAACTGTCTCAGATATTTGCATAGCAATAGCTATTCTCAAATAAATTTTGGCTATACTGTTCTAATTTATAGCCACAGCCATAGTCTACAGAAAAGCCTTTTTATCAGTACCAATAAGCAAGACAAATTTATAATAATTATTATTATAATATATATTAACATATTTTTATATTTTTATAATTATTACTATTATATTGGAAAATTATTGGCAAGTTGAGAACTAAAAATCAGAGTCATGTTTTTTTTAGAATTTCTTAAAATTTGAACTATAAAAAAGCAATTTTGCATTTTTCATTCATTGGTTCCATTGTTAGGAAAAAATGGTCTTTATTAAGTAAAGAGTGAATATAACCTATCATTTAACCAATATCCACTTTTTCTTGTTTTTATGTACAATTTACTTATACTGTAAGCATATTGATTACATCTATCTCTTGGATAAAAGAAGAATTGTTAAGTTGCAGTCAATTCATAAATGGCATCGTGGTATACGCCTTTAATTATACCATTGGGAGGCAAAAGCATATAGAATCTCTGTGATTTCAAAGCCAGAATGGTTTACATAATAAGTTCATGTCGTCCAGGGATATACTATAAGGCCTTGTTTTAGATAAACAACCCCCCCCCCCAGTAAATTTTCTGTTTTAGGTATTAGTTTTATGTGACAGAGCCTTATGGTATACATCACATGGCCTCAAATTAACAATGACCTTTTGGCTAGCATCAAATTTGCAGCCTCTGACTCCTAAGTTCTAGAATTACAGGCCTCAAATACTCTCCCCTATTTCTTTCAGAGTGCTCTACACATCATGAAAACAGTCAGCCTGAATTTGACACATGGGTGCTAACAGAAGGATGCACCATGAGTTGGATCATCCACTTTACTTCATTTGATTTCAGGGACAAACCATATATTGGGGCCTTTCTTAGTCTTAGACTCTATCTGTACTCTTTGCTATGTTTGTTAGTGGTATTTCTGTGGTGAGAAAAATGACAACTGAGAGAACGGAAATTTGCCAGGAAAACTCAAAATGATTTAGGGTATAGTATGCCTGTGGGTTAGTATAGACTCAGGAAACAGAAGGGTCAGAGTTTGTGATGCTCATTCCCCTGCATGCTGACATAACTGGTGGTAAACACTCGGACAGGAGCTGAGCTCCTGTTTCCTCAGTGCAAGCAATCCTGGGAGAAGGACCATCCCATCTGTACTGATAACTATCCAGTCATACACCCAGTGAGAGGTAGAAATGGCAGCTATTTTTGAAAAGACATGCAACACCTTTGGCATCAGTGACTCCAGTGTCCAACAGGGAACTCAGAACAATAACTATCATCACTCTTCTCCCTCTACACCTAATGAGTGCATCCAAACTAAGTATCAGGTGATGAGTTATGCAGCTCACTAATTGTTCTGCATGTCCCAATGGTGAGTCCCAATGGCCCTTTCTGCCACCCTTTTGTGTGTCTTCGTGTGATGTTTCAATAACATGAACATTGCCCACTTTTGCTTTTCAAACACGCAGCCAGTCACCATTTCTGGATAATGGAATTATGCACTATGGTTTGTAGGAGATGGTTTTCTGCTTTGTGCTATTCATGTGGCTATTCTATTTCCACATAAAGAACATACATTGGTTGTTTAATGAAGGAAAGTTCAAAGGAAAACTACCTCCAATAACGGTCGTTATCTTTGATAAGCCAGGATAATAGTATCCTTCCAGACTGTAGGTAAATGGAGCCAGCCTTGCATGACTTGTCTTTGCAATTTCTTCTGTGTTACTTCTTTTAGTTCATTGAAAGCTCCTATACGCAGTCCACATAAGGCTTAGCATGATTTCCTCCCCTCTCCAAAATTGTGATGCTCATTTTGTCTCTGTCGACTTATTTCTGCTCCACTCCTGTCTCCTAGGTAACCTATTTCTCTTCCTTCCCATATACCTCAAAGCACATTTCCTCCAATTACCCCACCCCATGTCAGTCTAGCAATTTCTTTCTGCATAAATATGCAAAATAGTTCTCTAATTTGAGTTACATCCATGATTACAACTTGGTCAGAAGTAGATATTTAAATGTATTTTGCACTGTTGAATTTTGAGATTCCAGAAATCAAGAGCACTGTGTTCCTAAGGTCAGAAGGTAAGTTTGTGAGTGAGTTAAACAAAAGTGTGAAGTTCACATTTCAAGGCAATTAGTAGTCCATGGAGCAAGAACACAGAATTTATGCCATCCTCTCAGGTCCATAACATATCTTTAATAGAAAACTCTTGTTGTAGGTTTGAGAAGAGGTGTTTAAAAGCTTTCTGAAGCAGGAGGCCTGTTTGGTATGAATAATAAAGTCCATTGTCTCTGACACAGGACTCCATCCTGCAAGAATCCTCAAAATTGCAATAGGTCAATCCACTAAAATGTGTTGTTTTGATGGCAACTACTTGGTAAGTGTACAAACTCCTGCATGTAATTGTTGTTTTACCTGCAGCTACTGTCTCCTTCTCTTATAGGTGAAAATTATGAATAATCCAGTTGACTGTAAGGATTCATCAAAACTCAGCAAGAGATTTTGTATTAAATGTGTCACTCACATAATGCAGGACATCTACATTAGCAAGGATTTTCCTTTCCCAATACACCTTTTTTTCTGGAGGTAGGATTTACAGTTTTAACAACATTGGGCAAGGCATATAGGTATTGGTATAGAAGCTCTTGAGAGTATGGGGAGTGTCCTTGAAATTGAAAGTAAGACACAATTATTAGGAAAAGGGCAATACTTTAAATACTGCCTACAGAGTTTGTCCCCTGTGAATGTCATCATCATTTGTCCAATGTGGTTTTCACTACTTGATTTATTTATTTAGCTATTTTTATATTTTTATTTGAGGCATAGGCTTCCTCAAAGTTACCTGAAACAAACAATATATGTGAGCATTGTTCATACGATTAGGAAACCCTTCCCTTGCCCTTCTGAGATCTTAGTCTTTTTGCCAGTGCATCAGAATGCATTCAAAATCAAATCAGTGAGAGCATCACACATGTATAAGATATTTACCTTGAAAGTACTTCCATCACTTCAAAGCAAAGGTACAGAAAGGTCTCTTTCTCTTTGTGTCCTCTTTCCAGAACACTCAACAGATAGGTTCTAATATTTTGTCCCTAGACCAGGTACCAAGGTTCAAGCATGTGACTGTGATAATGTACCTAGCTACCATCCTCAAAAGAGATATCAGTGTGACCCCTTGAGTAAATCCAGGGCTCCTAGCCATAACTTCCATTCTCAGGCACACTCATGTCATTATCAATGCCTGACAAATCATTGGAGATACCCATCATTAAAAGGGCCTAAGCTTTCCTTCCATAAGTAAGCTATGTGAGGAGTCTAAGCCTTTGGAAAAGTTACCCTACATGCAAAAAATGTTGGTCAGCATATTGCTGTGACAAAGGGCCTTTGGAAATGGGATGTGACCCTAGTGCAATTCTTACACTTCTAACTTTGTTTACTGTTTCAGCATTCAGGCCTTTCAAGGGAGATTTGGTGCTGGTGGCCTATTCCATGATCCCAGGAACTTCAGATATCAACATTGACTCTGTGAGACCACTTAGCTCTCAGAATATGCAAAGGGTAAGTTACTTCATAGGTAAGTGGCTGCCTATCTTTCCTTACTGACACCTTTCTCACCCAGGGTTTTGTTTGGTATGTGAGGCAGTATATCCCCTGCCAAAGTGCGTGTACTGAAATACACATTTGTTCACTGACTGAAAAGGAAATAAGCAGAAAGTTGTGTAGAACATACACATACTCAATTCCTAAGCTGTGAACTTTACTTGACGTTAGGCTGTTCTGTGGACAACAGTTACAAGAGTGTCTTGGCTATGAGGCAATAGTGGGGAAACCCTGAATGCAGTGGGTTTGAGGTGTTCAGCATGCTGATGAAGGCAATCAAGACTTTGGTCAGTAAGGCCTGAGATGAGATGTAAAACCAGGGGAGCAGAGTGTGAGCACACATTGGGCAGCATCAAGGGCAAACACCCAGGACTCCTCCTGTTTCCCTGGTTTAATTAGAGAGTGGGGAATGGTGACTCAGATGTCTTGACTCAGTACCCAGGCATTTCCTGTGTGTCAAAGATCAGAACCCTGATGGGATGAGGGACTTGCTCTTTGGATCTGAGGGGTTAGGGAGGACCATCTCTGATGGGTTATCCCTCTCCATGCTCATTGCCATCATTTCTCATTATAGGCCTGTGTTACCAGCCTTGATGGAATAATTGACTCTGTTGAATCCGATTTCTTTTTCATCTTGGATTCCTAGATACACCTCCTGATTTTACTCCTGGACTAAACGACACTGTTAACGTGCTTGTTGTGGACACCCACCGACCACACTGTTCTTACAGAGTTATGTCTGGCCCCAGCCGCAATTCATATTAACCAGGTATTCTAATATATTTTCACTTATACTTCTGACGTTCTGCTTCAATTAAGCAATATGTGCATGTAATCTAAACATCTGCGAACTATGTCTGTTCTTTCAAACACCCTGGTAATTTCATTGGCAACATGAACTCCCTTTAAAAATGTACCTTGTCAGTTTTAAAACATGCCCTATTGGAAGGTGGTTAAGCAAAGAAATTGCCCTGACCTCAGGGTAATTGCATCATTTTCTATAAGCAGGAGCAGATTCTCTGTGGCAGTGGCCTTGTGGGCCACTAAGCATCACATAGAAGCAAAACATTTAAGATCCCAGGAATGAGCAGGCAAATGTGAGCAGGCATGATTTAACATTGCAGCTTGCCTTATTGTTTAAGTCCGTTTGAGCCTTTCCAAAGCTGACTTCTCTACAATATCTTTCATTTCCTACCACCTAGTCCATGTGTTAAATATAGTGTTTATATATTGATCTTCTTCCTGTAACAGTCTGCCAAATAAGGCAGTTCAGAGAAATGAGGGACTAGACTCAGGTGTACTCCAAACAGAAAGATGAGTGCAGACTTTTATTAGTCTAAGTACTGACTTCAGATTTAGGGACTTCTGTGAAGTTGACTGGCCCTCCTTTGACATTGTCAACCTTTAGAAGGAATCCTGGACCTGACTACCATCTGCAGAGTGAGGGATGCCTGCACTGGAGATCCAGGCTACCCTGACCAATTTCCTTACAGCAATACCTGGTATGGTCTGGTGCTTCATCCCCAAAATAGGGTTCAATTCCATTCCCCTTGGAAATCCATGGTTGTCCTAATCTCTTAGAGAGTCTCAACCCCAGAAACCACCTATCTTCCAGGCAAAGGGTCAAGATTTGGAACTCCCTCCCCTTGGGTGTAACCATCCCCACCCTCAGAGTCAAGAACCCCAAACTCTAATGTATTTTATATCCTACCTTGCCACCCAAGATCTTGCCCACACCATAGCTGCTATTGACTCCTTGGCCCACAGACCACTGGAGGAGTTTTCTGTCCTCAGGTCACTTAAGGTCCAGGTCCCTTGAATGTTTCCTATGTCCAGAAATACATTTTGCCAATTTCATCAAACTCCAGTGCCTGCGAATCTCCAGGAGGATGGGATTCTCAGACCAGGCCTAGTTTAATATGTTTATCAGCCATTTACCACTACTGATCTTCCTAAGTAGTGACATCAAACCCCACCATACTCAGAGCATCCATAAGTTAAGATCAACCTTCTGATCAGCGTAATGTACAGCCAACAGCCTACTTGGAACAACTGCTAATATAACTCCTGACTGCCCTTTTTATTGAAGATGAAGAGTATAATATCTACCAGACAACATTTGCTTGGCTAATCATTCAAGCACCCCACACACTAAAATCCTAGAGTGATTTGATGACACCTTCTTTCCTGCTGAGTGTCCCAAATGTAACCCCAAACTCACCAGAAGGCCTCCAGACCTTCTAAGAATGAAGAGAGTCATCCTGGAGGAGTTGCAAATGAAGACTGTAGAGTCACAAACCTGGTCAAAATTTAAGATGTCACTCAGTGCCCCATGAGGTCTCTGAAACCAATTCCATGACCATCTCTGTGACACTTAAAGATAGTAACACCCTTTTTGACCCAGAGGCCCATGTGCTTTTACCCAACACTTGGCACCGGATGTTCACCAAAACCTAGAATGACTCACAGGGATGCCTACTGAGTAACTCAGAGACATCACCATCAAAGTGGTTACTAATTGGGAAGAGGTTGCACAGAAAGAAAAGGAATAGTACTTACCGAAAAAGGCAAACAATGATGGTGCTCACATTGGAGACTGGAGAAAATTCAGATACCCAGAACCCCCCCCAAAAAAAAAGGAAGCTCACCAGAGACCATTAGACAGGGACCAGTATACTTATTGTAAGGAAAAATTACACTGGAAAAATGAGTATCCCAGAAAGAAGGCACCAAGGGTCAAAGAAAAACCCCCAAAGGAAAAAAAAAATGAGGCTCCTACAGTAATCACAGTGAAACAAAAGTCCCTGCAGGGGCCTGAGGCTACCACTTGGAAAACAGACTCACTCTGAAAGCTGCCAGATTTAATCAAGATCGGCCCCCAGGAGCCTGTGGTAAAAATAAATGTCAGGGGCCAAACACCAAACACTGGACTTTATCTCAGACCCAGGAACAGTCATCTCCACGGTAACTTCTCCCACTAGGAAGCTCACCAAAGACACCATTGTTGGAGCCATTGGGACCATTAAGAAACACTGATTCTGCAAGTTGTGTGATTGCTTCATTGGAGGCAGCAATGCCCCTGCCTAGCCCCTTGGAAAAGATTTATTGTCAAAACTGGGAACCACTATGATGATCATCCTGAGCCTCGATGCCACCTACCGACATTTGAGGTGTGTCTGGAGGAGGAATGGTGGCTTCACTTGAAAGCCATGGATTGAAGTATCAATACAGCAGCCCCCTTAAATAGCTCAGACAGCAGTTTCCTCATGTGTGGACACTTGGAGAGAAACCAGACTAACAAAAGGATAACCTCCAAAACTGGACCATACTGCAATGTGTGGATAATTTTCTACTGGTTGCCTCTATGGAATGAGGCACCAGTGAACTATTAATTGTTTTTTTTGTTTTTTGTTTTTTTTTTTTTGTTTTTGTTTTTTTTTTACAAAAGACAAGATATAAGGTCCCGCAAAAGGCCCAGATCTATCAGGAAAAAAGTCACTTACCTCAAATACTACTTTGCTTTTACTGGTGGAGCATGGAGCTGTCGCCCAGGGAGGGGCTGTAGGATGGTATTCCTGACTCCATACATAGATATTCTCCCCGGACCAGACGTGGCCCAACACTTGGAACCTCATCACTGGGGAAAAAAAAAAAAAAAAAAAAACCTCTATCTTACTCCTGATATTACTGGGGATAGCCTACACTGGCACTGATGCCACAAGTGCAGTTGTGCTCAGGATCCAAAAGAGCAAGCTGCCCAATCAAATTAAGGAGGACCTCAGCATAGCAGAGGTTTCTACCTGCAGAGCCAGGAGACTCCCAGGTAGCCATGGTCTTAACAAATCATTGAGAGATAGAGCTAATTGCTGCTTTAAAAGGCTGGCATGAGTGCCAGGTGCAATGGTGCATGCCTGCAATCCCAGCACTTGGGGAAATAGAGGCAGGCAGATCTCTTGTGAGTTCCAGGTCAGCCTGGTCTACAAAGAAAGTACAGGATAACCAAAGCTACACAGAGAAACTCTGTCTCAAAAACTAACAAAGGCTGGTAGGCAAGTCTTTTGGGGAGAGGAATGTTGTTTCTATGCAAATCAGCCAGGGACAGTAAGAAAATTCTTAAATAATTGTTAGATAGCATACATTCTAATATAATTATTAGAATAAATCAGGGCCACAGACAAGACCAAAAGATCTTCTTGGGGTGAGACCTGAGCTTCCTGAAGGCCTTGGCTGGTCTCTCCAGTGGGATCATTGATTATTATTCTCCTGACTCTACTCTTTGGACCATGCCTTATAAATCTTCTAACTTGCATCACCAGAAACAGTATAGAAACAGGTAGACTTCAGGGCCTCCACCAGTATCAGAATATTCCTTCACAAGGAGCAAAAGGGTTCTGTCAAAGAGGAGGAAATGTAGATAAAATCCCCCAAAGAGCCACATATTAAATGAAGAAAATTCCCCAGTGCTGAGATAGTTCCCTGATCCTGCCACACTTACAGCATCATAAAGAGCAACAGGCACTGAAGAGGTGGGATAATATAATTCTAGCCCTGCCCAGCCTCCATCATTTACAGGCACATAAATGCTTTTGTACTTGGAGTTACAGTTTGCTTGATTCCAGTCTTCTAAATATAAAAGGCTGCTGAACCTGAGGCAAGAGGCCTCATAGTCAACTTTCCTCTCCCCGACTGAAAATGGCTTGATGATTCAGTTTCCCGAAAATTCCTGCAACAATTGGTTTCCATATGAAGGTTAAAAGTGACTGGATTTTTCTGATACCAGACACAAAAATTAACTCACAATGAACTAAGGCAAATAAATAAATAAATAAATAAATAAATAGATAAATAATATGCAGACATTGTAGGAGAATATTTTATTTTATTTTTATTGAAAACAGATTTTTCTCAGCCAAGACCAAGATAGTCAGGAGACTCTTCTCCTTCCTTAAGAATACCTGGACAAAGGAGGTGGTGCTGGTCTGGGGCCTTGTTATAATTGTGTCCATAGTCAGTTCCTACACCAAGTATGCCACCTCAATCAACCAGACCACACCCTACAACTACCCAGTGCCAGTACAAGATAATGGGTACATGCCCAATGTCCCCATCTACCCCTGGGACCTTCAGGGCCTAAGCCTGGAATGGTTGAAGATGCTGTGAATATGCTTACTGATGAAAGAGGCCACTTCCTTATTACCCCCAACTTAAAAAAAAAATGTGGAAGCCGGTGCCCACAAAGAAAATAGATTCTTCTCTCATACAATACATCTTAACCCAGTTTTTCCTCCCTCTACTCCTTCTAGTTCTGTACTACGTCCCCCCTCCAGAGGATCCACTCTCCCTCTGTCTTCCCATCAGAAAAGATCAGGCTTCCAAGAGAAAACATCCAAACTTGACAAAACAAGCTACAATAAGATGAAGCAAAAGCCCTCACAAGGAAAGTGGACAAGGCAACCCAATAGAAGAAAAATTGTTATAAGGGAATATGCCATTTTTTATTGGTACTTTTGTGTTTTTTCATGCATGTGTTTACGCTCAATACATGTGTGCCTCATGTCCGAAGAGGCCAGAAGAGGGCAGCAGATCTCTAGAGAACCTATAGTACAGTGAAAAAATTTTTTGCTTCACAGTAATTGTAGTTTTCTCTAAAACACATAGAGGTGAATATTCACCCAGCATACACAACTATAAATTGGCTGATGATGTAAATCAGTGATAGAGCACCGTGTGAAAGCTAGGAGTTTGATCTTCAGTAGTGGAAAAAAAATCAGTAATAAGTCCCACAAATCAAAAACTGATTTGTCTAATTTGTCCAATTAACTCCAAATTGTAAAATCAACATGAAACCTAATTTGCTGTTGTAAGGAAACAAACAAAATTACCACTAAGTATTTTAGGAGCCTAATCTTAGGACTGAATTGAGAAATTGTTGTTATAATGTTTTTTGGAATGTATACAGTTTACCCTTGTTCATTCACATACTGGTTTCTCTACCTCACTACCTGCTTTCAATCTGGACATTGCATTATAAGCATCACCAGTCTCAAGTTTGTGTAAACATGCCATCATTTGTTCTCTGTATTTTCAATAAAACAACCACCCAATGCTGTGCAATGGAGAGAATAGGGTGGGATATCCTAGTCCAGAGGGGAGGAGAGAGAAGAAATGGGAGGAGTGGGAGAGCAGAGTTGGTAGGAGAGGACTTGGAACCACAAGGAGAGATGAACTGGACCTAAGATATGACTAAAAGCAAGTATAATGGGTGAAATCTGACTGGTAGAAAACTGTGCGGGCTTGGAGGTTTAGGATAACTATTGCCTAGCATTGTGCTCTAGGTTAATTAAGTAAATCCTGGTCTCTGTGGTGATTTGGGTATACAGCTGGTTTAAGAATAACCGCAGCTTAACTCCAGATAAATTAATAATAAATATTATTAACCCACAGCAAATGGTGCCCAACTAATCTAAGTCGCCACAGACTTTTATATCATACTCTAACATAATTTAGTGTGTGTTGTGGGGGAGGAATAAGCTCCCAGGGATACAACCCAAACTTAAAACCTAAAAACTCCCAGGTCAATTACTGTCTCTTTAAGAGACACTCTTAAACAGACCCAGGAGCAAAAGAGAGCCTACTGTGGGCAGACTGGAACTTAACAAAACTGGGTGCCACTATAGTCTAACAAGATGGGAGAGACAATAAAACAGACTTCTTGGAGCTTGGCTGATAATCTCTTCTATGGTTTTAAGACAGAAATAAAAGAAAATTTAGAAATTATGTCTATGGTTACATTCATAGTCCTCAATTTAACTTTAATCATTGGATTAACATTTTATGTCTTCTCAAAGGCAAAGGCTTTAGAAAAGATACTGGAACAACACAAAGAATAATATAAAGAAAAAATTAAAAGTTGGCAGCAAGGCATAAAAGAGAATCAAGAGATTTTTTGAACAAAACAAACAACAGAGAGATAGGTGTGAAATATGGGTACAGACTTTAAGAGGAGAGTTTAAAATACTAAGTAAAGAAAATACTTAGGCAGAGGCAAAAGATAAAAATAAAGTCAACCAAAGGTGGTTAGAAAACAAACATTAGCTTATCCAGTCAATATACAGCAGAGACCAGCAGATGATGATCATCCACAGGATTATCATGAAGCTGAATGGCACCCTGTGGAAGTGTTAGATCTGAGGAAATTTAAGAAAAGTGTCACGGGCAGGAGAGATGGCTCAGAGGTTAAGAGGCTACTCTTCCATAAGGCCCTGAGTTCAATTCCCAGCAACCACATGGTGGCTCACAGCCATCTGTAATGAGATCTGGTGCCCTCTTCTGGCATGCAGGCACGCATGCAAGCAGAACACTGTATACATAATAAATAAACCTTAAAAAAAAAAAAAGATTGATGGTTAAAAAGAAAAAAAAAAAAGAAAAGAAAAATGTCACTAATTTTGGAACGCATTCACCATTTGTAAAACAAATGCTGACTTTCTGGTCAATCAAAGTAATCCCAAAAGACTGGGAGGATATGGCAAAGGCAATATTAGAACCTGGGCCATATTTACAATGGCTTTCATGGTGGAGAGAAGAAGCTAGAGAGATAGTACACAAAAATAGAGCCAGAGGTGCTGCTGTTTCTGAGGAAAAGCTGCTTGGTGATGGCCAGTATGCTGACACAGAGATACAGCTGTATATAATGAAGAAATCTTAGCATTATGTCGCCTAGCAGCCTTAAATGCTTGGGACAAGGTTGAGGAATCAGGAGAAAGGCTTGAGCCATTCTCTAAGGTCATACAAGATCCAAGTGAAACATTCACTAACTTTTTGCAAAGATTGACTTCAGCTGTGGATAGAAGTTTATCAGATCCACTAGCTAGAAAAGCACTAATAGAATCTTTAGCTTTTGAAAATGCTAATGCATTTTCTGAATGCAAAGAGGCAATAAGGCCCTTAAGAGTAATATTGGCACCAATAGACAAATGGATTAGAAATACGACTGACATCAGACTTCATTCACCCAGTGTGACCTTGATAGGAGAAGCTACCCCTAAAGACCTTGGGAAACGTTGTAATTGTGATGGACAAGCTTAGTACAAAGGGAGTTACCAGGAAAACTGAAATAATTTAAAAAGGGAGCCTATGTTTCCTAGAATATGCAAGAGAGTGGCAAAGGTCTACATTGGCTTAGTGAATGTAGAAGAGTTATGGATAAATGGGGTAATCCTTTATCAATAAAGGCCCAAGGAGGCCTATTGCGGGCCCCAACACAGGACAGGAATACTCCTTCACAAGAAAATTAAACACCACTGCTTTGGGAATAAACATTAAAAAATTAGACAGTAGGGCCAGAGCAAGTTCTGTAGATAAATCAAAAAACCAGGAAAGGAACAAAAAACAAATATGTTGGCACACCTCTATAAATGATCAAAGGCCAAAGTTAAAGATAAATTTAAATAGTATTGAAATTGAAGGCATGGTATATACTGGGGCTGATGTCACAATTATCACTCCTAAATCCTGGCCCCCAAATTGACCACTTCAAGAGGTGGATATCCAATTCCAAGGAGTTGAAACTTTATCTAAAGTAAAACAAAGTGTCAGGTGACTTAAATGTACAGGACCGGAAGGTCAAATAGGAAAAATAAGGCCATATGTGGCTGAGATAGCCATAAATTTATAGGGAAAAGATCTGTTACAACAATGAAAAACTCAGATTAACATCCCCCAATTTCAGAAGCAGGTCAAAAAACAGGCAATACTCCTGATAAAGAAGTTAAATTATTTTTTTTAAATGCCATCAAAAACAGTTACAGACTGTCCAGGCTGTCCATAAACAAAATACAGCAGAGGCCATCTTTTCAATTTCATGTTGGGAAGCCACTGTTAATAAAACCCCCACAGCCTCACCACTAAGGTAAGAGAGTTATGGGTTCAGGCAGCAAACTGTCTCTGTCAGTTTTTATTTTTTGAAAGCTGCTAACATGTACTTCCTATTTACTCTAGTAATTAACTAATTGTATTCCTTCTTAAGTCTCTTGTGGGGTTAAAGACCAAATAGTTATAGTTCCACAATTAAGCTTAAGTTGTTTAGAATTTTTTAAAAACGTGTTTTTGGGGCTGGAGAGATGGCTCAGAGGTTAAAAGCATTGTCTGCTCTTCCAGAGGTCCTGAGTTCAATCCCCAGCAACCACATGGTGGCTCAAAACCATCTATATCAAGATCTGATGCCCTCTTCTGGCCTGTAGGCATCATTGTATATATAATAAATAAATAATTTTTTTAAATGTTTTCATGTAGGTAATACCAATAAGGACAAAAGTAAATTTAGGTATATAACTCTAAACTTGTCAAGATAGGATAATCAGATACTTTCTCCCAAGTTGCCAAATACATGTGAACTGGACATTGCACGTGTAAATCTTACCTAATAGATTTCATAACTTTTATATTTATTATTGTATTGAAAAGGGGGGCCTTTTATTGGATTTAAATGGGAAAATGTAGGTATAATGTTCTTTTGGAATGTATACAATTTACCCTTGTTCATTCAAATGCTGATTTCTCTACCCCACTATCTGGTTTCAATCTGGACATGCATTGTGATGCTTATTTTAAGCATCACCAGTCTCAAGTTTATGTAAACATGCCACCATTTGTTCTCTGTATTTTCAATAAAACAACCACCCAATGCTGTGCAATGGAGAGAATAGGGTGGGATATCCTAGTCCAGAGGGGAGGAGAGAGAAGAAATGGGAGGAGTGGGAGAGCAGAGTTGGTAGGAGAGGACTTGGAACCACAAGGAGAGATGAACTGGACCTAAGATATGACTAAAAGCAAGTATAATGGGTGAAATCTGACTGGTAGAAAACTGTGCGGGCTTGGAGGTTTAGGATGGAGTAGCTATTGCCCAGCATTGTGCTCTAGGTTAATTAAGTAAATCCTGATTTCTGTGTGGTGATTTGGGTATACAGTTGGTTTAGGAATAACTGCTGTTAACTCCAAATAAATCAATAATAAATATTAATAACCCACAACAAGAAATACAAGCAAACAATGGAAACAAGAAAACTCACACAGAGAGAGGCTAGAGAGATGGATAGATGAATATCTTGGTAAAGTTCTTTCCTTGCAAGCATAAGGACTTAGGATGGGAGCCCAAAGAATCCACTTTAAATATGCAGGATGGCAGCCCAGTGCTGGGTAGGTGGAGAAATGTGGATCCCTGGAGCTTGCTGGCTAGCCAGACTAATGGAATTGGTGAGCTGCAGGTTCAGAGAGACCTTATCTCAAGATTTAAGTTGTAGAATGATTGAGAAGACACCTGATGTCTACTTCTTGCCTCCATAGGCATACATATACTGGAATATGTGTGGATACACACAAATTTATTTTAATGGGAAAACATCCCTTATCCTCTGATAGGAGATTTAAGCATCCTCAGCCTGTCATGTTTGCCAAATCAATTTTTAAGATTAAGGCAACCTCAACAAAAATATGGCAGGTTTTTTTTTCTTTTTCTGGAGAGACATCTACAAAGAGACATCTACAAAGATGTCATATTTTTATAATATACACTGTACAGTGAAAGTCAACATGATCCAGCATACATTAAACACAGGACAGCAGGAGAGATGGCTCAGAAGTAAAGGACACTTGTTGCTCTTTGAGAGGACCAAGGTTCAGATCCTAGAACCCACCTGGTGGCTTAACTCCAGTTCTAGGGGATTTGGCATCCTATTCTGGTTTCTTAGAGTAAGCACATACATACATGCAGAAAACACCAAAGAAATAAAGATATTTTTAAACGACAAATTAAAAATACATGTGAGAGCCCTTCTACTGAAGCAAAGTAGGAGAGTCTTCATCGGAGTTCATACTTTACACATTTTAACTTCCAAGTTAGTATTGGAAACTTAGAAACTGGAAAGCATCCGTGTTAGAGTCTACTAACTAGTAGCTCACTGCTGCTAGAATATTTCGAGCTGCTGGAATTCTTTTGCTGCTTCAAAGGCAGATGACTGATAAAGCCTCTCACCCTTAGCACGCCTGTGCAGACACAGCCAATCAACAAGAAGCTTGGTTGAGCTTGTTTTTCTTCTGTTCAAATCCCAATACCCAATATGCTTTGTGGTGGCCATGAAGCCGAATTCTTGTGGAAGCCCAATTCCTGAGGAAGCCTCCTGGGAGGGAAGACTCACTGCAGAGGTAGTCAGTCACCAGTTCAGATACCATTAAGCATGCTTCAGCGGGTGATTAGGGTGGGGTCGGGGTGGCAGGTCATTTCAGGCAGCAGGAGGGGTGGTGCTCATGGGAATCCAGGCAACACTCTGTCCCAGTTGACAGTTGAATTTACCCTCAGGCCTCTGAGGAAAAAAATGGAAACAGAGATTGCTGAGGCAGGAGTTGAAACAGACCAGTGCCTAGCAGAAAGCAGGAAGGCCTAGGAGACTGGAGACCCTGCAAGTCAGTCTCCTTGGGGGCTGGGGGTGTGAGATGTAGGTGGAGTGGAAGTCCCTTAGGGGCAGGAAAGAGCTAGAACCTTCTTATCCACTGCTATTGCCTGCCAGGAATTCATTAGAAACTGATGACCTCTCTTGATTTTCCTCTACCTGTAGTTGTAAGGGGAGATTGCTGAAATTTGTGTATGTAGCCCACAAATTGCCTCAAAATCCCAAGGCTCCTCCCTCAGCCTCAGAAGTACTGTGATTACAGACAAGATTCAGTCCAGGTAGTTTTTATTTATGTGTTGTTTTGGTTTAAGAAACATGGTCTTAGTCTGAACTTCAGGTTTGCCTGAATCTTCATGTTCAGCTTGACCTGACCCTGGAATTGAGGCGCTTTTTCATAAAAATGGACTGGGGCCTGAGCAATCATGCCTGATTTTTATTTTTATATTTTTAATTGTCTTTTTTTTGCGTTGTTGAGGATTGAACTTAGAGCTTCTTGCACTAAAATATATCCCCAGCTGTGCATACTCTAAACTTTATCTGATCCTTATGGTTTAGATTTACTTTAGATTTGTATTGCTATGAAAAAAGTTGGGGAGCACACTTGTGGTAATAGCAACTATGATTTCACTTTGAGATTGAGATGCAGAACACGTTTGCTCAAATTTATCAAAAACCTACCAGAAGTGGGAACAAAATGCAGATCCTCCTATGATTAGTTGTAAGCCCACTTGGAGTCAAAGTTGAAGCCATTGTTATATGTGCATTTTAAACTGACAAATGACAAACCATTAACTCTTAGTCCTATAAAATAAGAGAGCCCAGAACTAAAATCATTTATTCAACTAAAATCATTCTTTCTTTTTTTTTATTTCTTTTTTTTATTTATTTATTTTATTTTTTTATTTTTTTTATAAGTTACATTTTATTAACTCTGGAGAGATGGCTCAGCCGTTAAAGGCTAGGCTCACAATCATTTTTCTTTTAAACAGTGTACATATAGTTAAGATTATTACTGGTTGTTTTTGAAGACAACTATTCTGTTCAATATTTCAATAATAAGCTATTTAGTACTAGAACAGTAGATAACAGAAATATGGTTTCTTCTTTAAACCCTTTGTACAATTATTAAATGCTATTTTATTAAATTATTCTTTAATGTTATTTTATGTTTTCAGTTATATCAGCTTAAGTGATTCTTTTGGATTCAGATGGCTGAAGAAACTTTTCTCTTGTGTTTTAAATCAGAAAACGTCAGTTTCTTTGTGGAAAGGGAACATTCTGAGAATTCCATGAAGCTGCCAGCTGAGAGTCTACACTTAACAACACATGACTTTGAGGAAGAACAAGATGGAAATGTTTCACAAGGGACAGTTTTGAAGGTACTAGATCTCTAGTGTTGATGCTACAGTTAGCCTGTTTTGAAATGACTGCATTTTAAACTAAGTCAAACTTTGTGATGCTTTGTTTCTTAGTCACTCTTTGAAAATCTCATATTGTATCTCTTGTCTGTAATCAAAACATGTAGCTAAATAACATATAACTTAGTATGCTCAGAAAGGCCTAAAAACCTGTGTTCAGAAGATAACCATATATCACTTGATTTCATCTTACTTTCAGACAAATTATATATCTGCTTTAAAACTTAATGTTGACAACATGCCTGAAAGATTATATAGTATGTCATAAAATTTACAACATAACACACTTAGTTTAATATCTTGTTTTTATTACCAACACAGAACAGAATCCAGTAATTGATAATCATGAGAAGGCAAATCCTGAAGAAATAATTGGAGATACAGGGTAATATATTCAAAATTATTATTTCTTGTTTAAGTACAGAAAAGTGTAATTGATTATCCAAAAAGTATACTTGGCATATGATATATATTCCAAAACAAAAATTATGTAAGATGAACCTAAATTTGAATGGCTTTCTGGGAGGGGGTAGTATGTGGATCAAACCATCATCTTTATGCTTGAAGGCAAAAGCTATACCACCAAACTATATCTCCAACAGCCTTCATTTTTAAAAACTTAATTTATTCACAGATCTCAAATACAGAATATTCTGGGAAAATTTGGAAGTGCATTTTGGTTATGTAATTTATTTAAAACTATATAGTATTAATATAATTTATAAAATAAAAATATTATAAATTTATAAAATAGGAAATAAAATACTGTGTGACTGCTTTTAATGCCTTGGTACCATTTATAGAATTTTGTAAATATTTCATGATTTAAAATCATGGATTTATTTTTTCTTATGGTACAGAAAGTGAAAATGGTGTGATGACATTAATGAAATTTTAAGTTTTTATATGTTTATGTCTATGGTGCCTATATGCCTGTGTACAAATGTAAAGGCCGGAGGAGGATGTTGTTTAGCTCAATCAGAACTTTAAATTCCCCACATGGCACATAACTCAAAAAGCCCTGTATTTTATGCTGACATCAACTTTTACTAATTCTTTGGTGAATGCACCATTATTTGAGCACCTGCTGTGTGACATATACCAGGGAGTTATTTATTGTGTTTTTTATAATAGTTGCAATAATACAAAGGGATAAAAATGTTATCTTTAATATTAAAAATAATTTCTTTTTATTTGGTGTGGAGAAAAAAAGGATAGCTAATTTCATCTTCTTGATTCTTCTTTGTGCATGACTACTTAACAAACTGCAACCAACAACCAATCAACAACCCACAGTGCCTCTTGGGGTCCTAGAATTTATATACACTCTGAAATTTCCTCAGAATTCCAATCACAGAAACTATCTGCAACTGGCCAAACCATGCCTCTGCTAGAGCACTAGGCAAATTATAGTCACCTGCTGTAAAGCAGTCCCATATCCCTACACCTGGGATTAAAACAAAAACATAATCTTGTAATATTTATGTGTTTTTAAAAAAAACAAAACTCTAAAATTCTCACTACAGTACTTAACATTTTCTGAAGCATTAAAATTTTTATGAACTACAGTACTTACTGATGCAAATGTCCTACAAAAATATCAATGAAAATAATTTTATATTTTATAGTCTTCTTCAATTAATAACATTGATATTTATGTAAATTACCTTTTCTGTTTTTGTTTTTATAAAAGATATATTTGAAGTATAATTGACTATACTTTTAGAAATAATTTTATATTAGATTTAAACATACTTTGTTTCTTGTTTCTAACACAGCATTTTTAAAAATTTGTATGTTTTTATGTGTATAGGTGTTTTGCCTATAGGTACGTCTGTGAGCCATATATGTGGTGCCTACAGAGTTTAGAACAGGGCATCAGGTCCCTTGGAACTGTAGTTGGAGATGTTGTGAACATCATGTAGGTGCTGGGAATCAAACCTGTGAGAGGAGCAGCTACTCTTAACTATTGATCATTTTCTCCATTTGTTCTCTTGGGTTTTATCTTGGTGGGGGGGCAGGGGGTGATTTTTTTGTGTTTATTTAAGTTTTTTTTTATTTTTTATTTTATTTTTTGAGACAGGGTCTCACTATGTAGCCCTGGCTGTCTTGGAACTCACTCTGAGACCAGGCTGGCCTGGAAGTCACAGAGATCTCCCGGCTTCTGCCTCCTGAGTGCTCGGATGAAAAGTGTGAGCCAACAGCCCTGACTGTTCTCTTGCTCTTAGTAGAATACTTTAAATAACAAGTTCTAACAATTGCACTGTGTCCTTTTAGACAGTGTTTTCATAAATTCAGAAAAATTTAGCCTTTATCAAAGTGTTTCCTCATGAAGAAATTAAGGTCCGTTCTTGATCTTTTGTTTTGTGTATTTGTTCTTTTGAAAACTGTTCCTGAATTTTAAAATTATCTTCATTTAGGGAAATCAAAATTGGGATAAGGTTGGATATTTCTTATCCAAAGTACAAGGGGTTAGAATTTTCTTTATTTTGGAACATTTGCATAGACTTTACTGGTTGAACATCCTTCATCTGAAAATATGAAACGCTAAGTATTCTAAAGTATGAAACATTTGTTATACCATGTTGGTGATATCTTTCAGTTTAATTTTAAATATCCTTGGTATTATTGAATGAACTGTGTATTTATCTTTACTTGCATACATTGAAATAACTTGAAGTTTCTTTAACATAAGCTTTACTTTCAATATAGGTGACATTAACAAGGCTCTTCATGCAAAGAAAAAATGCATGGAAGCTTATATCAAAGTTTGCTTTGAAGATAGTAACCAGAAACTTGAACAAGTTTTAAAAATGAAAGAACAGGAAAGGTAGCTTGTTACTTTTATAGGGTCACACTTGCATCATTTTAAAAATTATATGTGGCTGAAAATTAATTACAAAAATTGCATTCAGATGGACAGGAAGAGAGGAGGAAGAAAGATGCCAAGACGGGTTAACATGGAGAAGGAACCTCATGGGCTGGGAAGAAGGACTCAGAGGAGGAAGTGGATGGAGAAAACACCAAGATGAAGACTACAAGCAAGTATTTGTAAGATATGGATGGAAGGTAGCTCAAATAAGGATGGCTAAGGCAGATGGCATTGGTTGGGGGTTGGGAGGTGGATGGTGAGGTTATTGAAACAGCATAGGTGAAATACCAGCGCAGCTCAAGGTAAATAAGGGAATTATAAAATCTTTAAAAAGTGCAATTATTTTTTGAGCCTTTAGTAAAAATGTTTGGCTTTAATTTTGTCTAAGCAGGTAACCCTATAACTTCTTGCCTACAAAGAAACTAGATACAATTCTTAGAAGTCTGTGAAAATTTTATTTTCTCCTTTTAAATAACTGTTGATGGAGATTTTTAAAAATTGATTTATATTAATTCTGGAACTACAGAAAAGTCTTGTAAAAGGTCTTAGAAATGTAATTTATGGCTAATTATGTTTAACAATATAGAAAATGATCAATTATATATGCAGACAAAATTTGTGTATTTTAACCAACTTTGTGTTTATAACAAGACTTTAAGTCTTTCACTAAGTCCTAACGGTGTCAAAATAGGAAAGATAAATTAGGCCCCATATTTGGTAGGAAATAATGAAAAAATAAACTACTTGGAAATAGTTAATTTTCTGAAAAATTGATTTGTATGTTAAAACTTCCTTAATTTTGAAGAGGTAAAACATAAAAAAAGACTTATCTGATAATCTTTTAGGAAAAACAATGTATAGTGTTTTTATATTACACAATTTTTATACTTCTGTTTTTCTTTCATTTTATAGTATGAAATGGCCAATTCAGTTTGTTTTGAGCATTCTTTTCCTACTGTTATGTAATATGACTGCTTTCATTATTTTGGTTTATAGGAAGAAGATTAACAGCAAATTTTGACTATGCAGTATATGACTACTTTTCTGGAGTTGAGCGTGGCTATACAGAAATTCGGTGAAGAATGAGAAAAAATAGCTGGCATCATAACTAATTTTATAATGAATCTAATCTAAGTATCAAGTAGGAATGGAAAAACTAGCCTTATGTTATGTACAGGAAACATTATCCTTTCTTGGTTCTATTTTAGTCCTACTAAGTTGTAAACCAGAGATATATGATCACATACTATATTAATGAAAGCCTTTGGGCAATTTATATTAGTTGGGATCTTAAATTTTCAATAGGCAGACATTGCTGAAACATGAAAAGACGATTATCATTTCTGTAAAAGGGATCACAATAGATCAGACTCAGATACAGTTGAAAGGGGAGAGAAAGGTTACTTACATAATATCATCTAGAATCTGTTGTTAGTCTTAGAGAAGTCACTCAAGCTAGTAAATCAGTTCTTATAATCCTAAACTTAGTATAAATTTAGTAACAATAGTGTATGGAAACAGTCTTTCTCAACAGCCCTGCCAGAATATTCCTGTGGAGGAATATCACCCAACTAATTTAGATCATTTCTCCATCACTGAAGCAATCACTGTAGTCAGCACATGGTTTCCAAGACCAGAGATAATGACCATACTAAATAGTTTTTTAGTTGATTGGTTAGTAGAGTTTGGGAAGGATTCAATTTGAGATGCACAGGAGAGCCATTCCTGTCTGAATGGTATTGAGGAAGCCACTGGTATATGAGTCAGTTCAGAACAGAGATGGAGACTAAAGATACAAAATAAATACTCAGATGAAGGCAGTTTTTAAACCGTGAAAGCCAGAAAAAATCATAAGCGGGAGTGGTCATGGATGTAAATGAGGAGTCTAAGGATAGATCCCTGGAGTACTTCAGTATTTGTAATTCTGTGGAGTGGGGGTTGAGCAGGAGCCAACAAAGGAAGAGAACAATTGGTAGAGAGTAAATTACCACAAGAGAAGGAAGGCTTTTAAAGAAGAAAAGACCACTAATTGTTTCATATGCTAATGAGACAAAGAAGGTAGATTCTCAGAGCTGCGGGTGGGTTAGTTGGTAAATTTTCTCCTGTGCAAGCATGAAGATCTGAGGTTACATTGCCTGCATCCACATAAAAAACTTGCCGTGGTTGTGAGCATTTTGCAACCCCCAAAACTGAGATTTGAGTTAGAGATATGATTTCCAGAGCATCCTAGCCAGCCAGGTGCAGTCTAATCGATGAGCTCTGGGTTCAGTGAAAGATCCTGTCTCAAAAAAAGTAATTGAGGAATATAACCGATGTTAATTCTTGGTCTCCACCTGTATGCATATACACGCACACATACAAATGTGTTAAAGGTAGATTTGGCAATGCGGAGGTCGTTTTTCTAAATCAGGATGATTGGGTTGGAAAAATATAGTACAAAACTAATCACAGTGAAAACAAGATAAAATAGGAATGTAGTAGCCCAAGGGAAAAGGTGTTAAAGGTTTTTTTTTTATTTTAATTTTTTTTAAAATGTGAAATGCCCTGGTTGTGTGCCAACATAAAGAATATGGAGACAAATTTGTTTATAAGTTTCCTGTGTTACTAGAGGCACTGGTATAGTAGAAAGCCAATTTATCACT
This sequence comes from Meriones unguiculatus, assembly GCF_030254825.1. NCBI lineage: Eukaryota > Metazoa > Chordata > Mammalia > Rodentia > Muridae > Meriones > Meriones unguiculatus. Next base: position 119,527,127 of record NC_083369.1, read on the forward strand.
AAGCCTTTTCCCCAGACATCTTTTTATATTTTGAGACAGGGTGTCTTTAAGTGATCAAGTCATTCATCCTCAACCTTTATATAAATTATAGACACACACTGCCAGGTCCAGCTAGAGTCATAAATTTAAAATAACAGTTATACTTGCTGAATTCATGAGACTAGATGAGAGAGGAGAAGAAGTTGGACTTAATGAAGAGCAGGCATAAGGCATCCTTAAGAAAAGGAGAGAACTTAGCAGCGTTTCAAAACAGATACTAAGACTCATAACCAAACCTTCGGCAGAAGGGAGTTAGTATGACGTGGAAAGGACAGGAGCTCCACAAGGGCCAAATATATCTGGGCACAGGGGTTTTTTCTGAAACTGTTTCTCCAACCAAGTACTATGTATGGATGTAACCTAGAACCTTTGCTAGGACGAAGCTCGGGGTAGCTCAATAACCAATTGGTTTCCCATAATAAGGGGAACAGGGACTATTTCTGACAGGAATTCAATGGCAGGCTTTTTGACCTCCCCACCCCCCAAGGGAGGAGCAGTCCTGGTAGGCCACAGAGGAGGACTTTGCAGCCATTACTGAAGATACCTGATAAAAGAGGATCAGATGAAAGGGGAGGAGGTCCTCCCCAATCAGTGGACTTGGAAAGGGGCAGGAAGGAGATGAGGAAGGGAGGGTGGGATTGGGAGGGAATAAGGGAGCGGGATACAGCTGGGATACAAAGTTAATAAAATATAACTTATAATAATAATAATTTAAAAAAGAAAAAAGAAAAGGAGAGAAAGGAGGGCACATGGGATATACAACTGAGGTGGGTCATAGATCCAACAATGTGAGACCGAACCATCTCTTGGGATTGCTTCTGCTGTTTAGTAAAATAAGGTCATCATATGGTGAAAGCATTACCACTAGCTGGAGTTAATCTTTCCAGGCTTAGGATTTTGCCAAGTAAATGTCTGCATGATGCAGGCCTGTAAACACAAATTTTTGAGAGGCTAAGGCTAGCCTGTGCAACATGGCAAATATTTTATCACTAAAAAAATGTCCTACCATATGGCTGATAAGATAATTGCATTGCATGTCACTGTAGAAATATAAATTAAGTAAATTTTATCAGAATACTTGCTAAAAATGTTAAATTAGTTGAAAACTATTCTTTTTTTTTAAAGTTTTATATGGAATTATTTTTTGCTCACTTAAAAATTTTAGGATTGGAGCTAGATTAAGGGATTGATTGCTGGCCTAGCATTCATGGTGCACAACAATAACAACAAAATTTAAAGTGAATTTTTATAGTGTGCTTTCCTTTTATATTTGTAGAATAATTTTCAAGCATAATAAAAAGCTTTTAAAAGCTCTGAAACTGGTCAGAACCAGGCACTGGAAGCAATTAGACAATTACATGAAAAGTTCATAAAGGTATGTTGCACCTGGTACATAATATGTTCTTATAAAACTATGTATGTTTTAAGAATCATAAAGGTTTAACTACTTACCACTTTGAATTATTTCTCACTGAAGTGACTGACATATCTGCAGACTCCTAACGGTTTTGTAAGAATTATTCAAGACATTAAATAATAAATTGGGAATTTAGTCTCAAAAGTACTTCATAGTTTATTCACTCTTTAGTTATTCTGTTTAACTAAACATAGCAAGTTTATACATCATTTCTGTAGAATCTTTCATCTTTATATCCTTGGGATTTGTTTAGTAAGAAGGGTTTTTCTGTTTTAGAGTTTGATGAACTTGAAGAACAACTATGGTGCGCTCACTAATATAGAAGTTGAAATGAGAAAAAAAAGCATCTGCATTTAAAAGAAAACTCATATACTCTTCAACTTACAAAACTTCAGGCTAATGAAAACCTGTCTATATTTCACTTGCTGATACATGTGCTAACTTTTTTCTCTCCTTCCATGAGATAGCAGCAGGGAGTGATTGCAAATGTTTGAAAGGCTCTTGATATTCTAATGAGTCTGAGAAGCAACTGGAACCTGAGTAATGTGATGTAATTACAATGTTAGCTAGGAAGTTACATCTTGAGAATAGAAATAGTTTAAATTTTAACATCTTTAACCATTTTCTTGTTTAAGTGCAAGACCCTCTTCATATTAACTTTCAAATAAAACCTAAATAACTATGTGAGTAGTAAATACTCCTTTGCTCCGAACCTCCCCATACTATCATAGTAATTTTTTTTCTTTCTAACACTTTTAATTATTTTTATCAATAAAAATGACTTAAATTTATACTTTGGCATCAGTGTTTTATGATTTCCCAAGGATGTGAGATACAAGTATAGAAAGTTACATTGGTTTGATTTCATTTGATTTTGAGATAGGCACTTACTATGTTGTGTGTTGTCCAGGCGGGTCTACAATGTCTATGCTCAAAGTTTTCTCAGAAGTTCATGTAGGTACTATTATAAACATACCTGTTTTACATTGCTCTTAAGAAAAAAGTCCCACAAAAATCTGTCGTATAAATACTGTATCACTTAACACAGCCTGCTCTGAGAAATGAAAGTATTTCCTGTTAATTTTAGACAAAGATCAGATGCAAGGAGAGAAGGACCTCCCCTATCAGTGGACTGGGGGAGGGGCATGGCTAGAGAAGAGGGAGGGAGGGCAGAATTGGGAGGGGCAGAGGGAGGGGCTACAAGTGGGCTACAAAGTGAATAAACTAATTAATAAGAAATAAATTTAAAAAATCATTAAAAGAAAGTATGTTTGTATCTTAGAACAAATTAAACTAACATTTTTCCCCCTGTGGATTTATAAAACTCATTAAAAGAAAGTATGTTTGTATCTTGAAACAAATTGAACACATTTGGTGCAACTGAAAAATTTTATAAATATTAGTTTTGAGACACAGATTTTGTATACTTTTAAAAAGGCATCAAAATGTCATTTTATTGAGCTTGGCCTTTAGGTAAATGGCAGCTACCCTTACTTAATGATTAAGAAACCTTCACATATGTCTTCAAACATAAATGACTAAAAGTGTCTTTTATTTTGATGTTGAGCAAATACATAGAAATTTGATTTTTTAGGTTTGTTTCTAAGCTGTTATTTTTATCCTTCATTATTTAAATATTCATAATTATACATAGAAAGGAATTAAATATTTGTTTTACCAAATATTGAGTATTTAGATATTTTTGGAAATGAATCACATTTACTGTTTTTCTAAAATTAACTGGAGTGAATTAGTAATTCAGAGTAAGACATCAAGGGTCTTCCTTTAACTGCTGCCTATCTTATTATTTTTAGATAGCGTTTCTCACTGAACTTGGAGCTAGCCATTTCAGCCAACACTGGCATGTGTCCATCCCCACCCATCCAAGGCTAGGGTTATAGACAAGTGCTAGCATACATAGCATTTACTATGAGTGATATGTATCTTAGGTCCTCCTGCTTTTGCAGCAAGCACTTTACCGAGTGAGCCCCCATCCAATTATTTTTCATGAACTTTAAAAATCTTGTCAATTCTTATAAAAAGAATATACTACTTTATGCCACGAACCACAAACTTACTTTTCTTCTTGCAATAATGTATGTCTTTCATTGCCCTTTGACACACATACATCCACAACCTTGCTTTTATGGCTATATCATTGTTCATTTAATGTATTTGCCAGAATTTCTTTGGATAAACCCTCAGCTGATACAAATTTAAGTTTTATAAACTTGACTCTTAATTATACCACGCAGGTCAAAGTTCTAGGATGGTCAGTACGGGATTGAGAAAATGTCAAATCAGACTAACAAGAAATAACTTTTAGAGAAAGAATGTGGACATAGACTTGGAATTTTCTTGAACAAAGAAAAAGCAAATCATAACTATGTACAGAACAAAATAAATATATATAGTAAATGTATAACAATAATAAAGAAGTTAATAAGTATCTCTGATTGTTTCTGTTATTCTAGAAAACTGGCGAATATAAGAGGGAAATGGCACCCTTTTGTTGTTACGTAGCTATTTCCTCAGAGCTGAACATTACTTCCTATAGGGAAGATGGGGGAGCCTACAACTCAGAACTAAATCAAACAAGTTTTAGGAAGCTCTGAAAGCTGTAAGGTTTGCTGGGGCCCTCCCAAAGGTTGGAAAAGATGTAAACACTTGCCGGGGTGAAGAGGTTATCTGTTAGGGGGTGCTGCCTGCACATTGAGAAGGGAGCACCTGGGGACACAGCTTTTGTGAGTTTGTGAGTCACCACTCCTGCTGGGGTGGGATTCTCTGTGTTGCACCTGCATTTTGAGCCACCCATGTTCCTGGAAAGGACCCCAAGAAACTCATTGGTTCACAGGGGTAGACTTGGGTAGAAGTATTTCTGTCACTGGTGCCCTATCTGGAGTAAACAGGCAGCTATAAAGTTAGGGATACTGAAATTAACAAGGTTCCCTTAGTTACTGTCCTTACTGAGGGTACATCTCATAACCACCTGGCAAAAAAGTACAAAAGGAGGCTGCTGCATCACAGTGTCAACAAGGTAACTGTTAATATTGTTAATGTCAGTATTCCTAACTTAAGATACCCCTGACTGAAAACTGGCTGGCAGATTCGAACAGGGCACAAACACAGGGACTGTGTTATTCAATAGAGTTTCTGTCATGCATAAAGCCACACCCAGGCCTCCCATTCTTTTTATGAAGAAATAAAATATCCCACTCCCCATCCCTACCATAACAAAAAATCTTCTTTTGGTCCTGATATCCTAGAGTCTAAGAAAATTCTCTTTTGGCCATGTATATGAATAAACTAACATGGGAGATCAGTGGCCTTGAGAGACTAAAGAACTGGATTTCCACAAGCCTTATTATGAGACAGGGTACTCTAGTCCTGATTCTGAGGTTTGACTCCTTAAAATTTCAATTATTGGAGGTAACAGCACTCCAATAATTAATCCCAGCCCTCAGGAGGCAGAGGCTTCTATGAGTTTAAAGCCAAAAACTGGTCTACACAGTGAGTTCCAGGCCAGCCAGAGCTACGTAATGAGACCCTGTCTCCAAATAAATAAATAAACATAATAAAACTTCAGTTATTGGGAAAATTTGTCTTACCTAGTAGGAGTGTGATTTAATTTAATAGTTATGTTGGAAGCCTGGCCTGCCTGAGCCAAAGATTCTATAATGCAGTTGGCTAGAAAATCCAGTGGTGGGATCCCCAGGCTAACTTTGAACCAAATGTTCACCCCTTGTCATATTTCTCTTATCTCTGACAGGCTTGAAACAATGCCAGTATAGATATCAAATGGCAGGCCTTTGGTGTACTGTACTGGGTATGTGGGGGGACAGATTAGATATTGATTAAGATTGTGTGTACAGCTTTCTTCCTACTCCTATTTACCAGAAGGGGCCACTTGGAAATCTAAGTAGTGGTATTTTCTAAAGGGTGTGCCCTACAAACTGACAACTGGAAAGATAAAGAATGCCTCTCTGAGTGTAAAATCCATTATTATGGTCCAGCTACCTGGGCAGAGAATGGATCCCAAGGGTACCATACTCCCATGTATATGTTAAACTGTATTATCAAGGTACAGGCTGTTGTTGAATTTATTACTAATGAAACTGCAAAAGTCCTTAGTATACTGTTTTGTAACACTTTCCTCAGAGGATTGAAACTTTCCACCTTGCAGGAAGCTCCTTAAGCAGGAAGGTAAACAACTCAAAAGAGGTTCAGGAAGCTCCTTAAGCAGGAAGGCAAACAACACAAAAGAGGTTCATGAAGTTCCCCAAACTGACCACATTCACTTAGGCTCCTCCCTGCCAGAGTAAAGAATAAAAGCTGAGAGTCCCTTTCAGATGAAAGGAAGCTGAGCTGCAAAGACCCTCAGAGGAGACCAAACCAGCTGCCTGCAAGAAGCAGAAAACTGGAGCTGGAGCAGCTTTTTGCCTGGATGACCAACTGAGGCGCCTGGAAAGGACACTCTCCAACCTGCTGAGCTGCCTGCAGGCTGTGCAGTGTGCTCCAGGTTCCCAGCTTTGTGAGCTGTCACCCATGCTGGGGTGGACTTTGGTGATGCAGCTGTCTTTGAGTCATTTCTGCTCCTGTAAGTAACCCCTCACCCATATTCCTGTAAGTAATCTTAATAAAACTCATTGGATCACCCAGTTGGACTTTGGTGGCATCTGTACTGTAGTCTGTCTTGGGTTCTCTATCTGGGGTGAGTAGAGATGTGTTTTGGACTTTGGTGGTATCTCCACTTTGGTATGTCTTAGGCTCCCTGTGTGGGGTTTGTATATATGTGTCTGTTTTGTCTCCCCCAGGGAAAAGTTTTGTCAGAAAACACAAAACGACACTATTTCAGTACTCAGTTTGCCCCAGGATTTTTTTTTTCTGGGAACAAATACATATGCTCTGTTTAAAAACTCAAACAACAGAGTCGGTTCTCTCCTACACCAAGTAATCAGTTTGGTGGCAAGTACTCAGTGAATCATTTAGTCAGCCCTAATTCTACCATGGTGAATGCATGTAGCTAAAAGTTGAGCTTCATTACTACAAACATCTTATTTCTATTCATTGGTTTACTGTGTGTGTGTCAGAAAACAACTTTGTGAAATTCTTCTTTTCTCCCGTGTGAGTTCAGGGCTTGAGCTCCAGTTATCAGTCAGAGAAACAAAGAGATTTTACTTGTTGAGCCTTCTTGCCCACCCTAATTTGACCATTTTTAATGCATGCAACAGAAAACAGGCTAAAAATTCAAATTACACGTATTTATTTATTTACTGTTTGTGGGTATTCTCATGCCATAGTGCATGTGTCTGGAGATCAGAGAACAACTTGCAGAAATTGATTTTCTCCTTCTACCGTTTACATGCTGGGGATCAAACCTAAGTCTTTAGGCTCGACAGCGAGTACCTATACATGCTGAGCCATCTTGGTAGCCCTCATTCTACCAATTTGAATGCATGCAACGGAAAATGGCTTTAAATTTATTTATTTGTTTGTTTTACTTACTTACTGGGCCGGGGGGGGGGGGGGGGTTGGCGGTCGGCACATGCGCTGCTTGCCACTGAACTGGCCTGGCAATCAAATGAGAATTTATGAGATTTGGTTCTGTCCTACCACATGGGGTTAGGGGCTCCAGCTCAGGCCATTAGGTGGCAAGTGCCATTTATCCACTCTGACATCTCACTAGCCCTAATTCCACCAGTTGAAAAATCTAACCCCCAAATGGTTTAATTAATTTATTTATTCTGTGTGTGTTTGTATGTGACCACAAGGGCACATTGATGTCACTGTGGAGGTCAGAAGACAACTTGGAGAAATCAGTTCTCAATTTCCACTGTGGAGTTCTGGACTCAAATTTAGGTTGTCAAGTTTACTGGTAACTAACCCCCTTTACCCACTGAAACATGTTGATGACTATAATTCCACCTTGAATCCACACGACGAAAATGTCTTTAAATTTTTTTAATTACATTTGTGTGTTAGGCTGTGTGGAGTTGGATTATGTACATATGCCATGGCACACACATGAAAGTCAAAACAACTGAAGGAGATCGGTTCTCTTTTCACCGAGTGGGTTCCAGGCTACAATTTGGTGGCAAGTCTGTACCGGCTGAACTGTTGGGGGATAGAGATGAGGAGGGGAGGGGGAATGGGAGGACCAGCAAGGCAGACACAGAATGACTCTTTACTACAAGATGGGAATTGTGGGGTTATATGGAGTCTAGTTAATTCTCTTTCACTGTGTTGCTCAAATATTAGAAGAATAAATCCAAAATCTTTAGGCTGAGAAATTAGAACAGAGCAATCCCACAGCAGGAGGTCCTGGAAAAAGGTTTTTGCTGACTTTTCCATTCCAGCAGTTCACATGCCCGCAAGTGACCGTGTATCATTGAACACAGGGTGCAAACCAGGCACAAAGGATCTTTTGCTACTCCTCTTCACTGTCCACTTGGTGGTGTGCTTGCACATCTTAGGTCTGCTTCACCTTGCTTCCTTCTCTCCCCTCCCCCCCCCTGCCGGGACTAGAACAAACTTTTGGCCCCTCCCTGCTCCTCCTACTTGCTCTTTTCACCTCGTGTTTCTAGCTCACTGGTTCTGCCTCGAGGGTTTCTCCAGTCTTCCTTGCTTGTAGGACTGAATGTTACAGGACCCAGAAATATGTTCACACTTTTATGGACCTTCTACAATAGAGGCCTCCTATATAAGACGGAGACCTCTCTGGCCAACCACAACTTGAGCGTACAGCTCGACACTAACAGGACATCTCCGTCCAACTTCGCGTCTGGCTTTGTCCCATCACCGGTATCCAGCAACCTCCAAATGGGTGACTACCAGGATCCTAGCGCCTCCAGGTCCACCGAGGGCGGCTGGTCCAGTTTCGCGAGAGAAGCGAACAGCTGCAGTAATGGCCAGTTGGGAGAGACCAGCGCGGCCTCCGATGGAGCTTCCCGGGACCCCTCAGGGGCCAAGGCGGTGCAGCAGTTCCAACCGGAGAGTGGCGAGCTTAGCCTGCAGCAGCGGCCTCAGCAGCCTCAGCAACAAACTCAGCAACAGAAAGCGAGTAGCTCCAGCTCCCAGAGCAATTCTGATCGCTACAAGACGGAGTTGTGTCGGCCCTTTGAGGAAAGCGGCATTTGCAGGTACGGCCACAAGTGTCAGTTCGCTCATGGCTCCAGCGAGCTGCGTACCCTGTCGAGGCACCCGAAATACAAGACGGAGCCTTGCCGCACCTTCCATAGTGTTGGCTTATGTCCGTATGGCACTCGCTGCCACTTCATCCACAACCAGCCTGAGCAGCAACCTGTGCCTTCAGAGAATACCTCTGGTGAGCCGAGCTCCTTCAATAGCTCCAATGAGCCGCACTTGGGCTTTAACCCGGAGCCGCAGCCCAGGATGCAGAGCACCAGCAATTCGGGCGTCCCGTTGGGCCACAGCCATGCTCCGCAGACGCCTCTGCTGCTCACACACCAAGTGTTGAGCTCAGGCAGGATGCTGCCCGCATCGTACCCTGTGGCCCCGCCAGCCCAGGTGGTCCCAGCAGGTCCGGCAGCCCCGGCAGCCCCGGCAGCCCCGGCAGTCCCGGCAGCCCCGGGCCCGATATATTGCCCATCTGTTAACCCTATTCTCTACAACACCGGTAGAGTCCCGTCTGTTACCTGCCACAACAATGCCGTCACTTTCGGGCAAGAGATGGGTGGCTTCTTCGCTCCTGTGGCAATGCAGAACCACAACTTCGCCAATGCCACCGCCTACTATAACAGCCAGCAGCTGGGCCTGGCGGCTTCTGGGCAATTTCCAATGCCCCTTGCCACGCCTCAGCCTGCAGCCACCATCTTAGCCCAGGCTGGTGTTGGCCCCGCGGCTGCCGCCGCCTTTGTTCCAGGGACTGTCGCTGCCGCCCTAATGGGTTCTGGCACTGCAGCCTCCGCTACAGCTGGCCCTGCAGCAACCACTGCTGTCGGCAACTCCTTGGCCAACATCATCCGCACCACTGCAGAGGGTCCTGCCACTGCTGCGCAGAGTCCCGAACCAAACTTCAGCCTCCAACTGCCAGGAGCCCAGTCTGAGTCGCCAGAGTTCGATGTAGTCACCAGCACCCTGGATTCCCTGTTTGGCACCGACAACTTTGACGACTTTGTGAGCCGCTCCTCAAGCTCCAGCAGCCTCAATAACTCTGGAACTCCCAGCCGTCGTCTGCCCATCTTCAGCCGTCTTTCTGACTCCGACAAATGAGGCAAAAAAGTAATAATGGTGAGGGAGGCAGTGCTGGGGTGTTGGGGGGAAATCCCTTTCTGTCTCTCCCCTTTTGAGAGCACTGGGGTGGGAGAGTGACAAAGACACAGGCAAAGGGCCTGTCTGAAAGCTTGGCCAGAACTCTATGTTGGGAGAGACCCCATCCCTCTTTTGGCTTTCTTGTTTGGGTTATTATTTTCATTTTTATACTGGGGAGTTTAATTCTCGTTGAAAACAAAAGGCAGGGAACTTTTTTGTGTGTGAAGCAATGTGTGTGTGGTTGTGAAGATAAACCAAACAAAAACCTTACACTGTTTTGTTTTGTTTTTTAGGTCTCAGAAAAGCCCTATGAAACATGATGAAGAAAATGAGCCTAGTAGCATTTTTTTCTTGAAAACCTTAGTGACATCTCAGATGTGGAAGTGAATAACATTTGTCTGAGATCAGGGTCAGCAAAGTATCTGGCCACCTCCTGGTTATATTGTTAGAATTCAATATTTTGCCAAGAATATGCCTTTATAGTAACCCTCAGCTCCTCCATACTGTGCTTATTTCTGTATATTTTTGAAAAGAGTAATATTAGGGGTGAGAGAAGCTTGCCTTCCAAAGTTTGATACTGATTTCATTGCTAGCACTTATAACCATTTCATCAGCTTTCTGGAAAACTTGGGAAGAGATTAGCTTAAACTGTTGGAGAATAACTGCTTGAGTTTTAAGTTCTGAGTTTATTTGCACAGCTGTGCCACAAGTCAATATAAAGAAAACCATTTGTTTATGATCTTATGAAGAGTATATGCTGAGAGTTCTGTTCGTGCTGTGACCATTTAGCTGATGAAAAGCAATACATGCATTCATATGTCATATTATGATTGCCATTATTAACTGGCAAAATGTGAAGATTATGCTCTTTTCATAGTTTTGTATATCTTTGTAGCTTTGCTTGGGAATTTTACTGTAGAGGAACAAAAAAAAAGGTTTATTAAATAGTCTTCTTTCATGATTTCATATATGTGTGTAATGGCTCTGGTTATTCTCACCCTATCCTCCCTTATCTTCCTCTCAATATGGGCAATACTAAAAGGAGGGTGTCCCCATTGGAGTTAGTGCAGACACCAAATTCCTCCATTACAAGTACCCCTACACACAGGTCCCCTTCCCATGTTTATGTCTTTTGTTTTGTTTTGTGATACAGTGAATTTAACCAGGGCTAGCTCCGTGGATACACATTTGATGATACTGACTCTCTTTCCTTTAGACTCTTTTTACTAGATAATAGTACAACTCAAATGAGTAGGACCTTACGTATCCACCTCCCATCCATTAACTTAAGATATTGTACCTTTTCATTAATTTCCTTCGATGTTTATATAAATTCCAAAGCAACACAATTTTTTTTGAAAATTTTTTATTTGTGGGGTGAGACCACAAAGACTATTTGTGGGAATAAGTTCTTTTCTTCTACATCTTGGGGCTTGGACACTGAACTCTGGTCATCAAGCTTGCCAGCAAGTACCCACTGTTAAATGAAGACAAATAACCATTTCTGCTCCATAAGGTTCTGTGACTACTGAATGGGACATTTGTGTCATCTCTTTCTTTGTAGAGCAGGCTGGCCTTGAACTCACAGAGATCTGCCTGCCTCTTCCTCCTTGAGTGCTGGGATTACAGGTGTGCACCACCACTGTCATCTGCTTCTTACAGCTGGACTTTTGATAATTTGTGGGTTCTTCTTTTTCCCCACCCTTTCTCTACTCTCCACCCCCGGTTTCACCCTTACCATTAGGTAGGAGAGAAATAAGAATAGAGGGGAGAGAGAGAGAGAGAGAGAGAGAGAGAGAGAGAGAGAACGAACTCTGAATCTAATTTCTTCTTTGACTACTAACAAGTAACAACCAACTCTCCGCCTCCACCCCAATACCAACAACTGCCTACGCCTTATGTGTGCTTTAGCATTTATGTACCTTCTGAAAATTCCTAGAATTCCAAATGTCATAAATCTCAGAAACTGCAGCTGGCAAAACCATGCCTCTTCTATAGCACAAGGCAAATCATAGTCACTTCCTGCAGGCAGATCGAAGCAGTCCCACGTCTCCACATCTGGGATTAAAAGGAAAACATTGTTATAATATTTCTGTGTTCTTAAACCAAAATTCTTCAATTCTAACTACAGTTTCAGCTGTGGGTGACTTGTCCAAATAAGAATTCAAAGGTTAAACCCTATCTTGATAAAAACCAAAGATAATAATAATAATAATAATAATAATAATAATGCTGCAAAATTTGTGAGCTGAAGAGATTGCTCAGCAGTTAAGAATACTGGCTGCTTTCCCCTAGGACCCTAATTAGATCTCAGGACTCACACAGTGGCTCCCAGAGACCTGTAAATCAAGAAGATTAGATGCCCTCTCCTGCCCTTTCCTAGCACCAGGCACATATGAGATATACATGTAGACATACATGCAGACAAAACAACCATACATATTAAATAATTTTAAGTGCTAATGTTATGGTCATTACTGCTCAGGAATCATCATTGTCATCATAATTACTGTTATTATTAGTGTGGAGGGGACAGTGTCTCACTTTATAATTTTGACTGACTTGAAACTTACTATGTGAACCAGGCTGGCCTCAAACTCACAAATACCATCTCTTATTTTATATTTTGGGTTTTTTGTTGTTTTGTTGTTGTTTGTTTGAGACAGGGCCTCACTCTGTAGCTGTAACTGCTCTGGGACTCACTAAACAAATAGATCAGGCTGTCCTTGAACTCACAAAGAGCTGCCTGCCTCTGCCTCTAGAATGTTGGGATAAAGGGATGTACCACAGCACCTGGCCTGTCTGCTTACTGGCATTTGCTACCCCCAACTCCACCCCATCCAGTTCAGTCAATACATCTGTTTAACAACCCCCCTCCCCCAACACACAATACTTACACCAGTGTTTCTCAACCTGTGGGTCTCATATCAAATATCCTGAAATACTTATATTTGGTTTTCTGAGAAAGGGTTTCTCTGTGTAGCCTTGGCTGTCCTGGACTCACTTTGTAGACCAGACTGGCCTCGAACTCACAGTGATCCACCTGCCTCTGCCTCCCTGAATGCTGGGACTGTAGGAAAGTGCATATCAGATATTTACAATAAGATTCATAACAATAGCAAAACTACAGTTACAAAGTAGCAGCCAAATAATTTTGTGGATGGAGGTGACCACAACATGAGGAACTCTATTAAGTGTTCACAGCATTAGGAAGGTTAAGAATCACTGCTATATACCTTCCTTATTGTGCACAGCAAATGCATAGCCATGGCTCTAGATTCATCAGCATCCCATCAGATAGCACTAAAAGTTATATGGAAAATAAAAATTTCCTTTATTCTGTATAAACACAATGGCTGGTAAGAGCCTTTATGTGAACTCTCCTTGAGTGGAGGACAAGGAGAATGGCTTCCAAAGGAGTAGTTTGCAACTGTATTTCATTAGAGTCTGTCCTCCACCAAAAGGAAGGAAACAGTTGAAGCAGAAGGCTCAGTGTGATGTTGGCACCACAGGCACTGGCACTGTTGATTATTATGAGGTCTCTTTTTGCAGACTCTCAGTTTCTATTTTATCCATCATTCAGTTACTATTCATTGTATTCCTTGGCTCCCATAGCCTTGTAGCCATATCATAATGCAAAATCCAACTTCAAAAGTCCACATAGTTTATTACAGTCTCAATACTGTTTAAAAGTTCAAATTCTCTTCTGAGACTCTTCTGAGATAGGTAGAGATGGGAATCTCTAACTGTAACCCCCTGTAAAATCAAAATAAAAAAAATTCACACACTTCCAATGGCACAGAATACACATTACCATTCTAGAAAGGAAGAAAGGGAGCATACTGAGTAAATACTGGACCAAAGTAAGTCCTAAAAACCAGCTGGGCAAATGCCAAACTCTGGATCTCCATATCTGATGTCAAAGCACTGTTCCGATCTCTAACTGTAAGCTTTGTTAAGTGTAACACACTTCTCTGTCTTGGGCTGTTTCCACTTCCTGTTAGCAGCTTTCTTCAGCAGGTATCCCATGGCTCTGGCATCTTCAACATCCTGGGGGTCTCCAAGGCAATCCCGGTTTCACCTTCACCTTATCTGCAAAGGCCTCTCTGGGCCTCCATCCACAGACACCCTTAACACATGCCTGGTCTCACTGTCTTTCTTTACCCCGAGGGAGATTCCACAACCCCTTTCTTCTGTCCTTGACTGTAAAACCAGAACTACAGGCTGCCAAACTCTGCTGATTGCTGTGGCTGGAACATGGCCCCCTTGTTCAACTGTGTTTGCATCAGCTTTCTGCTGTTGGTGTTTTCTTTCACTGTTGAAGCTTTTCTTTAATTCCTTTTCAGGTTACCACTCCCTTTATTCCATTTGGATCAGGCTTTTCTTTCTATTTTTTATCTCCTTGAATACTGCACCTTTTGTCTTCCATGATACATTTCCTTTTCTTCTCAAACTGTATATTGTTTTTTCATTTTTCTTTGCTAGGGTTGCTCCTTTTCGTTATAGATCTTCATAAGAGTGAACATTAACAATCATATGACAGAGTCAATACTAGAATTTCTTAAAATCTTCTCTGCCATTGCCATTAATTAAAAACTCTTAAATTCAGTCTCAGGCACATTTTTAAGACAAAGGCAGAAAGCAGCCACATTCTTTGCAAAAATATCACAAGAATGGTCTCTAGGCTGCTTACCAATATAATACTTTTCCTCTTTGAAACTTCTTGAGCTAGGCCCTTATAGCTCAAATCAGCCTCAGAACTGTTTTCTATGCCCCTAAAAGGATGGTCCATTAAGTTGTTTAAAGTGTCAAATCATTTTTTCTAGTCCAAAGTCCCAAAGTCTTCCATATTCCTTTATATTCAAGTCTATCGCAACAATACTCTGCCACCTGGTACCAACTTTTGTTTTTGTTACTGTTCTGTTGCTGTGAAGAGACACCATGGCCAAGGCAACTCTTATCAAAGGAAGCATTTAATTTGGGCTGGCTTACAGTTTCAGAGATTTAGTCCATTGTCATCACAATGGGCACATGGCAGTACTCAGGCAGCCATGCTGCTAGAGAAGTAGCTGAGAGTTGTACATCCTGATCCACAAACAACATGGAGAGAGAACTGGTTCTGGCAAGGGCTTCTGAAACCCTAAAGCCCATCCCCAGTGACACACCTCCTCCACCAAGCCTATACCTACTCTAACAAGGCGACATCTTCTAATTCTCAAATAATGTCACTCCATGAAGACTAAGCATTCAAATATATGAGCCTATAGGGGCCATTCGTTCTCAAACCAACACAGCTTCTAGAGCATTCTTTTAGGCTCTAGGAATACAATGATGAAAAAAATGAATTCATTGATCATATATGCAGAACTAGAATTGGGGAGTAGGGAGTGAAATATTCTTACATGGCAATCAACTTTTCTCAAAGTGTGACTTTGTAGCCAGCAGAAGCAACAATACCTGAGACAGCTTAGAAAACGATGTGGAATTTGCCAGAAAATGAAAATCACTTGTTGATTTCCAGGCCCAGTTCAGTGCTGTTCCCTAGTCTCAATAGTGTCATATTCAGTTAAATAAATAAATTCTTTCATTAATTTCAAAATTTTGAAAACAAAAACTTTATTTATTTATTTATTTATTCTGTGCATGTGTGTATATAAGCATGCCATGGCATCAATGTGGAAGCCAGAAGACAACTTGTGGGAATCAGTTCTTCCCTTCCATTATGCAGGCCCCATGGATCACTCAGATGGTCATTGTTGGCCGCCAACAACTTTACCTCTTGAATCATTTCATTAGTCCCCATTTTTCTATCTACCTACCTATCTATCTATCTATCTATCTATCTAAATATTTATCTATTTTGGTTTTTCGAGACAGGGTTTCTCTGTGTAGCATTGGCTGTCCTGGGCCCGTTTTGTAGACCAGGCTGGCCTTGAACTTACAGATATCTGCCTGTCTCTGCCTCCCTGAGTGCTGGGATTACAGACGTGTGCCACTGAGCCTGGCTTCATTTTTCTCTTTGATGCCAGAATCAAAGATAATTTGGGAGTTAGAACAACTCAATAGTAAGACAGGAGAGAGGGCCTCTGGGTCAGAAACCATAGATTCCATAATATGCCAGGGACACATAGACTTGTAGAGATCAGGGCACAGCTGTTCATGCCCTTACCCTCTCCTATTGAATGACTACTACACTGAAATCTGCCCCAATTCTTTCTACTGAGACCTGCAAGATCCCTACTTACAGTATGACTTCACATCTTTTACCAGGAAGACCAGAGACAACAGAGTGCTCACCCCCAAGCTGCTAAAAATTCATCAGAGCCTAGTTGCTGGCTGGTTATATGCACTGCCTTTAGCATATCATTCCCCTGGGACTAAGCAACCAATTATCTATAAAAGCTGCTTTTATAGGCTTTCAGTGTTCATCACTGGCTACAAATATCTGTGTCATTCCTCTCCATGGTGATACTCTTCACCAGCCCGATAATTGCGAGCCACTAAGGTGGAGGTAGGTATAGAGGACCCTAAAGAGACAGGCCTCTGCTTGTGCATGCCAACATTCTTATACTAGTCTCATTCACAGTCTCTCGGGTCAACTATTAGCTCAAGTATCTGTCTAAGGGACTTAGCCTTGGGCTCCACAGGAAGTAGGAAGTAGGAGGTATGGTCAGTAGTGGCATTTGGTAGCATGAGGAGAAAACATCTTTGGGGAAGTTCTCTAGGCTCCCTGCCTGTACCACCTGTCCTGCTTGGCCCAAGATCATGTGGCATCTGACTCAGCACCCTCCAGGTTCTTCTTTCTGTCCGGGGATGCTTGTCATGCACATCCAGCTGGCCAAATGACCATCACAGAAACTGGGTCTGCCTATCGTCATCTCTTTTCTATTGGGTTAGGGAAGAAAATTGAGGAGAAAAGAATGTGGCTGGGGTGTGTCTTTTGCCAAGACTTTTCAACATTATCCTCCCCCCGCCACCATCCCTACTTCAAACATAGCCATTTTGGCTATTCTGGCTAGTGAGCTTGCTCTGTGGATCTCTGTCTCGCCTCCAGAGTCCTGAAATTACAGATGGGGCCACCAAGCCCACATGACTTTTACATGGGGACTTAGGATTGGAACTCTAGTCTTTACATTTACTCATCAATTGCTGTGTTGTCTTCCCAGATGTTAGAATGGGGAAAAAAAGTAATCTTCAATAATTTTAAATGCCTATGCTAGTGCCACAAAATGAAATTAGCTGATAATTCATTCTGCCATTGGTTACAAAGTGCCTTATATATTTTTTTTCATTAAAATAATGTTAAGAATGCTGAAGAAAGCAAAGAGCATTCTGAGGCATGACACAAGGCACATTCATTTAATCCCTCTGGAGATGGAGAGCAACAATGTGTTTATCTGTTCTATGGGTGGTTTTCTTGACTGCTAATGTTAAGAGAAACATTAATACAAATAACAGAAAAATACCAGGTGCTGAAGCTTTTGGATACTGGTGGGGTAAAAAGAGAGACCCTGAAAATGAAGTAGAAAGAAGAAATAACTAATTGGAACAGGATACAGAATACATAGTACCATGTTAGTGGAAGATATGTATATGTGTGGGCAAAAACAGTGCAATATGCTAAGAATCCTTTCAAGTACAGAGCACTATAAAAGCTACATGCTATGCTTAAAAGAAACAAGAATGAAAAGATCTTCTAGACACAGGGAAACAAACCTTCAGATTCTTACCATATTGTGGAGAAGGCAGACAGCAAGACTATACAAAACACAGGTATAGAGTGTAAGAAGCATAACTATTCTTCTGGTGATGGGAAACACTGGAGAACAAATAAATACTCAGTAACCACATTTGTCTGATTAAATGGTAATGTTAGCCTTCATTTTCCAATTAAAGCTGCTGGTACTCTGGTTTTCATTGACATTCAGTCTTTTCTGCTAGCTTCCTTTATCTCTATACTGGGAAGAATGGCCTCTAGTTTAAGGAACAAGCCAGATATGGACATGTTTCATGGACTATGACTACCTTTTTCTGACTCATTCTTCCTTAGCTACGCAACTGGCTTGTTTCCACACTTTACTCACATCTCTGCTAAAAATCCCACCCCGTCAGTCAGTAAAGCCATCTCCAAATGTCTTTCTGATTTCCCTGTGTGAAACTTTGACAGCTGGGCCAGGCTTCGCCAGCTTTGTAAGTGACTTGACGGGCTGACAAAGTTTGCAAAAGAGGGTCTGCAAATTGATCTGTCATCTCCACTTTTTCTTTCTTTCTTTCTTTTTTTTTTTTTTTTTTTTTTGGTTTTGCGAGGCAGTGTTTCTCTGCATAGCCTTGGCCATACTATACTAGACTCGCTTTGTAGACCAAGCTGGTCTTGAACTCCCTCTGCCTCCATGACTGTTGGAATGACAAGCCTGTAACACGAAGCCCAGCTTCATCTCTACTTCTTTAAATATATGTGTGTGTCTTCTCACATGCCTAAGTCGGTAAAGCACTCAAAGTTTAACATTAGCTCTGCCATGTAATGGAACCTTTTCACAGAGAGTAGATGGGATAACAAAGCAAGTTCCAGGGTCGCCATCCCATAACAATGAGTGGGGCTTTGAAGACCACCTAAGAGGAATACGCAGAAGCTCATTCAAAGTGGATGGAAATTGGTTTGGTAAATTAGAAGGTAATGGAATACTGAAAGAAAAAAAGAAAAAGATAGAAAGGTTCAACACAGGATGGAAATTTCCCATCATTTTTATAAGCTATTTTGTCAAAAAAAAAAAAAAGTGATATTGGGTAGAGCAGTATGAATAGGCCAAAGTACCTTAGTTAGCTCTATATGACTCCTTTTACAGTTCTCATTCTCAACAGCAATCCTCCAAAGGTGGTATTAATTCACTCCCAGTACATTCTTTTGCAGTGGAGAACTGTGCACACTGTACACTTGGAGGTGACTGCCCACTCCTAAACCAAACCTAGCCCTTTCCACATGCACTACTCTACGCCTGTATTCAACTTCTGCTCATTTCTTCCAGTGATTTTAGGGTTACCATGCATTAAAGTTCACTTGGTCCCAGTATTCGCAAAACCCCAGGTGTTTCTTCACATTAGCAAAGCACCAAAATATTGCCAATTCATTGTGCCACTGGTTGCTACATATGACTACCTTCACTTTTTCCCATCTCAGGATATTTCTTCAGTCTTTAATAGGGGGATGCAGTGAGGACCACATATATATCACTGTCATGCATTCATTCTTTTACCCCTTTGTTGAGCTGCCACTGGGTGCCTCAAAGGCTTCCAACCCTCCCAAGCACATTTGGTTTTTCATCAATATTCCCCTAGGAATTCTAGCTCAATATAAATCTTGCCACATTTTCTTTTCAGTAACCTGTACAATAGGTCCTGTCTTCTACTTTTCTTTTTTGTTTACCTCTACCTGTATGCTTCATCATGTTATGAAACCAATTCAAATGCCAATCTGTCGTTCAGATCCACAATGGCCTCTTATACGTTGTAAAGATCATGTTTAATCATCAATATCACACATTCACACCCTATCTTAGTTAGTTTGTATTGCTGAGATGAAACACCATGACCAAAGGCAACTTGAGGAGAAAAGGATTTATTTTGCTTTATTTACTTATACTTTCACATCTTAGCTTATCATTAAAAGCAGTAAGGGCAGGAACTCACATAGAACAGGAACCTGGAGGCAGGATCTGATGCACAGGCCCGGGAAGGGTCCTGTTTACTGGTTTGTTCCCCATGGCTTGCTCACCCTGCTTTCTTTTTTATTCTTTACTTACATTATATCCCAACTGCACTTTCTCCTACCTTCACTCCTCCCAGTCGCCTCCCTCCTCCCCTCTCCCCTAGATACATTCCTTCTCTGTTTCTCAGAGAGAGAGAGACAGACAGACAGAGCAGATTTACCAGGCAAAACAAATTGCAGTAAGACTTAGCACTAACCCTCATATTGTCAGCCTGATTTTTTATAGAACCCAGGACCACCAGCCCAGGAATAGTACCACACACAATGGGCTGGGCCCTCCCCAATCAATCACTAAGTAAGAAAATGGCCTACAGGCTTGCCAGCAGCCAGATTTTCTCAATCCAGGTTCCCTCTTCTCAGATGACTTTAGCTTCTGTCAAATTGACATAAAACTGTCCAGTACACCCCCTCTGCCTAAGGCTCAGGGATAATCATGGAAGAGATGGTAAAGAGATTGTGGGGCCAGAGGTCAGGGAGGAGTAGGGAAAAACAGCATCTTCTGGACATGACAAAACAAACTGCAGCCATGAATTCAAAAGTCATGGTTTCCTGGACAAGACCCATATAAAAATGAAGCCAGTCAACATTCCATTAGGGATTGCAAAGAGGCTTATGAGCCCCTGCCCCTAGTTGAGGAGCTATTGACAGTTAATAGCTGGTAGAGGAGGGAGAAACACATTTCTTTTAAGAATGTGGTTCCTAGTAGGTAAAGCATGGTCCAGTGGATGTCTCTACACTTATGTTTATATGGGCAGCACAAATTAAACTATGTTTTTCACATTAGGAGGATTATTTTTTAAAAAGAAGAAGCAGACATGAAGTTGTGAAAGGTTAAGAGGGAAGAATATCATCAAAATACAATGGGGGCATTTATGAAATTTTCAAAAAGTTAATAACACATTATACTAAAAATAGATTACAACCCATGATGGGACAGGGAAAAATCACTAAATGTCCACGCCGGTGTTAAGTCCCTTGCTGAATCAATATTTCTTACCTATTTGAAGAGCAGTCCTTTATGGCCTATAAAACTGGGCAGAAGAATCACTTCTTTCATGTCAAGTTTACTCAGTCAGGCTTGCCTTTCCTTTGTCTTACAATTCCTGATATTAGCAGGAAGCTCAGCTAGTGATAACCAAGTGTCACTAATAGGTTGTATAAGGCAGGGGCTTCTTTCTTTCATATTGCCTCAGGTTATAGAGACTTTGTCTTGGGGAGAATTTAGTGACATTACTCAATTTCTCTATTTCCACATCCCTCAGATTGATTCCATCCAACCTTAAGTCCCATGACTCTAAAGTGACAGATTGCAACAGGTCCTTCTATTGTTTGTTAAAATATCTTCCCTAAAGAGAACAGTTTCAGAGGCAGAGAACACTAAGCTGGACATTTACCAGGTTTGCATGCTGAACCATCAATTCTTACTTTCTGAACTGTAAAGGGTAGACCTAAGGGATGTCTTCTGTCACTTCTACTTCATTGTCCCCTCCTTTACTGTCTAATTCTTCTCATGAGTTACACGTTTAGATCTCCAGAAGTGCTCTTTAGCACAGATCCATTTGGCTCCATCATTCCTTTAAGTCCAACAGATGTCCTCTGAGAGACTCCACCAAACAAGGAATCGAAACAGATGCTGAGACTTACAGCCAAACTTTGGGCAGAGTTCAGGGAGTTTTATGAAGGAAGGGAGGATAGAAGGACCCAGAGGGGACAGGAGCCCCATAAGGTGACCAAAAGAGGTAAAAAAAAAAAATCTTGGCCCAGAAGGTCCTGCATGATGCATCAACCAAAGACCATGAACGGAGAGGACCAAAATCCCTTGATCATATGTAGCAGATTGGCAGCTCAGTCTCCATGTGGTTTTCCTAGTAAAGGGAGAAGAGATAGTCTCTGACATGAACTGAGTTTCAGACCACAGAGGAAGAGGATGCAGGCAGTCCTGATGAGACTTGATAGGCCAGGGTCAGATAGAAGAGGAGGAGGTCCTCCTCTATTAGTGGACTATTAGTGGCCATAGGGAGAAGAGGGAGGGAGGGTGAGGCTGAGAGGAGATGAGGGAGGAGGCTACAGCTGGGATACAAAGTAAATGAACTGTAAAATAAAATAAAATAAAATAAAATAAAATAAAATAAAATAAAATAAAATAAAATAAAATAAATGGCAAGCTGATACCTTCATATCATCTCCCCACATCACTTTTCCTGACAAATCAGAATAATGAGAAGGATACTTCCTCCCTTACGTACAGCTTCTTTCTGGGCAAAGAATGCTGTTTTATGGGATAGTGATAGGTTCTGAATGGAAGGTATCATATATCGTATAATAAAATTTCGAAAGTATGTGGATATCATAAAAGCAAAGAATTTATTCTGGGCAGGCTAAAGAGAACAGACATTTGGATAGAATGTACTGTTCTATTGTTACATTAACATAGTCTTTAGTGGCCAGAATTGGTAATAGACACTGGGTGGGTATTTATTTCTTTTCCAGCCCACTGAACTCGATCCAAAGGATACGGAAGGCTAAGTAGTGTACTATGACTTGGGCAATGCTGACTGCTTGCAAATCTCCTCCTAGTAAAGCATAAGGAAGGTGCTGGCTACAGAAGTCCCTCAGCCTGTGCTGGAGCTGGTGAAAAGCATGGTACTGAGCCACACTACGCAATTCAGCACTGTTAGCAGTCCGATGAACTTCTGATTCCCAACCTCCCCTTTCTGCACCTGGTGAGAGAAACTGCTCTGGACCTCAAAACAGAACTGAACTTCCAGAGCACGGCTGTTGTTTTGCTAGAGGCAAATCATGCCTATCTGGTACATCTTTGGAAGTTACCAAGCTGTGCCGAACATTTAACAATTATTCCAAAAAACATTTAGTTTCGATGTTATGTATGTAGTAAATGTCTCAAAGAACCCACTATGGAAAGTTTCATTCTTACATTTTCCCCCTTGGACTGTAGTTCTGAATGATAGATATTTTCCTCCATGGAATCAAAAGATACATAAGTATATGATTAGCTAGGCGAAAAACAGGAGAGAGAAATCAGTAGCAGCAGTTCACCCATTTTCATGTTTGTGGGGATTGCTGAGTGTATAAGTCAGACGGATACAGTGAAAGCTTCAGCTGTTCAATTGTCTAACTATTATAAGTAAGCTGGTAGGCTGGAGAAATGGCTCAGCAGTTTAAAAGCACTATCTGTTCTTCGAATATTCATATCATGGCTCACAACCATCTATAGCCCCCGGCCCAGGGGATCCAAAGCTGTAATATGACCACTACAGCCAGCAAGCATTCACTTGATACACACATGCACATGCAGACAAAACACCTGTATGCATAAAATGAACAAACCTAAAACAATAAATAAGTAAACCTGTAAAAATTTTCTGGGAAGTACCAGTGTTTGGATTTAAAAAAAATACATTTTATTGATGGCAAGTAAATAGTGCTTATGGTACAGTAGATCCCATTCATTCACTATATTTTTCTGAGTTGCCCTATGTACAAATACATATTTCTAATGTTGTCTGCCTTTGGTGCTGTTCCTATAAGTTTGTTATTAAAGCACATTAAGGATTGGAGAAATGGGTCAGCAGTTCAGAGCACTTATTGTTCTTGCAGTGGTACCTGGCACATACATGGTAGCTCACTATTATTCACAACTAGAGTTCTAGGGAAACCAATACTGTAGTCTGACTTCTGTGGCCACCAAGCACACAGACACACGTGCAGGCCAAATGTCCACACATATAAAACTAAATAAATAAATCTTTATGAAAATAAAATGCATTGATTAAACTTACATTTTTTAAAAAGGTTAGACAACCATGGACAGGAATGTAGTGGGAATATGGAGTCAGGCTACTGGATATCACACTATAAGACTCAGCTTGCTTTTATGAAATGTGGGAGCTGTTCCACAGGCTTCTGGTGGAGAATCATGAAATCAAGATTTACCCCAGGTACACTGAAAGACTGAGGCTAGTCAGGGTTACATAAAACACACTATTTCAAAAACCAACAATATAAACAAGATTATCTGTAAGGTTATTTCCAAATATACCAAAAAATCAGGGAATAAGGATTATAAAATAAAGTATAACAACTCATGAGATTAAAAAAAGAAAACTATGGAAAAAATCAGTGCCAATCTAATACCCTTTAATTCATTTCCTGAAGTCAGCAAATTTTTCAGCATACAAGCTGGCTTCAAATAGGACATACTATAGCAAGATGTATTCTGTGCCTCATGAGAAACAAAACCAGCAAACTAATTTCACTTATCTCAGCTGTTCTCACAGATAACTTCTGCGAAAAAAAGTGGTCTGCTCCAGGAATTCAAGGTTGGCTGAACACGTAAAAAACACTGGAATTCTTCCTATCAGCAATATTAGTAATTTAATAATACTATAGCTCTGTGATAGTGAGTAAACTGCAAGGTTTGGGACCGGGGATAGGATTCAACTGGGACACTGGGAAATATTACTGGGAAATAAAGAGTTTATTCTAAAGGTTCCTAACAATATGGAAAGACAGACAACAGTATGATGGGGATGCTGAGGAGGGTTCATGGCCCTACCACATGGCAGATGCTCTGAAGAGAGAAAATCAGGGCACATTTGGCAGACATGAAAGTCTCTTCTACATTTTAGACCAGGGGGATGATTCATTGTTCAAGTTTGTCGTCAGGCTCTCTGACTCCCACGAAGGAAGCAAGGAAGAGGTAGGCAGGAGGATATGTAGCCACCACAATCACCTTTAATGTAAACTTATTTCTCCAGGTAAGAGATCTTGTCATCTAAATGTCTGTTACCCAGGAACTCAAAGATTATGTCTCATTAGGGTACCAGTCTGTGTCTACAAAAGGGGAAGGCCATGTTAGGTGTTGTGGTCTGAGCAGTAGCTGGATTCTGACATCACATTTTTTTTGGTAACATTTTATTCTCTGATCACTATGTACTTTTAAATCACCGAGTGACTTCATACTAATTCTTATGTATAGGGTTATTTATGATAGTTCAATCAAAACAATATAAAAACTATAATGATCAATCAAACTTTTAATCTGTTTGGAATTATTTCATTTTCTTCCTTCTCTCATAGTCTCTTGTGTTCTTCCTTCCTAGCTTGGACCTGACACTAATTATTCCACAAAGCAGGTATCAAGAAGGGGTATCTTGCCTTGGGTAAGGTAGTGCCTCAAGAATGCACCAGTGACATTCTCAACCAATCCATGAAGTAGGCTTCAAAGTGTATGCCCCTGAGGGACTCAAAGCAATCTTGAAGTTTGCCATGAAAGAGATAAGGATGATAGGCATGTGCTTTGATACTGTGCTCATGAAAGCCAGTTGAGACAAGGAAGTAAAAATATTCCACAAAACTGAACGAAGATGTAGTTTATTGTGTTGTATATGTACTCTTGCTTCTTATATATTAATCACCACTTTCAAAAACAGAAGGTTCATATGAATGAAAATAAGCCTCTGATTGCCAAAGTTTTAAATCCAAACCTGATGATGAAATAAAAGTGTACAAATTAAAGAAAAGCACTCTTAGCTGGGCACAGTGACACATACCTGTGATCTCAGCACTTGAGAGGCAAAGGCAGGTGGATCTCTATGAGTCTGAGGCCAGCCTGGTCTACAGAGTGAGTCCAGGACAGCCAGTACTATAAAAAAGAAGTATAAAATTAAAACACTACAAATCATTTCTTGAAGTTTCAAAGTTGTCTTGAATTGAGAGTCCAACAAATAAAATATCCCTTATTTATCATTAGTATATTTTATCTAAACAAATTAACATGTTTCCCTAAGTTAGTTTATAAAATTAACACAATCTCCAATAACAATGCATTTTTCCTAGAGAGAGACAACGTGAGACTAAACACCACATTCTGAAAATGTACAAGTAGGTTAACACTTGTACTGGAAACAAACAAAACTGCAACTGCACTGCCATTCACTAAAACATACCCAGAATCTACTTGAAAATCTGACCATAAAAATACAATGCATTATGAAGTCTTTTTGTGTATTAAGTGTATATGAATGTGTGTGTATGTGGAGTCCAGAACTCAAACCAAGTGTTGTTTTCTGTCCACATGTTCTTTGAGAAAGGATCACTCACAGGCCTTAGGTTACCAAAATAAAGTAGCCTGGTTGCCTAGAGACTGAAAGAATCTGCCAGTCTCCCCCTGTAATCACCTAAGTGCTGTGATTAAAAGCACAGGCATTCCGGGCACGGTGGTGCATGCTGTAATCCTGGGGAAGCAGAGGCAGGTGGTTCTCTTTGAGTTTGAGGCCAGCCTAGTCTACAAAGGGAGCCCAAAACAGATAAGGCTACACAAAGAAACCTTGTCTTAAAAAAAACAAAACAAAACACAACAGACATTGCATGACATATTTACCTGGATTCTCAGGATGTAATTTGAGTCTTCATGCTCATGTGGCAGTTAGTTTACTGACTGAGCCATCTCCATCCTCAACCCTATAAAGAAACAACTTAAATCAATGTACAAAGATAGACTTGATAGGAATGTTATGTTATTAAATGAGATCTGCTCCTTACAACAAAGGAAATGTCTGCCTTTCAGTGTTCACATTCTTCTATTTTCAGAAAATGAGACAATTAAGCAAGAAAATAAGATGTGTACTGAAGCAAAAAAAGTTGAATTGTCTAAGGCAGAAAATTTTTCTTTTGCAATAAGATAATGATATTAAGTCAGTCTCCAAAGGACAAATATCACTTGTTTCCAAACATCTGTGGATCCTAAAGATCATGAATGCATAAAATCATGTGTGTACACACAAGAATGTAGAACGGAAACTGGAGACAGTAAAGGGATCTAATGGGAGGGAACAAGGTTCAGCAGAACAGATGGGTGAAGGGAAATAAGCTCAAAGTATATAACATATGTCTAGAAAAATGGTCGTGTGTAATTTGGTATAATAAAATTAAAGTGAAGTGAAATAAAATAAAGACCTTCATTTCAATAATAAAATTAAAGATCCAAAGGGGAAAAATTCCCAAAGATATATAAGAAAGGTAAAACAAAGGAGAAAAATAGGGAGCAAGATTCACAATTAAAATATCAAAAAACGTCAATAAAGAAAATCTTGAGGAAAGAAAAAGGAACAAGCAATGTTCAGAACCTTAAATCCAAACTGAACAAAGAGCAAAATAAGAGAAAATGTCCTTCTAGACGCAGTAACATATATGGAAACAACATGAAGAAATAACAGTACTTTGCATTCAAAAACTTAAGACTGTGATCAGCACAGATTTACCACCAGAAAGACAATTTGATTTAACATTATTAAAATACAGAAATTTTATTCAGCATACTAACAAACTGAAGGCTTATGGTCAATCAAATACATATAGAATATAAATACCATTTAGTAAGTTGTAATATATTAATAAAAATACAACAAAACAAAGAACAAGCAAAGTCTCTTCGCAAGTTAAAAGCAGGAGGTAAACATTCAAAAGGAGAAACTATCAAAAACCTACCTACAAAAAGCATTATCATTAACTGAAACCACAGAAGCATGTTCTTAACAAAGGGTTTAAAACAAGAGTAAATAACATTGACAGTCTAGTGGTTCATACTAAAGCAACTAGTCTATACACTGAGAAAAGAGGGAAAGGATAAAGAGTTGGAAAGTGTGAAAGAAAAATGTTGTAAATATTATTTACAAATAATATTATTATTAAAAACCTACATTTCCTAAAGTAATTTACAGATTAAAGGAAATCCTCATCTTAATGACAATGACATTCTACAAAGAACGAGAAAAATATTGCCTAAACAATATCTCAAAAAACATATGTAAGAACTGCCAAAGAAAATTTCCAAGGCATACTAAAGATACACTAAACAAAATAGCACATGATAAGCCTGACTCCGTGGTGCATGCCTGTAATCCCAGCACGCGGGGAGGCAGAGGCAGGCAGATCTCTGTGAGTTTGAGGCCAGCTTGGTATACAAAGCAATTCCAGGACAGCAAAGTCTCAGGTGGTATAAAAGAAGCTGATGATATCGCAAACTTACCTAGAGAGATGGCTGAGTAGTTAGAGCACTTGTTGCTCTTGCAGAGGACAGGGATTTAACTCTCAGCACCCATGTACTGGCCCACAGTCATCTGTAATTCCAGTCCCTGTGGATTTGACCTCCGTGATCATTAGGCCCATGTGTTATGCATATACACAGAGGTAGGCAAAATACACATATGCATAAAATAGAAAATAAATTTAATACAAAATTTTAAAGAAGAATCACAAACACCAATGGGAAAGAATGGACAAATACTAAAGGAAAGCGTAATGGCCTCCAAATTAACTTGTGCTCAGTGACAAAAGTGCTAGCCTAGCATGCCCAAGAGCCCTTCAAGAAAACAGAAATAATACCTATTAATCAGTAAGAAGCAAAATAGCAACCAAATTTAAGATACACAAATATCTTAAGCAAGTATTTTGAGGAAATAGTATTTTGAGAAAAGCTATGGCCACCATAAGTTTTTAGGAACCAAAAGTGTGCATGATTAGAAAAGTATAAAAGAGTTGGAGAAATATCATTTCCCCATACATTTAAATGGCAAAATTAAGAAATATGACAATACCAAGAGATCATGACTACACATAACAGTATTCTGGTTCCTTACATTATGTTTATTATAAATTTTAATGAAGTTATCTTTATGTCAAAATACATTTAAAACATTTTAGCACATACAATGTTATTGGAAGCCCACCAGAAATGCCCACTCAGGCAGTTTTGGCCAATTGAAAGTCTTTGTTCCAGCTGGCTTGAACTACACAAGGTATTTGGGATCCAAATGTATCCTTGAGTGTTTAGGGCAAGGGTTTTTTTTTTTTTAAAGAAAAAAAGAAGCACATCCTGGTATCTTCATGAGCAGCTTTGGGTGAGAGTGGGAGTTTGCAGAAGTAAGTTGTTTAACAGGAGCTAGGATAAGCTGTTGGCTGAATTGGGAGATTTGCTCAAGAAGGCGGTTTAACAGAAGCAAAGGTAAGCTGTTAGTTGGGGCATCGTGACCTCTGGTTCCTAGAATAGAGTTGGGAAAGTTTTCTCGGGATTCTCCATCAAAGAAATCAAAGTCTGGTCATCTCCTCTGGGCTCCTTGTACCATGCTGGAGACCACAGAAACATTTACCAAGACTGTATCCCTACCCTTAAGGGTCTGGAGTTTCCCAGGAGTATGGGGACTATATAGCATGAGCTGGCAGGAGAGAACTAGGGGGTGTGCATCCAGGGTCTCAGGAAAATCCTGTCTGACCAAAAGCTACCACATGCTCTGGCATGGCTACCCATGTCAACACCCAAAAGAAGGAAAGGTAAATCATCTCTTCTGAACACCTCGGAGGTAAGTCTGGTCTGTAGGAGGTGCGTAAATTATTTTGACCTGGCCAGGTTGCCCAGAGAAACCCCAAACCTGCACCTCTTCTCTCAGCCTTGCTGATGGAAATTGACCTTCCTCACCCCTCATGCTCCGGAGTGTTCACTTTGGTCTTTAGTGGCTTGAATTCTGCTCCTGGTCCCAAGGTCATGGTCCTGTTGTCTGAATAGAGGTAGGGAGAGGCCTGGCCTCTCATCTGAGACACACCACTCCCACCCCCACCCCTGGCCAACTAAGCAGAGTACAAGAAGTGAGACCCCTGAGCTGCTGTAAGCAGAAGTTGAGCCAGGGAAAGGGGATAGTATTTCTCCCAGTTGTACCAAGGTGAAAAGTGGAAGTCCGATTCCTTCCCTGTCCATGGTTTAAGTCTCCTTCTCTACCAGTGAGTTATACAATTGGAAGAACCAAAATGTATCCATTTCAGAGAAGGCACAGTCACTTATCAAAGGTCAAAGTGCCTACTGCCAGGTCTGAGTACATGAGTTTGATCCCAGGGACCAACTGATGGACAGAAAGCACTGACTCCCCCAAGTTGTCCTCTCACCTACCCACAACTGCTGTATACCCCACCCAGAAATAAGTGTAAATACTTACTCCTTGTGCTTTGTTTTCAAAACAGTGTTTCTCTATGTAGCTCTGGCTGTTTTGGAATTCACTCTGTAGAACAGGCTGGCCTCAAAGTCACAGTGATCCGCTTGCTTCTGCCTCCCTGGTGCCGGGATTAAAGGCATGGGCCACCACTGCCTGGGTTTTTTTTTCCTTTATATTATTTTAAATTATGTGTGATGGGAGGGTATACACACATGAATGCAAGTGCCCACAGAGGCCCGAGGTGTCGTGTTCCCCATGAAGCTGGGGTTACAAGGAGTTGTAAGCTGCCTGATGTGGGTGCTGGGAATGGAACTCAGGTCCCCAGGAAGAGCAGTGAGTGGTCTTAACCACTAAGCCATCTCTCCAGCCTCAAATGTGAATTTTAAACCTTATTCTAGTGTTCTGGTTAGTGGCCCACATCCATTCACCCCAACTGGTTGACCACGCCTCCCCCTGTACAACTCCTGGGACCCAGCCCCTCCCCTTTGGATGCGGCCTTATCCAGTCTCCCTGCCCATGCAGCCCCGCCTCCTGATACAAAGCCCCGCCTCTCAAGGTGCCGCCCACCACAGGGTGCCCCGCCCCAGACCCGAGTTTCTGCCGCCCTGGAAAAGGCGCCTAGCAACCCGCACAGGACAGTGCACAGCTTTCAGCCAATCAGCGCGGCTCCCGCCCGAGACGGCCTCCTCGAGGTCGGCTACCTCACCCTCTCCTCACAGTGGGGAGAGGAGCAGCCGGCGGAGGAAGCAGACCGAAGGTGTGAAGGCGGCTGTGTCTTGGGGCGGTAAACTCGGTTCAGCCAAGGGGAGGAAGGCGAGGAGGGGAGCTTCGGGGTGAGGCAGAGGAGTGTGAGGACGGGAGGAGGATTCCCCTCGAGAGAGGCCCGGTCTGGGGGCTATTTTATCTGTGAGGCCAATCCCGGTGGTGTTCCCTGAGGCCTCCGACAGGAAAGTGGAGGTGGTGGGTCTCGGGGAGGCCTCCGATGGGAAAGTGGAGGGGGTGGGACTCGGGGAGGCCGCTGACGGGGGTGAACCTTACCCGAGGCCTCCGACAGTAAAGTGGAGGTGGTGGGACTCGGTGGGAAAGTGGAGGGGGTGGGTCTCGGCGGGAAAGTGGAGGGGGTGGGACTCGGGGAGGCCGCTGACGGGGGTGAACCTTACCCGAGGCCTCCGACGGTAAAGTGGAGGGGGGTGAACCTTACCCGAGGCCTCCGACGGTAAAGTGGAGGCGGTGAGCCTCGGGGAGGCCGCTGACGGGGGTGAGCCTTACCTGAGGCCTCCGACGGTAAAGTGGAGGTGGTGGGACTCGGTGGGAAAGTGGAGGGGGTGGGTCTCGGCGGGAAAGTGGAGGGGGTGGGACTCGGGGAGGCCGCTGACGGGGGTGAACCTTACCCGAGGCAGCTGACGGGAAAGTGGAGGGGGTGGGTCTCAGCGGGAAAGTGGAGGGGGTGGGTCTCGGCGGGAAAGTGGAGGGGGTGGGACTCAGGGAGGCCGCTGACTGGGGTGAACCTTACCCGAGACTGCTGATGGGAAAGTGGAGGCGGTGAGCCTCGGGGAGGCCGCTGACAGGAAAATGGCGGCGGTAGTGAGCCTCGGGGAGTCCTCTGACAGGAAAATGGAGGTGGTGGGTCTCAGTGAGGCTGCTGATGGGAAAGTGGAGGTGGTGAGCCTCGGGGAGGCCACTGACAGGAAAATGGACTGGGTGGGTTTCTGGGAGGCTGCTGATGGGAAAGTGGAGGTGTGGATGAGCCTCAGTGTGAGGGCGCTGACATGTCGGAAAATGGAGGTGGCGAGTCTTGGTGAGGGCGCTGAAGGGAAAGTGGAGGCGGTGAGCCTCAGGGAGGCCCTTGACGGGAATATGGAAGTGGTGGGCCTCCGTGAGGCCTCTGCTGGGAAAGTGGAGGGGGTGAGCCTCTGTGAGGCTGCTGACAGGAAAATGGCAGAAGGGGTGAAACTTCCCAGAGGCTACTGACAGGAAAGTAGAGGTGTGGGTGAACCTGGCCGAGGCCGCTGACAGGAAAATGATGGTGGCGAAAGTAGCTGAGTACTGGGTCTTGAACAGGCAGACCCCTGGCTGGAAGGAAAGAAATCCTAGAGGAGTGGGAACCCTGGGAGGACTATGCTGCCATTACAGAGATGGCCACTGGGAATGGATGGAGTTGGAGGCCAGAGGCTAGGAGCAAAGAGAAGCTGGTGGCAAGGATAAAGATGTAGGGCCCAGTGGTGGTGGCAGTGTCAGCTGCAGAGCATGCTTTTTAACCGCAGCACACAGGAGGCAGAAGCAGGTGGATCTCTGTGCGTTTGAGGCCAGCTTGGTCTACAAAGTGAGTCCAGGACAGCCAAGACTACACAGAGAAACTCTGTCTCAGGGAAAAACAAAAAGACCTAGGGAGGAGCTGGAGACAGGTTGACTTTTCTTGGGGCTAAGGGTGAGAAGGAGCCAGGGAAATGGTTACTATCAGGGAGTAAATAGGTGGTGAGGGAGCCATGGATGAGCTGGGGAAGGGCTTAGGATTCAGGAGCTTGGGGATTAGGTTAGGAGGAGGAGCTGAAGAGGGGCTGGGAGAGAGGAGGAACTTGGGACATGATAGGAGAAAGCTATGGGTGAATGGGGATGGAGGTTATGAGAAGTTGAGAGGTTATGGGTGATGAGGAGCTAGAGAGTGGGGAAGGGCAAGGAGCAAGGTGGAAATGGATGCTGAGGAGTTCGGGAGGGGTATGGAGGATCTGGGGAAGGCAGAGGAGAGGCTGAGAACGAATTGGAGTTTGGAAGAAGCCAGGTGTGAGCAGGTGCTCTGGGGGTGGTGGTCTAAGAGTAATGCAGAGGAGGAGCTGGGGAGGGATTAGGAATAATGGAGATTTCAGGAGGGTGAGGAGGCTTTGGGAAAGAATAGGAGATAGCTATAGAGAGGTGGGTGTTTGTTAGATGTTAGGAAATCCTGGGGAAGAGATAGAGGAGAAGAGGAGCTGGGGAAGGTTCTAGGGGTGAGGAGGCTCTGGGTAGGGGCAAGGAAGATATGGAGGTGAGGAGCTGGGAAGAGTTAACAGAGAGGAGGAACTGTGGAGCAGCTAGAAAGGAGAGACTGGAGAAGGACTAGAGATTAAATGGGGGTTTGAGGAGAATGTGGGGAGTGTCCTTAGAAATGAGGAGGAGCTGGGAGGAATTAGAGATGAGATGGGGGTGAGGATCTCTGGAGCCACTAGAAGCAAGGAGGAACTGGGAGGGGCTAGAGGTGAGGAACTAAAGGGATACTAGGAGTGAGGAAAAGCTGGGAAGGGTTAGGAGTGATGAAGACCTGAGAGGGTGAGAGGAGTAGCTAGAGAGGGTTCAGGAGGGGCTGTGGGTGAGTTGAAGATAAACAGACTAGAAGGAACGAAGACCTACGGGTGAGGAGGATCTGGGGAGAGGTTGGAAGTAAGGATGAGCTGGAGAAGGTTTCATCAGTAAGACTTGAGCAGAAATTAATGAGTGAGAAGTAGCTGGAAAGGGATCAGGAGGATGTGAGCTAACTGAAGTTGAGAACAGGAGAGAAACAGCGAACAATTAGGGTTATGGAGAAGCTGGTCAGAGGTTTTGGGTAAAGAGGAGCTGGGGAAGGGTAAGAAGCAAGGAGGAACTGGGGATGAGGAGCTGGGCAGGGGCTAGAGATAAGGAAGACCTGGAGAAGTGTGAGGGGTAAGGAAGAAATGGGGGCTATAATTTTGGGGAGGAGTAAGGAAGATCTAGGGATGAAGAGCTGGGAAGTTGTAAGAAAAAAGAAGGTAAGTGGTAGCTGGGAATGGGTTGGGTAGGAGAAGTTGGGAGAGCATGAGGTGAAGAATAACTGGGGAGGGGCTGGAAGTAAGGGTGCAGCTATTGGTAAGGATGAGCTAGGTGGTTAGGAGGAGATGGGGAGAAGGGTAGGAACAAGGATGAGCTATGATGTGAGGATGATATGGGGAAGGGCTGTGAGTGAGAAGATGCTGAGGAGGTGTGGGTAACAAGGAGGGAATTGAGTAAGAAGGGGCTTGGAGAGTTGAAGCTAAGTAGGGGTTAGGGGTCAGGATCTGGGCAGGTCTTGGAGTTTAGAAGGTGCTGGGTAGTAGTTTCCAAGGAGGAGGACATGTATAGGGGATAGAATGAGGATGAGCTTTGGACAGTCTGGGGATGTTTGAGGGCAGCAAGAACTGGGGAGAACTTTAAAGCAGGGAGGAGCTAGGGGATGAGGAGGTAAGGGTTCTAAAACAGCTTGGGGGAAGAAAATCTGAGAATGAGATGTAGTAAGGAGGAACTGGGGAGCAGATAGAAGCAAGGTGGAACTGAAGGTGAAGAGGAGCCAGGGAGAGGTTACTGGAGTGGAGTAAGGGGTGAGGAGGAACTGGGGAGGGTATTAGGTGAGGTGGAACTGGAGGTAGGGTTGGAGTAAGGAAGAACTAGGGGATCAGAGCTGGAAGAGATTGGGAGAACAGAGTTGCTGGGGAGTGTATGGGCTAAGAAGAACCTGGAGGACAATGACAGGCTATATTGAGTAGGGAGTGTAAGTCCTTAGAAGTGTTGTAGAGGATTTGGGGAACTAAAAGGCATGTAGGGTTCAGTGCCTGGAAGGAGCTATGGATGAAATAGGGAGTGTGGAGCCCCAGAGCTACTGGGGCTAAGATGAGTTGGGGGCCTAAGGGTGCTGGCAAGGGGCCCAGGGAAGTTGGTTCTGGGAGCTCTGGTAGAGTTTGGGACCATGGAGGAGCTGAGGAGCAAGTAGAGTCCAAAATTTGGGTGGGGGGAGACAAGAAGGAACCAGAAGAGGACAGAGAGTAGAGAGTGAGTGGGGAGGCCAAGAAAGAATGGGAGAAACAACTATTACTGTATAACAAAGATGGATTCAAACTGGTGATTCTCTGGTTTAAACTTCCTGCATACTGGGATCAGAGGCATATACCACCTTATTGTGCTTTTTCTGTGTTTTGTGTTTGTAAGAGAAGATATTTTGTGGGATATTACTTTGTAGCCCAGGCTGGCCTAGTTTGGATTGGCTTTAAACTTGCAATCTTCTGCCCTTTCAACTTCAGCATCTTAGATACCAAGACCTTTCTTCCCTATAGAGGTGATGTTGTGCTTGAATGGAACCTAGGTCTTCTTACAGGCCAGGCATGAACTCTACTTGTGAGCTACATCTCCAGTGCTTGAAAAGTTTAGTTTCTAAGATTTTGTTAGGATCAGGTTTTTGTTATTCTCATGATCTATTTTCCTAGCCATAAATATTTAACTTTGCAAATGACATACAAACTTACACGTTTGTTCAAGTTTATCAAGAACTAGCAAAAAAAGATAAGAAAATTTGGGTCATTGAGTAGATAGGGGCAAACATTTGCAAACCAGGTTAAACAACCATTGGATTAACATCTTTTTACATTGACAATTGGGAAATTATTCACCTTTGATCCACTAAAGAAAGAAATTAACCTCATTCTAATAAAAAAATCTTAATTTTATATGATAATTTTCTAAGTTTACTTAAATGATGCCTTTGGAGTCAGATGGTCTGAGAGATTTGTTTTTCTTACTGTGCTTTAAAACAGGAAACATACAATCATGTTTCCCCATGGAAGAAATGTTTCTGAAGAATCTGAAGGGGCAACAATAGAGCAAGAAGAGCACATGATAATTTATCACTCTGATAATGATCAAGATTCCAGTGCTTCACAGACGGGTGATATTCTAGGTATAAAACGTCAAAGGTTGGGGGCTAGCAATCTGGCTCAGGGCAAAAGCGTGTTTTCCAGGCAAGCCAGAGAGGACCTGGGTTTGATCTCCAGAATCCATGCATTGGAAAGAAAGAATTTATTCAAAAAAGCTGTCCTATGACCTCTACACTGATGTGTGTTGTAGACATGTAATAATAATGTAAATTTTTTTTAAAGATTACAAATGTTGAGTGTTGATGTGTTATACTTCCTTTGTTTTGAACCTAATGCACTTAATTTATTCCATGGACTTTGTTCTTATCTGATCTTCATATCCCTGTGTCTAAGTTCTAAAAATCCATGTAGTGTATCTTGCCTTTTAAGTTCTAACATGTTAATAAGTAGTATATAACTTGCTATATAAATCATATCCTAGAAAGATCTGAAAATTTGTTTCTATGAATGGTCAGGGATTCTGATTTAACTTCTTGTAAACTTTAAAAATTTTTTGTATTCATTTAACTAATATAAAACCTTAAGTTGTCAAGTTTCTGAAAGAACTTCAAATATACTATTTCTTAGCAATTTCTTTTTTTTCTTTTTTCCATTTTTTATGTTTTTCGAGACAATGGTTTTTCTCTGTAACAACCCTGAATGTCCTGGGTTTGTAGACCAGGCTGGCCTTGAACTCAAAAAGGTCTGCCTGCCTCTGCCTCCATGTGCTGGGATTAAAAACATGTGCCACCACACTAGGCTTTACTTCAGTTATTAAAATGACATACTTAATGTTAAAATTGTTTTTTTTTTCTTGTCAACAGAACTGAGTTCACCAACTGAGTCACGTGGGATGCAAAGTCCAATAGAACTGTTTATGGATGCGGGGTAATATAGTAAAAATAATTTTAATTATTTTTAAATAATTAAATTTTGTTGTTTATAAATAATGTAGTCAAGAAATGTTTGCTTTATTTATGCAGCAAGTAGCATATATAAAAAATTTGACATTTGCTTTCTTCCAAACTATTATACCTGAGGAATCCTTAATTAAACAGTGTTTGTCATAGTGTTAGATATCTAACGGGTTTTGGCGCATGCTTGGGAAATGCTCTGTTACTGAACTACAATGTCAGCTTTAATTTCTTTTCTTTTTTTTAATGTTTATGAGTGGTTTATTATTTACTTTTACGTTGTTTAAATTTTAAAGAAAATGGACATCAATGTTCAGAATCTCCATAAAGGCTACAATACTGTAAATAGAGTAGAACCTTGAGAACAATGAAATTTACAACACTGGCAACTTATACTCACAAAGATAGACCAATTTGAAGTTGTCTTAAAATGCAGTGCTATTATATCAAAAGCCAAATATCCCCTTTCAATTAGTGAGGAATCCCTATAAAACAGAAACACAAACACACATGCATGTGTGTATGTGTGTATATATATATATGTGTGTTTGTATGTATATATGTGTGTGTGTATATATATATATATATACATATGTATGTGTGTGTATGTATATATGTTTGTATGTGTACAAACACATATATATGGTATATGTTCACATATATAAGATGTGCATTTTTATAATGGAGTAATAAAGCATTCAATCATAGATAGGGTATATGGACATATATATCTGTATATGAATATGTTTAATTTCTTTTTAAATGTGGTTTCTTGATAGGGAAAAAGTAGAGACTATTCTTGGAAAAATTGGAGGTATGTTTTTGGAGATAATTATATTTTAACAAAATTGTTTAAAATATACATTAATTTGCGTAGAATATATTAACCAATGTACTGTATGTCTGCTCTTTGATACCTTGTTCTCATAAGATTTTTTTATAAACACTTATAATTTAACATCATAGATATTTTTCCTTATACTTTTTCATAATGCTGTTAGGGATGTAACTTCAATAAAATTTCAAAAGAAAATAGATAGGAAAAGTCTTTACACTTTTTGAACAGATTAAGTGATATACTCTTTCTATATATTGGTTTCTTCTTTTATTTTCTATATCAGTTTTTTTAACTTAATTTATTTCCTTAAGTTTACATTGTCTTTCATGAGGTTAAGGCAGAATAAAACTGAAGCTTATAATATACCTACTTATTATTCTTTCTATTAAATTATAATCAAAGATGAAATCTTTGATAATCAGCAAGAAATTTAAAATCTGAGCCAAAAAAATCCTTTTTTGTTTTTGTTTTTATTCAAGACAGGGTTTCTCTGTGTGACCTTGACTGTCCTGGAACTCACCTGTAGACCAGGCTGGCCCAGAACCTACATCCATCCTCCTGCCTCTTTTTCCCTGAATGCTGGGATTAAAGGCTTTTGCAACAACATTCCATCCTTTTGCTTTAACACCAATATTAAGGATCAGTTATATAAGCTTTCTTAGGGAGAATATTCACTGTAGTTTGTTTTGAGAAAGTCGAAACAAAACAACTATAGGGCTGGCAATAACACTATAGATTACCTGACTTAACTTCACAGTTGTTAAGATTAGAGGGACAGAGAAACTCAACCAATTTTTTTTCTCAATTTATTTACTTTACATCCCAAGGGTGGGCCCTACTTCCTTTCTTTCCCCCTTCCCATCTTCTTTTCCCCTCCCTGAAAAGTGGAACCCCTTCCCCCCAGTATCAACCCTCCCCAGCATATCAAGTCACATCAAGACTAAGGATATCCTCATCTCCAGAGGCCAGGCAAGGTAGCCCTGCCAGGGGGAAGTGATCCAAAAGCAGGCAATATAGTCCATGTTAGAAAGAGCCCCCTGTCCCCTCCAGGCAACCCACTTGAAGACCAAGCTGCCCATTGTGCAGGGGGCCTAGGCCCAGACCATGTATGCTCCTTAGTTGATGTCTCAGGCTATGTAAGCCCCCATGGCTCTGGGTTAGTTGTCTCTGTTGGTTTCTTGTGTCCCTCCAGATCCTTCCATCTTTCCCCCAACACATCCATAGGACCCCTGGAGCTCTGCCCCATTTTTGGCTTCAAGTTGCAGCATCTGTCTTTATCAGCTGGCTGGCCTCCCAGATGACAGTCAAGTTAGGATGCTGTCTGCATTCAGAGCAGAGCATTATTAATAGTGTCAAGGGGCCGACTCTCTAAAGTGGGGTGGGTCTCAGGTTGGGACAATCATTGGTTGGACAGTCCCTCAATCTTTGTTTCCTCGTTATCCCTGCACATCTTGTAGGCAGGGTAATTTTTGGTTCACAGGTTTTGTTGGTGGGTTTTTCTTTCCCTCCTTCCACTAGTCCTGCCTGGGGGGGAGGTGGTTGCTTCAATCTTTGTGTCCCCCCCCCACCTGTTAGGAATGTCAGCTAGAGTCACACTTATGTCCTCCCAGGAGCCTTCCCTGTCACAGGCCTTCAGCCTGACAAAAATATATACCCCCTCAGTTTCCCTTCTTGTTCCCAGACTTCTCACCACCACCCCCTCCCTGTTCTCCCCACATCTGATCCCTTGTTCCACTCCCCATTCCTTCTACTCAGTTCCCTCTCTTCATCCACTGGGGACAGTATTCTTAAACATACTTAATAGGAGGAGGAGAAATGGCTCAGTGGTTTAAGTGCACTCATTGATCTTTCAGAGGAATCAAAGTTTGATTCCCAGCATGCCAGTGGTGGCTCACAGCTATCTATGTCTAGTACATGGAGATGCAATGCCTTCTTTGGGACTCAGTGAGACCCAGGCTCATAGTGCATAGTCCTAAATGCAGGCAACCCTCACACATACAAAAATAGTTAATATTAGGCCCCTTTAATGATAATTCATATAATCAATTTTTTTAAAGATGTGCTTTGTTTAGTGGTGTCAAACTACGTGTTTTATAATCTGTTGTTTCATAAATGTGTTATAGCTCTTGGAAATGTTTTGGATTTCAAAGATTTAAATATGGAATTTTGCTGACTGAACACACCTAGTCAGAAAATTCAAAATACTGGATGTCAATGTATGAAAATTATGTGGTATCATGTTGACAATATTTTAAAATGTAGCTTTAAATGTTTTTTTGCTATTAAGTGAATATTACTCAAATTTATGAGCATTACTCAAATTCATAATGAGTTGAGTATGTGGGAACAAAGTAATTTCCTTCAACATTGAATTCTAATGAATGCTAATTTTTCATACAGCTAATGTTAACACTGCTCTTAGTGCTAAGAGACACAGAATGGAAACAGCTGCCCAAGAGGCCATTGAGGGAATTGACCAGAAAATGAAACAAGTTTGGTATTCACAGGAAGATGCATTGTAAGTGGTATTTTCTTAAAAGAACTGTTTTTTTATCAATTTTAATATATATTGGTGGAAATCACTTAACGAAAATGTTATCATCTTCCATTTATTTGAGTTTCTAGTGAAAATGGTTGACTTGACTGTTCTCTAGGCAGGTGCTTCTATGACCTCTGCTTTAATAGAGATGCTTCATAGAAGCCAGTGGAGATTATGGGTTTTTGCTTTGAGTAAAAATTGAAGTATATTACTCCTCAAGTTTTACTATTTTATATTCACTCTTCAAATTATTTGGAAATAGTTTAGTTGAGTAGAATTTAATAATTGTTAGTTAACAATGGTTGATAGTGTAGAGAAAGGTCAATTTGAATATGTTAAACACTTAGCTCTTGCTTTATACTAAACTGTGTCTATGCCAAAAAGGGAAATGCAGAACTTAGTGAAACACTTGTGCTTGTAATTCTTTGAATATTTTTGTGAGAATCTACATTTGGCAGAAAAAATGAAAAATAAACTATTTGGAGAAAATAATATTTTGAAAATTGATAGGTTTGGCAAAACTTCTCTAGTTTTTAAAAGCTGCTGCATGAGACGGGACTTTGATGTTAGGAAAAAGTACTTCTGAAATCAGTATAAATCTAATTTTACTTCTGAGATTTTTATCAAAATATTTAAATTGCTATTATTTCCTTTTTATAGTATGATAGTATGTCAATTTAATTTTGTCTTGAATGTTGTTTTCATAATAGTATAAGAAATAACACCATTCATTATTGTGTTTTACAGGGTGAAGCTTAATGAAGACTCTGCTCAGTCATTCATAAAACTGTTTGAGCAGTGGAATTTGGATTTTCAGAAAATTCGAGAACAACATGATAAGCTAATTGTTGGTCTAACAATTATAATTAATCTTTTATAAGTAAATCTCAAGTAAGAATAGAGAACCTATGTGTGAAAGATGGGAAAAACAAACCCAGATTTATTTAAAGATTGACATTTCCAAGAATAGTTGATGTCTTAAAAATTATATCCACCTTGTATGGCTTGTAATTTTAGGAAGTTGTGAAGCCAAGGAAAGAGGATCATAGCGCATGAGTGGTAAAAGAATAACATAAATTTAGATATAATGGTTGCTAAAGAAAAGTACTAAAGGCAGTCATTTTAAAATGTATTTCCTGAATTAAAATGGGATTTTTTTTTTCTAAATTGAAATTTTTGGGGATTAAGCGGTAGCTCAGAGCAACAGTGTTTGCTTTGCATATTTGAGGCCCAAAACACCACCAATTTTTACCAAATTGTTAATACCATTTTTCCTTTTGTATTTGTAGGATGATTTTAAAAAACAAGAAAACATTTTTCAAGAATCCAGATTTATTCATATGCAGAGTCTGAGAACAATTAAAAATGTCCATGAACAGTTCTTAATGGTATGCTGTACATAACAATATGTTTTTTAAAATAGAGTGTACATTTTTCCTTTCAAGACTTAAGATATTTTTCATTTTGAATTAATTGCTTCTAATTGATGTGGTAATTAGATCTGTAGCATTCTAATATTTTCGTGATAGTTATTAAAGACAGAAGATGGTAAGTTGTGAACTTTCCATAGATATATACTTCACCTGTATTATTGCTGTACTCCAAGTTTACTCATTGTTCTTTATTGAACTGGAAAGAAAACGTCTACATGTCATGTTTAAGGTCTTTTGTCTTTGTAATCCCAGTATATATTAAATAGGAAAGGTTCGAAATAGATACTTTTTAAAGATTTAGGGCAAAGGATTCCCTGGAACTGGAGTTACAGAAAGTCTTGAGCTGCCTTGTGGATGCTAAGAATCAAATCCAGGTCCTCCAGGCAGTGCTGCTGACTGCTGAGTCATTTCTCCAGCCAGGAAGGACCCAAATTTAACCCTTTTTTTGAATTGGTATTCAGCTTTTAGAATCATTGCAATGACTAAAAATAACATTATGTATCAAATTATAACCATCAGTATTAACCCAGAACTTAATAGTTAAAGATTTGTTTCTTGAGAATTAAGTATATGCTAGTAAGTTGAGATATAAACAATAACTTTAAAATAAACAGTTTAAAGAACTTTAACTTCTACACAAGTTGTTTTATGTGATTACAAATACATCTCTTGCCAGTTTGCTCTGATGTTGCCTGTAAACAGTCAGTTAATTGGTACCAAGAAAGGTATCTTCTAGGTAATATCACCAGACATTACTCTTAAGTGAGGAACTTTAGTATAATTTTTAATGTCTCCATAGCATGTTTTCACATTAATTTATTACTAGAATTTTACAATTTTTATCTCAATAGTGCTTCATTATTTCTTTAACTCCTATTGCTGAGACCCTACTTCATGCTATTTAATATATATCTATAACTTCCCATTTTACATTCAGGAGAACGTCCATGACATGAATCTCTTTTGTTACATTTATTCTAATTGTCCATTTATACTCCCCTCTGCATAATCATTTTCTCTGCCCCTGCTGTCTGGCTATACTCTTCCCCTAAAATATTGTTAATTCCTTTTTACTCATTGAAATTGGTTCCTTTGTCAAGTAAACTGTAAGCATTTCCCACTTTTGACTCTATATTTATAGGAAGCTACATTATCATCCCCAATATAATTTTTTGTTATTTGGTTTAAATATTTATTTTGTCTGGAAAAAAAAAAGAGCAATTATGTATTATCCTCGTTTACTTTCTCCATAGCACTTAACATGGTACTTATCACTTGGTTGATGATTTAGCTCACTGGAAAATGATTAGAAAAGATTTAAAATAACCTTTTAAATGGATAGCAAATGCATACAATATGAATGCTGAGGAGACTGAGAGAAATGGACAGCTTGGAGGGTATCCTGTCTAATATAGTGAGATGCTGCCTTACCTAACAAATATAAAATTTTAATTTTGCTATTCTTTACTTGAAAAATGATCTCATAGTAAAGATTATTTTTACTTTAGTAAATTCATTTCATATTGACTTTTTTGTTTGTTTTTGACACAGGGTTTCTCTGTGTAACAGCCCTGGCTGTCCTGGAACTCTCTGTAGTGCAGGCTGTCCTTGAACTCTCAGAGATCTGTCTTAAACTTACTAGAAATATTCACAATTGTTATGTTTGCTGAGAAGACCCTGTTTTTGTTTTTATATTTCTCATTCTCTTTTCCTTAAGAGAAAATATCTGTTTTGCACAGACTAGCCCTTAAGCTCTAACTCCTAGTTTTGCTTGCAAACTTTGTGATACTCTGATACTCTCCCCTTTTCCCTCTCCTGGTCCCAACTTGACCTTAATCTTTACTAAACTATTTCTTCAGCAAAATGTACCATTGTATCTGCTATAATTATTTTTGACTGATGTTTTGCACCGACAGTAGCAATTTGGGTCCTCTTGTATTAGAATGTTTTTTACTTGAAATAATGTGTGTTACTTAACTATTTAAATTTCTTTTGAGTTTTATTTTACAACTTAGAACTTGAGGTGGAAACTAATTCCGTAAGACTAAGCTAGCCTTTTGTGTTTTAGGATTTGGATAAACTGGAGGAGAAGAACGATGAACTGCTTGCTGGTGCACAAAATGAAATTAAAGAGGAAATGAATAAGCTGCAAAAAAAAATTATGAGAGAATCTGTAAGTTGTATTTCAAATTGGAAAGATGAATTAATGAGAGCACTGCAGTATTTTATTTTCTATGTATTAATGACATGAACTAAAACATAAACCTGTTTACAGTCTCTGTTCCTTGAACAGGAGCAGGAACAAATGGCAAACGTTCAGAGTCCGTGATGTTTTATGGGAAGAATATTTGAAGAAGGAACTTAACCTAAGTTCAGATGCCAGCTAGGAGACACAGTTTAAGACAAGTTCTTCTTTAAATGATAAGGCCTTTAAGCAATTAGTTTGTTTACCTTGTCCTACTTTATTTCAAATAAAACCCAGTTATGCTAGTATCAAATATTCTTGTACGACAAAGATTTACCTCTTTTGTTATTTTTTATGAATTTTCCTTTATTCCATTGTTAATATTTTTATCAATAAAATTATTTAAATTTGGATATTGTCTGTAGTGTACTTATCAGTTGCAAAGATATAAAGTCAAGTATAGAAAGTTACTTTGGTTTTATTTCATTTCTATTCCTGGCAAGGTCTTACCTTGTTGCCATGATGGTTTCTTAACAGTGAACTAAAAATAAACTTAAGCTCAGGTAAATCTTCAAACTGCAGCCTCCAAAGTTGTCTGAGACTACAGGCGGCCACCACTATGCCTAGTTTACATTGTTGTTTAAATAAAAACCCTCCAATCCATTTTTTATACTTACTAAACTGTATAGCTCGTTCTAAGAAAATATGTTAAAGAGCTTGACTTCATGCCTTGGAATAAAACATTTAAGACATTAATCAAGCTGACAATTTATATATACTAGGTTTTATTTTGGTTTTGATTTTTGAGACTAAGTTGTGCTATGCTGCAGTGCCTGGCCTGGAACTTGTTGTGTAGACCAGGCTGGCCTCAAACTCCTAAATTCAACTGCCTCTGCTTCCCAAGTGCTTGTATTAAAGGCATGTACCAGCATGCCTTGCCTACATACTGATTTAGGACATTCATGAATTTAATTTCCACAGGGGTTGGTCTGTAGTTAAATGGCACATGTTCTTAGTAACTGTTAAGAGTAACATGAGGGCAGGGCACAGCAGCATATGCCTTTACTTTCAGCAGTATGGAGGCAGTCATGTGTGTTTGAGACCAGTTTGGTCTACCTAAGCAATTTCCAGGACAGCTAGAATTGGGAGTACAGAGTGAAAACCCTGTCTCAGAAATGTAAAAAAGAAAGTATGAGAATAGAAACTTTTTATCATTTAAGAATATCATACCTGTCTCCAAAGATAAATTTCCAGCTGATGGGAACAGATACAGACACTCACAGGCAAACATTAGAAGAAGCTTGGGAAATTCTGGGAAGAAGGGATTGTAGGAGCCAGAGAGGTCAAGAACACCACAAGAAAACAGCCCACAGAACCAAACTAACCTGGGCTCATAGGTGCTCACAGAGATTGAACTGTCAACCAG
This sequence comes from Meriones unguiculatus, assembly GCF_030254825.1. Lineage (NCBI taxonomy): Eukaryota > Metazoa > Chordata > Mammalia > Rodentia > Muridae > Meriones > Meriones unguiculatus. The sequence continues at coordinate 119,571,607 of NC_083369.1, forward strand.
AGTGCTGTGTGGGACTGACCTAGGCCCTCTGTACATATGTTACAGTTGTGTAGCTTGTTCTTCATGTAGAGCCCCTCACAGTGGCAGCAGGCACTGTCTCTGTTGCCTGCCTTTGGAACCCTTGCCCATACTAGGTTGCCTTGTCTGACATTAATAGGAGAGGAGGTGCCTAGTCTTACTACAACTTATGTCCATGGAGGCCTCCCCTTTTCTGAAGAGAAAGAGAGGAATGGAATGGGGAGGGAGAAGAGGGAAGAGAGAAACTGAGAGGAGGAGGGAGGGGAAACTGCAGACCAGATGTAAAATGAAAAACAAAATAAATTTATTAGACTAACACTTCGAACACTTGAATATTAATGTTAGCAAATATTTGGAAGCTGTGTTTTTACATTTATTATCAAACAGAACTAATTTACTAACTTGCCTTTTTAAACTGTACATTTGAGCTGGGAGGTAGTGGCATACACAAATAATGTCAGTACTGGGGAGGCAGAAGGAGGCAGATCTATGAGTTTAAGGCCAGCGTGGTCTACAGAGCAAGTTCTAGGACAACCAGGCCTATACAGAGAAACCCTGTTTCCCCCTCCAAAAATAAATAAATAAATAAACCATTTTACAGAGAAAGTTTAAAAATATGTAATATAATAAATGTGAAACTTTAAACATATATTTGAAATTAGTCAGTTAAACTCATTTTTGGTTGATACTGTTTTCCATGAAGTATTCAGAACAATAAAAAAAAACTCATTACAGGGAAAGCAGCAATTCTTTATCATATTTAAATTCTATCTTTCTCTTATATAACCCACCCTCATCTTATAGTCAGTGTTCGCCATCCAAAAAAAAAAAAAGACGTGTATAAGTTGGGTTTTTTTTTTCTTTCTAAATTTGTATAACTTACAGAGGAAGAAACTAGTCGTCCACCATTACTCTGTGTGTGTGTGTGTGTGTGTGTGTTCGTGTCTGTGTGTGTGTGAGTGTGATGCTGGTATCCTTCCAATGTCTTGTCTTCCTCTTGTTACTGGAGAAAATATCTTGACATAAAGGTTAGGTTCCTCTCAGCTCTTAAAGAACTGAGAAGACACATGGTAGTCATACACAAATTTCCAGCCTGTTACAGAGGAACAAACCTCATTCCACCAGAGATGTACAGTATGATTTTTTCCACATAAAACTTTAAAAGTATTGTTATTCTTTCTACACTGTATTTTGATCATATTCATCACCTATTCCTCTCAGATCCACTCCTACCCCTATACTCCCACACAACTTCATAACCTATCTTTTAAAATAACCAATGCGTTCTAATTTGGGCTGTCCATACACTGTATGTAGGGTCATTCCTTGAACATATTTGACCTACCAGGAGCCACATCACTTTTCTGTGATTTCCACAAGGTATAGGGTGTTGGGTTTCAGACCTAGGACAAGCAGCTGAGGTGCATATTTAGCATACCAAAGTGGACATGGCCTCTCAAGTTCTCCCAGCATCCCTTGGTCCCCATTTGCTGCAGGGTGTGTCTTATATACCCTCACTCTCTATCCTGAACTTTTCAGCCCAGTGGAAGGGGCTTCCCCTCCCCCTTCAATATATAATCCAGACATTTTTGTGCCCTCCCTCTCTCTTCTCTCACTCTCCTCTCCTTCTACATCTATCTTCTTTTTCCTCTTTCTCTCTCTGCAAGAGCTTTTTACTCTCTCTTCCTCCCCCAGCATAGTGGCCAAGAATTGCTTCCAATAAACCTGCATTGATATACTTTAACTTGTCTTGCATTAGCTTATATCACCTCAAGAAGGTTTACCATATTGCTTAAGAATGATGACAATCACAGAGACTTGGAGCTTTCAGAGCTCCTACTTGCCCTTTCTCTCCTATGTCATGACTCCTGGGGTAAGGAACGTAAGAGACAGTGACATGGGCCAAGTTCTATTAAAACAAGGACATGTGTGCTTTTGGTTTCACTCCAATGCCTAGGATCACTGCCTGATGGATAACACAGTGAGTTCAAAGCCAGCCTAGTCTACAAAGTGAGTCTAGGACAGCCAAGGCTACACAGAGAAAAACCTGTCTTGAAAAAGCAAAAACAAACCAGCCAAAACAAAACAAAATAAAATAGAATTTACTTAAGATTGAACTATTTCAGTCCTATGGTCTGAATTATAAAGTGAGGTAACCCACAGGGCCATGGGGAGTACCTACAAGAAATGTAAGGCAAATTCATAATCAAACTTACTCAGGCCAGTGGTAGATGGTAAAATGTTGACTCTCAACAGTGTTAGAGCTCACCACAACTTTCCAGAGACACATTGATATGGGCTTCACAATCGGGCAGTCACATGTGTACATGCTGTGAAGAAAAATTTAGGAATCTCATGGCGTAAACCAGTGTGATCTTAGGTCTTAGGAACAGTCTCCAGCTTGAGTAAATAATGTCCTCTTCCTTCAGGTATTTTGGATTCCTGTGTAGATAGTCAGCTCCTGGCTCACAAAGGGGTCATGGAAGCTGATACACACCCCAGGCAGCAATGGTTTTTGTTTACAAAAAACAATACCAGCAAGTAAAGAGCTAATGGCATACACAAGAATGTCATTTATAGACTGAACAGCAAATTAATCACAGATAAACAGGACTGCTGTTTAGACAACACCTTTATTGAAGTTATTAATATGCAGTGTGCCTCAGGCACTGCCAAGAGGCTATTGGATTAACAAAAATCCTATAAGTATGAATTTGGTATTGTAACATGAGAGGATGGGTTCAACTAGGAAGATATTAAATTGATATACAAATTGAGTAGGTGATGGGAAATGGACTCAAGGCATCTGTGACTTTAAATTACACACATTTACATACTGGCCTCCCTCTGTGTATTGCTCAAGGGACAAACAAGGCTCCTAGCACACAACCCATTTCTGACCTTGGAGAAAAGGGAATTTAAGTTAATGTGAAGCATTGCTTCTTTGCTACAGACAAAAGGCAGTTTGAGGATATCTTTGAACAGACCAGGCACCTTCTTAAAAGTGAGTCCATTTTTCCAACAAAAACAGCAATGTATCTCTAAGAAAAACAATATTTAACATATATTTTGGCTTAGTAACTCAAACTATTATATTAAAGCAGCCCTTGACTACCCATAGAAGTAACACTGAAGAAGGAATACAAAGACTTGGTTCCTACAATGCTTGTACCGGGGTCATTGCAACTGCTCTCCAGAAATAGTTGGGCTGAATGCTCTGCACAGCAACAACATTGACAATATCATCTTGTTGAGGCACATATCCAGAAGGAAGCTTAAGAGAATCCAAGGTGAAAAAGATGGTGTCTTCTAACACCCCAGTTCTTCCATCTACTCTGGTAATACAGACCTGTGATGAAAAACTGCAGCAATGAGTAGAGAAAATCTTACTGCACTTCTTCTCCCTGGCTCTAACCAGAAGATTCCTCCACTCCACTGCAGAGTCCCGTCCTCCTTTATATATTAGCAACATCTAGGGCTGTGGAAACATACCCCTGCCCAGATCCAACCTCACACGGGGATTAGCACCAGGACTTTGCTGCTCTCAGCAAATTTTGTTCTAAATACTACCCAAAATGGCTGTTAACTTCTAGTTAAGGCCAGCTGCTTAGAAAGAAACAAGTGAGAAAGGAATGTGATGTTGAAAACATACTGAGCTTCCTTGATTGCATTAGAAGCACATTCCTTTTTCCTATGGTGCAAAATGAACACAAACCAACTTGTTTTCTGTTTTCATTACTCATATCATACCCACATATTCCTGAGGAGTTTAAATGACACTCCACTCATTTTTCTTAACGTTTCCAAGAAACTTGGTCATTTTTGCTTTTGTTGTTCTAAGGACATTCTAAAGCCTCCCAGATAACCTATATAAAGTTCAGTTTTCATCACATGTACTACATTGTTCTCATAATTTCCTTTCAGAATTACAGTGTTTTGAATAAGAAAACAAGCTTATTATGCATTTAAGTTTCCTAAGGCTTGTAGTATAATCTTGAGCAGCAAAAATTATCACTGAATTAAAGATAAGCAGAAACAAAGGACAAATGCAGCACACACAAACTACCTTATTTACATGACAGTGTTTCATGGGCTTCATCAAGATGGCTCTTCTGCTCTGTGTGTCTTCCTGCTCAGAAAACTCAATGTCTACCAGGTCACCATTAGAAGGTTCAAAATCTGTAACAGTCATGACAGAAAATCAAATTAGAAGAGCCTTTATCTGGGTGGAATATGACACTTTACCATTTACCGTGATATCATCCCTGATACAGTTTCTACTACACACAGAATACATTTTGAACATTCAAAACCCTAGGGATGGAGAGATGGCGCAGATTTTATTGCTGTTGCAAGGGACTCAGGTTCACTTCCCAGTACCCACAGCCACCTCTCGCTTATCTTTGCATTCCTCTGGTCTCTGCAGGCACCCGCATGCTCGTGGCATACACTCAGATAAATGCACACATGCACACAGGTAAAAACAGACAAAGTTTTGTAAATGGTGAGGGCTGGAGAGCAGGTTCTTCAGTTAAAGGTCCTTGCTGTTCTTGAACAGCATATGGGTTCAGTGTTCAGCAGCCACATGGAGGCTATAGCTCCGTGTACTTCCAGCTCTAGGGCCTCTGGAGGCAGCAGGTTTGCAAAAGTGCCATATATATACATGCAGGCAAAACTCTCTAACTCTCTCTTTCTCTCTCTCTCTCTCTCTCTCTCTCTCTCTCTCTCTCTCTCTCACACACACACACACACACACAAAAGAAAAAAAAACATATAAGAGCTTTTCCTCTGCTGCCGCCAAGGTGCTCTGTTCTTCCGAGGGAGCTAAGGCCCAGTTGGGGTGAGTCCTTCACTTCATCTGGCTACTAGCACCTCCTGCAATCCACAACATAGCCTCAGTCTCCAAGCTTGCCTGCATCTACTCCGCCTACAGTCAGGGAGGATAAGATCAATACCCTCATTAAAGCAGCCGGTGTCAACGTTGAACCATTCTGGCCTGGCTTGTTTGCAAAGGCCCTGGCCAATGTCAACATAGGGAGCCTCATCTACAATGTAGGGGCTGATGGGCCAGCTCCAGCAGCTGGAGCTGCACGGGCAGGAGGTCCTGCCCCAGCCACTACTGCTGCCCCAGCTGAAGAGAAGAAAGTGGAAGCGAAGAAGGAAGAATCTAAAGAGTCTGATGATGACATGGGCTTCAGTCTTTTTGACTAAACCTCTTGTTAATATGTCCAATAAAAAAGATGAACCTGTAAAAAAAAACTTTAAGACGATAACAGAAAAATATCTGGAAGTGAATGAGGCACTAAAATATCTGTCCAGTGAACAGGAAAAAAAAAAACCAACATATTCATTAGTCAGTATAGGGTAAATCATGATGATGTTTCTTCTTTTCCCTCTTTTAGTCTCTTATTAAAGAGATTATTGACGTTGTAGTTTAGTTAGCATGTACATGAACCTGGATTTGATTTCTAGCAACACACTGATAAGAAAAATAATAATGAAGAACTGTTTGCCATTTTCACTGAGTTTCAGAGTATCCTTTTAATGGCACTTATTCTGACAATTTTATATATAACTGGTTAGGACCTTTAAGACTGGCTTATAGTGCTAGCAAGCAGCAACACCTTTTTTAGCCACTGTCTTTCTTATCCCAGAAAAGCCTGCTACCATGACTAACTCTGTTTCACAGAGGTAAACCTCTGGAACTATACCTTTGGTCCTATCCTCTATTTATAGCTCAGGGACCTGACTCCATCATTTCTTCCTGTTCTCTTCAGTACCTTTAGTCTTATCCTTTGCACTACAAACATGTCCAAGTCCTTTCCTTCCTGTTGTTGCTGACTTCCTGTTGGCAGTGACAGGCTAAGAAGTTGTCTTTGGAACTTAGCGATCACAGGGACCCTTGCTATGAAAACTGAGAATTTCTGAGGAAAACATGTCATAAAGTCCCAGACACCACCAAACAGTCATCATTGGAGAGTTCCTGAGATAACAACCAATATCAAGGTCAAGTTTTTACATCCAAGAAAGTAAACTAGAAAGCAGCTTTGTGTTGCTGGGACAATGCTACTCTTTTTATCCAAGTAAAATGGCACCTGATTAAGCTATAGTTGGTACAACTTATTTTTACTGCCATTCATCTTTCAAAGTCCAGCCTGGTATTTAGAAAGCTGAGGCAAGGATATGGCATGAGTTTAACATTTTGAGACAAACCTAGGCACTATAGGAAGTCCCTGTCTCAAGGCACACATGCACACAGGGGCTGGGGGGGGGTTTAATAATAAAGATATCAAGTTTACATTTCATTAGGTATATATTTCATTAGATCTACATTACTTTATGCATCAAATTGTTATTTTTCTTTTTGTCTTGGTTCTCCAACTTGATCATTAATGGTACAGACACAAAGTGGCAGGGTATGAAGGTCAGCTTTCTCAAATTTTTTCTAGCATGATCGTGTTTACTTCTTTGTCCACTGTTTCTTGCATCAGTTCATTTTAATGGATTCACATGTTTGTCTCCCCCAATGATACAATGAGCTCTTTAGAAGCAACATGAACTCTTTATAAGCAAGATTTAATGAAGGCTTCTAAATTTTGTCCTCTGTCCCAATATCTAGAACTCTCTCTTAAACCAAATTAAGGACCAACAGTCTCTTTAAAAAAAACCACTTCATTGTTTTAAATATATATTTAATGTATAAATAAATTAATAAATTTTATTGCCATATTAATATATATTAAACCTATTTAAATATAGATATAAAACAATAAAAGATTATAACAGATAAATACAAATAGAATTCAACACTGAATGAGCATATACACGGAAATGCACAGGCCTATTTCCCTGCCTTATTTTAAAGATTTTGGAGTATTACAACATAGTACATTTTCATTCATGTAATGGTGTTAGAATAAAAATTTAATACCCATATAAATCAAAAGTTGCACAAGCATTAGTGTACCCAAACAAATGAAAATGTAACAGGTTACGGTGTGAGATGTTCGTGTCCCTTGTTTAACACTGTCTTCAAACCCCAATGGGCCACTTCAAATAGTGAAATGCTGCTGGAAAGAGCCAAGTAGAGGCTTAAGATTGTGGCTCAGTGATGGAGTCCTTGCCTAACAAGCACAGGGCCTGAGACTAATCCATCTAAAGATCCAAGTATCTTGCAGTAGTAACTGAAACACAAAAATCCTCTCATCAAATAAGCATGTTCCAAATTTGACCCCGAAGATGATGCCCAAGCCCTACTGATAATATTTCAAATGGGTGAAACCTAATTTTAAATTTAAAAATGTGAGTTGTACCTTTACAAACAATGTCTAGAGAGAAGGACAAATTGTGATCAGTGCAGTCAGAATCACCCATTACAGAGGTAAGACAACCAAGCAAAACTGTCTTGTGAGATTCTGATGGTTCATCACCATGGTCATCACAGAAAGCATCCACCTATGAAGCAAACAAAATAAATAAATGAAAATGTCATTGCAAACAAACCAAAGTAAAAAAAATCTGAAATTGACCCTAAAATCAATGTTCAAATAATAGTTCAAATAATGATCATAGACAAGTGACATAAATTGGCATGTGCTGTGAAATAATGCTTAAGCTCCTTATCGCTCTTACTATAGTTTTAGAGCAGGTTAAGAGAACTGAGAAGAAAATACAGAGTTGCCACACACTCCCCCTAGGACACCTTTAGCTTCTCCTATCTAGGATCTTGAATTGGTATGTGACATTGATTACAATTAATAAGCCAACATCAATACTCTTTATAAACTCCATAGTTTATATAAGGGCTCAGGCAATGTGCTATACAATGATAAATTTTAAAAATTTGTTCTCGGAGCATTATTTGCATGTCTTCCAGACTTAACACAGTTAGTGTTATATGCAAAATTTAAGATATAAAGCTTCTACTTATCAGTAATTAAAAATAAAAGGAGAATAAAAGAGAAAAATAGCTAATTCAGAGCTGGGCAGTATTGGAACTGGTGGTGGCCTTTAGTCCCCGGACTCGGGGAGGCAGGGGCAGGCAGATCTTTGTGATTTTGAGGCCAGCCTGGTCTACAGGACAGCCAAGGCTACACAGAGAAAACCAAAACCAAAAACCAAATCAAAACAAAACAAAAAAGTAAGCAAACCAAGATGGGTGATAGTGGCACATGACTTTAATCCCAGAACTTGGGAAGCAGACAGATCTCTGTGTTTTGAGGGCAGTCTGGTCTGCAGAGCAAGGCCCAGAACAGCAAGGCTATACAGAGAAACTCTGTCTTGAAAAACCAAAGGGGGGGGAGCTAATTCAAAGTAACTCACGGTGCATGGTAAAAGATTTGAAAAATGATTTCTGGAGTTAAGAAAGAAAGAAAGAGAGAGAGAGAGAGAGAGAGAGAGAGAGAGAGAGAGAGAGAGAGAAAGAAGGAAGGAAGGAAGGAAGGAAGGAAGGAAGAAAGAAAGAAAGAAAGAAAGAAAGAAAGAAAGAAAGAAAGAAAGAAAAGAAAGAAAATTTAGATGAAGGAAGAATGCTTTAAGAATACAGAAGAGGTTTTCAGGAAGGGATTTTGACCTGGGCTGTGAAAGAAGAGGTTGTTATCTGGTAAGTTAAGCTGGGATAAATGTTTGTCTATATGTGTGTTTGTATATCTACATGTGCTCATGTATGACAGTTATGGATCCAGAAAGGGGATCATAAGACAGAAGGATGAGATCTTAGCGCAAAGGCAAAAGACAGGATAATAGAACACATATGACATAAAAACAGAAAAGGGTATTATTGGAGGGGCAGAAGATAAGGGTCATTCGGGGGCACTAGTACTGCAGTGGGAAACAAGTTGGAGCAAAGTATAATGATATGTAAGCATGAAAATGGCATAATGCAACCATTATTTTGTATTCTACCTTTAAAACTAATTTTAAAAATCTTCTTAGAGTTTGTGCATGAGTGTTTAGGCTGCATGACTGTATGAGCATCATTGTTCCTAAAATTTCTTCCCATGGAGACAGGTGACCAACAACTACCCCTTCTCCTAAGGTCCCGAAGTTCACTCTTGGGAAGCAATGAGTTATTAGTTTCCTTACAGAGTACAGGTGAGAGATAATTAGGGGAGTGTGGGCACTCCATTCCCAGCCAACCGTACCTAGAAAGATTTACCCAGCAGGGATGAGGGTTTCTTGTAGCTGCACAGATGAAACCACCCATCCTCTAAATCAGTCTTGCCTGGCCAGCTGATAGAGAGCAGTTGGATATTTAGGTGGGAGTCAGGGTGGTGAGCAAGAAACAAGCCCAAGTGGGATGATATTTTGAAAGGAGGCACAGATGAATGCACCAAATAGAAGTTGCTTGGCCTGATATATGTGTGCCTGGTACCTTCAGAGACCAAAGCAGAGACCAGAAGAGGGTGTCAGTTTCGCAGGAACTGAAATTTCAGATGGTTGTGAGCAAATATGTGGACACTGGGAATTAAACCTGGGTCTTCTGCAAGAGCAACAAGTGTTCTTAACTGCTGAGCCATCTCTCCAGTCCCCAAACTAATTAGAAAGAAAGAATAATAATAATATCAGAAAAATGGATAAAAGAAGAACTTGGGTTTGGAGTTGGGGGAGAAAGTAAGGGAGACAGCAATGAAACATAAAAGAAGGGTATATAAATGCTAAGATTCCAGACCAGAGCATCCGGGGAGACAAAAGAAAATAAATGGAAAGGCCATATAACACCTTAAATATGTCAGTCTCATCTGATCATGGAAGGTAAGTAGGGTCATGCCTAGTTCACCCTGGGATGGAAGAAAATAACCAAGGTCTGTAGGCTCTAAAAATCACAGTTAAGTTAGAATTTATCTAAAGTTTTTTTTAAAGTATCAAATATTTTCATTTCTTAGAATTATAATCATTTTTATCTTATGCTTTGCTTTTCTCATTACAAAAATAACACAGTTCCATATATAAAATGTAGAAATGACATGGGAAAACAAGAAAAATACCCATCATTCAGAAATCTAGTCCCTATACAATAATCATTGGCCATGTTCTCATGAAGTGCTCTTACCCTGACTCCATTTTGTGTCTGCTCAAGCAATTTTTCATCCCTCATTCCCTGAACAGTCACATATACCTTGGCAACACATTAGAGCCAAACTACCTATTGAATGCCTAACCAAAACGAATACAATGAGGATCCCCTGACCTATTCCCGACAGTGATGTCATTGTGACTCTGTACCCCTGAGCTCTGTCACCAAGAGTTTGGTGTTTCAAGTACCTATTCTCCACTGTCAGCTAATAGAGCATTCCCATTTGACTTCATATGGGTTTTGGTCTGTGTCTTCCCTCGACTTGTTCCACATGATTTATCTATGGAGTCTTTTAAAGGAAAATGTAACATTACACATGTATAATAAATACATAACCAAATGAGAACAAACAAGTCAGTTTACTTTAACCTTTTAAAGGATAATGCCGCATCCCACGAAAAGAAAGTGCCGTAAATTCAGGGCTCCATTCCATACAGTTTGGTATAGAATTTATAAATCTAATATGCTACCTAGTTGCCTAATATACATGGAGGATCAGCTATCAGGCAGAATTGCATGCTCAAAAGTTTCCAGTGAGAGCTCCCACAGCTTCTGGCCCATGGTAGCAGCACGTGGTAGCCCTGGGCATCATTGTTCCCTACCCTAGCTTAAGTCCTACTCTCCCATCTGCTGTGGCTCTTGAAGCCTGCAGAGCCCCTGTGTGCCCTGGTAGGGACTGACTGAAGGGAAGAAGTAAGAGAAGCAGTCCTGTTAGGAGGCCACCAAGGAGGCCATGTGAGGCTGTCACAGTGAGCCATGGTCAGCAGTGTGGAATCACAAGGAAGCCTGTGTGACCTTTGTTAGCTTATAAACTTTGGCTGCCTTGCTCTTCTTACCAGGTCCTCTGAAGCAGGAATACCAGACCCAACTGTTGCCCTACTCCTTACTCATTCCTCCCCCTCTAACCCCCAGCCTCAGGCTTCACCCAGAGCTGAAGCTGCTGTCTCCTTCCTGGGGCAACAGTTTGTGCTGCAGACTGGTCAGAATGCACCCGGCTGGACTTGTCCTGCCTCTTGAAGATTTCCCTGGGGCATGAAATAAGCTGAAAAACAACTGAGGCGACTTGCACGAACTTGTACCTGAACTGACTTGTCCTTTGGGACATTCCCCCACCTCACTGCTTTATTCTATGATTTAGAGGGTCTGAGCAGTTCATCACCCCAATGCTGTTTATTTTTCAATTTTTGTAAATACTCCTTTTGTTTCCTAATTTATATGCATTTTATTTATTTATTCTTCTTTTATACAATACATACCAACTGAAGCCTCCTTCCACTCTTCCCAGTCTCCCTTGCCTCTGCCCCTTTGTACCTAGTCTTATTGTAAATAACTATTGTTTGTTTGGTTGTTTGTTTGAGACAGGCTTCTCTGTCTAGCCCTGGCTGTCTGGGGAAAACACACACACACACACACACACACACACACACACACGCTCTATTCCTAGGAAAAGGCAAGTAAGGGTGACTGAATTCATGTTGAAATGTGACTGCCTGGAAGGAGAAAGTATTGGGTAAAATTTGTATGTGTTGGCGGAGCAGTGGCTAGGAGATATTTATGACTGTTCTTGTAGAAGTCAGAGGCCCACACTGTGAGCTTCTTCAATTGTTCTCTATCTTATTTTTTGAGAGAGGCTCTCTCACCAAACCAGAATGCCATGACTGGCTAGACTGGCTGGCCAGCAAGCCCCAGGAACTCTCCTGTGTCTGCTATTCCAGAACTGGGATGAAAGGTCATGCTGCTGCTTTCAAGTGGGCGCTGGCCCCTAGTCTGCATGCTTTTGAAGTACAGCAAGCAACATCAGAGAGTAAGTCACTCCCCTGGTGCTCCTCTCGCTCTCATGAAAGTTGATGGTGCTTTAGGAGGGTTTTAAAGAATCCATGGCTTTTTCATCCTCCAGATGTAGGTACAGGCATAACATGTTGCAAATTTGTGCTGTTCCTGACTTAAGGGGTTTATTAATTAAGTTTGGTTTGGCTGGGATAAATGCATCTTCAGCTGTCATTACTAATGTAGTGGTTATTTATTCATTTCAGTTTTATCCATAAAGGAAGTACCAGGCTCCCATCTCTTTACCACTACTGAGTAGTTATGTGGATGATTCATTGTGCCCTCTGACCTCTCAGTGCTGTCTTCAAACTAACAGATGCCCAGACTGTATGAGGAAGCCTGGCTAGGTTTTCACTTTGTATGTGTGTGTGTGGTTTTTTTCAAAACTGGGTTTCTCTGTCTAGCCCAGGCTGTCCTGAAACCAGCTCTGTAGACCAGGATGGCCTTCAACTCACAGAGATCTGTCTACCTCTGTTTCCCACGTGGTGGGATTAAAAGCCTGGCTGGCTTTTCACTTCTTAGATGGCTAAAAATTTCAAATTTGACAATACTTCCACTCTTGGCAATCCTGTCAAATAGGGAGTCTCACATCCTGCTGCTGATGGTGTCGATTATAGTGTCACTATTTACATCAGTAATTACAGTTATAATAACAAATTAGTTTGCATATACAGATTAAAATGATAGTATCTGAACTGGGCTAGATGCAGTTAAAATGATAGTATCTGAACTGGGCTAGATGCAGATTCTGTAAATCTAAACAGCTTTTAAATTGAGGAAATCCATGGTAAGTAAATTATACTTCAATAAAGCTATTTTAAAAAATGAGTAACATATATATCTGTTTACATAGTAATTAACAACACAGATCCATTATTTGCCTAATAAAAGGTAGTTACAGGATAATATGAGCTCTAATAATTACTGTTAAAGACTGATGAAGGGATACAATGCAATTTCTACTTTTCTAAATAGATAATACCACATAGTAGAGCATATGTCCCATATCGTCCCCTAAGTTAAACTTCAGTTTCTATCTATTGCAACATGTCTGTTCAACACAGGCAAATAGAAGCCAAGGTGAAAGAACCCGGAAATAAAGAGAGTTCCCAAAATATACAACTCTTACTGTAGTTGTGTTCAATCTACGAGTTGTTTGATCTTCTTCCACAACTGCAGGAACTTTTTGTTCAATTTTCAGAGTTTCCTTGCCAGTGGAGACATCAGCACTGAAGAGGCTGTGCTCATTAATACAGCCATAGTCACAATAGGACCCAACTCCCTGCAGGTTTTCTAATGTGGTATCATCTAAGAAATAAATAAAAAAAATTACACAGATTATTCTCAAGTGCAAACACACACTACAAATAAGCCCTACCAGGGAAAACTGTGGTAAACAATCACCAAAGTCTAGAAATGGAGTGATTTTTATTTGACATAGGAATTAAGCTAGTAAGCAACGATTCATCCAGATCTATTTATTTATTTATTTGTTTGTTTATTATGGGGATGGTTTTTGTTTTTGTTTTTTTGAGACAGGGGTTTTCTGTGTAGCTTTGACTGTCCTGGATTCCCTTTGTAGAACAGGCTGGCCTTGAATACACAGATATCCATCCCACTGTCTCTGCCTCCCAAAAGCTGGGATTAAAAGTATGAGCCACTATGTCCGGCTCTCTAAATTTTTTAAAAGTTCCAAACAGCTACCTCCCCTCTGCCACCTCCACCCTTTCTCTCATTTCCTATCTCTGCCTTCTTTGTTTAAGCAATATTCTATTAGTTCTTTAGAATCTTCATACAAGCCAGGGGTTGTGGCACAAATTGGGTGTGGTGGCGCATGCCTGTAATCCCAGTAGTCAGGGAGCCACAATCAGGCAGATCTCAAAGAGAACCAATATTAATAATAAAAAGATTTTCATACAATATATTTTGATCAGACCTATCCCACTCGTTTAGTTCCTCCCAGATCAATCCCACCTCCCTGGACACGCAACTTAGTGGTATCTCTTAGTGGTTTTTCTATCTAGGCCGTAGAGTTCAGTTTCTGCTGTCTAATAAATACGTTTGGGTCTACTGCCTGCCTTAGAGGGTGGTCGACTTACAAGAGGTCACATCCTAGAGAAAACTGGTTCTCCCTGTTGTAGTTGCCATCAATTGCCAATAGCGCCTCACCCCTCACACACCCTGCTTTGCCCTTTACCATACTTTGTTCTTTTTATTTTAAAAAAATTTAAAAGAAAAATTGTGTGTGGGTGCATGTACGTGCATGTGCCTGAGTGTAACTATGTACGTCCACCATGTACCCTCTGAGAGCAGACTAGTTCTGAGCCTCAAGAACTAGAGTTATAGGCAGCTGTGTGTAGCAGTGTGTGGGCTGGGAACCAAACCTGGGTGATCTAAAAACAGTAAGTGCTCTTAACTGCTGAGTCGTCCCTGTAGTCCCCATTATTTTGCCTCTGAGGAAAATTTTGCACGCTTGAGCACGAAGTGGTACCAGGCGTCATTATTTTCTCTTTGACTTCGGTCATTTCTTTAGGAAGGAAAGTTCTAGAGTGAATCCATGCAAGACTATCCAGCTGGCAGCGTAGGGGGGCACTCGGCAAGGAACTGTGAGGATGCCGTATTGCAATAAGATGGTGCTACTCTGGCCAGGTAGATTTCTAAGTTTCTGGGACTCCAGACCCGAGATGGAACACACCTCTAAGAGAAGGTCTCTTTGGAGAAAGCATTAGTACAGTACCTCCCAAGAGCCTCTGCTGCTGTTCTCTCTGTTCCTTTGGCTCCGCCTTCCTCTGAAAGAAGCCACGAAGTCTCAAAATTAGCCGATGCATAGTTAGTTGTCTGAGCACGCTTGGGCACCAAGTGGTACTAGGAGTAAGGCTTCCTTCTATCTGGTTCTCTGTGTCCCAGGAGAACCCTAATCGCAGCAACTCTGCTCCCACTGGGGCAAGACTGCCACCTGTGGAGCTGAGCGGCAGTGCACCTGCTCAGCCAGCCAATAGGAGTGTAGTTTACTCCAAAATGCCATTGAGCACTCAGGGAGGCAGAGGCAGGCAGATCTCTGTGAGTTCCAGGACAACCTGGTCTACAAATTTAGTCCAGGACAATCAAGGCTACGCAGAGAAACCCTGTCTCAAAAAAACAAAACCAACAACAACAACAACAAAAACCCAAAAAACAAACAAACAAACAAACAAAAAGACATTGACTTATGAAAAGTCGAAAGGCCAAACTTTATATCTTGTCTAATCACAGCAGTGAAATCTAGTCCTCAGCCTGAAATAGTCTCCTCCTGTATACGTGTATGTTTGGGTTTTTTGTTTGTTTGTTTTCTTGCGTTGTTTTGTTTTGTTTTCATTGTTTGGTTGGAGTCTTGTTATTGTTGTTTTGGTTTTTGTTTTGCTGTGTTTTCGAGACAGGATTTCATTCCAACCTAGGCTGACTCAAACTCTCAGCAATCTTCCTGTCTCAGCCTCCTGAGTTCTATGGATTACAGGCATGAGGAAAAACATCCGATTGGGCCATTTCTACTACAGAAAAACACAGGAAACAATGCTGTTTGTTTACAGCAACAAATTGTGGCTTTAAAGTGTTAAAATAAGCCCTAGTTTGCTGACTAGAACTCCAGTAGCACTGGAAACAAAAGCATGAATGAGGAAATAGAATTACACTGGGAATGCATTTCAGGAGAGGAATGGATAAACAAAATTTGGGATGTGCTTCTCGGCACCAACACCCCCCCCTTTGTAGACCAAGCTGGCCTCAAAGTCAGAGATCTCTGCCTGCCTCTGTCTCCCTGAATGTTCAGATTACAAAAGTGAACCGCTGTGTCTGGCTTTAAAATGATTTCTTAAAATAAAATACTATGCCCCAAATAATTACTCATTGCAAATTTCTTTAGAAAGTGCCAGGCATGGTGACACATGCCTTTGATCCCAGCACTTGGGAGGCGAGACTGGCAGATATTAATAAGTTCAAAGCTAGCCTGGTCTACAGAGTGAGTTCCAGAACAGCCAGGGCTACACACAAAGAAACCCTCAATAGAAAAACCAAAAACAAACAAATAAGTAAATAAAAAAAAAAAAACAAAAAAAACAAAAATAGGGGCCAAGGGTTAGTTAGCTCAGTGGCAAACCACTTGCCTAGTGTGTGTTCAGTCCTCAACTCCAGAAGAAAAAGAAAATGCAGACCAAGTGAATGTCTCAAAAATATAGAATGTTCTTGTTTTGTTTTGTTTTTTGGTTTTTTTTTTTTTTGTTTTTTTTTTGTGTGTGTGTGTGTGTGTGTGTGTGTGAATTGAACGCTCTTTGTAAACCAGGCTGGCTTCGAATTCACAGTGATCCACATGCCTCTGCCTCCCTGAGTGCTGGTATTAAAATTCTGAGCCACCACACCTGAATCAAAATGCTCTTAAAACCTTTCATAGTCAACAACCCTCTGAAGCCAATCAGTGGTGCACAGTCCTTTAATCCCAGCACTCAGGAGGCAGTGACATCCCTGTGAATTCAAGGCAGGCTGATCACAGCATGAGTTCCAAGACAGCCAGAACTGTCACACAGAGAAATTCTGTCTGGATAAATCGAAGAAGAAAGAGAAGGAGGAGGAGGAGAAGAAGAAGGAGAAGAACAAAAGGAAGAAGAGGCAGAAAAGAAGAAGAAAAAGAAAAGAAAAAAGGAAGAGGAGAATGTTTTTATTAATTTATTATTTTTTTCATTTTTAAAATTTTTTATTTTTCACCAGTGGTACTCCAGAACAAGGTAAAATCTTATATCAACTTTTAACATTAAAAAATAGCTTTCTATTGAAAAAATTTTATTTTTTATATTAATTACAGTTTATTCACTTTGTATCCCAGCTGTAGCAGTCACTCCTATCCCCTCCCAATCCCACCCTCCCTCCCTCTTCTCCTATGTACTTCCCCCTATCACTGATGATAGGGGAGGGTCCTCCTCCCAATTCTATCTGACCCTAGTCTATCTTGTCTAATCAGGACTGGCTTCATTGTCTTCCTCTGTGGACTGGTAAGGCTGCTCCCTCCTCAGGTGGAGGTGATCAAAGAGCCAGCCCATGAGTTCATGTCAGAGAAGGTCCTTGTTCCTATTATTGGAGAACCCTCTTGGACACTGAGATGCCATGGGCTACTTCTATGCAAAAGTTCTAGGTTATCTCTATGCATGGTCCTTGTTTGGAGTATCAGTCTCAGAAAAGACCCCTGTGCCCAGATTTTTTGCTTCTGTTCCTCTCCTTGTGGAGCTCCTGTTCCGTCCAGGTCTTTCTATCTCCCCCTTCTTTCATAAGATTCCTTGCACTCTGCCCAAAGTTTGGCTATAATTCTCAGCAAATATTTTGATGCACTGCTGGGCAGAGACTTTCAGAGGGCCTCTGTGATAGACTCCTGTTCTGTTCCCTGTTTTCTCACTCTTCCGATGTCCATACCGTCTGCTTTTCTAAATGAGGATTGATCATCTTACCCCGGGTCCTCTTTCTTGACCAGCTTCCTTAGCTGTATAAATTTTAGTATGTTTATCCTATAATACATGTCTAATATCCACTTATAAGTGAGTATATTCCATGTGTGTCTTTCTGCTTCTGGAACACCTCAGTCAGGATGATCTTTTCTAGATCTCACCATTTGCCTGCAAATTTCATGATTTCTTTGTTTTTAATTGCTGAGTAGTATTTCATTGTGTAAATGTACCACAATCTCTGTATCCATTCCTCAACTGATGGACATCTGGGTTATTTCCAGCTTCTTGCTACTATAAATAAAGCTGCTACAAACATGGAGGAGAATTTTTATAATGAAGTGTTGCATCACATCTACTTAAATGTTCACAGATTTTTAAAAAGACAAGCAATAACATGGGTTGGCAATAAAGCAGTTACAGTGCTCACACATTGTGAGTGAGCTTGTTTAAATGGCAAGGCAGCTAAAGCAACCTCCCCTCTGGGCTGTTCCTCAGAAAGCTAAATGTAGAGTGACCACATGCCCCGGTGATTTTATTTACTAGATGTGTATCTAAGAGAATGAAAATGCATGTGCACATATTCATACATTTCAAGACGAACTGAACTTTGAACATTTTCTTCTACGTGAAAGATCTCAGTCAAAAATACCAAATACTAAATCAGGCCTTACGACATATTTTGTTATCCTAATACTTAGTAGGTGGAGGCAAGAAGGTTACTAATAAAAGATTGCAGATCTCCTCAGGCCAACTTGCAAAATATGAAGAGTACAAGGAGGGGAGACAGAGAGACAGATGTTTTCCTCCTCCTCCTCCTCCTCCTCCTCCTCCTCCTCCTCCTTTTTCTTCTCTCTCTCTATTTTTGAGAGGCTCTCACTCTGTAAGCTTGTTGTGGTAATCCTCCTTGATCAGCCTTCCAGTAGAAGAATAACACAAAGTCATCTACCAGGCCCAGTTTGAGTTCTATGTTTTAAAAACATGAATTTTGCACTATGAGACTGATACATTGTCTTAGACACTGTTCTGTTGCTGTGAAGAAACACCATGACCAAGGCAACTCTTAAAAAAGAAAGCATTTGACTGGGACCTGGTTTACAGTTTCAGAGGTTTAGTCCACTATCATCATGGCCGGGAGCATGGCAGCAGGCAGGCATGATACTGGAGAAGTAGCTTAGAGCTACATCCTGATCTTCAAGTAGAAATAGAGGAAGGGGACTGGGCTTAGTGTTGGACTCTGAAACTTCAAAGCTCACCCCCAGTAACACACTTCCTCTAACAAGACTGCACCTACTCCATCAAGCCCACCGCTCCTAATGATTCTAACTCTTTCCAAATAAGGCTGTTCCTTGGTGTCTAAGCATTCAAATATAGGAGCCAATGGGTGCCATACTTATTCAAACCACCACACGTCAATAAAGCTGTTATTTTGATCATAAACATCATAAATTTGGTATTTTCTGAAAGCAAATATCTAGATGGAAGAAAATAAAATCAGCAACCTTATGCACTACCTACGGGTAGAACAATGTCCCTTTGTAGATGCCTTCCTTAATGCATGATGAGAGCTAGCTAACAGGTGCTGAAGCATCACAGACAACTACATGGGGAGCTTTGTAGGGGTTCTGCTCGGGGTCCTCGTTTTTACACCAAGGATATAAAGATAAGCAAGGCATCAGGATATTTATTCATTTTTAATATTCTTTCTATCTATCTATCCATCTATCTATCTATCTATCTATCTATCTAACTATCTAATTGGCTTGTGTGCATGCACATATGTGTGTGTGTATATAGTAGAAGTAAGAGGATGACCTGACCTGCAGAGTTGATTTTCTCCTTCTATCATGATGGTCCTGGGGATTGAACTCAGGTTATCAGTAAGGGTACCAAAAAATTTACATTTGGGTTACAAATAAAGAACAGTCTCTTACTGAGAAAATTAATAAAAACACAAAATTCTTATAAAGGAATGTACTGTAGAGAATACTGCACAAGAGAGCAGGTCTTTATCATTGACCACTTGAAGATCAGGGGGAAAAAAAGTGTAACAGGACATAGTATACACTTTGCCTTGGCTGTCCTGGACTAGGCTGGCCTTGAACTCACAGAGATCCTCCTGCCTCTGCCTCCCTGAGTGCTGGAATTACAAGAATGTGCCTGGCTTCTTTATTTTTATTTTTTAGACAGAGTCTGTGTAGACAACCTTGGCCTGGAATTTATAGAGGCTGCTCTTGAGTACAGAGACGCCCTGTTGTATAATTTTAAAAATGGAGTGGGGTTTTAATAGCATATTCTTTTATGATTTAATCACTAGTGTATTAAGAAAAGGGTTATAAAACATATGCTTTAAATTCCAACACTAGAGAGTCAGTGACAGGTAATCTCAGTGAGTTAGAAGCCAGCCTGGTCTACAAAGCTAGACCAGGACAGCCAGGTCTACACAGAAATACCCTGTGTCAAAATATCAGGAAAAGAAACAGAAAGAAGGAAAGAAAGAAAGAAAGAAAGAAAGAAAGAAAGAAAGAAAGGAAGGAAGGAAGGAAGGAAGGAAGGAAGGAAGGAAGGAAGGAAGGAAGGAAGGAAGAGAAAGAAAAGGTTTTTAATAATAAAAATGCTTTAGAAGTACAAACTAGTGTTTGTACGGTCTGATAAAGAGAAAATAAGATAGGAACAATGAGGAAACTGAGTCATACACTGGTTTAGGCGATTGCTTTAAATGTTAGCTCATTTGGTTTATTTGATTTGGTTGACTCTTGGAAGATTGACTATAAGGTATTATTTCACAAAATAAAGTATGACATTTTATCATCACCAGTTGTCACTGGTTTTCATTACTGTTATTATTATTATTATTATTATTATTATTATATCTTCAAGAAGCAAAAAACATTTTTCACATTTAGCCATGAGTCTTTTTCCACTAGATGAACCTAGCTAAAGCAAGTGTCCCTTGCTGTCCCTGGCTGCAGCTCTGGATTAAGCTAGCTTTCCCTTGAACCTGAAACTTGAGGGTAAACTGAATTTTTACTAAACATCAACTTCTAAGTTGTTGTGCTTCTTTGATTTTAACAGATTTTGTTTAGGAGAGGACAGTAAAACTGGAGGACAGGTGGATTAAAAAAATGTATGGGATACACTGCGACTGAGGATTTAGGGCTGTTTTGTTTGAAGTGTTACATGTTTGAAAATATTTGATGTTTCATTCTACTTGTGGTGGGAATTTTTAATGGCTATCAGCTTTTTATTAAAACCAATCAGAAGGTGTTACAGAACAATGTTTAAAAAATATTGGGACAGGAGATTCTTTGTAAAAATAAACAATGACAATGGCATGTAATCAGATCTGAACAGGCACAGAAATCACCATTTGACAAGGATAATTTTTACACAGTGCACAAGTGCACAAAAACATCACTCTACCTTTTAGTCCAAAAGGGATGTTCAAAAAAATGTATGTATTGCAATTGCATTGTGCTTCTCCTTACATAGTGACCAGCAGTTATTTCCATTTTCTTGTACTGACTGAATAGTATTCTAGGGTGTATGCGAATCACATTTTGTTTATCCATTCATAACTTGTTAAAAAATTTTTTCTAATTCTTGGCCAATTGTTTCCTGTGCTGTGCTAAGAAAATATTTTAAATTACTAAATTAATTTCAAAGTGAAATTACACCACTTAAATTTAAAAGAATGCTG
The DNA here is from genome assembly GCF_030254825.1 of Meriones unguiculatus. Taxonomy (NCBI): domain Eukaryota; kingdom Metazoa; phylum Chordata; class Mammalia; order Rodentia; family Muridae; genus Meriones; species Meriones unguiculatus. Next base: position 119,592,689 of record NC_083369.1, read on the forward strand.
GGTATGATGGTGTCTGCCTTTTATCCAAGCACGCAGGGGCCAGAAAAGCAGGTGTAATTTTTTTTTTTTTTTTTTTTTTAGTTTTAGACCTGCGTAGTCTGTATAGAGAATTACAAGCCAGCCAGGACTACATAGTGAGACCCTGTCTCCAGAACAAAATTAAAATGAGTACTGATAGGCTTTGAGTAAGACACACTAATATATTCTTGATCAATTCTTCTGTATCATCTCTTCATGTTTTCTCTATGTTTCAGGTTTCCCCTTAAAAAGCAAAACAAAACCATCGACCATGTAAGCAGGACTATTGTACATGTATATGTAAATGTTCTGGTCCCTGAACACGCTTGTATGGGAAGTCATAGAGCAATTAAAATGTGATAGTAAACAGGCATGTTGAGAGGACCTAAATACTCCCTGTAAAACTTAAAAGCATGAGGGTGTCTGCTTTTAAACTTATACTCAAGCAGAAGGGTTCACTATTGCATGCAATATGTAGGGCTTTCACGGTGTTTGGTTTAGTTTAGTTTACAAAACATGTAACTAGGTGAAAAAAATAAGGGCATTTAAGTACACTAGAGTATTAGGAGTCAAAAACAAGGACCAAATGCAAATTCAACCTGGTGTTTAGCAACCAGGATAAACAGATTAAAAGAAGCATTCTTAGAGACCCAGGGACTATCTTGTAACTGGCCAACAAGGAAATACACAGCACCAATAAATATACTAGAAAAAAGCTGTATATGGGTTTGGTAGCACTCCATGGTAGTTGCAATTCAATGTCAATTCAAGAAAGATGCCACATTCCTGAGGAGACTGTGGAAGAAGGATGAAGATCTATGTGCGTAGACCAGGGCTTCTAGATATGGTTTCCATACAGTGTCAGCAAAGTGGTCAACATCTGCCAACCCTCAATTACCCTAGGGGGTTCACAAGAGCAAACCCTGGCACTAGCACCTTGCAAACGGCCTGGTCCTCAGGCATAGGCACTGAGCAGCTGTGAAGGCAGGTGAGGATGCATTGTGTGCTTCTGGATCACACTGGTCAAGTGAGAGGGCCCAGGCTCAGAGGAGACCTACTAGGAGAAACCTGGGGCCCTAAAACAACAGCTCCAGGCCACAGTCCCCTCAGAGTCCAAGGGGGTCAGTGTGCGTGGGGGGGTTCTTTACAGGACCTTCAAGGCTGAGCCCTTAAATCAACAGGTCCAGGGCCTCAGAGTGCAAGAGTGGGGGTGGGGTGGGAGAAAGGGTGAGGGTGGCGGTGGGGGTGGGGTGGGACAGAGACCCTTAGGCTACTTAACAGGCTTGTCTGTTTTGCAAGCTCTCAGATGGGGTCTAACTCTCACTCCTCCCAAAGCCCGAGGCAAGGGGCGGAGCTAAGTGGATGCCGGTCTGGCTCCAGGATCCACACAGGGCGGGAGGAGGAGGGAGTGGGAGGTGGGGAGGAGGGAAATCAATTGTGGCAGGGGTGTTGGGGGTGGAGCACTGGAGACCCTGAAGCCTGAGGGCACAGCTGCAGGAAGCTAGGGGTAGCACTCCGCAGCGCACTGATCTGGCTCTGCAGCAGGTGATCAGGCCAGCCAGACCCCTGGCTGTGACTGTGGTCTGTTAGCTGCTGTAGCTGTGGAGCTCTTGTCTGGGCTGGCAGCGCCACTGGCGCATTGGGCGACGACACACAGCTCCTAGAGCGCCTTCTGCCAGGGGCTCACCCATGCTGCCCACCTTCTTCTACCTGGCCTGGCGGCTGCGCACGAACTTCCCCTACTTCTACATGGTGGCTTCCGTGATGTTCAGTGTCCGCCTGCAGGTGCGGATCGAGTGAGCAGACCCGCCACCTCAGCGGACCCTCTGGCGGAAAGGGCCATCCTCGCCATCGGTGCCAGGGGTCTGCAGTAAGGATGGTGATGGCAGGGAAGCGCGGTGCCTCGAGACTGCGGAGGGGGAGAGGGGAGGGGCGGAGGCGGCATGGCCCGGGTTCCTCCATTTTAGGTCTCTTGCACAGAGTCCAAGGAACCACATCCCATACTCCAAAACCCTTCACAGCCCAGTCCTTTTCCTCAGCATCTGGACAATCACCAGAGTCTGGCAAACCTGTTGCCTCCCATTGGCCGAAAGAGGGAGAGCCTAAAAGAAGGGGTGTTACCACAGCACTTGATTTTCCAGGCCCTGTGCCTGAAGGTAGGCTGCAAAAGGTTGGGATGGGAGCTGCCTGGTGTGGCCTCTAAATACCCATACGACTGGTTTGTGGGAATTGGGATTATGGCCAGGGACACCTGCTGCCTAGCCAAAGCTGGGAAACTGAAAAATGGGCAAGGCTCCCCCAAGTTCCCAGTGCTTCTGTGATAGGGTTTTGGGCAGCCATGGCATCTTGGAGGGTCAGCTCATCATCAACACACAGACACGCAGCCCCTCCGCCCACCTTCCAGGCTTCCAGTCCCTTTTCTGCAGAGGTCTCCTGAGATGTCACCTGAACCTTGACTGGGTGAGGATTGGGGCAGTGAGCTCCCAGGAAGGCCCTAGACAAGTAAAGAATTGTCCATTGTTCTCTAACTGCGTGAGGTGGGCAGATAAAATGGGCAGTTCCTTTCTGAACCAATCCCCAGGCCTGTCCCCTTATTGACTGGGAGCCCTAAGGTTACTCTCTGCAGCAGCTGTGCACAGACCTTCTCCAAACTGCCTCCAGGGCTGTGGGGATGGGACAGGAGACTGGCCTCTGCCTGTTTCTCCTTCTTCTGCCCTAACCCGGTCTGAGGGCATTCCTGAGGCTGTGCATCTGCAGACAGGGAAGAACAAGAAGTATTTGGTTCCAACCATCTCTTCTCCTCACAGGCTGCTTTCCACCCTCCCTGTCTGCCCAGGTTCCTGCAGCACCTGTGATGACCTTCCCTAGATCCAGGAGTCCATCTGCTGGCCTGACTGCTGTGTGCCATGCATCTGAAGAAGTGGGAAGGACTCCAGGAGCAGGCAGCTACTCTCACAATAGGGTAGAGAAGGGGAGTGCACAGGAGGCCAACTGTGAATTCTCCCCCTTTCTTTTTCAGGCCTTGGTCTTCTAGGTAGTGGCTCACTCCTTCTCTGACCATTTCAAGTCAGATCCCCACCCAGAGGTTCCACTGTTCCTGTAGCAGCCTGGGAAAAGGCTGAGTGAAGAGCTGCCTAGAAGAGGAAGGGCCTTTCTGGTGGAGTGGCCCAGGTCTCCTGTTCCCTGCATAGAAAAGATGCCAGTGTACCTTGGCCACTGATATCTCCTAACACCACCATGAGAGAGATGTGTTCTCCAACCTAATGAACTCAATGGGGCTCAAGGAAGGGCCTGGGATTTGCCTTTGTTTCACAAAGAGTGGGGAGCTCAGCCTGCCCTGGACCTGCATTCTCCCACCTCTCTGCACTTTCTTCTTGACCTAGCAGGACATTAGGGTTGGGAGGGAGTAGAAAGTTGCCAAAGGTCCTAGGGAGAAAGAAGAGACCATGGGATAGGGGAGCAGGGCATCTGTACTTCCTTGCAGTGGTCTAGAAGACAGGTGAATAGCTGAGTTCATGAACAGAGAGGAAGGTTCAAGAACTCCCTGAAATGTCTAGTCCTCCCCATAGAACCAAACCTCTCTAACTCTCTAGTGCTTTACCAAGGGCTCCTGAGCAGTTGTGTGGTAGTGGGCAGCAGTGATGATGGCATTGTTGATTATAAGGTCACAATGTCACTGGGAGGCTGAGGAGAAGTAGGCCGAGACTCGTGGTATGGCCCTGTTTCTCTGTTTCCAGACTTAATATGGGAAATCTCATCCAGATAAGCTGAGGACAGCCTGTCCAGGAGGCCAAGTGTAGCCTAGAAATTGTGGTCTGTAAGTGCCCAAGAATTACCCAAGGGGATTCTTTTACTACTTATTCCAAACTCCCCCAGTTCTCTGGCACTGGTATCTCAAGGTCCATGCATTCCATTCTTATTAGAGAAACTTTCAGCATGCCAGCCAGCTCCAGGTACAGAGTGGCCCAACTGCCTACTTGGAGTCGGGGACCCAGATGAAGATCTCAGTCTGTCTCACCCAACAGGCACAAGCTGAAAGGTGGCTGCCACATGTTCTCTGCTGCTTGCAGTAGGGCAGGACCAATGGCTAACTTCTCCCAGGTTTCACTAGTAGTCCATGTATATATGTTTGTGTGCACCTGTGTGTAAATGTGTATGATGAGGATGGAGCTGTTGGAAGGGAAAAGAAAGAGCTCCTGGGACTCTTGTGCTTTCCAAGGATCACAAACTACTGGGAGAAATGAGTCTGAAGTCTGAAGCCCCCTTCCTCTTGGACCTCCCGCTACAGGGAAGCCTCTTCCTGCTCATTTTCAGGCATAGACTATGGTGTAAGGTCAAAGGCACTGACATTGGGCTGGACTCTGGGTTCAGTGTTGTCAGCCAGGAGGGAAGCAGAACTAGGACTCTACTTTGTGTTCCTCTCCCATGATGGCTCTGAGTAGTCTGTGAGCTTCTGTTTTCCCTGTCCCCTTGACTGCTTTTGTTCCTCTGCCCTTGCTTTGAGATGGGGTGGTGAAGCACTAGATTTGCAGTCTGTATTGCAGGCAGCAGAGCTTCAGTCAATTCAGAGACTTGACCTGGCTGACCTTATGTTACCATGTGTGATGAACTTTGCATGGAAAACATTGTCTGCTAAGAGGTGCTGTTTCTGATGTTGTCACATGTCACATGTCGCCCAAAGTTTAAAGAAAATCTGTGAGTTCTGTACATCAAACACTGCTTGACTGCCTCCTGTTTCTTCTGGGTGCCATATTGTACAATGGGTGAGGAAGTGGGTAGACATAGGACAGTAAGTTCCAAGCCAAGAGGGCCATTCATAGATGAACAGGGAAACTCTCCTTCTTCAGAACCCCCTTCCAGATCACCTTTGAAAGGACCACCATCCTCTGCTTCCCCCTCCCTAGCCCCCACACACTAAATTGGCTATAGTTGGACAGATCCAGAATGTTCCAGTTGGTCTCATCCATGCTCTTCAGAGAAAGAGTCTGAATCAAAAGCTTCTCTTTCCTTCTAGGTTCTGGAGTGAAGGTGTATAATTCAAGCAGAACCTCAAGATTAAAGGAAAATTAAACAGCCCTCTGAAGGCACACTCTACAGTCCAGAGACCTCTCTGCAGTAGTAAGTGGTAAAGTCCTCATGGCCTTTTGGCAGGCAGCTGGGTAGGAACTCCTGGGAAGATGAACACCCCACCCCTCCAGGTGCTGGACCTGAAAGATGCCTGCTTTCCTGTCATGGTTCTGATCTCTCAGAGCTCCATGCTGAGACGTTACCTAAGAAGCCAGGAACTATATGGCTGAGGTGAGGTGGGGTTAACCAGTGGACTGGAGGAGGTCAGAGAGCAGGACTGTAATGAGACTCCCCTGCAAAGGATGGAGGGCAGTGAAAGAGACAATAGGAAGCAAAAGACAGGGAAGGAAAGGAGAAAGAAAGCTTGGGAGAAGGACAGGAAAACAGTGAGGAGGACACAAAGTTCAAACACATTCTAGGAGACTGGACAAAGTCAGGAAGATTTTCAGGTTGGGTAGAAGCTGGAGGAATAAGGTAGGAGGTTCAGGGGTACTGTAGAACATGTCAGGAGGGTGAGGGATTGTACTGAGAAGGAGCACAGCAAATCTGGCTAGAGGAGGGGTCAGGGTTTGTGAGGGCAGCCTATTGATGAGGAAGATAAAGTGTCATACAAGTCTGGGTTAGGGTATGAATAAGAGGGTGGAGGAAGGAGGAAAGAAGACTGAAACTGAGGAGTAGGCTGAAAAGACAGCAAGAAACTTGGAAGGGGCTGGGGAGCCTTGGGGGAGGGGGAGGACATCAAAAGGCTGGTGGGGAACAAAGGGTATAGAGGATACATGGATGAGAAGAAGAGAGCACAGGAAGGATTGACAGGCAAGAGGAGACTTCGAGGGGTTGCGGGGGAGTAAAGCCTAAGGCTTGTGAGGACAGTACATAGGTGGAAGGGAAGGACAAAAGGTGAGTGAAGAAGCAGAAGGTTGAGGGGAAGTTACTATGCTATGAAAGTGTTAAGTCTACTGAGGAGAGCATGAGCCGAGGGAGAGAGCTTGTGGAAAGACAGAAGACTGAAGCCCTCTACTAGAGGCTAGGGGGTAGCAGGGCTAAGATTGGAGTCTGGGGAAAGGCTAGAGTATGGGAAGGAACATAAAGGAGAGCAGAAGATTGGAGAGGGGTGGGGACAGAGTAGAAATGTGGCCTGTGGCCAGAGATTCAGTAAAGTATAAGGGGCTGGGGAAACCAGGAGATTGAGGATGAGAACAGTAGGTTCAGGAGGAAGGCAGAAATGAAATAGATGGCTAAAGGAAGATGGAAGGTTAAGTGAAGACAGATAGATGGCTTGTGAAGGGCAGAAAGCTGGGGAGCAAGACAGGTGGCAATGGAGGAAGGTAGCATGATTCACATCCAGTCAAGAACAAGAGGCTGGAGAAGAGGCTTCAGGGGAGACAGAAATTATAAGACAAGGACAACAAGGAGGGGGTAAGAAGGGTAGAACACTAAAGGAGCTCAGACGGTTCTCTTGTAGGATAGGAAGCTGGGGAGAAAGTCCAGATGTTCAAGAAATGGTAGGAAAGTCAGGAGCTAGGCACTAAGTGGGGGGAATAAAAGGATGAGGAGGCTGAGAAGAGAGCAGGAGTTGAGGGGAAGAGGACTCCTGGACGATGGGGATCAGTGGAATGGCAGGAAGCTCAGGAGGCAGGAGGAGGAGGCTAGACAACACCCAGGTATAGGAAATGAGTTAAAGGCTGGAAGGAGGCTCAGGAGAGTGTAGGAGGTTTTAGAAAGGCCTAGGATGTGGGGAGGATGTTAGAAAGGATGGGGTGGGTGTTTGAAAAAAGTATGGTTAGAAGAGCCGAGACTCAGGCAGGGAGGAATAGGCTGTTTATGGCCATTATTGGAGAGGTGGGACAGGGATGGGGTAGTGGGCAGGCAGGTCAGTTAAAGAGAGGATAAAGTAGGCAGATGGCTCAAGAGTAAGGCAGTAGGCTAGGAGGGCAGCCCTGGTGGAATTTAGGAGGGAGGTTGTAGGAAGAAACGACGGTAATAATCTGGGGAGAAAGGCCCAATGCTGAGAGGAGTTTGGAGGTTGGCAGAGGATAGGACAGTGGGGATGAAGGCAGGGTGCAAGGGGGAGATGTAAAAGAACAGCAAGGGAGGAAGCCTGAGGAGGTCATCAAGAAGAGTTGTATATCAGCAGGCTAGGGGTAAGACGCTGGAGATGAGGACAGAGTCTAAGGTAGATGGTTTGTTAGGAGACTAATGGAGGGTCCAGGGATGAGGAGCAGTGCAAGAGGCTCATGGAAAAGGAATAAGAAACAGTGAAAGCAGAAGAAAGAGGAGGGTAGATGAGAGCAGAAGGATGGAACTGAGGAGAGAAAGGCATAAGGGAAGACAGGAGGGCCAGAAGGAGGAAAGGAAACGAGTCCAGGGCATGTTCTGAGGGAGTGAGGAAGGGGAGGAGGAAGGGAGGGACGGAGGGAGTGAGGGAAAGAGGGAGAGAGAAGAAGAGCAGGCTGCTCAGGGGAGGGCATGAAGCTGGGAGAAGGGAGCAGGATGAGGAGGAGAAGGACAAGAATCTGTGAGGGTGAGTAGGAATAGTAGCTGCAGAGCAGGAGGCAGAGGCTAGCCAAAGGACTGGGAGAAAGTAGAAGGTTAAAGAAGAGGAAACATGGAAATGAGAAGAGTCTGAGGCTAAATGGGAGGGTGGAAGTCTGGGGAAGAAGGCAGGAGGCTGAGGATGGGGGTAGAAAGTTTGTGGGGGCCCAGAAAGCTCTGGAGGAGCTGAAGGACACTAGTGGATAAGAGAGGACTCAAGGGAGCTAGAAGTTGGACAGGGGGACAGGAGGCTGTTGTGTAGGGTAAGGCTTCATGAGAGGGGTAGAGAAAAGCGACAGGACTCCTAAGGAAGTGAAAGGGGTTAGAGGCATAAAATGGCTGAGAAGAGCGGACTCAAAGGTTGTATAAATCTAAGGAGAGGGGGTCAGAGACACTGTTTAAGGGCAGGGATTAGAGGATAGAAGGATCTAGAGAAGATAGAAGAAGAGAGAGCAGGAAGTATGATGAAGAATGTGAGGGAGCAGGGCAAACTCAGGGCAAACATTGGAAGATGAAGAGGAAAGCCTGGAAGGTTTTGAATATCAGGAAGAGTCCAAGAGTCTGGGCAGAAGGGCAGGACCCTGGTGACCAAACAGAAAGGAGCCTGAAGGTGAGTGTGGAAGGCTATAGTGGATTTAATGGAAGTTCAGTAGACTGAGGAGGAAGGAGAGAGGGAGAGGATGATGCTTCTGGTCAGTCTCTGGGGAAGAGTACAAGAGAACAGAAGATTGGTGATGAAGAGGAGAGGAGGAGGCACCCCAAAGGGGCATAATATGGAGCAGGATGCTAAAGGTTGAGGAAGATAAAAGAAGGCACAGGGACAGCACAGGAGCTCGGGGAAGAAGCCAGACACTGGAGGGTGGTGAAGAATGCAGGTAGCTTAGAGGGGAGTCAGAAAGACGGGGCTGGAAAGAAGACAAACCTGAGGCCATGATGCTGGAGGTGATAGGGTACCAGGGAAAAGGATTAAATGGACATGTCAGCAGACACACCAGGAGCTTGTTAGTAAGGAAAATAGGAAGGGTATCATAAGACTAGAGAAGACCTGGCAGAAGGTGAACTGTTTGCTATACCTGACTAGTGTGTGGTGTGCACAGGCTCTGGAAATAAAGAATCAGGGGGAAAGAAGCTAGTGGGGAAACCTTAAAGGCTATGAAAGGACCCACGGGCTGTAGAGAAGATAAGGAGGTACACAGTGAGGGTATCAAGTTCCAGGAGGTCCCCAGAGACACAAGGACATGAGTAGACTAGGGAGGGTATCAGAGGGAGTGGAGGCTCATAATGGGGACCAAATCTTCTTAGGAGAGACTGCGGCTCTGGGACAGAAGGGTAATGAGGATGGGGTCTAAAAAGAGAAGGGAATGAGGGTTTGGAGAAGCACAAGTTTGGGAAAGAGATTAGGAGGATGATGGAGAGGAGGGAAGGGGACACAGGGGGTTGCTGTAAACTAAGGGAATGCAGGAAGGACAGGGTGAACACAATGTCATGGGTAGAGGCCAGAAGTGGGAAGTGAGGGCCAAAGTCTAGGAGATTGGAAATGCTAGACCTGAGGATAGTGAGAGAAACCTTCTGCAGCTGAGAAGTTTCATAGGAGGAAAGTGTTTTCCTGGGGGAGAGTAGGACACTAGTCACCAGAAGGAGTCCCAGGTGTCTAGGTATCTGGACCAGGGGCGTCCAGCTGAAACTCAGTAGATGGAGAACAGAAAGATAGCTTGTTGGAAGGCTATAGGATAGTATAGATGACTTCCTAAAAGACAAAGCCTAGGCTCAGTTGTCAAGAATGTTGGGGGAATGAGGGCAGTGTCTAGAGAGGAAGGCAAGAGTATCAGGAATTCTCTGTTAGGGGCTGAGATAAGGGAGAAATCTAGGTGTCAGGGCTATGTAAGGAGACTCGAGATGTCTGAGAGGATGGCGAGACTGTACAAGAGGAAAGGAGGCTCAGTGTGTGCCTAGGGAATAGAGGAAGTCAGGATTTTGGAGGGAGAGTAGTAGGCAAGGAGCATGACCTGATGGTGAGTTATGCTGGGTGTAGAGGGCTAATGTCTGGGGTTTTTTAGGTATGTGTGGACACACAGGGCTTTGACATGAGTCTGAAACTACTGGAGAAATTCAGAGACCATCCTGGGACACAGTGTTCCTTGGGACAGGATACACACGAAAAGGAAAAAAGGCTGAGGTGTAAAACAGGAGGTTCCTGGAGACATGGGAAGGGCAGAAGGGCTTAGAAGGATAGGGAGGAGGACAGGGACCTGGAGAAGAGAAGGCTACAGAGAGAGTAGGAGTCAAAGGGAAGATCAGAGTCCTGAAGAGGAAGGCTGCATACTTGGCAGCATGGAAGGAAGACAGGGATACAGCAGGGAGAAAATTGAAAGGATTGGAGTAAGCAACAGCAGGCTAGTTCACATATTGTACAAGGAGGTTGGAAGTTTGAGGGGAAGGCAAGATATATGCTGGAGAAAGGATCATGAACCGGGGAGGATAGACATTAGGCTGGATTAGGTGGGCAGAATGGAGATGGAGGATGTAAAAGAGGCTTCTATCTGGTTTGGGAGAGTCAAAACTGTCGAGGAGCAGAAACCTGGGAGGCAAGCATAGGCACTCTAGGAGGGAAGGAGGGTGAGAATGAGAGCAGGAGGACAGGACGACAGGCATAATAGAAGGAGGTTGGCAGGAGGTTGGGGAGAAGGTGGGGGTTCTGCCCAGGAGAGGTTAAAAGAGCTGAGACTGAAGGAGAAGCTTCTTGGAACGTTGGGGTCAAAAGTTCAAACAGCCTAGGGGAATCTCATGCTAGAACCATGGCTCAGAATTCAGGATGATCATCTGCTTCTCCAGAAGTCCAATTTTGGAGATTTCCATGCACCCACATGGGATCTCAAATACACAGGCCTCTCCAGTCCCAAGGGATTCGATGTCATCGTCCAGCCTCCCCTGGGACCACCAGTGCACCTGTTACTTAGACCAAAGGCACCTGCAGATCTAGTCACAGAGCTTTTGTAATATTTTTAAAGAATAGGCAATATTTTAATAATAGGAAACATGTTGCTTTACTGCAGTGATAGTTGGGACACTGAGTACTGGGGGGATGTTCTGGTATAGATTAGGTACAGGGAATATACTAGGCTATTGGGATGGTAGGAGTCTGGGGAGGAGATCAGGAATCCAAGGGAAGCTTAGAATGCTATAGGAGGGTGACATGTAAGCCCAGACGAGAGAAGAGACGAGTGCCTACAGAGGAGGACTTTAGTGTCAGAGCATGGATTGGAGGGTCAGGTTGAGAAATATGTCTAGGAAGGAGGGCAAGACACACACTGGTAGGTCCTGCAGCTTAGTGGAGGTGCAAAGTCTGGAAAGGAGGACAAAGAAGACAGGAAGTTCAGGCAGAGGGTACCAGTGGCAGCAGGTTCCTAGGTTCAGCAATGAAGGATCAAATCGACTAGGGAGGCCACCAGGAAGTTGAAGGGAGGTGATGGGAGCCAACTGATGTGAAGGAGAGTAGGAGGTTGTGGGACGGCAGAAGGATGATGAAGACAGGAGCAAAGAGAATTTTGAAGGGGAATAGTGAAAAGCAAAAGGCTGACAAGGATGGTAGGTAAGAGTAGCAGAGAAAGAAGTTGTTGAGGAATGCAGAAGGGACAGAGGGTGAGCAAGTGTCATGAGGAGCGAGAGGCTGGAAGTGATGGCAGAAGTCTGGAGGATTAGAAATCCTGGCTGTGGGAGCAGGATGATCAGGGAATGGTAGGAGATGGGCATGTGGAAATGATGGGAAGGAGAATGAGAATGATTGGGGAGAGAGGACATGGGGTGCCCAGTAGTCCCAAGGTATATAGGAATCAGAATGTGGAGTCAGGAGTATCCAGTGTAGGGTTGGGAGTTGGAGGCTGAAGACTAGACTGGAGGCCTACTCATCACATAATGGTCATCACCCAGTGGCCATTACACAATGACTTGTTATACTGTGATAGCAAACAATGGCCATCACACACTGTGTCCATAACATAGAGGACATACTCGGTGGTCATCAAAACGTATAGAACACAACACAACTTGCTAGTGAAAAACAAACTCGAGTAAGCTTTGAGCAGGCTGAGGGGCAGTAGTGGAAATAGCTGGAGAGGAGGCAGGAAGCTCATAGCTGCTGGGGAGGAGACTGAGATAAGGCAGATGTATAGGTATCTGGGCTGGGTAGAGAGACTGCCAAGAAAGGCAAAAGTCTGGGGAGTCTGGGAAGTTTCTGCTCAGGAGAGCGGGAAGCTCAGGATAAGCTGATGAGGCCAGATGAGGTCAGCATGCTGAGAGAGGGTAGCAGACTGAAAATGACAGGATGGGCAAAGAGAAGTTAGCTCCCCACATTGGAGGGTAAGAGGTTGGAGTTTGGCTGGAGGCTTTGGTGGCTGCAGGGATGTGGAGGGAGTTTCTGGGAGGATGGCAGTCTGGGTGGAGAACCACAGAATTACTGAGGGCACAGTGGCGTTGAGGAGAACAGAACTCTTCTCATTGGGAGGAAAAAGGACTGGTGAGAAAGGTAGGAAGTTGAGGGAGATGTTGAAAGGCTAGTAGGAAAGAAGGGCAGGGTAGACATTAGGGGCCAGGGAGGGGAAGAGAAGGTTAAAGCATAAAAGCCTAAGAGAGGCCAGAGCACTGGAGAGAGGGGCAACATTTTTGGTAAGATAACAAGAGGACAGGGCACCAACAGACAGAATCTTCAAGGGGAACAGAGATCACAAGGGCAGTGAAGGTCATGTGTTAAACCAGGAGGTGAGAAGTCTGAAAGGGAAGCAGGTTTGGATTCTCCTCGGAGGATACTGAATCAGAGAAATTAGCTGCTAGGCTGTAGTGGAAAAGAAGAAAGGGGGTGAATGATGGAGGGAAGGAAGTCAGTCTGTGAGAGTTAAAGGTGGTAAATCCTGGGAAGATGACTGGGGCTCTGCAGGAAGGGAGGAGGCTCAGATGAATGGTGGCATGGGAGGAGATACAGAAAGAAGGCTAGAGAGGACTGCAGACATCTGTGGAGGTGAGCATGAGGCACTGTAGGAAGAAAAGTAAGCATGTACACTGGAGAATGAAGGTTATGAGGCCCTAATGGTCAGGCTGAGGAGGTCAACTAGCCCAGGGAAGGTAAAGAGCTTTGTGAGAAGGCAGAAAGCCTATAAGGTCCATCTGCAGGAAAGCCCTAATTGGGGGACAGAGGAGGCCATGAGAAGGGGTCAGACAGAAAGTCAAAGGCAGCTTAGGATACTGTGTAAGGCTTGAGTCAAGGAGGCTTTCAATATCAGGGTATGGGTTGGAGAATGGGCAAAAGCACAGGTGCCTGAAGAGAAGATCAAGAGGCTCCCACTGTGGCCAGGAGTGTGGGAAGAAGCACAGTGACTAAACAGGATGAGAGGAGGCTCTGGTTAGGGTAGCAGACTCAGGGTTTCTTGAGGTGTGTGGGGATGTGAGCCTTCTTAGGAGGGCAGCAGGAGGGTTGAATGCTGGGATGGAAGCTGAATGATACTGAGGAGGGTAGGAGGATATGGGAGAACAGAAGGGCAATGAGGTCCATAGGTCTAAAAGAGTAGCAAAGGAGTATTGACAAAAGCAGAAAAATGGGGATCTGCGTATGGTTGTGGATGGGAAGGAGTGAAGCAAACAGTGGAAGAGCATGAAACTAGGGAGGAATGCAGGAGGGACAAGGGTTGAGCCTTCATGGGTATCAGATGGAGGCTGGAGGTGATAGGTAGCATATGTCCGGAAGACAGGAAATCTTTGGTTCAGTAGTGGGTCAGTCTGGGTCTAGTGAGCAGGCTTGAGACAAGGAAAAGAAGTTCCCTGAAGCTGTAGACTATTGAGCTGGATGAGGTGGTACAAGCCTGTAATGCCAGCACTCTGGGAGGCAGACGAAGCCAGATCTCTACACTCAAGGTAGCCTGATCTAAAAAGTGAGTCCAGGAGAGCCGGGGTTACACAGAGAAACCGAGTCTCGAAAAAAAAAAAAAAAAAAAAAACAGAGACACAAACAAAACAGTAGAATATTGGGGGCTAGAAGGGTTCCCAGGGTGTGTCGTATTCTGGAAGCGAGAACAGTGTGATCCACTGGAGGCTTAGGATATGGCAAGTGGAAAGCTAAAGAGGTCAAGTTGCTAAGGGCAGGGTAGCTGTCTAGGGGATGGCAAAGGTCTGGGGTAAACTGTTGGAGGATGAGGTTCAAGAAAATAAATGGCAAGGGAGGAGGGCTGAAGGCCCAGGCTTGGTGAATAGGACTCTGAAGTAAGGCAGAAGTCTAGGTATCAGAGCTGCACAAAGGGACCGGAAAGAAGGGCGGAAGCCCTGGGAGAGTGGCAAGACTGCTCAGGAGGACAGAAGGCAAGGTTCTTAAGGGCTTATGTGGGTATGGGTGATCACAGTGAGTTCATAGGAGAATGAAGCCTGGGGGCCGTAGGGCGGTGATTCAGAGATGGTTCTAGGGCATGGAAGCTGTTGAGCATAAGGCACTCACCCAGAGGCCAAAAGACTGGGGAGTAAGGCAAAAGATTCCCGGATATGTTAAAAGCCTAGGAGAGCAGAGGGCCAGGAAGGACTACAGGTCAAGGAGAAGCTTAAAATGATAATGAGTGAGTAGGAGGCAAGTGAGGGGAAGAGTGCTTGAGAGGAGGGCTGCACTCTTGGCAAGGTATCAGCAGGACAGGGCTGCAACTGACAGGATCAAGAGAAAGAGAGGGCTGAAGTCTAGGCACTGTGAGGAAATGAGTGGTCTGAGGGGAAGTTGGGTTAGATGCTCCAGGGAGACTAGACTACTGTGGGAATGAATGGTGCTAAGACTGTAGAGGAGGGGCCCTGCCAAGGAGAAAGTGGGAGCTAGGAGGAGGCAGGGAGCCAGGTTAGAAGCCAAGAGGATCTAAGCACAATGAGAAGAGGCTCTGATGGATGGTGGGATGGCAGGAGGGACTGATGGAGGATAGGGAGGAGGACAGGTGAAGTGAGCAGGAGGAACTGTGGGAGATAAGGAGGCAAGGGTGTAGACAGGGGCTTAAAGGGTATGGTAACAGACCATGGGGTGGCAGGAGGATTAGTTGATCTTGGTGAACTGTGGAAGTAAAGAAGGGGTTGAGAGAGAGCAGAAAGCACAGAGAAGAGTAGGAGCTTGCTGTGGCAAAATGGGCTTTAGTATATAGCCAAGATTTCAGGTAGACAGGGAAAGTCTGGGGATGGACATCTGTCTCAGCACTCAGGACAACTGTCAGACCCTCCATAGGCTGGAAATTTGAACTGAAGTACCCATATCATCTCAATAACAATCTACTACTCCAATTTCAGAGGATCTGATGCTCTCTTTGGACCTATCTGGGACCAGGAGTACACTTGCCACTTTGAATATACACACACACCAAACAGCCACTCAGAAAGAATTGTAATGATTTTTAAGTGTGGGTAATTTTTAATAAAATAGAAGAGTAGAGGTTATGGGTGTGATGTTCAGAGAACTGAGTACTGGAAAGTGGCTCCAGTGAGGGTGGAGTTCTTCAAGGGATTCTAGGTGGATCTGGGGTAGATAAGAGTCTAAAAGAGACAGGGGAAATCAAGGGCAGCCTTAGGAAGCAATATGAGGGTAATGGACCAGACTAGGGAAGAGGACAGGTGCCTGGGAAGACAGATTACAGGGTTAGAGCTTGAATCAGAGGCTCAGGGTGTCAGCATAAGAGTCTGGAGGAGGGTGAGATGACCATTTGTTGGTTCAGAAGCTATGGAGGGGGCCAAAGTCAATGAAGGAAGACAGGAGGCTTAGGATGAAGGTAGGCGATTCCAGGAGGTCCTGAAGGACATGAGGATGTGAGTAGACTGGGAAGGATATGAGAGGGGAGTGACAGGGCTGGGGATGAGGGCCTGACAGGAGGATGTGGGTGATGCTCCTAAGGAGGGTGTGAGACCCTAGGAAGGCAGAAGGATGATAAATAACTAGGAAGGAAGGGGAAACTGAATCCTCTGGAGAAGTTATGGAGATATGGGGAGGAGGGCTGGAGACAGAGAGAGGTATTGAAAGAAACTAAGGAGGAATAGAAGAGAGGCAGGATTTGAGCAGATGACATGGGTATAAGTAGAAAGTTGGAAGTGTCTAGAAGATTGTCAGTATTGGCTCTAAGGTCAGGGTGCTCAAGGGAAGGTCGGAATCTTGGGTAGTTGAGGAGGCTGGGAGGAGAGAAGGATGTTCCTTGGGAGATTAGGACTCTGGGTTCCTGAAGCAGTCCCTGGGTGGTGTCTAGGAATCTCAGTTCTAGGCCTGGGGAACCAGGTGGGGACTTATCAGATACTAGGCAGAAAGGAAGAGAGCAATTGACTAAGGATAGGGTATCTTGCTGGGTAAAGGCCAACATCTGCAGGAAATGTTGGAGGCTTGGGGACAAGAGAGCAACTAGCTGAGTAAAAGAGCAGAATTCTCTGGAGTCATGAGTGACAGGCTCAGGAAAAGCAGAGTTTGATGGGTTAGGGCTTGGTAGGGAATTGGTAAGGGAGAAATCTACAGAAGATAGCTAAATAGTTGAGGAGTACAGGAAGATCATGAGGGTATTCCTGGGAGGGCAGAGGAAGTCAGCAACTTGTCAGGGAGGGTAGTAGGTTAGAAGAATATTGGGGTGGCAAGGATCAATCTATGTCCACATTGAAGGATGCATGTGTTCAGGCATAGGAGGCTATTGGAAGCACAAGATATTGACTGAGGAAGCTGTTGTTGGAAAGTAAAGGATGGTCCAAGGGCGCAGTGCTACTGCTAAGGTCAGGACTTGCACAGGGAGGACAAAAGGTTGGGGCTTAATCCAGGATACCTAGAGAGACATGAGCAGGTTCGCAGACTAGAAGGGCAGGGAACAGTGTAGAGGCATGTGGAAAGAGAAGACATGGGAGGAGGACGCTATAAGTGTTTTGTTTGCAGAGTCTTTGGGAAAGTGGTTCCTGCTTGGCAAGAGAGCTGGGGATAGCAGAGAGAAGGATCAAGGGAATGGAGAGGCTAGTATCAGGCTATTTTTAGTGTTGTGGAAGGATATTAGAAAAGGCAAAATGCATGCTACAGAGAGATTTACTCAGCAGGGAGAATAAGGATAGCCAAGAAGGGCAGGTGGGCAAATCGTAAGTCTGAGAGTTTCAAAATCAGAGCATGAATTGGAGGCTCAGGGTTGGACATGGATATTTTTTGAGGAAGGCAAGGTGCACAATGGTAGATTCAGAACTTAGGCAAAGAGACTGGATTCTCATCTTGAGAAGCCTCGAGTAGGTCCAGGGCCATGGAGAAGATGAATAGACTCTGCAAGGATGGTGTCAGGTGTGTCCCAAGCTGTGTGAGTATGGATGCTCTGGAGGACAGTAGACAGCTGTGAGAAAGCAGAAGAATGGGTGAGGATATGTGGCTAAAAGAGAGAAGAAGGATAGGGAAACATAGGATGGAACAGGGGAATAGGTTAAGAGGATGATGGGAAGATGGCAGGATACACAATGAGGAAGCAGGAAACAAAGGGGAAGCAGGGCAGACAGGGATTCAGGAGATGTCACAGGGAGGAGAGGGAGGTGGGAAGTGATGGCAGAAGTGTAGAAGACTGGAAAGGCTGCATCTAGGAGAACAATGGTCAAGAGGTGGTAGAGTCTTCCATAGGTGAGAAGGTAGGAGGAAGGCACGGAGTTCTTGGGGACATAAGGATACTGAGTCCCAGTAGCAATTCCTGAATGTTCAGAAATGTGCACTGCCAGACCAAGAAAATCCAGGGGAGGAATTAGAATGGAGGGCAGAAAGGAAGAGAAGACATCGCTTTGCAAAGGAGAGGATATCTGGCTGAGGAAAGGCCAGTATCTGTGTTATTAAAATGTCAGGCTCAGGGAAAAAGAGAAAAGACCTGGGGGGAAGGGCAGGATTCTTAGGACCCTTGGGGTGGAGGCTATAGTAAATAAGAATTCTCTAGGTCCCAGACTAGGATAACTGCAAAAGAGGGGATATATCTTGACTTTTCAGGGGGGCCAGAGGCTTCGGAGTGTCTCGGAGTCCAGGGGAAGACAGGATATTAAGAGGGAAGGAATAGGCTAGGAGGAAGACAGCAATGGCCAGGCTGAGCATAGGGCTCTGGAGTGGAGGACACGTATTTGGGGGCTTAGGCTTCAGCATGGAAGGGAAGGTTATGAACAGGAGCGTGGAAGCATGTGTGGAAATGCAGTGACTGTCCAGGGCAATTGGTACTTTAGAGGGTAGGACACTCACCAGGAACACACACACACACACACACACACACACACACACACACTGATGAATAAGCCAGGAGGTTCAGGGAGACGTGAATCCTAAGAAGTCAGAAGAACAGGGAAGTAACTGATCAGGGGCCAGGAACGAGGAGAGAAGATTATGGGCTAAGAGGAGCGAAGAGAGGAGCAGAGTGAAGGACGCAAGGGATGGTAGGACTGCACGAGAAGACAGGCTAGGCTAGGATGAGGTCAGGAACGTGTGTCAGTTAACAGGAGACTCAGTGCAGTTCAAGGAGTTTGAGGATGTATGCAGTAGGATAGAGGTTATGGTAGGAGGCCAGGGTGTTGTAGGTGGATGGGGAGGAAATGTGGAAACAGGGGTGATGAGAAGATATATGGGAAGGAGGATGATAGACACATAGAAAGGTTGGATCCTGACTGCAGACTGGGACCAAATCTTCTGCTAGATAGGAACTGTCTAGGGTCAGAGACACACCTCAGCCATTAAGAAAACTGTCTGCTCCTCTCCAGGACCCAGGATCAGTTCTAAGCCCTCTTCAGCCAAGGTCCTAGGAAGCAGACATTCTGCCTTACCTGGCCTCCCTAGGACCAGGAAAACACCTGGTTGTCACAATATTCACACAGGCCTTTCACATAGGGTGGAAAGTTCAGATAGAGCAGGCAGTGTGATAAACAGAACAAAGGTGGGGATGAGGTAAGGCGCTCAATGAGTAAGAAGACTCATGGGGATCTTTAGGGAGATCTGTCCATTGAAGAGGAAGTAGCTCATGGGGAGCTTGGACAATGATGAGGGGACAATGTGTAACAGAGGATTTGGTGAATAAGGCAGCTGGCTCTGGAATGGTGGGAGGCTTGTGGAGAGCAGAAGCCTGGAGAATGGGACAAGATGGAAATGACAGTGAGTGCAGCCTGGGGAGGGAAGCAGGAGGCTCCAGGGAGTGTAGGAAATTAGGAGCAGTCACCTGAATGCTGGATGGTTGTCTGTGAGGACGGGGTTGACAACAGGACTTTCAGGAGGCTCTAGGAGTCTGGTCCTATAAGCGATGGGGGCTTTGGGCAGGAAGATTGGGAGGAATCTAGTTTCCTCTCCAGATCGTTAGAACACGGAGTTCTCAAGGAAGCTCACTTGTAGTGTGGGATAGTAGGGTCTAGAGGAGGGTGGGCAAGAAGCTTGCTGAGAAGGATGGAGATGGTGGGAAGGGAGGGAGTTGAAGAAAACTTTGGAAGCTGAGGGAGAAGGTAACCCTAAGCAGGAATGTTAAAGTGGTCAGTACAGGTTAGGAGACTGGTGGGAATCAAGAGGCTGATGGGGAACAAAGTAGAGACTGGAGAAGAGGCAAGGAGTCTCAGAGGGCATACGAGTATGAATTTGGGTGAAAAGCTCGATGAGAGGGCAGAATCTGCTGTGGGGGCTAAGAATGTGGCTGGAGGAGCAAGCAGGCCAACAGTTGATGTCCAGATAGGCATGAAGGAGCCACTGGGATTCCAGCTGTAACGGGAGGACATAACCTAAGTAGGACCGCTAGAGGCTGAGGGCTTTAGCAGGGTATGGGAAAAACAGAAGCCTCTGAGGTGGGAGTCAGGAAGTTCAAGCGGATGTGAGGAGTCTAGTGAATGACAGAAGTATGTAGAGGACCCTAGGATCTAGAATAGGAAGTTAGAAGGCTGTGGCTGAAGCCTGCAGGTTCCAGAAATTGAGGGCATTGGTGAAAAATGCAGGAGGGTTATTTTGAGCCCAGAGAGCCATAGGTGACCAGGAAGTGAAAGAAGACATTAGGCTGAGGAAGAGGAGGAGGAGAAGAAGGAAGAAAAGGAGGAGGAGAACGAGGAGGGAAGAGATAGCAAGGAGTCCACAAGGATGCCAGACAGCTCGGGTATAGGAGCCTGGGAAGGATTGACACTGGGAACCTTGTGTTGGGTGGAACCAGCAGAAACAGGCAGAAGTTTCCTGAGGAAAGTTGGTGTCTGGCAGAGAGCAGGAAACAGTCTGCTAGTACATAAGCCTGTGGAGGATGCAGGAAGTTGACTAAGGAGAAAGAGCAGGAGCCCCTCAGGGTATGATGTGAGCCTGTGAGAGTGTAGATCGTTTCAGACTAGGGCAGGAGTCTCGAACTAATGGTGGGTGCATTACAGAGAGGCAAAGAGGCTCACGTGGATAGGGTAGGGGGAATACTATAAGTTTATAGGGGAAAGCAGAAAGCTCTGGGAAGGAATGGAGGACAGGTTCAGGAGAGGTGATTCATCTAGAGGTTAGGAGTCTGAGGATTATAAATGCCTTTCAAGGAAGAGTAGGAAAGTAGGGGTCTGGGCAGCAGTCCATGGAGATACTAGGAGCGTGTTAAAGATAGCAGTAGACACTGGGCTTGGGAGAACCCGGGGGGAGGGTATAAGGCTCAGGAGGAGTGCAAGACACTGGGCAGTAGTTAAAGGCCTAGTAATGAGCTTGGCTGACTCACAAGGCTGAGATAAATGTGAGAAGGGTGAGGCATGGGAGAAGTCTGCAGGAGAGGAGAAGGACGTTGCTATGGGGGGGTTAAAAGCAAGGAAGAAGGCAGGATTCTTAAGTCTGTAGGAGGAAGGAGGCTTGGGGAGGGATGGGGTGTGTGGAGACTGTAGGGAGGATCTGAATGGTGATGACAGGCTTGGAGAGGACACAATGGAAGTTAGGGCATCAAGTGGCCTGAAGAGAGGATTGGAATCAAAGGTAAAGAAGGGTGGGTGCATGGGGGGTTGATAATGGTCAAAGAGGAGGTCTAAAGGCTGTGAAAGCATCCAGAATGTCCCTGGGAAGGTCTGGGAAGGAGTGAAGCAGGCCCAGGTTCCTTGTAAGAGGCTTCAGGGTGTGCTCAGCCTGTGGGGAAGGTGTAAGCTTAGAGGGAATTCAGTGTTTACATGGGAGAGGAAGAACTGGGGAGGGTGGGAGACTCATGGTCAGGTGGGCTTATGCTGGAGGGAGGAAACTTCGAAGAGAGAGCAGGAAGCTGGCTAAAGTTGTCAGAAGGCCTAGAAAGTAAGGTGCTCAAGGGAGGGCAGAGTACAGGTCAGGCAGGCAGGGCAGGAAGAGGAAGAAAGTTGAAGGACAGAAAAGGATGAAGAGAGGGGAAATAGGATGTGGGGGTAGAAATCACATAGGAGACTAGGGGAAGAGGGCAGAAGGCTGAACAGCAGGAGGGAGCCAAGCAGGGCAGAAAGTTCAGGAAATGGTATGGCAGTAAGGGGAGGTAGCTGGACGGGAGGGCAAGGGGTTCAAGAGGAGGATAGGATCCTGATGAGCAAAGCAGGAGGATGTGGAAGAAGCCAGGAGGCTGAGGGTGAAGGTTGAAGCCCGGGTGGATAGAAGAACCTTTGTCATGAGTGAGAAAGAGGCCAGAGTCTCAGGGAAGTCCATGAAGAAATGGGAGGATGTGGAAAAGGACCCATCATTTCCCAAGTAGGAGGCTTCCTGGGAGACTCAGAGTTATGATCAGAAAGTTCAAAACAGCCTGGCTTTAGGGGTTCAAGTGACACTTGTTTGTCACCAGGAGCACCCCAGAGGCCAGAGCTCTCTGATAAGAACGGCATTCTCAGCAGCCTTGGTGGTGGGTCTATGTGCCCTCTGCCAGCACCAGCATATTCCTGAGTCCCAGAGCTCCACTGTCTCTGCCTCAATCATCCTGCCAGCTCCCCCTTGTCCAGCCCGCCTCTTCGGGATCACAGGTTCCCCACTAACCCAGGGGCCAGAACAATGTGGTGTTTCTTGTGTGAAAAGTCGTCTGTGCTCTAATGGAATGCTGGGTAATTCTATTCCTGGAGACTGGGTGGTCAGTTGGCTGTGGGTAAACACCGTTGCTGCTCATAAAATTTATTTATTAAAATAACACGAACTCTACCCTTGTTATCTCTCACTGCAGGTGGAGGGTTTGCTGGGATTCATTCTCCAGAAGACTCGGATTAGAAAGCTGAGGGTTTATCATGGGAAGATGGGCCCTTCCCACACTGCTGTATGCTCCCTGGAGTCAAATTTAGGCAGTCTGTGGGCCAGAAGGTTCAAGTTTAATAGTCTCCTTAGAATTCCTAACCTAAGTGTTTGCATTAAAAGAGGCCCTCTGTCCTTATAGAGATAACATGGAAGAGGGGTTCTCAGGGCCCACACCCCTACACCTTCTTCACTGGGGTCATGGAGATTGCTCTCCAGTTGTACTTGGGCCGGATGCTCTGAATTATCACCACACTGACCATGTGGCCTAGAAGAGGACTGTATCCAGTGGGAAGGTTCAGTGCGCAGAAGGTGAAAAAGATAGTGTAGTTCAGGATTCCTTGTCCTTTGTGGATACTGGTCACACACACCTGTCACGAGAAAGTGTGGCAGTGAGTGTGGGAAGCCTGAATCCTTGCTCAGCTTCTGTCCCTCCACACTGGCTCTGACCACTTGTGGACCGCACTCTGTCACTCTTACCTGCCCTGCCTGCTTTAACTGCCAACACCTGGGGTGCTATGTTACCCACTTCCCTCCTCAGATTCTTCTTTATACCAGTCAAAGGGGAGGTTCTCTGCTGGCTCTGTCCTGCTCATGAGAGACCATGTCCTAAATATTAATTGTCAGTGGCCATTAGCCCATGTGATTAATGTTGACAGATCAAGGACTGACATACAAAAACAGCATGAAGTGGACTATCATTGCCCCATGTCTTGCCCTGTCACTCTTCACGTTTATGACTTCAATTGGACCTTTGGGAAACTCATTTTGAGGTCAGCTCAACCACTGTCCCCAGCCTCCAACCCCCCAGTACCCCACTTTCTATTCCCACCTTCAGCATCCTGCTTTCTCTCACCACCTTCCCAGCAATGCTCTCTGGAATGCTAGTTTTTTCTTCCTGCTGTTTTTAAAATACACCAAGGAACCTTCCACCTAGTAAGCCCTGTGCCTCAGAGCTGAAGTATGTCTGTGTATGTCCTCTGTTACCCTTGGTTACCTCTTTACAAAGTCCTTCCACTTAAATAAATGGCTCAAGGTTATATATGCTTCCATATGTTTGCCTTCCCCAGCACACCCCACAGAGAGCTAGTCACAGATATTACCAAAGGAATCTTTGAAACAAGCCAGCAATACAGAAAACTTTTACCTAGCTCTTCCAGTTGCCTGCATTTTGTGGCCCTCAGTGAGTGTGTTGTGATTTTTGGTAACTATTTTGCACAGAATACTCAATATCTAACCAGTGTCCTCTATAAGGCATGAAGCCTATGATGGCTAAGAGAAAACAAAGATGGCTGAGTTGAAAATAATTCTGCCATTTAATTGCAGTCTCATCTTTACAGGGCTCTGGATACAGGCCATTCCATTTTAACTTTTCTCGAGTAAAAGTGCACTGGTTACATTGGTTGTAACACCATGGTCAAGCGAGCATTAGGTGTAAAGTGCAGGTGGCTTGTTCATCTCCCAGGTAGAATGGAAATTTATAGTTTTCAGACATTGCTTTCCCTCCACTCCCTTAGCATGGATCACGCTCAGGGTCCTCTTGAAGACAGGATGTCATGTATCTCAGGCTTTCTTCAAGCTAAGCAACTCTCTCCCTTCCCTCTTCTCTCCCTCTTCGTGAATCACCTCTCCCCCTTTCTCTCTCTCTCTCTCTCTCTCTCTCTCTCTCTCTCTCTCTCTCTCTCTCTGTCTCTCTGTCTCTCTCCTTCCACTCTTTTTTTGCTCTCTACTTTTATCTCTCTCCTATCCTCTCTATCTCTTTCCCTCCTTATCTCTCTCCTTCAGTCTTCCCTGTCTTTCCCTCTCTACATTTATCTCTCTCCTATCCTCTCTGTCTCTCTCCCTCCTTATCTCTATCCTCCAATCTTCCCTCCATCTCTCCCTCTCATTTCCATCTCAATCTCACACCCTCTCATGTTCCCTTCACCCCCCTCTCTCCCAATCTCCTGCCCTCACTCACTCTCTAACAGTCTCTACCTCCCCCTCTCTCCTCCCAGTCTCACTTTCCCTCTCTCCTGTTCTCTCTTCCTCCCCCGACCTTACCCCTCTCTTTCCATCCCCCTCCTCTCCTTCCTTCCCATTCTATACACCCCTATACTATCTGTCTTCCTCTTTCTTTTTCACTCCTCTTAGCTCCTTCCTCCACTCTTCCTCTTTCTCTGCCAGGGTCTCAGACTGACTGTTATTCTCTCTGTGTGCCTCCTTCCTCCCTCCCTCTCACTCTTGTTCTTTTCTCTTTATCCCTCTTTCTCTCTCCCTCTCTTTATCTCTCTGTATCTCTGGCACCCTGTATCTCTCTTCATCTCTCTGTCCCCTCTCTCCCTCTTTCCACCTTTTGTTCCTCCTCTCCTCTCTGTCCCTCCCTTTCTCTTTTTCTATCTCTATTTTCTTATCTCTTCCCCACTCTCCCTCCCTCTACCTCTGTCTATTGCTGTCTTCAGTCCTTCTCTCCCCCTCTTACCTCTCCCTCTCTTCTCTCGCTTAACTTCTCTCTCCCTCCATCTGTCTCTTTTTCTCTTTGTCCCCCCCTCCCTCCTTCCCTGGACTTCTCACTTTCTATCTCCCAACTTCTCTTCTCACTCTTCTCACAACTTTCACTTGCTCTCTGTCTCCATCCTATTTTCTTCTCCACCATGCCCCCCTCCATACCACTCCTTTTTTTTTCTCTATGCCTCTCTCTGTACATTTTCTTCATCCCTCTCTCCCTCTCACCCTCCTTTCCTCTTTCTCATTCTCCCTCTCTCTACCTGCTCCCCTATTTCACAGGTTCCTGCCTCTCTCTGACTCTTCATCTCTCTTGCTCCTTATCTTTCAGTTTGTCCCCCACTGTCTTCTTATGACTTTGGCAACACACTTTCCCAGTTCTCCCTCACCACCTGTCATGCTCTCCACTTCCCTCTCTTTCCCTCTCTTGTTCTCTTCCCCTACCCTCATCTTTCACCCTCTTACTCATTCTGTGCCATCCTTCCTCTCTCCAGACCTCTATCCTTTTCTTTTGCCTTCCCTCTCTCTTTTCCTTTCTCATTTCCTCTTTCCATTTCTCCACCCATCTCTTCCTATCTGCCTCTTTCTCTTTCCCATTTTCACTCTCCACCTCCCTTTCCCCCCTCACTCTCTTTGACTCACTCATGATTGATACTTCCTCTCTCTTCCAACTGCTTCCTTTCTTTCTCAATCTCTCCATCTCTCCTTTTCTTCATTGTCTCTTTTCCTTTCTCTCTCTCCCTCTTGCTTTCCCTTTCCTCCATCTCCAGTCTCCCACTACTTCCTTGCTCTTTATCTCCCTCTATTTTTGCTCTGTCCCTCCTCTCGCCCTACTTCTCTTGCTCTGTCTCTTTTCCTCACTTTCTCTCTGTCCCTCCCTTTCCACTCATAACTTTACTCCCTCAGTCATCCTCTCTCCTTCTGTCTCCCTGCCTGCCTCCCAATCTTCCCCCTCTTCCTCTGTCCTTCTTTCTATCTTTTCTCTCCTTCCTTCACTCTGTCTCTCTTCTTCCTTCCATTCTTATCCCCCTGCCTCTTTCATTCCCACACTCCCTCTCTTATTCCCATCTTACTGACTTTCTGCATGCCTCATTTTCTCCATCCTTCTTTCCTCCCTCTTTCTCTTTGTTTCTGTCCTTCTCTCTCCATATTGCTTCCTTCCCTGTCCTCTCTTTCTTCCCCTTACTTCCTTTACTCTCCCTTCTTTACTCCTCTCTCCCTCCATCCTTTCATTCCCTCACTCCCTCTCTCCTCCTCCCTCTTTCCATCTCCCTGCCTGCTTCCCTCACTCCTCTCTCCAACTTCACATCTCCCCCAGTCTCCCTCTCTTTATTTCCCTCTCCACTTTCTCTATCCCTCAATTTCTCTCTCCCTCTCCCTGTCTCTCTATGTCTTTCTCATTCTATCCCTTTCATTTCCTCTCTACCTCTCCATCTCATATTCTCCCCTCTCTCTCCCTGTCTCTCCCTCCTTCTTTGTCTGTCTCCATAATTCCTCCTCTCTTCCACCCACTTCCTGTCTTACCTTCTTTCTCCTTCCCTTCTACCTTCTCTCTCTCTCTCTCTCTCTCTCTCTCTCTATATATATATATATATATATATATATATATACTTCCTCCCTCTCCCAACTGATTCCTTGCTTCCTTTCTTTCTCAATCTCTCAATCTCTCCTTTTCTTCATTGTCTCTTTTCCTTTCTCTCTCCGCTTGCTTTCCCTATTTCTCCTCTCTGAGCCTCTCTCACTCTCCCTCCCTCTCTCTCTCTCTCTCTCTCTCTCTCTCTCTCTCTAGCATTTCCCTCCTCTTCTCCTTCCTCCCTCTCCCTGTTTCCTTTCCCTTCTTTGTCTCTTGGTCTCTCTCACTCTCTTTCTCTACACACACACACACACACACACACACACACACACACACACACGCACTCACACAGGGACACACAGGGATAAATGCACACAGAGTGTTAAGAACTGGACTCAGGTTATCTGCCAGAGAACTATGTGCTCCTAACTAAGCAACAGGCTCCATCTCTTTGGCCACAGTACCTTTCAGTATTTTCAAAATACTTTCCCTGTGGCTCACAATCTCCTGTAACTCCAGTTCTGTGGGTTTTGACACTCATTTCTGAACTCTGTAGGCAACTGTACTCATGAACACAGACACACTCACATATAGACACAAATTTAAAATTAAGTAAAGATTTTTAAATGTAAGGATTTGTAATAATTTTACCATGAGAATTCAATACTCATGTGAATGAAAAACTTGTTCTCATTTTACTGGCTGCATTCAACTACTGAGCACCTAATAAATGACAGTGTGACGTTTACAAACATTACCTGTTCATACCTGTATTGTGCTTTATTTTCAGTGCCCAAGATCCATGTCCAATGCTGAAGAGCTCCTGAATGCAGCCCAGCCAAACTGATAGAATACAAATACCAAGCCAATACAAAGACCTCAAAACGTTAAACGTGACGTGTCTTTAAAATGTAAATCAAACCTTTAGAAATGCTGTCTAGATAGAAGTGGTATTCATCAGCGATGTAGATGATATCTTTCTTCACATGGGAAACACAAGCAGATAAATAGTGGATCTTGCAGTCTGGTTCTCTAGGCCCATCGTCTTCTAAGACAACACAAACCTACAAGATAAGGAAGCAGGAGCAGGTAGGAAAACATGATCAAAAATCAAAATGGAATCCTGTGTGTGTAAAACACTGCCTGTGGAAGGGCTTGGATAGTAAAGGCTCTGATGGAACCAAAGCTTCCAGATTAAAGTCCTCCTCCTTGGATGACTTTAGGATAGTTTGGCTCACTAGGGATTCTTTCTCTGTTGGGGACTTTCCAGCTGTCAGTATCAATTCCATGGTCATTTCTCAACATTTGACCTTTCCTTGAGGAATGAAGTACCAGGCACTCTCCTGTCCACCACCCTATATCCCCAGGTTGATGATTCACCACACCACAGACCTGTCAGTGTCAGGATGTCATGTAACCTCACAGCCATGGTGCCGAATGAGCCTACCCACAAGCCTCATGTCCAGGGCCCATTACCACAGCCCTGCTCCCTTAACACCACAAGGGATGCAGACAGATTCAGAATGTTTGTGAGACAGTGGAGACGACCTTTCCATACAACAGAGGTGCAAGGGATTCTCCACCTTGTGGAAGGGGATAGAGTGAGATACAGACCCTCATTCTGACTATATACACACATTGAATCCAGTCTTGACAAATGTTCAGATGTGACTAAACTGTGATGAAAAACTCGATTTAATACAGGGGTGATTTAGGAATTAGTGTAAAGACTCTGTGTATTCTTACCGGATACACAGACCAGAAGATCTGTACATAACACATCAGCACTGAATACCAGAAAGGTCAAAGGGCAGTGATGTGACAATGACCCATGAAGCCTAAGCCTTCATATATTACTTTTCATAACAGAGTCCCAATTTTGCTTGCTACATGAATAACTGTGATGCCCATGATCAATGGATGTGAGAAAATAAAAATGGAGGCTTTCTCCTGAACACTCACCAGCTCCAGAGGGAATTCTCGGGCTTCATTCCCCTTTGTGCTTTGCAAGGCTTTGGATGCTCAGAGCCCTTAGAGATCCTGGGATACAGGCAGCATGGTTAAGGGAAAATTTCACCAAATCTCTGCTCTGGGGCATGCTTTCACTATGTTTATAAACCATGAAAGTCAATAGATCTTGCACCAGAAATGGGAAAACCCAGTGGGTTGTAAGTGGTAGCTCAGTGAATGTTTCTGAAAGATTAACAGACACATTTCAGACAGCACTTGCACTTTTGTTGAATGCATCCTTCAAAAAGCAGACTTTTACCTGACAAAAGGCAGACAAGCGGCAAATCGGTGTTGTGTTTAAGTGAATCCTGCTCTTTGGACCCTGGGACAACACAGGAGTTTACATTGTAAGACATGGAACTTAGGGTTGAGTATGGTGGCACATAAACCATGTAAAAAGACTGAGGTTGGAAGAAGCTCTGTAACCAGGTGATTCCACCCTCACCGTATGCTAATTCTCTGTTTCTCTCTCTCTCTCTCTCTCTCTCTCTCTCTCTCTCTCTCTCACACACACACACACACACACACACACAAGAAAAGAACCTACAGCTAGAGCGGAGCAGGAATTTGCCTTTCATGACTTGCACTATGTGAGTAATACAGAGAGGTTGCTTTGAACGGGGATAGCAGGTTGAAAACCCATGGGAAAAGAGTCTTCCCAAACCTATGCAAAGCTCACTTCAGTGGCTTTCAGTTCATGTGACATTAAGTCTTCCTCTACAAGTGCAGCGACTTTTCTCCAGCTCGTAGAGACATGGGGTCAATCACATCATCGGGGCTGAAGAAGATGCATTCTTCAAACCAGACGGAATCAGTTCCCACAGCTCTTCACACAATGCCTTTCACAATTTTAGCATTCAGTTTGCCTGTGAATTCAGGACACCGCAGGTGCCATGAATTAATTTCAAGAGCAAATAACCACTAAAAGGTATCCTCTCCCAAATATGTTACGAAATCATGACCTCCTGCGAACAGAAAGCTTCTGATTTGAGGAGCACATGGTGAGGCCTGGGAACAGGATGTGGATCTCTGCACAATTCTGAACGTAGAATGTACAGGTTGAAATGTTGGCTTCGCCATGCTATGCCCAGGATCACCATGGTTAAGAGCATGAGCCAGGACCCAGATAGCCTTGGTGATAAACACATGTCCTTCTCTCATGGTCTGTGTAACTCTAAGTACATTTCTTGAACTCTCTGTCCATTTTTGCAACCAATGCCTCCTCATTTCTCTTGGAAACTTTTTAACTGGTACATACATGATAACCCCTTCCAAACTGAGTGTCTTGTACACTTTAGAGGTCAAATGTTATTGGTATAACTGTGTCTGTGGGTGGACTTTCTTTAGGGCACCTCAATCACTAAATTAGCCAATAAGTCACCACAGTGAGAGACAGCATGCAGATATTTAAGCGGCTCATCAGAGAAAGGCCTGTGGCCACAGCTCTGTAATTCTGCTACCTGGGAGAATGACAGAGCAGGATCAAAAGCTCAAGGCCTTCCTAAGCTGCAGATCAAGCACAAGGCCATCCCAGGCAGCATAGTGAGGAAAGGATGGGAGTGAAGCTCACTTGTCCAGTGGTTGTCCAGCATGAAGACCCTAGTTTCCATCACCAGCACTACAACCAGATAATTCATGAAGTGAATCTGGACTCTTGAGGCCAAGGCTCACACTGTGGGCCTAGACAGGCCTGGGACTCATTCACTATGCAGTTCAGGTTGGCATCAAATTTGTGACACCCCTGCTTCATCCCCACATGGCTATAGGATTGGCATGGAGAGACTAGGGCTCATCTTGAAGGACTGCTCATGAATATTACCCACATGTTTGGCACCAGGAATCACCAGACAAGTTAGAATGACCTCAGAGCTTGGAGGCCGTCCAGCTCAGGATAGTGTTGAAATTAACCTAGACTCCCACCCACCGACAGGCCTCCACCTATTCCTCTTGGTGCTCACTGAAGTGAGACCCGACTTTCAGGGAACAGAGTGAGCAGCATTGAATCTTGGTCCCTGATCTCTCACGCATGACAGAGAACTGAGACTGACCCCATTCTCGCCTCCAAATACCAGCTGAGATGGGAAGCAAGACCAAATCTGTGTTCAAATGTGAGTGCTTCCCTGATCCTGGAAGTAGAAGAAAAGCTCTCAAGGGCCTTTCGTGTCCCAAGTCATGTAAATTGGTCAAAATCATTGGCACACCAAGAGAATTTGGTACACTGCTCAATGTTCCATCCAATGCATCTGAACGTACTGCTCAACTGCCACTGTGGACAGGCCTCTACCAATCTTTTGCCACCTCCCCCTGTGCTCACAGGCTTCAATGTTTACCCAGTGCATGGGTGCCTAGGGATGCCCTACTGTTCAACCAGCCACTGTGGACAGCTGTTGCAGGCCTCTACCCATCTTTCACCTCCCCGTGCTCACGACTAAGGAGAGCAGTGATGAGGTGTTTCCTGCAGTGCAGACTAGGACACTGAGTGCCTGAGGAGGAGTACCTTCCAGTTGTTCCCGGTCTCTTTCGACAGATTCAATCTTCCACTGAAAGAAGTACAATTCTCTGTGCAGCATCCTGAGGAAACGCCTGAAACTCGGTCAAAGAAGCAGCAGTAGCAGCATGAAGACCTGGATATCATGACCCCCATGGTGCCACCTCCTGACTTTCTCATTCCTGGGAAATGGTACCTGATGCCTACTGGGCAGCCCTAGGGACAGCCACCCTAGTGGCTCAGCAGGAATCCCTTCCATAGACTCCCGGACAGACTGGTAATCACTGAGCATTGTTCTACCCACCAACCAATGAGCACGCTGCACGTGCTCAGGATGCTTCTCCAGCCAATGACAGGCTCTGGGAGGAGAAACAAAGATCGCCTAGTGCATTATGCCCCTAGCATGGAAAGAACATGGAAATGCTTCTCCCTGTGAACCCTGAGGTGTTGTCTGTATTTTGGGAAAGAGACCCAAAAACTGTGGCAGAAATGTGTCCCTGTGTGTAAAACAACATCCAGTAAGCATTCAGCGTAAAGGCTGGCCATTTAGTGGTTACACAGGGTTCAACAGGGGCTGTGATCGTCTTGGTGGTGGTGGTGGTGGTGGTGGTGGTGGTGGTGGTGGTGGTGGTGGTGATGGTAGTGGTGGCTGTGTTCATATGAATAAGCCAGGTAGTGTTTGTCAAAGTCCTGTTCATGAAGCGGGTGTGGTTCCTGGAAATATTTCATATCTCAGCCCTGCAGGGTGACTGGGATAGGGGTCCTGTGAGTAGGACACATCTCTGGGCCAGGTTCCAACACTTCCCATTCATGCTGGAGTTCCTTTGATGGAGATCAGTCATGCATTGTCATAGAACCCCTTAATTCTCACTGTTACCACTCATTCATGGCTAGCCTTACTATGCAGGAAATCTGATGCAGGAATTCCTTGATTCCTTCATTCAGCAAATCCCTGTGGGCCAGGGACTCTGCTCTAACATGGAATTTGTGAATGAAACAGGCGATTGTCTTGGTCTCTATGCCTTTAATTTTCTTATAGTGCTAGGAAGACCCCTCTGATCCAAATGATGACCAAAAAAAGCAAAAGGCCCACTCCTAAGTGGAAAGCTGACAAATAAATTCCCTCCAGGAATGAGGTTTGTCATAACAACAGGACTTCAAGGCCATGACTGAGCCTTGATGCAGAATGGAAAGCATTAGACAAGAAAAAAATGTAACATATGGAGAGGGATAGGTGAAGGGGAGGCTGTTCTTTAAAGCCCTGAGAACGGCTCCATTAAGAGTGAGGACATGTTGGACATGGGGTAAATGCCTTTCATTCCAGCATTCTGAATGCAGGAACAGGCTGATCTCTATGCGTCTACAGACAGCATGGTCTACATACTGAACTCCAGGCCAGCCAAGATTAACTAGTGAGGTGCAGTCTCAACAAGCAGAGGAAAAGACTGAAAGTGAGAAAGAAATGGGAAGAGTGAGAAAGACTGCTGGTTTTATAAATAAAAAAGAGTGTTGGGCTATATAATGTTTATTATTAGCCCTAAGATTATCACGGTGCTATTATCACAAAAAATTCAGACACAGACACCTGTTAGATTTTATAACTGCCTTATTCACCTTGGTCCTGGAAGATATTTCACCTCCACTGTCTCAATAACCTCACCTCCCATCTCCCAGCCCCATCCAATGCCCTCCACCTTAGTCCTCTTCATCTGGTCTACTTTCCATCTGAAATCCATTGGCATTTGCTTGTATTCATCTGGGACTCTCCACAACATTATTGGAGTCCTTCATCCAGGCCCTTGTGATTCCTTCTCCTTGCTAAGCCATCATGGTGTCTTCCTTCCTCCTCTCTCCCTGGCTATCTATCTCCTGTGATTCTCCTGTCTAAAGTCCATGAACCTTACCCATGCTGACCCCATTCTGCCATGCCTGGGTATAGGCTGTTTAATAATTCAATCAGATATAATGACTTAGGTAGGTTTACACAATAAGGAAAGGTTTTTTGTTATTGTTTTTAACAAGGATAGGTTTAAGCAGACGTAAGGGCTAGCATCAGACCCACCCCCAACAGACTGCCAACAGGAGAGAGATGGCATGAGACAGCCAGAAGAGGCCTTCCAAGAGCAACCTTCATGTCCAGTCCAATCCATCATCATTCTCCCAGAGCAATATCAGACCAAGCCCTGGAAGAAATTCAAGATCTGACTCTTTATAACTGCTTAGAGGAGGCTAGAAAGTTCTCATTACATGCTTTAATTCAGTGTCTCCTATGTGACAGGGACTGAGGGGAAGCCGGGTGTGGTATATTGAGGGCTCTTAAGTCACATCGCATACTGCCTCCTAACTCTGGGGCAGAGAGAGATGCAGGAGGTGTGGCCTGATTCAGACCATGGGGTCAGGCTAAAAAATTGAGGAGGTCCAGGTTCTAACACAGGGCCTCTGGGCATCTTTCAGGAGGATCCACTGGATAGTCAGTCAAACCAGGAGGTAACTTCAGCCAGCTCACCAGGATGTCCAGCACAGACGCCATCTGAATCCTACTACAATTGACTCTGCTCCTGCCAGTCTGCTGAGAAGGACATGGCGACTGATTGTCTGGCGGTCCTGTGAGCTCTGGGATGTCATTAGCTCACCACGTTCAGAAGTGTTAAAGTCACCTCCAACATTTATCCCAGAACACGTAGTCGCCTTTCCCTTGGCCCATATGTGCTCTGAGGCCTATTGCACAACACTAAACTGAAATTCAGATCTGAAAAACAACCTCTGTGTGATGGGAGAGTTCCCAAATGGAGGAAGGACAGAGAAAAATGTCTAAAGGCTTCAGGTCATGAGAAGGCTGTCGGCTTGGGGTTCCTAAACACAGTGGCCATTAGTGCCTGCATCAGGAACACTGCTGCATAGGTAAGCTCAAACCAGAAGGCCTCTCTTTTGCCCCTGCCTTCATTTTTCCTCCCTCACCTTCAGTCCCGGTCACTTGTTTACTTCGCATAGAGGCATGTTTTCCCCTCAAGGAGTATCTGTCCTGAAATCTGTGATGTCTAATTCGTGTCATTCCTGTATAAGGTTGAAGGCACAGAGCTGAGTCATTGTCCTCAGGCTCCAGTCACCTTGAAGTGCAGGCAAAGGAAGGCTTGCATGCAGGACAAACGACCCCAAGATGTAAACAACAGTTGGGGATGGACAGTCTACACTGTGGCATTTTACAGGAACCAGACTGGGCTTCCCCAGCGAGATGATTGGCAGAGGCATGCCCCCCTTCTCCAAGGTCTGGGTCTGACATGCTAATGGGTCCCTCTGCTTCACACACCACACTGCCACACTGGTACTGCAATGCCAACAGCCACACATGCACCAGGCTCGCTCTCTGGCAGCATAAGAGGCAGGGTTGCCAGCACTTTGACCTCTTCCTCTGGAGCCTGCCTGGGCCTCAGGGGCTCTCCAAGTTCTGCATAGAAGTCCCTAAGCCCCCTGCATGGAGGTAAGTCAAGATGTGCCACCAAGCCTTTCTCAAAAGGATCCCTTGTAGGGGACCATGAGCACAGCCACTCTCCCCCGTGAGAAGAGGCAGACTTTAACAGCCAAGGGTGCCATTCTAACCCTACCTTCAGCTGACACAGGAATCATCATCACTCAGCCACTTGCAAGTCCTTCTCCCCACATGTTGTCATCCATGTCATTTCACCTCACCACTAGTCAAATTCAGGAATGCCACATGCCCAGGACACCCTTAAAGTGGGCTCCCATCCTCTCCTTGGTAACATTGCATGGGTGACTCTAAGGTAGGACTAGGGTACAGATCCTCCAGGGGACAACCTAAAGGAACAACTCAGGAGACACTCAGAAGCAGAGAGGGTACCTGGGGCTGTGAGGTTTTGCGCACATGAGTCCACCTCAGAAAGACCCTCATGAAGCAGTGAGTACAATGGGGAAGAATGCCTGCCTCCAGGGACAGTGACACCAGAAGAACCAGACTGGCCACATCAGCAGGACTGTGTACGGAGACCAGTGGACAGAAACGTGTCTTTTCAAGTCCCATGTGATAAGAGGAGACGTCAGGACATGTGTAGCAAGGACCCCAGTGGACACACTAGTCAAGGCTGGGAGGCTGTCCTCAGAGATGCAGGAATGTGTGTTGTGCAATTTCCAGTCCCTGCAGAGGAGACTCAAGGACTTTCTTCTGATGGCTGTGAAATCATTCTCTCTCAGAAGGGGGCCCCAAACCCTCATTACAACCATGTCTTTTCAGTTTCTATGTGTCTTCCTACTTTCTTGTACTCCAGGCATCGGCAGTGCCCAGGGCAGAGCAAAGGCCTGGAGGCACCAAGACTGGCCATGGAGTCCTGCTCACAAGCTGTGGGAGTGTTTTAGGGAGAGCTCTGCCTGTGTCTCCCTGATATTTCCTTACTATGTGGACACTGTGCTGGGTACATCAGAAGCCACTACACAGCTGCTGACTGGTGCAAACCCTCAGACTCATTGGTCTCCCCGCTCTCTGACATTCCCACAGCTAGTCAAAGCATTAGTTCATTCTTCATCGCTGGATACACTGTTCCCCCTGCTCTCAGATGTAGCAGGCTGTCCTAACACAGTTGGCCTTGAAGCACAGCAGGGATGCCGAAGCCCTATGGCTTCCTACTGGCTGTTTCCCATACTCTCATTCCTGCCCTGTGATCCAAGACCTTCAGGGAGTGGCTGCTGATGTCAGTGTGGGAGTAGGGCAGAAAGCATGAGAGCTGAGACGAGGAGCAGCTATCGCAACAGCTTTGACCAAATCTCATTTCTGTGTAGTCATAAACCACGAGGATGAAGTACGGGCTTTTGTTTTTTGAAGTAAACAGGAGGTACTGGGCGTTACCCAAAAATGAACTCAAGAGGTGCCTGTGTCCTTTTGATTCCTGAGTAAACTGGAACCACAAAACGATTAGACAACACAGTTTACCTCTCAGGTAGTTCCGAAGGGGTGTCTAGAAGCCCCGTGAATGCTTGGATATGTCTGAGGCACTTTGTAGACCGGTCACAATCATGGAGACGGTTTACCCAGCTTTGGGGGAAGACATGGTGGCAGCATGAGCTTCCCTGCTCTGTAATGACCTGGGTGATCTGGATGCAGTGTGGGCTTTCCATCCTGGGTCTACAACTTGTTCTGTGTTTGTAAACGCCCACTCGGCACAGCCCAGCTTCACTAGGTTTTCAGGGCCCTTGGAAGAAACTGCTCCAAACTAGGCGACAGGGGAAGAAACTGCTCCAAACTAGGCGAAAAGGGCAGACTAAGTACCCTGAGCTCTGCTGGCTCAGATCCAGGGCTTTCCAACACATTGCAGCCCATGACTGTTCAAGAGGCCATCCTTCCCGGCCTCTTCTCTCTTCTGGTGGGTGCAGCTGTGCTCTCTGTAAACAGGATCTCCCCACTTCTGCAGCTCTCTGAATTTGCTAGTCCTTCTCCAGTGTTTAATTTTTTTTTTCTCAAAAACTATTATAGCTGTTTGTCTGAGCTTGCCCACAGAGGACAGAAGTAAGGATCAGAAGCCCTGGAGCCAGAGTCACAGGATGTGCAGCCCACCTGATGTGAGCACCTGGACCCAGATACCTGGTCCCTAACTGAGCCAAAGTTGCTCTGAATTGCTCAGACATATCGTCAGACCCTGATTTTGGCGGTTTTCTACAAATTCAAGTCATGGGATTTAAGACATTTTCTCATCCACTGTGGTCTCGTTTTAACTTAAAATATTACATGTGCGAGGACCTTGTTTCCAAATGAGGCCATTTGCTCCTGTGACTGACTGGCACTGACTCTGTTCCAATAAGTCCAGCGCCTGTTAGTAAACAGATGTTGCCCTCTGTAGCTACTGGCTTCCTTTGAGGCTCAGGGGCACCCCTAAGAAATGAAAGGGCTCCAGAGAGTGAGCTTCATCATGAAACAGAGAAGTTGTGCTCCTTGAGAAGGGACTGTGGGTAAAGGAGAGAGGGCCCAGCAGCTAAGAGCACTGACAGCTGATCCTGAAAACCTGGGTGAGAAGCCATCACACACCAAGAGCCACACAAGACACAGAAATCCACACCCAGGGTATCTGCCACCCTCTTCTGGCCTGCAAATGCACTGCATGCGTGAGATGCACAGCCAGGCAAGCAGAGGCAAACAGCCACATGCAAATAAAGGAATAGATTAGATTAAAAACAGAGAAGTGAGGATGAGAGGCATGGTTAGAGCACGTGGAGGGGAGGAGGAGTTGAGGAGGCAAACTAGAATCTGGGCTGGAGTGATGGCTCAGCACTTAAGAGCCCTGGCTGCTCTTTCATAGGTGGCCGGGTTCACATCCCAGCACCGACATGGCAGCTCAAAACTGTCTGGAACTCAAGTTCCAGGAGGAACCGACACCCACACAACGGTCAGGTTGTGACACAGACAGTCAGACACAACACCAAAGCACATTAAAAATAAACAAGTAAATCATTTTTCAGAAAGGATTTGGGGTCAAATTAGATGGATGGCAGGACCCAGCAGAAACAAATGGTCCATATGTACCTTAAGAGAATCAGATCACCAGCTTGATTCAAAGATCCTGAGTTCTTTGGGGAGGGTATGGGGAGTGTTATTTAGCCAGTTCCATGGCTTCGGCACCAGGTGAATCACAGAAAGAAATAAAAGGGAGACCTGAGTGCTCCTAGCTGTGGTGGAGGGGAAGGGAGGTTTATTGCCAATACGAGGAACAGCACAGCCAGTGGCAGAGGCCCCTGGGAGATCCCTGCATGGACATGACCATCAGAGTCAGATGAGGAGAAGAGGAGAGAGAGAGGGGTGAGGGGAGAGTCAGGAGACCAAGAGGTCTAATGGGCAAAGAGGTCATCATACTCAAATGGCTGCGTTATATAGGGAAGAGCTGCTGGGGAAAGGAGAAGGGCAGCCCAGCCCAATCCCTGGTCTGGGGACATTTAGGATAGGGGGTGAGATATGCCAGCCCTGAGGACTCTGTAAGAGGTAGGGACTGAGAGATGCTGGGAGAACCTGGCAGCCAGAGTCAGCTTTGGTATGTCAATAGGCATCTATCCAATAACTTCTTATTTCATTTCATTTTTACAGAAGAATCTCATTAAGTTGCCAGGGCATGCTTGAACTCGCTTACACCCTGACCTGGACTCTAAGGCAGCAGGGATTTACTGGCCAGATCCACAAAGCTTGGCTCCCCAACCATATTTCTTTGGTTCCAGAACAGCCTGCAACTCTGTCTTCAAAGCCGTACTGCACTTTATGGCAACATGGGGACACTCTGATGCCCGCAGTGGACCCCTGCTCTTCAACAGCTGCTGTATGGCTTTTCCTAGAGATATGTGAACAAATGCCCACACACTCCAAATACGACACGAGCCACAAACCAAAACCTATTCAGCACAAGTCCAGTTGGGCTAACCAGTGAGTGTGTTGGGGTCGTCTACAGGTCTATAGGCACAGTGTCACTCACCGGAGCAGGAAAGACTCAAAGGCAGCTCTGTGACCCCAAACCCCCCTCAGCATGAGTGAGTGTTCAGAGAGTTGCATCCCTGTGTCCTCCTCCTGCATGGCTTGGAGGTAACTCAACAAGGTGGCCAGAGAAGCTCCGCCCCCTTTCAGTGGTCTGTTCACTGGATAACCTTGTACAGTCACCTTGTGCGTACTAAGTTTCCAACACGTGAGTCTTCTCTCTCCACGAGGGAGTGTTGCAATTTCCTGGACATCACTATGCCATTGTAGCTTCCCTAGAGCCCTCTAGGTCCAGTTTTGTCTTGCCATGGGTTTCCTGCATGGTGTGCAGCAGGCCACATGCTGACCTTCCTCTTGCCATTCACCCAGGGACTAGGGCCTGTTGGCAAGGAGAAGAGCTTGGCTGTATCTTTGCGGTCGCTGCTGCTGCTTTTCTCTTTCTACCTTACTCCTCCAGAGTCAGAGAACCTTCCAGGACACCTCTGATTTCTGTCAAGGGTCTTTGTAGCCTTCATGCAGTGGCCAAAAGGATCCCTTTCCCACGGAAGCTTAAGGCACCTGGAACCTTTCTCAGGGTGGTTATTGGTTCAGCCTCCGGAACTGTCAGTCATGCCGGAACACTGAGGATCCTGTAATCTACTGGTGTATGTCCAGCCTCTGGGAATCAGGGAAGAGAGCCAATACAAGGGGCAGCATGAAAACATGAGAAGAGCACGGATTTCTCTAGGACACTAGTGTATTTCAGGAAGCAGATTACCTGGGAATTGCAGCAGGATTCATACAGCAGCCTGGTGTGCCTCAGGAACCCCAGATGCAGTGGCATCCTATTCCCAACACAGCCTGCTTTAAACCGCAAAGGTCCTTCTGCTGGTGAGAGTCTGGGTATGTTCTGTGTTCTCAGGAACTCAAAAGCCTCACCCCAGCATCAGTCTTCCCTTCAGCCCATTTCTGGCTTTGCAGATATCTGGTATATGTCACAATAAAAACATGAGGGAATAAAATAGTTCCAAGTGCAAACAGAGTCATTCATAAGGCTTTTTGGTTCCTTTTCTCAAAACGACCTCCCTTGAACTGAGGTGTATGACAACAGTTACATCACCTACCTAGACCATGCAAGGCCTTGGGTTTCATCCCTTTAACCAATCCCCCTGACCCCCGTCCCCCTTCGCCAGAAAAAGAAAAGGCATCCAGATGCCAAGCCAAAGGTAACACTTTTAGTGGAAACCTGCAGCTCAAAAAAAAAAAAAAAAAAAAAAAAAAAAAAAAAAAAACTGCTCCTAAATCAGATTTGGGTATAAGCTGATTATATGCATGAATCGCAGCCTGCTTAGACAATCGTTTATTAATGTGCATTTAAATTCTTCCACCATGGATGGAGGTCACAGTGGCCTTCTGGCCATTTCTATGTCAACTTGTGCAGGTGTATGCATGTTGCCTGGCCCTAAACAGTACAGTTGTTGAGCTCTGTCTAACTTTATACAGGCATAAACACTAACAGAGTTTTCTTGTTTGCTTGATTGGTCTCTTTGTTTCCCCATTTCTCTTAGGACAGTCTGGACTATGTAAGGCTGATTGCAAACTGACCATACAGCCAAGTGATTGGTAAAAATTTCTGTGAGACTGGAAACTTCAAATCGGCAGGGAAGCTCCTTAAGCAGGAAGACAATAATTCAAAAGAGCTTCAGAAAGTTTCTGAAACATTAGATCCACTAAGCCCCTCCCTGCCAGAGTAATCAATAAAAAGCCCAGAGTCCCTCTCAGACAAGCCAAGGTGCAAAGGTGGCTCTGAGACCAGACCAGCTTCGTGCAAGAAGCAGAAACCAGTGCCTGCCTGGAAGAGGTTTAGACCAACTGAGGCACCTGGAAAGGACCCTCCAACCTGATGAGCTCCTGTAGGCTGTGCAGTGTGCTCCAGAATCCCAGCTTTGTCGTATGTCACCCATGCTGGGATTGACTTTGGTGATGCAGCTGTCTTTGAGTCATTTCTGCTCCTGTGAGTAACCCCTCACCCATATTCCTGAAAGCAAGACAAGAAAACACATTGGTTCACGAAGATGGACTCTGGTTTTTGTGGGTTACCTGTCTGGGGTTAGTAGACCCATGAGAGTGTGTTGTGCCGCCCCAGGAAAAGTTTTGTCACACACCACCAAGGAGGATGTTGCACGTTTGGTTCTCTTACCTCCACTTCCTGAGCGCTGGGAGCGTGGGTGCAGATCATGCAGCCTGAAGTAAACAGTTCACTGAGATTGACTCCAGGGTTTGAGGCAAGCCAAACAAACATTCCACCAACTGTGTTACACCACGAGTTCCCTGACATGCTTCGGACAGGGCTATATTATTTAACATTCCCATCACCACTTTAAAACATTTGGAAGTCTTTGATTTTCTCACCTTTGGGATGAATAATTTTTAAATTTTAACCAGTTTTGATAGACTTAAAACATACTTCATTTTGGTTTTGCCTAGCATCTTTGTCATGACAAAACATGCTAAAATTATTCCTACAGAGTCACTGTGTAGCTGAGTTTCATGACTTTTAAAGTTCCCATTCAAGTGTTCGGCCTATATTCAAAGATTGTTTTATTTCACGGTCCCATTCTATCCTGTTTGTGCTCGTGCAGTCCTGGCAATGACCAGCAGAGGGCAGAGGATCCACAGCTGTTGGAATGCTAGGTTACCTTAGGCCACCTGGTAAGGTATTGTTGGTGCTGAGAGACAAACTCTGGATCTCTGCAGGTGCTGTCTTTGTTTCTGTGAAGTCTGACCTTTTAATCATTGATGGTATCTGAGTTGTAAATTGATCTTGTGGAGTGTAGAATTGAGTGGGATTCCACGCATGCTCATGTGGCGCTTTGAGCAAGTCCACACTCCCTCCTACCTTCACTGCCATCCTCTCCACTCCATTTTCCACCACTGTTTTTCTTTTCCTTTTCTCTTTGCAAGTCTTCATACACAAGGGAAAGCATGTAATACCTGGGTTTAGGTATCTCTCCTTGTGGCTCCTGAAGCAGATTTAGTGTGCATATGAGCCTTTGCAATTACAAGACTGGTGAGTGGCTTTGCTCATTCTCTCACTGCTTTCTCCTGAATTCACGGACTCTCACTTTGGTGTCATTGCAGTTCAGTCTTTAATTACTTTCCGCATACACAAAGTCATACTTCCTTTAGGGGTGGGTCATTTATTCTAAGTACACATATCTTGCATCTTTTTTTTTTTAAATATGTGCCTCTTTACAGACATTTTAGGGCTGGAGATGCACTCAGCAGATACAGTACATGACAAGTGTGCTCTAGGCCCTCTACACAGTCCTCAGTCCTCAGTAGACGATGGCTGTGTGTGGTCATGTAAAGCACTCATCCTACTCTGAGATCATGAAGATGTTTGAATCTGTGAATTAGACTATTCTGTTACTAAAATCAACACACTATCTGGAATTTTCTCTCCTGTGGTATCAGGTAGGCTATATTCCCCTCACTTTCAAACGCATACTCAAATTTGCCCTCATCATTTGCTGCTCTCCAATAAAACGCTGCCTTTTAAAGTCAAACATTTCAGTTATCAGCCCTCAGCTCAGCCTGCATACCCAGAGGCCTGCTGCCACCATGGACAGGCATGTGGAACTCTTATGCCACAGCCCCCTGCCTGCTGCATCCCCAGGGGCAGGTCCAGCAGTGGTGAGCTAAAGCACTGTCCCCTAGGCTCTCAGACTCACATTTTACCTGCATTCCCAGAGGCCTGTGGTCATCAGGGACTACTACGTAAGACTAACCTCACTCACCCCCTGCCTGCTGCTCCCTCTAAAACACTGCGAACAATGGTAAGCCACAGCTGCTCCCCAGTTATCCATTGTCTGGCCCACAATGTGACCTGCATTACTAGAGACCTGCCAGTACCAGAGACAACCAGAAGGCTAAAGTCTAGCATAAGAACATAATCAACAAGAACCTGGGCATTATGGAACCACCAAAACCCAGCTCCCATACTGCACGAAGCCCAGGATATCTTAAAACAGACAGAACACACACACACACAAAAAAAAATGATCTTCAGTCCAGTCTTATGAAGATGATAGAGGCTATTAAAGAAGAAATTAATAAATCCCTTGAAAAAAATGCAGGAAAACACAATTAAACAGGTGAAGGAAATGAATAAAACTGTCTAAGACATGAAAATGGAAATGGAAGCAATAAAGAAAACACAAACTGAGGGAATCCTGGAGATGGAAAACCTGAGTAACAACAGGTCAAGCATCACCAATAGAATGCGAGAGATAGAACAGACAATTCTTAAAGCCTGCCAGTACCAAAGACAACCAGAAGGCAAAGGCATGGAAGACACGATAAAAGTCATTGATACGCTGATCAAAGAAAATGTTAAATCTAAACAGTTTCTAACACAGACATCCAGAAAATCTGGGACACTACAAAGAGGCCAAACATAAGTATAGGAATAGGCCAGCCACAGTGTAACATGCCTTTAATCCCAGCACAGGAAGCTGAGGCAGGCAGATCTCTGTGAGGTTCAAGGCCAGCCTGATCTACAAAAGAAGTCCAGGACAGCCAAGACTACACAGAGAAACCCTGTCTCGAACCCGTTCACAGTAATAATAATAATAAAAATATAATATAATAAGAATAGAAGACAGAGAATATTCCCAAATCAAAAGCCCCAAAAATATTTTCAGCAAAATTACAGAAAAAAAATTTCCCCAACCTACAGAAAGAAATGCCTATAAATGGGCAAGAAGCTTACACCAAATGAATTGGACCAAAAATGAAAATCCTTCATCCACATAATAAGCAACACACCAAATGTACGGAAGAAAGAAGATTAAAAGCAGCAAGG
Organism: Meriones unguiculatus; assembly: GCF_030254825.1. Lineage (NCBI taxonomy): Eukaryota > Metazoa > Chordata > Mammalia > Rodentia > Muridae > Meriones > Meriones unguiculatus. The sequence continues at coordinate 119,635,333 of NC_083369.1, forward strand.
GGAAAAAAGGCCAAGGCCAAGTAACATACACTTGTAGACCTATGAGAATTACACCAGACTTCTCAACAGAGGCTTTGAAAGCCAGAAGGGCTGGACAGATGTCTTGAAGTCCCTAAGAGACCACAGATGCCAGCCCTGAGTACTATACCCAGAAAAACTTTCAGTCACCATAGACAGAGAAAACAAGATATTCCACAACAAAACCAAATTTAAACAATATCTTTCGGCAAATCCCTCCCTACAGAGGGCACTAGAAGGAAAACTCCAACACAGGAGGGTAACTACACCCAAAAAAACACTGGAAATCAATAATTTCACACAAGCAAAACCAGAAGAAGGGAATCGCACACACAAACACACACACACACACACACACACACACACACACCCCACAACAAAATAATAGAAATTAGCAACCAGTTGTCATTAATGTCTCTCAACACCAGTGGACTCAACTCCCCAATAAAAAGACACAGGCTAACTAACAGAATGGAGGCTAGAACACTATCCATCCTTCTGCTGCATACAAGAAACATACCTCAGAAACAAAGATAAACAATACCTCAGAGTGAAGGGCTGGAAAAGGTTTTCCAAGCAAATGGACCAAAGAAGCAAGCAGCAGTAGCCATTTTAATATCTAATAAAATGGACTTTCCACCAAAATTAATCAAAAGACATGGCGAAGGGCACTTCATACTCCTCAAAGGAAGAATCCACCAATGCTTCAATTAAGAAAATCTATGTCCCGAATACAAGGGCACCCACATTTGTTAAGAGAAAAAAATACTACAGTTTAAATCACACATTGAACCACAAAAGTTAATTGTGGGAGACTTCAGCACCCCACTCTTACCAAGGGACAGGTCATCCAGGCAGAAACTAAACAAAGAAATAATGAAACTAACAGATATTATGAATCAAATTGACTTAACAGTTATTTACAGAACTGTTTTCTCAAACACAAAAGAATATACCTTTTCTTTTCTCAGCACCTCACAGAACCTTCTCCAAAATTGATCATATACTCAGACACAGAGCAAGTCTCAGCAGACACAAGAAAATTGAAATACCCTCCTGTATCTTATCAGACCACCATGGGTTAAAGCTGGATTTCAACAACAACAGAAACAACAGAAAGCTACAAGCTCATGGAAACTCAAACAACTCTCTACTCAATGACAAATAGGTCAAGGAAGGAATAAAGTAAGATATTAAAAACTATGTACAATTCGATGAAAATGAAGGCACAACATACCCAAACTTATGGGACACAATGAAAGCAGTGCTAAGAAGAAAGGTCATAGTATTAAGTGCCTTCATAACAAACTTGGAGAGAACTCACACTAGAATTTAAAAGCACACCTGAAAGGTATAGAAAAACAGCAACAAAAGATACGCACCCAAGAGGAATAGATGGCAGGAAATAATCATATTCGGGGCTGAAATCAATAAATTAGAAACAAAGAGAACAGTTCAAAGAATCAACAAAAGCAAGACATGGTTCTTTGAGAAAGTCAGCAAGATAGACACACCCTCATCCAAACTAAATAAAAGGTAGAGAAACGCTATCCAAATCAACAAAATCAGAAGGGAAAGGGGGGACATTACAAAAGATACGTGGAAATAGAAAGCATATTTGGTCTTACTACAGAAGATGTACTCCACAAAATTGGAAGAGCTGAAGGAAATGGACATTTTTTTTGATTGATACTACTTAACCAATGCTAAATCAATATCACCCATACAACTTAAATATGGCTATAACCCCAATGGTAATAGTAGGAATCATTCTAATTTTCCCAAATGAAAAAAAACCCTGGCCTGATGGTTTAAGTCCAGAAGTCTGCCAGGCTTTGAAAGAAGAGCTAGTAACAAGAGTTAATACTCCACAAACTATTCCATAAAATAGAAACAGAAGGAACATTGCCAAACTCATTTTCAGAGGCCACAGTCACTCTGATACCTAGGCCACACAAAGACTCAACAGAGAAAGAGAACTTCAAACCAATCTCCCTTATGAATACTGATGCAAAAATGCTCAATATAATATTTGCAAATAAAATCCAAGAACACATCAAAAACATTTTCCTCCATGATCAAGTAGGCTTCATCCCAGGCATGCAGGGATGGATCAACATATGAAAATCCTTCAACATAATCCACCATATGAACAAACTGAAGAAAAAAAATCCCACATGATCGTCTCATTAGATGCTGAGAAAGCCTTTGACAAAAATCCAACAACACTTCAAGTTACAAGTCTTGGAGATAACCTGGATACACAGTGCATACCTAAACACAATAAAGGCAATATACAGCAAGCCTATAGCCAACATGAAATTAAATGGAGAGAAACCATTGCAGTAAATAACATGAGGTTGGGCTATTTCATGTTTATTATTATTTGTTAGCCCTATTTTTATTGTCGTGGTATTATTTGACCCCCCATCACAAATAATATGACACAGACACCTGTTACATTGTGTAATTGCCTTATTACCTTGAGCTGGGCAGATGTCTCTACCTACTCTATCTCAATAACCTCACCATGCAACTCCCAGCCCCCATCCAATGAATGCCACCTGCCTTAATCATCTGCATCTGGTCTAACTTCCATTCATAATTCTGATATACTTGCTATATTCTTCATCTTGGTGTTTCTGCCATCCATGCCATCCTCAGAGTCCTTCCTCCAAGTCCACATGGTTCCTTCTCCATGCGAACACATCGTGGCATCCTCCTCCCTCCTCTCTTTCATGTTTGTTTCTCTCCCGTGATTCTCCTGTCCTCCAACACCCATGAACCTTAGCCATGCCTACCCCACTCTGCCTTGCCCAGGTCCAGGCCGTTTACCAACCAATCAGCTATGTACTAGGCAGGTTTACACAACAAGGACAGGTATACACTGGGAGTAACCAGATCTTGAGGGCCAGCATCAGAACAACCCCCAACAAGAAACTTAAACAAATCCCACTAAAACCAGAGACAAGACGAGGCTACCTATTCTCTCCATATCTATTCAACATAGTACTTGAAGTCCTAGCTAGAGCAATAAGCCAGCTAAAGGAGATCAAGGGGATACAAATTGAAAAGGAAAAATCAAATTATCACTATTTGCAGATGATATGGTAGTATTCAGAAGTGACCCACAAATTTCTACCAGAGACTCTTACAGACAAGAAACACCTTCAGCAAACTTCCTGTATACAAATTAACTAAAAAAAATCAGTAGGCTTTCTTCATACAAATGATAAAAGGGGTGAGAAAAAAATTAGGGAAACAACACTCTTCACAATAGCCACAAATAATATAAAGTATCTTGGTGTAACCCTAACCAAGCAAGGGAAAGGCCTCCACAATAAGAACTTCAAGTCTCTGAAGAAAGAAACTGAAGAAGATAACAGAAGATGGAAACATCTCCCATGCTCATGCATCAGTAGGATTAATATACTGATTAACATAACATTAACATAGCCATCTTACCAAAAGCAATCTACAGATTCAATGCAATCCCCATCCAAATTCCATCACAATTCTTTACAGACCTAAAGCAATTCTCAACTTCATGTAGAAAAAGAAAGAAAGAAAGAAAGAAAGAAAGAAAGAAAGAAAGAAAGAAAGAAAGAAAGAAAAGAAAGAAAGACCCAGAATAGCTAAAACAATCTGGTACGACAAAAGAAATTCTGGCAGTATCACCACCCCTGATTTCAAGCTGCACTACATAGCAATATTAATAAAAACCACATGGAACTGGCATAAAAAAAAGAAAGGTTAGTTTACAGAATCAAATAGAAGACCCAGAAATAAACTCACCCACTTATGAACACCTGACTTTTGGCAAAGAAGCCAAAACCATACAATGGAAGAAAGATAGCATCTTCGGCAAATGGTGCTGGTCTAACTGGATGTCTGCATGTAGAAGAAGGCACAGAGACCCATATTTATCACCGTGCATAAAACTCCAGTCCAAGTGGATCAAAGGCTTCAACATAAAACCAGATACACTAAATCTATTAGAGGAGAGAGTTGGGAATAGCCATGAACACATTGGTACAGGAGACAACTTCTTGAACTGAAACACCAACAGATCAACAATTAATAAATGGGATCTCATGAAGCTGAAAGGCTTCTGCAAGGAAAAAGACACTGTCAATAGGGAAAAAAAATGGTGGCCTGCAGAATGGGAAAAGGTATTTATCAACCCTACATCTGATAGAGGGCTAATAATCCAAACTACATAAAGAAATTAAGAAATTAAACACCAACAAACCATATAACCCAATTTTAAAAATGGAGTGCTAATCAAAACAGAATTCTCAACAGAGGTATCTCTAATGGCCGAAAAACACTGAAAGAAATGCTGAATGTCATTAGACATTAGGAAAATGCAAATCATTACACACATCAGAATGGCTCAACTCTAAAACTCAAGTGACAACACATGCTGGTGAGAATGTGGAGCAAAGGGAACTCTCCTGCATTGCTGGTAGGAGTGCAAGCTTGTACAACCACTATGGAAAACAGTGAGGTGTTTTCTCAGAAAACTGTGAATAGATCTACCTCAAGACCAAGCTACACTTCTCCTGGGGCTATACCAAAAAGATTCTCCACCGGATCACAGGGACACTTTTTCATCTATGTTCATAGCAGCTTCATTTGTAATAGCTGGAAATGAGAAACAGTGTAGATGTCCCTCAACCGAAAAATGAATAAAGAAAATGTGGTACATTTATGCAATGGAATATTACTCAGCTATTAAAAACAAGGACATCCTGCAATTTTCAGGCAAATAGATGGAAGTGGAAATGATCATCCTGAATCTCCAGACCCTTGAAAGACACACATGGTATGTATTCACTTATAAATGAATGTTAGACATAAAGTACAGGATAGCCATAGAGCTAAAGCAGCTAAGTAACAAGGAGGCCCCAAGGAGGATGCTTAAATGTCAATCAGAAGGGGAAATAAAACAGGCCTTTGAGAAGGATGGAGGGAGGGAATTGAATGGGAGGGTTGGTGGGGAAAAAGAAGGGACAGGGGTATGGGGGAAGGGCAAGGGGTAGGATGCAGGGAGAGAGAGATGAGATCCAGTTGGGGGGGGGAATGGGATCTGTGGGACAGGGAGTCTGTGGTGGTGACCCTGCCTGTGGGAAGTCCCTGTGGGACTTCTAGCACCAGGGGAGGTGGAGTGGCCACCTCCTGGTGCGGCTACTTCCCGTGGCTGGACAGGACTTCTAGGGGAGGGAGAGGCATGCTACCCCACACACAGGACCTCTGATCCAGCCAATCAGTGACTGGCCCAATTTGAGTCCCATTCCATGAGCAGGAGCCCATCACTGACACTGCTCATGATGTTCTGCTGTTCCTGCAGACAGGTGCTAGCATGGCAGTCATCTGAGAGGCTTCAGAAAGCAGCTGATGAAAACAGATGCAAAGACGCACAGCGAAACATTAGGCGGAATCCTATGGAAGAGAGGGAGAGAGACTGAATGAGCCAGAGAGGTCAAGGACAACAAGAAATCCTACGAAATCATTTAACCTGGACCCTTAGGGTACACAGAAACTGAAATACCAACTAATGAGCTTCCATGTTAGGTTCTAGTCCCTTCTGCCCACACACATATGTAACAGATACACAGCATGGTCCTCATGAGGGACCTCTAACAGCAGAAGCGAGGGGCTGCCTCTGTTGCCTGCCTCTGGATCCCTTTCCCCTGACGGGACAGTCTTGACTAGCCTCAGTAGAAGAGGATGGGCTCAGTCCTACCAAGGGTGGTGATGCCCATGGGAAGTCTGTCCTTATCTGGGGCTTCCGGGCCACAGGGGTCAGGGAGGTGAGGTGAGGAGGAGGGACTGGGGGTGAGGGAGGGAAGGGAACTTGCTACAGCGATGTAAACTAATTCAAAAGATTAATTAGTGGGGTAAAGCCACTAGGGAACTCAGGGCAGGACAATGGCCACAGTCATCTCGTCTAGAGCCTCAACATCAATTTTACAGCCCAAAGATTGACTCTGGTGGTGTTCTTAGATACAGTTGGATGTGGGGGCTGTGGATTAAACTCACAAACAACAATCAAAAATAAACAAGTGAAGTTTAAAGGTGATCAAAACAAAACAAAAAAAAAGACAAAGAAAATCAAACATTTCTGCACACTCAAGTGACTTGTATTTATTTTAATATTCTGAAGGGGCACCTATGAAGATCTTGAACAAACAAGATAAATCCTGGGAGAATGCTGGAAATGTTTCCGTGGAAATGACAAAATGTTTGCTCACCTTGAAGGTCTGTAGTTAAACCACCCGGGAGGTAGTAAAATAATGGTGGAATGGTATCCGTTCTGCTGAACACAGCATTTAATCAGTGGAAAAGAACGGATCTTTCTGTCTTACTGAGAAACTTCAACAAATGGTGCTGGTGTAACTGGATGTCCACAGGTGGGAAAATGCAAATAGATCCATGCTTATCTCCCTGCACCAAACCAAAGACCAAGCAGAAGATTTGTTGGTATGGGAAAGTAGCTGCTGGGTTTCTTTTGGGACTCTGCAGGTGGTCAGTAAATTCTCAAATCCATAGTGTCCTTACCTGAGCAAAATTACCATGTTCAGGATGCTGAGTAATCCTCTTTTAGAGACCTAGGGGTCGCTTGCCATTTATTTATTTTTGACTATTCCTCTCTTACCTTACCTTAAGCATTCAAAAACTAATTCAGATTTCAGGATTCTTATGGTTTGTTCCTAGGCCCCATTTTGATTACCTGACAGGTTGGGCCTTAACTGAATCCTGTGGTTTTCCACGTTGTTTTCTGTAGAAAGTAGAGACGCTGGAGGCATTAAGGTCAATTGTACATGTAGCCTGACAACTGGGTTCCTTCCCAGGCATTCTGTCACGCTTACTGTTCTTCCCTGCAATTTTGGAATATCTTGATCGTTCCCCCTTCTACTTTTGCACTCTGCCATGCATCGTGCAGGACTTGGCAAGCTCCTTCCTGTTCATCTTTGCTTACGTTCTACTCAGATTATCATCTCTCCGTACCCCAATGCAGCACATTTAGAGATTCCTTGACATCTAACTCTCCTGATGTTAACTGCTCCTGGTGCATCCTCCTCCTAATGTATGGACCTATAGTCTGCTCGCTACTATTTCAGGATGGCTATTGAGTCTGGAAAGCATCCACTCTGCAGCGAGAGTGAGAGCTGGGCTTTATCACAAAACAGAACAGAACAAAACAACACCACAAAAACAACAACAACAACAACGAGAAGTAGAAAAATGTGTGCAACGATCGGCTAATTATCAAGGTGTCCACAGCCTAGAATCTGGAAAGGAAAACACAGAGGCTGGCGAGGGAGGGGCTTCGAAAGTGGGCTACAGTACACCGTAATTGCTCTCATATTCTCCAGTGACAGGGAGCTGCACCATCTCCAAAAGATGCCAGGAGTCAGTCCAGTATCCTCCCAGACTCTCTGACTCTTCATGATGCGCGCCTAGGTAAGCTCAGAACCCTTGCCAGTGCTTAGGATCACAGAGCTATGAACCCCGCTGGTTGCTTTAGCTTGGGTCTGCCCATAGACGCGCAGGCGCACTTGTGACCAGCAAGGTTTGAGGACCCTGCTGCAGCAGCTCTGCACACAGGCTGGAGCCCCGCCCACAGGCCTCCCTGAGCCCGTCCCGGCGCTCCCGCACTTCCGGCGACGCCTTGGACCTGACAAGCTGTGCTCTCAGCCCACCAGGCGAAGCCCACCCGACCCCTCCAAGCGCCCAGAGACCTAGCCCAAAAGCTGGCTTCCCGGCGGCGAGCCCAGCGGAGACGGCGCAGCGCCATGAAAGACAAGGTGACGAAGACGAAGTCCAAGTTGCCCGAGCCCCAGGAGAGCACCCCGCGTCAGGAAAACCCCATCCCTTTTCCCGAGCTGTTTGATGGCGACACCGACCGGCTCCCGGAGTTCATCGTGCAGACGGGCTCCTACATGTTCGTGGACGACAAGATCTTCGACAGCGACAAGCTCAAGGTGACGTTCCTCATCACCCGCCTCAAGGGCCGGGCCCTGCAGTGGGTGATCCCCTACATCCAGACGAGAAGCCCCCTGCTCGGCAATTACAGAGACTTCCTGGCCGAGATGAAGCGGGTGTTCGGGTGGAAGGAGGACGAGGACTTCTAGGCCGCCGGCTGCCTGGGAGGGGGCTCCGGGAGGGTGGGCTGCTGTCATGTGCATAGCATGATCCTTGCTGCAGCCAGGATCGCCGTGGGCGCCCCCCCCCCCCACCGCGCCTCCCTGCTGACCCGAGTTCTCCCCCACACAGCACCTCTGTCCAGATCTCGCATGCGCCCCCCACCCCAGGTCCCCTCCTGTGTCCGCCTAGCCTTTGTTCCAGGAATAGCTCCCCAGGCTCCCGCTGCTGTCCCTGCTGGGCCTGGCTCTGGAGAGCAAGATGCCCCCCAGTGCTGACAGCTCAGCGCAGCCCCTCCTGGGCGCATTTGGACACTGTCCTGGGCTCCAGATACCAGATGGGCTCCTGTCACCTGATGGACAGATCGCCCTCCGCCGCTGGACGCTGTCCACTGCCTCCTGCCCGGTGGACAGACTGCACCCATCTGCCCACAAGGCTTGCTCCACCGCCGCCATTTCAGGCCCCTGCACCCACTCGCCATCTGTGGACTGACTGCTGTCCTTAACTGATCTGGACTCATCTGGGAGGCACCTGCGCCGCCCCTGCCCATGGACATTCAGCGGGACCCTTTCCCTCCCTGCTCTTAGAGACCCCTTGTCTCTCATTTCGTCTTGTGGACCAGTTCGTTTTGCTTTCTCAATTCACAGCTGTCTCTCTGATGTGTGTGCCTTTGTTCCACACAGTAATCTTTGTGCTCTATCCAGCCGGTCTACTCTACTTGTACAAAGCCTTTTCCTTACTTTGAATAAATGTCAGATGCTATTTAAAAGGAAATTGAGTCTTACCACCTCACCTCCCCCTCCCCCCGCCAGCCCTGCAGTTGTCTGCAGATGTGATCCATTTCTTGTTCAAGAGCTGTGGGTGGTTTGGTGTTCTTTCTTCCAAAATATTGCAATTGTTTGATTCTGGTATTAGCTAAGCTGCTCAGAGCATTACTGACAGGCAGTTCCAGATGGTGGACTTTAATGTCCTTCAGGGGATGGCCTGTCATCTAATTTTCCCTATGGTGGGCTAAAAACTCATAAATTCATTCAACCTCTGGATGAAATGGTTCCTTATGAAATGTACTCATGACACTGAAAGAATAATAGCTAATTTACAAACAGAGAATGCCCAAATTTGTTACTACAGTCTTAATTTTCCTTAACCCATCATTCACAGAAACAACAAATTTGAATGCAGGCTTTTAATAAAACCATGGCCATATATGCTACCTTGCTTTTTCAGCCAAACTGCTTATTCATTCAGGTCCAGATCTTACTGTTTACCTCAGGAGTAATACAAGGCCTTTTCCTGTACTGGGCAGGCAAACATACTGTTCATGTTTCCTTGCTAATCCCTGAAAGCTACTATGATGTTAAAATGTGTCTACTACCTCTTCCATTACTAGCAAAAGTTAAGTATCCCAGTACAACCAGTCACATTGCACTATAAAACCCATGCTGCTGCTGCTTATTTGCTTGGTGTTTTTCCTGAACATATATGAATGAGCATATGATAGTACACTTCTTCATATTTATTCCTTAGCCTTTTGCCTTTCTCATGCATTGGTCCATAGGCCCACGGAGCCTGTATTGGGATATGTCATTTCTTTTTCTAAATCTCAGAAATACTAGCATTGGTGACTTATAACTTGAAAGGTGCATGATACAGAGTATTACTCAAATCAAAGGGAAAATTAAAATTCTTTTAGGAAATGGGGTTTACCCTATATAGGATCATTAGGATTTGCTTAAAAACCAGGCTTGTAGATAGAGAACATTTGCATACATGATATCCTGGGTTGAATCTCCAGCACCGTAAAAAACTTAAACCTACATCAGTTTCAGGGCTGAGTATAGGTGCCTGCATTCAACTTGTTGAAGAAGTGTGAGGGATGACTGTGTTAGACATACTTTTAGATTGAAGTAGTCACCCCTGAGACAATTAAAGAAATGTCTGGAAGCCTCTTAATGAGTCTGGCAAATTCTCTGTGATCCACTTAGGTCTACCTGTGTCTCTAGAGGTGAGTGGGCAGGCTAGAGATCTGCTGGCTGGCTATCCATTGGATAATGTCGTTTACCTCATATCTTCAGCAGCAATGCTCTGCAAGTGTCCTTCCTTGTGCCAGAACATAGGAGTCAGAGAATTTTCTCAGTCTGTGCTAATCTTTCATCCAAAGTCTTCTTTCCTTCTGCAGATATCCTGTAGAGGCTCACTGTTCACACAAATCATTCAGATACAGGTAAACACGATTGCCTAAATATGGAACAAAGAAAAGGTATGTTTATAATGGTGAGTGTGTTTATTTGCCTGTATGGCTATGCACCACGTGCTTGCAATACCCATTACAGCCAGAAGATCACTGAGTGGAATTGGAGTTAAAGCCCTTGAGAGCTAGCATTGAGTGTTGAGAAGGAACTGGATTCCCCTTGTAAGTGAGTACATACCATGTGTGTCTTCCTGGTTACCTCACTCAGGAGGTTCTTTTCCAGTTTCATCCATTTGCCTGCAAATTTCATGATGTCCTCCTTTTTAATAGCTGACTAGCATTTCACTGTGTAATTGTAGCACATTTTCTTTATCTATTCTTCAGTTGAGGGACATCTAGATTGTATCCAGTCTCTGGCTATTATGAATAAAGCTTCAAGGAAGTAATTGATCAAATGTCCTTGTTGTATGGTGGAGTAACTTGTTCGGTATATGCCCAGGAGTAGTATAGCTGGATCTTCAGGTTGTTCTATTCCTATTTTTCTGAGAAAGTGCCAGACTCATTTCCACAGTACTTGTACAAGTTTGTACACCCACAAGCAATAGAGAAGTGTTCCTCATCCTCTCCAGCATGTGCTGTCACTTGAGTTTTTGATCTTAGCCATTCTGATGGGTGTAAGATGGAATTCCAGAGTAGTTTTGATTTACATTTCCCTGATGACTAAGGATGTTGAACATTTCTTTAAGTGTTATCAGCCATAAAGTACAGGATAACCACACTACAATTCACGTACCCCAAGAAGATAAGTAACAAGGAGGGCCCAAGGGAGGGTGCTGTAATCTCACTCAGAAGAGGAAATAGAATAGACAGCAGAACTTGTTGAAGAGAGGGAGTATGGAGGGAAATGAAGGTGGGGAACAGATGTGGGGAGAGCATGGGCAAGAGGCCAGAAGGCTTGGACAGAGAAGAGAAACTGAGGGTGGGGGTGTTGCTGGTATAAGCTGGAGACCTAAGACAGGGTAGGCTCCTGGATATGAGGATATGAGGGAGGGTGACTCTAGCTAAGACTCCTAGTAGGGGGGTCATGGACACTGAAGAGGCCTTCCTCTAACTAGACACAACTCCTAGTGGAGGAAGGGGAACACCAACCCATCCATAAAAACTTTGACCCACAGTTTACCCTGCCTATAACATGTGCAGGGATAAAGTTAGAGCATAGATTGAGGGAATGACAAGCCAATGCCTGGCGCAACCTGATATCCACTCCATGGGAGAGAGCCAAGCCCTGACACTTTTAAGGATACTCTGCTGTGCTTGCAGACAAGGGCCTAGCATAGCTGTCCTCTGAGTGGCTCCACCTAACAGTAGAAGGAAACACATGCTGAGACTGAGAACCTTGTGGAAAAGTGGAGAGGGAAGATAGAAGGACCCGGAAGGGACAGGAGCAGAAGCTCCATGAAGAGATCAACACAGCCAACTAACCAGGGCTCCGGGTCGGGGGAGCTTGCACCACCGAGGACCATACATGGACTGGACCTAGGCCCCTACAGTGATGTAGGAGATGGACAGCTTGGTCTTCATGTGGGTTCCCTAGTAAGGAGGGGTAGGGCTGTCTCTGACAAGGCCTGTTGCCTGCTATTTGATCACTTCATTCTCGCGCGGCTGCCTTGCCTGGCCTCTTTTAAAGAGGATGTGCTCAGGCCTGATGGATGTGCTTGGTGTGCCTGGCTGGGTTGGTGGGAGGGTGCTCCCTTTTTTTGAGGAGTAGGGGAGGGACTAGGGGGAAGAGGGAGGGAGAGTGGGACTGGAAGAAGGGGAGGGAGGGGGCTATGATTATAATGTAAAGGGAATAAATTAAAAAATTAAAAAGAAAGAAAGAGACTGGTTTATTTTTCAGGGAGAGCAGCCAGTGTTCTCAAAGACTGATGATTCTTAAAGGCTGAGTCATGTATCAGTCTCTACTGAATTTGTTTCACTTGGTTTTCCTTTCTTTTTATTTTCTGTAAACCACTCAGTCTTTAACCCAGAATCCTCATTTCATAGCCTTAGGGAAACATGAGGCCTGGCTGGAAGGAAGGTGAAGTAAGAAAGAAATGTAATTAATATTGGGGGTGGGGTTGAGTGCTTGAGGCCAGTAGTGACTTAAAGCACATAATCAACCTGAACTTCAGGCCAATTCTGTGATCCTCAAATCTCCAAAAGTTTAAATAGTAGAGCAAAGCAGCCTTGGATGGTATAGTATCTCTAAGCCCTGTTTCTCTGGGGACTCCCAGGAAAGTTCTATGGAAATACTCAACTCTGCCCTCAATCCCAGCTGCCTAAAGTCTCCTCTGTGCCTAGGGTCAGCCTCAGGGCAGAGATTGGGTAATGAAGGGCATTCCTTTACAAGTACAGCATCTGCTTTTCCCCAGGAGCCTGGAAGAAGCTAAAGCAGCTGGCTGAGAGAGAATGTTTGTATGCAAAGACTCTTTCTTCAGGAGACACCACAGATCGATGACCTGATGCTTCTAAGGCTATTGAAACACCTTTGCTTTTCAGTATGGGAGTCTTGGAGAGCACTTACTGTACCAAACCTCTATGAGGCTTAAGTAACAGATTTGGGACCAGGAACAGGACAGACAAAAGTCAGTTAGCACACACAACTAACAGAAGGAAAGAAGTCAAATGAAAGCCAGTCGTGACTGCAAACTAAAGGCATGGGGAATGGCCACAGCAAAGTAGGAAGGAATTGTAAGGATTTCTGAAATGGTCAAAACATCATGAGAACAATTGGGTCCCGACAACAGTGCTACCACAATTGGGTCCCGACAACAGTGCTACCAGAGCAAGTAATCACAGACCCCGAAAGTGCTTGGATTCTGCATTTGGTGAGGAAAGAAACCCTTGACTTGCAGTAGACAGTGTGGCAGAAAAAAGGATGTCCATTGTGAGTACCTAGCTACCAGGCTATCACCAAAGTCCTGTTCTGCCCCCTTTGTTCCTTGCTGGGGACTGCACTACTTTCCCTCACTCATTTTCCCTCCTCTTGCTCCCCACCCTCTTACCTCACCTCACAGTCCCCAAACCCACTCTGCTCATCAGTGTCACTTCAATCCAAGATCTCTTCTCGAGGCCTAAGTGCCTTCCCTAATCACAGCCACTGCCTCTGTAGCTCAGGGCTTATGGGAGCCTGGAACTTCTTTTCCTCAGCCTGCTGGGATGTGTCTCTGTCTTCAAGGCAGGTTTCCTTGGGACTAGAAGGAAAACTGGCAGATTCTCACAAATCTATTGAAAGTAAGCATGTGATAAGTCTGTAAACTTGGGGGATTTGGGCTAAAGACAACTGAGGTATTTGGTCTCCAGCCTTGAGCCGAGAAACGTGTATTCACCCTGGAAACAAATACATTTTAATGGAATACACCTGGCCTGAATGTAGATGTGGGATTATTGAGGAGAAAAGAGGGATAGGTAAGAGGAGCCGGTGAATAAGAACAAAATACAGGATCTGTCAGATGGATCTGTGGATAATGGCACAAGCCTGACAACCTGACTTGGATCACTGGATGCCATGCGGTAGAAGGAGAGAACTGACTCCTGCAAGTTGTCCTCCTAAATCCACACATGTGCTGTGGCCTGTGCACATGCCTCCACACACATATGCACACCAATAAACAGGGCAAGAAATATAGTAGTGCACAAACTGTGTATGAGAATAACTACAGACTTTCGAGAATTAGTTAAGCTGTGCTTTTCTGCCTTTCTTTGTTTGTGATTGTTTAAGTGGAGTGGACAAACTACACACGTGGAGGTCTTTGAGCCGGTCAATTCTCCCTTCCCCCATGTGGGTTCCAGGCACTGAAAGCACGATGCCTGCCTTTACCTGACAAGCCATCTCACAAAAGCCCAAAACTCATTCTTAAGACAGAGTCCTGAAGGTATTGTCTAAAATAAAGGTCATGGAAATGTTTGTCTATTTGAACCTGTCAGTATCTCTGCTCAGAAAGACCATTTTCAAAGTTCCATTCTCATGAATAATGTGAAGGAACACATACACACACTTTTATTTGCTGCTAAACATTTTTTTAACTTTCTATTTTTACCCTGAAGGTTTTGTTTTTGTTTGTTTGTTTGGGGGGTAGGGTCTTGCTCTGAAACCCTGAGTGGCCTGATAACCACTGTGTTGTCCAGACTGGCCTCAAACTTCTAGCATCCAATTGGCTTCAAGTCTCACAAGTGCCGGGAGTATAGCTATATTCCACCACACAGGCTTTAATTTCAATGAAGGTAAAATATTCCTAATAAAATCTTTCCCACAGAATAAAGTACCTCTCTGGTTTCAGGTGTACTGCATTTCTGTCTCCAAACAGATAAGGCCATGGGGAAATGTTTTATTTCTCCTTGTCTTTCCCATTCTGCCATGCCAATTGGAATATTTATAGTCCTACTTTTCACCCCATTCTGATGTCCCAAATCATGGGATTGGAGTACATATGAAAGTAACTGGTGGAGGTTGGTCTGATGCTAGTACTGAACCTCTGTGTAAAACTGCCAAAGTCATTGTAACTGATTGGCTAATTAAACAACCTAAACCTGGGCAGAGCAGAAAGGAGTAAGCATGGCTAAGGTTCCTGGGCTTTGGAAAATCCCATAATGCATCACAGGAAGGACAGAAGGACAGGAAGAGAGGAAGAACGAGGACACCATCAGGATGGGTTAGCCTGGAGAAAACACCACGTGGCCTGAGAGAAAGGACTCTAATAGTGGAATGAAAAGGCCTAGAAGAAAAATACAAGCAAGTACCATGGGATTATGGATGACAGGTTGTCTAGTTGAGTAGGATTAAGATGGATGGCATTGAATGGAGGCTGGGAGATGGATGGAGAAGTTATTAAGACAGTGTAAGATAAATATCTGCCTGGCCCAAGGTAAATAAGGCAATTATAAAATCTAATGTGCCTATGTTTTTGATAGGTTAAATATTACCGCCATGATAATCTTAGGGCTAAAAAGAATAAACCTTATATTGTCCAACACGCCTTTCATTATTTTACAACAACAAGTAACAAAGGAGCCAGCTCTGGTGATATACTACTGTAAATCCCAGCACTCTGGAGCCTGAGGTAGGAGAATCTCCAATTTGAGGCCAGCCTGGCTTGCAAATTAAGGATGCCATTTCAAGAAAAGCTAGCACTGGACTGGGGAGGGGGCTTAATGTGTAAAAGCACTTGGTGTGCAAGCATGGGCACCTGAGTCTGACTCCCCAGAACCAACGTAAAAACCAGACATTTGGCACAAGTGCACTCAGTGCCAGTGTTCCTGTAGCCAGCGTTCCTGAGGAAAATAAGAAGCACCTGTCTCCTCCAGCCTTCCTCTCTCTCCTTTTTTCCGTAAGATTCCCTGCACTCTGCTCAGAGTTCCAGACCAACAGAACCAAAATATCTGGGCTCAGGGGGAGTCTGCAGTGACCGATGCTCCAACCAAGGATCGTGCACTGAGAAGACCTAAATCCCCTGCTCAGATGTAGCCCATGGGCAGCCCAGTCTGAATGTGCATTTCATTGTAAGGGGAGCAGGCAATGTCTCTGATATGGATTCAGTGGCCTGCTGTTTGACCTCCTCACCCTGAGGGGGCAGCCTTGCCAGGTCACAGAGGAATATAATACAGCCAGTCCTAATGAGACCTGACAGGCTAGGGTCACTTATCAGTGGAAAGGGGAGGAGCATAGGGAGAGAAGAGGGAAGGAGGGTGGGTCTGGGAGGAGGTGAGGGAGGGGTATACAGCCAGGAAACAAAGTGAATAAATTGTAATAAATAATAAATTAAGGGGGAAAAATGAAAAGATTACAAATGAGTTAGCCTCATCTACAGACTGGAAAGATGACAGAGAGCCTGTTTCTTTACCTAAGGTTGCCCTCTGTCCTCCATATGAGTGCTGTTGTATAAACAAGCTTGCATTCACACACATGAATACACACACATTCACACACATGAATACACACACACACACAAACAAACAAACAAACAAAGGGGAGAGAGAGAGAGAACTATAGTGGCCCCAAGAATTCGAAGGATTTTTTTTTTTTTTTTTCAAAAACGAAGTGTCCACAGGTGTGTGGGTTTATTTCTGGGTCTTCCATTCAATACCCTTGATCAACCTGTCTGTTTTTATGCCAATACCATGCTGGTTTTTTTTTTTTTTTTTTTTAAACTGTTACTTTCGCTTTGTAATACAGACTGAAAACAGGGATGGTGGTACCTCTAGAAATTCTTTTATTGTACAGAATTGTTTTAGCAATCCTGGGTTTTTCATTTGTCCCTATGAAGTTGAGAATTGCTCTTTCCAGGTCTGTTAAGAATTGTGCCGGGATTTCCCTGGGCATCGCACTGAATATGTAGATTGCTTTTGGGAAGATGGCCCTTTACACATATGTAGCAGATGTGCAGCCTGTTCTTGATGTGGGCCCCTAATAGTTAGAGAGGGGGCTGTCTCAGACACTCTTGCCTGCCTTTGGATCTCTTTTCCATAGCTGAGCTGCCTTTTCTGGCATCAGTGAAAAGGGATGCACTTAGTCCTGCTATGATTTGATGTGCCAGGGTAGGTTGCTACCCACTGGGGAGGGGTGCCTCCCCTTCATTGAGGAGGAAGGGGGATATAGGAAAGGGAGTTTGAGAGTGGGACTGGGAGTAGTAGGGGGAAGGGGCTGCAATTAGGCTGTAAAGTTATTAAATAAATGACTTAATGAAAAACAAAAGAGTTCAAAGAACACCAGGCTTTAATCCCAGTACTCAATGAGGCAGAGACCAGCCTGATCTACTGGCAAGTTCCAGAGCATCTGGGGTGCACAAAGAAACCCTGTCATGGGGAGAGGGGGAAGGGAAGAGTTCAGAAAGACCTCAAACACAGAGCTTTACTCCCAGCACTTGGAAAGAAGAGGCCAGCAGATGACAGCCTACCTAAAAGGACATAGAAAAGGAGATGCTTTTGCTCCTTGCCTGCTTGCCCTGACTCTTGCCAACAAGTACATGCCTTCAATGGTATTTGAGCCTACTTTTGTGGGTTTCAATATACATGAGACACGAGTTGAGACATCCAGTCCTCTAAATTAAACTATTGGATTGCAGTTTCTGAGTTTTGATCTTGTTTGTTTGTTTGTTTGTTTGTTTTTCTTTGTTTCCACTGTGTTTCACTGTGTAGCCTTGGCTGTTCTGGAACTAGCTCTGTATGCCAGGCTGGCCTTGAACTTACAGATATCTACCTGTTTCTGCCACCAGACTGCTGGGATTAAAGGCATGTGCCACCACCACCTGGCTGATTCTTGGAATTTCTGTTCGGAGCTAGCCATTGTTGGACCAGCCAGACCACAGCATGTAATCAATGCTAATAAATTCCCTTCATACATAGATAAATAGATAGATGATACACATTTATTCTATCAATTATGTGCCTACAGAGAACTATGACTAAAATACTTGGCTACATAGCTAACCCCATTCTCAACAAATATTAATAATAATGTCTTATTTCACATCCTTTTCTTTGAGACAGGATTTCTTTATAGATCCTAGGCTGTCCTTAAACACACAATGTGGCCTAGACTGGCCTTGAACTTGCAAACATTCTGCTTGCCTCATCCCCTCCTCCAAGTGCCAAAATAACAGAGAGGTACTTTCCCACCCAGTTTGGAAATGTGCATTGAGATCATCATATGCAGAAAGATATGTTAGCCATGACTCATGTAGGTGATCTCGTTTCATGATCACCCTAAGGTGACAACCATATCTCTTCCTATTCCTTCATACCAGAATGGACAGAAAAATACACATTTACAAACAAGAGGATATACCCCAGGTAATTTAAACAGATAAATTATTAGTGCTGCTGGTTTTTGTAAACAGGGCTAGAGGGGACAAGGCTTAGCTGTCATATTTTGAAACTAATACTTATTCACACAGGCATAATTAGGATTATGTATTTAGCCACTCAGAACTCTTTACCTATTTTTAACTTTTTGAGATTATATGATAATTACATCGTTTCCTTCCTTCCCTTTCCTCTCCAACTCCTCCCATGTATCTACCCTTGCTCTCATTAAAATCCAGGGCCTCAGTTTTTTCATCACTTTTCCCTGGCGGGACTGCCTGGCCAGGCCACAGGGGTAAGAGGAAGAGAGCATGCTCAGTCCTGATGCAACTTGATGAGCTGGGCTTGATGGGCAAGGGAGAACACCTTTTTTGGCAAAAAGAAGAAGGGGATGCGGGGGGGGGGGGGGAAAGGATGGGACTGCGAAGGGAGGAGGGAGGAAGCTACAACAAACTTTTAAAGTGAATAAAAAAATAAAAATTAAAAATCTTATGGCCTCCTCTTTGTTGTTATACACAAACATACATGGACAAACACACACACACACAAACACATACACACACACACCTTTTAATACATAAACACCACCTGCTCAGTCTGTACAATGTTACTTGTAAGCACGTTGTCAGGGCTGAGCATTTGGGGAAAGATAACTGGGGTGATGAATGTTCTGGAAGTCTCTCTCACATTGTAAGAGACTGGAAGTTTGCTGGCCATCAGAGCCAAAGTTAAAAATACACCTTGAAGTCACTTAGGAGATAAGACTGCTAGACCACCATAACCTTAAACTGTTTAACCTGCCTTTAAGGGAACAGCATACAAACCAGCCTTACTTGCCTTGCATTTCCCATGTAATCAGCGTTTACAGCCTAAGCTGATATGTAGCTGTCATCTTAAGTTCTGTTCTCGTCTATGCCCCTGACCCAGAGTAATGCACGTGTGTCATTTGCTGATATAGCAAACACAGAAAATAAGAAAATATACCATAAGGGTTGAGAGCATCCATACTCTTATGGATATTAGCTAATTAGAGATAATGTTTCTTAGCTGGGTAAGTTGTGATCGGTTAGAGCCAGAGATGTGATCCCTTCTAAAACTCTGTTGGAGATTTCTATAAATTGTTTCATCCCTTCCTCATGTGATGCTTTTCTCCCTTTACTGTACAATAAATACAGAGTGAAAAATGTATTCATTTAATCCCAGAACTCAGGAGGCAGAAGCAGGCAGATGTCTGTGATTCAAAGCCAACCTGGTCTGTGAAGAGAGTTCTGGAACAGCCAGGGTTACCTAGTAAGGCCCTATCTGAAAACAGAAACAAGAACAAACCAAGAAAAAAAAATACAGAGCAAAGCCCATTTTAAGGTACAGGCACACAGCTCATACAAGACACAGATACACCTAGAGACAGACACACAGACCCAGGTATAAATGGATCTATAGGACAGCCTTTAGTCAGGCACAGATTCAGACCCAAACAACAGACAGACAGAGTGCAGAAGACACAGGGAGCATGAAGTAGAGAATTCAAGTCTAGACTGACTCTTTGTTATATGATTTCTTTCCTTAATGTGCCAGCAATGCGTTATTGGTAACTGGGAGTTAATCACTAATGCTTCTAATCCTTGCAGATAACCAGAGGGTGTCCCCTTCCCTGGAGAAGGCCACCTCTCTTGCTTCCAACATTACTTTGTTACCTCTAGTTCTTTGCATAGGGTTGACACCTCAGGAGTCCTTCACTACCACACTAGCATGTCTGTTGCCATCCTCCTCATTCTAATCATGTTTAGCAAGCCACATTGGTGAGACCTTATGGGTACAGCTTCTGACATTTCCAGGAGACACAGTCTGTCACAGGAGGCTTCTTGTTACACCGGCCCTTACAATTCCTCCTGCCTCCCCCCCGCCCTTCAGCAATGATCTCTGAGCCTAAGGTGTATGTATTTTGTGGACATAACAGTTGGGACTGGACTCCACAACTCTGCATTTTGGATGGCTGTGGGGTTTGTAATGGTGTCTGTCTGTTGCAAAGAGAAGTCTCCCTGATGAGGGGTGAGGACTCCACTTCTCTGTGGGCATCAAAAGAAATATTTACAATGTTTTTAGTTAGGGATCTGGCTGGTCTAGTAAGGTGGTGGTTGTAGGTACTCTTCCAAGATCCATGACTTCACTAATGCTCCTGGGTAATTGGCTAGGGTTCCAGTAACAGTCATGAAGATTCATGACCATTTCTGTGCTCATCTACTTCCCTTGTGCTTTTTCTCTGAATAGCCAAAGGCTGTGTCACCTTTCCACAGTACTTAGAACCTTGTGTGTAAACATGAATACTGAGTATCTGGAAATTAAATTCTCCAGACAGCAGCCATTATTAGCTAATGACTGGGGTAAATGTAAGTATAAAATCCCAACCTCTTGGCTTCTGATTATTACAACTCTGTGGTGGATCTTATATTGTCTCCAGAGTCCTGCTACTGGGTTGTGCCAAAATGATCCTCAGATTGATTTTTACATATGCATATGCCAGTGTATCAAACACCTGTATCAACCCATAAGAGATTTCCTGGGCTCAAGCCATGCCTCTGTGGTTCAGAGCTCTTGCTCTCATCTCACAAAGGACCTGGTTCAATTTCCCAGCACCCACATTGTGGCTCACAGTTCTCTGTAATCCCAGCTCCAGGTAATGTGATAGACTTACGTTTAAGCATTTTTACAACATCATACTAAAAATTGAGAGATTATATTATTGGTGAATTACACTGGTATAGTCTTCTTCCTGATTTTATCACATTTGCACGTCTTAGTTAACATGATATACATGATATACAATACCTAACTTAATACGATCTTCCACAATTCATATGTTTAATTTTCCTTGAAACCTTAATTAATTGGCTGGCTAAATCATTTGTCACTTCTTATTTACCAAATACTTCTGTGTTAGGAATTGTACTCTGATTTGTGGATTCAAAATTCTAAGAATATTATCCTTGCCTTTCAGGAATTTACAATCAATTTAACTTTAGTAAGAAACCATGTGAAGTACCTTAAAAAGAGTTTGAGACCCTTCAGTTGTATGACTGTATACATATTTCAAACTTCACTAGGTCAGTATTTTCTTATGTATCAAATGGCTAATATAATATGTATATATTGGAATTATCCACAATTTGCGTATGATGAGTGGCTGCAACTTTGTATGTGTTAAAGACTTGGCCCTCACAGTTGCGTCACTTTAACTGGGTCATAAAAATCTCTCACCTTATTAATAGATTAATCTATGAATGGTTTCTTTTTTGAGAAGATTATTGGAAAATTATGGAAACTTTACCCATATTGCCTGGTTGCAGAAAGTAGATCACAGGGTCATACTTTGTGGCCTAGAATGTCTTAGAACTCACTATGTAGGCCAGTCTTACCTCAAACCAGTCAGTGGTTATCTTCCTGTCTCAGCCTCCAGAAGACAGGGGTTACAGGTATCTGCCACCTTGTCCAATTGCAACTTTATTATATCCCAAGCTTTTCTCTGCTTCCTAGCTGTCACTAGATGAACAGCTTTTGGTACATGCTCCCATTGCTTTGACCCTTTGACTGAAACTTCTGAATGTCAGAGCCAAAACAAATCTTTAATTCTTTTAAACTCTTTCTTTCAGGCATTTAACATAGTAAAGAAATGCTAGGTAGCATAGGATTCTTATGACAGTTCATTACTACAGCTATGCAAAAAATAGGTTTTTATATTTGATATATATGATAATGACACAGGGCTTGTATATAAGAAAAAGGAAACATAAGAGAAAGAATATTTAAATCTACCATATATATATGGGTTTTTGACATATGGAAGTGTCTGAATTGCCTCCTTTCACCACATTAGTAAGGAAGAAATTCCAGCTCTAGTTTTAAGGGAATATCTAGACAAAGCTGACACTGAACAGATAAAATAGGGATCAGAATCCTGTCAATAGAGCAGCAGCTCTCAACTTAGCAGTCCACAGGGGTTATCTAAGACCATCGGAAAACACAGACATTTATATTATGACACATGATGGCAGCAAAATTACAGTTATAAAGTAGCAACAAAAATAATCCTATGGTTGAGATCACTAGCACATGATGTGGCATTAGCAAAATTGAGAACCACTCCCATAGAGAATGAAGCAATTGAGTTATTTGGTTTCAGTTGAAAACTGTATCTGAAGCTTAGAAGAATGAAAGCATCATAACATGTTCGTGTTAGACACATGACATTAAAGTACAGTGATACAGGCAGAAAGCTATATTGTGAAGGGTCATGTATGTCATACTTTGGCTATATCACCTACCATTTACTCAGTTGACAACAATTAAAATTATTGAATAGGAGACTGATTGAATAAGATTCAGGTTTTAGTACTTCCTTTAGGGATGTAATAAAAATACATTGTAGAAAGGATAGAGCATGGACCAAATCCAGTAATGAGTATTTTTTAGGTGATAGTTATTGATGAATTGAAAAAAATGGGAGGACAAAAACAACATTTAGCTTTATTAGGATTTGTGGTTAATTGGAAGGTGAAGGTTAAGGGGAAGTGGGGATCTGGAATTTGTCCATTCTTGGATCTGAAATGGGTTGAGTTCTCTCTCACTGTTAAGAGCTCTTTCATCTGTGTCTTTCCATAACTTACTCCGGATAATTGTCAAATCTGTTTTAGAATTTCCTTTAATAAATATCACATTAGTCCTCAAACTTTCATAGAGAATCTTATTGAAAAAGGATGGATCTCACTGAATTTTAATAGTCAGCTCTTGTGAAAAAAACATAGCCGGTGTGCTGTGAGGCACTCCACAATTAGGATGTCCACACAAGATTTGCCTTTCAAACATGCTAGTTTTTTTTTTTTTTTTCAATTGAACAAATGCCATACTATTATAGAGGTTGTGACAATCTCATGTAAACCAGTATCTCACTGAGCCAGGAATGTCTGTCAGTTGGTTAGGAAATGCTTAAGGCTTCCCATGAGAATGCTTTGGCACTTTGGAGCGTTGGATACAGACTCAACCCTTATTTGGAGGGAGGTCCTTCAGCTGTTGCAGATCCAAAAAGAGTGTTAGCTTTACAGGATCAGGGATCACAGCTTAGGATTGATTCATTAGCATATCGGATTCACCTTGGGTTTGGTTCTTTGACATACCAGAACCTGCCTTAGGCTTGGTTAATATCATATCGTAGCTACCTTGTGGATCGTTAAAACATCTTGCAAACATTATATTATTCCAAGTCACATAAAATAGTTTTCAAGTTGCATAAAATGGTTTTACTTATTTTCCTAACAACTATAGAGTACTTTATTTTTAGAACTATATTTATTTATTTATTTAGTATGGTGTGTTGGGGGGAAGGGGTTAAGTCCTGTATATAGAGGTCAAAAGACAACTTTTGAGTTCTCTCTTTCCACTATGTGGGTCTCAGGGATTGAACTCGGGTTGTCAGGCTTGGAGGAAGGCCCCTTTGCCCATTATGCCTTCTCACTGGCCCCTGAATATAGTTTTTAAAACAAAGTTGGAAATGAATGAATGTCTGGATCTATATACAGATACTATCATAATTATGTGTTTTAGGATCTAGATGAACTATGTACTGAGGATCAAACCTGAGCTATGTACATGTGCTAGACAATGTTTTACTATTAAGCTATATCTATAACCTGTATGGGCAAGGCTTGAAGAAAAAAGGTAACATCTTAAAATGGTCATCCAGGATGATTTTTTTTTAAGTCTTGCATTTGTCTATATTTTCAAAGATTTGTTTTATTTCATTTATATATTTATTTGCATTTGTGTATGTGTGTGTGTGTGTGTGTGTGATACAAAGGCTCTAGCCATGTAGGGTATGTATCTTCCTCAATAACTCTTCACCATAATTTTGGAGACTCTGCCTCTCATTGAATTTGGAACTCACCAATTCAGCCATACTCTCTGGCCTGCAACACTAGGAATTCCCCTGCCTCTGCATTCTAGTGTTAGGATTATGGGTGCATGCTACCATACCTAGTTTGTGATGTGGGTGTGGGCAGTCTGAACTCAGGTTCTCATGCTCGAGCAACAAGCACTTTACAGACTGAGACATGTCCCCCAGCTCCTATTTTTTAATATCTTCTCAGTGACCACCAGATGACATTTCTAATCATATACTGGTGAGGCCTGAGTTATATCTCCACTGGAGATCAGCAGGAAGAATGCCTTCTGTTCCCAGTGAGAGATCCACTGTGCTTAAAGTGTCTCTATGAAAAAGGAAAGAGTGTCCAGGCCTTCCACTCACTTGAGGGTGAGTTGATAAATACTTAACAAAACTAAAAATCAGACATTGGCTTCCCATGGTGGGCCAAGGAGAATATGCTCATCATGATAGGTAAGGGCAGGAGGAGATAAGGCTCTAACTGTGACAAAAGTCGAAAAGCCTAAAACAAAGGCATATTTGGGATTTTTCTATTGCCAGTAGCACCCAACCCTATTTGTGGACCAGGGGAGAAAAAGGTCAAGGTCACAGGACATATTATTAAAGAAAAGCAAAGCTTACCTACTGAACAAAATGGGAAAAAAAAGAATAAAAAATACACTGTTATGATACAAACTAATCATTTTACTTTTTCTGGAAAAATTATCCAAACACAAAAGTTAGGAAGAAGTTGATTTCATGATAAGTTAATAAACAGGCAGCGAGTTTACTAACAATAACACCTAAGACTAATTTGAGCCCATCAGGACATTCAAACTTAATCTGTTGTTTTTAACAAAATCTCAATTGTTCGATTTTACCAACAAAGGCTGGAGAACCACATGCTGGTGTGAAAGCTTGCTACCATAGAGAGGCAGAGAAAGCACCCAGCTGACCTTCCTACTCAGCCTACAACCCAGAAGGAAAAAGGACTTCTTCTCCATGCTGTCCCAAAACCTCCTTCAAACTAAATGTCTCTCCTATCTACTTCCTGTGTATCTCTCTACCTTCCTGATTTCCTCCTACTCTCTCTGTTTTTTTTCCTATGTTCAGTCCCTGTCAACTGGTTTCTTGCTCCACCTCTTGCCCTATGCATGATTTTATTTAATCCTGTTTAATATATTTAAGCAGAAAGCGCATGGATTAAAGGTGTGTGCTAGGGATGAGCCACACCACAACTAGAAATGTGTTTCCCCAGTAAACAACACAACCTCAGGGTTCACAGTATGATCAAAATATCCTGCAATATTAATCAAAAATGGTTAGTGTTATTTTTTAGTATTACTACTACAAACGTAACAATTAACTTGTGGCCAGACATAGTGGCTCACACCTTTTATCTACCACTACACAGGCAGAGGTAGACAGATCTCAAGTTCAAGGGCAGCCTGATCTACAGATAGAGTTCCAGAAAAGCCAGAGCAACACAGAGAAACACTGTTGAGGGAAAAACAGAAAGCCCAAACAAAAAACAGTTAACTTGCGTTGGGTCTGGAAGAACAGACTTGTAATCTCAGTGGCTCTGGAGGATGAGGTAGGAGGTTCACTTGTTCAAGGCTGTATTAGACTGCTTAATGAGACATTGTCTCAAAAAGTTAAAAAAAAAGAGAGAGAGAAAGAGAATTGGGGATATATAAGTCAGTGGTAGAGTGCTTGTCTAGTATGTGAAAGGCCCTTAAGTATGACAAGAACAGCTAAAAGTTAATTTGTACAAATATTATAAGAAATTATATTTCTGGACATCTAAAGGGTTTGTAACTAAATAATTATTGCGTCCATTTCCCCCCATAGATATTTCAATGCTTTCTGAACTTGTTCTGTTTCTCTGGTGTTGTATACCTGTAGTATACAACAGGGTTAGAAATCTGAAGACTGCCTGAACAACATAGTGAGACTCTGTCTCAAAAAAAAAAAAAAAAAAAATATATATATATATATATATATATATATATATGGTTTGTAACAACTTGAAACATGCATCTTCAAACCTATCACTACAAAAATTCTCTCTATCAGGATTGCCTTGAACCCAGGTTTCAGGTCACTAAACCATTCAATACCATATTGCTCTTGTTCTGAGCTTGCATCTTGCATATTAAAATCTTTGCGTTTCTCACAAAATCTGTGTCACTTTATCTTGACTGTATGCTTCACTTCAACATTGTGCCCAACAGCTATTTTTTTAAAGGAGAGAAAGGTTAATTCATTTTTTATTACCTGTTTTATTTATCTCCTTTTTATCAGTCTGTTTTGTTGTTGTTGTTGTTTTGTTTTTTGCTTTGATATTGACATCAGAGATAGAGCTTCCTGGAGTAAAAGAGACTGATAAAACAGACTTGAGGGAAAACCCCAAAGTATAATAACTGAAGCCCAGCAAGGGTAGTGTACACCTTTAGTCCCAGCACTTGGGAGGCAGAGGCTGGTGGATCTCTGAGGTCAAGGTCAGTCTGGTCTACAGAATAAGTTCCAGGACATCCAGGAATATGCAGTGAAACCCTGTCTCAAAAAAGAAAAAGAAAATAACAGAAAGTGGTAGGGCATGGTGGTGAGGGATCCAGCCTTCAGAAGATAGAGGCAAGTACATCGTTGTGATTTCAAACCCAGACTGGCCTACATAGAGCCATGGTTCTTAACCTTCCTTAAGATGCAACCCTTTAGTACAATTCCTCATGTTGTGGCGACACCCAACCATAAAATTAGTTTTGTTGCTACTTCATAACTGTAATTTTATTACTTTTATGAACTGTAATGTAAAAATATCTGATATGCAACCCCTGTAAAAGGGTCATTTAAATCCCAAAGAGTTTGCAACCCACAGGTTGAGAACTACTGCCATATGGAACATATTGAGGGTTCCATAGTGATACCTTGTCTCAAAAAATAAAACCAGTGAGTTATATATATAAACCAATCCATTAGGCTCTACCCTGATAACCTCATCTTAAAGTAATTACTTCTTAAAAGTCAAATCTACATAAAACATCCTGGGCATGAGGTTTCAATAAGATTTTGAAATGAGTTTTAAAACATAAACATTCAATCCACAACAATTATTTTATGCACACTGTGATGTTCTGAATTAGAATGTTCCCTCACGAAGGGGAGGAGGACCTCCCCTATCAGTGGAGTTGGAAAGAGGCATGGGAGCAGATGAGAGAGGGAGGGTGGTATTGGGAGGGGATAAGGGAGGGGGCTACAGGGGGAATACAAAATGAATAAACTGTAATTTATAAAAATACAAATAATTTTTTAAAAGTGGAAAAAGAGAAAAAAAGAGAATGTTCCCTCATAGGTTCATAGGCTCACATGTTTTAATGCTTAGTCCCTAATTGGTAGAACTATTTGGAGAAGATTAGGATGTGTCTCCTTGTTGGAGGAGGTGTGTCACTGGAGGCGGACTTCAAGGTTTCAAAAAACCATGGCCTTCCCAGTTAGCACTCCGTCCCATGCTTGTGACACAGATGTAAACTTTCAGCTACTGCTCTAGTACTATATATACCTGCTTGCTGCCATCTTTCCCTAGACCTCCACATTCCCATCATGATGATCATGGAGTCTAATATTTTGAAACTGTAAGCCTAAATCAACTCTTTTAAAAGTTCCCTTGGTCATGGTATTTTTTTTTTTAATCACAGTTTTATCACAGTATTAGAAAGGTAACTACACACACTTTTTCAATTTATTTTTATTTTATTGTGTGAATGTTTTGCACACACCACAGGGTCTATGTACCATATGCTTGCAGTGCCCAAGGGTGGCAGTAGAGGGTGGCAGATCTAGAGTAACAGATGGCTGGAGACTGCCATGTTGGGTTCTGGGAATTGAACCTCCATCCTGTGGAAGAGCAGTGTTCTTAACTGCTGGGCCATCTCTCCAACCCCAATAGAAAATTTTTTATAAGTTACTCAATATGTTATATGCTGTACAAAATGAACTGAGACAAACATCAAAAGCTTACCTTTTAAAATGAAGTCAAAAGAAACCAGTTTTAAAATTTATATTTTTTGTTCCTCTATCTCATATTCTAGAAAATCTCCAAAACCCACAGTGAAAAGCTAATTACATCTCATAACCTCACACAGAATATTGCCCACTGGATTCAGGATAGTGAGCTTTATTAACCAATTGCTGAGAGTGCCAGCTTCTTAAAGCATTGTATGCCTAAGGCTTAAACTGCACCTGTACCATGGACACTGAATAAATTTTGACTGTTATCGAAGTTCATTAGAGTCAAATTACCTTTAAATTTTTGGGGACAAGGTCTTAACCTGTAGCCCTGACTGGTTTGGATCTCCCTATAAAGCCCTGGCTCTCCTCAAACTGACAGTTTTTCTGTGTGCAAGCCAACATGCCTGGCTTTTATTTATTTATTTACTTATTTATTTACATTCAATATATTTTTGTCGTATTCTTAGCTATCCTTCAGATATTTCCGGGTCCTTCTTATCTCCCTACCACTACTCCTGGGCATGAGCCTGCCCTGGAGTGTGGTTGATATACCTAATGACACTTCATTGGAGAACAATTGATTTTCCCATTTCCAGAAGATAGCAATTTGAAATAAGTTCTAGGTTAGAGGCAGAATTATGCGTACAATTCCACTATTCTGTGATGGGATTATTGCCTGCTTTGAACCTGTGCAGGTCCTTTGCATGCTTTTTAAATTTTTTGGACAGCATTCAAATATATAGCCCAGGTTAACCTTGAACTAGTCATACTCGAATCTTAGCCTCCTAAGCACTACAATTAGAGATATATAACACCATGTCTACATCAGAAATTTACTATTTGTCTTCACCAACCTGCAACTTATCAACAGGTTTGGGCCTACGTTCACCATACCATTATATATTTTCCCCATTGCCTATATCATCAGGATTCTATAAATGCTTTTTTAAAAGACTATTCTTTTTGTTAGTACCCCGAGTAAAGTGTTAAGTACACATGACAGACATTCACCACACACACGTGTGGTATTTGTGGTTAAAACTAATTAGGAAATTCTATTTTAACATTTTTGAAAATCAGGAGTCACTGTTTAGAAGTCTCTTGGACCATACTAGGCACAATGCTCTATCCTGTTATGATGCTTCAAGGCTTTACTCTGTGACTTTAAGCAGGATGACAAAAGGACTTTATCTTAAAGGTCAATGAACACCAAACCACCCACAGCTCTTGAACAAGAAATGGATCACATCTGCAGACAACTGCAGGGCTGGCGGGGGGAGGGGGAGGTGAGGTGGTAAGACTCAATTTCCTTTTAAATAGCATCTGACATTTATTCAAAGTAAGGAAAAGGCTTTGTACAAGTAGAGTAGACCGGCTGGATAGAGCACAAAGATTACTGTGTGGAACAAAGGCACACACATCAGAGAGACAGCTGTGAATTCAGAAAGCAAAACGAACTGGTCCACAAGACGAAATGAGAGACAAGGGGTCTCTAAGAGCAGGGAGGGAAAGGGTCCCGCTGAATGTCCATGGGCAGGGGCGGCGCAGGTGCCTCCCAGATGAGTCCAGATCAGTAAAGGACAGCAGTCAGTCCACAGATGGCGAGTGGGTGCAGGGGCCTGAAATGGCGGCGGTGGAGCAAGCCTTGTGGGCAGATGGGTGCAGTCTGTCCACCGGGCAGGAGGCAGTGGACAGCGTCCAGCGGCGGAGGGCGATCTGTCCATCAGGTGACAGGAGCCCATCTGGTATCTGGAGCCCAGGACAGTGTCCAAATGCGCCCAGGAGGGGCTGCGCTGAGCTGTCAGCACTGGGGGGCATCTTGCTCTCCAGAGCCAGGCCCAGCAGGGACAGCAGCGGGAGCCTGGGGAGCTATTCCTGGAACAAAGGCTAGGCGGACACAGGAGGGGACCTGGGGTGGGGGGCGCATGCGAGATCTGGACAGAGGTGCTGTGTGGGGGAGAACTCGGGTCAGCAGGGAGGCGCGGTGGGGGGGGGGCGCCCACGGCGATCCTGGCTGCAGCAAGGATCATGCTATGCACATGACAGCAGCCCACCCTCCCGGAGCCCCCTCCCAGGCAGCCGGCGGCCTAGAAGTCCTCGTCCTCCTCCCACCCGAACACCCGCTTCATCTCGGCCAGGAAGTCTCTGTAATTGCCGAGCAGGGGGCTTCTCGTCTGGATGTAGGGGATCACCCACTGCAGGGCCCGGCCCTTGAGGCGGGTGATAAGGAACGTCACCTTGAGCTTGTCGCTGTCGAAGATCTTTTCGTCCACGAACATGTAGGAGCCCGTCTGCACGATGAACTCCGGGAGCCGGTCGGTGTCGCCATCAAACAGCTCGGGAAAAGGGATGGGGTTTTCCTGACGCGGGGTGCTCTCCTGGGGCTCGGGCAACTTGGACTTCGTCTTCTTCACCTTGCCTTTCATGGCGCTGCGCCGTCTCCGCTGGGCTCGCCGCCGGGAAGCCAGCTTTGGGCTAGGTCTCTGGGCGCTTGGAGGGGTCGGGTGGGCTTCGCCTGGTGGGCTGAGAGCACAGCTTGTCAGGTCCAAGGCGTCGCCGGAAGTGCGGGAGCGCCGGGGCGGGCTCAGGGTGACCTGTGGGCGGGGCTCCAGCCTGTGTGCAGAGCTGCTGCCGCAGGGTCCTCAAACCTTGCTGGTCACAAGTGCGCCTGCGCGTCTATGGGCGGACCCAAGCTAAAGCAACCAGAGGGGTTCATAGCTCTGTGATCCTAAGCACTGGCAAGGGTTCTGAGCTTACCTAGGCGCGCATCATGAAGAGTCAGAGAGTCTGGGAGGATACTGGACTGACTCCTGGCATCTTTTGGAGATGGTGCAGCTCCCTGTCACTGGAGAATAAGAGAGCAATTACGGTGTACTGCAGCCCACTTTCGAAGCCCCTCCCTCGCCAGCCTCTGTGTTTTCCTTTCCAGACTCTAGGCTGTGGACACCTTGATAATTAGCCGATCGTTGCACACATTTTTCTACTTCTCGTTGTTGTTGTTGTTTTTGTGGTGTTGTTTTGTTCTGTTCTGTTTTGTGATAAAGCCCAGCTCTCACTCTCGCTGCAGAGTGGATGCTTTCCAGACTCAATAGCCATCCTGAAATAGTAGCGAGCAGACTATGGGTCCATACATTAGGAGGAGGATGCACCAGGAGCAGTTAACATCAGGAGAGTTAGATGTCAAGGAATCTCTAAATGTGCTGCATTAGGATACGGAGAGATGATAATCTGAGTAGAACGTAAGCAAAGATGAACAGGAAGGAGCTTGCCAAGTCCTGCACGATGCATGGCAGAGTGCAAAAGTAGAAGGGGGAACGATCAAGATATTCCAAAATTGCAGGGAAGAATAGTAAGCGTGACAGAATGCCTGGGAAGGAACCCAGTTGTCAGGCTACATGTACAATTGACCTTAATGCCTCCAGCGTCTCTACTTTCTACAGAAAACAACGTGGAAAACCACAGGATTCAGTTAAGGCCCAACCTGTCAGGCAATCAAAATGGGGCCTAGGAACAAACCATAAGAATCCTGAAATCTGAATTAGTTTTTGAATGCTTAAGGTAAGGTAAGAGAGGAATAGTCAAAAATAAATAAATGGCAAGCGACCCCTAGGTCTCTAAAAGAGGATTACTCAGCATCCTGAACATGGTAATTTTGCTCAGGTAAGGACACTATGGATTTGAGAATTTACTGACCACCTGCAGAGTCCCAAAAGAAACCCAGCAGCTACTTTCCCATATCAACAAATCTTCTGCTTGGTCTTTGGTTTGGTGCAGGGAGATAAGCATGGATCTATTTGCATTTTCCCACCTGTGGACATCCAGTTACACCAGCACCATTTGTTGAAGTTTCTCAGTAAGACAGAAAGATCCGTTCTTTTCCACTAATTAAATGCTGTGTTCAGCAGAACGGACACCATTCCACCATTATTTTACTACCTCCCGGGTGGTTTAACTACAGACCTTCAAGGTGAGCAAACATTTTGTCATTTCCACGGAAACATTTCCAGCATTCTCCCAGGATTTATCTTGTTTGTTCAAGATCTTCATAGGTGCCCCTTCAGAATATTAAAATAAATACAAGTCACTTGAGTGTGCAGAAATGTTTGATTTTCTTTGTCTTTTTTTTTGTTTTGTTTTGATCACCTTTAAACTTCACTTGTTTATTTTTGATTGTTGTTTGTGAGTTTAATCCACAGCCCCCACATCCAACTGTATCTAAGAACACCACCAGAGTCAATCTTTGGGCTGTAAAATTGATGTTGAGGCTCTAGACGAGATGACTGTGGCCATTGTCCTGCCCTGAGTTCCCTAGTGGCTTTACCCCACTAATTAATCTTTTGAATTAGTTTACATCCCTGTAGCAAGTTCCCTTCCCTCCCTCACCCCCAGTCCCTCCTCCTCACCTCACCTCCCTGACCCCTGTGGCCCGGAAGCCCCAGATAAGGACAGACTTCCCATGGGCATCACCACCCTTGGTAGGACTGAGCCCATCCTCTTCTACTGAGGCTAGTCAAGACTGTCCCGTCAGGGGAAAGGGATCCAGAGGCAGGCAACAGAGGCAGCCCCTCGCTTCTGCTGTTAGAGGTCCCTCATGAGGACCATGCTGTGTATCTGTTACATATGTGTGTGGGCAGAAGGGACTAGAACCTAACATGGAAGCTCATTAGTTGGTATTTCAGTTTCTGTGTACCCTAAGGGTCCAGGTTAAATGATTTCGTAGGATTTCTTGTTGTCCTTGACCTCTCTGGCTCATTCAGTCTCTCTCCCTCTCTTCCATAGGATTCCGCCTAATGTTTCGCTGTGCGTCTTTGCATCTGTTTTCATCAGCTGCTTTCTGAAGCCTCTCAGATGACTGCCATGCTAGCACCTGTCTGCAGGAACAGCAGAACATCATGAGCAGTGTCAGTGATGGGCTCCTGCTCATGGAATGGGACTCAAATTGGGCCAGTCACTGATTGGCTGGATCAGAGGTCCTGTGTGTGGGGTAGCATGCCTCTCCCTCCCCTAGAAGTCCTGTCCAGCCACGGGAAGTAGCCGCACCAGGAGGTGGCCACTCCACCTCCCCTGGTGCTAGAAGTCCCACAGGGACTTCCCACAGGCAGGGTCACCACCACAGACTCCCTGTCCCACAGATCCCATTCCCCCCCCCCAACTGGATCTCATCTCTCTCTCCCTGCATCCAACCCCTTGCCCTTCCCCCATACCCCTGTCCCTTCTTTTTCCCCACCAACCCTCCCATTCAATTCCCTCCCTCCATCCTTCTCAAAGGCCTGTTTTATTTCCCCTTCTGATTGACATTTAAGCATCCTCCTTGGGGCCTCCTTGTTACTTAGCTGCTTTAGCTCTATGGCTATCCTGTACTTTATGTCTAACATTCATTTATAAGTGAATACATACCATGTGTGTCTTTCAAGGGTCTGGAGATTCAGGATGATCATTTCCACTTCCATCTATTTGCCTGAAAATTGCAGGATGTCCTTGTTTTTAATAGCTGAGTAATATTCCATTGCATAAATGTACCACATTTTCTTTATTCATTTTTCGGTTGAGGGACATCTACACTGTTTCTCATTTCCAGCTATTACAAATGAAGCTGCTATGAACATAGATGAAAAAGTGTCCTTGTGATCCGGTGGAGACTCTTTTTGGTATAGCCCCAGGAGAAGTGTAGCTGGGTCTTGAGGTAGATCTACTCACAGTTTTCTGAGAAAACACCTCACTGTTTTCCATAGTGGTTGTACAAGCTTGCACTCCTACCAGCAATGCAGGAGAGTTCCCTTTGCTCCACATTCTCACCAGCATGTGCTGTCACTTGAGTTTTAGAGTTGAGCCATTCTGATGTGTGTAATGATTTGCATTTTCCTAATGTCTAATGACATTCAGCATTTCTTTCAGTGTTTCTCGGCCATTAGAGATACCTCTGTTGAGAATTCTGTTTTGATTAGCACTCCATTTTTAAAATTGGGTTATATGGTTTGTTGGTGTTTAATTTCTTAATTTCTTTATGTAGTTTGGATTATTAGCCCTCTATCAGATGTAGGGTTGATAAATACCTTTTCCCATTCTGCAGGCCACCATTTTTTTCCCCTATTGACAGTGTCTTTTTCCTTGCAGAAGCCTTTCAGCTTCATGAGATCCCATTTATTAATTGTTGATCTGTTGGTGTTTCAGTTCAAGAAGTTGTCTCCTGTACCAATGTGTTCATGGCTATTCCCAACTCTCTCCTCTAATAGATTTAGTGTATCTGGTTTTATGTTGAAGCCTTTGATCCACTTGGACTGGAGTTTTATGCACGGTGATAAATATGGGTCTCTGTGCCTTCTTCTACATGCAGACATCCAGTTAGACCAGCACCATTTGCCGAAGATGCTATCTTTTTTTCATTGTATGGTTTTGGCTTCTTTGCCAAAAGTCAGGTGTTCATAAGTGGGTGAGTTTATTTCTGGGTCTTCTATTTGATTCTGTAAACTAACCTTTCTTTTTTTTATGCCAGTTCCATGCGGTTTTTATTAATATTGCTATGTAGTGCAGCTTGAAATCAGGGGTGGTGATACTGCCAGAATTTCTTTTGTCGTACCAGATTGTTTTAGCTATTCTGGGTCTTTCTTTCTTTTCTTTCTTTCTTTCTTTCTTTCTTTCTTTCTTTCTTTCTTTCTTTCTTTCTTTCTTTCTTTCTTTTCTACATGAAGTTGAGAATTGCTTTAGGTCTGTAAAGAATTGTGATGGAATTTGGATGGGGATTGCATTGAATCTGTAGATTGCTTTTGGTAAGATGGCTATGTTAATGTTATGTTAATCAGTATGTTAATCCTACTGATGCATGAGCATGGGAGATGTTACCATCTTTTATCTTCTTCAATTTCTTTCTTCAGAGACTTGAAGTTCTTATTGTGGAGGCCTTTCCCTTGCTTGGTTAGGGTTACACCAAGATACTTTATATTATTTGTGGCTATTGTGAAGAGTGTTGTTTCCCTAATTTTTTTCTCACCCCTTTTATCATTTGTATGAAGAAAGCCTACTGATTTTTTTTAGTTAATTTGTATACAGGAAGTTTGCTGAAGGTGTTTCTTGTCTGTAAGAGTCTCTGGTAGAAATCTGTGGGTCACTTCTGAATACTACCATATCATCTGCAAATAGTGATAATTTGATTTTTCCTTTTCAATTTGTATCCCCTTGATCTCCTTTAGCTGGCTTATTGCTCTAGCTAGGACTTCAAGTACTATGTTGAATAGATATGGAGAGAATAGGTAGCCTCGTCTTGTCTCTGGTTTTAGTGGGATTTGTTTAAGTTTCTTGTTGGGGGTTGTTCTGATGCTGGCCCTCAAGATCTGGTTACTCCCAGTGTATACCTGTCCTTGTTGTGTAAACCTGCCTAGTACATAGCTGATTGGTTGGTAAACAGCCTGGACCTGGGCAAGGCAGAGTGGGGTAGGCATGGCTAAGGTTCATGGGTGTTGGAGGACAGGAGAATCACGGGAGAGAAACAAACATGAAAGAGAGGAGGGAGGAGGATGCCACGATGTGTTCGCATGGAGAAGGAACCATGTGGACTTGGAGGAAGGACTCTGAGGATGGCATGGATGGCAGAAACACCAAGATGAAGAATATAGCAAGTATATCAGAATTATGAATGGAAGTTAGACCAGATGCAGATGATTAAGGCAGGTGGCATTCATTGGATGGGGGCTGGGAGTTGCATGGTGAGGTTATTGAGATAGAGTAGGTAGAGACATCTGCCCAGCTCAAGGTAATAAGGCAATTATACAATGTAACAGGTGTCTGTGTCATATTATTTGTGATGGGGGGTCAAATAATACCACGACAATAAAAATAGGGCTAACAAATAATAATAAACATGAAATAGCCCAACCTCATGTTATTTACTGCAATGGTTTCTCTCCATTTAATTTCATGTTGGCTATAGGCTTGCTGTATATTGCCTTTATTGTGTTTAGGTATGCACTGTGTATCCAGGTTATCTCCAAGACTTGTAACTTGAAGTGTTGTTGGATTTTTGTCAAAGGCTTTCTCAGCATCTAATGAGACGATCATGTGGGATTTTTTTTCTTCAGTTTGTTCATATGGTGGATTATGTTGAAGGATTTTCATATGTTGATCCATCCCTGCATGCCTGGGATGAAGCCTACTTGATCATGGAGGAAAATGTTTTTGATGTGTTCTTGGATTTTATTTGCAAATATTATATTGAGCATTTTTGCATCAGTATTCATAAGGGAGATTGGTTTGAAGTTCTCTTTCTCTGTTGAGTCTTTGTGTGGCCTAGGTATCAGAGTGACTGTGGCCTCTGAAAATGAGTTTGGCAATGTTCCTTCTGTTTCTATTTTATGGAATAGTTTGTGGAGTATTAACTCTTGTTACTAGCTCTTCTTTCAAAGCCTGGCAGACTTCTGGACTTAAACCATCAGGCCAGGGTTTTTTTTCATTTGGGAAAATTAGAATGATTCCTACTATTACCATTGGGGTTATAGCCATATTTAAGTTGTATGGGTGATATTGATTTAGCATTGGTTAAGTAGTATCAATCAAAAAAAATGTCCATTTCCTTCAGCTCTTCCAATTTTGTGGAGTACATCTTCTGTAGTAAGACCAAATATGCTTTCTATTTCCACGTATCTTTTGTAATGTCCCCCCTTTCCCTTCTGATTTTGTTGATTTGGATAGCGTTTCTCTACCTTTTATTTAGTTTGGATGAGGGTGTGTCTATCTTGCTGACTTTCTCAAAGAACCATGTCTTGCTTTTGTTGATTCTTTGAACTGTTCTCTTTGTTTCTAATTTATTGATTTCAGCCCCGAATATGATTATTTCCTGCCATCTATTCCTCTTGGGTGCGTATCTTTTGTTGCTGTTTTTCTATACCTTTCAGGTGTGCTTTTAAATTCTAGTGTGAGTTCTCTCCAAGTTTGTTATGAAGGCACTTAATACTATGACCTTTCTTCTTAGCACTGCTTTCATTGTGTCCCATAAGTTTGGGTATGTTGTGCCTTCATTTTCATCGAATTGTACATAGTTTTTAATATCTTACTTTATTCCTTCCTTGACCTATTTGTCATTGAGTAGAGAGTTGTTTGAGTTTCCATGAGCTTGTAGCTTTCTGTTGTTGTTGAAATCCAGCTTTAACCCATGGTGGTCTGATAAGATACAGGAGGGTATTTCAATTTTCTTGTGTCTGCTGAGACTTGCTCTGTGTCTGAGTATATGATCAATTTTGGAGAAGGTTCTGTGAGGTGCTGAGAAAAGAAAAGGTATATTCTTTTGTGTTTGAGAAAACAGTTCTGTAAATAACTGTTAAGTCAATTTGATTCATAATATCTGTTAGTTTCATTATTTCTTTGTTTAGTTTCTGCCTGGATGACCTGTCCCTTGGTAAGAGTGGGGTGCTGAAGTCTCCCACAATTAACTTTTGTGGTTCAATGTGTGATTTAAACTGTAGTATTTTTTTCTCTTAACAAATGTGGGTGCCCTTGTATTCGGGACATAGATTTTCTTAATTGAAGCATTGGTGGATTCTTCCTTTGAGGAGTATGAAGTGCCCTTCGCCATGTCTTTTGATTAATTTTGGTGGAAAGTCCATTTTATTAGATATTAAAATGGCTACTGCTGCTTGCTTCTTTGGTCCATTTGCTTGGAAAACCTTTTCCAGCCCTTCACTCTGAGGTATTGTTTATCTTTGTTTCTGAGGTATGTTTCTTGTATGCAGCAGAAGGATGGATAGTGTTCTAGCCTCCATTCTGTTAGTTAGCCTGTGTCTTTTTATTGGGGAGTTGAGTCCACTGGTGTTGAGAGACATTAATGACAACTGGTTGCTAATTTCTATTATTTTGTTGTGGGGTGTGTGTGTGTGTGTGTGTGTGTGTGTGTGTGTTTGTGTGTGCGATTCCCTTCTTCTGGTTTTGCTTGTGTGAAATTATTGATTTCCAGTGTTTTTTTGGGTGTAGTTACCCTCCTGTGTTGGAGTTTTCCTTCTAGTGCCCTCTGTAGGGAGGGATTTGCCGAAAGATATTGTTTAAATTTGGTTTTGTTGTGGAATATCTTGTTTTCTCTGTCTATGGTGACTGAAAGTTTTTCTGGGTATAGTACTCAGGGCTGGCATCTGTGGTCTCTTAGGGACTTCAAGACATCTGTCCAGCCCTTCTGGCTTTCAAAGCCTCTGTTGAGAAGTCTGGTGTAATTCTCATAGGTCTACAAGTGTATGTTACTTGGCCTTGGCCTTTTTTCCCCTTGCTGCTTTTAATCTTCTTTCTTCCGTACATTTGGTGTGTTGCTTATTATGTGGATGAAGGATTTTCATTTTTGGTCCAATTCATTTGGTGTAAGCTTCTTGCCCATTTATAGGCATTTCTTTCTGTAGGTTGGGGAAATTTTTTTTCTGTAATTTTGCTGAAAATATTTTTGGGGCTTTTGATTTGGGAATATTCTCTGTCTTCTATTCTTATTATATTATATTTTTATTATTATTATTACTGTGAACGGGTTCGAGACAGGGTTTCTCTGTGTAGTCTTGGCTGTCCTGGACTTCTTTTGTAGATCAGGCTGGCCTTGAACCTCACAGAGATCTGCCTGCCTCAGCTTCCTGTGCTGGGATTAAAGGCATGTTACACTGTGGCTGGCCTATTCCTATACTTATGTTTGGCCTCTTTGTAGTGTCCCAGATTTTCTGGATGTCTGTGTTAGAAACTGTTTAGATTTAACATTTTCTTTGATCAGCGTATCAATGACTTTTATCGTGTCTTCCATGCCTTTGCCTTCTGGTTGTCTTTGGTACTGGCAGGCTTTAAGAATTGTCTGTTCTATCTCTCGCATTCTATTGGTGATGCTTGACCTGTTGTTACTCAGGTTTTCCATCTCCAGGATTCCCTCAGTTTGTGTTTTCTTTATTGCTTCCATTTCCATTTTCATGTCTTAGACAGTTTTATTCATTTCCTTCACCTGTTTAATTGTGTTTTCCTGCATTTTTTTCAAGGGATTTATTAATTTCTTCTTTAATAGCCTCTATCATCTTCATAAGACTGGACTGAAGATCATTTTTTTTTGTGTGTGTGTGTGTTCTGTCTGTTTTAAGATATCCTGGGCTTCGTGCAGTATGGGAGCTGGGTTTTGGTGGTTCCATAATGCCCAGGTTCTTGTTGATTATGTTCTTATGCTAGACTTTAGCCTTCTGGTTGTCTCTGGTACTGGCAGGTCTCTAGTAATGCAGGTCACATTGTGGGCCAGACAATGGATAACTGGGGAGCAGCTGTGGCTTACCATTGTTCGCAGTGTTTTAGAGGGAGCAGCAGGCAGGGGGTGAGTGAGGTTAGTCTTACGTAGTAGTCCCTGATGACCACAGGCCTCTGGGAATGCAGGTAAAATGTGAGTCTGAGAGCCTAGGGGACAGTGCTTTAGCTCACCACTGCTGGACCTGCCCCTGGGGATGCAGCAGGCAGGGGGCTGTGGCATAAGAGTTCCACATGCCTGTCCATGGTGGCAGCAGGCCTCTGGGTATGCAGGCTGAGCTGAGGGCTGATAACTGAAATGTTTGACTTTAAAAGGCAGCGTTTTATTGGAGAGCAGCAAATGATGAGGGCAAATTTGAGTATGCGTTTGAAAGTGAGGGGAATATAGCCTACCTGATACCACAGGAGAGAAAATTCCAGATAGTGTGTTGATTTTAGTAACAGAATAGTCTAATTCACAGATTCAAACATCTTCATGATCTCAGAGTAGGATGAGTGCTTTACATGACCACACACGGCCATCGTCTACTGAGGACTGAGGACTGTGTAGAGGGCCTAGAGCACACTTGTCATGTACTGTATCTGCTGAGTGCATCTCCAGCCCTAAAATGTCTGTAAAGAGGCACATATTTAAAAAAAAAAGATGCAAGATATGTGTACTTAGAATAAATGACCCACCCCTAAAGGAAGTATGACTTTGTGTATGCGGAAAGTAATTAAAGACTGAACTGCAATGACACCAAAGTGAGAGTCCGTGAATTCAGGAGAAAGCAGTGAGAGAATGAGCAAAGCCACTCACCAGTCTTGTAATTGCAAAGGCTCATATGCACACTAAATCTGCTTCAGGAGCCACAAGGAGAGATACCTAAACCCAGGTATTACATGCTTTCCCTTGTGTATGAAGACTTGCAAAGAGAAAAGGAAAAGAAAAACAGTGGTGGAAAATGGAGTGGAGAGGATGGCAGTGAAGGTAGGAGGGAGTGTGGACTTGCTCAAAGCGCCACATGAGCATGCGTGGAATCCCACTCAATTCTACACTCCACAAGATCAATTTACAACTCAAATACCATCAATGATTAAAAGGTCAGACATCACAGAAACAAAGACAGCACCTGCAGAGATCCAGAGTTTGTCTCTCAGCACCAACAATACCTTAGCAGGTGGCCTAAGGTAAACCTAGCATTCCAACAGCTGTGGATCCTCTGCCCTCTGCTGGTCATTGCCAGGACTGCACGAGCACAAACAGGATAGAATGGGACCGTGAAATAAAACAATCTTTGAATATAGGCCGAACACTTGAATGGGAACTTTAAAAGTCATGAAACTCAGCTACACAGTGACTCTGTAGGAATAATTTTAGCATGTTTTGTCATGACAAAGATGCTAGGCAAAACCAAAATGAAGTATGTTTTAAGTCTATCAAAACTGGTTAAAATTTAAAAATTATTCATCCCAAAGGTGAGAAAATCAAAGACTTCCAAATGTTTTAAAGTGGTGATGGGAATGTTAAATAATATAGCCCTGTCCGAAGCATGTCAGGGAACTCGTGGTGTAACACAGTTGGTGGAATGTTTGTTTGGCTTGCCTCAAACCCTGGAGTCAATCTCAGTGAACTGTTTACTTCAGGCTGCATGATCTGCACCCACGCTCCCAGCGCTCAGGAAGTGGAGGTAAGAGAACCAAACGTGCAACATCC
This sequence comes from Meriones unguiculatus, assembly GCF_030254825.1. NCBI lineage: Eukaryota > Metazoa > Chordata > Mammalia > Rodentia > Muridae > Meriones > Meriones unguiculatus. The sequence continues at coordinate 119,676,382 of NC_083369.1, forward strand.
TCCTTGGTGGTGTGTGACAAAACTTTTCCTGGGGCGGCACAACACACTCTCATGGGTCTACTAACCCCAGACAGGTAACCCACAAAAACCAGAGTCCATCTTCGTGAACCAATGTGTTTTCTTGTCTTGCTTTCAGGAATATGGGTGAGGGGTTACTCACAGGAGCAGAAATGACTCAAAGACAGCTGCATCACCAAAGTCAATCCCAGCATGGGTGACATACGACAAAGCTGGGATTCTGGAGCACACTGCACAGCCTACAGGAGCTCATCAGGTTGGAGGGTCCTTTCCAGGTGCCTCAGTTGGTCTAAACCTCTTCCAGGCAGGCACTGGTTTCTGCTTCTTGCACGAAGCTGGTCTGGTCTCAGAGCCACCTTTGCACCTTGGCTTGTCTGAGAGGGACTCTGGGCTTTTTATTGATTACTCTGGCAGGGAGGGGCTTAGTGGATCTAATGTTTCAGAAACTTTCTGAAGCTCTTTTGAATTATTGTCTTCCTGCTTAAGGAGCTTCCCTGCCGATTTGAAGTTTCCAGTCTCACAGAAATTTTTACCAATCACTTGGCTGTATGGTCAGTTTGCAATCAGCCTTACATAGTCCAGACTGTCCTAAGAGAAATGGGGAAACAAAGAGACCAATCAAGCAAACAAGAAAACTCTGTTAGTGTTTATGCCTGTATAAAGTTAGACAGAGCTCAACAACTGTACTGTTTAGGGCCAGGCAACATGCATACACCTGCACAAGTTGACATAGAAATGGCCAGAAGGCCACTGTGACCTCCATCCATGGTGGAAGAATTTAAATGCACATTAATAAACGATTGTCTAAGCAGGCTGCGATTCATGCATATAATCAGCTTATACCCAAATCTGATTTAGGAGCAGTTTTTTTTTTTTTTTTTTTTTTTTTTTTTTTTGAGCTGCAGGTTTCCACTAAAAGTGTTACCTTTGGCTTGGCATCTGGATGCCTTTTCTTTTTCTGGCGAAGGGGGACGGGGGTCAGGGGGATTGGTTAAAGGGATGAAACCCAAGGCCTTGCATGGTCTAGGTAGGTGATGTAACTGTTGTCATACACCTCAGTTCAAGGGAGGTCGTTTTGAGAAAAGGAACCAAAAAGCCTTATGAATGACTCTGTTTGCACTTGGAACTATTTTATTCCCTCATGTTTTTATTGTGACATATACCAGATATCTGCAAAGCCAGAAATGGGCTGAAGGGAAGACTGATGCTGGGGTGAGGCTTTTGAGTTCCTGAGAACACAGAACATACCCAGACTCTCACCAGCAGAAGGACCTTTGCGGTTTAAAGCAGGCTGTGTTGGGAATAGGATGCCACTGCATCTGGGGTTCCTGAGGCACACCAGGCTGCTGTATGAATCCTGCTGCAATTCCCAGGTAATCTGCTTCCTGAAATACACTAGTGTCCTAGAGAAATCCGTGCTCTTCTCATGTTTTCATGCTGCCCCTTGTATTGGCTCTCTTCCCTGATTCCCAGAGGCTGGACATACACCAGTAGATTACAGGATCCTCAGTGTTCCGGCATGACTGACAGTTCCGGAGGCTGAACCAATAACCACCCTGAGAAAGGTTCCAGGTGCCTTAAGCTTCCGTGGGAAAGGGATCCTTTTGGCCACTGCATGAAGGCTACAAAGACCCTTGACAGAAATCAGAGGTGTCCTGGAAGGTTCTCTGACTCTGGAGGAGTAAGGTAGAAAGAGAAAAGCAGCAGCAGCGACCGCAAAGATACAGCCAAGCTCTTCTCCTTGCCAACAGGCCCTAGTCCCTGGGTGAATGGCAAGAGGAAGGTCAGCATGTGGCCTGCTGCACACCATGCAGGAAACCCATGGCAAGACAAAACTGGACCTAGAGGGCTCTAGGGAAGCTACAATGGCATAGTGATGTCCAGGAAATTGCAACACTCCCTCGTGGAGAGAGAAGACTCACGTGTTGGAAACTTAGTACGCACAAGGTGACTGTACAAGGTTATCCAGTGAACAGACCACTGAAAGGGGGCGGAGCTTCTCTGGCCACCTTGTTGAGTTACCTCCAAGCCATGCAGGAGGAGGACACAGGGATGCAACTCTCTGAACACTCACTCATGCTGAGGGGGGTTTGGGGTCACAGAGCTGCCTTTGAGTCTTTCCTGCTCTGGTGAGTGACACTGTGCCTATAGACCTGTAGACGACCCCAACACACTCACTGGTTAGCCCAACTGGACTTGTGCTGAATAGGTTTTGGTTTGTGGCTCGTGTCGTATTTGGAGTGTGTGGGCATTTGTTCACATATCTCTAGGAAAAGCCATACAGCAGCTGTTGAAGAGCAGGGGTCCACTGCGGGCATCAGAGTGTCCCCATGTTGCCATAAAGTGCAGTACGGCTTTGAAGACAGAGTTGCAGGCTGTTCTGGAACCAAAGAAATATGGTTGGGGAGCCAAGCTTTGTGGATCTGGCCAGTAAATCCCTGCTGCCTTAGAGTCCAGGTCAGGGTGTAAGCGAGTTCAAGCATGCCCTGGCAACTTAATGAGATTCTTCTGTAAAAATGAAATGAAATAAGAAGTTATTGGATAGATGCCTATTGACATACCAAAGCTGACTCTGGCTGCCAGGTTCTCCCAGCATCTCTCAGTCCCTACCTCTTACAGAGTCCTCAGGGCTGGCATATCTCACCCCCTATCCTAAATGTCCCCAGACCAGGGATTGGGCTGGGCTGCCCTTCTCCTTTCCCCAGCAGCTCTTCCCTATATAACGCAGCCATTTGAGTATGATGACCTCTTTGCCCATTAGACCTCTTGGTCTCCTGACTCTCCCCTCACCCCTCTCTCTCTCCTCTTCTCCTCATCTGACTCTGATGGTCATGTCCATGCAGGGATCTCCCAGGGGCCTCTGCCACTGGCTGTGCTGTTCCTCGTACTGGCAATAAACCTCCCTTCTCCTCCACCACAGCTAGGAGCACTCAGGTCTCCCTTTTATTTCTTTCTGTGATTCACCTGGTGCCGAAGCCATGGAACTGGCTAAATAACACTCCCCATACCCTCCCCAAAGAACTCAGGATCTTTGAATCAAGCTGGTGATCTGATTCTCTTAAGGTACATATGGACCATTTGTTTCTGCTGGGTCCTGCCATCCATCTAATTTGACCCCAAATCCTTTCTGAAAAATGATTTACTTGTTTATTTTTAATGTGCTTTGGTGTTGTGTCTGACTGTCTGTGTCACAACCTGACCGTTGTGTGGGTGTCGGTTCCTCCTGGAACTTGAGTTCCAGACAGTTTTGAGCTGCCATGTCGGTGCTGGGATGTGAACCCGGCCACCTATGAAAGAGCAGCCAGGGCTCTTAAGTGCTGAGCCATCACTCCAGCCCAGATTCTAGTTTGCCTCCTCAACTCCTCCTCCCCTCCACGTGCTCTAACCATGCCTCTCATCCTCACTTCTCTGTTTTTAATCTAATCTATTCCTTTATTTGCATGTGGCTGTTTGCCTCTGCTTGCCTGGCTGTGCATCTCACGCATGCAGTGCATTTGCAGGCCAGAAGAGGGTGGCAGATACCCTGGGTGTGGATTTCTGTGTCTTGTGTGGCTCTTGGTGTGTGATGGCTTCTCACCCAGGTTTTCAGGATCAGCTGTCAGTGCTCTTAGCTGCTGGGCCCTCTCTCCTTTACCCACAGTCCCTTCTCAAGGAGCACAACTTCTCTGTTTCATGATGAAGCTCACTCTCTGGAGCCCTTTCATTTCTTAGGGGTGCCCCTGAGCCTCGGGGTGACGAGCCTCAAAGGAAGCCAGTAGCTACAGAGGGCAACATCTGTTTACTAACAGGCGCTGGACTTATTGGAACAGAGTCAGTGCCAGTCAGTCACAGGAGCAAATGGCCTCATTTGGAAACAAGGTCCTCGCACATGTAATATTTTAAGTTAAAACGAGACCACAGTGGATGAGAAAATGTCTTAAATCCCATGACTTGAATTTGTAGAAAACCGCCAAAATCAGGGTCTGACGATATGTCTGAGCAATTCAGAGCAACTTTGGCTCAGTTAGGGACCAGGTATCTGGGTCCAGGTGCTCACATCAGGTGGGCTGCACATCCTGTGACTCTGGCTCCAGGGCTTCTGATCCTTACTTCTGTCCTCTGTGGGCAAGCTCAGACAAACAGCTATAATAGTTTTTGAGAAAAAAAAAATTTAAACACTGGAGAAGGACTAGCAAATTCAGAGAGCTGCAGAAGTGGGGAGATCCTGTTTACAGAGAGCACAGCTGCACCCACCAGAAGAGAGAAGAGGCCGGGAAGGATGGCCTCTTGAACAGTCATGGGCTGCAATGTGTTGGAAAGCCCTGGATCTGAGCCAGCAGAGCTCAGGGTACTTAGTCTGCCCTTTTCGCCTAGTTTGGAGCAGTTTCTTCCCCTGTCGCCTAGTTTGGAGCAGTTTCTTCCAAGGGCCCTGAAAACCTAGTGAAGCTGGGCTGTGCCGAATGGGCGTTTACAAACACAGAACAAGTTGTAGACCCAGGATGGAAAGCCCACACTGCATCCAGATCACCCAGGTCATTACAGAGCAGGGAAGCTCATGCTGCCACCATGTCTTCCCCCAAAGCTGGGTAAACCGTCTCCATGATTGTGACCGGTCTACAAAGTGCCTCAGACATATCCAAGCATTCACGGGGCTTCTAGACACCCCTTCGGAACTACCTGAGAGGTAAACTGTGTTGTCTAATCGTTTTGTGGTTCCAGTTTACTCAGGAATCAAAAGGACACAGGCACCTCTTGAGTTCATTTTTGGGTAACGCCCAGTACCTCCTGTTTACTTCAAAAAACAAAAGCCCGTACTTCATCCTCGTGGTTTATGACTACACAGAAATGAGATTTGGTCAAAGCTGTTGCGATAGCTGCTCCTCGTCTCAGCTCTCATGCTTTCTGCCCTACTCCCACACTGACATCAGCAGCCACTCCCTGAAGGTCTTGGATCACAGGGCAGGAATGAGAGTATGGGAAACAGCCAGTAGGAAGCCATAGGGCTTCGGCATCCCTGCTGTGCTTCAAGGCCAACTGTGTTAGGACAGCCTGCTACATCTGAGAGCAGGGGGAACAGTGTATCCAGCGATGAAGAATGAACTAATGCTTTGACTAGCTGTGGGAATGTCAGAGAGCGGGGAGACCAATGAGTCTGAGGGTTTGCACCAGTCAGCAGCTGTGTAGTGGCTTCTGATGTACCCAGCACAGTGTCCACATAGTAAGGAAATGTCAGGGAGACACAGGCAGAGCTCTCCCTAAAACACTCCCACAGCTTGTGAGCAGGACTCCATGGCCAGTCTTGGTGCCTCCAGGCCTTTGCTCTGCCCTGGGCACTGCCGATGCCTGGAGTACAAGAAAGTAGGAAGACAGACTAGTAGGAATTGAAAAGACATGGTTGTAATGAGGGTTTGGGGCCCCCTTCTGAGAGAGAATGATTTCACAGCCATCAGAAGAAGGCCCTTGAGTCTCCTCTATAGGGACTGGAAATTGCACAACACACATTCCTGCATCTCTGAGGACAGCCTCCCAGCCTTGACTAGTGTGTCCACTGGGGTCCTTGCTACACATGTCCTGACGTCTCCTCATATCACATGGGACTTGAAAAGACACGTTTCTGTTCTGCTGATGTGGCCAGTCTGGCTCTTCTGGTGTCACTGTCCCTGGAGGCAGGCATTCTTCCCCATTGTACTCACTGCTTCATGAGGGTCTTTCTGAGGTGGACTCATGTGCGCAAAGCCTCACAGCCCCAGGTACCCTCTCTGCTTCTGAGTGTCTCCTGAGTTGTTCCTTTAGGTTGTCCCCTGGAGGATCTGTACCCTAGTCCTACCTTAGAGTCACCCATGCAATGTTACCAAGGAGAGGATGGGAGCCCACTTTAAGGGTGTCCTGGGCATGTGGCATTCCTGAATTTGACTAGTGGTGAGGTGAAATGACATGGATGACAACATGTGGGGAGAAGGACTTGCAAGTGGCTGAGTGATGATGATTCCTGTGTCAGCTGAAGGTAGGGTTAGAATGGCACCCTTGGCTGTTAAAGTCTGCCTCTTCTCACGGGGGAGAGTGGCTGTGCTCATGGTCCCCTACAAGGGATCCTTTTGAGAAAGGCTTGGTGGCACATCTTGACTTACCTCCATGCAGGGGGCTTAGGGACTTCTATGCAGAACTTGGAGAGCCCCTGAGGCCCAGGCAGGCTCCAGAGGAAGAGGTCAAAGTGCTGGCAACCCTGCCTCTTATGCTGTCAGAGAGCGAGCCTGGTGCATGTGTGGCTGTTGGCATTGCAGTACCAGTGTGGCAGTGTGGTGTGTGAAGCAGAGGGACCCATTAGCATGTCAGACCCAGACCTTGGAGAAGGGGGGCATGCCTCTGCCAATCATCTCGCTGGGGAGGCCCAGTCTGGTTCCTGTAAAATGCCACAGTGTAGACTGTCCATCCCCAACTGTTGTTTACATCTTGGGGTCGTTTGTCCTGCATGCAAGCCTTCCTTTGCCTGCACTTCAAGGTGACTGGAGCCTGAGGACAATGACTCAGCTCTGTGCCTTCAACCTTATACAGGAATGACACGAATTAGACATCACAGATTTCAGGACAGATACTCCTTGAGGGGAAAACATGCCTCTATGCGAAGTAAACAAGTGACCGGGACTGAAGGTGAGGGAGGAAAAATGAAGGCAGGGGCAAAAGAGAGGCCTTCTGGTTTGAGCTTACCTATGCAGCAGTGTTCCTGATGCAGGCACTAATGGCCACTGTGTTTAGGAACCCCAAGCCGACAGCCTTCTCATGACCTGAAGCCTTTGGACATTTTTCTCTGTCCTTCCTCCATTTGGGAACTCTCCCATCACACAGAGGTTGTTTTTCAGATCTGAATTTCAGTTTAGTGTTGTGCAACAGGCCTCAGAGCACATATGGGCCAAGGGAAAGGCGACTACGTGTTCTGGGATAAATGTTGGAGGTGACTTTAACATTTCTCAACGTGGTGAGCTAATGACATCCCAGAGCTCACAGGGCTGCCAGACAATCAGTCGCCATGTCCTTCTCAGCAGACTGGCAGGAGCAGAGTCAATTGTAGTAGGATTCAGATGGCGTCTGTGCTGGACATCCTGGTGAGCTGGCTGAAGTTACCTCCTGGTTTGACTGACTATCCAGTGGATCCTCCTGAAAGATGCCCAGAGGCCCTGTGTTAGAACCTGGACCTCCTCAATTTTTCAGCCTGACCCCATGGTCTGAATCAGGCCACACCTCCTGCATCTCTCTCTGCCCCAGAGTTAGGAGGCAGTATGCGATGTGACTTAAGAGCCCTCAATATACCACACCCGGCTTCCCCTCAGTCCCTGTCACATAGGAGACACTGAACTAAAGCATGTGATGAGAACTTTCTAGCCTCCTCTAAGCAGTTATAAAGAGTCAGATCTTGAATTTCTTCCAGGGCTTGGTCTGATATTGCTCTGGGAGAATGATGATGGATTGGACTGGACATGAAGGTTGCTCTTGGAAGGCCTCTTCTGGCTGTCTCATGCCATCTCTCTCCTGTTGGCAGTCTGTTGGGGGTGGGTCTGATGCTAGCCCTTACATCTGCTTAAACCTATCCTTGTTAAAAACAATAACAAAAAACCTTTCCTTATTGTGTAAACCTACCTAAGTCATTATATCTGATTGAATTATTAAACAGCCTATACCCGGGCAGGGCAGAATGGGGTCAGCATGGGTAAGGTTCATGGACTTTAGACAGGAGAATCACAGGAGACAGACAGCCAGGGAGAGAGGAGGAAGGAAGATGCCATGATGGGTTAGAAGGAGAAGGAATCACAAGGGCTTGAATGAAGGATTCCAATAATATTGTGGAGAGTCCCAGATGAAGAATACAAGAAAATGCCAATGGATTTCAGATGGAAAGTAGACCAGATGAAGAGGACTAAGGTGGAGGGCATTGGATGGGGCTGGGAGATGGGAGGTGAGGTTATTGAGAGAGTGGAGGTGAAATATCTGCCAGGCCCAAGGTGAATAAGGCAGTTATAAAATCTAACAGGTGTCTGTGTCTCATTATTTGTGATAATATCACCATGATAATCTTAGGGCTAATAATAAACACTATATAGCCCAACACTCTTTTTTATTTACAAAACCAGCAGTCTTTCTCACTCTTCCCATTTCTTTCTCACTTTCAGTCTTTTCCTCTGCTTGTTGAGACTGCACCTCACTGGTTAATCTTGGCTGGCCTGCAGTTCAGTATGTAGACCATGCTGTCTGTAGACGCATAGAGATCTGCCTGTTCCTGCATTCAGAATGCTGGAATGAAAGGCATTTACCCCATGTCCAACATGTCCTCACTCCTAATGGAGCTGTTTTCAGGGCTTTAAAGACAGCTTCCCCTTCACCTATCCCTCTTCATATGTTACATTTTTTTCTTGTCTAATGCTCTCCATTCTGCATCAAGGCTCAGTCATGGCCTTGAAGTCCTGTTGTTATGACAAACCTCATTCCTGGAGGGAATTTATTTGTCAGCTTTTCACTTAGGAGTGGACCTTTTACTTTTTTTGGTCACCCTTCTGATCAGAGGGGTCTTCTTAGCACTATAAGAAAATTAAAGGCATAGAGGCCAAGACAATTGCCTGTTTCATTCACAAATTCCAGGTTAGAGCAAAGTCCCTGGCCCACAGAGAGTTGCTGATTGAAGGAATCAAGGAATTCCTGCATCAGATTTTCTGCATAGTAAGGCTAGCCGTGAATGAGTGGTAACAGTGAGAATTAAGGGGTTCTATGACAATGCATGACTGATCTCCATCAAAGGAGCTCCAGCATGAATGGGAAGTGTTGGAACCTGGCCCAGAGATGTGTCCTACTCACAGGACCCCTATCCCAGTCACCCTGCAGGGCTGAGATATGAAATACTTCCAGGAACCACACCAGCTTCATGAACAGGACCTTGACAAACACTATCTGGCTTATTCATATGAACACCACCACCACCACCACCAAGACGATCACAGCCCCATTGAACTCTGTGTAACCACTAAATGGCCAGCCTTTACGCTGAATGCTTACTGGATGTTGTTTTACACAGAGGGACATATTTCTGCCACAGTGCCTAAGACAGAGCTCTAGTCCTTCTAGTGAACACTGCAAGGGTCTCTTTCCAAAATTTAGACAATACCCCAGGGTTCACAGGGTGAACCATTTCCATGTTCTTTCCATGCTAGGGGCATAATGCACTAGGCGATCTTTGTTTCTCCTCCCAGAGCCTGTCATTGGCTGGAGAAGCATCCTGAGCACGTGCAGCGCGCTCATTGGTTGGTGGGTAGAACAATGCTCACTGGTTACCAGTCTGTCCGGGAGTCTATGGAAGGGATTCCTGCTGAGCCACTAGGGTGGCTGTCCCTAGGGCTGCCCAGTAGGCATCAGGTACCATTTCCCAGGAATGAGAAAGTCAGGAGGTGGCACCATTGGGGTCATGATATCCTGGTCTTCATGCTGCTACTGCTGCTTCTTTGACCGAGTTTCAGCCGTTTCCTCAGGATGCTGCACAGAGAATTGTACTTCTTTCAGTGGAAGATTGAATCTGTCGAAAGAGACCGGGAACAACTGGAAGGTACTCCTCCTCAGGCACTCAGTGTCCTAGTCTGCACTGCAGGAAACACCTCATCACTGCTCTCCTTAGTCGTGAGCACAGGGAGGTGAAAGATGGGTAGAGGCCTGCAACAGCTGTCCACAGTGGCTGGTTGAACAGTAGGGTATCCCTAGGCACCCATGCAATGTTCACCATGGGTGAACATTGAAGCCTGTGAGCACAGGGGGAGGTGGTAAAAGATTGGTTGAGGCCTGTCCACAGTGGCTGTTGAGTGGTAGGTACCAATACATTGGATGGAACATTGAACAGTGTACCAAATTCTCTTGGTGTGCCAATGATTTTGACCAATTCACATGACTTGGGACACAAAAGGCCCTTGAGAGCTTTTCTTCTACTTCCAGGATCAGGGAAGCACTCACATTTGAACACAGATTTGGTCTTGCTTCCCATCCCAGCTGGTATTTGGAGGCGAGAATGGGGTCAGTCTCAGTTCTCTGTCATGCGTGAGAGATCAGGGACCAAGATTCAATGCTGCTCACTCTGTTCCCTGAAAGTCGGGTCTCACTTCAGTGAGCACTAAAGAGGAATAGGTGGAGGCCTGTCGGTGGGTGGGAGTCTAGGTTAATTTCAACACTATCCTGAGCTGGACGGCCTCCAAGCTCTGAGGTCATTCTAACTTGTCTGGTGATTCCTCGTTCCAAACATGTGGGTAATATTCATGAGCAGTCCTTCAAGATGAGCCCTAGTCTCTCCATGCCAATCCTATAGCCATGTGGGCATGAAGCAGGAGGGTCACAAATTTGATGCCTACCTGAACTGCATAGTGAATGAGTCCCAGGCCTGTCTAGGCCCACAGTGTGAGCCTTGGCCTCAAGAGTCCAGATTCACTTCATGAATTATCTGGTTGTAGTGCTGGTGATGGAAACTAAGGTCTTCATGCTGGACAACCACTGGACAAGTGAGCTTCACTGCCATCCTTTCCTCACTATGCTGCCTGGAATGGCCTTGTGCTTGATCTGCAGCTTAGGAAGGCCTAGAGCTTTTGATCCTGCTCTGTCATTCTCCCAGGTAGCAGAATTACAGAGCTGTGGCCATAGGCCTTTCTCTGATGAGCCGCTTAAATATCTGCATGCTGTCTCTCATTGTGGTGACTTATTGGCTAATTTAGTGATTGAGGTGCCCTAAAGAAAGTCCACCCACAAACACAATAATAGCAATATCATTTGACCTCTAAGGTGTACAAGACACATTTGGAAGGGGTTATCATGTATGTACCAGTTAAAGTTTCCAAGAGAAATGAGGAGGCATTGGTTGCAAAAATGGACAGAGTTTTCAAGAAATGTACTTAGTGTTACACAGACCATGAGAGGATATGTGTTTATCACCAAGGCTACCTGGGTCCTGCTCTTAACCATGGTGATCCTGGGCATAGCATGGCAAAGCCAAGATTTCAACCTGTACATTCTACGTTCAGAATTGTGCAGAGATCCACATCCTGCTCCCAGACCTCACCCTGTGCTCCTCAAATCAGAAGCTTTCTGCTTGCAGGAGGTCATGATTTTGTAACATACCTTCTTGGGAGAGGATTCTTTGGAGTGGGTATTTGCTCTTGAACTGAACACTAAAATTGTGAAGGGCATTGCAACTAGTTGTGGGAATTGATTCTGTCTGGATTGAAGAATGCTTCTTATTCAGCACCGATGATGTGATTGACCCTATGTCTCTACGAGCTGGAGAGAAAGTTGCTGCATTTGTAGAGGAAGACCTAATGTCACATGAACTGAAAGCCACCGAAGTGACCTTTGCATAGGTTTGGGAAGACTCTTTTCCCATGGGTTTTCAACCTGCTATCCCCTTTCAGAGCAACCTCTCAGTATTACTCACATAGTGCAAGTCATGAAAGGCAAATTCCTGCTCCGCTCTAGCTGTAGGCTCTTTTCTTGTGTGTGTGTGTGTGTGTGTGTGTGTGAGAGAGAGAGAGAGAGAGAGAGAGAGAAACAGAGAGAATTAGCATACGGTGAGTGTGGAATCACCTGGTTACAGAGCTTCCTCCAACCTCAGTCTTTTTACATGGTTTATGTGCCACCATACTCAACCCTAAGTTCCATGTCTTACAATGTAAACTCCTGTGTTGTCCCAGTGTCCAAAGAGCAGGATTCACTTAGACACAGCACCAACTTGCCGCTTGTCTGCCTTTTGTCAGGTAAAAGTCTGCTTTTTGAAGGATGCATTCAACAAAAGTGCAAGGGCTGTCTGAAATGTGTCTGTTAATCTTTCAGAAACATTCACTGAGCTACCACTTGCAACCCACTGAGTTCTCCCATTTCTGGTGCAAGATCTATTGACTTTCATGGATTATAAACATAGTGAAAGCATGCCCCAGAGCAGAGATTTGGTGAAAATGTCCCTTAAACATGCTGCCTATTACTTGGGATCTCTAAGGGCTCTGATCATCCAAAGCCTTGCAAAGCACAAAGGGGAATGAAGCCCTAGAATTCCCTCTGGAGCTGGTGAGTGTTCAGGAGAAAGCCTCCATTTTTATTTTCTCACACCCATTGATCATGGGCATCACAGCTATTCATGTAGCAAGCAAAATTGGGACTCTGTTATGAAAAGTACTGTATGAAGGCTTAGGCTTCATGGGTCATGGTCACATCACTGCCCTTTGACATTTTCGGTATTCAGTGCTGATGTGTTATGTACAGATCTTCTGGTCTGTGTGTCCGGTAAGAATACAAAGAGTCTTTACACTAATTCCTGACTCACCCCTGTATTAAATCGAGTTTCTCATCACAGTTTAGTCACATCTGAACATTTGTCAAGACTGGATTCAATGTGTGTATATAGTCAGAATGAGGGTCTGTATCTCACTCTATCCCCTTCTACAAGGTAGAGAATCCCTTGCACCTCTGTTGTATAGAAAGGTCGTCTCCACTGCCTCACAAACATTCTGAATCTGTCTGCATCCCTTGTGGTGTTAAGGGAACAGGGCTGTGGTAATGGGCCCTGGACATGAGGCTTGTGGGTAGGCTCATTCGGCACCATGGCTGTGAGGTTACATGACATCCTGACACCGACAGGTCTGTGGTGTGGTGAATCATCAACCTGGGGATATAGGGTGGTGGACAGGAGAGTGCCTGGTACTTCATTTCTCAAGGAAAGGCCAAATGTTGAGAAATGACCATGGAATTGATACTGACAGCTGGAAAGACCCCAACAGAGAAAGAATCCCTAGTGAGCCAAGCTGTCCTGCAACCAGGGAGGATGACTTTAATCTGGAAGCTTTGGTTCCATCAGAGCCTTTACTATCCAAGCCCTTCCACAGGCAGTGTTTTACACACACAGGATTCCATTTTGATTTTTGATCATGTTTTCCTATCTGCTTCCTTACCTTGTAGGTTTGTGTTGTCTTAGAAGACGATGGGCCTAGAGAACCAGACTGCAAGATCCAGTATTTATCTGCTTGTGTTTCCCATGTGAAGAGAGATATCATCTACATCACTGATGAATACTACTTCTATCTAGACAGTATTTCTAAAGGTTTGATTTACATTTTAAAGACACGTCACGTTTAACGTTTTGAGGTCTTTGTATTGGCATTGGTTTGGCTGGGCTGCATTCAGGAGCTCTTCAGCATTGGACATGGATCTTGGGCACTGAAAATAAAGCACAATACAGGTATGAACAGGTAATATTTGTAAACGTCACACTGTCATTTATTAGGTGCTCAGTAGTTGAATGCAGCGAGTAAAATAAGGACAAGTTTTTCATTCACATGAGTATTGAATTCTCATGGTAAAATTATTACAAATCCTTACATTTAAAAATCTTTACTTTTAAATTTGTGTCTATATGTGAGTGTGTCTGTGTTCATGAGTACAGTTGCCTGCAGAGTTCAGAAATGAGTGTCAAAACCCACAGAACTGGAGTTACAGGAGATTGTGAGCCACAGGGAAAGTATTTTGAAAATACTGAAAGGTACTGTGGCCAAAGAGATGGAGCCTGTTGCTTAGTTAGGAGCACATAGTTCTCTGGCAGATAACCTGAGTCCAGTTCTTAACACTCTGTGTGCATTTATCCCTGTGTGTCCCTGTGTGAGTGCGTGTGTGTGTGTGTGTGTGTGTGTGTGTGTGTGTGTGTGTAGAGAAAGAGAGTGAGAGAGACCAAGAGACAAAGAAGGGAAAGGAAACAGGGAGAGGGAGGAAGGAGAAGAGGAGGGAGGGAGAGTGAGAGAGGCTCAGAGAGGAGAAATAGGGAAAGCAAGCGGAGAGAGAAAGGAAAAGAGACAATGAAGAAAAGGAGAGATTGAGAGATTGAGAAAGAAAGGAAGCAAGGAATCAGTTGGGAGAGGGAGGAAGTATATATATATATATATATATATATATATATATATATATAGAGAGAGAGAGAGAGAGAGAGAAGGTAGAAGGGAAGGAAAAAGAAGGTAAGACAGGAAGTGGGTGGAAGAGAGGAGGAATTATGGAGACAGACAAAGAAGGAGGGAGAGACAGGGAGAGAGAGGGGAGAATATGAGATGGAGAGGTAGAGAGGAAATGAAAGGGATAGAATGAGAAAGACATAGAGAGACAGGGAGAGGGAGAGAGAAATTGAGGGATAGAGAAAGTGGAGAGGGAAATAAAGAGAGGGAGACTGGGGGAGATGTGAAGTTGGAGAGAGGAGTGAGGGAAGCAGGCAGGGAGATGGAAAGAGGGAGGAGGAGAGAGGGAGTGAGGGAATGAAAGGATGGAGGGAGAGAGGAGTAAAGAAGGGAGAGTAAAGGAAGTAAGGGGAAGAAAGAGAGGACAGGGAAGGAAGCAATATGGAGAGAGAAGGACAGAAACAAAGAGAAAGAGGGAGGAAAGAAGGATGGAGAAAATGAGGCATGCAGAAAGTCAGTAAGATGGGAATAAGAGAGGGAGTGTGGGAATGAAAGAGGCAGGGGGATAAGAATGGAAGGAAGAAGAGAGACAGAGTGAAGGAAGGAGAGAAAAGATAGAAAGAAGGACAGAGGAAGAGGGGGAAGATTGGGAGGCAGGCAGGGAGACAGAAGGAGAGAGGATGACTGAGGGGGTAAAGTTATGAGTGGAAAGGGAGGGACAGAGAGAAAGTGAGGAAAAGAGACAGAGCAAGAGAAGTAGGGCGAGAGGAGGGACAGAGCAAAAATAGAGGGAGATAAAGAGCAAGGAAGTAGTGGGAGACTGGAGATGGAGGAAAGGGAAAGCAAGAGGGAGAGAGAGAAAGGAAAAGAGACAATGAAGAAAAGGAGAGATGGAGAGATTGAGAAAGAAATGAAGCAGTTGGAAGAGAGAGGAAGTATCAATCATGAGTGAGTCAAAGAGAGTGAGGGGGGAAAGGGAGGTGGAGAGTGAAAATGGGAAAGAGAAAGAGGCAGATAGGAAGAGATGGGTGGAGAAATGGAAAGAGGAAATGAGAAAGGAAAAGAGAGAGGGAAGGCAAAAGAAAAGGATAGAGGTCTGGAGAGAGGAAGGATGGCACAGAATGAGTAAGAGGGTGAAAGATGAGGGTAGGGGAAGAGAACAAGAGAGGGAAAGAGAGGGAAGTGGAGAGCATGACAGGTGGTGAGGGAGAACTGGGAAAGTGTGTTGCCAAAGTCATAAGAAGACAGTGGGGGACAAACTGAAAGATAAGGAGCAAGAGAGATGAAGAGTCAGAGAGAGGCAGGAACCTGTGAAATAGGGGAGCAGGTAGAGAGAGGGAGAATGAGAAAGAGGAAAGGAGGGTGAGAGGAAGGGAGAGAGGGATGAAGAAAATGTACAGAGAGAGGCATAGAGAAAAAAAAAAGGAGTGGTATGGAGGGGGGCATGGTGGAGAAGAAAATAGGATGGAGACAGAGAGCAAGTGAAAGTTGTGAGAAGAGTGAGAAGAGAAGTTGGGAGATAGAAAGTGAGAGGTCCAGGGAAGGAGGGAGGGGGGACAAAGAGAAAAAGAGACAGATGGAGGGAGAGAGAAGTTAAGCGAGAGAAGAGAGGGAGAGGTAAGAGGGGGAGAGAAGGACTGAAGACAGCAATAGACAGAGGTAGAGGGAGGGAGAGTGGGGAAGAGATAAGGAAATAGAGATAGAAAAAGAGAAAGGGAGGGACAGAGAGGAGAGGAGGAACAAAAGGTGGAAAGAGGGAGAGAGGGGACAGAGAGATGAAGAGAGATACAGGGTGCCAGAGATACAGAGAGATAAAGAGAGGGAGAGAGAAAGAGGGATAAAGAGAAAAGAACAAGAGTGAGAGGGAGGGAGGAAGGAGGCACACAGAGAGAATAACAGTCAGTCTGAGACACTGGCAGAGAAAGAGGAAGAGTGGAGGAAGGAGCTAAGAGGAGTGAAAAAGAAAGAGGAAGACAGATAGTATAGGGGTGTATAGAATGGGAAGGAAGGAGAGGAGGGGGATGGAAAGAGAGGGGTAAGGTCGGGGGAGGAAGAGAGAACAGGAGAGAGGGAAAGTGAGACTGGGAGGAGAGAGGGGGAGGTAGAGACTGTTAGAGAGTGAGTGAGGGCAGGAGATTGGGAGAGAGGGGGGTGAAGGGAACATGAGAGGGTGTGAGGTTGAGATGGAAATGAGAGGGAGAGATGGAGGGAAGATTGGAGGATAGAGATAAGGAGGGAGAGAGACAGAGAGGATAGGAGAGAGATAAATGTAGAGAGGGAAAGACAGGGAAGACTGAAGGAGAGAGATAAGGAGGGAAAGAGATAGAGAGGATAGGAGAGAGATAAAAGTAGAGAGCAAAAAAAGAGTGGAAGGAGAGAGACAGAGAGACAGAGAGAGAGAGAGAGAAAGGGGGAGAGGTGATTCACGAAGAGGGAGAGAAGAGGGAAGGGAGAGAGTTGCTTAGCTTGAAGAAAGCCTGAGATACATGACATCCTGTCTTCAAGAGGACCCTGAGCGTGATCCATGCTAAGGGAGTGGAGGGAAAGCAATGTCTGAAAACTATAAATTTCCATTCTACCTGGGAGATGAACAAGCCACCTGCACTTTACACCTAATGCTCGCTTGACCATGGTGTTACAACCAATGTAACCAGTGCACTTTTACTCGAGAAAAGTTAAAATAGAATGGCCTGTATCCAGAGCCCTGTAAAGATGAGACTGCAATTAAATGGCAGAATTATTTTCAACTCAGCCATCTTTGTTTTCTCTTAGCCATCATAGGCTTCATGCCTTATAGAGGACACTGGTTAGATATTGAGTATTCTGTGCAAAATAGTTACCAAAAATCACAACACACTCACTGAGGGCCACAAAATGCAGGCAACTGGAAGAGCTAGGTAAAAGTTTTCTGTATTGCTGGCTTGTTTCAAAGATTCCTTTGGTAATATCTGTGACTAGCTCTCTGTGGGGTGTGCTGGGGAAGGCAAACATATGGAAGCATATATAACCTTGAGCCATTTATTTAAGTGGAAGGACTTTGTAAAGAGGTAACCAAGGGTAACAGAGGACATACACAGACATACTTCAGCTCTGAGGCACAGGGCTTACTAGGTGGAAGGTTCCTTGGGGTATTTTAAAAACAGCAGGAAGAAAAAACTAGCAGTCCAGAGAGCATTGCTGGGAAGGTGGTGAGAGAAAGCAGGATGCTGAAGGTAGGAATAGAAAGTGGGGTACTGGGGGGTTGGAGGCTGGGGACAGTGGTTGAGCTGACCTCAAAATGAGTTTCCCAAAGGTCCAATTGAAGTCATAAACGTGAAGAGTGACAGGGCAAGACATGGGGCAATGATAGTCCACTTCATGCTGTTTTTGTATGTCAGTCCTTGATCTGTCAACATTAATCACATGGGCTAATGGCCACTGACAATTAATATTTAGGACATGGTCTCTCATGAGCAGGACAGAGCCAGCAGAGAACCTCCCCTTTGACTGGTATAAAGAAGAATCTGAGGAGGGAAGTGGGTAACATAGCACCCCAGGTGTTGGCAGTTAAAGCAGGCAGGGCAGGTAAGAGTGACAGAGTGCGGTCCACAAGTGGTCAGAGCCAGTGTGGAGGGACAGAAGCTGAGCAAGGATTCAGGCTTCCCACACTCACTGCCACACTTTCTCGTGACAGGTGTGTGTGACCAGTATCCACAAAGGACAAGGAATCCTGAACTACACTATCTTTTTCACCTTCCGCGCACTGAACCTTCCCACTGGATACAGTCCTCTTCTAGGCCACATGGTCAGTGTGGTGATAATTCAGAGCATCCGGCCCAAGTACAACTGGAGAGCAATCTCCATGACCCCAGTGAAGAAGGTGTAGGGGTGTGGGCCCTGAGAACCCCTCTTCCATGTTATCTCTATAAGGACAGAGGGCCTCTTTTAATGCAAACACTTAGGTTAGGAATTCTAAGGAGACTATTAAACTTGAACCTTCTGGCCCACAGACTGCCTAAATTTGACTCCAGGGAGCATACAGCAGTGTGGGAAGGGCCCATCTTCCCATGATAAACCCTCAGCTTTCTAATCCGAGTCTTCTGGAGAATGAATCCCAGCAAACCCTCCACCTGCAGTGAGAGATAACAAGGGTAGAGTTCGTGTTATTTTAATAAATAAATTTTATGAGCAGCAACGGTGTTTACCCACAGCCAACTGACCACCCAGTCTCCAGGAATAGAATTACCCAGCATTCCATTAGAGCACAGACGACTTTTCACACAAGAAACACCACATTGTTCTGGCCCCTGGGTTAGTGGGGAACCTGTGATCCCGAAGAGGCGGGCTGGACAAGGGGGAGCTGGCAGGATGATTGAGGCAGAGACAGTGGAGCTCTGGGACTCAGGAATATGCTGGTGCTGGCAGAGGGCACATAGACCCACCACCAAGGCTGCTGAGAATGCCGTTCTTATCAGAGAGCTCTGGCCTCTGGGGTGCTCCTGGTGACAAACAAGTGTCACTTGAACCCCTAAAGCCAGGCTGTTTTGAACTTTCTGATCATAACTCTGAGTCTCCCAGGAAGCCTCCTACTTGGGAAATGATGGGTCCTTTTCCACATCCTCCCATTTCTTCATGGACTTCCCTGAGACTCTGGCCTCTTTCTCACTCATGACAAAGGTTCTTCTATCCACCCGGGCTTCAACCTTCACCCTCAGCCTCCTGGCTTCTTCCACATCCTCCTGCTTTGCTCATCAGGATCCTATCCTCCTCTTGAACCCCTTGCCCTCCCGTCCAGCTACCTCCCCTTACTGCCATACCATTTCCTGAACTTTCTGCCCTGCTTGGCTCCCTCCTGCTGTTCAGCCTTCTGCCCTCTTCCCCTAGTCTCCTATGTGATTTCTACCCCCACATCCTATTTCCCCTCTCTTCATCCTTTTCTGTCCTTCAACTTTCTTCTTCTTCCTGCCCTGCCTGCCTAACCTGTACTCTGCCCTCCCTTGAGCACCTTACTTTCTAGGCCTTCTGACAACTTTAGCCAGCTTCCTGCTCTCTCTTCGAAGTTTCCTCCCTCCAGCATAAGCCCACCTGACCATGAGTCTCCCACCCTCCCCAGTTCTTCCTCTCCCATGTAAACACTGAATTCCCTCTAAGCCTATACCTTCCCCACAGGCTGAGCACACCCTGAAGCCTCCTACAAGGAACCTGGGCCTGCTTCACTCCTTCCCAGACCTTCCCAGGGACATTCTGGATGCTTTCACAGCCTTTAGACCTCCTCTTTGACCATTATCAACCCCCCATGCACCCACCCTTCTTTACCTTTGATTCCAATCCTCTCTTCAGGCCACTTGATGCCCTAACTTCCATTGTGTCCTCTACAAGCCTGCCATCACCATTCAGATCCTCCCTACAGTCTCCACACACCCCATCTCTCCTCAAGCCTCCTTCCTCCTACAGACTTAAGAATCCTGCCTTCTTCCTTGCTTTTAACCCCCCCATAGCAACGTCCTTCTCCTCTCCTGCAGACTTCTCCCATGCCTCACCCTTCTCACATTTATCTCAGCCTTGTGAGTCAGCCAAGCTCATTACTAGGCCTTTAACTACTGCCCAGTGTCTTGCACTCCTCCTGAGCCTTATACCCTCCCCCCGGGTTCTCCCAAGCCCAGTGTCTACTGCTATCTTTAACACACTCCTAGTATCTCCATGGACTGCTGCCCAGACCCCTACTTTCCTACTCTTCCTTGAAAGGCATTTATAATCCTCAGACTCCTAACCTCTAGATGAATCACCTCTCCTGAACCTGTCCTCCATTCCTTCCCAGAGCTTTCTGCTTTCCCCTATAAACTTATAGTATTCCCCCTACCCTATCCACGTGAGCCTCTTTGCCTCTCTGTAATGCACCCACCATTAGTTCGAGACTCCTGCCCTAGTCTGAAACGATCTACACTCTCACAGGCTCACATCATACCCTGAGGGGCTCCTGCTCTTTCTCCTTAGTCAACTTCCTGCATCCTCCACAGGCTTATGTACTAGCAGACTGTTTCCTGCTCTCTGCCAGACACCAACTTTCCTCAGGAAACTTCTGCCTGTTTCTGCTGGTTCCACCCAACACAAGGTTCCCAGTGTCAATCCTTCCCAGGCTCCTATACCCGAGCTGTCTGGCATCCTTGTGGACTCCTTGCTATCTCTTCCCTCCTCGTTCTCCTCCTCCTTTTCTTCCTTCTTCTCCTCCTCCTCTTCCTCAGCCTAATGTCTTCTTTCACTTCCTGGTCACCTATGGCTCTCTGGGCTCAAAATAACCCTCCTGCATTTTTCACCAATGCCCTCAATTTCTGGAACCTGCAGGCTTCAGCCACAGCCTTCTAACTTCCTATTCTAGATCCTAGGGTCCTCTACATACTTCTGTCATTCACTAGACTCCTCACATCCGCTTGAACTTCCTGACTCCCACCTCAGAGGCTTCTGTTTTTCCCATACCCTGCTAAAGCCCTCAGCCTCTAGCGGTCCTACTTAGGTTATGTCCTCCCGTTACAGCTGGAATCCCAGTGGCTCCTTCATGCCTATCTGGACATCAACTGTTGGCCTGCTTGCTCCTCCAGCCACATTCTTAGCCCCCACAGCAGATTCTGCCCTCTCATCGAGCTTTTCACCCAAATTCATACTCGTATGCCCTCTGAGACTCCTTGCCTCTTCTCCAGTCTCTACTTTGTTCCCCATCAGCCTCTTGATTCCCACCAGTCTCCTAACCTGTACTGACCACTTTAACATTCCTGCTTAGGGTTACCTTCTCCCTCAGCTTCCAAAGTTTTCTTCAACTCCCTCCCTTCCCACCATCTCCATCCTTCTCAGCAAGCTTCTTGCCCACCCTCCTCTAGACCCTACTATCCCACACTACAAGTGAGCTTCCTTGAGAACTCCGTGTTCTAACCATCTGGAGAGGAAACTAGATTCCTCCCAATCTTCCTGCCCAAAGCCCCCATCGCTTATAGGACCAGACTCCTAGAGCCTCCTGAAAGTCCTGTTGTCAACCCCATCCTCACAGACAACCATCCAGCATTCAGGTGACTGCTCCTAATTTCCTACACTCCCTGGAGCCTCCTGCTTCCCTCCCCAGGCTGCACTCACTGTCATTTCCATCTTGTCCCATTCTCCAGGCTTCTGCTCTCCACAAGCCTCCCACCATTCCAGAGCCAGCTGCCTTATTCACCAAATCCTCTGTTACACATTGTCCCCTCATCATTGTCCAAGCTCCCCATGAGCTACTTCCTCTTCAATGGACAGATCTCCCTAAAGATCCCCATGAGTCTTCTTACTCATTGAGCGCCTTACCTCATCCCCACCTTTGTTCTGTTTATCACACTGCCTGCTCTATCTGAACTTTCCACCCTATGTGAAAGGCCTGTGTGAATATTGTGACAACCAGGTGTTTTCCTGGTCCTAGGGAGGCCAGGTAAGGCAGAATGTCTGCTTCCTAGGACCTTGGCTGAAGAGGGCTTAGAACTGATCCTGGGTCCTGGAGAGGAGCAGACAGTTTTCTTAATGGCTGAGGTGTGTCTCTGACCCTAGACAGTTCCTATCTAGCAGAAGATTTGGTCCCAGTCTGCAGTCAGGATCCAACCTTTCTATGTGTCTATCATCCTCCTTCCCATATATCTTCTCATCACCCCTGTTTCCACATTTCCTCCCCATCCACCTACAACACCCTGGCCTCCTACCATAACCTCTATCCTCCTGCATACATCCTCAAACTCCTTGAACTGCACTGAGTCTCCTGTTAACTGACACACGTTCCTGACCTCATCCTAGCCTAGCCTGTCTTCTCGTGCAGTCCTACCATCCCTTGCGTCCTTCACTCTGCTCCTCTCTTCGCTCCTCTTAGCCCATAATCTTCTCTCCTCGTTCCTGGCCCCTGATCAGTTACTTCCCTGTTCTTCTGACTTCTTAGGATTCACGTCTCCCTGAACCTCCTGGTACTCAGCAGTGTTTGTGTGTGTGTGTGTGTGTGTGCGTGTGTGTGTTCCTGGTGAGTGTCCTACCCTCTAAAGCACCAATGTGCCCCTGGACAGTCACTGCATTTCCACACAGGCTTCAACACTCCTGTCCATAACCTTCCCTTCCATGCTGAAGCCTAAGCCCCCAAATACGTGTCCTCCACTCCAGAGCCCTATGCTCAGCCTGGCCATTGCTGTCTTCCTCCTAGCCTATTCCTTCCCTCTTAATATCCTGTCTTCCCCTGGACTCCGAGACACTCCGAAGCCTCTGGCCCCCCTGAAAAGTCAAGATATATCCCCTCTTTTGCAATTATCCTAGTCTGGGACCTAGAGAATTCTTACTTACCATAGTCTCCACCCCAAGGGTCCTAAGAATCCTGCCCTTCCCCCCAGGTCTTTTCTCTTTTTCCCTGAGCCTGACATTTTAATAACACAGATATTGGCCTTTCCTCAGCCAGATATCCTCTCCTTTGCAAAGCGATGTCTTCTCTTCCTTTCTGCCCTCCATTCTAATTCCTCCCGTGGATTTTCTTGGTCTGGCAGTGCACATTTCTAAACATTCAGGAATTGGTACTGGGACTCAGTATCCTTCTGTCCCCAAGAACTCTGTGCCTTCCTCCTACCTTCTCACCTATGGAAAACTCCTGCCGCCTATTGACCATTGTTCTCCTAGATGCAGCCTTTCTAGTCTTCTACACTTCTGCCATCACTTCCCTCCTCCCTCTCCTCCCTGTGACATCTCTTGAGTCCCTGTCTGCCCTGCTCCCCCTTTGTTTCCTGCTTCCTCATTGTGTATCCTGCCATCTTCCCATCATGCTCTTAACCTGTTCCCCTGTTCCATCCTGTGATTCCCTATCCATCTCCTCTCTTTTAGCCACATGTCCTCACCCATTCTTCTGCTTTCTCACAGCTGTCTACTGTCCTCCGGAGCATCCACCCCTCACACAGCCTGGGACACGCCTGACACCATATGCAGAGTCTATGTATCTTCTCCATGGCCCTGGACCTACTGGAGCCTCCTCAAGATGAGAATCCAGTCTCTTTGCCTAAGTTCTGAATCTACCATTGGGCAGCTTGCCCTCCTCTACAGATATCTATGCCCAACCCTGAGCCTCCAATTCATGCTCTGAATTTGAAACTCTCAGACTTACGATTTGCCCACCATTTTCCTTCTTGGCCAACCCAGCTAAGTCCCTATTCTCCCTGGTTAGTAAACCTCTTTGTAGCATGCATTTTGCCTTTCCTAATATCCTTCTGCAACACTAAAAGTCCTCTGATCCTAGCCTCTCCATTCCCTTGATCCTTCTCTCTGCTATTCCCAGCTCTCTTGCCAAGCAGGAACCACTTTCCCAAAGACTCTGCAAACAAAACACCCATAGTGTCCTCCTCCCATGTCTGCTCTTTTCTCATACCTCTACACTGTTCCTTGAAGCCCTTCTAGTCTGTGAACATTCTCATGTCTCTCTAGGTACTCTGGCCTAAGCCCTACCCTTTTGTCCTTCCTGTGCAAGTCCTGACCTGAGCAGTAGCACTGCACCCTTGGACCGTCCTTTATGTTCCAACACCAGCTTCCTCAGTCAGTATCTTGTGCTTCCCACTGCTTCCTATGCCTGAACACATGCATCCTTCAATGTGGGGACATAGATTGACCCTAGCTACCCCAATATTCTTCTAGCCTACTACCCTCCCTGACAGCTTCCTGACGTCCTCCCAGGAACACCCTCATGATCTTCCTGTCCTCCTCAACTATTTAGCTATCTTCTGTAGATTTCTGCCCTCCCTTCCCAATTCCCTACCAAGCCCTGAACCCATCAAACTCTGCTTTTCCTGTGCTTCACACTCATGACTCCTGAGACTTCTACTATTTTACTCTGCTAGTTGCTCTCTTGTCCCCAAGCCTCCAACATTTCATGCAGATGTCGGCCTTTACCAAGCCAGATACCCCACCCTTAGTCAATTGCTCTCTTCCTTTCTGCCTAGTATCTGATAAGTCCCCACATGGTTCCCCAGGCCTAGAACTGGAATTCCTAGACACCACCCAGGGACTGCTTCAGGAACCCAGAGTCGTAATCCCCCGAGAACATCCTTCCCTCCTCCCAGCCTCCTCAACTACCCAAGATTCCGACCTTCCCTTGAGCATCCTGGCCTTAGAGCCAATACTGGCAATCTTCTAGACACTTCCAACTTCCTAACTATACTCATGCCATCTGCTCAAATCCTGCCTCTCCTCTATTCCTTCTTAGTTTATTTCAATATGTCTCTCTGTCTCCAGCCCTCCTCCCCATATCCCCATAACTTATCCAGAGGACTACGTTTCCCATTCCTTTCTAGTTATTCATCATCCTTCTGCTTTCCTAGGGCATCACACTGTCCTTAGGAACATCATCCACATCCTCCTGTATCGCCCTGATCCGCAGCCCTGCCACTCCCCTCTCGTATCCTTCCCAGTCTACTCACATCCTCATGTCCCTCAGGTCCTCCTGGAACCTTCTACTTTCATCCTAAGCCTCCTGGCTTCCTTCATTGACTTTGCCCCCTCCATAGCTTCTGAACCAACAAATGGTCCTCGCACCCTCCTGCAGACTACTATGCTGACACCCTGAGCTTCCAATTCAAGCTCTAACCCTGTAATCTTGCTTTCCAAGCACCTGTCCTCTTCCCTAGTCTGGCCCATTACCTTTATATTGCTTCCCAAGGCTGCCCTTGATTTCCCCTGTCTCTCACAGACTCCTCTTCATCTTCCAATGTTTGCCATGAGTTTGCCCTGCTCCCTCACCATCCTCATCATACTTCTTTCTCACTCTCTCTCCTTCTATCTTCTCTAGATCCTTCTATCCTCTACTTCCTGCCCTTAAACAGAGTCTCTGACCCCCTCTCCTTAGAATTCTACAACCTCGGAGTCTTCTCTTCTCAGCCATTTTATGCCGCTAGTCTTCTTTCACTTCCATAGCTGTCCTGTCACTCTCCATTCTCTACCGCTCTCATGAAGCCTTACCCTACACACCAGCCTCCTATGTGCATGTCCAACTCCTAGCTCCCTTGAGCCCGCTCTCATCCCCTAGTGTCCTTAAGCTATCCCAGAGCTTTATACCACCATCAAGTTTTCATCCTCATCCTCAGTCTCCTGCCTTCTTCCCCAGACTCCCTCCCTTCCATTTAGCCTCAGACTCTTCTCATTTCCATGGGTCCTCTTCTTTAGCCTTCTACTTCCTCCCAGCCCTTTGGCTAGCCTCTGCCTCCTGCTCTGCAGCTCCTGTTCCTACACACCCTCACAGATTCTTGTCCTCCTCGTCATCCTGCTCCCTTCTTCCAGCTTCATGCCCTCCCCTGAGCAGCCTGCTCTTCTTCTCTCTTGCTCCTTCCCTCTGTCCTTCTTAACCTCACTGCTTCCTTCACTCCCTTCCTTAGATCCTTCCTGCACTGGACTCATTTCCTTTCTTCCTTCTGGCCCTCCTGACTTCCTTTATGCCTTTCTTTCCTCAGTTCCATCATTCTGCTTTCATCTACCCTTCCTTCTCTTCTGCCTTCTGTTTCTTATTCCTTTTCCACGAGCCTCTTGCACTGCTCCTCATCCCTGGACCCTCTGTTAGTCTCCTAACATACCATCTACCTTAGACTCTGTCCTCATCTCCAGTGTCTTACCCCTAGCCTGCTGATATACAACTCTTCTTGATGACCTCCTCAGGCTTCCTCCCTTGCTGTTCTTTTACACCTCCCCTTAGCACCCTGCCTTGGTCCTTACTGTCCTGTCCTCTGCCAACCTGCAAACTCCTCTCAGCATTGGACCTTTCTCCCCAGACTTCTACCCTCTTTTCTTCCTATAGCCTCCTTCTAAAGCCCTCCAGGCCTGTGCTCCTAGCCTATGTCTTTACTCTTAAGCCATCTGCCTCCTTTAGCCTCTCTTTACCTGACCTGTTTTCCCACCTCCCCATCCCTGCCCCACCTCTCAAGCAATAGCCATAAACAGGCTATTCCTCCCTGCTTGAGTCTCTGCTCTTCTGACCAGACATTTTTCAAACACCCACTCCATCCTTCTAACATCCTCTCCCACATCCAAGGCCTTTCTAAAACCTCCTACACTCTCATGAGCCACCTTCCAGCCTTTAACTCATTTCCTATACTTGGGTGTTGTCTAGCCTCCTCTTCCTGCTTCCTGCCATTCTACTGATGCCCATCCTCCAGGAGTCCTCTTCCCTTCAACTCCTGCTCTCTCCTCAGACTTTCTCAAACTCTTCTATTCCCCCCCACCTGACTTTCCTACCATTTCTTGAACATCTGGGCTTTCTCCCCAGCTTCCGATCACACAAGAGAACCATCTGAGCTCCTTTAGCTTTCTACCCTTCTTACCCCCTCCTTGTTGTCCTTGTCTTATAATGTCTGTCTCCCCTGAAGCCTCTTCTCCAGCCTCTTGTTCTTGACTGGATGTGAATCATGCTACCTTCCTTCCCTGCCACCTGTCTTTCTCCCCAGCTTTCTGCCCTTCTCAAACCATCTTTCTATCTTCCCTTAACCTTCCATCTTCCTTTAGCCATCTATTTCAATTCTACCTTCCTCCTTAGCCTACTGCCCTCTTCCTCAGTCTTCTGGCTTCCCCAGACCCTTATACTTTACTGAGTTTCTGGCCACAGGCTGCATTTCTACTCTGTCCCTACTCCTCTCCAACCTTCTGCTCCATTAGGTTCCTTCCCATACTCCAGCATTTTCCGACACTCCACTCCTAGTTCTGCTACTCCCTAGCCTCTTGTACAGGGCTTCAGTCTTCTGTCTTACAACAAGCTCTCTGCCTCCCTGTAACCCCCATACTCTCCACAGTACAGCTAACCCTTTCATAGCATCATAACTTCCCCTCAACCTTCTGCTTTCTCACTCACCATCTGTCCTTCCCTCCCACCTATGGATTGTCCTCATAAGCGTTAGGCTTTACTCCCCCGCAATGCCACAAGTCTCCTTCTGCTTCTCCTTGTGCTCTCTTGTCCTCATCAATGTGTCCTCTATAGCCTTTGTTATAGCCAGCCTTTTGAACTCCTCCCAACCCCAAGGCTTCCCAGTCCCTGCCCACCTTCCTGCTGTCCTTTCAGGCTACTCCTCAGTTTCAGGCTTCTTTTCTCCTTCCTCCACCCTCTTATACATAACTTTACCCAGAATTGTATGACACTTTGCCTTCCTCATCAGCAGGCTGCCCTCTCAAGCCCTGACCCCTCCTCTAGCCAGATTTGCTGTGCTCCTTCTTAGTATAATCCCTCACCCTCCTGACATGTTCTACAGTACCCCTGAACCTCCTACCTTATTCCTCCGGCTTCTAACCAACCTGAAAATCTTCCTGACTTTGTCCAGTCTCCTAAAATGTGTTTGAACTTCATGTCCTCCTCACTGTTTTCCTGTCCTTCTCCCAAGCTTTCTTTCTCCCTTCCTTCCCTGTCTTTTGCTTCCTATTGTCTCTTTCACTGCCCTCCATCCCTTGAAGGGGAGTCTCTTTACAGCCCTGCTCTCTGACCTCCTCCAGCCTCCTGTCCACTGGTTAGCCCCACCTCACCTCTGCCCTATAGTTCCTGGCTTCTTTGGTAACCTCTCAGCATGGAGATCTGAGAGAGCAGAGCCATGACAGGAAAGCAGGCAACTTTGAGATCCAGCACCTGGAGGGGTGTTCATCCTCTCAGGAGCTCCTACCCAGCTGCCTGCCAAAAGGCCATGAGGACTTTACCACGTACTACTGCAGAGAGGTCTCTGAGCTGTACAGTGTGCCTTCAGAGGGCTGTTTAATTTTCCTTTAATCTTGAGGTTCGGCTTGAATTATACTCCTTGACTGCAGAACCTAAAATGAAAGAGAAGCCTTTGATTCAGACTCTTTCTCTGAACAGCATGGATGAGACCAACTGGAACATTCCGGATCTGTTCAACTATGGCCCATTTAGTGTGTGGGGACTAGGGAGGTGGAAGCAGAGGGTGGTGTTCCTGTCAAGGGTGATATGGAAGCTGGTTCTGAAGAAGGAGAGTGTCCCTGCTCAGCTCTGATTGGCCCTCTTGGCTTAGAGATTCCTGTTCTATGCCCACTCACTATCCCACCCAGAGTACATTATGGCACCCAGCAGAAACAGGAGGCAGCCAAGCAGTGTTTGATAAACAGAACTCATGGATTTTCTGTTAACTTTGGGCGACATGTGACATGTGACAACATCAGAAACAGCACCCCTTAGCAGACGATGTTGGCCATGAAGAGTTCATCTCACATGGCAACATAAGGTCAGCTAGGTCAAGTCTCTGAATTGACTGAAGCTCTTCTGCCTGCAATACAGACTGCAAATCTAGTGCTTCACCACCCCATCTCAAAGCAAGGGCAGACGAACAAAAGCAGTCAAGGGGACAGGAAAAATAGAAGCTCACTGACTACTCAGAGCCATCATGAGTAGTAGTAGCCATCATGGGTCAGGAACACGAAGCTGAGTCCTACTTCTGATTCCATCCTGACTGACACCACTGGGCCCAGAGTCCAAAATTTCTAGGCTACACTGGGCCTCTTGGATAGGCTATACTCAGCATATCTGGATAAGATTTCCCACTCACCTGTCATATCCTTCCTAGTCTACACATATCCTCATGTCCCTCAGGAACTCCTGGAACCTCCTACCTTCATCCTAAGCCTCCTGTCTTCCTTCATTGACTTTGGCCCCCTCCATAGCTTCTGAACCAACAAATGGTCATCTCACCCTCCTCCAGACTCCTATGCTGACACCCTGAGCCTCCAATTCAAGCTCTAACCCTGTAATCTGGCTTTCCAGGAACCTGTCCTCTTCCCGAATCTGGTCCATTAAACTCATATTGTTTCGCAAGGCTGCCCTTGGCTTCCCCTGACTCTCCCAAACTATTATCTACCCCAGATCCACCTAGAATCCCTTTGAAGTACCCCAATCTCACCAGAGACTCTTTCCAATGCTCAGTTCTCTGAACATCAGACAAAAAACTGCTACTCTTCTATTTTAGTAAACATTATCCACACTTAAAAATCATTACAATTCTTTCTGAGTGCCTGTTTGGTGTATATGTATGTTCAAAGTGGCAAGTGTACTCTTGGTCCCAGATAGGTCCAAAGAGAGCATCAGATCCTCTGAAACTGGAGTAGTAGATTGTTGTTTAGATGATATGGGTACAAATTTCAAATTTCCAGTTCAAATTTCCAGCCTATGGAGGTCTGACAGTTGTCCTGAGTGCTGAGACAGATGTCCATCCCCAGACTTTCCCTGTCTATCTGAAATCATGGCTCTATATTCAAGCCCACTTTCCCACAGCAAGCTCCCACTCTTCTGTGAGCTTTCTGCCCTCTCTCAAACCTTTCTTTACTTCCACACCTCACCAAAATCCCCGACTCCTCCTGCCCCCCCCAGTCTGTTATCATGCCGTTTAAGCCCCTACATACACCCTTGCCTCCTTATCTCCCACAGTTCCTCCTGCTTACTTCCACAGACACCTGTCTTCTTCCCTAGCCTCTATCAGTTCCTCCTGCCATCCCACCCTCTATCAGAGCCTCTTCCCATTGTGCTAAGATCCTCTTGGCTTCTGACCTGGCTCCCTGCCTCCTCCCCAGGTTCCCCCTCTCCCCTTCGCAGGGCCCCTCCTCTACAGGCTTAGCACCATTCTTTCCCACACCAGCCTAGTCTCCCTGGAGCATCTAACCCAACTTCCCCTCAGACCACTCATTTCCTCGTGAAACACTGTGCCATGCCTAGCCTTCAACCCTCTCTTTCTCTTAATCCTGTCGGTTGCTGCCCTGACCTCCTGATACCTTGCCAAGACTGCAGCCCTCCTCACAAGCACTCTGCCCCTCACTTGACTCCTACTCACTCATTAGATTTAGGTTTCTCCCTTACCTGTAGGCTTTCCCTGCCCTCTGCTCCCCTAGGCTTCTAAAATATCCGGGAATCTTTTGTCTTACTCCCCAGTCTTTTGGCCTCTGGGTAAGTGCCTTATGCTCAACAGATTCCATACCCTAGAACCATCTCTGAAACACTGCCCTATAGCTCCCTAGGCTTCCATCTTCCTGTGAACTCACTGTGCTCACCCATACCCACATAAGCACTTAGGATCCTTGCCTTCTGTCCTCCTGAGCAGTCTTGCCACTCTCCCAGGGCTTCCGCCCTTCTTTCAGTTCCCCCTGTGCAGTCCTGATACCTAGACTTCTGCCTTACTTCAGACTCCTATTCACCAAGCCTGGGCCTTCAGCCCTCCTCCCTTGCGATTTATTTCTTGAACCTCATCCTCCAACATTTTACCCCAGAACGTAGCCATCCCCTAGCCAGGTACCCTGCCCTGAACAACTTGACCTCTTTAGCTTTCTGCTTGCCATATCCTAAGCCTCCAGTGGATCATACTGTTCTCGTTTCCAGAATAAAACACACCCTGGGAACTCTTCTAGCTCCCAATATTCTACTGTTTTGTTTGTGTCTCTGTTTTGTTTTTCAAGACACGGTTTCTCTGTGTAACCCCAGCTGGCCTGGACAAACCTATTAGATCAGGGTACCTTGATGTAGAGATCTGGTTCCTCTGCCTCCCAGAGTTACAGGCTTGCACCACCTCACCCAGCTCAATAGTCTACTGCTTCAGGGAACTTCTTTCCCTTGTCTCAAGCCTTCTCACTAGACCCAGACTGATCCACTACTGAACCAAAGATTTCCTGTCTTCCAGACATATGCTACCTATCACCTCCAGCCTCCATGTGAAACCCATGAAGGCTCAACCTTTGTCCCTCCTGCATTCCTCCCTGGTTTCATGCTCTCCCACTGTTTGCTTCACTCCTCCCCATCCACACCCATACACAGATCCCCATTTTTCTGCTGTTCTCAATACTCCTTTGCTACTCTTTTAGACTGAGGAACCTCACAGCCCTTCTGTCCTCCTACCCTCCTCCAGACCATTCATCTCTCCTCGCTGCATTCAACCCTCTTGCTGCCATCCTAAGAATCCTCACACCCCCATACACCACAAGAACCCCTCACCTTGCTACCCTAACCAGAGCCTCTTCTCATCCTGTTCAGTCACTGTGCCTCTTCCCACACTCCTGACCACAGTGAGAACCTCTTGAACTCCTCTTCCGGCACCTGTGCTTTTTCCCAGCCTCCAACCCACACCCTGATACTGAAAGCCTCCTTGAGACAAGCCTTACACAGTATCCTAAGCTGCCTTTGACTTCCTTTCTGACCCCTTCCCATGTCCTCCTCTGTCCCCCAATTAGGGCTTTCCTGAAGATGGAGCTTAAGAGATTTCTGCCTTCTCACAAAGCTCTTTACCTTCCCTGGGCTACCTGACCTCCTCAGCCTGAACATGAAGGCCTTACAACGTTCATTCTCCAGTCTACATGTTTAATTTTCTTCCCACAGTGCCTCGTGCTCACCTCCACAGATGTCTGCACTCCATTCTACCCTTCTTTCTGTATCTCCTCCCATGTCACCATTCATTTCAGCCTCCTCCTATCCTGCAGAGCCCCGCCACGTCATCTTCCCATGCTTCCCCACCTTAACTCCCTCACAGGCTGACATCCTTCCCTCCATTCTTCATCCTCTTTCTTCTTTTCCACTACAGCCTAGCGGCTAATTTCTCTGCTTCAGTATCCTCCGAGGAGAATCCAAACCTTCTTTGCTTTCAGACTTCTCACCTCCTGGTTTAACACATGACCTTCACTGCCCTTGTGATCTCTGCTCCCCTTGAAGCTTCTGTCTGTTGGTGCCCTGTCCTCTTACTATCTTAACAAAAATGTTGCCCCTCTCTCCAGCGCTTGGCCTCTCTTAGGCTTTTATGCTTTAACCTTCTCTTCCCCTCCTTGGCCCCTACTGTCTACCCTGCCCTTCTTTCCTACTAGCCTTTCAACATCTCCCTCAACTTCCTACCTTTCTCACCAGTCCTTTTTCCTCGCAATGAGAAGAGTTCTGCACTACTCAACGCCACTGTGCCCTCAGTATTTCTCTGGCTCTGAACCCAGGCTTCCATCCTCTCAGAAACTCCCTCCACATCCCTGCAGCCACCAAAGCCTCCAACCTCTTACCCTCCAAAGTAAAGCTTACCATGAGCTTCCAACTCTCTTCCCATTTCTCCTGAGCAGAAACTTCCCAGACTCCCCAGACTTTTACTTTGCTTTGCAGTCTCCCGACCCAGCCCAGATACCTATACATCTGCCTTATCTCAGTCTCCTCTCCAGCAGCTATAAGCTTCCTGCCTCCTCTCCAGCCATTTCAACGACTGACCCTCACCCTGCTCAAAGCTCACTCAAATTTGTTTTTCACTACCTAGTTGTGTTGTGTTGTCATATGTTTTGATGACCACCGAGTATGTCTTCAATGTCATGGACACGGTGTGCAATGGCCATTGTTTGCTATCACAGTATAACAGTCATTGTGTAATGGCCACTGGGTGATGACCATTAAGTGATGAGTAGACCTCCAGTCTAGTCTTCAGCCTCCAACTCCCAATGCTACACTGGATCCTCCTGACTCCACATTCTGATTCCTATACACCTTGGGACTACTGGGCACCCCATGTCCTCCTCTCCCAATCATTCTCATTCTCCTTCCTATCATTTCCACATGTCCATCTCCTATCATTCCCTGATCATCCTGCTCCCAGCGACAGGATTTCTAATGCTCTAGACTTCTGACATCACCTCCAGCCTCTTCCTCCTCTTCATGACACCTGCTCACCCTCTGTCCCTTCTACACTCATTCTCAGCTTCTTGCTCTGCTACTCTTCCCTAGAATCATTGTCAGTCTTTTGCTTTTCACTATTCCCCTTCAAAATTCCCTTTGCCTCTGTCTTCATCATCCTTCTGCCTTCCCACAGCCTCCTACTCTCCTACACATCAGTTGGCCCCCATCTCCTCCATTCAACCTCCTGATGGCTTCCCCAACCTATCTGATCCTTTACTACTGAACCTAGGAACCTGCTGCCACCTGGTGCCCTCTCCCTGAACTTCCTGTCTTCTTTGATCTCTTTGCACCTCTACTAAGCTGCAGGACCTATCAAGGTGTGTCTTGACCTCCTTGCTAGACATGTTTCTCCCCCTGACCGTCCAATCCATGCTCTGACACTAAAGTCCTCCTTTTGCAGGCACCTTGTCTCTTCTCTCGTCTGGGCTTACATGTCACCCTCCTATAGCATTCTAAGCTTCCCTTGGCTTCCTGATCTCCTCCCCAGACTCCTACCATCCAATAGCCTAGTATATTCCCTGTACCTAATCTATACCAGAACATCCCCCCAGTACTCAGTGTCCCAACTATCACTGCAGTAAAGGAACATCTTTCCTATTATTAAAATATTGCCTATTCTTTAAAAATATTACAAAAGCTCTGTGACTAGCTCTGCAGGTGCCATTGGTCTAAGTAACAGATACACTGGTGGTCCCAGGGAAGTCTGGACGATGACATGGAATCCCTTGGGAAGGGAGAGGCCTGTGTATTTGAGATCCCATGGGGGTACATGGAAGTGAACCTTGGACATCTGGAGAAGCAGATTATCGTCCTGAATTCTGACCCATGGTTCTAGCATGAGATTCCCCTAGGCTGTTTGAACTTTTGGCTCCAACGTTCGATGAAGCTTCTCCTTCAGTCTCAGCTGTTTTAACCTCTCCTGGGCAGAACCGCCACCTTCTCCTTAACCTCCTGCCAAATGCCAGACCTTCTACTATGCCACCGGTCCTGTCCTACTGCTCTCATTCTCACCCTCCTTCCCTCCTGCAGAGCCCAAGCTCACCTCCACATACACCTGTCCTCCTAGCCTCCTTTCTGTCGCTCCTGCTAAGCTACCATCAGTTCAATACATCACCTCCTTCTGACGTTCTCTTGGCGTCCCCCTCATCTCTCCCAGTTTTGATTCTCCACTAAGGTTGGGACTCTCCCCTGCAGCGCTCATTCCCATCCTTCTTTCCTCCCCATCCTATATCAATCCTGCCTAGTTTATCCCTAGGTAATCCACCCTACAGTACCAATCCTATATTCCCCCAACACTCCTAACCTCCATGTGAAACACTCCACTCATAATCCACTTTGTGCTCTCTCCACCCAGAGTCCCCTGTGGGTAGCTGTCCTGACCCCCAGATATCCTGCCCTCCATGTCAGCACTCTGCTCTCCACATCCCTTCTCTTTTCCTGTTAGCCTTCGCTTCTCATCCTTGGCCCTTGCCTTCCTTTCCTCCAAGCCTTCCAGAGTCTGAATCTCCTACCTCACTCCCAGGCTCCTGTCTTAGGAGTGACTGTCTTACCCTCCTCAGACAGTCTCTCACTCTCCTTCAGGATTCTAGAATCCCATGAACTCACTGTACATCCTCAGAGCCTTCACAACCTCTACCCTCATGCCCTCCATTCTGGTACCCTGCACTCACACAGGCCATAGTGTTATCATTCTCAGTGACTCTAATCTCTCTCAAAATCCCAATCTCCTCTCTCTGCCTAGGCACACACTGAGCTTTAGGGTGTCCTAAGGAGACTTCTGCACTCCCCTGACATCGCCCTACACAACACAGATGCCTATACTTCTGGCTTCCCCCAGCCTCTGGCCAGTGAGTCCTGAGACCCTAACCTTACACCCTAGCCATTTGCCCCCATACCACTGCACCTCTGACACTTCAACACAGATGTGGTTCTTTACCTGGGAAGCTGTATCCAACTGACCTTTCCCTTCTGCCCTCTGCTTCCCAAGTCTGAACTGGATGTTCTCAGGAAGATAGCAGAACCCTAGATACCCTGTACTGCTTCTGGAACACCATGTACTGCTCTACCCATGAACTTCCTTCCATCCTCACAGGCTTCTTAACTGTTCTGAATTCTTACTCTCCGTCTAACATCCATCCTGACACTGAACATCTCCAGTCTTCCAGATTTCTGTCATCACTTCCCATTTCTACCAATGACATCTGCTCAAGACCTGTCAATCCTGTATCCGTCCTTTGAGTTTTGCAGTGACTCTGTGTCTCCTGCCCTCCTCTCCATCCACCTGCTAACATGTTTCCTGGGATTCTTCTTTACCCTGTCCTGATTTTTCTCTTTTTCAGCAGCCTAACACCATCCTTCTGCCTACCCACACCCTCAGGTATCCTTAGGATCATTCAACCTCATCCCCAGCTTGCAACTTTCCTAATATTCTCATCGGTCGACTTACCTGCCTATTGGGGTCTGATACTCTTACCCCAGTTCTCCTGTCCTCCTGGCCAGTCTTTGCATCTTGCCTTCCTTGTGAGATTTCTTTGCCGAGACCCAAGCCTCCAATTCATGTTCCGTCCCATCTCCATAGGAAAATTTCCTCATGTCTATTCTAGGCTTATTAGGTTTCCTTTGCACTCTAAGCTTCCCACGACTTCCACCCCCCTCCCCTTCCCTATCCTCAATTAAAATTCCACCGTACAGTGGTTCCTAATTCCAGTAGTCACTGAATTGTCTTTCAATGGCCACCTTACCCTTGTACATTATCTTAGCACGCAAGTGCACAAATGGTTCCAGGATACTGTAGAAGATATTGCTGATTCCATGGGAGTGAAGTTTCACAGTGTTCTGAGCCCATGTGGATCCTTTGAGTCAGACTTGGCCTGTGGAGGTGCAGAGAGTAGTCCTGAGTGCTGAGCCAGATAGCCACACCCAGAATCGCCTTGTCTACCCCAAATGGTGGCCCTAATTCCTGAACCATTTCTACAGGAAGATTCCATTGTCCTATGAATGTATCTTTCCCCTCACCCTGATTCACTCAGCCTCCAGGCTAAATCCTGCTCCTCCTCCCTTCCTTCATTGCTTCCTGCTTATCTCCACACAATCTAGGCCTTCTACCTAGGTCTCTGCTATTTCCTTCCATCCTACCACCCATAGGAGACACCTCTCCTCCTGCAGAGAACTCCCTGATCTTTTCCCAGGCTTCCTGTCAATACCAGCTTTTGACACTTCCTCTAGACAGGACCCTCCTCAGCATCCCTCACCTTCATCCTGCTTATAAACCCAGCAGAGTGCTTACCCTCTCTGGTTCATGATCTCCTCTGAAATAAGTAGCATGCTTTACCCTCGGATTCCTAAATTACATGTTGAACACAAAATGCCCTGGAATGACTCCTTCCCATCCTGTGATTCTCCTCTTGGCTGCAGTCCTGTCCTCCTGGTATCCTAATACATCTCTGGCACTGTGTTCCCTCTTTCTAAGTTCATACTCTCCCATAGCCTTCTTTCCTCTCTGGCCCTTATGAACTATCCTATCCTTCTGGCCAACTAGTCTTTTCCCGTCATGCCACCACTTCCAAGTCATTTATCTTCCCTGTGAGTGTCCTGACCTCATCGACAGCACTGTGCTATTGAACAGCCTCAATTTCCAACAAGGCTTCCATGCTCCCACCAAAGCCTGCTCTTCTTCGCAGACTGCTAAGGACCTGGAATCCTGTCCTCCTCCTCTCCAGACCTGTGCCCAGCCTGGGTGTCCTGTCTTCCTCCTATTCTATTTCATCTCTGTCAATGTCTTGTCTTCCCCCTGGGCTCCTAGGCTCCCTGAGTCTCCTGACCTACTGAAAAGTCCAGCCATAATCCCCAGACTTCTCCCCTCTTTCTGGTCTCCCTATAGGGCCTGCTACCTAGGATTCTGCCTTAGTCCACCTTTGAACCCTGAGTCTGGAGACCTATCCCTCCTCCCCAGCCATTTGCTCTGTTACCCTTGAGCCTCCAACATTTCAAAGTAAATGTTGGCCATTACCCAGCCAGCTACTATGTCCTTAGCCAAATGACCACCTCTCTAAGGTGCTCTCCACCACTAAGCCTCCACTGGATTTTGCTGGCCTGGAGACCTAGATTCCTAGAAGCCCTCAGACAGCTTCTGGTAAAACGGTATCCTGCTCTCCCCAGGACCTTCATTCCCTTCTGATCCTTCCTACTTACCAAAAAATCTGACCCTTTCTTGAGAATCCTTCCCCTAGATACAGTATTTCCAACTTTGCAGACTTCTCCATTTCTCACAAACCCCTGCTACTCCCCATAACATCCTCCCACACTGTTCTTCAAGCATTCTGTCTTAGTTTCTCGTGAACCCTGTCTCCTCCACTCTTCTCTATAATCCCACTAACACAGGCTTCTATTTTTCCTGTCCTCCTTCTCCTGTCTTCTAGCTCCAGTCACTCAACATCTTTGTGTCTTTAGGGATGCTCTTTAGAGACTCAGGACCAACCAACCCTTACCTGAAGCCTGCAGATCTCTTGCTACCCTCCCCAAGCTACTTAAGTGCTCATGTCCCTTGGGACCTCTGGAACCTGCTACCCTCAACTACAATCTCCTGTCCTGCTGCTTAGACCTTATGTCCCCCTACTGATGATGCTACTGTTGCTGCTGCTGATGATGATGATGATGATTAGGATTGGTTTTTTGAGGTAGGGTTTCATTGTGTATCCCAGTGTTCTGCAACTTTTTCAGTACACTAGTCTGTCCTCGAATATAGAGCTCTCCCTGCACCCGCCTCCCTAGTGCTGAAATTAAAGATTGCCATGCACAGTTCCCTCCACTCCTTCTGGGCCTAACAGAGACCATGATTTCCACACAAGACTTCCTTGCCCAACATCCTAGCATCCATTTCATGCTCTAATCCTGAAACCCTCCTCTATAGGTACCTTCCCTCCTCCCTCGTCTAAGTATTTTACCCTGCCATAGCAATGCAACCTGCCCCTTCTCAATTCCCTCTACACAAATTCCTAACTTTCACAAATGTTCCTCTCTCCACTGTTTAGAATCTCATCCTCACCAGAACCTCCTTCTAGTATTGTTCTCCAAACATAACAAGTATACACTAAACTCTTCCCTATTACTAAAAATTACTTCTCAAGAAGCATTACCAATTTTCTCTGAGTGCTGTCCTTTGCCTGTGTACATGCACTAAACGTTAAGCGAATATAGACCAGAAGGGGGTGTTGAATCTCTTCAGGATTGCAGTTTCAGACTGTTGTGAGCCTCATATGGCTACTTGGAATCCAACTTTAGGGCCTCCAGAAGAGAAGACTGTTGTTCTTAGTGCTCAGCCAAATGTCCAGCCCCAAACTTTCTCATTCTCTCTGAACTTGAAATTAGTCTCCAGCCTACTTTCTTACAGCAGGCTACCATTTCTATGAGAAGAGGCTACCATTTTCCCTTCCCATCTGTCTTCTCTTCCCCAGTTTTTCTGACAGGCCCAGCTTCCAGTCAAACACAAGCCTCCTATCACAGATGTTTCTCCTGCCTACATCCTCACCATTTTCTCCCACATTGCTTTGTGCGCATCTGTACATCCTCCTGGTCTCTTCTCTAGATGTCTGTCCTTTCCTGACAGTCTACCAATCATGTGAGCCTCCAATCCTTCTGCAGAGAAACTCCTGTTTTCCTCCCAGGTTTCTGCTCCTCGACAGTTTTGATTCTCCCAAACCAGATAGAAGCCTCCTCTACATCCTCCATCTCCATTCTGCCCACATAATCCAGCCTAGTGTCTATCCTCCCTAGTTCGAGATCTTTTCTGCAGCATAAATTCCAAAAATCTTGTACAATATGTGAACTAGCCTGCTGTTGCTTACTCCAATCCTTTCAATTTTCTCCCTGCTGTATCCCTGTCTTCCTGCCATGCTGCCAAGTATGCAGCCTTCCTCTTCAGGACTCTGATCTTCCCTTTGACTCCTACTCTCTCTGTAGCCTTCTCTTCTCCAGGTCCCTGTCCTCCTCCCTGTCCTTCTAGACCTTTCTGCCCTTCCCAAGTCTCCAGGAACCTCCTGTTTTACGCCCCAGCCTTTTATCCTCTTGGTGTGTATCCTGTCACGAGGAACACAGTGTCCCGGGATGGTCTCTGAATTTCTCCAGTACTTTCAGACTCATGTCAAAGCCCTGTGCGTCCACACATACCTATAAAACCCCAGACATTAGCCCTCTACACCCAGCATATCTCATCATCCAGTCATCCTCCTTGCCTACTACTCTCCCTCCAAAATCCTGACTTTCTCAGTTCCCTAGGCACACACTGAGCCTCCTTTCCTCTTTACAGTCTTGCCATCTGCTACGACATCTCGAGTCTCCTTACACAGCCCTGACACCTAGATTTCTCCTTTATCTCAGACCCTGACAGAGAATTCCTGATACTATTGACTTCCTCTCTAGAACTGCCCTCTTACCCCCAAAACATTCTTGACAATTCAGCCCAGGCTTTCTCTTTTAGGAAGTCACCAATACTGTCCTATAGTCTACCAACAAGCTATCTTTCTGTTCTCCATCTACTGAGTTTCTACTGGACCCCTCTGGTCCAGATTCCTAGACACCTGGGACTGCTTGTGGTCACTAGTGTCTTTTTCTCTCCCAGGAAAACACTTTCCTCCAAAAAATTTCTCACCGCAAAAGGCT
Organism: Meriones unguiculatus; assembly: GCF_030254825.1. Taxonomy (NCBI): domain Eukaryota; kingdom Metazoa; phylum Chordata; class Mammalia; order Rodentia; family Muridae; genus Meriones; species Meriones unguiculatus. The sequence continues at coordinate 119,715,631 of NC_083369.1, forward strand.
TTTCCCACTATCCTCAGGTCTAGCATTTCCAATCACCTAGACTTTGGCCCTCACTTCCCACTTCTGGCCTCTACCCGTGACATGTGTTCACCCTGTTCTTCCTGCATTCCCTCTTAGTTTACAGCAACCGCCTGTATCTCCTTCCCTCCTCTCCATCATCCTCCTAATCTCTTTCCCAAACCTGTGCTTTTCCAGACTCTCATTCCCTTCTCTTTTTATATCCCATCTGCATTACCCTTCTGTAGTCCCAGAGCCTCATTCTCTCCTCAAGATTATTTGATCCCCATTATGAGCCTCCACTCGCTCTGATACCCTCCTTAGTCTACTCATGTTCTTGTGTCTCTGGGGACCTCCTGGAACTTAATACCCTCACCATGTACCTCCTTATTTTCTTGCCCAGCCTATATATCCTTTCATAGCCTTTGAGGTTTCCCCACTAGCCTCTTTCCCCCTGATTCTTTATTTCCAGAGCCTGTGCACACCACGCACTAGTCAGGTACAGCAAACAGTTCACCTTCTGCCAGGTCTTCTCTAGTCTTATGATACCCTTCTTATTTTCCTTACTAACAACGTCCTGGTGTGTCTGCTGACATGTTAATTTATCCCTTTTCCCTGGTACCCTGTCACCTCCAGCATCATGGCCTCAGTTCTGTCTTCTTTCCACCCCATCCTTCTGACTCCCCTCTAAGCTACCTGCATTCTTCACAGCCCTCCAGTGTCTGGCTTCTTCCCTGAGCTCCTGTCCTCTCCCTGAGCTTTCTGTACTCTTCCTCAACCTTTAGCATCCTGCTCCATGTTATGCCACGTTGGTGTGCCTCCTCCTCTCCTCATCATCACCTTTCTTCTGTTCTCTTGTACTCTTCCCCAGAGACCGAGCAGAAGCATCATTATCTCTCTTCCTTCCTCCTCAGTCTACTGAACTTCCATTAAATAAACTATAGCTTTCCACTTTCCCGTTTAGGCTCTTTTCCGTCTGGTCATCAGGGTCCTGTCCTTCTGCCCAGACTCTAGGACTCTTCCTTATATTCAAAACCTTCCAGGCTTTCCTCTTCATCCTCCAATGTTTGCCCTGAGTTTGCCCTGCTCCCTCACCTTCCTCATCATACTTCTTTCTCTCTCTCTCTCCTTCTATCTTCTCTAGATTCTTCTATCCTCTACTTCCTGCCCTTAAACAGATTCTCTGACCCCTTCTCCTTAGACTTCTACAACCTGGGAGTCTTCTCTTCTCAGCCATTTTATGCCTCTATTCTCCTTTCACCTCCATAGCTGTCCTGTCACTCCCCATTCTCTACCCCTCTCATGAAGCCTTACCCTACACACCAGCCTCCTATCCGCATGTACAACTCCTAGCTCCCTTGAGCCCTCTTTCATCCCCTAGTGTCCTTCAGCTCTCCCAGAGCTTTCTACCACCATCAAGTTTTCACCTGCTTCCTCAGTCTCCTGTCTTCTTCCCCAGACTCCCTCCCTTCCGTTTAGCCTCAGACTCTTCTCATTTCCATGGGTCCTCTTCTTTAGCCTTCTACTTCCTCGCAGCCCTTTGGCTAGCCTCTACTTCTTGCTCTGCAGCTAATGTTCCTACACACCCTCACAGATCCTTATTCTTCTTCTCCTCATCCTGCTCGCTTCTCCCAGCTTCATGCTTTCCCCCGAGCAGCCTGGTCTTCTTTTGTCTTGCTCCTTCCCTCTGTCCTTCTTAACCTCACTGCTTCCTTCACTCCCTTCCTTAGATCCTGCACTGGACTCATTTCCTTTCTTCCTTCTGGCCCTCCTGACTTCCTTCATGCCTTTCTTTCCTCAGTTCCATCATTTTGCTCTCATCTACCCTTCCTTCTCTTCTGCCTTCTCTGTTTCTTATTCCTTTTCCACGAGCCTCTTGCATTGTTCCTCATCCCTGGACCCTCTGTTGGTCTCCTAACATACCATCTACCTTAGATTCTGTCCTCATCTCCAGTGTCTTACCCCTAGCCTGCTGATATACAACTCTTCTTGATGACCTCCTCAGGCTTCCCCCCTTGCTGTTCTTTTACACCTCCCCTTAGCACCCTGCCTTGGTCCTTACTGTCCTGTCCTCTCCCAACCTGCAAACTCCTCTCAGCATTGGACCTTTCTCCCCAGACTTCTACCCTCTTTTCTTCCTATAGCCTCCTTCTAAAGCCCTCCAGGCCTGTGCTCCTAGCCTATGTCTTTACTCTTAAGCCGTCTGCCTCCTTTAGCCTCTCTTTACCTGACCTGTTTTCCCACCTTCCCATCCCTGCCCCATCTCTCCAACAATGGCCATAAACAGCCTAATCCTCCCTGCCTGAGTCTCGGCTCTTCCGACCAGACATTTTTTAAACACACACTCTATCCTTCTAACATCCTCTCCCACATCCAAGGCCTTTGTAAAACCTCCTACACTCTCCTGAGCCTCCTTCCAGCCTTTAACTCATTTTCTATACCTGGGTGTTGTCTAGCCTCCTCCTCCTGCCTCCTGAGCTTCCTGCCATTCCACGGATCTCCATCGTCCAGGAGTTCTCTTCCCCTCAACTCCTGCTCTCTCCTCAGCCCCCTCATCCCTTTATTCCCCCCACCTAGTGCCTAGCTCCTGACATTCCTACCATTTCTTGAACATCTGGGCTTTCTCCCCAGCTTCCTATCCTAGAAGAGAACCATCTGAGCTCCTTTAGTGTTCTACCCTTCTTACCCCCTCCTTGTTGTCCTTGTCCTATAATTTCTTTCTCCCCTGAAGCCTCTTCTCCAGCCTCTTGTTCTTGGCTGGATGTGAATCATGCTACCTTCCTCCCTTGCCACCTGTCTTGCTCCCCATCTTTCTGCCCTTCACAAACCATCTATCTGTCTTCCCTTAACCTTCCATCTTCCTTTAGTCATTTATTTCATTTCTGCCTTCCTCCTTAAAATACTGTCCTCTTCCTCAGCTTCCTGGCTTCCCCGGAAGCTTATACTTTACTGAGTGTCTGGCCACAGGCTAAATTTGTACTCTCTCCCTGCCCCTCTCCCATCTTCTGCTCTCCTATAGGTTCCTTCCCATACTCCATACCTTGCCCAGACTCCAATCTTAGCCCTGCTACACGCTAGCCACTTGTAGAGGGTTTCAGTCTTCTGTCTTTCCACAAGCTCTCTCCCTCACTGTAACCCTCATGCTCTCCTCAGTAGACTTAACCCTTTCATAGTATCATAACTTCCCCTCAACCTTCTGCTTCCTCACTCACCATTTGTCCTTCCCTCAAGCTATGAACTGTCCTCACAAGCCTTAGGCTTTACTCCCACGCAACCTCCCAAGTCTCCTCTTGCCTCTCACATCCTTCCTGTGCTCTCTTCTCCTCATCCATGTGTCCTCTATAGCATCTGTTATCCCCATCCTTTTGAACTTCTCCCACCACCAAGCCTCCCCAGCCCCTGCCCAGCTTCCTGCAGTCTTTTCAGCCTACTCCTCAGCTTCACTCTTCTTTTCTCCTTCCTCCAGCCACTTATTCATACCCTAACCCAGACTTGTATAACGCTTTGTCTTCCTCATCAACACGCTGCCCTCACAAACCATGACCCCTCCTCTAGCCAGATTTGCTGTGCTCCTTCTCAGTACAATCCCTCACCCTCCTGACATGTTCTACAGTACCCCTGAACCTCCTGCCTTATTCCTCCAGCTTATACCCAACCTGAAAATCTTCCTGACTTTATACAGTCTCCTAGAATGTGTTTGAACTTCATGTCCTCCTCACTGTTTTCCTGTCCTTCTCTCAAGCTTTCTTTCTCCTTTCCTTCCCAGTCTTTTCCTTCCTACTGCCTATTTCACTGCCCTCCATCCCTTGCAGTGGAGTCTCTTTACAGCCCTGCTCTCTGACCTCCTCCAGCCTCCTGTCCACGGGTTAGCCCCACCTCACCTCAACTCTATAGCTCCTGGGTTCTTAGGTAACCTCTCAGCATGGAGTTCTGAGAGATCAGAACCAGGACAGGAAAGCAGGCATCTTTCAGGTCCAGCACCTGGTAGGGTGTTCATCTTCCCAGGAGCTCCTACCCAGCTGCCTGCCAAAAGGCCATGAGGACTTTACAACTTACTACTGCAGAGAGGTCTCTGGGCTGTACAGTGTGCCTTCAGAGAGCTGTTACATTTTCCCTTAATATTGAGGTTCTGCTTGAATTATACTCCTTGACTGCAGAACCTAGAATGAAAGAGAACCTTTGATTCAGATTCTTTCTCTGAACAGCATGGATGAGACAAACTGGAAAATTCAGAATCTATTCCACTATTGCCAATTTAGTGTGTGGGAACTAGGGAGGTGGAAGCAGAGGGTGGTGGTTCTGTCAAGGGTGATATGGAAGGGGGTTCTGAAGAAGGAGAGTGTCCCTGCTCAGCTCTGAATGGCCCTCTTGGCTTGGAGCTTGCTGTCCTATGCCCACCCACTTTCTCACCCATTGTACAATATGGCACCCAGCAGAAACAGGAGGCAGTCAAGCAGTGTTTAATGTACAGATCTCATGGATTTTCTTTTAACATTGGGCAAAAACATGGGAAAACTTCAGAAACCGCATCTCTGAGTAGATAGTGCTGGCCATGCAGACTTCATCACACATGGCAACATAAGGTCAGCCAGGTCAAGTCTCTGAATTGACTGAAGCTCTGTTGCCTACAATACAGACTGCAAATCAAGTGCTTCACCACCCCATCGCAAAGCAAGTGCAGAGGAACAAAAGCAGTCAAGGGACAGGGAAAACAGAAGCTCACAGACTACTCAGAGCCATCATCGGTGAGGAACACAAAGCTGAGTCCTAGTTCTGCTTCCCTCCTGACTGACACCAATGGGCCCAGAGTCCACAGATTCTAGGCTACACTGGGCCTCCTGGATACGCTGTACTCAGCATTCTGGATAAGATCTCCCACTCACCTGTCATATCCTTCCTAGTCTACACACATCCTCATGTTCCTCAGGACCTCCTGGAACCTCCTACCTTCATCCTAAGCCTCCTGTCTTCCTTCATTGACTTTGGCCCCCTCCATAGCTTCTGAACCAACAAATGGTCATCTCACCCTCCTCTAGACTCCAATGCTGACACCCTGAGCCTCCAATTCAAGCTCTAACCCTGTAATCTGGCTTCCCAAGCACCTGTCCTCTTCCCTAATCTGGTCCACTAACCTCATATTGTTTCCCAAGTCTGCCCTTGGCTTCCCCTGATTCTCCCAAACTCTAATCTACCAGAGATCCACCTATAATCCCCTGGAAGTACCCCACTCTCACCAGAGCCTCTTTCCAATACTCAGTTCTCTGAACATCACAACCATCACCTGCACTCTTTTATTTTATTAAAAATTACCTACACTTAAAAATCATTACAATTCTTTCTGAGTGCCTGTTTGGTGTATATGTATGTTCAAAGTGGCAAGTGTACTCTTGGTCCCAGATAGGTCCAAAGAGAGCATCAGATCCTCTGGGACAGGAGTAGTAAATGTTGCTTAGATAATATGGGTACAAATTTCAAATTTCCAGTTCAAATTTCCAGCCTATGGAGGTCTGACAGTTGTCCTGAGTGCTGAGACAGATGTCCATCCCCAGACTTTCCCTGTCTATCTGAAATCATGGCTCTATATTCAAGCCCACTTTCCCACAGCAAGCTCCCACTCTTCTGTGAGCTTTCTGCCCTCTCTCAAACCTTTCTTTACTTCCACACCTCACCAAAATCCCCTACTCCTCCTGCCCCCCCCCCAGTCTGTTACAATGCCATTTAAGCCCCTACATACACCCTTGCCTCCTTATCTCCCACAGTTCCTCCTGCTTACTTCCACAGACACCTGTCTTCTTCCCTAGCCTCCATCAGTCCCTCCTGCCATCCCACCCTCTATCAGAGCCTCTTCCCATTGTGCTAAGATCCTCTTGGCTTCTGACCTGGCTCCCTGCCTCCTACCCAGGTTCCCCCTCTCCCCTTGGCAGGGCCCCTCCTCTACAGTCTTAGCACCATTCTTTCCCACACCAGCATAGTCTCCCTGGAGCATCTAACCCAACTTCCCCTCAGACCACTCATTTCCTCCTGAAACAGTGTGCCATGCCTAGCCTTCAGCTCTCTCTTTCTCTTGATCCTGTCAGTTGCTGCCCTGTCCTCCTGATACCCTGCCAAGAGTGCAGCCCTCCTCTCTAGCACTCTGCCCCTCACTTGACTCCTACTCACTCATTAGATTTAGGTTTCTCCCTTACCTGTAGGCTTTCCCTGCCCTCTGCTCCCCTAGGCTTCTAACATATCCGGGAATCTTTTGTCTTACTCCCCAATCTTTTGGCCTCTGGGTGAGTGCCTTATGCTCAACAGCTTCCATACCCTAGAACCATCTCTGAATCACCGCCCTATGGCCCCCAGGCTTCCATCCTCCTGTGAACTCACTGTGCTCACACATAGGCACATAAGCACTTAGGATCCTTGCCTTCTGTCCTCCTGAGCAGTCTTGCCACTCTCCCAGGGCTTCTGCCCTCCTTTCCGTTCCCCCTGTGCAGCCCTGATACCTAGACTTCTGACTTACTTCAGACTCCTATTCACCAAGCCTGGGCTTTCAGCCCTCTTCCCTTGCCATTTATTTTCTTGAACCTCATCCTCCAACATTTTACCCCAGACCTTTGCCATCCCCTAGACAGCTACCCTTCCCTTAGCAACTTGCCCTCTTTAGCTTTCTGCTTGCCATATCCTAATTCAACCAGGGGATCACACTGTTCTCGCTTCCAGAATAGGACACACCCTGGGAACTCTTCTAGCCCCCAATATTCTACTGTTTTGTTTGTTTCTCTGTTTTCTTTTTCGAGAAACGGTTTCTCTGTGTAACCCTGGCTCTCCTGGACTCACTTTTTACATCAGGCTACCTTGAGTGTAGAGATCTGGCTTCGTCTGCCTCCCAGAGTGCTGGCATTACACACTTGTACCATCTCACCCAGCTCAATAGTCTACGGCTTCAGGGAACTTATTTCCCTTGTCTCAAGCCTTCTCACTAGACCCAAACTGACCCACTACTGAAACAAAGATTTCCTGTCTTCCAGACATATGCTACCTATCACCTCCAGCCACCATGTGATACCCATGAAGGCTCAACCCTTGTCCTTCCTGTATTCCTCCCTAGTTTCATGCTCTCCCACTGTTTGCTTCACTCCTCCCCATCCACACCCATACACAGATCCCCATTTTTCTGCTTTTCTCAATACTCCTTTGCTAGACTGAGGAACCTCACAGCCCTTCTGTCCTCCTACCCTCCTCCAGATCATTCATCTCCCCTCGCTGCATTCAACCCTCCTGCTGCCCTCCTAAGAATCCTCACACCCCCATACACCACAAGAACCCCTCACCTTGCTACCCTAACCAGAGCCTCTTCTCAACCTGTTCAGTCACTGTGCCTCTTCCCACATTCCTGGCCACAGTGAGAGCCTCTTGAACTTCTCTTCAGGCACCTGTGCTTTTGCCCAGCCTCCAACCAATGCCCTGATACTGAAACCCTCGAGACAAGCCTTACACAGTATCCTGAGCTGCCTTTGACTTCCTGTCTGACCCCTTCCCATATCCTCCTCTGTCCCCCAATTAGGGCTTTCCTGCAGATGGAGCTTAAGGGCTTTCTCCCTTCTCACAAATCTCTTTACTAGTTGACCTCCTCAGCCTGACCACCTAACCTTCATTCTCTAGTCTACATGTTTAATTTTCTTCCCACAGTGCCTCCTGCTCACCTCCACAGATGTCTGCCCTCCACTCTACCCTTCTTTCTGTATCTCCTCCCAAGCCACCATTCATCTAAGCCTCCTCCTATCCTGCAGAGCCCCGCCACGTCATCTTCCCATGCTTCCCCACCTTAACTCCCTCACAGGCTGACATCCTTCCCTCCATTCTTCATCCTCTTTCTTCCTTTCCACTACAGCCTAGCGGCTAATTTCTCTGCTTCAGTATCCTCCGAGGAGAATCCAAACCTTCTTTGCTTTCAGACTTCTCACCTCCTGGTTTAACACATGACCTTCACTGCCCTTGTGATCTTTGCTCCCCTTGAAGCTTCTGTCTGCTGGTGCTCTGTCCTCTTACTATCTTAACAAAAATGTTGCCCCTCTCTCCAGCGCTTGGCCTCTCTTAGGCTTTTATGCTTTAACCTTCTCTTCCCCTCCTTTGCCCCTACTGTCTACCCTGCCCTTCTTCCATCCTAGCCTTTCAACATCTCCCTCAACTTCCTACCTTTCTCACCAGACCTTTTTTCTCGCAATGAGAAGAGGTCTGCACTACTCAACGCCACTGTGCCCTCAGTATTTCTCTGACTCTGCACCCAAGCTTCCATCCTCTCAGAAACTCCCTCCACATCCCTGCAGCCACCAAAGCCTCCAGCCACTTACCCTCCAATGTGGGGAGCTAACTTCTCTTTGCCAATCCTGTCATTTTCAGTCTGCTAACCTCTCTCAGCATGCTGACCTCTTTTGGCCTCATCAGCTTACCATGAGCTTCCTGCTCTCCTGAGTAGAAACTTCCCAGACTCCCCAGACTTTTGCCTTTCTTGGCAGTCTCTCTACCCAGCCCACTTACCAACACATCTGCCTTATCTCAGTCTCCTCCCCAGCAGTTCTGAGCTTCATGCCTCCTCTCCAGCCATTTCTACTACTGACCCTCACCCTGCTCAAAACTCACTCGAATTTGTTTTTCACTACCTAGTTGGGTTGTGCTGTCATACGTTTGGATGACCACCGAGTATGTCTTCAATGTCATGGACACGGTGTGCGATGGCCATTGTTTGCTATCACAGTATAACAAGTCATTGTGTAATGGCCACTGGGTGATGACCACTAAGTGATGAGTAGACCTCCAGTCTAGTCTCCAGCCTCCAACTCCCAATACTACACTGGATCCTCCTGATTCCACATTCTGATTCCTATACACCTTGGGACTACTGGGCACCCCATGTCCTCCTCTCCCAATCATTCTCATTCTCCTTCCTATCATTTCCACATGTCCATCTCCTATCATTCCCTGATCATCCTGCTCCCAGCGACAGGATTTCTAATGCTCTAGACTTCTGACATCACCTCCAGCCTCTTCCTCCTCTTCATGACACCTGCTCACCCTCTGTCCCTTCTACACTCATTCTCAGCTTCTTGCTCTGTCACTCTTCCCTACCATTATTGTCAGCCTTTCGCTTTTCACTATTCCCCTTCAAAATTCCCTTTGCCTCTGTCTTCATCATCCTTCTGCCTTCCCACAGCCTCCTACTCTCCTACACATCAGTTGGCCCCCATCTCCTCCATTCAACCTCCTGATGGCTTCCCCAACCTATCTGATCCTTTACTACTGAACCTAGGAACCTGCTGCCACCTGGTGCCCTCTCCCTGAACTTCCTGTCTTCTTTGATCTCTTTGCACCTCTACTAAGCTGCAGGACCTATCAAGGTGTGTCTTGACCTCCTTGCTAGACATGTTTCTCCCCCTGACCGTCCAATCCATGCTCTGACACTAAAGTCCTCCTTCTGCAGGCACCTTGTCTCTTCTCTCGTCTGGGCTTACATGTCACCCTCCTATAGCATTCTAAGCTTCCCTTGGCTTCCTGATCTCCTCCCCAGACTCCTACCATCCAATAGCCTAGTATATTCCCTGTACCTAATCTATACCAGAACATCCCCCCAGTACTCAGTGTCCCAACTATCACTGCAGTAAAGGAACATCTTTCCTATTATTAAAATATTGCCTATTCTTTAAAAATATTACAAAAGCTCTGTGACTAGCTCTGCAGGTGCCATTGGTCTAAGTAACAGATACACTGGTGGTCCCAAAGAAGTCTGGACGATGACAGCGAATCCCTAGGGAAGGGAGAGGCCTGTGTATTTGAGATCCCATGAGGGTACATGGAAGTGAACCTTGGACATCTAGAGAAGCAGATTATCGTCCTGAATTCTGACCCATGGTTCTAGCATGAGATTCACCTAGGCTGTTTGAACTTTTGGCTCCAACGTTCGATGAAGCTTCTCCTTCAGTCTCAGCTGTTTTAACCTCTCCTGGGCAGAACCGCCACCTTCTCCTTAACCTCCTGCCAAATGCCAGACCTTCTACTATGCCACCGGTCCTGTCCTACTGCTCTCATTCTCACCCTCCTTCCCTCCTGCAGAGCCTAAGCTCACCTCCACATACACCTGTCCTCCTAGCCTCCTTTCTGTCCCTCCTGCTAAGCTACCATCAGTTCAATACACCACCTCCTTCTGACGTTCTCTTGGCGTCCCCCTCATCTCTCCCAGTTTTGATTCTCCACTAAGGTTGGGACTCTCCCCTGCATCCCTCATTCCCATCCTTCTTTCCTCCCCATCCTATATCAATCCTGCCTAGTTTATCCCTAGGTAATCCACCCTACAATACCAATCCTATATTCCCCAACACTCCTAACCTCCATGTGAAACACTCCACTCATAATCCACTTTGTGCTCTCTCCACCCAGAGTCCCCTGTGGGTAGCTGTCCTGTCCCCCAGACATCCTGCCCTCCATGTCAGCACTCTGCTCTCCACATCCCTTCTCTTTTCCTTGTTAGCCTTCGCTTCTCATCCTTGGCCCTTGCCTTCCTTTCCTCCAAGCCTTCCAGAGTCTGAATCTCCTACCTCACTCCCAGGCTCCTATCTTAGGAGTGACTGTCTTACCCTCCTCAGACAGTCTCTCACTCTCCTTCAGGATTCTAGATTCCCATGAACTCACTGTACATCCTCAGAGCCTTCACAACCTCTACCCTCATGCCCTCCATTCTGGTACCCTGCACTCACACAGGCCATAGTGTTATCATTCTCAGCGACTCTAATCTCTCTCAAAATCCCAATCTCCTCTCTCTGCCTAGGCACACACTGAGCTTTAGGGTGTCCTAAGGAGACTTCTGCACTCCCCTGATGTCGCCCTACACAACACGGATGCCTACACTTCTGGCTTCCCCCAGCCTCTGGCCAGCGAGTCCTGAGACCCTAACAATACACCCTAGCCATTTGCCCCCATACCACTGCACCTCTGACACGTCAACACAGATGTGGTTCTTTACCTGGGAAGCTGTATCCAACTGACCTTTCCCTTCTGCCCTCTGCTTCCCAAGTCTGAACTGGATGTTCTCAGGAAGATAGCAGAACCCTAGATACCCTGTACTGCTTCTGGAACACCATGTACTGCTCTACCCATGAACTTCCTTCCATCCTCCCAGGCTTCTTAACTGTCCTGGATTCTTACTCTCCATCTAACATCCACCCTGACACTGAACATCTCCAGTCTTCCAGATTTCTGTCATCACTTCCCATTTCTACCAATGACATCTGCTCAAGACCTGTCAATCCTGTATCCGTCCTTTGAGTTTTGCAGTGACTCTGTGTCTCCTGCCCTCCTCTCCATCCACCTGCTAACATGTTTCCTGGGATTCTTCTTTACCCTGTCCTGATTTTTCTCTTTTTCAGCAGCCTAACACCATCCTTCTGCCTACCCACACCCTCAGGTATCCTTAGGATCATTCAACCTCATCCCCAGCTTGCAACTTTCCTAATATTCTCATCGGTCGACTTACCTGCCTATTGGGGTCTGATACTCTTACCCCAGTTCTCCTGTCCTCCTGGCCAGTCTTTGCAACTTGCCTTCCTTGTGAGATTTCTTTGCCCAGACCCAAGCCTCCAATTCATGTTCCGTCCCATCTCCATAGGAAAATTTCCTCATATGTGTTCTACGCTTATTAGGTTTCCTCTGCACTCTACGTTTCCCAAGACTTCCACGCCTCTCCCCTTCCCTATCCTCAATTAAAATTCCACCGTACAGTGGTTCCTAATTCCAGTAGTCACTGAATTGTCTTTCAATGGCCACCTTACCCGTGTACATTATCTCAGCATGCAAGTGAACAACTGGTTCCAGGATACTGTAGAAGATATTGCTGATTCCATGGGAGTGAAGTTTCACAGTGTTCTGAGCCCATGTGGATCCTTTGAGTCAGACTTGGCCTGTGGAGGTGCAGAGAGTAGTCCTGAGTGCTGAGCCAGATAGCCACACCCAGAATCGCCTTGTCTACCCCAAATGGTGGCCCTAATTCCTGAACCATTTCTACAGGAAGATTCCATGATCCTATGAATGTGTCTTTCCCTTCACCCTGATTCACTCAGCCTCCAGGCTAAATCCTGCTCCTCCTCCCCTCCTTCATTGCTTCCTGCTTATCTCCACACAATCTAATCCTTCTACCTAGGTCTCTGCTATTTCTTTCCATCCTACCACCCATGGGAGACTCCTCTCCTCCTGCAGAGAACTCCCTGATCTTTTCCCAGACTTCCTGTCAAAACCAGCTTTTGACACTTCCTCTAGACAGGACCCTCCTCAGCATCCCTCACCTTCATCCTGCTTATAAACACAGCAGAGTGCTTACCCTCTCTGGTTCATGATCTCCTCTGAAATAAGTAGCATGCTTTACCCTCGGATTCCTAAATTACATGTTGAACACAAAATGCCCTGGAATGACTCCTTCCCATCCTGTGATTCTCCTCTTGGCTGCAGTCCTGTCCTCCTGGTATCCTAATACATCTCTGGCACTGTGTTCCCTCTTTCTAAGCTCATACTCTCCCATAGCCTTCTTTCCTCTCTGGCCCTTATGAACTATCCTATCCTTCTGGCCAACTAGTCTTTTCCCGTCATGCCACCACTTCCAAGTCATTTATCTTCCCTGTGAGTGTCCTGACCTCATCAACAGCACTGTGCTGTTGAACAGCCTCAATTTCCAACAAGGCTTCCATGCTCTCACCAAAGCCTACTCTTCTTCGCAGACTGCTAAGGACCTGGAATCCTGTCCTCCTCCTCTCCAGACCTGTGCCCAGCCTGGGTGTCCTGTCTTCCTCCTATTCTATTTCATCCCTCTCAATGTCTTGTCTTCCCCCTGGGCTCCTAGGATCCCTGAGTCTCCTGACCTACTGAAAAGTCCAGCCATAATCCCCAGACATCTCCCCTCTTTCTGGTCTCCCTATAGGGCCTGCTACCTAGGATTCTGCCTTAGTCCACCTTTGAACCCTGAGTTTGGAGACCTATCCCTCCTCTCCAGCCATTTGCTCTGTTACCCTTGTGCCTCCAACATTTCAAAGTAAATGTTGGCCATTACCCAGCCAGCTACTATGTCCTTAGCCAAATGACCACCTCTCTAAGGTGCTCTCCACCACTAAGCCTCCTCTGGATTTTGCTGGCCTGGAGACCTAGATTCCTAGAAGCCCTCAGACAGCTTCTGGTAAAATGGTATCCTGCTCTCCCCAGGACCTTCATTCCCTTCTGATCCTTCCTACTTACCAAAAACTCTGACTCTTTCTTGAGAATCCCTCCCCTAGATACAGTATTTCCAACTTTGCAGACTTCTCCATTTCTCACAAACCCCTGCTACTCCCCATAACATCCTCCCACACTGTTCTTCAAGCATTCTGTCTTAGTTTCTTGTGAACCCTGCTCCCCCACTCTTCTCTATAATAACACTAACACAGGCTTCTATTTTTCCTGTCCTCCTTCTCCTGTCTTCTAGCTCCAGTCACTCAACATCTTTGTGTCTTTAGGGATGCTCTTTAGAGACTCAGGACCAACCAACCCTTACCTGAAGCCTGCAGATCTCTTGCTACCCTCCCCAAGCTACTTAAGTGCTCATGTCCCTTGGGACCTCTGGAACCTGCTACCCTCAACTACAATCTCCTGTCCTCCTGCTTAAAACTTATGTCCCGCTGCTGCTGATGCTACTGTTGCTGCTGCTGATGATGATGATGATGATTAAGATTGGTTTTTTGAGGAAGGGTTTCTTTGTGTATCCCAGTTTTCTGCAACTTTTTCAGTACACTAGTCTGTCCTCGAATATAGAGCTCTCCCTGCACCCGCCTCCCTAGTGCTGAAATTAAAGATTGCCATGCACAGTTCCCTCCACTACTTCTTGGCCTAACAGACACCATGATTTCCACACAAGACTTCCTTGCCCAACATGCTAGCATCCATTTCATGCTCTAACCCTGAAACCCTCCTCTATAGGTACCTTCCCTCCTCCCTCGTCTAAGTATTTTACCCTGCCATAGCAATGCAACCTGCCTCTTCTCAATTCCCTCTACACAAATTCCTAACTTTCACAAATGTTCCACTCTCCACTGTTTAGAATCTCATCCTCACCAAAACCTCCTTCTAGTATTGTTCTTCAAACATCACAAGTATAGACTAAACTCTTCCCTATTACTAAAAATTCCTTTTCAAGAAGCATTACCAATTTTCTCTGAGTGCTGTCTTTGCCTGTGTACATGCACTAAAAGTTAAGTGAATATAGACCAGAAGGGGGCGTTGATTCTCTTTAGGATTGCAGTTACAGACTGTTGTGAGCCTCATATGGCTACTTGGAATCCAACTTTAGGGCCTCCAGAAGAGAAGACTGTTGTTCTTACTGCTGAGCCAAATGTCCAGCCCCAAACTTTCTCATTCTCTCAGAACTTGAAATTAGTCTCCAGCCTACTTTCTTACAGCAGGCTACCATTTCTATCAGGAGAGGTTATCATTTTCCCTTCCCATCTGTCTTCTCTTTCCCAGTTTTTCTGACAGGCCCAGCTTCCAGTCATACACATGCCTCCTATCACAGATGTTTCTCCTGCCTACATCCTCACCATTTTCTCCCACATTGCTTTGTGCGCATCTGTACATCCTCCTGGTCTCTTCTCTAGATGTCTGTCCTTTCCTGACAGTCTATCAATCATGTGAGCCTCCAATCCTTCTGCAGAGAATCTCGTGTTTTCCTCCTAGGTTTCTGCTCCTCGACAGTTTTGATTCTCACAAACCAGATAGAAGCCTCCTCTACATCCTTCATCTCCATTCTGCCCACATAATCCAGCCTAGTGTCGATCCTCCCTAGTTAGAGATCCTTTCTTCAGCATAAATTCCAACCTCCTTGTACAATATGTGAACTAGCCTGCTGTTGCTTACTCCAATCCTTTCAATTTTCTCCCTGCTGTATCCCTGTCTTCCTTCCATGCTGCCAAGTATGCAGCCTTCCTCTTCAGGACTCTGATCTTCCCTTTGACTCCTACTCTCTCTGTAGCCTTCTCTTCTCCAGGTCCCTGTCCTCCTCCCTGTCCTTCTAAGCCCTCCTGCCCTTCCCATGTCTCCAGGAACCTCCTGTCTTACTCCCCAGCCTTTTTTCCTCTTGGTGTGTATCCTGTCCCGAGGAACACTGTGTCCCAGGATGGTCTCTGAATGTCTCCAGTAGTTTCAGACTCATGTCAAAGCCCTGTGCGTACACACATACCTATAAAACCCCAGACATTAGCCCTCCACACCCAGCATATCTCATCATCCAGTCAGCCTCCTTGCCTACTACTCCCTCCAAAATCCTGACTTCCTCTGTTCCCTAGGTACACACTGAGCCTCCTTTCCTCTTGCACAGTCTTGCCATCTGCTACGACATCTTGAGTCTCCTCACACAGCCCTGACACCTAGATTTCTCCCTTATCTCAGCCCCTGACAGAGAATTCCCGATACTACTGACTTCCTCTCTAGAACTGCCCTCTTACCCCCAAAACATTCTTGACAATTCAGCCCAGGCTTTCTCTTTTAGGAAGTCACCAATACTGTCCTATAGTCTACCAACAAGCTATCTTTCTGTTCTCCATCTACTGAGTTTCTACTGGACCCCCCTGGTCCAGATTCCTAGACACCTGGGACTGCTTGTGGTCACTAGTGTCTTTTTCTCTCCCAGGAAAACACTTTCTTCCAAAAAATTTCTCACCGCAGAAGGCTTTTCCCACTATCCTCAGGTCTAGCATTTCCAATCTCCTAGACTTTGGCCCTCACTTCCCACTTCTGGCCTCTACCCTTGACATGTGTTCACCCTGTCCTTCCTGCATTCCCTCTTAGTTTACAGCAACCGCCTGTATCTCCTTCCCTCCTCTCCATCATCCTCCTAATCTCTTTCCCAAACCTGTGCTTTTCCAGACTCTCATTCCCTTCTCTTTATATACCCCATCTTCTTGACCCTTCTGTTGTCCCAGAGCCTCTTTCTCTCCTCAAGAATATTTGGTCCCCATTTTGAGCCTCCACTCCCTCTGATACCCTCCTTAGTCTACTCATGTTCTTGTGTCTCTGGGGACCTCCTGGAACTTAATACCCTCACCATGTACCTCCTTATCTTCTTGCCCAGCCTATGTGTCCTTTCATAGCCCTCGGGTTTCCCCACTAGCCTCTTTCCCCCTGATTCTTTATTTCCAGAGCCTGTGCACACCACGCACTAGTCAGGTACAGCAAACAGTTCACCTTCTGCCAGGTCTTCTCTAGTCTTATGATACCCTTCTTATTTTCCTTACTGAAACTCTCCTGGTGTGTCTGCTGACATGTCAATTTATCCCTTTTCCCTGGTACCCTGTCACCTCGAGCATCATGGCCTCAGTTCTGTCTTCTTTCCACCCTATCCTTCTGACTCCCCTCTAAGCTACCTGCATTCTTCACCACCCTTGAGTGTCTGGCTTCTTCCCCGAACTCCTGTCCTGTCCCTGAGTTTTCTGTACTCTTCCTCAACCTTTAGCATCCTGCTCCATATTATGCCACTTTGGTGTGCCTCCTCCTCTCCTCATCATCACCTTTCTTCTGTCCTCTTGTACTCTTCCCCAGAGAATGAGGAGAAGCATCATTATCTCTCTGTCCTTCCTCCTCTGTCAACTAAACTTCCATTAAATCCACTATAGCTTTCCACTCTACCGTTTACGCTCTTTTCCTTCTGGTCATCAGGGTCCTGCCCTTCTTCCCAGACTCTTGGACTCTTCCTAATATTCAAAACCTTCCAGGCTTTCCTCTTCATCCTCCAATGTTTGCCCTGAGTTTGCCCTGCTCCCTCACCTTCCTCATCATACTTCTGCCTCTCTCTCTCCTTCTATCTTCTCTAGATACTTCTATCCTCTACTTCCTGCCCTTAAACAGAGTCTCTGATCCCTTCTCCTTAGACTTCTACAACCTGGGAGTCTTCTCTTCTCAGCCATTTTATGCCTCTATTCTCCTTTCACCTCCATAGCTGTCCTGTCACTCCCCATTCTCTACCCCTCTCATGAAGCCTTACCCTACACACCAGCCTCCTATCCGCATGTACAACTCCTAGCTCCCTTGAGCCCTCTTTCATCCCCTAGTGTCCTTCAGCTCTCCCAGAGCTTTCTACCACCATCAAGTTTTCACCTGCTTCCTCAGTCTCCTGTCTTCTTCCCCAGACTCCCTCCCTTCCATTTAACCTCAGACTCTTCTCATTTCCATGGGTCCTCTTCTTTAGCCTTCTACTTCCTCGCAGCCCTTTGGCTAGCCTCTACTTCTTGCTCTGCAGCTAATGTTCCTACACACCCTCACAGATCCTTATTCTTCTCCTCCTCATCCTGCTCTCTTCTCCCAGCTTCATGCTTTCCCCCGAGCAGCCTGCTCTTCTTTTGTCTTGCTCCTTCCCTCTGTCCTTCTTAACCTCACTGCTTCCTTCACTCCCTTCCTTAGATCCTGCACTGGACTCATTTCCTTTCTTCCTTCTGGCCCTCCTGACTTCCTTTATGCCTTTCTTTCCTCAGTTCCATCATTTTGCTCTCATCTACCCTTCCTTCTCTTCTGCCTTCTCTGTTTCTTATTCCTTTTCCACGAGCCTCTTGCACTGTTCCTCATCCCTGGACCCTCTGTTAGTCTCCTAAAATACCATCTACCTTAGATTCTGTCCTCATCTCCAGTGTCTTACCCCTAGCCTGCTGATATACAACTCTTCTTGATGACCTCCTCAGGCTTCCCCCCTTGCTGTTCTTTTACACCTCCCCTTAGCACCCTGCCTTGGTCCTTACTGTCCTGTCCTCTCCCAACCTGCAAACTCCTCTCAGCATTGGACCTTTCTCCCCAGACTTCTACCCTCTTTTCTTCCTATAGCCTCCTTCTAAAGCCCTCCAGGCCTGTGCTCCTAGCCTATGTCTTTACTCTTAAGCCGTCTGCCTCCTTTAGCCTCTCTTTACCTGACCTGTTTTCCTACCTCCCCATCCCTGCCCCATCTCTCCAACAATGGCCATAAACAGCCTAATCCTCCCTGCCTGAGTCTCAGCTCTTCCTACCAGACATTCAGAGCCTCTTCCCATTGTTGTAAGATCCTCTTGGCTTCTGATCTGACTCCCTGCCTCCTCCCCAGCTTCCCACTCTCCCCTTGGAAGGGCCCCTCCTCTACAATCTTAGCACCATTCTTTCCCACACCAGCCTAGTCTCCCTGGAGCATGTAACCCGCCTTCCCCTCAGACCACTCATTTCCTCCTGAAACACTGTGCCATGCCTAGCCTTCAGCCCTCTCTTTCTTTTGATCCTGTCAGTTCCTGCCCTGTCATCGTTATACCCTGCCAAGAGTGCAGCCCTCCTCTCGAGCACTCTGCCCCTCACTTGACTCCTACTCACTCATTAGATTTAGGTTTCTCCGTTATCTGTAGGCGTTCCCTGCCCTCTGCTCCCCTAGGCTTCTAACATATCCGGGAATCTTTTGACTTACTCCCCAGTCTTTTGGCATGTGGATGGGTGCCTTATGCTCAACAGATTCCATACCCTAGAACCATCTCTGAATCACCGCCCTATGGATCCCTAGGCTTCCATCCTTCTGTGAACTCACTGTGCTCACCCATACCCACATAAGCACTTAGGAACCGTGCCTGCTGTCCTCCTAAGCAGTCTTGCCACTCTCCCAGGGCTTCTGCCCTCCTTTCTGTTCCCCCTATGCATCCCTGATACCTAGACTTCTGCCTTATTTCAGAGTCCTATTCACCAAGCCTGGGCCGTCAGCCCTCCTCCCTTGCCATTTACTTTCTTGATCCTCATCCTCCAACATTTTACCCCAGACCTTTGCCATGCTCTAGCCAGCTACCCTGCCCTTAGCAACTTGCCAGTTGTAGCTTTCTGCTTGCCATATCCTAAGCCTCCAGTGGATCACACTGTTCTTGCTTCCAGAATACGACACACCCTGGGAACTCTTCTAGCCCCCAATATTCTACTGTTTTGTTTGTTTCTCTCTTTTGTTTTTCAAGACACGGTTTCTCGGTGTAACCCCAGCTGTCCTAGACTCACCTATTAGATCAGGGTGCCTTGAGTGTAGAGATCTGGTTCCTCTGCCTCCCAGAGTGCTGGCATTACAGGCTTGCACCACTGCACCCGGCTCTATAGTCTACTGCTTCAGGGAACTTCTTTCCCTTGTCTCAAGCCTTCTCACTAGACACAGACTGACCCACTACTGAACCAAAGATTTCCTGTCTTCCAGACATATGCTACCTATCACCTCCAGCCTCCATGTGAAACCCATGAAGGCTCAACCCTTGTCCCTCCTGCATTCCTCCCTAGTTTCATGCTCTCCCACTGTTTGCTTCTCTCCTCCTCATTCACACCCATACACAGATCCCCATTTTTCTGCTTTTCTCAATACTCCTTTGCTACTCTTTTAGACCGAGGAGCCTCACAGCCCTTCTGTCCTCCTACCCTCCTCCAGATCATTCATCTCCCCTCGGTGCATTCAACCCTCCTGCTGCCCTCCTAAGAAGCCTCACACCCCCATACACCACAAGAACCCCTCACCTTGCTACCCTAACCAGAGCCTCTTCCTAACCTGTTCAATCATTGTGGCTCTTCCCACACTCCTGACCACAGTGAGAGCCTCTTGATCTTCTCTTCAGGCACCTGTGCTTTTGCCCAGCCTCCAACCAATGCCCTGATACTGAAACCCTCGAGACAAGCCTTACACAGTATCCTGAGCTGCATTTGACTTCCTTTCTGAACCCTTCCCATGTCCTCCTCTGTCCCCCAATTAGGGCTTTCCTGCAGATGGAGCTTAAGGGCTTTCTCCCTTCTCACAAATCTCTTTACTAGTTGACCTCCTCAGCCTGACCACCAGGGCCTCCTAACCTTCATTCTCTAGTCTACATGTTTACTTTTCTTCCCACAGTGCCTCCTGCTCACCTCCACAGATGTCTGCCCTCCACTCTACCCTTCTTTCTGTATCTCCTCCCAAGCCACCATTCATCTGAGCCTCCTCCCTTCCTGCAGAGCCACCCCATGTCATCTTCCCATGCTTCCCCACCTTAACTCCCTCACAGGCTGACATCCTTCCCTCCATTCTTCATCCTCTTTCTTCCTTTCCACTACAGCCTAGCGGCTAATTTCTCTGCTTCAGTATCCTCCGAGGAGAATCCAAACCTTCTTTGCTTTCAGACTTCTCACCTCCTGGTTTAACACATGACCTTCACTGCCCTTGTGCTCTCTGCTCCCCTTGAAGTTTCTGTCTGTTGGTGCCCTGTCCTCTTACTATCTTAACAAAAATGTTGCCCCTCTCTCCAACGCTTGGCCTCTCTTAGGCTTTTATGCTTTAACCTTCTCTTCCCCTCCCTGGCCCCTACTGTCTACCCTGCCCTTCTTTCCTACTAGCCTTTCAACATCTCCCTCAACTTCCTACCTTTCTCACCAGACCTTTTTCCTCCCAATGAGAAGAGTTCTGTCCTCCTCAACGCCACTGTACCCTCAGTATTTCTCTGGCTCTGAACCCAAGCTTCCATCCTCTCAGAAACTCCCTCCACATCCCTGCAGCCACCAAAGCCTCCAACCTCTTACCCTCCAATGTGGGGAACTAACTTCTCTTTGCCCATCCAGTCATTTTCAGTCTGCTACCCTCTATCAGCATGCTGACCTCTTTTGGCCTCATCAGCTTAGCATGAGCTTCCTGCTCTCCTGAGTAGAAACTTCCCAGACTCCCCAGACTTTTCCCTTTCTTGGCAGTCTCCCTACCCAGCCCAGATACCTATACATCTGCCTTATCTCAGTCTCCTCTCCAGCAGCTATGAGCTTCCTGCCTCCTCTCCAGCCATTTCAACGACTGACCCTCACCCTGCTCAATGCACACTCTAATTTGTTTTTCACTACCTAGTTGTGTTGTGTTGTCATACGTTTTGATGACCACCGAGTATGTCTTCTATGTCATGGACACAGTGGGTGATGGCCATTGTTTGCTATCACAGTATAACAGTCATTGTGTAATGGCCACTGGGTGATGACCATTAAGTGATGAGTAGACCTCCAGTCTAGTCTTCAGCCTCCAACTCCCAACGCTACACTGGATCCTCCTGACTCCACATTCTGATTCCTATACACCTTGGGACTACTGGGCACCCCATGTCCTCCTCTCCCAATCATTCTCATTCTCCTTCCCATCATTTCCACATGCCCATCTCCTATCATTCCCTGATCATCCTGCTCCCAGCGACAGGATTTCTAATGCTCTAGACTTCTGACATCACCTCCAGCCTCTTCCTCCTCTTCATGACACCTGCTCACCCTCTGTCCCTTCTACACTCATTCTCAGCTTCTTGCTCTGCCACTTCTCCCTACCATCATTGTCAGCCTTTTGCTTTTCACTATTCCCCTTCAAATTTCCCTTTGCCTCTGTCTTCATCATCCTTCTGCCTTCTCACAGCCTCCTACTCTCCTACACATCAATTGGCACCCATCCCCTCCATTCAACCTTCTGATGGCTTCCCCAACCTATCTGATCCTTTACTACTGAACCTAGGAACCTGCTGCCACCTGGTGCCCTCCCCCTGAACTTTTTGTCTTCTTTGATCTCTTTGCACCTCTACTAAGCTGCAGGACCTATCAAGGTGTGTCTTGACCTCCTTGCTAGACATGTTTCTCCCCCTGACCGTCCAATCCATGCTCTGACACTAAAGTCCTCCTTCTGCAGGCACCTTGTCTCTTCTCTCGTCTGGGCTTACATGTCACCCTCCTATAGCATTCTAAGCTTCCCTTGGCTTCCTGATCTCCTCCCCAGACTCCTACCATCCAATAGCCTAGTATATTCCCTGTACCTAATCTATACCAGAACATCCCCCCAGTACTCAGTGTCCCAACTATCACTGCAGTAAAGGAACATCTTTCCTATTATTAAAATATTGCCTATTCTTTAAAAATATTACAAAAGCTCTGTGACTAGCTCGGCAGGTGCCATTGGTCTAAGTAACAGATACACTGGTGGTCTCAGGGAAGTCTGGACGATGACATGGAATCCCTTGGGAAGGGAGAGGCCTGTGTATTTGAGATCCCATGAGGGTACATGGAAGTGAACCTTGGACATCTGGAGAAGCAGATTATCGTCCTGAATTCTGACCCATGGTTCTAGCATGAGATTCCCCTAGGCTGTTTGAACTTTTGGCTCCAACGTTCGATGAAGCTTCTCCTTCAGTCTCAGCTGTTTTAACCTCTCCTGGGCAGAACCGCCACCTTCTCCTTAACCTCCTGCCAAATGCCAGACCTTCTACTATGCCACCGGTCCTGTCCTACTGCTCTCATTCTCAGCCTCCTTCCCTCCTGCAGAGCCTAAGCTCACCTCCACATACACCTGTCCTCCTAGCCTCCTTTCTGTCCCTCCTGCTAAGCTACCATCAGTTCAATACACCACCTCCTTCTGACGTTCTCTTGGCGTCCCCCTCATCTCTCCCAGTTTTGATTCTCCACTAAGGTTGGGACTCTCCCCTGCAGCACTCATTCCCATCCTTCTTTCCTCCCCATCCTATATCAATCCTGCCTAGTTTATCCCTAGGTAATCCACCCTACAATACCAATCCTATATTCCCCCAACACTCCTAACCTCCATGTGAAACACTCCACTCATAATCCACTTTGTGCTCTCTCCACCCAGAGTCCCCTGTGGGTAGCTGTCCTGTCCCCCAGACATCCTGCCCTCCATGTCAGCACTCTGCTCTCCACATCCCTTCTCTTTTCCTGTTAGCCTTCGCTTCTCATCCTTGGCCCTTGCCTTCCTTTCCTCCAAGCCTTCCAGAGTCTGAATCTCCTACCTCACTCCCAGGCTCCTGTCTTAGGAGTGACTGTCTTACCCTCCTCAGACAGTCTCTCACTCTCCTTCAGGATTCTAGATTCCCATGAACTCACTGTACATCCTCAGAGCCTTCACAACCTCTACCCTCATGCCCTCCATTCTGGTACCCTGCACTCACACAGGCCATAGTGTTATCATTCTCAGTGACTCTAATCTCTCTCAAAATCCCAATCTCCTCTCTCTGCCTAGGCACACACTGAGCTTTAGGGTGTCCTAAGGAGACTTCTGCACTCCCCTGACGTCGCCTTACACAACACAGATGCCTACACTTCTGGCTTCCCCCAGCCTCTGGCCAGTGAGTCCTGAGGCCCTAACAATACACCCTAGCCATTTGCCCCCATACCACTGCACCTCTGACACTTCAACACAGATGTGGTTCTTTACCTGGGAAGCTGTATCCAACTGACCTTTCCCTTCTGCCCTCTGCTTCCCAAGTCTGAACTGGATGTTCTCAGGAAGATAGCAGAACCCTAGATACCCTGTACTGCTTCTGGAACACCATGTACTGCTCTACCCATGAACTTCCTTCCATCCTTCCAGGCTTCTTAACTGTTCTGAATTCTTACTCTCCATCTAACATCCATCCTGACACTGAACATCTCCAGTCTTCCAGATTTCTGTCATCACTTCCCATTTCTACCAATGACATCTGCTCAAGACCTGTCAATCCTGTATCCGTCCTTTGAGTTTTGCAGTGACTCTGTGTCTCCTGCCCTCCTCTCCATCCACCTGCTAACATGTTTCCTGGGATTCTTCTTTACCCTATTCTGATTTTTCTCTTTTTCAGCAGCCTAACACCATCCTTCTGCCATCCCAAACCCTCAGGGATCCTTAGGATCATTCAACCTCATCCCCTGCTTGCAACTTTCCTAATATTCTCATCGGTCGACTTACCTGCCTCTTAGGGTCTGATACTCTTACCCTAGTTCTCCTGTCCTCCAGGCCAGTCTTTGCATCTTGCCTTCCTTGTGAGATTTCTTTGCCGAGACACAAGCCTCCAATTCATGTTCCGTCCCATCTCCATAGGAAAATTTCCTCATGTCTATTCTAGGCTTATTAGGTTTCCTTTGCACTCTAAGCTTCCCACGACTTCCACCCCCCTTCCCTATCCTCAATTAAAATTCCACCGTACAGTGGTTCCTAATTCCAGTAGTCACTGAATTTTCTTTCAATGGCCACCTTACCCGTGTACATTATCTCAGCACGCAAGTGCACAAATGGTTCCAGGATACTGTAGAAGATATTGCTGATTCCATGGGAGTGAAGATTCACAGTGTTCTGAGTCCCATGTGGATCCTTTGAGTCAGACTTGGCCTGTGGAGGTGCAGAGAGTAGTCCTGAGTGCTGAGCCAGATAGCCACACCCACAATCGCCTTGTCTACCCCAAATGGTGGCCCTAATTCCTGAACCATTTCTACAGGAAGATTCCATTGTCCTATGAATGTATCTTTCCCCTCACCCTGATTCACTCAGCCTCCAGGCTAAATCCTGCTCCTCCTCCCTTCCTTCATTGCTTCCTGCTTATCTCCACACAATCTAGGCCTTCTACCTAGGTCTCTGCTATTTCCTTCCATCCTACCACCCATAGGAGACACCTCTCCTCCTGCAGAGAACTCCCTGATCTTTTCCCAGGCTTCCTGTCAATACCAGCTTTTGACACTTCCTCTAGACAGGACCCTCCTCAGCATCCCTCACCTTCATCCTGCTTATAAACCCAGCAGAGTGCTTACCCTCTCTGGTTCATGATCTCCTCTGAAATAAGTAGCATGCTTTACCCTCGGATTCCTAAATTACATGTTGAACACAAAATGCCCTGGAATGACTCCTTCCCATCCTGTGATTCTCCTCTTGGCTGCAGTCCTGTCCTCCTGGTATCCTAATACATCTCTGGCACTGTGTTCCCTCTTTCTAAGTTCATACTCTCCCATAGCCTTCTTTCCTCTCTGGCCCTTATGAACTATCCTATCCTTCTGGCCAACTAGTCTTTTCCCGTCATGCCACCACTTCCAAGTCATTTATCTTCCCTGTGAGTGTCCTGACCTCATCGACAGCACTGTGCTATTGAACAGCCTCAATTTCCAACAAGGCTTCCATGCTCCCACCAAAGCCTGCTCTTCTTCGCAGACTGCTAAGGACCTGGAATCCTGTCCTCCTCCTCTCCAGACCTGTGCCCAGCCTGGGTGTCCTGTCTTCCTCCTATTCTATTTCATCCCTCTCAATGTCTTGTCTTCCCCCTGGGCTCCTAGGATCCCTGAGTCTCCTGACCTACGGAAAGTCCAGCCATAATCCCCAAACTTCTCCCCTCTTTCTGGTCTCCCTATAGGGCCTGCTACCTAGGATTCTGCCTTAGTACACCTTTGAACCCTGAGTCTGGAAACCTATCCCTCAACTCCAGCCATTTGCTCTGTTACCCTTGAGCCTCCAACATTTCAAAGTAAATGTTGGCCATTACCCAGCCAGCTAGTATGTCCTTAGCCAAATGACCACCTCTCTAAGGTGCTCTCCACCACTAAGCCTCCACTGCATTTTGCTGGCTTGGAGACCTAGATTCCTAGAAGCCCTCAGACAGCTTCTGGTAAAATGGTATCCTGCTCTCCCCAGGACCTTCATTCCCTTCTGATCCTTCCTACTTACCAAAAAATCTGACCCTTTCTTGAGAATCCTTCCCCTAGATACAGTATTTCCAACTTTGCAGACTTCTCCATTTCTCACAAACCCCTGCTACTCCCCATAACATCCTCCCACACTGTTCTTCAAGCATTCTGTCTTAGTTTCTTGTGAACCCTGTCTCCTCCACTCTTCTCTATAATCCCACTAACACAGGCTTCTATTTTTCCTGTCCTCCTTCTCCTGTCTTCTAGCTCCAGTCACTCAACATCTTTGTGTCTTTAGGGATGCTCTTTAGAGACTCAGGACCAACCAACCCTTACCTGAAGCCTGCAGATCTCTTGCTACCCTCCCCAAGCTACTTAAGTGCTCATGTCCCTTGGGACCTCTGGAACCTGCTACCCTCAACTACAATCTCCTGTCCTGCTGCTTAGACCTTATGTCCCCCTACTGATGATGCTACTGTTGCTGCTGCTGCTGCTGCTGATGATGATTAGGATTGGTTTTTTGAGGTAGGGTTTCATTGTGTATCCCAGTGTTCTGCAACTTTTTCAGTACACTAGTCTGTCCTCGAATATAGAGCTCTCCCTGCACCCGCCTCCCTAGTGCTGAAATTAAAGATTGCCATGCACAGTTCCCTCCACTCCTTCTGGGCCTAACAGAGACCATGATTTCCACACAAGACTTCCTTGCCCAACATCCTAGCATCCATTTCATGCTCTAATCCTGAAACCCTCCTCTATAGGTACCTTCCCTCCTCCCTCGTCTAAGTATTTTACCCTGCCATAGCAATGCAACCTGCCCCTTCTCAATTCCCTCTACACAAATTCCTAACTTTCACAAATGTTCCTCTCTCCACTGTTTAGAATCTCATCCTCACCAGAACCTCCTTCTAGTATTGTTCTCCAAACATAACAAGTATACACTAAACTCTTCCCTATTACTAAAAATTACTTCTCAAGAAGCATTACCAATTTTCTCTGAGTGCTGTCCTTTGCCTGTGTACATGCACTAAACGTTAAGTGAATATAGACAAGAAGGGGGTGTTGAATCTCTTCAGGATTGCAGTTTCAGACTGTTGTGAGCCTCATATGGCTACTTGGAATCCAACTTTAGGGCCTCCAGAAGAGAAGACTGTTGTTCTTAGTGCTCAGCCAAATGTCCAGCCCCAAACTTTCTCATTCTCTCTGAACTTGAAATTAGTCTCCAGCCTACTTTCTTACAGCAGGCTACCATTTTTATGAGAAGAGGCTACCATTTTCCCTTCCCATCTGTCTTCTCTTTCCCAGTTTTTCTGACAGGCCCAGCTTCCAGTCAAACACAAGCCTCCTATCACAGATGTTTCTCCTGCCTACATCCTCACCATTTTCTCCCACATTGCTTTGTGCGCATCTGTACATCCTCCTGGTCTCTTCTCTAGATGTCTGTCCTTTCCTGACAGTCTATCAATCATGTGAGCCTCCAATGCTTCTGCAGAGAAACTCCTGTTTTCCTCCCAGGTTTCTGCTCCTCGACAGTTTTGATTCTCCCAAACCAGATAGAAGCCTCCTCTACATCCTCCATCTCCATTGTGCCCACATAATCCAGCCTAGTGTCTATCCTCCCTAGTTCGAGATCTTTTCTCCAGCATAAATTCCAAAAATCTTGTACAATATGTGAACTAGCCTGCTGTTGCTTACTCCAATCCTTTCAATTTTCTCCCTGCTGTATCCCTGTCTTCCTGCCATGCTGCCATGTATGCAGCCTTCCTCTTCAGGACTCTGATCTTCCCTTTGACTCCTACTCTCTCTGTAGCCTTCTCTTCTCCAGGTCCCTGTCCTCCTCCCTGTCCTTCTAGACCTTTCTGCCCTTCCCAAGTCTCCAGGAACCTCCTGTTTTACGCCCCAGCCTTTTATCCTCTTGGTGTGTATCCTGTCACGAGGAACGCAGTGTCCCGGGATGGTCTCTGAATTTCTCCAGTAGTTTCAGACTCATGTCGAAGCCCTGTGCGTCCACACATACCTATAAAACCCCAGACATTAGCCCTCTACACCCAGCATATCTCATCATCCAGTCATCTTCCTTGCCTACTACTCTCCCTCCAAAATCCTGACTTCCTCAGTTCCCTAGGCACACGCTGAGCCTCCTTTCCTCTTTACAGTCTTGCCATCTGCTACGACATCTCGAGTCTCCTTACACAGCCCTGACACCTAGATTTCTCCCTTATCTCAGCCCCTGACAGAGAATTCCTGATACTATTGACTTCCTCTCTAGACACTGCCCTCTTACCCCCAAAACATTCTTGACAATTCAGCCCAGGCTTTCTCTTTTAGGAAGTCACCAATACTGTCCTATAGTCTACCAACAAGCTATCTTTCTGTTCTCCATCTACTGAGTTTCTACTGGACCCCCCTGGTCCAGATTCCTAGACACCTGGGACTGCTTGTGGTCACTAGTGTCTTTTTCTCTCCCAGGAAAACACTTTCCTCCAAAAAATTTCTCCCCGCAGGAAGCTTTTCCCACTATCCTCAGGTCTAGCATTTCCAATCTCCTAGACTTTGGCCCTCACTTCCCACTTCTGGCCTCTACCCGTGACATGTGTTCACCCTGTTCTTCCTGCATTCCCTCTTAGTTTACAGCAACTGCCTGTATCTCTTTCCCTCCTCTCCATCATCCTCCTAATCTCTTTCCCAAACCTGTGCTTTTCCAGACTCTCATTCCCTTCTCTTTATATACCCCATCTTCTTGACCCTTCTGTTGTCCCAGAGCCTCTTTCTCTCCTCAAGAATATTTGGTCCCCATTTTGAGCCTCCACTCCCTCTGATACCCTTCTTAGTCTACTCATGTTCTTGTGTCTCTGGGGACCTCCTGGGACTTAATACCCTCAACGTGTACCTCCTTATCTTCTTGCCCAGCCTATGTATCCTTTCATAGCCTTTGAGGTTTCCCCACTAGCCTCTTTCCCCCTGATTCTTTATTTCCAGAGCCTGTACACACCACACACTAGTCAGGTACAGCAAACAGTTCACCTTCTGCCAGGTCTTCTCTAGTCTTATGATACCCTTCCTATTTTCCTTACTAACAACCTCCTGGTGTGTCTGCTGACATGTTAATTTATCCCTTTTCCCTGGTACCCTGTCACCTCCAGCATCATGGCCTCAGTTCTGTCTTCTTTCCACCCCATCCTTCTAACTCCCCTCTAAGCTACCTGCATTCTTCACCACCCTCCAGTGTCTGGCTTCTTCCCCGAGCTCCTGTCCTGTCCTGAGCTTTCTGTACTCTTCCTCAACCTTTAGCATCCTGCTCCATATTATGCCACTTTGGTGTGCCTCCTCCTCTCCTCATCATCACCTTTCTTCTGTCCTCTTGTACTCTTCCCCAGAGAATGAGCAGAAGCATCATTATCTCTCTGTCCTTCCTCCTCCGTCTACTGAACTTCCATTAAATCCACTATAGCTTTCCACTCTACCGTTTAGGCTCTTTTCCGTTTGGTCATCAGGGTCCTGCCCTTCTGCCCAGACTCTTGGACTCTTCCTAATATTCAAAACTTCCCAGGCTTTCCTCTTCATCCTCCAATGTTTGCCCTGAGTTTGCCCTGCTCCCTCACCTTCCTCATCATACTTCTGGCTCTCTCTCTCCTTCTATCTTCTCTAGATACTTCTATCCTCTACTTCCTGCCCTTAAACAGAGTCTCTGACCCCTTCTCCTTAGACTTCAACAACCTGGGAGTCTTCTCTTCTCAGCCATTTTATGCCTCTATTCTCCTTTCACCTCCATAGCTGTCCTGTCACTCCCCATTCTCTACCCCTCTCATGAAGCCTTACCCTACACACCAGCCTCCTATCCGCATGTACAACTCCTAGCTCCCTTGAGTCCTCTTTCATCCCCTAGTGTCCTTCAGCTCTCACAGAGCTTTCAATCACCATCAAGTTTTCACACGCTTCCTCAGTCTCCTGTGTTCTTCCCCAGACTCCCTCCCTTCCATTTAGCCTCAGACTCTTCTCATTTCCATGGGTCCTCTTCTTTAGCCTTCTACTGCCTCGGAACCCTTTGGCTAGCCTCTACTTCTTGCTCTGCAGCTAATGTTCCTACACACCCTCACAGATCCTTATTCTTCTTCTCCTCATCCTGCTCGCTTCTCCCAGCTTCATGCTTTCCCCCGAGCAGCCTGCTCTTCTTTTGTCTTGCTCCTTCCCTCTGTCCTTCTTAACCTCACTGCTTCCTTCACTCCCTTCCTTAGATCCTGCACTGGACTCATTTCCTTTCTTCCTTCTGGCCCTCCTGACTTCCTTTATGCCTTTCTTTCCTCAGTTCCATCATTTTGCTCTCATCTACCCTTCCTTCTCTTCTGCCTTCTCTGTTTCTTATTCTTTTTCCACGAGCCTCTTGCACTGCTCCTCATCCCTGGACCTTCTGTTAGTCTCCTAACAAACCATCTACCTTAGACTCTGTCCTCATCTCCAGCATCTTACCCCTAGCCTGCTGATATACAACTCTTCTTGATGAACTCCTCAGGCTTCCCCCCTTGCTGTTCTTTTACACCTCCCCTTAGCACCCTGCCTTGGTCCTTACTGTCCTGTCCTCTCCCAACCTGCAAACTCCTCTCAGCATTGGACCTTTCTCCCCAGACTTCTACCCTCTTTTCTTCCTATAGCCTCCTTCTAAAGCCCTCCAGGCCTGTGCTCCTAGCCTATGTCTTTACTCTTAAGCCATCTGCCTCCTTTAGCCTCTCTTTACCTGACCTGTTTTCCCACCTCCCCATCCCTGCCCCATCTCTCCAACAATGGCCATAAACAGCCTAATCCTCCCTGCCTGAGTCTCGGCTCTTCTGACCAGACATTCAGAGCCTCTTCCCATTGTTGTAAGATCCTCTTGGCTTCTGACCTGGCTCCCTGCCTCCTCCCCAGCTTCCCACTCTACCCTTGAAAGGGCCCCTCCTCAATAATCTTAGCACCATTCTTTCCCACACCAGCCTAGTCTCCCTGGAGCATCTAACCCGCCTTCCCCTCACACTACTCATTTCCTCCTGAAACACTGTGCCATGCCTAGCCTTCAGCCCTCTCTTTCTTTTGATCCTGTCAGTTCCTGCCCTGTCATCCTTATACCCTGCCAAGAGTGCAGCCCTCCTCTCGAGCACTCTGCCCCTCACTTGACTCCTACTCACTCATTAGATTTAGGTTTCTCCCTTATCTGTATGCGTTCCCTGCCCTCTGCTCCCGTAGGCTTCTAACATATCCGGGAATCTTTTGCCTTACTCCCCAGTCTTTTGGCATGTGGATGAGTGCCTTATGCTCAACAGCTTCCATACCCTAGAACCATCTCTGAATCACCGCCCTATGGATCCCTAGGCTTCCATCCTCCTGTGAACTCACTATGCTCACCCATACCCACATAAGCACTTAGGAACCTTGCCTTCTGTCCTCCTGAGCAGTCTTGCCACTCTCCCAGGGCTTCTGCCCTCCTTTCCGTTCCCCCTATGCATCCCTGATACCTAGACTTGTGCCTTATTTCAAAGTCCTATTCACCAAGCCTGGGCCTTCAGCCCTCCTCCCTTGGCATTTACTTTCTTGAACCTCATCCTCCAACATTTTACCCCAGACCTTTGCCATGCTCTAGCCAGCTACACTGCCCTTAGCAACTTGCCCTCTTTAGCTTTCTGCTTGCCATATCCTAAGCCTCCAGTGGATCTTACTGTTCTCACTTCCAGAACACGACACACCCTGGGAACTCTTCTAGTTCCCAATATTCTACTGTTTTGTTTGTTTCTATGTTTTATTTTTCGAGAAACAGTTTCTCTCTGTAACCCCGGCTGTCCTGGATTCACTTTTTAGATCAGGCTACCTTGAGTGTAAAGATCTGGCTTCGTCTGCCTCCCAGAGTGCTGGCATTACAGGCTTGCACCACTGCACCCAGCTCAATAGTCTACTGCTTCAGGGAACTTCTTTCCCTTGTCTCAAGCCTTCTCACTAGACCCAGACTAACCCACTACTGAACCAAAGATTTCCTGTCTTCCAGACATATGCTACCTATCACCTCCAGCCACCATGTGAAACTCATGAAGGCTCAACCCTTGTCCCTCCTGCATTCCTCCCTAGTTTCATGCTCTCCCACTGTTTGCTTCACTCCTCCCCATCCACACCCATACACAGATCCCCATTTTTCTGCTGTTCTCAATACTCCTTTGCTACTCTTTTAGACCGAGGAACCTCACAGCCCTTCTGTCCTCCTACCCTCCTCCAGATCATTCATCTCCCCTCGGTGCATTCAACCTTCCTGCTGCCCTCCTAAGAATCCTCACACCCCCATACACCACAAGAACCCCTCACCTTGCTACCCTAACCAGAGCCTCTTCTCATCCTGTTCAGTCACTGTGGCTCTTCCCACACTCCTGACCACAGCGAGAGCCTCTTGAACTACTCTTCCGGCACCTGTGCTTTTTCCCAGCCTCCAACCCATACCCTGATACTGAAAGCCTCCTTGAGACAAGCCTTACACAGTATCCTAAGCTGCCTTTGACTTCCTATCTGACCCCTTTCCATGTCCTCCTCTGTCCCCCAATTAGGGCTTTCTTGCAGATGGAGCTTAAGGGGTTTCTGCCTTCTCACAAAGCTCTTTACCTTCCCTGGGCTACCTGACCTCCTCAGCCTGAACATGAAGGCCTTACAACGTTCATTCTCCAGTCTACATGTTTAATTTTCTTCCCACAGTGCCTCGTGCTCACCTCCACAGATGTCTGCCCTCCACTCTACCCTTCTTTCTGTATCTCCTCCCATGTCACCATTCATTTGAGCCTCCTCCTATCCTGCAGAGCCGTCCCCCTCATCTTCCCATGCTTCACCACCTTAACTCCCTCACAGGCTGACATCCTTCCCTCCATTCTTCATCCTCTTTCTTCCTTTCCACTACAGCCTAGCGGCTAATTTCTCTGCTTCAGTATCCTCCGAGGAGAATCCAAACCTTCTTCGCTTTCAGTCTTCTCACCTCCTGGTTTAACACATGACCTTCACTGCCCTTGTGATCTCTGCTCCCCTTGAAGCTTCTGTCTGTTGGTGCCCTGTCCTCTTACTATCTTAACAAAAATGTTGCCCCTCTCTCCAACGCTTGGCCTCTCTTAGGCTTTTATGCTTTAACCTTCTCTTCCCCTCCCTGGCCCCTACTGTCTACCCTGCCCTTCTTTCCTACTAGCCTTTCAACATCTCCCTCAACTTC
Source organism: Meriones unguiculatus (assembly GCF_030254825.1). Lineage (NCBI taxonomy): Eukaryota > Metazoa > Chordata > Mammalia > Rodentia > Muridae > Meriones > Meriones unguiculatus. Next base: position 119,748,254 of record NC_083369.1, read on the forward strand.
CTACATTTCTCACCAGACCTTTTTCCTCCCAATGAGAAGAGTTCTGTCCTCCTCAACGCCACTGTGCCCTCAGTATTTCTTTGGCTCTGAACCCAAGCTTCCATTCTCTCAGAAACTCCCTCCACATCCCTGCAGCCACCAAAGCTTCCAACCTCTTACCCTCCAATGTGGGGAACTAACTTCTCTTTGCCCATCCTGTCATTTTCAGTCTGCTACCCTCTATCAGCATGCTGACCTCTTTTGGCCTCATCAGCTTACCATGAGCTTCCTGCTCTCCTGAGTAGAAACTTCCCAAACTCCCCAGACTTTTCCCTTTCTTGGCAGTCTCCCTACCCAGCCCAGATACCTACATATCTGCCTTATCTCAGTCTGCTCTCCAGCAGCAATGAGCTTTCTGACTCCTCTCCAGCCATTTCAACGACTGACCCTCACCCTGTTCAAAGCTCACTCAAATTTGTTTTTCACTACCTAGTTGTGTTGTGTTGTCATACGTTTTGATGACCACCGAGTATGTCTTCAATGTCATGGACACGGTGTGCGATGGCCATTGTTTGCTATCACAGTATAACAAGTCATTGTGTAATGGCCACTGGGTGATGACCATTAAGTGATGAGTAGACCTTCAGTCTCGTCTTCAGCCTCCAACTCCCAACGCTACACTGGATCCTCCTGACGCCACATTCTGATTCCTATACAACTTGGGACTACTGGGTACCCCATGTCCTCCTCTCCCAATCATTCTCATTCTCCTTCCCATCATTTCCACATGCCCATCTCCTATCATTCCCTGATCATCCTGCTCCCAGCGACAGGATTTCTAATGCTCTAGACTTCTAACATCACCTCCAGCCTCTTCCTCCTCTTCATGACACCTGCTCACCCTCTGTCCCTTCTACACTCATTCTCAGCTTCTTGCTCTGCTACTCTTCCCTACCATCATTGTCAGCCTTTTGCTTTTCACTATTCCCCTACAAAATTCGCTTTGCCTCTGTCTTCATCATCCTTCTGCCTTCCCACAGCCTCCTACTCTCCTACACATCAGTTGGCCCCCATCCCCTCCATTCAACCTCCTGATGGCTTCCTCAACCTATCTGATCCTTTACTACTGAACCTAGGAACCTGCTGCCACCTGGTGCCCTCCCCCTGAACTTTTTGTCTTCTTTGATCTCTTTGCACCTCTACTAAGCTGCAGGACCTATCAAGGTGTGTCTTGACCTCCTTGCTAGACATGTTTCTCCCCCTGACCGTCCAATCCATGCTCTGACACTAAAGTCCTCCTTCTGCAGGCACCTTGTCTCTTCTCTCGTCTGGGCTTACATGTCACCCTCCTATAGCATTCTAAGCTTCCCTTGGCTTCCTGATCTCCTCCCCAGACTCCTACCATCCAATAGCCTAGTATATTCCCTGTACCTAATCTATACCAGAACATCCCCCCAGTACTCAGTGTCCCAACTATCACTGCAGTAAAGGAACATCTTTCCTATTATTAAAATATTGCCTATTCTTTAAAAATATTACAAAAGCTCTGTGACTAGCTCTGCAGGTGCCATTGGTCTAAGTAACAGATACACTGGTGGTCCCAAAGAAGTCTGGACGATGACAGCGAATCCCTAGGGAAGGGAGAGGCCTGTGTATTTGAGATCCCATGAGGGTACATGGAAGTGAACCTTGGACATCTGGAGAAGCAGATTATCGTCCTGAATTCTGACCCATGGTTCTAGCATGAGATTTCCCTAGGCTGTTTGAACTTTTGGCTCCAACATTCCATGAAGCTTCTCCTTCAGTCTCAGCTGTTTTAACCTCTTCTATTTAGAACCCCGACCTTCTCCTTAACCTCCTTCCGAATGCCAGACCTTCTACTATGCCACCGGTCCTGTCCTCCTGCTCTCATTCTCACCCTCCTTCCCTCCTGCAGAGCCCAAGCTCACCTCCACATACACCTGTCCTCTTAGCCTCCTTTCTGTCCCTCCTGCTAAGCTACCATCAGTTCAATACACCACCTCCTTCTGACGTTCTCTTGGCGTCCCCCTCATCTCTCCCAGTTTTGATTCTCCACTAAGGTTGGGACTCTCCCCTGCATCCCTCATTCCCATCCTTCTTTCCTCCCCATCCTATATCAATCCTGCCTAGGTTATCCCTAGGTAATCCACCCTACAGTACCAATCCTATATTCCCCCAACACTCCTAACCTCCATGTGTAACACTCCACTCATAAACCACTTTGTGCTCTCTCCACCCAGAGTCCCCTGTGGGTAGCTGTCCTGACCCCCAGATATCCTGCCCTCCATGTCAGCACTCTGCTCTCCACATCCCTTCTCTTTTCCTGTTAGCCTTCGCTTCTCATCCTTGGCCCTTGCCTTCCTTTCCTCCAAGCCTTCCAGAGTCTGAATCTCCTACCTCACTCCCAGGCTCCTGTCTTAGGAGTGACTGTCTTACCCTCCTCAGACAGTCTCTCACTCTCCTTCAGGATTCTAGAATCCCATGAACTCACTGTACATCCTCAGAGCCTTCACAGCCTCTACCCTCATGCCCTCCATTCTGGTAGCCTGCACTCACACAGGCCATAGTGTTATCATTCTCAGCAACTCTAATCTCTCTCAAAATCCCAATCTCCTCTCTCTGCCTAGGCACACACTGAGCTTTAGGGTGTCCTAAGGAGACTTCTGCACTCCCCTGACGTCGCCCTACACAACACGGATGCCTACACTTATGGCTTCCCCCAGCCTCTGGCCAGTGAGTCCTGAGGCCCTAACCTTACACCCTAGCCATTTGCCCCCATACCACTGCACCTCTGACACTTCAACCCAGATGTGGTTCTTTACCTAGGAAGCTGTATCCAACTGACCTTTCCCTTCTGCCCTCTGCTTCCCAAGTCTGAACTGGATGTTCTCAGGAAAATAGCAGAACCCTAGATACCCTGTTCTGCTTCTGGAACACCATGTACTGCTCTACCCATGAACTTCCTTCCATCCTCCCAGGCTTCTTAACTGTTCTGAATTCTTACTCTCTGTCTAACATCCATCCTGACACTGAACATCTCCAGTCTTCCAGATTTCCGTCATCACTTCCCATTTCTACCAATGACATCTGCTCAAGACCTGTCAATCCTGTATCTGTCCTTTGAGTTTTGCAGTGACTCTGTGTATCCTGCCCTCCTTTCTATCCACCTGATAACATGTTTCCTGGGATTCTTCTTTACCCTATTCTGATTTTTCTCTTTTTCAGCGGCCTAACACCATCCTTTTGCCTTCCCACATCCTCAGGAATCCTTAGGATCATTCAACCTCATCCCCAGATTGCAACTTTCATAATATTCTCATCGGTCAACATACCTGCCTCTTGGGGTGTGTTACTCTTATGCAGTTCTCCTATCCTCCTGACCAGTCTTTGCATCTTGCCTTCCTTGTGAGATTTTTTTGCCCAGACCCAAGCCTCAAATTCATGTTCTGTCCCATTTCCATAGGAAAATTTCCTCTTGTCTGTTCTAAGCTTATTAGTTTTCCTTTGCACTCTAAGCTTCCCAAGACTTCCACCCCTCTCCCCTTCCCTATCCTCAATTAAAATTCCACCGTACAGTGGTTCCTAATTCCAGTAGTCACTGAATTGTCTTTCAATGGCCACCTTACCGTTGTACATGATCTCAGCACGCAAGTGTAAAATGGTTCCAGGATACTGTAGAAGACATTGCTGATTCAATGGGAGTGAAGTTTCACAGTGTTCTGAGCCCATGTGGGTCCTTTGAATCAGACTTGGCCTGTGGAGGTGCAGAGAGTAGTCCTGAGTGCTGAGGGAGATAGCCACACCCAGAATCGCCTTGTCTACCCAAAATGGTTGTCCTAATTCCTGAACCATTTCTACAGCAAGATTCTATTATCCTATGAATGTGTCTTTTCCCTCACCCTGATTCACTCAGCCTCCAGGCTAAATCCTGCTCCTCCTCCCCTGCTTCATTGCTTCCTGCTTATCTCCACACAATCTAGACCTTCTACCTCGGTCTCTGCTATTTCCTTCCATCCTACCACCCATGGGAGACTCCTCTCCTCCTGCAAAGAACTCCCTGATCTTTTCCCAGGCTTCCTGTCAATACCAGCTTTTGACACTTCCTCTAGACAGGACCCTCCTCAGCATCCCTCACCTTCATCCTGCTTATAAACACAGCAGAGTGCTTACCCTCTCTGGTTCATGATCTCCTCTGAAATAAGTAGCATGCTTTACCCTCGGATTCCTAACTTACATGTTGAACACAAAATGCCCTGGAATGACTCCTTCCCATCCTGTGATTCTCCTCTTGGCTGCAGTCCTGTCCTCCTGGTATCCTAATACATCTCTGGCACTGTGTTCCCTCTTTCTAAGCTCATACTCTCCCATAGCCTTCTTTCCTCTCTGGCCCTTATGAACTATCCTATCCTTCTGGCCAACTAGTCTTTTCCCATCATGCTACCACTTCCAATTCATTTATCTTCCCTATGAGTGCCCTGACCTCATCAACAGCACTGTGCTATTGAACAGCCTCAATTTCCAACAAGGCTTCCATGCTCCCACCAAAGCCTGCACTTCCTCCCAGACTGCTAAGGACCTGGAATCCTGTCCTCCTCCTCTGCAGACCTGTGCCCAGGCTGGGTGTCCTGTCTTCCTCCTATTCTATTTCATCCCTCTCAATGTCTTGTCTTCCCCTTGGGCTCCTAGGATCCCTGAGTCTCCTGACCTACTGAAAAGTCCAGCCATAATCCCCAGACTTCTCCCCTCTTTCTGGTCTTCCTATAAGGCCTGCTACCTAGGATTCTGCCTTAGTCCACCTTTGAACCCTGAGTCTGGAGACCTATCCCTCCTCCCCAGCCATTTGCTCTGTTACCCTTGTGCCTCCAACATTTCAAAGTAAATGTTGGCCATTACCCAGCCAGCTACTATGTCCTTAGCCAAATGACCACCTCTCTAAGGTGCTCTCCACCACTAAACCTCCACTGGATTTTGCTGGCTTGGAGACCTAGATTCCTAGAAGCCCTCAGACAGCTTCTGGTAAAACAATATCCTCCTCTCCCCAGGACCTTCATTCCCTTCTGATCCTTCCCACTTACCAAAAATCTGACCCTTTCTTGAGAATCCTTCCCCTAGATACAGTATTTCCAACTTTGCAGACTTCTCCATTTCTCACAACCTCCTGCTGCTCCCCATAACATCCTCCCACACTGTTCTTCAATCATTCTCTCTTAGTTTCTTGTGAACCCTGTCTCCTCCACTCTTCTCTATAATCCCACTAACACAGGCTTCTATTTTTCCTGTCCTCCTTCTCCTGTCTTCTAGCTCCAGTCACTCAACATCTTTGTGTCTTTAGGGATGCTCTTTAGAGACTCAGGACCAACCAACCCTTACCTGAAGCCTGCAGATCTCTTGCTACCCTCCCCAAGCTACTCAAGTGATCATGTCCCTTGGGACCTCTGGAACCTGCTACCCTCAACTACAATCTCCTGTCTTCCTGCTTAGACCTTATGTCCCCCTGCTGATGATGCTACTGTTGCTGCTGCTGATGATGATGATTAGGATTGGTTTTTTGAGGAAGGGTTTCTTTGTGTATCCCAGTGTTCTGAAACTTTTTCAGTACACTAGTCTGTCCTCAAATGTAGAGCTCTCCCTGCATCCACCTCCCTAGTGCTGAAATTAAAGATTGCCATGCACAGTTCCCTCCACTCCTTCTTGGCCTAACAGACTCCATGACTTCCACACAAGACTTCCTTGCCCAACATGCTAGCATCCATTTCATGCTCTAATCCTGAAACCCTCCTCTTTAGGTACCTTCCCTTCTCCCTCATCTAAGTATTTTACCCTGCCATAGCAATGCAACCTGCCCCTTCTCAATTCCCTCTACACAAATTCCTAACTTTCACAAATGTTCCTCTATCTCCTATTTAGAATCTCATCCACACCAGAACCTCCTTCCAGTATTGTTCTCCAAACATCACAAGTATAGACTAAACTCTTCCCTATTACTAAAAATTACTTCTCAAGAAGCAGTACCAATTTTCTCTGAGTGCTGTCTTTGCCTGTGTACATGCACTAAATGTTAAGTGAATATAGACCAGGAGTGGGTGTTGAATCTCTTCAGGATTGCAGTTTCAGACTGTTGTGAGCCTCATATGGCTACTTGGAATCCAACTTTAGGGCCTCCAGAAGAGAAGACTGTTGTTCTTAGTGCTCAGCCAAATGTCCAGCCCCAAACTTTCTCATTCTCTCTGAACTTGAAATTAGTCTCCAGCCTACTTTCTTACAGCAGGCTACCATTTCTATGAGAAGAGGCTACCATTTTCCCTTCCCATCTGTCTTCTCTTCCCCAGTTTTTCTGACAGGCCCAGCTTCCAGTCAAACACAAGCCTCCTATCACAGATGTTTCTCCTGCCTACATCCTCACCATTTTCTCCCACATTGCTTTGTGCGCATCTGTACATCCTCCTGGTCTCTTCTCTAGATGTCTGTCCTTTCCTGACAGTCTACCAATCATGTGAGCCTCCAATCCTTCTGCAGAGAAACTCCTGTTTTCCTCCCAGGTTTCTGCTCCTCGACAGTTTTGATTCTCCCAAACCAGACAGAAGCCTCCTCTACATCCTCCATCTCTATTCTGCCCACATAATCCAGCCTAGTGTCTATCCTCCCTAGTTCGAGATCCTTTCTCCAGCATAAATTCCAAAAACCTTGTACAATATGTGAACTAGCCTGCTGTTGCTTACTCCAATCCTTTCAATTTTCTCCTTGCTGTATCCCTGTCTTCTTGCCATGCTGCCAAGTATGCAGCCTTCCTCTTCAGGACTCTGATCTTCCCTTTGACTCCTACTCTCTCTGTAGCCTTCTCTTCTCCAGGTCCCTGTCCTCCTCCCTGTCCTTCTAAGCTCTTCTGCCCTTCCCAAGTCTCCAGGAACCTCCTGTTTTATGCCCCAGCCTTTTATCCTCTTGGTGTGTATCCTGTCACGAGGAACACTGTGTCCCAGGATGGTCTCTGAATTTCTCCAGTAGTTTCAGACTCATGTCAAAGCCCTGTGCGTCCACACATACCTATAAAACCCCAGACATTAGCCCTCTACACCCAGCATATCTCATCATCCAGTCATCCTCCTTGCCTACTACTCTCCCTCCAAAATCCTGACTTCCTCAGTTCCCTAGGCACACGCTCAGCCTCCTATCCTCCTGCACAGTCTCGCCATCCTCTCAGACATCTCGAGTCTCCTTACATAGCCCTGACACCTAGATTTCTCCCTTATCTCAGCCCCTGACAGAGAATTCCTGACACTATTGACTTCCTCTCTAGACACTGCCCTCTTTCCCCCAACATTCTTGACAACTGAGCCCAGGCTTTCTCTTTTAGGAAGTCACCAATACTGTCCTATAGCCTTCCAACAAGCTATCTTTCTGTTCTCCATCTACTGAGTTTCAGCTGGACCCTCCTGGTCCAGATTCCTAGATACCTGGGAATGCTTCTGGTTGCTAGTTTCCTACGCTCCCCAAGGTAAACACTTTCTTCCTTTGAAACTTCTCAGCCGAAGAAGGCTTTTCCCACTATCCTCTGGTCTAGCATTTCCAATCTCCTAGACTTTGGCCCTCACTTCCCACTTATGGCCTCTACCCATTATATGTGTTCACCCTGTCCTTCCTGCATTCCCTTAGTTTACAGCAACCCGCTGTGTCTCCTGCCCTCCTCTCCATCACCCTCCAAATCTCGTTCACAATCTTGTGCTTCTCCAGACCCTTATTCCCTACTCTTTTTAGACCCCATCCTCATTACCCTTCTGTTTCCCCAGAGCCTCTATCTCTCCTAAGAACATTTGGTCCCCACTATGAGCCTCAACTCCTTATGATTATCATCCTTAGTCTACTCATGTCCTTGTGTCTCTGGGGACCTCCTGGAACTAGATACCCTCACAGTGTACCTCCTTATCTTCTGACCCAGCCTGTGTTTTTTTCATAGCCTTTAACGTTTCCCCAATAGCCTCTTTCCCCCTGACTTCTTTATTTCCAGAACCTGTGCACACCACGCACTAGTCAGGTACAGCAAACAGTTCACCTTCTGCCAGGTCTTCTCTAGTCTTATGATACCCTTCCTATTTTCCTTACTAACAACCTCCTGGTGTGTCTGCTGACAAGTCCATTTATAACTTTTCTCTGGTACCCTGTCACCTCCAGCATCATGGCCTCAGCTCTGTCTTCTTTCCAGCCCATCCTTCTAACTCTCCTCTAAGCTACCTGCATTCTTCACCACCCTCCAGTGTCTGGTTTCTTCCCTGAGCACCTGTCATATCCCTGAGCCTTCTGTTCTCTTCCTCAACCTTTAGCATCCTGCTCCACATTATGCCACTTTGCTGTGCCTCCTCCTTTCCTCTTCATCACCTTTCTTCTGTTCTCTTGTACTTTTCCCCAGAAAATGACGAGCATCATCCTCATTTCTCTGTCCTTCCTCCTCAGTCTACTGAACTTGCATTAAATCCAATATAACGTTCCACCCTCACCTTCAGGATCCTTTCTGTTTGGTCACCAGGATCCTGCCCTTCTGCCCAGACTCTTGGACTCTTCCTAATATTCAAAACGTTCTAGGCTTTCCTCTTCATCTTTCAATGTTTGCCCTGAGTATGCCCTGTTCCTTCAGCTTCCTCAACATTCTTCTGGCTCTCTCTATACTTCTTTCTTCTCTGGATCCTTCTATACTCTATTTCCTGCCTTTAAACAGAGTCTCTGACCACTTCTCCTTAGACTTCAACCTCAGAGTACACTCTTCTCAGCCATTTTATGCTTCTAGGCCTCTTTCTCCTCCTTAGGAGTCCTGTCATTCCCCATTCTCTACCCCTCTCATGAAGCCTTACCCTACACACCAGCCTCCTATCCGCATGTACAACTCCTAGCTCCCTTGAGCCCTCTTTCATCCCCTAGTGTCCTTAAGCTCTCACAGAGCTTTCTACCACCATCAAGTTTTCACCCGCTTCCTCAGTCTCCTGTCTTCTTCCCCAGACTCCCTCCCTTCCATTTAGCCTCAGACTCTTCTCATTTCCATGTTTCCTCTTCTTTAGCCTTCTACTTCCTCGCAGCCCTTTGGCTAGCCTCTACTTCTTGCTCTGCAGCTAATGTTCCTACACACCCTCACAGATCCTTATTCTTCTCCTCCTCATCCCGCTCCCTTCTCCCACCTTCATGCTTTCCTCCAAGCAGCCTGCTCTTCTTCTCTTGTTCCTTCCCCCTGTCCTTCTTTACCTCACTGTTTCCTTCCCTCCCTCCCTCAGATCCTACCCTGGACTCATTTTATTTCCTCCTTCTGGCCATCCAGACTTCCTTTATGCCTTTCTTTCCTCAGTTCCATCATTCTGCTCTCATCTACCCTTCCTTCTCTTCTGCCTTCTCTGTTTCTTATTCCTTTTCCACGAGCCTCTTGCACTGCTCCTCATCCCTGGACCTTCTGTTAGTCTCCTAACAAACCATCTACCTTAGACTCTGTCCTCATCTCCAGCGTCTTACCCCTAGCCTGCTGATATACAACTCTTCTTGATGACCTCCTCAGGCTTCCTCCCTTGCTGTTCTTTTACACCTCCTCTTAGCACCCTGCCTTGGTCCTTACTGTCCTGTCCTCTGCCAACCTGCAAACTCCTCTCAGCATTGGACCTTTCTCCCCAGACTACTACCCTCTTTTCTTCCTATAGCCTCCTTCTAAAGCCCTCCAGGCCTGTGCTCCTAGCCTACTGCTTTATTCTTAAGCCATCTGCCTCATTTAGCCTCTCTTTACCTGACCTGTTTCCCGACCTCCCCATCCCTGCCCACCTCTCCAACAATGGCCATAAACAGCCTATTCCTCCCTGCATGAGTCTTCTGACATCTTTTAAACACCCACTCTATCCTTCTAACATCATCTCCCACATCCAAGGCCTTTCTAGAACCTCCTACACTCTCCTGAGCCTCCTTCCAGCTTTTAACTATTTTCCTATACTTGGGTGTTGTCTAGCCTTTTCCTCCTGCCTCCTGAGCTTCCTGCCATTCTACTGATCCCCATCCTCCATCAGTCCTCTTCCCCTCAACTCCTGCTCTCTCCTCAGCCCCCTCATCCCTTTATTCCCCCCACCTAGTGCCTAGCTCCTGAAATTCCTACATTTCTTAAACATCTGGGCTTTCTCCCCAGCTTCCTATCCTACAAGAGAACCATCTGAGCTCCTTTAGTGTTCTACCCTTCTTACCCCCTCCTTGTTGTCCTTATCCTATAATTTCTGTCTCCCCTGAAGCCTCTTCTCCAGCCTCTTGTTCTTGACTGGATGTGAATCATGCTACCTTCCTCCCTTGCCACCTGTCTTGCTCCCCATCTTTCTGCCCTTCACAAACCATCTATCTGTCTTCCCTTAACCTTCCATCTTTCTTTAGCCATCTATTTCATTTCTGCTTTCCTCCTGAGCCTACTGTTCTCTTCCTCAGCTTCCTGGCTTCCCCAGACCCTTATACTTTACTGAGTGTCTGGCCACAGGCCACATTTGTACTCTGTCCCTGCCCCTCTCCAACATTCTGCTCTCATTTAGGTTCCTTCCCATACTCCATACCTTCCCCAGACCCCGATCTTAGCCCTGTTACTCCATAGCCTCTTGTACAGGGTTTCAGTCTTCTGTCTTTCCACAAGCTCTCTCCCTCACTGTAACCCTCATGCTCTCCACAGTAGACTTAACCCTTTCATAGTATCATATCTTCCACTCAACCTTCTGCTTCGTCACTAACCATTTGTCCTTCCCTCAAGCTATGAACTGTCCAAAACAAGCCTTGGGCTTTACTCCCCCCTCAACCCCCCAAGTCTCCTCCTGCCTCTCACATCCTTCCTGTGCTCTCTTCTCCTCATCCATGTGTCCTCTATAGCATTTGTTATCCCCAGCCTTTTGAACTCCTCCCACCACCAAGGCTCCCAGCCCCTGCCCAGCTTCCAGCTTTCCTTTCAGACTACTCCTCAGCTTCACTCTTCTTTTCACCTTCCTCCACCCTCTTTTTCATACCCTAACCCAGACTTGTATGACACTTTGTCTTCCTCATCAACAGGCTGCTCTCACAAACCATGACCCCTCCTCTAGCCAGATTTGCTGTGCTCCTTCTCAATACAATCCCTCACCCTCCTGACATGTTCTACAGTACCCCTGAACATCCTACCTTATTCCTCCAGCTTATACCCAACCTGAAAATCTTCCTGACTTTGTCCAGTTTCCTAGAATGTGTTTGGACTTCGTGTCCTCCTCACTGTTATCCTGTCCTTCTCCCAAGCTTTCTTTCTCCTTTCCTTCCCAGGCTTTTCCTTCCTACTGCCTATTTCACTGCCCTCCATCCTTTGAAGGGGAGTCTTTTTACAGCCCTCCTCTCTGACATCCTCCTGCCTCCTGTCCACTGGTTAGCCCCACCTCACCTCAGCCCTATAGTTCCAGGCTTCTTAGGTAACCTCTCAGCATGGAGCTCTGAGAGATCAGAACCATGACAGGAAAGCAGTCGTCTTTGAGTTCCAGCACCTGGTGGGCTGCTCCTCTTGTCAGGAGCTCCTACCCAGCTGCCTGCCGAAAGGCCATGAGAACTTTACCACTTACTACTGCAGAGAGGTCTCTGAGCTGTACAGTGTGGCTTCAGAGAGCTGTTTCATTTTCTTTAATCTTGAGGTTTGGCTTGAATTTTACTTCTTGACTGCAGAACCTAAAATGAAAGAGAAGCCTTTGATTCAGACTTTTTTACTGAACAGCATGGATGAGACCAACTGGAACATTCTGGATCCGTTCAACTATTTCCCATTTAGTGTGTGGGGGATAAGGAGGAGGAAGCAGAGGGTGGTGGTCCTATCAAGGTTGATCTGGAAGGGGGTTCTGAAGAAGGAAAGGTTTCCCTTTCCAGCTCTTGAATGGCAATCTTGGTTTGGAGCTTGCTGTGCTATGGCCACCCACTTTCCCACCCAGGGTACAATACGGCACCCAACAGAAACAGGAGGCAGCCAAGCAGTGTTTGATGTATAGAACTCACAGGTTTGCTTTTAACTTTGGGCGACAACATGTGACAACATCAGAAACAGCACCTCTGAGCAGACAGTGCTGGACATGAAGAGTTCATAACACATGGCAAAACAAGGTCAAGATTCAGAATTGACTGAAGCTCTTCTGCCTGCAATACAGACTGCAAATCAAGTGCTTCACCACCCCATCTCAAAGCAAGGGCAGACAAACAAAAGCAGTCAAGGGGACAGGGAAAATAGAAGCTCACAGACTACTCAGAGCCTTCATGAGTAGTAGTAGCCATCATGGGTCAGGAACACAAAGCTGAGTCCTAGTTCTGCTTCCATCCTGACTGATATCACTGGGCCCAGAGTCCACAATTTCTAGGCTACACTGGGCCTCCTGGATACACTGTACTCAGCCTATCTGGATAAGTTTTTCCACTCACCTCTCATATTCTTCCTAGTCTACACACATCCTCATGTCCCTCAGGACCTCCTGGAACCTCCTACCTTCATCCTAAGCCTCATGTCTTCCTTCATTGACTTTGGCCTGCTCCATAGCTTCTGAATCAACAAATGGTCATCTCTCCCTCCTCCAGACTCCTATGGTGATACCCTGAGCCTCCAATTCAAGCTCTAACCCTGTAATCTGGCATCCCAAGCACCTGTCCTCTTCCCTAATCTGGTCCATTACCCTCATATTGCTTCCCAAGTCTGCCCTTGGCTTCCCCTGATTCTCCCAAATTCCTATCTACCCCAGATCCACCTAGAATCCCCTGGACGTCCCCCACTCTCAGCAGAGCCTCTTTCCAATACTCAGTTCTCTGAACATCACAACCATCACCTCTATTCTTCTATTTTAGTAAAAATTAGCCACACGTAAAAATTATTACAATTCTTTCTGAGTGGCTGTTTGGTGTGTGTGTATGTTCAAAGTGGCAAGTATACTCCTGGTCCCAGATAGGTCCAAAGAGAGCATCAGATCCTCTGAAACTGGAGTAGTAGATTGTTATTGAGATGATATGAGTACTTCAGTTCAAATTTCCAGGCTATGGAGGGTCTGACAGTTGTCCTGAGTGCTCAGACAAATGTCCATCCCCAGACTTTGCCTGTCTACCTGAAATCGTGGCTCTATACTAAAGCACATATTCCCACATCAAACTCCCACTCTTCTGTGAGCTTTCTGCCCGCTCTCAAACCCTTCTTCCACAGATCACCAAGATACCTTAATCCTCCTGCCACCCCCTGGTCTGTTACCACATCCTTTAAGCCCCTGCCTACATCCTTGCCTTCTTATCTCCCACAGTTCCTCCTGCTCATTTCACCTGTCCTCCTCCCTATCCTCCATCAGTCCCTCCTACCATCCCACCATCCATAAGAGCCTCTTCCCATTGTTGTAAGATCCTCTTGGCTTCTGACCTGGCTCCCTGCCTCCTCCCCAGCTTCCCACTCTCCCCTTGGAAGGGCCCCTCCTCTACAATCTTAGCACCATTCTTTCCCACACCAGCCTAGTCTCCCTGGAGCATCTAACCCAACTTCCCCTCAGACCACTCATTTCCTCCTGAAACACTGTGCCATGCCTAGCCTTCAGCCCTCTCTTTCTCTTGATCCTGTCAGTTGCTGCCCTGTCATCCTTATACCCTGCCAAGAGTGCAGCCCTCCTCTCTAGCACTCTGCCCCTCACTTGACTCCTACTCACTCATTAGCATTTTAGGCTTCTCTCTGACCTGTAGCCCTTCCTGGCCCTCTGCTCTCCTATGCTTCTAACATATCCGGGAATCTTTTGCCTTACTCCCAAGTCTTTTGGCCTCTGTGTGAGTTCCTTATGCTCAACAGATTCCACACCCTAGAACCATCTCTGAATCACTGCCCTATGGCCCCCAGGCTTCCATCCTCCTGTGAACTCACTGTGATCACCCATACCCACATAAGCCCATAAGAACCTTGCCTTCTGTCCTGAGCAGTCTTGCCACTCTCCCAGGGCTTCTGCCCTCCTTTCTGGTCCCCTTGTGCAGCTCTGATACCTAGTCTTCTGCCTTACTTCAGAGTCCTATTCACCAAGCCTGGGCTTTCAGCCCTCCTCCCTTGCCATTTATTTTCTTGAACCTCATCCTCCAACATTTTACCCCAGACCTTTGCCATCCCCTAGACAGCTACCCTGCCCTTAGCAACTTGACCTCTTTAGCTTTCCACTTGCCATATCCTAAGCCTCCAGTGGATCTTACTGTTCTCACTTCCAGAACACGACACACCCTGGGAACTCTTCTAGCTCCCAATATTCTACTGTTTTGTTTGTTTCTATGTTTTATTTTTCGAGAAACAGTTTCTCTGTGTAACCCCGGCTGTCCTGGATTCACTTTTTAGATCAGGCTACCTTGAGTGTAAAGATCTGGCTTCGTCTGCCTCCCAGAGTGCTGGCATTACAGGCTTGCACCACTGCACCCAGCTCAATAGTCTACTGCTTCAGGGAACTTCTTTCCCTTGTCTCAAGCCTTCTCACTAGACCCAGACTAACCCACTACTGAACCAAAGATTTCCTGTCTTCCAGACATATGCTACCTATCACCTCCAGTGTCCATGTGATACACATGAAGGCTCAACCCTTGTCCCTCCTGCATTCCTCCCTAGTTTCATGCTCGCCCACTGTTTGTTTCACTCCTTCCCATCCACAACCATACACAGATCCCCATTTTTATATTTATCCCAGTACTCATTTGCTATGCTTTTAAGCCGAGGAACCTCACAGCCCTTCTGTCCTCCTACCCTCGTACAGATCACTCATCTCCCCTCGCTGCATTCAACCCTCCTGCTGCCCTCCTAAGAAGGCCCACACTCCCATACACCACAAGAACCCCTGATCTTGCTACCCTAACCAGAGCCTCTTCTCATCCTGTTCAGTCACTGTGCCTCTTCCCACATTCCCTGATCATCCTGCTCCCAGAGCCAGGATTTCTAATCCTCTAGACTTCTGAGATCACCTCCAGCTTCATGGCCTCTGCTCTGTCTTCTTTCCAGCCCCATCCTTCTGACTCCATTCTAAGCTACCTGCATTTTTAACCACATTCCGATGTCTGGCTTCTTCCCTGAGCTCCTGTGATGTCCCTGAGTCTTCTGTTCTCTTCCTCAACCTTTAGCATCCGGCTCCATATTATGCCATTTTGGTGTGCCTCCTCCTCTCCTCATCATCACCTATATTCTGTTCTCTTGTACTCTTCCACAGAGACCTACTAGAAGCATCATCATCTCTCTCTCCTTCCTCCTCAGTCTACTGAACTTCCATTAAATCCAATATAACCTTCCAACCTCACCTTCAGGATCCTTTCTGTTTGGTCACCAGGGTCCTGCCCTTCTGCCCAGACTCTTGGACTCTTCCTAATATTCAAAACCTTCCAGGCTTTCCTCTTCATCTTCCCATGTTTGCCCTGCGTTTGCCCTGTTCCCTCACCTTCCTCATCATGCTCTGGCTCACTCTCCTTCTATCTTCTCTAGATCCTTCTATCCTCCACTTCGTCCCCTTAAACAGAGTCTCTGGTTCTCACTCCTTAGACTTCTACAAAGTCTGAGTCCTCTCTTCTCAGTCATGTTATGCCTCTAGCCCCCGTTCACCTCCTTAGGAGTCCTGTCACTCCCCATTCTCTACCCTTCTCATGAAGCTTTACTCTACACATCATCCTCCTGGCCCTCTGTCCAACTCCTAGCCCCCTTGAGTCCTCTCTTATCCCCTAGTGTCCTTCAGCTCTCCCAGAGCTTTCTGGCCTCCCAAAAATTTTCTACCCCCATCCTCAGTCTCCTGCCTTCTTCCCCAGACTCCCACCCTCCCATTTAACTTCAGGCTCTTCTCATTTCCATGTTTCCTCTTCTTTAACCTTCTACTTCCTCCCAGCCCTTTGGCTAGCCTCTGCCTCCTGCTCTGCAGCTACTGTTCCTACACAAACTCACAGATTCTTGTCATTCTCCTCCTCATCCTGCTCCCTTCTCCAAGTTTCATGCCCACCCCTGAGCAGACTGCTCCTCTTCTCTCTCCCTCCCTCCCTCTGTTCTTTCTTCCCTCCCTCCCTCTGAACCTGCCCTGGACTCATTTCCTTCCCTCCTTCTGGCCCTTTCTTCCTTTATGCCTTTCTTTACTGAGTTCCATCCTTCTGCTCTCATCTACCCTTCCTTCTCTTCTGCCTTCTCTGTTTCTTAATCCTTCTCCATGAATCTCTTTCAATGCTCCTCATCCCTGGACCCTCTGTTAGTCTCCTAACATACTATCTGCCTTAGACTCTATCCTCATCTCCAGTGTCTTACCCCTAGCCTGCTGATATACAGCTCTTCTTGATGACCTTCTCAGGCTTCCTCCCTTGCTGTTCTTTTATACCTCTACCTAGCACCCTGCATTCATTCCAAGGTCCTATCTTCTGCCAACCTCCAAACTCCTCTCAGTATTGGGCCTTTCTCCCCAGACTACTGCCCTCTTTTGTTCCTACAACCTCCCTCCTAAATCCCACCAGACCTGCCTTCCTAGCCCACTGCCTTACTCTTGAGTCATCTGCCTACTTTAGCCTCTCTTTACCTGTCTTGCCTGCCCACCTCCCCAACCTGCCCTACCTCTCCAACAATGGCCATAAACAGCCTATTCCTCCCTGCTTGAGTTTCTGCTCTTCTAACCAGACTTTTTTCAAACACCCACCCCATCCTTTCTAACATCCTCTCCCACATTCTAGGACTTTCTAAAACCTCCTACACTCTCCTGAGCCTCCTTCCAGCCTTTGACTTATTTCCTATAAATGGGTGTTGTCTAGCCTCCTCCTCCTGCCTCCTGAGCTTCCTGCCATTCCACGGATCTTCATCGTCCAGGAGTCCTCTTCCCCTCAACTCCTGCTCTCTCCTCAGCCCCCTCATCCTTTTATTCTCCCCACCTAGTGCTTAGCTCCTGACTTTCCTACCAATTCTTGAACATCTAGACTTTCTCACCAGCTTCCTATCCTACAAGAGAACCATCTGAGCTCCTTTAGTGTTCTACCCTTCTTACCCCCTCCTTGTTGTCCTTGTCCTATAATTTCTGCTCTCCCCTGAAGCCTCTTCTCCAGCCTCTTGTTCTTGACTGGATGTGAATCATGCTACCTTCCTCCATTGCCACCTGTCAGAAAGATGCTCCCCATCTTTCTGCCCTTCACAATCCATCTATCTGTCTTCCCTTAACCTTCCATTTTCCTTTAGTCATCTATTTCATTTCTGCCTTCCTCCTGAGCCTACTGTCCTCTTCCTCAGCCTCCTGGTTTCCCCAGACCCTTATAATTTACTGATTTTCTAGCCACAGGCCACATTTCTACTCTGTCCCTACTCCTCTCCAACCTTCTGCTCTCCTTTAGGTTCTTTCCCATACTCCAGCCTTTCCCCAGACTCGTCCTTGTTCTGCTACTACTTAGCCTCTTGCATAGGGCTTCAGTCTTCTGTCTTACAACAAGCTCTCTTCCTCCCTGTAACCCTCATGCTCTCCACAGTACACTTAACCCTTTCATAGCTTCATAACTTCCCCTAAACCTTATGCTTCCTCACTCACCATTTGTCCTTCCCCCCACCCCAATGTACAGACTGTCCTCACAAGCCTCAGGCTTTACTCCCCCCTCAACCCCGCAAGGCTCCTCCTGCCTCTCACATCCTTCCTGTGCTCTCTTCTCCTCATCCATGTGTCTTCTCTATAGGATTTGTTCTCCCCAGCCTTTTGAACTCCTCCCACCACCAAGGCTCCCCAGCCCCTGCCCAGCTTTCTGCTGTCTTTTCAGCCTACACCTCAGTTTCAGTCTTCTTTTCACCTTCCTCCACCCTCTTTTTCATACCCTAACCCAGACTTGTATGACACTTTATCTTCCTCATCAATAGGCTGCCCTCACAAGCCCTAACCCCTCCTCTATCCAGATTTGCTGTGCTCCTTCTCAGTACAATCCCTCACCCTCCTGACATGTTCTACAGTACCCCTGAACCTCCTGCCTTATTCCTCCAGCTTATACCCAACCTGAAAATCTTCCTGACTTTATCCAGTCTCCTAGAATGTGTTTGAACTTCGTGTCCTCCTCACTGTTTTCCTGTCCTTCTCCCAAGCTTTCTTTCTCTTCCTTCCCAGTCTTCTGCTTCCTATTGTCTCTTTCACTGCCCTCCATACCTTGCAGTGGAGTCTCTTTACAGCCCTGCTCTCTGACCTCCTCCAGCCTCCTGTCCAATGGATAGCCCCACCTCACTTCAGCTCTATAATTCCTGGCTTCTTAGGTAACCTCTCAGCATGGAGCTCTGAGAGATCAGAACCAAGACAGGAAAGCAGGCATCTTCCAGGTCCAGCACCTGGTGGGGTTTTCATGTCCTCAGGAGCTACTACCCAGCTGCCTGCCAAAAGGCCATGAGGACTTTACCACTCTGCAGAGAAGTCTCTGGGCTGTACAGTGTGCCTTCAGAGAGCTGTTTCATATTCCTTTAATATTGAGGTTCAACTTGAATTATACACCTTGACTCCGGAACCTAGAATAAAAGAGAAGCCTTTGATTCAGACTCTTTCTCTGAACAGCATGGATGAGTCCAACTGAAACATTCTGGATCTGTTCAACTATTGCCCATTTAGGGTGTGGGGGTTAGGGAGGGGGAAGCAGAGAGCAGTGGTCCTGTCAAGGGTCATCTGGAAGGGGGTTCTGAAGAAGGAGAGTTTCCCTGCTCCCTCTGAATGGCAATCTTGGCTTGGAGCTTGCTGTCCTATGCCCACCCACTTTCTCACTCATTGTACAATATGGCACCGAGCAGAAACAGGAGGCAGTCAAGCAGTGTTTAATGTACAGATCTCACGGATTTTCTTTTAAGTTTGGGAGACAAGATGTGACAAAATCAGAAATAGCACCTCTTAGCAGACAATGTTTTCCATGCAAAATTCATCACACATGGCAACATAAGGTCAGCCAGGTCAAGTCTCTGAATAGACTGAAGCTCTGCTGCCTGCAATAAAGACTGCAAATCAAGTGCTTCACCACCCCATCTCAAAGCAAGGGCAGAGGAACAAAAGCAGTCAAGGGACAGGGAAAACAGAAGCTCACTGACTACTCAGAACCATCATGGGTGAGGAAAACAAAGCTGAGTCCTAGTTCTGCTTCCCTCCTGACTGACACCACTGGGCGCAGAGTCTACAATTTCTAGGCTACACTGGGCCTCCTGGACAGGCTGTCTTCAGCTTATCTGGATGAGATTTCCCATTTGATACCAGGGATGGACTTCCAATCCTGGGAACAGAGAAACAGGGCCGTACCATGGGTGTCAACCCACTTCTCCTC
Source organism: Meriones unguiculatus (assembly GCF_030254825.1). NCBI lineage: Eukaryota > Metazoa > Chordata > Mammalia > Rodentia > Muridae > Meriones > Meriones unguiculatus. The sequence goes on from NC_083369.1 coordinate 119,767,508, forward strand.
AGGTTCCCAGTGACATTGTGACCTTATAATCAACAATGCCATCATCACTGCTGCCCACTACCACACAACTGCTCAGGAGCCCTTGGTAAAGCACTAGAGAGTTAGTGAGGTTTGGTTATATGGGGAGAACTAGACATTTCTTGGAGTTCTTGAACTTTCCTCTCTGTTCATGAACTCAGCTATTCACGTGTCTTCTAGACCACTGCAAGGAAGTACAGATGCCCAGCTCCTTTATCCCTTGGTCTCCTCTTTCTCCCTAGGACCTTTGGCAACTTTCTAATCCCTCCCAACCCTAATGTCCTGCCAGGTCAAGAAAAAAGTGCAGAGCGGTGGGAGAATGCAGGTCCAGGGCAGCCTGAGATCCCCAATCTTTTCTGTAACAAAGGCAAATCCTAAGCCCTTCCTTGAGTCCCATCTAGTTCTTTAGGTTGGAGAACACATCTCCCTCACAGTATTTCTAGGAGATATCAGTGGCCAAGGTACACTGGCATCTTTTCTATGCAGGGAACAGGAGACCTGGGCCACTCCACCCCTCTGGGTCCCACCAGAAAGGCCCTTCCTCTTCTAGGCAGCTCTTCACTCAGCCTTTTCCCAGGCTGCTACAGGAACAGTGGAACCTCTGGGTGGGGATCTGACTTGAAATGGTCAGAGAAGGAGTGAGCCACTACCTAGAAGACCAAGGCCTGAAAAAGAAAGGAGGAGAATTCACAGTTGGCCTCCTGTGCACTCCCCTTCTCTACCCTATTGTGAGAGTAGCTGCCTGCTCCTGGAGTCCTTCCCACTTCTTCAGATGCATGGCACACAGCAGCCAGGCTGCTTATGGCCAGCAGATGGACTCCTGGATCTAGGGAGAGTCATCACAGGTGCTGCAGGGAGCCTGGGCAGACAGGGAGGGTGGAGAAGCAGCCTGTGGGGAGAGGAGATGGCTGGGACCAAATACTTCCTGTTCTTCCCTGTCTGCAGATGCACAGCCTCAGGAATGCCCTCAGACCGGGTTAGGGCAGAAGAAGGAGAAACAGGCAGAGGCCAGTCTCCTGTCCCATCCCCACAGCCCTGGAGGCAGTTTGGAGAAGGTCTGTGCACAGCTGCTGCAGAGAGTAACCTTAGGGCTCCCAGTCAATAAGGGGACAGGCCTGGGGATTGGTTCAGAAAGGAACTGCCTATTTTATCTGCCCACCTCACACAGTTAGAGACCAACGGACAAATCTTTTTACTTGTCTAGGGCCTTCCTGGGAGCTCACTGCCCCAATCCTCACCCAGTCAAGGTTCAGGTGACATCTCAGGAGACCTCTGCAGAAAAGGGACTGGAAGCCTGGAAGGTGGGCGGAGGGGCTGCGTGTCTGTGTGTTGATGATGAGCTGACCCTCCAAGATGCCATGGCTGCCCAAAACCCTATCACAGAAGCACTGGGAACTTAGGGGAGCCTTGCCCATTTTTCAGTTTCCTAACTTTGGCTAGGCAGCAGGTGTCCCTGGCCATAATCCCAATTCCCACAAACCAGTCGTATGGGTATTTAGAGGCCACACACCAGGCAGCTCCCATCCCAACCTTTTGCAGCCTACCTTCAGGCACAGGGCCTGGAAAATCAAGTGCTGTGGTAACACCCCTTCTTTTAGGCTCTCCTTCTTTCGGCCAATGGGAGGCAACAGGTTTGCCAGACTCTGGTGATTGTCCGGATGCTGAGGAAAAGGACTGGGCTGTGAAGGGTTTTGCAGTATGGGATGCGGTTCCTTGGACCCTGTGCAAGAGACCTAAAATGGAGGAACCCGGGCCATGCCGCCTCCGCCCCTCCCCTCTCCCCCTCCGCAGTCTCGAGGCACCGCGCTTCCCTGCCATCACCATCCTTACTGCAGACCCCTGGCACCGATGGCGAGGATGGCCCTTTCCGCCAGAGGGTCCGCTGAGGTGGGCGGGTCTGCTCACTCGATCCGCACCTGCAGGCGGACACTGAACATCACGGAAGCCACCATGTAGAAGTAGGGGAAGTTCGTGCGCAGCCGCCAGGCCAGGTAGAAGAAGGTGGGCAGCATGGGTGAGCCCCTGGCAGAAGGCGCTCTAGGAGCTGTGTGTCGTCGCTCAATGCGCCAGTGGCGCCGCCAGCCCAGACAAGAGCTCCACAGCTACAGCAGCTAACAGACCACAGTCACAGCCAGGGGTCTGGCTGGCCTGATCACCTGCTGCAGAGCCAGATCAGTGCGCTGCGGAGTGCTACCCCTAGCTTCCTGCAGCTGTGCCCTCAGGCTTCAGGGTCTCCAGTGCTCCACCCCCAACACCCCTGCCACAATTGATTTCCCTCCTCCCCACCTCCCACTCCCTCCTCCTCCCGCCCTGTGTGGATCCTGGAGCCAGACCGGCATCCACTTAGCTCCGCCCCTTGCCTCGGGCTTTGGGAGGAGAGTTAGACCCCATCAGAGAACTTGCAAAACAGTCAAGCCTGTTAAGTAGCCTAAGGGTCTCTGTCCCACCCCACCCCCACCGCCACCCTCACCCTCACTCTTACCCCCACCCCACCCCCACTCTTGCACTCTGAGGCCCTGGACCTGTTGATTTAAGGGCTCAGCCCTGAAGGTCCTGTAAAGAACCCCCCCACGCACACTGACCCCCTTGGACTCTGAGGGGACTGTGGCCTGGAGCTGTTGTTTTAGGGCCCCAGGTTTCTCCTAGTAGGTCTCCTCTGAGCCTGGGCCCTCTCACTTGACCAGTGTGATCCAGAAGCACACAATGCATCCTCACCTGCCTTCACAGCTGCTCAGTGCCTATGCCTGAGGACCAGGCCGTTTGCAAGGTGCTAGTGCCAGGGTTTGCTCTTGTGAACCCCCTAGGGTAATTGAGGGTTGGCAGATGTTGACCACTTTGCTGACACTGTACGGAAACCATATCTAGAAGCCCTGGTCTACGCACATAGATCTTCATCCTTCTTCCACAGTCTCCTCAGGAATGTGGCATCTTTCTTGAATTGACATTGAATTGCAACTACCATGGAGTGCTACCAAACCCATATACAGCTTTTTTCTAGTATATTTATTGGTGCTGTGTATTTCCTTGTTGGCCAGTTACAAGATAGTCCCTGGGTCTCTAAGAATGCTTCTTTTAATCTGTTTATCCTGGTTGCTAAACACCAGGTTGAATTTGCATTTGGTCCTTGTTTTTGACTCCTAATACTCTAGTGTACTTAAATGCCTTTATTTTTTTCACCTAGTTACATGTTTTGTAAACTAAACTAAACCAAACACCGTGAAAGCCCTACATATTGCATGCAATAGTGAACCCTTCTGCTTGAGTATAAGTTTAAAAGCAGACACCCTCATGCTTTTAAGTTTTACAGGGAGTATTTAGGTCCTCTCAACATGCCTGTTTACTATCACATTTTAATTGCTCTATGACTTCCCATACAAGCGTGTTCAGGGACCAGAACATTTACATATACATGTACAATAGTCCTGCTTACATGGTCGATGGTTTTATTTTGCTTTTTAAGGGGAAACCTGAAACATAGAGAAAACATGAAGAGATGATACAGAAGAATTGATCAAGAATATATTAGTGTGTCTTACTCAAAGCCTATCAGTACTCATTTTAATTTTGTTCTGGAGACAGGGTCTCACTATGTAGTCCTGGCTGGCTTGTAATTCTCTATACAGACTACGCAGGTCTAAAACTAAAAAAAAAAAAAAAAAATTACACCTGCTTTTCTGGCCCCTGCGTGCTTGGATAAAAGGCAGACACCATCATACCCAGCATTCTTTTAAATTTAAGTGGTGTAATTTCACTTTGAAATTAATTTAGTAATTTAAAATATTTTCTTAGCACAACACAGGAAACAATTGGCCAAGAATTAGAAAAAAAAATTTAACAAGTTATGAATGGATAAACAAAATGTGATTCGCATACACCCTAGAATACTATTCAGTCAGTACAAGAAAATGGAAATACCTGCTGGTCACTATGTAAGGAGAAGCACAATGCAATTGCAATACATACATTTTTTTGAAGCATCCCTTTTGGACTAAAAGGTAGAGTGATGTTTTTGTGCACTTGTGCACTGTGTAAAAATTATCCTTGTCAAATGGTGATTTCTGTGCCTGTTCAGATCTGATTACATGCCATTGTCATTGTTTATTTTTACAAAGAATCTCCTGTCCCAATATTTTTTAAACATTGTTCTGTAACACCTTCTGATTGGTTTTAATAAAAAGCTGATAGCCATTAAAAATTCCCACCACAAGTAGAATGAAACATCAAATATTTTCAAACATGTAACACTTCAAACAAAACAGCCCTAAATCCTCAGTCGCAGTGTATCCCATACATTTTTTTAATCCACCTGTCCTCCAGTTTTACTGTCCTCTCCTAAACAAAATCTGTTAAAATCAAAAGAAGCACAACAACTTAGAAGTTGATGTTTAGTAAAAATTCAGTTTACCCTCAAGTTTCAGGTTCAAGGGAAAGCTAGCTTAATCCAGAGCTGCAGCCAGGGACAGCAAGGGACACTTGCTTTAGCTAGGTTCATCTAGTGGAAAAGGACTAATGGCTAAATGTGAAAAATGTTTTTTGCTTCTTGAAGGCATAATAATAATAATAATAATAATAATAATAATAACAGTAATGAAAACCAGTGACAACTGGTGATGATAAAATGTCATACTTTGTTCTGCGAAATAATACCTTATAGTCAATCTTCCAAGAGTCAACCAAATCAAATAAACCAAATGAGGTAACATTTAAAGCAATCGCCTAAACCAGTGTATGACTCAGTTTCCTCATTGTTCCTATCTTATTTTCTCTTTATCAGACCGTACAAACACTAGTTTGTACTTCTAAAGCATTTTTATTATTAAAAACCTTTTCTTTCTCTTCCTTCCTTCCTTCCTTCCTTCCTTTCTTTCTTTCTTTCTTTCTTTCTTTCTTTCTTTCTTTCCTTCTTTCTGTTTCTTTTCCTGATATTTTGACACAGGGTATTTCTGTGTAGACCTGGCTGTCCTGGTCTAGCTTTGTAGACCAGGCTGGCTTCTAACTCACTGAGATTACCTGTCACTGACTCTCTAGTGTTGGAATTTAAAGCATATGTTTTATAACCCTTTTCTTAATACACTAGTGATTAAATCATAAAAGAATATGCTATTAAAACCCCACTCCATTTTTAAAATTATACAACAGGGCGTCTCTGTACTCAAGAGCAGCCTCTATAAATTCCAGGCCAAGGTTGTCTACACAGACTCTGTCTAAAAAATAAAAATAAAAAAGCCAGGCACACTCTTGTAATTCCAGCACTCAGGGAGGCAGAGGCAGGAGGATCTCTGTGAGTTCAAGGCCAGCCTAGTCCAGGACAGCCAAGGCAAAGTGTATACTATGTCCTGTTACACTGTTTTTTCCCCTGATCTTCAAGTGATCAATGATAAAGACCTGCTCTCTTGTGCAGTATTCTCTACAGTACATTTCTTTAAAGGAATTTTGTGTTTTTATTAATTTTCTCAGTAAGAGACTGTTCTTTATTTGTAACCCAAATGTAAATTTTTTGGTACCCTTACTGTGTAGCCTGATAACCTGAGTTCAATCCCCAGGACCATCATGATAGAAGGAGAAAATCAACTCTGCAGGTCAGGTCATCCTCTTACTTCCACTATATACACACACACATATGTGCATGCACACAAGCCAATTAGATAGATAGATAGATAGATAGATAGATAGATAGATAGAAAGAAAGAATATTAAAAATGAATAAATATCCTGATGCCTTGCTTATCTTTATATCCTTGGTGTAAAAACGAGGACCCCGAGCAGAACCCCTACAAAGCTCCCCATGTAGTTGTCTGTGATGCTTCAGCACCTGTTAGCTACTCTCATCATGCATTAAGGAAGGCATCTACAAAGGGACATTGTTCTACCCGTAGGTAGTGCATAAGGTTGCTGATTTTATTTTCTTCCATCTAGATGTTTGCTTTTAGATAATACCAAATTTATGATGTTTATGATCAAAATAACAGCTTTATTGACGTGTGGTGGTTTGAATAAGTATGGCACCCATTGGCTCCTGTATTTGAATGCTTAGACACCAAGGAACAGCCTTATTTGGAAAGAGTTAGAATCATTAGGAGCGGTGGGCTTGATGGAGTAGGTGCAGTCTTGTTAGAGGAAGTGTGTTACTGGGGGTGAGCTTTGAGGTTTCAGAGTCCAACACTAAGCCCAGTCCCCTTCTTCTATTTCTACTTGAAGATCAGGATGTAGCTCTAAGCTACTTCTCCAGTATCATGCCTGCCTGCTGCCATGCTCCCGGCCATGATGATAGTGGACTAAACCTCTGAAACTGTAAACCAGGTCCCAGTTAAATGCTTTCTTTTTTAAGAGTTGCCTTGGTCATGGTGTCTCTTCACAGCAACAGAACAGTGTCTAAGATAATGTATCAGTCTCATAGTGCAAAATTCATGTTTTTAAAACATAGAATTCAAACTGGGCCTGGTAGATGACTTTGTGTTATTCTTCTACTGGAAGGCTGATCAAGGAGGATTACAACAACAAGCTTACAGAGTGAGAGCCTCTCAAAAATAGAGAGAGAGAAGAAAAAGAAGGAGGAGGAGGAGGAGCAGGAGGAGGAGGAGGAGGAGGAGGAGGAGGAAAACATCTATCTCTCTGTCCCCCCTCCTTGTACTCTTCATATTTTGCAAGTTGGCCTGAGGAGATCTGCAATCTTTTATCAGTAACCTTCTTGCCTCCACCTACTAAGTATTAGGATAACAAAATATGCCGTCATGCCTGATTAAGTATTTGATATTTTTGACTGAGATCTTTCACGTAGAAGAAGATGTTCAAAGTTCAGTTCGTCTCGAAATGTATGAATATGTGCACATGCATTTTCATTCTCTTAGATACACATCTAGTAAAAAAAAATCACCGGGGCATGTGGTCACTCTACATTTAGCTTTCTGAGGAACAGCCCAGAGGGGAGGATGCTTTAGCTGCCTTGCCATTTAAACAAGCTCACTCACAATGTGTGAGCACTGTAACTGCTTTATTGCCAACCCATGTTATTGCTTGTCTTTTTAAAAATCTGTGAACATTTAAGTAGATGTGATGCAGTACTTCATTATAAAAATTCTCCTCCATGTTGTAGCAGCTTTATTTGTAGTAGCAAGAAGCTGGAAATAACCCAGATGTCCATCAGTTGAGGAATGGATACAGAAATTGTGGTACTTTTAGAGAATGAAATACTATTCAGCACTTAAAAACAAAGAAATCGAGAAATTTGTAGCAAATGGTGAGATCTAGAAAAGAACATCCTGATTGAGGTACCCTAAAAGCAGAAAGACACACATGGCATATACTCACTTATAAGTGGATATTAGACATGTATTATAGGATAAACATACTAAAATCTGTACACCTAAGGAAGCTGGTCAAGAAAGAGGACCCAGGGTAAGATGATCAATCCTCATTCAGAAAGGCAAAGAGGATGGACATCCGAAGAGTGAGAAAACAGGGAACAGGACAGGAGCCTATCACAGAGGCCCTCTGAAAGTCTCTACCCAGCAGTGCATCAAAATATATGCTGAGACTTATAGCCAAACTTTGGGCAGAGTGCAGGGAATCTTATGAAAGAAGGGGAAGACACAAAGACCTGGAAGGAACAGGAGCTCCACAAGGAGAGGAACAGAAGCAAAAAATCTGGACACAGGAGTCTTTTTTGAGACTGATAGTCCAACCAAGAACCATACATAGAGATAACCTAGAACTTCTGCATAGAAGTAGCCCATGGCATCTCAGTGTCCAAGAGGGTTCTCCAATAATAGGAACAGGGACCTTCTCTGACATGAAATTATGGGCTGGATCTTTGATCACCTCCACCTGAGGAGGGAGCAGCCTTACTAGTCCACAGAGGAAGACAATGAAGCCAGTCCCGATGAGACATGATAGGGTCAGATGGAATTGGGAGGAGGACCTCCCCTGTCATTGTATTGGGGGAAGGACATAGGAGAAGAAGAAGGAGGGTGGGATTGGGAGAGGATAGGGGAGAGGGCAACAGTTGGGATACAAAGTGAATAAACTGTAATTAATGTAAAAAATAAAAAAAATTAAAATGAAAAAAAATAATAAATTAATTAAAAACATTCTCCTCTTCCTTTTTTCTTTTCTTTTTCTTCTTCTTTTCTTCCTCTTCTTCCTGTGTTCTTCTCCTCCTTCTCCTCCTCCTTCTTCTTCGATTTATCCAGACAGAATTTCTCTGTGTGACAGTTCTGTCTGTCTTGGAATTCATTCTGTGATCAGCCTGCCTTGAATTCACAGGGATGTCACTGCCTCCTGAGTACTGGGATTAAAGGACTGTGCACCACTGATTGGCTTCAGAGGGTTGTTGATGATGAAAGGTTTTAAGAGCATTTTGAGCCAGGTATGGTGGCTCAGAATTTTAATACCAGCACTCAGGGAGGCAGAGGCATGTGGATCACTGTGAGTTCGAAGACAGCCTGGTTTACAAAGAGTGTTCAAATCACAAAAAATAAACAAACAAACAAAAAAAAAAACAAGAGCATTCTATATTTTTGAGACATTCACTTGGTCTGCATTTTCTTTTTCTTCTGGAGTTGAGGACTGGACACAGGACCTTGTGCTCACTAGGTAAGTAGTGTGCCACTGAGCTAACTAACCCCTGGCCCCTATTTTTATTTGTTTATTTGTTTTATATACTTACTAATTTATTTATTTTTGGTTTTTTTATAGAGGGTTTCTCTGTATATAGCCCTGGCTGTTCTGGAACTCACTCTGTAGACCAGGCTAGCTTTGAGCTCATTAATATCTGCCAGCCTCGCCTCCCAAGTGCTGGGATCAAAGGCATGTGTCACCATACCTGACACTTTTTAAAGAAATTTGGAATGAGTAATGATTTGGGGCATAGTATTTTATTTTAAGAAATCATTTTAAAGCCAGACACAGCGGTTCACTTTTGTAATCTGAACATTCAGGGAGACAGAGGCAGGCAGAGATCTCTGACTTTGAGGCCAGCTTGGTTTACAAAGAAAGTCCAGGCCAGCCAAGGCTACACAGAGAACCCTGTCTTGAAACAAAACAAAACAAAACAAAATAAAAAAGAAATCATTTCAAGAGCTAGAGAAATGGCTCAGTGGTTAAGAGTGCTTTCTGCCCTTCCAGAGGACTAGGGATGGGTTCCCAACACCCAGGCTAAGCAGTTTACAACTGCCTAGACAACTCCAGCTCCAAGGAATGTATGTGATGTCTCTAACCACCTTGGGTTCCTACACTCACATGCACATACCCACTCAAACATACACGTACTTTGAATTAATAAAAATAACCTTCAATCATTTTAAACTACACAGTTCATTAGATTAAATACACCCCCAACGATGTGAAGCTATTACCACCTTACGACTATCACTGAGGAGGATCAGTGACGGCAACATCCATTAAGTAGTCAATTCCGTTCAATTACTTTCCCTCTTCAAGCCCACGGTTACCAGTCATATTCTTTATACCTCTATTGGCTTGCACCATGTGGCTATTTTTTTATATAAATGGAATCATAAAATCTATATCCTGTGTGACTGATTTATTTCAGGCCCAGTAATGTTTTTGAAGCTCATACACATCGGTAGATGTATCACTGCTTTATTCATTTTTTTTCGTTTTGCTTTGGGGAGTCGATTGTTTGTTTCTTTTTTCTTTTCTATTCGTTGTTGTTGTTCAGGCAAGGTTTTTCTGTGTAGCCCTGCCTGTCCTGGAACTCACTCATTAGACCAGGCTGGCCTCAAACTGAGAGATCTGTTTGCCTTTGCCTCCCTGAGTACTGGGATTACAGGCATGTGCCCCCACGCCCAGCTGGGATCATCATCTTGTGACATGAGGAAGGCAGGTTTGTGGTGGTCAGTTGTCATCTAATCTGTACTTGTGAGTGAGTGTCAGCAGCAGGATAGCCCATTGACGGTTAATCACAAGAGGCTCTTTTGGTTACTCATAGAAGAAAGCATTTTGCTACTGCAGCTGGATGGAGCAGGGCTATCTCACAAAGCAGATAAGACATCTTCTGAGCTGTATATCCTGTCCAATGCCAAAAGTTCGCAGTTTAGGTTGTTGTTGGTTGGTTGGTTTTGCTCTTTTCTCAGAGTATTCTTCATCTCTTTGGTCTTCTACTTCTTCATGGCAACAGTAGCTAGGCCTACATTTTCTCCCTTTGCATTCTTTCCTTTCAGCTTATTGTTTTCCGGGGGGGAGGGGGTGGTGCCGAGAAACACATCCCAAATTTTGTTTATCCACTCCTCTCCTGAAATACATTCCCAGTGTAATTCTATTTCCTCATTCATGCTTTTGTTTCCAGTGCTACTGGAGTTCTAGTCAGCAAACTAGGGCTTATTTTAACACTTTAAAGCCACAATTTGTTGCTGTAAACAAACAGCATTGTTTCCTGTGTTTTTCTGAAGTAGAAATGGCCCAATCGGATGTTTTTCCTCATGCCTGTAATCCCTAGAATTCAGGAGGCTGAGACAGGAAGATTGCTGAGAGTTTGAGTCAGCCTAGGTTGGAATGAAATCCTGTCTCGAAAACACAGCAAAACAAAAACCAAAACAACAATAACAAGACTCCAACCAAACAATGAAAACAAAACAAAGCAACAAACAAACATATATGTATACGGGAGGAGACTATTTAAGATTGAGGATTGGATTCTACCGCTATGTGATTGGACAAGATATGAAGTTTGGCCTTCTGACTTTTTGTAGGTCAAGGTCTTTTTTTGTTTTGTTTTGTTGTTGGTGGTGGTGGTGATGGTGGTGGTGGTTTTTCGAGACAGAGTTTCTCTGCGTAGCCTTGGTTGTCCTGGACTAAATTTGTAGACCAGGTTGTCCTGGGACTCACAGAGATCTGCCTGCCTCTGCCTCCCTGAGTGCTCAATGGCATTTTGGAGTAAACTACACTCCTATTGGCTGGCTGAGCAGGCGCACTGCCGCTCAGCTCCACAGGTGGCAGTCTTGCCCCAGTGGGAGCAGAGTTGCTGCGATTAGGGTTCTCCTGGGACACAGAGAACCAGATAGAAGGAAGCCTTACTCCTAGTACCAGTTGGTGCCCAAGCATGCTCAGACAACTAACTATGCATCGGCTAATTTTGAGACTTCGTGGCTTCTTTCAGAGGAAGGCGGAGCCAAAGGAACAGAGAGAACAGCAGCAGAGGCTCTTGGGAGGTACTGTACTAATGCTTTCTCCAAAGAGACCTTCTCTTAGAGGTGTGTTCCATCTCGGGTCTAGAGTCCCAGAAACTTAGAAATCTACCTGGCCAGAGTAGCACCATCTTATTGCAATACGGCATCCTCACAGTTCCTTGCCGAGTGCCCCCCTACGCTGCCAGCTGGATAGTCTTGCATGGATTCACTCTAGAACTTTCCTTCCCAAAGAAATGACCAAAGGCAAGGAGAAAATAATGACTCCTGGTACCACTTCGTGCTCAAGCGTGCAAAATTTTCCTCAGAGGCAAAATAATGGGGACTACAGGGATGACTCAGCAGTTAAGAGCACTTACTGTTTTTAGATCACCCGGGTTTGGTTCCCAGCCCACACACTGCTACACACAACTGCCTATAACTCTAGTTCTTGAGGCTCGGAACTAGTCTGCTCTCAGAGGGTACATGGTCCATGTACATACATACACTCAGGCATGTGCATGCACCAGCACTCACATACATTTTTTCCTTTAAAAATGCTGGGATTAAACAACTTGATTTTCTCTCTCTCTCTCTCTCTCTCTCTCTCTCTCTCTCTCTCTCTCTCTCTCTCTTTTCTTCCTCTAATATTTCTCTGTGTAGCCTTGGGTATCCTGGACTCTGCTTTGTAGACTAGGTGGGCCTCAAACTCACAGAGGTCTGCCTGCCTCCATTTCCCTGAATGCTGGGATTATAGGTGTGCCCCACCACTTCCTGCTTGATTTTGTTTCTTAACTGAACAGGTCTGTATATATTAACCACCTCTCTTTTACTGGGATAAAAATGCCTGAAAGCAAGTTAACTTAAAGGAAGAAAGGTTCCTCTTGCTCATACTTTCAGAGTGTTCAGTCAATGGTCACTTGACTGTATTTCTGGGATTCTAGCAAGAAAAATAAATGAATAATTTTTTTTTTAAAAATAGGTCACATGGCTAATGAGGTGAGAGCCTTCTTAATCCAAAGGCTTGCATTCTGAACACTGCTGCATTGGGGACTAAGCTTTTAATATGTTATAGCTTAGAGGTGGCATTTAAGCTCAACCTATAACAGAAGCCAAGCAAGAGAATCATATTTCTGTGAACAGTAAAAACATAGGAATCAAAGTTTACTTGCTCACTTTTTATCTGTAAACACATGCCATGGAGTGTGCTACTGATTACCTGTACAAGGGATTATTTTGAAGGTTTACATGTCATTAAGGAGAGTCCAGTCAAAGAGATGAAATGTAGCCAGGGTGAATAACAACCCTGCTCTAACAAAACAAGCTCTGGTATTACCATGTCCATGTTAGAGCCAAGTCAGATAGGCAAAGAGCAAAGAGACTGCACAGCTAGTTTCTGGCTTAGTGGAACTCATACCCAGACACCCAGATTGAACAAACAAAAGAACACACATACGCACAGCACATGCATGCACATCCACACACACACACAACAAACCCTCATGCAACCAAGATTTAAAACTGTAATCCCAACATACAGGGAGGCAGAGGCAGGCAGATCTCTGTGAGTTTCAGGCCAGCCTAGTCTACAAAAGGAATCCAGGAAAGCTAAGGCTACACAGAGATCCACTATCTCAAAAACAAACAAACAAACAAACAAACAAATAAATAGATCTGGGTGAATCATTGCTTATTAGCCTAATGACTATGTCAAATCAAAATCACTCCATTTCTAGACTTTGGTGATTGTTTACCACAGCTTTCCCTGGTAGGGCTTATTTGTAGTGTGTGTTTGCACTTGAGAATAATCTGTGTAATTATTTTTTTATTTATTTCTTAGATGATACCACATTAGAAAACCTGCAGGGAGTTGGGTCCTATCGTGACTATGGCTGTATTAATGAGCACAGCCTCTTCAGTGCTGATGTCTCCACTGGCAAGGAACCTCTGAAAATTGAACAAAAAGTTCCTGCAGTTGTGGAAGAAGATCAAACAACTCGTAGATTGAACACAACTACAGTAAGAGTTGTATATTTTGGGAACTCTCTTTATTTCCGGGTTCTTTCACCTTGGCTTCTATTTGCCTGTGTTGAACAGACATGTTGCAATAGATAGAAACTGAAGTTTAACTTAGGGGATGATATGGGACATATGCTCTACTATGTGGTATTATCTATTTAGAAAAGTAGAAATTGCATTGTATCCCTTCATCAGTCTTTAACAGTAATTATTAGAGCTCATATTATCCTGTAACTACCTTTTATTAGGCAAATAATGGATCTGTGTTGTTAATTACTATGTGAACAGATATATATGTTAATCATTTTTTAAATAGCTTTATTGAAGTATAAATTTACTTACCATGGATTTCCTCAATTTAAAAGCTGTTTAGATTTACAGAATCTGCATCTAGCCCAGTTCAAATACTATCATTTTAACTGCATCTAGCCCAGTTCAGATACTATCATTTTAATCTGTCTATGCAAACTAATTTGTTATTATTACTGAAATTACTGATGAAAATAGTGTTACTATAATCGAAACCATCAGCAGCAGGATGTGACACTCCCTATTTGACAGGATTGCCAAGAGTGGAAGTATTGTCAAATTTGAAATTTTTAGCTATCTAAGAAGTTAAAAGCCAGCCAGGCTTTTAATCCCACCACGTGGGAAACAGAGGTAGACAGATCTCTGTGAGTTGAAGGCCATCCTGGTCTACAGAGCTAGTTTCAGGACAGCCTGGGCTAAACAGAGAAACCCAGTCTTGAAAAAAAACCACACACACACACAAAGTGAAAACCTAGCCAGGCTTCCTCATATAGTCTGGGTGTCTGTTAGTTTGAAGACAGCACTGAGAGGTCAGAGGGCACAATGAATCATCCACATAACTACTCAGTACTGGTAGAGAGATGGGAGCCTGGTACTTCCTTTATGGATAAAACTGAAATGAATAAATAACCACTACATTAGTAATGACAGTTGGAGATGCGTTTATCCCAGCCAAACCAAACTTAATTAATAAGCCCCTTAAGTCAGGAACAGCACAAATTTGCAACATGTTACACCTTTACCTACATCTGGAGGATGAAAAAGCCATGGATTCTTTAAAACCCTCCTAAAGCACCATCAACTTTCATGAGAGCGAGAGGAGCACCAGGGGAGTGACTTACTCTCTGATGTTGCTTGCTGTACTTCAAAAGCATGCAGACTAGGGGCCAGCGCCCACTTGAAAGCAGCAGCATGACCTTTCATCCCAGTTCTGGAATAGCAGACACAGGAGAGTTCCTGGGGCTTGCTGGCCAGCCAGTCTAGCCAGTCATGGCATTCTGGTTTGGTGAGAGAGCCTCTCTCAAAAAATAAGATAGAGAACAATTGAAGAAGCTCACAGTGTGGGCCTCTGACTTCTACAAGAACAGTCATAAATATCTCCTAGCCACTGCTCCGCCAACACATACAAATTTTACCCAATACTTTCTCCTTCTAGGCAGTCACATTTCAACATGAATTCAGTCACCCTTACTTGCCTTTTCCTAGGAATAGAGCATGTGTGTGTGTGTGTGTGTGTGTGTGTGTGTGTGTGTTTTCCCGGACAGCCAGGGCTAGACAGAGAAGCCTGTCTCAAACAAACAACCAAACAACCAATAGTCATTTACAATAAGACTAGGTACAAAGGGGCAGAGGCAAGGGAGACTGGGAAGAGTGGAAGGAGACTTCGGTTGGTATGTATTGTATAAAAGAAGAATAAATAAATAAAATGCATATAAATTAGGAAACAAAAGGAGTATTTACAAAAATTGAAAAATAAACAGCATTGGGGTGATGAACTGCTCAGACCCTCTAAATCATAGAATAAAGCAGTGAGGTGGGGGAATGTCCCAAAGGACAAGTCAGTTCAGGTACAAGTTCGTGCAAGTCGCCTCAGTTGTTTTTCAGCTTATTTCATGCCCCAGGGAAATCTTCAAGAGGCAGGACAAGCCAGCTGGGTGCATTCTGGCCAGTCTGCAGCACAAACTGTTGCCCCAGGAAGGAGACAGCAGCTTCAGCTCTGGGTGAAGCCTGAGGCTGGGGGTTAGAGGGGGAGGGATGAGTAAGGAGTAGGGCAGTGTTGGGTCTGGTATTCCTGTTTCAGAGGACCTGGTAAGAAGAGCAAGGCAGCCAAAGTTTATAAGCTAACAAAGGTCACATAGGCTTCCTTGTGATTCCACACTGCTGACCATGGCTCACTGTGACAGCCTCACGTGGCCTTCTTGGTGGCCTCCTAACAGGACTGCTTTTCTTTCCTCTTCCCTTCAGTCAGTCCCTACCAGGGCACACAGGCTTCAAGAGCCACAGCAGATGGGAGAGTAGGACTTAAGCTAGGGCAGGGAACAATGATGCCCAGGGCTACTACATGCTGCTACCATGGGCCAGAAGCTGTGGGAGCTCTCACTGGAAACTTTTGAGCATGCAATTCTGCCCGATAGCTGATCCTCCATGTATATTAGGCAACTAGGTAGCATATTAGATTTATAAATTCTGTACCAAACTGTATGGAATGGAGCCCTGAGGTTACGGCACTTTCTTTTCATGGGATGCGGCATTATCCTTTAAAAGGTTAAAGTAAACTGACTTGTTTGTTCTCATTTGGTTATGTATTTATTATACATGTGCAATGTTACGTTTTCCTTTAAAAGACTCCATAGATAAATTATGTGGAACAAGTCGAGGGAAGACACAGACCAAAACCCATATGAAGTCAAATGGGAATGCTCTATTAGCTGACAGTGGAGAATAGGTACTTGAAACACCAAACTCTTGGTGACAACGCTCAGGGGTACAGAGTCACAATGACATCACTGTCGGGAATAGGTCAGGGGATCCTCATTGTATTCGTTTTGGTTAGGCATTCAATAGGTAGTTTGGCTCTAATGTGACTCAAGGTATATGTGACTGTTCAGGGAATAAGGGATGAAAAATTGCTTGAGCAGACACAAAATGGATTCAGGGTAAGAGCAGGGCAAGATGTTATCTTGGTCACTTCATGAGAACATGGCCAATGATTATTGTATAGGGACTAGATTTCTGAATGATGGGTATTTTTCTTGTTTTCCCATGTCATTTCTACATTTTATATATGGAACTGTGTTATTTTTGTAATGAGAAAAGCAAAGCATAAGATAAAAATGATTATAATTCTAAGAAATGAAAATATTTGATACTTTAAAAAAGAACTTTAAATAAAGTCTAACTTAACTGTGATTTTTAGAGCCTACAGACCTTGGTTATTTTCTTCCATCCCAGGGTGAACTAGGCATGACCCTACTTACCTTCCATGATCAGATGAGACTGACAAATTTAAGGTGTTATATGGCCTTTCCATTTATTTTCTTTTGTCTCCCCGGATGCTCTGGTCTGGAATCTTAGCATTTATATACCCTTCTTTTATGTTTCATTGCTGTCTCCCTTACTTTCTCCCCCAACTCCAAACCCAAGTTCTTCTTTTATCCCTTTTTCTGATATTATTATTATTCTTTCTTTCTAATTAGTTTGGGGACTGGAGAGATGGCTCAGCAGTTAAGAACACTTGTTGCTCTTGCAGAAGACCCAGGTTCAATTCCCAGTGTCCACATATTTGCTTACAACCATCTGAAATTTCAGTTCCTGGGAAACTGATACCCTCTTCTGGTCTCTGCTTTGGTCTCTGAAGGTACCAGGCACACACATATGTCAAGCCAAGCAACTTCTATTTGGTGCATTCATCTGTGCCCCCTTTCAAAATATCATCCCATTTGGGCTTGTTTCCTGCTCACCACCCTGACTCCCACCTAAATATCCAACTGCTCTCTATCAACTGGCCAGGCAAGACTGACTTGGAGGATGGGTGGTTTCATCTGTGCAGCTACAGGAAATCCTCATCCCTGCTGGGTAAATCTTTCCAGGTACGGTTGGCTGGGAATGGAGTGTCCACACTCCCCTAAGTAACCCCTCACCTGTACTCTGTAAGGAAACTAATAACTCATTGCTTCCCAAGAGTGAACTTCGGGACCTTAGGAGAAGGGGTAGTTGTTGGTCACCTGTCTCCATGGGAAGAAATTTTAGGAACAATGATGCTCATACAGTCATGCAGCCTAAACACTCATGCACAAAGTCTAAGATTTTTAAAATTAGTTTTAAAGGTAGCATACAAAATAATGGTTGCATTATGCCATTTTCATGCTTACATATCATTATACTTTGCTCCAACTTGTTTCCCACCGCTGTCTTAGTGCCCCTGAATGACCCTTATCTTCTGCCCCTCCAATAATACCCTTTTCTGTTTTTATGTCATATGTGTTCTATTATCCCGTCTTTTGCCTTTTCTCTAAGATCTCATCCTTCTGTCTTATGATCCCCTTTCTGGATCCATAACTGTCATACATAAACACATGTAGATATAGAAACACACATAGAGACAAACATTTATCCCAGTGTAACTTACCAGATAACAATCTCTTCTTTCATAGCCCAGGTCAAAATCCCTTCCCGAAAAACTTTTCTGTAAAACTTTTCTGTACTCTTAAAGTATTCTTCATGTAAATTTTCTTTCCTTCTTTTTTTTTTTTTTTTTTGGAACTCCAGGAATTATTTTTTAAATCTTTTATCATGTACTGTGACTTACTTTGAATTAGCTTTTTTTCCTCTTTGTTTTTCAAGACAGGGTTTCTCTTGGCTGTTCTAGAACTTGCTCTGCAGACCAGACTGCCCTCGAAACTCAGAGATCTGTCTGCTTCCTAAGTGCTGGGATTAAAGGCATGTGCCACAATCACCCATCTTGGCTTGCTTACTTTTTTGTTTTGTTTTGATTTGGTTTTTGGTTTTGGTTTTCTCTGTGTAGCCTTGGCTGTCCTGTAGACCAGGCTGGCCTCAGAATCACAAAGATCTGCCTGCCCCTGCCTCCCTGAGCCCGGGGACTAAAGGCCACCACCAGTTCTAATACTGTCCAGCTCTGAATTAGCTATTTTTGACTTTTACTCTCCTTTCATTTTTAATTACTGATAAGTAGAAGCTATATACCTTAAATTTTGCATGTAACACTAACTGTGTTATGTCTGGCAGACATGAAAATAATGCTCCTAGAACAAATTTTTTAAATTTATCATTTTACAGCACAAGGCCTAAGCCCTTATATAAACTATGGAGTTTATAAAGAGTATTGATGCTGGCTTATTAATTGTAATCAATGTCACATACCAATTCAAGATCCTAGATAGGAGAAGCTAAAGGTGTCCTAGGGGGAGTGTGTGGCAACTCTCTGTATTTTCTTCTCAGTTCTCTTAACCTGCTCTAAAACTATAGTAAGAGCGATAAGGAGCTTAAGCATTATTTCACAGCACATGCCAATTTATGTCACTTGTCTATGATCATTATTTGAACTATTATTTGAACATTGATTTTAGGGTCAATTTCAGATTTTTTTTACTTTGGTTTGTTTGCAATGACATTTTCATTTATTTATTTTGTTTGCTTCATAGGTGGATGCTTTCTGTGGTGACCATGGTGATGAACCATCAGAATCTCACAAGACAGTTTTGCTTGGTTGTCTTACCTCTCCAATGGGTGATGCTGACTGCACTGATCACAATTTGCCCTTCTCTCTAGACATTGTTTGTAAAGGTACAACTCACATTTTTAAATTTAAAATTGGGCTTCATCCATTTGAAATATTAACAGTAGGGCTTGGGCATCATCTTCGGGGTCAAATTTGGAACATGCTTATTTGATGAGAGGATTTTTGTGTTTCAATTACTACTGCAAGATACTTGGATCTTTAGATGGATTAGAATCAGGCCCTGCGCTTGTTAGGCAAGGGCTTCATCACTGAGCTACAATCCTAAACCTATACGTGGCTCTTTCCAGTAGCATTTCACTATTTGAAGTGGCCCATTGCGATTTGAAAACAGTATGAAACAAGGGACACGAACATCTTACACTGTAATTTGTTACATTTTCATTTGTTTGGGTACACTAATCCTTGTGCAACTTTTGACTTATATGGGTATTAAATTTTTATTCTAACACCCTTACATGAATGAAACTGTAATATGTTGTAATATTCCAGAATCTTTAAAATAAGGCTGGGAAATAGGCCTGTGCATTTCCGTGTATATGCTCATTCAGTGTTGAATTCTATTTGTATTTATCTGATATAACATTTTATTGTTTTATATCTATACTTAAATAGGTTATATATATATTAATATGGCAATAAAATTTATTAATTTATTTATACATTAAATATATATTTAAAGCAATGAAGTGTTTATTTAAAGAGACTGTCGGTCTCTTTAAATTTGGTTTAAGGGAGAGTTCTAGATATTGGGACAGAGGACAAAATTTGGAAGCCTTCATTAAGCCTTATTTATAAAGAGTTCATGTTGCTTCTAAAGAGCTCATTGTATCATTGGTGGAGACAAACATGTGAATCCATTAAAATGGACTGATGCAAGAAACAGTGGACAAAGAAGTAAGCACAATCATGCTGGAAAAAATTTGAGAAAGCTGACTAGGCTATGCACTGTTCAGGCTGACCTTCATACCCTGCCACTTTATGTCTGTACCATTAATGATCAAGTTGTAGAACCACGACAAAAATAAAAATAACAATTTGATGCATAATGAAATGTAGATCTAATGAAACATAAACCTAATGAAATGTAAATTTGATATCTTTATTATTAAAGCCCCCCACAGCCCCTGTGTGCATGTGTGCCTTGAAACAGGGACTTTCTATTGTGCCTAGGTTTGTCTCAAAAATGTTAAACTCATGCCATATCCTTGCCTCAGCTTCCTAAATACCAGGCTGGACTTTGAAAGATGAATGGCAGTAAAATAAGTCGTACCAACTATAGCTTAATCAGGTGCCATTTTACTTGGATAAAAAGAGTAGCATTGTCCCAGCAACACAAAGCTGCTTTCTAGTTTACTTTCTTGGATGTAAAAACTTGAACTTGATATTGGTTGTTATCTGAGGAACTCTCCAATGATGACTGTTTGGTGGTGTCTGGGACTTTATGACATGTTTTCCTCAGAAATTCTCAGTTTTCATAGCAAGGGTCCCTGTGATCGCTAAGTTCCAAAGACAGCTTCTTAGCCTGTCACTGCCAACAGAAAGTCAGCAACAACAGGAAGGAAAGGACTTGGACATGTTTGTAGTGCAAAGGATAAGACTAAAGGTGCTGAAGAGAGCAGGAAGAAATGATGGAGTCAGGTCCCTGAGCTATAAATAGAAGATAGGACCGAAGGTATAGGTCCAGAGGTTTACCTCTGTGAAACAGAGTTAGTCATGGTATCAGGCTTTTCTGGGGTAAGAAAGACATTGGCTAAAAAAGGTGTTGCTGCTTGCTAGCACTATAAGCCAGTCTTAAAGGTCCTAACCAGTTATATATAAAATTGTCAGAATAAGTGCCGTTAAAAGGATACTCTGAAACTCAGTGAAAATGGCAAACAGGTCTTCATTATTATTATTCTCATCCGTGTGTTGCTAGAAATCAAATCCAGGTTCATGTACATGCTAACTAAGCTACAGCCTACAATCTCTTTAATAAGAGACTAAAAGAAGGAAAGGAAGAAACATCATCATGATTTGCCCTGTACTGAGTAATGAATATATTATTTCTTTCCTATTCGTTGGACAGATATTTTACTGCCTCACTGTTCCAGATATTTTTCTTTTATCTTTTTAAATGTTTTTTTTGTGTGTGTGTGTTTGTGTGTGAGAGAGAGAGAGAGAGAGAGAGAGAGAGAGAGAGAGAGTTTTGCCTGCATGTTTGTATATGACACTTTTGCACACCTGCTGCCTCCAGAGGCCCAGAGCTGGAAGTACAGGGAGCTATCTATACCTCTTGCAGCTGCTGAACACTGAACCCATATACTGTGCAAGAAGAACAAGTACCTTTAACTGAAGAACCTGCTTTCCGGCCCTCACCTTTTACAAAATTTTGTCTGTTTTTTCCTGTGTGCACGTGTGCATTTATCTGAGTGTGTTGCGTGTGCTTGCAGAGACCAGAGGAATGCATAGATAAGCGAGAGGTGGCTGTGGGTACTGTGAGGTGAACCTGAGTCCCTTGCAACAACAATGAAATCTGTACCCTCCATCCCTAGGGTTTTGAATATTCAAAATGTATTCTGTGTGTAATAGAAACTGTATCAGGGATGATATCACGGTAAATGGTAAAGTGTCATATTCCACCCAGATAAAGGCTCTTCTAATTTAATTTTTTGTCATGACCGTTACAGATTTTGAACCTTATAATGGTGACCTGGTAGACATTGAGTTTTCTGAGCAGGAAGACACACAGAGCAGAAGAGCCATCTTGATGAAGCCCATGAAACACTGTCATGTAAATAAGGTAGTTTGTATGTGCTGCATTTGTCCTTTGTTTCTGCTTATCTTTAATTCAGTGATAATTTTTGCTGCTCAGGATTATACTACAAGCCTTAGGAAACTTAAATGCATAATAAGCTTGTTTTCTTATTCAAAACACTGTAATTCTGAAAGGAAATTATGAGAATCATGTAGTACATGTGATGAAAACTGAACTTTATATAGGTTATCTGGGAGGCTTTAGAATGTCCTTAGAACAACAAAAGCAAAAATGATCAAGTTTCTTGGAAATGTTAAGAAAATGAGTGGAGTGTCATTTAAACTCCTCAGGAATATGTGGGTATGATATGAGTAGTGAAAACAGAAAACAAGTTGGTTTGTGTTCATTTTGCACCATAGGAAAAAGGAATGTGCTTGTAACATAATCAAGGAAGCTCCATATGTTGTTGATAGTCAATATCACATTCCTTTCTCACTTGTTTCTTTCTAAGCAGCTGGCCTTAACTAGAAGTTAACAGCTATTTTGGGTAGTATTTAGAACAAAATTTGCTGAGAGCAGCAAAGTCCTGGTGCTAATCCCCGTGTGAGGTTGGATCTGGGCAGGGGTATGTTTCCACAGCCCTAGATGTTGCTAATATATAAAGGAAGCCGGGACTCTGCAGTGGTGTGGAGGAATCTTCTGGTTAGAGCCAGGGAGAAGAAGTGCAGTAAGATTTTCTCTACTCATTGCTGCCGTTTTTCATCACAGGTCTGTATTACCAGAGTAGATGGAAGAACTGGGGTGTTAGAAGACACCATCTTTTTCACCTTGGATTCTCTTAAGCTTCCTTCTGGATATGTGCCTCAACAAGATGATATTGTCAATGTTGTTGCTGTGCAGAGCATTCAGCCCAACTATTTCTGGAGAGCAGTTGCAATGACCCCGGTACAAGCATTGTAGGAACCAAGCCTTTGTATTCCTTCTTCAAGTGTTACTTCTATGGGTAGTCAAGGGCTGCTTTAATACAATAGTTTGAGTTACTAAGCCAAAATTTATGTTAAATATTTTTTTTTGGAAATAAATGGTGTTTTGTTGGAAATGTGGACTTATTCTTAAGAAGTTGCCTAGTCTATTCAAAGATATCCTCAAGCTGGCTTTTGTCTGCGGCAAAGAAGCAATGTTACACATTAGCTTAAATTATTTTTTCTCCAAGGTCAGAAATGGGTTGTGTGCTGCTACTGGTGTTGTTTGTCCTTTGAGCAGCACACAGAGGGAGGCCAGCAAATAAATGTGTGTAATTTAAAGTCACAGATGCCTTGAATCCATTTCCCATCACCTACTCAATTTGTATATCAATTTAATATCTTCCTAGTAGAGCCCATCCTCCCATAGTTACAATACCAAATTCATACATATAGGGTTTTTGTTAATCCAATAGCCTCTTGGCAGTTCCTGAGGCACACTGCATATTAATAACTTCAATAAAGGTGTTGTCTAAACAGCAGTCCTGTTTATCTGTGGTTATTTTGCTGTTCAGTCTAGAAATGACATTCTTGTGTATGCCATTAGCTCTTTACTTGCTGGTGTTGTTTTTTGTAAACAAAAACCATTGCTGCCTGGGGTATGCATCAACTTCCATGACCCCTTTGTAAGACAGGAGCTGACTATCTACACAGGAATCCAAAATACCTGAAGGAAGAGGACATTATTTACTCAAGCTGGAGACTGTTCCTAAGACCTAAGATCACACTGGTTTACCCCATGAGATTCCTAAATTTTTCTTCACAGCATGGACACATGTGACTGCCCTATTGTGAAGCCCATATCAATGTGTCTCTGGAAAGTTGTGGTGAGCTCTAACACTGTTGAGAGTCAACATTTTACCATCTGCCACTGGCCTGAGTAAGTTTGATTATGAATTTGCCTTACATTTCTTGTAGGTACTCCCCATGGCCCTGTGGGTTTGATCTCACTTTATAATTCAGACCATAGGACTGAAATAGTTCAATCTTAAGTAAATTCTATTTTATTTTGTTTTGGTTTGGTTGGTTTCTGCTTTTCCAAGATGAGGTTTTCTCTGTGTAGCCTTGGCTGTCCTAGGCTCACTGTATAGACCAGGCTAGCTTTGAACTCACTGTGTTATCTATCAGGCAGTGATCTTAGGCACTGGAGTGAAATCAAAAGCACACATGTCCAGGTTTTAATGGAACTTGACCCATGTCACTGTCTCTTACGTTTCTGACCCCAGGAGTCGTGACATAGGAGAGAAAGGGCAAGTAGGAACTCTGAAAGCTCCAAGTCTCTGTGATTCTCATCATTCTTAAGCAATATGGTAAACCTTCTTGAGGTGATATAAGCTAATGCAGGACAAGTTAATGTATACCAATGCAGGTTTATTGGAAGCAGTTCTTGGCCACTATGCTGGGGGAGGAAGAGAGAGTAAAAAGCAATTGCAGAGAGAGAAAGAGGAAAAAGAAGATAGATGTAGAAGGAGAAGAGAGTGAGAGAAGAGAGAGGGAGGGCACCAAAACGTCCGGATTATATATTGAAGGGGAGGGGAAGCCCCTTCCCTTGGGCTGGAAAGTTCAGGATAGAGAGTGAGGGTATGTAAGACATACCCTGCAGCAAATGGGGACCAAGGGATGCTGGGAGAACTTGAGAGGCCATGTCTACTTTGGTATGCTAAATATGCACCTCAGCTGCTTGTCCTAGGTCTGAAACCCACCACCCTATACCTTGTGGAAATCACAGAGAAGTGATGTGGCTCCTGGTAGGTCAAATATGTTCAAGGAATGACCCTACATACAGAGTGTATGGGCAGCCCAAATTATAACCCATTGCTTATTTTAAAAAATAGGTCATGAAGTTGTGTGGGAGTATAGGGGTAGGAGTGGATCTGAGAGGAGTAGGGGGAGGAAATGGTGATGAATATGATCAAAATACAGTATGGAAAGAATAATAATACTTTTAAAGTTTTATGTGGAAAAAATCATAATGTACATCTCTGGTGGAATGAGGTTTGTTCCTCTGTAACAGGCTGGAAATTTGTGTATCCCAATTATTACATTAATGACTGACTGTTCTATTTGGCTGGAAATTTGTGTATCCCACTTATTACATTAATCACTGACTGCTCTATTTGGCTTTAAGCTACTATTACCCAGTAACTTTCACCTATATCTTGAACCAGTATACTGCACTACAGAATATGTGCCCCTTTATTTAGCTACTCCCTAAATTGCTATTTTGGATGGCTTGAAGATTTAAAAGACTAGATATTTGGCTACACAGATAACAACTGGCCATTTACATGGTGGCGATATCAATGACCTGTCTCCATTCTTGCATTAGGGCATACTATTCAACAACACAGTCACAGCCAGTAGGCGCCTGCTCAGTGTCTCCATCATACTCTTATTCCATACAGGAATGTACCACCACACAACTGTCATTTTGGAGAGGCTTTATTTCCTACCTGGGGGCAATGCTATGAAATGGTAACTGGGGCTTTGAGTAGATTTTTCTTCCTCAGACATTGGAAGAATCCAAAATTTTGTCTGGCTTATGAAAAAGTATCATGATAAATGTTTGCCACAGGAAGGACATAACTTTTTAAAAGTTGGTATTTAAGACAGCACAGTAGAGGGAAAGGGGAAGGTGGGCTTCCTGAAGGAAGGGAACATTTTCAAAGACATGGACGGCTATATGCCATGTGTCTGTTGAAAAATTAGGGAAGTAAAAAGCATGTACTTTATATATACAAAGAAGAAGCATAGTGAAGAAAGAAAATGTACCTTAAAAGGAAAAACATACTCATGTGAATTAAGGACACAGAAATCACTCTGAAGAACTTATTTCACCTGTGTAACTATTGGTAAAACTTGATAAATAAACCTACTTAGAAATCTGATTAGTATTTAAGATTCCTATTTCATGTTAGAAATATAGCACACTGAAAAATGAGGCAGGAAAATAGGGTATGACACTGCATCATAAGGAGATTACAGTAAGCCCCCCAAAAAAAGTAACATCCCTTTGACTGTTCCAAAGATTGTACAAAACCCTTCCAGCAAAGATCATTAATCACATAAACAACAAAGTTTCCACCCTTTCAGAGAAAATTTACTTTCCCTTTTGTAATAAAAAAAGCATGTGGACACATAAAATGGGGTTCTTCAGCCACACATTTGTCCAGGTCATTCCAGTTCCATACAGCATATTTTATGCTTTTACTTTTATTTATAATAATTATGGACTTTAACAATGACTACCATGTGTCTGCTCAGTTCTTTAAGAGCTAAAAGGAACCTAACCTTTATGTCAAGGTATTCCCTCCAGTAACAAGAGGAAGACAAGACATTGGAAGGATACTAGCATCACACTTTCACAAAAACAGACATGAACACACACACACACCACACACACACACACACACACACACACACACACACACACACACACAGTAGTGGTGGACGACTAGTTTCTTCCTCTGTAATTTATATAAATTTAGAAAGAAAAAAAAAACAACTTATACACGTCTTTTTTTTTTTTAGGATGGCGAACACTGACAATAAGATGAGGGTGGGGTTATATAAGAGAAAGATAGAATTTAAACATGAAAAAAGAATTGCTTTCCCTGCAATGAGGTTTTTTTTTTTTATTGTTCTGAATACTTCATGGAAAACAATATCAACCAAAAATGAGTTTAACTGACTAATTTCAAACATATGTTTAAAGTTTCACATTTATTATATTACATATTTTAAAACTTTCTCTGTAAAATGGTTTATTTATTTATTTATTTATTTATTTATTTTTGGAGGGGGAAACAGGGTTTCTCTGTATAGGCCTGGTTGTCCTAGAACTTGCTCTGTAGACCACGCTGGCCTTAAACTCATAGATCTGCCTCCTTCTGCCTCCCCAGTACTGACATTATTTGTGTATGCCACTACCTCCCAGCTCAAATGTACAGTTTAAAAAGGCAAGTTAGTAAATTAGTTCTGTTCGATAATAAATGTAAAAACACAGCTTCCAAATATTTGCTAACATTAATATTCAAGTGTTCGAAGTGTTAGTCTAATAAATTTACTTTGTTTTTCATTTTACATCTGGTCTGCAGTTTCCCCTCCCTCCTCCTCTCAGTTTCTCTCTTCCCTCTCCTCCCTCCCCATTCCATTCCTCTTTCTCTTCAGAAAAGGGGAGGCCTCCATGGACATAAGTTGTAGTAAGACTAGGCACCTCCTCTCCTATTAATGTCAGACAAGGCAACCTAGTATGGGCAAGGGTTCCAAAGGCAGGCAACAGAGACAGTGCCTGCTGCCACTGTGAGGGGCTCTACATGAAGAACAAGCTACACAACTGTAACATATGTACAGAGGGCCTAGGTCAGTCCCACACAGCACTCTGGTTGACAGTTCAATCTCTGTGAGCACCTATGAGCCCAGGTTAGTTTGGTTCTGTGGGCTGTTTTCTTGTGGTGTCCTTGACCTCTCTGGCTCCTACAATCCCTTCTTCCCAGAATTTCCCAAGCTTCTTCTAATGTTTGCCTGTGAGTGTCTGTATCTGTTCCCATCAGCTGGAAATTTATCTTTGGAGACAGGTATAATATTCTTAAATGATAAAAAGTTTCTATTCTCATACTTTCTTTTTTACATTTCTGAGACAGGGTTTTCACTCTGTACTCACAATTCTAGCTGTCCTGGAAATTGCTTAGGTAGACCAAACTGGTCTCAAACACAGAGATATGCATGACTGCCTCCATACTGCTGGAAGTAATGGCATATGCTGCTGTGCCCTGCCCTCATGATATGCTCTTAACAGTTACTAAGAACATGTGCCATTTAACTACAGACCAACCCCTGTGTAAATTAAATTCATGAATGTCCTAAATCAGTATGTAGGCAAGGCATGCTGGTACATGCCTTTAATACAAGCACTTGGGAAGCAGAGGCAGTTGAATTTAGGAGTTTGAGGCCAGCCTACACAAGTTCCAGGCCAGGCACTGCAGCATAGCATGACTTAGTCTCAAAATCAAAACCAAAATAAAACCTAGTATATATAAATTGTCAGCTTGATTAATGTCTTATTCCA
Organism: Meriones unguiculatus; assembly: GCF_030254825.1. Lineage (NCBI taxonomy): Eukaryota > Metazoa > Chordata > Mammalia > Rodentia > Muridae > Meriones > Meriones unguiculatus. The sequence continues at coordinate 119,795,061 of NC_083369.1, forward strand.
AGGCATGAAGTCAAGCTCTTTAACATATTTTCTTAGAACGAGCTATACAGTTTAGTAAGTATAGAAAATGGATTGGAGGGTTTTTGTTTAAACAACAATGTTAACTAGTCATAGTGGTGGCCGCCTGTTGTCTCAGACAACTTTGGAGGCTGCAGTTTGAAGATTTACCTGAGCTTAAGTTTATTTTTAGTTCACTGTTAAGAAACCATCATGGCAACAAGGTAAGACCTTGCCAGAAATAGAAAGGAAATAAAACCAATGTAACTTTCTATACCTGATTTTATACCTTTGCAACTGATAAGTACACTACAGAAATATTCAAATTTAAATAATTTTATTGATAAAAATATTAACAATAGCATAAGGAGAAAATTGATAAAAAACAACAAAAGAGGTAAATCCTTGTCATACAGGAATATTTGATACTATCATAACTGGGTTTTATTTGAAATAAAGTAGGACAAGGTAAACAAACTAATCGCTTAAAGGCCTTATCATTTAAAGAAGAACTTGTCTTAAACTGTGTCTCCTAGCTGGCATCTGAACTTAGGTTAAGTTCCTTCTTCAAATATTCTTCCCATAAAACATCACGGACTCTGAACGTTTGCCATTTGTTCCTGCTCCTGTTCAAGGAACAGAGACTGTAAACAGGTTTATGTTTTAGTTCATGTTATTAATACATAGGAAATAAAATACTGCAGTGCTCTCATTAATTCATCTTTCTAATTTGAAATACAACTTACAGATTCTCTCATAATTTTTTTTTGCAGCTTATTCATTTCCTCTTTAATTTCATTTTGTGCACCAGCAAGCAGTTCATCGTTCTTCTCCTCCAGTTTATCCAAATCCTAAAACACAAAAGGCTAGCTTAGTCTTACGGAATTAGTTTCCACCTCAAGTTCTAAGTTGTAAAATAAAACTCAAAAGAAATTTAAATAGTTAAGTAACACACATTATTTCAAGTCAAAAAACATTCTAATACAAAAGGACCCAAATTGCTACTGTCGGTGCAAAACATCAGTCAAAAATAATTATAGCAGATACAATGGTACATTTTGCTCAAGAAATAGTTTAGTAAGTATTAAGGTCAAGATGGAACCAGGAGAGGGAAAAGGGGAGAGTATCAGAGTATCACAAAGTTTGCAAGCAAAACTAGAAGGAATGAGAGCTTAAGGGCTAGTCTGTGCAAAACAGGTATTTTCTCTTAAGGAAAAGAGAATGAGAAATATAAAAACAAAAACAGGGTCTTCTCAGCAAACATAACAATTGTGAATATTTCTAGTAAGTTTAAGACAGATCTCTGAGAGTTCAAGGACAGCCTGCACTACAGAGAGTTCCAGGACAGCCAGGGCTGTTACACAGAGAAACCCTGTGTCAACAGCAAACAAACAAAAAAGTCAAAGAGATTAAAAATAATTAAAAACAAAAAGATTAAAAATAATCTTTACTATGAGATCATTTTTCAAGTAAATAATAGCAAAATTTATATTTCAATATTTTTATATAAGGAAGTATCTCACTATATTAAACAGGATACCCTCCAAGCTGTCCATTTCTCTCAGTCTCCTCAGCATTCATATTGTATGCATTTGCTATTCATTTAAAAGGATACTTTAAATATTTTCTAATCATTTTCCAGTGAGCTAAATCATCAACCAAGTGACAACTACCATGTTAAGTGCTATGGAGAAAATAAAAGAGGATAATACATAATTGATTTTTTTTCCAGACAAAATAAATATTTAAACCAAATAACAAAAAATTATATTGGGGATGAAAATGTAGCTTCCTATAAATAGAAAGTCAAAAGTGGGAAATGCTTACAGGTTACTTGACAAAGGAGCCAATTTCAATGAATGAAAAGGAATTAACAATATTTTAGAGGAAGAGTATAGCCAGACAGCAGGGGTCAGGGAAAATGATTATGCAGAGGGGAGTATTAATGGACAATTAGAATAAATGTAATAAAAGAGATTCATGTCATGGACGTTCTTCAGAATATAAAATGGGAAGTTATAGATATATAGGAAGAAAGACGTTTTAAAAATATAACATGGCAAGACTATGAAGCATGGACTGAAGAACAGAGAAAACAGTTTTCATAGTACTAGCAAAGGATAATGAGAATATTAAATAGCATGAAGTAGGGTCTCAGCAATAGGAGTTAAAGAAATAATGAAGCACTATTGAGATAAAAATTGTAGAATTCTAGTAATAAATTAATGTGAAAACATGCTATGGAGAAATTAAAAATTATACTAAAGTTCCTCACTAAGCGTAATGTCTGGTGATATTACCTAGAAGATACCTTTCTTGGTACCAATTAACCGACTGTTTACAGGCAACATCAGAGCAAACTGGCAAGAGATGTATTTGTAATCACATAAAACAACTTGTGTAGAAGTTAAAGTTCTTTAAACTGTTTATTTTAAAGTTATTGTTTATATCTCAACTTACTAGCATATACTTAATTCTCAAGTAACAAATCTTTAACTACTAAATTCTGGGTTAATACTGATGGTTATAATTTGATACATGTTATTTTTAGCCGTTGCAATAATTCTAAAAGCTGAATACCAGTTCAAAAAAGGGTTAAATTTGGGTCCTTCCTGAGGCTGGAGAAATGACTCAGCAGTTAGCAACACTGGCTAGAGGACCTGGATTTGATTCTTAGCATCCACAAGGCAGCTCAAGACTTTCTGTAACTCCAGTTCCAGGGGATCCTTTGCCCTAAATCTTTAGAAAGTATCTATTTCGAACCTTTCCTATTTAATATATACTGAGATTACAAAGACAAAAGACCTTAGAAATGACATGTAGATGTTTTCTTTCCAGTTCAATAAAGAACAATGAGTAAACTTGGAGTACAGCAATAATACAGGTGAAGTATATATCTATGGAAAGTTCACAACTTACCATCTTCTGTCTTTAATAACCATCATGAAAATATTAGAATGCTATAGATCTAATTACCACATCAATTAGAAGCAATTAATTCAAAATGAAAAATATCTTAAGTCTTGAAAGGAAAAATGTACACTCTATTTTAAAGAACATATTGTTATGTACAGCATACCATTAAGAACTGTTCATGGATATTTTTAATTGTTCTCAGACTCTGCATATGAATAAATCTGGATTCTTGAAAAATTTTTTCTTGTTTTTTAAAATCATCCTACAAATACAAAAGGAAAACCAGTATTAACAATTTGGTAAAAGCTGGTGGTGTTTTGGGCCTCAAATATGCAAAGCAAACACTGTTGCTCTGAGCTACAGCTTAATCCCCAAGATTTTAAATTTAGAAAAAAAATCCCATTTTAATTCAGAAAAAAAAAAAAACATTTTAAAATGACTGCCTTTAGTATTTTTCTTTAGCAACCATTATGCCTAAATTTAAGTTATTCTTTTACCACTCATGTGTTATGATACTCCTTCCTTGGCTTCACAGCTTCCTAAAATTACAGGCTATACTAGGTGGAAATAATTTTTAAGACATCGCTTATTCTTGGAAATTTCAATATCTAAATACTAGGTTTGTTTCTCCCATCTCACAAACATAGGTTCTCTATTCTTACTTGAGATTTACTTATAAAAGATTAATTATAATTGTTAGACCAACAATTAGTTTATCATGTTGTTCTCGAATTTTCTGAAATTCCAAATTCCATTGCTCAAACAGTTTCATGAATGACTGAGCAGAGTCTTCATTAAGCTTCGCCCTGTAAAACACAATAATGAACAGTGTTATTTCTTATACCATTATGAAAACAACATTCAAGACAAAATTAAACTGACATACTATCATACTACAAGAAGAAAATATTTATATATTTAAATAAATACTTAAATATTTATTTAAATATTTAAATAAATAAACAAACAAATATTTATTTAAATATTTAAATAAATAAATAAATAAACAAAATTTTTAAATATTTTGATAGAAACCTCAGAAGTAAAATTAGATTTATACTGCTTTCAGAAGTACTTTTTCCTAACATAAAAGTCCCCTCTCATGCGGCAGCTTTTGAAAACTAGGGAAGTTTTGCCAAACATATCAATTTTCAAAATAATATTTTCTCCAAATAGTTTATTTTTCATTTTTTCTACAGAATATAGATTCTCACAAAAATATTAAAAGAATTACAAGCACAAGTGTTTGACTAAGTTCTCCATTTCCCATTTTGGCACAGCCACAGTTTAGTATAAAGCAAGAGCTAAGTGTTTAACATATTCAAATTGATCTTTCTCTACACCAGCAACCATGGTTAACTAACAATTATTAGATTCTACTCATCTAAACTATATTCAAATAATTTCAAGAGTGAATATAAAATACTAAATATTGAGGAGTAGTATACCTCAATTGTTACTTTAAGCAGAAAACCATAATCTCCACTGGCTTCTATGAAGCATCTCTATTAAAGCAGAGGTCATAGAGGCACCTGCCTAGAGAACAGTCAAGTCAACCATTTTCACTAGAAACTCAAACAGAAGATAACATTTTCATAAGTGATTTCTACCAATATATATTAAAATTGATATAAACATAAAAATACTACTTACATTGCATCATCATGTGAATACCAAACTTGTTTCATTTTCTGGTCAATTCCCTCAACAGCCTCTTGGGCAGCTGTTTCCATTCTGTGTCTCTTAGCACTAAGAGCAGTGTTAACATTAGCTGTATGAAAAATTAGCATTCATTAGAATTCAATGTTGAAGGAAATTACTTTGTTCCCACATACTCAACTCATTAGGAATTTGAGTAATGCTCATAAATTTGAGTAATATTCACTTAATAGCAAAAAACATTTAAAGCTACACTTTAAAATATTGTCAACATGATATCACACAATTTTCATACATTGACATCCAGTATTTTGAAATTTCTGACTAGGTATGTTCATTCAACAAAATTCCATATTTAAATCTTTGAAATCCAAAACATTTCCAGCAGCTATAACACATTTATGAAACAACAGATTATAAAACACATACTTTGACACACCTAAGTAGAGCACATCTTTCAAAAAATTGATTATATGAATTATCATTAAAGGGGCCTAATATTAACTATTTTTGTATGTGTGAGGGTTGCCTGCATTTAGGACTATGCACTATGAGCCTGGGTCTCACTGAGTCCCAAAGAAGGCATTGCATCTCCATGTACTAGACATAGATAGCTGTGAGCCACCACTGGCATGCTGGGAATCAAACTTGATTCCTCTGAAAGATCAATGAGTGCACTTAAACCACTGAGCCATTTCTCCTCCTCCTATTAAGTATGTTTAAGAATACTCTTCCCAGTGGATGAAGAGAGGGAACTGGGCAGGAGAAAGAATGGGGAAGGAAAGAAGGGATCAGATGTGAAGAGAATGGGGGAGGGGGGCACTGGTAGTGGTGAAAACGTTGGGAACAAGAAGGGAAAATGAGAGAGGATATCTCTTTGTCAAGTTGGAGGCCTGTGACAGGGTAGGCTCCTGGGAGGACATACGTGTGACTCTAGCTGACACTCCTAACAGGTGTGTGTGTATGGGGGTAGGGGGACGGGACACAAAGACTGAGGCAACCACCTTTTATCCAGGCAGGACTAGTGGAAGGAGGAAAACAACAACCCACGAACAAAACCTGTGAACCAAAAATTACCCTGCCTACAAAATGTGCAGTGATAAAAACGGAACAAAGATTAGGGAATGTCCAACCAATGATTGTCATACCCCACATTAGAGAGCCAGTCCCTGACAATATTAATGATGCTCTGCTATGCTTGTAGACAGCATCCTAACTTGACTGTCATCTGGGAGGCCAGCCAGTTGATAAAGACAGATGCTGCGACTTGAAGCCAAGATGGGGCAGAGCTCCAGGGGTCCTGTGTATGTGTTGGGGGAAAGATGGAAGGATCTGGAGGGACAGAACCTCACAAGAAACCAACAGAGACAACTAACCCAGAGCCATGGGGGATTACATAGACTGAGACATCAACTAAGGAGCATGCATGGTCTGGGCATGGGACCCCTGTACAATGGGCAGCTTGGTCTTCAGGTGGGTTGCCTGGAGGGGAGGGGGGGCTCTTTCTAGCATGGACTATATCGCTTGCTTTTAGATCACTTCTCCCTGGCAGGGCTACCTTGCCTGGCCTCTGGGGATGAGGATATCCTTAGTCCTGATGTGACTTGATGTGCTGGGGAGGGTTGATACTGGGGGGAAGGGGTTCCCCATTTCAGGAAGAGGAAAAGAAGATAGGAAGGGGGAAGGTGGAAGGGGCCCCCTTGGGATGTAAAGTAAATAAATTAAAAAAAATAAAAAGAATACAGTCCACTTGGTTGGGTTTCTCTGTCCCTGTAATCTTAACACCTGTAAAGTTAAGTCAGGTTAATGCCAGCCCTATAGTTGTTCGTTTCAGCTTTCTCAAAACAAACTACAGTAAATATTCTCCCCAAGAAAGCTTATATAACTTATCCTTAACATTGTTCTTAAAGCAAAAAGAGGGGGTGTTTTTGTAAAAGACTTTAATCCCAGCATTCAAGGAGGAAGAAACAGGAAGATGAATGTGGGTTCAGGGCTAGCCTGGTCTACAAGTGAGTTCCGGGACAGTCAAGGTTACACAGAGAAACCCTGTTTCAAATAAAAACAAAAAGAAAAAAGGAATTTTTGGCTCAGATTTTAAATTTCTTACTGATTATCAAAGATTTCATCTTAGATTATAGTTTATTAGAAAGAATAATAAGTAGTTATATTATAAACTTCAGTTTTATACTGCCTTAACCTCAAGAAAGACAGTGTAAATACCTGGAAATAAATTAAATTAAAAAACTGATATAGAAAATAAAAGAAGAAACTGGTATGTAGAAATAGTATATCACTTAATCTGTTCAAAGAAGTATAAAGACTTTTCCTATCTATGTTCTTCTGAAATTTTATTGAAGTCACATGCCTAAGAGCATTATGAAAAAGTATAAGGAAAAATATCTGTAATGTTAAATCACAAATGTTTATAGAAAATCTTATAAATGAGAACAAGGTTTCAAAGAGCAGACATATAGTATATTGGTTAACATGTATTCTACGCAAATTACTATGTAGCTCAAAACAATTTTATTAAAATATAATTATCTCCAAAAACATACCTCCAATTTTTCCAAGAATAGTATCTACCTTTTCCCTATGAAGAAACCACATTTAAGAAGAAATTAAAGCTGACACTGTAGTTCAGTAATAGAGCATTTCCCAAGCATGCACAAAACCCCGTTAGATATCCAACACTATGACAAACACTGTTTAATTAAGGATTCATCAGGTATAATAGTTTGGAAGAAAGCAAATGTCAAATTTTTTATATGCTACTTGTTACATAAATAAAGCAAACATTTCTTGACTACATTATTTACAAACAACAAAATCTAATTATTTAAAAATAATTAAAATTATTTTTACTATATTACCCCGCATCCATAAACAGTTCTATTGGACTTTGCATCCTACGTGACTCAGTTGGTAAACTCAGTTCTGTTGACAAGAAAAAAAAAAAAACATTTTTAACATTAAGTATGTCATTTTAAGTAACTAAAGTGAAGCCTAGCACATGCTTTTAATCCCAGCACATGGAGGCAGAGGCAGGCAGATCTTTGTGAGTTCAAGGCCAGCCTGGTCTACAAAGAGAAGTCCAGGACATTCAGGGTTGTTACACAGAAAAACCATTGTCTCGAAAAACATAAAAAAAGGAAAAAAGAAAAAAGAAATTGCTAAGAAATAGTATATTTGAAGTTCTTTCAGAAACTTGACAACTTAAGGTTTTGTATTAGTTAAATCAATACAAAAAATTTTTAAAGTTTACAAGAAGTTAAATCAGAATCCGTGACCATTCATAGAAGCAAATTTTCAGATCTTTTTAGGATATGATTTATATAGCAAGCTATATACTACTTATTAACATGTTAGAACTTAAAAGGCAAGATACACTACATGGATTTTTAGAACTTAGACACAGGGATATGAAGATCAGATAAGAGCAAAGTCCATGGAATAAATTAAGTGCATTAGGTTCAAAACAAAGGAAGTATAACACATCAATACTCAACATTTGTAATCTTTAAAAAAAATTTACATTATTATTACATGTCTACAACACACATCAGTGTAGAGGTCATAGGACAGCTTTCTTGAATAAAATCTTTCCTTCTACTGCATGGATTCTGGAGCTCAAACACAGGTCCTCTCTGGCTTGCCTGGAAAACACGCTTTTGCCCTGAGCCAGATTGCTAGCCCCCAACCTTTGACATTTTATACCTAGAATATCACCTGTCTGTGAAGCACTGGAATCTTGATCATTATCAGAGTGATAAATTATCATGTGCTCTTCTTCCTCTATTGTTGCCCCTTCAGATTCTTCAGAATCATTTCTTCCATGGGGAAACATGATTGTATGTTTCCTGTTTTAAAGCACAGTAAGAAAAACAAATCTCAGACCATCTGACTCCAAAGTCATCCGTTAAGTAAACTTAGAAAATTATCATATAAAATTAAGATGTTTTTATTAGAATGAGGTGAATTTTCTTTCTTTAGTGGATCAAAGGTGAATAATTTCCCAATTGTCAATGTAAAAAGATGTTAATCCAATGGTTGTTTAACCTGGTTTACAAATGTTTGCCCCTATTTACTCAATTACCCAAATTTTCTTATCATTTTTTGCTAGCTCTTGATAAACTTGAACAAACGTGTAAATTTGTATGTCATTTGCAAAGTTAAATATTTATGGCTAGGAAAATAGATCATGAGAATGCCAAAACCTGATCCTAACAAAATCTTAAAAGCTAAACTTTTCAAGCACTGGGGATGTAGCTTACTGGTAAAGTTCATGCCTGGCCTGTAAGAAGACCTAGGTTCCATTCAAGCACAACCACACCTCTAAAGGGCTAAAAGGTCTTGGTATCTAAGATTCTTTGCTGAAGTTGAAAGGGCAGAAGATTGCAAGTTTAAAGCCAATCCAAACTAGGCCAGCCTGGGCTACAAAGTAATATCCCACCTTACAAAATATCCTCTCTTACAAACACAAAACACAGAAAAAGCACAATAAGGTGGTATATGCCTCTGATCCCAGTATGCAGGAAGTTTAAGCCAGAGAATCACCAGTTCGAATCCATCTTTGTTATACAGTAATAGTTGTTTCTCCCATTCTTTCTTGTTCTAGGCCCTGGCCTCCCCACTCACTCCCTACTCTCTGTCCCTTTCTGGTTCCTTCTGTCTCCCCCAACTCCAATTTTGGACTCCACTTGCTCCTCAGCTCCTCCATGGCCCCAAACTGTACCAGAGCTCCCAAAAGCAACTTCCCTGGGCCCCTTGCCATTCCTAGGCCCCCAACTCATCTTAGCCCCAGTAGCTCTGGGGCTCCACACTCCCTTTTCATTCATAGCTCCTTCTGGGCACTGAGGCCATTCTTGACACTAGCTCCTACATGCCTTTTAGTTCCCCAAATCCTCTACAACACTTCTAAGGACTCACACTCCCTACTCAATGTAGCCTGTCATTGTCCTCCAGGTTCTTCTTAGCCCAGCCACTCCCCAGCAACTCTGTTCTCCCAATCTCTTCCAGCTCTGATCCCCTAGTTCTTCCTTACTCCAACCCTACCTCCAGTTCCACCTCACCTAATACCCTCTCCAGTTCCTCCTCACCCCTTACTCCACTCCAGTAACCTCTCCCTGGCTCCTTTTCACCTTCAGTTCCACCTTGCTTCTCTCTGCTCCCCAGTTCCTCCTCACTATATCTCATCCTCAGATTTTCTTCCCCCCAAGCTGTTTTGGAACCCCTACCTCCTCATCCTCTAGCTCTCCCTGCTTTAAAGTGCTCCCCAGTTCCTGTTGCTGCCAACTATCCCCACACAGTCCAAAGCTCATCCTCATCCTGTCCCCTATCCAGGTCCTCTTCCTTGGAAACTACTATTCAGCACCTTCTAAACTCCAAGACCTCCCCAGATCCTGACCCCTAACCCCTACTTAGCTTCAACTCTCCAAGCCCCTCCTTACTCCATTCCCTCCTTGTTACCCACACCTCCTCAGCATCTTCTCACTCACAGCCCTTCCCCATATCATCCTCACATCATAGCTCATCCTTGTTCCTACCCTTCTCCCCAGCTCCTCCTTATTCTTATCCCCATCTCCTCCTAACCACCTAGCTCATCTGCCACACCCACGCCAGTGTCACCATAGTAGCATAAGCTACAGGGCAGGGGATATGATTTCCCCGGAAATAATGCCCCCTGGAAGGTCCCTGGCAAACTCATCCCACTTGGAAAAGAGACGTGTTCTGAGATTTCTACACTTCTTCAGTTGTGGCTCTGGGGCTGGAATAATGAATTCTTTGATCTTTCCCTGTGACACCTGAAACAGCACAACTAACTTTATAAAGAAATTTATTATTAGTAGATTGTTAAAGGCTTTAATAAAAATAAGTTTAAGGAAAATAATGAATTAGATTTAGTATTAATAGGCATTAAGAATAGTAAAATAATAATAGGCTCCTTCTTAAGAAATAATAGCATGAGAGGTGCAGCTGGCGGGAGTTTTCCCCTCCCTTCAGTGCCTTGTTCCTAGAGAAGATCATAAATCTTGGGCAGGACATATGGGAGGAGGGTTAACAAAGGTGTAGTTAGATTTTGATATAGAGAAGGACTTTGGCAGGCATCTGACTTAGCTCCTGACTTTCCTCTTCATTGGTTAGCAATAATGAAACTATATTTGAGGTTTCTTTTCCTTTGTTTGCTCTGATCAAAAAGTTTTTAGGCCAAGATTATTTGTGGGTACTGCTTTATGTTTGATTGCATTTTGAGTTAAAATGTAAACTTTGTATTCTTGGTAAAAGTCTGAATGTTCTGGGAAGTATGCCAATTTTAAGGTGCCTTTTGTGAAATCATTATAAAAATACTAGCTTGATTTCAGTAAAGTTGCAGCAGAGTCAAAACCATCAAGGTGTCTCTGTCTGTCAATTCTTCGCCAAAACCGTGTCTTCCTGTCTAAAGCCTTGTTTTCTCCCGCTGACGACGGGAGCCCGACTGGGCCGGTCCGTGGCAGGTGGCGCCCGAACAGGGACCTGGGACAGGTAACTTTCTCTTTTCTTTCTTTTCTTTTATCAAGGCACGGTAAGGCTCTTGTCAGGATACTGCAGGTCCTCTGACAAGGAGGTCAGTTATAGACTAGTAATCAAACATGGGGCAGTCCAAATCAAAGCAAAAAAAAAAAATGTTCCTTTCGGTTTCAAAGCATATGTTAGCAAGTCGAGGCTTTAGAGTTTCAAAAAAAGTCTTAAAGGACTTTCTTGATTTTATTAAGAGGGTCAGCTCTTGGTTCCCGGCGGAAGGCTCCCTAACCTTAGCTGATTGGAAACGAGTGGGTAAAGACATGAAAAAATATGTACAAGAACATGGAGAGGGGGAACTCCCCAATCATGCTTATCCTCTTTGGCTACAAATGAGAGAATTATTAACTGATGAAACAGATTTTAAAGGTCTGGTTCGTGAAACCTCGTCTCTGTCTCTAGATCAGACGAATGAGGTGAAACCTATTAATCTTATGGAACAAAAAGTAAGCCATCTTTAAAATTTGATTATATTAAACATGAATTCTCCTCCTCGTCTAGTGAAAATGAAAATGATAATTCTTCTGATGGTGATGATCTGGAGGATGAGGCAGCTAAATATGAGCCCTTTGAGGAAAGGGATCATTTTCATGATCAAGACCCTCCTCTGGTGGCTCTGGCCTCTAAAAAACAAAAAAGGGATAAAGTTAGCAGGAGGAGAAAACCTCTGGCACCTGTTGGTTTTCAGGGAGCGGTGAAAAAAGCTAAAAAAAAAAGGAGATCTAACATTCACCTTCCCAGTAGCGGAAGAAATAGATGATGAGAAACCTATTTGGAAACCTCTCTCCTTAAAAATTTTAAAAGAGTTACAAACTGCAGTGAAGACTTTAGGGGTCTCCGCTCCTTATACTTTGCAGGTGTTGGAGATGGTTGCAAGTAATTGGTTAACCCCACATGACTGGCATCAGACTACAAAGGCTACCCTGAGTCCTGGAGACTATGTTCTCTGGAGAACTGATTATAAGGATAGATCAAAAATTACTGTTACCCAATTTACAAAGAAAAAAGGGCCAAAACCTGGGCTGAATATGCTGCTGGGTATGGGAAAATATACTACTCCCCAATCTCAAGTAAAAATACCAAAAGAGATCTTGGAGGCAATTACATTAAATGCTGTCCAAGCATGGAAAAAGTTGCCACCTCCTGGAACCAAGGGAACTACTTTATCAGGAATTAAACAGGCAAATAAGAAATCATATCAAGATTTTGTGTCTCAACTTGAGGAAGCAATTAATAGGATGCTACCTCCATCCGAAGGAACAGAAATGCTATTAAAGCAGTTAGCATGGGAAAATGCAAATTCCCTATGCCAGGATCTGATTAGGCCTCTAAAAGGGACGGGGACTATTCAAGATTACGTAAAAGCTTGTGTGGATGCCTCACCAGCAGTCGTGCAAGGCATGGCATATGCTACAGCTATAAAGGGTCAGACGTATAGCGCCTATGTTAAAAAAACTTATGGAGGAGGGAAAAGAGACTCCTCCAAACCCACATGTTTTAAATGTGGAAGGACAGGGCACATACAAAAGATGTGTCGAGGAGAAGATAAACAGGAGAGGTCAAGGAAAGGTCCTACTCCTGGTATCTGTCCCCGATGTGAGAAGGGGAGACATTTGAAAAGCGAATGCAGATCCAAGTTCCATAAGGATGGAACTGCTCTGACAAAAATAAAGGAAAAAAAGTCAGAGAATGAGACAAAAAACTAAATGAGGGGCAACCTCTCAGCCCCAAAACAAAAAGAGAGGAAGAAAATTGTGAATCAAAAGGTTCACTTAATCCTGAGGCTCCAGAATTTACTATTCATGATTTGCCTAGGGCCACTCCAGGAAGTGCTGGTCTGGATCTCTCAATAAATAAAGATACAATCCTCTCATCATGGGATGGAGTATCTCTAATCTCCACCTCTGTTTTAGGGACTTTACCTCAAGGCACAGTTGGGTTAATTATTGGCCAAAGTTCAAATTACAAAAAAAAAATTTGAGGTTTTGCCTGGGGTAATAGATTCAAATTTTCAAGGAGAAATAAAAATAATGGTAAAGCCGTTAAAGGAAACTATACAGCTACATAAAGGACAAAGAATAGCTCAATTGTTGTTGTTGCCATATTTAAATTTACCAAATTTAATATTAAAACAGGAAAGACAGCAAGGTCAGTTTGGCTCCTCTGATGTCGTGGCCTGGGTGCAAGACATAGGTTGTGAAAGACCATTTATGACAGTTAAAATAAATGGAAAAAATCTGCAAGGCCTTATAAATACAGGGGCAGATAAAACTTGTATAGCAGGGAAGGATTGGCCTTCCTCTTGGCCCTGTGAAAGAACTTCTTCCTCTTTACTAGGGCTGGGGTTGGCATCTAATGTGGCTCAAAGTTCTCAGATGTTAAAGTGGGAACTAGAGGGAAAATCAGAAATAATTCAGCCCTATGTTATACCATCCTTGCCATTTTCTTTATGGGGCAGAGATATGATGCAAAAGATAAATGTAAAATTGGTTACCTCAGATAATTTAAGCGATCAGCATTTTTCATCGGGGCCACTGAAAGCTCACTTTATGCAGATAAAATTGATTGAAAGTCAGAAGAGCCTGTATGGCTCAATCAGTGGCCCCTAACGAAAAAAAAAATACAGGCTATAAAACAATTGGTAAAAAAACAGCTAGATAAAGAACATATAAAAGAGAGCAATAGTCCTTGGAATACTCCAATATTTGTTATTAAAAAGAAATCAAAAAATGGAGACTTTTACAAGACCTTAGAGCTGTTAATGCTACAATGATTAATATGGGGGCATTACAACCTGCCCTCCCCTCTCCTGTAGCAGTCCCTAAGGGATGGGAGATAATAGTAATAGATTTGCAGGATTGTTTTTCACAATTAAGTTACATCCAAAAGATTGTAAAAGATTTGCTTTTAGTGTTCCATCAGTAAATTTAAAACGTCCATATAGGAGGTATCACTAAAAAGTTTTACCTCAAGAAATAAAATAGTCCAACTTTATGTCAAAAGTTTGTAGATAAAGCTTTAAAAAAGTCAGAAAAAAAATATAAAGATGCATATATCATTCATTATATGGATGATATATTGTTGGCCCATTTCTCCAGGGAAGTTATACAAGAGCTTCTCGCTTATACTATTGAGCAATTTACTAAATTTGGTTTAATTATAGCTCCAGATAAGGTTCAAAAAAATAGGCCATTAAGTTATTTGGGTCAATTAATTTATGATAATTATATAAGTTCTCAAAAAGTATCTATCAGGCTGGATAAGTTACAAACATTAAATGACTTCCAAAAATTATTAGGCAATATTAATTGGCCTTATTTAAAATTAACCACAGGAGAACTGAGTCCTTTGTTTCAGTTGTTACCGGGGGACTCCAATCCAAAGTCTCCCAGGAATTTAACTCCTGAGGCTATTAAAGCCTTGGCTTTGGTGGAAGAACAATTAAATAAAGCAAAGGTTAAACAGATAGCTTATAATCAAAAATGGGATTTAATTATTTTCAAAACACCATATACTCCTACAGGATGTTTATGACAAAATAAAATTTTAAAATGGGTGCATTTACCCCATACTCAAGCAAAAATGCTTGCTTCCTATCCATATATATGTTCCTTAATTATAAACAAAGAAAGGATGAGATCAAAAAGATTATTTAAAAAATACATAATATAATTGTTCCATATAATAAAAAACAAACAGATATATTATTAATAAAAGATAAAGACTGGGGAATAGCGTTACAGGGCTATTCAGGACAAATTAAATATCATTACCCCCGACATCCCTTAATAAAATTTTTTAAAGAAACAGAGGTAATTTTTCCAAGAAAATGTTCTTTACAGCCTATAAATTGCGCTCTTTGCATTTTCACAGATGGTTCCTCTAACGGAAGGTTTGCAGTTTATGTCCCAGGCAAAAAACCGCTAGTAAGATAAGATGTACAGACTTCTGCTCAAAAGGCAGAGATTAAAGCGGTTATTTTGGCTTTTCAAACCTTCTCAAAAAAATTTAATCTTTATACAGATTCAAGATATGTAGCTAGCCTTTTTCCCGTAATAAAAACTGCTCTTTTGTCGGGGCATTCTCAAATTATTCATTTACTTCAGGATTTACAAATTTTAATTAAAAATAGAACAAAAAAATTTTTATAGGCCACATTAGAGGGCACTCAAAATTACCTGGTCCATTAAGTCAAGGAAACTATATGGCAGATGCCTTAACAAGAGAAATAGTAATAAATATATTAAAAGCTCAAAAAAGCCATACTTTACATCATCAAAATGCATTAGCCCTTAAAAGGCTATTTCATATTACAAAAAAACAGGCAAGACGGCAAGACAAATTGTAAAAAATTGTGGTGATTGTCCTCAGGTGTACCATCCATTAAAAATGGGGGTTAATCCTAGAGGACTTAAAGCTCTATCATTATGGCAGATGGATGTTACTCATGTTCCAGAGTTTGGAAAATTAGCATATGTCCACGTTACTGTGGACACATATTCTCATATGATATTTGCCTCAGCAAGAACAGGAGAGGCAGTTAAGGACGTCATTCAACATCTAATCCAATGCTTTACAACTATGGGATGTCCAAAAAGAATAAAAACTGATAATGCTCCAACATATACATCAAAAGCCCTTGCAGTATTCTTACAGAGCTAAAATAGAGCATGTGACAGATATATCATATAATCCCCGAGGACAGGCAATTATTAAAAGAACACATCAAACATTAAAAAATCAAATTATCAGACTTAAACAAGCTCACACTTATTTCTCGCCTGGTCATTTGCTGAGCCATTCATTGTTTGTATTAAACCATTTAAATACTGATGAGCAGGGCAATACTCCTGCTATAAAACATTGTTCTGGGCTTAAAAATGAACAACTTCCACAAGTATATTGGAAGGATTTGTTATCCGGATCCTGGAAGGGACCGGATGCTCTAATTTCCTCTGGAAGGAGATATGCATGTGTGTTTCCACAGGATGCCGACTCCCCCATCTGGATCCCAGATAGACTCATCCAGCCGGCTAATATCGAGACGGCAACAAAAAAGACAAAAACAAACAAAAAAATAAATAAATAAAATAAAAGCAAAGCTACAGAAGCTCTCGTTGATGTCCAAAAAAATGACAACATGGACACAACTAAAACACCTGATGAGAAAAGCAGAGGAATTGGTAAAGGCTCAACAAAAGCCTAAAACCCCTAAATTTATATTTCTGGCTGTATTGTCATTACTTATATGTCAAAATGCTGTTGTACATAGTAAAAGTTATTGGGCTTATGTACCAAAACCACCCCTTATACACCCTGTGGGTTGGATGGATCCAGATTATATGAAAGTACTAACTAATGATACTAAACTTCTCGGAGGTTTCCAAGATTATGAGGAAAAAATAAATAGCTCAGCTTATTTAAATTTTGAGGGCAGAACTGATTCACTCCCCATTTGCATTGCCCTAAAAAGATCTCCACCATATGGTTGTCTGCCTATAAATTATCAAACTTTTCTTACAGATGCTCCTGATTTGACAGTTAAAGGCAAAAAAAAAAAAAAAAAAGATAAAAAATTAATGTGAGAGCTTCAAATTTCTACTTTGGGGTACCTTAATTATAATGTAACTTTTAAAAAGGCTCCTTTTATACCTCTCCCTCTTTGTGCAGAAAAATTTAGAGATAAAGATCAATTTTGAAAAAGTAGCCTTACAGGTGCCCCTAAATGGTTAAAATGTGGCTTCCCTCAGGCTACAGCTAAATATGTGCCTGTAGGGACCCATATGGAGGTTTGGGATTTTTCAATTGTTTCAGGTAATTATGATTATACTAAATATTTAAAAAATAATTCAGATAAGTTCAATGGATATATCCCTCCAGGATTGGGACAAAAAGTACAAAGATGGTTTTCACCTGGTTATGTGGAACCTATTTGGGTCTCTAGAGATCTTAAGACCAATGCTACAGTTTCACATCATGAGTTGTTTAGATTGGCAGCTAGTGCCAATATAATTTTACAAAAAAGGCCTAAAAGAAAAAATTCTGTGCCTTTGGCAACCAGGGCATGTGTTGCTTATCCTTTTGCTCTTCTTATGGGATATACTTCTCAAATTAATATAATTCATGTTAAAAATTCTTATAAAATTCATTGTATAGCTTGCAGGGTTACTAATTGTATTGATTCTAGTTTAGATAAGAACATTACTGTTATGATTTTAGTTAAGAGACCTGCTTATGTTATGCTTCCTGTTGATTTACAGGAAGAAAAATGGTATAAAAATACTGCTTTAAAGACTTTAAAAAAGCTAAGTAAATTGATTAGGCCTAAGAGATTTGTTGCAGCACTTATATTAGGGATTTCAACATTAATTACAATTTTGACCACCTTTGCTATTGCTACTACAGCGTTAGTTCAAGAGATACATATAGCAGATTTTATTAATGAGATAAATAAAAATATTTCTTTAGCCCTTTTAAAACAATTTATTATAGATAAAAAGTTAAAATCCAAAATAAATGCCCTGGAGAAAGCAGTTTTAGCCTTGGGACAAGATATGGTTAATATTAGGACGAGGATGGAAACTCGATGCCATACTGCCTTCTCATATATTTGTGTTACACCTTTACCATACAATGCTTCTGACCAATAAAAAAGGTAAAAAATCATTTACAAGGAGTTTAAAAAGATACGGATATTACTCATGATTTAGATAGTTTACAAAAAAAATAGCAGCTATTAGCAAGGCTCATTTGGATAAAACAAGTTTAAGTTCCTTAGCTTTTGATTTAAAGTCAAAAATTAAAAATTTAAATCCTTTAAATTGGATTCATTATTTAGTGATGATAGGGGCCCTGATTTTATTATTTTTATTGGTTGTGCTCCTGTTTCCTTGTCTTTTTAAATTACTGCTCCACTCCATCCGCACTGTAGAGCGAGATTTGTTTAAATTGCGTCTTAAAAACAAGAAAGGGGGAGATGCCACACCCACGCCAGTATCGCCATAGTAGCATAAGCTACAGGGCAGGGGATATGATTTCCCCGGAAATAATGCCCCCTGGAAGGTCCCTGGCAAACTCATCCCACTTGGAAAAGAGACGTGTTCTGAGATTTCTACGCTTCTTCAGTTGTGGCTCTGGGGCTGGAATAATGAATTCTTTGATCTTTCCCTGTGACACCTGAAACAGCACAACTAACTTTATAAAAAAAATTTATTATTAGTAGATTGTTAAAGGCTTTAATAAAAATAAATTTAAGGAAAATAATAAATTAGATTTAGTATTAATAGGCATTAAGAATAGTAAAATAATAATAGGCTCCTTCTTAAAAAAATAATAGCATGAGAGGTGCAGCTGGCGGGAGTTTCCCCCTCCCTTCAGTGCCTTGTTCCTAGAAAAGATCATAAATCTTGGGCAGGACATATGGGAGGAGGGTTAACAAAGGTGTAGTTAGATTTTGATATAAAAAAGGACTTTGGCAGGCATCTGACTTAGCTCCTGACTTTCCTCTTCATTGGTTAACAATAATAAAACTATATTTGAGGTTTCTTTTCCTTTGTTTGCTCTGATCAAAAAGTTTTTAGGCCAAGATTATTTGTGGGTACTGCTTTATGTTTAATTGCATTTTGAATTAAAATGTAAACTTTGTATTCTTGGTAAAAGTCTAAATGTTCTAAAAAGTATGCCAATTTTAAGGTGCCTTTTGTAAAATCATTATAAAAATACTAGCTTGATTTCAGTAAAGTTGCAGCAGAGTCAAAACCATCAAGGTGTCTCTGTCTGTCAATTCTTCGCCAAAACCGTGTCTTCCTGTCTAAAGCCTTGTTCTCCCGCAGACGACGGGAGCCCGACTGGGCCGGTCCATGGCACTCATCCTCACCAATAGCTGCACCCTTACTTCCAGCCCCTCCCCAGTTATTCTTCACCTCATGCTCTCCAAGCTTCTCCTACCCAACCCATTCCCAGCTACCACTTACCTACTTTTTTCTTACAACTGCCCAGCTCCTCATCCCTAGATCTTCCTCACTCCTCCCCAACACTATAGCCCCCATCTCTTCCTTGCCCCTCACATCTCCCCACATCTTCCTTATCTCTAGCCCCTGCCCAGCTCCTCACCCCCAGTTCCTCCTTGCTTCTTACCCTTCCCCAGCTCCTCTTTACCCAAAACCTCTGACCAGCTTCTCCATAACCCTAATTTTTCCCTGTTTTTCTCCTGTTCTCAACTTCAGCTAGCCTCACATCCTCCTGATCCCTTTCCAGCTACTTATAACTCTTTATTTTCTGCTCAAGTCTTATTGGTGAAACCCTCTTCCAGTTCATCTTTACTTCCAATCTCTCCCCAGATCCTCCTCACCCAGTAGGTCTTCGTTCCTTCTAGTCTGTTTATCTTCAACTCACTCACAGCCCCTCCTGAACCCTCTCTAGCTACTCCTCTCACCCTCTCAGGTCTTCATCACTCCTAACCCTTCCCAGCTTCTCCTCACTCCTAGTCTCCCTTTAGTTCCTCACCTCTAGCCCCTCCCAGCTCCTCCTTGCTTCTGGTGGCTCCAGAGATCCTCACCCCCATCTCATCTCTAATTCCTCCCAGGTCCTCCTCATTTCTAAGGACACTCCCCACATTCTTCTCATATCCCCATCTAATCTCTAGTCCTTCTCCAGTCTCTCCTTTCTAGCTGCTCCACAGTTCCTCCTCTCTGCTATCACTTCCCAGCTCCTCACCTCCAGATCTTCCTTGCCCCTACCCAGAGCCTCCTCACCCCTAGAACCTTCCCCAGCTCCTCTTCTCCTCTAACTCTTCCCTAGGATTTCCTAACATCTAACAAACACACCCACCTCTCTACAGCTATCTCCTACTCTTTCCCAAAGCCTCCTCAACCTCTTGAAATCTCCATTATTCCTAATCCCTCCCCAACTCCTCCTCTGCATTACTCCTAGACCACCACCCCCAGAGCACTTGCTCACACCTGGTTTCTTCCAAACTCCAATTCGTTCTCAGCCTCTCCTTTGCCTTCCCCAGATCCTCCATACCCCTCCCCAACTCCTCAGCATCCATTTCCACCTTGCTCCTTGCCCTTCCCCACTCTCTAGCTCCTCATCACCCATAACCTCTCAACTTCTCATAACCTCCATCCCCATTCACCCATAGCTTTCTCCTATCATGTCCCAAGTTCCTCCTCTCTCCCAGCCCCTCTTCAGCTCCTCCTCCTAACCTAATCCCCAAGCTCCTGAATCCTAAGCCCTTCCCCAGCTCATCCATGGCTCCCTCACCACCTATTTGCTCCCTGATAGTAACCATTTCCCTAGCTCCTTCTCACCCTTAGCCCCAAGAAAAGCCAACTTGTCTCCAGCTCCTCCCTAGGTCTTTTTGTTTTTCTCTGAGACAGAGTTTCTCTGTGTAGTCTTGGCTGTCCTGGACTCACTTTGTAGACCAAGCTGGCCTCAAACGCACAGAGATCCACCTGCTTCTGCCTCCTGTGTGCTGCGGTTAAAAAGCATGCGCTGCAGCTGACACTGCCACCACCACTGGGCCCTACATCTTTATCCTTGCCACAAGCTTCTCTTTGCTCCTAGCCTCTGGCCTCCAACCCCATCCATTCCCAGTGGCCATCTCTGTAATGGCAGCATAGTCCTCCCAGGGTTCCCCACTCCTCTAGGATTTCCTTCCTTCCAGCCAGGGGTCTGCCTGTTCAAGACCCAGTACTCAGCTACTTTCGCCACCATCATTTTCCTGTCAGCGGCCTCGGCCAGGTTCACCCACACCTCTACTTTCCTGTCAGTAGCCTCTGGGAAGTTTCACCCCTTCTGCCATTTTCCTGTCAGCAGCCTCACAGAGGCTCACCCCCTCCACTTTCCCAGCAGAGGCCTCATGGAGGCCCACCACTTCCATATTCCCGTCAAGGGCCTCCCTGAGGCTCACCGCCTCCACTTTCCCGTCAGCGCCATCTCTGAGACCCACCACCTCCACTTTCCCATCGGTGGCCTCGCCGAGGCTCACTACCACCGCCATTTTCCTGTCAGCGGCCTCACGGAGGCTCACCACTACCTCCACTTTCCCATCAGCAGCCTCACTGAGGCTCACCTAAACTTCCACTTTCCAGTCAGCGTCCTCCCTGAGACCCACCCCCTCCATTTTCCTGTCAGCGGCCTCTCCGAGACTCACAACCTCCACTTTCCCATCAGTGGCCTCGCCAACGCTCACTACCGCCGCCATTTTCCTGTCAGCGGCCTCCCCGAGTCCCACCCCCTCCACTTTCCCCGCCGAGTCCCACCCCCTCCACTTTCCTGTCAGCGGCCTCGGGTAAGGTTCACCCCCGTCAGCGGCCTCCCCGCGTCCCACCCCGTCCATTTTCCTGTCAGTGGCCTCTCTTGAGACCCACCACCTCCACTTTCCCATTGGTGGCCTCCCCGAGGCTCACCACCGCCGCCATTTTCCTGTCAGCGGCCTCCCCGAGGCTCACCCCCTCCACTTTCCCTTCAGTGGCCTCGCTGAGACCCACCGCCTCCATTTTCCCGTCAGAGGACTCCCCGAGACTCACTACCGCCGCCATTTTCCTGTCAGCGGCCTCCCCGAGGCTCACCACCTCCACTTTCCCATCAGCGGCCTCGCTGCGACCCACCACCTCCATTTTCCCATCAGAGGACTCTCCGAGTACCACCACCTCCACTTTCAGGTCAGCGGCCTCTCCAAGGCTCACCATCACCTCCGCCATTTTCCTGTCAGCGGCCTCCCTGAGACCCCCCACCTCCACTTTCCCGCCGAGACCCACCCCCTCCACTTTCCCGTCGGAGGCCTCGGGTAAGGTTCACCCCCGTCAGCGGCCTCCCCGAGTCCCACCCCCTCCACTTTCCCACCGAGTCCCACCACCTCCACTTTCCTGTCAGCGGCCTCGGGTAAGGTTCACCCGCGTCAACGGCCTCCCCAAGACCCACCCCCTCCACTTTCCCGCCGAGACCCACCCCCTCCACTTTCCCTTCAGCTGCCTCGGGTAAGGTTCACCCCCGTCAGCGGCCTCCCCAAGACCCACCCCCCTCCACTTTCCCGTCGCAGGCCTCGGGTAAGGTTCACCCCCATCAGCAGCCTCCCCAAGACCCACCCCCTCCACTTTCCCGTCGCAGGCCTCGGGTAAGGTTCACCCCCGTCAGCGGCCTCCCCAAGACCCACCCCCTCCACTTTCCCGTCGCAGGCCTCGGGTAAGGTTCACCCCCATCAGCAGCCTCCCCAAGACCCACCCCCTCCACTTTCCCGTCGCAGGCCTCGGGTAAGGTTCACCCCCGTCAGCGGCCTCCCCGAGTCCCACCCCCTCCACTTTACCGTCGGAGGCCTCCCAGAGACCCACCCAGTCCATTTTCCTGTCAGTGGCCTCTCTGAGACCCACCACCTCCACTTTCCCATTGGTGGCCTCCCCGAGGCTCACCACCGCCGCCATTTTCCTGTCAGCGGCCTCCCCGAGGCTCACCACCTCCACTTTCCCATCAGCAGCCTCGCTGCGACCCACCACCTCCATTTTCCCATCAGAGGACTCCCCGAGGCTCACCACCGCCGCCATTTTCCTGTCAGCGGCCTCCCCGAGGCTCACCCCCTCCACTTTCCCTTCAGTGGCCTCACTGAGACCCACTGCCTCCATTTTCCTGTCAGAGGACTCCCCGAGACTCACTACCGCCGCCATTTTCCTGTCAGAGGCCTCCCCGAGTCCCACCACCTCCACTCTCCCGTCCGAGGCCTCCCCGAGTCCCACCCCCTCCACTTTACCGTCAGAGGCCTCCCCGAGTCCCACCCCCTCCACTTTACCGTCGGAGGCCTTGGGTAAGGTTCACCCCCGTCAGCAGCCTCCCCGAGTACCACCCCCCTCCACTTTACCGTCGGAGGCCTCGGGTAAGGTTCACCCCCGTCAGTGGACTCCCCGAGTCCCACCACCTCCACTTTCCTGTCGGAGGCCTCAGGGAACACCACCGGGATTGGCCTCACAGCTAAAATGGCCCCCGGACCGGGCCTCTCTCGAGGGGGACCCTCCTCCCGTCCTCACACTCCTCTGCCTCACCCCGAAGCTCCCCTCCTCGCCTTCCTCCCCTTGGCTGAACCGAGTTTACCGCCTCAAGACACAGCCGCCTTCACACCTTCGGTCTGCTTCCTCCGCCGGCTGCTCCTCTCCCCACTGTGAGGAGAGGGTGAGGTAGCCGACCTCGAGGAGGCCGTCTCGGGCGGGAGCCGCGCTGATTGGCTGAAAGCTGTGCACTGTCCTGTGCGGGTTGCTAGGCGCCTTTTCCAGGGCGGCAGAAACTCGGGTCTGGGGCGGGGCACCCTGTGGTGGGCGGCACCTTGAGAGGCGGGGCTTTGTATCGGGAGGCGGGGCTGCATGTGCAGGGAGACTGGATAAGGCCGCATCCAAAGGGGAGGGGCTGGGTCCCAGGAGTTGTACAGGGGGAGGCGTGGTCAACCAGTTGGGGTGAATGGATGTGGGCCACTAACCAGAACACTAGAATAAGGTTTAAAATTCACATTTGGGGCTGGAGAGATGGCTTAGTGGTTAAGACCACTCACTGCTCTTCCTGGGGACCTGAGTTCCATTCCCAGCACCCACATCATCAGGCAGCTTACAACTCCCTGTAACCCCAGCTTCATGGGGAACACGACACCTCGGGCCTCTGTGGGCACTTGCATTCATGTGTGTATACCCTCCCATCACACATAATTTAAAATAATATAAAGAAAAAAAAACCCAGGCAGTGGTGGCCCATGCCTTTAATCCCGGCACCAGGGAGGCAGAAGCAAGTGGATCACTGTGACTTTGAGGCCAGCCTGTTCTACACAGTGAGTTCCAAAACAGCCAGAGCTACATAGAGAAACACTGTTTTGAAAACAAAGCACAAGGAGTAAGTATTTACACTTATTTCTGGGTGGGGTATACAGCAGTTGTGGGTAGGTGAGAGGACAACTTGGGGGAGTCAGTGCTTTCTGTCCATCAGTTGGTCCCTGGGATCAAACTCATGTACTCAGACCTAGCAGTAGGCACTTTGACCTTTGATAAGTGACTGCGCCTTCTCTGAAATGGATAGATTTTGGTTCTTCCAATTGTATAACTCACTGGTAGAGAAGGAGACTTAAACCATGGACAGGGAAGGAATCGGACTTCCACTTTTCACCTTAGTACAACTGGGAGAAATACTATTCCCCTTCCCTGGCTCAACTTCTGCTTACAGCAGCTCAGGGGTCTCACTTCGTGTACTCTGCTTAGTTGGCCAGGGGTGGGGGTGGGAGTGGTGTGTCTCAGATGAGAGGTCATGCCTCTCCCTACCTCTATTCAGACAACAGGACCATGACCTTGGGACCAGGAGCAGAATTCAAGCCACTAAAGACCAAAGTGAACACTCTGGAGCATGAGGGGTGAGGAAGGTCAATTTCCAACAGCAAGGCTGAGAGAAGAGGTGCAGGTTTGGGGTTTCTCTGGGCAACCTGGCCAGGTCAAAATAATTTACGCACCTCCTACAGACCAGACTTACCTCCGAGGTGTTCAGAAGAGATGATTTACCTTTCCTTCTTTTGGGTGTTGACATGGGTAGCCATGCCAGAGCATGTGGTAGCTTTTGGTCAGACAGGATTTTCCTGAGACCCTGGATGCACACCCCCTAGTTCTCTCCTGCCAGCTCATGCTGTATAGTCCCCATACTCCTGGGAAACTCCAGACCCTTAAGGGTAGGGATACAGTCTTGGTAAATGTTTCTGTGGTCTCCAGCATGGTACAAGGAGCCCAGAGGAGATGACCAGACTTTGATTTCTTTGATGGAGAATCCTGAGAAAGCTTTCCCAACTCTATTCTAGGAACCAGAGGTCACGATGCCCCAACTAACAGCTTACCTTTGCTTCTGTTAAACCGCCTTCTTGAGCAAACTCCCAATTCAGCCAACAGCTTATCCTAGCTCCTGTTAAACAACTTACTTCTGCAAACTCGCACTCCCACCCAAAGCTGCTCATGAAGATACCAGGATGTGCTTCTTTTTTTCTTTAAAAAAATCCTTGCCCTAAACACTCAAGGATACATTTGGATCCCAAATACCTTGTGTAGTTCAAGCCAGCTGGAACAAAGACTTTCAATTGGCCAAAACTGCCTGAGTGGGCATTTCTGGTGGGCTTCCAATAACATTGTATGTGCTAAAATGTTTTAAATGTATTTTGATATAAAGATAACTTCATTAAAATGAATAATAAACATAATGTAAGGAACCAGAATACTGTTATGTGTAGTCATGATCTCTTGGTATTGTCATATTTCTTAATTTTGCCATTTAAATGTATGGGGAAATGATATTTCTCCAACTCTTTTATACTTTTCTAATCATGCACACTTTTGGTTCCTAAAAACTTATGGTGGCCATAGCTTTTCTCAAAATACTATTGCCTCAAAATACTTGCTTAAGATTTTTGTGTATTTTAAATTTGATTGCTGTTTTCTTCTTACTGATTAATAGGTATTATTTCTGTTTTCTTGAAGTGCTCAGTAGCAAATCCAGGTCTTGGGCATGCTAGGCTAGCACTTTTGCCACTGAGCACAAGTTAATTTGGAGGTCATTATGCTTTTCCTTTAGCATTTGTCCATTCTTTTCCATTGGTGTTTGTGATTCTTCTTTAAAATTTTGTATTAAATTTATTTTCTATTTTATGCATATGTGTATTTTGCCTATCTGTGTGTATATGCACAACACATGGGCCTAATGATCACGGAGGTCAAATCCACAGGGACTGGAATTACAGATGATTGTGAGCCAGTACATGGGTGCTGAGAATTAAATCCCTGTCCTCTGCAAGAGCAACAAGTGCTCTAACTACTCAGCCATCCCTCTAGGTAAGTTTGTGATATCATCAGCTGCTTTTTTTCCACCCCAGACTTTGCTGTCCTGGAATTGTTTTGTAGACCAAGCTGGCCTCAAACTCACAGAGATCTGCTTGCCTCTGCCTCCCCGCGTGCTGGGATTACAGGCATGCACCACGGAGTCAGGCTTATCATATGCTATTTTGTTTACCATATCTTTAGTATGCCTCGGAAATTTTCTTTGGCAGTTCTAACATGGTTTTTTTTTGAGATATTGTTTAGGCAATATTTTTCTAGTTCTTTTTAGAATGTCACTGTCATTAAGATGAGGATTTTCTTTAATCTGTAAATTACTTTAGGAAATGTAGATCTTTAATAATATTATTATTTGTAAATAATGACATTTTCCTTTCACACTTTCCAACTCTTTCTCCTTTCCCTCTTTTCTCATTGTATAGACTAGGTGCTTTAGAATAAACCACTAGACTGTCAATGTTATTTACTCTTGTTTTTAAACCCTTTGTTAAGAACATGCTTCTGTGGTTTCAGTTAATGATAATGCTTTTTGTAAGTAGGGTTTTGATAGTTTCTCCTTTTGAATGATTACCTTCTGCTTTTAACTTGCTAAGAGACTTTGCTTGTTCTTTGTTTTGTTGTATTTTAATTTACTAATATATTACAACTTACTAAATGGTATATGTATTCTATATGTATTTGATTGACCACATGCCTTGAGTTTGTTAGTATCCTGAATAAAATTTCTGCATTTTTATAATGCTAAAGCAAATTGACTTTCTGGTGGTAAATCTGTGCTGATCACTGTCTAGAGTTTTTGAATGCGAATTGCTGTGATTTCTTCATGTTGTTTCCATATATGTGACTGAGTCTAGATGGACAGTTTCTCTTATTGTGCCCTTTTTTTAGTTTGGATTTAAGGTTCTGAACATTGTTTGTTCCTTTTTTTTCCTCTAGATTTTCTTTATTGAGGCTTTTTGATATTTTAATTGTGAATCTTGCCCCTCCATTTTTCTCTTTTTTTTTACGTTTCTTATATATCTTTGGGAATTTTTCCCCTTTGGATATTTAATTTTATTATTGAAATGAAGGTCTTTATTTATTTCACTTCACTTTAATTTTATTATACCAGATTACACACGGCCATTTTTCTAGACATATGTTATATATTTTGAGCATATTTCCCTTCACACCCATCTGTTCTGCTGAACCTTGTTCCCTCACATTAGATTCCTTTACTGCCTCCAGTTCTCCTTCTAAGTTCTTGTGCGTACACACATGCCTTTATGCATTCATGATCTCTAGGTTCCACAAATGTTTGGAAACAAGTAATATTTGTCCTTTGGAAACTGATTAATATGATTATCTTATTGCAAAAGAAAAAATATTCTGCCTTAGAGAATTCAACTTTTTTTTTTTTTTGCCTCAGTACACATCTTATTTTCTTGCTTAATTGTCTCATTTTCTGAAAATAGAAGAATGTGAACACTGAAAGGCAGACATTTCCTTTGGTGTAAGGAAGAGATCTCATTTAATAACATAACATTCCTATCAAGTCTATCTTTGTCCATTGATTTAAGTTGTTTCTTTATAGGGTTGAGGATGGAGATGGCTCAGTCAGTAAGCTAACTGCCACATGAGCATGAAGACCCAAATTCCATCCTGAGAATCCAGGTAAATATGTCAGGCAATGCCTGTGGTTTTTTTTGTTTGTTTTGTTTTGTTTTAAGACAGGGTTTCTTTGTATAGCCTTGTCTGTTTTGGGCTCCCTTTGTAGACTAGGCTGGCCTCAAACTCAAAGAGATCCACCTGCCTCTGCTTCCCCAGGATCACAGCATGCACCACCATGCCCGGCATGCCTGTGCTTTTAATCACAGCACTTAGGTGATTACAGGGGGAGACTGGCAGATTCTTTCAGTCTCTAGGCAACCAGGCTACCTTAGGCACAGGCTCTAAGAGCAACAATCAATAAATGGGATCTCATGAAACTGAAAAGCTTCTGTAAAGCAAAGGACACTTTGTTCAGAACAAAACGAATGCCTACAGACTTGGAATGGATCTTCACCAACCCTTTATCTGACAGAGGGCTAATATCCAAAATATAGAAAGAAGTCTAGAAGTTAAAAAGCAACAAACCAAGTAATCCAATTAAAAAATAGGGTACAGAGCTAAACAGAGAATTCTCAATAGAGAAATATCGAATGGCAGAGAAACACTTATAAAAATGCTCACCATCCTTAGTCATCAGGGAAATGCAAATCAAAACGACCTTACACCTATCAGAATGGCTAAGATCAAAAACTCAAGTGACAATGCATGCTGGAGAGGATGTGGAGAAGGGGGAACCCTCTCCATTGTTGGTGGGAATATAAACTTGTACAACCACTTTGGAAATCAATCTGGTGCTTTCTCAGAAAATTAGGAATAGCGCTTCCTCAAGATCCAGGTATTCCGCTCCTAGGCATATATCCAAAAGACGCTCCACCATTGAATAAGGACATTTGCTCAACTATGTTAATAGCAGCTTTATTTGTAATAGCCAGAATCTGGAAACAACTTAGATGTCCCTCAACTGAGGAATGGATACAGAAATTGTGGTACATTTACACAATGGAATACTACTCAGAAATTAAAACAAGGAAATCATTAATTTCTTCTTTTTTTTTTCTTTTTTAAAAGAGAAAGTAGCTTTTGCCATGTATCTCAGATCCTTCAACCTCTTTTTAAAAATTTGTTCATTTATTTCTTTTAATATATGACTGTGTACCATTTGTGTGCCTAGTATTCTCACAGGCCAAATGAGGGAATTGGATCCCCTGGAATTGGATTTGCAGATGGTTGTTAATTACCATGTGCATGCTGGGACCAGAATTTGGGTTCTCTTGAAGAAGAGCCAGTGCTCTTAACCTTTGAGCCGTCTCTGCAGCCCCTCCAAACACTAAAACAACAACAACAACAAACAAACAAACAAACAAAAACAGGGTCTTTGTGTATGGTGTCCTAGAACTTGGTATGTATACCAGACTGGCCTTGAGCTCACTATTTTGAGTCAGCTTCCTAATTGTTAGGATTGCAGCCATGTACCACCATGTCAAACCCAACATTTTTAAGGGACTGTACCAATTTATACAGCAAGTATAATATGAATGTGAAAATTTGTTATTCTATTTATTTACAATCATGTGATGATGTCTTTTTTTTTTTTAACGTGCATTGGTATTTTGCCTGCATGTATGTCTATGTCAGAGTGGCAGAGCCTCTGGAACTGGACAGCTCTGAGCTGCTTTGTGGGTGCTAGGAATTTAACTTGGCAACCAATGCTCTTAACTGCTGAGCCACTTCCAACCTGTGATGATGTCTTTTAAGTTTAGTCGTTGAATTACTGGTTGTAATTTAAGAATCAAGCTCGGTGTTGTGGTTGCCCATTTTTTTGAGACAAGGTATCGCTTTGGCTGGCCTGGAACTCCTTTGTAGACCAGGCTGGCCTTGAACTCATAGAGATCTCCCTGCCTCTGTCTCCTGATTTCTGAGATTAAAGACGTGTACCACCACTGCCTGACTTGTGCACATTGGTAATCTCAGCACTCTGGAGGCCAAAGCAGAAGAATCTAAGACTTTATAAGGCTCAGCCTCTCAAGTGCAGGTTTAAAGGCACAAGCCACCATGCTCAGCTCTCTGCCAGCTATTTTCAGGAGCTTTGTACCAGCAAACTCTTATGTTAGCAGTTTATTTTACTGATACTTTGTCTGTTTTTTCTTTTATAAATCATTTGTAATTGAGCATTGTACTGCCATACATAGAATCATCGAACAAAGTCATTGGGTCTTAATTCAGAAGAATGTAATAATTTTGCTAGTGTTGCATTTAGGAGACACAGAAAATGACTAAGAATTTATTAAACTGGTATGCTTACTCTGACTTTATTTTACTGTCAAGGGCTCTTGGAAACTACTCAATTTAGTTCCTGGAAATAGTGTTTTTAGTCCTGAGACAATGATGCTGCATCTTACAAGCAAAATGGTTTTGTACTGATTTTTCAGTGAGGTACTAGCAGAGGAGCCCATCATATGCCTCTGGAAAGCTCTCACCCACATTTGGGAATATGGGAATTAATTGGGATTCCAGAGGAACAGCAATTACAAAGAACCAACAATGTAAAATAGCATATCAAGGTGAGTCAATTGGTGACAGTCTCTCTGCTGTGAGAACAGTAGTGATGTTGATGCCTTATTTGAGATAGCACACAGTGATATTTCGGGTATTGTAGGTTTGACTTAGTAGGTAAAGGACCTGCAAATCATGATAAAAACTTGAAGACCTGAGATCAGTCGCCAGAACCCAAATATGGTGACTCTTTAATGTTGTCTTCTCTCCTCCATTCCTCAACCCCACATCATGAACACACATAATAATAAATGAACTTTAAGAAGAAATAATGACTAGTCATTTATATTAGGATATCACAAGCTCTTTCTGATTTTGATAATTTAAAGGCCTGTTTACAAAATTTGAAGTTATGGTGGTTTTCATATTAATGCTGGTTGGTTTTGTTGTAGATCTGTTTTTTGTTTGTCTGTTTGTTTGTTTGTTTGTTTGTTTTGTTTTATTCCCAGTGGCTCCAAACCTTTATCAACTGTTTTCTCGCTTGTAGGATCTTCTGGATAGGATGATTGCTGAGCAGGAGAGTCTGAGGGAAAGGCTTCTCAAAAGCATATCCATCTGTAAGAAAGAGCTGAATACCCTGTGCAGTGAGTTACAAGTGGAGCTATTTCATGTATGTGGTGGTTCAGAGTGCTCGGGAGATTGGTTTGGGTCTAAGATACAAGAATAAGTTTTAACTTAAGACTGTAAATGGAAAGCTTTTTTTTTTTTTTTTGTAGGGGTAGGTCTTGACATGAAAAAAAAAAGTGAAAGATAGAGTTACCCTAGTGAAGTGAAGCAGGTAATAGTTTATCAAAAACTTGTTGCTGTATTTCTGTTTTATAGAGTATAATAATGTCTTTAAGTTAACTTTGAGGAAAAGGTAGACATAGATGATATTTAATAGAAAGATAGGAATGCTGAAGGATTGGGTTTGTTGGTAAATTCCTTCCCTCACAGGCACGAGAACCTGAATTCAATCCTCATATTCCTGAAAAGAGGCCAGATATGGTGGTATATGCTTGTAACCTCAGGAATGGGGAGTCAGAAACAGGAGGCTTACTGGCTAGCTAGCCTAGCCAAATCCATAATCTGCTAACCAATAAGAGAGCTTGTCTCAAAAAAAAAAAAAGGAAGGAAGAAAGAAAGAAAGAGAAAGGAAGGAAGGAAGGAAGGAAGGAAGGAGGAAGGAAGGAAGAAAGAAAGAAAGAAAGAAAGAAAGAAAGAAAGAAAGAAAGAAAGAAAGAAAGAAAGAAAGAAAGAAAGAAAGAAAAGAAAAAACAAGGTAGGGGCTAGAGAAATGGTTCAGCAGTTAAGAGCACTTGTGCTCTTGCATAGGAGCTGGATTCAAGTCCCAGCACATGTGGTTTCTTAGAACTGTCCTGAACTAGGATCTGGAGAGATGGCTCAGAAGTTTTGGGGTTTTTTTGTTTTGTTTTGTTTTTTTATTTTATTATTATTTTTTTTATCAGTTACATTTTATTAACTCTGTATCCCAGCCGTGTCCCGATCCCTCATTCCCTCCCAGTCCCTCCCTCCCTCCCTCATCTCCACCGTGCCCCTTTCCAAGTCCACTGATAGGGGGGACCTCCTCCCCATTCATCTGATCCTGTTTTATCAGGTATCTTCAGGACTGGCTGCAAAGCCCTCCTCTGTGGCCTAACAGGACTGCTCCTCCCTTCGGGGGTGGGGAGACCAAAGAGCCAGTCATTGAGTTCCTGTTAGAAAGAGTCCTTGTTCCCCTCACTTTGGGAAACCAATTGGTTACTGAGCTACCACAGGCTACATCTGAGCGGAGGTTCTAGGTTATATCCATACATGGTCCTTGGTTGAATGTCAGTCTCAGAAAAGACCCTGTGCCCAGATATATTTGGTCCTTGTGGAGCTCCTATCCTTTCCCCATCAGACTAACTCCCCTTCTTTCTTATGATTCCCTGTACTCTGCCAAAGGTTTGGTCATGAGTCTTTGCTTTGAAAACACTGCTAGTTAGAGTCTTTCAGATGCGCTCAGTAGACTCCTGTCATACGTTCAATGCACATCCCATCTGTCTTTCTAAACGAGGATTGATCATCTTACCCCATGTCCGCTCTATTGATTATCGTTTTTTTAGGTGTATAGATTTCATTATGTTTATCATATCTTATAGGTCTATATAAGTGAGTATATCCCATGTTTGTCTTTCTCCTTCTGGGATATTTCACTCAGAATGATCTTTTCTAGATCCCACCATTTGCCTGCAAATTTCATCACCTTACACCCATCAGAATGGCCAAGATGAAAAACTCAAGCGATAACACATGCTAGAGAGGTTGTGGAGAAAGGGGAACCCTCCTCCACTGCTGGTGGGAATGTAAACTGGTACAACCACTCTGGAAAGCTATCTGGCGCTTTCTAAGACAAATAGGAATAGTGCTTCCTCAAGACCCAGCTATACCACTGCTAGGTATATACCCAAAGTTTCTTCAAGTACACAAAAGGGATACTTGCTCAACCATGTTTATAGCAGCTCTATTTGTAATAGCCAGAACCTGGAAACAACCCAGATGTCCATCAACGGAGGAATGGGTACAGAAAGTGTGGTATTTTTATACAATGGAATACTACTCAGCAATCAAAAAGGAGGAAATCATGAAATTTGCAGGCTCAGAAGTTTAAAGCACTTCAAAAGGTCCTGAGTTCAATTCCCAGCAACCATATGGTGGCTCACAACCATGTGTAATGAGATCTGCTGCCATCTTCTGGCATGCAAGCATATGTGCAGGCAGAACACTGTATACACCATAAGTAAATCTTAAAGAAAAAACAAAAACAAAAACAAAAATTGTTCTAGGGATCCAGCATCCTCTTTTGGCCTCAGTGGGGATCAGGTTCACATGCAGTACACTTAAAGACATGGAGGAGAAAAGCTCATACCCTTATAAATAAATATTTAAAACAAAAGACAAAGTGGACGATATCTAAAGACCCAAAGTTGATCTCTGTCTTCCATCCATTTGTTCATATTAATGTACATGCTCTCATCCACCCCCAAAGGATAAAGCAGAGTATATAGGAGCCAAGGATACCTAGTGATACAAAGAAACGGTACCAAACAAAACTCAACCTTTGTTCTTTTCATAGTCAAAAGCTGCATACCATGCACCAGTCAGAATACTTGCCCTTTAAGAGCTGGGACACAGGTAGCTTTGAAAGGTGATGGTGACAGGTTCTCATGTCTTGTTTGCTGTTAATACCAATCTGGGTCTTTAGATGCAGGAAGTCTAGCAGTCAGACTGCCTTTAAAGGGTAAGGGTAATTCATCACTGGTAGTCAAGAGCATTCAAGCAGTCCGTGTCATTAGAGAAGTTTCTTGAGATTAACACAAATGACATTGATTTGCTACAAAAAGTTTCTTTTCAGTCTCTTTTCATTTTTAGATTTTCAATGTGAAATTAGGTACATGAGAATTGGGTGTACACTGGTATAGCTGTCTTCCTTGAATATATGGCAGGTTTTTTGCCTTTGTTTTGTTTTGTTTTGTTTTGTTTTGTTTTGTTTTTTGGAGAGAGATTTTCTGTAAAGCCTTGGCTGTCCTGTACTTGCTTCATAACCAGGCTGGCCAGGATCTCACGGAGATGCACCTGCCTCTGCCTCTGCCTCTGCCTCTGCCTCTGCCTCTGCCTCTGCCTCTGCCTCTGCCTCTGCCTCTGCCTCTGCCTCTGCCTCTGCCTCTGCCTCTGCCTCTGCCTCTGCCTCTGCCTCCTGACTCCTGCCTCCTGCCTCCTGCCTCCTGCCTCCTGCCTCCTGCCTCCCTCTGCCTCCTGCCTCCTGCCTCCTGCCTCCCTCTGCCTCCTGCCTCCTGCCTCCCTCTGCCTCCTGCCTCCTGCCTCCCTCTGCCTCCTGCCTCCCTCTGCCTCCTGCCTCCCTCTGCCTCCTGCCTCCTGCCTCCCTCTGCCTCCTGCCTCCCTCTGCCTCCTGCCTGCCTCTGCCTCCTGCCTCCCTCTGCCTCCTGCCTCCCTCTGCCTCCTGCCTCCCTCTGCCTCCTGCCTCCCTCTGCCTCCTGCCTCCCTCTGCCTCCTGCCTCCCTCTGCCTCCTGCCTCCCTCTGCCTCCTGCCTCCTGCCTCCTGCCTCCCTCTGCCTCCTGCCTCCTGCCTCCTGCCTCCTGCCCCCTGCCTCCCTCTGCCTCCTGCCTCCTGCCTCCTGCCTCCCTCTGCCTCCTGCCTCCTGCCTCCTGCCTCCTGCCTCTTGCCTCCCTCTGCCTCCTGCCTCCCTCTGCCTCCTGCCTCCTGCCTCCTGCCTCCCTCTGCCTCCTGCCTCCCTCTGCCTCCTGCCTCCCTCTGCCTCCTGCCTCCCTCTGCCTCCTGCCTCCCTCTGCCTCCTGCCTCCCTCTGCCTCCTGCCTCCTGCCTCCTGCCTCCTGCCTCCTGCCGCCCTCTGCCTCCTGCCTCCTGCCTCCCTCTGCCTCCTGTCTCCTGCCTCCTGCCTCCCTCTGCCTCCTGCCTCCTGCCTCCCTCTGCCTCCTGCCTCCTGCCTCCTGCCTCCCTCTGCCTCCTGCCTCTCTCTGCCTCCTGCCTCCTGCCTCTCTCTGCCTCCTGCCTCCTGCCTCCTGCCTCCCTCTGCCTCCTGCCTCCCTCTGCCTCCCTCTGCCTCCTGCCTCCCTCTGCCTCCTGCCTCCCTCTGCCTCCTGCCTCCTGCCTCCCTCTACCTCCTGCCTCCCTCTGCCTCCTGCCTCCTGCCTCCCTCTGCCTCCTGCCTCCTGCCTCCCTCTGCCTCCTGCCTCCCTCTGCCTCCTGCCTCCCTCTGCCTCCTGCCTCCCTCTGCCTCCTGCCTCCCTCTGCCTCCTGCCTCCCTCTGCCTCCTGCCTCCCTCTGCCTCCTGCCTCTCTCTGTCTCCTGCCTCCTGACTCCTGCCTCCTGCCTCCTGCCTCCCTCTGCCTCCTGCCTCCCTCTGCCTCCTGCCTCCCTCTGCCTCCTGCCTCCCTCTGCCTCCTGCCTCCCTCTGCCTCCTGCCTCCCTCTGCCTCCTGCCTCCTGCCTCCTGACTCCTGACTCCTGCCTCCCTCTGCCTCCTGCCTCCCTCTGCCTCCTGCCTCCCTCTGCCTCCCTCTGCCTCCTGCCTCCCTCTGCCTCCTGCCTCCCTCTGCCTCCTGCCTCCCTCTGCCTCCTGCCTCCCTCTGCCTCCTGCCTCCCTCTGCCTCCCTCTGCCTCCTGCCTCCCTCTGCCTCCTGCCTCCCTCTGCCTCCTGCCTCCTGCCTCCCTCTACCTCCTGCCTCCCTCTGCTTCCTGCCTCCTGCCTCCCTCTGCCTCCTGCCTCCCTCTGCCTCCTGCCTCCCTCTGCCTCCCTCTGCCTCCTGCCTCCCTCTGCCTCCTGCCTCTCTCTGCCTCCTGCCTCCTGACTCCTGACTCCTGACTCCTGCCTCCCTCTGCCTCCTGCCTCCCTCTGCCTCCTGCCTCCCTCTGCCTCCCTCTGCCTCCTGCCTCCCTCTGCCTCCTGCCTCCCTCTGCCTCCTGCCTCCTGCCTCCCTCTGCCTCCTGCCTCCTGCCTCCCTCTGCCTCCTGCCTCCTGCCTCCTGCCTCCCTCTGCCTCCTGCCTCCTGCCTCCTGCCTCCCTCTGCCTCCTGCCTCCTGCCTCCTGCCTCCCTCTGCCTCCTGCCTCCTGCCTCCTGCCTTCTGCCTCCTGCGTCCCTCTGCCTCCTGCCTCCCTCTGCCTCCTGCCTCCTGCCTCCCTCTGCCTCCTGCCTCCTGCCTCCTGCCTCCCTCTGCCTCCTGCCTCCTGCCTCCTGCCTCCCTCTGCCTCCTGCCTCCTGCCTCCTGCCTTCTGCCTCCTGCGTCCCTCTGCCTCCTGCCTCCCTCTGCCTCCTGCCTCCTGCCTCCCTCTGCCTCCTGCCTCCCTCTGCCTCCTGCCTCCCTCTGCCTCCTGCCTCCCTCTGCCTCCTGCCTCCCTCTGCCTCCTGCCTCCCTCTGCCTCCTGCCTCCTGCCTCCTGCCTCCCTCTGCCTCCTGCCTCCTGCCTCCTGCCTCCTGCCTCCTGCCTCCTGCCTCCTGCCTCCTGCCTCCCTCTGCCTCCTGTCTCCTGCCTCCTGCCTCCTGCCTCCTGCCTCCTGCCTCCCTCTGCCTCCTGCCTCCTGCCTCCTGCCTCCCTCTGCCTCCTGCCTCCTGCCTCCTGCCTCCCTCTGCCTCCTGCCTCCTGCCTCCCTCTGCCTCCTGCCTCCCTCTGCCTCCTGCCTCCTGCCTCCTGCCTCCCTCTGCCTCCTGCCTCCTGCCTCCTGCCTCCTCCCTCTGCCTCCTGCCTCCTGCCTCCCTCTGCCTCCTGCCTCCTGCCTCCTGCCTTCTGCCTCCTGCGTCCCTCTGCCTCCTGCCTCCCTCTGCCTCCTGCCTCCTGCCTCCCTCTGCCTCCTGCCTCCCTCTGCCTCCTGCCTCCCTCTGCCTCCTGCCTCCCTCTGCCTCCTGCCTCCTGCCTTCTGCCTCCTGCCTCCTGCCTCCCTCTGCCTCCTGCCTCCTGCCTCCCTCTGCCTCCTGCCTCCCTCTGCCTCCTGCCTCCCTCTGCCTCCTGCCTCCCTCTGCCTCCTGCCTCCCTCTGCCTCCTGCCTCCCTCTGCCTCCTGCCTCCCTCTGCCTCCTGCCTCCTGCCTCCTGCCTCCTGCCTCCTGCCTCCTGCCTCCCTCTGCCTCCTGCCTCCTGCCTCCTGCCTCCCTCTGCCTCCTGCCTCCTGCCTCTTGCCTCTGCCTCCTGCCTCCTGCCTCTGCCTCCTGCCTCCTGCCTCTGCCTCCTGCCTCTGCCTCTGCCTCCTGCCTCTGCCTCTGCCTCTGCCTCTGCCTCCTGCCTCTGCCTCTGCCTCTGCGTGCTAGAATTATAGGCATGCTCCACCATGCCTGCCTAATATGATAATTTTTAACACTGATAATCGAAACCATATATTTGTAGAATATCCACTAACAATAGGACAGGATCTACTAAATTGATTGTTACGGTAAAGTGATGTTCATAGGATTGTTA
Organism: Meriones unguiculatus; assembly: GCF_030254825.1. NCBI lineage: Eukaryota > Metazoa > Chordata > Mammalia > Rodentia > Muridae > Meriones > Meriones unguiculatus. The sequence continues at coordinate 119,832,119 of NC_083369.1, forward strand.
GTCTAAGTATTTCAGTTAATAACAATTAGATATACCATCATCTAGCTAGCCAAAACAAGCTTTCTGGTCCTTGTATACCTCTTACAAAAGTACTCTGGTACTTAAAACAGTCAGGTTCATAGAGCCAGAAGATAGAATAGAATGGAGTGGGTGGGGGCATACTATGAATAGTTTATTATTCATTTACCAAATGAATAGTCTTAGTTTTGCAAGATAAAATGAGTTCTGGAGGTCACTGATAGTGATGATTACACAGCAATATTTACAATTGCTTCTTAACTTAGACATATATCCTATTAAAGCCATCATATTTTTTTTACATTCGTACAATTAAGTTACTTAAAATTGTAGCTTACACTTGGTTGTTGTACACATGCAGAAAACACATTAGTCTAGAGTTCAGCACCTTCATACACAAATGTCCAACATGTGAATTAATACAAAATTGTAGTCTAACCACTGTGGATGTAGTTTAGTGTAGGAGATTTTACCAGCACGCATGATGTTCTAGTTTCAAAGTTTGGTACTGGACAAAATGAAAAGAGAGATCAGGCCAACAAGATAGGTCAATATAAAGCACTTGTCATATAAAAGCTTGATGACCTGAGTTCAGTACCCATAACCCGCATAAGCATGAGAAGAAAGAACTCCACAATGCTGTAGTCCTGTGAGTGTCATGTGCATGTCATGGCAAACAATAGTAACAAAGTTAAAATTTATAACTATTTAGATTTAAAGAAAGTATAAAGTTCTTAAAATATGAGAGCTTTTTGTTGTTAGTGTGGTATGTTTGTTTGGTTGGTTTGGTTTTTTGAGACAGATTTGCTTTGTGTAATAGCCCTGGTTGTCGTTGACTCTGTAGACTGGCTGGCCTGGAACTGAGATACAACTGCCTCTGCTTCCTGAGAGCTGGGATTACAGGTGTACACTAACACTGCATGGTGGGTTTTTTTTATGTTTTTGTTTTTTAATTTATTGTGGATGTATGGGTGTGCAAGAACAAGATTAAGATTGGTGTGTGGAGGTCAGAAGTCACCTTGCAGAAGTTGCTTGTTTCATTTTCCCATGTGGGCTCTGGGGATCAAATTCAGATCTTCAGGCTTGACAGGAAGCCTTTACTCTCTAAGCAATCAGGACAGCCGTGTTCTTAGGTATGAACTATGTATATGTTAGTGTTGTGCCACAGTCAAAAGATTGTACACACATGATTGTTGCTTGGTATGACAGTGCAGGCCTGTAATCTCAGCATGTGGAAACTTGAGGCCAGAAGATACCAAGTTTAAGGCTAGTGAGACTATCTCAAAAAAAAAAGAGTGGTATAGCTTATATAATTTGAGTACTGTATTTGAAAGTGAAAAACTGTGGTTGTGTTAGTTCTTGAAATATAGATTGTGCTGAGTACATATTGCTGCTTTTGCCCCATTGTAAAGATGAAAACTCATGAAATCAAGTTAGAGACCTTTGTGCTGCACACTTAAAGAATGGCAAAGATAGTATGTATGGTGATAATGTAGGGTCATTTCTACCATAGTAAAAGAAAAATGGAAAAGGAATTTGGGCATGGTGACCCACCCCTGTAACCTTGGCACCTGAAACAAAAGCAGGAGGATCTGGACTCCAAGGTTTTCCTTGCCACATAGTACAGATCAAGAGAAAGAAAAGCTCTGATTGCCTTTTATGTTATTTCATACAGGAAGAAAGAGAAACAACTGTCTTGCAACTAGAAAAAGATTTTTGTACTCAAGAAGAACTGACGAGAAAGCAGGAACTTAAGCTATTTCAAGAACAAGATTAAGAACTCCTTGAAATTCGTTGTATGCCTCCCTGTGATGTGGACAGCACCTCTGTCCCTACCTTAGAAGAGCTGAACCTGTTCCTACAAGGTGTGGCAACTTTGAGGGAAACAAAGGTATGCTGCCTGAATTCATCCTACCCTAAAACTTTATTTGGCCTCTAGCTATCTTTAATTTTGTTTTTGTTTTTGTTTTCTAAGGAATCTAGGCATGAAGAATTTGTCAAACTTAAAAAACAAATCATATTGTGTATGGGAGAATTAGACACACTCCAAATATAAGCTTAGAAAAAGATGTAGTGTGTGAAGATGAAAGTGCCTTTTGTTTATCACTGGAGACTATTGCAACACTACAAAAGTTGCTACCACAGGTAGTATCTGCTCAGATGATTCTGTACCATCTCAGTAGTATTCACCAACTTGGAAAGAACTGACAGCTTTTTATTTAGTGTTAAATAAAGGAATGGTCTGAGTTAAGACTAAAGACAACAATATGTAAAATATCTGTTTGTTCGTTTGGTGGGAGGAAGGCACAGTTCAAAGGTCAATTGCAAGGGTCTATACTAGGAGCTGTACACCTTGCTGAGATAAGTCCTCAATGGCACTAGTCCTCACTTATTAGGCTAGGCTTGACAGACAGTGAGCCTTACAGGTCTTTCACTTCTCGATGCTAAGATACAAGCATGCGCTACTTTTTATGTAGGTTCTGGGGATTGAACTCAAGTTTTATGCTTGAATGGCAAGCACTTTACTGGCTAAGCTAACTCCCCAGCTCCTATTTCAGTGGTAAGAATTGAATTTAAACCTTACAGTGTCATAAATCAAATTTTGTATCATTGAGCTCTATCCATAGTCTTGATCTTTTTTTAATTTAGAAAAAGAGCTCACCTTTTGTGTGAATAAGAAATACAATATTCTTAGAATATTAAGTTGAAATTTCGGTAGAAATAGTATTAGCCATTTTAATTAGCCTAATGTTTAATAATGAAAAATTCAAAATTTGAATCCTAAGTTGGGCCTGGCGGCACATGACTTTAAACCTAACACTCAGGAGGCTGGGGAAGTTGAATGTCTGAATCCCAAGCTAGCCAGGGCTACATAATGAGACCCTGCCTTAAAACAACAACAACAAATCAAGTCAAATTTGAATCCAGTTCTAGGTCTGATGTCCTATGGCAATAACAATCGTTTATGTTTTGTTTTGTTTTCTGAGACAGGGTTTCTTTCTGTGTAGCCTGTCTCTCCTGGAATCACTCTGTAGACCAGGGTAGCCTTGAACTCACAGAGATCAGTCTGTTTCTGCCTCTGCCTCTGCCTCTCGAGTTCTGGGACTAAGGCATGTGCCACCACGATCCAACGGCAATGGTGGTCTTACAGCATATGTTTAGACGGAAAGAAATCTCCTATCCTTTAATGTGAAAGTATGATAGCACACACCTAAACTATAATCCAGTATTCAGGAAGCTGAGTCAAAGTTGAAGCCAACCTATGCTACATAGAGATGATATGGATATGAATATATATGAATCTCCTAAAAGTGCTTTCTCTTCTCATGGGTTCAGACAGTTTCCTCTGAGGGACTAGAAGGACAGTCTTTGCTCTTTTGATATAACCCCTGCCTTTTCTTGTTTCAGCTGGAAATGAGAAAAAAAAATCACAAAACGATGCAGAGTGTGAGGCACTCCACTCCGGGCTCAAATCCGAGAGCTCTGGGATAGGTTACAAATACCTGAAGAAGAGAGAGAACCTGTGGTTGCATTTATGACTGGATCACAAGCCAAAATCTGGAATGACATTAAAAAAGCCAATAGATGCTGGATAAATAGGGCTCTCTGAGCATTTCTGGGTCTAGTCTAATGTCCTTACTAGATACTGTCTTGAACCAGCAAAGACATGTTCTATTTTGGCACATTTTTTTGTGGGCATGTTTCTTAGTTTATTGCTTTTATAATGTTGTTATAAAGCATGTTGTTGATTTACCTGTATTACTTCATGTTGATATTTTATTTAACGACAAACAGGTGAATATAAAAGAATGGCCATATAACCTTTCTCTCTCTCTATTTTTTTTTTTTTTTTTTTTTTGTTTCAGCTACAGTTAGAAGTGGCTCAGGTACAAAAACTGAAAATGCAATTCACAAAGCAAGTGGTTGAGACAATTCAAGTGGACCTGGCTCAGTTCTGGGAGCAGGGTTTTTATAGCCAGGAACAGAGGCAGGCATTTGCCCTTTACTATTCTGGTAAGTACAGAGGTCATGATCTTCATATTGCCACCCTCACAGGCCTTTCGTAAGCTCAGATACCAGGAAGTTCTGCATTTCCACTTTTGAGCAGATACAGCCAAGACTTAAAAATATTACCTCTTTCCATCTGATCCTAGTCTATCAGGTCTAATCAGGAGTAGCTTCACTGTCTTCCTCTGTAGCCTAGTAAGGTTGCTCCACCTCATGGGTTGGTGATCAAAGAGCAGGCCAATCAGTTCATGTCAGAGACAGTCCCTGTTCCCATTACTATGGAACCCACTTGGACACTGAACTGCCATGAGCAACATCTGTACAGGGGTTCTAGGTTATCTCCATGCATAGTCCTTGGTTGGAGTATCAGACTCAGAAAAGACCCCTGTGCCCAGATTTTTTGGTTCTGTTGCTCTCCTTGTGGAGCTCTTGTCCTCTCCAGGTCTTATTATTTCCTACTTCTTTCATGAAATTCCCTGCACTCTGCCCAAAGATTGGCCATAAATCTCAGCATCTGCTTTGATACCCTGCAGGGTAGAGCCTTTCAGAGGCCCACTGTGGCAGGCTCCTCTACTGTTCCCTGTTTTCTCCTTCTTCTGCCTATCAGTGGACTTGGGGAGGGGCATGTGTTGAGAAGGGAGGGGGAGGATGGGATTGGGAGGGGAGGAGAGAAGGTGCCACGGGGGGGATACAAAGTGAATAAAGTGTAATTAATAAAAATTAAAATAAAAAAGGAAAAAAAGAGAGATTGGATATTTTTTTTTACATTTCTATTATATACTTTTATTCGTGAAACTAAGAGTATTTCTTTTTAATTATAAAACTAACCATATGTGTATAAATAAAAATAGAGAATGTCTATACATTTTAACAATGTAAACAATATATTTACTTAAATTTCTATATTAATGGTTGTCAGCCTACCTTTAATGCCTGGGCCATCTTTCCACCTCTTTCTTTTTATTTATTTTTTTCATTAATCACACTTTAGCCACTTTGTATCCCCCATAAACCCCTCACTTCTCCCCTTTTGATCCCACCCTCCCTTCCCCTTCTTCACGCATGCCCCTCCTCAAGTACACTGATAGGAGAGGTCCCGCTCTTACAGAGAGCCTATGAAAGGCTCTGCCCTGCAGACTATCAAAGCAGATGCTGAGACTTATGGCTAACTGTTGGGCAGTGTGCATGGAATCTTATGTAAGAAGTGGGAAATAGTAAGATCTGGAGAGGACAGGAACTCCACAAGGAGAGCAACAGAACCAGAAATTTGAACACAGGGGTCTTCCCAGAGATTCATACTCCAACCAAGGACCATGCATGGAGATAACCTAGAACCCCTGCACAGATGAAGCCCATGGCACATTAGTGTCCAAGTAGGTTACATAGTAATGGGAAGAGGGACTACGTCTGACATAATCTGATTGGCCTGTTCTTGGATCACTTCCCCCTGAGGGGGGAGCAGCCTTACCAGGCCACAGAAGATGACAATGCAGCCACTCCTGATGAAATCTGATAGACTAGATCAGAAGGAAGGAGAGGAGGAGATTGGATAATTTTAAAGAAAAAAAAATATTACCTCACTCAGTTTTGATTCCATGAGAAAAGGGCTGTAAACCAAATCTTGAACAGCTGAATACAGAGTTATAACAGACAAATGCTTTAGCCTTTGTCTGAGCTCAGAGAATGCCAAGCTGTATTTTTAATTTAATATTATGTATGTATTTATTAAAATTTATTCAATTTGTATCCCTGCTGCAGCCCCCTTCCCTATCTTCTCCCAGTCCTACCCACCCTCCCTCTTCTCCCCTATACTCTTTCCCTAGTCCCCTGATAGGGGAGGACCTCCTCCCTTCTATCCGGTCTCATCAAGGCTGGCTGCATCATCTTCCTTTGTGGCCTGGCAAGGCTGCAACCTTCGGGAGGAGGTGATCAAAGAGCCAGACACTGAGTTCATACCAGAGACAGTCCCTGTACCCCTTCCTAGGGAACCTACTTGGAAACTGAGCAACCAATGGGCTTCCTTAAACTGCTAGGGAAGTGAAAGTGTCCTAACAAAGTAACAGCTGTTCATACAGTTTATGTAACCCACCTAATCTTCTACTGGCTTTGCAAGGCAAAAATGAAGAGAACAAAAAACAGAAGAAAGAGACAGTATATTTTAGAGAATGTTCTTTATTTTAGACTATGTTTTTTGTTTGTCTGTTTCTTTTTGAGACAGCGTTTCTCTGTGTAGCCTTGACTGTCCTGGACCAGGCTTGGTAGCACACACCTATAATCCCAGCACTCAGGGAGGCAGAAGCAGGAGGATCTCTGTGAGTTTGATGCCAGAGCCTGGTCTACAAAGCGAGTCCAAGACAGCCAAGGCTACACAGAGAAATCCTGTCTCAAAAACAAAACAAAAATGATTTATTTTTACTTTATTCCAATGTCATTTTATTATGAGGAAGAAAACTTTTTACAGTGTAGGGTTAGTTACTTGGAATACCAAACACAATAGTGGTGGTTCTTACTTCCTAATGCTTCCGCCCTTTAATACAGTTCCTCATGTTGTGGTGACCCCCAACCATAAATGTTGTTGATATTTCATAATTGTAATTTTGCTACTGTTTTGAATCATAATGTAAATATCTGGTGAAAAGGTTGTTCCAGTCCCAAAGGGTCATGACCCGTAGGTTGAGAACTGCTACACTAGAGGAATTTAAAAAAGAAAACCACTAAACTTGGCCAGGCAATAGTGGCACATGCTTTTAATCTCAGCACTCGGGAAGCAGGGGCAGGCAGATCTTTGTGAGATCAAGAACAGCCTGGTCTACAGAGTGAGTTCCAGGACAACCATATCTCTTATTCAGAGAAAATGTCTCAACCAAAAAAGAAAAAGAAAAACTACTACTAAGCTTGTAGCAGAGGACTACATATAAACCTGTTCCTTCTTCATGACACCAAGATTATACGGTTAAGATAATACTATGACGTTGACAAGGAACTGTATGAACGTGTCCAGAAATGGGAAGATAACTGAAAACTTTTCCTATAGTTTGAAGTAAGAGCCTCGTTTTATCTGTTTTTCTCTAGAGCAAAATGAACACCATGAAAGCATGCCAGGTAAGGTAACCCATACCTGTAATCCCAGCATTTGGGAAGCCGAAGGATTGTCATGAGTTCTAGCCTGGCCTCTGCTTAAAGTGGAAGCAAAAAAACATTACAAATATAGAAGTCAAACTTTGAAGTGAGAAAAACTGAAGCTTACAGCTAGTCCTCTGGTAATCCTACTTTTGGTTGAAAGGAAAGAGAAGTCATGAACAGGTATGAAGCAGACTCCCTGGTTGACATACCCACATTTAAGAGGGAATAAGAGATCAGTGCCTCCTGCAGTTATTTTTTACAGGCTGTATCCATCAGATATTATGTCAAAAAATGTTACCGGTTACCTGGCCCTAGTTTTGAGTAGTACACCTAATTTAATGTTATGTACTCATTGCTTACATACATTAGAAAATAACAAAAATGAGAAGTTAAACAGAATGGCAGGTGTGTGTTACTGAGAACTATGTGTGTGAGTGTGTGTCTGTTGATGAGAATTAAACCCAGGGTCTTATGCATGTTCTGCCATTCAGCTACATCCAACATTAACCATTAACCGTTTGCATTTTCTAAAAATCCTGGTGATTTAACCCAAGGTTTTCACATGCGCTAAGTATAAGTGGGCTGAAGTTAACAGGCAAGTAAAGGCACTACACTAATTTTTTTAAACAAGGTCTCACTGAGCAATGGTGGGGTAGGCCTTTAGTCCCAGCACTTAGGAAGCAGAGGCAGGCAGATCTCTGAGTTTCAGGCCAGCCAGGGCTACACAGAAGAAACTCTATCTCAAAAGCAAAAATAAAAACAAAACTAACGAAAAATAAAAAAAAAACAAGGTCTCACTCTGTAGCTCCAGCTGGCACTCACAGAGATCTGCCTGCCTCTGCCCACTGAGTACTGGGGATAGAGGCTTGTGATAACAAGCCTAGCTTATAACATTCCAACAAAGAGAGCACTCATTACTCTTATTGTGTATGGGTGTATGCTTTGTGGCGCACAGGCTGACCTGGAATTCACTTTGTAGACCAGGCTGGCCTTGAACTCAAAAATCCACCTGTCTCTGCCTCCCAGGCTGACTTTCTTTTTTGTAGTATAACTACTGGAAAGTTGCCCATGTTCCTATAAATAACCTTTCACTTGGTTGGGCCTTGGTGGTGCACACCTTTAATTACAGCACTTGGGATGCAGAGGCAGGTGGATCTCTGACTTAGAAGCCAGCCTTGTCCACACAGAGAGAGTTCCAGGACAGCCAGGGCTGCACAGGGAAACCTTGTCTCTAAAACCAAACAAAAACCCATCACCCATGATCCTTTAAGCCATCTTTTTTTTTCTTTGAGACAGAATTTCTCTGTGTAGCTTTGGCTGTCCTGGACTTAATTTGTAGACCAGGATAGCTTCCCCTGAGTGCTGGGATTTTAGGCATGCACCACTGCACCCAGCAGCAACCATTTTTTTTTTTCAGAAGTCTTGAGAATATAATAAAATAAAATGAAACATATACAATTTCTAGTCCTTAATCATTCTTAATAGCATTTATCAAAAGGAAGGAGGGAGCAGGAGAGGAGAGTCACCTGTTTACATTAAGTATCACTAGGTCCCCCTTCATTCTCTTGCTGTCCTGTTTCTGAGTTGTTTTCCACTATTTATCCAGAGCCCCAGCTGGACAGTCCAGACACAGGTTGTTTTGGGTGGTTCTCCATGGTCACAAGAGATAAACCTTCCTATAAGTACGTTAGCTGTATCTTTTTTTTTTTTTCAATGCAGTTTATTCAGGAACATTGAACAATCCTCGGACCCCGGGGAAAGCCAGCCCACAGCTTAAATAGCCTCTGGGTAGCCAACCCAGGCGTGCCACGGGGGCAATGCAGATAGGTCCACATACATGGAAGCAAGCCAGATCCTCGGCCTTAGCCAAATGTGGAGTTGTTCGTGACAGAGAGCACTCACCATCGGGAAGGTGGAAGGCGGAAACCAGCTCCATCTTTAAGGCATAGCATTCCGCAGCTCTCTACAGTTCCCCCTTTTCCATTTTTAAAAGCTCATTGGCTCACCTGTCTCCAAAAAACAATAAGTAGAACAGCAATAGTTGACAAGAGGAAGAAAGTCAGTAGGAAGGCAATAATAGAATAATAGGAGGGTGAATATTAAGAAAATATATCACATATATTCATTAGATTATAAAACTTATGTAATAATTAATATGTGAGGAGCCATAAAATGGCTGCTTGATTCTAGCCTGCTTGGAACCCATGAAGCACAGTGTGCTTAGCACGACACGGTGATTTTTCACCCGTCGACCACAGGTGTTTTTTGATTGTTAGAGGTTTGCTCAACTGTTTAGATTTGGCAGGTATAGTTTGAGAACTTTACTCCCTCTTTGAGAATTTCTTGAGAATGTCCTGCTCTGTGATTTTCACTGAAACCTCTTCCTCCCCCCAAATTTCCCATTCTTACCCCTTATAAGCTGTAACCTAAAGATCATTAAATGAGACTTGATCAGAATTTTGTCTTGTCTCCATTCTTCGAGTCTCTTGTTCCACCTCACTCTCACCCCCTCTCTTAGGGTCTCATTCGACTGACCTGCTGGCCAGGTCATTAATATATGCTGATAAGTTTTTTAATGGAAATGCTAGTTTCCCTAAACACTAGTGGATGACCTTATATATGGCAGGGAATGCCCATGGAATAGAAAATTACCGTTTCTCACTTTTGAGTAGACAGTAATACAAAACTTGTAAACGCATGTTAAAGTTATCTGATGAGGAGTCTTAGCAGAAATAATTGGTGTCTATAATAGGTTTCCGATTTTGATATTTCATGTGGTGTTTGTATGTGTTCATGTGTGTGGATGCACATGTGTACATGTGCAAGCAGGAGATTAATACCAGGTGTCTTAATTGTTCCCAACCTTTTTTTTCTTTTCTTTTTCTTTTGGATTTTGAGACAGGGTTTCTCTGCGTAGCCCTGGCTGTCTTGGACTCACTTTGTAAACCAGGCATCCATTGAACTCACAGCTATGTGCCCAACTCTGCCTCCCAGAGTGCTGGGATTAAAGGCATGTGCCACCATGCCTGGATCTACCTTCTTAATTTTGAAATAAGGTTTCTGTCTGCCCTGGAACTCTGTGTAGGCTAGGCTGGCCTCAAACTCAGAGAAAACTTCCTGCCTCTGCCTCCTGAGTGCTGTCTTCCGTCTTATTTCTTGAAATCGCTCACTGAACTTGGAGCTCAGGAATTAGAACTGGCTGGCCATCAAACCTCAGGATCCATCCTGTTGTCCAACAACCCCAACCCCTGAGCGTGGGGTTACAGGATGTGCTGCCACATGCAGCTCTTACATGGCAGGCACTTTACTGTGTTATCTCCACATTCCTCAAGGTTTTACTCTAATAAGTGTATTTTTCACAGAGAGAAGCTTCAGCTCCAAGGTGGTTTACAAACAGAGGGGGAAATCTTCCAAAAGAAGAAAAGGAGTTTGCAAAGCTCCAGAAAACGCTCCGTAAGGGAGCTTTGGTTATAAGATACCTTATTCTTTGTCTTTTTTAAACATTGAAAGGACAGCACAAGCACGTATTGGACCTTTATTGTAGCAACTGGTTATTAGAGTATGTGAGTTTACTAGGGCTGCCACAACTAAGTACTGTAGATTAGTTGACTTTGAACACCAGAAATTGACCTGTTTAATGAGCTCAAGGTGTCTTTGATAGGATTGGGTCTTTTCTGAGTCTGTGCTTGACTTAGAGATGGCTATCTTCTGTTCCTGTGTCTTCATGTGGTCTTTCTCTGGGTCTCAGTCCTAATTACTACCAATCCTATGGATTAAGGCCCACTCTAATGGCCTTGTTTGAACCCTTTTACCTTCTTAAAGCTGTCTCCAGATAATAACCATGAAGCATCCGTACTGTCAAGACTTCAGTGACCACTATAGCATAACAGTTGTGCCTTTCGCATGGGTAAACTTTTACAAAAAGTGCTGTGCACTTTATTATTGTAGTCTATTTTGTAATAGTATTAAATAGCTTTAATTGACTTTTGCCAGATACTAGTCCACAGTTCTTAATTTATTCATACCATTGTCCAGTATCCCTATAGTTTATATTATTTCCATGTGTAATTGAGGTATTAAGAAGTTTAACTTATCCACCTTAGGGATGGTTAAGATGTTGATTCCATATAGAAACTCTGGTAGTGTGGTACCATAATTCTGTTTACAAATCATCCTGTCTGGTGTTGGTAGTGCATGCCTTTCATCCCAACCCTCAGGAGACAGAGGCAGGTGTATCTCTGTTAGTTCCAGGTCAGCTTCTTCTACAGAGTGACCTTCCAGAACAGCCAAGGCTACACAGAGAAAAACTGTCTTAAAACCCACCCTCTCCCCCCCAAAAATCACCCTGTCTAGATAATGTTGGTTTCCCAGTGCTGTTTCCAACTTTAGTCATCAAAACCTCCATTTTTAGACTGGGTTTTCCCTTTTTAGAGTGTGTCTAAATGAACCCTCTGTGATTTCCATTTGATCCAACCTATATCCATGTGGGTACAGCTATCAGAAGCTATCTGGGAAGGAGTCTTTCTTTAGGATAATTATTTCATTTGAGATAAACACCAAAGATTTGAAGTATTTATAACACGTCCTTTTTTTTTTTTTTTTTTTTCCGGACCACCTGGAAGAGGAGTTGCAAGCACAGACTGAAAAGTGGGAACAAGAGCAATCAACAGAATTTGTTGTAAATGGGCAGAAATTCATGGAATATTTTATGGCACAATGGAAATTATGTCGGATGGAGAAAAAAAGAGCCAAAAAGGAAAAGGTAAGCTGTGCACACAAATTAGGAAAAAAAGGATTGCAATTAGAGCGGTCCTGCATCTCTGTAGAAAATCAGGGTTTATTGAAGAATCGGTAGATTGTAGCAGATTCATCTACCCCATGTCTCAGAGATTTTTATCTGGTTTTTGGGCCTGCTGTATTACTGGGTCTATCATTGTTTCCCACGGTAACTGAAGAACAAGATACAGAGACCGAGATGTTATTTGGCAGTGCTGCCCTGGCACCTAGCAAGAGACCAGGATTTACTCCCAACAAGTCTGGCAAAGTACGCAAGGTAACTATATTCATGCTGCTGCCTTTCACAAGGAACCAGGAAAGCTAGAGAGAATTCTTTGCTTTTTATTGCCCTCTGTCCTGATAAGAAGGCGAAAAGATTTCTGTCTTCCTAGGCTGAGTCCATTTGAGAGCAAATGGGAAAATACTTTAATGCTAGATAACAGCTTCTAGTGAGAATCATAGTGTAGCCAACTCTGTGCCATTTATCAACACCTTACATTAAACTCCTAGGGGCTAATAATTGCCACAGCATTCTATGGTAAGGTTCATCCTGTAACTCTAACAGATGGCCACAGTACTAGCTGAACGACACCTTCCATGCTTTTAATAAATGATTTGAGAATGCTGGCTGGGGCTACAGGTATGAACCACCACACCCAGCTTGTTGAAGATTTTTAAAAATTAAGTAGAGTGTTTGGAAGGCTCTGGTTCAATCTGTAGCACTAAAAAGTTTATAATTTTATTTAGTATAATAAACATGTATTATGTAAAATGTGTACTTTTAATAAATTTTGACAAACATATGCTCCATAAAACTATCACTATAACAAGGAAATCATGAAATTTGCAGGTAAATGGTGGGAACTGGAAAAGATCATAATGAGTGAGGTATCCCAGAAGTAGAAAGACACTCATATATAATATAGGATAAACCTACTAAAATCTATACACCTAAAGAAACTAATCAAGAAGGAGGACTCTGGCTAAAATGCTCAATCTTCATTCAGAAAAGCAAGGAGGATGAACATCAGAAGGAGAAAACATGGAACAGGAAAGCCTGCCACAGAGGACCTCTGAAAAGCTCTACCCTGCAGGGTATCTTTAAGCAGATGCTAAGACTTATGGCCAACCTTTGGGCAGAGTGCAGGGAATCTTATGAAAGAAGTGGGAGATAGTAAGACCTGGAAAGGACAGGAGCTCCACAAGGAGAACAACAGAACCAAAAAATCTGGGCACAGGGGTCTTTTCTGAGACTGATACTCCAACCAAAGACCATTCATGGAGATAAACTAGAACCCCTGTACAGATGTTGCCCATGGCAGTTCAGTTTCCAAGTGGGTTCCATAGTAATGGAAACAGGGACTGTCTCTGACATGAACTGATTGGCCTGCTCTTTGATCACGTCCCCCTGAGTTGGGAGCAGCCTTACCAGGATACAGAGGAAGACAATGCAGTCAGTCCTGATGAGACATAATAGACTAGGATCAGAAGGAAGGGGAGGAAGACCTCCCCTATCAGTGGACTAGGGAAGGGACATGGGTGGAGATGGGGAAAGGAGGGTGGAATTGGGAGGGGACGAGGGAGGGAGCTACAGGGGGATTATAAAGTGAATAAATTGTAATTAATAAAAATTAAAATAAAAAAACTATCACTATGATGAAGACAATGGACATATCTATGGCTCTAAAAGGTTCCTAGTGGCAGTTTGCTAGGATCTGGGGTAAAAGGAGGAGAATATAATCAGGTATTTACTGTCACAATGAATTTGTATAGTCTAATAGACTTTTATACATTTTAAACAAATAGACTCATGAAGTATATTTTGTAGAATTTCTTTAATTTGTCAGGTTTTTTGAGATTTATCTGCATTGTAGCATATGTTAATAAATCATTCCTCTTTATTGAGCGGTATTTTATTTAATGCATATGTAATAATCTGCTTGTCCAGTCACCTGTCAGGGGATATTTATTTCTAAAAACTGCCATAAACATGTGTAAGTCTTCATATGCATTTACGTTTATGTTTCTCTTGGGTCAACTGGTACACATCTTGTGCCATAAGTAGGTATACATGTGTATAGCTCCATCAGATTGGTATAACAAGGCTTTGAAGCAGTCCTTAAATTTCCTTCAAGCTGTGCAGTATTTTGCACAGCCAACTTTACTGTGGAAGCTCATTTCCTGGACACTTCATGCTCACTTCTCTGCAGGGTAGGGCTGGGTTGTTGGAAAGGTTGATGTTGTTAACCTCACATCAGTAACGCCTGTGTTCCTAGATGAACAAACACTACCTCCACATCCCGTGCTACACCCAGTAACAGCACTGGGCCTGTCTTTGGAATGGTGCACCGCTCACCTGTGTCTCGACTACCTCCTTCTGGCAGCAAGGTCAGTATATTGTGTACAAACACATCCCTATCTGTTACCTATTTTCCCAGAGGTCCTCCTCGGTCTAGTTTCTAAAATCATGGTTTGGTGATCATTGAGATTCTGAGAATTAGGCCAGAGCAAGATAATCATTAGACCAGGGCTTTTGAAACTTTCCTTGCATGACCTCTTTCTACATAAGGAATAACCCTGGTTATATAAATATGTATGAAGCATAGGTACACACCTGGCTACATGAGATCATGCTTTAGATGCAAACAAACAAGAGATATACAAATAAGGAATTTATTTTAAGCTGGATTTGATGGTGTACACTTATAATGCTCTTACTTGGGAGGCAGAGGCAGGGCACTCACTGGCATTGTAAAGCCCTGGTGCACACACGCACATGTGAGTTCTCTCTCTCTCTCTCTCTCTCTCTCTCTCTCTCTCTCTCTCTCTCTCTCTCACACACACACACACACACACACACACAGCTGAAGCTGCACCTGTTTTTTTGTTTGTTTGTTTGTTTGTTTGTTTATTTGTTTGGAGACAGGGTCTCACTATAGAGCTCTGGCTGTCACTATAGAGGTGATCTCAGAGATCACCTGCTTCTGTTGGGATTAAAGGTGTCCATTGTGCCAACTGCACCATCTTTTAAGCCAGAAGTGTAGGATTATAGACATATGAGTGATATAAATGTAGGCTTGGGTTTCATGTGTGTGAGTGCATTCATTCTAAGGTGAGAGATAACATGAGTATCTTTCTTCTGTGCAGTCAGTAGTCACTTCTATGTGTTCTGGAAAGAAAACACTGGAAGCTGCCTGGCTTAGGGACAACAAGGAGAACATGGAGCTCAATGGCAGCATCCTGAACAATGGGTATTATGACTCGACACCTCCCTCTGCCCCTCCGGTACAACTGCAGCATTAAGTCTGTTGCCTGCACGTAGTTAGAGTTTTCGGTAATTTGCCTTTTCAGATATCTACCAGTCTCTGGGGAGCACACAGTTGGCAAAGCAGGTATCTTCCCAAGGGCAACAGGGATATTCAGTCAGGACAGTGACCTGAAGGCTGAAAATCCCTTTCCTGCCTTGATCATGTGGGTGGCATAAAGGGGTGTACAGGAAGTTGATATCAGCAGCTACACATTTGACCTGGATCCTTCCGCTTAAGCTGTACCACTCCCTGGTTGCAAGATGATTCACGCTGAGGGTTAGTAAGGTATGTGCTCCAGGAAATAATCACACAAGCCAAGAGCCTCAGTAAACCTGCACACAGCCAGGATTCCCATCCCCATTTGTTGGGGCCTTTAACTCTTTCTAGCACATTCTAGGCCTTTGGTATTACAAGTGGGGATGGGATGGGGGCCAGGTATTTTTTTTTTAATTTCTTTTTTTTTTTAAGTAGGTAAAAAAAAAAAAAAAAAAATCTTTGCCTAATCTTAGGTGGCACTGAGAATCCAAGTCAAGTCTGAACATGTTTTCTTGCTAGCCAGCATGTCAGTCTCCTGGAAACAGACACCAGATACTTATTTTTGAAGCCCATAACAGAAATTCTTGCTTCCTTTATTTTTAAAAGGTTCTATGTTGATACAGCTGAGATTATGGGTTAGTGTAGTTCTGTGCCCAGATGGGGTCACCAGAGAGCAGTGGCAGTGGCTCCTCTAAACTACCTATGTCAAGATGATCAGAACTTCTCCTTCACCCGTGTCATCTTGTTTCTCTGCTCTTTGGCCTTGGGCCTTCTAAGGGCATCTATCCATTTTCCCACCAAAGGAAAGACATGTGGCTTTTCAGCTCTCATCCCACGGATCAGGCCAAAACCCCTGCTCCCTCTACTTCATGTGGCTTTTGTCACTTGTTCCATCTTCTCAGGTTCAAACCCCTTGATTTCATGGTCGCAAAACCTTTTTTACTTACCCCAGCCCCAAGTATAGAGGTCTCCTGTTCCTGCAACCAAAGCAACAGTGGTAGCTGCCAACTACTGTTGTACTACTGGCAAGATACCACTTGGCCTGGCACAAGCCATAGACACATGCTGTAATTCTGACACGTGCTTAGCACAAAATAACATACTTATTACAAACTTCTATCGCTTTGGGGGTGGCAAAGGATCTAGTTTAAAAAGTTGTATTTTCCTAAATGTCAAGTGATTGACCTCAGTACATGGAAGTACGACTTAGACTGGGCAGGTTTCCTGCCCATGAATGATTAGACACCTAGACAAAGAACCTATTGGATCTGAGGGTGTGGAGCTGTTAAAGATGCACAAGTAACCTTTTTCCTTTGTTTTACTGGAGTGGTTCTCTAGCTTCTTAATGCTGAGACCCTTTAATGCAGTCAGTTCTTCATGTTGCGGGTGACCCCCCCAACCATAAAATCATTTTGTTGGTATTTCATAACTGTAATTTTGTTGCTGTTACGAATTTTTTATGAGTTGTAAATATCTGATATGCAATCCCCAAAGGGAATGTAACCCACAGATTGAGAACCAGATTGCTTGTTTGTTTGTGGTTTTGTTTTTAATAGTTTGAAACAGTCTCACTGTATAGTCCCAAGTTAACTTCAAAGTACCAATCTTTCTGCCTCAGCCTCAGGGTTAGAATTTATAGGTGTGGGTGAGCCATCTTGCCCAGCATGAAAGCTTATCAATGAGTGAGGCAGCTCATAATAAATATATATCTAAAACTGCTATAAAAAGGTAATGTTTCTTAAAAAACATATCTCAGTCTGCTTGTTTGACACACAAGAGGCCCTGGATTCAATCCCTAGCACACACAAAATGCAGTGGCAGGCTTAGCTCTATAGTCCTAGCTGTGCCAAAGCCTGAGACAGAACTATTTGAACCCAGGAGTTTGAGACAAGCTTGTATAATAGAGCGAGACTCTCCCTAATATTAAAAAGGGTGGGCAAGGCAAAGTGCAGTTCCCGATTAAAAATGGGATAGAACACTGCCCCACCCTGGGCCAGTCCACTCAGGTGTCACCACAGTTGTGTGTCGGGATCCACAGCTGGCTGTAACTACATCTGAGCCTCGGTGAAGATCCAGTAAAGCTTGGAAGGGCTGGATGTCTATGAAGGGGGCAGGAGCGCCAACATCACCCAGGGCTCCTTCCTCTCCTTTGAGACAATATTCATTCAATTCTGTGGCTTTAGAATAGTCATAATGTTTAACATTCTGGGCATGTGAAGCTCCTCTGCACACTGTCTTCCTACAGTGGCTCTATAAAAGATGATTTTCTAGCTCCAGAGCTGGTGCCCAAGCCTTACTCAGAAGACCTACAGGTTGTGCAGTGCCAAAACTGGCATCAGCCTCCCCATAACAAAAAATGTCCAACTGTCACCCGGTGATCCATGATCCTGAGCACCTGCAGCTCAGTGTCCTGTACGCAGTAAAGAGCCAGTGATGGCATCCTAGAGGCTGACCTTACCTTCTCTTGCTGTTTTTTTTCCTCTGCTGTGCTCCTTCGGGGCAGGACCTGCTGCCCCGACTCATTCTAGCCCCAGATATAAATACCCCCAGTCTCTGTAAGAGATCAGGAGGATCAACGAAGCATACTGTGAAAACCTTCCATCCACCCCACCTCCCCAGAATATCCCCATTACCAGTTCCTATGGTCAAGTAAAAGCTGTCCTTCCCAGGTATCCCTTCAAGCAAAGATGCTCCCCTACCAAGTCGTAGCAGCTTCCTTGTCTTAGATTCCCTGTCCATACAACACGTTCAGTCACATCCTCTGGCCTCCCTCTTTTCCAAACAGACTCACTATGAACCTCTCTGGCTGGCCTCAAAGTCCCCATCCTCTTCATGATTGCTGGAACAATCATGCCCACTTTTCCTTCAACTTCCCCTTTCTTTCAGAGATGATCTTACTATATTGCGTAGGTTGGTGTCTAACTCCACGCTTAAGGTCTTTTGTCTCAGCCTCTCCAGTACCTGAAACTATGTGTAAGCACCCAGTTTAGTAATTCTTTAGCTTCCCTGCTAGCCTGCTTCCATTTTCATTTTTCAGACAAAATGTCCAAAAGTAATGAAATAGTTGACAAATTGGTATCATGTTTAATTAAGACCAGAATATTATTATGAATAAAACTGTTATGACCATGGTTGAACAAATGTTCTTGTTGTGTACTTGAGCATATTTTGGATATATGCTTGGGAGTGGTATAGTTGGATCTTGAGGAAGTGCTATTCTTTAATGTCTGAAAAAGCTCCAGATTGATTTCCAAAGTGGTTGTAAAGTTTACATTCCCACCAGCAATGGAGAAGGGTTCCTCTTTCTCCACATCCTCTCCAGCATGTATTATCACTTGAGTTTTTGATCTTAGCCATTCTGATGGGTGTAAGGTGAAATCTCAGAGTTGTTTTGATTTGCATCGTCCTGATGATTAAGGACGTTGAACATTTCTTTAAATGTTTCTCTGCCATTCTATATTCCTCTACAGAGAATTCACTGTTAACCCTGTACTCCATTTTTAATTGGATTACTTGATTTGTTGCTTTTTAACTTCTTTAGTTCTTCATACATTCTGGATATTAGCCCTCTGTCAGATATAGTTTGGTGAAGATCCTTTCCCAGTCTGTAGGCTGTCATTTTGTTCTGATGACAGTGTCCTTTGCTTTACAGAAGAACCCCTGCTCAGATGTAGCCCATGGCAGCTCAGTATCCAAGTAAGTTCCCTATTAAGGGGAACAGGGACTGTCTCTGACATGAACTCAGTGGCAGGCTCTTTGACCACTCCTTGTGAGGGGGTATCAGCCTTGCCAGGCCAAAGAGGAGGACAATGCAGCCAGTGCTGATGAGACCTGATAAATTAGGGTCAAATGGAAGAGGAAGAGTACCTCCCCTATAAGTGGACTTGGAGAGGGGCAAGGTAGGAGATGAGGGAGTGATCGTAGAATTTGGATAGAATGAGGGAGGGGGCTACAGCTGGGATACAAAGTGAATAAACTGTAATTAATATAAAAAATAAAAATATAAAAAATTTAAAAAGTAGAAAAAAAGACTAGAATATTAAAATTATCCAGGAACAAAATTTGGAATAAATCAACAATAATGATAGATTATACATTCAAAAAACTAGAGAGTTTACCCCTAACACTAAAAAATAAGGGGAAATGGAGAATGAAATAAAACCAGGACAACCGTTTGAGAATAACTATTATAAGGAATCCATCACCAGATTGTGGGTCACACCCTTAATCCCAACACATAAGAATTATAGTAATTTAAATTTAAAAGATTCTTGCAAAAAGCAGGGTGAAATTCAAAGTGAATGTCCTTTGTGATCTAAATATAAGTATAATTAAACCTTCAATTTATAAATAAAGAGAAAGGGGAATATATTTATATATATCCACACATGCTAAGGTATGGTTAATTTCAAAATAATTTTTTAAATTGAAATTGAAAGATAATACTTTTTCTGTTGCCAGAAATCATTTCCCCCTAGGAATGATATAATCTGCCAAAAACCCTAAACCCCCAGGGTTAGGGTTGGGACAGAGTTTGGCTTTTTTCTTTCCAGGAGAATAAAAGCACAAGACCACTGGACAAGCGAATCATCTAAGGAAAAAGGATGGGTCAACAAGACAGGGGCCTACCACAGAGGGCCTCTTAAAGACTCTATCCAGCAGTGTATCAAAGCAGATGCTGAGACTCTTTTTTTTCTTTATCAATTTTTTATTTTAATTTTTATTAATTATAATTTATTCACTTTCTATCCCCGCTGTAGCTCCCTCCCTCCTCCCCTCCCAATCCCACCCTCCCTTCCCCTTTTCCATCCATGCCCCTTCCCCAGTCCACTGATAGGGGAGGTCTTCCTCCCCTTCCTTCTGATCCTAGTCTATTAGGTGTCATCAGGACTGACTGCATTGTCTTCCTCTGTATCCTGGTAAGGCTGCTCCCAACTCAGGGGGACGTGATCAAAGAGCAAGCCAATCAGTTCATGTCAGAGACAGTCCCTGTTCCCATTACTATGGAACCCACTTGGACACTGAACTGCCATAGGCAACATCTGTACAGTGGTTTTAGTTTATCTCCATGAATGGTCTTTGGTTGGAGTATCAGTCTCAGAAAAGACCCCTGTGCCCAGATTTTTTGGTTCTGTTGTTCTCCTTGTGGAGCTCCTGTCCTTTCCAGGTCTTACTATCTCCCACTTCTTTCATAAGATTCCCTGCACTCTGCCCAAAGGTTGGTCATAAGTCTTAGCATCTGCTTTGATACCCTGCAGGGTAGAGCTTTTCAGAGGTCCTCTGTGGCAGGCTCCTTTCCTGTTCCATGTTTTCTCCCTCTGATGTCCTTCCTCCTTGCTTTTCTGAATGAGGAGTGAGCATTTTAGCCAGAGTCCTCCTTCTTGATTAGTTTCTTTAGGTGTATAGATTTTAGTAGGTTTATCCTATATTATATGTCTAATATCCACTTATGAGTGAGTATATACCCTGTGTGTCTTTCTGCTTCTGGGATACCTCACTCAGTATGATCTTTTCCAGTTCCCACCATTTACCTGCAAATTTCATGATTTCCTTTTTTTTTAATTGCTGAGTAATATTCCACTGTGTAGACATACCACAATTTCTGTATTCATTCCTCATTTGAGGGCCAACTGGGTTGATTCCCAGTTGGAATTACAAATATTCTGGCTATTACAAATAAAGCTGCTACAAACATGGGTGAGCAAATGCCCTTGTTGTGTACTTGGGCATCTTTTGGATATATGCCTAGGAGTGGTACAGCTGGATCTTGAGGAAGTGCTATTCCTTATTGTCTGAGAAAGTGCCAGACTGATATACAGAGTGATTGTAAAAGTTTACATTCCCACCAGCAGTAGAGGAGGGTTCCCCTTTCTCCACATCCTCTCGAGAATGTGTTGTCACTATGGGAGATCTTTCCATCTTCTGATATCTTCTTCTTTTTTTATTTTTTATTTTTTTTATCAGTTACATTTTATTAACTCTGTATCCCAGCCATGTCCCGATCCCTCATTCCCTCCCAGTCCCTCCCTCCCTCATCTCCACTGTGCCCCTTTCCAAGTCCACTGATAGGGGGGACCTCCTCCCCATTCATCTGATCCTGTTTTATCAGGTATCTTCAGGACTGGCTGCAAAGCCCTCCTCTGTGGCCTAACAGGACTGCTCCTCCCTTCGGGGGTGGGGAGACCAAAGAGCCAGTCATTGAGTTCCTGTTAGAAATAGTCCCTGTTCCCCTCACTTTGGGAAACCAATTGGTTACTGAGCTACCACAGGCTACATCTGAGTGGAGGTTCTAGGTTATATCCATACATGGTCCTTGGTTGAATGTCAGTCTCAGAAAAGACCCTGTGCCCAGATATATTTGGTCCTTGTGGAGCTCCTATCCTTTCCCCATCAGACTAACTCCCCTTCTTTCTTATGATTCCCTGTACTCTGCCAAAGGTTTGGTCATGAGTCTTTGCTTTGAAAACACTGCTAGATATCTTCTTCTAATTGTTTCTTCAGAATATTTTTCATACAATGCTGTGGGCCGACCCAGCCGGAGTCCTCACCCGAGGGAGAATCAGGCGTTTGGATATCAGGTTAGACACAGGTAGGTGAAATGACAGAGACCACACCAAGTAGTGTTGGTTTGGATCTACTGTGCTTTACTGAAGTCAAGCCAACACTTATATTGTGATTACATAAAGAGGCACCTAAAGTTGACATATTTCCCGGAACATATACAAAGTTTATATTTTAACTGAAGGCGATCTGGTAAAAGGCAGTGTCTACAAAAAAATCTTGGCATAACGCCTCTTAAGCAGAGCAAACATAGAACTAGTGTTATTGCTGCTAATTTAGTGAGTAGAGGGCCAGGGTCTGTTAATAGCTAAGTTGGCTAAAGGTTTACAACCCTCCTAGAGTTAAGCATTGAGGAAAATTCCTCCTGTTTGTCTTGCTAAGGATTTACAATCTTTCCTTAAAGATAAGATGCTTGAGCTAGCCTGTCCGTAAAACTCATAGTATAATATAGAACTCTCTGACCTCCTATGTTTGCCTATCTTCTTTTTGCCTCATCATAAACACCTGTGTTTGGTAGTGGTTTTGTAGTAGTTTTACTGTAGTGGGAATGTCCAGAGCATTTATCCTAACAGATCCTGATTAAATATTTTCTTTAGAAAGCCCTAAAACTCTTGTCCCTTTATTAACTACAATGTTTGTTTTTTCCACAAGCAATTCCTGATGCTGAATCTGATTTATTACCTCTCCTAAAATTTTATTTTCCTTCTACTTTTATTTGCTAAAGCTTTTAGTAATCTATTAGAAATGTGTTTCCTTGAATAGTTAACTGTGCTGTTCCAAGAATCATAGAGAAACAGCAAAAAAGCTCATCAATCCAATCTTGCAACTGAGTAAAGGTGGGACTTTCAGCATATGTCTTTTTGGCTTAGATGGCCATGTTAGGATTCTTGCTAGTGACCTCCAGGTAGCATATTTCCAAAGAAAACGTATCTCCCGTCTAGTAGCACAATCTATTGATATACTACGCAGATGACGCTGGAGAGGGTGTAGCAACACAAGTCTGACTTTCTTGGTTAGGGTCACACCAAGGTACCTTATGTTCTTTGTGGCTATTGTGAAGGGTGTGTTTCTCTAATTTCTTTCTCAGCTCTTTTGTCTTTTGTATAGAGGAAGGCTACTGATTTTTTTTTGGAGTTAATTTTGTATCCACCCTCTTTGCTGAAGGTGTTAATCAGCTGTAGAAGCTCTCTGGTAGAATCTTTGAGGTCACTCAAGTACACTATCATATCATCTGCAAATAGTGATACTTCGACTTCTTCCTTCCCAATTTTTATCCCCTTGATCTCCTTTAAATGCCTTATTGCTCTAGCAACGACTTCAAGAACTATGTTGAAACGATATGGAGAGAATGGGCAGCCTAGCCTTGTCCCTGATTTCAGAGGGAATGATTTAAGTTTCTGTCCATTTAGTTTGATGTTGGCTATAGGCTTGCTACATATTGCCTTTACTATATTCAGGTATATGCCTTGTATCCCTGATCTCTCCAAGACTTTGAACATAAATGGATGTTGGATTTTGTCAAATTCTCTTTCAGAATCTAAGGAGATTGTCATGGTTTTTTTCTTTCAGTTTGTTTATATGGTGGATCACATTGATGGATTTCTGTATTTTCAACCACCCTTCATGGCTGGGATGAATCCTACTTGGTCATAGTGGATGATATCTTTGATGTGTTCTTGTATTCAGTTTGAAAGTACTTTGTTAAGTATTTTTGCATCAATATTCATAAGGGATAGACAAACCCTTAGCCAAACTAACTAAAAGAAAGAGAGACACTATCCAAATCAATAAAATCAGAAATGAAAAGGGGGATATAAGGACAGACACTGAGGAAATGCAAACAATCATTAGGTCTTATTTCAAAAGCCTATACATCACAAAATTTGAAAATCTAAATGAAATGGACAATTTTATTGATCGATTCCACTTACCAAAGCTGAATCAAGACCAGGTAAATCAATTAAATAGTCCTATATCCCCTAAGGAAATAGAAGTGGTCATCAAAAGTCTCCCATTCAAAAAAAGCCCAGGGCCAGATGGTTTCAGCGCAGAATTCTACCGGACCTTCAAAAAAGAGCTAACACCCATACTCTTCAAACTATTCCACAAAATAGAAACAGAAAGAACACTACCAAACTCATTCTGTGAAGCCACAGTCACCTTGGTACCTAAACTTCACAAAGATGCTGAGACTCTTAACCCAACTTTGGGCAGAGTACAGGAAATACTGTACTCTGAATTCTGAAAGTAGGGGAAGATAGTAAGACCTTGGGAGGACAGGAGTTCCACAAGGAAAGCAACTGAACCAAAATATCTGGGCACAGGGGTCTTTTCTGAGACTGATACTCCAACCAAGGATGATGCATGGAGATAACCTAGAACCCCTGCTCATATGTAGCCCATGGCATCTCAGTCTCCAAGAAGGTACCCTAGTAAGGAGAACAGGGACTGTCTTGACATGAACTCAGTGGCAGGCTCTTTTACTACCTACCCCCCCCAAAAAAAAATAAAGGGCAGCAGCCTTGCCAGGCCACAAAGGAGGACAATGCAGCCAGTTCTGATGAGACCTGATAAGCTAGGGTCAGATGGAAAAGAAGGAAGACCTTCCTTCTTGGACTTGGAGAGGGGAATGGGAGGAGATGAGGGAGGGAGGGTAGGATTTCGAGGGAATGAGGGAGTGGGCTACAGCTCAGATACAATGTGAATATACTGTAATTAATATAAAAAATAAAAATTTAATTTAAAAAACAGCAAATGTCCCAAGAAAAAGAGTAAATTAACCAAGTGGTATCACCCACCTCCAGCTGGCTGGCCTGAAATCATGCCAGCACCCATGCCACTATCTTGGCCCACTGAGTGGCTGCTCCTTCCCACTGGGCAAGTACCCTATGAGGGCTGGGGTTGGGACAGCCAGGGCAGCCACTCCCTTTTTTCTTCCTGCCATGTGGCTGGCCCACCCATGGTGGATTCCTAAATACTTGTCTCTGCTGCCTTCTACAGATGTAAGTGGCAAATATGGTTCCAATTCAATTAAAAATTAAAGCTGGCATTAGGATTGGAGCATGGCTTTCTCCTCTTTACCCACATATACTTGTTAAAGGAATGTCCAAAATCTCTGTCTCATAGCAGAAGAGCCACCTGGTATGGGACAGAGGAAAACAAAAACCAAGGGACGATTTTATTGTCATTAATCCCATAGTCGTTTGGTTTTCATTTTACTCTAAAACTTTTCTTAAGGTATAAATAATATCTCAAAATTTTAAGATTATTATGTATGTATAAGCTTTCTGTTGTGGTACTAGTAGGCATACAGAGTACTAACTAATTCTAGAAATAAGCTATATCTAGCTTCCTGTATGTGTTTTCAGGTTTGAGTCAGAAACAGGTAATGAGGAACAAAGTTTGTGTACCTCAGATGTGCTTAATAGATTGTGGTCCTCAAACCTTTTGGACATCTGTTAAGTTTTCAACAACAACCCATGACCATTCCTAAGAGTAACCTTTGAGGTATCCAAACTCATGATGGGTTCCTGCAACGATGAATCAATCTGGACTGTGGGAACACCAACCACTGGGAAAAACTGCTCCAAGCCTCTCTGCCACCAGGTTCTGAGCAAACAGTAGACACCTTAGGGTTGACTGCTGTGTTCTAGTCAGGATTGCCACTAAGCTGACAAACACCATCCAAAGATCAGTTTTAGACTACAAACTTCTCAGGACATTCAAATTGCTGAGTTCATAGGAGACTGACAAGAACATTTTACATAACTTGGAACTCAAAAATATTTAATCCCAAGACTGCCAAATACAACCAAGATGGATTTTGTGTAAATCTTGACAGAAATATATTCATTATTGTAAATAGTTTTACTATGTTATATTTAAAACCTTTCCTTTTTAGGTTTTATTGTTGTTGTTGTTTGGTCAATTGGTTTGGTTTGGTTTTCAAGACAGGGTTTCTCTGTGTAACCTTTGTTCTACTTGACTCACTTTGTAGACCTGGCTGGCCTTGAACTCATAGAGATCTGCCTGCTTCTGCCTCCCTGAGTGCTGGGACTATAGTCAAGTGCTGGGATTACATGTATGTGTCATTATACCCAATCTTTCCTTTTTATTTAGGCAAAACAAGGGGAATGTTGCAGGATATTTAATCACACTGTGAATCCAAGATTGTGTTGTTTACTGGAAAAACCTGTTTCTTGTTGTGGAATGGCTCAGCCTTAGCACACACTTTTAATCCAAGAGCTATCTTCTTGAATATTGTAAACAGGATTAAATATAGTTAACCCTAGGTCAAGAGGCAGAGCAAGCAACCAATTGACAGGAAGTGAACATAGGAAAAAGAAAACAGAGAGAGTAATAGGAAGTCAGGAGGATAGATAGTGAGCTGCACAGGAAGTAGAAGGGAGGGGCATTCAGTTGGAAGGAGGCTGTTAGAGTCAGTGTGGGGTTGAGGGTATTCCTTCTGGGATGTTGGCTGAAGAAGGTTAGCTGGGTGCTTTCTCTGGCTCTCTGAGCAAGCCGACTTTCAACTCAACATCTGTCTCCCGATTCTATTGGTAAAATGAAATGGTTGAGATTTTATTAAAAACATTTTACCTCTCTCTTTTGCCTTTCTTCTCATAGCAGTACTGGTCTACATTAGATAGAGAGTTGGAGTGACATCCCTAATGTCCTAGTTACTGTCTATTGCTGTGATAAAAACTATTACCAAAAGCAAATCAGAAGGGGTATATTGTATCTACCATTGAGGGAAGTCAGGGCTGGAACCTGGAGGCAGGAACTGAAGCAGAGGCCATAGAAAGATAATGCTTATTGCTTATGGCTTGCTCCCCATGTTTTGTTTGTTTGGTTGGTTGGTTTGGTTTGGTTTTTCGAGACAGAATTTCTCTGTATAGCTCTGGCTGTCCTGGAACTCACTCTGCAGATCAGGGTGGCCTTGAACTTATAGAGATATATCTAACTCAAGCTCCCAAGTGCTGGGTTTAAAGGCATGCACCACCACCGCCTGGATCCTCTTGCTTTCTTATAGCACCCAGGACCACCTGCTCAAGGGTGGCACAGCCTCTGGTGGTTTATGACCTCAACTGACGTTCCTTTTTCAAGATGACTCTAGTTTGTGTCAAGCTGCTAAGAAACTAATCAGGACACCTAATGTCAAAGAATCACTAGCATCACTACTTGGGAGGGAGAGACAGGAAAATAAAAGTTCAAGTCTGTCAGTTTGAGGCCAGGCTGGTCTTAAATGAGACTTTGAGCACAACATTCACTAATAGTAATTTTATAAAATGCTCAGTCCGTGCTGTGTTTTATATACTTTCCAGATATAATCACAAAGCCGTAGAAGTATTTATATGACAATATCATCACTTTGAAGTTAAATGAGACACAGAGATTAAGCACCACGACAAAGGTCACAGGGCTAGCATGAAGACTGGAAACTAGGAAGCCTCATTTGTTACCTAGAAGCTTCAACCTCTTTTGCGGGCACAAGGTCTCAAACTCCTGAACCTTAAGTGTGAAATCTGCCTTTAGGCTGTTTCCAGCCCCCTGTCCTTTGCTTTCCTGCTCAGGTTGGACCCTGCTGTCACCTAGGAAAGAACATGAGGAAACTGAGAGCCCTAATAAGAACCATCAATAGCTTCTGGAGCTGTAGAGATGGCTCAGTGGTTAACAGCACTGGCTGCTATTGCAGAGGACCAGGGTCCAATTCCCAGCACCCAGATGACAGCTCAGAGCTGCTTGTAACTCCAGCTCCAGGGGACCAGTGGCCTCTTCTGGACACCTGCACCCATGTTTTTAAAAACCAGCAGCTTACCTATAGCCTCTCTTTCTGCTCCAAGAAGAGCCTAAAGGATAGCAGCACCTAGAGAACCCAACCA
The DNA here is from genome assembly GCF_030254825.1 of Meriones unguiculatus. NCBI lineage: Eukaryota > Metazoa > Chordata > Mammalia > Rodentia > Muridae > Meriones > Meriones unguiculatus. The sequence continues at coordinate 119,859,831 of NC_083369.1, forward strand.
CCACAGTGGAACTAATACATGAAAAGCTCTAGGCCACATGCTGTGGACCAACACATCACACCTCCCCACCATCCATCATGGGTACCTGGGCTTATTGCAGCCTCCTTTATTCTTTCCTGGGTGAGCTATGTCTTACCAGCCAGGACCTTGTATAAGTGTCCTTCCTTTCGGGAGTATTTTAGAAAGCAAACCTTGGTGCCTAGAAGATGGGTGGGAGTGGTGGAAAGCCCAGTAACAGAAAGACAACAAGAGGGTGGTGGAGGCAACAGCCTAAATCTGAAAGAGTGAGGAACGATTTGGGCTCGGTTGAGCTTGGGATGTGACCTGGGGACGACCACCCACAGTAACAGGAAAGAGTGGCAAAGATCCCCAGCTTGTTTGGAGAAGCCCCAGGTTACTCAACACTCACACACAGAGAGTGCCAGCCACATGCGGCCACCTCAGCCATCTATAGGCTTTGCAGTGCCTCCAACAGCCTTGGCTCCAGCTCTGCCTCCAGTATTCCATGCCCAGCTGTCCATGCCTAAAAGAGGACAAGAGGAATATCCTGTCTCCTTTTCAATGAAAGAATTGACTTTCTTGCTTATTTTGTTTTGTTTTGGTTTTATATTTGCTTTTGCCTTGTATCACCTTGTTATACACATTCATCCAATAGCTCTGGCCTTCAAAACTGGTGATTCCTGGTCAAAGTCAAATACATGTAGAACATTTCCCCAGTTGTAGTTGTGCAAAGGAACCCCCAGAATAAGAAACCAATATAAGCTATTGCCCTTTCTATAGTCTAATATGCAATGCACAACCTTCTGCTTTATGGGAAGATCTATATATCACATATATATATATATATATTATATATCATATGCGTTCACTAACGTGTGTGCCTGTACTTGATTCCTCTTTTCTTTTGGATTTGCTGGTATGAGATTATTTATATCCTGTGTTTTCATGGGTGCAGTTAACTTCCTTGGGTGGGAGTTTTTCTTCTAGTACCTTCTATACGTCTAGATATGTGGAAAGGCATTGCTTAAATTTGGTATTGTCATGGACTATCTTGTTTTCTCCATGTATAGCAACTGAATGTTTTGCTGGTTATAGCAGTCTGTGTTGGCATCTGTTGTCTCTTAGAGTTTTCAAAATACCTGTACAGGCCCTGCTGGCTTTTACAGTCTTTCTTGAGAAGTCAGGTATAATTCTAATATTTCTTTATATGTTACTTGGCTTTTTCTTCTTGCATCTTTTAATATTTTCTTTGTTCTGTATGTTTAGAGTTTTGATAATTATGTGGCAGGGGGACTTTCTTTTTTTGGTCTAATTCTACTTGTTGATTTGTAAACTTCCCATTGTACCTTTACAGGTATGTCCTTCTTTAGGTTGGGACAACTTTCTTCTATGATTTTGTTAAAAATAATTTTTAGGCATTTGATTTGGGAATCCTCTCCTTCTTCTATTCCTTTTATTCTTAGGTTTGGTCTTTTCATAGTGACCCACATTTCCTGAATGTTTTGTGTCAGAAATTTTTCAGATTTAACATTTTCTTTGACCTATGTATTTTTTTCTATCATCTCTTCAATGTCTGATATTCTTCCTCCTATCTCTTATATTCTGTTGGTGATGCTTGTCTAGGTTTTCCATTTCCAGGTTTCGATCAATTTTTATTTCCTCTACTACTTCTATTTCCAATTTTACATCTTGAACAGTTTTATTCATTTCTTTCAAGTGTGTTTTTGTTTGTTTGTTTGTTTGTTTGTTTTGTTTCCTTAGCATTCTTCTAGGGATTTATTGATTTCCAACAATTTTTGCTTGCTTGTCTTTCCCTCGATTTTTTAAGGGATTTTTCATTTCTTCTTTTTTTTTTTTTTAATTTTATTTTTTTTTATCAGTTACATTTTATTAACTCTGTATCCCAGCCGTGTCCCGATCCCTCATTCCCTCCCAGTCCCTCCCTCCCTCCCTCCCTCATCTCCACTGTGCCCCTTTCCAAGTCCACTGATGGGGGGGGACCTCCTCCCCATTCATCTGATCCTGTTTTATCAGGTATCTTCAGGACTGGCTGCAAAGCCCTCCTCTGTGGCCTAACAGGACTGCTCCTCCCTTCGGGGGTGGGGAGACCAAAGAGCCAGACATTGAGTTCCTGTTAGAAATAGTCCCTGTTCCCCTCACTTTGGGAAACCAATTGGTTACTGAGCTACCACAGGCTACATCTGAGTGGAGGTTCTAGGTTATATCCATACATGGTCCTTGGTTGACATTTCTTCTTTTTTTAATACTTTATTATTAATTACACTTTATTCATTTTGTATCCCCCATAAGCCCCTCCCTCCTCCCCTCCCAGTCCATAAGTGTGTGGGTTTATTTCTGGGTCTTCTGTTCAGTTCCATTGATCCACCATTCTGTTTCTATACCAGTACCATGCAGTTTTTAGAACTGTTGTTCTATAGTACAGCTTGAGGTCAGGGATGGAGATACCTCCAGAAGATCTTTTATTGTAGAGGATTGTTTTAGCAATTCTGGGTTTCTTGTTATTCCATAGGAAGTTGAGAATTTTTCTTTCCGGGTCTATAAAGAATTGTGTTGGCAATTTGATGGGAATTGCATTAAATCTGTAGATTGCTTTTGGTAAGATGGCCATTTTTACTATGTTAATCCTGCCAAGCCATGAGCATGGGAGATCTTTCCATCTTCTCATATCTTTTTCTAATTCTTTCTTCAGAGACTTGAAATTTTTTTCATACAAGTCTTTGACTTGCTTGATTAGGGTTACACCAAGGTACTTTATGTCATTTGTGGCTATTGTGAAGGGTGTTGTTTCCCTAATTTCTTTCTCAGCCCTTTTGTCTTTTGTATACAGGAGGGCTACTGATTTTTTTTGAGTTAATTTTCTTTCCAGCCACTTTGCTGAAGGTGTTTATCAGTTGTAGGAGTTCCCTGGTAGAGTTTTTGGGGTCTACTATCATATCATCTGCCAATAATTATAATTTGACTTCTTCCTTTCCAATCTGTATCCCCTTGATCTCCTTCAACTGTCTTATTGCTCTAGCAAGGACTTCCAGCACTATGTTGAAGAGATATGGAGAGAGTGGGCAGCCTTGTCTTGTCCCTGATTTCAGTGGGATTGCTTTAAGTTTCTCTCTGTTCAGTTTGATGTTGGCTATAGGCTTGTTATATATCGTCTTTACTATGTTTAGATATGTGCCTTGTATCCCTGATCTCTCCAATACTTTAAACATGAATGGATGTTGGATTTTGTCAAATGCTTTTTCAGCATCTAGGGAGATTAGCATGTGTTTTTTTTTTCTTTCAGTTTGTTTATATGGTGGATCACATTGCTGGATTTCCATATATTGAACCATCCCTGCATACCTGGGATAAAGCCTACTTGGTCATAGTGGATAACATCTTTGATGTGTTCTTGGATTCGGTTTGCAAGTATTTTGTTAAGTATTTTTGCATCAATGTTCATAAGGGATATTGGCCTGAAATTCTCTTTCTTTGTTGAGTCTTTGTGAGGTTTAGGTACCAAGGTGACTGTGGCTTCATAGAATGAGTTTGGTAATGTTCCTTCCGTTTCTATTTTGTGGAATAGTTTGAAGAGAATTTGTGTTAGCTCTTCTTTGAAGGTCTGGTAGAATTCTGCGCTGAAGCCATCTGGTCCTGGGCTTTTTATGGATGGGAGACTTTTGATGACCGCTTCTATTTCTTTGGGGGATATAGGACTATTTAATTGATTTACCTGGTCCTGATTCAGCTTTGGTAAGTCAAATCGATCAAGAAAATTGTCCATTTCGTTTAGATTTTCAAATTTTGTGGCATATAGACTTTTGAAGTAAGTCCTAATGATTGTTTGGATTTCCTCAGTGTCTGTAGTTATGTCCCCCTTTTCATTTCTGATTTTGTTGATTTGGGTGGTGTCTCTCTGCCTTTTAGTTAGCTTGGCTAAGGGTTTGTCTATCTTGTTGATTTTTCTCAAAGAACCAGCTCTTGGTTTCATTGATTCTTTGAATTGTTTTATTTGTTTCTAATTGGTTGATTTCAGCCCTGAGTTTGATTATTTCCAGCCGTCTACTCCTTCTTGGTGTGTCTGCTTCTTCTTTTTCTAGGGTTTTTAAGTGAGCCATTAAGTTGCTTGAATGCACTGTCTCAAATTTCTTCTGGAAGGCACTTAGTGCTGTGAACTTTCCTCTTAGCACTGCCTTCATTGTCTCCCACATGTTTGGGTATGTTGTGTCTTCATTTTCATTGATTTCTAGGAAGACTTTAATTTCTTTCTTTATTTCTTCCCTGACCCAGCTGTCATTTAGTAACAAGTTGTTCAGTTTCCATGTGTGTGTAGGCTTTTTGCTATTTCTGTTATTGTTGACGTCCAGCTTTATTCCATGGTGATCAGACAAGATACAAGGGATTATTTCACTCTTCTTGTATGTGTTGAGGCTTGCTTTGTGACCAACTATACGGTCTATTTTGGAGAAGGTTCCATGAGGTGCTGAGAAGAAGGTAAATTCTTTTGTATTTGGGTGTAAAGTTCTGTAAATGTCTGTTAGGTCCATTTGATTCATGACCTCTGTTAGAGACGTTGTTTCTTTGTTTAATTTCTGTTTTGTTGACCTGTCCTTTGTTGAGAGTGGGGTGTTGAAATCTCCCACTATTAATGTGTGGGGATCTATATGTGGTTTAAATTTTATCAATTTTTCTTTAACAAATGTGGGTGCTCTTGTATTTGGGGCATAGATGTTCAGGATTGTGATGTCTTCCTGGTGGAATTTTCCCTTGATGAGTATGAAGTGTCCTTCCCCATCTCTTTTTATTAATTTTGGTTGAAAGTCTATTTTATCAGATATTAGAATGGCTATTCCTGCTTGCTTCTTGGGACCATTCGCTTGGAAAGTCGTCTTCCAACCCTTTACCCTTAGGTAATGTCTATCTATGTGCCTTAGGTGTGTTTCTTGTATGCAACAGATAGCTGGATTTTGTTTATGTATCCATTCTGTTAGTCTGTGTCGTTTTATTGGAGAGTTGAGTCCATTGATGTCGAGAGAGATTAATGACCAGTGGCTGTTAGATCCCTTGATTTTGATGTTGGCTGTGGTCATAAGGTTGTGTGCTTGGTTACTTTTTGTTTTACTGTAGTAAGGTTAATTATTTCCTGTGTTTTCTTGAAAGAAGGTAATTTTTTTAGGGTTGTATTTTCCCTTCCAGTGTCTTCTGTAATGCTGGATTTGTGTGTAGGTATTGTTGAAATTTGTTTCTGTCATTGAATATCTTGTTTTCTCCGTCTATGAGGACTGAGAGCTTTGCAGGGTATAGTAACCTGGGCTGACATCTGTGTTCTCTTAGCGTCTGCATGATATCTGACCAGGCCCTTCTGGCTTTCATAGTCTCTGTTGAAAAGTCAGGTGTGATTCTAATGGGTTTGCCATTATATGTTACTTGGCCTTTTTCCCTTGCAGCTTTTAGTATTTTTTCTTTGTTCTGTATCCTTACTGTTTTGATTATTATGTGGCAGGAGGATTTTCTTTTCTGGTCAAATTTGTTGGGTGTTCTGTAGGCCTCCTCATGTATTCTTATTGGCCTCTCCTTTAACTTGGGGAAATTTTCTTCAATGATTTTGTTGAAAATATTTTCTGGGCCTTGGAGAAGGGAGTCTTCTTTTTCCTGTATACCTATTATTTTTAGGTTTTGTCTTTTCATATTGTCTTGGATTTCGTGGACGGTCTGTGTCAGGAATTTTTTGGATTTAACATTTTCTTTGACAGATACATCGATTTCTTCCATTGTATTTTCTACACCTGAGATTCTTTCTTCCATCTCTTGCAGTCTGTTGGTTATGCTTACCTCTGTAGTTCCTGTTTTCTTTCCTAGATTCTTCCTCTCCATTATTTCCTCCATTTGTGTTTTCTTTAATTTTTCCAGTTCTATCTTCAGGTCTTGAGTTGTTTTGTTTACTTCCTTCACCTGTCTGATTGTACTTTCCTGTTTTTCTTTTAGTTCCTTCAACTCTGTTTCTTTTATTTCATTCAGTGCTTTAAGCATTTCCTTTCTAAAGGCCATAAACTGTTTGGCCACAACTTCCTCTATTTCTTTACGGATGGCAATATTCTGTTTGAGTTTATCTTCCTCTATGTCTTTACATATCTTATTTGTTTCCTCTGTTATCATCTTCATGAGCATAGTTGTTAGGTCATCTTCTTGGATTTCAGTTATGCTGGGGTGTCCAGGGCTACTTGCCCCTGGGTAACTGGGTTCTGGAGATGCCATATTGCTCTGTCTTTTGTTGCTTGAGCTTTTATGCTGGCCTCTACCCATTGTGCTATCTTAGGTGTTTGGGGTTATTTTCTGGGGATCCTGTGGTGGAGAGAATCCCCTTTGCAGAAAGCTGTTTTTTCCTGAAGGAAGTCTTCTCAGCTTTTTGGGTATAGTCCCTGGATGGCTGGCGTTTTTTCAGGAGTTGCTGCTGCTCACCTCAGGGATAGAGACCTGAGTGGTAACTGTGTTCTTTGTTAGTCAAGAGGGTTCTCCTCTCGCCCAGGGAAGTCCTGAGGGCAGCTGCCCTGTTTCTGGGTTTCTTGCTGTAAATTTAATGATCAGCTGCTGTGACCCAGTTGGACATCTGGCGCGCAGCAACTGTTTGTGCCTGTGTCTGGAGCACAGCTGAGTGATGGCGGCTCGGCCCCACCGGTCTGCGAGACTTTTTCCAGGGAAGGACTGGGTGATTTAAGTCAGTACAGTTTCCTTCCTTCCCTGTGGATTCTCTGGATACAGGGACTCCCAGTCTCCCTTTTTTGCCCTGGGGCGCACCGCTCCTTCTCCACCAGCTAGCTGGCTCGCAGAAACTGCTTGTGTCTGCCTTTCCGGCCTTTGGGAGCCTGAGCGTCTCCCTCAACTGGGTAATTTTCCTGAGACCTTTTCGGGGTGGGGGTGTCGGCTGAGTGCTCTGAGATCAGACCAGCCGTTTCCCTCCCTGTGGGTTTGCACCCGACAGTGAAACTGAGTCTCTGGTGCCCTGGTGTCCTGGGGCCCACAGTTCTATCTGAGGCGGTGAATCAGGCGTGTAGGCAGGGCTCTGTGCAGGCACCTGGGTCCCCGGCTCTGGCTCCAGGCTGGCTCCTGGGGCGCCCGAGGAACCCGAGTCTTTTCCAGGGGATGTCTGGGTGACCTAAGGTCGGTCCCAATCGTTTCCTGTACCGTTGGGTTATCTCTCGACTGAAAATTCCAGTCTCTGATAGTTTGGTTTGCACGGTTCAGTCTGGGACCGCGACCAGAGACACTCACGTGTGGCTCTGGGCTGGCAGCCAAGCGTCTGGCGGAACCGCAATCTCTTCCACGGTTTAGCCGGGTGAGTTAAAAGCTGATTGAATCCCCCACCGTGGTGTATCCTCTTACCTGGGAAACACAATCGTCTGTGTTTTATGGACGCGAGTTCTGCTTGCTGGTCACTGTGCCAATCCCGCTGTGCTGCTGGTCAGAATGAGAGTCCTCCTGGTGCTACCATCTTGCCCCACCCCCTCATTTCTTCTTTTTAAGGTTGTTTTGATTTGTTTTATTTTTGGTTTGGTTTGACTTTTTGGGGGTTCATCTGCGTTGGAATATTCAGGGCTTGTTTTTCTATGATTGCTGAGCTCTCGTGTTGTCATATTGTCTTGGGTGTTGTTTGTTGATTGTGTTCTGACACTGGCATCTAGGCATATGAATTTGGGGTGATTTTAGGTCTAGGTGTCAATTTCTGGGTTTGTCTTTGTTGTTTTCCCCTTGGTTTTGGTTTCCTCTTTGGTCTTCTGTCTGGAGTGTCCTATATTTGAGTAGAGGTTCTTTACCTAAGTTGGGGGCTATAATTCTGGCTGCTTTTGTGGCCTCTGCTCTTCAATTCCACTGGAGTTGGGGACCAAGGTATTTTCATAAGGACAGATGGCACGATTGTGGGTAGGCTGGGCAGACACTGAATGGGGACTGTTTGGCTCAAGCAGGCTGCCTATGGTTCTGGTGGCCTGAAGTGTCCTCTGGTCCAGCAGGGTCCCCTGGCTGGAGTTTAAGTTCAGGATATGAGGAGGAGGAAGGGAGGGCCAGTTGGGGGTGTGCTGGGAAAGCACTGAGAAAGTGGGTATCATCCACTGGTGACCAATTTACCTGGGGTTCTTGTGGTGGGGTGGAGCAGGGGGCTTCCACCACGGTTGTGGGCCAGGATATGGTGACAAGGAGGAATAGGTGGTTGAGTGTAGGCTGGAATGACTAGGAAGAAATGTTGGTGGTCTGTGGGTGGAAATGACGTACCTGGGCTTCTAGTTGTCAGCTTAGCCTCTAGTGGAGCAGGAGGTTTCTTCTAGAGTTATAGGCTTGGATTTAGTGATGAAGAGAGTAATATAGCTAGGAGTACACTGGGTAGGCACTGAGGGAGTGTTGGTGTTCTGCCAGTGGTATGGTGAGGAGGTTGGAAGTCTTACTTGAGGTTCTGGATGCCAGCTACTGTAGCCACTGATAAAGCAGAAGACTCCTGGTGGAGTTTTGGGCCAGGATATGTTGATGAGAACAGCAAAGATTTTTTTTTTTTTTTATGGATAGGGCTTCATGTATCCCTGGCTAACTTTGGTGTAGCTGAATAATCATGAACTTTTGATGATCTGGCTTCCACTCCTTAAGTGTGAGGATTACAGTGACATACCACCATACCTGGTTTGTGTCATATTGGAAAAAAAATTCTTTAAACATGCAGGACAGGTACTTTGCCAACTGCCTTCTTAGCCCCTGCATGAGGGTTCTTTAACATGGAATGTAAATGCTGGCATTTTGTCAAACATACCATCAGATGATGCTAATTAAGTCACATCAAATCTCTATTACATGATGAGAACAAATGGCTGTTCATCCAGAGCACTGACACTGTGGGTCAATCTTGGTGGAGGAATGCATGCCATGAGTACCTAAGTCTCTGACTGACTTCATTTCCAAAGGGGGAAAATAATCAGAGAGTAACAGTACGGTACATGTTCTAAGAAAGTCTTGGCATATCGTGTGGCTTTAAACTAGTGTGTCTAATGGTGTGTGTATGTGCATATAAAAACCTTACTGAGTTTGTTCTTTGACAGTTCCCTATATAGAAAGTACATTCTGACTGCTCTAATTTGTATTCTCTAGAATCTCCCACACCTTTCCTCTCTACAAGTTTTTAATGAAAATTTTGTATTTTAAATTTATTTTATATTTTTATTAAAATATAATGACATGCCATTTATTTTTCCTTCTAATCCTTCCCTTGTCCCTTCCCTCCTCCTTGTCCCTACTTCACTCAGTAAGCAATTTCTCTCTCACACACACACAGACACACATACACACAATCACCACCACCAGCAGCAGCAACAAAACCAACAACAGAATAACAGGAATTAGCAAACATTGGTCATTGATATCTTTCAATCTCAATGCACTCAATCCCAACCCCCCGCCTCCAAAAGAAACAGGCCAACAGAATGGTTGTGAAAACAAGATCCATTCTTCTGATGCATACAAAAAACACACCTCAGCAACAAAGGTAGACATTACTTCAGAGTGAAAAGACTTAAGAAATAAGCTGGTGTAGCCATTCTAATATCTAACAAAATAGACTTTCAACTAAAATTAATCAAATGTGACAGGAGAGATACATAATACTTATCAAAGCAAAGATCCACCAAGATGAGCTTTCAATTCCTTTTTTATTATTTTTATTAATTACAGTTTATTCACTTTGTATCCCAGCTATAGCCCCTTCCCCCATTCCCTCCTAATCACACCCTCCTTCCCTCTTCTTCTCCTATGCCCCTCCGCCAGTCCAATGATAGGGTATGTCCTCCTCCCCTTCTATCTGACTTTAGTCTGTCAGGTCTCATCAAGACTGGCTTCTTTGTTTTCTTCCGTGGACTGGTAAGGCTGCTCCCCCCTCAGGGGGAGGTGATCAAAGAGTCAGTCCATGAGTTCATGTCAGAGATGGCCCCTGTTCCTATTGGGGAACTCTCTTGGACACTGAGCTGCCATGGACTACTGCTGTGCAGGGGTTCTAGGTTATCTCCATACATGGTCCTTGTTTGGACCATCAGTCTCAGAAAAGACCCCTGTGCCCAGAGTTTTTGCTTCTGTTCCTCTCCTTGTGGAGCTCCTGTTCCTTCCAGGTCTTTCTAACTCCCCTTCCTTTCATAAGATCCTCTGTACTCTACAAAAAGTTTGGCTGTGAATCTTAGTGTATGTTTTGATACCCTGCTGGGTAGAGTCTTTCAGAGGCCCTCTGTGATAGGCTCCTGTCCTGTTTCCTGTTTTCTCCCTCTTTTAATGTCTATCTTGTTTATCTTTCTAAACGAAGATTGAGCATCTTACCAGGGTCTTCCTTCTTGATTAACTTCCTCAGGTGTGCAGATTTTAGTATGTTTATCCTACATTATATGTCTAATAACCACTTATGAGTGAGTATATACCATGTATGTCTTTCTGCTTCCGTTATTAATGTTGAACTGTCTCTTGTACCCATGTGATAAGAAACAGTGTTCACCAATTATTCCTGATTGGCTGATAAAAAGCTTACACTTAGGTAGGGCAGAAGTTGGTAGCTCTGGCTAAGATTTGGAGATTTAGGGGACAGGAAGATCTAGGGAAGAACACAAGGGTAGGAGGATGGGGAAGGAAGAAGCCATCATGGGTTAGATGGAGAGCGAGCCACATGGCCAGAATGGATGGAGGAATTGGCCCAGATATTTACAGAATTATGGATGGGAGGTAACCTGGGATGGGGCTGGGAAGTAAAGGTAGCTTTTAGAGGGTTAATATATGCCTTGCCCCAGATAAGATAAGGCTATTCTAATATCTGTCAGGTGTCTGTGTTATTTATTGTTTGTGATAGTGGGTTACATACATCACCATAATAATTATGGGACTAATAATAAATATTGCTAGATCATACCACTAATTAACAGTAACACCAAATATACTGAAGATAAAGTGGGAAATAGCCTTGAATTCATTGGCACAGGGGAAAACTTCCTGAACAGGACACCAACAGTACAGGCATTAAGAACAACAAACAGTAAATGGGACATCATGAAATTGAAAAGCTTCTATAAAGCAAAAAATACAGTCAATACAACAAAGTGACAACCTACAGAATGGAAAAAGAATTTCACTAACTCCACACCTGACAAAGAGCTAATAACATATATGTGTATGTATATATATATATATATATATATGCATATACATATATTAATGAAGAAACTACACATCAGCAAAACAAATAATCCAATTAAAAGTGGGATTCAGATCTACACAGAATTCTCAATGAGAAATATCAAATGACTGAGAAAGAATTGGGTAAAACAACTGATATTGGGGGGGCAGTCTGAGGGGAAGGTAGAAACCTAGAGCAACAGGAACTCCAAGGAATCTATTAGGGTGACCCACTCCTAGTAATGGGTAATACGAAGCTTGAAATGGCCATCTCCTGCAACGAAGCAAGACTTCCAGTGGAGTTCTTAGGACACAAATCTCACCCAAAACCTTCAACCTACAATTTTTCCTGCCTACAAGATATGCTGGAGTGAAGGTAGCACAGAAATTTTGGGAGTGGCTAACCAATGACTGGTCCAGCTTGAGACCCATACCACAGGAGGGAACCTGCCCCTGACACTGCCTAGAGGTCCAGAAACCACAGGTTGGGTGTCCCTGAGATCTAGTATAGAACCAAACTTGAATAGCAAAAAAGAGTCAATTAAATGATGCCTAATAGTGTTCTTCTATAGACAAAACTGGCACCTAAGACAATTGTCATCAGAGAGACTTCATTGAGAAACTGATAGGAACATATACAGAGACCCACAGCCAAAAATTATGTGGAGGGAAATCTTGATAAAGAGGGAGAGGAAGGAGTGTAGGAGCCAGAAGGGTCAAGGATACCGCACACACACACACACACACACACACACACACACACACACACACACACAAAACCCACAGAGTCAACAAACCTGAACTACTTACAGGGGCTCAGAGACTGAACTGACACTCAGGTAGCCTGCATGGGTCTTACCTAGGCCCTCTGTATAAATGTTATAGTTGTTAGCTTGGTTTTTTGTGGGACTCTTAATAGTGGGAGTGGGGGGCTATTTATGATGTTTTTGCCTGGCTTTGAGGACTCTTGTCCTATTGGGTTGCCTTGTCCAACCTTAATATGAGGGGCGGTACATAATCTTATTGCCACTTGATATGACCTGTTTGGTTCATATCCCTGGGAGGTTTGCCCTTTTCTGAGGGGAATGGAGGAGTGGATAAGAATAGGGGAGGTATAGGTAGATGGAGTGAGAAAAGGCTGCAGTCAGGATGTAATATATAAGAGAATAAATTACTGAATAAAAAATTATAATTTAAAAAAAAAGAAATGTTCAACATCCTTGGCCATCAGGGAAATGCAAATCAAAGTAACTTTGAGAATCTATCTTACACCTGTCAGAATGACTAAGATCAAAAACTCAAGTAACAGCTCGTGCTGGAAAGGATGTGGAGAAAGGGGAACACTCCTTCATTGTTGGTTGGAGTGTAAATTTATACAGTTACTGTGGAAATCAATCTGGAGGTTTCTCAGAAAATCTATACCACTTTTGGTCATATACCCAAAGGACACTCCATCATCCCACAAGGACACTTGTCCACCCATGTTCATTGCAGCTTTATTCATAATGCCCAGAAACTGGAAGCAACCAAGATGTCTCTCAACTGAAGAATGGATTAAAAAAAGGTGGTAAGTTTGCACAATGAAGTATTACTCAGAGGTTAAGAACAACAACATTGTAAAATTTGCAGTGAATTGGTAGAACTAGAGAAAAACTTCATGAGTGAGGTAACCCAGACCCAGAAAGACAAACATGGTAGATGCTCTCTTATAAGTGGACATTAACTGTTAAGTAAAGAATAACCATGCTACAATCCACAGACCCAGAGAAGTTAAGTAACAAGCAGTAATCATTGGGGGGGGGGCTGCAGTATAGATCTCCCTGGGAAGAGGAAATAGAATAAGTTTTGCATGTGGACGAGGGCAGGTGGGTATAGGAACAGGAGAGATCAGGAAGGAGGTGGGCAGAGAGAGTACTGGGAGAGATGACTGGAGTTGGAGGACACTTGGGAGGATGATATAGAAATCTAGTGTCATAGAAACTACTTTGCATCTATGAGAGTGACTCTAGTGAAGTCTTCCAGTAATAGGGGTCACAGAGCCCTACCTGGCCATATTCTATAATCAGGCAAGACTTCCAACAATGGGACTTGGACATCAACCCAGCCAAAAAATGCTTTGACATGCAATCTGTCCTGTTTACAAGATGTCCTGGGGTAATGGTGTAGCACTCCTGTTGGGAGTGGCCAACCAATAACTGGTCTAATTTGAGGCCCACACCATGAGATGGAGCCCATACCTGACACTGCCTGGATTGCCAAGAACCAGAGGCAGGACAACATAGAACCCCAGGATAGAACCAAACACAAATGGGGAAAAAGAATGAAATGATTCCTAATGATATTCTGCTATACTCATAGATTAGTTTCTAGTCCAAGCCAGCAACTGCTAGGCAAAGAAGCAGAGTCCCACAGTCAAACACTAGGGAGAGCTCAGGGAATTCTGTGGAAGATGGAGAGGAAGGTTTGGAGGAAGCATGGGGATCAAGGACAGCACAAGAACACAGGCCACAGAATCAACTAAGCAGGGCTCATAGAGGCTCACAGAGACTAACATTGTAAACATGGACCCAGTATGGGTCTGTGCTAGGACCTCTGCATATACCTTCTGATTGTTTACCTTGTTCTTGTGGGACTCCAAAAAGTGGGAGTAGGGGTGTCTCTGACTCTTTTGCCTATGCTTGGGACCATTTTCCTCCTACTGGGTTACCTCACCCAACCTTGATAGGAGGGTTTGTGCCAAGTCTTATTGTAACTTGTTAGGCCATGTTTGGTGGATATCCCTGGGAGGCCTGCTCTTTTTGAATGGAAATGGAGATCTGGGAGAAAGGGGAGATGAAGAGGGACTGGAAAGAGTAGAGGGAGGGAAAACTGTGATCTGGATGTAATATATGAGAGAGACAGAAGAAAACCCCCAAAGCTCCTAATTTTTTATATATACTTATGTATATGAAGGGGTCATGCAGCTGCGCTGCAGCAGCTTTGCTGCCATGACAGGCTTCATAAGATACTGTAGGCCTGAGTTTCTGGTAATATTTTCACAGTTGCTTACATCATGTTTCTATGTCTCAGAACATGAAACTATAGTCCATGTAAATGAGACACAATAACTCAATAATCCCCCTGAAAATCAGAAACAATAATCTAGTAACTGCCTTGAAAAGTCCCCAAGCACTTGGCCAATCAAATTAAAGGTTAATTAGAAAATTTGCTTAGCTAGTCAAAATGATATTGTTACCTGGGTCCTTTCTATTAGCACTCTTTGTTACCTGGACACACCTTCTTACTTGAATACCCCATGAGGTCCCCCTCCTATCCTCTAGATCAGCACCAACCAACCAGTTTATGACAAGCCTGTTTCTGCTAAATACAAACCAATAATGTAAATGCCAAAGGTGCAAAGTCCCGCTCCTTGCTCAAACCACAATAAAATCCCAGCTTTGCAGCTACTCAGGGCTCCCCTCCCTAATCCACTGCATTGGACAGTGGGGAGTCTGAGTTTAAGCCCTAATAAAGGCACTTTGTTCTTGCATATGTGGTCCTTGGGGCTCTTTATGATCTGGGCATAACAGTATACAAAAGAATCTTCATGCCTCTCTCTCTTAGAGGTAATATGCAATAGTGCCTATTGAACAATTTGAACCATCCCTGAACCCCTTTGGATTTAAATTTGGCCTTCTGCTCATGGGTTACTGTTGCTGTGATGAAACACCATAGCAAAAGCAAGTTGGAGAGGAAAGAGTTTATTCTGCTTACACTTCCACATCATTGTTCATCATCAAAGAAAGTCAAGAAAGGAACTCAAATATGGCAGGACCCCAGAAGCAGGAACTGATGCAGAGTTCTAGGGTGGGTGGAGGGAGTGCTGCTGCTTACTAGCTTGCTCTAGTGGCTTGTTCAGCCTTTCTTGTAGAACACAGAACCACCAGTCCAGGGTAGCCCCACCCACAATTGGCTGGGCCCTCCTCCATCAATCACTGATTGTTGTGCTACAGCCTTGCCCACAGGCCAACCTTATGGAGGCATTTTGTCCATTAGAGTTCCCTCCCCTCAAATGACTCTAGTCTGGCTCAAGTTGACATAAAATTAGCCAGCACCATTACTTGTTGTGGGTCTCAAACACCTAACCATTTGGGATTCATTTGGGCCTTCTGTGCTTCCCATGGGTTTTCTTAGCCATATACTGGCCACATCTGTTGCTTCAGATCTGCTTGAGGGAACAGCAGTGTGCCAAGCTTCTCATCTTGCCCATGAGGCCAGTTCAGCTGCTCTCATAAAACCCTGGGAAGACCCTACATAATCTGTTCTCTTCTGGGATCCTGGAGTCAGGTTGTATAGGCAGGGTGCTGACCCATAGGACAGGCCATGTGATTCCATGTTGGAGGTAGCACTTGGGTTTCTCCTTCCAGGGTCTAGGAGAGATGGATGTGGGAATCAAGCATTGTCCTGCCTTGAACAATGATCCTCCTGTGAATCAAGATGAATGTTATCCACTCCAGTACTTTAAGATTTGGGGACACAAGGGGAAGAAGTATAGTTTCACATCTGAGATTCTTTTCTTGATTTTGTTGATATGTGACGTTGTGTATTCACAGTGATTAAATTTAACCCTTGGGTTTATGAAAATCAAAATCAAAGCAGTTTTATAAAAGCTGTGAACTCCATACAACTATTCCAATCTCAGTTATTTATTTATATGAACCAATTCATCACCTGGGGCTGTGGCTTTGGTATTGATTTTAGTGCTTACATGATGGATTTTGAGTTTTTCACATATGAGACTATTTCAACAGTTCATGTGCTGTGTCTGTATAGTGTGGGTGAAAGACAGCAATGCCATACTGTTGGACTGTTCTGTAAGCACTTTTCCATTCAGACCCTTCCTCATCCTTCTCTTTGATCTGTGAAAATAACTGCCGAGACCAAAGGCCTGCAACATTTCTTTATGGTTCTCTTTTTAACACTGAATATATTTAACCAAACAGCTACCAAATTGCCAAGACATTTGCTTATTCATGTTGTCTTGTAAAAATGATTATATTCAAAAGAAGATCACAGCCTACAGTATCAACTGACCGGGACTCAGGTTGGCTAGTAGAAATCACAGTGCCGTATGGGTTTGGCCTATGTCCTCTGAATATATGTTGTGGTTGGGTAGCTTGGCATTCTTGTAGCAGTGAGATGTCTCTGATTCTTTTGCCTGACCTTGGGACTCTTTTCCTTTTATAGAGTTGCCTTGTCTGACCTTGATGTGAGAATGTGTGCCTGGTCTTGTTGTAGCTTGCTGTGCTGTAGTTGGTTGGTGTTCCTGGAGGGCCTACTATTTTCTAGGGGGAGAGAAATGAGAGAGTTGGATTCAGGATGGAGTGGGGGGATGGACTGGCGGAAGGAAAGGGAGGCTGCAGTTGGGATATAGTGTATGAAAGAGGAGTGAATGGAAAAAAATGATCGTGAGAGAATAAAAAATAGTTTTTGCAGAAATGACTACAAGGATAGAAGATTATTGACAGTGAATAAAATCATAACCAACCAAGACATAGCTCTTCCATGTGTATCCAACCATGAACTACAAGGAGAATATGACTTCAGTAGTCCTATGCATTCCTGGCTATCAGTGCCAGCCTTCCTCATGGAAGAGGACAAGCTGGACCCTTCCTAACTCAATTTCCTTGTCATTCTGGGCTCTTCCCTATCATTTTCTCCTTAACTTTAGATCATGTTCAAGAAATTTGATGAAAAAGAAAAATCTGTCCAGCTGCATCCACTTGAAACCATTGGTTATTAAAGGGTATTAAAAATCAATTGATATCGCAATTTCCAAGGATCGAGGCATAGCTTAATAAAATTATGCCAAATAAAGATATGGTGAAAATTGTCCGATGCCGTGAACACATAGAAATCCTTATGGTAAATGGAGAATTTCTTTGTTTAGATAAGAGAAGAGCCTTTTCATTCAACCCTAAGATTACTTCACAAATATTCTTTTATCTTGCCACATCAGCAGGTTAATAAAGAAGCCATCAAATTTGTGCTCAGTGGAGCAAATACCACGAGTCCAGGCTTACCTTTTCCTGTAGCTAGGCTTTACTCAGCTGCTGTAGATAATTGTTGATGCAATCCTGGCAGAAGGAAAGCAACATGCTTTATATGTTGGAGTCATAAAGATGTCTGCAGAAGATACTGAGAAAGTCAACAAAGGCATTAAAAATATCCTTTATCTGAATGATGGGCTGTGGCATATGAAGAATATAAATGAACCACAAAAGGAATGCTCTTAGGCTGAATATTAATATTGTGCGGCGTCTGCCTTTGTATCTATGTGTGACAGCATGAAGGCAAAACCTCTGTGGTTGTGCTGAATAAATTATTTGGATGTTAAAATCTTGCCAGGTACAGTGGCACATTCCTATTATTCCACCACTTGGGTAGGCAGATGCCGGCTAATCTCTGTGAGTTCCAGACCAGCTTGGTCTACAAAGAGAGTCTAGGACAGCCAAGGCTACAGAGAGAAACCCTATGCTGAAACACCCACCAAAAAAATCTTATGCACCAACATTCAGAGTTTAGATAGCCAAACTTAGATTGAAAATGTCTCTTTCTTTCTTTTTACATTTTATTTTATTTATTTTAAAAAATATTTTATTTATTTATTTGCTTTGTTATTTCTACTTCTTTATTTGTGTATGTGTGCACATGCATGTGTGAGCACGTGTGGAAGTCTGAGGACAGCTTGTGGGGACTCACCTTTCTCCTTCTACTATATGGGTCCTGGGAGTTGAACTGAGGTCATCTGGCTTGTCAGCAAGTGCCTTTAACTTACTGAGCCACCTTGCCAGCCCAGAAAATGTCCCTTTCTTAAAATTAGAAACATAGGAGGTGACTTAATACCTCTGCATAAGATGGATTTCTCTGGGGCATGTCAGGATTACGTGTATCTGCAAATGGGATGGGTGGTCATGGTGAGGCAGAAGAGTGACCTCCAAGGCTCTAACAAACATAGTGGTATCAAAAGGACAAACAAGCAACCTGCCCTTAATTCCTGGACCATCTGGCGTAAAATCTCAGCCCCTTGATTGTTAGGAATGTTGCTGACTCTGCACTACCTGCCCTTGCCTGCCAAAATAAAGGAGGCAAGTCAGGGTCACATTTTTCTTGGCATTGTCTACTCCTTCAGTTCAGCACATACTTCTGTGTATGATTTCCAGGTTACTACAATTACAAATCCCTCGTATAGCTTGGCATTGTTCTCACAGAGTGCGGTAGTGTTGTCTAATAACTAGGTACTAGAACATCAGTCTCAGGAAAGCCTGCAGTCTACTTTATCATCCTAAGAAAACTGGCTTTCTGGTCATTAAGACATCACACACTGTGATGGAGAAAAAGTCTGTGGTAGTCTGTACTGCCTGCACATACCAATGAACATGTGTCTCTCTCTTTCTCTAGGACTTCAGGGCAACCTTAAATGTACATGCCATTATGTCTAACTTTGTCCAGGGAAACCCAGGCTGCTTGATCTTATTCCCTGTCCAAGGGGTTCTTTGGACTGCAAAATTCAAAGATACTCTGGCAGGGAACCAGGGATCCCCCACAAGGAGGCTACTGCCTGCTTGTAGGCCTGAGTCAGCCAGGCTGGTGACAGAGGAAATAAAGCAGAAAAAATCTTTATCTGAATATTTGAGTCCAGGCTTCTGCTTTCTTTGGTTCTCCTGTGAGAGATGGTACTTTATATCCTTATGATTATTATTTTTATACTAAGGGATGAGTTGCCAATTCAGCCATGTTCCATCATGCAGGCTCACCCCAACTTAGAAGAACACAGAGACCTTTGCTGAGATTTGGTGAAGAGGAGTTACTGCTGGTATCTTTTCCCAACTCAAATCAGCAAGAATGAAGGGAAGAATGAATTGCTTGGATGGATAAATGAGCAAAGGAATGGGTTTTGCATTATTCACAATAACAAAAATGGGATGGGTAGCGAAGGATGTGATAAGTTGCTTATATTTGTGTGGTCCAGGCTGTATATTCCTTCTGCCTTTTACCCATTGCCCTGAGAAGAGAGGAGAATCTATGAAAAAGCATTTCACATTCATGAAATGAACAGGTTGCTCTTAGATCCTCTACATGAAGAGATGGCCTAAGAACATGATATCTTCATGTCTCACTTTAAGTAGATATGATAAAGAATGTATAATGTGACTCCTCTTTATGCTTTGGCTCTCATAGCCAAAGATTCAGGAATGGATTCCACTCCTCAATACCTCCAGCTGCACTGTATTGTATGGTACCAATGGCATCCTGATTAGCATTTAATGGATCTTCTGTAAAATAAAATGTAGTTAAAATTACATCAAATTAATTTCCTCTATGACAGGAGCCCCATTTCAAGTACTCAGTATCTAACTGTAGCTAGTAGCACCACCATCAGAATCCATCTGAATTTTGGTCATTATTTTAACAGTGAGTGATTCTAAGCAGAGATGCCGATGTCTAGTGACATCATGATGTCTGTTGATTCAGCCCATCCCACCCATGCATAAGCTCAATCAACTATTAGAATAAAATAAACTACCACTTGTCCCTTCTAGATTTCAGTCTGTTGACTCAAAGGTGGCAAGCTTCTTCTGTAGCATGACACAATAAATATTTTCAGTCTCAAGGGTTAACATTTACAATCTCTTATTGTGCTTCCCCTTTTATGTAAAGGAACTTTTTCCAGGTGCACACTTAACGTTGTTGCCCAGGTTGATCTCAATCTCCTAGTTTCAAGTAATCCTCCTGCCTTACCCACCAGCCAGCCAAACAGTACTTGGTAAGATTAAAACTATTATGAGCTCCTGAGACAAAGACATCCCACAAACAGAACTGTCCTGCAAGTCATAGGACAGTGATATTTTGATTGATGTGTAGAGAGAAGTAATGCTGCCTGAGAATTTCACTTACTGAAAACAAATGATGCATTGCCATTTGTGTCATGGAAGAGGGGAAGGGGTTCCATATAGTGGAGAACCCTATGCTAACTCCAGCAGAAGAGAACAGCAAAAGACTCTGGGGAAGGCTGGGGTCTGTGGGGACGGGAATGGGACAGAAGGTCTGATCTTGACCCAGGTGCCTGGCCACCTCGCTTGGTGTAAGAACAATGGGCCCCAACACTCTTCTCACCTTATCTCCCGGTCTCCCGTCATCTCTCAGTAGGCCTTCTATGAGGGTGAACAACAGTTGTCTAGTCTCCAGGTTGAGAATGGTCGTCCTGGTCTCTGCATCTGTGAGTAGAATATGCAGGAATTGCTCCAACAGGAGCAGAACCAGGATCTGCTCCACAGACCGTGTCTGTGGCTTCAGCCATTGGGAACAAAGTTCCCAGAGTTTGCAGAATGCTTCTCAAGGCCCATCTGCGTCTTCATGCTGGAACTGCCTGAAGAGCTTGCGGGTGGCCTCGCAGGGTGTGTTGTGCTCTTGAAGGTGAGGATCCTGGTGGCACAGTGAGGAGGCCTGAGTGGTAGAGTGGCTCTGTGCAGCTATTGTTCCCCTTGCCTGGCTGCTCACAGCTTATGTGGGGCCTGAGGTCTCAGGTCTCAGCTGTTTTGCTGAGCCTTCAACAGGGACGCTACCTGCAGGAGAGGAGAAGACGCCTCACAGAGACCACTTATGTCAGCCTGCCCACCATTGCTCTGTGCAACATAGATTCTCCTCTGTGCCATGTGAACATTTGCCATCCCATGCAACAAGGGAGCTCACTCAGTGGGTCCGACGTGGTGGATGCTGCTCTAGGAAGTACTCCGCATGCGTGGCACTATCTCCTGTGAGCAGCCATGGGAGGTTATGCCTGATCTTTACTTCTGCAGAGACCCAGAGGAGAGTGAGAAGGAGGAGCAGGTTGCTGCTGAGAAGGCCGTGACCAAGGAGGAATTCCAGGATGAATGGACTGTGCCAGCTCCTGAGTTCACTGTTGCTCAGCCTGAGGTAGCAGACTAGTCTGAGGGTGTGCAGGTGCCCTCTGTACCCATCCAGAAGTTCCCTACTGAAGACTGGAGTGCCCAGCCAGCCACTGAGGACTGGTCAGCAGCTCCCACAGCACAGACCACCTAGTGGGTTGGAGCCATCACTGAGTGGTCCTGAGCTCCTCTGCACACACCTGAGCAAAGGGGGGGGAAGGTGGATGCAAAATAAAGTTCCTAAAAGCTTAAAAAAATTCAAGGCAGGGTTACTGAAGGCAGGAACCATGGACAGATTCTGTTTGTTGGTGACTCACAAACTTCCTTATACAGCCAAGGCATTCTATAGAGGGATAGGCTAGGACCTCTTGCATCAACTAATAATCAAGATAATCTCTGAGAGACACATACATAGGCCAATCTGATGGAGGCAATTTCTCAACTGAAATTCATTTTTAGGTGATTCTAGGCTGTGCCATGCTGGCAGTTAATGTTAACTGGGACACCACCTCACCATCTCAACCCTTACATTAACAAATCATATCTTTCCCGCTGCCTATGTGAAAGAATACAGGTTACTAAAGACCACTTTTCTATCTCATCTGTGTTTTATGACATTACTGGTAAGCTCTGAAGTTTTGATATGTCTATATTCTAGGGCTCACAGACAATTTTGGTATGAAGTTAAAGACCTTAAAGTGAGAGGAGGTTGGAATCTACAGTTTTCTGCCACTCAAGTGTCAAGAAAGTCAAGATATTTTAGTGCAATTTCTGAGGCTACACAGATGGTTTCATAAATGTCTTTATAGGTCTCAAGACTTAGATGACCCCATGTGCTATGGGTCCTCTCCTCTCTCTTAGCCTTCCTTGGCTGAGACAATTCCTGTACCCATCCACTTCTCTGAAGGAGCTCAGGGATGAGAAACACAAATGACTCTCACCAGGTATGGTAGTAAAAGCACTTGGGAGGCTAAAACAGGAAGAGCATATGTTTAAGGTCAGTCTGAATAACTTTGTGTGTGGAGACATAGAATGGCTATTTGACTCCTGCCTACTTGGAATCAATGATGCACATTGTGCCTTCCATGGTACAGTGAGTTTCCATCCCTGGACCGCAGGTGCTGCTTTGAGCTTTGTAGAGGTTTGTTCAACCGTTTAGATTTGGCAAGGTATGCATATGAGAACTTGCCTCCCACTTACCTGAGAACTGTCCTCCCACTTTTTTAGAATTTCCTTGAGAACATCCTGCTTTGTTATTTTCACTGAAACTAGTTCCTCCCCCGGAGTTGCCCATTCTTACTCTTTATAAGCTGTAACCTAAAGTGCAATAAACTGAGACTTGATCAGAATTCTGTCTTGTCTCCATTCTTCGTGTCTTCTGTTCCATCCCATTCCCACACCCCTCTCCAGGTTCCACGCTGACAGTCCTGCGGGTCGGGATAAACTGGCGCCCAACGTGGAGGCCTGGATACGGAAGATTCTGTGAGGAACACTGAGAGTGCAAGGCAGGCGAAGAAGTGAGAAGAAGAACCTCAGGGGGCAGCGGGAGCCTGTCGCAGCGCTCAGTCTGAGGTAAGAATTGGCGATCATGGTACAGTATTTAAGCCAGCATAAAAATCTGAACAAGTAACAGAGGCTTTCAAGGCGCAAGGGGTAAAGATTAAATCAAAGCATCTATTTAGATTTTTCAGTTTTATTAAAGACGTTTGTCCATGGTTTCCTGAAGAAGGAGCAATTAAGGTAAGACGTTGGTCTCCAGTTGGAGATGCGTTGCAAGATTTTTATAGTACTTTTGGACCTGACAAGGTTCCAGTCATAGCTTTTTCATATTTCAATCTCATAAAAGAATTAATTGAGAGTAGGGAACATTGCTCAAAAACTGTGGCTGCTGCTGCAAAATTTGAGAGTTTCAAAGCTGCAAGCCACTGGGGTCAAAAATTTTCTGATCCTGTCAGTTTCTGCCTCCCTGAAACTCCTAGGATAGGGGAACGGGAATGAGAATCGGTTTTAGTAGCCTTTCTGGAACTTCTGTGGCAGAGAAGTCCGGGAAAAGCCAGGTTTTTTGGTTTTAGTTCGTCTCTGTGTATAATTAATTGTCTTTTTCTTGGTGTTGTGCCCGGAGGAGTTACTGTTTCATTTCTGTGATTAATTATTTGTGGTTTTGAGTCTACTTGAAAGTGCTTGATTTTACCTTTGTTCAAAATTGCAGCTATTTTCGTTCCTGTGATTTCAGTTTTGTCCCGGGATATTAGCACAGGTACAGGCTATTTATTGTCTTTAGTTTCACTTTTGCCTGAGGCGGCAAAAACAAAATGCAAAACTTTTAACCTGGAAAACTGACACCCCTGTATGGGTTGATCAGTGGCCTTTGAACTCGGAAAAATTGACAGCACTTCAGACGCTAGTGCAGGAGCAATTAATGGCTGGTCATATAGTAGAAAGTAACTCTCCATGGAATACAAATTGTATTTATCATCAAAAAGAAATCAGACAAATGGAGATTGTTACAAGATTTGCGTGCAGTTAACGCCACCATGGTTCTTATGGTAGCCCCTGCAACCTGGACTTCCGACACCTGTAGCCATCCCTCAAGGGTATTATAAAATGATTATAGACTTAAAAGGTTGTTTTCTTTACAGTTCCTTTGCATCCAAATGATCAAAAGCGTTTCGCCTTCAGTGTACCATCAATTAACTTTAAGGAACATGTGAAAAGATATCATTAAAATGTGTTGCCTCAGGGTATGGCAAATAGTCCAACTTTATGTCAAAAATTTGTAGCTTTGGCTATACAAAGAGTTAGAAACAATTGGAAAAAATTTATATTATTCAATATATGGATGATATACTACTGGCAGGCAATGAGAAAAATTCAGTTTTAAAATGTTTTGCAGATTTAAAAACAGCTTTAAAAATTTCAGGACTGCAAATTGCACCCAAAAACGGTCAGCTTCAAGATCCTTATAAGTATTTGAAATTTCAGATTAATGGACCAAAAATTATAAATAAAAAGGCAACTTTTAGAATAGATAATTTAAAGACACTTCATGATTTTCAAAAATTGCTAGGTGATATTAATTGGTTACAACCTTATCTAAAATTAACCACAAGTGAATTAAAACCCTTATTTGACATTCTAAAAGAAGATAATGATCCTAAGTCTCCTAGAGCTCTTACTTCAGAGGGACGCTTAGCCCTTAAAAAGGTTAAAAGTGTTTATTGCATCGCAATTCGTTACTTGTGGTGATTATTCCAAACCTTTAATGCTTATCATATTCAGCACCACTGTTACACCCCAACTGCAGTGTTTTGGCAAGGAGCACCAATTATATGGGTGCACCTTCCCTCTTCTCCTAGCAAGGTAATATATCCATATTATAATGCAATTGCAGATATTATTTTATTAAAAGAGATACTAGCAAAAAATTATTTTGGCATAGAACCTGACGTAATTATTCAGCCCTATTTTAAAACACAGGTAGATTGGTTTTTTGTAACAATTTTGTAACTTGCATGCTTTTGTGTTTCCCCGAAAGACTTCTTTGCAACCTCTTGCAAATGCATTTACTATATTTACAGATGGATCTTCTAATGGCCAAGCGGCATATGTTTTTAATAAACAAACTATAACTTTTCAAACCTCGCTAAAATCAGCTCAGCTTGTAGAATTGCAAGCTATTATTGCTGTATTTTCAGCCTTTCCTAATAAAGCTTTAAATATTTATACAGATAGTGCTTATTTGGCTCATTCAATTCCTATTTTAATAAGTTCAGCAAAAATAAAACATGTTTCTGATACAGCAAAATTATTCTTACAATGTCAGTCTCTAATTCAAAAACGTTCCCAGCCTTTCTATATTGGTCATATTCGAGCTCATTCAGGGCTACCTGGTCCATTAGCAGAAGGTAATTTTAAAGCTGATTTGGCAACTAAAATTATTGGCTTTAACATGCAACATACAAAGGACAATCTTTCACAGGCTATGGAAGCTCATAAAATTCATCATCTTAATTCTCATACTTTACGATTAATGTTTAAAATTTCTGAAGAACAAGCCAGACAAATTGTTAAACAATGCCATTCCTGTGTGACAGTTTTGCCCACACCTCACCTAGGAGTAAATCAGAGGACAAATACCAAACACTGTTTGGCAGATGGATGTTACACATAAAAACAAATTTGGTAATTTAAAATATGTTCATGTTAATATTGACACTTTTAGTGGATTTATTTTTGCCACCCTACAATCTGGGGAAACAGGTAAACATGTCATAGCTCGTTTACTTTCAGCATTTGCAGTGATGGGATTACCTCAACAAATTAAAACTGACAATGGCCCTGGTTATACTGGAAAAACTTTTCAACAATTTTGTATTAAGCTTAATATTAAACATACCACTGGAATTCCATATAATCCACAAGGACAGGGCATGGTAGAACAGGCTCATTTATCTATTAAAAATACTCTTGAAAAATTAAAAAGGGGTAATGGTACCCAACGAAAGGATCACCACGAAATCTTGTATCATATTGTCTCTTTATTTTAAATTTTTAAAATTTATACAAAGATGGTCATTCAGCAGCTGAATGATTCTGGCATACAAATAAACTCATGCTACTGTTCTCTGGAAGGATCCTTTGGATAATAAATGGCATGGCCCAGACCCAGTCCTAATATGGGGCAGAGCTGCAGTTTGTGTTTATTCCAGACAAATGGATGCAACACGATGGTTACCTAAAACGGCTTATAAAGGAAACAGATAACAACAGTGTATCCAGGGAAAGGGAAGTCCCTGAGAATGCCTCTTTCTCCTGTCTTACAGAAAAAGAAAAATGAATTGGATCATCATCTGGATGACATTAACTGTGGCTTCACTAGGATGGGGAATGGAAGATCAACACTCAAATCCACAGGAGCCACTTAATCTCACTTGGTTAATCTTGGGACCAGAAGGAGAAGCTGTCTTTAGTGTCTCTAAAATTGCACCTAAGGGGACCTGGTTTCCTGATATACTAATTCCATCTTCCAAGTTATTTTCAGATTGCGGTTATTGGGCAAACAGTTGGGGTTACTTCTATGTCTGTCCAGCTGAGAATAGTAGAAAGAGAGGATGTGGAGGACCAGGAGACACCTATTGTGCCAAGTGGGGATGCGAGACCACAGGCCGTGTACAGTGGAGACTTCCCAGATTTATAGACTCCATAAAAGTAAATATAAAAGATCTTAAGGATGGTGAGCTACGTGCCTTTAGTTGTTTTAGAGGTACACCCACCTTAAATATTTCATTTACGGAGTCAGGAAAGAAGAAAAACTGGGACACGGGACTATCCTGGGGAATTAGAATTTACAAAAAACTCAGCAAACACCCTGGTACTGTTTTTACTATAAGATTACTCAGTCAGTTACAGATAAAACAGTGGGAATAGGACAAAATCTGGTTCTGGCTCCAGTTCTAAAACCTCTACCAGAACCTACCACCCTACCCCAGGTTTAACACCTGTTCCTAAAGTAACTCCCATATCAGATAAGTCTACTGAGGATTCTCTTTTAGAACTTATACAGCATACTTTTCTTAACCTTAATGAATCTAGACCTGGTTTAACAAACTCCTGTTGGCTTTGCTATAATGCAAAACCTCCCTGCTATGAAGGAATTGCTGTTTTAGGTAGTTTTTCTATTTCATTAGATCATAGCTCATGTAGATGGCTGCAAGCCACTCAAGTTCGCCTAACCCTACATTCTGTCCAAGGACAGGGAATATGTATTGGTAAAGTTCCTACTTCACATAAATATCTATGTAATGAAACCTTTAAGAGTATAAATGCCTCAAAAGCAGGACAATATATAATTCCTCCAAACAATACTTGGTGGGGTTGTTCCGACAGCCTCACCCCCTACTTTTCTGTGCATTTGTTTTATGATTCTTACTGTGTTTTAGTACAATTAATGCCAAGATTAACATATTATTCCTCTGATCATTTTTCTCGTCTTTGGGACCCAAAACAGAATCAAGCTTTGCTACGCCCTAAAAGAGAACCACTTACCACAGTTACAGTGGCTGTTCTTCTGGGCTTGGGCCTAACTGGAGCTGGAACAGGAATTTCTTCTTTAGTTTCGCAGGACAGATATTATGATCAACTGAGATCGCCAATTGATCTAGATATTGAAAGAATGAAAACTGCTATCTCCCACTTACAAAAATCTTTAACCTCTCTTTCAGAAATTGTGTTACAAAATACAAGAGGACTAGACCTTTTATTTGCTCAGCAGGGAAGGCTCTGTGCTGCCCTAAAAGAGGACTGTTGTTTCTATGTAGACCATTCAGGAGTAGTAAAGGATTCCAATGAAAAAGGTCAGGGAAGGCTTGGAGCAGAGAAAACATCTGAGGGAACAAGAGACTTGGCTTAAAACTTCTCCTTGGCTTATTACCCTTTTCCCTCCATTTTAGGACCCCTGATAGGCTTGCTTATTTTGCTTTCCCTCTGTCCAATACTGTTTAATAAGCTCATGGCTTTCCTTAAGCAGCAGATTGATGCCATCAAGGCAAAACCCGTACAGGTCCATTACCACAGGCTGGAAAAGGCAGATGTAGGCCTCTTTGAGACCTCTCTTACAGAATACTGACTATCCCATTGAGCTGAACCGGTTAGCCAGTGACGGGTACGAGAATCCACAGTGATCTTTTTCGCCGCCCTTGCATCCTAAGACAGGAGCTCAGCCAATAGCTGCTGATGTATCCAGTGACGGGCTAGCAAGGGTTAAAGATCCAGGATTCCAACCTAAGACAGGCACGGTTCCCTTGGGATCACAGCCTTGAAAAAATATTAAAAAGGGGGACCTGTGTGGAGCCATAGAATGGCTGTTTGACTCCTGCCTACTTGGAATCTATAATGCACATTGTGCCTTCCATGGTACAGTGAGTTTCCATCCCTGGACCGCAGGTGCTGCTTTGCGCTCTGTAGAGGTTTGTTCAACCATTTAGATTTGGCAAGGTATGCATATGAGAACTTGCCTCCCACTTACCTGAGAACTGTCCTCCCACTTTTTTAGAATTTCCTTGAGAACATCCTGCTTTGTTATTTTCACTGAAACTAGTTCCTCCCCCGGAGTTGCCCATTTTAAGCTGTAATGGGCTCTTTATAAGCTGTAACCTAAAGTGCAATAAACTGAGACTTGATCAGAATTCTGTCTTGTCTCCATTCTTCGTGTCTTCTGTTCCATCCCATTCCCACACCCCTCTCCAGGTTCCACGCTGACAGTCCTGTGGGTTGGGACAATTTTGAAATGTGAAGCTCAGGTTGGAATGTGTAGAAAGATCCTATCTTAAAAGTAAAACAAACTAAAATACTCAATAACAACAATAAGACACAATGGCCAAGTCTTAACAGCTCATTAATGGAGGTAATAGCGTGCTGAGGAGCATGTGATTCCATTTCCAGCAACACACATATACACAGAATTCCCTCTCTCTCTCTCTCTCTTCCAGTCTACAACTGAAAATCCACCTTTACTAAGTGGGAATCTGAACTTCATGCCAGACTGATGGTTTAGTATGATGAACTGCTACCTGTGTGATCTTGAGCCCCCGTGTCTCTATCTGCAACATGTCATTTGCTATGGGATCTCTTTCATAAAACATTCTGAGTCCAGTTTTATAGAAAATATAAACATAGTTGTTTCAGGCATCTGATTGTGATAAGTGAGGCCCACATTCCAATGTCAGGAATGAAAGAAAGTCATGAGGGCCTGTGAAGTTGAAATTTTTAAAGGAGTCACAGGCAGAAAAGATATACTCTGGTAGTATGAACGAGATGTCCCACATAAGTCTGCGGTATTTCAAAACTTGGTTCCTAGTTGGTAGCTGTTTTGGAAAATCCATTGTCCCAGTAAGCCCCATGATATTCATTAGGTTTCCCTTTGGAACCTGAATACTGAAAAAGTACAACTGTGAACCACTTGAGAGCAGGGTATCTCAGTTAGCAAAGCCAGCCATGAAGGAGACAAGTGAGGGCCATTTCTCTGGACTTGGGACAAAGAAGAGCTCTGGAATCACCTCACTGATGCTGGCAGCATGGAGCATAGCCACAGTTAAGAATTTCTATCCAGACCTAGCAGCTATTAGCCTTAATTTCAGGTTTTAGGCAGCTTGATGCAGGATGATTGCAAATATAAGGCCTCCCAGGCCAGACTAACTTCAAGGCAGATGTAAGCAATTTAGTGAGGCCTTGTGTCAAAATGTAAGAGTAAGTTGAGTGACACACACCACCATTTAAAAGGTAGAAGCAAGAGAGATCAAGGCCATCTTTGGCTAGCCATCACAGGCTACATGAGACTCTGTCTAAACAAACAAGAAAACAAACAAGCAATCCAGTTTTTAAAAACCGCAGAGGCTGGTCATGGTGGTGAATGCCTTGGGAGGCAGATCTCTATGAGCCTGTTCTTCAGAGTGAGTTCCAGGCCACTCAGGGATACACAGAGAGGCTCAATGCTAGGAGTGGGACAGGTGGTTTTCCCCAGGGTATACCAATTGGTTACCCAGTGCCAGCCCTGAAAAATGTACACAAAAGTAAGTTTATTCAGATTGAATTGGTTTAATTTAAAATTGTAAAGAAATAATTATAGATTGGCAAGCAGTTGAAACAAACAACTAAACTTTATCTTTACCTGTCTTCCTGAATTTTCAAACAACACCTTGCAAAACTTTCGAACAATATCCCAACTAGAGCACTGAGGTCAATACTGCCCATGTACAGAATGGTTTGTGACATGAATATCCCGACAGTTGGCCACTTATGGCTTCCCTCAACACCTTCCAAGCTGCCTGTATTCACCACATGAGCCAACAACCACTCATCTCCCTCCATTTCTATCATGCTGTCATTTGAAGACCATTTTAGTTTTTGTTTTCAAAGTGCTAAAGGGGTTTTAGACATGGTATCACAGACCATGGGGCCTTTTACAGTTGATACCATTTTTGCTTCAAATCATTCTGGGGAGAGTCATGCTAATTCTCCTGTGTACCAATGCCGTCCTCTGACCTCCACACACTAATATATGTAATTCAGAAACTAAAAATAAATGCAGTTTTTCTGCCCTGGACAACCCTAGAGCAGAGGAGGCTTGTTCTCTGACCTCTGGTTCTCATCTATCTCCTTTCTCTCTCAGTTCCTCAGCCTCAATTTTTTCTCCTTTCCCCCAGAGCCAGGTTTTGACCATTTCCAGCCAGTGGCCATAGGCACAGGAATATTCTGGCATGTTCCACCCGATGTCCCTCAGTGTGATGTGTGCCTTTGAAGACAGATTAGAACCTGTATTTTGCACAATCATAGCAAAGGCGAATAGAGGACAGGAATAGAAAAGGGCCCTAAAAGGTTAAGTTCTGACACCTGATAAGGAGCCAGAAGAGGCCGGGCTGAGTGGGAAGGGCCTATCTGCCACTGGGATGTAGGCACAGGGAAAGAGACAGCAAGAGAAGCAGACCAGCTCTGCAGGTGAGAGGATTCAGGAAATCAGAAAGCTTCCCAGATTCTTCTTGGTTTTTTGTTTGTTTGTTTGTTTTTGTTTTTGTTTTTTTTTCAAGGCTAGGCTGGCAAGAAACACTCTGTCACCCTGACTCAGCTTTTGAAATATGCTAGGATAAAAGGTCTACACGATGTTCAGCTTTTAAATGTCATTTTAAATAACCAGACATAGTTATTTAAATAAATATTGTGGAGAGCTACACTTGAGTATCCTTATCAAAAAATTTAAGAATGCTCTTTGATGGCTTCCTGTTTAGGCTGTTACTTTGATGGGGAGGAGATATGAAGCTGGAGTGGGGAAGGAGTTGTCACCAAAGTCTTCTATGTCTCTTTTTTTCAACTGTGAGTCTGCAGTCATCAATACCATGCCCTTCACAATCAGCAGGAACGCGATCATGGGCTTCCAAAATGGTCTCTGGTGACAGCGCAGACCCCAGGCATCCACATGGTCTCTGGCATCGGGCAGGGAGTGCAAGTGGGTAAGGACTCATTTGTCTTTATGGGGCTGGCCACCGGGAATTTGGCCATGATCCAGTGAGCATATGGGCAAAACAAAGCAACTTTTGTCATGATATTGATGGCTTCTGTGACAACCCCTATCCCCACTCCAGCTTCAGCCCCCTCCCCCAAATAAAAGTAACAGCCAGGACAGAAAGCCATCAAAGAAAACTTTTTTGGGTTTTTTATTGTTTTTCAAGACAGGGTTTCTCTGTGTGTAGACTTGGCTGTCCTGGACTCACTCTGTAGACCAGGCTGGCCTCTAACTCACAGAGATCCGCCTCTGTCTGTCTCCCAAGCAAATTGTGTAAATTGTGTAAATTGTGATAATCCTCCCTATGCTTCACCCAAAGTTTGGCTGTAAGTCTCAGCATTTGCTTAGATGCCCTGTTGGGTGGAGGCTTTCAGAGGATCCTCTATAATAAGCTCCCATCCTGCTTCCTCTCTTCTACCACTTCTGGTGTCCATCCTGTTTGCCATTCTGAATGGATTTAAGCATCCTCCCTAGGGTCCTCCTTGTTGTTTAGCTTCTTTAGGTCTGTAGAGTTTTAGTACAGCTATCCTATATTATACAGAAAATATCCACTTATAGGTGAGTATATACTGTGCATGTCTTTCTGGTTCTGGGATACCTCACTTAGGAAGATCTTTTCTAGTTCCATCCATTTGCCTGCAAATTTCATGATTTCCTTGTTTTTAATAGCTGAGTACTATTCCATTGAGTAAATCCATTCTTTCCCTCTTCATTTTAAAGAAAGGACTTTGGGGTTTTTACTCTGTTGCTGTTCAGTGGCAGAGCCTCCTAAGGACATTACAGGATAGATTAAAGGCTTTGTGGTCTGCTTGAGTAGTAGTCCATTGAGTAAATGTGCTACAATTCAGCATCCATTCCTCCAATGAGGGACATCTAGGCTGTTTCCAGAGTCTGGCTGTTACAAATTAAGGTGCTATGAACATAGTTGGGCAAATGTCATTACTGAACGGTGGAACACATTTTAGATATATGCCTAGGTGTGGTATAACTGGATTTTGAATTAGTGCTATTCCCAATTTTCTGAGAAATCACCAGACTGATTTTCAAAGAGGTTGTACAAGTTTGCACTCCCATCAGCAATGGAGGAGGGTTCCCCTTGCTCCACATCCAGCATGTGTTGTCACTGAGGATTTTTTTTGTTTGTTTGTTTGTTTTAAGATTTATTTATCATGTATACAGTGTTCTGCCTGCATACCTGCATTCCAGAAGAGGGCACCAGATTTCATTACAGATGGTTGTGAGCCACTATGTGGTTGCTGGGAATTGAACTCAGGACCTTTGGAAGAGCAACCAGTGCTCTTAACCTCTGAGCCATCTCTCCAGCCTGTCACTTGAGTTTTTTTTTAATCTTAGCCATTCTGATCGGTCCTGCAGAGACTGATGAACCAACCAAAGACTCTTCATGGAGAGGACTTAGACCCCCTGCTCAGATGTGGCCCATTGGCAGCTCAGTCTCCATGTGGATCTCTGAGAGAAGGGAGCCTCTATCATGAACTCAGTTGACTGCTCTCTGATCACTTGCTCCTGATGATGCAACCTCGCCAGGCCACGGAAGAAGAGGATCCTGATGAAATGTCCTGATGAAACGTAACAAGTTATGGACAGATGACAATAGTGGAGAACTCATTTCAGTGGACTCAGGAAAAGAGATAGAGGAACAGGGAGGGAGGGAGGGTGTTTCTTGGAGGAGTTGAGGGAAGGGGCTTCAATTGGGATATATAATGAATAAATTGTAAAACAAATGTGATAATGATGCTAAAGTGTAGCTTTCCATAATTTGTCATTTCTTTTCTTTTGGGGGGGGATTTTTGCTCTTTGTTTATTTCTGTTTGTTTTGTTTTTGTTTTATTTTGTTTTATTTTTTTTTTTTTTGAGACAAGATTTGTATGTCCTGAACTTGCTTTGTAGACCAGGCTGGCCTCAGAGTCACAGAGAAGCCCCTGCCTCTGCTTCCCTAGTGCTCAGATTAAAGGCATGCACCACCGCTGCCTGGACAATTTGTCATTTCTTAATGCCAAATTTCTTAAACAATTACCATTCTGAATCTCTCAGAGTAGATACAATTCCTTTAGCACACTTGTTAGTAGATAGAGCTTTTCGAATGGGAGTCACTGCACCAATGTTCATAGTTATGAGCTATATGACCTTTAGTCAAAGCAATTCTTTCCCATGCATCTAAATAGGTTTGTTTAACATGGCACAATTAATCTCAAGACACTTCTCTGGGAATAATGATCAGCTCTAGATGGTATGTATTCTAAAATTACCAACCTAGCTCTGCTATGCTCTCATCAGTACCCTTTCAACAGGGCAGTCCATTGGGCTTTAAAGTGGGCTACAGAGCTAGAGAGATGGCTCAGAGTTTAAGAGCACTGGCTGCTCTACCAAAGGTCCTGAGTTCAATTCCCAGCAAACAGATTGTGACTCACAACCATTTACAATAAGATTTGGTGCCCTCTTCTGGTCTGTAGGTGTACATGCAGGCAGAGCACTGTATAATAAATAATTCTTTTTTAATTAAATTTTATTTTTTATTATTAGTTACATTTTATTAACTCTGTATCCCAGCTGAATCCCGCTCCCTTATTCCCTCCCAGTCCCACCCTCCCTCCCTCATCTCCTCCCTGCCCCTTTCCAGGTCCACTGATTAGGGAGGACCTCCTCCCCTTTCATCTGACCCTGTTTTATCAGGTATCTTCAGGACTGGCTGCAAAGTCCTCCTCTGTGGCCTAGTAGGACTGCTCCCCCCTTGGGGGGGAGCTCAAAGAGCCTGCCATTGAGTTCCTGTAAGAAATAGTTCCTGTTCCCCTTACTATGGGAAACCAATTGGTTACTGAGCTACCACGGGCTACATCCGAGCAGAGGTTCTAGGTTATATCCGTACATGGTCCTTGGTGGAGTGTCGGTCTCAAAAAAGACCCCTGTGCCCAGATATATTTGGTCCTTGTGGAGCTCCTATCCTTTCCACGTCATACTAACTCCCTTTCTTTCATATGATTCCCTGTACTCTGCGGAAGGTTTGCTTATGAGTCTTAGTATCTGTTTTGAAACACTGCTAGGTAGAGTCTTTCAGATGCCTTCTGCGGTAGACTTCTGTCATACGTCCAATGCACATCCCATTTGT
The DNA here is from genome assembly GCF_030254825.1 of Meriones unguiculatus. NCBI lineage: Eukaryota > Metazoa > Chordata > Mammalia > Rodentia > Muridae > Meriones > Meriones unguiculatus. The sequence continues at coordinate 119,894,116 of NC_083369.1, forward strand.
CTTTCTAAGTGAGGATTGATTGTCTTACTCTGTGTCTGCTTTCTTGTTTATCTTCTTTAGGTGTATAGATTTATCTTGTAAGTCTATATAATCGAGTATATACCATGTTTGTCTTTCTCTTTCTGGGATACTTCACTCAGAATGATCTTTTCTAGATCCCACCATTTGCCTGCAAATTTCATGATTTCCTCTTTTTTGATTGCTAAATAGTATTCCATTGTGTAAAAATACCACGATTTCTATCTGGTTTATTTCCAGGTTCTGGCTATTACAAAAAAAAGCTGCTACAAACATGGTAGAGCAAATGTCCTTGTTGTGTACTTGAGCAAATTTTGTTTATATACATGGCAGTGGTATAGCACTATTCCTAATTGTCTGAGGACATCATCATCAAAACAAAACGAATGCCTACAGATTGGGAAAGAATCTTCACCAACCCTTTTTCTGAGAGAGGGCTAATATGCAGTATATATAAAGAACCAAAGAAGCTGAAAAGCAACAAACCAAGTAACCCAATTAAAAAGTGGGGAACAGAGCTAAACAGAGAATTCCCAATAGAGGAATTTTGAATGGCAGAGAAACATTTAAAGAAATGCTCAACCTCATTAGCCATCAGGGAAATGCAAATCAAAACGACCCTGAGATTTCACCTTACACCCAACACAATGGCCAAGATAAAAAACTCAAGTGACAACATATGCTGGAGAGGTTGTGGAGAAAGGGGAACCCTCCTGCATTGCTGGTGGGTATGTAAACTGGTACAATCACTTTGGAAGCCAATCTGGTGCTTTCTCAGACAATTAGGAATAAATAATTCTTAAAAAAATAAAGTGGGCTAAAGTGGGTATGTTTTTTTAAATGGATAGTGAGGAGAGCCTCTGGTCCTGAATGACTGTGTGCTAGAGAGTTAATATACATATAATTACATTTCAGACTAGTAGTGGACACGACATGATGTGCAATGCAACCTCCCCTTCCTCACTGCATCTGAGATCCCACAAGAGGAATATCAAGATGGTTATAATGTCCCACCCAATGCAACTCAAGAAGGCCAACTCAAGAAACACATGATGCACCAAAAGAAGTTGCAACAAAGACTTGTTTAATCAATCAAACATGAGAGTGGCTTGCTATTCTATTTTTTCAAACATGTATTTCAAGTAGACATAAGCAAGCATGATTTTTGGCAATGACCACTCTACCCAAGAGAGGGCACTTCATGCTCTGGTCCAAACCCGTTGGAAGAAATTCTTATCATTTTTGGGCTTCCCCAGCTGCCTGCCAATTAAGTAGATCAATATGTTATTGCAGGGCTTGGAGCATTTTAATTCTTTGGGTAGGACCCGCTCCTTGTTCACATCTGCAGAGCTGGAACTGGTTTCAGGTTTTTCTTCATCCATGACTGTTATTATCCAATGGCCTCAAGATAACTGAAAAAGAAGATGAAGTCAGATAATCAGGAATTAGAGACCTCTTTATTACCGCCTCCTCCCTTTTTTGTCTGTCTGCATGTGACACATAAATGCTACATACAATAGAGAAAGTTGCTTTACCGCACAGGCTGATTTCAATGACCACCGTATCATATCTCACATTAGCATATCTCACATGATCATATCTTTATTTCCTGTCACATGCAGTGATTTATGGTCAGAATCTATATCTGGCCCACTAACACATTTCAATTCCTGATTCTTTTTAAAAGGTGTGTGTGTGTGTGTGTGTGTGTGTGTGTGCACGCATGAGTGTTACATATTACCTGTGGAGATCACAGGACAACCACCATGTGTGTTCCAGGGATTAAACTCAGTTTATCAGTCTTTGCAGCAAGCAACTGGTTGAGCCACCCAACTAGCCCTCAATTCCCATTTCTTTTCCTAAATGGAGCCTCCAAGCCACAAGCTAACTACATTTCTCTTCATCCTAAGTTATAGAAAAGAAGGGTAATATCTGCCTTGCTCTCTGCATCCTCATGGACAAAGTTCCAGAGAAGCAAGTACAAAGGTTTCAGGAAGAAAATTATGGAATTGCCAGGAAGCTGATGACTCACTTAGTTGACATCTAGAGGGAAAGGAAAAGGTCGACCAAGGAATCAGGAAAGTTTTAAACTGTACCAAAGCCAGGTGTCCTGAGTGCTGAGACCCGGATACTGACATAGAAAAGCATAGTCCAGACAGTTCATGACACTTACACCTTGGGCGTTCTTTATGGGAACTTTTCTTTCAGCAACTTAACACAAAACTATTGTCCTCCCTCCCCAGGACCCAACATAGTCAGGACATATTCAGCAGTTGAGTTTGATAATGGGGGAAGGGGATCCACCACGTTACCCGTTTGTCAGGATGGGTTTCTTTTTAAATCTCTTAGACCACTGTAGCACCTCTGGAAGAAATGGATTCCAGAAATGGGTTGACACGGAAATGAGAGGCAAATTCCCCTGTGAGGCTTGTCTTCCCCACGACTCAGAACCTGATTGGTCAGTTCTCTAGAGAGTTATGAAAGTCACAATGGACTTAGAATTCTGAAATCCAGAATCAGCTTTATGATATAACCACTGGCCACTGCTCCTGGTTCATGGATGACTACAGTAAGCTGAAGGGTCATTACAGAGACCAGACATTACCTGTGTTAACTTTCTCCAGAGTTATGTGGCTAGGATGGTCAGTTCCCTTGGGGTCAGGGTTTTCTCTAGTGTGTTCAATATCTCCACATTAAACCTGCAATAGGCTGTCAGCCCCTCTGCAATAGGTAGATGCCCACAACTCACCTCTACAAGCCCTTAGCAGGGTTTTATATATAATTGCTAATTAAGTTTTATATTTATTGTAAAAATAAAGTATTTATGACATCTTCATACATATATAACATTGTACTCTACCTTTTAAAATACTTTTATGATTTCTTTGAGAATTCCATACATTGTTTATATCATATTTACTTCCTCTAACTTCTCCCAGATACACTCTCCCTTCCCCACTGTAGGATAAAAGGGCAAAGTAAAAACACCCTGGTCCTGATTTGACCCCAAGACCAGGGACAAGGAAAGAACACCCTGGCCTAGACTTGACCCCAAACCCAGGACCAGGGACAAGAAACAAAATCCCACCAATCCCTGAGCTTGTCACAAAACCCAATTCCTGAGCACAAAAGCCTACCAGTCCCTGAGCTCATTCAAGCTCATTCAGAAATCGAAATCCCTCCAATCTTAGGCTACCCTGGAAAGCTCAGCCCCTCCCCCAAGAAATTCTCATATAGGCCCTGACTTCTGTTCAGTTCCCTGCTGATTCTCACTCCAGCAAAGGTATCTACCCTCCTGGATTTTTCCCTCCCAATTAATCTCTTATGTGAGGTTTGCTGTGAGGTGTGACTTTGTGGTATTCCTTGGCTGCAGGTTGCCAGAATCCCTCTCAGAGCAGAACTATAACATTTTCCCAGGGTGAAATCTTCCCCTCCCTGGCGGCAATGCAGAAAGCTTCCCCCTGTTGCAACAGAACTGTTATACTTTGCTAGGAAACCCTTCCCCTGCAGAGCAGAGCTATGATACTTTTGATGCTGAAATCATCCCCTCCTGGAGAAGAACTGTTAGACTTGTGTTTGGGAACCCTTCCCCTGTAGCAGCCAGAGCAGAGCTGTAACATTTCTGGAGCTGAAGCCTCTTCCTTCAGAGCTGCAACACTTACAGCTACACATCCACCTTGGTGTCCTCATTTTTTAAATTAATAAATTCAGTCATTTACTTTACATACTGATTGTAGTTCCCTCCCTCCCTCTTCCTGTTCCTCGGAAAAGGGGAGCCCCCTCTCCCATCCGGCTTGGTTCATCAAGTTGCATCAGGGTTGAGACTGTCCCCTTCCCCTGTGGTGTGGTAAAACAGTCCCACCAGAGGAAAATGATCAAAAAGCAGGCAAGTGAGTCCATGTCCCATGCAGTCCTCCCTTCCCTTACTAGAGTACCTACTTGAAGCCTAAGCTGCCCATCTGCTACCTCTGTGTAGGGGCCTAGATCCAGTTTATGCATGCTCCTTGTTTGGGGCTTCAGTCTCAGCAAGCCTCTCCCCATCCCCAGGGCCCTGGTTAGTTGGCTCTGTTGGTCTTCTTGTAGAGCTTCTGGCACCCCCATGTTCTTCTATCCTCCTCCTGCTGCGCCTCCCCCCCCCCAATTTTCCACAAGACTCCCTACACTTAGCCCAGTGCTTGGCTGTGGGTCTCAGCATCTGTTTGGATCAACTGCTGGCTGGAGCCTCTCAGAGGACTGCTGTGCTAGGCTCCTACCTTGTTTCCTCTCCTCAGTCACTTCTGCTGTCTAAGTGAGATTTAAACATCCTCCCTTGAGCCCTCCTTATTACTTATCTTCTTTGGATCTGTGCTTCCCATATACTCTTTGTTTTTCTTTTTATGCCAAGACAGTGTTTATCTGTACAGCTCTGGCTGTCCTGGACCTTTGTAGACCAGGCTGTCCTCGAACTCCCTGAGTGCTGGGATTACAGGCAAGCACCACCACGCCCACCTCCATATACTCTTGATAGTTAGGCCATCCACCTGGCCATGATCAGCCAACCAGGAGCTACACCCTTAATGAAAACTAACTGAGCCATCTTTCCAGCTCCCCAGTCCCTTCTTTATAGGAGTGTTTCTCTTATCACCTTAAACACAAAACCATCATCCCCTCTCCCCAGTACTCAATATGATCAGGACTTATTCAAGACATAAATTTGATGATTGAACAGCACAAAACACCACTATGTTACCTGTTTGTTGGGATGGCTTTTAATCTCTCAGAGCACTGCTGCACCTCTAGAAAAAAATGGGCTGATGACACAATGCATGCAAGGTAAAGTTTGCTGTGAGACTGTCTCAGATGCTGATTGGTCAGATTTCAGGGGTTTTATGATGCAACCTGTGGCCACTATGCCTGGTTCAGAGTTGACAACTGTAAGAAGGAGGAGCCATTGCAGAGACCAGATGTTACCCAAGTGTTAACTTTCTCCTCACACACATCTTCAAGTGCCCATGGAGGCCAGAAAAGTGCCTCAGATACCTTGGAGTTGGTGGTCCAGGTTGTGAGCCTTCAGAAGTGTGTGCTGAGAACTGAACTCTGGTCCTCTGCAGGAGCAGCAAGCACTTTTAGGTGCCTAGCCCCCTCCCCCCTCTCAAGTTTTACATTACACAGTTTATCAGTGGGGTGTTTCATTGCTAAAATGTTGGCTATGAGTAGTCACACTTACCACAATGGAGTGCTTTCCATGTCTCTAATCTATAGCAACTATGCTGTTAGCATTGATGTTTGATCCATGTAGGTATTATCTGTAGGTGGGCCTGAATTCTAGCAGGCCATTAGAGGGTTTATGGTGAGGTCAGATTTTTGTTTGTTTGTTTTGGTTTTTTTTTTGTGTGTGTGGATAGTGCTGCCCTCTGGAGGAAATGAACAGAATTTTATGCTCCCACAATCAAACATCCCACTCAGTCCATGCTCACAGGAAACATCCCACTCAGTCCATGAAAAAACTGAGGTAGTTTACACACATGTCCAAGAGAGGGACCCAGGTCACAGTTTGTATTCATCATGGTTCTCTAAAAAAATGTGTATAAATGTTACATATAAAAGAACTATATAGAGAGATGTATGAACACATATATAAGTATGTATATGAGATTTATTAGAATGGTTTTCAATCTGTAGGTTAGCTAGTCCAACAGTGGCTGTCTACCAACGGAAGGTCCAAGAATATAGTAGTTATCCATTACATGCTGGAAACCTAATGCCAGTGAAAGAATGGACTTGCTAGTAAGAGCTAGTAAGAGTAAGAGCAAGCTTTCTTCTTTCATACCTTTTATATAAGCTGCCAGCAGAGTGCATGCCCCAGGTGGATTGTCCAACCTCAAAATATCTAAATTAAAGCTCTATCTTCCCATCTCAAAGATCCAGATTAGAAGTAGTTCTTCTCAAGTCAAATGACTGAATTAAGAAGAAAAAAAAAAAGCCCAACCATTTTGGTTTTAGCTAATTGTAAATGTAGTCAAGTTGATAACCAGCAATAGCCACCACAGGTCCACCCACTCTCAGCTTGACATACAGTTATACCTATGTCTCTGCATACCCCATACCACTGGACTCCTAAGAATTTACCTGAACTAGAAGGCCTTTGGATTTTCATTGGATTTTCCATACATTGGTACACATATGTGTTACCAACAAATCCAAAATTGTTGCCCCTTCCTGCTCATTTGGTCCACTCAGCATAATATCAATACAGTGGACCAATGTGATATTTTGTAGGAGAGACAGATGATCAAGATCCCCACAAACTAAGTTGTGACACAGGGCTGGAGAGTAAATATATCCTTGAGGTAAAACTGAAAAGGTATAGTGTTGGCTTTGCCAACTCTGATCCTTATGGACACGTACCAACAAAAGGGCATTTGCTACATCAATAGCCACATGTCATCTACCAGGAGATGTGCTAACTTACTCAAGTAAGGACACCACATCTCACACAGCAACTTCCCTTGGAGTCACTAATTGATAGTTTTTTAATAATCAATTGTCACTCCCATGATTCATCTGTTTTTCTTTTCTTTTTTTTTTTGTACTGGCAAGATAGAGTTAAAGGATTTCTGACTCCTGATGTTGGTGGTGGTCTTTAGGGTCTCTTGGGCTGGGCACAACAGAATCACCAACCATAAAGCATGCATGGGGTAGTCCTTGGCCCCCTGCACATATGTATCAGATGTGAAGTTTGGTCTTCATGTGTATCCCCAGCAACTGGAACAGGTGCCCTCTCTGATTCTATTACCTGCCTTTGGATGCCTTTTCTGTAGCTTGGCTGCCTTATCTGGCCTCAGTGGGAAAGGATGTTCTTAGTCCTGCAGCAACTTGATGTGCCAGGTTGGGTTGGTACCCATGGGGGACGTCCCCCTTCTCTGAAGAGAAGGAGGGAGGATAAAAGGGGGAGGGGTGTTCAAAGGAGGTACTGGGAGGAGAGGAGTAGGGTTTCCAATCAGGATGTAAATGGAATAAATCAATAATATTTTTAAATCTAAAAAAATCCTGTAATTCCAACAATCTGGGAGGCAGAGGCAGGTGGATCTCTGTAAGTTACAGGCCAGCCTGATCTACAAAGCAAGTCCAGGACAGCCAGGGCTTGATACACAGAGAAACCCTGTCTCAGAAAAGAAAACAACAACAAAAAACAAATAAAACAAAAACCCCAAACAAACAAATAAACAACTTAACAGTGTAAACAACTTCATGTCCAACATCTGGGACCCACTTGGAACCAGATGATCATGAGTGAGTCCTAGATGTTGGACAGGAAGTTTTTTATGATCATCTGGTTCCAAAAGGCTTGGGAAACTCCACTTCTCTGGCATGCCATCTGCAACAGAGTGTAATTTGTAGGCAGGTGGTAGAACCAGAGAACTAGGAAATCTTACCTTCTACCTTCCCATAGAACAACCCATTAAGCTCTGAGCACTCAGTGGCTTTACCAATCTAAAACTCCAAAGGCTTCCACAATCCTCCCCCCATATCACATGATCACATTCATCACAACAATACCCACTTCTTGAAACAAATTTCTGTCCTGTTTTTCTGTCTTGCTGCAGTAAATATCATGACCAAAAGCAACCTGGGAAGGAAACTGTTATTTCATGTTAAAGGTCATAGCCCATTATCAAAGGAAGCCAAGGCAAAAACTTAGGGCAGGAGCTTGAACTAGAAATGAAGGTCTGCTGCTTCTTGAACCGTGGTTCACATTCAAGTACTTTTCTTTTGCAGCCCAGGCCCACCTGCCCAGACATGGCACCACCCACAGTGGGCGAGGGCCTTCTTCACCAACCAGCAATCAAACAAATGCCCCACAAGCTTGTCCACAGGCCAATCCAATGGAGCCAACATCTCAGCTGAGTTTCCCTCTTCCCGATGTGTCAAGCTGACAGCCACAAATAGCCATTAATTTTTAATATCCCACCAGATACAGCCACATTTTCACTATTTTTTTATAAATCAAGTGAATCTTATCATAGATTACATTCAATTTCTATTCATCTAGGACTTCCTGTAGGCTAACGCACACTCACTTATCTTGGAGAAAATTTACTAATTTCCTAAATAAAAATCCATTTACCTAAGTATATAAAACTGACACATTCATTGAATATTAAATGTCAAAAGATCACCCACCCTTACCCATACCTTCTCACACCTTTCCATGAAACTTCCTAGTCATTATCCCTCCTCAGTAGGGTGAATTTGGATTCACCTGCAAGTAACATTTAAATCAGGGGATTTATTACCACTGACAAATGGTCACATTAAGTCATCAATGTATGAAGCCAAGACCAGAAACTTGGAGTTACACATTTTTTCCTGGTTTTTGTGGCAAGATTGACATGTGCCGCTATCTCACTTAGTTCTGGGTACAATATTTGCAGGAGGCAGAGACTGCCTCTTCTAACAAGATTGTGCTGATCAGCATTTCGGCCTATTGATAAAGCAAGTTTACTTTTTTGTTGTTTTGTTTTGTTTTGAGACAGGGTTTCTCTGCATAGCCCTGGCTGTCTTGGAATCACTTTGTAGACCAGGCTGGCCTGGAACTCACAGAGATCTGCCTGCCTCTGCCTCTTGAGTGAACAAGTTTGCTTTTATCCATTTTCCTGTGTTGGTGCCTAGGACACCAATAGTAGCATATACGCAATTGCATATTGCAATTCACATTATTTTTAACTTTAAAAAAGGAGGGGCCTGTGCAACACGTTGCACATGATAACCTGAGAGAAGGTTGTACTCTTGAATATGGTTTCTGTGGACGGATTCTGGTTCCCCTCATAAGGGGTAGTAGCATGGTGGTCCCTCTCCTGTGGTCATATTCTGAGGCCCCAGAGCCTCCTAGACCTCCTCCTAAAGTATTAAGGATACTTCCTCCTGGGGGGGGCAAAGAATAAACATCCCATTTGACTCAAATCATTTTACAGAAGAGAAGATGCTTGTTTATTTGTTAGATTATCTGCACTCTTTTGCACACACAGAGGTTTTTAAGCAGGTAGTCATAACAAAACTAAGCAGGTAGGATCTCAGGTGAGGCACTTGCAGAGATAACTCTGTCCACCCGATCCCGCTTGAACACTGGTGCAGACTGCCATGTACCCAGAGCCCTGTGAAGTTGAAGAAAATTGATAGGTGACCCTTTAATGTTCAAGTGCTCTGCTTTTACAGCCCTGTAAAACTTAGAAAATGCTGTCTGTTTCTTGTCAGTTCCATTTCTGATGCATGATCCAACAAGTAGGGTCCATTCTTGACAACTCTAGGTTGGTCAGAAGGAAGACAGGTGCTTCGGGTACAACTACTTGTCATTGTATTTGACAGTGAGTTTCCTGTCCAGAGTAAAACAGTAGAACAGGCTGGCCTTGAACTCACAGATCAGCCTGTCTCTGCCGTCTGAGTGCTAGAATTAAAGGTGTGCACCACCACCGACTGGCAGCTGAGTTCAATTTCATAGAGAAACAAATGCCTTTGAGGTGTTGTTTCAGCTCACCAGGAAGCTGGCTCTGGGGATGAGATTTAGCTCTCCTATTACGGATTCAAGCATGTTTGTGTTAAAATGTTCTTCCAGGCCTCTGTCCTAGGTCAGGCTGGCACTCTGACTCTGTGACAAGGAAAGAGGAGAACAAAACACCTCAAAAATAAAGGTGTGCTCTCTCTGACATGAACTCAGTGGCTGGCTCTTTTATCACCTCCCCCTGAGAGGGGAGCAGCTTCGCCAGGTCACAGAGGAAGACAAGGCAGCCATCCTGATGAGACATAATAGGCTAGGGTCAGATGGAAGGGGAGGAGGACACCCCTCCATCAGTGGACTTGGAGAGGGACATGGGAGATGAGGGAGGGAGGGGGTGGGAAAGGGATGGAATGAGGGATAGGGCTACAGTTGGGATATAAAGTGAATAAGCTGTAATTAATATAAAAAAGAATAAATGTGCGGTGCCCATGAAAGCAGCTAAGAGGTAAATTCCATTCAAAGCTGTTAGTATCTTGTGGCATAAAAACGTGTGAATAGGTGAGCTGGGGTGTCTGGGTAGGGGAGCCTCTCCTATTCTGATAAATTGGGGAGAGGGGATGTGGGAGGGAGTGTGGAACTGGGAGGAGAGGAGGGAGGATCCTATGACCAAGATGCACATCGTATTAATTAATAAAAATTTTTAAATGTTTATAGTAAAAGCAGATGATGGGATGGTCACCTTGGAAAAGAGAGACAGTAGTTCCTACCTAGAACTATTTCAACTAGTAACTCTAGTATAGTAGTTTTAACAGGAGTTTTCTTGATTTCTGTGGAAGCTTGTAAACAGGCTTAAGGATGTATGTGCTAATTCTATTTGCTATTCTCATTCATTCATAACCAAGAACATGGCTAGGGTACCTCATTGTCTTGTAAAAACTTTAAAACTCCAGTTCCAGGGGATTCAACACCCTCTTCTGACCTCAGTAGGCACAAGGCATGAGTTCATACACATACAAAAGGAAATAAATAAATCTAAAAACATTTTTAAAATATAAAATAAACAAAGGGCAAAGAGACGTGGAGAATAAAATCATGAAAATTCCCAGTATAAAAAGGAAACAAACTAGGGGACTGGAGAGATGGCTCAGTGGTTAAGAGCACTGTCTACTCTCTTCCAGAGGTCCTGAGTTCAATACCCATTATAGCTCACAACCATTTATAGTATGATCTGATGCCCTCTTTTGGCATGTAGGTGCACATATAGATAGAGCACTCATCTACATAAAATAAACAAATAACCTTAAAAAAAGGAAGAAACAAACTCAACCTCTCAGTCCTTTCTCAAACAAAACAATATAAAAAGGACATAAAGATGGGATCCAGAAGAGGGATATAAGGCCTCTCAGGAAAAGATCCAACCATGGTAGTCTTGGGTTACATCCTTGGAAATATTAAAGAGAAAAATGAAGTCTGAGTTTGAAAAAGAAGTCCAGCCTATTCTAACTTATCCTCTCTTTTTACTATTAAGCCACGGAGGGCTTTCTGTGGAGTGACGAGTTTCTCTGGGAAGATGCTTAATCCTCATTCAGAAAGGCAAACAGGATGGACATTGGAAGTAGGAGAAGACAAGGAACAGGTCAGTAGCCTTCCACAGAGGACCTCTGAAAGACTCTACCCACTAGTGTATTGGAGGAGATAGTTAAACTTTAGGCAGTGTGTCCGAAACCTTATGGAAGAAGAGGGAGCTCCCACTATTAAGAGTCCCACAAGAAGATCAAGCTACCCAACCGTAACATATATACAGAGGGCCTAGGCCAGTCCTATGCAGGTTCCCTGGTTGTCAGTTCAGTCTCTGTGAGCCCCTAGGAGCCCAGGTTAGTTGGTTCTGTGGGCTGCTTTCTTGTGGTATCCTTGACCCTTCTGGCTCTTACAATTTTTCTTTCCCTTCTTCCACAGGATTACACAAATCCTGCCTAATTTTGGCTGTGGGTCTCTGCATCTGTCTTGTTGGAGGGATTTTTTAAATTGTCCAGTGTAGAGACTGAGACAGTGGTGGTGATTCAGACAGTAGCAATGATTCAGCTAGTTCAGGTTGTGAAGTCTATCACAAGAATAATTCCAAAAACAATCCCCTGCTTTCCATTGGCATGAAGAGACATGGAAACTATCCAGGGGAAGTTTGACAAAGATTTTTACCTACTCACTGAGGAAATCTAAAACCCATTTGCTACTAGAATGGGTAGATACTTCACAAGATTGCTTGAAGCCTTCTCTTGCTAAACAGAAAGGGTACATGAAGTGATAAACACTGTCTTAAATGAAATTGTTCCCATGTTGGAATACCTAAAAGCATGCAAAATGACAATGGGCCAGACTTCAAATTATGAATCACTAGAGGAATCTCTTGGGTCATGAAGATACAATTTAACCTCTCCTGGCATCTCCAGTCTTTTAGGAAAATACATAACTTACTCAAAGGACATCTCACTAAATCAATGCAGGAAGCCAAACTTAGTTTTGGTATGATTGAGGAGTACTCTGGGACCATCTGGACTAACTTTTCAGAAGATTTGAATTCAGGTCTTTCCTTTTGAGAGACCCACTTCATGATTTGAGATTATCCAACTGGTATCCTACATCACGCATCTATCCAGCATCCAAAAACAAAACAAAACAAAAAAAAATCATCTCAGAGCTCAGGCAGGGAGCCCCGTAAGGGGGAGAGATGAGGTCTTCCACATTATCCACATTATGTTATGATGACCCAGTCTTGATCAGAGTCCTCAAAAAGAACCCCTTCTCTGGAAGGCAATTGAGAGGGCCCCTATCTTATCATTATAGTCCCCCTTAAAGCCATCAAAGTAGTTGGTATCAATAGCATCATCACATCAGAGTCAAGAAGTAGCACTCTCTGCATCCCTTCTCAATATATATATATATCTCGACAATTCTCCTACCAGCTGAATCTTGGCCACTGTGAGCCACTGGAGGACCTCAAGTTACTCTTCAAGGGACAGCCACCTGGTTTTGTGAATGAGCAATTCTCTTTTGTATCTGTACCTCTTCTACTCCTGTTTCTTTCTCCTACCTAGTAGTAGGTGAGATTATCTCCTGTTGCTCCCTCTGACTGTACCTTGCCCAATCAACAGTCACCACGCAGGTCCTCCTTAGGAATTAGTATTCTCCTCTGGGCCATCTTCTTTCTTATATACAGACACTTTCCTTAGTAATGATATTTCTTGTGGGAAAAGTGCTATAGAATGCACTGCACTTCCTGGATTCTAGAGCCAGGCTCCCAGGAATGGGTGGACAACAGCGATGCCCATTGTACTATCACTGATTTAGGTGCTGTTGGGATAAGCGCTCCCATCCCTGGTGTGGAGCCACTTCACCTCTCAGTCTTTGGGAGGGCCTCTTGCTTTGAAATAGAACAGGAGCACATGGTACCTGTACAAAGGGGAATCTCTTTCAGGAATGGTCTCTTATCTTGGCCTGAGCACCCCAAAGAACACTTCTTTCAGGCTTTCTCAGACAGATACCTGCATCAGGAATCAAAATTGTCACATTTCTGCCCGTGTTCTCACCAGCCTTGTAAGAGCTCCTGGCCAGGAATGGCTGACAGATTGTAAGGTCCACTTCCAGTCAGGAGTGTATAAACCTGATCATGAACCTGATCAGGGATGTGAAAGTCATTGCAATATAGAACACTAACTCCAAACTTATAGACAAACTCAGCTTCTAGGAGTGACAAGATGGGGACTATCCACCTCCCCAAACCAATCTCCCCTTGCAGGCTGGATTGAGCAAAAAACAGTAGACCCAGCATAATTCTGGGACAAACCTCACTTTACAGGACAGATGAATCTGGGAGCCTCCTATGGTACACCCAGAGTTTTGCTTCCTAGAGAGAAATACCTGCTCCACTTACCCTTCAATAGGATATTTCCAGGCTCTGGGTCCATAATTTTTACTCTAACAGTACTCAGGCCACGGTCTGCCAGCATACCCAGCTTCTCTTGTGGCCGTCCCAAATGTGGCCCAGAGAAGCAGAGATGAAGTGCACCCACCCCCTCTACATCCACAATTGTAACTTTTCCTCATAATGGAAGGACTTATTAGGGAACCTCAATACAAGCCTAGAGATTGCAGGGCAACTACACGAGGCCACTTAACATAGGAAAAGGCTTCTCTTTCTGGCATAAAGCATAAAGTCAGCTTATTATTTTGGGGTGGGGTGGAAGCTGTAATGCTTTAAGGAAGGAAAAATAAGAGTTGGAGGAAGGGCTGAAAAGATGTCTCAGAGGTTAAGAGCACTATCTGCACTTCCAAAGGTCCTGGGTTCAATTCCCAGCAACCACATAGTGGCTCATAACCATCAATAAAATGATCATATTATATCATCTATAATATGATCTGGTGCCCTCTTCTGGCATGCAGGCAAACATGCAGGCAGAACACTGTATAAATAATAAATAAATAAATTTTTTTTTTTTAAAAGAGATGGAGGAATAGGTAAGAAACACAAAATGGATTTTCCAAGAATATGCCTCCACCACTAACTTGGTAGAGAGTATCCACCCTGGCTCAAGAAGGTTTTGCCAGACATCTTAATTCAAATAAAATCTGAACTGTTTGTTCATGGGCCAGACCATGGAGAAAAAAGATCTAACCATATCTTTGACTGTTAGAGAACTGTTGGCCTTGATTTTTTTTTAACAAACCTACTTTATTTAGGGATATTAAACACTTCTACCTCCTAAACCCCCAACACCGGGTAGGAGAGAAAGAAGGTTAGTGGGGACAGGGGTCGGAGTTCTCTCTGCTACTTCCTGCTGGGTAGGGTTGTAGGATTCTTTTGGGGGCAATACCAATATCAGCTGTCCAGAGATCCAGCAGTCTAGGTAACCAGGAATTCAGCAAAGAGCAAACAGCAAGTGCAGCAGCAAGATGAACCAGCAGTAAGCATTCCTCCTCCAAGTAGCCGCGCCTTCTTCCTCTGGGCTGCCACATTTATACCCCTCAAAGGCCTCAGAATTCAATTAATTCTACCTGGAAAAGACCATGCTCCACATGACACACTTAACAAGTGTGACAAACTAAAATCCCCAACTTGAAATTTTAACAAAAACATGTTTACATATAATAAACCGAAATACCCACAACACACAACCTTTTCTCTATGAAAGAGAGTAGTTTCTCAAAACTATAGTATAAAATCCTGTGTTCTAACTGCCCATGATTCCCAGTTGATTGATGCAGCTAAGTTTCCAGCTGTCACAGCCATGGAATTAGGTACAATTATCCAGATTATCACCTTGTGCCCACAGGATATCACCAGACACTTCTTCAAAGTAAAATGTCTTGCACTCTGGATCTATGCAGCCATCTGGGGTCTATCATGGTCTATGTCGGTCCTAAAGACCCACTCCTAAGAGCCTTCTTTTTTTTTCTGCCTGAAACCATAAAACACTTTTCCCTCTCATCAGGAAGTAGTCAGAGTGGTTATTGCTCCCATCTGCAATGGCAGTGGGTCTCAATCTCTGATCTCCAGGAGAGGGGAATAGAGGAGGATCAGGGCAAGTGATACTGATTTAGAAAACAGGGACAGGCCCCTTTAAAAGTGGTTGCTCCTTGCAATGCTTTTAAATACTGCAGTCACAATAGCACAATAGTTACAAAGTGCTAATGACTAGAAGGCACTACAGTGAGGGAGAAAGGGAGGAAGACTGGAAAGGACAGAGCCCCAGAGAGTCTATGAGAAGTCTGCCACAGAGCCTCCAGGAGATTCCCATCTTCTTGGCTCCTCCCATTACCTTGATGGGAGGTGTATTTCTGTCAAAATAAAATTTGTTCATTTTGTTTTTGTTTCCCTGTCTGATTGGTGCTCTTCACCTTCTCTGTCTGGGGCTTCATGAGCTCCAACTTTAGTTTTCACTCTTGGGTAGTAGCCACTTGTTCTCTGTGTCTGAGGTCCCCAGGATCTTCAACTGTAATTTTCTGTTTCTGGCAGAAACTGCATTTACATTTCCTGGTTCCCTACACTTGCAGCCTTTGAGAGCTCTGCCTGTCACTTCACTTTCCTGTTGTTAGTGGCTATAACCTCCCTCCCGTCTGTCAGTTTAGCTTTCTCTTTATGGGTCTTATTTTCAGCATTTTTTTTGAGACAGGGTTTCTCTTGTGTAACCCTGGCTGTTCTGGACTTGCTTTGTAGACCAGGTTGGCCTAGAACTCACAATGATCTGCCTGCCTCTGCCTTCCCAAATGCTGGGATTATAGGCATGCCATGCACCACTGCACCAGCTGGATGTACAATTCTTTATCTGTCCCATGAAACAACTTGGTTAAACCCCTAGATGCCCACTTTTCACCTAAGATACCTGTAACATTGGCAGTAAGGTATTAGAGGGGGTTCTGACTTCTGTTGTGGCCTTGAACCCATCTTCTGAATCCTTGCTTCCTGGCCAAGCTGTCTGGCTTGTTAACTCTCACCATAAGTGTTAGGATCTGTAAGCAGGCATCTCTATGACCAGCCCCGAAGGGACCCGACAAACGGGACATCAGGCATCTGTGAGGCCACCTGTGGACCACCTGCAATCACCTGTGCATGTGCTGGGTCACCTTATAGGAGGACTCATTCCTCCTTCTCTGTTTCTGTCTCTGTGTCAGTCTCTCTCTCTCACACACACACACACATATTGCCCAGAGATAGTCTCTGTGACCTCCCCTTCCCCTAATACAACCTCCCAGTGGCATGGTGTGATTTATGAACCAGCCACATAACTCTCCTGCACAATCCTAACAATAACTCTGTTGTGTCGAAGTCTACATGAGTGGACATGGCTGGAAGAAAGGGAAGAGTGGACATGGGAGGGTAGCCAGGCTGTGTCATCCCTGATCTCCTGCCTTATTCCTTACATCTCAGGAGAAGCTACGCTGTTCACTGTGGCCTGCGAGACCTTATCTATTGTGATTGTGGAATTGTATTTCACTGCACACTCATACACTTATCCCAACGATGCCTCATAACCTTCAGTAGACCCACAAGGATTTTCTTTTTTTGTTTGTTTTGGTTTTTGTTGTTGTTTTAGGTATTTTTCTTTTTTTAGACAGGGTTTCTCTATGTATCCTTGGCTTTTCTGGAACTTTCTCTGTAGACCAGGCTGGCCTCAAACTCTAATATTTGCCTGCCTTTTCCTGGCAAGTGCTGAGATTAAATATGGGAGCCAATACCACTGCGTGGCCCCCTGCAGAGATCTATCAGCTACTTTTTTTTCAGATAGCATAAAGAAGGCATGCTTCAAATGAGGGGGAAGAAAAACGAATGTACTTGATATATTACTGGACTTAGATTGGGGGTATGAGTTCTGTCTTACCATCATTATTTGTGAAGTTGGCTGATATCTGTAGAAATATAATGTTAGAATGCAAATCAAACTGCTACTTAGGCCACAATACTAACAGGGGTGTCAGAGGTGAAGAAACCTCTGACAGACATGAATAGGCACTCCACTGAGGGCATTGTCTGTGGATCTTTAGCTAGCAGACTTGTAGGTGATGGACTTTCTCATCTGTGAAAGTAAGTTTTCAAGAAAGTGAGTACTGAGGGCTACACATCCTGTACTCTATCCCTTTTCCTGCCTCCTGCCTGAAAATCAAAGTCTGAAGGCAGGTTCAAGCTGTGAAACCAGCCCCATAATCATAATGTTACAAGAGACTTCCATTTCTTCTATGTGAGCTCTGATTCCTCTCCTAAAAACCTCTGACATGCTGTTTTCTGTTTGTCTGTCCATGACATCAATAATTCTTTTTGTTTTTGAGACAGGGCCCCAAAATGTAGCCCTAGCTGGCTTGGGACTCATTATGTAGACCAGTCTGGCTCTGATGGCACAGAAACCTACCTTTCAACTGCTGGGATTAAATGTGTGTGCCACCATGCCTAGGTAGTAACTCTTTTAACAAACTTCTTTCCCCAAACAATCCATTTCAGTGTCCTCTTGATGCTTCAGGGCATCTGAGGCCCTTCAAGAGCAATTGAGAGAAATATGCTTGAATGAAAGACTATTCTCAATTAAATATCTTTCCAGACCCAAGGCCAGTCTATGATAACCCATATGGTCCTAACCATAATTCATGTCAGAGATAATCTTTCAAAGGTATAGTTAGCCTCACAGCTCTCACCTTGTCTTTGACATGCTTAGAAATTCAAGAAAGAGTTATGACAGGAGCGGCGTGGTAGGGTGTATTTTGGAGGTTATGATGCAGGCGCTAGCTCTCAATAGATGAGGCAAGAGCACTTACGGTAAAAATTTCAAGTTGTTCATCTATATTGATGTGAAGACAGAGGCTGCAATTAAGATGAAGATTATGGGATAGCACAGCAATGCCTGGAACACTGAAGAAGAAGAGTGTCTTAGTTACTGTTCTGTTGCTGTGAGGAGACGCCATGACCAAGGCAATTTACAGAAGAAAGAATTTAATTGGAGGCTTGCTTACAGCTTCAGAGAATTAGTTCATGATCATCCTGGCAGGGAGAGTGGTAGCAGGAAGGCAGGTGCTAGAGGAATAACTGACAGAGTACATCCTGATCCACAAGGTGGGCGGGGGGGATGGGGAAGGCATGAGAGGGGAACATTGGATCTGCTGGGCTTTTAGAAACCTCAAAGTCCACTTCCTGGTGACACATTGCTCCATACCACTGAATCCTTACTAAACAGTCCACTGACTGGGAAGCAAGCATTTAGTATGGGAGCTCATGGGGGACATTTTTATTCAAGCCATCACAATGAATAAGAAGGTTTATACTTGGGTATGAGACAGCCAAGCTAAACAGATAAGAAGGAGGATAGGGCCTTGGACCAATGATAGAAGGCCAGCTTACTCCCTCAACCCAGAAAGTCCTTGAGGAACAATTGTCTTTGCTTCTTTTTTTTTTCCTGGGAAAATGAAGGTGGTTCCAGACAGGGATTTTTCTCTGTATCGCTAGCTGTCCTGGAACTTGCTCTGTAGTCTAGGCTGAGAGCAGACTGGCCTCAAACTCAGAGCTCCACATACCTCTGCCTCCCAAGTGCTGGGATTAAAGGAATGGGCCACCACCACCTGGCTTTATAGTCTTGCCTCTAGTACATTAAATTATACAGACTAAACTGCAAGTAAGGACTGTGGAACTAGAATTGAGACAGACCCCTGATGTGCTGACGGGGTCAAAGGTTTGGCAGCTTAAAACAAAAGCCTGGTAAGCATCCTCTCCTGTCAGAGGGGACCCTGCCAACAGACCTGTCCAGGCTGACCCTCGACACATTTAGCTATAGCTGTGGGCCTATCAGCTTCCTTTTCTTTATTTAAATTGACCAACTCTAAATTACAAAAGGCCTTACATTCAAGCCTGCTAAAGATCCTTATAAGCCTCCAGGAAAGACCTGACTTCAACATCCTCAGGCACCACTCTGCTTTGTAGGAGAGGTCTTTGCCTGTGTGTGTGTGTGTGTGTGTGAGAGAGAGAGAGAGAGAGAGAGAGAGAGACAGAGAGAGACAGAGAGAGACAGAGAGAGACAGAGAGAGAGACAGAGACACACACAGAGAAAGTGTGAGAGAGAGGGAGAAAGAGAGTGTGTGTTTCTTCACCTTTAAGAAAGGTGTTTTCTTGCCTGTTCACTCTGTCTTGTTTTGTCTGAGACTTTCCCTGATGCTGCCAGTTGTGACTGAGATTTTTTTAACTTCCTCTTAATTCTTAAACTAGAAGAGAAAACAAATTCAATACAGACCTCTAGACAGTACCAAGATTGCTTCTAAGAAGCTTCTGCTTAAGAGGGCACCTCAGACACCCACAGTCAAGCAGCCAAATATGATGTAACCAAGAAAGACCGCAGCTACACCTTGGTAGCTGTGATGGAGTTAACTCTCCAGTGTGGTAAAGCCCACAAGCTGGTTAGGTAAATGTGAGAACAAAAATAACAGTATAATACAAGACACCTCCAAGTTCAGAGGGTAGTAAGGTTTGCCAAGTAACTGACAGCTAGCGGACAGTCTAGGTCAATAATTAACAAAGCTGGAGACTGTGATGGATAAGGAGGGGCTTCAACTACCCGTAATGAGTATCAGGGGAGTACCTGAACAGAAAGTGGGCCATGAGGTCATTGAGCATAGGGGCCATCCATTAGCCTAATCTATGATAGCCCACAGAATTAACCAATGTCAGTAGAGATTACCACAACCGTAGTCCAGTTTCTGCCACACTTCTATAAATATCTTTTTAATAAAATTTTTTATTTATTACAGTTTATTCACTTTGTATCCCAGCTGTAGCACCCTCATTCCCTCCCAATCCCACCCTCCCTCATCTCTTCCTATACCCCTCCCCCAGTCCACTGATAGGGAAAGTCTTCCTCCCCTTCCATCTGACCCTAGCCTATCAGGTCTCATCAGGACTGTCTTTCATAGTCTTCCTCTGTGGCCTGGTGGAGCTCAATATCTTGTCCTCTCTTGGAAACCCTTCATTCTCTCAAGAGTTTAGCTAACTTTCCCTCCATCTTTCATTCTTCTTAATAATGTCTGTCTCCACTTAGCATACTACCATAAGAGTCTGCCTTTAATTTGCATTGGCATGAGACAAGGAACTCAGAGCCACCATCTCAGCTGTCAGGCAGGGCATGGTTTTGGAAGCAGCTGCTTGACGCAGTTCTGGCTGCTGGAGCATCATTGCCCTGGAGAAAACATCTCTGGATTACCAGTTTACAATTGGCTGAGGCTGGTCCCCAGCACTCAGGTTAACTGCAGTGACCGCTGGGTGCCTGGTAACTTCTCTAAAGGCAGGCCTGGGTTAAGTCCAACAGGGCATCAAAAGTTCCATCGTACTTAAAAGACCTGCATCAGTGGAAAGACTTTCTAGTTTATTTTAATTGCTCCTCAGAAAGGAACACATTCTGCACCTGTAATGAGACATACTGTGGAGTTTATGCAAGCAATGAAGGTAGGCTCAGTTCTGCTTAGGGGCCCAAGAGGTTATTTCTGTGCTTCCATCTGCAATAAGCTTACCTTGAAGCTGCTCTGGGTGTCAGTCTGACTTGTAGCCGTGTTGTGTGGTGAGAGAAGGAAACAGCCCTCTTAGTGCGGGGCAACCCGGACAAACTCAGAGTTCCAGAGTCTCCCTCTGGGAGCTGAATGTGTCTTTTTCAGAATGTAGGACATCAACACTAAGGCTGCAAGCATCCTGTAGCCTTCCCTTTACCCCCACTCTCCTTTGCACACAAAAGCACGGTGGCTGAGAAGCTAAGGGAAGGCTTAGCTTATCAGTAACCAGTGAGACGCCCAGCCCATTTTCCCCCCTGCCACACTTCTTTGTAACTACTGGCTTATCAGTTTATATTGTTTTTGGCCTGCCCTCATGGCCCCCAACCTGAGAGTAGGAATGTCTGCTTCACTCCCTTCTGGATTGCCAGGGTTTAGCACACTAGGTGACAATGCAGGCTTAGTGGGTTCCTTTAGATTTGATTGTTGAAGAGGTGCAATTTGCTTTATAGCTTCCAAACTTCCAAAGCTGTAATAATATTACAAATGAGTGAGCTGGCACACCATCCTTTCACAGGGCTGCTGTCTTTGCCCTTCTTTCAGGAGAACAACTTGAAAATGTGTGCCCAGTCAAAGAATGGGATTGTCCCTAGAATCCTGCTTTTAGTAAGCAGTACAGTAAGCCAAGGATTTCATTATTGACATGCAAAACAATTTAAACATGACAACTTCCCTACTGTCTATGCTTTTTGACTGTTGCTGCTGGTGATTTCTGATAGGTTTTTATATATAGTTCAGATTAACCACCAACTCACAACCCAATACCCTTCCTCGGTTTTTTTCTCTGGATGCTGGGAGATAAAGCCAGGGTCTTGTGCTTATAAGGGCTTTGCCACCTACTTCTATCACAGACCTAATGTTTGTTTTTAAAAATAATAATTAAGCATTAAAAAATAATTCCCTAGAGCCAGGTGTGATACCTCACTCCTACAATTTCAGCACTTGAGAAAATGGAAGCACGGGTGTCAAGAGGTCAAGTTCAGCTACACAGTTTTGGTGCCAGCCTGGGCTACGTAGGCCCTTGTCTCAAAAAGGGAATAGGTTGGAGAAATGGCTTAGTGGTTAATTAAGACCATGTACTGTTCTTACAGAGGACCCAAATGCCAGAGGATCCTAACTGGAGTCCCAGTGTCCACAAGGTCAGTTTCAAACACCCACATTGGATAGCTCAAAACCGCCTTTCTCTCCACCTCCAGGGAACCTAACACTTTCTGGCTTCCCTTGGCTTCCTCTGGCACCTGCATTCCTGTGCACAAACACAAATGTATATTCAGAATTTAAAACTTAATAAAAGTATATTTTAAAAAGTTGGGTGTGAGAGATGGTTCAGTGGTAAAGGGCATGCCACAAAGCCTGACACCCTCAGTTGTACACTCAGGACCCATATAATGGAAGGAGAAAACCGCTTCCTCAGGTTGCATTTTGACCTCTACACTTGTGCTATGGTGTATGGATATCCCACCCTAGACTCACTTCAATTAAATTAATAAAAGTAAAAAAAAAATCAAAAAAGGAAGGAGAGGGCGTGCTAGGTTTGGGTTACTTGAGGAGAATAAGAGTATAGAATTGGAGTTCCCTGAAGGGTCAGGAAGAAGGAACTGGGGAGTAAATAAGTTCAAGACATACTATTTACACATACGAAATTTCCAAAGGAAGAAAATAAAAAGAATGTCATAAAAGAATATGTAGCATTTTGGAAAGACCTTCACAAGATTTTGTTACAAAGTAGAAACAAGATATTGTTCAGGTAAGTATACAGGTAAAATTTTGAATTACATTAAAACAAATGTAAAACAATGTGAAGAAATATTCTGAGTGTCTATCCAAGATGACACATGTCAGCTGTATTTTATCTTTGGTTTACTTGTATTATGAAAATATTACAAATTTTGTTACAAAAGCTATTAAAATGTTCTAAACTTGAGCAGCTCTGCCATCTGGTGGCTAACCTAGGAATTACCTTTTTAAAACATTTTATTGATTTGATTTCGGGGTGTGTGTGTGTGTGTGTGTGTGTGTGTGTGTGTGTGTATGTGTGTGTGTGTGTGGTATAGGCATACCTGTGAACATACATGCATTGCTGCATGTGTTGTATGTCCTCCCTGGAGGTCAGTGGGTAAGAGTTGATTTTCTCCTTCCACCATGTAGGTCCCAGAAACTGAACTGAGATCATCAGGGTTGGTATCTTTTGTCTACAGAGCCATCTTGCTGGCCATGGAACTATCTAATTGTAATCTGAGGGATGGATGCTATAATCCAGATTGCAGAGCAGATGTCACTGAGAGAATAATCCCAGGGCAAAACATTCAAACTTTAAATGTCGTTAGTTAGGACAAGTGACTAGAAGAGTGTCCTAGAAGATAATGTCCTAGAAGAGTGGTAGTTTAGAACTCTAATTGCTACATACAATACTACACTTTCTGGCACATTCTACTACACATTCTCTTAGCTTCTTTCAAGTTTTTCTTTACATTGATTCATTTATTCATTCAGTGTGTGTGTGAGTACGTATGTGTCTGTGTGGGTGCGCATGTGTGTGTGTGTGTGTGTGTGTGTGTGTGTGTGTGTGTGACAGAGAGAGAGAGAGAGAAAGCTTGTGCATGTGCCACAGTGAACATCTAGATGTCAGAAGGCAACTTTAAAAAGTTGGTTCTTGCTGGGAGCAGCAGCTCACCCCTGTAATCCAAGCACTCAGGGAGGCAGAGGCAGGGGATCTCTGTGAGTTTGAGGCCAACCTGGTCTACAAACTGAGTCTGGGACAGCCAAGGATACATAGAGAAACCCTCTCTCAAAAAGCAAAAATACAAACAAACCAAAAACTGAAGAAGAAGAAGAAGAAGAAGAAGAAGAAGAAGAAGAAGAAGAAGAAGAAGAAGTTGGTTCTCACTGTGTGATCTGAGGATGGAATGCAGGTGGTTAGGATTGTTGGCAAGTGTCCTTTCCCACTGAGCCATCTTGCCAGCCCCTCACATGTCAGCTTTCATCAAGAGCTTGGCTTACTACTTGCTAGCTTAAAAAAAATGATGATTTCCAATATTGCTACAGAGACCTGTACAACAGACTGGATTTTGAATTTTGTTTCACTGGATGCATATTGAGACTGGATACTTTCTAGCCTATTGCTGGACCCATGGGTGTATGTTTACTTGGGGAGGGTGGGGTTAGGCTTATTGTACCTGCTCTCTCTATGCTGGAGAATCAGAGACCATAGTATCTCAGGAGAAGGCAAAACACCATCTCCACTCAGAGTATGTTATCGTAGAAATAAGAAGGTTGACTGCAGTGCCCCTTAGAGCATACCAACCTGATGATAAGATTCCTAGTACTCCCCAGTCTATGCCTGCATATAAATTAGCAATAAATACAAGATTATACCTCAGAAGAAAATTACCAGTGAGACATGATTAGGAAGTGAAGCCTAAAAAAGTTGTAGGTGTTGCCTTCCTCGGTGAGTCTAAAAGAGTCCCTAGCGACTGCTTTGTTCCTATGTGATCTGAGGATGCAAGAAGCCACGGCCTGGGAGAGGGATGTAGCTCAGAGGTACACTGTCTGTCCAGCACATACAAGACCATATGTTTTCTCTCCACCACTGAAACAGACAAAACAGATGCCTGTCAGATGGATGCCGGAGTGTGAGGAGTTCAAGGCTCAGCCGGAGATATTCAACACCCTGGCTCGGAATGACACATTAGAAGCTGGATCTAAAGTAGTTTCCAGATTAAAATACTAAGAATAAATAAGAAATAGAGAGAAAATGCATGCAAGTAGCTGAGCATATGAGGCATTATCAGATGCTAACAGACATCTGCGACAAACATAGCAAAGACAGACTAAACGGTGGAGGAGGAAGGGAGAGTTGTTTTGAGGTCCAATTGAGTTCAAGTTCACATTATGGGACCCAGATAATGTCTTCAGAGAATGTGAGCTGTTGGTTTGGTTAGATTTATCGAGTCTAGGCTTCATGTATTCCAAACTAGCTTCTAAATTAATATGTAGAGCAGGGTGGCCTTGAACTCCCAGTTCTCCTGCATCCATGTTGATGAATGTACATCAACATACCTGATTTGGTTTTGTTGTTATTTATTTAAGACAGAATCTCACCCTATAGCTCAGGCTAGCTTCAGACTTGTGTTGTTCCCTCTGCCCTCAGATAGGTGTCTGACATTCTCCAAGCAACGTTTTCTACTTCTTGACCCATCTGAATTAGGAATTAAAAATTGAAAATTAACGGTATGGTTGTGTTAATAAGAACAGTACCCATAGGCTTGGATATTGGGGTGCTTAGTCATCAGGAAGGGGCGCTATTCGAGAAAGATTAGAAGGATTAGTAGTTGTGGCCTTATTGGAGGAAGTGCACTACTGGGGGGGGGAGCTTTGAGGTTTCAAAAGCCCATGCCCAGCCCAGCTTCTCTCACTGCTGCCTGTGTATCAGGATATAAAGCTCTCAGCACCAAGGCTATGACTGCCTGTGTGCCACCATCCTCCCCACTGTAATAAGTAATAGACTAAGCCTCTGAGCAAAGCAGGAAAACTTCCAGTTAAATGCTTTCTTGTATAAGAGTTCTGTGGTCATGAGGTCTCTTCACAGCAACAGAGCAGTGACTAAGACAAACAGTAACATTTTAAAAAGATTTCAAATGAACATAACTTTGAATATAACAGTACATAAAGTATTTATAAACAGCTCATTAGAGTCTTCATTTGTCATCGACTTTTGCACTGTTTTGCTTTGGCTTTAGGTTTGTTTGGACTGGCCTGGAACTTATTACACAGCCTGGGCTTTCCATCCTGAGATTTCAGCCATGAGGCTCCCTGTCGAAAATGTATCTTGACTGTGGTGGTCCACACACCGGTATATCTACTCATGAGATAGAATGGGAGAATTCTATACACCCATTGTACTAATTTTACTCTCTTGATTTGAATGCTGATCTACAATTGTATAATGTGTAGCCCTGTTACAGAGGGCAAGACTAAGAAAAGGAAGACTTCGAGAGATCTGCTGTGCTGGCTTTGAAACTTGCTATGAAAATTTCTTGAAAAAAATTCACAATGCCGGATATGATAGCAAACACATGCAATATTTATGCTCAGGGGGCAAGGGCAGGGAGAAGAGCACTTCAAAGTCAGTCTCGCCCACAAAATGAGTTGAGACCCCCCTCAGCTACATAAAAGAATCTTTAAAAAAGTAAAAAAGAAACACTTCAGTTATACAGACTCAGAAGCTTCTAAAGAAGTAGCTAGAAAGTATAATTGAAAAATCCTCCTCCTAACAATCCTCCTCCTAACCCAATTTGGTGTCAACACAGAAATTTCCAAGGGCCCTTTGGTGGAAAGTGTGTGGGATAAAAGCCCTACAAAGTGTGTGGGTAGAAGGTCCTGAGAGCAGAACACCAAGGAATCGAGGCCCACATTGTCTGTTTGTCGGTACACCTACCTACACTAGGTCTAGTGAACAAAAATTCAGACAACTTCAAAGATCAAAGAGTTGCTGTTTTTAGAGACAGGCCTTTGTTTTTTTAACATGCATACCTTGGTGTAGAAGCCACCCAGTATCCAGCAAGGTCTTTTTTCTTCCTTCCTTCCTCCCTTTCCTCCTTTCTTTCTTTCTTTCTTTCTTTCTTTCTTTCTTTCTTTCTTTCTTTCTTTCTTTTCTTTTCTTTTCTTTCTTTCTTTTTATTTTTATTAATTATAATTTATTCACTTTGTATCCCCCCTGTAGCTCCCTCAGTTCCCAATACCACCTCCTTCCCCCTTCTCCATCCAGGCCCCTTCCCCAGTCCACTGATAGGGGAGGTCTTCTTCCCCTTCCTTCTGATCCTAGTCTATCAGGTCTCATCATTACTGACTGCATTGTCTTCCTCTGTGGCCTGGTAAGGCTTCTCCTCACTCAGGGGAAGTGATCAAAGAGCAGGCCAATTAGTTCATGTCAGAGACAGTCCCTGTTCCCATTACTATGGAATTACTTAGACACTGAACTGCCATGGGCTACATCTGTGCTGGGGTTCTAGGTTATCTCCATGAATGGTCCTTGGTTGGAGTATCAGTCTCAGAAAAGACCCCTGTGCCCAGATTTTTGGTTCTGTTGCTCTCCTTGTGGAGCTCCTGTCCTTTCCAGGTCTTACTATCTCCCACTTCTTTCATAAGATTTCCTGCACTCTGCCCAAAAAGTTGGCCATAAGTCTCAGTATCTGCTCTACCCTGTAGGGTAGAGCCTTTCAGAGTCCCTCTATGGTAAACTCCTGTCCTGTTCCCTGTTTTCTCCCTCTTCTGATGTCCATCCTCTTTGCCTTTCTGAATGGGGATTGAGCATCTTAGCCAGAGTTCTCGTTCTTTATTAGCTTCTTTAAGTGTACAGATTTTAGTAGGTTTATCCTATATTATATGTCTAATATCCACTTACGAGTTGAGTATATGCCCTGGGTCTTTCTGCTTCTGGAATACCTCACTCAGGATGATCTTTTCCAGTTCCCACCATTTACCAGCAAATTTCATAATTTCCTTGTTTTTATTGCTGAGTAGTATTCCATTGTGTAAATATACCACAATTTCTGTATTCATTCCTCCATCGAGGGGCTGCTACAAACATCAGCAAGGTCTTTTTTAATCCCACAGATACGTAATGATAACCCATTTGTTTGTTTAAAGGTTGAACTGTATCCTTTGAAAATCAAATGTGGATTAGTCTCAAACTATGGCTCCATTTGGAGATGCTGACAGTCATTAGGGTGGCCCTGTATGATGGGTGACTGGTGAGGAGAGAACACTAGTACCCAGATGCATACAGAGAAGACTTGTGAAGATAAACCAAGGAGAGTCTGTAAGAGACCATCTCTGCTGACACCTTCATCTTGGACATCCCATCTGCATAAAAACTAATTCTAAACAGGTGTAGTGGCTCATGCCTATAATGCCTGCACTCAGGATCCCAGGGCAGGAAAATTATGTGTTTGGGACAAGCCAAGCTCCACAAGGAGCTCAAGGCCAGTATGGAACACATAACAGAAACCTATTTTTAAATTGTTCTATTGTTTAAGCTGCCTGGTCTATAGTACTTGGATATGTGTTGTGTTACACTGATACACATAAATTTTGTAGAAGTGGAAAACAGGGGAGTGAGATCACCTGAGTCTCCATGAAGATGTCTGGCTCTAGAGCTCTTTCCCCTGCTGGTTTATTATAGAAATTAAAAGTGATGTCATTCCTCTCAGAACATCTATTCCTTGGGGGTTATTGGACAGGCTTTTTAAATTTAATTTTACTTATATACTTATTTATTAAAATTTATTCATTTTGTATCCCCACTGCAGCCCCCTCCCTCATCTCCTTCCAGTCCTACCCACCCTCCCTCTTCTCCCCCATGCCCTTTCCCTAGTCCACTGATAGGGGAGGTCCTTCACTTCTATCTGACCCTAGCTTATCAGGTCTTATCAAGGCTGGCTGCATTATCTTTTTCTGTGTCCTGGCAAGGCTGTACCCCTGAGGGGGAGGTGATCAAAGAGCCAACCACCGAGTTCTTGTCAGAGACAACCCCTGTTCCATTTACTAGGGAACCCTCTTGATCACTGAGGTGGTATGGGCTACATCTTTGCAGGGGTTCTAGGTTATATCCATGCATAGTCCTTGGTTAGAGTATCAGTCTCTGCAGCCCCCTCCCCCACCCAGGCCCAGGTACTTTGGTTCTGTTGCTCTCCTTGTGGAATTCCTGTCACCTCTAGGTCTTTCTATCTCCCTCTTCTTCCATAAGGATTCCAGCACTCTGTCCAAAGTTTGGCTATGAGTCTCAGTATCTTCTTCGATATCCTGGTGGGTAGAGTCTTTCAGAGGTCCTCTATGGAGGGCTCCTGTCCTGTCCCTTGTCTTCTCCTACTTCCCCTGTATACACTGTTTGCTCTTCTGAATGAGGATTAAGCATCTTCCTTAGGGTCCTCCTTCTTGCTTAGCTTCTTTAGGTGTACAGATTTTATATGTTTATCCTATATTATACGGCTAATATCCACTTATAAGTGAGTATATATCATATGTGTCTTTCTGCTTCTGGGTTACCTCACTCAGGATGATCTTTTTTAGTTCCCACCATTTGCCTGCAAATTTCATGATTTCCTTGTTCTTAATTGCTGAGTAGTATTCCATTGTATAAATGTACCACAATTTCTGTATCCATTCTTCTGTTGAGGGACATCAAAGTTGTGTCCAGATTCTGGTTATTATGAATAAAGCTGCTATGAATGTGGTTGAACAAATGTCCTATTGTATACTTGAACATATTTTGGATATATGCCTAGGAGTCGTATATAGCTGGATCTTGAGGTAGCACTATTTCTAATTATCTGAGAAAGCACCAAATTGAGTTCCAAAGTAGTTATACAAGGTTACCTTCCCACCAGCAGTGGAGGAGGGTTCCCGTTTCTCCACATCCTCTCCAACATGCATCATCCCTTGAGTTTTTGATCTTAGCCATTCTGATAGGTGTGAGGTGAAATCTCAGCGTTGTTTTGATTTGCATTTCCTGAGTAACTAAGGATGTTGAGCATTTCTTTAAGTGTTTCTCTGCAATTTGATATTCCTCTACAGAGAATTCTGTTTAGCTCTGTACCCCATTTTTATTTGGATTACTTGGTTTGTTGGTGGTAACTTCTTGAGTTCTTTATATATTAGCCCTATGTCAGATATAGTGTTGGTGAGGAACTTTTTCCAGTCTGTAGGCTGTCATTTTGTTCTGATGACAGATAGGACAAGCTTTTTAAAGAGATTTATCATCATGAGGTTTGGCTTGTCTAGATACACATTGGTAAAGCCCATGTTAATGCCTTCCACACCTACTAAGACTGATTATACCTGAGAAAGAATGAAGGATGTGATCTGGAACCATTTAGTCCCACTATACCCTCTTTCCCTTGCTTTAGTTTCCTAATGTCAGAAATAAGAATAAATGCCAGATGCGGTGGAGTCTGCTTATAATATCAACATAATGTAGTCTGAGGCAGGAGGATTTGATGCAAATGTTGAGGTCATCCTGGGACACTTAGCAATTCCAAGCCGGCAGCTTTCAAAAAGCATAAACAAAGGCTTGATGGATAACTCAGTCAGTAAAGAGTTTACCATGTAACAGGAGGATCTCTGGTTGGTAGTAGCTGTGTAAAAGCTGGGCATGGTAGTTCATACTGGTAATCCCAACTCTGAGAAGACAGAGACCAGAGGTATCCCTGAAGGCTGATGGCCAGTCAGCTGAGGCTAATCACTGTGCCTCTAGTCCCAGGGAGAGAGAGAACCCATCTCAAAACAAAACAAAACAAAACAAGGCTCTGGAGGAACACCACCAGAGGTTGACCTCCGGCATCTACATGAACATAAAAGCATTTGAATGTGCATGTACCCATGTGTAGCCATGTACATGAACATACATAAACACACACATAAAATCCATAATTAAATAAGAAAAACTGTCTTTTGTTATGGTAAACAGTCAAGCCATTTGCTATTGCCTATGGGTTAAGATACGCGAATCTAAAGGGGCCCATATGGATGTTCTGAAGGCAGGGTTAACCCTTGAAATAAAATCTCACTGAAGGTCTGAAAAGCAAACCAGGAAAGTATGAATTTTATCTCTTTGTTGCTATTCAGATCCTGCCACACTTACCCCAGTATATCAGTAGTCCCCCAGGAACATCTCCAATTTTTACCAATTTGCAAGCCAAAGTCTTTATATGGTACAGTCACCAAAAGTTTCTCAAGAACATCCTTGGATAGCTGGATATGGTGGCTCATGCTTATAACCCCAACACCTGGGAAGCTGAAGCAGGAGGACTGAAAGAGTTCAAGGCCAAACTTGGTTACACAGTTAATTTCAGTCCAGCTTGGGCTATAGAGTGAAACCCTGCCTTCTTTAGTAAAAACCAACAAACTGGGATGGGAGTGTAATCCACTCTGACAGAGAGCTGGCATAGTATGCCTAAAGCCCTGAGCTCAATCCTTACCACCACATACAATAGGCATGGTTGTACATGTCTGTACTCCCAACCCTCAGGATGTAGAGGCAAGATCAGAAACTCATGGTCATTCTTAGCTACATAGTGAGTTTGAATCCAGCCTGAGCTTATATAAGACCATATCTCAAAATAAGTGAGAAAGCTGGAGGGATGGTCCAGCAGTTAAGGGTACTTGTTGCTCTTTCAGAGGGTCTGGTTTTGATTGCCAGTACCCACTAACAACCATTCTAATTCTAGTTCCAGAAGATCCAACATCCCTTTCTGACCTCCATGGGCACCAGGCACACATGATATACATATATGTACACAGGTAAAACATTTCATACACATAAAATTAAATAAATATAAAAATAAACAGACATTCATGTATATGTAATAATACACACACACACACACATATATATATATATATTCCCAAGCATAACCTGCTCAGTCCGTATAAAGTTATTTGTGAGTATGTTTTCAGGGATGACTTTCTATGCATGCAATAATAATTAAGGGGAAAAGAGGCCATGAATTTTGAAGAGAGTGAGATTGGACATATGGGAGAGTTTGGAGGGAGGAAAGAGAAGTGAAAATGTTATAATTACAACCTCAAAAATGAAACTAAAAAATAAGCAAGGATGAGGAAAGATTCTAAGAGCCAGGTGAACAATGAGTTTGCTGTGAGATTTTCCTAGAATTGTAAGATGCTACATCTATGAAGTCTCACCAACATGGCTACCTAAACATGAGCTGAACAAGGACAAGACCAATAGACATGCTACGGTGGACAAGGGTAAGCTCATGAGGCCTCAGCCCTATACAAAGTACTATAGACAGCTGAGGAGTGCTGAGAGCTGGAGAAACAGTTTTCCCTGGGAAAAAGCATACCACTCGGTTATCCAATACCAAATAGTCAGCCCTGAAAATATACATAGATATAACATTATACTTATATGGACTGAGTGGATCATATTTATGCATTTAGGATTATATATACACATATATGCACATACATAAGGAACCACAACTAAACAAAAAGGCCATGAATTTGAAAGAGAGCAAAGGTGGAGGGAGATGTTGGAGAGAGGAAAGGGAAAAAGGAAATGCTGTAATTATATTATAGTCTCAAAAAAACAAGCAAACGAAAAAACAAAAAACAAATCCTGTAAAAAAAGTGCATTTTCCGCTGAGTTAACCCTGGAGTATGTGGCCCAGTCAACAGACTGCCAAGGGTCCCTACTGCCACTTTGGGCTCCAATAAAAACTCTTCAGGGCTGAAGAGATGGCCCAGAGGTTGAGAGCACTGGCTGCTCTTCTAGAGGTCCCGAGTTCAATTCCCAGCAACCACATGGTGGCTCACAACCATCTATTACAAGATCTGATGCCCTCTTCTGGAATGCAGGTGTGCAGAACATTGTGTACATAATAAATAAATAAATCTTAAAAAAGAAAACAAAAAAATTCTTACTTCAAGACCAAAGGAAAAACTTGTTTTTTTTTTTTTTTCTTTTCTTATTCTTTTCTTTCTTTTTTTCTTTTTGTTTTTTTTAAATAAGGTTTCTTTGTATAGCCTCGGTTGTCCTGGACTTTACAGACCAGGCTGGCATGGAGCTCACAGGGATCCTCCTTCCTCTGTTTCCCTAAGTGCTAGGATGACAGGCGTGTGCCACCACGCGTGGCTAAAACGCCTTTCATTAAGAACTTAATCTAAACTTATACGTATGATGCTGTTAAGGCTTCCTTTGTATGTTTTCTTTAAGGGAATACTCACCTTGAATGAAGAGATAGGGAGCTGGAGAGATGGCTCAGCAGTTAAAAAGCACTTGGTACTCTTTCAAAGGAGTTCCCAGCAAACAGGTTGAGTGGCTCACCACCACTGGTACTATTAATTCCAGGAGCAGCATTTTTAGCCTCTAGGAGGACCTGAACACATGTGACATACATTCACACAAACACACATGCATGCTGATCTGGCAAACAGAGACTGACTACTTTAAGAAGGGACGCCTCAACCCTCCTGGCGTTTCTTCTCTGCTAAGATATTGCAGTCATTGAAATTATAAACTACTAGGCTGAGGGGGAAAAGAGCCTACCCAAGAGAGGCTACTTTTCAGTGGGACAAACCAGGAAGAAGGAATTTAGAGTGGGAGGGACCCAAGGAGCCTATAAAAAAAACCCTCATATCTCTGAGACCCTTCACACCCATCTGTTTGTTCTAATAAAGCTTGACATGTTTTGTTTTGTCTGTCTGTCTGTCTGTCTGTCTGTCTCTCTCTCTCTCTCTCTGTTTCTCAGATCAGCCCTCATGATCTGTAACTGCTAATTTCATCCACTGGTGTGGCCATTTCCTGCTCTCTTTCACTTACTCAGCCTGCAGTTAGTGGTGTCCAATTACCACTCTGACAGCAGCCCTCCACTCTTTGAGTACTACTTTACTTCCTCGTCAATTTCACTTCTTCGGCGGGGATTGTCTTTCAAGGATGCACAGTTCTTTGTTTCTTCCATAAAACAAACTGGTCAGTATCCCTGGATCACCATTCCTCACCGCAGGCCCCCATAACAGCAGGGATACATATACGAATATATTATCTAATCAAATAATAGATTAAAAAAGACATTCTCAAGAATACTATTATAATTGCATCAAGAACTATCAAATGCCTGGGCATAAACATTTTTAAACGATGAATAAATTTGCAGTTATGAGTTCTATGCTGGCCGGGGCTACAAAGCATTGTCTTAAATGAACAAGCAGGAGAGAAAATGCATTAATCGTGTTTTATTCATTCTTTTGTTTGCAGTGATCGGGATTACACATGGTACCTTGCACATGGTAAGCAAGCAGCTCTGTTACTGAGCAACATTTCCAACCTCCATACTTTCTTATTTTCTTTTTGAGAGAGATTTCATACGCACAGCAATCCTCCTGCCTCAGCCCCTGGAGTAACTGGGATTACAAGCCGACATTACCAGGCTCAGCTTATTCTTTGTTTTTTGATGTTTCTATATCTGGAACTTTGCTGCTACAGAACTACTGATTTCCTGCACCAGGAACCAATTTCTAGACAGAGTAAAGGACTCAGCAGTCATCATGCTTTTCCAATGCAAACCAGCCAGGCCACAGCATACCCTCACAACCTCACCACTACCCTGCCACCTCTCCTGAGTTCCTAATACCCCCAATCTCATTCCAGTCACCTCAGTACAAAGGACTGGACAACTAGAAAAAGCTTCTACATAGCAGAACCCACTGAGATTACCTATACCAGCTGATCTTAGACCTGACTACGCTGCCCACCCATTCTTACAGCAACCACAAGGAAAGTTCTTACCCACCACTCATCCCATCCTCTTTCTTTCCCGGCCAATGCAGTCCTGGGTGGTGTGGCTTCTCCTCTTGGGGATTTCAATGACAATCATTTTATAAGCTGCTGGATTTACTGTACCTAAATGGCAAAACCTACATTAAAAGAAGACTAAAAGCCAAGTGTAGGGGTGCATTCCCACCTCTCAGGAAGCTGAGATTCATGGGTTCTAGGCCTGTCTGGGCTACTTGGCGAGACCGTTTCTTGAAAAAAACACACATGAAAGTAAGCAAGCAGTCAATATCACGAAATGTCAGTTCTCTCAAAATAGATTAATAGAAGTACTATAGTCTCAGCAGTATATGAGTATATGTGCATACAAACATTTTTATAAGAATTAACTCTTTCTGAAATATTTATTTATTATTTATATATATGAGTATATTCAATTCATATGGGTAGGAGTGGGAGTGTATGAACTATAACACTCATGTGGAAGTCAGAGTGCATCCTCAGGTGTCAGGCCTCATTTTCCACCTTGTTTGAGGACCTTTTGTTTTAATTTTTTTCTTTTTTCAATTAATTTATTTATTAATTAATTACAGCTTATTCACTTTGTATCCCCTCCCTCAACTCCTCCCAACTATACCCTCCCTCCTTCCTCTCCCATGCCCCTCCCCCAGTTCACTGATAGGGGAAGTTCTCCTCCCCTTCCATCTGATCCTAGTCTATCAGGTCTCATCAGGACTGGCTGCATTATCTTCCTCTGTGGCCTGGTAAGACTGCTCCCCACCTCAGGGGGAGGTGATCAAAAAGCCAGGCACTGAGTTCATGACAGTCCCTACTTCCCATTGAGTTGCTATGGGTTACATCTGTGCAGTTCTAGGTTATCTCCATGAATGGTCCTTGGTTGGAGTATCAGTCTCAGAAAAGACCCCTGTGCGAAAAGACCCCTGTGCCCAGATTTTTTCGTTCTGTTGCCCTCCTTGTGGAGTGCTTCTCCCCTCCAGGTCTTTCTATCTCCCCCTTCTTCCATAAAGTTTCATGCACTCTGCCCAAAGTAGAGTCTTTAGTACCTCTTTGGTAGGCTCCTGTCTTTTTCCCTGTTTTCTCCCTCTTCCAATGTCCATCCTCTTTGCCCTTCTGAATTAGGATTGAGCATCTTATCCAGGGTCCTTCTTCTTGATCAGCTTCTTTAGGTATACAGATTTTAGCATGATTATCCTACATTATATGTCTAATATCCACTTATGAGTGAGTATATGTGTCTTCCTGCTTCTGGGATACTTCACTCAGGATGATCTTTTCTAGATCCCACCATCTGCTTGCAAATCTCATGATTTCCTTGTTTTTCATTGCTGAGTAGTATTCCATTGTATAAATGTACCACAATTTCTGTTTCCATTCCTCAGTTGATGGACATCTGGGTTGTTTCCAGATTCTGGTCATTACACATAAAGCTGCTATGAACATGGTTGTTGTGTCCATGAGCCTCTTTTGGATATAGGCCTAGGAGTGGTGTGGCTGCATCTTGAGGTAGCACTCTTCCTAATTGTCGGAGAAAGCACCAGATTGAGTTCCAAAGTGGTTGTACCAGTTTACGTTCCCTGCCACATATACCAGCCTAGTTGGCTGAGACTTCAGGTTTTCTGTCTCTTCCGCCCATCTCTCTGTAAGAGTTCTGGGATGACAAGTGTGTGGACTACTGCTTTCGGCTTCTACATAGGTTTTGGGGATCCAAACTCAGGTTGTCAGGCTTTACCCACTGAGGCATCTCTAGAGATGTATTTCTAAAATTTATATGAAAAAAAAAAATCAAAGAATAGATAACCCCTGAAGCATGCTTGCAGTACCAGCACACCAGAGGATAATGTGCATGAGAGTCTGGCCTTGAGGTGAGACAGAGTCACATAGTGAGTTTGAGGCCAGTTTGAGATCCTGTTTTAAAAAATCAAAACTGATAGACTAAGATCAGAAAGGAGAGGAGAACCTCCCCTATCAGTGGACTTGGGGAGGGGCATGCATGCAGAAAGGGGAGGGAGGGTGGGATTGGCAGGGGAGGAGGGAGGGGCTTATGGGGGGGATACAAAATGAATAAAGTGTAATTAATAAAAATTATTAAAAAAATCAAAACCACGTCTATGCTCTTCAGTGGATACTCTATTAACCCACAGGCTTCTTCTCTTCCTAATAATTTACAACTCTGCTTCCAAAACAACAAAGCATCAAATGCCCAAAATGAGAAAAGTAAAGTCAAATAGACTATATAGAGATTAGAAACGTCAGTTATCTAAACCACCCCTTAAGCATTAAATTAGTGGCTTACACCTGTAATGTCAATATTTAGAAGAGATCGAGGCAGGAAGTTTGCCAAGAAAGTCCAGTCTGGGCTAGAATCTGAGACTCTATCTTAACAATAATGATACTGGGTATTATATGCATGCTTGTAATCTCAGCACTTGGGAGGCAGAGGCAGGAAGATCAGGAATTCAAGTTCTTCCTTGGCCACATAATGAAGCTCAAGGCCAGACCGGGACACATGATATCTTGTCTCTAAAAACATAAATAATAAAAAGACTGGCAAAAAGAATAGACATGGTCAAAAAATTGATCACCAAATGACCAGTATATACTTGATTTCACTACTTACTATGGTAATTCAAATTAATGCCATGATGCCTTTATATATTCACTAATATGGCTGAGTTAAAAAATATGGGATGTTTATAAGAACATGGGGAAATCAAAATTCTCTTATTGTGGTCAGAGTATAAGTCAGTGGAATTGCTTTTGCAAAGCGCTTGCAAAATATGAATAAATGCATTTCTGTCTTTAAAGTAATTTAATTATTTTGGGGGAGGAATGCTATCGTATACCTTTAATTCCAGTACTTAGGAGACATGAACAGGTGGATCATTAGGAGTTTAAGACCAGCCTGGTCTGCATAGTGAAAGCCAGGCTAGCCAGGGCTACATAGTGAGACCTTGTCTCCTCCAATTTTTTACATTTTTATTTTATATGTATGGGTGTTTTGCCTGCATGTATGTATGTGTACCACATGCATGCCTGATGTACATGGACGTGAGAAGAAGGCATCAGATCTCTTGAAATTGGAGTTATAATATATAACTGAATATAGATAGATAGATAGATAGATAGATAGATAGATAGATAGATAGATAGATAGATAGATAGTTATATGTGTTTGTGAGGCCCTAAGTGAGTGCTGGGAACCAAACTCAGGTCCTCTGCAAGAGAAGCAAGTGTTCTAGCTCTGGATACACAAATACATCTTATAACTCAGCAATTCTACCTGTAATCTATACATACCAGAAATGCAATTGTGTGTTTAACAATAGATGTTTATGATAATGATAATAGCACACACTCTGATTTTTGTGCTGGGGTTGAAACTTAGAACACTTGTATAATAATCATGTACTCTTGCCACCAAACAACAGACACTGTTCCATGGTGACACACTTTTTAGTAGACATTGACTGGAATACAAAACACCATGAAGATAAATAGACTACAGCTTCCATAATGACTATGGATAGCTATCATAAACACACTGAGCAAAAAAATGACAGAAATGAAAGAATACAAAAGTTGAAGGGGTGTTGGAGAGATTGCTCAGTGGCTCAAAGCTCGTACTGCTCCTGCAGAGGACCCAAGTTTGTTTCCCCCCAACCCTATCTAGTGTCTAATAACCACCTCTAACTCTAACTTTAGCTTTAAGGTTACCCTCAGCAGACACCTCCAGTCATACACACACACACACACACACACACACACACACAAATACACACACAAACACTTACAATTTAAGAAAAAAAATGTATTCTGGAAATATAGCTCAGTGGTAGAAGTCTTGCTTAACAGATACATGGCCTTATATTGATTCACTGTATCAAACACAGAAAAAGCTGGGGGTGCGGTGGTGCGCACCTTTAATCCCAGCATTTAGGGAGCCAGAGGCAGGCGGATCTCCGTGAGCTCAAGGCCAGCCTGGTCTACAGAGTGAGTCCAGGGCAGCCAGGGCTACAGAGAAGTCCTGTCTCAAGAACAACAACAACACAAAGGCTAGAGAGACGATTTAGTTGTCAAGAATACTGTCTGCTCTTCCAGAGGTCCTGAGTTCAATTCCTAATGACCACATAGATGGCTTATAACCATCTATACTGGGCTCTGATGCCCTCTTCTGGCATGTGGGTAGAACACTCACCTACATTAAAAAAAAAAGTTTTTAAAGAAAAAAAGAAACAAAAAAATCAAACACACACACAAAATAAATATGTATGATTTATTATATAAAGATAAAATTACAAGTCTATGTAAAAAGACCCTGTTTCAAAATAAATAAATAAATAAAATGAGAGCCAGTGAGATTGCTCATCAGGTAAAGATGATTGCCACCAAGACTGACAATGACTTGAGACCCACATGGTGGAAAGAGAGAACTGACTTTCACAAACTGTCTTCTAACTTCAACATGTGCATCATGGGATGGGCACCCACACATATGTGCATGAACAACAAACACACACCAGACAAAAAAAAAT
The DNA here is from genome assembly GCF_030254825.1 of Meriones unguiculatus. Classification (NCBI taxonomy): domain Eukaryota; kingdom Metazoa; phylum Chordata; class Mammalia; order Rodentia; family Muridae; genus Meriones; species Meriones unguiculatus. The sequence continues at coordinate 119,932,517 of NC_083369.1, forward strand.
CGAATAAAAATTTAAAGCAGAAAATAAAATAAAACAACAGTAAGAGAGCTGTGGCATGGTGGGTCATAATTATAATTCCAACTTGGGCGGAAATAGAAGCCGGAAGACTATCACAAGATCCAGGCTAGCCTGATTCAAATCTTAATTAATATCAAATTTAAAAATAATTGGAACTATTGCTAGGAGTATTGTGAGACAAAAGTTTCCAAGGAAAAGACATCTACTCTTCCCAGAGAGAGAGCCTATGACATACCGAAGTATGAATTCATGTGTACTGGCTAGTTTTATGTCGATATGACCCAAACTAGAGTCATCAGACAGGAGGGAGCCACAGTCAAGAAAATGTTTCTATAAGATCAGCCCGCAGAGCTAGGCTTGTTGGGGTATGCCTGTAATCCCAGCACTCTGGGAGGCAGAGGCATGTTGATCTCTGTGAGTTTGAGGCCAGCCTGGTCTACAAAGTGAATCCAGGATAGCCAAGGCTACACAGGGAAACCCTGTCCCTGGGGATGGGGGGGGGGGGAAATCAGCCTGCAGGCAGGCCTGTAAGGAATTTTCTTAATTAGTAATTGATGTAGGAGGGCCCAGCCCATTGTGGATGGTGCATTCCTGGGCTAGTTAGTAATCCTGGGTTCTATAAGACAGCAGGCTGAGCAAGCCACGGGGAACAAGCCAATTTATAGCCTCTGCATCAGCTCCCGCTTCCAGATTACTGCTCTGCATGAGTCCTTGCTCTCACTGCTTTTGATGATGAACTCTTACATTGAAGTGTGAGCAAAATAAACCCTTTCCTCCCCACATTGCTTTTGGCCAAGGTGTTTTATCACAGCAATAGAAACCACAACTAAGACACTAGTAAAGTCCAACTTGGTGAATCATGAGTTTTATTGGGGTTACTTATAGGCATAAGGGGAGGGGTTATGTACAGGAAAAGAACTGAATCAAAGACATCTGCATCACCAAAATTCACCCCAGCATGGGTGACAGCTCACAAAAGCTTGGAACCTGGAGTGCAATGCACAGCCTGCAGGTATAGGCTGGAGAGTGTCCTTTCCAGATGTCTTAGTTGGTTTCTGCTTCTTCTAGGCACCTGGTTTGCTCTGAGAGTTGTCTTTGCAAGCTGAACACATACCTTTAATCCCAGCATTCAGGAGGCAGGGGCAGGTGGACCTCTGAGTTTGAGGCCAGCCTGGTCTACAGAGCAAATTCTAGGATGCCCAGAGCTACAGGGATGGGGTCGGGGGAGAATAAAAGGAGAGGAGGAGGAGGAGAAAAAAGAACTTAGGAGGCACACATAGTACTTTTGAAGTGTTAGTAACATAGCAAATGAGAGAGATGGAAAGAAATGGAGAAGAGAGTAAAACATTTTTCCTCACAATTTCAGGTGTAGAACTTCAAGCCCCACAGCCCAGCAAGAGAATGTCCCTCAGTGGCAGAGTACTTAAGTGTCTAGCATGGTCAAGGCCCCGAGTTTGATTGATCACAGCAATAGGAAGTGCTAGCAGGTGTCTCCTTGGCATGTAGAAAGTAAGTGCCTCCATATGTCTTCATGGAGTCTTCTTCCTGTGCTTTTCAGTCTCCTCATCTTGTATAAGGATGTAAGTTATCATGGAATAGGATCTTCTCCAAGAAACTTAAATCTTAACTGCCTCGTTGAAGAGTCTTGTTTCACAATCTCATTAAAATCAGGAAACAACACAGGACCGCTCACTATCCTCACCCCTTTTGCCAAGACAATACGGCCAGAGAAGGAAATAAAGGGAACAAACAGAAAAAGAAGTCAAATTATATTTATCTGTAGGTGACATACTCTTTTACATAAAGAGATCCCAAAAATCCCACCAGGCAATTTCTAGAAATAATCACCAACTTCAGCAAAGTGACAGGAAAAAAATATAGAAATATTAAACACTTGTAAAATGAACTTTTATTCACCTGAAGTAATTGTTGTCTTGAACAAGGCTTACTGCCTCTGTCTGCTAACCTAAGCCTAATCCTGGAAGCTTCTAGCCTCAATACAATCTAACCTAGGCCTAGAGTGTTTTCAGCCTCTGAAACAAACTGCTTAGTAAACTCACCCTTTCTTGTTATTGAGCTCTGGCTGGCTGGTTCAACTCAGCTGTTCTGGCTCAAACTCCTCTCTCAGCTGATTTATTCAATCTGGTTTTTCTCTCAGCCGCAGAATGGTTCTGGTTGGACTCTATCTCCTGCATTCTGTTCTAATCTCCTGGCTCCTTCCCATTTTCTGGCTAATTTGGTCTTCACCTGAGTTCTCCCTCTGCAACCTGTTTCTCTATTATTGTCCCAGTAAAACTCCTCTGGTAAAACTCCCTTCTCTCTCTCTCTCTCTCTCTCTCTCTCTCTCTCTCTCTCCCTCTCTCCTACATTGCCCATTAATTAATTAGTGCTCCATTTCCTCTCTCTTCTCATGAGAGTTGAGTGTATCCTACTCTTGCAGATCTTGTTTTGTTTTTCAAGACAGGATTTTTCTGTGTAGCCTTGGCTGCCCACGACTCAATTTGTAGACCAGGTTAGCCTCAAATTCACAGATATCAGCCTGCCTCTGCCTCCCTGAATGCTAGCATTAAAGGCATGTGCCACCATGGCTGGCTCCAGTCAAGTCTTTCTGTGATTTGTCACATTATCTGCCACTCATTTAGACACCACTTTCAGACATGGGTGCTTCCTTCTACAAACTAACTTTACTTTCATTGTTTGAGATTAAAGGCGTGTACCACCACACCTGGATCTAAGCTTTTCTTAACCTGATACTTGCTCTACACCAGGCTGGCCTTGACTCTGTCTCCTGGATTAAAGTCATGTTTGTATTCCAGCTGGATCACACAGACCTAGAAAGTCTTTGATTGTGATCTCTCGCCAGAACAGCCATGTTCTGAATTTAAATTCCTCTACACACACTGAGAAAGAGAACATGGGTACAATCTCAATTACAGTAACAATGATGATACAATATCTTGGAATAAATCTAACCAAGGAAGTAAAAGACTTCTACAGTGAAAACTTCAAATCTCTGAAGAAAGAGCTCAAAGAAAGACACTGGAAAATGGAAACATCCATTCATATTCATGAATAAGCAGAATTAATATTATTAAAATGATTGATCTTCCTGGGCTGAAAAGATAGCTCAGTGGTTAAGAGCCTTTGTTGTTCTTGCAGAGGACCTGTGTTTGATTCCCAGTACCCACACGGCAGCTTACAACTACCTCTACCTCCAGTTCCAGGGAATAAGGTGATCTCTAAACCTCTGTCACATCAGGCAAACACATAATTAATGTGTATACATACATGCAGGAAAAACACTCACATGAATAAAATAAAAATAAATAAATAAATCTAAGATATAATAATAAACCACCTTTATTTAAAAAAGAAAATGAATATCCTACCAAAAGCAGTTACAGATTCAATGAAACTCAGTAAAAATATCCACAACATTCTTCCCAGGAATAGCAATAAAATATATTAAAATTCGTATGAAACAAGAAAAGGCCACAGATGGCCAAAGCAATCCTAAACATAAAATATAATATGGGAGGTGCTGGAGAGATGGAGCAGTGGTTCAAAACACTAGCTGCTTTTCCAGAAGACCTGGGTTCAATTCCCAGCACACATATGGTAACACATATCTGTAACTCCAGTTCTAAGGGAACCAATGTCCTCTTCTGGCCATTGAATGCACGTGCTATATAGACTTAACATGCTGGCAAAACAACTGTACACATAAAATAGTAAGTAAATTTTAAAAACTCAAAAATATATGTAAGCCGGGTGCTGTGGCACATGCCTGTAATCCCAGAACTCTGGGATGCAGCCAAAGCTATACAAAGAAACCCTGTCTCAAAAAAAGTAAAAAAGAAAAAAAAATAGCATTAAAAAATATAACACTGGAGGACTTACCATTCAGTATTTTAAGATATATTACAGAGCTAAGGTAGCAAAAAGAATATTGCACTGGCACAAATATAGACATGGAGATAAACGAACAAAACGGAAAAAAACCCAAATATGAATACTGTGACTATAGCCATCTGGCGTTTGACAAAGAGAAGACAGATAGAGACAGAGACAGAGACAGAGACAGAGACAGAGACAGAGACAGAGACAGAGACAGAGACAGAGCTATCCTGGAGAAAGGACAGCATCTTTAACTAATGGTCTTGGAAAACTAGATATCTATGTGAATATGTGCAGAAGAATTAAATTAGACCTCTATCTATCACCCTGTACAAAAATTAGGTCCATGTGAACCAAACATACAAATTTGAAACCTGAAATGCTAAAACTGCTAAAAGAAAACACAAACAGTTCCCTATAAGATACAGGTACAGGAAAGGACTTTCTGAACAGGGATCCATTTGCCCAGGAATTAAGGGCAAAAATTGACAAGTGGGACTTAATAAAACTAAAAAGCTTCTGCACAGCTAAGCAATCATTCATTTGAGTGAAGACAAAACTCAGAATGGGAGAGAACCTTTTCCAGCTATACATCTGACAGAGGATTAATATCCAGAACATAGCAAGAATTTTTAAGAAACAGAGTTAAGGAAATAAATGATCCAGTTTAAAAAATAGACTAGTGATATAAACAAGAAGTTCTCAATAGAAAAATTAGATAAGAAATAGCTTCCAAAATGCTTGTCATTGTGATAGATAGTTTACATCAAGTTGACATAAACTAGAGTCACCAGAGAAGAGGGAGATGCTGTCTAGAAAATGCTTCCAGAAGATCAGCCTGTAGGCAAGCCTGTAGGCAAGCCTGTAGGTCATTTTCCTTAATTAGTGACTGATGGGAGAAGGCCAGCCCATTGTGAGTGGGACCATCCCTGGGTGGTTCTGGGTTCTGTAACAAAGCAGACTATTAAGTCATGGGGAGCAAGTCAATAAGCAACAACCCTCCATGATCAGAAACTGCCTCCAGGTTCCTGTCCCAACTTCCTTCCATGATAAATAGTGATTTGGGAGTATAAGTAAAAAAAAAAAAAAAAAATCTTTTCCTCCCCAACTTGCTTTTTTGTTATGGTATTTCATCACAGCAATAGTAGTGAGATATTGCCCTGATGGACTTGATCATGTTGTTTTTAGGAAGACGGTGGAAGGACTTTGGAGCTTTGGACTAGAAAAGCTTTGTGAGCTATTCTATGGGAGCTTGGAAGATAGAGTGTTGAGATATGGACAGACAATGGAGCCCTGGCGTGGAAATTTGAGGGTCACTTAAAGATGCTGTCAGACCGTTGCCTGTCCTGAGTTTAATTCCCGGAAACCACATAGTGGCTCACAACTCTCTGTAATGGGGTCTGATGCCCTCTACTAACTTTCATGTGTACATGCAGGCAGAGCATTCATATAAGTAAATAAATCTTTAAAAAGAAAAAAAAAGGTTAAACAAAGAAAATGCCTTACAGCAGGATCTCATAGAGGCATTCCCTCCACTGAGGCTCCCTCCTCACTGATGACTCTGACTTGTGTCAAGTTGACACAAAGTCAGACAGTACAACTGACTTCTTGTCAACTTTACACACAAACATATCACTATTAAGTCACAACCCTTCCTTTCATGTTCACCCCTAAGATCTCATTCACATTAAAAACATAAATAACTTAAAAGCTCCACAACTTTTACAAATTCAAACATTAAAATTTTAGTCCCAGGCTATAGAGAATGGCTCACTGGCTAAGAACATTGGCTGCTCTTCCAGAACACATAAGTTCAATTCCCAGCACCACATGGTGGCTCACAACCATCTGTAATGGGATCTGATGCCCTCTTATGATATGCATGAAGACAGTGTTCATATGCATAAATTAATAAACACATAAAAATTCCAGTCCCTTTAAAATAGCCAGTTTCTTTTAAAGTCCAAAGTCTTTTAAAAATTCAAAGTCTCTCAATTGTGGGCTCCAGTAGAATTAAAAAAAAAAAAAAAACAAGTATGAGGGCTGGAGAGATGGCTCAGTGGGTAAGGACACTGACTGCTATTCCAGAGGACCTGGGTTCAAATCCCAGCACCCACATGGCAGCTCACAACTGTCTGTAATAGCTTCTGGCTATGACAAATAGGGCTGCTATGAACATGGTTCAGCAAATTCCTTGTGTAGTTGAGCATATTTTAGATATATGCTTAGGAGTAGTATAGCTGGATGTTGAGGCAGCACTATTTCTAATTTTCTAAGAAAGCGCCAGATTGATTTCCAAAGTGGTTGTACAAGTTTACATTCCTACCAGCAGTGGAGGAAGGTTCCCCTTTCTCCACATCCTCTCCAGCATGTATTGTCACTTAAGTTTTTGATCTTAGCCATTCTGAAATGTAAGGTGAAATCTCAGGGTTGTTTTTATTTGCATCTCCCCGATGACTAAGGACATTGAACATTTCTTTAAGTGTTTCTCTGCCATTCATGGTGGCAAATTGTGAGAACTAGAGTAGATCATCTTGAGTGAAGTAACCCAGAAGCAGAAAAACATGGTATATACTCACTCATAAGTGGTTATTAGGCATGTAATATAGGATAAATATACTAAAATCTATAGTCTTAAAGAAGCTAAACAATAAGGCCCTAGGCAAGATGCTCAATCCTCATTCAGAAGGGCAAGTGTGATAGACATGGGAAGCAGGAAAAGACAAGAAGCAAGTCAGGAGCCTACCACAGACAGCCTCTGAAAGACTCTACTGATAGAGGTATCAAAGCAGAGGCTGAGACTCATAGCCGTACTTTGGGCAGAGTACAGGGATTCTTAAGAAAGAAGGGGAATATAGAAAGACCTGAAGAGGTCAGGAGCTCCAAAAGGAGACCAACAGAGCCAAAAAATAAACTGAGCCCTGGGGGCCCTGAAGAGACTGATACACCAACAAAGGACCATGCATGGAGAAGACCTAAAACCCCTGCTTACATGTAGCCCATAGACTCAGTCTTCAAGTGGGTTCCCTAGTAAGGGGAGCAGGGCTGTCTCTGGCATGACCTCAGTGGCAGGCTCTTTGATCACCTCTCCCTATGGGGGAGCAGCCTTACCAGGCCACAGAGGAAGACAGTGCAGACAGTCCTGATGAGACATGATTGGCTAGGGTCAGATAGAAAGGGAGGAGGACCTCCCCTATCAGTGGACTAGGGGAGGGTCATAGAGAGAGAAGAGGGAGAGAGGTGGGATTGGGAGAAGAGGAGGGAGAGGGCCACAGCTAGGATGCAAAGTGAATCAATTGTAATTAATAATAAATTAAAAATAAAAAAAGAAAGCAGGCTGAGCAAGCCATGGGGAGCAAGCCAGTAATCAGTGCTCCTCCATGGCCTCTGTGTCAGCTCCTGAGTCCAGGTTCCTGCCTTGCTTGAGTTCCTGTCCTGATTTGTTTCCATGATAAACAGCAATATGAGAGTGCAAGCCAAATAAGCCCTTTCCTCCTCAAGTTGCTTTGGTCATGGTTTTTCATTACAGCAGTAGTAACCCTAAGACAATCATCTTAGCAATTAAGGAAAACAAAATTAAAACAACGTTGATATTTCATCTCACCCTAGTTGTAAAATGGCTAACATCAAGAAACAACTGAAAAGAAAGGCTGGAAAGGTTGTGAAGAAAGAGGAACCCCCATTTATTGTTGGTGTGATTGGAAACTGTGGAAATCAGTACGGAGAACCATCAAAAAACTAAAAATAACATATCATATGACTCAGCTATACAGTCATTGGCATATGCTCTAAGGACTGACAACCTAGTTCATAGATTCTGAATCAGCCATGTTCAATGCTGCTCTATTCACAATGACTAGAAATGGAAACAAACTAAATATCCTTCAACAGTTAAATAGTTGATGAAAACATGATAAATATACACAGTGAAGTAACTTTCAGTTGTAAAGAAAAACAAAATCATAAAAATTTCAGGTAAATGGATGGACTTGGAAAAGATTAAATTGAGTAATTTATCCCTGACCCAGAAAGACAAACACCACATGTTCTCATATTCATCTATGGTTCTAACACCTAGCTCCCAATCTTCCGACGTGCAAATACAACATAGGGTAACTGTAGAAACTCCCGAGAAGTATAAATGGGCAATGGTGAGTGGGGAGAGGTAGAGAAGGGAATAACGGAATAAAGGTGGTATGAAGTGAGAAATGGAAAAATGGAGAGGGAACTCCAACTGTGTGAGGTCAACACAGAAAAAGTGGAGATGAGACACAAATAACACCAAGGTTGTTTTGTAAAATTTCAAGGCATCATTTTTCATTGTTGTTTGTTTGCTTGTTTGTTTTGCTTTTTTTCCCCAAGACGGGATTTCTCTGTGTAACATCCTCAAACATCCTCTGGCTATCCTCAAACTTACTTTGTAGACCAGGTTAACCCCAAACTCACAGAGATTTGCCTGCCTCTGGAATTAAAGGAATGCAGCACCATATACCAGGTACTTCAGATAATCTTACTGATTTATATTTACCTAAAATCATATACACACATACACTTATATTGGTGTGTATTTACCTAAAATCCATCTATATCCATATGGAAGTTATGCCACTAGGGCCAACAGGGCCCCATAAGAACCATATACTTTTGCTCAACCATGTTTGTAGCAGCCTTATTTGTAATAGCCAGAAGCTGGAAACAGCCCAGATGCCCCTCAGTGGAGGAATGGATGCACAAATTGTGGTACATCTACACAATGGAATATTACTCAGCAATAAAAAACAAGGAAATCATGAAATTTGCAGGTAAATGGTGGGATCTGGAAAAGATCATCCTGAGTGAGCTATCCCAGAAGCAGAAAGATGCACAAGGTATGTACTCACTCATATAGATATATAATATAGGATAAACCTACTAAAATCTGTACACCTAAAGAAACTAATCAAGAGGGAGGACTCTTGCTAAAATGCACAATTCCTATCCAGAAAGGCAAAGAGGCTGTACATCAGAGGAAGGAGAAAAGAGGGAACAAGTCAGGAGCCTGACACAGAGAACCTCTGAAAAGCTCTGCCCTGCAGACTATCAATGTAGATGCTGAGACTTATGGGCAACCTTTGGGCAGAGTGCAGGGAATCTTAGGAAAGAAGTGGGAAACAATAAGATCTGGAGAGGACAGGAACTCCACAAGGAGAGTAACAGAACTAAAAAATCTGAGCAGAGGGGTCTTTCCTGAGACTGATACTCCAACCAAGGACTATGCATGGAGAAAACCTGAGACCCCTGCACAGATGTAGCCCATGGCAGTTCAGTGTCCAAGTGGGTTCCATTGCAATAGGAACAGGGACTGTCTCTGACATGAATTGATTGGCCTGCTTTTCATTACCTCCCCCTGAGGGGGAAGCAGCATTGCCAGGCCACAGAAGAAGACAATGCCTGATGAGACCTAATTGACTAGGATCAGAAGGAAGGAAAAGAAGTCCTCCCCTATCAGTGGACTTGGGTAGGGGCATGCATGCAGAGGGTGGAGGAAGGAAGGGATTGGGACGGGAGGAGGGGGAAAAAAAAAGAAAAAAAAAGAACTATAGACTAACAAAAGCCCAATATCAGGCATGAGAAATCTCCTTCAGAATGGTTGATCAGCACAGTCCAAACAATTCTCAAAACAATAGAGATGATGGCTGCTGCCCTTGGTTACCTCTCAGAGGTTGAAAGTAAGTCCCTTATTGCTGAAGGCACTTTACACTTAGGACAAAAGGCTTAGATTATTCAAAATGGATCTAACCTTAAAGTCTCCTTCCTGTGGTCTAGTTTCTATCAGGCTATAGAATACTATGCAAGCTGCCAAGGGAGGAAAGAAATCAACAGTTCTACACAGCTGTGATGCCTATGAACCACAACAATGACCAGCATGCAAGATATTAATACAACTGCAATAAAAGGCACCCACATGTTGGTGGTAACCAACAGCTGTCTAATTGGTCTTAAGCCCCACTCAACAGGAGGGAATTCATGCCTGTTACTACAAGCCTAGCCAACTTCTTAGGGCTAGTGATGCTATCTATGGCTCTTAGAAGAGAATCTACTACCACTACTTCACTAGATCAGTATAATCCCTAACTATATTTTAAATCTTATCCTTATGCCCACAGGTAAGTGTAGCTACCACCTGTTGTTTAAAGAATGAAAATCCCAACCATTCTATTTTACCAAAAAAAGACTCAGGAGCCTGGTGCCAGGGTGAAAACCTGCTAGGTCAGAGAGGCAGAGAAAGTTACCAGCTAATCTTCTTCCTTCTCAGCTCAAGTCTAGATGACAAAAACAAAACAAAACAAAACAAAAAAAAAAACAAAAACAAAAAACAAAAAACAACAAAAAAAAAAACAAAACAAAAAAACACCTCACTAGCTCAGCTGACAGCCCAGGAGCAAAAGGCCAAAGAAAAAGCCAAGGCCGAAGTCTTGCTAGCTCAAAGCCCCCAAAACCAGGGAGCTGAGGAGCTGAAGCCTGAGCTAAAGCCAGGGCTTGAGCTAAAAGCCTTTTCTTCTCCACGCTGTCTTAAATACACCTCAACTCCAAGTCCCTCCTATTCTTTAATCCCTATCAGCTAGTTTCTTGCTCCAACTCTTGACCTACATTTAACTTTATTAAATCCTGTGTACAGAAAGCTCTTGGATTAAAAGGTGTGTGATAGGGCTGAGTGAACCACACCATAATCACTGGTTTGCAGTAAACAGAAAGTTCCTGGATTAAAAGTGTGTGGTAGGGCTCAACCACATAAAAGAAACAAGAGTTTTACAATTCACAGTTCAGTTTTGGGGGTTCATGACGGAATCAAATATCCTACAACAATCACCCCTCATACAAAGAAGTTTCTCTGTACAGCAAATGGAGACCATGACAGAAAACCACAACTGGACACAATGCAGAGATCAATGGGGAAGCCAGCCCCAATGGATATGTTTACATAATCCTCATCCATTAATGGCTCAGAGAATATCTTAGAAGAGAGGCTAGAAAGATTTTAAGAATCAGTAAGCATCCTGTGAAACAGTTTCCTACAGAAACAGCTAAATAAAGTAGATTTGAACAATGGCAACCCAATAGGCATGCTAATGCATGAGAAGAGATCTCACAGGGTCACATCCCTGGACAGGTAACTGATGATTGCTAAGAGTCAGCCTCTCCCGATGATGAGGACCCCTAATTGGTTATCCAGTACAAAGTGGTCAGCCCTGAAACGATATATACACACAAACAATAGAAACATATTCAGCATGTTGTATTTATAATTTGTACATACATACATACACATACATACATGTAACAATTATCAGAGAAGTGGCTCTAATTTGAGAATAGGGGTTACATGGAAAGAGTTGGAGAGAGGGGACTTGAGAGGGGCTAGAGGGAGGAGGGAGAGTGTAAAAGTGATGTAATCATGTTTTAATAGTGTATTAAAAGTTTTTTAAAAATATAAATATTCCCAAAACTAAAAAAAAAAAAAAGATGGTAGCTTCAAATATAGCCAATGTATTGTTAAAAAAAAAAAAAGGTTCTCTTTCTTTTTGAAGAAATAGTTCAACAGATATAATCCATATGTGTTTGTGTACCTATGTGCTCATACTCTGGATTAGGGTTCTAGCAATAAAACCATTTTTGGTATCTGTTGATAATTACTTAGTACTTAATAACTGATTTTAAAACTGAGCATAGTAATGACAACCTATAATTCCAGCATTTGCAAGGCCAAGGCAGGAGAATCATGAGTTTCAGTTTAGTCTCAGCTACCTAGTGAACCTTGCCTCAGAAACATTTTTTTAAGCTAGGTGTGATAGCAGACATCTGCAATCCCTGCTCTTGATAGCCTGAGATCAGAGGAGGAGCACCATGAATTTGAAACTCTCTTCAGCCATGCAGTGAATTTTTGGCCAGCCTGGCCTACAGAAGAAAACCCCATATCAAAAACAATAACAAGTGCTTGTTTCAGCAACACTTATACAAAAAAAGAAGAAGAAAAGGAGGAGGAGGAGGAGGAGAGAAGGGAAGGGAAGCCTCGCCCTCCCAAATTCTGAGATTAAAGATGTGAACTACCATGCTCAGCCTTGGTATGGCTTTCAGCAAAGTAAAACAGAACGGGATGTTCCATTATGCATCTTTAAAAGATAAGTGCTTCCCAATTCATTCTGTTATTACCAGAATTGAGTTTATTGTGTTTGCATAAATTGAAGTATTTTCTTGCACTATAAATTACAGTCATTCCGAGCTTCTAGAAGACCATAACACAATAGGCCTCTTTCATCTCCTAATATTATGACTTCTTATGATTAGATAGTCCAAGATTATCTTGTTTGAAATTCACCTGATTTGCACCTTTAGTTCTGCAGCCTTAATTCCTACTAGCTTTATATTTTCCTGTTCTGATGATTAGGACACAGGCAACTCTGGTGCAAACTTATTCTGTCGGTTTTTTTTTTTTAATTAATAGTTATTTATTGCTGATTTTTCCTTAATAAATTAAACTTGTGGCAGGCAGGCATGATGGCTTTTAACCTGAAACTCCACTAACAAGAAACAGAAGCTGATGGATATTGAGGTTGAGACAAGGCTAGGCTACATAATGAGACTTTCTCAAAAAAGCAAATGCTGGGCCAGCAAAATGAATATTTAAGTAAAAGTTCCCTGACTCCCACATGCCCCCATGCACATGCCTTCCCTGAAACATACACCATACACACAATATGCAATAACTATATAAAACATCTAATTATAAAATATATGTTTTAATATATAAAAGCAGACACTGGGCTACGATGCCACTCAGTTGGTAAATTGCCTACCTTATATGCACAAGGTCCTGAATTTGGCCCCTACATGAATTGGGCATGGTAATCCCATGCCCTTGGAGAACCATTGGGAGTTCACTGCAAGCTTCAGCTACAAAGTGAATTGGAGACTAACTTGTGCCACATGAGACCCTGTCTCAATAAAAAATGTATCTGTAGTAGCACAGTCTCCGATCATGAAAGGCCCCTGGTTAGAGTTCCAACCCTACAAATTAAAAAAATAAAAAACATCTTCCCATTCTTGAGACAAATTCAGGAAATCAGGGTGTGTGACAATTATATTTTGGAGTGTGGGTGGGTACTATGACCTATTGCTCACCAATAAAATATGGAAGAAGTGGTTAGGACGCTCCTCCACGACTATATTGTCTTGTAAGCAAACCCATATTTTTCTCTTGCCGGCCAAAGAGAATCAAGCTGTATTGCTGGGAACGGACTCTGTACAGAACAACAGTTCACGGAAATGAAGGGAAGGACAGCCATGTATAGAAAAGTTTTAGCTTTCTTGACATTTAACTTTCCTTTGCTATAATAGCTTCTGGTGCAAGACTCTTTGAGTAGTCTGCTTTATATTGTTTCCAAATATTTAGGTCGCTCCTACTGATGCTGCAAAACTACCAGATCGGCAGTGAGGAGCCAACACTTCTCTTGCTAAGAGACACATGGAGAAGGAAAACATGTTCACAGCATCCAATTCATCTGGCAGCCAAAGCTGAGTTTTCAAAAAGGAATACTTAGAGTAAAAAGATCAAGGATATGCAGGGAGGGGTGTGTTGGGGAGGATCCAAAAATTTGTATAACTGGGACATCCTACTTACACTGAATTGACAGCAGGTTCCAACCTAACCACACCTCTCTACATTTCCTCTACTCCTCCCCAGCACCTAGGCCTCCCCAGGGTGGTTTTCCTCAAGAAATCTCAGCTATGCCTCTTAAGTCAAGATCCAGCCTCCTCCAAAACTTTTGGCCCGCCTCTGCAATTTCACTACCACTTCTAATCCCAGCAAACCACTTTTGCCTGAGTTTCTCCCTACTTCTGTCTACTGAGGGCTTTAAGCACACCTCCACGCACAAGCACTTCACTGGAGCCTTCTCTTCAGCAGAGTACACTCAAGTCCAGTGGATCAAGCACAAGGAAGGAGGGCCAGCCGGCGTTCCAGGCATCAGCCCAAGCCTGTCCAGTTTCCCAAGCTGTTTGATGGCAAGCTGCTTCCCCTTGCGGCTCCCAGAGTTCATCATGCAGATGGGCTCCTACTTGCTCATGGACAACAAGATCTTCAACAGCAACCAGCTCAAGGTGACATTCCTCACCATCCTCCTCAAGGGCTGGGCCCTGCAGTGGGTGATTTCCTATATCAAAACAGGACAGCCCCCCTGCTCAGCGATCACAGCAGTTTCCTGGCTAAGATGAAGCAGGTGTGCAATGGAAGGAGGACGAGGACTTCTAGGCCTCCAGGAGGGTGGGCTGCACCAATCGTCATAGCTGCCTTTACATCACACCACCACTGCTGGAGTCACCTCCTATGCACCTGTGTCATGCATCCTTCCCACCTCTGCTCCAGGAATAGCCTGGCTGTGGAGTGCACTGCCTCTCCAGTGGTACCAGCCCAGCCATTCCTATGCACATTTGGATGCTGTCCCCGACACCAGCAGCAAGGTAATGTCTTGCTACACACTGGACAGACAACCCACCCCCTGCTGCCTCCCACTGCCTCCTGCCACACCACGGACTGACTACTGCTCTTAAGGATATGGACTCACCTCAGAGGTACTTGAGCTGACCACAGTTCATGAACATTGATTCAGATAGCTCTCCTCCCTAAAGGGGCGAGTCAGCCTTTCATTTTCAGTGGGACCCATTTCCTACCATTCCCAGAGACTTCTTGTCACTTTTTTTCCTCCAGTGTAGCAGTCAGTTTTCTCAAGAAGCCAGTTTTCATCTGAATTCGTGGACTGCCTTCATTCAACACAGTAGCCCCTGTGCTTTTTCCAGCTCCTTGTCACTACATGTGCAAAAGCCATTTTTTTACTTTCAGTAAATGTCAGGCACCATTACAAGCTAATCACTTTCTTCCTCCTCCTCCTCCTCCTCCTCCTCCTCCTCCTCCTCCTCCTCCTCCTCCTCCTCCTCTTCTTTTGGTTTACTGAGACAGGGTTTCTCTGTGTAGTCCTGGCTGTCCTGGACTCACTTGTGGACCAAGCTGGCCTCAAACTCACAGAGATCCATTTGACTCTGCTTCCCTGAGTGCTAGCATTAACGGCATTTACCACCACGACTGGCTTACGAGTTAAATCTTGATGAACATGACACTGTTCTTCCAGAGTCCTTTAAATAAGGTCCCTTTGTTGGCAATATGTCCAGCCCTGCAGTGGCTGGCTGTATTGACTCTTGCTCTATCAAAGAGACTATTGAGCTTTGTAGTGACCTTGGGATGGAGACTTAACTGGCAACCGTGAAGTCCCTTATTATGGATTTTATTTTCAAATCAATTCATTCCACATTCTTTGTTGCTGTTTTGTTGAGACAGGGTTTCTCTGTGTAGCCTTGGCTCTCCTGGAACTAGTTCTGTAGACCAGGCTGGCTTCGAACTCTCAGAGATCCACCTACATCTGCCTCTGTACTGGGAATAAAGTCCTGTGGCACTACTATTCTGCCTGTTCCACAGTCTTAAAAAAATGAATTTTATCTGATGTTGACATGTCCTGAAGACAGATGGGAAAGTTTTGTCATAAACAGTTCATTTCTCAAATCTACTTTTTAAATGGATAAATTTCCAAATATTTGTTGATGAACACCAAAGTTTTATTTCAATAGCTAATTAAGGAACTGAATTTGCAGATATGCTTGAGAAAAGCATAATAAATTAATATGCAACGGTGAATACAGAAATGTTTATTAGTTAAATGGATACTGGATGACCTAAGGCAAAATCTTTTCCTCAAGGGTAGAATGAAAGTCATTATTTCTTACTATTTCTCTAGAGGCTAACTGCTTAAGTGTACAATGCTGAAAAAGTCTCTAATAACTGTTGTTATTATTTTATTATTAAAATTTTATTATTCTAACAGAGTTCCATTGTATACATATACCATATGTCTAACAAAAACAATGTATGAACATACCAACATGAAAGCCATAACTTTGGACGCTAATTTTAAAACACACTAATAAACATATCTCTCAGCATCCTTAAAGTTCTTTTGATGGTTTCTAAGATAGCACTGTACTGTGATAGTTAAAATTGCTGTACCCTGCTGTGTCGGATGGAGGTCAGACAGTGTATGTCTCTAATTCCAGAATTTGGTCCTCTGAGGCAAAAGGATCTGAGTTAACTGCCAACCTTGGGTCCTAGGAGTTTTATCCCAGCTTGAACTGCATGATGAGACCCTTCCCTCCAAGGAAATAAAAAGGTCATATATCCAACCAACATTTGTAATTTGTAATGTACCTTATCTGTAACTTGGCTACTTTTTTATCCAGACCATAAGAGGTAGGAAAAGGCTTGGCTTATGCCTGGATTAGCTTGGTAGTGGAAGAAAAGGAGAAATGGCTTGTGATTGTACTACACTGTGGTACAATACGTAGTAACTACTGACAGTTTCCAGGCTCACTTTTGTAAAATTTATTTATATTTTTATAAATTACAGTTTACTCACTTTGTAACCCCGCTGTAGCCCCCTCTCTCATCCCCTCCTAATTCCACCCCCATCTCTCATCTTCCCCTGTGCCACTCTCCAAGTACACTGATAGGGGAGGTCCTCCTCCCCTTCCCTATGACCCTAGCCTATCAAGTTTCATCAGGACTGGTTGCATTGTTTTCCTCTGTGGCCTGGTAAGGCTGCTCCCTCATCAGGGGGAGATGATCAAAGAGCCAGCCACTGAGTTCATGTCAGAGACAGTTCCTGCCCACCTTATTAGGGAACCCACTTGGAGACTGAGCTGTCATGGGCTACATCTGTGCAGAGGTTCTAAGGGTTCTAGGTTATATCCATGTATGGTCCTTGGTTGGAGTAACAGTCTCAGAAAAGACCCCTGTGCCCAGATTTTTTGGTTCTGTTGCTCTCCTTGTGGAGCTCCTGTCCCCTCCAGGTCTTCCTGTCTTCCCCTTCATTCATAAGATTCCCGGCACTCTGCCCAAAGTTTGGCAGCATCTCTTATACTTTGCTGAGTAAAGTCTTTCAATGGACCTCTGTGGTTGGCTTCTGTCCTGTTGCCTGTTTTCTCCCTCTTCCAATGTCCATTGCCTTTGCCTTTCTGCATGAGGATTGATCATCTTAGCCAGAGTCCGCCTCCTTGCTTAGCTTCTTTAGGTGTACAGATTTTAGTATGTTTATTCTATATTATATGTCTAATATCCACTTATGAGTGAGTATATACTGTGTGTGTCTTTCTGTTTCTGGCTTACCTCACTCAGGATGATCTTTTCTAGTTCCCACCATTTGCATGCAAATTTCACAATTTCTTTGTTTTTAATTGCTGAGTACTATTCCATTGTGTAAATGTACCACAATTTCCTCAGTTGATGGACATCTGGGTTGTTTCCAGATTCTGGCTATAACCAATAAAGCTGCTAAGAACAAGGTTGAGCAAATGTCCTTGTTGTATATTTGAACATCATTTGCATATATGCCTAGGAGTGATATAACTGGATCTTGAGGAAGCTCTCTTCCTAATTGTCTGTGAAAGCACCAGGTTGATTTCCAAAGCGGTTGTACAAATTTACATTCCTACCAACAATGGAGGAGGGTTCCCCCTTCTTCACATTCTCTCCAGCTTTTGTTCTCACTTGAGTTTTTGATCGTAGCCATCAAAATGTTGGGTATAAGGTGCAATCTCAAGGTCATTTTGATTAGCATTTCCTTGATGACTAGGAATGTTGAGTATTTCTTTGTTTCTTTGCCATTCGATATTCCAGGCTCACTTCTTTTTTTTTCCCCCATATGCTTTTTTAAACTACTTTATTAATTTGTTTAATACAATTTGTTCACTTTTTATCCTGGCTGTAGCCCCCTCTCACACCTCCTCCCTGTCCAACCCTCCCTCTCTCCTCTCCCCCTATGCCCCTTCCCTAGCCCACCAATAGAGGAGGACCTCCTCCCCTTCTCTCTGTCCTTAGCCTATTAGGTCTCATCAGGTTAGCTGTATCATCTTGCTCTGTGGCCTGGCAAGGCTCCACCTTCCAGGAAGAGATGAGTAAAGGGCTAGTCACTGAGTTCATGTAACAGAGAGACGCTGCTACCTTTACAAGGGAACACACTTGGAAACTGAGCAGCCAATGGGCTTCCTCTGAGTAGGCGTTCTAGGTACTCTCCATGCATGGTCCTTGGTTGGACTATCTGTCTCTGCAGGCTCTCCTGGGCCAAGGTTATTTTGGTGCTGATGGTTCATATCCTTAATGAACAATTTTTATCTCTTCCACAGTTACTATACACCACTGCAGTACCTTTTTAATATAGTTTGGCACCTAGAGATCATTTACTCTATTGAAGCCAGTATTTGAATGACTTGATCTGAGTAGGTGTTGTTCAGGTAACTATAAACACTCTCAATTCATAATTGCAGTTCCCACGTATTGCTCAGCAGAGAGCATGTCACAGTACTCTTTCACATCCTCTGTGTCCCAGTCAGTGTTTTACCGCTGTGAAGAGGCAGCAGGATGTGGAAACTGTTATTTTAAAAGAGCATTTAATTGGGGATGGCTTATATTAGCAGAAGTTCAGTCCATTCTCTTCATGACGGGAAGCGTGGCAGCACGTAGGTGGACACAGTACTGGAAAAGTGACTGAGAGTTCTACATCAGTATCCACAGACAGCAGGATAGAAAAAAAAAGATACTAGACCTGGCTTGAGCTTTGAAACCCTAAAGCCCACATGACGTTTCTTCCAACAAGACTACACCTTCTCAAGCAATGTCACACCTCTTAACCCCTCTCAGATAGTGTCACACCTTGATGACTAAACACTTAAATATATGAGCAAGGGGAGCCATTCTTATTCAAACAAGCATGCTGGGGTTTCCTTATTACTGAAAATTGAGAGCCCTCCTATCTCTCTGTGGGCTATCTCCTAAACTTAAATATTCAACTCAGCCAGGCTCACTTCTTAACTTCAGTGTGTTCTACTACAGTGAGGTGAAATCCTCTTTTGGCTCCCCACTTGGCCTTAACTGTCAACCTTCCTTAGCCTTTCATTGTGCCTATGAAGTTTGTCGATAACCTTTGGTAACAGCCATTCCCTTGTATAATCCTTTTAATTGTGCAAACTTGAAATATTTCACCTGCTAATAAACTACCTTCCTTTGATATTATAGTTTGCTTTAGCATGGGTAAAGATTTTAACAATTGTGCCAACTACTTGTTTTGTCACTTCCTTGACAACTTAATGATGTGCTTTTCACTTCTTGTCACCATGCAGTTCAGGCTCCAAAATCCTTTCTCATAATTGCTTCTTGAGACTACTACTAGCACCAAGTGCTAAACTCCGTTCCCTTGGAAACAGACTGTCACTAACAACCTATGTACTGAGTAAGTGAAGTAGGACTGAACAGAGGGATAGTATGAAGAAACATACACTTGCAATGCAGGACCCCCTCACCACATGGAGATGTTTAATGCTGGCCTGCTCATTTCAAATATTCTGAATTGAGGAAAGCCACTTTTGCACTTCTACATTAAATAGTTAATTGGTTTTTATTTAGACAATAGTATATCCTGATACAGCCAGCAGGTAGTTAGAAGCAATTCCACTGTGACTTTGAGCAGCACACATACCCAACATCTGGGGGGATTCGCTGTCTTGGACCTAAACATGGGGAAGCAGAGCACAGTACACCCTTTACCCATAAATAGGAGAGAATCAACACTGTGGAGTAGAACTCAGCATTTAGTGAAAATAAGGACACTGTCAACAGAACAAAATGACAGCCTACAGACTGGGAAAAGATCTTCACCAACCCAACATCCAACAGAGGGCTAATATCCAGAATATATAAAAGAACTCAAAAAATTAAACACCAACAAACCAAATAATCCAATTAAAAATGGGGTACACACCTAAACAGAGAATTCTCAACAGAGGATTATCAAATGGCAGAGAAACACTTAAAGAGATGCTCGGTGTCCTTAATCATCAAGGTAATGCAAATCAAATTGACTCTGAGATTCCATTTTACACCTGTCAGAATAGCTAAGATAAAAAACTCAAGTGACAATACATGCTGGAGAGGATGTGGGAAAGGGGAACCCTCCTCCATTGCTGGTGGGAATGTATGTTTGGAAATCAATCTGGCACTTTCTCAGAAAATTAGGAATAGTGCTATCTCAAAATACCACTCCTGGGCATATACCCAAAAGATGCCCAAACATTCAACAAGGACATTTGCTCAACTGTGTTCATAGCAGCTTTATTCATAATAGCCAGAATCTGGAAACAACCTAGATGTTCCTCAGCTGAAGAATAGATATAAAAATTGTGGTACATTTACACACTTACACTACTCAGCTATTAAAAACAAGGAAATCATGAAATTTGCAGGCAAATGGTGGGAACTAGAAAAGATTATCCTGCGTGAGGTAACCCAGAAACAGAAAGTCCCACATGGTACAATATACTCACTTATAAGCAGATATTTGCCATATAATATAAGATAAAAATAAATCTAAAGACCTAAAGGAGCTAAACACTAAGGAGGATGCTTAATTCTCATTCAGAAGAAAAACAGGATAGACACCAGAAGCAGAGGTGGTGGAAGAGAGAGAACAGGATTGGAACCTACCATAAGATGTCCTCTGAAAGACTCCACCCAGCAAGGGATCAAAGCAGATGCAGTCTCACAGTCAAACTTTGGGCAGATCACAGGGAGTCTGAATGGGAGAAGGGGGTAATAGAAGGACAAGAAGAGGACAGGAGCTCTACAAGGAGACCAGCAAAGCCAAAAATATAGGCTCAGGGGGCCCTGCAGAGACTGATGCATCAACCAAGGACTATGCACCAAGGAGGACCTAGACCCCCTGCTCAGATGTAGCTGATAGGCAACTCAGTCTCCTGGGGACCAGGGGCTGTCTGACATGAACTCCATTGCCTGCTCTTTGATCACTTCCCCTGGCAGGGCTACCTTACCAGCCCACAGAGGAAGAGTATACAGGCAGTCCTGATAAGACTTAATAGGTTAGGTCAGATACTAGGGGAGGAGGACTCCCCCTTTCAGTGGACTAGTGGAGGGGGAGGGGAAAGAAGAGGGAGTGTGGGACTGGGAAGAGATGGGGGAGGGGGCTAAAATCAGGATATAAAGTGAATAAACCATAATATATATATATATGAAAAAATTAAAGTTAAAAAAAGAAAAAATAGGAAATTTAGGTTCATGCCTATAATTCCAGCATTTAGGAGGTTATGGCAGGAGAATTGCTGTTAATTTGCAGTAAGCTTGACCTGCATGCATTCCAGGAAGATAATATTGGCCTGCTGTGGTGGCACATACTTTTACTCCCAGCACCCAGGAAGTAGAGGCAGGTGGATTACTGTGAGTGTCTTGTCCAGCCTGGTCTACAGAGGGAGTACAGGACAGCCAGCGCTACACAGAGAAACCCTGTCTTGAAAAACTAAAACAACAACAACAACAAAAACAAAAAACAATAAACAGCAGCAACAAAAAGAAAAGAAAGAGAGAAAAAGAAGGATAATATGCAGAAAACTGCAACTACATAACCATTTTTGTTTAATATATATTAAGGTTCCTCCAAAGGTCTGCAGTCATGCACACACATCATTTTCTTAATTCATTAAATTATTCCATTGAATTTATTCATTTCATCATTTTACAGCCAGATCACAGCCCCCCCCCCCTTTTTTTCTTTGCTCACACCCCTCTCACCATTCCCCCTTTCCCTTTTCCTCAGAGTTAGGAAGCCCCCTATGGGTGCCAACCCACTCAGGCATCTCAAGTCACAGCAGGACTAAGTGCTTCCTCTTCCACGGAGACCAGACAAGGCAGCCCAGACAGGAGAAGGGATCCACAGGCAGGCAACAGAGTCAGAGGCAGCCCCTACTCGCATTGCTAGGGGACCCACATGATGACCAAACTGCACATCTGCTACATATGTGTAAGGGGCCTAGATCCAGCCCATGCATGTTTTTTTGGTTGGTGCTTCAGTCTCTGTGAGCTCCTATGGACCCAGGTTAGTTTACTGTGTATGTGTTCTTGACCCCACCAGCTCCCTCATTCCTTCCTCCCACTCTTCTGCAAGACTCCCCCAGCTTGACCTATTGTTTGGCTGTGGGTCTCTGCATCTATTCCCATAGGCTGCTGGATGAAACCTCTCAGAAGACAGTTCTATTAGGCTCCTGTCTGCAAGCATAGCAGGTATCATTAGTAGTGTCAGGGGTTGGCTCTCTCCTATTGGGTGGGTCTCAAGTTGGGACAATCATTGGTTGGCCATTCCCTCAATCTCTGCTCCATCTTGACCCTTACACTTCTTGTAGGTGAGATATATTTGAGGTCAAAGGTTTTTCGTGTGGGTTGGTGTCTACCTCAGGTCCACTGGAAGTCCCACCTGGCTACAAGAGGTGGACACTTCATGCTTCTTAACCCCTTCTGCTAAGATTCTCATCTAGGTTCACCCCTATAGACTCCCAGGAGTCTTTGCTGGCCCAGAGATGGCCCTTACCAATTTCAATTCTCTCTCCCAATGTTCACCAACACCTCTGTCTCTCCAGACCTGACCTCCACCTCCATTACCCCCCATATCACCTCTCCCACCCAGTTTCTTCCCTCCATCTATTTCACATGTCTATTTTATTTCCACTCTTTCTGGGTGAGAGTCAAGCATCCTTCCTTGGGTCCTCTTCAGCTTCGTGGGGTGTGTGGATTGTAGCCTAGTTACCCTGTACTTTATGGTTAACATCCACTTATAGGTTAGTACATACCATGTGTGTCTTTTACCTGTTACCTCACTCAGGGTGAGCTTTTCTAGTTGCATCCATTTGCCTGCAAATTTTGTGATGTCCTTGGTTTTTTTTTTTTGTTGTTTTTTGTTTTTTTTTTAACAGATGTGTTTTATTCCATTGTGTTGATGTAACACATTTTCTTTATCTATTCTTTGGTTGAGAGACATCTAGGTTGTTTCCAGTCTCTGGCTATTACGAATAGAGCTGCTATGACCTTAGTTGAGCAAGTGTCCTTGCGGTATCTTTTGGGTATATGTCCAGGAGTGGTATAGCTGGGTCTTGAGGTAGATCTGTTCCCAATTTTCTGAGAAAACTTCCAATTGATTTCCACAGTGGTTGTGCAAGTTTGCACACCTACCAGCAATGGAGGAGTGTTCCCCTTTCTCCACATCCTCACCAGCATGTGCTCCACTTGAGTTTTTGATCTTAGCCATTCTGATGGGTGTAAGATGGAATATCAGAGTCATTTTGATTGTGTTTCCCTAATGACTAATGACACTGAGCATTTCTTTAAGTATTTTTCCACCATTTGATATTCCTCTTTTGAGAATTCACTGTTTATCTCTCTGCCCCATTCTTCAAATTTATTATTTTGTTTGTTGGTGTATAAGTTCTTGTGTTCTTTATATATTTTGTATATTAGCCCTTTGTTGGATGTGGGGTTGGTGAAGATCTTTCCCAACTCTGTAGTCTGTCGTTTTGTTCTGTTCACAGTGTCCTTTGCTATACAGAAGCTTTTCAGTTTCACGAGGTCCCATTTATTGATTGTTGATCTAGAGCCTGTGCTGTTGGTGTTCTGTTCAGGAAGTTGTCTCCTGTGCCAATGAGTTCCAAGCTCTTAACCACTTTATACGCCAGCACATTTAGTGTGTCTGGTTTTATTCAAGATAAGTGCATAGGTGTGTGGGTTTATCTCTGGGCATTCATTTTGATTCCATTGATCAACCAGTCCTTTTCTATGCCAGTACCATGCAGTTTTTATTACTATTGCTCTGTAGTACAGCTTGAAGTCACGTATGGAGATACCTCCAGAAGTCCTTTTGTTGTACATGATTGTTTTAGTGATTCTGGGTTTTTTTACTTTTCCATATGAAGTTGAGAACTGTCCTTTCAAGGCCTGTAAGGAATTGTGTTGGTGTTTTGATGGGAATTTCATTGAATCTGTAGATTGCTTTTGGCAAGGTGGCCATTTCTACTATGTTAATCCTACTGACCTATGAGCATGGGAGATCTTTCCATCTTCTGATAACTTCTTCAGTTGTTTTTTGTTTGTTTGTTTGTTTGTTTGTTTGTTTGTTTTTCTTCAGAAGACTTGAAGCTCTTGTCATACAGGTCTTTCACCCACTTGGTTAACATTACCCTAGGATATTTTATAATACTTGTGGCTGTTGTGAAGGGTGTTGTTTTTCCTAATTTCTTTCTCAAACTGTTTGTCTTTTGAAGACTGCTGATTTTTTTTTCCTAGTTAATCTTGTATCCAGCCACTTTGCTGAAGGTTTTTATCAGCTGAATTAACAGAATTTTGGGGGTTACTTTTATATACCATCATATCATTTGTGAATAGCAATACTTTGACTTTTTTCTTTCTTCTTTGCATCCTCAATCTCTATAGTCTTATTGTTCTAGTCAGAACTTCAAGTGCTATGTTGAATAGATATGGAGAGAGTGGCAAACCTTGCCTTGTCCCAGATTTCAGTGGGATTGATTTAAGTTTCTCTCCCTTTAATCTGATGTTGGTTATTGGCTTGCTGTATATTTTCTTTATTGTGGTTAGGTATGCACCTTGTTTCCCTGATCTCTCCAAAACTTATAACATGAAGGGTGTTATATCTTGTCAAAGGCATTTTCAGCATCTAATGAGATGATCATGTCTTTTTTTTTTTTTTCAGTTTGTTTAGATTGTGGGTTACATTGCTGGATTTTCACATGTTGAACCATTCCTGGCATCCCTGGGATGAAGCCTACTTGATCTTGTTAGATGATATTTTTGATTTGTTCTTGGTTTCTGTTTACAAGTATTTAACTGAGTAATTTTTACATCAATGTTCATAAGGGAAATTAGTCTAAATTCATGGCTGAAGTCAATAAATCAGAAACAAATAAAACAATGCAAAGAACCAACAAAACCAAGAGCTGTTTTGTTTTGTTTTGTTTTATGAGAAAATCAACAGGATAGACAAACCCTTAGCCAAACTAACTAAAGGGCAGATAGACAATATCCAGATTAATGAAATCAGAAATAAAGGGGGGGCATTACAATAGACGCTGAAGAAATTTAAAGAACCATTAGATCCTACTTCAAAAGCCTATACTCCACAAAATTGGAAAGTCTAAACGAAATGGCCCATTTTCTTGATAGATTCCACTTACCAATTTGAAATCAATATTAGCAAACAATTTAAATAGACCTATAATCCCTAAGGAAATAGAAGCAGTTATTAAAATCTCTCCCCAAAAAGTACTGGGCCAGATGGTTTTAGCACAGAATTTTACCAGACTACTAGTCCACAAAATAGAACCAGAAGGAGCATTTCCAAACTCATTCTATGGTGCCACAGTCACCTTGATGCATAAACTACACAAAGATTCAGCAAAGAAAGAGCTTTCAGGGATGCTTTTAAATTGCTAGCATGAGATCCCTCTAATTTCTTTACGAAGGCGCTTAGTGCTATGAGCTTTACTCTCAGCACCACTTTCATTGTGTCCCAAGTTCGGGTATGTTGTGCCTTCAACTTCATTGAATTCTACAAAGTGTTTAATTTCTTTATTTCTTCCCTAACCCAGTGCTCATTGAGTAGAAAGTTGTTCGGTTTCCATGAGTTTGTAGGCTTTCTGTTGTTTCTGTTGTTGAAGTCCAGCTTTACTCCATGATGGTCTGTTGAAATAAGGGGTTTCTCTGTGCAGCCTTAGCTATCCTGGACTCACTTTGTAGACTGTATTAAGATATCCTGGGCTTGCTGTTGTATGGTAGCTGGGTTCTGGTGGTGCTATATTATACTGGTTCTTGTTGTTTGTATTCTTTTGCTGACCCTTAGCCATCTGGTTGTCTCTGGCATTGGCAGGCCTCTGGTAATGCAGACCAAGTTTTGGACTATAGAATGGAGGGCTGGGGAACAGTTGTGGTTTGTCTCTGGTCGTCTATGAAGGCTTCACTCCTCTTTCTGTCCTGGGTAGCTGCAGGCCTCAGGGAATGGAGGCAGAGTATTTGGTCCCTGTGGCCACTGGCCTCTGGGATTGCAGGTAGTGTGGTAGACCAGGAAATGGAGCATGCAGGGGACAGGGGACAACTCACAGCTGCACTGCTGCTGGCTTGCCTGATGGTCCCTGATTGTTGTTGGCCTCTGTCCAGTGTGGCAAAAGGCCTCTGGGGATGGAAGCAGGTGGTCCCTGATGGCCACCGATCTCTGGGAGTGTAGGTAGGGATGTGGTCTGGGAGATGGAATATGCAGGCAGCAGGGCATAGGTTACTGCTACTGGGCTTGCCTTGGGGCAGCCAGCAGGCAGGGGCCTTTGGCATAGAAGCCTCACCTGTCTGTCCTGGGTGACAGGAATGTCTCCACGGATGGAGGCTGAGCTGTGAGCCAGGAACGGAGAACATGGGACACAGGACAGGCTCCTAATTTGGCCTTCTAAATTGGCTTATTTAGGATGGATGGCTGGATCTGACTTGAAGTTCAGGCTGTAATCCCCAGTTTGATATCAGTCCCTGAAAAACATCCTCTGTACAGCACAGGAGACAACAAACTTTGGCTCTTCAGTATTCCCGATATCTTCTCTTTTGTAGGAAAGGAATCCTGCTTTATTTCCCTTTGTTGATCTACGGGCTCATAGCAGAGGCCAGAAAGCAGAGGAAGAGTTGGTGAAGCCCACGTGCCCAGCCATTTGTTGTCTGGCACAGGCCTATCTGTGGGTCTTCCAGGGAATCCACCAAAGATGACCACTTAGACACAGTTCAGAGCCAATTGAAAGTCTTTATTTCTCGGGGCTGGAGAGATGGCTCAGAGTTTCAGAGCGCTGGCTGTTCTTCCAAACTTCCTAAGTTCAATTCCCAGTAACCACAACCATCTATGTGATCTGGTATCCCTTTCTGGCCTGCAGGCAAACAAGTAGTATACTGTATAAATAATAAATAAATAAATCTAAAAAAGAAAGAAAGAAAGTCTTTAGCCCCAAGGTATTTGTGGACTCAAGTGTAACCCTGAGCATTTAGAACAAGGGACTTTTAAAGGCAACCAGACTTTTATCCAACTAGGTGAACAGGGGTCTGATATAGTCTGCTTTAGATAGTAAAAAGATTCCCCCATCATGTCCAGGTGAATAGAATCTTATTTCATAGGTGTATTCAACAAGTAAAATGTAGAGGAGAATTTTCTTGTAAATATGCTGGATTACTGATTGCAGGGTTGGACCAATCCCCCATAGTCACACCCCATACAGACAGAAAGGTGGTGTCTTCTGGGACCAGTGAATTGGTGACAATGTCGACACATATCCCTCAGGAACAGAAATAGTCCTCCTCTTTGTTGCATTGTGACTTATCTAGGGCCTTTTTCTCAACTTCCCATGTACTAGGACATATGTAAAAACTTGTCTCTTTAATGCTCCCACAATAGTGTGAGATGTTAAAAGGCCCTCTCCCCAACCCGAGCAGAAGGTAACCTCCAGCTTCAATATTGGGAAGTTTTTAGAGTTTCATTAGATCAGTTTTTAAAATAGGCTGATTTGGACCCTCAGTACAGGTACCCCTCCCCCCCCCCCAGTATGAAAGGAAACAAGAGTAAAGGAATAAGAAGCCAGGCTAGCCACAGCAAGATGGAATATACATCCAAACATGGGTCCTATTTTTTATAAAGTCTTAGGCTGAGTGGATCTTGTCTAGATAATGGCACAGTCCAATTCTGGTCCTGGTCTGGAACAGGCTGGCATTGGGGTGATGAATCCAAGTGGGGATTCTGTCAACACTGAGTGCAGTCTGCACTGTCAGGATGACAGTATGAGGTATTTGATGTACGCTTGTTCCCCAGTTCAGAATGAATGATGAGACACTGAGGAGGAAATCGGAAGAACATCTTGAATCTTAGAATGGTCTGTAGCCTAGACGTGTCAGAGAGACTGCAGGTACTACAAAGAAAGAGATTTGTAATTTTCTCAATGACAGGGACTCCTAAATGGGGAAACAAAAGAGGTTTCCTTCCAAAAATAATCCACAGGAGGGGAATCCTGCCTTGTCAAGGGTACAGCTTGCCTTAAGAAGGGCCGAGGGTAAAAGGTTGGGCCAATTTTCACCAGGTTCCAAACTGAATTTAGAGATGAAGAGCTTCATGCCTCCAATGTGTCCAGAACTCTGAGGTCAGTAGATGCAATAGTGCTTCATGGTTATATTAAGGCCTTCCTGATCATTTGAGCTATGGACAGGGTAAAGGCCTGTCTGTAGGGGATCCAATTTATAGGGGCAGCACAAACCTAGGCATGTAAGAAGAATCTTGATCACTGCCAGAGCAGTCTCCCTATAGGTAGCAAAGGCTTCTACCCATCTTGAGAAGGTTTCCAAAAACACTAACGGATATCTATAACCAACGTGACAAGGTTTCATCTCTGTGAAGCAGACTTCCCATTTTTGGCCAGGGGATAGTCACTTCAGATACATGGCAGGGATTCCTTTTCTCCCTTGCCTTGGATTCACCTACGTGCAGGAGAGACACTGAGATGTAAAATGAGCAGACAGCTCTCAGAGAATCTGGTATCCAGAAAATTACTCAGCCAGTCTGGTGGCACCCAGATAGGTAGTCTGGTGGAGCTGATGCATCAAGAGGCAGCCAAGAACACCAGGGAGGATAATTCCTTTTTTTTTTTTATTAATTTATATACTGATTCACTTAATCGATTACAGACCCTTCCCTTCTCTTCTCCCAGGCTCACCCTCACATGCCCCTCCCCCACTTCCCTTTTCCTTCTCCACAGAGTGTACCAACCCACCCTGATGCATCAAGTAACAACAGTTCTAAGCGCATCCTCTCCCACTGAGGCCAGACAAGGCAGCCCAGCTAGAGGAAGGAATCCAAAGGCAGGCAACACAATCAGAGACAGTCTTTACTCCTATTGTTAGGGGGCCCACATGATAACCAAGCTGCACATCTGCTACATATGTGTAAGGGGCCTAAGTCTAGCCCATGCATGCTCTTTGCTTGGTGGTTCAGTCTTTGTGGGCCTCTATGTACTCACGTTAGTTTAGTGTGTAGTTTTCTTGTGGTGTTCTTGACCCCTCTGTCTCCTTTTTCCTTCCTCCCACTCTTCCATTAGACTCCCCAAGCTCATCCCTTGTTTGGCTGTGGGTCTCTGTACCTGTTCCCATTAGCTGCTGGGTAGAGCCTCTCAGAAGACAGTTGTGTTAGGCTCCTGTCTGCAAGCATAGCAGACTATCATTAATAGTGTCAGGGGTTGGCTCTCTTCCATAAGGTGGGTCTCAAGTTGGGCCAGTTATTGGTTGGCCGTTCCCTCAGCCTCTGCTCCATCTTTATCCCTATACTTTTTGTAAGCACAGAAAATTTGGGGTTGAAAGTATTGTGGGTGGGTTGTTGTCCTCCTAACTCTATTGAAGGTCCTGCCAGGCTATTGGAGGTGACAATTTCATGCTTCATATCCCTGATGCTAGGAGTCTCAGCTAAGGTCACCCTCCATAGATTCCCAGGAGCTTTCCCCCTTCCAGAGGTACCCATACACACTGATTTGTTCTATACCCCTCCCTCTCCTCCAACCCCTGTTCTCCCCACACCTGATCCTCACCCCTACTCCACTTCCCACCCTCTCTCCAACCCAGGACCTTCCCTGCATCTAATTCAGATATCTCTGTTGCTTCACCTTCTGAGTAAGACTAAAGCACTCCCTTGAGCCCTCTTTTTTTTACTTAGCTTCTTTGGGTCTGTGGATAGTAGTATAGATATCCTATGTTTTATAGCTAATATCCATTTTCAAGTGAGTATATACCATGTGTGTCTTTCTGGTTCTGGGTTACCTCACTCAGGATGATCCTTTCTAGTTCCATATATTTACCTGCAAATTTCATGATGTCCATGTTTTTAGTAGTTGAGTAATATTCCATCGTGTAAATGTATTACATTTTCTTGATCCCTTCTTCGGTTGAGGGATGTCTATGTTGTTGTTTTTTGTTTGTTTTTGTTTTGTTTTTTTTTCCACTTTCTGACTATTATGAATGAAACTGCTATGAACAGTTGAACAAGCATCCTTGTGGTATGGTAGAGCATCTTTTGTGTAAATACCCATAAGTGGTATACCAGAGAATTCCTACAACTGATGAACACCTTCAGCAAAGTAGCTAGATACAAAATTAGTTCAAAAAATCAGTAGCTCTCCTTTATACTAGTGATAATCAAGCTGAAGAAGAAATAAGGGAAAGAACACCATTCAATAGCTACACTAATATGAAGTATCTTGGTGCAACTCTAACAAGTGAAAGAACTGTATGACAAGAGCTTCAAGTCTATGAAGAAAGAAATTGAAGCTATCAGAAGACAGAAAGATGTCCCATGATCATGAATGTACAGATTCAATGAAATTCCCATCAAAATACCAACACAATTCTTTAGAGACTTTGAAAGAACAATTCTCAACGTGACATGGAAATTTTAAAAACAAACAAACAAAAAAAACAGCATACCTAAAACAGTCTTGTACAATAAAAGAACTTCTAGACCCTTGGTGACTCAGGGAAGGAAAGGCAGACACAGCTGTGCTCTTACCAGTCAGAAGGTCAAAAATGTTCCAAGTTTCTACTTGGCAAAGAGGGATGAATTGCAATCCACTCCTTCTTTGATATTCAGTTTTTTTGGTATCTGTCTTTTGTGTTGCTTCATTTTGTTCTTATTATCATCATTATTATTGTTGTCGTTTTGGTGCAGTTCTTCTCTTCATAATTTTTAATTCTTTTACTATGGGACATCTGGTTTTCTTCCCTCCACTCCCCAAATCCTTGGTTGTCCTTGGTACACAAATCTGTCCGTGTCTGTCTGTATATGTATATAGTTTTGTTTAATTGCTTGATTGTTGCTCTGTTTTATATTCTGTTTAACCCTTGACTTAGTTATAGCTCATTTCAAAGATTTTTCTGAGAAAAACAGCTGAATTGGGACAATAAAACTGATAAACTGGTGCTGCCTTGGGGGCAGGGCTGCCTGATATTGCAGTCTGCTCTTAAAGTGTTGCTGGCAGCTTTTCAACTTCTCTAGCAAAGAAGCTAATGGCTAGTCTTGCTACAAAACCTCTGTGCCCACGAGAATTAGATTCAGCAGGTAACCAGGTGCTCCTCCTTTGAAATTGCAGCTAGAGAAAATAAGGAAAAATTTGTCTGTTTTAAATAGGTAAATGTATACACACACTACATGTTTGTTTCTGACTGGCTGTAAATGTATGGATTTACTATTTTCTGTGTATTTTGGTTATGAATTATTGATTTATAAATTATTGGATATGACTTAAAACCTATAACATTTGTAACAAAAAGTTAACTTAAACTCATAAGTTATAGTTGGAGCCATTCTGGGAAACAACAAATGGCATGAGCCAACCAAAGAAACAGGTCTCCAAAGATACCTTTAAATTCAGATAAGATTTTACAAAATTTCTGTCTTGTCTTAAAAACTATGTTCATATAAAAATAATATTTAAATCTCTGCTTAATGAGATATCAAAGCTGTACCTCCATTTGTTCATGCACAAGAACTTTTCTTGCAGGCAAGCCAAATGTTACAACATCAAAACCTTGGTATTCCTTTTAGAGATACTGAATTGTTTACACTGTTAAAATCTTGTTTTGCCTTCTAAAAAGTTATGGTTATCCTCTGTGACTTCCTTCTTAAGGATATTACAAAAGCAACTTTTAACAAATATTCAAATATATAAGGCTATAGTATATTTTAAAGTTTATAAGATATTCAATTATAATATTTTTATTAACATACGATCTTGATAAATTGATGGATAGAAAAAGCTAAAGATTGGAGCCGTGGCTGAGCGCTGGAAAAAATGAGAGTTTCTATCTTATGCTACAATAAAGCAATGACCTTGCACAGTCTAACAAAGAACTTGAAACATTTCCCAACCCTTTGGGAAAATTCAAAAGACTTTTTTTAAAAAAGGGGGAGATAGAAAGACCTACAGGGGACTGGAGCTCCACAAGGAGAGGAACAGAACCAAAAATTTTGAGCACAGAGGTATTATCTGAGACTGATACTCCAACCAAGGACTATCCATGGAGATAACCTAGAACCCTTGCACAGATGTAGCCCATAGCAGTTCAGTGTCCAAGTGGGTTCCCTAGTAATGGGAACAGGGACTGTCTCTGACATGAACTCAGTGGCTGGCTATTTGATCATCTCCCCCTGAGGGGAGGAGCAGCCTTACCAGGCCACAGAGGAAGATAATGCAGACAGTACTGATGAAACCTGATAGGCTAGGGTCAGATGGAAGGGGAGGAGGACCTCCGCTATCAGTGGGCTGGGGAAGGGGCGTGGCAGAAGTAGAGGGAGGGAGGGGGCTACAGCTAAGATACAAAGTGAATAAATTGTAATAAATAAATAAATAAATAAACAAGAATAGCCCAGGATTGCCTGAAATTTAGATATTTATTTTTGATTGATGTTACTACAATAACAGAAATATAAATATTAAAGGGTTACAACATTTAAAAAATTAAAAGTCACTGGCTCATAAGGTCTGTTCAGGCTAGCAGAGACAGATTTAAAGGTATATATTTAACCACCTTGTTTTACTGGTAATATTAAGAGATAACTATTTTTATTATAAACTAAGTCATACAAAAACTGTTACATTCTATAATGTTACACTATAAAAAGTTCAAGAAATCCCCAGTCTCTCTATTTAGGGAACTTGGTGCTCAAGAAGCGTCAGTTCAATGGTTTGCATTTTATTGTGGACTTTTAAATGTGATTGGGGCATACAGGTTGATTTTTGGTTGCCTTGTAACTGATTTTATTCTTTGTCATATTCTTGACTTTGCTATGGTCATGATTGATTGCCAGGATGGGCTTTATTTGTCCACCTATATTTGTTTTCAAAGTTAAACAAAAATAAATAACTAAATTATTGCAGACTCTTGAAGATAACTAAGAAATGCAAGTTGATGGTCAGCCACCTTGTGGATGATTAGGTCCTTTAATATGTTCAAAAATACATTTATAATAAAGTCTTGTTAAGAACTAATGAAGTTAATTATAAGATTAAGCTTTACCCTAGGCTCTTATTGTATGTCAATGGGCAACTAAATACAAACAAAGTTTGTTTTGCTCAGATATACGGAATAGATGATGGTCCTCAGGCTCTTCAGAGATCTGCTAAATAGGACATTTAAACATTTAATGAAAAAATTTTAGTATAATAGAGACCTCCAGCTCCTAACAATGACCCCAAAATCTCCAAAGAAGATGGATGAGACACCAACAACTCCACCTGGATTATGGTACACTGTCCATTGCTCTACCCTCTACAGGGGCCCAGCCTGAACTGTGGACAAACAAGACACCCAGAGAATTGATTGCCACTTTTGCCTAGACAAAATAAGGTCAATCAGTCTTTCCCAAGTTCCTCCTCCACAGGAAGGCCTCTCAGATTTGCCTGGCCTGGCAGCTGCAGACTGATGCTGCCCTGGGACTTGTGCCCTCAACAAAGCCATCGACTCCACAGGAGCCTGATGGGATGGCTATTTAGGTACTGGGTAATCCACTGTCATTTAAATTAATATATAGGCCATTAAATTATAATTTATCCTTCTCAGGTTTCTGATGGGTTTAAGAATCAACTTAACAGCAAAAACAAGGCTTCAACTTCCTTCTCAGAAAATGCAAATTATAAAGGTTAGAGGAAGGTATTTTCAAATTTGTAAGTGCATGTTATAAATGTTAGAGAAAGGTGTTTGAGGTTGGTAAGTGCTAGTTATAAAAGAGGAGTTACGAGAATTTATTAAAAAATATTTGAGGGTCTAAGAAGATGCTTTAAATGCAAGCTATAAAGGTTAGAGAAAATAAAATGTTTGAGGGTCTAAAAGGATGTTTTAAGGTTGGGTAAAGTTGTGACTGTGCCCTGATTTTGTTTTGACATTATTTGGTTTATTTTTTTTTTATTTATTTACCTTTATTTTATATACACTGAAAGGGAGAGCCCTCCTCCCCTGACATCTGCTTATCCAGTCTCATCAGGACTGCCTGTATCCTCTTCCTCTGTGGCCTGGGAAGACCAGGGGAAAGTGAACTAAGTGCAGGAAAATGAGATCATGTCAGAGACAGTCCGTGGTGTGGCAGGAGGCAGTGGGAAGCAGCAGGGGGTGGGTTGTCTGTCCAGTGTGTAGCAAGACATTACCTTGCTGCTGGTGTCGGGGTCAGCATCCAAAGTGCATAGGAATGGCTGGGCTGGTACCACTGGAGAGGCGGTGCACTCCACAGCCAGGCTATTCCTGGAGCAGAGGTGGGAAGGATGCATGACATAGGTGCATAGGAGGTGACTCCAGCAGTGGTGGAGGTGTGATGGAAAGGCAGCTATGACGATTGGTGCAGCCCACCCTCCCGGAGACCCCACCCCAGGCCCAGGGAGCTGGCGGCCTAGAAGTCCTCGGCTTGCTCCCACCCGAACACCCGCTTCATCTTGGCCAGGAAGCCTCTGTAATCGCCAAGCAGGGGGCTGTCCTTCTCGATGTAGGGGATCACCCACTGCAGGGCCCGGCCCTTGAGGCGGGTGATGAGGAACGTCACCTTGAGCTCGTGGCTGTCGAAGATCTTGTCGTCCACGAACATGATGAACTCCAGGAGCCACTAGGGGAAACATCTCACCATCAAAAAGCTCCAGGAACCTGGACAGGGTTGGGCTGATGCCTGGAATGTACTTGTCACATAGCCTAATGATGTTTGATCTCTGGAACTCACGGTAGGAGAGAACCAAGTGGCAAAAGTTGTCATCTGATCTCTATAGATGATTCCTGTTTATTTTGATTTTTTTTATAGAAACCGATTGTTTTTCTTTTTGTTTTTGAGACAGCATTCCATGTATCTCAGGATGACCTGAAACTTGCTGCATAGACAAAGATGGCCTTCAACTTCTGATCCCCTTGCCTTCCCCTCCAGCACACTTGATCACAGGTATGTGCTACCATGCCCCCATTTGTGCAGTATGGGTGCTGGTAGTCAATCCCAGGTCCTCCGTAAGAGGCAGCAAGTGCTCTTAATCTCTAAGCCATCTTTCTACTCCCTTTTTGTTTTTGAGACAGGGAAGTTCATTAAGTTTAACTCACTGTGTAGCCCATATAGGACTTGAACTTTCATTCTTCCTGTCCCAGCCTCCTATGTAGCAAGAATCACAGGCCTGCTCCACCAGACATGCCTCATAACAGATTTTAATTGAAGAAAAAGAACATACGGAGAAAAATTGTAGTTAAGAACATGCACATGAAAGCTTGTGCACATTGCTTATGGATAAACATTTGTATAAATGTAGAATACTCTGGAATAATATGTTATTAATGCCACTCTTAAGGAATGATATGCAAGGAAAGAGAGTTCCTCTCTAAAGATATACAGACCTTAATTAGAGCTTTAGGTATCCTTACCTACTTGTGTATATGTGAGGGCCCATGGAAAGGGGAGATGAAGGGTATGGGTAGAGTAAGGCAGGTCATGTGGTGAGCATGAGCTAGTGAAGGAATCCTGAATCATTCAGGAGTGTCCAGTGCAATTACAAAGGTCCTATAAGTGAAAGGAAAACAGAAAAGTAGGGTCAGAACTAGATAAAGATCTGAAGATGCTCTAGAGGAAGAAGTCTTGGCCAAAGAGTAAAGGTCACGACTAGAAGCAGAAAGGCACAGATTTCCCAAGAAGCTTCCAGAAGCAACTCATCTCTGCTGACCCATTGATTTTTATCCCAGGGAGACAGATTTGGGAGTCTGACTCTCCAACTGTAGATAATAAACCTGTGCTTTCAGTCACTGAATTTGTAGCCATTCATTACTGTAGCAACATATAACCAAATGACAAGGTAATGAAAGTTAGAGGATTTGCCGAATCACTTGTTTGTTTGATGCAGGATCTTCTATAGCAAAGAAGGGCCTTGAGCTCCTGATCCTCCTGTCTCTGCATCCTGAATGTGGTACTATAGGCTTTCTTCAACACATCCAACTCTCTCTGAAATGCTTGTCCTTTTCATTTTAGACTCTCCTTTTTCATGTATGTTTGTGTGTAGTGTGCATGTGTGTATGTATGTTCACATGTCTGTGGGGGGGGTGTTCACACACGTGTGTATGCATGTCTATGGAGGAGATGTTGATGTGTCTCCCACAATTGCTCTTCACCAAGGTATGAAGCAAGTTATGTCATTTGAACCCACACCTTAACAATTTGGTTAGTCTAGCCAATCAGTCAGCTTTCTCTTGGATTCATAGTCTTCATCCACAGAGCACTGGGATTGCAAGCATGCCACCATCACTACCTGGTACTTATGTGAGTTCTGGTGACATGTGCTTATGCTTGCATGGCAAGCACTTTTCCTGCTGAACTTATCCCCAACACCAATTTACACGATATTGTGAAAAGATTTTTATATTTTATTTGTTGTGTACATGTGCTTGCATGTGTTTCACATGTATGCCACATCATGAGTGTGACAGAGGATAACTTTAATTTTTAATGTATTATTTGAACATCCCATTCATGAATAAAATATATCTTAATCATATCCATGCTTATTCCCTCCCTTGACTCTCCCAGAACCCACACATCTCCTTCCTGACTTTATGTCCTCTTAAAAACAAAACAAAACAAAACAAACACAAAAAACCACTGAGTCCAATCAGTTCTGTGTTGTTTCAAACATACAATCTCAAACATTCAATTTAACCAATAAAGACTCAGGAGACAGATGCTGGGGTGAAAACCTGCTAGCAGAGAAAGCACCCTGCTGACCTTCTTACTCAGCCTACACCCCAGAAGGAAACAGCCTTTCTACTCAGCTCACATCCCAGAAGAAAAGGCCAAAAGCTCCTTTTTCTCCACACTGTCTTAAATACCCTTCAACTCAATGCCCCTCCTTTCTGTTTAATCCCTGTCTGCTGGTTTCTTGTCCTGCCTCTTGACCTACAATTAACTTTATTTTATCCTGTATACTCAAAGCTCTTGGATTAAAGGTGTGTGCTAGGGCTGAGCCACACCATAACCACCTGTTTAAAATAAAAAAAAAAAAAAAGTTCTCAGATTAAAGGTATGTGTTAGGATTGAGCCACACCAAAAGAGGAACAGGTTTTTGCAGTTCACAATGGGATCAAATATCCTGCAACAGTGCTACCAAAATGTGCACAAATGTGAATTCATCCATGAGAGGATTTGTAACTTACCAGTGGCTACCCAAACAAAAGAGACTTCCCCTCTTACAGCAGCTGTCAAACAGCAATAGCTCTCAGAGGATAATTTTTAGTTTATTCTCCCTCTCTACCATAGAGATTCCAGGGAATCAATCTCCAGTAGTCAGGCTTAGCAGCAAGCTGCTTTACTCACTGGGCTGTCTCAGCCACCCTATACTCTGTTTTGAAGAGAAAAAGAAACAAGAGTTACAAAGTCAAAAGCTAAGTGATGACTGTATATGAATAGTTTTATTAAAGGTCTGGAGTCCAGATGGAGGGGGGCAAGGAAGTGTGGTAGGGAGAGGGAGAAGGAGTGTGAGAGGGAGAGAGAGGGAGAGAGAGAGAATGAGGATAGGACTCTCACCACCAAGCCCTGTGACAACTGAAGCATTTTAACTTCTTTCTGAGAACAGTATTCAGCTTTGGCTGTATTGTTGGGGGTACTAAAAAGAAACAAAACCAATAGGAAAGAGGTTTATTTCAATGAATTGGCCCTTATGATTCCTGAGGTTGACAAGCGATAAGATATGTGGGATGAAGTGTTAAGATGGGAACCCAAGAAAATGTTTTGGTTCTAACTTGAAGGCAGGGACAAAGCCAGTATCCAACTTCAAAGACCACCAGACAAGAATTCTGTCTTGCATTAGGGAAATTCCACCTCCTTCCTCTCTGTAAGCATTGAGCTGACTGGCTAAGCCCACCTTCAGCCTGCTTTTTTTCTTTCAGTCTATTGAGTTAAACAGTAATCTCATGCCAAGACACCCCCACAGACACATCTAGCATAATGCTTGGTCAGACATTCTTGACCCCGCGGCCCAGCCAAGTTAACCCATAACAATCATAATGGCTAAGAAAGGTTGGAACATCACTGAACTTATTTTAAAAAATAAAATTAAAAACCCGCCGTTTTACTGATGACTAATTTGAAGCCAGAGAATGAGCCTTTGATCTTCTCATTTCCTGAGCTATATTTATTTTTGCTGATCCATTTCAAGGTACAGAGCTTCATTTCCTTGTAGAGGTGCCAGAAGAGTTCATTTCCTTGCTTTGTCCAACTTCTAAAGGCACCCACACTCCTTGGCTCATGACCTTATTCCTTTCTGGTGGGAGAGGTAAGTTAAACCCCTTTGTATCTAATCACTAACTAGGGCACACTCTCCTGAATTCTTTTTCTTATAAGGACCCTTGTGGTTATATTGGTCCCAGCTGGATAGTTCAGAAGCTTCTCTAAATCTCAAAGACATCACCAATTGATTGGCCAGATAAATTTCATCTACTTTGTTTTTGAGGCAGGGTCTCATGGAGCCCAAACTGTCTTTGAACTAGCTGTATAGCTTAGGGTGAACTTGAACTCCAGACTTTCCTGTCTATACCTGGGATTACAGGCATACAACACCTGTTTTTTTTTTTTTTTTTTTTTTTTTTTTTTAATGTTTTAGTGCCAGGGGTCAGGCTGCATTGTTTTTAATCCTAGCACTTGGGAGGCAGAGGCAGGTAGATCTATGTTCGAGGCCAGCCTAGTCTACATAGTGAGTTCCAGAACAGCTAGGGCTATGTAGAGACAGCCTGTCTCAAATAACAACAACATTAATGTTTAAAAAAAATGTATGTGTGTGCTTTTTTTTTTAAGCTTTTTTTTTTTTTTTCTTTCAGACATGGTTGTCCCCTGTCACCTTTTGCTGCAGCCATGGTCAATCCCACCGTGTTCTTCGACATTGAGACTGATGGCCAGCCCTTGGGCCTCATCTCCTTCAAGTTGTTTGCAGACAAAGTTCCAAAGACAGCAGAAAACTTTCGTGCTCTGAGCACTGGAGAGAAAGGATTTGGATATAGGAATTCTTCCTTTCACAGAATTATTCCAGGATTCATGTGCCAGGGTGGTGACTTCACACGCCATAATGGCACTGGCGGCAGGTCCATTTACAGGGATAAATTTGAGGCTGAGAACTTCGTCCTGAAGGTCCTGGCATCTTGTCTATGGCAAATGCTGGACCAAACACAAATTGTTCCCAATTATTTGTCTACACATCCAACACTGAGTGGCTGGATGGCAAGCATGTGGTTTTTGGGAAGGTGATAGAAAGCATGGACATGGTGGAAGCTCTGGAGCATTTTGGGTCCAGGAATAGCAAGACCAAGCAAGAAGATCACAATTTCCGACTATGGACAACTCTAATTCTTTTGACTTGTGGGCATCTCACCCACCAGACCATTCTTTTTGTAGCTCAGGAGAGCACCACCAACCCAATTGCTCAAAGTACTTTGTAATCTCTGCTCTCACTGAAGTTCTTTGGCCTCCATATTTTCCTCATTCCCCTCCAAGTCTAGGTGGATTGCAGAGTTAAGTTTATGATTGTGAATAAAAAGTAAACAAGAAAAAAAATGTATATGTGTTGCCTGCTTATCTGCATGTACACTATGTGCATGCAGCACCCATGGAGACCAGAAGAGGGCATTAGAGTCTCTGTAACTGCAGCTTTATGTGGTTGAGAGCCACTCAACCTGTGTTCTGGGAACCAAAAGGTCTGTGTCTCCCTTGTTCTATTTTCCTGATTAGCATTTTTCATGACCTCCTACATCATGGGTGAAATTTCTGTTTCAAGGTATTTATTTATTTATGTGTGTGTGTGTGATTGAATGCCACATGTGTGAAGTACCCATGGAGGCCAGAAGAGGGTATCAGAGCTCTTGGAGCTGGAGTTACTCATGGTTGGGAGCTCCTTGATGTGAGTTATGGGAATTAAACTCAGGCCCTCAGGAAGGGTAGTTGTCAGCCATCACGTGGTTCTTGGGAATTGAACTCAGGACCTCTGGAAGGGCAGACTGTGCTCTTAACCACAGAGCCATCTCTCCAGCCTGCAGCTGGTGACTTCTTGATGGCAGAAGGATGTCCACCCTCAGATAATTGTTAACACTGTTGTTTTCTGAACGTGAAGAGCCAGATAGTTTGGGTCTACATGCAGTTTGAGTCCACATGAATAACTACCTTTCCTCAAGCCTGATTACTCCATTTTTCTTCTTTTTTTTCTTTTTGTTTGTTGTTTCTTTTTTGAGACAGGGTTTCTCTGTGTAGCCTTGGCTGTCCTAGACTCACTTTGTAGACCAGGCTGACCTTGAACTCACATTGACCCGCCCGCTCTGCCTCCCTGATTGCTGAGATTACCAGGTGTGAGCTACCACACCCGGTTTACTTCTTCCCCCCACCCCACCCCTTTGGACAGGGTTTCTGTGGTATGACGGGCTGGTTTCAAGCTCTCTACGTAGCCAAGGATAACCTAGAACTCCTGCTCTTTCTACATCTACCTACTAAGTGCTGGAATTAAAGGCATGCATCAGCATACTCATCAGCTCTTCATCCCACAAATATTCTTAAGCCTTTTCTTTAGGTTTGAGAGTCCAGTCTCCCACCTCTATGCTCAGCCATCTTGAAAATCTTTTTTTTTTCCTTTGCAAAATTCATTGTTTGGATAACCGAAGTACTATAGGATGAACAAAGTGGGCCCAGATTAAGGACATGTGTTTCCTTCACTGTCATACAATGTGAGAACTTCCCTCTAAGGCTTTCTTGTCCTCCAAGACAAAACAGGCAAAAAAAAGTTTTTCAAAGCCTGACTGTGAAGCTCCTTTAAATAGAAACCATAGAATGTTAGAGTTGTAAAGGCTCCCAAAAGTGTTGACATTCCCTGAGTACAGAATATCATAGGTCCAGATGTGACTGAACTGCTTATATAGCAGATGAGACATTTAGTCCCCTGCTTTTTGATGTACTACCAGATAAAGGGATGGGAAGGCCTGTGACACCCAACTTCAAAGGATGTGAGAAAGGTCCCATGAGATGGTAATTACCACAATAAAAATAATAATAGCTCTCCTTACAGATAAGGTTAGATACAGCACCCTTGAATGAACCTCTCAGTTTGCACACCAAGACAGTGGAAAGCGTGTGGAAGCACTGTGAATGCTAAGAAACTTAGGATAAAGGTGTTTGGTGATATGGGGCTGGGGAGATGGTTCAGTGGTTAAGAGAGTATATTGCTCTTTTAGAGAACTGGAGTTCCGTTTTCCACAACGACGACACCGTGTGGCTCACAGCCGCCTGTAGCTCCAACACCTGTGCCCTCCCCGGACATGCGCACTGGCGCGCAAAGGATCGCACACGGTGCACACGTACATATACGCATAACTAAGAAATGAAAGAATCTGCTTTTTAAAAGAGCTATTGATGGATAGACATGCCGATAGGACCCTGAGCAAACCACACCCCAAACTGGGCCTATGTTTCTCGTCTGAAAACTGATAAAGTTGGATTACCTCAAAACACACCCAAAACTCGCAGGGAAAACTTCCAGAGTTGCACCACGCCTGGAAGCACATGCTTGAAATCCCAGTACTCAGAAGGTAGAGGCAGAAGGATCTCAAGTACTAGGCCAATGTGCTGGCTCAAGTGTCAAGGCCCTGTCTGAAAACACAAATAGGAAGGAGAGAGATGGCTCTTGGGTGAAGAATACTTTGTGCTCTTGCATAAGAACGAAGTTTGATTCCCAGCCACAGCTGCCTGTAACTTCAGCTCTGGGGGTTCTGAGTCCCCCTTCTGGACTCCCTGGGCATCCATACACCCATACACATGTCGCACACACACA
Organism: Meriones unguiculatus; assembly: GCF_030254825.1. Classification (NCBI taxonomy): domain Eukaryota; kingdom Metazoa; phylum Chordata; class Mammalia; order Rodentia; family Muridae; genus Meriones; species Meriones unguiculatus. The sequence continues at coordinate 119,974,268 of NC_083369.1, forward strand.
AAAGTATGCACACACACACTCACAGAGGAATAAAAAAAGTAAATCTTTAACAAAACCACAAACAAATGAACTTCATGAGTACGAATGGAAAAGCCTTAGAATATAATGTGTTGATAAACCATAAATTATTTTTGAAAGTTACAATCAACTCATGGATCGTGCTTCTGACAGGAGCTCCATTAGAGTCACATGTCGAAGCATACATTGCCAAATTGCCTTTTCTTTATATGTTTTATTTGACAAGTGCGAATGCTTCAAAGTGTTCAGAATATTTCCTCCATAGAGAGCAATGAAAAGGCCAAGGGACATTCACCGTAAATCTGCTTCATGTGGGTTATAATTTAATAATATTCGTAGCTCTTTGGTTCTGCATCCCTGAAAACATTTAGTATGTACTTTCCGCGAGATGATCAGGATGATCATCGCCCCCCCCCAACACACACACACACACACACACACACACACACATGCTCCCACGATGGGGATGGAACTGTGGGACTTGCACACGCTGGGCAAGCGTCCTACCACTGGGCCTCTAATGCCTGGGCCTCTTTTTACTTTTAATTTGGAGACAGAGTCTGACGAAGCTTTCCAGGCTGACCTCAAATTCATTCTGTAGGGCCAGACAGGTCATGAACTTGGGATGCTCCTACCTCATACCCCTAAGGGCTAGAATTAAAAACATGTGCCTCAATGCCTGGCTTCTGTTAGGTTTTGAGACAGAGTCTGTTTATATAGCTCTGGTTGTCTGAAGTCTCAATGTGGCCTCAGACTCACCTGTTGTTGCCTTCTGAGTGCTAGGATTAAGGGCATGTGCTATCACACCCAGAAATTACTTTTTTTTTTGAGGCACCACTTCAGTGACAGACACTATGTAGTTGATATACACATATTATGATGTCATTTGTGTTCCTATTTACTGTGGCCTTCCTGAGGTTAAAAATATCTTGTCTTCATTTTGCATTGAAAGAAACTGAGGCTTAGACTGAAATAACCTACAAATGGCAATGTCAGGTAGTCTTTTTCTATGCTGTCCCCAAATTTCACTTTACTCATGGGGTAAAGTATTTCATCCCTCTGTTTGAATTTTGGGGAAATGGAGGCCATACCCAATTCTTTTCTGTTTGCTTGTTTGCTTGTTTGTTTTGGTGGTACTGAGAACAGAATGTAGGACCTTCTGCATGCTAAGCAAGCAAATTACTGCTTAGCCTCATCTTCAGCCATCTTTCTACTAATTTTTCAAGAAGATCTTGCTATGTAACACGTGACTATGCAGTGTACGTTAGCTCCTAATTCAAGCAATCCTCCTGCTTCAGACTCCCAAGTAGCTGCAGATTTCATAAAGACATCCATATTTGAAAGGAGACAAAAATAGAAAGGAAATGATATGTAATTTAGAGGATGTGAAAGAAAATGAACCTCTTCCCTTTTTCCATGCCTCACCTCCAGCCCTGCCACTGTAGCACTCATATTTGAAAAAAAAAAAGGGGGGGGGAGGGAGACTGAGAAATGGCACAAACCATTAACAGCAGGAAATACTAGGGTACAGTAAGTACACTGCATATTCGAGAAATGTCAAAGACTCATAGCTTTTATTATATACATGTGCCAGTGCTTGAAAGGAGGCCAGGATCACCTTGAACCCTTGAAAAATCACCAAAGTAATAATGGCAACAAAAACAAGATCCTAATAATAAGAATCTCTAAGGAGTCATGCAGGTTGTTACAGCCTAAATGGCCCGCATAGCAGCTTCTCAGATATGAGCAATGTGTGGGCCCTTTCTATAAGGAAGAATTCCTTCAGCACCTTAGTGTTTGTGCTTTATTTTAGCACTAAATATATGACATCATAAAATGAGATATAAACTTCTGCTTCGTGCTGTTAGACAATTGTAATACCAGAAGGATTTTGTATGTTAAATGTAAACAAATTGAAGAATCAATGCAAGTTGAATTCTCAATAGTCAGTTCGTATGATGGATGGCATTGATTTGTTGAAATAAAACCCCATTCTTCAATGTGAATATTATTATGTGCATTTTTAAAAATGTTTCATTTGAATGGATATATTACCTGCCTTCATGCAAGGTAAGCATTTATGCATTGGGGTTGACTTCTGTTCTTTTCTCTTGGATACAAAATAGTACTCTTTGGCACTATTAGGATTTTAGACAGGAATGCAAATTCTGTTGCTACCTTTGCACTACAATAAGAGGTTCTGAGCTGATTGTCCTAGGACACAACTGGAGAGTGACAGTCTCAGAGACAAAGGTGAGAACGAGCATAAGTATTTGACTCTGGCAGATCTGAAATTGTGTCCTGACTCTGGATTTCCACATTCTACCTGTGTGTACTTGGGTAACTTACCTTACCTCTCTGTTCCTCAGCTTACCTCCTCTATAAAATGGGGAGGAAAATAATAGCACTTTAACTTTGTCAACAAGGTTAGAGAGATGATTCCATGTTAAAGGCACTTGCAAGCAAGCCTATCAACCTGAGTTCAATCCATGGGGCTCATAAGATGGAAGGAAATTACCAATTCATCCAGATTGTCCTCTGGCCTCCAAACATACCCCATGTCATACACTCACACAGAGAAAACAAACCAGCCAGCTACTATAATAGTAGACACCTTTATTTTTCAGCACTCTGGGGGCAGAGGCAGATGACCTCTGTAGGTTCAAGGCTACCCTGGTCTATATAGTGAGTTTCAGGCCAGCTAGATCTACCTATTGAGGTTATGTCTTAAAAATGAATAAATAAATAAATACATATAGCAGAAGTAGGCACCGTGACCTACTTTCTTAACATGTCAATGTTTAAGAGAGAAACTCTAGAGAAACTAGAAGTCACTCAGTGTCACTTCACAGCTCCTCTGTAACTTGAGAACTACATGGGATTGGGAAAATTGCAAAAGATGTTCTTCCACTCCCCTATTCTGTCCTTCCAATATCTGCATCTGCAAACTCAGGTTCATGTTTTAGAGCAGAACTGGAAATGGGATTGAATCCATAAAGGGAGAGACAGAAAAAAAGAGGGCAATGCAAATAAACAATTGGGAATCAGTGGAACACATGCTTCTAGACAGCTGATGTTATCTAACGCCCACCAACAAAGGCTTGCTTATTTGCTTCCTGGCTTGGAATGAGTCCTTTGATTCCTGAGGCCCCCACAGTTGAAAATAACCCAGCCACCTGCCAAGGGTTGGTGTATTCTTAGGTCTAGCAGGAATGGAAACACAGCTCTGGATTCCTGGAGCTTGAGCCAGGCTGCTTGGTGGGTCTTTCACCTCCATTGGTCTGGGCTGATAGACATAATATCACAGTGGAGGAAAGAGCTGTGATAATGGACTGGAGCAGAGGTAGGAAGATGTGTTTGTCTGATGAGCATGTATGCAAGATTTTGGCTAGTAGGTAAGCGGTAAAAGGATACAGGCAAGTTTCATAAATGACAGGGGCCCACAACAAACAGAAATCATAGCAGTAGGCTGTTTAAAAAATGGTACTGGGGCTAGGAATGTAACTGAAAACATTTTCCTACTGTACAAAGCTCTGAGTATGATCCTTAGAACTACCACCACATACACACACACACACACACACACACACACACACACACACACACACGTGCGCACAGTGTTGACCAGGCCTAACAGCACATTTAACCATCACCTTGGGTTAAATTCTCAGAACCACAGAAAAATTTCTAACATGCGAAAGTAGATGGGGAAATTTCTATGGCATAGACAGTGTCTCAAAAGAAATCAAATGAGAGGGGGTTGTGCCCTATTTATGAGATCCCCAAAAGACCACCAGGAGTCAAGTCCATTGCCAAACACATGAGGATCTTTATTTGCAGCCTGGGCTGTGACTCTCACAGATACCAAGGCATTAGTATCTAGCTGAGTTAGGGCCAAGCTTGTGATTGAGGGGAAGCCATCCCTCCCAGCGCACCCAAAGCAGGGGATTCAGCATGGCAACCTTCTATTGGTTAATACATAAAAGGGGATACTACATTTCAAAACTATTTTCAGTGGGAAAGTGCCAGGATTGTGAACGGTTCTGGCTTTCTTTGTTCTCTCTTGCTGGTGGGGGTGGGGGAACAGCTGGGTTTCAGTCTTGTCCTGGACTGATAGGCTCTTGCTAAGGGAGAGGGGTGATTAGCTCAGTCCGTGCAAGGTCACCCGGGTTGGTTTCCTGGCAACCATTACCTCTAATGAGCAGAAAAGCATCAAGGTCAGCTTGGCCGGATATGTCTTAAACTTTTTAGCTCAGTACTCCAAAAAACATAGTTTTTAATTCTTTATTTTCTCAAGGGTAAGAATATAACATAATAGTAGAATAAATGTGAGACCCTAGATTCAGTCCCCAGAAAGTAAAAAAAAAAAAAAAAAAAGGAAGGGGGTGCTAGATGTGTTATAATCCCAACACTCTGGAGGCAGAAGCAGACACAGGTGGATTTCTGTGAGTTCAGGGCCAGCCTGGTCTACAGAGTTCTAGGTCAGCCAGGGCTATACAGTGAGACCTTGTCTCAAAATACACTTGAGCAAAAATGTCCTCGTTTATCTTTTGTGCATGGTTGGCAGACACTACAGCCATCCAGCCCAACACACCTGAAATTATTCATACATTATGCTCTTGACAAATTATATTAAAATAAGGGAAGGATTATGCTCTCCCTATCTCCTTTTTTTTTTTTAAGAAAGTGTTTCCCTAGAACTCATTGGCACAGGAGACAACTTCCTGAACAGAACACCAACAGCACAGGCTCTGAGATCAACAATCGATAAATAGGACCTCATGAAACTGAAAAGCTTCTGTAAAGCAAAGGACATAGTCATCAAAACAAAACGACTACCTACAGACTGGGAAAGAATCTTCACCAACCCTATATCTGACAGAGGGCTGATATCCAGAATATATAAAGAACTAAAGAAGTAAAAAAGCAACAAATCAAGCAATCCAATTAAAAATGCGGATTAGAGCTAAACAGAGCAATACAGAACAGCAGAGAAACACTTAAAGAAATGTTCAACATCCTTAGCCATCAGAGAGATGCAAATCAAAATGACCCTGAGATTTCACCTGACACCCATCAGAATGGCTAAGATCAAAAACTCAAGTGACAACACATGCTGGAGAGGTTGTGGAGAAAGGGGAACTCTCCTCTATTGCTGGTGGGAATGCAAACTTGTACAAACACTTTGGAAATCAATATGGCACTTTCTCAGACAATTAGGAATAGTGATTCCTCAAGATCCAGCTATACCACTCCTAGGCATATATCCAAAAGATGTTCAAGTACACAACAAGGACATTTGCTCAACCATGTTTGTAGCAGCTTTATTCGTAATAGCCAGAACCTGGAAACAACCCAGATGTCACTCAGTTGAGGAATGGATACAGAAGTGTGGTACTTTTATACAATGGAATACTACTCAGCAATCAAAAACGAGAAAATCATGAAATTTGCAGGCAAATGGTGGGATCTAGAAAAGATCATCCTGAGTGAGGTATCCCAAAAGCAGAAAGACACACATGTTATATACTCACTTATATAGACCTATAAGATAGGATAAACATACTGAAATCTATACACCTAAAGAAGGTAAACAAGAAAGAGGACCTGGGGTAAGATGATCAATCCTCACTCAGAAAGACAAACGGGATGGACATTGGAAGTAGGAGAAAAAAGTAACAGGACAGGAGCCTACCACAGAGGGCCTCTGAAAGACTCTACCGAGCAGTGTATCAAAGCAGATATTAAGACTCATAACCAAACCTTCGGCAGAGTGCAGGGAATCATAAGAAAGAAGGGGGAGTTAATATGACCTAGAGAGGACAAGAGCTCCACAAGGACCAAATATATCTGGGCACAGGGGTCTTTTATGAGACTGTTTTTCCAACCAAGGACCATGCATGTATATAACCTAGAACCTCTGCTTGGATGTAGCCCATGGTAGCTCAGTATCCAAGTGGGTACCCTAATAAAGAAACAGGGACTGTTTCTGACATGAACTCAATGTTGGGCTCTTTGACACCTCTTCCCGAGGGAGGAGCAGCCCCTCTAGGCCACAGAGGAGGACTTTGCAGCCAGTCCTAAAGGTACCTGATAAAACAGGGTCAGATGAAAGGGGAGGAGGAGGTCCTCCCCTATCAGTGGACTTGGAAAGGGGCAGGAAGGAGATGAGGGAGGGAGGGTAGGATTGGAGGGGAATGAGGGAGAGGGATACAGCAGGGATACAAAGTTAACAAATTCTAACTAATATTTAAAAAATTAAAAATAAAAATAAATGAATAAAAAGAAAGTGTTTCACATGTAGCCTAGGCTGGCCTTGAAATCTCTATGTAGCCAAGAATGACTGAACTCCTGATCCTCATGCTTTCATCTTCCAGGCAGGGATTATGGACATTTACCAACAAACACTCCGTGTCTTTCTCCTTTCATTTATCACTATCCTGCTCAAGAAGGAGTAGAAGGAGGAGGAGCAGGAGAAGAAGACAAAGACTATTGTCTTCGACTCACTATCAGTCTATCTTGATACCAGCCAAACTATGTGAAACACATACATCCACCTAGAGAAGAGATGAACAGGACAGGGGACCTAAACTAAGAAAAAAAAGCCAGAAAGAATTTCCTGGAGCTGGTTCTGGTGGTTTAGGTCTGTATCATCAGCACTTGGGATACTGAAGTAGGAGGACTACAAGTCAATCTAAGACTAGCTAGGGTTACAAAGTGATAGTGTAGGCAAGACCTTGCCACAAAATGAAAAATAAATGGCTTGGCTGAATTAAAGCTCACTTTAATTCTAGCGCTTGGTAGCCTGTGAGTTCAAGGCCAACCAGAGTTATATAGGCAAGGCCTGTCTCAACACAAACAAGCAGTAATAGAGATTTAGCCCATACCGTGTCTGAGGCGCACAGTGCTCAGCCATCAGTACTAAACAAGAAGATAGACAAAAAATTCCCTGGAGAAGTAATAGGACCAAAAGTCACTATGGACAAATGGTCACAATTTTTATTTTGGTTTTGGTAGTCTAGGCGTGCTTGGAACTACTTGTGTAGGCCAGGATATCTTAAACCAACTATGTAGCTAATGTCAACCTCAGACTTTCAGTCCCTTCCACTCTGTCTTCTAAGTGCTGGCATTACAGATGTGTGACACCCAAGCCATCGTAGCAGGGTTTTAAAAAGACTTTTATGTGTATGGGTGTCTTGCCAGTATGTATGTCTGCAGTGTCTGCAGAGGCTAAGAGAGGGTGTCAGATCCTCTAGAATCTCAGGTTGTTATTTGCATGTGCATGCTGGAAACTGAACCCTGGTCTTCTGCAAGAGCAGCAAATTGTCTCAACCACTGAGCTACCTCTTCAACCCAGGCAGTTTTATTTGTAACTGTTGCAAACTCGAATCAGCACAAATGTTCATCAGCTGGTAAATGGAGAGCCTATGGTATAGGTATAGAATGAAATAGTTTCCAGTCCTAAAAGGGAGGCTATTCATTGAGCTTCATCGTGCATATCTGTAATCCAAGCACTTTGGTGAATGAAGCAGGAAAATTTCAAGCTCAACCCCAGACTGGGTGACAAGAGGAGACTCTATCTCCAAAAAGGAGGAGGAACAAACTATTATGCACACAGAAATGTAAATTTACCTAAAAGTGATCATGGTGCGTTAATGAAGGCAAACTCATACCAAAAGCATGTAGTTCATTGCCATATTTGTATTCAGCCTAGGAAATTCTCATTTTTACATAACTGCAGAAAGATGTCATCAATTGATGGGGCTGAGAGAAAGGAAGAATGACAAAAGGAGTTCCAGAAAGCTTTTAGAGTTAATGGTTATGTTCACTCTTTTGATTGCTGTGGTTTCATAAATGTTGCATGCATCAAGATGTGTCAGTTGGAGCTTTAAACAAGTGCAATTTGTAGTATGTCAATTCCACTTTAAATAATATGGTTAGAAGATGTTTTCAATTTAATTTGATATCTAAAGGTCAACTAGGAGGAAATTGTGGAGTTGGGGGAGTAATTGATAGAATGAGGAGGAGAGTGTTCCAGGCAATGCGAACATTTTGCAAAGGTCCTGAGTGGAGGAAGACATGCTTCAGGAGTTCAGAAAAGTCCTGTTGAGATCAAATTGAGAGATCAAAGAGAATCATTGCAAGGAGATAGTGTTGCAGAGGTCTGGAGGGCCAAGAATATGCAGGACTTCCTCTCATCTCTTCTTTTTGTAAATATCTGCTGAGTCCTCACTGGACACCAAAGCTGTTCTAGGTGTTTAGGATTAAACTAGTTTCTAGAGCTGCCCAATAACAAGATACTGAACCCTTCCTCTCTTTGACTTTCAGACTGGTATCTTCTTGAGCCAGGCATGATAGCAAAAGCCAGTCATTACAGCATTCTAAAAGGTGGAGACAAAAAGATTAGGAGTTCAAAGCCAGTCTGGGCTGTGTGAGATTATGTCTGAAAGAAAGAAAGAACATCTAGAGATTTTTAGTCTCATGAAGCTTCCATACTAAAGGGACAAGCAATAAATAGCAGTATATAAAGTATATAATAAAGTACATAGAAGAGAAGCAAGCCAGATGTTGTGGTGTATACCTTTAATCCTAGCACTCAAGAGGTTGAGACAGGAGGATTTTTGTGAGTGTGAGGCAAGCCTGAACTGCATAGCCAGACCTTCTTTCAAAGCAAGCAAACAAAAAACGAACAGTTTTTATTTATTTATTTATTTTTGAAAAATGAAGAGGCAGCATGGGGGCCTAGGAATGGGAGTTGTGGAATAAAAAGGGGCTGGGGTAGAAGGAATCGGGAGGATCTAAAAAGTGTGTTCTTTTCTAATGGCAATGAGAATATGTTGAAGGAATTAAACAAAGCTCTTTCATATTTGAGCCAGATGTGGTAGTACAGACTTGTATTCACAGCACTCAAGAGACTAAAAGCAGAAGACTTACGATATTATGATGAAGTATGGTGACTTTGGGACTAAGCTGGGCTACAAAGTGAGTTTTCTCCCAAGCTTGGGCTACCTAGTAAGAGCCGTTCACAAAAAAAAAGAAAAAGTAAAAGAAAAAGAAAGAACGAAAGGAAGGAAGGAAGGAAGAGAAAGAAGGAAGGAAGGAAGGAAGAAAGGAAGGAAGAAAAGAAAGAAAGAAAGAAAGAAAGAAAGAAAGAAAGAAAGAAAGAAAGAAAGAAAGAAAGAAAGAAAGAAAGAAAGAAAGAAAGAGAAACAGAGAGATCAGGCTGGATAGAGATGGCTCAAGGTGGTTAAGGGTTGTTGTGCTCTTCCAAAGAACCTGAGTTTAGTTGCCAGAGCCCACTTCAGGTGGTTCACATTTGCTATAACTCCGGGAAATCCATCCAATGCATTCTTTTGGCCTCCATAGATAACGTGTGTGTGTGTGTGTGTGTGTGTGTGTGTGTGTGTGTGTGTGTGTGTGTGTTTCAAAAGTTGTGACATAATTTGTTTTTGAAAAAGATCTCTCAGGGCTAAGGAATGTTGCCCAGTTGTAGAGGGCAACACCTTGGTTTTGATCTCTAGTGCATAAAAATATAGGAGATCTTTAGTGGCCTGGAGAGAAGGCTCAATTGGTACATTGCCGGCCATGCAAACTTGAGGACCCAAATTCAGATCCCCAGTGCCCATGTTTAAAAAAAAAGTTAAGGTTTTGTGTGCTTATAAACCCAGAAATGGTGGAGGAGAGACAAGAAGCTCCCTGGGGCATGTTGACTAACTAGCCAGTTGGTGGGCTCTAGATTCAGTAAGAGAACCTATCTCAAGAAAAATAAGGTGGAGAACAAAAGAGGCAGACAGCTGGACAGCTGACATCCTTCTTTGGCTTCCACACATATACCCACATGTACACATATGTCACATTAGCATACAGAGAGAGAGAAAGAGAGAGAGGTCTTCAGACTACTGTAAAAAATCGAATCATAGGTGAAAGGAGCAGAGAGGAAGATGTAGCAACAGTCCAGATTAAAAACAACAACAAAAAAAAATAAAACAAAAACTAAAACAAAAAAACTTGGAATTGAAGTAGAGCAGCATTTGGCAACAAATTGAAGATGGACTGATTTTTTCAGTCCATAAATAGGACTGCTGATTGTTTGAATACAGAGGGTAGAGAAAATGGACAAGAAAAGATTGACTCCTAGGGCTCTGCTTTGCATAATGAGATAGGTGGTCGTCATTCCTAGAATAAGGGACAGGAAAGGAGGATCTGGTTTTCTTGATATGGGCTGTGGTGAGTGAAATGTGTTTATGATGTTCAAGTGGAGATATCCAATAGCTAGATGCGAGTCTAGAGGACAGAAGAAATATTTTATATGTAGAATGAAGGAACAAAACTGGAAAACAACAATTTAGAAATGATAGAAGCAATGAGAATGGATGAGGTCAACAGTGCCTGGCAAGATCGTTTTGTTTCTCCAGTGTGTTTGATCTCCAGTTTTTATCTCTCAAAGTCTGGGGAATTGGATCTAGAGCCTTGCCAAGGTTAGACAAGTTCTGCACACCCTCAGCCCTCTTTTTATTTTGAGATGAAGTCTCACTGTTGCCCAGCTTGACCTTGAACTCATTTGATAGCCCAGCTGGTCTTCAGCTTGGCATTTTTCTGCCTCCACCTCTAGAGTAGGTAGAATTACAGGTGATGGGATTACAAATGTCTTTTGCCATACCTGGCAAGGAACAGGGTCTTTAAAAAAATTATTTATTCACTTTACATCCCTATCACAGTCTCCACCCCCTTCTCACCACCAGGTCCCATCCTCCCACCTTCTTTCCCCCTTTCCCCCTCCTTTTCTCCTCCTCCCCCCACCAATATGCCCCACTACATCAAGTCTCATCAGGACCAAGTGCATATTCTTTCCCTGAGACCAGCCAGACAAGACAACTTAGCTAAGGGAAGGTGATCCAAAAGCAGGCAACAGAATCCATGTCAGAGACAACCCAAGGGAGAATGCTTGAATCTCCCACAGAAGGGGAAATAAACTAGACATCGGAAGCGGAAGTGGATGAAGTGAGTGAAATGGGTGGGAGAGAGGGTGGGGAGGTGAGAGGGCTGGGAGAGAAAAGGGAACACAACCGGTGGGGTGCCTCTCTGGGGCAACAGCCAGGTAAGCTCCTGGGAGGATATGGGGGTTGCTCTAGCTGAGACTCCTAGGAGCAGGGCATATGGAGATTGAAGTGGTCACCTCCTGTTGCCCGGCAGGACTTCCAGTGGAGGGAGGGGGACACCAGCCCATCTGCAAAACATTTGACCCAAAAATTATCCTGCCAGCAAAGTGTGCAGGGATAGAGATGGAACAGAGATTGAGGGAAGGGCCAAATAATGACTGGCTCAACTGGAGACCCACCCCATGGGAGAGAGCCAACCGCTGTCACTGTTAATGATACTCTGCTCTGCTTTGCAGACAGGAGCCTAGCATAAGAAACAGGGTCTTAAACTCAGCCTCAAGGTACAGGCATTATCATGAAAAGCATACTAGGGGTTGGGAGGGAAGGAGATGAGCAACTACTGAAGCTTTCTCTTTCCTGGTTTAGTCCTAATAGACTCTAAGGAGCAGACTTGGGCCTGCCTCCAGATTTCAGCTAAGGTTCCAAAAACAAACAAACAAACAAACAAACAAACAAACAAACAAACAAGAGCCAGGAAGCCAGGAGTGGTAGTGCATGTTTTAAATCCCAACATTCAGGAGTCAGAGGGTAGGCAGATCTCTGTGAGTCCCAAACCTACAGAGTGAGACCCTGTCTTCAAGAAAAATGTCATGAAAGTATCAGGTCCTACGGTCCTGTCACTAGCATGAACAGTATGAGATGAGAGTTGATGGCTTTGGTAATTATTAAACTACAGAACCTTCAGTTGGTTCATTCATATCAAAGCAACTATCCTTTTCTCTTAAAGATTTATTTTTAGTATTATTTTTTTTACTTACCTTTATTTTATGTGCATTGGTTTTTTGCCTGCATGTATGTCTATGTGAGAGTGTCAGATATTAAAGTTACAGACAGTTGTGAGCTACCATGTGGGTGCTGGGATTTGAACCCAGGCCCTCAACCACTGAACCATCTCTCGAGCCCAAAGCAAGCATTCTTAAAAGGAGTGTGCAGATCTCCATTTTTTTGGTGATCCTGGAGATGCCCTTGGAGCTTGCCGAGGGTGGGCAAGAGTTCCACTCCTGAGCTGCATGTTTCCTGCCCAATTTCATGTCTCCTTTTTTGTTGGTGGGTTTTGTTTGTTTGTTTTAAAATCTCTTCTTATGTATCCCTGATTGGCTGCGAACTCACTGCTTTGACCGGGTAGGTCTCAAAGTTGCAAAGATCTTCCTCCCCTGCTTTCCAAATGCTGAAATTTTAAGTATAAACCAACATATCTGACCAGGTTGTTGTTGGTTGGTTGGTTTGGATTGAGATGGGCCTCATATCACCCAGACAAGAGCCATGAATAAACTTGAACTTAATCCTCCTGTCTCTACATCCTGTTCTAGGACTACAGATGTGGACTATCATGCCTGCCTAGCCTTTCATACTCCTGAGAGATAGACATTGGGACGGAGAGATGGCTCATCATGCTTGGCATTTATTTATCTATTTTAGAACTTTAGTCACTTTTTTATTTAATACATTTATTTGTGTGTATTGTGAGGTGCATGTGATTTGATGAAGAGTGTGTAAGTCAGAAGACAACTTTTGGCAGCTGGTTTTCTTCTTCCACCACATGGCTCCTGGGCATCCAACTCAGGTCATCAGGTTTGATGGAAAACATGTTTATCTGCCACAAGGTTTCCTGGGCTGATCCTTGAGTGACACCGCTTCTTAAGAGGTGGTATTACACACAAGAGCACCACACTAGGCTCATCTCTATTTTATAAATAAGAAAACCAGGGCTTCAGAAGGGAAACCAGAGCTGACTGCATCCTCTCCAAGCTCTTCATCAGTTTCTGCAGTTCAGAAATCCTGCCTCCTACCATGCACTTTTGGAAACAATACAACCGGATTATAGGCCAGTCACTTTGAAGTATGAAATCACATGGGCTGAAGTGGAGTATAATTATACATAAGCTACATCTTAAGTATGTGTTACTGAAGGATCTCCCTGCCTGGCTTAGTCATCCAAGTCAGCAAAATCATCTGTGCCTCTGTGAAGAAACATTCCAGATGTGCTTTGCCATCTGTGCTTTCCTTCAAAACTCATTTGTTTGTTGTTGCCACGCACCCCCACCCCATATATGAATATATGAGTTCCATTTGTCTTCCAAGTTTGTTTATGGAGGAAATCCAGAAGTGGGTTAAGTGTGTATATTCTACGTCATGGATGCTCTCCCACCCCAACCCCTTGTGGTGTGTGTGTGTGTGTGTGTGTGCCCACAATGCATGCACAGTCTGATTTTTAAGGATATTCATTTTTATCGGTGTGTGCATGAATGAATGCATGAGCACTTGGAGGTCAGAAATGTTGGGTCCTCCTGGAGCTGGAGTTACGGCACAACGTAAGTTCTGGGAACTGCGATCCTTTGTAAAAACAGGATGTGCTCTTAACCAATGAGAAATTTCTTCAGACCCCACAGTTTGGACAGTATCACCTGGGACCTTGCCCTTCACATTTACCTCATTGACTTTCTCCTATTTGGTAGGCCCATCAGGCTAACTGAAGAATGTCTACCTAGAACTTTAGATGGCATTCGATAAAATCAATTTATCTTAAGGTTCGCATTTATACTTAACGTTTTGGGCCACGCTGTAGAGACATATCAGAGGGTAACACCAAAATGTCAATGTGCATCCAAGATATAAAGCTGGGTGCGGCAATCCTTACACTTAGAAGGACTCTGAAATTCAAGGCCGCCCTGGAGTCTCCCTACCCTTCCAAGACAGTAGAAAACTACTTAGAATGCAAAGTGGGACCTCTATAACAACCACTTAAAATTGAGGTAATAGTGACCTAGTATGGTGCTATACGCCTTTAATTCCAGAGGCAGGTGGATCTCTGAGTTTGTGGCCAGCTTGGTCCATACAGTAATCTTTTCTTCTTTCCTTTCCTTCTTTTTTCCTTACCTTTCCTTTCCTTTCCTTTCCTTTCTTTCCTTTCCTTTCCTTTCCTTTCCTTTCCTTTCCTTTCCTTTCCTTTCCTTTCCTTTCCTTTCCTTTCCTTTCCTTTTCCTTTCCCTTTTTTCTTTCCCTTTCCTTTCCCTTTCCCTTTTTTCTTTCCCTTTCCTTTCCTTTCCTTTCCTTTCCTTTCCTTTCCTTTCCTTTCCTTTCCCTCTCCCTTTTTTCTTTTCCTTTCCTTTCCTTTCCCTTTCCCTTTTTTCTTTCCCTTTCCTTTCCTTTCCCTTTCCCTTTTTTCTTTTCCTTTCCTTTCCTTTCCCTTTCCCTTTTTTCTTTCCCTTTCCTTTCCTTTCCCTTTCCCTTTTTTCTTTTCCTTTCCTTTCCTTTCCTTTCCTTTCCTTTTTTCTTTCCTTTCCTCTTTCCTTTCCTTTTCTAATTTTTTTTTTTTTATTTCCTGAGACAGGGTTTCTTTGTGTAGCCTTGGCTGTCCTAGACTCGCTTTGTAGACCAGGCTGGTTTCAAACTCACAGAGATCTGCCTGCCTCTGCCTCCCAGGGTGCTAAGATTACAGGTGTACACCACCACACTTAGCCTCCTGATGGTTGCAAAACTGTGCTTACTATATGTAGTTTATTATAAATAAATAAAGTTCATATGTAAAAAGTTGAGATATTTGCTTAATTTAGACAATTCTGAATGTGTCTGGGTTTTTTAGAAGATGGCAAAATGTAGAATTTGATGTATAACAGAACCAAAATGACATGTACATATGTCTAAGAGCAGGGAGACACTAAAACATGAGGAAGTGTAACTTGGAGCTCCTGCATAGAGTACTGAGATATGAACTGTAATTTGGAGGTGACCTAAGATAGTATTTGGGCCACAACATAATTAGTGTTGATTTTATTTTCTTTTAAGACACGATCTTCAAAGGCTGACCTTGAACTCACTCTCTAGCCCTAGGCGGCTTCAAATTTGAAGTGGTCCATATACTTCTTCCTCCCACATTTAAGGATTCCAGGTATGCTGTAACTATATTATTTGTATTTTATGTACTACTGGGGATTGAACCCAGAGCCTCATGTAGGCACTCTAGCAAATTGAGCTATATCCCAAGCACCCTCACCCTCTGATGCTGTACAGCAAATTTAACCACTTTCTGTAAACTTTGGATCTTCTTTTTTATTTTATTTTCTTTATATATTCATTTATTACAATTTATTCCTTTTGTATCCCCGCTGCAACACCCTCCCTTATCTCCTCCCAGTCCCACCCATCCTCCCTCTTTTCCTCCTATGCCCTTTCCCTAGTCCCCAGATAGGGACCTCCTCCCTTTCTATCTGACCCTAGCTTATCATGTCTCATCAAAGCTGACTGGATCATCTTCCTCTGTGTCCTGGCAAGGCCGCACACTTGAGGGGGAGGTGATCAAAGAGCCGGCCACAGAGTTCATGTCAGAGACAGATCTTACACACTTTACTAGGGAACCCACTTGGAAACTCAGCAACCTATGGGCTTCCTCTAAACAGGGGTCTAGGTCCTCTCCATGCATGATCATTAGTTAGAGTATCAGTCTCTGTAGGACCCCCTGGGCCCAAGTATTTTGGCTGTGTTGTTCTCTTTGTGGAGTTCCTGTTCCCTCCAGGCCTTTCTATCTCCATCTTCTTCCATAAGGATTCCAGCACTCTACCCAAAGTTTGTTTCTAGTTGATTGATTTCAGCCCTTAGTTTGATTATTTCCAGCTGTCTGCTCCTCTTGGGTGTATCTGCTTCTTTTTTTTTTCTAGGGTTTTCAGTTGGGCCATTAAGTTGTTTGTATGTGATGTTACGAATTTCTTCTTGCAGGCACTTAGTGCTATAAATTTTCCTCTGAGCACTGCTTTCAATGTGTCCCATAAATTTGGGTATGTTGTGCCTTCCTTTTCATTGAATTCTAGGAAGTCTTTAATTTCTTTCTTTATTTCTTCCTTAACCCAGCTGTCATTGAGTAGTAAGTTGTTCAGATTCCATGTGCGTGTCGGCTTTTTGTTGTTTCTGTTGTTGTTGATGTCTAGCTTTAGTCCATGGTGGTCAGATAGTATACAAGGGATTATTTCAATCCTTTTGTATCTGTTGAGGCTTGCTTTGTGGCCCACTATATGGTCTATTTTGGAAAAGGTTCCATGCGGTGCTGAAAAGAAGGTGTACTCTTTTGAGTTTGGGTGAAATGATCTGTAGACGTCTATTAGGTCCATTTGATTTAGGGATTCTGTGAGTGCTTTTATTTCCCTATTTGGTGTCTGTCTAGTTGATCTGTCCCTTGGTGAGAGTGGAGTGTTGAAGTCTCCCACTATTAAGGTATTAGGATCAATGTATGATTTAAGCTTTAGTCTCAGTATCTCCTTAGATACCCTGGTGGGTAGAGTCTACAATATAACATAAACATACTAAAATCTATAGCCCTAAAGAAGCTAAACAACATGGATCTTCTTTAAAGTGCTGGATTCTGTGTAATAATATAAAGGGCTGAAAGTCTTCTATGTTCTAATCTCTATACAGACATACATTATTCCCTCAGCTCTGTTCAGTTGAGCAATTTACCCTTGTTTCCAGAAAGCACTAGTCCATACTTTTCTGAAAGTCCATGTGCTCCATGTGCTTCATTCCATAACCATCTTGAACAGTCATCAAGAATTCCAAATTGGGCAAGGTGGTGCTTACCTGCAATCCCAGGACTTGGTATGTAGAAGCAAGAGAATCAGGAGTTTAAGGCCACAGGTGACTGAGTCAGGATAATTGCCTTGAGTCTGAATCCAGCCAGGCTCACAGAGGGAAACCCTGTCTTAAATGATAAAACAGAAGCAAAAGCAAGCACTGGATGTGGTTGAAATGCATCTTTAATCCCAGTACCCAGAAGGCCAGAGACAGGTGGATCTCTGGAAATTCAAGGCTGGCCTGGTCTACATAGTGAGTTCTGGGTCACCCAGGACTACATAGTAAGACCCTGTGGTCAAAGGAAAAGTTTGGGTTTGAGAGATGGAACAGTGGGTAAGAACATGTTGCTTGTGTAGAGAGTCCAGTTAGACTCCCAGCACCCACATGGCGGCTCATCACCACCCACAGCTCTAGTTCCAAGGGATCTAATGTCCTTTTCTGAACTCATGGGAACCAAGCATGCACATGGTACACATACATACACATATAATAAAATAAATCAATCTATTTTTAAAACGAAGGAAGACAAACATGGGAAAGAAGTCTTCTCTCAGTACCATGCCTATGAGGGTCTTCTTGCCTTAGTCAGCCATCTTTAGAAGAAGACTTGAGAGCCTGTATAAACAATTTGACAGATGCAAATAGGACAGGGCTCTTATTGCCACAAGAGAGGCTGAAAAGCATCTTTGGCTCTTCCAGAGGCTCTAAGTAACCCACAGTTAAAGTAAGGCCTTCTTCCCATCTCTAAAGCTGCCCACAACTCCTGGAGCATGGAGAGTGGTTCTACTCTTTAAGAAACAAAGAAAACATTTAAAAACTCCTAGATACATAAGTGCAAACACAGAGAAGACAAATGTAATAAAAGTTTTCAAAACAACTAACTGATAATTATTTTGTTACTATTTGTAAAGATATGGATTGCCTATAAGATACAGGATAATTTCTCCTGTGGTTTGATTCTGTAAGTTTGGACAAAGAACCAGGCAGAGGATTCAGTTGCTAATGGCCATGCTATGGGTGGGTAGTATTCCATAACAGCTGGTACACACACACCATTATGAACAATCACATGAGCACAGTGTGTGCATGACATCAGGCTAAGATATGAAGGTTCAAAGTGGAACTTTGGCTGTCCCTAATACATTCCTAGTCCAGTTGATATGGACAATGAGATGGCCATTTGAACAGCCACTCTGTGTGAGCCCCTCCACTATATATGGCCCAGGGCACAACACTGGGCATAAGAAAGCAGGCGAGACTAGGTCTAGCCCTTATCACCTGAGACAACGTGATAAACAGGACAAACAGGGAAACATGATGGCATAATACTTAAACGCTGTCAAAGAAGGCTGGGGGTTGAGAGATCTCTGGAGAATGGATCTCCCAACAACACTAGTTGGCCAAAGCCATTGTAGCACTATGAAAATTTTGGAATTATCATCAATTACTTTGAGAGAGTAAAGACCCCTTTTCATCTGTTTAATCCCTTGACTTCTCTGGTAATTTAGTTAATTGAACTGGAATTCCTATTTCCCTTGGAGCCAGTTTCTATAACTTTGGGACCAGGATAAGGGAATTCAAGGAAGTTTCAGCCAGTCTAGCTGTAGGCATAATTTCGATCTTTTGCTTTCTTGGCTGGAGCTTCCTTCTAAGCTCTGTATCATGTTTTTTCCCCTCTTCTTTATCTAAAAGGCCCTTTTTAGAAAGAATGAGTTCGTGTTATATGTGACTAACCTCTTAGAAGAATTTCCCACAGTTGCCTGAGGACAAGATTTACCTGGTGTCATTGTCAATTATCTGGTTAACCTTGTTTTTCTCCTAGTAGTTTGCATTTGGTGAGTCTGGCTTAGGGTCTGGAATCTGTTCTTTAAAAAGATCATTCCTAGCAGGGTAGTGGTGGTGCATGCCTGAAATCCCAGCACTCTAGGAGGCAGAAGTAGGTGATTCTCTGTGAGTTCTAGGCTAGCCTGATCTACAAAGTGAGTCCAGGATAGCCCAGGCTACACAGAGAAACCCTGTCTCTAAAATAAAAGAAGACTGGAGAGATGGGTCAGAGGATAAGAAAACTGATTGCTCTTCTAAGGTCCTGAGTTCAGTTTCCAGCAACCACAAGGTGGGTCATAACTATCTATAAATGAGGTCTAGTGCCCTCTTCTGGCATTCAGGCAGAACACTGTATACAGAATAAATTAATTAATTAAAAAAGAAAAAGAAAGACAAACAAAGAAAAGGTCATTTTTTTTTCACCTGAGGCAGGGTTTCTCTGTGTAGCTTTGGCTGTCTTGGACTCACTTTGTAGACCAGACTTTTCTCCAGCTCACAGAGATCTACTGGCATTTGCGTCCTTGAGTGCTAGGATTATAGGTGTGTGCCACCACTGCCCACCAAAAAAGTCATCCTTATCCTTAGGCAAATTTGGAAAGCTGTGGTCTAAATACACTGCCCCTAAAAGTAGAACTACCATATAACCCAGCTAGACCAATCTTGGATAAAGAAAAATGTGCATATGCACAATGTAGTTTTATTCAGCAATAAAGAAAGAAATGAAATTACAACTGTGGAAAAATAGATGCAATTGGAGATCATTATATTAGGAGAAATAAGCCAGATTTAGAAAGACAAATACTATATGTTTCCTCTCATCTGCTGATCCTAGATTTAAAAGCCTGTGTGTTCATGAGTGTGTGTGTGCGTGCACCTGACTGTGTTCGTGTGTGTGTGTGTGTGTGTGTGAAGGGAGAAGACAAAGAGGCTCGGGCATGTGTTATGAGATTTCAAAGTGGATCATGAAAGGGTAGGAATAAATCTCATAAGAAGTGGGGAAGCAATACATGAAATACTTGACATGAAAGCAGTGTGAGAGCCTGTCTATCAAAGCAACGGGAGCCAGCCGCAGGACTAGGGAGCAGATGGAAAGGGAGGGAGTGAGTTAGGACAAGAATGATACCTATGTAGGAAAATACCATGACAAATAATTTCCTTGGAATGCTTGCTTAAAATAAAAAAAAAGAACCACACACATATAAATAAATGTATTATCTCCACGAATTTGCAATAAAGCACTTTGAGTCTTAAGAACAAGTGGCTAAGTTGTAAAACATTAAGAATTTTAATAACAGAGCTGGGGAGATGGCTCAGTGTTTGGGAGCACTTGATACTCTTGCAGAAGACCTGAGTTAGGTCTCCAACACTCAAATGGTGTCTCACAACCACCTGTAACTCCAGTTCCAGGGGATTTGACACCCTCTTCCAGCCTTTGCAGCATGCACACAGTGCACAACCTCCCGTATATGTATATGTGTATATACATATAGATGTATCTTTTTAAAATATTTAAATTAAAGAATTTTTAAAAGAATTTAAATAACAAAACAGACCTTATGTTTGAAAAGCATAATAAAGTTTATGAAATCCTATACAGCATACATGGTACTATATTAGAACCTTATAAGAGCCTGTAAATCATGTAGACCATGTGTCTCTATGTGTCCCTAATTTGGCAATAAGGAAATGTTGCGGTAGAACATAGTCTTCAGGGCAAAACAGCTGCTATCTTTCTTAGATCAATTGAATCTCTTGCAAGAAACCATCACAATCATATGTGTAGACTGTTGACATTCAGCCAAAAGAAAAAATGAGCTGAGTGTGTCACTGGACACTTACCTGAATTCCCAGCCATTCTGCTGAGTCATTTGTATGACTACAATTCTGTCTAAATTACTCTTGGCCTCACTGGTCTCTAGAGGCACTAGAATCCACAGGCTGGCGAAAGTTAACTAAGGGATGTTCCCTTATGCAGCTAAGAAGAAGCCATTTTGGGTGCTGTGTAAAAACTTTCCACAGTGGGTGCCTTGGGGTCACCCACTGCTCTGGCCAGCGGAGCTTGTTATTAGCGGGGATAGAAGAGAATCTGAACCAGGCCTTACCGTCTCTTGGGTCTAGAAACGGCGGCCTTCAAGGAGAATGACCGGTCACTGTTCTCGAGAGTCTCCATCCGGAGGGGATTCGTTCTTCTAGCCCCACGTCTGGGCGCCACCTGCTCCGGCCAGCGGAGCCTGTTATTAGCGGGGGATAGAAGAGAATCCGAACCTGTGAAAAGATGGGCGAGAGAAAAGAAGGAGTCCAAGCAAACGGGTGCTTGTCAAGGACTAACTTTACTGAGCAGAATTAGCTTTTATAAAGGGTTCAGGATGAGGAAGTAGGGTGGGTGAAAATTTACAAATTCTTCTCGGCCAGGGGCCTGAAACATCTTGTGATAAGCCATGGTTCTGTGGTAAGCACATCTCTGCTGTTACCAAGCAGTATGTTTACCGCAGGTAAGGAAACGGGCAAGTTGAGGCAGGTTGATGAGTTCCCTCAGGTGGTCCCTGACAACCCACACCCTTGTAGGCAACCCCTCACTCATGCTCTATAAGTAAGCCCCATACTTCCTATTTGTTATTGTTGTTTTCAAGACAAGGTTTTTCTGTGTAGCCTTGGCTGTTCTGGACTCAATGTGTAGACCAGGCTGACCTTGAACTCACAGTGATCCTCCTACCTCTGCCTCCATTGGAGTGCTGGGATTTCAGACATGCACCATCACACCCAGCAACGCCCATATTTCTTGATTTCTCCAGGTTGAACTTCAGTGGAGTCATACTTTGGTTTGTTATTGGAGCTTTATAAGGAGGAGCTAGACTTTGTTTACATCTCTTCAGAGAAGGAATTTTCTCAACATCTGTCATAATATAGTTTATAATAGAATCAGAAAGCAAGCACACCTGAAATGATGGAAGAACAACACAAAGTCAGGTACCCATTATCAGAGCACTGAGGCTGCCCCTGTAGAGGGGATCAGTCATGCATGCCTCACATCCTATCTAGTATATTCTCTGAACTATTAAACATGGTGCAGCCCCCAAAGTAGGGTAGACCCATAGGGATACCTTCCTAAATTAAGGTGTTGTGTCCTATCTAATATCTTCACTAATCTGCTACACTTAGAGAGATTACTTAACTCCTAAGGTTTCCAAATCTAAGGCTTTTCCTTTGTTATATGGGTGGTTGCTGAATTGTTACCATATCCCAGCTTCCCCTCAGCAATCTCCCTATTGACTCTGGAAAGAATCCTTCTTATTTTAATGCCCATGTTTGCAAAAGACTTTATGCCACAGACAATGGGGGTAAGGTTGGAACTGATATGGAGCCCAAGGATAGCTTGAACCAACAGGAATTTAAAAGCATCCCAAATCTAAGTAATATAACTATTTGGAAATTCAATTATTTTCTGTGGTGCCATATATTTTTCTCCACTAGATTCTCATGTGAGTTGTTATGTCTTCCATAACCACATATTGTACCACAAACCAGTCTGACCTGCAAGAGGAGTACAAGCTTTGATCCTTTTGCAATGTTCTGCTGCCTAACCAGTTTGTGTTTGCAAAAGCAACATTTGGTCAGGTCAAGATGGGGAGATGTCTTAGTGAAGAAAGGGCGACTGTCATATGAAGCCTTGTTTGCAGTCCTTTATGGGTCTATTTAGGATTTCTGATGCAATGGAGCTAAAGCATCACATTTAATTAAATTGTATACATATCTGTTGTAGAAGGGGCATTGTGCTGACAACTGTGGCCTGTTCTGAGGTATTCATAGCCTAGGCAAAGGAAAAAAGAATATATAAATGTGACCACGAGTTTACCTATGTCAAGAAGAAATATAAAACAGAATTAGCAGTGTTCTTTGGTGACACAGTAGGAGTCAGTGGTTCTTTTTTTTAATTTTTTATTTAACTTTTATTAATTATACTTTATTCATTTTGTATCCCCCCCATAAGCCCTCCCGATCCCACCCTCCCTCACCTTTCTGCATGCATGCTCCTCCCCAAGTCCACTGATAGGGGAGGTCCTCCTCTCCTTCTTTCAGTGGTTCTTATGCAAGTGTCTGCTGGACTTACTGGTACATGCCTATAATCTCAGCATGGCAGAGACAGGAGGATCACTGCAAGTTAGAACCACCTTGGTCTACATAGCCAGTGTCAGGCCAGCCAGGGCTACATAATCAGGCCATGTTTCAGACAAACAAATAAGTCATAAGGTTCTTATGGAAGATTCTAATAGGTTAGTTGGGAAAGTGACATTTCCCCTGGATCCTGAAAGACAGGTATTCAAAAGACAGATAAGAGCATTACACAAAGTCTGTGAGTAAAGGTATCAGAGCCTAGGGCCTAGGTGATATCTACCATTACATACCCATTTGTTTAGGTAGGGCAAACAGGAAGAAGTCTTTGGGTCCTATGATTGAGGAGAGGGGACCTGTGACCATTGCATTTTATTCTTCCTTTTTGAATATAATTAAGTTTGAACTAAGTCTCTTTTCTTTCTTTCTTTCTTTCTTTCTTTCTTTCTTTCTTTCTTTCTTTCTTATTTTTTTTTTTCTGAGACAGGGTCTTTCTATGTACTGCTGGATGTCTTGAGATTTGGTCACACTGGCCTTTAACAAACACACCTGCCTCTACCTCCCAAGTGCTGAAATTAAAGGTGTGTACCACCAGCCTGGTGATTTTTTTTTTAACACAGGGTGTCCTAGGTAAGGTTTCTATCGCTGTGATGAAGCACCCATAACCAAAGAAACTTGGAGAGGAAAGGGTTTATTTGGCTTACACTTCCACAGTATTGTTCAGCATCCATGGAAGTGGGAACAGGAACTCGATAGGGCAGGAGCTGATTTATAGGACATGGAGGAGTGTTGCTAATTGGCATGTTCCTCATGGCTTGCTCAGCCTACTTTCTCATAGAACCCAGGACCACCAGGTCAGGGATGGTCCCACCCATAATGAGTTGGGCCCTCTTATGTCAATCAATAATTAGGAAAGTCACCCAAAGGTTTGGCTGCAGCCCAAATTTTGTTTCTTATTTTTATTGTTTATTTATTTATACATTTATATAGTTTATACAGTTATACATTTATATAGCTTATATTTTTATTAATTTATATATTATATAAATATATTTATAATATATTTTATTATGTTTATTATTTATTACATCTCAATTGTAGTCTCCTCCATCATTTCCTCCTGGTCCTGTCCTCCCTCTCTCTTCCCCCTGTCCAACCCCCCCAACTTCTCAGAAAAGAGGACCCTCCCTCCCCCCAACCCACCCAGGCACATCAAATGGCATGCACTCAGTCCTGATGCAGCCCAAACTTCTGAAGGCATTTCCTCAATTGAGGTTCCCTCCTCTAAGATGATTTTAGCTTGTGTCAAGTTGACATCAAACTAGCCAGCACACAGGGTCCTGCTAGGAAGACTAGGCTGGTTTGGAATGCAATCCTTGGGATCTTCCTGACTTTGCCCTTGAATGCTAGGATTACAATTGTGTTCCACCACGCATAGCTGAAAAGTCTTTTTATCTCTCATTTGTTGGTTGATGGGTCTCGCAGGTACCCCTGGCTTGTCTGGAACTTCTTATGTAGACTAGACAGGCCTCAGTCTCAGAGATCCACTGCTTCTGCCTCCCAAGTGCTGAGATTAAAGCCTGGCCACAGCATAGCTGTCTGGAAGCCTCTAAGAGATTACAGAAATTACTGAGAATGTAGAATTTCCACTTTTAAAAGCTAATTGTCAGTATGTAACCCAGGTTGTTCTTAACTCGGGATTCTAAACCTTTGAATGCTGGGATTATAGTCTTGATCCACCATGGCAGGCTTGAAAGGCTTTGAGTAGACTAACAGAGTCAACCTATACACCTTAGGCTGATCCATTTGGGAAATGTAACAAAGTAATAGTGGAAGGAATGAATCCAATCAGAAAGCTACTGTAGCAGCATGAAAAAGTCCTTACGGAGTCCACTGTGCTGATGATAGAGTGGAGAAAGAGGGACAGCCATTAAGATAGGTCTCAGAGTAAGAATCACTAGCCTTGGGTAGTCATTGAGGGCATGCTGGGGTGGGAAGAGGAGTGAATGAAGCAGATGTCAAGGGTCACCACCAAGAGAGTGCAAAGAGATTGCATTCTGAGAAAGCCTCTAAAGCTCTCAGGGGGTGGAGAGGAGAGAAAGAGGAGGGGTGGCCACAGGACAAAGAAGGAAGTAGTTTGAAGCACTTGAGAAGGAAGAAACTCTAGAAGCCAGGTGGCAACACAGAAACTCCGCCCCCAATTAGATCCCACCCCTGAAGCTGCCTTCCCTTCTTCTTCTGAACCGTCCCCCACCCCCGCCTCCCAGTTGTGACTCCTCCTCCTGGGCGGGGAGAGGTGGCAGTCTAGTCCTCCCATATCCCAGCAGGCAGTGCAGTCTGGAGACTGACAAAGGAGCCAGGAGCAGTCGCAGCTGCTTTCCGAGAAGCCTGTATTGCTGAGGTGAGAGTCCCCCAATGTTCCGTCACCCACTTCCTCTGACTTGTGGAGGCAAACGTGGGACTTACATGGCCAGCTCCCCACCCCCACCCTCACCCCAGTGTAGACAATGCCCAGTACCCACAGCCAGAGCTTGGCTCTGTGGCTGACAGCAGGGCTGCGCGGTGCCGGGCTGCAGTGGCTGGCCAGGACCAGGCGGCCGGTCCACCGTTCTCTGAGTGCTGGTGGCCCTTTCACAATGTCGGGCCAGCAGACGTATGTAGCTGGCCCTGCCTGGGCCAAGGTATCCTCCAAAGCCACCCGCTGCTTGCTTGGCGGAGTTCAGTTGCCCTGGGGATGCGACTCCAGGGACAACTCTTTGGCGGACACTGCCTGGAGGGCTGTGGGAGAGAAGTCAGTCGACTACCCTGTTCGGGGTGACACTGTCCTCGCCCTTCCTGCAGTTCAGCCGGTCCCCCCCACCCCCCACCCCAGAGAGCAACTGGAAGGAAATGGGGCGGGGAGGGTAGGTGGCTGGAACCAGGAGTCCCAGGATGGCTTTGCCTAAAGGGACAAACTGGGAGGGTGGTGGTAGAAACACAATCTTCTTGGAATTATATAGGGGGAGAAAGGAGATACATGGCCTGTATCATTACTCCTCCCCAGACCTCTGCACTGATCCTGATGGTTGCACCAGCTGCTCAGCTGTAAACAGGCTCACATGACCAGTTTCACATGGAGCGGGGCAGTGTGGCGATAGAGCTGTAAAGGCTGGGCCTCTAGCCGTTGGGGCTAATGTCTTAGAAAGGTTTGGGTGCCCCCCCCCCCAGTCCTCAGCCCTTAATGTTCTGCACTACAAATGTAACTGACATTTGTCTTTCTCTCATTGAAGCAGCATTGCTGTCCCAGTAGAATTAAAGGAAATTTCGCTTGGGAGAGCCAAAGGGCAACTATGAAGTGAAAAGGGCACTAGTGTGTTGTATTTTCAGGAAATGCTAAACAAAAGTAAATCTGAAAATTTCAAGTTCCTGAATTTTACCTAAAAGGCAGTCCTGTTCTTTTTGGAACACGTTTTGTTCTTAATGGGAATTCCAGACAGAAGGAGAAAGTCTATCCTTTTGGGAAAGGCACACATTAGATTTAATACATTCTTAATGATGAAAATCCTGAAAGTATTGGAAAATCTCTTTGTCTATAAAATACTACATTTAGGAAATTGAGTAAGGGTAGACCCCCAGCTTTTTGATTACACATATATTTGTTGTAGATTGGCTGTAAGTTTAGAAAACAAGAAACGGCCAAATGTGTCTTCCTTTTTTTGTTTTTGTTTTGTTTTTGGTTTTTGTTGTTGTTGTTGTTGTTCGTTTTTCGAGACAGACGTTTTCTATGTAGTTCTGACTGTCCTGGAACTCACTCTGTAGCCGAGGCCTGCCTGCCTCTCCCTTCCGAGTGTCCCAGTTTGTAGACCAGGCTGGCCTTGAACTCACAGCCTACTTCTGCCTCCCTGAGTGCGGGGATTAAAGGTGTGAGCCGCCATGTCTGTCTCAAATGAGTTTTAAATTGTTCAGTCTACACGTTCAGACAGGATGTAAGGTTAAACTGGCTTCTGAGGGATATGTAGACTTTGCAAAGCAACAGAAGTTTCCTGACGTGCCAGGAAAATTTAGGAATGTTCAAATCTGTGAGAGCTGGTTGTGATAGTCTCCCTTTTCATGTAGTATAAAATCAAGTGTAATGGGCAGCATTTCAGTGTAGGCAAAGACAGAAACTAGTATTTCACCTGCTTTCCTTAAATTGTTCATCTTTATTCTTCCCAGATATTTTATATTTATTTATTTTTTCTCATACGGGGTTTACATTTAATTCCACGGTCTAAAAACATAAAACAAGAAACTAGAAAACCCACCCCATTCCTTACTTAAGCCCAATAAAGAAATTTATGGGCTGGGTGTGCTGACATAGGCCTTTAATCCCAGCACTCAGGTGTCAGAGGCAGGCAGACAGATCTCTGAGTGCCAGGCCAGCCCAGGCCAGCCAGGGCTACATAGTGAGACATCTCAAAATATTGCTGCTCTTCTCCAACATTAAAAAAAAAAGGGAGTTTAAGATAGCTGGGTAGTCTCCCAAGTTCAAGGCCAACCGGGTCTACATAGTGAGTTCCAGGACAGCCAGAGCTGTAAAATAGAGAGACTTTGTCTCAAAAACAAATAAGCAAACAAGCAAACACACACACGAAGAGGGCTTAAGATAGAAGATAGAAAACATTTTAATCTTTTCTAAAAGCAAGCAGAAAAGATTCCAAGTGAAGTTACCCCTTATCAGTCTGGTAATATATTTACTTACAATAAATATATTAAGTGATTTATTCTTTAATGTCCTTGATTACTTCATCTCTATTATAAGGCTTTTGTTGTAATCTATATGGACCTCTGTAGCTCTTAAGTTACCTAAAAGTGTACAGTTTGTGGGAGTGGGGTAAGTTTGGGGGGTGGGTGAGACAGTGTTACTATGAATCCCCAGCTAGCTCATGTAGCTCAGGCAAGCTTCTAAGTCTGCCATAGGCTTCCAAATGTTGAGTGTACAGGTGTGAGGCACCATGCCTGGCAAGTGTGCAGTTTTTGACAGAGAGCTATTTTTGGACAAATATGTTGGCCAATTAAGACAAGATACTGGTCACAATGAAAGCCCATGAAATAACAAGAGGTATCTATCTACCCAGAATCATGATAGAAATAGCAATTATATTCTGCAAGGTTCTTTTTTTGTGTGTGAAGGAGGGGTTGAGACAGAGTTTCCCTGTGTAGCCTTAGCTGTCCTGCACTCACTTTGTAGAGCAGGCTGGCTGGCGTCAGTCTCACAATGATCTGCCTACCTCTGCCTCCCCAAGTGCTGGGATTACCGGTGTGCCTGGCTTCCTGAAAGATTCTTGTGGCAGACAGGTCTGTGTGAGTTTGAGGCCAGCTTAGTGTATATTGTGAGTACCAGACCATATGGGTTACATACTGAAACTGTCTCAAAAAAAAATATTATGAGGAGGTAAATTAGTCATATACGTTGGCCTGTACCTGTCTTGCTTTTTGTCAGGTAATTGAAGATGGCCCCAGCTAAATCATGACTCCTAAATTAGAAATAACAGCTCTGCTAGGTTTTCATGACCTTCAGGATATAACCCAAAGTCTAATTCTTTCACTCAGTTCAGTTCAAACTTCTTCCAGAATTAAGCAGGTTCTGCGATTTTAGTGACATAATGAGGAGAAAGGGAGGGGTTTAATGGTCTCTCTGTGACAGCACCTGGCTTTGATCACCTGAACCAGTGCTTCCTTTCCAGCTTTTTCAGGTTCAGAATTTGTGCCAGCACATCCTGATATCATCAGTCTCGCAGATTGGTTCTCACGAGCTAAACTCACAGAAAATATGAACATGTTAATATGTCAACCTACTGGCTGATAGTGGGAGGCAGAAATACCAAGTAGACCAGAGTACTCATGTACAAACTAAGGCAACCTTTGCTCCTGACTATAAAGGAACACATAAAAATTGTTCTCTTCTTCCCTTTTTCTGGATCTATCAATTGACAGATTCAACAAGACTCTGGCTTTTGTGTAAAAAAAAAACAAAACAAAACAAAAAAAAACAGTGACACATTTGTATGAGTCTACTTTCACCACCTGATTGCTCTATGATCACTTGAAATATCTCTTAAATGTGATTCCAATTGCCTTAGCCTCTTGCTTATGTCATGTCCTCATGCCATTGTCATCCAAAAGTTTTTTTTTTTCTTGTAACTACCCTGGAGTCAGGTGTTGGACTTGGATAGTCAATGGCCACCACCCACCCATTTCCAAATTCATCAGGTCAATTTCAGTTGCTTAATATTGCCTGCGGCGGTAGTTCTCAAAGTTGGTGAATCGTGTCCACCATTCCTGATTCAGTAGGTGTGGGTCAGGAACTGAGAATTTCCATTTCTGATCAGCTCCAAGCCTAGGAAAGTTGGTTTATAGTCTTCTGCAATCTACCTCCAGCTTACCTTTCCAGTCTTACCTCTCCTTGTTGCTCTGCTCAGATATATTTCTATCATATATGATGCCAGCGCTCACTCTGTGTACCCCTTTTTCTGCCTCTGCCCATTCTTTTTAGAATTCACCCCTTCCACTCCCACTGTAGGATGTCATTTTATGTTTCCAGAGCACACTGTGTTAACTGACATTTCAATATGTCTTAATATCTCAATATCATCACATTCTACTAACTGCTATATGCTTTTTTTGATAGGCTGGGGTTCTGAAGGATGAAAATAGTATTTTTCTTTATATTTCCTATCATAGTTTCCGGTATATGATGAATAAATTAAAGACATTATTATTTTGTTTTGTTTTGACATAGTGTCGCTATGTAGCCCTGGTTGGCCTGGTACTATCTATTTAGATCAGACTGGCCTCCGGCACAGAAATCCTCTTCTTGCCTGTGTCTCCTGAGTCCTGGGCTTATATTCCATCAAGTGTGGAATAAAAGACTTAAACTTTTGTGTGCTACATGTAGCAGCGTGCATATTTTATATACTGAATCAGTACAGATTTCTCTTTGCACATCTTGTAATAACCAAAGACCCTAGAATGGTGTAAATTGTGGGAATAACACATTTATTAAAATGGAAATAAAGATGGTTTTGCTTTAGAGGGCATTTTGATTTTTTTCTGCTTTTTTTTTTTATTCATTACAAGTTACTCACTTTGTATCCCAGCTGTAGCCCCTTCCCTCATCCCCTCCAAATCCCACTGTCCCTCCCTCTTCTCCTTCCATGCCCCTCCCCCAGTCCATTGATAGGGGAGGACCTCCTCCCCTTCCATCTGTGATGTTCCTTGTAGATTAAGTTTATAGTTATAAAAAAAGTTCATAGTTATACATTTTCATAAGAATTCTGACAAATTTTAATTACATTTTCTGTGTAATAGCATGTCTTGTTTCATTTTTCCATATGAATACCCAGTTGTTATTGATTGATTAATTGATTTTTATTTGTGTGTTTCAATGCCAAATTGTACAGATGTATGTGGAAGGCAGAGGTCAACCTCAGGTGTTATTTTGTACCTTAGTTTGTGAGACAGGTTCTTTCCCTGGGATCATTCAGAATTTCATTGCACTATAATTTGAGCATATTTACCATACTCAGCTCCTCACCTCTCATGCCCTCAATTCTCCTGTCCTGTCTACCCAATGTAAGATTGTTTCCTCTGAAATTCATACATTGATACAGTTGGAATTAGCTCTGTAACTATTGTTTTGACAGCATAGTCCATGAGCAGTAATAAGTATGGAAACCCTGGATACTGATACACTCTTATAGGGACTGTTGATTTTGTTCTCATAGTTTTCTTAAATTCCAGCAGCAGACTGTACTCTACCCCTACTCTTACCAGCTGAGTGGTTTCTCTGGTTTTATTAGTTACAACTGCTACTTTTCTTGTCTTGTTTGTGAGGGCTGTTTCTGTATTCAGTACTCTGTCACTTCTAGTTCTTTTAGACACTTTTATATTCAGTAGGTGTGATGGTTTGAATAGGTATGGCCTTCATAGACTCATGTGTTTAAATGCTTGGTTCATAGGGAGTGAAACTGTTAGGAGGTGTGGCCTTGTTGGAGTAGGTATGGCCTTGTTAGAGGAAGTGTGTCACTGTGGAGGTTCCTATATATGCTCAAGCTATGCCAGGGTGACACAGTCTCCTGCTGCTTGAAGATCAAAATGTAGAACTGTCAGCTACCTCTCCAGCGCCATGACTGCTTGAATCCTCCCATGCTTTCCACCATGATGATAATGGACTAAACATCTGAACTGTAAGCCAGCCCCAACAAAGTGATATATTTTTCTTTATAAGATTTGCCATCGTTATGTGTCAATTCACAGCAATAAAATCCTAGCTAAGACAGTATGTGACTGTCTAATGTCTGTGTATTATTTGGTTATAGTAACTCAAATCTAGCTTTCAACTTCTGCTCTGGTCCTAAATTTTCTTCTATTACTCTAAGCCAATATGGCTGCTACTCTGTCACTCTTTCTCCACATGATACAGGAATATACACATTGAAATGGGCAGCAGGTAGTGTATCTTTCAAGAGTGTACTGTTTATTACTGTTTATAGTTGCTGTCTGAATTGTTATTATGATATTCACATAGTGGGTCTTTACCCAAGGACATATCCATGAATGAAAGTTGTGCTTAGATTCAAGCTCCCATACAGCTCCCTGCTTCCTAATATTTAATTATCTTAATTGTCTTTAAATCTTGTGACCCAGAGAGGCTAAGTAACAAGGAGGGTTCAAAGGTGGACACATGGATTTCTCTGGGAAGGAGAAATAGAATAGATTTTGAAGGTAAACTGGGGATAAGTGGAGATGGGAAAGGAGGAATTAAGTGTGTTGGGGAGAATACTATTTAAATCGGGACACTTGGGGGGCATATGGAAGCCCAGTGCAAGGAAAACTCCCTGGAATCTATAAGATGACCCTAGCAAAGACTCCTACTAATGACGGATGAGGAGACAGAGCTGACCATCTTCTGTAGTTGGGCAAGGCTTCTAGTTCTTCCAGCTGTGTAACTAGGACATCAACTCTGCAATTTGTCCTGACTGAAAATGTGCTGGCGTAATTGTGGCGCAGAACTTGTGGGAGTGGCCAACGAATGACTGGTCCAACTTGAGGATCAGGCCACAAGAGGGAACCTATGGCTAACACTGCCTAGTTGGCCAAGAACCAGAGACTAGATACCCCAAACACCTAGGATAGAACCAAAGGACTCTCAAACAATAGTGAAATGCATCCTAATGATATTTTGCCGTACTCAAGATAAAATCCAGCCCAATTAACATCAGAGAGATTTTATCGAGCAACTGATGGGAGAACAGAGACCCACAGCTAAACATATAGGTGGAGCTCTGGGAACTCAGTGGAAGAGGTGGAGGAAGAATTATAAGAGACAGGGGGGTTGAAGATATCACAAGAAAACTCACAGAATCAACTAAGGCTCATAGGGCCTCACGGAGACAGAAGTGACAATCAGGAGCTTGTGTGGGTTTGAACTATATCCTTTACATATATATTACAGTTTTATAGTTTGGTACTTATTGTGGGACTCCCAACAGTGGGAATGAGTTGTCTCTGACTCTTGCCTACTTTTGGAACCTGTTTCCTCCTACCGGGTTGCCTCATTCAGCCTTGATATGAGTCTAGTCTTTATTTTTTTAAAAATAAATTAGTTTATTCACTTTGTATCCCAGCTGTAAGCGCACTCCCTCATCCCCTCCCAATCCCACCCTCCCTCCCTCATCTCCTCCCATGCCCCTCCCTGAGTCCACTGGTAGGGGAGGTCTTCCTCCCCTTCCCTCTGACCCTAGCCTATCAGGTCTCATCAGGAGTGGCTGCATTCTCTTCCTCTAGGCTGCCTCCCGCTCATGGGGGGGTGGGGTGTCAAAGAGCAGACCAATCAGATCATGTCAGAGACAATACCTGTTCCCCATTCTAGGTAATCCACTTGGAAACTGAGCTGCCATGGGCTACGTCTGTGCAGGGGTTCTAGGTTATCTCCATGCATGATCCTTGGTTGGAGAATCAGTCTCAGAAAAGACTCCTGTGCCCAGATTTTTTGGTTCTGTTGCTCTCTTTGTGGAGCTCCTGTCCCCTCCAGGTGTGGTATTTTGATTTCTCTGTGTGTGTGTGTGTGTCTGTTTTTGTTTTTGTTTTAAGATGGGATCTCACTATTTTGGCTTGACTGACCTAGAACTCACTACATAGTCCAAGTTGCCCTCTATAATAGAGAGCTGCCTGTCTGCCTCCTGAGTTCTGGAATTAGAGGAGTATATATCACACCAAGCATTTTTTTTTTTTTAAATTTGAGACAGGGTCTTTCTCTGTTAATCTGGATGGTCTGGAATTCACTATGTAGACCAGGCTGATTACAGACTTGTAGTAAGCCTTCTACATTTAGCTGCCAAGTGCTGGGATTACAGGCATGTGCCACAATACCCAGCCATATATTTACAAAAAGACCTTTCTATAAGATGTTCCTTTCTTGTGGTAATTGAGATCATTTCCAGTGTTTCATGCATGCTAGGCAAAGTCTCTAACATTAAGCTACACCCCCATACCTTTAAAAGGTTTTGTTTGCTTATAAATTTATTCATTCATTTGCTTTTTTGAGACAGGGTTTCACTATAGACCATGCCAACTTGGAACTCACTATGTAGCCCAGGTTAGCCTTTAACTCATCATTTTTCCTCCCCCAGACTTAATGTTGGGACTGTAAGTGTTTATCAATAATTTTACTTATTTTTGAGACAGGATCTTACTTTGTAGCTCTGGTTAGGATAGCTATGTCGACCAGGCTAGCCTTGAACACAAAGAGTTTTATTTGCCTGGGAATGTGTAGGTTGGGATTATAGGCATTATGCACCATGCCCAGCCACTAATTTTATTTTGATATGGGGTCTTGCTATGTGGCCCAGATTGTCCTTAAACTTAACGATCTTCCTGTCCCAGCTTCCTAAGATGCTGAAATTATAGCCTGTCCCACTGCTCCTGACTAGGGTGTTCTTTTAAAATCTTAAAACATATACTACAAATTTTTTATTTTTGAATGTAGATTAGCTTATGACTATATGATTTGTAGTAGTCAGCTCCACCAGAAAGATAAAACATTATACCAAAGACCTTAAAAAATTACCTGCTCTTGACTAATGGACATTAAAATATAAAGTGAACATAACGATATCGTTTGTGGCATTAAAAACTATTAAAAACACCATTCAAAACTAATTGGTGATAGTAAAATTCGTACTTTGCTACTGGGTTTTTAACATGGAGGAAACAGGGCTTTTATACTAGGGAGTCTAAAATAGTAAAATCTACTGCACTTAACTAATTTTCATTTTCTTCGGTTTTGGCAAAGACTGTACCCAATATGGAGGATTAAGATAGTTCCTGCCCTCAGATAAAAGGGGCCTGGACTAAAGGTGGGGCTGAGAAATAATATGAGTATCTAGAGCCAGAGACATGCCATTTAAGTAGCTGGCCCTCTGTGGCTAAGCAGATGGGCCCCTAATCCTTCGTGGAGGCTAGACTTTGAATAGGACTTAGCTATATTTTTAAGATTTATTTATTTGTTTTATATGTATTTGTGTATGTCCAAGTGTATGTATGTGCACTACATGTATACTGGTGCCTGTAGAAGCCAGAAGAGGGCACTGGATCTCATGACTGTGGAATTACAGGTTGTTATGAATCGCTGGAAATGGGTGGTAAGAACTGAACCGGGGTCCTCTGCAGCAGCAACGAGTGCTCTTAACCTCTGAGTCATCTCTCTCTCTAGCCTGATTCTTAACTGTTTTCAAAAATTTGAATCATAATAGTACAAAAATACAGAAGGACTACTTATTTCCTTCTTATAGGCACCGTTTTCTAAAAAGGGGAATGGGATGAGACTATACTTTAATGTAGTTCCCTTGCTTGCTAATAGTCCCAAAGTTTTAAATCTATGGTGAATTGTATAGGAACTCTTTTGCTTATCACAGAGTCTTATCTTTTCCTTCCTCTGTTCATTGCAAAGTGGGTAAACAGCAGATGATCACAGCTGTGAGCAACAGTTTGTTTGGACCAACAGCAAAGAGCGTGAATTCTTAATGTTGCCAGATGTGGTGGTGGCATGCATCTGTGATCCCAGCATTCAAGAGGCAGAAGCAGGAGGATTTTAGTTCGAAACTAGCATGTGCTGTATAGCAAGACCCTGCTCAGTCAGGATAAAAACATTCCGTGTTTACATTGCTTTTCGCGGGAGAGTAGTTTGTAAATTGGTCACAAGGTGGTGTGCCCACAGGTTTTCTTTCTAATTTTATTCAGGAATGTTCTGTAGTTTTAGGGAGAGGGTCAAAAACAGGGCAGTTCCCCATATCTTTTTTCAGTGGGACTGCCTGCCTTTATGGTCAGGGGCATATTGGAGCCTCATGATTTATAAACACTGCTGGCCCACATGGACTCTTGAGGAGATGAAAGGGAAACAGAAGGCAGTGGGAGAAGAAAAACAGCTGGGAATGGTGATACTTTTTTTTTCCCCCTCGCCCTAGCCCATGGCCAACAGCTACCTATCTGTATGCAGTCACTTTAAGATCCTTTTATGGAAACAGCACCTTCCCCTATGGGGAGAACACATGCTCACTGATGAAAGAACTGAATTTTAGTAGACACCATAGGAAAACAAATGAGCTTAGTGTATTCCAAGTGCCTGCACTGAACTTGAGCCTATCACGAATGTCACACAAGACAAAAAATGTGATGTTAGGACTAGTATGTAACTGAAGAGATCAAAAGACTGAATCCGTACAGTAAAAATATTAAAAATACATTAGTGCCAGTCATCGTAGTGCAGATTTGTAATTGTAGCACCTGAGAGTCTGTCCTGGGCTATGTAGACACTGTCTCATAAAATAAAAATACAGACCTTGTACAAGGCCCTGGGTTCAATATCCGGCTCAGGAAAAAGAAAAAATAACACAGTGATAATTTAAACATCAGGCTACTTGAGACTAGGGTACATATATTAGAATCACAGGGATAGGACCTTTTAATATATTTTGTTTGTTTTTCAAGACAGGGTTTCTCTGTGTAGCCCTAGCTGTCCTGGACCAGGCTGGCTTCAAACTCACTGAGATCTGCCTACCTCTACCTCCCAGAGTACTGGAATTATAGGCGTGTGCCACCACACCAAACCGGA
This sequence comes from Meriones unguiculatus, assembly GCF_030254825.1. Classification (NCBI taxonomy): domain Eukaryota; kingdom Metazoa; phylum Chordata; class Mammalia; order Rodentia; family Muridae; genus Meriones; species Meriones unguiculatus. The sequence goes on from NC_083369.1 coordinate 120,010,073, forward strand.
TGTTCTAATTAAGATGCAGAGGAGATAAATATTATACAAGAGTGAGTAAACAATGTAATTCCATCCCTAATACCCTGTGCAAATCTGGGAAAGTGTTTTGTTTTTTTTGTTTTGTTTTGTTTTTTGTTTGTTTGTTTGTTTGTTTTGGGCCTGCTTTCCTCACCTATGAGATGTTAACACAGTTTGATTTGCTGTACACTAGACGTTTGGACAACTTCACAAACTGAACTGCATTAAGGTTAGTATATAATGTTTCCCCTAGATTCTTTGCACTTTATCATTTTGTAATATGCAGTAGGGCAAAGAGAAAATGTTAGTCTCTCAGAAACAATCAATGAAAGGTGAGTGTTATGCTTCAGGATGTTTGTTGGCAATGTTAATGCTACTCTGCTGACCTAGTGCTAATTCTTCCCTTATCACTCCTGGTTGAAGTTGAGGAGGAAAATTTTATCTTAGCCAAGATAAGCTATGAATGGGAAAGGGGATATGAAAAGAAACAGTAAACTGTTCAAAGGCAATTAAACACTTCTTTAATATTGACAAAGAGATGACCTATTTGTGATTCACAGGGAAACGAGTACATCTTTAACTTACCAAGAGAAAGAAAGCCTCAAGATGCAAAGGATGAAAATGTCTTCTAAGCCTTTATTCCAAGCTAATAAAATTCCTACTCTGACTTGTGCTAATTAAATTCTCCTTAAAGTTAGAACAACAGCTTGTCACTTGTATGTGTGACTATTTTTTACTTCACAGTAAGATTTGTGAACGGTCTCCCTTTCCTCTTTTTGTTTGTTTGAGATAATATTATTCTGTAGTCTTCCTGCCTCAGTTTCCCCACTGGGATGGCCTTTGCCATCATACCTGGCTTAAAAGGTTTGAAAAGTACATCATTTATTATTTCTTCATTCATTTGTTTGAGATGGGTCTCATGTAGCCCATGCTGGTCTGGAATTGCCTGTGTAGCCGAGGCTGGCCTTAAATGCCTGATCTTTTTGCCTCAGACTCGGAAGTGCTGGGATGACTGGTAGGTATCATCCCCGTTATCTTTAATTCTTTTATCTTTCCAAACAGGAGGTGGGATGTGCTTCTCTCATGTTTTGGAATGCATACTGGAGATTGAATCTAGTCCCTACCACTGAGCTTTATCCTCAGTCCTCCTTTTACAGTTTTTTCCCTTCCCAACTTTTTGTTTGTGGTCATAGTCTTTTATTAGGTACTAGGGGCACCTGGGACTTCACACCTGGGAGGCAAGTATTTCTATAGCCCACTCTGCTTTCGTTTTGATACAGGGTCTCATTAAGTAGCCAGACAAATCTTGAACTTTATATGCTCCTGTTTTAACTTCCTGAGTAGCTGGAATTACAGGCCTGTGTCAGCAGCTCCAGCTTTATCTTAAATGTTCATGTTCAGCTACACAAAGAGATTTGTCTATTGTTTTGATAGGTATCTTGTATCCCAATGAGTGGATATACCATACTTTCATATATCCCCTATTAATGGATAGCTGGCTATTTCGACCTTTTTGCTATGAACAACTAGCTTAGATTGAGTACAGCAAGCTTCATATGAATCATTTCCTTTAATCCTTAACACTTCATATAAAAGCTTTGACATATGTAAGTTCACATATGGTGGTGGTGGAGGAGGAGGATATATGTTCCAGAAATATTCTAAAAGTAAAATCTGTGGCTCTGAGGTATGAGTATATCTTTCTTTCTTTTCCTTTTTTTTTTTTTTTTTTGAAGAATAGGGGAGAGGGGAAGAAGGAGGGAGGGTGGGACTGGGAGGAGAGGAGGGAGGGGAACATGAGTATTTCATTCTAGCAGCTTAGTAGTTGTTCCAATTTATATCTCCATCAGTAACATAAGAATGTTCCTGATTTCTCTCACCATGTGCCAGCAAGTTTTGTTTTAGCTTTTTTACTTTTTACTAACCTGATATTTTTTAAAAATGTATCATGGTCTGGCTTTAGTTTGTATTTCTCTTGTGAGGTTAAATAACCTTGGGTAAGCTAAGTTCCTTTCCTATAAAATAATTTGCTTTTTGTATGTGTGACAGGTTCCCATGTAGTCCAGGCTGGCAAACTGGTCTCAGAATTGCTTTATAAATAAGGCTGATTGTGAACTTCTGATCCTCTTGCCTCTACTCCCCAAGTGCTGGAATTGCAGGCCAGCCATATGTGCTTGTAAAAGTTTGTGTAGCTACATTTGTTAATATTTCTGATGTTTAGTTTTAACCCTGAGAGGGCTTTTTTTTTTTTTTTTTTCATTTTTCGATGGTTTCTTCTACTGCTTTGATGGCTTTTCCCCCCCCTTTAAACCTTCATTTCCTATACCATGGCCAAAGAGATTAAAACTGGCCAAGGTATAGGAAGTGAAAGTTAATTCAACTTTATTGTTTTCTAGATGGCTCCCCAGCTTAACCAATACTTACTGATTATGTCGTCTATAAATCAGAGCTGCTACCTTTTTATTTTTATATTAATTACAGTTTATTAAGTTTATATCCCAGTGGTAGCCCTCCCCCTCCTCCCCTTCCAATCCTACCCTCCCTCCTTCATTTCCTTCCTGCCCCTCTCCAAGACCACAAATAGGGGAGGACCTCCTCTCCTTCCATCTAACCTCAGCTTATCAAGTTTCATCAGAACTGGCTGCAATGACCTCCTCTGTGGCCCAAGGCCCCCATCCAGTGGAGGTGGACAAAGCTGCTGCTACCTTTTAATCATATACTCCTTCCCTCAGAACTGAGTTTTACAATGAGTCAGAGCATATTACTTAATGATGTCAAATCTGAATCATCCTAATAGACAAGTTTCCTACAAATGAAATTACAAAGCTTATTGGTTGTTTTTTTTTTTAAGATTTAGTTATTTATTATGCAGTGTTCTGTCTGCATGTACACCTGCATGCCAGAAGAGGGCACCAGATCGCATTAAAGATGGTTATGAGCCACCATGTGGTTGCTGGGAATTGAACTCAGGACCTTTGGATGAACTCAGGACCTTTGGAGGAGCAGCCAGTGTTCTTAACCTCTGAGCCATCTCTTGAGCCCCAAGCTTATTGTTTTCTATCAAAACATGTATAGCAAACTCCAAGAGTGCATTATCCAAATAGAAGTGTGTGTGACTTAGAGCAAAAGAAAGGAATTCGGAGCCCTGTGTGGTGGCTTATGCATGTAGTCTTACTACTTGGGAGGCTGGTGCAGGAAAATTGCTGTGTGATTGAAAATAAATTTATTAGAGGGCCTGTCAAGACAAAAAGAAGTGTGTGTATGTGGAGGGGAGGGTGGCAAAAAGGACAGAAGGGAATGAAAAATAAATCAGAGAAAATATGTTAGATTAGAATTATTTCAGTCAGTGCTTTTCAAAATATTCTCTCATTGAAATGTTTTTGTATAGTAGAAAGAATATTGGACCAGAAGGCAGGAAACCTGATGATATTATTTTTCTATTTGTTTATTTGTTTGTTTCAGCCTGGTCTATTAATAATTAAACACCACTACTGCCAATAATAATAGGAAACATCACTCAGTAGAGTAGAAGCAGCACTGTTATCTAAGAGCCTATTAATCATTCAGTTTATGTAATTAATAAAAGTCTTGGTAATCTCTTGTGAGTTATACAAACATTGGATGTCGTTGCTCATAAAAATGTCAACAGATCAGTCAACTTATTGAACACCAAGCTCAAGAACAAACCCCACACTGTCATGAGTCATGTACATGCTGTAAAGTAGTAGATAGTGGAAGCATTATCTGAGACAGCTTGGAGTAGCGCTCTTGGTCTGAATTCTGTCCTAATTCTGCTCTTTCTTTCTTTCTTTCTTTCTTTCTTTCTTTCTTTCTTTCTTTCTTTCTTTCTTCCTTTCTTTCTCTTTCTTTTTCTTCTTTCTTTCTTTTCTTTCTCTCTTTCCTTTCTTTTTTTTTTTTTTGACATGGTTTTAATTTATTTAGTCCTGCCTATCCTAGGACTTGCTGTATAGTCCAATAGTCCAGGCTAACCTCAAAGTCAGAGAACCACCTGCCTGTGCTGACATTAAAGGTGTGAGCCACCACGTCCCAGCTTAGAGTTGAATGTCTCGGGGGAAGGGCCTGTGCGTGACTTCCACCGACATTTTAACACATGATACTATTATATCCTATTTTGGTGAAAGTTAAGAAAGCCTCAGTAAGAATCAGAGGCCTGGCAGCCAATAAAACTAAGTAATGGGTTCACTGGTTACAGTCCCCTTTAAATGTATAAGAAAGTTAGCTCACGGTAATGCTTTTGAGCCTGTTTCAAAAGTATGTTCTACAAAATGAAAACTAGACATTTTCTGAGCGTGTTAGGTTTTTCACTTTGTTGGGTTGGTTGGTTTCAGAGAGAAGAGCTTCAGTATGATGCCCAGATAAGCTCCAAACTTACAAGCAGCTGTCTCCCCTCAGTCTTGCAAGTGTCACAAGTACGAATCACCATGCCTGGCTCAATTTAGAATTTGGGGGGAATGGTTTCTGGACATTGAGCCTTGAATTTTATTGTTAGTTTTTTGTTTGTTTTTCTTTTTTGGAAGGCATAGTCTTCTGTCACTCTAGGCTGGTCTCAAGTCTTCTATTTACCAAGGATGACTTTGAACTTTAATCTTCTTGCTTCTGCTTCTTAAATGTTGGGCTTATAGGCGTGTGTCTCCATAGTAGGTTTTATGCACAGCTGCAAATTGAAGCCAGTGTTTTGTGCATGCTAGGCACGTCCTCTACCAACAGAGCCTCAGACCATGTATTGTTATGTCACTTTTAGGAGGTTCACTAAATAAGAATATTGATTGCAATGAGATTAGGAAATAAAAAGAGAAATGTTACATTTAACAGACAGATTTCTGCCAGCTACCATTGTCTGGAAGACATTCAAGAACCCGAGGAGTCCAAAAATGCCTATATCTCTCAGGAAACCTCTGTAATTTGACATACAAGTGGAAGAATGGTGTCACATGTCCAAAAGAGTACTTAATGATTTTAAATTTTCAAAGAAAACTCCAAGGACCTCTTAGCAAGTATAATTCAGTCAGTTCCAAGACATCTTGCATGCCTTGGTTTCAGCAGGAAAAAAAAAAAAAAAAAGATTAGCAGAACCTTCTTCCCCATACGTCCACACAGCACTAAATAAATCATTAGTGACGTCAGTGTAAGTGATTCATCAGGTTTTTTACGAGAAAAAAAAAGGAAATTTTTAGTTTTTTTTTTTTCAAAAGAGACTATATTTTCGTGTGGGTGTATGTCCATGTGGAGGGGGGGTGGTGAAGAGGCCAGAAAAGGAAATGAGATCCTCTGGAGCTAGGGTTGCAGGTAGTGTGAGTCATCTGATGTGGCTTGGGCTTTGGAAACTAAACTTGGGTCCTCTAAAAGAGCAGGAAGTACTCTTTAACAACTGAGCCATTTCTCCAGAACCAGGTTCGGTTTTTGGCACTCACATAGACCACCCATAAATCCAGATCCAGGGGACCCTGACACACTTTTCTGACGTCTGCAGCCACCCTCATACATGTGATGTCTGTGTGTGCCCTTGGGCGTGCTCACGTGTGCACATACACACACAAACAGGTTCAATTCCCAGCACCCATGGCAGCTCACAACTGTAGCCCTGGCTGGCCTGGGACTCACAAGAGATCCACCTGCCTTCTGCCTTCTGAGTGCTGAATTGAAGTCATGTACCACCACACTGAGCATGCTTTAAATTCTTCTTATTTATTCTCTGTTTTTCTAACTGTCTCTCTCTCTCTCTCTCTCTGTGTATGTGTGTATGTGTTGCCGTGAGAGTGTGTAAGTCAGGACAGCCTGACTTGGTTCTCTCCACCCATCCTGTGGGACTTGTGAATGGAATGTGGGTTATCAGGCCTAGCCTGGCACCCAGCATCTTTACCCACTGAACCATCTTGCTGTTCCCTAAATATATGCTTTTGTAGAGTGACTATAGATTACTGAAGATCAGTATCATGCAGTTTCTTTTTCTCATTTCCAGATTGCCAAAATGTTTTGGAGTTTTTAACTGAATCTAAGAAAGTCCAAAATAGATTTGAGACTGTAAAGACAGAAGCTGCACAAGGGGGATTCAGTGCCAATGCATCAACAAAAAAGACAACCAGAGTTAGTGGAAGGAAATCTTCCAGTTTTTGTGTTTCCCACGGAGCTAATCTTTTACGCAGATGATCAGTCGACACATAAGCAAGTGTTGACGCTGTACAACCCCTATGAGTTTGCCTTAAAGTTCAAAGGTGAGTCTCCTAGCTTATGCGTTTTTAGCTAGAGCCTGAGGATTTGTTTGCATGTTTACCCTCATGGACGTTGTGACTTTTTCTTTCAGTTTTGTGCACGACTCCGAATAAGTATGTTGTTGTTGACGCCGCAGGCGCAGTAAAGCCGCAGTCCTGTATGGATATGTAAGTCACAGTCGCACCCTGGGAACACATTCTCAGTGTGTGGATGTGGATGTTTTCACTTGAAAGGGGTCCCATTCCCAAGGTATCCCTAAGCAGGTGTTTCTACTCCTTTTGGCCGAACGTTTATCAAAATTTAACAAGTATCTGAAATATTCTATACATAGGACAATCAAATACTTAAACAACTGAGCCAGCACTTTCTTTAATAATTCCTCATTGTTTTAGTCCAGGCAGTCACGCTTATGGTCAAGCTCTGGCTTATTCCTTTAAATTTCTCCTGCAATAACAGAGAATTTAGCTTTCTTGGAGACATCCTGCTATTATAGTGACATTTGTGAAATGAATAATACTACATTCTCGAACAATAACAGTATGAGATCATCTGAAATAATTTAGCTAATAAGCCTGGGATTGAATCTACACATAGGAAGCAAATGTGTGTAAAAGGTTATCTGAGTGCTTCCAGATCATTTCATTTTAGAGTGTCAGACAGCTGATGGTTTGTTCAAGCTGTTCGTGTTTAATTTGTACTTTAGAAATAGTGGTGACCAGATGAATCCACTGGTCAGCCCTTCAGTTAAGCTACCAAGTCAGCTGTATTTTTAAAGTCTTCTATGAGAAACAGAGCTCAGTTCTCCTCAGGGTGATTTCATCACTGCAAAGCCTTAGACCAAAGGTTTTCAGCCTATGGGTTGCAACCCCTTTGGCACCCGCTCTACCTTAAAATATTTAAATTACGATGTATAACAGTAGCAAATAAAAATTATGAAGTAGCAACAAAAATAATTTATGGTTGGGGGTCACCACAACATGAGAAACTGTATTCAAGGCTCACAGCGTTAGGAAGGTTGAGAAAGACTGCCATAGAGGATATGATTTTAAGAACAGGTTTTTGCGCATTTCTTTGGGTTGTCATTCAGTATACAATAAGCAAAGAGTATTCCAAAGAAATGCAGTCTTAATAAATATAAATGCATTACCCTTGACCTAATTACTTTGCATTCTCTAGGAAGAACCAGGCATAATAAAGGGAAGATTTCTTACTTCAATAACAAATAGGAATGTATTATATGTTTGTAAGGAAGAAACTATTTTATGTGTTCCAGTTGAGGAAAGAAATCTTTAACAGATGTACAGAAAAAAAAAATCACTGCTAAAGGCAATTTTCTTTATCATTCTTTAACTCAAGACTTGGATTCTGTGCTGAGGCCATAACTCAGTAATAGACTGTATGCTTGTCTAGCATGCTGTAGGCCTCAATCACAGACACGTAGAAGATTGTTATTCTGTATTTCAGACTGTGTAGCTTTAATCTGCCCTTTCATAATTGCTCATTTTCTTCTTTAGGGTATATGATGATTTTTTTTTCTCAGTGTCATTAGCAAATTTTGGGTATCTGGTTATAGCAAGATTATTTTTGCCATCTTGAAACATTTTGATGCTTTTTGTTTGATAAGCCCCAGAAACCTAAACAGGTTTTGTTGTTGTTGTTGTTATTATTATTATTATTATTTTGCTGTTTTCAGTGTGATTCGTCATAGAGATGTTCGATCCTGTCACTATGGTGTAATAGACAAATTCCGCCTTCAAGTTTCCGAGCAAAGCCAGAGGAAGGCTTTAGGAAGGAAAGACGTTATTGCTACTCTTCTCCCATCTGCAAAAGAACAACAAAAGGAAGAAGAGGAGAAAAGAATAAAGGAACATTTAACCGAAAGTGTATTTTTTGAGCAGTCATGTCAACCAGGTAGTCTTGTTTTTAAAGCCCCTTAAAGCTTTATACATTTTCAAGTTTAATCATGGAGCTACAGTGAAATACTCTCAAGATAAGCACATTAAATCTAGTCAGCAAAGTGGAGCTTAGAGCACCAGGTCTCTGAAATAGAGCAAGAGACTGGCCTTTGGCCTTCAAGAAAGAAAGGAGTACCCATTATATTATGTAGGAGGAGCAGACAATTGCCATACTAGGCTTTGAAATGCGTGAGATGCTGTATATCATATATATATATATATATATTTAAAGAATGCAGGTACCATACTTTAATACCAGTACAAATTTAGCAATTATGTACTATTGTTTCCATGACTTTTGTATATCGTTTCGCATTTAATTAGTTTGAAGGAGGAGAGAGACTCATTTTGGCAGTAGGCCAAGCTTACTGTGCTGTTCATATTATTTTGAAAAAAAATCTCATTAAAGTTGAAGTTAATTAAACTAAGTAGATTATAATATCCCCTGTGGGCTATTAATTGAATCCCTCTCCATTCCTCATTTCCTTCCAGCTTAGATACTCAGAATTGTTACGATATATACTTTTGATAATGATACTCTCCTCGTATCCAACTTCCAGACACCATTCCCCCTTCCTCCCTACTTCTAATTATTGTCCTCCAATCCTATTAGAAGTGTAGAGGGATAAATTTTTTCCATAGGAAAACAAAGGGCTTTTCAGAGCGTGATTCATGAGTGTGATACCAGCTGTCTGTGAAACTGAAATGTGCAACTTAGGAGTGGTGGCGCACGCCAGTTATCCCAGCATGCTGGAGGCTGAAGCAGGAGGACTGCCATGAGTGCTACACAGTGAGACTCTTATCAAAATGGAAAAAAAAAGGGCTGGGAAAGGGGTTTAGCAATAGAACGTGAACGTAGCTTGAGCAAGGTCCTAGGTTCCATCCCCAATACAAAGAAGAAAACGTTTTGTAAAGATAGTGCATGTTTGTAAAATTAAATTAAACTGAAAAGTAAATTAAAACAAAGACGAAAAGGAAAGAAATTGAAGCTCATATTTGCGATATTTTACAAATGTTCTTATCATATCAACTCATATATCCGTATCAGTGTGCTCATCTTCAAATGTTTATTTTAAGAAGCCAGGAAGTGCTGTCTCTTTGATGTGGCCCTGAAATTTTTCCAGTCTGCACAGGGAGTGCCTATACTCTCTGTTTAATATCAGGACTGAGGACTAGGTGCTAGCTTCCTAGCAGTAATTATTTACTGACAGGTCCGTCTTTGATCTTTGTCAACCAGGCAGTCTTGTTTTTAAAGCCCCTTAAAGCTTTATACATTTTCAAGTTTAATCATGGAGCAACGGTGAACTACTCTCAAGATAAGCACATTAAATCTAGTTTGGCTGGTGGGGTGCCCCTCTCAGGCTTTGAGAGGTGGTGGATTGGGCATTTAGAGGGATTCTTGGGTACATTGTGTTGGAGGCCAGCTTGGCTTAAATGAGAACCTGTTTCAAAATTCAAAGGAAAAAATAAAAACAAAAAAAAAAGGAAAATTTCTGAAATGACATCTTGTCAGATCAATATGTTGAAGGTGATTTACTTAATGAAATAAAATATTCCCATTTCAACAGGCTTCCAAAACATGAAAAGCCATTGAATATATTTTTCTTGACATTTAATGAATAGTTAAAAATAAAATCATTGGAGTTCATTTTTTTCATTTAACATACTGATATGTTTTTCAATTTATTACTCTTTTACATGTAGTGATGTTTTGCCTGCATGTGTGTCTGTATACCACATGTATGCCTGGTGCCTATGGAGGCTAGAAGAGGACATCAGATCCTCTGGGACTGGTGTTATAGATAATTGTGAGCTGCCACATGGGTGCTGGGAACTGAAACCCTGTCCTCTGAAAGAGCAGCTAGCAGTGCTCTTAACTGATGAGACACCTCTCTATCCCCTAACTTTGTTCTTTTTTTTTTTTCTTCATTGGAAGTCATGTGAAAATCATCTTAAAAGGCTAAATACAACATATATACAGAGACAGAGACACACAGAGAAATACAGAGAAAGACACAAAGACAGAGAGACTGATTAAGGAGATGGTTCAGTGGGTTAAGCACTTGCCATACAAGTGTCAGGACCTAAGTTTGAATCCTCCAAGCCCATGTAGCCAGGTATAGTGATTTATGTCCAGCAATCTTAGTGTTCCTATAGTGAGCTGAGAGACAGAGAGAAAGGTGTTCATAAAGGCATGCAGGCTAATCAGCCTGGAGTATACAGTGGTCTCAAACAAGATGAAAGGCAAAGATTGAGACCTGGGGTTGTCCTCTGACTTCCACGCACACTAGGTCCCTGCACTCACACAAATGTGTGCATGTACACACATACACCAAAGCTAAGTAATTCTAATAGCTGTGTGTGTGTGTGTGTGTGTGTGTGTGTGTGTGTGTGTGTATTTATGTCTGTGTCTGGATGGCTGGATGTTTGAAACAGGGTCTCTGTAGTTCAACCCTGCCTCTGCCTCCCAAGACTAGGGGTTACAGGTATGAGCTACTGTACCTAGATTCGTATTTTAATTACCTAATTGATTACTTATGTTTATTTACTTTTGTTTTTGAGACAAGGCCTCACAACATAGCTCTAGTTGTCTTGGAATTAACTCACTATGCAGACAGGGCTGGCCTCACAGTTGTTAATCATCCTCCTCTGCCTCCTGGGTGCTGATCTACATGCATTTTTGTCAGCGCTCTCAGCCTTAGTTTTAGAATAATCATTAGTGTCTAAAGTATGGAGAGATATCTGATTGTAATATTGTTACAGGCAGATGAATTGTAGAGACATTGGCAAGATACATGATGGTCTCTGTTTGTGTCAGGGTGTTCATTGAGGACAGATACTTTTAAATCTTGGCCACCATTATATGCACAGAATAGTTACATTGAAAATATGTGATTGGGCTAGTTGGTGGGGAGGTACCCCACTCTAGCTCATCATGTGCCAGTAAATGGAATAAAAATAACATTTTGTGGGGTTATAGGGATCAAATCCATGACATTTTACTCAACTAAAATGTTAAATAAATTGAGATTGTTTTCCTGCTTTAAAAAATTCCTGAGACGTTTTTAAATGTCATTATTTTCTTCATGCTACTAATATAAAGATTTCAACATAAGCATATTACTATAAGTAAAACCGTGCAGCATGACTCACTGTTAGCTGGCAAGTGGTTGATGGGTACATCATGAAACGTTTGGATTTTAAATTTTATTGAGAGCTACATGTAGGAGTGCACGCCTATAATCCTAGCCCAGGAGGACGTTGAGTTTAAGATAAGCCTTGACTACATAGGGCTACACTGTGCTAAAAACGTAAAGTAAGCAAAATAAGAAATTGTTTAAGTTTAATGTATAAGAACATAGAGCAGGCCAGGCATGGAGACATGTGCTTGTGCTTATGTCTTGGAAGGCATGCTTAGCAGAAGTACTACAAGCCCACAGCTAGCCTAAGCTCCAGAGAGTTACATGCCACCTAGGGAAAACAAAGCAATGCCCTATCATTTTTATTTATTTATTTTTTTAAATACATTTTTTTAACTGGAAGGGGGTTGATCTCATGTGCTGAGATGTGTGTGGAGGTCAGGGGACAACTTGTGGCAATAGCCTTTGCTCCTTCCACCATGGAAGTCCCAGGGATGCAACCGAGGTGATCAGGCGTGGCAGCAGGGACCTGTTCTACTCACCCAGCCGTCTTGCTGACAGTCATCCTCTGTTATACAGGGAACTCAAGCCGCATGAGAACCTGCCCCCACCAAGCAGCCCAAACCACACAGCAATAACAAACTTAAAAAGAAAAAATAACCACCTATGCTTTCATACACCTAACAAGTTGCCTAATAGAAGTATTGCCTGCATATAAAAATAGTTTTAATCTTTTCATGTAACAGAAATAAACTGTAAAATTAAGATAAATACGTAAAATATACTTTCATAAAATACTAGCCTGGGCTATTAAAGACATTTTTATAAGACTGAATATTGGTAGATTTGTCTTAATTACCGATATCAATAATAAACTGCAGAGGCTTTGTCACACCCTTTTTTGTCTGAGCCTTCTGGCTTTAGAAAATTATGTTCTTTATTATCGTATGTAATAATAAAAAGAAAACCTGAAAATGACACAAAAGACCACCAGTTGGGAATTGATTAGATTATGACTACTAATGGGATGGGACATCTGTCATGCAGACATTTACAAGGATCTGTTAGGATGAAGTTTGTATACTGAGTGGGAAAAGCTTCAAATAGTGGGCTGGAGAGATGGCTTAGTGGTTGAGTGCTTCCTGCTCTTACAGAGAATCCCAGTCGGATGCCCAGCCCCCGCATGGTGGCTCACAACTGTCTACAGCTCCAGTTTCAGGGGATCCGACACCCTCTCCTGGCCTCCATGGGCACCAGATACACATGTGGTGCACAGACGTACATACAAACAAAACATTCAAATACATAAAATAACAATGACAATCTTTTACAAAGGTTAAAAGTACTTTAGTAAATGGGAGCAGCAGTTGTATGACATTCTATTTACGGGAAATTTACATGCATTTTTATCTCTGCATGTGTAAGATGTGGAGGGAGTTCTGGGTGCATGCCAGTGTATATGTGACACAGCATGTGTAGAGGTCAGTCTAAGTTTCACTCTACCTTGTTCAAGGCTGTATATCTTGGTCGCGGCTGTGTTCATCAGGTCTCCCCTTCCCACCTTGCTGTTGGAATTACAGATAAATTTTCTATGTTCAGCTCGGTGTAAGGTTCTGGGGATTCCTAGTCTAAGTTCTCGTACTTGATACAGCAAGCACTTTTTCCATGGAGCCGTCTTTCCAGCCCCTATTTTACATGTTTATGTGGACATTTATGAAATCTGAAAATTGTCAATAGTGCTCTCTGTAGGAAGAGATGAGAGAGGACATTTGTTTTCTTCTAGTCTGTGTTATTTTATTTCTTTGAGACAGAGTTTGACTCTGTAAACCCAAGTTACTCCTGATTTTCCCTCTCCTTTATCTCCCCAGTACAATTACAGCTGTGTAGCACTACCTTCAAACTCACTACGTAGCCTGGCCTTGAACTAGAAGCAATCTTTCTGCCTGTTTCCCAATTGCTTGGATTACAAGTGTGTGCCACCAACACCTAGCTCTTTGGAATTATCTTTATTTTAATTTGCAGTGAATGGTGTACTTGTCATATTTTCCTTAAAATCAGTCTTGCAACAAATATAAATACAAAGTTATTTTTCCTTTAAACTAAAACAAGATGGATTTTAACATTATTTATGCTCTTGTTTCATCCCAAGCAGTCATTACTAGGAAATTCAACTTTGTTTTACTTATTTGGCTTTGGTGAAGTTCAATTAAATTTCACAACAGCTAAGGTATTAATAATTTAGAAAAGTTCCACTTAATAATGGAATGAACAGCATTATTTCATTAATAAAACACAAATTGTGTTGCTCTTGGCTATTCCTTTTAATGAAAGGAAGATTAGTGGGGAAAGGTGCATGGTAGAAAAACACTGCTACTGAGTGATTAGCCAAGGTTCTCTAAGTAACAGAGCTCTCTCTCTCTCTGTGTAATCTGTTATATATTATAGTGTATTTATATTTATATATAATATGATAGGTTATATATGAATTAATTAGGGTGGCTTGCTGTGGTCTGAATAGTCCAACAATCGCTAGTGTAAAGGTCAAGGATCCAGTAGTTTTTCATTCTATGAAGCAGGATGAGTCAGCTATTGCAGTCTAGTGCTGGAGTCCCAGGGATGTTCTAGAGACTTGCCAGTTTACGGTCCAATTTGGAGTTTTGAACAAGTAGATTTTGATGGCAGCAAAGGAGTGGGTCAGGATACATGAGCTTGCTAATGAGAGTGAGGACAAGCAGACAGAAAGTACAAGCCTCCTTCTTCCACGTCCTTTTCTGTGGGCTGTCACTAAAAGTATAGCCCAGATGTAGGGTGGGTCTTCTGACCTCAATGGTCTAGAATTTAAGGTGGGGCTCCCACCTCAAATAATGCACCAAAGAAAATTAACCACAGTGTGCCTAGCTGCTTGGGTTTTGGTTATTTCCAGGTGTAGTCAAGTTGACAACCAAGATTAGCCATTCTACTGGATTTCTTTAAAAGATGGAGATAGACCTTAGATACATACCCAGCACTGTGACACAAAAGGCTTGACAACACATTGTTTCGTGTGTATTTGGTATTGGTGAGTTTTCATGGGTGCTGGAGCCAAATTCAGGTCCTCATGCTTGTGCAGCATGCACATTCCCCAGTGAGCCATCTCTAGCATTATATTTATTTTGAGACAGGGCCTCACTAAATTGTCTAAGCTGGCTTCATAATTTCAATCCTCCTGCCCCAACTTCTGAAGTAGATGGGATCACAGTCTTGTGCCACCATTTCCTCTGGAATAGATGGGATTATACATGTGAACTACCGTGTTTTGTCATTTTTTTTAAATAGTCATGACGATACTGAGTCTGCTGCCTATCACAGGCTGGCCTTGAACTTGTGATCCTCTGACCTCAGCCTTCTGAGTTCTGGGTTTGATAGGCTTATACCACTACATCAACTTTTCAACTAATTTTTGTGTGTATGAAATAGAATTGGTTTGGTTGTTGTTGTTTGAGATAGGGCCTTACTAGGCAGTCTTGACTGTCCTGAAACTTGCTATGTAGACCACTCTGGCCTCAAACTCACAGAGATCTACCTGCCTCTCTCTACCTCCCATGTGCTAGAATTAAAAGTGAGTGCCACCATGGACACCACTGATACAGTGTTGTTAAATATAGGTCCTATGTGATAGAGTGTGTCTTTAGACATACAAATCTCAGATGACTGAGACTTGTGTGAACTGAATTGCAACCGCATTACACTCTTCTCCCAGGTCCTAGAAGCCACAGTTCTCTCTGGTTCAATGAATTTGACCATTTTAAATCCCCAGTATGTCCCAATTGTCCCATTATAAACTGAGCATGTTATCTGTGGAGAAAGCATTGGATGCACAGCCCACTTCAGGGTGTTGGTGTTTTCCTTTTGTGATCACTGTGCCAACTGGCTCCCTGCTGAAGCCCACTATCCCAACTATCATACCATGCCAGGAAGCCTGAAAACAATCAAAAGTCACAATGTGGGATGTAGTTTGAGTAAGGCCTGTTGTGAATACCTGCAGTGCGATTCACACCAGCGGAAAGTTGAGCCATTTTCAGTCAGGACTTGCTGACATAACCAGGTAATCCTCTGGTATACAGGGAGAAGATGTTGAATGTTCATTCATTTCTAGCACACTCTGTTAGAACTATCTGTAGGCTTTCTGCTTTGTGTTTGTACTAGTGCAGTAGCTGTGCATGCGATTGAAAACCATGCTGGGTGTGGTGGTACATACCTGTAATCCCAACACTGGGGAGGCAGAGGCAGGTGGATTTCTGTGTATTTGAGGCCAGCCTGGTCTACATAGAGAGATCCAGGACAGCCAGGGATACACAGAGAGACCAAACAGAGAAAGGAAATCATACAGGTATTTATGATACACACCAGAAAGACTATTTACTACTGTAGATTACAGCCACAGGGTTGGGGATTTGGTAGTCACTGTTCTTTCACTACTGCCCATTGCCATTTGAGCAAGCCAGTGGATAAGGAGGGAGGGTTAAATTACAGATTTCCATAGACAAGCAAAATGTAAGCCTCCACGGGATTAGAGCGATGGTGAAGACATAGCCAAAACACCCATGCAAAACACTGGTGTCTGGTGGCTACCACTTGTGAAAGAATTTTCGTCTTACACATTGGTTTTAGAAGCAAGCTCAGGGATTTTCACATTTTTTTTTCCAAACAGAAAACAGAGCGGTCTCTTCAGGACCTAGTTTGCTAACTGTCTTCCTGGGAGTGGTATGTATTGCTGCCCTCATGCTGCCTACCTTGGGGGATATGGAATCGCTGGTGCCTCTCTACCTCCACTTAAGTGTGAATCAAAAATTAGTGGCTGCTTATATCTTAGGTAAGGGCTTTAAAGATGCTTTGGGACTTATGTGTAGGGATTGACTAGTTTCCAATGGTATGAAATATGTATAAAATACAGTTGTGCCTAGAAGTGTAATCCGGAAGTGGGGGGAGGAGGATTAGAAGTTTGAACTTATCTGGCTACAGAGTGAGTCTGAAAACAGTTTGCACTATGGGAAATACTGATACTGTCTTGCAACAAAAAAAAAAAAAAAGAAAAAAGAAAAAAAAAGGCTTTTACTGATGTTTTCTTCCACCTCTACTCTCTACTTTGATGCCAATTCTTTCTTGTTTTTGTGTTCATGTGTTCAGTGTTCCCTGAAGTGCTCTTCTGTTCTGCTTTTTTTTTTTTTTTTGCCAAGCTTTCATGTAGCCCAGGATTTCCTTGAACTCTGTATAGTAGAGAATTACCTTGACCTCCTGACCTTACTTTACTTACCTCCTCAGTACTGGTATACCAACCATATACCACCACAGTAGGCTTTCTTTTCTTACTTGTATTTGTTTGTATATATAATGTATGTATGGCTTATTTTTTTAAATTTATTCTGTCACTCTAGTCCCTGCTATTCTGGAGCTTACTATATATCCCAGTCTATACTCAAACTCACAGGGGTCCTCCTGTTTCTGCCTCCCAGATATTGGAATTCCAGGCATGTACTATCATGCTTGGCTGTTTTTTAATTTCTAAATTGCCCGTTTCTATTCTTTCCTTGAGCTTCCACACTCCCTGTCTCTTCCCCTTTGACCTTACCCCTCACCTCAAGCCACCCATCACACCGTCATGATGCTGATTTCCCTTCTGTTTCAGTTTCATGTTGTCTCCCTACTTAGATACCCATTTGTTCCCCAAACCCCATGGGATAAAGTGTAACTCCCTAGCGCGGCATTTACAACAGTGCTGTCTTACAGACCTCACTGAGCTGATTTCTAGCTGGTCTGCTTTGTAAATCCTTGATGAGAGCCCGCTGAATTACTCATTGATTCTAGAAAGTCTCATCTGGAATTCTGGGCCTCCTTCTAGAGTCTTGATCATGCCATGCCCTTTCTTGAAATGTCTGCTTTTGCTCAGCATCTTTCCTTTCTGTCTACTGAGATTTACCTCAGCTTCAGTCCTAAGCAATCATCTTCCATCACAGTGCTCTTTTTTTTTTTATTACTCCCAACCTTCATTAAAACTGAGCATACAAGCCAGTGTGGTGTCACACACCTTTAATCCCAGCACTTGGGAGGCAGAATCAGGTGGATCTCTGTGAGTTTGAGGCCAGCCTGGTCTGCATTGTGAGTTCCCGAACAGCCAGGGCTATATAAAGAGATCTTGTCTCAAAACAAACAAACAACAAACAAACAAAAAAAGGGGATGGAGCATGTTCTTATATTATTGAACATACGTGGAATGTTTTATATGTGGAATCTTTCAAGGAAAGTAGGAACACTATACTGCTCAGTTTTTGTGGCCTTAGGGCCCTGATAAAAAGAGGCTGTTGAAGTCTCTTAGGTTTCACAGACACTTTTAAATGACATGCCTGCTGTTATTACAGCTGATGTGACTGGATAAAGTAGGTATGTTTGATGGTGAAATTAACTATGACCAGACATAAGTGATTTCATTAAATCTATCCAGAGACTGCCTATGGTTAAAAATTAGATTTCTTCTGTATAATATCAACTAAATTCAAATTGACTTTGAGTTCTTGGTAGAGTGCCTGCCTGTGGCACTATATTTTATTTGCTTGCTGAGCTCCAAGCAATTGTTTATTGAATGGCAGATTTTATAAAGTGCATTTCTCTAACTGTCCTCCATTTTTTTTTTCCTTTCAGGTCTTATCACAATGGCTATACTTAGAACATGAGCAAGGATTAAATCTGACTTCTGAAGTAAATTTATCTTAAATATGAATGTGGACTGCCTTTTATCTCTATTTCACTCCATTAACACATCACAAATTATTGAATGATTTCAAATATCTGCAAATATATAATATATTTTCAATTGGTCTATAATTTTATTTGAAGGACTTTAGCACTTTATGTTACAGGCAACAAAGATACTTCTGAGTGATACCTAGATAGTGAAGACATTCTTTTAAAATCTATACCTATTGTGCAAATGACTTTAATTAAATGTTATTTTTCATCTTTTTTTCTAACTCACTTGGATAAGGTCCTTCAAAGTTTAAGACCTACATGAGCAACTGACCAGCTTGAAATTGAAATGACATTGATTGCCTACACCCAAGTATCAACACTGATATGTAAATCATAGATTTCCTTCTCTCATGCAAGGAGTTGTTGCAGTGTGTCTAAAGTCAGTGTGTGAGGGGGTTGAGATAACATAAGGTCCTTACTGAGGGATCATGCTTACCCTATACCCTTCACAGAGGACAAGATATATATATATACATATATATATACATATATATATATATGTATATATCTATATACCAGGTAGTGGTTCCTACACCAGGCCCCTCACAGAAGTAGACTGGCTTCTCTGTTTGGCCTGAGAGCTCTAAAGGAAAGTAGGTGTTTTGTTGTTGTTTTTTTTTTTTTTAATTAATTGGTTCGTCCTGGCTTTACCTCCTGTTAATCCTTAATGTCATTAAGGGAATAATCACTTGTTGGTTTTCTCCCAAGTCCCTGGCTTGCCTGCGTGTGATTTGCCCTGATTAGGAATGTCAGAGGACTGTTTTTGAGGACATTATTTTTTTTTTCACCTTCAAACTCTAAGCCAAGTAGAGAAAGCTCTAGATACCTGTGTCTATTTTGTATCAGTCACTGGGATAATTTTTAAGTTTTTATTTATTAAAACAAATTTACCAAAAAGGCCCCCTAAGCACAACTACTTCCATTTCTTGATAGTGTTTTCTGGTGTTTAACATCTGTGTGTTTTAACAGTTGTGTTATCACAGCAACTGATCTTTTACATCTTAGGATTTTTATCTGAAAGCACAATGCATCGAGTCTCTTGAAAATCTATTTCTCTTTCAGCTCTTTTTATGGAATAAACTTTACGCACTGCTAATGTAGCATTCTCAAGGACTATATGTAAACACAAATGTATGCCTGAAGTTGAATTTTTTTTTTTTTTGCAGGAAACAGTACTCTGCTTCTAGAAGCTTTTTGTCTAGTATTTCATAGGAAATCATTGTTTAACCATTTGTGGAGCATAAATCATTCAGTGGATCATGTCTGTACATTGTATAATGACTGAAAAGCACATAAATGTAATCGACTTTGAACTCATAAAAAAAAGAAAACATGTTTTTGAGGCTCTCTGTTCATTTCTTGAGGGGTGTGTGTGTGTGTGTGTGTGTGTGTATGTACCTCTGAGGAACATCAAAGTATTATCTGTCCTTTTTCTTCAAATTGGCTTATATTCCTGAGTTAAATATAGAAAATAGTAACTGTGAAAATAGCTGGTGTTGTAGGTCAGTGGTAGAGTTTAAAATGTTTAAGGCCCTGGGTTTAATTACCAGTACCATACAAAAAGAAAAAAAAAACTGAAATAAATGAGTTAGAATTATCTTGAGTTTGTTGACATTCCAAGACAGTTGATTTTCTTTTAAAAGAATTTTATGTGTTTCAGTGTTATATGTATCAGCTGAATGTACACATACATACATATATATATGTATATATACATACATATATATATATATATATATATATATATATGTATACACACACACACATACATGTGTGCTTGATACTCAGATAGTCCTAAAAGTACCATATTCCCCTGGAATTGGAGTTACAGATGGTTGTGAGCTGCTATGTGGGTGCTGGGAATTGAACCTGTGTCCTCTGAAAGAGCAGCCATTTTATTTTTATTTTTAGTATGTGTGTGTGTGTGTGTGTAAGAGAGAGAGAAGCAGACAGACAAAAGACAGAAATGCATGAGTATGGGTACACTTAGAAGAGAAGGTTGGGTCCTCTAGAGCTGGAGTTATAGGGAGTTGCGAGCCACTCAATACAAATGCTGGAAGCTGAACTCTGTTCCCTTAGAAGAGCAGCAGTATTCTTAACCCCTGAGCCATCTTTCCAGCCCCTTATGCTTCTTTGTTTTATTTGCTTGTTTTTAAGACATGCCCTCAACTCTACCACATACTGTCCTCAAACAGCAATCTTCCTGCCTCAGTCTCCTAAATTCTGGGATTAGGTGTGAACTACTATACCCAGCTATGTATTTCTTTGTTCATTTTTACTTCACTTGTTTTTTCCTCCCTCTCTTCCTCTTTGCCCCCTTTTCAGATGGAGCCCCCTTGTACAGTTCAGGCTGGCCTTGAAAGGCTATGTAGCTGAAGATGACCTAAACTGATTGCCCTGCCTCCTACCTCCCAAGTGCCGGGATTATAAACCTGTATTCCAAATCTGGGCATGGTGGCACACTCCTTTAATCCCAGGACTCAGGGGGTAGAGGCAGGCAGATTTCTGTGAGTTCAAGGCCAGCCTGGTCTACAAAGAGACTTCCAGGACAGCAAAGGCTACACAGAGAAACCCTCTCTCAGAAATAAATAAAAATAAAATAAAAAATAAACCCATACTCCTACACCTGGTTTAATTCTTTTTTTAATATATATATATTAAGATGTATTTACTTACTATGTGTTCTAGCTACATGTATGCTTGCACACCAGA
Organism: Meriones unguiculatus; assembly: GCF_030254825.1. Taxonomy (NCBI): domain Eukaryota; kingdom Metazoa; phylum Chordata; class Mammalia; order Rodentia; family Muridae; genus Meriones; species Meriones unguiculatus. Next base: position 120,030,903 of record NC_083369.1, read on the forward strand.
AGAGGGCACCAAATCTCATTATAAATGTTTATGAGCCACTATGTGGTTGCTGGAACTTGAACTCAGGAAGCAAACATTGCTCTTAACCTGTGAGTCATCTCTCCAGCCCCTGGTTTGATTCATTTTTAACCTTTTATATAATTTAGGAGTCATGTTTCAAAACTTAAAACTTGGCTAGGCATAATACTGTGTGTGTATAACCCTAGCAATTGCAAGTCTGAGCCCAGAATATCAGAAGTTCCGGGATAGCCTGAGCTACATGAGACTCTGGGTTCAGAATGAACAAGGAAACACATCAGACACCATTACAAGGTATACAGGGAAAATAGCACACCTTGCTGCCCTCGTCCATAATCCTCCCCGAATGATTCCTTTCAGTAGTTTGAATGTACTTCAGAGGCTAGCGAGATGGCTCAGGGGTTAAGACCACCACTGTTTTCCCCAACGTGGCAGCTCACAACCTGTAGATCTAGTTCAAAGGAATCCAGTGTCCTCTCTTGGGCTCTGTGTATACCATATTCATGTGGTGCACAGACAGACAGACCTGCAGACAAAACAAAACAAAACAAAAATTCCTACACAAAAAGTTAAAAAGTACTTTACAAATAAAAATACACTTTTAGTGTTCTTTTGCATAACATTAGGAATTGTGAGTGTTCAGAGGACTGAGAGTTTGAGATAGTCCTGTTTGGGGAAATATGCTTACTATCCAGAGAAGAGAAGGGCCAGGCTGAGCACCACAAGGTTAACGTAATGCGTTACAAGTGATGCATGGGGTATTCCAGTTAACTGAAAAAGTCCTCACTGGGAGTGACTTAAAAGAGGTGAATATCGGCTAGGAAAGGGCCCAACTAGATAAGGGGCCATATGTATTACCGAGTTCAATGAAGAAGCAAAGCTGTCACTGGGAAAACAAGTGTGATTCACCCTGAGAGGAGCTACCAAACCGGAAACTTGCAACGAGAGACAGGGCAAGGGTTGTGATTACCTGACGACGCATAATCCTGCCGTCCGAGTCCACTTCCAAAGGGGCTGTGCAGGGCCAGCATACAAACTTTGGGATTGCTAGGGGAATTCTGGGAACAAGTTCCAGATATTTTTGTTTAAGGGAGCCATTAAGTAAGTGGAAAGACTGTAGCAGCTTCTGGGGGAGAGAGCGATAGATAGTTGTTCATCCGGAAGTGATAAACAACACGCCAGAGCAGAACATTGGCCTCCTGGATTATGTCCTAAACGGAGTACTGAAGTAGACTCCGCTACGGGGCATGAAGCTGAGACCTTTTCCAGTTACTACATCAAAGGCGAGTTAAGTCAGTCACAAGGAGAGAAAGATGGAATGTGCCACAACGCTAGTCTAAGAGGCTTTATAGGACCAAGATAACTAAGTCTGGCTGTTTCTCTCATTTTGTTCACTTAGTTTTTGTATGATTTGCTGATTGTTGGGTTAGTCAAAAGATTTTTCAACACATTAAATAGACACCTACCCTGAGTTATGACAGCTTCAGTGCCTAATAAAAGTTGCCCACCGGAAGGGAAGCAGCTGTGGGGAATGTCCAGCTCACTAAATGCATTTTCTAATTAGCTGGGTAATTGCTTTGTGAGTCACTGATTTAATGAACACATGAGGTGGCTGTGATTCCAGGTGTGATCAAGATAGACAGTAGACAGGCTTGTTTCAATAAAGTGAGAATAAATGATTTCTTGGGGTGGGCGGATTTTAGTTTATCAAGATAGAGAAAAACAATATAATTCTGTCTTGAATAAACACAGCGTAAATTGTGCCAATGTTGAGGAAACTATGCTAAATCTTGACATGAAACATAAATGGCAAAATTGATGCAGTAAATACAAACACAGAGACTCACATAGACACACACACATTCACACACACACACACACACACACACACACACAAATGAAACCCCACAATAAATTACTTTCAATTTTAAGTCTTGGGAGTGAAAGTTAGAAATGAATTTATTTAGATATTGAAACAAGAGCTGGGTTTTTGTTTTGTTTTTTACTTTTTCAAGATAGGTTTCTATATGAAGCCTTGGCTGTCCTGAACTCTCTTTGTAAACCAGGCTGGCCTTGACAAGACAGCTATCTGCCTGTTTCTGCTTCCCTGAGTGCTGGAATTACAGGTATGCGCCATTGCCCCCAGCTGCAAAAGCTGTTTTTTGAAAGAATGTATTTTTTTAAGCCAGGCACAGCAACACACCCCTGTAAACAACCAGTATTTCATGGGTGGAAGCTAGAAGATCGAGAGTTTAAGAGTTCACAGACAGCTTTGGCTATAGAGTCAATTAAAGGCCCACTATGTTTCAAAAATTCAATCCAAACAACAAAACACTTGTTTTGAAAAAATTTTTTGTTTGAGATGGGGATTCTCACAATGTTTTTAAGCCAGTCTTGGAGCTCTGGGCTTAAGTGATCTTCTTATGTCTCTTCTTGGTGCTTTTTAAATGAGTGATTTAACCTTGTGCCCCACAACTATCATCCCAGGATCTGAGAGGCAAAGGCACCAGGGAGCCAGAGAGATGGTTTAGCCATTAAGAGCACTGGCAGCTTTTGCAGACTACCTGAGTTCATTCTTAGCACCCGAACAATGGCCAACAGTCATCAGTGACTTCGATTCTGGGAGAATCTAGTGCCCTCTTCTGGCCTCCATGGGTACTGCATGCATTGGCAGTCAGGCCAGCAAAACAATTATACATAAAATACTTTTAATAAAGAGTCAAAGACAGGAGGATTAAAGCAAATTTAAGGTGAACCCAACCTATATAGTAAGTTTCTAGTCACCAAGGATGCACAGACCTTGTCTGGAAAAATAAACAAAATGAGGGCTCAAAATATTTTGTGGTTATTATTATTAAGCATTAACTGTGTTAGGCTCTTTTAAAAAAATATCAAGTACCTTGTTAGTGTTGAGAACCTAGAAAATGGAGGCAGGAGGTTGGGAGTCAAGATCATCCTCCCACATACCAAGTTCAGGACCAGCCTGGACTACAAGAGACCCTAACTCAAAGCAAGCAAGCAAGCAAGCAAGCAACCGAGGAAACAAGAAGACTCCCACTACTCCATGTACGATCCCAGTAGAGAATATATCGCCTAAGGAACTTAGCAATGGAGACCTCAAGCCTTCACTCTAAACTGCCTCATTCAGGGTCAGAATCTCACCAAGATCCCCCGAGGGATTCGGACGTGTGGTAAAAGTTGGGAAGCACTGTCTGCCTGTCACAGTGTAGACGCTGCCTAGCCTTCTAAAACTCTTGCAGCAATTCTACAGTGCAGTTCTAGCATTGAGATGTTGGCTTTTCTAGGATCCCACAGCTAACGGACTTCGATCTGTCTACCTTACCCGTGTAGTGTATGATGTACAGTGGTTATCTCCCAGCTGGAGAGTCAGATGCAGTGGCAGCTCTGTGTAAAGAGACCCCCATGCATCAGCCAGCCCCCCTAGCTACAACAGGAGGAAACTAAGCCATTGGCTCTTGTGCTAGCAATCACTTGCTCCACAGAAAAGCCTTTGCACAGTCATCCACTCACTATGGTATCCTGTAGACAGCCAAATACTTCAGTGGCCAGGGGGAAAAAATTGCAACAATTGTCAAAGTTATTTCCTCTGACCAGTGACTGTCAACCAAACATAAATCAAACTGCAAACTACTATACACTCTCCAAGAAGAAGACAGAAGATTTGCTATAGATCCAAATAATCAGTAAATGGAAAAAAAAAAAGGAAAACAAAAAAACCCCACTGTCAGTCCAGTTTGACATCATACAGACAGGAAGGGCAGGTGATTGGATGACTGTTGTTCCCAACCAGCTGAAAGTTGCTTACAGCGAGAAGGGGTCTTGAAAGGCTTGGAACTGGCTGGCCAAGACAATGGGCCCTTTTGTTTCTGGGTAGCTTGTTTTTGTTTGTTTTTTTTTTTAAATTAAGGAATATAAGTGGAAAAAGTAGAAAAAAGTACTGAGTCAGGAGCACACTTCCAGGTTATCAGGAACTCATTAGGACTCAGGAACTTCTATCCTCTAATCCTAGGAGGAGATTAGGCCATTTCCTTCTCTTTCCATGCCCTAATGACTCAGGAGACCTGCGTTAGTGCATCAGCATGGCCACTTGGTTTGGCAATGAGCTGATGTGATGATTAATTAGCTTGTAGCAAGATTCTGATGATGTTCTTACTGAAAAGCCCCAGAGATCCAGTACAGAAGCCGGCCCTCACAAGCATACATGTGCGCGCGCGCACCCACACACACCATGCATACACTCACACGCTCTTGTGCACACTCGTTCGATCCCACAGGGTTGGGTGATGATGAACCCTGACAACTGGATTGGTGATAAGGCCACCACTGGAGTTCTGACTGACTTTTACCGTCAAATAACCTGGACATAATTGAAGGTTGGAAAACTGCCGTCGTACTTTGTTTGAGACGTCCGAGTCTCACTATGCAGCTCAAACTCACAGATAACTCTCCTGCCTCTCAAGTGCTGGGATTACAAGCATGGACCACCATGCCTTGCTTAGGCTTCCTTACAAAAGAGAGAGAGAGAGAATTTTGGTTAGTTTCTTTGAGGCAGGGTCTCATGTGTTCTAAGCTTGCTTTTAACTTGATATGTATTAAAAATGATCTGAAGCCAGGCAGTAGTGGCCCATGCCTTTAATCCCAGCACTCCGGGAGGCAGAGGCAGGTGGATCTCTGTGAATTTGAGGCCAGCCTCAATTCCAGGACAGTCAGAGCTACACAGAGAAACTCTGTTTCCAACAAAACAAAACAACACACAAAATGATCTGGAAGTCCTTATCTCCCTGCCTCTACCTCTCTAATGCTGAGGTGTAGGCATGAGCCACCCCATTTGGTTTACGCATTGTTGGGGATCGAACCCAGTCCTGTGTGAATGCTGGTTATGCATTCTACCCGCTATTTCCCCTGCACAAGATTAAATTCTGTTTTTGAATTATATTTACTTCGTATGTGGATGTGGATGTGAGCACATCCATGCACACATACACATGCCTGGGTGGGCATGGGTATTGAGCTTAGAAGCCAATGTGCAGGAACCCACTGTCTCCTTTCACTGTGTGGGTCCTGGGCATGGAACTTTTATTGTCAGGCTTGGCAGCAAGTACTTGCTGAGCCATCTGGCTGACCCAAAATTACATTCTTAATGGATTTTTTTTTTTGCCATTCAAACAGCTATTTGGATAATTTGATGGCATGTTTTAATTGATTTATTAACATCCTATGGCCTTTTCCTTGTACTTCAAAATATAATGAACAATACTAAAAATTAAGTCAACAGAAGAGGAAAAACAACACCAAAAAATGAAACCAAATCAATAACAAAGAACCCCTTAAGGTAAAATACAGAAGACTTCTTAAGTGTGGTGGTGCAAGCTGATATTCCCAGAAGCACTTGGGAGGTTTAGGCAGAAAAGCATCCTTACTTTGAAGTCAGACTTGTTTACATACTGAATTCCAGGTGGACTTGGACTAGAATGAGACTTTGTCGCAGAGAAAAATAAAATACTGTCAGCTCTTTATTGTATGACATTGTCATCTAAATTGTGTTGGGCCACATTCAGAGCTATCCTGGAGTGCCTGTAACCCACAGACCTCACTCAGGCCAGAGGTGCTTGTAAGAATTACATTTGCACTATATTTTTCATACTGGAGAGATGGCTCAGCAGTTAAACATTACTTAATTTTTCTTGGAGCTGTGTTTCCACCCATGGAGGCCTACAACCTTCTATCAGGGGATCCAGTACCCTCTTTTAGCCTTTATGGACGCCAGGCATGCACATGGTATAGATATATATGCAAAAAAAAAAAAAAAAAAAAAAAAACACTTCCATGTAGTCACCTGCGACCACCAATAGCCTGCACAAGGGTCTGGGAATTAAAACAGACAGAGAACACGAAGAAGTGACACCAATGCAGTGCTCTGATCAAGGTGCCATCTTTATTACAGAGTAAACCACTTATATAGGCTTCCAAGTAAACGTATCCAAGCAAAACAGGAGGCTTAACCAAGCAAAACAGGAGGCTTAACCAAGCAAAACAGGAGGTGTTTGCTGAAAACAACAAGAATAGTGCGCCAGCATGACTTGCACACACATGACCATCTCAGTTCCAATGGAATGGCTACCTCACTTCTACAGATAAAAATAAGTAAGTAATAATTTTAAAATAAGCAAATAAAAGTTCAGGCAGGGTGTAATGACTAAACCACTTTACAATCCCAGCAATCCTGAAGGAGAGGCAAATTGGATCTCTGTAAGTTCAAAGCCAGGCTGGTCTACAAATTGAATTCCAAGGCCAGTCAGCATCACTCAATAAAGATTTAAAAATTCAAGAAGACAAACATGAACTAAAAAAAAAAAAAAAAAAGTACTTACTGTTCTTGGTACAGGATCTGGTTCTCCCGGGCTTTACATTGGGCCTGTCACTCCAGCTGCAGGGGATTCAATGCCTTCATCTGGCTTGTCAGGCATCTTTTGTGAGAGCACATGCGAGTGTGCACACAGCTCTCTCTCTCTCTCTCTCTCTCACACACACACACTTTAAAAGAAAATAAATCTCTGAAACCTTTCTACTGTCATTGTAAGTTCCCTCTGGACTGCAGTGACTATGTTTGTAAGAGCAGAAGAGTAGTTTTTGTCTGTTCATCTTTGGAGAGAAGGAAAACAAGGCTCTAAGCATTCATACTGCTTACCCTCCACAAGAGAGTCTCACAGCAAGTGAGGAACAAAGACAATACCAACATGCTTACCACTCTCATAAACTGGAGACAATAACAGCACAGGAAGGGCCACATGCACAAGGATTTCCAAAAAAACCAAAGCAGCTGAAGATGTAGGAAGTGAGCATTGTTCTCGAAAGCAAGGGAATTCGTACTTGAGAGTAGTAAACTGGGCCTGATTGCCAGGACTGAAAGTTTCCTCTGAGGCAGATACTAGCTCTGGTCCTGGCTGTGAAGGGTACTATTAGTCTGAAGTCATTCCTTATAAAGGGCGCCACATTTTTTTTTTAATTTTTAAAAGTTATTATGTGCATGGATGCTTCACCTGCAACTATGTCTGCCTGTGCATCTGCATGGAACACCAGGAGATGCCAAAAGATGGAGTCAGACACATTGGAACTAGAGGTATACTGTGTGCCACCATCTGGGTGCTGGGCATTTAATGCAGGTCCTTTGAAAGAGCAGCTGGTGCTCTTAACCACTGAGCCATCTCTTCAGCCCAGGACACCACATCTTAGAGGTTCTGAGCCTGCCTGCCTGTAGTCACTACTGTTAAGATAAGCAGAGCCTGAAGTTCTCTGTGATGAGAAAGGTAAATTAGGTTTCCATACAGAGACATTAAAACAAAAATGAAAGCAAAACAAAAACCAAAAAACCAGCCTGAGAGAGAACAGGTAATGGATCCCAAATAATCCCAACCATGGACTAGCCAGGGCTTCCCTTTGGCTTTCTCTTTCTGGTCTTTGCATGACTTGAAGTCCTTTCCTGTTTTCAATTCAATGGGTCACAGAGTATCCTGTGGAGCTTCCCTACTCACACAAGTCCTCTCAAGTTGCTGATCCACTTAGATTATCTCAGAGGGTGAGTTTTGTAGGTGTCTATCAGGTGGCCAATATGCTCACAGACCATGTGGGGATTAAGTCACCTCAGGTACCACAGTCAGTCATTCTGGAAAACTCCAGTTGCTAGAGGCCATATTATTTTAAGAAAATTCTGGAATTTCCGGTGAGCCTTCCAGGCTTCCTGAGCCTCAAACCTTTCCACTAGGTGAAAGGAACAGAAAAAGGAGACACTCGTTTGAGATAACAGACACCAACTCTGAAACCCACCATAGTGGTTCACACGTCATTCCGGCGCTTGGGAGATAGAAGCAGGAGAATCAACAGTTCCAGGTCATCATTAGCTACGTAGTAAGTTCCAGGTCAACCTGGTCTACGTGAAACTCAGTTTCAAACAAACAAATAGTATTCACTCCTTAGAGAGCCTCAATGGGAACCAAATATAGGTTAAAAGCTTGACATCTCTGCCTGCCTGCATTGTGTCTGTCACCTTTACTCGGGCTAAAGTCACAGAGGTCCATTTTCTTCAGCCACCTTGGATTCTGGAAAAAACGAAATCTCACAGAAACAGACCCCTGTTCAGTGAGGGACAATTTTTTTCTGATGATGCAACCACAAACTAGGGCAGAAGGGCCAGATTGCTGCCCTCAAGCCAAGCCTGCAATCGGAGTTTTGAACACCAGAACTGAGACAAAGATCAACCAGGCTTCAGATTGATCAGAACTGCTCATTTCCACACGTCCCCTATCCCACTTCATTCTCTCCTCCAACTGAAAGCTCCTATATCCCCCCCTAAAGACAGGTTTGGTAATAACTATACTCCTTCATCTGTTCCTCTTTCCAGCCAACCCTGAATAAATATAATTTCTCAACTTTTCACCATGTCTCATCTCTTTAGTTGGCATATTATGGATGGTTGGCTGTATCTAGTTTGGGAGGAGGAGTGAGGGGGATGGTGAGGAGACTGCCAGATCCCAGGTTTTTGTCCCCTCTAAACTCTAGCTACAACAAGACTCCATGAGAGGGGGACATTGGCATGGGAGAAGGCGTTTGTCACCGTTAAACTAAATAAAGGTGAGAGTTTTGCTAATCATAGAATGGATGGACAAGAGGAGCGTCCTTGCCCTCAACATTTGTGTGAAACCCATCAATGACTCTAGAATGGCAGCCTGGTAAAGGGAGCTTTTAAGGTAAAAGTGTAGGTACTGCTAACCCCAGCAAACTAGGCTTAGCCACCCCTCCCCCAACATGCCAATTCAAGGTATAAGTAACATTGAAAAGCAGAGCAAGATTGATTCAGTGTGGTCACACTGGAAAGAGGGACTAATAAAGGGGCTCAATTTCTGAGGCACTGAGATTTAGCCTTCATCACAGACCAGACGCACTCATAAGACGCATTCCTGGTCAAGGTGTGGTCCTCTTTAACACTGACTCATTGTCTTGCCTGGCTTTCCTCAGTCGGCCTTGCAAAGTGGCCTGATAAGTTGTCAGAGCTGTGTGAAATCCCTTCCTGGGAGGTCTCATCCTGAGTCTCATCCAGCAGGAAACTTCGGGGAAAAAATTGCTTTCTGATAGCTAGAGAGGGGCATGAGTCTCTCTCTTTAGAACATCTGCCTTTGTGACAGCACAGCTGCAATTTGGGTATGCAGCTGGCTGAGCAATAAGCATGGGCATTGCAGAGGGGATGTGTTCATGCCTGGGTTGGAAAGACCATTAATCCTGACATTCTGTTAAAACTAGAGATCCCATTTTCTTGAGGGAATTACCTTTTTTTGGGGGGGGGAGGCGGAGGGGTGTAGTTTTTGAATCAGGATATCACTATGTAGCCCATGTTGGTCCTGAATTTATTAAATTCCTGGCTCAGCCTGAGTGTGTGCTAGGGTGATAGGTATGTGTTACCACACTAGGAATTCATACTTTAAAGTACTCACAGTATAGAAATGGAAAATAAAGTTTTTCATTTCCATTGCAGGGGTTTGGGATGGTGGAGGAGAACTAAGGGACAAGCACAAAGAGGAATGAGGGAGAGCTTTGTGGTGAAGGAATAGCTCAATATTTTGATTACATTGGTAGGTCCCCAAGTCTATACATGTAATAAGAAGATTGGATAGAAGTGGATACACATTGTGCCCATGTCAAATGTTCTATCCTTTCCAGTACACATCATTATTTATACATCAGTATTTATTGAGGAAGAGTGGGTAAAGGGCAACTTCTTGTACATTTATACTTTATTTCAAGATTAAAAGTTAAAAAGGCCTAGGAAGATTGCTCCATGGATACTGGAAACTTGCTGGCCAGACAAAAATGACAAGCTCGAGGGTCAGTCACAAGCCCTGTCTCAAACACGAAGGTGAAGGGATGACTCAACCGTTAAAGAGCAAAGGTCCTAAGTTCAGTTTCCAGCAGCCACATGGTTGATTCACAAGCTATTGCAGACCCAGCTCCAGAGAGGATCTAGTGCTCCCATTCGTGCTCCTCTGGCACACTGTGGGTTGTTCCCCTCCCCCACCGCAGTCACAACTCATCAGTTATGGAGAGCTACACTTCAGAGTCCTTATCTACCGGAGGGAAAGGGAAATCAGACAAATGCATGCGTCTCTTTTTATTATTATCTACAGCTGTGTTGTTTCAGTTGGCTCTATGAGTTAGTTGGTGGAGACTTGAACAGACTGGGAAGATGTTGTGTCTGATTGAGACAACTCTTCTCCCTGCCATGGCAAAAAAGAAAAAAAAGAAAAAAAGAAAAAAAAAGTAGAAAGAGGTTAAGTTTTTTCAACAATGTCAATGTGAAAAGAAACAGAAGCTAGGAAGAAGAAAGGAGCAGGCCAGGGGCCTGTGAGGCCTTAGGGTTCTGAGATGACAGGCACTAGGCTACAGTGCAAAGCTTCTTCTCCTCTAGGCCCAGAGGCAGCTGTGCTCCAGAGGTGGTGGTGGTGCATGAGAGAGTGCCTCCAGAAGTAAAGAGCTTGGAGACCACGTAGTTCAGTTAGTCTCAGGGGTAGCAGTTTGAGTAGAAGCCAGAAGTCCAAACAGCTTTGCTAAATCAAAGCTGTTTGCTCAGGTACACCAGAAGAGATGGACGGAGCCCCAGCCTTTTCATGGGAACACGTGGTTGTACTGTGTAGGTTAGAAAAGGTTTGGAATGGAAAGCTCTGTCACAGGCCGTTCGATTCCAGACACACCCTACCACACAGAAGCCCCATTTTGATCTTATACATTGCGTGTACCTCCCTGCAACATCTTCAGCACCTCTCATCTGGTTTATGCAACCCCCAAGTGACAGAAGTTGTCTCACTCATATTCTCGTAGGTTACAGGTAACCTGAGTAATTCTGCCATTTACTAGATGTACGGTCTTGGACAAGTTGTCTAAACCACAGCTCCTGAAACTGTTGGTTGTGGCTCACTGTGAGCCCTGGGGGAAAACTGGCAACAGTAAAAAGTTTCTGAAGGTATAACTGTCCAAATTCAAATCCAGGTGTCAAAGATGTAGCTCAGTTGGTAGAGTGCTTGCCTAGCATGCAGAAAACCCTGGCTTTGATCCCAGCAACTGCATAAAATAAGGCATGGTGCAACCAGGGAGTCTGCGTGGGACTGAACTATGGCCCTCTGCACTTCAGTTACAGTTGTGGAGCTTGGTTCTTCATGTGGGATGCTTAACAGCAGGAGCAGGGGCTGTCTGACTCTGATGCCTGCCTTTGGGACCCTTTCCTCCTACTGGGCTAGCCTCAGTAGAAGATGGACCTAGTCTTGGTGCAACTTGATATGCCAGGGCTGGTTGATATCCATGGGAAGTCTCCCCTTCTAAGAAGAGAAAAGGAGGAGTGGATGAGTTGGGGAGGGGAAGTAGGGGGGGAAGGACCGGGAGGAGAAGAGGGAGGGGAAACTTCGGTCAGAATGTAAAGCAAATTAATTAATTAGTTATTTTTTTTAAAAGGCATGGGGCACTGGCCTGTAATCCCAACACTAGGAAGGTGAAAGGAGAGTGAGAAGTTTAAAGCAATCTTTGGCTTACATAGTTTAAGGGCCAGCCTCAGAAAAATGAGACCCAGCTCAAAAGAAAAAAAAAACAAACAACTCCCCCCCCCCCCACACACACACACAGCTCAAAATCAGACATACAGTGAATGTGAGCTGGCTGGCAGTTGCCATGTTGCATCAGCAACTTCCCTGAAGCTTGCTTCTGCATGTACAAAAGGGCACACTTTGCTCTACATATACCTTCTTGCCAGGCAGTTCAATGACTGCTCCTAAAACACCTCAGCTCGGATACAAGACTATTATATGCTATGTACTATTGTGTATTTACTAAATACAAAGTTTTCTCCTCTTAGAGAAAAATAGTTGTTTTGTTCTGTTGAGACTGGGTCTCGCTATGTTGTTATGACTGTTCTGGCACTCCCTGTGTAAAACCGTTTAAGCTTCAAACTCAGAGATCTGCCTGCTTTTGACTCCTGAGTACTGGGATTAAAGGCATATGCCACCATACCTAACTGGGCATAACTGTTTAATTGTGAAAAAGCCTTTACATGTTTTTTACAACCATACTTCAGCATACAAGTGTCATATTAATACATTTTGGATCATATTATGTTAGAATGTATGGGTTGTTGTTTTTTGTTTTTTTTTTTAAGTGTTGTTTGATGGGCTGGAGAAATGGCTCGCTGGCTAAGAGTACTTGTCCCTCTTTAATGGGACTAGAGTTCAGTTCTCGGTACCCAGGTAGGTATCTCACAATTGATTATAACAGGGATAATCAGTTCCAGGAACCCAGCACCATTATGGCATCTAAGGGCAGCTGCACACGTGTGCACATACATGGACATACAAACACAAAATAAATATTAAATAAAAATAAAGAGTGCTGTTTGGGTTGCTGACTTGAGCTTTATATTTTAAAAAAGCGAAATACATTTTTGACTTGGGATTAGGGCAGAATTTTTCAAAATTAAAACCTTTTAAAAACGTGTATGCCTGAGAGGAATGTGTTGGCATGTGTGCGCGTGCACGAGTGCTGTGGTGCATCTGTGGAGGTCAGAAGACTGCTTTACGGAGTTACTTGTCTCCTTCCACCTCTGTGTAGAACTGGGAACTGAACTCAGGTTGTCGTGCTTGCATGGCAAATGCTCTTACCCACTGAGCCATCTTGTCAGCCTTAGGACAGAATTTTTCGAAACTTCTGAAGTTGCCCTAAGCATACTTCTGCCGCTACGTTCTATGCATTTGTGGAAAGTTGTTCTCTCAGGACTGATGATTAGAAAATCAAAACATCTATTATGCTGAAGATGCTCTCTGCTTTACCATATTAAATGTTGAAGCAAGATTTAATTCTTTACGTAAAAATAAACAAAGGCATCCATCTTATTAGTATGCAAATTTGCCTTCTTTAATAAATGGTAAAATGATATATTTACCTAGGAATTGTTGAAAACTTTTTTTTATGATTTATTATTATCAGTAAATGCTTAATTTGTATACCTATTTTATATACCTCGGTTCCTGTAAAAATTTTCAGATGAAAAAAGGTTCCATGCAGTAACAGATTCAGGACGTTCTGGCTTAAAACCCTCTGCCCATCAGTTTGCTTACATGGGGTAACTCCTACCCTTAACGATTTACAAAGTGTTCGACACCAAATAGCTGCTCACATGTTACCCTCCTCCTTTCTGGTTTTTTTTCCTCCCCCTTTTTGTGGACGTTACGTTACATCACTCTTTGCTCTAGAAGCGTCTGTTCTTTGTTTTGCAGTTATCTAGATCAAGCCCAAGACACTGGCTTGTTGACGTGGCCTTGGTGGAGACCTGAAACCTGCAGTAGTCTGAATGAAATGTCTCTCATACACTCCAGCCTTTGAATGCCTGGTCCACAGTTGGTGGCACTGCCTGGGAGACCGAAGAGGTGCAGGCTTGCAGGAGGACAGGTGTGAAGGCAGGCTTTGAGAGTTTAAAGACTTACGCCTTACTCAGTTTGCTCTCTGCTTCCTGCTTGTTGTTTAAGAGGTGAGTGCTCAGCTTGCTACACCAGCCTCCCTGCCTACCTGCTGCCGCATGTCCCCACCGTGATGGTGGGAAGGAACAAGGCACTACAAGCAACAGCTATTGATTGCTTCCTATCTTCAAAAGCTAGAATATGAAATCAACATGTTGGCAGGGCCATACTCTCCAGATTATAATGGAACATCTTCTGCCAGCTGCAGGGAGCTCCAGATGTTCATTCACTAGAAGCTGCACAACTGCAATCTGTGGCTCCATTTTCACAACTCCTTCATCCCTTCTTTGTATCATCATATCCCTCTGTTTAGTGTGTGAGCATGTGTATGTACTTGGGAGGTTGAGGCAAGAAAATCACAAGTTCAATGGCTTCCTCAGATGTAGAGAGCATTTGAGGCAAGCCTAGGCAATGTAATGAGAGTCCCTCTTAAAACAAAAACAAAAATCTAGAAACATAGTTCAGTGGGAGTGAGCTTGCTTAGCATACACAGGGTTTGGGTTCAACTCTCAGTACAACAGATAAAGACAGTTTGACAAGGCAAGAAAAAGACATTAGTGTGGGCCCTTAACTTATATCGAGCCTGTGTATAACAAGGTAATTTTACACATACACACACACACACACACACACACACACACACAGAGAGAGAGAGAGAGAGAGAGAGACAGAGAGACAGAGAGAGAGACAGAGAGATTAAAAAGAAAGAAAAAAAGAAAATGTATTTCTCTCATCACAGTTCTAGAAGACACACACACACACACACACAAGATAGTAGTGGTGGTTATGGTAGTGGTGATATGGAGAACACCATATTATGATTCAAAGAAGTGATAAAGGAGTCATGAAAATGGAACCACAGTAAGAACAAAATCTCAAGTGACAACACATGCTGGAGAGGATGTGGAGAAAGAGGAACCCTACTCCTTTGCTGGTGGGAATGTAAACTTGTACAACCACTTTGGAAATCAATCTGGCACTTTCTCAGACAATTAGGAATAGTGCTTCCTCAAGATCCAGCTATACTACTCCTAGGCATATATCCAAAAGAGGCTCAAGTACACAAGAAGGATATTCACTCAACCATGTTCATAGCACCTTTATTCAAAATAGCCAGAACCTGGAAACAACCCAGATTTCTCTCAAAGGAAGAATGGATACAGAAATTGTGGTACATTTACACAATGGAATACTACTCAGCAATTAAAAACAGGGAAATCATGAAATTTATAAGCAAATGGTGGGATCTAGAAGAGATCATCCTGAAAGAGTATCCCAGAAACAGAAAGACACACACGGTAAATATTCACTTATAAGTGGATACTAGATCTATAACATAGGATACACATACTAAAATTGGTACACCTAAAGAAACTAAGCAAGAAGGAGGTCCCTGGATAAGAGGATCAATCCTCACTCAGAAAGACAAACGGGATGGACATTGGAAGAAGGAGAAAACAGGGAAGAGGGCAGGGGCCTACCACAGAGGGCCTCTGAAAGACTACCCAGAAGGGTATCAGAGAAGATTCTGAGACTTATAGCCAAACTTTGGGCACAGTACAGGGAATCTTATAAAAGAAGGGGGAGAGAGTGGACCTGGAAAGGACAGGAGCTCTACAAGGAGAGCAAGAGAACCAAAAATCTGGGCACAAAGGTCTTTTCTGAGACTAATACTTCAAAGTACCATGCATGGAGATAAACTAGAACCCCTGCTCAGATGCAGCCCATGGCAGCTCAGCCTCCAAGTGGGTTCCCTAGAAAGGGGAACAGGGACTGTCTTTGACATGAACTCAGGGGCTGGCTCTTTGACCATCACCCTGAGTGGGGAGCACCCTTGCCAGGCCAGAGGAAGACAATGCAGCTAGTCCTGATGAAACCTGATAAGCTAGGGTCAGATGGAAGGGGAGGAGAACCTCCCTTATCAGTGGACTTGGGGAGGGGCATGGGAGTAGATGAAGGAGGAAGGGTGGGGTTGGGAGGGAATGAGGTGGGGGCTACAGCTAGAATACAAAGTAAATAAACTATAATTAATATAAAAATAAAAATATAAAAGAAAGAAAGAAAGAAAGAAAGAAAGAAAGAAAGAAAGAAAGAAAGAAAGAAAATGGAGTCACAGATTGCAGTTGTGCAGCTTCTAGTGAATGAACATCTGGAGCTCCTGCAGCTGGAAGATGTTCCATTATAATCTGGAGAATATGGACCTGCCAACATGCTGATTTTGTATTCTAGCTTTTGAAAATATGAAACAATAAATATCTGTTTTTTATAGTGCTGTGTTAATTTCCTCAGCTCTTTGTGTAGTATGGTGACTTTTTCTCTTTTGCCCGTAAGTACACATGAAAACTGTGCCTTGGTCTAATTAGTGTGGGTCTTCAGAATGGCACAATTGCTTGGATAGAACACTGAACTCCATTTCATATTAAAAATAACAGCAGCAACAATAACAGTTTTGCTTTAACTTTTTTTTTCTGAGACAGGGTTTCACTATGTTCTCCAGACTGCCCTTGACCCTCCTATTTCAGCCTTCTAAGCGCTAAGATTACAGACTTGTGCTTTCACACTCAGCTCACATTTTTCATATACATAAAAAGGGAAGGCAAGAGTGTCTTCCATTTCTTTCTCTGCTCTCAAATTTGGTAGAAAATAGCAAGAACCAGAGCTGTAGAGCTGTTTCCACAACTAATAGCACCTGCTGTATAATTGTGAGGACAAGAGTTCAGATCACAGCACCCACATAACAAGCTGGGCATCGCTGCAAATGCCTATAAGCCCAACTACAAGAGGGATGGAGACAGGTGGATTGCTAAAGCTTGCCAACTTAGAGCTTAAATGTGAAAATATAAGCCCTGGGTTCAGGAAGAGACTCTGCCTCTTCTGGCCTAGAAGATATAATTTTGAGCAAGGAAGGAATGGAAGCCAACATCAACAGCCTTGTAGTGTTTCATTACTGCCAAATATGAATAACCCGCCTCTCATGAAGACATATTGGAGAACCCCAAACTGAAGGACATTCTACAAAGTAATTTGCCTAGACTCATCCAAAATGGCAATATCATGTCGAGGATCATTTCAGGTTTAAGAAGTATTAAGAATGGTCATGACAAGTATATATAATATGTGATTTTAGACTAGATCATGCAGTGACAAAGTCACCAGACAATTAATTAATTTTGAATTTGAACTGATGTACATTTCATATATATATATATATATATATATATATATATATATATATATATAATTTTTCTTTATTTGTTGTTTTTGAGCTATGTCATTTAGGTTGGTCTCAAACTTGATATCCTCCTGCCTCAGCTGCCTGAGTACTGGGATTACAGCATATCTGCTTTTGGCTATGTCTGTATACAATTTTCTACAAATTCAAAGCATCTCAAATTGATATTTTAACTGTATAACTTCAGGGGTAGAGTGATGGATGAACAGTTAAGAGCATGCAGTGCTCTTGCAGAGGACCTAAACTTGGTTCACAGCATCCACATTGGGTGGCTCACAACTGCCTGTAAGATCCCTGCTTCGGGGGATCTGATGTCTCTGGGACCTGTGCTCATATGCACATACCACCCCTGCCACTCATATATGTAAATATAAATGAGAAAAATAAACCATATATATGAGGCCCTGTGTTTGATCCTCAGTACCTAAAATTTTATATACATATTAATTATAATATATAATATATATAATTTTGAGCTTTTAATCATGTGCTTGATGGTGTGCTAGGTGCTATATATTCAAGAAAGAACAAGATATGCTGTATATGTTTAAAGTTGCAGTCTGGGGCAGGAGGGAACATATAGGGACAAAAATGAAATGTACCACGTGATAAAGGCTTGTGTGGTAGCTTCAGGATGTATGCTAATCTCAGACTGCTGGGGAAAGGAGTCAGAGGATCTCTTTACAGATGATATAAAAAGGGGTCTTGGGCCAGGCATGGTGGCACACACCTGTAATCTCAGCACACAGAAGGCAGAGGCAATGAGGATCTTGGAAAGTTCAAAGAGTTCAAAGAGTGCAGGACCTTGTCTGAAAGAAACAAAAGAATTAAGAGAGGAGGCTCAAGTTGGTGCAATAGCCATTTCTTGCATTTCTGTATCCATGTACTGGAGAGAAATAAGACAAGATTTCTATCAAGCACATTGAGGAAAGTAAGGCAGATCTGTTCTATCTGTGAGGGTAGGAGCATGATGCACAGGCTAGTCACATCATGGTGAGCCGTGGACCAAGGGCCAGACTACCATCCTTAAGGGCCCACTCCTACTGACCTATTTCTGTGAGTTGGCTCCACCTCCTAAACTTTCCACTGCCTCCTCCCAAAATAGTGCCACCAGCTGGGAAACAAGCATTCAAACTATGAGTAGGGGAGGGAGCACTCCAGATTCAAGCCATAGCAGTTGGGAAATGTTGTGAAGTTTTTGGGTGCCGGTGAGACATGTTTGCAGAGGTGGTGGACAGATTTGGCTATAGGGAAGACACTTGAGCCCCTAGCTGAAGCAAGCCACCTGCCTCCTGAGGACTGACAACAAGGCAAGAATTAGCGTGTTGTCAGCAGCCAGGCTGAGGCTACTATGGTCTTGGAGGTAACATAAGAAGAGCAGACATAAGCAAAACAACTGGAGGTTGAAAGGCTGAACACAAGTGTGCTCACCCATGACCTTTGCTGTGATGTGTAACTGAAAGCCCAAGAGACACCAGCCCCTGGATTGATAAGTATAAGTAACCAGGTTAAGGGAATGACCACAAATTAGTTAGGGTAGCTAATAATAAATGGGGGCAGAAAGAGAATGTCAAGTGATCATTAAAAAAAAAAAAAAAACTAATGAAGTGAGTTTTCGAGAACAAGATGAGCTTTGCAAGCACTAAGAATAAGGTAGTAGCCAATTAACACCCAACAGAATGGGAAGAGATTGTCATTAGTAGGAAAAAAAAATCCTGAAAACAGTTCCAGGCCCCATAATAAAGGGAAATCAGCAAGGTAATGATGCTGTTTCAGAAGTCAATAGGGAATGGGAATTTCCATTCAATTATGAGATATAAGATCCAGGATGAGAAAGTACCTAAATATTCTTAGTATGAGCCTCATAAGAATTATTTTTTTTTCTTTTTAACTCTTTATTTGTGTGTGTGTGTGTGTGTGTGTGTGTGTGTGTTGGGAGTAGATTCTCCCCTTCTACCATGTGGGCTCTGGGGACAGAGCTCAGGTTAGCAGACTTAGGAGAGAGCATCTTTACACAATGAACCATTTTGCCAGCCCTCTTATTTTTTCTCACACTTGGGAGATAGAGACGGCAAATCTCTGTGAGTTCCAGGAGAACTACATAGTGAGACCCTGTCTCTCCTCCCAAATGGCAAATTTAGCAGGGCATGGCAGGTCACACCTGCTATGGAGTTTGAGGCCGCCTTTAAGTTCCAGTGTGGACTACAGAGTTAGGCTCTGTCTCAAAGAAAATGAAATTTCATATTCGGAATGAAAAGAAAGTCCCATAGATTCACCACTCAACTTCAGCACATGGTCAGTTGCTTTTCATCCAAACCCTGACCAAATGCCCTAGCAAAATGGCTGGTTTGAGGCAAAATGCTTCAAATTCAAAATTCTTCTTTGTGGTACTTTTATTCTAATGATTTATATCTATAAAGTAGATACAAATTACATACATACCTAAAACTGAGGTTGAGAGATTAAACTCATATATTTTAAATTATTTTCTCAGCAAGTAATATATTCACATGACTAAAAATACAAAAGGTAGGAGAAAGAGGGGGAAGAAAAGGTTTATGCAGTTGCTCCATGAATAAAAATGTCTCTCCACGAGCCTGATGGCCTGAGTTCAATTTTCAGAACCTATATAGAAGAAGAGAAACAGCTCCCCACAAGTTATCCTTTGACTTCCACACATGTAATACAGTATATCCTTAAAAATGTTCATGTTTCATACATGCACACACACACACACACACACACACACAAACATACACACACACAATTTTTACAGCTCTACAAAAAGAGCCAGCAGGTGCAAGCCATTAGCTCCAGCACTCAAGAGGCAGAGACAGACAGATCTCTGTGAGTTTGAGGCCAGCCTGGTGTACAGATTGAGTCCTAGGCTAGCCAGGACTACATAGTAACACCCTGTCTTTTTTTTTTTTAAGTGAGTGTGGGGTCCCATTACACCTTTGTTCCCAGGTAAAATTTCCTAGCTCCAGTCCATTTACCAAAAGCTGTCTTTGGAAAACCAATATCAATGTTTGTGTCTCCTGAAAATGTTTTATGCCTATGCTGTCAAATGCATTACACACTATTAACACTCTGCTGTGCCTTGCTTCTCACACTTATTACACAGTGATTATTTCATATCAGTACACGAAATGCATCCTTTTATACAATCACATAACATTCCACTTTATGGACTAAACTATGATTGGGATTTAGGCTGTTTCTCATTATATGCAGTTACAGACCAATGCGTAATGTCTGTCTCATCTTTCACAATCACTCTGCGTAAAAGCAAACATGTGGATAAGATAAAGCTCCCTCAGGCAGAGATGCTGAATGGAAAAGAATGTGTGTAATTTTGGTACATAATGCTAAGTTACGCTCACTCAGGTAAGTGTTTGAATTCTGCCTATGCTCTTTGATCACATCTTGGCTGCTTCTTCAGCTTCTTCACACTTACTTCCAGGGTCCTATGGTAGATCACTTCAACATCTCAAACTCAGAGCCACTTCTGTGACTTTAGCCTTCTATTGTTCCCTCTCTCTTTCTACTGCTCTTTGGCCCTCAAGGCTAGCACTCTGGCCTTCCTTCCCTCTCCTTTCCTAGAAGCCATTAGTAGCTTCCTGGCTTCCTCTCAGCTCCTTCAAATTCATCTCCATGGCCAGCCATTTTAGCTCTCCTTGTGTTAGTCTTCAGCTGGATGGGCCAGGGTAGGTTTGTAAGGTGAAGCTCCCCTTTTCTGAGGAGAAGGGGAGGGGAAAAAGGAGGAAGATGGTGGGAGGGGAGACTGGAAGGAGAGGAGGGAAGAGACTGTGATTGGAATGCAAAATGAACACATTTATTTTTAAAAAGAAATAAGATGGTGTATAATGGGCATGGTGGAATATGTCTTTAATCCCGGCAACTGTGAAGGCTGAGAGATAAGGGGATCCTGAGCTAGTGGTTAGCCTGGGTTACAGGCTAAGTTTCTGTCTCAAGGGGGAAAAAAGATGATTCTGTCACAAGGAAAATATAAGATGAATAGACAAAATTTTCAACTAATTATAGGGTAGGATTCAGAATAGTTATACTCAAGTAGGCAATGTAGAAAAATGTTGAATTGGATTGTATTAGGCTGTTAAGGGGCTAGATATGTGACAGTTATAAAATCCAAGTGCAATTCAGAAATCAGTATGGAACCAGACATTTGGTTTCCAAGTTTTGATTAAAACATTTGATACCCAATTGGCCTATATGAAATTTTATGTGTGACTAGAATTATTTAGTAATGAGGGTAGTATTTTCTTTCAAAAATCATTGAGTGTTATGGTAATTTCTGGATGCCATGCTTTGAGGATATCAATAAACTAGCTACTAAAGAAGATACCTCAAAGAAAAATGACAGAAGACTGGAGCCAGAACTCGATGGTTAAATGCACATAATAATCTTGCAGAGGACAGGAGTTTAATTCTCCGCACCAATAGCAGGCAACTTGCCACCACCTATAGCTCCAGCTCCAGGGAAGCTGATAGCTTCTTCTGGCCTTTATGGCATCTGAATTCACGTGCACATGTACACACAGAGAGATACAAACAATGAAAAAAATGACAGGAATTGTAAACTCAGAGGAGAACAAAGTTGTGGAAAGATGATACAGACTGCTGGAGGTCTGAAAGCGCATCTGTGGGAATTCAAGAAATTCACCATCCACAAAAATATATTCACACACAATAAATCTATATACGATATGGCCAAATACAGTATAACACAAACAAACAAACAAAACTAAGATTCCATTAACCACAGTGTTTTGAACATTGAAGTGACAAACATCTTTTGATGTCAAAACTTCTTTCCACAGCAAATGATACACGATGGCATCATCATTCTTAGAATGTGTAGAGATTTCTACGAAATGATGGTACTACACTTTAGCCCAAACTTGCTGTGTAGCAAGCATAACCTTGAATTCCAACCTTCTTTTGCCTCCACATCTCCCAACTGCTACATGTGCCTCCATAGCCAACTAAAATGCTCTTCAGGTAACTTTTTTTTTAATGAACCCACAGGAAGATTGAGGGCAAAGAATGCTGCTGTCCATGGGTGGCTTCCAATGATCAACTTTTTTTTTATGTTTGACAGTCCAATATTGTGTACAACAGAGACACAATCTTACCTTGAAGGCAATAATCTTTCTTTTTTCACATTTACAAATACTATTATAATGGTTATTCTTTTTTATTTTGAGATAGTGTGTCATGTATTCCAGGCTGGCCTCAAACTCCACACATAACCAAGGATGACCCTGAATTTCTGGTTCTCTTATGTCATGTTCCATGGGATAGAATTAGATGGGTGCATCACCACACTCTGTTTACATAGTGTCCAAGATCAAACCCAAGACTTCTTGTATGCTAGACAGGTACTCAGCCAACTGAGCTACATCTTCAGCCTCAGCCTCATATTTTTACCTAAGAAGATTTAGGTTTGCAGTTTTGGAGAGTGAAGAGGGAGAGTCGGGAGTACTATACATTGTTTAGAACACTTTCTGAGTTTGTGAGGATCCCTGAGTTTTATTGTCAGCACCAGCAGAAGAAGCATGGAGAGTGAATGAAGAACAAGAAGGTATGGAGGGGGAGGGAGTGTAGAAGGATGAAGTACAAGGAGAGGGAGGGGGTATGGAGAGGGAAGAAAAGGTGAAGGAGTAGAAAAGTGTTCACTGCTTGAAGAGTTTTGAGCAATGTTAAACTTCCACCAAAAATATCATTAGGAATTCAGCATAGTAAATTTGAACATCACTTTCCCCACATTCCCAACAGTTTTACACTAATAAAGTACTAATAAAGTACTAAAATCAAAACAAACAAACAAACAAAAACTTCTGCAAATTAACATGGCATGGGAATGGATTCCAAAGCAAGCTGAAGGGAGTTTTAGTTGAACTGCCTTTGACATGCTGGCTCTAGTACTTTTCCTTTTTCAAGTTCTCACTCTTAGTGGAATCTAACCCCAGAATAGGGATTGATGTAAACCCCTGAGGAGCTTCCTACAAGTCTGGTTAAAGAAGCAAACTAAACCCTTCCTTTAGAAGGGTGAGACAAGAAATGGAAAGTATAATTAGGTTCCTCTGCTGGATAATGAAATTTTTAAGTATTTCCTTCCTTAGCAAAGTCACAAGCCAGCTGTTTGCAACTTCCAAGTGTGTCCTTTTTATTTGTGTTTAATGGAGACTTACCAAGCAAAGGCCTATGCCAAAAAAGAAACTAAATTAACCTTAGAGGGTTTTTCTTCTAGCCATACAGTAATTATTGAGGAAAAAGAAAAGGCTCATTTGCTGGTAGCTTCCTCTTTAGTGCTAGCCAAGTGCTTCCCAACGCATATCAGGACAGCATTTTTATAGTTGATGGCACTTTTGGCCATGTACTCCTTGATTCTCTGGAACACACATACCAAGCATAACTCTTATTTTGTTTTGTCCCAAGCTGTAGTTACAGTATAAAGAAAATTTTATGGTGAGTGCTCTGTCCATTGGAACTGGTTATTAATAAGGAAAGCCTGAGAGGACCATTTATTCACACAAAACAAGAAACTAGGGGGGAAATTAGCTTTGTGTATTTCATCATAAATCATGCATAATTTAGGGAATAAAGGAGACTATTGATGAGGCTGAACAAAATTAGTTTCTGTTGCCAAGAAGAATAAAAACATTCGCTACAAATCTGTCTAATTTCCTAAATATTTTTAAGTGTTCTGAAATTTCATGCCACCATGACTTTTACTGTCATCCTAGCAAAGATGGAGGAAGATATTTTCACAAACTCAATAAAAATTTAAGAGACAGAAGGGACCTTATAAATGTCCAGTCTGGCTCTGTTTTATAGATCAAACATCTGAACTCCAGAGAGCTGAAGTGACCTACTCAAAGGAACTCAGAACCTGGGGCAGAGCTTGAGCTACAAAACTCTGGGCTCGGATATTCATTAAGAGCACAGTCTGGAGGCAAAAATGGCTTAGAGTTTAAGAGCACTTGCTGCTCTTGCAGAAGACCTGTGTTCAGTTTCCAGCACCTATATCGTGGCTCACAAACCACTTACAACACAAGTTCCAGGAAATTCAATGCCTTCTGGCTTCCTCAGGCACCAAGCATGCATTTAGTGCTCAGAGATACAGGCAGGCAAAACACTAATAAACATAAAACAGAAATAAAGAATACAGTCTAGCCTGGGTGTGGAGATGCATGCTTTTAACCCAATCACCCAGGAAGCAGAAGAAGCAGATGGATACCTGAGTTCAAGATCAGCCTGGTCTACAAAGCAAGTTTTATGTTAGCCAGGGCTACATATTGAAACCCTATCTCAAAAAGATGCAGGCTTGTCCCTCCCTGCAAAAGGCTAATACGTGATCTTTGTTACCAGTTTCCTTTATATTAGTAAAGCCACCAAGATTTCCAAATTGCATTCAAGTAGCTATTGCTCAATTCATTAAGGATCCAACTAATGACATCACTAATTTAATTCATTTCTGAGAGACCATGGTCATTGAATCACCTACTATTAAAGGAGTTGAGGCTCGTTCCAAGATCTCTATATGACGGGATGATGAATCTCCGTATCTACGTGTTGCAGGCTTTGGAAAATAAATTTTGTTTACTGTGTTTGTCTGAAACAGAAAATCACTATGTGGCCCAGGGTGACCAGGACTCACTGCGTAAAGCAAGCTGACCCTTGATCTTGGAAGAATCTCCTGCCTCAGCCTCACCAGGGCTGGGCTTACAGGTCTACACTACCATGACTGGCTTTGTTTTAAAACATAGGCTATCAAGGAAATAAGCTGTCTCTTTTTGGGCCGTTCATAGGGCTTCCTGGTCTTTTCTAAATGCACATATTTAGACTATCTGACAACAAAATTTATCTATATAATAGAATTTTCAAGCACGACTTTTAAGATTCTAAAGTAATTTAAAACACTTGAGGGGAATCATAATTAGTTTCCCCCATAGATATCCAATACCATAGATGCATTTCATCATGCATTTATATATAGTTGTTTCTAGGTGAATTAAAAGTTTTCATTTAGCCAAAGATATTAAATATATCCTGTTATGTGAATACTAATAATTCAAGGAGCAGAGAGAAAGATTAATGCAGATTGGAATCTTAACTCATGTGCTTTCAATAGCTTACTTTATATACCTCACTTCCAGGAGCCAATGAAACAAGCCACCCATGCAAAACTTTAAACCAAAACCAGTCCTGGGGTTTTAGGGTATGGGATTTCTAATTGTGAGAGTTGTCTAACAAGAGAACTAACGTTGTGATAGCTGGCTCCTATGATTTCAAACTGTGGCTGCAACATACATTTTCTGGAATATATCAGATTGTTGTTCTTGTTGTTTGGTTTAGTTTTCTTTTTGTTTTTGTTTTGCTGCTTTTTTAAATGACAGCCTCACATAAGCCTGGCTAGCCTCAAACTTGCCATATAGTGAGGAAACCATTTCTCATCCTTCTGCCTCTACCTCCAGAGTGCTGGTACTGTGCCACTGTTGTGGCTTATTATTATTATTATTATTATTATTATTATTATTATTATTACTACTACTACTACAGGTTTTTCTGTTTCTTAGGGTGTCCTGGTTCACTCTCTGGACCACAGATTGTAGGCATGTGCCAGTATATTTAGCATCTAGAATCTGCCTGGAATTTTTACAAAACTTCCTTTATTGAGGGATAGATTAAAAATGCTTCCTAAGTGGCACATGCCTATAATCACACACTCGGGAGAAAGAGGCAGGAGTATGGAGAAGGAGGACTGAAAAAAATACATAAAAAATAATCAGATTCTAAAGAGTCTATGAGTCCAACAATGCAATAAATTCTACCCTCCTCTCTCTATCATTCCAGGCCCTATGAAAACTCATTCTAGAAATGAGTTATATTACCATTATACCTTCCCTCTTCTCCTTCCTCTCTCTCTCTCTCTCTCTCTCTCTCTCTCTCTCTCTCTCTCTCATGTTTGTTTTGGAGAATGGGTTTCACTATATAGCCCAGGCTGGCCTTGAACTTGAAAAATTACTGCTTCAGCCTCCTGAGTGCTAGGATAACAAGTGAGCACCACATGCTTGACTCTTATATTCCCCTACTATGCTGCCTTTAAAGTGTAAAGAGCCTTTCATGCGTGTCTCTGGGCTCATGCTATCATAAATTGCCTTATTTTGTTAAGAATTTGTACTTCTTGCTTGAATATAGGGGTGACATCTCATGCTTCTTTACATATCATATAATTTTTAACACAAAAATTATTCTCAGAAATTCATCAGTTATTTGTTGAAAATACTTGAAATGGCTACTTTGGTTGATCTGATTATCATAAAGTTTGTTATTGTTGCTGTTGCGAGGCAGGTTTTCAGGATACTTAGGCTATCCTCAAATTTTACATGTAGCCAGGGATGAGCTTGTACTCCTGATCTTCCTGCATCTAGTTCCTAAGTATTGGCATTCCAGGTATGTACCACCATGACTGGCTAGTAATCATACATTTTAAGAACTCTGCTTGTTTTTCTGATCCAGATATTCAACTTATTAATAAAGTGCATTTTCTTGTTTAAGCTCAATGAGTCATTCAAGTAAATATAGATTGCTATCCATTTATAAAGTCATGAGTAAGAGAAGAACTTAATTGAATGCATATTTTAGGCTTAAACATTATGCTTTGAAATATTTGAGAGTTAGGCTGAGCTACATTCTCAGCCCCTGTTTTAGACTTTTTAGTAGTGTGCATATATTGCCCCAAATAAAGGGTTTTATTGTAACACTCTCATACATGTGTGAAGTGTACTTTGATAATATCCATCCCCTTTATTGTCCTTTCTTGTTCCCCTCACTTGCGTGGTTTTCTGCCAGCTAGCTTCTAGGACACTTTACTGGGGAATACTTTGATGACAAGTCTTAGGGTACCAAAGAATTAAGTTAGGATGACAAAATACACCCTTAGTACAATTTTTTTAACTAAAACATAAAAGTTCATGCAAAAGTTACAACATCTGGAATGTGAAAATGAAAGATCATTTAAGGAACAGAAGCTAAACAATCCTAACACTTGAGAAGGTGTAGGTAGGAAGATCAGAATTCAAGGTGAGCCTCAACTACATAATGAGTTTGTGGACAGCCTGGGCAGCATGAGACCATGTAAAAAAAATAAGAGCGGGAGGGCAGAGGGAGATCAAAGCAATATTTCCGGGGTACACACTCAAAATGAAAGAGAATGGAGTACCAATTATGACACCCTTGATTCTTAGCATATTGCAATGAGTTGTGGCATCCTTGTGTACAACTAAACCAGTTAAAATTGTCTATGTGTCACAAGACTATGATCCCAGTACTTAGAAGGTTAAGGCAAAGGAATTGAGAGTTCAAGGCTACATAACAAACCCAGCCTCAAAAGACCAAAAAATTAAACACGTCCCCAAGAAATGAAACAACTACAATGTGTTTGCCTGAGGTGAGAAAAGTCATTGGGATAGTTATTTGCTGACAAGAAAAGTTCTTTATTTAACTGAGTAGTGGTCTCATATCCCATAATTTTGGGATGTTTCCCTCAGTCTCCATCTTTCTCCCTCTCTCCTACTAGTCCCCACTTCTCTTTGTGTGTGTGTGTGTGTGTGTGTGTGTGTGTGTGTGTGTGTGTAAAATTTGTGTGGAAATTCTAGCATGGGAGCACAGCTGCTTCTATACCCAAGACTAAAGACCCTGTCCTCCTCTGTAGGGGAATGTCATATTCTTTGTCCAAGCACATAGTTTCAGTGCAAGTTTCAGGAAGGGTACATAAACGTAGCTAGCAAAATCATATGAATCAGCACTAGCACTCAATGGGATGACAGATGTCTCAGCCAGATTGCCCTTGTATCCTATCTGTGTGAGACAGGGTCTCATGTAGTCCAGACTGGCCTTAAAGTCACGATAATGGTCTTATGATGGCTCAACTTTTAGTCTTTCTGCTCCATCTCCCAAGTACTGGGATTACAGGTGTATGCCACCAAGCTTGGCTTGTCAGTTCCCGCTATTTACCTTCATCGTTACCTGTATTCTTGAACTTATCCTTTGTAGCACAAAATTCTTTTTGGCTAAATTTCCAATGGCATGCAGGAACCTTTATGTTTGTTGTTTCCTACACCTTCCGGAAGAACTATTATGGCAACCACACCTCACTGCTTCGACAACCCCTCATATGTTCTTAACTTGTGCATAGAAGGTATGACAATCAATCATGTTGAATAACCAAGAAAATATTTTAGTTTACTTGTTCTTCACCAATTTATAGCATCCTGTCTCATTTCAGGGGACTATCATGTCTTATACCTCATACACACTCAACTGAAGGGCTGGAAATGTAGTTCAGTGCTTGCCTAGTTTTTGCAAAGCCCTTGGTTCAAGTTTCAAAAATCAGTTGCAAATGAAAAATCTCAGACCCACTCTTTAAAAAAAAAATCTTAACAGGAGGGACACGATGGCTCATACCTGTTATACTAGTAGTTGGGAGGCTGAAGCAGGTGGATCACTGTGAGTTCAAGGCCATCCTGAACAACACAGTGAGGTGTCTTCTCAAATAACAGTGAACAAACAAAAACAACAGCACAACCATTTCTTTGTGTCTACATCAGATTTACATCATTCAATTATATTCAAAGATAAAACACATTTCATTGATATTTTAGATAACATTCTATCTCACCAGCTGAGGCAATTTAGACAAATCCTCAGCTTCATTTCATGATGGGACATTTTTATTGTTCAAAATGCTAATATTATCATCAAATTACCTAAAGATTTAAAATTTTTAACATGATTTTTTCCTATATAAAAACCCTTAAGATTGTTTTAAAATAAAATAATTGGAGTTTACAAAACCCTTAGTAAACACCTGTAAGCATAATTTTTTTTTCAAAAAGTCCTAATATGGTAAACCTATATTTAATCAAGTCAGGCAATAGTGAAAATGAGCAAAAGAAAATTCATAAAGATGTAAAAGCTACAATTTGTTGACCTTTCTTTTTTCCTCACACTTAATTAGAATGTATTATTTAAAACTGGTATGGCTGTTAAGAATCTAATTTTTTTGTTTTACAATACTGGAGATCAAACAGAGGTTCTCAGGCATGCTAGGCAAGTGCTTTAACCACTGAGCTGCACTTCCAGGTCTAAGCACATAATTAAAAAAAAGTATTTCTTGGTGGGTAATTGAATAATTACAGTTCATTAAAATCTATATTTTTATATGTTGAATAGTTTTATTTGTATAAGTAAATGCAGAACACGGTATTTTTTTTTTTCCTGAGACAGGGTTTCTCTGTGTAGCCTTGGCTGTCCTGGATTCAATTTGTAGACCAGGCTGGCCTCGAATTCACAGAGATCTGCTTGTCTCTGCCTCCCTTAGTGTTGGGATTACCAGCATGCACCACTATGCCGGGCCAGATCTCAGGTCTCAAACAACTAGGAATGGAGCTTATTAGTAAGATATGCTGCTTAGCATGTGCAAAAACTTGGACTCTTTCTTCTATCACACAAAATCAAATAAAACAAGGAAAATCAAGGGGTAGCCTGAGTGTGTTGGAACATACCTGTAATCACAGCAGCTGGGAGATGGAGACAGGAGGAACAGGAAGGCCAGCCTGGGCTACATGAGACCTTGCCTCAAACAAACAAAAATAACTTAAAGTGAAATATACTCTAGGTATTAGCACCTTATTAGTATGTGACTGGATCTTGAACATAGTTTTTATTTGAAAAAGCTTAAACTAGTACTGCAATGAATTTAAGGCCACCCACAAGAATCAAACATGTGAGCTCTATAGATATACAGAATTTTAGGAAATTGAGAGAAACATGATAAATACGAAATAGCCTAAGTTCTACTATACAATCCATTATTGATCTAACTTGTTCTACCCCTCCTCCACCACATGTGAGAAAATCTTAGACTACATGCGTCACTTAGGAGCAATCTGCTAGAATAAACTAGACAGGCAGTATCAAGAAAGTGACGAAGTTGGTACTCTTTTTAGCAGGTGAACTAGAGGAAGTTGCAGCCCTACAGCTGTTTCCACCAAGAGTGTCTGGAAATAGATTAGGAGAAGCAAATACCACTCATCCATTACAGCATTGAAGAAACACTGTTTTGTCTACACAGGAGCACAAAATCCATGATGCAAACAGCCAGCATTTAGTCACAAGAATAGTTCCACAAGAGCAGTACAGGAAAATCAACACATCCTTCTTTTTGACCTCTTTATATGAGTAAAGCACACTTTGTGAGGCATGCTTTTTAGTCACACGCTCTATTAACTTTAGTTTTTATTTTAGGTATTTAGAGTCAGAGTTTCATGTATCCCAGGCAGGCCTCAAACTTGCTATGTAGTTGAGGATTATGTTGAGGTTCTGGGATCACAGGTATGCACCACACAGCTGGTTTATGTGGTGCTGGGGATTGACCCCAGGGGCTCATGAATGCTAAGCAAGCACTCTCCCAACTAAGCTACATTGCGAACCCAGCTATTAATTAATTTATTTATTTTGCTGTGGTATCGGGCTTTGAACCAGTGGCTTCATGTAAACTCACCCTGCTCTCAGGCACTGAACTGGTCCAATTGTGCCTATGTACTATGGGACATGGATCTACTCAGCCATAGTCCCAGATCCTAGTATTCATTCTTATGTGTTCCTCTAAAACTTCTTAAGCAAACATCCCTTCTTAAAGTGTATTCATCAAACACTAATAATACACCGGCTAAAGAAGTGAGCAAAGTTTGAGAGCACCCATTGGAAATACTACTTTGTAACTTTTAAATATAATAACGTAGGCTAGAAACAGATGCTGAGCCTCACATCCAAACGTTGAAAGAAGCATAGGGAGTCTACTGGAAAAGAAGAGGGAAGGATAATAGAACTAGAGGTGACAAAAGCTCCACAAGAAGACCATCAGAGACAATCAACCAGGGCCCAAAAGGGTCTCTATGGAGTCTGAAGCACCAACCACGGCCAATACGTGGTCTGCGCCTATGTCCTCTACGTATAAGTAGCCTCTGGGCATCTCAGGCTTCATGTGGGCTCACCAGTTAGGGACTCACCCGTTAGGGGAGTGGGGGATATCTCTGACAAGGACTATGTTGCCTGCTTCTTGATCACTCCCCCCTGATGGGACTGCCCTACCAGGCCACAGGGGAGGAAGAGGAACTCGGTCCTTATATGAATAGATAGGCTGGGGTGTGTGTGGGTGGGTGGGGGCTCTCTTATTCTGAGAAATAGGGAAGGTAGAATAGGGGAGGGAGAGTGGAACTAGGACGAGAGAAGGAAGAGGTCTGTGACTGAGGTGTAAATTGAATTAATAAAAAACGAAAAATTAATGTACCGTATTTCTCAATGTATAGAGTAGTCATACTATTCTTTCAAAGAGTGAAAAATGGCCAAAAAAAAGGTTTTTTTTTTCAACTCCCATCGTTACTACTCACCAAACATTATGCTGACAGTTGAGAAGAATAAAAGGTTGTAAGATGATAATACTTGCAAATTTTACTTGGCTAATTCAAGCTCCATTTTACCTATGGAAAAAACAGCAGGTCAGGGTGGCCACGTATTATTCAACATAATTTTAATCGTGAGCGTAAATGCTTGTTTACTGCTATTGATGTTAAAACATGCTCATAGAAGGAAAACTTTGGAGCCAAGTATGATGGCTCACACAAGAGCCTGCAGCAGGAGTACTGCTGTAAGTTTTAGGCCAGCACGGGCTGCAGAGTGAGATATTTAATCTCCTTTCAAAAAATGACTACCATTTTAATGAATAACGAAAATGCGGTACATATGTACACCACGTAACATTCAGCGGTAAGCAAGAGGGAAATCCACGTATGTTCTCCCTTATGTGTGGCTCCCTTGGCTAAAATGTATAGATGTATAAAGTTGAGCAAGTATAAGGGCAGATGTCCTATACAATTTAGAAAGAAGACAGAGAGAAGATAGGATTGGATGATGAGGAATCGGGGAGAACCTGCAGGATCTCTATGCTTGTATTATGAAAGCAGATATAAATATAGCTTTTAAAGTTTCAACTCCATCATAGTTTTTTTTTTCTTTATTTCTGGTAGATACTGAATAAAAATTTACTTGATAGCGAAAGTGCAAATCCTAAAGCACAACTCCATCGCTGCAAAGTGGCCATTTTAACTGTATTTGTAGAGTCTGGGACTGGGCAAGTGTTTGAGTGGCTGCCTTAAACTAGCTATGTTGTCTATATTATTTGTGAGTTAATTGGAATAAAGTGACTTTAATATATTTTTTTAAATTTTTATTTACTTTTTAATTAATTAATTAATTACAATTTATTCACTTTGTATCCCCACTGCAACCCCCTCCCTTGTCTCCTCCCAGTCTCACCCTCCCTCCCTCTTCTCTCCCTATGCTCTTTCCTTAGTCCAAAGGTTAGGGAAATACCCGTCCCCTTCTGTCTGACCCTAACCTATCAGGTAACATCAAGGCTGGCTGCATCATCTTCTTCTGTGGCCTGGCAAGGCTGCATCCTCCCAGGGGGAGGTGATCGAACAGCCAGCCACTGAGTTCATGTCAGAGACAGACCCTGTTCTCCTTACTAGGGAACCCAATAAAGTGACTTATTTTAAAGAAATTACCATTTTTAGTATTAAGCAAGTTCTATAACATATTTTATCTATCTATCTATCTGTCTGTGTGTATATTATATATAACTAGTTATAGATATATGTAAATGTATACATATATACATATGTATATAAAGGCAGAATTGCTACAGTTAACACCTTGATCTAAGTGTTAATGTTTGCAGTTTACATTCATATAATAGTATCTTCCCATCCAACCACCATTCTGAATGGTTCTGTTCCCCAGAGGAGGTTAGTGGCACTTGGAGCTCTGAAGGGGTATTCCTTTTAGTGTCCTGTGAGAGGATGTGGAGACTCACAGGCCTGCACCTCCCTACCTTTTTATTTTTTTATTTTCCTCTTACAGAGCGGGGAGCAGAGGCAGGAAGTCAGAGTTAGGGGTGAAATCCTTACAGGAAGCTGTGTGACCTTGGGCAAGTCCCTTCCCCTCTCTGGGCCTCAAGTGGAGATAATAATCACAGACCACAGCTAAAGACAACTAGACTCATTAAGTTTGCCGCCATTATGGTGGAGAGTTGGAGAACAGCCAGTGCCAGGCAGGGCTCCTCTTGAGGCCTGACAGCCCGGGGCCAAGGCGCCAGTAGGGAAGCTCCTCCTTGGCTGACCCTCCTCCCCCAGAGTATATGTGAATGATGAATCATTAAGGTTACTATTTAAAAATGACCCAAGAAGGCCTGGAGGTGTAGTTCTGTGATAGAATAATATGTGTCTAGCATGTGAAAGTTCCTGGGTTCAATTCTCAGCAAGACAACAACAAAAAATGCCCAAGAGATAATAGTTCATTAGCCCTTCTTACTTTAAAACCACAGCTCATATGTTTCATCTTGCTCCTTGCCAAATTATGCTTAGACTGCTACAGAAAAAGACTCCCTTTCCCCTTTTCACTTAAATTTTAAACATAAAAAATAAAAATTCATTCCTCATAAAGAAAAATTTGAAATATGCTTTGGTAATGCTAGTATTAATTTAATTTAAAGGTAGTTTTTTACAACTGTCTAATGTCTTCAAATTTTTTAAACTTGCCAATTGGAGCCCTATCAGCTCTTGATTACCCTAAGGGAATGAAGTGCTGCTATCACACACACTTGAGAGGCTAATCTTTCTCTCATATTCCTGTACTTTCCAGAGGCCTCAATCTTTTTTACAGCTTCCCTGACCAGAGACGCCTTCTTTGCTTTTATACCATCATTCCCTGAATTTCATTTGTTTTAATGGGTTCCAAATACAACATAGGTTGTTTCCCAGGTGAATGTTAATAATCCAAAATACTTAAATGATATTAGATTTCCATTTTCCTGCTATTGAATTTGATCACTACTGACTAAATGAATTTTTATCAGATTTGTATAGGATATGTCCAGGAAGGTCTGACAACATACAGGCTATGTGTTATACAAAGAATTCGCTTTGGAATTGCCTTCGGGATATACAAGCAAGGCAGTTGTCTTCTAGAGTAGCTGAAACCCAGATACAAGATGTGTATGTGTGTGTGAGAGAGATGCTATGTCACTGGGAAGAGACCAAGATTTTGGGGCCAAAACTGAATAATAAAAACAGTTTGTGCAGTGCCAAGGACTGAACCCAGGTCCTCATGCATGCTGGGCCAGAATTCAACAACTCAGCTATACTGCCAAACCCAAAGACATTTTTAATTAAATAAATTCTAAGAAAATATCATTAGGTAATAAAATATTTTGTGCATAACTGTAGCAAAAGGATAACAACTCCAATGTGGTAAATTACCTCTAATTTAAGCATTCCATTTATGTATTTATTTAGGTACTGGTGATGGGAACCAGAGCCTAATGCATGCTGGGGAAGCACTTCACTACTGAGCCACAACCTGTATATATAGTATGTATGTATGTACATATGTACGTATGTATGTATGTATTATCTCCATAGCCCAGAATGGCCTTAAAGTCTCTATATAGCCAAAAGTGACCTTAAAATTCTAATCTTCTTACCTCTACCACCATTACACTGGGACTCCACGCATGCACTGTCATATCTAGTTTATATAGTGATGGGGACTGAACTCAGGGCTTCTTGCATGCTACCCAGGTCCTCTGGAAGAGCAGTCAGTGCTCTTAAACACTAACCCATTTCTCCAGCCCACCAATCTTATATTTTTAAATATGCAAGTGACTTCAAATATCTAAGAGCCCTTAACCTGCTAATATGTTTAAATAAAAAAATAAATAAGTTTTCAATTTTTATCTAGTCTTTTTTTTTTTTGAGACATGTCTCATTCAGTAGCCAGAGCTAGCTTCAAATTTGCCATCGAGCTGAGGATGACCTTGAAATCCTGATCCTCCTGCTCCTGCCTCATGGTGGCTGGGATTATAAGTGAGCTGCACTATGCACAGCCAGAGTTTACCTAGTCTTGTTCTTAGACTATAAAAAGCACAGCTGAGTCAGGCACATTATTAGGAGGAATGTCGTTAGTTAATCTAAGATATACAAACCATTGAGATATATGCTAGTATTTTTCTATATTTTTCTTCTCTTTCCCTACCATAATTTAGTTTTCACAAACACAATTTTAGTTTTCTCCCTATTTACTCTTTTACCTGTCAACAATAGTTGAACTTTGTACTAAATACATAGTTCAGTAGTTTAAAAAGGAAGAGGAACACAGCTTAGTGACATAACACTGGTAAGTGTGGTGTGTTCAGCTGAACACTTAATTAAAATGTCCAATTCACAGTTATATAGACGTATATAATGTCAATATGTCTTTGAATATATTTCTATTGGGATAGAATCAAAAACCTCTAGTAACTTATCAAATACATTTTTCAAATAAATGCTTTAAAAACAGTTTGCTGAAGGCTGGAGAGCTGCTTGTCCTTTGAGAAAACACCCTGCTCTTGCAGAGGACCAGGATTCTGATCCAGCACACATACCAGGCAGCTCACAACCACCTGAGGACAACTGCAGTCACATGCAAATACCCCCTACCCCCCACCCCCCACATATACATAACGACAGGGAGGGATGGGAAATATGTGAATATAGTATTCACATATGAACTTCCACAACTTAAACATTTAAATTTTTAAAACCAGGTTTTAGCAGGGTGTGGTGGCTAACACTTTTAATGCCAGCCTTAGGAGGCAAAGGCAAGTGGATCTCCACGAGTCTGATGCCAGCCTAGTCTACATAACAAGTCCCACGCAAGCCAGAGTCTAAAAGAACAAAAAACAATAACCAAATCAAAACAAAAACATTTGGATAACATTTAATATTAGCTAATTTTACAGCATAATTTAGCTATATTTATTTTTGCCATAATGTAAAGGAACCTTTTTTTTTTGCGATGCTTCCAGGATACCTGGTCTAGAAGGGCTGATTGTTCTGTGAATTTTAAAATAAAAACATCATGATTATTACAAGAGAACTTTTAAATAAAAATCAATCATTATAAACAATTAAGTCTATGTACTAGTGAGAACTATGTATACTATAAAATATCACATTGTTGCACTGCCTTTCTCTAAATATTAATATAAAATAAGATTTTAAAAAAAGCAAAGATGAAAAAGTTCTTACAATGCTGGGGATTGAACCCATGACCTCATGCATGCTAAGCAAGCACTGCAGAGTGCTACCGCTAAGCTACAGATCCCCAGAGATTTTGTCTTTCATGTGCTTTTGAAGTCAGGTGCTGTAGAACAGTTGGTAGAGTGTTTATCCAGTATGTTAGATGCTTTGGGTTTGATCCTCAGCACTGCATAAACTAGATATGGTGGTGCATACCTGGAATCCCAGTATTTAGGAGGTGAAGGCTGGAGATTCAGAAATTACAGGCTATTCCCTGCTACATATTGAGCCTGTGTACCATGAGGTGATGCTTTAAAAGTAGAGAAGTAAAGTGCTATCGATAGCTGATGCCTATGAACAAATTTAAACTTGGGTAGAGACAGATAATAGTCAAGCCAGGGTTAATGGATTTCTGAGTTCATTACATGTTGTTGGTCACTTGATATTTACTTTCACTACACAAACATAATAATTTGAAACAAATGATACTTTCATTTCGGAACCTTGGGCTCTGCTCTCTTAAGCTACTGAAATGCTTACTTGAGGGCCAGAGATAAGTTCAGTGATAGAGTGCTTGCCCTGCATACACAAGACCTTGAGTTTCATCTCCAGCATTGCAAGAGGAGAACTTATTTTACAAGCAATTTAGTGTTTTCAGTCAACATAAACTTAAATTGAAAAATTTCACTTAGCCTAATAGGCCTGCAATCATAGCTACTCAGGAGGCAGCCAGGGGCATGACAGATAGAAGGCCAGTTTGACATACACAGTGAGTTCAAGGCCACCCTGGGCAACTTATCAACCTGTTTTCTCATAATAAAAAAGTAAAATGAGAGCCAAGAATATAGCTTAGTGGTAGATTGCTGGACTAGTATGCACAAGGCCCTGAGTTACATCTCTAGGAAAGAAAGGAAGGAAGAAAACAAAAAAGAAAAATATTGCAAAAGAGAGAAAGAAAAAGAAAATGGTCACATATGAGTGAGTGAGCCCTGGTGGTTCATATCTGTAATCTCAGCACTGAGAAAGCTGAGGCAGGAGGATCAACTCAAGTTCAAGTTTGGCCTCAGCTAAAGAGAAATACTTTGAACAAACAAAACAATACACACACACACACACAAGCTGAAACTGTCACATGGTCCTGTGAATAAGGCTTAAAGACAAACAACTACAATTCCCATAAATGTATAAGAATGGAGAAGTTATTGTTAAAACCAAATTGGAATAGAGATTTTCAAATCAATACTTTTCTCAGAAAACAAATCAGTGGCTTCCTGGGTCATGCAGGGATGATGGGAGAAGACTGAATACAAAATGCCCAAGGAAATTAGCATGAGAACTGTTCTATATCTTTACTATGGTTGCAGTTACAGAATTTTACATGATTCCAACATTAATGTAATAATACATTTAAAAGCTGCTAGATTTAGTTGGATACAAGTAACATGTTTAAGAAATGAAAAAGAAGGTTACATATTGTTTTTGAACAAAATCTCTAATGTTCAAGTTTACCAATAAAGACTCAGGAGCCAGATGCTGGGATGAAAGCCTACTAGCTCAGAGAGGCAGAGAAAGTACTCAGCTGACCTTCCTACTCAGCCTACATCCCAGAAAGATAAAAAACCCTTCTTCTTCTTCTTCTTCTTCTTCTTCTTCTTCTTCTTCTTCTTCTTCTTCTTCTTCTTCTTCTTCTTCTTCTTCTTCTCTAAGCTGTCTTAAATACCCTTAAGACTCAATGTCCTTCCTTTTTTACTTCCTGTCAGTGTCTCTCTATCCATCCTCTGGACTTCCTCTCACTCTCTATGTTTTTTTTTTCCCTATGTTCAGTGCCTGTCAGCTGGTTTCTTGCTCCACCTCTTGACGTACGGTTGATTTTATTTAATTCTGTTTACAGGAAGCTCTTAAATTAAAGGTGTGTCCTAGGGCTCTTAAATGAAAAGCCACACCACACCTAGAAACAAGTTTTCTAGTACACAGTCTCTCGGTCCACAATGTGACCAAATATCCTGCAACAGTTAAACTATCTCACCAGTCATTTTTTTTTTTTTTGTTTTGTTTTGTTTAGTTTTGAAACAGAGTCTCATTACATAACCCAAGCTGGCCTCAACACTTGAAATACTCCTGCTTCAGCTTTCTGAGTTTCCTGGCGGGTTTCTGAGATTACAGGCAGTTGTCACCAGGAAAACGATCACCCAGAATCAGATATATAATAGCCAAATACATTCTCCCAAAGACTTGAGTGTGTAACTAGTAATATCCATCAACATTTCAAGAGACATAGACTTCTTAGGCACTCCTTTCTTACCTTCCCAGGTTTCTTGATGACAGAAGCCATTGGCGAGCCTGGAATCCGGATATCCCTTGTAGTGAATGGCTTCATGGTGTTATCATTCTGTGTACAGAGGAGAGACGTGCACGGTTGCAGCGCTAGTAGCATACCGATCAAATACTTGGGAGAAAGAGCTGTTGATGAACAGGGAACTACTTCATACAGACTCACAGTACTCTAGTGAAAATGTCTCACCACGAAGCAAGTGGGAAACCCAAAATTCCTGTTGATCAAGGAATGGCACTCTTGATATTTTGGAGGGGAGAACTACATGGTGCTTACCTAGTGCCCCAGAAAAGTGAACAGTCAATATTGAGCAATATATACAATATACTCAGGCCCTAAAACTAATTTTTTTTTCCTTATGGTTGGCCCTATTGCTATACAATTGAAAACTATAAGGTAACAGACATATTTATGCCTGATATTTCATTTGTCTCTTAGTTTTAGTTGAATTGTCTTTGGTCATTTCCTGCATAATATTACCCCAACAACTCAGGATTTTAAAATGCACTCTTTTCCAAAACTAGAGTCACCCCCAAAATTCATGTTCGCCCATTCATCCATGCCAATGCCTAAAGTGATTAGAACCTGCTCAGTTAAGGAACTCCAACATGATCTACAAGCCTGAAAAAGGCCAAGATTCCAGAGGGGTTTTTTGGTTTTTGTTTTTTGTTTGTTTGTTTCCTGCTTTGTTTTGTTTTGTTGACTTTCGTTTCACATGAAAACTCAGTTAGATAAAGTGAAGAAGGTACATAAGGACAGGCTGTCTGCTCCATTTAGATGTACTCCCTGAGTTGGCAGTGATGGTCAGAGTTCACAATGCTCCACATTATTATTTCTTGTCCTTGGCTTATCCAACCCAGTTACATGTTGCTGTTCTTTTTAGTTTAATGAAAAACTTTATTTTCTATTTTTGTTATCATTCCTCTCATACGGTAGCTACTTTCCTTCCATGAAAGTCTGGTTAAACTTATGACCTAGCTCTAAACAGCACACAGCTCACTGTCTTCAGAAGCTACTCTCAAATGAAGGCCAAGTTCCCATCTGAGGCATCTTTGAAAAGAGAAGAAGATGTTTTTCCCCAACAACACATTTTCACATCTACTGACTCTTAAGTCTGGAAGTTGACATTAGCCAGAATCTCTCCTATTCAAATTTCAGCTTAGCTCTTGTTTTGTCATAGATGTTTACAGAAAAGAAGAATAAAAGTCATGTAACTATTACAACTAAGTAACCTAATGACATTTAAAAACATAAAGTATGGATATACCTATGGCCTAAATGTTTAAATTAAAGGCTATGTGTCAAAATGGTAGTGGAAATGTCTATATTATTCCCCGGGCATAGTGGTGCATGCCTGTAATCTCAGTACTCAGGAGGCAGAGGCAGGCAGATCTCTGAGAATTCCAGGCCAGCCTGGTCTACAAAGTGAGTCTAGGACAACCAAGACTACACAGAGAAACTCTGTCTTGAAAAATAAAAAAAAAAAAAAAATCCTATATTATTGAAATAAAGGCCAAATTAGCTCGGTAAATCTATTCCTTAACATCCTATAATTACTAAATTATATAGAAGAAAATGAAATTGTTTTGTCACCTAACATTTTAGCACAAATGAACTTGTGTGTGTGTGTGTGTGTGTGTGTGTGTGTGTGTGCTTACACATTTGCCTGCACATGAAGGCAAAGGTCAAATCAGATATTTTCTTCACTCACTTTTCCACATTACTTTCTGAGGCCGGGTCTCTCATAAATGTGGAGTTCACAAATTCATTTAGACTGGCTAGCTAGCGAAAACTCAGGGACTTCCTGTCTATTCCCAACCTCTGCTAGTGCTGAGACTATAGGCGCAAGCTACCGTGCCTGAGTGCTTTTGTTTTAGTTTTAACATGGGCACTGGGATCAAACTCTGACCTTCATGCTTGTGTGACGAGCACTTGACCAAGTAAGCTATCTCCGTAGTCCTCCACCTTTTGTTCTTTAACACAGCTCTCATGTAGCCAGGCTGGCTTAAACTTGTAGTCAAAGATGACCCTAAACTCCTGATCCTCCGATATCTGCCTCAGTGCTGGCAAGAACTGAACTTTTCTTAGGTTAACCAGAACAGAGAGAAAGTTGGTCCACTGGTCCATGGCAGACTCAACCTCAATCAATATCTCTCTGTCTGGATCTCTCTCTCTCTCCTCCCCTACTATAGTATACAGGCTGGTCTGGTGTTTCTAGGGTCCAAGAATCTTCCTGTCCGCTTTTCCATTATTCCATCTATTAGAGGCACTTCACAACTCCCAGGTCCATCTATAGTTCAGGGTCAGAAAACGATGTTATTTCAACCCCTCGAATAATGACTTTTAGTTTTACGGGTAAAACCATAAACTGTTTCTGTTTAAAGATCTTTTTTAAAATGTTATGTATATGTGTGAGCTGAGTGAGTTTCTTTGCATCTCACATGTGCAGGAACCCACAGAGGCCAGAAGACGGTGGCAGATCAGCTGAAACTGGAGTTCCAGGAGGTCACGTGCTGCCGCGCGGACGCTGTTAACACCACACTGTATTAGGGAAATGAAACTTTTCCACAAAATTAAAACGTGAATACCGTACCAGGTTTAAACGTCGTTCAAAGTTCTGGCTTATCTGCAAAGCAGTGTGCAGTTCCCTGAAAAAGAAGAGAAATCAATACTGTAGTCTGCCCATCTGAAGGAAAAGGTGTAGCTGAATAGACAAATGATCAAAATAGTAATTCAAAGTATAGCACTCACCGTTCGTGCATTGCTTCTCTAATTGCTATATTCATTCCTTCCTCCTAGGTGGGGAAAGAAGGATAAACTAAGTGCCCAATTTCTACTGTTCTACTAAATTTCATTTGGGTTGGGAGTTTCAAACTTTCACTAAGAGGAACTTTATTGTTATTCACCAGGCTATGGAAGAGCTACATTGCTTCATTATAAACAATTCTCTACACAAGTGTCTGGCTCTCTACTCTTTGTTACACTACAAATTACCACAGTAGTAGTCTACTTGTTATGCATTTCCACGTATCAGATACACAGAAACTGACTGCATGAGAAATGCTGTAGCTTTCAGCAGCTGAGGAAGAGAACACCAAGACTGACAATCGAATGCTTTTCTCTTCTAATAGTATTCTGGTAGTCTTAGTCTATAGCATACTAAATGCCTACCAGTA
Organism: Meriones unguiculatus; assembly: GCF_030254825.1. Classification (NCBI taxonomy): domain Eukaryota; kingdom Metazoa; phylum Chordata; class Mammalia; order Rodentia; family Muridae; genus Meriones; species Meriones unguiculatus. The sequence goes on from NC_083369.1 coordinate 120,072,434, forward strand.
TGGATTTGTTTAAATAAATAATGGAATGAAAAGAAGATTGAAATCAAACTATTGACATTCAAAATATGCATGACAGTGCTGGTGAGATGGCTCAGTGGGCAAAAGTGACCTGGTTTTATCCCTAGGACCCACATGATGGAAGGGGAAAAGCAGCTCCCTAAGGTTGTCCTCTGACCTCCACACTTTTACCCCAAAATGCCCCATCATAAAACTACACATCAAACAAACAAAGGAAATAAAAATTTAAAACATGTATTATCTAAGTGTGGAAATGGATTCTTTTATATAAAATTATAAGAGAGGCACTTAGAATGTTTTAAAAAGAAGTAACAAGTATTAGTGAAAAATCTGGAGAAACTATAACTTTTGGGTACTGCTGGGGGTGATGAACATGGTATAGATTTTGTAGAAAAGTCCCAAAAGGGATGGAAATAAAAACTATACATAATATTTTACACCGACATTCATAACAGCACCATTCACAAGAGGTAAACAAACAAGTGTCCTTCAAGTAGATGAGGGGCCAAATGTGCTATGCCAGAATATTATTTAGCTATATGTAAAAAAAAATAAGGTATGATCTAAGTATGTAGCTCGGTGGTAGAGTACTTATTTAGCATATACAAGGATCTGGGACTCAACTACCAGTACTACAAAACAACAAAAGTCCTGATCTGTACTGCAACGTGGACAAATCTTGAAAACATTATACTTAAGTAGAAAAAACCAGGACAAATACTAAATGATTATAATTATACCTAGACTAGTCAAAATTCATAGAGCCAGAAAGTAGGAATGGAGCTTACAGGCTTGGACTGGGGTGGTTATGAGAATATAAAACTATTGTTTAAATGGATACATAGTTTCTTTGGGACATGATAAGAAAGTTCTAAAAAAAAAAAAAAAGAAAGGGTTGTTTAACATTCTGAATGTACTAATACCATTAAATGTACTCTTAAAAATGGACATTGCAGCTGGTCCTAATGAGACCTGATAAGCTAGGGTCAGATGGAAGGGGAGGAGGACCTCCCCTATCAGTAGACTTAGAGAGGGGCAAGGAGGAGATGAGGGAAGGAGGGAGGGAGGGATTGGGAAGGAATTGGGTGGGGGGAACGGGGGAACTACTGCTTGGATACAAAGTAAATAAATTGTAATTAATATAAAAAATAAAAATTTATTTAAAAATGGAACAAGGGATACAGTCTGTGGCAGACTGCCTGCCTAGCATGGGTGAGGCCCTGTAGTATCTGCTACTCTATGAAGGCCGAGACAGGAAGATCACCTAAGCTCAGGAGTTCAAGTCCAGCTGAGGCAACACAGTGAGGCCCCATTTCAACACAAACAAATGAAAAACAAATCCCACAAAGAAACTTTGGGCAGAAGATAATGCTAATAATGTAAAGTTGAAGAAAATTTTGGGGCAAATGAGAGAATATTATAAAAAGAAATTCATATTTATTATCAATACTGAGCTATTATTAATAACATTTAAGAATTTCTAAAAATACCATTTCCTGTTTATTTTATCCTTTAGTAGTTCTCTTTTGGGGGAAGGACATATTAAGACAAAGTCTCCTGTAGATAAATATGTATCTTAGACTGGCCTTGAACTCCTGATTTTCTTGCTTCCAGCTTCTGAGCATTGGGATTTATGGCCACTGTAGTTTTGGATTTCTATTTTGTATATAGTCAGTGATTCATACAGTGTACTAGCACAGTAGTGTATATTCAAAATGTATAAATAAACATGGTTATATGTACTTCATAGGCATGTAAACTTACAGTTTCTTATTGACATCTGTGATTAAAAGAATTAAAAGGTCCAGGCATGAAGTCCTCCCCTATCAGTGGACTTGGGGAGGGGCATGCATGTAGAGGGTGGAGGAAGGGAGGGATTGGGATGGGAGAGAGGGAGGGAACCACAGGGGGGATACAAAGTGAATAAAGTGTAATTAATAAAGAATGAAAAAAAAAGGTCCAGGCATATAGCTCTATGGTATGCTTAGCATTCACAAAAACCTGGCTTCAAACTCAAACAAAAAATAAATTTAAAGATTATGTCCTTTAATGTGGACACTGAATGTCTCGAAGTGGTACAAAGTCATTATGTAGCTGAAAATGACCAGGAACTCCTGATCTTCCGTCTTCCATCTCAAGCACTGAGACTCCTGGAATGTGTTACTACAGCTGGCAGTTCATTTGCTTTGTTTTAGGAAAACATTCCCTGGATTAAAAAGATAACTGTCAGCTGGGTTGTGGCGGCACATGTTTGTAATCCCAGCACTCGAGAAGGCAGAGGCAGGTGGATCTCTGAGTTTGAGGCCAGCCTGGTCTACAAATTGAGTTCAGGACAGCCAAGGCTATGCACAGAGAAATCATGTCTTGAAAAAAAAAAAAAAAAACTACAACAACAAAACAAAATAAATGTAATTGCCCGTGACTGTTTTTAGAATTACAGAAACAGCTGTTTTAATAATAATAATAATAATAATAATATAGGGTGAGATGGTGCAGGGAGGGAAGATGCTTGCCTCCAGGCCTCCTGATGATGACCTGTTTGAAATACAGGAAATACAAGGAAATGTACAGCAGAAGAAAAGAATCAGGTTCCACATGTTAGCCTCTGACAGCCACATACGTTATGGCATGTGTGTGCACTCGGACACACACACACACACACACACACACACACACACTAAATCCAAAAAAATGATTTAATTTAAAATGAGCAGGTGTTAATTTTGAGAATTCTCTAACCTGTTTGATTTGGAAAATCCGGTTGGATGATGTACGAGTATGGGAAGGTAGAAACAGCTGAAAATTAAAATAGAAGAGTTAAATTTTCTTTAAAGTTATTAATTAGTCATTTAAACTATGAAGTTAATCTTATTTTGTCTAAAATACTTTATTGGGTGTACAGCATCAGGGGTATTTGTTACCTTCAAAGCTTAAAAAGTAAAAGTGGGGCCTGGTGGTGGTAGTGGTGGTACACATCTTTAATCCCAGCACTTGGGAGGCAGAGGCAGGCTGATCTCTATGAGATCGAGGCCAGCCTAGTCTACACGGATAAACCCTGTCTCAAAAAAATAAATACATGAATAAATAAATAAAAGTGGGTCTTGACTAAAGTATTTTTATTCAGAAGTCTATGTGGGAAATTACAATTGCTAGCAGAAAAAAAAACATGAGACAAAATATCAACTTTTTGTTTGTTCATTTGTTTACCTCTGACGTTAATCTGTTTTTTGAGACAAAGTCTTATGTAGGCCCAGATTGGACTCAAACTCCTTATAAAGCTGAGCCCCTCCACTTCTGAGTGCTAGGGTTTCAGGTACAATACCACATCCAGCCTCTTCGTCAACCTTCCTTTCTTAAAATACCAGATATCAATGTCACCTCAGCTTTCTTGCTGCTTTTAGCCAAGCACTAAAGCTCAGTGAGAAGTGTTACCAGCAGCCAAGCTGCCACACAAACAAAGGGAACAGGGACAGAATAATGTCATCGCATATCTTAGAATCTTGCTGGTGAAAACAAATTTCCATAATATGTGTTGAGTTAAGGCAAACACTTTCAAGTAGTTTACATTTTATTCTTGGTTGCTAAAATACTTGTTGCCTAGGTCCTTTCTCTTTTTTTTTTTTTTCAGAACTACTTTTGCTTTTTTTTTGTTTTGTTTTGTTTTATCTCAAAGCTTGTGAAAACCCATGTAAGAGGAGAATAAAACAACAAGGGGATTTAAAGCTAAACATAGACATAAAGCTTAAAACACCCTCAGAACTTATCTATCCTATCTGTACTCTGGTTGTTTCCCAAAATGCTTGGTAGTGAATTTATCATGTCTGGCTTTCACATTCTGATTTTATGTATGGTGACAGGGAATCAAACCTAAGATTGTCTATATGATAGGTATGTGTTGCGCCACTGAGCTACATCCCCAGCCTCATTTTATATTAAGAACACACTGAGTGGAACATTTCAAAAATACCTAATGAGTACCTACTGTATGATACAGCATTTTGCTAGGACCTGATGATCTAGAAGTAAATACACTATCTTCCTGAACTAGTTAGTAAAAACAAAAACAAAGAAACACCAGAGCAGAGTTCTGACTTGTGGGAGTTCCAAAGGGAAGAATTGTGCTTATGGTCCAATAGGAGGCCTCACAAAATAGACAGGAATACTTTTCTCAGATTTATTATTTTATATGTATAAGTGTTTTGCTGTATGTAACCACATGTGTGCCTGGTGCCCTTAAAAGTCAGAAGAGAGCTTTGGATACCCTGAGACTGGAGTTACAAATGACTGCAAATCCCTATGTGGGTGCTGGGATTCAAATCCAGGTCCTCTGCAGGAGAAGCGCGTGCTCTTAACCACGGAACTATCTCTCCAGCTGGAGGTAGGAGTTCTAACTCTGTACAGAAGGCCTTCCAATGAATAGGAATAACAACTCAGGTAGAGGGGCATGTACCAAGCACAGAGAAGCTCGAGGCTGACAGAACTGACTGGGAGGAAGTGGCAGAAAACCAATTTGATGAAAAGTGGCTAAAACTGAATTGTAAGTTTTAGAATTTAGCCTTTGTTCTCAATAGAAAGCAAAGTATAGGTTTCTCTGCACTCCTACATCTTAAAGGTCTTTTAGACAAGCAAGTTTTGTCTGCTTTGAAAGGCTAAACACAAAGTAGTAGCAGTATGTGGGGAAAGTTACGAGTGAAGGAAGGAGGGCTTGAAAAATAGTCAGTGGTCTAAATAAAATGGGGGCTTGGAATGAAGGAAGTGGGTTGGAATGATTAGGAAGTGAAAAAAGCACTCAGTGTAAGCCTCACAGTTGAAAATAATAGGCATATGGCAGCCAAGAAAAAGAGTGAAAATGAATGTGTGTCAAACACATGCTTTCTTGAAAGAGATGACCTTATGTTTTACTATGTTTTAAATGTTATCACATGACTTCTGCAAGAGCAGATTACTTCACTAATGATGTTTTGTTCATAGTGTAAAAATCATCTTTCCCATAATCTTTTGCTAGATGGTAGAAGAACAGTGAAGATTGTAAAAATGGCCACAGAATATTCATACATGCATTGAAAAATCAAAACATAGAAATTACACGTGGCACCACATGAAGTGGTGCATATCTGTTGTCCTAATACTCAGGAGGCAGAGGCAAACAGATCTCTGTGAGTTCAAGGCCAGCTTGGCCTACATGGCAAGTTCCAGGACAGCCAGGGCTACATAGGCTATCCCTTCTCAAAAAGAAAATTTTCTTTTAAAGGGCACGCCTTTGAGTTCCTATAGAGGTTACATCTGGAGATTATTATCACTGTTTCGTCATAGTTTTGGTAGAAGTATGACTAACTCCTACATTTTAGTATTTGTCACACCCTTATTGTATGTAAGGAGCTGCTTTTCTTATCAGAGGGAAAGAGAAGAGATTAAGACATAGCTAGCTATAGATATGTCCTTCGGGGACCTTATGATCCCTTTAAGAAACCAACGATGGAAACAAATATATCAAAATGAGAACTATTGAGCATGATGGTGCACATCCGTAATCCCAAACCTCAGAAGCTGAAGGAGGAGGATTAGACATCCAGGTAACCTGGAACACATAATAGAAGCCTGTAGAAACACACAAAACACAGAGAAGAACCCCAGCTGAAAACTAATTTTGCCCCCTTTGCGTTATTTTATTTTGGATTGGCGAAAATACTTAGTGAAAATATTTGCCTCAAATAAAACCATTTAGACAGAGGCTGGTGAGACGGCTCAGCAGTTATGAATGTGTACTGTGCTTGCAGAGGACCTGAGTTTAATTCCCAGCACACAACTGCCTGCAACTCCAGATTCAGGGGATTCAACACTCTTGTCTGGACTCCCTGGGTATTTATACACACACAAACACACACACACTTTAAAGTAAAGTAAATGTTAAAAAGAAAAACATGCACACATTAGAAAACATGTAGACAAAAAAAAGGACAAAGCGACAAGAAGCAAATGGCAAATGGAAGGAAAGGATAATGGGGATAAAAAAACAAAGGCCAAGCAGGCATTCAGGGGAGTAAGAGACAGAGGACAGAGGCTTAAGGTAGCATTTGATTTGAGTTGTGCCCCGTAGAGTGAGGAGTTTGGCTGCATATGCCATAGAAAAGTGGAAATGATTGATATATTTTAGCAAGGATATTAACCTGGTGTGCAGCCAGGCAGGGAGAGAAAGAAGAGAAGGTTCTGATGCCAAAAGAGTTGAAGATGACAGAAAGTTTTAGAAGATATGCTCAAATTTTTCATTGTAGAAAAATTATTGACCCCAGTAAATATAGGAGAGGAACAAGTAGGAGGGTCTACCCAGCAGCACTCTATATTTAATTTGAATGGACATCTGCAGAAATTCAGCTCTAAGCATGGTGTAGTTCCTAGCCAGAGGTGGCGTATGACAAGTGTGGGCTGCTAACTCAAACCACCTATTTTCTAGCCATTTTTTTTGGTCTAATGTTTCAATACACTGTGTGTGTGTGTGTGTGTGTGTGTGAGAGAGAGAGAGAGAGAGAGAGGGATGGAGGGAAGGAAGGAGAAAGAGGTGGCAAATCATTCCACACTCATTATACCAGATTTCTTGGAAGATATTTTGATCTTCTAGTAAGTATCAATATAAGTATATATACTGATATACTTTACGCATATATATATATGCATATATTGATTAAGTATATATATTGATAATTAATAGTGCAAAGGGCCAGTTTAATTTGAAGCAAAGACCTAAAATTTCCTATCAGAAAACTTTGCTCAGGAAATCATGAGAGGACAGTGTGACTGAAATGAATCTCATTGTGTTGAGTAGGGCTGAAGTGAACTTATATAACCATAAGCCAATGGAGGAATTTTAAATTGGATACATGTAGCTCAAATATTTGATTGGCTGGTTCTTTTAGTAGTACCCATGTGGAAAATCAACCAGAGAAAGCAAGAACTCTGGAAGTTAAGTTTCCCCCAAAATAAAGTGGTGCTTGCAAGGAAGTTGCTTTGTGTTTTTCTCTTATGTGAAACAAGATACTGAAGCTGAAATAGAACTGGGTTGTAGTCTAGGAGGATGAAATTCCTTGGAAGGAAGCAAGAGTACCAGTGCCAAGAAATGATGTCATGAGGTGGAGGGGGCTAGAGTGAACTAGCTGAAACTCACTACCAACAAGTGTGTTTAACTAAAGAAATTAAAGAAGTCTGGGGCTTATTTTTTCCTAAAAAGCACAGCTGGGTATAGTGGTCTATGAATCCCAGTACTCTAGAGGTTGAGGCAGAATCTTGAGTTTCTGTGGCGCCTATACTGCATGGAAATGAGAAACAGAATTAAAAATTAATTTGTATAAATATTTTTAAAATAATTAATTTTAAAATGTCCTAATTTTACTATTTTTTTTTAACTCATTTCCTAGTGCAGTTGCTAGATACAACCCTGAAGGAAGGGCTGTAGGCTATGGTAAGAAATTGTTCTGCCTGGTTCCAGAAATGACTCAAGGCAGCTTATATTAGCACTTCAGAGGGAGTGATGTGGACTAGATAGACAGACACAGAATGGTGCTAGGAATGAGATGATGCATTTGCTATTAGGGGAACATACACTGATTTGGAGCTTGTGGTAAAGCTAATATCCTATGTGTATAGCTAATATCCTATCCCATAGATATTAATGATCATATAGTTAAAATGTCTGGGCCCTCTGTGGTAGCACATGCCTGCAGCTGCAACACTTGGGAGAAGAACTCGAGTTTGAAGACAGCGTAGGCCGCACAACTCGATCCTGTCTTGAAAGAAAGAAAGAAAGAAAGAAAGAAAGAAAGAAAGGAGGGAGGGAGGGAGGGAGGGAGGGAGGGAGGGAGGGAGGAAGGAAGGAAGGAAGGAAGGAAAGAAAGAAAGAAAGAAAGAAAGAAAGAAAGAAAGAAAGAAAGAAAGAAAGAAGTGAAATGAAATGAAACGAAAAGGAAAATAATGAGTGGGTTGATGAAGAAAACATACTCTCTAGGTCATTTAGCAAATGGATTGTTATATTGTGAAACCAGGAGCTCTTAAGTCTATGACCAAAGTTTGAAGGTCTCTACAAAACGCATGGCTAGTCACTCAGTTTCTCCTGAGGACATATCACATTAGTGAGACAGAGGCAGAAGGGTTGCAAGTCGAAAGCCAGCTTAGGCTACATAGTAAGAATCCATAAAGACTGAAAGAATAGTGTTTGGGAGGGGCTGGGAAGAAGGGGATAATAAAAACTATTGTTCATGCTTTTTTGAAAATATTTAAATACTATAGAAATGTAGAAAGTAGAAGTTAAGTTTGTCCTATAATGGAATGCTCCAGAGATAACTACTAATAGAAGTTTGATAAATACATATATGATCATGTTATGTGCATAACTTGAACCTAGATCTAATTACTAAATTGTTAGTGAGACTATTGAGAAAGGGAGGGTGCAGACATGGGAGGAATTTGGGTCTCTAATGACATCACCAAACGATTGAATTAGCCAATCCTGGAACCTCCTTTATTAGCTGACATCTTATAGTCTAAGCCTCTTCTAGTTGGATTTTGTTGCTTCTGCCTATAGCATTATAATTCATCATGTCATTCTCCTAGATAACTTATCATTTCTGTACTAATGTAAACCTATTACTTACATTTGTTTTACATCAATAATGAAGTGATACTTTGTCACAATAAAAACGTATGTCTGGTGTTATCATAACAAGCTAAATCAATAAAATATTGAGATCCCCATCACTAAATAAGTTAAATGACTTCAGTTCTTTGCAAGGTGGACCCATTATACAAGATGGTTTGTTTTAAATGTTGAAGGAAGAGGAGAAAAGGGAGGATGTAGAAGAGCAGGGGAGAGGAGAAGAACTGGGGAAAAGAAAAAAGGTGGAGGAGAGAAGGAGTTGCTGAGAAGGATGGAGAAGAGAGGAGGTGAAAGAGGGGAAGGAAAGTGAGGTGGGAGAGAGAACAGAAGGTGTAGGTAGGTGGTGAGGAGGGAGGGAGGGAGGAGGAGGGGAGGAGAGAAGTGGGGAGAAGAGAAAAGGAGCAGGAAAGAGGGGAACTTGGAAGAGAAGAAAGAGTGGGTAGGCAGGAAAAGAAGAGGTGGCATAATGTGCTAGGAGGGAAGGAGGGGAAGGTTGGTTGGGAAGGAGGAGGGGAAGTGAGTGGGAAAGGAAGTGAGGAGGTGAATAGGAGGGTATAGGAAGTGGAAGAGGAGGAGGAAAGGAGGGATGAAAAGGAGAGAAGAGGGCTAGGAGGTAGGAGAGAAGATCAGAAGAGCAAGGGTGAGGAGGTAAAAGAGGAAGCAGCCTGAGGAAGGAAGGGAAGGGGAGGGGAGGAGAAGGGAAGGCAAGTTAGAGGGTCCAGGAAAAGGAAAGAAGGATCAATAGCATTCCAATGTTTTATGAAGCTAGCATTACCCAGATACGTGAAGCCAGTAAAACTATCACAAGAAAACTGTAAATTAATGGCAAAAGATTTATACCAGGAATCTAAAGGTGAATCAACATAAGAAAATCTGCATAATATACCCTATTAATAGAACAAAGGGGAAAGGACACACAAGCATTTCAAATGATACAGAAAAATTACAACAATTCAAACTAGTAGGAGTAGATGGGGACTTCCTTAGCATGACAAAGGCCCTTCATAGATTGATCAATGGTAGAACATTAAAGGCCGCCCACCATCCCAACAGTAAGACAAAGATACCCACTTGTTGAAGCTAGAGAGGTGGTGATTCACACACAGGTTGAATGCACTGAACGCTTCTCCTTGTGTCCCTAAAATAACTCACTGAATCAATGTTGAACAACAATTTACATCATTTAAAATTTTTTGTATGGTGAATCATTTATTCTTTTGACTTACTGACCTATAAGAATCTCTTCCTAGCTTTAATGATTAGAAAGGGAGTTAAAATTTAAAAACTGCATGATAACACCATGAATGAGAAATATTAACTACAATTCCAGATGAACGTTGGATAAAAGTTTAACTAAAAAGGACTGAAAACTACTTTTAAGAAAGCCTGAGAATGGAAGCTAGATGGCTTTACATATGAAAATATAGCTCAGTGTTAAATTCATAATGGACTTGAAAATATATTTCAGTGTTAAATTCATAAGGGATTTCAAAGCTGGTTTTGTTCCAGCTGCAGCAAAATAACTGTAACTGTATTGGATGTATTTGTTGTCTCTTAGTAATGTTTAGAGAAGTTGTTTTTCAAAGCCAAAACTTTCTAGAAATGAACACTTTCAGGCTCCATCCCAGACCTTGTGAGTCAGGAATTGTGAAAGGTGAGACCTGGCTGTATTTCAGCAAGCCCTCCATAGTCCACACTCAAGTCTGAGAATCACCCCTGAAGACCAAGGAGCGTGTCTTAGAAAGGGATGCCACAATAAGCATTTTCTTACCAAAGCATTGCGATTCGGAAATGGAGAGCCATTCCTTCTCATTCTTAATGTTTCAACTTGGAATCTCTGTGAATTATCACTAAGACAGAAGGAAACATTGGACATATAAAATCTATTACCAAATTTAAAAAAAAATATAACTTATAGTTAAAGAGAAACACTATGCAATAAATGACTTCTTGGCTGAAATAGCTATGCAGATGTTTTCACACACACGTGCACACGCATGCACACACACACTGACACACACACACAGAGGAGGGGCACTTAGTCAGCTAGGCTTAAACAAGTTTCCTTATAAGGTAAGAAATTTTCAGATAAGCCATTTTACCTCTAACTGTTCTACCGAGAATAAGCATAATTTACTGTAACCTTGGAAATACTCCATTTTTTTTTGTATAAACGTGTAACTGATTCAATCTTATGATCAGAGCTACAACGTGCAAGCACAAATCCTCTCTTAATGTCTGAACTGTTACATAAAGAACCCTAACCAATAGCAGGGCTCAAAGGATCTGTGATTGTCTGCAGGTAAGCTGTGCTCTACACTATTAAAATGGTCTTGAATTGCCTACTCTAAGAGATTTCACATAAAAAAAAAAAAAAAAACAGACTAATATTTCTTGCTTCAACTGAAAGTTTGCGAGTTTGTGCAACACCGGGCCACATTCCCACACTGCAAATAGGAGCAGACAAGCTGAGCAGCCAACCACTGCCCACTGAAACCGGAGTGTATGTTCCCAGCTTGCCTGTGGCTTACATGGGTGGCCTCATATCCTATTTGACTGTGTCACCCAGAAGTCTTTCGTCCTCTATGTTCCTTTTTGTCATAGCTTTTTGGCTTAACTCCAAAGAAGTCACAGAAGAATACAGATGCTTCCTGTGTACTGTTTATCCGGGTTTCTCCATTAACTATAAGAAAACGTATTTAGCTAGGAATGGTAGCACATGCCTATAATCCCAGCACTAGGGAGGTAAAGGCAGAGGAATTAGGAATTCAATGCCAGTCTCAGTTACATGGTGAGTCTGAAGCCAGCCTGGGCTATATGAAGTGCTCCCTCCCTCTCTCTCTCTCTCTCTCTCTCTCTCTCTCTCTCTCTCTCTCTCTCTCTCTCTCTCTCCAACAAAACAAAACAAAACAAAACTCTAACACTTTCTACTTTCTGCTGATATCGAATCAAGTGTCATTCTTTTACGCTGCACCCCTCAACTCTATTTTCTGTCCATCTTATTCTCTCTTAGGATCGTTGCCAAAAAACACTTCAAAGCATTTTTCCTTACACACAAACTACACAATGGTCTCTTTGGCCTCCTCACCTCTGTTCTTGCCATATTCCAAACTCTGCAGTGGACTGCCAGGGTCACCTTCCTAAAGAACAGTTTGCTCTCTAGCTCACAATTTTCAGTGGCTTTGATCTGTCACACCAAGGTCTTTATTAAGACTTTCAAAGCCCTCCACAGTCTGGCTACATGCTTTTGGGTTTCAGGGACTAGAAAAATTTCAGATCAAGATCTTGGCCCAAACATAGCTTCTCTGTTTTTCTTTCGCCAAGTATAGCACAGTAATCAGAGTTCACAGGAACCTAGTCTGTAGTTTAGAACTAACTACAAGAGAGGAACTTAAAGGCAACAGACACAAAGTAGCTAAGAGTGAGAAATGTTACTCTTCTTTGATCAGCACACATTATATACTTGAACTATACACAGAGCCTGAAAATACAATTATTTGTACTAATCTGAACTAAAAAGTTTTAAGGAAATAGGAATAGCAACTCCCTTGATTTGATTTTTACATATCATACACATGTGTTGAATAATCATGCTGTACCCCACAAATATGCACAATTAATAGTAATTAATTCTTTTAAATACCAATGACCGCCATTATTAATATTTTATTTATTATTTTACTTTCATAGTGAGGATTAAACATGGTAGCCAAGGCTCTACTTTTGAGATATACTCTCAGCCTTCCTTTTACACACTGAGCTGCGTAGGCTAGTTTGAACTCACATTCAGCTCAAGTAGGTTTGTGGATATGTTTGCCTGTGTGTGATGCTGGGGATCAATCCCAGGGTCTCATACATGCTAGGCTCTGTCAGAGTGTCACATCCCTATCCCAGCTTCTAATCTTTTAAATAAGGAACAGAGAAAAGGCTTTAAAAAAAACTTTACTTTTAAATGTAGGATTGAAAAATTACCATAAATGTAGTATTGGAAAACTATTTTATATATAGTATTGAATCCAGGTGTGGTGTTCTCTAATCCCAACACTTCAGAGGTGGAGGCAAGAGATCACCAGTTTGAACACAGCCTGTTCCGTAAGACTCTGTCAAAAGTTTTGACCATAGCAGTTAAGCTAAGCGGAGATTGATAGTATAAAGACCCTTATGCCCCAGCCTTCCAGGTGCTGGGATTACAAGTACGAGCCACCACACTCAGCTGTCAAAACATTTGACATAACATGGGAGTTGTGTCTTCCATGCCTGAAGTTAGAGACTTGCCTATGTGAGGACTTCTTTTGTGGTTTATAGTATATTTCCAAGTTAAGGTGCGGTCAGACTTACTCTGAAGGAAGAATCAGGTAAAGCAGGATTGTACTGAGCCTTAGTCAAATTCCTTTTCCCCTCCTGGAGATCCAGTTGCACATGCACCATACTCCCTTAATCATGCCTCAGAGTCTTAGTGTCTCACTACTTTTCCCAACTCTGTCTCCAGTAGTAGATGTATCCTACCTCCAGTTTGCTAAACACTGTCACATTTTCCAAGAGATTTTCTAATTATATATCAAATTCCATGTATAAAAAATGTCTGTCTTTCCTGAGGAGTGAATTTCCTAGCTGTGAACTCTGCAAGACAGTACTACTGCTTATAAGAAGTTCCTGGGATGAGCATATCGTTCAGTGTATTGAGCTTACATAGATGGCTTGAGGCTCTAGGTTCAATTCCTGGGACTCTCAAAACAAAAACAAACAAATCAAATATCCTGCTTTGGTTTTTCCCTTTTTAACCTCACTCCTCTCTTTTTATCACCTCACACAACTTCATGTAGCAAGATCATTTACTTCCTTTGTTTGTTTTTGTTTTTGTTTGGGGGAGTTGGGTTTTTCGTTGTTTGAGACATGGTTTCTGTGTGTAGCCTTGGCTTTCCTAGACTCACTCTGTACACCAGGTTGGCCTTGAACTCACAGAGCTCCTCCTGCCTTTGCCTCCCTGAGTGTTGGAATTACAGATGTACACCAATGCCCCCGACTTTACTGCCAAATTTTTATTCCTTACCCCTATACTGGGAACTGAACCCAAGGACTTGTGCTTTTCTGTGCTTGGTAGGTTATATCAGAAGTGTCTGTCTGTCTGTCTGTCTCTTTATTATACTTTTTGTTTTGAGTAAAAATACCAATGATGTCAAAAGCTTTGACTTGGTGAAATGGTAAGTGCCTGGTTCAGTGAGAGGCCTCGTTTCAAAAAGTAAGGCGGAGGACAGTAGAGGAAGATCTCCAACAATGACACACAGAGTGAAGAACACAGAGAGAGATGTTATTTTTCCTTAGGCTTCTTTGTTGTGCTCAGGACTGGAGAATTTTATTTAATATTAATGTGCAATTAGAGATAAATTCCATAGCTCCAGGTTTTATTGTATAAAGTAACATTTGTACAGAAAACTGAGTTAATAATAATTTATCTGGTAGACATTAAAGATACAAAGCTCATCATTTAAGCTAGTTTGTCTGTCTGGCTAGCAAGTCCCTGGGCTCTACCTGTCTATGGACCCCAAGTGCTAACATTGCAAATCCTCACTGCCATGATTGGCTTTTATTGCAGCCTCTGGGGTTCTGGAATCAGATCTTCATACTTGTGTATCAATCAGTTTACCCACTGAACTATCTTTTCAGTCCCTACAGCAAAATTAATACCAGTCTGGTGGTGGTTTGAAAGAGAATCTCACCATGGACTCACATGTTTGAACACTTGGTACCCAGTTGGTGGAACTGTTTGGGGAGGATTAGGAGGTGCAGTTTTGCTGGGAGGTGGTGGCACACACCTGTAAGCCCAGCACTCAGGGTGGCACAGATAGGTGGATCTCTGTGAGCTCAAGGCAGGTGTGGTCTACAAAGTGAATCCAGAACAGCCAGGGCTATACATCGAAACCCTGTCTTTAAAACAAAACAAAACAAAACAAACAACCAAACAAAAAAAAGAGGTGCAGCTTTGTTGAAGGCAGTGTGTTACTAGAGAACAGTTTTGAGGTTTCAAGACTGAAGCCACCTCCAGTATGTCTCTTTCATTCTGCTTTGTGGTTGTTTCTCAAGATGTGAGCTCTCAGCTCTGATCCAGTGCCACGCTTGCCTGCCTGCTGCCATGCCCTGACAGGATGCTCATGGACTCTAACCCTCTGAAACCACCAGCCCCAAATTAAAAGTTTCTTTTTGAAGTTGCTGTGGTCATGGTGCTTTATCACAACAAAAAGAAATAACTAAGACAACTACCTATGCACCACTTCACTGATCATATACCATATGGCTACCTGTACTTTGCACAACAAACGAGTAAAATATAGTTCTGAACCAATTATTTCTTCTTTTTGTGGCTGGGGGATATTACCCACTGAGAGTGCATAATTCAAGAGATCGACTTTCTGTACTACCTAAGTTTTGTGTTGTTTTTTTTTTTTTTTTTTTTTTTTTTTTCAGAAAAAAACTAGGTATTTTTAAAAAGTCCGCTTTTATTTGCTTGACAACCATTTCCATCTTCAGTGTGCAGGAGGTGAAGGTCAAGCAAAGGTGACAAAGTCAGCTGAGAAAATGAAAAGGCAATAGTCATAACAAATCTGGAGGCCTGGGTGGAGGGATGCTCAGCTTCTTCAATGGAGTGGCTAAGAGATAAGGTGAAATGTCATGTTCCACACCAATTGGTGGCTATAGTGGGGTCCATGAAGATCCCTCAGAGGAGAATGTTCAGATACGTGTTAACCTGAGGGTGGGGTGAATGCAGTCCTTCAGTTCGGCCCATGCACTCCCTCTCCTCTACTAGGCTGAGGTGGGATCTTTAGAAAACAGGGATATGGAATACGCTCATAAGACTTTGATATATAAAAGCAAGGAGATTCTATCAGATGTCATTTTGTCCAACACCCCCTCCCTTTGCCCTCAGGTACATCCACCCTGCTCACCCAAATCCATTGATCAAAGGGTTGTTGATGGGTCTTCTGAAGAGGCTGGGTTCTACAGCAGTGGAAGCTGGTGATGGTCCTAAATTCTCTGCTTCCATTTTCTCCTTTGTCACATCAGTGTTGAGGACAAACCCGCTGCTTAGTTGAAAACTTTGAAAGGTGTCCGGCTCTTCTTCATTTATAGACATGTTGTCTTGGTGGGGAGACGCTGTAAGGAGAAATGCAAATGGGGGAGGGGTAGATAAGCATGGCAGAGCCCTCAGATGAGTAAGGGCACTCACCTTTGCAGCTGTAGTGTCCCTAATACTTGTGGACATAAGCCTGGGCAGAACTAGCTTAAAATCTCTTAGTTCTCACCTGGATCCCTGATTGCTGTAAAGATCTAAGTCACTAATACAAATGACTAAGTGAATTCTTTTCCCTTTTCTAATCCTTGGCAACATGTAACTGTCAAAAACAAAAGGAAACAAAACCCTACAGATTAACTCTCCTAAGGGAACAAGGGCAGTTAAGCCTCCCACAGCATCTCTTGTCCATTCGGACTACTCAAGCAATTAGCATCCTTTATGACTCCAGACAGACTTTGGGGCAGCAGAGTCTAGGAACAGCCTCTCCATGGCCCCTTTCCCCTGTGTTCTTCATGCTGCTGTGCTAAAGGTCATTTATCTGCCCCCATGCTGACTATGGCATTCAAGAAAGAGTCTAGAGGAGTCAGTTATATAAGAATACTTTACTTTCTGCCCTATGTTTCCGTTTTCCCAGGCCTGGTCTGTCATCCTTCATGCTTGAAATCAGCAAGCGTGCTTAATGGTATGTATGTTTCTTATAACAGCAGACAAACTACAGCTCTGTAATTAAAAAACACAACTAAAGTCCAAAAATAAAAAAAAGAGCAAAATGCTAAGTGTTTATGGCTTTGATAAATCGCTTTCCTGACTGAACCAAATGTGCACATAAATCATTGTTTTTAACTATTTTTATGATAACCTGATATGAATATGTACAGTGTATTAAATTTGGCTGTTAGCCCAAGTCCTCAGCTGATTTACAGATGTAACATACAGAAGCTTATTTTCTTAAAACAAATATCTCAGAATACATCCAAATCAGTGTTTTCATTTTAGATAGTATTGATGCTATACTCATTTCAACAGTTTTAAGTGTACAGATTTAAGTGTACTGCTTCTGCAGCTCGCAACACTTACTTTCTCATTTAGAATTTTTAGCACCACTTAATGAGTCCTACTCAGTGCTAAAATCTTTTTATTTTTATTTTTATTTTTTATATCTATTACAGTTTAATAACTTTGTATCCCAGCTGTAGCCCGCTCCCTCATTCCCTCCCAACCCCACCCTCTCTCCCTCATCCCCTTTCATGCCCCTCTCCAAGTCCACTGATAGGGGAGGTCCTCCTTCCCCTTCCATTTGACCCTAGTCTATCAGGTCACATCTGGACTTGCTGCACTGTCTTCTTCTGTGACCTGGTAAGGCTGCTCACCCATCAGGGGGAGGTGATCAAAGAGTCAGCCACTGAGTTCGTGTCAGAGAAAAAAAAGATCATCCTGCGTGAGGTCATCCAGAAGCAGAAAGACACACATGGATATACTCACTTATAAGTGGATATTAGACATATAGGATAAACATACTAAAATCTGTACACTTAAAGAAGCTAAGCAAGGAGGACCACCCAGGATAAGACAATTAATCCTCATGCACAAAGGAAAATGGGATGGACATCAGAAGATGGAGAAAACGGGACAGGATAGGAGCCTACCACAGAGGGCCTCTGAAAGGCTCTACCCAGCAGGGTATCAAAGCAGATGCTGAGACTCATAGCCAAACTTTGGGCAGAGTGCAGGGGATCTTATGAAAGAAGGGGGAGACAGAAAGACCTGGAGGGGACAGGAGCTTGGTGCTAAAATCTTAACTTCATGCTAATAATATTGGGATGTTTGGTTTGGTTTATCAGTATTGGCTTTTTGAGACAAGCTCTCACACTGTAGCCTAAGTTTGACTGGAGCACAGGCTGGCCATGAACTTGTAGCAGTCCTCCTACCTTAGACTTTTGAGTGTTTAGCAGCATGAACAGCCATGACCAGATTCGATTTTCTGTTTAAGTGTGTGGATAGGGAGGGAGCGCTAGGGATTGAACCTACAGCAGGATGGTAGGGAAATGCTGCTCTGCTGAGCTATAACTATAGCATGTCAATAATATTGTAAAGCCACACATTTTAGAAAACAAAGACACAACTGGCAGAAAAAAAGTAAATGAACCTAGTGAAATAGGATTTTAAAAAAATTAAAATGGTCATAATATTCGAATACTACTTTAGAGTTTACAAAATGTTTTCACTTGTATCAATTGGTTCAGTCTTCATCCTTGTTCAGCTAATCAGTGGTGAGCTTAAACTAATGGAATGGTCTTGAGATAGTTTGTGAAAAGTTATGACATGTAAGATCTTAATCACTTATTTTTCATTCATTCTGGGAATAGAAGAAGAAAAACTTGATTATGTTACGCAGAATTAAATTATCTGAAAACCAGACATGAGGATGATTTGGAGTCTCCATTCCTGATGCAAGACAGGTTAATAATAGCTACCATTTATTGGGCACTTAGGTGCCTGGTACTATCCTAATCACTTTAAATATGTGATCACATTTAAAGCTTACAATAATTCTGTGAGGTGGGCACCATCCCAATGCCCATATTTCAAAGGAGGAAGCCAAAGCCCAGAGAGGTTATTCAAATTCCAACAACTTCTGAAATACCTCGCTCAGGATGACCTTTTCTAGTTCCCACCATTTGCCTGAATATTTCATGATTTCCTTGTTTTTTTATTGCTGAGTAGTATTCCGTTGTGAAAATGTACCACAATTTCTGTACCCATTCCTCAGTTGAGGGGCATCTGGGCTGTTTCCAGCTCCTGGCTATTACAAGTAAAGCTGCTACAAACATGGTTGAGCAACAACTAAGTGGCAAGGACAAGATTCTTCTGCCTTTCTGGTAAGGTAAAAACATAGATGAAGCACCTCTGAGTTTTTGTTTGAGCACTATTTCTATTAATATATAGATTTTATCTATTCTATAAAAATATATTCTATTTCTATAACACAATACATATTTATTAAATTGGTATATGAATACATGCAAACTTAAATAATTCGTACTTCATGATTGTCTCATAAAATATATACATTGCATACCATTTTAAGTTCATATAGATTCCAAAAGATTATATATAAGTTTTATATAATTTAGTAACAGTAAAAATCCAGTTTACCACCCATAATCTAAAAGGCATTGCTAAAATTCCCTGGGTATTTGGAAAGTTTGTAAAAAAAAAAAATTGTTCTTAAAGCTGAGTAATGAGAGAGTGCATGAAAGGACCAGTGCTTAAAGGCAGAAGAGAGGGTCAAGATAAAACCGCCTAACAAAAAACTATGGCATACATGCATGAATAAAAGCTCTGACCTCCATTTTAATTTTCTTGTAGTGTATTAATACTCTTGGAGGTAATATGTTTTAATGACTGCATTTTGAACAAATAGACGAAGTTTCATATACCCAAGCATTTCAGATAGTTTTTAAAAATCTAAATGCAATAACAATAAGAAATAAGCATAATGTAATGCCAAGGAAGCAGAATCAGGGACCATGTTTTTTATAAAAAGGGTGGCACACATTGCTTCTGGTGTCCTACCAGAATTGATGTTAAGACCCTACTGATGAAAACAGCACACCCCTTGCTCACAGTACATGGACAAATCAAGCTGGTCCTGACTGGAAACTTCCTTCCTGCTAGGTAGGTTTCACAGTACTGGAAAGTGCTCTATAGCCTGCTATGGAGAAAATGTCTTGAGCACTGTTAAATAGCTGTTGAGATATGACCATGGGTCTAATAGTAGCATGAATGTTGTGGGCATAACCAACTACTTCCTAGTTGGATTTAAGGCCCATTCCACAAGAGGAAATGTACACCTATTGGTTACAATTCTGACCAAAACCTATGGCTGTGGAGCTCATAGACTGTAGGGTAAACTTACTATATTTTATGAAATGAGTACAGTATCAAACTAACCTCTAAATACATATCTTAGTACGTGATTACTGCAGCTCTCCTTTCTCCTTAGAGAATCTTCCTTGTACAGTGAACAGTGATTAAAGAAGAGACTTGCCACTGGTCAAAATGCTGAGATTTAAGTCATAAATGGGACATCTATATCCCACCCTTCAACCCAAGTCTCAGAGACCATTGTGAAAGAGGTGTGGGGAAGGTTGTGAGAGCCAGAGACTAGGCAGGGCTTGAGTGAAAGTTTTTCTGGGACATGTCAGGATTGATGCACTTATGAACTCACAGTAGCTGTGGTTGCCTACGTAAGATCCAGCCAGACAACATTCCAGCATGGAGGAGGGAGGGGCTCACAACCCTCTATCCTTAACTGAAAAGCTAGTGACAGTTGATGGCTAGCAACTGAGGGAGAGTCCATTTTCTTTTCTTTTTTTTTTCCGAAATTGTATTTTTTTATTATTAATTACTTAAATACAAAGTTAATCAATTAATTTAATTAATTAAATACAAAGTTTATTCACTTTGTATCCCCCCATAAGTTCCTCCCTCCTCCCCTCCCAGTCCCGCCCTCCCTCCCCCTTCTTAGCGCATTCCCCTCCCAAGTCCACTGATAGGGGAGGTCCCCCTCTCCTTCCTTCTGATCTTAGTCTATCAGATCTCATCAGGAGTGGCTGCATTGTCATCTTCTGTGGCCTAGTAAGGTTGCTCTCCCCTCAGGCTAGGCTCACAACCATAAATATAAGAGTCCATTTTCTTTAGCAGTGTGATCCCTGGTAGATTGACCATACTTCAGTGATTGGCCCCACACCCATATGAATAGAGGCAGTACAAACTGGACTCGATGAGTTATAAAGAATAAGAAGCTGTAAAGTTGGAAGGGGTTGAAGGGATGTGGCAGACCTGGGAAGAGTTAGGGGGAGGACTAGGGTATGAGTATAATCAAAATACATTGTATGTATGTATGAAATTCTCAAACAATTAAAAATCATACTTAAAAATAGAAAAATAAAAGGGGCGGCACAGAAATATGAAATGACTAACCGTATGATTAGTAATTCTATTACTCAGAGGGAGGAATTCTCTTTCACAAGAGAAGATTTACATGTCAGAAACTGAAACCTTGTAAAGGCATACACAGGTCTCAGTACACCCACAGGGGCAAATATCCAAAGTACCAAGTACTATAAAGCCAGAGGAACTCTGTGCTTTACCAATGGCAAATATCACATTTAAAGAGAGTGTTCTTACTTCTTTTACCTCTACCTACTATTAGTATACTTACCGTCATTGTTTTCTCTTCCAAAACAAGCCATCATTCCTAGATCAATGGTATGCTTGGACCGTAAGCTTAAAACTTATCCTACCTTTTGCTTTGTCTGTCCCAGTCTGCTACTCATGTGCCAGTGGCCACTTCTGATAAAGGTGTCCTACAGGCGTGTCACAATCATCTCTTTATTTGGCGGGTAGTCACAACAACCTTAAAGTTACATTTCACCCTTTAGCTCCCAGAGCAAGTCAAAGAAAGGTTAAATCCCTATTCATAAACCACAAATAATACAGACCTCTTAAAAGATTCACGTGCAAGGCAACAAAAACTACCTGGACAACAATGATATGGCTAAAATTGGATGTCGTGCTTAAAAAAGTGTTAAAAAGTGTGTACTGCTCCAAGTTAGGTTCCCGACACTCACATTAGGCAGGTCACAACTATGTGTAACTCCAGACCCGAGGAAACCAATACCTCTAGCCTGCTCAAGCACATGAAAACACACACACGCACACAAATAGAATAAATCTCAAACATTATAAGCTATTGCCATTGCTCCTGGTACTGTCCAAAACTTGATGGTAAGATCCTATTGCTGAAAACACCACCTACTGGAATCACAGGACACGGGGAAATCAAGCTGGTACTGACGTCACCTTTAGTGGCTAGCTTTCATAGCCCTGGAAGGAACTATGCATATTGCAAGGGAGGAATGTAGTCATCATTCCTACCCAGACGGGAACCCTGTGAAATACAGTAATGATGGACCTATGCCCACTGATACAACAGAAACAAAAATGTTACAGGAGTAACTGTGGTGGTTTGAATGAGAATGGCCTCCACAGGTGCATATGTTGAATACTTGGTCTTCAGTTGGTGGAAGTGTTTGGGAAAGATTGCAAGCCATGGCCTTGCTGAAAGAGGTGTGTCACTGTAGGAAGGCTTTGAGGTTTCAAAAGAGTTGGATTGTCTTAGTTACTTCGCTACTGTTGGGACAAAACTCCATGATCAAGGCAACTATAATAACAGAAAGCATATAATTGGACTTACAGTTTCAGACAGTTAAGAGTCCATGACAGTTGAACAAAAACATGGGAACAGGAACAGCTGAGAGCTCATATGCTGATCTGCAAGGAGGAGACAAAGAGAACACTGGAAATGACTACAGTAGCTTGAAAACACAAAGTCATTCTCATCCAAATTACTGCGTTCCACTCATTCCTTCATAGGCTTACGGCCATAACTTTTCTTTCTCAAGGTTTCTCTGTGTAACATCCCTGGCTGTCTTGGACTCACTTGTAGACCAGGCTGGCCTTGAACTCACAGAGATGCACCTGCCTCTGCCTCTCCAAGTGCTTCACAAGGGTGCACCACCATATCTGGCTTACCTGGCTATAACTTAATGAAAAATGAATTTAGTCTAACTTCAAAAGTCCCAAGAGTCTTTCTGTCTCAGTACTGTTTAATAGTAGAAAGTTCAAGGTCTCTCTGACACTCAAGGCAATCTCTTAATTGTAACCCCTGTACAATAAAAAAAAAAAAAGCCAATTACATACTTTCAACATACAGTGGCACAGAATGTACATTACCATTCCCAAAACAAGGAATTGGGGGCATAGTGAGGAAATACTGAACCAAAGCAAGATTGAAGTCAGTAGTGCAAATTCTAAATCTTTAGAGGGCTCCACCCTTCTGGCTTTGCTAGTCAACAGGCTTTTCTTTCTTGGGCTGGTTCAGCTCCTTGTGTGGAGCTCTCCTTGACAGACATCCTATGGCTCTGGCATCTACAACATTTTGGGGTCTGCAACATAATTCCACGCTTCACTTTCAGAGCCTCATGCCTCCTTGCAAAGACTTACCTGTCCCATGCCTGGCCTCAAAAGTTCTCCTTAACCATGGAGGATCATTCCACAATCCCTTTATTCGTTCATCCTTCAGGACAATAACTCAGAACCACGTAACAACACTGCCAAGGTGAACCCTAAATCCTTGGAGCCATATTTGCAATAGCTTTGATTTGTTGTTGCTTTTTAGAAACCAAGTTTCTTAGGACTTTTCTTTTCATAAATTGCAGGATCGTCTGGGTGGGATCTTGCCCTGAGGTCACTTCTTAATTCATTCTAATACAGACTATGTGACAAGAGTCAGTATTGGGCTATCTATGAGTTTGTTCCACCATCATGGACTTTAACTCTTTGGAACTGTAATCACAATTAAACACATCTTTTTTTTTTTTATAAGTTGTCTAGGTCACAGTGTTTTTTCACAGCCATAGAAAACTAAGACAGAACTAACAACTTTCTGATTCTATTTAATGTCTGCTCCAAAAGACAAAATTCATGCCTGGCACCATTAACAGAATAACGTAGAGGCTATCTAGGTCATAGTAGGCCCTAGTGGAGAATCTACTGCTATTATTCTGCCAAGTGGGCATAGTATTAAACCAACATCTTAAAACTTTATACCCATAGAGATAAGTGCATCTCTGAACCCTCATCAGAGAAGATTTTCTGGCAGTAAATTATGGTGTCCAGAGACCCACAAGTGGACAATGTACTGGAAATTAGAAATTGCAGAATATTCAGCCCTAAATGAGACAGTTATATCACACTTCTGTCACTCAAAGCTCCAGGATCATTTCAGAAGAGGAAGAAAAAAATATTATGAGACAAAGCTGTGGATGACTATAGCAAAAATGTTTTCTGGATACAACATGGTAATTGCCCATGTAAACTGACATTGACAGTGACTTCATGAACAAGACTTCATGAACAAGATTAAGGCAGACAAAATCCTAGGGGGAAGAGGTCAGGAAGGTCCTCTCTTAACTGAGGCAATTGATGACTGTTGGCAGAATGAGAATCAGTTTTCTTCAGGGGTGTGGCTCCTGACAGATTAAGCGTGCATGTACAAAATCCTTAATTATTAATAAATAAAACCTAGAAATGGGTGGCTCAGTGGGTAAAGTCACTGCCTGATTTGACAACCTGAGTTCAATCCCTGGAACACACATGGTGAAAAGAGAGTGCCAAACCACACAAGTTGTTCTTTGACCTCCACATGTGCTCCGCATCATGTATATGAAAGACAACAACAACAACAAATAAAACTAAATAATTGTAAATCAAACAAACAAAACCCAAAAAATAGTAAACCTGGAAATGATGTCCAACATAGTACTCTTTTCCTCACACATACTTAAACTTTTCCAAAACTGTCAAGCTCTTAAAAGTTAGAGACTCAACTAAATTAAAACTATCCTTTGGATGCCATTTTAACAGTTGAAGAGTTAACTAAATTGTTTAACTTGTCACAGCTAGAGATAGTAAATGTGCACAGGAAAAGATGTCTTGGTAGGTACAGGGGAAAAACTATTTATATATTTAGCAAGAAGAATGGACATTGTTGAAATGTTGAGATAACAACAGAATAAATAGATACAGAATTTGTTTCATGTTCCATGATTGTAGTACCTGGCATCTTCTGCAATAGAATCTTATCATCAAGGTTCAGAGAGTAAAAAGGAGCATTGACAATACCATGTAATATTAGAGATTTTATTTATCTTTGTTTGTTTTATTTAAGAGAGTTTCAGATTTTTTTTTCTATATAACTCAATCAGACCTGAATTCACAATCTTCCTGCCTTGGCTTACACTGCAGAGGTCATGTTTTTAATGTAGCTGACAGATTAAAGGAAATGTTTAGGCGGGGGGGGGGAGGCTTTCTAAACTTTCACCAGTTCAGGGTTTTGAACAACCAATGAGTCATTTCTTTGGTTAAATAAACTCCACTAAATTTAATTTGCCTAATGTCTTTAAATTTTCAACAAGCTTGACTAAAGAATAAATGGTATTAAATAATTTTTAACAACAAAACAATAAAGAAACTATCCAAAAGTTCTTTGCAATTCTTCATCATAGGACCAACAAGATGGATCATGAGGGTAAGGGAGCTTGCTGTGAAGCCTGACAACTTGAGTTTAACCATGGGACCCACATAGTGAAAAGACTAGACTGACTTCCTCCAGTTGCTCCTTAGCTTCAAATGTGGGCCATAGCACCCATACACACAAAACAAACGAATACACACATAAAGTCTCATTTTATAATCAGAAAGCCTAAATGCTGAGGTGTAAAATGACAGTTGTGTGTAATAACTTTAATTTGGAACAACTGAATTGTGGACACAAGCAAATGATCTTTGCTAAATAGAAAAAAAAATTATTTTATTTGTGTGTGTGTGCCAAAATAGAACGTTGGACCCATTGGAGCTGAAGTTACTGGTGGTTGTGAGCCACCAGATGTGTGTAGTGGAAAATGAACCCTTGTTCTTTGCAAGAGCAGCAAATGTTCTTAACCACTGAGCAATTTCTTTAACCTCTATTTTTCTTAAAATAAAACTGTTATATACATTATATATGTATATGTATGTGCTCTATATATGTGCATATTATGTATATAGTAAAAGTATAGTATATATAATATCCTAATACTTAGTATATATTAGTAAATATAATACTGTTCTATATATGTATGTATGTATGGTATATGTGTTTGTGTGTGTGAGACTATGCCTCATGCCTGTGGATGTCCAGTGAGACCAAAGGAAGGTGTGGAGTGCTCTGGCGCTGGAGCTCCAGGAGGTTGTAAAGCTGCTTGATGTGGGTGCTGAGAACTCAACTCAGGAATTCTGAATGCTCCAAACCGTTCAGCCGTCTCTCTAGCCCCATTTTGCTATATTTTCAAACCAATTTCATAACTCGCATATTTCCCATACTTTGTAGAGTTGGATGATTGAAAGGATGTAATAGTATCTTGGAAGGGATATTCAGGAGGTAAAGATCAGATGATTGTTATTTTTGCAGTTGTTATAATGCTGCCCTACATGTAGCAAGTGCCATGTATAAGGTTATTTAAAACAATTTCAGCTCTCATATGCATCATACTATGGTTGTTAGAATCTCCATAAGCCTTGAGAAGAAACGGAATCTTTTATTTTTGTCTAGTGCAGCTAAAACAGATAATCTGTAAAGAAATCAGGCCTTGGGAGACAGAAAACCAACACAACTGAGGAATTTAATAAATGAGTAAGGGAGGCTGAAAAGATGGCTCAGAGTTTAAGGGTACTTGCTGCTTTTGCCGGGGACCCGATTTCCAATCCCAGCACCCACGCTGGACAGCTTAAAACCGGCTTCAACTGCAGCTCCAGGAGATCCAGCGACCTCTTTGACCTCCACACAGGTGAATGCACACATGCACATACCTACCCCATACACAAACGCACATAAAATTTTTTGTAAAGAAATACCTCAGGATCACAGAGGTAAGAAAAAAATTGGACTGATTCAATATGAAAATCCTTTTCACTTGAATAATAGCCCAAACTACTAAAAAGTGATGCTTCAGTCTCCAAACTATTGGCTCTTTTCGAAATAAAGCGCCAGGGTTCCTGGACCAATGCCACGCAGGAAGATTTTGGGCCCCCCTGGAAACGCCCCGCCCCTTTGAAGGCTGGTTTATGAGCGAAGCTCTTACGCATGTGCCGTGCCAGCAGGACCATTGGAGCAGCTGCCAGGCGCATGCGCAGCTCCCAATGGGCTACAAGATGCGGAAGAGCCGGACCCGTGGAGGCTCCCATTTATGAAGCGTGGGAGGCAAAAGAAGCAGCAGGTTATAGAATTCAGTTTGAGCTCCGTCGGGTTCCGCAGGTCATTAGAGCCAATAAGAGAAAGAAACAGCGCCGCAGTGGCGTAGAGGGCCAATCCCTTTTCCGAGTTCTGAAGGAGGGCGGGGACCAGGGAGCGAAAACCGCCATCCCTCCGCTGAGGGGCCCCAGGGGGTGGGGGGGTCCTGGAGCATGGCGGACCGGACCGAGACTCTGAGTATGTGGAGGTGGAACTGCCGAGGCCTCCTGGCCAGCTGTCAAGCCCTCATTGCCAGCGCTGCAAAGGCAGCCACAATAACTGTAGCTGAGCCGCGCTTGAGGTCCTAGGCGGGAAACAAATGACAGCATGAGTTCTGCGGCCGCCTAGTTTACTCCCTTTTCTACTGTGTCTTCCTCTTCCACATACTCCATTCTCCTCTTTTCCCGTCCCTGTGCTCCTCTTTCCGCTAACCTTGGTCTTCCTTTCCCACTTCGGTCCTCTTCCATTTATCCAATGCCCTGCATTTCCATCTATCCTTTATTAACCCCGGTGCCTCATTTTCCTTCTCCCGCCTTTGTCTTTCCTCCATCATCTTTTTCATCCTGTCACCCTCCCAACACTAACTCTGCATCCTCCTCCGTCCCCGACTCCCCCTCCCAACACACACACACACACACACACACACACACACACACACACACATCCTTCCTCTTCTGCATCCTCCTCTCCTACTTTTCTCCGCCCTCGCGCCCAAGCCTCCGCCCATTAGCCCCCGCCCCCAGCTGCCAGTCCTCAGCAGCTCAGTCCTGCAGTGAGTCCATAGCAAAGCACTCAGAGCTGAACACTGCTAACTGTGCGGTCTAGCAAGTCTCCGAATGGCTCAGGAGAAAATGGAGCTGGATTTTGAGGCTGACACATCTGATGGGGGCACCATGAGACGGTCCAACAGTGCTCCCCTGATCCATGTGCTCAGGTGAGCTTGATTGGGGAGGACGGAGTGTGGGGTTCAGGGGTTTGTCCCTGGGCAAGAAGTCTTCCTTCCCGAAAGTGCCAGTTCGAGTTCATCTGGACTCCAAACTGAGGGGTTGGGGTCTTATTTTCTTCACAGTGACTTGGTTCCCTAGATGGAGGGAAAGTTTGACCTCACATCATGTTGGGAAAGGGGCTCTTCCTCTACCTGGGGGCTGTGTTGTCCGGTTCTAAAAGAGAATATAGAAACCTTCTGGCTCTGCTGACAGGTTGCCTGCCCTGGCTAATTTCCATCAGGGCAAGTTAAGCTGAACCCCCTGATTTAGACTTGTAACTTGACACCTGTCTCTAAGAGCTGCTGTTTTTAAGCTGAGTTTAGGAACCCTGGCATTAACAGAGGTTTGCTTTAAGAAATCACAGTTTATCTAATAACTTGGGATTACATGGTGTGGTCATATCCTATTAAGTGATTTGGATTTGTTCAGTGTTTTCAGTTTTTAAAGCTGCAGTGAATAAAAAGAAAAAAAGGTGGTGTGTGGCTAGATCAGTAAAACACAGGTTTGAGAAAATAATGGGGAAAAATCACTCCTTTAAATTTTAGTGACAGGATGTTGTCTTTTTATGTGAACAAGACACCAAGGAGTTTAAAGTAAAAGCTTGTGATAGTGAAGGCTGATTGCACTCCTAATGAAACTATTGCATTTCACTTTTCTAAGTAGACAATTCATTTGAGGTAGATTTTGAGACTCCAGAGAAAGCATTAGTACAAAACAGAGGATGGGAGTAATATTAGCACCAAACATTTTTTCGAGCACAGTTGAAGGCTTGATAATGCTTTGCCACCGATTGAACTGATTATAAAATCTGTTTGTTTTTACAGAGGGGGCAAGTACTTTTTTTCTAGATTTAAATATAATTTTGAAAGTGAGGCAATGATGAAGTGACAGTCGTATTTCTGATGTGGCCCTTGGCATCACCAAGTAATATTTGGATATTTAAGAGGAAACTGTCTCTTTTTTTCTCATTGACACCCCACCTTCTCTCTTCTTGTCTTGTGAAAGTCTGGTAAGCAAGCAATTGTAAGGCCTTGGGCTGTCCCACTGACCTGTATTTAGACAATTAAAGGAAAAAAAACCCAACATGTTTGTGAACCACAATATAAGTAATTACTTGAAAGACAGCATGATTTGACAGAAAAGGAGAGAAGAGACCAAACCTGGTCTCAGTTGTCACCACCTAGCTGTGCTCACCAGTGAGTTATTTAACCTTTTCGTGTCTGTTTTCTCTTTTCAAAATGAGGATAGCTGCAATAGGTATTGTCACTGGTCTCTTAGAGTCCAGTTTTGAAAATCCTTGAATTCTTTCTTTTTCTTGGTTTTTCAGAGAGAGAGTTTTTTGTATAGCCTTGGCTATCTTGGACTGGAATTGTAGACCTGGCTGGCCTCAAACATACAGAAATCTGCCTACCTCTGCCTCCTGAGTGGGATTAAAGGAGTGTGCCACCAAGTCCAGCTTCCTTAAATTCTTATCATGGTCAGAACAGGCTGCTTGTCATTTTAAGGATAAGATGAATAAAGCACCTCTCTCTGGAGATTTAATATGCATTACTCTTTTCTATTTCCTTCTTTCTACTTTTGTTGTGATGCTGGGAAGCCTTTTTTTTTTTTTATAGAAGATGAGCTCAGCTGTTTGGTAGTGGTTGTCTGCATAGCATGTGGAAGGCCATGGCTTCATCAGCTGGAACATACAAACATATGTACCATATCGGTATGGTGGTGTAGCTCAGGGTACAGCTTTTGATGGGGATATACAAGGTTCTTGATTCTATCTCTAATCCTACAAACTATAATAAAAAAATATTGACTCAACTGTGGTAGTGTATGCTTGAGCCCAGGAGTTCAAAACCAGCCTGAACAACATAGCAAAATCATGTCTTTAAAAAGCAAGGAGCTGTCTCAAGAAGCGTGCCATCTTCCAGTTTCTTTGAGTTCAAAGTGGGAAATTATTGCATTACATTTGCAGAATGAGGAGAGGTTTGTGCTATGCCTTAATGGAGGCAAGGCTTTGGGGTAGGTATGGAAGGAAATGTATGCAATGTGGGGTCAAAGGGGAAACATGAAAAGAAAGAAAAAAAATGCAAACCTCTTCAGATATATCTATTCACTTGGACATGAAGAGACAGGAGAGTATTTCCCGTGTTGGTGAGACTTCAGTCTTAAGAACAGGCCTCCCCAATTCTTCTTGGGTGGTAGCACAGGCAGAGCAGTAACTGTCATGTTTCTCTGGGGTAAAGAGATGAGCTGCTTACATCTAATAGGAACTGGTTTAGGGTGCACTTCTGACCTGAAGCAGCTGGAATGAACCAGTCAGGAGCTCTGCCCAATACCTCTCAGAGCTGTCCCCCAACCACTGAGGAGATAAGTATCTAACAAAAGCAGAATCTGCTGAACACCAGCCTGGCCCTGCCAAGAGGACAGTAAGGACTTCCTTGTCAGTAGGAAATGAGGAGCCATTGAAGATTCCATTGTTAGCTACAAATTGGAGGGTGTTGAGTTCAGTTGAAAGATAGCTTCTTTTAGAAGATGCTAATCCTTTCTATTTTATTTAATTTTTTTTTTTTTTTTTTTTTTTTTTTTTTTTTTTTTTTTTTTTTTACTTTTCAGTGACCTTTCACAGGTTTTTGAGCCATATCCACTTAGAACTCGGAGGAACAGTACAACAATTATGAGCCATCATAGCTTGGTAAGTATCAAAGTAAGTGTTTGGAGTGATTTAGATTGGAGAAAATCCTTTCAAAGTTAGCTCTTTCTGGGAAATTATGTGCTGTGTACAATTGTTTTTTGAAATAGATTTTGTTTACCCATCTTGCTTACTAGTTTTGCCAGTGCCATTCAGCATTTAGGAGAGATGGGGGGTGGAGGGGCTTAAAATTGCTTTCATTGCTGTAGGACTGTATTTGTTTAAAAAAATTCATTGTTATTTATTTCTACTTGCGTCACAGTTGTGAGGTAAATCAGAAATAACCTCCAAATATAGCCGAGAACAGTGGTCTTTATTTCCCCTAGGATGTAAAAAAAAAATCAAATCGTAGCAGAGTGTTTACAACACTCATCTGTCAGATAATACTGGCTGTCTGAAATAAAGACCCCTGTAAAATATGTGTTTATATTCCCAGAAGAGTGGATGAGTGTGTATTTTTCTCTGTAGCCAGAGCTGTTGGGAATCACCAGATTAGATAGCTGCACTGGGGAAAATTATGAAGAGGTTTTTATATAGTAGCACTTCACATGCAGAGCTCACTCACCCGGCAGCTTTAGACATCTGAGATGTAAGCACACAGACCTCTAAATGGCTGAACTAGATTTCCATAGTCTGTGTGCAAAGGTTCATCCATTTATTTATAGGACAGCCTCTCTGACCTCTGAATCATCTAAATTTTATACACAATTATAATAAGCTTCCAACTCAGTGGGTGTGTTAGAGGCAGCAAATCAGAAGGGGTACGTTTGGGTTAAAGGTCTGCTAATACTTGCTAGCAAGAGAGGAGAGGGAGAGGCAGAAAAGTAGACAGGTTTTTTTTTTTTTTTTCCCTTCCCAATAAGTTTGTGGTTTGGCACAAAGGCTAAGAGCCTGTTGCTAGTCCTGAGAGTGTCACTAGTATAGAAGCATACGGTAATGTTCTTAAGGAACCCTGGTCATTAACCTTTTCTTAATTTCCACTAACATCCACACTTCGATGGTATTTTACATGTTACAAAGTACTTTCACTCATTTAGTTCATGTTGCAGTCTCCATGAAGCAGAAAAGAGACAAGGCAAAGGGTATTTTTTTTCCCCAATTAGAAGCAGCGGCAAGCGACTCAGATGACATAAGTGACTTGCTTAGGATCACAGAGTAGTAAGTGGCAGAGCTGGCACTAGAATAGAGATCTTTCAGTGCCATTCTTTTTGGTATTACCTGTCTGAGAAAGGGGATACTAGAGCACATTTTAGAAAGATTTCCATTGAACTGGCTAAAAATACTCAAAGAGGGATGTTAGCTATCTAGAGGTTTGATTCGCTTCACCTACTTCCCTGACGATACTTGAAAATACAACTACTTATTTTTGTTGGGTATATGAAAAATGTTCTTACGTGTTTTACAGCTGTGCTCCTGATAAGAGCAGCATAGCAAAGACAGGAAAAGCGAATTTGCCTCTCTACACTTCACTTAGCTCTTTTATAAGAGGTGAAGATTCTTATCCGCTCTGGTCTAGGCTCATCTGTCATTCCTTGCCATCCTTTGCTCTGGCTGCCTCATTTTCTAAAGGGCCATGGAAATTCCCTGATCCTTATGCTACCCATCAACCCCATCCTCCTCCTTTCTAGCTTTTTTCGCTTCATCGAAACCTACTTTAATCCTAATATCTCCTTTGTACACGTTCCCACACTGTCATGATATTAATGACACTCTCTACTAACATTACAGCATCCTGTGGAAATCTTAATGTGATCATCTGTGTCCCATAGTAACAAGCAAAGAGTAAAATATTGGCAGATGAAATGGAAAGGATGAGATGGTAAAAAGACAAGCAAAGTTAGGATGTCCGTAATTTGCCAACTGATTAGATATATGTGAATCATCTAAAATTTATACACAGTTATATTAAGCTTGCAACTCAGTGTTGTATTAGAGGCAGCAAATCAGGAGGGGTAGTTTTGGGTTAAAGGTCTGCTAATACTTGCTAGCAGTTGATTTGGAGGCCAATTTACATTCCTTCAAAATAATCATAGTCCTGTCACAAAGTGTAAGATATGATTCAAAACAATGGATTTTACAGGATTGTAACAGTCGTAATGTAAATAATTACTGTTTTCTCTAAGAAATACAAATGAATGTGTAATGATATAAAACCAAACAAAACAATTATTCTGCTTAAGCAGCCTTACACTATTCCAACTTTTTAAAATAACAATTCTGGAAGAAGGAGGACTCCAACTGACTGAAATTGAGTTTCATTATGACCAGGAGAGTGGTGTTCCCTTGAGTACATGGAGAGAAGTTAAAAAGATAGGTAGTTTGAAAGGGAAGATTAATTCTTTCCAGGGGCTAAGGCACCACTGATTCCATGTTGTTCTCAAAAGATACAGTCTAAATCTTTTGTTGTTGTTGTTTAGTCTCTGCCAGCTTCCTGTTTTACCACTGTTCACTTGCAGCCAAAGATACTTCTCTTTTCACTGGTAAAGAAGATACCTATTTATTAATTTTTAAAATTATTATTATTTATTTTTTGAGACAAGGTTTCTCTGAGTAGTCTTGGCTTTCCTGGACTCACTTTGTTTACCAGGCTGGCCTCAAAATCACAGTGATCCATCCACCTACCTCTGTCTCTCTGAATGCTGGAATTACAGGCATATACCACCTTGCCTAGTTAAATATTTTTAATGTGTGTTTGAGTATGCATGAATATATTTGCACCATGTGCATTCAGGAGCTCATGGGGCCCAGAAGACAATGTCAGATCCCCTGGAATTGGAGTTACAGGCAGTTGTGAGCTGCCATGTGGATTCTGGAAATTGAACCCAGGCTCTCTATAAGAGCAGTAGCTCTTCACTGCTGAGCCAGCTCTCCAGGCTTGACACCTGTCTTTTATGATACCACTTTTATTTTTCTCCTTAAAACGCCTTTGTCTTCTTCACATATGGCACTTCTCCCTGGTGATTAATCCATTTTTCTGATGCCCCTGTCACTTTGTGTAGCTATTGTCTCCTATCTTAAACTAGGAGTCTCAGTCAGTCTCTTCAACGTCTTCCTCTCTAAGTCTTTGGCTCCCACTTTCTTTTTACACACATTGTAAGGGACAATGACCCTTTTTCATGTAGGTCTGTTCTTCCTTTCCCTTCCCTGATCTTTTTCAAAGAATAATCTAGCCTCTAGCTCCTTTTCTCCTAATTTCTAGCTAGCTGGCAATCTTGCTGCTTCTACCACAACTCCATTAAAGGCTGTCCTTGAAAATGTCACTAATGCCCACTTAATTGTCAGTGTCAGGGGCCTCGTTTCTTATCCCACTTGAGCTCTTTGCTTTCCTTAACACTATTCGCCATCATCTCCGTAAAGCTCTGGGAAAATTCTTTTTTCAGCTGATAAATTATTCTTGTTTCTGGTTCTAGACATAGTTCTGTTCCTATCTCTTACTGTTTCTGAGCTACTTTGTAGCCTTGTCTAAGACTGAGAAATTGTATATTTTATCAATATTGCATTTAAATTTCTGACTGCCTCCTCACTTTGGCTTTGATAATTTCACTACCTTTTGGCATTCTTTAGTTTTTTAACTGACACACATATGTGTGCTTTCACACCTAGCCTGTCATCAGCCTGTTAGAGCAACCCTGACTTATTTCCTTACCTGGTAGTTTATAATTTTTCAATGAACTCATTAAAAATTCGGTAGTAAGCATGTATTGTTTCCAAAATGCAAAGAAAAGGACTTTGTAAAAGATTTTACTGAAAGGTGGTTAATGGGAGCATGTCTTTTAAGGTACAATCATGTCTTAGTGGATAATTTTACTTGAATTAGCTTTCGCCTAAAAAGCCCATTGTTATACAGCTCACTACATTATAATTGTTTTTTTCTAAGTGGTAATAGCATACGGCGTCTTAAGCAGAATAATTGTCCTGTTTGATTTTATACTCTAACAAGTTCATTTGTATTTCTTAGGAGAAAATAGTAATTATTTACATTACAACTGTAACAATCTTGTAAGATCCAGTGGTTTGAAATTATATCTTACATTCTGTGACAGGGTTGTGATTATTTTGAAGGAACATAATTTAGCCTCCAAATCATTTCAGTTTTGTGATGTTAAAAAAATGAGGACTTGAGACCATTGATAGAGTCCTTGCCAGGCATGTATGAAGCCTTAGGTTCATCCCCAGTACTCCATACATCAGATATTCGAAAGGTGGAGACCGGAGGATCAGAAATGCAAGGTCATCCTCAGCTAAACAACGTGCTCAAAGCCAGCCTGGGCTACATGAAATCATGTCTGAAAGAGAAGAAGAAAAATGAAGTAAGGGAAAGCAGCAATTCTCTTGAAGTTTAACCTTGTCTTTTTTCATTGATCCTAGGGCACTGTGTATGTGAGGCAAACACTCTCCCCCTAATGCTGATCTTCCTTTAACTATTATGGTTTGTGGTGATGGTATTAGAAATCAAACCTTAGAGATGATTAGAAATCAAACCTTAGAGATGGAAGCAAAATATCCTTGTTGCCATTTTAAAGTACTTCCGAGAACATTAATCATATACAAAATGTGGTGTTGGGTTTGTGGACCTATCTTTACTCATTAGTGCATCGGTAATAAAAATTGATCGCACTGGTGTCTTTCTTTCCCATTTCACATAGCTCCTTATTTCAGATTAGTGGGATAATGAATACTTCTAAGGCCCAGTCCTTTTCCCCTTAAGTTTGCACAGCTTTCCATTCATTTGGGAAAAGTGCTAAAGTCAGTGCTGGTCTAGCAGCAGATGGTGCCTCGAGGTTGGACACCTGGTGTGCTTTCTAAAGAAAATGCATGCATTGCCTCTAGTGTATTAATGTTTAGGGGGTTGCAGAGCTAAGTTTCTAAGAATATGAAGAATTCTGTAGGAAGAGGTTATACACTAACACTGACAGTGACTGATGCTTTGTGATGCATGAAATAGTAAATGTTTTCTTCCTAGTTGCTGCCACCTTCACCTAATCCTATTCCTAGTAGCAGAGCATGCCAAATGTAAAGGGTCATTTTGTCTTACTAGCCCAGGTCAGAAAGTTAAGACTAAAATCTTATATATTTATATAACTGGAGGGTGCATCTCCAGTTAGCTGGAAACATTGTACTTCTGAGTGTACTTTAAAATACTGGCATGGATGACAATCTGAGGATGAGAGTTCTGATCACCTGGGATTATTCCAGTTGGATTTGAAATAGATACATGGAGGAAAATTATGATTTAGCACCTATGCTTATCCTTATAGGAAGAAGGCCTGGATATGATGAACAGAGAAACTTCAAATGAAAGGTTAGTGGTTAGCAAGGGTGGGGCCTAGCCCCTCTTGTGCCTCGTTTGTAAGCCCTGGTGATTCTTTCTCTTTTCTTTAGGGAAGCACAAGCAGGGATGCAGATAAGCCAGTCATGGGATGAAAGCTTGAGCCTGGTAAAGTATTCCGATGTGGGCTTGTTCCGTAACTTTCCAGACATCTTTGTTTGGTTCAACTGACTTGGTTGATTCTTTCATAGACCAATATCCTTCTTGCTTCTAGACTGATTCTTAGATCTCTGCTCTATCAGCAAAACGTTTGAATGTATCCATATGTACTCTTCAGAGTGTGGGGATGTTATTGTAGTAGTGAATAAGAGCTGTGATATGCTGAGTGAGGGTAACATTTTATTTACAGAGTGACAGTGATTTTGACAAGCCAGAGAAATTGTATTCTCCAAAGAGAATTGACTTCACTCCAGTTTCTCCAGCGCCTTCCCCAACCAGAGGATTTGGAAAGGTAGGATGTCGACAAGATATTAACTGTCCTTTTTCTCAGCAAGCTGTTTATATAAACACAATCCAATTCACTTTCCAAGTCTCCAAAGACTTGAAGAAGCAATGAAAACCTATGATAGTAAATTGGGAAAATGTCATATGTATGAAGCACTTGCATAGCTATACTGTTGCTGTCATATTTCAAAAGAACCTTTTGAAAAACAATAGAACGAAAGAAAATCTTTGAAAAACTGGACTGCTGTAACTGTTTTAATAGTACATGTGCTTTCTCTAGCCATGCTTTTCGCCCTCCTTGCAAATGTTTGTGGGTAGCAGTGGTACACCATCAAGTCCTGTTTCGGATCCAAGACAATTTTCAAGGTAAGTGAATTTGAATGTTAAATGGGGAGACTGCAAAGATGATTCAGTGAGTAATACTACTTGCTCTGTAAGCATGAGGATCTGAAATTAGATCCCAGAGCCCACATGAAAAGCTCACTGTGGCTACTCGCCTCTATAGCCCCAGCACTTGGGGAGGTGGGTCTAGGAGGATAGCTCAGGCATACTAACTGCTTAGCCTAGCTGCAGATTTAATGAAAGACCTTATCTCACAAGAATAAGCTGGAGAGGGACAGACCATCCTTCTCCGGCCTGCAAGAGCTTTCCCATACAAGCACATGAACTTGCACATGCATTCATAACACACGCATGCACACCACACACACACACACACACACACAGAGCTAAATGTGGCTAGAGTATCACTCATTACTTTTTTCCTCAAATTAATTTTATTATGGAATTTTTCAGGCATACATCAAACTTGCTAGGACTTCATAATGAACAACCATATGCTTACCACTTATGTTGAGGCATTAACATTTTACAGAATTCTGTGTTTGAGACTTAATGCTGATTGATGGATTGATTGTGAAACTGAGGCTTGAACCAAGAGCCTTGTGAATCCTAGGCAAACACTCCACCACTAAGCTACATCCCCAGCACTTAAACACTTGCACACACTAACACTATGTTAAAGATAAAAGATTATAGATCAAAATGCAAATAACTTTAAAATAAGACTGTTTTCTTTGAGTAATTGTAGGTATTCTGTCTTATAGAATATTGTTAAATGGCTGGAAATGCTATGTTTTGTTTATATCACCATATGCTGATTCAAATCACCCTACAATACAAGTACTTTGTGTTTCTGTCTATATAACTATCCATGTTACTTACTTGGTGGGATGTAATGCTGTTTGTTAGTGTTTTTCATCTTGGAAGCACTTCATATCATCGTGTTTGTTTATTTGTCAAAGCAGGAGGAGTCAGAGTCCAGTCAAGTGCATTAGGCCCAGTGTTCTTGCTCCTCTTAAGAGAAAAGGTATGTAGCAACTCTGATTGACAGCATTGTGTTACCTACTCTAAACCAGCCACAACTATAGATTTTAGATGTTCTTATCACACACCATGAAAAAGGTTAAGTGGATGTAGTAATAGATGTGTTTGTATATATGCGAGATTATGACATTGTACACCTTACTAAGTATGTATACATTCATTTTACGTAATACTGGGGGAAAGGACTCATCACACTTCTGGTATTGAATTTAGCTCAGCTTGAATTAGAAGCTAGCGTTCTTGTCTAACGTAAATTCACAGAATCCTTTTTTTTTTTTCTAAAGAAATGTTTGATATTTTCAGCATGTTCTAATGGATTCTAAGTTACATACATTAACTATTTTATTTGTGTATATTTTTATAATTCATATATGAACCATATTGTACTCATATTATCAATATATTAAAATTAATTTCCATATTAGACATATAATATAGGATAATCATACTAAAATTTGTACACCTAAAGAAGCTAATCAAGAAGGAGAACCCTGGGTAAGATGTTCAATCCTCACTCAGAAAGGCAAATGGGATAGACATTGGAAGAGGGACAAAACAGGGAACAAGACAGGAGCCTACCCACAGAGGGCCTCTGAAAGACTGTACCCAGCAGATGCTGAGATTCATAGCCCAACTTTGGACAGAATGCAGGGAATCTTATGAAATTATGGGGAAATAGAAAGACCTGGACGGGACAGGAGCTCCACAAGGAGAGCAACAGAACCAAAAAAATCTGGGCACAGGGGTCTTTTCTGAGACTGATACTCCAACCAAGGACCATGCATTGTGATAACCTAGAACCACTGATGTAGCCCATGGCAGCTCAGTTTTCAAGTGGGTTCCTTAATAATGGGAACAGGGACAGTCTCTGACATAAACTCAGTGGCTGACTCTTTGATCACCTCCCCCTGAGGGAGAAGCGGCCTTAACAGGCCACAGAGGAAGACAATGCATCCAGTCCTGTTGAGACCTGATAGACTAGGATCAGAAGGGAGGGAGGAGGGAAGGGAGGGACATAGGAGGAGAAGAGGGAGGGAGGGCAGTATTGGGAGGGAACGAGGGATGGGCCTATAGCTGGGATGCAAAGTGAA
The DNA here is from genome assembly GCF_030254825.1 of Meriones unguiculatus. NCBI lineage: Eukaryota > Metazoa > Chordata > Mammalia > Rodentia > Muridae > Meriones > Meriones unguiculatus. The sequence continues at coordinate 120,110,981 of NC_083369.1, forward strand.
CAAATTGTAATAAATTAAAAAAAATTTAAAAACTAATTCCCCTCTTACAAAAAAGAGATGCACAACTTGACTTGTGTGCAGAAATCTATGCTGGTATAGAATACAGATCTGTAAAATGGAGTTTGCTCAGATGGCATTCACTTTCCCATCAGCAAATTATGCCTCAGCAAAGTAAAGTTGTCAAATGGTCAAGTCTGTAATGTTTTTGATGTGTGTTGGTGCTCTCTCAGTAGCTTATTTTGAAGCACAATGCACTAAGTTTTTTTTTTTTTTTCAGTCAGCAACAGTTTTAGATGTTTATGTAAGGCCCTTGATAGCATGTGTTTCTTTAAATATGGCCAAGATATTTGATACTGGGTTTAGTCATTATTACTGGCAATTTGACTGTATGATTAGAAGTGGCAGGTGCCATTTTATTTTGCTTTTTATTATTAGTGTTTTGTTTTGTTTTTGATACAGAGTCTTATGTCACACAGGCTGGCAAAAAACTCACTACCTAGTGAAGACTAGCCTTGAACTCTTGGTCATTTTGCTTCTACCACCCAAGTGTTGTGATTATAAGTATGTGCTATCACCTGCCTATAGTTTTTTTTTTTTCCTTTTTTTTTGATCAGCATCGAAAGTAATGTGTTTATGGCATTTTTACATGCTTAGTTTATGTTGATCCTCCTCTACTATCCTACCTCATCCCGTTCTTCTCCTTTTGCCCTCTCTCAATGCTTTTGTTATTTGTATTTTTTAACCTCCTTTTTCTCTCTACTTAAGACCTCTTTTTCCCTTCTTATACCTTTTCTAGTTTTATGTTCTATACTCACAACCATACTCACATCCACATAAATGCACATATATAAAAATTTAACCTGGGATCTATACACTTTATAGACCTACATAGTTACTTATACATATTTTTTAAAGATTTATTTTTATTTTGTGTGTATGAGTGTTTTGCCTGTATATAGGTGCCTCACATGCATACAGTGCCTGTGGAGAGCAGAAGAAATTGTGGGATCCCCTGGGACTGGGGTTTGAGTGGATGCCTGTGAGTCACATGGGGTGCTGAGAAACTGAACTGGGTCCTTTGCTAGTGCTGCAAATGCTCTTAACCACAGAGCATCTCTCCAGCACCCACCTACCTAATGTTGTAAAGGTGTCAAAAAATAACAGCCTCTTTAGCAAGTGGTACTGGGAAAACTGGATGGCCACATGCAGAAGAATGAAACTAGGTCCGTATCTTTCATCCTGCACTTGCACATACGCCACACACACACACACACACACACACACACACACACACACACACTTCAAAATTGGTCAAAGACCTTAATATAAAACCTGAAATACTAGAATTACTAAACAAAAATGCTTTAAGCTACAGGCATGAGCAGATGCCATTTTAAAGAAGAGTTTTAATAATTGCCTTTAAAAATACCATTCAGGGTCTGGACATATGGTTCAGTGGTTATGGGAGCATACTGTTCTTATAAAGGACCCGAGCTTTGTTCCCAGAACCTCCATTAGGTGGCTAATAGATACCTGTAACTCCAGGGGGAATCTGATACCTCCATCCTCCAAAGGATCCTCATGCACATGTCAATGTGAATACAGACATACACACATTATTAAAAATAATAAAAATAAATCTCTAAACATTAAAAAAAGTAGTTTAGCTTGGTATGGTGGTTCATGCCTATAATCCTAGTACTTGGAAGGCTAAGACAATAGAATCACCAGGGCTTGGGGCTATCCTGGCCATAGCCAGTTCTAGCCATCTTGGGATATAGAGTAAAACTGCCTCCAGAAACCAAAAAGTAGGGTGGGGCAGGCTAAAGAGATGGCTCAATGGTTGGGACCACATACTGTTCCTGTAAGACCTGGATTCGGTTCCAAGCACCATTCTAGTTCCACAAGATCTGATCCCTTCTCTCCTCTAGCTTCTGCAGGCACCAGACACACATGGTACACATGCATATATGGAGGTAAAACACTCGTACACCTAAAAATAAACACATCTGGTTTTTTTTTAAACCCTCAAAAATAAGCAATCCAGATCACCTTTAGGACAAATAAATTAATACTAGGAAAATGGCTTTGGTGAAATCTTTCTAGTCCTAGACTCACACACAAACTCAGAAGTATTATCTTTGAGGCAACTTAAAATTAAGGATAGTTAGGTATGGTGGCACGCCACTGTATAATCACAGCACATGAGTAGTAGAGACAGGATGCCTAAGAGTTCAAGATCTGTAAACCCAGCACTAGAGGATGCAGAGGCAGGTGGATTGCTGTGAGTTTGAGGCCAGCCTGGTCTACAAAGTGAGTCCAGGACAGCCAAGGCTACACAGAGAAACCCTGCCTCAGAAAAAAAAAATCAAAACAAAACAAAAAGAATTCAAGCTCATTCCTCCTCTACATAGTGACATTCAAGGTTAACTCAGCTTCATGAGGCTCAGTCTCAAAAAAATCAAAGAGGGCTGGGTCAGAAGGTCAAGGAAGGTCATTCTTTGCTACCTGGGAAGTTTAAAACCCGCCTAGGACGAATCCATTAAACCTTGTTTACGAAAGAAAGAACATAGAAGAGACACAGACACAGAGATGTTGGGCAAAGGGGAATATACGTAGCATTTTGTCCCATGTAGTTGGAAATCAGAGGAAGAAGGATCACTGTTAAGTTTGAAACCAGGCTGGGTTACCTAGTGAGGTCTAGACTAACCAGGACTACACAGAGTTGTAGCCACTGGTATGTTGAGCCACAAACATGCACATATAAACAACACCAATTGGACTTAGTAGGTTATTAAAAAAATGTAGGAGGGTATGAAATTGGAATGGGGACATGAAGAGAGGACCCATGGAGAGTAAGAGAGGGAAATTGGGGTGAATATTGTCATATTTAAGTTTATATATATATACATATATATATATGAAATTCTCAAAACAATATTAAAGATGATGTGCTTTGGAGAGTAGACCCTAATAGTGACAATATTTGTATTTAGTGAGCCAAACCCCTTTCTTTAATCTTGCAAGATATTATTTATAGCCTTCAGAATGTTCTCAGGAGTATCAGGTGAAAATACACTTTAAACTAAAGCTATTGTTGTTATTATTATTAAAGTAAAATCCACCCAGAAAGTTTTTGGAATTAGTTTGTTTAGTAGCTGTTCCAATATCTACCAGTAGGTGGAGGGATTCTTTGCTAGAATTAAGAATGATGTTGTTTCAAAGTTGTATATTAAAGCACTAAACAAAGCAAAAAGAAACACAGCTTTTACAACTTTCAGTAATTTTCAGTAAACTTTCAGTAAAAATCGCTCCAGGAGAACATTGACATGATGTAATTCATAACAGGGGAACTGAAGGTTACGTGTGCTCTTTTTTTGGTCTTTTTCCATCAGAAGTAGTTCAGACAGGTTTAAGTTCAGTTCCATGTTCCTGCTGAGGTATAGACAGGCTCCTGAATCCAATAGGTTTAGTTTTTGCTTACTTCCTTGATTGTGATGAGACAAAGTTTTCCTCTGTAGTACAGGCTGTTGTGACGCTCTGGCTAGCCCAGTTGCTCTCAGACTTGGTGGTTTTATTCCTGCCTCTACCTCAGAAATGCTGGGATTACAGACATATTCCCCATATTTATCTGAAATTGGCTCTTGTGTTGTATTTTTAAGCTCAGGTAAAGGTCTTCAAATCCAAAGACTATATACATTTGAAATGAAAACAGAGCTTGGGACACGGAGAAGAGGCGAACACCCTTAATAGTTAGCAGCAAAATGTTAAGCACTATTCCCACTGACACCATGTTTTATGATGATAAGTTCTATGAAAATCTACAAGGTTGAGTAGACCAGTTTAGTTCCAAATCTGAGTTGGATTACTGTTACTGCTTTCACACAGGTGTGCTTTCAACCACATATTTATTTTTAGTACATCATCTAACTTAACCTCCTAATTCCACATCATCAGAAAATGTGGTTTGTTGCTGTCTCAAGAAATGTTAAGCTATCAAAAGATATAAAATAAGTACTCTTTGCTAGCCATAAAATATTCTCTGTGAACTTTAACTGTTTGGGAATACTTGCTTTATTTCTACCATTGGTTAGCTTTGATTCAAGTTAAAGAGTGAGTAAGTGAGTGAGTGAGAGAGAGAGAGAGAGAGAGAGAGATGCTATTGTATAATGCATGAAACAAAACTATTCCCTTTTGTTAAGGTATATAGAAACATATTTCTTTTATGTTAAAACACATGGGAAAGTCACTGTTTTGAGGGGAGGATGTTTGAGAAAAGATCTTATATAGTGCAGGCTGACCGGGAAGTAGCAATGTAGCCCAGGCTTGAACTGTTGATCATCTTGCCTTAGGCTCTGGAACTCTGGAGTCCTGGCACATGCAAGAGCTTTTACATAATAGTTTTGAGCCATTCTGAGCTTTGGTTAAACAAATATCACCCTCATTTTAGCACCAGTTCTAGGTTTTAAATTGTTTTATGGTAGCTACATTTCTTTTGTTATAGGGGAAATGGAGACAGAAAGCCAGCCTAAGAGACTCTTTCAAGGCTCTACCAACATGCTGTCTACAGATGCTGCCCGACTGTCTGCTCTCAGTTCATGGTAAAAAAACAAAACAAAACAAAACAAAACAAAACAAAACAAAACCAAACCCTATTAGGGTATAACTCACATTAAAAAGAACCACATTGAAAGAATATTGAGATAATGTAAAATATAGTCCATGCTCACAGAGGAGGAGTCTCCATAGAGGTGTAAGTGATTTTGAATGACCTGGACTTCTGAAAGTCACTTATACTACTTTGGAAGTATATGTATCCTTTTTGTACCTTTGCTTTTGTTCCTAGCATCTGGTAGGTCAGCCTGTCTCAGTGGATAGGATAGTGTGGTGTAGTGTCATCTATCACCTGACTGGTGTGAGAAAGAGCCCCTAGGTTGCTATGGAGAAAATGGATATTGATTATCACTGCTGGCATTTTATGTTTCAAGCTTTTGACTTTAAGAGATGTCTGTATTCTCTTAACTGTGTGTACCAGTTGAGCTTTTGAACACTGTGACAAACTCCTTGGTATGAAAAAGAGAAGAATGTTTATTTCAGCTCAAGGTTTCAGAGGTTTCAGTCTAGTTCTCAGGCTCTCTTGATTCTGGGTCTTTGGTGATGCGGGTCATTGTGGCAGAGGGAACACCTGCCAGGGGTTGCTGCCTTCATGGAAGCCAGGAAGCAGAAAGAAAAGAAGGGAGTAAGGACAAGCTATGACTTTCATGTTCATGCCCCCATAGCTTCCTTGCTACATATAGGTTGTTCCTCCTAAATTTTCTGCCAACCAAAATAGTGCCACCACCCAAGTAACCAAGCATTCAGTACATGAGCTGGTGGGGGATATTTCATATTCAAAACATTATGCCAATGGTATTTGCTAAATAATGTGATCTATTGTGATAAAAATCTTTTTAGAGAATTTATAGTAGTCAGTCACAATGCTAATTAAGATTGCAGTTTCTCTTTGCATTTTGAAACACAATCTTACTTTATAGTCCAGGCTCACCTCAAGTTTACTATGCAATCAAGGCTGGCTCAGAACTCACACCCTTCCTGCTTTAGTCTCCTAGTACTGGGACCATGGCCATGTACCATCAACCTCAGCTTAAATGTAAAGTTTCATAGGAACAATTACTAAATTATAGTCCAGGTCGTAAGTCTCTCTTACTCTAGGTTAGGTCTGTAATGTAAGGGTTTTCAGAGTTTTATGAGAGAATGGACTTCTTTTCCTATTCTTGAAGTTGAGCAATTAGATGCCTACAGACACCTGAGAGGAAAGCCTAGCAACAATTCCTAGGTAATATTTTGAAATCTTTCAGGATATTCCAGTCAACTTGCTGAGTACCCATGTTCTATACACAATTGTGTAACGCCTTTTAGAACTTTTTGTCCCCTGGGTTTTATAGCTGAGAATCCTTTCTAAAACTCACAGAGGCACTCACTTTTAAAATAGAATGCTATCCTCTAAATGGAAGAAGTATAAAAGCTACTCACTGGTTTAAGGGTTGACAATTCCTCTTCCCAAATTGCATGTGTATCATTTTATTTAAGATAACTTGCACTTCCAGGTAAGCAAGTCCTAGCTTATTGTCATTCATGAGGCTTGCTGACTGATACTGTCTTTCTGTGTCCTTGGTAGTTCAGTGTGCTAATTTTGGTACAGCATGTCTTCCCAGGTATGTAGAGATTGCTAAGAGCAATTCCTGAAGCTTGTCAAGAGGGTGAGTGGATGAAACTATATACCTGTGCAAAGTGCATGTGGCTTTTATGGTAAAGTATGAGTCTAGGCACATGACTATAAATAGATTTGCTTATCCAGTTATTTATTAAGTGATCCAATGAGAAAAAAAGTTTATAACATTTTGCCAAGCAGAAGACAAGGCTAGCACGGAGCTGAGTGTTTAACTCAGTGGTACAGTACATGTTTAGTTTGTACAAGGCTCTATGTTCTATCTCCAGTATGGCAAAAAAAAAAAAAATGCACGGTGAGATTTTTATATATTTATATCTTATGTCTTTTTTTCTATATTGCCAGGAAACAGCAAAAGAAGTTCATGCAAATTAGAAAGCAAGGAGAGGGAACTGGTTTTGGTAGCACATGCCTATAATCCAAGAACAATGCAGGCTGAGGCAGATTGCCATAGGTCAGCCTAGGATACATAGTGAAACAAGATAGCCTGAACTATATAGTAAATTGTGTTAAACAAAAGGAAATCAGAAAGGAAGGCAGAGAAAGCATATCCCATTGATGGAGCACTTCTCTAGCATGCTTGCAGCCCTGGGTTTGATCCACAGAATACCAAAATTCAAACCAAAATGAAACAAGATAGAAAGGGAAAAGCCAGAGTATTTATTTGTGGCCCTCATTCCTTCTGTGGGCATTCATGGCTATGGCAGTGCTGTTGTGGAATTTCAGTTGCTGATGCAAACCATGAGTAAACCTGTAGCACAGACCTTTATGCTAAGTGAAACTTAAACTGAATGAGTGACTTCAGCTACATGGTGAGTTAGAGACTAGCCACGGTTATATGAGACCTTAAAGGAACTTATTCCTCAGAATTCACAAAAAAAGAAGTTGTCAAGACTTATAAGTGCTAGCCATGTCTAGTGACACATGTCTGTAGCCCTGGGTTCTCAGTTGAAAGGATCACAAAACCTAGGAGTTTGGGATAAGGCCGGATTACATAGTGAGACTCCCCCACCCCCCCCGCCACACACACACAAACTAATGACTAGAAAGAAGGCTCAGTGGGTCAGAACACTTGCTTAAAACTGTTAAGAGCGTTAGGGCACCTTATATACTAAGGATGCTGACATTTATTTCTATAGTGGGGAAATTTTGTTGGAGTTATTCTTCATATTGAATCTAGATTCGCTTTTACAGAAACTTCTGTCTCCTAATGCAGTTCCATTGGTCAAAATCAGATATCCATATTCTTAGAAATGGGGCCCGAGATAGGAACCATCTGTGGGCTTATTTCTGTTGCTAAAGATGGCAGTCTACTTGATAAGGAAAGTAAGGACTCTTTCTTTTGCTGTCTGTTAAGAGAGTAGGTCAAAGACCTGATAAATAGCAGATATGATCTCATCTTTTTAAACTTTTCTTTATTCCCTGTCCCATACCACAAAGAGAAGAAAAAAAAATACATTTTATAGTTTTTAAAGTTTATGTGCTATTTAATAATCTTTAATATGTGACATCTTTGAAGTATAAATTAAATTAAAACGTTGAATGTGAACCCATTTAGGCTTTGTGTCCATTTGGGCATACTTTTTATTTCCCATTTTTTTTCCCTAAAAAAAATCCTGAAGTCACTCACTGTCAACAGAATGTGGGGAACACTGCCAACTACAAAGCTGGAAGTATGTCATTTTGCATTTAGTATTTGTGAACATCAAGAGTTTGAACATAATTCAGAAGTATGCCTTGTATGGTACTTTGATTGCTTTTTTTTTTCATATTAAGAATTTCTCTTCTGTTCCTCATTGAGCTGGGAATAAGACAGTATGTGTCTCCAGTATTTTCATGGTCTCTAGCCCTGTGGTAAACATTAAGTGGTACCGTGTTTTGCCTGTAAGAAAGAAATTTCTCGCGTTTTCTTGCCCAGTGCATCAGTGGTTAATGTGATGGTTAATTTTAACACTTTGGGTTAGACTTATAGTTTGAGTCTTCTCATTATATAGTCCATATATAGTCTAGTCTTGAACTTCAGATCCCCCTGCCTCAGTCTCAAGTGTTCTGGGTCTACAGGCATGTGCTATCACACTCTAGCTATCATTAATATTTTTAATGTTTTTTGAGATAGAATTTCATTCTTTATCCAAAGCTAGCCTTAAACTTATGATGTAGCCAAGGATAATGACCTTGAAATCCTGATGGTCCTACTTCTGCCTCTGAAACTCTAGAGCGACAGGCATGTGTCACCATGCCTAGATGATTTTTCTACAATTGTTTATTTATTTGTGTAGGGGCATGCATATGTGGAGATCAGAAGAAAACATTCAGGAGTTGGTTCTGTCCTTTGAATTCAGGTCATCAGGCTTGGCAGCAAGTACCCTTACTTACTGAGCCATATATATCTCCACACCTGTCCTGGCCAGAATGAATTAGTTCACTTTCAATTCAGATAGTCCCATGTCGGTCTAGTCTGAATTATCTTTGCTCTCTCATGATTGTCTGGCTTTTGGAAGTAAGGCTCATTATCATTAGCACTCTGCTCAGACATTATGTGAAAAAATAAGAAACTCAAATTGGACCAGACTCTTGCTTTTAGAGGCTCCGGTATGAGATGTAATGGTGATCAATAAAAGTTACATGCACACAGTGATTCCTGTGGAGTTACATGGTTACACAAGTCCTGCTCTACATGGATCTAATTAATGATGGGGTAACATGGCCTGTGACCTCTGCTTCCATGTCCTGTCACGCTAACTAGAACAGAATCTGGATCTTAGTTCAGTGGCAATATCTACTTTTTAAGCACTACAAAGTTTCGAAGCTAAATTGCAGCAGAAACAAAATGTAGCTTTGCCATTTTCCAACAGTGAGAAAAATTAGAGACTTTTATGTGTAATGGTGGAGAAGACATTTTGAAATGTTCAGTTTTTTTTTTCTAATTGGTAAAGTCTCTGTCAGCACTTTTCTAGTAAGTAATCAACAATGTTAAGAAAAACGTTTCACTGCACAGTCTTATTTTGTGCTTTGGAATGAATACAGGAGTCACCTAAGTGAGCAGGTCTTGTTACAAATGAAATCTTCTAATCCTGGGCTTGCTGTCATTCTACTGTTTGCAATAAGGAATTCTTTTTTTTATCATCAGATTATCTGCTTGGTGGCCAAATTTTAATCTAAGTCTTTTTCTTCCTGCCAAATGGAATAGAGCATGCCCTTGTGCTGCTCAGCCAGTATGTGCCTTAGGAAAGTCAATTCATTTTAATATTAGTCTAGGCAAAAAGCTCCAGGGGAAAATTCACATATGTTCCAAAGACAAATAGAAATGTCATTTTGATTTTCCAGTGTCTTGAATTATCTGTGCAACTTTTTTTTTTCAGTTTTTGAGTAGTTCATATTTTTGGACCATTTTGCTATGTGGTTGAACAAATATCAGAGCCAGCTCTCTTCCTTAAAAGTGGTATTATTAATGATGCATTTGACAGCAATGTGCATAGTGTAGGAGTGATGTGGAGTATACTGTTTCCATTTTTTATTTTTACTCTTCTAAAACCTATTTGTAATCTGTTTCCACCTAAAAACAACCCACAGGCAATAGAAAGAGATGGCAGAAGGGGCTGCGGTGTAGCTCCAGTGGTAATGTGCTTGCTCAGCATGTATGAGGGCCTGGGTCCTACCCTTAGCACTGCAGGTAAAATCTTGAAAGAAAGAACTGACATTTCAAAAACAATGAGTGGAAAGGTGGGAAAGGAAAAGATGCCTTTAAGGAGGATGGCATAGGCCCGAGACTTACAAATGTACTCTGAGCTTCTTTACAACGGAAATATATCAGCTTGGAAATGTACAAAAATAATATTAAAGGTATAATATTTTGATTCCAAGTATTAGAACAAAATGGGGTTTTGCCAAGGAGCTAGTGACATACTAGAACCCATATTTCCTTGAGTCATAATTCCTTCTCTAATTCTATATTTTTCTTCCATTTCAAAATATAAAAAGAGTGTCTGTATGAACTTAAACTGCTGGATGACTCCTCCAGTTTGGCTCTCACTGTGTTCTCTTGACTCTGTACTGCCTCTGTACTTGCCTGCTTTTAATTCCCAGAACTGTCTTTGCTTCTTCCTACACCTTCCCGAGGTAATACCTACTCGTCTTTTCCACCAGAATGCAAACCTTCCCTCTAAGAATCCTTTCACAGTTCCTCCAGGTTAGATCAGGTTCCCCATAGGTCAAACTCTCATAGCCCCCTGGCCCTTCTGCCCTTTATTACTCCCATCACAAAGTGTAATTATTTTTTTTTCATGAGCCTGATTATTTAAGTCTCTGTCTCCTCCACTCTCCTGTAGATTCAGTGAGCCCGGGACCTTGTCTGTCCTTCACACCATTGTCCTTTAAGTGTCTACATACCTTCTACACTTGGCAGGCACTTAGTAAATATTAGAATAAGTGAATGAGTAAAGTCAAGGTAAATACATGGCACAGATCTATGATCCCTGGGAATTGAAGCAAGAAAGGTAGCTTGATGTCAAGCGGAAGTTCTAGGTTCCATGTAAAGTATGAAGAAGCCATGTTTTCAAGGCAGGCCAAGGTTGATTTCTGGGAACACTGAGCATCTGGGCTGGATGGGAAGCATATTCCTGGGATGGCTTATGGAGGCACTTGCTGTCCAAATTAATTTTGGAGGGAAGATGAGAACAGAGGCCAGGTGTTTGGATTAAAGAGACATGATGAAGACCATGAGGAGTGCATTTTAGAAGCTTAAATGTAGAGTAACTGAGCGGGGTAAGAAAAGGAGGCTCTTCTAGATAGCAAGATCTTTGGGTCTGAAAGGAAACAGTATAACAAATTCGTAAGATGAGAAGAATGGGAAAGATTAAAGGAGGAAATCATTAAAAATATTTGCATTGAAACCTCTTGGAATAGGCAAACAAAATGGTCAGTTTTAGGGCAGTGGAAAAAGTAGAAGTAACGTGTGAAGGCACACTTCAGCTAGCTTGAGAATAGGTACCTTAGTAAACATCAGTTATTCTTGCTTTAAGGCTCTGCACAGGTAAGAAGATAAATACGAAGATGGAAGGTCAGGACCCCCCCCCCACATACACATACAATAAATATGGCATTTAAAGAGGAGCACATATATGTTAGATAGTCAGGCACCTCCAGGGGAATAATCAAATTATACAGGACGTTACAAGTCTTACTTTGGGGTTTCTGTGGTTTTGTGAATTTCACAGGCTTCTCAGCACAGTACATTACGCATTTCATTGCTGTGGCCTTTATGCTTCTTAGTATTTACCAATGCCGTATTGATGTGTGCGTCCTTGAAATCACGTCATTGCATGCTCTGTGGACCCTAATACATGCATTCGCTTATAATTGTTTTTGCTTTGTCCTCAGTTCTGATATTTTGGATGGCAGTAGTGTCAGCAGTCGCTTGTCCTCAGACTCACTGGCCACAGGCAGCGTTCCCGCAGAGTCTCCAGTAGCATGCTCCACTTCATGCTCTTCGTTCATCTTGATGGATGATCTCTCACCCAAGTGACTTATCCATTTCTGATTCAGTGTTCTAACTATTTCCCACATAAACCATTCAGTGAGGAATGTGGAGAACTTTGATCCACAATGGGGATTAAAGTTTGGCAGATTGAAACCATTCTGATGCTCATTTCTGGGCATTTCTCCTCTAAAGTTCAATTTTGCAAGCATAGTCACCTTACTAACATTCGTTTGGGCTGACCTCATTTTATGTTTGATGACTAAATCTCAAATACACATTTTTGATTGCTTGGAGGATTTTTTTCCCTAGTGCTTCAAAGAGCACCTACCTTCATGCACTTAAGGGAAACACCAAAGCATATTTTCTATGATTTTTCTTTTCCCTAGCAGTAACATAACAGAGTTGATCAGAAATTCTCTTGCTTGAGAGATTTATAAAAATTCTCTGTTGACTACATACTTTCCCATCTCTTTATTTCACAGTAATCTTCAAATTGCTTTTGATTACATCAAATTTTCATTTTTTTTTTTTCTGCATCAGCTTTAAAGTACATTGTTTTGTTTCCCTTGCCTGTTTGAGCTGCTTCCTTGCCATTTCTCACAGAGGGGAAGAAACCCATAGTCGCTTCCATCACCACCCTTATTGCTTCTTTGCTGTTGGGATGTATGCAGTGAAGACTGCTTTTAGAGTGGAGAATGTCAATGGACTTAGAGGATGCCTACATTAATCACCTCAGGTTCTTAGGACTTAGCTACCACAGTTGCTGTCTCCCTCCCCAAACTTGGTACCCTAAGGAATATATAAAATATTGTTGATATTTCTAGGTGGTGTTATCAAGGAGAAGAAATTCCTGCCTTGACCAGATGTGTGGAGCATCTCCAAATGAACGAATAGTTATTTACACAAACCACTGTACAAAAGCAAGTGTTCATGAAGCTGTCAATGTCTCGGGTAGTATTATGAGGCCTTGGGTGCCTTGGGGTACATTGCTGTCCTGTAGGGGACGTGTATCATAGGGTGTTGTGGAAGTGGAAGCTTTATGTGAGTGCTGTCTTGTTTGATTTTTTTTTTTTTTCTGATTCCTTTTTTTGTCATTGAGTTTGTTTTGTCATGTAGTGACCTGGTGTTTTTGGTTATTGTGTTGTGCTAGAGTCAGAACCGAGTTCTTGTTCTTGTTGCCTTATAGAGGGCAGTTTAATATCTGTAAGGAAGCTTTGAGGAGCTGAAAAAGTCAATGCTACTGTGCCCTCTGCTTCCAGAAGTCTTTTGAGCTGTAAGCAGTGTATGTGCAGTGTAACGTAAAAATATGCTGTCATTTTTACCAGTGGAAACTCCTGACTAAGATATTTAAGAAATCCAAGTGTGATGTATTGTGACATTATTTATTATTTATTACACTATGTAGAATGTCTGTGTTGTTATCTTCCTTTTAATGTTCAACATGGTAGATGGACTATTTGTGTTTATATTCACATTTACGTGCTAGAATCGTGATATTAAGTGACTGTAAGAAAAAAAACAGAAAGTGATTAAACTTAAGTCTTTTGAAATCTAAAATCCTTGGAGGTGGTTTGAAGGCATCTTCAGGCTAGAAGTTGGTGAGCTTACAGCAAAACCTCTCTTTTAATCATTAGAGACCATCACTTAACTTGCAGCAGTTGCATTATAGAATCAGACTTGTTCTTAAGTTTACATTGTAATCACTGTCATAACAGCTATTACTGGCTTTAGTTCCCATGTTGCTTTAGCCTGTGAAAAGCTCATAATCCTTCAAACCTAGCGTAAATGTGCTGTTATAAGAACCGCCCACTTGTGTGCTATTTTAAAGAAACATTTCTTTGATGGCACTTGGTATATACACTCTGTTAATGAACCGTGTTCCAACAGCTTTAGCTTTCATAATAATGAGAGATGAGTTTGTCTTTTAGGAAATGGTCTGCCTTCATTCTTGTGTCTTATTTGCCTCAAAGGGACACTTTTCAGTTCAAATTTAACATCCAAATTTAGTACTGTTAAGAAGTAACCTTTGAAACGTGATGATATTTAAAGTTATGTTAAAAATTCAGTGGCAAAGTAAAACCAGAGCAGCAAATTGAAATGGTGTGATGAGATCAAAGGGTCAGGAAGATTCACTTTACAGTTTTAAGCCAACTTTTATCAATGAATTTAATTTAATGTTCTAAACTTGTTCTTTTGCAGATTTTATACATATATACAATTCATTCTGATTTTTCTCACTCCCCACCTTCTCACATATCTCTCCTACCTCTGTCAATTCCCACTTTCTCCTATGATTTTTTTTTGCCACATTATTGTCTTTTCTTTTGTAAACTAACCTTTTGTTATGGTTGCCCCGTATATTGTTTAAATGGACTAGAAAACTAAGTTTGAGCAGGGATTGTTTTGAAATAAACAAAAGATAGGTAATATGCTAATCCACAGAGCAGCTTTGTTGACAGTACCCCTTTATTTTTATATAAAGTCTAATATTTGAAATGTAGTTGTTGTTATAAACTAAAATTCTTTCTTCCTATTCTCATATTATATCATATATTTTAAGCTTCTATTTGAAAACTACTACAAGAAATGAAACCATAATAAAATCCTATAGATCCTGGTTTTGCTTGACCGACTTATAAATCACTGTTTTATGATAACTGCTTTTGGAATAATAGAAAGTTTTGTGAAATGTTGACCTAGTGTCTATCTTAAGAATGTGAATTTAATAAAGTATATATACATGTATAAAAAGACAAAGTTTTAAAGGTCTGCCTCTCTTATTGCTGTTTATAATTATTTTCTGTCACCATATTCCAGGAGTTTATTCTCTGTTTCTAGGAGTAGGTCAAGTTTTGAGTAAAAGTTTATCCTTCACACAAGAGAACTAATAGGTAGCTAAATTCAAGTCCAAGCTCTCTATCCCAGTAGAGAAGGAGCTTCTCCACATGATCTGTCATTTTTTTCAGGAGTATTTTATCACATTTAACAGTTTAGATAGCTTTTGCTTGCTTTTGGTTTATTTTATCTTAAAAGAAAACCCTTTACAAGCCTCTATAAACAGCCAAAAATAAAGACTTTAATGCATGGTTCACATTATAAACATTTGATTTTATTTTCAGTATTTTTTAAAGAAATAGAGAACTTTTGTTTGTTTATTTTATTTCCTTTTGGGGGACAGAATTTACAAGGGTAGAGAGCAGACATGGAAGGACTGGAAAATAAACGGGATTGGGTTACATGACATAAAATCCCCAAAGAATCAATTAAAAAATAAAATGGGATATAACACATTTCAGAAGTTGGAATAGATGGTGCAATAGAGTAATGCCTGAGGAAAGGCAATCAGATAACATGTATGGTCGTGGTCACCCTGGACAGTTCATGGAGACACTTTATGACAACTTACTTTTAAAAGGCTTTGCAGTTTGAAATCATTTCATAAATTCAGAAAAACTGCAAGTACACTCAAAGACTTTCCATATACTATTCACCTTAGTTGCCAGTTTTTAATATTAAACCACATTTATTTTATCACTTTCAAAATAGATGGTCCCCTGCGCTCTCTCTCTCTCTCTCTCTCTCTGTGTGTGTGTGTATAACTTCTGAAGCTCACTCAGAAGGGGAAATACAATACACATCTGCAGCAGATGGAGAAAGGGGCGGGGATCAGGTGTGGGAAAGCAGGGAGGCCTGGGAGAGGGAACAGAAGTTGGTGGGGGCTCAGCTCTGGGATAGGGGAAACTCCCTAGAGTCTATGGGCAGCAGCAGGTGAGGAGATATGTGTCCACCTCTTGTAGCCAGGTGAGACTACCAGTGGACCTGAGGTGGACACTAACCCACACATAAAACCTTTGACCTCAAATATATCTCACCTACAAGAAGTGCAGGGATCAAGTTGGAGCAGAGACTGAGGGAACGGCCAACCAATGACTGGCCCAACTTGAGACCCACCCAGTGGGAGAGAGCCAACCCCTGACACTACTAATGATACCCTGATATGCTTGCAGACAGGAGCCTAACACACCGTCTTCTGAGAGGCTTCATCCAGCAGCCTATGGGAATAGATGCAGAGACCCACAGCCAAACAATAGGTCAAGCTGGGGGAGTTTTGTGGAAGAGTGGGAGGAAGGAATGAGGGAGCTGGAACAAGACCTACAGAGTAAAGTAACCTGGATCCATGGGAACTCACAGAGAATGAAGCACCAACCAAAAAGCATGCATGGGGTGGTCATAGACCTCTACTCATATGTAGCAGATGTGCAGTGTGGTCATCATGTGGGTCCCCTAATAACATGAGTAGGGGCTGCCTCTGACGCTGTTGCCTGACTTTGGATCCCTTCTCCTATCTGGGCTGCCTTGTCTGGTCTCCGTGGAAGAGGAAGCACTTAGTCCTGCTGTGATTTGATGTACCAGGGTGGATTGGTACCCACAGCGGGGGGGCTGCTCTTCTGTGAAAAGAAGGGGAGAGGAGTGGAGTTTTGCCATTAGAGTAGGGAATAGAGTAGGGAGGGGGCTGCAATCAGGCTGTAAAGTGATTAAATAAATTAATGAAAAATGTATTTATAGGTCTGTGTGTGTGTATTGTGTACAATAAGTGTGTGGGGGTGCCTTTAGAGGTCAAAGAGAAACAGTGGAACATTGGATCCCCTTGAGCTAGAGTAACAGGTAGTTATGACGTAGGTGCTGACGACACAACTAGGGTCCTTTGGGAGCACAGCAAGTACTGTTAAGCAGCCACCTGTTCACCCCCTCCTATGTCCTTTTGACATACACTGGTTTTCAGCAGCAGTTACATAATATCCCAGATTCATACTTTCCATGCCCTAGCACCTGGGATGAACCATTTCTCCAAAGAGCTCTGATTCCTTTGAATAGAGAGCTGTGTTAAAAAGTAGGCAAGGGTACTTAGTTATGATCATTGTTGCCCCCAAGCTATAATTGTTCAAAGGCTTCAGAACCCAGAAGAATACATGTATTCTTACATGTATGTGATATATATATATATCACATAAATGTGCATGTACACACTGTATGTCTGTCTGTTGAAAATAGTGAGTTTGCTTGTTGAGACACACACTTGGAATCCCAGCATTCAGGAAAGTAGGGCAAGAGGATTTTGAGTTCCAGTCAGCCTAGGCTATTTAGACCATGTCTCAATAAATGAAAAAAAAAAAAAAGTCACGAGTTCATATTCGTACCTCTGATTCCAATTCACCATCACAAGAGTCACTTCAGGGTCTTCACTAAACATACTTGTAACTATTTTCTGACAGAAACCTGACGCTTTTATTATTTATTTATTTATTTATTTATTGAGACAGGGTTCCTCTTTGTAACCTTGACTGTCCTGAAACTTCCTGTATAGACCAGGCTGGCCTTGAGCTCACAGAGATTCATCTGCCTCTGCCTCCCAAGTGCTGGTATTACAAGCATGTGTCACCACCACGTGGCAGAAACCTGATTATTTTATCCACAAATTAATTTATTCCTTTTAACGATATGTAACTAGTTTCCTGCATTTGGGCTTCCTGCATTTGGCAAAAGCTCTCTTCAAGGACTGACCCTTTTGGCTCCATGCATTGGAATCCCTAGAAAAGGTGGGGAGGAGGGAGAAGAACTCATTTTACATACCTGTGGCTATCGCATCTCCAAGTTCCATTTAAATTAAGTGGATATTAGACCTATAATATAGGATAAACACAGTAAAATCTGTACACCTAAGGAAGCTAAGCAAGAAGGAGGACCCTGGGTAAGATAATCAATCCTCACTCAGAAAGGCAAACAGGACAGTCTTCACAAGAGGGAGAAAGGAAATATGACAGGAGCCTACCACAGAGGGCCTCTGAAAGACTCTACCTAGCAGGGTATCAAAGCAGATGCTGAGGCTCAGAGCCAAACTTTGGGCAGAGTACAGGCAATCTTATGAAAAAAGGGGGAGATAGAAAGACTTGGAGGAGACAGGAACTCCACAAGGAGAGCAACAGAACCAAAACATCTGGGCCCAGGGGGTCGTTTCTGAGACTAATACTCCAACCAAGGACCATGCATGGAGATAACCTAGAAGCTCTGCTCAGATGGAGCCCATGGCAACTCACTATGCAAGTGGGTTCCCTAGGAAGGGAAACAGGAACTGTCTCTGACATAAACTCAGTGGCTGGCTCTTTGATCACATTCCCCTGAGGGGGGAGCAGCCTTGCCAGGCCACAATGCAGTCAGTCCTGATGAGACCTGATAGGTTAGGGTCAGATGAAAGAGGAGGAGGACCTCCCCTATCAGTGGACTTGGAGAGGGGCATGGGAGGAGATGAGGGAGGGAAGGTGGGGTTGGGAGGGAATGTAGGAGGGGGAGCAAAGTGAATAAATTGTAATTAAAATAAAAAATTAAAAATTAAATTAAAAAATTATGTTTGACTGCAGCTCAAATTTTCTTTCTGTTGTTTGTTTCTTTTGAGACAGAATTTTTTTTTCTAGCCATGGAGCTCAAGTGCTTGAATTAGAGGCTTGTGCTAACAGGCCCAAACGTAGACCTTATCAGATTAATAATAATAACAATTACAATAATAATATTAAAAGGGGATGGAGTAGAGTTGTTTGGGGCATTAAAAGCAAGGGCTGAGGTTCCGCAAGGCTTCTCAGCAGGTGGTCTGAAGGCTGGAGCCTAATATTCAGTCTAATGATCCCCTAAATGATGTATCTCGATGGCTTGAGACTGAATCTTGAACAAACTTGGGGATAGAAACAGGCATCAGGACACAGGCTGAACAAAGCTCCACTACAGAAATATAATAATGGTATAAAAGCTGAAGATGAGACTGGAGAGGGAAACAGGCTTTGTGCGTTCTCTTACGATCTGGGAGTCTAGATTACTGTGTAGGTGGAAGCTACGTGATCAGACTTCCACTGGGAGGTCGTGAGGAGAAGGCAAAGGGAAAGATCCCAGGAAGCCCCAGCGTTTAGGTGTATGGTTAAAGAAGAGAGAGGGGGCAGGGAGATAGGAGGAAACCCTGCAGCCAACTGCTTCAGTAAAGCAAGGAAGGAGTGATTAACAAAGTCGATTAACATTTGGGCTGATAATTTCCCATTGTATCTGATAATTTGGAAGCTCCAGAGACATTTCTGCCAGTGCGCTTTTAGTCCCAGTTTAAAGAGATGGGCTCGTAAAATGGAGACTGTTGGTGTGTTTAGTCTGTGTCAGATGTCTTCTAATCACACAGTCTCTGCTTTCTCCATCTGTGCTCAATTACCATTTATCTCCCCTTTTCTCCTGTATCTCAAGCAGTTAGCACTGTATCTGAAAAAGAATAGTCACTCAATAAAATTGTTCTGGCTAATAATCCCACCCTCTAACCTATAGGGGGAGCTGAGAGAATGTCACTCTCACTTAGAGGTGGAGCTAAAAGAAAATCACAGGGGAATGTTAACCTATAGGAGAAGCTGAAACAAAATCTCCTGGAAAGTATTTCCCAGACATTATAACATTGGGGGCCGCCTTTCAGACATCTCTGAGAAGAACTTGCAGGAGGATTCTTTGTCAAGGACTTCCATCTTAGGTAATATTTATTAATATTCTCTCTCTCTCTCTCTCTCTCTCTCTCTCTCTCTGTATTTTGATACTTATTTTCCATTTATGCAAATGGTGTGAAGTTTTCTATTGAAATAAATGTAGAAAATAAGATTTCTAAAGACCTGTGTTTTAAAAATTAGTAGCAAAGAAAAAAAATGTTGATCTAAAGAAACGTGGAAGGGTAACAATGGTTCTAAGTAAGACTTAGATATGACCAAAATCTTAGGGATAAATATTCATAAGGACTTTGATGCAGAAACACAGTGGGTCATGTTAATGTATAGAAACGAGAAGCTGTTTAATCTGCATGGAATGCTCTTTTGGGGGGTATTTCTTTGGGTTTTCCTTTGGGGATTCTACTTCTTCTTCCGTAAAGTATGGTAAGAAAGGTCTGCTTGCCTCACCCTCACCTTTCACTTCTTTAAAAACCACTCCACCTGGTCTTCAAGGACAAGAGGGAACTTGCATGAGGCTTAGGGGGATAGGGGCCTAAAGGGCCCTTCAGGGCTTTACGTACTTATCTCTCTACTTAAAGGAGAGCTAAGGTCAGAATGGATTCCTCAGAGAAGTAAGATTCTGGTCAAGTTCCTGAGGCCTGATGCTGTGGGCCCCAAGAATTTTCAGCCTTACTCTTCTGATGACTAGGGTGACTAAACTGTAATCTAAGTGGGGTGAATCTTGTCTCCCCTTGGGACCTGTGGAGTTCTGGAAAGAGAGGGGACTGTGTTTGTTGGTGAAGGATCAAGAATTCTAGGATTTCTGCCATGTGCTATGGCTTGTACTTGTAATCTGAGCACGTGAAAAGCTGAAGCAGGAAGATTGAGAGTTTGAGGGCAGCCTGGCCTATATAACAAGACTCTGTCTCAAAACATCCTTTTAGTCTATATTCATTTTAATTCATTTTTAAGTTAAGGGTGATAAAACTCAAGAGAAAAACTTCAATTCATAAAAAATATTGAAGTTAAGCTTTCCTCCCCTCACATTCTTTTTACAAACAGTATGATAGTTTTATTTCTTCACATAATTATCTTGTTTAATACATATATGAACACATTTGAGATGGCTCCTCACACACGTTTTAGAACATTTTTCAAAGTTTTAAAGACAGAGTCTTGGTACATAGTCTAGGCTGGCTTTACACTCAAGATCCTCCTGCTTCATCTTCCTGTGTGCTGAGATTATAGGGGTGAGCCATCATACCTAACTTAATTTTTTTAAATGTGACATACATATAAAAAGTATATCTTCAGACATTATAAATTTATTGTTATACTAATTATAACAACATATATAGTTGTTATATATAATATAGAAGTTTATATACATTTAACATAAATTAACACACACACACACACAGCAGTAGTTTTATTTGGTTCTTGAGGCTTGATGCTTTGGACACAAAGAATTTTCAGCCTAACTTCCCTGATGACTAGGGTGACTACAGTGTAATCTAAGTGGGGTGAATCTTGTCTCCCCTTGGGACCTGTGGAGTTCTGACAAGAGAGGGGACTGTGTTTATTGGTGAAGGGTCAAGAATTCTAGGATTTCTGCCATGTGCTCGTGGCTTGTACTTGTAATTCCAGTATGTGGAAAGCTGAAGCGGGGGGGGGGGGGTGTATTCAGTTTGTGCTCATTTCTAGAGAATAAATGACTAGAAGGGGTGTTCACTGAGAGTTCAAGAGTATTCTGTATTAGCCACGTGTGATGGCACACACCTTTAGCATGCTGGAGGAAGAAGTCTTTGTGAGGCCCAGGCCTGCCTGGTTATACATATTGAGTTACACAACAACCAGGGCTACGCAGTGAGACCCTTGTCTCAAAACAAAAGTACATTCCATGTTGAGCAAGGTGATGAATTATGGGTTTATTTTCCACATCTATATAGTATTCTTTTTTTGTGAACATTCTACAGCTTTAATTAATTCTCAGTTGGTAGTCATTTGGATTCTTTAATTCTTTTTACATATATTAATTTCTTATTTGCTCATGTGCACGGTAAAGAACGCCACAGTATGTCTGTAGGGGTCAGAGGAAAGCCCGAGGGAGTCGGCTCTCTCCTTTACACCACGTGGTCTTCCGGAGGGGTGGATTGTACTCAGGTTATCAGACTTGGAGGAAATTCCTTACCCACTGAGCCATCTCCCTTGCCACCATTAAATGTTTTTATTTTTTATAATGCATTAGTGTATATAAATAAAGGACCTTGTATCTTTATCTTTGTTTCTTTCTGTATTTCTGTCAGAAGCATTTGGGGGAGGCATGGACTCTGATTCTCTTGCCTCAGCCCGCCAAGAAGCTGAGCTTACAGTTATATACTAACATGTCTAGGAGAGATTCTTAGAAGTACTAAATTGCTAAGTCAAAAGGCAATTTCACTCATTTTTCTTTTGGAAAGGTAACACAGGTTCAGTGTGTATTTTTAAATTCCTGTGCTTCATTGCACAAAACTTTTGTAAAAACCAGTGAATTTCCAGCATAGAAGGGGCAGCTCACAAGCCCCCACCCCTAACCAAGGCACTATAGACAATTGATGGCTTCTGGGAAAGGCAGACAGTTTTCTTTTAAGGGTGTGGCCCCTAATAGGTCAACTGCCCTTCAGTGGACAGCCCACTCTCAGATATATATGGGCAGCACAAATTAGACCTTAGATACATTAAAAAAAAAATAGAAAGAGAGGGCACAAAGTTGGATGCAGGTAGTGTGGAAAAGTAGATTTGAAAGGAGTTTAAGGGGCTGAGTGGAGGCGAATATGATCAAAAAACATTGTTTGCATGCATGAAATTATCAAATAATTAATAAAACATATTACATTTCAATTTTTAAAATTAAAATCAAACTGTGCAAAGAATATATAGGGAAAAGAGTCTAATATGTCTTTCCTCAGATGCTAACAGCTTCTGGCAGATTCTCCCAGGAATAGTCTGTGAATTGCAAATGTATTTACATATTTTTATAGGCACTGCTTAAGCCATGCCTCTAACCTACAAAGATTATACCAGTTTATGAGTTCCTAGTTTCCCCTAGAAATTATTCAAGGGTTCTAGAAAGATCTCAGTAGAAACATCCATTCACTGGAAATATATTCAGATGCTTCAAAATTCTACATAAATTACCTGCCAGTTCCCCCATCTACCATAGCTCCCTTTCCCCCAGAGGTAACTGCTTTCCATTTCTTGTGCCTACTTATAGGGAAAGTTTGCCTGTAATATATATATATATATATATATATATATATATATTCATATATTCTTTTTCTCCCCCACCCAAATTTTACACAGGAAGAAGCATGTTTATTTAGGCACGGAGGGGGCATTGTTTTTGATAAAGAATCTCACTTGGTAGCCCCATATGGGCTGCATTGTAGCTCAGGCTGGCTTCTAAAATATCTTGTTTTCTCCCTTCCAAGTACTAA
Organism: Meriones unguiculatus; assembly: GCF_030254825.1. NCBI lineage: Eukaryota > Metazoa > Chordata > Mammalia > Rodentia > Muridae > Meriones > Meriones unguiculatus. The sequence continues at coordinate 120,133,664 of NC_083369.1, forward strand.
CCCTGCTGAACCTGTTTACCTTCCCAGATCAGAAGAGATCATTGCATTCAGGATGGTATGGCTGTGTAGCTTTTCACAGTTGATCGCTTCTGGCAGGGTGGGGGTGGGGAGGAACTCAGTTCTTTTTAAGGGTTGGCTACTAGGAGTTTGACCATGCTCCGGTGAGTATCCAGGAGACATAAATTGGACTTAGTATTTTTTTTTCTTCTTTTTTGGTGGGAGGGAGGTCACGGGGTGGGGGACTGGGAAGAGAGTGTGATGAGGTGCATCATTTGAAATTCCCAAATAAGTGATAAAAATATTATGTTTGGGGGAAAAAAGAAGTAAAAAAAAAAAAATCTCTCAAGTGGTCAGAGTGTAAGAATAGATTTTTTTAAATGATACACGATAAAATATTATTCATTAAAAAAAATCCCAAGACTGGAGAAATGGCTCAGTGGTTAAGGACACTGGCTGCTCTTACAGAGGACCTGGGTTCACTTCCCAGCACCCACATGGCAGCTCACAAGTGTAACTGTAACTGTAACTCCAGTTCTAGGGGATTCTTGGCACCAGGCATGAATGTGGTGCACATATGTGTGCATGCAGGCAAAATATTCACACACATAAAATAAAATATATAAGTCTGGGCTGGAGAGATGGCTCAGCAATTAAGAATACTGGCTGCTCTTCCACAGCTTCCAAGTTTAATTCCTACCAACCACGTGGTGGCTCATAATTATTTATAAAGGCATCGATGTCCTTTTCTGGAATGTAGGTGTATATGCAAAAAGAGCACATTTACATTAACAAAATACATAAATATTTGTAAAGAACGTCTCTTTGTCTCAGCCTCCCAAACACAGATTACAAGTCTAATCTATCATGAACACCTTATATAAGCTATTATATATAACATAGCCTACATCCTCCGCCCTCAAAAATGTGAGAGACTTAACTTTAACAATTGTTTGTTTTCTTCTTTACTCTGTGTGTAAGCTGGATGGTTCTTTTGTTCAGGGCCCGGCACAAGTGATCTTATCAGTTAAGTCAGTTAAGTCAGTTAGAGAACTGTTGGTCTGTCCTGGCTTCAGCTGTTATTATCAGGCTCTACCTCCACTGTTAGCCTTCAGTTGTCTAGTCAAAACTATTTATTGTGATGCCATGAGGCAATCCAAGATCTCTTGGCTTCCCCTTTTATGATACTTACCTTGCTGGCTCTTTTTTTTTCCGTGTGTGTGTGCGTGTGTGTGTGCGTGTGTGTGTGTGTGTGTGTGTGTGTGTGTGTGTGTGTTTTAGACTAGAGTCTTATGTAGGCCAAATTGTGGTCAAACTATGTAGTTGAGGCTGGCCCTGAATTGATCCATTTGCCTCTACTTCCCATGAGCTGGGATTACATTACAGGCTTGTGCTATCATGCCTGGCTCCTCCCACCTACATTTATTTTTCTTTATTTATTTTGAAGATATGGTTTTGCTTTGTATCTTAGAATGGTGCTCAACTCAGAAAGTAAAGAAAGAAAGAGAGAGAGAAAGAGAGAGAGAAAGAGAGAGAGAAAGAGAGAAAGAAAGAAAGAAAGAAAGAAAGAAAGAAAGAAAGAAAGAAAGAAAGAAAGAAAGAAAGAAAAAGAAAAAGAGCCGGGTAGAGGCAGGCGGATCTCTCTGAGTTTGAGGCTAGCCTGGTCTACAAAGCAAGTCCGGGACAGCCAAGGCTACCTGTCCTGAAAACCCCAAACCACAGCAGATTCTTACTGTGTAGCACTAGGTGGTTTAGACCTCACTATAGAGACCATGCTAGCCTTGAGCCTGTTTTGTGGTGATCCTTCTGTGTCAACCTTCCAAGCACCTGGGATTACAGGTATCATTTTTCGTTTATTTGCTTATCTTTTCCTTGTTGCTGTTTTGAGGCTAGCAACTCCATATAGCCAGGGATAGACTTGGAACTCTTGGAATGATATTATTTGTTCCATGGCGGTAAGGATAGTGACCAAGACTATCTTGTTCAGGCTGGCATCCCTTCCTCTATGCATAATGTTAATACTCAAGTAACCTTTGTTGAATGAATCGATGATGGAAATACTTGCTTCCTATACTTGCCAATACAGCTTAACATCTACTAGTTGGAAAAAAAAAGAATGAGCAACATGGAGACAAGGAATCAAATCTAAATATATATATTTGCTAGCTCTCTCCTCTTTTTCAGTTCTTGCTCACTTTCTATGTCAGTATCTCCTTTCTCTGTTTTCCTCCAAATGTATGTTTCCATTTATTAAATAAAGCTTTCAGCATTGCCTGTGTGCATAAACTATGTGCCTTCATCAAAAAAGTAAGAAAAGTTGGAATTTCCCAAGAGAAATCAGACACTAGCATATAAAGTGCCTTGAAACGTCCTGCTTTCTTATCTTTCTGTAATGATGTCCTCATGGAGCAAAACTAGAACATTGAGAAATAACCAATGCTAAAATCATTCCAACATGTGTTTCATCTTACTGCTATAACTGTTTCCCACAATCTCATTGCAAACATACAGTATCTTAACTTTTGCTAATTAACTTGCAACTCTAGACACTATAACTTCATTTTTTTTAAAGAAAATGCATCCCGAGCACCAGAAATAAATATATCAATAAATGTTTGAAATGGAACACATTGCCGAATTGGGCAAGTGCATGTTTATGAGGGCCTGTTGATGGAATATATTAATGAGCCCTTAAGCTAGTAATTACGCTTGCTGTTTTTTTTTTTTTTTCATTTCCCTTTTTCCTTTTTTTCATTTCCCTTTTTCCTTTTCCCTCTTTTTTTTTCTTTCTTTTTAAAATAATTCTTTTGAGGCTGCGTCTCACTGTGTCACCGTGGCTGGCCTGGAACTCACTATGCAGATTAGGCTGGCCTCACACTCACAGATAACTGCCTGCCTGTGTCACTTGAGTGCTAGGATTAAAGGCAGACTACCATGCTCACCCTTTATTTGTTGTTGTTTTTTTTGTCTACTTGATCTGTTGTTTTGAGATAAGGACTTTTTATATAGCCCTAGGGTAGCCTTGTACTCACATTCCTCCTGTATCTACCTTCTAACTGCTGGAATTACAGGTGGGCACAACCATACCGAGTCACCCTTGTTTTCTTGTTTTTGTTTTTAACGGCTAGAAATCCTTGATACATTTTTATATTATGTGTTTTCAATGTGTAGAATAAGGGCTTCTTTAAAAGTTGATTTTTTTTTCCTCTGAATTTGAATGAGTCACTTGATTTTACAAGCCTGGAAAACCAGGCTTTCCCTAAGATAGTCATTGTGAAAGGAACCTCTATCTAACAGATCCTATTGTTGCCTACACAGTAATTACAAATTGACCCAGTAAACATTGCTTTGTGATTTTGTCCATTTGAAAGGCATTATAGAAAAATCACAGGCTTAGACAGCATGGAGCAGCTTGATTTTGCCCCAAATCTGTTTTCTTATTCTTATATGTGACTTGGAGTTTTGATAAACTATATCAGTAAGCATGCTGATTAGCAATGTATTGCAGCAAAACGTGTGTGGGTGCACGCGCATGCACATTTAAACTCTTTGATGGATGTGAATTTAAGTTAGGGTGAGTACAGATCTGAGTGTAAATTTTTGGCAGTAATCTTCCCATAAGGTAGTGAGAAAGTGCTATATACCGCTTAGAGAATATGTGAGAAGTAAAGGGTGAAAACTGTCTAAAGCGACAATAAAAGTTGCTGTAATTGCACCAGGAAAGAGCTGTGCCTGTGGGTTTTTCTACGAAATCAAGCATGTTTTCGATGTGCTGCATTAATTTGTTGTATGAAAGCACTTAAACATTGAGCATATTTTTGAAGGGAACTCATTGCCATCCAGGATATTGAAATTGTGTGGGGAAGCACCCTACTGTGAGCTGAAGGGGCTGAGTGAGGATCCAGAGTCTACAGTCCAGTCCTAGCCCTGTTTCAATTACCTGCAGATGTCAGTGTGGGTCTGAGTGTGATTCGAGAGCATGTTCCAGGATGTGGCCAGACAGTCGAAGCCCAGTTGTGAACCAGTTGCTTATTAAACAAACACCAGTTCCTTGTGGATGAGAAATATGAGCTGCAAGGGCCTTTATGCGCCTGAAATCAGTCAACCTCTCTCTCTCTTTCTCTCTCTCGCTCTCTTTCTCTCTCTCTCTCTCGCTCTCTCTCTCTCTCAGAATTTAAACAGGAATGGAAACTCTAGTTACAGAATTTGCAGATTTTGTCCTGTTGTTCCACCCTTGATGGTTTGAGCAGCCTTTCTTTGATTAGTTGGAGTGCTAGACAAGTAGAGTTAATGTCTTTGGGTTTATTAAACTTGACTCCAAACCAGATGGCCAGGCTGAGGTTGCATTACGGGCTGGGTTGGTTTACTTTCTGCTGCTAAAACATGTTTAAGCACAAAGCTGAAAACTCCAATCCCCACTGTGAAAGAATATCAGTGTTGCCAGCACTTGGAGCTCATCTTTTTTCTTGTGAAAGGATCTCCCTTTTATCCATCTTTGATACATGTATGTCCAGAGCATTTATTCAGCTAGGAATCTGTCAGATAGACTTGCATTGGCTCACTGTGTCAAAAAAAATTCATTCATTCCCAGGTAGTGACACAAATCTGCTTCATAAGTGCCCAAGCTTCCTCTGAACTATAAATACATATAAATATATTATATTTGTGTGTGTATATATATGGATTTTTACATATGTACATAAGTTGTTGATAGCTTATGTTTGCTTAGCTACAGAATCTTTTTTGCAAAAGGTTGAGAGAAGGAAGGATTTCTGGAAGAGTAAGTTTCTTTTTCAAAAATGATTTTTTTCCATTTCTGTTTTACTTTTATTTTACTGAGTTTTGATTCATAATTTAGTTAGATTTGAAACAGTTTCTCACTCTGTAGCCCAGGATGGTATCAAATTACCATGTAGTCCAACCTGCCCTTGAACTCGTGCTGATTGCCGTACCTACAGCCAGGGTTACGGGCATGAAGCAGGAAGCCCAACTCTTTTCCTTTTTCCTCTTTTTTTTTTTAATATTTGTAAAAGAAGCTTTTTCATCTACAGATTTTCTTCCAGGACAAGAAAAACTATGTTGCTGGCTCGAACAATCTGCCTTTTATCTAATTTTCATCTAAATTGTCCAGTCAGTGTTCATTTGAGGAGTTATTTTTATTACTTTGATTATTTTGTGCATACATTATTTTGTACTGAACACTCTCTTAAATCTGTTCTTCTTTTATAAGCAAACTGTACAAATCACTGTGAAAAGCTACCTTGACCTTGCAGCTATAAAAGATCACAAAGTATTGGGAGCTCCCACATCTGTCCAATGTAAATTTCTCCTGTCTTTTTTTCCTCAGTGTTCCTAATGTCACTTATGGATTTGAAATACTGCATTTACACTTGGAGACCGTTGGTCAGGGACTGTTGGTCTTTTAGTTACATGTAAGAAAATCAAGGACCTTACTCCGTGTTGTCAGCATTTCTTTCATTTTCACAAAGACGAATAAACTGTATACTTCTAACTACCCATGTTCTTAGCTTTTTAATCAGCACAGTCATATGCATGCTGAAAGTGGTGGGGAGGAAAAGGGTAGGTAAAAGTGCCTGCCTTCCCACTCTGTTATTTCTGGGCCTATTGTGCTGTTGAAGGTTGCCATGTATTTTCTGCATGCATTTTGAAAAGGGAACAAGCGCTGTCCTGTCAGCTTCCTTCACATAACACCCACATCTAATTTGATTCAGGCTTACGATGATATTTTTCCCTGGTGTAAGTGACCGGTATTCCATTATAATCTACAGCAATTTGGGGGGTCTCTAGAAAGAAGCAACACAGAACCTGTTAACCCATTCCCTGTCTCCTCAAAAGGGGAGAAACAATAAAAGGGGAAAAGAATTCCTGTGCCATCCTGAGAGACTAGTCTGAAGAAAGGACTAAGGCAGCATAACATAGCTGTTCCTTGAACCACCTATGTCCTGGGCCTTTTAGTTTCTGAGCTTTCTTTCAGCCACCTCATAGCTTCAACTTTCCACACAGCTTCCAAAGAAAGGACAGGGTACTTCTCAGAGTTAGATGTCCCCCATGTAAAACAACAGAGCTAACTGGGATGGAGAGACAGGCTTCTCTGTACCACTGGCACCATTCATGGATAATTTAAATATTTGCTCTTCGTGCTTTTTCAGTAAAGTCAATTATATAGGTGAGAATTAGTCACTTTAAGATTGAAACACTTTTTTTGTGTGTTTGTTTTGAAAAAAAAATTATTCAATTTTTTTAATTCTTGGATTTTTTTTGTTTGTTTGTTTCTTTGTTTTTATTTTTTATTCACTTTACATCCTGGTTGTAGCCCCATCCCTCCTCTGCTTGGAATTTTTTTTATGTATGTGAGTATTTCCCTGCATGTATGTATGTGTACCATATCATGTGTATGCCTGTTTCCTGCAAGGGTCAGAAGAAGACATCAGATCCCCTGGATTACAGAAAAATCATAATTTTATTTTTCTTTATGGTTTCTTAAATTTTCGTTGCATACATGAGCCACCTTTTCATTAGCCTTTCATCTGATTGTGGCTATCTAGGCTGCTCTCACACCTTGCCACTGCTGAATAGGACAGCAATAACCCATATCCATGGAAGCATAGAGATAAAGTCATATGAAAGAAGGTGAGCTCACAAAAAGGGGGCTGGCTGAAGAGCAGAGGTCTAGCCTATGAAGATGGAGGAAAGGTGGGGGGAAAGAGCCTAGAGGAACAACGAACCTGGGAGGGAAGTTTATTACCTTACTGAACCAGCTCTTCTTTAACATTGGGGATGTGCAAAAGACACCAGGTGGGAGGAACAGAGCAGACATTTTAGGAGAGTGATGCCCAAAAGAAACATGGTGAAGAATGCTGCAGGAGTCTTTCCTGGCTTCATTTGCAAAGACTGTACCTATCCCACAAGACCAAGAGGGAAAGTGGTTCTTAGGAATGCCACTCTGGTGGCATCCTCGACACTGGTTGCGAGGAGGGCAGGACAGTACTGCTGCTGTTGGATAAATAGCGGTCTTCCTGAGATCAAGTAGGCTGTGAACAAGAAAGACACCTGAGGAGCCTGCGAAAGAATGTTATGCAGTAGGAGTTTCTGTGATGGTAATGGTGCGCTACATTTATGACGTCCCATTCAGTCGTGGGAGTTACGGAAAACGGGAAAGGTGGCCAACACAACTTAATTGAATTTATACATTGTAATCTCCTTCCACTTAAATAGCCACATGCAGTTACTGATTACCATATAGGATAATGCAGATCTAGAGAGAAAGGATACACATGGAAGTAAAGTGGGAAGAGAGCAATTCTAGAGAAGATTGGATGATAGTAATATTCAGAAAGAAAAAAAAAACTTCACCTGGGACCAGCAAGATGGCTCAGTGGGTAAAGCATTTGCAGTGTAAGTCTGATGACCCAATTTCAATCCCTGGAACTTACAGAAAGGTAGAAGGACAGAATAAGCCCCATTAAAGTTCCCTCTGACCCTGGCACACATATCATGACACACACATTTTCTCCCACCCATACACATACAAAAAAATTTTTAAAAATCTTTATTGGATGAGATGTGCTCTCAGATTTCTCATAGGTGGCTGGCGGGGTTGGGGAGAGGGGCAGGGGGATCCTGACCACACTTTCAAATTTTCACTAATCTAATTGTCAAGTTGTGAGAAAAAGGATTTGGGGTGGGGGTTGAGGATGAAAATTAGACTATTCACAATATAGTATGTATAAAGAACAACAGGAAGTGACAGAAATAAAAGTGAAGTTGGCAGCGTGAACTGGTGGGGTCAATGACCCAACATGACTCAAATTTATATGAGGCTAATTGGGTGTCATTGCAGAGAACATTTCTGATGAAATTGGAAAGAAAATTAAAGGATATAGAGGAGAGTTTTTATGCAGCTTAACCTTACAAAGTTACACTTAAGTGTATTCCAAGAGCTGTGTTTCATAATTTAAACATTTCCTAGCTAGCTCTATTTTTTTTTTCTTTCTGGTAAATCTAAGCCTTGATAGCACACGCTATTTTTAAAGGAATCTCACCAGACAGGTTAGTCCCCTCCTGCCTTGGTAGTGTTTGGGTATGGCAACCTGACAGAGTCCATTGCATGCTCACTTCCTATTCTCAGAGCTTAAGGGCTGCTCACCCCCCCCCCCATTTCTGGTGATGGGATTAGGGCTGGCAGGGGCTTTCTTATAGACATAAAAAGTATACTATTATAGAATAGTATAGTGTAAGTCCACCTCTATTTCACAAATGCCCTTTATAGATGTTCTTGGGGCAGGAGATAGGGTCAAGAGAAGCTTATTACAATATGGGTACTTTCTGTAGAGAAGAAGAAAAATAATTAAACACTTGAGCAGATACAAACCAATCAGGTAGATTTTCTTCTGTGTGTTTCAAAGAATTATGAAGAAAAGGAGATGATTTTGAAGCCTAGGTATTATACAGCAGTTTAAAACTGGATTTAAAAAAATAGAAATGTCTCATCAGTCTTTCTCTTGTTTTCTTACTGTCATCCACATGCTAGGCAAGTGTATTGTATGTCACTGGCTACATCCCCAGTCCTCTTCTGGTCTTGAGACAGGGTCTCACTAAATTGGCCAAGCTGTTCTTGAATTCATTCTGTGTTGTTCATATGCTCCTTGATTTTCCATCCTCCTCCTTTATGCTTCTGTGTATCTGGGATTATGTGTCTATGCCACTAAACCTAGCTCAGTTTCATATTTCGAAATACAAAAAAAAAAAATGTTCTTTAGTTAGGCTTTCCTGTTAGGCTTTGTGTCTCATTTTCTTTGCATCCCCATACTCTTGGAAGTGGCTAATTTGTGTCAAAAGCCCATTAGGAATAATCCTTATTAGAACACTTCCTCCAATATAAGATTGAAACTGAGCACACGTCCCATTTATTATAGCCTGGTGGTCAGAAAAGAGCATCATAGCGTCTACATCCTTTATCATTCCAGCCAAGGCTTTAAGGGAAATAAAACAGATGTTGTCTCCTGAACTTGCCAATATCAGACCTAAGTCATTTCCTTTCTTGCCAGTCATTTTATCCATAAAGAAAAGCAGTCCAGGACAGCAGGATGGCTCCATGGGTAAAAGTGTTTGCCTGACAACTGGACTTGCTTTCAAATGCTAGATCCCACGGCGGAAGGAACAAACTCTTTCCAAAATCTAATCTTTGCATGTGCTGTGCGCACACGCATGCACGCTATGGTGGTTTGAATGAAATTGGTCCTCATAGACTCATATATGTGAATTCTTGGTCCCCAGTTGGTGAACTGTTTAGGAAGGATTAGAGGCTGTTGTCTTATTGAAGGAGGTATGTCAGTAGGGGATGAGCTTTAAGGTTTCAAAATCCCAGGTCATTCCCAGTTAGTGCTCTCTCTGCCTCATACTTATGAATCAGGATGTAGCACTCAGCTAGTACTCAGCACTCCAGCTCCATGTCTGCGTGCTTTCTGCCATTCTTATCACTATGATGGTCATGGATTAACACTCTGAAACTGTAAGCACAATAAAATCTTCCTTCTATAAGTTGTATTGGTCATGGTGTCTCTTCACAACAACAGAAAAGTAACTCACACACATAATCATGTGTTCACATGTACACACAAAAAAAAGTTTTCAAGGAGAAGAAATGCTACCTGCTATAAAATATCAAGGTTCCTCAATTTAAGCCTTTATAATAAAACAAGTCAATCTGTCTTAGTAACTCCAGGAACCACAAGCAAATGAAGTTTTCAAAGATGAAGATAAAATTGCTAAAAGTAGAACCCAGCATGTTTCTAATGTAGAAGAAAAACCCTTTCATCTAAAAGGCAAAACTGTTTGTTCAGAGGCCACTCCTCATCTTTTGATAGCTGTTTAGAGTCTTCTTCCTACAAAATTTAGACAAGGATGATGCAATATCGAAAAAGAAAAAAGGACTTTTAATATATCCTATCGTATTCTTTTTATGAGGAAAAATGTTGTTTGTTTGTTACTATTTACTGAGTCTTAAATCAGCTTTATATTTAGAAGTTTAGTTTTTAAGATATTAACTAGCTTGAAATGGTCAGAAATGATCAGATTATATCATACTGCAGTGATAAAGGGACGAGAGAAACAAATTGACACATTTAGTGATAATACCTGCCATTGTTAATAATATCCTTTGAGTAGTTGATATGTTTTCTCTGAAATCAATGTACTGTTGTGGGAATAGATTTAAAGAACATGAAGTTCTGTATTATATTTGAACAACTTTGTGTGTGTGTGTGTGTGTGTTTTAACATATCGTGGACTTTTAATATTGTCATTTAATTTGAGCCTCAGTGTGTACAAGAGTTCATTCTAAAGGGTGGTTTTGGGAATCACTGTGGCTTGACGTATGTTTTGTTTGATTTATTTTTTTCCATCAGCAAAAAAAAAAAAAGCCTTAAATATAAATTCCTATTTCAATTAAGCAATTTGTAAAGAAAGTGCAGGTCCTTTTAGTTTTATTAGATACATGCAATGTTTGTCTTTATGTACAATAAAGTCTCAGCAGGTTTTCCATGTTTGCTATCTGTAAGGATAGGTGCAGCAGAGCCCACCTAGAATCCTAGTGCTTGAGAGACAGAAGCAAGTAGACCATGAGTTCAATGCTAGCCCGGATGACAAGTAAGTTCAATGACATCTTGGACTACAGAGTGAGACTCCTCATCTTAAACACAACAACAAACAGTAACAATCTATAGCATGCATTTTGTTAATTGTTGAATAAGAAGTAATGTCCATCTCAAAAATTATAAATAAAATACAAGTCTTGAAAACAAATAAAAAACCAGAACAAAAGAAACAAAAGAAAAACAACAACAAAACAAAATCCTTAAGCCAAACAGGGTAGCATACAACTGTAATCCCAAAAGCCAGCTCAGCGAGCTCATAACTAACTTCCTATAACTTCAGCTCTAAAGGATCTGATGCCCTCTTTTGGTCTCCACAGGCACTACACTCATGTACACATTGCACACAGAGACACACATACAGACAAATAAAAATAAAATAAAATCTTTAAACAGAGAAAGGGGCTGGAGAGATGGCTCACTGACTAGGAACACTGGCTGCTCTTTCAGAGGATCCAGGTTCAATTCCCAGCACTAACACAATAGCTCAAACCATCTGCATTGTCAGTTCCAGAGATCCAGTGCCTACTTTCTGCCTCAGCAGGCACTGTGGTATGCAGACACAAATGAAGACAAAACACCCATACACAGAATATAAATAAATAAATCTTTTTTTATCCTTATGTTTTTAGTTTATTTCTCCCATCCTTTTCTGCCTCCAAACCCTCCAGTATATGCTTACTTGCTCTCTTTCAAATTCCTAGCCTATTTTTCATTAGTTGTTGTTATATGCATATATTTATACACATCCCTAAATATATAAATACAATGTTCTCACTCTGTATTTTTAGGATTTATTTATTTTATGTGTCTCAAGTGTCACCTCACCCCTACCCCCTCTGCCACACCACAAGTTGGCCTGTGCACCACATGTATGCAGTGCCAAATGAGGCCAGAAGAGGGCATTGGATCCCCGGAACTGGAATTACAGATAGTGATGAGATGCAGATGTGAGCTGCCTGGAAGGTTCTAGAATTGAGCGAGGATCCTCTGAAAGAGCAGTACCGACTGGAGACTACACTGGCTAGTCTCTTCTCTTTCTCTCCTTCCTCTGTCCTTTCTTTTTTCCCTCCATCCCATTCTTCCTTTGTGAGACATTGTCTATCGACACACCACAGGCTGGCCTCTGCTTCCTGAGTGCTAGGACTGATCACAACTCTGTGCTACTACCTGACACGGTAACACATAATTTATACTGTTTCTTCTCGTGCTTAAGATTCTATGATTTTATGGTAGGCAATGTGAAAGTGATTCGAAAAGAGTTAAGTGGCATCACATGAAACATTCATGTCATTATTGTTATGGTAGGTTTCCAGAAGCCAACGTTCTTCCTACATCTGCTTATGGGCCCACCCATAGTGAATTTCCTGACTTTCAGGCCAGGAAAAAAAATTCTTTTGACCCCATAATGTCTCTTGTAAAAATTAATATGCTCAATGACCAGCAAAGACTTTCTTAAGGAGGGCCATACTGTTTCCTCACTCCCACAGACATTTATTTTCCCTTCTTTAGCAGAGTGCAAACTTCACTACAGACCACAAAATATAATAATGTCTTCTTTTAAACTCATTAAGTTCAGTGACCTGGCAACTCGAAATATAGCAGGATGTTTCCCGGGGAGGTCCGATCAACATTCTCCCCACCCCTGTACACATTTATCTTCCCTTCCCAGCAAAAAAGCAATCTGTCATATAAACCACTAGGTCCACACTATTTTGGCCTCTTGAATAGTTCAACTTTAGCCACAGCAAGCCAATAACTGGACTTTTGGGTACAGAGTAGCCATAGGTTAATGAGAGATTCCATTTAACTCTAGATGGCCAGTGGTGTTCCACCCCAACTTTCCCAGAGTATGTCATTGTCCTGAGTGAAAAAGCCCTAGGGCGATGCTTAGAATTAAGCTTAACTGTTATACAGCAACTGAAGATAAAGTCCTCTACTTCTGTGGTATAGTCTACTCTGTACCATTCCTTTTGACTTAGCATACACAGCCTTGGGTTGTTCAACGTTGTTTCAGAGTATCTGGTAATACACCTTACTCCAGCCCTGTAGCTCCCTGAACACTGAGCAAAATGTTCTATACACAATATTTCACATGATTTGAAAAACAAACCCTAAGTCATGTTGAAAATAACATTTTTTAAATCTTTGCAGTCCAAAAGCAATTGTACTGATGTTTATCCAAGAACCCTGGAAGTTTCTTTGCTTCTATTCCTTTGCCTCAAATAATGTAGATTGGTTTAGCAGCCCACCATGTCTCCTTAACTTGAATGTATGGTTACCTCTGGCAGTACTGATGCTGGGGGCCCATGTGTGGAGTTTGGGCATTGGTCAGCATTGCCAATGACTGTGATAAATTATCTGTAATATATGGTAAATGATATGGTCAGTGGAGCCAAACTAGTCACTTGGAGAGTGAATTATTAGCATTCTGGACAGAAAAGGTATTGGGCCAAATCCAAAAACAGCACTGAATTTTCCTCCTTTGTAAGCAGCAAGAAAAATGAGGGCCAAAGTGACCACAATCCTATCTAACTTCTATATCTCCATTTATCAAAATGTTTTTAAAGTTGTTGATGTGAACTCCAGAAAGGCAGTGAAAATAGACCTAAAGCAGAGAGATGTAAAGTGTGCCTTCCTGTCTCTTGGGATGACTAGGCAGTTAGCCAGACAGGCCAGGGGAGAAACAGTAAGTCAACCTGCCCAGGAAGACAAGGCACAGGTCAGACAAGGAACTGAAACCCTGCTTCAAGAGCTGTGGGAATCTGGAAAATTAAAAACAGGTCAAGGAAAAAGTGGATGGTTAAGAGTTGTACCCTAAGGCCCACAGGCTTTTCCATGGTCGCACATCCTCTAGACCCACGGGTCACACCGAGGTCTGCAGCCTTGCCTGTGACTGACTTTTTCAGCTTTACATTATCCTCAGCCTTGTCTTAGACGAATCTTTCCTTGTCAAGGCTGATTCATTTTCAACTTAACAGAAAGAAAAGAGAATGGAGAAGGGAGCAGATTGTAGTCTCCACCCCCACCCTACCTCCCTCTGAAATTATTGCTTGGTGTTTTTTAGCCCAGCACCTTCAAACAAAGGGAGAGCGGGTTAGTTTCCTTCTGGGAAAGGAAGGAACCCAGCTCCCTATGGCTTCGGTCCTGCTTGCTACCGAGGCAATTATCAGGGTCCTGACATAGCTGGAAAGGGCTGGTTTCCTTTTCATGTATAGAATCATAAAGGGGGCACAACATTCAAACAAAAGGCCAAGGAAACCTCTCCCAAAGATTCTATCAACCGACGTTATGGACCAAGCAGTCTGGCCAGAAGGGAAGGCCCATTTTAGAAAAGGAGCCTGTTTTTCCAGGCAGTGACATTCCTGATACTCCGGATATGACTATAGTTTCAAAGAGGTCACTGGGGTAGACCTTAACTTCAGCTGGCATTCAGGGAGAGGCCAATTGCTTGAAGCAGGGCTATTTTTTCATTATCTCTAGCATTAAGGAACTCAGCTACACGATGCTTAAGATGGTGGCCATTGTGGTCTGATAGCTCACAGTCCATTTTACCTCTTGAACATTGTTTAGCAAAATCATTTTGGCTCTTGTTTCCAGCTCCTGCAGATGGAGTCTAATTGGCCTGAGTCAATCTTGGTAATTTTACGCCTCTAAGATGTTTCAGCTCTACCTAGGTCTGAGGTTCATTTTGGGAATGAGTATATGACCTAGTGCATAGCTATGAAAGCTAAAGGAAAATTTCTTGTGGGCCTCTAAGAAAAGACCTTTCATCACACACACACACACACACACACACACACACACATATATTTCTTTTTTTATACTTTTTTAAGACCAACAAAGGAGAAAAGAGCATAGTGGTATACAGCTGTAATCCCAACTCTAGGGAAACTGAGGCAGAAGGTTCAAGAGATCCAGACTAGCCTGGATTACATACTGAGAGTCTGCCTTCAAGAAAAGAAAAAAGGCCAGGCAGTGTGGCATATACCTTTAATCCCAGCACTCAGGTGGCAGAAGCAGGTGGATCTCTGAGTTCGAGGCCAGCCTGGTCTACAGAGAAAGTTCCTAGACAGCCAGGACTGTTACACAGAGAAACCGTGTCTCAAAAAACTAAAAAAAAAAAAAAAAAAAAAAAAAAAAAATAGAAATTTAAAAAATAAGAGAGAGGAGAGGGGCTGGAGAGATTGATCAGTGGTTAAAAGTACTTGTTGCTCTTGCAGAGGAACCAGGTTCAATTCCCAGCACCCACATGGCTGCTCATAACTATCTATAACTCCAGTTCTAGGGGAATCAACACCTTCTTCTGGTCTCCACATGTACCAGGCATGCAGACACTGCACATAAATGCAGCTCAAGCATTTATATACATAAAAATAAAATACATAAATCTAAAAAGTTATAAAACATTAAGAATAAGCAGCCTTATTCAGCACGCATATCTAATAAAGAATAAAGCACTGGCTGCCTAGTTAAACGTTGAGTCTAAACAGAGAATCATAACGGTGACCTTGTCTGAACTTTGGTAGCATTCAGAATGTTATTATGATTAGAAAAAAAAACCAATAACAACAGCAAGGGGCTGAAGCTATGGCTCAGTGGGTAAAGGTGCTTACTGCTCTTGCAGAAGACTCCTGGTTCAGTAACTAGCACCCACCTGGCTACTCACAATCACCTCTAATTCCAGGTCCTGGAAATCCAGCATCCCCTTCTGGCCTCCAAGGGCTCCTGCATGGACTTGAGGTGGTACACATGTGCACGCACACACACACACACACATTCATATAAAAATAATAAATAAACACACACGATTCTCTTCTACCATGTGGGTTCTACATATCACAGTCAAGTTATTAGGCTTGGCTGCAGGTACCTTTATGTGCTGAGCCATCTTGCCGGCCCTATGTCTTCCTTTTCTTTAAAAAAATTACATGTATTTATTTATTTGTAGGGTGGGGGTTGCACAGGTGTGCACATTTGTTTTCTTGTATCTGTGCACATGTCTCCTCCTACCATGTGGGTCCTGAGACTTGAACTCGGATCATCAGGCTTGACTGCAAGTGCTTTGCCCCATCTTAACCAGCCTTGTGCCTTTCTTTTCTTAGCAAATGGTTCTCATTGTTTTAGGTTGGAACCTGCCCTCCACATGGGAAGATTCGTGCATGTATTGACTGTATCGTTTGCTTCCAACACTTTCTGCACAGAATATTTGAGCACATAGCATGCATTCAGTGAATGTTGATAGAATTGAACGATGAACCATTGTCTCATGTTTCAGCTTTCCTCAAGGTCTTTCAGTTAGAACATTTGGCTGGGATGCCACACAGACAAAACTGAATTAGGGGGAAAATATGCAATACATGTTGGAGTCAAGGTTTCAGGCTGAACATTTCACATTACCTAATGTTCTGACTTCTTGTCAAGTTGATTACTTATTATCTGTTCTCACAAGCATTGCTTTTCTTTCCCTACCTTCTATGGAGGAGTTTTCTTCACTCTGCACTCTCATTTCACCCCTTTTCTCTCTCTAATCCTCTAGCACAGCTTTTCGTCATGCTGAAGAAGTCACCATTGTGGCCATCCAAGAGTGACTTAATTTGGAACATGTGGCATTTCACTTCTGTCTTCACTTGCCTTCATTTTTTTTTCTTGTGTCTTTTTTTTTTTTTAAATATTAACAGCTGCGTGTAGATGACAACAGCTCAAAGGTGACAACAGAAATAGGAGGCCCAGCCCTTGCTGTCTTTGTTACTTGTACTCAAAGAGGGGAAAGACAAGACACTTGTCCAGAACAAAACACACACATCTGGGGAGTCCGGTGTAGGAAGAGACTTGGAGGAGTCATCGATTTGAACCTAATTTAGCCTCTTAAGGAAGTCAGCACCCAAATCATTGCCAAAAGTTGTCTTCCTCCTACTCTGTTTTTTTTTTTTTTTTTTTTTTTTTCTTATTTTTTCAATGTTATTTTAATTTTATTTCATGTTCTTTACTTGTTTGGCTTTCTTAGGCAAGGTTTCACTCTGTAGCCTGGGTTGGCCTCAAACTGGCAGTAATACTCCTGCCTTGACCTCGAGAGTGCTGGGATTACAAACATATATCACCACACTTGGCCTAACCCAACTTTGGGCTTTCAAAGCCATCTCAGAGTTGAAAAATAAAGCCCAAACTGTATTCTATCATTTTTCTTCAATGTCCCAGTCAGTGCGATCACATTCTTGTGCTCTCAGTGGTAGGGCAGGACCAGGGAGAGAGGGCCAACCCTCTCATGAGACAAGAGTAGGTCTGTATGCCCATCTTCAGTGATGAGGACCTCTTGAACTTCCAGATTTGATCATTGTACTCAGGCAGTAATGGCCCCCTTTAAAAAGACATGCTTGAGAGCTGTCTGAGCGAGCAAGGGTGGGAAAACGCCCTTCCCCAAAACCCCTTCTCGATGCTTCCACCCTGGGCCTCTCTGCACCTGTGGCTGTTTGAAATCTGCACCCTGGCAGCTTTGTTCCTCAGTAATCCCTGCTGAGGGAATTTGGGCCTGCTCTGCACAGCCACTTCCATCTGCACTTGGCTTTCGCCTTGAGTCCACAGTTCTGGCAAGTGCTAACTTCTTCAAAGCCAGTGAGAGGAGAGAATCATCTGCCTGGGCTTGGAGGGAGTGGAAAATGGAAAACATGCTCAGTTTGGAGGCATTTCCTACTTTTGGAAAAATATGAAACCTCCACTGGTTTATTGTTTTTAGGCTGCCAAGCGTGTTCTCCCCCCTCCCCTCCCCAAGCCAAGGAAACTGTCTTTGAATCTCATTCTTAACAACACACAAATTATATGGAAGGCTTCTTGCTCGAACACACCGCAAAACTGTCAGAGAAGATGAAGTTAGGTAGGGTTTGGGAAACCTTCTTTATCACAATGGGGTCACAACTGATCTGCTTTGAGCAAAAGTAAAGTGCTCCTCTCCCAGTTAGTCCTCTGTGATCGAACCTGTCTACTCACCACCCCAAATGGTCAGACACTTGTTGTCTCTTCGCTATCCTGTTACTTGCTTCAGCAAAGAGAAAAATCCATTTAAACTGGATGCTTGCACATTGCCTCTGGCATTTTGGTTTCATTGTGCTAAAGTGGGGGCAAAGATTGTTAGAGATATAGTTTTGTGTGGAAGGCCTGGCTTCAGATGGAACATTAGGCCCTCCAACATGCTAAGCAAACACTCTACTGCTAGGCTGTGTTCCTAGTTCAAGTTGTGTTTTGTGTGGAAGGGGTGGGGTTTATGTGTGTGGTGTGTGTGTGTGTGTGTGTGGTGTGTATATGGTATATGTGTGGTGTGTGTGTGTGTGTGTGTGTGGTGTGTGTATATGGTATATGTGTGGTGTGTGTGTGTGTGTGTGTGTGTGGTGTGTATATGGTATATGTGGTGTGTGTGTGTGTGTGTGTGTGTGTGTGTGTGTGGTGTGTCTGCAGTCTGTGGTGTGGTATGTGTATGTTTGCTCTATTTTTTATTCGATGGTAAGGAGTTGCTGAGACTGAGGCCACAGCTCAGTTGGTAGACCTTTTTTTGCCTAGCATGCACAAAGCTGGGTTCAATTATCAGCACCACATAAACTGAGCATGATGCCACATACCTATATGTCCTCACAAACTGGGGGTAGAAGTAGGATCAAAAATCTAAGACTAGACTTGGCTACATACTGAGTTCAAGACCTCTACCCCGACTCCAGCTATGTGAAATCCTGTCTTTAAAAAGAGCGGGAGGTGGGGGTGGGAGAGGGAAGCCTCCTATTGTATAGAAGGCTCAACACAAACAACAGAACCTCATATAATTCAAAGTGGAAAAAAAAAACAACTCATAAAGCCAGCCTCTGTTTATTCAAAGTGGTGAGTACTTGGAAAATAGATTACAGAATCATGGACTTTTAAAATACATTTTCACTGAAGTATAGTATACATGGAGAAAAGAACATGAATATGAACGTGGGCAACTTGAACTTTTCTTTGCTTTAAATGCTTTAAGTGTCCTTATGCTGTGCAGACTTGCTTCTGCCTCCTGCCTCGAGATATCCCCTTTCTCAGCCTCCCCAACAGCAGGAACTGCGGGCTACTGTACTTTACTCTGTAGCTTGTCTTTAAATATGATACTCAGCTTTGGAAGAAATGTTTGTAAATGTAAAGATCATTTTGGGTGTATTCCCTTTAAAATTTATGTACCAAATAATGGGTTTGATTTTGGCATTTACCGTGCATATAATTATGGCAACTTGCTTTTATTCATGCCTCTGCTACCCACGCCCTCCCGCATTAATGGTCCTCTGCTTTCACATCAAGTAAAATCTAGATTCTGCATATGAGAAAAAACATGATGTCTTTCTCCCATTACT
The DNA here is from genome assembly GCF_030254825.1 of Meriones unguiculatus. NCBI lineage: Eukaryota > Metazoa > Chordata > Mammalia > Rodentia > Muridae > Meriones > Meriones unguiculatus. Next base: position 120,152,697 of record NC_083369.1, read on the forward strand.
TTCCCTGCGATTTCTTTTTTCTCCTCTAGCAGTTTCACCTTTACCTTAATGTCATATTTATAATTAAATCTAGATTCTACGTATTAAAGAAAACATGCAACATTTGTCTATTTTAGTCAGGCTTACTTTGCTTAACATGATTTTACCTACCGTGCTGAATTTTAAAAGTAAGTGTACTCTCATAACCAGAACAAGACAGAGGATTAACTTCCCTGTGGCTTCCACAAAAAAATGATAATCATTTAGTGGCTTGAAATAACAGAAATTAATCTGGGTGTAATGGCTCACAACAGTAACCCCCGACCTTGAGAGGTGAAGGCAGGGAGATCAGAGGAGTTCAAAGCCTGCTGATCTACCTAAAGATTTTGAGTCTAGTCCAAACAATACGTGACCCCTTAAGAAAAAAAAAAAAAAAAGAAGGGGTGGGTAGACGAGTGAGTGGTGAAACGTGCTTGCCTCATAAACCTGAGGAGTTCCAGCCTTGGAATACACAGTACAAAGGGAGATCTGACTCTTGAAAGTTGTTCTCTGACCTCCACATGCATGTGGTTACATTCTCTCTCTCTCTCTCCCCCCCAAAGAAAAAAAAAAGAAAAACATATTTATTTCATAACAGTTCTAGAGGACACACACACACACTAAAAAGTTCTAGAGGCCAGAAATCTGAAATCAACTTTCCAGCAAGACTTAATTTGCTTTTTCCAGGGACTTTAGGGAAAAATCCTTCCGCATTTCCCATGGTTCTCAGTATGCCTTAGCTTGTGACTGCATCGCTCTAAAAATATCTGCCTCTTTCTTTGCCCTGTGTTGTGCCTTCCCTTCTTCTGTCTCCCATAAGACACTGAATGTTTGAGCCAAGGGCCTACTCAGATGATCCGGGATGATCTCATCCTGAGATCCACAATTTAGTTACATCTGCAAGATCCTTTCCTCAGGTGGAATGGAGCATGCCTTTAATTGTGCACTCAGGAGGCAGAGGCAGGTGGATTTCTGTGAGCTCAAGAGCCAGCCTTGTCTACAGAGAGTTCAAGACTAGTGGGAGGAATCTGTCTTTAAAAATACCCCTTATCAAACAAGGCCAACCTCACATCTGTGATGTGAATATAATCTTTCTTGAAGACACCAGTCAATCTACTACAGCCTTCATCTGTCCTTGTAGCCATTCCCTTTTCAGATGTCACCACTGGCCTGCCCCCTAACAGATGGGGTGTTTTTCTAAATTTGAACTTTGTTCTTTTTTATTAAGTAAGGATTTTTTTTAAAGATTCTTTTATTATGTATACAGTGTTGTGTTTTGCATGTACACCTGCTTGCCAGAAGAGTACACCAGATTTCATTACAGATGGTTGTGAGACACTATGTGGTGGCTGGGAATTGAACTCATGACTTCTGGAAGAGCAGCCAGTGCTCTTAACCTCTGAGCCATCTCTCCAGCCTCCTAAATTTGAACTTTGTACAAATGGAATCATGGATATAGAATGAATATGCCCATTTGTTGGATGGTTTTTTTGCTCAACATCATGCTTGTAAACATATTCTATGAGATTATTTGTAACTATTGACCATTCTTCTTGTTGCTGTATAGTATTCTACTAGATGTTTTGTGTTTTGTTTTATCACCACTCCCCTTTCTTTTCTTGATATAACTTTTGGGTTATTTTCAGTCTTGGCTCGTATGATTAATGCTGTTAGGAACTTTTTTTTTTTGTATCTGTTTCTTGGAAACCCAGGCATGCTTTTCCACTGGGTTTACCTAGGATTGAAATTTATGGGTCCTAAATTGTGTATATTCAGCTTAAATAGATAATGTTGAAGAATTACAGATTGTCCTTCTGGCTCATGTATTCTGTCAACAGCTGGGTCAAACTCATGCTGCATTGTCTTTATCAGATCATGCGATCAAAAGAGAGCTCCGTGATATGAAGTGAGGGTCAGGCAAGAAGCACAGTGTGTGAGCAAATGTGCAAGGCAAGCGTAACCACTTCTACCCTAACATTAGGCCTCTTGTTTGCTGGAGTAATCAGCTGGCTCAGTATTAAGTGTCTCACTCTCACTTGTGTGGGCAAAGGAGTTTTAAGCATAAAGCATTTACTTATTTGTTAATTCATTTATGTGGTTCTCAGAATGGTACTCAGGCCCTCACACTCAGTGGACAAGCAGTCTACCACCGAGCTACACCTCCAGCCTCTGAAGGCTTTCACTTAAAGAAATGTCTGTTAAACAAAATGGATTCTCATCTTTAGGACTCTGAGCTACAAAGAGCCAAAAGCAGCTCAAAGCTGGAAAACAACAACAACAAAATAATATAATAAAATAGCTTTCCCACACCCTACTGTGCTACTTCTTAAAAAATGATTTGGTGTAACAAAGTCGTTGCTTCACAGAGTTTTTCAATAGGAACTTTAGTTTCCACAGGAAGAAATTTAAAAACTGAACATTTTGTGTCACTTTTCCCATGAATCTTTTTTTTTAAAGTTTGTCTTTAATAGTACAATATAAAACATGTCTTCTTGATGGAGTTATCTTACTTTAGGATAACAAGGCAATAAATCCATAATGACAATTTTTATGTGGTTAAAACCTGAATTCTTTATATAGATTATCAGGCTTCCTCAACTCCAACCATAATTTCCACATAATTATTGCTTTTAAATTTCCTAATTATTCCATTCTGTTGGATACCATCTGTCTTGCTGAGGGACAATTGTAGCTAAACAAATCAACAGGTTTTGTGCCATTGTCTAAATATGAGGGAGAAACAGCCCTAAACTCTTCTCTGGCACTTGGGTAAAAATGAAGAATTCTAAATCCCACATTGGGAAAGCCTCTCTCAAGCTCCCTTGGAAGCTAACTTTCATAACTTGTGGAGCCCAAAACAAAGCCAAATGGATTTTGGAAAGGTCAGTGGGAACAGGATTGGGGTGGAACTTTCCCAGAGACTGTTTGAGCTGTCTGGTCACTGCACAATTTGTCCTTCCCAGAGTGGGTGGAGAAGGGAGCAGATGCAATTCTTCTCTGTTGGTACCTGGGCCCAGTGGGGCTGGAAACCTAAGATTTTCTCAGTTGACCCTGGGGGGAAGCCATTTCATCCTGGGAAAGAGCTTGTGAGAACCCTGTAAAGAGCACTTCTGTCAGGCACCTTGGGGATGGAGGAGAACATCTGTGGGAAGGAAATCATGAAGAATTGCGTGCCTTGTGTGTTGTTTCCGAGAGGACTGCTGAAGTGTTTCACACAGTCCAGTTCTGTGCCCTGGAGAAGAGCTTCTCCCTGAAGTCAGTGCGAGGAGGCCCCAAGCTCCCACGCTTCTGCTGAGGACTCCCAGGCGTTGCCATTAGGGAACCCATTTACAACAATAATTGATCTTTCTCCTTTATTTTTTTTTCAAATTTTCTTTTTCTCTCACACCCTGTCTTGTTCCCACTCCTTGCTTTCCCCTTCATCTCCACATTCTCTTTATACATTTATTTCTTCCCTCAAAGATGTGGCCTGGCCAAAGAGCTCTGATGGCTCTTGGGGTTACAAAGGAGGTCAGGTCCATTGGTCTGGCAATAACCAGCAGTTGTGAGAAAAACAATAAGTCCCCAAAAACTCCTCATCTGATCATGTCAACTTCACCCTCTTCTACTCCTCTCTGTTGTCACATTCTCTTTTCACCCATGTTCTTTTGTGAGTTAGTCCCTACAATGCCTTTTAAGCACCTGCCTTCAGCTAATTAATTCCCATTTGGTCTGAAGCTCAATCTAAAAGGACCAGAATGAAAAAGTTGTCACTTCTTGTCCCCTCCACCAACTCCCCTTGATTTCCCATACACCTAAGTGGCTTCCTACATACTTTGGTATGTAAGGAGTTTTTGCACCTCTTCCTCCACATCCCCCTTGCAACGTCAAGGGGAAGTATAAAGAAGCATACCATTGTAGTTGGGAATCGGGGGTGGTCCCAATCAGTTTTCAGGCACATTCACGCATTTCCTGACTCCTCTGCTGGCCCCGGTCCAGAATGCCAGCAAATTAAAGACAAGGAAACTGAATGAATGTCATGAGTGAGGCAGCAGGTGACTTGCCTCAGAAATAGCCCACAGTATCCCCCAACCCCCCAAGCAGCCATCCAGTATTGGCCAATGTTTCCACACTAGTTAACACCCCAGATTGGGTTGGAATTATGAATGGAAGGAAGGGAGATCCCCATGCGAAGGAACAGCTGTCCCTTTGGTCAATTATTAGGATCCACAAGCCCATCCCCATTGCCAGGGCTTCAGTGTCGAGATGATGAAATAGGTGATTAAGGGACTTGGAGGCCAGTCCACACTACAGCTTTGTCTGGAGTATTCCAATGACAAGTGCTATTAGTCCACTAATCATAACATTGCCTGCAGTGGAATTTCCTTGAGAAGGATTGGGGCAGCGCCTCTATGCCAGAGGGCTGCACAACATGAAAATACTAACACATCACAATTGGCTGTTCTGTGAGAAGGAGATTCCAGCATCCAAGTCAGAAATAGGTCACCAGGCTGCAAGATGCGCTGCTATTTTAATTTACTTCCTTATATTCCTGTAGTTTTTGTACAAAAAAATAAAAGTAAAAAAAACAAAACTCCTTTGGAGTGCTGTACAGGGGAATATACAAGCAGTCTATGAAGACAGACACATGGGTTTTCTGTGGTCAGTTTTGTAGAGTCCAGTGACTTCTAGGAATGTTGGCTCTCATGGCACTCCTCCACTTGGTCCATTTCAGTAGGACCTTCCACAGGTCTAGGGCCATGCTTTCTTATTAGCCTGTAGTTGTGCCTGCCAGACGACAAATGTTTAGTGAGATGACGACAAGGTACAAATCGGTTGAAGGGTGCCAGCTCCTTCTCATAATGAGCATAGCAAATCCTCAGTCTCCAAGGATCTTGAGGGGACAAGCTGTTCTCATCTGGAGTATTGTGCTGCCAGGACTGTTAGTACCAGCTGTTGGATTCAGAGACCACCCCTGATGGTAGGGTCAAGGTCTCAGTCAAGCTTTCCTTTTATTCTGTACTTCTAGTCACTTGGGCTTTAAGAAATAGGAATCTGGGGGCCTCCCTAGGTTCTGTCACCCAGCAGCTGCCTTTCTTTCTTGGATCAGTCTAGAGTTCCCCCTGGTTTTCCCTAAAGCCAAGCAGTTGGCTGTTGCCATGCAAGGTCAGCAAGGGCCATTTGTGAGCCTACTAGGATCTGTAGATTTCCTATTACACCACACACCCACACTTTTCTTTTTTAAGACAGACAGATGATCTGGCATTTGAAATGACTACCCCTCCGCTCTTTGTCTTTAACCATTCAACTTCTGGGTACTCTTGGCCACATAGCATTTTTCTTGAACAGACAAATTTTCTATTTTGTTGGGATATAGTTTCTGGATTTTGGCTAACCTACCCAGCAGCCGCCATCCCAACTTGGTCTTTTAGGAGCTGAGGCAACGAAGTGCTGTTAGAAGATCTGAGGAGGTCACTTGGTGTATGAGACCAGTGGGTTTCCATGATCTCTGTTTCACAAGACCCCAGCCACCACCCCATGTGTGTGTGTGTGTGTATGCATGTACGTCTTTCTTTCATTTCCCTCAATTAATAATAAGTAAGGACGTATATAGGGAAATAAATAAAGAGGGATCTCTGTGCTTTGAACTGCAGAAGAGTTTCACTGTTTTATAAACTTGGAACTAGTCTGTTGTCAGAGATGGTGATATCTGCCTGGATCCTAGTACTTAGGTGGCAGAATCAGAAAGATAGTTCAAGGCTAGCCTGGTGTCCTGGTGAGTTTCAGGCTGGCCTCAGCAACAAAATAAGGTCTTGTCTTAAGCAAATTCTAAGTAATTGATTAACACAATGTCTATACATTAGCCATGTGCTTCTTTTTGGAAACGAATCTTTGGAGCACAAGTTGTCAGACTTAATTAACAGGAACCAAATTTCTAGGTACTACAGGATTACCACATGGTTTGGATTCAAAAACCTGAGAGGTCAGCTGTGGTGGCCTACATGGCTGTCATCCCAACACAGCTGAGGACGGAGGGTTACTGGGAGTTCAAGGCCAGCCTAGCAATATCATAAGTACCTGTCAAGCCAGCGCTACATAATGAGACTCTATCTGAAATAAGTAAGTAAAAAGAGAGAGAACGAATTAGTAAAGAGCAAAAGAAATAACAGAAAAAATAAAGCCTTGCCTTAGAGGCAAGCTCCTCCAAGGACAGCTCCGTGGGCAGAATTGTTGCAGTGTGCCTGCTGTAGGCTGTGTGGGAATTTCTTCCCAGCTGTGGTATTCACTAGGTGTAGAGTACCTTCCCCTGCAGAGGGAAGCATGAGGTCTCAGAGCAAAAGAATAGGGAAAGTTAGAGAAGAAAATGTTAGCCAAGTCCTGAAAATCAGCAAAGTAGCCATTAAATATTGACTTCGCTCATTCTGAAAATCACCTAGCTGTCTGTGTAGTCCCATTTCCTGTTTAATAGCGACTAAAGGAGTTGCAGGAGATGCCCCGCTACACACACACACACACACACACACACACACACACACACACTGGAGCCTCACTATTTTCTAGGTTCCATTTGGAGTGGGAAGGCCCGGGGGGCGGGCGGGGGGAGTTGGAGGGTGAAGCTGTGGGGAGGGAGGCATTATTCTCCAGCTTGCAGCTGTGGCAGCCAATACAGTATCCTCCACATGCCAGATGAATAAAGCTGAGGACCAGATCTGGGCTGTGGGCCAGAGGCTCCCCACCCTGATTTATAGTGTGGACAGAGATGTGGGTGTTTTCTGAATATATTTTGATGATGATAAAAAAAATGGAGAGGGGAGGGGGAAACACCATTCCTTAAAAAATGTGCTGAGGGAGAGAAGCTGAGGCCTATCCACCAGATTAGGGTAGCTTGGCTGTTAGCAGTAACTCCTTAAAGTCTCCTTAAAGACCAGTTCATGAGAGGCAGTGCCCCTTAGAAGGCAGTGAATTGTGAATGAGGCCCCTGTATGCCAGCCACTGGGGGCAGATTAGGCTTACTGTCCCCTCTGCAGGTGTGGAGTGGAGGGATTTGGCCTGCATTTTAACTCCTGCCAGCCCCGAAGAACAGAGAAAGGGAGCTGGCTTGCTGAGCTCTGGGTACATCCTGAGTCCCACAATTTCCCAGCACTCACAGTTATCTAGAAATGAGAAGGCTTTGCTTTTGGGATTGAGCTCAGGTTGTTGCCAATGGGCAGTGGATAACAGGCTAAGTGTGAAAAGGCCACCAGGATGGAGTCTGGGCAAAAACAAAGAACAAAAGTAAACAAAGGACAAAAAAAATCCACCTTACCTCAACAATTTATTCTCAACTTTCAACCCAATTGATTTGAATGGGGTCCCAATTAGGCCTGAGGAAGTGGAATGGAAGCAGAGAGGTTGAGCAGAGACTGGGAGTGGAGGCTCCCACCAGAATATTCCTCTCCCAGAGAAGGCAGAGCCAGGCACAGGCTTCCTTGTTTTCCTCAGGAAACATCAGGCACAGCTGTCCTGGCTTACTTCATTTCATCTGGGCAAGAAACTCAAGTAGGTTTCATATGACCCACTCAGGACTTTGAAGAACGAGAGATTTATTCAACAAAGGTGATGCTACCAGACAGACCTTGTGCTGACGTGCAGCAAGAAAAATCACATCAGTCTGCAACCTCCCAACATATCACACGCACACACACACACACACACACTCATTCACATACACTCTCATGCAAACACACACATATATATATACACACTCACACTCATATACACACATTTCATACACACTCATACATTCATACTATCACACACACTCATACATACATATTCACAGTTACACACACACCCATTCTTACACACACTCACACACACTCACACACTCTCACATGCACTCTCACACACAGGTCACTCATATACACATACTCATATACACACACACAGTGGAAGGGCAGTGAATATTCTCATACCAGTAACTTGCAGTTTCTGACAAGAACAACCTGGTTTCTTCTTCTTCCTTCACTGTTCCTCCTGGCCTCAGGTCCTCCAGGTCAGAGGGCATCCTTGTCCCCACCACCCCTGCCACCTTGAAGAGCTCCTGCTTGTCTTTAAGCTGCTGCTCCTTCTGGAATGCCCTTAGAGAAGTTACAGCTTCTCCATCCTTACATATATCCCACTCTCTGAGGAAAGAGGGTCAGGTATCTCTAGCCTCTCTATTATTACCCAGCGTGGGGCTGTGTGACACAAACTGCCTACAAGAACATCCTCACCAATTCCAAGTCTCTCTGCTAGTCAGAGGATCCCTCCAAAAATAAAAAATAAAAAATAAAAAAAAACAAAACTTGGACATACAAAGAAATATACAGAAATATACAGGAGAAAAATTAATCTGTCCATGTGTCTGCGTCTCCAGACCTAGCAAAAGTGAGTGACTGGAGCTTTTCCTGTTGTTGGCTTCCTCAACAAAATACAGACAGACCCATGGCACCCACAGGGCAACTGTGGGGTTAGTGAGCATCCAATAGGAAAATCTCCTCCTGCCTTGAGCCCTGAAAGTTTTCTGCTTTGCATCTAGGATGAACTTGAAGACTCCATGAAAGGGACTCTGGTCTGTATCACTCAGGGCTGGCTCCTTCAACGGATGGCAGGACGCCCTCTTTTTTAATTTCCAACTTCCTGCTTCAGAGCTTAACAAATGACTTGTGTATAGAATACATGTGTGTGTGTTAATGTGTATGTATACCATGGGAGAATGCACACAGGACCTTTGTCAATTCATTCCATTTGGGGAGGGGGGAGTAGAGAGGAAACAGAAGTGGGTATCTATTCCTGGCAGCACCAGGGACCAGCAAAGGAGTTTCTCACCATCCTTCCTTGGAGTTTCTTCCAAATAATCTTTTTTTGTAACTCTTGGGCTTGAAGTAACATCCCTGCCTTCTGGCTATCACCCACTTCTTACTGGGTATCCCCAAAGCTGGACTAGGCACAATGGACCCATGTTACTAAAAAACCTGGGAGGACACTGTTGGCGAGGAGTGTAATGAAGCCCAATTACAGACCAAATGTGCTAATTGTAAATGTTCTTATCTTGTCATTAAAGGAAATCTGGCAGGCTAGTACTTGGCAGCCCTTGGTTAGCTGTTAGTTCTATGCCACTGTACATGCTGGGCAGTCATAAAAATGTATCTCTTTGAAAAATAGCCCATCATGTACACCAACCTCCTCTGCACCCATTAGACCAAATTGGTATGACTGGAGGGTCCAGTCTTGGGCTGACTGGGTGTTGGATTTCACTTCCCTCTAGAAAAGTAGACAGACAGGAGGCATACAGAGCTGCGTGTGGTGGGGTACAACAGGAAGACACGTTGCTGCCCAAGCTCCTCCCACATCACTCCAATACTCCCATGTGCCCGTCCTTACCTATCAACTGCATGTGGTGGCATATCCCCATCATCCTGTCCCTCGGGAGGGAGAAGCAGAAGGATCAGAAGTTCAGGGTTATCCTTGGCTATCTAGTAAGTCTGGGCTGCATGAAACTGTCTCAATATACAAAACGAAAGAGAATGCCCCATTAAATATTTACAAGCATTTCTTTATTTCTTCAAGTGGCTTATAATTTCCATTTAGTGTCCTTTGATTTCAAATGGATCTATGGGTTTGTTTATTTTATGATATAAGACTCTGGCAGGACTGTGTAGGCCCCATCTTCATTTATATTTTTATTTTTATTTTTTTTTCTTTTGGAGGCAAAACAGGCACAACATAAAGCTTGCCATCATAGTTATTTCTTTTTTTTTTAATTGGACTTTTAATCTCTAAAATGACTTACATTAGCATACAAAGTGGTGGCTTTAACTGTGGCCTTCTCATACGTCTGGATCATTTTGTTCTTATCTACCCTTTCCTAACATCTTGTTTTTGCTCAAGGGACTCCTTCACTGTTTCTTGTAATACGGGTCTTCTTGCAGCACCCTCTCTTGCTTTTTGAATATTCAAACTGTCTTCATTTATTCTTCATTCTAAAGGAAAATTTTTACTTGACATAGAATTCTAACATTTTTTTCTATTTTTTTCTCTCCCTATCTGTTTTTCACACTAGATTATACCAGTATCTTCAAAGCTTCTAATTCTTTCTATTGTCTGTTAATACCTATCATTGAACTGCTCTAGTAAATGCATCTTTGCTACTATTATGCTTTCCAGATTGTTCCTCCATCCTTTCTTTCTTCCTTGATACTGGAAATTGATGGTATCTCTCTAAGTTGGCCACACTAATCTGGAACTCACTCTGTAGTCCAGGCAGCCCCAGAACTTCTGACCTCCTGAAGACTATAGGTTTTTTGATACTATGCCTAGGTGAATTCTCTTTTGATTGAGACATCATTCTCGTATCTTCTTTTAGCTTTTAGATACAGTTCTCTTTAGCTTTTTAACATTTAAAATAGGTGAATTAAATTTGCCTAAAAAGTTCAAAGAATTTGGGCTTCTTGAAGTATGTTTTTTCTATGACTTTCTTTCTTTCTTTCTTTCTTTCTTTCTTTCTTTCTTTCTTTCTTTCTTTCTTTCTTTCTTTCTTTCTTTCGGTGTTTGTGTTCTTAATTTTTCTTTTTTTGTGAACATACTTTTGTTAATTAGTTCTTAATCCTGTGTATGGTCTGGTTCCTCTGAAACTTGACATTTTGGGTGTGGAGTATAGCAACCCTGGAAGTTGGATTCTTTTCCTCCCAGATTTGCTGTGGGTGTTGCTTGTAGTAGTGGTGGCTCAGTGACATTCTATTTGAACTTCTAGCAGAGGTGGTTGGTCCTACCTCATAGCTATAGTTTATGAAGTAGAACTCTCCCTATTGTTGGCTTTGGCTGCTGAACAACTCTTTTGATGAAACTCGAAGCCAGTCACTTGGAGAAGAAAGTCGTAAATATTAAGCTATTCTTGATGCTTCTTAGATCTTAGCTTGAGCAACCTCCATTCAAATAACCCATAAATCACAAAGCCGATCAGTATTCATTATCTGCCTTCATGTCAGGAAGAGAAAAAAAATAACAAGAGATTTATAGCCATGAGAGAAGATCTCATTCCATTCTTCTAAAAAGCTAGAAAATACCCTAATAAAAACAAACCACAATGCAGGAGTTAAAATAAAACAACCCAGGAAAGATGGCCCTACCCATTTCCTTCCACTCCTAAGCTTCCCAGGTTTTGAAGGAACACACTTGCTTAGAAACTAGAGTTGTGTGGTGATATTGCAGACAGGCAGTTGAGGCTTTCCCTCCACAGCAAAAGGGAAAACTGTGCCGTGTACAACAGAGGCTTGGCAAGGAGCCCAAAGAGTGTGGACAAAAAGTCTCCAACGCTGAAAGGTGATGGGACCAGGGAGAGAGGGGGGGAAATGGAGACAAGTAGAGACAAAGAATGGTCAGAAATACTTTGCCTCTGAGGCAGGCTTAGAGCAAGAGACAGTTGCCCTCCCCTCTCTGCCCCCTTAGTTCATATTCTCCCCAAGTAGCTTTAAATAGCGTCACCTGGGTTCTTGTAATGTTTCTCGACTATCCACTGTTAGTACTCATTCAACAGATATTAGCCAAGATTGTTTGGGAAACTAGTGTGTAGGAAATAGTATCACAGAGAGAGCAAGGCTGTGACTGAGGGAGGCCTAAGGAGAAAGAACCCTGGGGAGGCCCCCTCACTTTAGCTCAGAGTGAGAATGAGGATAGGCAGCAGTATTCAGTATGGCCTCTGGCAGTTGGTAATGCTTGGGCTGAAACTCATATGGTAGTTTTGTCAACTGTTGCTTGCAGGCATGTGTACAAGCATCCTAGAGAAAAGAAACAGCAAATGTAGACAGAAGCCATAGGGAATTTCTGGCATATTCGGGTACATTCTACAATGGGGAAAATAGTTTTAGCAGATGAATATGCACTATATATGTGTTTCTAGAAGGAAATGCGATTAGAAAGCTAAATAAGGCCAGATTACAAGATGCTGTGCATGCTTTAAGGAGGTACCTGTACTTTATCTTGAGTCTTATAGAGGAGTCAATGAAAGATTTCCCGAGGGAATGACCTGGATAATGGAAGGGAGGTAGGTCAGAGCACAACCTGAAATTCTGTCATTTGCAACAGTGTAGATGGAACTGGAAGACATCATGTCAGGTTAAATAAGCCAGCTATCCATCCCTGTCTGGGAATTACATTCTTCGTAATATTTATCTCTGTCTGTCTCTCTTTGCATGTGTGTGTGTGTGTGTGTGTGTGTGTGTGTATGTGTGTATGTGTGTATGTGTATGTGTGTGTGTGTGTGTGTGTGTGTGTGTATGTGTGTGTGTGTGTGTGTGTGTGTGTGTGTGTGTGTAGTGTGTGTGTGAATGTGCATGCAGGTACCCATGGAGGCCAGATGAGTATATGGGATCCCCTGAAGTGGAGTTAGAGATGTTCATGAGACATATGATGCGGATGTTGGGTACTAACCTCTGTTCTTCATCAAGAGCAGCAAATATTAACTACAGAACCATTTCTCCAGCCCTGGGGGAAAATGCTTTATAAAGAGAATGCTCAGTCTTGCAGTCAGCACCTTTGGGGTGGTGAGAAGAGCAATCACACTGTTAAAAAGGAGGAGAGAAAGGCAAAAATGAGCATACTGGTTTATAAAATTGGAGCGTAAGGGGAGCAGAACGAGGAGCTGGTACCAGGAGGTAAGCATTTAGCCGGAAAGTACATGTGCTCATGGAATATATTTCAGTTTTTTGTTTCAATGTGTGAAACCAGCGTTTTTTTTTTTCATCTGTAGATAGGAACAAGAGCTTGAAGATGAAGTAGGTGGCATATAGAAGAGATGGGCCTGAAGCTATGGCATTGGACAAGTCCCTTGTCCTCAGTGTGCTGTGGAGTGTGGGGGTCAGAGCAGATGGTCTCTAAGAGTCACACACCACAAACATTTATTGAGGCCCGTTCCCACAACACTCATGGAATCTCATCACAAGCCCCTGAGGTAGTTACTATTCTGATGCCCTGATTCCAAATGTGAGTGTGAAAACAGAGAGAACCTAAGTTTGCCTGAAATGGCCCAGCTCCCAAGTGGCAGGGTTGAGACATAAGCAGGCCCTTTCTGACTCTGGTGAGGATGTCTCTTCTATCAGGTCACACTGTCTTCTCAGCATACCGAGGATTCCTCCGCAGAGATAATGTTCAAGGTCATGCAATTAAGCAACGGGTAGAGGAAATACTAAAGTCCAGATTTTCTGGCTCCAGGTCCAGTGTTTGTTCTACAAATCAGAGTGGCCTCGAACAATGAAGGCTAACAACAGGCTAAGTGTTGGACCGATGAATGGCTTGCCTCTTGCCTACAGGCCCCAAGAATCCCAACTTAATAGACAACATACTAGCTGTGTAATGAACAGCTACATGGCACTGAGGTCAGCATACCCCCGCAAAAGTCACTTTAAAATGCCTGGTGGGGTCCAAGAAGTTTGGGATAGACTTCTTGCCTTGAGAGTCAGAGTGGAGCAGTTTGAAAGTATGGGGGAAACGGATGTGCTGGCTTTCTTTCTAAGAAAATAAATAGGTCCTATTGACAGTATTTCTATATAGTGATTTCTTTCCCACAATGGCATGGACTATTGGTATGCAGAAGAAAATAGTACTTTTTTTCTATTTCTTTCTTTCTTTCTTTTTTTTTTTTTTTTTTTTTTGCTTGAGGCAGGGTCCCTCTATGTAGCCCTGGCTGTCCTGGAACTTGTTATGTAGACCAGTCTGCCCTCAAAATCACAAAGATCCACCTGGTTCTGCCTACTATGTACTAGGATTAAAGGTATGTGCCACCATGCCCACCTATTTCTTATTTTTTAAATTACTTTCAAGTCTTTCGGATATGTATATATACATATATATGTAGTACCTGTTTACAATTTACAAATCACAAATGCATATATAACATCTCATTTTCTATTTGTATACTATCCACAGTTACTATATTAATATATAGTTATATAATATTAGTGTAATTTATAAACTAGAAACACATATTCCTAAGTTTTGCACACATGCAATGATAAATAAATGTTAAAATATATATTTGCGGGTATATTAAAAAGCTCTCTTTCTAAATACGGCTGTGAGTTAGGCATTACAGTCCTCCATCATGCCTGGTTGTGAGGTGATACGGTAGAAGCTATGGCTTCTTTGTAATTTCCTAGCCATAGCCATGGATAGGTCATGTGGGTTGATGTCAGTACCTACTCTGTGTGTAGAGACTCTGACAGAAGAGTACAAGTCCTCATAACCCTACAATGGTTAACACCGAGTGACAAAACTGAGCATATGGAGCAATAATTGTTTGGGTCTACCCACACAAAGGAATTTTTTTCGCATAGTTAGAAAAGCACGGGGTGATACTTTCTTTTGTGGTAACGGGGGAGGGGGGAGCGATTTGTAATTAAAACAGGATTAGGATTTGTATCAAAGCTCCACATACAATTCATGTGTAAGTAAGGATTAGGAGGAAATAGCCCAACCTGTGACAACTCCTCAGCCTGGTTCTTTTCTTCAACGTTGTTGGTGCTAATTAAGGCAATCTCGGCAGCTATGCTGTGGAATGTCCCTCATTTTACAATCTCTCTGGGGTTATGGTCTTTCTGGCAAGAATACCAAAGAAATGACATCACACTATCCTTGACGCTCCTTGACCTTTTAATAACTGTGTCTCTTTGTAAATTTTTATCGTATGATTTCAAAAAAAAAAATCCTAAGTGTAAATGGTGGCAATGATTTTATTTTTCAATCTATTATAAAGGTCAGCATTTAAAATAAAAGTGTTATTTTATCTGAAGTGAATTCAACGACTTTACGTACCAAAGTGAGTTTATCCACCGTCGTTTTATTTTAAAAATATACGAATACCATATTGTCAAAAACATTTATAGTTTGGGAGAGCCAGTGGGTAAAGTGCTTGCTGTGTATGTATGAAGAGCTGAGCTCATCTTGTCAGCACCCAGGATAAAAAAAAAAAAAAGTTGTAACCTCAGTGCCTGGGTTGTGGGGTGATTCCAAAGGCTTGCTAAAGAGCAAATGGAATCAAAATGGTGACATCCAGATTCAGTGAGAGAAACTGTCTCAGAGAAAAAAGTGGGAGGCAACAAAGGAAGACATTTATTTGCTCTCTCTCTCTCTCTCTCTCTCTCTCTCTCTCTCTGTGTGTGTGTGTGTGTGTGTGTGTGTGTATTGAAAGTGGTAAATGCATGCCACCAAGTACCTGTGGCAATCAAAGGACAACTTTCAAGACAGTTTTCTCCTTCCACTCTGTGGGTTCTGTGGATCAAACTCACGTTTGTAAGACAAGCACTTTTATCTGCTGAGCCATTTAGCTGGACCACCTCTTGCATTTCAACGTGTTAAGGCCAGTGTGTCCATTGATATGTTAAATCCAGCTGACATTTTTAATTCAATATTGCATTGAACCTCTAGGTCAATTTGGAGGGGTGCAATATTTTAGTAATACTAAATCTTTTGGCTCAAAATAAAAAGGCACATGTCTCTATGTGTTAGTCTTCTTAAAATCAAAATTGGATCACCCTAAAGACACCTGTTTATTTACTGGAGCATTGTCACAATAGCCAAGTCATGGAATCAACCCAGGTGCCTATTAACAGACTATATATATATATATATATATACACAATGAAATTGATTCACCCAAAAAGAATACCATATATTGTGTATTTGTAGGAAAACATGAATAAAACTGGAGCTCTTCATGCTAAGCCAAACAAGCCAGACTCAGAAACACAAATATCGCATGCTTTCTCTCATTTGTGATCTATTAATAGTGTGAGGGGAGAGCGGACATGAAAGCAAAAGAGGTCTGTTAGCGATATAGAAGAGGAAAATAGAAAATAAGAAAGAGAAAGGGTAGTAGAAGGAATGAACATGATCAAAGTAACCTACGTGCATGTATACAAATGGAGTGAAGGACATTAGTTTGTACTGTTAACATATGCTAAAAGTCGCCTCCAGTCTTCTCAGTGATAATTTGTAGCTTCCAGTATACACGTTTCATTCTTCTTTTGTTCAATTTAATGAAACTGTTTTGTTCTCATTGTTTTGGTTTTATTGTAAACACAGTTTTCTCGTTTTGTTCTTTTTATTGATTTTATTGCAAACACAGTTTTCTTGTTTTTGTTCTTTTTATTGTTTTTTATTGTAAACACAGTTGATTCCTTGTTTTGTTCCTTTTATTGTTCTGTTCATTTCATTGTAAGCACAGTTGTTTCCTTGTTTTTATAGTCCAGTTGTTCACTGCTGGTGTATAGGAATCCAGTTGGCTGTCACATTTTCTTGTATCCTACAATACTGAGGAGCTTGACTCTTAGCTTTTGTCATCTGTGGATTCTTGAGGATACTTTCCATAAAAGATTATGGTATCTCTGAGCAACGACAGTTGTATTTCTTCCATTGCAATCTCAGTGTTGTTTGGATCCTTCTCTTGATCAATTTTTCTTGTTAGAACCTCCTGTACAGTGTTGCACAACATAGTAAGAATTGGGCTCCTTGTCTTGTTGTGGAACTAGGGGAAAACTCAAGGCCATTCTTTATCAGACCAAAGCTGCTGTTTAATGAGTTTGTGGAGTGCTTATTCTGCATTCACTAGGCTGAACATGTTACCATTGTCCCTTGCTCTTTTAATGTAATATACTAACCTTACATTTTGGGTGAAAATTCCATTCTATCTTTGACCATAGTCCTACTCACACATTGGTGGATTCAGTTTGCTAATATTTTGTTGAGTATTTTTTCTTAGTATCATGATGGAATACATGTAAGATTAGAAAAATCAGTCTGATCTTATGATTTGTTGGAAGCTAACTGTCTGCAGAGACTTTGGGGGAGGCTCCCTGGCTCCCACTTCTTCAGACTCTAATGACATGTCCAGATTTAATGTGATGTCACAAGAATATTTTCAGATAGCGAGTCTAAGACTTGCTCTGACCTCATGTGCTTGTGTTCCTAGCTAAACTCAAACTTTCCAGGACTTGAGTTAATTTACTTTTCATCAAAAATTCACTTTCTTGGCTCCATTTTGAATGAAACATGAGCTTCCAAGTCTTCTTGGACATCAGGTACCAGCTGATCAAAAGTGTAACACATTGAAGCAGGGCCAAAGTGGCTGGCATGTCTTTTGAAGTTCAAATAGAGTTGGAAATGTGTGCCATATTGCTCATGTGATGTCAAGTCTCAACACATCTGACATACAGTGTGTGACATTTGACAAACTCAAGCACACAGTGAGGTGACCATTCTGTTTATAGAACCAAAGACTCCACTTAGAAATAGGGTTGTGTGGCTGCTGCTTGGAGCCTGCTTTTCTGCTGACAGCAGACTCAGACTGAGGCAGTCTTTGATAAAGCAAATCAGGGTGCATGAGAGCGAGGTGGCTCAGTGGGTAAAGAAACTTGCCTTGCAAGTCTGGCGATCTGAGTTTGGTCTCAGAACCCATGTAGAGGTGGAAAGAAAGAAATGATAATATGAAGTTGTTCTCTGACCTCCACACATATGGTCTAGCGTATGTGCCCACATATATGTATGATATACACAATAACAACAACAGCAATAATAATAAATTTTACAAGAGACTCCCACTTTCGTATAAGTAACAGGCTGTTTAGAGGGTTCCAGAGTTTTAGTAGGCCATACTGGCCACACCCATTCTGAAGGGCAGTCTGATGGGCAAATCTTCTCCATTACCTATGTAGTGGATAAAAGCTACTCAAGTACATGCAGTCTGCTACTGCTCCTTGAAGATTACTTCAAAGAGGAGCTGTCAGCCTGGGGTTGTACTCATTTGGCAGCATACTTATGTAGAGTGCCTTGGGTTCAATATCCAACATTATAGAAACATGTGTTGGTGTATGGCTATAATATCAGTATTCAGGTCTTTGGGCTTGGCAGAAAGCATCTTTACACACTGAACCATCTCACTGCCCCCCAGAGACTAACTTCTTAATCATTTATTTCACAGTGCCCATCCATGCATTCTTCCAAGTGTTTGTTGAGTATTCATTTTATTGCACATCATTCCAGGTCCTGAGGCTACAGCAGTCAGAAGATCCTCTCCCCACCCAACTTTAAGCTGTGTGGGCCTTTGGGAGGAGGCCATCTGGGAGAAGATAGCATAACAGTGAATGAGCTATCAGGATGTGGGAATCTCAAAACTGTGAGAGCCCACACTGAAGCCCAAGGAGGGTCTTAAAACCTTAAGCCATGAAAGAAAGAGGCAATGGGAGCTTGGTCCTGTCCTTGACCAGGCCTTGGGTGGTTAGAATAGCTTGTAATCGGTGCTCTAAAGCTTTAGAAAACAAGCCTCATTGATCTTCAGGACAGTGTGAATTTCAGCCACCCAATCCCCTCCTAGCCATAGGCCAGTCTTAAGTTTTCTAACCACGCCATGTATGCCTGCCTTTTTTTCTCTTAACAGCTGGATGTATGAAGTTCATGGTCCCCTGCAAGGAACCCTGGAGGTGGGTCACATGTGGGGCTGAGCTCACCCTACCTATAGATCAAAGGACATCTGGGCCCGCTTGCTGGCTAAGGGGACCCAGGGGAACTAGAAAGGAAGGGGCAGGAGGGGATTAGGGCAGGCTGAAGCCAGACATGATTGATTGACTTGTTTTGAGCTCCTGTTTACCCAGCTGGGCCTGCCACTGCCCTGGGTACCAGCATGTTCCTGGCCACTCCAGCCAACTTCTGGGGCAGTATTGGAAATATAGTAGACTTAGCCAACAACTGGCAAAACTGAGGCAGGGGACTTTCTATATATGTCTGCAACTTTCCTACCCCACTGGGGAGTTTTTTTCTTCCACCTTCAGGATACCTTCCCTTAGTCTCAGCTATAAAAATCCTGCAGAATTTCTTCCCATTTATGGAACTTAGTGCCACTCAGGCATCAAGACACTAATAGGTAAACATCTGCCCCGAACCCTCAGGCCTAATTCTTCTAGCCTTTTAAAATGCTGGTCATCTCCGCAATTAATTAATCTATTCAAAGTAGGCAAGAACAGAGAGCTTCAGGAGAGGAAATGGGACAAATAGCTCTAGAAAAGTCACACATCAGATAACTCGATTCAAGTCTGTTGTCCATTATTTTGCTGCTCATTGAAAAACAACGTTGAAGTAAATTCTGATTTTCAGTACTGTTCTCTGCCTGTTTTATACAGCAGTAGGAAAAAATTCCTGTCTAAAGTTGGACAGATTTTCACATTCAAAGAGCCTTTCTAGGCACATATAGCTGATGGCTTGTTGGTGCCTACAGTCAGCATGACTTTTCTGTTTTTAATTTAAATTTACTTTTTATAAGTTATTCAGTTTACATCCCAATTGTAGCTCCTTCACTTATGAGATTTCTCAGAAAACTGAGAATAGATATACCTCAAGACATGGCTATACCACCCCTGAGCATATATCCAAGAGATGATCCAACAAACAACAAGGATGTTTGCTCAACTATGTTCATAGCAGCTCTATTCGTAACATTCAGAATCAGCTTGACTCTTCTTATAAACTAACTCCAGAGATCCTTGCCTACTCATGCCATCCCTACCCTCCAAGCCCTAGCTCAGACTGAGTACCACCCAGCCTGGTGAGCTCATCAGAGCTTCCTCCCGGTTTCTGAGAGAGAGAGAGAGAATCAGGCTTCTCCATGGTTGAGTCCCCTGATATGTTATCTTATCCCAAGTGGTCACCCCTAAAGCAACTAAATAGACTCAGTTGTGTGTGTGTGTGTGTGTGATCAAACAATAATAATTTGAAAAGAAGAGATTATGAATTCAAGAGTGAATGGGTGACGCATTGGAGGAGTTGGAACGGCAAGAAGGTGAAAAAGAAATGATGTAAATACACTGCTCGTGCATGAAATTATCCAAAATTATAAAAATAAAAACGACAACAATTAATTCTACACCACATCAAGTATAAGCCATTGGTAAAGGGTCCCTTCGCTTTCTTCAGGCCATCCCATGCTGGTCTAGTGTGGGAGCTTTGAGGTAAGACAGGGCTTTAGGTTTTTGTTAAACATTTCTTTTTATTTTAGTTTAATGACGTGCACTATGTATGTGTGTAGGTGGGTGTGTGCCTGTGTGTATGTGTGCCCGTGGAAGCCAGAGGCGTTGGAAAAGCCTGGAGATGGAATCACCAATTGTGGCACGGGGAATTGAACTTCCGTCTTCCGGAAAAGAAATGGGTGCTCTTTAACTGCTGAACTATCTGTCCATGCAGAGATAAGCCTTTATAACTGTTTGACCTTAGGCGAGTTGCTTAGCTTGGCTGGTCCTCACTCACTGTCAACCCTCTTCTCATTGCGGTAAGTAGGAAATTACCTACTTACTGCAGCATTAGGCAGCTAAAGGAGGCTGAAAGCTTGGCAGCTGGTCTGTGTGACTAATGTACATGGGGCTGCAGTGACCAGAGTGTACGGTTGTGGAAAACAAAGGTGAGGCGTCTGACTGGCACAATATTTTCACTGTTTGTTTCTAACATTTTCACAGTTCAAAAGTCTGGGAGATGAACATGGCCCAGCAATCCTTCAGGAGAAGGCTGGTGCTCTGGCTTCATTTCTATTGCTGTGGCAAAATAGCCTGACCAAATGCAACTTAGGGGAGAAAAGATGTAATTGACTTACAGTTGTAGGTTACAACCCATCACTGAGGGGAAATCAAGTCAGGAACTCAAGCAGCTAGTCACTTCCCATTCCCAACCCAGAGCAGAAAGAAACAAAAGAAGCCATAGTGCCTGCTTGCTCATGCTTGTGCTCAAGTGGCCTTTCTTCAATTAGACAGTCCAAGACCACCTGCTGCGGGAATGATACCAACCGCAGTGGGCTGGGTCTCCCCGTGCTAGTCAACACTCTAGCTAATCTCCCACAAGCTGACCTGACTGAAGCAATTCCTCAGTCGAGTCTCTCTTCCCAAGAGATTCTCAGTTGTGGCAAGGTGACAAAATGTAGTTGTGTGTATACACACACACACACACATATTATATGTGTTATTATACTGTGCATATATACTATATATGCACATATATACCATGTATATGCTATATAAACACATATATACTATATATACATATATATCTGTATAGTAGTATACTAGACAGCTTTTCAAAGAGACAATCTTTTCATACATGCCTACAGACAGCACAGATGAACCTTGAGGGCACTATGCCAATCAAATTCTCATAAAAGAACAAAAGACGTGATTCCACTTATTTGAGGTATCCAGACTAAGTCAAATTTATAGAGACAGAGAGTGCAAGGAGGGTTGCTGAGGACTGTAAAGAGGAGTTACCTTTTACTGGGTTAAGTTTCAGTGGCGTGTGTGTGTGTGTGTGTGTGTGTGTGCAAGAGAGAGGGGCGGGGGAGGGAAAAAGAGAGAGGAAACAGTTGGGGATGCATGGAACTGTCATTAAAAAATACAATAGGATGGAAGTTCCTGACCTCTGAAAAGGCAGCAAGCAAAAAGATTAGGGTCATCCCTAAGCTCTAATCACCTGGGATGAGCCCTGAAGCCCATTTGGGCTACAGTTCTGGTCAGGGAGACCACAGAAAGAAGAGAGAGGGAATTCAGACTGGCTTGAGGTAAAAAGTGCAGATATTTGCAAACTCAATCAGCTCAACTCCCCACCACTTCCAAGGCAGAGTGGGTGGGACCAGCCTCTCCTCTTCCTCCAATCCCACTCCTTCCAGGCTCCACCAGGGCCCCTCGGGGCTGCTCTTCTTACTCGGTTGGGCTGCCTGATTTCCCTGGAGAGGAGGTTTCGGAGGTGGGCCAGTCTCCACATCCCTAGCCAACCAACGTTTTCACTGGACCGATCCAGGATCCTGCACACGTAGACCCTGTCTGTGCTGACCCACCTGAGTCCAGGAACGACAGCAGCTGCAGGGATCCTAGCATAGGCACGGAGGTAATTAGGCACATCTTCTCTGCTCCTGAAGTAATGTTTATTTATCTTTCAAATTCTGCCAACCAAAATGGCTTGGGCTGTGATTTACCATCTCACAATTATGTCATACTTTCTTATGGCTTTTATGACCAAGAAAGTCTCCAGGCACAGTAGCCATATTATGTCCCAGCGAACCCCTGCCCAAATTAAGTCACTGTTTCTGGTCCCTGTCGCTGGTCAAAAAATGACATCCCAGGGTAATTACTAGTTTAAGGGCACATTTTAAAGCAAATGCAGAGAGAGAGAGAGAGAGAGAGAGAGAGAGAGAGAGAGAGAGAAATGAATGTACCTATTTTCTAACCAAAATTTGTGTATGTCTTTCACTCTCTCCTGGCAAACATGGTTTTTGTTTATTTAAACAGCCCTTAATAGAAATGTACAGCTGCAAAGCATCGTGCTGCTCTTTGCTTTCTGGTCAAGGAAATTGCCCATAATCACAGTTGACTTCACTATTCATAATGGGATATTATTTTTGTTACTGTACAGGGTGGTTCAGTGTAGGAATGTTCTAAATGCTAACTAAGTGAGGCATATCTGAGGTCACAAGCACTTCATTCATTCATTTGTTCATTCATTCATTCCCTCAATCAGCTTCTTCGGAGACATCACTAAAAACCTTTAAAACAGAGGGAAAGATCATACATAGAGGCATGAGATAGCATGGCAGGCCACCTCTGTGACAAGAGTAGCTTTTGTCAAGCCCAGCTTATGAGTAAGTTGTTATACAGAGTAGTTAATGTGTTGAGGTTGCTGGATGATTTCCTTTAGTTAAAGCTGAAGTGGATTCAAGGTTTTCGTGGTAATGCGTGCATTACTATTACTTGCTCACATTTCATTATTTTAGGGTGGCATGTCCTTTCTGTTTTTGGAGACAAGGCCTTGTGTAACTCAGGATAGCCTCTTTCTATGTAACTAAGGATAACCTTGAACTCCTGATCATCCTGCTTCTGCAAACCCTCCCCCTCCCCTTTGACTGGGCTAACATTCATGTTCTACCACATCTAGATTTTTCTGCTCTTTTCCACTCTTCTTCTTCTTTTTTTTTTAATGGCAGTGTCTTGCTGTAGAGCCAAGGCTATTTTAGAACTTGACATGTAACTCAAGCAGGCCTCAAATGTGAGATCCTCTTACTCCACCCTTCTAGGTTCCAGGATTACAAGTATGTGCCATGCCCAGATCCCAGTATGTTTTAGTTGAGCTAATGTAAAGGATTTATTTAATAGCATGTCAAGAATCATATATTCCTAAAGTACATTTGGGGGTGTGTTTAATGCATGTGGAGGTCATTTGTCACTTGCATCGTTTACCATGACACTTGTGTTATGTGGGAGAGTGGAGAGAGAAAAACCTGGGAAGACAAGTTGAAAAGATGCAGCTCTTCCTGAATTTAAGTGAACACATTTTAGATTGATTCACCCCCAGTTTTGTGATGCCGAATATCCTTTGTATTATAGGGATACTGTTTGTTCTGTTTCCAGTATTTTTACAAGTACAGAGATGTGATCTTTGAGAATGCTGAATGTTTCTGAGTGTCCATCCTTCTACATCTCAGGATCAACCACTTCTAACACTGGCCGCATTATATGTTAAGCTCCGTAGAAATGAGAGTGGGATCTAAGGGACAGCTTCCGGGTTAAATTTCATAGGGTGATTGTGTTACAAATATCATGCACCATCTTTAGAACACAAATATCCTTGATTGTGACTCAAACTAGAAAATGGAATTAGTTACTACTGAAGAACTAAGTATGCTATCTTTATGGAGGAGCCTACAGTAGGCATATGGCAGTCGGATACAGAGAAAAGGGTGCCTATGTTGCCTTGATTTTCCTGTTGGATCATATTTGAAACAAATCATATTTGAAACAAATTTCTGAAGTTGATCAGAAGATGTTGTGATACATTCCAAGCAAATAGAACAAGCAATCCATTTGACATTTTTATTGTAAGCGTACTAGCAATGTTTCCCTGACCTTGAAAACACTTTCCTGCTCCTGCTTGACTTTCCAATACTGTATTAGACAATGTAGTGAAACAAATAAATTCTTTCAAAGTAATTATTTTCCAAACACAGTGAGTATTAATGCAGCACTGGAGAACCATAGGCAAAGAATTGTAAGTTCAAAGACAGCCTGGGCTATGTGTAGTGAGACCTTGTCTCAAAACAATGAAACCAGCTCTAAGGGATGCTTGGTGCCTTTTAAGTCCTCCCGTTTCTTTTTTCCAATGTATGCTTTGCAAAAGGAGGCTAGTTCTTTCAGAAGAAAGAAGTGCATTAAAAAACTAGCTGAAATCCTGCTAGAACTGTTAAGAACAGTTGTATTGCCATGTAACCCTTGGTAATTAATCAGCGAGAATCCAGCAGCCAACGAGGGTGGGAGGAGGTCTTCTCCTCTGAGAGAGGAAAAATGACTACTCGCCTCTGATTGAAAAAGCACCATCCCTGACCTTCTGGCTGCTGACATGTAGATGTACATCTGGCTGTAATCTCTCACTCCCTGCTGGCCTCTACCCAACTGTGTGGAACAGAAACCCAGTTTCTCCCCCATGTAAAGAGAACGAGAGAAATTGATGAGTTAGATAGTTAAAATTCAGAGCACTGGCTGGGAGAAGAAACATGCCCAAAGCAATAAAAAAAAAAACAAAAAAAAAAAAAAACAAAAAAAAAAAACCTCTTACTTGAAAACTGTAGCTGCAGAAAGGAGCAGTGTAATCAACCAGTGGACTTCAGTGGACTTGAGTGAGGTGAAGGAAGTGGGAGCCTACAAGCCACAGACAAGCCTTGACACTCCACAGATGACTGAGGAAATCTTTAAATCGGGTTAAATCTACCTGACCTGATGACCAGGATAGAGGGGATCTTGATAATGTTGGAAGGGATTTCATTGCACTTAGGTGTCTATGTTTCTATAAATCTTTCTCTGAACTTTACCTGTGGTTTTAAATGCTACTTTATTTATAAGGGATGAAAGCAGAGTTGAGGAGGGAAATGTTCTCTGGTCCCTCTTTGTGTTTCCATCCTGAGGATGTCCATCATTCTAACAGAGCAGCGTCAGCCTTCCCAAACTGCAGGACTGGGCTAGCAGCAAAGGATGCCCTTTGAAATTGTGCCTTGGAAACCCACACTGCATAAGTGACAATGTATAGTGCTAGATACCTTATGTTACTTATGAACAAAGTGCATTTTTGTGCTTCTCCTTTCTTCATCTTCTTCATACCCCTGCTTTCTCTCTTCTTCCCCACCCCCATATTCTTCTCCACTTTCTTGTCCTACATGTCCCTCCTTTTTTTTTTTTATCACCAAGGCTCCAAAAGTTTTGTGGGTTGTGTGTGTGTGTGTGTGTGTGTGTGTGTGTGTGTGTTGCTAGCGCTGGAACCCAGGACAGCACCAGCTGATCTGTGCTCCGAGCCCTGCATCTTTCTTTAGAAATTAAATGTCTCTGGGAAAGTGAGCATCTGAAGTTACTTGTTCCTTAGTAATTGAGTACTTAACACACCTTTCATTTCTGGTCAAAACTCAAAATACACATGAAAGTTCAGAGAAGAATGTAACACATATTTTCCTGCCATACAATGTAAGTACATTGCTGTATTTACTTTGTTTCTCAGTTGTAAGACTTTCCTTTTGTAATACCATAGAAAGACTTCAATACTCTGTGTGTGTGTGTGAGAGAGAGAGAGAGAGAGAGAGATAAAGAGAGAGAGAGAGAGAGAGAGAGAGAGAGACTGAGATTGAGAGAGAGAGATCACTTTCATGCCATGGGTAAGAAGTAACTTGGTTATGTATGTTTGTTTTTAATCTGCACCATGTTCCTAAGTATTCTCACTGTCCAAGACAATTTTAGTTTACTTTTTCTCCAACTGATAGATATTTAGGTAGTTTCCAAGTTTTCAGATACAATATGCAGTATACATCAAATAGGACATTCCACAGGATGTCTCTGAAGATTTGGTATAAGATTGGGGCTGGAGAGATAGTTTAGCATTTAAGAGAACTTCCTTCTCTTTTAGAGGACCCAAGTTTGGTTCCTAGCACCCATACCATGTGGATGAAAACTGCCTATAACTCTAGCTTGCAAATCAAACACTGTTGCCCACTAAACCATCTCTCTCTCTCCCACTACCTTTATATTTGTAGCACACCACCCCATCTCTCACCTTTAGCAAACATCAATCAATTGGGGAGAGGGGGTAGAGACAGGGTTTTTCTGTGTAGCCCTAGCTGTCCTGGAACTCACTCTGTCCTGGTCTCTCTGGCCTCAAACTCACCAGATTCACCTGCCTTTGCTTCCCGAATGCTGGGATTAAAGGCATGTGCTATTACTGCCCAGCCTTAAAGCATTCATCTCTAATCTCTACAACTTTGACGTTTTGGAATATTATATGAGCAGAATAATGCAGAACATGACTTTTTAGATGTTTCCTTTTCTCATTCAACTGTTTCCATGTTGAGGGGTTTTTGAGTTGTTTCTGTTTGGGGTATTTTCTGACTGCTCTGATTTTTGTTTTTCTATTCTCATGCCTTTGTGTGGGTTACCTAAACACTTTGGGTGTGAGGAATTTAGTTTTTCTTTGCATGATGACAATGGATGTGGGGCCTTGTATATAAGTACTCTACCAGGGAATTATATGTCCAGCTAGAGTTGAACACTTTTAGAATTCCACCTTGACCTAAGGACAGAGCTTATAAAGCCTCTCTGTGTAGCCTTCCTTTTGTGATTACTCTGGGGCTGACAATATATGTTCATAACTTACCAGTCACTAGAATGAAGCATATAAACTTTACCTCCCATCACATCCTTTTTTCCTCTCCAGTTTATACTTAATCTTAAATAATTCCTCTACAGGCATTGAAAAACATATCAGATAGACTTTAATTTTTGTTCTGTCAGCCATAAATTAGAAACCTCAATAGAAGAGGAAAGCCTATTGTATTTGCCCACTTTTTTTTTTGCACTTTCTTTGTTCTTCCTTCCTTCCTGATTCTCCAAGATTCTTCCTATTATTCATTTCTGTTTAGAGAACTTCCTCTAGCTATTCTTTAAAGTTTGGTGTGCTAATGATAAATTCTTTGCGTTTTTCTTCATCTGAGAATGTCTGGACTTCCCTTTCATTCTGAGAAGAGGGTTTTTTTTTTTTTTTTTTTTTTGTTGTTGGTTGTAAAATTCTTCACTGTAAATTCCTCCCAGCCCTTAAAATGTGTTGTCTACTTTCTTGTCCCCTCTGCAGGGCATGGTGAGATTTCTGCTTGCTGTCGATTGGTCTTACATTAGAGATAAGCTGTTGTCTCTTCCTACATTCACCGTTTCTTTCTTTTTATTGTCAGGATCATGACTGTCATGGGTCTTGCCCTAAATTTTTTCTGGGTTTATTCCATCTGGGGTTCACTCATCTTTTTGAATCTGTAGCTTTGTTCTTTTTGACAACTTTGAGATATTTTCAGGCACTGTTTCTTTAAGTTCATTGTAATCTCTGTCTTTTGTCTGTCTTGGCTCTTCTGGAAGAACGGAGGGAAAGAAGACGAGGGAAATACAGAAACTCACTGTAGCTCAGGCTGTCCTGGAACTCATGATGTTCCTCCTATGTTGGCCTCCTGAGGTTTGGGATTGCATGCACTACCCTACCTGGCTATGATCACTGTATCTTTTGTTATAGTACTACAGCTCTTGATGCTCTGTTGATACTTTTTCAGTCTACTTACTTTCTATTCTAATTTTTCTTTATCTTTGCTTTTATTTTAAATTCTCATGTAAGTAGGTATTGTACACTGAGCATATTTTCCTCATCCTCCCTTTTCTCCCCCTCCCCCACTCCCATCACTCCTTATTATCCTTCCTAGTCACTTTAATTACTTGTCCTTCCTTCAGATTTGCTCATACCTTTCTTCATTCAGTTCTGAAATTCTGAAATTTGGTTTTTCTTTCTGCTTTCTCTTTTGTTCAAGACTTTTTGCCCTTTCTTTAAAATATGTTTATAATCAACATGACTCAACATTTTGATGATGGCTACTTTACCATCTTTATTAGATAAGCTCCACATCTTTCATCTCAGAGAGAAACCATTACTAAGGGTTTTCTGTCTGACAAGGTGGCTCCTTTTCTTTTCTTTTTTTCCTTGCCTAAAAGGAGCAGGCTCTTTTTGGTCTATACTTATTGATGTTCTTGCATTGCTGGCTTCTCTAGCATCCTGCTTGGGGTATGTATGGTAAAAAGCAAATAGAGGGAACATAACAATGATTCCTCAGTTCCCAACATCCTTACCTCTCTGATGTCTTTTCTATGTCAGAGTCTTCTTGTGCTTTTTTTATATGGTATTCAGGGTTCATTGTACTTAGAAGGAAGAATAGGGAGAAATACCTTTAATTCAATTTGTTCTGGAACTGAAAGTACAAGATCATCTTTTATAATAGTTTTAACCATTTTCCCCATAAAATCTTCCATGATCATCGTGTGTGTGTGGAGCCATACTGTTAACAGTGGTGACTGAATGAATAAGAATGGTTACTACTGTGTAAGGCATGCATGCAATAAGATACCTAAAGAGTTCTGTTTAAAAGGTGCTGTTTGGACTCCTGCTACTCAGACATGACTCATAACAATAGTGCCTTACTTAAAAGGGGCATTCTGAGTAATATCATTACTTTAAAAATACATGTAATCTAATTGGTAAAAACCACACACACACACACACACACACACAAACACAACCAAGCAGGAATGACAGACATGCTTATCTTCTAGAGTTTTAAGATAACTGTTTGCAGTCTGCCATCATCTATGTATGATGTTTCTCATACAGTGCTTGTTGATACCTTCTATCCATCTACGGACGTTTTCCAATGCCACTTTTCTGACATCTTATTCCACATGTGAGTTACATCATTTTTAATATAGCCGTGCTGACCATTTGCTTTCTTTCCTTTAACCTGCCTTGGTGGTGAGTCCTATCATGAGATTTTCTAACATCTGTGCATCTCAGAGCACACCTTGGATGATCATATACAGGACTACATTTTAAATATCATCAGATATTTAAAAAAAAACTTTATTTCCATTCGTGAGAATATTTGACCACTGTTTCTGTTTCTTGGCCTGTTCCTATCGGGTTTGGGGATCACATCTTGTCTTATGGGTGTGAGATATTTTCTTCCAGTTTTCTCTAGTTCAGACAGTAATTGTTTCATCAAATTTCAATGTTATTGGCATAGAATTATTCATATTACAAAATTTTTATAGCTACAGTGTGTTCAGACAGATACATAACACTTGGATTACTTTACCACTTTGTTGAAATTTTCTCTTTAATGGGTAATGATCTATCTAATCTCAATGGTATTTTGCCAAGATGACTTAAAATCTTGTGAATATAGTTTTACACACTTTCTCTTGATTAGCATTTGCCTGGCTTATGCCTCTCTATCCTCTTACTTTTCAACTTTGAGTGGGGTATTGAACAGTAAAGGGTCTGTCTGGGCAGTGATGTTTCTCAAAAACACTATTAAACAGACTTCATGTGTCCTTTTTGTGATTTTTTTTTTTTACTTTACTTAGTTTTTATCATTATTTTTGTATAGTTGCTCATTTTTTTTTGCCTTATTTGTATTGATTGATTTTTTTTTCTCTTCTGCCTTCTTCTAAATTTTGGAAATTGAACTTAGCTCTGTTATTTGAGTAGTTATTCTCAAGTTTTTTCATGTACTCAATAACCATACAAAAACTTAATTAAATGTGTTTCTTTGTTCATCCTATGGATAATACAATAAATTTATTTTAAATATGACATTTGACAAATATTTTGGTGTCACACTTCTCTTTGATACCACAGAAATTAGTAATTATAAGTTTGTGACACTTTTTTATTGAGATGCTAGTCACCAAAATTTTAGACTGTTTTTATACTTTTAATTTTTTTGTGTTTTTTTTTTTTTTGCGTATATGTTTGTACACTACATGCATGCCTGATTCCAGTGGAGACCAGAAGAAGGAATTGGACTGCCTGGTACTGAAGTTGCAGGCGGTTGTTAGATGCCATATGGGTACTGGGAACTAAACCCGGGTGCTCTGAAAGAGAAGCACTCTTAACTACTAAGCCACTTCTCCAGTCTCCTGGACCTTAGCTTCCCTTATTCATCTCAAAAATTCTCAATTCAGGCTTATTTTAATGTCCTCATATTTACTGAAGTTTTCACTCCTTTGTGTCTTGAACTCCAGCCCTCTGTTCTGGGTTGAGCTTTCTTCATGTTAGTACACATTCTTTAAATAGTTCTTCTGAGGGCTAGTAAGAGGGCTCAGTGGGTAAAGATGCTTAGCTCCAAGACTGAGAATCTGAGTTCAGTCCTCAGAACCCAAACAGTAGGAGAGATAACTTGTTCTTTGACCTCTATATGTACCCACACCTACTTAATACATAAATAAAGAAACAAAAATATAAAAGTGACATCAGCAACTAAAATGTTTTTATTTTTAATTGCCCTCCATTGTGAGTAAATCTGTTTGTTGTCATCAGATAATTCAACTCCATATAACATTTTAATGAATGAATACATCCCATCAATACTTTACAAATTTTAGCTTATTGTATCTTGAATCCTATTGTTGCTAATGAGAAGTCTGTTGTTTATTATCTACTATCAGTCTAGTCTTTTATTATCTCATGTCAACCAGTTTTTTCTCTTTTTTAATTTTAATTTTATTTTTATAAATTACAGTTTATTCACTTTGTATCCCAGCTGTAGCCCCTCCCCCAGACCTTCCCAATCCCACCCTCCCTCCCTCTCCTCCTGTGCCCCTCCCCCAGTCCAAGAGGAGGAGGTCCTCCTCCTCTTCCATCTGACCCTAGTCTATCAGGTGTCAGTTTTAAATGTAATGTGGTTCTTCTTTCTGATTATTTTAAGAATTTTCTATTTGTTTTCACCATGATTTGTGAATTGTATTTATTTGGCATTGTATATATTTTTATTCAACCTATGATTATGGCCTCTTCAGTCTGTATTCCTGATGTCCTACATGAGCTGTATTCATAGTACACTGGTTTCATTTGAAAATCACCAGCTTTTGAAAGGTGAATCAATATCTAGAGACACTATCCAAACCAGCCTCTTGCTTTCCCTTCACCATCTCTTTCTCCTCTTGCTTTTTTAAAGACAAGATCATACTCTGTAGCATAGGCTGGCTTAGATATGTACCACCATGCTGGATTGTGTTTTTTGAATGACTGCTCTCACCTTCTTTGGGATACTATGCATGTGTTGGCCCAGGAGCTCTCTATCCTCCCCATCAGTAGAGTGAACCAAGATTTCTCCGATGTGGACAGGTTTTCTCCCTTCCCATATTATGCTAAATGAGTGCTCATTTCCTTCTTGGCCTTGACTTACAAAAGTCTCCTTGCCCAAGTCTTAGAAAGTAGAGGCTCCAAGAAAGAGGTGGTGGTAGAGACAGAGTTGCCAGATAAAATATAGGGCAGCCAATTAAATCTGAATTTCAGATAACCAAAAAAAAAAAAAAAAAAACTAGTGTAAGTATGCCCCAAGTATATGTTCTTATAGCAAAAATCAGCTCTTGCTTATCTGAAATTCAAATTGAACTGGATGTCTTCTCTTCTTTTCTCTAAATCTGGCAACCATAGATAGCAGGGGAAAGTTAATCTTGTGATACAAAGGTTTTCTCAGTGCTTTCCATCCAAAATTACCAGATGTTTCTTAGATGGATTTTCAGTTTATGAAAGGGTAAAATACTAACTCATTAAGTCAACATTAGACTGTAAAGCAGCACCAGGGCTGAAGATTTAAGATTGAACTTGTCCAACATATGATCTAATTCAGTAATCTCTTTATCAATAATTCATTGACTGAAAGGAAATAGAACCAGAATGACCACAGAGACAAATATTTCCACAAAAAGTAAAATTTCAAAAGAGACTAAAAGTGATGGTTGTTAAAGACTTTTGTTTAAACCGTAAAAATGCCCAGTTTATTCTCTCTAGTGCCTCAAAGAACAGTCCCAAGACTATCTGTATCACAATCATCTATCGGGAAAGAAATGACAATAGCCAGTCCTTTCAAGGACTGAAATCATAGCGTTTATCTCATTGGCACAACAATCACTTCTTCTGTTTTCAGAACCTTTAGTTCTACAACACCTTTTGTCCACAAGGTCTGGATGACAGTGGCTTTGTTAATTATCTCTTTTGTTTCATCTATTCCATTACACATTACAAAAACAACTCAATGAAAGGCAGAATTGGAGCAAGACTTCATATCTCCACTTGAACTTGATCTCTACTAAATCACCAGATTCAACTTGATCTTCTTGAAAGTTGAACAAATTTGTATTCTCTTTATTTTGCATTGGTATCTTGGTGTGCAATAAAAGTAATTCTCTATTTTTTCTCAGCCTGGCTCCAAGATAACTAATAACAGCTTAAAAAAATGCTTCAGAGCTACAATGTAACTACTCTAAGTCAATATTGTACCTACACAATTGGAGAGCAGAAGTTATCAACTTTGAAAAGAATGTGGTGACTTCCAAAGCATCCCTCATACACACATAACGGGGGTGACTTTTTACATCAAAGATCCATTTCTTTTATAATAAAATTAATGTATTTGGTCAATTTTGTCATGTCACTGTTTATAGAAAACAGTCTTACCATGTTTGGTCAATTCCTTAATGACATGCTAATAAAAATTATATAAATAGCTTGGTAACTTAACCCCTACTATTAAAATGCAAGTAACTCAAGATGACTAGGCTCTGCTGTTCTTCTCTCCTTTTATTACAAGGGACTCAATTCTTTTTAGTGTGTATGCGTGTTGCCAATTAATACTTGCCTAAATATTTCTTTCATACTCAGAACATTATAGTTACTTTTTCAGGCTTCAAATATTTCCACCTAATTCTAGAAACATGTGTGCTACGCCTGAAATGCTGACAGCTGTAACTTAGACTCAAAATAGTAGGGCCTGCTCAAGGAAACACACTGAGCAAACAGAACCAGGGGTAAAAAGGTGACAGCTGAACAGGCATCAATAGACAACTGCCAGGCGCTCAAATGACCAAGCGTGGGGTGGTAGCAGACAGATTCCATTTCTAGAAATAGCACAGAGGGTGCCAACCAGTCATGGGATATACACGATAACATGAATCTTCCTTTCTGTCTTCTGGAGAGCCTAGCAGACCCTCAGGAACCTTGATTTTACTGAAGAAATTAAAGTGTCTAGCAATCTTTGATTTGGGCATGTTACAAATCTATTGGTTTTTTTAAGCCACTTTGTTTAACTGACTTAAAGCAGTTGAAGCACTGTGAGGGAGACACCATGTGTAAGACATAGTCTCTGCTATTACAATTTTCATGCCAACAAAAGAAACAAAACAATGAATGGCAAGGTCCTCTCTTACGAATGATTAAGTTCTTGCTAAGAAAAACAAATCACTTGTAGACAGAAATATACCCCCCCAACAATTCTTTTGGGTGCTGAGTATGCAACTCTGTTGGTTGAAAACACAGCTAGCAGGCATGAAGCTTGGATTTGATTCTCAGCACCAAAAGAAGAAGAAAAAATCTTTTGGAAGACTCTACACTGAAGACAGATGTACAATTTTTTTTTCAATAAGTTAAACATGAGGGGCATTTTTTCTTCCAATATGATGCCATATCATCATTTCTTTAGTCAAGAACCAGGTCACTAGGTCAGTTAAGCTTGAATTTATGAGCTGCATTGAAAGCTGGACATGGTGGCATATGCTTGTGATATGAGCATCACTCAAAAACCTGAGGCAAGAGGATCAAGAGCTCAAAACTCACTGGCCTGCATAGCTAAAGACCAAGAGAAGGCTGTGCTTAAGTAGGAAAGTCACACTGTAGAAAGCACACAGGAAAGGGAGCCATGTAAATAAACTGCAAATTCACACCTTCCAACTCATGCTAAATCCAGAGCAAAGTGTGGCGAGTAGAACCGGAGATGTAATTGCCCGTGTGAATCCCAATTGATCTCCTCTCTCTCCTTTACTTGTGTATCGGCCAATTCATATAAGAATGGCATGCTTGTATGCTTTCAATAGGTCTCTTAATGCTTGTGAGAAAGTTGGGAGAGGTTACACGATCTACTGATTCTATAATCTTGGCTAAGTGAATCCTTCTGAACGTCTGCTCCTTTATCACTATCAGTAAAATGAACATAAAAATTGCTGAGAAGATGGTCCTATGGAATAAATAATAAAGATGTTTGAAAACACTCAGACATAACACCTAGTGGCATAAAGCCTTCAGTAGTTGTTCACCTTTGTAGCAAGTGGTTTCTATGTACTGTGTCAAATGAGACATAGGCCTATGTGCGGTAGAAATTCAAGGATAGAAATGTACATAATAACTGGGTTGACAGAAGTCGTTCCATGATTGAGGTGACTTTTGAGCTTGTTAATAAGCATATAACAGCAAAGTGGAGGGAAGAAGTGAGTGAAAGCATGGTGATAGCCAACGGATAGGTGGATGAGTAGGATGTTCCAGAGACCAAAAGTATACAGAGCATGGTAGAGGATCCATAAGATAGGTTCTTGGAGAGGAAATGTGTGGCCAGACTAGGAAAGCCTCGAGTGTCAGGCTGTGATACTGTAGGCAGTGAAGAATTGTTGGAACTTGTCCACTCAAGAGTGCTAGATGGAGCTAGGGAGATGACCCCGTGGGTGCAGCACTTGACACATAAGCATGCGTGGGTGAGTTGAGATCCTCCGAGCACCCACATAAAACAGATGCATAATCCCAGCACTCTTCTGGTGAGATGAGAGGCTGAAGCAAGATAGCTCCCTGAAGCTCAGGGTCCAGTGAGCCCGGCATAGGCAACAGGAAACAACCACAAGCAAAAAGCCCTATCTCAGTCAAGGTAGAAGGCGAGGCTGTCCCCTGACTTCCATAGACATGCCATGGTGCACATGTGTACCCAGAGTCATATACACGAATATGTACACACACACA
Organism: Meriones unguiculatus; assembly: GCF_030254825.1. Classification (NCBI taxonomy): domain Eukaryota; kingdom Metazoa; phylum Chordata; class Mammalia; order Rodentia; family Muridae; genus Meriones; species Meriones unguiculatus. The sequence goes on from NC_083369.1 coordinate 120,187,629, forward strand.
AAGCTTAAAATAGTGAGGAAATGAGAAGACATACCTCAGCTTCTTTGTCAATAGTGCTCCTCATAGTCGCTCCCTAGTGCGGACCTTACTGGACCACTTCCCCTCCTGAATCTTATTCTCGTTTTTCCAAACACTGTTGTCACTGAGAGTCAACCCCCACCTTATGCTTGAATAATTTTTGCTTTAACCCCTTTCTCCTCCATCTGGAGAGCTAAATGTTTACTCTGAAGACAAGGCTCTGCCTCTCACTTCCTCTGACTACCAGAGCTTAGCACACTGTGGACTCCAAGTGAAACATTTATAAGTTTCCTCGGGGAATGATTATAAATGTGCCTAATTGGAGCACAAAAATCAAAGTATCTCTTATACTAGGTAAGAACTGGCTGTGGGAGGAAAATAGTCAAACAAAAGAGAAGTGGAACAGGCTTTTATGTCATAGCTCATTCTTGAAGACCCAGAACCAACCTCTTTGAACATTTCCCTAAACATCTTTGCCCAAGTTAGCTGAGGGCCTGCCAAGGCAAACAAAGGCTGGCCAAGAAGAGATGCCCCCAAGTGCAGCCCTAAGGGCAGATTGGCTTCCTCTGAGCCCCCAACCACTCCTAGAGTAATATCTGCTACATGCAGCAATCTATGGGTGGGGGGAGAGATCATCTTTAGAAAGGACCCCCACCCATACACAACCTGAGATCGAGCCTAGGAGTCAAATTTTGAAGTGACTGAGAGGGAAAATCTAGGTATATGAAAACAGAAAACCTGTTACAGCCCTGATTCCAAGGAACCACATTTCCATGCCTGTCACGGTCTGTTTACCAAATGCATCAAATGGAATAAGCCATCTGTGACAAATCTTTTGTCCAATGGGGGAGCTTGGTGTTTTTCTAATATAGATGTACATACTACTCTGATTTGCAAAACTTCCAAGCACACAAACAGAAAACGCCACTTGAAACAGATTCTGGTAAGGACTTTCCCTCTTCCCTGTATTCAAAATGATGTCCCTGCTGACAATTAAACACCCAAATACCAGCCACCCACTCCAGACCTTTGGGCTGCTACCTAAAGTTCCGGTAGAAACTGTTTCTAGAGCTTCAGAATCATTCTTTTTGGGCCTCCTCTAACCAGAGACCTATCCCTCAGCCTTATCCATCCACATAGCTGCTCCAGAGAGAGTTTTCTGATTTAAATAAAGCACCTCAAGGTGCAAGTGAAGTCATACGCACACTAGCGCAGGTGTGTTTGCCTTTCCACACAGGCAGTGCTAAAGAGCAGACTCCTAAACAGGCAGTTTTCCAGAGTTCTCTTACAGTTGACAAAACAAATCTCTAGTGGGCCAGCTGAAATATACCACATGGGTAACTGCCTCAGCCACGTCTGATGCTGTGCTCCTCTCTTGGAATGCTCTGGCTTCTCCTCTTTGCTCTCTTCAGATCCTATTTTTCCTTCAGGGCTTAGCTCAAGTCTTAACCATGCAACTGCCCAGGGTGCACCTGGACTGAATGTCTGCATCAGGAAGTCAGTGTTCCTCGCTTGTTCCATCTGGATTCATTTGCTTTCCCCAGGCAGATCTTGAGCTTTGTGAGACCAGGAGTCGTGTTTGAAACTTCTTGTCAGTCTTCCACAGCTCTTGGCCTGATGCTTGGACTCATAGGATGTGTACAACTCATTCTCACAAGCAAAGCCATTACTTTTCTACATGTATCTGATTTAAGCCACAGCAACCCACATAAACAAGGGTATCGTCATCCGTATTTTTACAGAGGAAGTTCTGAAACAAATGAACAAAAACAACCCCCAATAAGAAGCTTGCCTAAAGTCTAGCTTTTCTTTTATTTCTAGACATTGTCAGTTTAATAATCAATATGATGTTTCTGAGTCAGCCTCTGAACTGGGCACTATGCCACTGGAACTACAAGAACAGCATAGACGTTTTAGGTCTGCCTTCAAGGTATCCATTGAGCAGTGATTCTTCAAACATGGCTGATGATCAGCAGTATCTCAGGAGCTCATTGATGTCCAGGCTATGTTAAAGACTCTGTGTTAGCAGACCTGGAATAACTCCCAGGTATGTTCTCAAAGCTACCTGAGGAATTCTGATAACCAATCATGAGCTAGCAACCTCCAGAGAACTATAACTTTTCATAGACAGAACTGAATCATCATTTCCAGACAGGTGAGAGGCACATTACTAGTGAAGCTAAAAGTGCATACATATATTGGATTTGATGCATTGATTCTGTGTAGTCCATAGAACAAACTAAATATCCCATAGAACTCTAAGAACAGATATGATGCTGTAAGGCAACTGGGCCTTGAGAATACGTTGCTGCTGAAATAAGCCAGCCACAAGAGGTGTCACCCATCTGAAGCATCTAGATTAGTTTTCAGAAATACAATCGTTAGCTGGTTGGGAAAGAAGGGAGAAATGAAGACTTATCTTTTAGTGGGTACAGAGCGTTAGTTTCAGAAGATGAGAAGAGTTCTGGAGACGGAGGATGCCAATGACCACATGGCATGAAGGTACTTAATACTGTTGGGCTAGACACTTAAAAAATGTTAAGTTGGTAATTTCTAAGTGTATTTTTCCAGAATGAAAGTATATTTATGGCTTGGGAGATAATATCCCAATCAGTAAAGTGCTTGCCACCCCCATTACCCATGTTCTTTTTTTTTTTTTTTAAGAATAACCTAGGAACGATGGTATGCACTTATAATCCTAGCACTGAGGGGACAGAGATGGATACTTGAGGCTCTGTGTCTACCAGCCTACCATGCTGGAATCGGTCCAGGCATTCCCAAAATGTTGATGGTGCCTGAAGACGAACACTCAGGGTTGACCTCTGGCCTTTAGTGCATGCACACTCATACACATGCATCCATCCATACATATGTGCTCCCACTCACCCATGAACACACATGCACACACAATTTGTGAATTTTAATAAGCACAAATATATGTAAGTATATTTAAATGAATATTTAAAGTGGATATAGTTGCATCTAAATTGACATATTTGAATATATTTGTGTAATTCATATATGGTATTGAAATAAGTAACATGGCAAACCTTTCAATAGGTAATTGTAGAGTCAGACTTAAGTAAGACAAATGAAGATGTTATTTAAAATGATATATGTTGGAGAAATAGTATTATAGTTTAGCCCATTTTACTTAGAAAGACACTAAAGACCAGGTAAAGGAGGAGAAACTTTCCCTATGTTGCATCAGTGGCATGACACAAATAGCATCCAAATCCCTTGTCTCCATTGTTATTGTAAAATTGACATTATATAGACAACAACTCAGGATAGATTGCAAGAAAGAACTGATAATTCAAGAAAGTCCCTTCCCCAAAGAAGACCTAAAAGGGTGAAGGAGCTAGAAGGAGGAACACAAATTAAGGGTTTAAGCAAGAGTATTGCTTTTCATCTGTGCTGACAGAGAAGATGGCACAGAGGCACTCTGGCGCAGGGGAAGTAAGGTGATGTTTCCAAATGCTAGAGGCTTCTTGAATGGTCTATGGATTCAGATCTGATACAACCATCAACAAGCAGCCCATGGAGAATTTTGAATAAAGATGTGACATGCTGAAAGTAGAATTCTAAAAAAATAAAAATAAAAAAAAAATTAAGCTGACAGTGTCCAAAAGGATAGATAGCCAGCCGCTGTGTGACAAGAACCTGAACTTGGAGGAGGGCAGTGAGAATAAAGAAGCAAATGCAAGGCTAATTCGAAGGCAAGTCAAAGGCAGCGCTGCCAGAACCCAGGTGTCTGTGTAAAATGGTGGGTGAAAGAAAAAGAGGAGTCTAGGATGACACCAAAGTTTTCATGGCCTGGGTAAAGGGGTAGTGCTTTTGACTGAAATGAAAACCATGAAAAGAAAAGGTAATATGGGGCAAAAGTGAAACATTTGCTTTTGGGTATCATGAGCTGGAGGTTGTATTGAAGGATCAAGTAGAGACCATTTCCCAAGCAGCTAGAAATAGAGGAGCTTCGGCTTGAGGTCAGGAGGTCGTCAAACTTTCATTTTAAATCTGGATACTTTACCCAGGATGATGTTCCAGTGACAGTCCCGTTTTTACTTACTGTTAATTTAAAAGACATATTGTTTTCATAAAGAGGTTGTGGCGTAAGGCTTTAAACACAAGGGAGCAAGCATGTAAGTGCCTTCAAAGCCAAAAAACATCAAGAAGAGGGTGGGGATGGCCCATGTGAGTAATTCAAACTTCTTTTTTCTGGAAATAGAGGAGAGCAAAACCATGGTGTAATTTCCAGTTGTCCGTGCTTGGAGCACTAAGCCATGTAAGGATTTAGTGTCCCTGTCACCCAATACAACCTTTCAAAGAACTGCTGGCTGGCTGTGTGCTAAGGAACCTTTGGGAACACCTTGTATGGACTCCAGCTCCGTTGTATGGCAGCTGCTCCAGTGACTCATATCAGAACGTCACATCACACCATATAATTTGACCAAGTGAGAAAGGGAAGAAGCTTGCTTGGTTGCCTGTTGCACACTTGTTCGATGAAGTGAAAGCTACTCTCCGCCACCTTAAGCATGGCTGACAAAGCTTTTGGACTCTGTTAGCCCAACAGTTTCATCCCAGATTTCTATGGGGCAAAGTGACTGGAAACTTTCTGAGTTGAGGGAAAACAGCAAGTTTAGCAGAGATTCCGGTGGTAGAACAAGAGAGAGAGAAAGAGAAATAGGGGTTTCTCTGGTGACAGGACTGCCAGGACTTAGAACTTATGCTTAGAGGAGTCAGGGGAACACATGAAGTTTCGCTTTAGTTTTTCTATCTTTCCCCTTGTCTTCCATCTGTCTCTTCACATTGATTTTTTAATTTTTTATTAATTTTTATTTTTATATTAATCACAGGTTATTTACTTTGTATCCCAGCCATAGCCCCCTCTCTCATTCCCTCCGGATCCCACCTTCCCTCCCTCATCTCCTCCCTGCCCTTTTTCAAGTCCGCTGCTAGAGTAGGTCCTCCCCTTCCATCTGACCCTAGCTTATCAGGTATCTTCAGAACTGGCTGCCATGTCCTCCTCTGTGGCCTAGCAAGGAGTGTTGTGTTGTTGTGTTCCTCCCTCGGGGGTTGGGGGGAGATTTCACCTTACACTCATCAGAATGGCAGAAGTTAAAAACTCAAGTGACAACACATGCTGGAGAGGTTGTGGAGAAAGGGGAACCCTTCTCCATTGCTGGTGGGAATATAAACTTGTACAACCACTTTGGAAATCAATATGGCGCTATCTCAGAGAATTAGGAATAGTGCTACCTCAAGATCCAGCTATACTACTCCGAGGCATATATCCAAAAGAAGCTCAAGTACACAACAAGGACATCTGCTCAACCATGTTTGTAGCAGCTTTATTCGTAATAGCCAGAAACTGGAAACAACCCAAATGTCCATCAACGGAGGAATGGATACAGAAATTGTGGTGCTTTTACACAATGGACTACTACTCAGCAATTAAAAACAAGGAAATCATGAAATTTACAGGCAAATGGTGGGATCTAGAAAAGATCATCCTGAGTGAGGTATCCCAGGATCAGAAAGACACACATGGTATATACTCACTTATATAGACCTATAAGATAAACATACTAAAATATATGCACCTAAAGAAGATAAACAAGAAAGAGGACCAGGAGTAAGATGATCAATCCTTACTTAGAAAGACAAATGGGATGAACATGGGAAGTAGGAGAAAACAAGTAACAGGACAGGAGCCTATGCAGAGGGCCTCTGAGAGACTCTACCTAGCAGTGTATCAAAGCAGATACTGAGACTCATAACCAAACCTTCAGCCAAAGTGCAGGGAATCATAAGATAAAAGGGGGAGTTAATATGACTGGGAGAAGACAGGAGCTCCACAAGGACAAAACATATCAGGGCACGGGGGCCCTCTATGAGACTGTTTCCCCAACCAAGGACCATGTATGGATATAACCTAGGACCCCTGCTCGGATGTAGCCCATGGTAGCTCAGTAACCAAGTGGGTTCCTAGTAAGGGGAATAGGGACTATTTCTGACATGAACTCACTGATTTTTAATAGGTTTAAAGAAGACCTGAAACAGACATCTGAGGATGTAGTGTTGTGCCCCTCACTGTACAGATTAGCAAGGGAAAGCTTCAGAGGACAGTGGATCAAAAGCAAGCCCAGTGCTCTTGCCACTGTGCCACTCTTTCGTCATAGAGTAATAAGAAAGTGGCAAAACCAGGTCCACCCTAATAAGCAGAGGACTCTTACATCATGTTTGTGAGCAGCACTTCTTAGAAATTCTTAAATCCACCACCCAGTGGTGCTCCACCTTGCTAATGCTGCCACCCTTTACGACAGTTCCTTGTGTTGTGGTAACTCCCCAACCATAAAATTAGTTTCATTGCTACCTCATAACTACAAGTTTTGTACTGTTATGAACTGTTATGGAAACATCTGTGTTTTTTAATGGTCTTAGACAACCCCTGTGAAAGGGTCTTCTGATCCCACCCGGAAAAGGGGTTGCGACCCACAAGTTGTAAAATACCCGTCTAAGGAAAACAGGAAGGCATCTTCTACCCTAGCCAAGCTCAGGAAACGGTAACACACATTTTCATTGGGTCTTTCCGGTGACTTTGGTTTTGTGCTATGATGCGGTCCAGCCCGTGCTATACTGGTTTGTGGAAGGGCCCTGACACCGACATTCTTTTCATAATATGCTTGTGTTAACACACCATTAGCCACAAGAGAGGCATGGGACTTGACGCACAATGGCAAGCTTCATGGTCTGCGCTAACCCCTTGTTAACTTTCATGTCCACACTAAGGGTACGTAATTTTCTTCTTCCTACATTATCACCTAATTCCTTGTTGGTATTAGTTCACTCCCACTGACTTCTAATACGAAGATTAAGAACTATAAATCTTGGTCATATTGAGGAGAAGGAGCAAAGAGCCACACTACAATTGGGACTTTGGAAGTGAGCCGTCAGAAGAAAGCTAGGGTCCTTGCAAAATTCATCAAGGGTCACACTAGCCCTGAACTTGTGACTAATGCAGTGTCTATAGAAAGATTTGTCTTCTACCTGGGATTAGTAAGACATTGTTGGAGAATATTTTATGAATACAAGTGTGGCCCTATGGTGAAGCAGCTGTGCTTGTTCTAGTCTAGATTTCATGGCCTTTAGCCGGCAGTGCCAAGGACTAATCACTTCAGACTCACTCACCTAGCTGAACAAGATGGCTACCTGAGATGAACAGTGGTAAACTTTATTTACTTTTTAATAAAGTAAGACTAGTAAGTCCGCAGTGCCAAGGACTAATCACTTCAGACTCACTCACTGTGCTGAACAAGATGGCTACCTGAGATGAACAGTGGTAAACTTTATTTACTTTTTAATAAAGTAAAACTAGTAAGTCCGCAACCTTGGCATACCCTGTGTTTACAGCTCTCCCCTGCAGGAGTTCCTCTCTTTATTTACTCTGAGTCTCATCAGTCATCATTTATTTTTAGCTGATCATTAAAAGTAGGATTTGAATGTCTTCAACACAAATACTATATGCTAATATAAAACAGTTTTAAAAAATACAGATAGTTATAATGGAAAGACAGCTGTTAAAACAGTGATGGAGAGACATGAATTTTCAAATCATTTTAAATTTAAATTTTATTTTGTGTGCCTGAATGTTTTACCTGTATGTATGTCTGTGCACAATGTCCATGCCTGGTGTCCACAGAGGCCAGAAGAGTGCATCAGATCCCCTGAAACTGGAGTTACAGATGTTTGTGAGTCACCATGTAAGTGCTGGGAGCTGAAACTGGGTCCTCTGCAAGAGCAATCCGTGCTCTTAATCACTGAGCCATCATCATTCCAGCCACAAGATATATGTTTTTAATATCGTTTGAGTGTGTTTACTTCTGAGCTTTAAGGTGTAGGTATATATTTCATAAACATTATTTTATTTTAGATTCTTTCTTAAACATGCATTTTTCTTAAACTATATCATAGTTACTCTTGACCAACTTTCTCATTTCCATACCACAGAACACCAGGGCAAGAAAGAACTCCTATGGCATCAGGTCCCACCCTTAAATGTGTAGAAGATGAACAAAGAGATCTTGAGAAAAAAAAAAAGTGGATTTCCTCAAGGTCATGCAGTGATTCAGCCATGGGCTAGAACCCAGATAGTCTCTGGATGAGCCCTCTTGGCCTCCACTTCACTGTAAACTCTGGTTAATGACCTCTTGGTTTTCATTTCTTTCATATTCCAAAGTAGTGTCTTCACTGGCTTTGGGGACTCACTTGTTATTGGAAAGTGTCTGTCATCTTGGATTGTTCTCTTCAGCTCAGTTGTAATCTAGGCCAGAATGGATCATTGCCACAAAAATCAGTCCCTTCCCAGCCTCAGCACATGAGTAAAGGCAAATGAATGTCTGTTTTCTGTGTATACAGCCCCTCAGATAGGTAAATGCAAGGGAAATTATCAGTTTGAGCCCTGATAAAGGCTCACAAGCCTTTGGAGTGTGAAAGAGGGGTATCATTGTTCAGCTCTCTCTCTCTCTCACACCCCTGCCAAATGTACAAAACACTGAATTTTCCTTTTCAAGAAAGATATATATCAACTTCTCCAACACGAGGCAGTCTTTTTTTTTTTTTTTGTCTTAAATTGTCTTCTTAAAACACAACCTTCTTATTCTTCCACCAGGCATTAGGTTCCCAGCAAAAATTGTCCTAGAAATGCAAAGCAACCAGTATCTCCCTAGAATTCACCAAAAAAAAAAAAAAAAAAAAAAGGTATGCCATTTTGTCTGCCTGCTATAATCTGTATATCTGCCTGTTTAATCTCCTGGCCCACTGGCCTGTGGCCTACTCCTGAAGCTATTTGGAGCTCTAACCTAAGCAAAAGGATGATGATATTGGGCTGAGTGATATGAGAAAAGTCTCCTATGTATCTAGTACTCTGCTCAGCTACTGTTTCACCCTAAGCCTAGGCCCAGTAAAAGTAACAATCTGGCATTGCCACCTAAGGCTGCAGATGTCTAGTTCCTACTGGATCCGCTTTCAACAGCTCAAATATAGCAGGGAAACAAATTGGAGCATGTTTCTCAGGAAGTACACATGACACATGGCCGCTCACTCAGCAGGGACAAAGCTACTGGTCTGGGGCAAGGCACCCATCCATAATAAATCATTAAAAAAAATCATTTGTTCTCCTCCACCACCTTCTTCTTTCTTTTTTAGATATTTTATTTTTTATATTAATTACAGTTTATTCACTTTGTATCCCAGCTGTAGCCCCTTCCCTCATTTCCTCCCAAATCCACCCTCCCTCCCTCATCTCCTCCCAAGCTCCTCTCCATGTCCACTGACATGGAGGTCCTCCTCCCCTTCCATCTCACCCTAGCTTATCAGGTCTCATCGGGACTGGCTGCACTGTCCTCTTCTGTGGCCTGGCAAGGCTTCTCCCTGCTCAGGGGGAGGTGATCAGAGAGCCAGCCACTGAGTTCATGTCAGAGACAGTCCCTGTTCCCCTTACTAGGGAACCCTCTTGGATACTGAGCTGCCATGGGCTACATCTGTGCAGGGACTCTAGGTTATACCCATGAATGATCCTTGGTTGGAGTAACAGTCTCAGAAAAGGCCCCTGTTTCTAGATATTTTGATTCTGTTCCTCTCCTTGTGGAGCTCCTGTCCTTTCCAGGTCTTACTAACTCCCCCTACTTTCATAAGATTCCCTGCACTCTGCCCAAAGTTTGGCTATGAGTCTCAGCTTTGATACACTGCTTCCACCACCCTTTTCCATCAATAGAAAAATTCAAAGAATGACTGTCCTTCTTCTATGTAGCCCAAGCCACAGATGGCCCTGTATATAGTCTGTGGGATTTGAGGGATATGTCACTAGGGTTAGGTTTGAGCAAAGGTGAGTTGGATAGCTGTCTACATGTGTTTTATCTATGAACTATCCAGCAGGGCTCTAATTATCTTTCCTCCCCAGCCATTACGCTTTCTCAAATTCTACACCAGACTTATTAGTCACAGAGAGTGCCATTTCTACCATATCCATGGTATCTTGCTAAAGAAAATGGCCCTGAACTGGGCCAACTGGAGGTGTTTTGTTTTGTGTTGTGTTGTGCTTATGAGACAGGTCTCCCTGTGAAACTCAGCTAACCTCAAATGCTAGACCCTCCTGCCTCAGCCTCCTGGGTGTTAGAGTTACAGGCATTTACCACCATGTCTGGCTTAGAGTGTTCTTGTTAATTTTAAAATAACAGTTGATAACATTCTGGTTCTCAAAAAGATTATATTTGATCCCTAGATTCTCGTAGCTCCTAAATAATGCCAATTTCTGAGTTCCCCCTAGATGTTTTGGAGGGACTATCATTTGTCCTCATGTGCTTGGGCATCAGGTTGTGTGTGCTGTAACACGGGGGTCCTTCTCTCGAGGATGATGGGGAAAAAGTTTTAGCACCAGTTGACCTCTTTCCCATGGAACTTGATTTAACTATTGGTAAGCCTGTGAAGCTTTTGCATTGCATATAGGAGCTTTATCCTCCACCCTGTTCTCTCATGCCACCCCTCTCTCCAAGACTGATGAGTGGTTAATATGGTCAATTCTCAACCAGGGTCATAAGCTTATCCTCTCTCTTTCTGACTGGGCATTCTAATGTAAGTTATTCCAGCCAAACAGTGTATTGATGTTTTAGTGGCCTTGCCAAATTCAGTTTTTCCTACAGATGGAGGCCAACATGACTGGAGATACACTCTGCAAGTTTCTTGCTTTATGCTTGGTACTCACACTGATTGACATAGACACAAATGAGGTCAGGCAGAAAGCCAGTGTTGAGTTTCTGTCAGCTTCTGAAGCAAAAGGAATTTTGTAGGAAAGTAAGTGTCTGCTCAAGCCTTTGGCCACAATAAGTAGTGTGGATGGTTTCACAGCACTTTTCAAGCCACTCAGGCACTCCACATTTAGGTTCAGTGTTACAGACAATACTCTGAGAGAAGTTTACCCCCACTTTTACCAAATGTTGTCCCTATCATCTGTTTTCAATATGAATTGAATTAGGCAGAGCAAGATAAATGATAAAAGACAACTGTCTAAAAACCTCTGGCAGTTCATGCTGGAAAAGGCTTGTGACACTTGGATCTTTGTGCCATTTAATGGTGAGAGCCAACCGTCGTGTTTACCAGAAAAGAAATCCATATTCTAGCCTTCGTTAGTAGCCTCATATAAATCAGTTTGTAAAATTTTCTTCTTCATTACTTTCTTCTCTCTGTGTCTCTCTCTCTGTCTATCTGTCTCCGTCTCTCTCTGTAGCTGCTGTTTACAGTGGAGAGTGGGTAGGTCAACAATGATGGAGAAAGTAGTCTTGTACTTTGCAGAGGGAGGGCCGTGGAATAATTCCAAGGTCTATGGGACTCAGCGAAGTCACTCATCAACCTACAGTCCTGGAATCAATTTTGCAGTTTCAATCACAAATAAAAATGACAATTTTGAGACTATGTGCTTTCCCTGAGACTTCATAGAAAATTCTAAATAGAGAGTGAGCCATGAAGCAAACATTGAAATTGAACAAATAAATTACATACAAAATAATATTATACACAGTTAATATGCCTTACTGTAATTTTATTTATTATGAGTTTGGCTTTAATGGAGGCATTTTACCCAGGTGATTGGGTCAGCTTATACAAGTCCCAAGCATGGTAGGGAATTTCTTGAATTACCTATTGCAAGGCTAGCATCCAAGAACCTTGAACAAGAATAGAGAAGCCTTTTAGCCTCATTTGAATCTCTCAGAACCTACTCTTGCCTATCTTTCATGACCAATAGGTGAGCTCCATGCCCCAACTACCTGCCCCATGAAGAGCATCATTTAAAGGCCCTATTCTCCAAAGTACCTACTGACACATACACTAAATCATGCTTCAAATTCTTAGTGAACATCTGAGTCAGAAAGGGCCAAGGGAAAGAGCTCATTGGATAAGGTGCTGTAAGCAGACAAGTTCAATCCCAAGATCATGTGTTGTTGTTGTTGGTGGTGGTGGTGGTGTTTTTAAGCCATATATGGTGGCACATGCTTGTAATCTCAACTCTTGGAAGGTAACAACAGAAGGATCTCTGGCCTACTAATAAGCCAACCTACCTACTTAATGAATTTCAGGACAGTAAGAGACCTTATCTTAAAAACTATGAAAGTGGTCGGAAGATGGTGGTGCATGCTTTTAAGCCCAGCACTCAGGAGGCGGAGGCAGAGGCAAGCAGATCTCTATGAGTTTGAGGCCAGTCTTCTTTAATGTCCTGGACACTGCCATTTTACCCTTCTTCTGAATGTATGGTCTTTTGTATAATAAATTCAAAATAGGTATATTTAGGACATGGCACAGCATAGGTGCTTAATAGTTGTTGAACTTGTGTGTGTGTGTGTGTGTGTGTGTGTTGTTATGTGTATATATATCATCACTCCACACCTGCTTCTTAGTTCAGTCTCTTCCCCATGTGGATGATCATCTTGCTTCTCTCTTTTTATTCTTCAAACCAGCTGCATTTCTTCACTAATGCTTTCCTCCAAGGAAATTTCTAGCTTTCCTGGGGTCCTGGAAAAGCAATGATACCCTAACAAAAGAGCAGCTTTAGACCCAGAGAAGAGACTGGCCCCCTCATTTCTCTGACCAGCACCCCTGTGGTGTGACGAGTTTTCTGACTTTGATCCTGAGACTACCTCAAACTTGTTAGTTCAATGTTGGCAAGACTTAGGCCCTTACAAGTCAGCAAACTAACCAGTGTAGTGAAGGGGTTGATCTCCAGATGGGAATGATCTTTGCCGTTTTCTCTTTTAGGCTGATCCTTCCTGCCTTTAGACAGAGAAGAAATCACTAGGACTTTTGAAAAAGTACAGCACCTTCTCAAATGTGTATTAGCACTGCCATATTTTCCCTGCTCTAATTAAGAGTACACTGCACAGACCCTTGACACATGGATATTTGTTTTTATTAAGGCAGCCAAAGGAAAGTTTAATTCCAGGCAATGATATGTATGTATATATGTAAGTATATACAAACACGCTGGCTTTCCAAACTCTGAGGCAAGGAATTTTCTTAAAAGGCTACCCACAAGTGACAAAGGCAAGAAGGCATATACTCCTTTTTTTTCCTTTTTAAAATAATTAATAAAGAAAATGCGATATATGTACAAAATAACACATTAGTTAGCTATAAAGGAGACTGAGATCATGTCATTTGCAGGACAATGGAGATGATATTAAGTGAAATATTAGAGACTCAGAAAGCCAAATTTTGCATATGTTTTTCATATATGTAATTTATATTTACCTTTAAATTATGAAGTAGAAAGGGGACTATTTGGAAAGCGGAAGAGAACTAGCAGGAGGGAGAAAGGAGGACAGATCTTTCCAAGGGACATCAGTCAACTGAGACACTATGAATATTACGGGTGCGAATTCCCTGGGGGAGAACAAAGCAAAGCATAGCTCTCCCAGAGCTTACATTATACCATAAAGAAACAGTTAATAAAGAACAACAATATAACATGTAAGACTAGGGAGCGAGTGGTGAGTGCTAGGGAAGAACATAAGACTGAAAACTCTAAGGGCTCGTAGGTGTGTGTGTGTGTGTGTGTGTGTGTGTGTGTGTGTGTGTGTGACTATGCATTCATGCCTGCACACACATGGAAGCCAGAGATCATCCTGAGGTGTCTTCCTCACCTGCTCTCCCTCCACCTTACTGTTTGAAACAGGGTCTCTCACTGAACTTAGAGATCACTGATTCAGTTAGGCTGGCTGCCCAACAAGCCCTGGGGATCCTGTTGACTCCACCTCATCTGTTCTGGCATTACAGGCACACATTGCAACATCAAACTTGTTCCGTGGATGCTGGAAATCCAAAATCAGGTCTTCCTTCTTATTTGGTAAATCCTTCATCCACTCTACCAACAAAGTTGTCTCTCCAGCCACCCTCCCCAAGGGAGCTTCTAATTTTGATGGCATGTTCAAGGCACACTTTAAAAAACAATATGATATCCTAGCAGAAGACTGAAGTACTAAAGCAAGGCCTGAAGAGGCCAGGGAGACGTGATAAAGAAAGAGGGAAGTACAAGTACAATGGTGTTCGAAAAAGTTTGTTCTTGGCACATTTGAGAAACAGCATGGGGACTAAAGTGGCTTATCTGAAAGGCTGCCCTTGAAACCTCTAGGTAAAAAAAAAAAAAAAAAAATCCCCTTAAGTTGTTTCTGTCGAGTATTTTGTCAGAAGCGGCAGAGAAAACAAGTTTGAAAGTGTTACTAAGAACCAAAGCACATAGCAGAATTGTGACTATGGAGTTTTTGTCTTATTCTCTGTGTAATGGAGAAATCTTCGACAGGGCAGTGATATAACCTGTATGAATCATGTGAAGTTAGGGCTGGCTTTTTTTTTTTTTTTTTTTTTTTTTTTTTTTGAGAGGAGGAGGAGGAGGAACTGCTGTGGTGAGTGTCTAGGTGGGAGGGCAGCTGGGGAACCAGAAGGGTGTTTGGCCTGCCTGTGCCTGGTGCCAAGAAAGGTCAGAAAGAGAGTATCAGATCTCTGGGGACTAAAGTTCTAACTGTTGAGAGCCTCCCATGTGTGTGCTAAGAATTGATCCCAGGTCCTCTACAAGAGCATCAAGGGCTCTTAACTGCTGAGCCAGTTCTCTCAGAACCTTTGTTCTAGCTGTCCCTCTAGATGATAACATGGATTTTTGAAACTACTGCTGCATCTTTTAAGAGGTTGCCTTGATTGCCCCCACAGAGCTAGGCCCCTGAGAATCACTTTGCTTTGGCTTCTTTTCTTCTGATCATTTATTCTTCTCTGGAATTAACAGCAGATATTTGTTTAGTTTGTTCCATGTTTGCGTGACTGCTTCTTCAAGACCTCATATTTGATTTTTTTTCACTCTTGTGTCCCCAACAGCACAGTGCCTGGGTCGCAATGGTTTCTTGGTTAATATTCGTGGAGGGTAGAAACATTTCTCCCAACTGTACAGGAGGGACCACCTAGTAACTAGGCATCCGAATCATTCAAAGGGCTTTCGAAAAAGCTCTGTCATTCAAACTACTACCATCTTACTGGAGCCCATTCCTGAATCATCTTTCTACACATATGTGTATGTGTTTTTATATACATAGAAAACTCTCTAGAAGCATGGGCATCGTTATTGCCTCTTGTTACTTGCCAGGTCACGGGGGAAGAAGAAACAGTTGAAAACTTCTTCTTCCACAGCCTTCTTCCATATCTCTGAAATCAAAATCTCCTGAGGCAGAGGCCCCGAATTTACATCTTAAATCATTACAGTTTGTAACATCCGTGGCAGTAACTGTTCCTACCGTTGTACCCTCAGCTTAACCATTTAAATATTCCTGTTACAGGCTGTTGAGTTGACTTAGCAGCCTGTCAGTCTGAGTTCAATCCCCAGGACTATTTTATGGATGAGGAAACTGAGGAGACGGGGTTGGGGGAGGGTTAGACATTTGGCCTAAGGTTCCCCACACAGGAAGTGGTGGAATCTAGAGTGTAAACCTAGGCTCTCCATCCTCTTACCCACTTTTCTGTGCTGTTTCTGCCCAGTAGATTCTGTTATCACCTCTGTTTAAGACCCACAGCTATTTTTTTCCCAATATAGACACTGAATCCCAGACAAGACAAAGGACCTATTTGAAGGCATAATCAGGGTTGAGACAGGTTTTGTGTCACCCGCATCTGAGGAGCGTTCCATTCTGCCCAGTCATCCTGAGCTCCATGAGAAGCAGGGCTTGGGAGCCTGCTGCCCACAGAAATTACCCAGGAACAGGAAGATATCTAGAAATACTTTTGCTGTCAGCACTGGGTGAAGGACAGTGCAAGAACATACCCCAGCTCTGGGTTCTTCAACCGTATCTTGGGGGATAGAACATTCAAGTTAGACCATCCCCTTCCCCCCAGAACCTGGTTAGCAGATCCACTTTTGAGGATGCCTGCTGCTGTCGGGTTTAGCCGAAGATGGTCTGTTAGAGAAGGCTCCTAACGCCCAGGGACATTTGGTGGGGCTTCTCTGTTCTTGTCACCAAAAAAAAAAAAAAAAAAAAAAGTGCCAAGGCTTCAGCAGCTCCCTCTCCTGCTCCCAAGGAGACAACCATGAGATGGCCCAGCCAGACGACATACCTCTCAGTTCTTCTCCAAGGAGGCCCTGAGCCAAACAGGCCTTTCCATTTCCAGAGCTTTTTAATTAAAATAAAGGCCACTCTGTAACCTGCCTCTGAATGGACAAAGTTTCCTTAGTAGAGTGGCTGTACAAGTTTAACCTTTTTCCATTACTTTTCGTTGAGCAACTGAATGTGTGCACCTAATCATTTATGGCTTCGGTCACATGGCAGCGAAAAGCAGGGAAGGGTTAAGTGACTTATGGAAGGTCACTCTGCCAAAGAAAGGCTCTTTTGTTCCTGAGGTAACCTAGCCTGTGTTGTACGTTCGGCTGAAGCATGGCAAGGAGACCAGCCTCTCGACCCTCAGAACGCTCAAGCACAAGGTGATGATCTTGTCAACCTGAAAACTTACACTCTTCCTCTTGCCTCAGAAGGAATCTCATAAACTCAAAGTTTCTGTATCAGTTGCCCACTGCACTTCCCTCCTCTGAGGATACAGATAGGTAGGACGGAAAAGGCCACTTTTATTGGTATCCTGGACAGGGAGAGAGGAGATGGCTGAGGGGGCCTGTTTGGAGACTAGCAAACCCCACCAGCTTCTGTCTTGGACTTGCTTTGTCTAGAATTCCAGCACAGGAAAGGAGGAAGGGGCCAGGCAGCAGTGCAGATGGGATTTCCTTACCTCTCCTTCTTGAATGTGAGCCAACTCAGCCTCGAGCAGAGTAGAAACAATAGGGCTGACTATGGGCTCAAGACAAAGCCAGCTGCTCCAAGTTCTCAGGGGTGGATTGTGTCCTTCAGTGAAGACCGAACCCCCCTGCCTCAGAGACATCCCTGCTTCAGTTCTCTACACACTAGATGTAGACGGTGGTGTTAACCTAAGTCATCATCACCGTCTGAAGTTCCTTGGCTAAAAAGAAGGACAGTAAAGATTATTTACTTGGTCCCCCTTTTCCAACCTCAAATATTGACAAAAACCCTGTCCTGTGGATCTTTTCACGGGAGCAGAGCTTTGCCAAGATTTTTTTTTTTAATTCTGCCGAAAGATTGTGTTGAATCAATATTTCAATACTGCTACCTGTAAAGACAGGAAGGGAAAGGTGTGAGAAGCCAATGTGGGGAGTCATCTTCTGCTTTTCCTCCAATGCGCCCAAATAGTTCCTTTTATTACTTGAAAGTTCCAAAGCATTCAGTGTGGTCTATCCTGCAGCACATCTCTACAAAACCAATACAGGCAGTAGGAAAGGGTTGAACCCAGTAAGTCACTGTTTGAGAGGCCATTTTTACAGCTCCGAGTTACTCAGTTTTTGGGTGCCTCACAAGCTTGTGGGTCATCCTGGATGCAACTGAGGTTATGGGATAAGTGCTGTAAGAACTAAGTCTGTTGTTTTGTCTTCAGACTTTTCTCACTTTGGCTTTTTTTTGGGGGGAGGGCACTTTGTGGGTTTTCTTGTTTGGATCTCTGAAAGATACACACTAACACTCCCTACTCTCTACTCTAATCTTCCATTACATTCATTTTTATATTTTTTTTGAAATTATAATTATATTATTTCCCATCTCTTTCCTCTCTCAGATTCTTCCCTACTCCTATTCTCTCTCTCTCTCTCTCTCTCTCTCTCTCTCTCAAATTCATGACCTTTTTTCTTTTTTTTATGTATATATATATATATATATATATATATATATATATATAGCAAAGGTGAAAAGTCTCCCCTTAGGTCTGTTTCAAAATTTCCAACAGACTCTGAGGCCTAAAGCTGAGAAATATATTTTAGAAATTAGAATATTTTATACATTTTATCTCAAAGATGGAATCCTTGGGGGAATATCCATAATACCAGGTCCCTTTGGTTTGCCTTAGGGTCTTCCTATAGCTGGAAGTCTGTGAAATACCACAAAAGGTCCATATTGTAAGTGGCTCCCAAGTACGACACTGGGTCAAGACGTTGGTGTTGAAGGCAAATGTCTTGAGATTCATTCTGTGGGGAATTGAAATTGTACCCAACAGTTGTATAGCTCCAAACATACTTTAGAGGATAGAAGACTTTGGGGTACAGCCATCTCCTAATCATTCTTCCTTTCATCTCTGGGAAAGATAGAGATGGTGTAGACAATGATTCCAGGCCCTGGATTAGATCACAGTGACATTTTCTCCTCATTAATGAGAAAATAGAGACAAACGAAGAACGTTGGATGATTGGTCCACAGGACCTATGTCTGTCCCATTGATTCTCTGTGGGCTCTCATTCTGGAATTAAGAATTCTTCCCTCCACACATGTATATCAAAAGGTAGTACATGTAAAGTTAATTAGATAAAAAGATAGTGTCAGCCTTACCATCTAGAAATCTGCCTAACAATTTGACGCTATCAGTAAATGTCTCTTCTCTGCTAGGGAAGGCTCCCTTAAATAGGGAACCAGGGTAGACTCTGTACACTGAACCACTCTTGTTTGGAATCGCTTGGTTCATTTGCAGTATTTAGTTTGGGGGCCTATAATGTGGGTTCATGTGAAGGAAGCGTTCCTTATTTTGTTTTATTTTTAGTTGTTTTTGTTGTTGTTTTGTTTTGTTTTTTTTGTTTTGTTTTTGTTTTGCTTCTTTGGTTGTTTTAATTGCATTTTTTTTTTTTTTTAATTTGGAGAGGATGATATTTGGGTTGTGTACCATGGCATATGTCGTGGAGGTCAGAGGAAAATGTGGGGGAGTTAGTTCTTTCTTTCCACCATGTGGATCCCAGAGATCAAATTTAGGTCATCAGGTTTTCTGGCAAATGCTTTCACCCACTAAACTATCCCTTTGGCTCCTTTTGGTGTTGAGATAGTCTCACTCTATAGCCCAGGTAGCCTGACATTCACCCTGTAGTTCAGGCTGGTCACAAACTCTTGGCAGTTCTATCTTAGCATCCTGAGTGCTAGGAATACAGATGTAAGCTGCCACACCCAACCAAAGGACAGGATTTTTAGCTGAAAAAAAAAAAACAATGACCATAGAAGGATGGCTAATTGTCTTTCCCACTCCAGTCACAAAAATCTATTTGCCTTTTCATTCCCACCATTGCCCCTCCCTTCCTCTCCTCCCTCTTTTTCTCCTTCCTTCCTTTCTTCTTTCTTTTCTTTCTTCTTCCTTCCTTCCTTCCTTCCTTTCTTTCTTTCTTTCTTTCTTTCTTTATTTATTTCCTTCTTTCTTTCTTTCTTTCTTTCCTTCCTTCTCTCTCTCTCTCTCTCTCTCTCTCTCTCTCTCTCTCTCTCTCACCTTTTTTTTTTTCATAGTTGCCCTGAAGAAGCTTACAGCTGGTGAAGTTTCTCTCTCACACAGCTTTTCCCTCTCAGTACTGATAGGATCCCCCCAAAGGGTGGTTTCAACTTAAACAGACACAGTGAGTGGGAAAAGCATGCTTTTTCATGATTTACACAAAGACTGTGAGCTCCACTGTGGCGCTCAGAAAAAAACAGAGTGTAGCTGAAGGAGCCTCCAACATGATAAGACTCCCAGGCATGGGGCCGGGGCAGGGGCTTATGAGGTAGGGGGTGGGGTGGGGGTGGAGGTGGGGGCAGACAAAGCAGAGCAGCAGTCATCCACTAATGAGGAACAGCACACCAGCTTCAGTCTCTGGAGTCCCGTGCCTGGCCTCCATCCTCATTCCCAGCAGTTGCCTATTACAGAACTCTCTGCCGCGGCTACTTCAGCACAGTAAGCAACTAGCCCCTTGCCTGTTCAATGCCATCGTTTGTTTGTTTGTCGGAAGTGGAAGTATCGTGACTTATAAACAAGTTCCTTCTTTTCGTCATAAACTTGAATTTTTAGTTGGGGTTTTTCTCTAGGAGGGTTATGTTATCTGGAGTACACAGACATGGCTTTAAGCATCTGGTTGAACGAGCAGCACCAGCCCATCACTGAGCAAGAGTACTGAGTGCTGGCTGATTTTAGTACAACTGCCACAAGCTGCTCCAGGGACACCACTTGACATGTACATAGAAGGGAAACACAGGAAAGAATGCACAATTCTGGTGCCTCTGAGAACCCTGTCAGCTGAGGTCCTGGGGCAACCTGTCCGACCCTGTGCTCCCCATAGTGGACATAGTAGTATAAGTTCGTGGGGACTTGTCCTTAAGGCCATCAGTGATTCTTGAACTCCCCCTTCTGTGGTCGCCCCAGCACATGACTATCCATCCTGTCCCCATGCCCCTCCAATGGTAGAGTTGACTCTATTGGAAAGAAGTTGTAGGAGTTTAAATGTTCCAACTGAAAAAGTTTTTCTTTTCGTGTGTGCAGCTTCTCTGTTGGATTTATTGAGCGTTTACTCTTTGATAAGCGCTCCACTACATGCTGAGGATATGGCAGTGGATGTAACAAATGGGTCCATAGTCTGATGAAAAGATAGATAAGGCATGAACATCACTCCTGCTACCAAACCACAGCACTTGCTAACCTCTTACTCATCAGCTTGTCATACCCCAAATTCAACCAAGTGACTCAACACAGTTTTGTTTAGTGTATGGAGTCAGGGGAGAACTCTTTTATTCTGAAGAGCAGGCATTTATGAACTTTAGCATGAGACCACTTTTGTTTTCAGCTCCACTGGCTACATCACATATTGACATGCAACAGACTGTCAATAGAAACCTCCTAATCCCTACCCCCACATTTTTTCTCTTTTACTTGCCTATCGTTGAGTCAGTTTCCTACTATGCTGTTTGTATAATCGATTTTCAGGCCAAATTACCAATCTTCATATTGATTTCTATTGTTTATTGTGCTAAAATACTCTTGTCATTCTAGTCTGTTTAGCTACTTTTCCGTTCACCAGGATGGAAAGCACTTGGCAAAATTTGCTAAGGAGCCTATGCATAAAATTTTTAACTCTGGACAAGACTATCACAGTCAAAATGTGGAGGTCTGGCAAAATCAGAACTAAGGAGACTAGATAGTCATCATGTTTGATAAGGAGACCTGCTAAGCATGTAAACCACAGCCTTCACAGAAAGATGTGAAACTGTTAGATGTGAGCTGGGAAAGGGTTAGGAAACTTTGAAATGCAGCAATGTCCTTGGGTGATAACGAGAGGGCGGAGTGTCCTCAATGCCAGAGCCTCACGACAAAAGGAGAAGATGGAAAAGATGCCAGAAACTGCAGTTTCTGGCCTGAGCTGTGAGAGCTATGACATCCTTGTTTTGTTTACATGACAGGGCTGGGGACTAAGCTGTGACTTCATTCCACTGGATAACAAAAGACAGGTCAACAGAAACTGCTCCATAGATGCCAGTCCACATAGGAGGGGTGGGGGTTGGTGATCTGCTCAAAATCTGGAGTTCATTGACATTGAACTCAGCTAAGTGAGCTGGAGAACCTTGCTGAGGTCAACAGCCCTGACCTCTTTTATCCCTACCCTTGTGCTCAGCCAGCCCATCTTCTTAAGGTTTTTGTTCTCCAAACCTGCGTCAGGGATTGGCTTCCTGACTGCTGATCATTCTTGGAGGTGGCTATGCTATGAAGTCTGCAAACATTTTCTGCAGACATTGGCCCAGAAGAGTCTAGCTGCTGACTTCTGGGAGCCAAGAGCCTGGAGGTGGGAGGGGGTTCAGGAGGCATTCTTCAAGCATGAGGCAGCTCCTTCCCTTTGCTTGCTGGATCTTTACAGGAAGGTCACCAGGGAACCATTGTATCAGGAACAGGCTCCTAAGGAGAATGGGACCACCCAGGGGAGTTGAGCATTGCAGAACCATTTCTCAGGTGAATAGTCAAGGTTGGCTGAAGTGACAAGAGCTGGGACCCTGAGGCTTATTGTTAAAAAGAACAAAAAAATTAAAAGAAAAAAAAAAAACCTTTCATCTGCCATACAGCCAAACTTTGCTTGCACACATGTTTTCCAGAAACAGACAAGAATGTGTTTCTCAAGGTGGGGGTAGGGTAGAGAGACTGGAGTGACAGTTACATTAGCCATATGCAAGGCCATCCCCACCACCTCGGCATTTCCTGGACTTGGGTGCTGCCTCCTCTGAATCCACGCCAAGTATCTATCATGATTCAGGGCATACTGCAAGGCTGAGAACAGGCTAGCCTGACTCAGAGGAGAAAGGGAGGCTTCAGGGAGAGTAGCTGAGCTGCTAGGGCCCCTTTTATAGCCAATACTCTCTCAATTCTGGGTCTTGTCTTCTCTCTCTCGGCACCTCCAGCTTCAACCCCACTAGATTATCGGCCCACTCCTATTTTCCTCTGGCAAGCAGTTTCCTCTCTGCCATGGTAGGTATCTCTCCCTGTCTCCAATGCTCATTCTCCCATATATCTCCATCCTGGTCCCTATTCTTCCTTCAAGACTCCACTTTAGTGCCACCTCCCTCAGAAAGCCTTCCTTAACACTGTCGGGTGGATTTGGGCTTTCTCCACTGTGAGGCCACAAAATGCTGGGTTTTCTCTAGCTGTAAAATTTCTCACACTTGCGAACCATAGCCCCTGCTTACGTAGAGCTTTCCAATGCATGAAGCAAGCTTTCGCATCCTATATGTGTGTCATCCCCTAGGCTGAACAACCCCGTAGTGCTACTGATAATTTGACTTCATCGTGACAGAACTGAGAAACTGAGAGGTAAAGTACATTGTCCACTATCACAGAACTAGGGGGTGGGGCGGATGCCTGGATGTGAACCTAAGCCATCTAACTCAGGAGTCAGTTGTACTGTAAAGCAAACTCCTTGCAGGCAGATGAGTTAAAGCATCCCTAAGTCATCATAGCAGGCACTTTGGAAATGCTGGGCATACGTAGTGGAATCCCCAGAGACCACGAAACTCATGAAAGAAGAGCACTGAAGATGAAAAGACCAAGAAAAGACGTAGCCTCTAAAGTCGCTGTCCTGCCTGCTCTTGTGGACAGAGGTTCAGGGTGTAGCTCTCTGTGGGTTAGCTCCCTCACTTTCCTCCTCCTGGCTAAGGAGCACTATGGTCTGAAACATGGCCTAGGTCTCACCTTGGGAGGCCATCTCTGGGAAGCTATTACCCAAGGCCCAACCCATTTCCACCACCGGGCCATCCTGCATCTCTGCCATGAAGTGCAAACAGGGCTACTCATTTTGTTTTGGGGTAAAGACAATAACGCACCTTCTGCTCACTGAAGGAAGTGGGAGGGGTGAGAAGGGGCTTGGCTCCTCTTTGTTTTGGAAGGCTTGCACTTAGCCCATCCTGCCCCAGTTCCAGGGAAAGAAATCAAAAAAGGACATGATACCCAGGATCCAGAGCACTGAATTGAGCCTGGACACCCACAGCCAGAGCACCTTCTGGTGGGGGTACTGGAGGGGACTTCCCAGGCTGCTCTTTAGCCCCATTGTTCAATGGTTTATATGGCTTTAGGTTGCTCACCTGGAGAAATGGAGATAAAAAGAAAACTTGTCTTTCGGGGTTGAATCACGTATTGAAAACAGCTCTTGGCATTGTTGTCATAACTCTTAATTCTTATATCAAGTGTCTCATAGCCTTTAGTAATTCTTTTTTTTTCCTTATCAGTTTAATAGTCTGTAAGAGGAAGGTAGAGCATGATCCTGAGGGTTTCTTCCAGCTGTCATTTTCTGCAATGTTCTTTTCTGCCATAGATACAATTGAAACCTTGCTCCAGTGTCACTAACCAACTGCTAAGGGTTACATAGTTTGGTCTGTATTGTGAAACCATTAGGAAAATGGTTTTACCAATCCACTGCTCCATCAACAGTGTGGGAGAGCCTCAGCTGCAGTTCATCCTCGCAGGTATTGTCAGCTAGCTTCTTTCACCCATTCTGAGGTGTGTGTTCTTGAGCACAGCTTTATCTGTGTTGCCATAGACATGAGAACCCACTGGCAGCCTTCAGATGTATCTACCAGACACACTTGGATTTTTTGAGAAGGAAAACACTCCCCACACAGTCTCTGCAGTAGGCACTAAAACTGAGAGTGAAAAATAGCCAAGGGACACATTTCTAAATTGGCTTTCTAACACTGCCTTCTCCCGAAGAAAAGCTACAGTGTGCTAACAAGCTTTTAGAAAAACGAGACTTGGGAGCAAAAGACCAAACGAAGCTCTAACCTTAATTCTTGTTTAAGCCTTTTTCTTTTCTTTTCTTTTCTTTTCTTTTCTTTTCTTTTCTTTTCTTTTCTTTTCTTTTCTTTTCTTTTCTTTCTTTCTTTTCTTTTACGGGTATACAAATGAGAATTGAATCAAAGTGACCACCCATCCATGGACGCTCTAGTGGAGGCCCAGGGTGTGAGTTCCACATGGTTAGTGACCCACACCACTTTTCATAGCAGCTTTATGGGCATATGATTCACCTACCATAGAGTGTTCACAATGTTGTGTGCAACCATCATCAGTGACTCCAGAACATTGTCATCACTCCACAGAGAACTCCCATGACTATTAATCAGTCACTCTTTCTCTTTCCTTCCTCAAATTCTTGGCAAGCACTAATCTTTTTCTTGTTTGTTATTATTATTGTTATTATTATTATTACTATTGTTACTATTATGGATTTGCCTATGTGGACATTTCATAAAAACAGAATCATAAAGTAAGCACACTTTGTGATTGCAGGCTTTCACTCAACATTGTGTTGTTACGGGTCATTTATGTTATGGTATGTGTTAGTACTTCATTTCGATTTGTTGCTGAATAATATTTCATCATGTAACTACCATGTTTTGCCTGTTGATGAGCATTTGGGTGTTTTCTATTGGGGGCTGTTGTGAATAATGATGCTATAAATATCTATTTACAAGTTTTGTGTGTGTGTGTGTGTGTGTGTGGTTGAGTTTTCAAATCTCTCTGGAATTGCAGGGCCATAGGGTAACTCCATATTTAACTTCTCAGGACACTGCCAAATTCTGTGTCTAACAGCTGCATGATGTGACAGCCCCACTGACAAATGCATGGGAGTTTCTCTCTCTACCTCCTCGCCAGTATTTGCTATCTTTTTCTTTTCCTTTTTATTCTAGGCATCTAATGAGTGGGAAGGCAGACCTCATTTTGATTTGACTCGCATCAGCCTAATGACTGCTGATGCCAAGTGTCTTTTATGTACTTCTTAGTGATTTGCATATCTACATGTATTCCCTTACCACCTGTAAGATGTTTCCCTCTTGTGCTGTGAGTGCTCTCTTCACTTTCTTCATGGTGGGTTCTGAAGCACAAAAGTTCTTAAATTTGATGAGATTCTATTTGCTCATTTAAAAAATTGGCTGCCTATGCTTTGGTCATGAAAAGTGAGAGACCATTAATGATATGCAACATCAGAAAGATTTTCACCCATACTACTCCTAAGCTGTGTAGCTTTAACTTTTGGATTTAGACCTTTGGTATAGTTTGAATTCGTTTTTGTTTGAGATGTAAGAGAAGGGCTCAGCTTCATTCTGTTGTGTGTGGCTATCTAGACACTGATAATAACCCTATTTGTTTAAAAGATGATTCTTTCTCTCTACTGAATGGCCTTGACATTCCCCTGAAAGTAAATAGATCATCAGTGTGAGGGCTTATTTTGTGGCCTACAGTATTGCTAATTAACAGAAAAGAGTGGTCAAATATGGAGCACACATTATTCACCTCAATACCTTAGCCTACCCCACCACAGCCCTCTTGTCCTCCATTTGCATTTTGGAGAAAAGTCCACTGTCCGGGGACATGATCATCACTAAAATTATATCCAATGAGTCAACCCAAAAACAAACCAGGGAGAAATGTGTGTGTTTCCAGAGCCAGTCGCTCACTCTTCCTTCTGAGCACATTGTCCTAAGTTTAAAAATTCTTTCCCCCTTGTCCACTAGTTGGGCATCACATTTCATGTTACCCTCTTAAGACTCCCCACTCTGCTTAAACTGTAACTAGTACCCAGGGTTTCAAAAAGCCAGTTCCACAGAATCGTCTTTTCCCTGAAAGGTTCTTGCTCATACTTTCTTTGCCACTCACACGGTGTGATGCTTCAGGTGTTGTTTGTCCCCATCCCGAGACTCATTTTTAAGGACTCGGTCCTCGGTTTGACGGTGTTTGGAGGTGAGGGTCTACTAGGAAGTCTTCAATGGGCATG
The DNA here is from genome assembly GCF_030254825.1 of Meriones unguiculatus. Lineage (NCBI taxonomy): Eukaryota > Metazoa > Chordata > Mammalia > Rodentia > Muridae > Meriones > Meriones unguiculatus. The sequence goes on from NC_083369.1 coordinate 120,213,808, forward strand.
TGCTCAAAGGGATTTTGGAGGTCTAAACTCTCTTTGACTTCCTGCTTGGCAGTACAGTGTCTTGTTCCATCTTCGTCATCTGCCTCTGCACTCGCACTAGTCCTGGGTTTGAAGTCTGATTGTGCAGTGCAGACACCAAGCTGTAACCCTTGGACCTCAGTGCAGCTGTGAGGAACATGGCTAGCTGGTGGCCTCCAGCTGTTAGTTCTCTTACGGGCCTGCCTCAGCTTCTAAGCCAAGGTCATACTGTTCTCGGGGTGGCTTCTAGCCAGTGACTGATCATGAAAATGATACACGACCCATTTCCACCATCTGGATGACTCCTACAAAAGTCAGTCTATGCTCCAAAGATCTCTGTTGGCCGTAAGCTTTCACAGTTTTATCTGTGGACTGGGCTCCTCTTGTCCATTCAGCCGTTTCCAGTTTCATGAGTATTGTTCCCTACTAACCCCTTTGCACTCCCAACTGTCACGGAATCTGTTGTCCAAAGAACTCAAACTCTTTCCCCCCATCTGGCCTCTATCCTGTTTCCTCTTCTGTTAAAGGAGTAGGGATGTGGGCATACTGGGAAGATTCGGAGAAAAGTAAAATACTTGACATATAGTAGGTATTAAGGGGGCTGCTACTCCTGGGAAATCTCTGGTTTCCATGAGCACATCGTAATCTTTAATAGAATTAGAGGCACTTATATTAGCCCAAACCTGCAAATAGCTTTAATGACCAGCAACAGGACAATAGAGAAATTGTAGTTAGTCTATAAACAGCAGTCAAATGTAATAAACTTTTGTTGTACACAAGAATTTGAGTAAATCTTAATATTATTAGATCAGGCTAATGAGGAGAAAGAGAGAGAGAGAGAGAGAGAGAGAGAGAGAGAGAGAGAGAGAAAGTGATACAGATAGAGATTATATGATTCCATTTCTCTAAATTTTAAGAATTGACCAAACTAATTGAACAGTGACTTTTAAAGGGTTACCTTTACCAGGGTAGTTAGTCAGCTTTTTGACACTGTATCAAATACTTGCTATGATCAGTTTTGGCCTAGAGTTGTAGAAATTTTAGTCCAAGGTCAATTGTCCCTGTTGCTTAAGGTCCTCATAAGCAAGGCAACAGCCATTGCAGGGACTGCTTGGTGGAGCAAAACAGCCCAGCGCATTGCCTAGATGCAAACAAGAGACAGGAAGAGGAAAAGGCTGAGGCCCGCAGTTCCCAAGAGGGGCACTGCGGTCACGTACTCATTCAATAAGACCTCCTCCTACCAGGCCCCACTTCTTAAATGTCCCACCACCTGTAACATTTCAGATTTAAGCTACAGCAGGGAACAGGCTGAAGGCAATGAAGGAAGCAGGAAATCGCTTCTATCCTGATCTTGACTGCAGTCACAGAGATATAAACACACAATCATGAAGCATACACTAATGTTAGTGGGCTTTACGCACTTAACTGTGTCAATTATGCCTCCATTTTCATAAAAAGAGAAAGGTAGTGCCTAGTTTATTATTGGTGACACAGGTACCTATTAAGTGTTTCTTTCTGAATTTAGTGAGGTTGAAAAACAAAACAAAACAAACTCCCTATCCCTATGACTGCACCCCTCAAAGACAAGCACCTGTGTCCCTCTAGATAGAAATTCATTGTATCAGCTATTTGTTACAGTGACACAATGTTGACTAACCATCCCCTAAGGGTTACTCATCTCTGCCATCGCGTATTAGATTGAACAGCTCTTGAACTTTGGAGGAATGAAATCATTCTCCCTCCTTTCCCCCTGTCTCTTTGTCTCTGCCTCTGGCTCTCTGTGCATGTGTCTCTGTGTGCACTCAGGTATGTGTACATGCGCATGTTTGTGTATGTGTATGTTCCATCTCTGCGTGTGTATGGGTGTGCGCATGGGTATGTTTGTGTTTATGTGTGTTCATGCACTGGTGCATCTCTGTACACACCACTCCGTGCTCTCTCTGTATGTAAGAATGTGTGTGTACATGCGTGCCTGTCTGTGTCTGTGTGTGCATGTATGTATGTGTCTCTTTTGGGTTTGTGTGAGCATGTGAGCATTTTCATGTGTGTGAGTATGCATGTGTGCATGTGTTCTTACTCCCAATCAAGTGAGGTACTGTGATATTATTCAGTTCACTTTAAAGATTTATTTATTTTAATGGGGGGGGATTTGCTGTTGTTTATGTCTGGACATCATATGGGTGCCTGATGTCTGAGAAGTCTGGAAGAGGGTATTGGATACTGGAACTAGAGTTAAAGATGGTTTTGAACACGTGGGTACTGGTGACTAAACCCAGAGCTTCTGCAACACAGCTAGGTTTCTTAACCCCTGAGCCTTCTCTCGAGCCCCGCTAGTCCTGTTCTCACTCTGCCCCTCTATGGTCCCACTTTGAAAAGAAGTCTCATTATTATATCTACCTTTCTGGAAATAAGTAATGCTTCTAGCCTCTTCCATTCCCTCTTTCAGCTAGAAACTAAAGATAAATGGCACTCCAGTTTCAGCATGCTAATCCTTTACCCACCCTCACACTGAAGCTATGACATTACGGTTCTACATCCCTTTATATACAAGATCAGGGACCCAGAATCGTCTTCTTTATAGGATTTTGAACCCAAAGTCAGCAGCAGGAGGTGGCCACATTAATAAAGCACTTGCCTTACAAGCATACGGACCTCGGTTCAGGTTCCCAGAATGCACATAAAAAGCTGGGCATTTGCCAAGTGGAGGTGGCCAGGGCTACAGAGAGAAACCCTGTCTCAAAAAAACAAAAAACAAAAAAACAAAAAACTGGGAATGGGAATGCCTGTGTAAAACAAAAAACAAAAAAACAAAAAACTGGGAATGGGAATGCCTGCCTGTAATATGAGTAATAATGACATAGGAGACAGAGAAGTTCTCTGACAAAAGGTGGTCTGGTCTATTTGGTGAAGTTCCAGGTTAATGTGACCCCTGTCTCTACCAAAGATGGATAGAAGGCATTTGAGGACTTGCCCAAGGTTGGCTTCTGCCCTCCACACACATGCAAAGTGATCGCCGAAACCTGCACATTAATACACACACACACACACACACACACACACACACAGAGAGAGAGAGAGAGAGAGAGAGAGAGAGAGAGAAAGAGAGAGAGAGAGTGTGTCCAGGCATCTTTCAGATGAAAATGCTCCTGACCTTGCCCAAGACTGAAATGAGCCAGGTTAAAATATGCTACATTTTTAGCTGTGTTTTGTGTGAATTCTGAGAGAAAGGAATTTTGTAGTTTGCCTCGATGAACACAAACTGCCAAAGTAGCCCTGTAGGGAAGATCCTCTGATTGTGATTGAAAGCAGAAACCAGGCTTTCTGAGTACAGCTCTACCTTAACAGCAATCAGCATCACCTGGGAAATGGTTAGGCATGCAGCCTCAGACCCTTCCCTGGACCAAGTGAATGTGTAACTGTGGGTGAAGCCCCACCATTTGTGAACAAACTCTTCAAGTGAATCTGATGTACTATCACAGCTTAGAATCTTTTTGTTGTGGTGTTTTTTTTTTGTTTGTTTGTTTGTTTGTTTGAGACAGGGCCTCTCTGTGTAGCCTTGGCTGTCCTGGGCTCACTTTGTAGACCAGGCTGGCCTCAAACTCCCAGTGATCCACCTGCCTCTGCTTCCCTGAGTGCTGGAATTACAGGGCGCCACCACACCCAACTCACATTTTAGAATCTTTATTCTAGAGTTTTCTAAATTCTACTGCCAGTGAAAGCAAAGATGCCCTGGAATGCTCTCTGCTCATGCATAAAACCAGCAAGCATCCCGTGTCCTTCATATGACTTTAGGAGTACTTGCCAGGTCCATATAACTTCAAAGTTTCATGTTTTTTTTTTCTATCCTGAGCCCAACTAATGCATTCCTTTTCCTCTGTTAGCTGAACAAAGATAAAATGTAGCCCAATGTTCCCTCACCGAACAGATTTATTAATTTGTACTAATGACTGCTCTGAGAAAAACATAAAAAAACCAATGTCCTCACTGAATGTGCCTTCTCAGAGGGTAAAATGTGGACGTTATCTGAAAAATCAACAAAATTGTCACCAAAATGAAATGTTATCTTTTCCTGAGGACCGTTCCAGGCAGCTTGAGACCTCAAAGACTAGACAAGCTCCCCCTCCCCATGGGCAGAGCTTACTACCATAACTCACACACACTGAGGACAGCACAGATGTGTGTTTGTTTTCAGGTCAGGAGGTCCGCTCAGAACCAGCTGAAGAAGGGACAGCATGAACCTGTTCAAAGACTCAAAGAATCCACGTAGGCCTCCGCCTTTCCTTTGGGTGCAGCCAGTATACACGTTAGCAAACGCTCAGTAACTCGAACTCTACGAAGACGATGCGTCTCCATCTATGTACACATCCATCCATTAAAATGTGCAGCGTAGTACTTCCAAGTAATGACTCATGCAATGTCACGAAGTTCATATGGCTAGTTAGCTCTCACGGATGGCCATTGGCTGAGTTTTGATTAACCCTAACCAACCAGAGGTGCCAGTTCAGAGACATGTATGGTTCTGATGTGAGTATTGCTTGGCATATCGGTTTGTTTTGATGAACAAGACAAAGGTGAAGCAACAGAACACATGCCTAAATTCCTCTGCTTCCCCTCAGTGCCATAAGTGACTTCATTATTGAATCAGATAACGGTTTCTGGAGACGGTAAGGATGCTTCCTCCATTGTTTTGGCACTGTCTACAGTGGAACACCCACAGAGACAGCACCATTCAAAATTTAACTTGCAATGACATTTTCTCCATCTTCTTCAGTGAAGAGCAAGGCATGCAAAACTTTTTTTTGCAATGAAGCATATATAGTTGGGTGTGGCGATGCATGCCGTTGGTCCCAGGACTCAGGAGGTAGAGGCAGGCCAATCTTCATGAGATCAAGGTCAAACTGGTCTAAATAGCAAGATTCTGTCTCAAAAAAAAAAAAAAAGGGAGTCATCATATATGAAATACCTTGGTTTTCACAGCCCCATAACCTGTTTCTTTGTAGCCCTTAAAAATGTTGCAACATTTCTTTGCTTATGGCCTATCCAAACCAGGTTGTGAGCGGAAGGTCTCTGAGCCCTAGTCAAGTCTCAGTGAAACAAGATCTTGATTGAGCTCCTGTTTGTGCCTTTTGTCAGTTTCTGTTGTGTCAGCTAGCCCTGTCATGGCTGAGGTCAAGCTAGCAGCCTGATATCGCCGTGAATGGGCACTTGAGAAGAGACGTGCAGTCACCAAGTGTTGTATGGGATTCCCACCACGCAGGTTACAGAGACAGCATGTGCGACCCTAACTTTCACCACACAATCTTTAAGAACAGCCTTCTTTAACAAGGAGCTTTCCAGTTCACTGTATCTAGTACACAAAGCAGTAGGGGTTTGGTGGCATTTTTACACACACTTTGCTCTTGTTGACCCTCGTCCTTCACCCTCCTCCTCTCTCCATTCCCCCATCTCCATGGTCTACTTCCCCCTGCTCCCCAGTATAACCAGCTCTTAAATGAATGATTGATGCTTGTGAATTGCTATTTACATACTGCTGTGATCGCACCAAATTTCAGATTGTTGTTTTTTTTTTTTTAAGGAAGGGAATAAAAAGAGAATCTTCATTTAATTTGGTCCATTCTTTCCTGTAACAGAAGGATTTACAACAGGGTTGCTTTGAAGCTAGGAGTTTCCGTGGCTCTTCTAAAATAGGAAATGATTTTAGATGTTATTTTTACATATTTTCAAAAAGAGCTCTGTCTCCATTCTCAACAGCTTCCTGACCACCTTTTGCTTCCAAATAATGAGAACTATTTAAAGGAAAAAGGAACTACTGTAGTGTGGTTTGAAGAAAAGCACATAGTTTGCTCTTCCAGGGGTAGTTATACAATAGTTCTGCTCATAAACTAGGGAAGAGTTAAAATAGCTTTACAAGGTCCCTCCCAGGCCTGGAATTTTCCTCTCATCAACTTGGGTAATGCCACTCATTGCACTCATTCATTCATTCATTCGTTCATCCATCCATTCATCCATTCCATCAGTTCTTTGAGCATGTCCCATCTGCCAGCCAGTCCACTGAATGCCAGAGACCCATTAGAACACAGATGAAATGCAGTTCCTGTCGGATAATAAGTACAGAGATTATTATGTTCTAATAGTTTTCATAAGCTCCCTACAGGGATTCATATGGCAGTGGGTCCTGGCCTGTTTTGTGGCATTCAGGATAGGACAGCCAACCTTATACCTGAAGAGTGACTAGAAAGGCCAGCTAAAGAGGAGACAGAAGGAAGACAGGGGAACAGCCTTCTTCCATAGTGAAGGGAACTGCCTTCATTATGTTTGTATAAAGCACAGGTACAGAGCCTGGAGAGACAACTCAGTTCCTCAGTATCCAAGTGCAAGTACTCATGGCTACCAAAACCTTCAGCTCTAGGAGAGTCAACATTTGTTAGAAGATCTCATGGTATCTTTCCCGCAGCTTAACTTTGCATTCATTTTTTTTCCATCCCTACGCCTCTGTTCTGTATTCTGGATAATGTCCTCATATCTAACCTAGTTCATTCATCTCTCATCAGTTTGGCCTAGTTCATTTTTTAATCCCACCATTGATTGGTGTTTTTCTCATTCTACCAGTTACATATTGATTCTTTTTTTGATTATACATATATTTAAAAAACACTCAATAATTGCCTTTTATCACCTGTTGTAGATCTCTTTGAAAATATTATTATACATTATATTATATTATGTTATGTTACTTATATTATATTATATTATATTATATTATATGTGCTAGGGATTGACCATAAGGCCTCAACATGTGCTAAGCACATGCTTGACTGCTGAGTTACACAGCCAGCCCAAGCACACTTATTTTAAAGTTCCTTCCAGATTTCTGTGTTAGCTGGTATTTCTGCAGTGTGAAGACTTCCATGCATTCCATTCTTCTTGTGCTGTTTCATTTTCTTGTAGTCACAGCAAGTTTTAGCTATGAGTTCAACTTCAAGGTGCTAGGTAGAAAAATAGAGTCACACTACTATACCCGGGCTTGATTTCTGGCTCTGCTGCTTGGTAACTGTACCCAGGTACCTTGGACAAAGGGGCTGGATGTCATTTTGTTCAGTTTCACCATCTATGAAATAATTCTTTTCTAGAAAATGCTAATAGAAGAAAAGGGCTTAGAGACTGGGGAAATAGCTCAGTTGACAAAGGGAAAAACAAACAAACAAAACCCCAAAACAAGCGTGGCCATTTATTCGCTTTTAGTCCAGCACTGCAAGTGCAGAAGCAGGCATCTCCTGAGGTGCACTGGTCAGCCAAACTAGCTTGCTTAGCTAGTTCCAGGCCAATGAGAGGGGCTACCTCAAAAAAAAAAAAAAAAAAAAAAACAAAACAAAAAAAAAAACGGAAGTAGATGGTGTCTGAAGGACAGTATTTTACGTGCACTTGTGCATGTAGCTGTAAACATAAGAGCCTGTACACACACACACACGTGCATAAACACACACAGAGAGGAAGAAAACACTTAAGATAGTACCTAGCACAACTCTGCACACTTGACTAGTGTTATGGGATGAGGACAAGAACTGTTTTACCTTGTTACGTCTACACACCTTGTGTTATGTGACACCCCACTCACAGTTTGAAATGGATCCTACAATTATGGATGGTGTTTCCCCCATCCGCGTGGACTAGCCAAATGTTTCCACTGCTTCTGCCTTTCTGTGGGAGCTCAGACAGCACTTCTATCCCCGGCCTGCCATGGGGATACCCAAACCTAACCTCTGCCTTAAATTCCTCTGCATGCTGTTTAGTTGCAGCTGCCCCCGCTGCTGCTACGACTTGGAACTCCCTCTTGATTTCTGATACCAGAGTATGCCAACTTCTGTTTTGTTTGAGACAGGGTCTTATTATGTTGTCTGGTTTGGTTCAAACTCTTGAGCTCAAGCAATCCTTCTGCTTCAGACTTTCCATTGCTGGAATGCATCATCATGCCTAGGTTGGGATTACATGCTATTTCCTTTTTCACTGACTGTGCCTGGCACAGTGCCTGATGCCCTTATATATTTACTGAATTAAGCAATGAAAGAGTATATTGGAACTAGCAAGTACTAGTAGCAGGTAGCTGATTACATGATTTCTCTAATAATGCCCACCTCCATAGTATGGCTCCTTCACCTTCTTTCATTCCCATGAATGAGTGCTTTCCATGTGCCTTGGCTTCTAATAAAGGCAAGTAACTAGGATTCAGCTGAGATAACATTTGAGAGACTGAGGCCGAAGCATTGCAAGTTCTAGGCCACCTTGGGCTACACAGTAAGAAGTCTGTATCTCAACACACACACACACACACACACACACACACACACACACACACACAAATAAAATAGTCAATGACTGAGAGAGTATCCCCAGGGTGAGTACTGTATACAGATTTCTTTTTCCTCTCTAAGTTAAATAACAAGAAGGGAAACACTGCTGAGGCCACATATCCTTTTGATGTTTTCAAAGGAGTGGAGTAAATTGTCAGGCAGGATGCAATCTGGTAAAATAAGTGTAGAACCGTGTTGACATAAAGACATACATACACATCAGGCCATTGGCAGTGTTTGTATAAATAAGGCCTCTCCTATGAAGGTAACACACACACACACACACACACACACACACACACACACACACACACACACACCAGCTCCAGGGGCTGAGATACATTTTTCCAATCTTGGGGGCAAACACAGATGCAACAGGCTCCTTCTCCCTTTGGAAATTTGGCAGGCTGGCAGCTCTGTGTCTGTTGCCACATTCTCTTGGGGTTTTATGACTGTGCACATGGCTTATGTGAAGGCTTCACTTAGGTCACCTTATGCTTTGGCAGCCATCAGGGTGTGTGATGATTCAGGAAGACCCTCATGTTTCCCAGATGTGACCAGATGTAGCCATGCAATTACTGCCCTGCAGCTGGGAAATGTGACACAGGGGTGATGAAGTGGCTGCTGAGAAGCAGGTGGTTTTGACTTTGACTTTGGTTTGTTCTTTATTCAAATCCAAAGACTGAACACACACACACACACACACACACGCATGCACACATGCACGTACAAACCATTATCATAAGCATGCAAGTGAGCCACTGTCCACCTAATGGGGTGCTTCTTAAGAATCTATGTGCAATTCCTTGAAGCTCATATTTGTCATCTAATCTCCCATCCTTTCCCCTGCTTACTTAGCATGCTCTTTTATGTTCTTGCTTCTTTCCTTCATTTTCCCCCACCAGGGGGTTGGGGATGCTATGGTAGTTCTCATTAACCTAGATAGATGGTCAGTTTAAGGCCTTTGAGAACGAGACGGAGAGCTTAAATCTATTTCCTGGATGAGATGCTTAGCCACATTCTCCTGCAGCCACATCAAAGCTTGTCTCTGAGATTCAAATCTGAGAGGAGACAGATTCATGGAAATGTTCTTTCTAAAGAGGACAACCAGGATACATTTCTTCCAAATCCCAGTAACTCTGACAGCAGCATTGTCCTTCCTTTCATGAAGTATTATCCTCTGTTCCTCCAGAGGCAGAAGGCAAGAATTCTAAGAGATGCATTTAAACAGAATATAGCTTCAACAGTCAATAGCTGGGTGACCTAGACAAGGGACTTGTCCTTTCTGAGCCTGTTTCTTCACCTGTTAAATTAGAATCATGGGGAATACACATTCAAAGCACTAAGGTACATAATAGGTAGTTTAAAAATAAGAGCAGTTCCTATGATTGTGGAGGCAATAGTCACAGCAGAGTCGGAGATAATAAGATCATCTCTCAATTCTCAAGGTCAAGGATTCTCAAGACCAGTTTCTCACGGTCAATCAAGAGATAGTTCTCACTCTGGGAACCCTAGGTGGAACAAGAGCTACAAGGCCTCTGCCCTCAAGGAGCTTGGCTATTCCAACAGCAGATAAGATGGGAATGTAAATGTCAGAGAGCAATAAAATTACTCTTTGCTAAGTCATCTCCTGGAGGCCAGAGAGGCCATGGAAATGCGGAGGCAAGGCTTTGGCTGAGACTAGAAAACTGAAGTGTAGTCTCAGCCTGTATGTCCTTCAGCAGATGTTGGGGTAAAGACAATTAAAGAAAATGAAATAGCCTTTGTAGAAAAATGTATTTAGATGGTTATTTAAGCAAAATAAGCAAGGCTCAGAAAGACATGTTCTTGCTCATATCCAGAAAAAAAAAGATAAAAATCAGAGGGGGGGCGGTTTGGAAAGAGGTCGGGGGTCCGAGGAGCTGGGAAAACGGGGTGAGACAGGAGAGTGAGGAGCAGTGAATGTGCTACCAGAGTTTTTCAGATCAGAGCCTGCTCCCCTCAACCCCACCATAGCCCTGATAAGCTAAGTATGGCTACCTGTCCATAACTGGCTAATTAAAGAAACAAATGGCAGTGAAAGAGAAGAAAAGGAGGAAGAAAGAGGCCTGATCCCCCCTACTCCCAAGTCCACATTCAGGATTCAGATTTGAGGTTTAGGTTTAAATCAAGGGTGAGAGGTACACACAGCTAAGCAGCCCAGGGAAACATGTGCTTCCATATTGACCCACCTTTGTCTCACATGCATTGTGGACTGACAAAGTATTTAGAAATGTAGAAAATCTGTTTCGAGGAGATAAGTTCTTCTCTGGCTGACAGACAGCAGTCTCTCAACCTTTTCCTTCTCCCAGCATGAGATTTCTGAAAAATTCCAATTTCATGGGTTCCATCATTTCAGTAACCTGAAAGCCAAAGAGAGGGTAGAATAATTTCATTCCTGACCGTAGATTTACAAATATGATCAAAACATGTCGTTATGTACATACGTCAAAATGTCATCATGAAACAGTCATGTATGATCAGCATTATGCTAATTAAAAGATGAAGAAAGAAAGGACAGGATTGGGAGTGACCTTTAGAAGGAGTGGGAGAGTCCAAGAAGGAGGCACCGTAGAGATCTGCATTTTACAGAGAAGAACGTAAAATGCAGGCTAAACACAATGATTTATCCAAGGCTACTCAGCAAGTACTTGGCTGAGTTGGGATATAAGTAGACATCTGTCCCTGGCTAAGACACTGTTTCCTCCATACTCACAGCAGCAGATATTCAGGGCAAGGTTTAGGTAAAGAAGGAGTTAGAATACTTTAGAGGTGAGGCATTAAAGGCCTGGCCCATGGTATGGCTATAATGTCAAAGAAGAGAAGGTGTAAAATCACAAGGCAGGTCAAGGGATAAGATAAAGTCCTTGGAAACTGACTAAATATGGAGGTGAAGGATAAGGAGGCTGATTGAAAGATATGGTCTAGGAACCAGAAGAGAGGGTAATGCTGCTGCTGAAGATATTGGCAGATGAGCTCATTTGAAGGTTGCTATTTAGATAAAACAGGACCTTGTTTCTTTTATTACTGCTAGCAGTTATTTTTCAGGAATGTGTGAATGGAACATAGGGTTCTTGTTTATACTAGGCAAACCAGACTACCACTCAGCCATATCTTGAGCTTTACTCTTTTATTAAAGTGCTATACACTGTGAGTGAATGGATCCATCCAGTAATTGAGGTGTAAGATACCTAAAGTGAGATCTTTAAAAAGTCAGTGCCTGCTTTCTCTGTGTGTCTTTCTTTCTCTGCCTGTCTCTCTGTCTGCTTTTCCATCTATTTCTCTTTCACACACTCTGTGTCTGTCTCTCTGTCTCTCTCACACACATACAGACACACACATACACAAACATAGAGAAAAAACATGTACACTGTTATTGTTGAAAGGACAGAAGAGACACAAGGGCAAAGCACAAAACTTAATGTTTAGAATCTGAATTTTTAAAAACTTACAAAAGGTATTCAGAGGATACTGAAACAATTTGAACATGGCTTGGAAAGTAGATGCTATGGGGAGAGTGTTGTTTATTTTCTTAGGTAGGAGAATGGTTTGTGGTTAGGAAGGAGACAGTTGTTGAAAGACTCAGTTTGGAAAATTTAAATGTGTCTCATTGCACATATGCCTTGCAAGTAGTGCAACAAAGAAAAGCACACATGTGCATGTATAGAGAGCAATAAAAACAAAACTATGTATTAAATGTGTTGGCAAATTGGTTGTGAAATTTTGTGTGCCTTTTTTGTGCCTCTTTCTTTCTTTTTTCTTTCTCTCTCTCTCTCTCTCTCTCTCTCTCTCTCTCTTTCTTTCTTTCTTTCTGTTTCTTGAGACAGGGTCTCTCTGTGTACTTTTAGGTATTTCCTGGAACCCACTCTGTACACTAGGCTGGCCTCAAACTCAGAGAGATCTGCCTGCCTCTGCCTCCCCGAGTGCTAGAACTACAAGCGTATGCCACCACATCTGGCTCTTTGAAATTTTTAAAATAAAAATTAGGGGGAAAAATAACATGACTGCTATACAAAATTAAAATGTGCAAAGGGGCATGGAGGGGATCTTTTTACTCCAGACACCTGGTACACAGCTACTCCTCATATTTCTTGAAATTGTACCTGTAGTTTTGAGTCCATATACGTAGTTGTGAGTTTTCTTGCAACTACATGGTTTCATCCTTTGAATGTTTTTGTTACCTCTAACAGGCTCTCTGATATCTACGCAGTTAGGAGAGCAGTCGGTTAACTAAAGACAGTTGAAATAGAAGGGCTGCCTTGATCAGCTAGACATCGAAGCCCCTCCTCCATGTTGTGGGTATCCATCAATGTGCTTTCAGAAGAGGCAGAGCACCCATCCCCTTGTCACGAAAGCTGGCTCCGCAGAGGGCTGAGAAGGAAGCTTGCACTGTGACGCTGGCAGTTCCCTGCTTTCTCACTTCACAAGCCTTCTTAGAGAATGTTCCCTCTGCATAAATATAGGTCTGTCTCGTTCAGTACAGATTTTAGGACAAGCAGCTTTTCGAATGACTATGGTTTTGGGTGGTCTGGGAACTTCTGTAGAGGAAGAAGTTGCCCAGGCCTCCTGAACTTGCCTAATAATAAGAATCACTTGAATATTTTTCTAAGTGGCTCCCAAGTTTATGGCCATGCTGCCATAAGCATCTGCAGAAATGGCTGGAGCTCCAGTGTTGGCACTTCTCTGAGGGGAGGGATGGAAATCTCCCTAATGATGCTAGTTAAAGGCCTGAGAAGACATACACAGAAGAGGCAAGATGCCAGAGAAATTTTGAAGCTCAAGCACAGCACCCACAGGCTCTCATGAGAGCTCCCACTCCCTGCCCCTCCTGACCAAAGATGGTTGCCTCCTGTTACCATCCTGCCTTGGGGTGTCCGATTTCTAAGCTGTATGTAGCTTTGAATGTGGAAACCTGCCCTAAGTGCCAACACCTGGACAAATTCAAATGGCAAACTCAGAAGTCATATGCCTCCCTGCAAACGGGAGGAGTTGACTGAGAAATGCGACTCAGGAAACTAGATCTAGGATTGAGCTATAAACACTTGAAAAAAACCTAAAGCGATGGTATAATTAACAACAGCAACAAAAGGTATTGGATTCCTTATTTACTTATTTATTTGCAGTGAAATACTGAACAGCTTGCAAATCTTGGGAGGTAGTCATCCTATAATCATTCCTGCTATGGACTTGAATTTCTCAGAAATGGCTTTTTAATATATCCGTAGAGCTGAACACTCACTAGAAGCAGTCCTGTTAGCCTTGGTTACAGAGTTACTAGAAAAATCCTCAGATAAGAGCCAGAGCTCTGTAAAACCTTGAGTGCTTAAAGACCCATAAAGCTATGCATTGACCTTAAGTTGCCAGTACTGCATCTAAATGAAGCCCAGAATACACTTCCGTGATGTTTGAGACTCAAGTAACCAGAGGATCCCATTGGCTTGTCACTCAGCGAGAAACTAAAAAGCCACGCCCCACACACACACAAAGACCCATTTTTCTCTAAACCAAATATTTCAGAGGTAGAGAAGGGTTCATTAGGTTTGTCTTGGATTTTGAGGCAGGGTCTTGCTGTGTACTCCAAGCTGGCCTCAGATTGGTGGCAATCCTCCTCCTTCCTTGGCCTATCTAGTGCTGAGACTGTAAACAGTTTTCACCGATCTTCTCCGCCTAAAATAAAAAGCTAAGTGGGGAAGGGCAGAGAGTGGCGTGTCTAGGATTCAGTATAACCTGGAGGATAGGGAGATGTCAGGGAGAAAAGAAAAGAAAGTCAGAAAACACTGCAAGTCTGGTCCTTGAGTCATTAGTAGAAGCTGGAGCTGTTAGGACCAGGGACAGGCAAAGTCAGCCCGTGCATGAGGAGCCCAGGCTGCGACACCTCACAGGCACACACTGACTGCAATGACTGTTGAGATGGGAAGCTGGCACCAATTGCCAGTTCCCCAGTGAACCTCATGGAGGACCGTGTCCAGTGTTAGTGCTTTCGATGTGCAGTAGTCTGCTTGCCTCAAGCCATTTCTACATGCCCCATAATTCAGTGACATAGACCAGAATGACGGACAGCAACCACGGTCCTCATATCAAAGGGTGCAGCCCTCAAGGCTCTTGTGTTACAGTTTATTGCCAGCTCTGCCAAGCTCTTAAAAAGATCACAATCTTAACTTTTCTTTGTTTCTGTTTTTTCACTTTTAACTGCCCTCCTTAAACACACACACACACACACACACACACACACACACACACATACTATGTACAAGGTGCTAGAGTAAGTCTGTTAGCTATAATCTTGAATTAATTCTTAATTTTTAATGAATGGCTGAATTGATTGACTAATTAATATAACTCCAGGAAACCTAGTACTATCATCAACATAATTTTAAATAGGTGGAAACCCACAAACCAGTCATGGTGTCCTGTCCCTGCAATCCTAGCACTAAGTGTCTGGAGACAAGAGATCAGAGTTATCCTTGGCTTTGTAGTGATTGTTTGAGGCTGGCAATAATAATAATAATAATAATAATAATAATAATAATAATAAAAAATATAAACGGAGACCCAGAAAGCTGAAGTAACCTTAGCTGCTCATCTATCTCATAGCACAACAGCTGGAAGCCAACAGGCCCACTAGAATCCTTCAGGTAACTTCTAACTTAAACTCACTTCTGATTCCGTTCTTCCGATGGTAGATCTGTTCACAAGAAAGGTTGCCTGAGAGTCAGGAAGTAGTAGCACACACCCCTTAAGAGGCAAAGGCAGGTGGATCTCCAAGTTTGAGAACAGCCTGAGTTCCAGGACAGCTAGGGCTATACAGAGAAACCCTGCCTGAAACAAAAAAAAAGGGGGGGGGGAGTTTCCTGAGATATATAACTGTACCCTGGAGACAGCTTCACCATGAGTCTGGGAATAGCAGCAATTTCACAAGGCGTGACTATACACTACAAAAGCCTTTCAAAAGAACCCATAGATTACTGGCCAAGTTCCCTGAGAGAGAGAGTGATATTACCAACTATCTATAAAACTTGAGCCATGTGACCTGTCCATTTAAATAATTTCTGGGAGAACTTTTCACTTAACCCAGCTACTGTGGCCTAAGCGGCTATTCAGAGTCTGTTTGAACTATCTTGATGATTGCATATGGGTCATTGTAACCCAGAAAGGCTTCATTAACGTGAAGATATTAGCCTCTCTCCTGCAGTGCTATAAATTGTAGATGTGCCAAATTACATTGTTAAGAACATTCAAGCATAAAAGAGGCTGTGGGCATAGCATAGTCCTTTGGGGAGGGACAGGCACGCATGCACACACACAGGCATGCACACACACACACACACACACACACACACACACCATTAGAAATTGAAAACTGACAAGAGTATTTAGTTATAGATAAGTATCTCTTTGCAAAGGCTGAAGACGTGTCTTGAACATTATTTGGGTTGGGGGAGTAGTGATCTCTCTAACCCCAGGGGCTTTGGGCAAGACTTGGCTATTATTTGAGTAGCTGGGGAGGGCCACATGAGTGGCATCTAGCAGGCTGGGGGCTTGAGAAGAACAGAGAAGGAAAGGGTATCTGAAGCAAAGAACATAGGAGGATAGAAAAATGAAGGGATCAGTCATAGAAAAAAGAGATGCAAAGATGTTTGAAATGGGAGCTACAGTGGGCAGAGCGTGCCACTGTCAATCAGCTCCTCATCCCGGTAAAGTCATTTCTGTTGATCAACCATCACTGGGAAATTAGAAGACTCACATGGATAATTTACTCAATCGTGGTCACTTTGTCTCTTTACGTATTCATACTCTGGGACATCAATTTGGGATAGATAGAGTTTTTTTTTTTTTAAGTGGTTTCACACTCCGCTGCCTTCTGAAAATAAATGACCTGAACGTTTCTTCTAGAAATAGTGATGAACTAGAAAAGAGCTTCCTTGTGAAAACTGGTTTCACTCTTCCAATAGGTATGTGTTGGCTAAGGATCTTTCGTGTTTTACATTCTGTGCTCAGGGCTACAGATGCAGCAGTAGACGCTACAGACTGGAAGTGTCCTTCCAGAGCTTGTTCTGCCTGGGACTTAGCCTATCTTGAACAGGTCATAGGATGAGCATTCTGGGTTCTTGAACTGTGTTGAGCTGTGATACAGTGAAGTCTTTGAGGGTCCTGAGTATAAATTATGCAGTTAAGCTTCAGAGCAAAAAGGTTCAAAGTTTTATCAGCTGTCAAATCATGGGACTATTACCATGTCACCTCTCATTGGCCACATTAGTTGCCTGGGGTGGGGTCCTATAATAACCTTTCTCTCCCATGGAGTCCTTGTGATAATGTTTGATCATTCCATTTTCCCTTTTCTGACTTCCAAGCAGCTTCCACCCCCACCCACCCACCCAAAAAGACTATTTCTGGGTGGGTGGATGGCTTCCAAGGGACCCACAGGGCTGGCAGGAGACTGGTGCCTGTTTCATACTGACTGTCCTGGTGGTGGGAAGCTGGAGCCCTGATTTATAGCATTCTATGCATTTCTGTGGTATAAATACTCCCTCCAGGGCCAATTTCAATTTTCCAACCTGACGTCACCGGACAAGGAATGGGGCAAAGACATACAACAGTATACCATTGTGCAGTATTTCCACCACGCAGATGCAGTAGACATAAACAACCTCAAGAGTATTGATAATACTGAAGCGTGGTCATATAATTAGGAAGTGATGAGCTTTGAGAATTCACTAGCTTTGTCTTTAATATAACTAAATCGTAAGCTCATATAATTGAATTTTTAATAATTATTGTCTTAAACAAACTGGCTCACAAAATAGATGTGAACTGGTTCCCGTACTCTGGCTGCATGTGATGCTACCTCACTTTCCTCTTAGCTTGAACAGTAAAATGCAAGGCTGTGTGAAGAGGGTCCCTACCTCTCATGAAGCAGAACCACCTTATATACATTGTATGCATACCAGGGTTCTGCACTTGAACAGAGTTACAGTTTCTTTTCAAACCATTTTCGAAAAGCCATGACATAAATGGTTTAGTAGCTCCTTGCACCTAGAATTTCTTGTCAGAGTCTCTTAAACTTTTTTCACTTGTGCCCCTATTTTATCTGACATTTTGCATTGCCCTGAATGTGTAGATATACATCTTAGTCTCATTTCCTGTTGCCGTGATAAGATACCCTGACAGAAACAACGTAAATGGGAAAGGGTTCATTTGAGCTCAAGATCCCAGGTGAGAGTCTGCTGTGGTCAAAGGATCAGGAACTTGACGCAGCTGTCCACATTATATCTGCAGTCAGAAGGGAACGATGAGCACATCCACGCTAGTGCTCAGTTTGCTTTCCCCACTCCTATCCAGTCTAGTTGGCCCTGTCCAGGGAATAGCGCCACCCACAGTGGGCACATCTTCCCACTTCAAGCAACAAAATCAAGAAAATTCCCCACAGATATGCCCAAAGGCCCATCTTCCAGGTAATTGTACCTTCTGTCAAGTGGAAAATTTAACACTGCCACAGTATACAAATTGAGCAGTTTATGATAATGAATCACACAGACGTTTATTTAAAAACTGATTACTTGGTAGACATGTAATTTTACCATTCATTGAAAATAAAAGCCAATTTGCATGTTAGTAAGATGAAAATGCTTATGTAGTTGTCCATGAATACTGAAATGGTAGCTGAATATTTGATACTGCAGGCTGTAGAGTGTCTTCTACAGTCAAAACACTGCCACACAGAACTTAACAGAGGGGGTTCAAACAGGAGCCACGCTGTTTGAAGGAGCATTTGTTGCCCTCTCGCAATGTGACAGTATAAAGCACACATGTGTGTTTTAGAGCCAAGGCTGCAGTTATGCAGCACCGTGAAACATGCACGAGCACTGCCACGATCAACTAGGCTTCATTCCGCCTTTGGTTTTGGATTCATTCTTGCTTGTTGTTCACTCAGAAATTGTTACTCTTGCCAAATGTTTTGTGTCTTCTAAAATTCAGCTTCAGGACACCATGTGGCAGAGCTTCAGAAGCTGTGTATTACATCAGTGTCTCGTTTAATCCTTTTATTCTTTTGCTACCCCCCTCCCCACTTTTGGTTACTCAGGAGTCTTAATCCAGTTAATTTCTAAAACCTAGAATTTGAAGAAGGGAATGATGTGACTCCACTTGACACCTTAAGACTGTAACACTGAACACTCAGACCCGATTTCTACTTCATACCACACTTTTCAAAAAAAAAAAAAAAAAATCTCTGAATTTTGGTAGATTGTTAAATTGCCCCCCAGAAGACATCCGTTCATGTATCTTTCTTTCTTGACCCAACATGTGTGTTTTCTCTTGAATAAAAATGAGAAGCTGTTCTTAGGAGATGTTTGGTTACTCTTCCCCTGAATGCAGCCTTTTTCAGCTATGGAAATGGCAGGAGGCCACAAGGGTTGTGGATATGACACAATCTTTTTCTGAAGGCAAATTCACCCTCTTGAGCTTGCCAGAGAAATTATTTTTCCAGGAAAACTAAATAGAGAGCACATACTTGGATGGATCCTTTCAAGCAAGAGAGGAGCTCTTTCTAGACCACTGAGGCCATGCAAGATCCCAAATGATTTACTCCACTGCCTATCATAACGGGGAGGAAAGGACAGAACAAGCAGAGAACTAGTCTTATCTCCCCCTGCAGAAGGGTGGACTAGTAGAACAAAATTCAGAAGGCACAGGGTCCTCCTGAAGCCTGCAATCAGGAAGGCTGAGGCTGAGGTCACCCAGGACTCCTCCCGACACACACACACACACACACACACACGTGTTCTCTCTCTCTCTCTCTCTCTCTCTCTCTCTCTCTCCCCCTCTCTCTTTCTCTCTCTCTTCTCTCCTTGCCTTTCTTCCCTCCCTCCCTTCCTATTCCTCCTTCTACAGTTCAAGGCAGCAGCTCACCAGGAGAGTAATCTGGAACCAAAAGTGAAACAGTAGAAAACAGTACATGAAAACTGGTGGCCTAGAAGGCCATGGGATGGATACAATGATGGTAGCACTGGCTAGACACCAAGGCTGCTGAGTACAATGTATGTAAATGCAGATGAGCTAAGCCAGTGGCCCCAGAGCTGTGGGGAAAAGACAAGATGGCTTATCTTTCCTGCCTACCTGTCTACCTTGCAGACATAGGTATGCTTTCTGTAACTTGGCTCCCTGGGTTCTGTGCACACTCCAGACACTACCAGCAACATCTTCTTGAATGTATTTTGCCGAGGGTGGTGACTCACTGTCTGAAGGCTTCAACTGTAAGGAGGCATATATGAATGCCCAACACAAAACAGACCCAAAACCAAGCTCTGTCTAGTCTAGGCCAATTTAGGCAATAAATCTTGCTCAATTCCCTGGTTCGAATACCTTTGGCTACGTCGGCAAGCCCACTCTATTTTTGATCCAAGGATCTTTGGCCGAGATCCCTGCACAGTCGGCACTCTTTCCTCTTCTTAATCCAGGCTGAGCCCAACTCCCCCTGGCTCCCCTCAAAGTCCTTCCTCTTCAGAATTGGAGTCTTTTGAACCCTATAACTTTACCCTAACCCCCCCCACACACACACAATATCTTCTGTTTTCTGACTCTTAACTTTCTTTGAACCTAGACTCCTATTCTCTCAAACCTTGTGGCACTTGAAGTGTCAGGCATTTAGGCACTCCCTGAGGAGAGGCAGTTTTCATGTCTGTCTAGTAGGCATCCAGTAACAGATCTCCAATGGAGGACAGCAAGAGTATGCTTTCCCGGCATTACTTACTTTTGACTCAGAGAGTTGTGGAAATGCAAATCTAAGCTACCAACAAAATATGGTCTCTTTAACAAACTAAAAGAAAAGAAAAGTTAGCTTATCTTTTACAAGTACCCCAGAGTATCATGTATTAGCTTGGGTAAGTATAACTTTAGAAAGAATATGAGAAGTGAGGGATAAATTTAGATATAGCGTTCAAAGTTGCATAATAAAATAATTTGCCCAGAGAATTGCTAGAAAGCAAGGCTGTCAGCCACTGCAAATGGCAAATCAGGGATCACAAAAAGCCCCATCTTTTTCACCCAGCGGAGGCCTACACACCAGCTATGAGCTCCTGTTGTTCCACTAAGGGCTAAAAATCCAGTCTGCTTCTCTTTGCTACTTTCTAAAGCATGTTCCTACCCATTATCTCACTCTACTCTCACCATGACCCTTTGAGGTAGGTAGGCTAACTATTAGCTTTCCTTTGGCTCATTTCTTGAAGAGTCCCAAGAGTCCTGTTGACAGATTTGGCTCCATTTGTACATGCTAGCAAAACTCTGTCTGATCCAATCCTTATGTAAAGGGAAGATTTGTCATGCGACATTGACCTAAGCTAGGCAGAGAAAAGCCTGACCAGAAGGGAGTGATTGCAGAAGGGAGGCATGTTGGGAAATTTGCTAATTCCACCCCTCCTTTCTATTCCTAGAATGAAAACCTAGGCTTTGCAGTTGGGAGGCTTGTGTTCATGTAGTCATCCAGCCGCCCCTGCCAGCCCTCCACCCATGTTCAATGTGTGGTTTATGTACATGTGTGTGTTCAGGAGCATACAAAGGCTAGAGGAGGACACGAGATATCCTCTGCTATCATTCTACACTTTACTCCTTCAAGATGAGGTTTCTCTCTCTGCGCCTGAGCTAGGCTTGCAGCCAGCAAGTTCCAACCATCCTCCTGTCTCTGCTCTCCAAAGTCCTGGTGTTAGAAGATGTTTTCACCTGGGTGCTGAAAATCCCACTTGGAGCTTCATGCTTGCACAACAAGCTCTCTTACATACTGAGCCATTGCTTTAGCCTCCAGAACTCTTCCTTCATACAGACAGAATGGTAAGGACAAATAGCCATATGTTTAGCTTCCCTTGCTCTACTTAAGGAATGAACAAAGCATCCTGTTATGGACCTGGCTCTGGTGGGAGGGCTTGGGGACATAGAAAGCTGAGGTGCCACCTCATCCTCCACACGTTTACAATTTTGCCAGGAGCTAAGCTCAAACCTGCTACACAAGGTACAGCAGTGGGCAGGAACTGAAGAGGTTATGGGGAGAACTGATGTGGCTGAGGAAAGCAGTGTAGAGCATCCGAACAGGGCAGGTTGGGGGAGCACGAGCTCTGGGGTTGGATCCGCCATCACCACCAACATGGACCTTGAGGAAATCACCGTAGTCGATCCATAAACTAGAGTTGAAAATCAGTGAATGCCTATGTGTGACGACTGAACAGACTAAAGAAGCACAGCGCCGTGCGTATGGTGAAGGGCTTAACAAGTGGCTCCGTCAACATGCTTGAAGACTGGGCACGCTGTCAGTGCATGCTTGCCTAGCACGCGCTGAAGCCCCGGGTCCCATCCATAGCACACCATAAGCCAGGCTCGAGGGTTCAAGCCTGTGACCTCAGTGCCGGGGAGATGAAGGAGCAGGATCAAGAGCCCAGAGGTCATTCTCAGCTACATACAGAACTGGAGGACAGATTAAGCTGTGTGAAGTCCTAACTCCAAATTTCCGCTTGAGAAGAAAAGCGTGCGATGACACGGGTTCCGCTAAAGTTGGAGACTTCTCTCAGCGGGGGCAGAGAAAACAAACTTTGTTGGGACAGGTACATCTACACGGTGAATGGATATCACTCATGGGGATGTTCACTGGGTATAATAACAAGGGGGGAGCCACTGAACATTTAGAGGTTAGCTTAAAGATAGTAGTTTCAGAACACGGTCACCCTGTCCATTGTTTTGGTCATAAATCAGCATGGACCCAGACTAGAGATGGGGCAGTGAGAAGAGAAACTCCATGAGAACGATTTCTCAGGGAAAAGTAACTGGCTAGAGTATGTCATTAGATAGGGAAGATAAATGAGAAAAATAAAAATTAAAAAAAAAAAAAGGGCCAAGAAAGGGTTTCAAAGTCTCAAGTCCAGCTGGCTTGGAAAGTGGTAGCACAACTCACACAAAAAGTGGGAGTCAAGGGAACAGTAGGGGAACCAAGCCTGATGATCTGAGTTTGATCCCCACCACCCACATTGTTTTGTTAAAGGAAAGAACAGACGGTCAAAAGTGGCTGTTTGACCTTGTCCACACAACTGCCCAAATGCACACATGGAAAATAAGAAAACTAATAGCTCTTAAAGGAGAGTAGACATACAGGGTAATGGCAGGGTCAGTACTCAATTCATGGAATTTACAGAAATGTCCATAAGAAAATACCAATACCTGTGCCCTAACCAGTATAATGTCTTTCTTTACTTGGTGACAGAGGTAAGTCTAATTCCTGGATAGATCATTTATATTGCCTATAAATTCTGACAAATGTGTTCCTTCCCCTCTGGTGCTATTCATTCATTTTCCTTTTCTATCGTTTGTTATTGTGTATTTCATCCTTGTAAAATACGGAATAGTGGGATGGAATGGTATTGCAACATTCCTGTCTTGTTTGAGGGTTGTTGGTTTACTATTTTTAAGACCAGTTCTCACTACCATTCCGAGGCTGACTTCAAACTACTGGGCTTAAGTGAACCTCCAAGCTCAGTCTCCTGAGTGGCTGACACTGAAGGCATATTTGTCCTTTTTCATTACTAAGTTTAAAGTTTAAGTATAAAGTCATTGGTTTCATTGTGGCTTCTTCATGAGTGCATCTGTCTTGCTCTTAACTTAAGGGAAGAAACAACTGTTCCAAGACTTGTTAACAAACAATTGGGTTTTTAATCCTCCTACAATATTAAGATGAAGAAATTGAGGAACAGAGAACCTAAGTAACTTGTTTAAGGTCACACAGCCAGAGCCACTCAAACAAAGATTGAAACCTCCACTCTCTAGCTTCAGAGACTGTTAACCAATCTGCCATAGTTCTTAAACCTTTCCCTTCTTTCTTTCTTTCTTTCTTTCTTTCTTTCTTTCTTTCTTTCTTTCTTTCTTTCTTCTTCCTTCCTTCTTTCCTTTCTTTCTTTCTTTCTTTCTTTCTTCTTCCTTCCTTCTTTCCTTTCTTTCTTTCTTTCTTTCTTTCTTTCTTTCTTTCTTTCTTTCTTTCTTTCTTTCTTTCTTTCTTTCTTTCTTTCTCTCTTTCTGTGTTATCAAGATAGGGTTTCTCTGTGTAGCTGAGGCTGACCTGGACTTGCTTTGTAGATCAGGCTGACCTCAAACACACAGAGATCTGCCTGCCTCTGCCTATGGGAATGCTGGGATTAGAGGCATGCACCCCTGCTGCCTGGCTGGTTGTTGAACTTTTAAGGATGGAGTTTTCTATAGCTTTGTGAAATACTCAAATTAAAGCATTGTGCCCTTAATCTCTAATTTCTCAGAAGGTGTTTTTGTTTGTTTATTTTTGGTTTTGAGATAGGGTTTCTCTGTGTAGCCCTGGCAGTCCGGGAATTTGCTCTGTAGACCAGGGCCTCTCAGAAGGTTTTTGTGTATGTGTTTTGGTTTTGTTTGGTTGGTTTTGGTTTTGTTTGTTTGGTTTTGATTTTTGAGACAGGCCTTTCTATGTATCCCAGGCTAACAAAAAATTAGCATATGTAACAGGCTAGACCTAAACTTGAAAGCCTCCTGTCTCACCTTTCCAATTGTCACAATTACAGACGTCACTATGCCTGGGAAACAAATTATAGATTTCTGGGAAACAAATAGTTGATTAGCTTTCTCAGATCTGTTGAGCTCCATTTAAAAAATGATCATATATTTGCTCTTTGATATGTAGATGCAATGAATTGTATTGATACATTTCCTAATGGAGAATCAGCCTTCTATTTCTAGGATTTAGGATACTTGACTAAAATCCTAAATGATGGTTTCTTCTTTCAAAAGTATGATATATATACTGCTAGTATATTTAGAATTTCTTCATAGAGTTGCCTTTCTGTCCTTCCTACAGTTTCAATTGAGGGGGTAATAACTTGGGAAGTCAGGTACAAGCTTCTCAGCATTTCCAATGCTCTAAGGCAGTGTGTTGGGCGAGGGGGTTTTGTGATCTTAAACACTTTATATAATCTACTGTTAAGTTGCTGTGTATATGCACGTGCAAGGGAATTAAGACATGTGTGTCTTCCATTCTGTTTCAGTTTCTTCTCCAATTGTGCCTATTTTCATGGCGTTCACCTATATTCTAAATGCACTGGCATGCATGCTAATATAAAATATCTGTTACTTACAGTTTATGCCTTTATACAACTACTAAGACTACTTAACATTCTCCTACTACATTCTCTGTCTCCCTCTCCTTTCCACTATTTTCTTTTCTTTTTTACTTCTTAGTATGTAGTTCCTTAAACAAACTTGCTAACTTTCACTCACGTTCATGGTCTTCCCAAAGATCAGCTATTGGTTGTATTGATCAACTTTCCATGTGGGTGCGTACATTATAAATCTTTGCAACAGTTACTCCTACAAAGCTCATCCGTGTGGAGCACCCTCTTCTCAGTCCCTCTCTCACTTAGCGAACCCCTACACATTTTTCTGTGTACACATCACGCCTTTCAGGAAGCCTCCGCTGACCCTCCAGGATCATGTAAATGCACATCCTCTGGCCTCCCCCGGCACCTTCTAGCTCTTAGCACCCTGTGTTCTAATTAGTCCTCTGTTTGTCTGTCCCTTCCCTATCACACCATGAATTCCTTGCGGTTAGGGACCGTATCTGGTTCATAATTGTATCTCTAGGTACCTAACACAAAAATTGACATCCCAAGCAGGAATTCTGGTGGAAATTTAATTAAAGACGGTGGCCCATGAACTGGCAAGCAGATTCAACAAAGGACTTCCCATCACAGTCTGCTGTCTATCTAAGGTTTGCTTTTGTATTTTGCATTTTTTTTATTGTTGTTTTGTTTCCTTTTGTGTTTTTTTTTTTAACATAGTCTCACTCTATAGCCCAGGCTGTTCTTCAACCAAAGCTGTTACTGAATTTATGGAAACCGTCTTAGCTCAGACGGTTTGGGATTATAGGCATGAGTTGCCTCCCTGAGTGACATTCTTTTGTTGGTTTCTAGAAAATAATCAAAGTATTTTCAAGGTATCATGCCAATGGCTATCCCTTGGTGAGATGTCCTCTTTCACCCGTGCACTCTAGCAGAGATCTTGTGAATTCAGCTCCAGAGGATGCATGGCCAAGAGTGAGCCTAATAGGGCTGGCCCCAACTGCAATGACAGTCTAACAGACTGCCTCGTGGCTTTGCTCTTTCAAAGCACTGTTCTGTGTTGGGGCCTTCTCTGAAGTAAGGGTGAAAGGATTTCATCCTTTCTGATTCTTTTGTTTCTAGTCTCATTGGAAACACCTTTCCCATTTTATTTGTCTTTCCCCAGCTCCCTTCTCTCATTCACTACTGACCCTGTAGGCTTTTATAACTTGTGTCCGGAGATGTTTTGAAAATGTGAACTGAAATAGCAGTTTGTGAAATTGGCAACACCCGTGCATGGCTGCCCTAGGTTTTCTTCTGGAAACTTATGTGGTTAGCAATTGGATCCAAAGAATACAGACTGAACCAAAAGAGAGGCATAGAAAAATCACAGAATACCATCAGCATTAAGGTTGGTTCCTGCCCACTTCTCAGCCTGCACCTCCACCCCAAGCTAGACTATTTCTCAAGACAAAAATCAAACTTGTGACTGAGATTTTTTTTTTGTTCACTGTGAATCTAGTTCCTAAGAAACTTAGTCTCACTTTGTCACATCATCTGGGTTTCTTCTTCAAAAAAGGACTTATAAAACTAAATAATAATAAAATAATGTTGAAGAGCAAAGTATTTTAAAAATGGAAGGGAAATCAGAGAGAGCAGGCCTGAAAGTACTTTGAGCCACCCACTTAAGACAGAAGAGAGGGAAGAGGTGCAACCCAGGAGGGGCCATGTGACTCCCAAGGATACTGAAGAAGAACAATGGGCTTATGCTAGTCTACCTTCGATATCCAGGCCATATTTTATGTAAGAGTTTTCATTTACCCATTTTTTTCTTTTATTGTACAAACATTTGCTGAACACCTCTGATGTTCTAGAAAACACCCTAGACATGGAAATTCTCACCCAGTCCCCCAAATTCTTGTTTTATAGACCTAGTTTCAACTTCCTAACACCCCTAAACTTTGAGGTGTGGTAAATGATGGTAATAAAGGGGCCAAGGTATAGTGATAATGGTGTGTCCATAAACTGAACTGTGATATCAGTTAAGTGTGGTTAACAGAGCAGAATACCTAGAAATATGGCCATCCAGGGAAATGGCCCTGTGGCATGGATGTGAGACAGCCGGGGGAAAGTGTGATCAATGTTTTCTTTGCATCCCCCTGCTTGGACAGCCTAGAGACTATGGTTTGGAACAATGTTCCCCTCTACTGTGCACAGTGTGCGGACAGCAAATGTTTTCTTCCACGCATAGCACAGTCCACAGGGGCTTGATGTGAGCACCAGGTCACCTGAAATTAAGGAGAGGCCATATAGTCAGAGCTAAGGAGAGGGAACCTCTTGCTGTCTATGCTCCAGTTAATCCATTGCCATCTGTCTTTATTTTGCTGACTCACTGCTTTCATTTGGGTTGGCAGTTCTTTTGCTGTTGGCTGCAGTCTTTAACTGTTTACAGAGGACTGAGATGGATGGAAAATTAGGGGCTTTGCATTCATTCCCTGAATGAAATCCTACCCAGGTACTGTGGGCCTCTTTTCAAGGGGCTGAGGCCAAGGCCCTTGGATTTTGATGGATGGTGGAGATTAAGTGTAGGGTAACACATCATTTAGTCTGATTGCAAGGCCAGATTTCTCCCAAGTGCTGCCAAATGAGCTGGGAGGTCATGTGAATTGTCTGCCCAAGCACAAGGGAACACCATGCCTTTCAATTAGAACAAGGATCAACGATACGTGGGTTTGAGTTTGTCAGAGAACATGGAGTGCCTAAATCCTATACTTCATTCAAGGTTCCCTTGAAGTTTGACTTCATCCACAGAAGCCTTATGTGCATACCATTTTTTCAGCATGCTCCACCACATCACTCCAAACTGCACTTTCCGACACTTTGCATCTCATCAGCACCTGGCTTCTGTTGTGCACTGTTGTGCTTTTTTCTGCTCTTCTGGAGCCATCCCTCAGTGAATCTGGAGATATCTGTTCTTTATTCCAGTGAGTGATAAGCTCATCAAAGCGAAATGTTTTGCAGCCTTCATGGAGCTGAGAGTGATGACCATACATTAGCTATTCAAGGTTGCCCACCTTTAAGGAGGAAATCATACTACTACTGATAATGCTGCTAAGCTCACATGAACAGGTACCTCCTGAGGCAAATCTGTTACCTATGTTTCCCCTACATAAAGCCATACACCTCTAGGTTCTTTTTCTCCTTTTTTTTTTTCTTACTATCCCAATTCCCAGGGAAGAATGGTCAACACCAAGGCTGGTAGGCTCTCACTACTTCAGTATAGGTTCAAAAGATTGTGCTTCTCAAGAGGAAGGACTTTGAGCAGATCCTTGGAGGTGAGCTGAGCAAGGACAGAGAAAAAGAAAGAGTGTCAACTGTGCAGTGACCTTGGCCAAAGAGCCTTGGATCTAGAATAATAGACCCTCAACTCCCTGCTCCCCAGAAATGATCTAACACTGACAGAAAATGGCCATAAAAAAAGGTTAAAGTAGATCTTATCCCACTTTCATCTGAGTCAAACCCCATGGTATCTTAGCACAGTCATTCAATATCAGACATTCTAGAAGTGTGCCCATTGAGTGGTAGCTCCACTTGCATCATCTTCCCCCCAGAAAGTAGTAGTCATAAGACAAAACAGAGGTTATCAAAATTATTTCTTTAAAAACTAAGCATTATATAGACAAGCTACGAAATGGAGGTGCTTCTCAATAGCATCCATCCCACAAAGTGGTTTCTATCAGTGAGAGAGGAAAAAATGTGGCCTTCATACATTGGAGCCTTCTTCTGCCACTGGCACGACAACCTGAAGTTCTGAAATGATTAAATGTGTAGTGACCGTAGAACTCACCAGATCCACTCTTAGGTATATACCCAATAAAATTGAGGGAAAAAAATGTCCACACAAGATGCATGCATGTCCATGGTCAAGGTAGAAAGAACTCAAATGCCCCTCATCTAATGAATAGATAAATAAAGGTGACATATTCATACAAGAGGATGTTAGTCACACACACACACACACACACACACACCAGGGAAGTCCACAACCTTAACAAATCTTGAAAGCATTATGCTGAGTTAAAAAAAAAATACCATCACCAATTACATCATATGATTCTGTTTTACAAAATGGAAGAAGAGGCAAATCCATAGAAAGGGAAGCTAGATTGATGGTTGCCTAAGACTTGGCAGACTGGGGGATTCAGAGCTGGGACAATGGGAGCTAAATGAAGTAAGTTCTTCTAAGATGTTGAGAATATTCTAGAAGTGATTGTGATGATGGCTGTCAACTCAAAATATACAAAAACAAACCCAACTGAATTGCATACTTTAAATGGGTACATTGTGTAGTTTGTAACATATATCTCAATAAAGTTGTGAAAAAATTAGCCTCTCCTACCAGCTACCAAAGGTAGGCTCTCACTACTTCAGTAACAACATGGACATCCCCTTCTAGACAGTTCTTCTCAGGAGATAGAAATGATAAGCATAAACTTGGACACATGCCTCATAAGGCTAGATCATTGGGAGGAAGCCTTGTTAATACCCACAAACTTTTGGAACTTTCCTTATTGCCTTTTAATTTCCTTTTTGAGATGAGTCTCACTAAAAGCCTAAGCTGGCTTCAAACTTGTGATCTTCCTGTCATTGCAATTACAGACATGTGATGTTAGACCAAGCTTGACTAGCCCTTACAGCAACTCCAAACCCTAATTTACAGGGTCCATAATATTTGACTGGAAAGAACCTCTGAGTCTAACCCACTCTGATCCCCCTGAAAGATGTTCAGTAAGAGGAAGCAACGTGCCTGTGTCACAGAACTTGTCAGTGGCAGAGAAAACAAAAACAAAACCAGAATCTTATGCTCCAAACACCCACTTCTTGAGGTTTCTCCTGCATGACTTCTCCCATTCCCCTGGCCTCTCCAAAGCAGCCACTTTAACATTTCTGCTGAAACTTAGGACGAGCCAAGTCTGAGATTCCAAGCACAAAATCAGGGGAATTTACCATTCTGCAACTACGTTGCAATTTTCCTAAATAGTGGGTCAGGAAATCAGTATTATAAGTCTCCCAACACCAGGATGTGGACAGAGTACAGGATTTGACCCCTGGTACAGCTAAATTTGCGGAATAGTCACAGGCTTTTCTTTATACTGTACTTGGTGGAATTAGAAGAGAAAAATAATATTCTTCTTAGGAAAACCTTGGTAACTGCAGATTTGCTGGCAACCTTATTTCCTCTCGCCTTCTTCGAAGAAACCAAATGAAAAAGCAGCAATACAAATTAGTCCTGACCAGCAGGCCCGGAACCAAAACAAAACAAAGTGGAAAAAAAAAGTAATAAAGCCCCAACCAAATCAGGCTAAATATTTAAATCAGAATGGAAAATATAGCCAACTCTCTGCCAACTGGAGCTCTTGAAACACGAATCTCCACTTGATTATCGGCAATATCCTCTTTCCAGGTCAAGAGCAAGCCGGGGAATAAATTTTGAAGCCCCTTCGTCTGCATTCCCATATTTTTTTCTGACGGTCCTGTTTTATGGCAGTGAAATCATTTTTCATGCTTCTTGAAGTCAGATCGGCCCCATAGTAAAAGATGCGCTTACTAGTTCATCAGTCAACAGACACTGTGTTCTAGGCACTGTGTGGGTGTGGAAGAAGACAGGAAACGGGGGAGAAATGCTGCCTCTCTGACAGGAGCAGTACACCTCCAAAGTCAGGTAAGAGGAAGGGCAAGAGGACAAATGTTTGTTGACTGTTAGTGAGGAAACTAGTCTTTCTGGAATTAGGCGGGGGGGAAAAAGGGGAGAGTCAGGTAGTTGGTTGAAAACAGTTAGAGACAAATTGTAGAGGCAATGGAGAATCTTAAGGAGATGAATAGCAGATGAAAACGGCACTGGGGAAGCCTTTTTACCCCTCTGTCAACATTGGGTTAGATGTTCTCCTCTGGACTCCACGAATCCTTTGAGCTCTATCAGAGCAGTTTTCACATTTTCCTATCATTTGTTGCTTTTGTGCGTTTCTTCCCTTCAAACTGAATTCCTTGAGAGAAGTGCTCTGTCTGGCTGTTTGCATATATCTCTCGTAGCTGAACAAAGGGTTTAGCATGTGGTTGATGTTCAGAAAATGTTTGTTGCTGGGACAGAATAGGATAGAACACAAGAACTTTAGATAACAGGGAAGGCCTCTCTGCAAAAGAAGTCAGGCAGAGGAAACCAGTGAGGAGGTTGTTTCTCTGGTGCAGATATAAGAAACTGCAAGAACACAGGACTGGAATGCAAAAGGTGTGGGGAGGGGGTAAGCTTGGTTAATAATGCCGATGTGACAAAATAAAGCAAAATGTCTGTGGGACTGAACCAGGTTCCCCAAGATGCAGTGTGGCGGGTCCTACAGACCACAGCAGGGTTAACCAGCCCCCCTTCCATTTTGTGGACCAGTTGGTCATGGGCCCAGCTGTCTGTGGGGACTCTAGTCCTCCTGTCCTCTTAATGTCTAGAGGTAAAGGGGATAACTAGACTACTGTTGACCCGCCTTTTTTGCCCAGCTGTCTTTTGCTGGCTATGCTGAGTCCCGAGAGAGCTAGAGCTGACCAGTAAGTCTCAGCTCCAGAGGGATGACCTGCCACAGCCCCCTTAATCCTATGCTCTCCACCAGGCTCCCACCACCTGGAGGTGTCACACAAAGATGCTCCAAACAAAGGAAAACTCCAGCCCAAGAAACAAGAGACACCCTTTCTTCCCCATGCCTGTTTCGTTCCACCTTCAGTCTTTCTGCTTCCCCAGGCAGAGGGGGGTTGGCAGGGTGGGGGGTGGGGGGGGAGGGGGGAGTGAGAGAAAAACCACGGAACTTTTCAAAATCCCATTTTCCAACAGCTAAATCAGATTCATTCTGTGTCTCCTGCACAGACTGCATTCGTCTGGGTAATGTAAACACTGTGAGGCCACAGCTGTCTGCCAGCTGCAATGTTGAAGCCCATTTCAGGGGCATGAAAAAAACCTGTCTGTAACCATCACAGATGAGAAGTGTTAGCTAATGAATGGGCCCTGCTGAGACCAGAGCCCAGCTGAGTTATTTCAGTCTTGGGCCTTAGCAGAGATTTTTATTGGGTAACACATTTCAAATGCTCCAGTAACTCTCTAGACCCCAGATAGGAGCCCATTGCTCAATCTCCCCCACCCTACCTCCCTCAAAAAAAAAAAAAAAAAAAAAAACTAATTTACTCCAGGGACATTCCTGGTGGCAGCTCAAGAATCTTGGCATTTGGAGTGCTGGGTGATTGTTTAAAGAGGGTACAGTAGGGGCTTAGAAATGCCATGGGTCTTAGGCTCCTAGCAGCAGTATAAAGAGCACCTCTTTCCAGAAGCAAGGCTGTGTGTAGCTTCTAGTTGATCTGGCCAGCATGAAGCAAACTGAGAGACAACCAGCTCAGAGCCGAACATCAATATTTTTTTTTTTTACTAGGCCTAAACTGATAAGGTTTTAGTTTTCATTTTCTTAAGATTGTGTTTGTGTGTGGTGTGCTTCTGTGTGCTTTTTGGGTGTGCATGTATGTGCGTGTACATAGTGGAATATGGGTGCACACATCCCGCAGAATACATGTGCATATCAGGGGGCAGCCCTGCAGAGTTGTTCCTCACATTTCACCTAAAGACAGGGTCTTTTGTCTGTTGTTGGTAGTCACTGTGTATGCCAGGCTAGCTGGCCCAAAAGCTTCTGTGGATTGTTCTGTGTCTGCCCAGACTTTTCAGAATGCCCTAGAATATGAGTGGGTGACGGATGATCAGCCACGTGTAGGAGAGGAACCCGGAAGAGAAGTAAAGGCTAATAACAAGCCAGTGGTTTTGTGGTGGTAGAAATTAAAAATTACATAAAGTTTACTACTTGAACAATTGTCAAGTGCACCGTTTAGTGGCAGTCGACACGTGTTGGATCATTACAACCTCTGCCTTGTCCTGAGACATTTTCATCACCCCCCCCCCAAAAAAGACTCCCATATGCTTTAGACATCCGTTCCTCACTCCTTCTCCCAACACCTGTTGGAAACAGCTAATGTCCTTTCTAACTCCAAATTCACTTATTCTAGATGTGTAAGTGGAATATGTGATCTTTGGTGTGAAGTCAGCCTTTTTTGAATGCCTACTGTCTGCCAGTCATCATAATCAACATGAGAAATGAGCCTTGAATGCACATCAGCTAACAGGAACTGCCATGTCTGGGGTAGTACTTAACCTGTGAATGGTGCATGCTAGGGATTTATTTGTACCATCTTCTTTCATCTTTGTAACAGCCCTAAGGTAGAAAATAGTAATGTCCTTAGTTTAAAAAAAATCAGCACTGCAAGGCTTAAAGAAATTGAACAAGTAGACCTAGTTTGCACTAGTAATTAAGATTTCAACTTGAGTCCTTCTATTATTTATCATCCATTTTAGCCCTACTTAGAACCATCCTGTTTACTTGGAGACTACATACATAGATGCTACATACTTTCTTTGTGTTATGTGATGCCTGACCCATCTTGCCCCACACCCCACTGCCGCCACTTAAATCCCTACTGTGACAATACCCCCTGCAGAGGAATAATCTCTGTTGGCTTTTGTGAAGATGCTCGTGTGTTGTCAGAGATAAGAGCCTAGCATAAGGGTTCTCTCATGATAGTGTAGCTTAGTGGTAGAGAGCTCTGCCTGGCACCATCTCCAGCACTGCCGAAGAGTGGGAACAAGATCATATGTCTAGTCTCAGCATCCTAGTGTTCACATGCCCTTGGGCATACCCAGAGTTTTCGTTCATCCCTAGAGAGTGGATACAGACCCTTCCTTTCTCTCTTACTCATGAGAACATATGGGAATGGTAGCAAGAAATGTTTATGCCAAAATCTCTGAGTCCACTTAATCTTGTTTTTTTTTTTTTTTTTTTTTTTTTTTTTTTGGTTGTTGTTGTTATTGTTGTTCATGAGCCCGAGTTTCTCTGTGTAACCCTGGCAGCCCCGTAACTCTCATTGTAGACCAGGCTGGCCTCAAATTCACAGAGATCCACCTACCTCTGCTTCCTGATTAAAGACATGTTCCATCACCACCTGGATCAAATT
The DNA here is from genome assembly GCF_030254825.1 of Meriones unguiculatus. Lineage (NCBI taxonomy): Eukaryota > Metazoa > Chordata > Mammalia > Rodentia > Muridae > Meriones > Meriones unguiculatus. The sequence goes on from NC_083369.1 coordinate 120,247,367, forward strand.
TATTTTTAAGTAAGTCATATGCAAGTTTTAATTTGGTATTTGATTAACAGAAATAAATAATAACTGGTTGGCAGACACTACCAGCATGTCCTGACATAAAAAAGATGAGCCTTTGATCCAAACACATCTGGAGGTTCCAGAGAGGTCTTATTCAGCTCATTTGGTTCCAGTGTGCAGGTAAACACTCAGATAAGGCAAATTCTCCCTGACAAATAAAGAGCCTGTCTTGACAAACAAGGTCTTGAGGAGGCTTTGAGAAGCAGCTACAAAGTCTATGCACACCTCATACCAGACTTTTTTTTTATAGTTGTTAGTTTTTGTTGTTTTGAGATAAGGTCTTGTTATATACTCCAGACTGGCCTTAAACTCGAGAATTTTCTACCTCAGTCTCCAAAGTCCTGGGATCATGAGAGTGAACCACAGGCTCTGCTCATACCTAGATGTTAAAATGATGACTGGCCACATCTGACGGAGGGATTCTCATGTTCCAGCTGCCTGCACAAGACGTCAGAGCAACAGCCTAACTTGGGAAAAGAGTAAAGGAAAACAAGAGTTGTTCCACTCTTTCATGCACTCCAGGATGTGTGTTTAAAAAATCCAGAAATGCAGGCAGAATTTGGGAAAGTTCAATGGAATGAAAAGAGACAAATATTGATACTCAACAGTCAGGTATAGAAGAAGAAGAAGAAGAAGAAGAAGAAGAAGAAGAAGAAGAAGAAGAAGAAGAAGAAGAAGAAGAAGAAGAAGAAGAAGAATTGGAACAGCCTAAATTCAAATAAGCAGAACAGATGTGCCTCATGTGTTATGACTTGAAAAATCTTTCCTTCATGTGGGATCAGTTAAAAATCAAGCTTGGGACTTAGTGTATGTTTAATATAAAAACTCTCAGTAAAAATACTCTAGAGACAAAATCCAAGCAAGGGCATGCTACAATCACTAGTGCAAATAATCAACTAGTCAGCATTTGCCTGTGAGAGATCAAGGCAGGCGAATGTGTGAGGATGACAATTACTGAGAGTGGAGGTGGTGATAGAGAAGAATGTTCTTTGTCATCAAAGCTCACCAGAGCTCAACACAGAAACTTTTTTTGGCATAAGTAAGATTTAGAATTTGGAGCTGCGTTGGGGGGGATGCATCAATTCTTTTTATTTACTTATTTATTTTATTATTTTATATTATTGGAGATGGGGTATATATATATATATATGTACATATACACATATACATGCACATATACCTACCTACCTACCTACATACATACATACATACATACAAGGCTGGTCTGAAATGATTGGCCTTAACCTCACAGCAATTCTCCTATTGATGCTGCTGTGACTCCTAGTATGAGTCATCAAGCTCATTGAGTCTTATGACAATTAATACAGAAGAGAAGAATTTCTCAAAATCTGAGCTCAGTTTAGGCACTGGGGCAGACATGAAAAAAAAAATGAAACCAGGCAGAATGTCTGCATTCAGTATCTTAGGAATTTGGTTATTTTATTTATTTCTCTACATCAGAGAAGAACCCAACATGAGAACTGGAAGACAAACTAGGGTCGCACACACTTTGCTGATGCAAGAACAAATTGGCATATGCTTTTATATCGCAGCACCAGCTAACAGCCCTTTTGTTTTAAAGAACCCATGGAGAAAAATAACTACCTGATTCAAAAGAGGAGAAACACAAAACAGACAGCCACAAAGAAGTCTTGATGAAACCAGAAAAGGGCTGAGGATGTTGGGAAGCTGTCTAGTAAAGGCCAGGCAAGAAAGATTAAAGCAGAATACTTACAGCAGACAGAAGGCATGGAAGAGATGTCATATGATCAAAGTGTATAGAGAGACTCCTTAAAGGTCATGGCCCCAGGGGACTTGGACATGTCAACCTAATTTTGGCTGCAAAAGAGAGGGACATGTCTTGTAATGTTTTGCAAATTAGGAAGAAACTGACAAAAATGGGGGGGGGCAAGATTAGTATCCAAAGAGAGTAGTAAATGTAACAGGAAACATGAAGAAAATACAAAAACCTCATTCCAAAGGGTGTTATGAAGTTACAAATAATTTCTCAAAGAATTTCCAATAAACCTATTTCTGGCCTATCAATAATGATAATAATAATAATAATAATAATAATAATAAAGATGCTAGCAACAGCTACCATTTCTTGAGTACTTTCTGTGTGCCAGGCATCATGCTGCGTGAGTTCACTATGTTGTTGTTGTTTTTCATCTCTTCCTTCCATCCTTACTTTTTCATCCTATAGTAGTGACATAGGCAATATACCTTTTTTTTTTAGATGGGGAAAGAGGCTCAGAAGGACTGAAGCATTTCTCCTAAGCAAAATAGCTGTGGATCTCCCCATCACATCCAGATCTCCTTTAATTCTTTAAAACAACCCCCCCATCTTGACTCTGTCTGTGTGGTGGCTTAGTTAGTTAGCACTCTTCCTCTAACAGAAGAGAGATTTGATGAAGGTGAGCTTTTACAACGTTCTTTCTGATTGGAGGGAAAGATGAAAGGGAAAATAGATGCCCTAGGAACAAGGAGCCCATTAGGAGGCTGAATCAGTGAAAGGGAGTGAGGGTGGGGGGTTGGGGGAAGATTCTGATAAGTAGCTACAAAGAAGAACTGACAGGCAGCAAAAAGGTATGGTATCCTGCTTTGCCTGTCTTGGCCTTCACCATTCACAATACAGAAAGCTTCCTAAAACAATGCAAATAGATCTATCTTATACTTTGTGTGTCTGCTGAGAATCCTATGGCATGCACCTGAGATGAACATGTTGTGCACGGGGTGGGGGGGGGTGGCCTCAAGGATTACATATGTAAGACCAAGCCACAGAAGTAATATTTGTAGGCTGAAGCCTAATTTATCGACTGGAAATGTAATAGCTAGTAATCTCTTGCCTAGCATGCATGAAGCCCTGGATTAAATCTCCAGCATTGCATGAATAAAACAGTGCATGCCTGTAATCCCAGCACTCAAGAGAGGTGATCAGAAATTCAAGGTCATTCTCTACTATACAATGGGTTTGAGACCAGCCTTCTCTCCACGGCTCTAGGACCCCATCCTAGAAAGAGAGAGAAAGCTTTTTTGTTTGTCTGTTTTTGTTTTTTTCATGACATGGTCTCTCTGTGTAACCCTGGCTGTCCCGGAACTCACTCTATACACCAGGCTGGCCTTGAACTCACAGAGAACCACCTGTCTCTCCTGGGACTAATGGTGCGCACTGCCACTACCCAGCTTAGAAGTATTTTAAATATTATTAAACTTTGGGGTGAAGATCTTCATAATAATATTATTTTTTTAATTTGGGGTAAGGAAAATCATGTATATGGAATATGTAGGAATAGCAGAAATAACTGGGTTCATTGGTCATTCAGAAATGTAATCTAAAATCCCAAAGCCTTTCATATCTTCTGTACCCACCACATGCCAATTTTGTTGAAACTAATGACAAGAAGAAAGAACAGAAGGTGTTGTAACCATTTGGGAGCCATTTTCAATTGCTGGCGATCTGGTACCTCATCCCTCTTCATTACTTCATTTTAGGGCAGAGGACCTTTGCTGACATGCTGAGCAGCTGGATGGCTATGGCTGTCATTTAATAGAGCAGAAAGCCTTTTGAGGGGCTCCTGGAAGAAAGCTGACAAACTGAAATTAGGGCAGTTTTGAGCTATAACGGCAACTTGACTTTCTTTGCTGTTGAGAGGGCTGCCTAGGGTTTAGTGAGGGAATCTAAATAACTTCTTTAAAATAGCTCCCAAAGGGAAGGGAAGATAAACTTGAGTATTAAATATAATAATATGGCCCTCTATGTGATGATACCTCAGTATGCTGCAGCTAAAGCCACTGCTTGGAAAAATCCCCAACAGCAAATATCTCTAGCCAGTAAAGCTTCCTCGTACTGATGCCTAGATTATGGGCATCATGAACCAAATGAAAAGGAGGAACCGGGAGCAACTAGGGTTGGAAATAGTTGTAGCCAGCTGCCTGTCCCCAGATAGGATGCCACCAGGTCAAATGCAAATAACTTTCAAAGAGCCAACCTACAGGTGGAAACAATAGGCTTGCTTTTGATTTCCATAGAATGCTGCTAGCATCTTATGCTCTCATTTGACAGATACTTTTGGAGAATCTGCTATGTGCCGGGGCACTATGAAAGGCACTGGCCTGACAGTATTGAATAAAAGTGGAGCATCCCTGTGCCCCTAGGAGCTTACTGCTTCATCAGAGAGATGACTGCAAAGCAAAGACGCAAAGACTCAGTGTCATCCACTGGGGACTGGTGCCACCAATGCCCCCCGTGGGTACATGTTGGAATCTTGTATATAAAATGTTATAGTGTTTGCATATAACCTTCACATCATCTCGGTACTTTATATAATCTTCTGATTAGTTATAATACTTAATTCCATGTAAGTTTCATATGAATAGTTGTTGTGCTATATTGTTTAGGGAGCGGTGAATGGGGGCGGGGTGGCTGGACATGTTCCGCACAGATGCAACTTTGTAGAAAACACTTGCATCTGCAGTTGGTTGAACCCAAGGATGTAGAAGCCATAGATGTGGAAAGCTGGTTTTAATTACTAATGCTAATGAGGCATATGAGTTACCAAAAAAAAAAAAAAAAAAAAAAAAGTCTTGCAGAAAAGAAAATACACAGGTAGGGCCTGAGTTAAGGGATCAGGATGAATGGATTCTGGATGAAGAGAAGGGAATTGTTCATTCCAGGAGCCAGGAGAAGAGTCTCCAAGGCTAAAGGGAGCGTGGATGTGAAATCTCTTTGAGCATGGCTATTGAAGCTACTGGTCAAGCAAGAAAGAGTTTCCTCCTTCTTAGTGGCAAACCGAAGTGCTCTGGGTTTTTGTGGTTCCTCAGGGGCCAGGGGCCCAAATTGGTTCCAGAGATCAACTTTGATGTTTCCCAGAGAGAATCCATGGTGGGTGCCTGCTTGTAGGTTCAGTCAGATGGATAAGAGGAGCTTCTAACATATTCAGAAAGCCTCCTGTCTCAGAGACTCTTCCCACTGTGATTTCCACTCCAACCTTGTATCTGAGAGAGAGGAATGCTTGCCTGCTGAGAGCTGGGCCTGCATTGGTTAAGGTTAACAACAGTTGAGGCAGCACTCTGCTTTGGGAAAAATACAAGGAGCAGTAGAGACTGAGAGCAAGAACTGGAGCCAAAGAGCAGCCACTGCCAACAACTTCCGTTTCTTCCCTTTCCTTCCCGCATAGCTGCCCACAGGGCCCCTGTGAATGTTTATGGCAATCTGTTTGTTAACAATTAACAAAGGAGAGAGCCCTTTTGGCATTTCTTTTTTCACCCAGGCGTCCTAGATTTCTCCCTATGAAACTGCAAAATACGCAACTTGGGTGGATATTTGGCTGAATTGCTTTGAAGGGTTTGTCAGTGCCTAAAATGGAAATTGTTAGAAAGCAGAGGAGAGTGGTTGCCAGCAACCATGAAATGGTAATGACCAAATCATTTATTTTTGCAATAAAATGTCATCCCCTAACACTACAAAAGCAGATTTTTTTTTTTTGAGCTTAGTACTGACTACCTAGAAAATTCTTCTGAGGAGATCCAGTGTACCACACCCCCAACCACAAATACCCCTGTCTTTCTCTCACCTTGGTCTTGCCTCCCAAACTAAGCTGCTTCCACAGTTTTGGAACTTAGCTGCAACCTGGGATGAATTAAGAGGTTGGCTGATTATGAAAGGTAATCAGACTTCAACCATCCTATAAAACAAAGAGGAAGTTCATTTGCTTCTAAGATGGTGTGTGGTCGACATTCTTTTCACATAGGAAAGCTGGTAGGCAGCAACAGACTGTACCCCAAAACCCAACGTGGATGTTTAAACAATCTAGTCAAATCTTCCTATCAGAGTAGTAGCTTGGAGACATGGCCCTTAATAAGGGTTTCTGTGTGTATCGCCTCAGTTAGCAAACATATCAGGCAGAATCTACCATTTGGTACCTGTTAGTTTTGTACTCTGACCCTTTTGTTTGGCACTTAGAAGGAAGAGACTGGAAAATATGTTGTAGGTTGACACTAGAGAATGAGGATGATCTGCTAGGATTTCTTTGAAAACAGCCATTAAACTACTGTTCCTTTGGGCCAGTTCCTGGTAGGTTTCAACCACAAATGAAGCCCCAAGTCTTTCTTTTAGTTTTTCCATATTGGCTTCTGTATTGGGATTAGTGTAAATTTATACCACCATAAATTTTATTTTAAAGTAATATTGTATAAGCCTTTGGCTTGAAAGTACTGCAGTAACATCTGCAATGCTGAAAATTAAAAAGGAAGATAGCTCCACTCAGCTTTCATTCCAGCAAACTTTGGGAATGAATTATCTTTAGATCACAGTCATCAGGGCAATTTTTGAGTAACTTATCTTTGACAGAGATGGCTTTCCTCAGTCATTTGTGTGGTTGAGTGTGATCCATTAGGTAAGCAGACCTACTGTGAAAACCAAACCAAAACAAGCAAAACTCTCCTAAGAGAACTAGTGAGATGACTCAGAGGTTAAGATTTTTGGCTGCTCTTCCAGAGGATCCGGGTTCAATTCCCAGCACCCACATGGCACTAACTCCAGTTCCGGGGGACCCAGCATCCTGGTCTTCTTTCTGAGGGCACTACATATATATAGTGCGCACACATAGCTCACAGTCAGTTGCTTGTGCTATTACTATTTTTTGAAAGCCTATGTTTCTGCCTCTCTAGTATGCAAGACTTCTTGAGCAGCCTACCGGAAAGCATGGTTCTGATATAGGTGTCTCTTTCTCCCAGGCTCCCTTGTAAGATTAACTCATGAGGGAATTACAAAGTAGCCACACTGTCACTTCCCTCCCTTTGCCCATCTTTAAAGTGTCCTCTCAACCCACAGTCCCTGTTACCAGACAGTAGCAATGACTCCATAATGATTCCACTTTGAGAACAGAGACGACTGGAACAACTTGAGGTCATGGTATCCTTTCCCCGGGGAGTGACCCCTTAAACTGTTCCACAGCTAAAAGGACTGTCTTCTGCCCTTTATTTTGTGATTGTCCAAGAATGAAAAGGCTGTCACTGGCATGGTAGAAATTCGGTCCTTTCTCTCCTTGCCTTGACCCAGTTGTAAATTTTTGGTTCCGACATTCTTTGGAATACAAGGAAACTCTTGCAGTAGATTATTGGCCTGAGTATCTGGGAACCGCACCACTGTCTCAGCTTCAGTTGCCTCATCCACACTGAGAAGTGCTGGTAGTACACAAGTTATTAGTCCTTCCCTAATCCTGACATTTGGCTAATCTAATGGAGTTATGTAGCTGAGGAACGTAGCTGGGTTTTCAATAGTTTCTTAGCTCCACGGAAAGCTTTCTTATATAATGTCCGTTCCCCGTGTCTCCCTTTTTAGAGGAAAATACAACTCATTCCATGACCAAAAAGAGAACATGTTGCAGAGCAGCAGGTGGAAAGGTTTTTTTTTTGTTTTGTTATTTTTTTTTTTTTTCTCTTTTTCTTCTCTGTGGAAGGGATCCAGAATTCCATAGAAACCAAGACAGTCACCAGGCCTGGACAAAAGAGGTAGAAACATGAGGCAGGTGGGGCAGATAACTTCATCAGCACCGTCTTCACTCCTGCCATAATGCTGACCTGCTCAGAAGCAACAATGGGAGAGTATGACTCCAGCGCCTCCATTTATTATCCCTCCCACCTAGAGAAAGTTCATTAGCACTATGCACCTCGGTTTCTTCATCTGTAAAATATGAAATGGTCATAACCGTGTACAGTAATGTAGTGGGTTTAAATATTAGATGAGCAAGTAATGTGCATACAACAAAGCTGATGCCCACCCATTACGTGTGCCAGGGTCGGATATTTCGATCCCTTGGTCTTCTATGTTCAGAGATGGATACTCGAATTTATAGGGTTACATTACACACATCTGTCCTCTTCCTGTGTCTAAGACTCTCCGTCACCTTGGAGAACTATATGGTCTCAAACAGTGTCTGTGTGCTTCTGGAATATGTGAGTTTTCTTCTCCCTGAGAGCTAACATTAGGTCCAATGAAGGACCTCAGGCAGACTTTGTCCTCCTAGGTTCATGAGCCAGTGCCAGCAACCAAAGGAATGGAAAAACCTCTCTGGTGAGGGGAGAAAGTGTGGTCACTTAAACCTCAGCCATAAGCAATTGTCTCCAATATTTGCAGAGGATTTAACAGAACGCAGACTTGAAGCTTTTAGTTGCCAAAGTAATTTTTTTTTTTTTTTAGAAAAGAATGTTCCCTGGGGGTTCTCCGTGTCTAGGGAGATCCAAACAAGAGAAAATAGACTGTGGTCAGACCCCGGAAAGAGGTTTCAGCACAGGTGGGAAAAAACTGAAGAAGATTCCCAAAACAGGTTCTGCAGCGTTTTCCCCCAGGTAAATGGGGGAAAGAGTGGCTGGCCATCTGTCTCAGAGCTTCTCATAGGCCATCAAGCAGGAAGAACCTTTGGCAGTGATCTTATCCAAGTCTCTGATTTAAAGATGGGAAGGCGAAGACCTGGAGAGAGGGGACAATTGCCCTATAGTCATATAGCAAATTATTGACAGAGCCAGGATTTAAATCCTAAGCCAAAGATCACACCATGGTACCATAGTGGTCTCTTAAAGGTACACAGACTGCTGTCTCTCCTCACTCTGGAATGCTCTGTAGTTCAAACATACTAAAAAGTAATTGAGGCCCACCCAGAAAGACTGAAAAGGTATTGAGCAGTGCCCAAATTGCAATTCTTCTAGTTTATCTATCCGATTTGGGAGCTCCGGCTGTCAAAGTGTTTCAGCCAAAGTGTTCCTCACTCAACTAACTGGTCTTCTTAACTTACCATTTGAAAGCCGCTGTGGTTAAAGCCGAGCTTGCTGACTCAGCCCATGTAGTAAGGATGACTAAACACAAGAATTTCCTGTGGGGGGATGGAAAATATCTTTCAGATGCATTTGTTTCAGGGAACCTTTCTGATCAGTCAGGAGTTAGCCCACCGTGTGGGCCCATGAGGAAAAGCAGCACCAAGGCAGCATTTGCAGATGTTTTCTTTTTTTTTTTTCTTTGTAAACAATATCGTGGCTGTCTCAGCACCATTTTGGTCTGGCCAGCATTTGCACAGGGCTCCATCTGCCAACTGGTAGAGCCCAAAGCAGAGGGGAGCGGATGTCTCCCCTGACTGGAGGGGCCTTGCACATTCTCCTGCTCAGTCGTCTTCCTCCCAGGGGTGAATTGGGGCTGATCTGCTTTATCTCAAGGCAGTTTCAGTACTGAGCCCACCTTGAATCATTCCGCTGACCGATCTGCAAACAATGTGAGCTGGCTTCTCTCTCCAGGGTGCACCCTGGGGAATTCGCAATCTGGAGAGAAGTTATCATGCTCAGGTCTGAATACCACACAAACATTGGACAACTTTAGGACAAGAACATTGACCCTCAGTGGGATTTCGAACCAGCTTAAAACATTAATCCAGTGAACCCAGAATGTGGATAAGTATTTCAAGACCTTGTGCTGGGAGGGAGTCTGCCTTGCTCAATTAGAAAGTTGGAGACACCTGGTGCATTTGGGCGCCGCAGGTTCGCTTTGCAGCTTGAGAGTTAGAAAAGGGGGCGGGAAAAGGGAGAGGGTGAGCATACTCAGCCATCTCCTGAACAGTTCAGGCATCGAAGATTCAAGACTAAGGGACCTGCCTCATCCTCTCCCTACCCCTTCCCTCGTGCTCGCCACGGAGAGAACAGGACTAACAGCCTCAGAATTCTCAGAGAGCCAAAGATTTCTTTTCTTAAGTGAGTAACGACTTCTTATTCCAATGTGGGGAGTATTTTGGGAGCAAGCAACGTGGAGCAATGGAAAAGTAGCCTGGGGGAGGAGGAGGAAAGAAAGGAGAGAGGGGAAAGAAAGGAGGTAGGGAGAGGGGGAAACTAGTCCAGTCCCTTGCTTTGCAGCAGTATAGGCTTTGAAGTGTTCTTTTGCTTTGCTAAGTGTGCTTCTAACTCTGTCCACACAAAAGAAAACATTCACAAGCTGCGTGCAATACCTGGTAATAAGATGGCCTCAATACACATTTTTTCTGAGTAAAGGAGAGGGAGAGGGAGCAAGAGAGTAAACGAATATATGACAAAAGAATGAGGATTTGTGGGGCTCCTGGGAGCGTCTGAAGCTTAAGTTGAAAGAATGGTTGCAAGCTCTCATGTGTTCAAAAGCTTATTGGTTACTACATTGTGTGTGGGTTCACTTCCTTCTGTGAGTCTTCTGTGGCCTGTCTGAGAGATAAGCGGAGTAAGTGTCCTTTTCTGCAGGGAGACCGGGGCAGGGTCTCGCAGCATTACACAGGCTGGCCTAGCACTCACCGTGTAGCCATCGTTCTGCTTCAGTCTCCCAAGCATATGGAAGCGTGAACATCCACTCACAGCTGCCTAATGGTGGCAAATGAGGCTCAAAGAGGTGAAAAGTGATGGACAATGGACTACAGGCCCTGGGTGCAGTGTACTTCCCAACATACCGCATTGTCTCTTTCTCGCAGATAAAAATCTTTAAAGAGGAAACTGCTATAGAACATTTGCAGCAGATCTGTGCGTTTTGACTGTTTACGTGAAAGCTTAAACATTGGAAGTGCATGAGGAGAAGAAATATCAGGCTGTAGCTAACAATTCTAGTAAAGATTACAGTAAGACTTTGTCTACTCACAACCCAAGAGGCCACGGGGGAAATGGTCTTGGAATGGCTTGCGTTGGGATTATCTAATAGTTTTGTTAAAGAACAATGGAGCCTCTAGTTGGCAAGGAACTAACAGTTGCTATTTGGAATAACACGAGCTGGCTAACGTAAGAAGGCTGATGGCTGACTCGGGTAGGTGAGTGAGCCAATATATACTGAGTCTGCCCCAATCAGGTCCCTGGCCTCTCCTGAAGCCATCAGTTGCTTAGTAGGAACAGATTTGTGGCTAAATCTATATACTTTTACACTGGGGTTAGAGCATTTTGACCTCAGATGCTGGCCTGGCTGTTAAGGTCATATAACCCAGACTCCATCAAATGAACTCACTCCTGTCTAAGTGGCAGCCCAACCCCTACTAACAAAAGAAATTTGCTACCACCCTATGTACAGTTTCTCTTTCTGTCTCCTGGCCAGTCCTTATAGTGGTCATCTGTGTCTTTCACAGGGAACTGGGGGGGGATAGCAGAATTGTCGTGTAAATGTATCTCATGCAGGCAATTAGGCATTGAAGAAAACAAAAGCTTTAGAAAGCAAAGCCTGGGTTTTGTGCCCTAGCTGACTTGTTATTTAAGGGAGTCGTTGTTCTCTGATTTATTGCATTTTAAAAAAGAGAACTGGGTTCATTTAAAGCAGGAGTTTTTAACCTGGGATCTGTTACTCTTGGATAGCATACAAGCAGCTCAATAAATTTCTCCGAAACTATGTGCAAAATTGTGTGAGTTTAGATTTTCCTCATAGGACAGGGTCCACAACTTTCCTCAAGTTCTCAAGGGGTCCTTCAAAAAGGTTAAGAACTATTGTATTAAAAGGAGTAGAAGTATAATTGTGTTGATGAATCAACTGCTGTTTATTCCGAAGACAGCCTTGTTTTCTCTCTACCGTACGGTCCGCTTCACTTTCCCTCCACTGTCCCTGAAAGGTGAATGCCTGTGTGAGAACCCCAATCTCCTCTTGTTCCATTTGTATGCTGATAGCCATGCTTCCATTGGGACAGGGGACTCTGTGATCAGAGAGGTTTAAAACCCAGCTCCTAGAACTTTAGTGGTACTTGTAGACTGAAATGAGGATATTGTTTGATAAAAAATATTGAAATCGACACCAGCTGTAGTTTCTGAGGCAGACCTCTATTCCAAATACTGAACTTTAGAATCACACAGCTGTGTGACCTGGGGCAAGTAATTTAATTGTTTGGAACCTCAATTTCTTCATCTGAGAGATAGGGATAATAACAGGGTTGTTGTGGAGATAATAAGTGAGATAGTAGACATAATGCACAAGGCAGATGCTAAGGGCGCGATAACTGCAAGCATCTTTTCGAGGTAGCCAATTCATTAAGAAGCCCCAAAGCTTTTTTTCTGAGGGGATAGATACATCTGTGTGGCAGTTACCTTCCCCTGCCTGGGACCATGCTCATTCATTAGCAAGGGAACAGACACAGTTAGACCTTTGTCACTTTATCAAAACATGGAGTTTGGCCTGCTCAACAATTGTCCTCTGCTCAAAACAGTGGGAGATCCCTAAAACCATGTTTGACCCCCGAATCTAGAAGTTCTACTATGTGGGGATTTAGGCTGTGTTTATAGAAGACCAGAACAATCGGAGCAGTCAAATCAGCTCAAAACCCCCAACTGGCACTTTGGTCCAGCAACAATAATTGTCCAAAGGGCTTCCCACCCTGCTTCTACCTGATCCTCAAAACAGCCACGTGAAGGAAGCAGAAATAAGCTTAAGCATACACAGTCAACTAAATTTTTCTGTGGGTGCCAAGAAGATACAATGGGAAATGGTAGGCTGTTCAGTAAATGATTTTGTGAAGACTGTACAACCACTTGCAAAAGAATAAAATGGGACCCTTATCTCACACCATACACACACACACACACACATCATCATCATCATCATCATCATCATCATCATCATCATCAACTAAAAGTTAACTAAATACCTAAGTGCAAGAATTAAAATCATCAAACTTCTAGGAGAAAACTAGGGGGATGAGGGGGAAAGATGCTTGATACTAGCCTCCAAATGACTTTTGGATCTTACATCCAGACTTATCGTCCTAGCTTTCAGCTGGCCTCTCCAGCTGGCCTCTCCATCTCCATTCCTTCTCCTCAGTACTGGGTGTCAGTGGTCAGAGTGTGAAAGGCAAGTGGAATGAGGAAAAAGGCGGCTGATTTCGGAAACCTTTGCCTGGAGTCATGCAAATGTACTTCCCTGTAAGAAGCAAGTCCATTTAAGGCCTTTCCTTCTCACCTACATGAGTGGTCCCCCTTTCCATGCATCTGCTTTAAAGAAAACCAGGTGGATGAAGTTGCGTAACCGAGAAGCAGAGAGGAGAGTCTTAGATATCATTCTGTTCCTCCATTTCATTTATTTCGGGGTGGGGGCAGTGTGCATACCACAGCCCACATGTATAGGTCAGAGGACAACTCGCAAAAGCCGGTTTTCTCCTTGCCACCGTGTGATTCTAGGGATCCAGCTCAGATTATCAGGCTTGGGGTCAAGTACCCCCCAACCCACTGAGACATCTCACTGACCTAGGAGACTCTCTTTTTGGTGTTGCAAAATAGTTCCCCCCCCCAAAGGGTTCACAGAGGGCTCTTTAGTCTAGAAACCACCTTAACTGGTATATGAGTCACTGCCTCTGTTCAGGAGAGGCCCTGCACTGTGAAGAAACACTTCCCAGGTTCCCTCTTCAGTGCATTCTTGAGGTTCTACTTGGTGTCCTAGGTCTCTTGAAAAACCACCTCCCAGCCTGCACAGGTCTTCGCGAACCTGTGAATGGCGAGTCACTGTTCCAGAATGAAAACTGTAGAACTGAGGTCTGCAGAAGGGGCTCAATTCCCTGGCTTCTGCTGAGCATTTCTTTCTCAGAGTGGAGGATTTACCTTGGAAATAAGAACAAGGTGACTTTGTACTAAGATTCCAAAGAGATTTCAACCTGCTTCCTTTGCCAGAGCGGCCCATGCCCAACCGGACCTCCTTGTACTCTGAAGGCAGATTGCTAATAGCAAGGCAGGACCCAGGATGAGTTTGGAAGGGAAGCACGCACTTGAACATTAAAGGTTACCCACAGAGGCCTAACTCCACGTAGGTACTGCCTCTCTAGCTTGGGGGTGTGGCAAGGTAAAGGTGCCACGCATTCACGCTGGTCGCAGTATTCCATTTGTACAAACTTTAAAGGAATATAAAGCTGCCTTTGTTGCCTTTGACTTACTTGCCTTTGCTGGATGAAGCTCTGTGACTTCAGGGTTAACAGAGGCTAGGGTGAACGCTGAACATTTCCTTGTATGTTTCTGTATAGATACGTTTCCTTATAGACAAATGTCTGTGCTTCAGAGCCCTGGGCTAAAACCAAGATGTCGATTTATTTTTCTTTCCCATTGTTTCTCTTTTGTGTGTGTGGTGGATGTGTGGGCATATGTGTGTTGGGGGCTGTATGCACATGGGAGTGGATGCATGTGGAGACCAGAAGTAGGTGTCAAATGTCTTTCCTCAGTCACCCACGAGTTTCTTTACTGAGGGAGAGAATCTCTTGCTGAACCTGGAGCTCAGCAATTCAGCTAGCTTAGCTAGTGAGTTCACTCTAGAGATGCCCTGTCTTCATATCTCCTAGTCACTGGGATTATAGATGGGCTACTATGGCTGCCAGTTATGTTTTTTTTTTTTTTTTTTCCTAGAGACAGGGTTTCTCTGTGTAGCCTTGTACTCACTTTGTAGAGCAGGCTGACCTCGAACTGACAGAGATCAACCTGCCTCTGCCTCCAAGAGTGCTGGAATTCCAGGCATGTGCGCCACCATGCCCAGCTTCAGCAAGTTTGTGCAGCAATCGACTTAGCCGTTGAGCCCTATTAGGCCAACTATGCAGCCCTATTAAGCCATATATGCAGCCTAGGTTAGCCTCGAATTCTCCCTATTCAGCCTTACGGATACTACTGCTGTGTGCCCACACAAACAACTATGTTGTTTCATTTTATTTTCTGAGACATTGTCTCACTGTGTAGATCAGATTGACTTTGAACTTATGGTGCTCTGACCTCAACTCCTTGAATGCTGGTATTACACCAAGCCTATCCTGGGTTTTCTAAACAGACACTCATATCATTGTAAGTGTGTGTGTGTGTGTGTGTGTGAGAGAGAGAGAGAGAGAGAGAGAGAGAGAGAGAGAGAGAGAGAGAGAGATCTCCATTTTATACATAAAGAAATTGAAGTTAATGGGCATTTAGTATATACTATCTTTTAAGTGAGACACTGATAACAGTCTAATTTGCTCTTTTTAAAATAAATTCCTGCAAATGATGTTTTTACTGTCTTTTAAATTAGATGTAGTTATATGTGCATGTGTGTAAATGCCTATGTATGTGGGCACATGTGTGCCTGTACACGTGGAGATCAGACGACAGTTTGTGGGACTTGGTTTTCTCCTTTTACTATAAGGGTTCTGGGGAATATAAAACTGACTTTGTTGCCTTTGACTTACTTGCCTTTGCTGGTCAGATAGAGAGCCCTGAGGCTTCAGAACTAGCAGAGACTAGGGTAGACATTGCACATTTCCTTGTATGGAACTCAGGCTTCGTATCAACAGCCTTTACCCTTTGAGCCATCTCACCTGCTGTGTAGTTTCCTCCTATTAGCTGACAGTATTCTTGCAACTCTTTGCCAAACTACTATCATTCATTATCTAAGAACACGACTTTTATGGATGTACAAAACAATTTGTCATAAGGGTAAAGTGGTAAACACTTTTGAATGCTTAAGCAGCATCTGTCATCTCAATGTGAGTCATTTCATAGATGTTGTGATTTTGTAAGGCCAGGGGTGCTACAGTCATATCATGTTGACTGAAACACTCAAACCTACCACTCTCCTACCTGCTGGCTCAAGGTAGGATCCCAGCTAGCTCTGGAACCGTGGAACGTGCAGAGAGTACTGTGTTGCCTGGTACAAAATGTTTTCTTGATCATGTGGCTAAGGAGCAGAAGGCATGGCAAAGGCATCAAAAGTGACCTCTTATGTTGGCGGCAGGGGGAGGGGAGTTCCTGGAGGAAGCTTGATGTTAGAGAGTAAAAGGATTCTCTCGTAGTTTCTGAAACGCTTCAAGATGATACTACGACCTTGGATAAAACCATGGCAGATGGGAGATTTTAGAAGGAATAAGAGCCAAATGTGAATAACCAGGGGTAGCAGAGATGACTCAGTTCCTTAAGTCCTTGCTCATGAGCATGAGGGGCTGAGGTTAGATCACCAGCATCTACATTTAAAAATGGGGCAACACAACACCCATAGTCCCAGAAACGGGAAGACAAAGAACTAGATGCAGGAGGAGCCTTGAAGCCTTCTGTCCAACCAGTCTAGCGAAATTGGGGAGGTCCATATTCAGCGAGAAAACCTGTCTCAAAAAAACAAAACAAAACAAACAAAAACAAAATGCAACATGGTTAACAAGGAAGGCAACATCAACATGGTCTCCACATGCATGGAAATACACATGTTCATGTGGAAGTATACAGGTGTGTACATGCATACACACACACACACATAAACAGTCCATACGCACCCACCCACCACATATAAAAAAACGTCACCGTATATATGAGGAAAATCTACCATTTCTTTGTTAAAGGGGCAAAATATAGTAAACTGCTAACATTAATGTATTTCTCATAGTCAGGCATAGTGGCGTGTTCCAAATTCATTTTGTCACTCGTCATACCCCAGAAAATAATCAGGCACCATCTTGAGAGGGGGCCTATTATTTGAGACCTTCCTACTCTGGGAATCTGAAATCAAGGAACAATCACACATCAGGAAGTCTGGGATGCACTGTCAAAGTAGAGTGTCAGGATGGGAAATAGCCCAGGGTGGATAGTCAGTGATGGAAAGGGCTGGGAGAAAGCATGCTAAGTTTAAGCAGGAGGAAGCTCATGCTGTTGGAAGTCATGGAGTTGGTAGCTCTGGCCTCTACGGTGACATACATATGCCACCACCTATAATATCTGCATAACATGGGAACCCTGAGCCCATGGCACGGCAACTGGCCTCTAGAACTGCCTTCCCTGCTATGGATTGTTTGAAAGTTCTCCAGCCTTTTTTCCTCCTATGAGCTAATTTCTAGGCAGCTAGGGTCAAAAATCTGTGGGGCCAGCAGGCAGCAGACTGGGTTTCCTCAAATCTCCATATCTAATGCAAAACCCCATGCTCTGTTGATTTCTCTGATTCTCTGACACATGTAGGGGAAATGCCCCTGGGCTGGGGTATTGGTCTCTGGAACAAGTGGGAACCTGGCACAAAGCCCACATGCCCCAAAGCTCCTTCATGCCATCAGTGGTTCCACATATACAAAGAAGTGACATTTCTAAAGGGATGCTGTCAATAGGGGCCAGGAATGCACATCAGTTACCTAGCCTGCATGAAGCCCTA
This sequence comes from Meriones unguiculatus, assembly GCF_030254825.1. Classification (NCBI taxonomy): domain Eukaryota; kingdom Metazoa; phylum Chordata; class Mammalia; order Rodentia; family Muridae; genus Meriones; species Meriones unguiculatus. The sequence goes on from NC_083369.1 coordinate 120,264,516, forward strand.
AGTTTCATCTCAGAACCACAAAAAATGGGGTGTGGTGGCCCATGATTAGAATCTTTTACTCTGGAGGTAAAGACAGGAGGGTCAGAAGTGCAAGGTCATACTCAGCTAAAAAGAAGATCCAAGGTCAGCCTGGAGTACAGGAAACCCTGTTTCAAAAATAAGACTCAAAACAGACATGACTAGATGAGACCCCCTCCACACCACCACAGGACATCACAATGCTGCCAAGCTTAGGGCTGTAGCCCGAGTGTTACCTAGGCTGCCTTCTCATCTAGAGCTTGGCGTCCTTTTCCAAGATGCTTCCATCTCTTGGCAGAACTGAGTTCCTTAGTGCTATAACACTGAGGTCCTCAACTTGCTAAGGGTGTACTTTCTTCTTTATGGCCTGACTGCTTCCTCAAGGCCAGCAGGAAATGCTCTCTTCAGAAAGGCCCCCAGTCTTACTTTTAAATGGTGTTTTCACCCAGTTAATGGCCCACCCAGGAACAAGTCAATTTTGTAAATTCAACGTCAATTGGTAGGAAATCTTAATTCCATCTCGAAACTGTATTTTTATATATTACGATAAGTTGTCTGGTCACATTTGTGAAAAAGAATATATCCTCTCAAAGATGAAAATTGAAGTAAGTTATTCAGTGCTTACATATTGCTATAGTTTAGAAGGAGGGAAAAAAAATCCGATTTAAACTAAAACGCCATTTCGTGTTAGCCAGCTCAGGAATAAACTCGAACCTCCTCAATTCTGAGATTAGTGTTTTTGTCATAGCCCTAAATCACCGATGAAACTAATGGTACCCTCAGCCAAATACAAACATCATAAGGCCAAGTAGCTAATATGGGCAAGTCCCTGGGATCCATCCCCAGCACTACATAAAGCTGGGTGTGATTCTGCATGCCTGGAGTCCCAGTCCTTGGGAGGTAGAGTCAGGAAGATCAGAAGTTCATAGGTCATTCTTAGCAACACAGTGAGTTTCAGAACATCCTGGGTTTCTAGAAATCTTTTCTTTAAAAAGATCTGGGTGCAGTGGTGCATGCCTGTGATCCCAGCACTCAGGTAGGCAGAGGCAGGCAGATCTCTGTGAGTTTGAGGCCAGCCTGGCCTACGAAGTGAGTCCAGGACAGCCAAGGCTACACAGAGAAACCCTGTCTTGAAAAACCAAAACCAAGGGAAAAAAAAGGCTCCTCTGTGTCATTAGTGCCTAGCATAGTCAACATTTGCTGGGAAAAGAGACATAGCTCCCTAGAAGAAATCGTCTTGGCCACGGGCTTTTTGTCACATCCCTATAGGGTATTGAGTAACCTACTTTCTTTTAGAAGTTGCCTCTTTTTTGTTTTGTTTTGTTTTGTTTTGTTTTGTTTTGTTTTGTTTTGTTTTTGAGAATACAGCCCAGGCTGACTGACCTTCAACTTCAACTCCTACTCCTCATACCTCCAATTTCCAAGGACCAGGACTTTAGGTATGCAGCCCCTCCCCAGGTTTATGCACTGCTAGGGATTAAACCCAAGGCTTTATGTATGCTAGGTAAGCAGCCTAGCAACTGAGGAAATCAGTTGGCAGAAATAAGTGTTTATTGGCCCACTTGTGGCTTGATTGTGGTTCTAAGGAGAATGACCATCATTCCCTCAGGCAGATCTCCTGGTCTCTTGCCCTTTGTTTTCTCCTAGTGTGGAAGGAAAGACTGACTACTTGTTTTTAGTTCACTCACAGTGTCCTGAGGAGAGGCAAAGCTGTTGCATTAACATCACTGGGCAGTGACTGGCCATGATCCCCTTTGGAACCTGTCACTGCAGTTGATGTTGAGAATACCAGTGTGGAAACAAATGCTGTCATTGTCACAGCTCAGCTACAGGGACCTCTCCTTCCTTAAGCTGGCAGCTGAGGCTAAGTGTTTGAGTTCTCAGGGCCAGCTGTTATGAAGTAAATGCCAGGCAGAGGTAAGGCAGGCCTCAGAACTGGGCCAAGAGCCAAGTATGAGAGGGGGTATTGATAGAAGGGGACGGAGAGTTAGCAAAAAAAAAAAAAAAAAGAAAAGAAAGGAAAAAGAAAAAGAAAACTTTTTTCTCAGAAGGTTTGAAAATATACAGTATTGCCTCCAAGGCAGACAAAACATCCCCAGGAGGGCTTCCTGAAAACCGCTCTAATTCCCAATAACCTGAAGAAGATTCTAGAGCTAGAATGGCACTGTGAGCGCTTTCCCAAGGAACCTTCTCTTAGGAGCCCTAAGTGATAGCCACACCCTTTGAAGTGAGCTTCAGGTTACACTGAGAAAGAATGGTAACCTGGCGTAATTGTGTCTTTGTTTTGTAAATCTCACAGCATGTGTGAAGAGGGGCAAGATAATAGGGGAGGGGTGCTTAGCAGAAGGCACACTTTTCCAGCCTGGTTCTGGTACTACACGGGGGAGGTCTTCCTGGGGAGGTCAGCGTTGTCAAAGTCTATAGGCCATTTCAACTCCTCTACAGTTGCTAAACCAGAACAAGATACCTTTTATTAAAATTGGAATTATGTCTGATATACAGTTTCCACTGGGGCTGGTGAGATAGCTCAGCCTGTAAAGGCGCCTGCCTCCAAGCTTGAACAGCTGAATCTGATTCTTGGGACCCATGTGGTGGGGAAGAGAGAACCAGCTCCCACAATTGTCCTCTGACCTCCACATGAGCACAATAATAATAATAATAATAATAATAATAATAAACAAATATTTTAAAAAAGAAAGAAAGTTTCCAACTTGATGGATTCCAGTGAAACATTCCTTAGGTTTAACGGCCATGCAGATAAAAGACTGGTGAGGAAAAACAGATCAATCCATTGTTTTAAATCAAAACAAAAGTGGTGGTATTTGTGAGTGGAGAGATCCCTATCACACAAAAGAAATCAGCAGGCTAGGAGTAGCTGCTAAAGAAGTTTAGTGGACAGTTACTAAGGAATAGAGGCCCCAGATTAGACTTGAACTCAGCCTTGTCAGACTTCAGGATTCCTATAGCATTGCATCATACATGCTATGTCAGGGACCACTTCCAAAATTCTGACTCATCTCCCAGGCGAAGGAAGCCATGTCAGCATGTGAATCCCACCCCTGGTGCTATCCCAAGACTCTTTTTTTTTTTTTTTTTGCCAGATGTAATGCTAACCAGTGATTCCATTAGGTCTGAGGGAAGCTGTGTGGTACAATGGCCAGAACCCTAAGCTCCGGTCCTGGCTCTGTTAGCAATTTGCTGCCCTTTCATGTGCATCTCTTATCTAGTCTCTTGTTTTCTTGAGTGGTTAAAGGGTAATGGTTTAACTGGATGATTTAGTCTGTTCCAGTTTGATAATCTAAAAGATCTATTTCTTAGCTTTAAATACAATATAAAATAATGGCTGTAAAAAAATGGTCTAATCCTGTGATTTTTTTCATTAGCTATGAAAGGTTCTATATCCCAACCCCTTTATCATACAGATGTAGAAACCAGAGCCAAAACAGGACAAAGGTTGGTGCTCAACCCATGAAAAATCAGGCTTAGAAATCAAGTCCCTCCATCCTCATCCTAGGTATTCTTCACTTTATTTCTTTTTCAGTCAAAGTGAATATTGTTTACAACTTTCAAATAGTGCCAAAGAGTTTGTAGAGAAGGAAAAAAACCAGTTCTTTTCCCTTAGGCTCCCCCCCTGCCCCCTGCCCCCTGCTGCCCCCCTGGCCCCCCCCCCCCCCGTCCTCCAGTACTCCTCCTCCTCTTCCTCACCAGAGACACTCATTTTTATCAGATCCTATTTTCAGTTTCCCAGCTGGTTGCTAAACAATCTCTAAACAGTGTTTGAGCCCCTGCTTCCTGGTTTATCCTTTGTAGCCCTTATCAATTGACTCCCTACTGTGAAAACTCAAGTCTTAGCCTACCTCGTGTTACTGTTACCCAGCTCTTTCTGTTACTTCTCCTTGTTTGGTAAAAAATTTTGTGTGGTTCTGTTTGTTTGTTGAGATTTTGTTTGTTTTCCAGTTTTTAAAGTAGCCTCTGGTAAGTTTTCCTTTTTTTATGCAGTCTATGAGTTGAGGCAAGTATCTACAGTCGTATGACTACCACTTAAGAGCATCACGTTGGGAAAAAAAAAAAAAGAAAGAACATCACGTTGAGTTCCACGGCTCAATGAATACCTGCATCCTGCCTTTTATAATAAGCTCTCCCTCCTCTCTGAGTGGCTTGAGAGCCACTGAAAATTTTCATTGTCATTTCAATTTTTCCCTTTACATAATGTCGTAAAACGGAATCATATAGTGTGCAACCATTTGTCACTGTGTTCTTTCATCTATGATAACTGTTTTTGAGTCGTTTCTAATTGTCATATGAGATTCACTTTTGGGTTGCTGAGTAGTAGTCCATTGCAGAATTCAACAGTTCAAGCAGTTAAAGCACATTAGAGCTGTTTCCAGTTTGACAGTATTATTTTAATCATTCCATTGCTTACTTTGTATTTGAAAATTATACGCTTAAGCCTTTATTTCTTAGCCAATCGCCACTATATGTGAATTAGGCCTGCCTTTTCAACATAGTAAATGCTTGCCAGATTTCCAAAGATGGCACTGTCACTATTTTAGACTTCCTTGGAGACAGAGTTGAGCATGTAATCTGGCACAGGGTGAGAAGGCTTGCTTCGAAGCTCTCCAGCAGCCCTATTCAGGTCAACAGCCATTCTGAATGTCTCCCGTAGCATAGGGACCTTCTCTAAGACCAGATGTGCCTGGTGCTGGGAAGATAGACATGTACTTTCTGTTCTGACCTTTGCTAACTCAGGCAGTAATTTTGGGGAAAAAGACCTTTCTTCATGTGGATTTCAGCTTTTGTCTGTCATGCTTTTTCTTTTCCAGCTGCCTTCAGCAGCGAACACAAAGCCACATTTCAAAAGAGACTGACAAATTATCACCAGCTGCCAGAAGGAGGTTAGTTTTCTGTGTGTTCTGTGTCCTCTTCTCCGATAACCAACAGGTTAACTTTGTTAAGGGAATTGACAAAGGCAGAAATTGTCCTTTCACCCATGGGCCCTTTTTGAAAGATGTGAATTTGTAATATTCCTCTCAGTTCCCATTCGAGTTTATACCGGGAAATACCAAAATAATCACCACTCAATCTCTGTGTTTTGCAAGAGTCCCATTAATGCATTCTTTTTTCAGAGCTCGTGGGATCTAAATTATTTTAATTAGCTATATTGGTGTCTTCCTCCAATGAGTAACTATTTAAAGGCTAAATAGTGTCAGCTCTAACCATGGAGAATTATGTGTTGTTATTTTCCACTTGCATTTTTAATCATCTTTCCATATGTCTTATCTGGCGTTTACTTGGCATAACTAGAGCGTCTAATTACCCTGCATATAGCAGGGACTTCTGCTTAGGAACAGCATAGAATGTCCAGAAAGGGTGAGCCACAACATACAGGAGGGGCTTATTAAAAGCCTTTGAGTTGAAATACAGAGTGCCCGTATACACAATGGTGACGAGTTCTGTGTCAATGCAGAAACTTCGGCAGCCGTCAGCACCCATAGGAACACAAATTGGTATAACTCACACACAAAGGCAGCTGCAAAATGTGCTGTAACATTAACATTGCTCTTCTCCTCTACCCCCTGAGAGGCTTTTTCTAAGAAATTTGTCTTTTCAAAAGCACGGTCATTATGTGTTCATAATAAAAATATAGGTTTTTAAGGAAGGGGAAGTGCTAATTGCCCTGATTTAATCATTATACATCGTCTCCATTTATCAAATGATAACACTGTACCTTATAAATATATATAATTAGTGTATTAATTACTAAAATAATTATTTGACATATAATATATATATCAAACTACAAGGGAATTAGCTATAGCATATTTAAAAATAAAGTGAAAAACATCTGAAAAAGTCTATGTAAAAACAGTTATATTATGACATTCCTTACAGTTATATAATATTAAATGCTGTATCTATTCTGAATCATGTTTAGAAGAATGTTTAATAACATGGGGAAAATGCTCATAGCCTAAATTAAATGGAAGAGGCAACGATATAGAAATGAGCGTATGGCATGATGCCGTATGTATGTGTGTGTAGAAGATTAGAGGAAATATAATTTTAAGAGCAGTTAACTGTATGCTGTGGGACTGTGAATTATTTTCATGTCCTTATTTTTATAATGAACTTGTCATGCTTTAAAAGTCTAAAGAGAAAATCTTTGATTTGAAAAATAAAAGTTTGATGATAGAGTATATACATAAAATCCTAGTAATATGATACAAATTCATCTCACTGGCCAAAACTGGGGAAGAAAATCCCTTTGGATGCTTCATTTCCAGAAAGACAAAATAAAACCTCAAGTCTTTTCAGCATTAAGTGCTGGGAGTCTGTGCCTATTGAGAAGACTTTCGTTAGTTTCTCATCTTCTAGAAAATTCTTATCCTTCCCTCTCTCCACTCTCACCCATTTTTCAACTCTGCAAATCTATGGAACAAATGCTGGGGAAACTGGACATACATAAAACCCAAAGGCTTTAATATGCCACAAAGCCTCACTTCCTGTGTCCTAATGACTATGGGCCCACTGTACTCCCTAGAGTGGAGGAGAGTGCAAAAGACAGAAACTCTCAGGAAGTCTAGAAGGATTGAGACCCAACATGCACAGCTCTCCCTCTCTTACTTGATTAGTTTGACATGATATAAACTGGTGAGCTCTGTTGACATTTGGGGGAGTAGGTGCTAAAGAAAGAAGCCAGCCACCAAATGCAGATAGATATCTTAAGAGATCACAGAATCCTAGACCTTTATAGCAGAAAGAAAAGTATTTCAAAAAGAATAAGATTCTTTCCAAATACTGATGCAATGCTGAAACAAATGTTAGTTCAAAGAAATACCATTTATCAAAGCACCCCATTTTACAGATGAGGAAGTCAAACCACAAAGAAAAGTTTTGAATTGCTTTAAATCTCATGGTTTTGCAGTTACAAAGTCGAGACTAGGGCCTACATCTTCTGGAGACTCTCAGGGAAAAAAGGATTTTCTAGTTAGAAGTTTTCCTCAACTTATAAATACTACAAATGCTTACAATGCACATGTGCCTGGATATTTTACAGTCAGCTCAAAGTTATCAGATACAAAATCGAATTCATTTTGTTTCCCTGTCACCAAGAATCTGAGCCAGAGTGCATTTGGTTTTTGTTCTCTTTCAACTTCTGCCCTGGGTGGGTTAACAAATTCTGTCCATTTTCCTTCGAAAACATCTGTAGACCCTACCCTGGTGACAAGGCAACTTAACTCTTACCTCCCTAAGAAAACACTTCAATCAGTGAAGTACTTGTAGGGCAAGCATGAGGACCTGGGTTTAAACCCAAGAGCCCGCATACAACAGCTGGGCCTGATGGCGTGCTCTTGTCATTCTAGTAAAAAAACCTGCTTGGGAAAAAAAAAAGTTAGATGGCTCCTGAGAAAAATCCTTTAGTTTCCAAACATGCAAACACACATGCACATGTACACACACATAAACATGCACACAAAGAACAAATAAAACCCAGTGTAGATCTTCACAACTTAGCTCAGGGGTTAGCATCTATACAGCAACATTCATTCACACACGCACCTATTAAGTATCTAGTATTTACCAGGCTTTGAGGTAACTCGTTTTTTCTTGTCTTTTCAACGACATCCCTGAGGGTTGCAGCCATGTATTTCTCCATAGCCTCTTAAGCATCCATTGTAATTCTAAGCAAATCCAGAGACCTATTAGTTCTGGAGCAGTTTGCCACCAGTTTAGCAGTTAGAGAACTCTGTGGATGCTGTCATCTTGTAGCTCTGCCCCAACATGTCAAAATTACGCTACTATGAGCCACTTGCTCAACTAAAACAGCATATTGTCATGTGACTTCTAAATACCATTATCTTCAAGAAGTGAAATTTCATAACTAACTGGAAAGGTGGGATCCTGAAAGTCAAGTGGGTTTTGCCACCAGAAAGTTTGAATAGACATACTTTTCCTCATTCCTCTATGTATAACTCAAAATCTTGGAAATTAATTTTAAATAAAACAAATAGACATTTCAGGAATAATTGGAATGCCATACTGACCTTCCCATAAATATGTCCAGTGACTACATATGAGTTTCAAAACCCATAAGAATAAAGGAAGGAAGGGACCAAGTGTATGTTTGATATGCACAGGACCTGGGGTTTGAACCCAGAGAGGGAGGGAGGGAAAAGAAGGATACAGAATAAAGTAGAAGGAATCAATTGGCACTATTACATACCATCAATAGTCAAGACAGCATGGTGTTGGCAGATGGGCAAACACATAAACCAAGCAAAAAGAAAAACCCAAAAGATCCACATAAATATGGCTACTTTATTTCTTTTACAGATACAAATACAACTCAATGGGAAAGGAGGCTTTTAAAATAATTTAATTATTTAATGGGAGAAGATGCATGTACTGTGGCTCTCCTGTAGAGGTCAGAGAACAAGCTTTTCTCCCTCCTTATCGAGACAGGGTATCTGTTCAACGGGCTATCTGCTAGCGCAACATATCCCAGGCTAGTTGGTCCACAGGCTTCCAGCGAAGGTATGCCCAAGTTGATAAATAAAATTAACCATCACGAACTTAGACCTCAGTTCCGTATTTCATACCTTAAAAGTTCCTAATGGACTTAGATATATTCAGGGTGAAAAGACTCACAAAAGTAAACAAGGAACAAGGAATAATCTTCAAGTCCCAGAGCTTAGTCTAGCTCTTAGACACAATGACACAATGATGAGTCTCACGAACAAATCAACAACCTACACCTGATCAAAATGTGAAAGATACCCAGGGTGTGGTGACGCACACCTTTGATCCCAGCACTCAGGAGGCAGAGGCAGGCAGGTTTCTTAGTTCAAGGCCAGCTTGGTCTAGAAAGGAAGTTCTAGGACAGCCAGACCTGTTACGCAGAGAAACCCTATGTCAAAAAACAGACCCCTCCCCACCCCATTCCCCCAAAGCAAGAATGTATCCTATATAGGAGCTAAAGACATGGCTTGGTGGTTGAGAGCTGCTTTTCCAGAGGACCCAGGTTCAAGTTTGAACACCCAAGTGGCAGCTCAAAGCTGCCTTTAACTCTTGTTCCAGGGGATCAGAGACATGTAGGCAAAACATAACTGTACCTCAAATGAGAAATAATTCATTGCAAACTGTGAGAGCTTCCAGGGGCAAGTGGTGGTACACGCCTATAACATGGTGCTTGTAGGCTGCCGCTAGGGGAACCGTGTGATCAGGGCCCGTCAGCGTTGTTCAGCCAGACCCTCCCTGTCTTCAAACAACCACTTAAAAATGTGAAAGACCCGTGTTAGGTCTTTAGAGGACCAACTGCAGAGTTAGAGGAGATATTTGTAATGGTGTGTCCGATTCATAAAGAGTATAAGAAAGACAGCAGGGAAAAAAAATCCAGTTAGAAAATGGGCAAAGGAGGTTACGTTTCAGCAAAGAGGAAGTATGGATGGTAAATGTGGGAAAAGATGAGGGCCACTGGGGAAATACAAACTGAGACCACAGTGGAACAGCACACCTATGAGACCAACTGAAATAAGAAACAGGGACAATACCAAATGCTGAGGAGAATGCAGAGAAACCGGATCTCTCAAACGTTGCTGTGGGGATGAGAAATGCTACAAAAACACTCTGCAAAACAGTTTGGCAGTTTCTTACAAAACTAAACATGCAATTACCATAGGACCTAGTAATCCTGCTCCTGGGCATTTATCCCAGAGAATTGAAACTGTATCTACATTAAATCTCATACATGAATGTTTATAGAAGCTTTATTCATAATAGCAAAAAAAAAAAATGTTAAACACCCCAAATGTCCTTTGATAGGTGTCTAGTTAAAGAAACTGTGGTACAATTATAAGAAAGAATGAATGACAACTTGGAGGGACCTTGAGTGTATGATCTGGAGTGGCAAAATTGTATAGAGGTCTTCACCTCAGCCTCCCCCAACACAGAAAACTCTCTATCCAGTTCCTTCTGACTCAAAAGACCATTTGTCATAAAGAGGCACTCCAGGTGATTTCAATTTTGTGGCAGTATATGTGATGTGAACATCTCTGAAGCAATATTTTTTAAATGCTATCATTTATCCCCCATTGACAAGACACACACATTTCCAAGATGACGGAGTTTTCATGCAATGCAATTCCTGCTCCTTGACTCATTTTCAAAGATGAAAGATAAAAGCTCCCCTGAACTGTGCTCATAAGAGGGGAAAGGGTGATTCAGGCTGATAGCAGAGGCAAAAGAGTGGTGGGGAGGAGAGAACGATAAAGCAAAAGGGGAAAAACAAGGAGAAGAGTGAGCCCCTCTGCAGCTGTATAGGCTGCAGTCTGACCGATGGATGCTTCCTAGCTTCCCCATCTGCAGCCCCTACCCCCAACCCCCTGACTCTGGCAACTGCTATATCTTACTTAGGAAAGCCTTGCTGGGATCCCAGCACTAAGTTAGATTCCTCTGTTGTCCATCCTGAAAACACTTGAATCTAACCTTACAGTATTTATTGAATCTGTAATTACAAAAGTGTGAGATGAATTATTTAATGTTCAATGTGTGTAATCTATTTTAATGTCTGCTTCCCACTTTGGACTGGAAATTGTATGAGTGTTGGGTTTGTTTGTTTTTTAGTCCCCTTTTATAATATAATGTAAGCATCTAACAAGGAAGTTACTTGGTACATGAAGGCAGAGGGGGTAGCAAGATCCTAACTAAATTAAACAGCTACAGGAAGGAAGATGAAATTTAACTTGTATTTGTTTTCTCTCACAGAGTAGGGAAACCTTGTCTACCCCACTTATCGCAGTGGATAAGACTCTGTAAATGTGGAGAATGTCCTGCAATAAAAAGAGCTGTTGAGCTTTTTCTATGCGCCTTAATGACAATAAAGTAATGCACTCCTGTCTTTGGAGTCTGAAGGCCTGTTGTTCATATCATGAGATATACATTTCCAATGTTCTGAATGTGCTTCATAGAACAATGTGCACATCAGCACGTATGTGTCTATTATTGAGATGTGGGGTTTTCTTGCTACCTACCAAGAATCCTGTCAAAACACCCAGTAGAGCCCAGAGATTGAGGGAAATGTTTGCTAAGTTAAAGGAGTGCTAGTGCCTAGATGAGCTTTTGAAGGACTTAGTGGGTATCAAAACTTATGCTTTGCATCACTGTTTCCTAAAAGGAAAAGTGGGTTGGGAGAATAGAAAAAATTTGAGAGATGATATCCTCCCTCCATTGGACTCAGACCTTGGGGCCTAAATGCTCTTCTTCATTCTTCTGCAGGTTTTCTAAACTTAGTTGTGCACATTAGAGCCCTCCTGGCAGCCAGTTAAGATGTATAGACTCTTCCGTAGGAACAGTTGGGGGTTGCCCATGTTCCAACACAGAACATTTTAGGAACAGGTCCAACCTGTTTAGCTCTTCACACAGCAGCTTGTCCTGTCTTCTCTGCATACCAGGATTCATCCCTGAGCCACCAAGGCTCTCCCCTCCCTGACCCCACCCTACCTCTTCCTCATCTTGTCCCTCTAAGGTCCTTCCCTGGCTGAATCCCATGCTCAATCCCCAGTTAACAGGGAAACTTGCTCTCTTCACAGCCACCTGGCACCTGAGCTGTTGTTCAAGTCTCTCTTGTTCCCTCGGACTGTCTTGTCTGGAATTAGCTTTTCTCCCTACACTCTCCATTAATTAAGCCTTGCCCCAGCTGTTCTTCTGCTAGCTGCTGCTCTTGGCTGAATCGCTCTCTTCCCTGAGGTTTCTCCTGCTCACTCCAACCAACTTTTTTTTTTTTTTTTTTAATCAGTTACATTTTATTAACTCTGTATCCCAGCCGTGTCCCGATCCCTCATTCCCTCCCAGTCCCTCCCTCCCTCCCTCATCTCCTCCCTGCCCCTTTCCAAGTCCACTGATGGGGGGACCTCCTCCCCATTCATCTGATCCTGTTTTATCAGGTATCTTCAGGACTCCAACCAACTTCTTAAGTAGTGCTCAGGGCCCTTTCATCTGTTGATGCCACACCATACCTTGGTCTGGTCCTTTTCTTCATAGTGTTCTCATAGGGCAAATGTCCAAGTCCTGGTTCCTAATATCCCTATCGCACCCCGACCCCAGCACTGGTCCTTCACCCATTAGCACTTTGTAATAGACTCTTGGAGTCTCTGTAGTCTCTGCTGTCTGGACAGTACGTGGAGACCAGAGGAGAGGATCTTAGGGAAAATGTGTACAACACGCACTTGCTCTCCATAACTAGAGGAGTTCTGATGCTTGTCTGTTACGGCCTTCTGGGCTCCAATTGTCAGAGTCCTTCTCTGCTTTGTCAAGGGTCCAGGCTCCAGAGTAGGATCCGGGACAGGATGCGGAGGTCCCCCATTCCCTTTATCTCTTGGGCCACCGAGCTAATGGCACAGGCAAATGATAAGCAGCTGATCATGAAAGATGACTAAAAGGAAAAGGAGCCCGGGATTCTTTCTCTAAAAGTGCTTTTAGCCAAAACTGCAAGGGGTTGTAAAAAGGGGACTCTGATCTGAGGTTAGCTCCATACACACATTCAATGGGTACCACAAAAGGAGCTCCTTACACACAGACAGACAATTGACATACATTCATGTAACATATGAACAAAAAACAGACAGATGTACATATTTACATGTAAACACATATCTAAATACATATTTACAAGTCATGCATGAAGCAAACTCCAGCTAGTTTTCATTCAGTGGGCCCCCACCACCTGGATTTTGTCAATGGGCTCATGCATTTTAAAATAACTAAACTAGACATTTCTTATCTATGTATTATATTTCTTATTATGTAATATAATTTCTTATTATGTAATATAAATTCATAGTGAGTTCAGAGTGACAAAGGTTAATAAGGCCTAAAGGTTAACAGGGTCTAAAAGTTATAAGAATATATATTTTTTCAATTAGGAATGACTTGCCTACACATTTTTCAGCTATCTTTGGGGCAATAATCTTATCTGTCTTTCATTCCAAGAAACAAAGTAAATTTAAAATGACAGTATATAATGCCATATGTGACAAGGTATAAGGAATTACAACAGAACAGTTTGTATGTAATGACATCAAAGCTTGTACTTAATTAGGTATTGCTTATCATTCAGGTTCATGGGAAGTTTAAACCAACTTTAATATACTTACGGCATGTACCAGGGTAAGTGAAGGCTATCTGGGGCTACAAATCTGCCTTAAGCCTGTCTCCTAGTGAGTCATCTGGAGGTCCCCAAAGGTTTTTATTGTGGCCATAAACTTTCTTATTTGCTTATTTAACTTTTAAAATTGTTTGAATCAAGTCAGGAATTCCATAATCAGGAATTCATTCATCTGAACAGCAGTAAATGCCCACAAAGTGACGATTCACATCATACCAGATTATAGAGAGATGCAGCCATGCACAAAGAATGAGTATCAGAGACTGGAAGCAATTCTGGGGTGTATCATAGCGTAGACCTTGCAAATCACTGGATCCCCTTCCAGAAAGCCCACCTGCCTAACGACAGCTCCTTTGACAGACTGGCTCCTGACACTTGCCAGTGGTTGTATTTTACAATTTTAAAACATATATATAATACATACACATTATACATATATATATATATATATATATGTATACACATACACACACATATATACACATATAGAAGCCAGGCATGGTAGTTCTCAGGAGACAAAGGCAAATGGATTTCTGTGAGTCTGAACCAACTTAGTCTACATACCAAGTACCAGGCCAGCAAGGGATACAGAGTGAGACCCTGTCTCAAAAAGAATTGTATTTTATAAAGAACCAGCAGAACAAAATCTGAAGTTTCTTGCCACACATACACCAAAAGATGATGTACTAATTGCCCTGAGTTGATAATCATGTATGTATAGATATGTATGGAATTATATCACACTGTATTTCCTAAGTATATAAATTTTAAGAAATAATCCAAAATTAAAAATATAAAGTAGAAGAATAAGAACTAGTGCCTAATTTTAGGGTTAAAAATAGTTTTAGCAAAACAGCTAAAGCTGGGGTGGTGAGTAAAATCAGAACCAAAGAAAATATATCTGAGGGCTCCTTTCAACACTGTTTTGTGTTCACACTCTAAGAAGGAACACAACATGAGTCCCAGAACCTTATAAACTGGACTTCTCTGGGAGCAACTACACTCTTTAAACAAGGAGGAAAACTATCCCAATTCATAAAAACAAGAAATATGCTGGCAGTTGCTTTTTTTTTTTCTACATAAAGCTTGTCTCTTTTTATGCTTGGAGGTTAAAAAGGAAGAAGGAAAGAACAACCTAGATTTCCAAGGTAGCCATTCTCTACCTTGTCTGCTTCATTGAAACCTAGCATGCCTCATAAATAACCTGAGGAGGGCTGAGAGCCCTAGCAGGAGCCATCCAGACAAGCTCTCAAATAAAGAGAGAGATAAAGGGGAATTAGAAAGCATCTTTGGGTACCACCCCATTACCCCTACCCTTTAGCTGCTTCTTTTTTTCCTCTTTTTGATTGAAGCTAGGACCTCCTGCATGTGGGCAAGCTCTCTACCAGTGAATATCCACAGCCTTCTTTTTACTTAAAAAAAAAAAAAAAAAAAAAAAGACACATAGCTGGATGCAGTGGTGCATGTCCAGAAGCCCAGCAGTCAGGAAGGCAGAGGCAGGCGATTGCCTGTGTTTGAGGCCACCCTGGTCCACAAAGCTAGTCCAGGACAGCCAAGGCTACACAGAGAAACCCTGTCTCGAAAAACAAAACAACAACAACAAAAATGAGACAGAGTTCTCTAAGTTGTCTAGTGGGACTCTGACCTCACTATGGTCCAGGCAGGTTTGAAATTATGATCCTCTTGCCTCATCTTTCCCAGTAGCTGGGTTTTCAGGTCTGTACCCCAGGCCTGACCCTTTAATTAATTTTTTTGTAGTAGGCTAGGAATTATCTTTCAAGGAAACAGTTAGGGAAAACTGAGATATTTAAAGATCCCTACCCATAGCTAAGTGGTAGAACATTTGCCCAGTGAAGTTGAGGGTTCCATCCCCAGCCCTGCAAATAAAATGAAGTAAAACTACCCATTCCTGAAGCATCTACAAAGGGAGATGTCATGAGTTTGTGACATCTGTTTGGAGAGGACCAGCTGTGAAAGCTACTGATTCATCTTTGAAGTTTACTCCCTTTCTGGGGTGCGACCTGCTTTAGATTGGCCAAGCCATCTAAAATCTCTGGGCCTCAATTTATTCTCCTCTCCCAGGGGTTAGAACAATGTCTGCTTCTGAACATCACGGAGATTAGATGAGACGGAGTCTTATGAACCTATCTGTGTCATACCTGAGTATTCATTTGCATAAATGTCAACAGAGCAAAGGAGGAGGACGTGAGACGTGATAACCTTGGATTCCTCTGAGAAGAAGGGACTTTCACAGCCCAACCCAAGGGCTCCTTTTTGGCCCCTCAGGTTAACCACTGAAATTTTGTTTCCCTGACTCATTGCTGTGCTGTCCCACCCTCCTAGGTGGAAAGTTGCTTCTCCCTACAATTACCGAAGGGCACTCAGGAAGAGGCTAGGCTTCTATATGTTTCCTGAGATGGAACCTGCCCTTGTATTTGCTCACAGCGAATTTTAAAGTATAGAAGATAATGAGCTTGCTTACCAAATAAATATGTATGTTTGGATCCATTTGTCATCTCTCTTGTGGATGCCTTTTCCTCCTACTCTGGTTAATCGCTTCAGAAGCGCAATGGACTGTGGGATAGGAAAATGCAAGTTACTGGTCTTCTTGGACTCACAAATTATTTACAGAGCACAGGATTTACAGTCAGGAAGGATTTTTTTTTTCACAGTATCGGGCAAATTCTAGATGCTCTCTATGTATACAAACCTCCTTTCCAACAGCTATGAAAGGACATTTTAAACTTTAAATGAGAGCCCTGTTCACAGGACATTCTTCGCACAGAATTCCAATCAAAGCACCCCATTGAAAGCAAGGAGATCACATGGAATCACCACCTTTGAGTGGCGACTTTTCCTCAGCTATGCTGTGACTCAGGAAGTTGGTAAGGGCCCTTTGTATCCATGGTTCACTCTCTCAACTCTTTGTATGTCAGAAAGCCAGGCATAACTTGTAATAGATACCAGCGGGTAGAATTCTATTCAGGCTCAGGTCTGCTTGGACGTTTCCATATAGAAGTCCAAGTTTAAACTCTGCCCTCCATAGAAGTCGTCCTGTTCCAGCAACTGTTCTCCACCAGCTGCCTAACCAGCTGCCATCAGGCCAAAATTACCCCCACCTCAAGGTCTCCACCTCGGGATATGACAAACACGCTCCCTGGGGCTCCATCTCTGACCCGTGAGCTGCAATTACCCACATTGGAAGTCAGGTCTGGTCTTCGCCCATATTTTTTTTTTTAATTTTAGCAGCAAAGGGGCAACCTTCAATTATCCCCTACTCTCTGCACATGTGGAATGAGATAAAACAGAAAAGTTTGCTAAGTCAGATCCCCAGAACTAATCCACCCAGAAAAGATGTGAATGTGAAACCAATCAAGAAGTTACATGTGTTATAAGGGTCTGGCTTAATGGTTCTCTTTAAAATAGTTTTCAAAGTTTCCAAGTGCAGCAAGAAGAGTGGAATTCTCGCCTCTATTCCCAGTTCCTTGTTGTTTTTATTTATAAAGAGGATGTTTTGCAGGATTTGTGGGTAAAGAGGGATTGGGGTGAAAGTGAGGTTAGAAATTCATAGGGAACAAGAGGTAAAGAATGAAGCCATTGCGCCTGTGTTGCGAGGTCACCATGAAGGCGATTAATTAAATGTACAGTAATTTTCCAGCAATGCAATATGAAAATCTGCACATCCAACAGAATATTTCACATCAAGGAAAAGTCAAACCCATCTTCTGTCTGTGTGGCCCTAAGTGGTATTTTTCTGGAAGGAAAATTTATTTGAAACAAATGTCAGAACAGAAGTGCTGCTTATGAGGGACATGGAGAAGCCATTGCACATATGGTTGGAAACCATCACCTATGAAGAGCATAATGCCTGGCCTCAAACCCTCTGAAGGCTAGCATTCAGGTCCAGTGCTCATGTTCATCTACCTGTGTGTACAGGTGTCTCCACTTGTTTGCTTTCACAGCAAAAGCTGGTGGTTATACTTCTTTTATGAGCCACATAAAGAATGGAAGTAGAAAAGTGGATCCATTGTATGGCTCCCTGTAGCTTGGTGTCACAACAAGAGGGGGGAATCCCAAAATGATGGATGGGATTATATCTGGATAGCCATTGAGCAAGCAGCTTTCTCAGGCCAACAGCAGAATGAAGCTCTGTTTAGGAGTCACAGCTGAAAAATTCAAGTGCTCTCAACCCAAAGCGGGAGCCCTCCTCCTAAGCTTCTATGCTATCTTGCATGGGACTTCTCAGTTTTTGCTTGTGACACTGGTAAAAGGAAGGAGGGGTCTGGCTGCAACACCTGGCTAAGAAGGTCCCCAAGATACAGAGGTGTCATGGAGGTGCTGCAAGGGAAATTTGCCAAGGTGTCAAACTCTTCCTGGATGCCTGCCCGCCATCTGTCTCCCCACACACACACACCCCGTCCCTTCATTCACTTCTACATAAATTCCTGTAGTATTTACCAAACACCTATTTCAGGCAGGAGCCAGGGAAGGAGTATACAGAAGGCATTTGTTTTCTCTTCTCCCTCTCAATGGCTCTTCTCTCCTCCTCTCTCTCCCCATAATTCAGTAGTAACGGGGCTGGATGGAGGAATATTCAAAATTTGTCCCTGTAGGAGACATCTGTGCCAGGAATTTCCGGCAACCCCCAAGGAGAGTGGCAGATTGATGAGATTCTAGTTGCGACTAATTAGGGAGTGGAAGGTGGTGGGAGTAGGTGGAGACCGCAGCCAGCAGTCAGCCTGAGCCCACTCTATAACTCCCATTGATAGGGTACTCAGTCTGTGCCAGGCCCTGTACATGCTGTTTCTCATACCTCCCTCAGCCTCACAGTTCTTTGCTGTCACTAATATGATGACAGCCTATTTTCTATGAAGAAATTAAAGCCAGTTGTTGGGACATGCCCAGGGCCACATCCGACGTGTTAGAAACCCCCACTCAACTTTGGTATCTGCTTAGTGTTTGTTTTCTTGGAGACTGGTACATGTGGAACTACATCCCTGGACAACCTGAGCTTTTGAAAATGCCCAGGCGTGGTAGTTTAGTACCTGAGTGACTTCAGTGTATCAGGATGATCCTGTAAGGAACTTACACTATTTTTTTAACAGATGTATAGCCTTGGGTGTAATTTACTAAGCATTACTATCTTCCTGTGTAAAATAAGCATAATAATAGCACAATAACAATTCACAGGGTTGTGGGGATGATGAAATGACATCGTAGTTAAAACTACATAGTGTATTTCCTGATGTATGAGTTCTGTTTGATAGTTATGTGTCTATGCTTAACAAAAATAAATTTAATCACAACTAACACTGGTTGAGTTGAGCCTTTATAGGTTAGGTACTGTACTAAATAAGCTAGGTGTGGTGGCTCATGCCTGTAATCACAGCACTTGTATGGTAGATACAGAAGGATTGCCACAAGTTCAAGACCAACCTGAACTGCTCTTAAAATTGCAGTCATTTGTGTCCCACAAGGTAACTTAATTCACTCTCCCTTTCCTCTTTATCAATATCATTTCTCATCCACCAAATCAAATTAGCTAGATCATGTATATAGAAGGCAATCCAAACAAGGAGAATACCAGGCCTAAGTTAAAAGTCAACCTTATATGTTCACAGTCTTAAAGCAAAGCCATACTCCCAATACTTGTACTTAAAATAACAAATAGTGCTTATAACTCGTTTAAAAAAAAAAAAAACACGTAGGTCTATAGTCTCCCACGAGCAAAATCCCCCAAAGAGAGCCTAAAAAGAGAATTCCTCCCTGGAGATCCATTTCATTTCATAAATAGTAATGAGGTGGCTTTTTGCAAAGTATTGTGAATTCCTCCAACAAATACAATTCCATCTATTTCTTTATTCAGATTTCCCTCCCTCATTCTGTAGAACATCCATCAACAAAGAGCCAGGGCAGCTGCCATTCTGTGCCAAGAGATTGTCTTGCCATGTTCCAGGTGTATAAAAAAACAAGAGTGTCAGTTACCGCTACATCTCCTATCCGGGATCATGCCCTGTGAGAACTTATTCTATTTCAGTTTCTACTTCTACAGTCAGGGGTAAAAATGAGCCTGAACAACCCGTAGAATGAGCACCTGCTCCGGTCATTGCCCGAGTGTGGACGAACTAATCCCTGGCTTTACAAGAGCTTTGCCTGCCATGCAGCAGGGACAGGGTCTTCTCATGGGCCAGCACTTCTGGCTTTAATACCCCAGTCTTGATTTCTAACAGGTGGGTTTCACAGTTGTTCTGCTCTTAGCATGAGCCAAGTCCATAGCTCAAACAATAGAAGATTCTTCATGAAGAGCCTGAGAAACCACAAGATGATATTAGTGGGGGGTGAGGGAATCAGCTCAAATTCTCTCTCCAACACTCGAAGCTAGTGATTTTGACCAGGAATGAAGAATTTCCCAAACTTGTAGACATCTCTCTCTCTCTCTCACTTCTACTCTCATTCTCTTAGCATTATAATGTTTGTGAAAATCTCAGTGATACTAGAGCATAGGATCTGCCTAGCTCTGGGTGTGTATAATCTGGCACTAATGAGGAGTCACCCACTGACTCAACCATTTGGCTGTTGATGCTCCTTCCTTGCCTCCCATCTAAGCTCTTTCTGCAGTGATACATCCACCTAGGCTTGGTAAGTGAAGCCCAGAATTCTTTATAAAGCCATGAAAAAATCAGAAAGAGACGTGGTCTCTGTCTCCAGGTGTAGCAAGGACTACGTGACTTATCTACTTCCATGAGGCTTTGAGGATATGTAGAAACCCTTTTTGCATCAGGAAAAGTTGTTGGATGAATGGACAGACAGATTCAGAGTTGTCATCTCTAGTGGCTTTGTAAAGAAGCCAAATGGGTTTCCTTTACCAAAATAGGATTTAAGGGGTGCTTGGGAGATTGCTTAATCGGTAAAGTCCTTGTTGCACAAGCTTGAGAACCTGAGTTCAGATACTCAGGGCCCATGTAGAAAGCTGGCTCAGCAGAGTGCCTGTAATTCCAGTACTAGGGTGATGGAGATAGGCAGATCCCTCGAGTTTGCTACACAGCCTGTCTAGCCAAATTGATGGTGTTCAGGTTAGGTAGGAAGCCCCATTTCAAAAACTAAGGTAGTTGTCAATTGAAGAAGACAGCCAATATTGATCTTTGTTCTCCACATGCATATATACATGTATACACATAATATAGACAGACAAACAGATAGCTAGATACATACATACATACATATATAAATGGATGGATGGATGGATGGATGGATGGATGGATGGATGGATGGATTAATGAGCTGGGAAGACCTGAATATCCCACATGTCCCTGGGTTCATTATATTCTAAGTATGATACAGTCATGGAACAAGTGTGTTCTGTTGAAATAGGAAATGGCTTCTTTCTCTCAAAATCTCAAATATGAAGAATGATAAAATATAAAAATGACCTAGAATTTTGTTTAATTTAGTTTTATTTTTATTTTTTTTTCAAGACAGTGTTTCTCTGTGTAGCCTTGGCTGTCCTGGACTCATTTTGTAGACTAGTCTGGCCTCTGCTTCCCCAAGTGCTGGGATTACAGGTGTGAATGACCCAGATTTGTCTACTCTAAGTACCTTTGGGTATTCATTTCTCCATTATTTTCTTTGCTTTTCTCCTCTCCTGCTTAAAAAGCTTCCCTATCACCTCAGACTCTGATACCCATTAACAACCTATAATTCTCTTTCCCTCCTGTTTGTTTGTTTGTTTGTTTGTTTTGAGATGTGGCCTCACTAGGTAACTTTGAATGGTCTAGAACTGTGTGTAGACTAGGCTGGCCTTGAACTCACAGGCATCTGCCTGCCTCTGCCTCCCTGAGTGCTGAGATTAAAGGCATGCACCCCCAAAGTAGGCCTGTTTCCTGTGAACTTGGCACATTCTTCTCATCTTGTCCTTGCCACTTACTAGCTTTGTATATTCAGTGAATTTCCTTACCTGTGTAGCTCTCAGTGTCTTCTCTAAGATGAGCCTACTAGTCATAAGACTACCTATCACACAAAGCTGCCCAGGAGAGCATATAAGATTGTGCACAATGAACCCTTGGTTGGTGCCTCAAGAAGTGTTCCTTTTCCTTCCTTCTGCAGTGGACTCTTTTTTTTTTCTTCTAAAATCAGGAAACTGTCTCAGAGGAGCAGTCCTGTATAATGTTGGACCAAGTTTCTGTTTTTTCTTGTTTTGTTTTGTTTTGTTTACATCTCTTAGTAATAAAGTAGGAAAACCTTCTAAATAAGGAGTTATGGATACAACAAGTGGAAAAGTTCCCTATCTCTGTACAAAAAAGTGAAGTTCCAGAATACCTAACAGCCTGTTTACTAAAAAGGCCTTTAACTCTTGCATTATAGCAAGTGCTCTAACCTGGTGGATGGTAAGCCATAATAAAAATTGCCCCTTCCACCGTCTCTCTTTAAAACCAAGGCACACATGGTGGGGTGGATTTAAGAGCTGGTGACTTAGCATGAGGAAGTGCTGGGTTTGGTGGAAAGAAAGAGGGCTCACAGATACGTGCTGAGCATTCTTGGACTTTGGGGATCATTTGTTTTGTGGGAAGTGGCCATCATCTCACAGATGGACTACTGCCCTTGCTGTACTGTTTCATCAACTCTACCATTCTCAAATACCTGTTTTCGAGGAAATGAGGTTCGTCTTTCCAGGAAAGTAGAGCCTATACTCAACTGGGTCTTCCCTAGCTGGCCTGTAATGAAGACCTCACAAGAAACCCCTAACAACGTGCCTCCTCTTGGTTTTTTCAGAGCTCAGTCTTCCTAGAAAGCCTTACTTTTGCTTCTCAGTGTTTGCGCCATCTCAGAGCCTCCCTCAGCCTTCCACCATGACAGGAAGTTGCTTCCAGGGCCCCTCTATGGCTTGCTTTGCTCAGTTTGAATACTGCTTCTCCTTATTAACTCAGACATCAGCCGCTAAGACAGACTCCCCCGTGTGTCTTAGGGCAGTAGTTGTAGTCCACAGGTCACACTGCTTCAGGACTCCCCGTCAAGATGATTCATTCATAATGATGGCCTATGACTGCGGATTTACTGTGTCAGGGGAGAGATACCAACAGGCTGGATGGAAAGACCTGATGCCCAAATTCATTTTCACAACCATGATCTTGGACAAAGCTCTCAGTCTTCTGGGCCCCTATTTTTTTTATTAATTACAATTTAATCACTTTGTATCCCAGCTGTAGTCTACTCCCTCATTCCCTCCCAATCCCACCCTCCCTCCTTCATCTCCTCCCATACCCCACCCTCCCTCCCTCATCTCCTCCCATACCCCACCCTCCCTCCCTCATCTCCTCCCATACTCCACCCTCCCTCCCTCATCTCCTCCCATACCCCTCTCCAAGTCTGATAGGGGAGGTCCTCCTCCCTTTCCCTCTGACCCTAGCCTATCAGGTCTCATTAGGACTGGCTGTATTGTCTTCTTTTGTGGCCGGGTAAGGCTGCTCCCCCCCATCAGGGGGAGAAGATCAAAGAGCCAGCCACTGAGTTCATGTCAGAGACAGCCCTTGTTCTCTTTACTAGGGATGCTGAGTTGCCATGGGCTACATCTGTGCAGGGGTTCTAGGTTATCTCCATGCATGGTTCTTTGTTGCAGTATCAGTCTCAGAAAAGACCCCTGGGCCCAGGTGTTTTGGTTCTGTTGCTCTCCTTGTGGAACTCCTGTCCTCTCCAGGTCTTTCTATCTCCCCCTTCTTTTATAAGATTCCTTGCACTCCGCCCAAAGTTTGGCTATGAGTCTCAGTATCTGCTTTTATACCCTGCTGGGTAGAGTCTTTCAGAGGTCCTCTGTGGTAGGCTCCTGTTCTATTCCCTATTTTCTCCCTCTTCCTATTTCCATCCCATTTTCCTTTCTAAGGGAGGATTGGTCATCTTACCCAGGGTCCTCCTTCTTGCTTAGCTTCTTTAGGTGTACAGAGTTTTGTATGATTATCCTATATTATGTGTCTGATATCCACTTATAAGAGAGTATACACCATGTGTGTATTGCTGTTTCTGGGTTACCTCATTCAGGATGATCTCTTCTAGTTCTTACCATTTGCCTGCAATTTTCATGATTTCCTTGTTTTTAATTGCTGAGTAGTATTCTATTGTGTAAATGTACCACAATTTCTGTATCCATTCCTCCATTGAGGGACATCTTGGTTGTTTCCAGATTCTCGCTATTACGAATAAAGCTGCTACAAACATGGATGAGCAAATGTCCTTGTTCTATACTTGAGCATATTTTGGATATATGCCTAGGAGTGGTATGGCTGTATCTTGAGGTAGCACTATTACTAACTGTCTGAGAAAGTGTCGGATTGATTTCCAAAGTGGTTGTACAAGTCTATATTCCTATCAGCAATGAAGGAGGGTTCCCCTTTCTCCACAACCTCTCCAGCATGTGTTGTTACTTGAGTTTTTGATCTTAGCCATTCTGATGGGTGTAAGGTGAAATCTCAAGGTCGTTTTGATTTACATTTCCCTGATAACTAATGGTGTTGAACATTTATTTAAGTGTTTCTCTGCCATTTGATATTCCTCTATTGAGTTATTTTGTTTTTCAAGACAGGGTTTCTCTGGGTAGTTTTGGCTGTCCTGGACTCACTTTATAGACCAGGCTGGTTTCAAACTCACAGAGATCCACCTGCCTCTGCCTCCTGAGTGCTGGGATTACAGGCCTGTGCCCCTAATCCTGGCTGGTAAGACTTCTTATTCTCAGGAAATTCAGAAGTAAGTGGTGTGTTTCTCCGTGTATGTTGGGACTAGTCTGTACTTTGGGAGGCTGAGGCAGAAGACTCACAAGTGCAAAGCCAGGTTGTGCTACGGAGTAAGTTCCAAGTCATGCTAGGCAGCTTGACAAGATTCTGTCTCCAAATAACAAGGAAAATGGAGGCTTAAGGGCTGGAGAGAGGAGCCAGTAGATGGTATAATTCTTGATATACAAACACGAGGACCAGAGTTAAGATCCCCAGCACCCACATAAAAATTGTGGCATACATAGTTGCCCACCTATAATCCCAGCACTCCAAAAGCAGAAACAGCGATCCTTGGAGCAAGCTGGCTAGCTAGATGAGCTGAATTAGTAAACTCCAGATTCAATGAAAGATGCTCAGTAAATAAAATGGAGAATGATTAAGGAAGATGCCTGATATTGACCACTGGACTTAACAAGCATATGCAAACAAACAAACATACACACACACGCACACACACACATACACACACATCAGGTGGGGAAGAGTAGACCCTTCCCACAGAGAAAATGAATTGCCTCTCCAGCCATCATGATAAATTGTGATTCAATCTTTACCTGGATGCCTACATAGGAAGCCAAAGGCACCCAGCTCCTTAACAACTTCCTCCATTTATTTTTGGAGCAACATTTCGTCTCTCATGCCAGGATCCAGGATTCTTTCTGTTTAGCTTCATTTCCTGTTGTCTAGTTAGGTTTCTCATTCAAAATGGAATTTAAGGTTGGAGGAAGTTATAAAATCCAACTTTCATAGTTCGGGGTGGGGCTCTTTACTCAGGAAAGGGGCATGCATGTCTGTTCAACTTCTGGAAAAATATATTTATTAGTTTTCTGGGACTGATGTATATAGTACTAAAAACAGGATGGCTTGAGATACAGAACTTTATTGTCTCCCAGTTGTGGAAACTAGAAGCCAGAGATCAATAAATGAGTAGGCCATACTGTCTAAGAGCTCCTGGTGAGGGGGGCTCAGCTATATAGTTTCTGTATTTGTCAACAATCCCTGGATTGCAAATGCATCATTCCAGGAATGTGGCTATCTTCTCCCTATGTGTCTGCATGTTATCTTTTCTCTGTCCATGTCTGTCTCTGTGCTAAAATTTCTTCTTTTAATAAGAATAACATCAGTCACATTGTATTACAGCCTTCCACAATGACCTCATTTTAACTTCCTTGCCTCTGTAGAGATCCTATTTCCAAATAAGGTCTCATTCTGAGACACTTAGTTAAGATTTTGACATATCTTTTGAGGAGGAATGCAATTGAGTCCATATACATTTGTAGATGAGTGATATGGATGTAAAGACTTAGCCCTTAAAATTTTTTTTCAAATAAAATAATTTTGTCTTTGGTAAGAAGATTATCAAGGAGCAGAGAATTTACCCCTTTTGTTATTCATAAAATAATATTGTATATTATATGCATGTATTACCAAATATGATAATGCAATAAAGGATCCTTTCATATTTTTTATTTTATTTTATTTTATTTTATTGAGACACTGTCTCACTCGGTAGTCCTGGCTAGTCTTAAACATTATGTAATACAGAAACCAGCCTGACTTTTCTCCAAAGTGCTGAGATTAAAGGCATTAGCCTTCTTGTAGTTACTTTTAGCCAATATATTATATGTTTATTTTAGTGTGTATATTATATAACATATGTAATGAACATAGGTTCAACCTTTTGTGTATACGTATGTGCTTCCATGTATATATGTTTTAACCAAATAGTGATTTCAGGAAGAAGGTACCAAACCAAGTCTCAGTTATATTGCTGGGATCAGGATTATCACATCTAAGTCCAAATCACTGCTACATGAAAAGTACAGGCGAGAGTGATCAATAGTGATATTTTCCAGGGAAATACTATACCCTATGCAAAGATAGGATTAACTGTGAACACTTCTGACAGTGTTCAGAAAAGGGAAAGCTTGAACAAAACCTGAGATTGACCACAGTGGAACTTAAGGTGTAGGGGTCTCAGACTGCTTTGCTTCTCATTTCCCAGGACCTATGGAGGTCCTGGAGGATTCTGGTCTCACCCTCTATGCTTGGATCTGAATTGAACTTGTCGATCTGCTTTCCGAGGAAATGGTGTGATGCCTGTGGCTTTGATTCCTTCTTTCGCTTAAAGAATTTTAAGTGACCTCAGAGCCCTACCCATGTACCCAGTCTCAGTGACTACAGTAAGGCCTGTCCAATCACCCATCATTCTTTGGTACCCCATGGACCTGAAGCTTCTGGTTCTCATTATGTTCTGTTTCTCAACTGCCAAGACAATCTGGATTGGGCTTGAGAATTTCTTCTTTCCTCCTGTGTAAAGGCTAAAGGAAGACTTGGTCCACTTTAGACGTTGATTCGTCACAGGGAGTCAGAGAAAGGAGAAGAGTTGTACAAGGAATGTTATTTGCATTTGAGATAGTGGATAATGGAACCATCAGGCTAGGAAGATATAAAGTCCTTTTCTTCAAGCAAGGTGAGCAGGCAAGCCAATGAGCAGAGCTATGCTCTCAAACTACAAGGCTTTCCCATTATGGTAAGCCTTGAATTGAAATAGTGAAAAAGGTGTGGGGAAGGGACTAGCCGATAACTAGATTCAGGTCCTTAGGTTGTAGACAAAAAGGCACAGGGACAGTCGATGATTCCTGATAGCCGTATGTGTGTGTGTGTGTGTGTGTGTGCGTGTGTGTGTGTGTGTGTGTGTGCAGTGTGTTCATACATATTCATGTATATGTGTGGATATGTGCATGTGTTTGGAAATGCATGTAAAAGTGTAGAGGCCAGAGGCCAATGTTGGATGTCTTCCTTGATTGTTCTCCAACGTTTTTTTTTTTTGTTTGTTTGTTTTGTTTTGTTTTGTTTTGTTTTAAGACATTTTCTCACTGAACCTGGAGCTCATGGACTAATTTAAGCCTCCTGGCCACTAAGCTCCAGAAATCTGCATGTCTCCATCCCATCCCTGCCTCTCTAGAGCTGGGATTACCAGCATACATCATAGTATTTGGGTTATTATAGGTTCAAGGGCCCAAACTTAGATCCTCACACTTGCAAAGTAAACACTTTACCTCCTGAGCTAACTCCCTTAGCTCCATATTCTTGTAGGGATGCATGCCTTTAATCTCAGCACTCAGGAGGCAGAGGCAGATGGATCTCTGTGAATTCAAGGCCAGCCTGGTTTACAAAACGACTTCAGGACAGCCAGGGCTACACAGAGAAACCCTATCTTGAAAACAACAACAACAACAAAAGCTTATGGACCAGGAATTAAGGAATGAAAAGAAGTAGTAGGGATCAGACTGCATGTGTGCCCGTGTGCCCATGCACACATATACATGAATGCCACAACCCAAAGCTTCTTTACTTTCTGTAATATACATGAACACCTCCCAAATTGTAGGCTCCCTAAAATTGACTGACAGCCTTCCTATCAAAAGAACCTTTCTGCTGAACCTTTTCTACATCTCTGGAGGCAAGAGATGGCGAGTGGTCCCAGTCAAGATATGTACACATGTCCCATGTGGCCATACTCCGGGATAGAGCTGAGATACATGGCAGCTTTGAGTTACAGAAAGATGGATGCCAGTTAGGTCAGTTAAAAATCAAGTAGACAGCCTGTGAAACCAACCGTGGTTTGGCTCGGCTATACGCCACTCTTAAGAGGCTGTGTACATGCACCCCGCTTTAAAGACTCTGTGCCCAAAACTCCCAGTTTGGAAAGGGAACAGGGAATGTGCCTGGTTGGATTCTGGAAGCTGTCTTGAGCCCTTGCTTATTGACACAAGTGTATCGAGTTGTTGGTGAAGCTCTGGGTGGAACACCTGATCAACCCTCTGCCCTCCCCAGCCTAACACCCTGAGATCACCTCACGCAAACTGGCCATTACTTTGTTTCAGTAGCCTTATAGAACCCACTAAAGGGTTAAACATGTGGTCTAGGCTGCTGTGGAGTTGAGAACCTTGCACAGACACAAGCCTACCTTGTCTTCTTAAAATGAGAAGGGACTCTGGGGCTTTGTGGCAAATGTTGTCGTTTTTTTTTGGGGGGGCGGAGTAATCTCAAATAAATGATTAAATTAAAACATAAACTGAATTAGAGGCATTCATTTGGGATTTTCCTTACATTTTTATGGAAATTATGAAATACATCCTTATTCCTTTGTTGGACTTTAAAATTAAAACAACTCAGCCACTCCACATGGGAGGAAAGGGGGTCCCAGGACCTGAAAGTTCCAGTTTCCCTTTCTGTATGGCTTTCTGTATTTATTTTTAAGTTTTTTGTGTTCAGCTAAGGCATGGTTCCCTATTGTTTTCCAGCCATATTATGGTATGATTTCATGTTAGACTATTTACCTTTTAGTAACCAAATTCCCAAACCAGTGAAAAGTTCTCTCTCTTATAAGGAGCCCAGGCTCTTATTTATTTCACAACCTTTATTTGTGTGTGAGATGAACTATTACACTTAAACTATGCTTGATAGCTTAACAGATTATAAGAACAAAACCAGATGGCCCAAACAAAAACAATGCTTTGATTGCTTTCAAATTCATCATCAAAAATTAAAAACAGCTTTCAAAAAGCCTTGACATTTTTCTCTAGAAATGACTTTGAATCATATATGTATATATGGACCTCCTGACCCCAAATTAGAAGTATATAAAACAACATTTTAATAATGGCTAGTTAGGAGTATTTTTCTCTTTTATCTTTTCTATAGCTCCATTTTTCCCTGCTGTTCCTTTTAGTGTGTGTGTGTGTGTGTGTGTGTGTGTGTGTGTGTGTGTATGTGTGTGTGTGCATGTACTTAATGGCTGCTTTTTAGTTTAATTTGAATGGTGCCTTTTTAAAGGATCCTGTCGAGGTGTTTTCTTCTATGAAGAAAATGGACTTTGTTAAACTTTAGCAGTTCATAATTCTTCCACAGAAAATGGTGAATAATGTGCAGTTACTTTAACACTGTTTCACAAGATTCCAAACCAGAACACATCCTAGGGTCTTTAGCGTAAATGCAAGTTCCATAAAAGCAGTTATTTTGTTTTCTAGCTTGTTTTAGTGTACCTTCAACATGTAGTGCCTTGTATTAATCACAAGTCTCATTCTCTTTGAGAACAGTTAGCCAGCTAATTCTTTAAAACTAAACTGTAAGAGAACACTGATTTTTTAAGTGTCAGCACCCTTGAGATAGCATAGAGGAAAAAGTTAGATTGTGACCGCCTGAACTACTAAACTACCAAGCTTTCAAAACATCCAGATGCTTCTCTCTCTCTCTCTCTCTCTCTCTCTCTCTCTCTCTCTCTCTCTCTCTCTCCTTGTTCTGTAGAAGATTCTTTATTCCAACTCTAATTCCTTTTTCTTCAAAGAAGTTGCAAAAGAATGAGCAAACTTTGTTGCAAATCAAATCTCTGACAGTTCTATTTCCCTGAGATAATTGCATGTTCTTTTGGAGTTTCCTTTTCCTCTCTGTTTCCCTTTGTTTTGACAACAAGAGTCTGGAAAAACAATATACAAATGATCACTTTGCTGTCACGAGTATACTGAATTTTAAAAATAAATTAACTGTCAAACCAGAAAGCTTTCAGGAGCTTATGGAATGAGTTCTTTCTCCAAACTCTTCCAAAAACAGATGTGGAAATGTTTAGCTAATTCCCCTCCCCATTCTCCATGCAGAATTCCTACATTTCTCTAACAACATCAAAAGAGATTGGCAGACAAAATTCCCACCTGCTTTCCAGGAGATCTGTGTTAGACTTCTCACTTTGCTCAGTAACACCACAAAACTGATTTGCACTTGAAGTTTTTTTGTGTGTGTGTCTTTTATAAAGCTTCCTAATCTAGGTATGGTGGCACATGCTTTGAATCTCAAATATTTGGGAAGCATAGAGAAGCCCATCTCTGATTCTGAGGCCAACATGGTCTACCTAGGAAATTTCAAACCAGCCAGACCTACATAGATGGTGCTATCTCAAAAACAAAAGCATCCTGAAATTTCAAAGTCTCTACATTTTGACCAATATAATACACCTAAAGTCTACCTCCAGGCTCTACATGCACACATAGAGCAACACAAACACATTATACCTGCAAATCCTACCAACAAACTTATTCTTCTCTACTCACAAAAACTCTGATCTCTTTAACCAATTCCTCACCTTTCCCACTCACGACAGGTTCTATTTTTAACTTTTAGAACAGTAATTCTTACCCTTCCTAATGCTGTGACCCTTTAATATCGTTCCTCATGTTGTGGTGACCCCCAACCATAAGATTTTGGTTGTTACTTCATAAGTGTGATTTTGCTACAGTTATGAACCATAATGTAAATATCTGATTTGCAGGATATTTTATATGTGACCCTTGTGAAAGGGTCCTTCAACCTCCTGCAAAGGTGACACAACCTACAGATTGAGAACCGCTGTTTTAGAAAACTATAAACTGATGGATATAGCACATAATTTGAGCCAACTATATTATAATATCACATTATTTCTCATAAATTATTACAAAAATGTGAATATGCCATTTTCATCCCATGGGCACATTCACAGATGTATAATATTTGGAGAAAAATACTGACCCTGTCCCAAATAAGTATGGACTTTCTTTGCCATTATTCCCTGAACAGTATAGCCTAACAACTATTTCCATAGCGCTTACATCAGACCAGCTATTATAAGCAATTTAGAAATAAGTTAAAGTGAAGAATGGGGATAGGTTGTGTGGTGTTTATACAAGAGAGTTGAGCATCTGTAGATCTGGAACCAAGCTTCTGGAACCAGCCCTCCATTGATAGTGAAGGGCAACGGCAACTGTTCTGTTATTTGAGTTGTTATTCACAACTTTAAATAGATCTGTGCTGAACTTCATAGGTAGTATTTTCAGCCATTCCCTGTAGAAATCTTGGCATGGTAGCACACATTTGGAGTTTCTCACTGCACCTGAAGGTTGCCATTTTGTCTAGTCTGGCTGTTCAGCTTCCTCCATGGATTCACTGGCTCTGCCTCTTGGTTATACATATTCCCCGCAGCCAAGCAGCTTTTTACCTACCTTCTGAAGATCTGATCCTCATGCTTGCAGAGCATCTTCCTAACCCTGATTTCCTGAATGTTTAATATAAAGGATTCACCAATGATTATTCCAAATCTGGGAGATCTTGGGTAGAGGAAAGGAAGGGAAGGAAAATTTTTATTGAAAGAACCAGTGGGAAATGTATATGTATAAACCATACTCAAGAAAACAGAAAGTTCCTTGTGCTCTGTAACTGCAAGAAAAATAAACATTTTGCATCCAGGTGTTAGAAGAGTTTGCCTGGCCAGTCTATAGCTTGATTCAGAACGGTATGTTCCATAGTTGAGCCCTGATTAATTAACCAATGAATCTCAGTTCACCACAGAGAAAAAATGCAATCAAGGTCAAATGGGGCTCCTGTAATACATACTCTAAAACCCATTTTCTAAGCCCATCTGCCAGAAGCTGAAAAGTAGCCACAAGGTGAGCACTTCTGTCTCTGTATTTCTCACCGCCTGGGTCCCCATCTGCCCCTCAGCACCGATGGTTTCTGGAGAGTTTAGCTGGAATTCTGTTCACATCCCACATCTCCTGGGCTGCTGTGTACAGTTGCAACTAGAACTGGAAAGGCACCTTCCGCAGTCTCCCACTTCCGTTCTTGGCCCTTCAGATGCCTTCAGCTCTCGTAACCCAAGTCTTCTCCGTCCCTCCTCTACATCCTGTGCTTCCAGCCCATCTCAGTTGGGTGTTAGGAAAACCCGCTCATGTGACAAATGCACACTGTGTGGTGAATGACTTATAACCATTCCCCAGCGCAAATGAGAGCAGCATAGATGCCCCTACACACCCTTCTCCCTGTCCCTGCAAAGAACAGGCAGCTGGGGCAAGGAGGCAGCTGTATTTTTGATGAGGTGTTTTCAGCAAAAAGGAACCAGTCTTAAAGTACAGCACTGAAGTTCTGGGCTCTGATTTAGCAAGCTCATTATCAAGTACATTCTGCTCTCCTCCTGATCTCTAGCTATGGCACCTCGAGCATGGTTTATACTGACTTTCATTAAAGTTTTTTTCTTTTTCTGAGTCCAGAGGTATGTTGTCATGTACATAAGCATCTTCATTTACTGCTTCTGTTACACGGCAATCTGTTGCTGGCTGTACGAAAACTGGAGGAAACGGGTTCTATCTTGTCTAAGTTTGGAGATTTGTATTAAGTGATTGCTGAAACAGTGGTGTCACCAAACCCTCTCTTTCAGACTGAATCAGAGCAGTAGAACTCGAAAAGTGGGTATGGAGCAAGAAGATAGTCTGAAATGATTGCCCAGGGACCAATTGGTTTGTTTCTTGGAGAATGTAGGCATTTGGTAACTTTATTTGGATTATTCATGAGAAAAGGGGAGGGGGTGGATTACACAAAGGATGCTTGGGAGGGAGAGGAAATGGATAGCTTAACTCCTGGGCCAGAAACAGCCTTCAACTGGAGGCTCAGTTTGGGGATTGAGAACAAAAATGGGATGAAAGAATTGTTTCCTTGGCCAATTCCAAAAACTACTTAATGAGAAGGGTTTTGTTCAGGACAGATGGCCCCAGGTGGTGAGATCATGTTAAAGAAAGTAATTAAAGGGAGAGGAGAAAGGAGAAAGAAAGGAAAGAAGAAATTGGAGAGAGAAAGCTATTCTAAAACATGGTTAGGACAGAGTAGTTTCTTTAGCCACAGACAAAGAGTTACAATGCTGGAGTGATTTTCTCTCTGTCTCTGCCTCCCTGTCTCTCTCTTTGTCTCTCTCTCTCTCTCTCTCTCTCTCTCTCTCTCTCTCTCTCTCTCTGTGTGTGTGTGTGTGTGTGTGTGTGTGTGTGTGTGTGTGTGTGCTGCATCTCTCTTCTCGCTTTGTGAGAAAAAAAAAATCAGCCAGGCCCAGGAGTGATGCTGCAGAAAAAAGAAGGAGTACAGATGAGTCTCTTTTGGCTTCTTTTTACACCGCCACTGGTACAGAGAGAGTGAACAGGGAGGAAAGATAGTGCGAGCAAGCTGTACTCATCAGAAACCAAGCATTCCACCCCAGGCCAGTTCATTCTAGTGGGTCTCTACACCGTACTTTCCATTCAAAAACTCCGCGAATCTTTCAAGAGCAAAGGCGAGAAAAGTTTCCTGTTTACAGATGGGAAAAGGGAATGTTTGGGGGGAGCTTTTTAGACTGATGCTGTGAACATAGTAGGCACTCAATAAATATTATTCAAAGAGTGAAATCATCTAATGGGAATAGTTAAGAGGGGGAAAAAAGTAATCCCTGCTCTTACACACATGCATTGCCTTCCAAGTTTTAGCCGTTTGATTTATGTGATTTTCCATGTTTAAAGTGAAAGCCGAATTTGACACTATTTGATGATGTCCTCCCTCCTTCCCTTGTTGCCTCCCTCTGCTGCCATGTTTTACACACTTATTCTTAGCTTTATTTTTTTTCCTCCCTGCCACTCTTTCAAAGGCAAAGGCAAAAAGAACCCAAAAGCTAGCAAGCACAAAAGAATCTAGGCAAAGGTTTTAGGAGCTAGTTGGTCAATCTATACACAAAGCATAAACAAAGCACTTCCTTTTTAAGATAGGACTTCTTTAAGTAGTTATATACAATGTGCATTTAAAATGTAAAATGAATACTAGTGCAATCAGGATTTTTTTTTATTTGTTTTGTTTTTATTTTTGTTTTTTGTTTTGGTTTTGAGACAAGGTCTTACTCTGCAGCCAAGGCTGGCCTATAACTCACTATGTTGCATAAGCTGGCCTTGAACTTGTAGCAGTCCTCCTATGTCTACCTCAGAAGCGTTGGGATTTCAGTGTAAGCCACTACACCAAGCTCAGAATGTTACCATTATTTGCTTTTGGTTTTATTTTTCTGTTTTGATGAAGTCTCACTATGTAGCTCTGGCTATTTTTTTGTTTGTTTGTTTGTTTTGTTTTTCGTTTTTTGTTTTCTCCTTTCATTCTTTCTTTCTGAAATATCTCTGATTTTCTTTCTTTTGGAAATTTCTCTGATTTATAACATGCCCTAGTGTATCAGATAATTTTTTTGGTTATCATGAGTTACAAGTTACTGATGGACTTCCTGACGAATTCATTTAGTTAAGCCATGTTGTTGTCAGGGGAAAATGCAATTTCTCCTTAGTGCTTTTTTTTTTTTAAACTTGCTATATTTCATTGTGAGAAAATGTGTACTTACCTTGTTCTATTTCATTGTGGGAGGTGAGTGTAAGAAGGGCAGAGGGCAAAGGACAACTTTCAGGGATCTTTCCTTCCATCATGTGAGTTCCAGGAATTGAACTCAGATAATCAGGCTTACCTAATGAAACAGTCATCAGACTTCTTTTTAGGTTTTAAAATTTAATTTTTCTGCTAAGAAAGCAGTTCATATGGAAGGACTCATTGGGATATATATATATATGTATTAGGATATATTAAAGCAGGCTAGGTTAATAGCTTGAATTAAACATGCCTTGATTTAGTGTTTAATGAGGAAACTGTTTTGTTTGGGTTTCATGCTGGCCTTACACAAAATGGGGTAACAATCCTAATTGGTGCAGATTCTCATTCTACACATGACACAGCAATGCATGTTTTATACCAAGACAGTATGAGAAAGCCACTTAAAGAAGCCTTGTGTCACCATTCCAGGCCCATGTCGCTCAGAGGAAGAGCACTTGCCTAGCATATGAGAGGGCCTGGATTTCATCCAAAGCACAACCAAATAGATAGATAGATAGATAGATAGATAGATAGATAGATAGATAGATAGATAGATAGATAAAATCCTTAGAAGCCATGCTGGTTATCTTTAACATGCAAGTTCCTGTAATGATGAAATTAACATTCACTTCTGCGTCACATGAAAAGTTCCCTCTTCTCATACTTGAACCTTTTTTAAGACATAAGGTAACATGCCTCTGTGTTTCTTTGTGCTCTAGAATTCCTTTCTGGACGCCTTCCTGCCTCCTGGGAGTTATTAACCCAACCTGCTTCAAGAATGAACCTCACCAAGATTCTCGGAGGAATGGTCTTCTTCACTTTCGTGCTTTCCAGCTATTCTGAGCAAAACCAAGTGAATGTCCTGTGCTCAACAGATTGGTTCATGGTCACCGTTCACCCCTTCTTGCTGAATAATGACGTCTATGTACACTTTCATGAGGTGCACTTGGGCCTGGGTTGTCCTCCCAACCACGTTCACCCACACTTCTACCAGTTCACCTACCGCGTTACCGAATGTGGCATCCGCATCAAGGCCGTCTCTCCAGATGTCGTCATCTACAGTTCTGAGATTCACTATGCGTCCAAAAGCTCGTCATCCAGATACGTGATCCCTGTGTCGTGTGCTGCTCCTCGACGGTCCCCTTGGCTCACTAAGCCCTACTCCGTGAAGTCAGATAGTGAGAACATGGCCAAGACCCAGAAGGATGCCGGGACCCAGAAGAATGGGACCAGCTACCCGATCTTCAGCTTGCCAGAGCCTAGCCAACAGTCCAACTCCAGCTGCCCATCTTATGCCTTCAAGCAAGAGAGCATGTAAAGCCCACATCATGGGGCAGAGTTTTGGAAGCCCATCTTGTGTAGTCATCTGACTTCACTAATATTTCTGGGAACTACTGTGTCCACTCAGATGATCTGAGGAAACCCATGTAGTGCCCAGATTTCAGGGCTTCTTGAAAATTCTGTTTCTAGAATTAGTATGTAGCATTTTCCATTGTCAGTCAAATAAGTGCCATTACAGCTCTATTAGGAGAAAATTATGAAGGGCCAATTCTTATATAGCTGATTTTAAGCCCCCCTCCCTTTTTTTTTTACTATTTTTGTATCTTTTAAAATTCTGATTGGCATAAATAGCTGATTGTAACTCTTTTTTGTTTTTTACCATTTTTGTATCTTTTAAAAAAATAATAAAATTCTGCTTGGCATTAAAGTATCAGTTGGATGGTTTTGCTTCATAAACATATATCTCGTTTTGTCTATGTACAAGGAGTTAGTTTAAGTGGTTTGCCACCATTGACTTCTGGGTTCTTCTCTCTAGGATGATTTCCCACCCCTTCAAGGTTCCTCTACAAAGCCTTTCCCAGGAGAATCTCTTCCTCTATATCCCCACTTCCCGTCTTCGTCTTCTGTTTATCACCAAGTCTCAGCTTAGCACTAAGTCTTCCTCGTTTGATCTCCGGCTATAACCCTTTTTATGGACAGAAAGGATAAGCCAGTTATCTTCAAGTCTCCAGTGATTCTGGGAAGCAGACAAGTCACGTTCCAATGCTCCCATGCTAGGTTCCCAAGGCTCAGCTGGACCGTAAGCTCTGAAGACTTTGATAAAAAGCGCTCTTGCCCCCAACATATAAACTGTCAGAAACGAGCCCCAAAGTGTGGCTGTCCATTAGCTTTCTCAAGGGCTTGGAGCAACAAGAGGAAGTGAATAACTCCACGACTATTTATTATGCAGTGAAACTACATGCAGACCTGGCTCTGGACCCCAAGGAATGGTAGTGAGAAGAAAAGGACTCAAAGAAATCGAGGTCACATAGCTAGTAAGCACATAAGTAAATAGAGATAAATTCAGATAGATAGTGAAACATGCTGTGAAGAACTTCAAACAAAATGACATGGGAAACTGGGGAGGGACCAGGCTTCTGTGGTCTTGCCATTTGAACTATGTCTTAGGCATGAAGATGGAGATAATCAGGAGAGAAAATATTCCAGATAGTAGAAACATCTCCTTTAACTCTTACTACCACCTTATAAAAGAAGTGCTCTTGTCACTTAGAATTAGAAAACTAAACTTTACAGAGGCAGTAGTAGTGCTACAAGTTGAGACTAATATGATCCACATAGTAACACTCTGTCTCAAAACACACACACAGGGGAAAAGGGAAATTGAGGCACGGGGATGATGAAGAAAGTAGCAGTTTGAGGCCATATACCTCAAAGTAAGAAGCAGACTCTTCAAAAATTATGTTGTATATCACAAACATAAAATTCTTATTTGTCAATAAAAAAATAGTTAAAAAAGAAAGCGATGCTTGGGATAGATGGCTCAGTGGTTAAAAACATTTACTGCTCTTCCGGAAGGACCCAAATTCAGTTTCCGGCACCCACATCAGACAACAACCATTCTATTGTTCTCCAGGAGACCCAAAGCCTCTGGCCTCTGTTGGCACCTGCACACACATGCCCCACCCATATGCACACATCTATACATAATTAGAAATAATACAAACAAATATTTAACTAAAAATAAGAGTGCAATGTTTTAGCACAATTTTCTCATTTATAAAGGTGAAGTGCTTTAGCAGATGAATAAATGTTTGAAAGACAACCATCAAAAAAACAAATTCAGCTACGGTAGTTAAAGAAACAGATTCAGCTTAGTATTTTTGCCCTTTTTGATAACTGACAGGTAACAATCCCTGGAAGCAGGGCATGAATGCAACAAATATCTATTACAATTATCCGATATGTCAGTCACTACATTAGCTCTTGGAAATTCAGTGGCTGACAAAACCGACACAGTCTGATGAGATCAAGCCCTGTAAAGACACCTATAGGGTTAGAGGCTGTAAAGGCTATTCAAGCCCATAGAATGCATTTGCACAAAGGTATGAAGACAAGAGTCGAGAAAATGCCAGTTGTCAATTCCAACACAGTGAATAGGGCAAAAGGGAAGATGATGGTGGGAAACTATGAAAAGGGTAAGAAAGACATCAAAGATGACAGGAATGACCACAGAATGATGTGTGAGAAGATTGGAAGGGAAGACAGATCAGTTCTAGTCACCAGGGCAAGAGATCAACCAAGATGGGTTAGGCCACAATTCATGAAATCGGGACAATTGAGGAGAATTTTATCCGAAAGTTAGTTTCATTCAGTTAAGATGAAGGACAAGGGTATTCTAGGCAAACAGAATGGCAAAAAGAAACATTCAAAGAGAACTGACTCTTCCTTTCCCAGCAGGTTATCAACTGCTAATAGCACCTCAGGTAGAGGTGGGACTTGGTGAGGCCCTCCCCACCCGTGTTGGAATTTTAGCTGGCTGGATCATGTGTGAGTCTTATGCATCCAGCCACAGCTGTTGTAAGTTATGTGAAACAGCTCCCGTGCTCCAGTGGATGGCCCTACCCATGCACATACTGGCATCACTAAATGGATTAAAAATAGAGACTATATGAAATTGGAAGTAAAAAATGATGAGGAAGTAGAGGAGACATTGGAAGGAGCCAGGAGGAGTAGATTTGATTAAGAAAAAAAAAAAACTTATTGTATAAATGCATGAAGTTCTCAAGCAATAAAAGAAAAACATGTGTACAAAGAAATGCTGATCAGTAATCACATTTTTACATAACTTGACATCCCAGTATAATTAAGCAATGTTTTTAATCAGTAATAGAAACTGAGATGAGGCTATCTTAACTGTTGAGTCATGTCTCCAGGCCTTAAACCCTGAATTTTTAGTTGAGTAATTTAATTACCTTATGATACACGACTCCAAAAGAATGTTTTTCTTCTTTATTGTGGTAATACTCAGTTAATTTTTAAGGTGACATGATTTATAAAACTCCGTAACATAGTGTTCAGCATGTTTGTAATAATAAGAAGAAATACTTTGTTGCCATCAAAGGAAATGAGCGTGTTCACCTTTCAATTTCTAGAAACGCCAAAAATGTCGGCATCATTTGTTAGGATAATTGCTTGTCAGATATTTAAAAATTAGAGCCGTAATGAGATGTTTCACCCATAAAAGGAGACTCAGTGTGATGTCCAATTGTTTGTTCTTTGGCTGAGGATGCAGCTCACTAAAGACCCTGGCTTCACTCTCCCCGCACTGTGAAAAATAATCTTTTCACAGTCCAAAAACAGTAAACCATATTTTTCGTTGTATAAAGTACACACATAAACTTATATGTGTGTGTGTATGCTAAGGACAAATATTAATTTTAATATATAAGCTCTTTTTATTACATTTTTATTTAGTGTGTGTGTGTATACATGCGTGCCACAGCACACATATGAAGGTCAGAAGGCAATGTTATGATGTCAATCTTTCCTTCTTTTTCTACCTGTGGATTCTGGAGATTATAATGAAGTCCTCGGGCTTGCTAGCAAGTGCCTTTACCCTCTGAACCATGTCATTGAACCTCTAGACTCATGGGTTACATTTTTGAGGTTTATATAAAAACTCCTGTTCCTCTCTCCCTCCACTAATAATCAAAGTCTGACCAAACATTAACTCAAACTGTTCTACTGGTCCACAATACACCCCCCTACACACATTTATTTAAATAGTATATTATCAAAAGAGGAATACTTATTATAAGATGAAAGTTAAATTTCACAAAATGCCTGTTGCTTTTAATTAGTGTTAATTTCTATGTGGGGAATGTCATACAATCTCTTGTGGACACTATCTTATAGTCATTTATTCCCAAAGAGAGATGGAGAGTAGAGAAAAAGAGTTTCAGTTCTGTTATTTTCTGTGACTTTCTCAACAAATCAGGTCAAATTTTAGCTTCTAAACTCACTTTGGCTATACTATTACAAAAAACTGTTGTATTAGTGAACCTATTGCTGAAAAAGAAGTTACCCCAGACAATAAACCCTTATTATCTCCCTGGTTGTGTGAGTCAGGCACCTGGGTAGGACTTAGCCAGGTACCTCAGCTCAGGGTTCCCAGAGGCAAGCTGTAGGAGGTATATGCGGCCATCTCAACCCTTCCCCAGAGCAGCAGACTCTGTCTCTGAGTTCACTGAAGTGTTTGCTGACAGGAGACCTTCAGCCCTGCCCTGATGCCCTATCCACAAACTGCCCACACATTCTCAGGTGTCCTCACCCAGCAGTTCGTGAAAAGAGAGAAGCGAAGGAAAGAGGAAGAGAAGGCAGAGGGCCGTGTTAGAATTCACTTTCTCATCTCAGAGCATCCCATCATTTCTGCCATATTCTATCTGAAGAGCCACTAGATCGGCAGTTCTCAGCCTGTGGGTAGTGACCCTCAAAAACCATGGGAAATCACGGATATTTACATTGCAATTCATAACAGTAGCAAAATTGCAGTTATGAAGTAGCAATAAAAATAACTTTATGGTTGGGGGGGGTCACCCTAACGTGAGGAACTGTAGTAAAGGGTTAAAGGGTCACAGCATCAGGAAGGTTGAGAACCAGTGCTGCAGACCCTATTCACACTCCGTGACTGGGGCTATAGAAGGTGGGGGCTACTGGGAGCCATCATACAGGCTGCTCCCATACCCTCAATCTGATTACTTGGGCAAAGTCCACAAATATAATGTTCTTCTATTGATTCTTGTATTTATGCAAACACAGAATTCTTCAATTTATTCACATAAATGCATATGTCAAGAAATTGACTGGGTGAAAAACACATGCTCTTTTGCTGCTGTATCTTTGCATTGGTTGGTTATGTTTTCCTTCTTCAGAGGGTAGGGAGGAATAATTCCTACAAGCCATAAAAGTCACAAGATTGACTGAGGATTGGTAAAAACATTCCCCAAGAAGCCTCTATTTACTTTTATAAAAAAACACTGAAAGCAAAAGAAAAAGTGTAAACTAGAAATCAAGCTATATAAAATGGCATTTGGATGGACACACTCAGTTGTTTCTAAGTTTACCCATATTAGTGATACATAAACTGAACAATCAGTCTTCTATGGACATAGGGCTGGGACTCAGTGGTAAAGTGTTTGCCCCGGAATCAATCTTTTGGACAACAATACACAGACCAGAAGCATCCTCTATATAATTCTCCTCAATCTAACAATCTCTTTTGGTTTTGGTTTTGGTTTTTTCAGTTTTTCGATTTTTGAGGATGGCTTTTTTTGTATAGCCATGGCTTTCCTGGAACTCACTCTGTAGACCAGGCTGGCCTCAAACTCACGGTGATCTGCTTGTCTCTGACTCCCCAAGGGCTGCAATTAAAGGCGAGTGGCCACCACTGCCTAACAATCTTCTAAGTTAATTCAAATTCAAGTGATCAGGTAAGGATCCACACACAGTCTTCCACTGCAGCTGCAGACTCCACACCCTTGACTTTAACCAGCAATCACTCATTGTTGTTCATCGTTCCTTAAACAGTGTAATATACAACCAACTGTTTACATCACGTTATGAATTATAAGGGAGTGAGATGGTTCAGCAGTAAAGGCACTTGCTGCATGACAATCTGAGTTCTAACCCCAGGGCTCATGTAGTAGAAGGCGAGAACCCACTCCATAAAGCTGGTCTAGATTTCCACACTAGTGACACGTGTTTGTATACAGCACACACTCATACATACATAAGTAAATAAACAGTTTTGGAAGAAAAATTATATATAAATGTTCAGGGACATATAGCTAAGTTATACATAAAAATCTATGCCATTTTATATAAGGGACTTGAATATCTAAAGTTTTTGCCATCAGCAAGGGGTGGAGTGCTAGAACTAATTCCCTATGGATATGAAAGGATTATCCTAACATGCTTGTGTATCTGTATATTCATTTGTGCATATTTACGCAAATATATGCTAAATATCTGTGTATTTTTCCACATACCCACATACTAAGGATTAGAGGCTGGGGGTGAGATGGGCTTTGCTTGTTGGTTTATATATGAGTGTAAAACCATGTTTCCCGTTGTTTCCTACTTCACCTTTTAGTTATGTTTTTACACAGTTCATACCCATCTACTCTGGCCATTCGTTGGGGAAGAGTGGGGGACTTTACCTGAAGACTGATGCATGAAACCAAAAAATGTCATGGCATCATTATACACTGGTAGCTGAGAAGGGCAATCACCACATGGGCTGGGCTTTCAGGAGAGCGGAGGTTACCAAAAGAGAAGTGACAGGCTTGCCCATTGCCTTGCATGCTGTCAGCGTTTATTCATAGCCTTTCTGTGACGGGCAAAGAGGAATAGCTTCGAGTGGTAGAAGCGAAAGCTAATTTGTTGGATGCAAAAGGTACATAAAAAGATTCCTTGACATAGAAATACAGCCATTTAGATGCACTGATGTCTTACAAGTTCCTGGGAGGTACGGTCAGTGCTGTTTTAACTTTGTCATACATATGGTATTAGTATAAATAATTCACTTTTCAAAGTAACTTTAACATTTTTTTAACTCTTAGTCAAATACTTATTTAAGTGTATCAATAACTCTTGGAAAAGTTGTGTTTTGAAGTGCATGCCTGTGAATCCAGTACTTAGGAGGCTGAGGCAGAATTAGGAATTCAAGGTCAGCCTAGGCTACATAGAAAGACCTTGTTTAAAAACAAATGAAATGACAAAATATTTTAAGCTCATGATATGATGTCAACACTCATACATCATTATAA
Organism: Meriones unguiculatus; assembly: GCF_030254825.1. Taxonomy (NCBI): domain Eukaryota; kingdom Metazoa; phylum Chordata; class Mammalia; order Rodentia; family Muridae; genus Meriones; species Meriones unguiculatus. The sequence continues at coordinate 120,306,788 of NC_083369.1, forward strand.
AAACATTCCGAGGCTGAGGAAGGTGGCTTATTACAAGATCAGAGCAAGCCTGAGTTCAGACCAGCCTGGCCTACAGTATGAAACCCATCTCAAAAAATAAAAAGATTGTTTCCAAGTGATGTTCACCAGACAGTCATTTGACTTTTCTTTTAAATTAAAAAAAAAAAATTTGCATTTAGTCGGACACAGTAACATCAGGGAGGCAGAGGTAGGCACATCTCTGTGAGTTTGAAGTCTACAAAGTGAGTCCAGGACACCCAAGGCAACACAAAGAAATTCTGTCGCAAAACAGAAAAAAAAAATCAGAAAGGAAAGCACCATAAATATTGCTGAAGATGGGGAGAAATCTGAACCCTGCACATTGCAGGTAGGCACACATCAAAAATTACATTTATTTGTTTTTAATGTATTTGTATAGGGGGCTCAGTGCATGTGTAGAGGTTATGGGACAGCTCTCCAGAGTCAGTTCTTTCTGTCAAATCTGGTCAAAGGAAGGGCCTCAGGCTGGTGGCCAGTGCCTTCACTCTCTCAGCTACCTTTTCTTTTTTTTTCAAGCTTCATTTGCATGACAGAACACAAGAAATCCAGGGTAAAGAACAAGGAAAAATTCGGTCTTCCTCACCAACAAAAGAGGGTCATAGTTTAAGAACAAATTAGCTTAGAAGTAAGCTTCCATGTCATGTGTAGACCTACTCCCTGGAATAATTTATAGTCTACAATCAAAATAAAGTAATCTCTGGGGTTGGGGAGTTAGCTCAGTGGTAGAGAACTTGTGAGAAAGCACCCTCCAAAGAGAAAAGATGCTCCTACACACTGAAGACTTGAGGTTATTCAGGTTATATAGCAAGTGTGTGGAAGGGCCAGGCTGCCCAAGTTCCTTTCAGCATAGTTTTAATTTCATGAAAATATTTGATGATGATATTTTCAAACTCTCTGTGAAAAAGAACACTCTCCACTTGGAAGCTGCGCAGCCAGAAAGTGTGTATCTTTTATTCCTATGTTCTCTCAAATCAGCACTGCATGCTAAGTTGCTGGTGCCATGCCTTTTCGTTCTCTTTTCCTTCTTTCTTTTTTTCTTTTGACTTATATTTCTTGTCGTTCTAAGTTAATAAGTTTACCTATTATCTTTAAAAGTCAATGAAAATTAATCCTAGTCAGGACTTCTAGGGATCACATGTAGGGGAGGGGGAAGGATTGGAAAGAAGATAAAGGAAGAGGATGGGGGAGGTTGTCTTGGTTACTTTTTTGCTGCTTTGATCCAGTGCCCCAAGGAAAGCAGCTCAAAGCAGGAGTAGGTTGGAGAGATGACTAAGTGGTTAAGAGCAGGGACTGCTCTTCCAGAGAACCCAAGTTTGGTTTTCTGCACCCATGTTGGATGGCTCACAACCACTTGGAACTGGTTTCTGAGGGCACCTATACAGGCACCTATACACCTCCAATATGCATGCATGTCAATCAAAATAAAATTTAAAGGCAGAAAGGGTTTATTTTAGCTCACAGCTCAAGAGTAAAGTTTATCATTTCAAGGGAGTAAGTCATGGCTTCAGGATCTTGTAGCTACTATTCTCATCAGATCCACAGTCAGGAGTAAAGGGAATGAATGTTCAATGGTCAGCTCACTTTCTCCTTTTTTTTCAGTCTAAGACCCCAGCCCATAGTGTGTTCCTTTACACAGCTAAGATACATCTTCCCACTTCAACTCATGTACTCAGAGGCTGACCTACTGTGGATAATTCCTCACGGGCATGCTTCTGGACTTGTATAGTAGGTGACTGAAGATCCCCTCAAGCGGACAAATACTATTAAGCATGACATAGAGGAACGTGCCATACCTCCTAACATACAGTCACTGCAGCATATCTTTTAACTCCTTTTTTTCTCTGCCTAAACAACAATTTTACTTGTGTACAATGGAGACTGGAATATTCTACATAAGACGGGTATGGCTTTTGCAAAATTTGTATGTCGCAGGATTACCGTCTAAGTTGGGTGAATCTGTTAAAATACTGTTTTGTGAAGTCATGGCCGTCCTTCCACAAAGCCCTTTAAAGCTCTACACTGTCTATGACTAAAGCCACAACTCCTCTTTCAAAGCTAGGAATGTAACGTCCTTCTGGCTAGGGAGTACTGGCATGGCATACTCTGGGATTGCTCCTTAGCTCTGCATAACATGGTGGTGGTGGTGCACCCTTATAGGCCCAGCACTCTGGAAAACTGAGGCAGGAGGATCAAAAGTTCGAGATCATCCTCACCTACAAAGCAAAACTGAGGCCAGTGCCAGCCCCGGCTACATGAGGCTCTGTCTCAAAAAATAAAAATAAAAAATAAAAAGATTCCTCTACCTCCTCCTCTCAGTGTAGCCTCCCCACATGTAGATCTTTCCCCAGTTCCTTCATCAGCATCGGTCCTCTCTTCTACTCCTGAGTCTCTGAAAGCTGTTTTCCCCATCCCACTCAAATCCCCATTTCCCTACAAGGTTCAGCTTCAAACTTACAAGTACAAAACACGGGGATGGCTTTTTAGGAGAAAGTTTAGAGTTCAGCGCAGCTAATGTAAAAACAAATTAATTCTACATTATTTTTGGTGAATGTGCTCCAAATACCAGTCCCAGATGGACTTCTGTTATGCCAATGTGGTAGACCTGGTTTAAACACCTATCAGTTTCTACCCAAGGCACCAAGGCTACTAACCATCACCTTTAGCATCAATATACGACCATGGTTTCACTCTGTCCATTCCTCTTTGCCCTTCTCAGATATGCACTCATTCAACAAATAAGTACTGAACATCAGCTGAGACAAGCTACTGCCCAAAGAGTGGAGAAGATAACCATAGTGAAACAGGTCCTGACCTTCTAGGAGCTTTTTGACTGCTAGGAAAGCCAATCCAGTATGGCTTGATCAAAATGCCAATGGAAAATGGAAGCTAAAGGACACCCAAGAAAGTTTCCAGATGGAAGTGGCATTGCTGGTGGGCACTGAAGGATGAGAAACTGTGAGGACCAGGTATCCGAGCAAGTAGGTATCCATAAGGTGCTGCTGAAGGGGAGGAAGTGCACCCATAGAAGTACGATGTTGTAGCTGGTTAGGGAGGGCTTTGAGAGCCACATTCTGGGGTGAAGCTTTATAGCTAGGAGATTTTTGTGCAAAACTGTTCTCCAGGAAACACTTAGGACCACTGAAAGAGGAGCAGAATTCAGGTGAAAAATGTCCAGTGTGAAAAGGTCATTGTAAGAAGCTAGTGGCACACTGCAGGGCTATATTTGAGGACAAACATTAGTAATGAGAGGAAAGTCGTCATTTTCATCCTCTCACTTTCTTTATTTCTCTTGTCATGACCCCCTTTCCTCTCTCTCCCTCTTTTGACATAACCCTCTGTCTTCCTGGGGGCCCTGAGCAAAACAAGATGCTGAGTTCTGGGTTTGACACTAAAATGTCAAACATGTTCCAAGCTGGGTATGGTGGTGAATGCCCACTTGGGAAGGTGAGACAGGATAAGCAGGGGTTTGAGGCTAGCCTGGGCTACATGAGACCTTGTCCAAAAACAGAAATCTTATTCCATATCTCTATTTTCTTTCTCATACCAACAAATGAGCTTTACTCTAGTCATGGAAAATTGCCCAGTCCAACCCCAACTGTAAGCCCAGTAATTATTTTAAGAGCTCAGTGGCAGAATGCTTGCCTAAGCACAAGGCCCTATGTTTGATCCTCACTACTGCTTAAAAAAAAAAAAGAATTATTTTTAGAGACAAGGAGTAAAAGAAATGGCATACTCCACTGGACCTAGAAACCTTACTTGTTACTTTATTTTACTTTATTTTAGACAGGGTTTCATATAATCCAGGCTGGCTTTGACCTCTGCCTCAGTCCCTGTAGTGCTAACACTATAGGCAAGAGCCATCACAACCCCATCTTTTTTAAAAAATGCAAACATTTAATGTTATGGAGACAGAAGAAGAATTCTGAGTCAATTCTGGGTAATTCTGTACTATCAGCACAGGGAAACATTTCCCCCTCTTCTGTTGCATCAAAGTAAGCCAGGGTTTGAAAAACACGTATCTGTGTCTTCATTTTAAACAGAGATAACATCCCTTGGGAGCCTTCCACTTCCTGCCCCCTCTACTTAGTAAGATAAAATTTGTCCCCAGGAGTCTGATCCCTCCAGAGCCAGACTCACAAAGTGATGTCATTCAGACTTGCCAGAGCACTGCAGTTTTAACAGGATTTCTGGACTTCCTTGGGCCATTCATTCTGTGGGCTTGTTCATTTGAGATAGTTGCTTTGTTATTTGGGATTTGTTTTGTTCTCTTTGACTTTAAAAAAAATTAAATGGAGCCAACTGTCCAAATGTACTTCTGCCTTCCTGAACACATCTGGCAAGATGACATTGATAGATACTAGGTGGGGTTTTTTTTTTTCTTCTTTTTCTTCCTTCTCTTTTTCCTAATTAGATGAGATTCCAGAAAAGTAGTAGAAGTGTCAAGTTAGAAACTGCCTCTAACTTGTCTGTACACAGGTTTTCTGCCTCCAAGTGCTTCTTGTTACACTTTGTCAGTTCACACTGACCAGAGAGCAAATTCCACCCATTTGATAGGGCAGTCACAGGAAACTCTAAGGTGTTCCCTCCACTGTGGGCCTCTTTTGTCACACAAAGATCAATCAATACATTCTGGAATCTGAAATCATGTTCAGTTTAATAGGCAGAAATCCAGGAATAATTAAGACAGTAAGAGTGTCCACCCATTTAAGGCAGCGAGTTGTGTGCATGAAAAGAAATCATGAGATGAAAAGAAAACAGCCATCAATGACTTCCCAAGCTCCTCCTTGGCAGAGAGGAAAAATGTTCTAACTCATTTGTTTCTCTGGTGAGATCACGGTGGAAGGAAAAAGTGCAGATTCAAAAATTCCCCTCAAGTTCTAAGGTTTTCAAGGAACTGTTTATTTAAATCATTCATAACTGAGTTTATAAAAGACACTATTGTTTTCGCTTAATCAGATAGTTATATAGTTACTATCCCTTTTAGCCTTTGCTTGAACTTTGGGGGTGGGGGTCTTTACCAATAACACAGGAGACACTTCCTTGTTTCCTTTCTGTTAAATCTGTAACTGTATCCTGGTTTTAGCTCTCTGAAGACTTCTGAAAATTTACAACCTAAGGAAAGTCCTGTTTATCTAACTCAAGGCCTTTACACACACACACACACTCACACACACATCATAAAAAAGCATTCTTATTTAAAATTAAAAATCCCAATGTCTAGAAATTTTCTTTGTAACAAAAAAATTCAATTCAACTTGATTCCCTAATATCTATTTCCAAAGACCTACTCAATGATTGTTTCCAAAAGACTTTTTTTCTCCTAAAATTATTCCAAATGCATTGTTGAGCCTATCTCAAGGTGAATATCTCGAGTCTAAGGCTGATTTATTTTTCTCAACTGCACCCAAGACCCTTCAAGCTGCTGCTACTTCTCCTCCCTCGATAGCCACAATTATTTATCAAGGTAATTTCTGACTATTAGTTGGGAAAAAAAATTGAAAGAAAAAAATAACATGTTATTTTCCAGAAAATAACTGCTTTAAAACAGTATTTTAAAAGAAAGGGGGTGGGGTGGAGTACATGGTGTACATTTTCTTTCTGTTTCCTACTTGGCCCAGAATAAATGCCTGACTCCCTCCATTGGAAGCTCCTTAGCTGTCTCCCCCTTTTAATCCCAAGATGACCTGGCAGGCCACTTTTTAGGGTGATTTTTATCTCAGTAAGTCAGGAAGGGCCTAGTACATGAGAAGCCATTTCCAGAGCAGGGCTTGCTACCGGTATCTTAAGAAAAATCCTTGAGACACCATCTTTGAAAAACTATTTGAAGATTGTTCCCTTGAGTAAATACTCAGGCCTGCCCTCCCCTGCTTTCTTGGGCCTGTCCCCACATTACTCAGCCTCCAAGAATTCATCAATATTCAACTGGCTCTCTTAGTATGCTGATGGAGCAAAAGGAGTCTAATAAGGAAAGCTGTTGCCATTTTTCCTCAGAGGGCCTGTCACACATTCGTCTTTCATCTTACAGTGCTGGAGTCTTCTGGTATTTATGTAGGAAAAACCGATGTTTCTGTGCAGCAATCCAAACAAACTGACCCACCAGGCCGAACCTTAAAGACCCAAAGATAAGGCTCTCAACCCAAAGGCAAGGGAGCTTTATGAGTGGTCAGTCTGAGGCTTTAGACTGGTGCTTAGTCGTGCCTGACAAGCTGGCGAACTTCAGTCCTGTCCAAGGAGAGTTGTGAATTAACAGAAAATTTGGAGTTCCTAAAAATAGTTTTCAGTGCCCACCGAAACTATCCACATTATCCGCAGTGTTACACGCAGACACACACACACACACAGAGAGAGAGAGAGAGAGAACTTTCCAGAAAAGAAAATCTCGTTCTGTAAAATACTTTTGGCTACTTCCCCACCTACCCACCCACTCCCAGTTTTGCAGACCCTGGAAAACTCTACCTTCCTGTCATCCCGCCGCCCCCCAGGGTGAAAAAAAATGAAAATAAGCCCAAGTTATCAACCACGAGATTCTAGCCTTGAGACTTTGCGATCTTTCTCTCAAAACTCAAAGTTATAATTATGTCGGCCTCGCAGAAGTATCACAGTAAAATACAGAAACCGAGTGAGAGTTGAGCAGCTCAAGAAACTGCAGGGCTGAGCACCTTGGAAGTCAGAGTCCGAGATTTTAGTATCTGAGTGCGGTTTTCGCGCGTGTGCGTGCGTTTACGAGTTTAAAGATAGCCTCTCTGTGTCTGTCTGTCTCTCTCGGTCTCTCTCTCCCTGTCTCTCTCTGTCTCTGTCTCTCTTTCTCTCCCTGGTGGGTTTTGCTGTACTTGTTCCAGCTCCTTTAAGCGGTTCCAAACTATCCTACCCTCAGCAATAAAACTTAGGCTTGACTCTGGAAGCATGGAGGACCCCGGGGCCGCACCGCAGCTACCAGCGTGCCACTCAGCTGCTGGCGATTCGCGGACGTCCAGATGAACTTGCTAGGCAAGGCGCCACCGAAGCTACTAAGTCTCAGGCCAGACAAGAGGTAGCTGGAGTGGAGGTTTAGCCAAGAGCTGCCAGGGCAATAAACCTCTCCCTCTGAGCCCCCAGGCGAATGCGCCACGTAGATCCTATGTAGCGCCTTGTGCCCCCCCCCCGCCCCTTCTGGTCTTCTTTTGGTGCCCGGGTATGTGGTTGCTGCTGACCAGCAATACCCATTGCCCTGCCCGTCCAACTCTAGCTGAGTTTCCATCCCGCTTGCTCAAAGATTTGTCCAACCCGGGAAAGGGGGAAAGAAAGAAGCCTAGCTTATCTTTAGCATCCGGGCGCTATTTTATAAGGGATATTTCTCCCACATTTTCTTTTTTTGAGAGAGTCTCTCACGGAACGCAGACTGTCCTCTAACTTGCTATGTAGCGAAGGACGCCCTTAAAGTTTTGTTTCTCCTGCTTTCTCCAAGTGCTGGGGTCTCAGGCACGCGCCACCGCGTCTGGTTTTTCCAGATTTGTGTTCTGGTGACAGTTTGCAAATCCACAGGGAAGTTGCGAATATAGTACAATGGAAGGCTCCCTCCATATGCAACAAACAACATCTGGGAGCTAGGTGATACCCATCCCTGCCCCCCCCCCCCCCCCCCCGTCTCTCTGTGTGTAAGTCAGCGGCATCATTTGAAAACCGCGGTCACCCTTACACTTCATCTCTTTACGCTTAGGCACAGATCTTGTAAGAATGTGGATGGTCTGCTATTAACTTCCACACCTCCCTAGTAAACAGCGTCATAGCTAAGGATATCTAGCATACAGAAGAAAGACTCCCTTTCTTTCCCCACTCCAGACTCAAAACTTAAAGTCATAAAGACTTTCCTTACATAGAAACTGTTGCTCCCAGCCTCGGTGTCATTCCCACCCCCAAAGTGGACCGCCAGGACCTAAGGGAGTCCTCCACCTGAGGGAGAGTTTGGCAGACTTTTCCAGAGCGCAGAAGGCCCAGCAGAGCCAGGACACAAATGCGCGCTGAACACTCCCTGCTGCAGTCTGAGGGTCCCTTGTTTCCTCATCCTGTTTCAGACACCCCCAAGAAAAACAGTCCCAAGCAGCTTTGCTTAGCCGCCCTGTACCCTACTCTCAGCCCAGAGGACCGGGCCAGAAGACTAGTGACGTTTGTGGCATAGGTCTTTGAGCTGGAGCCGAGCTACCTTGTGCTCTTCGTTCTGCTTCCCCCACCTCCCTCCCCTTTCCCCTTTCTCCCTGTTTTTTTGTCTCCCAGCACCCTAGGCAATGAGGCTCTGTACGTGGCCACTACAGGCTCTCGGTGTCCTTCCCGGCTTTTCCTGGCTTCAGGCCAAGGCTGTGGAGCTGAGAGCCTGCACGGCCTCCCCCTCCCCACTCCCTTCCGCCCCCGGGCCTCCGAGCTGCGCTGGCGACTGGCTGGGCGGGGCGCGGAGCAGCGCTCGGCCACACCCCCCGGGCCGGCTTTTTCTAGGGCTGCTGCGGGCCACTGGGCGCTGGCTGTTCCCGCTCGCCTCTCGCCCTGCGCTCAGCTCCAGCCCTGCTCCGGCTCTGCTCCGCCACGCCTTCGAGCTCCCGCACCGCGACCTCCGGCTCCTGGCTTTCGGCTCCTCCGTCGCCCGGAGTCCCGCACCACTGCAACCTCGCGCCCTCCGATGTCCAGGTGACTGCTCTTCAAACTTTCACAGCCCTGCCACAGCCTTCCTCCCCTTCTCTCCCTCCGTCTGTCAGTCGATCTGCCTGTCCTCCCCACCCGCCTTTTCCTTCCTCTGTCCCGCTTCTCGGACTTGTTTGCTAGGTCGACGCAGCGGAGCGGTTTCGCAGGAAAATCCCAGAAACCTTTGCAAAAAGCTTACAATGAAATTTAAGAAGTTCTGCGATTTCGGCGCCATTTTCGAGTGGAGAGGTGACTTGGGATCGAAAAGAGGGGGTGGGGTGGACTTTTTGGCTCGCCTCCCCCCCCCCAACTATGATGCTGGTCATTGCAGACTGTAACAGATACGGGGATAATTCTGAAAACAAAAGTTCGGTGGTGCGCTGGGTGGGGGCTGGGGGCGGAAAGTGTGTTTGGGGGTCGGAGTGGGGAGAGGGCAGATCTTTAAAATGTCTAGCAAGCGAGTGTGGCCCGGGAACTTCTCAGAAAACAGGTGAGAAGAGTGAACCAGGAGAAGCAGGGAGAGAAAAGTGAGTGAGGGGCAGTGGCAAGCTGTCAGCTTTGGCGGGGTAGGGAGGGTAGGTCTGTAAATGGACTTTGGGTGACTCTCATTTGTAAGCAGTAAAGAATGTCCCAGAAAGAAATGTAAGATTCATTTTACAATGTCTCTCGCTAATTAACACTTTTCAAGGTTGTCTTGTTTTTTCCCAGCATGAAACTGGACGTTGGAAAAGTTTGGCTTGAAGGTACAGAGGACGTGTACATTAAGTGTTTTGGGTGTGGGGGAGCATGGCATCTGCACCATTAAAAGACCAAACGTTCTCCTGTGAAGAGAGGAAGGGACTCTTAAATCATTTGGCCAAACACATCGCAGTTCTGAAGGGGTGGAGCTATGGCAACTCCACAGTATTGATTCTTTGTCTATTGTATCAGCGAATGACCCTCTCCAGAAGTGACCAGACCCCTCTTTGTGCCCTCCTTTCGTAAGTAAAGGTGAGCCCAAGGGGAAATACGTATACCAGGGCAGTGATACGGCTTTCTAGGGATAAAAGTCGTTGTAGTGTGACAAGAAGAAAAAAAATGGATAAAGTTAAATACATAGATGAATTTGGTTCTGGCGTATTCCTTAACAAAATGATCTAGAAGGACCTTCATCTTTGACGCTAATGTTACTTCGAATTAACTTTTGTTTTTATAAGTAGTCAACTTAAGGAAATGTTAAATTAGGAGGCACTTTAATCTCTGAGGTGATGGCTCGCATATTTGTGGGGGACGTAAAATTCAATTGGGAGAAAGTTATGTATCTTTAAAGTATAATTGTACCTTTACTAAACATGTTTTTCTCTCTCTTTTAAGGGAGACCATCCGGTTTTTTTTTTCTCTCTCCATTATTCCCAGTCTATGTGAAACTGACTTGTTATATAGCCAAGACAAGATGGAATTTAGAGGCTCATTCTAACTTAAGGAGTGGGGATATTATTATTAATGGCTTTATCATGATCTTTATCATTTGTTAGCACTTGATCACAGTCTGTTAGGATTTTTGTGCTTAGTTTAATTACATACTCTGTATAATTAATTAACCAGTAGGACCCAGCATTCATTGTACTAGTTTTGAAAAAAATTACTTAGTTTTAAATGAATACAGGAAATGTAGTGACATCGAATCTCTGGTTAAGTGCACAGAATGTATTTTACTTTCAAAGGCACAACAGTTTTATTGTTTTAATTGTTAAGTTTGTGGTTAAGGACTGAAGGATATTTTTGTGCTTTCTTAAATGCTTTGTTTAAACAAAATGAAATGAATGAATGTAACTTACTGCTCATGGGTGTCCATTTTGAAAAGCAACAGTGGGAGCTAATGAGTTAATCATTAAGGAGTGTGTAGTGTCCGCCATTTCAAGACATGAGTTTCTGTGGAGTTGCTTGAGAAGGAGTGATTTGACATGAAGTATTTAAAGTTCTTGATTTGTAATGATGTATTGATGTTGATAAATGTAAATTAAATTTGAGTTACCCAGCAATGTATGAGAACATCCAGGGGTTCCATCTATAGAACGTTTGCATGCTTTGTCCTTAAAAGTAACTAATGACAAGATATTTGATGTACTAATGGAGAGAACTACATGAGTTAAAGAAGATGTCTGCTGCCTGCACAAATGAGTCTATATGCCATGCCTATAATACTCAGTACAACCAACTGGATCTACTCAGAGCATTTTTTGATTATCAAAAGTTCCTTGCATAGATTTCAAATAAATGATGAAAAGCTGGGGACTTATACAATTCAGCAGGAAGTTTCACCAAGACTTTGGAGCTGTCAAGAGTGATTCAGATGGTACTAAATTGTCTCAGTTTATTTAATCTCACTTTTTACCTACTTTCTGAGGTAAGAGTCTTCCCCTAACCCCACTATCTTCCATAGCTCTGATTTTCAGAAATACATAGTGGGTGTGTGGGTGTGTGTTTGTGTGTGTGAAAACCACACCCTTTGCCCCACCAGCAGATCCTGGAAAATCAAGCAAAGTTCTAAGACTTAGTACTAACTTATAAAAAACCCATCAACTTGGAGTGATGTGCCCTGAGAAGGAAGTATTGTACTTAATTCTCACCAGGGGGCAGAGCAAGGAGGGGCACCCTTCTACTCACAGAGACTTTCTTCATTCACAGGTACCTCCAGAGCGGCCCCCACCCTCATTGACTCCGAAGGGATGCAGCAGCAATTTATGTTTTGGAGTATTGCAAAGGTTCAAAACATGAAGCGCTGCCACACTCCTTCGCGGGGAAGGTAGAAGGTGGGAGCCTGCACAACAGACCTGTGTGGGTTCTCCTAAAACCCCCAAAGCAAGTAGATAGGAGGGAAGGGGCTTGTTTGTTTCTTCAGTTCATCCTGGCAGGGCCTTAGTCTAGCGATGGCCACTTTATCATTTTATACTTTTCAAGGGCCTGGGGCCGGGTGAGAGGTAGGGCTGTGGGGAGGAGGGGTGACTGCCAAGCAAGCTGGCCATTCACTTGCAAGAAGGACAAGGTACACCGCCCTCAGCCCACCACACTCAGTCGTGCCCTAGCAGCGGGGAACAGTACTTCAGTGAGTGTTTGGTGCCCTGGAGTATTGTTTCCGCTGCCTGGGTAAGTCTGGGACTTCCACATGGGCACACCGACCAGGTAAGTTTCTGTCCATTTCCTGCAGCATAGGCCATGGGAGTGAGACTCTAAAACAGCTCCACACTAGAGCTTTTGTGTTTTCTTCTGTGAAACATTTGCTGATCTGTGAATATGTGACTGGGTGTGACAGAAACCTTGTTGTTAGCACCTCATTCACTGCCCAGGTAAAACTGAACCAAGTTGGGGGAGAAAAAAAGCACTTCCTGATCACCTAGTAGAATAACACCCACAGGACAGCAATGAAGAGAGTTTGTCTTCAGTCCTCAACAACAAAAAGGGGGAGTCCCTGAAAAGGAATAGGAAGGGTTCAGAAGGTGGGCAGGAGGGGTGACTGGAAGCAATCCCCATTTCTGCAGTTCCTACTGAAACAGCTTAGGTGTTGTGTGTAAAAGACTTTAAAGGTCAGGAAGGATTATGGGGTCCCACAGTGGGATCCTGGGGTCCCTGGATCTCAGGCATACAAAAGAAGGGCTTAGCTAGGCACATGGCCTTGCTGGTGCGAACCCCAGGAGGCACAGTGAAAAGCAGTGACCTAACAGAAGCTTCAGAGTGTGGTTCTTCGTTTCTAGACCTCCTTCATCCCCCTTTCTCAAAGTCACCACACAATTCTACCGTGGCAGCAGGTACTCAAGGACACCCTTGTCACTGTCTAGAAGCTTAGTATTGACAACCTCTGAGAAAATGGCAGGAAGCTGTAGATTTAGGGTCCCTTTGTGACACTCCAAACTGTGCTGTGACTGATGATCATGGCACCTCGGTAGTCTTATGCCACCTCCATTCCCTTGAGGAGCCCTTTGAGCCTGCAGTGAGGAAAATGGGTCAAGAGTCGACTGGGAACTGGAGTGTTAATTGTCTGAGCAAGGCCTTACTTTTCCTGTGAAAATCACTTTATATGATCTGGAGTATGGGCATGTAAAGCACTATTGGAAAATGGTGAAATCTTCCTGCTTTGTCATATTAAAAAAAAATAAATAAATACACATACACACACCCTTCTGGTCTGTATGAGCTGCCTTGTAGTGATCATCCCCAGAGACTGGGCACAGACACCACCCCCCCATAGAAATTACAGTTAGAGGAGGCCTTATGAGCCTGGAAGTCTAGCTCTAGCCACCAAATGCCTTTCTCCCAGAGTCCCTTGCGTTTGAACAATCTGGGGGAGGTGGTTTGGAGTCCTTTGGGCCCCCAAGGACCCCGCACTCCCAGGAACACCAAGATCTCTTGGGACTTCAGGCAAGCCTGGTCCCCATCTCCCCCTCCATTGCTTGAAGCCTCCCCCCTTTCCGTCCCCTCGCTCCCCCCTCCCCCCTCCCGCCCCAGCTCCTGCCGCACCTGCCCCTTGGCTGGGCCCCTCTGGCCCAGAATCCCCTGGGCTAGCAGGTTCAGGCATCTGCAGTGCAATGTACAGTGTTGGAGGAGGGGCACTTGGACTCTCCCTCACCGGCTTCCCTTCTCCCTTTAGGCTGTTCAACAGGGTTTTCCCTTAAGACAGAAGAACACTGAGGTGCACTGAAGGCGCCCACCTATCCATAAGAATCTGGCCCCTGCCATCTGTTCTCTTTCCAGTGGGTACCTGCAGGGCTCGGGTGATATTCAGGTGGGTTGGGGACTTGAGAGCAGAGGAGCAAATGATCCAGATGGAGGACTTTGCCTTCCAGAATCCAAGATGCCCTTAGCCCAAGGTGCCCAAGGGCATCAAAACCGAGCTCATCCACACAGCACCTGGCTGCCTGGTGTCCTTTTCTGATTTCAAATGCCCCTTTGCACCTCGATTTGCCCAGTTGAAGTTATGGTGTGCCTAGATTGTCTTCCAAGGGCAAAAAAATGTGAATAAAAAAAATATTTTAGCCAAACACGTCTATGTCAATTAAGAAGATGGCAATTCGTTCCAGACTATAAATTCTCTTTAACAACTCCCTAAGGTATTCCTTTAAATAGTGTTTTCAAACACTGCTGAATGTGCATCATAATGTGTGGGAGACTTGTATAAAGTGATTCAGTTTACAGTCAGCTGATTAATTGATCTTCCATTACCACACTCAAAGAGGCACCTCTCCATTGTTTTCTCGGGTTTTTTTTTTCCCTGACATATGTTACTTGTTAGTGAGGAAGCTGTGTGCACGTGGCAGTGTATAAAGTTTATTAGACAGACATGGCTCTGAAAACCATGAAAAGCTTAGCCTGACTCTAAATCTAAACTCCAAATTTTCTATAAGTTGTAGGACAAGATATTCAGGTTATTATGAGACACTAGACTGGAACATGATTTTGTAACAATTTTCATAACAGGAACACTTTTGAAGACGTCTTCAGTTAGTAGTACTGGTTTTGTTTTGTTTTCTTTTCTTTTGTTTTTTTCCAAGAAGGGAACACTGCATCAACCATCTTGGGGATGTGGACACGGAAGACTCCTGTTTCAAGAAAATACAATCATCTTTCAAAAGCTTTAATTGATATGCATTTTACCACACTAGAGATTGAAAACCATCAACTGGGGGGGGGGGGTACAATATAATCAATAGTGTATAATATCATATGTCTTTTTAAAATGTTACTAGAAAGTGTTTTATGATCTGTAAATCAAAGAATCTGGTCCCACTATCTCATTCTTCCCACTGTTCCCCCAAATCCAGGCTCCTTTGTTCCAGTTGGCATGTAAACTTGTTTTTCCCACCAAATGAGTCAGTCATGATAGGATCCTCAATTGATTTGAACAGATGTGTGTCAATGTTTACTTGGAAAAACTAAATGCCAATAACCAGGGCCACAGAAAAAGTCAGTGATTGTAACTTTGTAAAGCATTTATGCATGCACACAGACAAGGACAAAAGTAGAATCCTAAACAGGAAACATTTGGATATACTCCAATGCTAGGAGACTAAATAATTGTATGTTGCTTTTGATTTCCATTAACACGGGCAACTGTCCAATTAAACAGAAACCTAATAAGGACTTTGCAGTGCACATTATTTTGCTGATTATTCTAAAGCACCATACCTATCTAGCCATTGAGGAGGAGGGAATAGCAAGGGACTGGGTGTGTTCCGCAAATCCTGGAGAAAACATGATTGTACAAGACAGATGTAAATTGACAGGCAGCTTTTCTGAGAGAGTGTTCAGGATGAAAAATACAAATAGGTTCAAAAAGTATGCTTGAGAAAGATAAATATATTTTGATAAAGACTAAAAGACTAGAGCTGGGGGCTGTACCAAGTTGTCATTAATTTCTAGAGATCTATTTTCCCATTGTCCAGAAGCATCTCTCGGGATTCCAGAAGTCTATGTTTTCAACTTTATTCAGAGTTATTTCGTAATTCTTTTGTATTTATTTTTTATTTATTCACTTTGTATCCCAGCTGTAGCCCACTCCCTCATCCCCTCCCAATCCTTCCCTCCCTCCCTCTTCTCCTCCTATGCCCCTCCCCCAGTCCACTGATAGGGAAGGTCCTCCTCCCCTTCCATCTGACCCTAGCACATCAGATCTCATCAGGACTGGCTGCATTGTCTTCCTCTGTAGCCAGGTAAGTTTGTCCCCCGCCCTCAGGGGAAGGGGAGGTGGTCAAAGAGCCAGCCACTGAGTTCATGTCAGAGACAGCCCCTGTTCCACTTACTACGGTACCACCCATTTGGATACTGAACTGCCATGGGCTACATCTGTGCAGGGGTTCTAGGTTATCTCCATGCATGGTTCTCGGTTGCAGTGTCAGTCTCAGAAAAGACCCCTGGGCCCAGATTTTTTGGTTCTGTTGCTCCCCTTGTGGAGCTTCTATCCTCTCCAGGTCTTTCTATCTCCCCCTTCTTTCATAAGATTCCCAGCATTCTGTCCAAAGTTTGACTATAATTCTCAGTATCTGCTTTAATACCCTGCTGGGTAGAGTTTTTCAGAGGCCCTCTGTGGTAGGCTCCTCTCCTGTTCCCTGTTTTCTCCTTCTTACAATGTCTATCACGATTGCCTTTCTGAATGAGGATTGAGCATCTTACCCAGGGTCCTCCTTCTTGTTTAGCTTCTTTAGGTGTACAGATTATAGTATGATTAACCTATATTATATGTCTAATATCCACTTATAAGTGAGTATATACCATGTGTGTCTAAATTCTCAACTTCATATGGAATAACAAGAAACCCCAAATAGCTAAAATAATCCTATACCATAGAAGGTCTTCTGGAAGTATCTCCATCTCTGGTCTCAAGCTGTACTATAGAACAACAGTAATAAAAACTGCATGGTACTGGCATAGAAACAGACTGGTGGATCAATGGAATCAAATAGAAGACCCTGAAATAAACCCACACACTTACGGATACTTGATTTTTGACAAAGAAGCCAAAACAATACAATGGAAAAAGACAGCATCTTCAACAAATGGTGCTGGTCTAACTGGATGTCTACATGTAGAAAAATGCAAATAGATCTGTATTTATCACCCTGCACAAAACTAAAATCCAAGTGGATCAAAGACCTCAACATAAAACTAAACACACTAAACCTGTTAGAAAAAAAATTTGGGGAAGAGCCTTGGCACTCATTGGCACAGGAGACAACTTTCTGAACAGAACACCAACAGCACAGGCTCTAAGATCAACAATCAATAAATGGGACCTCATGAAACTGAAAAGCTTCTGTAAAGCAAAGGACACTGTCATCAGAACAAAACGACAGCCTACACATTGGGAAAGGATCTTCACCAACCCTCTATCTGACAGAGGGCTGATATCCAGAATATATAAAGAACTCAAGAAGTTAAACAGCAACAAATCAGTTTTAAAAAAAATGTTCAACATCCTTAGTCATTAGGGAGATGAAAATTAAAACGACCCTGAGATTTCATCTTACATCCACCAGAATGGCTAAGATGAAAAACTCAAGTGACTGCACATGCTGGAGAGGATGTGGAGAAAGGGGGGACCCTCCTCCATTGCTGGTGGGAATGTAAACTTGTACAACTACCACCACTTGGGAGATCAATCTGGTGCCTTCTTAAACAATTAGGAATAGTGCTACCCCAAGATCCAGCTATACCACTCCTAGGCATATATCCAAAAGATGCTCAAGTGTATAACAAGGATATTTTGTAACTCTTTCAGGAAACACAGTGAGTATCCACCAACCAAATGAAATATATGTCTCTCTGGCCCAGTACAGCCTACCTATGGCCACCCATTAGTACCTATTCACCAAACTAGGATCTCCTGGCTCTGCCCTAATATTTCACCCTTCTGCTTCCCTTCCTGGCTCCACAGTTGATCTCCTCAAGTTCAAAAAGGCTTAGAGCCTTGTGGGAGCCCTAAACTGAGTCATTAGGGAGGGGTTTCTTAGACTTCCACTTCCTGTGGCCCCTCAGAGTTGGAGCACTCCCCTTAAGCTCTTGAACTCCATCATCCATTGGAGCAACTGGTGGAAATTGAAAAGGGTGCCCTGGTCCCAAGTTGGGGAGGGGTGTCCCTGGGAATACTGCTTGCTTTGCAGCCTGAATCACCTGAGACAGTGCCCTTGCTGGGGTTTTTTGCTACCCCTCCCCCACCTCCACTTCGCAGAGGGAAAGCTGGATTTTTGTGCCCTAGAAACAAAATCTTTACAATCTTCATCTCAGCACTTGTCTTTATTTCCTTTGTTCACTTACTTTCCCAACTGCCTTAGTAGATTTGTTGTTTGCAACAACTATGAGAAATAAGTAAGGTAGACAAAGTTTCAAGAAACCTGGGGATTCTGAAGATGAAGGATGTACATACAGGAGCCTAGCCACTGAGGCCTCATCATCCAGACTTCATGCTGTGCCAGTTTATGGCCCTACCTGGTTATCAGAAGTCTATACCATAGTGACTACAACAGAGAATGGAGCTGAGAACTAGCATGTTTGGTTAGAAAAGGTCTAGGTGAAACTGCCTTATCCTAAGAGACTACAACTACTAAACCCTTTCCTAATTGAGGCCCAAGACTGGCCTCACGATTTAAAAATGACTATGAATTATCTTATCATGCGTAATTTAATCTGCAAAACCTTAAATTAAGGGAGCAAACATGAGTTTTTTAGTGGTGTCCTCACGAGAACCTTTTGAACCATTACAAATAATCATAAAAACTGCCTAGAAACTTAGAAAAATGCTTAAGATAACAAGTTTTGAAAAATCAAGGCCACAGACTTACATGAACTCTGGTGGCCGAAAGTAGAGCAGAAACTGAAGGGAAATTGCAAAGCAAAAAGATCTGTAGGATTAGACCCCAAGTTTTATTTGTTTGTTTATTTATTTATTTATTTATTTATTTATTTATATGCTTGTTCGTTTTTCCTTCTTCACAGTCTTTGTTGTTTCTCTGTTTTGTTGTGCTTTGGTTTCTGCTGCATTGTGAAATGTTACTCTCTAAAAAGTGTTTAAGGAAGGGTCCTGGGAGATACAGAAACTTGAGGTTCCACATGCAAGAATCTTAGACGTCTTGGGGATCATCATGTCATGAGATACCACTGTGCCATTGTGACAGATTGATAACTGAAAGATTTTGGGAGCCACTCATCTTCCTAAGAACAGGTGGGTGAGTATTATAAGAGATGAGAGGTCAGGAGGGAGGTAGGCCCTAAGCAAGGAGAAGGGTTGCCATGAAGTGGGGGAAGGTATGAGTTGTATTTTCATAGAAGTATAATAAGTGGGGTTTTATGAATTCGCATTTCTATTCAGTTCATTGAAACCTAGACAGGCTATACAATTACATATATAGGCTAAAATATTTAAACATTTTTTTCCCCAAACAAGAGAAATATTAGCTTTAAGCATGAGAAACACAAGGTCAACTTTAGTATGTTGAGTCATATAAGTGAGCATGTAGAAATATACAAGCCACAGAACCAGAAAGTGACAAAAAATGAAAAAAAGAAATCTCTTCAGGATGTTTATTACTATCTATCTATCTATCTATTTTTGAGAAAAGACTTTGTGTAGCCCAGGTTGGGCTCAAACTTGTATAGCAAAGGCTCACCTTGAATTCCATATCCTCCTGATTGCTTCTCCTTTATGCTGGGATTACAGCTGTATGGCATCCTACCCGGATTGAAATTTTTATCTTTGAGACAGGGTCTCACCGATTTGCTCATGCTGGTCTTAAACTCACTCTGTTGTAGGCCAGACAGAATTTGAATCTGTAGCTCACTTGCCTCAGTCCTCTATGTCACTGTGATTATAGGCCTCCCTTCACTTCAGGAATTTTAAGGATCAAATGAGGAACATCCTGAATGACTAACAATAAGGTGTTGCCTAAATTAAAAAAACGCTTTTCTAAGACAATAGGATAGGATGCTAGAATTGAAATTGGTATGAATAATTTTGGTGACATAAAGACATGCCACAAACACTGATAAAGTGCTTTGTGATCAACATGCAAAATATTTTTATTTGCACATTGACTTCATGTGCATTGGATCAACATACAGATATAAGGCTAAGAGGAAAGTCATTGAAATATTATGGTGATCTTTGAGCTGTGCTTTAATGTTATTGAACAAATATGCTGGGGGCCTCAGGGTGTGGTTAAATGATCGATCGAAGAAGGAGAGAGGGAAACCATGATGCAGAACCATTTTTACGATGTGTCCCTAATATGTATTATGAGTATATTGGGGACATTTTGCAGTCATAGCTCTGCATCAGTCATATGGGGTGAAGTCAGTTACCTCTAACCTGTGGCCCCACCAGTGACTAAAGGAAGATACTGGACTGTTTTTGCGATGTGTTCCTAATATGCACTACAATTATATTGGGGATATTTTGCATAAATAGTTTTGTATCAATACACAGGCAAAAGGCTGGAAGAAAGAAGCCGCACATTTAACCATAGTTATTTAGGGTTTGCTCTTATGGTAGGACTCAGATACAGAATTGTTTTTGCAGTATGTTACTGAATACAGAACATAAACATATTGGGAACATTTTGCATACATAATTTTGTATCAACATACAGGGAAAAGACTAGGAAGAAACATGACAAAACTTTAACAGCACTTATGTCTCTGGTATTACAGGTGATGTTTGTTTTTCTCTTTGTATTTTTATTGTTTTTCCAATTATTGTACAAACAGACTGTTTTTCTTTTATAACAATAATTAAACTCATTTATTTTAGTACTAGAGTCTACATTGATTTTTGTGGGAGGTGGAAGTTAAAACAAGGTCTCCCAATGTAGCCATGGCTATAGCCTCACTTTATAGACCAGGCTGCCCTCAAACTCACAGAGATCTGTCAGCCTCTGCCTCCCAGAGTGCTGGGATTAAAGGCATGTGCCACCACTACAGCTGGCTTTATACTGATTTATTTTTTTTTAAACCGTAAAACCCCAGCCCGTGTAGGAGGCAAGATTTCTGTGAAGGCGGTGGTTGGCTTCAAACACGTTTTTTCAGCCTGTCTAGGAAAACCCTACAGGACTTCCATAGGATTGGCACTGCAGATGCATGTTTTCATTTATCTGGACAAAGGTAAAACAAAGTCTACCTTAAAAAAAAATACAGAAGTTGTGGGATAGTTTCTGACTATAGCTTCTTTACTGCATTCAGCTCTCAGAACTGCTGTTTTGTAGTTGCTGTTTAAAGAGGGCTTGGAGAGGCGACTGCGCAGTTAAGAGCTCTTGCTGCCCTTGCAGAGGGCTCTAGTTGGGTTCCCAGCACTCATAAAGTAACTCCAGCTCCAGGGGATCTGAAGCCCTCTTCTACCTCAAGAGCACTCTACACATGTATTGTACATACATACATGTGAACAAAAGACTCAAATCCATTTTTCAAAATAATTTGTATTTGAGTCCTGGGGAGGTAGTTCTTTGGGGCTCTTTCCAAAGTGGTGACCCTAGGTCCTAGTGAGAGTCCCTATTTCAAAGAAAAAGAAAGAAAAAAAAAAAAACAAGATGGAGAGCTCTTGAGAAATAAATGAAATAAAAATACAGCCATAATAGCTAGTTGTGGTAGCTTGAGCCTGTAATCCCAGTAGCACTGGGGAGAGTGAGGGAGAAAGTTGGCCGGAAAGTTTGCACTGTGTCTAGACTAAAGAGTGAGACCCCCTCTCATAACCCTGCATACACAGAGTAATACTAGTGACTGCTAACTGGAAAGCTGGTTGTTATGTAGTCAAACACCCTAAACAGGGCTTTGAAAAGGATCATTTTCCTCCAGGAGCAATTGAGGAAGTTGGCCCTTGCATGATTGCCCCTGTCCTCAAGACACACTGGCTAGTTTGGGAAATGCCTGAGCCAGGGAATACCCCTCCAGACAGCCCACTTTCATGGGCATACAGATGCCAGCAACTGGCTACAGTTCTCCATCTACTGCCCACTTCTATCTAAATTCCTGGATTCTGAGCACATGAGAGCTTCCCCTTTCAGCTTTCCCTTTTCTTTCCTAGTGGAAAGAGGACAGAACTCCCTGGTAACTTAGTAGACCCAGAGTGTGGCAAGGTTCCTCTCAGGGGTGTTTTTAGTTTCTTGGGACTTTATTGCTGTTTTATGTTTTTTTTTGATTGTGTTTGTGGGTATCTGTGGTAGAGGGTATATCTACGCTCTGTCCCACTTGTGGAGAGCAGAAAACAACATGTGGGAGTCAGTTCTCTCCTTCCACCATGTGGATTCCTGGGATTGAACTCAGGTCCTCAGGCTTGACTGCAAGCTCTATTACCAGCTGAGCCATCTTGCTACTCCCTCCCAAGACAGGGTTTTATTAGTGTTCCTCAAATTCCACACATTAGAAAAGGAGCTAGAGTGTCATTGTGAGTCATTTATAAGCACTCCAGGAAAAGTCTCCCCTAAGAGCAAAGTCCATATATTCATTAAAATGGAGCTACTGCTGTCAAGAAGAAGCATCTATTCATGAATATACTGAGAGATCATTCATCCCAGGGCCTCCCACCCTGCCCTTCTGCTTTGGAGCAAGCACACAGTCAAACATATTCTTGGCAATGAGTTTTCAGAAATACTTTAGTCTGTCACATTTAGTTAGAACACTTATACTGAGCCCCTCTATCTGCACAGGGAACAGGGAGATGAAGGGGCATGGGAAAGAAACAAAAGTTAAGGTGAAGCTGAACCAGGAAGACCTTGGATGCACAAATCCATTGCTCTATATGGTATGAAGCAGAAATGGCCAGGCCCAATCTCACAGAGAACTTCCTCCATACCCTGAATGATCAAATCGACCTCCTTCCCCTTAGGCCTCACTCTGGTCCTTGCTAGCCAAGGGTTATGGAAAGGGGGAAGAGCCAGGGTGAGACCCTTCCTGAAATGGGAGTTCTCACTTCTAGGCCAGAGGAAGAGAGAACTCCACCAATTTAAGCACTGAGCTTCAAGCCCTCTCATTGAGCAGTGGAGTAAACTGAAGTCACATTTCTGAATCACAGAATATCTTAGGCTGATGCAGACAGCAAGCCTCCTAGTTGGGAGGATGCCAAAAGCCTCTGGGATGGGGGTGGTGCAGAAGGAGGGAGGGCTTCCCTTTCTAACAAACTAGTCTTCCCTCCTTGCACAGAAGAGGAAATGCAGTTGCAGAGAGGAAATAACTCCCAGTAAGGTCATGCAAAGAGTTGGTGGCTAACCTTATCCTTGATCTTCAGGCCTCTTTCTACTGTAATACAATGGGCCTAAAGGACAAAGAGGGTGGCTTTAGAAGACACTGATTAGCATGTGGGATTTGAGGAACACCTCCAAAGGTGGGTGGGGCTGGAAGGGGCAGAGAGAATGAGGGAGTGAATTTCAAGCAGGCGAAAATGACAGGGGCACAGGAAAAGGCAGGAACAGATGGCTTCTGTCACTGAACAGTCAGGAGCGTCTGGAGGAACCTGTCAAGGACAAATCCAGCTTCCAAATGCGGTCTGGGCTATACCCTGAGGGTAGAACAGTATCTTGGGGAATGGGGGATACAAAATGCCCCCAGAAAACGGATGACACAAATTCCCAGGGTGCAGACTTGATTCAGTAGTGAGAAATTTACAGCAGTTTTTCTATTCAAAGAACAGATTCTTAAAAAAAAAAAAAAGAAGCAAAGATCTCAAAGACTATTTCCAACTTTCCTATTTGTCTTGGGCCCCTCTGGGCTCCTCCCAGGCCAGCCCCATCCCGAGGGGAGAATTCATGCACCCGACTCCAGACATTTGGCTTTCCATCTGTTACTACTGCCAAAACACTAGCCTCTGGGTCTTCTAACAGTTTGGGGGCTCTTTGCTTTGGTGAGGTGCCCTTCCCCCACCATAATCATAAGACGCTGGAAGAGCTGTCAGTTATAGTAAACTGTCAAGGATCTCCCACAGGACCCCTTCCGGTGCAGACAATCCTCGCATCTTTTCCTTTGTCTAGTGATTGGCCTAGAACCAGCGCCTGTGACCGTAGCCTAGCCAATCAGAGTACTGTGCTAGGGATTGGTGGTGGTAGGTGGTGTTGGTGTTTGGGGGATTCAGGATCTCACAATGTAGCTCTAGCTTGTCTTGAACCTGCAGCCTCTACCTCCTAGTGCTGGGATTAAAGGTCTGAATCACAATGCCTGTCCTTGGATTTGCATCTGTTAATTAAATAGAGATCCAGAGGGTCTCTTTTTCTTTGACAGTTTTTAACTGTAGAATTTCATGTAGCAGAGTCCTCCATCAGATATCTGTGGATTCTTTCCTCAGTTTCCTCTTTTGTAGAATGAGGACTGGACAAAGTGTTCTCTCTATCTCACCATCAGAGGACACCCAGAAAGAGAAATGACACAGAAGATGGAGGAGCAAGATGGGACATAGGAGGGAGAAAAAGAGGAGAGAAGAGCTAGAGAAGAGAGGAAAGATAGGGAAAAGGGACATTTGTGTCCCCAGGCCGAAGTTGTTCTGTGGTCACCTCCACTCTTTGTCACTTACCACAATGTATGTTAGACTTCTTTTTAAAACTACCTCGTTTATTCATTCAAAAAAATGTAATCATCATGGTCTCCCACCCAAGGACTAGGCAGGTTAGTCTTGCTTTGTTTCCGAAGACAGGAAAGTCCAGGAGGGATGTCCAGCTGTAGTGTAGGGCATCAAGCACTTTCTGAGTGGCAGGCTCCATTCTGGGTCTGAAAATAGAAGGAAACCCAGGAGTTCTTTGCAAACTTTCTCTCCTGCTGCATAGGGGCTAGATGGAACAGGGCTGCCTGTCAAATTATGGAAGATTTGCTACCTTTTACAAAGGACTACTAAAAACATTCTCTGGCTGAAGATAGTTCAGAGAAATCACACATTCCTTATAAATGTCCAGATATGAAACTATCCCTGTTCTCTGTCAGTAATAATCAAAAGGCTGAAGAGTTTTGTTTGAGATATTTCATCCTTTAATGCTTTTTTTTTTAAGGAATCATTTCATTTTATGGCTGTTTTTGCCCATATGTATGTATGTATGTACACCATGTACGTGCCTGTTTCCTGCTGAGGTCAGAAGAGGGGGTTGGGTCCTCTGGAACTGGAGTAACAGATGATTGTGAGTCATCACGTGGGAGTTGGAAAAAAACCAGGTCCTCTGGAAGAGCAACAAGTCTTCTTAACTGTTGAACCACCTCGCCAACCGATTGCTTTCCTTTTTTAAAAATGTGCCCTTTTTATTACATTTTGCTTATTTTGTGTGTGCCCATGGGGAGGGAGTGCAAGTGCATGGCTGCACATATGGCTCTTGTGGAGGTCAGAGGAGAAATTTGGGGTGGTCCATTTCCTGCCCCCATCATGTGAGCTCAGGAGGTTGAACTCTGCTCTGCCGGCTTGGTAGCAGGTAGGTGCCTTTACCCACTGACCATAGAAGGGTGGAGTTTGGGAATACTTTGATTTGCTCAATATTGTGTTTTTGTTTTGAGATTGATTTGTATTTTCAGTTATGTATTTGTGTATGTCTTGGTGTGGGTGTGTACACATGAATGTGGGCGTCTGTAGAGGCTAGAGGCAGCAGATCCCCCCAGGAGCTGGAGTTACAAGCAGTTGTGAGCCACTCTATGCAGATGCCAGGAACACAACATCTTATGCCGGCCTCTGCCTTCACACACATGTGGTACTAACATGAACACGTACACTTGCATCAAGCCCTCCCCATACCAGACAGCTATGATTTAAACCAGAAGTGATGATGCGTGCATTCGGGAGGCCAAGGCTGTGAGCTCAAGCCCAATTTAAACTATGTAATGAGTCCCTGTCAAAATGAAAAGAAACACACACAGAGACAGACAGACAAACAGACAGAATGGTGCTTGCACTGCAAGTTGAGCAATAGAAAGAAGGGAATTAATGACTAATGAGTATAGATTTTAGTTGGGGGAGGATGAAGACCCTTCTGGAACTGTATAGTGGATGTTGGTAGTACAACAATCAAACATGTTGAACTGTATATTTTGAATGTTTAGAAAGGCAAATGTTATGCTCTGCATCTATTACTACAATTTTAAAATTCAAAATCTTCCCGGGGTAATAACCATTAAAGTTTAGCCAGTGGGGAGCCGCTCTGTGGAGGCTTACACCTGTAATCCTAAGATTTATAAGGCTGAGACATGGGGAAAAGCCTGGGCTACCTTGTGAGTTCCAGACATTCTTGGTTTATACAACAAGTCTCTATCTCAAAAAAAAAAAAAAAAAGTTTGAAGAGTTAGTGAGGTGAGTAAAGGCATTGGCTGTCAAGCCTGATGACCTGAATTTGATCTTCCTGGGACCCACAAGGTGAAAGGAGAGAACTTACTTCTTCAAGTTGTCCTCTCACATCCACATTCTTTCCATGTCATGTGAACATTTGTACACACACACACACAGACCCACACATATACACACAATACAATAGTAATAAAATAATAATTTAATATTGTAATAATTTTTCCAAAAACTCTTTAGTGTACAGAACTTGCAAAGAACACATGAGGCCCTGATTTTGGTATCTTTTATTGTTCAAAAACTCAGAACCTTTCACACGATAAGCAAATGCCGAAAACTCAGTTATACCCCTCTCTTTCTCTCTCTCTTTTTTTTTTTCTTTTAGACAGCTCTTGCTCCTTAGCCTAGGCCGGCCTCAAGTTCACAATCCTCTTGCCTCAAGCTCCTCCGTCCTGGAATTACAGGCCTATACGGCTATGCCAAGCTATAAATTGCTTTTCTAACCTCCGACGACGACTAAGGAGCTGAGTGTTGTTTTTAGCTTATCCTTCTGGTGCAACAAATTGTTCCAGGTTCTTCTTGCATGCTTCTTGACCCCGACCTTGAATTAGCCATTTATCCAAGGAGCCCTGTGGCTGGCAGTGGGAAAGAATGTTTCAGGGTCACAATGCAGACCTTGCATATCATATTTCCAGCCCCAAGCTTGCTTTTCTTTCCGCCTCACAGTCTCCTCTCTCCTGCTTTGTTTTGCCATTGCCCTCTCTTCCCCTGCTATACTGGCTAAATGCATGTTCTCTTTATCGTGCATTACCAGAGCCACAAGACTGAAGAACTAACGTGGTTTTGTTGCTGCTCCTGCTCACTGACGTTATCTCCACTACCTAGAACAGCGGCTGGCCCATCCCTGATATTCGGGAGATGGAGTTCAATCGCTGAACACATTTAATCGCACAGATGCCAAAGATAACTACCATAATAAAATGAAGTCTTCTGTGGACATGTGGGCAGACTTTGAAGTGCTCTTATCTTCTGATCCATCACTCCAGAACCCCTCTACATTTTTAATAGTGTTGCTGTCTTATTTCATTTGTAAACTTTTAACCTAGACGTGAGCCCAAATGTCACAGAAAAGTTACAAAAGTGGTAAAAAGAACTTTTGACCAACTTGTTTATCCAGTGAACATATTATGTCAGAACCAGTTCTGGTTGAGTATCCTTAATCTAAAAAGCCCAAGACCAAAGTACAATAGAGTCTGAAAGTTTCTGAGTCCTGAAATAATGTTACAAGTGAGAATGACACATCTTATTTTGTGTCATGTCTCATAGTCAAAACCAAGGTGCACTGAAAACAATGCAAAAAGTTATCTATATGTCATATATTTACACCATGTGTGAGACATAGGGGCTGAAGCTCAACAGGTCAAATGTTTTCCTAGTGTTCACAGAGCCCCAGGTTCTATCCTCAGTGGAAAGCAGATGGAGTGCTACACTCCTGTAATCCATATGCTTGTGAGGGGGAGACAGGAGGTTCAGAAGTTCAAGGCCATCCTCCTCTATGTAGCAAGTTTGAGGACACCTGTGATACATTAGACCCTAACTTAAGAAAGAGAGAGAGAGAGAAGGGACAACAATGGTGGTACCTGTCTTTAATCCCAGCACTCAGAAGGCAGAGGCAGATGGAGCTCTGAGAATTTGAGACCATCCTGGTTTACAAAGTGAATTCCAGGATAGCCAGGGCTACATAATAGAGAGACCCTGTCTCAACAACAAAAACAAAGAGCAACAGACAGAAAGAAAGAAGAAAATGAATGAATAAACAACAAAAACAAAAAACAAACAAAAAACAAATAGTGAGTGGGCCAGGCATTCAGGCATGACTTTAAATTCCAGCACTCAGGAGGCAGAAGCAGGTAGTTGTTTGTGAATTTGAAGAGAGCCTCGTCTGGAAATTGCTGTCCAAGGTTGGAGAATCCCTGGAAGCTCTTAGGCCAGGTAGCTTGGAGTATGTGAATGAGAGGCCTTGTCTCCAAAGAGCTCTTAATCCTTGGGAACTTGGCCTCCAGGGCACTCACATCTCTAACAGACTGATGATTTCAGAGATGCATAAACCTCTGCCGCCTGAGTGTTGGGATTAAAGGCGTGTGCTACCACTGCCCAACATGAATATGAATTTTGGTGGCTGTATTTTATTTAGAAAACTTGATATTGCTTTTCAGTATACTACCAAACATTTTATTTTCAAATCAGTCTATCCCCAAACTGTGATGCTTTTATATCAGACTAATGGATTGTTCCCACTCTCTGTACCTGAGAAGAACAATAAACAGAGAGGAAGATGGAAACCTAGAGAGATGGGGCCTGCCAAGGGCAGAAACTGTGTGGGGAACAGAGCAATACTTGTGAGGAGGCAGCAAGGGAGAAAAAGGTATACCGTGCACTCAGGAGGCAGACGTAGGCAGATCTCTGTGAGTCTGAGGCCAGCCTGGTCTACCAGAAACGAGTTTCAGGACAGCCAGGTGGCTACACAGAGAAACCCTGTCTTGAAAAACCAAAAAACTAAAAATAACCAAACAAAAAAGTTTATTCTATATCCCTAGTATTAAGTTAAACATACAAAGACTTGATCATTGTAGCTTAACTTTAGTTTGTATTTCTCTAATTTTAAAAGTTCTTTTATTTATCCAGATGCATTACTTATTTTTTTGGAGAAAGACTATCTCTATATAGCCCAAGGTGAACTCAAATTCAACATGCGCAGTTCAAAATACAAAATATTTAAAATTGGGGAAAATGTTATCTGGCATAAAAACAATATGATAATAGCTGTTTTCAAGTGCCAGTAGATGGATGTGGCCAGGGGCAACTGGCTCTGGGGCAGAAGGCACCCTGGAAAAGCAGGTGACAGTAACACACATGTCACAGTTTCCAGGGCTCTGACTCATCAATGTTCTGTTTTTTACCTAATGCAAGTTAAATTGTTAACTTTTCACTTAGGGTTCAATTATGAATCTATTATATGGAAAACAACAGTATTTTTACATTTATTTACTGGGGTTGAAGTCAGTGCACATTTAATCGTGAGTGTATGGAGGTCAGAGGACAAACTGCAGCTGTCAGTTTTCTCTTCCACTGTGTGAGGCCTGGTGATTGAATGTCCTGGTTGAGCTACCCCTCCAGTCCTACTCAGTGCTTTGGAGGGTAGAGGATCAGAATTTCAAGGCCACACTCAGGTATGTAGAGTTTGAGACAATCCTGCGTTATACCTGCCCCTCAAAAATAGAAAGCTCCCCCCAAAAAACCCTAAAACTTTTCCCATGATCCCTATTTTTGTCTCAAGAAGCACAGAACTCTTATTAGAGAGCACACCACTTATTACTAGCTGTTTCTCACACATGATTCTCCACTTCTTCCATCTTTATCAAATCCTGAAAAAAGTTCAATCCATTCTGAAAAAGATGGACTGCCATCTTTGTTCCAGAAAAGAGCTTTCCTGGACACACAATTGCCATGAGTGCTTTCAAAAGGAGATATAAGAATTAGGAAGATGATTTGTTATAACAAGAAGAGTACTTTCTCATTTATTCATTCATTGTTTGCAGTGTGTGAGTGTATGAGTGTACCCATGCCACGGCACCCATGTGGAGGTCAGAAACCAACTTTTGAGAATCCATTCTTTCCTTCCACTATGCCAGTCCCAGGGTCTGAATTCAAGTATATCAAGCATGACAGCAAGTGCCTCTACCAGCTGAACCACCTCATCAGACCAACAAGAAGGCTGCCAGGGGAAAGAGGCAAAAATAGAGCACTGGGGGGTGAAAAGTTCAAAAATTCATTATACATATATGTATGGAGCTATCCAACAATAAAAATTAATTTTAAGACTGGGCATGGCGACACACACCTTTAATCCCAGAACTCAGGAGGCAGAGGAAGGTGGATTTCTAGGCATTTGACCAGCCTGGTCTACAAAGCTAGTTCCAAGCTACAAGTTCCAGGCTAGCAAGGACTACAGAGTGACACTGTCTCAAAACACACAAACAAATATTAAAAATTATGATACTTTTTTTTTTTGTTCAAGACAGGGTTTTTCTGTATAGCTTTGGCTGTCCTAGAACTCACTGTGTAGACCAGGCCAGCCTCAAACCCACAAAACCTGCCTCTGCCTCCCTAAATGCTAGGATTAAAGGCATGTACCACCACTGCTGGGCTTGGTATGAGCATCCATTTTGGCAGGTGAGACCTGAGCAGGGTCTTGAGTCCTTTGAAGACAGTTGACACAGAAGTTCATTTTGAGGTAACTTGTTCAAGACAACTGTTTATCTCTCTCTCTTTCTCTCTCTCCCTTTCCTTTCCTTTCCTTCCTCTTCTCCTCACTTTCCTTCCTTAGACTCTTAGGATCTTGAGCTAGCACATGCTCTATAACTGAGCTACACTCTCAGCCCAGGACTAGACTCTGAACAGCAGTGTGAAGAATAGAAATCATGTGGGTACTTGGCATCACCGTGGAGCAGTGCACCAAACATCTCTGGACTTCCCACTTAGGTAGTCAATAAGATCCTGTTAGGAAAGCAGGTTTGAGATGGGCAGTCTGACTAGAAAGCCTCAACCATCCTGACTGGTACAGAGGTTGCTCTGAACTGACTACCTATCATGCAGAGCTTCCTTTTTCCTTTCATTTTTACCTTCCTCTTTATTGCCACAATCAACTTCAGGAAGTCAACATTTTCTCAAACTGTCCTGTGATTTTTTTTTTTAACCTAACCCTTTGCTAAGGCAGATCCTATAGCAAAAGCCTTCTGTCTGTTTTCCTCCTATCTGGCCAAATCTTTCTACAAGTGTCCTTAACACTGCTTCTTCCTGATGAATTAAATCCCCAACTCTGTCTCTTCCTTTGAATAGCACCCCTTTCCTTTGAGACAGGGTCTTTGTAGCTTTGGAACTTTGTGGTCTGGAACTCACTGTGTAGACCAAACTGGCCTCAAAATCACACATCTACCTGCCTCTGCCTCTAGAAGGCTGGGAATAATAAGGCATGTGTCACAATGAATATTTGATCTTAAGTCTCTCAAGGGCAGGTAGAATATATTATCAGCCCTTTAAAGAGCCAAGACAACTAGTGCCAAGCTTGATGACCAGAGTTCAAGACCCAGGAAGGCCTAGAATTATCTACTGAATTTGGCTGCTCTTTTGCTTATGTGGCCTTAGACAAGTGCTTTCTCTGAAGGCTTAGTGACTCCACATTTAAGAAATAGAGGTAGGGACCAACTGAAGAGAATATTCCCAAGTACCAACAAAAGACTGTATGAGTAGCCAAGTGAGCTTTCACTATGCTTGAAGAAAGGCAACTTTAGGAAGTTCTGAGGTTTAGAAAGACACAGAAAACTTGAAGAAAAAAACAGGTATCTAGAAGTGTGGTCAACTGGCAAAGTGAATTTAGTATGCATAAGGACCTAGGCCTCATCCCTAATAAAGAAAGAGAGGGAAAGAAGAAGAATATGGACAGGGAGAGGGAGGGGAGGAAGGGAAAAGAGAAGAAAGACAAGAAGAAAAAGAAGAAGGGAAGGGAAGAAGGGAGGGAAGGAAGGAAGGAAGGAAGGAAGGAAGGAAGGAAGGAAGGAAGGAAGGAAGGAAAGCAGAATGGCATGGTTTACACACTAGTACCAACATTCCAGGTTGTGTACGAGATGCCACTCAGTAGCTTCATCTACAAGATTTGTGGCTACTATGCAGGGTTAAAGTGGACTCTAAATGAAGCAATACATACAGAATGCCTACTTGCAGTAATGCTCAGTCAAAACAGGGATGCCGCTGCTCATATGGTGGTAAGTGGTGAGAGATGGAAACTAGAAGTTGAAGAAGACAGGAAGGAAAAGGAAGGAACACAGCTCCTTTGAACAGACCTTTCTGTGTAGTTCTGACTTGTTTTGTTTCATTGTGACATGAATTAAAACTACAGGATGGGAAATTAGGGCCTAATCGGAATATAAATGCCAACCGAGCAAACTGCTACAAATAACACAGCAATATTCAAATTGGGGAGGAAGAAAATAACTACGTGGCTTTGGAAAGCTGAGTTTTGATTGGGTACCAAAAGACTTAGGATTAAAAGATCTATACATATATAACAGCCTGTCTAGTCAGCTTCCTACCAGTGTGTGTGTGTGTGTGTGTGTGTGTGTGTGTGTGTGTAACAAGAAACATATTTCTTACTGTTGAAGAAACAAATTGACAGTAAGGAATGAGGAACTGGAAAGATTGCTCAGCAGGTAAAGAGATAGCTGTGCAAGCCTGATGACCTGGGTTCAGTCCTTGATACCCATATAACAGTAGGAGAGAATCAGTTCCACAGTGGTTCTCTGACTTCCACATCCATGCTGTTGTACATATATATCCTCCATACATCAAAAATACAAATTAAAAAAGTTAAAGAAAAATATAATTTTTTGGAAAGTGGGCAGGCTAGAATGAAACCTGTGGTGTGAACCAGAGTGTAGACATTGGTGTAGATGTGTATTTACTTTAACATGTGTATAGACAGACACAGAAACAGATTTTGACATAGGTCAGCATAGATTAATATGACTGCTTTTTTTTTAGCCTAGCACTGTCCCCTGAGAATCAGTGGCATCTCAACAACAATGAGCGTCCCTAGTATCCATATCCTCAATTCTACTTCCATTTCCCACTAAAGGAACCAGAGCTCATAAGAAAATGCCAGGCCACAGAGAAAGAGGATGCAGCCAGACCTGATGAGACCTGACAGGCTAGGGTCAGATAGTAGGGGAGGAGGCCCTCACCTATCAGTGGACTGGGGGAGGGGCATAGGGGGAGAAAAGGGAGGGTGGGTGGGACTGGGAGAAGGTGAGGGAGGGGATACAGCATAATAAAAATGAATAAATAGTAACAAATAAAATTTTTAAAAAAGAAAGTGCCTGAGTCTAGACCAGGAAAGGGAAAACACAGGTGAGTCTGTAATGTCTTGTGCTCCAAAAAGGGTTATAGAGAAGTGACAGAAAAGCACAAGGGGTGATGGGAAAATGTAGAGCAATAAATTCTAGGTATGGCTAGGTAGATAGCTCAATGGATAAAAAGAAAGAAAATCTCAGTATGTGCCCCAAATGCAATCCCAGTGACACGGAGGTGAGATGGGTTCAAGGGCAAGAGCTAGAGTAGCTGAATTAGCAAGCTCCAAATTCAGGAAGAAGCTCCAATTCAGTAAATAAAATGAAGGATTGAGGAAAGCGTCCAGTGACAACCTCTGGCCTACACACACACACAGTTATGTTGTGCAGGCAATTCAACTGGCCTTCCCTTAGGGACCTTTAGGGTCCTGACAATGTCCTATGTCAGTTCCTGTGTCCTATGACATCATCTGGACCAGGTAGACAGTGACCTGTCAGCCACTCCTTCTCTCTCTCTTGCTCTTCCCCTCTTTCTGTTGGGGTTCTCACTCTCCACCCCTCCATCCAATAAACATATTTCATATACCTGTTCTGTACGTGGCATCATTTTTAGATAAACACACATACACACACACACACACACACACACACACACACACACATTACACACACTACACATACCATGTCTAGATGCAAAGTAAAAGTTCTAGGCAGAGAAAGCCATGTGTGCTACAAAAGAACCTTAAATGGGGAAGGGGGGGTGATGTCAGGAAAGGAAGTTCTGCTGAAAAGCTACCAAGTTTGAAAGTCACTTTGGTCATGAATCAGAATGAGGACGCCCATTACAAAGCACATTCCTACAGTAGAAAGCAAAAACTTGAAGTTTAATTTGACAGTTTATCAGTAACACTTGAGGTTACAAATAACCATAAAAAACATTTAGAGAGCATTACTCTTTCAAGTGACTGGGAGTGTCTATAAAATTCACATTTACAAATGGCAAAGAGCACCCATAATCCTTCATATTAGAAAGTTATTTTGTCTGAAACTGCTCACAAGATTGTAAAATAAGCCAGAATAAAAACGTGAAAAGCACATTGGTGAAAAGGTCTACAAGTCTTTGAAAATGCTGCCTTAATGCCATAGGAAGTCAAGTGGCATGCTTAAAGTTCAGCTGAGACCTCCAAAAGCCATGTGAGATGTTCAGGTCATTTCTGATTATTACCTGCAATCAGCTTAATGCATTTCTTTTGTTGTTAGCGTATTAGTTTCTACAGAAAAGCTGGCTTAAGTAGCAGTGCATTACTCAGGAAGATTTTGGAGTAAAATTGCCTGCTTAAATTCCTTATCTGATACTTACTTACTACATGACCTGGGAAAGTCATGCAACCCTCTCTGGACCCGCATTTCTTTATCTGTAAAGTTGGGATGAAACAAAAAGCAAACCCAACTTTCTTATCATGAGATCCCAAAAGTGCTTAGAGCAGTTCTTTTGCCTAACAGACACATAGTTAGCTATTTGTAATAGGCAACAATAAGGTCTCTTTCCCCCTCAGACGAAAAACATGTTTTTCATCCGCACCTGTGGGTTCCATGTATTTGGATTCAACCAGACTCAGATTATAAATTTTTGAAAAACAGAATCACATGTGCATTGAACAGGATTTTGTGTCTCATTCCCTCAACAATACAGTATAACTATTTATGTAGCTTTTATATACTGCTATATATTTTCGTAATCTAAAGATGATTTTAAGTATACCAGAGGTGGTATTATAAATTTATTCAGACTTACTGACAAGGTAAACTGTCTTGAAAGAATACCCCCAGATCACAGTCTTGTGAGCTGTACCTTGGCCATTTTTCACCCACCTCCCTATTTTGTGGAGGTTGCCTCCCGGGTCCTGGAAAGGCATGGAACTTTTGACCTTGCCTTTCCATATGCCCGCCATAAAATGATTAGGTTGGAGTCTAGAACTGACCTCCATTGACAGAGCAACCCACTGTTTCGGTAATCCTGTGGGACCAGGGACCTGGGAGCCTGACACCATGCTGGTTTCCAGGGTCTAAGTAAAAAATCTCAACATGCACTTTGGCTTGCTTCCCTCTTAGCCAAATCTAGGCCAGAGTGATGAGTCCAAGCCAGCCTTTGTTGGTGTTGCTACATAAGGTCTGCTTGGCTTTGTTAATGCTGAGAGTTATGGGTAAAATAACTGAAGTAATTAATGGAAAGTGATACTGAGGTGCTAAGAAAATGATGTGATCTAATTTATATCTTGAAATGATCATCTTCCTCCCAAAAGTAAAACAAATTAAGTTTAGAAATAGTAAAAATAAAAACAGGGCTGGCAAGCTGGCTCAGTGGGCAAAGACACTTGTCACCAAGCCTAACAATCTGGGTTCCATTTCAGACCTTTCATGGTAGAAGAGAACCAACTTGTACAGGCTGTCCTCTACATGAACAGCAAGGTACACATACACACTCTAAATGTGAAATAAAGCAGAGAGATCACTTTAAGTGCAGGATGCAGACTCAATGGTATGAGAGGTCAGTTGGGAGGCATTTATGGCAATCTTAGCACTTGAACTAAGTCAGAGGCCAGCTCAAAGATGCCAGAGCCTGCTTGGCAGTAACCAGGTTGTCATGAGGGGGAATGGATTCTCCACCACTAAAAGGACTTGGCTTTTTCTGTTAAACTGAGTTCCACAAAGGATTCCAGCAGAACAGAAACTCATTATGAATTTTTTTCCTTTTCTTTTAATTATCTTTCAGATGGAATCTTGCTTTATTGCCCAGGCTGGCTTCAAACTTTTGGGGTTGTGATGTTCCTGCCTTTGTCTCATAAGTAACTGAAATGAACAGCACTCACCATCACTTCTAGCTCCAACTAAAGGATTTTGTTTTTGTTTGCTTGGTTACTTTTTTTTAATAATTTGATTTTGTTTCATGTGCATTAGTGTGAAGGTGTTAGATCTCTTAAAATTGGGGTTACAGACAGTCGTGAGTTGCCATGTGGGTGCTGGGAATTGAACCTGGGTCCTTTAGAAGAGCAGATAGTGCTCTTAACCACTGAGCCATCGCTCCAGTCTCCACAAGACAGGGTCTCACATAGGCCAGGGACTAATCTGGGACTCCCTATGTAGCTGAGGATAACTTTGAATTTCTGGTCCTCCTGTCTCTACCTTTCCAGTGCTGGGATTCATGACAAGAGTATACTCTTTTGTTTTTATTTTCAGTCATCTTTATGGGTGTTTTGCCTGCATATATGTCTGTGGGCCACATGCATGCCTGGTGCCCACAGAAGCCAGAAGAGTGCACTGATCTCCTGAAAATGGAATCATGGATGGCTTTAAATCACCATGTTGCTGATGGGAACTGAACCCAGGTCCTTGGCACTGACAAGTCCAATTGACTGTTGAGCTCCATTTTTTTTTTAAAGATTTATTTATCTCGGATTGTGCTTGTGTAAGTACTAGTCTGGGCTTTACAAGAGATAGAAAGAGAGAGGGGGGAATGAGGAAGGGAGAGAGAGGAAGAGAGAAGGAGGAATGGAGGGAAAAGAGGGTATATTGAAAGTTGGGGCAAGATGGAAGCAGATTAGGACATAGACTAGTGCAACAGTCAGACAAGCAATCATGGTCAGTTTCCCATGGCAGACTTGCCAAATTTGGCTATATAATACCCGAGATGGCCTTTCCTCTTCGAAATGTGCTGTGAATGAAAAGAATGTGTACAAAGCACTTAGCATAGGATCTGACTATATACAGTAAACAGCAGTTAGCTGCCATTGCTGCTATCACTCCTGAAGCACGGGAGCCTGCTTTTCAGAAGGCTCTTAGAGGTGCTTGTGCTCTTAAAAATGCAAATGAAATCTCATTTCTGGCTTAAAAGCCTCAAGGGCCTTTCCATTGTGGAATGCAGAAAATTCATACTTCTTTCCCTAACTTTCAAGGTCTGGCTCTGGCCTTTGTTTTTAATCTTTTTAGTCTTAGGTTCTACCACTCTTCCCCTAAGCAACTCTGATGGCTTGTCACCATCTCAGTTTCTTCTGTTTTCTCTTTCTCTAGATTTTTCCCTGTGGTAGATTTATTCCATTTCATCTCAATCATCACCCTCCCTAATCACAGGGCCTGCTTCTCATGGCCAGCACACCATATTTAGTTCTTTCACGGCACAGATTATCTTACTGCTGCTGTAGCTCAGCGGTAGAAAACCTGGCTAGCATGCATGAGGCCTTGGGTTCATTTCTCAGTTTAATTTTTAAGCCTGGTGTGGTAGTAGGTACACACCAGTAATCTCAGTCTGGCCAACAAGAAACCCTGTTGCAAAAATAAAGCAATATAAATGAAATAAAAATATATAGTTTACTGTTTCTCTAACTAGAATGAATCTAGTTTGTGTTCTCCAACCTGGGACAAATAATACTGTTTCTAGAATCTCAAATGCAGGGAAGGACACCAGTTGGTTAACCTTACAAGCCTAATAGCAGCACAATTAACATTTATAAATTTACATAGGGAATTAAAATAAAGACCTATCAATATTTACAGATATGATTCTAAGCATCTGTAAAGGTGAACTGCAAATGTTTTTATGTAACAAACCACCAACTTTCTTAGACATCAATATTCCTGAAACAAGCACTTGGATTTTTCTGTTAAAACACATTGACTTGCACCAAACCAAGGTAAATAAAAACAGTATAAAAACCTGGAGTCTTTGCCTGCATTTTCTGTTTTGTTGACTTCAGCTGAAAGGGCAGAGTTAAGTCATCCTTAACCTTTCTTCGAGTTACCTAGGAATCATGGGGCAGGAGAATCTTGCAGGACAGATGGTAGTAATTATCCATGAGGGCATACCCTGCAGCAGAGAGATATCTGGAGGAACCAAGATGACTCCCTCAAGGGAGAAAAGATAAGAGGGATAAGGGTTTCTTGGGCTCATCTTGCAAAACCAAAACTGAGACAATTATCAACCAGATCATACCTTAATCAGGACTACTTAATTATACCTCTCTTACATTCTTTCCCCAGCTTTCTCAGTTGCTCTAAACCTCATGCTGGTCCTCTGGAAAGATTATCTTGGAGTCGCCGGACCCCTTTATTTATCCTTCTCAACACTGAAACATTGAATCTCCTTTTCACAGTGATTTGTCTCTTAAGTGCATATTGGGGAATGGGTGGCTGAGTCTAACTTGTTAGGGTTGCTTGGGCCGGGGTTTCTGCCTCCCACCCCCCATAAAACCCCCAGTTACAATTCCTAAAATGGATATATGCTTTCCTATCTCTCTAAACAAGTTCAATATAATTTTGTTTTCTGTCTTTATTAGCATCCATTTTACAGGACTGTAATGAAAATGAAACCCTGGAGGACTGAGGTAAGTTATGGGCATTCACTCCAAACTAAATAGCCACAGGAAAGTACAGCTTCTTTCAAATTTTATTCTTCCTCTATCTTAGACTATTACCCCAAAAATGACTGCTCCCTCATAATAACTCCCATTCCCTGTCTTACAAACTGACTATTTTTGATCTGTTGAGAGTTGGTTTTTAATCCAGGCACAGTGGATTAACCCTGTAATCCCAGCACTCAGGGAGGCATTGGCAGGAAGATCTCTGAGTTTGAGGCCAGCCTGGTCTACAAAGCGAGTTGAGGACAGCCAGGGCTACACAGAGAAACCCTGTCTCAAAAAAAGTGTTGGTTTGTAAAAATGACATAATTAGGGAGGTGGTAATATAACTCAGGAAGCAGTGTCTAACATGGACAAAGAAATTGGGTGTAATTCCAGAACCAGGGAGGCAGAGGCAGGAGGAAGGATCAAGAGTCCAAGGTCATTCTCAGCAACAGAGTTCAGCTCAAGGCCAGGCCCGGCCCAGCGAGATCTCAACAAAATTATTGGCATTATATGTATGTAACTGCAAGAGGCTTTTTTCCCCCCAGCTGTTAGCTACACTTCTGGCTGGGTTAGGCAATCAGCTAAAACATTATACTAAAACCTAAAAATTCTTCATGATAAACTGCAGCAAATGTCAGGCAGATCTGGGTTAATAAAATCTAGGCTGTGTCATGGTTTAGCGAGAACTTGAAAAATTCATTTGTTTTCCAAATAATAACTAATGCTACTAGAGCATTTGCTATGTGTCAGCTTACTGTCCTGTTTCACCTGCATTATTACTATAGCGGAGAAGACAGGACTGGGCTAGTGGTAAAGGACCTTGCTGCCATACCTGATGACATGAGTTCAAGTTCTGACACCTACAAGATAGAAGAAGAGAACCTATTTGAAAAACTTGTCCTCCGACCTCCACACACCTTCTATGGCATGAGTGCACCACTCCAAAAGATATAAAGAGAAAGAGATGACACCACCCCCACTACCAGGTTCTAAAGATAAGTAATTGGATGCCCAATCACTATTAAGTAAGCAGATAATCTACCCCAGAGTAGGGCCAGAGCTCTTAGCTACCTATTCATTCAACAACCATCATTTGAGTTCCTATTTTCTGGGCACCGATCAACTCACCTAATGCACACCAGCGAATGAGACAGATGGCAAGTCAGCTATAATCCACATCCTCCACATCCTTGGGAGGCAGAGGCAGAAGTGTCATGAATTTGAGGCCAGCGAGGGCTAAGAAGGCCCTGCCTTGATGCAGACAAGTCAAAAAGATGAGTGTTTTGTTTTTTTTTTGCCACCTGGATATGATGGCACACCCCTTTGATCCAAGCACTAGGGAAGTAGAGGCATATGGATCTCTGTGAGTTCAGAAGGCAGCCTGGTCTACATAGTTGCAGGACAGCTCAAACTCAATAAGAGGGACCTTGTCACAAACAAAGTGCTTTGCCTGCTATGGAACTTACATTCTAGCAGGGGGTTGGGCAAATAGAAAAAAAAAATGAATACAAATGAAAATTACATGGCGTTCACTTCATACTGCCAATAGTGCTTATTAGGGGTTACTGTTTTACCTACAAAAACTAACCATCTCACTTGGCTCAACCCAATACAGGTTACTTGCAATGCTTGGTGAGGATTACAATTAAATTAGGTCTAAAACTTAAGGAAAAGGTAATCAGTGGAAAACTGTACTAAGTGAATTTCTAGAGAAATAATAGGCATGTAGCATTCCCTTAAGAGATAGCCCTTAGTTAAGAACTTTTACACTAAAGAATTTAAAGTGATAAAATTTTATATTTTTATTGATTTGCATTGAAAAGGAACTGTTGACAAAGATTCACTGAAATAATTCAAGTGGGAAAATACAGCCAACACTGCTAAAATGTGTTTATCTCACCGAGCAAAACCTCTTAGATACTGTTACTGACATGAAACTGAGTGCTTCAGACTGTTCTAGACACATGGTAGCATAATTAACAATATTCATTCACATCATTCTCTCTTGAATATATAAAAATTAAAATACCAATTAAAAAACTAATATATCTTCTCTTTAAATGCTTCTTACAGATACAATCTCAGTATTATTATTTAATAGTGGTAATTTAAGGGATTTGTTTTACTCACAAGGTAAGCAATAATCCTACCGAAGGGAACTGATAGACTGCCTATAGGCTCATAGTGCAAATCAAAAGTTCAGGACCTCAGCAACATACATTTCTAAAAATAAACAGACATAAAACTCAGAAGGGTCATGCAAAAAGCTTTAGTAAGCAGATGGCCACGGAACTAGAAAGCTCGCTATTTACTGGCAACATCAACGGGACTCCTCGTGTTTGAAGATTCAACTTGCACTCTTGTCTTAGGCTTTGTATTTGGCTTTTCCACTTTCGCTAATGACACAAACATGCTATAAAAGAAAAGAAACACATTAGTGGCCAGGGTAAGTGATTAAAAAAGATGTACTAAAACCTATGCTTTAGCGAATGCTTCCATATCTAACAGCATTATCTAACTGTTCCTAACTGCTCCTGGACCATGTTCATGAACTCCCAGAGAGTGGGAGGCGGGTATCTGAAGCAGAGTCCATTATGAGATTTTAAACAAAACCGTTTATTTTTTTACTTATGACCATATTTATCATGTGAAATAACAACGAGACAGTTACTGTATATTAAAGCTGTTCAACTATTTCAGCCAGCAAGAAGTGTCACCCTAGCCTGGCCAAGTTCCAGTTCTAAGGACGTCTGTACTTGACTACAGCTTTATGTGACTAATGGGAACCATCAGTCTGGTCAAATTACGAGGTGCTGGAAGGAGAAAACAATTCTTCCCTTTCCTAAATTTTTATGTGGGTTTTTGAAAAATGAGAGCGAGAAAAAAAAAATAAGAAGAAGAAGAAAAAGCATTACTTACATTCAAATCCCTGAAGTACTCATTATAGTCAAGGGCATATCCAACAACAAACTTGTCTGGAATTTCAAATCCAACAACTGTAAACAAAGAATCAGTTTATTCTTTAGGTAGAGAAACTCGTACTTTCAAATTTAATACTTGCAAATGTGCCTTCTTTACAAATGTTCTGTAAAGTAACTCTAAGCCATTCCATAGTTAGCTTTTTCAGTTTTAATGATTGACCAAAGGGCATCTACTTACAGTCTGGCCTGTATCCAACACTTCGAGGGGTCCTTTTCACCAGCAAGCTGTTAATTAAAAAAAACAAAAATTACATGTGACATATGGAAAGACAACAGAGCATTACAAAAGAAAACATCAGTGATCTTAACTAGTATCATCTGCATTCAGAATACCCATAGGGAGACTGAAATGGAGAACTAAATCTGAGTTCACATGAACGTCATGGCCCCTGACTGATCAGCACCTGGAACCTTGTAAGATGCTTCTGAGAGCAGAATTTTAACTACCTGTATATCTATTGAAACACTGCTACTGAGGGGGATGAATGGTTGGGGAGTGCCAATAAGCAAAGGAAGGGATCTAGATCCAGAAACCTAACTAGTAAACAACCCTTAAACTAGTAAAGAAGGTGGGTAAAAAATGCTCTTTCATCAGGACTTTTAATAACTGGCTCACAAATGGGAACTTCAAGCTGCAAAGAATAAGTGTGGAGGCTGGAGAGATGGCTCAGAGGTTAAGAACACTCACTGCTCTTCCAAAGGTCCTAAGTTCAATTGCCAGCAACCATATGGTAGCTCATAACCATCTATAGTAATATCTGGTGTATTACTACTTAATAGACTTAAATTTATTATTTATACAACATTCTGCTTTTAAGTCTTAAAAGAAAAAAATAGTAGTGTGTGAAAAAAAAATTTTTTTTTTTTGTGTGGTCCAGAGCCTTGTTGATGCTAAGAACATACTGTAGTACCCAGGAACAATGGCACACTCTGTAATCGCAGCATGCAGGGAACCAGGGGCAGGCAGATCTCTGTTAGTTTGAGGCCAGCCAGGTCTACAAGGCCAAGGGAGAAATCCTGACTGGGGCGGAGGAGGAGAGTGTGCTCTAAGTTGGGCAGTGGTGGCGCGCACCATTAATGACAGCACTTGGGAGGGAGAGGATGGGGAATTCTCTATGAATTGGAGGTCAGCCTGGTCTGGAGTTCCAGGACAGTCAGAATGAGAGAAACCCTGTCTTGAAAAACCAGAAGGAGAAAGAGAGAAAGAGGGGGTGGGAATGGGAAGGGATGGTAGGAGGAAGGAAGAAAGAACTCTACTGCTGAATCCCCCACCCACTTCATTTTTTAGTTAACTACATTTTCAATTATTTGACTCTTGCTAAAAATAAGTTTTGAGCAGTTTTATTTTTTAAAGTTACACTGCCGTTATTTATAGAAATCATGACTTTGCAAATGTAGTTGAATTATATAATTATAACTATATATAAAGTTAAATGTAATTATTTGAATGCTTGTCGTGTTCTCACACAACCTGAGTTGAATCCGTAGTACCCCCACCCCCCCCCAAAAAAAACAATGGCTTTCAAATTTTCGCACTAAGTCACAAAAGAAAAAAAAAAAATCACAGAAAGGAGGTCTCTTGGGTCCTTTTTCAGCAGATTGTCACAACCCGAACGTGGGCATTGGTGACCTAAGTGACCTTGTGCAGACTTCACCAAATTTACATCTCTCTGTCCAGTTCAGACAGTTTAATCACATATAGATTAATCCCATCACTATCACAATCAAGATACATTGATTCATACAAGGCTCCCACCCTGTACTCTCTTAAGCCGTGGCAACCCTGACCTGTTCTTATCTATATAATTTTGTCATTTCAACCAGGACTATATAAGTAGAATCATAGTTTCATTACTTTGCCCTTGGGGACAGTGTCCTACTAGCCTTGGGAAAAAAAAATGGGGAATTTTTACATATATCAAAAACAGGGGCAGATAAGCAGTTTAAACAGAAAGAGCAAAACACCTGCTTTATACACTGCTGAAAGTGCCATAATTGGTATGGTTCCTGTAATACTCATCTCAGCTGCGACATATTGACA
Organism: Meriones unguiculatus; assembly: GCF_030254825.1. Lineage (NCBI taxonomy): Eukaryota > Metazoa > Chordata > Mammalia > Rodentia > Muridae > Meriones > Meriones unguiculatus. The sequence goes on from NC_083369.1 coordinate 120,349,549, forward strand.
GCTGTTCCTACTTATTGCTGATTTGATCGCATAGGTGTACTGCAGTTGTGTTCAAATTTCGTTGCTTTTAATTCTGGCCTGCCATAAATGATGTGAACATTCATATACAGATTTGAGTAGGGAGGTATAAGACAGGTCCTCACTATATATAGCTCAGGCTGCTTGTTTCAAATTCAATGAATGTGATCCTCCTGCCTCCACTTTCAAATGCTGAGATCACAGGGGTGAACTACCATACCTGGCTGTCAACTTATACAGACTTGTACATCAACATATATTTTCACTTCTAAGGGATAAGTACTCAGTACAGTTTCTGAGGCCTTCTGGTAGTGAAGTGTGTAGTTTTTAAAGAAACTACTTTGTAAGCCGGGCGTGGTAGCACACAGCTGTAATCCCAGCACTCACGGAGGCTGAGGCAGTCTGATCTCTTTCACTTTGAGACCAGCCTGGTTTACAACCAGGCCTACACAGAGAAATCCTGTAAGAAAGGAAAGAAAGGAAAGAAAGGAAGGAAAGGAAAGGAAAGAAGGAAGGAAGGAAGGAAGGAAGGAAGGAAGGAAGGAAGGAAGGAAGGAAGGAAGAAAGGAAGAAAGGAAGAAAGGAAGAAAGGAAGAAAGGAAGAAAGGAAGAAAGGAAGAAAGAAAGAAAGAAAGAAAGAAAGAAAGAAAGAAAGAAAGAAAGAAAGAAAGAAAGAAAGAAAGAAAGAAAGAAAGAAAGAAAAGAAACTGCTTTCTAGAGTGGCCATACTATCTTACATTCCTATGAAATAAAAAAAATTTTCATATTTAGTTTGGGAAAGACCAAACACACTTGTGTAGGACAAGTACATACTCAAGTATTCTTTGAGCACATCTCACCTCCAGCAAGACAGAAACTCACTGAGGTATATTTGCACCATCTATCAGAAAAGTCCATGAGGATGAACTGCTCTAGTATTTTTTAAAATTATAGAGATTCAAAGACTTTACAAACACTGCCATCCTGTGTTCCACCTGAACCAGGACAAACAAGGTAGAGACAACCAACTCCCCCCAGGCTGTCCTCTGACCTACACAAGTGCACGTGCCACATGCCCATATCCCAGGCACAATAAATAAGTGTAATTAAAAATTTGAGAACCAGTTAATCATTCAGGAAAAGAGTTGACCTTTTGTCTACACACTCGGGCACACGCACACACAAATCACATGTAAGTTAAGATTTTAAGAATAAAAGATTTTAAGATTTTAAAAAACAAAATGAAGTCAGTTGACACGGTGGCACACACCTGTAATCCCAGTCCTTGGGAGGCAGGCAAATCCCTGTGAGTTGGAGGCCAGCCTGGTCTACAAAGCAAGTCCAGGACAGAGAGAAACCTGTCTCAAAAAATTCAAACCAAACCAAACCAAAAATAAAATAAAAATGAAATTATAAAGTAAAAACAAAGCAGAAACCATCAGCAACAAAACTAAAAAGATATTGCTTTTAACAATAAAACCAAATTTGAAATCACAGGAGCATCAACTGAACCAGGTTCCCCATGTTCACATCTTCTCTCTATAGTTTATTAACTCTGTATCTATGGGCAATTTCCTAGGCTTCAGCATCCTCAACTATAAGGTAGAGATAACAACTGTTGTAGGATCAAACTATAAAACTAAAGATAAAAACAGGAAGAATTATGAAAGAAAGCAAAAGCCAACATCCAGGTATAGCAAGATGTGAGACTGCTTCAGAAAAAGGAAGCAAGCATTATAAAATTTCAATGACAACACAAAACAGGATGCCTTATTCACCACTCAAATCCAGGAGATGCAAATGTTCAGAGCCCACCACTTGCTACCATCTTTGGTATGACTGGTTTCAGTTTCACAAGGGGACCCTGGATCCTCTGCCATGCTACTAAGGACAAGTTAGATATACACTCAGTATTCGGAGCCTGATGCGGTGGCACAAACCTGTGATCCCAGCACTTGGAGAGTCGAAACAGGAGGATCTCTGTGAGTTCGAGGCCAGCCTGGTCTACAAAGTGAGTACAGGACAACTGAGGCTACATAGAGAAACCCTGTTTTGAGGGGAAACAAAAAAGACTCCCAGTATTGACATAAAAAGCTGGCCATGGCTACATGTGCTTGTGACCCCAGCACTGGGGTTGGAGATAGATTCCAAAAATCCACTCACCAGCCTACACAACTAAAACTTTGAGCTTACAGCTCAGTTTTCAGAGACCCTGTTTCAGACCGAGTAAATGACAATAGAGGAAGATATTCATTCCTGGTTTGGCCTTTGCATCTGTGCACTTGAGTGTGTATGCACCTACATATAACTCGCACACTACACACATAAATAAAAAAATATTCTAAGTAACTATACCACAGATATACATATTTTCCTAGATGATTAACATAATCACGACATTAACAGTGTAATAGGTATTAAATATATGAGAATATGCATAGGTTCTGTCCAAACACTCTTGAAATTAAAAAATTAATTCCATTTATTTGTGTGTGTGGTAGTAGCATGTGTCATGGTACACACATGGAGGTCAGAGTCAGTTCTCTCCTTCCACCACAAGGATCCCAGGAATTGAAGTTAGGCTGTCAGGCTTGGCAGCAGGTGACTTCATCCACTGAGACATCTTACCAGCCCCTCTAGCATTCTTTATGAAGGACTTGAGCATCTAGTGAGCTTAGTGTCTGAGGTGGTTCTGACTCCAAGGCCCAGTACATACTGGATTAGACAAGTTGATTATAATAAAGGACTTTATTAACACACAATAAAATTATAAAGGGTTAATATTTAATATTACATTTTTCTTTAAAGATAAAGTGAGAGTGGAAAGCATTTCTCCTTACAAAAAAGCAATTACTTAATGCTCAAACTAAAGAAAACATTCCACTTTAAAATATCATACATACCTTGCAACCTTAACCATTTTGGGACTGTACTTCTGGACCAAGGAAAGCAAAGTTTGCATTGTTTTACCAGTGTCAATTATATCCTTTAAAAAAAGGGAGATATTTAATGGTAAATAAACCCAGCATAATTTTAAAATCAGTTATTATACAAACACAAAACACTAGAACCCAGTAATTTCGTGGTACAACATTATTTTTTCAGCACATACACAAAATCTCACAATTAACACAGAGTTAAGCTGAAACTTGTAACCTGTCTGGCTGTCAGGAAGCAGTAGGAATGTCAGTCCCCAGAACTAGATTGCATAGGTGTGGCAAGGTCAAAAACAGTGAATTGAAATGTGTACATGCCCAGGCTGTAGGGGTACATGCCTTTAATCCCAGCACTTGGGAGGCAGAGGCAGGCGGATCTCTGTGAGGAAAGCCTGGTATACAGAGTGAATTCCACGACAGCCAGGGATAAACACAGAGAGAAAAACGAAAGAACTGTGTACATGTAAGCATTATACATACACACAATCTTTTGTTTTTTCACACAGGGTCTAGCTCAGGTTGGTGGCCTTAAACTCAAGATCCTTCTGCTTTAGACTCCTAACAGTTGGGATTGCAGGCATAAACTACCATGTTTAAGTCTATAAAAGACATACTACATTTTTCTTTGTAAATTAAATATAAGGATTCTTCATCCCAAACTCTTAATATTCTAAGAAATCCTACTCCATTTTATTTATTTATTTAATTTGGTTTTTTGAGGTAGGGTTTCTCTGTGTAGCCTTGGCTGTCCTGGACTCACCTTGTAGACCAGGCTGGCCTTGAACTCAGAGATCCGCCTGCCTCTGCTTCCCAGAGTGCTGGGATGACAAGTGTGTGCCATGGCGCCCAGTTGCTTCACTTTATCTTTAAAGGCATCCAATTTGCTAAGTTTTACTATATAAAATGTCTGTTTCAGTGGTAAAACACCCTTGTAAGATCCACTGCGACTGAGATCGCCAGCACTATAAAAAATAATTAGGAAATAAAAATCCATAAAGCAAGAAATATCAGCGATAGCAACTTGTGAAAAATGCAGATTCTAGGGTGTGACAGGAAAGAAGGTTGACAGGTGCCGAAATTACTGCCCTCTAGAGTACACACTGGAAGAACTTCTACCTCCGGGAGGTGATTGGGATCTGTAACCATACCTTATATAAAATAATTTCAGTAGCTAGAGAGAGAACTCTACTGCTGGTTTTGAAGAAGTCAGCTGACAGATTGTGACAGGTCTGAGTAGCAAGACATGAGCGATGATCTTTGTAGCTCATAGCCACCCCGGGCCAATCAGAAAGAAAACTGTCCCTCATTTGGACAATTAAACAAAGAAGAACTATAAGGTGCTTTCATCCTGAGTGCTCTTTTTTAAAATTTCCATGTATTTATTTGTGGGGTGTGCATACATAAAACCTGCCATGGTTCAAGACCAGCCTAGTCTATATAGCAAGTTCCAAGACAGCCAGGGCCATATAGTGAGACCGTATCTTAAAAAAAAAAAAAAAAAGTGAAAGAAGCCAGATACAAAACGCAGTTACTATGTAATTCCATTTATGTATGTCCTCAAAAAGCAAATCTTAGAAAGCAGAGAAGGGGAAAGAAGTAAGAAATGATGGCCAAAGGAATTGGATCTCTCTGTAGAGAAACAATGTTTTGTTTCTTTTTAAGATTTATTATGTATATTGTTCTGCCGCCACATACATCAGCACTCCAGAAGAGGGCACCAGATCTCATTATAGATGGTGTAAGCCACCATGTGTTTGCTAAGAATTGAACTCAGGACCTTCGGAAGAGCAGAAAGTGCTCTTAACCTTTGAGCCATTTCTTCAGACCAGAAACAATGTTTTTATATTGTTACTTAATTTCGGTCCACCAGATGCCTCTGCCATGCAGAGGCAGGTCATCCTGGTCCACATCTACACTAAGGGGAAAAAAAAAGCCATCTTGAGTTGAACAAGTTCCTGCTGAAGGAAAAAGGAGGGAGGGAGAATGGGAAGGTGGGCAGCAGAGATGGAATAAGAAAGAGAGGGAGGGAAAAGGGGAGGTGAATGATGGTAGATGCCTGTAATCCCAGCACTTGACTTAGGAGGTATAGGAAGGTGGATGGAGTTAAGAGTCTAGCCTGGGGTGTGCAGTGGTGGGCATACCATTAATCCCAGCACTCCAGATGCAGAGGCAGGTAGATTTCTGTGAATTCGAGGACAGTCTATACAGTGAGTTCCAGGACAGCCAAAGCTACACAAAGAAACCCTGTCTTAAAAAGAGTCTAGCCTGGGCTATTTATCTATCTCTTTCTCAAACACAAACACACAGACAAACAAAACAAAACAAAACCTGAGGGTGAAGCCTAGTGATAGAATACCTGTTTAGCATGCTCTGGGTTTGATCCCTAGCAGCACACATAAAAACAAAGAAAATGTCTTTTGTTAAAAAATAAAAAGGGCTGGAGAGGTAGCTCAGTGGTTAAATATACTAACTGGACTTTGTATCTCAGCTTGTTTTTTGTTTGTTTGTTTTTTTTCTTTTCCAGAGCTGAGGACTGAACCAGGGCCTTGCGCCTAGCCAGTGCTCTACCACTGAACTAAACCCCCAATCCTGGACTTTGTATCTCAGCACTTACAAAAACCAGCATCTTGCTCGGACCTGCAATCCAGGTCTAAGAAGACAAGAGGCAGGAGAATTGCTGGGGTTTACTGGCTTCCAGCCTACAGAAGAAAAGGTGAGCCCCAGGTTCAGGGAGAGACCCTGCCTCAAATGAATAGACAGCACAAAAGGAGGGCATGCATCCTCTCCTGGCCTCTGTTCTTGTCCATGGGCATGCAAACATGCATACACATGATTATACACTCAAGCACACAAAACAATGTACAAAAGTAATATTACAAAAAGCAGAAAGGAAATAAGAGTGAAATAAGCAACTAGGGGCAGAAAATGATGATGGAAAAATGATGGTCTGGGAAATGGGCAAAGTATAGAGAAAACGAAAGGTGATGGAGAATGAGGCTGATATGTATTCTGAAGTCATACTGGAAAATGTATACTGAAGAACTGAAGAATAGAGTCAAGACAGGAGGATGATCATAATATATGCTGTATAGGTATGTATAGTTCAGTAAAGCAGATATATAATAAATAGGAAGACTACAGACAAAAAAATAAGTTTGGGCACATGTGTGTGCTGTTAAACAATGGTGAGTAAAAAAATACTGAAAGGAACAGGAAGTAGGAGACATGGAAATGGAAGATTTTATATAGGATAGCCAAAGAAGCCTTAATGAGAAAGTGACTTCTAGATAAACAATGGTTCTTCAAGCTTAGCCTGCATCAGAATCAGCTCAAGGTTTGCCCAAGGTTTGCTGGTTTTCATCAAGATTCTGAGTCAGCAGGCTCCCGGCTGATGCTTTTGGATTTTGCTTTTGCTCACTGAAAAGCAATGAGCTACAGATAGTGAAGGTTTGAGTTTTTACTCCACTCACTGCCTGGTAACCTTGGGAATCTGTTTGCCCTCCCTGTGCTTGATTCTCCATCATTTACAGTAGTAGCTGACAAAGTGAGCACTGGATAAACATTACTGTTATTACATACAAAGTACTCAAGGATGTGATAACAAACGGACTGTATTTTTTATTTTTTCTTTCCTTTATAAGAATATTTGATACTCATATTATTTAAATGAAATGTTAGGAACCTTATGACACTCCATAAAATGAAATTTAAGACACTAAATAAATCACACACACATGCAGACACATCCCTCCATAGTCACTGCTAGTTTTAAAAGAAAAAAATATCAAAACCAAATGAGGAAGCATATAACTTTTTTTCATGAGCAGCAAAATATAACACTTAGAAAAAAACATTTTTTTTGTTTGTGTCTTTTTGTTGTTTTTAAAACAAGGACTCTCTCTGGCTTTGAACTCACTATGTAGCCCAGGCTAACCTATATGGAATTCGTGAACCTCCTGAGTGTCTAGGATTCCAGGCATGCCCTACTGTACCTGGCTTCTCTTAGTGTTAGAAAACACAAGTCTCCCTGGCTTACCTTTATTATGTCACACACTAATTAGAAAATTGTAAACAGTATATTAAAAGTTGATGCAGAACTTACTTCAACAATCAAGACATTCTAAAAGAAAAAAGAAAAATGAAAATTAGTACAAAGTGAGATTGCATTTCCAATTATCAGTTAAATTATAACAAACTCTAAGAAACTACCCAAACTCTTATAAGTACTTTATTATACTGAATCCTGCTTGAAAAAGTGGACTATTAGAAATCAGAAGTTCTTAATATTAAGTCTTTCATAAAAAGAATATTTAGTTTATATGTTCACTTTTTTATAAAAAAAAAAGCTTTTAACCCTTTATATAAGATCTTCAGCAACTTGTTGAAATCTCTCTGGGTCTCAGTGTCCCATATGTAAAACAATAAACTTGAACCAGCTGGCCCTTTATATATCTTGACCCTAATATTCCATGAAATGTAAACAGTATAAATGCCTCCAAAAATCATGTATTTAATATAACAGAGAATACAATTAAAGTTTTACTTTCCCATAAGCTAAAACTAGTATGGTTGTGCACATATTTGGGAAATTGCAATAAGTAAAGATACGAATACTTACTTCCACTATAAACCCTAAGCCCATCTCAACCTACTCTTTTACTCTGTAGCCCAGGCTGGCCCAGAACTCATATGTAGCCAAAACTGCCCTTAAACTGGTAACATTCCTGTCTCATTAGGCTGAAAGCTAAGATTACAGCTATGATTTACCATGCCTGGTTCCACACTCACCCACCTGTATTTATACTAGTTAAGAGAAACAAGGCAGCATTTCACATGCCCACAATATTGACTGTACAGATTTATTCTATACTGTTTATCTATGTGGTTCTCAATGCACTCTGTCAAACAACCTTAACATCAGATCTCTCTTATTTTAAGCTAGTGATTATCAAAATAGAGTACACAGAATCCATTTCAGTTTCATGAAAATTCAAAACTCTTTTCTACCTTGTGGTACTTTGAGAATGGCCCTCACAGGCTGTTACATTGGAATGCCTGGTCTCTAGTTTGTGGATGTTTTGGGAAGGATTAGTAGGTGTGGGTCTTGTTGTAGGAGGTGTGTCACTGGGAGTGGGCTCTGCAGTTTCAAAAGTCCACAACAGGCTCTAGTACTCTCTGTATCCAACATGCAGATAAAATATAAGCTCCCAGCTACTACTGTGCCATGCTGTCTGCCACCAGGCTATGGACTCACCCTATGAAACTGTGAGCAAACTGCCAATTAAATGCATTCTTTCCTAAGTTACTTTGGTCATGATGTATATTCACAGTAAAAGAAACTAAAGACATACTCCATCTTGTTTAACCTATAGTTTTAAGTACTTTACGAGATAAATTACTACCAAAATTCATATTTAATGTATAAATACATATGCTGTGGTAAGTCCTTGAAAACTGTTTAGCAACTGAGCACGAAAACCAAAGTCTGGAGGATCACAGCTTATGCATTAAAAGTAAATTATAATAAAGAAAAACTTCTAATATGCCTATGTTTCAAAGCAGTTTATCATAGAAGGCAGTATCTCATTGTCCTGCATGGGTCTAAGAATAGAATCAAGCAAGGTTAGCTCAGAACTTCTGGCAGGCAACCCACAACTGAAGCCTGTTCTATAGACAGGAAAAAAGGTCACTTTAAATCTCAGGATATGCATAGAAAAGAAAACAGATATAAAAAAAATTGGGACAATCTTAAGGTACAAAGCAATTATGTTTTTTTTTTTTTATTATGAGGTCGTATATAAATTCTGAGTGAACTCAAAATACATTAATATACTGAGGGAAAAAAGCAATTTATCTATTTAAATGATAACCAGTATAGTATAAGAAACCTAGATACAGGACTAAGACATTCATATGTTCAAACTGTGGTTCTGTCACCTAATAGTTATAGATTGGCAAGCAGCATGGGCTTCTGGGACAGAGACTGAATTACTTGTGCCTAACACTAAATAACCTTGGTTGAGATCTAATTATGCATTTTAATTCTTTACATTTATTTTACATTTCAGTTGGGAGGTTGTAACACAACTCACATGTAGAGGTCATCAGGCTTAGTAGCAAGTGTCTTCCCACATCAAGCCATCTTGCTGGCCCATCACTAGATTTTATTAGTATAAGACACCTTATTCAAATCAATAAAGCCCAGAAAGATTAAATGAACAGTACAAAACTGTACTAGACTATTATTCTAATACAGAGACTGAGAATTGCTACTGCTGAGAATTTAATTTATTTTATGTCAGCTAGCTACATGTCTACATGTCTACTTAATAATTAAACAATGAGGCTCAGGCATCAAATGACTTACCTAAAAGTAGTAAACATAGAAAAAAGGAAGGATTGGAATAAAAGTGAACTTTGGATCCAAAGCCTGTGTTCTTAAGCATTAATGGGAAAATGTTGGCATTTCTGTGACTTGCACGCACTTTAGATACATTTCCAAAGAAAAAAATAAAAATGTTTCAAATAATCCATAATCTCATCACCAAGATTTAACTTTGCTTAATTTTTATTCCTTGATTTCTTTTCCATAATAAATGGAATCTACTGTGGCTGTCATAAAGTTATTTTAGAAGAAGAGATATGTTTACAATCACAGAGCTCTGTAGTGGGACAGAGCCATTAGGCGAAAAAGACAAGGTCAAACTAAATCACAGAAGGATTTGAAGGCTAGGCACCTGCCAGCACCGAAAACTGATTATAGAAGTGCAGGTTTCAAATAGCTTCTAAATATGGACAAAGTGTGCTGAAAGGGAAGGAGGTCTGGCAGGTGTACATTAAATGGACAGCAGGGGAAAGAACCAACACATGACAAGTTCTCCTCTTTAGTTTCTAAACACTGCTCAAGGCAACATTAGTTTGGCATGACCCCAATAGAGAATTATAGGATTTCACAAGTGTTTTAGGTTAAGGTTCCCCTACAGATGTTCAGTGAAGTGACTAATGAGCACTAAAATCTAAAAGCTAGAGGAAAGAAAGAGCTTTGGTGTCTGCATTCAAGCTCTTCTACTTGTGTTGTGTGACTTGGAGACTATGAGGCGGTTTTCATCTCATAATCCCATGCAGTTTTTGAAATTTTAAGTGTACTCCTTAATTTCCTGATCTGTAAAATGGAAATATAACTCCCCACACCAGATTACTGTGAAATTTACCGGATTACATTTACATATGGCACACTCTCTGCAAGTAAACAATAACTAGCAGCTTAGAAAACATGTAGTCTATTAGTACAGTCTCGTGATCCTAGCTAGCATTTGGGAAGCTGAGGCAGGAGGACCACCATGAGTTCAAGGCCTATCTAGCTTACATAGATGTTTAAGATTGATGTGGACTACAAAGTGAGACCATGTCTCAGAAAAACAAAATAAATGCTACTGAGATGGCTCAGGGGTACAGGAGATAATATCAAACTATATCTTAGTTACTTCTAAAAGTAAACAATACTTGCTTATTTTTACTAATACAGACCCTCTGAATGAGTGATTGAAAGCACAGTTATTAATTCCTGGTATAAAATTTTCTTTCCAGTTAAAGATACATACCTTTCCAGTTAAAGCTGAGAGATCATCTCCACCAATAACTTTTATGTCCCCTGTTGACTGATCATTCTAGTTTAAAAAAATATATATATATGCATATTCTTGTGTACAAATAAACTTCTCAAATTATTAGATATAAGCTGTAAGATTTAAGAAGTTAGCTATCTAATGGCCACAACATTATCATATTCTTAAATTATAAAAATTGTAAGAATTAGGTTTCTAGAAATGAATGACTAGGTAAATTTCACATAGAGATTAGTAAAAATTAAAAATCCTAAATGGTCATTCCTAGTATTTGATGCTCTGAAGAGTACTAAAAATCAAGAACATTCACTTCTGAGTGGCCATATTATAGCTACTCATCAAATACTTCCCAACCACAAAGGACAATTTATTAGCACAGCAGGTGTCTGCTTCTGGCCCTGTATTATTCCTGTGAATCACATTACTAATAGGAGCTAGTCTTTGTCACATGTCACCCTGAGGATATGGCCCCCTAAAATAAGCCCATATCCTGGATATGCCCATATCCAGGTCATCTTCTGAACTGTCTGAGAAACCAGGTCTCATTACTAGTCTGTTAGAACATACTGCTTAGGTTCTCACATTCTGCTCTCAGAGAAATCAGCAGAAAACTTAACAGGGGTTTCAAAGGAGAGTGATTAACACTCACTATAATTGGTAGGAATAACTATAATTTGGATGTGCTGGAATCAAGACAAAACTGAATTGAAAACAGGTGAGTAAAAGACCTTGGACTTGCTCTACTGGAATAGCAAAGTGTATCATAAATCACAGCAATTACTTTGGTATGGTACCAGCACAATGACTGACAAAAAGTTCAAGGAACCAAGTAAAACCCAGAAACAGACCCAAAAACATGTCAATTTAGTATATGACAAAGATGGTATTTTGAGTCAGTAATTAAAAGATGAATTATTCAACAAATGGTGTCTGATCAATTACTTGTCCATTTGGGAAAAAATAAAGCATGGTTCCTACCTCACCATGCACAACAATAAATTCCACATGGATTAAAATCTAAATGTAAAAAATAAAACTATAAGTGGATTAGAAGAAAATGTAGGGATATATTTTTTACCTCCATTCTTAGAAAGGGCAAAAAGTTAGTCAAAACCCAAATTAATGTAACCAGTATCCCTAATGCACATTACTCTTCAAAATAAGAACCCACCAGATAGCACTGGAGAGCTGGCTTAGCCGTTAAGAGCACTTGTTGATTTTTGTAAAGGACCTGGGTTTAATTCCCAGCACCTACATGGTGGCTCACAATTGCCTGTAACTCCAGTTTTAGGCGATCTAACCTCCTCTTCTGGCCTCAAATGCATCAGGCATGCACACGGTGCACTACATGTTGACATCACCCAAACACATAAACAAGCCTTTTTTTTTTTTTTTAAAAAGAACTACTGGAAAATAGCAAACAAAAGTAGACCATTTACAGAAGTCCATAAATGACGGCTACTTAACAAATACTAAATGTGATTCAACTGTTCATCCATCCACATTTACAGAACTTAAGCCTGGCAATACACTGAGGGAAAACACATATTCAAGTTGCTGGTTCCAATTAGAGAAACCAATTATGAACTCTTTTGAAAAAAAAATAATGTCTATTAAAATTGTAAACATGCAAACCATATTGGTATAACTATCCCATTTCCAAGAATCAATGTCACAAAAAAAACATTAATAAGCATGCAAAGGAACATTCAAGGATGTTCACTATTATCAGTTATTCATAAAAAAATCAATATGTCTCTTAATAGGGAATTACATAAATCAATGAGGTTAATATACACAAAACAATAGCCAGGCTTGGTGGCACACACCTTTAATCCTAGCATTTGGTAGGCAGAGGCAGTCATATCTTTGTGAGTTCGAGGCCAGCCTGCTCTACAGGATCAGGACAGGAGGGCTCTGTTACACAGAGAAAACCTGTTTCAAAAAAACAAACAAAACGTAACAGTAATATGATGGAACTATTAAAAATAATCACACAATGTATACTTATATGGATCAATAATAATTAATATCACCAAGTAGCAGACCAATATGCTACTATATAACTGTTTTTATTCTGTATTTAAAGTATGTTGGGAAAGGTATTCATGACATTCATGATATCTGTAATCAGAACACTATGGAGGCTGAGGAAGGACTGAGATTCTGAGATCACTGTGGGCTACATAAAAATTTACATTTTTCTGAAGGTTACAGAGCACTAGGAACAGAAAAATGTCTGAGCAAGTTAATGAAAAAGGATCTCAGTCTAAAATTAAAAAAAAAAAAGAGTGAGATCAGGTTCAGAGGTTAAGAGCACTAGTTGTTCTTCCAAAGGACCTTATCTCAAAAAAAAATTTTTTTAAGTGATAGCTCAGTTGGTAAAATGTTTACCTAGCATGTGTAAGGGGGAGTTAGGAAAAGAGGAACAAATATTCTATTAGTCCATGCTATAAACTAAATATATGGCTTTTCAATTTAAGTTCTTCATAATATTTCTTGTATTAATCTAGCCTAAAACCCAGAATTTCAAACACACAGAACTGATTAATGACACAAAGAAAAAGAACTGTACCAAACCTGAAACTATTTAAGAAGGAATTAAGCTAAGTGAGACATAGCAAAAACAGAACTTGGTAAATACTGACATCTTCTGCAGAAAGGTGGTATTACAGTCTAATGTCAATTACTTCCTTTTGCAAAGGAGGACAAAAGAAATATCTAAGAATGGAACTGTGATCCAAAGGCTATGACTATACGGTCTGAGGCAACAGAACTCCAACACATACAAAACACTGGCACTCTACAGTCCCATTAACCTCAATGTTTCAGCTTATGGTTTTCGAAAGTTTGTTTGTTTGTTTGTTTGTTTGTTTTCCCAAGGAAACAGCCTCCTTTTACATGGAAGCTAATAAAAAAGGTTCATTTAATAAACTACCTAAATGACTAGAAAACCTACAGCAACCCACCCCTGTTAGGAATACAAATCTCACTGTACCCCTTAACTTGGTGCCTCTCAGAGTCCTTGTCTTTAATTATGACGGAAACCTCTATGGAGACATGACTGGAATGAATGAAAGGACAGTCCTCTCCAGATTTGTTCTGCTCTCCTTCTTCCCCTTTTTTTTCCCCTTTCCCTTCATTAGGTAGAAGTGCCCAAGGTATCCTTCATTCAGGTGTCAGTTACACCTTCATTCACTGTCAGTTACACCTGAATTTCTAGGAGTCCAAAGAGGTAGCTCAGAGCATCGCCTTCCAGAAGATCCAGGTTCAATTCCTAACACCTACATGGCAGTTAGCAACTTTCTGTAACTTCAATTCGAGGGGATCAGACACTGTATTCTAACCTCTGTGGACTTCAGGTACACACACGGTACAAACATGTATGCAGGCAAAACACTCATATACATATATACACACACATATAATTCCCAGAGAAGCTTTGGGGTCGGTAAATAAAAATTTAGTGTTTGTTTCTTTGTCTATCTCTTAGAGTCCAGAAGAGAAAATGGGGGTGACAGGAAAGGTTCATTTCTATTTTTCCATCCCTAGGATTTCTGAAAACCTCTTAATAACAACTAGAGCTCCAGCTTTAGAGCATATTTGCTTAGCATACTTGAGTCAAAATAAAATAATTACACTCAAAATAAAATAATTACAAATTTAAAAACAAAACTCAAAACATTGTTTACTAACAATCCTTTCTTCCTAGGTCTCATTTTTTCTTCTCCAACCATTTTAGTAGAATTTTATCAAATTGAAATAAAAAAAGAAAAGAAACACGTTTGTGTACTTATCAAATTTACATTTTTCTGAAGGTTACAGAGCACTAGGAACAGAAAAATGTCTGAGCAAGTTAGTGAAAAAGGATCTCAAACTAAAATTTTAATAAATGAATGGGATCAGGCTCAGAGGTTAAGAGCACTGGCTGTTCTTCCAAAGGTCCTGAGTTCCATTGCCAGCAACCACATGGAGGCACAACCATCTATAGTGAGATCTGGTGCCCTCTTCTATCATGCAAGTGTACATGCGGGCAGAACATTATAAATAATAAAAATCTTCAAAAAAAAAAAAAAAAAAAGAATTGGATGAAACTCAGTTTTGGAGTATTTAGTCAGGTCTTGGGTTCCAACGTCAGAAGAGAAAAATGCAATAACCACAGTGACTCCACTATAACCAGGTGAGAACTTTAAAGAAAATATACATAAAACTAAAATTGCCCTATTTTTTAAAAAATTATAAAGTTATACTTACACAATAGCTCTTCAATCTTATAAAATCTACAGTCATAGGAATGGATCTATCAGTATTTCTATTCAGTGATTTAATGTAATCCAGTAGGTCAGCAAAGAATTTATAGCCCCCCTTGAGCACACAGAGGGCCACAATGTGATGGCCTCCCATCTCTTTCATGACATCTCGAGCAAGTCTTTCAGTCCTGCAGAAATACAATCAAGAATTAAAAAAGATTCTGAATATGTTTTATAAGAAATCTCTTAAGCATTAAACTTCCTCTTTGTCAGCATGAAGAGGATTATTGCTTCATAAAGCAATGTTTTATAAAGTTGGGCACTTAATTTCCCATATGCCAAAGGTAAGATTTTTGGGGGGTAGGGGAAGGTAACCCAGAATCCCTCTATATACACCAGGCTAGACTATAAATCATGCTGAGATTATAGATAAACACTAATACACGCAGCTCAACCAAAAGTAAACTCGGTATCTTTAAAAACAAGGCACATAACCAGGTGCGGTGATACATGCCTTAATCCCAGCACTTGGGAAGCAGAGGCGGGTTGATCTCTGTTGAGTTCAAGGCCATCCTGGTGTACAAAAGATTTCCAGGACAGATAGGGCTGCACAGAGAAACTCTGTCTTAGGGGGAAAAAACAAGGTACATGCTAGGCATGATGGTATATTATTATAATCCACCATTTTATAGGCTGAGACATAAGGATTCCTGAGTTGAAGGGCAGCCTGGACTGCAGAGTAAGTAATAAGTCACTTTAAGCTACAAAACAAGATCCTGTCGAGAAGACAGGTACACTATAACATGTATCATAAAATTTAAAAATATAAATAAAAACAGGATATTTTTCAAAGCTTACTAGACTGTCAAAATGAAACTGTACTTCTCTAATATAAAATATTACGAGACTGAGAAAAAAAAAGAACTCTCACATACCATTGAAAGTATAAAATGATATAACTTTTTAGAGGACAATCTGGCAGTATAAAAATTCAATAAATACCCATTCCTTGTTCCCTAATTTTCCCTTACCTAAAGCTGAGCGAGTGTCAAAATATGTATAAGATATTCCCTCTAATATACTCTTGTAAGTGCAAAATAATGGAGATCTTAAGTGTCCACCAACAGTACACTGGTTACATCAGTTATGGTACATCCATGGATATCACTGGGGATGGGGGTGGGGATCAGCTGGTAGGGTCCATGCCTAGTATCCACAGGAGGTCCTGGGTTCTATCCTCAGAACTCTGCAAACTGAGCATGATGGACACCAGGAGTTGAAGCAGTAGGAACAGAAAAGTCAGGCCATCCTCAGCTACAGTGATTTTGAAGCCAGTCCAAGCAATTCGAGGCGCCATTTCAAAAGCAAAGTAACATGTATGGCTGGGCACCGGGGCATATACCTGTGATCCCGACACGGGGGAGGCTGTTGGGGAGGACTGCTGAGTTGAGGCCAATCTGGGGTACACACAAACTTTCAAGCCAGACTGAGCTAAACAGTGAGACCCGATCTCAAAGAGCAAATATTTCACACACACATGCCCACACACAATCACACACACTCCTCGATTATGTTTAAAAGATAATAAAAAACATCTGAATAGCTCTAGATGTACTAATATTAAAAAGTCCACAATTTAGTACTATATGATAATATGTAAAGTGTGTGATTGTGTGTACACTTTACATACAGTATATGAGCACAGGCAGTGTCTAGGTAGGAAATGTGTATAGGGAGCTAAGAAAACAGAATTATAATCTCATTTATAGCCTCCATAGATAGACTATTGGAAGACTATTCTTGTAGCCTCTCTTCAATGTACTCTATGGATTCCCACTATTTACACCTCAAAATTAATTAGCTTCCTGCTGGTGTCTGTGTGTGAGTGAGATAGAGAGAAAAGGACCTTTGTTTTAACATTTCTTTTTTTTTTTTTAAGATTTTATTTTATGCCTAGCAGTGCTCTATCTGCATGTGCACCTGCAGGCCAGAAGAGGGCAGTAGAGGGTATAGATGGTTGTGAGCCGCCATGTGGTTGCTGGGAATTGAACTCAGGATCTCTGAAAGAGCAGACAGTGCTCTTAACCGCTGAGCCATCTCTCCAGCCCCCGAAAAAAAGGACTTTAAAACAGAAAATATTGGGGCTAGAGAGTTAGGCAAGTAAGAGCACTTGCTGTTTTTGGAGAGCACCTAAGTTCAGTTCCCAGCACCCATACAATGGTTCACAACTCTAGTTCCAGAGGATCCTTTACACACACTTTTCTGGCCTCCTGGAATACATATGCTGCACATACATACATGAAGGTACTCACACATACAAATAAAATAACAACAATTTAAAAAAAAAAAAAACTTTAAAATATCTAGCTGATGCAGTGGCACACGCCTCAGCACTCTGGGAGGCAGGGATAGGCAAATCTCTGTGAGTTGAAGGCCAGCCTGGTCTACAGAGCAAGTTCCAGGACAGCCAAGGCTACACAGAGAAACTGTCTCAAAAATAGAAATAAAAATAAAAATAGAAAACGTAAATTCAGACTCCCCCTACCCCCCGGTACTAATATGAAAACCAGGTGTGGCTGCACTTGCTTGCAATCTCAGCACTTGGGGGCAGAGAAAGACAGATCCCTGGCTCTTGCTAGCCAGGCAGCCTAGCCAAATCAGTAATGTCCAGGTTCAGTGAGAAACACTGACTCAAGGGAATAAGACACGGAGCAACAGAACACCTAGTGTCCTTCTCTAGCTTCCTGATATATGCATACACTACACATATATCAAACATACCCACACATCACATATACACATATCACATGTACACATATCACACACACATTAACACCTAGAAGTAAAATCAACCTTCAACTGAGCGCTTACTAACCTGTCCATAATCAGTCCATGAGGAATAAACACTTTCTCCAAATCCTCGGCATAATGTTTAGGTATACAAAATAAATCCAGGTCATAGCCTGGTTCATCATCGCCAATCTGAAAAAGAAAGACAGTGTTTCAAAGCAGAGTATTACAAAATATCCATGTTTAATTAAATTTAGATAATAAGTCTTAATTCACCAGAGGAATTTAGGTATGAGAGGGTATGAAGGGAAGCTAATTTTATCGTTTTTGTAATAAACTACACTTCTCTAAGAAAGCCAGGTCTCTTATTGCTAAATAAAGTCAAGAATGAGAAGTAAAACAACATAGAATATTCTTTGGGTAACAAAAAGAAAAATTTAGAAGTACAAATGTGGCAAAAATATTTTAAGCATGAAAGACTAGTATACACAGGCAGTTTCTACTTTATACATTTTGAGTACATTTCAACATTTTTTGTGTATGTTTGTGTATGTGTACATATTTACAGGCAGGTGCACGTAAATATGATTGAAACTGGCTCTAAAAATTTACTAGCTGTGCTTTCAGAGTTCAATTCTTTCTCAGCATCACATGGTGGCTCAAGACCATCTATAAAGGGATCTAGTGCCCTCTTCTGGCATGCAGGTGTATATGCAGACAGAGGACTTCTACATTTAAAAAATACATAAATTATTTTAAAATAAAAATATGAAAAAATTACTTATGTTTTGAGACAAGATCTTTCCTTGAACCTGGTTAAACAATTTGGATAGTCTAGCTGGTCAGGAAGTCCCAGAAACCCCCTGTCTCTGCCTCCCCTGTGCTGGGGTCATAAGAATGTGCTTCTTATCCAGGTACTGGTGTTCCAAACTCAGGTCCTGAATGAAGATGACATGGCAGGCACATTATAGAGTGAGCCATCTTCCCAATCCCTAAAAATATGTTTTAACTCAACACAGTATATTTTAGTAAGTTAAAACATCATACAGAATAAAAACTACAGCTGGTGTTAAGCATCCAAATTCAAAGAATCCTCTTAAAGTGTGTGTGTGTGTGTGTGTGTGTGTGTGACCAAAACAAAGCGAAAAGAAAAAGAAACTTATTCTTTAAAAACTCAAACTTTCAAAAGTCTTGAGATGGTATCACAGAAGATACTCCAAAATTGTTTTGAGTTGTATAATATTGGTTATATCAGTATGCCCAGAGCCCAGTATATAGAACATTCAGTGACATTAATGATACGGTACATTTTTGGAAAAATATATTGTGGTCATTTTATAAATATACATGTACCTAGACACACAGGGGGGGAAAAGTACAGCAAAATCATAAAAGCAGGCTAAATCTGCTGGGCGCACCTGTTAACCCAGTACTTAGGAAGCTGAAGTAGAAGTTCCCGAGTTTGAGGCCAGCATGGTTTATTAAGTGAATTCCAGGCCAGCTAGGGACTACAAAGCAAGATCCT
The DNA here is from genome assembly GCF_030254825.1 of Meriones unguiculatus. Taxonomy (NCBI): domain Eukaryota; kingdom Metazoa; phylum Chordata; class Mammalia; order Rodentia; family Muridae; genus Meriones; species Meriones unguiculatus. The sequence goes on from NC_083369.1 coordinate 120,368,672, forward strand.
GTCTTTAAAAATACTTCCAAACTTCAAAATCATAAAAGCCGCTATCTTTGACAGCGAGTGTTATAGGGAGATGGGGGTCTCATGTATCCTAGGCTGGCCTCAAACTCACTACGTAGATGACCATAGACATCTGAACCATGTGTTTCTCCCTGGCCAATGAGCTATCATTGCCAGTTTATGGGGTTAGGTGGCAAACTCAGGGCTTCATGTCATACAAGGCAAGCACTCTACCGACAGAGCTATATTCCCAGCCCTAGTTACACAACAAAACAAGAAAACTTTAAAAGATCATTAATCTAATAATCAAAACTTATTGAAAGAAATAAGCCAGGAAGAGTATCTTTCATGATATTCTTCAAGACTTTCAAACCCCATCTAATAAGTTGGCAGTACCTGGAAATGTATCACAGGAACTAGAACATCAAGCTACACATGGTGCCACATACTTCTAAAGCCAGCTCTCAGGTGACAAAGGCAGAATTATCACAGTTAGAGGCCAAGTTGGCCTACATAGTGAGCTCCTTCCTCCAATCCAAAAAAAGCCTTCAAACTAACTAGCCTAAATAAAGAAAACCTAGTTGTAAAAAGCTCTGGCAGTTTTCAAGGAATATTATCAAATCATAACTAAATCTCATCCTATTAGTTCATTGCGGAGTTCTTTTTTGCTGTTATTTTTTGTTGTTTTTTTTTAATACAGTATTCTGCCTGCATGTGTGTCTGTATGACAGGAGAGGGCACTAGATCTCATTATAGATGGTTATGAGACACTATGTGGTTCCTGGGAATTGAACTCAGGAGCTCTGGATCATCAGCCAGTGCTCTTAACCTCTAAGCCATCTCTCCAGCCCCCCCCCCTTTTTTTTGAGACAGTTTCTTTTTATAGCCTTGGCTGTCCTGGACTTGCTTTGTAGACCAGGATGACCTCAAACTCACAGAGATCCACCTGCCTCCACCTCTCCAAGTGCTGGGATTACAGGCATGCCGCACTTCACCTGGCTCCTACTGAGTTATTTTGTTTGTTTGTTTCAGTTAATATTGCATTGGATCCTTTGGCATCAAGTAGTTTAAGTTTGAAAAATGAAAAATACATAAATTTACATTCTTTGCAGAATTCACTTCCTATTGTTTTTGAGACAGAATCACATCATACAGCTCATGCTGGTTTCAAACTCACAACCCTTCTCCTTCCTAAGTGCTGGAACTGTGAACACCCACCCAGCTCAGAATTTAGATATATTTTGAGGTTTCACCCTGAGGGGGAAAAAAAAGAGGGTTATGGAGTCTCTTTTAAGTCCCAAAAAGTCTATTGGTAGAATTGTATTTAATTTCAGAAGTAAATATTAATTTATTCTTAAATATACATGTTTTTACATAACAAAAAATGTTTAGGATACGTGGCAATTTCTTAAAAAATTGGAAGAGCTAATGTATCTGCTTAACACTCAGTATTTTACAAGAAAGCATTTTTGTAAGTATTATAAAAGATTGATAGACTACTCAATTTTATACTAATAAACATTCATGTCAGAATGTATGTACTATAACCTAGCAAAAATGAAGTTCAATCATTTCAAAGTACCTTAGACTCAAGATTAGAATACCACAATGTCTTTCCTGAGGCACCCTCATGTCCTCCACCCAATCACTCCGCTTCTGGCATGAGTTCAAACCATATCACACCCAAGTTTCAGACCACTGTCTCCACCTACTAAAATGGCTCAGTACCTCAAGTAACCTAAGAACTTCTAGGATTGTTTCTGTCAAAAGACAAATTCAGTGTGAACTCTGCCCAGTTCATCCCAGTCTTTTTATGTGTGTTTGAGACAGGGTCTTAGTATAAAAACTCTAGCTGCCCTAGATCTAGATATATAGACCAAGCTGGCTTCAAACTTGCTGTGACCCTCCTCCCTCTGTTTCTTGAGTGCTAGGATTACGGGTGTGCATCCAACTCCCAGTCATGTATTCTAAGAATATAACAGATCAGCATGAGTTACCCCAAAATAAGAATTCCACTTCTAGCAACACAAACTGTTTTCCAATGCAAAATTTCTAATTAAAACAGGTTTATGTCTCAGAATTCTTATTTTGTTCCTTCAAAATATTGATATTTTGTTATTTCAAGAGTAAGAGTTTAAGGGGAGGAGGTCCTCCCCTATCATTGGGCTTGGAAAGGGGCAGGGAGGAGACCAGGGAGGGAGTATGGGGTTGGGGAGGGAATGAGGGAGCAGGATACAGCTGGGATACAAAGTTAACAAAATGTAACTAATAAGAAAAATAAAATTGAAAAAAAAAAGAGTAAGAGTTTTAGCCAGGCTTGGTGGTGCACACCCGTAATCTCAGCCCTAGGGAGGCAAAAGCAGGTGGATTTGAGTTCAAGGCTAACCTGGTCTACAAATCAAGTTCTAGGATAGCCAGGACACAGAGAAATCCTGTCTCGAAAAAAAAAAAAGTAAGCGTTTGTTTATGATGACATCAGGCGGTCTTGACTATGTAGCCTACCCTAATCTGAATCTTATGACACAGTACAAGCTATCCTCAAGTCTGGGGCAATCTTCCTGCTTCAGCTTCCCAAATGATAGGGTTTACAGGGATGAGCTATTATATCTAGTTTATTGAAACCATACTGATACAATTCTTCCCTAAAAGGCAAAAACAAAGAGTCTTACCTATTGTCACTTGAGATACCTGTGGGTATTCATGTGGGTATGCAGGTGTAAACTCAGGTGCACATATACAGAGGCCACACCCAGCAAGTTCTGTCCATTCTAGAAGTTTGGACATGTTAATTACCAGTTATAAAATTAAATGCATTTTTCTATTTATTTGTTATTCTCACCCCCATGTTCCTGTCCCATCACTATGTATCCTCATCTAGCAATCTTTCTGTTTCTACCTTTCAAGTTCGGGGATTACAAGTATGTTCCACTACACCTGGCTTATTCTTAATTCACAAGTTTTCTTTTTTGAGATAGTCTCATGAGCTCACACTGGCTTTGTACTCACTATGTAGCTGAGGATGACTGAAGCCATCCTGTTTCAGCCTCCCAAATGCTGTCATTACAGGCTTTTACCACCATGCTTAACACACATAGTTCATTTTAAGACTCAGTTCCATTAATCTAGTCTTGTTTGGATTCATGAATAATGACTTTTTTTAATACAAAGAGACTTAAACAATCCTACTTGTAGATGATGAACCAATGTTCCAAAGATTGTATTATCTTAGGTTCATTTCTTTTTTGATATAATTTTTGATGATGTGTATGTGTAACAAGAAATTTTATGTGTAGACTGTAAGAATTTTCATGTGACTGCCATTATTACAAATGTGCATATTTGGCGGCTGGAGAGATGGCTCAGTGGTTAAGAGCACTGTCTGCTCTTCCAGAGGTCCTGAGTTTAATTCCCAGCAACCACATGGTGGCTCACAACCATCTATAATGTGATCTCATGCCCTCTTCTGGCATGCAAGTATACAGAGCACTCATACACATAAGATAAATATTTATTAAAAAACAAATGTGCATAGTTTATAATAGGGATTTGTGCTGGGCATGGTGGCACATACCTATAATCTCAACATTCAGAAGATTGAGACAGAAGAGTCACAAGTTTGAAGCCAGCCTTGGCTACCTAGTGAGACACTAACTTAATTCAAATGTAAATATTCTCCAAACATTTAAGCAGATGATAGGCTATCCTTCTGAAATAATTTATATTACCTCTGGATATGATTAAACCAAAATTACAACTTATTGATAGCCCTAAATGTGAAAACTTAAACTAGCACTATGCTCATCTTTTAGTTTTTTTTTTTTTCCTTTTTAATCAGACCTACAAATAAGTTAGATATAGTGCTTGCTTCCCTTCCAAGGGTTAAAGCTATAAAAAAAAAATTAAATAAGTTAGTGAACTATTCAGCCCAGGAATAAATTATAACCACCCCAGGCATGGTAATATCTGGAAGGACATAAATGAAAAGAACACCATCATCTTTCCTTTTAGTAATATACATAGTAAAATAGGTAAGTCCACACTATATAATAACAAAAACTGAAGGTAGTTTCAAAGCAATTTGAAGTGTTTAAAACCCTATCAGCAGCAGATTATTTAAATGCTAATTATTTTGGCAGTCCTCAACAGGAAAATAACAAGTGAGGCTCAATATTACTATCATTGGTAGTAATTAATGCTATCATGTACTCTATCACTGTTAGTGAATCCATATAACACATTACAGAAAGACTGAACAAACACATTTTTAGTACCCCCTTATTAAAAGAGAAAAATGGCATGGACCATTGACTACCTAATTAATTATGGAAGAATAAAAAATTTTCCACTGGGTATGGGGTGATGTGCCTATAGTCCTAACTATTTGAAAAGTTAAGGCAGGGCTAGCCTGGGCAACACAGACAGACCCCATCTCGGGTTGCTGAGATGGCATAGTGGGTAAAAGCAATTGCTGCCAAACTTGATCTGAGTTTGAATCCTCAGGATTCACACAATGGAGGTAAAAATCAACTATGGCAAGTTGTCCTCTGAGCTCTACATACACACACACCCCAGCAAAAACACACATAATAGCTAAAGCACAAGCACAACTGCAAAATTGTGCGCAAGCAAACACACAAACACACAAACACACACACACATGAATTTAAAAATCTTTAAAAAAAATACAAGAGAGCCAGGCACAGCGGTGCACGCCTATATTCCCAGTGCTAAGGAAGGAAGAGGCAGATGGATCTCTGTGACTTTGAGATCAGCCTGGTCTGCAAAGTCCAGGACATCCAAGGCTGCACAGAAAGCCTTGTCTCAAAAAAAAACAAATAATGCCCGGCGATAGTGGCACACACCTTTAATGTGGTGCTTGGAAGGCAGGGGTAGGTGGATCTCTGAGTTCAAGGCCAGCCTAGTTGACAAAGGGAGTCCAGGATAGCCAGGCTACACAGAGAAACCCTGTCTCAAAAAAACTAAAAAAACAACTAGACTGGGTGTGGTGGTGTATGCCTTTAATCCTAGCACTTGGCAGAGGGAAGTGAATCTTCCTCTGAGTCTGAGGCCAGCCTGGTCTGCATAGAGAGTTCCTCAACAGCCGATGCTATATAATGCCACCTAAATAAATAAATAAATGGATGAATCAATAAATAAGTGGATGTATGAATGAATGAATAAATAAATGAATAGCTAAATACACCAAGCTGGGCATGGGGGTTCATGCCTATAATCCCAGCCTTTAGAAGATAAAGGCAGGAGGATTCCAAGTTTGAGAAATGTCTCTGCTCCCACCCCTAGACAAAGAACTACAAGCAACTAATGACTGCCAAGAGAAAAATGAGCTGCTCCCAGGGAAGAGCCTCCTTACTGGCTACCCACTGCAGAGATATCAACCTTGCAACCATTTACACACAAACAAGGATATATATTTACACTACATACATACATATGTATATATGTAACAGTAACAAAGAAAAAATGGCTATCAACTTGAGAGTAGGAACAATGGAAAGGGACGCTAGGGAGGGCAAATGGAAAGGGCTGGAGAAAGAAAGGGAAAGTAATAATTCTATTTCAATTTTTTGAAAGTGTAAATTTGTCAAGTATGGTGACTCCTGACACACCTTTAATCTCAGCACTCAGGAGGGAGAGCTCTTCAAATTCAAGGCCAGAGTTCCAAGAACATGGACTAGATAAAGAGACCCTGTCTCAAAACAAAAAACTAAAATAAAATAAAAAGTGAAAATTAAAAAAGAAAATGGATAGAATTTAAAAAAATGTAAAGATCTCTGAACTATGAACAAAAAAGAAAAAAAATAAAAATTCAATTCATAATAGCCATTGTAATAAAATTAATTAGTTGGGCTTTTTCCGCTTTCTTCTAAAAAAGTACAAAATGAAAAAGTAAAACCACAAGAGCCATGCATGGTAGTATATGCTTATAATCCCAACACTTAAGAGACTAAGAAAAAAAATAAATAAAAAGAGACTAAGAATGAGGGCTGGAGAGATGGCTCCGTGGTTAAGAGCACTATCTGCTCTTCCAAAGGACCCAGGTTTAACTCCTAGCACCCACACGGCAGCTCACAAATGTAACTCCAGTTCCAGGTGGTTTGACACCCTCACATCAATGCATATAAAATTAAATTAAATTTTAAAAAGAAATTAAGAAGGGTTCCAAGCTAGAGACCAGACACAAAAAGAAGCCCACCCAAAACAATAAAACTCTGCATCTCACACCTGCTACAATAATCCAGATACTAAATAATTAAGATGGATATATAACATAGGTAACAGTACAAAATTTACATAAAGAAACCTAAGAGGAACTGTTCTCATTTTTTTGGTGATGAAAATAGTCCGTTGATCTTATTTATACATGTATGTTCTTTTAAACATCGTTAGTAATAATAACATAGTGATAGACAAAAATTGGAATATTTTAACCAATTCTGGAAAGAAAAAAAAAACATGGTTAGGAGTACTTGTTGCTCTTGCAAGAGGATCTACATTTGGTTCCTAGCACTCACATGGAGGCTCACAATAGTCTAACTCCAGTTCCAGGGAATCAAAAGCCCTCTTCTGACCTCCCAGGCATGCTAATGGTACAGATACATACATGCAGGCAAAACACTCATACACATGAGGTAAAAATAAATCTTTTTAAAAAAGATTTACTTATCCTATGTACAATGTTCTGTCTGCATGTATGCCTACACACCAGGAGAGGGCACCAGATCTCATTATAAATGGTTGTGCGCCACCCTGTGGTTGCTGGGATTGAACTCAGGACCTGTGAAGAGCAGCCAGAGCTCTTAACCTCTGAGCCATCTCTCCAATCCATAAAAATAGATCTTAAAAACTGAAAAAGATTAGCAGACGAATAAAGTAGATAGCTCGGTGGTAAAATATATGCTTAGTACATGTAAGACATATACACGTACATGTTGGATCACCAGCACACACACCCTCACTCTCTCATAGCACTTTAGGCATGGGAGAACTTATCTATTTCCCACACTCGAGAATAAAGTGAGTTGGGAGATCAGCCTAGAACTACAAAGAAAGTCTGTATCTCCAAAAAAAAAAAAAAAAATCATTTAAGTGTGGTACTTCATGATTGTAATCCTAGCATGTGGAAGACTAAGGCAGGAGAATAATGTTAGTTTAAGGCCAGGCAGGCGCTACATAGTAAATTTCAGGCCGTTCTAATCTACTGAGTAAGTCTTTGTCTAAAAGAAACATTACAAATAAAAAATAAATCATTTCACAAGCTTTCAAGTTTGGTTAATAAATTACATTTTATCTGAGCCATTCTGAAATTCAAGGATATGCCCTATGAAATGTATCTGATGTTTCACATAAGTCTGCAAAAAGCCAGAAGATTTTTCTAGATTTTAATAGTTACTAGCAGCACGTTTTAAATCAGGCACATTTAGAGGCCAACTTCATGAAAGTGATCTAGCGCAGTTTCTTCATCTACCTTGTGTCATGTTAGTACTCCTGTTAGTACTCATCTACACAATGGGGTACATATTACGTAACTTTAGGGTAATGACATCAGATAAACTCTGCAAAAATATTTGTCAATGCCTAAGACAGAGCAAGTATTTAATCTACTGAAGCTCCTTATGTTTACTCTTAAGGGTAGAATCTGGAGCCAGATAATAGGTTCAAATGATTTAGGCAAGTTACTAACTCCTCTGTGTACTTTCTTTAAAGATCAATTCGGGTAGGGGTTGGAGGATGGCTCAGCAGTTGAATATTACTGCTCTTTCAGAGGACCCATGTTCAATTCCCAGTGCCCTATAGTAGCTCACAATCATCATTTATCACCAGTTCCAGAGGATCCAATGACCTCTTCTGGACTGCACAGGAACAAGGCAAGCATCTGGTTCACATACATACATACAGGCAAAACAGCCATATAAAGAAAATATTAGAAATAAAAATGTCAAGTCAGTTAAAGGACTTAGAATAGCAACTAGAGTTGGGTGGTGGTGGCACAAGCCACTGAAGGCAGAAGCAGGTGGATCTCTGGGAGTTTGGAGGACAGCCTGGTCTAACAGTGAGTTCCAGGACAGCCAGGTCTACACAGCCAGGTCTCAAAAAAATTAAAAAGAAAAAAAAAAGAATAACAACTAGAACATAGTAAGCACTATTTAAGTGTTTGTTATTTCTAACATGCAAACAATTTAGGGGAAGGAAACTTAAAAAAAAAAAGGAACGGGAATTTACTAACTAAAAATACAGTGAATTTCTTCATGTTCAAACAAAACTAAGAATAGCCAAGCCACTTCTAGCAGTAAGAACTAATTAACTCTACACTGACCAAGTACCCTATCTCAAAGCTTAAAAGCATCTGTATTAACTCCCTCAGTAACAGAATAAAAATAACAGCCATTACCATTTGTTCAGTACCTAGTGTATGTTACCACAGTATTTACTTGCATAGACTCCAGAGACAGACCTAGGTTTGAGACAGAGCTCCACTTTCTAAAACTTATTCTTGCTTCTGGTGCTGGTCATCTAAACCAGGGCTTAGTACCATTAAGAGCTCTCCCCTCTTAATAACTTATGTGTATTTGTTAATGTGAACATACCATTGTTACAGGGTTACTTTGAAGACTAATTAGGATTATATTTGCATAAATTATCTTATGGTCTTACCACCAGCAGCCACTATCTCAGATGTAAGAAAATTTAAAACCAGATGGTAGCACATGCTTGCTTATAATCCCCCACAGAGGTAGAAACAAGAAGATGGCTGTAAGTTCAAGGCCTGGTCTACACAGGGTATCAAGGACTACACAGCAAGAAATTGTCTAAAATGAAAGCTTGAGCCTAGGTGAAGATACTGAAGGCCACACAGAACATATTCTAAACAAGCAGGATTCCAGGTCATTAAGAACAGTGTCAAGCAGGGCATGGTTTCAAGCCAGCACTTGGGAGGCAGAGGCAGAGGCATTTCTGTGAGGCCAACCTTGTCTACAAAGAGTCCAGGGCAGCCTGGGCTACATGGAACCCTGTCTCAAAAAACAAAACAAAACAAAAACAGTGTTTCTGCCTTAAGCCACAATGCCTCATACAATACGAGACAGCATTTTTTTCAGGGATCAAATGGCCATTAATTCATCCAACAAACTTAGTGAAAACTTCCCACTAACCATACATTGGGATATATGCTAGAGCTACAGTGGTTGCGCCCTGCCCTTATAAGGCTTGTTTACAGGGCTGAGGCTTTTGGCCCAGTGGTAGAAAGCTTACCTAGCAGGAACAAGGTCCTGGGTTCAACTCCAAGAATGGATTAAAAAAAATAGCAGGAAATGGTGGAGCAGCACTTGGTGGCAAGAGTCAAGAGGACTGTCACAAGTTCAAGGCCAGCCTGGTGGTCTGCATCACCTATTCCAGACCACCCAGAGCTACACAGTAAGACCCTGCCTGAAAACATCAAAATAAAGTTTGTGTAAGTGGGACAATCAACAAGTAACCAGGTAACTGCTAAATGTACGACACTGACATTATATAAAGCACAATATAACATGAGTAGTAGCAGGGGCAATAATCAGAATAAAGCAAGCTAAAGTAATGGGAGGCAGGAGCTTTGGGCGACTTTAATAAGCATGATCAGCAAGGTTGTAGGAGGAGAATGGGGGGACAGCAGCTTGACAGGTTACAAAAAATTGAGCCAACTGGGGAAGAGGAAAGATAAGAGATAATAGAGCCAACTGGGGAAGTGGGAAAAACTGTCCTTTAGCATAAAAACCAAATCCCTGTTTTTCAAAAAACTACCCGTAGCATCCAAGGGCATAGGTTACTGAGCCAAGCGTATCTGAATCTAAAGCCCATTATTCTGGGTCATGGGGGAAATGAGCCGCCTTCCCACTCTTCAGGTGGAAAATAGGCGTGATTTCCCCCTACCCTGGCTGCAACTCGGATTAAATGGAGCAACTGCGCATTCCCACAAATATGAATGATGGCATCTGCAGAATTAGAGGCAAAGCCCAGGCCTGAACATGCCCTCCCATGCTGTCGTGTTGGGTGCTGAAGATCCTTTTTAGAGGTGCTCGGAAGTCGCCAAGCCCCAAAACTTCCAGAGCTGGGCCTCTCTCGAGAAAGCTCCCCCGCCCTCCCCGCGCCGGATCATTCCCGAAGCTGCCCTCCGCCTGTCCGCGCGGCGCGCCCGCCGGCCACACACATCAAGCCCAACGCCATTTCCACCTTCTTGGGCCACACGGAGCCAGCCCTCTCTCTCTCCCACTCTCTCTCGGGGGGCTCCCTGGATGGACAGCTCACCCCCGAAGCCCGTCATTCCTTCCAGCCCGCCGCCCCCGTGGGGACCACCAGGCTCCAGGAACCTGTGACCGCCCCCGGCCCCCGGCCTTTCCCGCCTCCCCCGCGCCCACGGCCCGCGTCCTTGGGCCGCCCGCCGCGTGGGCCCGCCTCTGCTGAGAAGTCCACTGCTCACCACGATGCTGGGACTGCGGGTCGCCATGACGGAGCCCGTGAACTAACGGGGGAAAAAGGCGGTCTGAAGAGGAAGGCGGCAGAGGAGGCGCAACACCTCCAGGAAAGCCGTAAGATAAAGCCCCTACGTTCCGCGTCGCCACCTCGGCAACCGCTCAGAGACAACGCCGGCCAGACCCCGCCCCTCGGCCCGCCCTAAGCCCGCCCAGACACAGCCCCCAGCGGCGTCTCTGGCGGTTCTCCTGTGCGCCTCCACTGGCCATTACTGGTGTCTCCTCAGGCCAGGTGGCCTTGGGAATTTTCTTCTAGAAGAATCTTGTACTGGCCATACTGCAGCCTCCAACCCCCTTGTAGCATCCTGGAGGAGCCCCAAATAACCAAACTTACCTCCTTCCGCAATTTTTTCCCTCCTCATGACTCTGAACTGGTCATCAGCTCTTGAAGCTTCCATTCATTACCTTCCCCTTCCCTACGCCTACATGGTGGCTGGTTTCCATTTTCTTGATTTAAGCGCAGTTATTACAAAAATCCTTACTTAGCTGTAAGAATTGAGATGTGCAGCCCTTGAACAGCCATATCTGGGTACAAATCAAGAGAAAAGAATGCCTGGTAACCTTATGAAAATTGCACCCCAAGCAGGGCATGGTGGCGCACACCTGTAACCCCAGCACTCAAGGAGGCAGAAGCAGGTGGATCTCTATGAGTTCAAGGCCGGCCTGGTCTACAAAGCAAGTCCAAGACAGCCTAGGCTACACAGAGACACCCTGTCTTGAAGAAAAAAAGAAAATTAGACCCCAAACTGCTCTTTTAATTTACATAAGATGAACATTTTAAGCCGGGTATGGTGACAAAGCTTATATGCCCAGCTACCAAGAAAGGAGGAATGCATGCATATTCTACCTACCCCAGCAATTTAGCAAGATCTTTCTTCAAAATAAAATTTGATAAGGTGGAATAGGGATTGAGAAAGACATCTTGCCATCAACCTCTGAACTCCTCAAGCACCTGCACATGATGGTGACACACACACACACACAAAGGAAAGAAATGCTGATATTCATGTGTTGCCAAGTAAAATGTTGTCATTTCTTCCATGTGGAATTTTAGCCAGGTGTAGTGACACACACTTGTAATTCCAGCACTACAGAGGCAGAGGTAGGAGAGCTGTAATTGTGAATTCAAGGCAAGCCTGGGTTACAAAGTGAGACCCTGACTCAAAACACAACTAACTCACTAATGCTTGAAAAAAAAAAATAAAAGATCCAGGAACATAATGCAGCAGTATTGTATGTGGGAAGCTCTAGGTTCAATCTTTTATACCACAAAAAGAATGAATGAACAAATAAATAGTAAAATGAGCACACTAACAGTACATGATCAGAATATAGGAATTAAAAGATTACACGTGGTTTGTGTGAGCATACATAAGGGACACAACATAAAGTGCACAATATATGAAAACTATGGCTGTTATTGACATTTATTTTGTCTCCAGAATTTCCTACATGAAATGTGTTTTATATTTTGTTTGTTTATTAGTTTGTTTTTGAGACAGGCCTTCCCATAGCCCAGGCTGACCACAAAATTATTATGTGGCTGAGAATCCCCTGGAACCCCTGTTCCTCTTGTCTCCATCTCCCAAGTACTGGGATTATAGGCAGCTCATTGTCCAATATGGAATCTCTAGCACCCATCACAGAACTGTACATAGTTAGTGGCCTCTCTGTTTTTAAGGATACTGAAATGAGAAATAAGATCATAATTTTGGAGGGTTTGGGTTTTGGGGGGTGGGTATTTGTTTGTTTGTTTTGTTTCCAAGACAGGTTTCTCTGTGTAGCCCTGGCTGTAGCCCTGGCAGTAGCCCAGGCTGGCCTTGAACTCACAGAGTTCCCCTTCTTCTGCCTCTGGGGTACTGGGATTAAAGGCGTGCAACCACCACCACCACCCAGCTCTTCTTCCTACATTTTAACAATGCATTTACTGGGTTCTGTTTGTTCGTTTTTGGATTTTTGAGATAGGGTTTCTCTGTGTAGCCCTGGCTGTCCAGGACATGTTTTTGTAGACCACGCTGGCTGGCCTCAAACTCACAGAAATCCAACTGCCTCTGCCTCCTTGAATGCTCCCATTAAAGGCATGGGTCGCCACACCAAACTGGGTGTGCCTCTGCCTCTGCCTCCCAGAGTGCTGAGATTACAGGAGTGCACCACCTTGCCCAGCTTTGTTTTGTTTGTTTTGAGTCAGGGTTCACTATGTAGTCCCAGATGGCCTGTAACTTGCAAACATCTTGCCTCAGTGCATAGTGGAAAGCAATTCACAGAGTGCAAGCTGAAAGAAGTTAATGCCATTTTTTTTTTTTTTTTGGAAAGTGAACAAATAGTTCATATATGAACTGCTTCACTGAAATCAAACATTACATTGAAAACTGAAATTTTAAGTTTATTCATTCAAAATTTTGTTTGAAATCAGATTTTCTCTGCCTTGGATATGGCGCGGCACAGTTGTAGCATTTGCTAAACATGAGCCAGGCTTGAGACCGGTGCTAAGCACCTCAAAAAGAGAAAAATAACACCTCACTCCTACCTTTGTCTGGACTTAATTATGAACTCTCTGTGCACGGCAAACATTTCCAAATATGTTTCTGCCCCACAAGTTTCTTAATTTAATATTCATTTTTTCTTTGATTTCTTTCTTTTTAAAGACATCCCTCTTAGCCCATGCTGTTTTATAACTCGTTATGTAGACAGATTTGAATTTAGGGTGATTGCCTGCTTTTTTGCACCCTGAAGTGTTAGGATTATACACATAAGTCACTATGTCAAGCACGAGCCTTGGCTTTCTTCTTATTGTTTTCATGTGTATGTGTATGTTTGTATGTGTGTTGGAAAAGATATGTGCATGTGGGGGTCAGAGATCAATGTTGCCATCTTTCTCAATCACTCTCCATCTTATACACTGAAGCAGGGTCACAGAGCTACTTGGCTAGTCTAGCTAATTTACTCCAGGTATTTTCTGTCTCTCCCTAATGTGTGCTGGAATTACAGATGGCTACTACCCATCGACCAACATTTATATAGTTGTTAGTGATCTGAACTCTGGTTCTCATGCTGATATAGAAAGTGTTTTACGGGCTGGAGAGATGGTTCACCAGTTAAGAGAAAGTGTTTTACACGCTGAGCCATGTCCCCAGTTCTCAAGAACCTCATTTTTTTTTTTTTTTTACTTTGGTGTTAGAGGCCTTCAAATTTCGAGAGTTGGCTGTGATAGCTCATGCTTGTTAATCCCAGCACTTGGGAAGCTGAAGGAGAAGGAATTCAAGGCCAAACTGGGTGTGGTGACCTTCAAGGCCAAACTGGGTGTGGTGACCCATGCCTTTAATCCCAGCATTCAAGGAGGCAGAGGTAGTTGGATTTCTGTGAGTTTGAGGCCAGCCTGGTCTACAGAGAGAGTACCAGGACAGCCAAGATCTGTTATACTTGCCCAGATCTTAAGGTCTCCAAAGACTACCAGGAGCTGGACCACGTATGAAAGAACAAAGGGTGTTATTTGGTCTTAAACTCGGTTTCTCCACCATCACCAACACAGTGGATCAGAGAGGAGAGCCCCCAAGCAGCTAGCTGCATGGCAGGGATTTTGCTGAGGTTTGAACAAGAACTGGGAATTCCCAGCTTAGCAGTTACACAATTGAATGATATTCAGCAAGGACAAGCTTATTACAAGGTGACTGGTTAACTAATAAAACATTGAGCGAGCTATCTGTAGACATCAGGAGTGTTAGGAGTTTTCTGTGCCAAGAAATGCTCTACTACAAGGTCAGTGGGTTTTCTGGCATAGAAGCTCCACCCTGAGATAAGATACCTTCCCATTCTTGTTATTATCCCCAGGCTGTTCCTTGGATAGAGAATTCTACGACCTTGTTTCTAGAATTGGTGATTTATGGCTTAGTTCCTGGTGACTTTGGGGGCTGTCAGGCCTGGTTCTCTAACTGAGAAAACCTGCTCAAAAAACAAAAAATAAAAAATAATAAAACAATATAGAAGTTCAAGACTGGTTTTGGCTATAGCACATTTGAGGGCAGCTTGGACTACAGAAGACCCTATTTCAAAATGAAAAAAAGAAGAATTTATATACATGTGTATTTCTATGAGAAATACTATTTTAAAAAGACACACTTAACATTGACTTTTAAGGAGAGAACAGTGGCACACACCTGTAATCCCAGCACTTGGGGAGGCAGAGGCACGTAGATATCTGTGAGTTTGAAGGCCAGCCTGGTCTTCAGAGTAAGTCCAGACAGCTAAGACTACACAAAGAAATCTGTCTCAAAAAAAAAAAAAAAGTTAACTTGGTGTGGTAGCACTTGCCTATAATCCTAGCACTCTGGGAGACAGAAACAAGCAGATCTCTGCAAGTTTGAGGCCAGCCTGTTCCACAAAGTGAGTCCGGAACAGCCAAATCTACACAAAGAAACTCTTTATCAAAAAAAAAACAAAAAAACAGTTTTAATTTGTTTAGTATCTGAGTGTGTCTGTATGTGTGTGTCTGTGTGTGTATGATATATGTGTTCATGTCCAATGTGTCCCTGTGAGCATGGAGGCGACAGAAGGCTCTGTCACTCTCTACTTTATTCCTTTAAGACAGGATCTTTTACTGACCCTGAAACTAGGCTGGCAGCCAGACAGCCTCATAGTTCTCCTCTCTCCATTCAGGGCTGTCCACTTCCATGCTGTCCTGTCACCATCCTCCACTTGTCCCTACCTCCAGAAGCTTTAGGATTACAGACTAACAGGAGATCACATGGTCCTCATGCTTGCTCAGCAAGTACTCTAACCCACAAGGATGGAATTTTTAAAGTGACTTTCATCAAAATACATCTCTACAACTACTTTGCATGAATTGGATGCTACACTGAATCATTACTGACATAGAAGAAAGTGATGATGGATTTTATGTCAACTTGGCCAGTTGTTAATCCCTAGATATTTGGTCAGATGTTATTCTGCATGTTTATGTGAAGGCACTTTTGCATGAGATTAACATTTACATCAGTGGGTTTTTACCAGAGCAGATTACCCTCCACAGTGTGGGTGGGCCTCCTCAGTTGATGACAACAAAAGAGCAAACAATGACCTTCCTTGAGTGAGAAGGTATTTTCCCATCCGACTGCCTTTGGATTAGAATGTCAGCTCTTCTCAGAGTCTCCAAACTATTGGGACTACCCCCACCAAACTGGGACTCACCAGGGCCTCCACAGTCACGTAAGTCAAATTTTAACAATTCTCTTACCCCACCTCATCTCTCCCCAAATAAATATCTGGAGAGATAAGATAGATAGATAGATAGATAGATAGATAGATAGATAGATAGATAGATAGATAGATAGATAGATAGACAGGGTGTTTCTGTGGAAAAGGAAAACCTCAACTAATAGAAATGATTTTCTAGTTGAAATGTCCAGTACTGGGCTAGAGAGATGGTTCCATGGTTAAGAGCACTGTCTGCTCTTCCAGAGGTCTTGAGTTCAATTCCCAGCAACCACATGGTAACTCGCAACCATATATTACTGGGGTCTGATGCCCTCTTCAGGCATGCGGGCACACATACAGATAGAGCACTCATGCATAAAATAAATAAAATTTGAAATGTCCAGTACCTGACTCACATTCTCAAACTATCTGTGAAGTTCAGTGACTAACTAGTAACAATGCTTTTCATAATGTGCAAGGAAACTTGAGATGGAACCTGAGCAAAAAGAGTTATTTTATGGAAGCAAATGGGATTCATAGGTTGGTGTATAACTAGCCTCTTGACAGTAGCAACTTTGTAGATCATTGCCTTTAGATATACCCATCTACAAATAACCACAGGTCTTGAGGCATTTGCTGATGCATTGCATTCCCTTTTCTTATGTGATTTTTTTCCTGTTTTTGTGTGGTTGATTATATTGTGCCAAAAAGGTAGATGATAAATATTGACAAATGTTGTCTGAGTGCTACACAGTCATCAATTTTCAAGAGAAACAAATTCAGTGGTTAATCTTTTATCATTTAGGTGCTTTTGCTTTTGAACTTCTATACCAAACTATTCTACACAATTTTGAAATTTACCAATCAATCAAATAATGAGTTTTAGATGTGTTTCCTATGATGAGTAACATAAACATTGGACCAAGGACATTCAGACTACGAGCTACACACTCTCTAACAAAATTCCTTTATCTTTGTTTCCTGAATGTATTTTACAAACATGTCCATATGGGTTTCCTCTGTGGACTGGCCTAGTGAGTAATGACCTAGCAGCTTCCTTTAATTTTTAGGCTTTGGCATGTGTAAAATTGGCCAGTATAGCATATATGCACCAGGGCACACAACTGCCTGTGCTCTTCCCATGCCCTCCTGGGAATGGAATGAGTTTCGTGTCCCTAGGTAAATCATTTGTTCTGTTATTAGCGGATTCTCTGCATGCTGCCCTTGAGAGAGGGATCTTAAGTTATATTGTATTTGGAAAAGATAAGAGAAAGGGGGAAGGGTTATCTGTGTTTTGTGGGCATCCCCAGCAAAGGGCCATTAGGGCAGCTTCTGCTGACATGACTATGGAAGTAGTTGGGCAGAGAGTACAAGACCTGACATTGGGGACCCTTCCTGGAGACCAACAACCAAATGGCAGGCTAGGAGATGGTTTGGAGGAACCTGATTGGTCTCCCAAAGCTGTATATCTTGCCATGCTCTTTCTTCCGGGAATAAATGGGTCTGTATCCATTCGCCCTTGGATTACATTCACCCTTCGATTACATTCGCCCAACTCCTGGTGTCTTTGTGGTGATTCCGTGCCTTTCAGCCCTTCAGCCTGTACCCCCTATTCTCACCCATGGGCTGGACCCTTGGGAGGAGGACCAACATCTTGTGTCCAACGTGGCCTTGGCCCCTTCTATGTTGGTGAGACACACCTTGTTTCAGTGAGTAGGCCTCTTTTCCCAACTAGGCCAATGTGGCCTTGGTCCACTCAGCATTGGCAAAATCACCCCCTGTCTGTGTGTTTCTTGGTTGCTCATGGGTGAGGGTGTAGCCCTCTCCTTCCCTCTTTTTACCTCAGGTCTGTCAATCTCTCTCCACACCTCCTATGTGACAGAGAGACCTCAAGGAGTACTCAACCAGGAAGATGGGTAGCCAATGACTTCCCAGCACCCATATAAAAGCTTATATAATTCCAGTACTGGGCAAGGAGAGGCAAGAGAATCCCAAGGGCTCACTAGCCAGATAGCCTAGCTGAAAAGCAACCTCCAGGGGAGAGACTGTGCTTCAAAAAGACTGAAAGTGATAGAAGAGTACATGTGATATCAACCTCTGGAACCCACGCACGCACACACACAGAATACCACACATACACAAACATTCAGGAACACACACAAAATAACACATACACATATCTGTTCATTGTGTGCTGCACATCTGTAATCCCAGCATAAGAAAGATAAATGCAGAAGGATCAGAAATTGGAGGTCATTCTTAGCTTCACATTAATTTTTTTGTTAGCCTGGACACAAGAGACCCTGAAGGAAGGAAAGGAGGGAGGGAGAGACTTGAGTGAAATTTTAGAAAAACATAAAAACCAGGACAGGCAAAATAAGATGTGTAGTCTTCCTCTGGTGGTGTAAGCTTGGGACGGGTAATGCTTTACCAAATCTGACTGTAATCTGCTTCCTCTGCAATTCCTTCTGGTTACCCTAACTGTATTTCCACATCATGGGGACCTTTCTGTAATCCTTTACAAGCTTTCCAGCACTCGGCAGATAAAGGTAGGATCAGGAGTTCAAAGTCACCTCCTCTCTGATATACTGAACATAAGTTCCCCTCAGCAATGTGTTTTCATTCAACCCTCACCATCTATACTCTTTGGAGGAGGTGTGTTAGAGACAGAGTGTCAGAAAACTCAGATCACCTTGAGCTCTTTTTGTAGCTTAGGATGACATTGAACTTCTAACATGCCTCTATACACCAAGTTCTATAATCACAGGCACATGTCACCACACCTGGCTATCCATTCTCAAAAGATGGGCTCAGTTTATTAGAAGAGTAAAAGACGTGTGCACTAACTACATAAATTACATTCCAATATATATATATATGTGTGTGTGTGTGTGTGTGTGTGTATCTGCATTGCTTCTACCCTCTTTTCATTCAGGTCCAGAGGTAAGGAGTCTTTGGCTAGAAGATCCAGTTGTGCCCTATATTTCTGGACTAGGTTCCAATCCAGATGCATGTGTTATCTTTCCTTTTTTTAAAGCTTTGTTTGTTTGTTTGTTTTTGAGGCATGGTCTCACTATGTAGCTCTGGTTGGCCTGGAACTTCCTATGTAGACCAGGCGGGCCTTAGACTCACCCGCCTTTGGCTTTACCACCTGAGTGATCGGATCAAAACCACTATCCCTGGTTTATCTTTCCTGATTTCCTTAATCTCTGTTATCCTGCAGGAGTTCTCAATCCCTGCCTGCTGCAATTTAGTCATTTTTAAAGAGTACTAGCCAATTATCTTGCAGAATTCCCTTCCAGCTGGGTTAGTCTGATGTCATGTGATTAAATTTCAGGTGTCCTAGTAAATAGTAGAAATATTGTACTAATGGTGTGTTTCTTCACAATGTTCCATAGTAAAAGGCACACATCCCAGAGGAGAAGTATTTCCTGTGTCCAGATGGGATGAGATTAGTCAAAGTAAAATGGGAAGTGATGGTATGTGGGGCTCACTGCCAAACACTGTAAACTCATTTTCTTTTGTGTGTGGTACAGGACCTCATACCTGCTAGACAAGCACTCTGCCACTGAGCTATGCCTCCAGCGCCATTTGATTCTAGGGGAGGGTGTTAATAGAGATTTACATATAGACCTGAGGTAACCTTGGGGCTTGTCACAGGATGGACAACTAAGTGGTTAGAGGTTTGGAATTTGAGTCTCACACATGACATCTGGGGTGTGGGAAATACAGCTCCATGAAAGAGTCTTGAACTTGGAATCTTGATCAGGGAGTTTGCTGTGAGATTATGTCTCCTAGAAATGCCAAAAGCTGGACCCATAAAGTCTTACCAGCCTGACTGCCTATACATGAGTTATACAAGGGTGACACCAATAGACATGCCAAAGTGGATGGGGGAAAAGCCTATGAGGCCTCAACCTGACACAGAGGAGTACAGGAAACCATGGAAAGCTAGGAGCAGGAGAGGTGATCTCCCCTAGGGAAGAGCACACCATCTGTTTGCCCAGTGCCAAATGGTCAGCCCTGAAAATATAAATGCAAGTAACATTATACAAGCTGGGAAAGGTGGTGCATGCCTCTAATCCCAGCACTCAAGGAGACAGGCAGGCAGATCTCTGTGAGATCTAGGGCAGTCTGGTCTACAAAACCACAGCTACACAAAGAAACCCTGTCTCAAAAACAACAACAACAACAACAAAAAAGTCAAGTAACATTATACAGACTAGAGGTAATACACACAAACACACCATCAATAACAACTAGTGAAAAGGTGTATATGGGAGGGTTTGAAGGGAGAAATGTAATTATATCACAATCTCAAAACATCTTGAATAATAAGATGTTGTGCTTTTCTGGGATGTTGAACACATTGTCTCTACATGGTGTGACCAGACAGAGCATGAGTACTCCATGGTCAGACCCATGCCCCACTCTGTTTCTCATTTACCTGGATGTTTGTCTGCACCTTTTGTAACAATAGCCTTTAGAGTAGACTGCTAAGCATTAAGTGTCTATTTCCTGGACTACATGAACTCTCCTAGCAATAACTGAATATGAGGTTATCATGAGCACCTCTGCTTAATGGCTGGCTGGTCAGGACTACAGGTCACAGTCTGGTACTTGAAATTGCCACCTGAAGCGGAAAGGAGTCTTGTAAGACAGAGCCCTCAACTTGTAGGCTCTGATACTGTCTCCAACCTGTAGTTACTGATGCTATCTCTAACCTTTGAGACCGGTGAGGTCAGTTGCTTTTTTCCAGTTACAGGACATCCAGATGTTATCTTTTGCAGACTCTCTAGGTATGAGATTTTTTTCACATAACTTTCCACAAAAGTATGCTGTGCAATGCTGAGTAAAAAAGTACAGACTATGAGGATTGAGAGGTGGCTCAGCGGTTAAGAACACTAGCTACAGGGGAGCCAGAATTGATTCCCAACATCTAGGCTCACAATCATCTGTAACTTAAGTTCCAGGATATCTAACGCTCTCTTCTGCCCTCCAAGAACAATTTACACATGCCTGGTATACGGACATACAAAAAGGCAAAACATCCATATGCATTTTTGAAACATGTTTTTTTTAAAAGAGTGTAGACTGTGATGAACTCCAGTTACGCTATCTCATCTTCCACCCATCTTTGTAGCTCTCCTCATTTATTACTATTACCAAAGCCTTGCTTCTTCATCTTATGACCCTGATGTTGTCACATCACAAGCAAAAAGAGTGGCACCGGATAGTAAAGCATAAGTAGTAACTATGAGCTTGAGGGGTAAGTCATAAACATGTCCAAGGTCCTGGGTTCCAACTTCATCACTACAGTAATAGGAAATGTTAGTGATGATAACGTGCTTTTTGAGACATCTTGCTGTGTAGCTTAGGACCTCCTATGTAACGTAGGCTAGCCTCAGACTTGCAGTGATCCCCCTTTGTTTGCTAGAAGTACAGGTGTGACCTGCCAAACCTGGCTCATGTAACTTTTTTGTTGTTGTTTTATTTATTTCAAGACAAGGTTTCTATGTGTAGCTCTGGCATTCCTTGACTCACTGTGTAGACCAGGCTGGCCTACGAATTCACAAAGATTCTCCTGCCTCTGCCTCACTGAATGCTGGCATTACAGGCACGTGTCCCTGCCACCACATCCAGTAGCTGGGGAGTGCTGGCCTCTAATCCCAATACTCAGAGAGGAAAAGGCAGGAGAGTCTCTGTGAATTTGTAGGCTAGCCTGGTCTACAAAGTGAGCCCAGGACAGCCAAAGCTACACAGAGAAACCCTGTCTCAACAAACAAACAAACAAACAAAGAAAAAATTAGTGGAAGTGGGTGTATACTAGGTAAGTAATCTGTCACTTAGTCACTTAGGTATATATTCTTTTTCTCTCTCCCTTTTTTTAAAAAGATTGTTTTTAGTTTTAATTATGTTTATGTAAGAAGACCAGAGGAGTCAGATCCCAAGGGGCTGGAGACAGAGACAGCTTTGCTGCCTAATGTGATCCCTGACAACCAAACCTGGGTCTTCAAGAGAAGTTTGTGCTCTTAACCTCTTGAGTCATCTTGCCAGCCCTATATCATATTTTTTTTTTGAGACAGGATTTCTCTGTGTAGCCTTGGCCATCCTGGACTGGCTTTGTAGACCAGGCTGGCCTAAAACTCACAGAGTTTGCCTACCCAAGTGCTGGGATTAAGGAGTGCATCACTGTGCTGGCTCATATATTCTTCATGTATGCAATAATAGACTTTTATATTTTGGATTCACAGTATAGAGAAAGCTGTGAAGACAAAGAGAGAAGCAATCTTTATATGGTTTAGATATTAGTCCTCTGAAGTGTAGCTGGCAAAGATTTTTACCCAATCTGTAGGCTGTCTCTTGTCTCTGCTGAAAGTTTTCCTTGCAATGCAGAAGGCTTTTAATTACTTGGCATTTTTTTTTATTGTGTTATTGGAACCCTTTCCAGAAAGTTCTTGCCCATATCTTAGCATTTCCCTAATGTTTTCCTTGAGTAGTTTCAGTGATTAGGATTTTATATTGAATAAAATCTTTTATCCATTTTGAATAGATTTTTGTGCAGGGTGACAGATACTAACACAAAGAAAATTTAATTGAAAAATTAAATGAAAGAGAAAGAAGGGCTAAGGGCTCATCTGGTAAGGGAATTTTCCACCAAGCCTGGTAACTTACGTTCCGTCCTCAGACCCACGTAATGGAGAGAGAGAGAACAAGTCCCATAAACTGTTCTCTGATCTCCACATCTGTCCAGTGACACATGCACACCCACATGAACTCACATGCTCATAAAAGTAACAAAATGGGTTTTTATTATTATTTTATGTGTGTGTATGTTTTGCATACATGCATGTTTATGTACCATGTGGGCACCTGGTGCCCACAGAGGCCAGAAGGGGGCATCAGATCCTCTGAAACTGGAGTTACAGACAATTGTGCCACCATGTGGATTTTCACATTCTGTAAGTTTGTATAACTCTTCTCTATTCATAAGCTGTTCCTTCAAACTATGTCTTTTTAAAAAATGTATTCATTTATTATTGAGTGTTCTGCTTGCATGTACACCTGATCGCCAGAAGAGGGCACCAGACTTCATTATAGATGGTTGTGAGCCACCATGTGTTTTTCTGGGAATTGAACTCAATACTTTGGGAAGAACAGCCAGTGCTCTTAACCTCTGAGCCATCTCTCCAGCCCCTCAAACTATGTTCTTACCCATGGTTGTCACAGGCTAAGTAGTTACCGGTGGCTCCATCTCCTGCGCTGTCCTCCAGAGAATTCCTATATTTGCCCATTAATTAATAAATGAGCCATAATAATTTGGTCATTTCACAGGGGGCTTCTATTTTTCCTTCACAATTGACTAAAGTCCCTGCTGCAAGTGAGATAGAACCATCCGGTACAGAAGGCACAAACTGCAGGTGACAATTTCATAAATATAGGTCTAAATTAATTAAAATTTAATTTAAAGTACAGAGCCACCATGATAGCTCAGTGGTAAAGGTGCTTGCCACACAAGTCTGATGACCTAAATTCAATGCCCAGAATCTATAGTGAAAGGAGAGAAGCAGCCCCTGAAAATTGTTCTCTGACATGCACACAGGTGCCATGGTGCACACACGTGAGCACACGTAGACACACACACACACTCACTCACACAGATACGCTAATACATGCACACATACAGTCATAATAACAAATTTCACTTAGACGTATATATGTATGTAGATGAGTGTTTTGCGCCTGCATGTATGTTTACCACGTACACGCCTATGGATGGTTGTGAGTCATGATGTGGATGTTAGGAATTGAACCTGGGTTCTCTATAAGGACAGCAAATGTTCTTAACTACTGAACCATAGCTCCAGCCCCATGAATAAAAAATTTGAATTAAAAAAAATGGTTCCTGGTCCTACTGTTACAGGAGATAGGAATGTGAATCTATAGAATGCAGCCATAACATACCAAAAGAAAATGAGAACTGGTAAAGGGGAAAAGGTTTATTTACAGTTGGGGTCAGAACTGAGGAGAGAGACCTCTTTGTTTCTTTCTGCCTTGCTTGCAGTACTAACAACAATTGTATGGAAGAGAAGAAAACATCCAGGAAATGCACATGTGTAGACTCAGCTGTGAGACAAGTCATCAGAACTGTGGGGGACTGTTTTTAGAAGGGTGGCAATAGAAAAGGGGACTCTCCATTCCCAGCAAGAGACTCCAGGGAAAAGGCACTGTTAGCAGCATTTCAGGTGCTGCTAATGGTTCTATAGTGGACTGTGCACATGCAGAACATTTCTATTATTGCATACTATTTTTCATCACTGAAGAGTTTTTCTATTAGTTCATTTGTTTTAGATAGGGTCTAACTCGGTTATACAGACTGGACTCAAACTCAAAATGCTCCTGCATCAGCCTCCTGAGTGCTAGGATTATAGGTATGCACCACCACACTGAGCTCTGTTAAGTCCTGTTCATCCTGGCCTACAGAATGGGCCTTCTAGAAGGAATGACAGAACAGTCTCAGAGACTTGCTAGAGAGGACTGTAGCAGAAGCAGCCTTTTCAGGGTAAGTTGATTCTGCTACCAGTCACGTAAAACTGACAAGATGATTTCAGAGCCTCGGGACTAGGGATTTCCAAGGCTATTTTAGCTCAGAGGCCGATGATCTGGAAGTGGATGGCATGGAGATGAAGAATTGTGAGGCTCTCGTGAACCCTGGCTCACTGGTTGGGAGGCCTCAGAAAAGCAGACTTAGAACAACTGCCATCATACTGCTTTAACCCTGATGGCCACCAGTCTGAGAAGATTCTGTGTGGTCTGCTTCAGCGACTTTGAGGTGCAGCAGCTGCTCCGAATCCTCCTCCACAAACAGGGGTTCCATGCCAAATGTGCTGACAAGTAGTTGAAGGTCAACCAGATCTGTCCCATTTGCTGGGCCGATGCCTCCGAGGTACCCAGGGAGGCTAAAGCGAGGCTCCACAGCCACCCACATGCATCTTGCCCTAAGCTCCGGGATGGGAACGGGGGTAGAGGGTGGGAGGGGCAGGGAGGGGCCCAGGGAAAACTATAAGGGAGGGGCTCAGGCCTGTTGCAGCATTCCCACCTCTAACTCCAGAGCTGGCGCCAGGGTGAGCCCTGGAGAAGCCCCTGCAATAAGCCCCTGCCTTGGCCAAGCTCCAAAGACTCCTTCCTCAGTCTGCTGCTCACCCACCTGTCTGTCTGCCTGCCATGGAGCTGCCTGAATATCCCCAACTCAGCTGGCCTCTTAATTACTTGCCTCTGGGTTCTTCTTCCTCCTGGCTCTGGGAGGCAGGAGTCCAGTCCCTAAGTGTGGTGGGTGGTGTGATCCTCAGCCTCCACAATGGGCAAGGCGTAGCCACCCTGAGTTGGTTAGTCTGTTGTACTGGAGTGAAGTGTTCCTTCCGTGCCTGGATGGCACTGCCAGGTGTGTGGGCAGATAGCAGCCCGAGGTCATTTCCTAAGTCCCATGTCTGAGTCCTGGGTAGGTTTTTTTTTTTTTTTTTTTTTTTGACAGATTTTCTCTGTGTAGCCTTGGCTGTCCTGAACTCGCTTCATGGACCAGGCTGGCCTTGAACCCAACATGATCCTTCCCACATCAATCAGCAACTAAGACAGCTCCTTAGCCATGGCCACGACCAAATAGAATCAGGCAATTCTTCAGTTGAGGTTTCCTACCCTCAAGTAACTCCAGGTTGTGTCAAGTTGACATTAAACACTAAACAGGACATCCAACATGCCAATCTGAAGTGTGTGTGCGTGTGTGTGTGTGTGTGTGTGTGTGTGTGTGCGTGTTTGTTTGAGACAGGATTTGTTTATGTAGCCTTGGCTATCCTGGAACTCACTCTGTAGACTAGGCTAGCATCAAAGTCAAGGAGCTCTGTAGGCACTGTTTTCTAAACTATTTTATTCAGGATTCCTAAAGCCTCTACCTCCCTTTCAGCCCCCTCAACCCTAGAGAGGAGAGAAAGAAGGTTAGAAGGGAAAGAGGACATAGACCTCTTTAGTCTTAGTTCTGGGTGGTTAGGGTGTCAGGCTCCTTAGGAAAATACCAATATCAGTTGTCAGGCTGCCTAACAGTCCAGCAACAGCAAACATCAGAAGTGGAAAGAAAAAGCAGCCTTCTTCCTTCTCCCTCCATCTCTTGAAGCACTCATGCCTTCTCTCTCTGGGCTCTCATATTTATACTAACTGCAGCTGGCAAAGACCACACCCCTTCCTGTGAAGCACCAGACAATTATCAGCTGTGGACAAAGTAAGGCAGTCCAATATCCCACACTTGGGTTTAAAACAGAAACTGCTTATATAACATAACTGAGTTTTTAAAGAAACCAAAACTTCCACTACAGAGGATCTACTTGCTCTGCCTCCCCAGTGCAGGAATTAAAGGTGTGCGCCACCACTGCCAACCTAATTAACGCTGTACCCAAGCTGTACTGGAACTCACAATGAAGCCCAAGCCTATCTGTCAACAATCTTCCTGCCTCAGCCTCCCAAATACTGGGATTATAGGCATGAACCACCATCCCTGGAAAAACCCATATAAGGCATCTGGAGAGATGCTTGGGATGGGATCTCGGGCCTTGAAGATGATAGGGAAGCACTATACCACTGAGCTAGAGGCCCAGCAACAAATTCTGCCTTAAAGAGACCATCCAGGAGAGAAAGCAGAACAGGACCCTGAGAGTTCTCATAATAAACTGTAGCCATGGCCTGGGTCACAGGAGGAGAAAACGTTAGCATTAGCAATACTATGTAGCAGGGACCAGGGTGTGAACCACCAAGTCCAGCTCAGATGTGGTTTCTCGGTTAAAGATTCCGATGGTCATCTCAGGATTTCTTCCTTTCCTGGAGTCTGCTGCCCCTAGGCTTCACCCTCTTCAGATTTCTCCAGAGAAGAGCTGCTGCTTTGGCTGGTATACTCAAATTTTGAAAAATTTAAAAATGACAGAAGAGTTGTAAAAACATCCCCTTTGTTCCTAAATGCTGAATATTTGTTTTCTAAGGACTAAATTCTCTTTCGTACATTTCTTACATTTCTCTCTACCTTCCTCTCCCTCCACCCCCATGAATGTGTTTGTGTGTGTGTAAGAGAGTGCACACCTTTTATCCTAGCACTCAGGAGGGAGAGGCAGGCAGATTAGTTTTTGAGGCCAGCTTGATCTACAGAGGGAGTTCCAAGACAGCTCGCACCAATACACAGAAAAAAAATACAAAAAACAAAACAAAACAAAAAAAACAAAACAAACAAAAAAAAGCTGGCCCTGTCCCTTGCCAGCTGCAGCACTTGGGAGAATGGGCCCTGCACCTAGCATAGGTAGCATAGTAGAGCTGGCCCTGATAGAGGAGGCACAGGTGAGCTGGTTCCAATGGATGTGAGCACAGGAGAGCTGGCCTTGAGGTCATGAGAGTGGCCCAACATCTCACCTGGGTATAACAGCGGAATTGGCCCCAAGGCAAAAGCACAGGTGAGCCAGCCCCAAGGATATGAGAGCAGAAGAGCTGGCCCTGCCTCCTGCTAATGGCAGCATTGTGTGGCTTAGCAGGAGCAGTGCTAGACAGCTCCACTGGTGGTGCAGATAAGGGAGAGCCAGTGGGCTGACCAGCTCAGCTACCACTTGGGCCCAGTACCAGGGTTTTGAGTTGGCAGATCCCAAAATCTATATCATCTGAGAACTTTTGGGGAGTGTGAAAGGGCCAGTCCTTCTATTCCAAAGATGCAGGATCTCCGTGACACAGGGCAAGAACAGGATAAAAGGTGTGTCCCACCAGGACTGGTTGCTGAGATGTTTTTTATACTTTATTTTGTTTGTTTATTTTGTCTGTGTGGTTTTTATTTTGAAGGGGAAATTTCAAATGTGGAGGTTGGATACAGGGGATAGGTAGATGAATGGGACTGGGGTGTGTGATGTGAAACTCAAAAAGAATCAATAAAAAGCTTTTTTTTCTTTTTTTTTAAGAAAAACCAAAGGGGGAAAAAGATTGAGACAGAAAGAGCACAAGGCATGAGAGACACACACACATACAGAGAAATACATGCAAACATGCATACATACATACATACATACATACATACACACAAAGAGACAGACATACAGAGTGAGAGAACACAAGAGAGCAGGACAGCACATGTGACAGAAAGAGACAGACAAAGAGAGAGCATAGCACAGTGCATGCATGGAGGCCAGAAGTCAGCTTTATCCTTCTACTATGTCGGTTTTAAGAATCAAACTTGGGCAGTCAAACTTGGCAGCAAGCCCCTTTGCTTGCTTAGTTGTCTTGCTAACCCCAATATTTTTAATTTTTACTGCCAGAGATGGATCCCAAAGTTTATCAATGCTAGGCAAGCATTCTACTACTTAGCTACATCCCCAGACCAAGGACACCCTCTTATATAACTACAGACCAATTAAGAAACTAACTTTGACACAGTATTACACAATATTCATTCCATATTTACCCTCAGCCTATACTTCCTTAAAATGTCCTTACAGTGAAAAGGCTAATTTTTTTAATTGGAGGATTCAGGATTCAGTATTCCATTTTTTGTTGTTGTTGTTATTTTTGTTTGTTTGGACACAAGGTTTTCTCTGTGTAGCCCTGCCTGTCCTGGAACTCACTATGTAGACCAGGCTGGCTCAAACTCACAGAGATCAAGATGGCTGAGAGCAGCGGAAATATAATACTGCCCATCTTCTAACTGGCAACACTCAAATTCAGTTCTAGGCTTTTTGGGTCATAAAACTTTTCTTTTTTATTTTTTATATTTACCTTACTGATTCTTTACCTGGGTAATTGTCTGAGTCCTTCCTCTATGGGGTGGAGGAAGAACAGGAGGTACAGTTTTCTTGCTCAGGTATGTACCACAGGTGGATTTCTGCTTTGACTGACAGGCTTGTTAGATCATGTAAGCCTTTGCTCCTAGTAACTGTTCCTATGGTGCATGTGATTTTACTCATATGCACACCCAATTATGCATAGGTACAAGCTGGTAAAAAATTTCTTCTCTAAAATTTCATTCTAGGACAGTTTACCTTACTGTGCATGCACCCCCAAAACAGTTCAGGTTAGCTCTGTCTCTCAGGCTCAAATAAATCTCAAAACACACTGGAGTAGGAACTGACTGCAAAGGGGGTATTTCAGCAGATAGTTAGAGGAGGAGAAACGAATTCCACTGTTTGGTGTATGCTGTACCTGCAGCTTGATGAAGGTGGGCATCTTGGGTTGCTAAAGAAGAGGTGTGGGTATAGGCCAAGTGCAGCCCCAGGGTGGGAAGCTACCGACCACCCTGTGAGTTTTGCCTACCGCTCAAGGGCTTCAGTTTTGCTCTCTGCTTGCTTTTGAGTCAGGGTTTCACACTGTAGCCACAGTGGGCTGGCACTAACTATATATTCCAGGCTGGCCTCAAACCCATGACAATCCCCTCAGCTTCCTCAGTGTTGGGATTATGGGCAGGAGCCACCTCACCTGGCTTCAAGTTTTGAGCTGGCTTTACCATGCAGCGTTTTCCATAAGTGAATCAGTTTTTTTAAAACCTCCATTTCTCCTGAAACACCTTGCTTCAGCTTCCATTACTCGCCCTTTTCTCCTGCCCCTTCATCTCCTTCATGCCTGTAGTTTGCCCACCCTTATATCTGGGCAGGGTTGCCTTTTCTTTGCCAACAAACTACCGAGATTAAATCTCTGCCAGCAAGCAACAGGTTAGGCCAAGAGTCTGTGTAGAATCACAGGCTTTTCTATCTCAGTGCTACCGTCTAACATAGGACTTCTGTTTTTGGGTTATTTGCAAAAGCAGTTTGATTAAAGCTTGTTTGCCAGGTAGCAGTATTGGGAGGCTGTGGAACCTTTGGGAGGCATGGCCTAGTGAGAGAACTTTAGGTTACTGAGGTGTGTCATTGTGTGAGATTGTGGAGAGCTAGTCTCATCCATATTGCTTCCTACCTGAGAAAAGCAGTTTTGCTCTGCTCTGTGCTCCTGTCGTGGAGAACCTTATTACAGATCCAAAGGAATGTGACACTCATCTTACCCTGGAATTTTCAAACCTGAGAGCACAAATAATTCCCTTTCCTTGGTGTGTGTTGGGGGCAGGAGGTACACATGCACCCATATATGTTCATGTATGTGCATGACGGGGCCAAAGGTCAATGTTGGGTGTCTTCCTCTATCACTCTCCAGCTTGTTTCTGGAAACATGTTCTCACACGGAGCATGGAGCTTATTGATTCAACTAGACTGCCTCGCCAGCAAACCCTAGAGATTTGTCTTGCTTTTCTGGAGCTGAGATTACCATACCTAGCTTTTTAAGTGGGTGCTGGAAAAACAAACAAACAAACATCTCAGACCCTCATGTTTACAGAAGCAGCACTTCTTCCCACCCCCTTTTTTTATGTGTGTTTGCATAGGTGTTTCTGTGTGCACTTAATCGTGCATTTGTTTGTGGAGTCTAGAGATCAATAAATGTCTGGTGTCTCTACTCTATTTCTCTCCAACTTATCTGAGACAAGGTTGCTGACTGAGCCTGCAGTTCTTTGCTTCAGCTAAACTGGCTGGCCAGCAACCCCCATGGATACTCTGTCTCTGTTCAGCATTAGGATTATCTGCATGTATCTTACACATGCATGCTGGGAATTGGAACTTAAGTCTTTAGTCTTACACATCATCCACTTTGCCCACTTACCTCCCCAGACTCCCTCCTTATATAAAGGGTTATATAGCCCAGGTTGACCTCCAACCCACTATGGAGCTGAGAATGACCTTGAGCCCCTGATTCTCTTCCCTCCAACTTCCAACACTTGGCAAATGCTAAGACTTACAAGTGTGCACTATTGTGCCAAGCTAAGCAGTGTCTCATAGTGGCAGAAGACTGAATAATACAACCGAGGGACATTAGCTTAGGGGTAAGGGACCAAAGTCAGAAAAGGAGTGGAATTAAAGGAGTGAAAATCAAAGTGAGAGTTCCCAGGAAAGACTTGAATAAATGAATAACATGTGACTATATCAGGTTTTGTGTTGATCTTTCCAGGAGGTGGCCTATGAGTTCTCAGTTACATTTTCAGTTCCTGGACTGGAATGACCCTGTTATTGAAGTGTTCCAAAGTCCACAGCACTAGTTGTCTGCAGACTCATTCTCCTAGCTGCCTCTTCCTAAGGGAGAAAGAAAGGAGTTATACTGAGCCTTCTTCCTAAGCAACAAGCTAAAAAAATTGTTTTTATCTTATGTGTGCATATGCCTGCTTGTCTGTTTGTGTACCATGTCTGTGCAGATGCCCACAGTGGACAGTAGAGGGGGACGGCTGCTCCCCTGGATCCCGAGTTACAGGTGGTGGTGCTGAGCTGCTTAATGTAGATTTTGGAACTGAATTCAGGTCCTCTGAAAGAGCATCAAATGATTTTACAGTCCTCTCTCCAGCCCCCAGCAACACGTTTCATTTAAAAAACTGTTTGTGAAGCCTGGCAGTAGTGGCACTTGCCTTAATCTCAGCACTGGGTGGATCTCTGCGTTTGAGGACAGCCTGGTCTACAAAGCAAGCTCAAGGATGGCCAGGGCTAAACTGAGAAACCCAGTCTCAATAAAAACAAAAACAACCAAGCAACCAACACAAACAAACAAACACAACTATTTTTGAGGCCACTTGCCATCACAGTCACTATAGCAGAGGATAATTTTGAACTTTTGATCTTCCTGCAATCGCCTTCTCAGTGCTGGGATTATGGGCACATAGTACCATGCCTGGTTTATGCAGTGCTGGGAATGAAACCTGAGACTTCATGCATGATAGGCAAGTACCCTACCAAATTAGCTATATCACCAGTTTCAAGTGTTAGCCGTTTTGTTCAGTGTTTTTGCATTTTATCCTTACATGCACAACATTCCGGATAGCTCCCCTAAGTCACTGGAGGTACATAGACTAGGTTGAAATGTTTAAGAACAATTCTTTTAAGACACACATAGGAAAAAAATGTTGTACTCAAAAATAACGTTAAGCCACAGGGTGCTGGTCACAAAGGCCTTTAATCCCAGCACTTGGGAGGCAGAGGCAGGTGGATCTCTGAGTTTGATGCCAGCCTGGTCTACACAGAGAGTCCAGGACAGCCAAGGATACACAGAGAAACCCCATCCTGAGAAACTTAAAGAAACAAACAAATAAATGAAAAAAGTTAAGTCTGTTTTGGGGATCCATGCCTTTAATTCCAGCTCTTAGAGAGGCAGAAGGAAGCAGATCTCTGAAAGTTTGAGACCAGCCTTCTCACAGGCAAAAAGCTATTTTCAAATGTTATTCCTATCTTTTGAATATCCCTCATTAGAAGCCCTAGACACTCGTGTCTTTATTTTCAGAAGGTTCAATTGAGTCATTACTCTATCTAAACGACATTGTCCTGGGAAAATCACCTCCTTTATTATGTAGGTTTCCCAGAGAGGCGATAATTATATCAAGCTAAATACAAGGAGAACACAATGGCACCAACCATGAGAAGCCCTAGCAGCTGGCACTCTAGGAACAATTGCCCCAGATCTTTGCCTCTCCGAGGTACACTCATAAGAGCCATGCTAACTGGTGAGCCATACTCCATAAGTGCCAGTGCTGGCTGCAGTTCCTCTGGCCTAGATACTGTCAACATTAGCAAGTTCCAGGACAGCCAGGACTACAGAGTGACACTTTGTCCCACTCCCCACCCCCCAAAAAAAAGGATGTTAAAATTCCAGTTTGGGGGCCCTAGGGAATTGCACAGTGGATAAAACACTTGGGTACAAGCACAAGGGCCAAAGTTCGAATTCCAGGAAGATAAAAACCCAGGATCACATGCTGCAATTCCAGTGCTCCAATGGTGAAATATGAAGTAAGGACAGGGGAGACCCTGCAAGCTCACAGGCCACCTATCCCGGTGTAAGCAGCAGCAAACAAGGTACAAGGTTAGGAATGACATCCAAGGTTGTCCTCTGACCTCCAGATATGTTGTCTTAGACAGCATGAATCCCTCCAACCAGACAGGACTCCTAGTGGAGAGAGGGGAACACCAACCCACCCACAAAACTTTAACCCAAAATTTACCCTCCTACAAGATGTGCAGAAATAAAGATAGAGCAGATACTGAGCAATGTCCAGCCAATGCCTGGCCCACCCTGAGACCCACCCCATGGGAGACAGCCAACCCCTGACACTATTAATGACACTCTGCTATGCTTGCTGATGAAAGCCTAGCATAGCTTTCTTCTGAGAGGCTCCACCCAGCAACAGATACAAACAGATGCTGAGACCCACAGGCAAACACTAGGTGGAGCTTGGGGAGGCTTAGGGAAGACTGAGAGGAAGGATAGAAAGACCAGGAGGAGACCAGAACTCCACAGGAAGACCAACAGAGCCAACTAACCTGGGACTGAGGGGTCTTACAGAGACTGAAGCACCAACCAAAGAGCTTGCATGGACTGGACCCAGGCCCCCTACACATATGTAGCTGATGGGCAGGTGTAAGGGGAGTGGGGTTGGGGGCTGTCTCTGACAAGGAGGACTCTGTTGCCTGCTTTTTGATCACTTCCCCCTGATGGGACTGCTTTACCAAACCACTGTGGAAGAGGTTGTGCTCAGTCCTGATGCGACTTGATGTGCTTGTGTGGGTTGTTGTTGGTGGGGCTCCCATTTTCTGAGGAATAGGGGAGGAGGGATGAAGGGAAGAGGGTGGGACCGGGAGGAGAGGATGGAGGGGGTATGAGTGGGATATAAAGTGAAGAATTAATTAATTAATTAAAAATGAAATAAAAAAGAAAGCATGAACCTATATGTGCCAGTGCGCACACATGCACGTGTGTGCACTCACACATACACGCAAACACTACTAATTCTCTCACACACACACACTTTTCTAAATCATGTATCTTCTGTGCTTGGTCTCTAACGAAAAACACATGAAACCAGGTTCCAAAGAATCATTGCTTCCAGGTGCAACTAAATCAATATGAAATACAGAACATAACCCTATTGGAGCTTAAGGATCAGGAGTATTTGAAAATATGCCTATGTAGTCAGTTGTCTAACCTACTTCTGAAAGGTAAATGACTTAAATGACTGTAGCCCTCATGACTATTGAAGCTGTATGCTACAAAAAGTGCTTTCATTAAGTCACTCTATTTTGTTGCCCCTACGTAATTATTTAACAAACTGATAAGGACCAAATAAATAGAAACATGATCAAAGGCTGGGTTAATAGTAAAACATCAAAACTTATTTGTGTAATGTTTAACATTTGGAAAAAAATGCTTAAATGTTAAAATACCAATTAGCATAAAATGTAATTTGGGGAATTTGAAAAAATTTCATGTGTTTATTCACCCTTGACTGCATTCATTTAGATACTTTCACGCTGACTAGTCCCTGTTCATTTGGTTTTTTTTTTAACTAATAATTTCTTTTCAGACATGTAGACATTGCTAAATTGAAATTGCACAGGAAAGGATCATTTTTAGCAAATTAAACAAAAGCTCATTTCCTGCTGAGTCTTAGGCTGTATTTATGCAAAGCCAAAACAAACAGCTGAAAAGTTAGTTCAAATGATGCTTTCCTTTTTCACAAAAGCGACCAGCTGTTAGACACAGTTATAACTGGAGCTAAGAGAAATCACACAGCAGAAAAAAGGCTCTGGGAGTTTTTCAGTAACATAGTATGACCTTGTCAAGTGCATGGAAGTGAAACAACATGATCCTGGATGTAGAGAAGCAAGCCTATCTGGAATTGCTAGACAATGATACCAAATCAGTTATTCCTCAGAAGTCAAGAGGCAAGAAAATGACTGGCCACTACCTCTGTTATATGTTAGTAAAACATATAAAATGAAACTGTGTGTTGGGGCTTCGGGGTAGTGGGGACAAGGTCTGGTGGTAGCCCAGGCTGGCCTTGAACAAACTATGTAGCTGAGAATGACCATAAACTCCTGATTCCCCTTGCTTCAGATTCCCAAATGCCCAGCCAAAATGAAGCCTTTTACATCCTTTGTGAATTAAACACTGTGCCTGGTTTCCCAAGATATAGTCTCTTTGGCTTCATGGCAAAATCCAAAACCCACATAATGTATTTTTGGAAAAAGAACCATACTATTCTTCTCCCCCTCTCAACCCCCAAAACTAATTTTAGCATTTTTTTTTTATACAGGGTCTTACATTATAGTCATGGCTGGCTGACTCAGGAGGTAACCCAGGCTAGCTTGACACTGATGACAATCCTCCTGTCTCAGCCTCCTAAGTGCTGGGATGAAATTATAGTTAGGTGTGAGCCGTCATGGCTGCCGGTACCCTTCTAAAGTGGAGAAGCAGACAAATTAACTTTCAAGTGGCATAACATTTTTGGGTGGGGATTCTTATTACAGCTTAAAACATACAT
Source organism: Meriones unguiculatus (assembly GCF_030254825.1). Classification (NCBI taxonomy): domain Eukaryota; kingdom Metazoa; phylum Chordata; class Mammalia; order Rodentia; family Muridae; genus Meriones; species Meriones unguiculatus. The sequence continues at coordinate 120,403,766 of NC_083369.1, forward strand.
AACCCCAAACACACACACACACGGGGGTGGGAGGCAACACAGTGTATTTTACATATGCATGAAAGCATGTACAAGGATAGATATGCAACACTTTGGGGGACCGGCTTGAGGAGAAGGAGATTTCACATTCTGCTTCATGTAAATTTCTATATTTTAAATCTGTGTAATGACTACATATTAGGTTAGTTTTCTTTTTGTTTTGTGTATTTGAGAGAAAGAGGGGGTTGGTTCATGTACCGTAGTTGTCCTCAAGCTCACTACGTAGTTGAGGATGATCCTGAAATTCCTAATCATCCTACTTCTTGAGGCCTGGGCTTACAGACAAGTGCTAGGGATTACAGACAGGTGACACCATTCCCAGCTTTAGTTTTGTAAAACGCTGAGGTAAAACTCACAACATGAAGTACTTTCTTTTTTAAAGTGTGTATTGGTATAATGTTCTTGTGGAATGTATACAATTTAACCTTGTTCATTCACATGCTGATTTCTCTACCCCACTATCTGGTTTCAATTCGGACATCACATAGTGATGCTTATTCTAAGCATTGCCTGTCTCAAGTTTGGGTAAAGATGCTAATATTTGTTTTCTGTATTGCCAATAAAAACAACTAGCCAATGCTGAGCAATGGAGAAAACAGGGTGGGACAACCTAGTCCCAAGGGGAGGAGAAAGAATCGAGTGGGAGGAAAGGCTGGAGACAGATCTGAGGGGAGAGGACCAGGAAACATCAGGAGAAATGAACTGGACCTAAGATATGACTAAAAAGCAAGTATAATGTGGGAAATCTGAATGGGAGGAAGCTATGCAGGATTGGAGTCTTAGGATGGAGTAGTAATTGCCCAGCATTGTGCTCTAGGTAATTAAATAAGTCCTAGTCTCTGTGTGGTAATTTGGGTTTATAGCTGGTTTAAGAATAGCTGCTGTTTAACTAAAAGATAAATCAGTATTAAATATTAATAATCGTCAACAAGTGTGTTAATTCATTCACAACTAAAGGTTCAGAGATCAGTTCAGAAGTGGGGGTGGAAAGATTCTAAGAGCCAAAGGATCAAGGAGTGTGAGACTGTGAGACTGTGTCTTCCTCTAGAAATGATACACCACACACACAAAGTTTCACCAACATAAGATGAGCTGAACAAGAACAAAAATAGACATGCTAACATGGAGAAGGGAAAGCCCATGAAGCTTCAACCCTACACAAAGAACCATAGGCAAATGAGGAATCTGATAGCAGGAGAAAGTCTTCCAAGGGAAAAACATATCAATCAGTTATCCTATACCAGATGGTCAACCCTGAAAACATACATACAATTAACATTATACAGACTGAATAGGTACATTAGGAGTATATATGTATACACATAATTCCATGTAACAACAATTAATGAAAAAAAAGAGGCCACGAGTTTGAAAGGAAGCAAGGTTACATAGGAAGGAAAGCAAAAGGGGAAATGATGCAATTATTACAATCTCAAAAAATAAAAAGTAATTTTAAAACATAAAGTGTGCAATTTCTAACTCCAGTATATTTGTATGATCATAAAACCACCAAATATTATCTTACTCCAGACACTTCTTCATTCGCAAAAGATAACCATACACCTACTGCTAGTCCTTCAGTACTTCATCTCTGTAGCCACTGATAACAAATAATCTGCCCCCTCTTTTTTACCTTTGACTCTCTGGGAATTTCATGCATATTGAGCCATACCATTCATGACCTATTGTGTCTGGTTTCTTTTCAAGGTTCATCACTACTACAGCACATATTGAGAATTTGCTCCATTTAAAGGCTATAGATTATTGTTTGTTTTTAATGATGTGTCTGCTTGTATGCATTCTTGTGTTTGTGGATGACTGCAGAGGTCAGACGAGGCCATCCAATTCCCTAGGACTGTATTTACAGGCAGTTGTGAGCCACATGATGTGGGTTCTGGGAACTGACCTGAGTTTGTCTGTAAGCCTCCTCTCCAGACCTAAATTACTTTAAAAAAAATATGTGTATGTGGGTATGTGCATGGGTGGGTACAAGTGCCTGTGGAGTCCCAAAGAGGACTGAAATTACCTTGAGCTCAACTTATAGGTGGTTGTGAGCTACCCAACATGGGTGCTGGGAACTGAACTCAGGTCCTCTGCAAGGGCAGCAAGCATTGACTCCTAAGCCATTTCTCTATCCCCCTACAGATTACTTTTATAAAAGCTCTATTTCTATTTTTAATTATATGGATATGTGTACATCTATATGTGGGTATGCATACATGAGTACAGATGCCCAAGGGGTCCAGAGCTCCTAGAACTAGAATTAGAGGTGGTCTTTACCTGCTCAGTGTACAGACTCAATTCCTGAGCCATCTCTTCACCCCCTAGATTACTTTTATAACTACAGAAAAAAAATCCTTAAATGGTTCTGATTTCTAAAATGTGCAGAAACACTTCACCCTTCTGTATAAATCACTTTATAGAAACCTAAAGAGAACATCTTGAAAACCAGCATCCATTTATAATACTATTTTTTTGCTTCAATAATACTCTATTTAGGTATGTATATGAGTGCTCTATCAGAATGTACACCTTCATGCCAGAAGAGGGCATCAGATCCCAGTGTAGATAGTTGTGAGCCACCATGTAGTTTCCAGGAATTGAACTCAGGACCTCTTGAAGAGCAGACAGTACTCTTAACTGCTGAGCCATCTCTCCAGCCCTATCAATAACAGTCTCAATATTTAGTAAGAGGTCTTGTTTCTAAGATTAACCCCCCCACACTCTAAACTTCTTTTTTCTTTCTTTTTTCATAATTTTTTATTTTATGTGCATTGGTGTCTTGCCTGCGTGTATAGTCTGTGTGAGGATCTCAGATTCCCTGTAACTGGAGTTGCAGACAGTTGTGAGCTGCTGTGTGGGTGCTGGGAATCAAATCCAGCTCCTCTGGAAGAATAGCCAGTGCTGTTAACCCCTGAGCCATCTTTCTTTCTTTCTTTTTCTTTCTTTCTTTCTTTCTTTCTTTCTTTCTTTCTTTCTTTCTTTCTTTCTTTCTCTCTCTCTCTCTCTCTCTCTCTCTCTCCTTCCTTCCTTCCTTCCTTCCTTCCTTCCTTCCTTCCTTCCTTCCTTCCTTCCTTCCTTCCTTCCTTTCTCTCAAGGACAGGTTCTAACAGGCTTCCAAAACATTACTTTTGTTTTCACATCGTTTTATTTAAGTATTGTCATTTATACAGTACACCTAGTTAGGGCCTTGTCCATCTGGCTTTTATTTTCCCTATCTCTCCACTAGCATCTTAAAAGAAACAGCCTCAGGGAGGTAGAGGCACGTCTTGAACCTACTAGGTAGGTGGTCTTAAACTAATCCCCCCAATGCTGGGATTACCGGAGTGCATGACTTTTGAGTGGGTCTCACCAGGTAGCCCAAAGTTGGCTTTAAATATGTGGTCCTCCTGCCTCTGTCTCCTGAGTGCTGGGAGTACTGTTATGAGCCACTTTGTCCCGGCCTCTCTCCCTCTCCTTCTCTACAGGTTACATCTCACTGTGTAGCTCTGTAGACTAGGCTGGCCTTGAACTCACAAAGAGGTCCACCTGTGTCTGCTTCCCAAGTGCTGGGATTAAAGGTGTTCTTCACCATGCCTTGTTCTCTGCTATCTTTTGGCAAAAAGTCAGGTATAATTGACTTCACCACACCGACCTCATGGACAACATGTCTTCCATAGTAACATTTTCAAGTGTAACTTTGCCTGTAATGATATCTGATAGTTTTCATCCTCTGAGTAAAGTCAACTGTTATGTTTTTGTTGGTGTTAACGCCCACTAGAATCCTCATCTAAACAGGTGAAGATAGTGGAACATAAACTAGCACTTTGCCTGCACAACTGAAGACAACAGACAAATGGGAGTTTTTTGTTTTGATATCTTTAAATCGTAGACCTAGAAGCCAGGCACAGTGGCGCACACCTGTATTCCCAGCACTCAGAAAGGCAGAGGCAGGCAGATCTCTGGGAGTTTGAGGTCAGCCTGGTGGCCTACACAGTGAGTCCAGTACAGCCAAAGCTATACAGAGAAACCTCGTCTCAAAAAAAGGTGTGTGTGGGGGGAGGTAGACCTGGGGCTCAGTGGTTTAGTTTGTTGCTTTTGCAGAGGACCCAAGAACGTATGTCAGGTGGCTCATTACATGTACCAGCAGTTCCAGGAGCTCTGAGAACTTCTGGCCTCCTTGGGAACTAGAACATTCTCTTGCTCTCTCCCTGTCACACACCCACACACTTCATTGTTGTGTTTTTTTTTTTCTTTCTTTTCTTTTTTTTTTAAGAAAGACCTGCTAAGTAAACTTGGCATGGCTGTGCAAACCTGTAATAGCAGCACCTAGGAAGAGGAGACAGAATCAGGAGACTATGGTCAATACTTGACTATGGCCTGTGCTAAATGACACCTTATCTCTAAATAAATAGCATAGGAGTAGGGCTTTGGTATATCTGGTAATTTTGCTAGGAAACAATAAAGCTCTGGTATGAATCTTAGCAACTGCTATGGACTGAAGATAGAAACAATAAGTGCCTGGGGTCCCGCCCTGGGTGAGGACATGGCCTGATGAATGGTGGATGCAAGAGTACGTTGTAATTAGCTAAAAAAAAACCTATATAACTCATTCCATATATTTACAGTTATTTGGTTGATACTTAATCATAAATCTCATATACATACACATATGTATCAGACAGCAGTCGTAGCATGTGTAGGAGAGCACACTACTGGATGTTCTAGCCATCTCTCCATAAGAATGCAGGGTTAGAAAATATGTATGGCTACGGACAGTACATGAATCAAAATGTTGGATTTCTGACCTGGGTAGGATCAAGCTTAACACAAGAGCAAAGTCCCAGCAGCAAGCAGTCTGTGGAAGAGGTGGTAACCTAAGTCTACGAGGTGGAATAGCTGAATGACCTGTTACCTGTCAGATAATCTGTACTAGGCATTTTGATGTATTCATTTTCAGAGTTATATACCGATTTGGTGTCAATGGACTTGATTTAAGGTGTGGGGATCTGAACCGTGTTTTAGAAAGACCAAGATACAAGGCAACTCTACTGCTTTTAAAAGGTTGTCATTTCTTTCTATGATGACATCTTTAAATTGTGAAACTCTGAACTGATCATATTCATTTTTGTTCAACCAGACCCCTCCAGTCCATCTGCATTTTGAGTATGTGCTTTGTTTTGTCAAACCAGGGGACTAATCACAGGGCTAAGAGTATGCTGGTCAATACATATACCTGAACCTGTCTGTCTAGCCTGTCTCCCGTATTTGTTTACTGTCAAGCTAGTAAACATAGCATGTATTTGTTTTTCACCTTGAAGTACAGCAGGAGTGAAAGGAACGCAGAGCTATTTCTGTTACCAAATAAACCCGATACATGCTTTTACAAAAAAAGACACACAGATCTGAAATTCAGAACTCATTTATTGAACGAATAGTATATGCAAGAATACCATTAAAAGGAAACTAATACTACAAACTACAGTTTTGAAAATAAAGCCAATATAACAGGAACAAAATATACATAATGTGAGGAATGTTTGATTTTTGACCCATGACGCATTCCTTATCTTTACAATTAACTTAAATGTCTGTTAAAACAAAACTGTGCCTTGGTCTAACTTCAGTGCTTTTTCAAAAAGCAACAACACTCTACAACACTTATGCTTTGAGATATTTGAGATTCACACATTTGTTCAAGTACATAGATTCGATCCAATAGCAGATCTCCAGGTCATGTTACTCCGTTAGTATCTTGAGTAGTGTACACTAAGCAAGTACCACCTCGAGTTTGAAAACTGCTGATCCTTGAAATGAAAATTATTTCAGCTGTGGGTTTTTAAAACAATGAGATGAAAGTAAAACTCCCCCCTCCCCCCAGGAACAAAGAGCTCTTATTAAAGTATAGAAACTCAAGTCTACCCTTCTACTCTACAGAACATTTCTTACTAACATTTCTAGTAAGGCAAGAAATGTTCCAGAATGATCTTCAATATATGCTTGCAAAGATTACATGGTTTAATATTAATAATGACAAAAAGGAACAAAACAATTAAAGAAAAAAAAAACAAGAAAAAAGACAAATCAAAATTTCAGGCTAAAATACGCAGTAGACAGTAATGGCAGTATTTTTGGAAATGATGTAAATGCCATATATTTTCCAAATAATATCATGCTTATTAAAACTACAGTTAAGGACTTAAGAGATGTACAGTAAATACACTACTGAGGTCCATTTATCTAAATATTAATACCACAATGTGATTACTAGCCAGATGATGAAGATGCTACGTGGGAATGTAAGTACTGTACAATTTTTACATTGTAAGGCACTTTTACTCAGCGTAGAATGAAAACAGGAACAAAGAATCAAAATATTGGAAGTTTACACCTAAACATGAGTTCTTAATGTGACTTCAGTTTACACTTCAACTTTAAATGGTTATTTAGCCAATCACACCACAGTAAGAAAAACAGGTAGTCAGCCACTTATCTAACCAACCGAAAGGTAAAGTGCTTTTCTGGTTGCTAGTGGCAGAGAAAGGGCTGAAGAAACCCATACAAAGTCACGCATTTACAACAATATCAAATCCATCAATTGACAACTATAGTATTTGAAGTCCTTTATATAATTATTGACTGGCCATAATTACCCCTGGCACCTTCCATTTTTCTTAAAAAAAAAAAAAAAAATCGTTACAGTAGTTGTCCAAAAATGAAGGAGCTCTATTTCTCCGTAGGTAAGTTCTATGGCACACAATGTAAAAATTACCTAGACATTAAGTGATTTAAAGATTTAAAAAATAATGTTTTTCAAGCGGTTATAAGGAAATAAAGTACAGATACTTTGGAAAAAGTCACATCGCTTGGTAAACAAACTGAGATCTGTCCTTGCACTTCAAGTCATGGTGAACCTTGAAAATGAAATCACATACACATCATGGCATATTAAGAGCAAAAGGAGAAGACGTACAAGGCAATCCACTACTAAAGCTAGTTTCCTTCTAAAATAACAATTAAAATGGTTAAACTAAATCAAGCATTGAGTCCCTCGATTTAAGGAAATGTGTAAATACACACCTTAACAAACATGATCTTAAGGGACTAGTAGTTTAAAAACCCAGTCAATAAGCACAGTGTAATTTTCCACCTGTTACATTTAAAACTGCTGTTCTACCAGCTGCAGAGTAGATCAATGTTCAGTCAAAAGTTAGTATGTTAATTCTTGCAAATATGATTAATTGTGGTAGGTTAACTAATAATTCAGAACTCAGAATCTCTACCTTTCATACTGAGGCAGACCACAACTAAATTTTTTGGTTTTACCATAAAGAAATATATAAATGTGCTTCAGCAGGTAAGAAGAAGTGTGTCACTAGCAAGAGATGCCTGCCAGTGGAAATCCTTTCTAAAAATCTGGTGATTAAGAAAACACTTTTGAGCCCTAGAAGAAAGCAGGGCACAAAAACCTATTCAATATGTAAGCAAACTGATGACTGAAATCATTAAATAAAGTTTCTAAAATAGTGGTCACAAAATCAAAAATAAATACTGTTTTACACAAAGATGGTTTCTTAAAAAAAAAAAAAAACTCTGTTAGCACATAAGACCTTCTTAAATATATTGGGCCAATATGTGAAGCATTCCTCACCACAGGGCACTTGAGAGAAACTGGTTTCAGACATGAGGTCCAAAGTCCTTAGCTCGTTGGTAACCTCTTTAATCTCAAAAGAGTTGAATCTGATGTTGCCAAAGGTTATTTTGATCTTGATAGGATTCCATTATTTTGCCAGAAGTTCTTTGTACAGCACAGAAATGTGTACTGTCAAGAGAATTTTGGCAGATTCACTGGAGCTCAGAGCTTGTCATCACCAGTTGCCTAGAGTCCAGGCTGGTCAGTGAAAACAACGCTAAAAAGGACCAAAAGATGGCTTCAGCACACTTCTTGGAAAAAAAATGTTTAAGATGTGCTGTTGAAGCCAAGATAAAAAGGTTCTCTTCATTTTTAATTTCCATTGCTTGATTGAATACAGGAAAAAAAAAAAGCCCACAAATTACCAGGTGTTGCCACCAGGGGCGTGATTGCATGGTGAAGTAAAACTTGCTTCCGGTTTCCTTTGAGCATGGATCCACTACATAAACTTAAAACACTCTAAACAGTAGAACTTTGTTCAGTCCAGCAATACAGTTTACTTCATTCAAGGTCTGCTTTAACTGCTGACAGTATACACAAGGTTAATAGTGTTTCGATTGCTTCCCAGAAACTAGACACTACAGCTACGTACTATCAATATGTCAAATTCAGCCGTCTGGTGAAGGCTCAGAAAACAAACAGGGTGTTTTTAGGCAGTTCAATGAAGGATCTAAGAGTCGGGCAGTAAAAAGTTACAAACCCTTTTTATTTGAGAAAAGAGTGGAAAAAAAAGCATGGGAGTTTTAGATGTTCTTATTCTCAGTTCTCTAACTGTCTCTGTCCCACGAACCTGTTTAAAAGATGATAAAAAAAAAACATAAAATATGAAGCATAAGGTGATATAATCAACATAACATTATTGAAAAACAGGGATATCTTATTGATTCCACATTCTAACTATATTTACTGATGAAGTAGATAGCTTGTTTTTATGGCTCTAAAACTGACCAGCTAAAGAAAAACAAATACAACTGTGACAGTCCTCAGCATTCTGGCACTACACTCGTAACTCAATACAATAGGATTAAAATTCTTGCTGAATGTTGTCATTCTGTTTCAGCGTGCATGGTATTCTGACAACAGAACTCATTAAATCAACTTCCATACCTAGTTTCCATTAAGCTGCTGCTGGGTTAGTTGCTGATCAATCATTACTCTTCCTCGGCTCTTATTCTCTCGTTCCTCATCTTCTTCATCTCGTTCATCATTTCCACTATGGTTTTTACAATACAGTCTACAATGATGAAAGACAAGCATCTCAAAATCTTTCTTTCTAATGTTGATGAGAATATAATTACATTATCATTAGCAGAGGAGGTTGGTTTCCTTATAGGACATGGGTTTCTTCATTCAGACTTAGTACCATGAGGTAGAGCATCTGGTAAAGGCACCTGATAATAAGCTCACATGGTGGAAGGAGACAACAGACGCCCAAAAGTTGTCCTCAGATCTCTACTTGTACGCTGTGTCACACATGTGCCCCGGCTCAGCAAATAAAATTTCTTTAAAAATCAATTTTTATAGACAAGTTTTATACACAAGTTTAAGGCCAGCCTGGGCTCCAGAGTGATACTGTATCTTAAAATAATACAAAACAAAATCTAAAAATCAACTTTCAGGTAAACAAATAAGCTAATCAAATGTCACAAATTTACTTCATGTACATAATTTGCAATTATTCTTTGAGAAATACGGTTTTTAAAATATTTACTTTGTATTTGTGTGTGTGTGTGTGTGTGTGTGTGTGTGTATGTACACCCAGAAAATGGCCCTGGATCTCCTCAAAGTGTAAAAAGTGTTCTTAACCACTGAGCCATCTCTGGCCAAAGAATATATTAAAGGTGCTTGCCACCAACCCCAATGGTCTGTGTTCAACACCCAGGACCTACATGATAGAAGAACACAAACAAACAAATAAATGAACACACACACACAGAGAAGGACAGAGAGATCTGTTCTCTATACATTGTTACTTTCTGCTTGTATTTTATGACACAGCCTTCCTCAATCTCTTCAGATGATTTTGCATCATGAGCTTCCTTGCCTTCCAATTTCTTCATGAATCGGTTGCTTTCCCTGCATTGCATTTGGTTGTATCTCTCTTCCTCTATACTGGTCCTTCCAATTTCCTTTCATCATATAACATTTACCTTCTAAAGATGGGACTGAAACAGACAGCTTATCAGCTGCACCATACTGTGGATTTGTCTAGGTCCATTTCATTTGATTCTCTCTTATTCCATTTCATATAAAATGGGCAACCAAATTAGAGTTTGGTCAGCCTCAGGTCCAGCTTTAGTCTACCAATCAGGACACTCTGTAACTGCCTTTTGAAGGCTTTCCAATTTCCAATTTCCCCTATCAATGATGCTATACTTAAATCACATTAAGGTAGCAGCAACCAAGGTAGAGTTCTTCCTTATATATGTAGGTGCCTCCTTAAATACAAGCAAGTGGTTGCCAGAGTCAAGTTTTTTTTTTTTTTTTTCAAATTGTGCTGTTCCAACAAATTTTTATTTGGGCAGATATACTGTCTATTTGAAATTCATAAAGTTTTTAAGATAAAATGATGTAGGCGGAATTCACGAAGTTTTAAAGGCCTGACTAGAAAACCTAGTGAGACCCTGGCTCAAAAAAAAAAAAAAAAAGTAAGTCAGTCCCAGTGGCCCACCCCTTTAATCCCAGCACCCAGGGAAACAGAGGCAGGTGGATCTCTGTGAGTTCCAGGCCAGCCTGGTCTATAAAGTGAGTCCCGAACGGCTAAGACTACATAGAGAAACCCTGTCTCAGAAAACAAAACAACAACGAAATGTGTGCAGTGATGCCCTGTCTTTTGCTGGGTGATGGTAGCACAGTTCTGTAATCCCAAAATTTGGGAAGAAGAGGCAGGCAGACAGACCTCTGTGAGTTCAAGGCCAGCCTGGTTTACAAAGCGAGTACAGGAGAACCAGGGCTACATAGAAAAACCCTATTAAAAAAAAAAAAAAACCCAAAACACTAAAACCAAACAAAACCAAAACAAGCAAACAAAAACAACCCAAAAGGATTATTAAGAATGGGGAATAGGGGAACAGAAGAAAGTAACAGGGCTGAGAATGATTGAAGTACGTTATTTTTATGCATACAGTAACAAAACCCCTTTATACAGTTAGTATACAGTAACAAGAAGAAAGAAAAAGAGAAAGGAAGGAAGGAAGGAAGGAAGGAAGGAAGGAAGGAAGAAAGAAAGAAAGAAAGAAAGAAAGAAAGAAAGAAAGAAAGAAAGAAAGAAAGAAAGAAAGAAAGAAAGAAAGAAAGAGAAAAAGATAAAGTTGATAAATCAAAACTAGTTTTCAGTAATTTTTACACTAGACAAAGATGGAACAGTACCCTACTGTGGTCAGTAGTGAATAAAAATATGCATTTATTTCTCACAAGGTTTACAACCACCATTTGAGAAAAACAGACGGCAAGGATGGGCTTGAGTATGATAATAACTGAATACAAGTTTTGTGGGGTTTTTGTTTTGTTTTTAAGAAAAGGTCTTATGAAGACAATGAGAACAGGCAGTCCTAGAGGCAGACCTAGAACTCATAATGGAGCCTAGTTAACACTCAAATTTATGGTACAAGTGACACCAATGAGCTACGTCTCCTGCCATCCTTAATTGAGGACCTTTTTTATTCTGTTTCACTGAGACAGTCTTATACAGCCAAGGCTGGCGTCAAACTCACTTGTAACTAAGGTTGACTTTCAACTCCCAGTCCTCCAGCCTCTGTGTCCTAAGTGCTGGGGTTACAAGCATGCACCAACCCATCTTGCCTGGATTTTCAATCTACTGTTGTTCATTATTTTCCTTATGTTGTAAAATATTTAACAGCTTTATGAAGAATCCGTACTCTGCAAATACTGCACATCAGGACTGCATCATGCATCTTAATCATTTTTACACCATGAGTTCATATATCAAGAGTGAGCACTCTAGGCAGTGCCATCACCTGCTACGCACCTTCTCCCAAACATAGCCCCAGTCTAACTTAAACCTTTGAACCAACCTAAAGTTTACAGGAAAGGTGGACCGAGAAGAGGAAACATAAGTAATGAGAATCAGGACAGCAAACATACAAGTCTAGAACTAGGGATTTTTGCAAGGCAGCTTACAAGGGTCTTTAGGTAGGAAGGAGAGGTGAAAGTGAAGTGGGGGAGGGGTTGCCTTGATTGTTAACTGTTCTAAGTAAGAATCATTCTGTCATTTCCCTTCAGCAGGGTCTCAGCCCCTCCTCCCATGCCCACCCAGGGCATTTACTACCATGTGCACCCATTTGGCTATTCTTCTCTGTAATCTGCATTCCCAAAGACCCTCATGTGAATTCCTATCTGCAACCGGCATTTCAGGGAGTTAAGAAGGACATTTCACGGTGAGAAGTACAAAGAATGACTTAAATCATCATGGCCAAGTTTTTTTTAGAGACGGCCACTGACACATGATTTTCTATCTTTGCTCTTTTGAGATAACGAGCTCTCATATGACCTCGGACTGTTAAACTCCTATCTCTACACCCGAGTGCTATATACCTGTTTATATATGCTATGACAGGGGTTGAACTTGGGGCTTCATGCATGCTAGGCAGTGTCTCCACTGACTAAGCCAAACCCGGCCTTGAAATATGATTTTTCTGACAGCTAAAAAGTAAATCTAAATGTCTAAAACAGAAACAAATAAAAGTTATTAACCTATACAACAGACAACCACACAACCATTAAAATAGAAGTATTAAATGTTCTAGATACAACACATACAAAACAGATTGTAACCAAACTGCCTCCCACATCTGACATCTTTCTTGTGAGCCTTTTAGATGAGGAACAACTCTTGATGTTGTTTAATCTGGGATTTTTCCCTGTTATGTAAGTTACACCAAATCATTACAGACAGAAATTATGCTGATTAACACTTAGATAAAATTGTTAACATTTTTTTATTTGCTTAACATTATATTGGTTTTTTATATTAATCTTATGATTAGGTAGCTTTTAATGGTAAGTCCTTCCATTGAGGAATACAATATACTTTACTTGAGTGCTTATCAAAATACAATTGTGATTTATTTATTATTTATATATTATTCTGCCTGCATGTAAGTCAGCAGGCCAGAAGAGGGCACCAAATCTCATTATAGATGGTTATGAGCCACCATGTCTTCAGGACCTTTGAAAGAACAGCCAGCCAGTGCTCTTAACCTCTGAGCCATCTTTCCAGCCCTGCAATTGTTTTTAAAGTTAGATGAAGTGTATGTCCATGTATAGGGAGAAGGGAAAGAAACATTTTTCCTTTACATTTTCTTTGTTTGTTTGCTTGCTTGTTTGTTTTGTTTTTCGAGGCAGGCTTTCTCTGTGTATCATCTTTGGCTATTCTGGACAGCCAGGCTGGCCTGGAACTCAGAGAGATATACTTGGGATGAAAGGCATATTTCCACCACCACCCCCCTTTACTTTTTTTTTTTTTTTTCAAGACAAGGTTTCACTGTGTAGCTTGGGCTGTCCTGGAACTCACTCTGTAGATCAGGCTGGCCTTGAACTCAGAGATCTACGAAGATCTCTCCTGAGACTACAGGCACCACTACCGCCCAGCTGCTCCTTTACATTTTCATACCAACTATTATTGGAATGGCCTTTTAAAAGGTATCTCATTGTATGTTAGTGTATTTTCATTAATTTTCCAGTTTAGACTTGATTCCTTTCTATTTCCTTGTTAGACAATATCAGTCACAAGTAACCATTGTATTTATTATATATTTGCCTTTCTTTTTTGTGGTTCCGGGAATGAACCTTGGGGCCTCTTGAATGTTCTAGTACCTCTTTCTCTTCAAGCTAACCCTTCAGAGCATGTCAAAGATAATGCTGGTTGTTGGCACCTCTGTCTTGCTCCTAATCAGAATGTGTGCTCAGTCTAATTGTTCTATTACGGATGAGCATGAGCATCACATGAAGTTTGACCCTCACTGCAGAGCTACTGAACTGAAACAACTGTGGTAGGACACAGGCATGGACCATCCAAAAAGGCCCAGTCTAATTCTGGTGATTCTAGGACCAACCCTGGACTGGGACCATTGTTCTTTTACTGCAACACCAAACACACTATTTGTTGTTATCTCCTCAACACCCTATTATGATTCCTAACTTAGCAAAGTGCCCTTGATATAATACTTTTAAGATTAAGAAATCGACACTCAAAGTTATAAAGTGGCCTTTTATCATTTACCCTAGAAGGTGGTGACATGATTTTTCTTTACTAATTTTCAATACATCAAATGAACACTTAATTTCCAATTTTAAACATCAGATTACAAAGCTGGGTTTGATGTTTATATTTTATACTAACTCTACACAAATGCATGCACACACACACACACACACTGAGACAGGTGCATTTTGCTGATTTGAATGGTTTGCCATTAGAGTTAAGCATGCCTTACACAATCAAATAGAAGTCTTTTATTTCTTCTTATGTGTTAGATCTCTGTATAATATTCACACTGTCTGTTGCTTAAGGGCCTGACAGCATTAGCAAGTTATGTGGACACCCAAAGGGCTTGAGGACTCAATGTGCAACTGCTTTTTTCACAAATGGAAGACCCTGAAGAAATTGTTTCACTACATATTAGTTATTGTTCTACTGCATATTAAGCCTGTGGAAGTGTTTCACAACTCTCAAAGGCACATAAAGTTCAGGGATTCCTATCAAATTATTCTCCATCTGATGAAAAGAATGATACACCAGTAAGTGCAAAACCCATTACAAAGAGTGATGTGCAGTCCAAAATTTCAGAATACATTCTTTCTCTCACGCTGTGTGAGGATTAAATGCAGACCTTTACACACAGCAAACAACCACTTTAATCTGAATACACCTGTTGGAGCAGAAGCAAAATGGAGACAAGATGAACAGGCTATTGATGATCTAGGTGAAAACTGTTAGACTAGGGTATATGATGAAGTATAAGGTATGAAGGCTGGACAAGGTGTACGCACCTTCAATCCCCCAGCACTAAGGAGACTGAACTCAAGGCCAGAAGGGGCTACATAGTGAGACCTTGTCAAAACAATAAGAACAACAATAAAAAAAAACCAACTATACTTTGGCATGGAGCTCAGGGAGTTTTGTGAAAGTCAGAGCAACAACTAAGGGAGCTAGAGGACTCAAGGACTCTACAAGAAGACCTACAGAGTAAATTAACCTGGGCCCATGGGAGCTCACAGAGACTGAAGCACCAACCAAAGAGCATGCATGTATTGAACTTAGGCCCCCTAGAGCAGCTTGGTCATCATGTGGGTCCACTAACAATGGGAGTATGGGCTGTCTCTGACTCTGTTGCCTGTATTTAGATCCCTTCCCCTAACTGGGCTGCCTTGTCTGGCTCAGTAGAAGATGTGCTTAGTCCTGCTATGACTTGATGTGCCAAGTTGGGTTGGTACCCATGGGACGGTGCCTCCCCTTCTCAGAGGAGAAAGGGGAATGAAGAAAAGGGAGTTTGAGAGTGGGACTGAGAGGGGGGCTGGGATCAGACTGTAAAGTGAATAATAAAAATAAAATACTAGAATTTGTCTCAGTGCTACAGTGCTTACTTGTCCTGTGTACACCAGAACACCTGTGCCATGTTTACCTTTGCCCTTTATATCTCAGCTCCAGCAATTTTTTTTAAAGCAAACTCAAACACTACTTGTCACAGGTTAGGTTAGCTCTTTCAACACCAATATCGTAGCTGTTTATAACTACTTCTAGATATTTATATAATTTATAATTGAGCACTGACTTGTCTGGCCATTTAATTAAAAGGTAGAGTTGGGAGAGCCCAGCAAACTGTGAGCTTCCTGAGGACAGTCTTGTGACTGAGTGATCACTAATGAATGACCAGCTCCCAGTACAATGCCTACCAAATGGTTGACAGGTGGATGAATGAATGCTAAACCAGGGGCATATAGTCAGAAAAAATGCTAACTGTAGTTCTCATTCCTTATACAATGTTGGGACAGTATTCTAAAATTGCCTGAGACATCATCAAAGAATAGAGATAAAAGAAAAAAAAAACCCACTAGTGTTATCTTTTTAACGGTACTGACTTACTGACATGTTAAAGAAAACAGACAGTTGTTGTCTTACTTGTAAATTCCTCGGGACATATTTTCAATGTATTTTGCTTTGTCCTGTACTCCACAGTGGTAATGGTAGGTTTTAACACAGGCTTTAATTTCACATCCAATAGTAGCACCAGGCTGACTGCAAAGTGTACATTTCTGTTAAAAGGAAAAGAATAATCAGAAGCAGTACTTCAAGGCTTAGGCAACCTTTTTTTTTAAAGATTTATTTATTTATTATGTATACATTATTCTGCGAGCATGTACACCTGCACAACAGAAGAGAGCACCAGATCTCATTATAGATGATTGTGAGCCACCATATGGTTGCTGGGAATTGAACTTAGGACCTTTAGAAGAGCAGCCAGTGCTTTTAGCCTCTGAGCCATCTCTCCAGCCCTTAGGCAATCTTATCTATTCTATTTCTAGCATATTTAGCAAACTACTTCAATTTAAACAGAAAAGAACAGTCAGGAGCTGGTTCCATTACTCAGTAGTTATGAGTACCTGCCACTCTTAAAGAGGACCAGAGTCTAGTTCCCAGCAACCATGTTGTAAGGCTCACAAATTCCTATAGCTTCAACTACCTGGTTCTCACAGGTTGCAGGCAGCTTGCAACTGCCTGTAACTCTATGTATCTGATGCTTTCATCTGGATTCCGTGGGTACCCATATACATGTGACCACACAGGCAGACACACATACACATAAACAAAAATAAATATTAAGAAAATAAGGAAATAGCAGCCATTTTCTACTGAAAACTACGCCAATAAACTAAACTTACATAGCTGTGACACCATGTAAGACTGGGTTGTAAATATGCAGATGACACTTAATTTTGCCAAGCACAAAAGGAATAATATTGTGTATTTTAGTGGTTTGACTCCCTTTCCTTCCTGAAATCAGAACCTTTCCTTTTATGATTGGAACAAATGAGAAAAACGGGAAGCAATCCCTCCATCAAGAGGCTCACTAATGTTTATGGAATGGCACAGGGTGGCTGATAGGGCTGAGATCATTTCAAAACATCTCACTTTGGCCTATAAGCTTCTCCTAAATAATGCTGAGATTGGCAGGTGCCCACTGCAAAAGACCGTTCACAATGCACTAAGTCCAATAAACAAGAGGTAAAGAGAACTTGAATTTTTGTCCCACTTACATTAGACTTTTGCTAAACAAAATAGCACTGTGTGCTGCATAAGAAGATAAGGTAATGATTTTCCTACAATTTTAGCAATAAAAGTACAAAGTTTTATCAGTAAAGATTTCAGCTTCAAAGTGATCAAAATTAAAAACCAGGCAAAAACCAGACAGCCTGAACCTAAAGAACAGGTAATTTTCACACTATAGGACCCTCCACAAAGAAAAGGTCATTTCTTATGGAGTTGGACAAGGACCATACACATCTGAATCTATTGCATGAAAGACTGAAGGAGAACTTCACAACAGGGGGAATAGACAGACCACCCCATCCAGTATCAGCTATTATGTGACTGATAGCTAAAACATGGGATGATACAGTCCTTCCTCTGTAATATTATTTTGGCTCCAAGAGTTGGAACTGCATCTATTCATGCCCTTATGTATAATTCCTGGTTTATTTCATCTTAAAAATTACTTGATGTGCTATATGAGTATTTAGACTGCATATGGGTCTGTCACTACATGAATGTCTAGATCCCTCAGAACTGCAGTTACACACTGTTGAGCCCTGTGTAGGTGCTGGACTGGACCAGGGTCACCTGTAAGGGCAGCCAGTACTCTTAACTACTGAGCCATCTCTCTAGCCCCTTATTTCATTTTTCGAGTTTATTTTTTAATCTTTTTAATGATTATTTGTATTTTATGTATATGTGTATTTAGTCTGCATGCCTGTCTATTCTATGCCTGCAGTACCTACAGATGACAGAAGAGGGTGTAGGACCTCTGAAATAGTTAAAGATGAGCCATCATGTGGATGCTAAGAATTGAACCTGGTTCTCTGGAAGAGTGATGAGTGCTCATAATCACTGAGCCATCTCTCCAGCACTTATTTAATTTTTCAAAATATTTCTTTGATTTTTAAATATGTATTTTGTGTGTATGTGTGTGTGGAAATGTGCACACATGAGTAGAGAGTGTTGAATCTGGAGCTACAGTTACAGGGAGTTGTGACCTGGGTGCTGGTAACCCAACTCAAAAACTAGCACGTTCTCTTAACCCTGAACCATCTCTTCAGCCTCTGTAATTCCCAATTTAAATATAAATATGGACAATGGACAAACAAGTTTAAAAAGAAAACAAATGTAATTTGTGTTCTTTAATAAGTCAGAGAAAATGAGACCAGGGGCTGGAGAGGTGGCTCAGCAGTTAAGAGCACTAGTTTTTCTTCTAGACGACCAAGGTTCAATTCCTAGCAATCACATGGTGGATTACAACTATCTTTAGCTCCAGTTCCAGAGTACCCAAAGCCATCTTCTGACCTCCCTGGGCACTGCATGCACAAGAATACATGCAGACAAAACACTTATACACATGAATATATATATGTATGTATATTGCACAATTGTAGGGGCTGGAGAAATGGCTCAGTGGTAAATAACATATATCACTCTTGCAGAGGACTGGAGTTTGGTTCAAGCATCCACACTGTGGCCTACAACGTCCTTGCTACTCCAGCTGCAGGGAGTCTACTGCTGTTTTCTGGCTTCTACAGATATATGCATAAATATGTGTACATAGACACACACACACACACCTAAAAATAAAATAAAATCTAAAAAAAGAAAAGAAGCACAAATAATGCTTCATAGAAAGACTATGGGGCTTATCGTCCACCAGCAGCACCAGGTTCAGAGAAGAATTCCATCCCAAAAGAACAAGGTGGAGAGGACAGGGCAGGACACCTGACAGCTGTCTGACGCTTGTTTTTAATCACACTCACATAGGCATGAGCAACCCGAACACACACACACACACACACACACACACACACACACACACACAACACACACTATAAACAAGTAGCAATAATAAAACAGTTTAAGCAATAAGAATTAAAGGCACAGGTGAAACAAGTGCCACAACTGGTAACTGTCGAGCATTTGTTATGAGCCTTTGTTATGAGCCTGTCTGAAAATTTTCACAACCAAACTTGAAAAAGGATTTGCCTTTCACTGACCCTCCACAATCATCAACTCCAAGGCTGTACTCTTTCTTTTTTTAAAGATTTTTATTTATTTATTATGTATACAATGTTCTGACTACATGTATATCTGCATGCCGGAAGAGGGCACTAGTTATCATCATAGATGGTTGTGAGCCACCATGTGGTTGCTGGGAATTGAACTCAGGACCTCAGGAAGAGCAGCCAGTGCTCCTAACCTCTGAGCCATCTCTCCAGGACCCCAAGGCTGTACTCTTAAAGCTACTGACCAGTGACCAGGTTATATTCAAAACTAGAAAGTACTTTATATTCAGTTTCTCGATAACTGGAGAAATATGGAAGATGCCCTAAATTTAAAGCAGAATCAAGAGTATTATGGTATAACACAAATATGTACATTAAAAAAAAAAAAACACAGACCATCCTTTTTCCTCGCTTAATCTCTTGAAGTACAGTTTTAATATCAAAATCTCCAAATTCTGCTCTTGAGGTTGTTGTGAGCTGGACAGTGCCGGAAGAAAACAACTACAAAAGAAAACCACAGAACATCACCACTGAACAGCTCTAATGAGAAAAGACTAAATAGCACAGTAAGAAATTATTAAATGTCTGTAACTCCCAGAGCAAAAGACCATGCCTAAATAATCAGTATCAACTCAAGTATTTTAAATATTTTTCTGTCTCACTACAATATAAACCAAAATAAAAACAATTAAAAACCCAAGTAAGACGGGAGTTAAGATTGAATACGCTGCTTAAGTAAGAAAGATCTCAATAATATCATCCCTTTTGCCCAATCATTTAGTAGTCCCAGAAATTCTTGAAAAAGTTTCAATTGGCAAATTTCAACTGACAATCCAGATTAGAATCCTTTCTGATTCTTCTATTTCTAAAACAAATATATAATTAAAATCTGTTCTATTGAGGTCCTTAGGACACATATTCTAAAAAAGAAAATTCTGAGTAAATCTAGTATGCACTCTAGTCCAGAACTTCTGTTTATTTGGAGCTTTTGGGTGGTATTGTCTTAAATTTATTACACTTACATATTTCTATATGTGCCACTGCATGTGGGTGGAGTTCAAAGAACTTGTAGGAGTGAGTTCTCTCTCTCCTACATTACAAGTCCTGGGGGTAGCACATGCCTTGGCTTGCTGGGCCATTTCACAGACCCAATTTATTTGGATTTTGAGACAGTGTCTAACTATGTGCTGTGGGTTGGCCTTGAACTCAAACTTGAGATGCTCTTTCTGTTTCAGCTTCCCAAGTGATGGTTTCAATGGCTTGTGATTTCACACCTAAGTAACAACTTCTTAAATAAATAACTTCTCATAATCATAATAAGTGAGATAAGTAGTTCAATAGAATCTAGCTCAAGTGATCAATCAGGACAGGATCTAAGGATGTAAAGACAGAATCTCTCCAAGTAATTTGAGAGTCTTTTAAGACTGCCATGGAAGTCGATCAGGCTGGCCTTTAACTTGAATATCCACCTGTCTCTGCCTCCCAAGTGCTGAGATTAAAGGCATGCATAACCACCTCGTGGCCCCAAATCTTAATATACTTCAAACTTAAAAAAAAAAAACAAAAAACAGGATTTAAAGTAATATGAATTATAGTTACCATACTGAAATACTCTATAATTACTTTATAAGAATTTCATAAAAACCTTTAAGAATGTTTATAATCGTCTTGAGCTTCAACTTAAAACCTCATAAATATCACTGTTATGGTACTTAATACACTAGCTACAAAGAGAAATCCTGTCTTGAAAAAACAAAAACAAAAACAAAAAACAGGTCTGGAAACATAACATATTACTTTTGGTCGTTTATATTAATTGTCAACTTGACACAATCCACAATCACCTTGCAGACAAGTCTCTAGATTAGCCTTAGGTGGAGAGACATACCCTAAATGTAAATGACACCATTCCATGTGGGCTGGGTCCCAAACTGAATAGGGGAGAAGAAAGCCGAATACACACATTCGTGTCCTCTGCTTTTTGACTGTGGATATAATGTGACCAGTTGCCTCATGCACCTGCCATAACAGCACTTCCCCACAATGGACCTTCCATTTGCAGTATAATCTGAACTAAATAAACTCACCTTTCCCCTTCTTCCCTCCCTTCCTTTTTCTTTCTTTTTGTCTTTTGAGACTCAGTCTCATTATATAGTTCTGGCTGGCCTGGAGAACTCCGAGAACTGCCTACCTCTGCCTCCCTAGTGGTGGGATTAAAGGCATGAGCAACTACACCCAGCCCACATCCATCCTTTCTTAACTTGCTCTAGTCAGTATTTTGTCAAAGCAATGAGTCAGGTAACTAATACTTTACTATGCAAAGCTCTAAAACAATGTTTGAAGCAAAAGTGCTATATGAAATTTCCAGCTAAATGAGTTTTGAAAACCATGTTACAAAACCATGCCTACCATGCACTTGTAATGTGCAGCTGCCTTCTTGGCATTAAAGATGTGCAACTTCCCTCTCGCTTCATTTTCTTCCTCCCCTACATGGCAGAATCCACATTTAGGCCTGGTGTCATTAGGACTGCTCCTGTGTGGAGACCTATCCCGCTGTAAATATAGAAGGGGGAAACATACGTAAAAATGGATTCAAAACTTTTTAAAGACCTCAAACAATAAAACTTACCTGTAAACACAGCTTCAATGAAACTCTTCATGTTGCACAAATAGGAGGAATGGACTAGTTTTCTACTTACGTAGGAACTACTTTCCATCTCATCTGTTCCATGGGAAGATGTGGATCTGGTATCTTCTGCCAGCCCTTTAAAATTGGTTTTTCGTGGTCTTCCTTTGCGACTTTTCTTCTTAGTCTTTGGAGAGGAGGGCTCCAGTTCATGCTCATTAAAACTCTCTTCTAAATCACCTGTTTAAAAGGAAACAAAAAGCTTTACACGGATCGGTCTTAACAGCCAGCACTAGCTCCATGAGTCTCCAGGAGCTATGCTCTTCATTAGCATGAAGCAAGGACACCTGGTCAGTGGTATATTCAACAGAGCTCAATCCAGTGTTTTAGATTTTAGATAACTGAATACAAAACTTTTGATTGTAATCACTATAACCTTATTTCCTTTGACTCTGTAGTTTTCTATAAAAATGAGTTCTGTGATGCTGGTTGTAGGGCTTTTGTTTTTATTTTATTTTTAAATAATTGTATACATTCACTTGTATCCCAGCTGTAGCCCTCTCCCTCTTTCCCTCCCAATCCTCCCCTCCCTCCCTCATCTCCTCCCTGCCCCCTCCCGAGTCCACTGAGAGGGGGTGTCCTCCTCTCCTTCCGTCAGGTTGTAGGGCTTTTAAACACCATTAGGTCAGCTATAATAATCTCACTTTTCAGTCACACCGGCCACATGTCAAGGACTAATTAGGCACACCAGGCATGTGGCAGCAGTGTGAGCAGAGACTTGAACTGTGTCTATCACTGCAGTTCTACTGGAGAGCAGTGATGTAGATAGTTCACCCATTATGAAAACTAAATGAACAACTTCAACTTTAAAGCTACGTATGACCAAGCTAATTGATCAAATAATTAAACATGTCCTAAGTACAAAAAGAAGCTCTAACAAAAGCAATATAAAACCATTTTGTGAGTTAGCTGCATACACTTTCATTAAAAATTTTCTTACAAATTTTAGAAATTTTATAACTACTTTTCCCTTAAATTAAGAAATGATTTCTACCATTAACAGAAATTTTTTTCACTCAGTTATACACTATAAATATTTATTTATTAAAGGTCCATTGTATGTGCCTCTGAGATGGCTTGGGGGGTGAAGGTGCTTGCTGCTTAAGCTTAGCAACCTGAGTTTGATCCCTAGGACTGACATAAAGGCGGAAGAGAGAAACAACTCCATAAAGTTGTCCTCTGACCTCCACATATGTTCTCTGGCACATACAGGCATCATACATACACACAGTAAGCATTTTTAATTTTGCTATATATAATGTATTTAATATTCAAAAATGGTATAAAAACAAATATTAATTTGCCTTGGGACCAAACTATACAAGTTTTAGGCAATGCTCTAATACATTCATTGGTTTTCCTTTAGCATGTTACAGACTTTAATTCTAGAAACCCATTTCTTAGTGAGAAATTGTATCTGCTCCTATTCTCAAATGCCAAGCTCTATCTTAGGACATACATTCACGATGGGGAAAAAAAGGACCACTCAATTACTATATCTGAATACAGGTAAACTGAGGGACAACAAGTATTAGATTATAAAAGTTATACCCATGAGCCCCAGACGGTGAGGAGAACTATGTAAAACCAATTTTAGGGGCAGTGAAATGGCTCGGCAGGTAAAAGTGCTTGGTGCCAAGCCTGAAGACCTGAGTTCAGTACCTAGATTCACACAATAAAAGGATGTACACTGTGCACTGACCCCAAGAGACACTGAAACACACACGCACAAACACACACGTGTAATTGTAATAAACATTTGAAAATTAATTTTAATAAGCACCTTTGTACTAGTGTTTTAAATAAGCAATGTGCTGCTTTCTAATCATAAGAATGGAGATTGTTCATCCATCACTGATGAGAATATAAGCTAGCACACTTTTTATTCTATTTCATTGCTTTTACATTTTAAGAAAGATTTGCCTATTTTCATTTTATATGTGGATGTGCCAGCATGAATGTATGCTTACTACCTATGTGCCTGTACCCAAGGAAGCCAGAAGAGAGTACTGGAGCCCTCAGAACTGGAGTTAAAAGCAGTTAAGAGCCACCACATGCGTACTTGGCCCTCTGCAACTGCAGTATCTCTCCAAACCCTTTTTAAACTTTTTTTTCTGAGACAGATCTGTACTCTGAAGTCTGGGCTGGCCTTGAACTTATAACATTCCCCCTAGCTTGACATCCTGAGTGCTGGAGTCATAGGTTTGAGTGACCATATTCACAGCCTAAAAATTATCTTAAATAAATCAACTTTCATAATCATAGTTCCTTGTAGATACTCAAATATTTAGTGATTATAAAGGTCTTATTAATATACTTCTACAAGCACAGACTAGTAGTCAGAGTTATAAGCTAGAGCTCCTTGCTATCACCAATACCTTTTCAAAAAATTGGCTTTTCTCTTTGTGTATTTACATGCACATTCATGCTGGCCTCCGCTGAAGCCAGAAAGGGAGGATGGACCCACAGGAGCTGAAGTTATAGGAGTAGGTACCTGATAGGATGAGGGACTGAACTCTGTGGTCCTCTGAAAGAGCAGACCCATCTCTCTATCCCCACATTTATTAACTGAAAACTTCTTTTGAAGTTGTATTTCTTTTTATTGTATGTGTATGGGTATTTTGCAGGAATATGTCTGTGCATCATATTCTGCAGTCCCTAGAGGCTAGAAGCAAGTGTCAGGACTTCTGGAACTGGAGTTACAGACTGTTGCTAGTTGCCATGTAGGTGATGGGAACCAAACCAAGGTTCTCTGTAAGAGTACCCAAATCTCTGAATTGCTGAGCTGTCTCTCCGGCTCCATCCTCTTATTTTTAAAATGTTGTTTTTAAAAAGAATAAAGAAGGACCAGAGAGATGGCTCAATGGGTAAAAATGCTTGCCACCAAGCCTGAAAATTTGACATTAGTTTCTGCATGTACATGTGCATACAGAAACATACACAAAAATAACTGCAAAATGCATATAAATAATGTGAATAATTTAAAAATTAAAGAAATAAGCAATATAGATCCTATTCAGACACACATACCAGGGCTACACAGAGAAACCCTGTCTCAAAAAGCAAACAAAAAAAATTCTAAATTCGAAAATTCTACCAGTATCATCAAGTCGCTAGATCTCTGTTGCTCTGTAAAAAGCCAAGTACCTTTGCCATCCACACCACTTAGCTAAATCATAACTTCTCAAGCTTTAAAGATATAACCAGCTAGGGATCTTGTTAAAGGTTGGTCCTTTTGAGAAAGTCAGCAAAAGGCCTGAGATTAGAGGTTTCTAACAAGTTCTTGGACAAAAGCTCACCCTGCCGATCTACACTACATTCTGTATGGAAAGGAGCTATGACACTCACTTCTCTCTGTTGCTGACAACCGCCAGTTCCTGGTCATGTTCCCTCACACAGCAGGCTTTCTTTAGCACATGGCTCTTCTCCGCTCCAACCTGTCTTCGTTCTGACCAATGTCAACTCTCCATGTGGGCCATCCAGTGAACACCTAGCTACTCAGTTCCCTTACCTTCAAGGATGTCCTCCATCAAGCAGCCGGCTGCTAAAGTCACACCCAGATACCTCATTATCACCTACAATGCCTTTACCTCTGAAATCCCTTTATGTGACTTTGGGAGCATACCTACTTGCTTTCCCAAGCATTTGCAGTTTCAGTGTTCTTCATCCTTACCTCCAAGTCCACTCCTTTCTGTTTTTTCTTCTTTCCTGACTTCACTTCCTCCTCATCCAGCCCAGATTTTACTCTTACAAATATTCTTAACTCTTTCATACCTCTTTGTTGAAGCCACATGACAAAACCTCAAGTATTTTATGTTTCTGATTTATTAAGAGGGAGTTTTACACTGAAGCCTAGGCTAGCCTCAAATTCTTTCCAATCTTCCCTCTTTTGGTTCCCAAATTCTGGTACTACAGGCATAGTTTTTTTTTGATACTGGGTTTCTCTATTCTGGAACTTACTCTGTAGACCAGGCTGGCCTCGGCTTCTGCTTCCTGAGTGCTGGGATTAAAGGCGTGTACCACCATGTCCAACTGAATTGCCAATTCTTAATTAAGCAACTTTCTCTATGTTGTATCCAGGACTGAGAAGTGACATGACCATAACTGTGTGTGTGTGTGTGTGTGTGTGTGTGTGTAAGTAAACATGGATACACATAATTACATACATGTGAAAATCCACAGAATGCTTCTTATCACCTCAGATAAATTGAGGAATTCAGGTGATAATGATGTGACAATGTTGTATCACAGATTGAAACAAGTGCACTGCTCTACTCTTAGTTGAGAGCTAAGGGGATTCTGTATGTTCACAGGAAAAGACTCATTCAATCTTTTTGCTATTAACTTAGAACTGCCCTAAACAGGGCCTAGAAGGATGCCTCAGCATTTTAGAGCACCTCTTGCAGAGGATCTGTGTTCAATTCCCAGCATCCATGTGGAGATTCACAACCATCCATAACTTCAGCTCCAGGGGCTCCAATGACCTCTTTGGAGTGGTGGTCTAGTGGCTAGGATCCAAGGGTTCCAGTGACCTCTTCTGGCTTCCATGGGAAACACACACACACACACTTTTTCCATGGGCAATACACACACACACACGTACACATACTTACATGCAGGTAAAACACCCATACACATAAAATAAGTCTAAAATTGTAAACGCTGCTGTGAATAGTAAAAGACTTAGGGTGTAGCTGTAAAGCACTTGACTGGCATGCATGGACCCTGGGCTCAGTATCTAGCACCATAAGAAAAGAGCCTATTAGGGGACAAGCCCCCTTGAACTCCCATTGAGTGTTCCCATGCTTCTTTACACACAAACTTATTAGAGACTTGCCTCCAAGTCACTACTCAGTGGCTTATATCTCGACTTCTCTACCTAAAACATTCCATAAAGTCACAAATGGCTCTCCTGTCACTGAACCAGTGGATGTTTTCTCAAGAACAATATTAACCATTTAGTTCCCTGTGGAGCTACACTCTACATTTCTTGGATCCTATAACTTTAATACTAACCTGATTTTCCTCCTACCTCTCTAGCCATTTCCCCTCTGCCTTTAAAAGCCCATCCATCTATATCTATCTTTCAACGATTAATATTCTTCAAGACTAAGTCTTAGGCCTTCACCTCTTCTGAGCTTTCTCCTCTTTATCCTTAGGCACCTTTTCCTCCAGTGTCAGACAGACTGAGCAACAGTGGCAAATTCTTATCTTTAGCCAAGGCCTCTATTCAGAACACTAGAGTGTTATTAATCCACCCATCTACTTAGCTAATACCCCTACATGGATAGCACATAATAAATTTCAAACTTGTTAACTCATTAACATTCTCCATAGGCTTCTTCCAACTCTACCACTACCTAAATAAATAGCATCATTCAGTAACTGATCTACTTATAAAACCTTGGTGTTACCTGTGACACCTCTGTCTTAACCTGGATTTAACCCCCATGTTCTATTTCCAAAACAGATGACATGGGTTTCCAGCATTTAATATGAAATACTATTTTACTTGCTTTATTATAAGATATTCTTGGTTTTAATGCTTCATAATACTTTATACTATATAAGGCTAACATGACAGATTCATACAGCATTTGCCATATACTAAGTATCAGAAATATTGAGCTACAGACAGTAAATGTTAAAGAAACAGTCATAGGTATCGAGTCCTTTGCTCTAGAGATCAATGAAGAATAGTTCCCAGAGAAGGCCTGAAATAAATGTACATTGTTGCTGACAAAGTACTCAATATAAAATAAATTGGAGGGCTGGAAAGATGGCTCAGAGGTTAAGAGCATTGGCTACTGTTCCAAAGGTCCTGAGTTTAATTTCCAGCAACCACATGGTGGCTCACAACCATCTAAGGTGAGATCTGGTACCCACTTCTGGCAAGCAGGTGTATATACAGGAAGAACACTGTATACACAATAAATAAATCTTTAAAACAATTTTTTTGAACTAAAAAGCCAAATTTTCTAAATATAAAATTTGCCAGTACTGGGGTCTAGAGAAGTAGCTCATTGGTTCAAAGCCTTGACTGCTCTTCCCAGCATCCACACAGCAACTTGCAACTGTCCTTGCATCTATCCTGCTCCAGGGGATCTAGAGCCACCTTCTGGCCTTCTCCATGGACAGTAGGTATGCATGTGGTGCAGAGATGTACACACAGGTACATAAAAGAAAAATGTATCTTAAAAAACTGCAATACATTGAGATTCTGCCTCGGAATGGAGAGATGGCTCAGTGGTTAAGAGCACTGGCTGCTCTTCCAGAGGTCCTGAGTTCAATTCCCAGCAACCACACCATAGTTCAAAACCATCTATAATGGGATCTGATGCCCTCTTCTGTTATATAAGTGGATACATGCATATGCATAAATTACATACATAAATACATTTTAAAAGAAAGATTATACCCCCAGTTCCAGAGCATTAAGTATAAAATATACAGTATATCACAAGAAAATAAAAGGACCTAATAGTCTATATAAGTATACCGTGAACCCAAAATGAAGCCAATTTGAAGTTGTTCATAAAGTATAACCTAGAATTAGGACTCTATCACTTAGCAAAAGGCACTCAAAATCATGCTAGTGGGGTCTTTCAGAAGTTTCAGGCAGTAAGGACACTTGCTGCTAAGGCTAAAGACGAGTTCAATCCTGGATGACATGATAGAAGGAGACAACCAACTCCTACAGGTTGGTTTCTGTCACACATGACACAGATATACATAC
The DNA here is from genome assembly GCF_030254825.1 of Meriones unguiculatus. Taxonomy (NCBI): domain Eukaryota; kingdom Metazoa; phylum Chordata; class Mammalia; order Rodentia; family Muridae; genus Meriones; species Meriones unguiculatus. Next base: position 120,432,185 of record NC_083369.1, read on the forward strand.
ACACGCACACACACATGTGCATGCACAGGCACAAACACACACTTCCACTAAATCATCTTTCTTTATACAGTCTGCACTGTAGTAGCTCTTCCCTACCACTAGAGGGCAATATTGGTTTAGAAGTCCACAAAATAAAATGGGAGCCAGCTATGTTAATCAGTATACATTAATCATCTTTAATTATCTCAAGTATCCTGTCCCAGTATATTCATATACTTGTATTAATCAGATCATGAATCTTAATCCTCAGCTCTTAACATAGATGGCCACTCTAATCATAAAAGGGCACTTCCTGAAACACTGTTAAAATCTTGAAGAAATGGAATGATAGGAAAGCTTCCTTAACACTGGTTCTTTCTTTCTTTCTTTCTTTTAGTGTTTGGGATAAACTCCAGAGCATCATACACACCAAGCAAGCCGCTTACCACTGAGCTACACTGCCAGTCCCTACTTAAAACTTCCCACAAAAGATTTTTGATTCATTTCTAGACTTGAGTGAAAAAACTTGGTAAAATTGTTATACAGGCTTTTTAATCACACTTTATCACCTCAAAGTATTTTATTCTTATTGTTTATTCAGTCTGTTTCCAAAAAGGTCAGAAAAGGACACTAGATTCCTGGAGTTGGAGTCGCAGGCAGATGTGAAGTGCCTGATGGGGATGCTAAGAACCAAATATTAGATATCTAGATTATTATCAAATGCTCTTAACCTCTAAGCCAGCTCCCTAGCCCTCTACTCTCCTTTGTAAACAACCAAAAAAAAAGTTTTAGAGAAAATTCATTTATTTTTATTTATGTATGTGTATGCCTGCTTATCTATATTCAATGTGGAATTTATATCTAACCACTAATCTAATTATATATATTTGTGGAATATAGCCTAATAACTAAATACATGTATACAGTATGTTATGGCCAATTATGGTTGGCATGTATATCTACTAAACCATTTCTTCTAAATATTTATTTATTTGTTTGTTTGGTTTTTTTGTTTTTGTTTTTGTTTTTTTTTTTTTTGAGACATGGTTTCTCTGTGTAGCCTTGGCTGTCCTGGAACTCGCTTTGTATATCAGGCTGACCTCAACCTCACAGAGATCCTCCAGCCTCTGCCTCTCTGAGTACTGGGATTAAATGCATGCGCCACCACCACCAATACCCAGCTTTCCTTAAAATATTTTAATTAGCATATAATAATTATAATAAATATACAGTACATGGCTATTTTAATGCATGTATATAATGACTGTATTTCTAACTAGCAGTTTAAAGCATTTTTATTAATGTGGAATTCAGATATAAAAATAGTACGGTTTACTATTAGGGAAGCAAAGTACTAAAGAACAGAAAGGGTCAGTGCCCAGCTCTTTGATCACCTCCCCATGAGGGGCGGTACAGCCTTGCCAGGTCACAGAAGAAGACAATGCAGCCACTCCTGAGGAGACCTGATAGGCTAGGATCAGAAGGAAAGAGAGGAGGACTTCCCTATCAATGGACAAGGGGAGGGGCATGGGGAAAAGAGGGAGGGTGGAATTAGGAAGGAATGAGGGAGGGAGCTACAGCTGGGATACAAAGTGTAAATTGTAATAAATAAGAAATAAATTTGTAAAAAGATCAGAAAGGGAACCAGTTTTAATAATTATGCCAGTAATTAGGTAAGTTAATTTTCTAAAGATTTATTTATTTTTCTTAAGGTGTGTGTGTATGTATTTAGGTGTATGTGAGTACAGGTACCCATAGATGCCATCAGACCCCAGGAGCTACCCAGCATGGCAATTGGAAACTCAGATCTCAGATCCCCTAACAAGATGGCTTCTATTTCTCCAGTCCCTACATAAGTCTTTTAAAATGATCAATTTCCAAAGCCCAGCATGGTGGCGAATGCCTTTAATCCCAACATTTTTGGGAGACAAAAGCAAATGACTCTCTGTGAGTTCAAGCCTAGCCTGGTTTACATAGTTAAGTTCCAGGACAGCCCAGGTTACATAATGGAGACCATAGGGCTGGAGAGATGGCTCAATGGTTAAGACTACTAGCTGCTCTTCCAGAAGTCCTGAGTTCGACTCCCAGTATCCACATGGCAGCTCACATAATGAAGTTCCTGTTGTAAAAGGATCAACTTTCTAAAATATCAGTATTTAGTCCATTTTAGTATTTAGTCCATTTGAACAGAAGAGTCTTAGAAGCTAACAAAAATTTAAAGATTGAGTCTAAGCTAAATGAAAACATGGGATAATCTGAAATTGAACCAAATATACTTTATACTGCTAGTCAATTTATCAAAACCATCTATTTGAAAAGGTTTGGCCCAAGAGTTGGAGAGGTGGCTCAACAGTTAAATACACAAGCTGCTTTCCCTGAGGACCTAAGATTCAATTCTCAGCACCCACATGGCAGCTCACCACCCTCTGCAACTCCAGTTCCAGTATATCTGACACCCTCTTCTGACCTCTACTGTCACCAGACACACTCATAGTATACAGACATACCTGCAGGCAAAACACCTACACACTTAGAATAAAATTTAAAAAGAAATAGAAAAGGGTTGATTCAAGTCAGAATTCAGCTTGAGAACCAACTTCCCCATATCTTTTGAAGACCAAATGCAACCTGGCTAACAATGTAACGTAACTTTAAATGTCACTAATGGGCGTGGAGAGATGGCTCAGAGGTTAAGAGCACTGGCTGCTCTACCAAAGGTCCTGAATTCAACTCCTAGCAACCACATGGTGGCTCACAGCCATCTATGAGATCCTGTGCCCTCTTCTGGCATGTAGGTGTACATGCAGGCAGAATAATGTATAAATAACACATAAATCTTTTAAAAAATAACTAATGTAACCTAACTAAACTAGTTTTGTAACTTTAAGTGGAAACAAACTATAAAATAACTTGATAGGCTCCTACTTCAAATTTAGTTACTTATAAAGATGTCTATTTTTTTTTCTAGAAAAAAGCATAGTATGTCTCCCCTTATTTCCCAGTGTAGGATGTGTTTTTAAATTCCCAGTGGATACACAAAATCAGGAATAATACTAAATGTGGTTTTCTGTACACATGCCTATTCATGATAAAGCCTGATTTATAGAGTTGGACACAGCAAAACATTAACAACAACTATTTATAAACAATATATTGTACTCAGAGCCGATTAATTTATATGTTACTCAAACTGATTTAAAACTTGTTTATTTTTGGAAACTTCCACTTAATAATTTTGGACGATGATAGCCCAGAAGGTTGAAACCATGGAAAGCAAAATCATGGATAAAGCTAGCACAATGTGTTGAAATTTTACAAGCAGGAATGCTGATCCAAAGCACATTAGTATTCCTGGGTTCACACTGTGATAGCTAAGGGGAGCAAGAATCCCAATGACCACCTGCACGGGGACATGTTACCCTTACATCCCTTCCTAATGTGGCTCACATTTTCAATGTATACTTCATAAGTTTTCTGGGGTAAATTTTTTCTTTGAAAATTTAGCTCTTCATCACATTGGCTTGATCTAATGGCATCCCAAATTATTATAAAGATATTTAATAAGTCCTAACTTAAGGAAAAACTTAGTAGAGGACCACTGACTCATGTTTTATTCTGATTTCTTCTTGAAACATAAAACTGGCTAATGAAACATACCTTCAGAGTTATGTGCAGTCTCCTTGTGTTTTCGACAATAAACGCTGAGGGGGGAAAACACAAAATTATGAACTATGCAAACTAAATTCAAAAAATGAGCAGTACAGTCCACCCCATTCATTAACTGAATTCATTTTTTTTTAATCTCACTGTTACACTTCCTAAATAATTTCTGTAACCATTACATATTCAAAACAGCCTTTATAGTGATGATGAAATGCTTTGAATGGGGGGGGACTTTTAAAGCCTGAAGGAAAGTATGACTGCTTTAAAACAAAGCAAAGTGAAAGAGTTACATGTAAATTCCCTGTGAAGGTTTCTCTCGGATCTGAGCTTTGTCATGCAATGCACAGTGGTAGTGGTATGTCCTGTGGCAGGTTTTCACATCACAGCCAATCGTTGCTCCAGGACAATGGCACAAAGAACACATCTAGAGAAAAACAACAAAACAATATTCAAATGTGATTTTGCTAATGGTCACAAACAGGCTAGGGACATTCCAATTTCTGCAAGGAAAAACAAGCTGCTTATTGAAAAACTTCTAATTCATGTTATTTTCTTATTTTGTCTCCTAAAAATAATTTGAATATTCTGGTAGTACTCTTTTTTTTTTTTTTTTAACTGACAAAATGTACAGGATGTTATGTCTCGTATTTCACTGTGGTCAAGATAACATTGGAAATACTGTAAATCATGGATCTGAGCTATATATAAGTAACAGTATAAAAGAGATAGACCTCTTTTGCAATCCAGAACTTACTGTATACAAGCAATTAGGAAAAATATCTCATGAGAATTTTTTTCCTTACAATTTCTATTTAAATCAGTCAGAGGGCTAATGATAAAGCTCAGTGGTATACTGCTGTCCCAGTCACAATGCTGAAATTTTTTTGAAATCAGATTTAAATGAAGATTTATTAAACAAATGAGGAAGATTATTACAGATTTAAATGAAAAGCTTCTGAGAAGAACTCCCCTATACTATTTGAGAACCTGGTAAAATCAAATCCATGTTAGGCCAGTAGAGAAGATAATAGAATTATATAGTAGTTTTAAAACCTTGAGTTGAGGATATTTTGTGATATCTAATTGATTATATATACTGTGAAAATATGCCTGTCTGCTTCAATTTAATCTTACTTAACTTCTGCATTATGAATTCAAGCCAACAGAAAAAGATTCTTTCAACTCAATATATCTTACATTCTAAACTTATTATATTATAAATAACCAGCTCACGCTCTAAATTTAGAAAACAATTCTTTTCTAAATGTACATAAGAATCATTATTAATAATTTTGGTTTACAAAACACAGTGTACTGTACCCAGTGGGCGTTTAATGAGCCATCTCCTAAGCCATAAATGCCATATCAAATGAATCATAGTAAGGTAAACCTAAATCTTAATTTTGTTTCCTGGTTGCCAGATACCTTGCTTTAAATTCTGATTTCAATACTCAGGAGACCAAGGCAGGACGATCAAGTTTCAGACCAGCCTGGGCTACATTACTGAGGTTCTAGCTCCAAAAACTAAAAACATGATCAAATAACAAGCAAACAAACAAAAGATACTTATGATTGTAATGTTTGGGCTACTTGGTCCCTGAGCAACATTGATGTACTAAGGGGCTAATATAAATTCCAATAACATTTCTCCTATTTCTCTATGGAAATCAAACACTCAATCTCATTCATACTACCATTTTTAAAAATACAGGTAAGTAAAAAAAAATACTCTCAATGTAGGTACTTCCCAGAAAACAGCAGGGCTACTATCTACTATTAATACACAAGAAATAAGCTACTTCTTCAAATGAGTACTGAAACTCGAAGTAAATTACCATAAAAAGAAACACTGTGCTGATGGGGAATAGCAAGATCACAGAGCATTTGCCCACCAGGTGTGAGGCCCTAGGTTCAACTTCCAGCTGAACCAAAATGAAAAAGTTATTTTTGAAAGTATCAGGGTTAGCGTAGCCAGTGCACTCAATGGCTGTCTCTCAACTGAGAAGGGAAAGAAAACCAAAATATTCAAGTATTTTTTTGTGGGGATTATAAACTCAGATCTGTCCAAAGAAAGTTGTTTAAGCAGCTATGGTAATAGAAACCAATTTCATAAACAGTAAGAGAAAACACACAGGAAGAGCATGTTTCTAAAGTTAAAAGCTTATTTTGTTGTCAGTTCTAGTCAATGAAAAATATGACAAAATATCAGTAAAAATATTTTCGACTTTACCTAATTACTTTCAGGTATTTCTAAAAATGATGGCAACTTGAGTTCAGGGTTAGAATAAGCTGCACTGAGACCCTTACTTGGAAACAGTAACTATAGAGATGTTTTTGTGGATAAGAATACTGAACTCAGGTTCAGGCCTCAGGATCCACAAGGTGGGGATCCAACATTCTTTTCTGACCTCCAAGGGAACTGCACAACACAGGCTCAACACTCACACACATCAAAACAGAGCAGATACACACAGAATAACTTACAAGCTGTATGACCCAGGACTCGGAAAAGTAAACTTGAGGATAATTCAGTTCAAAGAACACAATGCAGAGTATAACAGATTAACTCTTCTAGAAACAAAATTGAGAGCTTAGAGATAAATATCAGAATTAAAGAAGGTGGGAAAGAAGATAGGTGGGTAGACCCATTTCTGAAATGCTGTGGCAAATTCAAATAAAAGGTCTTTTCTTAAAAAAAAAAAAAAAAGAAAGGAAAATAAGAAAAAGGAAGGAAGGAAGAAAGGAAAGAAGAAAGAAAGAAAGAAAGAAAGAAAGAAAGAAAGAAAGAAAGAAAGAAAGAAAGAAAGAAAGAAAGAGAAGGAAGGAAAAAACTTAGAAAGAAAGGGAGAATCATTATTCTTTGGGGACTTGGCTGCTGGGTAGGTTCCCCATACCCCAGTGGATGGCCTCACACATATGCACATATGGGCAGCAATAATTGGACTCAGGGGGCTAGTAATAGCAAAAGAAAGTCCAAAAAGTTAGCAGGGCAACAAGGTGAGGGCCATTAGGAGGAACTGGAGGGAGGTAATGGTCGATGCATATGATAGAAAAAAAATTGCATAAATGTATGAAATGTTCGATGACTGAAAAAAATTAATTTAGAAGAGAGTTGGACTCAGTGGCACATGCCTTTAATCTCAGCACCAGGGAGGTAGAAACAGGGGCAGGCAGATGTCTTTGAGTTCCAAGCCAGCTGGGGCTACAAAGTGAGACCCTGTCTCAAAAAAAAAAAACAACAAAAATAATCACACAAAAAGAGACGAAAAGAGAACCAATCGTTACCACCACCATCATCATCACAGCAAGGCATGCCAGATGGACCCTAGTACTGGTACCGAGTGCCTGCCTTTACAGGAAACATTTGCGCTGCCACTTTCATCATGCTTTCACTGTATCCCTGGTGCCTTCCAATGTGGGAAAATAAAACTAATGTGAGAGGAACATGTTTTTCAAGAACAATGGTGTCCTTTCTCTGCTCAAAAAGGGGGGAGGGCTGACCAACCTACCAAATATTCTCCTGAGAGCTAATTTCCTTTCCCCTAATGTAGGTATAAATGTTAATTCTCAGCTTACTCTGCTTGTATCCTATTCCATATTCTTGCTTTAAAGACACAAAGACATCGTTACTGATAATGCCTTTTCTTTTACCCCAATCCCTCTCCAGCTTGCTCCTGGAAGACGCGAGCAACCTCAGTTATGAATCTCCAGCTCCGAAGTTGGAGACTTTGGGAAAGGAGGTCCTGTCACAGGGAATTGCACAGCATTTCCACTGTATGCTCAGAAGCCGTGGTAACAGCCAGAAGTTCTGCTATGCTAACGTGGGTTAAGCTGCACCACAGACATAAGTCTCAAGGAGCTGACCCCAAGATGAAAGAGGAACCAAGTCACGCATGAGAGGACATGCAGGGAACTCAAAAGTGTAAGACTTAGCTAAACTATTGTAGGAAGCGGACAGCAAAGCATACCTGTGCTCCAGTCAAGTGAACAGGGCCAAGGACAAAACTGAGTCTCCACAGCGTCTTAAGGATCAAAAGGAAAAATACTATTTTCTCAGTAATTGTGGGGAGGAAAAGGAAAATGAGGTTGCCAAGTTCATGAATAAGCAGAAAAAGAAAGTATTTGTGGAAAAGCTAGAATCCAGTGGCTACACAGAAACCCATATTGCACCGTTCCATACAGCTGAGCTGGAACAGACATAGTCTCAAAGCTGAACAATGTGGTTAACTGCTTTGGAGACGCTCAGAAAATTGCTTTGACTGCAGAAAATGCAAAGGAAGATAGGGAAAGAAGCCATGGTCATAAGCCTATAAGGCAAAGACAAAAGTTGTCCAAAGACCTAAAGAAAGGGACACCAGTATCTAGGAGCCATGGTCATAAGCCTATAAGGCAAAGACAAAAGTTGTCCAAAGACCTAAAGAAAGGGACACCAGTATCTAGGATAGTTTTCACAAGAGCCAAGCTTGCATTACAGTGGTCTGGATCCTTCTTTTATCTGTAATTATATTATCTTCCAAAAGAAAAAAAAATCAGGGCAGAACAGTAAGGCAAATAGTCAGACACACCTTAATAATGCTGTACAACTCCAGGGTCATACAGTAACATCTCATGTATCCAACACAGACAAGGTAGCTTCTGGCTCACCAAGCTAGTGGACAGTAACCAAATTACTTATTATAATTGTCTAAAAGAACGCCACTGCCAGAGAGGGTACAGCATGAATCCAAAACTGTTTCTATATGAATTTATAGCTATACTTTTTTTTTATAAAAACTATTTTTTGAAGGAGGCTGCACATTAAAAAAAAAAAACTTGCTTAGGAGGTCTAAAAAGATTAAAAAAACATCAAAATCTGAACAATGTCAAATCCTTGAAAAATGCAAAGTTGCTTACAAAACAGATTTGGACCTCTTAAAAAATGGGGCCAAGGAGAAGCACTTGTTATGTTTTTACCAGAGTAACAGACCTTGAGGACTGAAAGACAATAAACTCAGACTATGAAGTTCCTGTCTAACCTAACCCTCTGACCTTCTGCTGAGTACTCACATATTACAACTCTATATAATTACCCAAATCATGTCTGATAAGAAAAACAGTTTCTCCCTCTGGTGCACAAGTTTCTTTTTTCCTTTTATTCAACTGAAAAATTCAGGTATTTTGTAAGTACAAACCTTTTTGTTTAGATTCTTTTCAGCTACGGGTCTTTGCAGCTGAGAACATTATAAAGTGCCAGGCTGCTTGCTATATTTAATCTGTGAAGAATGCCAAAAACAAGCCATGCTCATGTAAACGCCAAGTTAGTCCCCCCAAACTGCACAGAAATTATTTGACATTACTGGTCAGTTGCTTTTGCAGTTCTGAGGATTGAACCCAAGGCCTTGAAGAATCTGTGAAGAATCTATCACTGAGCCATACCTCCTAAATCTCTGATTTTGTATTATATTATCGGTTTTGGTTCTCCTCCATTAGCAAACACAAATGAAATTTATGTAATATAAAATTACAGTGTTCCCAATTAAAAAAGAAAAAAGAAAAAACTAAATGAAGGCAAAGATAAAAAAAAAAAGACTCCATTTAAATAAATGCATTTTGATATTAGCCAAACACACAGTTTTCTCCATCACTGCTTATTCTACTTAGTCACCGCAAAAGTAAAGTTCTCTTTAATATAAATTTCTGTTAAAATACCTACAGACATTAAAATTAACCTGCATGCTATAACTGTCTTTTTAAAAGAATTCCCACTTCCATGAATGTATTCATAATGCATGTGAATATAGGTACAGAGATGAAGAGAAAAATATTCTTGGTGGAAACTTACCTCTTTTCCTCCCCAAACACACCTATGGTAAATGTCTTGTAAGCCCAACATGGCCTACTTTTTGTTAACTGCAGCACAGCAATAACCTTTTTTTTTTTTTGCTTTATTGCCTTTGATTACAATTAAGTCCAAATGGCTGGGGGAAAGACTTACAAATGTATTTATTATCTGGTCTTTTACAGAAAAAGTTGGTCTTGTGGCAGATACTAGCACTCAGAAGGTTGGGGCAGGAGAACTGCAAATGCAAAGCCAGCCTAGACTATACAGTGAGACCCTATCTTATAAAAACAAAAGTGTGTCTGTCTGAAAAGCACCCCTTTCGTGATTTACTGAAGCTGAAAAATCACTGTTACAAGAACTTGGGTAGCATCAACAGTCACCCAACACCTGCTGTTTCCATATGCAAAAACCAAATGGGGCATCTTAACCCCATTCAGCCCTTACTAAATAAATGCTAAACAAGACACACAAGCAACTTAAGTATCACTGGCATGTTGGAATCATTCATTATTTTCAACCACTTCTTCAAACTCTTCCTTCTACTTTTGACTTCCATTTTATCACTCTCCTGGTAGGACCCACTTGCAGAAACCACTTTTTTTATGGTTTTCACTCTGTAGCCCAAGCTTGTCTAGAACTCACATCTTCCCCCTGCCTCAGCCTCCTTGGTGCTGAAATTACAGATGTGAGTCACCACATGAGGCTCAGATGTCATTTTCCACAAAGCCTTCTGACTTCCCTGATAGATCAGCTGTGGTCTTCTTTCCCAGCTCTCCCGTGTCGTTCTTCAGTTCTAATGCTAATTTATTTCATGTCTATATCCAAAGAATCTAGCACTGTGCTTGGCACAAAGTAAGTACTGGAATATTTGATAAACACATATAAAGGTAAAATCTAAGGCTTACCTGGCAAATATAATGCCCAAGAATAACACCACAGTGGGTGAGATAAGGTTGAGGAGATACAGGAAAATCCTCATGTTTGAGGTATACACATAGTTCTCAACCATACTGAAGAAATAAGCAGGCTAATTTTTTAAATGTAGTTCATTCTACTCCTCTTTCAAGTGGCAAAAGCCTCAAACAACACTACAATACTGATTAACCAAATCAAGAATTTTTATATTATTCCAGAACTTACAGTTTAAACCTGGTTCATTATTAAAGGCTTCCCACTTTCTCCTCTCCAAACCCATTCCTCTTTGAGATGCAAAGGCTAATCAGTGCTCACTTACTTATTGGAACAGTACTGAGCACAAAGAAGACTTAAAGCACAGTGCCAAATGCTCCCATGTGCTGTGCCCTTGTGAATGCTACACTAGGCAATGAGAACATAGTCTCAACTCTCTTGTAGACCACAGTGCGTCATGGAAGAAAAAGCTTGCCCATGTGTTCTGACTACAAAGCATGTAGTGCTGTGCTATATAGCATACACAAGCATGAATTTAAGCTAGGCCACACAAAAAGAACTTGTGAAGCAGCAGCAAAGGAAAGCATGGAGGGGACTCTCTGAAAACTCTAGAAAGGAAATGAGGCTGGGAAAAGTATATTAAGAGATAATTTTTCAGTGTCATGCTGAGGTCTCTGGATACTTTGGAGAGTAACATTAGCTTTTTTTTTTTTTTTTAAAAAGTGTGTGTGTGTGTGTGTGTATACAGGGCAATGTCAGAGGACAACTTGCAGGACTAATTTGTTCTCACCTTCCACCATGGGGTTCCTAGGGCTCGAACTCAGGTTGTCAGGCTTGGTGGCAAGCACCTTTACCAGAGCTGAACCATCTCACAAGCCTTGCAGGAGCTGTTCAAAGTAGTTAAGAAAGTACCAGAGAAAAGCTTGATACAGGATAGCATTAAGAAAAAAGACAAAGTGTGCTCAGAAATGGAACCCACACAACAGAAAGAAGAAAGAAAGAAGTAGAAAGAAGGGTTGAAGGTAAGGGATTCAGAAAGAGAATCAAATTTCAGGGCAGAAGGTTATAAATACTGGTTTAGACAGGTCGAGTTTAGTTTAAGATGCCTGCAGGACTTCGACACAGAGCAGGCAAGGAAACTGCAATCACTAAGCTTCCTTCTCCACAGTTCTTTTTATATACAATTTCTCTTCAGAAAATTCCAGTTTGCCTTTCCTTATTTTGAATTGAAATTCTTGTCTGATATTTAAAAATCCCTGTAACAATTCTTACTCAACTTTAATCTGGTAAAACTCACAACATTTCCTATTCATGTTCCTATTCAGGTACATTCATGTACCTGACTATCTCTAAGAGGAAATCTTGATCTTTTAGATAGTGAACATTCCTCCCCCAAAAGAAGGAACACATACATCAGTTGTTTATTTAGATCATAAATACAGACTACCTCTGCAGTGCCACACACACTCTGAGTAAAGGCTATGGAGAATGAGTTGTCTTATGGTCAGAGACTACCAAAAAATATTTATGGTAAGAACAAACCATTACTACCTAGGATATGTATAGGGTTCTATCCTAACACTTAGCAAGACAGACGAGCGTGTCCTGAACTCAGCAATCTGTATTAGAAAACTAGCGTAGTTTTTAAAAATGTGATTGGGTTAGAGCAGCTTAAAAAGACATCTAGTATAAGCTGCTGATTAGGAGCTCTGGCCCTGGGTTCAAATTGAGAGCTGCCACGTGTTAGCCATATGGCCACAGACACTCAGGTGGTTATTTTACCTCTCTGAGCCCATTTCCTTATGTGGAAAACAAGAGTGACTACTTTCCTTTCTTGCACTATGATTGTGAGGATTAATTAGGATCCTGTATTCAAAAATACTTAGCCTTTGGCTCTTTGATCACCTTCCCCTGTGGGGGGAGCAGCCTTACCAGGCCACAGAGGAGGACACTGCAGCCACTCTTGATGAGACCTGATAGGCTAGAGTCAGATGGAAGGGGAGGAGGACCTCCCCTATCAGTGAACTTGGGGAGGGGCATAGGGAGGAGAAGAAGAGAGGGTGGGATTGGAAGGGAATGAGGGAGGGGGGTACAGCGGGGATACAGAGTGAATAAACTGTAATTAATATAAAAAATTAGTAATATATATAAATAATTATATATAATTAATATGTAATTAATATAAAAGTAAAAAAAAATTAGTTAGCCTAGTCTTTAGCACATACTGAGCATTTAATGAGTTGTCAGCTAGTTCTACTACCAGAAAAAGTATAAAACATTTAGGAGAGTTTTTGTTTCGTGTGACTTGGAAGAATCACAACTCCTAACACCAGAGCAGGGCAGGAGTCTTAGGTGACTTAGGTAATCTTGCCTAGGGGTAAGAAAGCTGAACTCCATGACCTCCTGAATTCTTTTGACATCTGTGATCTATCTGACACAGGTACCAATTAGTAAAAGTAACTATCAGTGTAGATCTTAGTGATCTCACCAAGTAGCTTCAGAGAGGATACATTCTTCAAATACCACGCTCAAGTGACGACTCCTCGAGACAAAAAAAAAAAAAAAACAGAAAAAAAAAACACAGTGGTAACATAACTTTGCTGGGAAATTACATTTTTTTTCTATATGGCTGGACAATAAATATAGATTTTACAGGTGGGTATAGCACATACCTGTAATATCCCAACACTTGGAAAGAGGAGTCAGGGGGATTAGGAATCAAGGTCATCCTCAGCTACACAGTGAGTTCAGAGCCCGCCTGAGACACATAAGACCCTGACTCAAAAACAAAAGCAAAAACAAAAAAATAAAATATAGCTGGCATAGAGTATAAGTGTGGTGTCTTCGGTAAGGAATGTAAGTCGCTATGGAAAAATAAATAACTAAAAACTGCAAAAATAGTTCTTCTCTTCTTCCTACATCTTGGGCCTATATATTTAAGATAGTGGAAGAGAGATAAGCATGTTCGTTACAAAATAGCTTCTCCCCTTTGATCCTTGAAGCTGATACGGATATGAAAAAGTGCCTACAGCTACAGGAACCGCACACCTGCATTTCTTGCACTACCGAACATTACACTTCCCGTTGTGTAAGATTCCTATCCAGCCGCCTGCACTGACTCAGCTCAAGCCCTCAGTCTACCCCTCTTCTATGAAGCAAATGAACACCCCCTGAAGCAATACCAGGTCCTGACTGAAACCTGCCATGACTGCCGGGGCACCTGCTTCTGCTTGTTTTCAGGGAGTGTCCAGGACCCTTTTCATCTCAAGATGTATCTGAACTGGAGCCAGGACAAAAAGGCTCAGAATAACATGCCTTAAAAAGCTGACCAGGGAAGCCAGTTACTTGGCTTATATGTAGTTTAGATATATAAAACTATTGTTTTATTCTTTCCTATTTGATTTGTGGTTCTTTTATCGCTTAGACAAATGTATACTGGAAGTTAAAAAAAAAAAAAAACAACCTAAAATCAAGAATTGTGGTTAAATTAAAAAGAAAACAATATAATGTAAGCAAGAAAATTGAAAGCTAAGTTATATCAGAGCCAGAAGAGAAAGTTCAGCAGTGAGGAGAATATGAAGACTCAATTCTGCTTCCAGCATGCATTTTAGGCAACTCATAACTAACTGCCTATAATTCCTGCCCCAGACAAACCAATGCCTTTTTCTGGCCTCCATGGGTAACTGCAGTCATATAAATATAATCACACTGCCAGCTGTGTACCCCCCTCACACACAATGCAAACATATACATAAGTAAAATAAAAATAAATCCTAGGGGACAATTTAAGTAGCTAATGAGAATGAGAGGGCTCACTTGTTGCTCGTTCAGAGGGTCCAGGTTCCCAGAACCTACATGGCATCTCCAATATTGGTGGGGGATGCTACACCCACTTCTGGCCTCTATGGGCCGCAGTACACATGCATACATATAAGCAGGCAAACACTCATGCACATAAAATAAGAACATTTTTTTAAAAAATTTTAAGTAGTCATTTCAAAATGAAACACATAAATGCTGCTCTCCAATTCACTATATAAGGAATTTAAGGTCCAGCAATTTTGATACAGAATAAAGAAGGAAACAGTCCACAATTCAAGGTGGCCATGGTGTCGAGTCGCTTCTGAAATAAGTCCTATCTCTTAGTGAGTTATTGCCTGGCATAAAGGTGCAAGCTGGAGAAGTGTTCTATCAGTGAGCCGTTCCACAGCCTATCATAAATCTTTCTACCTTCCCTAACAATTTTTTTTTTTAGTTTGTTTAGTATGTGATGATAAAATAGTATCTACAGATAGGTGGCCAAAAACACAAGTGAGTTAATGACTTGTCTAAGATAACATTAAGTGTCTGTGGGAATTGTGTGTGAGGGGGGTACACAGCCGGCGGTGTAGTTTGGTAGTAGAGCACATACTTAGCAAGCCTTAGAGGCCATGGGTTCAATCTCAAGCACCCCAAAATATTTGATCTCATGACTTGTCTGCCTAGCATGCTTTCATTAGTCTTCAATGACATTAGCAGGAACTTATTTTTATCTACACAGAACAACCTCAGAGTCAGCTACCATTTCTTAAGTTTTCAACTATGTGCTGAGCACCATACTTGGTCCTATATAGTCTCTTTTAACCCTAGTCAGAACTCTGTGAGGCTAGTGTGCTCATTATCCCTTGTGGAAGAGTACGTGGACTAGGGAAGTAAATGACTTACTCAGGGTCACCCAGTTAGTGACAGAGCTCGGATTCAAGCCCAAGTCGATTACTATTTCTGGGCTTTTAACCCTCAATATTATTCCATTCACTAGATCATGGAGCAATTTGAGTTCTTTATAGCACACTACACCTGAGCAGGAGAGAAATTACGACCCCAGTTTATAATATTCAAAACAAAAATCGTTCCTAATAGTAAAACTTATATCAAGTTCTGGTGTTCTCTTTACAAATAGATTCAAATGAATTAAATCTCAACTGACTATACCAACACTGACATGTGTGTACTTCTGCTTCATATAACATGCAAAAAGAAGGCATTGAGTTTCTTTAAGACTCTTTCAGCATCAGGGGCCAATAACATCCCTGGTCTGACCACAGGAGGCATGTCAAGTGGTGCAGGTTCCAACACATCAAGAAAAGGAAGGCTTTTTACTTATAATGACAAACAACGAAGCAAGGTTTACAACATTACTTTCAGGTAAAGAGCATTCTGTTACTGTATCTGAATTTGCTTTAAGGACTGGGAAATAAAAATGTGGGATTCTGGTTTCTTTAAAAAAAACATAGGCATATTACAGTTACATGAAGCAATGTAAAGCCACCAAAGGAAAAATAAATACATAAAAATACCAGATTCTTTTCTATTATTACATATAGTTTAAAGCTGGGATGATATGTTCACAGCTAAGATCACACCACAACAATGGAAGAACTCAAGCAAGAAAAACAGTCAAATGAAAGGAAATCTTTCAATGAATTAAAAAAAACTGTGCAGTAAGTCATGTCTAGTAAATATCAACGGAGATGACCCTACTTTTCCCAAGGAGCAATATAACATCTTGCCAATCTGGTTACTAGCAGTGAAGATAACTACAGGAACATAACTCTAGTGCAGCTTTGGAAAACTCCTGGAAAATTCACCAAAAGTTATCCAAAATCATACATGCCATGTCATAGAGCCAAACCAGAGAACAATAGCAGGAGTTATTATTTTCCTGCTGACGGGACACTGTCATCTTACTTTGTGATGACCCACACTAAATGTATGGAGAAAAGGGAAGACGTACCAGAATTATCAAAACTACATTTGAATGCATATTGTAAATGTGATACGTGAAAATTAAGTAAACTGCTTATTTTGTAAGAGATCACAACCTTTAAGAAGATTTTCCTTTTGAGACGAAATATTTTAATTGTTGAGCTGTAAACAAATCAAGCTTTGGATTTTATTGAAAATCCAAAAAAAAAAAGAGCTCATAATTTGAAATTACGTGAAATTTATAAAGTAGTACACTTTAAAATAAGTAATTTCCTTCTTTGTGAATTTAAAACAATTTTATGCTAAAGAGGCTGAAACACCAACTTACCAGCTTTGTGCCTCTTTTAATTTCCTTTTGGACATCTTCAATAGAAAATCCACCAAGGCTTTCATTATCGGAATGTGATGACACCAAAGCAGAAGAAAAAAGCTATAAATAACATTTGAGAAGAATCAAGGTTTATATATAATTACATCAAGGCCACGAATAAGACACTATAAAATAAATTTTCTATTAAAATGACACTGCGCAGTGTTAAACCATGTCTTAAAAATGTAATAGCTTTTTTGCTTTCACATTCGGTAAAATTAATGTTATTAGGGTTCTCTCCCAAGAATGGTTTTGAGGTCTCTGATTGATAGAAACATACTCACCATGCACTTATGGTGTGCTGCCACCTTCTGGTTTTCAGATATTAGTAACTGTCCGCACTCCTTGTCTCTATTTGACTTACAAAAGCCACATTTGCGCTGTCTTGCGGACCCTTTTTTCTGTTCAACTGAGCTTGACATGATTTTTAAATTGTTTATAGAATGCCACTGTAAGCCTCAAGAAATGCTACAGAGAACAAGAATGGCAACAAAATGGTTAATTTCATTTAAAAAAAAATAGCTTATACATCTCCACACAAGTAGTTTAATGTCTGACCTAGGTTTTAATAGTTACTTAAATGTTAGTATAAATATTTAAAACCCAAGATGCCTTCCATATATAATACAGGAAAGGGAAGGAGAGAAGAAGAGAAAGAAATCAAGTCTAGAATAATTGAGAGAAATCAAAATAAATTCAAATTAGAAAATATGTGAAATAAATTACTTTTCTGTGTCAAGACTACATAACATAGCTACTATGTAAATGATGCATGGCTATAATCTCAGTACTAGGAGGTTCAGGCAAAAGATCATGAGTATGAGGCCAATTTTGGTCTCAAATTGAGTCTGAGATCCCTATGGATTACAAAATGATAACCCATCTGAAAAAATATACAGAAAACAAAAAAAAAAATCACAAAATTAAATCAACTAGTATAGTTAAAAATAAAAAAATATTTTTCAAGTGATAAAGATCTAAGAACAATTTGAAACTACAAAGAAAACTACAAAATATTGAGAGAACTGAATTCTTTAATTGCTTAATTTCTTCCAGTTCACATATTGATAAAGCATTAAAAGTAAAATTAAACATAACTTTGCAACAGTTTTTAAAACGTGAAATAGTTCAAATTTAATAAAATCATATTTATGACCTCACATTCATGTAACGAAATAATAAAGCTTCTAATACTGTGCTATATAATACAGTCTTTAGGATCCCCAATATTTATTAAACCATTTTTATTTGACTGGGATGTATCCCAAGTCCACTTATTAAAAGCCAAAACGACAGCGGTCTTTTCTATGCAATAACATCCATATGTAAGCTAGTAACAGTGTGCAGTGGAAGGGAAATTCTTCTGAATGAGCCTTGCATTTGATCAGATTATAATTATAGGTTGTACAGTCAAACCAAAAAGGGAAGAAAAGATGTAACACAGAAGCCTACAGATTTGGATCATCGTTCTCAACACAGATCGTTTCAAGCCATCACTAAACAAATTTCAAATCAGTGTTTTGATCTGTATAATTCTCCCAATTACTGGGAATAAACAGCTCAGATCCAGGTTTCCCTAACACGCAGCACAATCAAAAGAATCTCAAACTTCGGTCTTTATTAAATTATTGCCATTTATATATATTGAACCATTTTCACGACATTGTGTTTAGAGACTTGGCTCCATAACTCAGTTGGTAGCTCTCTGAGAAGCGTCTCTTCACCAGCAGCAGCAGCAGCAGCAGCAGCAGCAGCAGGATCTACGACCACTCAGAGCTATTCAACGTGGATCACCGCCATGTGATATAATAGGAAACCACAAAGAAAACATTTCTTCTCATTAATTTCTATCCAGGATTCGCTTTTGAAGGAGACTTCAAAGGTCTTGCGTCTCTGCGTTGATGGTTGTTAAACCAAACTCTTAATGTTATCTATACTTTTAAATACCTCAGTGCCCCCAAGTGCCACCGGGTACTTCTCAATAGTACTGATTTCCGAACACTGGCTATAAAACTGTGAAACTGACTGAAAACAGGCAGCAAAAATTTTAGCATTAAAAAAAAAAAAAAAAAAAAAAGACAGCAGAGAAACAAAAGAAACAAAAGGGGAAGTGTGTTTGCATTTGCTCGGGCAAGTATGTGTCCAGTTGCTTTATGAAAAATATAGCTGCTCCAGTTTTTAGAGCTATGCAAAAAACACCAAGATTCATAAATAGCACCCAGATCTGCTACTGGCTTTCTAAATGAGTTTTCTTTACTACCATGCAATGAATAATAGGCACTGTGAAGTCACCATAATGTACTCAGCATTTCTCCAGGTCATCCAGGCCAGCTGAAACTATGGTATGTTACAAATCTAATCTTCATGTCTTTAATATGCTGTTTCTATACAGTCCTAGCACTGGCTTAAAAAGAAAAGGCTTAAGATAAGCGAAATTCCTAGAGGGGAAAAAAAATCACTCTTTATTCCCAAAATTGATTCTGAAATGGTAACCCCTCCCAATTCTATCCTTATTAAATATTGCCTCTTTTCACTAATAAACAGTACATTTTAATCTCAATTTTTAGAACCTGCTTTTCTAGATATTAAAGATTTCAAAATCTAAAACAACAAAAAAGATATACTTAATTTTGCTTTGTAAAATATTCATATCTTTCTTGGTAATTTATATTTTATTTGCAAAGTGAACAGAAACACACAAATGTGCAATAAACGATTAAAATTTTGCCATGCTATGGAATGACTTATTGGATTTTTCCACTAAAAATTCAAATAATGCATGAGTGCATAGCGTGCTGGGTTTTTTTTTTTTTTTGTTTTTTTTTTTTTTTTTTTTTTTTTTGCATCTGCCTTATAAAACATGCAGCAGCGGAGACCATCATGGAAACAATGACGCCTAGCAAAAGTGTCTATCATAAAAATACAGATTTTTATCTACTGCTGTCACATTTGTGGTCTCAGGTTAAGCAGAATGAGGACATTCAAGCATCATTACTGTGGGGTTCAAAATCATCTACATATACTTAGCACTTTCATTTTAATTTAAAGGTTTTCAAGAGCAGGCAAAGCTCAAAGTTTAATGCTGAATTTGGTTGCATGATATTATTACAGGCTTCACACTGCTTTTTTTTTGCGGTTATTCAAAAGGAAACTAAAGGAATTTTCCAGTTGTTTCAAGCTAAAGGGTAGTGAAAAAAAAATTAACTGCATGAAGGAGACCTGATATTATGTAGAAACTGAGGAACATTGAAGGCTTTTCAAGGATCAAAAGATTTGTTTTTCACTTTCCCGAAGAATACGAAACGAATAGAAATCGCAAAAGAACGCCGGGCTGTTCGCCCATGTAATAAAGGACCAGACACGTAACAGAGCGGATCCTTCCGTTATGTATTCCCCAGCCACACACTGGACTCCTAGACCCCCTCTAACCAAGGCGCTGGATAAACTCGAAAAAGTATCTTCCTTTCCAACAGTTCAGCAGGTTCCTTTCAGACAGAAAGTCGGGGTTCCTCCCCTCCCGATTGTCCTTGGCCAAGTCTCTGGAATTCAGGAAAATATCATCGTACCACTTTTTTCACACCCCTCCCTCCCACAGGAGTTCGTCCTCTAAAGACCTTAGTCCAAAGCATCCCCTTATCCATCACTTTCACCCG
Source organism: Meriones unguiculatus (assembly GCF_030254825.1). NCBI lineage: Eukaryota > Metazoa > Chordata > Mammalia > Rodentia > Muridae > Meriones > Meriones unguiculatus. Next base: position 120,452,325 of record NC_083369.1, read on the forward strand.
ATTCCCCTCACCCGGGAGTTTTTTCTTTTTCTCCCCCTCATTCCTTAGGGCTCACCCTCACGCCATCCTAACCATTTTTGTCTCTTACACTTCGAAACTAGGAGTCACCCTCCTTACCCCTAAGATGATCGACGCCACAGAACAGAGTTCAAACAAACAAACAAACAACAACAAAAAACAGCCCAGCGAATTTCCCTCCTCCGATGTGACGCCCCCTCCCCCGAAGACCAGGCTGCCGCCTCGAGTATCGCACAGCGCCCCCCGAGACACTAGGTCGCCAGCCTCTGCAGCGAGCACCAACAATGCGCGGTGTCTCTGGGGGTCCCTGACAATGAAGGAGACCACCGCGAGTCGCCCCCCCACCCCCAAACAACGGGCAGGGGCGGCGGCCTGGCCACCGCCATCCTCCCCGTCTTCTCCCGCCAGATAGAGAATGGGGGGGCCCTGGCTCCCGCGGGGAACTCACCGGCGGGGACAACGGGCAGACGAAGGGAGGGCAGCGCCCACGAGGGGAAACAAGGAAGGCGGGCCTCGGTTCTTCGGCACTGCCAAAGAGCGGGGCTCTGTCGCCGGGGGTTGTTTCCTTTCATTCGAGGAGAGTCGGGCTCGCCGAGCGCCCTTACGTTGCCTCCCTCCGTACGCACACGACCCACAGAACGTTAAGACGTCTCCAGCGCGCCGGGCATTCTGATTGGCCACCGAGCCTGGGCGGTTGAAGCCGCCAAAGTAAGGCGCAAGCGCGTGGACCAGCCCCTCGAAAGGCTCGGGGCGACGGCCCCGCCTCCTGCTCGCGTGCGTACCTTCTATTCTCCACTCTGCAGCTCGCTGAGGCTGTGCGGGCAGGATCGGAGACCTAGAAAGAGATTTGAAGAGAAAGCTGAGCACTGGAAGGAGAAGGCTCTGGGTTGGGGCCAGAAAGCCTGGGACTAGGTCCTGGGGAACCGGTTTTCCAGTGCCTCAAACGCATAGGCCTTAGCCCTTGCACTTGTTCATCGAGGCCTTTTTACATCCATTATTTCATTGTACTCTCCTGGCATCCCTGTTAGTCCTCCTTTCGCCCGATTTCACTGCCAGTAAAGACAGAGCTCCCAGTGCAATCTGCCCAATTGCATGGCAGTCTTGTGGCTAATCATTTTAATCACTCAACCTTATATTTCTTGGGGGAAGGGTGTCTTGGAAATGAGGATGAAATACCTCACAAGTTTATTGTGAAGAAGAATACGGATGCAAATGAAGAAGCATGTATTACCGACTCTGGTGTAAATGCTGAAGTTGTCATTATCAAAAAAGATGAACGATTGTCTTTATAAACCACACAGTTAAGCCAAATACCGAAACCAGTGCTCTTTATTTAGCATGTGGGAGCCATACTTACGACTGTGAATCTCAGCTCTCTCATCTCTAGCTCTACGACCTTGATCCCATTGTTATTACATCTTGTCCCTCAGACTTGCTAATTCTAAAATGGAGAACGTAATGGTAACCCTCTCAAAAGGGTGTGAGAAATTAGTTAATATAAGCAAATCACATTAGAATTATGCCTGGGGACATAGTATACCTTATGTGAGGGTGAGGGGTCAACTTTTGTTATTCTGGCCCCAACAAGGGAAAACCATTCTTTTAAAAAAGAAAAGAAAATATAACTAACAAGTAAGCATGCAAAGCTGCCTTTTATCTAGCTGCTTTTCCTGCAATGGGAGTGGATTTACATTCTGGACCTAATGTTTTTGACACACCATTTCATCAATCTTTACATTTTCTTCCTTTTCAAGTTCAGCCTTAAATTTCACCACAGAAGAAAACAGTAACCATAGTAGTGTAACACTGATTCATTGAAAGGGAACTCAACTGGTTGTGGTGGTGCACACCGGTAGGATTTGCTGGAGGAGGCAGAGGCAGGAGGATCATGAGTTTGAGGTCAGCCTGGGCTACACAGTTTTTGCTTTCCCTCTGAACCTCCTTCTGCCTTGCTCCACTTTTCCAACTCACTGCCTGCCACCTTTTGCTTCTGCCCCTTCTCCAGGCCTGAAAGGGAACTCAGTGAGGACCTACAAATCTATCGTTTAGCTACAAGGAATTTTTCTTTAGTGCAGGCGCTGAGATAGCTGTCTGTCCCAATTTCAGTAACTAGAACTGTGCTTTTTATCACATCTCTCCCGTGCAAAGGAAGCTCTGGACCACTCCCTCAGCTTTGGGGCATCAGTTGGTTTGCTCTAGCTTGCCTTCACACTTAAAAGACCCATCCACTAGCACTGTCCTTTGCCTCCAGTTACTCTCTAAGGAGTGACTAGAGATTTGCATAAGAAGATCCGCAATGTGTTTTCCATTTAAACTGTATGTAAATCATAGGTCATTCACCATCATTTTCTGAGTTTTACAGGCTAATTGAAGCCATAATGACACTGATAAATATGTAAGAGAAAACATAGTGCCTGACCAGTATATAGTCTTTATTTGACCCCCTATTTTCACATTTTACCACCTTTAATTCATTCTTCCATCCATGCACTCATTTGAATCCAATTTAATTCAACACATGTTTTCAAAACTAAGTTTAATCCAACACAAGCCCATTGAGTTCATCGTCTAAGTACTGAGAGCATCAAGTAAACCAATACAGGGCGATGTGATAAAGGTACATGCCTGAGGCAGAGACATCCACTGCCTGATGTGTACAAAGCACTGTGGTAAGGTACAGCACAATAATGAAAAAGACACAGCATTTCCTTTCAACTGATTATAGCCTAGTAAGAAAAAGACAAATGGCTACAACAGGAGATGTTAGCAGTAAGTAACTTATAGACAGTGAGAAGGAAATGCAGAGTTCCAAAGACAGTTATCAGTCGATTCATCTTTCAGGTCCAGGTCTGGTAGCCAGTCCCTATTGGCATGGCTGATGGATGCAGCCTGTTCCTTCATGATTGGGGGTATAGCATAGGCCACACTGATCTCATATTAACAGACCAGTGCATTCCCACCAATACTCCTCTGTTCTCCTTCAGGCTCCAGTTACTGTTTCATTTTCATACTTCATACTCAGCAAAGGTCCCAACTTCATGACTCATTTTAAAAAGGACTGTCTGAGCTAAGATCTTGTACACCCATCCTCTTATGCTTCCACAAAGACTGACAGTTGTCTGTCCTGATTTCGGCAACTAGGGCTGCACTTTGCACCACATCTCCTGTGTTCTGGAAGCTCTGATCCACTCTCATCTTCTCAGGGCTTTCTTTGCTCTAGCTTACCTTCACATCCCTCTACTTCCATTGCCCTTTGCCTCTAGTTACTCTCCAGTTATATATTCAACAGGCGTTAAGGAGCATTCCTCTATGGCAAATAGTATGGCAGATTCTAGAGATGTAAAAACGGATACTACCTAGCTCCTTACTAACAGAGCAAGCTGATAGAGGGGGTGATGGCACTCACCTGTAATCCTTGATCTCAGAAATTGGAGACAGAAAGACTGTGAGATTTCCAAGCTAGCATGGGCTACATAGCAAGACCTTGGATCAAAGACAAATAAATACGCAGCTAAAGAGATGGCTCAGAGTTTGAGAGCACTGGCTGCTCCGACAGAAGACCTGGGTTCAGTTCCTAGCACCCACGCAGTGGCTCAACAACCACCTGTAGCTCCAGTTCCAAGGGGTCCAGTACTGTCTTCTCACTTCCACAGGCACTAGGCATGCTCATGGTGCATGTGGTCCAGCCTAAACACTAACACACAAAGAATAAGTGAGGAATAAATTTTAAAAAGAAAGAAAAAGCCCACAAACTCATCATGTATTTTATTTATTTATTTTTTTAGGTATATCTCAATAAAACCGAGGGAATAAAAGAGCTGGAAATAACGAAAAAGACACAGGTCCTGCCATCAAGGAATTTTCAGCTTAAAAGATGAAGTAAGTTCTTTCACTAGGTTTCAGGGCAATAAGTAATCACACACACAAAGGATTTTTGGACATAGCCCAGAAAAACCGCGAAGCACATCCCTGAGAGGCATTCCTTTGATCTGGATTTTCAAGGACAGTTTAAGCACCCCGAAAAATCTGAATTCTGTTTTCATGTGTTTACTAAAAATATGCTGAAAGCCCATGACAAATCTCCCCTGTTTCTTGACTTGGTTCGTTCTTTCTTTCTTTCTTTCTTTCTTTCTTTCTTTCTTTCTTTCTTTCTTCCTTCCTTCCTTCCTTCCTTCCTTCCTTCCTTTCTTTCTTTCTCTCTTTCTCTCTCTCTCTTTCTTTCTCTTTCTTTCTTTCCATATCAGTTACATTGTAGACTTTGGGCTATCTAATTGACTTGAAACTTCCATCTTTTGCTATTTTTAAAAGATTTGTTTATTTTGATTGTATGCATATGGATGTTTTGCCTGGTTGTATGCTTTATGCACTACATGTGGGCCTGGTGTTTACAGAGGCTAGACTCCCTGAAACTGGACTTACAGGTGTTTGTGAGCTGCCATGTGGGTTCTGCAATCTGAACACTTGTCTCTGCAAGGGCAGCACATGCTCTTAACCACTGAGCCATCTCTCCAGCCCCCAATCTTCCATCTCCCTTGGCTCAAAGCAACAGTTCCCTAGATCTGGCACTCTGACTGCTGTGTTGATTTCTTCTAGAGTTTCCTTTTTCGTTTCACTTTATGATATAAAGCAGAATATTCCTGAGACAGAATCACATCTTGTGCTGGTCTGTTGCTCTTCCATGTCCAGAAGTTCTTTTTGTTTTTAATTTATCTATTTTTTATTTTATGTGCACTGGTGTTTTGCCTGCATGTATGTCTGTGTAAGGCTGTCAGATCTTGGAGTTACAGACAGTTGTGAGCTAGCACGTGGCTGACAGGAATTAAATGCCAGCCCTCTGGAAGAGCAGTCAGTGTTCTTAACCACTGGGCCCTACAGAGCATTCGTAAGCCATGGAAATGAGATCTTGTGAGCCTGCTGTAAAGACAGTGTTTTTTGTTTTGTTTTGATTTGATTATTTTCACGTGTTTGTTTTGTGCCAACTCATGGGGGTTCTGAAAGTCTGGGTCTAGACACATACCTCTTTAAACTTCTTAGGTCTTCTGCCCTACATCTGCCTAGGCTCACAAGGAAGAACTTCACAGTTAAGAAAACAGTCCATTCTTTTCAGGAGAATTGGTATAATGGTTTGACTGTAATGTAAATGTGGCTATGTGACTACGAGCTTCTGGCTAGATCAACCCTGGCGGATCACTCATTCATTCACCAAAGGCACACCAACTGCCTCCTCTATAAAAAGGAGCTCCATAGGTACATCCTGGTTCAGTGGAGGAGGTGATGTTGAGGAAGCACATAAATAAATGAGAACTTCTCCCCTTAACAGAAGCGGCACCTCTTTTATTTAGGTTTAATTTAAAGAGAACTTGAAAAAAAAAGTGAAAACTAAGGTAAAACTAACATCTATTTGTATTTTTTTTTTTGTAGTGCCAGAGATCGAACCCATGTCCTTGGTTGTTCTCCCACTGAGCTCCACTTCCTGTTCCTAGTTGTGGTTTTATACCAAACATTTTCATAGTTCCTTCTCTCTTTCTCTTTCTCTCTTTCTCTCTCTCTCTCTTCTCTCTCTCTCTCTCTCTCTCTCTCTCTTTCTCTCTCTCTCTCTTTCTCTCTCTCTCTCTTTCTCTCTTTCTCTCTCTTTCTAATTTTAAAATTTCTGGCTGGAGAGATGGCTCAGTGGTTAAAAGCACTGACTGCTTCTGCAGAGGACTCAGGTTCAAATCCCAGCATCCCAGCACCCACATGACAGCTCACAACTGTCTGTAACTCCAAGATCTAACACTCTTACATAGACATATATGCAGTCAAAACACCAGTGTGCATTAAATTAAATTTTTGAATATTGAATAAATAAATAAAGTGCCTGGGTTAAATATTGTTAATGTTTCTGTGAGCAAACATGCAGTTTCTCTCTATGAGATATTGTATAAGAGAAAAAGGGCCTGAATGTGAATCATTGTTGTGAAGCTTACCAAAGTAAGCTTGGGCATTTTTTTTTTCCATCCTGAGTCTTAATTTCTACATCAGTCAAAAGAAAAGTATCATTTACAAGGTTTCTATGGAGGTACAAAGACAGATAATGATTTAGGTGATATCTCTTTCCCAACAAATATGATACATTTTAATGCCCCACTGGCTGTCATAGCATTTAGTAACTACATTCTAATTCAGCTCCCTACTAGCGTTAGCTCCCAACATTCGGCACCTGTGATTGCCTTAGCTTTTGTTGTTCGTTTTTAGTCTTCTGTATAGTTTATCATCAAGGCTTTGCAACATTTCTAACTCTGTCCAGCCTAGGAGGCTCTTCAGATACCTGACTGGGAGCTAGGTTTTCTAATGGACATGGTTGTTAATACACCTTCCTTGCTTGGCAATTTGAGGCTTAGTCTGATATAGCCACTTTCCAGGAAACTAGCCACTGTGGCCAGAGGAATGATTTAGGGTCCCATGGGCACCCCGTAAAGTACTGTTGAATAAACACAGAAGCTGAACTTACTGTATTTATGATGAACTATATATATTGATGAAGATACTATGGAAGTAACTGAAAATCTCAGTATTGATGTCTGAGAAAAAATGAGGAGGTAACTGTCCATAACAATGTAATAGGCATGTGCTAAATGGTTTCTGCACATACCTCCTTTCTTCTTTCCCACAGCCTTGAAGGGACTTCGGGAGTGTTGTTTGTCCCATTTTACAGAGGAAGAGATTGTTGAGCAATTAAGTAACTCTTCCAAGGTTACATAGACAACAAAAGAGAGAAGCTGCTTCAAAGGCTACAAAACTTGTCTCCAGGGTCAAGCTGGTAGGAGGGATGTAGCCCCCATAAAAGTGGTTCTCTGACTTTCAGCTATACACACACACATACAGGCATACTGAAAAGAAAAAATAAATTATTATTTTTAAAAACCTTTACATAAAAAAAATCTTTGACATGTTTTCTGGCCAATAGAACGCCATAAATATTAGCTACAAGAGATAACTTTTGGGGCCAACCAGATGGGTAAAGCACTTATCCCCGAGCCTGTTGAATTGAGCTCAATCACCAGGACCCATCCAGTAAAGGGAGGTTACTGTATAAACTGATGACATGACCACTCCATGGTATGGTTAAGGGGAAGGTTTTTATTGTAGATATAGGACAGAGGACAGCCAGGGATGTTTGGAAGTGTCCAGAGCAGAAAAAGAAGTAGACTGAAGATTGGTGGCAGACTGGACGTGGCCAGGGCTGTCTGAGAGAGAGGAAAGATAGCAGGAGCTAAAGAACAGAGAAAACATAGTGAGGTCACAAAGAGAACGAGTAGCTGGAGGGAAGGAAGCCCAGGAGCTGGAGGAAGTTTCAGGTAGGGGAGGAGATGAGAAGGGCTAGGATGCTAGCATGGACTTTGAAATGTGTAACAGGTACTTGTGATCCCATCATGTGCTTTTATATGCTAATAGGTGCCACAGACAACCAGATGTCCCTTCAGCTAGAGATAAGGGAAATGACTCCTTTGGACAAATGGGAACCAAAAGTTCCGGGGGGGGGGAATACTGGCTTTTATCTAATCTCCAGAAATCGTCCTATGGTTCAGGCTGAGCTCATTTTTAGATGTTTGGACTGCCTTTTGGATTTGGGGAATTACAGTTCCCTTCGGACTGACCTGACAGGTACTAATTCCCACAAGTTGATTTCTGACTTCCATTCGGGAGAATACACCTGTACACTTGGACACACACACACTGAATGAATTTTAAAAGTGTTAGCTTTGCAGTTGCTGACTAAAATCATTTTTTTCCTTATTCTATATACAAGTAACTGGATGTTCTGGTAAATGAAATAAAGAGACAAAGGCCTTTGTTTGATCAGGTATCACTTCTTCCTAAGGCCCCCGTTTTTTTACAATTTTTCTTGCACTAATTAACACCTATAAGTCCTTAAGTTTCAGTTTAAATGCCAGCCATCTCTTACCCTTTGACTAGGTGAGGCTTCCTTCCAGTTTGTTCCCATCCCAGACCTTTATCTTAAAATTATCTGTATTCTACTAAACTTACATGTGCGTCCTTGCTGCCACTTCCACAAGACAGTTGGCTGTTTGAGAAAAGGGACCACATCCTAACAGCTTTTTGTGTCACAAACACCTAGCACACTGCTGGTCAAATGTTCTCCAAAAAACTATATGACAGCCATTGTGTTTGAAAAACTTTCTGCTCAAACTGCTGCCTTTTACTCCGGGCTTTGAATCCTGTACCTCCATATTGTATTTAACAGTCATACAAAGCAATTTAGTACTTAATTGTATACAGCATGCACACAGCATATTATTTTCTAATTACTTCATATGTTAATCCACCACTTATATTGTCTTCCTTCAGGCTCTAAAAGAAGAAATTGTTATGGAAAGTGGATGATCCAGATGTAAGCCACACCCAGCTGTCCATCAACTCTGCCTACTGAATGAATTGCCCAGGGCATTAGGAATGCTTTTGTTAGTCGATAGAAGTGAATACTGTTCTGCGGCTATTTCCTCTGAATTCAAACATTCCATTCTGGAGGGAAGAAGGAGGCTCATTAAGACTCTAGAGCTAACAAAACTTAAAAGGCTCATGAAGCTCAGAAAGGTAAGTCAGGAGACTACACCTAGAGGGTTGGACTGAGGAGGAGAGACTGAAAGTTTGTCCGGGAGTTCCAGAAATATAACGTTTGTGAGTCATCACCCATGCTGGGGTGGGCTTTTCAATGATGCAGCTGCCATTGAGTCACTCATGCTCCTTCGCAGACCTTAAAACTCATTTTAACACGCTTTACTTGATTGGAATCATTTCGTTGTTGTTCTGTCCTTAATGTCTTATCTGGGGTGGAGGGATATTTGTTCACAACAAATGCCAATACAAAAGCAAAATCATTTGGATTATTTATCACATGTGCCTAGAAGAATGCCTTCTGTGAACAGAGTAGGCAATCAAGAAATAGTCTTTGAGGGGCTGAAGAGCTAGCTCAGTGACTGAGTTCATATACTAGGTTTCAGGAGACTGGAGCTCAATTTCTAGCACCCATACCAGGCCATTTACAACCACTTGAAACTCCAGCTCCAGGAACACACCAACACCCATGGCCTCTAGGGGCGCCCCTCTTCCCACTATGTCTCTCTCTCTCTCTCCTTCCCTCTCTCCATCTCCATCTCCATTCAATAAGCCTCATTGGATTAAAGATCAGTTGTGTGCATGGCATTTTTATCTAAATACTAACAGTAGCACATGCCTTTTATCTCAGCACTGGAGAAGGAGAAGGCAGATCACTGTGAGTTCTAAGCCAGCACCATGTGTATAAAAAGCTAAATGTCAACCAGGGCTACATAGTAAAATCCCTTCTCAAAAAGAAAAAAAGAAAAGAAAAATTCCTCATTGAGGAGTTGGAAAAATGGCTGGAAGGTTAGGAGCACTAGCTTTTCAAGCACACTATTCTGCTTTGTAAAACAACACAAAAACAAGACAAGGTAATTATTAAAATGTCTTTGTCTTTTTAAAATAATTTTATTCCATCTAATTATTTATTGGAAGGATGTGTGTGCTTGCTATCATGAACTTGGTGAGGTCAGAAGAAAACTTATAGGTGTTGGTTCTTACATTCTACTACCATGTGGGGCCTGGACATTGTACTGAGGTCATTAGGCTTGATGGCAGGTGCCTTCACTGGCCTGTGTCTTCTAATTTTTATAGATGATTCTTCCATCAAATAGTTAAAATATCCTCAAGAAAAAGCATAAGACATATGTAAATACACACACATATATATGTATATATGTACACATATAGATATATATAGATACACACACACACACAAAATTCAAAACGAAACCAAACAACCGATAGAAACAAACTTTATCATAAAAAATACCTTGGTAGAACTGGAGAGATGGCTCAGCAGTGAAAGGCACTTGCTGCTCTTGTAGAAGGCATTCAGTTCCCAGTAACTACTTGACAGCTGACAATCATCTATAAGTCTGTGTCCAGGGGGTCTGACTCCTTCTCCTAGTGTTTTTGGGTACCAGTTGAGTGCTCTCTCTCTCTGTCTGTCTGCCTCTGTCTCTCTCTTTCTCACTTACACACACACACACACACACACAGTGCACATACATGCAGGGAAACAGTCACAAAAAACTAAAAAGAAACAAATATCTTTTTTTAAAGATTTCCTCCTTTTCGAAAACAAAAACAAAATTAGTACAAAACTTGCAAATCTATTCTGTTTCTCTTCGGTCCGTAAATTTCTGGATTTAAAATCCTAACTCAGCTTTCAGTTTACTTTCATTTGTTTGAGTGAATAACAACTACAGCGGCATCTTAGGCTGTTCTCCTTCCTTGGCAGTCATCTACTCCCATTGTATTACATAACATCTGTCGGAACTGGTGGCATATTTTTCTCTCCAGCCGCTGTGTCTACAAGCCGTCCTTCTCTTCTTTGAATTTTAGGTCCGTGCACCTTTGGGTTTGTTTTCAACTGCCTATTTGAAACTTTGCTTCATCAACTCAAAGGCTTCTCAGTTTTAATATGCCAAAAAAAAAAAAAAAAAAAAAAAAAAAACTCATGATCTCCCTATCAAAGTGGTACTGTTCCATGGTTTCCCTGCTTGCCGAGTGGGACCTTTATCCACCCGGTTCTGCAGGTTTCAGAGCACAGGGTCTTCTTGAGATGAGCCTCCACTCTCTCCACTCTTTCATTAAAGAAGGTGAAATCTCTTCCTAACTGTCCCTTGAATAAGCACGCTTCTCAAGCTTGTGAACATCTCTATCATCCCTGGTGTGGGGCTTGCCATGAACTCACTGTCAGTGATTAAGGTAGGCACCTTCCAGAGTATGTGCCTGTACCGTGGCAACTTCAAAATACCCTTTTCTTTATTTTCAGCTAAAAAATTCTTGCTGAGAACTGGGCAGGTACAGGAACATACCCTCCCCAAAGTGCCTCCCTGATATGAAAATGCATAGGCCTCTCTCAAAGATTCCCCAGTCTTCTTCTAAGAGCATCTCCTTAGAAAAGATTACCTAGCTCTCCCAGTGCTCCTGCTCCCCCTCTCCACCCCCCACCCCCACCCCATGTTCCTTTTTGCTGGCTGTGCTTATTTTAGTTTTGGAGTTCAGCTACATTACTAACCAACCCTGTTGCCATGAAGTTTACATTTTTGTGAGACATAGAGGTATCATTCAAATAATAAAAATATATTAGAGGATGGCTTCTGGCATGATGAATTAACAAAGGTTAGTTAACAAAGGTTAGTTCTCCAAGGGCAACTACAAATCTCCAGCAAATTGTCAAACTGACAAATTGTTAGTACAATAAGTACCTTTCAGTGCTCTGGCAGCCACCAAGGTTCTAAGAACTTGACCAGTCAGTCAATATGGTTTCCTTTGGATTTGTTGGAATGAGAAATGTCCACTAGCCCTAGGTCCATTTCTGGTGTTGTTGTTTGGGAGGGGAGGTTATGGAATCTTAGGAGTGCAGCCTTGCTGGAAGAAGTATGTCACCACGGGGGTGGGGTGGGGTGGATGAGTAGCCCAAGTGGGAGTGCAATCTGTGAGGGAGGGGATGGGTGGGCTTTGAAAGTTCATTGCTTTGGCCCACTTCCAGTTTGCTCTCTCTGCTTCCTGCTTTCTTAGGAAGATGTGAGCTCCCAGGTTCCTGAATCTGCCACCATCCCTGCTGCTTGCTGCCACATCTCCCTTCCGGAACGCTGTCTTTGTTCTCTGTAAAACTTTCTTCTGTGAATCAGTGTTGACCATGGTGTTTTATTATCACAGCAACGAAATGTAACTAATCCAGGGCTCTTCCAATTTGTTTTTGTTTTTCAAGAAAGGGTTTATCTGTGTAGCCCTGGCTGTGCAGACCAGGCTGGCCTCGAGATCCATCTGCCTCTGCTTCCCAAGTGCTGGGATTAAAGGTGTGCACCACCACCAAAAGTTTCAGAATGGTCCACTTTTACTGCTGAAAAGTCCTGCACCTCAAGAAACCCTTTCCTGGACACAAAACTTCTCATTTTTCAAAAATTATGTAAGTTTTAAAGGAAAGATAGCAAATCCATATTATATCCACTTCAACAGAATCTGAAATCAAATGAGCAAGGGAAACATGATGTACATCATTCAGTTTTTGGGCTGTTAGTTAACCTTGACTACTAGTAGTAGTCTAATGAAAAGGCATCCATTGTTGGATCACTCCCACATTTGCAACTTACCTGTTCAGTTAAACTGTCCCTCAGTCATGAATTTTAACTTTTTAACTTTGACTTTGCCTGTAGATGGACTACTTGTATTTGGAGATAGTGCTACTTTCTTTTATTTTGTGAGAATTGAACCCAGACTGTCATCCATGCTAGGCAAGGGCTCCAACCACCATGCCAAGCTCTCTCTTTTCTTTAACACTATGAATATAACCATGTGCTCAGCTAAAGAAAAAGAACCTCATTGCCACGCTAGCCTCAGATTGCCACAGAAATCACGTAGAAAAGGAAATGGACCACATCGTTTTCATAGCAGGTGAAAGGACATATACAACTCGATGAGGGAGTTCAACCATCAAACTAGAGCATGCTGAACACTGTAATTTTACCAAGGATAAGGAGGATGTGAAAGCACACATGGACCACACGGAAACTGCATTTCAAATTCCATAATGGTTGACAAATACTTGCAAATCAATTAAATTTCTCTTAAATTTGTTTAATGTCTGAAATGAAAACTTTCAAAACCACTAATGTTCTGTGGAAATGGGTAGCCAGGCACACCATATCAACGAACCTGTTCCCTCGGTTACCTATGAATGTCGGTTACCTATGAATGGAATAAGGTTACATTTCTTGATGTAAACTTTACAACCAAAAATTCTTGTGGGTAAACAAAGGGAAGTTAGAGTATTAGATGTGCTGCTTTATTCCACTGTAGAGCTGGTTCTGTCAAATCTTACGAAAGATCATGCTTTCAACTGTATGAGAAGTTATGTGTCAAATTACTGTTTCTCTGACCTTTTAGGTACTTTTAAATTTTGAAAGGGTGAGTTCCATTAAAAAAATGTAAGTTCCAAATCATCCTGATTTCTATGAAGATCGTAAAGGGCCTGTCAAATATATAATGCAAAAAAGATTGTTGACATCTTGTCCAAGTACAAACTAAACTTTGTTCTTCTATTTGCATATCCAGCAGATGGTGAAAATGTAAATTTTGGAAATCAGACAGCTTTAGAACTGAAAATAAAATGTCACCAGAAAAGGGCAGTCAAGTTAAACAGGACTTTTAAAAACCCTTTACAAGTCTAAATTAATTGAAATCCAGTTTTGATTTTACAATTTCATGTTAGCTCTATACTTTGACATGGTTTCTCTAATTGAAAGAGAAAGTTCACTTACATTTCCATAGGAAGTAATTTGTGGTCTTTAAAAATGATGGGATTCAATAAATGAATAAAACTGTATGATGAATTTTACAGATTCAGAGGAGCTATTACACAAATAACTAATCCTACCAAAAGCAATGCACAAGACCCCTAAGCAAAGACTCTTTTGAAAACCTGTAAAATAATCCCTCTAAGTATGAAAACCTTATATGGCCAATACTGATTGGGAACTCGATAGCATCTAGGATCTCCGAGGGCACAAAAGTCTTGGCGAGCTCTGAGGGTGTTTAGACCTTGAGGTGGGAAGACATTAACTGTGGGAAGCTCTATGCCATGGGCTGAGGTCCCAAGCTGAATTAAAAGGAGAAAGCAGCTGGGTTTGGTGGTGCGTGCTTTTAATCCCAGCTCTGAGGAGGCAGAAGCAGGCAGATGTCCATGACTTCAAGACCAGCCCTGTCTTCAGAGAGAATTCCAGGCTAGCCAGGGATCCACAGTGAGATCCCTGCCAGAGAAGGAGGTGAACAGCCTGTCACAATGCCTTCCCTGTGTTGATAACCTGTAACCTCAAAGTGAACCAACATAAACTCTTCCTTAAGTTGCTTTGTCAGGTATTATATTGCAGCAAGGACAAAACTGACACTTTTAATGCTGGGTATCAAAGCCAGGACCCCCAGACACATTAGGTACGCGTACTATCACTGAATCACACCCCAGGCACCCAGAACCTGATGCTTTTCCTTTGTAAAATCTTTTTATCCTATATTCAAGTACTTTTAGACTAGTGCTCAATTTGGGGTGAATTTTTGCACAGGAGGGGAGGTAGAAGGTCCAACTGTACTCGTTCACTTGGGGACATCTAGTTGTCTCAGTATCATGTGTGTAAATACATTTTTTTTCATTCACTGATTTGATTTGGCAACATTTGAGAGAATCAATTGTTCATAAATGTGAGGGTTGATTTCTGAACTCCCAATGATATTATATTGATTCATGCATGAAACTTATGTCAGTATGACTAAATATAATGTGTATATTTTTGATACAGGGTTTCATGTAGCATATGACAATTTTAAACTAATTGTATAGCCCAGAATGACCTTGAACTTTTAATTCTTCTCCCTGCCTATCTGTCTATCTATCTACCTACTTACCTACCTATCTATTTATGTGTAGATCACAGGGCAACCTATGGAGAATCGATTCTCTCCTTCCATCACATGGGTTCTAGAGATCTACCTCAGGTCACTAAGCTTGCAGGGAAGAGCATTTCATCTGCTGCTACATCTTGCTAGCCCAGCCTGGTTACAAAACTAGTTTCATAGTAAGACCAGGTCTCAACAAAAAAATGTATAGAACTCTTTGTGGGTTTTATATGTTTCTGTGTCGATTAATCTTTGGATGTCCAACAACTCTCTTTTCTAAGGACAAAATCCACTGGGTTATGTGTATTCCTTTTAACAGGTTCTTGGCCTCAGTTGGAAGGTAATATTGTTGAGGGCTGTTTTTTTCCCCCTTTTTTTTCTAGGGGTTATTGATTTTTAGTGTTGGCTTCCTGATATGTCTTTGTCTGGTTCTGATGTCAGAGTGGCACTAGCATCATAAAATGAGCCTCTAAACTTTGGAGGAATGTGTGAAGTCCTCTCTCAAGTGCATCTTTCTTTGCAATATCTTTAAAATGGATTCAACCTCTAATCACCGTGTCTACTTAGAATTGTCTGTATGCTTTCTTCTTATGAGTTATGATTTTCTATTAATTTTTCCATTTCATCTAAGTGATCAAACCTGTTGGCTTTTTAGATGTCCAAATTATATCCTTAAACTTCTTTGTATATCTGCCAGATTTGTACCAATTTTATCTCTCTCATTCCTGCTTTTGGTATATTGAGTTTTCTCACCTTTTTCAGTGCTTTCATTTTCAGTTTTTCATTTTTTTTAAACACTGCAAAAAGTTGTTTTTCCATCTCCATTGATTTTTTTCTCCATCCTTTTTCTATTCTGAATTTCATTAATTTCTACTCTTTTTCTATTCTTGATTTCGTTTATTTCCAGTCTACAGTACCCATTTCTACTTGCTTTGTGTTTGGTTTGTTCCTGTTTCTAGTTTCTAGTTGAAGGAGAGATTATTTATTTTGACTCTTTAGTTTTGTTTTTACTTTTTGCTGTATCTTAAACCAAGGGCACCGCAAGGGCCAAACCCTCTTGTACCGAGTTGTAGCGTCACCTGAACCCTTTTTAAAAATTACATTTATCTATTTTATGTTAGTGAGTGCATGTGGGTGCACATGTGCCATAGTGGTGCTGTATGGAGGTTAGAGGACAACATTCAGGAGTTGATGCTTTCCTTCTACCACGTGTGTCTGGGGATCAAATTCAGGGTGTCAGCTTTGGAGGTGAATGCCTTTACCCACTGAGCCATCTTACCAGCCCTGAATATTGTTTTTTGTTGTGGTGGTTGTGGTTTTGTTTTGCTTTTAGACAGTCTTGCTGTAGAGCCCAGCTTGGCTTGGAACTCACTCTGTAGACCAGGCTGGCCTCAAACTCATAGAGACCCACCTGCCTCTGCCTCCTGAGTGCTGGAATTATAGGTGAGCACTACTTTGTCTGGTCCCTAAATCTTTTATTTATTTTATACATATGAGTATTTTGCTTACACGTATGTATGCGCACCATGTGTGCACCTGATGCTCTCAGGGGTCAAAACATATGTTTAGAACTCCTGAAAATATAGTTACAGATGGGTTGTGAACCATTGTGTGGGTGCTAGGAACTGAACCCACGTCCTCTGCAAGAGCAGCAAGTACTCTTAACCACTGAGCCATCTTGTTTTTCTTAAATGTATGTGTTCATACCTTTAAAGTTGCCTATAAATCTTCCTTTAGCTCTATCCCATAAATTTTAATAGGATTTGTCTGCATTTTCATTCATCTGAAATTATTTTACAATTTCCTTTGTGGCTTCTTTTTGTCCCATTGTTTATTTAGGAATGTGTTGTTTAGTGTCTACACATTTGTTTATTTTCCAACTTCCTTATGTTATTAATTCCTAACTTCATTCATTGTGATCAGAGAACATAGTCCACATGGTTTCAATCCTCTTAAATATATTTAAAATAGAGCTTATTCCAACTCTTAACATATGGTGCACCTTGAAGAACACTCCACGTGTACTTCAAAAGAATGTGTATTTTGCTTTTCTGCAATAACTTCTGGTTTAATTATTACATTATTTAAGAGTTGTATTTCATCTGGGTATAGTGGCATACACCTGTGATTCAAGCATTTTGGAATCAGAGGTATTTGTGAATTCAAGTCCAGCCTGGTCTACTTAGCTACATAGTAAGATGCTGTTTCAAAACAAACAAACAAACAAACAAACAAACAAAACTGAGGGCTAAGGGCAGGAGAGATGACTCAGCAGTTAAAAGCACTTGTTTTTTCAGATGTCCTGAATTTGATTTCCAGCGCCTGTAACAGGAGGTTCACAATCATCTGTAACTCTAGTTCCAGGGAGATCTGACAATGTCTTCTAGCCTCTGAGGGCACCAGGCACACATGTAATACACTTATGCAGCCAAAATGTTCATTTACATATAGAATAGGAATGAATAAATCTTTTTAAAAGACACAACAAAGGTGCAGTTTAATGGTAAAGTGCTTGCCTAACATGAATAAGGCCTTGTATTTGATCCCTAACACTGAAAAAAAAAATTAAGATTTTCATTTTCTTGACTGTTTCTCTAATTTAACACACCATTGAAAGTTCTTTACTAAAATCTCCAACTATTGGGGCTGGAGAGATGGCTCAGAGGATAAAAACACTCCTTGTTCTTCCAAAGGTCCTGAGTTCAGTTCCCAGCAACCACATGGTGGCTCATAACCATCTATAGTAAGATCAGGTATGCAGGCAGAATGTTGTATAAATAATAAATAAAACTAAAAAAAATCTCCAACTTTTGAATTTGTATGTGTACCATGTTCATGCAGAACTTTTTGAGGTCAGAAGAAGCATTGGATCCCTGGGATTGGAGTTCTGAGTGGTTGTGAGCTACCAGGTAGGTGCTTTTAACTGTTAAGCCATCTCTGCAGCACATATTTCATCTTCTTTTTTTAATTAGTATATATCAGTTGTACACATTAAAGTTGTCAGTGCAACAGGTCTGCTGTGTTTTACTTGATGTATTTTGGTACCTTGTGGCGGATGTACACATATTTATATTCAGTAGAGGGTTTTGGTGGATTGACTATTTTATTAACATGTAACTGGAGTTAACAGGGTCAGATCCCGGGTTCTTGCAGCCCTAACAAGCCAGATGTGGCCACTCATTCTCCTAAGTCTATTAAAGACACAATAAAAGCAATAAAGTGAGATTTATTCAATGCGGTCACGCTGGCAAGAGGAACAAAGAGATCCAATAATTCCTCAATTCTGTATTTGGAGACCTGAAATGAGGTTTATGTAGAGAGACATGGGATTGCACAACTAGGAATTTTTGGGCATGGTCGAGTTTCACCCGTCTTTAATTCATCATTGTCTTGGCTCTGTCTCTCCTGCAGGGTGGTCTCACAAGTTACCAGAACTGTGTGATAATTTGACTGGAAGATGAGCTCCTCCCTTGGCTGGCACCAGGCTCCTAACCCTCTCCTCCTGCCAGCTTGAGACTCTTAGGAAATTCCAATTTCTTCAATCCATTGTTTCAATGGTTTGATAGCCAAAGGGAAGGGCACACGTGTCTCTTTAGAACATCCTCCTTCTTGCCAGCTGGTTAAAAATACATAATAGTCTTCTTGGGTTTTGATGTTGTTTGAGATAAGGGGGTCTTCTTCTGTTGTCCAGGATGGCTCAAGCCAACATTCCCTCCCAAGCCTCCATAGCTGAGACCAAAGGCACAAGCCACTGTGCTTGCTTCCCAAGTGTTTTATTAATCTCATATTAGCATCTCCACGGCAGCTTTCTCATGGCCGCTGTGTACGGGATGCATCTTTCCCCATCCATACTTACGGGAATAGGTTTCTGGACCTGTTCTGCTCTGTTAATCTATTTGCTTTTCTGTGCACAAATTCCACACCATGTTTCTAAGGTGCTATCCACACTGTTCTTAATTATCTGTGGGAATTGTTTCAATATTTCAGATACAAGCAGGCCCTTTGCCAGTTCTGCAATAACACTATAAACTCTCACTTTCTGAGCTATTTTGTATTCTCTCCATAGAATCTTTAATAAATGGAGATTTTTCATTTTAATGGAGTTTCATTTATAAGGGTTTTGTTGTTGTTGTTTTGATGCCTCTGTTATTTCCTAAGCAATTGCCCTTTGTCTATGTTTCCCATGAAGGGGGCCACCATCAGCTTGGCACCATCACTATTTTCATACCCTTTGTGAAGCTGAAGACAGGAAAATGACCAAGAGATTCATCCATCACCAGTCAGACTGACATGTCAAAATGAAGCACAATTTCTGAAAACCCAAAGGCACTGGCAATAGGATGCATTGATGATTTAAAGGCCAGATCCTGATGTCAAACACCAGTTACAGGAGCAACGAGAATACAAGCCGGTGGCTTCTGGGAGCTTCCAGGCCCTTGTGTCAAGGAGCTAGAAATGTTGCTTCTATACAGCAAACCTTACCATCCTAAGATTACTCACTGCATTTCCTCCAGGAACTACAAAGCTATCAGGGTGAGTTGGCCACTAGATTAACCCATCCCAATGCCAAGCTGTTCATAAAGGCAAAAATAGTGGTGTGTGTGTGTTATCTGTGCTTAAATGAAACCAAAAAGCTGCTACCCGAGGAAAGAAATAATACATGCCTTTTGCCAAGGTCCTGAAGATATTCTCTTTGGCTTTCTTATAGAAGCTTTATTGATTTACCATTGTCATTTAGATCCACCATACATTTGAAATTGATATTTGTGTGTGAGGTAAGAGGTAAATATCCATTTATTTTAAATTATAGGAGAATCCAAATCCAGTACCACCTACTGAATTGATTTCTTCCAATATTAATTTACCAACACCTTTATTATAAGCCAGATGGCTCTGTGTGTGCATGTGTGTGCGTGTGTGTGTTGTGTGTGTGTGTGTGTGTGAGTGTGTCCATCCTTTGCCCGTGCCCTTAATCTGTTCATCTTTCTGTGTTACCTGGTTTTATTTCTACAGATTTACAATTGTCCTCAATATATTCCAATGCACTTTCTTCAATATTATTTTGTGATGTTACATAGATTTGTTTGGCTGAAGTGGCTTGTTCGGTTGGAGTTCACAGCATGAGAACAGTAGAGACTCTGGGTTAGGAGATGCACTTTCTCTTCCTCTTCTGCCCCAAGTCTCCAAATAAACATTAACCAGTTGTCAGGGAGCAGCCAAGACAGTGACCAGGAGACAGAGGAAAGACACAGAGAGTCAGGGCATCCATGAAGAGACAGATGTATGACAAGTGCCCAGGGCAATGGCTGAATGAATGTGTCTTCCTCCTGTGCTTAGCTAAATCTATAATTAAGCCCTTCTTGCCTGGAGTATAAAGCTCAGGGCAGAAGTTATTCTTTTTCCTTTTCTCTGTTCTACTGTCATCCATCCCAGCTGTCTTTCACATCACAGGAGAAGAGAACAGTTGCTTTCACTGAATTGCAATCAGGCCCACAGGCATCAAAATTTTGGATCCCCTGTGTGTGCTATCATGGGGTTCTTTTTAAATTTTTATTTATTAGTTTGTTTTGTTTTGTTTTTCAAGACAGAGTTTCTCTGTGGAATGCCAGTTGTCCAGAAACTCACTCTGTAGACCAGGCTGGTCTCTCAGAGCTCCACCTGCCTCTGCCTCCCGAGTACTGGGATGAAAGGTGTGTGTCGCTGCCACCACCTGACTGTGAACAGAACTTTTAATTTTTAACATATATCTATTTATTGTTGGTGGGGGGAGCAGGCAGGGATGTTGCATGCCACACACAGCAAAGGCATTGGGGGATTTTTTTTGTTTGTTTGTTGTTTTCCTTCTGCCACGTAACTTTCAAGGTTTGAACTCAGGTCACCAGGCTTAGCAGCAATCATTCTTACCAGCTGAGCCATCTTGCTGGCCCTATCATGGGATTTTTCAAGTGTTCTCTGAATGTTGGAAAAGGTGTCTTTCTCCAGCTACGCCAGGGGGAGCTGCATCACCTGGCAGTTCATTATCAGCCACAACTTGGGTTGGCTGTGATCACTCACTCTCTTCACAACTTCAGGGCTGTTATACTGGTTTGTACTCTACCATCATCCAATGATAGTCACCATCTGCCCTCTCTTTACACCTGCACTCCAGATCCAGCACCTTCTGGTACACACCTGTAGCTATTGCCCACGCCTCTGTATCTTCTAAGGCAGCTTTTTTTTTTTTTTTCCCACATGTAGCTTGTGAAGAAGGTCAGCTCCAGCTGGATCCAGTCTTCAGCGTGTGATGAAAAAAGCACGAGGCTGGCGGATCAGACACCACCATGCGCAGCTTGGCATCTCAGGGTTCTGGTTAATTGCTTCCATATAGTGCATCATGGCTTGGGGCTAGCCCCTTTCTGAAAGGATTGGACACCACTGTTCTTCTCCAAAGCAAAGTGAGAGCTGATGCAGACCACCAGCTCTTGCTCCTCCAGTTTTTTTTTCCTTCCTGTTGCCATTCCTCTCGATTTACTTCTTTTTATTTTATGTGTATTCGTGTTTTCCCTACCTGTGTGAATGTACATCATGTGCTTGCAGTGCCCACAGAGGCCAGAAGAGGGTCTCGGTTCCCCCTGAGACTGCAGTTACAGAGGGTGGGGAGCCGCCATGTGTGGATTAGGAATTTAAGCCGGGTCCTCTGGAAGAGCAGCTAATGCTCTTAACCTCTGATCTATCTCTGCAGCTCCCTGTGGGCCATTTCTTGAGAAATGTCTGGGGTTGGGAGCCAGATTCTGGTGGTGTTGTAACCTGCTTAACACCTGCTGTAGCCTTTAGCATAGCAGAAGCCACTTGGCCTCAAAGTCTCTGTTTTGATGATGTCTATGGTTTCATTTCCCAAATTTTGTATACTTTGTTATCTGGACACTCTATGAAGTCTCCCAACTGCAGAACCAATCAAATTAAAGGTCAATTAGAAACGCTTTGTCTAGCTAGTCAATGACGAAATGTTTCTGCCTACACCTGGATACTTGGTTATGTTTTTGTTACCTGGTTGCTACCCTGTTACGCTTTTTTTGTTTTGTTTTGTTTTGGTTTGGTTTTTTTTTTTTTTTTTTTTTTTTTTTAATTAAAACAAAAACAAAACCAAAAACCTGCCTCAGGAGCAGACCAACGTCATAGTCTGGCCTTTGAGTCCAGATTACGGCTCTGGCCAGTCAGTTTCTGTTTAGCATTCAACAAATATCTGTGGAGCTCAGTCTGGTGTCTGAGTGGTCAGTGATTGGCTATTCCTGAACCTGTACCAATTGGGGGTTCCTCCCTGAGTTAGCCCTCCTGCTCTCCACCAACCGCCAGTGAGCACTGCTTCAGTTAACTGTACTACCTCCACGGGGAAGGTAGATCTGTCAGCCTGGTAGTCGGGACTCTGTAGGACTTAACGGGGATAGGTTTGGACGCAAGCCATTTTTAATCCCCAAGTCCAGAGAAATTGGAACCGTCCATTCCTCCATCTAGTGAAAGAAGTGGAGTTTCACTCGACTCCTTCCAATCTGCAACAGACCCCTTCTCATGGACTCACTGCGCAGTGATCTGTCTGTAGTCTTTGTTTCATGTAGTCTTTGTGTCTGGTCCGACTGTCTGATTTTTTTGCCAGCCTCGGGTGGCTTAGCCTCTTGTGCACAGAAAGAGAGATAGGGAGTGCCGCTCGAAAGTTTTCAGATTCCCAGGAATGTCTTGTTGTTTCTGTTCAAGGTTGTCTTAATTGTTGTAATTGTCTCGCTCATTGTTATGGTTGTTGAATGATTTTCACGTTTCTTTCGTTTGGACTGTTGGTGGTGTTTCTCTTTTCTCTGTCCCTCTGTCCCCTATTCTTTGACTAACCCTTACTTCCACATATTTTCCCTCATGTTGAGGAACTAGAGCTTATCAATGCTGCTTTCCTTCAAATCAGCCCTTGCTGGGATGGGAAGGAGGCACTTAAGAATTATTGTCAGATTCTTGTGGCGAGTTTTAGAGTGGCTGTCGAATGCCCCACAAATATGTCAGATAACCCGGGTAGTTCAGGGACCCACAGAATCCCCTACTGACTTAAAAAAAAAATAAAGACTCATAAAAAATGGTCAAAGGATCCGGGAAAATGGACTATGGCTCACTCTTTCCTAGTTATACCTGAAAATTCTCTTCAGAGGAAAATATCTTTGCGGTTCATATTCTGGGAAAAAAGCCAAACTTTCATTTACTGGCCAGTTAACTCTTGACTTAGTTCTAACTCATTTCAAGCTCTGCACCTTTCAACTAGGAGTGCCTCCACCTTCTGCCTCGATGGAGCTGGACACAAGCCCAGAGCTGCCTGACCAGCAGCCTTCAAAAGGGACACTAGCAGCTTCTTAGCTTCTGCGGTTAAAAAAAAAAAAAAAAGCTGATGCTTTATGCCCATGAGAATTGGATTCAACAGGTAACAAGATGCTCCTCCCCTGAAATTACAATTAAAAGAAAGTATGAAAAAAATTGTCTGTTTTAAATATATAAATATATATAACCACTACATGTTTGTTTTTGACTGGTCTGAAATAGTATTGTGTTCTGTATATCTTAGTTATAGATTATTGGCTTATAAATTATTATATATAGTTAAAAAAATCTGTAACATCTGAAACAAAAAAGGTCACTTATGTTTTTCTTGTATACCAATACTTAAACCAGTGGTGCTGGCACTGTTTGGTTTTCTATTTTAACTCTGAAGGAGTCAAAATATCTCTGAATTTAATGTTCAAATCTTGGCAAAAGAAAATATATGAGTGAAAACTGTTGATCAAATATGCTTGTACTCTCCTGTTTCATAGTTGGGACACCAAATGTATCACCTAGTTTACTTAAGAGAATGTTACTATTTTAAGACAGGTTTTCAGACTGTGCTTGATTAATGAAGCGTTAAAACTGCACTTCTATGCATCCATATATAAGAACTTTTTGCACTGGAAAAAAGTTTACAACATCAAAATAATATATATGGTATTGATATTAGAGATTTCTTACACTGTTAAAAATTAATTTGGTCTTATAAGAATCATGGTTATATAAAACTATAAGACATTTTAGCAAATATTTATAAAATGTCTTATTAATACATAATATTGATAAGTAGGTAAATAGACAAAAAAAAACTACTATTGAAGCATATTGGGCTTACATGCTTAGTTTTCCTATGCTTCACTTTGTAAACTGGGGTTAAAAATAATATTCCTGTTTAGGTTAATACATTTTAAGGCTTGGATGCCCCCATTGTTATATTGTTCCCTAGGCAAAGAGGGCTACATGACAATTTGATTACTGATATTTAAGCCTTGCATGATAAAATTTCTGTCTCTAATTAAATTTAAAATTTTGTTATTGGCTATACTGAGAACCATAACAACCTTAACAAATTTGCCATTCCATGTATGCTTTAAATAAAAACTAAAACTACAGAAAATCTTGAAATTGGCCTAGTCCAGCATAAGCCAGGGAATTTGCAAATTAAAATCCATGAGTCCTGGGGCACTAAACGTTTTTTAGTTCCTGAAAAATGAAGACACTCCCTAATGTATTGGAACATTCTAGCTACTTTATGTTTCTCCTTGTTCCCTAGCAGTCAATGAAGCATAGAGAGTCTTGACAGGACAGTTGGTCTTAGACATTACTCTTATGTACCCTGTATAGCTTGCAAATGCCACTGGTAACTACGTTATTAGTAAAAGTCACTAACGCATAGGACCTATTCAAGCTAATGAAAGCAGATTTAAGGATATATATTTGGTTTCCTTGTTTTTACTAACATTATTAGGAGAACTTTTTTTATAAACTGGGTCATACAGGGAACTATTATGTTCTATGGTAGTATGTTAAATGGGGATCAAGGAAGTTCCTAATCCTTACATTTAAGGCTTTTGATGCTGAAAGAACTTCAATTTAACAATTGTAATTTTATTATGGATGACTGAAACATACAGGTTGATTGCCACTTGCCTCATTTTTGTATTATTCAAAATATTGTTTAGAATATTTATAATTATGATTTTGATTGATTACTGGGACAGACTTTATTTGGCCTCTTGTATTTGTTTCACAAACTGTTGAGTATAATGAGAAAATGCAAGCTTGCAGTCCTTGTTTTATGTTTTTATAGTTAAGCTCAGGATGGGTAATTAAGTACAAACAGTTTATTTGTTTCAGCTATACTTAATAGATAAATGGTCCTCAGACATTTCAGAAATCTGTTGAATATGGCGTTTAAATGTTTAATAAAAAAAAAACTAAGCTTACTATAACAGAGACCTCAGCTTCTAGAGGTAGCCCTAAAGTCTCCAAGGAGATAGATGGGGCACTAATGACTTCACCACAGGGCAAGACAACCTCAATGCCTTGCTGCTGTTAAGGCCCAGCTTGAACTGTGGACAAAGAGGACATCTGGAAAGGTAATTGTCCCGCGTCGCCTAAGACAAGGCATGGTCAGTCTCTCCCATTTTCCTCCCCCACAAAAAGGCCTTTCAGATTGGCCAAGTCTGGCAACCAAAGACTGATACTTCACTGGGATTCATGCCCCAATAGAAGGCACCAATATCACAGGAGCCTAAAGGGATAACCATCTGAGTAATGGGTAAGCCTCTGCCATTTTAATTGATACCTAGGCCATTTGGGATACTTTCTGCTACAGTTTATCCTCAGATCTCTGATGCATTTGAGAGCTAAAATCTTATGATACTACTCCTGGTATTCAACTACCAATGTCTCATGGTAATTAAAAAATGTTTTATTATTCAATGCTTTAAAATTAATCAGATTTTGAATTGTTTTCCGAGCCAACTTGTCTCCTTTTATAAGCTTATCAGCTTCAAAGAATAACTTGAATCCACCTGCCACAAGTCAAATGGACTCCAGATAAGTACACCTACCTTTTCCTGAAAATGGGAATTTTCCCTGGTTTTGGGCTTCTTCACCTTCCCCAATGACCAGGAAATTTTAATTCTGTCCCTGGTCTATCTTTGTCTCAACAGATTTTCACTTAACTGACAGACTCTATCCAAGGATTACCTATGGACTGCAAGCTGCTGAATTCTGGACTTCCTAAAAGCTGATGAAAATGAGTCCAACTGATGTGATTGCTCCTGTCTTTCAACCAGATTAGCTAATCAGATGCTTCTGATAAATGCCCCATTGCCCAGCCTTGGACTAGCATTTCAGCCTTACTGGACCCTGATGACAATGCTCTAATGTCAGCCAGAAGAAGTTTAGGAAGAGAATTTGTCATCTATTGTGTCCCACCTATGAGTCAAAAAGGGTTCCCTGACATAAGGGACAAATTATTACCTAAGTTTCTTAATGAGGCTAGACCTAACATAGCTAAGGACTGCTCGTTTAGTCTAGATAGAGCCCCCCCCCCAAGCCCTTCCAGAGCCTTCAGCTAGTTCCTAATGCACAGACTCTCGCCCATGAAATTCAATTCCAATTTGGGGGACTCACAGAAAAATAAAACTTGTTTTAGGCCCTGGATGAAATTGTCTAATTCCCTTGGGATTAAAGAGACTAATTTTTTAATAGCCCCTAGAGACACTTGGTTTACATGTACCACAGGTCTCTTCCCTTGTCTCTTTACAAGTGATGTCTTAGAGTCAATGATTTGACTCTAGGGCATAATTCAAATTGGGGAATGTTGTGACCTGCTTAACACCTGCTGGAGCCTTTAGCATATCAGAAGCCATTTTGCCTCAAAATCTCCATTTTGATTTTGTCTCTATCATTTCACTTCTCATACTTTGTATATTTTGATACTTGGACACTCTATGAAGTCTCCCAACTGCAGAAACAATCAAATTAAAGGTCATTTAGAAACACTTTGTCAAAAGTGTTTCTACATTACATCTACATTACATTACATCATAATATTACTTTCTGTACCTGGATACCTGGTTGTATTTTTGTTACTGAGTTGCTACCTCATTACAGTTTTTGATATAAAAAGAAAACCTTCCTTAGGAGCAGACCAACATCATGGTCTGGCTCCCTGAGTCCAGATTATGGCCCTGACCAGTCAGTTCTTGTTTAGGGTTCAACAAACATCCATTGAGCTCAGTCTGGTGTCTGAGTGGTCAGTGACTAGCCATTCCTGAACTCATAACAGTGGTAAGAGTAGAATAGATGGCATTCTTGTACTTTGCTTCTTTGATTTAGTAACCGCCAATCTGAGCATAAGCTTTGGCAATCTGTCTATATTCTTTTCTGCACACTAATGAGCTTTTCACGCAGCACCAAGAGTTTACTATAGTCTTCTTTTTTTACAGTACAGTGCTTCTTGATTGGTAATGCAGATCACCTTGGTTGAGTCTCAACCTCAACACATTCTAATGTTTCAAAGCAGCGGCTTTGATGTGTGCTCCAGTGGGTGGAGGGCTTGGTTATCAAGTCTTTGGTCACGTAGGCATCAGCTCCCAACTCTCTTTCAATACATGCTTCTTGTTCTCTGCTGGCACATTGTCCCTTTGTTCTAACTTGGTCTCATTTCCTCGAGAGGAGGAGAAAGTGGCAGTGGTATTGCAGCTTCTTTCTTCTCATCTGTACTGTCCAGATCAACAATAAGAAAACTACCAAGAGCTCTCAGGAGCCCAGGACTTTGTACTTCTATGCCTAGGTTGGATGGCCAGTTTTTGTTTGTTTGTTTTGTTTGTTTGTTTGTTTTTTAAATAGCTCTGACATTTCAAAGCATCCAGATTCTAGGGTCACTTTCTACCTAGTCATATAAATTAGGCATGCAGAAAGGGTTCAAGAACTTTCCCCCTGCCAACTGGGCCTCCATATTCTAAAGAGCCTCTTGTGCTTGAGGCTTGCATCATGCTTTAAATTCTACTCAGAGGTTCACTAAGCTTTTCCACACTAGCCTAAGAACTCAAGAGTTGAACTGTTTGTGGTGGTGGGTGCAATTAATCCCAGCACTGGGGAGGCAGAGGCAGGCAGATCTCTGTGTCTCTGTGAATTCTGGCCCTACAGTGGGTTTCATGCCAGCTAGGGGCTGCATAGTTAGACTCTCTTCAGGAGGAGGAATGAAGAAGGTGTTAAGAGATGGGTGACTGGATAAAGTGTGTTCTCTGTTCATATGAGGAGCAGAGTTTGAATCCATCAAATTCTTATGAAACTGGATGCAGTACTATGCATCTGTAATTCTAAAACGCCGAGAGCAAGATGGAAATCTGAGACAGGCGACTCCCTAGAGACTTACAGAGATAGATCAAGATGGAAATCTGAGATAGGAGACTGTCTAAAAGCTTGCAGGTCAACTACGCTGGCTTACACAACTGCAAACAAGAGACCATGTCTAAAAAAAGGTAGAAGGAGAGGAAAACACTCAGGGTTGGCCTTTGATCTGAATGTGTGCATATGCACACACACAACATATGTGCACACATCATAAGGAAAAACAAAAAGTACTCAGGAGTTGCTGGTTTGGACAAGTAGCCCTTGCCCCGGTCAGGCTTCTGATCCCCAGTTTTGCTGATGCTCTCAAAATGATGCCTCTGGTAGTCTTCTTTGTTGGCATAGGCTGCAGTGTGATTGCTACACAGCAAGTGGTTCTGGGAACCTAGTTGAATTGCCTCAAAGTAGCACTGCAAGGCATGTTCACTGTTACTGGCATTCAGGGCTTTATTGCCTTTAGTTCATCCACCTGCTCTTTAGTCTTGCCCAGAACCCCACCAAATCAAATCCACCCACCAATATTGTTTTATTTTTGACATCATGTTGCTTATTCTAGGCATTTAAATTTTTCATATTAATATTAAAATCAATGCGCCAATTCTTTTTTAAAATTAGCATATATTAACTGTCTAAAATAATGAGTTTCATCACAAGTTTCACTCATAAATATACATACTGTGATCCTGCCATCACTTATCTTACACCCCCTGATTCCTTTCTACATGCGCAATTATCCTCTTTCCACTTTTATGTCTTTTTTTTTATGTTCAAGATTCCACATGATAATAAATATATAGTTTTTGTCTTTCTGAGTTTGTTGTATTTCATTTAACATTACACGCACTGGTGTTTTGTTTTGTTCTTTGCTTGCACATACGTCTGTCTGAAGGTGTCAGATCCCCTTGGAACTGGAGTTACAGACAGTTGTGAGCTGCCTTGTGGATCCTGGGAACTAAACCTGAGTCTTCTGGAGAATCTGCCGCTGCTCTTAACCACTGAGCCATCTCTCCTGCTCTTCATTTAACATTATGATGTCTCATTCTTATCCCCTTTCTTACAAATGACTTGTTCTTATGAATGGCTGATCAATCCTCCATCATGTACACAGAACAACTTTTCTTTATCTACTCATTTATTGACAGGCGCCAATGCTGGTTGCACCGCTCAGGTAAATAGTGCAGTGGGGAATGGTGCACTGGAATCTCTGGGGTGTGATGTCCATGATTCCTTCAGCTAGATACCTGGGAGCAGTAGAGTAGGGGCATGGGGTCTATTGTTAGTTTATGAAGGAATCTTCGTTCTGGTTTTTATGCTGCTTGGAATAACTTCCATTCCCAACAAAAGTAGATTCCCCGAAGATAAAGGTGCTTGCTGACAAACCTGATGAGCTGTATTTTATCCATTGGACCCACACAGTGGAAGGAGAGGACCACCTCTTGTAGGTTGGCCTCAGACTTACAAATGCATGCCATGGGATAAACACACCCACACACATGCACATAAACGAATAAATGTAATTTATGAGTATTTTGGGGGGTGGCTGCAGAAATGGCTCCATGGTTAAAAGCATTTGCCGCTCTTGCAGAGGACCTGGGTTTCGGTCCAGCACGTGACACCTCACAACCATCTGTATCAGTTCCAAAGGATCCAACACCCTCTTTTGGCCTCTGTAAACCCCAGACACATACATGGTGTACATATAAGCAAAAATAAAAATATGCAGATTTTTTTGTTGTTTTTTTCAAGACAGGGTTTCTCTGTGTAGCCCTGCCTGTCCTGGACTTGCTTTGCAGACCAGGTTGAGCGGGTACTCACAGAGATCCACCTGCCTCTTCCTTCCTGAGTGCTGAGATTATAGGCGTGAGTGACCTTGCCTCTCTAAGTGCTGGGATTATGGGGCATGCCCTGCAAATATGTAGATCTTAATTAAAGAAAAAAAAAATTTAAAACTGGATTTTTTTTTCTGAGACTCACAACCTTGCCAACATTTTTTTTTCTTTTTCTTGAAAATAGTAATTCTGACCAGAGAAGGATGAAATTTCAGTGTATGTATTTCAACTCTGTGTAGAGCAGCTCGGCCTAAAGCTTGTGGCATCCTCTTGTCTGTGCTTCTTGAAGGCAGTGTGTGTCACCACGTTTTGCTCTCACTGTAGGTTTGATTTTGATTTCTTTGATGGCTGCGGTGGCTCAGATGAGAGAAGTCACTTGGCTCAGGTATTTGAACGCTCGGTTCCCAGGTGGTGACACCTGCTTCTTAAGGTTCCGGCGGGACAAACCTTGCTGGAAGCATGTCACTGCAGACAGGTTTGGAGAGTATATACCCTCCTCCTATTTCCAGTTTGCCCTCATTGCTTTTAGTGCTTCCTGCTTGCTTTTGAGGATGTGAGCTCTTAGCTTCCTGTTCCTACCACCATGCTTGCTGCTATGCCTTCTTGCCATGTATTTTTTGTTGTTGTTGTTGTTTATGTTTTGTTGTTTTATTTTCTAGACAGGATCTCTCTATGTAGCTCTGGCTGTCATGAACTCACTTTGTAGCCCATGGAAATCCTCCTGCTTTTGCCTCCATGAGTGCTGGGATTAAAAGCAAGTTCTATCACCATGACTCAACCCCTGATGGACTTTTATCCCCTTGATGGCTTTTATTCCTCTAAAGCTGAAATTCTGAAGAAACTTCCTTGTAAAAGTTGCTTAAGATCATGGTGTGGTTTTTTGTTTCTTTGTTTGTTTGTTTTTTGTTTTTAACACAGCAATAGAAATATAAACAATATGATGGCTAAAGATGTTGAATATTTTTTTCATGCATTTATTGCCCATTTGCACTTTTGAGAATTATCTGCTCATTTGTCCATTTATTGGTTGGATTACTTGCTCTTTTGTCTTATTTATTTACTTATTATTTTCATATGTAAGTCTGTGTTTTTGTGTGTGAGTGTATGTACATGTGTGAGGACTGCCTGTGCACCTGCAGAGGGATGGAGGGGGTGCTAGGTGTCTTGCTCTATCACTCTCCACCTATTTCTTTGAGATGAGGTCTCTCCCATTCTGAATCTGAGGCTTGGCTTTTCTCAACTAGGATAGCAGCCAGCAAGCCCCAGATATCCTTCTGTCTTCTACTCTGCTAGGATCTTTGGTCAGACGCCCATTACATGGGTGCTGGAATCTAAACTCTGATCCTCATGACTGTACAATAAGTGCTCTTAATTATTGAGCAGTCTGTCCAGCCTTAATGTTTTAAACTTTTTTACATATTCAACAAATACCTGACAAAGGTTCTCTCCTATTTAACTTCTCTTCATCTGGCTATTTACCTTACTATGAAGATATTTTTAAGATTTATTTTGTATGTGTGTGTGGGAGTAGGATTCACATACCACATCAGCAAGCATGTAAAGGTCAGAGGACAGCTTGCAGGAACTGATTCTCCCCTACTACAGTGTAAATCTTGGGGTTGAAGTCAAGTCCTCAGGCTTGAGAGCAAGTGTCTTTACCCAATGAGTTTCTTCAGTGGTCCACAGAAGATGCTTTTCAATTTGCTGCAAACCCTTTAGTCAGTTCTTGCTATTATTTCTTGAGCTCGCTGTGTCCCCTTCAGGAAGTCATTGTTTATATTGACATCTTTTTTTTGTTTGTTTGTTTGTTTGAGACAATCTCATGTAACCTGGGGTTGCCTCAAACTCAGTATCTAGTTAAGGCTGTCCTGATTCTTTCCCCTCTATCTCCTTAGTTCTGTCAAGACAGGTGTCCACCAGCATGCCAACTTGATGTAGTTCTGGGAATGGAACTTGGAGCTTTGCATGTGTTTGGCAAGTGCTCCACCAACCAACTGAGCTCCTCCTACATCAGCATCTTGAAGTGTTTCTATGGTGTTTAGTAATTTCAAAGTTTCAGGCTTTACTATTGCTCTATGGTACAACTTAAAACCCGAATTTGATGGTTCCCTCACTCTTCCATCATTATGAAATAGTCTGCTGTATCTCTAGTTATGCTTTTACAGTAATACACCTCCATCAACCTTTTCAGGCTTAGTAGAAGCAGAAGATACAGCTCTTCATTCTTTGCCTTTCAAAGTTATATTTAAAGTAGAGCTTTCATATGCCGTGTGTAGTAGTTGGGTTTCCTTTTTTATTCTGGCAATTTGGATTATTTGTTTGGTATGTTTAATATATTTGTATTACAAATAGCCTTAGTAAGATATAATTCACATATTACAGAATTCGTAGGATGTGTACAATTCAATAGCTTTTCATGTATTATAAGAACTATGAGTGCATCAGCAGGATAAATTGTAGACTTTTTCAAAGTCAGTCTTTCACATTGAATTAAATGAACAGCATTTGGGCTTCTTTTTTCAATAGAAATATTTTATTGTACCAAAAATAAAAAAGAAAAAAGAAAGATCCTGAATTCTTATGATCCAGGACCATGTTTCAGGACCTGGATTACTCTAGTCATACTTATCGGCCTGCTATGAGGTTCCTTTTTCAGAAACACAGACACCAACCAGAAGTATTTAGTATCTTCTTGTTTTTAACTGTTGTGGATTACTAAATTTGAAAGAAAAGTCAATGTTGTTTTCTTCCAACATTAATTTATCCTTCTGGACTTGAGAAACACAACCAGGAACTCCCATCTTCATCCAAAGCCTTCAGATAATATTTGCATCTAACAAGTTTTAGATTTCAGCAAGACACCCATTCTCCTGAAGAACAATATTGATTGAAAAGAATAGGGCTGGAGATATGGCTCAGAGGTTAAGAGCACTGCTTTCTCTTCCAGAGGTCATGAGTTCAAATCCCAGCAAC
This sequence comes from Meriones unguiculatus, assembly GCF_030254825.1. NCBI lineage: Eukaryota > Metazoa > Chordata > Mammalia > Rodentia > Muridae > Meriones > Meriones unguiculatus. Next base: position 120,484,844 of record NC_083369.1, read on the forward strand.
CACATGGTGGCTTACAGCCATCTATAATGAAATCTGGTGCCTCTTCTGGCACTCAGGTGTACATGCAGACAGAACACTGTACACATAATAAAAATAAATAAATATGTTTAAAAAAAAGAAAAGAAAAAAACAACAGTGTTGATAGGGAAGGGTACAAAGACCTCATCATGTAATGGAAGCCCAGTGTAATTCCTTTCATCATGTTCTGTAGGAGATTAGAGATATCTTTGACATAAGCCTCATGTTTTTCCATCTTGAATTCAATTCAGAACTTCCTCTTTTTCTTTCCAAGGAGACCACACTCCATATTGCTATGATTCAACATCCTTCAAATGCTTCTTCTGGAGCCCTTCCCCCTAACCATGCATTTTCTGGAATGTGGATAGTGTGACAGCTGAAAGTGGTCTTTATTCTCAAAGTAGATGTTGCAAAAGAAAACATCTGAGTTTTTAACAACCCCTCCCCATTTGACCTGCCTGTCTTCTGTTCCCTTTTCTTTCTCCAGTTGTTTTGATTTAGATTAACCTTGGTTATGGGAGAAAATATAGGAAAGACAGCTAAAATTAAGAGCTATTTAAGATGTAGCATTGGAACCTAACACAGTAGAAGGTTCCTAAAATATATACATATATGAAGGTGATGTAAATGAAATTGCCAAATACTGGGGGAGACAGAGCCCAAGCGGAAACCTCTTGACACCAAATGAAGCTTCCAGGATCAAGACCGGGTTGTATCTAAATGAGTTGTTGTCTAAGGGGGTTCCATGAAAACCGCCAAACAACCCAGGCTGTTGCCAAGACCATACATTGCTCTCCAAAAAGCAAGGTCCCATCGCTGAAGACAACACCTATACAACTCATTGGACCTGAAGAAGTCAAGCTGATGCATACACAGCACCTTCACTTCTATGTGGTAGCATCTTTGGTACAGGAAGGCACACTATATACTACCAAAGGAAAAACATAAATGCCAACCCAGTCACAAACGCTCTGATCTGCGGTGATCTCCTGCCTGCAATATATGCTGGGGTAACAGTGGCACAAACCTAGCAGGAGTAACCAACCAATATCTAATTTGGCTTAAGGCCCATTCTATGAGATGAATCCCATACTCAACACTGCTTGGGTGACCAAGAAACAGAGACTAGATAGCCCAGAGATCTTAGGTCAAACCATTACTGTTCTCAAAAATTTAGCAAGAAAATGACTGCTAACAACATTCTGCTATCCTCATAGATCAGTGCCTTGCACAGCCACCATCAAAGAAGCTTCCTTCTGAAATAGACGGGAAAACAGACTGTGGTTGTTTTGAATGAGAATGACCTTCATAGGTTCATAGATGTAAATGCTTTTTATCAGGGATTTCAAATCCTCTTTGAAAGGATTAGGAGGTGTGGTCTTGTTGGAGGAAGTGGGTATGGGTTTGGGGGTTTTAAAACCTCAGGCCATTTAGAGTTTCTCTCTCTCTCCCTGTGGACCAGGATGGAGCTCCCAGCTACTACTCCAGTGCCTTGTGTACTGCCACTCTCTCTGCCATGATGATAATGGGACTAAGCCTGTAAAGCTGTAAGCAGGCCCACAATTAAATGCTTGCTTTTAGAAAACTTGCCTTGATCCTGTTGTCATTTCACAGCAATAGAACACTGACTAAGACACCCTCTAAATCAACAAAATCAACACACATATGAACTCACAGAGTCTGAGGCAGCCTGCACAGGGCCTGCATGGGTCTGTACCAGATGGGGTCCTACAGCTGAAAGGAGATGAGGACACATGCGCAATCCCTAACCCAGAAGCCATCTCCAATTGATAAACACTGGCAAATAAAAATTTAGTTTTCTCCAAGGGTGTCTCACTGGAGAAACCAACTACTCCTAAGGGTAGGCCGCATGCCCAGCAATAGATGGCCAACAGAAAATGAGCTCAGCGCATCTTTGGAGGTTCCTCGTCTCATAATATTGTGTCAGGGCCTTTTCTTTTTTAAATTTTATCTTTTTATTTTTATATTATTTTGTTTATATATATTATTTTATTCTTTCCTTTCCCCCACAGGTTCTTTGTATATACATTATAGTTTCCCGTTTAGTATTTTGATGGGTTTCCTGGATGTGTGAACAAGTGGGTCTCTGTTGCTTGTGCCTTCTCTTGGGATCTTTTCCTTCCATTTGTTTTGCCTAACTTTGATGTGATGTTTTTTTGTTTTTTTTTTTCCCTACTATGCTTTATTTTATCATTATTCCTTAGAAATCTGTTTTTTTTTTTTTTTTTTTCTAATGAGAGACAGAAAGAGGGACAGAAAGATGGGAGGGGAGGTGGGGAAGAACTGGGACGAGTAGAGGGAAGGGAAGCCATAATCAGGATGTATTATGTGAGAATAAAGTCTCTCTTTTTTTTTTCAATAAAAGGAAAAAATATTTTGTGTTTGTAACACTTCTTGTGTATGCAGGTATAGGTGCCTATGCACATGAACTCCAGGGGTCAACACCTCAATTACTCTTCACCTTAGTTTCTGTTACATTTATTTACTTGTGTGTGTGTGTGTATGTGTGTGTGTTAAAGGGAGAGAAAGAGGGAGAGAGGGATCAGAAGACAGCTTGCAGGAGCTGGTTCTCTCTTCCCACCAATGTGGGCCCTAGAGATCACACTCAGGTCTACAGGTTCGGCAGTGTGGCAGTGTTTGCCTTAACCTGCTGAGCTATCTCATTAACCTTTCACCTTATTTTTTGAGACAGGCACTCTGACCAAATCTAGAGTTTGCTGACTGGCTAGACTGTTAGCCAGCAGGGCCCAGGAATTCTCCTAGCTCTGTCAGAGCTGACGTGAGCACCACCACTGGGCTCAGCTTTCATGTGGGTGCTGGGGATTTGGACTTAGGTCTTCATGCTTGCATGGCAAGTATTTCACTGACTTAGACATTTCTCTAGGCCCTCTTTAAAAAGATTTGAGACAAGAATTCATATGGCTGAGGCTGGTACTGAACTTGCTATGTAGCCGAGGGTGATATTGAACTTCTGATCCGCCCCACTTCTACCTCTTGAATGCTGGAATTTCAGACATGTGACAGCACACCTGACTGGACGTTATTTTTCCTTCTCTCTCCCTGTGGACCAGTATGGAGCTCCCAGCTACCGCTTCAATGCCTTGTGTAGTGCCACTCTCTCTGCCATGATGATAATGGGACTAAGCCTGAAAGAAGATATTGGGAGGCTGCACATGGGTGAGGGCAGGAGTAGGAGATTGAAAGTTTCTGTATTTCCCTCTTAGCTTTGCTGTAAAATCTGAAATTGGTCTTAAGTCTTTTTTTTAAACAGAAAGACACTGACTGCATTTTCTAGAACACCTATATCATAATAGATAGTGCAGTAAAAGCAATTCTCACATAATTGCCACATCAACCCTATTATGTAAATACATTTCACTGATGAGAAACATCACCACACTTTCCAGAGACGGGAACTAATTTGCTCAAGGTTACCTAGCTTGCTAGAGGCAGAGGCATGCCATTTCCACCATGCCCTAATGCCCCCCGCTGAGTATAGTATAGACCTCTGCCTGGAGAATCCGCTGCTGGCTCGTAATATGGAACTCCACAGCAGTGGAAACAACTCTGTTGACAGTAAATGGGAATTGTAATGAAAACAACTGAAGTCATCACCGTAAATATGCCTGCAATTTTAGCTTTAATAGATTGCCAAGTGTTTGGAGGTGGGCTGCAGATGCCAGTTTTAAGACCTAGTCTGCTGCTTCTGAAGCTATTTTGTCCTTTTTCCTTTAGCTGCTTTAATGATGATTGCCTTTAAGCCAGGCCTGTTTGCCTGTAATCCTAGCAGTCCCAAGGTGGAGAGAGGAGGATTTCCGGCCCAGCCTGAGTTACATAGACACACTAAGTCAAACATTAAAAAAAAAAAAATAATCTATTTCTGTGTGCATCTGTGTGTATGTGCATATGTCCACACATGGACTAATGAACCTTTAAGGAGGAATCCTGTCTCCATCCCTCTGTGCTGGGCTTACACATGGGCACAGTTGCACTCAGCCTTTATGTGGGTGCTGCACGTCTGAACTTAGGTCCTCAAACTGTGCAGCAAACATTTTATCCACTGAGATGTCTCCCTAGCCTAAGATTTCTAAAACAAAAAAAAACAAACAAAGACAGTCTTTTGAGGATTTCATACATGAGCTCTATATTTGATCATTTCCACTCTTTACCTCTTCTACCTCCTCCTGTGTCTTTTCACTCTCTCCCAAATTCATGACTACTTTAATTATTATTATATTTTATTGATACATCTAAATTTCGTGTGAGTGTGTGTGTTTAGGGCCGACTATCTGAACTTGAATAACCTATCAGGGGGTGCTCCTCATTTAAGGACGGGAACTGGTGAAACACTCTCCCCCTGACCCCCAGCAGCATTGTGGGTGTGATATATAAAAATTACAGCAACTCTTCTGTTGACAGCTGACACTCTGAGTGAAATGGAATCACAAGATAGTTTTTCTTTGCTTGTATTTCTTTGATGGTTAAGTGTCAGGACACCATCCAAGAATAGAGGCATGTGGGGAGAAGTCTGAGTGCTTGTGAGAAAACTCCAAGAAACCAAGACGAGAGTCCTGTGCCTTCAGTTTCTTCAAAACCACAGAATGATCCTTATATTCTGCTTTTGTGCTTCTCCCAGGTATAGCGGGGAGGAGTGAGTTGACTTCAGATTGTTCATTACAACAGGCTATTGCTACTTGTTTATACGCCTCTATGGAAAAATATGTTTTTGCCACACGCAGCTTGCCCATTGTTCGCAGTGTGGCTTGCCCACCATGTGCAGTTTGCCTGCCTCCTGTAGCTGGCCCTTGTGATTGGACGCTTTACTCATGTGACTCCTGTTAACCCTCAGAAGATGAATAAAGTTGTCTATTGCATGTGGTGTAGTCTGCCTCATTTAACCACTCCATTATCTCAGGCCCCACCACCTCTAGAGTGTTTCATATGTTTCTTGGCCATTTGTATTTCACTGTTTAGGAAACGTCTCTTCATTTCGTTAGATCGTTTTTGTTGTTGTTGTTGTTTGTTTTGTTTTGTTTTGTTTTGATCGAGTTGTTTGATTTCTTGCCATTTAGGTTTGAAAATATTTTTGTTTATACCTTATGTGTATGGGTGTTTTGCATGCATGTGTCTCTTTTCATTCCGGGTGTGCCTGGTGTCAGTGGAGATTAGATGAGGTTGTCAGATCCACTAGAATGGGAGTTACAAACGTTTGTGAGCCACCATGAGCCAACTTCCATAGCTCTGCACCTTAGGCTTTTTGAGTTCTTTGTATATTCTAGGTATGAATCCTCTGTCAGATGTGTGGCCAGCAAAGATTTATTTCCCATTCTGGTTGATGTCTTGGAACTGCTTAATTGTTTCTTTTGTTCTGCTGAATATTTTTAACCTCAGAAGATCTCATTACTGGAGACAATCACATGAAGGGAATCTAGTCAGTTTAGGAAAGGGAAACATGGCATGTTTTCTCTCATTTGTGTCTTCAAGATTTATTTCCGTAAAAGCATCTATGTGCAGATGATCAGAAAGTAGAAATGAAATGTCTAACACAGCATTTCTGAACCTGTAGGTCTCTACTCCACTGGTCATATATCAATTATCCTGCATATCAGATAATTACATTACGATTCATAACCGTAGCAAAATTACAGTTACAAAGTAGCAATGGAAATAATTTTATGGTTGGGTTCACGACAACATGAGGAGCTGTATTAAAGATTGCAATGTTAGAAAGGTTGAGAAGCACTGGTCTAAGTAAGCCAAGAGCTCCTATGGGAGAGGAGATGCCAAGGAAAGGGGGTAGAATGGCAGAGTACGGGAGTGGGAACTGCTCAAAGCACATCATATGCTTGCCTGGGAATGTCCTTACATAACTCGATGTAATAAAATTTTAAATGAGAAGGGGCTGCTCAGACTTCCCTTAGAGTGCTTCTCCACTAGAAAGGTGGAATGGCTGAGTCTGATCAGTTAGTTGGCTCTACTGTTAGCTTTGGAAGGTTAGGATTCAGTGGAGGAAACCTGAAGTTGGTTTGGCTCCCCTCTTGGAACAGAACAGTGCTCCTCCCCCTCCCTCCTCCCCCCGCCCCCCCCCCCCCCCGAGGCTATGATTCCTCCTATAGCTCTTCCTTTGTCAAGTCCCTTCTGGCTTTTTGAAGCCTCAGCCCCAGATGTCAGAAAACTCTGCTACAGTTTTCAGAGTTTTTCTGTTAGATTCTCAGAGTTTTTTCCCTTAGATTCTCATGTGACATCTTCTTTACCAGTTTTTCTGCCTCCATCCAACTTATTTCCCACTCTGCTTGCAGACCAACTAGAAAACAAATCATGGAGCACGTCACGCTGCTGTCATGCTTGAAGTTAAACACCCACTTCCTGTAAACTTCAGGATGAGAAGTGGTCACCTTATGCAAAAGTGTCCAGTTTTCTAGCGTTGCAACAGTAGGCTGTCACCTACAGAGTTCACACTGCAAAGCTGCTTCATCAACCTAAACAACAAAAATTTCAAGGAAATCTCTAAGTATATCAGGGAAGTTTATGATCTTGTGTTGGGCCATTCATATTCATACCTGTACTGGGCTTCATGTGGTCCATGGGCCACTAGTGAAGAGATGTATAAGATCCTATGTGTCATAGAATGAAATTATGAAACTTCTGGAAGGTGTTTAGTAGGACTGAACAGAATGGAATAACCTTGTACCTATATTTCAAATATTTTGTTCCAGTGCGTTAATGTAGACAGAAAGCTATGTATAGTAGCATCCTGGAAAGTTTCTGACCTGTGTTTTCATGCTGTCTACAAGACATGACTTCATTGAATTCGCACTAATAGATTTTACCTCTAATTTGGTGGAGGTGAATGTGTTGACAAGGAAGGAGCTGGATAATGCACATGAACAGTTTGAAGAAAACTGGCAAAGTTACTTTAAATTTGGTTTTCATATTGGAAACGAGTCAGTGATTAGAACAAGATTCACATATGTACAAACAACTTATGTAAATAAAAGTGATTCTTATTTTATTTAACTCCCAAATTCCTGGTTTAGAGATAGAATTACATATTTAAACGTTATGGTTATAGTAAGGTAAGTTTAAAGGGTATTCAGTTGCCCAAATGAAGATTCTGTCCACAGAACTGTTAAATGGAGAATTATACCAGGGAATAAAGACAAAATAAACGTCTTAAATATTAAAAAAAAAAGATCCTATGTGTCTGAGATACAGATGAGCGTTCCCTTCTAACAACAGCCTAGAGTCTAGCATGCCCAGGCACATAAAATAAAACTAAGTAAATCTGAAGAAAAAAGGAGGAGGAGGAGAAGGAGAAGGAGGTAAAAGAAGAAGAACAAGAACAACAAGAAGAAGAACAAGAACAACAAGAACAAAAACAAGAACAACAAGAACAAGAACAACAAGAACAAGGAGAAGAAATTGATGCAAGCTGTATGTTTTTAGATTCCTGTATTAAAAATGGAACTGGCTTAACTGTCATTGTAGATATTTAAGCACCACACAGACAACGATTTAGTGAGCACACCACTTTTAGTGAAGTGAAAGATGGATCTACCCAAGAGACCCTTAAGATCTGTCAGTTCTTACAGGTGTGAACAGTCAGTACCCACAGATAATGTTTTTGCTGTTTCCTATTGAGAGGCAGCCCTGAAATTTCCTCATCAAATAGCACTTGGAGACGGACAGAATGAATCGAAGTCACATGTAAGTAACTTTGTTTGTGTCTCACCTATGTACAAGTAACCACATCATTCAGACCCACCAATGACTCTCCCACCTCCGTTGTGTAATTTCTGAGCAAAATGATGGTTTCAACTTATTGTGCTAGAGGCTGAGGTAAGGCTCAAGAGTTATTGAAGGAAACTTTGCAATGTTCCTGAGTACTTTTTAAAATACGAATCATTTGCGGGGGGGGGGGACATTAACTCAAAATTTCCATCATTTTTCTTTGTTTATTTTTCTTTGTTGTTTTTGTTTTTGTTTTGTTTTTTTACTTTGTTTTTATTTTTTGAGATAGGGTTTCTCTGTGTAGCCCTGGATGGCCTCAAACTCAGAGATCTGCCTGCCTCTGCCTCCCAAGTGCTGGGATAAAATGTGTGTGTTACTACCACTTGGCCAAAATTTCTATCTTAAGCTCAAGAGCAGCTCCGGAGACCAAGAGCCATGTTTGGTTAAGTTTTCTTAAGGAGTTCAAAATTAGTAAGAAAGCTCCCAATTTTGTAGACATTTATAGACTGTGGGCCTAGGAGTTCCTAGGCTGTGACTGCTACATGGAAAAAAACTTGGGTCAGGGAATTTTGACTTACTAAATGGCATAAAGACTGCTTTTTGCCATTTGAAATACAGTGTGAAGCACAATGAACCAAAACACATGGTTTCATAGAAAAATGCATGATGCTTTATTCTTTACGACTCCCTAAAAAGGGAGAGAAAAAGCATTATATAAATATAACAAATAAGCAAATAAATAGTAACTTCCCTAGAGAGAAAAAGCATTATATAAATATAACAAATAAGCAAATAAATAGTAACTTGCCTTCATCTTTCAGATGTGGTGGTTAGTTCACATCCACAAAACCAACCCATAACAAGGCATTTTTCCTTCTTCCTTCCTTCCTTCCTTCCTTCCTTCCTTCCTTCCTTCCTTCCTCCCTCCCTCCCTCCCTCCCTCCCTCCCTCCCTCCCTCTCTCTCTCTCTCTCTCTCTCTCTCTCTCTCTCTCTCTCTCTCTTCTTTCTTTCTTTCTTTCTTTCTTTCTTTCTTTCTTTCTTTCTTTCTTTCTTTCTTTCTCTTCTTCTCTTATACATTACACCAAGACCACAGTTTCCCCTCCCTACTCTCCCCTGAGCTCCTTGCACCCCCCACCTACTCTCCCCTCTATTTAGTCCTCCTCTGTTTCTCTCCAGAAATGGGCATGCCTTCCATGGATATTAACCAGCCATGGCATATCAAGTTGCAGTAAGACTAGGCCCCTTCTAACCTATTAATGCAAATGAGGCAACCCACTTGGAGGAAAGGGGTCTCGAAAACAGGCAAAAGAGTCAGAGACAGAACCCACTCCCACTGTTTGGAGTCTCACAAGAAGACCAAGCTACACAATCATAGCATATATGTCAGACCCACACAGGCTCCTTAATTGTGGCTTCAGTCGTTTTGAGTCCCTAGGACACCAGATTAGTTGATTTCATCGGAAGTGTTCTTGTGGTGTTTTTGACCCCTCTGACTGCTACAATCTTTCCTCTCCCTCTCCTGTGTGATTCCCCAAGTTCTGCCTACATGCATGTGGTATGTATATATGTATATATGCATATATGTGTATGTATATGTATATATGTATACACACACATACATGCAGGCCAAATATTTATGTTTTGTTTTGTTTTTTTCTATTAAAAGGAGAGCACATGAGAGTCCTTGACACTAGAGTTCCGGGCCACTGTGGATCAATTCCAGAAAGTTGTCCTCTGACCGCCACACCTATGGATGTGTTTCTCTGCACTCACAGGCACATCATGCGTGCACTTTACCTGCTGTCAGTGGTCTCATAACAAGGCAATTTATATGACTTTATGGCATAGCTCAGTCTCATGTATATTAAAAAAAAAAAACAAAAACCTCCTGGGTTGATCTTAAACCAAAAATGTGTCTTGAAGTTTTGTTCCTCCTGCTTCTACTTCCTAAGTGCAATCACACCCAGTTTATGCAGTCCTGGTGACTTAACTCAGGGCTTTGTGCATGCTAGGCCAGCACTCTGATAGAGCTATACCCCCAGGGACATCCTTCTCAGGTTTTTCCCAAGAAATATTGTATAGCACACTAATTATACTTAAAAACAATGTACGTTTTTAAGTTGACCCAAGAAAATATATTAGGTGTTCTTATTACATAAAAGGCTTTCGTACGATGATAAAGTTATTAAATAGCTTGATATTCCATGATAAAATTCCATGATAAAAAATAAATGTCAAGACATCATCTTGTACATATATATGTATGTATGTGTATATATATATATATATATATATATAATTTTTTTCTGATTAAAAGCATACTTTTGGCTCAAAATAGTGAGAAAGACTGAGACTGGATCACTAGGAGAGTGGCTAGATAGTAGTGAAAGGTGGTAGCACAGTGTGAGAGGATTCAATAAAAGTGAGTTCATCTGTCCTACAAGTGGATTGGAAGGGCAGTTAGCGTGCACAAGGCCCTAAGTTCCATCAGTAGCTAGACAGGCTTTTGTTATGTTGATTAAACTTAAAATAGCCAATGCAAGAATTACTTGGTATTTATATTTACTTTACACCAACGTTTATTGTAATTATTTAAATATTTAAATTGGGACTAGGGAGATTTTTTTTTTTCAGTGCTTAGAGTACTTGCTACTTTTCAGAGGACCTAAGTTCAGTTCCCAGTGCCTATATGTTGGTCCACAGAATCTATAACTCTAGTTTTAGGGGATATGACACCCCTTCTGACATATATATACATACATGCAAGAAAAACACTCGTACACATAGAAAGTAAATTTAAAAGTTAAAAAGAGAGCTGGGCAGTGGTGGTACACACCTTTAATCTTAGCACTCAGGACGCTGAGGCAGGGGAATCTTTGTGAGTCTGAGGCCAGCCAGGACTACAAAGTGAGTCCCCGACAGCCAAGGCTGTAGATAAACCCTGTCTTTAAAAAAAACAGAATGAAATTAAATTTAATTTAAAAAGTGATGAATTATTGATATAGACTGCAATATAGATGAACCTTGAAAACAGTAAGCTAAGCCAGACACGCTAAACTCAAAAGGTCACGAACTGTGTAATTTCATTTACATGAAATACTCCAAATAAGCAAATTCACAGTCACAAAAATAAATTGGTTAGTGTGGATCAGAGCCAGAGAAGGGGGTTGTAGAGGCACGGTATAGAGAATGCCTGCTTGGTTGTTTAGCTCCTATACTGATATGTGGGAACGGCACAGAGGTGTGGCTGAACAATGTAAATGTACAAAATGTTATTAACGTGTACACTTTGCAATAGTTCATTATCAATGATATGAGTTTTGCCTTAATAAAAAAAAAAAGACCAACTATGAAAGAAAACAAGCAATACAATGGACAAGTTCAGCTCCAGCGTATCAGTCTTTTATTAAATTTAAATGTAGCTGCATCTATTGAAAGAGGGAAACCGGTGGAGTGGGTAAATGAACACGGCTCTCTACAGAAACTCACTTCAAATATACTGATATTGGAAGGCACAAAGCGAAAGGAAGGAAATTATATGCCACCTAGTCGCTGATCAAACAAAGCAGGAGTAGCTATATTAAAATCAGATAAAGTAAGCTTCAGGGCGTATATTCAAATATTACCAGGGATGAAGGCGTACATTGCATAACGACAAAAGGTTCAACATGCCATGATAACACAGTGATCCACAGTACATCAGGGCTTAAAAACGCAGGAAGTAAAAACTGTCAGATGGAAGGGGAGGAGGACCTCCCCTATCAGTGCCCTGGGGGAGGGATAGTAGTGGAGAAGAGGGAGAGAGGGTGGGATTGGGAGGGGAGGAGGGAGCGAGCTCCAGCTGGGATACAAAGGGGATAAACTGTAATTAATAAAAATAAGCATAAAATATTAAAAAAGAACACACCGGAAGTAAAAACTGACAAGCCTAAAGGAGGACTAAACAAATCCACAGTTGTGCTCCACAGTTAAAGCATAGCTGTGCTTTAACAACTGCGGCAACTGATAGGACCATTAGATGGGCTATCAGCAGACACAGAGAAGAACTGGAAAACGCCACTGTAATCAGCAGAAAAACATCTCCGTGTGGATGGCCATGTTCATGAGCCAAAAAACAGAGCTGGCCTCTCAAAGCTGGAAGGCGTAAGATAAAGGAACTCCTCTGAGAGCTCTTGGAGGATAGCTCTGCTAATTGCAACGTAGCAAGACCTGTTTTGTTCAGACTTCTTTTTGTTTATGCATGTGTGTGCATATGGCATTGTCATGTTTTCCTGGGGGGGGGTGCCTTTGCACTCCTTAGCCTGCAGCTTATCAACTTCGATACACTGCGTGGTGGTTTCCATGACAAATGCAGTCCCCCCCCCGCCCCTGCCGCCCAACTCAGTTCCTAGTATTTGAACATTTGGTTCCTGGTTGGTGGTACTTTTGGGTCCATTTAGGAGGTGCCATTTCTAGTGCTCTCCTCACTCCGTCTCTTTCTTTCTCTCCCTGCTTGCTCCTCATGTTTGAAGACGTGAGCCCTTCAGCTCTCTGCTCCTGCTGCAATGCCTACTAACGGATTGCTGCCGTGCCTCTCCGCTGTGATGGAGTCTGATCCCTCTGGGACCAGGAGCTGAAGTAAATTCTCTTTCCTTTCCGTAAATTGCTTTTGGTGATGTTTCAGCACAGCGCGATAGGAAACTAACTGATATGGACAGTCTGGCCAGTGAGCCCCAGGGACCCTCTCACCTCTGCCTCCTTGGTGCTTGGACTTTAAGCGTGTGCCCCTGTCTTAGCCAGTGTTCTTTTGCTGTGAAGAGCCACCATGATCATGGCAACTCTTTTTTTTTTTAATTTTATTTATTTATTTGTTTGTTTGTTTATTTGTTTATTGATTGATTTATTTATTTTTCATGGCAACTCTTATAAGAGAAATCATTTAATTGGGGGATGGCTTACAGTTTCAGAGGTTTAGTCCATTATCATCATGGTGGGGAGCCATGATGACGGAACTTCCTTTGACTTTAACCTTCCATATATCAGATGATAAATTTGTGTTGCTTTAACCAACAAGCCTGTAGTAACTCCTGTATAAGAAAAGTAGTCCGGTCACTAAAAAAAAAAAAAAAAAAAAAACAAAAAACTGGGTCAACAGTGTCTAATGAATTGCCCAGGCAACAACAGAGCATGCAATCTTTTGAAAAGCGCATGGCATACAGACTAAAACTGACCAGAAAATGAAATATGGAAGTAATTTTAAACCCCTCAAAAGTTGGAAATCAGAATGGTTTTGTCCTGAAAGGAAGGCTCCAGGACTGAAACCCAGGTTTTGAGTTTCAAGTCTGTCTGTATTGGTTTATGCTAGACTTCAACAGAAAGAGAAAAGGAGAGTCTCCAAGCTTTGGGCAATTAAATAGTGCACATGTAAAACTAAGAGCTCTGAGAGGTTAAGAAGACATTTCATCAAACCAATGAAATGCAACACAGAAAATCTGTGGGAGGCAGTTGAGCTAGATCTGAGAAAGAAATGTACAGCAGTACGTACCCAGAAGAGAGCTCTCACTCCATGGTCCCCTCTCAAATTCTGGGAAAGAAGAAATAAATGAACCCCAAGCATGTAGAAGAGGAAGAAAATAATAAGAACAGGGGCACGGACTAATGAAATTGAACAGAAAAAAAAAAATCCACAGGGGAAACCCAAAGTAACATGCATTTGTCATTTTAAAACATCCATAAAAGACATTTCAAGCTCCAGACAGAGACTTGTACCTAATACTTTGAGGATTAACACAATTTCCTCTGAAAGACAGAAATGGATAAAACTTTTTTTCTGGTTGATTTTGTGAGCTGGTATTATTCTTAGACTAAGAAATGAAAGAGAGAAGGGGGGGGGACGAGGAGGAGGAGGAGGAGGAGAAAAGAGAAGGGAAAAGAAGAGAGTGAGCTGTCCTGAGACTAAGCTAGTAGCTAAGCTACTGTAACCAACTCTCGCAATAAGACAAGGGAATCAGGAGAGAGCAGCGGGGCACGCTTTTAGTATTACAAAATGAAAATGAGAACACTTAGTGAGGAAAGCATACGGGAAAATCTTCTCTTGTCACCCTTGTGTCTCAGCTCCAAGCACTGCCAAGTGGAGGGTGCCTTCCTTTGGGGACAACAGAGAATGAAATGAAGGTCTTCAACTGGAAACATAGAACCAGAGGGCCAGTGAGACAGCCCAGCAGATGAAGGAGCTTACCAGCAAGGCTGGCGATCTGGATGCAAGTCCCTGGACACACAGGACTTCTGCAAATTGTCTTCTGACCGCCACTGGAGTGCACAAACACTCACATATAATCAATAAGTCAACGTAGTTATTTAAAAAGAAACCTAGTGTCGGGCCCACCATAGTGAAAGTCGGTGTCAGACAAAGCTCCAGGATCATTGCTGCAGGGCCTGGATTGGGTAAAGCGCTGGAGAGAACATCTCTACTCGCATGTTCCAGGAAGCAGAGTCCATGCCGGGCCCGCTGTGGTGAGGCCACACCCACACCCACACACCCACACGCACACACCCACACCCACACACCCACACGCACACACCCACACGCACACACCCACACGCACACACCCACACGCACACACCCACACCCACACACCCACACGCACACACCCACACGCACACACCCACACCCACACACCCACACGCACACACCCACACGCACACACCCACACGCACACACCCACACGCACACACCCACACGCACACACCCACACGCACACACGCACACGCACACACGCACACGCACACACCCACACGCACACACCCACACGCACACACGCACACGCACACACGCACACGCACACACGCACACGCACACACGCACACACCCACACGCACACACCCACACGCACACACCCACACGCACACACCCACACGCACACACGCACACGCACACACCCACACGCACACACCCACACGCACACACCCACACGCACACACCCACACACACACGCACACGTAGGGGGAATGATAGGCCCCGAGACAGCGCAAGCCTCTAGGGTGTAAGATTCACATGTGATCTTAGCTTAGCACCAATCTTTGTGCCCAAGACACTTAAGTCGGTGGCCCATCCTTCACCTCAGGAAGAGCAGCTATTCCAGGTCTGTGCTCATCAACAAAACTCTGGGCTGGTTGTGCTCCAGTGGGAAAGATCTATGTCTCAGCCTGGCTGGGACATCCCCGGGCTTTGGTGCCCCACTGAATGAGTGAAGGCCCTTATTGCCGGGAGACTTGGGCACGGTTCAGCTTAGCATCCATTCCGGTGGCCAAAGTTCTGTTTTCATCAACTCTATCCTAGCGTAAGAGAGCGCAGCACGGTTCAAGACCGGCACATCCTGGGAATAGGGTTAGGTAAGAATCAAAAGGCTTTGTTCTGAAATTGAGTGCAGACACGTGGCCCTACTTTATCAGACCTCTGTTCTAGTTAGCATCACTTGTGACTGGTTGCAAGGACTTATAAGCTCAGGTTCCCAACTTAGTAGGAAGCGTGCCATGGGAGTATGGACCTTATCTGATTTCCAGAACTAAACAGGATCAAACGTGGGAGCTACGTGGATGGGAGACATTTGGAATTGGATTGGTTTTGTAGGCTGTGAGCTTAGAGTACGACACTTCTTGGTCGGTTTGGTGGTCACAAGTTAACATGGAAGCCTGGACTAGTCTATCTACAGTACTCAAATCGAGCTAAAATTTTACAGTGTCTGACTCAGAAACTGCAAAGGGCCACCTAAGCCTAGCCTGGCCCCAGGGCTTATGGGAACAGACACTTCTCTAAACACTCTTCCGTGTGTGTGTGTGTGTGTGTGTGTGTGTGTGTGTATGTGTATGTGTTTAATTTACAACCACAGAAGACTGAGGACAAACCCAACCTAGGATTACCTCCTAGTATTGAAATTGTGACCATAGGGCAACAGCTGGCTATTAGCAAAGCTGGACCTTGGCGCCACCTTGTGTTGAAATGGTGGAATTGACTTTAGTCTCAGAGAAAAGCAGCCTACTTAAAATTTCTGAGACGACAAAAAGGATATCGGATTCTTCATTGTCCAGATGATGTCACGTGTCAACAATCCTGACTATTTTCTGGAAAACTCTGGTACTATCTAGCACTCAAAACAATGCACCGGATACTGACCAGGCACGAATCCGCATGGCAGAACTCTCAAAGAAGGTAAAACAGCTGCTTTGGGGACTGGGATTATGAATAAATGATAGAGTATTTACCTAGCATATCCAAGACCTTGAATTCAGTTCCCAGCATTGCAATTAAAAATAGTTTTAAAACGAATAAAATAATTGTTTTAAGAAAACTCAATGAATGCGGAGAAAACACAGAAAGCACTTGGAAAACTAAACAGGAAGTTTTTTGTTGTTCTTGTTCTTGTTTTTGCTGTTGTTGTTGTTCTGGTTATTCAAGACAGGGTTTCTCTGTGTACCCTTGGCTGTTCTGGACTCACTTTGTGAACCAGGCTGTCCTTGAACTGACAGATCTGCCTGCCTTTGCCTCCCAGAGTGCTGGGATTCCAGACCTGAGCCACTGCACCAAACTTGAACAGGAAATTTTAAATTGCCAATTAGCTACAAATTAAAAACATGATATAGACAATAGCAGAATTGATTGACTGAATAAATAATTTATCTATTTATTAAATATTTTTATTTTATTGTTATTATGCATGCACTTGTGCCCTAGGATGTGTGTGTGTGAAGGTCAGAAGATTACTTGAAAGAAAAGCTTGTTGGTATTGGTCTTGATTTCTTGATTATGACATCAAGAACACAGGAAATAAAAGGAAAACCAGACAAGTGGAACTATTTGAGTCTAGAATGCTTTCACACAGCAAACAAAACAATGAGATGGGAGAACTTTTTTCCTGGCATGTTTTTGACAAAAGGTTTGTTGAAAAGTATAAAAAGGAACGATTTCAACTCTAAGGCAAAACAGAACAAAGAGCAAACAAACAAAAAAAAAATGAAGCCATAGTCGCTTCTCCTCTAAAGAACAATTTTAAAATGGGCAATGGGGGGATGGCTCAATCACTGAGAATCCTTGCTTTGCCTTTATAAAGATAAGAGCTCAGTGGAGAGATTTGAACTGGCTTCTTACGTGGGCGCTGACATCTGAGCATGATGAGTTGCAAGCCATGACTTGGATTTGTCTGCCACTTCCCAAACTGCGGTCAGCAACTGTGACAGCCTCGGGCTCCCTCGGTGGCTTTGAGATGTCCACGGCTTTAGTGGGAACGTGGGGGACTTCCTGTCTAGCCATTCTCAAGCAGGTGCTGTCTCTCTTGGTTCAGGATTGAGTTCCTATGGGAAGAGGGGATGGTAGATGTTGGATACTTTGTTCACATCTTTATCTAGCCTTCATGCTCTGTAGCATCTCTATGTCCGCTCTTCTCGGTACTCTCTGTTAAAAACTCCTGCGGACTAGCAACTATGTTCCTTTGTTCTGATTCTCCTTTATGCAGAGAAACGCTCAGACCCTTCTGGTCAGCCACTGTCTCATTATTTCTTTAAAAACGACTTTCCCTCACTTCCCCCGCCTCCTGCTCTGGAATGTCTGTGGTGCATGTATTAGTTAGTTGATTTCTTATAAATTCTACTTATATTTTTTTTTTATCTGAGTAGATCATTTTAAATAACCTGTCTTTGAGTTTTGTTATTCTTTCTCCTTCTTGGTCTTGCCTGCTCTAGAGGCTCTGGACCGAATTCTTCAGTTCAGTTGTTGTATTAATCAGCTCTAGAAGTTGTTTAGGATTTTTATGGTTTCTGCAGCTTTCTTGGTATTCTTATATCGTTCACATCTCATCTTGTTGATTGTATTTAGTTGTGTATGTGTGTTACCGAGATGTACGGGTACTGCAAACCATGGACACCCAGAGAGACTTCAAAAAGACTTTTTTTTTTTTAAATAGAACTACTTTAAATTACTTGTCAAGTAAATATTAGATCTCCATGTGGATTAATCTGCATTCTCTACTTGGCTGGATTCAGAATCACCTAGGAAACTCTAGGTGTCTCTGTGGGGTGGGGGTGTATCCAGAGACGTTATCGAGCATTGGGAGTAAGACATTAAGGAGGACCCTAAGTATGTGTGGTACTATCACACGCGCTGGTGGCCCCAGAATGAATGAAAATGGAGCACTAGTATTCATAGTTATCCTCTTTTTGACTGTGCATACAATGTGACTCATTGCTTCATATTCCTGCTATTGTGTCTTCTCTGACAGGGTAGACTACGCCCTTAACTCATGAGCCAAACAAATCCTCCTTTCATTAAGTTGTTTCTTGTCAGATCACAGGGATAATACAAAGGAACTAGTGTATTTCTTTTGTTAACATGGTCTTTTCTACTTTTGGTTTTGTTTTTTGTTTGTTTGATTTTTTTTTTGGAAGGTTGAGTAGTAATGCCATGGTGTGTAGATGTGGGCATCAGTGAACAACATACGAGATTTGTTTCTCCTGGGAATCTAACTCAGGTCATCAGGCTTGGCTGCAAATGCCCTTTATCTACTGAACCATCTCACAAACTCTTGAATTTCTTTCATGTTAGCTAACTGAGATTTATTTTGTTCTATTGGTAATATAATGTTACATGTGAAACTTAAATAATACAACAGTGCCAACACATGAGGACTCTCTTTCCCATGAATAGATTAATATTGTTATTTCAGAAGTGAGCTCATTATCATGACTGTAATATCATAAAACAATTTGGGACTGCTCTTTTATTTTTTTCTAGCATGTGTGTATGGCATCATGATACATGTATACATGACCTCCCACAACTTTGGACTCTTCAGCTTATCCAATTTTAAGAAATAAAACTGTATTCTTCATAAATGACCCCATGTCCATTATGCTATTATAACATCACAAAAAGTCAAGAAAATATGGCTTTGATTCTTTACATTTTTGATAGCTTACCTTGCTGTCCATTCATCTGAAAGGCTACCTCTATTCCTTGTGGACATACGTGCATATGTATATCCGTGTGTGTGCGTTTGTATGTTCATGTTTGTGCCAGTGTCTAGAGAGATCTAAATAGGGTGCCAGTTCTCTAGACAATTGTGAGCCCAGTGTGGGTGCTGGAAAACTGAACTCAGGTCTTCTTCAAGAGCACTGAGTCATCTCAACTGCTAGGCTATCTCTTCAGCCCCCCCCCCGTCATTTTTTTTAAGTGTGTGTGTGTATCTGTCTTTCTGTCTGTGTCTGTGTGTATGAATAGGGAGAAGCTGGCTTTGTAGGCTACAAAAGAGCTTCAGATCCTGTGACACTGAGGTACAGGTGGTTGTGAGCTGCCTGATGGAGGGGTCAGTGACTAAACTCAGGTCCTCTGCAAGAACAGCAAGTGTCCTTAACCACTGAATCACTTCTCCAGCTCTTTATCTCTTGGTTTATTTTATAATTCCTATGCGGACTATTAGTCATCATAGATGACTTGTTGCTCAAGTGCTTCTAACCTTTTTGATACAAACAAGGCACACAGAAACAGACTCAATGACAAGTGGAGCTACAAGCAGCCATATCAGAACTTGGTAGCTCTGGGTGTCTAAGACCAGGCAATATTGTATAGTAGTGGATAAAGTTCACACAAGGTTCCAAATTTAGGTAGGAAAGTCAGATAGCAGGAAGGGTGCAACAATAACTAACTAACTAACTAACTAAATAAATAAATAAATAAATAATTATTTGACTACAAAATAATTTCATGGGTGGTGGCCAGGAGCAGGCACTGATGTTTCAAGCACAGGTGATATTCATATTTCTGTTTGCAGTCTTTTCAATGCACTCCCAAGGAAAGGAAGAAAAATAGTACTGAAAGGGTCTTTTAATATAAGAAAGTAGTCATGGCAAGAAATTGAATTGTCCAAACTACTACCCCCGCCCCCCGAAAGCAATAAAAATGCCAGGCATATCTTCAATTCCGGCACTTGAACGGCAGAGGCAAGCAGATCCCTCAGAGTTCAAGACCAGCCTGGTGTACAGAGAGAGTTTCAGGAAAGTCAGGGTGACACAAGAGAAACCCCGTCTCAAAAAAAGAAAGAGAGAGAGAGGAAAAGTGAGAGGGAGGGAGGGAGGGAGGGAGGAAAGAAGGGAGGAAGGTAGGAAGGAAGGAAGGAAGGAAGGGAAAGGAAGAAAGCAAAGAAGGAAGGAAAGAAAGAAAGCAATAAAAGCAACTTGCAGATTTAAGTGATCTTCCCTATTCACCAATTGCTACCGTTGCTAAGACTCGATGTTCTTTTAATCACTTCCTAAAGTATTTTATTACGATTATTGTATCCTCTTTCCTTACTCACCAAGGCCAAAGGGGAGACGTAATTTAGCTTCAGGTTCAATTAGAGGCTTTAAGAAACTGTATCCTAGCGCAGTGCCTCTCAACCTTCTTAATTCCACAACCCTTTACTACAGTCCCTCATGCTATAGTGCCTGCCCAACCATAAAGTTATTTTTTGTCTTTTTTACCTCATAACTGTAATTTTGCCACTGTTATGAATTGTAATGTAAATTTTTAGAGACAAGGGTTTGCCGAAGGGGTCACAACCCACGGGTGGAGAACACTGCTCTAAGGGCTAGATAAAGAGTTCTTACCCAGGAAGTGAAAGGTTCTGGGGGTCCGCTTCCCAGCATTACATAAAATGACAGCTAGGGGGCTGGAGAGTGGACTTGGGGGTTAAGAGCACTTGCTGCTTTTGCGGAGGACCTGGGTTCAGTTCCTGATACACACATGGCAACTCATAATCACCTGTGACTCTAGTTCCAGGGGATCTGATGTTCTAACTTCCGGAGGCACCAGGCATGTACATGGTGCACACTGATACATTCAGGCAAAACACACGCACACGTTAAGTAGATAAATATTGGTAGACACAGACTCTCATAAATACGTACATATATTCCAACCCAATATGAAAGCTACATTCAGGAGGTGGTGCTGTGGAGAGGTTAGTTGAGAGGAAATATAAAGGTTGAGCATCAGACCTGATGCCTTTAATGATCTAACCCTCATTGTTGCCTGGTTTGGGGGGGTCTAGAGTCTTCTGCCCCTTGCCCTTGACTAGAAAAAAAGACAGCCCACCCTTGTAAATATTCCTGCTGTAGCATTGTTCATCTGCTTCCTGGTATCAGGGCTGATAATTTAAATGATGATGGATTTCATTTCTTGGTGACTGAGTCATGATATAAAGTGTTAATGATTCTCCACCACAAATGGAAAAAGAAGAGAAAAGCACATCATTCCCTCACACAGTACACATTTCTTCATAAGCTAAAGTAAACAGGATTCTTTCAGATGGCAAGATGACAATGTGAGATGATTGTTACTGAATTGGCAGGAAGCCCATCAGTATTACCAACAAAATAGAGAAGTTATGACTGTTTTTTTTAACCGACTAGCTTAAGAGTTGACAAAAATCATTATACAGAAGTCTAAATAATCATATTCTCCCATTTCTGTATAAAAATAAATGCCATAATCCCAAACCTATGGGATTAAAATCAGAGACTAGAGCATTTGACTAAACTGACATTGGATTTATCCTCTTCATAAAACAGCAATTTTTATAAACAAATTCAGCTTCTTGCAAGAGAGAAGATGGGCTTCTTGGTTCTCCAGTATCGTAGATATAGAGATGAAAACTGCTTTGTATAGCAGACTATGCTTCAGGTAATCTTTGGTTCTAACATAGAACAGAAAAACATTGTGCTTTCAACTAAAAGGTCATATAAAACGTACTGCTAAGTTTCTGGAAAAATTGCTAAATGAGTTCATAGAGGAATGTTACAAAAACTTGTCCTGCAGGGTGCTAAAGCACACTCAACTCAATTATGTGTTGGTACAAGATGTAGCTATGTATTTTGCTAGGATTCATACTTATAATTTGCTAGTGGATGCACAGCATAAAATAGATTTAAATTATGAGATAGAAAAAAGAAATAGTGTGTGGGAATAAAAGTAGGAGGTTTTTGTGTGACCAAATTTATTCATTCAAAATAGCTTTTTAAAAATATCGGCGTAATATTTATGTAAGCCCCATGGTAATAACAAAGGGAAAAATACTAATGGAAGATACACAAGAGATAAAGGAAGGAGAATAGTGCTACAGAAGACATCACATCATAAGAGGATGAAAGGATATAAAGGATCTATAAAGAGACAACAAATAGAATGACAACAGTGAGCTCTTCGTAATCACCTTGAATGTAAATGGACTCAATTCTCCAATCAGGAGGCACATGAAGTGATTGAAAGTATATAACAAGAAGACACTACATGCTATCTATAAGAGCCTATTTTACCTTTGAAGGCACAGAGGCAGAAAGTGAAAGGATGGAAAAAGGATATTTATGCAAATGGAAAGCAAAGGAGAGAGTGAGTGACAGCACTTAGATAAAATGAGCTCTAATTCAAAAATTGTCACAAGGGACACAAATGGGCATTCTATAATGATGAAAGGTTCAGTTTATCAGAAAGAAATACCATCTCTAAATAGATATACACACACAACTCAATAACATCTACATGTATTAAACACTGGTAGGACTGAAGGAGAAATTGAGAGCTATGCAGTAATCGTAGTGGACTTTAACACTGTGCTTTCAACAACAGATAGATCTTCTAGACACAAAGTCAATAAGGAAATGTTGGACTTGAGCTACATATTTTAGACCAAATGGGCCAAAAAGACATACATAGAACATTTTCTCCAATAGTAGCACAATCCACATTCTTCTCAAGTACACATAAAATATCCCTTCAGAATAGATCATAATGTTAAGTCTTAGTTGATTTAAGAAGGCTGAATTTTTATCAAGTAGAACTAGAAATACATCAATAGGAAGAAATCTAGAAAATCCAGAGTAGAGATTAAGCCATGTATTCCTGAACAATCAATGAGTCAAAAAAAAAAAAAAAAAAAAAAATCAAAGGCAAATGAAAGTGAATGAGGCAAATGAAAGTGAAATCAAAACATATCAAAACCTATAGGATGAAACCTATAGGATGAGCAAAACACACTAAGACAAAAGGTTCTATCAATAAATACCTACACTCAAGTAAGAGCTCAGGCTGAGGAGATGATCCAGTGGATAAAGTACTCACTATGCAAGCATTAGGATCTGACTTTGGAATACCAGAACCTGTACGAAGCTGGACATGATAGCAAACTTGTTTCTCCAGCTTCTTCTTTCCTGTTGACCCCAAATTGTGGCCAGCCAGGAAAGATGCTTAGCAGTCACTGTCCTAATTTGATATCTTCTGCTGTCATAAAATTCTAATCAAAATCAAGTGACAGGGAGGAATGGGTTTATTTCAGCATCATCAAGGAAGCTCAGAGCAACATCCTGGAGGCAGGAGCTGATGAAGAGACCATGGAAAGGTGCTCTTTATGACTTGCTCTTCATGGCTTACTCAGCCTGCATTCTTACACAACTCAGGACCACCAGCCTAGGGACGGAACCACGCACAGTGGGCTGGGAAAACTGTGGGCTAAGAAAGGAAACTCTCAAACCTCTTTCCCATCCCTCACTTCCTACGAAAACTGTAAAGTATCCTCATGCTGCCACATGGACCAAACGCTCTTCAAAGTTCTTCCCATACTGCTATCTGCCTTTCTATTCATGGCATTAATATATCTTCTAATAAATCTCTTCTCTAATAAAAGAACAATTTATCTCAGTGTAATTTGTAAATTTCAAACCCCAAGTTGTTTAGACTCACTTAGTTAATGCGTGTTCATCATAGCTGGTAAGCCACCAGTAACCACCGATCCCTCGGAGTTTGTCAGCCTAGATTTTGAATGCAAAATTCAGCTATGAGGCAGGAGAGAAACAGCTGCAAATGGGTGTAGCCTGCGCAGCATCTGGTCTGGGTTCAAACACTAACAAAATGGATAATGTAAAAAAAAAAAAAAAAAAAAAAAAAAAAAAAAAAAAAAAAAAAAGATAAAGCCAGCAAGACGGCTCAGCCAATTAAGATACTTGTGACCAAGCCTTATGACCCTCCTTGGGATCCATATGGTGTGAGGAAAGAACTGACTCCTGAAAATTGTCCTCTAACCCCCATCTTCATGCTGTGTCATGCACACACTCCTCCCAAACTAAAAAAATAAATAAATAAATAAACAAACATTATTTAAAGATGTTTAGAAGAAAGGGATAAATTTCCAGATACACACACAGATATGTATGTTAATCAGTGTGTGTGTGTGTGTGTGTGTGTCTGTGTGTGTGTGTGTCTGTGTGTGCACATGCGTTCCCAGGCGTATCTTTTGAAGAATTGGTTTACCCTCCTGATTATGCAAGGTTAGAAGTCCCACAATCTTCCATTGTTAACTTTGAGACCTGATAATGTCGATGATGGAATTCCAGCCTGAATCCTAAGGCCTGATAACCAGAGGATCCAGTAATAATCCTAGGACAATGGAAGGAGAAGACCAATGGACCAACTGAAGTGGGAATGCAGAAAGAAAAGGTCAGATTTCATGCCTTTACTTTTTTGTTCTATTCAGATCCGAAGAAGATTGTGAGAGTAATGACTAAACTGATTCCAACGCTAACTTCACATGGACATATGCCCACAGAAATACCCAGGCATGTTTAATGTGAAAATCCCATGGTATAATCAAGTAGAGAAACAAAATTTATTTTAAAAGCCACCCTTTTCCAGCTTGATACCCATGTACATCACACTACGCCATGACCTCCAAATAAAGACAATGAAAGGTTGTAAATTCATTTACAACAGTGTGCTCAATTAAAACATGGAGTCTCCTTGCCCAAAAGAGGAGGCAAAATTATTGATTGAGATTTATTTTTCTTGGATGCCCATAAGTAAAACAGTAAAATATTAAAAAATAATACTAAGGAGCTAGAGAGATGACTCAGGGGTTAAGAGCACTGGCTGCTCTTGCAAGGCACCCAGATTTAGTTCCCAGAACCCACATTGGATGCTTTACTACTGCTTCTAATTCTAATTCCAACAGATCCAATGCCCTTTTCTTGCAACCTTGAGTACACACACACACACACACACACACACACACACACACACCAATGAACCAGCCAGCAAGAGTTTAGAAAGAACTAGAAAGAGCTAGGGAATGGCTCTCATTTCATCCCCTCATCTGAGAAAATAAAACTGACATTTTCACGATGGTGGAAATATTTACTGTGTCATTGTGTATTTGAAAGAATCACAGTTTGCTTTTTGATTTTACAAGGCTCACAGTTGAGGGATTGTATTGAATCTCCAAAACCGCTTTGGATTTTGAATAATGTTAGGTCTGTGCATCTTTTGAAACTGGTACAAATGAAAACTGCATTAGGAGAGAGCTATGAGCCTACGAGGAGGCAAGGTGAGATTGCATAATTTGAACATTATGCTTGTGTCCAGTTGGCAAGGGGTAGCCTGAGATGGTTGGTCTTCACTGTCTGTTAGACTGCATTTAGAATCACCTGAGGGACAAACCTCTGGGCATGCCTGTGAAGGGATTTTTGGATGGTTTAACTGGCGTGAGAAGATGCACCATCAATGTTGATGGACCATTTTTTTTGCACTCTGCTTCCAGATTGAACAACGAGGACTAAGTGACTGGGGGCACTAGTATGACTCTCTCAATGCTTCCTGACTTTAGCTACAATGTGCTCAGCAGCCTCAAGTCCTGCTACCTTGGCTAGAGATGCTCTCACTGCCTAACCTTCCTCATCATAGTAGACTATAGCCCCCAAATATGAACTGAAACAAACACTTCTTTCCTAAAGTTTCTTTTGACAAGTGTTTTACCACAGCAATAGGAAAAGTAATGATAGGGTAGGGACTATCCCGTGAGACTCTAGGTAGACTCTGAGGGGAGGAGAAGACAAATGTATGAAGAGTGGAGACCATGGATATTTGGACCATTCTTTTTACATGACTCAGTTGTCCCTTTGGGGTTTGATTGGCCCATTTACATATATGCCACTTCAATTTGATGATATAATGCTGCTTGTGTGCATTGATGTTTTGTGATTCAGACAGCATCCAGTTCATGATGGGCAACTCCAGTTGCAAGGTGACAGGATAGCTCATGGTTACGCATTCAAACTCCACTAAGACCTATTAGAATCAAGGCAAGTCACTACTTGTCTAAGGAGAACAATTGTCTATCCAGGAAGACAGTGCTCCTCTCTCAAAATCTAAAGGTCTGTGCTAAAATTCACATTTAGGGATGTGCCAAAAGCACTGAACAGCTTTCCTATCTTCAAGCACCATTGTATATACTGGATAATGTTGCCCAAGGAGAAGGGTGATTTGTGATGAACATATTGCCTATAAAAGTCAATGAGGCCAAGAAGGCATCCCTCTTTTCTGTTTTCAGAGGTGACAAAGCGCAATAATGCATCCTTCTTCTTAAAAGGAATGTCTCAACATGCTTCATTTAGCTGAACCTTCTACAATTTTCTGGAGGTAGAAAGCTGATGAATTTTTATTAGATTTATTTCCCGCCCTCCGGTGTGAAAATGTCTACCAATAAGTTTAGAGTAGTGGCTACATCTTGTTCATTAGGTTCAACAAGCATACTGTCATCAGTGTAATAGACTAGCATGATATCTTATAGAAGGGAACATCAATCAAGATTATTTTTTACAAGATTGATTTTTTTATGGATTTGAGAGTCAAAAGCAAATTTGAGCATTATATAAAAGAACTCTTCATATCTTATGTTTGAGATCAGATAGAATACAGCACAACTCCAAATCAGCTTGTTATTTTTTTGCAGTACAGCAATCAATATAAAATTGTTTCCCCACAGGTACAGTCTAGCCTATGTGCTCAAGAAAAACCGAATTAGGGCAGTGTCTAGACACTTGATATACTCTTGGGTAGGACAGTGAATGTATATTACTGGCTTTCCCACAGGAAAGCAAACCATTTCTCACGGCCTTATGGAAAACTGAGGAGAAAAAGACAGTGGCCAGATCAAAAGTTGCATACAAGACACTAAGTGGGTTTGTTCATTTGTTTAAGCAATGAAACCATATCTGGCAGTTGACAGTGGTATCGTCACCTGGTCACCCTTCACTGTCCTTCTCCAAGATCCATCTCTCTTCTTCCCAGGCCAAAGAGGGGAGGTGGGTGGGGAAGGGGCGTGAATTACTAAACTTACTTTTTTTTTTTTTGCATGTCCTTAAATGTGATGCTGATCTCTGTAGCTGCTCCAGGAATGTGGTAGTGCTTTTGGTTCAGTATTTTCATAGGTAGCTTGGTTCTCACTTGGCTTTTTCCTACCATAGAAATTCTAATTCCATAGGTCAAGGAAGGAATGTGGAGACCACCAGTTTTGAATGCCTGTTCTCATTATATATACTTTGTTTGCTTGTTTGTTTGTTTGTTTGTTTGTTTTGAGACAGGGTTGCTCTGTGTATCTCTGACTGTCCTGGACTTGTTTTACAGAGAAGGCTGGCCTCAAACTCACAAAGATCCACCTGCCTTTGCCTCCAAGTACTGGGATTAAAGGAATGACTATCACACCTGGCATATATATATATATGTGTGTGTGTGTGTGTGTGTGTGTGTGTGTGTGTGTGTGTGCGTGTGTGTGTACACTTATGTATGTATGTATGTATGTGTCTGTGTATAGAATGTGTGTGCGCCAATGAAGGCCAGAACAGGGCTTTGGATTCCGTCTAGAGCTGGAATTATAGGCAGTTGTGAGCCATGCAACACTAGTGCTGGCTACTAAACTTGGGTCCTCAGCAAAAGCAGCAAGAAACCTTAGCTACATAGCCACCTCTCCAGCTGCTCTAATTATGTGTCCTAAAACTGGGAATATAGTTGCAGGATGTACTCAGGCCCTCTGTAAACCCATTGTGAGATGGAACTGGGTAAAAATCACAATATCCCGATTTCTATAAGCCTGCGCTCGGACTGATGGGCCACAGTGATGTTTTAGATCACATGGAATTCATGTCTATATGGTGAACTGTCTAGTAGTCCCCAAATCTTAATTGTTTCCCTTCTTCCAGTATACAGTTACTCTGGTGAGAGTATATATGTCCCTTTCGGGAAGGATGAGAGAGAGAGATGAACAGTAACCTTTTCAGTAGTGTGCCAGAGTCCTTCAAATGGCAAACCCTAAATTCAAGGGGTTGTGTTATAGATGCTCTGGTTAGGACTAATACTGTCTAGAGCAGACATGGTAAAGGAATCTACTTGGTCTTATCCTTTTAAGAAAGACTTGTCTTGTCTTTATTTATGCATCTGTGTGAATATCTGTAACATGTATGGTACCCATGGAAGACAAAACAGGGTGTTGGATCCCCTAGAACTGAAGCTACCGGTGGTTGTAAACAGTCTGATGTAGGTGCCGAATTGGTTCTCTACAAGAACATTTGAGCGAGTTCTCTAAACCACTGAGCAATCTCTCCAAGCCCGAGTTGGCCTTATTCTTGGCATTAGAGGAAAAGCTCTGTCTTCTGTCATTGACTAGGATGTTGGCTGGGAAACTTTTCATATATGACCTTGTAGTAGTTTAAACGGGAATGATCTATCATTTTATATGTCTAAATACTTGGCCCCCAGCTGGTGGAATTGTTTGGAAAGGATTATTCGATGTGGCCTTATTGGAGGGGTGTGTCACTTGGGGTGGGATTTGAGGTTTCAAAAGCCTCAGGCCATTCCCATTGCATTCTCTCTGCCTCATTCTTGGGGATCAAGATATCAGCTCTTTGAAGGGTGAATATAAGAGGATGGAAAGATGAGCCGGACTGGGGTGCATGACATGGAACTCACTAAGAATTAGTAAAGAGAGAGAGAGAGAGAGAGAGAGAGAGAGAGAGAGAGAGAGAGAGAGGAGCTCTCAGCTGCTACTCCAACCACTTGCCACCATGGTTTCACTGCACCATCATAGACTCTAACCTTACCACCATAGCCCAATTAAACTCTTTTATAAATTGACTTGGTCAGGGTGTTTTGTCACAGGAATAAAAAAGTAACGGAGATGGCCCTTTATGAGGCTGAGACATTTTCCTTTTATTCCGGATTTGAAGAAAGAAGTAATCATAAAATGATCGTGGATCTTGTGAAATTCTTTTTCTACATCTAGTGAGGTACTGTACTGACACTTTTTACTGTTCTGTGTGTCCTTGCGCTTTCTTCTTTTTTTTAATCCGTTGCTTTGTATCTTTTTACAAAGTGTGTGTGTGTGTGTGTGTAAGGCCATATTGTAGCTTCATTGGGCTACTCTAAATTGATGCCTCGTTGTCAAAAGTTCCCGGTTTGTGCTCAGTTCTTGATAGGGTTCTCATGTAGGTACAGCTAAAACTATCCTGTCAGGCAGCTCACAGGGAAGCAAGATTCCTGCAGGCATCATCCAGTCCTTGCCTTGTCTCTGTACGGAGAAGGTGCAGCTTCTCGATCGTGTGGTACTATGCCACACTGGGCACCTTTCACTTAGTTTTGTACTTCTTACAGGTGAATTGTGTTGATTTGAGCACTCACAGGCAGGATGTGCTGTGGTTCTTTGTATTAACTACTTGGTCGTCTTCTTCGTATGGTCATATATTTCATTTCACTGTGGAATGGACTCACTAGGTCACATAAAGAAATAATCTCCATATTGAACTGGTGGGGCTTTCATGGGAAGGGGGGTAATAAGGACTTCTTCTGCCATCTCTTTAGGTCAATCATCTAATTTAGTGCTTTTATGTAATGTTGTATAATCATCATTGTAATGGAATTTGAGGTCACTTTGTTGTCCTCAAAGAAACCCTTTATATATTAGTAGTCCTAATTTATTTACCATAGTCACTAAGCCTAATTCACCATATTCTCATTTTTTGTTTGTTTGTTTGTTTTTGTTTTTGAGACAGAGGCTTTCAACATAGCACAGGCTAGCCTCAGTCTCCCCTCGCTGAGATTACAGGTCTGTACCACTCTTCCTGGCTTACAAATCTACTTTCTATCCTCTCTAGTGGCCTATTTTTTGACATTATATATAACAAAGAGGTTCTAAAATATGTGTTATTTTTGTGTGTGGCTTCTCTCTAGAGAAGCTTCTCAATTATGTGGTCATAGCCCACTTCCCAGAATACTTTGCTTTTGTCAATGATTAAACATCAGATAGCCACATGCTTTTTCCATATTTTGGATAGAATGAATTTTGCTGATTTGAGCACTCACGGGCAGGATATGCCTGTTCATTGTTTTAACCACCTGGCCATCTTCTTTATATGGTCATAGATCTTATTTCACTGTGGTAGACTCAAAGGAATGGACTCATTAGGTCACATAGCAGGTTAATGCTTAATTTGTAAGAGATTCCAATTTTCTTCCAAAATGAGTATGCCATTATACATTTTCACTAACAAGGTATGAGTGTTTTAGTCTTTCCGTATCTTTGCAAACATGTACTGATTTATTTTGTGATGTTTGATCAAACTCAAGGATGCACATATCATTTGGAAGTGCTCTGCCACTGAGTTACATTAAAATCTTATTTAAAATCATAGACATAGCCCAGTGTGGTGGTGCACACCTATAATCTCAGCACTCAGGGAGGCAGAGGCAGGTGGATCTCTGTGAGTTTAAGGTCAGTCAGCCTGGTCTATAAAGTGAGTCCAGGGCAGCCAAGGCTACACAGAAAAAAACCTTGTCTCAAAAAAAACAAACAAAGAAAAAATGGAAAGAAAGAAAGAAAGAAAGAAAGAAAGAAAGAACAACAAAAAAGAAAATAAAGTTATAGACATTGTGGCTGGAGATATGGCTCAATGGTTGAACATTTACTGGTCTTGAAGAGGACAAGGGTAGGTTTCAGCTCACACCTTTCTATAACCCCAGTTCTAGAGGAACTAATACCTTTAAAAAATCTTAAGAGATTTTCTTCTTTACTTTATTTTTATTCGCAGTTTTAAAGTTTATTTTTTATAATTTATTCACTTTATTCCCAATTGTAGCCCCCTCCCGCTCCCAGTCCTACCTTCCCTCCCGCTTCCCCCCATACCCCACCACTAGGCCTCAGAAAGGGGGATCCCCCCCACCATCTCATGCCAGTCTATCAAGTCTCATTAGGACTGCTTGTATCCTCTTCTGTGGCCTGGCAAGGTCTTCCCCCCGGCCCCTCCAACAGGAAGAAGTGATCATGTCTGAGGCAGCCCCTGCTCCCCTTGGAGATCCACATGGAGACTGAGCTGTCTATGGGCTATATCTGAGCAGGGAGTCTAGGTCTTCTCCATGCATGGTCCTTGGTTGGTGCATCAATCTCTGCTGGCTCCCCTGGGCTCAGACTTGTTGGCTCTGTTGGTCTTCTTATGGAGCTCCTGTCCCCTCTGGATTCTTCTATTCCCCCACTCTTTCCTATGAGTCCCTGCACTCTGCCTAAAGTTTGGCCATGAGTCTTAGCATCTTCTTCCATCCTCTCCTGGGTGGAGTCTTTCAGAAGACATCTATGGTAGGTTCCTGTCCTGTTCCCTCTCTTCAACTGCTTCTAGTGTCTATTCTCTTTGCCCTTCTGAATGAGAACTAACCATCCTCCTTAGGGTCCTCCTTGTTATTTAGCTTCTTTAGGTCTGTGGATTGTAGTATGTTTTACCTTATACTACATGGCTAATATCTGCTTATAAGTGAGTGTATACTATGTGTGTCTTTCTGTTCCGGGTTACCTCATTCAGGATGATCTTTTCTAGTTCCATCCATTTGCCTGAAAATTTCATGATTCCTTGTTTTTAATTGCTGAGTAGAATTCTGTTGTGTAACTGTACTAAAATATCTGTATCCATTCTTCCTTTGATGGACATCTAGGTTGTTTCCAGATTCTGGCTCTTACAAATAAAGCAGCTATGAACATGGTTGAGCAAATGTCCTTTTTGGGTATATGCCCAGGAATGGTATAGCTGGGTCTTGAGGTAGCGCTATTCCCATTTGTCTGAGAAAGCGCCAGATTGATTCCAAAGTGGTTGTACAAGTTTGCACTACCACCAGCAATGGAGGAATATTCCCATTTCTCCACATCGGATTCTAATATATTCTTTTTAAGACTCATTTTTTATTTTTATATTGTGTGTGTGAGTTTCTGAATGTATATATTGAACCACATGTATGTTTGGTGCCCACAGAAACCAGAAGAGGGTGTTCAACCCCCTGAAACTAGAGTTTTGAGCCTCCTGATGTGGTTGGTGGGAAATGAACCTGGGTTCCCTGCAGGACCAGCAAATGTTTAACTGTTGATCTACCTATCAGCACCATATTTTTTCTAAGTCTGACACTTCTAGTCTATGCTCTGTGCTCTCTTCACTCTCACTCTCTCCTCTTCTGTCTCCTTTCCTCTTATTTCTTTTCTTATTAAAAAGTACACTTATTTGTTTGTTTGTGTGTGTGTGTTTAGAGGACAGGTTTCGGGAATCAGTTCTCTTCTTTCACTATGTGGGTCCCTGGGAATAAATTCAGGTCATCAATTTGGCAACAAGTGCCTTCGCCAGCTAAACCATCTTGCTGGCCAGTAATATATTATTGATGTTTCAAATACAAGGATCAGTTTGAAATTATTTTCTCTCAGGTTATACACTGTATTTTTTATTTTTTTAAATATACAGTAGACACATTAGTCATAATGAGACATCACCTCATTTTTAAAAAAGTTATTATTATCAAAAAGAGAAAAGATAGTAAGTGAGGATATGAGGAAAGGGAACCCTTACACTCTGTGGGTAGAAATGTGAATTAGCATAGCCATTATGGAAAACAGTATGGAGGTTGCTCAAAAATCAAAAATAGAACCAACAATTTCATTCCTGGGAAAATAGCCAAGGAGAATAAAAGCAGTCAGTCAAGGAGAAATCATCTTCATTCCTCTGTGTATTGCAGCCTTATTCAATAGTCAAGAAATGGAGCAGGGGCATGCACATGCCTTTAATCCAAGAGCTTAGAAAGCAGAGGCAGCCTGTTCTCTATGACTTCAAGACTAGCCTGGTCTCTAGAGCAAATTTCAAGATCCCCAGCGCTACACAGTAACACCATGTTTCAAAAAGGAATAAAGAAATAGAAACAATCCAAGTGCTATTAGCTGATCAATGTATGTATAAAATACGGTGTATAGTAAAAGTGTATGTTATTCAGTTATGAAAATGATAGAATCTGGGGCTGGAGAGATGACTCAGTGGTTAAGAACATCATCTGCTGTTCGAGGGGTCCTCAGTTCAATTCCCAGCAACCACATGGTGGCTCATAATCATCTATAATGAGATCTGGTTCCCTCTTGTGGCATGCAAGCATACATGCAGACAGAACACTGTACACATAATACATAAATCTAAAAAAGAAGAAAAGAAAGTGATAGAATCCTGTCATTTGTCATAGTGGATGAAACAGTTTAATCAAAATGATAACTATTACACGATCTCACTTATATGAAGAATCTAAAAAAGGTAATTTCTAGAAATTGAGGGTAGAATAATAAAAGAGGCTGGGGTAAGCAAAAGGAAAGGAGAGCTAGAGGAAGATTGGTCAACAGGCACTGATTTAGCATTCGATAGGAGCAAGAAACCCTGGTATGCTATTGCACGCCAGGATGATAATAATATAATAATATAATACATATAATAATGTACATATAAACATATAATAATGTACTCCATATTTTAAAAATCTAAACAAAGATTTCTAATGTATTTGCCACAAAGACGTGCTTGAGGAGACAGATGTGCTAACCCTGAACTTGAGCATTAGGCTGTGTATATTCTATATATGTATTGCAAAAATCACACAGTACTCCATTAATATGTGTAACTTTAATATTTTGTATTGGTAAAAAGTAAAATAAAATAAAATAAAATAAACTTTACTAGGGTCATAGTACAGTTGGTAGCATGCCTGCTCGGTACACACAAAGCCCTGGGCTCAATGCATAGTGCATATAAACTGCCATCCCAGCACTCAGGTGTGAAGGTAGGAAGATCAGAAGTTCAAGGTCATCATTGACTATATAGGTAGTTTAAGGCCACCCTGGAAGACATAACAGCCTATCTCAAATACGTAAATAAACAAACACAAAAGTATGAATAAAATATGTGGGGAGAGAAAAAGTGTATGAATTGTATCAATATTTTAAGTTGCACACATATGGGGGTTCAGACAGGAAAATCCCCAGGAGTGGTCTGAGTTCAAGGCTTAGGCACCATTTTATCACACCGCAACTCATTGTGGATAAGTGACTCTAAATAAAAAGCGTCTAAAAGAATTGCAGGACACTGTTTAGTGTTATCTGCTTTTGTGGAGGAAATGAACGAGAAAATATATTTATATAAACACATGGAAAACAGTAAAAGGGGGAGAAAGAGGCAAGAGAGTGAATTTGCTAACGTGTCCCTTCTTATATAGTTCTTATTTTTTAATCATATGGATTTGTTCACTGATTTTAAAAATAGGATGAGAAAACGGTTTCCTATGAGAAGAGCAAGTCTGAGGACTCATTCAAGAGACTGATGTTTTACATTATAAGAATATTTGGCACAAGTTGAGTTTTTGAATGCATGTTTGCTTTGCAGGAGTAGTGAGTCACGAACAGAAGAATTTAAAAGTAATGAAATGATCCAGGCATGGTGACTCATGATTTTAATCCCAACAGGTTTCTGTGAGTTCCAGGCCACCCTGGTCTTCAAAGTGATTTAGTTCCAGGCTAGCCAGGACTACACAGAGTAACCCTGGATCAAAACAAACAAACACACCAATAAATAAATAAATAAGCAAACAAAGAATAGGACATGATAGGAGGACATAAAGTAGGACATGATAGCAAATGCCCAGTACTCAAGGAGCAGACACCAGGGGCTGGAGAGATGGCTCAGTGGTTAAGAGCGCTGTCTGTTCTTCCACTGAACCGGGGTTCAACTCCCAGCACCCACATGGCAGCTCACAACTGTCTGTAAGCAGTCCAGGAGGTCTGACACCCTAACACCAATGCACATAAAATAAAATTAAATAAATAAAAAAGAAGCAGAGACCAAACCAAACAAATAAAACACAGTTACCTAGTTCAAATTCATAGAGACTGGCAGTTAAAAATCTCTGGTTTTGGAATTAATAAACTGAGTTGCAGTATTAGCAAAAAAATAAAAATAAAAATAAAAAAGTGAAAAAGTAAAACAGGCAATTTTTTTTTTTTTTAATCTAGAGATTCAAATCCAGAATTCTAGTGAGAGAGTGGCATTCCCATGTTTACTCCAATAACCTATCGTGGGAGAACCTAAACCTCCCATGATACAGAAATTAATAAAGTGTGACAAGTACATACAGCGAGTTATTGTTTAAACTTAGAAAAATATTCAACAATATAAGAACACAGATTAACTTGCAGTAAACCCTGCTAAATAAGTCAGCCATATACACTCAATACTGTATAATTGCTTACAGACGCGGGGGCGGAAGCTAGAGTGGCGGCGGAAGTGGTGCGCGGTGCAGCGGGCGGAGGCACCGTGGACCAACCAGGCGGGATGTCACAATGGATGAGGGGGGCATGCCCCTGCTCCCCGACAGCCTTGTCTACCAGATCTTCCTGAGCCTAGGCCCTGCAGAGGTGCTTGCTGCTGGGCTGCTATGCCGCCAATGGCAGGCTGTATCCCGGGACGAATTCTTATGGAGGGAGCAGTTCTACCACTACTACCAGGTGCCTCCAGACGTGTGTGCCCCCGCGACCCAGATCTGGAACAACGACCTGACCATCTCGCGGCTGCACAGTGCAGATATGAGGCCCTACAACTGGAGCTACGCCCAACTCTCCCAGTTCAACCAAGATGACTCACTGCTGCTGGCCTCAGGGGGTGTTCCTTGGGCTACATAACTCCTCCTCAGGTGAGATAGCTGTCATCAGCCTAGACTCCTTTGCCCTTCTGTCCCGTGTACGAAACAAGCCCTACGATGTGTTTGGCTGCTGGCTCACAGAAACCAGCCTCATTTCGGGGAGCCTGCACCGCATTGGAGATATCACCTCCTGCTCAGTGCTGTGGCTCAACAATGCCTTCCAGGTTCAGACTGGGGCAGGGGCAGGCTGGGCAGATGGGTGGGTTAGGGCCGGGAAATAGAGAAGAAGGTGTGGGCAGTATGGAAGGGCAGATGCAGGGCCCAGCGTAAGCTGTTTCCCAGGCCTGGCTTTCTGGCCAGCAACCACCTGTTCTAGGCCTTGGCTTGTGTCTCCCACAGAATGTGGAGTCAGAGAATGTCAACGTGGTAAAATGGCTCTTTAAGATCCAAAGCCTCAATGTTAGCACCATCCACACAGTGATGGTGATAGCCCAGACCTACTGCTTGCTGGATGCCGGCGACCAGGCTGGGCTCCCCTGCCGAGTCTTTGACCCCAGTGGGGACAGTGAAGAAGAGGCCACTGACCCAGGTCTGCACACCTTTGTGCTCTGGAGACCAAGGTGGCTGAGCTGCTGGCCCAAGGCCATGCCAAACCCCCAGAGTGTAGCTTCCCCGGGAACAAGTACCTCATCTTCACCACTGGCTGCCTCAACTGTTTACCACATCAGATCGGCATCAAGCAGATCCTGCCGCACCAGATGACTACAGCAGGGCCCATGCTATGTGAGGGACGGGGTTCTGATGCCTTCTTTGACGCACTGGACCATGTCATAAATGTGCATGGGCACATCCTTGGTTTGGGCCTGTCTCCTGATAACAGGTACTTGCACGTGAATAGTCGTGCCTCGCCCCCTGGCTCAGTGGTAGCTGACCCTATTCAGCCACCACCCATTGCAGAGGAGATTGACTTGCTAGTGTTCCATCTCAAGACCATGCGGGAGGTGAAGCGGGCTTTTCGAGCGCACCGTGCCTACACACATAATGAGTGCTTCTTCATCTTCTAGGATGTCAGCAAGGATTTTGTGGCCAGTGGGGCTGAAGATCGGCACGGCTGTATCTGGGACCGCCACTACAACATCTGCTTAGCCAAGCTGCGGCAGGAAGACGTGGTCAACTCAGTGGCCTTTAGCCCCCAGGAACAGGAGCTCTCGTTGACAGCCAGCGATGATGGCACTATCAAAGCCTGCTGCTCACCACGAATTGTATCCTCCAGGCCCCAGAGAGCCCTGAGAGCCCCACCGCCGCCGCTGGCCTAGTCACCATCACACCCAGGGAGGAGCCGCAGTCGTCGCCGCCGGCCCCAGTCACCATCACCGCAAACTTGAGGCCGAGACCCAGCAGCCGCCCGCCGTCCCCGCTGCCGCCCTCAGCGCCGCCGATACCAAGCCTGGCTCCACGGGAAGCGGCGCGGGGAGTGGCGGCCCAGGCGGCCTCACATCGGCGGCGCCCGCCAGCCGGGACAAGAAGGTCATCGCAACGAAGTTTTTGGGAACAGTAAAATGGTTCAATGTAAGGAACCGATACGGTTTCATCAACAGGAATGCCACCAAGGAAGACGCATTTGTACACCAGACTGCCATAAAGAATAATAACCCCAGGAAGTACCTTCACAGTGTTGGAGATGGAGAGACTGTGGAGTTTGATGTTGTTGAAGGCGAAAAGGGTGCGGAGGCAGCAAATGTTACAGGGCCTGGAGGAGTTCCAATTCCAGGCAGTAAATACGCAGCAGACTGTACCCATTATAGACGCTATCCACGTCGTAGGGGTCCTCCACGCAATTACCACATAAACTACCAGAATAGTGAGAGTGGGGAAAAGAACGAAGGATTGGAAAGCGCTCCTGAAGGCCAGGCCCAACAGCGCCTATCGTAGGCGAAGGTTCCCACCTTACTACATGCGGAGACCCTATGGACGGTCGGCCACAGTATTCCAACCCTCCTGTGCAAGCAGAAGTGATGGAGGGTGCTGACAACCAGGGTGCAGGAGAGCAAGGCAGACCAGTGAGACAGAACATGTGTTGGGGTTACAGACCACGATTCTGCAGGGGCCCTCCTCGCCAAAGACAGCCCAGAGAGGATGGCAATGAAGAGGACAAGGATAATCAAGGAGATGATCCCCAGGGTCAGCAGCCACCTCAACGACAGTATCGCTCCAACTTCAATTACAAACGCAGACGCCCAGAGAACCCTAAACCACAAGATGGCAAAGAGACCAAAGCAGCGGATCAGCCAGCTGAGAATTCACCTGCTCCTGAGGCTGAGCAGGGCGGGGCTGAGTAAATGCCGGCTTACCATCTCTACCATCATCCAGTTTGGTCATCCAACAAGAAGAAATGAATGTGAAATTCCAGCAATAAGAAATGAACAAAGATTGGAGCTGAAGACCTAAGTGCTTGCTTTTTGCCCGTTGACCAGATACACTAGAACTATCTGCATTATCTATACAGCATAGGGTTTTTATTATTTATACCTAAAGATGTCTCTTTTTGGTAATGACAAACGTGTTTTTAAGAAAAAAAAAGGCCTGGTTTTTCTCAATACACCTTTAATGGTTTTTAAATTATTTCATATCTGGTCAAGTTGAGATTTTTAAGAACTTCATTTTTAATTTGTAATAAGTTTACAACTTGATTTAAAAAAAAAGTCAACAAACTGCAAGTACCTGTTAATAAAGGTCTTAAATAAAAAAAATACTGTATAATTCTGCTCACATGAAATATGTAAAATATTTAAACCTATAGACATGGCATTTCACAGAGACTACATGAGAGACAAATATCAGATTCCTAATCAATGGCCATAAAGGGTTATACAACTTTGTCCTTAGGGCCACAGTCATGTATGGACGTACCTTAAAAATAGAAATATGGGTCTTGTGTTTAGTGTTCTTGATGCAATAAAGTAAAAGGCACATTTTTAAAAAATGTAAGTCAATGTTAGTTGTCATCATAACCTTATAATGAATGTAAAATGTGATATTTTCTTCCCTTCAAAATTATATATATTTTATATAACAAAATAATATTACATTTGGGTTTTTGTTTTTCCATCAACCAAAGTGAGACGGGTTCTAATATCTTTAGGATATTACATAAAATCAGATGATCTAACACTGCCTGCCTTACGGTTTCTGTGCAACTCTGCATTGCCTGTTTGACAAGTATCCATTTGCCTATTTCCTCTTCTTTGTGATACTAGAAAAAATAAATTGAAGGTTTCATTTTTTTATATGTTTGTGGAATGCTGGTGTGAATTGACTATCAAAATTGCTATTGGCAATATAATAATTTTTACAATACTGACTCTGTTAACCTTTTAACATGGGAGTTATTGCTATATCCTAGCATCTTCTGCCATTTCTCTCTATTGAATAAAAACGATCTTCGTAAGAGTTCTTAACCACATCCATAGAAAGATTTATATTCTATGCATTTTAGAAGCTAGCTGGTGGGAACATTTTGCCAAATTCCTTCTATGAGGTGTATTTTACCTGAATACAAAAAGTATAATGATATTTATTTGTACATTGCCAATTTTTAAAAACTATCATATCTGAGTGTTTTAAACCTTACTGCTTTTTAAATAAAAGAGCTTATTATAGGGGACAAAAGAGGTGGGTAGAGCTCTATACAGCTTCAAGACTAGCCTGATATACATAGTGAAGTCCTGCCTCAAAACACATAACTATAGGGGCTGGAGGGATGGCTCAGAGGTTAAGAGCACTGGATGCTCTTCCAGAGGACCTGAGTTCAATCAAGTCCTAACAACCACATGGTGGCTCACAACCATCTACAATGAGATCTAGTGCAGGCAGAATACTATATATGTAATAAATAAATAAATATCTTTTTTTAATTTTATTTTTTTCTTATCAGTTACATTTTATTAACTCTGTATCCCAGCTGTATCCCACTCCCTCATTCCCTCCCAATCCCACCCTCCCTCCCTCATCTCCTCCCTGCCCCTTTCCAAGTCCACTGATGGGGGGGGGACCTCCTCCCCATTCATCTGATCCTGTTTTATCAGGTATCTTCAGGACTGGCTGCAGAGTCCTCCTCTGTGGCCTAGCAGGGCTGCTCCTCCCTGGGGGAGGTCAAAGAGCCAGCCATTGAGTTCCTATTAGAAATAGTCCTTGTTCCCCTTACTATGGGAAACCAATTGGTTACTGAGCTACCATGGGCTACATCTGAGCAGAGGTTCTAGGTTATATCCATACATAGTCCTTGGTTGAATGTCAGTCTCAGAAAAGACCCTGTGCCCAGATATATTTGGTCCTTGTGGAGCTCCTATCCTTTCCCCATCATACTAACTCCCCTTCTTTCATATGATTCCCTGTACTCTGTCAAAGGTTTGGTTATGAGTCTTTGTATCTGCTTTGAAAACACTGCTAGTTAGAGTCTTTCAGATGCCTTCAGTAGACTCCTGTCATATGTTCAATGCACATCCCATCTGTCTTTCTAAATGAGGATTGATCATCTTACCCCATGTCCGCTCTCTTGATTATCTTTTTTAGGTGTATAGAATTCATTATGTTTATCATATCTTATAGGTCTATATAAGCAAGTATATATCATGTTTGTCTTTCTCCTTCTGGGATACCTCACTCAGAATGATCTTTTTTAGATCCCACTATTTGCCTGCAAACTTCCTGATTTCCTCATTTTGATTGCTGAGTAGTATTCCATTGTGTAAAAATACCACAATTTCTGTATCCATTCCTCTGTTGAGGGACATCTGGGTTGTTTCCAGGTTCTGGCTATTACGAATAAAGCTGCTACAAATATGGTTGAGCAAATGTCCTTGTATACTTGAGCATCTTTTGGATATATGCCTAGGAGTGGTATAGCTGGATCTTGAGGAAACACTATTCCTAATTGTCTAAGAAAGGGCCAAATTGATTTCCAAAGTGGTTGTACAAGTTTACATTCCCACCAGCAGTGGGGGAGGAGCAATGAGATCTAGTGCAGGCAGAACCCTATATATGAAATAAATAAGTAAATAAATAAATATCTTTAAAAAAACATAACTGTAATAATTAAAAAAAAATAACCAGTAAATTCTCGGAAGTGTGTTTAAGCATGGAGAAGAGTCAGATAGAGGCTGTTGCATTTCATTTACAAAACTTAAGCTAAAAAGCCAGGTGGTGGTGGTGCATGCCTTTTATTCCAGCACTCAGGGAGGTAGAGGCAGGCAAATTTCTGTGAGTTCAAGGCCAATCTGGTCTACAGAGAAAGTTCCAGGACAGCCAGGGCTACACAGAGAAACTGTGTCTCAAACAAGACAAAACAAAAGCAAACCAACAAAAAAAAACAAAAAACCTGAACCATTCTATTGATTAACCTTACAATTGTGTTAGTTGACCTAAAAAAAAAAAAAAAAAAAAAGAAAAATATCTACCAGTCACAAAGAGGGAATACACTTATTATGTTGATTTTCCTGTCTCCTTAGTTCTGAGTTAACACTATGTGTTTTGCTAAAAGCAATCAAGACTCAGTCTCTCCAAAGGAAGAACAATGTCTGCTTGTGATAAAGATGCAATTTAATCATAAAAAAAAACACATGGAAATCATTCTAGATCAGCGCATTTACATTACTTTTTAATCTGCCGATTACATTCCAAAGCAT
Organism: Meriones unguiculatus; assembly: GCF_030254825.1. Taxonomy (NCBI): domain Eukaryota; kingdom Metazoa; phylum Chordata; class Mammalia; order Rodentia; family Muridae; genus Meriones; species Meriones unguiculatus. The sequence goes on from NC_083369.1 coordinate 120,526,089, forward strand.
GAAATACTGTAAAATACTCCCTCTTTGGATAGACATTGCTGTTATTTCCAGGGCTCTGTTGTCACAAACCATGCCACAGTAAACATCACATGAATCATAAATCCATGTGAGAAATTACATTCCCACCAATGCAATTGGTGATAAAAGAGCATATTTTATAGATTTTGACCATAATGAATACGTGTAAGTTATATAATCAGAAAAACATAAGCTAACAAATTAGTTGCAAGATAACATCTGTTTGTTTGATTGTTTTCTAGCATCTAAGCTTTCAGATTCTGTAAGAGTCAAAGGAAAAGATTCTAGCCTGAAAGATTATAGTGACACTTCACAATGTGTTTGTTGTAAATTATAAAGAGTCACTGCTGTCTCAGACACACAGATACATGTGTCTGGGAGAAATCATCTTTTCACTTATATACTAGAACTTTGTTACAACTTGGCTTGGGGGTGCAAGACCAGCCAGGCCTACATATTGAGACTCTGTCTCAAAAATATTATTTTCGAAGGGTTTGGTTGTCATATCTGTAATCCCAGCACTCAGGGAGGCAGAGGCAGGAGGATCTCTGTGAATTCGAGGTCAGCCTGGTCTACAGAGCAAGTTCAGGACAACCAGGGTTGTTAACACAGAGAAACCCTATTATGAAAAGCATTAATTTTCAACTAAATTTTAAGGGGTGTCAAATTCTTTTCTTCTTTTTATTTTAGGTATTGATTTACTATTTTAACTTGTGTGGATATGGGTGTTTTGCCTGCATGCATGTCTGCACATGCCTGGTGTTGAAGGAGGTCAGAAGTGGGCATCTGGAATTACAGATGAATTAGCTGTTATGTGGGTACCTGGAATCAAGCCTGGGTCCTCGGCAAGAACAAGTGCTTTTAACCGTATAGCCATCTCTATAGCCCCCAACTAGGATTTAAGATTAAAATTTTGTTTTTAATAGAGCTTTAAGATTCAGTTTGTTACGTTTCCCTTAAAGAAATAATAATGTTCTCCAAACTATAACTCCAAAGCAAAGTAAAATACAAAGTTGACCAGCTATCCGGCATGTTCATAAAACTGCTTTGCTCATTTTATTTTATCAGCTAGGTTCTAATTACTGAAAGAGCTAAAGACCCAGATGATAATGGCCCCTGGATTAACCTCAGTGACCAATGGTATCACTGTAATTCTCTGCATTTAGTGTAGAAAATCTGACAAATGTTCTGCTCATTCTCACTTTATCCAACAGCTGAGTGTACTGTAGCTAAGTTTATATAAGAAAACCTATTTGTTTATATAAGAAAACCTGTGATAAAACCTTATAAGTTTATATATGAAAACCTGTGATAAAATGCTAGTGAGATAACAGATTGGTTCCTCTGTGATAGGGGACAGATGTAACTGAAAAAGCCTTATTGAGAAGTTGAAGTTAAGTGATCGGTAGCCCTAGGGGGCTCCCTTTTTCTGAGGAGTAGGGGAGGGAGAAGGGGGAAAGAGGGAGGAAGGGACTGGGAGAAGAGGAGTGAGGGGCTACAATCAGGATGTAAAGTGAACTAAAAACGTGATTGGAGCAGGGGAAGGAATCATCTCAAGATATCTCCATCATGCCAAGCTATCCCAGAATGGCTCTTCTCTTCTCTGCTTTTCACTTATTTCTCTCCTCCCAAGGGGATATGACTGTCACAAATAGAGTTTGCAGTCAGGGTAAAGACAAAAGTTTATGCCCCATTTGGTGTCTGGGTAGGGAAAGAATAGAGGATTTCAGTTGTAAACCAATCCAGCTAGCTCCCTTTATATTACTGCTTAAAAGTAACTCTAGAACATCCTTGAGAATGCCACATGAAGGGAGTTACTCAGGCAGCACCACAGGAAACTAAAGAGATTGCCAGGGAACTTTTGTAGAAAGTAAGTTTTAAAACATGTCAGAATCCAACTACTTCTTTTTATGTCTTCCTAAAATAACAACCCAAACAAAACAAGCGGAGTTTTCTCTACTTTTCAGATTTATCTCAGTAAAGATGTCTGATCTAATTGAACAAAAAGAGGACAGTGTATAAGCTCAATAATGGTTATGGTCCTGGACGGATGGCTCAGAGGGCACACTGGTTCAATTCCCAGCACTCACATCATGGCTCACAACAGTCTGTAACTCTAGTTTCAGGATACTCATTTTCTTCTTCCAGCCTCTGTGGGCACAAGGCATGCATGTGATACACAGATATATATTCAATGAAACATCCATACACATAAAAACACACTACTCAGTTAGTTGCTACTTTATCCAAAATGTATGTACATTTATGATTAGGTGTGGCCTAGTTTTATTCTTGAGAGGGCTATTAATAATTCGTTTTGTCCTCTGGGCAGGTCAAAATTATAATGAGATATGTAGTAACTGAGATGCGGGTACAGTATTAAAGTAGATGATGAATAATTCAAGTAGGCAATTTACATTCTGAGAATTAAGAATTGACATTTTGGGTTGTTTTTTTTTTTTTTTTTTTTTTTTTTTTTTGCAAGATACCATCAATGCCTGAAACAGACTAAGAACTCATTTTCTACATGATTTATTCTTACATATGTGAAAACGTGTTCATGCAAAAATGTACACGTGACTGTTTGTAACAGTATTATTCAGATTGCCCAACAAATAGACTCTCCCAAATGCTACCCAAAACTGCATAGTTAGGCAAACTGCTGTGTCCTACAATACAAACACTATTTGGATGGAAAAAACAAATGCAGTACTAATAACGTTAAAACATGGATGAATCTTGAAAATACAATTTACATGGAAGAAGATAAGCAAATGGCAAGCATGTTGTGTGATTTCATTTACGGGAACTAGCCACCATAGGCAAGTGCATGCAGAAAGAAAACCTGTTGTTGATTGCTAGAATTGGGTGTGGAATTTCCTGTTGGGGTGGAGTGAAATGTTCTAAAAATTGGAAGTGGTGATGGATGCCCAAGAGTGCCGATACACTGAAAATAAGTGAATTATATATATTAAGTGGATGACTTGCCTAACATATGATTAATGTCTCAAGAAAACTGTTACCAAAAAAGGAGAAAAAAAAAGCCAATTGGCACAAATCTAATAATAATAGAGGGCTGTAAATGATCTGAATAATTGTTGCATCTTCCTGGGAAATATGACATTTTGTGCTCTCCTGCAGATAGCTATAAATAAGGATAGCTGGAGTCACAGCCTCTCTGATTCCTGTTTTTAACCCTGAGGATTTTGAAGAATCCACAGCTACAGTTAGTTGGCCAAGTACACAACTGGCTCCAGCATTTCAGCTGGAGCCAGCAAACAGTTTACATATTAATCTCCAGCCAGGTAAGCCAATATGAGGTAAGCCTGAAAAAGATGAAGATATTATAAGGAGACAGCTGCTTTTCTCATTTTGACTATCAGAATATTGAAATTGTGTACCTCAAAGAAGTAATAATTTTCCCCAAAGAATTTCATTCTGGGAGAAAGAAGAACGAGATCTTAGCCTCAGCATCTTAACTGTCCCTTGGAAGAGATTTCACATAGCTCTAACGACCTTATTAGACCACCTTACTGGATGAAATTGAAGTCAAGACTCCTGGATCTGCAGTGGGCAGGACCACATTTTGACTGGGAATGCTTAGATCTGTATATCTTTGGCCCTCTCTCTAAACGTTAATCTGACTTCAGTATCCCAAGATAAACTTTGAGGGTTCACGTGATCTCTTTGACTTTATTTCCAATGTGGCCACATTGATTAATTTCACATTGAATAAATGTCACTGTTAATTTTGTTCTTTTAATTGGCTTTATTGAGGATGGGTGGCTGAACTTGGCTTGGGGCATCTCCAATTTGATAACCACTTGAGTGTTTGCTGTTTTATTTCAGTGCTGGGGACTGAACCCAGGACTTTGCATATGCTCAGCAAGTACTATGTATATAAGCTATACCTTCAGGTCTATTTGAGTCTTTTAATGATTTCTAATTTATTACTGAATCACTATACCTACTTGATCCAGGTGTTCCTCATTGTTCTTTTTTTTTACATTACAATGCAGTTTTTATCATCTATAAGGTTATCCTCACAAACCACACAATCCAGTTACAGAAAAAAAAAAAAAAAAAAAAAAAAACAAACCCACCAAACAAACAAACAAACAAACTGACCATAACCTTTGATTTTGTGTTGGGTTCATAGTTATCCTGAGCCACAGATAGTCTACAAGCTACAAGTGGGACCACCTGATTGATGCTTCTCAACACACAACAGGGTTGGTTTCCGTTTAACCTGCAATAAGTGTAAAATATCACAAGTTAAAAGTACACTTAAAGAGCTGAAGAGAGCTCTTTGTGGTTAAGAATACTTGTTCCTCTCCCAGAGAGCCTGGGTTTCATTCTTAGAAACTACACAAGGAAGCTCTCAACAGCCTGTAACATCATCTCCAGGAGATCTGACACCCTCTTCTGGCCTCTGCAGCCACCTACGCTCATGCATATACCCACACACATTAATAATAGTAATAATAATAATAATAATAATAATAATTTAAAGATACGAACGGGATCCAAGATGGTGGCACCAAGAGCACACTGTGTCTGACGAGCATGAATATAGTGACTGTACAGAGACCAACAGACCGAACTCTGGGCCCTAAAACGCCAGCGATTGTGTTTCCCAGGTGAAAGAAACCCCACGGTGTGGGAAACAATTGGGTCCAATCTCAGGTCACTCAGCTAAACTCTGGAAAAGAGTTCCCAGGTCCCAGCAGGTGCTCAGTCTCCAGCCAAGAGACACGCCTTTGCATGTGACTCACCATCCTAGACAGTACTGTGGGCCACAGAATGCCAGAGACTGGGTTTCCCTGTTGGGAGGACACCCGGCAGGAAAGGAAACATCAGCTTCGACATCAGGTCACTCAGCCAACCCACCCCCCACCGTCTCCTCAGCCAGAAAAGTTTCCAGGAGTGAGGAGCCACTCTCCTGTGCCTGTGTGCTCTCCTCACCATCCCAGACTGAACTGTGAGCCCCCAAACACCACATACTTGGTCTCCCTGTTGGGAGGAAAACCCATGGTGAGAGAAATATCAGGTCTGACCTCAGGGCACCCAGCTAACCTTAGGAAAAGTTCCTGGGTTTCCGCAGGCTCAGGGCTCTAGCCTCCAACTATACGCCTGTGTGCTGCGCTCACCTGCCACTGATTACTGCTTGAGTACTGGGGTACAGAGATCTAACCTCAGACCTACAGAAGCCTGGGACCCATGGGATCAGCCCCAGACGCTGCTCCAAATCACAACCTGTCTCCCTAGCTCAATTGGCCAAACCTTGGGGATCTCAGCTTCTTCAGAAGGGCTGTGCCCAGCAAGCACAGTGTATGAGTAGCAGCAACCCACTAAATTCAGAGCAAGAAACCCAGTGGCAGGGCAGCTGTTTCCAGGACTTCTCATGGTCAGAGGAGAGCCACTGGACTACTGATGAGCCCAGTTACCCCACAGGACCATACACCTGAGGTGAGCCGTAGCAATTCCCTGAGAAGCACCGGCTATTTGGTGACAATACCCAAAAAGCTGAGGAAGCCTCTTTCAGGAACAACCATCTTCCTGACAAGGGGATTCTTCCAACTGCAGAATTCCAGCAGGCATCAGAAACTGACAACCAACACCTGAGACAGCCAGATGGGTAGAGGCCAGCATAAGAGCACAATCAACAAAAGCCAAAGCCATACGGCATCTCCCAAACCCAGTTATCCAGGGGCAAGTTCCCCTGGAACCCTAACATAAGAGAAATTCAAGAAGATAACCTTACATCTATGCCTACAAAAAGAATAATGGAGGAAGCAAATAAAATGTGTAAAGAAATAAAGGAAGATAAAAATCAAACGTTTTGTGTCATTTAGGGAAGAAATAATTGAACCACTGAAAGAAATAAAAGAAATAGAGGAAAGTTCAAACAGGTGAAGGAATTGAAGGAAAAGCAAGAAAATACAATCAGACAGGTAAAGCAAATCAGCAAAACGGTTCAATATCTGAAGGTAGAATTGGAAAAATTAAAGAAAACACAACTAGAGGAAATCATGGAAAGAGAGAACTTAGAGAAGAAAGCAGAAACTACATAGGTAATCATAACCAACAGACTACAAGAGATGGAAGAAAGAATCTCAGGTGTTGAAGATACAATGGAAGAAATAGATGCAGCCCTTAAAGAAAATCTTAAATAAAAAAAAATCTGAAATAAACCATCAAAGAAATCCAAGACAACATGAAAAGACAAAACCTAAGAATAATAGGATTAGAGGAAAAAGAAGATTCCCATCTCCAAGGCCTAGAAAATTTTTTTCAACAAAATCATAGAAGAAAATTTCCCCAATTTAAAGGAGAGGCCTAAAAGCATACAACAGGCCTACAGAACACATAACAAATTAGACCAGAAAAGAAAAATCCTCCCGCCACATAAAAATCAAAACAGTAAGTATACAGAACAAAGAAAAAACACTAAAAGCTGCAAGGGAAAAAGGCCAAGTAACAAACAATGGCAAACCCATCAGAATTATACCTGACTTCTCAGCAAAGACTATAAAAGCCAGAATGGCCTGGATGGATATCATGCAGACTCTAAGAGAACATAGATATCAACACAAACTACTATACATAGCAAAACTCTCCGACAACTATACCCAGAAAAATTCTCAATCATCATAGATGGAGAAACAAGATATTTAATGGCAAAAGTAAATTTAAATAATACCTACACAAAAATCCACCCTCACTGAAGATACTAAAAGGAAAAATACAACCCAAGAAAGCCAACTACATTCAGGAAAACACAGTAAATAAATAACCTCACTATAGCAAACTAAAAGTAGCCAAGCACACTAACACACTACCACAGCCAGCATCAAAATAAAAGGATCTAACAGCCACTGGTTATTAATCTCTCTCAACATCAATGGACCCAACTCCTCAATAAAAAGACAGAGAATAACAGAATGGATGGGTAAACAAGACCCAATAATCTGTTGCATACAAGAAACACACCTAAGTCACAAAGATAGACATTACCTGAGGGTAAAGGGATGGAAGATGGTTTTCCAAAGAAATGGACCCAAGAAGCAAGCAGGAGTAGTCATTCTAATATCTAATTAAAAATAGACTTTCAACCATAAATAATCAAATGAGATAGGCTGGGAGATGGTTCAGAGGTTAAGAGCACTGACTGTTCTTACAGAGGTCCTGAGTTCAATTCCCAGCAACCATATGGCGGTTCACAACCATCTATAATGAGATCTGGTGCCCTCTTCTGGTGTGCATGTATACATGCAGACAGAACATTGTATACATAATAAATAAATTTTAAAAAAGAGAGAGATGGGGAAGTTCACTTTATACACATCAATGGAAAATTCCACCAAGAAAACATCACAGTTTTGAACATCTATACCCCAAATACAAAGGCACCCACATTTGTAAAAGAAATATTAATAAAATGTAAACCACACATAGATCCCCACACATTAATAGTGGGAGACTTCAACACCCCACTCTCAACAAAGGACAGGTCAACGAAACAGAAATTAAACAAAGAAACAATGACTCTAACAGATGTCATGAATCAAATGGACTTAACAGATATCTACAGAACCTTTCACCCAAACACAAAAGAATTTACCTTCTTCTCAGCACCTCTTGGAACCTTCTCCAAAATAGACCATATAGTTGGTCACAAAGCAAGCCTCAACAGATACAAGAGGACTGAAATAATCCCTTGTATCTTATCAGACCACCATGGACTAAACAACAACAGAAATAGCAAAACGCCTACACACACATGGAAACTGAACAACTCGGTACTCAATGACAGCTGGGTCAGGGAAGAAATAAAGAAAAACATTAAAGACTTCCTAGAATTCAATGAAAATGAAGGAACAACATATCCAAACTTATAAATAAAGCAGTGTTAAGAGGAAAGTTCATAGCACTGAGTGCCTTCATAAAGAAATTTGAAACATCTCATACAAACAGCTTAACATCTCATCTGAAAGCCCTAGGGGGGAAAAAAACCAGCAGACACACCCAAGAGGAGTAGTCAGTTGGAAATAAAAAAAACTCAGGACCAGAAGGAAGGAAAAGAAGATCTCACCTATCAGTGGATTTGGGGAGGGACATGCTTGGAGAAGGGGGAGGAAGGGAGAGGTTGGTAGGGGGAAAGGGAGGGAGCTACAGGGGAGATAAAAAGTGAATAAAGTGTAATTAATAAAAAATTTAAAAAAAACCTCAGTCCTGAAATCAATAAAATAGAAATAAAGGGAACAATTCAAAAAAATCAATGAAACCAAGAGCTGGTTCTTTGAGAATACCAATAAGATACACAAACCCTTAGTCAAACTAACTAAAAGACAGAGAGGCACTCTCCAAGTCAATAAAATCAGAAATGAAAAGGGGGCCATAACAACACACACTGAGGCAATCCAAAGAATAATTAGGCCTTACTTCAAAAGCTTATATGCCAAAACTTTGAAAATCTAAATGGACAATTTTCTTGATCAATTCCACTTACCAAAGCTGAATCAAGACCAGGTAAATAAATTAAACAGTCCTATATTCCCTAAGGAAATAGAAGCAGTCATCAAGTCTTCCCCCCAACCCCCCCCCCAAAAAAAGCCCAGGGCCAAATGGCTTCAGTGCAGAATTCTACCAGACCTTCAAAGAAGGGCTAACCCCAATTTGATTCAAACTATTCCACAAAGTAAAAACAGAAGGAACATTATCAAACTCATTCTATGAAGCCGAAGTCACCTTGATACCTAAACCTCACAAAGACGCAACAAAGAAAGAGAACTTCAGGCCAATCTAGCTTATGAACACATTGATGCAAAAACACTCAAGAACATACTCACAAACTGAATCCAAGAACACATCAAAGATATCATCCACTATGACCAAGTAGGCTTCATCCCATGTATGCAGGGGGTGGTTCAGTATACTGAAATCCATCAATGTAATCCACCATATAAACAAACTGAAAGAAAACAAACCATATGATAATTTCTTTAGATGCTGAAAAAACATTTGATAAAATCAAACACTTGTTCATGTTTAAAGTCCTGGAGAGATCAGGGATAGAAGGCACATACCGAAACCTAGTAAAGGCAATATACAGCAAACCTATAGCCAAAGTCAAACTAAACTGAGAGAAACTTAAAGCAATCCCACTGAAATCAGGAACAATGCAAGGCTGCCCACTCTCTCCAAATCTCTTCAACATAGTACTTAAAGTCTTTGTTAGAGCAATAAGATAATTAAAGAAGATCAAGGGGATACAAATTGGAAAAGAAGTCAAAGTATCACTATTTGCAGATGATATGATAGCATACCTGAGTGACCCCAAAAATTCTACCAGGGAACTCCTACAGCTGATAAACACCTTCAGCAAAGTGGCTGCATACAAAATTAACTCAAAAAAATCTGTAGCCCTCTTTTATACAAAAGACAAATGGGCTGAGAAAGAAATTAGGAAAAAAATACCCTTCACAATAGCTACAAAAGACAGAAAGTATCTTGGTGTAACTCTAACCAAGCAAGTCAAAGACTTGTATGAAAAAACTTCAAGTCTCTAAAGAAAGAAATTGAAGAAGACATCAGAAGATGGAAATATCTCCCATGCTCATGGCTTGGTAGGATTAATATAGTAAACATGGCCATTTTTATTGAAAACAATTTACAGATTCAATGCAATTCCTAACACAATTCTTTACAGAGCTTGAGAGAAAAATTCTCAACTTCATATAGAATTACAAGAAACCCATAATAGCTAAAACAAACTTCTACAATAAAAAATCTTCTGGAGGTATCACCATATCTGATCTCAAGCTGTACAATAGAGCAATAGAAATAAAAACTGCATGGTACTGGCATAGAAACAGAATGGTGGATCAATGGAATAGAATAGAAGACCCAGAAATAAACCCACTCACCTACAGATACGTGATTTTTGACAAAGAAGCCAAAACAATACAATGGAGAAAAGACAGCATCTTCAACAAATGGTGCTGCTCTAACTGGATGTCCACATGTAGAAAAATGCAAATATATCCATGTCTATCACCCTGCACAAAATTAAAATCCAAGTGGATCAAAGATCTCAACATAAAACCAGACACACTAAATCTGTTGGAAGAAAATGTAGGGAAAAGCCTTTAACTCATTGGCACAGGAGACAACTTCCTGAACAGAACACCAACAGGACAGGCTCTAAGATCAACAATCAATAAATGGAATCATGAAACTGGAAACCTTCTGTAAAGCTGAGGATGCTATCATCAGAACAAAACAACAGCCTACAGACTGCGAAAGGATCTTCACCAACCCTATATCTGACAGAGGGACGATATCCAGAATATGTAAAGAACTGAAGAAATTAGACACCAACAAACCAAATAATCCAATTGAAATTGGGGTACAGAGTTAAGCAGAGAATTCTCAACAGAGGAATAGCAAATGGTAGAGAAACACTTAAATGCTCAACATCCTTAGTCATCAGGGTAACAGAAATCAAAATAACCCTGAGATTAAATCTTACACCCATCAGAATGGCTAAGATAAAAAAAAAAACAAAAAACAAAAAACCACAAAACAAATACACTCAAGTGACAACTAATGCTGGAGAGGATATGGAAAAAGAGAACCCTCCTCCATTGCTGGTGGGAGTACAAACTTGTACAACCACTTTGGAAATCAATCTGTCACTTTCTCAGAAAATTGGGAATAACACTACCTCAAGATCCACCTATACCACTCCTGGCATATATCCAAAAGCTGCCCCACCATTCAATGAGGACATTTGCTCAAATATGTTCATAGCAGCTTTATTCATAATAGCCAGAATCTGGAAACAACTTAGATGTACCTCAGTGGAGGAATGGATACTGAAATTATGGTACATCTATACAATGGAATACTACTCAGCTCTTAAAAACAAGGAAATCATGAAATTTGTAGGCAAATGGATGGAACTAGAAGAGATCATCCTGAGTGAGTTAATCAAGAAATGAAAGACACGCATGGTATACACTCACTTATAAGTGGGTATTAGCCATATAATATTCGACAGCCATGTACATAGCTAAAGAAGCTAAACACTAAGGAGGACCCTAAGGAGGATGCTTTAATCTCATTCAGAGTGACAAACAGGACAGACTCCAGAGGTGGTGGAAGAGAGGAAATGGGATGGGAGCCTATTGTAGAGGATCATCTGAAAGGCTCCACCCAGCAGGGGATGGAAGCAGATGTTGAGAGTCACAGCCAAACTTTGGGCAGTACAGGGAGTCTTCTGGAAGAGAGGGGTGAGAATAGATGGACATGGAAGGGACAGGAGCCCCACAAGGAGATCAATAAAGCTAAAATATCTGAGCCCAGTGGGTCCGCAGAGACTGATGCACCAACAGAGGACCATGCATGGAGAGGACATAGACCCCCTGCTCAGATGTGGCTGATTGGCAGCTCAGTCTCCATGTCGATCTCTGAGTGAGGGGAGCAGGGGCTGCCTCTATCATGAACTCAGTTGACTGCTCTTTGATCACTCGCCCCTGATGTGGCCTTGCCAGGCCACGGAGGAAGAGGATCCAGGTAGTTTTGATGAGACTTGAACTATGGGCAGATGGCAATAGTGAGAACTCCCCCTTTCAGTGGACTAGGGTAAGAGGATGAGGGGAAGAGGGAGGAAGGTGGGGAGGTGAGAAGGTGGGCTTCAATTGTGATTTATAATGAATAAATTGGGAAGAAAAAAATTAAAATTAAAAAATTTAAACATACATATAATTTAAATATGCATTTACTATACAAAATAACATAGATTAGTCCAACATGTTTTAAACCTGTTCAGAACACTTGTATAAAAGTTGCCCCACATCCTCTAGCACAAACTCTGGTTTCTCACTGAGAGCTATCTCCTGGAATTTATCACCTACTGTGTACCAAATGAAAAACAATGGTTGTACGTACACTGGGAATTAACACACACAGCAGGGAGATACAGAACCTTTTGTTAGGTAGGGTGGGATGTGAAAGTACAACATTTAAAAAAAGTCACCTAGCAACACAGTACAGTGTAGACTCAGCACGGAATACCTCCTTTCAAAGTTACATGGCTGACTGAGCGGTGGGTTGCTGTCACTGCCGAGCATCGTGAGGGGGTAGCCTAGGAAAAGGTCAGAGTTCAAACTTTGAAGTACGGATTCCATCAAATGTGTATGCTTTCACAACATGGTCAAGTTGGAAAAGGATACATGGAGCCGTTGCAATTTAGGCACCTTTAATGGCTTCCAAAACTGTTATCATATTTGAGGATGAACGTGGCTCACTTCTAGAAGGTAGGGCACACAACTGGAGGAGACAGTAGAAGAGAAATCTTTGTTCCCACAGAGAGAAACCTAAAGTATTTGTGAGGACATTTTAAAGGAGTAAGAATGTACTGATCAGTCCAGCTGACTGGGTCAGGGGAGGTGGACCAAACAGATGTATTCTTTTTGTTGTCTGTTGCCATGATAAACACCATGACTCAAAGCAGCCTGTTCAGAAAAGGGTTTATTTGGCTTACAAGTTACAGTCCATTATCAAGAGAAGCTAAGACGGGAGGTCAAGGCAGGAGGTTGAAACAGAGACCATGGAGGAATGATGCTCCCTAGGCTTGCTCCATGGCTTGTGTTCAGCTTGCTTTCTGTGATGGTTTCAATGTGACTGGCCCCCATCGGCTCATATATTTGAATACTTTGTTCCCAGTTTTGGGAACTATTTTTTGGAAGAATTAGTCAGTGTATCCTTGTTGGAGGAGGAGTGTCACTGGGGGTAGGCTTTGAGGTTTCTGAAGCCCACACCAGGCCCAGTTTCTCTCTGTGCCTCCATTCTGGAGATCTGCATGTAAGCTCTCAGCTACTGCTCAGGTGCGATGTCTGCCTGTGTGTTGTCATGCTTTCTGCCATGATGGTTACAGACTCACCCTCTGAAACTGTAAGCAAGCTCCCAGTTAAATCTTTTCTTTTATAAGTCGCCTTAGTTATGGTGTCTATAGCAATAGAAAAGTAACGAAGACCCTCTTTTATATAGTCCACTTGCTTAGGGATGGTCTGCCCTCAGTGGGCTGAACTTTTCTACACGAACTAATGAACAAGAATATACCCTATTGACATATACACAGGCCAATTTGATAAAGGCAATTCCTCAAGAAAGCTCCCCTGCTTCTAGCTATGTTAAACTGACAACAAAACTAAATAGGATGAAAACTTTTGTTGTATCTAGTTTACCTGTGGCCATATTTGTTCTTCATTAAGCTCTGTTTTTAAATGAAATGACCTAGTACTGTGGAGTATTTTGAGCCTGAATCCTATTAACTAACAACCTCCAACCACACTACATGTGAAGGCTTGGCTTTTAGGCTTTGTTTGTTTGTTTGTTTTGTTTTTTTCCCAATGATTCTGGGCTCCTGACATTTTCACCTTGTGTAATTTTCTCTCTTCATGAATAGTTGTGACCCCTGACTTTCCCTAACTAACAGAAGGTAGCAGGAATGATGGAAATATCATTTTCTCTCATCTTATAAGCTGACTTTCTCTACTGCCTTCTCTGTTTTTGTGATCTGGTGAAGCAGGCAGCCATGTTATGGAGCACTGTATGACAAGTAAAGTCAACTAACTCTGGCTAACAGTAAATAAGGAGCTGATGTCTTCTGTCTAGGAGCAGATGAACTGCACTGTCCTGACCACACCATGATTGCTTGTAAGTATATCTTCTTCAGTTGAGCCTCCTATGAGACCTAGCACCATTCGGGACCTCAATTGCAACTCTGCAGGACCCTGAAACATGTCCTATCTAAGCCTAAATCTGGAAAACAATAAATAAGTGTGTGTGTGTGTGTGTGTGTGTGTGTGTGTTGTGCTAGTATGCTAGGTTTCATGTCAGGTTGTTTCCTCAGTTACTTTCTAATTTGTTCTTTCACTGAACCCATAGCTCACCGATTTGTCTAAGCTCTTTGGTTAATGAGTTAAGGATCTTCCTGTCCCTGTCTCCCAGTGCTCTATTACATGGTGCCTGCTTTTTTCATAGGTGTTGGGATCCAAACTTAGGTCTTCATGCTTGCTCAGCAAGCACTTTATTGAAGGAGTCATCTCCCAAGCTCCTAAACTGCTTTTTATCAGAGATAGGTATCTCATTGTGGTGCTCAGGCTGGCTGAAAATGATTCTCCTGCCTCAGTCTCCTGAGTGCCTGTGATGACAGGTGTGTACCCCTATGGTCAGCTTGAGCTTCTTTGCAAAATCTCTTGTAAGAATACCTCCTGGCTCAGAATGTTTTCTTTTTTATTATCCATGGGGAGGGGACTGACGATCACATGCACCAGTAAAATGGGTACAATAGAAAATAAGATAACGTAAACATTTCTTTTAAAACAAGTTTTCTAGAAACAAAAATATTTTATTATCTTGTGGGAGGGAGTCTTTTGCCTGTATGTATCTGCACACTACATGTGTACAATGCCCCGTGAGGCCAAAAGAGAGCATTAGATCCCCAGGGAATGGAGTTACAGTGGGTTGTGAGCTGCCATGAGGATGCTAGAGATCAAACCTGGGTCCTCTGGTAGACAGCCAGTGCTCTTACCTGCTGAGCCATCTCTCCAGCTTCTGAAAAGAAGTATTTATAGGTTCAGTGAAATGCTGTCTTGGATTTGCTTTAAAGTTGTTCGCTGGGAGTTGGTTGTGGTAGACAAGGGGTGGGATTTGGAAGATAGGAGGGACTATAGATGAGGCAATATAAGTTATGTGTTGGTAATTACTGAAGCTGAATGACATGTATGTGGAAGGTCTTTACGTTATTTTTTTCTGCTTCTCTGTGAACGTCTGAAAGTTTTCATAATAAAGCAAAACCAGTTTCTCAAAGGTCACATTGTTCTGTACTGTTATGTAAACAATGAGTGTTTTGGAAGTCACTAAACTGTGAACTATTGTACAATCTAATTGAACTATTGCAAGTAAAAAAAAAGATGTAATGGAGATTCTTATACTCAAGTTGTGGTTATTTTTAGCAAATGCTATTTGTATTTGCAAGGTATGATATACTCAGCTATTCATCTGGGGAGAGGGGACAGGATCTCTATAAGTTTGAATGAGTTCCGAGACAACCAGAGCTATACAGAGAAACCCTGTCTTGAAAGACAATTTCTATAGAAAGTTCCCAAACTCAGGGAAAACCTAGAGCAAAAACCCCCTGGATGTCATGCAGGTGCTGTACAGATAGCCTCTGGCAGCTGGCAGCTGAAAGTCATTCCATTATCAAAACTTTCTCAAGAGGTGCACTGTAAAAATACCAGTGGTTATAACATGTAATGCACTTGAAATATTAAAAAGGAATCTGAACTACCTGGATAACAGCAGGTAAGTGTAGTTAAGGAACACCCAAGGTTAATGGGCAATTGACAGCCAGATTGAAAAGAAAAGACTGCTTTGCTTATATACAAAACTGTTCTCTTTTCTATTGTATGGACATGGCAGAGGATTCTAGAAAACAAACCTTGAACTTTATAATTAAGATTGGCTTGGCTTTAAGGTTGAGCACTCAATCAAATCAAGGCTGTTGGTATGGAAACTTTCATGCACTGATAATCAGGTCATCTAGATGAGTGCTCAAAGTGGCTTTGAACCTTGTAGTCACTTGAATGAGAATAGGCTCAGGTATTTAAATTCTTGGTACCTAATTGGTGGTAATATTTGGAGGAAGTTTAGGTTAAGTTTCTTACTGGAGGAAGTATGTCACTGAGGACAGGCTTTGAGGGTAAAAAGTCCTGTTTACTTGCAGTTGGCACACATTACTTCATGCTTGCATTTGATGGTATGAGCTCTCAGCTTTCTGTTCTTGCTACCATGTTTGTTATACTTTGTCATCATTATGGCCTTTATCCTTCAAACTCAATTTATAAACCCAAATAAACTCTTCTGTAAACTGACTTGGACATGGCGTTTTAAAACGACAGCAGAAAAGCAACTAATACAAACCACTTAAGCCAGTGGACATGAACCACCTTATCTGGGTTAAGAGCAAGAACCCTACTATCTCCATGCTGGGACACTATGCAAAGGCCTCTTTCCACAAAACACTTTGCTTTCAGGAACCTCTCCCATTGTCTCTTTCATTACACTGGTTAAGCTATGCCTAAGCATCATACAGCTGGGAATGTGTTGAAGCTGGTAGGCAAGAAAAGGATTATACTTCAAAGAAGCTGAAAGAAACTAGAACATACCTTCAGGAGAAACAGTTCTTGATGCATGAAAATACATCCAGAAGGTAAAGGTTGGAGGAATTCTATGCCTGGGAAAGTACTAACTTGGGAGGGATTGTCTGACCTACATGATGTTAAAACCTTATCCAGGACCCAAGGAAATTGTCAAATTTTCTAATGGGATGGTTCCTAGAAGTAAGAAAAAAAGTTATAGCTGATGCTGAGTGAAGCTGAAATATTAGAATTGCTGTGGCAAACAGTATGGAAGGGATTAAAATACTTTAAGGAAGTAAGCATGCTAGAATCAGTGTTACTAAGGACAGTCACATGAATTACTGAAAGACAGATTACAAAGAATAGCCTGTAAGCCCACTATTTAACAAAGGCCACCAGTAATGTTTAAAGATAGGATTGCTAGTATCACTAGAGAAAAAAAAGAAAAAAACTAGGGGTACAAAAGTTGGTAGAAATGAAATGTTGGTTCCCTGTAGTTTCAGCTACTGAAGAAAGAGGCTGAGGCAGGAAGATCTCTTGAAACTCTGAGTTCAAGGTCAATCTAGGAAACAGTGTGCTGTTTAGTTTTTTGTTAGGTTAATACAAATTGGGATTATCTGGGAGGAGGGAACCTCAATTGAGAAAATGGCTCCATCACATTGGCATATGGGCGTGTCCTGTGGGGCCATTTTCTTGATTAATGATTGATGTGGAAGGGCCCAGCCTACTGTGGGCAGTGCCATTCATAAGCAAGTGGTCTAACATGTAGAGGAAAGCAGGTTAGCCAGGCGGTGGTGCTGCATACCTTTAATCCCAGCACTTGTGGGGGCGGAGGCAGAACCAGAAGCAGAGACAGGTGGATCTCTATATGTTTGAAGGAGTTCCAAGACAACCAGAGCTGTACAGAGAAACCCTGTCTTGAAAAACAGAAAGAAAGAAAGAGAGAGAAAGAGAGAGAGAGACAGAAAGAAAGAAAGAAAGAAAGAAAGAAAGAAAGAAAGAAAGAAAGAAAGAAAGAAAGAAAGGAATAAAGGAATAAAGAAAGGAATAAAGAAAGAAAGAAGGCAAGCAGGCTAAGCAAGCTATGAGGAGCGAGGAGCAAGCCAGTAAGCTGTATTCCTCCATGGCTTCTGCATCAGCTCCTGCCCACAGGATACTGCCCAGACTCCACTTTATGATTGACTGTAAGCTGTGAGATAAAGTAAGCCTTTCTTCCATAAGTTGCTTTTATTCATGAAATCAAACTAGGACATACACTAACATCCCACCTCAAAAAAAAAAAAAAAAATCAGTGGCAGTGTCCTCCACAGGGCAAAGGTCAGTACAAGAAGTTGTTATAATAAAACTTAACTTGCTTTTAACTTTGCAATAACATCCAACTCAGAGGGCAGGTTGTGGCGCTTATTAGCCAGGGGCCAGGACCTTGCAATGATAATAATAAAATTAAGTTTATAGCGATGTCAAAGGGAGCCCAACACAAGACAATTCTTCAGATAATGGTTAAAACAATATGCTATTTCTTCGGGCATAAATTATTGGATTATTAGCTGGTGATAGCAGAAAACATCTAGAAAGCCAAGGGCAGACACTTCAATAAGCAGTTATAACATTTTCTAGGTCTGAGCCAGTTTGCAGGCCAGAGGTCCACAGAAGATGGGATTAGGTTCCTAAGAGAAAGGAGTCTCCCACGAATCTCCTTTTTCCTTCTACAAATATGCTTCTGGCCACTTATTTGAGTAACTCTTCATGGATAAAGTGAGTGTTTTGAGGCCTATTGGAGATATATTCTGAAATGACATAAGTAGTCAGAGATCCCAAGCATCAGTAATGCCAAGTGTGAAAATAGGAATAGATGGAGACCAAGTAAGAAAGATTATGGGGTTCTGGCCAAGATCTATCTCAGAGGAATTCCGCTGGGTATAAGAATTAGTTGTCTTTGTCCCATTATCCTAGTGTACAACTGGGTGGTTGTCATAAGAATTTTGCGACTTTGGCTAGTGAGTTAATATCTGTTACATTGGAGAAGGCCAAGTGGAAGTCTCTTTAGTCCGAAGTCTCTTTAGTACTATCACCCCTGGCCAAAACAGTAATTCATCACATTCCCTAGGGTGTGTGTTTGTGCAGACCAGAGTTATCTTTAAGGATATAAAAGTTGTAGGAGTAGTGATTGGCATCACATCTCCATGAAGTTTCCAAGTCTTATGTCTGAAAAAGATGGAAGGATCCTGGAAGGTAGCTGTGGACCCCTGTAAGATTGACCAAGTTGGCAGCTTGATGCTACCATAGGCAAAACTGTAAATACAGGCTGTACTAGATGTATCTCTGTGAGAATAGATTAATATAGTTGTAAATCCATGTTGTGTGGGCATTGGTTTAGATTTGGTGGCCACTGCCTGCTATTCTAAACTTAGGAAGTTGAGAAGTTCTGAGTCAGCCTGTACTACATGGAGAGACCATGTCTCAATCAGCCAATTCTGGTGTGGTGCTGCTTCACTAGAATCCTTCAGACTTCAGGAGGCTTACTCTCCATGCAACTTTAAAACCACCCTGAGCTACATACTGAATTCAATGCCAACTTGGGCTAGAAAATAAGAACTTGTCTCAAAAAAATTAAGTGGATAGATAGATGAGTAGATAGATAGATAGATAGATAGATAGATAGATAGATAGATAGACAGATAGATAGATAAATAGCTGCATATGTACAGTCTTGCTTATCATGCAGGAAACCCTAGGTAAAGTCCATAGCATCACATAAAAGCAGGTGTGATGGTGCACACCTGTGACTTCAGCACTTGGATGGGAGGGGTTAGATTCAGGAGGATCAGGAGTTCAAAGTCACTCTCAGCTATAAAGTGAGGTTTATCATGTTTATCACAACAATAGTCTGGGATACATGAGAAAAGAAAAAAAATTCCATTTTAATGGAATAGTAAAGAACATGCTGAGACTGATAACCAAACTTTGGGCAGAGTGCAGGGAATCTTATGAAAAAAGGAAGAGATAGTAAGACCTGGAGAGGACAGGAGCTCCACAAGGAGAGCAACAGAACTCAAAAATCTGGGCACAAAGGTCTTTTATGAGACTGATACTCCAACCAAAGACCATTCATGGATATAACCTAGAACCTCTGCTCAGATGTAGCCCATGTCAGCTCAGTCTCCAAGTAGGTACCCTAGTAAGGGGAACAGGGAACTCAGGGGCTAGCTCTTTGACCTCCCCCGATGGGGGAGCAGCCTTACCAGGCCACAGAGGAGGAAAATACATCCAGTTCTGATGAGACCTGATAGGCTAGGTTCAGATGGAAGGGGAGGAGGAACTCCCCTATCAGTGGACTTGGAGAGGGGCATGGGAGGAGATGAGGGAGGGAGAGTAGGATTGGGAAAGAGGGAGGGAGCTACAGCTGGGATACAAGTGAATAAACTGTAATTAATATAAAAATTTAATTAAAAATTAAAAAAGAAAAGAGCATGTATCTACTGTTTAGCCTCAAGGTTATATTAGCCCTCCAATCCATTTTCTTATTTAATCTGAAGAAACCACAACTGTCTATACATGCTGCAAAATATACTTACCTATCACACTAATGATATTCTGATGATCCTACTAGATAAGTAAAAGGTAGGTAGCATGCTACATCTTAGAGCACACATGTACTTTGTATGGGGGAGATAATTCCAGGAACATTAGGAGGCTTAGGAGACCCATACAATTTTTTTATTTATTATAATTTATTCACTTTGTATCCCAACGGTAGCCCCTTCCCCCAACCCCTCCCAATACAGCTCTCCTTCCCCTTTCTCCCCCTATTCTCCTCTCCCAGTCCACTGATAGGGGAGTTCCTCCTCCCCTTCTATCTGACCCTAGCCTATCAGGTCTCATCAGGAGTGGCTGCATTGTCCTCCTCCGTGGCCTGGTAAGGCTGCTCCCCCCTCAGGGGGAGGTGATCAAAGGGCAGGCCACTCAGTTCATGCCAGAGACAGTCCCTGTTCCCATTACTAGGGAAACCCACTTGGACACTGAACTGCCATGGACTACATCTGAGCAGGGGTTCTAGGTTATCTCCATGCATGATCCTTGGTTAGAGTATTGACCCATAACATTTTTAGTAATCTAATGGTCAGAGCCATACCGGGCATTCCATCAAAAATAATGACCAGATTCTTACACATTGTGCCTCCTGCTACAAATAACAAGCATAAGGTGAGCCTCATTGAGTTTTTGAGGCAACACATTTCGTGCAGATGAGCTCTGCTCCGTCCCTTACACCAGGTAAAAAGGAAAAGTACAAGCAGTGTCCAGGCCCAGAACCTGGACTTTCTTTTTTTTTTTAAAGGGCTTTGCAGCAGGTCCAGGCAGTCACAGGACACATGTAAGTGGAGCTGTCATGACCTGAGTTTTCTTTGAGCCACTCAATTGCAAAGTAGGCTGGACCTATTAATACCAATAGATGATGGGGAGCTGATCAAGAGTGACCATAGCAGGATTAGAGGGCTCGAGAAAGCTGTAAGTTCATACAGCCTAGCCCTTGATGACCTGCTCTACTGTTCTAATACTCTCCTTCCTTCCAGATCATTTCCTATTTCCTATTTCTCATGGGAGCTGTGGGATTAACTGGAAGAAGATGGGAAACCTTCTTTTATGGAAAGGTTAGCTCATTATGAATGTGTAAGCGAAAAATGGACAGTGGTCACTGTCACATCCCTTGCACTTCTTCATCTGAATGAGGTCATCAATTCCTTATCCCAGAGGTACCCTCCTTGGATAGAGAAAAAGACTGCTCTTATCTTTGAAGCCACAAGGACATAGAGAAGATTCTGATCAAATAAGGAGACTCTATATCCTCACCAGTTGATTTGCTATCAGATCATACCCTCTTGCCTTCCAATCATATTTCTTCGTGACTGTTCACATTTCATCCAACCTAAGCATAAAAATATACAGGCTTCCCTGTTTCTTGGCATCATTTTGGAAGCTCCTGGGCCACATGAAACTTATATTAAATAAGTTCATATGCTTTTTCTTGTTAATAATTTTTATTTGTTGCTGTTATTATAGGAGCTTTAGCTATGAACCTAACTATGAGCTAGTAAAAAAATCTACCCAATACTGTACAGGGCCGTACACCTGGTCCCCAAAGGGGATGTGTCTTGTTCCAGGCCTATACCAAGAGCCCTGTCTATGCTTTAAGTGATACCACTGCCAGGGGACTTAAATTCAGGGAACCATGAGTCTCTGGACCAGAAGAGGGGTCACTCACTGAGCAGGAGTACTATACCTTGCTTATCGGGAATGTGTGGCTGCTGTCCTACTAGTGGAACAGAGAGAAATATATGAAAATTTGTGTCCCACTTGAGCCTAACTTGGCACTTTTAGGCCCCACTATGAGTATAAGTGGATCATTGCAGCAGCCCCAGTATGAGAAAGGAGTAATGATCATCAGGTGGGTTGACTCCTTTCCCAATAAGAGTTTGGGTCAGGCCAACTAGGAAGCTATAAGAGCCAGTGGAGGGCAGCAAGAGTGTCTTAAAATAAATAGTAGAAGAGGCTGGGAAAGTTTCAATCACATCTCTGAGGTAAGTGCAAGAGTGCGGCCTGAGTTCCTGCAGGAATCTCAGTCACTTGGAAGAGAGGCCTAAAGGAATCCAGAAGGAGCAGTGCATAGGTGCTCACCAAGCATGAAGGCCAAGGAAGGGCTAACTGCAGCTGTGGGAGTCAAGTCCACAGATAGACCTAGCCCTCAGTGACTTGCCAGCTTTGCCTTATCTGGAGCAAGTCACTCAATACCAACTGATAACCTCAAGAAGCATCCTGCATCTTGTGACTGAGCAAGGCAGGACTCTAAAGGCCCAGGTATCTCCACCCATGTCGTTGCTGGGGTAGCTGAAGCTCTGTTAGTCTCACATGCAAGTTCCCCAAATTCCCCAACTCTCTCTGTTCAAACTGGCTTCCTCCATCTTTCACTCATGACTGTTGACCCCTAAATAAACATCTGGCTCCCTAGCTCCACCTTAATGTCTCCTACCAGGGGATTCAACCAGGCAGAATGCCACATATCATGTGTTTCATAGTCTACAACCTCTCTCTGGCTCAAGCAGATGAACTGGAGTCCATTTATATGCAGCAGTTTATTTTACGTATGTATGAGTGTTTTGCCTGCGTGTATGTATGTGCACCACATGTATGCTTCATGCCTTTAGAGGTCAAAAGAAGGCATTGGACTCCCTAGAACTGAGGCTATGCCTGGTTGTGAGCCACTATGTGGGTGCTGGGAACTGGACCTGGATGTCCTGCAAGAGCAACAAGTATTCTTACCCACTGTGCCATCTCTATAGCCTCAGCAGTTTATTTATTAAACATATGTTAATATATAACTAAAGAGAATGTTTTAAGATAACCCATGTTTATGGGGGGAAAGTCCTTATGCTACATGCAGATATGTTTTGTTTTGTACTCATTACAACCACATAAAAGTATTTCACATATTTTGAAAAGTTGATTATCTCAGAACCAGAAATGCCCTTCAGGCTGTCTGTTGACACAACTCACATTTATAAATGTCAAAAGCAACTCTCCAGATTTTGGTCTGCTTCAATATATGAAGGAGAGATGCTGCTTTTGTACAATCTCAAATAAACTTGTAGATTTGAAAGAAAATATTGTGTGTTGTAATTGAACACATTTCAATGAAAAGGTCCTGGGATATCTTTTCACTTCAGGGGCTGCAAAGACAGTGCAGTAGTTTGGAGTGGTTGCAGTTCCTATAGAGGACGTCAGGTCTGTTCCCAGTCTCCCTATCAGCTAACTCACAGCAGCCTGCAAGTCCAGTTCCCGGGAATCCAATACCCTCTTCTTGCATCTTTGAGTACCGATGCTCACATGCATATACCAAGTAATGCACACATATACACATAACTGAAAATCAAATCTTAAAAAAATAAATAAGCAGCAGAATGTGATTCCTTTCTAGTAACTGAGAAACTTACCAGGAAGCCAAAGAAAGAGAAAGAGGAAAACGTGTAAACCTTTTATGTAATTAACATATTCTTAGCAGCAGGGATCTTCATGGCATTTTTTTCCCTCCAAAGCTAGTTAGTTTTTAATGACAACACTTTAGAAAACAACCTTACATTAGAAAGTAAATATTGTATGAAAAATTGATGAATAATTTTGAATGGTAAAATATTGAGACCCCCAACACTACAATAAAGACTAGTGAGAAGCCTGGTTGTTTTTTGCTTTTTCGGCCAATGCTGGAACTAAACTGTTGATCTGGCTTCATACTTCAGTTGCTGTTATGTTAACTATCACAGTTCATCAGCACAGAACAGAATGCTGTCTGTTTATGTGGACCTAATGACTCATCATACATACAAACACATACCACATACACCACAGATACACAGACACAGACACACACACACACACACACCACATACACATCCCCCCCACCACCACCACACACCACACATTGTTCATCTCAGCCACTTATGAGGTGGCTTAATTCAAGTTGAGTTCAGGTTACAGTATTAAACCAGTTTGCCTTTGAGGAAGTTAAACAGCCTTTAAGATGACTGAACTTGGTTCATTTACACATAAAATATAATCTAATATAATGGAATTATATGCATATGTAATGGAATGTGGCAGGCTAGGTTTGCACCTTAAAGCTACTGCTTAGCAGCTCTTTGATACTAAACCATTCATCATCACGGAGCTCCATTCAGTGCATTTCACACAAGTCTGTCTATACGGAATTGTGTGGCCTGTTGTGTGTGAACTTTTCCTGAGATGACATGAAGAAACAACTATTTACCCCAGGTAGGAAACCAGCAACAGAAACAAATAAATGACTCCACTCGTGTGTAACTTGGTGAACCAATTATTTTAACTGAGGTTGCTTATAGTGGCATAGAGGAAGAGTCGGTTACTTACATTACAGGCTTAACATGTGGATGGCTACAGCACTAAAGAACCTGTCTCTGTCTGCCAGGAAGTGTTAACCAACTTTAAATCCTTGGAGAAAACCTCATGAGTTCCTTTTCTATTTCACGGAGGAACTTTTTTTTAAATTAATTAATTAAATAATTATTACAATTTATTCACTTTGTATCCTGGCTGTGGCTCCTTCCCGTGTCTCCTCCCAATCCCCCCTCCCTCCCTCTTCAATTCTTATGACTCTCCCCTAGTCACATCAAGTGAGTTTAACTTTTTTTTGTTTGCTTTTGTTTTTCTTTTTTTTAATTTTATTTTTCTTTAATATTAATCACAGGTTATTTACTTTGTATCCCAGTGTAGCCCCCTCCTTCATTCCTTCCCAATCTCACCCTCCTTCCCTCATCTCCTCCCTGTCCCTTTCCAAGTCCACTGCTAGGGAAGGTCCTCTTCCCTTTCTGTCTGACCCTAGCTTATCAGGTATCTTCAGGACTGGCTGCAATGTCCTCCTCCTCTGTGGCCTAGCAAGGCTGGATATAACCTAGAACCTCTGCTCGGATGTAGCCCACGGTAGCTCAGTATCCAAGTGGGTTTCCCTAGTAAGGGGAAGAGGACCTATTTCTGACATGAACTCAAGGACTGGCTCCTTTACCTCCCCCTCAACCCAGAGGGAGGAACACTAATGGACCCAATCCTGTACAATGCTTTTGCAGGTAATCACAACTGCTCAGAGTTCTAAATGACAACAACCATTTCACCCCAGGGACACTACTCCATAGCACACACAATAAAATTTTGTAACTAGCCTGTTCAGATGTAGTCAAAGGTCCTAGTAATATGAAGAGAGACTCTCAGTTTTGTTGGTTTTTTTTTTTCTTTCAGTTTTTTATCTGTTGAAATGCCAATCGGCATGGCCTGAAAGGCAAAGGGAATGCTTCAAAGATAATTCAATACATTCTGAGAGAAACAGAATAAATCCAATGTACTAGTTATCCAACAAAAACAACTTGAGGAAGAATGGGTTTGTTTTGGCTTACCATTCAAGGGTACATGCAGTCTATTATGGCACAGAAATGATGCTGTCAGGAGTAGGAAGTGGCTGGTCACATTACAACCACACCCAGGAAGCAGAGAGAGATGGATGCTGATGTTCAGGTTGCGTTCTCTAGTTTTCTTCAGTCCAGGACTCCAGTCCATGGAATGATGCCACCCACCTTTACATTGGCTTCTCTAGGAACTGGGTTGGTTCTTACTCTGAAACTTCCATTGCAGGGTACCTCCTGAGGCCAGAGAGGTCATCCAGCAAAGTCATTACTTTCGATTAAGACTTCATGTAATAACAAACTCAAAATATCCTCCCTATCACTTGTTCCACCTTCCCAGACATACATATATACTACTGATACCCATATGATGAATGATATACTCTCCAGAGAATGCAACTGGATGAAATGTAAGGATGTCAAGGAAGAGAGATATGTTTGGACAACTTTTCACTGTCAGCTAAGATCAGTGCTGACAACAAAGGAAACTTACACTGTTTCTTTGTGATCTCTGCTTATCCTCCCAATAAGACTAATGATCCTGCAAAGCTCCTTGTGCCAAGGGGAAACAGAAAATACTTTAATAACCTCTCTTGCTTTTATTCCATTTGCACAGATTTTTTTTTTTTTTTTTTTTTTTTTAACACTGGAGAACCAAAACAAAGCTCTCTTCCATTTTCTGGTACTCTGCTTACTAGGGCCAGAGCCAAACTTACATTGGCTCCTCAATGAACCTGAATTGCCAAGTTCATGCCGGTAGTAAGTGACTAATATACACCTTCGCACCCAGTCTCTGGTGCTTCTGAGTGACTGAGCTTGGCGGTGTAACACAGCATGAGAGCTCAGCATGCTATCATTAAGGTATGAGCCTCTTAGTTAGGCAAAGACAAATAAACAATTTTAAAGGGTGTGTTGAAGAATAAATAGATTCAAACAGGGCCGAGAATTCCTAGCTTCCTTTCATGGATAAACCCTTGGTGGGAAGTCAGTGTAACCACTAAAATCCCAAACATCTTCTTTTCTTCCATGCAGACTTCCAGCGCCTGTTTTGAGTTTATCCGTTCTGAGTGAGAAAGCACCAATGGTTAACATATTCCAATTGAATCAGTCTTCCCTGGCCAGGCAACCTTGCATAGCTTCTGGGTCAGCTTAGTTTGCTTCCATTCATTACCTTCTCTGGTCTTCATGAATAAAGAAGAAATAAGAGAAAGAAGAAACAACCACCTTTATTTGTTCCACAGATTTACTGGCACAGTATTTGGACATGTTGGAACCACATAAACACCCTACATATACTTTCTTAGAAAGACACATATGAGCGGTGCAAGATGGTGGCCACAGCGCCAGTGAAGCAGATCTTGCGGCCTGAGAACCGAGACAGCAGAGGCAGAAATACTAGCACCGCAACCTCACCAGTCAGCCTAACCTGTTTGACGAACCCCAGATCCGCGGTAAGAGCCTGGTGGGCCCCACGCCCAAGAGCAGCCAGCTCTACAGATTCCACAGAGCCTGACTGTAATGTATGGGGCCGCTTAGTCCCTCAGTGACAGGTAGCAGGCTGTTCGGCAGACCTGCAAAAACACCCAGGTGCACCGAGCACCGAGCCAGGGAACTGGCTCCACTGGACTTCCTGGCAGGCAACTAGACACCCCAGTTCTGCAGCCGCAGATGGACTCCTGGGTACAGGGGCTATAATACCACCAAGCTGTCTGAGCACACATTTGGTTCAGAGAACAGGAGGAACCCCTGCGCTTTATAACTTGACCTGCTAGAGAGTGAGTGCGCCCCCAAGTGCCTGCAGAGCCCCAGATCCAGGGCGCTTCTAAGCTAGCAGCCAGACATCAGAAACCTCCCACCCACACACATCCACTGTGGGAAACAAAGGGTATCCTGTGACATGAAAACTGCTGCTCCGTGGCGCCACCAGTCGAGTTTAGGCAAATAACTCCTGGAACTCAGAGACAAAACCAGTAGCCTGTAGGCCACTGACATACCCAGGAAATTTACGCACGTGATCAAACCAGCGCATGCGATAACTTCAGCGCCCAAGACCCCTTCAGTGATGGCAAGGTGCCCTTCCTGCACACTGAAGGCTTTTGCATTTTCTAGTACCCTGTCCCTCAAGGCAAACTTCCACACACACGCACACTTGCCTGCATTTGTCCTTCTGTGCCCATGGACTTCCCTCCCACAGATACAACTGAAACACCAATGCACATGCTGAAACCATTGGACCTCTCTCATTTCCCTGAAGAATTCTTCAGATGCCAGAGAAAGACGGTACCAATCTGAACTGCAGAATCCAAGAACAAACAGTGAAGGTTGCAAATAAAGAAATGGCCAGAGGTCAGCAGAAAAACATACCCAACAAAAATCAGGAAATCATGGCCTCACCAGCAACCCCCCAAATCAATGGATACTCCAATTCTTCAGAAACAGAGGAAAATCGGAAAAGTTCCAAACACAAAACATCCAAGAAATCAAAGACACCATGAAAAGGTGAAATCTAAGAATAATAGGAATTGATGAAAAAGAAGACTCCAGTCTCCAAGGTCCAGGAAATATCATCAAGAAATTCATAGAAGGAAATTTCCCCAACTTAAAGAAAGAGATGTCCATAAACATACAAGAGGCCTACAGAACACCAAACAGACTAGACCTGAAAAGAAAATCCTCACTTCACATCATTGTTGAAATATTAAATATACAGAACAACAACAACAACAACAACAAAAAGATATTAAAAGCAGCAAAGGAAAAAGGCCAAGTAACATATAAAGGTAGACCTATCAGAATCACACCGGACTTCTCATCAGAAACTATGAAAGCCAGAAGGGTCTGGGCAGAGATCATGCAGGCTTTAAGGGACCACAGATGCCATCCCAGATTACTATACCCAGCAAAGCTTTCAATCAACATAGATGGAGAAAACAAAACATTCCATGATACACTAAATTTAAGCAATTTCTACACAACAAACCAGCCCTACAGAAGATACTAGAAGGAAAACTCCAACCCAACAAAAACAACTATACTCAAGAAAACATAGGATACAAATAATGTCCCTACAAAAATTAAAAAAAAAAAAAAACAAGCAATGAATCACAGTAAGACCACCAACACCACAATAAAAGGAACTAATGTTCATTGGTCACTATTATCTATCAATATCAATGGACTCAACTTGCCAATAAAAAGACACAGAGTAACAGAATGGGTGCGGAAACAGGATCCAACATTCTGCTGAATCCAAGAAACACACCTCTGCAACAAAGATAAACACTACCTCAGAGTGAAGGGCTGGAAAAATGTTTTCCAAGCAAATGGACCCAGAAAACAAGCTGGGGTAGCAATCCTATTATCTAATAAGATAAACTTTCAACCAAAATTAATCAAAAGAGGAGGAACGGTACTACATCCTCATCAAAGAAAAAATCCACCAAGAGGACATTACAATTCTGAATATCTATGCCCCAAATACAAGAGCACCTCTATTTGTAAAGGAAACATTATTAAAGCTTAAATCACACATCGATCCCAACACCTTAATAGTGGGAGACTTTAACACCCCACTTTCACCAAGGGACAGATCATCTAGACAGAAGCCAAATAGGGACATAAAGGCACTTACAGAGGCCCTAATTCAAATGGACCTAATAGATGTCTACAGAACTTTTCACGCAAACTCAAAAGAGTATACCTTCTTTTCAGCACCTCATGGAACCTTTTCCAAAATAGATCATATAGTTGGTCACAAAGCAAGCCTCAACAGATACAAGAAGATTGAAATAAT
Source organism: Meriones unguiculatus (assembly GCF_030254825.1). Taxonomy (NCBI): domain Eukaryota; kingdom Metazoa; phylum Chordata; class Mammalia; order Rodentia; family Muridae; genus Meriones; species Meriones unguiculatus. The sequence continues at coordinate 120,555,089 of NC_083369.1, forward strand.
CCCCTGTATTCTATCTGACCACCATGGACTAAAGCGGGATCTCAGCAACAATACAAATAAAATAAAGCCTACACACACATGGAAACTGAACAACTTGCTACTCAATGACAGCTCGGTTAAGGAAGAAATAAAGACAGAAATTAAAGACTTCCTAGAGTTCAATGAAAATGAAGATACAACATACCCAAATTTATGGGACACAAGGAAAGCAGTGCTCAGAGGAAAATTTACAACACTAAGTGCCTTCAAGAAGAAATTTATAACATCTCATACGAGCAACGTAATGGCCCAACTGAAAGCCCTAAAAAAAAAAAAAGAAGAAGAAGAAGAAGAAGAAGAAGAAGAAGAAGAAGAAGAAGTAGATACACCCGAAAAGAACAGATGGCTGGAAGTAATTAAACTCAGGGCCGAAATCAATCTATTAAAAATAAATAAAACTATTCAAAGAATCAATGAAACCAAGAGCTGGTTCTTTGAGAAAATCAACAAGAGAGACAAACCCTTAGCCAAACTAACTAAAAGGCAGAGAAAAACTATCCAAATCAGCAAAATCAGAAATTAAAAGGGGGGCATAACTACAGACACTGAGGAAATCCAAACAATCATCAGGTTGTACTACAAAAGCCTATATGCCACAAAATTTGAAAATCTAAATGAAATAGAGAATTTTTTAGATAGATTCCATCTACCAAAATTAAGTCAAGCTCAGGTAGAAAGATTGAATAGCCCTATATCCCCCAAGGAAATAGAAATAGTCATCAAAAGTCTTCCTTTCAAAAAAGTCCTGGGCCAGATGGTTTCAGCACAGAATTCTACCACACCTTCAAAGAAGTGCTAATTTCAATTCTCTTCAAACTATTCCACAAAATAGAAACAGAAGGAACTTTACCAGACTCATTCTCTGAAGCTACAGTCACCTTGATATCTAACCACATAAAGACCCAACAAAAAAAAGAGAACTTCAGAATTATCTCTCTTATGAACATTAATGCAAAGATACTCAATAAAATATTTGAAAACCAAATCCAAGAACACATAATGATATCATTCACCATGACTAAGTAGGCTTCATCCCAGGTATGCAAGGATGGTTCAGTATATGGAAATCCATCAATGTAATCCACCACATAAACAAACTGAAGGAGAAAAATCACATGATCATCTCCTTAGATGTTGAAAAAGCATTTGACAAAATCCAACATCCATTCATGTTTAAAGTCTTGGAGAGATCAGGAATACAGGGCACATATCTAAATATAGTAAAGGCAATATACAGCAAGCGTATAGCCAACATCAAACTCAATGGAGAGAAACTTAAATCAATCCCACTGAAATCAGGGACAAAGCAAGGCTGCCCACTTTCTCCATATCTATTTAACATAGTACTGGAAGTCCTAGCTAGAGCAATAAGACAAGTAAAGGAGATCAAGGGGATACAAATTGGAAAGGAAGAGGTCAAAGTTTCACTATTCGCAGATGACATGGTAGTATACATGAGCGACCCCAAAAATTCAACCAGAGAACTCTTTCAGCTGATAAACACCTTCAGCAAAGTGGCTAGATAAAAAATTAATTCAAAAAAATCAGAACCCCTCTCATATACCCAAGACAAAAGGGCAGAGAAGGAAATCAGGGAAATACCATTCTTCACAGTAGCCACCAATAACTTAATGTATTTTGGGGTGACCTTAATCAAGCAAGTGAAAGACCTGTTTGAAAAAAAAAACTTCAAGTCTCTGAAGAAAGAAATTGAAGAAGATATCAGAAGATGGAAAGATCTCCCGTGCTCATTGTTTGGTAGGATTAACATAGTGAAAATGGCCATCCTGCCAAAAGCAATCTACAGATTCAATGCAATTCCCATTAAAATACAAATACAATTCTTTACAGACCTTGAAAAAAAAATTTTCAACTTTATATGGAGAAACAAAAAACCCAGAATTTTCAAAACTATCCTGTACAAAAACAGATCATCTGGAGGTATCTCCATCCCTGATCTCAAGTTGTACTACAGAGCAATAATAATAAAAACTGTTTGGTACTGGCATAGAAACAGAAAGGTGGATCATTGGATCCAAATAGAAGACCCAAAAATAAACCCAAACACCTATGAATACTTGATTTTCGACAAAGAAACCAAAACCATTCAATGGAAAAAAAGACAGCATCTTCAACAAATGGTGCTGGTCCAACTGGTTGTCTACATGCAGAAGAATGGAAATAGATCCATATTTATCACCCTGAACAAAACTAAAGTCCAAGTGGATCAAAGACTTCAACATAAAACCAGATACACAAAATTGGTTTGAAGAAAAAGTGGGGAAGACCTTGGAACTCATTGGCATGGGAGACAACTTCCTGAAAAGAACACCAACAGCAAAGGCTCTTAGAGCAACAATTGATAAATGGGACCTCATGAAACTGAAAAGCTTCTGTAAAGCAAAAGACATTGTTATCAGAACAAAACAACAGTCTACAGACTGGGAAAGGATCTTCACCAACACTACATCTGACAGAGGGCTGATATCCAGAATATGTAAAGAATTAAAGAAATTAAAAATCAATAAACCAATCCAATTAAAAAATGGGGTACGGAGTTAAACAGAGAATTCTCTGTAGAGGAATATAGACTGGCAGAGAAACACCTAAAGAAATGTTCAACGTCCTTAGTCATCAGAGAGATGCAAATCAAATCGACCCTGAGATTTCACCTTATGCCCATCAGAATTGCAAAGTTTAAAAACTCAAGTGACAACACATGCTGGAGAGGTTGTGGAGAAAGTGGAACCCTCCTCCACTGCTGGTGGGAATGTAAACTTGTACAACCACTTTGGAAATCAATGTGGCTCTTTCTCAGACAATTAGGAATAGCGCTTCCTCAAGATCCAGCCATACCACTCCTAGGCATATATCCAAAAGATGCTCAAGTATACAACAAAGACATTTGCTCAAACATGTTTGTAGCAGCTTTATTCGTAATAGCCAGAACATGGAAACAACCCAGGTATCCCTCAACAGAGGAATGGATACAGAAATTGTGGTACTTTTACACAATGGAATACTACTCAGCAATTAAAAATGAGGAAATCATGAAATTTGCAGGCAAATGGTGAGATCTAGAAAAGATCATCCTGAGTGAGGTATCCCAGGAGCAGAACGACACACACAGCATACACTCACTTATATAGACCTATAAGATAGGATAAACATACTAAAATATGTGCACCTAAAGAAGATAAACAAGAAAGAAGACTCAGGGTAAGAAGATCAATCTTCACTTAGAAAGGCAAATGGGGTGGATATGGCAAGTAGGAGAAGACAAGAAACAGGACAGGAGCCAATGCAGAGGGCCTCTGAAAGACTCTACATAGCAGCTTATCAAAGCAGATGCTGAGACTCATAACCAAACAGTCGATATAATGCAGGGAATTATATGATAAAAAGGGGAGTTAGTATGACTGGGAGAGGATAGGAGCCCTACAAGGACAAAATATATCAGGGCACAAGAGTCCTCTATGAGACTGTTTCTCCAACCAAGGACCATGTAAGGATATAACCTAGAACCCCTGCTTGGATGTAGCCCATGGTAGCTCAGTATCCAAGTGGGTTTCCCTAGTAAGGGAAACAGGAACTATTTCTGACATGAACTCAATGACTGGCTCCTTTACCTCCCCCCATGCCCCGAGGGAGGAACAGCCTTGATAGGCCACAGAGGAGGACATTGCAGCCAGTCCTGAAGATACCTGATAAGCTAGGGTCAGATGGAAGAGGAGGAGGACCTCTCCTAGCAGTGGACTTGGAAAGGGACAGGGTGGAGATGAGGGAGGGTGGGTGGGATTGGGAGGGAATGAGGGATGGGGCTACAGCTGGGATACAAAGTAAATAAACTATAATTAGTACTAAAAAATGAAAATTAAAAACAAAACAAAACACATGAACTCAGTTCTAACATACAAAATTGTTGCCTGCTAGTGATACTTACTGTAGTTATGCCACACTACCAATGAGAAGTTTTCAATCTTAGAAGACAGGTGGCGTCCTCAAACTTCCGCCATTTGCAAAGTAAGGCTTCCGCACTAAATTTTCTTTTTCATTACCATGTTTGTGTATTTAACCAGTTCGTAGTATGACCCAATATTAGCTCTTCAACAGGTATCTGTGGAATGTGTGACAAAGGCTATACAATATGACTTCCCAGACATTCATACATAAAGTTGTACATTTCTCAACTCTTCTTCAAATACATTTGCATATCGTCACACTGAGGAACTTCTATCTACTAACTTACTATCAATAAAGGAGCATGTTCCCTATTAAAAAAAAAAGACACATATGTGGTATAGGTACCCAAAGATATTAAAGTTGAATGTACTTGGTACCACAGCCATTTTACCTCACCACAGCCGCAGTTAGTTACACTTTCAAGTAAAAAATTAAGTTGAAGTCACTACCTAAAACCTGAATAGAATGTTTGTTTGTTTGTTTGTTTGTTTAATGAAGGGAGTCGTCTTACTATGTTGCTCAGGCTGACCTTGGACCTCTAGGCTCTAGTGATCCTTCAGCTCCTTTAGACTGATGGAGCTATAGGCCCTTGCCACCATGTTAAGCTCTGAAGAGTATCTTCATGATAGATCTGCTTTCTAATTTTATAAATGAGGGCTTTTAGTTCTAGAAGGAATTAAGTAGTCATCGGGAAAGCAAGTGCTAGCAATCAGAGTAACCTGACTCCCAATTTGGGGATTTTCCCACCCGAATGATTGTATTTCTACCCTCATAGTCTAGATTACATTTTATTCATTGGATTTAAAATTACCCCAGTAGGGAGCTAGAGAGATGGTTCTGAGGTTAAAAACAATGGATGCTCTTCCAGATGACCTGGGTATGATTTTCAGCATTCAGATGGTGGCTCATAACTGTCTGTAATCCTGCTCCAGAGAATTCGCTGCCTTCTTCTGGCCTCCTCAGTCACCAGGTACATATATGTCACACAGATATTTGTGCATGCCAAACACCCACAAGTGATGTCACAGATCTTCAAGGAGAACCTATGACCACTCTTTTACTAACCACCATAACTTCTAACTACACTCTAAACGTTTGTCCTTATACATTCATATAAGGGTTGTCCTCACAGTCAAAGTATAGAGTTGTGAAACCCAGTCCCAACGAATACTTCTGTAAAACAATTCCTGCACCTAAGGCTCAGGGGACATTTTGGAGGAGTTGGCTGAAAAATTGTTAAGAGCCAGAGGATCAGGGAGTTTGCTGTGAGCTTGTGTCTCCTACTAATGTTAGAATCTAAACCCATAAAGTCTCATGAACATGACTGCCTAAACATGAGCTGAACAAGGACAACAGAAATATAAATGCCAAAATAGACAGGGGAAAGCCCATGAGGCCTCAGCTCTACCCAAAGAACTACAGTTAACTGAGGAATGCTCAAAGTGGGAGAAATAGTCTCCCCCTGAGCAGAGAACACAAATTGGTTCTCCTTTACCAAATGCTCAGCCCTGAAGACATACATATAAGTAGCATTATACAGATTAAGCAGGTTCTATTTAGGAATATACATGTATACACATATGTGTATGTAACAACAACTAATGGTAAAAGAGACTACGAATTTAACAGAGGGCAAGGAGGGCATATGAGCACGTTTTGAGGAAGTGAAGGGTAGGAAGAAATGGTGTAATTATATTATAAGGTAATCTCAAAAAATGACATGCAAGAGTCTGATTGTTGGAAATCTTGATGCTCAACATCCACAAATACAAAGGATCAACTGGGCCATTACTTCCCCTGATGGACAAGGGCAGCACGTTTTCCTTCTTTGTAAATACAAAGCAAATTGTCATTTCCTGGGCCCCTCACAGGAGTGGGTGATTACCTAAATCAAGCCATCACACTAAAAGTTTGTCTAGGTGACATGTGACACCTTTCACAGCAGTCCTAACCCAGCGATCTAAGTCAGGCTTGGAGCTTAGGAAACCCCCCCTGGCTGAACTTTGGGAAAAATGTGTAAACAAAACGCCCCTTGCTGGGCAACATAAGAAAATGCAAGAGCCATGGCTGACGCCCAGCTTTTAACAAAGGTCAAAAGAGTGACTCTAAATCATCTTGTAGTCTATGGGAACTGTGTCCAAGAACAAGGAGAAAGCCCAAAGAAATCACCAGGGGAGATTGTGTTCCCGAGATGTTTACATGTGCCTAATTAAGGCAGACCACAAAGAAAGCAGATACATTTTTGTTCGTCTGAGTTTGACCCCGGCAACTAAAAGGTTCACAGGCTTATTTTTGTTGTTGTTTTCTTTTTTCAAGAATCACAGGCTGAACTCAGTGGCTGACTCTTTGATCACCTTCCCCTGAGGGGGAAGCAGCCTTACTAGGCCACAGAGGAGGAGAATGCATTCACTCCTGATGAGACCTGATAGACTAAGATCAGAAGGAAGAAGAGGAGGACCTCCCCTATCAGTGGACTTGGGGAGGGACATAGGAGGAGATGAGGGAGGGAGGGTGGGATTTGGAGTAGATGAGGGAGGGCACTACAGAGGGGATACAAAGTGAATAAGCTGTAATTTATAAAATTATAAATAAATTTTTAAAAAATGAAAAAAGTTTACATTCATATAGAACCAATTTGGTGTAAGAACTACATGGCAATAACAAGAGGTTTGAATAATATTGTCTTGACTTAATAAAACCCAGCTGATTATTTTATGAAAGAAAAAAAGAAGCATCACTGGCAAGATTTTATTGTTGATACTGATTACTACAGATGGAAGAACATCCATGAGCCAAAGACATAGCTAACAAGATCACATAATGTTGCTGATTTGAATTCATACATGATGTAGTGAATTAGTCTGGAGTTGTTTTTCTAATGAGATATATATGTCATCATATATATCTCATATAAAAGTGATTTCAGCAGTTTCCATTAGGAAGCTCACAATGTATTCGTGAGGAGGAGAAAACAGTTCCTTTGAAGTCAACAACTGTATAGTTTGTAGGTGTTGTAATTCACCAGAAGTAAAGATTACAAGCTATCAAATACGTTTTAGCAGCACACAAATCTATAGTACAATGAACATGGTTTTGGCTCCATAACTTGCCCAGTGAAAGGTTTTTCTTTTTTTTCTCTTTCTTTTCTTAACTTTAAAAAGTATTGCCTGTGATGTGGTCAGCGGTGGTCGGCATCATCATCACGGAAGCAAAGTGTCTTCCAAGCATCTCCAAGGCTCTGGTGTTCTTCACGCGTTGGCTCTTCTCGGTTCTCAGCTCATGCTTGAGGGCATCTAGATCTAAGCGGATCTTTTCCATCTCCAGCTCAAAATACAGCTTCATTTCTTCTCTGAGGAGTGCGGTACTGATTTCAGTTTGATGTTTCAGTTTCCTGATGGCATATTTCAACTTTCTGTTCTCTAGGTTCAATCTGCACATTACTTCTTTGGCTTGCTGGAGTTCTTCGGTTATGTTCTTTACGTTTTTCGTTTTTTCAGACAGATCGTTTTTTAAAGCTTGCAGTTCCCGGTCATTCTTTGAAGCAGCAGTCCCTGGTTCTTGAAAATTGACTGCTCTCGTCATCACTTCCCTTCTGCAGTTCAAAAGTTCTTTCTCGGCGTTTTCAAAGTCCTGTTCTATCTCTCGGCATTTCTGGTTAAGTTTCCTCAGTTCTTCATTTAGAAGGTAGAGACGGAGTTTTGGAGTTGCTTCAGACCATTTTTTCCTGTTGCGTTGTGTGGCAGTCGATAATTCCTTCTTGCTCCAGTCGGAGGCGCTCTCTCTTTGGGGGCTATCCCTATCGAAATCAATCAAGTCCCAGAAGGCAGAATTCGTGCTAGGTACATTCTTTGGCGACTTCCTCCACCCATCTCTTAAAGTTGGATCTTGTTCTCTTTCCGCGATGTGGAAAGAGTCTTTCCTCTTAAAAGTATTTCCTTCTTCAGTGATTCTAGAGGAAAAGCCAGACATTCTATCCATCCTTTTGTCGGTTGTTTGTTCTGAGAAAGACTGAAGCGGAGCAGGCTCTTCTAGATAATCGTCCTCGTTTAAAAAATGAACCAAGGTATTGTTTTTCCGGGATTTTGTTCTATTCATTTCCGTAGGCACCTCGTTGATTTCCTGAAAAACAAAATTTAAAGCTAAGCCAAATAATCTCCATGTAGTAGAAAGAACTAAGAACGCTGGTTCTCCCGCGAAACTGCCTAAATATACGAGGGCCAGCTCTTCTCAAATCAACTTGGACCTCCTTTTCTTGTTTATAAATGGAAAGCTCTTCTCAAATCAACTTGGACCTCCTTTTCTTGTTTATAAATGGAAAGTGCTGACGTAGCTAAATCACCCATACACCTGTACAACTCTTCCATCCCACAGAATAGAATCAGTAAATTTGCTGGAACTCAGAACCTCTGGAAGAGCAGCCAGTACTTTTTTTTTCCCCAGATTTTTTTTTAAAGATTGATTTATTTATTATGTATACAACTGCATGTACACCTGCATGCCAGGAAGAGGGCACCAGATTTCATTATAGATGGTTGGGAGCCACCATGTGGTTGCTGGGAATTGAACTTGTGACCTCTGGAAGAGCAAGAAGTGCTCTTAACCTCTGAGCCATCTCTCCAGCCCTTTTGTAGACAGTTCTATGAGAAGGCAACTGCATGCACAGAAAACACATTGCTTTAACATAAAGAAAAGGTTATTTTGGATTACTAGGCAAATGTTGCTAAGACCTTTTCCTTCAGTGTGTTTGACTTTGTTTATAGTTTTCTCAGGTAGAACTACTATTTGTTTTGTTTTTTAAAGATTTATTTATTTATTATTTCTACTGTATTCTGCTTGCATGTGTGCCAGCAGGCCAGAAGAGGGCACCAGATCTGATTATAGATGGTCATGAGCCACCATGTGAGTGCTAGGAATTGAACTAAGGACCTTTAGGAAGAACAGCCAGTGCTCTTAACCTCTGAGCCATCTCTCCGGGTCTATTTGTTGATTATTCAATGTGACTGAAACTTCAAGGCTTGATGCAACTTGAGCTGCTTCTGGTAAAGTGTACCGGACAGACTTCTTCAGGACTGCCAAATGCCCTTCTGCCTTGACCTATGACTCCCTGCTATTCCAGTCTTAGGCTTTGCCCTTAGGAAGGACTGCCAAGTATATGGAATGCTCTCTGTTTTGGGAGCAATTTTATAATGAGCTGTCATGTCAACTGTTGAAAATATTAATGCTATTAGAAGTGATTTTTCTTATACAGACTCAGACACCTACAGTTTTTAGGTGAAAATCTACTCTACAAAATCATGGCCAGCATCAAGCTTACAAACATTAAAGGGCAATTCCTGCCAGTGTGGTAGCACATGCTTTATAATTCCAGCACTCCCAGAGGTGGAGGCAGGAGGATCAAGAGTTCAAGACGAGTCTTGGCTGCTCTCTAAGATCAGCCTGGCCTTCATGAGACCCCAGACTCAAAAAACAAACAAGCCAAAAAAGAATTTAGTTAATCAGGGCTGGACTGTAGCTCAGTGACAGAGTGTTTATTTAGTGTGTAACAGATCCTGGTTTCCATTCCGAGACTTTAGTGACACAGCCAAACAAAAATTCATGGTGGTGTACATTTACCAGAGTGAAGATTTGTCCTCTACAAATCATCTTTTCTGACTTTTGAAATTCTTATAGTCACAATCTTGAACTGGCTATGGCATGCCTGGCCTGGGTGGGAACGATGATCACAACCTGGTTTCCCTCTTTTTTTTTTAGAAATACAAACATAAGTTAGTCAAGATAGCAACAATACTCATCAGGGAAAAGAACCAATACAAAAGGAAAGAGAGCAGTGTTCAGAGAAAGGCTGAAGTGAAGCAGCCTCTTCTATAAAATCACACACATTAAAAAAAAGGAGCAAACAGGGTTAGAGAGATGGCTCAGGGGTTAAGAGCACTGGCTGCTCTTCCAGAGGTCATAAGTTCATTTCGCAGCACCCACATGGTGGGCTCAAAGCCATCTATAATGAGATCTGGTGCCTTCTTCTCGCATGCAGTCTACATGCAGACAGAATATTTTATACATAATAAATCAATTTTTTTTTAAAAAAAGGAGCAAACATACTGTCTTTCCAATACTTTCTTCTAACATCATCTTTTCAGAAATCAAAATCTTATCAGAGTATTCTGTTAAAAATTTTTATAAGCTTGTAATGATAGCAAGGGCAGCATGATGACTGAAAGACTGCTTTTACCCAATTCTGGATGAAAACCTTTGGTGGGATTGATCAGGAGAGAGTTGAGCACTGCACAGTTAAAGTGAGGCCATTCACTTTATACTTGGACATACTAGTATTCAAACATCTAAGACAGATGTCTGGGTACAGATAGAGGATAACATAGAAAACTCAATAATTTTAAGGTTACTCCTTGGATGCATATATACACATACTTTTTCATTTTTACTCTTTTTTCCCTGTACCTCTGTAGAATCTCCTGAGTGTCTGAAAGAATTTCCCATTCAATGAATCCTAGAAATCCAGTACTTTATCCAAGACCCTGGATGAGTCCCTTGGTTAAATAACTAGGCTCAGAGAAATTCAGTGACTTGAGCAAGGCCACATAGCCTGTAGCCCATAGTGATAAAATTGAGATCCTGAAAACCCCCTTCATCTGCTAGGTGTCATTCCACAGATCAAAAGAACGAATTCCATTGTTTGCAGCGCTTGGGTTATCCTCTAAGGAGCCACAAGAAGAGAGAGAGAAAAGCTGAATGGGGGAGGGGAAGAAAGAAAGAAAGAAAGAAAGAAAGAAAGAAAGAAAGAAAGAAAGAAAGAAAGGTCTGAGAAGCTCCCTGACATTCCTCTCTCCAGGCTTCCACAGGAGGGGTCAGGGGGTCTCTGAGATGCTCCCTTTTCTCCTTCCTTAGTAAGAGCCTTTAAGGACTTGTTCCTACATTTAGTTAGAGCATGGCAAAACTCCAAGCAGGGATGAAAGCTGTTAGTAGCCCCTTCTTCTGCACTGTTTACTTTTCTTGAAGAACAAGTATGGCATGAGGACTTTGAGCCAGGACAAGAAATAATGTCACCCTTCCACCTTGGCCTGGCAGCCATTGTTTTCCTTCAATCAACTTCACTAGGTAATTTGCCTCTGCAGAAGGAAACCATTCTTGAAATTATAAACATGGCCTTTCAGCTGGGTAGTGTGCACATTGGCTCTTGTATCTACTCAACTCTGTATTGAACCTTGAAGAACTGAAGGAGACCCCAGAGAAATGAAAAATTTAAAGAACCCAGTCAGAACAGACAGGAAAAAAAATAAAGTCATGACAAAAATAACAGTGGAAGTCTCCTACAAAAATGATTCCCTGGAAGGCCTTGGGACTGAACTGCTCTATTATGTAACTGTATCTATATTGGCGTCTGGCATGAATTCAAAATGGGCTTCTGATAATTCTAGTTATTATCCCACCTAAAATATTACCATTTATCTTCTGGTGGCTATTTTGTGGTGGTAGTTTTATACAGTAAGGGATAGCTTGCCTCATGATTTATTATATTTTTCAAAACAGTTGGCTACTTAATGGCAACTCTTCCCTGAGAAATGTGTGGGGTATGTCTTATTTTTTCCGTGCGCATCTCTTTTTTCATTAACCTCTGTGCTTAAGACTTACATTAAAGAGGAAGGGTGAGATTGGGAGGGGTTGCGGGAGGGGGCTACAGCTGGGATACACAGTGAATAAACTATAATTAAAAATAAAAAAAAAGACTTATGTTAAAGATGTCTGCAATGTAAAAAAGATAAAAAAAGAGGAGGAGAAAGGACCGAGAGAGCGACCACGTATTGAGTTGTCCCTTTAAGGGGCAAGGTAACCACGGTGGCTACCTGGCCGGTGACACATGATGACATCATAAATTGTTACACATGATGACATCATAAGTTGCTAGGCAACCCAGAAGCAAGTTCTGTTCCAAAATCCTAACAAGTAATATTGAGGACTAAGCTGACCGACCATTTATTAAGGCTCTCTGGATATATCATTGGTACTGAAAATTCTAGGTGAAAGTATATCTATCCTTACATAGTTTCAGAAAATATGTTCTTGTTTATAGGGAAAGGAGAAATCAATAAAAACACCTCTCTTTCATGTTCAAGTTCAGGCCTTGGGAAAGAAGATTCCATTAAGGGTGGATAGGGAGCTTAATTTTTGGTTTTCTAAAATATTTGTATTTGAAATCATATGCTTTGGGAAATTTCCTGACACAATTCCAGTATAGGGGTTTCCCCTCTGTTGTGTTATCTCATTTACATTAGAATTTGGTTTCAAATTATCAGCACTATCTTCATGTGTCTCTGTCTGTAAATGCAGTTGTGTTTCCCAACTGCAGTTACTGGAAAGCAGTTCTGGAAGCTTTTCCCGACCTCCCAAAAGTCCTTCTCAAACTCTGTAAACTTGGAGTGATGCTTAGTAATGATCACCTCTGACCCATGTTGAGCAACTCGGCCTCTCAACTTCCCTCAACTAAAGAGCTACCTTTCAGGGCAGGAGAGATGGCTCAGTGGTTAAGACTACTTGTTTCTCTTAAAGAAGACCTGAGTTCACTTCCCAATACCCACATGGCAGCTCACAACTTCCTGTAGCTCCAGTTGCAGGCGAGCCTTGGCACCAGGCAATGTGGTGCACATATCTGCGCATGCGGGCAAAATACCCATACACACAAAACATAAAAGCCCCCTCTTAGTCCAAAGAACACACTCTTTTTATCCTTGGATACTTTTCACTCTTTTGACTCAGAAAATCTGCTCAGCCAAAACAGGAAAACATAATAGGTTACTCAGCTAGGCATAGCAGCGCATGCCTTTAATCCCAGAACTCCTCCCTACAGGGTAATCAGGAAATATAATTTAAAGAATGTCTAAACCCATGTTCATCTCTGAAGCGTGCATTAAAGCCACCTAGAATGTCAATTGGCCAATCTGGAATGCGGCAACAAAAGAAGTGAATATTTAAGTAGTTAATTTTTAAGAAATAATTATTTTTTTAAGGAGGCAAGAGGCAGACTTCTGTAAATTTGAGGCCAGCCTGGTTTACATAATGAGTTAAGGCCAGCCAGAGATACAGAGTGAGACTGTCTCCAAAAAACAAAACCAAAACCAAACAAACAAAAAAACCCACTACCAACAACAAAACATACAAACAAAACAGTAACAGCTGCAACTTTCCCCCTCTGTTCCCATTGCTTTCAGGCATGAAAGAGGATTCTAACCTGATTCTTCTATGGTACCTTTTTTCATTTCCTATGCTCTTTCACTAAGTTGTAGAAATCTACTCCATAACAAAGTGAAGGCTCAAGCAGATCACTATGTTTTACTAGACAAAACTGAGGGTGAGAAAGAAAAGGGAAATCTTTGGATTAAGTTCAGGTTGTGGAAGAAAAAGACAAAGCATAAGTAGTGAGGAACCTACTTCACAGGTGGCTAAAAGCAAATGGCCCACCTCAAGAATGCTCATCCCTGACACTAGGACTATGTCTCAATCCCAGTACCCTGGGCTCACAGCTAAATCTACATATGTATATCTCCTGGTGTTTCTAAAAGCTGTGAGAAAGGCTAAGTGAGAATTTTCTCTCCTAAACTCTAAGTAAATTCATTTGCCCACTTGTCATAATATTCCTTTTTCTGGAGCCAAGTATAGTGGTTCTACCAGTATCTGGCAATACTGATTTTAAAGGTGTGAATTTTTTTATTAAATTTTTATTTTTTATATTAGTTACATTTTATTTACTTTGTATCCCAGCTGTAGCCCCCTTCCTCCGTTCCCTCCCAATTCCACCCTCCCTCCCTTATCTCCTCCCTGCCCCTCTCTAAGTCCACTGGCAGGGGAGGTCCTCCTCCCTTTCCACCTGACCCTAGCTTATCAGGTCTCATCAGGACTGGCTGCAATGTCCTCCTCTGTGGCCTAGCTAGGCTGCTTCTAGAAGAAAAAAAGAAAATCCATATTCTCCTCTCTAGCTTACAAAGTTCTCTGGATGATATTTTAGGGCAAGGACTTCCACTTTTTTTCCCTTGAAGTTTATTTAGCTTAGCTAAAGTCTTCAGGACACTTTTCCTTTGGATGTTTACGAGGCAGTCTTGAAAGTGTCCTGACAATGAAGACTGATGATTTGGTTACAAAGTTGAAGGTTTATGTCGGGCCAGACTCTAAGCTTCTCAACTCCCAGGATGAGATAACAGCCAGAACAACGTACTTACCGGGTCTGATGTCCAAGTTCCTAGACCGGATGTCTTTGGTCTCCACCAGCTAGAACTGGAAAAGAATAGCCCGCCCCCCGTACTTCCTGCAGGGCAATCAGGAAATATAATCAACGAATGTCCATATCCAAGTTCTTCTCTGACCGTTGGATTAAAGACATATGTGCTACACCTAGAAAGATTCATGGTTCTAAAGTGAAGTAAGTTGTCTTTTTACGTTCTCAGTGCATATCCCCCAACTGTTGTAACTACTGCTTATCTTCCTCAGGCAATACGAGTGGCACGCGGGGCAAGAGTCTTGGTGATACTGTTTCCAACACGGTATCTCTTTACCTTTAGCAAGTGTTGAACAGACGTCACAGTGGAGACTAGGAGACAGAGCTTGCTGATCATAATGGGCAACCAAGAGCCACACTAGCAAGGGGCTGGAGCCCAGGCCTGGCTTCCCTCCTTAGAGGGCAGTTAACTTGTAAAAACAGGACAAAGAGATGATCTTTCTGTTTTCGTTTTTCAGGGTCCTAACATACGGGTCAAGTTGTCCACTTGCCTGGACAGAATGTCTTTTCTATTGTTTGGCCAATATGGAGAGAGAAACAAAGTAGCATTGAACACTGGATTCTGTGGCTAATATTCGCCCCCAATTCTTTGGTATTAGTGTGAAATTATTCCGACTTGAAGAAAAGATACGGAGTCACCTGAGTTCCCAAGGCTTAGTTAGACTTTGTTGCTATGGAAGTCACATTCTTGCTATAAAGCTATATCTTTGTATGCATAGTTTGGGGATTTTTCTCTGTGAATGGTTAACTGAAACTCTTGCCATCCTTGCTTCCATGGAAAGAAGGTGGCTGGGAATGAGACGCTGCTAGAGCACCCACTTTTCACCTCCCCAGTCCCAATCCTGGTAGCTGGTGGGTGAATGGATAAGCTTGACCCCACTTCTCTGTCCTCCACCCCTTTCCCACGCCCTGCTTCTTTTCTTTCAAGCACTCCTTAGCTCCAGCCTGAGGCTCTCAAGAGAAAAAAAAAAAAAAAACAAAAAAACTGCTGCTGGGACTTCCTGGGTTTTCCGCCCTCTTGCTGGGCAAGTCAGGGTTGGTAAAGAGAGGAATGCCAGGGGAGCCCGCAATGTCCCGTCCACAAACATACCTGGAAGCGCGGGTGCGATCTGATGAACCCGGTCCACTCTTTTCCAAAGCTGGCCACCACCGGCAGGCGGCAGCCCCTTGTTCAGTCTTGGCCAACGCGACCCGGCCCACTGCCCCGGGGCAGAGCCTCTGCAGTGCAGCTCCAACGCGGGCCACACTGTTGCTTAGCAACAAGGCGGATGGATTTAAAGGGACCAGGGCACTAAAGGGACCTGGGCACTGAAGGGACCTGGCGCTGCAGGCTGAGTACTGCTAATCAGGGAGCCAAGGCCGGACCAGAGCACTGAGCATGCCCGGTAGGGCGGCCACGGTGGTGGCTTCTGCCAGGGAAGAAATAAGAAGGCAGGGAAAAGACGCTGAGTCAGAATAGGAAGGGTCAAGACAGTGCTATGCAAACACACCCACTAGTGTGACTACTAGAATGGGTCTGGAATACTCACAAGGCTATGTAATTATTGATTTCGGAGAGGCAGTTGCAGAGGGTTCATCGCTAAATTTGATATTTAGTACCATGATGCTATGGAGGTTTCCCTTTGGGAGATCTCTAGAGTTGGAATCAGGGTTACTTATAATGTGGGGGTTGCATCTTATCACCATCCCTACCCCATGCACACCCTTGCAGGTCAGCATAATGGCTTAGCCAGAAGTTCTACTTTGGACCAAGGACTGACGACCTTGAGCCGGGACCTGTATCATTCAAGAATTTGCCCAAGCTGTTCTTGTAACCATTTGAATTTAAGAACTGCTGGGGCAACTAGTTTACACTATTCTCAGGGTAAAATCATTTGCTTTCCCCAGTCCCCCAAATTCTCTTTTTATGCTTTAAAGCTTCCTCAAAACTTTCATTATATTATTTATTCCAATTATGTGACTTTGTGGAATAAATAAATGATCTCCTTCGAGTCTGAGTAGTCTGTGGCACAGTATAAATTCTTTAGTCATCAAAATGTAGCTGGCCAAGGCTGAGGGCTGTGAAACACAGGGGCTTGGGGACACCAGATATAGTAATGAGTGTTTCTTTAGAAAGTTGGTCGTTTCTTGGACACAAGAGAGAGAAAAGGAAATGATGGATCTAGGATCTCAAGTGAAATGTGGTTAAAGTACATTTTAAAAGTGACAATCTAATTTAACAAGACCTAACAAGTGAGTGACTTGGGAAAATACTGGAGATACATTTTAAAAATTCAAACCTTGGGAACCGGATCTAACATGCGTTGGAAACTGGCAAGGCTGCAATCAGATGCCCCGAGGCCCAGTTCTCAGGCTGTCTTTTCCTCCGTAGAGAACCAAAGTCAACAAGGGTTAGAGTGAAGTAGATGTCTCATGTCTGTGTGTGTTTTATTAAAGACCCTGACAGAATTAGCCTGTGGGATTACACATTGCCGTGTTTTTATCATTGGTTTTCATTGTCTCAAAAGGGCTCCGTTTACTTTTCCTTTCTATGACATCCATTACTACTAAAAGAAAGGAACCTTTCTTGGTTGCTTTGTGCGTCGGCTTCCTCGTTTGGGAGTGTTGTGAAGAGTGAGCTAATCACTTCAAGTCCTTAAAACAGTAAGTGACACAGTCAACCATAAAGAAAAAACAAAACAACAACAACACAACTATCATTATCTTGCTCCAGAATTCCAGTAATATCCTAAAATCTAAATACAACTATGCTGATGGAAAACAGGATTCAGAAAGAGAACAAGGATTACTTTGCTCCACTGTTTGGTGTGTGGCATAGCACTCCTTCATGTTTTAGAGCTATCAAATGGCAAACAGTCAAGAATTATGAGTTAACAAGGCATGTGTTTGATAATAATTGAATTACATATCATTAAATGGAGCCCAATCTTCGAATTTTACCGTGAAGGACATCTAAGACTCAGAGAAACAATGTGATTTACTTTCTGATCACACAGCAAAGCAGGCATTTTTTTGATTACCTTATCAAACAATTCTAGCTTCAGCAGCCCAAACCTGTGTTACTCCAATCAATGAAAATATGTATACTTATAGAGCTGTATAATACATACATATATACATATATATCTATATAAAACACATATGTACATATGTATCTAAACATTGGATACAGTTGACGGCATTAAAAGAGCACATTATTCATACCCCACACCTCATATCTCAGCATATGTTGGCTATACTTTCACAATGAATCTAGAATCTTTCTTACTGTTTTGTGTCCATCATTATTCTTCGAGATCCTGGCCCTTGTCACTTTTCAACGGGACTACTGCACTCACTGCACTGCTTCTATGCTTGTTCATAGCATTGATTTCTCAGGGTTGCTGTAGCAAATTATCATGAACTGGGAGGCTTAAAACAATGGATACTTATTCTTTCACTGTTCTCAATGCACGGAAGAACAAAGCCAATATCATACGGGGCTGGTTCGTTCCAGAGGCTTTGAGGGAGAATTTGTTTCTCCTAGGTCCTGGCTGTTATCAGCTATCCTTGGCCTTCCTTGGCCTCTGGATGTACCATTTCAATCTCTTCCTGCTTTCACATTGTGTACCCTCTATTTATCTGTTTTATCTTCACATGGTTTTCTCCTCCCCGAGTACATCTGTGTCCTAATTTCTCTCCTCTTACAAGGAGACCAGTTGGTGGATGAGGGCCCATGCTGATAGAATAGGGCATCATCTTAGTATCTTAGAATCTGAAAAGATCCAGTTCCTTAATCAAGTTATATCCACAGATACCAGGGGTGAGCATTTGAACATAGCTTTAAAAATAACACAATTTATCTCAGTATGCTCGCCTAATGTTTATTTACATCGAGATCTTCTTATCTCCACTCTTTTTGTTTTGTTCTTTCTTTCTTTTTTGTTTGTTTGTTTTTTGAGATATGGTTTCTCTGTGTAGATATGGTTTCTCTTTGTCCTAGGACTTGCTATGTACACCAGGCTGGCCTCAACCTCACAAAGATCCACCTGCCTCTGCCTCCTGAGTGCTGGGATTTAAGGCATGTGCTACCATCTCCTGGCTCCTACCTCTATTCTTAAATAGTCCTTGATGTCCTCTCCTACTCCTTTCACTCTTTCTGTCTCCACTCCAGCAGACTGGCAGTCTTGTTTTGAAAATATAGGGCAGCGGTGGTCTACAGCTTTAATCTCGGCACTTGGGAGGCAGAGGCAGGCAAATCTTTGTGAGTTTTAGGCCAGTGTGATCTACAGAGCAAGTTCCAAGACAGCCAGAGCTAAGACAGAGAAACTCTGGCTCAAAAACCACATCCCCCAAAGAAAATATACATGTTCCTCTCTATTGTGAGTGTTTGTTGTTATTTTTTCTCTTGATGATAGCCATCCTGATTGGGATGAGAGAGATTGTCAAGTAGTTTTATACTGTATTTCCTAAATTGCTAAAAATGCTGAATGCTTAAAAATTATTTATTGGCCATTTTTAGTCCTTCATTTGAGAATTGTTTATTCAGTATGTCAACACATTTATTGGTTGGATGGATGAGGTTCCTTGGTGTTTAGGGTTTTTGTTTTGTTTTGTATTTTGGAGACATATGTAATGTAGCTCTGGCTGTCCTAGAATTCACTGTGTAGACCAGACTGGCCTCGAATTCACAGGGATTCTGGCTTTGCCTCTGTAATGGAGGAGCTGGTAGGAAGGTAGGGGATTACCAAGTTTATTCCATAGGGTTGGCAAAGTTGAACATCCGGGAAAGACAGAAGACCAAGTTACTGAGAAAGTGAAAGTAGCAGGTTTATTGAAGCAAACAAACTGCTTCCTTTGGGATGAGTGGACCTCAGAGCTGGAAGCCCTTCCCCCTTCCTCTATTAGTCCGGGTGAGATACCAGCCTCTATAACCAGTACACACCTCACAAGGTCTTCTGGGAACCAGAAGCCACTATCTTAGAGAATCCACTTTTAATTTCCCTGTCTAGCTATGTCTTGCTAACTTTCCCTCTCCTTACCATGCAGAAGCTTTTTTACATCATGTAGTCTCCCTTGACAGTTCTTGGATTGGTTCCTATGTGATTAGTATTCTTTCCAGAAAATCTCTGTCTATGCTTGTATCTTAAAGTGTTTCATCTATGCTTCCTTTTAGCAGTTTCAAGATTTCAGCTCTTATTTTATGGTCTTTGATTCATTTCGGTTTGAATTGACTTTTGTGCACCATGAAAGATATGGATGTAGTTCCCATTCTTGCACTTTTGGATATCAAAGTTTTCTCAGAACTGTTTGTTCAACAGGCTGTCTTCTCTCCATGTAAGCTTTAGGACACCTTTGTCGAAAATCAGATGGCTGAAAAACAAAAAATAACAAAAATTAGGTGGCTGTAGCTCTGAGCCTCTTCTTTTGTTGGTCTTCATACTTCATACATGGTACTTGTGCCAGTACGATTCTGAAATTAAAACGACAGCTCTGTCATCTAGTTTGAGATCAGGCATTGTGATACCTCCAGCTCTTTTTATTTTTCTTAGTGTTGTTTTTGCCTACTGGGGGTCTGTTGCATTTCCAGGTAAACCTCAACATTGTTTTTAAGCTAGTTCTGAGAGGAATGTCATAGAGATTTTAATGGGGATTGCATTCATTCTATACAGGTTGCTTTGGGTAATATAACTGTTTGACAGTGTTGCTTCTGCCAATCCATGGACATGGGAGGTCCTTACATCATTCAGTGCTTTCAATTTCTTTCTCTAATGTCTTACAGTTTTCATTACAGTGGTGTTTCACCTCCTTGGAAAGGCTTATTCATACTTTTTTTTTTTTTAAGCTATTGAGATTGGGATGTTTTCCATGATTTCTCTTCTGAAAATTTCACTATTGGCATGCAGAGGAGCACCTACTTTTTAATGCTCATTTTGTGTCCTGCTGTTTTGTTGAAAGTGAAAATCAAGTATAAGAGATTTTTGGTGCAGTCCCTTCAGTCTTGAAAGTATGAGTATAAGTTCATGTCATCTGTAAACAGGAATACTTTGGCTTACTTTTTTGAGACAGGGTCTCGGGTATCTGAGATTGGCCTAGAGCTCCCACCTTGCTAAAATGACCATGATCTCCTGCATCTCTTGCTTCCACCTCCAATGTTTTGAGAACTTTTCTTTCTTCTTTGTGTCCATTTCTATTTCTTTCTCTTGTCATCCCCTTTTAGCTAAGACTTTGAACAATGTCCTGGTTGGTTTTTGTGTTTGTTTGTTTGTTTTTGTTTTTGTCAACATGACACAAGCTAGAGTTATTTGAGAAGAGGAACCTAGATTGAGAACATGCCTGTGGACAAGCCTGTGGGATATTTTCTTGATTAATGACTGATGTGGGTGGGCCTAGATCACAGTGGATGGTGCTACCCCAGGGCAAGTAGTCCTGGGTGGCAAAAGAAAGCACATTGAAGAAGCCACAGTGAGCAAACCAGTTAGCCGCTCTACTTCCCATGACTCTTGTTTCAACCCCCTACCCCCAGATTCTTTCCCTGTTTGAATTCCAGTCCTGACTTCCCTCAGTGATGGGCTGTTACCTGGAAGTGTACAATGAAATAAACCCTTTCTTCTCCCGGTTGCTTTTGGTCATGGCGTTTTATCACAGCAGTAGAAACCCTAAAAAACACTGTGTTGAACAAGAGCAAAGTAAACATACTTAATCCCTTCCTGACTTAAGATGAAATGCTTTTAGGGTTTTTCCCCCACTTAGTATAATGTTAGTTATAGGATTGTCATATTTACACCTTATTATACAGAAGCATGTCCCCTCTATTCCTAGGTTTTTCAGAGATTTTACTATGAAGATATGTTGAACTTTGTTAAAAAGCCGAATTTTCTACATCTTTTCAAATCCTGCATCTCTATGAGACCCTCTATTTTTCATATACTTGACTCAAAAACACAAACTACAGCCAGGCAGTGGTAGCACACACCTTTAATCCCAGTACTCAGGGAGGCAGAGGCAAGTGGATCTCTGTGAGTTCGAAGCTAGTATGGTCTACGGAGCAATCTCCAGGACACCCAGGGCTACACAGAGAAACCCTGTCTTGAAAGTACAATAAAGAAGGAACTAGAAAAGATCATCCTGAGTGAGGTATCCCAGAAGCAGAAAGACACACATGGTATATACTCACTTATAAGTGAATATTAGACGTATAATATAGAATAAACATACTAAAATCTGTACACCTAAAGAAGCTAAACAAGAAGACCCTGGGTAACTTGATCAATCCTCACTCAGAAAGGCAAATGGGATGGACATAGGAAGAGGGAGAAAACAGGAAACAGGGCAGGAGCCTACCACAGAGGGCCTCTGAAAGACTCTACCCAACAAGGTACCAAGGCAGATGCTGAGACTCATAGCCAAACTTTGGGCAGACTTCAGGGAATCTTATGAAAGAAGGGGGAGATAGAAAGACCTGGAGGGGACAAGAGCTCTACAAGGAGAGCAACAGAACAAAAAAAAAAAATCTAGGCACAGGGGTCTTTTCTGAGACTGATACTCCAGCCAAGGACTATGCATGGAGATAACCTAGAACCCCTGCACAGATATAGCCCATGGCAGCTCAGTCTCCAAGTGGGTTCCCTAGTAAGAGGAACAAAGGCTGTCTCTGACATGAACTCAGTGCCTGGCTCTTTGAACACCTCCCCTTGAGGGGGGAGCAGCCTTAGGAGGTCACAGAGGAAGACAATGCAGCCAGTCCTGATGAGACCTGATAGGGTAGGGTTAGAGGGAAGGGGAGGACGTCCCCTACCAGTCTACTTGGGGAGGGGCATGGAAGTAAATGAGGGAGGAAGGGTGGAATTGGGAGGGGATGAGAGAGGGGGTATAGCTAGGACACAAAGGGAATAAACTGTAATTAATAAAAATAAATTTAAAAAAACAAAAAAGAAAATACAAAAAATAAATAAATCTACAAAAAATTTAAAAACAAGATTCCGCTTTCTGTACACCAAATTTAATAAAGTTATCCATACCTGAACTGAGAATTAAGGTCACCTAGTACTTCCTCTGTCTCTCTGAGCTAGCAGGTTAACGTTACTAAATCTGGTGTACAGAAAACTCTTGGATTAAAGGTGTGTGCTAGGACTGGGTAAAACACATCCTAATTATCTATTTATAATAAAAAGTTCTTGGGTTAGAGTTGTGTGCTAGGGTTGGGTGAACCACACCGTAATTGCCTGTTTACAATAAACAGAAAGTTCTTGGATTAAAGGTGTGTGATAGGGCTCAATCACATCAAAGAAACAGGGTTTTACAGTTCACAATGTTGGGATTCACAGTCAATCAAATATCCTGCTACATAAGTGCCTACATCACCAATAACATCAAAACCAGACAAGTCTTCGAAATATACCTAATATAAGCTAAATCCTATCAGTACATCAGAAATGACCATAAAAAAGAAAATGGCAAAAATATTGTAAATACGCGGTGCAGTTAAAAGGTACTTCGTTTATGTGTGGGGACAGTACATGAATGAGATTAAAGGAAGAGTCAGGAGAGGGTAGAAATATTAGAAAATCTAAGTAAAAGGAAAGCAGAGTATTAATAATAACAATAATAACAGTGACAGAAAAGAATAATGAAAGAGCAAGAAATTCGGGGGGGAGAACAAAACACATAGAAAAGGATGATTTCTCAATAGAGAAGAATTATAGAGCAGTGGTTCTCAACCTGTAGATTGTGACCCCCCAAAGGGTCACATATCCTGCATAACAGTAAATTTACATTACTGTTTGTAACAGTAGCAAAATTACAGTTATGAAGTAGAAGGAGATAATTTTATGGTTGGGGGTCACCACAGCATGAGGAACTCTATTGTTAAAGGATCCCAGCATTAGGAACATTGAGAAATGCTATTTTAGAATAAAGCTAAATCAATGTAAGAAAGGGAATAAATATGAGTATTTTTAAAAACTAAGAAAGTCGGACACTACTGCTAGGAAGAAACAACAGGGAACAAAAAAGAAGAAGAAATCCAAGACCACTTCATCATGAAAAAACGCATGGGTAAAAGTGACTGTATTTGGAACGCAGCTAATCTGTGAAAGCATACTTCCCTCTTCCCTCCACACCTAAACCTGGCTGTCCTGGAACTCACTGTGTACACTAAGCTGACCTTGAACTCAGAGATCCATCTGCTTCTGCCATCCAAGTACTGGATGGCACTATGGCCTGTCTGAAAGTATACTATTAAATATGTTGAAGTGGAATTTAAAAAAGAGAGAGAAAGCGTTAGGGGCAAAAACTGAAAAAAAAAAAAAAGAAAAAAGAAAAGAAAAAAGAAAAACAGACTGAATTTTGGAGCAGTGTCTTTGTGAGTCGTTGAGAAGTGCATTGGGAGTTGAACTTGGGGACTCATGCTTTTTACGTGGTTTAGGCTAGTCCTGAGCCTGGTTAGGACAGACAAGTTCTGCCAAACCTGTCTTCACTTGGCTAGGTTCCCATCTTTGCGTAGCACTGCCCTCTGCTGGCCGCACATAGCTTTGCAGCCTATGGGCTGTTAAGATTCTCTCACCTACCTGAACTTCTGCAGACCATATCCCATACGTGGCTGTGGGTTGTATCCCAGTTGAGTTTGGTGGAGGGGTAGTGATGAGAAAAGAGCACAGGCTCAGTTTTCTGGAAAACTGGGTAATGTTACTTTTTTTTTTTTTATCTGGTCATTTGTTATACAGATGATGTGCACATAATATCTGTAGGTTTTTCTGTTTGTGTGCTTTAATAAAACATTTGTTTCCAAATGACTGGGTGCAGCTGTATGTCACTTTCTTCCAATCTCTCTCTATTTTCCTAATTGAAGTTGTGTCTGAACTTTGATCAAAGGATCACCAGCATTGCCCCTTTACAGCTACGGACACTTTCCTTTCTTGTGCCCTCCCTGGTTCCTGGGAGCTATTTACCTGTCCTCCATCTGTCTTTTTTTTTTTTTTTTTTTTTTTTCCTTTTCAACAGTGTCGTTTAGGGCTGCTGATAAGATGGCTCAAGGAAAGGGGTAAAGGTTCTTGTGGTGCAAGCCTGGCCACCTGATTTCAACTTTGGAACCTATGCAAAGGTTGAGGAGAGAAGCAGCTCTACAAAGTTGTTCTTTGACCTCCACATATGGGCCACCACACACACACACACACACACACACACACACACTCACATCTACACATCATGCACATATACACACAGTGACAATGAACACAATTTTATAAAAGCAGTGTTACACCCAAGTGGGAAGATGGCTCAGTCAGTAAAGGACTTGAGTCCTTTACTAATCCCCAGAACTCACATAAAAATGCACGCATGGAGGGCTAAAGAGAGAGCTTCGAAGTTAAGAGCACTGGCTGCTCTTTCAGAGGCCCTGAGTTCAGTTCCTAGCAGCCATATGTCAGCTCACAGCTCTCCGTCAGTCCAGTTCCGGTGGATCCTCCTTCCTCACACAGACATATTTGAAGGCCAAACACCAAGTGTACTTAAAAATAAGTAAAAATACAGGCATGGTGCTTGTGCCTGTCATCTCACCAATGGCAAGATGGGAGGTAGAGACAGATAGATCCCCAGAAGTGCATGGGTCAGCTAGTCTAGTCTACATAACAAAGCTTGAAGCTAACAAGAAAGCTTGTCTCAAAATTGGAAGACACCTGACGACCGACACCCAAGGCTTCCACAAGAATGCATGTGACATCCACATGCACAGGCACAGGCACCCTACACTCTAGCACACACAACAAACACTACTCAAATGGGATCACAGAGTCTTTGGTAATTGGAGTGGCCTTGAGGAATCAGGGATCAGTTGGTAAATGAGCACCTACTCCCTCTTTGGAAGAAATCTTCCCACCTCTGGCTGCTGTACTCTGCTCTATTCCCTCCTTTCTAAAAAGCCCATCATCTCTTACCATATTGACTCTAACCTTATTTTCTTTCCCCACTCCCATTCCTTCTGGAGCCAAAGGTGTATTTTGACACTTTCTTAGTAATCACTTTATAAATTTTGAGTATCCTTCAATGTATGCTTCCTTTTCTTCTTCTTTCTTCTTCTTTTTTCAGAAAGATAACACTATTGAAGCATTGGTTATCTGGGTTATACAGTTTCCTTGGAAACATACTGTTATCCGTCAACTTTTCCTAAAAAAAATATTTTTGTTCTGTCTTCTATCTGCCTGCTTTTCTGTCCTGCTTTCTGGATAGTTTCCTCCAAACTCTCTCTCAGTTCACCAATTCTCTAATTAGTTGTGGCTAACTGGCTGCTGTTTCCTCACTGTGTTGAGTTCATTTTGTGAACGCGCGCGCGCGCGCACACACACACACACATACACTTCAATGTGTATTCACAGCGGTACTTACAAATGCAATTGTTGTTTAGAACTTCTTTTCTCCTGCACACACTTATTTCTTTTTTAAAAATTATTTCTTTTTTTTATTAATTACAGTTTATTGATTTTGTATCCCAGCTGTAGCCCCCTTCCTTTTCCCCTCCTTCTTCTTCTCCTATGCTCCTCTCCAAGTCCCCTGATAAGTGAGGTCTTCTTCCCCTTTCATCTGATCCTAGCGTGTCTCATCACGACTGTCTTCATTGTCTTCCTCTGTGGCTTGGTAAGGCTGCTGCCCCCTCAGGGGGACATTTATTTCTTTAAATACAACAGGCATAGTCTTCATAGTATTCGTTTACTAATTACAGGATTTACATTAATTGTTTGTTACTTTTGTTGACTTTTACTTGTGAAATGCTCGCTTTTCTTTATAAAATAATTTTAATGCGTTCTTTGAGATCTAAGACAAAGAGGCACTCCTCTTAAAAGGATCTGTTTGCTTTTTTGAGGTGACTGGGAATATTAATAGGCCAAGGTCTCTTTTAATTTATGGTGTCATTAGTCACTGAGGCAATATGAATGGGAACTGCATGATTACAACTTCTAGGACATTTTCCCCTGTCTCTGTCTGTTCAGCACCAGTAAATTAATATTCTTTTTATTCTCCCCTGGAGCATGTAGGAAAGCAAGTTAACATGTACTTTTTTGAGGTGCATTACTTTCCATGTCATTTTAATGAAAAAGTTTTCTTACGCCACTTTGAATGTATCTGTCAGCCTTTTGCTTAATCTGTATTTGTGTGACCTTCTGTAAAGTTGAACACAGTGAATTCTTCAGATGCTGAAGAGGATTAAGTGTGGCTTTGGTACTTCCAGTATTTCCGCTCTCAAGTATCTCAGGTTTAACCCTGCTAATCCCTTACCTTGCCTATCTTAGAGGCTTTCAAGTCCTTGTTTTCTCATCTGTTAATCAGTACTCTCTGTTGTGTTCCACAGTGAAAACATGTGAAAAAAACAAAAGGCCTGTACTCTTTCCTCTATCCGTTGCAGTACAGCTTCTGGAGCCACTAAAATTCCTCTTCTTAAAGTCAAACATGGCCCTGAAGCTGCCACAGTAATTTGACACACTTTTCATTCTTCTTTTTTTTTTTTTAGTATGTAATGTTTTATTGAGTCCATTGATATTGTGATTTATTAATAACCAATGATTTTTTTTTTACTTTTTTACTAATTACAGTTTATTCACTCTGTTTCCAACCTTTTCAATCTTACCTATTTCAGCTTCTCCGTACTTTCTAATACCTGCATGTTCCCTCCCTCTTGGAGCCAGTTGGCTTCACAACATCCCCCTCTGCCATGCAATGCCTCATTCCTCAGGGGTCCTCTCTGGACCCTTTCATTTCTGCACTGCCTCTGTCTGCAGCTGGAACTACGAAGAGCTTATGCATTATATCAGTGGTTTTCAACTTGGATGTTTTCTGCCCACTCTTCCTCAACCCGTCCACATTCCTCGAAACTATCCAGGTGATCGATCTTGTCAAAAGGAACATTAGATCATGCCATTTTCCTTGAGTAAAATTTCTCCAGGTGCTGCCTTTAAACATTAGATAAATTCCAAGCTATTTAACATCACCTACAGAGTCTTGTATGATTTAATTCCTGCCTGTGGACACATGTTTATCTTCTTCTATAGTGGTATCTAGACAAACTGACTTTGTTAAGTTTCTCAGGGATGACCATCTCTTTCTCACTTCAGAGCCTTGACACCTGCTCTTCTTAGCTCTTTTTTGTTGGACTATCGTCGACTCTTTCGTCATTCTTAATATCTCATCCTGACTGTTCACTTATCAGAGGTCTTCTCTGATCACTTACTCCAATAGGCTCTTGTCCTTTTATGTTAGAAATTTTATGATAGTTCTTCATTCCTCAGTGTGGGTTCATTTATTTCAGATGTAGTCCACAGTAATCTTTGAATACTAGAGATACAGAAATCTATGTGTTATCTCACCACTCCCTGCCCAGGAGTTAGCATAGTGTTAGACGTAAAACAAGAAACACACATCAATTATTTGGTTTTCTTCCCTTTAAATGGACTGTTGAGAAGTACAATTACCTAGTACAATTATTTCATGCTAAGTCCAGAATGAGAGTCAAGGAGTATGATAGCTTAAACGATAGTAGCACTCATGAAGAAGCTCATGAAGCTTGAACAAGATATATAGGGGCCAAAAGAGATGGCTCTGCAGCTGAAAGTACTTTTCACTCTTGCAGAGGACTCAGCACACACATGGCAGCACACAACCATACACAACTCCAGTTAAAGGGGTATCCAGTGTTGTCCTCTGACTTCCGCTGGCACCAGGTAGGCAAGCAAAACACTCATACATAAACACAAAACAAAATAAATGAATCTAAACTAAACAGACACATACATGCACAGACTAATAAAGCTTAGAGCCAGACAGCTTCAGTTTTGTTTTCCTGATTTTTATTTACCAGATAAAACCAGGACTTTCACCGAAGATTTAAGATAAGTTTTTTTTTTTAATTATTGTTGTTTATACTTGAAAGCTTAAAATATCTACATTTAAAGCAAATAAATAATATCCTACAGAGAGTTTATTTTTCTCATTTTTGTTTGGACTTTTGTTATTTAGAACTCTGAGAACATTTTCCCGGAGGTACACTATCATACACAATGCTTACTTTCTTCTGGCGAGTTCATGCTTTGTCCATCATTCATCTTCAGAATATAAATTGTGAATTACTCTGCGCTGAGAAATGTTTGAGCCCCAAGGATACACTAAACAAAAAATAAAACCTTTGTCCTTGTGGATCTTATCTTCAAATGACCAAAGAGTAAAGAGGTGATAGATAAAGAACAGTAAATTCTGACATACATTGCAGTGGAAAACAAATCAGGCTGTGAGAAGAAACAAGAACATTGCAATTTTGGCCTAATTATGAGTAGCATTTTAATAATCCTATATCATTGCCTAAAAATGACTTAGAATAGGTGTTATTTATAGAGAGTAGGTACAAGGAAAGACTTTCAACTGAGAAATTTTTTTATCAAGAACCATACTTTCTTCCTCATAGCAGTGGCAAGTAAAGATGTGTTCAGTCTCTAAAGAACTAACAAGCTATTGCAGCCCAAGATGGAGTTTCCAGAAGGGACATGTCCGGAAGAGATGAGAGGCTGAGAGAAGTGATGAAGACTTCAAGAAAACAGAAATGAGAAGCCAAGAAGACACTACACATCCTGCTGATGCTAGAGATGCCTATGAAGGACCAGTCCTCACTGTTTGATGGTGGTACTGAAGCTGGAAGCCAGGGAATCCTCACACATCTTAGACATATACCTCACCACTGAGTAACACCTCTAGGCCAAGACAACCCGGACTGAAACTAGATGTCAAAACTCATACCCCACACTACAAAGAAAAACCCTCTCTCGAAAATAACAAACAAACAAACAAACCAAATATAAACAAACAAAAATAAACAAAACCAAAACTAAACAGGCAAAGAACTCATACCCCTCTGTAACAAAGCTATCTAATGAAGATGTGTCTTTACTTTATACTTTAAAGATATATAAAACATATATCTTTACTCTTATGAATACTGATGCAATGATTTATGAGAGTCTGACATGCTTATTTTGAAGTGATACATTTTTAGAGCTGCCTGTGGTGGTGTACACCTTTAATTCCAGCGCTTGGGAAGCAGAGGCAGGCAGATATTCGAGTCTGAGGCCAGCCTGGTCCACAGAGAGAATTCTAGGACAGCCAGGGCTACACAGAGAAACCTGTCTCAAAAAAAGAAAAAGTAAAAAAGAATGAAAGAAATAAAAGGAAAAAATATACATTTTAATATGTGTAGGTGTCCCCCTCCTCCGGGGGATAGGAAGTGAATTGAACCCAAGGACTTGTACATTCTAAGCAAGAGATCCGCCACATCTCCAGGCTCTACAACTCATTTTATGTCAATTATGCATCAACAAAGCTGCTTTTGAAAAAAATATTATAAAAAGAAGAATAAGAATAGTAAGTATTCTGGAGAGCCTCATTCCCCTGGGGCATCTTGTAGGAGAAGCTAGTATTAGAGTTCTCTAAGGGGAAAATGAGTGTTTTGAAAGCAAAACACTTTATCACGCTAATAGGATTCACTTGTAGAAATATTTATTTTAAATTTCAAATAGTTTAAAAGGAGATGACATTTTTAGATGTGTCTGAAGAGAGACAGATTTGTAAAAATTACAATATTATTTTTAATGTCGAAAACATTTCTTAACCTCTCCATTTCTTTTAGTTTCATATGCATTTTTATTTTTAATTTATGTTTCTGTTACAATGTGTTTATTTTTGTGTGTCTACGCACACACGTGAATGTGCCAAAATGCTTAAGTGGGGATCAGAGAACAACTGTCAGAAGTCAATTTTCTTCTTCCATGTGGGTCCTGGGATTGAATTCCAGTCAAGAGATCTGATGGCAAACTCCTTTACCGCATAGTCACCTCACTGGTCCTCGCATACATTTATCTAAAAGTCCAACTTAATCTTGGCCTTAGAAGTTACCATCATTAGTAGTTTCTTATGAAACTATCCCGAAGTTACATGCAACATTCAAGGAGAAACAAACAGATCCATGTTCTTTTTAATCACTGCATGTCATTCTTCTGACTGCTTATAGCTCCACTTAATTTATTAACTAGGTCTTCCCTCTTGAAGACTTAAGCTCTTTGCAATGGTTAGGTATTTCACTACTGAGTGAGCATTCTTAAGCTTTGATGTTCTTCAAGGCACACATTTGTAGGGACTCATTTGGTAAATGTTTGAGAAAGCCAGGAAGCTAGGAGAACAGTGGAGTATTAGAGTGATTAGCAGCCTGGACCTGGGCCCTGAGGAGATTGCCGGGATTAACACCACAAAGTCATCACTGGGAACATTTGCATTTGTTCCATCCTGCCCTCCTGAACAGGGAAAGGGCATTATTCCATTGTGAGTGAGAATGGGCTCTGGAAAATGTTTTACTGAGTATCTGTATTTGTTAACATAAACTGAAAAGTAAGCGTATGTGTGTGTGTGTATGTGTGTGTGTGTGTGTGTGTGTGTGTGTGTGTGTGTACATTCGCCACTTAAGGAGAACCCGGCTAGTAGAGTAAATGAAATAAGCCTTCATGTTACTTGCATTTCATAAGAAATATAACTTTTCTATTGCCCATATAGGTGCTAAATCTCTAAAAAGCAGGACAATAGAAATACAGTTTTTGTCATTTAAGGAAAAATAAAGGCCAATGATCTGTAATGTGCCATGGGCAGTCAAACACACACACACACACACACACACACACACACACACAGTGAGAATTAAGATTTTTCTCAGAGGGATAGAAAGGATGGTTTGTTTCTTTCTCTGGCTAAAAGGTTATGACCTGTTGTGCACCGTGTGACCTGTCAAGACCTACTGACCTCTCAGTCATCCTGAGGAACATGGAACCTCTCAGTTTTGCCTTCCTCTGCAGCTCTTGCCTCCTTTCTCAACTTGACTAGAGGCATCACACACACCCAGTCAGCCAGGGTGGAAGTGTGAGGCTCACCACTCTTTGGTTCTCGGCCCCACACAGCTGCTGCCGACCCACAACCTTCCCTCTGAGTCTTTGTGAGGAAGCTCCCAGTCAGGAAAACGGCTTGCCTTCATCCACCCTTTTCAGAGTTTGTTCCACCTGTAACTACCACAAAACCTCAGTAACAGGCTCCTGTGGAAAGCAAGCAGCCTGCCTTCTTCACAGGCTCAAGCTTCTGCTCCTACTTGCTAAACTGTCCACCTGAAGGCATTGGTGGAGAGGACGTTGCCCCATTCAGTAGGCGGGAAGAATGGGGTTGTCCACATGGAACACATTTATTGAAAAAAACAAAAAACAAAAAACAAAAAACAAAACCCTAATCTTGTTACTGCAGAAATGGAAAGGATGTGGACAACTTCTCTTCTTACATGTCAGTATTGTTGTTTACAACTTTGCTCATAGGGGGAAAATTTGACGGAATGCTCTCAGAGTACTTTTCGAAGGAAGGCAAAAGCAGAGTGTCTCCATGGTGGTGAGAAGTGAAATAAAAGTCTATGATCACCACCTCCTGACCTACTTGTAGGTTATCGGTATCTACCCCACCCTGAAGCTGATTTTTCTGGCCCATGTCTTCCCCTACTTTCTGTAGGTGGAAATGCAGAGGCTTCCAGTTCACTTTACAGTGTCTATAATCCTCAACAAAGCAGAATTAAAAGCATAAACGGCCCACCTCTAAAAATAATACTAGCCATTGAAAAAGAAATTATGAGGTTTGGATTAGGTGGTGTTTCAGATTGTCTTCACCACTGCTCTTCAAGGGGCACATTTCCTCTGTGGTGTAGCAACCATTGAAAACATTTGCTTAGGGGTTGGGATTTAGCTCAGTGGTGGAGTGCTTGCCTAGCAAGCACAAGGCTCTGGGTTCCATCCCCAGCTCCAGGGGAACAACAACAACAAGATGTGTTTAGTTATAAACGTAAGTCCTTCTGGGGAAGCTCCAAATAGGGGTTCTTCAAGGTGTGTATGTTTCCTTTGTCACAAAGGAGAGAGATCATTAATATTTGGCAATTTACATATAATTTTAAAATGTGTTCAAACCCTTCAATATTTCCCATTCAACAAAAGGAAAAAAAATCTATATTTATTCAGTATTGAGGTGGATCCATTCAAGCAGCTCAGTAGTTCATTACTTGTCTGGGATATATTTTAAGGTGTTAATCAAATGGGAAGTGCTTTCCTTTGAGAGAGAGAGGATCACTATGTAGCCCTGCCTAGACTGGAACTCACTATGCAGACCAGACTGGCCTTGAACACACAGAGCTCCATCAGCCTCTGCATCCTGAGTGCTGGGTTTAAAGGAGTGTGCCACAATGTGTGGTGGAACTTTTTTTTTATTCTTTTTAAATTTTCATTGCATTTATGTAAGGAAGAAAGGACTATGGTACACTTGTGGCAGTCACAACTTTAGGGATATAGTTCTTTATTGTCTGCCATGCGGATCTCAGGACAAGAACTCAAGTTGTCAGGCTTGGTGCTACCTTTACCCACTGAGTCATCTCGCACATCTTGCAGGCAGCTAAAGCCAACTAACTGCTTAATTAATGAATTAATTTGGGTAGGTAGTGCTGGAGGCTGAACCCAGGTGAATCTCATGAACACTAGGCAAGAGTTCTACGACTAAACTACAATCGCAAGCCTCCAAAGCACTTTTTATATTACAGACTCCCTACCACACACATGGTTTCTTCCATTCTTCAAGAGCAAACACTCAGCAATGAGTTAAGAATACTTTCAGAAGTAACCTACAAAGGTCCTGGAGAGATGGCTCAGTGGTTAAGACGACTCAGCTGGCTCTTTCACAGACCTGTTTTGCCTGGGTTCAATTCCCAGCAGACGTGTGGTGATTTACAATTGACTGTCACTCCACTTCTAGGGGATAGGACATTCTCTTCTGATCTATGAGGGCATGATATATATACATATGTGTGTATATATATACATATATACACACTACATGCATATATATATGCATGTAGTATGCTAACATACATGCAAACAAAAATTATATGCACAAAATAAAAATAAAATAAATCTTTAAAGAGAAAGAACCCATGGAAATATGTACATACATATACACAAGACTCTCTTCTTTACATATATGAGAATGTTATTCATATTTTCTACATTATTTTAACTTGTCATGCCTTGGAGATTGTTAAACAGCCACAGATAGATAGACACTATTATCTTTATATAACTTCATTATAGGCAGATGTACATATACATTTTTATTTTTAACAAAACCATAAGTTTCCATGGTATACATATGAACAAATTCTTATTTTTAGATACTTAGATAATTTCTTGTTTGTTTGTTTGTTTGTTGTTTTATTACAAGCAAATACTGTCCATTTTCTCCCTCTGTGTAGGTAAAAGACACGGAAGTGAAGAAAATATCATGTGCTTCCAAAAGGTAAGAGCCACCAACTACCTTCCACGCAAGATTGCTTCTTCTACATGGCTGCACTGTCCTTGCTCTATTATTCTGAGGCAAGTTTCTTTCATAAATATTTCATAATGTACTCCGCAAAAGAAAAGAACTTTTTTTTTAAGTCATGAGGTAGAAAGATGGCTTACCAGTTAAGAGCACATACTGATCTTCCAGAGGACCCAAGTTCAGTTCCCAGCATGCATGTCCAGTGGCTCACAACTGACTTTATTGCCCAGCTGTTAGAGGATCTGACACCCCTTTGTGGCTTCCCAGAGCACCTGCACACGTATGACATTTGCATACACACATGAAACGCACACATACACAAAAATAAAAATAAACATTAAAAAAAAATCACACCACATGCCATTACTATACTTTAAAGTTTAAAAAGAATTTCTTAGTCTGGTCATGGTGGTCCATATCTTTAAGCCTAGCACTACGGAGGCAGAGACAGGTGTGTCTCTGTGAGTTTGCAGTCAACCAGAGCTACACAGTACGACCCTGTCTCCAAACAGCTACAAACTCCCAAAGAGAAAACATTATGTGACCTCAGTGATATTCTGTCAGCATTCATACGTGCCTTCTGGATGATTGCTGAGATCACACTCGTTATACTCACATTTATTTATTCAATTCCAAAGTTGTTAAACATCAGATTTCAAACAAGGTTGAGAAGTTACATGTAGGGGATATGTCTTCATTTCTGAACTCCTTTTCCTCCTCGCAAAATTTTTGGTGTTGACGTTATGTTGTTTGTCCTCCAGTTTCACACATGCCAAGTTTTGCTGGCTGCATTGCATGGTGTTTAATATGTTCTCCTTTCTCCCTTGTATATTAGGTAAACTGGTGCTTTGGTCAGGTCCTTTGGATATTCGCAAGGTTATATCCTAGATGTTATTGGAGCGTCCTTTAGGAGAGGCTTGGCATCCTCATGTCCAGATTATCAGGAAAGTACCTGGAGAAGAAATCCATCCAGGTGTATTTTTCTCTTCTAGTTCATATTTTGGTAAGTGCTACCAAATTACTAAATTTGCTCCCCACAGAAATCCTGCCATTTCCACATTCCCACCTGAAACAAATGAGAGTGTGTCTTCCACCACGGAATGTGGAAAAGCTCTTTCAGTCTTTGTCAATCTGATAATTGAAAAAGGTGTTATCTTGTGAAGCGCTAATACCATTTTATCTGACTGAAACTACATTTCATGTGGCTGTATAACACCTTCTTTCTCTACTAGCTCATAAGGGTGTCACACTGCAGGACAAAATGCTTTTAAACTGTAGTAACAATCCAAAGCATCCATACAAGCCAAACCAATGGCTGCATGTGCAGTATCTGTGGAAATTTAATGTGAGGGCACTGACACGTGGGCCATGCTCCTGCTTTTGCTTGTGAGTGCAAATGGAGAACAAAGAAATCTTGCAAATAGATGGACCACCTCATCTCCAAACCCATGTCTGGAGCATTAGCTCTGTGCCAAGCATGGGACCCAGAGTAGATGAAGGCTGTGGTCACTGGACTAAGAGTTCACAGTCCAGGAAGGGAGGCAGCACACTTAACCATAGTGTAGTTAAAAATTAGAGGAGGGAACATATCACATCAGTTGGAGGGATCAAGAGTGGCATTTTCCAAAGGGCCTTGAAGAATGGGTAAGCCTTAGAAAGGCTTATCAGATGAGGGTAACATTCCAGATAACAGGAAGGGCAAAAGGCAAGTTTGGAGATGGAAAAAGTCCAAGTCAAGTAATCCTGAGAGAGCCGCTTTAGTGAGGCTGGAGATAAAGGACCCATGACTACGTGTGAAGAGACCACAGGGCTGGAAATCTTTTAGAAAGCCAAGTGAGTTAGCAAGGCTATTTATGACATAGAATAGTTCAAGTATTTAAGATAAAATAATTGTGCATTTTATAAAAAGTGAAAAGTCCAAATACAGTTGTTGGTGTGTTTTGAAATAGTATCACATGGAATGGATCTTTCTAATGTGTGTGTGTGTGTGTGTGATAACTTTAAAAGACTTACTTTAGTTTTTATGTGTATGAATGTTCTGCCTGCACGTATGTATGTGTACCATGTGTACACCTAGTGCCCAAGGAGGTCAGAAGAACACAATGTGTCTCTGGGTGCTGGAGCTGCAGAGTTGGGGGCTACAGTGTGGGACCTGAGGGCTGAACCTGGGTCCTCTCTAAGAACAGTAAGTTCTGTTAACTGCTGAGACATCTCTCCAGCCAATTAGTCAATAGCTTTGAAGCCTCAATTCCCAGTAGCAGTCAGGGAAACATTTCTGTCAAGAGGGAAATATTCTGTCTTCATGGACTAGCCCAGAGGCCAGTAACCAGATGCGGCTTTTGAGGGACAAACAAAACTGGGGGATTGACTCAGTTGATGTTCATTCAGTGAAAAAATTAATTAAATTGAAAATAGTATGTTTGAAACTGAAAAAAAAATTAGCTATTCCCTTTCCTCTAAAAAATTGAATTATCATTTAAAAATACCACCCACCATGACTTTGTGTCATTTCCTGTTTATTCTACAAGGATAAGGTGCAGTTGCAGTATGGAACAATAGCACATTACACACCCAGAACCCTCCATTTGCAATGGAGTGATCATTTCCTTCTGTATTCCACATTTACTGGACCCCTTTAAAAAGCAAAAACAAAGAAACAGAACAACAAAGGCAGGAATGTGGGTGCTGCACACCACATGCTACCATGTAGATACGGATGAAAGTTCCTAGGAGAAACATGGCCTCCAAGGTTTTTAACTTGGTCGCCCTACCCCCCACTACGGATACATCACCCCACTACTGATATGCTGTGGGTTCTCAATAAAGAGTCCCTTTTGTGAACTTTTGAGAACACAGAATTTCAGATTCCTTAGCACTTTTCTCAGGCCTTTGAGCTTGTGAAATTCAGAGCAGCGCAACTAAGGAACACTATTGTCCAGAGAAATAAGCCCCTCTGAGAGACACCAGGAGTCCACGATAAAACATCCACGTTCCATAGAAAATCCAGACATTTTCATCAAAAAAGCCTCCAAAGATAAATAGAATGTCCTTCTAAACCACAGGTTTTTAATCTTATAAAGTGTCTAAGTTCAAGCTAAACAAAGAACTAAGGAAAACTAACATTGACTAACTTGCTTTTCTCAAGGTGGTGACCTAGATCCTCATCACAAGGCATTTTCAAAGAGGCTACCTCCCCTAAGCCAGGGATGAGTTTAAGCTAGGGAAAGCTGCAGAGCCCTCACAGCTGCAGGGATTTTTTCAAGACAAGTAAATTACAATGACTTATTTCAAAAGAGGGAGAAATGAGATCAGAGAGTGAAGATCCAAAGTGAAGTCAACAACCTCTGTAGAACAACTTAAACTAAGGAGACATATGGGTTGATTGTGAACCCAACACTTTGTTCATCATGTCATTGTCCTAAGGCATCAAGTCCTTGCTCACCTGATTTCCAGAAAGTCATTAGTGAAGCCTTTTCAGATATGTTGAATTCTTTATCTGCCATGCTTTCTGACAGGACAATTTACCTATTGTTTAGGTCCAATTTCAACC
Organism: Meriones unguiculatus; assembly: GCF_030254825.1. Taxonomy (NCBI): domain Eukaryota; kingdom Metazoa; phylum Chordata; class Mammalia; order Rodentia; family Muridae; genus Meriones; species Meriones unguiculatus. Next base: position 120,592,315 of record NC_083369.1, read on the forward strand.
CTCTAGCCTCCTAGAGTCTAGGAGGCAGAAGTTAACAGATCTCTCTCCTCCTCTTATTCTTCAAGCTATTTAAACTTGTAGATGTATACCACGTCCTTTCTCTGACAGGCTGACTTCCAGGAACTAACCCGTGGTTTTGAAAGCAGAGTATTTTCCATAGCAGGCTGTATTACTTTTTGCTGACATTATTCATGTATTCTGAAACTCTGCCTTGGAGCTTTTACAATGGACTACCTAGAAAAAAGAATCAAAGAACAATAAACAACAAAAGAACAGGAGTCTTAAATATCTAAATGTTCTTTTTCCCCCTTCACACGTTGTTCACTAGGTGAGCACTAAGAATGTGGAAAGCAAGAATAAAATAAATTTCCCAAGGTCTCTCTAGTGTTTTCTTTATGAGTCTATAAATAATGCAAGAATGCATGGTTTTTCATTTTAGAGTTTGGGGAACAGATCCTGAAAATTAAGCTGTCACTTTGTACTCACATTTCCTCACTCAGACTTGCTCTTTACTTTTTCTTTTTAAGTTCCACAATGGGCAGAACTATCCCCTTCCTACCTGGAATTAGTTAAATATTAACGATTTAGATTTTTTTGAGATGTCTTAGAATTAATCATACAGACTGACAAAAAAACAAAACAAATCAAAACAAAGAACCCAGTAGAACAAGCTCTTGTCATGGCTGTTAGAAGAACAGTTTTCTGAGCACTTTGAGCAAATCTGGGCTGTGTGTCCAGGCTCAATTTTCAGGGCTATCTCCACTTTGAAACATAAGAAAAGCCATGATTTTTTAAAATTTATTTATTTATTATTTATACAGAGTTCTGCTTACATGTACACCTGCATGACACAAGAGGACACCAGATCTCATTACAGATGGTTGTGAGCCACCATGTGGTTGCTGGGAGTTGAACTCCTTTGGAAGAGCAGTCAATCCTCTTAACCTCTGAGCCATCTCTCCAGTCCGATTTTTTTTTTTTTTTTAAATGAGGATTCAAGTGTGCTTTGTGCTTAAGTTGGAAACATTTCAACATTTAAGTTCTGGTGGAAGCTCTCTGCTTTACAACAGAAAGATCCAAGGATGGAGTGGAAGCAACTTACTGATGAAAGAATCCTTGTGACAAGTCACTGCTGTCTCTCTGGCAGAAATGGTGTCTTGCTCTAACCAAGACTGAGCTGGGAACCACACATTTTTCAGTGGTACATTTTAGCATTATTCTATAGACTCCACCTGCAAAGCAAAGGAAGCTGAACATGGCCCCTTCAAAAGAGTAATTGGACAATTCCAAATTTTGAAATTACACATTCTTTTGGGGCTCCAAATGAGGGCAGTAAGGGGTTTTATGTGAACGACAGTGTCTTAACCCTCAAAGAACTTCAGATGTCATTCTCTGGGATAGCATTTTGAAAATAATAAACTGTGTGACAATTAGACATGACAAGATAAGGCATTGGGGAACTTTTCTTGAACTCTGAATTTTCCAAGTTTCAATTTGTGAAAACCAGAAGAGGCTTTTTTTTTTCTTTTTTTTTTTTTAATAAGGTCAACACCATGAGAGAGGGAAGATAAACATCTCATAAAATGTATATTATTAAGGGCTGTTTAATCTCAATAGTGGAGGGCTTTCCTATTATGTCAGAGGCCATGGGTACTGCCCAGGAAAAAAATATAAGAACCATACTATATAATTAGTAGGGAACAAGATGATACACATGTGTATCAGCTGAATTTCAAAAAGAAAGCAGTATGAAATAGAAAGAGCCCTTCACCCTGAGTCATGCCAGCAATCTCAGCACTTCAAAAGCTGAGGCAGAAGAATCACCATGGGCTCAAAGGACAGCCTGGGTTACATAGTAAGTATAGGCCAACCTAAGCTGCAGACTGAGATCCTGTCCAAAACAAACAAAAAGCAAACCAAACAAGAAGTGTTCAAAGCCAAACGTGGTAATGCTAACCTATGATCCTAACACTCAAAAGGCTGAGGTAAGAGGGTCACAAACTCAGGATCAACCTCAGCTACACAATGAGACCCTGTCTCCAGAAAGCTGTATAAATGTTAAACTAGCTGAAGTCTGATGACCTGAGTTCTAGTTTAGCTGTATAACTTTGAACAAGTCACTTAAACTCACTGTGCTAAAAGTTTGATTAAACATGCTCTTTAAGAACCCACTGGTTTTACACTTTGTAGTTTGGTTGTTCTTATTAGTGCACAGGTGTGGAGAAACAGCCCCACACAGACATACGCAAGCCCTATTTTTGTGGCATATAGCAGTTGCTACAGGCAACTGCCGTAGAAAAGGAAAGAGGTTGAGGCTAAATTTCTCACAGGTCTGGAGGGCTTGGAGGAGCCTAGGCCAAGTTTGAACCTTTGTTATTAAGTCACGAAATGCCAGCCAGTTCTCTCCAGCCAGGTTCTAGAGCACAAGATAGGTAGAGCGACAGTTACATTTGTGGGTTAGAGTTAGGTTTCCTCCACTTGATCTTCCTGTGTGGCTTTGGAGCTGTGGTTCTGAGATGGTTTGGATCTGAAATACAGGTCTCCAGTGTAATGGCCTTGAGACATTGTGAGGCTTTTAAGCGGTCTGGTGAGTGGATTAATGTCTTTTCCACGAGGGTGCGTTAGCTGTGCTGAGATTCAGTTCTTATGGGAGTGATATGGTTATTACCGGGACAGGTTGGAAAATGAGTATGGCGCCTCCCTTTTATTTTCTGCCATGAGCTGAAGCTTTATGAGGCAGAACAGAAACATAAGAAATACCATGCCCGTTGGCTTCCAGAACCAGGGGCTAAAACCGTTCTTTTTTTCTCTATAAATTACACAGCCGCTGATAATTCATTACAGCAGCAGAAAGTGGACCAACCACTCTGTTTAGCTAAATGGCCTTAGTGTCCTCAATTGTAAAATGAGGAGAAAGCAAAAACCTTAGCTCACAGAGTTGTTCAAAGAATCTCTTCATATGTGTGTCATATATGTGTGTGCATGGGACTTAGAATTCTGTAGGATACAGTTGTACACATTCAATAAATATTAGCTATGATTATGAAATGAACAAGGAATGAACCCTCTATTAACAGAGATGGATTGATGACTTGGGAACACAGGCAAAGCTATAGTAATAGCCAATAGCCATAGCGTGGATGCTGAATAATAAAGAGAGGAGAGGAAGTAGCTAGAGCTACTGATGGAAATACTGCCCAGTGTGGTCCTTACTAGCTACCTCTACTACCCAGCGCTTGCAATGTGTTTAGTCTGAAATGAGATAGGTTTTAAATATTAAATAAATGGAAGGTTCTGAAGACTCATTACTCCTAAAGGTTATATATATATATCTCATTATGAGTGTTTTATACTGATTACACGTTCAAATGAGTATGTATGTGTATGTGTTTGTTTACTTATCTATCTATCTATCTATCTATCTATCTATCTATCTATCTATCTATCTATCTATCTATCTAGGGTATTATCCATGCTAGACAAGTGTTCTATTGCATAAGTACACTCCTAGCCTACTATTTTTTACCTGTCTGTCTGTCTGTCTGTCTATCTATCTATCTACCTACCTACCTACCTACCTACCTACCTATTTAATGTGTGTGGGGGTTCTGTCTGTATGTTTGTCAGTGTATTACTTGTCTGCCTGGTGCCTGACAAAGTCATAAGAGTCGAATCCCCTGGGACTGAAGTTACAGATGGCTGTGAGCTGCCACGTGGAGACTGGGAACTGAAGTAGATTCCTCTGGAAGAAGAACCAGTGCTCTCTAATGCTGAGCCATTTCTCCAGCCCCATATTTTTCCCCTTTAAAGAGGCCATTTGAAACACTGGAATTATTTATGTACCCACACTTGATGGTGTTTACCTTTAATCCTAGCACTAGAGGCAGAGCAGAGGTAGGCAGATCTCTGTGAGTTCAAGGCCAACCTGGTCTACATAGTGAGTTCTAGACCTGCCAAGGCTATTACAGAGAAACCATGTCTCAAAAAAATAAAATAAAATAAAACAATGTGTATGATACTCATTATCTTTTGAGTGAACAGTATTGCTGTAAAGTGCCACAGACTCTCACTGTCCCAATCCTCCAACACTCTTTTCTGATCCTCTCTCACTTGGAAGGTAATGAGCCAGGTGACTTTGCTCCTGACACTTCTAGTTCCCTTCTTATACCATGTGTGTGCCATGAGCTTTTGTCCAAAGCTCTAAAGCAACCCATGTTTCATTACTCAGAGCAGCACTGGACTTTGACTACTGACTCTGAATGCTGTTGGAGTCTCCTTCATGGTGACAGTCAAGATTCCTGAGATAGTGCTGAGGGGTGGGACATATCTGTGAGCACTGGCTTTACCATAAACTGACATATACAGACCTATCTGCGAGCACCAGTTTCACCATAGACTGATGGTGCTCTCTCAGTCACATTACCTGTCCTCTCCCTGCTCCCTCTTATCTACAACAGAAGGGTTACCCCAACGATGAGTGAGGTAACACGGCTATAACATGTATAAAGTAACCGGGGCAAAACCTAACACACAGTAAACACTCATCAATGTTGCAGACTACTAACCCCATTTTTGCTGGCGAGGAAGTCTGAATTGTTAATACTGTTTGGAGTCTTGGTGAGTAAGCTCCTGAGGGTATCCTTCCCATAATGGAATCACCAATGATTTCAGATAAAAATAGCCATGAAAGCCATTGTTGGTCACCAGTTGAAATAAAGAACGGTCTTCTTAGATGTGAAATAATTACGGCAGTGGTTTAGAGACTGCAAACAGGGAACAGTGAGCAAGGGAGATGGAGACTGGAGTCACTCACAGCCTGTGAGCCTGTGTAGGGGCCCTTTTTTTGTTTTTTTTTTTTTTAAGCCAGTGTGAATAAGAATAACACCTTCATCGTGTCCCTCTCAGTTTTCAAGTGGAATATCAAACAAGATGAAGCACACATGTGGATGTGCTTTGGACACAGCTGAGCTGCTGAATAGGAACAATAGTCCCTTCATCTCCTAAAGACAAGAGAAAACAATTGAAGCACAGTGAAACTTCAGTACTTCAGAAAAGCACAAGCCACCTTGTGTTAAATCAAGCAAGGAAGGTTTCCTGTAGGAGTTGGGAGTTGAAGCGACCCTGAAAGAATGTAAAGAGAAAATGAGAGACCCTTGGTTTTCCAAATTCTGCATGTGTCTGTGTCATGTGGTAAAAGTTCAATCCCCTTTGGACATATGCATAAAAAGGTTTTCTGAATATCCCTGCTGAGTTTCATGAAAGTGTACCTTATTCATAGCATGGGTGGAGTAATGTGAAACCTGGGTCTCAGGCGCCTATGCTTTCTTTTGTGGATTGTTTTTCCAATATGGTAAATTTGCATGGAGTATTTCCATGTCAATTCCTGATAGACGTTACTCTCCGAGATCAAACACTGTGTGTTATCACTTATATCCAACAAAGATGGTTGAATACAGGAGCTGGAGAGGTGGCTCAGAGATTAAGAGCATTAGCTGTTCTTCCAAAGGTCCTGAGTTCAATTTCCAACATCCACATGGCTCACAAATATCAATAATGAGATCTGTTATCCTCTTCCTGTGTGCAGACAGAATGCTGTATAAATAAAAAAAAATAATCTTTGGGCTGGATAGTCTGCTCAAAGGTTAAGAGCATTGGCTGTTCTTCCAAAGGTCCTGAGTTCAATTCCCAGCAACCACATGGTAGCTTATAACCATCTGTAATGAGATCTGGTGCCCTCTTCTTGCCTGTAGGCACACATGCAGGTAGAATACTATATAAATAAATAAACAAGTCTTAAAAAAGATGGTTGAATATTTAAATAAGCATCCTGATGTACAAGGAACTATACCTTAAATATCCAGTAAAGTATATGTGCAGAAAAAAAAGTTCATGACACAGACAAAAAGCCAGTCTCCATTAATCCTTAACACACCATCTCCGTTCTTTCTCCAGAGGTAACTAATTCATTACTATAATTATTGTCAGTTAAAAGGAAGCTGGAGGGAAAAGAGGTGGGGTGGGAGGAGCAGCAAAGAGGGGCAAATGAGATAAAGAGCAATGATTTATGGGGTGGGAAGAGACCTCAGTGGTAATCTACTAAGTGACGCTTAAATGCCATTCAGCTAGTTGGTGACAGAGCACAGGCTCAAGCTGAGATGCCCCAATTCTCACTCCAGGTCCCCACTGCCTGGTTTAAGGGAAGAAGGATATTGGAGTCGTCAGTGGGAAGAGAAAAAACCAAATTCCCAGCCTCAGCAGTCTTAGATTCCCAGCCACTCCCCTTCTTTGAGATGCAAAAACCTCTCCCTCACAGACAGTTCAAACCCCCTGCCTTTAAGCTTCCCCTTTCTCCCCTAAGTCACTCCAAAGACCTTCTCTGGGAGCTAGCTGGGTCCTTGCAGAGAAATCCCTTTGAATTATCTGTATTTACTGGGAGGGCATTGCTTGATCTCTCGGTTACATATTTTTAGATAGAGTTAAAGAATTGCGAATGTTATCTAGTAGTTTCCAGATGGGGGTAGAGAGTAAACATTTAATGTTCATCTCGAGCTTGCAAAGCAGAGAAACACCGAGGTTTCTGATGTCCCTCCATTCAATTATTCACTCTAGTCGCAAGAACAACAATACAAGTGTCAAAACATGCTGAGAAAAGTCTCTTGACAGAGTTGAAGTTCTCTCCACTATCACAAAATCTACAATCTACTTGGGTGGAAGGACAAAGCTCAATTATCCATAATGGCCTCTGCAGAGCCATAATAATACCTCACCTAATTAGCATGTTAGCATATGCTATAAAATATGATAATTTTCAACTCAGATGAAAGATTTTTATTCTTTCTCTCTGTAAAAGGCTGGGGTGGAAATCCAATTCATGACATTCCTTAACAACAGTGGGAACACTGTTTCCACACTGCTCCCTCCAAAAGGTGTTTCTGAAAGCTAGAGATAGATGCCTTTTAGAAAAGTAGACTGCATTTTTTGGCACAATACTTAATTCTCCTTCAATGACATGCCGGGACATAGGGAGGAATTCCATTCAACCTGATGATGCAGAATTTGAATCCAAATGCTGGAACCGTTCGTATAACTCTTTGACATGAAGTCAGTCCATAAGAAGTACATATGAAGGTTGATCAGGCTAGCCTTTCTCTTTGGAATTGTATGGTTAAGAAAAACCTAAGAAGATATTAGCTTCTGAGGAAAATGCCAACCTGCAGCTTGTGACTTTGAACATTAAGTTGCATGTAGGTGGCCAAATGTTCATCACAGTCTGGGATTTCCATCTGGAGTGAAGTATAAAAAGTGAAACACTGCTCATTTACAGATTTACCTGTGCAGTTACTGGCTTTCTCGAAACTCTTGGAATGGAAGATGGTAGTTTAAGTGTCTTCTCAACCTGGTACAGGTTATGAAGATTGTAGTTAAATTGTGGAGATGACCAGAATGTTACCAGTTTTCTCTTCAGAGTCTCTTTCACTGCTTTGCATTCTCTGTTGAATCCCTGAGCCTGTGAGAGAGAGGCCAGGATCCTGGAGAACAGGTATCAGGAAGAAAGAACAAGAAGGGTAAGGACAAACTCAAGAGCACCTTCATAACACTCCTACAGGAAACCTGAGCTTCAAAGCAAAGGATCTACAGTTTGTTTCAAAGTAGTTAATAGAGTAGGGTGCTTGAGTGTTCCCCTAGCATGTGCCACACCCTGGCTTTTATCTCTGACACTATGAAGGGAAAAAAAAAAAAAAAGAAAAAAGAAAAGACCATGGCAGTGGTTTTCTTTGTTTTGGTTCTGTGACAGCTTGTGGAGGCATTTTAGATAGATTTTTTTTTTTTTTGGAGCCTCAGTTTCTTCAATCTGCTAAATGAAGCAGTTAGATTAGTTGATCAATTAGGACTTCCCAAAGGACCTTGCCAAACTACAATACTGCTTCCAACAGTCCTTGAAAAGTGATTTCCAGGCTTAGCGCTGTCATTTATAGAAAATTTCAGCACATACTGTTGAAAGAAAAAGAGAAGATAACCTGGAATTGGGCAAAAATCAAAGACAAATTTTAATTTGGCCTTCTTTCCACGAATTGTGTTAGTCAGTCAAATCCCGGAAGCATATCTTTGGCTATAAATGAGCAAAAGTAATGTCAGAATTAATTTTTTAAGAGCTTTAGGCCTTAGTTTCAAGACTTTTAGTCAAACTTGGTAATGTTGCAGTTTAAGAAATACACAGTGTGCACAGAGAGATAATTAACCAAATACAGAGATTAACTTAAGGATAGCGGGTTGAATTGTAAGTGAAATAGTTGAAATTGAGGAAGCTAAGCAACTGTCACCCAAAGAAAAGATGCATAGGCCACTTTCTTTATAAACCAAAATATAAAATAAATTCTCATTACTACCGTACTTAAATTTCTGACACAGAAATAAAAATCAAAGAAATGTATGATGTCTTTTCTTCCAGAAAAAAATTAAAAACATTGCAGAGCACAATTTGAAGAAATACATTTTGAAGCTTAATGAAGAGAGATAATTAGCTGAGTGAGTCAACAAAGGTATCAAGAAATAGAGCAAAGAAAAACTGATTCTTACTTTTGTTAGGTGATTAGACAAACTGATGTGATCCGTTCAGTTTCTAGTTTCTTGATTATCCTTTCATATTCAGTTTAGAAAAAAAATAACTTAAAATAAACATAAGGCTATAGCTATAAGCAGTAACCAATAAAAAGACATTGAGCCCACATAATACTATAAGTAATACGATATAATACAATACAATGTGGAAATCAGTATTTCTGTAATAAAACATGACGTGATTAAAATACACAATGAAAGAAAACAAATTTGATTTCAGATCAGGCATCCCATAGTATGAGTGGGTCTGAAGGCTGCAACATTTTCAAGGTCTGTATATTATTCAGAAGAAGCTGTATACTACTGTGGTCAAGATCCAGTGGTTTCCACGCTTTAGTTTTTTTTTTTTTTTTAAGAGTTATTTATTTTATGTATATGAGTGTTCTATCTGCATTTACATCTGCAATAAGAGGGAATTAGTTCACATTACAGATGGTTGTGAGCTATCATGTGGTCGCCGGGAATTGAACTCATGAAAGAGCAGACAGTGCTCTTAACCACTGAGCCATCTCTCCATGCTTTCGTTTATAATGTCTTGAAGGCACAGTTGCAAATCAAATATCTATAAAAGAATTTGCAGATTATCAAATATTACATTCTAAAAATACAGTTTAACCTTAGCTATTGACTAGAACTATTTGTCTTTTTCTCCAAAATCAACAAGCAGACTCTATATTTAAATGGCTGTGTTTATTGTGCTTGAGATCTTCCAAGGAAACACTGAACTTTGGTCTAGTTAATTAATTATAAAAATCATAAAAGATTTAACATGCTGTAGTATATAGTACTTTTTACAACACATCCAACATATTGTTTGCTTCTTTGAGTATTTAAAACAATCCTAGATTAATGTTTCTCAGCTTGCAAGTTGCTCTATCCCCTATCTAAACATTTTCACAAATATGCAGCCCATGCCTGAATCCTTTCCACATTTCTCTTGGCTTTTATCTTTCCCATTTTAATTCACAAAGATGCTTTAATAAGTAGCAACTGTGGAAACGGCATCGCTAAAAGTCGCTTGTCTTGTTGATGTTAATCTTTTTTGTTTTTTAAATTTAGGGAGTAGAGTTTCAAGTAGTAAAAATCCATTAAGACTTTAGAAAGTGTGGGGTGATATGAGCAGGTCACCCTTTTCAGAGAGAATGGGAGTACAATGCAGAGCTCCAATTAGGGCCATTCATTACAGTTTTAAATAATAAGCCTGTGTCCTTCCACCTTTGATTTTTTTTAATGATTAATTTTTCTGTTGACTTAGACATCCTTTTAAACTCTCAAAAGGAAAACGGATTACACTTGTTTCAAGAAAAGAAATTTTCTTCTATATATATGTAGAGCTCTTCTGCAAGCAGTGTCTTTTGAAGACTCCCCACGACAATGAGTGCTAGCCCAGTTATTTAGGTTGTCCAAAGCTTTCATTGTGCTGCTTTCAGGCATCTGGATAATTCAACATGTTGCACTCAGAGCCCCTTCTTATGAAGCATGAAAAAGGCCAGACAGCAATTCCGCTTCCTTCACGAGACAGTGGAACAGGTTTCTTTAAGCTCAGTAGAGACGACTGCCAAGCTGAGGATAAAGGTTATCTTTTTTTTTTTTATTATTTCTTCATGTGTTAAAGGTTATCTTTTAAAAAATAATTTATTTATTGTTATTTTATGTGCATTGGTGTTTCACCTGCATGTATGTCTGTGGGTGTCAGATCCTGGAGTTACAGTGTGAGACGCCATGTGGGTGCTGAGAATTGAACCTGGGTTCTCTGGAAGAACAGTCAGTGCTCTTAATTTCTGAGCCATCTCTCCAGCCCTGTAAAGGTTATCTTTAAGGAGAGCAGGGGAGAGGAAGAAGAGAGATGGGGAAAGGTGGTGTGGGAGAGAGAGAGAAGGAGGGATAGAAAGAAGCAGGGAGAGAGAGAGAGAGAGAGAGAGAGAGAGAGAGAGAGAGAAACTGATTCCATTGTGCTCTTTTTCCACTCCAAATAGTTGGTAAATGGGCAAGTTTTGCTTCAGCTGTCATGGACACAATATTAAATGACTTAATGTTTCTTCTAAATCTGTCTTTGTTTTGACTTCTTGATTACAACATTTAAAAAAAAACATCCTGGTGTAAGATTATGAAATAATTGGACAGATTTTTTTTTTTTATATCTTGGTTTGCTTACTTAGAAAAATGTTTTTTGATGAATTTCTGGTGACTGTTTTGGATATAAAACTTGATCATTTATCATATTCCATATCATGACACATTTTTCTCTTAGAAGACATATAATGATATAAAGATGGACAAATATAATTTAAAAGATGGATTAAAAAAGCACTATGTGTAAAACATTACTGTTTCACAGCTTTTTCTTTGATTACAGTATTATAGTCTGCTAGCAATTTTATGGTTTAATACCAGAAGTTCCACTTTTAAGGTCACATAAACAGGAAAATTAAAGTGTTTCAAACAGAGTGTAAAAAAATACCTTTAATACTATTTAATCTTAATAATGAATTACTTTAATGTCTACTGAGGCTATTCCCAAAGTAGAAGAATTAATTTGGAAACATTTTTTCCTACTGATGTAAATAAGATATTCTTACATATTTTTAATATTTGCCTACACATTTTGATTTTAAATACTAAGGCTGTAAAAATAGAGTTATTGGTCCCAAAAGCCTTGTTTTGACATACAACTGAGAGAAGCAATGACCCACAGAATAATGTAATTGGAAAGCACCACATATTAAGTAAATTTGTTGCATATAAGTGTTTGTACCAATGCCACCCATCTGACTTGCAAAGAGATAATTTAATTCTATTGAAATTATCCTTGTCATTGAAAACAAAATTCACACAGTAATAAAAATAAGAAATGTTTGTAAATAAGATAAGGATGTAATACAGTATTTAAAAGAGAAAAGTTTATTTACAAGTGAAATTTAATAACATACATATTTGAACATTCATATCTCAGAAGGTTGATCTTCCCCTTTCAGCCACTTAGTCTGTGTAGAAATCTTTTGAGAGTATAATAAATATGTTTTTGAACTTTCAACATTTTGATATCCAACTAAATTCGGTGTATGTACATTCAATAAGTGAAGCTTTAGGTTCCTTATCAAAAGATAAATCTTTGATATTAAATTCACATGGACTTTATTTAGTTAAAGATATATTGCTTATTTTATTTACATACTTATGTTCATTGTACGTGCTATTGCAAAGAAATAGTAAATAGATATTCACTATGATTCCCAATTTTTCTGTTGGTAATATAAATTTTCATTTACAAATTACTGCTTGGTACCCAAGAAATAAAAAGAAAATTCTCAAGTTGATTTTCTTTGATATTTTTGCCATTTAAAACAAGATGATTCATTTAAAATTATAAAAATGTTTATAAGTAAAAAAAGATTTAAAAAACTATGGAGACAAGGTTGATAGAATTTTAACAATTTCACAGTTCTTACTTCAGGGGCAAGTAGGAAAACAGCATTTGATTTATTTATTTTTTCCTTGGGATCCCACTCTTTTCAAAAAATTCAGTGAGTGTTTTGATTTTCTGGCTTTGTTTTAGGCCTCATAAGCATTAACACGGACACACAAAACACATATGTATAGCAAAACGTATTTTTCAATAGGACACATAATTTCTGAGAATACAAGAGACCTCAACTGGAAGGGTAGGTACAAAATTTTAAAGTAGTAAATACACGTGGAACAAAAGCTCTATTCTAGTTGTGGGAGGAACATAATACTCTTAAATTACTTTCCGGTTTCCATGGGGACCTTTTGTTCTAAGACACAAATCATTAAGTCTCATAGAGGCACTTAATATGATTTTTAAATCAAATGAAAAGATTGTTAAACTAGACAAAAATGTCAATTACTAGTATTTTTAAAGGTATTAAAATCCAAAGTACTTGACATTGCTGATTATGCTTCACAATTAAGTCTAGAGGTGGTTACAGAAGAATATATATCCTTTCCCCTTTCAGGGGAATAGCTCAAATTATCTCTGGGGTAGGACAGTATACTGGATATAGTTTTTGATTTTGGTATTAATTTATTTTTATTTTTTTAATCTACCATTAACACAAAATATTGGCAAGAACTTAAACTTGTGCTCAGAATTCTTAGGCTCATAAAAGATAACAGATTCATCCTCCCTTTGGCCAATTTTCATACCTTTCTCTTAGAGAATATCTGGATTTCTGTGTGGGTATGTGTGCTATAGGAAAAGTCCATAAGTGCGTATACAAGTATATGATTTGGTTATGGATTCACATTGATCCAGCTGGAAGTATAGCTTGGGGGAGAACATGCGAGGAATTGTGGCTCTTTTATTTTTCAGAATGTCAGAGTATTGTTTGTCTCACAATACTGAGACAAGCAGGAGCCTGGTGGGAGCCTGGAGCCTTAAGCTCTAGGCTGTGGTCTGGGGGAGGGGACAGGGTTGCGAGGTCACAAGCTCTTAGCTTTTAGCCTCAGCATGACCACAAGTTTTAAAGCAGGAAGGGATCACGAGCTTTTCTTTGAGCTGTTGTTGTACCCAGTTCGCAAGACCCCAAAAGGCCACCAGCCACACCAGGATTCAGAAATCGTCTGCAAAAGCAAAGAACCTTTATTTCGGGGTTAAGCTCGAGCTTGAGCTGACATAGCAGTCAGAGGCCAGGAGCTCCTAGCTTAGAAAGAAGTTGATTTTTATAGGGTTTTTAGCAAGGGGAAGGGGCTTCCAGACTTGGTGGTTACATGATTGGGTGAGATTTAGCAAGAGCAGGCAATTGGCTAAAGGTAACTATTTTGGCAACCACAAAGAAAACATAATTGTTTCAGCAACCACAAGGACAGCAATCATTTCTACCTGTGTCCTGATTGACTGGTGTCAGGGTGGGCACACTGTGTCATCTGGAATGTTATGATTTCTTGCAAGTACAAAGACTTTTTTCAGGTTCTGGGGATGAGAGCTAGGTCAATTACAAGATGGAGGCTAGTACCAAAATGGAGTCTGTTGTGCTCAGATTCTTCACTGTTACTTAGTGTGTGTGTGAGTGTGTGTGTATGTGTGTGTCTGTGTATGTGTGTGTGAATTACTTTCTTCTTTTGCTTTTTTTTCTGATTCTCTAGCTATTTTGGCTGATTACTACATTTTTTTGTAGTAGTAAAAGCAAAACCAATTTACTTTTTTATAAAAATGCCCCAGTTTTCTATAACCTCTATCTTGCACTTAGTTAAATTTATTCTGCATAGGAAAGGAACTGAAACTGAAGAAATTATTTTCTCCAGCTGGGGAACTTGATCTAGATATTTTATATGTTGCAAACGCCTTCAAAACAAAACAAAGCAAACAAACAAAAAAACACACACACACACAAAAAACAAAACAAAACAAAACAAAACAAAACAAGAAAATATCCTGGAAAGCAAACCTCATCCTGGATATTGTTTTGACTTTAAAGGAAAGGAGGAGTGGGGAGAGACAGGGTTGAAAGCCAGGGGAGGACTGGGAGAGCTGGGCTGGAAGATAGCTTGTTTAGTGATCTGTTAAAACTTTGAAATTTTAAGTTAGTGGAGTTCCTTAAAATGGTATTGAAACCATGCACTTAATTTCATCTTGGGGAGGTTACTTGTCCTTGTACTCCTCTCAGGATATTTTCATCACTACCAGTTCTCATCTTGTCTCTTAACCAGGACACATGCAGTCCAGATGACAAATTAAGATTTCTGATGATAATGAGACTTATTTGGGAAAATATTCCAAAATCGGGTTCTTCTGGTTCTGATGCTCAAGAGGATGTGTTTACTCATTAACCCACCGATCCAGCTGCAGCTGCAGGACACAATTATGCTAATAGTTTGTGAGTAACGGATGTAACTCCCGTATTCCGCCCCCTTGGCGGGGTTGGGTGGCAATGGGGGAAGGAGACACCCTGGGGTCGGATCACATGATATTATCTTCCGCGGGCCACTTTCGGCAGCCCTCCTTTTTTACCACTAGGTTTTGCTTGATTTCAAAGTTTTTTTATTTTAATCTTGCTTTAACACAATATCTCTTAAAGTTAAGGTCTGAGATATTTTCCCATCCCTCTTCTACACGTTGCTAGTTATCATTAAAGGTCCAAAATTGCATTGTAGTCCACGCAAATCTCACAAGGGAGACCTGGTTGGATATTAAACTTTTGCTTGCATAGTATCCAGAAAGCAACAGCAGAGGCACCAGCGTACGCTGGACGGTCTGTTTGTACGGTCTTGTGAAAGTGGGAGGAAGCCCACCTGTAGGAGTAACTCACCTTGGGGAAATGAGGGAGCTTTGCCTCACTGAGTGGGTAGTTCTGTCTGAGCTCCACAGCTGGCCACTCTTTAGTAATCTGGTCTCCTGAACCCCTGTTGTGCACGAGATTGTCCTCTTTTGAGCCTTGAGCTGCCACAATCACCTAAGGCAAAAAAAAAAAAAAAAAAAAAAAAAAAATATCAGGGAGTAAGGGACATGGTTTCTTTCTCACTCTCACCCCTAGTTGCCTTCCACTGTCCCCTCTCAATAGTACGTGCTCTGTACCTTCAGGGTTTTTGTAATCGGGTCACTCGCTGTCTCTACCCTCAAACTCCCCAGATACCTTCTTGGGCCCACACCCTCCAGCAGAGAAAGTATAGTAAGGTTACCTTATTTTGCCCTATGTTCTGTCTAGCATGCTTAATTTCTTATTGAGTGTGCATCTTGACACTAAGTCGTTATTTTACTTTCCTACGTGGGACGTCCTCTTGTTTTGGCTTTTAAACAACCCTCTCTCAATTGAGTCTTATTAACTGTAGAATGGGGAGAAAACAAGATAATTGCATCAGATCTTCTTGGCGTTTGTGCCTGCACCCTGGGGCTGCTACCATCATGATACCTGTTAAGAAACTGATCTAATGGGTAAAGGAGGCGCCCAGCAAATGTGGAACCTCTCCAGCAGTAGCCTAACATGCCAGAGCTGAAAACTTTCACATAGGCAGAGTGAATAAGTCGGGTATGAATTTCTTCTCTCATCTGGCCTTATGGACACTTTCAATCTAGCTGTGAGGTGGTGCGCATGCGTGCGCAGGGTTGGGGGGGACACCCGGGTCCCATAGTTGTGTGGGCCTTGTAGCCTATCTCCGGTGGGGGATGGGATAAGCGCCTCAGGAGCGGGACTGGACGAGCTAGTGGTGAGTGCGCCATTCTAGGCCAGGAGACAGTGCCACCGGTTTAGGCTGGAGTCCCAAGAGCGCTTGGATTAAGGAAGAACTCTGGAGTTGGGGACAGAAGGGCGATGCTGAGTGAGCGAGTCCTGTAGGTCACAGGGGCACGGTGGGCTTTGGACTGGGAGGGGTGGAGGTTCCGTTTCCTAATTCCTGTGTGGGCCGGGTGGGCGGGGGCGGGCTTTCCCCCCTTGGGTATTAAAGGCGAAGGGCGGTCTTTTCCCAGTGATCCAGCTTCCGGACACAGCTCGAGGTGACAGAACGCTGCCACAGGTTCCTGGACTTGAGTTCTGCTACCGGGAACGTTTTCGGGGTTAGGTGTGCATGGACAGGCGGGACGCGTTTTCTGCACGCGGCTCCTCTCTGTCCTTCGTCTCTCCGCAGCCCTGGGAGTCGCGGGCCAGGAGCGCTCTAAGATGCGCGTTTCTCCAGGGTCCAGGCTGGAAGGACAGCAGCGGGCTGGTCGCGCTAGCCACCTGCCAGGGGCGGGCCACAGGCAAGTCCCCTGCGTTTTGGCTCTGGCTGGAGACTGGATGGACCAGAAGAGGCGGACCGCCGCTGGTGCATCTGTGATCCAAGACAGTTAACAGTTAGCTAAGGTGGGAGGGGATGGAGCAGGCAGAACTTGAGAAGAACAAAGTGCCAGAGTGCCAGGCAACTCATGAGAAATGATTCCCTTTTCCTCCACTGCTGCTATGCAGGTTCTTGGAGTAACTGGGGGTGATGTAATAATGGGGTGCACATGGAGGGGGTGGGAAAGAACTCCCCTCCCCCTTGGCTTCTGTCCCTCCAACCCGAGAATGGAGGGAGAGGGAGGCGTGGGCTTGGCGCGGGTTTTGGTGCTTTGAATGGAGAACTCCGTTTCCCATAATGCTTTGTTTCTTTCTCTTCAATCTTGGTGTCCGCTGAGGTGTCTCGAGGTTCTAAGTTCATGGCATGAGAGGCTGGAGCACACCCTGGGCTCCCTGGATGCTCCCAGACTTCAGTGGGAGTCGCAGGTGAGATCGATGCCGGAAGAAACCTAAAGAAATTACGAAATGGGAAAAGACTGGGTTCTCTTTACAATTTTAGAGGTTGGACAGTGACTTCCTAGCATACATGATGTAGAGCAGATGATGGTTAATTAAATAAAGGTATTAAACTAGAAGGAACGTTCTAAGGGTTGAGGGGCAGTTTTGCCAGATTGAATCTCAGGTTTTGGAATACATGTTTTAGTGGAGGCAAAAATTTTTAGGTGTAGAAACCCAGCTCAAGAAAAAAAGTATCCTTATTTGTATACTAAGGCAATTCTTTCCCTAGAAAACAGATTTTATATTTACTTAATAGGTTTTACGAATTTATTTTTAAAACATCTTAATCACTAGCTCAGTCACTTAGTGGCTGTAAAAAAAATCCAACATTTAAAATATCCTGGCTCATTTAACATATTTCAAATTTTGTGTTTCTGAAGTTCATTGGTGTTCCATCCCCAAACACAAACGTGATTCCATCATGGAAGAGGTACGGGCTTGTGAACCTTCAAATAGTGGCTTGATCACTCTTCTGCTGCATTTTTAAGGTAAGATTAGCACTTGGAAATGAGAGAGGTTTTCCTGTGGAAGATAATGACATGAAGTAAAGAGCTAATCTGACTTCTTTGGGTTTAATGGAGAAAATGGGTCCATAAATGTTTAAACAGAAGTAGAGGCCTTTGAAATAGATCAAAATCTGACATCTCTAGGCCATCTGTGCATTAGGTGAAGAGTGGAAGGCAGTTTCTTAAAGCAGCTCTGAAATTTCTCTCATTTTCTGTTAATGGGTTGGGGGCAGGGACTCTTCATATAATCGAAGACAGTGACCTTCTGTGTGGTGCCCAGAAGTTCTGGATGAGCTCAAGCCATCAATCAGTACTCAGCCTCCTTTTTACTTGCATCTTTGCTGGGCCCTCCTTCCACAAAATCAGAGTGGATGTTACAGGTCTGCAAATTTTCTGGGATGCAAATATCAGGTTCCCTTACATGGAGAGGAAGAAAAAAAAATCCTCTTACCCTTAGGAGTCAGACATTCTGAAATCGCCAGTGTTATTCATGTTCGAGTCTGTGTGAGTAATTGAGAGTATTACGGTTGCTCAGGATTGTGTTGAAACGACACCACCTTGCTTGCACTCTGAGCTGAAGACCAACTTGTTTTAGAAACGGTAACTCATAGTTTGCCTACTTGTTTCTAACGGTGGCATGTGTGTTTTTACCCAGGTTCGTTGGCAGATCTGGAAAAGAAGAGCTCATGGAAGACTTCAAGCCTTGGCCATGTCAAAGTGCTAACAGTGCAGGTAGGTTTTTGAGTTCTACTGCACTGCAAGCACTTCTTACATTACCAGGGTGAGGAAACCAGCGGCGACCAAGCATCCTGCTTTCTGCCTAACGAAGCTGTTGGTGTTTTTGAGCCGCTCCTTATGATGTGTCTCTTGTGGTAAGGTGCATCTAGTGCAGTCAGTGAAATAGATTAGAATCTACTGCCCTAAATGCCCCTTCTCACACAGGCTACTTTTTAATCCAGCATTTGAAAAGGCTAACTTGAAAAATGATTTAAACTGGACAAATTTCAAAGGCTTGTCTTTTGCTCTGTCAGCATTTCACCAAGAAACAGGCCGTGGCTACTGTGTGCCATGTACAGTTGTGTAGAAGGACAAGATTCGATCCCAGTAGTACCAAAGTGCTCATAGTGCAGGTAGTTTTTCTTTCACTCTACTGCACTGTGAGCACTTCTAGCACTCTTGGATCAACAAATCTCTCTGATGCAAATACTCTACAAAGACATTGTTGCTTAGGGTTAGTTTTGCAGATTTGCAGTTCGGCATATATGTGAATATATATATGGCTGTGCGAACCCATGCAAGACTGATTGTGATAATGTGGACCTTTCTGTAACTTTGGACACCTTTGTGCACATCTTCATCAACAGGGTGTGGTTCGTGCCAGTACTTGTGTTAGCTATAAAGTATTGCACTTGTCCCGGCCTGTGGAAGAAAAGAGGGTTTTTTTTTTTTTTTTTTATCATCTTCTTTTAGTTTCTGAGAGTTGTAATTATGAAATGAACTGTTTTGCTGTTATCGGGTGGATCACGATGCAATTTTGATTAGTATAAGAGTGTAAAAATTGCACGGTATCCATCTGTAAACCGCAGGACCTTTTTTTGGTGACAGTCTATCAGTGCTAAAGTAAGACTGTAAAATCCTCTAGCTAGTCATTGCTGTTAACACGTTTGAAGTGTAATTTGTTAAAAAAAATTTTGGAGTGTAAAATTTAAATGATACATACTTTTAAATATATTTGCAATAACCTATTTTGACTGGTGAATTGAATGTAAACGGACATCAAACTTGCAAAAAAAAAAGCAGATGTAGAGATCTGAAAAAATGGGTTCTTTTTAAATTAGCAGTGTGTGTGTATGTGTGTTTGTGTGTGAGAGAGAGAGAGAAAGAGAGAGAGAGAGTGCGAAGTGCCTGGAGATTTGAGAACAACTTAAGGGAGCTGGTCTTCTCTTCCATGTGGATCATGGGTATAGATCTCAGGTTTTCGTGCTTGGTGACAAGTACCCTTGTCCTGAAGGAATTCTTGAACATAGCTGGACTTTAAGTTTGCATCTGCTTAAGGAAGCAGAATGTCATTGTGTTGAGTCTTTGGTTTTATCACTTGTTTAAAACAGTGCCAGCCACATCTCCAGAGAGGGACTGTTACTAGGTGGGCCTGAGGATTTGCTTCTGTAACTTGGTCTCAGATAAATGGTGCTGGCCTAAAGAACTATGTTTTTAAAACAAACAAACAAACAAAACTCAGTTATCTATTCTAAGTTTCAAATTCATAAAACTTTAAGAACTCAGGCACATTTTACCATACCTCCTTATTCTGTTTCACATGTTAGTGTTAAGACTGCCTTGTCTTTAGAAAATGGAAAAAAAATAAGCATATGTTTCTTTTATCTTCTGCCAGCATGAATAGTGAGTTCTTGTCAGAAAGGATGCTATCACTATGTGTCATTCTTTGTCTTGGAACTTCCAAATTTTGAAAGCCTTTTATTTTTTTTTTGCCCTCATAGCATAGGTTCAATTTAGTAAGAAGAATTTTTACTGAATCACGTTTCAGTGTTGACAGTAGTTACTCCATTTCGTCATTCTGGAAAATGCAACGATAATATTGGTCCTGCTTCAGTGATGTGGGGCTTAAGTTCTCCTTGAGAGGTGAAGAATGGTTGAAGGCATGGATTTTTAACTGCTGTGATGACATGAAATTTTAATGAAAAGAGATAGATGGTAGTAAATTTTCTATTACATATATGTGATTTTCTTAAGTGACTAATGTTTGAGGCAATTGCACAAACATAAAAATAAAAATAAAAACACTAGCTACTTCCTGTGCTCTCTAGCACTTACTACTTTGTTGGTGCCTAATCCTAGTTCAGTTTGATATGAGAGCGAAGCAATGGTCTCCCTCCCTTCTAATAATGAGATTAAGACAGATTTGTTGTAATCCTTAATATCACCAAATGCCTGCTTTAGTAATACAAGTTATTGTCTTTGGTGGTTCGCTGGACCTTTACATAAGGTGGCTAGTACGCAGAAAGCAACTGTAGTTTCTAGTTTGACTAGCCATGTCTCAAGGGGCTATATTTCTCAGGGTGGACCATTGTGCTTCCTAAGAGTCCCGAGGCCTTTGTCTGAAAGGACAGCTGATCTTGATTCTAGAGCCTCTGCAAGTCCTCAAAACCGAGGAGTTTATGGTTTGTTGAGACAGGGTTTCTCTGGGTAGCCTTAGCCCTCGTGTAACTCACTGTGTAGACCAGGCTGGCCTTGAACTCACAGATCTGCCCTCCTCTGCTGGGATTAAAGGTGCGCTCCACCACCGTCCAGCAAAAATTATGCTTTTGTTCTTGTTAAAGTTACACATGAGAGCACAGATCATATGACTCACTGGTAGACTACTTGCCTGGCACATGAGAGGCACTGGGTTCTATCTCCAGCCCAGTACCACAAACAAAAAGTTAGACTATAAAATAATTGTACTTAATGTCATTTGTGTAGAGCATTTGTGAATGGGAAGATTTAAATGGTTAATGAACAGAATTAATAATATGCATATACAGACACACATACATGCTCTTTCTAAAAACTTCAATAGGTTTAGTGAAGTGCTACCAAGCAGAATACCTGCCTTTTAGTTAGAAGGTACCCTCATAGGCCACTCAAATGTCATGGATCTCCCTGGAGGGAAAAAGCCAATGTGACATAGACACAAATTAGACCCATTAGTTACAACAGTGATTTGGAAGTTGTTGGGGGTGGCTTTAGCAGTTGTTAGCCATTAGCTTTGAAACTAAAGCACAACAAAGCAGGTGAAGAAGCTATGGTATAAAGTTTTAACTGAGCTGGGTGAGGTGTCACATGCTTTTTAGTCCCAGCACTCAAGAGGCAGAGGCAGGTGAATTCCTGTGAGTTTGTGGCCAGCCTGGTGTACAAAGTGAGTTCCAGGACAGCCAGGGATACTCAAGAGATACCCTGTATTGAAAAACTAGGTTACAGTCCATGTTTACTCTAGCCAGAAAACAGATTTGAACAGTTATTTGTTGAAGATTTGACAAGTAACCAATTAAGGACCAATCTGATCAATTTAAGTTTGGACACAGGGAAGCTTCGAAGGGCAGGAAGTACTTCCCAAAAGCACTGTCAAAGGGAATAGGCCCCAAGTAGAATGAACACAAGCAGGGGCGACCAAGAAGGAGCTTTTTCGGAAGTCGTTTCTTTAAGAAAAAAGGGAAGGAGGAAAGCAGATGAGTGTTCTCCCAAAGAACTGTGCTGAGTCTGTTCTCTCTGCCCACCATGACGGTCCAGGAATAGAACTCAGGTATACATATATATACATACGCACACCTGGGTTCAACTTCCAAGACAAGTATTAAAAACACAGTAATTGTGTTGAATTTAGACCATTTGGTGCATGTGACAGGATGAGTAAGCTAGGGCCAGATCACAGAATGTTATCCTTATGAAACAGAATGAGATGTCATTGGGTTTCAGTTCAGTAAGGTCTCCCTGGCAGCAGATGCTGGTTTGGACAACTGGGCCAGAGGCCAGTAGGCAGGCTGTTTCCCAGGTGGGAGGTAAGGGTTTGGTTCATGAAAGAGGAGGAGGGACAAATAGAGGCTGGGGTAGCTCTTTCCCAACAAATTCATGGGCATATTTAATAAAATTCAATGCACCATCTCAACAAGATGGCTTCTGAACTTTTCTATAATTACAAAAATTCATATACAAGGGAAAATGGCTATAAAGACACTGGGGGTGTCTTCATTTGCTTGCGATAATGAACACCATGACCAGAAGCAACTCAGAAAAGAAATGATTTATTTAACATTGTAGTTTACATTCGTTTATGAACGGAAGTCAGTGCAGGGAGCAGTTGGTAAGAACTAAAGCAGAGGCCATGGAGGAGTATGACTGGCTTGTTCTCCACAGTTTGCTCAGTCTGCTTACAGAAGTAAGGATCACCAGCCCACGGGTGACACCATCCAGATGGCTCTGGCTTATGTCAGGTTGACCATAAAAAAATACAAAAACAAAAACAAAACAAAAAAACATAAAGGCAATGGGGGCTGGAGAGGTGGCTCAGTAGTTAAGATCACTGGTCTCTATTCCAGAAAACCTGGATTTGACTCCAAGCACCTACTTGGTGGTTCACAGCCAGCCATCTGTAACTGGAGTACCAGGTAATCTGATGTCCTTACTGTCTTATGCACTTACCAGGCATGCACATAGTATGTAGACATCCATGCAGACAAAAACACCCATACATATAAAAACAAATGATTAAAACAAGTGTGTATGGGGTGGACATGCAGGGTTTTGAGACAGCTCAGATGTCAGATTTGCCACTAAGCCTGACAACCTGAGTTCTATTCCTGGACTGACATGGTGGGAAGAGAGAACAGACTCTTGAAAGTCCTCTGACCTCTAAATGTGACATAACACAATTTTGACCACACACATACACACAAAAATTAAATGCAATAAATAAAATGTCCGTGAAAATGAATTATGACATGGAACTTGTATTAGTACATAAACCCCATTATACAGTACTATTTAAAAATGATGCTGGGGTTGTAGAGATGTCTTAGTGGTTAAAAGAACTGACTGCTCTTTCAAAGGACCTGGGTTAGATTCTAAGTGCCCACATGGTGGGTATAACTATCTGTAACATCAGTTCCAGGGGACCTGGCACCCTGTGATGGCTTCTGTGGATACCAGGCATGCACATGGTACACAGATATACATGCAGACACGACAGTCATGCAATAAGGTAAGTAAAAGTTAAAAGTGATGTTAGTGAAAAATGTGTGTTAGTGAGGTTTCTGCTCTCTTGTATTAGCTGAAGTAAATATGTAGATTATGATTAAGATGCTGTTCCAAACTGGTAAAGAAAAGATGTAAGTGTTAATAAAGTTAAGTTAGTTGGGATCATGGGTTAGCTATTTTGAAAAACGAAACAAACAACAATAGTTTTCCATCACGCACAACAAAACAATTCAGGGTGGATGAAGGGTTAACTAAAAAGGTGAATCTCCACATTTAGTTTTTTTCTACTTTATTTTTCACAATGGTTTAATACTTGGGTATTTTTTTTTGAATTTTATTTTTTACTTATCAGTTATTTTATTAACTCTGTATCCCAGCCGTGTCCCGATCCCTCATTCCCTCCCAGTCCCTCCCTCCCTCCCTCATCTCCACCTTGCCCCTTTCCAAGTCCACTGATAGGGGGGACCTCCTCCCCATTCATCTGATCCTGTTTTATCAGGTATCTTCAGGACTGGCTGCAAAGTCCTCCTCTGTGGCCTAACAGGACTGCTCCTCCCTTCGGGGGTGGGGAGACCAAAGAGCCAGTCATTGAGTTCCTGTTAGAAATAGTCCTTGTTCCCCTCACTTTGGGAAACCAATTGGTTACTGAGCTACCACAAGCTACATCTGAGTGGAGGTTCTAGGTTATATCCATACATGGTCCTTGGTTGAACGTCAGTCTCAGAAAAGACCCTGTGCCCAGATATATTTGGTCCTTGTGGAGCTCCTATCCTTTCCCCATCAGACTAACTCCCCTTCTTTCTTATGATTCCCTGTACTCTGCCAAAGGTTTGGTCATGAGTCTTTGCTTTGAAAACACTGCTAGTTAGAGTCTTTCAGATGCGCTCAATACTTGGGTATTCTTACACACAAATACAATGTATCTAGATCATATCCACTCCTGCTCCTCCTGCTCTGCTCTGTTCCTCCTGGCTCTCCCTTACATTCCCCTCCCAACTTCGTCTTTTACTACAGGATCAAATGGTAAACTTTTCTTTTTTTTTTAAATAAGGAACATGAAACTGGGAAAAGACATAATACATTTTGCAAAAAGGGAGACATGTTGGAGACACAAAAACTGTCGTAACAAAACACAGATGGCTCAATGACTAAAGGAGCTTGCTGCTCTATGATGAAAACACTATGGCCTGAGGTCAATCCCTAGAGTCCATATAGAGGTAGGAGAGAACTGAGTCCACAATGCATGTGCATATATTACATATATGTACATACAAATACAATAAAAGGCATGGCAAAGCTTGCTGTTTAATGGAGGGTAATGTAAGTGGAAAATGATCATTCATTTAGAATATGCTTATTGAGTGCTATACCCCCCAGGCACCCTCTCACTTCCAGGGTCAGTTAATATGAAGACCATTCTCAAAGGCCTTCTATTGCAGCGAGGGAAAACACATACAAATATTGACTATGTTAGATGGTAAGTATGTCTGTTTTCTAAGGTTGTCATAACAAAACACAAACTGGGCAACTTACAAGAACAGAAAACTATTTTCTCACAGTTGGTAGAGGTTGAAAAGGTGAAATTTGGGGCCTGGGAGAGCCATGCTTCCTCTGAGTCCTTCGAGAGTAATCTTCTCCTCCCTCATTCCAGCTTCTGCTGGACACTCACAATCCTTGGCATCATTGTGCACTACTTCATACAACACTCCCCCTGTATGTGTGAGTGTGTCCTCCGACAATGATACCAGTGTCATCTTAACCAGGTCACATCTACAAAGATCCAAGAATGAGTACCTGAGTATCTCTTTAAACTTCTAAAAAAGATTCAATTTTACTTTACGTGTATGAGTGAGTATTTTGCCTGAATGTATGTCTCTGTGTGCCATGTGTATGCTTGGTATCTGCAGAGGTCGGAAGAGGGCAACTGGATCTCCTGGCCCTGGAGTTAAACAGTTATAAGCTATCATGTGGCTGCTGGTGATCAAACATGTGTCCTCTGCAAGAACAACTGCTTTTAATCATTGAGCCACTTCTCCAACTCTGAACATATCTTGTGTGTGTGCCTACATAAGTGCTGGATGCACTAGAACTAAAGTTATTGGCTGGTTGGTTGTAAGCCACTAGATGTGGGTGCTCGGAATCCAAACTCAGCTTCTTGGCAAGATTAGGAAGCACTCTTAACTGCTGAGCCATCTCTCCAGCTCCTTAAACACATATTTATAGGGAACGTGATTCAGTTCAGTAAAGTAAGTGCCGGAGCCTGCCAGCACAGTCGAACAGTTCTTCAGTGGGGAGTGAGGACTGAAAGAAAAATTTAAAAAACCAAGACACTACACATGGGATCTTCCAGTAGAAACTAGGTGATCAGGGTTTATTCCACAGTCCCTTTTTATAGTCAAAGCAAAGCACCTTGATACAATGAAGTCAAACTTGTTTACCTCAACCACCTGTGTGTGTGTGATCCTCACACAAACAAAAGGAAGTGAACTTGGCAAAACATCCTGACTATCCTTGTCTCCAGGTGAAGGCCAAGGTGAAAACATGTTTTTTTGTTTGTCTGTTTTTTGTTTTTATTTTATTTTATTTTCTGAGCGCTCAATAACAAAGCAGCCTGACAAACAAGCGGCTCTCCACAAGTAAGGTAGGGAAATAGTTCTGGGTTTGGTGGCTGTGTTCAAATCTGGAGACCGGAAACTTTTCACTGATGAGGTTATG
The DNA here is from genome assembly GCF_030254825.1 of Meriones unguiculatus. Classification (NCBI taxonomy): domain Eukaryota; kingdom Metazoa; phylum Chordata; class Mammalia; order Rodentia; family Muridae; genus Meriones; species Meriones unguiculatus. The sequence continues at coordinate 120,618,173 of NC_083369.1, forward strand.
CTTGACTAGTGTTGAGAACTTCAGGAAGGAATGAGATAGATGGAAAAGAACAGGTAATAATAAACAACTCTAATGATCATATCAAAAAAGGCTAACATTTACTGAACATTTTCTGGGTTTTATAGAGACTATAATAATATTTTACATGCATTCTCTCATTATTTCCAGAAATTTATAAGATGAATATATTATGATTTTTATTATATAAGCTAGGAAATACAATTTCAGAAACCTTAAATGATTTTTTAAAATGAACTTTTCACATCATATACATTGTAAATATGATTCACCATGAGGGTGCCAGGAACCAATCCTGAGTCCTTTGAGAGAGCAACACATGCTGTTAACCACCAGCTATCTCTTCAGCTCTTAAGTTGCAGTTTTAAACAAGACAAAACAAAAGCAACTTAGCCTTGGGAATCATGGAATTAATTATTTCTATTCATGTTGAAGTGGGAACCCTGCAAAATAATCCCAGTAATTTCTCTTGTTCACCAACAAGCTATTTCCTCCAGCTCTAAATTACCCCAACAATATGTTTTAGAGAACGGAGTTACCAAACTCCAGCTTTTTTGCAGGAACTCCTGTTCTGCTCTTTAGAGTGATTTATGTCGACTTGTTCTTAAAGGGAAAATACTATTTAAACAACAGTGTATGTGGTGGAGGTCTTCAATAGTTTCTCAACTGACTTATTCAAAGCAATTATAATTACTATTTATAATACTGGCATTTAAAACATAACAACTTGATTTTTGTACAATCATTTGACAAAAGATTAAGGACCTCTAATTTCCATAAACAATTTTTTTTGGCCACAAAAAAAAAAGGATCTATTTCCAGGCACTACTCAAAAGCACTGGCTTGGGAAATGAAAATGGTTGTTATAGCCATTGTATCCCATTTATTTCAAGTTTATCCTTGTTTTCTATGTGGAAAAAATGAAAGCAACTATGGTTTAGTTTAGTACTTAGTACTTAAGTATGCTATTTGAATTTAAATAAATTTAAATCACTCCCATTTATCTCTCTCTCTCTCTCTCTCTCTCTGTGTACCCATATGTACACATATATGCATACTACAGCATGCTTGTGGAAGTCAGAGGACAGTATATCAGTTCTCTCCTAATATTATACGGTTCCTGGAAATCAAATTCAGATCTGTCAAAATCAATTGAAAGCAAGTGATTTTACCTGCTCAGCCACCTCAAAAGCTCCAGACATCTTAAAATGTAAGGTTAGGACTATTGTAAATATAAAATAACATGAATATATCTGTGTCTTAGTTGGGGTTTTTAATTCCTGTGGTTAAACATCAAGCTCAAAATCAATTTGGGGAAGTTTTTTTTTTTTTTTTTTCCTCCTTACACTTCCACATTGCTGTTCATTGTCAAAGGCAGGAACAAAAAGAACAGGAACTTGCAGGCAGGAGCTGATGAAGAAGCCATGGAGCGATGCTACTTACTGTCTTGCTCCCCCATGGCTTCCTCAGCCAGCTTTCTTATAGAACCCAGGACCACCAGCTCAGGGATAGCACTTCCCACGATGGGTTGGGCCCTTCCCCAACAATCACTAGTTAAGAAAATGCCCTATGAGGCTTGTTGTGTAACAGTTTCTTCAAAGATTGAAATAAAATATTCCTTCCCCTAAGGAAGCTCCTTACAGTAGGTAAACAACTCAAAAGAGCTTTAGGAAGTCCGTGAAATTGACCAGATTCACTAGGCCCCCTTCCTGCTAGAGTAAGCAATAAAACTTGAGAGTCACTTTGAGAAGAGGAGAGCCAAGTTGCAAAAAAAGTCTCAGCTGCCTGGAAGAGATTTAGACCAACTGAGGCAATGTCCAACCTGCTGAGCTGCCTGCAGGCTGTGCAGTGTGCTCCAGGTTCCCAGCTTTGTGAGCCGTCACCCATGCTGGGATTGACTTTGGTGATGCAGCTGTCTTTGAGTCATTTTTGCTCCTGTAAGTAACCCCTCACCCATATTCCTGAAAGTAACCCCAATAAAACTCATTGGTTCAGTGGTATCCACGCTTTGGTCTGTTGTGGGTTCCCCAGGTGAGGCGAGTACACACTTGTGTTGTATCTCCAGGAAATGTTTTGTCACACAAGGCTGCCTATAGTTGCATATTATTGAGGCATTTTCTCAGCTAAAGTTCTCTTCTTTCAGATGGCCCCAGCTTGTATAAAATTGACACAGAACTAGTCAGAATAACATGTTTATGGATAAAACCATATTTTCCAAAAAATGTAAGGCTACAAGTTTTTAAACAATTATTTATTTTCTGTGTACGAATGTTTTGCCTCCATGTATGTCTATGTACCATGTACATGTATGCCTATGTGCCATGTGCATGGTGATACCTAATCTACCTACCGCTAAGCTATAATTAATGCCTTCATTTAGGATATGTTTTTCTGGAAGAAAGAATCTGTACTGAGAGTGTCTCTCACAACACACAAAGACACAAAAACTGTCAAAATGCTAGTCTTCATTTTTAGTATCAAATGTAATAACTGACTTGAATTTTCTCAAAACTAAGCCAGGTATAACATAATAATCACATAAAACGTATCGCTTCAGGTGGAGAGATGGTTCAGTGGTTAAAAGCACTGGTTGCCCTTCCAGAGGACCCAGGTTCAATTCTCAGAAACTATATGGTGCCACATACCTGGCTATAACATCAGTCTCGGGATCCAACATCCTTCTTCAAGAATCCATCCTCTAAGACTTCACTGTATTATGATACCATGAGGAGGCCTTCTAGCTGTTTGTTCTTTTTTTATTATTATTAGTCAACATCGTCGGAAAGGTTATGATAATTACATGGGAATGATCCATGTAGAAGAAGGAGAGGATGCAGTTGCGTGAATTCAAGAGAGCATCATGAGGTTATGGACAAGAGATGGTTTACAGTGGAGTGAAGCATGTAACTTTGGACAAATTAATTTTTCTGTGTCTCAGTCACTTTCTCTGGAAAATGAGAATAAGTAGCATTTTATAAGAGATGAAGGGACTGGAGAGATGGCTCATAGGTTAAAAGCACTGTCTGCTCTTCCAGAGGTTCTGATTTCACATAGTGGCTCACAACCATTTATAATGAGATCTGGTGCCCTCTTCTGATGTGCAAGAGTACATGCAGATGTACATTATATATATAATAAATAAATATATTTTTTTAATTTTTTATTTAACTTTTATTAATTACACTTTATTCATTTTGTATCCCCCCATAAGCCCCTTCCTCCTCCCCTCCCGGTCCCACCCTCCCCCCTTTCTGCATGCATGCCCCTCCCCATAAATAAATATTTTTAAAATGTTAGATTAATTTCTATCTGTGGAGACATTTATAAATGGTATGGACAAAAAATGGGGCCAATTAAATACATGAAAATAAAAATTAAGATACCTTGAAACTCAAATCAATCCCCCTGAAATCAGGGACAAGGCAAGGCTGCCCACTCTCTCCATATCTCTTCTATTTAGTACTTGAACTCCTAGGTAGAGCAATAAGACAACTAAAGGAGATCAAGGGGATGGAAATTGGAACAGAAGAGGTCAAAGTTTCACTATTCCCAGATGATATGATAGTATATTATGAGTAACCCCAAAAATTTAACCAGAGCACTCCTTCAGCTGATAAATACCTTCAGCAAAGTGGCTGGATAAAAAATTAACTAAAAAAAAAATCAGAAGCCCTCCTGTATACAAAAGACAAAAGGGCCTAGAAAGAAATTAGGGAAATAACACCCTTCACAATAGCCACTAATAACATAAAATACCTTGGTGTGACTCTAACCAAGCAAGTGAAATACCTGTTTGAAAAAAAACAAAACAAAACAAAACTTCAAGTCTCTGAAGAAAGAAATTGAAGAAGATATCAGAAGATGGAAAGATCTCCCGTGCTCATGGATTGGTGGGATTAACATAGTGAAAATGTTCATTCTGCCAAAAGCAATCTACAGATTCAATGCAGTTCCCATCAAAATACCAACACAATTCTTTACAGACCTTGAGAGAGTAATTCTCAACGTCATATGGAGAAACAAAAGACCCAGAATCTCCAAAACGATCCTGTACAACAATAGATAATCTGGAGGCATCTCCATCCCTGATCTCAAGCTGTACTACAGAGAAATAGTAATGAAAACTGCATGGTATTGGCATAGAAACAGAATGGTGGCTCAAAGGAATGGAATAGAAGACCCAGAAATAAACCCACACACCTATGAATACTTGATTTTTGATAAAGAAGCCAAAATCAATCATTCAGTGGAAAAAAGACAGCATCTTCAACAAATGGTGCTGGTCCAACTGGATGTCTACATGCAGAAAAAAATAAAAATAGATCCATATTTATCACCCTGCACAAAACTTAAATCCAAGTGGATCAAAGACCTCAACATAAAACCAGATATACTAAATCGATTAGAAGAAAAAGGGGGGAAGAGCCTAGAACTCATTGGTACAGGAGACAACTTCCTGAACAGAACACCAACAGCACAGGCTTTAGGAGCAACAATCATGAAACTGAAAAGCTTCTGTAAAGCAAAAAACACTGTCGTCAGAACAAAACAACAGCCTACAGACTGGGAAAGGATCTTCACCAACTCTATACCTGACAGAGGGCTGATATCCAGAATATATAAAGAACTAAAGAAATTAAAAAGCAACAAATCAAGTAATCCAATTAAAAAATGGGGTACAGAGCTTAACAGAGTATTCTCTGTAGAGGAATATAGAATGGCAGAGAAACACTTAAATACCTTGAACAATCAATTGTACCATTATGTCAGGCCCTTCATTATCCATCAGTATTTTTCCCATGATACAAAAGGGTATCTTCTTATCTCCTTTGCCATAAGGAGAGAGAAAGAGACTCAGGAAAGTGAAGATATGCAAAGGCATATTATTGTTATGGAGAAGTTTGTTCTTTCATTAAACAAATATTAAATACCTGTTACATTTTGGCAGCTAGAATTGCAGAATAACAAATTCCTGACCTTATGGAATTTATAGTCTACTGGGAAGAGACTGAATGAACAAGGAAAAGGGAAAGCTATTGTAGTAAGGATTGGGCTTTTACTCTGAGTGAATAAGGAAGTCACTATTGGAATGTAAGTTTCATGCAAGCAGATATTTTTAAAAAAGATGTATTATTGATATGTTATTAGACCTTTGTATGGTACCTAGGTTATATTTACTGAATTATTTTCTAGCTCAAGAATGATATGACTCAATCTGTGTCTTTAAAAGAGTCATTATCCTGAGAATAGTCATTTGTGGTGAGCATCAGTAAAAAGGACCCCGGTTAGAGGCTATGTTAGTGGGTTTTGCCAATATTGTGATCAAATACTAGATAGAAGAAAGTTAAGGAAGAAATTATTTATTTTGGCTCACATCTAGAGAGTGTTCAGTTCATTATCCCTTAGCTTTGTTGTTTCTGGGACCACTGACAGATAAAACACTAGTCACAGTAGCAGGTGTCAGAGAGCTTCTTCGTGGTGGACAGAAAGCAGACAACAGGCCTTTATAATAAGTTTTTAGTTTTATACCTTGGACCTGGGATAGGCAGTTTATGGCCAGCTCATGATATCTCCTGAAGGCACTTTTCCCACTGTCCCAGTATAAAATGCTTCTTATTTTTTATCTATATGTGTGTATGTGTATGGATACATACATGACCTGGCATGTGTTTACAAATTAGAAGATAACAAGTTTTGGTTCTTGTCTCCCACCTTATTTCGGAGACAGTCTCTTTGTTCTTTGCCATAGCGTATGTTAGGCTAGCCTGCCTGTGAGCTTCTAGGAATTCTCTTTCCACCTCTCATTTCACTACAGGAACACCTAGAATGAAGACATGTGGGTTTTGGGGATTCATACTAGGGTTTTTTATTATTTCACAACGAACTGTCCATGCAGCCATTTCCAGAGCCTTTAATACTCTTCTCGACCACAACTTTTCACTTGCTTTTTTGACTACACTGTTTGTTTTCAAATTTTCACCTTTTTTTTTCTGATTTCAGTTCTCATTATAAATCTAAGATAAAGCAGCCACCAGTAACTGTGTCACAGCCTGAATATATGCTGTCTAGAAGTTTTCCTTCCCTAAATTAGTTTGTCACCTTTAAACTCAGCCTCTCACAAAGTTTCAGGAAAGAAAACATGGAAACAAATTATTTGTCAGGACATAATATAAGTGGCCTCTCTTCCAACTCTCTAACAGAGTCTTTGTTCCTTGTGAAACCTCAAGAGTGTTGACTCTGTCTACATTTTTATTACCATTCTGGTCTTCCCAGTGAGAGAGGCTGACTAAATAAGCCTGGCCAACACCATGACAGGGTTCATTTTCTTGCTAGACAGAACAGGCCTAAGAGTTTCAGGGGAAAAAAGGCAAAAAAAAAAAAAAAAAGCGCAACCAATCAGAAACAGCCAAGACATCTGGCCTAGGAAAGATAAGGTTGCTTAACTACCGGTTTGTAGAGCACCTAAGTCCTGAGCAGAATCACATAGCCTCCATGGGCACCAGCCAATCCCAATGGAGGTGACATAGCCATATTAAGAATTCCCCTTTCTGGCTTTAAAAGGGGCCTTAGAGCTCCTCTCATGGTTGTCATCATTTTGTATTCATGAACAACCCCAGCATGCTAAAATTTTCTGCAGAATAAACATTCTTTGTTCTTGCATACCATCTAAGTTTGGGGTCTTTCTTCATGGATCTAACACCCAGCTTCCATTAGAATCACCCATTAAACTATTCTTCCAGAATTCTTGAATTTCTCTAAGATACCTCCCCAAACTTTGCCAAATCATTCCTGTAAACCAATTCTGAAGGCATAGCAATCATATTTGTGGGACTCTGATGGATAGGGTTGAAGTGTGACATTTGTAGATAGCCTCTGTGCTTGGTCTATGATGGTGGATTCTTTTTTCTCAGCAGGGTTCTCCCTGTCCCCTCCCCTGATCTGGTAACCCTAGATCTTGTAAAGAGTGTCACATAGCCCTTAGGGAAGATTGCAGGCTGCACCCTTTCCTGATAAGAAAGCCTGCTTAACAAGCACCTGGGGATCCTTGGAAACACTCTAGCCTATGCTAAGAAGATTTTAGTTTTCACAATGACCTTCATTCGTACTTGGAAATTTTCTCCCACCTATAGGATAATTAAGTACTGAGTTCTGCTTCTTGTGATAGGACTGTGCTACTGAATGTAAATGAGGCACTGTACCACTACATGTAAATCAAGTATCCCTAGCACCTCTAGCCCCCATCGAATGAAACACATTTACCCTGGAAATCCCTCCCACTGCCCAAGGTTTATAAGTCCCTGACTTCACATTAAATAAAGGTACTACATGCTTCATGATACAATCAGCTTTCCACCATGGCTGCCTTAAACTCGTCATTTATTCTGGGGAAGGAAGGGATGCCCTTTTCTGCAGAAATTTGCTGCTGAACTGGGGCTTGGCTATCAGCCATGCTGGATGCCTGCCCAACCACTGTGAGTTTACGGACTACGAGCAAAGCACCTTTGGGCCTGGACCTGCCTTTCGGCCCAGTGTGCCTGTGCGGCACTAGACCTGCCTTCCAGTCTGCTGGGCCTGGGCCTTGCCAGGCCTGTGTTTCAGCTGCAAGCAAACCAGGAATGGGCTTTTGCCTGCACATCCGCCATGCTTAGAATGGCAGCTTAACCAAGGATCTGTAACACTTTGGTATCCTCATAGGCTTTGGAACAACTGAGCTTCCATTGCCACCAGAAATCTCATTTTAAAAGAGCTAACTAATGGTAACACCCAGTGGAAAAAGCATTTCTACTCCCTTGGTGAGACCAGGAGCCTTGCCTAGCACCCATGCCTCACCCTAAAGCGCTCTAGCTATTCCTGAGAGAAATGAACCCCTATCCTGGAGGTGCTTTATTCTTTGTCCAGAAGCACACAGTCACTATTCCAGACTTCGGCAGATTGTGGAGAACTAAAATATTGTCAGGTTTTCTCATAGCAAAAACCTTATTTTGTGATAACCATTGTAAGTTTTTCTTTCTTTTTTTTTTTTTTAAATCATCACAGTGTGGGAAAAAAAAAACTTGACAAAGCTATTCCCTTTCTTACAAGGGAGGAGTTCTTTTTGTGGATACTTTCAGAGAGTTCAGGCCATCGTTAGTTGGCTCTGTGCTCATGGGCAGAGAATCATGGTAGTAAAAGCATGTATTGGAGGCTGTTTTTCACATCCTGGCTAATAGGAACCAGAAAGAAAGGGGCACCAAAGAAAGGGGCTAGGAAAGATGTGGTACCAAGGATATTCTGCAAGTAACCTGTTTCTTCCAACACTGCCTCCACATCTACTTGTCATCTTTTTTAAAGAATGAATGTCATCATATTATGAATGTATCAAGTGATCGATCTCTTAGTTAGCTTAGAGACCTGAAGCAATAAGTCCTCAGTGGCTGGAGACATGGGTCAGAGGTTAAGACCACTGGCTGCTCTTCCAGAGGTCATGAGTTCAGTTCCCAGCAACCACACAGTGGCTCACAACTGTCTATACTGAGATCTGTGCCCTCTTCTGCTGTGCTGGTGTACATGCAGGCAGAACAATGTATACATAATAAATAAATCTTTAAAAAAAAGTTGTAAGGCCTCAAGATTTGACTCCGGAAAAACTATCATAGGCACATCTAGAAATGTGCTTCAACAATCCCTTTGCTGTTTTGTTCTAAAGGTTTATTTATCTGTGTGTCTATCTGTGTGTGGCTACTTGATTTTACATGCACCTCATGTATGCAAGTGTTCTCAGATGCTAGAGGCATTAGAACCTCATGGACCTGGAGTTACACAGGGCTGTGAGCCATCTAGAGTAGGTGCGAGGAAACAAAACTTTGGTCTGTTCTGAGAGCAGAATAGACTCAGTTAAGAATCAACTCTTAACCACTGAGTCATCTCTTCGCTACTTCCCCCATCCTGGTGTTTCTTAATCAAGCCAACGTTGACAATCAAAATTCACCTGTATGCTACTTACTGTAATACTTTAAGGAAGAGTTCATCATGGCTTGACCCAGAGATGTAGTGCTAGATGGCCTAAGAGATGGTTAGATTAAGACTATATTTTGAAAGTGAATGATTTACTCATATAATAGCTGTGTAGTAAGAGAGAAAAGCTAGAGTTCAGATAATTGGAAGGCCTGAGCAACAAAAAGGCTACTGATGCTTTTGATTGGACAAAGTTCTGAGGGAGGGGTGGAGCTAAGGGTGGGGACTGAAGACCAGCAGCAGAACATGGCAAAGTACTGTAATACTAATTAGGCTTAAGTGTTAGAACGCTTCATTTATTTGGGTTTCGAAACATACTGGTAACTCTTTAAAGTTTTTTTTTTCTTGTGAGTAATTTGCATGTTTGAGAACCCAAACATCTGGATCATCCCTTCATCAGAAGTCCAAGTTCAAAATAAAAAAAAAATATTTATTTTATCTGTATGATTGTTTCGGCTGTATGTATGCATACATGTGCAACACATGCATGCCTGGTGCCCATGGAGGTCAGAAGATGGATTGGATCTCCTAGAACTAGAGTTACAGATAGTTGTGAGCAAATATGTGGGTACTGGGACTCGAACCTGGGTCCCCTAGAAAAGCAGCATATGTTCTTAACCACCGAGCTGTCTCTTTAGCTCCTGGACATGCTAATTTTGAGGTGTTCATAAGACACCTCTTATGGAATGAATTTTGTTTTCCTAACTTTTCTATGTTGAGTCCTATCTTAAGATTAGTCTTGATCTCCTTCATAAGGAAAAGACAAGACTAAGGAGGCTATTGTAGGTGTTACGGCCTTGAGGAAAAAAGCTTCCTAGGTGCAGATGTCACGTCTCTGAAGGGAAGGTTTCTCTGATAGAAGCATTACAACACTAAGGAGAAAGGTTTCCCCAGTGCAAGCTCTGAGGGAAAGGAATCCTGGCAGTTGCAAGCTATGGAATACCACAACAAACCTCACACAAAAGATTTATTGGAAGAGTTTCAAAAAGGTGCTGCCTCTCCTTAGGTGAGAAGCAGCAGGGAGCTAAGCAGGAGTCAGGGTTATGTAGGGTTTCCTGGGGGAGATGCTTTCCGGGGGTGGGGGGATTGGTGGATTTTTGTGCTCAGGGATTGGTGAGTTTTTGCACTGCTTTTCACCCAGAAGTAGTCTTGGACCATTTATCCTACAACTTGGGCAACTTAGCAAGTTCTGGGCTAGCCTAAACAGTAAAGCAAGATATTGCCTTAAAAAGGAGGGAGGGGAGAAGAGGTGGGAATGGGAGAAAAATGAGAAGAGAGGGAGGAAGGAGACACCAAGAGACCTTCCTCTGTCTTCATGTGTGTACAGAAGAATGGTCTTGTGGGGATATAGCCAGACGGTGGCAATCCAGGAAAATGAGCCTCTTCACACATGGCCCTAATGGGACCTGGCTTTTGGACTCCTAACGTCCAGAACATTGAGAAAATAAATGTTTGTTTTTCTAGGCTGTGGAACTATCTAGTGAATACATAGTTCAAAAGAGAGTCTGGACCAAAGATAAAGATTTGGCCCATAGATAGTAGATAAAGCTATGCAATTGAATGCAGTCAGTAAAAGAGTGAAGTTAGACAGTGAAAAGAGCAGTGGAAGAGCTCTGGGTTCTCGAACATTAAATTTGGATAGATAGCAAGGAGCCAACAATGAGTGTTAGGTGAGAATTTTCCTCAGGAGATGTGAATAAATGTCTACTTGTCTCAGATTTTGAATCAACTCCAGATCAAAGTAATGATTTTGTCCAGTCCAACTTTGGAGAACTTGTGAATTTGGTGGGCATTACTTACAGAAATAAGGATGAGAAGTTAGTTAAAGGATCAGGGATGACTCAAAGACAGCTGCATCCCCGAAAAGCCCATCCCAGCATGCGTGAGGATTCACCACAGCTGTGATCCTGAAAAATCTCAGAACAACCTTCACACATCCTGCCAAATCTAAGAGTCTCCTCCAGGCAGCTGGGCTGCTGGGAGAATCTCCTCCCAAAGCAGTTGTTTACTGTTCTTATAACCATGGGAGTTGCTTTATGAGTCTTGTTAATTCTAAGAACTTGCTGAGATTTATGTGTTGTCTACTTCCTCAGTCTCATGAGTTTCTCCACTCCCTCCTGGAGGCAATGTTTCAATACAACAGAGAATCAAGGCCAGCAAACACTAAAAGGAAAAGCCAGTGGCTGTAGCATCCTAGAAGCCAAAGGTAGAAAATTTAATAAGAAGTGACTAGGTCAAATGCTGGTAGTTCTGGAAAGTTGAGGACAGAGCTTGTTGATTATTGTTAGGACCGACGCACCAATGTTAGGAAACGGACGAATGTTGGGAAACGTGTGCCTGTGGAGGTTACGCGTGGGTTCACAAATCACGTCACGAGATCGGGTCCACGTGGGAGGTTTATTAAGGGAAGAGGGAAAGGGAAAGGGGGGGGCGCCCCAGAGAGAGAAAGAGAGGGAAAGTAAGGGAGTAAGAGAGAGAGAGGATAAGAGAGTAAGAGAGGGACCACGTGTCGGGGTAGGCCCTTTAAGTTGGAAGGTAACCACGCCCTCCAGGTGTGGTCACCTGACTGGCTGAGGACACATGATAGGTTGCTGGGCAACCCAGAAGCAGCTTGTGTTCCAAAATACTAACAATTATTAGATTTGACATTAAATGACCATTTTCTGTAGGTTTAGATCTTTTACTAAACCTGCTTTGTTTAGTGTTCTAATGCACCTTTACCTCCTTTCCAACCCCCTGCAACCTTAGGTAGGAAATTAGTTGGGAAAAGGGCTGTAGTCCTCTTTTATCTACTTCCTGCTGATCAGGGTCAATGGGTCATTATGGGATTACCAGACTCAGTTGTCAGGATACCAGCAGTCCAGTCCAAAGGCCAACATGAAGCAGCGAAAGCCAAAAGACTTAGTTGGATTGCCCAGAGAAACTCTCTGGAACATTTCTCTCTGCAAAGCCAAGTATTAAAGCATGACTATCAGTGCAGCAATACTGATCCAAAAAGCAATGTCTCCTGTGAGTTGGTCTTTATGTATCTCCTCTCCTCAGAGTCCATCCATGGATGTTCTCACTTGGCCAGAGTCATGCCTTTCGAACTTGAGGGGTCACAGTAAAACATCATGTGCCCTCTCACAAGCCAACCTGGGCAAAACATCACGTGCCCAGCTTGCAGCAAAACATTACATAAGAAAATTCAGTCTTCAAAGAAACCAGAAATTTCTACTTCAATTTTTCCATGTGATGGCTTTTATTTTCTCTGTGAAGTAGGGAACACAATCATTTTGGATAGAGTGGGAAGAAATAAGGGATGGCTGGGTATGTGAGGCCAAGAGAGAGAAGAGAGTTTAAAAAGAATTTTGGAAGAAAGTAGAAATTCAAGTTGACCAGGAAAAACAGTATAAAATTTCTGGGGAGCATGAAAGGCCTATTTCAGATGGACAAAAGACAGCTGGACTCACAGCTGTAGCAGAAAAGACTATCAAGGGTTAATAAAGTCTTTAAAAATTAAAATAATAACAGCAGATCTTTGTTTATGGCTGGCCTCAAAGACAGTTTTAAGATAAGAAATAGCAGGATACTGACAGTCCAGGAGAGGCCACTTGGATCTCAGGGGAGTATCATGTAGCAATGTCCAGCTGTAAGAGATCACATAACTAGAGAATGCTGAATAAGCTTTCATCCCTGCACAAAGAGCCTCCCCTGAAGCACTCTGAAAGAGACTGAACCAGGTGACATTTGTTGTCCTGATGTGGCTTCCTAATTTCCTGGCTGGCCTCAAGGAGCATGTATACATGTGTCTAATATATTACAAAGGAAATGTGGAATGAGACCCAGATGGGTGGGTCACTAATGCACTCTTTGATTTTCAGAGGATAATAGAAACAATAATATTGGATCCTTTATAAGACCCATTCTATTATGTATGTTCACTCATTGAGTGTTCAGCACAATGGTATGTGCTAGACACTGGTGTTATGCTCACTTTCCAAAAGGAGGAAACTGAGACCCAAACAAGTTAAGTTAAATAGTTATGGGCACACTGATACCAAGCAATAGAACCCCATTTCAGGTCCATGTAGAATGACCAACAGGTCACATAGGTTTACATGGTGACTGCTTTACCATGTATGTGCCAGGCAATAACACATCAAGTACTTTGCATGAACCATACTATTTCACCCTCACAACAGCACATTGGGACTGAACTTATTCATTGTCCTCCTTTACTAATGAGGTTAATTTGACACGGAACACAAAGTTAAGAAGTGGTGGAGGTGGAGGCCCACTTCTTAACAAAAGTTGATGGGCTTTTGGGAAATAATTGGACTGTGAGGACCCTAGCATAATCAGTGGATTAATTCATTGAGAAACTTGTGATATAATAGAGTTGTTGGGGGTGCACTGAAAAGTAGGAGGCGGACTCTGGTTGGAGGAAGTTGGCCACTGGCAGTGTGTACTTGAATCATTGACTCTTGCTTTTCTGTTTTGCTTCCTGTCCAATAGGGGGCAAATAACCCCAGTCACGAAGTTTATATCGGCATGCTATACTGTCTCATCATGGGCCCAGAAATATGGAGCCAACAGACTATGGTCTGAACCCTCTAAAACCATAAGCTAAAATAAAAAACTTCTTCCTTTGAATTGTTTATGTCAGATATTTTGTCATAGTGAGAGTTTGATTGGCATGTCAATTTAGTTTGTCATTGAGAAAACCAAGTTAATCGGAAGCATAGAAAGTTTACAATAGCAGAAGAATGGAAAAGAGAAGTAGCTGATTCAGGGCAGGTAAAATAACCAAAGCAAAGTGTCCAAAGCTAAATTGACATGGGCTACTTTACCTGCTCACCGGCACTAGTCTACTCCACTATGGTCATCCTTGACTACCACAAAGGGAAGTACACAGATGGTCAGTCTGAGGCAGAGCTGAGAGGCACACCTAGCTGAAAGATAGAAAAAAAAAGGCTGAGGAACATCCTGTGAGTGACTCCACCCAGCAAACTGATGGAAACTGATGCATAGACCTACAAGCAAACATTGAGTGGAGTGCAGAGAGTCTTGTGGAAGTGTGTGTATGGGGGGGTAGAAGAACCCAGAGGGGATAGGAGCTCTACAAGAAGGCCAACAGAGCCAACTAACCAGGGACCAGGTGGTCAGGGAGCTGTGGAGACTGGCGAACTAACCAAGGACCATGCATGGACTGGATCTAGGCCCCCTACAGAGATGTAGCAGATGGGCAGCTTGGTTTTCACATGGGTTCCCTAGTAAGGGGAATGGGGACTGTATTAGACAGGGACTCACATGCCAGCTTTTGATCGTTTTCCACTGGCATGGCTGCCTCACCAGGCCACAGGGGAAGAGGATGTGCTCAGTCTGGATTCAACTTGATGGTCTGGGGTAGGTAGGTAGGTCCTCCCTACTTCCCTTTTCTGAGGAATAAGGGAGGAGGGTTGGGAGAAGAGGGAGAGTGGGATGGAGAAGAGAGGAAGGAGGGTGCTATGACTGGGATGTAAAATGAATAAATAAAAATTAAAATAAAAAGAAAGGCTGAGGAACTCAGTATTAGAAAAAGAGTAATTCACATGATTGTGCAGGCAGTCCAGGCTAGGAGGAGAATGTGCAGTGACAGTTGGCTGGGGTGGCTAGTCACATGCTTCAAGAACTCTACTTGCTGTAGGTTTTAGGGATAGGTATAGTGGAAGTTTTGGATTCTTTACAAGCTCAGTTATGTTATGGAAACAAGTCTTTGTTTTATTTTCCGAGTGTGGGATATCCCACAGCTGATAATTGCCTCATGCGGCTTGGAGAGGGGTATGGTCTTTGCCAGCTGCAGTTAATGGAATTCTGAGAAGGTGTAAATATCAAAGCACAGAGAGAAGGGATGCTGTGAGGAGACAGTCAGGGATGGTAGAAAGCTGCTGATTCTTCCTGCTGCTGTTTCTTCCTGCTGCTGTTTTTACTGTTTGCTGGTTAACTAGACTGCTGAGTATCTTGACTATGAAGATTGGAATTGCCCCAAGGAGCTAAGTATAAAGACTACAGCCCTCTCTCCCCACTAACCTTCTTTCTCTCCTACATAATGTTGGGGGGGTTGGGAGGGGTGTATCAGTGTAAGAAAATAAAATAGAGTTTAAAAATAGCACCTAAACATATGTTCACTTGGGAAGCAAGGAAATAGGCCAGAAGATCATGGTTCGGTTTGAGAGGAAGAGTTTGGGGGAGGTAGTCCCAGAAATGTTAAAGCCGGAATGCTGTCCATGAGCATCATCTCTGAGGTTGAGGGGCTTGCTAATGAGGAGACGAAGGAGCTGTGAAGTCTTGTCTTACAAGGAGGGACCCATTGGAAGACTTCGGATTGCTCCAGAAGACAGCAACATGAGAGGTTTGGAGTAAAGCATGATGGTGGGCTCATCCCTTCTGTTCGTGGTGGGGAACATAACCTATGAAATGGCAGAATCAGCATGGGGAGCCATTACTTTTTAAGGTTAATGATGAGAAAAGGCATCTGAAACAGGCTTTCTTTATATCCAAAGTCACTATGGTTGCTATTTAGTTAACATTTAAATGGGATTTTATAGTTCATCCAGCTAAATAATCTATTGCTTGCCCTTAGGTACAATATATTATAATTTTTTTTTCTGATCTGAATTTCTTGGAAACAGATTTGCTGGCTTACACAAAGTTACAAATGTGTTTTGAACAATTTGCAAAACCTATTTTAACATTATTCCCTTGGTACCTCACACGAAGAAACTATTCATCTTTTTGTTCATTCCTTCCTTGTCTCCCATGAAAACAAACAAACTGCTAGTATCACATCCTCCTTTCCAGATGGCTGGCTTCAGGAGCCCTTTGCCCTAATGAACTCCCGGATAAGATTGAAAGCTTAATACTTTTTCCTACCACACGAGGGCAGACTCTTTAACAAAAAAGGCGGAAACAGCTATTTGTCTTGTACTCTACAGAACCAAAAATGGTTACTGTGTGGCTAGATTTTGTGTGGTTTCCAGGCTTTTTGACTAGTCTACCACTCTTCTCAAGCCCATAGCACCTTGTATTCGTGCTTCCCTGATGTGAAGTGGCTCTCTTTTCTACCTCACCTTTTGAACTTCCTTCCTTCCTGCCTCTCATATTCACATGAAGACTTACTGAGCATTTCCTCCAGGTAAGGTTGTCAGGATGCCCAGTTAAGCTGAACACCACCTAGACAACACAATTTTAGTATAGCCATGTCCCATGCAAAGATTTATGATCTGTTTTTTTTTTTTTTTTTTTTTATGAAAACAGTGACAGTTTACCTAGAATGCCATCCAATGACTGTCCTCTGGTTTTATTTGCTAAATCTGGCTACTAAAAATGTAAGCCAAGATTTAGCCTGGAAACTGGCAGGGTGGGGCTGGACTCACCCTGGACCCAGAGCTCCCCAGTCTCCTCGAAGAAGAATGACTAAATAGTGAGCAATGTGCTGTTAGAAGAAGAGGCACAGAGGTGCAGGGTTAGCACACTCAGCATGTGTGGTCTAGGAAGCCTGCCATACCATCTTCGCTGCTATCTCTTGCTCTTTGCCTCTGCATTTAACATCACATTCTTTCGGCCTGTGACGTCCAGTTCATGTACTTCTTCCTCTGGGAAGCTTATCTCCCCCTGGGAGAGCTGCCACTCCCACCCTTTGTACCTATGTCTGTAAGAATACTTATCATGCTAATTTGTTTTGACAGAGCCTCACTATATTAGCCCCGGGTGGCCCGGAAGTCACAGTGATACACCTGTTTCTTCATCCCACTAAGGAATAAGGACATGCACTAGCATGCCTGACTTGTACGCTACTTCTTGATTTGGGTGTAAAGCCTCGCTCACAGGTGGTGACAGTGCTTTGGAAGATTGTGGAAACCCTATAGCCGCCATCTTCTATTGATCCCCTTCCTCCATCTAGTCCCTACTTTCCATCTTCTCTGCTGCTTGATCCACCCAAATGTGGGCAAGCAGTCTCACATTCCTGCTGTCACAGCTGTGAGCTGATCTTGGGACCATCCTTTTCTTACTGTAATGGACTAAATACCGTCAAGCCAGGAGCCAGAATAAACTCTTCTCAAGAGGTATTTGGGCCACAACAGTGAAGAAAGTAACTAACACACACCATGGTTTAGATTTATGTCCATATCATTGTGAGGAACCCAAAGTCTGAAGCTTACTCATGTTTATTTTGTCATTATTAAACAGTGTTTGGCACATAACGAACACCCTGAATCTGTGATTTACTTTATTTGTATGGGTTTTGCATGCATGTATGTTTTTGTACCATGTGCATACCTAATGCCCATCACAGAGGCTGGAACATGGCTTTGGATCTCTTGAAATTGGTGTTACAGACAGTTGTTAGCTGCCAGGTGGGATTTGGGAATAGAACCCGGATGCTCTAGAAAAACAGCCAGTGTTCTTACCTGCTGAATTTTTGCTCTAGCTCTAATCTGTACAATTAAAAAATAAACAGTTGTTAACTCCAAAATTTGGAAAAGCCACTGAGGTTTTTGTTTTGTTGTGTTTTTGTTGTTGTTGGTTTTTTTTTTCTTTACTTGCTTTTTTTGTTTTATTTTGTATTGTGTTTTTGGTTTTTCAAGATAGGGTTTCTTTGGGTAGCCTTGGCTACACTTTTATTCACTTTGTAGATCAGGCTGGCCTTGAACTGACAAGAGATCCACCTGCCTTTGCCTCCCTGAGTGTTGGGATTACAATGAAGCGCCACTGATCCTTACTTCTTTTTATTGTTTTCTTGAGACAGTATTTCTCTATGTAGTCCTGGATGTTCTGGAATTCAATCTGTAGACCAGGCTGACCTCCCAAATGCTGAGATTAAAGGTGTACCCACTATACCTAACTTTTTAAATGCATTTTCTAGATCTGGACCTCATGATTTTGGGTTAGGTTGGATACTAGCAAAGCATAAACAGTAACTCCACTTACAAAACTAGCAGCAGAAAAAAAAAAAAAAACCCAAAAAATAAAAAACAAAAAACCTAGCAGAAGGCAGACTCTTCTGTTGTAAATGTTTGTGATTTCAAATCACAATTTGAAATTCTAACCACTAAGTTAATGATATTAGGGGGCTGAGCTTTTGTGTGGTCTGGGACTAGTAGCTTTAGAAAGGAGAAGTCAGGATCATGGTACCTTAGGCCTTTAAGCCCACCAAAGAGGAGGCTGAGGCAGGGATGGAAACATTATGTACCGATGCCTTGCTTCAGAAAAGTTGAGACCTCAGAAGTTGGAAAGTTTTAGCCACATAGAAATTATAACTTTTTGAGGAGATAAGTATGCTTGATTTAAACATTATGTAATATATGCATCAAACTATCTTATAACATCTCATTAATATGTACAGTTTTTATGGTTTTATGCATCAGTTAAAATAGTTTTTAAAGTAAGAAGTTAAAATTTGACAGGAGACCACAGAGAGAGAGAGAGACCTGACCCCTTCCACCATTGATGATCTCTTACGCAAATTAGGAAAAAGACACCTAATTCATGTCTTTTGGGGCCATCTGGGGGCATCCCGCTTCCATATCTGTGTGAGTTCTATTGCTTGTCAGCAATCCAGCTCACAGTCTGTCAGTATGGTAGCTCAAGGTGAGCAAGACTGGAATGTCAACCTCTTGACAATGGTTTGGGAGTACTCAGTAAGTAGTGCTTTATATCTGTCCTTGGTGGCCTTGGTGGCACACACCTTTAATCCCAGCACCTGAGGTGGAGAGGCAGATGAACCTCTGTGACTTTAAGTCCAGCCTGATCTATACAGTGAGTTCCAGGTCAGCCAGAGCTACATAGTAACACCCCGTCTTAAAAAGACAAGTACTGTACAGTTGCACTTGACTTAAAAGCAGTCTGGTGTTTTCTCAGAAAATTGGGAACAACACTACCTCAAGATCCAACCCAAAAGATGCCCTACCATTCAATAAGGACATTTGTTCAAAGCTGTTCATAGCAGCTTTATTCGTAATAGCCAGAATCTGGAAACAACCGAGATGTCCCTCAACAGAGAAATGGATACAGAAATTGTGGTACACTTACACAGTGGAATACTACTCAGCTATAAAAACAAGGAAATCATGAAATTTGTAGGCAAACAGAAGGAACTAGAAGAGATCATTCTGAGTGAGTAACCCAGAAACAGAGAGATGTGCATGGTATACTCTCACTAATAAGTGGATATTAACCATATAATATTGGATAGCCATCTATATACCTAAAGAAGCTAAACACTAAGGAGGACCCTAAATCTTAAATGCTTAAGCATCTTAAATCTTAGATGCTTAAATCTCATTCAGAAAGACAAACAGGATAGATAACAGAAGTGGTGGAAGAGAGGAAACAGGATGGGAGCCAACTATAGAGGATTGTCTGAAAGACTCCACCCAACAGTGGATGGAAGCAGATACTGAGACTCATAGCCAAACTTTAGGCAGAGTGCAGGGAGTCTTATGGAAGAGAGAGGTGGGAATAGATGGACATGGATGGGACAGGAGCCCCACAAGGAGACCAACAAAGCTAAAAGATCTGAGCCCAGGGGTTTCTTCAGAGACTGATGTACCAACAGAGGACCATGCACGGAGAGGACCTAGACCCCCTGCTCAGATGTGGCCTATTGGCAGCTCAGTCTCCATGTTGATCTCTGAGTGAGGGGAGCAGGGGCTGCTATGTTACTATGTATCGTGAACTCAGTTGATTGTTCTTTGATCACTCACCCCTGGTGTTGTGGCCTTACCAGGCCACAGAGGAAGAGGATCTGGGCAGTCCTGATGAGACTTAAAAAGCTATGGGGAGATGACAATAGTGAGAACTACCCAGTAGACTAGGGGAAGGGGATGGAGGGAAGAGGGAGAGAGGGTGGGACAGGGAGGAGTTGAGGGAGAGGCCTTCAGGTAGCATATATAATGAATTAATTGTGAAGAAAAAAATTAAAATTAAAAAACAGTACCCAGAGAAACACTTCATGATATAGACTTTTTTTTTTAATCAGTGGCTTTAAAATTACTGAGGGCTAAATATGTGAAAGCACATGTTCTCTTTTATACCTGGTTGAATGAGCCAGCAGTTGCTACAGGCAATGCAGAGGGAAATGAAGCACAAAGCCTCCACTTCTCACTGATTTCCTTCTAATCTTTTAGCTACCTGTCTGTGCTCTGTCTTGTTTGTTCAGTGCTGATGATTGAAATGAGGACCCCATGCATGCTCAGCCTGCACTGTACCATTGAGTTAAACCTGCAGGCCACATTTTAGACATTTAATTATTTTACTTTTATTTTTTTTTCTTTTGAGACAGCATTGTCTAGATCACCTGATGTCAGGCTTTGTATAGTCCAGGATACCCCTGAATCTCTAATCCTCTTGCTTCCATCTCCCCAGTGCTGGGATAATACATGTGCTGTCACAATTGGCTCTAACTTTTTTTTTTCAACTTGATAAACAGAGTTTATTGGGGTTGCTTGTAGGTATATGAGTAAGGAGTTAGAGGAGCATAGATAACTCAAAGCCATCTGCATCTCTGAAAAGCCCAACATGGATGACAACTCATGAAAATTCCATCCCCGGAGCTCCCAGAGCAACATGCAGACAGCTTCACAGGTTGGAGATAATCCCGTAGAGGCTACAGAAGAGGATATTGCAGCCAGTCCCAAAGATACCTGATAAGCCAGGGTCAGATGAAAAAGGAGGAGGACCTCCCCAATCAGTGGACTTGGAAAGGGGCAGGGAGGAGAGGAGGGAGGGAGGGTAGGATTGGGAGGGAATAAGGGAGCGGGATACAGCTGGGATACAAAGTTGACAAAGTGTAACTAATAATAAAAATTTAAAAAATAAAAAAGAGTTAAAAAAGAACCCTAAATAAAGTAGGTTGTTGAAAAATCTAAGCCTACACCACACACTTTTTGCCAAAAGAAAAATCACAAAATATCTGTACATTTTACATTGATTATGGGTTGGTAGGATACAATTTGGGCAATGTTAGTTTAAGAAAACATTTTTAAAGTTAAATCACTTTTTGTCATTTTAGTAAGATGGCTCTTAGAAATTTTAAAGTACTTCTGGCTCTAACTTTATTCTTGACATAACTCCCTAACTTGAGAACTCAGAAAGCGGAAGCAAACCACAGGCATATCATCTGATAATGTTACGGGCTGAATATGGATATCCCTTTGTGGTGGTTTGAATTAGAATGACAGCCCCCCCCCACACACACATAAGCTCATATATTTGAATGCTTAGTCAGTAGGGAATGGCACCATTTGAGAAAGATTAGGAGGTATGACCTTGTTGGAGGAAATGCTGGGGGGGGTGGTTGGAGAAGGTTGTCGAAGTTTCAAAAGCCCAAGCCAAGCCCAGTGACACTTTCTTCCTGCTGCCTTTGGATCCAGATATAGACCTCTCACCTACTTCTCCAGGACCATGTCTGCCTGCATGCCATCATGTTTACTACCATGATGATAATGAACTAAACCCCTTTAAGCAAACACCAATTAAATGCTTTCTTTTATTAAGAGTCGCTATGGTCATGGTGTCTCTTCATAACAATAGAACACTAGACTAAAATGCCCTCTAATAATTCACAGTATTCAACACGGTGGTACTGGGACAAGAGACATCATGAGACAAAGCCTGAGTGGGTAAAGTTGGTGTCCTTATAAACATGGCTTCAAAGAGATCCCTCCTCACTTCTACTAAGTGAAGACAAATTGAAAAGGCATCACTCACCAACCAGTAAGTGAGCATTCACTGGACACTACATATGCAGGCACATTGCTCTTGGCCCTTTTAATGTCCATAATTTTGCAAAATAATCCTTTGTTGCTTAAGATACACAACCTATGTGTATTTATAAGAGAAACCAGAACTGACAAAGACAAGCATTACCAAACATTTACTCAGCCCTGGGCACCACTGTAAGATGAGGAGCCAGACTGCCAGGCTCTGGCTTAGCTTTGTCATGTCGTACTTACTGAATTTGCACAGGTTGGCTAACATTCAGTGTTTCGGGCTCTATATTTGTAAAAGGAGGAATATAATGGCAGTAGTGCTCTATCTGAGATATCAGTAGTGCTACAGGAGGATTAATCAATAAATTCAAAATATATGCAATGATCACTATCTTACAGCACCATGTGGGTGCTGGGAATCTAATCCAGCTCCTCCAGAAGAACAGTCATTGCCCTTAACTTACGAACCATCTCGCCACCCTCCCTAGTAACATGGTCTTAAGGAATATATATATATATCTTTTTTTTTCAGAATTCAATCCAAGATAATACATTGTATGTACTCTTACTGTTTTTTTTTTGTTGTTGTTGTTCTTTCTTTTTTTTCTTTGTTTTGTTCTGTTTTTTTTTGAGACAGGGTTTCTCTGTGTAGACTTGACTGTCCTGGAGTTGTTTTGCAGACCAGGCTGGTCTCAAACTCCACCTCTCTCTGCCTCTCTGAGGGCTCGGATTAAAGGCATGTGATACCCCACCTGACTTTCTTTTATTTTTTTCTTAAACAGGGTTTCCTCTTTTAAGTTCCAAGATAGCCTTGGTTCTCCTGGAATAGAAATCAGGCTAGCCTAGAACTCAGAAATCCATCTGCCTCTGCCTCCCAAGTGGCGTGCTGTGTTTAAAGGCATGTGCCACCACCACTGCCCGGAATTCTACGGTTTTTTAATAGGTACTGAGTATCTATTCTGGGCCAAGCCTTGTAGTAGGCATTAAAGATAGAGAGATAATTAAGAAAACCTTTCAGGCCCAAAGGAACTTAAGTCTATTCAGAGATGTAGGCACTCTCAAGTATAAAAAAGGGCAGCCAGTAAAATTAGGGGTAAGCACAGAGTACAATAGAAGGGTGTCATTTGGATGTGGTATTAGTATGTACACCAGTGGTTCATGTGTTGAAACCCTGGTCCTCAGTAAAGCCATGTGAGAGGTGGTGGACTTTTTATGAAGCGAAGTCTAGTGGAAGGGCATTGTAGGTGCTGACCTCTAGAGGCCTGAGTTGTTCTTAGAGAGCAACCTTCCTGTCTTACCATGAAACCTACCCTTTCACACCCAGTCTCACGATGATAACATCCACCAAGATGCGCTGTTGCTCTCAAGTTCCTCATCAGAGTCTGACCTGGATGGAGCTGCTTGGTCTTTGACCCTCAGTGTCTGAAAATGTGAACTGCATAAACCTCACTCCTTGTGACCCAGTTTCAAGTGCTTTGTTGGAGCAATAGAAACTGGGCTAACGCATGGGGAGCATGTAGGAACATCTAAGGAGAAGATTTAAACCGAGAGGTCCAAGCTGAGATTTAGAAGATGGGTAGGACTTAGCAGGCAAAGTCAGGGTATGTGCATGGCGGCAGTAAGTAGTAGGAGTGATGTAAACAGGACACAAGCTTTAGGAATTGTTCTTGTTTACAGCAAATGGTAATTTTAAACAAAGGAATTAAATTCCACAGATTCAACCCTTTTGTTCTCTGTATGGAGCAAAGAAATACATTATTTTTTGGGACAGCTTATTCCATGATGAGTTCTGCTGAGAAACATAATGAAGTATGTAAACATAACTGGCTGACCCTCGATCTAATTTATAGCGTCTGCTTTTGTTAAAAATCGATTTAATCAATTGGAACTTCAAGAAACCTTAATGCTACCTAGCAGTTTCACTCTCAGAAGCTTAAACACTAGAGAGCTCACATTTTCTCCAAAGACATGCAAAAGCTTGCTTACAATCAGACATGCTGCAGTATGTATGTGATCCCAGCACTCAGAGCACATATATAGGAAGATCATAAGTTTGAGGCTAGCCTGTTTCAGTTCCTTCCACTGAAAAGAAGATGGTTTGATTACAGTATCAAACTGCCCCAGACTGTACGTATGTACAGATCCCTCTTAGCAGAAAGGATGAATAAACTGTTGTCTAGTCATACTACAGAACACCACTAACAACAGTAAAAAGTTCTCCATGCATACACAGAGCCATGGATGAATCTCAAAAATAATTTTGGATAAGGTAAGTAAAAAAAAAAAGCAGTATAATTTTGTTTATAAGAAGTTCAAAGCCAGGTAAACTAATTAATGTATTAACTGGAGATAACACATGTGCTAAAAGACTATTAAAGTAAGAAAATAACAACATAAAATTCATATGAATGGTTATTAGCTCTTGGTAGGTGGAGGAGCTACATAGAAAACTTTTACCTCTTTTGTTTTGTTTTGTTTTGTTTTTGTTTTTCCAGAGACAGGGTTTCCCTGGGTAGCCCTAGCTGTCCTGAAACTTGCTCTTCAGACCAGGCTAGCCTCAAACTCAGAACACAAAGATCTGCCAGCCTCTGCCTCCCAAATGCTGAGATTAAAGGAGCGTGCCACCATCACCCAGCTGAGAGCTTCTCTCTCTTACCCTGGGTGGGAGGTACAGGTGTTTACATTTCATTATTAGCCTTTGAAGTGGGTAGTTGAATTTAATATGCATACCTTGTAATTTTTTATTAATTTTTTATTTGTACCTTTTTTATTTATTTTGGGGGGACAAATTATAAGTTGTACTTATTTTTAATATTGTCTGAAATTACAAGCTGTAATCACTGCCAATGGTCATTTAACATTTTATGTATGTGACATTTATTTATTTATTTTTGGTATTCTACAACTTAATAAAAGCTATGTTATTAAGAGGTAGTTTTGGCTGGGCATGGTAGTACACACCTTTAATCCCAGCAGTTAGGTGGTAGAGGCACATGGTTCTCTATGAGTTTAAGGCCAGCACTGTCTACACAGTGAGTGCTAAAACAGCGAGAACCTATCTCAAAAGAAAAGAAAAGGAAAGGTAGTCTTACTCCAGTGTGCTTTGCAATAAGATGGCCATGACCTTTAGCTAGATAGCCCTTGCTTTCTTTCAAACTCACTGTTAAATTCCTTTTGAACCCTTTCATTGTCTTCCAAGGATGATTTATTTAATACAGACAATTTTAAGTCCGTATAGAAACAGACAGAAGATCATAATGAAGCCCTTGTAATTATCCCTAAGCTTTACCAATGGACTAACATAGGGCTAACTGTATTTCTTCTCTACGCTACCATATCCTCTATCCTTCATGGGATCATCAGAAAACACATCTCCAGTCATCCTATCATGTCATAGACTGCAAATACTTTAGAATGTAATTGATGTTTAACTTTAAATGTAATTTAATCATTAAAGTATTTTTAATGGAAGCCTCTAAAACAAAATTGCTGAAACAAATGCCCAAAATCCTTATACACTTACACAAAGTTTAAAAAATAGTCCTTAGGATGAACTGTCCAGAGGCTGGGGAGATGATTCAGTGGCTAAGTTCACCAGCTGGGCTTCAAGAAGACCCAGGTTTGGTTCTCAGCACCACAGGAAAGTTCACAACCATCTATCTGTAACTCCAGTTACAGACACCATCTTCTGGCTTCTCTGGACACCAGGCACACACGTGGGTCACATCTATGCATGGAAACACTGAAATATCCATAACATAAAAAAAAGAGGATCAAAGATACCGTTTGCTTTTGTTTTTCTCGAAGTGTCTTATAAATTTTGATTTAAGTTTTACACACTTGCTTATTTTATTCTGCAAGTTGCTGTACAGCTTTAGATGCCTCTGCTCCCAATTAAGTTCTTGAAAAAACCATCTTAGATCAACTTACTCTGGATTGCATTTCTGGCTAATTTAGCTGTCTTACACTTATGTCATAATTTTCTCTGTCTTCCTTTTAGGGGTTGGTGGTTGATGAGATGTCAGCAGAGAGCAAACTAGAGGGTGTCATCCTCCACAGGTCGCTTTAACCCACCACAACCATCTTTTAATTGCCTATGTCCCTACAGCCCTCATCTTGGAGAGTAGGATGTTGTCTTGATTTTGCTTCTACCTCCTCTGGACATAGCGCTTTAAACAAAATAGATGTTGTATGAGTGTTAATGGCATGAATTAATGATGTTGCTGTCCTGTATTGCTTATGGATTATACCTTATTTTCCAACTTGTAGGAAAATTAAGAATTTGTGAAACTTTGATTTCAACATTCTGGAGTAAAGGGGTCCTGATAAATTCTTGTCTTTCTGAAACAGGGCATCACTCTGTCACCCTGACTGTCCCGGAACTCACTCTGTAGACCAGGCTGTCCTTGGACTCAGAGATCCACTTGCCTCTGTCTCCTGAGGTGCTGGGATCAAAGGCGTGTGCCACCACCTCCCAGCCTGCTAAATTCTCTTGATAGTTACTTCTCTGAAAGGTCGTTTCTATTTTTGAGAGATTTCGTTGTGAAAAAAACAAACAAACAAACAAAAAAAAACCCCACCGGATTTATTTTTTTTCCTATGTTGCTCATTTCCTGAGCCACTGTAGTCTTGATAACGTTATTTTAATTTTAAAATAAACGCTCCCACTTTGTAACCTGATATGGGGCTTCCGAAACCATGCTTTACTCACTATGCTTCCTAGAAACTTTTTTGAAAGTCAAATATGATTTAACGGAGATATCTTTGCTCCATTCCTTGAACTCCGTATGCCATCCCTTCCTCTTATTTTTACTTTGTATGACTATTTTGCCTGCATGTATGTATGTGCACTGTGTGCAGTGCGTGTGACGTCTGGGAAGGTCAGAAGAGAATGTCTGATTCCCTGGATGGTTGTGAGCTACCATATGAATTCTGGGAATAGAACTAGGGTCCTCCACAAGAGCAATGAGTTTTCTTACCCACTGAGCCACATCTCCAGCTCCATGTTATCTCTTCTTGTAGATTGTCCCTTGCTATATGAAAACCAATGTCACTGAGGAAGCTACTACCAATGTCTTTCTGTGCACTGACTCTGTCCTGTTTTCAGTTGAAGCATATGCACTCTACAGTGCACATGGCTGAACATCCTTTTTTTTTTTTTCCTGAGCTCTGTAGCAACCACTTAGATTCCTGCTCTGAGTTCCAGTTTGTCACAAACACAAGAGTTCCTGGGATGACCAAATAGGAAGTTTCCTGTATGCTATTGGATTTGCTATTATGTTCCTTACCTATTTGATCCTGTGAACGGCAATGATGTCCTTAGAATTGTTTTAGAAATACTTCCTGGTTTTCTGACTCCAGGAATGAAACCAACTCACAGGATCTGAAATATTATTTTTCATAAAATTGTTATGAACTGGGCTCAGTTATTTAATATTCAATCAAACTAATCTTTCTTTAGTTCTGAGCGTACAGGGTTTAGAGACTTGCATTTGAAATGGCAGGTGATGAAGTCCTTCCCTCATTATTTTTTAATGTGGCAGTTAGATAATAGTGAATTAAGATTTCCTGGAGAGCGAATTTGAAGCTATCAGCTGGCCGTGAAAGATGAACAAAGAAGAGATGTCACATTGAAATTATATGTAGTACATAAACTTATATCAAACACTTCTAATCTGGCAAACAATGAAATGAGTGACAGCAAACGCAATAAAACAGAAAACTAGATCAATTATCTTCGAAAGATTTCAGTCAGCGGATAAAAATGGGACTGTGGAGTCCTCTAAATTAACTAGCACTGAGATCATGAATCAGTCTTTCATCTTTCATTATTTCATCCTTTTCCTTTGAAGTAAACTTAAAAATAATCTTTTGCCAACTCCTCAAAATGAAATATTCACTATATCACTCTTACTCCATATTAAAAATTGTCATTACTGTGCCTTTATTCTAAAGACATCAAAGACACTATGGAGTATACCTGTATAAAGACAAGGACACCTAAAGTATATTGCATATTTTCTATGGAATTAATGCCAAATCATGGTACTTCGTTATTCATTTTCTGAATTGTTCAGATTTTTTCTGAAAGAAATTTCCATTTTCTTTTTAATACAGTGTTTGTTGAATGAATGGACTATGTTGTACTTTTGAGGTCAGGTGCGGTTTTCGTCTATGATAATGCCTATCAATTAAAGTAGCGTACTATTTTAGTTTTTCAATGGGCTTGGATTTGAATAGTTCTGTGCCACTGAATAATTGTGTGAACATGTATAGATGTCATCTTTTCATTCTACATGCTTAAATGTCTGCACACATCTGGTTATATGTTACAGATGTTATTGATTGCCGAGTCCCATGTCTTTTGCATGATCATAGAATTCTAAGGAAAATATAATATTTTTAATATACTTATTTAATATGTATGAGTGTTTGCCTGCACATATATGCACACCACGTGCCTGTCAAGGCCTGAAGAGGGTATCAGATCCCTTGAAACTGGAGCCACCATGTGGGTGCTGGGGACTGAATGCAGGTCCTCTGTAAGAGCCACCTGGTCTTATCTGGTAAGCCAGACTCTACAATTCTAATTTGTACTGATATGAGTTGCCATGGAGCTTAAGAAAGCTAAGACCCTTTCCCAGCCCCAACACTTCCTCCAGGAAGGCACAATGGAAAAGAGATGGACATGATTGTACATAGCTTCAATAGATGAGGGCTAAGGCTGTTCAGAAGGTGGCCCAATGGCTATTGATCTGAAAGGTGTCTGCAGATTTCAGTGAGCTGCTAATTTCATAAATGCCAAGGTAAGGATAGAGTTATAAGCTACTTTATCAAGTCCTTGAGCCATTCAACAAGGACTTGGGGAGAAATATATGGAATACAAGGGAAGGTAGTGGGAGGTGGATCTGAGCAAAGTGCAACGATATACATGTCTTAAAAATGCCATAAACCTGTTATTCTATATGCTGCTAATTTCAACTTCGAATTTAAAGGAATCTGTTAAAATCCTCTGCAGTGAATGCGTATTGGCAGCTAGATTTCAGCTAGCCCTGCGCTGATTTTTCGTACTCTCAGATTAGTTGTTGTCTCTGCGCCTCTATTTCTTGGTAAACTCTGACTGATAATAGTACATAGTGGGTGAGAAACTAGAAATAAGATAAAACTAAAAAGAGAGGGATGGGGAAATAACTTTGTCAGTAAAGTGCTTGCCACACAGACGTGGGGATCTGAGTTCTATCCCTTGCACTCATGTGACAAACAAGACCCAACCTGTAATTCTAGCAAAGAACAGGAGACAGGAAGATCGCTAGGGATTGCTCGCCAGCTGGTAAGCTGGCTACCTGGATAGGTTAACTCTGGGTTCGGGGAGAGACTCCCCTCTCTTTCTCTTTCTCCCTCTCTTTCTCCCTCTTCTTTTTCTTCTTCTTCCTCTTTTCCCTCTCCCTCTCCCTCCTCCCCCTCTTTTATGTGTATTGGTGTGAGGGCATCAAATCCCCTGGAACTGGAGTAATAGACAGTTGTGAGCTGCTGTGTGGGTGCTGGGAATTGAACCTGGGTCCTCCAAAAAGACAGCTGGCACTCTTAAGGGCGGAGCCACTTCTCCATCCCTGGAGAGACCTTGCCTCAGAACAGTTGGAAAAAGCAAGAGGAGGACACGTGACATCAACCTGTGGCCTTCACATACACTTGCAAACATCATACTTTTGCACTTGTACACACATGTCCATATACACTAAACAGATACACACACAGAAATAAGATAATGCATATTGTTTAACGGCAGCAACGATCATTCTGAGTGCTTCTCATTGGATCAGGAGCGGTAACTGTCCACAGTGATCTCCTTTGGAGAAATTTTATTTTATTTTTATCACATTTTGCAGGGAAGCAAGAGGAAAGACAAAAACACACACACAAAAGAGGATCTTCAGAACAGTAACATGTACGGGATGCTTTATGGAATTAGGAATTTGATCTGGAGAGAAAACATTTTATAAATTGTAAGGGCAGCCATACGCATCAGGTGCAGAATTCAATTTGTGTTGTTCCAAAGGGAACTGTGGGTGCAGCAAGGAGAAGCAGAACACTGCTCAGTCTGCTGCAGACTTTTAATTATGTTTGCTATGCAACTACTGCCTGGTGTCATTCGAGCAGCAGTGACCTACCTATCATTGTAAGTACTTGGGCCGAGGCCAGATGTGCATCTGTTCAGGTGATGCAGGGAATTCAATGAATCCTGCATTTTTTGCCTTGTCATTTATTTGACCTGAGCCCTCTTTATCAAAAAAGGTTTTCAAAGAACATTTTTTTTTTTTTTTTTTTTTTTTTTGTACTGCCAGGGACTGAATTCAGGGCCTTATACACACTAGGCAAACATTTTACCACTGAACTATATCTCCAACCCCCTTTTAGCTTTTAATTTTGACAGAGTCTCACTAAATTGCCCGGGCTGTCCTGGAACTCAATCTATACCTCAAGGAGTCTCTGAACTTGTGAATTTCCTGCTTCAATCTCCCATGTAGCTCTAATTCCAGGCCTGATCCGCTAGGCCTGGTTTTTAAATTTTCTTGACACAGTGTCTTGTTGCATAGCCCAGGGTAGCCTCAGACTGCAATACTCCACCCTCAACTTTTACCTTCTCTCCAGTGGCAACATTTTGCTTTTCTCCCTGTCTTTCAGGGATACCCCTCAGGCTAGAGGGGTTCACCTCTGGCTGTCACAGGTACATTGTGCATAGCAAAGTGCAACTGAATCCAAAGTTCCCCTGGAGTTGAAGTGGAAGTTATCAAGGGTAGGTATTCTCAGTCTTTCACCTACCCAATATACTAAGGCCGCCAGTTCCACTGCTGCCACGACAGAGGGAATGCTTAAGGGCATAACAAAGATCGTTAACTGCAATCTGAGCACCCCAGTTAGGAGAGACAGTTCAGATTACATAGTCAATTGACATTTCCGATCTCGATTGGAAATCCAGTCTTGACCTAAAATCAGAAGCAAGACTAGGATAGATTCTAAGGAAGAAAATTTGCTTTCTTAAGGGAATATACTTTTCCCCCATCGCCATTCCCATAGTTCCAGGGATGACATTCCGTGACATCTATCCCAATCGTCCATAAATGTCTCGAGCACTGTTGACTTTAATAAGCACTGTCGAGCTTAATGAACGATAAGGGGCAGGAGGTAGAGTCACTCTCACTGTAAGCTTGAGTAGCTGGAAATCCCATTCTTTTCCTCAGGGCTCTCTTAAAAACGGAAGCCTTCTGAGTCACGGAGTACAAGTAAAGGAACAACCAGGGAAATAGAAAAAAAAAATCTAAGGAAAATCTTTTGTGTGGGGCCGGGGATCAAACCCAGAGCTTTGTATCTGAGAAGTGTGAAGTCTACCTTTCATCTGTGCCATTGGATGCCAGTCAAATATAACATGCTTCTCCGACTGAAGCCTGTTATAGTAAGGAGCATAAGACACAACTCTATAACTCTATTGACTTCAGAAGATTACTAGCCATTCTTGCCTTTCTCTGCTATGCCAGTCTCCTTTCTAGTTGCCCCAACAAACCTTCACTGTTGTCAGCAATTTATTTTTTCTTTTAAAATAATTTTCTTGTTTTAAAAATTTTGTGTGAGTGCTGGGCGTGGTGGCACACGCCTGTATTCTCAACACTCAGGGAGGCAGAGCCAGTAAGATCACTGTGAGTTGGAGGCCAGCCTGGTCTACAAAGTGAGGGCAGGACAGCCAAAGCTACACAGAGAAACCCTGTCTCAAAAAAAAAAAACACGAAAAAATGCGTATGAGTGTTTTTCTGCCTTTATGTTTGTGCGTCATGTGTATGCCTGGGGACCAAAGAAACCAGAAAAGCATGTTAGATACCATGGAAATGAAGTTATAGACAGCTGTACACTGCAATGTGGGTGTTGGGAAGTGAACCTGGGTCCTCTGAAAGAGCAATAAGTGCCCTTAATCTGCTGAGCTATCTCCGGCTCCCACGCAGCACTTTTCTTATAGGTCTTAGAGAATTATCACTCGTTTTATGAAAATAAATACATCTTATCGACACAATTGTTTATTAATTTTGTGCTCTTTCTCTTCCTCTCTCTCTCTCTCTCTCTCTCTCTCTCTCTCTCTCTGTGTGTGTGTGTGTGTATGTGTTTGTGTGTACGAATTTGTTCTCTCCTTCCAGGATATGGGTCTTCAGGCTTGGTAGTAAGTTCCTATTCCTACTTCTTGATCCGCCTAGCAGCTAGGTTCTAGATTCTAGCTAGTCCTTGTCACTCATATTCTAGCATCTGGGGTACCTCTATTTTGTGGTATCCAGATTTGGCCAACACGCTGTTCTGAGTGCTGGATGACATAAAGTCATATGGGATGATACGGTGATTAATTTTCTGTAAGTTAGTGACATGTGGATGAAGAGTTCATATTTTTGACAAGACAATGGAGATGCTGACTCAAGAATTAATTGTTTGTTGTTGGTATTTTACATTTTGCTACTTTGAATATCATGAACTTTTGGTTTTAAAAATATTATAACAAACTATTTCTAGTTATTGTTGTGACATTCACTGTTGTAGTTCTACCAGGGAGTCAGTATAGGAACTGTTTTATGGTTAAGAAGTGGAGCTCCATGAGAGGCCGAGCTCATTTTTTTCTTAATCATCTTAAAGGTCATACATCCTTGGTTCATGTATCCCAATAGGAGGATGGATCATTTCCCTGACTATGTGCATTTATAACTTTAGGAAGATAATTCCACTAGATTGAACTTGGAAGTTTCACTGAGCCTGTAGAGACAAAGACTAGGGCCCTAACTTGCCTATCTCTCTTGTCTGTCTGGATCTTAAAAGTCCGTGAGGGGTAGCCAAAGCATGCTGTATGTGCCAGATATAAGTGTTAGCTCAAAAGTAGGATCTGCTAGGCTAGAGTGATGGCTCAATGGTCAAGAGCACTTGCTGCTCTTGAAGAAGACCTGAGTTGGGTTCCCAGCACCCATATGGTGGTTCACAACCATCTTTTAAGCTAGTTCCAGGGATCTGATTCCCTGGAACTTCTGGTCTTCGGGGATACTGCATGCACCTGATGCCAGCAGGCAAAACATCATACATGTAAATACAAATAAAATAAATACATCTTTTGAAAAAATATATTGTCTACTAATTTCTAAACATCAGAGATTCAATTATCCCTTGGTATCCATAGATTGGCTTTGGGATATTCCCTTTCCTTCATATATATCAAAATCTGTACAAGCTCAAGTCCCTTATGTAAAATAGTATAACATTTGTGTATAATGGATATTCAGTCTTCAGTTTTCTTCTTTTCTTTCCTTCTTCCAGATCTCACTACCTATCCTTGCCTGACATGGGGCTGTTTATATGGTCTATGCTAGCTTTAAACTTGTTGCCATCTACTTATTTCTTCATCCCACATGATGGAATTACAGACATGTGTCACTGTGCTTGGCTTCTTTATCACTTAAATCAACTTTAGATTACTTTAATACCTAACACTATGTGTTGGCTATATAGATAGCTGTTTTTCTATAGTGCTTAGGGAACGATGAGAGGAAATGGTCTGGAGATGTTCAGCACAGATGCAACTATTCCATACTCAAAAATGTTTCTAAACTCAACATGTTGAATCTTATGAAGAGATCATGGATATGGACAGCCAACATGTTTTTGTTTTTTTTTTTTTCCCTAGGAAAATGGCTGCAGGTTTTACTGGGAGAAAGCAAGAGACAAGATGGATACACATTTGTGATTCTCTTCCCTGGCCTTTCACTCATTTTCTCAGGTATGATAATTGGGCCAAAGGCAGTGAACCCCTATCATGATTGACCAAGCTAGGTCTTTATTCACTAAACCAGGAGTTTTATCAATTATAGAAGGCTCTCAGCAGGCACCAAGCTTTTTCTCTCCTAGGGTGTCTGTTTAATTTTCAAATGTCAAAGGTCCCTATGCTACACAATGTCTGATTACCATACTAGCCTTGCTAACTCTTGTAGCACTTGCTCCATTCCATATCTGCCTTGGGTTAATTCTTCCCAGGAGCTCTTATATTTGTTTTAATTTCCATTGAGATCAGCAATTCCACTGTCATTCTGATATATCACACCTGGATAATAATAAATACTGGTGTAATGAAGAATTTCATTCATGATGGGGATGGTGTAGAATGGTCACACACTTTGGAATCCAGTCCAGCAGCTCCTGAAAGGGGCAAATATCGAGTCATCATATGATGCAGAAACTCTAATACTAGGTATATATCCATAAGAAATGAAACTATCCACCAAATCCTTGTACACTAATATTCACAGAGGCATCATTCATAATCTTCCCAAAGTGGAAACAACTCAAATAGTCTTCCAAATAATAGAGAAACAAAATGTGATATATACATGCAATGAAATATTCCAGTACAACATCAGTCAGCCTTTAATTTAGGTTCACAAAGAAAGCCTACCAGGGCCTGGTGAGATGGCTCAGTGTGTAAAATGCTTGCTGGACAAGTAGAAGGACTCAAGTTTTGATCCCCAGCACCTATGTAAGCTCTGGAGAGGTGTGGTCTGTCTGTAATCCCAGCATTTAGGAGGCAGGACAATGGATCCCTGAGGCAAGCTGACTGGCTAGATAAGCTAAATCTTTGGGCTCCTGGTTGAGCAAAAGACCCTGCTTCAATGAGAAAAGTGGAGAGTGATAAAGGAAGATACCTAATGCCACCTCTGATGTTTGTACTCCTGACACACGAATGGATCTCTATAGATATGTACAGCCCACAGGAACACACATGGATGTACATCACACACACACACACACACACACACACACACACACACCAAAAAGGCAGTCGTAAAAATCACAGGTAGCATTACTCCTTTTACCTGTAATGTCTAGCATTAAAAAAAAATTCTGTAGAGGGCTGGGGAGATGGCTCAGCTGTTAAGAGAACTGGCTGCTCTTTCAGAGGACCTGAGTACAGTTCTCAGATCTCCACCATTTGTAATGGAATATGATTCCCTCTTCTGGTGTGCATGAAAACACAACACTCATGTATATAAAGGAAATAAATAAATCTTGAAAAAAAGAAAATCTGTAGAGGAACAGGATGGATAGTGGTTTCCAGTGATAGGTGGGAAGGAGGAATGAGGTATGACTATTTTGCTTTTTTTTTGGGGTGAAATATTCTAGCATTGGGTAGTGATACTAGTTGCTCAGTTTTGGAAATTAACTTCAAAATGGTGAATGATTTGGTTTGTAAATTTCATCTCAATAAAAAAAAAAAAGCCTCAGACCTGAAACATTGCTTACTATTTTCTTTTAGGGAAACTTAAAGCGATGTTCTCATAAAGCGCATACAATTTCAGGGCTGAGGTGCGAGTGTCTGCCACTTCTTTGGGTTACCAGTAGGAGGCAGAAAGAGGTTGCCTCTTAACATCATCCCTTTCCCTACAAACAGAAGTGAGCACAGTCAATGGAATTTTCTTCCAGCACATGCTGAAATATTGTTTACAGATTTGTCATTCTTCTCAAGTGAGGAAAATATGCAACTTTCTTCAAAAGGATTTTGTGTGTTTCAAATATGTTTAAAAATATCAAAATTTAAAAAAAAATGGAAAAGTTACTTTAAACATTTGCAATTGCTCAAAAGGACCAGTTTCCTGCATATTTTAGCATTGTCATTGCATGTTAAAGGTTGATTACTTGAGAGATCTTGGAAGCACAAAACTGAATAGTAGATAGAGTGGGGAACAGGAACTTTCTCCATGGAATCATCGTTTCCCAGGTAACAGTTTTCTGTGTTTAAAAAAAACATCGCACAGTCTTTGGCTGTTAGAGCAAAAGGAGAGAAATGTAGTTTAGCCATCTTTTTTACTTTGTTTTTTTTTTTTTTAATATTTATTCATTGGGGTGTGTGTGTGTGTGTGTGTGTGTGTGTGTTCCACATTATCAGGCTTGGGTGACAAGCGCCTTTAACTTATGACTCATCTTGCTGAACCCCTTTTCCTTTGATATTTGGTCCCCACAGACAGTAAAATGCGAAGAATGTACTTAGAAGTCACAGAGCAATGGGGATAGCTCTCTGGTAAAAATGTGCCTTCATCTTTAAAGAATTTTGATACAGAAAGGTGGTAATAAAAATATTTGGAAGAACTTGCCTCTGGAAACACTTAAATGAGGACTCACTGAAGAGAAAACAGAATAGACACATTCAACACCTTAATTAGACTATTCACTCTTGCTGTACCCTACTGCTTGACCGAGCCACTACAGAATCTCAACCAGAAAACTCAGCGCAGCCCCCACCTGAGACTACTGTAGTGAGGGAAGGTCAAACAAATGCCAAGAAATACAGGGATTTCTGTCAGAAGCTACAAATGTTTTCCTCTTTTTACACAAAGCTGGAGACACTTCTGTATGAAGACCACATCACAGACTCTTATTTCTTCACCTTAAGAAGGACAGGGTGTGATGATGATAAAAGTCCAGAGAGGAGCATTTTCAAAAATCAAACCAATGGAGAAGATTTCTTTTGAGGCGGTTATAATTCATGAATAATGCCATATAATTTTCCAGACAGAAAACACATGAAAGCTCAGAAGTCTTTTATGCAAGGAGACCACAGGGTTGTTTGTCACCATCTAGTGTTAGAACGTTTTTAAATGGGGTTAACTTTTTAAAATGATTCATTTTTATTTATGCCTGTGTGAGTGTGTTGGATTCCCTGATGTTTCAGACAGCTGTGATCTCCCATGTGGGTGCTGGGAATGGAACCCGGCTCCTCTGGAAGAGCAGCCAGTGCTTTTAACCACAAGGCCATCTCTCTAGCCCAGCTTATTTTACTCCTGACTTTCTGTAGATACGTTGCAGCATGTACTGCTACTTCTGAACTTGAAAGCTAAGCTTTACACCAACGAGGCAACCATTTTTCAAGCACACAGTCTATGTAGGAGCTACTGGAGCGCTCTCTCTTACCCAAGCTAAGGACAAAGTAAATGGGCCTTAAATGGTTCATTACCTCAATTCCTTGGTCTTTCTCTTTCCTATAGGAAGTTTTCCTAATCTCCACATCTAGAACTCTGCCTTGCATTTCTGGGTTTGCTCTCCTGTTTCTCAAGATACTATGAACTGATAATTGGAACTTGTGATTGTTAGGGTTTAATTGTCAACTTGACAGAATCTTACATCACTTGGGAGCTTCTGGACATGACTGTGGGGATTGTTTGGATTACATTAATTGAGGTGGAAAGAGCAACCACAATCCCTGGTTGAGATCCTGGACTGTATTAATGGAAGAGGGGAAAATCAGCAGTAGCATGTGTTCAGTGCTCTTTTCCTCCTGGTTGTGGACACAATGTGAGTAGCTGGACCTTGACTTCCTTACCACAATGGACTGTACCTTGAACTGTGAGATAAAATAAATTCTTCTGTCCTTAACTTAGTTTTTACCCCTCACTATCCAGACTGACCCTTTTAAAAAGAAACTGATCTGATGTCAGCATAGATAAAGACTCAAAACTCTCTTGA
The DNA here is from genome assembly GCF_030254825.1 of Meriones unguiculatus. Lineage (NCBI taxonomy): Eukaryota > Metazoa > Chordata > Mammalia > Rodentia > Muridae > Meriones > Meriones unguiculatus. Next base: position 120,655,447 of record NC_083369.1, read on the forward strand.
CGTTTAGGCTGATTATTTAAACTGTTAATCTACTTTCAGAGGGAGTACAGAAGCTGACTGTGTTCCTCTAACTAGAGATCCCCTATTTACAAGGATGTAAATTTTCACTACAGGCATGATGGTGCGCACCAGTAATCTCAGCATGCACAAGGCTGAAACAGAGAGGCTATTGCAAGTTCAAGGCCAGCCTGGGTTATATAGTGAATTCAATGTTAGCTTTGGTTCTATGGCAAAATTCTATCTCAAAAAAAGTATAAGGAGTATTATTTTAAGAAAGTAAAAAGACAAAGAATAGGAAAAATATCTGCAATTCACTAATCTAATAAGGGTCCAGTATCCTGAATACATAAACAGTTTCTGCAGCTCCATAACAAAAGACAGATATTTCAATTAAAATGGGCAAATGATTTGGACAGATATTTCCCTGAACATAAACTACAATGACCATTAAACACATGGGAAAAGTATTCAACATCATGAGTCACTGGGGAAATGCAAATTCAAACTAAAAGGAAACACTGCTTCGCCGCCACAGGAATAGTTATAATGAGAAAACACTAGAAGTTGAAGCCCGCACACATTGCTACTTAGAATAGAAAAAAATTACATAGTCTCTTTGGCAGTTCTTTCAGAAGTGAAGCAGATAATTGACATAGGACCCAGCAATCACATTCCTAGAGATACTAAAAATACTCAAACCAATTGAAAGTATAGGTCCAAATCTAGAGAGAAAGTTCAGTTGGTGAAGAGCATATCATACAAGTGCAAGAATCTGAACTCAACACCCCCATTTTTGTGAAATCATATGGGGTGAAGCGGGAATGGAGCCATGGTTTGGTGGCATGGCACTGCTCTTGCAGAGAAAACTGGGGTTAGGTTTTTGTGCTCATGTGATGGCTTACAACCATCCTCAACTCCAGTTCCACGGGTCCATTGCTATCTTCTGACCTCCGTGAGTACCAGGTATACACAAACACATGCAGGCAAAACACTCGAACACATAAATAAAAAATAAACAAGTCTTTAAAATAAAAGGCTGGCCTCGGTGCTACATGCTGAAAATCCCAGTGCTGAGGAAGCAGAGACAGTCAGGTTTCTTTGCTTCCCTGGCCAAGCAGCCAAGCCTACACAGTGAGTTCCAGGCCAATGAGAGCCCATATTTCATAAAGTTGCATGGATGGCTCCTAAGGTTGACCTCTGGCTTCCACGTGCTTGTACTTCTTTAAGCACGCACACATATACAGGAAAGAAAAAAAAACTGTACAAATAAATCTAAGTCCAAAGGAAAATGTGTACATGAACATTTGTAACAAGTTGGTCATAAAGCTAAAACGGAGAAAGAGCAAAAGTGCCTGTTGGTTGGTTAACAGATAAAGCATTATACATTTACACAGTGAAATATTATTTAGCCATAAAAATAAACTAAGTTTGAAAAGAATTCTGCTAAATAAAAGGCTAGAGAAAGTCCACTAGAGGACTCCACCGATGTAAAATGTTCAGAATAACCAAGTCCCACAGACAGAAAGCTGCGCAGACATCTTGGTAATAGTCAAGTCAGTTTAGGCTGATGTTATTCAATGTGAGATGTCTTCCATAGGCTCCCGTAAGGAATACTATTCACCAGTAAAAAGAAAGGGAGTCAGCTACATGAACCTTAAAAACATTATAGATGAACCTTTAAAATATTATAAGGGAAATAGAGCACTCACAAAGACCACATCTTTTCTGTACCCACATATATTAAATGTCAAGAATAAGCTAATATATAAAACATTTTGGTGGCTGCTAATGGGTAAAAATTGAGAAGAAGGAACTGGGAACTGCTTGCCAATAGATCATAGTTATTTCTTTTAAAGGGTTTTAAACTGTCCTAAAGCTGGATGTTTTTACAGCTCTATCAATATATTTAAAATATTGCTTACTACTTTAAATGGGTGCATTTTATAGTATATTAATTATATTTCAATTAAGCCACAAAAATGAAAAAGAAAGCACTGAATCACTCTTCAAATAGGTTTTTATGGTGTATGAATTATATTTCAATAAATAAGCTAATATATAGGAATATAAAACATTTTGTATTTCTACATTTCTATATTTATTTATGTATAATATATTTATTTATATTGCATATTATGTGTTATACAATATACAACATATTATATATTTATAATATATACTCTGAAATATATTTATTATAATAATATATATTATAAATATATGTTTATATATGATATTAATTGTTTATATATTTAAATATGTTTATATTTATATACTTAACATTAGGAAAGGACAGCAGCACCAAATCAATGAAAACTGAGCCTATGTTCATGGGTTGCAGAATATTTTTAAGATGTAAATACTATCTAGTGTGATTTACCAACCCCAATGACTCAAGTGTTCATAGATGCATGGATACATAAACACGTTGTTATATTTTCATTTGTTATATGACAGGCTTTTCCAGTGGAGAGGTGAATACACCTGTCTACACACCCCGGGGTAGAAAGTCCACAACAGACCAAAAAGTACAGATACCACCAAAGACCAACTTGGTGATCCAATGAGTTTTATTGGGGTTACTTACGGGAATATGGGTGAGGGGTTACTTACAGGAGCAGAAATGACTCAAAGACAGCTGCATCACCAAAGTCCACCCCAGCATGGGTGACAGCTCACAAAGCTGGGAACCTGGAGCACACTGCACAGCCTGCAGGCAGCTCAGCAGGTTGGAGGGTCCTTTCCCAGGTGCCGCAGTTAGTCTAAACCTCTTCCCCAGGACTCTGCTTATCTGTTAAAGCAGATCTCTGCTATTTTGCAGGTCTCTGCTGCTTCTAGGCTACCTGGGTGGTCTACTGCTTCTGTGTGGTGACTGGAGTTGTTTCAGAGTTTTCTTTGTAGTTTGTCTTGTCTGGGAGTCTTCTATCAGCAGTCTTTACTATTTACATACTCTTTTGTTCTTGTTTTGTTTCTTTCCCAGAGAGGATTTCTCTGTGTAGCCTTGGTTGTCCTGAAACTCCCTCTTGTAGACCAGGCTGGCTTTCAACTCAGAGATCCAGTTACCTTTGCCTCCCAAGTGCTGAGATTAAAGGGATGCACCTAGCCTGTTTAATATACTCTTAGGCCTAGGGAATTGATCTCTTGCAAGAATTCCCGTGTCTATTATGAATTTTATCTTACATTCTTTTTAATTTTTTATTCTTTTTTAAATGCACTTTACATCCCCATCTTAGCCCCCTCCCTCCTCTCCTCTCAGTCCCTCCTTCCCTCCCTTATTCTTTTCCCCTCCCTTATTCCTCAGAAAAGGGGAACCTCCCCACAACCAACCCACCCAAGCACATCCAGTTGCATTAGGACTGAGCACATCTTCTTCCTTTGTGGTCAGGAGCGGCAGCCCCACCAGGGGAATGGGACAAAAAGCAGGCAACAGAGTCCACACCTTACTTGGGAACCCACATGAAGCCCAAGCTGCCCATCGGCTACATCTGTGTAGGGGGCCTAGGTCCAGTCCAGGCATGGTCCATGGTGCTTCAGTCTTTACAGGCTCCCCTGGGCCAGGTTATTTGGCTCTGTTGGTCTTCTTGTGGAGCTCTTATCACCTCCAGGTCCTTTTCTTTTTCTTCCCACCTTTCCACAAGACTTCCTATGCATTGACCAATGTTTGGCTGTGAGTCTCAGCATCTGTTTTGATCTCTTGCTGGGTGGAGCCTCTCAGAGGACAGCTATGCTAGGCTTTCATCAGCAAACATAGCAAAGTATCATTAATAGTGTTAGGGGTTGACTTTCTCCCATGGGGTGGGTCTCAGTTTGGGCCAGGCATTGGTTGGAGAGTCCCTCAATCTCTTCTCTTTCTTTATCCCTGTACATCTTGTAGACAGGGTAAATTTTGGGCTGAAGTTTTAGTATTGTTGTATGTCCCTGTAAATAGTCTGATATTTCAATTTCCCTTTTTTTATTCTGTGTATGAAGATGTTTCCCTTCAAGAAGAAAGCATTGACCTGGGAAGAAACTACTACACAACACCATTTTGAGGAATATTATTTTGCCATAAAAAGGAATAGAAGACTGATGTGTGCTATAATGTAGACTGACCTTCAAAACCTAACACTCAATGGAAAAATGATAGCCATGAGACGATAAACAAAATAGCGTATGAAGAAGAATCTCAAGCAGTCTATTTCACAGAGCCAGAAGGGAGAATGGTGGTTGTAAATGACTAGGCAACGGGAGTAAATTGTTAATGAGCATAGAACTTCAGCTTTGTCAGAGGAAAATTTTCTGGAGTTTGAAGTTTGGATGCACAATAGAATGAATACGGGTAACACTGATCAACTGTACATTTAGAAAGATTCAAGTTGCAACTTTTATGTCATTTTTAAAGCATGGTTATTTTTTTTTTAAATAAAAGAAAATGAAACTTCTCTTTTACACCGTATTCAGCAGAACGAGGGACATAATTAGCCACCCAGGAGGTAGTTCTTTAAAGCTGTAAATAAAATGTAAGCACGGAATAAAGACAATTATGAGTTTTTGCATTAAAGGAGATTTTGGAATAACGATTTCGGACAGCACCTAGGATCTCTATAAGACAGAGAGAGTCATCAGGCTGCCAGACAGGGTAGGGCATGGGACAGCAGACAGAGCCTGTGGCCTGGAGGACTGCAGTTGTTTCCACACCTGACGACTCTTGTGTTGCAACCATTTCAGATTTCAATTGTGTAACGGCATTACGGGAATGGAAGTTTCTTGATATAAAGTGATTTGAGCTGTGTAAAACGACCCATCTCTCTCTCTCTCTCTCTCTCTCTCTCTCTCTCTCTCTCTCTCTCTCAAACTAAAAGGGGGCCCTTCATCATTATTGTATAGTTCTTTATTTTTCATGGCAGATGTTGACATTTCAGTATTGCTCCAGAATCAAATGTCAAGATAGTCCTGCTCGGAATTTTCCATTTCCATTTTCAAAGAAGTCCATCTGCAGCTGTATTTAGAGTGAACTCTCTGCCTGCAAAACCCCACCCTTTTTAAGCAGGTTTGTAAATAGGTTTGAAGGGGTACATGTGAGCACTGGAGACCTGCCTAGGTTAATTAATTCTCTTTCCAGGCATTAGAACTTACACGAATAGGCCAGTTGGAGGTGAATGTTGTCTTTGAAAGTGATAATTATATGCCTTCCCAATTGTTTGCCTTCACACTTCTCCTTCGGTCAGATTCACCACAATACATAAACTAAGTATCAGGAGAGGTTTTTCTCCGCCTGAGAAAATGAGCGTGTAGATGAGGTGAAATAATGATTGTGGATAATACAGGTAGTTTGAAGGTCTGGATAGTGCATACTGATAGTTCCAAAGAAGAGACTGTGCTTTGCTAAGTATAGCAGATAGTGCCTGCTATGTCATTGTGAACGCTTCCGTGCTTCAATTCAGATCTACTTTCTTTTGTTACTTTAGGATGCTTTGGTTTCACACAAGCCAATTTCCTTTCAGAGAGTAATGTGATGAATAGCTCTGTGCATCACCAGCACATACAAAAGCAACAGGGTCGTGTTGGGAAGGGGGGGAGGCGCTCCCAATGTATCTCCAGCAGGTAGCGTGTTGCCCTGGCGCCAGCAGAGGGAGTCAGAGAAAACTGGGCTGTGCTGGGTGCTCGCTGAATACCGTGCCTTTTGTGGGCAGGGCTGTCCTCACCCAGGAGAGGCTTTCCCGGTGCAGCTGTGCCAGAAACATTGCGGCTTTCCATCCTCCATTCTGTCTAGATTCAAGGATGCATGGCTTCCCTCAGAGAAACTAGCCAGCTATGCTCCCTAAAGCCATGCAAGGCCGGAGAGATGGTACAGAGCCTCCTAACAGGGAGGGCTGTGGGACTTCTCATCCTTGGGCAGGCAGGGGTCCACGATGAACTGCAAGTTGTAAAATGAGCATTCCCACAATACGATGAGGTTGGCGAACAGGCCAGATGAAAAAGGGCTGCCAAGATCCCTCCAATACCAGGTCAGTTTTCCTTGTCTCATAGAGAACTTAACACCATTTGTGAAGGAACAATGAAAGGAGTGTTCATCAGTATGCTAAATTACAGACATAATCTCAAACATGAAAAGGTTCTAGCTGCATGGTAAAAGTACTCAGTGGGTAACGGCATTTGTGTCCGGACCTGACAACATTAGCTTAATTCCTGGAGCTGTGGTAGAAGGAGAGAACTGACACCTGAAAGTTGTCCTTTGATGTCCATACACTTGGGCTCTCTCTCATACATATAACAGTAATATTATTTTAAGTTTATATAATTTCTTTCTTTCTTTCCTTCTTTTAACACAAGGTCTCACTATGTAGCTATCCGGCTGTCCTGGAACTTACTATTGTAGACCAGGCTTGCCTGGAAGTCACAGACATTCATCTGCCTCTGTGTCCCCGAGTGCTGAGATTAAAGGCACGAGCCACCTTCCCTTGCCTAAGTTAATATAATTTCAACAACTGCAAAGATCAGAGATAAGTTGGGGAAGGCAGAACATCAATTCGTCTGTGTCACCCTTCTGAAAAACCTTAGTCTACAATCTTACAAACTGTGGCCTGTGAGTCCAGTGAGTTCATGGCTGCTTTCATATGGCCTATGAACAAAGAATTCCTTTTATGTTTTCATGTTTTATTTTTGTTTATTTTATATCATGTGTGAGTGGTACTCAGAGGACAATATTATGGGAGTTGCTTCTCTCCTTCCATCACATGGGATCTAGAGTTTGAACCCAGGTCATGAAGTTTGAAACGAAGAGCCTTTTCCCCTTGTGCCACCTTCCTGGCTTCTTTTCACATTTTTTTTTAGACAGTTGAACAAAAGTTGAAGAATATTCCTGATAAGTGAAAATTACATAAAGTTCACACTCATACATACTCCATGAGATTACAGTGACAGAGTTTCACAGTGACACCAAATACCATCTACAGTACTCACAGCTTTGTATCGTTGAATGAGTCATACATTGCAAATCACAGTGGCACAACTGTAGCTTGACAGTGTTTTGAGAGCAGCATGCATTCACTAGAGTGTGACATTTTACTACTAAAGTAAATTCATTGTTTCAACACAAGAGAAAGAAAACAAAAGGGACCTTTCTGTGTTGCACCTTTAAGTGCCAAGAAGAGTAGATAATCTTGTCACAAATCAGAGGGCAAGCACATTTGCTATGCACAAGTGTAACTCTGCTGAAACACTACAATTCATATCACCCCCACCAAGCTAGTGGTGACAATATTATCAACCCACACAAAAGCAATGGTCAGAAAAATATGGACGTGAAACAGAAAATGTCTCATCCCAGCCCAGCTTCTTCACAAACACAGACAGAGGAAGTGGAGACTGCAAGCAAAGTCAGTTTCCAAGTGGCTCATTCATTACCTCCACTAAGAAAACTATTTAACAACAGTGAGTTTATTAAATCGTATTTTCTTGCAGTCGCTGAAGAAATGTGGTTAAGACTATTAGCCTGTTGGCAAGAACCGTTGCCTGAAGAATCAAGACTATTAGAAACAACATGCATAGCGGATTTGAAAAACAAGGCAAATAACATGGAATGGTTTTCCTTGGCTCTTGATGAATTGACAGATGTTACTGACAGTGTCTTGTTGTTGTTTGAGAAGTCAATGCCAACTTTTAAGTGACTGGAAAATTGACTTGCACGAGTAGTGTGTGTGTGGAAAATTACGGTGGAAAATCTTTTAAAAGGAGCTTTGGAGACTCTAATACAACACAACAGGCAGCGGACTCAGTGAGGACATGGCCCAGCAGACAGCGGTGAAATAATTGTGAAGAAAAGAATGAAGAAAAGAATGGCCACACTGTGAAAACTGGTGAAAATCTGAGCTGTTTGAAGCTCATGGTTATCATCGCCTCATATGGCAGGCGTCTTGAGGAAAAGCTTTAACTCTTGTCATGCTACTGATCCTCTAGTGCCAACACTGATCTTCATTCACTCTCATGGGCTTAGTCATTACTATTTTCATAAATCTGTTGTCAGAAATCAAAGCTGGACATTCTGACATGTCTTACCATGGAGGACTTCAGTGTCTCAGCAGCTGATTACATTTTATTGCAATACTTTGGGTTTAGATTCAAAATCTATTTAGCTGCGCAGTCCCAGAGCTAACTTCAATTGGAAGTAATTAATCTGCAGTGTAATGACATGATACAAAGAAAATATCACAAGAAGAGCATAATTCTATAAGAGACTTTCCAAGTGAAGGATAGGCTCCATTAAAATCATATTCTCATACCTGTCACAAATAACTGTGCAATTCCATCTATATGAAATGTCCACAACAGACAAATCAATGAGAGAGGAAGCAGATTGTTGATTACTATTGTTAGGGCAGGGAGTCTAGGAAAAAGAGTCATTGATAATAAATATGGGTTATTTATTTATTTATTTTTAGTTTTTTGAGACAGGGTTTCTCTGTGGAGACATGGCTGTCCACTCACTCTGTAGCCCAGGCTGGTCTTGAACTTGTAATCCTCCTGCCCCAGCCTCTTTCGGCCAATCAATCCTACCAGCATGTGCCACCACAACTGGTGGATTATTCTTTAAGGAACTAAAAGTACTCTGAAATTGGTCCTGGTTGCACAATTCCATGAGTGTATTGAAAATGATTGACCTTTGCAAAAAAAGACCAGATGATCACGGAATGATATCAGTATTTGTTAATGTTTGTCCATGTAAGTAGACAGGTTTGAATGTTAACTAAGTACAATTTACCCCTAGATGAGCAATGATATCATAATCTTTGATCCAGTTTTATGAAGTAGAACACATATTTTGAGCTGCAATTAAGTAAAATGTTCCAGATTCCTTTTTAAAATTAGCATGCCCATATTGAAAGCACGCACTCAATTATTATTGTCTTCTGACTTTTGAACAAAAATATGTGTGGAACTGTGTTTTCTCTTTTATATCCATACCTATACACTTATATAATACCTACACACTATTTTCAGTTTTGTATATTGGTCCACATTTACAATATGAGCCTTTAGTAAGAAATTGTGGATATGCCCTCTAAATTCTTATTCTCATAGTCCTTTGTATTTAGGGCCATTCCCTTTACTCTTTTCTATTTTATAGTTAAATTTTTGATTAAAATGCATGAATTGCACATATTAGTGGGATTTGGTATAGTGTCACATATGTAACACGCGCTGACCAAATCAGTAATCAGAATCTCTCTCCTCCTACCCTTTCTTTGTGTCTGGAGCCTTCAACCTCCTCTCTTTTATAACCTCATCAAATATGTAGAAGTTTTTGTGACCTATAGTCACCACAACGCTCTGTCTAATTACATTTTTCTACTTGTTACCCAAACTTCACACAGCCCCATACCCTTCCCAGCTGCTTCCAATCACTATTTAACATTCAAATAGACCTCTTTTAGTGTCCCTTTAAACAGCTGTGTTGGGCTCTTTATACGACGAGGGTAATGGGCTCAGACAATGCTTTACTCTTTCTACAGACAGAAGACAGAAAGTAGACGGAGTATCTACTACAGACAACAGGATACCATCTGTTGGTTTCTAAATGTAATAAAAGCTTGGGATGATCCTTGAAATTATGTTACTAGGGAGAATTATTAGGAAGACATTGAAAGGACCTATTCTGAGTAACAAAAGCAAAAAAAAAAAGATAATTGTACTGTATAAAAAGAAAATGTCTCTGTAGCACAAATAACATCATTGAGAAAGCAAAAAGGAAACCCACAGGAGAAAGTATCTGCAAATTTTATACCTATGGTTTAATACATAGAATACATAAAGAATACCTCTAACTCAAAAACTGGAGAGAAATAGTTTGGTTACAAATGGTCAAAGGATTCGCATGCCAATTCTCCAAAGAGACACAAATGGCCAGTGAGCATATGGAAAAAACATTCAGCATCATTCATCACAAATGTACTTCAAACCTCCTGTAAGATACCGCTTTATGTCCATTATGATGCAGACAACAAAGAGGTCAGGAATTCACAAATGTTGGCAAGACCTGGAGAAACTGTAATTCTCTTGTTTTCCTGGGAGGAATGCAAAAATGATTTTCCCACAGTGGAGAACAATGTGAAAATTTCCTATAAGACTAAATATAAATTAGCATATGACTCAGCAATTCTGTGTCTAGGTATGTGTCCTGGTTACTTTTTTGGTCAACTTGACACAAGCTAGCGTTATCTGGGAAGAGGAACCTAAATTGAGAAAATGCCTCCATCAGATTGCCCATAGGCAAGTCTTTGGGAGCAATGTTTTTAATTGAATATTCATGTGGGAGTAATGCCATCCCCTGGGTAGATGGACGTGGGCTGTATAAGGAAACAGGCTGAGCAAACCATGGAGAGCAAGGCGGTAAGCAGCACTCTTCTGTGGTCTGTTTCAGTCCTTGCCTCCATGTTTCTGCCTTGGATTCCTAATTTGGCTTCTTCTGATAATGGATAGTAACTTGCAATCCAAATAAACTCTTTCCTCCCCACATTGCTTTTTAGGCTATGGTGTTTTATTACAACAATCGAAACCTAAATGAGACAGGATGTATCCTAACTCATTGAAAACAGGGACTCACGTAAGTACCGGTACACTAGCATTCACTTCACTGAAGCATGATCTGTACTAGCGAAGAGAAGGAAACAACCCAAGGGTCGGCCAAGAGGCAAACGGGTAGCAAAATGTGTACTAGCCACACAATGGAAAGTTTATTTGGCCACAAAAGGAATGTCATCTGCTGTATGCTACAGCGTGGCTGATCCTTGCAAGCATAATGTCAAGGGAAATAACCCTGGCACAAAAGGAAGATGAGTCCACCTGTATGAAAGATCTAGAGCACACAAATCTGTACAGGCTGAAAGTAGACTAGAGGTTGCCAGCGTTGGTGAGAAGGAAAAAAATGAGGAGTAATTGCTTAATACTCACAGTTTCTGCAGGAGAGCTGAAGAAGTTTTTGCGAAAAGCAATGGTGGTTGCGCATTATATTAAAATTAATGCCACTGAACTGTGCACTGACATAGATGGTGTTATAGGTATCCTGTCGCAATAGAAGCTTTTTAAACAGGATATGGGCTGAGGAGGCATCTGAGAGGTTAAGGGACTCTCTGTGCAAGTCTGATAACTTGAATTAGGATCCCCTACATGTAGGTGGAAAAGCTGGCTGTGGTGTTGCCCACCTGTAACCCTACTATTGGGTGTGGTAGAGAAAGCCAGATCCCTGAAGCTTGCTGATCAACCAGTCTAGCCAGGTGGGGAGCAATGGGTTCAAGAAGAAATGCTGTCTTAAACAGACAAACAAGAAACAAATAGAGTGATAGAGGACAGCCAAGATCCACCTCTGACTTCCATGCACACAGATACAATGTGCCCTGCCACACACAGCAGCAGGAGGAATCTGGTCCCATTACACTCCTTGTTAGGAAGTGGAGAGACTTGTTAGGAAGTGGAGTGCGGGTGCTCAGCTCACTTTCTCCTTTTCATGTAGTCCAGGTCCCGAGCCTATGGACTGAAGCTACCCACAGTTAAGGCTGGTCTTCCCATCTTTGTTAACCTAAGTTTGAAAATTCCTAATATGGATGGCCATAGGCTAACCCTCACAGATAATCACGGAGGCTTGTTCCAGGTGACTTAAGAGCCTGACAAATGGACATTATTAATCACATGGAATTACCTTTTTGTTTGTTTCTGAGATGGAAACTTTTGGAGCCTCGGCTGACCTAAAAGTCACTGTGTATCTCAGGGTGAATGTGAACTCTAGATCTTCCGACCTTCATCTTCCAAACGCTGTGGTTACAAAACTGTCCTACCAAGCTTGGTTGCATGCAGTTCTGAGGGTCGAATTCCAGGCTTGTGTATATTACACAGGTACTCAATCAACTGAGCTACACATTCAGGCCAATGTCTGTCCTTTTGTGACTGGATTATGTCACTTAGCTTAATGGCTTCAAGTTTCATATCTGTTATAGCCTGGAGAATATCCTATTACATGTATGTTTCACATTTTGCTTTTCATTTATCTGTGGATGAGTGTTTGCATTGTTCCCACCTCTTAGCTGTTAAAAATCATGTTGTTTTTAATATGACCACGAAACTATCTTTCTCTGTGAGCTCCTGCCTTCAACTCTTTTGGGTTTACACCCAGAAGTGCTATTTCTGAATTATATGGTAAATCAGTGTTTAATATTTTTTCATACTCTCCATATTGTCCCAGAGAAGCTGCATCATTTTGAACTCCCACTAACCTTGTTTGTATCCCAATTTCTCCACATTCTTGTCAATAAATATTTATAACTTGAGGTTTTACGCCTGTGTGGACCCTTGGAAGGAGGACTAACATAGGAGCACAACAATATGCATGCATGTTTCTGTGGGTAAAGATAGAGGTTGGTGTTCATGATCAGTGTTAGTGTGTCTGTACGACATAAAAACAGGTAAATTAATTTGCCACTTGTAGAAAATGTAATCCTTTTGGTTTTTCAAGACAGGGGTTCTCTGTGGAGCCTTGGCTGTCCTGGAACTTGATCTGTAGACCAGGCTGGCCTCAACTCAGAGATCCACCTGCTTCTGCCTCCTGAATCCTGGGATTGAAAGATCCCCCAAATAAGTAGAAGTGTTTGTCTAATAGAAAGCCTTGTTGGCATTCCTTCTGAGAGGATTTTCTGTCCAGGTGTTGAAGAGATGGCCTATTCTGTAGGTTTTTCTCCTACTATGTTCTGAATCTTTTTTCCCCTCTATTATTGAGCTAGCAAAGTTTGATAAAACTAAAAGCCGTGCTTTCTTCCTTTGGCTTCATTTATAACTGGAGAAAAGAATGTGTGGGGTAGAAGTCATGAATGACCTTTGCTGAAGCTGGGGAGAGATAGCTCAGTGGCTAAAGTGCTAGCTGTACAAGCATCAGGACTTGAGTTTAAATGCCAAGCACCTGCATAAATAGATGGCTAATAGATGGCTAGTCTTGATTGCCAATTTGACTACATCTGGAATTAACTAAAACTCAAACAGCTAGGAACACTTTTGAAGGATATTTTCAATTGTACCATTTGAGGCAGGAAGACTATCCTAAATCTGGGTCACACCTTCTAGGTAGCAGCCCACTTAAAAAGTCAGAGAAGGAGGAACCTTTTGCTTTTTGCCTACTTGCCCTTACTCTTGCTGGCCAGCTTATCTCTTCTGTTGCTGAGGCAATCCTTTGCAGGTATTAGAACCCACTCTTCAGAATTCCAATGTAGACTGAAGACCACCAGCTCTCTAGGACTTTTCACGGACTTCAGCACCAGATTGGGACTCCTGAGACATCCATTCTCCTGGACTGGACAAATACCAGATTCTTGGCCTTTCAGTCAGGAGACAGCCATTGCTGAACTACTCACAGCACAGTCTGAAAGCCACTCTAATAAATCCCCATATGTGTGCGTGTATAATATAATTTATGTGTGTGTTTATATATAATATAATTTATATTCTTATATAATTTAATATATATTCATTCCATCAGTTCTGTCCCTCTAGAGACCCTTGACCAATACTAATACAGATGGGCATGGTGGCATGTGTCTGTTATCCTAGCACTGGGGAGGCAGAGACCAGAGCAACCTAAATCAGTGACTTCCAGATTCAGTGGGAGACCCCACTACAAAAATAAAGTGAAGAGTAATAGAGGAGTACTTTACTCTCTGGTCTCCACATGCGTAATGCACACACAACAGTACATACATACTCATGCAAAACACACACACACACACACAGAGAGAGAGAGAGAGAGAGAGAGAGAGAGAGAGAGATGAGTGTTTTGCCTTTCTTAGGAGAGTAGAAGGTGACTAGAGAAAGGTTTGGTAACAGTCTTGTTCAGACACAGTGAACAGCCTTCTCCCCAGGAGAAGCAGCAGAGACAAATGAATAGGCAGTTTTACTGTTGCGCTCACGGGAGCTCGGGTTTCACAGGTCAGAGTTGCTCCGCGCCTCTGGAATGGTAAAATTCCTTTCTCCTTTCATCAGCACTGCAGTTAGTGCTTCTATTGACGCAGAGGGCTCAGGGTGGCCAATGTCTCTTGTCTGTTTTGCTTTCTAGGGCAAAGTGTGTCGTGGTTCATAAAAGAAAAAGATCAAAGAACCCAGACTTGCTTGTTGAGATGGAGGTTGGTCTAAAGGGCAAAAGAGTAGAGTGACCTGCTGGGGACCTCTGGTGCTGGTCCATGGTGTGGCAGATGAGAAGTGAAAACCCAGCTGCCCTTCTTTACATTAACTCTTTCTTCACAGGATTTTGCCCCTCTGAGCTCCATTGTATCATCTGATAGTGGGTTACCCTGTTTTGAGAACATTGTTCTGGTAGCCAATTTATAGAATTCCTTGACACCTTTCTTTCTATTTTCTTCCCTTATTATAGGCAAAGAAAACTGATAGAAAGGAAATTGAGAATGCCTAAAACTTGCCTTAATTAATATGATCAGAGTGGGAGGGAAAATGTCTCTCCTTCATAGAGGGAAACATTTTCCCCCTTTGTGTTTTTTGTTGTTCGACTTTGTTTTCGACTATGTAGAACCAGCTGTCCTTGAACGGCCCATGTAACTGAGCATGGCTGTGAACAGCTGATCTTCCTGCCTCTTCTCCCCAGGTGCTTAAGTTACAGGCATGAGCCTCCATGCCTGTCCACAGACATTTTGAGACAAAGAGCAAAGCTATCTCAGTTGGTATGCACCACAGAGACAGAAGCTACGTTGTAAAGTTTCCCCTATCACTAACCATACTCTCTTCACAGGATTCCTCTTTTTTTTTTTGCCTTGAGTATGGGGGTCCTTGTCTCTCCTTTTGAGAGGTAGAAAAAGCACAGCTGGATTAGTGTTTTCATAGAGTTGGGGACTTGGAAATCCTGTCAGATTTTCCATTTTCTTATAGCATGATCTATTGCCAAGAGAAACATTCTTGCAGTGACTTCGAGAGAGGTGGACCAGGAATGCTACTTACCTTGCTTCCCTTGGTGGAAGGTAGCCCCTGAGGAAAGCTAAACAGCTCTGTGCCTGGAGTGAGAGGCAGTGGTAAAGGAATGTTGCCGGGCTGCACTGTGAAGTCCAGAGCCTCGTTTTGAAGAATCAGATGGCCTGCACCTGTGGACTTTGGGAACACTTTCCTCTCTGGATTAAAAAAAATATATATCAGAGGAGCCTGATGGTGTGGTTCTGTAATCCCTGCTGCTTTGGAGTCTGAGGCAGGACTGCTGAAAATTCAAGGGAATACTGAGTTGCAGAGTAGGACCCTTTCACAAAAATTTTAAAAATATCAAAAGAGAGCTGGTCATAAAAAAGAATGACGTTTTGTTGTTTAGAACTGGAACTGATTATATTAAGCAAGTGAAGTCGGTTTTACAAGGACAAATGGTACATATTTTCTCTCTTTTATGGATCCTAGAGTTTTTGCATACACAAATCCTAGATTTACTAAAGACATGAAAGTAGAAGCAAACCTGTCTGGGGAGCAAAGAGGGCTAAGGAGAGTGGAAAATAGAGATAAGGAGAGGGGTATGAGGAGGTATGTTCAAAGCACATTATGTTTGTGCCCACACCACAATGGGCCTTATGCAACTTTATTCAATAAAAGAAAGGAGGTCGAGGATATAAATCACTGGTAAAATACTTGTCTAGCATGTGCAAAGCCTTGGGTTCAAGCCCAGTACTAGAATAAAACAAAGTACCCAAACAAAAACACCCAAGTTAAGGAATTTTTATAATGAATAATTTAAGGATAGTTTTACATGTACAGAAGATTGTGAGGATGACAGAGAAAATTCTTGTATGTTCTTTATTGTGATGTCACTGATTTCCTGCCCACCCCCTAGGTCTTCTTTCTGTTCAAGGATCCCATCCAGGATACTACTTCTGTTTTGTGCTAGTTGACACAACAAGATGCCATGGAGTGGATAGCCCAAATAACAGAAATGTATTTTCCTACATTTCTGGAGTGTAGAAGTCCAAGATCAAAGTACTGATACATTTCTTCTGAAGCAGGCATATTTGTCCTTTATGACTATTATAATACAACGCCATAAACCAAGTAGCTTTGAAATAACAGGAAAAAGCGTGTTTTCTTTTCATAGTTCTAGAGGCTAGAATGTTTTAAATCAAGGCAGACTTAATATCTAGTGAGGGACCCTTTTCTGATCCCTGGTTGGCATCTTGCTACGTCCTCACATGAGAGGAGAGGTGAGTGAACACTTTTAGCTTTTGTTTGTGACGGCAATAATTACTATGTGCATGCCCACCTAAGATATCAACCTCAGAAGGCAAAGACAATGAATCCCAGGACAAGCTGGTTAGTGAAACTTAGAGACAGAGGCAGATCGAGAATTTCCAAGTGGTTTCTCCCATTTAAAAATAATGCTAACAAGTTGGGTGCAGTGGCGCATGCCTGTAATCACAGCGCTCAGGGAGGCAGAGGCAGGTGGTTCTCTGTGAGTTCGAGGCCAGCCTGGCCCACAAAGTGAGTCTCAGACAGCCAAGGCTATGCAGAGAAACGATGTTTCAAAAAATACCCCAGTAATAATAATAATAATAATAATAATAATAATAATGTTAACACTATTCTGATACTGTCAGAAGTATCAGAATTTTTAAAAAGTAACTTTGGAAATTAACTGGCAACTTTCAGCAACTCAATGTATTTATTTAAAAATATGGCTATTTAAGTAAGTGCAGTGATTACTGTGGCCCTTTCCAAATATTATTATTATGTGTGCTGACACGGTCATGATGGAAGCCCCAGAACGATGGAGCAGGATCATCATCATTATCATCATCTTCATCAATCATATTTCAAGACAGAGTAGCAAAAAATCTTCTAAAATTTAATAAAAAGCATTAACCTGAGAGTTCAAAAATGCTCAAAAAGTTCTAATTTGGATAAATGTAAGGAAAACCATACATACACATCAAGTGTGTGAGGGTTGAAAATCCTGTAATAAGCAAAGTGGCTTAAATCTTAAAACACACAAGGCATCTTTAATAAGACTGACTTGTTATTAGAAATCCTGGAAACTATATTTACCTGTCTGAAGGAAGTGGCACAGTATCTTCCAAGTGCTGAAACAGAATGTCAATCAAGAATTCTAAACACAACCCAAGTATACTCCATAAAAGAAGAATCCAAGACATAGCCAGATGAACAGAAATAAGTTCTTCACTGGCAGACCTGCCCTCCTGGAAATATAAAGGGAGGACTTTAGGATGAAATGCAAAGACACCGGATAGTAAACAGATCTAGGAAAGGCAGCTGCATAGATAAACATGAAAGATGGTGTGAGTGGGTTGTTGTTTACAATGTTGAAAATAAGATGGCTCTCTCATACCTTAAAACATTAATTATAATCTTAGGGCAACCACTCAAACCATAACTTAGTGTTATACCAAGCCAGCAATGCTGGCTCTTCTGTCCCGTTTCCACCTGTATCATGTTTTGCTCTCCCGATTGTTCAGATCCCTATTATTTTCCTCCTGTGCTGCTAAGTTGGTCTTATTTTGTTTCTGTTTTTAAACAGGATCTCATGTGCTCGAGGCTGGTCTTGCTTGTTACCTAGCCAAGGATGACCCTCTTCTCCTGAACTTTCTGCATCTACACCCCAAGTGCTTTGTTTGCCCATGTATGCCACCGCACCTGGGTCTAAACTCATCTTTACAGAGCTGGGTATACAGAGCAAGGGAGGTACTCTTCCTTTTCCTTTCTTCATATACAAAATAGAGGATTGTATGATTTCCAGTTCTATGGTAGGCAGAATCTTCCTTGCAAGTAAATTGAAGTAGAGGGCTAATTCTTCTGTGGGCTTTTCTTTAATTGGTCCAGTTCTGCCTGGGGGAGAAAGCTTTTTCTGTCTTCTTCTCTCTCAGTCAGGTTGTACACACAGGGAGCACGTGTGCACTCTGTATTCTATTGTGTCTGCGGAGCTCATGGCACATCTGTAAATGCATTCACCTGCAGGAGCCTAGGGACTGAGAGCAACTTTCAGGAACAGCATCTGTGTGCCCCAAGTCCCAGGATAGTTGAAGAGAACAAAAATGGGTCCAGGAAAAGGTAGAAATAGAAGCGTGGAACACTGGCTTCTTTTTCAAAGGCTTAGCTGTTTTGTGCATAAAATATTTTTAAATTTGAAAATCTTTTCATCAATGTATCATCTTACATATCTTTCGAATACCATGCCAGATTTTGATACATCCTTCTATCATGCAATGTTCACATCAAGACAAGAGTATCCCTTGTTATTAGCTAGAAAACATTCAGTCTTTTCTTCTGGCTGTTTTGAAATGGACAGTGCATTATTATAGTTTACTGCCACTGTACTTTGCTGTGGAAAATAAGAACTTTCTCATGTCAGTCTGTAACTTAGTATTCATTGACCAGATGTTTCCAACCCTTCCCTGCCTTCTGTCTCCCTAAACTTCTGGAAAGCACTCTTCTCTTCTTCTCAAGGTCTACAAGAGCAACCATTTTAGATTCCATATGTGGCTATTTGTCTTTCTGTTCATGGCTTATGTCGCTTGACAGTGTCTTCCGTTTCCGTCCGTGTTATCACAGATGACAAGGCTTCGCCATATACCGTGACGGTAGTAGTGTATTGTTTATGTGCACCATGTTCTCTTCGTCCATCCGTAAGTTAAAAGCAACTCGGGTTCCACCATGTACTGACAATTGTGAATAGTTCTACAGTGAACATGGAGGTACTGATGTCTCTTCAGTATACTTCACTTCTTTGGGATCTATACCCAGTAGTAGGATTACTGGGCCATATGGTAGTTTTACTATTAATTAAATCCTCACCCCCCCCCCCTCTCTCTGTGTGTGTGTATGTGTACACACGTATGTGCTGTCGCATGGGAATGGATGTCAGAGAACAACGTGCAGAATGAAATCTGTTCTTTTCTTCCACCACGTAGGTTCTGGGGATCAAACTCAGATTGTCAGGCTTGGCAGCAATGCCTTGACCTTATCTCACCAACCCTATTATCTAAACTTTTAATGAACCTCCATATCATTTTCCATCGTGTGTGAACTAATTTACACTCCCACCCACAATGTGTTCTCATTTTCTTCCACATCCTCACTCACATTAGTTATCGTTTGTGTCTGACGACAGCCATTCTAAGGTGATATCTCCCCGCAGCACTTTTATTTACAGTTCCTTAGTGACGAGTGACAATTGAGCATTTCTTCAGATACCTAGATTTTTTTTAATGTATATGACTCTTTCCTTTTTTACTATTAGGACATATTCATTACAAGAATATGAGCTACATCATGACATATGTGCGCCTGTGGTGTATTGATCAAATGCACCCCTAGTGACTGTGCTGATTTCCCATTCATTCTTCCCTGATTCCCCCTTTTCTCTTCTTACAGTTTCTCTTCTATTCCTAAAGTGTCCTTTTACTTACTTTTTTAGATTCCAAATATGAGAGAAACCATGCACTGCTTGTCTCTGCAAGTATCACATGTTCCTTCTGGTATGTAGATTCTAGCTTCTACTTTTCATATGCATTCATTTATAAGTGAGACAGTGTACACATAGGTCATGAAACCAGAAAGGGGACTGTAAGAGTGGGGAGAGGTTTTTAGGAAATAAGGTATGGAGAGAAACGAAACATTAAAATGACAGAAGAATGCTGGAGGTAGAAGGATACAAGTGGGGTGGGCCATCAAGACGTGGGTAGGAGCCAAGAAGGAGGAACATCCAAAACAAAGTATATATGAGAATACCATAAAGGAATGCATTACTTGTATGCTGTTTTGGTCACTTTTCCAGTTGCTCTAAAATACTCTGGCAAAAACAACAGAAGAGAGAGCGGGTTTATTTTGTCTTACATTTTGAAGTTATAGTCTATCGTGGTAGAAAATTACAGTAACAGGAGCTGGAGGCAATTGATCATATTGCATCCACAGTCAAGAAGTCTCGGACATGAACTGATTGGCCTGCTCTTTGATCACCTCCCTCTGAGTGGGGAGCAGCCTTACCAATCTACAGAGGAAGACGATGCAGCCACTCCTGATGAGACCTGATAGGGTAGGGTCAGAAGGAAGGGGAGGAGACCCTCCCCTATCAGTGGACATGGGGAAGAGATGAGGGAGGGAGGGTGGAATTGGGAGGGGAAAAGGAAGGGGGCTAAAGCTGGGATACAAAGTGAATACACTGTAATTAATATAAAATATTAAAATTAATAAAAGAAGCAGTGAGGAATGAAATGAATATTTTGCTTAGCTCATTTTCTCTTTTTCATAAAACCCAGGATCCTATCCCAGGGAATAATTCCACCCACCGTGGGTGGCTTTTCCAACATCAACCAACTTAATCAAGATACTATCCCACAGGCGTGCCCAGCTGTTTCCTGGATAATTCTAGATCTCATCAAGGTGACAACAGAGATTAATATATCACATTAATCAAAAAATAAATTTAAAAATTATGTTGGGAAATGTTAATAATTATTGAACCTGAATAAAAATTTAAGCAACCGTCTATGCAGAAGAGGTTATTTTGTTTAATGTAATCATCTCCAGTTTCTTTTAAATTGAACAATTTCAGTCCTCATCGTGGGTGACTAAAACTCCACTGTGTGGGTGTGCATACAAGCACACATGTACACTTCTATTTTATCAGTCCATTTGTTGGTAGGTTGATTCCATAACATGGCTGTTAGGAATAATACTGCAATATAATGTTTATTCAGGTATCTTTTCCTATTCAACAATGACTTTGATTCCCTCAAGTATATCATGAGAAGTAATACAGCTGAATCAGTTGAAACTTTTAGTTTTAGCTTTCAGTGAAATTCCATACTGATTTCCAGAAGTAACTGAGCTAAACTAATTTACAAACTTGTCAATAGTAAGGATTCTGCTTCATCTCCACATTCATGCCCTTGTTTATTATTGTCAGTCATCTTTCTAAAGATGATTTCTTTTATGTGTGTGACGGCTTGCCTGTATGTATTGAATGGGTACCATGTGCATGTTTGGTGCAAGCAGAGGCCAGAAGTGTGTGTTGGATCCCTTGGGACTGGAGTTAAAGGTGGTTGTCAACCATTATGTGGGTAACTAGAAACTGAATTTGGGTATTCTGCAAGAGCAACAAGTGCTCTTTTGACATTTGAACAAGCTCTTTGTCCTATAGTTTCTGGTGTTGTTTTGTTTTGTTTTGTTTTGTTTTGTTTGAGACAAGGTTTCTCTGTGAAAAAGTACTGGCTGTCTTAGACTCACTTTATAGATCAAACTCAAAGAGATCCTCCAGCTTCTGACTCCCAAGTGCTGGGTTTAAAGGGGTGTGCCACCATGCCTGGCTCCTGTAGTCCTAATAATAGCTTTTAAGATTGGGGTGAGAGGATATCAGAGAGAATTTTTTTTTCTAGTTTTTGAGAGAGGATCTTGCTATGTAGTACAAGCAAGTGTCAAATTCACAACCATCCTGACTCAGCCTTCTGAGTGCTGGAATTTTAGGCCTAAACCACCGTGCTCAGCTGCAATGTACTTTTGATGTTTATTTCCTTGGTGACTACAAATGCTGAACATTTCACTGTGTCATTTGCACTTCTTCTGAGGTGTCTGTTTGATTTACTTGTTCATTTATTGACTGGATCACTTGGTTTTCTGGTGACACATTTGTGTGTGTGTGTGTGTGTGTGTGTGTGTGTGTGTGTGTGTGTGTGTGTGCAAGTGCTTATTCTGGATATTAATGCTCTGCCAGCAGAATAACTCATCAAGAGTTTCCTCTGGCTCTGTGGGCTGTGTCTGCTTTGTTAACTGTTTCTTTTGCTGTGCAGAAGCCTCTGAATTTAATACAATTTCATTTGCCAGTTCTTGCTATTTTTTCTCCTAGGCTGTTGGAGTTCTTTGTAGAAAGTCTTTTCCCATGCTTATATTGAGAAGGGCCTTTCTTATGTTTTCCTCTAGTAGTTTCAAAGTTTCAAGTTTTACATTTTAAGATCTTTGATCTGTTTTGAATGGATTTATTATTACATTTCTTTATTTATGTATTTATTTAGTGTTTGGGGGCAAACGAGAAGGTCAGAGGACAACTTTTGGGAGTTTGTTCTTTCCTTTTCTTATTTTTATTTATTTTATTTTTATATAAATTGCAGTTTATTCACTTTGTATCCCAGCTGCAGCCTGCTCCCTTGTACTTTTGCAATCCCGCCCTCATCTCCTCCCATGCCCCTCCCCAAGTCCACTGATAGGAGAGTTCCTCCTCCCCTTCCATCTGACACTAGCCTATCAGGTCTCATCAGGAATATCAGCAACATTGTCTTCCTCTGTGTCCTGGTAAGGGTCCTCCCAGCTCAGGGTCAGGTGATCAAACAGCCAGCCACTGAGTTCATGTCAGAGACAGTCCCTGTCCCTCTTACTATGGAACCCATTTGGAGACTGAGTTGCTATGGGCTACATCTATGCAGTGATTCTAGGTTATCTCCATGCATGGTTCTCAGTTGGAGTATCAGTCTCAGAAAGACCCTTCTGCCCAGATATTTTGGTTCTGTTGCTCTCCTTGTGAAGCTCCTACCCCTTCCATATCTTCATCTTCCCCGTCTTTCATAAGATTCCCTGCACTCTGCCCAAAGTTTGGCTATGAGCCTCAGCATCTGCTTTGGTACCCTGCTCGGTAGAGTCTTTCAGAGGCCCTGTGTGGTAGGCTCCTGTCCTGTTTCCTGTTTTCTCCCTCTTCTGATGTCTATCCCATTTGCCTTTCTGAGTGAGGATTGATCATCTTACCCAGGGTCCCCCTTGTTGCTTAGCTTCTTTAGGTGTTCAGATTTTAATAGGTTTATCCTATATTATAGGTCTAAAACCCATTTATACTTGTTCTTTCTTTTTATCATGTGTGTCCTATGAATCAAACTTTAGGTCTTCAGGCTTGATGACATTACTTTTGCTTACTGAGCCATCTTACTGGCCCTTAAATTTATTTCTGAACAAGACATAGTTTTATAAATATGTATGTGGATATCCAGTTTTCCAAGTGCTATTTGTTAAATAGGCTTTTATCAGTGTAAATTTTTGGCACCTTTTCAAAAGTCACATGGCTGTAACTACATGGGTTTGCTTCTAGGTCCTCTATTCTATCTGTTTATGTGCCTGGTGTGTGTGTATGTGTGTGTGTCTGTGTGTGTGTGTGTGTGTGTGTGTGTGTGCGCGTATGCCAGAATTATGTTGTTTGTTGCTATGTCTCTATGGTGTAATTTCAAATCAGAGATTTTGATTCCTTCATCATTTCTCTTTTCGATGGTTAGACTTGGTTGTCAATTTGATCTACCTAGGAAGAGGGAACGTCCATCAAATTGGTCTGTGGGCATGTTTATGGGCATTGTCTTGATTGATGATTGATGTGGGAGAACCCATCCCAGTGTGTTCAGTACGATTCCTGGACACCTGGTCCTGGTTAGTACAAGAAATCAAATGCATCAAGCTATGGGAAGTAAGCCAGTAAACTGCCCTCCTCTATGGTCTCTAGTTCAGTTCCTAACTCCAGGTTTCTGCTTCACTTCTTGTTTTGTCTTCCGTTGATGATGGACTATAATCCGTAGGACAAATAAACACTTTCCTTTCCAAATTAATTGCTGTTTTATCACAGCAACATAAATCACACCATGGGGTGCTGGAGAGATGGCTCAGTGCTTAAGAGCACTGTCTGCACTCCTAAATGACCTGGGTTCAATTCCCAGCGCCCACACGGCAGCTCACAACTGTCTGTAAATGCCAGTTACAAGTGATCTGACACCTTCACCCTAAATGCACATAAAATAAAAATTAAATAAGTTATTAAAAAAAATCACGCCAGGATACATTTGCTTAGAATCACTTTGGCTATTTATGGTACAAATCTAAGCAGTTTTTTTTTTCCTATTAGTACACTTACTAAATCGTCCACAGTATTGCATACATGTTCTATTCCTTTTTTACTGCTAAGTTGTATTTCACTAAATGATGCCATAGGTTTTCTTTCTTTAATGGAGTTTTCTGTTGCTTGCTATTTAGCCATTCCCATCGTTATCTATTAGAAATAAAGCTTTTGTTTTTAAACAAATGTTATTATACAAGAGTTTTGTGGGTATATGTGCTGGCTAGTTGTTACGTCAACTTGGCACAAGCTGGAGTCATATGAGAAGAGGGAGCCTCAAATGGCCAGAATGCCTTCATGAAATCAGTCTACAGGCAAGCCTGTAGGGGAATTTCTCAATTAGTGATTGATAAGGGAAGTCGTAGCCCAATTTTGATGGTATATCACTGGGCTGGTGGTCCTGGGTTCTAGAAGAAAACAGGCTGAGCAAGTTATGGGGAGAAAGCCAGTAAGCAGCACCCCTCCATGGCCTCTGCATTAGCTCCTGTCTCCAGGATCCTGCCATCACTGCTTTTGATGATATACTGTGATATGGAACTGTGAGTGAAATAACCCCTTTCTTTCCCCTAGTTGCTTTTGGTCATGGTGTTTCATCACAGCAATGTAACCCTAAGACAGTATTTTCTGTTCCCCCAGGCAAAACCTAAGCAGTTGAGAGGAAGGGAAGGCCTCTGTTTATAGAATTGTATATAAGTACAGAACCTCTAGAAAGCTGATATTGAGCTTTAGAGTGCTAAAGGATGGTGATTGTTAAATATTCTGTTCACAGCCAGGTGGTGGTGGCCCATACTCTTAACCCCAGTGCTTAGGAGGCAGAGGCAGGTAGATCTCTGTGAGTTCAAGGCCAGCAAGGTTTACAGAGTTCCAGGACAGCCTGGTCTACACAAAGAAACACTTATTTTCATTTTTTTTATGGGCACTGTACTTAGTGACCCTTGTGTTTCAAGGCAAATGAACAAACCACAGGTTACTTTTTCCACATCTAACATTCATTTTTAAACTCCAAGATCCTGAAGTTTAGTTTCCAAGTTCTGTATATTAGTGATCTGATTCTGGCCACATCTTTATTGAAGAAAGAAGCACTTGGAATTAAGCAACCCTTTGAGGGTCTGGTTCTCAGAGAAACACTTCTCAGCCTTATCTGGCCTGGCTGGAGTCAGTAATCCCTGCAGAGCGTTTGCACGGCTAGTTTATGCGGCTGGCTGGGCTCCAGCTCATTGGCCATGGCTAGCGCTTGCTTTCAGAGCATGTTTACTTCAGCCCTGTGTCTCTGGATTGCATTCCTCTGACTTTGCTCCTGGATTTATTCCAAGCAGGTATCTCCTGTTCTTAATGAGTTCCAGGGAAGAAGCTTCATTCCCCAGTCTCCTTTGACAGCTTGTATTATAATGCTTTATGATATTGTCAAGAAGCACCTTTCTCTTGCCACTACACCTCCTTTCCTCCTCTTCTGAGTTAGCGAAAACAGAGATGAGGTGGCCACTGCCTTCTCCCATGGTAGCCCTTATGTCCTATGGAGGTGGTTTAGTTTGTTAGCTCTCAAATTTCTTCGTAGAAAGATTAGAGAATAGGATACTTGTCCCGGCTGGACTTGTACCACGCAGACATTTTTATCTTTCCCTGGTGTGTATGCAATTAACACTTTTTTCACAAGACAGGGAGAAGCGCCTAATATTTTTCTTGATGACTGGGCAAAGCACATTGTTCAGACACTAATCAGGGTGATCCTGACTAATGTCCAGTTCTCTGGACAATGTGCGATTCTTAATTCTGAAACTCTACCTTGCGTTTATAATGTGACCATCTCAGCTCTGTGGCTTATATCGTTAATGGATTTTCTCTTTTTTTCTTTTCTTTTCCTCTCTCTCTCTCTCTCTCTCTCTCTCTCTCTCTCTCTCTCTTCCTTTCTCTCTCTCTTTCTTTCTGTTTGTCTTTGTTTTTTTTTTTGAAAGCATCTTTTAGATTGATAAGTGGGAAGGAATTTGACACACCTCTAGGACTAGCCTAACCTAAAACCTGATTAGCCATGTGTTGGTGTGTTGGATATTCGTGTGTCAGGGAGATGTCATAGTTAGCTGTGGGTGCAGCTAGGTATTTCCACTTGGAAAGAACAGTGGTGCATAATGGTTAAGGACATTGTTAACAGCATTGGACAGACCTAAGTTTGTATACTAGCATTGTTTGTTTTTCCAGGATTTTAGAGAAATAAAATAACTTTTCTCCAGGTTTCATTTTTCCTCATTTTTAAAATGAGTGTGGCTATCACATTACCTAACTGATTGAATAAACAAATTGTGGTAGAGCCATACAGTGGAATACCACTCATTAATAAAAGAAGCAGACTAGAACAGGAAATTTTTGTTATATATGTTTTACCATAATTTAAAGTATGGAATAAACTAAAATTTTTGAATCAAACATTTTAAATAAGAGAACTGAAATGTATGTGAATTATCTCTCAATGAAGCTATTGTAAGGACTGGGATGTTGATACACACACACACACACACACACACACACACACATATCTGCTTGGATGAATCCCAAACTAATTAGGTTCAGTGAAAAAAGCCAGACAAGAAAGAGTATGTGCCATATGATTCCATTTATACAAAACTCTAGAAAATGCGCACTAATCTATGGTGATGGAAAGCAGATCAGCAGTTGTTTGAGGAGGGGGTGGGAGGGAAGGGAGGCTGGGAATGGTCAGGAAAGAGAGATGCAAAGGGAGGCAAGGAAACTCTTAGAGATGATAGGCATGTTAATTATCTTGATTGTGGTAATAGTTTCATGGGTGCATACATATGTCAAAGCTCATCAAATTTACACTCTAAATATGTGAAGTTTATTATATGTCAATTATACCTTAAAATGCTCTTTTAAAACATAGTAACTTTTTTATACGGCAGATAAGAGGTTGAAATGACACACTGAATGAAAATGGTTTGGCACATGGTAAGTGCTCAATAATTTTTACTTAAAAAATCAGTTCTCTGTGATGTTATGGAGGTAGCGCAGTAGGTGGGGTACTTGGAGAGCAGGCACAAAGCCCCATGTTCAGTCCTCAGCGCTGTATGAACTGGGGCATGATAGAGCACTCCTGTAATCCTCGAATTGGGGAGGTGGAGGCAGGGAAGTCAAAGTCATCCTTTCCTATAAACCAAGTTTGAATTCATCCTGGGAGACGGGAAAACTCAGAGGTATCGGTGAGGGCAAAGGCAGGAAGAAAGCTGGGTTCTATGAAAGGCACTCAAGCACTTATCACAGTTTGCATGAACATTCATTCACCTAGTAAACAAGTCCCAGAGTGAGGCTTTCAAACAATCTCAGTAGCACATCAGAATATCGAACTTCTCTTTCCATCAGGCAAAATTACACCTTTTCATGGTGTGTGTGTGTGTGTGTGTGTGTGTGTGTGTGTGTGTGTTGAAAGGTAGCTTTCCTGTACCAATACTCTAAACACCTGACATACCAGGTTTAGACGGTCTAGTACCAAGCAATCTTTGCCTTCATCACAGAGAAGGCTTATCCTATTTAAAGGAAAGGAAGTGGCCTTCCAGTCTGCTTTGTACTCTTATAACAGAATACCTGAAATGTACATGAAGAACAGATGCATGTTGCTCACAGTTGTGACTGGGAAGTCCAAGCTCAAAGCAGTTCAGAGTCTGTTGAAGGGTGCCAGTGCATCAAGATGGTGCTTTGAGTGCCAAATCCTCTAGAGAAAGAGAGTACTGTTCCCTGTGTGACAGGACAAAAGTGTCAAGAGACACGCCTGCTCTTGAGAACCATACTAAGGCATTAAATGCACCACAAAGGAAGATTCGTAATCATCTATTAAAGGTCCATCTCTTAATCCTTGACAATGGCAATTAAATCTTAAAGTGAATTGTTGGGGCAAACAAGTACTCAAATCATCCCACAGCCCCATAGCAGGAATTCAAGCCTATCCTGGCCCATGAAAACCTTGCACCCACCACCCTCATACTAGTTTTCTATAGTTCACAGAGCAACAAACTTAGTGGATTAAAATAATACACAGTCACTAACTTATGGTTTCCATTACTCAAAAGAGCAGGCCCAGGTTAATAGTATTCCCTACTCAACTTCTTACAAGACTGGCACCACAGTGTTAACAAGAATTCATTTTCACTTGGATGCCTGACTAAGATCTACTTCTAAGCTTCCCATTGTCATTAGTAGAATTCATTTCTTTGTGCCTCATTTCTTAATGACTGCTTTCTCCATACTCATGTCCCAACAAACCATTTGCTTCTTCAAGTCCACTAATAGGGACGGTCCTCCTCTCCTTCCATCTGACCCTAGCCTATCAGTTCTCATCAAGAATGGCTGCATTGTCCTTCTCTGTGGCCTGGTAAGGCTGTTCCCCCCACAGAAGGAGGCGATCAAAGAGCCAGCCACTGAGTTCATGTCAGATACCGTCCCTGTCCCCCTTACTAGGGTATCCACTTGGAGCTGCCATGGGCTACATCTGTGCAGGGGTTCTAGGTTATCTCCATGCATGGTCCTTGGTTGGAGTATGAGGGAAAGACCCCTGTGTTCAAACTTTCTGCTTCTGTTGCTCTCCTTGTGGAGTTCCTGTCCTCTCTAGATCTTACTATTTCCCACTTCTTACATAAGATTCCATGCTCTCTGCCCAAGAGTTGGCCATAAATCTGAGCATGTGCTTTGATAGTCTGCAGGGCAAAGCCTTTCAGAGCCCCTCTGTGGCAGGTTCCTAACTTGTTTCCTGTTTTTTTTTCTTCTTCTTCTGATGTCCATCCCCTTTGCCTTTTGGGATGGGGATTGAGCATTTTAGTCAGAGTCCTCCCATATGATTAGTTTCTTTAGATGTACAGATTTTAGTAGGTTTATCCTATATTATATGTCTATATGAGTGAGTATATACCGTGTGTGTCTTTCTGTTTCTGGGAGAGCTCACTCAGGATGATCCTTTCTAGTTCCCAACATTTGCCTGCAAATTTCATGATTTCCTTGTTTTTCATTGCTGAGTAATATTCCATTGTGTAGATGTACCACAATTTCTGTATCCATTCTTCAGTTGAGGGGCATCTGGGTTGTTTCCAGCTTCTGGCTATTGCAAATAAAGCTGCTACAAACATGGTTGAGAAAATGCCCTTATTATGTACTTGAGCCTCTTTTGGATATATGCCTAGGAGTGGTATGGCTGGATCTTGAGGAAGCATTATTCCTAGTTGTCTGAGAATGTGCCAGATTGATTTCCAGAGTGGTTGTACAAGTTTACATTCCTACCAGCAGTGGAGGAGGGTTCCCATTTCTCCACAACCTCTCCAGCATTTTTTTTTCACTTGAGTTTTTGATGTTGGCCATTCTGATGGGTGTAAGGTGAAATCTCAGGGTCGTTTTGATTTGCATTTCCCTGATGGCTAATGAGGTTTAGATTTCTTTAAGTGTTTCTCTGCCATTTGATATTCCTCTACAGAGAATTCTCTGTTTAGCTCTGTACCCCATTTTTAATTGAATTACTTGGTTTGTTGCTTTTTAGCTTCTTTAGTTCTTTATACATACTGGATATTAGCCCTGTGTCAGATGAAGGGTTGGTGAAGATTCTTTCCCAATCTGTAAGCATTCATTTTGTTTTGATAACAGTGTCCTTTGCTTTACAGAAGCTTTTCAGTTTCATGAGGTCTCATTTATTGATTGTTGCTCTTAGAGCCTGTGCTGCTGGTGTTCTGTTCAGGAAGTTGTCTCCTTTGCCAATGAGTTCTAGGGTCTTCCCCACTTTTTCTTCTAACCGCTTTAATGTGTCTGGATTTATGTTGAGGTCTTCAATCCACTTGGACTTTAGTTTTGTGCAGGGTGATAAGTATGGATCTATTTGCATACCATTTCCTTTTTTAAGGCCAGTAGCAATATGCTTTTCACGTTAAGACTAGCCCATGGCCTTTTTAAAGGACTCTCATCTGATTAAGTAACACCCACTCCCAAACCCCTTTAACTCCATGTTAACACCTTTGGGAGTCTTCACCTTGTCTTTTCAATCTAACCACTAGACAACAATTGCATTATCAGCATAGGCCCAGATGTACAGGGAAGCAGAGAGGATTGCCTGAGAAGTGGAAAAAAAATAAGTGATAATCTTGATGTGATCTTAGAAGCTATCCTTAAATGCCTTTCTGCAATGTAATGGGCATATTAGGAGCATTTATGCCCATCTGTTCAGCGTGCATACCACCCTTCCACAGTAAAGACTTCAGGAACCTATTTATTGTGGAATATAAACAGAATATTTTCCCATATGCTAAACAGAGAGCCACATGGACACCATACTTTATGGCAAACTGATACCTTGATCAAGTAGGAGACTCACAATATCATCCAACTTTCTTTCTGGAGGGATGCCCATATATACATGCACGCAGGCAAAAATCTCCATACATATAAGATAAAATAAAATACATTTAAAAATAGTATATACTATACCAACTTTAGTGTGCAACTACTGAGAAATATTTTTAAAAACATTATCTATGTAAATCAATACTCTGTAGGTCATTATATAACCAATGAGAAGTGGAATCACAAGGAACACATAATGACATGAGGATACATACATTATACTTTACATTTTAATGTAAAATGTAATATAAAATATTTTCTCAACTCCATCTGCCTCATAGATTAGAGAGGCACTAAAACACAGCAATAAACATAGAAGAAGAAGAAGAAGAAGAAGAAGAAGAAGAAGAAGAAGAAGAAGAAGAAGAAGAAGAAGAAGAAGAAGAAGAAGAAGAAGAAGAGAAGAACAGGGCTGGTGGCACTGGCCTTAGCACTTAGGCAGAGGCCAGAGGATACTAAATTCAAGGCCAGCCTGGGTTACACGGTGAGACTCTGTCTCAAAAAGAAAAGAGAAGAAAAGGAAAGAGAAGAGAAGAGAAGAGAAGAGAAGAAAAGAAAAATAACATCGTAGAAATGAAAGAAAGGAAGGAAGGAGGGAAAGAATCCAAGGACAGAGCTGGGAGAGTGGGAAAAAGGCGTATTGCTCGGACGGTGCTCAGTTCTCCAGTTCTGATGTGCAGTTGTACTAGGGGGTCTCATCAGGCCTGTGTCTGCCTCCCTCATGAGCAAGCCAGATGCCTCATGTAGACAGCCTTCTTGCATTAGCTCCTCACCCCAGATAGGCAGACAGGAGCTCTAGACCAGTTTATCCTTTCAAAACATTTTAACAAAGCTTTGTAGAATGACTCACAATGGCCCCTCAAACGGAAGCAGCTCAATGTCCACCACCTGACAAAGGACCAAATAAAATAGCCATGCAATGGAATGTGTTTAGTTATAGAAAGGCATGAAGTATTGATACATGCTTTAACACATATGAGCTTTAAACATAAAATGTGATGTGAAGAAGCCCTTCTCAAAAGATTACATGGCAAATATGCTAATCCTTAGAAACGGAAAGTAAAGATTGGTAGGTGTCTGTAATTGGAGCGGTCATGGGGGACAGGAGGTGATGAGCCATGAATACTGGTTTTCATGTGGAAGTGATATGTGTTGTAAAATTAGAACGTAGTGATGGTTTCACAGCTCCATGAATATACTAAAACCACTGAGTTATATACTTTAAAAGGGTGAATTTTATGATATGTGCATTATATTTCAATAGGGCTGTTATTTTAAAATATCAACCAATGAAGACAAATTTATGAACTTCCCTATGTTTGATATGGGGTGAGTGTCCCTAAAGTCATTATCTAATGTATAGCAATGAGAACAGACGGAAACAATCCTGTCCAGGGGAAATGCCTTAAATTTTTGTTGACGTTTTATGAGTATGGGTGAAAGAAGGAGGGGCAAAAGACATGTTGGGATCAAATCTCCTCCAGAATATACAGTCTCTCTTAGCCTAAAGCTTTGCTGTTCAAATTGTAGTGGGAGCACCTCTTGGGAACTTGTTGGAAATGCAGAATCACGAGTTCCACCACGAAGCACAGAATCACAATCTACATTTTAACAAGACTCGCAGGTGTTTGGCATGCACATTACAGCGAGAGAAGCGCCAGCCTGAGAGTTAGCAAGATGACTTCATGACACTTTAATTCGCCTTTTAATCAGTCCGGAGGTGGTGGCAGCATATTTAATATTGTATTGCTCAGAATATTCTCTATGTAGAATCATTGTAGGTGGAACCTCAGTCTTTAAAAGTGAGAGTGAACCTATCTTAATAAAGTTTCTGCTCTTGTTATTATTCATTTACTTTCCAGAGCCTGTTTAAAAACCCTATAACACTTTCTTTTCAGTGGTAATATTGCAGTGATAGTTTGGTGTTATTGTGAAAAAAAATTTTTTTTCACTTAATGAAGATAAACTACACTTGGAATTTTAAAAGTTGAAGTACAAAGAAAATCATGAAAATTTGAGCTAAACTCAGTTGTAAAGAAACCTATTTAATATGTCATTTGTTCAGTATGCCAAATAGGTAAGTTACACTACTCAGTTAAAAGCTGTATGCTTTGAAAGCATTGTTGTGACCTTTTAAAATTGCATAAAATTGCCTTAATAAAATTGCTCATTCATTTATGTAAACATTAAGATAAAAAGACTGACCAGTTTCATAAAATAAAAATGGCCAGGTACATTAATATTTAATAAGTCTGTTACATTTATTTGGGGAGCATATTACAAGCTCTGAGAGCATTTGTAGCTATCACAAATATATGCATTTTGTAAAATCCAGATAATTCTCTCCTTGCCTGCTCAAAGCAGTTATCACATCTTTTAAATGCCCATTTAGATGATAAAATGGCTTCTTGAGTTTTCTCTATTGCTAGGGATTTTATTTTGCCATGCAATTGCAGGCTTTCTCAAGTGTGAGCATCTGGCCATTAATAATTGCCAAGTAGGCCAGAACCTGTGCTCATTTCCTTCCCAAGTCACTGTGGCAGAAAGAGGATGTGGGTGATTTGTGGGACAGTCTAGGTACCCTTCATTAACAAGGTTTGTGAGTTTCTACACAATTTTCATGGTCACTTCATTGATTGATCTCTGACTGTGCGGGTCTCCAGAGGCTAAATTTGAGAAGCTTTTCTCTTAAGAGGTTGTGTCTCTACATCTGCAGGTAGCTATGGGACATTGGTTGCT
This sequence comes from Meriones unguiculatus, assembly GCF_030254825.1. NCBI lineage: Eukaryota > Metazoa > Chordata > Mammalia > Rodentia > Muridae > Meriones > Meriones unguiculatus. The sequence continues at coordinate 120,688,430 of NC_083369.1, forward strand.
CCGAAAAGTTCAGCCCATCAGATGCCAGCTGAATTGAAGAGTTTGGACTCAAACATTACTCTTCATATTGACTGAGGGCTTCAAATGGCCAGTGAAATACTGCTTCAGCTATCTACTGTAAGGGGAATGAATGCCCCTTTCTGGTTTCAAAGCCCAAGCCCTAGATACTTGTTCTTATCTATAATCTTCTGGCTAACCCAACATTTAAGGTTTTAGTTTTGACCTGCTGGTTTTTGTTTTGTTTTTTTAAACACTGCAGATTGAACACAGGGAGTCAGGAATTGACTCATACTAGACAAGTTCTCTACCACTTTAAGACAAAATCAAGACCTGTGCCGCTATCGCTGGCTTATTATTTTTTCATATCTGTATGTTCTGCATGATCCTTTTTCATATCTCTTTTGTCCTTCCAAAATTCCAATTTTAAATGTATGACAATATTTTCAAGTATGTTTTCTTCCCCTTCTTTCTACACGTCTTCAATATATATTAAAATAGTTTTCTGCCTGTCTCCCTATTGTTATGTTCAGGGTATGATTTATGGAATATAAGGTTGGTGAGGTAGTTCTAATTAGGCTGCAGAATACCGAATGAGAATGTCCCCCACCATAGGCTCATATGTTTGAATACTTGCTCTTCAGTTGGTAGGAATATTTGGGAAGAATTAGGTGATATAGCTTTGTTGGAAGAGAGGTGCAGCACTGCCATTGAGGTTTCAGAAGATTCACACCATTTCCACTGTGGCCCTCTGCCTCCTACTTAGAGATCAAGCTGGTAGTTCTCAGCTGTTCCTGCTGTCATGCCTTTGCTTCTCGGTCATGGACACTAACCTTCTGAAACAGGTGAAGCCCAATTAAGATCCTTTCTTACATAAATTGCCTTGGTCATAGTATTTTGTCAGAGCAATAGAAAAGTAACTATAACAAGGACCTTTAAGACAAATCCAAGAGTTTTTAGGCAGTGGCAGGTAGAAGCTATGGCAGTTGTTCAGTAGAATGATGTAATCAAAGCTGTATTCTTTAGAACGTTCAATCTGTGATTTAGATTATATATAGAGAGTCCTCAACTCCTTACACTTCCTTACACTTCTGAATTTCATTGATTCTTGTCTATTCCCTCATGTTTAATGTCTTTGAAATTGAGACGATCCTTGATGCTGTCGTGACGTGGTTATCATTATGTATCTATGGGCAAATGTGTGAAAGACATTCCCTGGGATTTCTTGGGAGGATCACGAATGAACCAAACATAAAGGTTTGCAGGATAAGTAAAACAATCTCAGAGTAACTGAAACTTTTATTTATTTATTTATTTTTTTTTTCTGAGACACGTTTCTCTTTGTGTAGCCCTGGCTGTCCTGGAACTGTCTCTGTAGACCAGGCTGGCCTTGAATTCACAAAGATCACCTTTCTCTGTTTCCTAAAGGCTGGAATTAAAAGGCTTACACCACCACTGCCCAGCAGTATTTGGTATACTTATGAAAGATCACAATGCATTTTCCCATTCAATTCCTGCTCTTCTCACTTTCTATGAATATTAAAACATTTCCTGTCTTTCCTTTCTTTGTTGTTGTTTTTTATTGATTTGATTAGCCATTTGAAAATTTCATATACATATACATACACATACAAAATGCATTTTGATTATTCTCATACCTCTCTCTCTTACCTCATTCCCACCTCTCTTACTTCCACCTTCTCTGAACAAGCCCACTTCCCACATTCATGTATTTCTGTTTTCTGATGCTCTGAGTTTAACTAGTGTTATTTACGTGACTATGGGTTTGGAACTGTCCATTGAAGCCTGGTGGACTTGATGTTGTGTACATAATAAGACAATGACTATCCCTGCCCTCTCCAATCCATAGTACCCAGTATTTCAGCTGGAAGAAGTAGGGCGCCATTTGAGACACCACTCCTGGTCCTCTCCCATCACTAAAGCCCCGAAAGTACCATCATCTCTCTGTTGAATTTGTCCTGGTATCTCACTTTGAAATTTCATATGTTTTACTTTTATGCATGCTGCTTGTTATTTTTATAAATTTCTTTGTGTACGTGCCTTATTCCATTTTCTAGTCTATAATTACTTTAACCATATGCATTTCTCTGGGGACAGGTGTTGCTTCTGGTTCTGCCATGCCCATGACTTCTTTTGCAATGCTAAATAAACTTGGTTTCTTCCTGAAAATAACGTTTGGATAATAATAAACACAAGGCAGGTACTAGAAGACTTCTTCTCCTTTGTTTCCAGAATGGCTTCGGCTATACCTTCTCTGCATTCAAGACAGAAATGGAATGAAAAAAAAAAAAAAACAAACTATTGTTTTCTACTTACTCTTGGAGCTATGCATTGCCACCCCCACTCACTCCACTCTCCCCCATGTAAGCCCTCCCTATAGAGCACCTCAGTGCAATGTTAGAAGAAAAAAATACCTTTCATTCCCTTGCCCAAACATGACTGTCTTCATCTTCCCATGTTTTTGTCTAAGATTAGTACTAACAGAATTTTGTATTCAGTTGATATTACAGTTTGCTTTAAAATATAAAGTATAATGTATGGGTCCTCATGCCATTATGTGTTCTTTATGACTACAATTCTTTTTAGTTATATGATAATCAAGAGAGTACTGGTTTATATAGATAACATTTAAAATACTTCTCAGTAGTTGCACGCTTAAGTTTGTATAGTATTTACTATTTTTAAAAATGCATTTTATTTTATCTTATATGTATGATCATACATACATATTTTTGCTTGTTTGCCTGTAGGTGTGCCACGTGCATTCAGGACTTACAGAGGCCGGGAGAGGGCATTGGAGTACCTGAAACTGGAGCAATAGATGGTAGTGAGCCAACATGTGGGAGGTGGGAATTAAACCCCAGTCCTCTGCGACACAGCAAGTGCTCTTAGTCGCTGAGCTGTCTCAACAGTTCTATAGTACTTGCTATTGTATGTAATATGTTTTCATAAACTACAGAGATAAAAATAAACATTAATGCATATAACATTTTTGGTTTGTTTTTTGAGGCAGGGTTTTTCTGTGTAGCCTTGCCTATCCTGGACTCACTTCGTAGGCCAGGCTGGCCTTGAACTCAGAGAGACCTGCCTGCCTATGCCTCCCTGAATGCTGAGGTTACAGGTGTGGGACACCATGCCAGGTTTGCATAAACTTTTAAAAAAGACATTCTTTAGGCTATCAAGAGTATTTGGTTAATAAACAAAATATATAGTTACTATATATACTGTTGGTTTAATTTTCTTTTATGTGGTTTATGTGATTATATGTTTTCCTGTGTATATGTACATGTGCATGTAGAGGCCAGATTGATGTTAAATGACTTTCTTAGACCTTTGTCCCCCATATTTTGTGACAGTGTCTCTTACTGAAACTAGAAGTCACCAATTCAGGTAGGCAGACTGACCAGTGAACTCCAAGGATCTGCCTGTCCTTTCTCTCAGCACTGAGACCACAGAAACATGTTGCTACAGTTATTTATTTTTTTATCTATTTATTTAAGTGCTGGAGATCCAAACTTGCATTATCTTGCTTGCACAGCAAACAGTTTACTGACTGAGACATATCTCCAGTCTTCTTTTACTTCTACCCCTACCCCCTAATTTTATGGTGCTGGGAATAGAACCCAGAGACTTGAATATGCTCAGCCAACACCCTTCTATTGACCTTCAGACTTGACCCTATACTATTATTTCCTGCAGTGAACATCCTTTATAAGTTGTCATTTGACATTTGAAATAGTTTCCATCACCAATTTCAAGTCCACCATAATTAATGTTCACCAATCGAGACAATCTATTCCTTTGCCAGGCTGAAGCTACTCAGCATGTGGTGATCACAAAAACTGAACCAATAATATCTCAGTTAGTTAGAGCCTGGGACTTCTTTTCCATGGTGATAGAAAGCAGCACGATTTCTTTTCCTGGGATGTACAAGGGGAAATAGATAGCCTTGTTGCTTTGGTAACCATTTTACAATAATGAGGGATGGCAGCTTGAAGATGAATCCAATATGAATGGCAGACAGAGCTAAACATATTACATAGAAACAGAGCTGGAACCCTGAGTAAACTTTGCTTTGAACTGTCCTCATCCCTGAACCTTTATTTATATTGTTCAAAAAATTTCCTTTGTTTAAGCCAGGCATGGTGGCACACACCTTTAATTCCAGCACTTGGGAGGCAGAGGCTGGTAAATCTTTGAGTTCGAGGCCAACCTGATCTACAGAAAGACTTCCAGGACAGCCAGGGCTACACAAAAAGATATCAACACAGCCAGGGCTATCTTGAAAAAGAAGAAAAAATTCCAGTTGTTTAACTCAATTTGAATTAAGCATTTTGTTACAATCACAAGTGTACTATATTAGATTTTTCATCACTATGAAAAAAATACCTGAGAAAACAACTTGAAAGAAAGAGATGTTTATTTTCGGCTCAAGGTTTCAGGGATTTCAGGCTACAGCCCCTTAACATCATAGTTTCTGGAGCCATAATGAGGAAGATAATCACTTGGGGAAGGTGGTTATGGAGGGACTGTAGAGCAAAATTGTCTACATGTATGGAGCAGAGCAGGAAATAATACTGCAAAGGAGGAGAAAGGGAAAGCTATCATTTTATCAGTTACTGGAACAAATGATAAAATGCCAATAATAAAAAGCTTGGCATTATATGAGAAATGGAAATTCAGAGCAAAAATTTACAACTAAGAAAAAAATCCCTGGTGTAAAAGAATTGACTAAGTAAGGTGAAAGTATTGCGTGGACAGTTGGAAGCTAAGTTGGTATACACGAGACCTTGCCAAAATAATTGGGCTTGACTCTGTACAGGAAAAATCACATCTCAAAGGAGAAGCAGTTTATCTTGGCCCGTGGGTAAAGGGATAGAGTCTAGCAAAGCAGGAAGGTTCGGGTGCAGGAGCATGGAGCTCATAGCTGCATTACATATGCAGCCACAAAGCACAGTTCACAGGAACCTCAGACTGCCTCTGCATTCAAACCACAGCGAATGTTTTATAGCAAGCTTTGAAGTTACATTAGATTAAAATCTCTCCAGATTTGTCAAGTTATAATCGAAGAATGATTTGCAACAATGGGAAATACTGTTATATATATGTATGTGTATATACATACATACATACATACACACACACACACACACACATATATATGTATGCATGACTGAGCTCCTTGGCCTAGGCATTCATTCACAAAGTATTTCTGATTTTTTGGGACTGATTATTAATTTACTTCATTAAAATTTAAGAATTAAAATTTTAAAAAACATTTATTGTGTTTTATGTGTATGAGTGCTTTGCCTGCATATTTTGTGCACCATGTGCATGCCTGGTACCTATAGAATTCCCTGGAACTGGAGTTACAAAGAGTTGTAAGTTGATATGTGGGTGCTCAGAATCAAACTCGGGTCCTCTGAAAGAGCAACAAGTGCTCTTAGCCATTGAACCATCTCTCCAGCTCCAGATTTAAACTTTAAAAATACATAGTAAAAACTTTATCAGATTTTCTACAGGAATTATTGACATGGGAAAATAGAGTATTCTGGAGTGTAAAATTAAGGATGTAAGGGTTGAGTATGTGGCTCAGTTGGTAGAATGCTTGCTTGACTAGTAACCATGAAACCCTAGACTCCATCCTCACCACCACATCAATTTAGTGTTACAGTACATACCTATAATCCCAGAACTAAGGTGATAGAGGCACAAAAAAAATCAGTTGTTCAAGATTATCATAGGCTTCATAGCAAGTTCAATGCCAGTCTGGGATATAGGAGACCCTATCTCAAACAAACAAACAAACAAAATTCAGGATGCAGTCATCTATTCCCCCAACAAATATATAATTAATGCCCTATGTCCTGGGCATACAATTGTACATGCCTTTAATCCCAGCACTCAGAGAGGCAAAGGCAGGGGGTCTCTGTGAGTTTGAGGCCAGCCTGGTCTACAAAGAAAGTTCAGGACAGCCAAGGCTCCACAGAGAAACCTTTTCTCAAAAACAAACAATCAAACAAAAAAACAACAAACAACCAATCAAACAAAAACCAACAAGCAATCAACCAACCAAACAAAAAGACCTCAAAAACCAAAAACCAAAGCAAAACCAAAACAAAAGAGAATAGTGCAAATCTTTGCACTCCTGAAGCTCATAGTCTCACATGGGGTGCTGAAAACTGAAGTACTTATACTTAGGCTTCAGTGACTTCTACTGAAAAATACCTGAAAATTACTTGGCCATGAATCATTGTGTTTTCTGCTTCTTTTATTCCAATTTGATTCTGAAGTTTTATCAAGAGTGGCTGGGAATGGCTTGTAATGCTATCCAGTGGCTCATATACAAGAACGTAGTGTGAACACACAACTGTCATTTAGCTATGCTGGCCCTGGCTCTGGATTGCAGCCATTCTCATGCTCCTTATTGTAGAAGAATGGGCCTCTCTCTCTCTCTCCATGTCTCTTTAAGAATTTCTCTAGTTTTAAAAAAATATGTTGATTTTTATTTTATTTTATTTTTTTCGAGGAGGTGGAAAAAAGCGCATGCCATCGCACATGTGTGGAAATAAGACAACTTTATGGGAGTGGGCTCTGTCCTTCCATCTTGTGGGCTCTGTGGATTCAACTAGATTGTCAGGCTCAACAGTAGTACCTTGATCCACCGAGTGATCTCACTGGCGCCTACACTGGCCTCTTATTTAACCTCAGAGGACAAGCTCTGTGATAATACGCTCACTGAGTCAGACAATTTTTGTGAAAGTTCTATTTGGCTTATGCAATTTTTAATGAAATTTTTTTAGATTAATTAATTAATTTTTTTATGCTTATAAAGGTTTTTCCTGCATGTGTGTATGTTCACCACGTGCACGCCGGGTGCTTACAGAGGTCAGAAGAGGGCATCAGATTCCCTGGGACTGGAATTGCAGATGGTTGTGAGTTGCCATGTGGGTGCTGGAAATTGATCTTTGGTCCTTTGTAAGAGTAGTTGGTCCTCTTTATCCATTGAGCCATATCTCTAGCTCTTAGCTTATGAAAATGTTTAATATGAACTTCTTGGTAGGTTTTCCCTAAGTGGCTTTGATATATGATTGTTTTTCGGTCTGATGTTCTTTGCTGTGATTGTTGTCTTGAGAAAAGGTTTTGAGTACATAGTTCGAGATGGCCTAAAGCTTAGCATCTGGGCCAGACTGACCTGGAAGTTGCAGTGATTCTCCCATCTGTGCCTGCTGAGGACTGGGGTTACGGGAATACACACAATAACCCACACAATTTAGTTATTCTTTTACAGTGGTGGGAACTAAATGCAGGCTCTGTGCATGTGAGGTCAGTGTGACTTTGGCCTACAACCCTAGCCCTGGCACTGGTAATTTTGCTTGGCTACATTTGTCTCCTTAGGAACTTGTGGAGAGTAAGGAAGGGAGCTGGGAACAGAGGACAAAAATTACAACTATTTACAAGGCTGCATTGGGTGGCCTGCTCTTTAATCCCACCCCTTGGGAAACAGAGGCGAGCATATCTTTGTATATTCAAGTTTACCCTGGCCTAGATCGCCAATTGCAGGCCAGCCATGGCTACAGACTGAGACCTTGTCTCAAAAACAAACAAACAAAAACTTAAAAAGAAAATACAATTATTAAAAGATTTCATGTATGAGATCTGAAGATTTGAAGTATGTAGTGATGGCTGTTATTAGGAAGTCTGGCTGAGGATGTCAATGTTGTACAAAGTAAGGTAAATGAAGATTTTTATAAATCTCCAGGTCACTGATGAAGTTAAACTCAGCCAAAAAATTAATTAGGGCATAGTCAGTGATCTGAAAGAATGTGTTTTTGGCCTGAGGTGAAGATGAGCAGTTTGGATTTCTCACAAACGATTGTGGTAGAACAGATGTTATTTTACATCTGAAAATCTCTACAGAACAAAACCTGTCCCCTGGCCCTGGCTATTTTTCATTAGCAAAGCAGGAGTTCCTGGAAGAGCAAGCAATCATGGGTGCTGGGATGGAAAGGGCTATTGAGTCTTGACGTGTACATGCTTCAAAGCAGCTTGCGAAAGGGCATTCTTTAGGGAGGGGGTGTTTGAAGAGGCTATAGGAAGAGTCAAAGAAGAAGGGAAGAGGGGAGGGGACCAGCAGCAAAACTGCCTGTGACAACAGGAGAAATGAACAAATCCATGCAGAAAAGAAAAAGCTGCCAAAATGTTCTGCTTTAAGAAGCTAGGCTTAATTACAAAAAATAGTGGTCCGTAGCATGTCAGCTGTGCATATATTAGCCATTTAATTGCCAAGTGTGTGAGGTAACTTATTTTACAGGTAAACAAAATAAGGCATAGAACTAAAGTACAAAGTTACCCAGATAGTGAATGGCAGAGCAAAAACACAAGTCTAGAAGGTTTGAGGTTGTGTTCTCACTCTCCACCACTCTATTGCACCATTGTTTCATGCAGCATTTGGACACTCTTCCAGAGCCCACATTCTTTTTTCTTTTGTGTGACCACTATTCTATTATTCTGTTTCATGTGTAAGAATCTAGTTTGTGATGTACTTTGATTCCCTTGAAATTCATCCTTTTCCAGAGGTTAATTCTCCCCCCCCTCTCCTTTTTAGACCATCCAGTGGAGAACAATTGTTAGCTCTGTGTTCCTGAGCTAATTGTACAATTCAACCCTGATTACTAGGCAGGTGCCTACTTTTGATGCTCTATGTGTTTTATTTGTCAGCATCTATTAACCTTGCAGAAGCCCAGAGAGTGTAGGGGGAGATAATGAAGGATGGTTTAATGAGCTTCTGCCTGCCTAAGAAGAAAGGGATTCTTTGGTCTAAATACATCAGCCATTCCAGGGTACCTTCTAGAATAGATGAGGTAAGACTGAAACATTGTACAAGAGTTTTCTAAAGACTGGAGCACAAAAGGCAAATAAATAAACACAGTATCAAATGAAACCAGAGGATTCGGTTAATGGTTGCTTTTCAGAGGCCCATCTCATTGTAGATCCCCACCTATTTCCACAGAATAGGTTATTATCATCATCCACCACTGTCTAAGACATGAAGTTTTATTTACATCCTTACATGGCTGAGTCCCAGACAACCAAACTTCCCGAATGACAATCATTTGCTTTCCTGCTCATTTAAGACCTGCCTTCTTTTTTATTTTCCTGACATTATGACGAGATGGCTGATAATCTGAACTAACTACTGGTTTCCAAGGAGACTCTAGCCATGCTTTACCCCATCACTATGGCCATTATTTGTAACTGTAATTTGAAAATAATGTTAGAAAATAACAGAACACCATAGTTGTGTAAAACGCAGATGGTTAGGTGGAGGCTTTTGAAAATATCTTCAGTAGTTTTTAGCTTCCCTTCTTTTCTTTTTCCATTTTCTTTTTTTCTTGTTTATTTTGTTTTGTTTGTATTTATTTATTTATTTTGAGACAAGGTTTCTCTGTGTAGCCTTGGCTGTCCTGGACTTGATTTGTAGACCAGGCTTGCCTGGAACTCACAGTGATCTGCTTGCCTCTGTCTCCCTCAGTGCTTTAAAAGGATTAAAGGTATACACCATCACCCCTGGCTCTTTCTTTCTTTTTTTAATTCTTTTATTTTATTTTATGTGCATTAGTGTGAAGGTTTCCGATCCCTGGAAACTGGCATTACAGAAAGTTGTGAGAAGCTGGGAACTGAACCCAGGTCCTTTGGAAGAGCAAACGGTGCTTTTAACCACTGAGCCATCTCTCCAGCCCGTTTCTTTCTTTTTATTCTTTTCTTTCTTTCTTTCTTTTTTCTTTCTTTTCTTTTCTTTCTTTCTTTCTTTCTTTCTTTCTTTCTTTCTTTCTTTCTTTCTCTCTCTCTCTCTCTTTCTCTTTCTTTCTTTCTTTCTTTCTTTCTTTCTTTCTTTCTTTCTTTCTTTCTTTCTTTCTTTCTTTCTTTCTTTCTTTCTTTCTTTCTTTCTTTCTTAGATAAGGCCTCATGTGTCCAAGGCTAGCCTCAATTCACTATATAGCCAAGTGGACTTCTGATCCTTTCAATCCTCTCACCTCTATCTCCTGCAAACTGGGATTATACTTGTGTGCTCATACATCCAGTTTAGATGGTGCCAGGGATCAAACCCAGGGCTTTGTGCATGTCAGGCAGGAACTCTGCTAACTGAACTATATCCAGACACCTGTGCTTTTCTAAGAGATCTAGCTGTTACGCCTTTCCTATGAAGAGCATCCCTAGTTGTAGATGTGCCAAAGCACTGGTTGAACCTATACTTAGGATGATGCGAATAGATTGCCTTTAAGCCAGGGCATTGCTGTGTTCTGGGATCTATCTGTTTTATTTTATTGTGATATCTGTTCCTTGACTTCAAACTTAGTTCAATTATATTTGCTACTGTTTGCACTAATTTAAAAAAATCATACCTATTTATGTGTGTGTGTGTGTGTGTGTGTGTGTGTGTGTGTATGTGTGTGTGTGTATGTGTTGGTCTGTGTATCTCAGCACAGTTGCCCACATAGTTCAGGAGAGTGTCAGATCCCCTGGAACTGGAGTGCTAGAGAGTACATGTGGATGTCAAAGGACAGCTTTCCGGAATCAGTTCTCTCCTCCCACCAAATGCGATCCAGGGTTTGCATTTAGGTCCTCGGGGTTGGCAGGATCTATCTCTACCTGCTAACCCACTTGTCCAACCTAGGAGCTAAAATTTTGAGGTATAGACTATTTTTCTAGTTGGCACTCTCCTCTCCTTTGGTATTTATTTATTTATTTATTTAGCCTTCATCAAGTTTTAAAGCCAAGGTCGTATTTTGTTTCATGGAATGAACCAGGTTCGCCCTGTTTTTTTTTTTTTTTTTTTTTCTGATTTCTTCTTTGAAAATACTTTTCCTTATTTTCAGGGACCTTGTGTAACAAATTTCTCAATTTATTCCTCAGTTCTTAATTTATTCAGATTTTCTACTTGCAGCATGAATTTTATATTTTGTAAAATAAAGCATCTACTTCAGTGTATTTTAAAAATTGATTAGCATACAATTGTGAATATCATTTCCTTTGTATTAAAATTTTTGTTTATACTGGCTGCTATATCTTCTTTCCTCCTTCTAATTTTAAGTGTGTTTTTCCTACATAGGTTTTCTGGAGTTTAATCTATTTTATTAGCCCTTTAAACAACTAGCTCTTGAGTTTACTTATTAATTCTACTGTTTTTACATCCTCCAGTTTATTTACTTTTGCTTTTATCTTTATTATTTCTTTTCTCCTACTTTCCTGTACAATTTTTTTTTTTTTGCTCTTTTCACAAAACTGCTAAGCTCAATGATCACTTGCTTTACTGACCTTAAATTTTAATAAGGAGAGGTAAAGACCATGACATTGTGAAAAGCTCCCTCTTTCTTTTTCTGAACTATTTAGATTTTTGCAAGAAGTGGAAGGTAGTCCAAAGAGTATGGCCTAGAATGTTCTTCCACAACAAGCCCTTGGAGAAAGCAGTTTCCGGAGTGTTTCTCCACAGAGGGGCAGTACAGAGTCAGAAGAACTCAGAATTGTGCGCGCCTTTTAAGCTGGGCCTCCTCTCCGAAGATGGTCTGCTGCTGTTGCTGTTGCTGCTGCTGCTGCTGCCTGGAATTCTTGCTCCCTTGTGTTTCGTTTTTCAGAGGCTTGCCTTCCTTCCCTTTCACCGTAGTTTAGCAAGTCCAACTCCCTAGACTGTGATCTCAGTTAAGTTTACTCGAGTCTTTCTGGGGCTGAAGCGGAAGCCTGTGCATTTTCAACTCAGGCTGGGATGTTGGTATTGTCATTGTCCCTCCAGTTCCCTACTTTCATCAGACTCAAAAGTTTGAGGGTCTGAGGCCGAAGGCACAGGCACAGATTGCCTCATGGCCCCAGGAGGAGTTGATGGAAAGGGCTTGCGTGCTTAAACCGTTTCTGAGCTATGTGGGGAGGAAGAGGAGGGAGGAAAGGGGAGGAGGAATGGTAAAATATGAGGGTCGGCTGCAAAGGAAAGGACTCCCAGGAGAGGAGGAAGCAGATGCCTGGAAAACCCAGGCTTCTCTCCCCCCTAAGCTCTGCTTCTGAGCATTCCCTCTGGAAAATGCATTTCCCTCCCACACTGGTTCTTTCTCATAAATCAATAGCGGGCAACAGTCCCAGGCCTCAGTGTAGGTACAAAGGTGAGGGCCCTTTGTGTTCTGACAGGCATCTCATACTATCCTTCACTTCCTGACAAACCCTCCCCCACCTTTGAACTTTCCAGCTCCCCTGCCTGGAACACACTTTTGACTTTACTTATCATATAGTTTTTACTATCTTTTCTTCACTTTGGTCTTTGATCAAATGAATTGCTTCTTCTTCGGGAAATCATTCCTGACCACTTTTGCCTAACAAAGCACTGCTTCCCCAAACTCCAAGGTAATTTGTTGGTCTTTTTTTTGGGGGGTGTGTGCTGTAGGAATGGAACCCAGGGCCTCATGCAACTAAATACACACTCTACCACTGACCTTAGTTAGGCCTTGAACCCGTGAAGTACTCTTGATTTCATTTTCTTTGTGTTAATTTCAAATTATTTTTCCCCATTTTTAAAAATGTTTGCCTGTAGCTGAGCATGGTTGGATTTGTCCTTAATACAAGCATTTGGGAGGCAGAGGCAAATGGACCTCTATGAATTTGAAACCAACCTTGTCTACGTAGCCCGTTCCAGGACAGCCACAGCTATATAGAGAGGTCGTTTCTCAAAACAAAACAACACACTTACACACACACACACACAAACACAAGAAAAATAAATTGTGAATGGGTGGTGGTGGAGGATGCTGTATAGGGGACTTGTGTAGGTCAGAGGACAAAGTGAGGTAATAGGTTCTCTCCTTCTGCCATGCGGGTACCAGGGGTTAAATTCAGGACATCTAGTTTAGTAGCAAGTGTGCCTTTACCCACTAAGCATCTCACCAGCTCCTTGTGCTATGATCTCTCTCTCTGTCTGTCTGTCTCTCTGCCTTTTCCTCCCATAGAAAACAATGTTTCCTGGGCAGTGGTGGCACATTCATGTCTTTCATCCCAGCATTTGGGAAGCAGAGACAAGTGGATTTCTAGGACATCTTGGTCTACAGAATGAATTACAAGACAACAAGGGCTATTACACAGAAAACCCGTGACTTGAAAAACAAACAAAAGAAAGAAAGAAAGAAAGAAAGAAAGAAAGAAAGAAAGAAAGAAAGAAAGAAAGAAAGGAGAACATGTGTTTTACTCTGCCAGTCTAGGTTTAACATAGAGCATACACACAAAAAAAAACTGTTTTTGAATAAATGAATGAATATGATAATCATTGTGATAGTTCCTTGTGGAACAAGCCTACCGGAAGCACACAATTCTGTGAGAGTGAAAGATAGGTGACTGAATAATTAAAGCATGTCAGGCTGATATCCTGAGTCCCTGGAGATGCTGTCTCTGTATTCCCACAGGACTTGTCGCAAACTCTAGCTCCACCATTCACGAGCCGCATGTGTTTTTGGGTGATGGCTCAACCTCTCGGTGGTTCAGTTTCCTCAGTGTCAAATGAGAATAATGTTAATCGGTTCACGGGAGTATAGGAACCATCATGTGAGATAGCATATTTAAAGGCGGTCACCATGCTCAGTACATGCTTACTCTTCCTGAATCTGTTTATGGAGGACGCTGCAATTCTAAACGCTTTTGTTCCTGCTGCTTGCCTTTTGCTTGAGGCTGCTCTGATGGAGAGCAGCTCATGGCTAGAAGCGTTGTCTGCGGCAAGAGTTGTTAAAAGTAAGCCCACTCAGCTAGCTCAGGCCTGGCTGAAGGAGCCAGAAAGTGTTTTTCTGAATAGGGTGCTGCCTTTTAAAGTTTTCTGTTCCAACTTACTAAACCAGGGCAGTTGAGGCAAATTAATTCAGGCCGTTAAATGCTGATAAATGCAGAGGCACTTATTGCTAATATTTCAATCAAGTGTCAAGACAGGACTGATTAACAGAGAATTAAGGAATTTCTAGCTGATGGAAGCTATGTCCCCCATTCCTTCTAATGCAAGACATCATTTTAACTTTGTGTTTATTTGACCCCAGCTAATGCCATGTTGCTAGCGTTTGCGGGGGGGGGGGGGAGTCCTAGTTCGTAATATGCCATTTTGCGTTAATTTGAGAGAAATGTATTTTTAATGCACTTGTCATGCTCTTGGCTTGCCTTCATAATTACGGGACTAATTAAACATATACTTGTAAGCAATCAGTGTCAGAGCTGAAAGGAATTGCAGGGATTACTCAGGTGAACCCTTCATTTGGCAGAGAAGAAACAGACCTCACATTTTGCTTGAGGCCATGTGGCTTGAAGAAAGCAGTATTTACAAAGCTGAGTTTAACAGTGGGGCTGCCTTGTCTGCTCCCAGTCAAGCCTGCACTTTCCTTTCCTGGGCTCCTCATGTTCCCATTTCATTAATTCAACAAAGTAATTGAGTCCCTACTCACTCACTCGCTCTGTTAAATGCTGGATTTGCTCACTGCACACACGTGGTCCCACAGGGTTGTAAGCTGGAAGTCCAGGCGGAAAAAAAAAAAAAAACCCTACACATTTTGAAAAAGCAGCGGAGCTCTCGAGAGAGCACCTAAAAAGCTGCTGATCCCATAGTGGGATGAGACATGGGAGAGGGCAGTCATCAAAGGCTTGTGGGAGGAAACCCTACCCTTCCATCAAAACCAGAGAGCTGAATCAGGAGTAGGAGAAAGTCCTGTAAGTGGGGGTGGAGGAGACTTGAGACAGACAGAGCAGATGCCATGCACAAAGGCCAGGCAGTGAAAGAGAACATGATATGGCCATAAAAAGGAAACCTACATACCACAGCGTGGATGAACTTTAAATACAGGATGCTCGGTGCAGGAAGTAAGACACAGAAGACCACGGACTCTGACCCAGTTGACTTGACAGAAAATAGATCAGTGGCTACCTGGGGCCAGGGGACATGAAGCTTTTTTTTCCCAATACACTAAACTCCATTGGGTAGTGCAGTTAAAAAGAAAATATGGTATGCCATACAAACTAAAAGATAAAGGGACCAGGGGAGAAAGGATTGAGGTTAGAGGTAACACTAGTCTTACAAGGCAACATTTTTAGAACGTGGTTCTGACTACTCTGTATATTAACTTCACTTTCAAAATGACCCTGCAAAGTAAGTATTGCCGAGTGTCCCATTTTGCTGATAAGAAAACTGAGGCACGAGGAAGGTCACCAGTTCAAAGGCACACAGCCACTAACTGGTAGATCTGGGATTCAGAGGCCAGCCCAGCGTCCTTTGAATCTTGCCAATACATTCTGTTGCAGTGGTTCTCAATTTTCCTAGTGCTGTACCTTTTTAATACAATTAGTTGCCCATGTTGTGGCGACCATAACTATCAGATTATTTTTTGTTGTTGTTGCTACTTCATGACTGTGATTTTGCTGCTCTTATGAATCGGAATGTAAATATCTGTGAAAGGGTTGTTCAACCTCAAAGTGGTTGCGGCCCTAAGGTTGAGAACCACTGGTCTGTTGGAAAAAAGCAAGATGTGATCTGAAGGCCTTTGGAGAGCTTGCTAGAACTCGTTTTTGTTGTTGTCGTTGTTTTGCCTTTGAACACTTTTGAAGTGTTTTAAACAGGTAATGAGACCAGATTTGTGTTGAAAAAGATCAGTCATGGGCTATATGTGAGAATAAATGCCCACTGGGATCATGTGCTAGGGAGTCATCCTATGGAATACAGGGAGAGAAAGGTGGGATGTAGTTATTGAGAGAAACGGCTCCCAGGAAGCTTGTTCTTTTCTCTTTTGAGGGTTCTGTCACTACCTGGGCTCCTTTCTGCCTAAGTTACTCACCTTCTCAAGCCTTTCACTCGGCTTCAATTTAAGTATTGGACACTTACATTCCTTTCTCTCTAAAGCTACATTTTGTTGTAAGGGTTTTTATTTTTTTTTTGCCTATGATGATTAAATAGGAAAAAAAAATAGGTAATTAAAAAAAATCAGACTTGGTGGTGATTTAACACCTCTAGAAATCTGACAATACGTTTTCTCATTGTGACCACTTCATAGCTTGTACTTTGTTAACTATTTTCAGCAAGTAGTAGGTGCCAGAAGGATTCCATAATTAAACAGATCTCTTTACTACCTGATGTCCTATAGCCTTTAATATGGAAATGTGCACTGACCATGCATCTTTTGGTACACTGAATATGGAGCAAGCCAAACTTACTTAACCATGGAAACCCTTTTATTGAGAAGCATGTATGGGAACGGTTTTCCAGAGAAAACTGGGAATTTCTACCCACATTCATAGTTTCAAGCCCACTTTTCACATGTTCCTAACATATTTAAGCCCTCTGTTATGTTCATGCCTGCGTGTACAGTTCATGTGCCTTCACTGTCTCTTCAAATCTTACACCACCTTCTTCTTCTTGTTAGCCTGATATGGAGGTGTACACGGGAATGAACTGGAATATGAAAGCCCCGCTAGGAAACCATTGCACAAATCCACATTCATTCCTTTATCCGTCCACCCATCCGTTCATCCGGGGATTTATTGATTGGCTACTACGAGCTAGGTACTGTGAAAAGTAGTGGTTGAATATCAATGAATTTAACATCAGTGCATACACATGATCATGGATGAATGCCAGACAATAAACAAAGAGATAATAATATGGAACAAAATGATTTTGGCTAGAGATGGTAGAGGGCTTGTCAAACATGCATGAATCCCTGGGTTGTAATCTCAGTATCATATAAAGCAGTTGTGACATATGCCTGTAACCCCAACATTTGGGATGTAGAGGCAGAAGAATCAGAAGATGAAGTCCACCCTCAGCTACTTAACAAGTTTGAGACCAGCTGGAGCTGTATGAAACACTGTCTTTTTAAAAAGCACCCCCCAACTCTCTTAAACCAAGTAACGCAGTAGAAGAAATTGAATAGCTAATCCTCACCCTCCCCCCCAAAAAAACAGGTTTAAGAATAGGAAAGGAAACTCAAGTTTTGCAAAGCTGAAGGAGAACCCCAGTTCAGAGTTTTCTATTCCTGCCCCTTTTCTCTTTATGCTGTTTTGTTTATGTGTATGCGTGTCAGTGTGTGTATGACATGTGTGTACAGCTGTTCTCATAGAGCAGTAGAGGATATCAAAATCCTCTGAAACTAGAGTTATAGGCTCTTGTGAGCCATCTGATACGGGTGCTGGCAACCTAACTCTGGTCTTCTGCAAGAGCATCTCTCTAGCCCTACCAGCTTTTTAAAAAGTATTACATTTATTTATGTAGCGTGTGCGTGTGTTTATGTATACAGCCAGGCACATGTTCATGTGCACGTGGATTGTTTCTGTGCCACAGAGCATATGCGGAGAGTTAGAGGACAACTTTTGAGAGTTGATTCTGTCCTATTATCTCTCATATCAGCTCAGGGATGAACTCAGGTAATCAGACTTAGTGGTAAGCACCTTTACTTGCTGATCCAACTCCCCAATCCATCTCCAGATGTTTTTGTTTGCACTTAAAAAAATTCCTCAGAGCTTCAGACAGCTGTTTCTCTGTAAGACCAACTGGATTTCTTGTAATTTCCCTGGGCAAGGTTACCAGAAAAATGGAAGAATATTCTTACATGTATGAGGTAGTTTTAGGTCCTTAAAATGACATATGTTGAATAATAATGTCTTGTCTAGTTTTGTAGTTTTCAAAATGCAGTCTCATCCATTGCTTTATTTATTGCCTTCATTACATAAAAAGAGGAAATTGAGGAGCAGAGGCTGACTGTCTAAAGATTGCATCTCTGCTTAATGGTTGGGCTGGGATTTGAATTCGAGTCTTTAGCCTGTAAAACAACTACACATCACCACGCAATTTCTGTGTTTTTGAGTCTCATGCTCATGAACATGTCGGAATTGTTCTTGTGTGGAGATATGGGGGATAGAAGAGCAGAAAAGAGGAGGTTGGGTAATGATTAACTCTCCTTAGGGGAAAAATGGACCCTGTTAATGTTTTTGGGTTGAATGAAAGAGTTTTCAGGGCAAGGGCCAAGTAGTGATTAGATCTTTTTCCTTCTAAGTAATCCCCATTCAAGGCTGCATAAATTGGAATCCGGAGGGGGAGGAACTGTGAAGCAACAAACCCTGTCTCTCTCCAAACTAGTCAGACTCTTTGAATTAGAGAATGTAGATAGCACTTGTGAGAAGGTTTGCATTTTCAGATTAAGCAGATGTACTGGCAGTGGAGGAGGCTCAAAGGAGGTGGTGGAAAAAAAGCGACCAAAAATGATGCATCCCAAAATTTGCAGGCATAGGAATCATCCTGTTTGCAAACTGCTTCTCCCACCATCATTTCTGATCACTCTTTGTTTAGCACTTCATTTCAAGCAATTGTGAAATGCTTATGACATTTCATGTCCCTCCCACCTTTCTGTGACATTTCTCACTATTGTGGCAATGTAGTGTTTTTGTCCACTCCCCTCAGAATGCCTAATTTGCACATATCCATCAGAATCTATGGAGCTCTTACTTGGCATCTGGAACTAAGCTAAATGTTTTCAAGGTGGTTCCTCATTTAATCCTTGCTTCCATGTTCTGAGGTTGCTACTGTTACCCTCAATTTTACACATTTTTTTGAACTGTGGTACAGGGAAGAGGACTCAGTATTTGAATCAAATGTTTCTGATTCTTGAGTGAGACCACTAATGTTTGTTTGGGTGTTCTGAGAATAAGAACTCAAGGTGGGATTCAATACAGGAACACCAGTGTGAAAGAAAATGGGGAGGAAGCCAAAGAGAGCTGGGGTGGAAATCTGACCCTCAGGAAAGCAGAAAGAGAGTTCAGGTGAGACCATGTTCGACTGTCATGCTCAGAAAAGTTTCCCAAGATCCAGTCCCTGGGCCAGGGTCCGAATCTCCTCACAACAGGTCTGCCTTAGTTCCCTGCTGTACTAAGGCAGTTCGGCCTTGGGCAAACACAGGAAATACGCTCCTGACATCAGTGAGGCAAGGCCAAAAGGTGCTGCTCTGCACGGGATCGTCCCCACATTAGGGATGAATGTGGCCACAGAATATCTAAACTGCCGAGGTACACTTACCCTACTGGAGTTAGAAGTCCACAAGGCACTTTCTTACAACTGCTTCAGTTTCTCCCCGCTCTCAGTGCCTTCTGCCAGTAAGCTTTCCGTTTCCCAGCTTCTCTCTCCCCATCCTCCTTCCCCTAGAGACCCCTCCCCTCCTGATTTCCCATTCCCAGCCCATGATAGCACTTACCCCACTGCTTTATGGGGACTTAATGTTGATTAAGTGAATGAAGGCGAGAGGGGTTCATGAGGAAGTTTAGTAACCAGTGTGAGTGGACAGCAAGTTATTGCCTACCCCCCTTCTTCAGTATTATCTGCCCTGGTGTTTTTCCATGCCTCTCTGCTTAACCATCTATCTGCAGAGTAAATTCCTTTCTGAAGATTTATACCCACCAGCCCCTTAGAGGCTCAGATTCATTATGTCCATGTTAAATGTGGTCCTGTGTCTGTGAATGGTCCTAGAATTTATCATATTATCAAAACTAGAAAATCAGAGATCGTGTGCTTTCTTTACTCCCAACATCTTTGAACCACTAACGACAAAGACTGGCTTTTTCTAATACCTTTCAGACTTTCCTCCTTGACCATATTTCTATGGCCATAGTCCTGACAATAGCTCCCCTCACTTGTATGTTAGTGCAAGAGCCTCCTTCATGAACACACTGCTTCAAGCCTTGCCACGCAGTCCTTTTCAGATTTACACTCTGGCTGCTGCCATTGTGAAATTCCTAACATACATCCAAGGATATTAGCCTTTGACTTGAAATCCTTCAAGGATTTCTGGTGATCCTCTGGATAAAGTCCAAACTTCTTATCACCGCACACATGACTTTCATAACCTGAGCCTTGCTTGCTTTTCCAATCTCATTTCCTTTCACTTACACATACCTTTGACTCTAAGTATTTCTCAACTGAAATTGTTTTTACCCCTCTGGAAAACATCTGGTGATGTCTGTAGACATTTCTGATTGCCACACCTCTGGAGAGGAAAGTCTACTGGCATTTGCTGAGTAGGATTCATGGATAGTGCTACAACATACATTATAATACAGCTTCTGACAACTAATAATTACCCAGACTAAAATGCCAGCATTATCTGTATCAACTGTCTAATAGTTCTTGAAAGCCTTATGTTAGTTTTACCTGTCTGTGCCTAAAATATGCTTGGAATGCCGTTCTCCTCTCTCTCTCTCTCTTTTTTTTTTTCATCTGGCTGACTCCCAGTTGCCCTTTAAAACTCCATTGAATTTTTACCTCTTCTGTGAAGCCTTCCATGACACTCTGTCTAAATTAGATGTCCCTACACGGCTTTCAGGACTTCTGCTCTCATATCACTTATTGGATAACATTGCAATGATTTCGTTGTCTGGTTCTCATCGACATCAGAGACATTGAATTCTGGATTGTATTTCTTGTACTTGACACATGGTGCGTGCTTTAGTAAATATCCATTGCACGCCCTGCTCCTTAGACTCAAAGGAGAGTAGAAATTGTTGCTCACCATTACTTTTTTCATGCTTATTTTTGTTTCTTGTTTTTCTGAGACAGAGTTTCCTTGTGTAGCCTTGGCTGTACTGGACTCATGTTGTACACCAGGCTAGCTTCAAACTCAAAGAGATACAGTTGTCTCTGCTTTCTGAGTGCTGGGATTAAAGGCATGCGTCACCCCTGACTGGCATATACCAATTCTCTTCCCTTGGATCTTTCTTTAGGAAAGTGCCTGAACTGTTTTTGTAATGTTGTACTACTCAGTGAATCTGAAGTTGATCTACAATATTTTATTGGCTATCTACTATATTCCAGGCCTTGAGCTAGACACGGAGAAACCAGCACTGATGTAAGGATACATAGTCTCTGCCTCAAAGAACTTAGAAGATTAGCAAATTTTACTCACTGGACTGAAATCTAGTTAGTATAAGCAGTGCACCTTGGGGAATCTCAGTTAAGAGTCTGGATAGAAAATCTATTAGGAAGTTAGATTGCTCCCTTGTCTGATTTGACTTCCTTGCAGTAAATTGACCAGCTTGCAAACCCTTGGTTGTAAGAGGCATGTCCTGCCCCTGAACAATACAAGGTGGCTAAATACAAGGTTGCTCTATTTCTGGCCTTTCCTCTCCTGCCACAAGCAAGAGTCTAACTGAAAGCTAGAGGGCCGGCTACTGATCTCACAGACTACAAAGTGAGTGACCATTGACTTCTTTAATTGATTTTGTAAAAATAAAATGAAAATGGATTCCCCACTTCAACAGTTGTCCCACATATGCAGAGCTTGGGCAGCAGTTGAGGAATGAAAAGCCCACAACTGCAGAGTCAACATTTACAGACATAGTTAACATTAACTACGTGTCAAGCAACTCTTGGACCCATTATCTTCCCCTTCCCAAGACTCGGAAATTCCCAAGGCAAACAGGTACATCTCTTCATTTTCTAAATGTGTTCCAATAAGATTCATATAATGTATTCAAATGGCTTTAGATTAAACCAGTACCAGGAGAAAGCTTATTTTTACCCAAATTCTAAAAAAAAATTCTTTGGGATAAATATATTATTAAACTCTAATACAGTGGGAGTGACAATGTTCTTCAGATGTCCAGAGAAATTCACAGCCAAGGGAGCCTTGGGAATTAGGGTAGACTCTTTCAGTAGCAGAGGACTCCATTCATTTCATTCATCTGTTCATTGAGCACCTACTGTGCCCCAGTTATGTAGGTTCTAGAGTGGGTTCACTGAGGCATGGTCCCAATATCACAGAAATCCCTGATGAAGATAAAACACTCTTGAGTGAACACTTTGTGAACAAAGGTAAATGGCTTTTCATAGGTGCAAGAGTGTCTCATGTGCTTGTCCTCTGCTCTCTGAGGAAAGTCTGGCGAGTAGAGATGTGAAGTTTCTTTACAGATTCTGTAACTTCGATGAGGGCATGTAATAGATGGATATAGCAAATCATTGAAGAAACCACCGGGACCCTTAGGTGCCGTTTTAAGTTTTTCCCTAAATACCTATTTTTGCCTTTCAGAAATTTTAAGGCTATAAATAGAGTCATTCTGGTTCCTGGGGTCCATAATGAAGCTCCTCTGTTTGCATGTTCAGATCTTGAGGGTGCCCCTTGGGCATTTGGAGAGTATTTAGCCCACTCAGCAGCCTCTGCAACAGAAGCCAAAGTGGCAGCAGGAGTGCATTCCATAAAAGCAGCTCTATTCCTAGAGCTCATAATTAGAATGTGTTAACTACATCCTCTTTGCATCTGGTACACAGCAATTCAAGGGTGACAGAGGAGGAATGGAAATGGGATCCATAAAAAAAATGCTCTTCTGTCTGTAAAGGTGAGAAGTTGGTCTTGATTCTCTTTTGCCCACTGGAAATCAGAATGTTTTCTGCCTGGGTATTAGATACATATGGTAAAGATGATAGATATTCTCAGAGTGAGGCGTTACATGTGAAACAGTTACTACAGTTCCTGGTGTAACCTGAGCGTTCAACCATGACAGCCACCATCATTATCATCGTCATCGCCGTTGTTGTCATCCCCATCATGTCAGTAACTTTGTCTTAGAGTATGAACCAAGAGTTCAGGGGTCAGGTATATAATATGATTGTGTCACTAATCATTCATAGTTTTGGGGGGACACTTATTGTTAAGTCTTGGATGATTCACAGAATGATAACAATATGAGCCTTTGATAGTATGGGCTAGGAAGGAGGGGAAGAAGGTCTCATGAGCAAAGCAAACTGGAGCTAAGATGGGAATAATTCTGCTGCATAGTGTTGCTAGATGTTCGGAGCCACTCTTCTCTGTGCTGTGACACTGGAGGCTGACCTTTATGGATTGTATTAATGAGCTCCCTTGACTCCTGACTTCTGGTTGGGTTTGGCACCAACTGAAGATGGGAGGGTAGGAGGAGAGTCAAGCTTGACTATTTATTCCTCAGGCTGTCTAATGATAGGCTGAGTATTGGTAGCAGTTGTGCCTCTTGACTGAAACCCACAGATTTTTTAAAGCTACAACTCTTCATGCTGTTCCCCTCCCTTGCCAATCAAGCCTTAGAGCAAAGTGCTTAACTACCTCCAAAGTGTCGCCTTCCCTCGTGTAGTGTTCCTACACTTTACCCACACTCCTCTATGAAATCCTTTACAGATTACTCTTCTTGACTGTAGCACAGTGCCTAGAACATGGCAGGTACGAGGCAAAAATTATTGCAATTAATAGATTATTCAGTTTAGATGATGATATGTGAGTAATCCATATTACATAGGTGAAGTGGTATAAGTTGGACCATTAAGAGTTCTGGTATAGGCAGTGCCTGATCAGGGTAGGTTCTAGAGATAACAGCTCTATTCTTGAGAAGAAGGCTGGCAAAACTGAATGAAGGTGATAGCTAAGACCCTAGTTACTGACTAGGTTTCAGGGTAGGGCCTGATTAGAAGTATTTAAGGCTGACCCAAAACTCAAATGAGGAATTCACCTTGATCTTGGAATTTCGAGTAGAAAAGTGCACCTGCTAACACCAGATTTGTCAATCTACTGAATGGGGATGAAGGAGTATAATTTTAATTGGTTAGCTTAGTTTAAGAATTTAACGAATTCTTAAGAATTCATTTGTGTAATATTGTTATTTAGCTGGTGATTCTTATTTTGGCATTCACCAAACCATCTTTAGGACTTAACTCAGTTCCCACCATCTTCTGTCTTATGTGGAAAATAACTTGACTAAGAGCTGTGATTTTTTTTCTGGTGTTTGTTTGTTGTCATTTGGAGACAGAGTTTCTCTGTGTAGCTTTGGCTCTCCTGGGACTTGCTCTATAGACCAGACTAATCATGAACTCACAAAGATCCACCTCCCAAGTGCTGGGATTGAAGATGTGTGCTACCATTGTCCAGCAAGAGCTGTAGTTGTCAATATGACATATTGACTAAGTGTTCATAGGGCAAGGTATTAAGAACAGGGCTGTAAGAATCAAATGAGTGATTATGAAAATCCTGACTTGAGCTGCTTGTGGTGATGCACACCTGTAATCCCAGCTCTTGGAAGGCAGAAAGCAGGAGGATCATGGAGTTCAAGGCCACCCTTGACTACATAGTCAGTTTGAGGACAGTCTGGACTACATGTGATCCTGTCTCAAAGAAAACAAAACAATGAAGAGCCTGGTATGCAGCTGAGTTAGGAGAGTGCTTCCCTAGCATTCTCTGATCCCTGTGTTCGATCCCCAGCACCACATAAACTAGTTGTGAGTATGCACATCTGTAATCCCAGAATCCAGGATGTGGAGGTATGAGGATCAGAAGTTCAAAGTCATCCTTGACTACATAGTGTCTTGAAGGTCAGTTTTGGCAATATTAGACCTTGTCTCAATAAAAATAGAAAAGGAACCATTCCTAGGAAGGAAAGAAGGAGGGAAGGAAGGAAAAAATCTAGAAATCTAGATTTGACTAGTTTGACCAAATCTAAACATTTTTTTTTTAAAAAAAGGAAAGTGGTTATAATACCTATGTTACATGAGGTGACTCACATAAAGCACTTAGACAATTTCTTGCCATGTAGAAATACATAGTAAATACATTTTACTTTACTGCTTATGTAGTACTCATCTTTCATCATGGGTCAATTCTCCTGGAGTATGGTTAGCCCTAGAGAAGCATATAAAAGAAGTTTCTAAATCTGTCAACATCTGTGTGCCCCACCATAGGCATCACATCCCTCATTTCTGAGCCAATTATTAGTATTGCCAAAGGAGAACAGTTGTCTCTCCTCTGGGCTGTGTTAGCCTGTGGCCCATTACTTTGCACCAGCATGTCTCTAGTTCTCCTACTGGATGATGTACCACATTGAGCAGAGTACGAGAATAAGAGCTCAGAGAGGCTTTGTTGACATTTTTTATTTCTTTCACTTTGCACATACCCTCCCAGGATCTTGGTGTCTTCTGAAGAATAAATTAGTCACTTCATTCAGGATGTTGGAGAACCTGTGTTTCTCTTCTGATCCCCGTTCTTATTCCTTCCATTCCTGGACACCTGCCTCCTGTTCTGAACAAGTGTTCAAAAGCAAATATGGTAGAACTAAATACCATTCAAACAGCACCTACCCTGCAGGGAGCCCATAAAAGGAGAATGTCCTTCTAAATTGGAGATCTGTTTATTTTGCAATTCACGAAAGGTCAGGAGGCCTGGCATAGTATCTAAGTGTGACTATTCTGTTTTAACAAGAATTGTGAAGTTTGAAAGTTATTGCTAAGGATTTGGAATTTTTATTATAAATTCCAGGAAACCAAGTTTTCTGGACAATATGTGAATTGTAGCAAAGTATTCTGCCACCCTTTGACACAAAGTTAGTTCCGTTGCAGTGATATAACAAGGTCAATAGGTCATGGGAGCTCCACTGGGTTACCTTGAAATGACCTCCTTTGAGGATGTAACAGATTATTAATCAGGAGCCATATCAAGGAGCTATGGCTAGGGAGGAGTGAGCTTTCAAACTGTGATTTAGGAGCTGGGAATTTACCGTTCTCTTTCTTCTGCAGGGCTCTAAATTGGCTTGACATTTGTTTAGCTGTTGCTCTTTTGGTCCCAGAGAATTATGGGATTCATCTATTCAAAGGGGGGAAAAGTGTATTGGGTACTTAACTATGTGCAGGTTCCGAGCAAGGGTAAGGAAGACACAACAATGAGCAAGACTCTTCCCTCAAGGCCCTTAGAACCCAATGGAGGGTGCTGTTGTGGGGATGAAGAAATGCCGTTGGAAGGGAAATAAGCTGTTATGGGTGACACGGATAATATACGCAGGGCACAGATAAACTGTGGATGAAGAAATACCCGTGGTAGCCAAGGGTGGAAAGCTTTCATAATTAAGATAACATGTTTCAATTGTAAAAATTAAAAAAAAATTCTCTTGAGAGAGCTAAGTATTCTCTTCAGATTTGTCCTTTGCCACAGCATCATGGCGTCTGCATTTCCTGTACCTGTACTGTACTTCTTTTACTTGTATGTACTTGTACTTTGAACTTCTGTCTTGTGGTCTTCAGGGAAAGGCTGTCAGACTGAAGCATTTTCTGATGGATTACTTAAGGTCTTTGAAGTATAGGATCAAATTATTTACTGTGACACTAGTCACCATAGCCAAGTTCTGGAAACAGCCTAGGTGTCCACAGTGGAGTGAATGGGGGAAGACAATGAAATGATGTCCCTTACAGGAAGATGGACAGAACTGAAAATAAGTGAATGAAGGCAAACTTAAAAAACAATCACCATATTTTCCCTCATATGAGCAGTACAAAATAGAAAATATTATTATGAAACCCATCATTTTTTTTACAATTAATATATACTAGTAAAATAATCTATCTCAGATTCACCAAATTTGCCTTGGAAGCTGAAGTTTTTCTGCTTATCTCTACCACAGTTGCTTGAACAATGAAACATATTTGTTATTTACGATATGTGTACTAACTAAGAACGGAAACTTCTTACTAGCCTTTCTTTTTTTCCTTTTGCAGTGTTGGCGACAGAACCCGGTCATTTGTACATGCTACACAAGTGCCCTGTTATGTCTTCAGCTCTCTCACAAGCTTGTAATGCTTACTACTTCATGAGGCACATGCTAGGGGGCAAGAAAACATTTATCTCCAAAATTCAGTACATAGCAGTTTCTTCTTGGCATCAAACTGCTTGAGACTCCTTTCATATTTCTCATCTGTTGTGATGTGGACAACCCTATATAACCATTGCCTTGACACACGTCCACTGATGAGAATAAGTACCCAAGCGGCATGTCTTTCTGTCTTTTATGCCTGAGGCTTTCAAAATTCTTCTTGACAGCAAGATATGATTCGTCTGATAAGGAAAGGAAGCACGGTGATCACTTGGTGTGTTGTGTATGTCCTTGTACATGTATGTATCGTTGTATGTAGATGAAGCTAGGGACTTGTGCCTCTAAACTTGCCATGCTTGAACACACTGACTGCTACATATGTACTAGAATACCTGTATAATGGACTCCTATGGAGCTTTACAGCCAATGTGTTCTTTACCTAATTAGAAAAATTATACAGTCATTTAAATAGTCATCTTCCACATTTACCTCAAAAAGCATGTCACCTATTTTTGAAGCATATGGGTTATATACTCAAAAGTATCTTGGAAAATAATATCAAAAAGTTTCACATCAACTAAAGAATGAAATATGAACTATAATCACCATGCTATATATTACACCCCAACAAATTATTCATGTGATGTCTGAAAATTTTTATTCTCTGATTGCTGTCTTTCTATTTTTCTCCCTCTCAGCTACTGGTAATTGTTATTCTATTATCTGCTTCTTGAATTTAAACAATTTTACATCACATACATAAGCAAGATTATACAAGATTATACAAGATTATCTTTTTATCTTATTTAGCACAATCTTCTCCAGGTTTATCTATGCTGCTGCAAATGGACGAGTTTTCTTTTTTTATACCTGAATAATATTCCATTATGTACACAGACTTCACATTTTCTCATTCATCCATCCTTTCATGGACGCTTAGTCGTTGTTTATATCTTGGCTATTATGAGTAATGATGCAAGACTATGGAGGTACAGACACCTTTTTGAGATACTGATTTCATTTACAAGATGCTTCTGAATTATCCCATTCATGAGTATTTATGTTGCAGGTTCAGCAAATCAATGCAAGCAAATTAAATTTAGCATTAGCTTAATAATGACTTTCATGAAACTGAAGGAGTTAATCTAGCAAAAAAATAAAGAAATAAAGGAAGGAAGGAAGAAAGAAAGAAAGAAAGAAAGAAAGAAAGAAAGAAAGAAAGAAAAAAAGAAAGAAAGAAAAGGAACGTTGTTTGGCACTAAGTCAGAAAGTCATTGCACATTCTTTCAATGCAAGAATTGAAAGCGAGGACCAATGTAAATTATAAGTGCAGAGAAATTGTCACCTATTTATCCTAACAGTAAAAGATGTCAGAGAAAGGGGAGGGCATGAAGAAGGCATCCCCTTTTGCCTTTACCATTTGCCACTTAAAAATCGACTGCAGCAAACTCCCATCAACTTGGATTAATGGAGGATGGGGGCAGGCAGACCAATCTGAATTAGTGACAGGTTGGAATTCTGGAAGGTTTTAAAACATAGCGTTTTATTAGTTGAAGTGTATGTGTACCATAATTCACACTAACTGCTCACAGTGGTTCCCTAGAGAGAGTCTCAGAGACTTGCTTTCATGAATAGATAAGACCCATTTGTTATTAGCAGTATCCATTGACTCATAAACAATGTGCTAAGATCCTTAGAAATGGTTAGCTCTGTTAAGACAGAAATGCATTTGTGATGTGGTTTAAAGAATTTTGGCCAGGGAAACTCCTCTTTATGGAGAGTACAAAGAGATCTCTCTCCAGAATGTCACACAGTGAGTGGCACCCCGGGGACTGAAGTATGAATGAACAGGTAAGGCAAAGCAAAAGAAGCACACCCAGCTGTCAGTTAGGAAATGCATAAATGTAGAAATGGTTGCACACCAGCCTTTTGGCCACAAGTCTGCAGGACATCACCTACAGTGGGCAATTAGATGGTTTCCCTTGTCCCTGTATGACTTCATGGATAGACAGCTCCCCTAGTAATCTAAGTTTGGACTTACCCATCATTATCCTTTGTTTTAAAAGCTCAGCTTCATTGCTCACATCTATAATTCCAGAACTGCAGAGGCAGATACAGGGAATCACCATGAATAAAGTTCAAGGCCCACTTGTCTATAAAGTAAATTCCATGCCGACTAGGAATTCACGATAAGACTGTCTCAAAAGGTATGTGAGTGCGTGCATGTATGTGCGCGCACGTGCGTGCATGTGTGTGTGTGTGTGTGTGTGTGTGTGTTTGGTTCCCAGCACTCATATGGTGACTCAAAACCACTTATACCTCCAACTCTAGGGAATCTGTTTCCCTCTTAAACTTCTTGGGCACTAGCTATGCATGTACTCCACAGCTGGACATGCAGGCAAAGACTCATACACCTTAAGTAAAAAGTCATATATCCAAACGCAAAAATGAATCCTAATCCTTCAAGACTCAAAACGAAAATAAAATGTTGGAGGGGGGCATGGTGGCACATGCATTTAATCTCAACACTTTGGAAGGCAGAGGCAGGCAGATCTCCGTGAGTTTGAGGCCAGACTGGTCTACAAAGTAAATCCAGGACAGCCAGGACTACACAGAGAAAGCCTGTTTTGAAAACCAAAAAAAAAAAAAAGTTGGGATATGTGGCTACCAGTTACACTCACTATCCTCTCCCTCCACCCCAAAACACATTCACCTTTGCTCTGTTAGGGAATGTCAATAACCAGTTGTCTCTCCAGATCTAAGAGGAATGTTTGTGTTCCCTTGTCTTTATGGCCTTGACATGCCACATCATGAAGGGTCTGAATTACAATGGGAACCTCAGCAAATGCTTCTTGTTTGCTCATCTTTGTGTAATTGTCACAAAAGAGTATTTAATCGACATTTAAAAAAAAATGTTAACAGTAGCAAAATGCAAGGTAAGATTTACCAATTCACCGTAACCATTTGGGAGGGTACAACACAGCACAATAGTATTAAACACAGACACCAGTCTGAGTTGGTATACTAGGGATCACATCTGCCTTCCAGGGTTTTGTAACTGATATGTTAAGCTTGCAAAAATGTAGCAATCTATTATATTGTAACTCCCATTTTTTTTTCTTTGCAATCACTAGTAACCTCCATTTTACTCTCTCTGTGAATTTGACTACTCTCTGTACATCAGGGAAATGGAATCGTGCAGTGGGATTGTTTTGTTTTGGTTTGGTTTTTTGTCACTGGCTTACTTCATCCAGCATAATATCCTCCATGTCCATTGATGCTGTAGCAGATTTCAGAATATTCTTTGAACCTTATGAAATCTATTGATTTGTGTGTGTGTGCTGTGTGAACGTCAGAAAACAACTTGTAGGAGTTGATTCTCTCCTTCTACCATTGGGTTTGGGGTTGCACCTCTGATCCTCAGGCTGAGTGACAAAGCACCATTTTATTCTGAGCCACTTTGCCAGACCCAGAATTTTCTTCGTTTAACAAATTGAGTAAATATTCCATTGTATGTATTTCAGTTTGCTTCTATTCATCTGCCAATAGACTATTGGGTTTCTTGAACGTTTTGGTTTTTGTGAATACTGGTGTTAGAACATTGGCCTACAAATACCTGTTCTACTCTTTGCTTTTTGTTCTCTGAATTATATGTACAGAGTGAAATTGTTGGCATGTTAATTCTGTTTTTAATTATTGAATGTTTTCACAAATGAGACTGACAATGAGAAGCAAACTAGATGTGTTATTGGTTCTGGAGAAATCTCCCATTTCCCCAACTATCTAATGAGTACCTACCATGAGCTTAGTGCTTGCATCTGACAGGACTTCAGATTTTGCATGTCCTGTTTCCTTTTCTTTCTTTTTTTTTTTTCTCACTAGAATGTGACATCTACTGAGATGGGGACTTTATCTGTTACTTCTCTTCTGCTTTGGGATTCCCAGGAGCTCCTAGAATAGTGTCTGGCTTCATTCATTCCTTTGTTTAGCAAATCATTATCGAGTACCTACTGAGAAGCAGGTATAAACTGATCATGAA
This sequence comes from Meriones unguiculatus, assembly GCF_030254825.1. Taxonomy (NCBI): domain Eukaryota; kingdom Metazoa; phylum Chordata; class Mammalia; order Rodentia; family Muridae; genus Meriones; species Meriones unguiculatus. The sequence continues at coordinate 120,719,121 of NC_083369.1, forward strand.
AGTGATCAAGGAAGTCAGTTAAGAAACCACTGTTTTTGTCTGTTTGCTCCACAGACTGAGTTGACAAAAGGAAGCAATAAGGTCTTTCTCAATCATTGTGTCCCTTATCAGCTAAACATTGGTGGCCCCTTTGCTTGCAGAGGGCACAGGGGTAAATTTCAACCTGGGAGAGATCAGTAGAGGCAGACTTTCTTTTTTTTTTTCTTTTTTCTTTCCTCCCCGAGGGATCATGGATAAAAACCTGCTCAGTAATACTGCAGTCATTTTTAATTAGGAGGGCAGAAAGCAGTCCTGATTATCCAAATCAACTGCTTATCTTAACAGGCTGCAATCAAATCTTGCCTGAAAACTTTTTTTTTAATTTTGCTTTTTCACTTCTTTGCCTGAAATCTCAGCGAGAAGGTAAGACAACACTAATCCCAAGCAGTGTCTGCAGACGAAGGGATACAAAAAAACAAAACAAAACAAACAAACAAACAAACAAACAAAAACCCAAAAACAACAACAACAACAACAACAGAAACTAACTTAAGTATTTCCCAGAACCCAGTTGATCTCGAATTCAACAAGGCAGCATTATATTTACAGGATATTCTCAGAGCTCTCTGGGTTTCCCAAACTTGCACATTCATTCAACAACACTCACTTAAGTCACCTCTTTTAAACTAACATGAGATATGCTATTGAAGAAATTTGGCAGGCTAGGGGGCTGAAAGGGAACTCTCTAGGGTGCTTTCCAGTTAAACCCTGAAAGGCAATTTGCAGGCCCTTGCTTGCTCCCAATATGCCATGCTTCTTCTGCCTTTTGCGAGCCCAAAGATTTGCTTGTCTTTTTACTTTCAGAACACTACCACTTCTTCCCCTTCTCGGGGCTTCTTTTACCTTGAGTTTGGTCTATGCAGCTCTATTCTCTTGCTGTCACCCCAAACAACGTTAAGACTACAAAGGGATAAAATCACAAGTGTGGAGGACAGCTATATGTCTCACAAAGGTTCTTGTAATCAACGTCATCTTGTCTTTCCTTGAAGGTACCCAGAAGCCCCAGAGGTTTCCTGTTCCCTTTTATCTGTGAGGGTGGCACTCCTTGCTTATAGGATAAGGCTACACTAATTAGCCTAGCATTCAAGGCCCTCTATAAGCAGACTAAGGTCTACCGCTCCATTATTATCTCCCACTCGTTTTCCAGTCTACACAAACTGTCTGCTCACGTCAAATGGTCTACTAATTGTTCCCCTCCCCAAAAACTATTTTTGTTCCTGTTTCCTGGTCTTTGTTCATATTAATTCCCTCAGGCTCTGTACCCTTTCTTTGGGGCTTGGAGTCTTACCTTTTGTGACCACCCCAGGCCCTTAGAACAGAATTGCTCTCTTCCTCAGAATTCCAATAATCCTTCTAGTCTGCAGCCACTTCTCTGGATTTAACACATAAAGGTATATGTGTGTGCATGTGTGCCTAAAGTCAGACAATTCTTTCCATCTCCTAACCTTACATGGTACCATGCACTCAGTAGGTATTCAGCAAACATTTATTTTTAGTGATGTCATGTCCTTGAAGCCTGTTATTTCTTTCTGTAGATAATATTTACTAATGTGAATGAAGTGTTGCTGAGACTTGCTCATGTTTTTTTTTTTAAAAAAAGATGAGGATGAGATGACTCAGTGGCAAGATCTCTTAGCATCTTGAAAATACTTGCACTATCCTAGCAACACGTGTAACAAGGGGGAATGAGCCAAACAGGGCTTAAGATTAAAGAAGGAAAGATTTTTAGGCTCTTAGACAGCTAGCTCTCTTTCCTCTCCCTCTCTCCTACTTTCCCCCTTCGCCCTCCTCTCTGTTGCCCACCCCTCCCCCTTCCTTTTTCTGTCAAGGTGATTAAACACCAGAATCAGCTACAGGGGGAGATTATTGAGAAAATTTAGAGAGGTAGACAATTTATTCATTCATTCAAAGGAAAACTGAGAGTTGAAGTAAAGAAAGGGGGGAGGGAAAGTTTAAGTATGAGCAATTTGGCATTGATCCATGTAAAACAGAGGAAAGTGGATAAATATATTCTCTCTCTCTCTCTCTCTCTCTCTCTCTGTCTTTGCACATTTTGGTATCTCAGCTATACCCTACCAAGATAACCACCAGCCTTGCGGTTGGTGGGGCTCTTTCAGTGTGTTGTAGAGCCATCAAGGAGGCCAGTAAAAATTTTAAAAAGGCTGCAGATGTTTTTTCTGTGGAGAAAGGATTTGAGCAGTTACTGAGTGACTGTTTTTCTGTTAATGTGGATGTATCTTCAGCTGCAAGAAGACACAAACAGGCTGACAGCTTAGCTCTGATGTACTTTACCCAAAGGAATGCTGGGGTGAGGGGTGGGGAGGGACCTGATAACTCATTGGTACTAGAGAAAAAAAAATAGACTTACAAGTGGAAACAGAGGGAGTAAAAGAATAAAAAGAAGGCATAAAAACCTCGAAAGGGAAAGCAAGCGCTAGGGACACAGTAACTATGCAGGAAGCAAGTGTACACATTTGTTATTTGTGATTTTTCTTGGAGAAATCTGTAGAAAAGTGGCATAAAAGACTTCAGTTCCAGAAACACTTAATATCAGATTGCTCATTTATAAAATAATTTTAGGAGCCGGGTTTGGCGGCGCATACCTGGAGTCCCAGCTACTCAGGAGGCTGAATACTCAGGAGGGCCGAAACTCAGGAATTCAGGCCAACCTGGGTTGCACACTGAATATCTGTCTCTTTAAAAAAAAAGTTCAATTAGAAACTATTTTTAAAAAAGTGTTGTATGGGGGGCTGGAGAGATGACTCAGTGGTTAAGAGCACTGTCAGTTCTTCCAAAGGACCCAGGTTCAACTCCTATCATCCACACGGCAGCTCACAACTGTCTGTACCTCCAGTTCCAGGTGGTCTGACACCCTCACACCAATGCACATAAAATAAAGTTAAGTAAATTTAAAAAAGAGTTGTATGCATTTAATAGGAGGACTGTATTTTCAACAAGTGCTTATGGGGATTCTTACAATCAAGCTGTCTTGGGAAGTGCTTTCCTGTAATGTAGAATGACTTTGAATTTTGGTATAGAAAAAACACACAAAATATTTTGCTTGCAAGACAATTTCTACATAAGAGAGAAGGAAGGAGTAAAAACACTGAAAATTTGAATTTAAGAATAAATTTTCCACGCATCTATATATTCCCCTCACCCCCCCACATCATTTAAGACTCCATAGTTAAAGTACAAAAATACATTTAGCATTTACTGTTTGCTTGAAAATGTATACACCCATGCACACATATGCATATTTACTCATTTAATATAATGATTACACAACGTAGAAACTACTGTTGTTACCTCCGTGCTACAGATGATGGAACTGATGGCCAGATAGGTGAAGCAAGGAAAAGAGAGATCTGACACCCAAGTGTAAACCCAGCTGTTGTTTCACTGTATTGCTCACAAACACAGAACTGAAACAACGAAGACAACAACAAAGCAAAAAAAAAAAAAAAAAACAAAATAAAACAAAAAACAACAAAACAAACAAACAAAAAGACCCCTGCTACGAAAGGAAGACATTTAAAGAATGGGGAAGCAAAGAAAGAAAATGCTGAAGCTAGAATGAAGTCCCAGGCCTTGTTTTCAAGTGGGCCCCAGTGCTTGCTTCTGCAGCACATACTCTTAAATTGGAATGATGAGGAGATTAGCCCCTGTGCAAGAATGACATGCAAATTCGGGAAGCCATCTGTATTTTTTTTTTCTGTTAAAACAAATCTGTGAAAAAAAAAATGCATGTGGAGTGTAGGCTGGGAAATATAACAAACACGAGCCTAAAGCTCTGGATTCTATCCCCAGCACCATGCGCGCGCACACACACACACACACACACACACACACACACACACACACACACACTTTAAGAAAGGAGTCACAAATTTGACTCAGCTTTCCTCAGTGAAAGCGAAAAAAAAAAAGGTATTATGCTGGTTTCGGGGAACCAAGTGATAAAAGCAAAACCTCTTTTTAGGCAAAGCAATAATTTCTGGTAGAATTTGCTTAGACAGATGTCTCTCGTGGATCGTTATAAAAAGGTCTCCCCCAAAGGATATCACTGTTTAATATTTGATTTTTAAAATGGGAAAGCAAATATTTACAAAAGAATGTCACTTAAATGTGGATTATAATATTATTCCCTTATACATATGTTTTGTAATTTGTACTTTAAAAAATCATTTGAAAATAAAAAACCCTAGATTTTAGAGTTTCTGTCTTTTGAGCTCTTAGAAAAGAATGGCTATTCCTCTGGCTTGCAAGAGCAGGCTTAAGGGGTCCCCTTCCAACACTGTGATTCTATACTTCTGAGTTGTGCAAACACTTCTCTACATGAGGCATCTGTATTTTTGACATCCAAGGCTTAACAAGTCTTAAACCTAAAGACTTAGCCACAGCATGGCCATGAATACTTGCATTGTAGGGATCTTTTCTGATAAAATAAATGTTTGAAAAACACATGCATGCACAATAAAATTAAAGGTCCACAACATTCGGGATTAAGGCACACCCAAGAAAGACATTCCTGGCAACAAAAGTTGCACTTAGTACACTTAGGCACTACTCACTTTAACTAAGGAGCTTTTGCTGAAGTCCTTTGAGCTTCAGATGTCAAAGAACTCTTTCTTTCTTTCTTTCTTTCTTTCTTTCTTTCTTTCTTTCGTTCCTTCGTGTCCCTTCATTCCTTCCTTCTTTCCTTCCTTCTTTTTGGAGCTGAGGATCAAATCCAGGGCCCTGTGCTTGCTAGGCAAGTTCTTAACAAGAAGCTAAACAAATCTTGTCTAAGAGAGCCATCAGCACCACCTCAGGGGTGATGTTTTAAACCTAACGTGAAAAAACTTATGTGATTAACATGGTCTAATGCCCTTTATGGCAAAGCATTAGGTACAAATAAAATTCTCTTCAGGAGGACAACCCCCTCAGCCATTTTTTCCCTTAAATCATTCCTTAGTAATGTAACTCAAGAAAATAACAATTCCTTTTTGGAAGTAGGGGTGAGAAAAGTAAACTGAGGGGGATGCTACTGTGCAGTTTACAGTGATCCGACTCATTACAGTTTGGATCAAATGCCTCCAAGGAGACTTCCTTGGTGTATTCAGTGAAAGTGAAACCCATAAAAAGCAAGCATCAGGTTAAGACTTCTGTATGCCTTTAGGAAATGTTACGTAGAGATAGCTAGTCCTTTTTTCGAAACCTGTTACAGCCTGCATCTTTGGCTTTTGTGTTGGTGTGGCACATCCAGGAAAAAGGCTTCTTTACGAAAGGTTTCTTTAAGAAAGGACTGGGCCACTTGTCTGCACAAAGGCATGGTGATGCCCCTGTCAGCTCAAAGACTTCATCCTTATGGCAGAAGGTGTCACTCTCTGGAGTGCTTGATGGACTGCTGCTCTAACAGGTTTTCCCCTTTATAAACAGAGTCCAGCCTCTTTGGCCTTATCTACTTGATTCGAAAATAGCTCATCAATTTAATAGCATTCAGGTTGTTTATGCACACACAAGGCCCTTTGAAAAGAACCCTTTTCATGTCGCCAAACAGGCATTTTGAAATCAACTAATTGGATGGTTGTCTGAATTCAACTCGTTGTTTTAAAAATAACCAGTTGTTCCACTGAATTCCATTTTTTTTTTTTTTTTACCCCCAAGCCAATTGGTGTGTGTAGACAGAGTTTGAGTCAATCCAGATGGCTGGCTGCATTTTTGACTTGAACTGACTGGATGTTTTGTGGTCAGATATATACAGCTCTTGATAGCCACTGGGGAAATGGGGTAGAAGGGAAGGAAGGTGTAGGAAAGTTAGGAGAAATTATATCAACAAAAGTTTCCATCTTGAGGGCTGTGGATCCAGACATTTTCTGCAATCAATCCTCTCTCCCCTTCAAAACACATGCATACTTGCACACACACACACACACACACACACACACACACACATAGACATACACAGACACACACAGAGACACACACACCACATGCAAGCACGCATACATGCATGCATGCATGCATGCATGCATGCATGCATGCACACACATAGTTAAGAAAACAGAAATAAAGTAATAACATCCCTCCCAGCTGGCTCTGCTCACGGCTGTGGGTCTTTTTCTTCTTTCTTTCTCTCCATGAATTTCTTCACTGCTTGGGTGGCCTATGAAGGGATTTTGGCAACTGGGCTTCATTGCTTTAGCTCCCTCTCAGGCTGCCTTTTCCTTCCTGTGGGGAGTACTCCTTTGAGGGGCTCAGGCAGGAAGAAGAAGAGGGTTGAAGTCAGACCTGTACCACTTAATTCCAAGCATGAGGCTGGACTCTGGCCCATAGAGTCACTTTTCTTAACACAGCTGGGAATTTCCTGTAATGGACGTGACTAGATCTCTCTACCCAGACATGGCTGCTCGGTTTTGAGAATTTTCAAGTTTTGGAGCATCAGGAGTCCCCATAATTAGTTGTCAAATTCTGCTGTGCAGATGCTTTCAAAGGCTACTTCTTGTGACCTATCGTTGAATATCTTTATTTTACCTTACAGGATGAAAATAAGGAGGAAGGCCGAACAGAGAAAGCCTCCTCCCTGTTCCACTTACACTTAAGTTTTCACTAACGAGGAAGAAAGAGTTCTATAAATGTTTTAACTTAAACTATGAGGAGGGCAATTTCCAAAATATCTGCCACTTTTTTTTTTTTTTTTTTACCCCCAACAAATTCTGACTGAAGTGTCTGCCGCAAACTTTACTGTTCTGCATTGTACCTTTCCGGTCTGTGAAAAGGTCATTGTTTTCAGTGAAGTGAACAGCACAAGAAATATTCTTAGACTGTCCCCAACTTTTCTCTCTCATCTAGTAAATCTCAAATTGGCATGTTTTTCATAACGTCATTTTTCTTGCCTGCCTCTTTAAGGTGAGTATTGATTCCCTCAAGCTTTCCAAAGACATCTGGATAACATTCAAATGTTTTTGCCTATGACATTTAGGTTTTAAAGCACTGCCACATGGGCTGCTTGGGATTCTTTCACTTTCTTTTATTTTAGACTTAAGGTATAGTTCAGCCTTCACTGCTGACCTGCCAAGTCACCTTGGGATCATTGCTTTATTTCTCTGAAGCGCACAAGCTTCTTCATCAATATTATTGGACTATAAGCCATGTCTATCTTGTCTGTCTTATTGGGCTTTTGGAAAGGACAATGTGAATAATTTTAAGGGAGTCCTTTGTGAGGAGGATGAAGTCTTAAATAGGGGCAAATTTAATTCTTCTATTTAGGTAGTCCCAAAAACTTGGTGCTTCCTTGTCAGATCTCAGTTTCCTGTTAGGTTCTAATCATGCCATGAACTACAATTACTTAAATTCCTGGGTCTGGTGGTTTTTGTTGTTATTGTAGAGACACTTTTGCAAAAGAGTAACTTCTAGGAAAAATGCTATAAATGAATATTTTTTTTCCTGTGGTGGGAATTGAATTTAGGGCTTCTTGCACATTGGGTGAGTTCTCTATCACTGAGTTACGTTCCCAGACCTTGCATTAGTTTTGAGGATAAAAAAAAAAAATGACACTGTATTATCAGTACAAAGAAAAGAAAACCTGTCAGAATTGATTCTTTTAATACCCATAATATGGTGAATGTGTTAAAGTGTATCAGTCACATTTTCATTCTGAGGTGAGAACTAAAGATCCTTTCTCTGGGCTTCTGAATAGCGGCTATGCTTCAGGTATAAGTAGCATTGTGTTCACAGAAAGACAGTCTGCTGATCTGTTTACCTCGGGGTCAAGAACTGCAAACCCACCAAAGGACAATTCATTCATTCCTTCTTTGATCTTTCTCTTCAACGGGCTCAGCGCTTTGCATCCTGGAGTGATATAGGGCATTTGATAAACCCCATATGGTTTACAAGCTCACCGAATCCTGCCCTGCTTTACATTATCATCTTGTCTGGCTGCTTCCATGTGATTAAATGACCTCTTTTCATCTATCTATCTATCTATCTATCTATCTATCTACCTATCTATCTACCTATCTATCTGGCATGAGAACAGTTACACTGAAGAAGGGAAGGTGAACTTTCCCGTCCATGCGCGGAATGAGTGCTATCCATTCACACGAGCATATTAATGGAGAGCCTGGCGCTGTTTCCAGTTGTCAAGAAAATCATTGGCCTTTTCCCTCTGAAGACGAGTCTCTGCACTGCCTAGCCTTAAGCAGAAGAAAAGGAAAGTAAACATGACATGATATTTCCATAAAGCAGTAAATTAGAAATTCTGCGAGAACATGAGAATGCGACTGTGAAGTTTAAAACTGAACTAAATCTGGCTGCAAGCTCAAGATTGAAGTTTTTTTTTTTTTTTTCCAGAAGTGAATTTGAGCTCCTGTAGTTACATCCAGGAAATACGAGCCATTACTAAGGCTGGGAATTGAGAGTAAGGCCAAAATACGGGCTAGAAATGTAATTGTAATTGGGGAGGCCAAACAACAGAGGTTAAACCCTGGGAAATGGAAAGGCAAATCTGTGTCTGAGAATCCCCTGGCCTTTGGCAAGTCTCTTGCTGAACACTAGCCTGCTCTGGTACCCTCTGCAGACCTGTTTTGAAAAGGAGGCTGAAGGAAGATGAAGTTACTAGGCAGACTGGACAGTTCGAAGAGACCCTTTGAGAATATATTTACTCCTCATTTAAACTCACAAATCTGAAAATGCTTGCCAATTTGATTCTCCCTAAAACTGGCACTGGGGTGAACCTGACAATGAATTCACAAGTAAAAATGTAAAATCCCCGTTATGTCTGATTACCCTGGTGGCTAAAGGCACATATGGTTGAGGGACATGAAGACATGAATTTGGCCATCACCTCTATACTACCAAGGCTTTCTATATAATGACTGATCAATAGCCGTGGGTAAGAAATGAATAATGAAAATAATAAGAATAGTTAATGTTTTTGGAAGCAAACCTAGCTTGGATTATTTTCTAAAATACTAACCGTAAACTTCAATATGCAAAACTAAAATGTGCCATAACATTACTTACTTATCTTCAGACTTTTTAAAGACTTTAAAAAATTTTTAAAGAGTTTATCTTTGTTTCTTAAATGTATGTATGTTTGTGTGTCAGAGTGTGGGTTTGTGCATGTGAGAGTGGTGCTTGTATTCATTTTAGGCTTTAAAGCCATCTTAGAGTAAAGACAAACTAGGTTCATTCCTGTTTATGATTAAACTTTTGGGATAAGCATGAGGACATTAGATCCTCTGGAATTGGAATTACAAAGGGTTATGAACCATCCAGTGTGGGTGCTGGGAACTGAAACTTGGTTCTCAGCTAGAGCAGTAAGCAACTGCTCTAAAATGGTGAGTCTTCTCTCCAGTCTTTTAAAATAAAGTTTCCTTTCAAGTCTGGACAAAGAACCATAGGCAACTAAGGAATGCTGAGAGTGGGAAAAGTAGTTTTCCCCTGGAAAGATCACACAAATTGATTATTCAATATCAAATGGTCAACCCCGAAAATGTATACATACAAATAATATACAAATAAAAACTGAGTAGGTTATATTTATATATTTAAAAGTCTGTGTGTGTTTGTAACAGCAATTAAATAGAGGTCATGAATTTGTAGGAGAACAAGGAGGAAACTTGGGAGTGGGAAAGGGAAGGGGGAAATGATATGATTGTCTTACAATTTCAAAGAATGTAAAATTGTTTAAAGTAATTTTTAAGTTTAACAAGAAGTAATGGATAAATAATGGATTTCACTGTGGTATATTCATAATACATGTTATTATATTTTGTTTTTATTCATTCCCCCTTTCCACTGCCCTTCATCACCCCTACACTAAAGATCTTGAAAGGTTATATTTGTATAGCGAATAAAGACATGGAAAGAATTTTATGGCGGAACCTAGTATACCCAGCACCTATATTCTGTCATTTGTGCTGCACTGTGCTTGAGTTATCACGCAGACTTGTGCATTTTCCATTCATTGATCAAGGTTAAGTTTTCTTTATTGTGGTAGTAACACTTGATACAAGTCTGCTCTCTTAACAGAATTAGTGCTGAATATATGCACATGCTGTATAACAGATCTCCAGAGTTTTTTTTGTTTTTTTTTTTAATCTTGATTGACTAAACCTGGACCCTGTTTCCCCTTCTTCTTAGCCCTTGGAAACTATATAATTCTACTCTATGCTTCTATGCATACTTGGACATTTTCAGTGTCTCATGCAAGCGGATATTTCTCCTGTATTAGTCTTTATTTTACTGAGCATAAGTTCCTTAGAGTTCATCTGTGTTGTCACAAACAGCACTATTTCTTTTTCCTTTAGTTTGTCCATATTATTCTTTATACATTCATCAGTGGACACTTCTCTAGCTTGTTTCTGTAACTTTTTCACCAAGAATAGAGCTGTAATAAACCCAGGCTTGCATATAACATGCTTATTTAGAATCCAGCTTTTTAAAAAAGGACAAGATCTCACTCCTTAACCCTAGGATGTCTCAAACTTGTGTGTGACCATCCTGCCCCAACTTTCTAACTGCTAAGATGACAGACATGAACCACCATGCCTGGCGGAATCGTGCTTTTGATGCTTTCCTATTCTTGATGTTTTGAAAAATATAATGTGTATGTGGATATGTGTGTGAGAGAGAGAGAGTGAATGTGTATGTAACTGCAGCTCAGATGGAAGACTATGTCTTCAGGCTTCGAGGTATTGGGATTATAAGTGCATGCCACAAGGCCTGGAGAATTTTTTGGATAAACAAGCACATGTGGGTGATAGCTCTAGCTCTATTTTTAGTCTCTTGAAGAACTTACATACTGTTTTTCATAGCTGCTTCACCAACAGCAGGGTGCAAGTTTCCAAATTCCACATCCCCACAAACTCCTGTTATCTTCAGAAAGTTAAAGTTTTTTTAATCCTTATTTTGTAAAGTTAAGCCTTAGCTAGCCTTAAAGATAAGGTTCTTTGCCCAAGGTCACCTAGCTAGTAAGTAACAGAGTTGGAATTTGGACCCAGGACTCTTTGACTCTGTGCCTTAGTCTCATTCCATAACACTGTCATGCCTCTTGTGATCACAATGTGTTGCAACATAAGGTAAAGCAAGCTCGCTGGAGGGTGAGTTGAAATTAACTAGGAGGTTGAAGTTGAAGGCAAGGGAACAACCTAGGAAGAACCACGTTAGTCTTTGATTCCAGAATTTGCAATCTCTGCAACTAAACACAGGCAGCAGAAAGTGAATCTGTGTATTACACATCACATATTAAAGTGAAGGAGAAATCAGTTTGTAGAAATATTTTGAAAGAAATCCAGTTTTACGATATGTAGCAGGCTGGGTACAGCTCCAGCTCAACATGTCTTCAATACTACATATTTGCAACATCATTCAAAGACTGAATATGATATAACAGAGCATCAAGGACAGGTTAGATTAGATTTCATGTACTGTGTTTACAGAAGCACGGAAATGTATGCAATTCATTTGTGAAATATTTTTATAGAAGGGATTGACATAGATTTTTCAATAAGAAAAACTAATAATGGGCCTGCTGAAGAGTTTACTATCTTCATTTCTAAACACTTTAATAATCAGATCTCCGCACAGTGAATTTTAGATATACATGATCTACTACCTTTAGTACTTTACAATCGTAAAGAGCAAATATCAAAGTCTCAGTTGTTTAAACACTTTAATAATTTCATTTAAAAATGTTTTATTCAGGCCAAGAGGCATGATAGTGCATGCCTATAAGCTTAGCACTTAGTAGGTAGAGGCAAGAGGACACCTAACTCCAGGCTACCCTGAACTCTATAATTAGTTTGAAACAAGCAGGAGCTACAAAGTGAGACTATGTATGAAAATAAAAATCTCTGATTTAGATTTCTGGGATGGAAAAGTACAATAGAAGTATGTTTGTTCGTAACCCCATTCTTTCAACATTGTTTACAACAAACCTACTCTCCTGCTCGTTAGGAAATTATTGAGATTTTAATGTTGTTGTGTAGTCCTTCAATTAAGAAAAACACTGATTCACTGACAAATACTTCCTGAGGATTCCCTGTGGAGTCATCACTAGATTTGTGTTATTAGGGATACATTTAGTCATACATTCAACAATATGTATTGAGGTCCTACTATACTCTAGATACTGTTTCATATGCTGGATTCAGATGTGTAATATTCTTTCCCTCAAGGAGTTCCCAGGCACGGGAACACAGAGGTAGGAAGAATCCTTGAGAGCATGTAGCTTACATGCTCCAATTTCTAGTTAAGGAAGAATGCAGCTCCTCATCCCAGGCTACCATGCTTAGGGGAACAGAACATAAACTAGAATCCAATTCTTTTCCCTCCTGCTCCTGTGATTATGCCAGTGTATTTGGGAGAACGGGATACTTTCTTACTAAACTACATCAAAACAATACCAGACCAAAGGCTCCTGACAAACCATCTGGTGTTAACTGTCAGTTTAACAGGAGTTAAAGAAGGGCTAGAGACACCCGATGGAGTGTAAATCTTGTGAGTAATGACATGCAATTTATGGACGGAGACTCGCTCTGCTCATGACAAGTAGTGAGGATGAATGAGATGAAGGCATTCCAAGGAAGCAGTCCTTTCTCCCTCTGCAGCTTATGTCTTGCTTTAAGGAATTACTTTTTGGTACACTGGCTAGCATCTCTTTCATTTATAACAGAATGTGTGATATAAATTACGGGAGAAATAACTGATAAAAATAAAATGTGAAGGCATGGGAGTTCAACCTCCACTCATATTTTACAGAAAGATCTTCTACAAAGCAAGATCTCTCACAACCCATATTTCCTTCCTTCCTAGAATTTCTTGAAGTAAGCCAAAGGATATTATTCTTATGTGATAATTTAGAAGGAAGATCTGTTAGAAACTTAACTTTAGGTAGACTAAGCATTGTAAGAATTTTTTTTTCTGTGTTGTGTTATCAACAGGAGCTCTTCCTAAGTAGGGATGTGGACTTCTTTCATAAAGGAAAATACCACAAGGCTTCACTGAAAAACAATTATGAAATGATGACCATGGAATAAAGTACTGTGTATACTGAGGCAATGTACAGTACTTTGTACTTTCGTCTTGAAGGATCACTTTATCCTTGTTGCTTTTCTTCCTGAAGTGAGCAAGTAGTTTGAGAAAGTAAAATAAAAAACAATGAAAAACCAAAGGGTATTTCAAACAATCATTAGGGTCATCAGTGGGACTGACTTGTCATGTGCTTGTAATATCAATAGACTAACAAAATTTATCGACGTTTATCTGGGTTTATTGGTTCACAGCTGTAGTCCTAGAATTTGGGAGGCTGAAGAAAGAGGATCAGGAGTTTGACGTCAGCCTCAACTTAACACTGAGCTTTTGAGCTCATTCTGGACTCAAAAGTAAAATGAAATAAAAGTTTAAAACATTTCTTACAGTGCACAGACCAACAGCAACAGTGTATAGACCAGTACAAGTCCTTAGAGTTCACTTTGGGTAGCATTAGATTAGAGGAAGCACAGAGAAAAATTGAATGAACTTCTGTTCCTCTAAAATGCTCATGCTATACTGAACACATAAAGTATGCATGCGTTTGTTTTACTAGGTGGCAAGCAGAGAATTTCCCTCAAGTGCTAGCAACAAATGGAGCCTGGGCCTAGTTGGGAGAGTTATGGAACCTTTTTGAACTACTCTGACCCTCCTTTGGCTCCAGTCACAATGGATCTCTGTAACACAGTTCCTAATGAATAACCTTCATGATACCTGGAGTTAGGTGTGGTGTTGAAGAGGGCCTTGTCCTACAATATGCTGCTTTAAAAAACATTTATTATAGTGTATGCACACTTTTATATGCAGAAGCATCTGTGTGCCTTGCAATAGGTATCATGGTCAGAGGACAACTTGTGAGAGTTGGTCTCTGGGAACAAGCTGAGATTGTCAGTTTTAGAGGTAACTTCCCTTACCTGCTGAACTTTCTCACTGAAACCATGTTATGCTACATTGAAAATTCCTCCCTAGACTTAATACTCTGAGTGAGGCTTGGGAAGTAGGATGGGAAAGGTTATTGAAAGTATTTGTTGCTGTCTCTGGTGGTGGGTACTGATGTCTTCCCACATGTGGCAGGGACTAGGAAAGAAAATGGAAGGGACCAAATGTGGTTAGAAGTTACACTTATAAATGTCAGGTGGCTTATTGAAGAGCCAGACTTTAGAGACTAAAGCCCCCAAAATTACTTGAAAAATCTGTGAAATAAGCACTACATGTCCGAACCATTGTAAATTTCGGTCCACAGTAATTTAAAAAAAAAAATAAAGCACGTGGGAATTGCCATGCAGCATGTAAAGCTATGCCTTGTGCCTTATTAGTATTTGAACTTAAAGCTACTGTGTTCTCAATTGCCAAGCTACAAAACGCTCAAAATTTTACACACACACACACACACACACACACACACACACACACAGAGAGAGGGAGAGAGAGAGAGAGAGAGAGACTCCTATGTAGAAGACACAAAATACTAGAAATACATACAGTATATCCATCTAATTAAAAAAAAACCCAATAGACGAAAGGCATGAAAAAATATATTAGGAGTAAAGATCAATATTTCCTTATGAAAACAAATAGAATAATTTTTATTTGTAGTATTCAACATGATGCCATAAAGGAAAAAAAACACTGTTTTTATTTTCAAGTCATGAATGCTGACTTATAAGGACCTCAGTATACTTTGTGGATTTACTGAGGGCTGAGCAGAGTCCCCAGTCTGAGGAGAGGCTAGCCATCCACAACTCACAATGCAAGCATCACAGTCACATCTATTAATTTTCCATACACATGGAGCCAAATTCTGCTTGAGATTATTATGCAATTTTCAAAATGACTTTAAGCCTTTCAACTTACAAAGTTACCATTTACATTGCATTGGCCTGCTGGCTGCGATGGATGAATGAACACTCTTTCCCAAAGGACTATAATTCATCCTCTGATCATAGCTTATACATTTGGGAGAATTGGGATCAGTGTGCCTGGTGCCTCCCCTTCCCTCTGCTCCACAAAGGACTCATACAGTGCAAGAAAAGAGGAGACAAAGTGGCTGTGTGCCATCTAGCTCAGAGGTGTGGCCCAGGACGTGTTGACTGTTAGCAGCAAGCAGCCTAACATATAAGCAACTGTCTACATGATGTGATTTCAGGTGCACCAAAAAAGGCCTCATTGCCCCTCAGTTTAAACACTCCCTTCCCACTGGCGGATGCCTGGAATTCCAGAGTTTTTAGAGCTCTGTTCCTTTGGTTTTAAAGCTTTGATCCTTGTTGAAATCCTTGTACCCCTGGGTGGGCAGCCCCCATTATATCCCATCAACCAGATACACAGTGATCTGATGAGTTTGAAAGTTTCTTCCCTGACAGCGAGTTTGAGAGTGAGGTTAAGAGCAGAAGACACCATGTACCTGAGAGGGACTGAAAAAAGGAGAACATCACCTGGGGGTGGGGGTGGGGGGCAAAGGAACTGGGCCCAAGACAAATAATGTGTGTGTGTGTGGCCATGCGAGTGACTGTGCACGCGCTCCTTCCATGGCGGCAGCTGTTGAACACCCTTTCTTAACCCTCTCCCAGAAAAGTTGATTTATGCTGCTTTTGGAGCCATGGAACCAGACTCTCTTCCCTGCCACAGCAAGCTAATAGCTGCTGGCTACAGCTGGGAATTCTCGAATTCTTTCAAACTGGAGTCCAGGAGCAAAAGGTGAAGAAAAGTTCTGCTGGGCCTGCTGTGCTAGATAGCCTTCCCCTGGGGTGCAAAGGAGAAAAAGGGGTCCGGCCATGCTATCTAAACACTTTCAAGCAGGCCTGAGAGCACGGAGTGGTGATTGTCAAGAGTGAACACTCTTTCCATCAGCATGCCCTTTTATATCTCCACACTGATTTTCTCTCTGTTCCTCTCCCTGAAGAATTCCGAGGAATCACTGAAAACAACAACAACAACAACAAAAACCCAACATGACAAAGGGAGCTTGTCATGCATAAGGCAAGAGAGTTGCTTATGTAAAAGAGAAAACTATTTTTGTTGCCGCTGCCACCACCACCACCACCACATGCACACGCTTTCTGTTTATTGTTTTTGAGACAAGGTCTCACTGTGTTTCCCTGGCTGGTCCTGAACACCTGGGCTCAACTCTGTACTTCTCTCTCAGCCTGGGGAGGAGTGGCTGGGACTCTAAGCACACTCTTTTTCTTGCTAGGACACTCAACCTTAGTCACCCATCTCTGTAGCACGCCGAATGATAATGTAAGAGATTCTCCACATTGTATATGAATGTCCTTCCTCCCCTCCCCCCTTTCCTGGTTTGGCAGAGCAAGTTCTTGTGCAAGCTAGGCCAGTGCTTTACGTGCTTCACATTCCCCGGGCCCTGGCTAAAGATTATCGGAGTAAACTTTTTTTCAGCACTGACAAAGCAGTGGGGACGGCTGCCTGTGACATTTCTGGAAGTGTTTCTGACAAAGAAGCCTATCCCACAACATCCATTTCAGGGCCTGAAATTCCACTGTGAGAGTCATCACTTGGAGGACTGGAAGGTTGGAAGCCTTCGAGAGGCACTTATAAAAATGGAAGCACTCCTTCAGTGAAGCAAGATTTTTTTTTTTTGGTTTTTTTTTTCTTTTTTTTTCTTTTTTTTTAAACTCTTCCCTTTGCTTGGCTAAAAGCGCTGAAGTAGGTGCTTGGAGTGGAAGCAGAAATGTCTAGGCTAAGAGAATTTCTCAAACCTCAGAGCAAGTCTGTCTTTGACTTAGCTGAAATCCTAGGCACACCCACACTCAGTTTGCTATATCTTTATATTTCCAATACTATTTTAGGTTATCTTCAAACTAGCTCATATCTTCCTGAACTGGGTACTTAGCCTTGCCTTGTCAGGACTTGCGAGCTGAATGCACTGGTTATGTGCATGGTTTGTAACCCACTGAAATAAAGTATTTGACAATAAACCCAAGAACATGGGTCCATTGACTTGAATCCAGGGATTCATACTCCACTAGGGAAGCAAAGCATGTTTTATATAAAAAGTACATATTAAAAAAAGGAGGCCCAGCCACTTTTTTTCCAGGTACTCAATACCAAGTAGTTGAAAACAACTGTTGCCTTTGTAGTTGGTTGCATGAGCTCTGGAAGATCATGAATTTATGGGAGGTCATGTCTTCCTCTGCGAGGTCATGAAATTCAATCAATGCTTGCCTTCCAATCTGCCCTTTGGTCGCAGGGCTCCACAGGTGGAACATATCAGACTCACCAGCCAAATTAGGACCCTTAATTGGTGTTTCTTTTAAAGTGGATATGTCATTTGTCAAATGTTGAATGCAGGCGCAGGCCTAGCCCCAGGCGAAATTATGAAGTAGCAGAAGAATGCCAGATACATAGGCAACACTCAAATGTTTGTTGAAAAAAAAAAAAAAGAGGGGGAGGTTTGAAAAAGCCCTCCATCCTTGACTCATTCTCTTCCAATCCCCACAGGCACTAGATCGACATGCACTTTTAATTCTATCTCCTTAATGTCTCTAGGACATTTTTTCCCCTTCCAAGATTCCTATCATAGACAGGCCTTTATCATTTCTTGAGGGTATTAGTTTCACAGCCTCAGAACTGGTCTCCTTGCTTCCAATCTTTTCCCTCCAAACCATTCTCTGAAACTCTGTTGCCGAGATCCTTTAATAAGACAAATATGATCATGTCACCCCTATGCTTACAATTTCCTTAAGTGGTTCCCCAGACTCCTTTGCAGCCTTCCAGACTGCATAATCTGGCCCTTGCTTGTCTCTCCCTCCTGCCTTAGCTCTTTTAACTCCTCAGCCTGAAATCATTACTAGCACCTCCCACTCTCCAAATGGGCCATGCCAGGGCCTCTCTTCTTTGTTCACCCTGCTTCCTTGCCTGGGCACCCTTCCCCCAATCTTTTCTCACCTCAGCCCCTACTGGGCTTTCAAGTCCGAGTTTAGGCCATCAGCTTTTGTGGGACACTTTCTCTGATCCATGCGCTCAACCCTTAGAACTCCATCTTGCCACTTAACACATAATGTGCTAACATTTTGCTTTGTTAGCTCCCTATTAGGTTTGTAACTCTCTGAGGTTAGGTACTACAGGATGGTTTTTGTGTGTCTGTTTTCTCTCTGTATCCCATGGAATCTGGCACATAGTAGGAATTCAAACATTTGCTACTGAATGAACACATGAATGAATGAATTCCTCAGTGAGCTTCCTATTGCCTTGTCTTGCTTCCCAGCCCTCATATTCAAGACACAAGCGCTTTCCCCCAACCTAGTTTATCTTTCTATTTCTCCAGGCATACTTCTGTCTAGTAAAAAAAAAAAAAAAAAAGAGCACAATCAGACAAGCAACTAGTTTACACTGAGATAGGAAAGTCACTTCACCATAGAAATACTGAGTTACTACTGTATACAAGACACTGGGCTAAGATTGTTCTCTGTGCGTGCAGATGAGTGGAGTCACAGAGAGAATCAATCCAATGGAATGATTCCTTCTTTGTAGCGCATAGGTAATCATTACATGCTCTTCCTTCTCAAAGAGGTATTTGGTTCTTACCATTTCTAATGGTGAGAATTAAGTAGAAGAAATGGGAGTTGGCATCCAGGAAACCTTCCAAAGAGGGTTCTACTCCAGGTGTGAAACAGACTACCCATGGCTTTAATGGATTTAATCTGTAAAATGATTTCCTAATGAGTTACTCTCACTAGCTGCACTTTGCTTTATGAGGGTCGCCCATGACTATCCTGCAGGCGATATGATTCAAGTGGGGATCAGGATCAAGTACCTTAAATAAATAAATATATGTGTGTATGTATGTATGTATGTATGTATATTTACTTTATGTGGTTTTATTGAATCAGATCCAGCCAGCTACAAGGTCCTCCAAACCTTTTAGGTACAAAGATGAGTGAGGCTGTGAAATCCAGAAGTCCCTAGCTGCTCCTGAACGTGACTGTTTGTGGGTTGGCTTTGAGAGCTCCGCCAGAGCTGCGTTGGGAAAGGGTTCCCAGGAAGCCTCAGAAAACAGAATAAGGAGGTGGATTTTGTGCTTACAAAGCCTTGTGTAGGCTCTGGTGGCCAGCAGGAGCCCGGTTTGGGTGGGGGAAAGCCTAGTATCCAAGCGAGTGTGTGTGTACTTAAACCATAGACCACCACCCTATTCCAAGGAAGGATGGAGAGCTTGCAAAAAGACGAAAAGGAAAAGCCCTCCCGGCTGTAGGCTGATGGGAGGCAGGAAGGAGGAGTGAGGCTGGGGAACTTCTCCTAGAGCCAGTCAGAGGGGACTGCTGCTGGGAAGCCAATCAGCGTGCCCGAGCCTGCAGCCCCTCTGCTGCAGTTATGCCAGAGCGCCCAGTGTAGAGCAGCGGCGAGCGAGTGGCAGGGCAGGGCTGCCTAGAGCCACCGCACACTCTCTTTATCCTCCTCCGGCGCCTCTCCCGCCAGGTTTGCCCGCTTTGGTAAACCCAGTCTCTCAGCTAAGCTTCCCTCCACAGTCCGCATCCCTCAGGCCAGCAGCTACCCGATCCCGCGCAGTCCCCGAGGCAGCGCAGCTTGCCTTGCCCCGCCCCGTCCCTCCTCGCCACGCCTACAAGGCTCCGCCCAGGGCAGCCCCGCGCCGCCAAGCTGTTCCCGCCCTCACCCAGCGCCCAGGTAGCTGCGAGGAAACTTTTGCAGCGGCTGGGTAGCAGCTCATCTCTTGCTCTGCAGGGCCACTGCCAGACTTGCTGAGTTCCGGGACCGCTCCAGCTCTTCTTGCCACTCTCTCGTGCTCTCCTCTCTCCCCCCGAGAAGCAGGATGGCCGGGACCGTGCTCACCGCGTGTATGCTGGTGGCGATGCTGCTCGGCTTGGGGTGCCTGGGACAGGCGCAACCCCCGCCACCTCCAGACGCCACCTGTCACCAGGTCCGCTCTTTCTTCCAGAGACTGCAGCCCGGACTCAAATGGGTTCCGGAAACCCCTGTGCCAGGTGAGTAGGGGTCCCTTGAGTATTTCCCGTGCACAGTGGGAAGCCAGGGCGCGCGCGGTGGCTCATCCCAGAGCGCGGTAGTCAGGAGCGGCCAGGGCTGCCGAGCTCTCTGCCGCCCGGTACCTGGGAATGGTCGCTGTGCTTGGGGCCTGGACCGTCTACCGACGGAGGGAAGCAGAGTATGCGTGGACTCTGTCCACATGCCCCAGGCTCACGCTGCTGTCAGGGAATGTGCAAACCAGAGAGATCAAGGAACGGCAGAGATCCCTTTCTAGCTCCCAGTTTGGGGGAGGGCGGGAAGGTGAGAGCTGGCTCTAGCAAACCGGCTTCACAACGTGGAGAGGCTGACCCTGGAATTTATCTCCCTTACTCGCACGTTCTGCCTTCGCTGGACCCGCAGATCTGGCCACACTTTCTCCACCTTGTGTCTCCCATGCCTTCCTCTCCCTAGGCTGGGTTACTGAGGCTGCCCGGGCCCAAGTGCAGGCAAAGTTAAGCACACATCTTTGAGTCCGCAGGGTCTAGGGAAGACACATGAAGGAAACTTTTGAGTAGGACGGTCCCCCCAAACGTGGGAGACTGAGGCTTTCCCTTCAAAACAGCTTCTCTTATCTAGGTTGGTAAAAATCTCTTTAAAAATCGGCGGTGCTGGCCTGTAGAGCGCGAGTCCAAAGACAATTTAACTCCTTCCCCTCCCAAATTCATCTGCCTTGACAGGCTGGACCCTGAAGAGAAGATTTTAGGCAGAAGAAAAGTTTCTGAGCGTCTGCCTTTTGTTCTGAACAATCAGACCGTCCTGTAAGGGCATAGTTTAACCTTAGCTGAGGGCCGCTGCTGTCAACAGATGAATATTCATGGCCTTGTGTGATAGACTGTCCAGCTGTTGGGCTCTTAACGCCTGCCTTAGAATCTAATCAACAGAAGTTGCTATACTAACAATATGGGCAGGAAGAATAGGTTTCGAAAAGATTAATTTTTCAGAGGTGCGCTCGGGAGAAACCGGCCAACCGTGTTTGCACACCGTGAGACGTTTGTGGCCTCTGGGGTCTCTCGCTGAAGACTACAGCCAAGCGCGTGTCCCGCGCTTGGTAGACATGGGGAGCAAGCCTCACCACAACTTGGTTGGTGGCTCTCAATAAGTCAGGGAGGCGGGCCGGATCGTTGGACCAAGTTGTAAATGCAGATGCGCGCCTTGTGGGCGCTGCCAGGGAGTGTTCGCTGGCAGAAGGTTACCTAGGCAGCCAGCGCGCCCTCAGTCTTTTCTTTAGGTTGATGAAAAGAGCCTATCGAGCCTGCTGTTTAGTTGCAAAGGTAATTGGTCACCCTTTTTTCTGTGACTAAAATGCACTTGCGCATATGTTAAATATTGCCTTGCAGGATATCGCTCTAAGGGAGGGGAGAACTACCTCTTCCACTGTTAAGTCTTAATAACATACCACGTGGGCGTGTGCAAGAGCTGTAAGGGGCAACCTCCGAATCAGTTCTACAGAGCTGAAACAACAGGCGGATCTCGCTCCCCTGGAAGTGCCATGGTAATTAGATTGCTAAGGCTAGAGAACACGCTTTTGTTGATAATGTAAAAATTGGTCCTTACAGGCTGAGCCCCCACAAGATGAATTGGTCTAAGGTTGGGGTTGGGCAGCATTTGGGCTGATGAGAAGTGGTGAGGTAAAAATGGTGCTTAAGGAAGGTGGGGGAACCAGAAAAGTCCATCCAGATACGCATTAGCTATACCCTTACACACACTCACACACACACACACACACACACACAGGCACGCCCGCCTTTCTCCTTCCCCCAGTTCCCTGGCCGCCTGCCTCTTTGCTACATACATATAAAAGTATTGGGAGGGCCCACACACTGTGTCTATGAGAGTTGGCCAGGGCTTGCTTCCTGCCTTGCGTGCTTCCAGCCTAAGGATGATCATACTTATAGAGACTTACTTGTTACAGAAATTTTTCCTCTATTATTTTCCAAACTCTAGGAGATAGCACTTTCCCAGTTTTTTTCCCCCATATAAACCCAGCACAATCGTATTTACTTCAATTGTTTTTAACAAAATTAAGTGGTAGCCAGCACCTTCTACATGGCAAGCATGGAAAGAAGTCCAAAGTTCAAATATGGCAATATCCATACAGCTACCATTTATTTATTTATTTATTTATCTATCTATTTATTTATTTTACTGTGGGAGTATAGCTTTTATAGTCGTCTGGAACAAAACCATTTGTCCTGAATTTTATTCAGGCAAATATGGATGATATAGATATTGAAAATATGGTAAAAAATCATAACGTTCATGTGTAGAAAGAGCTCATCAGTATTTCAGAGAAGAGGTGATAATGGCAGACTGAATACAATGGCAAGTACGTAATTTCCAAGTGAATAAATGTGTAATTTGCTGCCGTCGTACACTGGTTAGAAATTGAAAGAGAGCTGCAAATTATTTGATAGTTATGAACCATCACGATGACCGTTTGACTCCCCCCTCCCACACCTAGAGATTAAGCCACGTTCAGTTTGTCTGCTGCACCACCGTGCTAGCTGCATTAATGCTTTCTTTTGCCCAGATAAAATGAGATTTGGTGCCACTAAGGAAAAATCCTCAAGAATGTCCTGTTTCATGTAAGGGATGCATTTGGGCTTGACTGCTAACTTTGGCTATTAGCAGAATTGGGTTAGAGAAGATAAGGTACATTTCTTATGCTAACATGGATGAGACTAAGTGGCATTTGAAATCAACCAATCTAAACAATAAATCACTGGTGCTGAAGGGCTACCCCAGACTTGTACAAAACTGATCTAAACCCTTCCAATCTCAAGTTCCCATTTCTTTCAGAGTGTTCAAAGGTAATGGATAGCCATTCTAAATAGCATGTTCGCCAAATCCACGAATCTCTTCAGACCCCACTTTTTTTTTTCAAAGATTTGTAACTTGGAAAGCACTACAGATGGAAACCAGGCACACAGAGTTAGCATTTGGCAGGGAGATCCATATAACTGACTTTCAGTACAGCTCTTTCGCCCTTATTTAATTTAGAAAAATTCAGAAAAAAAGCCAATGAGCTCATAAGTCTAGATGTTTATTTTGTTTTGCTTAACCTACCCACAGGCGCAATCAAGAATGGATACAATTTTAGGCAAGGGAAGTGAGCTAGTAATCAGACAATGATGTTTCCAATTGTCTCAAGGGAATGTTACAGAAGTCTGAAAAAAAATTCCTCTAAACAAAAATCAAGTGTAATTCACTTTATGAATGCCATACACCACTTTTGTGGGGGGTGGGAGTTGCAGGGGGCGGATGGGAATGAGAAAAATCAAACAAACCATGGTAGTGTTCCAACTCCCCTAAGATTGAGAGATCTTGCCTTGAAGAGGGCCTTGGAATGTGCCAGAACTGACCCAGAAGGCCAAATGCACCTATGGGTAAAAGGCAGCCTCCAAGAGCCAAGATCAACTTGTAGTTTCTTGAAATTGATGAAACAGAAAAATATAAAGCAAAATTCTTGAAACAAAGAGTTTGTTTTTATGTGTCTCTCTGTGGGTGTGGGTGTGTGCACACGCGTGAGCATGCACGTGCACGCGCCTGTGCATTTACTATGAGAACTAGCAACCATATCTGTGTTACCAGCTGTGATTCCCTGATTCTTCTGAACAATTAACTATCCTAATGTTGGCAGAGAGAATGAGAACTGAGATGTGGGAGGGTTTTCTCTCCTCTGAAATGGCACTACACATTTAGGTGAGCAGGTGATTTGTCAAAACTTTTCAAAAGTTGTACTGCTATGCTAACTCAAAGTTGTGTGCTAACTCAGAAGACCTTACAGAATTTTCAGATGCACTCGTAATATAGTCACTGCATACATCCTGACTGAAAAGTGCTTAGAAGGAGCCATCAGTCTTAAGGGACTGGTGGAGGATGATTGGTGGGACACCTTGATAGGCTCTCTGTTAGGTGCTGGGGGTGCAGAGAGGAGTAAGTCTCAGTCCCCTTTGTCAAGGGGTTTTCAGTAGTGGGAGAGCACACAAGTAAACAGGCTTCCCAGGAAACTTGTAGGATTAAATAGGGTGAAAGAGGCTAGAAAATACCTCCAGGAAATTGGCTGAAATGGTCACAATAGGCAGCTGGGGCAAGGGAAAAGAACTGAAGAGATGAAGTGGGAGATAGGGAGAAGTCTCTTAATAGAGCCTCCATCTTAAAAAGAGACAGAAGAAGGTTTTGATAGTTACTAGATGACACAGATGGCGTTAGTTTTGCAATGTGTTTTTTTTTTCTTATTTGCTGGTAGATTGTATCCAATATTTTGATGCAATATTTTTGAGCATTCTGTTGCTTCCCTTCCATCTTTAGAGTTGCAATGTTTGTTGTTTATTACCAACCTGGGAGAAAAGAGTCCTGGATTTGTCTCCTATGAGACAAGACAGAAAATATGTTTTCTCTTTAAATGGCAGCTATCAATGACCATGCCAACTTTAGTGTTTGATGCATATACAAAAGCATGGGTCTTAAGAAGGATCTTATTACTCATTTCTAAGAAAATTGAAGATAATCACTTATAACTTGTGCACACGATACATCATTTGGAAAGAATTTCACTGGGGATCATGTTGCTCAACTGAAAAGTTCTGGCGTGCTGAATTTGTACATTTTTGTGAATGCTTCCTTTTACTCTGATCTCTAGTTTTTTTTCTGCATATGGTTATTTGTATGTTTTAGATTATAAGCTTCTTAAAGGGAAAGCTCTTTATTTGAGCAGTGTCGAGGGCAATGCTAATAGTACCATACGGCACTTGGTTGATAATTAACAAAAATAGAATTTCTAGGTCCTTAAGTATTTTATATAAACTCCCGCATACTTCCTCCAGCTGATTTTCAAAGCTTCAGCC
This sequence comes from Meriones unguiculatus, assembly GCF_030254825.1. Taxonomy (NCBI): domain Eukaryota; kingdom Metazoa; phylum Chordata; class Mammalia; order Rodentia; family Muridae; genus Meriones; species Meriones unguiculatus. The sequence goes on from NC_083369.1 coordinate 120,744,017, forward strand.
CAGTGTTATGGCACATTATTAGGCCATGCAGATCAACTTTTAGTCTTTATGTGTTTTGTATTATGTCTTCAGGCTTATTTCCATTATCTGCCAACTCTTAATAACTGGTAGGTTTATTAATGTTGAATACCCAAAGACCAAATTGAAGTCAGCAGCGTTGTTATGCCTGGCTTAGGATAGTTAAAGATCAACAATTATTATAGCACATACATCAAAGGACCTCTCCTAAATCGAGTCCTCTCTGATTTAATGTCCGCTAGACCTTCTTGATAATGTTGGTGCTACCATATTTGGAAGTTGAGCTAGGAGACATGCACAGACCTGTTGAAGGACCTCACAGGTTTTTGTAATCTGGAATCAGAATCCGTGTACAGGCTCCACTCGAGAAACTGTTCCAAGAGCCAACATCTGTTGAGCCCTAGCTGACCTTGTCAATGGGTTTGATGTTTTTCATAATCTAGGGTCTAATGGGAAGTATGGGCAGAAAAATCCCCTAGTCATTTGCCCATTTTTAGCAGCATGTCTGGCTTGAAACAGGATCTCTAGCACTCCATTAAGAAATGAACATCACAAAATAGAATCCAAGCCATGGTTCCCCAGACTGGCTTTAGACAGCATTAAGTAATGGGAATTTACCTCCTGAACTATAATGGCAGAGAAAATATGTTTCAGAAAGCAGGGTGACGATGAGCATATCAGTAGAGAAAATGCATTTTGAAACTCTGTGTGTGAGTGGCGAGGCACCCACTAGAACACCTCTAGCCCATGCAAAGATCTTTTTGAATATACAAACTAAAGAAGCTTTATTCCTATACTTCAAATTAGTCCAACTGAATTAGTCCAAGTGCTAATTGTCATAAATTCTTGTATTTTTTTTAATAAACAACAGCAACAAAGATAAATTCAAAGTGATTACCAAGAAAGACATTTTACATTTTGGCTTCCCTTTGTGTGGAGATGGACAAAGCCACTTTTGAGAATTTGTATTTTTCGCCATGAATCAGAAAAGGAGTCAATGCATTGCTAGTGTTCCGAACAGTTAATTACTTCTAGTAGCTGAAATTGTATTTATATGTCAGATTAGGAAATCTACTCAGCTCTTTGAAGTGTACTTAATAGGCTTATATTGATAAATAATTGATAGGGAGATAAAATATAAGCAAAGGCAGTGATAAGGAGGGACAGGGAAGTCAAACCCATTATAAAAGAAACTTTTACCCATTACACCCATTCATGCACTGTAAGATGAAAGTTTTTCATTTCTCAGCAAAGGTTATAGTGTTTAAAACAGTAATTTTGAAATTTTCGACAATGAAGCAGGTGTCTATTATAAATTGAGAAGAAGGCACAGTTTTATTGTAAAAATTCCATTGATCTTTTAGAGTCTTCCTTTTGAAAATAACTAGAAATCCTGGTTGCAATAACCCCAAGTTACAGTTTCACAAGTATTCCTATCATGAGTCTGTGATCTCCTGTAGGTTAGGAATTATATGGTGCTCATCTTTGTAGCTGTACTTAGTGTCAGCAGTAAGTACTAATACATATTTACTGACCAAATGAATACAGTTAGAATGTATTAGAAACATACAAGTACAATAAAGTCAATATTTAAGTATTGATTTAATTTTACTGGGTTTTCTAAAAAGGAATCATTTTTTCAGGTTAAAAAATCCATCTGTTGCTTATAGGTAAGTAAAAAGAATGTTGGCTTAATTCAGTTGCTTACACTTTAATTCCCTGGAAGAAGTAGACTAGCCAAATTTTAAAAGAGGTAAGTATTTTGTTCTTGTTTCCAAGGCAATTCTAAGTAATTTAAAAATAAAATTATACACATATATAAATTCATGTACTTTCTTTATTATATTTGCTGAATTCTGGCTTGTGAAAACATTGTGACCCAGTATCAGTTAAAGAAGCACATACTGCTCAACGTATTGCTTTTTTTTTTTTTTCAGCATATGCACTAAACTTTCCTTCCTAAGACAAACCAGTTGTCCTCAATGTTTACTATTTCTTACCTGTGGCATTAAGATTGATTAAGTTGTGTTTAAAAGCACATATTCCAAAAATATGTTTGTAGGATGAGAAATTGTATGTGGTAGAATAAATTAATTTGCATAGTTCTTTCTTTATTCCAGTTCTGTCCCCTGTCTTCCACCATTGCATGTTTAGCATTGATAGTGCATATCATGACATTCTGAGGCTCTCCATTGCTCTTTGTCAAGCTTGGTTTTGCATAAATTGAAGCCGAGGTTAAAATGGTGAAGAGAGGAAGAGTTAGACAGGCACAGGGAGGAGATTTAAAGCTCACATTCTGGTACATTTTAGAATATTAACCGGCATATAACAGACAGAAAGTACTGGAAAACATCTGAACATGGGGTTTTGCAATTCCGTATATTTAGGAATAATTCAGAGAGTGCATTGGCTGCCCAGAGTATTTAACCTGTTCTTTGCATCCATGATTTTGGAGTATATAGGGAATTCACGACCTCCAAACCTAATGTTCATTGAATGCAGGCACCATATTTGAATCATAATCTCTAGACCGGTGAGTACAGTGCCTTGTAATTCTTATTATTGTAATTAATTACATAATTAACCATTGGGAGTGAATATAAGATTACACATTTGAAGGACTTGACTACTGTACAGTGGGGGCATAGGATGTCATGTAACTATAGAATATTTCCTGGAGTGCATGGTTGTCTAAACTGCTCTGCAGCAGAGAATGAAGAAAGGATGATGGAGTTGAAACACACGCCTATTCTCTCTGCCCCTGGGAGTCCAAGCCCCTGTTTGACCAAGAGGATTGAAGAGGAGCTGACACAGATTTTCTAGCTATGGTGTTCATTAAATGTGGTATTGGAATATGTATATACATGTATGTATTTATTGTATTATATGTATTCATATAATATGTGTATATTAATACATATATTCATTGATTACACATATATCTATACATTATTATTTTGATAGCCATAGTTAATTACACATATTGTTTAGCTCAGATTTGTTGTTACTCTCAGCAGTGAGTAGCCTCTTGCAGTCATAGCTTACATTTGTGATTTCAAAGCTGTGCTTTAATCTAACTCATGTCTGCACAACACAACTGCTCATAATGTGGCTGCACCTTCTCACTTCCAGGGATTGGCCTGGTTCCAATATGCATGTATGTGCACGTGTTCCACTCGTATTCTGCATACACACAGATGAGACAGCAGGGTGTGTCTGACCTACAGCTTGTGAATCACGTGCACCCGTGGTCTGGTTTAGCTATGAGTATAGTTTGACACAAAATTGTAAAGTTGCTCAAAATGTCAGGAGATTTTTTTTTTCCCCTAGCTTGATCTTATGAGTCTTAAGCACGAACTCTGTAGATGATGACATCTTGTCACAGTGTCCAAAGGTTGGACGTGTCTGTCGGAAGAGGACCCTGACTCTCAGTGGGAAGAAATAAGGGATATAGCTTTCCACAGACCAAGCAAGATGAAGTTTATGTTGCTGCACTGGTTGCCACTGATATCACAGACCTATTGCTTATTTATCAGGTTTCATCATTGCCCCAAGAGTGAACATGTGATCCTCATTAACAATGGTCAGCTCGTACTATGAATTAGACCCATCCTGGAGGACTGCTTCGAGCACTGGTAGTATTGCATGTGAATGTGTCCTCAAAGGCACTTGCCAAGCTAGATTTCTCAGAATGTTTGCACCAGGGAAGACATGTATCTGTTTTGAAAACTGTAAACTCACAGGACAGGAGCTTACTAATAATGAACTTTATATGCCAGCTCTACATTAATATTGAAATATTATTCATCCAGGCATTGTTTCAACCCACAGTTATTGAGCACAGATTTTGTGCCAGGTACTGATATCGGAGTTGATTCATGAGATAAAATTATTGCCAAAAGGAGTTCCCTAGCTATTGAGGGACTCAGGCAAGTAAAACTCTGAATGTTCTGAGGAATACCATAGAGATGGACTTGACGTGTAGCTTTGGGAAGTGGGGAGGTATATCTAGTTGCCTTAAGAGTGTCGTTGTTAGGGACTAAGATGTCTCAATGGTTAGGAACACTGGTTGCTGTTGCAGGAGACCTGGGTTTGCTTCCTAGCACCCATATGTCAGCTCAAAACTAAACTATCTGTAACCCCAGTTTCAGGTGATTTGATACCCTCTTCTGGCCTCCAATGGCACCAGGCATGTATTTGGTGCATATACAGACACAGAAGTGAAATGCACATAAAATGAAAATAGGTCTTTAAAAGAATAGTGCCTTTGTGCCTGAATGACTGGAGAGCTGGCACAGTGGGCAAAGTGCTTGTCCTGAAAGTCTGAGGACCAGATTTCAAGTCCTTGGGTCCCATGTATATCCAGCATGGTGATATGCACATTCAATTCTAGTGCTCCTACAGCGGGATAGGAGATGGAGACGGGACTTTCTGTGTGATTGAGGACCGGCTAGCCTGGCATGTAGAGCTGTCAACAACAAAGATGCTCTGTCTCATATCAAAGGGGAGGAAAGGAATGATACCTGAAGTTGTCCTCTGACTGGCACATATAAGCCTTCACTCAGCACTTGCCAGGCATGCCTAATGGCCTGAGTTCAATCCCTAGAAACCACATAAGTGTAGGAGAAAACCAACCTCACCAAGCATGTCTTTCAAACATGGGCTGTGTCACACGCTCACAGCCTCCTATCATGCACACATACATAATAATGAGGGGGAAGAGGCTACAGATATGTTTCCTCTAAACCCTTGGCTCACATTATCTTCCTGTCTCAGCCTCTCTGAGATGCACCACTGTGCCTGGTTTAGAAGAGTATATTTTTAAAGATGAAATAGTGAGTTTGGTTTTGAACACATTGAGTTTGTGGAACACTTAGCATGGAGATAGCAACTGTCTGGCAGGTTATTCACATTGTCATTTGGAGCATAGAATAGAGAGCAATCAGGGCTGGGGATACATTTTTTGGACTTATCAGTACATAGATGGTAACTGAAGTCCTGAGACTCTATGAGATCACCAAGAAAGTGTGGAGTTCAGATGAAGCATAGTTGGAACTCATCAGTACATAGGCTCAAGTGGAAGTCATGGGTGTGGATGATATTTTCCAGGCTTTGGCATGGAAAATGTCTTAAATGTATTTTTGCCAACATCTGGTGATTTAAAAAAATATATATATACCAAATCTTTCAAGAATTTCCTTGATTAAGAGAAAGTATGAGTCTATGTTGTCAGAGACCAATGTTCAAAGTACCAAATACCCAAACGTATATACATATGCAGTTGGAAGAGGAGAGAGAGAGAGAGAAAGAGAGGAAAATACATTCAAATAAAGGTGTTAAGAGTTCTATTTATTTTTCATTGCAACACCTATGAATCATATTTAAAGTGTAGGTTGTTAGTTGTTACTTTCATGTGGTCTTTTTTTTTTAAGATTTATTTATTTATTATGTATACAATGTTCTGTCTGTCTGTACACCTGGATGTCAGAAGAGGGCACCAGATCTTACCTTAGATGGCTGTGAGCCACCATGTGGTTGCTGGGAACTGAACTCAGGACCTCTGGAAGAGCAGCCAGTGTTCTTAACCTCTGATCCATCTCTCCAGTCCCTTATGTGGTCTTTCATAGCCACATCTTGCCATTTGAAAGCCTTGCTTTCATGTATCTCAGATGTACACAATGCAAGAACTGATGAAGTGCTTCATTCCAATATGGTGGTACTCTGCTCCTCCCCTATGGGGGAGCTCTCCCATTCTATAGAATGAAAGCTGTAACACTAGTTCTGGGAGATCTGGGCTATATTCAATGCTGGCTAAACTCTGAGACATGTGGTTCTAAGCAAAGTCTAGAGATACTTGTGAAACTGGGATAATTTTTAAGCATCCTTAAAAGATGTCATTGTTTTTGTTCCTGGGTTCAGAGAAAGTTGTAAAAAAAAATAATAACTCTGATGTCTTTAATTTCTCTGTTGTTTAAGACGTTGCCTTCATCAGGGTTTCTACTTTCATTTTTTAAAGATTTGTGTTTTATTAATTTGTACAAGTGAATGTCTGCATGTGTTATGAGACACTTGTCCTCAGAGACCACAAGAGGGCATCAAGATCCTCTGGAAGTTACAGGTATTAATGAGCCACCTTCTGTGGGTGCTAGGAATTGAACTCCAGTTCCTGGAAAAAAAACAAAACAAAACAAAGATGGAGAGATGGCTCAGAGGTTAAGAGCACTATCTACTCTTCCGGAGGTCCTGAATTCAAGTCCCAGCAAACACACGGTGGTTCACAACCTTCTAAAATGAAATCTGGTGTCCTCTTCTGGCGTGCAGGTGTACGTGCAGACAGAATACTGTATAAATAATAAATAAATAAATCTTAAAAAAAAGAAAGATAACAGCAAGCTCTCTTAACTGTTCTGAGTCACAGGGCTTCTACTGTCTTTCAACACACACTCAAAACTCTTTCATTTCTAATAAATTTTGGAGGGATCATTTTTAGGTGGGTTGGATAGTTTCCCCACAAGGGACTATCATAGAGAAAGAATATTTACCCAGTACCTCCTATATGTCACTTACTATCTATGTGGTTTATCACAGTATATAAAGCAAACCTGAAAGGCATGCCCATTTTATAGTTGCAAAAACTGAGGTCTAGAAAGGTTTACTTTCCCCTAGTTTGTATAAATGATGGAGCCAGGATTTAAATTTAGATTTGTTTTACTCCATCTCCAATATTCTTTCCACTCTATCCTTTGGATTATGAGAAGAAATGGTATAATGTGCATATAAAGTTTTGACCTGAGTTGCCATATTCTTTTTTTTTTTTTTTGAGGTACTATACATTCTGGTTCTTCTATTTGAGTATGCCTTTGCTTGTCTAGTCTGTTCTTCTAACCTTTGTTAGATATATGTGTTCAGAATTATGTGTCCTTTGCCAATCCCATTGTCTTTGCTTACTCATGGACCCATTCCCATGACTTGATCATGTTTGAATGGCTTCCACATCCTTCAATCTGATCTCTCCCTTGTTGTCCAGTGTAGCATCTCCCAATTTCCTGGTGAATATCTCCATCAGAAAGTCCTTAGTGTTTTACCTTAAGCAGAACCAAAAATTGCTCACCCCATCATTTTCATTTCCCATCTTCACTAACCTCTTTTCAACCTTCTACATTTCTAGTAATGGCTTTTCTTCCATACAAAGACTTGAAACCTTGACATCATCTTTGATTTCTTATACCCATATTAATTGGCCAAGTCCTGCAAATCTATATAATGTCTCTGACTCTTATCCCTTTGCTGTATGTACCCTCTATTTGTAGATAACAGGATTCTGAACCATTCCTGAAAGGTCCAGTTGTCTGTTGACTAAATCTTGTAGATCATCTGCCTATCTATGCATCATCACTGCATAATGTAGTCTTACCTACCCCCCAAAGTCTCAATGCAGTGCCACATTTTTCATGAACCTCCCCCTGATTCCTCACCATGAGATATAATTGTTCCTTGTTTGAACCATGCCATCCCATAATGGAATCAGAATCTGCATTTTCAGCAACATCTTTCAGTGATTTGTATGGGTTTTAAAGTTTGAGAAAAGCTTCCAAATGCAAGTTAGATGAAGGTAAAAACTGTGTAGTACTTGTTAGAATATCTTAAATGTAAATTAATGTCTTTGTCACTTTTCACATCTGTGCTTTGCCCATGCATTCACTGACCTTAGGGACCTATATTTAAGAAATGTATGGGGGAGTGGGTAAAGAGAGAAGAGGAAGAGGGGATGACAGATTGGAGGAGAGGGAATGAAGGAAGGAGAGAAGGAGGGAGAAAGGCTGAAGAATAAATGAGAATGGGTTAATGAACCAGCCAGAGAAAGGGCAGGGGGCATGGCGCGGGGGTGGGGGTGTGGGGGTGGTGTTGTCAGTGAGCATGCAGGAGGCCTCAAGATCTCTGTTGAGTAGGTAATAGCTTTGTGACTCATTTGGGAAACACTTCCTTTGTGTTTGTGCGTAGGTAAAAGTTAGTCTAGGCTTTGCTTTAATACAATGTTGTAGCACGGGGCAAATATTTTCAGGCATCATTTTGCTTCTTCTCTAGGGGGATAAATGGTTGAATGCTTTTCTGCTTTTTCATATAGGAGTCTATCTTTTCTGGTCATTCCCAGAAGTCACTGTACAACTTTAAAGGTTTCAAAGAGCCATGGAAGAACTGTCCTCAGTGTTTCTAACAGACCATTCGATTTTCAGAAACAGATTTTATGCTTTGTTTTTAAACATCAAAGATTATTTCTGAAATAAAGGTTTATTTTCCCCATCGTATTCTGAAGGTTTTCTACAAATGTTAATTCTTCAAATCTAAGTCATTTCTTGCCTTTGAAATGTCAGTGCTGTGGGTCAATTTAATAACGTTGCCTAAAGGGGTGTTTTTGGGGGAGGGGGAGGGACTTCAAAAGGTGCCAGATTGGTGTGTCTTTGTTCTTTAAGGAAGTAAGTTTGCCTGATTCACAAAACCTGAAGGTGATGTTGGAATCCAGTCATTCAGTCTCCCCTCAATATCACCCAGTTTTCTTTTCAAATTTGGTCCTAATGGCAGGGACTACCAACTGTCACTCAGGGGTAAAATTCCTGAAAATCTCACCAACACTTCATAGATCAGTGCTAATGAGCAGCTCAAGTTACTTAGTTAACACTCTGCAGCTAAGGGAAACAACGGGCTCCCCCCCCCCCCATGGGTCTGCACCCCTCCAGATCACAAGGCCCTCCTTCATCTGTCTCCTTTCCTCTGCTTCCCTTCCATCCTCACATACCCCTTCAACTGCTTATAATTTAAAACAGAGGTGGTTTATGGTTTGTTATGTTCATTGAATCATTTTGTGTTTCTTGTTCTCCTAAAAAAAATAGATGAGTGCAACATTTTATATTTTCCCATGTGCATTTTGGTTTTAAACTGCATTTCCTCTTCCGGTAGCTCTTGATTTTCCTCCCTCCTCTCTCCCTCTTGTCCTCTGCCTCCTCCACATCTGTCTGTACCCAGTGATTCTGTCACATGTTTGGTTTGGGTACCTGGTTACTACTCTTGAAATATGAAATTCTGTCCCTTATTTAGTTTGGAAGTGAAGAGCGCTATAGTGGTTCCTTTTTCTAAAAGTCCTGAGTATTTGAAATGCTTTTTGTATAGACAGAACAAGGCTAAGTATTTGGTGATTATCTCAGCTGAATTTATGTATAGTTGGCATTCTCTTGCTTTATTATAATTCTCAATGAAGGCAGTTTACATCTTTGTTCTCTCTTGGATGGCTGGAGAGGTAGCTCACTGGTTAAGAAATTCTCTTTCCCCCTCCCCCATTGAATGCTTTTTTTTTCTTTTGCGTTGAAGATAAGAACGCCCCTTTGAAATCCTGCTAACATGTGTTAGAGCTGACACCTACCTTGTAGGTTAACCAAATTACAGTCTGCTTCTCCCTGATGCCATTATCACATTTCAGGGACTCTGTTTCACTTGTTGGGTTTTATTGTTCCAGTCTCAATCTTGACTTCAGGTTGGAGACTGTGTTCTAATCGGACTGCTCTGTGACACTGTTTCTTTGTCTTTATACTTATGGGGGATCTTGTGTGTGTGTTCTATTTATTATCTCTTCCATGCCCAGCCAGGGTTAGGTGGTTATGCACTTACGTATAAATATTTAATAATGTAAGTTACATGAAATGTACTTGCAGGTATTTCAATCTTTCTCCTTGTCCCCCTCCCTACAGCTTGCTCTCTGTCGCTGTCTTTGTCTCTGTGTGTGTGTGTACACGCGCACGTTCCTTTATCTCAGATGTTTAGGTTTGGAGGACATTCCTTTGCACTTTGCTTGATGGACACTATGGAATGGGAGCTTTTGAGTCAGTCAGGACTACCAAAATGGTAGTGCTATGTCACAGATAACATTAGTCTCTTGTCCTATTTTTTTTTTCTAACTGGTTCTCTAAATTCCCCTAAGCCAGAAGTTTCGAAGTATGAGATTGCATGTTTTTAAAGAAAATATTATGGATAAAGACTAATGTTCTCAAGTCAGGAAGAACAATTAGTACCATTCATTAATCAGGGACCATGTTTTGACTCTGGGTCCTGGCTAGGAAATATAAACTGTGAAAGTCACACATATATATGAACCTCAGGCAAATTTATGACTTGTCAGCCTTTTAAGGTTAAATTCTTAACCCCAAATCAGCAGATTCCTCTGGGCCACTGAGCACTCCCCTCCCCAGCCCTTTGCTTAACAGCAGCTAATGGCCTAATGAGCAAGAATTTTTTGCCTATCAGTTGCCTAAAGAGCAACAGCAAGGCTTATTTACAGAGTTTAGGTCAAAACTTGAGTTCTTGAACTGAAAAACTACAAGGTCAGTTTAAAAAACTCCAGAAATGCAGTATCCCTGTATTCATCAATACCTGTCAAGTAAAGGAGGCAGACAACTGAGTTCAAACAAATAGTAATAGTTGCCAAAACCATGAACAGTCTAATTAATTTTCCTAATAGTTCTTCCCTTCTTTGTTTAGTTCTACTATAAATAGCCTCCATCTATTCTTTAATGAGCTTTCAGTGTGTGCCTGGAGGTTCTTACGGTCATGTGGGAGTGTTTGATTGTCAGACTGGGACGATGATGAAGGTAAGAATAGTTAGAATTTTGGCTGAGATTTCGGAAGGGGCTGCCAGATAAAGGCAAATAAACATCCACTACTTACTGCCTTTGTCTCTTTCTGTACTGGAGTTTTGAATGGCTGTGAATTCAGCTTGCCCTGAAATCAGTGAAGTCTTTGTGTCTCCTCATATCGTAATGACTTTTGAAAAGAGAGAGAGAGAGAGAGAGAGAGAGAGAGAGAGAGAGAGAGAGAGAGAGAGAGAGAAAGTGCCTGTTTCCGAGATCTGCTGCTTGGAATCTAGGCTTGGACTCACACAGAGTATATATTTTAGGATATTCTCTACCCATCATAGTGAAAGCCCCCGACTTTCATCTTCTGTGTTTGCATTTTTTTCTGAGACAATAATGAAAACTTTTTTTTTTTAGATTCCTTTGTGTTATTGAAAATCCTATTTACATAAACAGGCATTGTTGTGACTTAGGGAAGAATGTAGGGTCCTGTTCTTTAGCTCCTTGTATATCTTTGCTAAGGCTTGTCTAAATAGAAGTAATGACGCTTTAGTCTAAGCAGCTTTTCTCATTTAGGTAAGCAGGGTGGTTTGAAATCTCAGTTTACTAGATAATTGAGTCTCTTCTTAATTATTTCAGGCATGCAGGTTGCTCTCTTTATAGTAAAGACCCTAAAAATCTAGTAATCTCCTCAGGCATCCATTTGGTAATAAAATCCTGTGCATTTTCAGGGGTTAATTTTCATTACAATTGCATGTTGTCTCCCTACCCACACTTGAGGAAATTCTGCTATCTTTTAGGGTCTGGTTTCCTCACGGTGCAAAAGCACACTTAAAAAAAAAAAAAGAAGAAGAAAGAAAACATCTAAGAATCCTGCTAGAAATACTAGGTCTAGAGGAAATTTAAATGTATTCAGATTCATGCTCATTACACAACTTTCATTTAGAGTTTTTAATAGCCTTGTCATATTTCTTGGAAAATCATATGCCTGACTTTGCCAGGCTTGGGTTTTTGCTTTGAATAAAAAAAAAAAAAAGAATGATAACTGAAGTGTAGTCTAAGTATCCCTTATCCTTTACACACACACACACACACACACACACACACTACACCAAATAAAAAAAAAATTAACTAAGACCCCCCCCCATTCATCCAAAATACCTCTGAAGTCATCTGGTACATAAGCTAGGTGGAAAAAAACTAAAAAAGAAAAGAAAAGGTCCAGGTGACCTTCACATCTGTTAGTCATTCCAACTGGTGTGACTTTAATTCAGCAAGTTTTTATTGAACGACTGTGGTGGGGGTGGTGCTAATAGTCGTTAACATTTATTGAGCCAGGCACTGTGCTAAGCCATTTACGGGCAACATCTCACTTAATCCTCACAACAGCGCTACCAGGTGGTAAATCTTTTCCCTCCATTTCACAGATGAAGAAATTGAGGCCTAGAGAGACTTAGTTACTTGCCTATGATTTCAATCCATGTTCTTTCACTCCAGAATCCCATCCCTTCCTTTATTCTCATGATAGGTTGAGCATTTTTTCACAAAATCATTTTGAAAATTGAGTATGTATGAGATGCTAAGGATTGAGTATCAAATACTCTTCTTATCCCTGCTCTTGATGAGAGTAGGGGATGGGGAGGAAGGAGATGTGTAGAAAGATGGATCTCTCTATACCTGCTGAAGGGAAGGAGGAGTGCATAGAAAGACTAGTGGCTTAAATTGGTTGGGATGCTGCCTTCTGACTACATTCTAGTTGCCTGTGGTCATGGGCATCTCTTTCATGCTAAGTGAAGGTCGTTCTTCAAATCGAACTCCCTGGGTGCTTGTGCCAACCTCTTTCCATCAGTGCCTCAGCTCACTGGAGTGTTAGCTGTCTTGAAACCATCAATCCTTCCTTATGCATGGTCAGGAGGGTTTGAGATAATTGTTTCCATATCTTCCTTTATTTCACTCTTTCTCCTTTATTTCAATCTTATTGTGAGAAAGGCTCAAATTAAATGAGGCAGATATTCCTGAACCAGATCACCGTGTCTCAAGAGCTGGAGGCAAGTCCTGAGAGTGGTACTCCACAGGGAGGCTGTAGATCCAGACAGTGCATTCAACTAGATCTGGACTCCTTCTGGCAATGTCTCTCACAACTGCCTCTGAGTTCCCAAGAGTTTTGTGTCTGACTCACACCCACAGTTTGATAGCAGTCTGAACTTCCCATTGGGACAGTTTTTGAGCTTCTCAGTAAAATTATGGCAATGAAAGGGAAAAGCCCCAAATCACCTGTTTGGGTAATTTATTTTGTTTTTATAGCTTCTAAAGAAACAAGTTACTACTGAGCATGAAAAGACTCCTACACTTTCCTTAATTTTAGGAAACATTTGGTTCAGGGAAAAATTAATTCAGTATGTGTGTCTGAAACAATATTCTTTGGCTTCAAACCTCAGCCTACCAAAATCCGTATCTCCAATCTTCTTGTAGTTGGTGTGCAATGTTTTGCTTGTCAACTCCTTTCTCAAGCACTTTCTCCTCCATTAAATCTCTTCCACAGAAAAGGGTTAACACCTGGTCTGGACATCAGTAACATGCCTGAGGATGTCCAATTAGTGAGAATTTTGATTCATATTACACGGGTGGTTGTGGGGAGGTAGGAATTCTGCCCATTCCAGCCCTTTGGATCCTCAAGTTCTAACAGAACACTATGTTGAAGATGGCTAACATTATTGAAGCATTTACACAGCTGTTCCCCAAGACTAGCATAAAGCCACAGCACTGGAGCATATCCATGTAGACATTCAGATAAGCTGAAGGATGAGAAAAAGGAAATGATTGATAGCAGCACTTCTTACTTAGGGACAGAGAGTGAGCGTTTGCTTTTCTTTTGGCTGCATTCAGCTTAGGTGCAGTGTGTGTGATGTACTAACAAGCAACCGGCTCCCCTTCTCACAAATCTCTATCCCAGAGAAAGAGGAAAGATATAATAGAAGGCTCAGATTATTTACAGTGGCTGAAAATGTAATTACAAGGTGCAATGGCTTGAAACTGAAATGTAGGTTAGCCATTAGAGCTGGGAGAAGCATCATCAGGGTAAGGACAATTGACATTGGAAAGATTTGCATGCAAGCTGGTTAAAAAGCATCTCCAGAAATGTGAAGGGGCAATGTGAAGAAAAATCCAAACTCAGTTGTTGGACTCAGGTCTGGACTCATGGGCAGCTTTCACGACTTCCCAACTTCCTTTCTGATTATTTAATTGCTAATTTCTTGAAAGAGATTTTTTTCATGTATCCAAAACAAACCTAATTTGATAAGCATTAGATAAAAAAAAAATGCTTTTGAGTAGAAAGAACTAGGCATTTGGATTGGTCTCATCAGCTTCCTACTAGACTTTCTGGAATTTGGGCCAACAACTGAGGCAGTGCTGTTATTATTATTATTTCACTTCTGCAAGACTCCTAAATCCTTATAGTATGTAAGTATTGCAGTTAAAGGACAATTTGTGTTACATTAGAATTATTTATTTTAGGGGTGACCTTAGATAAAATTTGGTGTGGGTCAGTGTTCCATGTTTTTTTTTTTTTATACGTCCCCTTCCCTGACCCTCATATACTCCCTCTCCCTACCTCTTTTTTATTGCTGGATCAGGGTTGTCAAATAAACTCTTTTTTTTCTTTAAGCATGAAGGTCATATTTTAGGAGTGTTGCATGTAGAGACAACACCGAATGAAATAAATGGCTTAACCTTAGCAGAACATACTTAGGATGAAACATCTAGACAGTCTTAGGCTGATGCTTCTAGGTGAGGTAGAAGGAGACAGGCAGGCCTTGTGTGTCCTAGGATTGCCATAACATGTTGCTTCAAATCTGGTGGCTGAAAACAATGGATTCTTTGTCCCCTGACAGTTCTGGAGGTCAGAAATCCAGAAGTAGGTTATCATGCAGAGTTGCCCCTCTAAAGATTCTGGGGAAGGAATCTTTCCTTGCCTCTTTGAGCTTCTAGTGGCTCCATTTCTGTGGCTGTATCCCTCCCACCTCTACTTCCATCTTCACATGTCCTTCTCTTTCGAATGCCTTTCTTTTATTTGTCTTTATATAGATGCCTGTCATTGGATTTAGATTCCACCCAGATAATCCAGCATGACCCCATTCCCAGATTTTTAATTATGTCTTCAAAGACCTCTTTTTCAAATAAGGTCACAATGACAAGTTCTGGAAGTCGGCATAGACATCTCTTTTTAGAGGTACCATTCAATCTTCTGTAGATGTAAGACTTCCGGGGTCTCTTGAATCACATCACGTTATGGGACCCCGCAACCCAAAGGGAATTTGTTTATGGAATTCTTAAAATGAGTTGTCAAATGTCAGAGTTTTCCCAAGAAGGATGTGCATAGTACCTGCTGTTAACCCATTTTTTTTCATGCGATTAAACTGAGGACATGGGGAATAAAAAAGTTATTCTGGATCAAAAGAAAAGAGTTTTGAAACACAACAGGCTACCATATTATTCATCATAGATTTTGTCTTATGACTCTGGATTTTTTTCCTTGAGAAGTTTATTTTCTTTCCTAAACACTTTAGCCACAGGAAAGCAATTAATGCCTATTACTCACTTGAAAAGCCCCTTTTCACAGGATCTGTGGGATCAAGGTGGTGGTGTACTTTCAGTGTGCTTCAGCTTCCCACCTCTTCTTTGTGATTTGCTGACATACTGGCAACAGGGAGATTTGTAAGCCAGAAACATTTGTGAAACAAAAGACTGCCTTTTTAGGTTCTGGTTCACAATACTAGATATGGCTTGCATAGCTAGTGGTAAATATAGTTTGTGCAGATGAGACTGTCTCTGTAGAAATGCTTTCATACTTTCTTTTGACATAGGGACCAGTTCCAACATTCCTGGCTATGGAATATCTTTCTTCTGATGGAGAAACTTAGGTGTATAAAGTGATAAATGAGTAAGAGGATGGCTTCCATGGAAATAAAGAGAGAAGGAGGAACCTTAAAAGACCACTAGACCCACTCCAGAATTGCTTCTGTGATCTCTGATATTGCCTTTCTAATTATGTTTGTATGCTTCAAGAGACAGGAGTCTCATCATTGACTGTTCATGAACCACTATTCAACATTTGAGTGTACCATATACCAGGCTCTATTCCATTGGTTCTCAACTTGTGGGTCATGACCTCCTGGGCAAACCTCTGTCTCCAAAAGTGTTTGCATTATGATTCACAACAGTAGAAAAATTACTGTTATGGAGTAGCAATGAAAATAATTTTATGGTTGGGATCACCACAACATGAGGAACTGTATTAAACCTTGCATGAGCAAGGTTGAGAGCCATGGCTCTAGGACTTGACAGGGAATGCAGACATGGTCAAGATACAGTTCTGGCCCATGGAATCTTACAGCTCATTGCAGGAATAAGACAAGATCATCAATGACCACAGAGCTTAGCTTGCAAAACACACTGTTGGATAGACACAAGGTGTACTGAGAAAAAAAATTCAGAGGTATCATACCTCCCAGCGTTTATTCGGAAGGTACATTATGAAAGAAGTACATGAGGGAAATTTGGTGGGTAAAACTTTAATAGTTGAAACAAAGGGAGTAACAGGCAATGAGCATGAGCAAAAGGAGGAAGCAGGTCATGGAGGCATGCATTTGGGAAATCATAAAGAAGAGTTTAATTTAGTCCTCACAGGCACGTTGGGACATAGCTGTTGTCTCCCTTTTGGAGATAAAGAATCCGGGACTTAGAGGGTAAGCAATTTGCCCAAGGTCCCATGTGAGGCTGTTTAGTGGCCAGTGGCTGTCGTTTCACAATCCTTGGTCTGCCTGCTTTCACAGTCTTTCTCTTTGACACTGCATGCCATTCTATAACAGTTAGGAAACTGGCTGTCAGTAGTTGTCTTCTGGAAATACACACTTAAATAGAAGACCATGCATAGAAAACAACTTTGTGGGTGCTACAGAGCCCGACTTGTTGGTCTTGCTTTACCTCCATATCCATGTGCTATTGGCAAAGCTTTTTGAATGGAGGAGAATAGCTCCTTATTTTGTGTCCTTTAGTGTCCCCAGTTCCTGCACTTAGTGAACACTGGTTAACCTGTGCTTGCAAAACATTAGCTCTCAAGCCCAGACCTTTGAGTAAAACCAGGCCTAGATTTTCAAAGACAATTTCTATAAGTCACAGCTGAGTTTGCAACAGAGCAGATGATAACACTTGATCCTTGGTGGGAAAGAATATCCTCTCTCCACAGTGTGATCTCATTGTGATTTCATACAGAAGGAAGGTCCGAGCCCTTAGGTTTAGAATAGGGTATTGAAATTCTCTGCTATCACTCTGGTTTGCGTATTTGAAGATTGCATCTCAAAAATTAAAAAGAAAAATTATCCATCTTTTGAAAAACAGGATCTCAGCTACTTATCTGTGTAGAATAATAATCAGGGAGTCACTAGGGGAGACAGTGAAATTACCTTACCTTAGTCCCACTGGAAGAAATCTAAACTAAAAGAATATTCTAATTCCAGAGTGGCTGCACTTTTTATTCAGTCCAACTTTGGCCTTGTTCTCAAATTCAGTTTTCATTATATTAGGGGGTTTTCTATAATTTACATGGCCAAGGATGTGTGTGTGTGTGTGTGTGTGTGTGTGTGTGTGTGTGTGTGTGAATCCTTCCACTATTGTAAAATTTATCCTAGTATTATTAATGAATCTGACCTATTTCTTTTTAATAGAAGTCTCTTGATGTTCTGGCATTACCTCCAAGCAAAATGGAAGGGCCTCAAGCCCAAACCACAATCAGCCCCTTGAGATAAAAAAGATGAGTCAGTCCAAGGTCTTTCCCTCAAGGAACTTAAGCCCAGAGAAGACAAACAAATGTAACTGTGAGTCAAGTTAGAATGTGAGAAGTATCAATAAAAGATGGAGCATGTCATGGAAATTCAAAGGTCTAAAACATTTGGAGCCTGTATTTTTCTGCTCACCAGAACATTCTCTACCATGGGACTCCAATCCAAAGATAACTAGAGGTGATGGTGCAGCAGCCTCATGTAATTCCTTCTTACCTTTCCTTTCTGTTCTAGTATTGCCAGGCTTTTTGGAGCACCGAACATTCCACGTACTTAGAAATACCTTTGCTCCATTTTCTTGGAGAATTTGAAAGAAAATGGAATGACTTGACCAGATATGGAATGTAGAAATTTATTTGCCAATTAGTTGAAGAAAGATATAGGAGCAGAAAGTCCACTTTGGAGGCTGTCATCTTCGAAGTGAAAAGAGGCAAGGTGATGAAGCGGCAATGGGAAGGCAAGATTGAGAAGCATTTAAAAAGCAAGATTAGGAGCTGGAGAGATGGCTCAGGGGTTAAAAGCACGTTGCTCCCATACGTGTTCCTAGAACATGTCAGATGCCTGACAGCGACTTTGTCTCAAGATCCTTCTGGCCTCCGTGGGCACTGCATTCATGCACTATCCCCCAGCACATATTCACAAAATAAAATACTAAAGAAGGGTCAGTAGAATATCATAATGCTTGGCTATAGCAGATGAAGTTGAACTAAGATATCTAGAGTGATCAGGAGTCTAAGTAGGAACCCTTAAAACAATCTGTGAACTCTAGGGAAGAGACCATGTCTTGGACATTGTATTAGAGTGGACATGGTCCTTAGCACAAAGTTGGCATTCAATGAATACTGGATAAATGAGTTGTAAAACAGGTTGACAAGCTTATATAATCAATGAATTTGTATTTCAAGAGAGCATGTCTTCTGCTGGTTGGGGATGTGCTCCAAAAAGTACCACTTTGCAGGGGGTGGGTGCAGAGATCTGGGAATTTAACTTTTACTGGGCAAGAAATGATAGGCAGTTAGTTGGCAGTTGGCAGTACAGATAAAGGTAATTCATCCTTTAATTTTCAAGCCTGGAGAATGGCTTATCTCTAGGGTTGTTTTAAACCTCCAGTACTCCAACATTTTGGCCTGCCTTTTATAGAAGCTGAGTCTATGGCAGCCCCAGGCACAGTATTTGATTTAAAGTCTGAGCTCCTGATATCCAGGTGCACCCTCTACAAGGTCATGTTCTTTCAGGCTAAATAACCTTCTACTGGATTCCCTAAGATCATTTCATTTATCAGCAATGATCACTTTCCCCACTGGTTTCAAATGCAGCCATTTCTTTCATCTGTATTCCTAGCTTGATTAGCAAGAAATTAATAAGCATGTAATATTTGATTTAGATAATTATTAATTAGGAGAAAAGGTGCCATTCTGATAGCAAGTTACTATTGTATGCTAAGGAAATTAGTTAAGTTTTTTGGATGGCAAATTGACTTGTCCTTTGTTATAAGCACCCTTTTAAAATGCATGATATATTTTATATAATTTTAATAAGCGTGTAATTTTTTTCCTACATGTCATGAAGTAATCATGTTCTTAGGTCATTAAATTCTTTTGTCTAATATTACTTCAATGATAATATTGCTTTTTTATTTTCAGCACAGTACCTTTGTTAGGAAAAAGCTCCACTGTTCATAAAGCAGACCTTGACAATGAAATGTGTCAAATCATCATAATACTCACACATATATGGAAAATATTTCAATTTTCATTGTTACTGAGCTCTGATGATTTTTTTTCCCTGTAGCTGTTTGAAAATGCTGTATCTGCTCTTAGAGAAGTATAAGGATCAACATTTACATCAATAATTTTCCTATTATTTATGATTTTAAATATGATTTTGATAATTTGTTGTCATTAGTTAAAGTTGAAGTCGAATAAAATAATCAATATATAGAACAGAATAAAGGTAATTAGAAAATTGGGAAGATTGGAAGTGACTTTGAGGGATTACTCTGTCCATTTCTCAATTTCAGGCTGTGTGACTAATCTTTCTAAACAGCACTCCTCATATGATGCCCCTGCTTGAAAACTCTAGTTGTCCATTGTTGCTTCTGAGGTTAGACCCAGAGGTCTGGGCCTGTATTCAAAGCCCTTCAGATCTGGGTCTTTCTTACTTGATAAACTAAATATACCCTAGATTTCTTGTCTCTGGGCAAATTGGCCTGTCTACTCTCTTAGTGCCAAACACAAATCACTATTGGCCTCTCCAAATATTTTTTATCCTCTATGCTCTAACTGAAGCCCCATGTCCTCTTGGAAGTTCCCTTTGATTCCCTCTCCCCAGGCTGTCTGTTGAGTACTCTCTTATCTAGAAAGTATTGTCATATTACATATTTTAAAATCCAACACTATTGATGTATAATTTGTAAACAATAAAATGTGCCCATTTGAAGTTGGGAGTTTTCACCAACATGTATAAGCTCTTTTAACCACTACTTCAATTAAACTATAGATGATTTTCATCACTTCAGAAAATGTACCACATATTTTGTTACATCACCATGGACCAATTTAACTGTTCTCTAGTTATTTTGGGGTGTGAAAGTCTGGTCTCCACATGAATTTATTTATATTTTTATTTGTTTAATTTGAATTCACACTTATTAGAGGTTACTTCGTACCAAGAAAGCTAAGATATTTAATCTATGAAACGAAGAATGTTAGTAATCCCATTTTACAGATAAAGGTAACAAAGCATGTAAATGTTGAGTAAGCTGCTCGTACTTGCACAGCTGGCAAATGGCAAGGACTGGATTCTAAGCAGCTTGACCTGTGGAACAAGAAGTGCTCTTGCTTATTCCTGCTATTACTGCTTTTGATAACAGTGGTCTCTTGCCTTGGAATAAAATCCAATGGAACTGACACATTTACATACACCGAGAGTCATACACACTGGCGACTCTCTGTTTCTAATTATGGAAAGGACCCCAGCCTGGAGGAGTGTTTCTTAGTACTTCACGGCTCTGGTGGTGTTGTCGAAGAGAGATTGGGTGCAATCTAAAATGTCAGGTTTTTGCATGGATACAACAGAGAGCACATGCTGGGCCCAATGGGAAGAGCATTAGATGAGAGTCAAGAAGGTCGAGGCACGGGCACCCATGCCTGGAAACATCTAAAGGGAGCTGCATCTAAAGAGAGCTTTCAGAGGTATTATCTGTGGTTAGCTTCTGGGAAAGGAGTAACAGGCAAAGCTGCCCAAATTGGGAACACATGAGTATAACCCCCTGAAAAGATAAAGCTGCTGTGCTTCAGAGAGCCCTTGTCAGTTGTAGGACCCCCAAACTGGATCCCATGTGCAAGAAAGACATAATGTCAAAATAATTAGAAATATGTGCTATAGTTTCTTCAAATGAAACATATATTTGTTTATAGTCAAGATGCTTGGAATTCACTTTTATGGTATTTTTCCAAGATCAAAGTTAATTATACAGATATAAAACTGTCAGGGACATCTCCATGACACTGATTTTTTAAATATAGGCAGACACATAGTTTTGGCTAGTTCTCTCAGTCTACAACTCTCATTAATTCAACAATATGTACAGCAGTTGAATGAGTTCACTAAGGCCTTCCAAAAGAGTTGCTCTCTTCTCTTGAATTTATTATGTAGGGGAGTGGAGTTATAGTGTGAAGATATTTTTTAATCCTTTAAAAGTAAATGGAAATTGGTAACCTTGTAATGACTTTAGTTATTATTATTTAGCGTTTGAGAATGGAAGTTATTAAGTTTCCCCAAATTGACCTCCTCTGTCTTATTTGAAGAGTGAAGTGCTAAGTCTTCTATGTATTGCCATGCCAGGATGTATTGTTTGTCACTGTTTCCATTCCTAGGTGAATTTCATTCTTTACACAAACGTATGTGAGTATCCTTCTTTGAAAGTTCAGTCTGAAGTTAAATTTCTGTTTATTAAAAGAGGCTGTTTCCTTTTAACCTTTTGTTCCTCATATACTTAAAGAATGCTTCCTTACTTCCTTTTCTTTGTTCTTGGTTTTCATTTTTTTTTTTATTTTATTTTATGTCCACCGGTATTTTGCTTGCATATGTCTGTACCACATGCATGTAGTACCCATATTGGCCAGAAGAGAGCATTGGATTATCTGAAATTGGAGTTATCAGACAGTTTGAGCCACAATGTGGGTGCTGGCAATCAAACCTGGAGCTTCTGAAAGGGCAGCCAGTGCTCTTTCTTTCTTTCTTTCTTTTTTAATTTTTTAATGTTTTTCAGTGCTCTTAACTACTGAGACAGCACTTTACTATGTCTTTTGTTGGCTGCATCTTATTTCTTCAGTTGCTCTTTGGGCTTTTGCCCTCACAAGTATGTAGCATCCTCAGTAGCTCTCCTTAGCCATTTGCTCTAGGATTTACTTTGTATTCATCCCATTTAGGAATCAATTCCTAGAGTAATTTTTTAAATTTAGTTGATGAAGATTCCCTCTAAATTTCTTCTCTGCTCCTTTTGTTTGTTACTTTTCTGCAAATGCTCATGGCATTAAAGTGGTTGTAGTTCTGTACTGTTAGTTCATTTAGGCATGAATACTGAAGATTTTTAAAACTTGCCTATGTATTACAGGAAATTTATTTACAACAAATTATTTCTCTTTTTAGTATGTATTTTCTTTGATAGGAAGTCCTGAATCCTTATCATTTATGAGTGTTTTTATTTCCATAAGTCTATAGTCAACTCTTGGTCTCTAAGGTCAATTGTTCTGGTTGATTGATTAACCAGGCAGTAATAATTAAAATAGAAGGTAAGTACTGATATATATATATATATACATTTTTATTTGGAATAATATATACTTATATCTTTATGACATTTGACATTTTTCCTGAAACATTTTCATTTGAGGTTTTATTCCTTTAAACAGTTTTAGCTAACCTAATGAGATGATAAATGTTTCGATTTTTGAAGAACTTAGCCAAGGGTACAGCGTAACAGTCTTAAATAACTGTATGGATGATCATCTCAATGGCAAATCAAACTGGTGTCACCATAGCGTAGAATCATTCTTGAACTTCAGCAAGTATATTGAACAACATTTTATCTTAACAACATAGCACTTTATAAAGGAAAAAAATTCAACCCCGTTATTTTATCCCTCCCATAGTCAGTGCTAGTAGAAATGGATACAGTACTAACAGCCAACCAGCCTGTAGAAAAAGCTCAGCCATTCTGCAAAACCAGAAGTGATCCCGAAGGCAAATTTTTGAAAAAACACGGTTTTACCAATGAAAATTAATTTTATGAACTTAGATAGGTATAGAGAGTTTAAACATACATGACATAGGAATTGCTTTACCAAGGAAATGAATCAAAAGTTGTTAAATGATCAGGGGCTTGGGAAGTGAAATGATTTACTATATAGAGTTATTTTTTCTACCACATTTATGTGTGTGTCCCAACCAACCTTGTTTAAATGTAGATTAGCCACTCTTCCCCAAGGGGGTTCTTTCTCTTCTTGGTCCAGTAGACTGCATCTATTTCCACTCCAAGAATAGCATAATATTTTGTAATTTCATATAGATAGAGCATAGCTACAAGTAGCCTTCATTTCTTTTTTTTCTGACTATAATCATAAAACCTTTAAGTTTGGACTTTATTTAAAATTGGTTTAAGGCTTGTAAATGAGATTGACAGTCATAGGAGATAAATCTTCCGCCACCATAAATTATGGTACTGGATTTGGTTTACTGATATGTATTATATGGTCTCTTCTTTAGTAAGGTTGTCAGCTCTTCCCTTGGGGAAAGGGAAGTGAAGAGCTTGTGGTCAATACCTTGGATTAAACAGTGTTGGCATGAGAGGCATTGGATGATGAATTTCACTCTTAAATTAAGAAAACCTAGTCACATGCATTAAGGACATGATCAACTACAATTACTATGAAATAACATGGTGTACTAAAAACACAATTTCTGCTAACTTAAGACTAACTAGTTTCCTCTCCTTTATTAAGTTTAAAAACTTAAAAAAAAAAGAGACCTAATCTCTGATAATGCTTTCTAATGTCACTAAGGTTTATTGAACCTTACTTTTCCTGGACCTTATTAGACTTAGGCAGAAGTTATGGTCCAATATACATTTAATATCATTCTAGTGATGTCGCTTTATTACATTTCTTTCTAGGACTGGAGGGGAGTATCACTTTTAACCTGTTTAGATGATGAGGTCCTTGTGGGCAGGGGCAATGTGGTTCTTCCAACATGTGGTATGGTGCCTGGCACATACATAGTAATGTTGAATTAGGTCACTGGAAAAGCACACGCCAATTGGACAACACCTGAAATTCCATAGAATTGGATGTTCAGTCGGTTTATTAGGATAAACAGTTGTGAAAGAAAGGAGGGAGGTGGCTGAAGGAGAACAAAAATATCATTAGAGTAGAGTGCAGGTCTGACCCCTTGAGAAGGAGTAAAAAGGCAGGGCTGTGGAGGAAAACTCCTAGCCTATATTGAAATAGTAAGAAAATTCTCAAAATCAATGGGGAGTCTTTAACCCAAGGTTCCCCTGTGAGCAAAGGTCTATGATTTACCGGACCTTAGATCTTTGCCATGTGTGGTCACTAGTTGGAAAGCACCTCTAAGGATCATGATCTCTGCCCACATGGGGGTGAAATCAGAAAGCAGCAGCTCGGCTACTTGTCAATTACTCCTCACATTAGGAGAGCCCAGACGCGCACTTTCACGGCCACATGGAAGGTGTCCCATAAATGCCTAGTGAAGAGAGTCTGAGTAAATGGAGAGTCCCACAGTAGAGCATGTGCTTCAGCCTGTGTGAGATTATGGGTTCAATCCCCTGTGACCCCTTCCCACAAAAAGACAGAAACCCAACCAAAAGCAGGAGTTGCACTAGAAAGGGGATTGGGCTTTATAGTCATTAAGCCTTAATGAGCCCATGTTGTGGAGGACACAGCGTCATGAGATTTTTCCTTACTTCCCTCATCATGCTTTTAAGTGTTGCTTCCCGAGGAAAAAAAAGGTTCATGGAATATAGTTAGAAATGAGAATGGTCTTTGCTGCTACTGTATTCTGTATCTCGCTTACTTTGCTTTTTAAAAATTCAAAAGAAATTAATGGCTTCATTGAGGTATAGCTGCTATGCAGTAAACAGCACACGCTTAAAGAGTACATGTTGACAATTTGGACATATACACCACAATCAAAATAATGCAGGCATCTAACACTTTGAGAACTTGCCTCGCTGATCTTTGTGATTTCCCCCTTTCTCACATACTTATATAGCCACAGCTGTCTATACATTAGTTTTCATTTTGTAGTGCCTTAGAGAAATGGAATCACAGAGTTTACACTGTTTGGATCTGATTTTTTAAAAAGGATTTATTTATTTATTATGTATACAGAGTTCTGCCTGCACCTACATCTGCAAGCCAGAAGAGGGCACCAGATCTCACTTTAGATGGTTGTGAGCCGTCATGTAGTTGCTGGGAGTTGAACTTAGGACCTTTGGAAGAGCAGCCAGTGATCTTTCTTAAACTCTGAGCCATCTGTCCAGCCCTGATTTTTAATTTTTTACCTAGTGTGTTGTTTTTCAGTTTGTACATGTTAGCATGGACCAGTACTTCATTTCTGTTTATGGCAATTTAGAATTTCATTGTGTAGGTATGCCATTGTTTGTTTTCCTTTTCACATTTGTATTATATTTTATATAGCACTTACCTTCTCTTGACATTTGTTTCTATTTTCATTTGGGTATCTGTTGTCCTCGAGACTATAATGGCTGAGGACAGGCCCATTGTCTTGTGTTCACCACACTCATTGTGACTGGCATGTATTAATAACCAAATAAATATTTTTTTGACTCTCTTAGACCTTTAGTTAAAATTATAACAAAACATTGATATGGTATTGATGTTCTCATTATTTTTCTCCTGAGCAGCAATATTAGGCTGGCCAGACATATTTTTCACTTGGAATCAGAACTGGGATTAAAAAAAATTGTTTTTGGTTGTGTTCATAACTAACAATCAGGAAAAGTAAATTAGAAGAATGAAGATTGATAACTTATTTATTTATTTCAATTTATTTACTTTGTATCAGCACTGCAGCCCCCTCCCTCATCTCCTCCCAGTCTCACCCATCCTCCCTCTTCTTTCCCTATGCCCTTTCCCTGATAGGGGAGAACCTCCTCCCCTTCTATCTGACCCTAGCCTATTAGGTCTCATCAAGGCTGTCTGCATCATCTTCCTCTGTGGCCTGGCAAGGCTGCCCATCCCCCCAGAAGGAGGTGATCAAATAGCCAGCCACTGAGCTCATGTCAGACCCTGAACCTCTTACTAGAAAACCCACTTGGAAACTGAGCAACCTATGAGCTTCCTTTGAACATGGGGTCTAGGTCCTCTCCATGCACGGTCCTTGGTTGGAGTATCAGTCTCTGCAGGACCCCTGATCCCAGGATTTTTGGCTCTGTTGTTTTCCTTGCGGAGTTCCTTTCCTCTCTAGGTCTTTCTATCTCCCTCTTCTTCCATAAGTTTTCCTGCACTCTGCCAGGAGTTTGGCTATGAGTCTCAGTAACTCCTCAATATCATGGTGGGTAGAGTCTTTTAGAGGTCCTCTGTGGAAGGCTCCTGTCCTATTACTTGTCTTCTCCTACTTCCTATGTCTATCCTTTTTGCCCTTCTGGATGAGGTTTAAGCATTTTCCCTAGGGTCCTCCTTGTTGTTTAGCTTCTTTAGGACTGTAGATTTTAGTATATTTATCTTATATTGTAAGGCTAATATCCACTTATAAGTGAGTATAAACCATGTGTGTCTTTCTGCTTTTGGGTTATCTTATACAGGATGATCTTTTCTAGTTCCTACCATTTGCCTGCATATTTCATGATTTTCTTGTTTTTAATTACTGAGAGGTATTCCATTGTGTAAATGTATCACAATTTCTGTATCCATTCCTCTGTTGAGGGACATTTAGGTTGTTTTCAGATTCTGGCTATTACAAATAAAGCTGCTATG
This sequence comes from Meriones unguiculatus, assembly GCF_030254825.1. Classification (NCBI taxonomy): domain Eukaryota; kingdom Metazoa; phylum Chordata; class Mammalia; order Rodentia; family Muridae; genus Meriones; species Meriones unguiculatus. The sequence continues at coordinate 120,770,510 of NC_083369.1, forward strand.
AACATAGTTGAGCAAATGTCCTTGTTGTATACTTGACCATATTTTGGATATGTGCCTGGAAGTGATAAAGCTCGATCTTGAAGGAGTACTATTCCTAATTTTTTTTTTTTGAGAAAGGGCCAGATTGAGTTCCAAAGTGCTTGTACAAGTTTGCATCCCTACCAGCAATGGAAGAGGGTTCCCCTTTCTCTACAACCTCTTCAGCGTGCATCATCCCTTGAATTTTTGATCTTAGTCATTATTATGGGGGTGTGGTGGAATCTCAGGGTCATTTTGATTTGCATTTCCCCAATGACCAAGGACACTGAGCATCTCTTTAAGTGTTTCTCTGCCATTAGATATTCCTTTATTGAGAATTCTCTGTTTAACTCTGTAGCCCATTTTAAAATTGGATTACTTGGTTTGTTGGTATTTAACTTGAGTTCATTATATATTTTGTATATTAGCCTACTGTCAGATGTAGGGTTGCTGAAGATCCTTTCCCAGTCTGTAGGCTGTTATTTTGTTCTGATATCAGTGTCCTTTACTTTACAGAAGCTTTTCAGTTTCATGAGGCCCAATTCATTAATTGTTGATATTAGAGCCTGTGCTGTTGGTGTTTTATTAAGGAAGTCATCTCCTGTACCAATGAGGTAAAGGATCTTCCTCAACTTTTCTCCTAACAGACTTAGTGTGTCTGGTTTTATGTTGAGGTCTTTGATCCACTTGGACTTTAACTTTGTGCAGAGTGATAAATATGGGTCTATTTGCATTTTTGTACATGTAGCTATCCAGTTAGACCAGCACCATTTGTTGAAGATGTTTTTTTTTTTTTTCCCCTATTGTATCGTTTTTGGCTTTTTAGTCAAAAAATAATTTTCTGTAGGTGTGTGGGTTTATTTCTTGGTCTTCTATTCGATCCCATTGATTCACCATTCTGTTTCTATGCCAATACCATGCCATTTTTTTATTACTATTGCTCTATAGTACAGCTTGAGATCTGGAGTGGAGATACCTCCAGATGATCTGTTGTTGTACAGGACTGTTTTAGCTATTCTGCATTTTTTATTTTTCCATATGAAATTGAGAATTGTTCTTTCAAGGTCTGTAAAAAATGTGTTGGTATTTTCATAGGAATTGCATTGAATCTGTTGATTGCTTTTTGTAGGATGGCCATTTGTACTCTGTTACTCCTGCTACTCCATGATCATGGGAGATTTTTCCATCTTCTGCTATCTTCTCCAATTTCTTTCTTCAGAGACTGAAAGATTTTTTCATACAAGTATTTAACTTGCTTGGTTAGAGTCACACCAAGGTACTTTTTGTTATTTGTGGCTGTTGTGAAGGGTGTTGTTTCTCTAACTAATTTCTCAGCCCATTTTTCTTTTGTATGCAGGTGTGTTTCAGTTTTTTTTTTTTTTTTTAGTTCATTTTGTATTCAGTCACTTTGCTGAAGGTGTTTATCAACTGAAGGAGTTCTCTGGTAGAATTTTTGGGGTCATTCACTTATAGTATCATATGATTTGAGAATAGTGATACTTTGACTTCTTCCTTTTACGACTTGTATCCTTTTGATCTCCTTAAGTTGTCTTATTGCTCTAGCTAGGACATCAAGAACTATATTGAAGAGATAAGGAGAGAGTGCACAGCCTTGCCTTGTCCCTGATTTCAGTGGGATTGATTTAAATTTCCCTCAGTTTAGTTTGATGATGGCTGCAGGCTTGCTGTATATTGCTTTTACTATGTTTAGGTATGTGCCCTGTATCCCTGATCTCTCCAATACTTTAAACATGATTAGGTGTTGAATTTTGTCAAATGATTTTTCGGCTTCCAAGGAGATGATCATGTGGTTTTTTTTCCTTCTGTTTGTTTATATGGTGGATTACACTGATGGATTTTCATATGTTGACCCACCCTGCGTATCTTGGATGAAGACTACCTGGTCATGGTAGATGATATCTTTTATGTGTTCTTGGATTAGGTTTGCAAGTATTTTATTGAGCATTTTTGCATCAATGTTCATAAGCTAGATTGTTCTGAAGTTCGCTTTGTGTGGTTTGGGTATCAAGGTGACTGTGGCCTCATAGAATGAGGTTGGTAATGTTCCTTCTGTTTCTATTTTGTGGAATAGTTTGAAGACTGTCAGCTCTTCTTTGAAAGTCTAGTAGAATTCTGCACTGAAACTATCTGGCCCTGGGATTTTTTTGGATGTAAAACTTTTCATGATAGCTTCTATTTCCTTAGGGGATATAGGACTATTTAATTTATTTACCTAGCCTTGATTCAGCTGTGGTAAGTGGAATCAATTATGAAAATTGATCATTTCATTTAGATTTTCAAATTTTCTTGCATATAGGCTTTTGTAGTATGACCTAATGATTGTATTTCTTCAGTGTCTGTTGTTGTGTCCCCTTTCCATTTCTGATTTTGTTGATTTGGATAGTTTCTCTCTGCCTTTTAGTTAGTTTGGCTAAAGGTTTTCTTTTTTTTTTTTTTTTTTCTTTTTCTATCTTGTTGTCTATCTCTTGGTTTCATTGATTCTTCGAATTGTTTTTTGTTGTTGTTGTTGTTGTTTCTAGTTTATTGATTTCATCCCTGAGTTAGATTATTTCCAGGCGTCTACTCTTCTTGGGTTTATCTGCTTCTTTATTTCCCCTAGGGCTTTCAGGTGAGTTCTTAAGTTGTTTGTACGAGATGTTTCCAATTTTTCTTTATGAAGGCACTTAGTGCTATAAACTTTCCTCTTAGCACTGCTTTCATTGTGTCCCATAAATTTGAGTAGGTTGTGCCTTCATTTTCATTGAATTCTAGGAGGACTTTAATTTCTTTCTTTATTTCTTTCCTGACCCAGCTGTCATTGAGTAGTGAGGTGTTCAGTTTCCATGTGTGTGTAGGCCTTTTGCTGTTGTTGTTGAGGTCCAGCTTTAGTCCATGGTGGTCATGTAGAATACAAGAGATTCTTTTAATCTTCTTGTATCTGTTGAGGCTTGCTTTGTGACCAACTATATGAACTATTTTGGAGAAGGTTCCATGAGGTGCTGAGAAGAAGGTAAATTCTTTTGTGTTTGGGTGAAAAGTTCTGTAGATGTCTGTTAGGTCTACCTGATTCATGACCTCTGTTAGTGTCACTTTTTCTTCGTTTAATTTGTTTTGTTGACCTGTCCTTTGTTGAGAGTGGGGTGTTGAAGCCTCCAACTATTAATGTGTGGGGCTCTATGTGTGGTTTAAGTTTTATTAATGTTTCTTTTACAAATGTGGGTGCCCTTGTATTTGGGGCATAGAATATAAGGTGACCTTTCCCATCTCTTTTTATTAATTTTGGTTGAAAGTCTATTTTATTAGATATTAGAGCCATTTTATTAGATAGTCCTGCTTGGTTTTTGTGTCCATTTGCTTTGAAAACCGTCTTCCAGCACTTTACTTTCAGGTAATGTCTATCTTTTTTACTTAGTTGTGTTTCTTGTACACAACAGATTATTGGGACTTGTTTATGCACCCAATTCTGTTAGTTTCTGTCTTTCTATTGAAGAGTTGCTTTCATTGATATTGAGAGAGATTATTGACCAGTGGCTGTTAGATCCTTTGATTTTGTTTTGTTGGTTGTGGTAGTGTGATGTTTGTTTGGTTACTTTTAGTTTTACTGTAGTGAGGTTTTTTTATTTCCTGTGTTTTCCTGAATGTAGTTAGCTTTCTTGGGTTGTATCTTCTAGTATCTTCTGTAAGACTGGATTTGTGAGTAGGTATTGTTTAAAACTTTTTTTTTCTGTTGTTGAATATCTTTTTTCTCCATGTATGATAATTGACAGTTTTGCTGGTATAGGAGCCTGGGCTGACATCTGTGTACTTTAGGAGTCTCCATGATATCCATCCAGACCTTTCTGGCTTTCATAGTCTCTGATGAGAAGTCAGGTGTGAGTCTGATGGGTTTGTCATTGTATGTTACTTGGTCTTTTTCCCTTGCAGCTTTTAGTATTTTTTCTTTGTTCTATATACTTACTGTTTTTATTATTATGTGGCAAGAGGATTTTCTTTTCTGGTCTAATCTAATCTATTAGGTGTTAGGTAGGCGCAGTCCTCTTGAAGAAACAGTGAGCCCTGTAGTTTGGTCAGTTTAGCTAGGGATACAGGTTGCATCTTGGAGCAATGTCTGTTCTGTAGGTCTGAGGTTGGAGCTGTGTGTGTGCCCCAGTACCCAAGTGGTAATAAGTGGCAGATGAGTACAACACTCAGAGCCTGCAAGGATTAGTTAGGTGTCCTGACGTTGGACCTGATGTTTCCCTCAACTTGGGGTTTCTTTCCGACAGAGAGACCCAGTCTGTGGTGTTTTAGGTTCCACAGTTCAATCTAGGTTGGTACGTAGAGCACAAAGGTACAGGCAAGTGGCTCTGCGCTGGTGACTGAGCACCTGCTGGAACCTGGAAACTTTTCGTGGTGGTGGTGGGGATGGTTCGGCTGGGTACCCTGAGGTTGGACCTGATATTTCCTTCACCGTGGGGTTTCCTCCTAACAGGGAAACCTAGTCTCTGGATCCCTGGGGCCCACAGTTCTGTCTGGGAGGGTGAGGTGGCATGCAGGTGGGTCTCTGGGCTGGCACCTGTACACCTGCTGGACCCTGGGATCTTTTCCAGGGTTTGTCTGGGTGATCTGACATTGGTCCCGATTTATTCCTTCACTGTGGAGTTTTCTCTCAATTGGAAAACCCAGTCTCTGGAGTTGTGGGGCCCGCAGGTCAGTCTAGGATGGTGATCAGAGCACACAGGCATGTGGCTCTGGGCTGGTAACTTAGTGCTTGTAGGGACCCGGGAACTCTTTTGGGGTTTAGCTGGGTGACCTGAGAATGGACCCGATTGTTCCCACACCATTGGGGTTTCCTCTTGTCTGGGAAACACAATCATTGGCATTTTCGGGCCCACAGTTTGCCCTGTTGTTCGCTGTGCAGTCACTGCTGTCCCGCCTGTCAGACGCAGTGTCCTCTCGGAGCTGCCATAATGTAACTCCCCAGAAGAGTGATATTTTAAAAGACAAATTAAATGTTGGTGTTCAACAGTGTGCACTTGGTGCTGCTATAAATTAGTTTCTTTAGAATTTATGAGTCAGACCTCAGCAATTAACTGACAGCTATTCAAAAGAAATCAACTATGAGGGAAATTAGATGTACTGACATAAATAACATAATCAAGACCTACTGTATTTAAATTGAAATGTGTTTTTTCATCCTGTTTACTTGTTTGTATGTGTGTTTGAGAGAGAGAGAGAGAGAGAGAGATTTTCTGCTCACTGAGACATGAATACCTTATTTGTTTCAGGATCAGATTTGCAAGTGTGTCTCCCCAAGGGCCCAACATGCTGCTCAAGAAAAATGGAAGAAAAATACCAACTAACAGCACGGCTGAACATGGAACAACTGCTCCAGTCTGCCAGTATGGAGCTCAAGTTCTTAATTATTCAGAATGCTGCGATTTTCCAAGGTGAGTTTGGGGAGATCATTTTCTATGTGCTGCTCAACGGCATCATTATTTGGGCAATGGGCTTTCAAATGCTAAATATAATTTATAAATTACCATTCCAGCATGTACGCTTGATATAAAAACCTCCCAGTGAGAAACCCTGGATAAGGAAACACACAGTTTTTAAAGAAACTTCATTTTACTGTTTGAAAAAGTGGATACTATTAAAACTAATTGTCCAAGGACATTCTGTTTCCCTGTATGTAAAAGGCATAACACACTGCTGAAAAAGTCAGTGACAATTTTCTCTGTTAGTCTGTAAGACTTGTTTTCAACCATCACAATGATCACCATCACCACCAAAACAACTCTATAAATTCCAAGGCCAATTTTTTTCCAGGGTGAATCACATTCCTATGGCATATCCATAAACTCCTTCTGACCACTAGGACCATTTCCATTTAAGAGGGAGAAGCTGGCTTGTTGGCCAGTCATTTTCTAGTTTGTGTGAGTGAGTGGTTTCCTCTCCTCTCCTTGTGAATGTCAGTTCTCACCATGCTTCTCTAAGAACTGTGAAAGGATGGGCAGCAAGCATTTCTATCCTTAGTAATTTACAAGAAAGCTACAGCAGTACAGGGAAGACTTTCTCAGATTAAAGATCAATTGGAGATGATGGTAGTGATAAGAAGTCTTTATACAGTACTGTGGGATTTTAAATAATTAACATCTGTCACTTTATTTAATCTTCACAATATACCTATGAGTGGGCTTTTCTTATGTCAGTTTTATTGATGAAGATTCAAGACCAGAATGATTAGGTAATTTTCTGAGGCTACACAACTAAAATAGTGAAGGAAAGATCTGAAAATCCAAGTTTCCTGGTTTTTAGGGTCCATGATTTTTAATCACCTGACTTAGGCTACCTCTTGTGACTAGGAAAATTACTTGCAGATACAGAGATTTTCTTTAAAGTGTGTGTTGGGGGTTTCTGTGTGTGGGTATGCCCTTGGTAGTATGGGTGTGTGCACAAATATATGCATGTGTGGAGGCCAGAGGTCAATGTTGTTCATCTTCCTCTTTCACTCTCCATCTTTAGTTTTTTTGAAAGAGGGTTTCTCACTTAACGTGAACTTCACCTATTCTGCTAGGCTGGCCAGCCAGTGAGCTTTAGGAATATTCCTCGACTATGGGGTTACAGGACCACAGTACTACACATGACTTTTTATGTGGGTGCTGGGTATCCAAACTCCTTACTTTACTGGCTGAGCTATCTCCTTAGCCCTCTTCTAGCCCTTCTAAATTGAGCATAGGGAATCAGCTGCCAGTTGCCTGGAAAGGTAGTCTTGGGGTCAGAGCTAACACTTCTGACTACTTGACATGATAAAGTTTCATATTTACAGGAATTCCCCTCTTTGACTTTTAAGGTGGGGTGATTATACCTTATTTTAGGTATTAACACGAAATCATCATTATTAGCTAAAAATGTTCAAATTAGCTAATAAAGCAATCATTCACACCAGTCTCTTGTTTCAAAAGCCTCCCGGGATATTGATGTTAGGTTCGTTATATGACGTACAATATAAAAACGTGAAATCTTTGCTAACCCATTTATACAGTGAGGCTCTTGTGAAGCATTTTTTTTTTGAGACTAACAATTTAGTGATAGATTGAATAATTCAGCTCCATTTAAAAATGACACCCAGCATTCATGTACTGAGTGCTTAGATTGGTTTTGGAGTTGATATAGTGGCTGGAAGCGGTGTAATAAGTAATGTGACAAGAAGATTGGGTTGAAGTGGACAGATGAAACTTAGTCTTTGAGGCATGAGGGCACTTGGTGAGAATGGAATATCAGTGATTTATTTTAGTTCCTAGACTACCATCCCCACGTTACTTCTCAACCATTGTCTGGTGAGTTGGAAGGGCAGAGTGATGACGCTGGTATCCCAGTCTTCAGACAGCTGTTACTGCTGTCCACCTGAGGGTCTTTGTTGTTGGGATGCATGCACCTGTCCAGTCTTGCGCTTTGCATATTGTATCTTATGAGGCTGGAACAGCATGAGACTAAGGACAAAAGTACATCCTGACAGTGTTTTGATTGGACTGGAGTCAAGATATGGCTGCTATTATATGGGAGCTGAATATTAGTCAAATGAGCAGGAGGAAGAAAACAGAGGCAACACCTACTACTGATGTCCTCTCTCTGTCTCTGTCTCTCTCTCTCTCTCACAGACATATATAGGAGTACGTGTGTGTGCACACACACATTTATTTCTAGAATTGCAGGCACAGAGAAAAGGACAATTCTAGCAAAGAAGTATTGAAACCACTAAATGATGCCAACTTCCTTGTGCTGTCATTCTTGCCATCATGTCTACTCCCTCTTTATCTCTTTTCATTCTATTTTAGTTTCTTTAATTTTATTTCTAGTGTGCCTCACTTAAGAAAATAAAGCCAACAAGAGAAAATAGAGCACAATCACAGACCTCAAAGCACTTATGTTATGCTTGGAGAAGCATTGACCACAAATCCATTCTATAACAAAAACATTTTGAAGAAAGAAGGCCTCAAACAAGGGAGCAGTATAAGACAATTGCTATGAAAGCTGGCCATCTATTTCCTTTTTCTCATAAGTACTTATTATTCCCATGAATTGGAATTGAGAGGCACAATTGTTTTTGCTCTAAACTAAACATTCTGGTAGACCAAATTTTTGAGAAAATTGCCTTACTACTTTGTTTATGTGAGCTTTGGTGAGGTAGCTTTTGTGAGCTATTTTCTCCACCACGTGCAGTTGGAGCAAGCTTATCTTATTCTTGGGCTAGATTCTCAGTCTCTTTAGAATTCTATCAGCGGCCCTTACTGGAGGCATTTCAGTACTGAGGATGCTTTGCAGATATGCGCACAGTTCCATGAGCAGTCCTTACTGCCTCAATTTGGATTTTATGTCCTCAATTGTAGGAAGCCTTTGCCCTCATAAATGAGCCTGGGGCCCTTTGCTACAGTGGTTGGAGTGCTCTAATGCTAATGCTGTTTTGATAATGATTGAAGCATTAAAAAAAGTTGTTCTTTATCCTCAATCTTTGCATTGCCTCGTTTCCTAAATTTAATTTACTTAGATGTGCTTAGGAAAATGGGGCAGCACAATCGTTTTTTGTTTCTGCTTAATTAATTCTTTTTGAGAAACTCCACTGAAAGTACATTTTCCCTTTGCTTTCTCTCTTTTCTCTTCCCTACTTTATAATAATGAGGATAGATAATAGTGAAGATTTACTAAGTTCCTACTAAATGATGCTTACTTTTACATAATTATCTCATTTAATATTTCTAGCAACTTTATGGGACCTGTAGTATAATCATCATGAGTTGATAAATAAGGAAGCTCTAAGGTACCACAGTATATCCTAAGATATCTGTCCTATGACATGGTTCTTCTTGGTCTTAGTTCAGTTGAGACAAAAACAAAATTAAGAAGTGGTGGGATTTATGGTCCCCATGAAGAAAAAGGAGACCTGAAATTTCATAAATCTGATACCTCCTCATCCTTATGATTAGAATTCTGTTTTCATTGGTGGAAGTTCATTATGACTTTCAGCCTTATACTACCAGGAAATATTTGGGCATGTGTCCAGGGTTTTCCTCAAAATTGAATGATTCTGGTCTTCCCCAAGGTGCCGGAGACTGGGGGAGAAAAAGCTCTTTAGTATGCATCAACACTTTGCTTTTGCTGGAAGGTGACTATCTCACAACTTGAACTCTTGATCAGAGAGAAAAAACTGTGGTTATGTTGCAGACAGCTCTACATTCTCTACAATGCCATGGAGCTTCTCCTTATGTAGTTAGCTCCTCTGAGAGCTCCCAGGGTCCTTGCTTGGAGCCTATTATTCTTATTAATGCATAATCATTACAAGCCCGATTTTCTGACTTTCTAGCTATTTAGTAGAGAAGCAATTGGATGGAAGTGTGGAAGAATGCTATAGGGATGTGTATGCATAACATGAAGCAACACGTAACAGTAAGAATGGACACTATAGAAATGGACTGAGTAACTCACTTCATGGCAGTTTATAGAGGGCTACATACCTACCCGCTTCAGTAGCCCCAGACATATTGTAGGTACTTCATATTGGTTATTGCGAAACAATATGGGAAGATCAGATTAAGTTCATTCTATTTGATTAATATTTAAATCTCAAAAAGCTTTAACTAATTGTTGTACTTAAGAGTATGAGAAGAATGCTGAGTTTAGGCCAGTGAAATGGTTCAGTTGCTAAGGGTTCTTGTCACCAAGCCTGATGACCTGAGTTCAGTCCATGGTAGAAGGTGAGAACCAACTTCCAAAAGTTGTTCTCTGATTTACACACATGCATGTGCTCATATACACACATCCACACTTATAAATGCAATAAAAGCTTTTAAAAGAATATTGAGTTCTGAGTCATAAAATCCAGGCTAATACAAGATCTCCATTTATAGTTTCATGGTTTAGGAGACATTATTTAGACTGGATTATCCTTCTTTGCCACATCTGTAAAATGGAGCTAAAAATTCTAGTCATAGTATGTGGAAATGTCTTACAACCAATAATCATTAATTACATTCCTTACAAAGAAAGTTCCTTTCTGTTGACACTTAACCCCAAGAAATGATGAGGGACATTGGCCTCTTTGAAGCTGGACTTCGTGAAGAGCTTGAGCAACTTCTGCCACAGATTGATGCTAGGGATCTAGGTAACTCCAGAGCACCAGACCCTTTAAAAAGGGGATATGCTTTTAAAAAAGCTCTTGCATGCATGCAGTTTTGCTGTTTGCAATTTTTGTACTGCCAGAATCAACTTGCTTTTCTATTCTCAAAGTGTCTCTTCTAGATGGTGTGTGTGTGTGTGAGAGAGAGAGAGAGAGAGAGAGAGAGAGAGAGAGAGAGAGAGGAGAGAGAGAGAGAGAGAGAGAGAGATCTTACTTAAAAAAAGGAATAAAAATATTTTAAAAAGTTTTTTTTATGCGTGTGTGTGAGGGTGGGTGTTATTTTGTATGGTATATTTTACACACAAACATGTTACTAGTTTAGAACAAGTGTGTCATATTCAAGAGTAGGTGTTGGGGAGGCCAGAGGCCAATCTTATCTTTTTTTCTTCAATTACTTCACCTTATTGATTTGAGACAGAGTCAGTCACCAAACCTGTACCTTGCCCTTTTAGCTAGACTGCCCCGAGATCCACTAGTTTCTATCTAAGTTTAGTGCTAAGGTTACAGATGCACTCTGCCACTCCGGGCTATTATGGGGGTGCTGAAGACCTGAACTCAGGTCCTCATGTCTTCACAATAAGCATTTCACCAGGGGGCCATCTCCCTGCCCCCAGGCCACACTTGAGTTGTTTTTCTATCTTGACTAGAGGCAAAGGAAGGTGTACCCTCCTGGCCAGTAGTTGATTGCCACCCATATTGGGGGTTTGCTTTCTTCTACCTGTTTACCTTGGAGGAGCTGGATAGAGAATAATGCCTTTGAGTGGGAAGAGGGCAGCAGTTTCTTTGTTGCTTTGGTTGCTTTCTGCCCAGCTTTCTGTTTCTACCTGTCAGAGTCCTGTCTCTCCTACTCCCCCTAAATAAAACTGACCTTGGTTAGAACATCCTTTTCTATCATCTCTGAGCAATTTCCCCAGTCATTTCTGCTTGAAATAACTGGGGGAATGTTATTTAAGCAGATCTTTTATTTATTTGTTTGTTTATTACTTCACAGTTAAAATTTGACTAAATGATTGCTTGAATGTTGATAAACATGTTTTTGTGAGTCAATCATTTGTGAATTTAAATTTTGAAATGTGGTGGGGTTTTTAAGTGAGTACTGAGCAATTTTTTCTCCATTTCACAATCACCCCCCACTGCCTAGCCCTGCTTAGGCTGAGCCCCACTGAGTTTGAAACTTTTAACTGCTGGCCACCCTGTCACAGCCTTCCTTTGTTGAAAACAGTGTGCCTGAGAGAATAATTGCATTGATGTCTAATCAGGACTTAATTCATTTGTTGGAGGTAAATAGAATAACATTCTGTTGAATAGAAGAATTTTAGGAACACAAACCGTGACCACAAGTGAAGTTAGATATCCTCAAAAATGTCAATTATTAATCAGCCCACTCATCTGTGTAGCAAAACTCTACTAATCCCATTAGAAAGGGGAAATGTCTAATCAGAGCACAGAAGGTGCTGGCTTTAATTAGTGGACTTTTATGGTACTGTCTCAAAGAGGTATTTTGGTTACAAAGGTTTTTTTATACAATTCTTTTGATTATTAGGACTATTGGACAAATAACTGGAAACAGAGTGTTTTAAAGTCATTCAGTTTTGGTCTAAGAACTTTTGGATTCCATTTGGTTTTGAAATTGTTGTGGCTTTAGCTGAGCTGGAGCTAGGGGAGTTTCAAACCTTTCCTGTGCCCCCTTATTGATTTAGGGATAGTCAGTCATTAAGCTGAAAACTGTTTAATAAAATGAGCTTAGAAAAATGACTCAGTGTGCAAGCAGAGACTACTCTAAGGCCACCAATGAGGTGAGAAGATTATGCAGATGAACTCCCTGTTCATGCCCCTCCAGTTAGCCCCACCTCTTGCCCTCCTCACCGCTGTCCACTTTTATCGCTACCATGCCCCACAAAGCAAATCAAGGACGCTTTTCCTGCCCTGGAGGAACTTCCAGGAAGACTCTTACTTTGCCTAGACTGATTGCTCCCCATCCTTCCTCCCCACTGGGCTTTGTTTACTTTCTTAAAACATATGTTCCTCCTCCTCCTTTTTTCTGTTTCACTGCGTTGCAGTACCTGATATGGGAGTAATGAAGCATATGTTTGAGAGATTTCAATTCTCCTGACAGTTGAATGGAGGTAGAAACAATTTTCCTCTGAGCTGGAAGTGGTAATGTTGAAATTAAAAACACTTTTCCTATGACTGTGAGACGCTTCCAGGGTTAGGGACTCCTCCTTTCTCCTTCAGTCCATCTTCTCTTCTCCCATCTCTTGCCCACACCCATGCATTCCTCACCCTGGCTCAGTTGTCTCATTCATCATCTGGTGGCCTTGTATTTCAGGTCTAGGCCCCGTAAGTTGCCAGATAGAATACCAGCATAGGCACAGCTAAGTCTCTTCATCTCCTTTGTTTTCCACTTCTGCAATGTAATGCAATGCAATGCTTATGGATACAGCCTCAGGGTGAGGTCAGCTGGGCTCAGATTATTCTAGGTGAGAATAATAAGCAAACTAATGTGGGGGAGGGAGCAGTGGAGAGTTTTAGTGTCGTCAGGACCTTCTTTTATAAATAGGCACTGAATGAGTCAGTGAGAGAAGAAAAACTTCCTGCTCTGAACAGTTTCATTTTTTATTTATTACATTGAAACCTCACACTAAACCTTTCCGCACAGCGCCATGCAGTGCCATGGAATGTACAGCAAGGTGGGCAGCGGAGGCCCCGGGGATGGGGGTGGGGTGTGGAACCCGGTCTGTCCTCCGGCTCATCCAGGTACTTGAACAAATGTTTTCCAAAAATTTGTCATGGAAAGTGATTGAAATAAGTTACCAGGACCACAGTTACCAGTAACAAGGTGGCTGCAGATGAATATCCAACTTGAGTAGCTGCAATGTTTAAAAAAAAAAAAACTTCATTGGTTTGGGTGCAACACATGTTTTGGATTGTAAAATGAAGTATTAGTCAAGAAACCTTGAACAGAAGCAGGTGATGAAAATTAGTATTTTATTTGATATTAATTAAACAAGTTATATAGAAACAAACAGTTGATTCTAAAGAAAGAAAGGAAGGAAGGAAGGAAGAAAGAAAAAAAGAAAGAAACTTCACATCAAGCCTGTGAAATTGGCACATTGTTAGTTTCATTTTACTTCTGAGGAAGTTTCGGAGGCTTAGGGAAATTATGAATCCAAAGGAGCGTAGCCAATACATGGTGAAGAGGAATCAGACCCAGGAAGAACAACTCAAGAGACCATGCCCTTAAGTACTATATATTAGCCAGCTTCCCTGTATTTTGCTTTGTGGTTATGGGCAGAAATTCAATTCTCTTTCTTTCGAGGGAAATATATTCCATTTTATTTGAGAACTTGCTGAGCAGTACCTAACATGTCCAAAGGCAAGTCCAAAGGCAGTACCTAGCGTGTCCAAAGGGTTTCAAAGATTTAAATGACCACCTTCCTACCACCTGAGAGTTCAAAACTCACAAAACAAGACATTTGTACACGGTTAACATGGGTATATGGCACTCTTAGAGAAATGCTGCATGAAAAACTTTTACAGTTTTTATACCAAGTTGGAGTGGAGCCATATTTACTGAAGCTAAAAGTTTCTACAGTTTTAAGGACTCCTTTCCTAGGAAAAGGATATTTGAAATACCAAAACCTTGTGGGTCTTCTGGAAGTGGGTGTGCCAAGGTAGGTCCCTGTAGCTCTTGTCATCAGCTTTCTAGCAAATCTGTCTCCATAGAGACTTGAAAAAAAAATGATTTCAACTAGTAGCTGGACATTCTTAACCGAGGTGGGGGAAGATGTTCCGTGTATCTTCTCTCCACAGATGTGGTTTTGAACTGAAGATGAGAGCAAGTGAGAGAGTCAGGTAAATCAGTGTCCGTTTCTTTCGCAAGTCCAAATTATTAATCATCTCTTAGATACTACTCTTTCTGGACTTGCTGTCACTGATCCTTCTCTTTTGAGAGTATGGATAGGGCTAGTGGGCCAAGAATGCGTTCTTCAGTCAGGCTACAGTCTAAGTTCAGCTCTGTCATAACTCTTTGTGACCAAGGAAAAGTTTCTGTCCTCTGAGCCATTAAAGAAAAAAGGGCTGTGAGGTGAAAGCTGGCCCTTGCTACAGATCCTAGGATTACCAGGTCCGACTGATTCTAGCTAGGTTTCAATGAGACTGATGGTAGCTGTTGTTTTCTTAATGTATCTTGTACATTTAAAATTGTAAATTCAATTCTATAGGGAATACCCTACTTTCACTATATCGAATAGCATATATCTGGTACATACACAGTTTTAGTGATTTTAAAGCTTTGATATAATGAACACAAGATTATTATAGGTTAATATTTTAGAGCATTTCATGTTCATTTAAAAATGGCTTCTTGTAAAACTTTGTGAATCTCACTGTCTCTCCCTACCTTTCTAGTGTGAGTGTGTGTCTGTCTGTCTGTCTGTCTGTCTGTCTCTCTCTCTCTCTCTCTGGGTGTGTGTGTGTGTGTGTGTATTCATGTAAACACACACAGTTAAAAATTTTCAAATGGTCTCCCAGTGGTCTGAACGATTTTCACATAGCCTCTGAATCTAACCAGCAAGAGGAATAAATATTCTGATTTCTACTGGGTTGTATTAGGAAAAGAATGATAGTATGATTATCATATTTCTCTTCTTTTGTAGATGTTTTCATCCTAAGTAGAGTGTAATCATTGGATGAGACCAAATCATTTCCCCTTCTAGAAACCTGTAGAGTTTCTTCATAACATTTTTCATGTTTCAGGTGTTGGTATGTGGGGTTGGTTATTTGATGAATACACATTTTCTTTTCTAGAGAATGAGTCCTCTATAAAGAGGGCATGCATCTGCATTCTGAAACACTGCGCCTCAGGAGAGATAGGACATGTACGAATGGATCTAGATACACAGACACTTGCAAAATTCCACAGTATTAACAGAAACAGATTTCTAACTCTTTATCTTCCCTGGAAACAAACACCAACATAGCCAATGAGAAAAGTGAGAGACTGTGTGTCAACAGCATTTACTTCTAGGTGTTCAAGACACTCACACCTAACATCCTAAAAGTCTAGATAGAATAGTGGCTTGATGCTTTCCCAATAACGAGGAACATCTTAGGCTTCCCTGAGCCACTCTCTCTGCTTCTGACCTCAGCACAGCCAGGCTTCCTTGTTAGATTTCCTTGTAGTGTGACCTACTCTCACTTGACAGATCACTCTGAACAAACTCCATGCCACAGGAGTGATAATCTATGAGAATGGTGACCTGTGCCAGCCCATCCAAATATGCTCCTGTGTGTTCTACCATACAAGGGGAAAGAAAATAACCTTTCTTCACTATCTCCGTGTATCAAGTAGACATTTTTGCATGTAACTGAACCTTCCCAGCATCCCTTCACAAAGGCACTATTAGTCCCATGAAGAAAAGAAACCCAGAGTATGGTCTCTTAGGCAAGGTAACTTCATGTTGAATTTTAAATTTCCCATTTTCCCCCTACATTATAATGCACTCTCTCTCAACAGTTAGTAGTTCTTCTAATTTGAGGACCAAACACACAAACTTACCTTTTCTTAGACTGAGCTTGAATTTTAGATTTCATGTTATGGCAGAACATGCAGGCTTTACAATTAAAACACTCATAAATTCAAACACTCTTGCCTTGTTCACTATTTACACAACTGCTTTTCACAAAATAGGGATAATGATTATATGCCTCAAAGAACTGTGAAAACAAAGCACAGATTATGTCAAGCAGTTACCTTTTTGCTTGCTATATACGTGGTCCTCAATAAATGGAAGCCATTGATGAAGAAAAGTGTTTTCATTCTTTATTGCAGCTGTTTACATTATAATAGTACTTTCTTGATCAATTCTAATACAAGGGAGTTTTCTTTAGGTGTAAGAATTTGACCAAATATGTAGGGGAGAATGGCTGACTCAAAGAAAAGAAAAGATGAATCACATAAACAAATACGAAGCAAAATTATAATCATTAATTAATTCAACAAGTTATCTTTAAATAAAACAACACTGTGCATAAAGAAATCAACAATAATTTCAGTTGAAAGTATGCATGTCTACTTCTTATGGCACATCTCCATAAGCTAGTGGATTATTTACTGTTCCTTATGACAGTGATGTCTTGAAAGTATTAGAGTAAGATTTATTCAAGGTACTTCCTTTTTAAAACTGAGTATTACACTCTCTTACATAAGGTCATTTCCATGAACAAATATCATGTATTTCGGCATGTTTCCTCTAGACCATTCTACTTCCCACTTCAATGCCCTTCCATTAGCCAGTCCATGTTGCTCCTTTATACAATTTTGCTTCTACTTTCCTGTCATCTTCTGCACACAGACACAAATATGATTTTATATGTCTGTATAAAATTTATAAACGAGAGAAAACATGATACTTGTTTTCCTGAGACTAACTTAATTCATTTTATATGATGTATACCACTTTGGGATACTTAGAATCTGTCCCGTCAGCATATCGCCAGACAGCCTTTTTTTTAAAACAAACAAACAAACAAACAAACAAACAAACTTTTATTAGATAAACAGGCACTATGTTTTTTATTATATAAAAAACCCCACAAAGGAACAAAAAACTGGAGAATAAAATGACACACATTCTATCTGTTGGAGGTAAACCACTACTAATATTTTGATATCTTGTCTGATATACCTTTAGTCTGTGTTACAGAGTTGTATTCTATACATAAATATATATGTGTATACATTATTTACATATAAATATACAAATTATTATTAATTAATATAACAATAATACAGTAATTCACAAATAAATACATATTATTATAGGACATATATTTTTAATGCATTATGCTGATTTTTATGTAATATATTAATAGCATCATATCATGTCAATATATTTTGTAATGTAATTGAAATTGAGTTTGCATTCAGTTAACATGAATAAGATAAGTAATGTCCATCTACTATATAACTATTAATTAATGTCCTTAATTATTTCTTCAGGATAAATTTCTGGAACTAGAAATCTTAGATCAGAAACTATGTGGTTTTTAAAGCTTATTATATATTAGTTCATAAACTCATGTTTTCATTTACACTAGCAAAGTATAAGTATCCATTTTTCTAACAATATGTTACTTGTCATTTTATAATAACCTCAGTTTGGGTGAAAAAAAAACTAGTATTCTTTGGTCAATAGGAAAACCTATAGGTCATTTGTCCTTTTATTGTGTAAATTTTATTGTTTTAACATTTAAAATTAGGTATTTATTCATTGTTCCTTATTATACACCATTTTGTTTTCCTATTGACTTTCAAAGACTATTTATATATGCTGGATATCAATACATTTTATATGTTATAAATTTTTGTTTTATTGATTTGATATTTTAACTTTCTATTCTTTGTGAATGTGTAAAATTCTTTCAAATGCATCAAATTATCCCTTTGTTCTCCAATATGCTCTTCTCTTAACCATATTAGCTTCAGCATGAATCAAATACTTATTATTTTTCCTACCAGCTACAGGTAAGTAATTTAACTTTTTTTTTTTAATATGAAGACTGTAGCATCTGATCTACCAATCTGCCAGAGCTTTTGAAGATCAAAAGAGGTAATGTATAGGAAAATGTTTTGAAAACTTGAATTGAGCCTGGTGTAGTGCTACCTGCCTGAAATTCAGCACTTGAAAGCCAAAGAAGCAGGGTCACAATTTGTAGGCCAGCTTGGGCTACATAGTGAGTTATAGGAAAGTCTGGGCTTTGTAGAATTCATCTTAATAAAAAATAATTGAAAAGATTATTGTAGGTATTTATTTTTCCTGATGTTTGTTGTCAGTCTGAATGAGCCTATATTTACTCTACAGACATCAACAGTTACATTGTTTTCCCTGGTTCTCAAATATTTCTGGTCATCAGAGTAAGAAGTACTTTTGGTTTGTAAATAAATCCACTGCAGCCTGTGTTCTGGGAGTTGGATGGTTGCATAGTGACTGGTGAAATATCCCTTGCCATCAGTCTCCTGGACTAGTGCAGACTCTAAGCATGCTTCCCATGTTCCCAACAGGGAACATTGGCTCTGAAAGCACTGTTTGAAATCCTCTCTGTGTTTACTTCTACATGTCTCTGCTCATCAAAGGCAGCTTAGGAACCTCAGTGAGCAAGTGCTTGTTCTTATCTAATAGAGCACTAGGTGAGAGAAAAATCTGAAAGCCTTCATTCCACACTCCTGTTCTTTGGGGACTGGGAAAACAGACCTCTTTCCAGCAATTAATATTTGAAATAAACTAGCCTATCAGTTAAATCAGTGACTTTGCATTGTTTGTGGTCCAAACTCTGTCTCCAAAGAATTGTTTATTGGTGAAAACCTCTTTTCTTTTCTTTTTTTTTTATTTAGAATTGACCATAATTCTCCCTGTCTACATGGCAAGTGTAAAAATTATCAGAGACGGCAGGGAAAACAATTAATCTCATGTATCAAACTAAATCATTAGTATATTCTTTCTAGCCATGTCTGCCAGAAAGTTGAGATGAGAACTTAAGTGATACATGTAACATTTTAAATGTAGCTGTGAGAGTTTTCATTTTAGTTTTGATTCAAGAGGAAGGTGTCTGAAGAAATTCAGCCTCCTTAAAGGTCACAGGCCTCTGAGAAGTTGATGAGATTAGATTTTGGAACTCATCTGGTCTTTTAATTGAGGGAGAAAGGAAGTGAACTAGGCTACTAACAGTCTGTCACGCACTATACTTGAGTAATCTTCATAACAGTAATATTACCATTAGGTATTACTTTTCCCATTGTATAGATGTGGAAACTGGGGTTAAGAGCTATTATTGGACCCAAGGCCACATCATCAGTAAATGGCAGCAAAAAGTGTTGAACTTCCCAGTCATTGGCCTTTGTATTGAGTGTTTCCCTCACAGCTACAAGATACGAAGCAGATTCCATATGTCATTCAAATGATCTTGTACATTTTTGAGAAATAGAAAATGCTGTTAGGAAATTGTACAGTAATGGTGAAATGAACAAAAGAACTCCCAAGAATAGCCCTAAACTTTTATTTGGAAGAAGACTTCAAATTCCATTGACATGAAACAGTTCCCTGTAGGGACCTAACTCGGGTGAGTTAATTGGACCCTGAGTATTCTATGGCAGCATGGCCGTCTTTTCTATTGCCTCATAAGACATCTTGTACACACCCTTCAGAGTTCATTGTAGTACTTTTCAGCCTGACATCTAAAGGGGCTGCTACACTGACAAACACAATCTGGCCAGATGTTATTATTTTGCACTACATTTAATTTCTTCCTGCCAAAGATTTAGACTTTTCTCCCCACCCCTCCCACCCTGATAAAGATCAGGGGAAATTGTCTGGTATTTACAAAATCCCATCCAGGCGTATCTGTTACAATGTTCACTTAGCAAAGTTTATTAGATTATTAGGACTTTAAACCCTTGGGCTCTTTAGTTATTGAAATAAAAAAAAAGAAAACCCAAACATCTTCAACAAATTTAAGTGGTATAATTAGACCCTGGACTTGTCTTACAGGCATTTTAGAATTATGAAAATGATTTAACTAGCGTTTGCTTCCTGAGAAACTTGCTGAGTTTGACAGGGATGAAAGGAAAGTGGTTATGCTGCTTTGGGCCCGTGCCTTAATGGGGAAAGTGATATGTGCAACTGAGAGGAATTTGCTTGAGTCCTCTGGAGAAATGACTCCAGGAAATAGTTAGCCATATCACACAGGGCCTCTGTTTCATGGCCCGGTTCAAACCTAGGCACTATCCTCCATGTGGCTCTGTCACCCCTTTGCTCATGAAGTCTACTTTAACTCGACACTTCACTAGCTTCTTTAAATGCTTCTTTCTCTCTCTCTCTCTCTCTCTCTCTCTCTCTCTCTCTCTCTCTCTCTCTCTCTCTCTCTCTCTCTTTTGCCGGTATACATTAAAGACATATAAAGAAGGCAGTAATAGAAAGGTTCAATAAGTCCAGGACATTATCAATTATGATTTATAGACATCTCAGCTTTACTCTGGGGATTTTAATGGGCTTTGCATGCAGTCACACTTGTGAGCATTGCCAAAGGATCATTGGCAATTCTGTTGCTGTTTTCTTCACTGGATGAGTTGTAGACGTGGGAGGGTTGAAATGGTGTCTCCTGAACTGGGAACTGAGCTAGCTAATAGAAGGTCCATGGGAAAGTGAAACTAGAAGAAAATAGGTGTAATAGCCCTTGTTTGTTTTAACAAAAGGAAGAGGGGAGCTGCTCCTCCGGTTTCCAAAATTCTAGAACAGGAAACATTGTTTCACAAAGAAAGAGGACTGTTTTGAGAAGCGGAGCACTTTTTGTCATTCTGTATTTACTTGGTGCAGGTGCATTGTTAAAGACATTCAAAATTCCTCACAGTTAAGCTTAGATATACTTGGGCTTTCTCTTCTTATTTTTAAAGGTGCTCAGAAGCCTTTTTAAATGAAAATGGGAAGAGTGCAAACATATGTTTGTACATTAAATGTACAGTTAATAAATGCTGAGGTAGCACAAGTGAACTCCAAACAGGAGGTAAATATTTTGTAAAAATTAATGATGTAAAGTGAACTCTCATTAACTCAGGCTCTGTTCATTAGAATATTGTGGTAATTTGACTTGGACTGAAGTTAACTTTCATCACATTTATGAAGAAAGCATCTGCTAAACACATTAATAGTATATATAAGATTGCAGAAGGGCCTGTTTAACTTGCTTGAAGAACTTGAGCAAACCCATTAATTGGGGCTGCTAATTGCAAAGAGTCTTGCTTACTGAAGCAAACCTGATAGAACCTCAAATTGGAAACACTTTTATTAGCCATGAGTTTGAGTTACTTTAGGTATGGAAAAATAATAAAAAGCAGATAATGGATTTTGGAAGAAATTGACTTAGTCTTGAATCATGTTATCTGTATAATCTTGCTAACCCTCAACTTCTTTATCTCTGAAATGGGGACAATACTTGTAATTGCTGTTGTGAGGAGTAAATGAAAGGATGCATTGGAGAATTAACTTAGAAGGGTATCTAGGGTGTAGGAAGTGCTCAATTAATATTACCTGTTGCTTATTTTTAGAAAATAATTGTAAATTGCAGCCTGCTAACTAGACTTCCTTTCCTTTAACAACTCAGATTACTGAAGAGCTACAGAAAATATCCTATTGTTAGTATCTTTCTCCCCTCCTCCCCACAAAGCAGATGGAAATCAGGGCTTTGTACATGTTAGGCAAGGCAAGTGCTGTACCACTGAGTTATACTTCACCAGCCCTAACACCCTATTTGTTGACTGTGAATGGTATGGCATTTGCAGACAATAAATTAATAAATTACTCTATCTGGCACAAAAAAAGGTGTTCATTTACTTTCTCAAGAAAGAAATTCTAGTTAAGCAGGTTTATAATTTTAGTTGACCATGAGGCAATTGAAGTTATTATGGAACCTGAAAGGTACCAGGTGGATATACATTTGACTGTTTCATTATGATATTTCTTATATTCTCTCTATGTTAAGCCTGTTGGTAAGGATACTTTATTATACAAAAAAGCACATTTCATTTTTAGAAGCTGTCAAATACTGAGAAATACAAAACAACATGAAAATCAACCAGCAGTCTGGGAATGAGGCTCTGTGTTAGAAGTCCTGCGTTCATGTCCCAGCACTGAGAAGAAAATGAATCACCCAGAGTCCTAATATTCAGAGGTGACCACAGATATAGGGGTTTTGTTGGTGGTGGTGTTGTTAAACCATTTTTCTTGTGCCTAAATCATGGGGGAAAGAGAGAGTATATCATACTGTAGACATTAATAACCTGCCCTTAAACCAGGGCATCTATGCTTCTTTCAGTTATTTTCAGGACTATTGAGATAAAATATTAATTTGTAGCCATAAAATGGACTTGAACTTGAAAATTGTGTATAATCTTATACTTATGTCCTTTTCAGTTCTTTTTCTGTTGAGGCCATTAGAAATGCAGCGCAGAGAATATGGCTTCAATTATCTTCGTAGAGCCATTATAATTCAAAAGGGCTGTGTGGAGGGCTGTGTATGTGTGTGCACCCTTGTATGTGCTGGGTGGAGATTTTTCCCTGTTGTGTGGTCTAGTGACAAGAGCACTGGACTGGGACTAAGAAGTGAAGACTTGTGCTCTGATTCCATCATGACTCACTAGATGACTTTGTGCAATTAATGTTATTTTTTTCTAGGCTTTAGTTTTCCCATATACAAAATGTGGTGCTAGAGTGGATAATTTCTATAGCACCCTGAAGCTCAAAGAGCCTGGATTTAAAAAAAAAATCACACGTGTCTGTCTGGCTGGAAAGACCTGGGGCTCTGTTGATATCTTTCCAGCACAAGGTGGGGTGATGAATCTCAACAGTGTCTTTGTTAACAGATAGACGATAGGCTATAATTCTCAGCCTATCAGGTGTTTGACTTTTGAAAGGGCTAAATTCTCCATTAGGAGTAAATGTGGGAGCTGCAGGTTATTTGTCAGTCTTTACACTTTCCATTCATAACTGCCAGCGTCACAGGCTTTGTCGACATCCCTGTGTCAATGAGGTTAGCTGTCATCAGTTCAGTGATGGCGAAGTCACCAATCTATCAACTAGCCAATCATAATGCAGAGTTCCTCTAAAGCCTGACTGAATTATTTATTTTGTTATGATGAAAATGTCTGGGCTTTATTGGGTTTTCTTTGAAGAACTTGATTCAGCTTGAAGTCTAGAAGATAAAAGATCAGTGATTGTCTTTCAGATTTTTATTCCACTTTCCTTTAAGGCTTTTCATTTTTCACAAGCCAAGCTGTTAGCTCTTTTAAGTCAAGGTGAGAGAGCTGCGATATTTTTTTATCCTAGGGGTTTAAACATGTGGGGAAAACTTTTACCTTTGATTTCTTGTCTTGTTTTTGTTATGAGGAAATTGTGTGACCTTGAGCAAACTACTTCACTTGCATGAACCTCATTTACTTCATCTACAAAATGGAATGAATCCCAGTCTTACTGAAATCTCAAGTTCTGGGGCTCAAATAAGATAATGCCAACATGTTAGGCAATGGTGGAGCACATCTTTAATTCTAGCACTTGGGAGGTAGAGGAAGGAAGATCTCTTGGGTTTGAGGTCAGCCTGGTCTACAGAGCAAGTTCCAGGACAACTAGGACTACACAGCGAAACCTTGTTTTAAAAAAATAAACAACACTAAATGAAACCAAACCAGATTGAGAGAGAGGGAGGGAGAGAGAGAGAGAGAGAGAGAGAGAGAGAGAGAGAGAGAATGTTAAGGCATCTTAGCATTAGATAGTGATAATGTCATTTAGTTGTGACAAATGTGAGGCTTCATTATTGTCATTCAGCCCGGTCCTCTTGTCTAGGTCTTTTGCAGGTTAAGTAGATGTGACTTGAAAAGTTAGACTTTCCCGAAAAATAGATGTTCTTGAAAGGTTAATTACAATTCATCTGTTATATCAGAATGTACCTTTGCTTTACATGATACTTTCATATATTGCCACAGAAGAGTTTGTCTTCCAAGGGCATAAAATCTCTAAAGGGATCCATTGAAATTTAAAAGAAGGCACATTTCCTCCTCTTCCTCCTCTAAATAATCCACTGATTCCAATTACTGCTTCCTGTATGTGCATGAGCCATCCACCGAGGTCTGAGCAACCTACCGGTACCTGTGGGGAGTGGTTATGATATGTATACATTGTATTAATGTATGAAAACACCAAAGAACAAAGCAATCATATTCAACTGAAAAATAAACAATTTTCAAATAAAACCGGAGTGCTTCAAACCATTAGGTAAAGCCTAAACATATATATAGCTTCAGGAACTTGGAAAAGGGGAAGTAATTTATCATTCTTCAAAGGTGCTGTGGCAGTTTTGGAGGTAGGATGGAAGGGGGGGAGTGGGTAGCTGGCAGTGGGTGGTCACGGAGAAAAGATAAGAAAAAGACATTTTAAATATAGCTATTCTCCACAGCTCTTTTTGTGCCACCCCATGTAGCTACTTCCAACCCCCACTGCACAGTCGTTATTCTTTGCCCAGACATCTTTAATATAGACGGTGAAATTGTAGTAGAAATGGGCCTTTGTACTCACAAGAAAGTTGGGTGGCCTCTCTAAGCATCACTTTTGTTTTCTTTTTTTTTTTCCCACTGAGCCATTCAGAGGCTCTGATTATCAGCACAACAGGAATGAAAAGAGTAAATACCTAGCACCACAGCAAAACACAAAAGAAGGCAGATTAGAAAATTGAGAAGTGTGGAAGGAGAGCATTTGAGTGGAGCAACATGGCTGCTACGGAGTGAGAGCGTTTCAGTGGAGTAACATGCTGCTAGTGGGAAGGAAACCCTTCAGGATTATCTACTGAATCAGCTCATGTTTAAGCTGAGTCAAGCATGGCTAATTCCTTTGCATGTGCTAAAGCCAATTTGCATATACAGAGAATGTACCAACTGAAAGTGCTATTTTTTTGGAAGTTGAAAAGCTGGAAATTTTATGTCCTGGATGAGACTAAATCTGTGCCCCTAGGTTTGATTTTTCAGTCCGCTCCTCCCCCGCCATAGTTGTGAGTTAACAGAGAACTCAGTCTATAGACAAGACTTAAAACCATACCTCAATACTGTAAATTTCAGGTCCCATGTGTTCCTGGCTCTAGGAACCAACACAAGGTCCCTGAAGAATTTATGGAGTGTGGGTTGTTTGTGTTTTTCTAATTTGTGGGATCTGCTTGGTACTTGCCTCAGCCTTCTTGCCTCTAGCTCCATGCTTCCTTCCTTTTCGGTAGTACTTAGCAAACTAGAAATAATGAAGATAGGCTGGGGGATACTGAGAGCATTTTGAGGGTCTGTTTTTAGCTCATCTCTGTATCTCTCCGCTGCTTCGATCTGTCTTGCTTGTGGAAGAAACATGGTCAGTTTTCTGTAAAAGTCTAGGGAACTTTAATTCTCTAAACCTTGGATTTTGCATCTATACAATGGAACTACCATATGCTTAATATATATTAAATTTGAGAATATGAAACTGTATGTATGAACTCATACATGAAAGCAAATGGCACTCTAAGAACCCATGTAAGATGTTAATTTCTTGGAGACTGGGTCTTAAGTAGCCCAGCCTGGCCTAGGACTCATTATATGGCTGAGGGTGACTTTGTACTTTTGTATTTTTCTTTCCTCTACTTTCCAAATGCTGAAATGAAAGGTGTGTACAAATGCTTGGTAAGCACTCTACCAACTGACCTACATCCCTATACCCTACATAGCATTTTAAGATAGAAGGCGGTCTTCTGACTCAGAGGTTGGGCAAAACAACATGTCAGAGGTTCAGTTTTCTTTGTTTCAAAGGATTAAGTAGATTAGCTGTAATCCATTGGGTGGGTTACAGTTATTCCTTGAAGGCCCTGAAATTGTATGTAAAGGTTTTCTATGTGTTATGTTTTTGTTTGTTTGTTTGTTTGTTTGTTTGTTTGTTTCACTAAAGGGGGTCAGGGGAGAGACAGAGATAGAGGAAGAAGATCAGACACAGAAAGAGACAGTAGGAGACAAAGACAGTAAATTATATAGCTTAAATCTGATTCTTAAAAGAATGTGTGTCTCCCAAATGGTTAATGACCACAGGACTAGCTGATCTCTAAAATACCCTTCAACTCTAATTTGATTCTATGAAAAAAAAAAAAAAAAAACTTAGCCCTGAAGAAATGGATTTAAACTTATGATTATTTAATAGACTCAAATAAGTAGTCTCAGTTATTTTAACAACCCTAAATGCAGGATTCTCAGATTTAAAAATATCCATTTGAGTACTGATTGCTGGCATGTTCTGCTAGTACTTATGCTGCCACTTGGCTTGAGGGAACAACTGTTATTTTGGGTGTTTCCTGTCTCCTTTTCTCAAATGTAGTTATTTTGTCCTCACCTGTGTGGCTTTTAGAAGTGGCTGGTTTGGGGCTTGCAGAATTAGCATTGTACAAATGTTTGTCAACTCAGTACAATAAATACCCCTTAAAGAAATCAAAGAGGAACCTCAAAACTCTAGAGTAGCACAAATTAATCATGGGAGTTGCACTGTTTGGAAACTCACTGTGGGTGTTCTCTTTAGAATGAGGATACTCTACACCATTTATTTCTCTTGGGAGATGATACAGTTAAAATCTTAACATCCTTAGCAAATTCATTCATTCACTAGTGAACACTGAGCTTTGTATTTTAATAAAGAGAGTTGGAATACAACCATTAAACTAAAAGTATGGGCTATGTTTACAGTGAGTAGAATAAAGAGGGGATCTGTCTTTCAAGTCTGTTTAAGGTCCTATCCATTGCTGACATTAGGAAAAGACTGTTGACACTGTGGGTGGTCTCATCTTGATCTTCAGAAGGGGAATATCTTCCAGCCATTCACTTAGAACAGTATAGTGTTTAGAAAAAGCATATCACTGAATAGGAGATAGAAGAGAGCGTTCATATTCTATAGAGGAACAACAAGACTTCTCTTGATACTGAGCCTCTCATCATCTAGGGATCTCTTCCAGGGCTGCTGTAACCATTACTAATAATACTGACAACAGCAGTGAGAATTTGTATTTACTGTCTGCTTGAGATAGGTGATAAGTTCTTTATTTTAATGAGTAAAGAAAGTGGAAGCTCAGCAAAGTTAAGTACCTTTTTAAAGTGCTGCCACTACCAGCTCCTTCCTGGCTTCTTTGTCTCCTGTAGCCAGTGGTTACTAGGTCTTGCTGATTGTCCTCCTTCCTCATAACTACAGCTTTTGCCCTCAACTGTACTTGGACTTTAGTTACTTTCCAACTGATGTCCCCACCAGTAGTTTTGAATCCTTCTTGAACTAACCATAAGTTCTCATATGTCTCTGACATACCACTTTCTCCAGGACATCTTCTCTGAAAACCGACTCCTGGGTAGGTTTCCCTCTCTGCTGGCCCACAATACTTTGAGTATGTCTGATTTGCTTAATTCCAAATAATAATAGATATTATTTGATATATGCTTGCTATACAGCAAGTGGTGTTTACAAGCTGAGGATACACACGAACTCAATGAATTCTCTAAACAACACTATGAAGTAAATAACATATGTATTCTGTTGCAAACATGATCAGAAAGTGTTTACAGTCAGAAAGTGATTACATTTATATAAAACTAAGCACTCTCCAACAATATATATACTTTGATGAAACACACAGATAACTAAACCAAGGAGAGAAGGAGGTGCAGTAGAGACTTGCCTTAAAACAGGTATTACTGACATATGGGTTTGGATACTTCTTTGTTGTTCCAGCCTGTGTATCAAAGGGTGTTTAGCAGAATTCCTGGCATCTACCCTTTAGATTCCGGGAATACCAAAAAATATCATCAGACACTTAAATGTCCAATGAGGAGGGGGCAACTTCACCTTCAATTGAAAACTGGCCTTTTAGCTTTGATTCTAACTTTAGTCCTGTTCTTATTCTGACGAGGAAAACTGTGGCCCATGAAATACTTTTACAAGCTAACCTAACCTTTCATTTGGCAGTGTGGAAACTGATTAACCAAAGAGCATCTTACAAGTGCTTTACTGGGGTCTTTGTTGATTCAATCTATTCAATGTTGTCTGATTTTCCCATTCTGAATAATTTTGTATATACACGTAATATGGGTGAGTTTGATAGAAAAGATTGCCTATCAAGGTTTATGTAGCCTTTAAGCTTATGTGTCTCACTGCTTTCATTTAACTGAGTTTCTGATTGTTTCAAGTGCCAGATTGTCTGCTTTGAAAGTAGTCCTTCGACAATGTCAAGTATAACTAACTCTTTTTTATCCATGGGTTCTCACCTACACATTCTACCAAGTGTGGACCAAAATTTTTTTTGAAATTACATTTGTACTGAAACCGTGCCCAGGGAATCTCTAGTCTCTCTCTGATTTGAGGGATGAGAACTGAGAGAAGATTCAGTCCTTTAGATAATACATTGTCCCAAGTGGACAAAAAATTATGAATAGGAGATTTTCTCAAAAGTCTATTATGCTGGAGATCCCTTGGATAGAGCTGCTTAGTTAGACTCTTTCACCATGATCCTCAGATGAAAATGTGTACCTGGACACACACACACACACACACACACACACACACACACACACACAAGAAAAAGTGAAAAGAACTCTGAAACCACCAGTCGATTAGCCACTGTTTAGGTTAGAGTCTTCACAATTCAATAGTCTTAAAATTCCCTCATAGACCTACAGAGAAGTATGCTTTACCAATTTCTTCAGTGTCTCTCAATTTATTTACTTGATAATTACAATGAACCATCTCATACCACAAGATCCACTAATCCTCCTTCTGGGCATAAAGCTAAAGAAGATAAAATCACCACCTCGTAAAGACATCTGTGGTGTCCTGTTATCATAGCTCTATTCATAGTAGCTGAGATCCAGAAACAATCTCAGTGCTAACATTAGCCGTCTTCTGTTACTATAAGAAAATACTTTAAGTCAGATACTTTATAAAGCAAATAAACTTAATTTAACTTGCATATTTGTAAGCCCAGCTATCATGATGACAGCTGTGAAGGTTACTTATCTACATCACAGCATGTGGATAGGATCATGCAACAAGCATGCATAAAAGGAAAACATCAGATGGTACAGCAGGAAGCCACAGTGAGACTGACATGAGGCTAAACTTACTCTTTTGTAACAACACTCTTGTAAGAACCATCTAGGGTTCTATGAAAAATACCTTCTGAGGATAATATCTCAGTCATCTGTCACAAATCTTCCACCTTTAAAACTTGCACATCACCTCTTAATACTCCCACATTTGGGATCAAGCTTCTCACACACAAATCTTTGGAAGACTAACTACATCGGAGTTCTGTAGTTCCCATTGATGGCTTAATGGTTAAAGAAATATGATTTAGCCTTTGAAAAGGATTGTACCTTACCTGAATACTGTTGTCATAAGACACGCTTAGATTTGGAAGGTGCTTTTGGTTAAATGTCTCAAAAACACTCGCTTTCTGTTATTCTCAGGCCAGTCAGCAACTAGTTAGTAACTGCTTGCTATGTGCCAAGCACTGTTGGGCACATTTAGGCATGCATATGGTAGTATTCAGCTGTATTCCTTAGAACTTAGGCTAGTTACTCTCTGGACGTGATCTCTCCCTGTGTTATTTTTATGTCTTAATTAAGGTGAAGATTTCTCTTAATTATAGAAGAAACAATTTCCTTTGATTTAGAGTTTGTTCTGATTCTATCTCCCAAATAATCCTCTTAAAGTAGGTTCATTTGTTCTTGTAGTTCCTATCCATATAAATTACTCTTTCTATAGAAAAACATCAAATTTTGTTTTTGCAGGAGGCTGGAAAATATGTAGTCGACACATCACCATTTGACTGCCTGCAATCCACCTTCTCACTACAAACATCCTAGCCACCCAAGTGAAGTTTATTTAAACTCCCCAGCCAACCATGCAAATAAGACCCCTATGGCTAAGGAGCTCAGAGGAAGGAAAGGCCAGGTCATCTACTACTTCCCTACTCTGGTTTTCATGTGGTAATTCACTGATCAGAGCTTTGGCTTGACTTTTGTTGCAGGTTTCATCTCTAAGTTAGGAAAGAAGTTGCCTCCACAATGTCATAACATCTTGGACTTGACAGGGACCTTTAGAAGCATCTGACCTCTGTGTGATTCCTCTTTGTACCTTATTCTGAGGAAGGGATTTTTTTTTTTTTTGTGGGGGGCAGTGAAAATTCTGATGCTACCTTAGGTAGGTGAGACTCCTTCACCATACAGCTTACACTCATTTGGATAAGCTTCTGCTCCTGAATGGTGATGCTCAGGCTCACCCAGTATGGAACACAGGGTGGCCAGCACCTCCTGTGGCCTCTATAGTGTGCTTGGACTACTCATTCAGGCAGGCAGTCTGACAACCACTAATGGTTAATGTCTACCAGTGCTGAACTTACACTCAAGCAAAATTCATCTAAGGGTTTTGATACTTTAGTAATATGAGATCTTATGAAATTGGATCCTAAACACTTGAGTTTAGAAATGGGTTAAGTGTTTCTTTCAGCTTCACACAATTCTTAAATCTGATCAGCATAGCTTTAAGATGTTGTAGTATTGGTAAAGATGTTGAGCAGAGCAGTTCAGTTAGCATCATGACTTATAGTTCTAGAAGCTTTTATTAACATATTAACTAGTACCTTTGAATACAGACATTAAAAGACCAGTGGAGGGAGTAGAGAGGTGGCTCAGAGGTTAAGAGCACTAGCTGTTCTTCCAAAGGTCCTGAGTTCAAGTCTCAGCAACTGCATGGTGTCTCACAGCCATCTGTAGTGAGATCTGGTGATCTCTTCTGGAATGCAGGCACACATGGAGGATGAACATTGTATAAATAAATAAATCTTAAAGAAAAAAAAAAAAACAAAAAAACAGTGGAGGAACCAGCCAGTCGTATTCTTGATGGCCCATAGAAACCTATCATGAATATGATGGTTCACTTTGCCCTTGAGTCAGGTATATCTATGTACATCTAACCAGAGGTCTATAGGCTGTCTGTGTTCCAGGACACCTATGAATTCAGCCCGCACTGATGTGAGATGACTGTGTCATATAACAATTTCAGAAGACTGGATCTCCCTGTCAGGTCTTCCAGAAACCCAGATGTCTGTCTGTGTATCCCTGCTTTCAGTCTACTCATTTTATTATAAAAGGAAACGCAGTTAGCCTGGCATGAACTTTTTTTTTAAATAAAATTATGCTATCTTCTGTGATCACCTCTTTTGTTCCCAAGAGCACACAAATTATCAAATCCTCTGGTGGATGAAGCGCCTGGAAATCTTGCTTGAGATTAATGTTAGATTGCTGAGATTATTATGCATGACAGTCTTCTCTTTCCCTTTCAAGAATATGGCAACTAGATGAGTTTTGTTTTCTCACTCACCTTCTGCACATTCCCGCACCTCTCTTTCCACACATACTGCTGTTTTTTTTTTGTTTTGTTTTCTTTTGTTTTTTTTTTTTCAGTTTTTCTTCCTGCTAGGCTGACTCTTTCCTTTGCATTTGTTTACAAGAGTAGGCTCAGTTTTCCTAGGTAAGGGCTACTTAGTGTAGTGATGGGTGCTAACAGGCCGGCATGCTTTGGACAGTGAGTCATCTATTTCCTTTTTGAGCTGAAATCCCAACATGTGATTAGATGGTGGTAATTTCAGGCACCATGGCAGGTTATTAATGTATCGTGGGTGGCTAAAACCTTTTGTTTTCTTTCAAATCAGTGGCTGCCCATACACACTCCATGAGTGGCTTTCTGCCAATTGTGTTGGGGATGATTTCAAGCCAAATTGATTGGCTAATTGCTTGTGGTCATCTGGCTTTTCAGCTGCCAGGGTAACATCCCTGGAGGTAATTTGCACTTCAAGAATTGGATGGGGGTTGGTGTTATTCATGATGGTGGCTTTTGCAGTGGGAGCAGAGGCAGCCACTAGTTTCTAGTCATGAGTGAATCACTTACTTTTAAATGATTACTGAGGATTGAAGAGTTTCTTTAACAACTTAAAAAATCCATTATGGAAGAGTTTGATAGGCAATTGACTTTTAGAGTCATTTAAACTAGCCAGTTGGGGTCTATATAGTGTGTGATAAATTCACTAGTAGGAAATAGCTTCAAAAGTGTTGAGCATTTCCTAAAAAGTGATCGGAATTTCAACTCTAGCCCTATATTAGCACATACAGTGGGATGTTTTGCTGCTAAGTGTGATACTAAAAAGTAGATAATTTATTTTTTCATTAAAAAAAATCTCATACTACTGATACCTCTAACAGTGGTTCCTTAATGTAGACTCATCAGATCCCTGAGGTGATTTTTCCATTGGAAAAATAATGTTTACAGGGACTGGAGAGAGAATGGCTCATCAGTTTAGAGTAATTATTGCTGTTGCAGAAGACGCAAGTTCAGTCCTTAGCACCCACACTGAACAGCTCACAGCTTCCTGTGACTCAGCTCCCGGGAAATCTGCTGTCCTCTTCACATGCATCACCATACTCACACACATAGATATACACATGTACACACAATGAAATATAAAATAAATCTTCAAAAACTTATGAGGGATTTGTAGGGCAGAGCATCTTGCAATTACTCCATCTCCCCCATAACCCTAGCATTTGTTACTGTCAGTCAGGTTCCACCTGTGCCAGTAAAAGAAAGGCCTCTCAAAGCAACTGCTTATTTTGACTGTTCCTCGTTCATAGTGAAATGGGAACTGATGTTATCATATTTGGATGAACCAGCTTGAGGATGATATGCTTTTGTATTACAAATAAACAGCAGGCTTGGTCCACTGCCGAGCATGGGATTGGAAAGTGTTGGTGCAACCAGCTGTTGGATTACAGTTGTTCCCATGCTATTCAGGGTGGTCTTCTTTGACCTGCATACTTGGGTATACAGATTTCACTTAAGGGACTCTTCTGGCATTGTTTCTTTGTATCTTAGGTTAATAGGCTTGGCTGATTGCAGAATTTAGGGAAGGGTAGAGAGATGTGGTAATAATTTCTCTTTCTGACTTCCCAGTGTTGAGAGGTATTCTCTCCTGTATTCTACAGGTAGGGATGAATGAGCTTTTAGATAAGAAAAGTTTTAGGTAATCTTGAATTCTAACGTTAAGGCATCTTATAAAACGAAGATCAGTGCAGAGCACGTCATTTCCACCAGAGCTTCCAACCTGCCTTCTCAACTTCCTGTTTTCAGCAACTGTTGTGTTTTACTTTCACCTGTTTTTCTATTCTTGTCTCTCGATTCTCCAAGATTTACCTGGAATGATTGTGTTTTCTAAAGTACACTGAATTACTCTTTCTTGGAAAGAGAAACAATTGCTGTCACAGGTATGGTGTGTGTGTATTTTATGCATGTGTGTATGTTGTGTGTGTGCATGGATCTGTGTGTGTGTGTATGTGTGTGTGTGTGTGTGTGTGTGTGAGAGAGAGAGAGAGAGAGAGAGAGAGAGAGAGAGGCAGAGTATGTGTGTGTTTGTATTGGCTAAGGGTTTTAAGCACAGAATGTTAAGTTCCTCCCTGGAGTATGTTGTTAATTCTAATGGTTCTCTCAATAGGAAGACTGGATCCAAATCTTGGCTCTACATCTGTGATCTTGAACAAGAAAATGTTCCCCTTAAAAGTTGTTTTCTTATTTTTATTTGAAAACTTACTATAATACAAGGCTTTACATAGTCCAGGCTGGTCTTGCACTCAGTATCCTTCCTCACCACCTGAGTGTAAGGCCTTCCTTTTGGAATAGGGTTAATAGAAATGTCTGACCCAAATTTAGGATTAAGTGAAGCCCAGAAAAGGTAGCGAGAGGGTAGTGGCATTAGTACTTTTATAATCATTCCGTTTGGCTTCCAGGAGCAGACCAAACTAGAGAAAGTGAAGGTTTTGTTCTTGTAAGTATCCAGTGTTTGACCAAGAGGAAATCACAAACTTACCTAACCTCAAACTGGTTTTGTCCCTAGAGAACAAATTATGTCTTTCAAAGGGGTAGGTGTGTGTGTGTATGTGTGTGGGGGAACACATCAATCAAAGAGCTGTCTTCAGCAGTGCGAAGTGTCATGAGAATAAACAGCTACTTCTTCCACCACACAGCCCCTCCTGCTGTTAAATGACTCTAGGGAAGAGGAAACCAGTCATCAAAGGGTCCTGCTCCCCATGTATAGCTGGTAATTCCTCAGGTCACCACTATAGTGACTAGAGCAGTTTCAGAATTACCCACTGGTCCAAGTCACTGATACATACATTGCACTAAAGCCCAGGGACTTCCTGTTGCCTCCATCTTCCATCCTCAGAGCATGAGAGTGCCTTTGTGTGCTGGGTCACAGCTAGTACAAACATACTTCATAAGTGGGGCACACTAGATCTTCTATGGTTATTTTGGGAACTACATCCCTTGAGAGATGCAGTGGGAGGAAAAAGAGCAGGACTAGATGTTCTTCCTTCCAAGTGTCATTCTCTCAAGGCACCCAGGATTTGGTTTTGATCCAGATCTCCCTTTTCCTACCACTAAGGTTCCTTAAGCTGGATAGAATGGCTCAAAAATACAGGTTTGTGTTCAAAGTGGGGCAGAGAGCTGATAACCGCCAGAGGGCTGGAGAAGGTCAGAAGAAGGTCTGAAACCACATAATGGTAGACAAAGCAAAAGATAACAGAGATCCTGGGAGAGAGGTAGGGTGGTCCCCAAGTAGAGGCAGGCACAGCCAGGAACTGCTAACAGAGCATGACTGATGCACATCGAAGATGAGTCACCTGGGTTGGAACACGGTACTCGGTACATAGGTTTAGTAAGAGGAGATAAAATGTCCTTTAACATGAAATGATGTCAGAACCAGGTCTCAGATCAGAGTTTAAATCATGGTATACTCATGTTTCAAGAGCTAAGAGTAAAACAACTCAGCCCAATCACTCATTCATTACTTTTCAAGAAACTCCTAAGGATGGAGTAGTTAAGATCATGGATATTGGAGTTATGAACTTGGGCTGGAATCCCTGCACTTTCTATTAAGTTCTTTAGGCATTTCTATGTTCCTCTGAAATCACATGCACTTATAGAGGCGCAAAGAATGTTTGCTTAGCAAACTGTCTCTGTCCAGTGGTTGCTTTCATCGAGATTTGGATTGCTGATAGCATCTTCATACCTTAAAGTTCTAATCCATTTGTTTCAGTGCTTATTTTTGTCTGTTGTCTAAGATGATTAGACAGGTTACCTGGTGCTATCTGGAACGAAGGTGTGGGAGCAGAGATTCATTTGAAAGGGGCAGGAGGCTAGGGACAAGGGGGAAAGTGCAATACAAATGCATTGGAACTCAGAGATAAATGAACCCGTGAAAAAATCAGGGAAACGGAATAGTTTTACTTATTTAGAAATTATATCTTTCTTTCCATTTTCATTACTCTTCACACTAAGAACAACTAAGCCCAAAGAAAAGCTGATGAAATGAAAAGGCGTTTTATGAGTTTTGCGTGAGGACAAAGTGTGAATGCTATTTGTTAAACTTCAGTGATTAAGTAAATGCAATGCAGAATCCTAAGCATGGGACAGAATGAGGACATTAGTGGCAAATCTGCAGAAACTCAAATTCAAGTGGTAATTTAGGTCATAGCATTGTTTTTTTTTTATTGACAAATATTTTATGATTATGTAAAATGTTCATCTTAGGGGAAGTTGGTGAAACAAATTTTTGTAAGTCTTTTGTAAATGTAAAATTGTTTTTAAAATAAGCTTTTTTTTTTTAAATTTAGAGGCCAAACTGTCTCTTTCAACAGCTGTTCCTATCATTGCAGGGTATCTGAAGACATAGGGTGCTTTTCCATTGCATAAACATTTTGAGCTCTGCCCTTTTCTGTCTTAGAAATATAACTTACATGTTTTTACATACTCTCAAAAGTTCACCTAAATGTGTTTGTTCATATTGTACAGTGTGTTTAACCAGCCCCTCAGTGATAGACATTTTAGATGGTTTCTAATTTTAAGTTAGTATTAATGATGGCGCCGTCCACCTGTATACAGATAGCTTTGTTTCTTTGAGGGTTGAGACCTAGAAGAGAAATAACTATGTCACGGAATATAAACTCTCAAAAGATCCTGATGTCCAGCATTACATCACTCCCCAGAAGGGTTAGTGGGATCCTGGAAGTCATGAGCAGTGTACCAAGCCATGATCAGTGTGCCTGAGTCTGCCTCACTGACCTCTTGTCCACGTAGCCTGATGAATAGAAGAACATACTTCCTCGTGTGCTTCCTTATGTACTTGTTTAGGAAGCACTCAGCTCCTTTCTAAGAATATCAGTTTTAGTTCAATAGTGGTTTTGTAAATTTGAGCTTTACCTTTGTTGTTGTTGTTGTTTTTCCAAACAGGGTTTCTCTGTTAACAGCCTTGGCTGTCCTGGAATGCACTTTGTAGACCAGGCTGGTCTCAAAATCAAAGCCTGCCTTTGCCTCCTGAGTGCTGGGATTAAAGGCTACTATACCTAGCTTAAAGTATATTTTTAATTAAAATATAATTACATCAGTTTTGTCAATTCATATTTTTTATTATTTTTCAGATTAGCATATCATGTAATGGGTTTCATGATGCCATTTTCAGACATATCATTATACTTTGTGCTTATTCATCTTCCTTTTCACCACCCTTTGCATGCTTCCCCTTCCCCTTCATGTTGATCCCCATAGCTTTCCCAATATCCTCTCTCATTTGTTTTTCTGGCTAGGATTACTTTCCTTTTCTCTCTCCTCTATGTATTTACTGTTTTTTTGCTTGTTTGTTTGTTTTCTTTTTGGTCAGTGCAGCTCTTCAAGATGGTAGTGCTTGGCACATTATTTTTTAATGCAGTACCTTAATGATACCTCCTTAAAAAATACCTTTCTAGATCTCTCTCACACATTCTTTCCCTTCTCATATTTGTTCTTCTATCCATCCACACCCTTATCCATCTCCAGTTGGCATCCAGTTGGCATCCAACTTGAGACCCTCCTACCTCAGCCTCTAAAGTGCTGGGGTTACTGCTGTGCCATGACACTCAGCTAAGAGTCTTTTTTTTCTTTAACTTTCTTTCAGATGATTGTGTGAAATAGTTAGATATCATGAAGAGTGGGGCCTGTGAAAATTGGAGTATATGGAATCAGCAGCCACAGGAGTTGGGAGAGTACCCACTTAATGTAGTCTGGATTTGATACAATTTACAATTTACTATCACCTAGCATTGGCTACCCCCACCCCAGCAAAGTTTCCCACTAAACCAGAATTAGTGCAATGGAGACAAAAGGATTTAGAATGTGTTTGGTGGTAGCAATGACATTTCTGTTCCTGGCTCACTCCTCTTGGTCTATTTTGAACACAGGTACCTCTTGACACCAGTAGTTCTAGATGATAGTATCACAGTAGTATGGTAGTTTCCTGTTATGTTCCAGGGATAGATCTGTCAAAAAAAATCCAAAAACAATCTGCTCCTGCTATGGAGATAGTTTTTTTCTGCCTTTGTTGCCCTTCATAGTCGTAGTGCCTTCTGTATTTGTAAGACTGCTTTAATAGTCTTGTCTTGTAATTACATCTGGAGACAGAAGACAGCATCTTTTGATGGTTCAATCCTAACACATTTAAATTGCCCTCCTAATGTTGTAAAAGAGTAAAATTATATATTCTGCTTTTCACTAGACAGCAATAAATGTCAAGGTGCCATCCACTCTGGTATTTAATTCCTTGATGCCATCTATTTTGCGGTTCCTCACACAAACCGTACAATACTGCTTCTCTATCTCCTGGCATGAAAGGATCAACTTGGAAAATAAATCTACTATTCACAACATGCTAAAAAGCAAAGGCAGTTTGTAAACATTGCTTTGGAAAGCTAGACATAGCAATAAAGTCAAGGACAGGAACCTGATTCTGTAAAGGAAACATTTCACTATATTGTCATCTACTTTATTTTTAAAGCTGCAATAAGATGTAACAATAAAAAGGCCAATGATACATTTGAGCCAAGTGATATGAACTCTTGCTAAACCAATTAAACTGTCAGTATACTATGGTTTCATATTTTCTATAACATACTAGGTCACCTCAGGACACTCAGTCACTTATAATTTTTTTTAGCCACTGATGCAAAATCAATTTGACAATTTATAATCTTATATTTCATTATGAAAGTTTATTATTCTGCAAGAAGGTTGCTGGGGAAAAAAGAGATTTCTGAAGCCCATTCACTTATCTTTTGCTCAAATAGTCAGAAAGGAATAAAACCAATCACGTTAGCTGATATTTTGAGACTTCTAGTTTTTCATTTATATGATTAAATAAAAGATGCACAAAGATGTAACAGTCTCCATCCTTGGTTGCGAATCTGAGCAATGAATGAAATTGTGGGCATTAAAAATTTGAGACAAATTCTCTGTCTCTGTCTCTCAGACAGACAGACAGACAGACAGACACACACACACACACACACACACACACACACACACACGACTTTGTAAATGTGCTACAGGGTGATCTTTATAGGCAGGGTCTCCTTATACAGCATTACCTGGCTTGGAATAGACTAGGGTGACTCAAAGTCTGCTGGGATTAAAGGTGTGTGCCACCATGCCCATCAAGACTAGACATTTTTAGTATCCTGTATTTTGGGTTTGGCATTCCAGCTCTTCGAGAGAGAGGGGGGGGGAGAGGGAGCACAGATGGTTATTCATATTTAATATCACCACAGTTTTCAGTTTGGTTTTTGGAAGCTGTGAGTTGTAGAATGCAAAATCAGCAGTATTTGAAAGACAGCCAGGGAAAGAGGTAAAGGAAGGCTTGGGGGCTTTGCACTGTTCTTATTATGAGTTTCCTTTGGCAATCCTTTCCCCCTTTCTCTAGGACAAACATGACACTGCTTTTGGAAAAACCAATGGCAGTAATAAAATACACATGACAGATCCTTTGTTTTAGGTGCTCATTAGTGCAGTAGAGGGTAGATCTGTTCTCATAAACTTGTACAGCAAACAAGAGCATAATTAACATTGGCCATATAGCCCTTTTCTTCTGTTATGAACTCAATGGCATTTCCTTTAACCCTCCCTCGTGGCTATTAATCATACTTGTAAATGCATTTGCCCCCAAAGCTTAAATCAGTTGTGTGCCTCTGGCAATTGTGGCTGCATTAACACTAGACCATTTAAACTTGAGATGTAAACTCCAAGTTCTCTTTTTATTTTTGTTTTAAGTCATAGGGTCAGAGGTCATATGGCCTATTTACTCTATTAATTTGCACTCAGCTTATAATTTAGTATTTCTAATTTGTACATGATGCAAGGACTCTATGCTACTCAGACATTTTCCTATGTTCATTGTTTCGGATATTCCCATGTATATTGGCATTTTTCCTATTTGTGTATATTCTTTCTTATATTTGAGTCTGAGCAACTGAAGCACACCAAAGGAAAAGAAAAATGCTGAGTAGGAATTGAAGAATTAAAATAAACAATACTTTGCACTTTCCATTTTGCGGAGAAAAGTATCAGAACCAAATTTAACTGGGTTTTTTTGGAGACAGAGTCTCACTGTGTAGACCAGGTTGACCATGAATTTATGTTGGTCCTCCTGCCCCTGCCTCCAGTGTGCTGGGATTACAAATGTGTGCCATCACACCTGGATTTAACTGACTTTCCCAGCACAAGGCATGGGTACTGGTACCTGTACCTCCACTGATGCTCAAAACACCCTGTTAGATAGCTGTCTATGTTCTGTGCTCCACAGATGAGGATCAAGATTCACAGAGAGTAAAGGGGTTGCCAAGGGTATAACGTTAAGAAATGGTCTAGTGGCTAGTGTAAAGACTTTTACTTAATTGTAGTGTTCTATATTAGGAGATTCTGCCATTGCTTTAGTTAAATGCAGGCTGCATAAGGAATGGTAACACATGCCATCATGGGGATTTATTTAGAAAGTGGGCAAATGAACAGTTTTAGGTGGTTTTTAAAATTAAGAATAATTGGCATGATGCCATTAACTTTAGAAAATTGAAAAAAAATGGGTTAAAAAATTACCAATGATAATAAGACTAGAGACAACTACTTTGTGTGTTTTGAAGCACAAGTAGTTGAGTCTAAAGTCTTCAGCATGCTAAACATATGCTGTACCATTGAGATACACCCCCATCCAATACCCTGGTTCTTACACAACCCAACAATACTTTGTGAACATTTCCCCATTTTATTATACAGATGTCAACATTGGTTTAATGGCTATTCACTATTTTGTTTTTCGGGTGTACAAGTAATATATTTTACCATTCCATGTTAATAAGAACCAGACTACCAATTTGAGAATGTTCCTCTAATGTCACAAAATGTCTGGCCAACATGTTTAGAATAAGTGTTTCATTATTTAGATAGCTATAGTGAAATGTACATAATGTGGTGTCCATTTTATTATTTTATTTTATTTTATTTTATTTTATTTTATTTTATTTTATTTTATTTTATACAAAGTAGTAGTTTTCTGAGACATGACCCAAAAACCTAATTTTTAATGTTAAGGTGAAGGACAAGAGTCTGTTCCCTTGAACTTTCATTGGCAATGCCTTCTGTGCGGAGTCACTGAATGCTTAACTTGAAAGGTAATTGTTTCCAGTATATCAGTGTTGTATCTATGAAAATAATTCCTGGACATCTACTCAATATAATTTATGAAGCTGTTAGTAATTAAGCTTTCAAAGGAAATTTTATGATAATAAAAATGGCATAAATGCTAATTTTTTTACAAATAACTTGATGTAAAATTATATTGATAAACGTAGGTTGTATATACACTTCATGTAAATAAATAAACCCTATATACATTTTTTGCTGGTTCCTGAACCTATTTTTGTTGTTGTTGCTTTTAGGATGATAGACTAGTAGTTGTTTATTTATCTTCATTCTTTTCTGAATTTCTCAAAACTTTAGAGCAACAGATGCACATATGTGCTGTTAAAATAACCTTACTTGAGTGAGGAAGACATGGATTCAGTATGTAATGGTCACATTTTTTAAAAGTAAAATATTTGCTCCTTAACCACCTGCTCACATTTGACAACACTGTGATGAAGGTATTATTGTCCATTAGAGGAAATTATTTGCCCAAGACCACACAGATTGGACTGTGCAAAGGGGGATTTGAACTTGGGTGTTCTATTTCCAAAGCCTGTGTAAGATAAAATATACTTGGCTCAACATACAGGGAGGTTTATTTTTACATTTTTGTCTTAAGTGATTAGAAACTAAGCAGTCAAAGCAGCTCTGGGACAAGAAAATATGAGGGAGGGACAGGGTAAGAGGGCATTTGTGCTGGTGAAACCTGGGAGGTCCTTTGGCGCCAGGGGTTAGCCTAGGGGCTATAGATCCCTGGGGTTAATAATATCTAACCCCATAGTGCTTTTGTGAGGATTAAATGAGACAATTCGTGTAAAGGGCACATGGTACAGGCTTGCTCAATAAATGGTAGCTAGTATTATATTTAGGACTTTGCTTGTTATAGGGATTAGAGGCTTCAAGAAGCCTGAGGCAGGACATGTTTACCCTAGTGAATCCTGTCACATCTTAATAGTCCTCAAACATTCCTGACCATTCAAATGCCTTTTTATTTGAGCCTTTCAAATAAACAAGCCCTAATCACCTTTCTGAACCCTACCAGCTTGTTCAGAAAACCTCCATGCTTCTTTGGGGGTGGGGGTGGTATTTATTTACTCACTGAAAATAGAGACTTTTTGTGTGATGCAACGGAAGCAAGACATGATTGGTTTGGAGCTAATAGGCAAGATTTTTGTTTCTTGATTTTTTTTTAAACCCTAGAAGGCTTGATTGAGGTACCCTCCTTTGAGACTCTTGGAGAGTCTGGGAACCAAGAGAACAAAAGCTCTGCAGGGAGGCCACCGAAGAGAGCAGGCTCTCCACCAACCTTTGTATGTTCTTCAATTTTTCATTCTGGTTTTGTCCTCTCTTCAGTCCCTAGAAGAGAGTGGCATTATCTTAAAGCCATGGAGATTTAAGAAACAAGCAAGCTTGGCCTCTCTTTGTTGAGCTTATGAAAGCCATATTTAGTCTTCTGAGGAATGTGTTTTCCCCTTAGGAGACCCCTCTATACCTGCAGCCATCAGAAATTCCATAGTAAAATCCCACATTTAAGTCTTTATGGTTGAAGTCTGTTCTTGTGTGTCTGGACCAGGTCCAGCTGTCAGACCCAGATATTATTGACTTTTTCTTCTCAAGTGAGTGGTTTACATCTGCTGGCTCCATTTCATTACCACTAATTCTGAAACACCTTGTAAGTTGACTCCTACTGCCTCTGGACTAAAATTGCACCCTTGAAGTATTCCAATAACTGACTTTTTGGTGGAATTCAATGAGGTTTCTTTTTCTTCATTTCTTTCTCACTCTTGAATGTTCCTCTTCCCCTGTTTTGTGACACTACATGAATTTCACTTTCCTTTTCCCTCTGACTTTGCCTCTCTCCTTTGGGACAGCAAGATCTTTTTTTACATCCCCTGTTCCCTTGATGTACCTGGTTCTTCAGTTCTGACTTTTTACCCATGCTCCAATGTTGCATTTCTTATTGCACCAATGGAATCACCTTTTATGTATTCTGTACTTTCTACCTATCATTTCTGATATTTACAACACTCTTCAAGACACAGGTATAAACCCATTTTATAGATCAAGAGACATGCTATATATGTTTATATTGTGTCCAGTTAGGTATATGCCAGTTAGGTATATTAGCTGGAACACAGCCATTTTGGAACATGAGTTTACCTTTTGTGAACACACTGTTTTTTTTTTTTTTACTGTAAGGCACTCAGACAGAAAGTCAATGCATTTTAAAATATTTTTATTTTATGGGTATGAATGTTTCACATGTATGAATGTGTATGTGTGCATACATCATACACACTACTAGTGCTCATGAAGACTAGAATAGGGCACAGCAAATCCCCTGGAACTGGAGTTATGGATGGCTGTGAATCACCATGTGTGTGCTGGGGACTGAACACAGATCCTCTGGAAGAGCAGCCAATGCTTTTAATTGTTAAACCATCTCTCCAGTCCCAGAATAACATTTCTTCCCTAAAAAGAAATAAAAAGAGAACAAGCAACTTCCTTAAAATCTATTTGGCATAATTCACTGCAATGCCAAATCTTGAAAATTCAAGTTCAAGCTTTTATACAAATGAGTAGTTCTTGACTATTATGTTTGCCAGGTCTAATAACATTCACATGATTACATGTTATGGGCTTCCTAGGACTGAGCATGATTCCCAGTATTTAGCTCTACTTACTTTTTTCAGATTTTGTCCCCAAGCAAACCCATCCCATTGGGGGACCTCACTAGGGTTCTACCTTGTTTGCAGGGCACCAGCTGTGTTTCTGCCCCTCTCTCCTCTGTAGGACAAAAAAGTATTTTGGAACATAAGTGATTTAGCCATAGACATTTCTTTAATAAACAGAATTTTCAATTCTGCCACATTTTTAAAAGAAAATTACTTATGAATGTTGGCAATTTAGGATTACTAACAGCTGACATAAAGAATATTCACAACTGATCTACACATACCAATATGTTAAGACAATGACTTTGAAAACCACTTTAACAGATTGTTAGGGAAAACCCAAATGCCCATTGGTGAGGATAGTGTTTCATCTGTTTGCCTTATTTGCCTAATGCCACAACATTTAAAACTTGATGCTATAAAAGATCTGAGAGCTGAGAAACTCCATGTCTTTCCGATGCCCGTGACAGAATCACTAGGCCACATAAGCTCATTAAGGATTCTTCACATGCCAAACTGAATGCTCTGTTTGGGGCCATTTTTATGCTTCTAGTACCTCTGTGACCATTTTGTTTGATGGAACAGAAATCTCCTGTAGATGCCATCATGTTCAACAAGAGCGGTGTAGAAGGTTGAAGGTTAAGTTATATATTATTCTTATGAAGTCAGGCAAAAAGAATGTATACATTCATTGAGAAATTTGGGGGTTTTGTTTA
Source organism: Meriones unguiculatus (assembly GCF_030254825.1). Classification (NCBI taxonomy): domain Eukaryota; kingdom Metazoa; phylum Chordata; class Mammalia; order Rodentia; family Muridae; genus Meriones; species Meriones unguiculatus. Next base: position 120,814,245 of record NC_083369.1, read on the forward strand.
CTATGTCCCTTCTTTCTATTAATTATGAGTTTCCTGAATTGCAGAATAGGAGCACTGAGTCAAAAGAGAAATTTACTCAGATAAGCCTTTCATGAATTTCCCTTTTTTTTTTGTTTCTGGTGCTGGGGCTAGAACCAAGGGTTTTTGTGTGTTGATTGTGATGACAAACTTGAGTCATTAACTTCCCCGTGACATGCATGTATTTTAGGTTTGACAAGTTGATGACTAAAAGTAGTCATCACAGCCATTATGCTTCAGCCCTCGGTTTTAGCTAACAACATGTACAGGCATTCTCACTCCACTTCTGATTATGGATGTGACTAACTACTTCAGTTTTACTCGGTCCACAGTGAGTCATGGGGGCCCCTGTATCTGACTCATTTGGGAACTCAGTCCTGTGTCCTGAGAAGAATTTGGCCTGATGTTGGTTAGAGTCTGACCAGTAGCCAAGGTTACCTGTAATGATCTGTGCTCCTCAGAGGGAAGCAATTGAATAGAAGGCTAATTACACCTAGTTTAGCTCATACTTTGCTAATCAATTCAATTGAAAATGATTACAGTACTTACTTGGTGTTCAAATTGTGCAATTTCTGCTATGGAAATGTGATATGGCATTCTTGTACCCAGACATGCTTAAAGACAAGTTAGTCACAAACAAAAAAGTTAAATAAGAGTACAAAGTAGTTTCAGAATCATAGGTTAATAAGGATCGTTAAGAACAAACTTTCCACTTAGAAAAAAGTTAAGTGTAGACTAAGAAGAACTTTTCAGGGTTTGAAATGCAAGCCAACTTTTCAGGGTTGTTGGTGGAAGTTGGAGCTAGCCCTCATCATTCACTTCTTAGTTACTGTTTTTATTCAAACAGGCACATGGTTCTGCAAATTTTAACATGAATGCTTTGATCAGCTACTTTGATGCTGGGAAATTTTTAATGACTCGATTTTGTATTGTTTTTGTTTTTTGCTTTCTAGTAAGAATTTCATTAATGTATTATTTATTACATTTTATTCAGTTTGTATCCTGGCTGTAGCCCCCTGCCATCTCCTCCTACTCTCACCCTCCCTCCCTCTTCTCCCCCTACACCCCTTCCCTAGTTTTGAATTGGGAGCATTTCTTCAAAAGATGACAAAAACTAAGAAAACATTTGGCCTCTTGCCTTTTTTGCTAGTGTATAAATGTGCAAGGAAGACTGCCTTACTCTATCTCTCAGCTTCACCTCATGCTTTAGCCTGGAGCATAGAAAGCAGGAATACGGTGGCAGCAGTGATCAAGGATGAAATGGATGCTGTGTGGGAAGAATCTCATAGAAGAAACGAGGTATGGTGTTTGGGGTCAAGCAGCCCCTGGTAGGTAAAGCACATTATCATTTGGAATCATGTGTTCACCACACGTGCTCATTTTTGAAAAGCTATTAATCATTTTCGATATACTATTTGCTCATTCTCTGAAATGTTCCTTCTTTCTTGAATGTTCTGTTTCTTGAAATTCCTGATTCTAAGATATTAAGGGTCAGGAATAGCATAGGGGAATGTATTCAAGTAACAATATAGTCCCATAGTGCCATATCCAGGCTTCCCTAGGAATGCTTGAGCCAATGTCTGTTGGTTCTCATTAGTATTTGCTGTAAAATACTATGAAGAAGTAGTATTTCTCTACTTTTTTAAAAGATTGTAAGAGCAATAATATATTAGTTTAGGGGACTTGCACTGCCAGGCTCTTTAGAAGTTTATCAGCTTCCAAACACAAACAGTTTTTATATTACAAAAATGATTTTTTTCAACTACACTGTAGTTTTATTCTTTTTCAATGCAGTTTATTCAGGAACCTTGAACAATTGTAGTTTTAAATGCAAGATTATTCTTTAAACTTTCTCATGAAGCCTGAAGGCTAGGTAGAGGGGTGGTCATTGAGCTCAAGATCAGCCTAGATTATGTAGTAAGGTCCTGTCTCAGAAAATAAAATCAATCAAACCAAAAAAATTACTCCTGAAATGTAAAGACTCCAAATGAAACAGGAATGTTAGTTAAGAATACTAATATTGGAGAAAGTAGAAAATGAAAGTCGCCCCTCATCATTTAGGTAAGTAAGAGTTGAGGGGAAAGTGTCAAGGAAGCAGATGAAAAGCAGCCCCGGTAGTTTGCTTTTGTCGTGAGTGCATCAAGATGGCTACATTAGATCACCCATGCCAGAATGTTAAATATAAATAGAAGATGTCTTGATCTTAGCAAAACATTTGGGAGGCTTCTTTAATATCCCTGTCCATAAGATTGTGAAATTTGACTGCATAACTAGTAATTAGGCAAATTCACAGCTGGTTGAACAACTGATTCAATGCCAACCTGCAGAAAGATGTTTTTCAGGAAGGGTGACAGGACTATTACTTTAGCTCTGGCCAGGAATTCACTCATTTAACTAACATTGAGTACCTACCATGTACAATGTACCTTCTTAACAATGACTGTGAGGAACAAAGACGGGGTCCAGATTTGGCTCTTGCTCCAGTAGAGCAGTTTGTTGGTTCTAATCAATCACAAAAACAGGCTTTTCATGATGAAGATAACACAAAGCCGGGTGGTGTGGTTTAATATCCAGGATGACAGAATCCAGATTGAAAATGATCTCAACCTGTAGGAACTCCGGTTCAAAACCTACAAGATGAAATTTAACAATGATAGATGTAGAGTCTTGAAATTTGGGCTGAAAAAAAATTGCATATGTACAGGATATGAGAGATGTGACTTGGCAGCAGTTTATGTCAAAAGTTCTTGGGGATTTAGTTGATCACAAGTTTAATATGAGCCAACAATGTGGTGTAGCTTATTTTTTCAAGCAAAAACAATTTTAGGCTGTATTAGAAGCATGTGTGCTGCTCAGACCACATCTGGAGTATTATGTTCAAGTATAGTCACCACATTTTACAAACTTTGACAAAGTTGAGTATATCCAGAAAACAGTGACCAGGATATGTCTGAAAATCATGTCAATCATGTCAAATGAGAAATGGTTGAAGAATTTTTTTAAGACTTTCTTTTTTTTTTCCTTTCTTTCTTTCTTTCTTTCTTTCTTTCTTTCTTTCTTTCTTTCTTTCTTTCTTTCTTCCTTCCTTCCTTCCTTCCTTCCTTCCTTCCTTCCTTCCTTCCTTCCTTCCTTCCTTCCTTCTTTCTTTCTTTCTTTCTTTCTTTCTTTCTTTCTTTCTTTCTTGTTTAGATGCTTCAATTAGGTACCCGTGCTGTCTCTCTCACATTTTTCTGCACATCAACCTCACCTTTCCCGGTAGACTAGGCTTGCTTTAAAGCACAATAGAGCCTCTGTGCTTATGCTACATTCATGAGACCCACCTCCACACACAAACTAGAGCTGGTTCTCAGTAGTGCTGGGCAAATGACTTAGTGAAATTTTCTGCGGTAGCAGCCTTGAATATAGCTAGGGAAATCGGGGAGTAATTATTGTACCTGCTTCTATTGTTATTAAATTAAAAAACAAACACAAGGAAGCCCTTTAAAGAGAATTCTTAAAATGTTGTAATATTTTTGTTGACCTCTTCATTGGATTTTATCTTGACATCTAATAGAATTTGATAGTAGACACACATTTCTGCTAGCTGGACTCTTCAGAAAGCCTTGTGTCCAAAAGGAGAATTTTTTTAAAATGAGAAGAAATTTTAGCACCAGTCTAAAGAGATTCAAAGGAAATGAGACACCATTTTTACTCCCAAATTAGGGGACGAATATATATATATAATTTTATATGTTTTATTTTGTATATGTATATTTTATATAGTATATATTTTATATAATATATATTAATATATTTTATTATATATATAATACATATATATTTTTTTTCCTCATTGGCAATGAGGATTTAGTCAAATGGATGCACTTGTACAGCCCTTTTGGAACAGTCATTTGGCAATGTGTATTATCAAGGGTTTGAAAACTATTCACTTTTTGATCCAACAAGTCTACTTTAGGGACTTTCTCCTATGAAATATCATTCTGAATACAGAAACAAAAGTCTTATGAACAGAGGTGTTTTATGATAACAAAAAATTGGAAACAATAAAAATGTTTAATAATAGAGGAGTGTATGGTTATATAAACTGTCAGATATGCCTTTGACAGAATGCTATAAAACTTGTAGTTTCCACACAATATAAAGCTCTGTATGTGGTGTGATGCAAGTGCAAGAATGCAAACATATCTGGACACATACACAGAAAATGTTCTGCAAATTTTTATAACCACAATGTCACCAGTGGCTGCTTTTCAGTAGTGAGATCATCAATTGCTTTTACACTGTCTAAAATTTCCCCCTGAAAATGATCAATTTCAAAATGTGGCTCATTGCATATTTAAATAGAGTTATTGAGGTTTGAATTTGTCTTGTTTCCTTTCTCCCTTCTTTCTTTTCTTCTTTTTTTCAGGCATAGCACCACAGTTCAGGCTGATCTTGAACTCACTCTGTAGCTTAGGCTGAGCTCCAATTCAGAATCCTCCTGTCTCAGTATCCTGAATGCTGGAATTGCAGGCATGTGGCACCACACTTGTTGTGCACATTAGCTGTCTAATTCAGTATCTCTAGTGAAACTAATGACATCATGAAATGTGAGAGAGGAAGACCCAAATACCTTCAGAGTGAACTTGGCTTTAATTACTAATAATAAAACTAATTTTAATTCACTTTAACTCCAAGCCTTTTAATAAATATATTTCATGAAGACTTTTTTTTTGATTAAGGGTATCCTAAGAGCCTTACAAATAAAATAGTTAAGAGCTGAGAAGAGCAGTGGTGAACATCATCACTATAGTGACTTGCTAGATAGCTTTTGAAGATGGTTATGTCCTTTGCAGTTAGTGGGTATTTAATAAAGTGTTCAGTAGATAGCTACTGGAGGTAAGCAGGGTAGAACAACAATGAATTAAGGCTGAATTGCTTGATATATACTGGAAGGTTGGAAACATGATATCACCTTGTTAAATCAACTCTGTTTTAATGGCTAATTTCATATTGCTAAGATGCTTCAAAGTTCTAGCCACCAGACCCTGGATGCTGTATAATGCATCCATTACAAGTAATTTTCATGAATCCATCACTCTGGACATTCAGTGCAATCCAATTCTCAACTCCTATTAAAATTACTAATAAGCCAGGTATGGTTGCTCATGCCTTTAGTCCCAGCACTAGGGAGGTGGAGGCAGGTCGATCTCTGTGAGTTTGAGGCCAGTCTGGTCTACAAAGCAAGTCCAAGACAGTGCTCTGTTACACAAAGAACACTTGTCTCAAAAACACCAAAACAAAAAAAAATTACTAACACTTTTCCCAATATTTATTGTTTAGTTTAATCCATGGACAATCTTTCACAAAGAAAGACATTTCACAGGCATGTTTGATGCAAACTTCATCTCTGATGATTTTATTTCAATTTTGGATTGCATATTACTCAAGCCTATCTCATCTTTATTTAATGGTAATGTTAGTGATTCTTAAGTGACTTGATCCATTTCTTTTCTTCCTCACTTTAAAAAAAGAAAGAAAGAAAGCAACATCACAATCCTCAGAAAACTGAATAGTTTGTTTTGCCAGTGACAGTCAATGGTAATCATTGATGAGCATATCATTAGCATCGTAACAGAGGAAAAAACCATAACAAATCTGGTTTTATTATGATAGCATGAAGAAACTTTAGGTTTTCACATCAACTGACCCTGCTTTTTTATAAGCTGTGATCCCGCCTAGGGATATCTGCCTTTGGGACATTTTCTCCTCTGTTTCCATATGCATTAAGGTCACTGCCTATAACACTGTGAAGTATTTTTTTATTTCTCCCATTTTATTTTAAACATTTTTCTATACTTCTTGCTGTATCACCTTGTTTGGATCACAGTGAAAAGCATTTTTAAATAATTTGTCAGAATCCTCCCTTCTTAAGCTTAAAGTTTCCTAAATGAAAATTTTCATACTGGTTTGGAATGACATTACTACAAGGCAAACACCTGAGAAACAGGGTGAACATACATATTCTTTTAAGATATCTTAAGCTGGTTGATGACTCCTACAGTTATACAATTTCAGTGCTCCATGACACTTTCTGTAGGTGTGATTTCCAGGAGATGAGTGTTCTTAAATACGGAATGGGAATCATTTGGAATGCAGAATACTTCAAAGCTCTTTTTACCTCAACTATGGCTAACTTTACAGCCTCACTAGTCTGGCAAGTGTTAAGAGCTTCATCATTTGCCTGGTGATAACTCCATTAAGAACATTAGAGTATTTCAGTAGGGAATAGTCAATGGTTCTTTGATCTCTATGTAGATGGAGATAGCATGATGCGGAAGGAGGTCTTCGGAATGGATGGTTTATGGCAGAGATAGCACAATCACAGGAAGGGTTTCTTCAGTATGCCCAAAATATGTTGGCAGGTGTGCTTTTTTTGTTGATCTAATTTCCCTATGGAGTGCAGTTCTTCATCATATGCTTTTTCAGCTTTCTTTCTTTCCCTCCCTCCCTTTTTTAATCCTCCCTCCTCTTTTTCCTTCCCTTTTTTCTTCCCTCCCGCCACCCATTCTTTCCTTCCTTGAGTGAATGCACCACAGAGCATTCAGTATTTTTTCATTCTGCCATTGTTCTTTTTTTCACATTTTTTATTTATTACAACTTATTCACTTTGTATCTCAGGTATAGCCCCCTCCCTATCCCGCCCTCCCTCCCTCTTCTCCTCCATACCCCTTCCCCAGTCCACTGATAGGGGAGGTCCTCTTCCCTTTCCATCTGATCCTAGCCTATCAGGTCTCATCAGAACTAGCTGCATGGACTTCCTCTGTGGCCTGGTAAGGCTGATTCCCCCCCCCCATCGGGGGATGAACAAAGAACCAGCCACTGAGTTCATGTCAGAGATAGTCCCTGTTCCCCTTACTAGGGAACCCATTTGGAAACTGAGCTGCCATGGGCTACATGTGGGCAGGGGTTCTAGGTTATCTCCATGCATGGTCTTTGTCTTCCCCACTTTTTCTTCTAACAGGTTTAGTGTGTCTGTCTTTATGTTGAGAACTTTGATTTACTTGGACTTTAGTTTTGTGCAGCATGTTAAGTATGAATCTATTTGTATTTTTGTACATGTAGACATCCAGTTAGACCAGCACCATTTATTGAAGATGCTGTCTTTTTTCCATTGTATGGTTTGGCATCTTTGTCAAAAATTAGGTTTCCATAAGTGTGTAAGTTTATTTCAGGTCTTTTATTCGATTCCATTGATCCACCAGTCGGTTTCTATACCAGTACCATGCAGTTTTTATTACTGTTGCTCTATAGTACAGCTTGAGATCAGGGATGGAGATACCTCCAGAAGATCTTTTATTGTAGAGAATTGTTTTAGCAATTCTGGGCTTCTTGTTATTCCATATGAAGCTGAGAATTTTTCTTTCAAGGTCTGTAAAGAATTGTGTTGGTAAATTGATGAGAATTGCATTGAATCTGTAGATTGCTTTTGGTAAGATGGCCATTTTTACTATGTTAATCCCGCCAAGCCGTGAACATGGGAGATCTTTCCATCTTCTGATATCTTCTTCTATTTCTTTCTTCAGAGACTTAAAATTTGTTTGTTTTCATACAAGTCTTTGACTTGCTTGGTTAGAATTACACCAAGGTACTATATGTCTTTTGTGGCTATTGTGAAGGGTGTTGTTTCCCTAATTTCTTTCTCAGCCAATTTGTCTTTTGTATATAGGACTACCAATGTTTTTTAAAAGATATAATTATGACATTTGCCTGTAGTGATAAATTAGATTTGAGCAAGTAATCTAGCTAGAGTACTTTTTGTAACTTTCTCCTACTTTCTCATCAATCCATTGTGTATAAGTAGACATTCAAATGCCTATGGGTGGAAATGCATTTCTTCCACAATGATTTTATTCATATTGATAATGCCTCTCCTATTTCTTTTTCAGTTAGCCAAAGTCTCCCCATCGTCATACTAGTTTCTGCTTCCTGTTTTCCACCTAGCTCTGGCATCTTCCCACAATCTGATCTCTCAGGGCATTACCATGTACCCGAGAATAGTTATTCTCTAGTCCTTAGTGTTTTCCTTTTTGCTTATCTGTCAGTGTCTAGTACTATGAAGGGGAAGAGTGCATTTCACAGAATAATACCTTTATTAACAGGACGTATGTGCTAGATTGGCAATTTGATTGTCAGACAGTTTCTGGCCAGAGGGAGAAAAATGACACATGAAACACAAAACTTCAGCACTTCAAAGACAAAAAAATGACTAGTGAGAGAAGGGATTGATACTAAGCTCACATTACATACCGATTAAAATCCAGTAGGATATCTCACAATTCCCAAATGGGATACCATGAGATTGTAAATGTACATTGATTTATTTGAAACATTTCAGCTTTTGTTTAGATTTACTATCCTGTAGATCACACTGGGAGTCTGCACCTCAGTGTGCACACAGTTGTCCAGGGCTCAGGAACTACCTAAGCAGAGATCTTGTCCTCAATGGCAGGATGGAAGTAGGCCCGGGTTGTTGGGTTTTTTTGCCTATGTAACCGCAGTGCTTCTCATTAAATTTTCTGCTGCTAGAGATGGAACGTGAAACTTTTGTTATGTTTAGCACCCGGTCTACTGTTGAACTATATCACTAGCCCAGAACGTTTTAATGGTTTTACCACAGTGTGCACCAGCCAAACATTACCCTATATTTTAACATTTGTTTTTCCGTTGTTTGCTGTCATAAATAATGCCGCCAATAGAACCCTCCTTATAAATAGAGATTTTCTGTAGCTGTCTTTACTAGACAGAGATTTGGATCTCCTTTGTAGCAAGCAAGCCGTTGGCAGGAAAGAAAGTACAAGGATCAACAGAAGGGGTTGACAGTGTTCTGTACTAGACAAGAATTCTAATATGCCTGGGGGTTAGAAAAGTTAGGTCACATGGCTATCCTTAGATACCTGTTGGTATCCAGTTTTTACTTTGTGAATTCTTCTAAGGGGAAAAGGCATTCTTATATTGGGGAATATGTATAGTAAAATTTCACTTAGATTAATATGTATTAATCTTTTTAGTATATGTTTTGTAAAAAAATTATAATTAGTTGACCTAAAGCTAATTTCTAAGTCAAATGGTAGACTCTTATATGCCACTGACTGTATCTATTATAGAAATGGGGCCTTAAGTGGTTTTTGATAGTATGTTACTGAATTAATAAAAAAAAAAACCCGCAATCATTCTTTTTGTTTGATTTGTTTCAGAAGCAGAAATAGGTTTGATTCAAATCAATTCCTGGATAACCCATGTGATTAGCTTTTTGAGAAAATTCAAAGACATATTTTTACCAGGAAAGACAGAGACCACAGAAGTCATAATTTAGATACCCTCCCCCCCTTTTAAAGAAAGGGTCTTATTTTTTCCTGGCTGGCCTCAAACTCACTGTGTAGCCATGGATGTTCTTGAACTTCTGATCCTTCTTTCCATGCCTCTAGGAGTGCCAGGAATGTACCATTCACTATACCTGCTTTATGTAGTGCCAGGGCTGGAAGTCCAGGCTTTGTGGATGCTAGACAAGCATTTTACTAACTGAACTACATCCTCAGCCCTTATTTTTAGAAACAAATACTTCATTGGGAAGAACTTCCCTCTGGGAGATGATTAGGTTAAGCCTGTTGGTATTAAGTGCTTACTATTTGCCTTCTCTGCTGGTCCTAGATCTTTTAGAAGCCTATTGTTCTTCAGTATAATAACTGTTAACATTAAGAAGCCACAGCCTTTAGCAGAGCTGAGGTATCACCCTGAGAGATTGTTTTGGCAGAGTAAGCAGGGACTCTTAGAGAACTTTTGCAATGGTCCTAGGCAAGAGCGCACATTCTGGAATTGCGTTTCTCTCTTGTCATTTTGTTGGAGAAAGCATTTGAAAAGGATATTGATTTTTAGTTGAGCAGAAAGATGTAAGACAAAAAAAAGTGTTTAATTTTTAGGACTTCTATGGATAGTAAGGTATTTATATGGCATTTTCTGAAGCACCACAGCTATTCTGTCATTTAAGAGAAAGTACCTACAGTTGATGCCATGTTCTTGTCATTACCGGGTGCTTGTTTACTGAACACACATTAGGTTTCTCAGAGTTCTTGTTAGAGGGCTCTCTATGTCAATACATACTTGATTTCTTCTAAATGCAAACTCAACATTTAACATTCAAATATAGAAGTTTCCCTGTGCCCTCCTCCTCCAACTCAAAATGCATTCTTGAATAGTTGGTACACATTTCTATGGGGCAATTGTAGTGTGTGTTTTTGCTTCTATGTTCGGGTTTATGTGGATTTTAATAACCACTTGGCTATTAGGCAGATTATTCAGAAGCTACCTAGAGCATCAGGATCTTCCAACAGCAGGCAGACAACACAAAATCCTGGAAGAAAGTAAAGCTAATTATTCATCATTTCTTGAAATAAACGCCAGAAGAGTAAGAGGTTCAGATTACTTATAATAACACTTAGATTTGTTCACTGCATCTTAACTGCCTAGCACACTAGGATTTACTGGAGAATATTGGTGCTGATACTTTTGGGGGAGAAATTAATGCTGGGGTTGGTTGGTAGTGGCTGTGAATGCAAGGCTTCTGATGTACTGGAACAAGGAGATAAAAAGAAAATGAGTATTACATGGAGGAAGTAGTAATTAGTAACTACGCTTTTGTAGAACGGGTAGGTGTGGCCACAGAAAAGCAGGGCTTCATTCAACTATCTGTGCTAAGATTGGTTAGGGACACTGTGAGATCAATACACAATCAGCTCTGTGCCCCATACCATTTGAGACTGGTACTCATTATAATGAACCAGAGCTAATAAACAGTTTATATTTCGTATATAGTATTTCATCTCCATAGACAAACAAATGGAGGAAATATACAGCAACGTGTATTGTTAGTTACATTTTTTATGCAGAAGACCTTAATCTGCAAATACTTAACAAGAGATGGATACCAAAATCCATGTGTGTGCCTTTGGAAAGTTTATTTAGCTGAGAAGACTAGACATATACAAATGAAATGTTGAGTCAGTACCAGCCAGTTGCTTATAGACTGATATTGAGCTTCAAGGGATGAGGAGCTCTCTGGGGTCTTGAGTCAGTCAGCAATGTTTCCAGATTCTTATGTGGCCTTAGGGGGTGGGGCTGAGCAGGATTTTAATGGGCCCAATGTGTTTCCAGGTCAGCAGAAATGTCCTTTGCCCTCTAGTAAGCTGCAGTGTCTGACCTGACCTCCTGACCTCCTTCCCCAAACTTGCTAGTGCATTTAACATCCTTAAAGCACACCTGGTTGGTGATCAGCTCAATCACCCCGTGTTACCCTTTGATTTCCCAAGGGTGAGTTGAATTCATCTTCCACATTAGAGTGAGTATCTACATAACCAAAACTCAGCTGAATAGAATATTCTTGTCTCTATTATGGCAATTTAATGCTGTGGTAATTTTATTGCAAAGAAAAGGGTGTTGGGTTACAATTTGCCACCCAAGTATCTGTACAGAAATTTTTTGTGTGTGTTGTAAAACGATCCCTGATGTCAATGGGCTCTCATTTTTTTTTAAACACTTCTTCATGGAAAGGAAGAAAGAAAGGGAAAGGAGCTGAAACTCAGATTCAGGAAATTTAGAACTGATAAGATCTAATTTTGCTTATTCATTCAGAGACTAGTTATTTAGAATTTATAGCTTATAAAAAGTATTGACGATAGATACAGCCCCTTGCTTCTAATGTTTTACAGGGCTTTATTTTGTATTTTAATTACAGTCCCCTCACCTCTGCCCTGATGATGGATCTGATGGTGCAAACTGGTGGTACATATGCTATGCTACCAAAGTGAGAAGGGAGGGGGGCACCTTTATTAGATCAGATTGCTGCCAGATGCCTGGAACTCTCACTGGTTGCTGTTTAAAAGTGGGCAAAAACACAGATCTAACCACGTCTAGGAATGGTGCCAGGTGTCTATACTAAGGCAACTCCAGAAGGCTATAAACATAGCCCCCAAGTAATAGGTTCTGATTTCCTACTGAGCTGACCAATAAATCCAACAACCAGTTAATTAAAAATGCTTAGAGGGAATGTACATCCTCTATGACTCACTGGTCCTCGTCAATACTCATTGGTTACAAACGGGAGGCTACCACTTTGTGTTTCAGTTTCCAGGTTAGACAACCAGGAGGTTTAAATTGCATCTGTGCTTGCCTGATACCACTACTTGTGTGTCATGGTTTATGTGTGGCTAAAATGATCTGAGGTTCCTAAAGAAGCAGCTGCTTTCTGCACTTGCCTTCCGTCTTCCTGACATCATCAAGAAGAGCATGTTTAGAGAAACTTCCTCATCTTTCATGATAGGAATTTCCTGCAACCTGTCAAAATCTGATAGAAAAACTTAATTTCTCTAACTATGATTATAAGTTGGGTACTATGTTAGCTTGGTATGCTAGAATTTTGACCTTCTAGTATGTATGTTTGTACGTATGTATTTATTTGAACTAAGGAATTTGAATTTGATAACCTATTTTAGATTTATTTTCTTTAACATGTATGAGTAGTTTGTTTGTTTGTATGTATGTCTGTATGTTTGTATGTCTGTATGTTTGTGCCTGGTGCCCATGCAAGCCAGAAGAGAGTGTCAGAAGCCTTGGAAGTGGAATAAGGAATGGTTTTGAACTACTGTCATTCTTAAGGTGCCACTTGGCTTTTTAATACCTTTGTTTTTTTTGCCCCCCTCCCTTTTAAGGCATGTTAGACAAAATTGTTCTGGAATTCACTATGTAGGCCAATGTTGCCTTGAACTTGTAATAATCCTCCTACCTCATCCTCCAAATTGCTGAAGTTAGAGGTATGTGCCCCACACAGTGTGTGGCCTTGCAACTTTACAAAAGAAAAGAAAACAAAACAAAACAACAACAACAAAACCTTTAGTGAGAAAAACCAGATGGTAGAGCACTTGCCTAACATGCTCAAGGCCTTGAGGTTCATATTTGAGGTGGGGTAAGGGAGAGAGGAAAAAAGGAGGAGAAGGGAGGGAAACAGAAAGAATGGGAGAGAATGTGTGTGAGAGAGTGCTATTTAGCTATTTAGAAGTCACGTTTTTCTTTTAGAGCCCTGAGTTCAATATCCATTATCGCAAAAATAAAACAAACAACCAAACAAATAAATAGGCTTCAGTGTAACTGTGGTATCTCTTGATTCTTCAAGGCTTTGAATGCACATTCCATCACAATAACCTACATATTAACAGTCTATCATTGTTAGAGCACCCCACTTTGGCAGTTATTTCAGGAAAAGACCTTTTACACCAAAATAGAAGAGTGAAATAGTATGCTTTCAATATTGGGTCAGTATTTTCAGAGTTCTTGGTACACAAGGTAACATAAAACTACCTATAGGAAATAATTTTACATACATTTTTAGAAAGAAAAAAAGGAGAGAGAACAATTTACAACTTCTGAGTTCCTAATAGACCAGAAAGAGCACGTTATGACCATTAAAATGCACCTCGTAAGAGATCCCTGAGAGAATTCCAGAGGTGTAAGTATCTGCTGTTCTAGACAAGGGTCAGAGACCCAAGAGCATGAATTGTAAGATCAAAAGGTCAAGACATTTGATAGGCCTATTACTTTCTCATGCCATCTAAAGAGACGATCTAGCTATAACACTCTTGGGTATATACCTGAAGGAATTTGATCAGCACACCACAGAGAAACCTATACACCTATGTTCATTGCTGCAGTGTTCATGAGAGCCAAGACAGTCAGCATAGCTGTCCATCAGCAGATGAATGGATAAAGAAAATGTAGTAAACTGGAGTTTCCCTCAGTTGCAAAAATGTTTGCAGGAAAACTAGTAGAACTGGAGATCAGTATTTATTAATATAAAGAGGATTCAAGATGATGAATTCACATTTTCTCTAAGATGAGCAACCTGGTAGTTATTTGTCTATCTATCTATCTATCTATCTATCTATCTATCTATCTATCTATCTATCTATCTGACATAAAATTATGTAGTAAGAGAAAGAGGTCTAAAGGGAAGGGGAATAAGGGATAAAGGAAGACAAAATATTATTCTTTGTATATAAAGAATCTAAGTCTAAATACATACACGTGCGACTTGAGAAGAATGGAGACTATATTAGGGGAAGATGATCATCAGACAGAGAAGGGATAGGTAAAGGCAATATATATATATATATAATATACCTATATATGTATATATAGTATATATACACATACATATATGAAAACATTACAATGGACATTATTTTTGTCTAGTAACTAAACAATTATAAAAAGGAAATATAAAGATCTTCAAATTCTTTCAAAATAGAAAGGGAAGGTAGGGAGCTACTTCCTGAAAAAAAATATCATTGTACTCTTATCAATTCTGTCATGATGGAATGGTAAGTATTCATGAGATCCTCCAAAAACTTGAGGCTTAACTCATTTGTAGGGTAAAACATCTTCCTTACAAGGATGCCACGACATAGGAGTTGGAAACCTTCCTCTATGTCACTATATTGGTTAATTTTAGAATAAGCATTTTTTGATTGAGCCCTTTGAATGAAATCTTCCTTATAACATAAAGAAGATATTGAGGATTTAAATGGGATAAATCTAATGGGAAACTGCAGTCTCTTTCTCTGAATATGCAAATCTTTCCTTCCCAAGTAAGCCTTATAAACCATTGAGAAAGGACAGCTTAAGGACACTTAGAAATACAAGTTTTATTGTGAGTTCAAGAGCATGCCCACGGTTTCCAGACACACTTCAAATGGGAGCAATGTATTTGCTGTTACTGAGGAGAGTCAATGAAGATGCAATATCAGTTGCTTGTTTCTTCTGCTGTGGGTCGTCCAAGCATGGCTTTTACTTACCTTAACTTGTACACCGTTAGCAAGGCTTTTTCTGATTAGTTCACTCTTCACCATTTTTTGTCCTTTCTGAGGTATGCAGTGTCTCTCCTAAGGACTTCCGGAGTATTTGGCCCCCAGGGATTCATGCAGGCAGTGATTTAGCTTGTTCTGTTAGCCTCCGTACATCTCCTTCCTGACAGCATGACCTTTTTTTCTTTTCTTGTTGTGGACTAGCTGGAAGAGTGTCACCATAGGAGTACTATTTTTGAGCCACCCTGATCTCTAGTTAGAAAAAAAAAAAAGAAGCTCAAGCATCCTGTTTGGACAGGTTGTAAGCTGTGACATTAGACCTTCCTGGTATGCAGAATGGCTTTCATCACTCTCTCAGCCCATTCAGCAAGGTTAAAGGTCTCAGGAAGGTATTTGACTTGTGGCTTTGACTTGCCCCCACTGCTGAGCAATGGTGAGTCTTTTTCTTGAACCACTTAGGAGGTGCCCTTGGGAGCAGCATACCAGAGAGGACTAGAAACGGGGGGGGGGGGAGAGTTTGTTACACGTTTAAAATGAAGAGGTCAACCACAGGAGAGTAGAATGTACACCAAAGGCTTTGCTGGTAGTTTTGTATTTTGCCAGCTCTGCTCAGGAAGCAAAATGCTGCTATATGCTTTGGTTAGAGACAGAAAGAGAAGTTGAAAAGTGGTGTAATTTGCTTTTAATAAGACCCTCTGGAGCTGGGACTCAGCTTCATGCTACTCACAGAGAAGGGCTTTGTGCACAGACACACTGCAAAATAATCTCCATGTATTTATTTATCCAAGAACATGGACTTTCTGTATGTAAGGCACAGCCTATCATATGATCTCATTTAATTCACTCAGAAACCTGGAGAGGTGGGAGCCCATTTTCTGGATGAAATAATCAAGCTTCTAATGTTTAAAAGGATTGTTTAGATTATTTACCTAAAGGGAAAACCTTGGATTTGAATGAAGTTTTTTTTTTATTTGTTTGAACCAGGGTATTGCTGTATAGCTCAGGTAATCCAGCTGCCTCAGCTTCCAGAGTGCTAGAATTATAAACTCACACCATCACACTTGGCTGCTTGAACAAAAGTCTGTTGGCTTCATACCTGGTTGGCTTACTGCTTCGCCAAAACTGACTAACATAGTAATGCTTAACGAGGCATTGGTGGGTAAGGGTCTAGAATTCCCAGGGCTGTTGGGAGAGGAAGGGGGTTTGGTTGACCATTTTCTCACTGGAAATTAGAGGAGCAGCATGACTCTGGAACCCACTTGTGGTGCTTGAGGTTGCGGGGGAATTGAATGCCACCATCTTCTATCTTGCTTCCGAATCTGCAGGGTGATGACACTTCAGATTTCTTTCATATTTAAAATATGTTTCTATATATGCATATGTGCTGCATGATAGTGTTTTAGATCAACAACAGACCACATATATGCCCATGGTTCCATTTTATTGCCTAGTGACATCACATCATAGTCAAGTAACTGTAAGTATACTCCATGATGTTGGTGCAGCCATAAAATCTACTAAAGCTGCATTTCTCAGACATTGCCCTCACAATAGGCAATACATTACCACATATATAGTATTTTTTCTCTCCAAGAAACCATTCATATTTTTTTTGAATTGTTGTAGTTTTCAGTAAACCAACAAGGGTTCATGATATTAATAATTTTTTGAAATTGGGTCTGGCATTTCTTCTAGAATAGTCTGAAACTGAAACCAAGTAATTCATAACAGAATTTAACATTAGGCATAACCTTTGGACAAACAATAATATGCTTCAGAATTTTTTCTTTTTTTTGCTTCAGAAATTTTTAAACTTTAAATTTTTAAAAATGTTCTTCTCAAATTTATTGAGATATAATTCATATGCCTTGAAGTCCACATTTTTAGCACATGTATTTATCACTTTTTAGGATATTCAGAGTTTAGCAGGCATCAATTTAACTTTCTTGAAAATCTTTTTTATTTATCATAAAAACCATGTACACTTCAGCTATCATTGTCTTATCTATTCAGCTACTCAACCTAAAGCTACCCCAGTCCTAAACAGCTGCCTACTCCCATTCCATAGATTTCTTTTTTGGGATATTTCATATAAAATAAAATCCTAGTATTTGGCTTCTTTCATGTAGTGTAATGTCTTGAAGTTTCTCCTGTGTTGTACAACTTGATCTTTGTATACACACATATATACACACATGCATACATACACATACACACATGTTTCTATACACATACACTCATACACACACTTTATTCATCCATTCATCTACTTAAGGACATTTAGTTTGTTTTCCATTTCTTTGGGTATGCAGCATATATCCTAAAGAAATAATAAAAACGACACAAAGAATGGATTATATTTTGAAAAAAAATTATGGTCATTAGTGTTTTGCCTGCATGTATGTCTGTGTGAGGGTCTTAGAAATCCTGGAACTGTAGTTATAGACAGTTGTGAGCTGTCGTCTGAGTGCTGGGACTTGAACCCAAGTCCTCTAGAAGAATGACCAGTCTTCTTAACTACTGAGACATATGGGAGACTAGAATCACAGGTAGCAAACACAGTGTGTTTTATTTTTTTGAAGTTAGTTAACATATTTAATAGTACCAATAGTGCATAGTTTATTATGCACACAATGAGGATTTTAAACAATCTCTATGTGTACAGATGTTTTGCTTGCATGTATGCTTGTGTACCACATTCATGGCTTGTGGTCTGAGAGGCCAGAAGAGGGCATAAGATCCTTTGGATCAGGAGTTAAAGATAGTTGTCACCAAGTGGGTGCTGGGAATCAAAGCCAGGTCCTCTGCAAGAGAAAAAAAATGTTATTAGCTACTGACCCATCTCTCTAAAAAGTAAAATAAATCTCTCTTTCAAAGAATTAATAAAAATTTATTTTACCTTTTTAGAGTTTCACACAACATATATTGATCACATTCATGTTCACTCATTCCTTCCCCCAACTCCTCACAGATCAACCCCCTTCCCCATTTTATGTCTTTTTATTAACTTTTAATAAAGACTATCTCTGAGCAGATTTCCTGGTCCCCTGGCTCTCAAAATCATTCCATGTCTTCTTCTGCCATGTTCCCTGAGCCTTAAATGTAGGGGTCTATTGTATTAATTGGGGATGCACCTTGCTCTCATCTGTTCTGCATGTTTTTTTTTTGTGTGTTTTTTGTTTGTTTGTTTTGTTTTGTTTTTTACACTGTAGGATTATGGACTATCTGGGCTTATGTATTGTGAACATACAGATACATATCTGGAGCTGTAATGGGATCTTATCTACAGCAATAGGGTGTTATGTTTTAACTTCAAACACATTAAGTTCCATGGAGGTCATTTTTATGAGTGGTTCTTTGTGTATCTCTGGCTTTCCAATGAACTTTCTAGGTGTTCCTAGAACAGGAAGCGATTGGAAGTGTAATGGAGAGTTTATTTCTGCTTACATGATCTGAAATTTTGGTATTCCCTGAGCTGAAGGATGCTTAAGAGCAAACAACTTGGCTTTTACTGAAAAAATTAATTATATTGTCACTTTTAAGTGGTGATGGGCCTTTGTAAGAGGACAAAGCTATTGAAGCTGGGAAAAATGAGATGGTTAAAAGGATGACAGTAACATAAAGGTCTTGAGTCTGGAGAAAAGGACCTCATTAAGCATTGATTATCAGCCTGGTGTAAAGATTTTTCAAAAAATGTTGCTATATTCTATGGTATTGTATGAAGGAAGTTTAAATATTTAGTCCATTTACATCATAAATGCGTTTTGTGTATTTAATAGCAGCTTAGTATTGGCTTAAATGACCTCAGAACTACAAATTCAGTTCAGTTGTTGGAGCAGACGTGATGGGACAAGCCGATCCTATAAATCTTGTCACCAGGAGTTAAGCTGGCTTGTTGACATGCAACTAACTATTCCGATTACAGATCTGGAGAGGAAGTCAGCATAGCCCAACAAGAACATGAATAGTTCATTTGGGAACATCGCGAATTAATTTTGTGGACAAGAGACAGTGTGGGGTCAAAGCTAAGAATTCGAACAATGGTTCTTTGTATTAGATCCCAATTGCTCAAGCAAAACTAAGCAAACACACAAACTAAAGACAGAAGAAAATAATTACAATTGAACCCCAGTAACCACAAGATATAAATTCTAAGATCTCTTGTAGGTGCCTGAAATCACAGATTGTGTGCATACACATGCAAACACACACACACAAATATATAATACATATCTGCATGTATATATGATAAAGTTAACTTTAAATTGGGCAGAGTAAGAGATTAATGAGAACAATAAGTAAAAGCAACTACCATAATACACTGCAATAAAAATTGTAAATGTAGTCTTTGTGACTATAATTTTTATTTCAAATTCAAAAAAATTATTTGCTTATTTTTTAAGGTACTTAGAATTGAACCCATGGCCTCAGCCATGCTAAGCAAGCACTCTATGGCTGAGCTGTATCCACAGTCAACTTCAGTATTATTGGGATGTGGTTGACTGCTGGCAACTGAAACTATGTAAAGAGAAACTGAGGCTAAGGGTCGGGAGACATTGCTGGATAGCAAACCGAAAAGATTTTTATACAGCAAGGGAAACAAAAGTGAAGAAAACAACACGTAAAATAGCATGGGAGAAAGTTGTTATAAGTCACATGTTTAATAGTGGGATAAATATCCAAAATATGTAAGGAATTCAGTTTTATAAGAGACAAAAATATGTAAGCCATTTAGAAAGTGGGCTAATGACCCAAATAGACATTTCTCAAAAGAAGACACACAAATGGACAACAGATGTGTGAAAAAATGCTGAAAAACACTAAATTTTAGGGAGACAATTAAAACTGAATTTAGGTATCAGCTCATGAGTTAGAAATAGATATTATCAAGATAGCAAATAACAACTATTGATGATGATCTTAAGAAAAGGAAAATTTCATCCTTATAATTGGGACTACTTTAATGTAAATTAAATAGTCATCATGAAAAAAATAATGGAAGTTCCTGAAGAAACTAAATTAGGGCTATTCTATGGTCCCGTAGTCCCATCTGAGGTAAGACAGCTTAAGGTAATACGTTTTAATGAATGGAAATAACCTAAGACCCCTGCACAGATGTAGCCCATGGCAGTTCAGTATCCAAGTGGGTTCCATTGTAATAGAAACAGGGACTATCTCTGTCATGAACTGATTGGTATGATCTTTAATTACCTCCCCCTGAGGGGGAAGCAGCATTATCAGGCCACAGAAGAAGACAACTCCTGAGGAGACCTAATTGACTAGGCTCAGAAGGAAGGAAAAGAAGACCTCCCCTATCAGTGGACTTGGGGAGGGGCATGCATGCAGAGGGTGGAGGAAGGGAGGGATTAGGATGGGAGGAGGGAGAGAACCACAGGGGAGGGGTATACAAAGTGAATAAAGTGTAATTAATAAAGAAAAAAATATAATAAAAAAAGAAAGACCTGGAGGGGACAGGAGCACCACAAGGAAAGCAACAGAACCAAGAAATCTGGGCACAGGGGTCTTTTCTGAGACTGAATCCAACCAAGGAGCATTCATGGAGATAACCTAGAAACCCTGTAGCCAATGGCAGCTCAGTATCCAAGTGAGTTCCCTAGTAACTGGAACAGGGATGGTCTCTGACATGAACTCATTGTCTGGCTCTCTGATCACCTCCCCCTAACGGGGGAACAGCCTTACCAGGCCACAGAGGAAGTTAATGCAGCCATCCTGATAAGACCTGATAGGCTAGGATCAGAGGGAAGGTGAGGAGGACCTCCCGTATCAGTGGACTTAGTGAGGGAAATGGGGGAGATGAGGGAGGGAGGGTGCGATTAGGAGGGAATGAGGGAGGGGGTTACAGCTGGATACAATGTGAATAAACTGTAATTCATATAAAAAATTAAAATTAAATAAAAAAGGGTACAGTCATTTTCATTTTTGGCATCATTCACAAATTCAAGGTATACATTCAATCTTGATAGCCATTGGTGGACAAATGGATAATGATAATTGTCATATATCCATTATGGAATTTGGTTCAGCACTTTAAAAGGACACTGTCATAAAAGGGATGAATCTGGTGAGCATTAAGCTAAGTGAAATAAACCAGGCACAGACAGGCTAGTATAATGGTGTTCTCACTTACGTATGAGATCTAAAACAACTGACTGTGAAGAATCAAGGTGGGAAATGTTGGGTACAAGAGGATGAGGAGGGATTTTTGGGTGCGGTGAAAGGGTGTTTTAGTTAGATAGGAGGAATCAATGACAAGTTTTTTAAAGAGTGGACGTGCTAATTAACTCAAATAAATCATTTCACGTGATGTATGGGTATCATAGCATCACATGTGTACCTCATAAATACCTGCAATCACAAGTGGTCAATAGATTGCAAAACCTTAAAGAAAAGCTACCTGACATTGGACAAAGGTGAATTCTATTCTCGGATTAGATCGAGAGTCTCTGGGCCTCAATTTTCTTATCATTAAAATGGATATGGACATAGTTATTTCACAGCATAGAGGCACAGATTAAAGCAGTACTCATTGCAATGTGTGGGGCATAGTTTCTCATATTCTGGTATTTTTGTTTTCCTTCCATTTAACACATTTTGAATTGCCTTCTCTTTATTCTTTGTATACACTGAATTGTTAAAATTGATAAAGCTAAAACTTTAAATGTAGGCCTTGTAAATACAGTAGTGTAATGAAGAATTGGTATAGTAGTTATTGAAAGTAATCTAAATGTCAGAGAATAGTCAATTTAAATAACTAAACAAAATGTGAAGATATATATAGCCTGTGTTCAGCAACCATGGAAACCTTATTTTGGATTTTTTTTCTTTTTTGCTTCTAGGCCATTGGGCTTTTATAATGATAAGTACATCTAGAACTGAGAAGATTTACATTGTAAACTATAAAGCCTTTTCTAGAGTTCTTATCGCAATACTGGCATTCTATTAGTAACACCCCGCCCTCCTTCTGCCTTACTACTTTTAATCTGTTGACTGCTTGAAAACTTATTTTTAGAGTTTTCTTGGATTCTGGGTCAAAGCAAAAGTGTCTAGTTTCTAAAGAGGATTTGACTTATTCTGATTGTTCTGTATCCTGGATACATGAAGATCCCGACTAAGGGATATTCAAATATTGTTTTTGGCAGAATTTGCAACCTTTTTAAACATCGTCTTCTACTGACTGAAAGAAAGGACTCCATCTAAGAGTAATGGTTGAGGAATTGCCCTGTGCTATACAGTAAATTGTTGCACTTGATTAAGTATTACAACCGTCATCAGAAACTAGTTTACTGAAAGAGACCGATAGCTGATTTGAAAGCAAATGCTTTGGCAAATGGAGAATGATGAAATTAGATCAAGTGACAGTTTTTGAACAATGAAATGTTTAATGCCATGGTAAGAATGCCATCTTGCTAGAGAAAGAAAACATGCTGCTTTCCAAAATGTCTGGATATTTGATTACAGACTAATGTACAGTACTCATGTTTTGTAGGCTCATATGTTCCATGTAGGCTAAATGTCAGAGAGTACGTAATTTAAGTGTGAGCAAAATTTTGAGCTTGTAATTCATACTTTTTTTTTTTTCCTTTTTGACATTACCAGTAGACAACTTGTCTCTGATAGGCCTCCAGGTCACTTTTCATGTACTATAGTTTATGTTGTGCTCAGACTGGGCTACCAAGTGAATGTCACATTCTTGCTTTGGCATAAACGCCTTTGTTACATATTGCAAATAACATGTACTTGGTGGTAGGATGGCAAAATGGTCATTTTGTTAGAAATTTATTTAAATATATGTTTGCCAGACAGCATTTAGAGTTTTGATCAGGCTATAGTAAGTTACATACTGCATACACTCACAGAAAGTGGAAGAAAACTACACAGTGGGGGCTATTGTACTGATTCTTGAGTAGTGTGTTTCTTAGCACATGCTTCCATAACCTTGTGCAGTAAATGCATTGGAAAGCAATACAAGTAGAATATGCATGCATTGGGAGGTCAAGGACAAAAGCACAGTCACAGTAAAAGTTTGTTGAAAATGTTAGAGAAAGGATACATCCACATATATCCGGGTTTCTGAATTTCGACTAGAAGACTTCCAAGTGACAAAGTTCTGAACTGTGACTAGGGAAAGAGGAAAACAAAACAAAACAAAAAAACAAACAAACAAACAAACAAAAAAACAACCCTAAACTTGTGTTCAGGTGCCCATGAGGCTAATTGACTGATATGGAGTATTGGAATGTTTCAGGTCTAGAGGTACAGTATCTTGGGCTCTGTTTAGCTGCCTTCATTCACTTGTTCACTTTCGTGTCTGACTTAACATCCTATGATCATCCTGTGATACCTTTTAGAATGCATTAGCAGACCACTACAACAAATGCTAAAAATGTCATCAGATAGCTAGCATCTGAGGCCTACAGCAGAGATGCAGAGATTTCCCCGTCACTACCTACTTGTACATTCCCACCAATTGATTTGAGAAGTGCCTTCATGGCTTTCTTTTGTTCGATATCTATAAAAGCTTCGTGAAACTGTTACCACATTGAAACACAGGATTTGGAGTAACTTGAGTCTATGTTAATGAGCAATAGTTACACATACTTAGTTCCACAATAAATTATATCTTCTCTTTCAAGTGAGAGCTATGACTTTGTGTCCACAGAACCTACTTTTAAGTAAATAGTGTCTTTGAGCCATTTTGGAAGATCCCGATTGCTCATTTGCCTAGAAGATGGTTGAGAGATGCTCATAGACCATCTGGGTATGGAAATGTGACCAAATTATTTGTAATTTACTGATTTACCAAGAGTAAGATTATTAATGAGTTTCTCAAGAGTTAAGAATAAGCTTTCCTCTATCATATCTCATGCCTCTCAGAAGGACATATTCTCAATTTTGACCCTGTCCTCTTCATTGGTCCCTTTTTCTTTGCAGAACTTGCTGAAGATCACATTAAGATTTAGATCCAGGTACATGTTATAAAGTCTTTGTAGGCTAAGACTTTGTGAGTCTCCTTATGATTAGGGACACAGTTGCTAGTTCCCAGTGAGCACTGATTAATGCCATAGAAGAAACTTCTTGTTAATTCAATTGAAACCTGAGATATAATGCTTTAGAAAATATATTGTGGTTATTTCCATGGAATTCAACACAAATCATTTATGATTTGTTCTAGGAGGAACGTTGGTTCATCCCATTTAATCTGTAGTCTGTATTCTAGTGTCTTACAGGCTTATGCAAACACTGTCTAAAGTTTAGACCCTAAAGGATGTTTTTCAGCAGGTGAGATGGCTTAGTGGCCAAAGGAGCTTTCTACCAAGCCTGAAAACTCGACTTCAGTTATTAGCATCCACATTGTGGAAGGAGAGAACTAACTCTTCCAAGTTGTCCCGTGACTTCAGTAAGCATTGTATACTTGCCTCCAAGCTTGTATGCACACACAAATAAATAAATAAGACAGACACAATTAAAAAAAAAAAACCTTAATGGCTGTTATGCACAATAGTGCCTAGAAACAATTTTAGTCAAGGTCCCAATTTAAGCCATTTTTACCCAGGTCAAGCTAGAGATTAGAGAAAGGTGGTAGATGAAATCAACTTAAGGTCTGGCACCAGTTACAAAAGGAAGCAGGTCATTGGCTTGTGTTTATAGGAGGAAAGAGAATGTTATGGCTGGAATCATTGTGGAGGAGGGGGAGACCCTCATTTGAAGCCCTGGCCCCCAGACTGAAGGAGCCCAGAGTGCTTTAAGGACTCACACATAATTGGCCTACATTCCACAGGAAGAAGCCCTGCCCCTGGCTACATCAGTCTGCCTTAAAGAAATAGAAGGGGGAAGGGGAACAGAGGGGCGCATTTGGCATCCTGTGAAGACCTTTCTTTTAAAGAGTCTCCAGATTTTGCAGCCTCAATTTCACAACTCTGCATTGAAAAGTGGTGAATCTTTAGAAGCCTCAGCTAACAACGTGGGGGAAAGTTGTCTTTTCACATCAGCAAGCAGTGGCATATGCAGTTTATACAGTATTGGTTTTGTATGTACTTTTGTTGTTTTGGAACTGAGTAATCTTCCTTTTTTTGATGGAACTCTTCTTTGGTGCTTTATAGTTTACAGCAAATACTGCCTGAGACTCTGAAGGGAGAAAAAAATGAATTAGTTCTTCTCTTTATCCTGTTAGGATCCACAAAACAGAGGGAAAGATAAAAAGTATCACCTCCCTAGCCAGGAGCTCGTGGTGTGCAGTTTACCTTAGCAAAACATATAGGATGATCAACATGAAAACAAACAGCTAAGTAGTTTTCATTAGTATCCAACTAGTAGGTGATTTGGTTGCTAAATGCATCCAATAATTCATTAACAATTAGGTAAAATAAATGTAATGGAAATGATTTAAGTGTGAAAATACAATGCTGTCTGTATTAATTTGAACTTTATGGAATAAAATTCATGTGTTGTCTTCTCCCACCCCTGTCTTACCCCTTTTCTTCCAAATTGTATACAATATACAGGTAATTGGAGTATGTAGGGTAGAGTGCTTTACTCGTTTAAAGAAGCTCTTCTCTGGAAATCAGTCCTTCAGTGGAGCACCTCTGTCTATGTCAGCCACAAATGGTGCTTGTGCACATAGTGCTGATGGGAACTGTGTTGCACCCCATGAGAGCAGGGAAAGTCCTTTGCAATACTGTGAGGGATCCAGGAAAGTATTTTAGAATTTGGAGGGGCTTAAGGCTTGATTCCGCCATTGATATTGAATTGCAGCATGACCAAAGGAATAACAAATGTGCCTTTCTTGAAATATCTCAGGGCACAGAGGTTCTCAAATGATTGCAAATTGGTTAATGACTTAAGAAAAAACATGTTACTTTTGTATCCAAGTAACTTTGCAGGATTTTCCTAAATAGCTGTTCATATTTAGAGCATAGAATTAGTTACCATGTCAAGATACATTGAGCTCGGAAGCAAATGTGATTTTAAAAGAATCCCAAAATAAGCTTTCTAGTTTAGGATGATACTTGAAAGACTTCTATCTCCCCATACTTTAAATAACATCATTTCAGCAATTCTCATAGTGACTATGAAAGTTGCGACATGTTGCTATTCCACTTGTGGTTATTTGCATTATCTTTCTGGCTTTATTTCAGATCTTTGCATAGACCTCACTCATAATATTCTAGAGAAACAATTACAACGGGATGTTATGTGATCCTCTCTACCACCCTTTATTAAACAGAAAACTGGTTTAGCAAAGCCGAGCTGCTACTCGAGGGAGGACATCATTGTGAAACGGGCTTTTCCTCTTTAGACATGCAAGGTCAATCTAAACTGTTGTGTGCAGGTGAAAGCAGTATGGTGCTGCCCGCAGCTCTTCCATCTTTACCAGGGAATGGTGGGAGGGGGTGCGGGGACCATTGTGTTTGGTGACTTGTTAGGGTAGGTTTCCCATCTCTGAAAATGTGGCTGGAAGCCTATAGTAACCATAGCATTTTCCTTTGAATTTAGAGTTGTATGTGTTCAAGTGATGTTGTTGAGGTGGAGCAAGTGAAAATGAGTTAACAGTGTCTGGTAAGTTGTTCCCTGTTTCTCTCTGTCAGGATGTGTAATTTTCCTGGGAAGACCAGACCTGCTTTTCTATCACAGGACGGTCGGGTTACTGTTTATCTCTAAGTAAGCTACTGTGCTGATAAGAGTTGTATTTGCTCAGTCTCTCAGATATGTGATCAAATAAACATTGGGGCAGAAATGTCATTGGATTTTTGTCTTTCTTAGGAGACTTTTTTTCCTTCCCATTATATTCAGGCTTTGGAAATAGCATAGAAAAATCCTCATAAAAAGAAACGTTTAATATCTTTTGTCCTTTAAACAGCTTGACATATATTTAAAAAAAAAAAACAAAGGCTTTAAGGAAAGCAACGCAGGAATAGTTGAGTCAAAACTAATGAAGTTTCTAATAGAAGCTAATAAAGCTAACATTCTTTCCGCGGAGTAAAAGCTGCAGTGCTATCGACTGGGACATCTTTATCGTTTCCATTCATCAACTCGCTCCACTGAGCATTTGAGTCCTAGGCTTCCCAATACCATGAAGTTTTGAATTTACATTTACATTTACAGAAATGAGGTTCATATCCTGAAAATGCCAGGCATCATCAAACTGTATCATAAAAGTTTGGATTCTGTGCATAGGATGAAACTTTAAAAGCAGTGAATGGGATGAATTTCCTATCTCTTGGAATGAGGGATAGAATTGGGAGGTAAATATCTTAACTGTATGCAAATATTTGATTTGTTGATGCTCCTTGGATGCCTCTCTCTCTGAGGCTAATTTAGTTCTACAAAACAAGAGTGGTTCAGCAAACACAGTTTAAAATCCTTTTTTAGTGGGCAAAACTTCATATTATTATAATAATATGTCGTATTATTTATTATAATAAATTGCAGTGAGGTAAGGTGAGGAGAGACTGAGAGGAGAGGAGGAAGGTGAAACTATGGTCAGAATGTAAATAATTAAATTAACTAAAAAATAACAACATAAAAAACTTTATATTGTTAGGATAATATATATTATTTAGTATATAAATGTAAGTTCTATACAACATAATATGTACATATAAATATACAAATATATGGTCTCCTGTAACCTGAGCAGGGCCTTGCACATGCTATATATATAGCTGAGGCTGTCTTTAACTCTTTATTCTACAACCTCCATCTCCTAAGTGCTAGGATTATAGGTATGTACTCCCATGCTCAACTTTGCAATTTGGGCTTTTGTGTCTCTGATTTATATTTTTTACGCATATATCTCAATGTCTCTGTATTTTCCTCAATATACTTTGATTTAGCATTCTAGATTTGACTAGAGTCCTCCTCTCCAGTAGTTTATAGATTTTTAATCTGTTTTACAGAATGAGAGTCATGTCAATGATGAGAGAAATCCACTACATCTATCTTCTTCATATTTATTTTAAAAAGCTTTTTTTTTTTTTACTTGGCTACAACTTTGTGGGTTTGTTTTGGCTCTTCTTTGACTGAAGTGGCCATGTGGGTGTGGCAGTTGGGTCTGTAGCTTCAGAGAAAGTATATACTCTTTCTGAACTTTTACAACTAAGATGTTGCCCAGCTAAGATGAATGAGAGGATTTTATAGCAGACTCTGATCCATGCTATTAGAGACAGAAATGCTTATAAAAAGAAATAAAACATCATATGTGCACTTCCAGTTCAAGTTGTCAGTTGAGATTAAAAGAATTTAATTTTCTCAGCATAATTCTTCTTAGAAACCTCTTATTTTTTTGTCTGTCCTCCACAGTTGAATCATTTAAGTCTCTTGGCAATGAGAACTCGGGCAACTCTAACAATAATAATGAGAAATTATTTGGTAATATTATCTTAGACTTTGCTTTTACAAATGTTTCATATAATTTTCAAACTGGAATTAGTAAACAAATATTTAAATTGTTTTCTGAGTAGTATCTCTACACAACAGTTTTAACAGAATTTAAGTATACAAAGACAAAAAAAAATTACAGTTCTACCCAAATATAACAATGTTTTGGTGGTTAAGATTATAGTTTGTTTTAAGTCTTTCCACACACATTCTCTCTCTCTTTTTTGTGTGTGTTACACTTTTAATTATTTTATATACATGGCTTTCCCAATGTCTATTAGGAAAATAGTAACATTTTTAAAAATCTTCATCTGTATGTTTCCAGTGTATGTATATTGAATTACTCATTTTGATTTAGTTTTCCACATTTTGCCATTGTTATTATTCCTGGTTTATAAATGCAAAAGCTCAGGTCAACAGATTCAAGACTTGTCTAGGTTACATGATAGATGATACTACTTGTTTTTGGGTTCTTTGAGTGTTCTCTATGGTCATTTTACTCTACCATATAGCAAAGAAAGCCACAATGATAGATATGTAGTAATTTGGCAAACATAATATAGCCATGACTCTAAAATAAATTCACTTCAGGTTATCATCATCATCATCCTCTCTAATATATAGAATTTTATAGAGTGAATATTCACTTCCTAAAGGCATTCTTTTATATTGTCAGTTCAGTATGTTTTCTGACTTGTACTTAAAATATCCACTATAAACTTTATGTTTAACTGAGAAATGATAGCCTAAAGTGATTTTGTTGCTGCTTTTTAGTCACTAAAAGCTGGTTTATAGTATTATTCTTTATTAAATAATAGTCTTTCCAGTTAAGCATTAAGACATTGAGAAGATTACCCTGTCAGGATTAAATGTGTTTTTAAAATATTGTAAGTGGCCTTTTAACACCTACAAAAGTCACTGAAACTTTCGTGGACTCCTGGATATGGAAGAAGGAAGAAAAAGGCATGTATATGTCAAGACTCTACAAACAGATACAATGTACTAATTAAAGGTAGTTTTGTCAAATGAAGTACAACCAAAGTAAATATAGGAAGTTTAAAAAACAAAATTAATCTCATGTTCCAAAACAAATAAGACAATATTGCCAAGAGACAAACTGCATTAGCAGTCTTCATTTTTTTTTTTTTTCATTCCACATATTGAAATCTTAGTGGTCTTTGTCTGGGTATAGTCTTTTCAAAACCTTCAGGTCAACAGGGAGCCATATCTGGACTCTGGCCTTTTGCTCTTTGACTTATAGAATTAATGGGATAACATTGTTTTACTCTGGATTCCTACGTACAGAGCAGGGAAATTGGAATTAAAACATTCAGATTCTGAAAACCAAGATAATATTTAATCTTATTTGAGACTGTGTTTTCTTTAGTATCACTTTACCCAGGGAGCTCCCTATAAGAGTTTAATAGGTACCGATGCTTCTGGGGTGAGAAGTGCAGTGTCTGAAGCCTTCTTATTGCATCCTGATAGGCCTTTGGGGGAAAGAAAGGCCTTTAAGTGTTAACAGAATCTCTATTTTGTTTTGGTTTTTATCATTACTATTTCAAATCATATTATCTTAATGAAACAGGAGTCTATGTAATATGAATTCTGTTGTGTTTGACAAAAGATTAAGGATGTCTAGGAATTATGATCATGTTATAGTAATAGCCTAAAATGTGGTGTTAATGTTTCTCACTTCAATTGTTTTGTGTTGATTGAACAACCTTTGAAGTAGATGGTAAATCTCAATGCCATTAGTAATAAAGCTCTAAGTGGCCTAATAATGTTTCTGAATGTAGTTTTTCAGTGTTTCAGAAAATGACAATTTTTTAATCAAGCTGCTTATATTGAATTCAAAAAGAATAATAGTAGAGATCCTTTTTTCCCCCAGTGTTTTCAGATAGCAGGAACTATATTTTGAATAAGTGTATTGCCTGAAATTAGGTTCTTGTGGATGCTCCTGTTACACTAAGTACCTTGAGATAAAAATTGAATGATGAATTCATTCAACCGACAAATATTTTTGAGCATCTACAAAGTGTCAAGCACTATCCAAGGTAATGTGTGTGTGTGTGTGTGTCAGGGAGAGGTGATGAGATCCAATTTTTGCTTTGAAGGAACTGTATAGTTTGGTTGATAGATGCTGTATGAATGCTATTGCTAAAAGAATACTATATCATTAAAATGTATGAGAACCTATGTTCAGTGTCTGTCATACATGTGTGCATGCACATGTGTGTGTGTGCACATATACCCTTATGGATACAAAATAAGGACACCTATTGCGAGCAGAAATCATAGGCTGAGCAAATTCCTCAAGGCAAGAAAAAGGAGATTGATAGATGCCAAAATCCATCTGGGCTGGAATCAAAGTTAGTGCAAAGGAAATAGCATGTTGGGAAAGATTTGAAAAGGAAGGCAGATGACACAATGCCCTTCTTTCCATTTTCCAGCTATTTCCTGGGGCTATATGCCAAAAACTTACTGAATGTGAATACATTTTTTAAGAACTTCTTTAATGAAGAGCAACACCCAAGGAGCAAAATCTCAAGTTAATCTGTACAACATGTGGCACTGTAAAACAATCTTTCGGAGTGTCCTGCCTTAAACATCCTCCTTTTAGTCTCTGAGTGTGTCATCTGGGCCACCCAATGAGCTCAGCTGGAAATGAGAGGCTTGAATTATAAAATTTTGCCAGAGCAGTTAAGAACTCATTGGGTCAAGCTGGCCAGCTGTGTGGTTTCAAAACACCACTTTTTAGTGAAGTGATAAGAGTATGTATTTTGAGGTGTTTGGAAGTAAAGGTCATTGATCAAATGATCTCATGTAGGAGCCTTTTACCCAAGACACTCTTCTATCCAGAAATGGCCCAGAATCTCTCTTTTCCACATTATACATCTTTCTCTTATTCCATCTTGGCTTTTGCCTTCATTTGTCTTTTACTTTTTTAAAGCAATGCTCTAGAATTTTATGCTTCAAACCTCAGAGGTGCATTTTGGGATATTTTGACTGAATGGCAGGCGACCAGAAGACTGGGTAATTGCAAATGGCAGATGGAGAATAAGTTATTTATATGTGACTTAGAAGGTCCATTTATACTTCTATTTGACTATGGGTGAGTCTGTTTTTGAAAATCATCTTCAAACTAAATAATGAAGTCATAATGTAAAGGTCTGACTTGAGCTGCTGAGAACCTGGCTTGATTTCCTGCAGTCTGCTCCATGCTGGGTAGAGAGCAAACACATTGCCTGTTGTCCAACCTATTACTTACACAGCATTATTATAAGTGTTACTGATGTGTCTAAGAGTAATATTTTATTCTGTGGCTTGCATCTATTTCCTCTTAGCTTTCCCTGCATAAATACGGAAAGTACCATATTCAGAGGACTTAAAGAAGAAAAGTAGGATGCTAGCATATAGAACTGTTAGAGAAAGAACTATAAGCATAAGATGGAAACATTAAGGGCCAATGACATGAACCAAATCTTTGTAATATTGTACCAAATAAAGATATTGAAACAAAACATGATAAAATTGTCAATGCCCAAAAAGTTAGTGGTGAATATTCTCTAAATATATTACATATGAATATGTTGTAATAAGCCTATTATGTTGTACAACTAATATATGCTAGTAGAATATTATCAGTCAAACTAATCAGGAAAGCACCACTGAGAATGAGAACAAATAGTTTATCTGAAATAAAAAATAAAATGGGTCATGCTTTCTGAATGTGTGCCTGCAGTATATTTGGTATTTGGTAAGCTAAGGAATATGGAATAAAAGAATTATAAAATTATTTCTAAAAAAAAAAAAAAAACAAAACAAACAGAAACAACAACAAAAAAAACCTGAGAGCAAGCAGTCTTACTCCTCAACTGAAAGTTCAGATTTGGAAGAATTAAGATGTCATGTTTTGGCACAAAGGGGATTTTCATAAACCTTGGACACTCTTATTATGGTCTCATCCTTAGACGTGAATCAACTCTGGTCTTTCTAAGAGTCAGATCCTGGAAAAAAAAAAGATCCAGGTAAAATTAATAGCAGTCAGTAAGCTATCATGGGGTTTACCTTTTAAAATTTATTTTTTGTGTATGAGTGTTTTGCCTGCATGTGTACCTGTCTGTATACCACATGTGTGCAGTGCTCACAAAGGCTAGTACAGGGTGATTGAGCTGCAGTGTCTGTGCTGGGAACCTAACCCCTGTCCTCTGCAAGAGCAATAAGTACTTTTAACCACTGAGCTATCTTTCCAGCTCCCATCCATTATGGATTTAAATCTCATGAATGTGATTAACCCTGCTAGGGGAAAACTATTTTAAACCATTATCATTTCTTATTTTGAGAAATGTTGATTTTTTTGTTTTAAACAAGGTCTCATCATATAGCCCAATGCAACCTCAGATTCGCTGTGTGGGTTAGTCTTGCCTGAAAATTTCAGTCCCCCTGCCTCAGCCTTCTGAGTGTTACCATCTGTGTCATGGTGTTATGGGATTTTCCTGTATTTTAATCAGCTTCCCAAACCAAACCCACTTTTATCTGTTTTTAGCTTATCTTTAAGCTTATCATTGTTTAGTTTTAAAAAAATCCTCTTTATCTCTACTGTATTAGTATTTGGTGAACTCTGTTTACCTAGTCAATATTCTTTATTGTTTGACAAACAGATAACACCCCCCCCCCCAGGCTTCTTCTCTTCAGACCAGAGTGCCTACTAACTTTATAACCTGGCCTTATATA
Organism: Meriones unguiculatus; assembly: GCF_030254825.1. Classification (NCBI taxonomy): domain Eukaryota; kingdom Metazoa; phylum Chordata; class Mammalia; order Rodentia; family Muridae; genus Meriones; species Meriones unguiculatus. The sequence continues at coordinate 120,847,289 of NC_083369.1, forward strand.
GCAGGCTTCTCTAACCCCCAGCTGGTAAATACTTTCCCAAGCTTCATTCTGTCTTGTCACTTGGAGTCTCAGAACAGTATGCTTTAATTCAGGAGGATAAAGCACTTCACTTTTATCCTTAGCCCCATGGTCTTTGCTTCAATGCTTTATGGGTGGTTTACAGCTTTGCAGCATTCTTTAGGACTTGAGGGGGAGGATATACCCATTAAGGCTCAGATAGTACTGCCCATGCTTTTGTTGGCTGACCGGTCTGGGAGCCTATAGCATTGTCTGTGGTATTCGTTCAGTGGTAGAAGTGTGGTAAGGACTGGTGTTTATGCCTGGCACCATTTTTAGTTGATTAGTCTTGCATTTTAGTTTTATAGTAAACCGCTGAGATGGCAAACTGCCAAAAGCCAGTAAGTAAAGTTCAAAAAAATATGTGGTAAGGGTTTCAGTTGTCTGTTACCTGAATAGTTCCTGCCAGTTAGATGGTTTTCACTAAGGATATTTTATGAGGGTATAAAAACTTCTTAGCAAATTCACCTTTTATTAGGTATGGTGTAGACCTTATTTCAAGAAAGCAGTTTTTACCATGGAGACATCTCAGGTCTTTCTGTAGGTGCCTTTTAAATATGTTAGCCACCTTGGCAGTTGGTACTAAGTGAGGGAGGCAGCCATTATTAAACATTTGTGATTGAGGACATTAATTTAGGCCATATGATAATATGTCATGTCCAAGTCTCATGGATGCCAAAGACCACCAAGGAGCTGATTCTGATGCAAACACAGTAGGGTCTTTTTATTACAAGTTTGCACTCAGGCCCACACCCTCACCAATGCAGTTGAGAGTAGAGCCTTGAGCTCAGGAGGAGGAAGCAAATTTATAGGCCCCAGTCCCTCTCATTGTACCCAAAGCAGGGGGATTCCAGCCTGGTAAGATTCTATTGGTTGAAATACAAAAAGGGATGTTGCATTTTAAACTGATTGGCTGTGGTAAGGCTCCAAAACCATTAATGGTCTGGCTTCCTTTGTTTGGCTGTTGCTAGCGGGGAGGGGGGAGATCTGAGCCAGTTTTCTAGCAACTGTATCTCTAGTGGGCAGGAAAGAATGCAGTAAGGCTGGTTCCTCCCCACCGGTGGCTAGACAAGTATCTGGTTCAGGTTTGTGCTTTAAACTTTAATCCAATAACCCAAAAACTAATTTTTAATTCTTTGGTCTCTCAATAAATTCCCTAGCTTCTGGGCAGTTATGCCAGGTATGTTTATTCTAGCATTGTTGTTATTCCTGCACGATGCTATAGAAATCAGTGCTACCAAGAGCTCTTAAATGCATATAGTGAAAATAAGCGAGATGGATTAAAAAGAGAGAGAGAGAGAGAGATGCCAGTTGATAAATGTTCAGTTGGATTAGCTAGGCTCACTTAAATTGTTAAAACTTAGAAACACTTGTATTGTTCCTTTCTTGTCTCCGGCTATCTCCATCCATCCTAAGTGATAACAAAGGTGAGAAAAATTGGTTAGGTGGACGAAGCAATCATTATAACACTTTACTTACTTTCTTTTATATCTCCACCTTAATAGTATTGTTGCGCTAGCAGTTTGTAAACAAAATAACCATGAATTATATTTATAAAAATAAGCATGTCTTTAAATAATCTTCAATGATTTAAGGGGACATCAAGATGCCCTAAAATGCAGCTAGGCAGGCAAATATACCACTAGCTTTGTTCTGAAAGATGTGACATTTGAGTCCTTTTACAGTTCCTTGGCATTTATATAGCAAAGAAAAACATCTAAATCTCACAGGCAAAAACACATGAGAAAATTTATAGGTACTGGAAATAGGAAGCAGTGCTTTTTCTTAGTTTCATATTTTATAAAATGAGGAAAATGTTGAATGATATGCTTAGAAACATTAATGTTTACAGGATTCTGCTATCATATTCAGATTCCTTAGGTATTAAACAGATTTTAAGTCAATTTAAGGACAATACTTTTGTTGTATTTGGCACTGTTGTTAATCTGTTTTGGAAGGCATGTAATGTACAACTTTGTACAACTTCTATTCTACAATATTCCCCCTAATATGAGATAATATTTATTGATAACATTAGAGAACAGTGGACTGTCATCTTGTACAATCTATTCATTCCTTCCATTTTATTTTGTTTCTTTTTTAAAGGGTATGATTTCTTGCCCGGAATTTTAAAAAGATTTGTGTGTATATATGCAGATGCCCTTGGAGGTCAGCAGAGGTCATTAGATTCTCTGGAGCAGGAGCTATTGGCAGTTGTGGGCACCTGATTTGCATCCTGGAAACTAAACTCAGTACCTTTGCAAGAACAGAAGTGTTCTTAAGCACTGAACCAAATCTCCAACCCTCTTGCTTGGTACTTTTTTAAATCAAGGCCTTTATATTTTTAAAGGGAAATTCATTTAGAGTAGTATGCTATGTCTATCGTTGTTATTGTCTGTTTGACGTTACTAGCAGGGAAAGAATGTTGACCATGAGAGAGGAATCTCTTAACTTGGACTGTTGTATTAGTGTTAAGAGAAAGCTGGATGTGGGTGCGAGAAATGTTGGTCATAAGAGAATCAATAGGACTGGGAGACTGGAAGTATGAGGATGAGTGCCAGTGAGAGATTTTTTTTTTAGATTATTAATTCCTTGGAAGCAGCACTGTTTTGGCATGAGTAGAAATAAGGAAATCAATGGACCCAGTAAGGATTATTGAGTGGTCACCATAGGAGGGAAGATGATGAATCTCACCTTTGTCGTATTGAGTTTACAATGCAAATAAATACACATGGGTTGATGTCCAAGAAACAATACATAGGCAGAGCTCTGGAGAAAAGTGGAGAATTACCAATGAAATAAAAAAAGTTATTCACCTTAGGCTTCATTAAAATCATGAAAGTGGAAAAGTTTGCCCAACAGGCGGGCTTTTTGTTGTTGTTGTTGTTGTTGTTGTTTTTAGGGAATGGGAGGAATCCAGAAAAGGAATGGTCAGAGGATTAGAATGAAAGGCAAAGGCATACAAGAAGAAGCAGTGTAAATTTTTACAGAGTTTTACAGAGCTGTGAAAGAGAACAGAGGTTAGAAATGGCCACCACATTTTTCAGGTCATTGGTGACATTTGAGAACCAACTTCCATTAGCGTAATGGGCGTGAAAGTCACAAGATTGAAGTTGAGGATGTGAGTGCTGATTTCTCTTGTAAAACATTTGAGAATGAAAGGACGGAGACTATAAGAGCTTGACATAAGTGTGGGAAGACTGGGTCAAGAGAGAGGCAGGGAGTCCCAGGAAATACATGCTTAAAATCTTCAGTTTTATCAGAGAAGTATCACTTGCTAAGATTGGGGAGGACAGGATTGGGTTTGGGACTTGGGATATTTAGGAAGAAGTTAAAGTGAGGGAAAGTATGAAAAAGTGAATAAAGTGGCAAAGTATGAATAAAGACCTTGTTAAATATCAGCTAAGACTCAAGTAAAGTTAAGGTGAGTTGCTGGTTTTACCATACCAAAATGGCAAAATAATAATGATAATGATAATAATAATAATGACTTCCTCCAGTATCACTTGTGGGGACAATAGTCATGAAAATGTGGAGCAGAGAGTGTAAATATTTAGGGGGCTCACCGATTAAATAAAACCACAGTGAGGAATTACAAAAAGGAGAGCATCAACACTGGAATAAGAAGTGTGATTACTTAACTGATACATTTTCTCGACATCCATTCCCTTCACAAGGAATGAATTACCCTGGTACATGTGGCTTGAAAAAGCATTCCCTCCACCCCTTCACTTATTGTGAAGAGTGATAAGTGGTCCATCATCATTTGAAAGTCAGAGTTGACTCTCCATGTGTGAGATTCATTGGTGACATATGGAAAAGAAAGTGCTGATTAGTTGCCCAGGACTCAGAGCAAAGAATAAAGACTATGAAACACCCCTTTGCCACCCCATCCAAAGTGTGTTTCTCTTCCCTGCTTGTTATGAAAGTAAGCTGTGCCATTCAAGCTTGAAATGTGTTTCTGTTATCATGGTTTTTTGTCAATATTCTGTCCCATTGTGCTAAGAATTGTTTGTGTTCACTGAACCCCAACAGGTATGACTAAATGCTGACCCTAAGGAGGGGGAAATGCACGAAAATATTTGTTATTACTAGATTCTGTGTGCACTTTGAGTGATTTTAGACTTGTGATGTTTGCTAATTTTTTTTTTAAACCAAGGTTGATTTTGCAAGGTGCTCTTTTCAGAACTTTGCCTTAGTTCTTCTTAGGCATCAGGCATCTTCATACATAAGATGGCTACTTTTAAATGGGGGTGGTGGCACATGCCTGTAATCCCATCACTCAGGGTAGGTGGAGGCAGGCAGACCTCTGTGAGCTCGGGGCTTGCCTGGTCTGCAAAGTGAGTCTAGGACAGCTAAGGTTACTTAGAGAAACCTTGTCTCAAAGAAAGAAAGAAAGAAAGAAAGAAAGAAAGAAAGAAAGAAAGAAAGAAAGAAAGAAGATAGTTACTTTTGTGAGTAACACAAGAGAATAACATACATATCATATACTTTCTAAGCTATATAGAGCTGTTATATTTATTGCCAGGGAGCACACGGCTTCCTACCATTGCATTCCTCTTCAGGTTTTCAGGGGGTGAGGAAGCAATGAGAGCCATCTAATAAAGATAGGTAGTAGTGGATGCTGGAAGAAAACTTAAGCTTGGTGAAAGTTACTAGGAAAATTAAGCCAAACTTCACCTCCATACAACTGGGGTTCTGTGATAGCTGTTTTCAGAGGCTCTTTACGTTTCTTCCCATCTCTCTCTCTCTCTCTCTCTCTCTCTCTCTCTCTCTCTCTCTCTCTCTCTCTCTCTGTTCCCCCTTAGTTATTAGCTGTAAAACCCTTTACAAAACCTCAAAAAGGTTTCTGGACTTAAGTAGATGCAGATGGGGAGGATGGAAACTCTATAGCTGCGTTCTGCTTGGCAATGGCCCAAGAGAAAGCCTGAGTCAAAGAGTAAGTATTGTGGGGGTTGGGAGAGAAAGCCAGCACCTAGGAACCATTGAAGAGAAAAAGGTCAATTTGAGGGACTCTGAAAAGGTTCCAAGACAGAATAGACTTTTAAAAAGGCACTTTTTCATATGGTATTTCTTCCCCCTACCTGGTACTCACTTGATCTTGCTGTATTTTTTCTGTATCCCTTCAAAGTCCTCTAGTCATTAGTTTCTTGTATCTCTTTTTTTTTCTTTTTTAATTTATTACAATTTATTCACTTTGTATCCCAGCTGTAGCCTCCTTCTTCATCCCCTCCTAATCCTGCTCTCCCATCCTCTTCTCCTCCCACCTCTCTTCCCCTGTCCACTGATAAGGGAGGTCATCCTCCCCTTCCATCTGAACCTAGCCTATCAGGTATCATCAGGACTGTCTGTATTGTTTTCCTCTGTAGCCTGGTAAGGCTTCCCCCAACTCAGGGGGAGGTAATCAAAGAGCCAGCCATTGAGTTCATGTCAGAGACAGTCACTGTTCCCATTACCAGGGAACCCAGTTGGACACTGAGCTGTCATGGGCTATTTCTGCGCAGGAGTTCTAGGTTATCTTCATGCATGGTCCTTGGTTGGAGTATCAGTCTCAGAAAAGACCCCTGTGCCCAGATTTCTTGGTTCTGTCGCTCTCCTTGTGGAGCTCCAGTCCCCTCCAGGTCTTTCTGTTTTCCACTTCTTTCATAAGATGGCCTGCACTCTGCCCAAAGTTTGGCTGAGTCTCAGCATCTGCTTAATACTCTGCTGGGTAGAGTCTTTCAGAGGCCCTCTGTGATAGGCTCTTGTCTTGTTCCTTGTTTTCACCCTCTTCCAATGTCCATCCTGTTTGCCTTTCTGAATGAAGATTGAGCATTTTACCCAACAACCCTGTACAACAACAGATTGTCTAGAGGTATCTCCATCCCTGATCTCAAGCTGTACTACAGAGCAACAGTAATAAAAACTGCATGGTACTGGCATAGAAACAGACTGGTGGATCAATGGAATCAAATAGATAACCCAGGAAAAACAAAAACAAAACAAAACAAACAAACAAAAATAAAACCCCCACATACTTCTGGATGCCTGTTTTTTTGACATAGATGCCAAAACAATACAATGGAAAAAAGATAGCAGCTTCAACAAATGGTGCTGGTCTAACTGGATATCTATAAGTAGAAAAATGCAAATAGATCCATACTTATCGCCCTGCAGAAAACTAAAGTCCAAGTGGGTCAAAGACCTCAACGTAAAACCAGACACACTAATTCTTATATCTCTTGGTGTTATCTTGTATTTTAGTATTTACAGTCATGTTCTACATGACAGTATTTTGGTTAATAATGGACTGCAAATACACTATTACATTACCTAATGCCATTATAGATGGCATAGTTTGGGCACGTGCATTCCATCGTGTTCTTACAACAGAATTGCCAAATGGTATAATTCTTGGATAGTATCCCATCTCTCATCTTCTGTAGACATACATCCTGTAGTCCTCCCACTTAGACTGTGAACTCTTTGAAGGAAGTATGTTTTGTGCTGTGCCATCTATTTCAGTGTATGACCTCAGAAACAGCAAATGGAGGCAGCTTACGGTAGCCCTGTACTGTTTTCACTCGTATATTTTGAACACTGTTATTTGAGAGAATCTGGGGATATTTGAAATGGGAGCATATACTCTAGCCGTTGCTTTTCTAGGGAGACACCAAAGACTTCAGTTCTGTGCTAGAGGGTGACTTGTTCCTCTGTCTTCTCATTCTCCCAAGTTGCAGATTTAACTAATACTGTCTTTGTTCTGAAAACTATTGTCAATTCTTCTTCAGACATTTATTCCCTAGGTCTAATAGCCCAATAATTCAATATCTGGTTCAGTGAAGACTCATTGCTAATCCTGACACTGACTGTGACAAAACTCAGCCATCGAAAGCCACAAGGGAATCTTAGTGCAAATGGACATATTCGGCCACTAAGTAGTAGAATAGTTATTTTACTTAGTAAGTTCGTCCCCAGAGGCTGAGTTCCAAGTCTTATTTACCTATTTTCCACGCTAGTACTGAAGATTGACTAGAGAAGTTTTGGTGCCATAGTTTGATCTCTAAAAAAGCACACATGTTCTTTGAAAATGATTTTTTTTTTAATACTAAGGGAATAGTAGGTTGGTTGATTTCTTTTTTTAATCAGTGAAGTGCTATTTTTTTTCATTTGAATGAATTGATATGTTGCTGTAGGTTAAGATAACCTAGATATATCTGGAAAATCTATTTCAATTCCCTCCAGGGTGTTTTTAGTAAAACAAATAAATAAATTTCAAAGAGCTAAGGCAATCATTAAAAAAGCGTTATGAGGGGAGTGGGCCTCATTTTTCAGTTTCAAAATTAAATATTCAATGTGGAATTATGTACTGCCAGGGTCACAGCATTGCCTCGGGGCATCAACAGCTGCCATAGGTAACGGCTGAAGTAGGTGAAGGCAACCACTTTCCATAAAACTGAGATTAAGAGTAAGACATGTGTTTACTGAAAGTCCCCTCAATAAATTGCCACCTAATGCTAAATTGTGGACTAAAAGGGATGCTGCTTCATATTTACAGTTTGCATATGGATGCACTGTTGAAGCTCATATTTACATGTAATAAGGTGTTTGTTTTGGTTAATGAAATATATAGTCATTTTTCATCGGTTTCTCTTGATATAAGTATCAGTTTTCTTCTCTCCTTATTACTTAAATAGTAGAAGGCAGGAAATTAGCTTCAGATGTTTGTTTCTGAAAAATAGTATGTGTAGTGTTTTTATTTTTAAATTCCAATCTCTCATACTTACATTGTCTTTATACTTTAGTAATTTTAGTAGCTTGCTGCTGCTTAAAAGTTAAAAAAAGAAAAGTGTTCATGGCAATTAATAGTTACTTTACAAAGCTGCTTAAGTGGGACTAAAATGCCCGAGATATCCCTACAGTATTGTCTACTAAAACTTGTGAGGCCCAGTGAGCTTACCAATGTGAAGTGGCCTAGATGACCTGGTTGGTGCACAATGCTCTGAATTGGCTGGCCCTCTATAATTGTGCTTAAGATGCAATGCCAAAATGGTGTTAAGGCTTAATTAGCTGTGAGCTGCAGGGTTTTGTAACTATCAGCTTGGTTGCTTACCAATTACTCCATGTAAAAAGAAATGAAAAGGGTCTCCATGTTACAGAGACCACAGAAGAGACTGATTTGCATCTGCCTACACATCGTTGTATAAGCAAACATTGTATAGATTTTTTTTTTTTTATCGCTGTTGTACCAACTGGAATCTGAATTGGCTTCCTCTTCTATCTGGGCATTTCTTTTCCTGTTTGACTGTAAAGAGTTATGGAGCAGGTTCCCTATAGAGGGGCTGGTTTATGACTTTCAAGTATGAGATTGCAATGTCTATGGGCATGTTATTTTTGAAAGAAATTATGAAGTAATCTATTTTGCTAAAACCATCTCAGTGGTGTTTGTTAATTAACATTGTTTTGTGGCTTATACATAAAAGGTAAGAACAATGATTACTACATGCAAATCCAAAAGACAAATAGTGTGAAATTATCTCCTTGAGATGTCATAGTTGCTATGATAGGATTAAATTTGAAACATATAGAGGGATAAGGCATTAATATTAATTCTTTTTTATTTTGTGAGGGATATCAATAAAAAGATATTCCACAGATAACTGTAATTGATTTTTATTGAAGGAAGGAACTTATGAATAGACTAACAGCTGGACATGTTACATTAAAAAACACACCAAAATCACCACATTTCAAGCACATTTCAAGGAGGATTCATAGACTGTATACATCACATTCAATTCAGGAAAGACAGGGGCATAATTGTTCACAATTAGAAAGTTTTCATGTGTATAAAGTGCCAAATGAGTTTCCTGATACTATTTAAATGTAAGGAAAAATTTCAGAACAAAAGAAGGAACAAAGCAACACTTGTCATTTAGTTCCTTTTCATTTGTAGTTCAAGAGCATACTTTGCTAGGTACAATGGCTCACACCTCTATTCCCAGCACTTGGGAGGCCCATGCAAGAGGACTTCTTTGAGTTTGAGGCCAGCCTGTGCTACAGAGTGAGACCCTGTTTCAAAATAATCCAAAAGGGAAAACAAAACAGAAAACACAAAACCACACAAAAGAGCTGTCTTGCACATTTCAATTTTAATAAGAGACTTCCTTGCTTTGGAAATAAATGTTTTCACTAACAAGAGAATCAGATTGAATGTGAGTACATGTGACTTACTTTCCCATAAAATTTCAATGAAAGCTCAGACTTGTACTTCCTAGGAGAGGAAAAAAAAACAGGAAATAGCCAATTTTTCAGTTACGCTTTAGTTCTGGGTAGAAGGCTGATTCGGATGTGAGCATTACATATTCACAGAGATTAAGGCTAGTACTGAGCACTGATGGAGCCAGGTGGAAAGGAAGGGCAATGGGAATTGCAGCTGCTTGTGTGTACCCACCATCATGGTATGCCAACAGCTGGAGAACAAATTTGGTATAAATTCCCGGGAGCTGCTGTTGGTTAATGTGAGCCTTCCAGGAACACATACCAAATAATAGCCTGCTTTCCTAATTCTATTATGGGAAATTTTTTCGAAGTCAATCCCTGTGAAATGAGATCAGGAATGGTTTGAGTCTAAACCATGAAGTGAGTACAATTTGAGTTTCATGGCCTTTAACCTTCCCCTACATCTGTCATCCTTTCTCCTCTCTCTTCCTAAGGGACTCTTTTACTTTTAAAATACTGCCCTACTTTCCGCCTCTTTAAAATTCTGTCTTCCTCTTTTCCATGCCACCATCCTGCTGTACTCCTTCTAGATATTACCTTGTACTCAAGATTTGGGATCTGTTGCTCTATGCTTCTCTTTTCTACTTAGAGTTAATTGACTATTTCTAATCATAGAGTCCATGGGAAGGCCAGCATGCCAATATTCAACTGTGTCTCTCCTAGGACTGGAATGCTTTCTTGTTAAGGGGTATGTGGAAATATGTGTGTGTGTGTGTGTGTATGTGTGTGTGTGTTTGTGTGTGTGTGAGTGTGTGTGTGTTTGTATTATACAGTGCCTTCAGTACAAAGGAATGTACCATAAATTATAGCCTTTGTTCCTTCAGTGGCCTTCTCCACCCTCTTCAGATCTCATCACTTGTGCCCCTCTTCTCTGTCTGCAAAGGCTCTTCCTGAATAGAAGATGCTATGTCTATTTATTTCCTGCCAGAAACACAGTTTAACAATGATCCAGTTGCCCAGTGGAGCAAAAAAGAAACTTTGAAGATTATCAAAATGTTTGTTTTTATTTAGAGAAAAATGACATCGTTTATAAAAAATTCTTTGGTTACTATGCTTAAAGAAAATGTTTTTCCCCTTAGAGCATTAGTCAGAGTACTGAGGCCCAGATTTATGACTAGTATTGACAAGAAATTATTGGACAGATGTTTCATTTGCTGTTTCTGGGGGCTTATCAAAAATAATTGACTAGCTGTCATTTTATACACGAGACCAATTACTATTGAATCAACTTTGCTTATTGTTTTCATTAATGTCTTATAAACATTAAAAATGTTGAATGTTCTTAAAAGCAACATGAGAAAAGCAGCACTAAGAAATGAGTGGATATTCATGTACTTTCGAGTGCTGCTAAGCAGAGCCAAGGTTCATTGCCAAGAGGGTGTGTGAACAAAAGCATGTCTGTAATGAAAACAAAACCACCCAGGTGACATTTAAGGGATTTAAGGGTGTGCTGAAGTAGTAAGCTGCAAAGTGCAATCCTGCAGATTTTGCTTGGCATATTCATAGAACAGTCCATGTGAAAGGCATTAAAATGTTATGGAAGATATAACCGAGTTTGGAATCTATCAGACAGTCAGATAACTTCTAATTCAAGAGGAATGCAGTCAAGAACTTAAAAAAATGTGTGGCCAACAAATATCCATAATTTATAACATGGAACCTTATCATGACGGTATGTTTTGCCTTTGTTGTAGGAATGATCACTCACTTTTCCTTTCTCTTTCTTTCTTGCCCACCCCCCCTTTTCCCTACCTCACCACCTTTCCTCTCCCTTTCTCTATTTCTGTCAGTCTGTCAGTCAGCCAGTCAGTCTATCTGCCTCTTTTTGTGTATGTGATTTACACATGTACATGTAGAGACCAGGGGTTGAATCATTCTCCACCTTATTTTTTTTTTTTTTTTGAGACACGTTCTCTTACTGAACATGGAACTGGTGGATACAGTTAGAATGTCTGGCCAGCAAGCCCCAGGAAACTTCCTTTCTGTGTGTCCAACACTGAGATTCCAGGCACATGCCACCCACACCTGCTTTTTAGCATTCATTCTAGAGATATGAACTCGGTCCTCATAGCTATGCAGCAAGGCATCTCAGCCCCTGTTTCGGCAGTGAGAGGAGCTTAGCAAATGATTTTTGGCATGTATTAATGAGATAGGAAGTCAGAGATGACCTATTAAGTAGGTGCTCTATTCTCCAAAGGTGGAAAAGTAAGCAAAACTCTTCAATTAATGAGGGGCAGCACAAATACCTTCTTCAAATATCAAAACTACACTTAATAAGAAGGAAATAAAGCCTCATATTCCCATGAGCTTTATTTAAGGAGCTGAAAAGTCTGGTATGAACTTGATCTTCTCAAATACTGCAGCTTCTTATTTAAGCATCTCTAAATATGTTTAGCATCATCTCATGAGCCTTTCCTCATTTAAAGATATACCTCTCAAACCCAGACAAGTTTTGAGGCCGTTTGTCTTATAGAAACCATAATTACAATTATAGCCATGTTTAAGTCAGTTTCATCCCTGTGAATGAAAGTTGGTGCTCCTGGTCATAGCTCCTTTGTCTGGTTTTGAGAGCCCAGCAACCCCAACTGGACTAAGCTAATGAGAAGGAGACCAGATCGAAATTTGTCTTTTAAGCTTGGTGTGGTGGTATACACCTATAATCATAGCACGTGAGCTTGCGGAGGCAGGTGGATATCTGTGTTTGAGGATCTCTAGCCTGGTCTAAAAAGTGAGTCCCAGACAGCTACACAGAGCTACACAAAAAAACCTTGTCTCGAAAAACAAACAAACAAACAAAAGTTTGTCATTTACATCAATGAAGTTATCTGTAGAAAATTAAGCCTGGGTAACTTGGTACTTATACAATAAAAATCCTTTTAACGTCAGTTAAAATGGCTATCCCAAGGAATCTTTTAAAAAGATGATGTAAGGCTAGAGAGATTGATCAGTGGTAGTGAGGAGCACTTACTTCTCTTGAAGAGCACCCAAGTTTGATTTTCAGTACCCATGTCCTGTGGCTCACAACCATTTTAAACTCCATCTCTAGGGGATCTGACACTTCTGGCCTCTGTGAGTACCTGCAGTCATTTGTGTACACGCACACATAAACGTAAAAATAAAATGCTGGAGGTGCTGCACAAGCCTTTAATCCCAATACTTGGGAGGAAGAGGCAGGCAGATCTTTGTCAGTTTGAGGCTAGCCTGGTCTACAAAGCTAGCCCAGGACAGTCAGAGCTACACAGAGAAACCTTGTCTCAGAACAAAAAAAAAAAAAAAAAAAAGAAAGAAAGAAAGAAAAAGAAAAAGAAAGATTTTTTTTTTAGTCCACTTTGTAATAGTCAGGTGACACAACACACACACACACACACGCACGCACACACACATACATGTACGCACAAAAACGAAATTATTAAAAACCGCTTTTAGTTCACTTTGTAATAGTCAGGTCCTCTGTATCAGACTTAGCTTTGTACATTTTTAGAATGGTACCAATGATAGAACTTTCGTCATAACAGCCGAACTTTATCATCGCACCAAGGATTAAATAATACAAAATGTTTAAAGTGTTGAGGAGGAAGGAAAACTTTACTAAGGGCTAGTTCTTAATTATGACTTGAAATTGTGTTAGTAGCTCTTCAATGCTCTTTGAGAGCCTCTTTGTTGCTGGCCTTTGTGAATAGTCTGTGGAGATTTTACAGAAAGGAATTGGGCTGTGCGGGTCTCAGCTCTAGTCCCAGCACCTCACCCAGTCAAGAGAAAAAGGAATAATTCTACCCACCACCCTTAGGGGAAGGTTCAGAGAATTTAAACTGTTTTAACATGGATGGACACCTAAATGATTCACACATATTTTACCTTCCTCTCTCTCTTAATTCACGGAATTGCCAAGGACCTAATGAGAAAATTCCAGAAGCACTTTCCAAACTCAAATCCATTTCTTTGTTTTTGAGACATTATCTTGTTATATAGCCCTAGCTGGCCTTAAAAGTCTTGTCTTGGCAGTCCTAGCACTGAAGGTTACAGGCGTGTTCCCATACCCACACTGTTAGTCAAAATAAAAATCTTGCCACGAGTGTATCTATAAATCTCTTTCACAAATTTCTTTTTGTCGGGAACCTGGGGCTTGCACAGACATGTGCTAGCCCTTCTCTCTCAAGCCCCAGACCCTGTTTGCCTGAGTAATTGACTGCCATGTGAAACAACCAGAATTCTTGTTTTATTTCCATACCTCAACCCCCAACACACACAGTGGAACTGGGCCCTGGGGTCTCTGACAGAGTGAAATTCCTTGATAATAGATTTCTTTCACCAAAGTGCCCACCTGGGACTTCTGAGGGAATTCCCAGGAAGATGGGAGATAAGCACTTTCAGTCCCAGAATTACTATGCTCCAGGAATCCCTCCCTGAGGCCCTGCACTGTGAAGAAGGTTCCCTGGAATGGAAAAATGAGAGCCTTTGAGCAGATGTGTACTTCTCAGAAAGAGATGTAGTTAAGCTTACTAGACCTAAGAACCCTTATTTCCTATGGAATATTTCATAGGACAAACTGTTAACATGGAAGCTGCCTTAAAAGTAGTACCTCTATCCCCAACATCGTAGGAGAGCTATGCTCTTTTCCAGCTTTCAAAATGAGATCCTTTTCATTAAGATAACTGACTGAAGCTCTTAGTTTTTCTTCATCTGGGAATGAATTTAGTTACAACCCAAAATTCAAGGAGAAGCTACACTAGCATTAAGTATGATGGGAGCAGTGAAGCAGGTGAGACGGGTGCACAGAAATTAATTTGACTCTGGGCTCTGGGACTAGGAGAGGTGGTGAGAAGGAAGGAGAGGGAGGGAAAAACTGGGAGACAGGAAGGAGATGGAGTCCATCTAGTTATAGTTTTATAGGAGATGGTGTCAAAACAACACAATATGGTATTAGATCTGGCAGGCGGGTCAGGCGAAGATTAGTGATAGGAAGTTATTTGAGCACTTGATAAGGCTTCCTCTCAATAACCCCTTTTCCTGAATCACCTCCTCTTTCAGTTATTACACCATACATGTGACAGGCTCTCATGTACCAAGATATCCATTCATTCTGATAACAATCTGATCGTCCATTTACCAGGCCATCTCAGAACATTGTCTGGCAGATTAACATATTGCTCCAGCTCTGCGAATCAAATCCTATAACAAGACTAGCTCCCCCTCATCTCTTTTATCCCTTTATCTATAAGTACTTTTTAAAACAAGGCCTGACAGCTTTTTTTGTTCAGGAATAATTGCCAAAAGGCTTAGCGGACTGTACATGCCAGTAAAAGGTTTTTTTTTTTCTCTCTGTCTTGGAATGTAGATTCTTCTTCTGTAGTGTGTCATTCCAATTATGTTGTCATATCCTGAGCTCCTGGTTTGTGCCTGATGCTTGTATAGGTAGTGATCATGTGAGCATTGCAGACAGCTCATTTGTACAGTGGTGCTTCCCAGATTCCCATTTATTGAGATACATTTGTATGCATCATCGGTGCCTTTGAAATAATCCAGTCTACTCCTCCTATCTTAAAGTGAGGAAACAGTCCCAGAAACAAAATGTGAGTAACCCATGATCACACTATGGATGAATCAAGATTGGAAGAACCTAACACTCCCTACTCTGGAGCCAGGACTCTAGAGCTAATAACTTTATAAGATGGTCTTATAGGATAAAATCAGAGGTTACATTTACATTTGATGTTTATGAACACGTGAAATTTATATAGATAGCTATACGCAGCAGGAACCAAAGAATGATAAATTTGAAATAGCTCTACAAATTGCTGCATCCAAGTTAATTAAGCCAATTTGTATTGATTTAAAAGAAACTGGTTAATGAAGTTCATGATTCATTCATAACCTATTTAACTTGTTCTGAAAATATCTGTGATACAAGTAAGATACTGAGGAAAAAGCGAGCCGGGGCAAGAAGAATGGGGCAAGGGGAAAGGAATTTAGAGAGAAGAAGTATTGTTTGTAATAAGAGGAATAGATAAAGTTTTGAGAGTTACTGTTTAAGAGATGATAATTGAAAGGAGAGTGGGTGAAATTGCTGAAGGCAATCAAAACAGAATCATTACACAATATATAATTAAAATGCCCATTGCTGCTTGCTATCTATCTACGTTCTCCAGGTTCAAAGCATGTCACCAATGCTAGCATAGTCGCCATCATTCTCTCGTTTAGAAGCACATAGCCATCATTGATTCTCTAAAGCACACACAAATGACCTGCTCCAAACCATAATCCACAGAGAGACTGCCTGGAGTGTTTCAAGGCTCAGTAGCGGTAGAACTAGCTAATTGAAATAATGTGTGCCTGTTCATGTTACATTTTGCTAGCTCACCTGGAAGTCCAGTTTCTTGTAATTGAGTTCTAGTTTTCAATTGTGTCAACTTAGCTCATATTCACTGGAGAAAAAATTTAAATATGAAAAATAAAAAGAAAATAAAACTCCTACCATCGTCTCATTATCCAAATAAAGCTGTTATTTTATGTTAGGGTGTATTTTTTTCTTCTATGCATTTTAATGTTTTTGAATTGTTGGAAGTTACAGAGCATTATTGCCGAGAATTGTGGATATTAAAATGTATTAAGGGGGCTGGAGACAAAGGACCTGAGTGAGGTTCAAAACTGCCAAGTCGGGGGCTGGAGAGATGGCTCAGAGGTCAAGAACACTTGCTGCTCTTCCAAAGGTCCTGAGTTCAATTCCCAGTAACCGCATGGTGGCTCAGAACTATCTATAGTAAGATCTGGTGTACAGGCAGAATGTTGTATAAATAATAAAAAAAATCTTAAAAAAAAAAAAAGAAAGAAAGCAGAAACACATGACTACTTCTAAACACACAAAAAAAAATAAATAAAAATTAAACAGACAAAAATGGAAAAAAAAAAAAAAAAACGGCCAAGTCATGTAGCTCACAAAAGTTCAACAACTTGTAACTCTAAATCTAGAAGATGGGACACCCTTGTGCCAGCCTCTGTGGATACATTCATTCACATGCACTTACTCACACACGGATACACAGACTCAGATACGCATACACACAAATTGAAAAAAATCGACTAAGAGCTATGAAGACGGTTCAGGGTGCAAACATGTCTGCCGCTAAGCCTCCTGACTTCAAGTTCAATCTCTGGAACCCACATGAGGTCACGAGACAACTGACTCATGCGAATTGTCTGTTGCCCTCCTCACACATGTACCGCAAATAAAATAAGTGTTAAAAATGTGTGAAAGTGAGCACTAAAAATAACTGTAATCACTCCAACATATTCTTTTTACTGTCAGTAATCTGGCATATTGTCTTTCAGTCTTAATTTTCTTATGAATTTTTATGGGAAAATATATTGTTTTATGTTGTCACCATACGTGCGTAGTTTGATGTTTTCTAACTTAATTTCATAATATATCAAAAGAACCTTACCATATCATTATATATACCTAAAATCATTATTTTAAATGGCCACATAACAGCTTCTTTTGTGGCTGTACCACAGTTTCTTGTGGATGCTCTCTAATTCATTTAGTATTTCTATTAGCAGTGTATCAGTGAACACGTCACTACACGTTCATTGCCATTTCATTTTCTCTGTTGCTCTCTTTACCAACTTGCTAGAAGAATGATGCAACTTCATTGTTTGAGCTTTCATTTCTTTGCTAATGGGTTGGACCTACAAACAAATAAAATAAAACACTTGTTTTTTTGGCATGTGGCTTTCAGCACCTCCCGAATTCACAGCTTCTAGTCAAAAGCACATATACACGTTTAGGCCTCATGGTCCAGTTGTGACAGAACAAAGATTGCCTTGCTAATACGTTTCAATAAAGCACTGGGCTCAGTGCCACAGCCACTAAATAAATCATAAGGTCCCTGACAACTGGGACCGTATCTTAATCATTTCTGCATCCCCCATAGCCCTTAGCCTAATGCTTGACATGTTGAAAGCTTTAATATATGTTTGTTAAATGGATAAGGAGGTGGAACTTTTGTGAGGGTCAACTACAAGTTACTAAAATAAATTTTGAAGTCTTGTCATGTGAAAAAATAATCCCTAGAGTTAAAACTTAAAACCATTGCTTGGACTTGAATTTTTATGTCATCTTACAAGGAGTAATGAGGAAACAGATCCTTCTATACCAGGAAGTTTCATTTGGCTAAAGAATTTCATATGTAACCATTCTACCAAGTCTACAAAGAGCACCTATTGTGACAGACAAAGAAAATGTAAAACCACTACAAATGACCAGGTCAGTAAAAAGGAAGGTGAGTGAATGCTTTACAAAGAAACACAGGACAAAGAAAATAAATAGAGAATTTTCTTTTCACATTCTTACTTGGGAAAAGGAGAATTGTGGCTGTAAACCCTAACACAGATTATTGAATTTGAATTGTTTCTTTTTTTTTTTTTTTTTTTTTTTGATAGGGAAACTGTGTTGCCGGGAGGTGAAATGACTTGGCCAAGGCAATACATATTACAGAAATACGTAGCTAGGACTGAGATGAGTGTCTTTTTCTCTGGAATATTTCTTGACTTCCACACTCCACCCCTCACAGCAATGTAATAAAACAGCTTAGGTTTCTTCATTCTCCTTGGTGACTTTGTACTTTACATACATCTCCCTTCTTGAATTTTTTAAAATCTGTTTTTGTTTCGGGTTTCTGGGTGTATGTAAGTGCATGCGCATACACATGCATTTGTTGTACGTGCACGTATCTCTGTGTGTTTCTTTGTGTATGCTACTTGTGTGAGGGGTGACATTAAAAGATATTAAAAGACGGCATCAGCTTCGCTTGAGCTGGAGTAATAGGAAGTTACAGGCTACTGGACAATGATGTTGGGAACCAAACTCAGTTCCTCTGGAAGAGCAGCAAGTGCTGTCAACTGCTGAGCCAACTCTCCAGCCCTTTTTCTTTATATTTACTTCTTATCTTCTGGGATATTTCCTGCTTTTTATGTCTGTGTCCCCCAATACACTGAATTCTTTGAGTTCAGGCTCTTGGTCCTCATCTCTATAGCTCTAATATCTAACATAATGTTTGATGCGTCTACAGACTTAACATTAATTATTGTAAGAGATCATATTGATTACTAAACTTGTGATGTTATGTTTTAACACTCAAACACAAATTATCTTTATTTCTAATCATATAAGTTTGTTAGTCACTTATTTATCCCTTGTAATCTCAGCAATTTGTTAGGATTTTCTCATAAGTGAGGCTGCATCTTGAATGAGGAAGGATAACTATTGTACAGAAACGACAACAGGCTGAGGAAGGAGAACATGAGGCAAACAGAAGATTAGGGAGATCTGAGGAGGCTGGAGGATGGAGGTGTTAAGCAATCTTGAAGGGTATTAGCCATTGCCATTAATTTATGCAGCAAGGCTGTGTCGTTTTACAAGAACATATATGTCACAGTAATTTCTTGTGTAGTTTCTATTTGTTCAATAGAGACAACTGAGAAATGTTAGCTGCTGTATCCAAGCTCCTCCAGTTAAGAAGTCATAACATTGGAATCCCAATTGAAATCTGTCTGACACCAAAACCCACATTTAATGTATGCCTAGTTCACCACATAGTTTCTCAGCACAGAGTAATATGTCACCAGTATTGAAAAAAATAAAATAGAAGAAAGCTTTTCGTTTATGTATGTTTTTCTTAAAAATAAAATGTGTCACACTGTTTGGTTCATTTTTTTATTTTTTTAAGTTTCCCTAGGTTCCCCAAGCATTAGTGGCCCATTGGATTTGTGCATTTCTGCATTGTAGCCTGAGAAACACTCTGTAGGCTAATGAACAAGTTCTAGGTGGCAAGGGGAGGATGAAAGGCACCTACCATCTTGCTTTATCACAACATCCTTAGAATCCCAAGACATACCATTTGCCCACACATTTGCCTCTTTCTTGGTCCTCTTGAACTTCCAATGAGCCCCATGATCATTATTCATCTCTCTGCAGGCAAAGTTGCCATTCAAAAGCAAATGGCAGCTCATTAGAAGTAATTTGCTGCTTCCCAGGATTTGAGAACTTAAAAATGTACTTAGTTCCCAAAGAATGAGGAAATCTAGCTTAGATCTTCAAAAATCCCATTTTTAGCTAATGTGTTCTTAAAATTAATGGTAATATGCATAGCAATTGATTGTACCTAACTGACAAAACAATGTTCCAGACCCAATGAAAATTGCATAATTATTTCTGTCCTCCTTTCTCGAGGCAGTCTGGCTCCAGCTTTAAGGGAACACAGGAAGATGGGTCTGTGTCAACCTTCTACCCTTCGAAGGCCTTATTAAGTTACAAATTCTATCTGCTCCCAAGAGAGCCCCAATCAAATTAAATATTAGGTCATTTAGTAGAATATCATGACTCGGTTTTGTCTTAATGCATTGTATCATCATCCTTTAAGATTCAAAAGCTTTCTTAGCAAAATTTGAGAAATGTAATTAGGTTGAGTACATTGTAGGCTATAAGACCTGAAAGGGATATGAATAACCCATTTGGTTCATCTCCCTATTTAAGACCCTCAACACCTAAATCTTATATTGAGCAATGGCTTTTGCATTCCATTTAAAAAGAATTCTAAACATAGATAGTTTGTGTTTTGTTTTTTTTTTCCGGCAGTCTGTACCATTGTTTAAATATGTCTCTTTCATGGTCACAAAGTTCTTAGTGTTTGAATTCCTTTCTAGCTATGCTTTTAAGCCCAATTGATATGAGCAATTTAGAAGTCTTAGGGAGATGCATGACATTGAAATTTGCTGAAAAGTACTCTGACTTTTTTACAGTAGAAACAATGAGGAATCATGCCAGCCTGTAAGGATGTAAGCAGAATAGGAAAATGTATAGCTGATTTCATGACAGTTTTGCATACAAATAAGGATGAAGCAGCATATGAGGTAGGAGAAACAGCAGCGAGGGGATGTAGAACTTATGCCGTTTTAAATGAGTCAATAGGGGAGAAATATTTTAAGGTAATAATGTGAAATAATTAGAAGAGATGGGATCCTAGTTTAAAGAGATTTGGGATAGTAGGCCTAAAACTGAGAGGACAAGATTGATTGTACAATACTTACAGGATACCCACTAGAACTAATTGTATTAGGAGGTGGGCAAGAGAAGGAGATACTACCTGATTTTCCAAGAGAGTGTAATGGTGGTCTAGTATCTTGAGAACTAAGTAATACACTAATTTTAAAACACAATTGAAGGAAAATTCAAGTAATAGCCTTATTAGACTGATCTTTGCAAGTCTTTAGGGAATGAGAACACACATTTGAGAAGAGTTCATTTTAAAGGAATATCCATATAGGCAAAGGCAAAGGCCTTCCTAGAGAACAGCTGAATATAAATGAGGAGTAGAATCTTTGAGGAACCATTTTGGAATAGCTTATTTAGATAAATGAAGGTACATGTTCAATCTTGAATAGTACTTTTGCTTCAGACCTAATTGGGCATTCTGCCTAAAGAAAAGAAACATTGGGGGTAGGTGAAGGCTATCTGTGCCCAAGGTGTAACTTTGGGATCCAAAGTGAGGAGTTGTCTCTAATGAGGAGTGGTAAACTTACTAAATGGACAGGTCTCTGTGTAGAATCAAAATCACATTGTGTTCACAGAACTCAGAGGATTCTGAGGCCACTGCTTTAGTCAACATTTTTGTACTAATTTCAGAAGATTTTTGCTGAGGCTGACAGCTGTTCTAGGAAGGATTACGAAGCAACACTACTGCCCTGTTCTGCAGAGTGATATTAACTATTGATCCTTACCCCCCTGGACCATCTGACAGCAGTCATCTCTTCCCATTCTTCTCAGGCTTTAGAGGTTCTGATAATTGTGTGAAGTTTTGAACCTTTGCTCTTCAACTCATTTTACAAGTTACTGTGCAGAAGCTAATGAGAATCCTGGGTAAAATCTGAACTTTTCTTTTTCGTCTTCAGTTGTTACAAAGGGTTCTGCTTGATTTATTAAAAAAAAAAAAGATAGTAATGATGAGCATATATTGTGAACGGAATTTTAGTATTGGGGTTTAAAGTTATTATTTCAGGATTTGAAGAGAAGGTAATTTTTTCACCCCCTATGATATTTTGCACAGGATGGAGATATGGCTGAGCTGCTAAGAACACTGGCAGCTTTTCCAGAGGGACTAAGTTAGATACTTAACACCCACATGAAAGCTTACAACCATCTGTAATTCCAGCTCCAAGAGGAACCAACAGTGTCCTCTGGCATCTGTAGGAACCAGGCACATACACATAGGCAAAAACATCCATGCACACAAAATAATATTTAAAACAAAAAATAATAATAATAAAGTTATGTTTTGCATAATCTAAACTTGAAATGAAGAAAGTAGCAAATGAAGTAAATTCTGAGCAGCAAACTGTTGGTTAGGCAGTAGCATCTTTAACAGTAGAAGATGACTGAGCCTCACCTCATTTAGCAGTAATACTCAGGCAGTTTCCTCAGTCATAGAGAGTCAGAATGAGTCAGCCATGATTTCTACCCTCAAGGGACTTTTTGTCTGGAGGTGAAATGCCTAGCCCAGTAGAAATGCATGTCAAATGGAGTGAGAGAAGCAGCCATAGCACTTTGTGCCGTTAGGAGTGGGTGTGATTGCAATTGAGTAGGGGTAAAGGGATCAGGTGAGGGAGGATTGGACCAGAGCATCAGGTGACAGTTAAGTGGGCCTTGTCTCCAGCAGGAATCAGGCAGGCAAAGCACAGGAAATGAGATTTTTCTGTTCCTTTTTTTTCCAAATGGAAAAGAGTTGAAAGTTGTAGAAGGGGATGTTAAAAAAAAAGTCTGATGAAATAAAAATGGTTACCTCTGAGCCAACTACTGACATGATGGCAAATTATAAACATATTATGGTTTTGTTTTGATAGATTAGGATCGATGTACTTCTATAGTCTTTCTAAAATTTGCGTTTGAATTTTAGAGTTTTTATTATAGTGGATCAAAAGTTATCTTAGCCTTAAGAAACATCAGTGCAGCCATGAAGGCTTTTGTTCACCCTAGGTTACTGTGGTAGAACGAGGATACATTGTATTTAAACTATCATTAGTTATCCATAATAATCCTCTCACATAGTTTGCAAGAAGTTCATAGAAGAAATTTTATATTTACTCTAGCTTTTATGAGTAGCATCTTTTGTTGTTGCTGTTGTTAGAGATGGAGGTCAGATATGTGTACAATATAGTTGAAGGTCTGTGAAATTTTTCCTCCATTTTCTCCTTCCCTAAATAGTTCCATTCATGTTATCTCTATTGCATCCTTTATTTTATACATATTCTCTCCCTGTTTCTCACCCTCTTGCATCTTTTTAGTGGATCGGCTACCACACAAAATTCTGCAATGTATTAACCCACCCTTCCTTCACAACAGTAACTTGAATCTTGCTGGCTTATAATTCTACCATCATATGACCCTTTCAGGGACTGTGTACCACAAAAGAACTTTACATTTTAAACAACTTTCTTGGAAAAAAAAACAACCAGCATCATTGAAAATGTTAAATTTCTTTTCTATTTTTATCTGCTTTTAGCTTTTTGTGGGGAGGTGATCCACACTGATAGTTCTACAAATTATAAGCATGTAATCCTTCTCTATCTCCTAGATGGTCTAGGCCATCATTTTTTTAATCTATGTGCTCTGAGGGTAGAAATAGAATCTTTTAGGAGTAGGGATATAGTAGACCTTTAATTTTTATTTTACTTTAATTTATTTTTATGTATAAATGTGTATTTCCTGCCTGTATGTCTGTGGAAGCTAGGGAGCCTAGAAAAGGGTTTTGGATTCCCTGGGACTGGAGTTACAGATAGTTGTGAGCTGCTATGTGGTTGCTGGGAATTGGAACCAGGTTCTCTGGAAGAGCAGCCAGTGTTCTTAACCAATGTGCTATCGCTCCAGCTACCTGATGGACTTCTTAAAAATAATAAAATTTTTCTGTGTTTCTTTCTTGGTCACCACCCGCTGGCTCCAGCCCTTTCTGTGATGCTTGTGCCGTATTTTTCCCCTACATGGTGAAGCATCATTAGACTTTGATTTAGACTTGAATATGAACTAATTCTGAATTCTTGGCTATCATGAATGTTTTCATAATTCGTGGCATTGTCTCTTCCCACCTTTGTTTTTATTAACACTGATTAAACTCCTGTATGAAACACCAAAGTGTTTTCCTTTGCTCTTTCCACCACCTCACATGAAATGACACTCCTCTATTGCTTCATTGAAGTGGCAGCATTGATTTTCTTCCATTCCCAGAAAAGCAGGCAGATTCATGACTCTGCAAGTAGTTGTTGCCTCTGTCTTCTCAGGATAATATTTCTTAATATGAATGCCCTTTCTCCTGGGCAACTTCTTTTTTGTACATTCACAGAAGCATGCACCAAAGAAAGAAGCTCCTAATATTGGTCTTGATTCTGCTTCCTGTTCAACAAGTCAGATTCTGCATTGTGCTTTTCTCTGTGAATGAGCAAAGCCCAGAGGATTAGCTCATTCTAGTTTGGAACATGATTGTTTCTTATTTTTGAACATGACTGATGAAAGTTTTTCCTTTTTGTAGATATGTCCCTGTGCTCAGTGTTGTTGTATAACATCTTTCTTTCAGACTTGAAAGCCCTGAACTGGAGAGAGGTAGTGAGAAATAAACAACAGTGCAGTCTCTCAGAATCATTCCAACTTAAGCAACTCTTTAATTTATAAAACTGCCACAGAGGCATTTTTGTTTCTTTGTTCATATGTACATGCACAGTGGCACTGGAAATTGACAGTGCATGAAGTACACAATCCATGTGATAAGGTGAATGATTAAAATCATGATGATGGAGAAAGAAATATTCACCAGGAATTGGTTTTTGAAGCATTTTTAAAATCATGTCTATATCCACTCTAAAGAGAAAAGATTAATTGATGAGAGGAAGAAAAATATGTCTTAGTAAAGTGTGCAAACTGTAGATAATTGGTCTGTATATGTTATCATATGCAATTATATAATTTTGTCTTAAAGCACTTTAGGATGCTTTATTTCTGGCATCTATTTTTTTTTATCCCATACACATACCCAGTAGAAACATATGGACACATATTTTATTCTTTAATTCAACTTAAATATGTTGGCTTTTTGCGGCTGGATGGGATCATGCACCAGAGGTTTCAAAATAAAGAACATTCAAAGTGTCAGTCTCAGAAAAAGTTAGTACCAATTCATTTTCCAAAGGAGCAATTTGGGTGGTTGAAGATTCTGAATGAGCTTTATGGGCAAAACTGGTACAAGCAAAGAAATTTTGTTTGATGAAGTTAGTTCAAAGCTGATGACAGTGAATGCTTGATTTTCAACTCATAGGCCCAATAACTATGCACATGCATTAGAGCTGGTTAAACTATAAAAACAAAGTAGTCTGCTGGTAGTTAGAAGGAGACTGTTAAAAGAAAATACAAAGGAGCTTTTTTTTTTCCTCAGGATTTCAGAAAGAAGGCAGCTTTGCACAACTGAGTGAATTCTGTCTTTTTATGTTGGATATCGCTCTGTTTCTCATCTTGACTGGGTCAGAAGTTCAGTATAATAAATTTATGATGACTGTGAAACTAAACCATCCCTTTGGAGAGAAATGTGGAAGAGTAGCGGAGAAAACAAATATGTACTTTCCTTCGCCCTGTCATGTATAAAGGAGGTGAATATTAGAGTATTCATCATTGACTTCATTGTAAAATGAATCTCTCAAAGAAAAGTTATGGTTTTGAGGTTCAGCATATCACTGGGGTGAGAGGGGGAGATTATTTCCATATGTGTCAGCGTTAGCTGGTATTTGAAGTTCTTTAAAAAGAAAGCAGTTGGACCTCATTAATTCAAAATTCTGTTAATTTGTAAACAAGATCGCCTGAGGGAGCTTTTAAACCACTTAAGAGAATAAACTTTTCAAACACTTTAGACCTAGCTTCTGGTGAACTAATTTCAAACAGCTATTTGAATGTGAAACAAAAATTCTTGCTGGCCAACATTTTGTTCACTTAATTCTTACTATGGCATGTGCAATAATTTCTCTCAAAATCCAAAATCTCTTCATCAAAATTATAGCCCATGCAGACTTGCACACATATACTTTTCCTACCATGTCAAGAATTTTGGATCAAGATTATACAAATATCTACCCTTTCACATTTTGAAGTAGGGAGTGTTATGGAGTAACCTCAAGTCTTGGAGGGTTAAAGGGAAAAGTGACTCTTAATGTTTTATTTGTGCAATGGAAAAGTGAATTTACAAGGATCTCATTAAAACAATGAGGGAGGAAGAACCCAGAAAGGTTGTAGTCAGCAGATAATGGGGAATGAAAGTTAACTGTACAGCATTCTTTGAGCTTATTTACCAGACATGGTTGATAGGCTTCTTCTTGCTTAATGCACCATTTCGATTTTATTTTAATGAATATTAACAAATACGTGTGAGTCTTTTAGGGTTATTTCTATCTGGTCTCATGAGCTCTAGGGAGGATGACATTGTTCAGTTGAAGAGAAACTACTGATGAAGCACAAGGCCTGAGCATTTATGGTTGGCTGCTGAAAGCCGCTGACCTTTGCCTGACAGCTTGTTTTCCTGGGTGTCTTGAGAAGTGATCTTTCTCCTTCTAGGCCTATTATTCTTGGGCAAGGCTGAAGTTTACTTAACTTTTTCTCATATTTGATAAAAGAAAAAAATTCATCTGAGCTCCCACTTTCTACCCAGTGTCCAGCACACTGTTGCTTCATGACTAATTCTCATTGTACTGAATTGCCAGGACTCAAATAGTTTGCGTCTATACAGTACTCATAGTTAATTTTGGTCATTTGATTCCCTTCTTCCTGGTTTTCAGCTCCTTCCAGGCCAGAATTCCTCCTCCAATTCATCAGATAGATTAGTAAGCCTTAGCTTGTGTTCCTCCAGACCAGTTCCTTATCTAGTCAAAATTAGCATACATGAGCAAAATCATTTATCCAAACCTGGAAGGCAGCATCCTGCCCCACCCCAGGAAGGATGTGAGAGGAGTGTAAAAAGGGAAATTTGTATTTCTGCTCCTTCTACTGTTACCCATGGCCTCCTGCTTGCTGAAGTGAAACCCTCAGGCATTGGCTCTAGATTAGTCAATTAAAACAAGTCCTTCCAGCAGCAGTCCCGCAGACTGACTTTCCCTTATCTACAGATTCTTTAACTAAACATGGTGGAGGAGTTTGCTCTATAAATGGGACCACATATTTAAAATCAGGGCTATCCCCTATGTGCTGTTGCTCTTGTAACTCAACCATCCATATCTTTGCCACTTTCCATAAATATGAGGGTCAGAGAAGCTGGGGAGAACCAGAGGGCTTGTGAAATGTGTTTGATTCTCTTTGAATTGTAAAAGTAAATTATTTTTTTCTGTCTTTCTTCTTCTTTTTTTTTTTTGAGCAAAATATATTTGTCAGACTAAGTTTCACAAAGAGTTATGTCCATCTGCATATGTGTCTAGATGCCATTTACAAACATCCCCAGATTTGTGTGGCCAACGACCTCTTCCTGCTTTTTCTTATCGAGAAGATATATGACCAACCTCACCAGGGAATATCCAGTCATGGGTTTTCTTTCCAGCTTTATTGAAGTAAAATTGAAATAAAAAGTATATGTGTTTCAAGTAGACAGTGTGGCAATTTGTTATACAGATATGCTGAGAGATGCTTAACACAATGAAGCTAATAAGCCATTACCTCACACAGTACATCCTCTCACCTCATGAAAGTTCTTAGGATGAATTTTCTAGCGCATTTTTACTGTATGATACAACATCCGTAATTGTAGTCATCGTCATCTTGATGTATATTACACCCCCATAACTTATATGGGCAAGTGAGTTTCCTTCCCCAACATTCCACATTCCCTAGAGCTTCCCTTTCACCTATCACCAGTCATATTTCAAGGCTCTACTAGAGGAACTCAAATGTCACAGTTAGATTCTCTTTCCTTAAAAGTCTATTTTGTCAGCCACATTTTATCTCTTTCAGAATACTATGGATTATTCTTTAGCTTTGTTACTATATTTGTCTTTTGGGAGATCTGGTATCTTAAGCTTCACCAGGTAAAAGGTCATATGAACCAAGGAAAGATTTCTGTCAATGTAGTTCATCCAGTATGGACCTATTAAGTGATGTGAAGGATAGAGGGAATAGTGTAGTGTTTTTATAGGAGAATTCCTTTCACACTATGAAATGAAGAGTTTCGAATAAAGACTCCCAGTAGTTTTTTAAATTATTGTCTAATTTATATGAACCACTTGTCGTCTATTGCTGCCTGGTAAATCACCTCCACACATAAAGCACAATAATAATTTATTATTTTTATGGTTTCTCTGGATCATGACTTTGGAAATGCCTAAGTTGAGTGATTCTGGTGCTAGGCGTGTCTCTAATGGGACGGTAGTCAAATGGAGGTTGGGGCTGATAGATCTGCTCATTCACATGGCCAACACATTGGGAAGTCTCAGTTTTTGTCTCTGTGTGCTTCTCTGTAGTTCAGCTAGAATATTCTTACACAATGGCAGTTGGCTTTTCAAAAGACAAACAGTCCAACAGAAATAGATGAAACTGCCTTTTTAAACTTAAGCTGAGAAATCACACATAATCACTGTTGTCTTTTATCAGTCTTACTGGCCGAGCCTGATTTTTTTGTAGAATCATTGTGGAAGGGGACCACCCAAGGACATGAATACCACGAGGTATGCATCATTAGAAGCTATCTTTGGAGACTGGCTACCACATCATCTATACAAATGAGGAAAACTCTTTCCAAGTACCAAATGTAGGAACAGTAAACAAAAACAGAAACCACTGCTTTTATGTCTTATTGATTTCTGTGTAGAAACTCCTTATAAAATTTGGCTCTGATTCTTTGTTTGTTTCATTGCCTCTATTTGACCATCACTTCCATTGGTCTCTTTTTGGTGTACCTTTTCTTCAGTGGCTTATCTTTGGTTCCTCTCTCTTCTCACTGTGTACACTCCTTACCCAGGAGATCTCCTGGATCCTTAGTACTAAGACCTCAAATATACACCATCCTCTTAAACTTCTTTTTATTACAGGCTCCTATTTCCAAAGGCATTGCAAATGGATAGATATAAAATGCTATATCTTAAGATAGATATAGTAAGTAGTTGTCAGATACTATAACTCCTCATGTTTTTTAGAGTATAAACCTAACTGATCACTCTCTTGAAGCTCACTCTTCATGTACACTATGGATGAGTGATATGCCTCATCATTTGCCTATGCTCCCACGGAGAGTAGAACAAGCTTCTCATCTTTTTAATTTCTGTGAGTAGCTTGATGTGTGTGACAAAGAGTTGTTGTTGGAGTAATTGGAATCTTCATTTCTAAGCATCTTTACTTTTCAGTGAAGTGGAATGTCAAGCTTGCAAAAATAATTATAATTTTGTTAGAACATTTTAAAGCATAGGTAGTACATTAAGATTAGATGAGGTGAAATAATTATCAGTGTCTGTATAATTTACATTGATAAAATATTTATAGGTCATTTGAGGGACTTAAAAACAGAGAGGAATGTCTGAAAATTGCCAAGTATTCCTTAAGGTCTCAATATGCAATGCTGCCAAAAGAGGCTCATAATCCTGGCTGTCACCAGGATGAAAATAAAGATATGTCTTTTCAAGACTTTTGTTTGGTACCCCATAAATGTGGCCTTTTGGAAAAAACTCTTACTGAAACCCCAACAGAACCCTAGCTTTTTGCTTTGACCTACTGTGCTAGTAATGCCCTGGTTCTGGGATGCCTCCACTAAACCTTCTAGTGTCAAAGGACAGAAAAAAAAAGAGAATGGTGTTGTGCTACCATTGCTGAAAATTGTGATGGTGCAGATAGTGGCTGTCTATTGTGATTGTAATTAACATCTAATTAGCTTTGTGTGCACCAGGTACCATACTGAGTGGTCCGTATGCATATCTTGTTTAACCTTCATGGCAACCTCATATAATAGGTGAGACTAATTTTAACACCAATTTTAGGGAGGAGACATGGAGGGTTCCAGGATTACACAGTGAAAAATGGTTGGGTTTTGGTTGAGACTGACATCTGAATTAAGACTTCTTTGTAGAACCATCCCCACCTTTCCCTCCTTCTCTCACTTTCCTTATAATGGCCACCACAAATGACACTGCTTAGAACCATTAGTTCAAAAGGACCTCTAATGCTCATGTAAGTAGCCTACAAATGTATGTATGCTAGATATAGGATTCTACAAATTCTGTGATTCCTTTGGCTTTCTAATTGGAAACTCCCAACAGTTCTGTGAAGTGTCTACAACAGCCACTATCACCAATGATAAAAAATGATAAAATAAAGACTCAAGCAGCTAAGAGACTCTCTGAACATCATCCAGCAAGCTTGTGACAGGGCTGGGGTTAGAATTTTGGTCTCTTAATACCCAAATCCATTGTTTCTCTTCTCTTTTAGAGTTCTGAGTGCTGAGCCAAATTTTTAATCATCATTAGCCAGTAGAAAACACATGGCTGTTGGAAGAGATTGCAAATTATATCAGCTTTTAGGCTGGGGGAACAAAGGGCTTGAGAA
Source organism: Meriones unguiculatus (assembly GCF_030254825.1). NCBI lineage: Eukaryota > Metazoa > Chordata > Mammalia > Rodentia > Muridae > Meriones > Meriones unguiculatus. The sequence goes on from NC_083369.1 coordinate 120,877,203, forward strand.
TGACTCCTTTTCCTTTACCTAAACACCACTTTGAGTCTTTTAACTAGTTTTTCAAATTTAGCTCGATTAAGGTATACTTGAGAAATTATGTGTGTTTAACATATAGAGCATGTTGATTGGATATATGTGTGTGTGTGTGTGTGTTTGTGTGTGTGTGTGTGTGTGTGTGTGTGTGTGTAGTGAAATGATAATCAGAATCAAGTTGAGAATGAGAGAAATAGTCTTCCCCAGGAAATAGCACACCAACTGTTTATCCAGTAGCACATAGTCATCCTTGAAAATTTATGTGCAACCAAAGTTATACAGACTGAGCAGGATATATTTATGTTTTAAGAAATATATTTGCATAAATATATACATATAGGTATGTAACAACAATTAATGAAAAAGAGGACATGGTTTTGAAATAGAGCAAGGCAGGTATATGCGTGGACTTGGAAGGAGAAAGGTTAGGGTAAAATGATGTAATTGCATTATAATCTCAATAAATAGATATCAAAAGGGGAAGAAAATTAACCTATTTTAACTTCTGAAGATGCTCTGGGACCTCTTGCAAACAAAGCAATTGTATCCACAGGGGGCGCCAAAAATGCTTCAGGCAGGGGTAAGTCAGAAAAGGAGAATAGTAGAACACAGGGTTCTAAAAGTCTGATTTCTTTTCTGGTCTGTTTGTATAGCAAGGCCCTCCAGCACAGTCTCAAGAAGGGAGAAGCAGATGGTGTTGATGTTGATGGTAGTGTCTTTGTATGTTTACATGGATTAGGAATGGTTCTACAGAAACTTGACTTGGGGATGAAGCCCTTCCTAGTAATCAGTTATTCTCATCACCTGTTTTTGTTTTATTTTGTTTTCTGGTACAACTTTGTCCAGCAAAGCTGCTCTTTCACCACTGTGTGTGTGAACTGGATCAGCTATAAGCTGACATCTGTTTCCTTAGCATTGGGTCAGCCAATTTTGCCCTATTGGATTGCTCAAGCTGTTTCTACTACCTTCTACTTAGGAAGATACAGAGAACCAAGTATAAAGGCTCCAACTACATAACATTATCTGCAAAACATAGTAGATGTCAGGAGAAATTTTCCACAGGATTAAGCCCATTAACACTGTTTTAACTTTAAGAAAAACTGTGTTTCAGTTAGGCCAGGAGGAAGAAGACTGGTGTGGTGTTGACAGATAGAGTAAATTTTAAAATCCATGTTGGAAAAATAAATTTAGCTAACCACCAGGTGTGTGTATAATGTGGTAGAGAGAGGCAGGCATTCTCTGCATGTAAAAATTAATTAAACTATTATTTTAATTGACACCCTGCAGATCTTTTCTTTATCAGAAATATTTAAGAAATGTGAACATGATAATAACTTTCAAATACTATTTTCAAATGTCAAGTTAATGTGTTCAGGGAGTAAGAAGATTCAAGTACTCAGTATGAGCCTCACATCACATATGTTTCCACAAATGCTTTTAGGAGTCTTTGAAGTAAAGATGGTGGGGGACCTTAAGTTATTTGCAAGACATGGAGGTGAAGATGAGAACATCCCTCCCCCTCTTTTCAGCTTTAAAACTGGAGATGAAGATTTCTCAAAATAAGCTGTTGCTTCATCAAAAAAATAAATTAGGAGTCATATTAGTTGCAGAAAGAACAATATTTACAAGCAAAAGCATAATCACTTTCTAGGATTTTGAGGAAAGGTTGTTAAATGACATATTTTTGAATAATATCGCCTCTCCTATCTAAGATCTAATTACTGAATTTTTAAAAACAGAAAAGCCATAATCTAGTACTTCTAAAATTCCACTCAGCTTTCTGTAGGCACTTGAGAATTACTGTTTGTTTTTTGGAGTGGAAGTAACATCTTTTGCAGTTAGTTTTTGAAACATTGCCATTGCTGAATAAAGGGTTCCAGTGGTATATCATATTTCTTCTGTATAATTGCACTAAAAGAATACATTGGGGTAGTGTATGCTGTATAATGAGCTGGGGGAGGGGATGTAAAAAATGCCAGAAACCTTCAACTATGACTTAGTTATTCTGAATGTTTTATTGGTCTAAGAGTGACATCATGAAAATTGAATGAAAGTTGTTTTTTTTTAAGTTGTTGTTAAACCAAAGCTCTCCCAGGTACAGACCTGATAAGTAACATAGACTTTTGGTTTTATCCAAGGTGTTCTTTACAAAGTAGTTTGGCTTATGTTTAAACTTGCCTTTGAAGACAATTGACGTTCTGTCTAAACCTGCCCTCAAAGACATGTTGGGTTAAGTCTAAGTCTGTTCTTTGATCACTGTCACCCCAAATCAGTCAAGAATGAGGGTATGTGACCTCTAGTTGCCACCAACACATTGAATATAATTGTCAAAAACACATGCAATTGTTATATAGCAACAAATATGGCAATAGCAATCCTTTAACCTTTGTGCCAAAGGCTTTTTCCTTTCTGAGTCTTTCCATGTTAGTTTGTAATCAAGTCGGGAAGTGCAGATTGTTGAGAAATGGGAAGAGTCTAAGATTTGAACCTTGCTTGTAAGCCAGAAACTTAGCCTGAAACAGTTTCTGGAAGGCTGGAAAGAGACACAAGACTCTCGGAAAAGAGATGAAGAGACATTAATTAGGATGGTAGCAGTAATGAAAACATGAGCATTTTTGTCTTGGTTCTAGGCTCCTGCTTAGCCACAAAATGATCAAAATGACACAAAAGGACCAAACTATGTCGTTAGAACCAGAGGTAACATTAAAGGGGAATTCTGTGTGTCAGAAGTGAAATCATTTATCACCAGCAGTAAATACATCAGCCTTCAACTCCAGGGAAGTGACAGTATACTGAGTAGTAGTCGTCCCTATCTTTCAAGGCTGTGAACAGTTTTACCCTTTCTTCTAGAGAGAGATACTATGTCTGTCATCAAAAGGCTGACAGTGATACACAGTTCAGACATTCTTGAAAATATATCCCAGAAATAAGCCATTCAGTGCATTTTGTTTACAAGATAATGCCAATACATAAGTTCTATGAAGAATTGTTTTCCGACACAGACTAGGGCCAAGGTGATGTCTGAAAAACTGGTGATTCATTCTTAGAGCTTGCCAACAGGACAAAGGACCATATAGCCAATACCATCTTCCCTATCACTCTTTCCTGCAAGAGCCTCATCCTGAAGCTACTTTGTCTCTACAAAAGCAAAAGTCTGCTCCATCCTGACTCCTTGTTTAGGGGAATTAGGGAGGATATCGCTTGATTATCATCATTTTCTTATGACCTGAGGTTGGAGGGTCCCAGGTGTCCAAAAGTTATCATACCATCATTTGCCCTTAAGAAAACAAACCAATTAAAGAGCAACAACACAAACAACATTCCTATAAGATTTGTGTAGTTCCAAATCAGAGGCGCAAATCTTTGAATGGAAAGACTATTCTTTTGGAAAGAGAGATGTGGAATTTAGAGGTTCAGGTCAACTACTAGTCCCTCTCCAAAAATCAGTCTTCTGGCACAGCTTTTAGTAAGATTCTGGACTAAAGGGACAAGAGGCCAGCCAAAAGACCTCTGTCTCTGTCTATATGCCAAGTTTTCCTCAGATAGAAACAAATCTTTTTGTTTGTTTTTGTATTTGTGTTTTTATTTTTGAGACAGGGTTTCTCTGTGTAGCACTGGCTGTACTGGACTCACTTTGTAGACCAGGCTGACCTAGAAATCACAGAGGTGCACCTGCCTCTGCCTCCCCGAGTGCTGGGACTACAGGCAAGCACAAATGGTATTTTAAAGTAACTAAAGTGTGAAGTCGGGAATTAACAAAAAAGATTAAAGTTGTAGTGTTGTGTCAATCAGGAAAGTCCAAAAATGATATTTCCTTAAAAATGATTTTGTGCTAAAAGCACTTTCACTTTCTTCATCTCTGCTCTGATTTAGGAATACAATCTGACAGAAATCATTATTGCCAGATTAAATTTCATGGGTTTTTTAAAGTTACAAATAATCTTTTTAAAATTTTATTTGTGTTTTAGTAATTACAGTTTATTCACTTTTTATGCCAGCTGTAGCCCCCTCCCATGCCCTTCCCCCAGTCCACGGATAGGGGAGGTCCTCCTCCCCTTCCATCTGAACCTAGTCTATCAGGTCTCATAAGGACTGGCTACATTGTCTTCCTCTATGGTCTGGTAAGGCTGCACCCTCTCAGGGGGAGGTGATCAAACAGCCAGCCACTGAGTTCATGTCAGAGACAGTCCCTGCTCCCATTACTAGGGAACCCACTTGTATACTGAGCTGCCATGGGCTACATCTGAGCAAGGGTTCTAGGCTATCTCCATGAGTAGTCCTTGGTTGGAATATCAGTCTCAGAAAAGACCCCTGTGCCCAGATTTTTGGTCCTCTTGCTCTCCTTGTGGAGCTCCTGTCCTCTCCAGATCTTATGTAATATCTCCCCCTTCTTACATAAGATTCCCTCCACTCTGCCAAAGTTTGGCTTTGAGTCTCAGCATCTGCTTTGATACCCTACAGGAAGACTGCTACCTCGAGATCCAGCTATACCACTCCTACGCATATATCCAAGAGATATATAACAAGGACATTTGCTCAAACATGTTTGTAGTAGTTTTATTTGTAATAACCAGAAGCTGGAAACAACCCATATGCCCCTCAATTGAGGAATGATACAGAAATGTGGTACATTTACAAATTGGAATACTACTCAGCAATTAAAAACAAGGAAATCATGAAATTTGCAGGCAAATGGTGGGAACTAGAAAAGATCATCATGAGTGAGATATCCCAGAAGCAGAAATACAGACATGGTTTATACTCACTTATAAGTGGATATTAGACATATAATATAGGATAATCATAGTAAAATCTGTACACCTAAAGAAGCTAAGCAAGAAGGAGGACCCTGGGTAAGATGCTCAATCCTTATTCATAAAAGCAAATGGGATAAACATCAGAAGAGGGAGAAAAGAGGGAACAGGACAGGAGCCTACCACAGAGGGCCTCTGAAAGACTCTACCCATCAGGGTATCAAAGCAGATGCTGAGACTCCTAGCCAAACTTTGGGCAGGAGTCTCAAACTTTGGACAAGGAGAGCAACAGAACCAAGAAATCTGGGCCAAGGGGTCTTTTCTGAGACTGATACTCCAACCAAGGACCATGCATAGAGATAACCTAGAACCCCTGCACAGATGTAGCCCACGGCAGCTCCAAGTGGGTTCCCTAGTAAGGAGAACAGGGACTGTCTAAGACATGAACTCAATGGCTGGCTCTTTGATAACCTTGCCCTGAGAGGGGAGCAGCCTTACCAGGATACAGAGAAAGACAATGTAGCCAGTCCTAATGAGATGTGATAGACTAGGGTCAGATGGAAGGGGAGGAGAACATCCTCTATCAGTGGACTGGGGGAGGGGCATAGGAGAAGAAGAGGGAGGGAAGGTATAATTTGCAGGGGAGGAGGGAGGAGGCTACAGCTGGGATACAAAGTGAATAAACTGTAATTAATAAATAAATTTAAAAATGAATCAACCCCTACCATATTTACAAAACTAGGAAACAGTAATTAATAAGGACTGATGAAATTATGAAGCAACACTAAGAGTTCCTAAAAAGATGTTAAAGATTTAATTGTATGAGTCAATATCCATGATCAGTTGTAAGTGGGAGAAAAACATATGTACATGTGTGCGTAAGTGTATTATGTATATGTCAGTCTGTCTTATTGTTCATCTGTCTGTCTATGCATGGATGAATGAATGCATGCATGTATTTATAGAGCTAGATATAAATATAGCTGCATCTATGTAATACATCTATCTGCTTATCAAGAGGCTAAGACCTAGGTAGACAGACACATAAAGTGAGCATACATGTTTGGTGGGGGCAATGTTACTACCTCTGATACTTTACATTTCATTTTTTTCTACACTAAACATGGATTGTCCGTGTTTAAACATGAAACATAAAATGTAAAACACCTTGGCATGGGACACAAAGCCCTTCACTATCCAGTCATTCATTCTCTTCTGTCTTCTGTTTAGATAGCTCCCCATTCCTTCTTACACACATTGTGAACGCTAGCTATACAAGGCCATTGGAATTTTCCCATTGTGAGCCCATCACGGCAAGATAGTAGCCATATAAGCATTTTTTGTGCTTGTTAAATACTTAGTACCTGTTTGTTGAAGGAATGGCCAGTGTTGATTTTATTCAGAACCTCTGGCCCCTTTCCTAGTCACTGCTGCACTTCTCCCCCTTGCTTTTAAATCATTATCAAATCATGTTTTTGAAATAGAAAGAGGTAGTTTAGTTCTTAAATGATGGACCTTAGAGCATACAGCTGGCTGTGGTATGTTAACATGGATGGGACTACTCATTTAGCGTGTCCAGAATTGTTTAATGCGGCACTTATATATGTTCTTACTCTTATACATCTTTTAACCTCTAATCACTATCATTACCTATCTACTTCATGAAAGCACCCCTTCTTTTAAATCTACTTTGAACACATCAAAAGAGGTAATCCAAATATATCCTAAATAAACAAAAATCCACTATATCCATTTTCTTTCTAAGAAAATATATCTGCTAGGCCACAGAGGAGGACATTGCAGCCAGTCCTGAAGAGACCTGATAAGCTAGGGTCAGATGATACGGGAGGAGGACCTCACCTATCAGTGGACTTAGAGAGGGGCAGGGAGGAGATGAGGGAGGGAGGGTGAGATTGGGAGGGAATGAGGGAGGGTGCTACAGCTGGGATACAAAGTTAATAAACTGCAGCTAATATTAAAAAAACTAAAATAAAATAAATTAAAAAAAGAAAATATATCTGGCTCTTTTTTCATCCCAAAATGAATTCAGACATTGAAGAGCCCACAAGATTTACACAGTAACACCTAATTATTTTTGTGGTCAATTTTACTTCAAAAACAAGAATTAAGCATGGTTCTCTGTAATATCTAGTCTTTCTTTTCCCCAAGGAGATATTTTGCATTATTTCTTTTTTGTCTTTGCTCAGCACACTAATGTTGTGTGAGTTTTCATTAACTATTCTGTGTGTAGGCCAAAGTGACACGGTAGGAACAAACACAAATCAAGGCCCCATAAATTAATACCCCTTGTACTGCCATTGTCCTGGATTTTTTAAAATTAATTTCAATAGTAACAAGTTTTTTTAAAAAAAAACTCCTCCTTCTCTAGCTATCATGTAAAAGTCATATTTCCTTTGACAATTTTGTCAATGGCAAAAGCTCACTTTTGTTTCTGTCTGTGTAACAAGTATAAAGACTTAGGTGGCAATGAAGAAACAAATGAATATAGAAAAGCCAATCACTGGGATTAAGCAGTAGAGAATGGGGGAAAACAAGATGTAAACAAGAACATATGTTTCACCTTCATTTTCTCCCGAGTAATTGAATGTAAGAATTCATCTTGACAAATTTTAAGAAACTTCTCTAGCATACAGCAGTTAAGAAATATTACGAGTACCTTGGGTATGGTAGCACACAATTGTAAGCCCACAATTTGGGAGGCTCAAGCAGGAGAACTGAGAGTTCAGGACCAGTGTGAGATCCAAAGTGAGATCCTGTAACACACAGGTGGATACCTCACAGGGATTTTATATTGGATTCCTCAAATCAATGGTTCTCAACCTGTGTATCATGACCCTTTTGGAGTTATATATCAAATATCCTGCGTATCAGATATTTACATTTTGATTCATAACAGTAGTAAAAATTACACTTATGAAGTAGCAACAAAAATAATTTTATAGTTGGGGTCACCACAACATGAAGGACCGTCTTAAATCACTGTATCATGAGGGAGGTTGAAAACCAGAGCTTTAATGGCTAATGATGCTGAGCATCTTTCCAACTGTTTATCAGCCATCCATGTGTCTTGTTTTAGTCAGTGTTTATTTAAGACCACTTTAAAACTAGATTTTTTTTTTTACTGTTGAGGTTCTTATAATAAGACACTTTAAAATTGTATTTACTTAAAGCCTCTGGAAATATCAAGAAAGGTACATAGATTTCCTATGTGCCCTTTGCCTAGCTTCCCCCAATGAAAATGTCTTACAAAATCACAATACTTTGCCAAAACATGAGATTGATATTATTATTAGCACAATAATTTTAAATTAGATGTCCACCTAGATTTTATGTATCATTTTCATGTATGATACTATTGCATGTCTAAATATGAGTCTAGATCATCAAAATAGACATAGTACTGTTCCAGCTCCACAAATAAACTCTCTCATGTGATCCCTTAATGGCTACACTCAGCCATAATCCCTAGTAACTGCTGGTTTCTTTTCTATCAGCCCAGTATTTTTTTTTTACCATGAAGATATTATGTAAATGGAATTTACAGTAGCCTCTCAAGATTGCTTTTTTGCACTCAGCCTAATACCCTTGGAGATCCATTACATGAAACTTGTTTAAATATATTATAGATATAAGTCCTTGTTTAATGTTATAGATATATATAATATATTGTAACTTGTTTACTATGTTATAGATATAAGTGGAATGTGTGATCTGCAAATATCTTCTTACATTCTGTAGCTTGTTTTCTAATTCTCTTAAAACTGTCTTTCTCAGAGCAAAAGGCTTGTAGTCCTCCAAATGATAAGGTTAGGTATGATGTCATATAAAGTAACTCTTTGCTTAAAGAGAAGTTTAAGAAAGTCCATATTTTTTTTTCATTTTTCAAAGATTTTATGTTTTAACTAGTTTATGTACAATTCATGATGTTAGGGAGAACTCCATTCTTTCTTCACATATTCTTTTGCTTATTTCTCTTTTTTTTTTTGTCCTATTTTGAGATACTATTATATGCACATCAGTGTGCTTGCTGGTTCCATACAGATCTCTTAGACTCTGTTCATTTTACTCCACTATTTGATTTCCAGCCTTGTGATCTTAATTAGTGCATCATCAAGTTTGCTAATTTCTTCTTTTGCCCACTCAAATCTTCTCTTGAGCTCTCCTAGAGAATTTTGATTATAATTTTTTAAACTGTACAGCCCAATCATTTGCTTCGTTCTTTTTGAAATGTAATTCCTGTTCTAGTTATATTCTCAACATAATTAAATACCTTTTCATTTTTACCATTGCATTTTAGATGCAATTGTATTTAGTTTTTTTTTTTAAGTAGTAATTCAAAGTCTTTTCCCCCCAAAATATAATATCTGTGCTTCCATAGGAACAGTTTCTGTTGAGTGCTTTTTTCCCCCTAGAGCAGTGCTTCTCAACATTGCTAATGCCATGACCCTTTAATACCGTTCTTCATGTTGTGATAACCTCCATCCATAAAATTATTTTTGTTGCTACTTCATAACTTTAATTATGCTACTGTTTGAATTATAATGTAAATATATGTGTTTTCCAGTGGTCTTAGCTGAAGCCCGTGGAAGGGTCATTCATTCTGAAAGGAGTCATGACCCACAGGTTGAGAAACACTGCCCTAGAGTGCGCATCAGTTTACATGTATTTTTTTTTTTAATTCAAAACTGGACATTTAAAATAATACAGTGGAGCCACTCTGAAAAACAGTTTCTCCTTCCCTACACTTGTTGATGTATTCTTTTTAAAAACTTCATTTGCTTAGTGAGTTTTCTAAACTATTTTCTAATGTGTGTTGGTAACTCATGAGTAGACAGAGTTTGCATAAATGACTGAAACTAAGATGTCTTCTCATGATTGATCTTCAGACATCCCTCTACCACTTATTCTGTGAGTGTACCTAAGCCACCACTTTCAGTTACATAGACCTTAAGTTAAATTCTAAGCTCTAAGTATCTTTCCTGAGCAGATGACAGCCCTTCCAAAATATAGCGAAGGTTTATTCTATTGGGTCATCCCATACCCTTATTTTCGCTTATGCTTTTTTTGTCTCCTATTCTTTGCCCCAGCTGTATGCAACCACTTAAAAGATAATATTCTTTGACAAGTTCCCCTCAAGGAAGGTATGTTTCACAGAGAGTATACTGTAAAGTAAGCTAAATATGAACAGCCATGTAAGTTGGGTCTTCAAGCAAATCCAGAGATAGATCAACTGTGCTGCAATAGGTTCTTCAAAAAATTTGGCTTTGTGAGATTGCTATTCGTATTCCGCTCTTTCAGGTGGCTGTGAGGCAACACAAGGCTCTTAATTTTCCAGGTTACTTCAGAGCTGGAGAGCAAGAGATGACAATAAGAGCTGGATCTAAAACAAGTTAAAAGTTCACAAAGTTCTGTGAAGTTCTTGTCAAAGTTTAGCCATTTTCTATCACTTTATGCCTTTAACTTCTAGAATTCTGAAAAAAAAAAAACATGCTTCTCATCATTTTACTAGATTTTTTTTTTTTCTGCTACAGTAGAGTTTTGGGAAAGCCCTTACTCTGCCATTTTCACTGATGCCATGATTCTTTTCTACTCTTCAGACCTGTATTGTTACATAAGAACTAGGACTGTTACAGAGAGCTTGTAGCTTATAATACCTACTTTTTTATTGAGTTGTTAGACATTTAATGTCATTATTTATGTGCTTAGAGAGAGAGAGACTTGTTTTGATTTTTTAATTGTTTCTAATTTCCCTTTAAAATTTTTTGTTATATTTAAAAAATTTTTAGTTTCTATTTATGTGTATATACACAAGGATCACATGCCACAGTGCACAGGTGGAGGTCAGAGGACAACTTGGAGTCAGTTCTCTTCTTCAACCATGAGGGTTCGTGAGAATTGAACTTAGGATGTCAGGTTTGGTAGCATGCACCTATACCCTCAGAGCTCTCTTGCCAGATCTTTAACCATGACACATTTTAGAGAACTAAAGGAATGACTAATCTTCATAATTTTTCTTCTAATTTTCTGTTTTTTTTATAGTGCTTTTAGAGCAGTTAGTGATTAGGAATCACCTTTGTTCTTTGTCATCAGAAATTTGAGTGATTTACTTCATTTTCCTTTCTGAGATAGATTTTACTGGATGCATAATTATAATTCTGAGTTGAGAATTTCATGCATGAGTATCGTATTTACATTATTTTAACCCCTCCTACTACCTACTGACTATCCCATGCCCCTCGCTTCCTTTCAAATTCATCACCTCTTTTCTTTAATTATTCATACATACATGCAATGCACATGAACACACATCTAAGCATGCACACACACACACAGGCACCTATGTACACCATATTTAATGTTGCTCGCATGTGTATGTCTTTAAGGCTGACCACTATGGACTGGATAGCCTAGCCTTCTTGATTTCTTATGAAAACTCCACAGTTAGTCAAATTGTTGTTCTTCTGTAAGTAGTATATTATTTGTTTAGTCACTTTCAGGATTATTTTCCTCCTTTCACTTAATTTTTACCTGTTTTCTTATGACTTATAATTTGCATTTCTTTAGAGTTTATCCTACTTGAAGTTTGCAAAGCTTGCTCTCTCTCTCTCTCTCTCTCTCTCTCTCTCCATATATATATACATACATACATGTATATATATATATATATATATATATATATATATATAAAGATTTTGCCAACTATAGGGAATTTTTAGTCTCTACATCTTCAAATATATTTTTCTATACCACATTCTATTTTCTTTTTTGAGATTCTAATGACACAGATAAAACAGCTTTTAAGTTATTTTATCTCAGATCCTAAGATTATGTTCTTGCTTTTTTTTTCAGTATTTTTGTCTATCTGTTATTCAGATTGGAGAATTCCCATTGCATTATCTTCAAGTTTATGGATTCTTCCTCTCTCATCTTCATTCTGCTACTGTCAACTGAGTGAGATTGCACAATTTTAGATTTAAGATTTTTTTTTTCCTTAAGATTATTTGCTCTTGTTTGTTGGGGAATTATAGTAGCCAATTTAATAAATGCTGTATCTGCATTCTCCATCGTGAGTCCCTCTCAGTGTTGGCAACTCTTGATTCTATTTGTTCATATTAATCATATTTCTCCTTTTTGTTGCTAATACAATCAAGTCATTTGGATCATATCCTAAACACTGTGTATATTATGTTACTTACAGGCCTATTTATTTACAATCTTTAATAATTAGAAATGTGAATGTTAGGCACATGTGTGTCCTTTCCAAAGGTAAAAATGCATAGACTCTATGGTATGTAATTACTTTCCCACTGAATCAAGTGAAGGGAATTCAAGGATGAACACTGAATCTTGCCAATGCAAGCTGTTTCAAATAACTGATTGTGAATGGGAGGGAAAATTGTAGCATTACTAAAATATTGCATGTGGAGGCTAGAGAGATGGCTCAGGCATTAAGGGCGTTTGCTGCTCTCTAAGAGGACTCATTTTCTCTTCCCAGCATCCACATGGTCGTTTGTAAACATTTGTAACTCTGTTTCCATGGGATCCAGTGCCCTCTTCTGGCTTCTCCAAGCATCAGGAATATACATAGTGAAACACTGTACAAGCAAAACACTGTACATACATGCAAGCAAAATACTCATGCACATAAAATAAAAATAAACCTGTTCACCTGTGAAGGGCTCTCCCTCTAAAACTTTTTGAAATTGATCTTTTACGAGTACTTTCCTGATAAACACAAAACTCTAGTGTCAATGTCAAAACTAGTATGTGTTCTTGAACTATTTTATCACAACCAGCATTCCTTGGTCATCTGTTTGTTATTGGTCTGTCCTAATTTTTTCACCTTCTAATAGATAAAAGATAAATGATAGCCATACTGGAGAATGTAGGTGATATAGATGAGGGAATTGAAGTTCAGGGGGGTTGTTGTACAGTAAATGGTCTAACTAGGTCTCCTGACTTTTAGACTCAGGACACTTCTATTAATTATCTAATTGGAGACAAATGGAAATAAATGTTTAAACAGATAGATAAGACAGTTTATCTCTGCCACTACAAGTTTCAATGTGCTAATCTTCCCAAGTGACAGTTATAATTGTCTGTGTAAATATTGTAACACTGTTGCTCTTAACTTAAAGTCCAGTTAAGGACGCAGCAGAATTATACAGAAATTTGAAGTGTTAATCATCAGCTATAGAAATAATCACAATTATGTGTTCATTACAAAAGAGTTTAAAAGCTTGTTAATGGAACACACATGTTGCTAGCTGGTGACCTTTGTAATCCAATTATGGTTCATTGATGTTTCCAAAATCAGCTGTTTAGAAGTTTTCTTCAACCATGAACTTACTGTCACTTTTTCAATTATTGTGTGTGTAGGAAAAAATTATGTCCAAAATGCTGGTATATAGGAATGAGTCTACAGACATCATTTTATGTACACTTGAAAACCGACACCCTTTAGTGTTTCAGCCCAGCCCTTCTTGTAATTGTCTAAGAAATTTTCAAGGAGGCTAGAAAGATGGTTTCAGCGTTTACAGAGGGCCTTGTTTTCATTCCTAACATCGACATGGCAGCTTGCAACCATCTGTAACTGCAGTCATGTGGGATCTGATCCGACACACTCTTCTGGCCTCCACCACCTCCGGGAACACATGTGCAGTGACATACATGCAGACATGCCCATAAAATGAAATAGTAATATAAAAGAAATGGGTTAAGTTCTTACTATATGCTGGCAAGTCTGCAGCGTGTATTTTCTCAGTCACGCCTGTGGATATGGTCAGCTTGAGACTAGTTTAGAGCATCTAATCACATTCCTCTACTATCTCCTGCTCACCAGCTCTTTACTTCTGTATCTGTTTCACTCCACAGTTTTCAGGCTCCCCTGTAGTCTCAAGAGCATGTGTCAACCATACATCATCACTTTCTTTGCTGCTCACTGAAGAGAGATTAGTATATTATTTCTGGGAGATAAAGTATATGAGAGCAGAAGATTCAACTTCAGTACCCCAGTGAATATTTTTGTATGGATTTGCATTTGATACATCCTAACACATGATCGCACTTTCTTGCTTTGGCTTCTACTCTCTGTATATTGCTTTGCACCTCTTTTCTCCTTTGGCATTCTGCTATCTTTACAGAGGCATCCTGGTGCACTTGTATGGCCTTACAAATTTCTTCAGCCCTACAACCCATTCAGCAACTCATGTTTCAAGGCCCCTCAAAGTCTCAGCATGCACTTTCAGATCCCTTCACGTGCCAGTGAATTGGCTATTTCTGTTATCCATACTTAAACCACACCATCTGATGTGGTGATTGCTAAATGTTCCACTAATTTACAAAACAAGAATTCATTAGCAACATTACTAGAAAATCAAGGCAAAATTGACTGTGTAAGATGTATGTATTATGCTGCCCATAGCATTCTTGTTACAACTTCCATTTTGTCCTTGGGGTTGTGACACTTTTCTTCAGTTAAATGTTATCATGGTAACATTGATAGCAGCATAACTTGAAGAAGTATGAGTTCCATTCTCTATTTATTTCATTTATTAATTTCTTAAAATTGTATTTGCATATATTACTTACACAAAATGAGTTTAATTATAATCTACTTTTGATTTCTAAGCATTTCCTGACTAGGCTTCTCTAAGTTGTCCTTGGCTGCTCACATCATTGATGGGATTCTACAGCTTTTTTTGTGGGTATGTTTATTGTCCCAACCTGATGGATGTGCTATACTTTGAATATACAGTTTCTTCTAAAGATATCCATGTGGGGGTGGTGGTGGAGAGGTGGCTCAGAAGTTAAGATTTTTCTGGCAGTTCTACCAAAGGTCCTGAGTTCAATTCCCAGCAACCACATGGTAGCTCATGACCATCTATAATGGTGTCCTTTTCTGGCATGGAGACATATATGCAGGCAGAATACTACACAAATAAATAAATAATAAATAAATCTTTTTTTTTAAAAGATATCCACAGGGTGTTAATGTTGGGAAATGGCAGAACATTTTGGATGTGGAGATGAGAGAAACTTATAGTTACATAAAGCTGACAAAGAGACATTTGAGAAAGTAGGTCAGGGTAAGTAAGGGTTAGAGTATCATGGTGCTAATAATAGTTAGAGTAAGTTTTGAAATGGTATAGATTATTGCTTGTATCTGACCATGAGTAAACTTGCTTAAACTCATTAAGTCTGAGTTTTAAAATCTTGAAAGTAGAAAGGTTGTTGTGAGACTCAAATGTGATATCCAATATTGGAGTACTCATCACTATGCCTGCAAGTTACAAATACAAAAGTTAATATCTTGATACAAATCAATCAAACTACTACTCCGTAGCAGAGTGCAGTCTAGAACTCAAGTTGGCTTGATTCCAAAGATTTTGCTGTTCTGTTTTCACTTTTCCTTTTTTTCTTTTAAAATAGAACATTTGATCAGTTACTATTTGAAAAGATAGATGTTCAGGGCTGGAAGGAGCTTCAATGCTATCTATTATGCCACTGATGAGCTATTTGAATTCCATTTACAACTTACCTCAACAAAAGCTCTGCCAAGATTTTACAATGCTTCTCTTGAACACCTCAGTTTATCTATAATTGACCTAATCCATATTGAGATTGGACTCTAAAGCAAAATGACACTGCTGTCATTTAAAGTGCCTGACATGTTTGTGCTATGTTGGGGATGATGCAGTGTAAGAGAAGGGACTATCAGATAGATATGCAAGCAGCCAAGTGAAGTTCTTTAAAGAGAAGCTCTGGCTTCCTAAGCTGTGGTTGCAGGACACACACATACACACACACACACACACACACAGAGAGAGAGAGAGAGAGAGAGAGAGACAGAGACAGAGACAGAGAGACAGAGAGAGAGAGAGAAAGAGAGACAGAGAAAGAGAAAGAGACAGAGAAAGAGAGAGAGACTAGAAAAGCCCTTTTGACCCAAGCCTTGTTCCTTTTTTTTTTTTTTTTTTGCCTGAAATGGGTAAGCTTCCCAGATTCCTTTGAAGATTTTCACTGTCATATGGAGAGAGCTACAAATTTATAGCTTGCCCAGAGTGCAAGAACCCTTCTTCTATTGATTTGTCAGGATGTTTAAGTTAATTGATTTGTGTTTTACTTTCCTATAATTCAAACTTTATCATTGGAACAAGTATACTTCAGTCTTTTAAACTTGTTGTTTAATGCCAATGCTCAAGGAAACTAGGATGTTCGGTGTTGGAGTACTAATTTAAATTCTCCTTGTTTGACTTTCAGCTGAGTTGGTACTAACACTTGTAGTAGTTAGACTAAGGCTGGAAACAGGCAGCTGATTTTAGACTGAGGTATTGGAGTGGGTGGGCCTCCATTTTCAGCTCACTTTAACTCCACAGCTCAGGGAGGATGTTCTGCAGTCTTGTTGGAGGTTGTAATTTGAAACTACTTGAAATAATATTCTTCTTTGCTTTAATGTTATACATCCCTGTGCATGTTCTTCCATAATTGAAAGGGATATCGGGCAAATTTGATCTGTCTGGCTTTGACTTATATTGTCCTTATCTTGGCCTTTGTGTCATTAAGAAAAAAATTGGTATTGATCTTGGACCATAGCACTACATTGTGCTGCGATTTTTCTTCCTTGCTAGTGGAATATAAATCGATAAAAGGCAGCTGCTTTAGACAAGGGCCAGATATGGTGCTGTCATTTAGATATTATAAATCCAATGATAGCTGATTAAATCAGTGCCTCTCCTTTTCCAAACCTGACATGATTGAATTGTCAATAAAAAAGATTTTACAGTAAGGGAAGGAGAGCTGACAGTGTAAATGTCTGAAAACCCAATGAAGCTCAATAGAAAATGAAACAATGAGCTAGGATATAATTTTATTTCCAATGGGAAAAATATTTAGTGAATCATGGCTGGGACTGGGGAGTAATCACAGAAGGGGAGGAAGCAGCAATGAAAAGCCACCTATCTTGCATTATAATTTTGGTGAAATCTGAAATGCAAATTTATATATGCAAATTTTTGGAATTATGCGTAGTACTCACCCAATTGTTTATTTACAGAAATGTTTCAAATATTCCCTACCTTATCACTCTTCTGTGCACATATATTTTACTGATAATACCAGTTTTGGGGGGGTAAACATATCACTACCTAGGCATCCTGCTGACATCTAATAGATGACTCAGGAACAGATCTGATAGTTCTGACCCTGCATTCTTCAAGTCAATCAGGAGAGCTTTAGTTTCACTTAATCCATCTCTACAAGTAGACAGACGTGTTTCGGAAACAGAAAAAATGATAAATAAGTTGCAGAAGTTTCTCGGAGAGACACATTTCTCTTGGTATCTGGCCCACGCAGTTTAGGAAAACTGAAAGGACTGTGCTCCTGGGAAGGTGAAGAGACCTCATTGGTTCTTTGGCAAACACAAGTGCATGAAAACTTATTTGTAGGTTGAAAAGCATTTTAAGTCTCAGAGGGAGAGACCAGACTGGGAACTGATGAGAGAATTTGGTTTCATGTAAAGCCCCCTTTGCATGAAGTTCTTGCCTCAGTGGTTGTTCTAAATGCACGGGACCAGATTAGGAGAGAATTAGCTTCTGAGAAGTGCTAAGCTTCAGTGTTTTCTGCTTGAAAGCTACATCCTGAGCTTGTTGGAATATTTGTGGGTGATGCCATTCAATAAGCCAGGGACCCAAAGTGAATGGATAAAAAGAGGGAAGTGGACTGCGTCTCAGAATTCATCTCTCTCTCTCTCTCTCTCTCTCTCTCTCTCTCTCTCTCTCTCTCTCTCTCTCTCTCTCTCCTTTCTGTCTGTGGCTTCAATGTGCCTTTCCACTTTTACCATGCCTCCCTAGAAATGCATTTCTTCCCCAGTCTTGATTCAAAATCCTCTTCCATAAGCTGTTTCTGTTGGTTATTTTGTAACAGAGACAAGAAAAGTAGCTAGTGTTTATACATACATATAATAAAATGTAATATATTAATTAGGCACAGTATTAGTTAAATGCAGCAAATATAGCAATATTCTAATGAAAGGTATGTGAATATTGCTCTCAAAATACCTTATCATAGTAAAGATCTAAACAACTTCAGCAGATGATTTTTTTTTTCCTCATTTCGTATTAAACGTAGAACTTTCACCTTTTCACATACAATAAGCACCTTTTAGCTTCTCTTTTGGATATCCCAATTGTCAGCCTTACTACTTCCATGCTTTAAGGCCCTTGAAAATGAAACAAGGGTTAGTGGAGCACAAGCGACAGTTGATGATGGCATTAAGTGAGGAACTGGCAAGTAGCGTACCCAACATGGGTACATATGATATATTTGTGTCCTGGGTAGGACAGAATTGGATGGTGCAGATTTTCATCACATCAATCAGAACAGCCATGAATTTAAAAGTTAGGATTTACTTATTTCTGGGACCTTCAGTTTCGTAATATTTTTTGATCAGTTTGCTGTACGCAACTATAACTATGATAAGGTATATAGTAGAGAGGTAGAAAATGCCACATTGTTTCATTTGATCTTTATAAAAATCTCTATAAGGGTTAATCAGCTGAGTCTACAGATGGTATATAAAGTTCAGGAATATTCTAGATTCTTGTCCAACATCCAGTTTTGCTGCAAATTGCCAAGAGCTAGTCATCATTTCTGTGTAAACTGCTGATTCTTTTTTTTTTTTTTAACCACCCAAACAGCCTTTTATTCTTCTGCAGGCTATCCATTCCTTTCCATCTTATCTACAGTATGACTATTTGGCTCTAAGATCTCCCCCTCCTCTATTCCTACTTTCACCTCCTTCCCTTAGGGGACCTTTTCACTAGGTAGTTGAATTTTGAGGTTACTCTTAGTTGATCCTTGATTTCTAACCATCTTTGTTTTCTAATCCTGCCAAAGTTAGGTTTTAAAAATGACCTTTGGCACACACAGCAGAATTTTAAAGAATGTAGTATCTGTAGGCAATCGAGTCACACATACCTGGATTATAACTTTGGTATGTGCTTCATCTTAGTGAAGTTGGTTGATGTTTCTGATCGTTCTTTCTCCCCATTTGAGTATACAGATAATCATAGTTCTACCTCAAAGGCTTCTTGGGAAAATGGAAAGAGATAGCACATATAAGAAGCTTAGCACAGTACCCACACATTGTACGCTTTCAGGCCAGAGCTATCATTTTCTCCTTAAGAACATAAAATGTCTTCCTAATACTTATGTTACAGAACATAAAATCCTTCTGAACTTTCAGGCATTCTTGACACTGGACCCTGCTGTTTCCATTTTTACCTTGCTCCTAGCAAGGTAAATATCTTGAGTCCTCTCAGTGCCTGTTTCAGTTCCATGTCTGCAGTAGTTTTTTTGTTTGTTTGTTTGTTTTGTTTTTTATGTGATCTCATCTCAGATTTTCTCACTTAGTTTTTCTGCCTTCCTTCAATCCCCAGCTCCTATATTTTCCTTAGTGGTTGTAGTCACAATGGATCTTACCCTTTCCTAGTTTTTTTTTTTTAAACGCATTGTCTCTAATGCTCAATTAGAGCCTTATGCAGTTTCCTGCGGCTTGTACTTACATGATTTTAGTGTGGCAAAATGTGAAGTTGTTCTAACCACTGTTCTTAGCATATTATGTTGTATTTTTCTATTAAACCAAAGCACCATTTCAATACAAAAATTATTCTTTTACTCATAAGAGTTGTGGCAACCACTTAATTTGGCTAATTGATTGAAGGAAAAAGTTTGGAGCAGAAGATGTGCTATTACAACCTGCTGCTACTACAACATGCTTTCTAGGGAGACTTGGAATCTCTTGTCAAGTTCAGAGACTTGGGAAGCATCATTCCCTTCTTCTCAGTACCACCTATGTATCTCATTCTCAGAAATATTTTGTTAAACGAGTCGGGCAAGATGAATTCTCAGAGCCTTTTCCAGCACTGAACTCTTTAAACTCCAAAGCTCTGATGAAAATAACACTCAACTTCGCTATCGCCTTTGTCCGGACTTGCTTGGGTTTAGACCGAGCATAGTATCTCAGACAAGGCGTATGTGCTGTCCTTAATCAAAACTCTTTGGCTCTCCCAGGGAGCAGACAAAGCTGAGTTTTAGGAAACCACATCAGCAGATTTCATTCCAGGGTGGAGAACTTTTCTGACAAGGAGCCCTGCAAAGTATGCGTGCTTCAGAGAAGAGGGAAAAGTGAGTAAACAAATACTCCCATTGCTGAAGGAGGATGAGAGTTGGAAATCATGCTATAGTAGAGGTATCCTGGAGTGTCCTGGGTAGCTAGCCAAAAATTTGATCCGGTTTCTCTTAGCATGAGGTAACTCACCATGCCAACTGGCGTATTTCTCCAGTGACCTCTGCATCTGAAAATGTCCCCTAAAAGCACAGCTGTCTGTTCTCCCTGCTTTGTCCTTCACTATTCGGCGCAACAGCACACACTATACCATTCTCCAGATGTGCAGATGTTTCTTTGCCATTCCTTTCCATGAGGGCATATTAGGTTCCTTTCCATTTCTGACACGTTAATGACCGAGTCACCTCCTGGAGCTCAGGAGCCACTTTCATGTGGCCCAGACCATCATTCTCTGAGAAGTTTTTGCACCGTGGAGCAGTCTCTTAGTGCTGGTCAACGACCACTGCCACTAAGTGCCCAGTTAGGGTGGACGTCAAACTGCAACTCGCTCTGGCAGGATAGTGAAGTAAGTGGAGTGGGATGAAAGATAAAACACTGTTACATCCATCAGAGAGCTATTTTCTGGTGGGCAATATCCTCAAACACTCCTTCATAACCCAAACTCACCGAGAACACCATATGGTATTCTTTATATTGGAGGGTTCTACAGCACGCTTCCTTTATTCTGTGTCAGAATTATTGATGAGATATTGACATTCACAAGCAGGCTGGTTTTATAATGCTAGCCAGAGAATCAAAAGTTTTTTTTTTTTTTTAATTTCCTGGCTTTATCTATCCTTTCAGAAACCTGAGTGTCATTAATACTTAATGCTGCATATAGTCTTCCCACCAGTAATATGGTCTCCAGAGATTTGTCCTCAGAGTATATAGGACAGAGTAATTAGGTCTATTGATCTTTGCTACAGCCAGTGTTATCGTAATGGTGATCAACTTTAAAAGAGGTGGATATTCATTTTAGCTAAGGAACTGGGACAACTCTTATTTCTTGAACATTTCTTTGCCCTAACAGAGGCATTGCTAAGCAGCTAACAGGTGATTCGAAAGGGTTCAAAGCACTTTTTTTTTGATGTTCACTTCTTTTTTTATTTAAATAACACTTTTTTTATAGACTTGGTTTAAGAGGCCAGAATGAGAAGGTTTGTACCGAGAATGAGAAAGTCTTATACTTTTTCATGGGACATGGGTCATGGGACAAGTTTCCCAAAGCCAAGGCCTCAGTCAGGGGTTAGCCTGCCATTTAGGTTGACAAGAGAATTATCTGAAGGAGCGTTTCCTAGGTAAAAATGTTTAACATAGATCCGTTCTCAGGAGACTTCCTTTCCTAAGCCTCAGAGTAGGGCATGTAATATCTCATGGCTGGAGATATCTTTAAGCAGATGTCTTTGATGATCACATGGAAACTTGAAGAGGGAGGAAAATTTCTAAAGTCTTAGAGAATCTGGCACTAGAAAAGATCGTTTCGTCATTTGTCAGTGCATAATTCCTAGACTCTTTAACAATGCAAGCTTGCTAAGACAGCGAAGCTCAGGGGAGCCAGGTCACTCTGCTGATTTCATTGGATGTCTTTCCTCTTTGGTTTCCCACAGAAGGATTATTAAATTTATGATGGTTTTCAGAGCACTGAATCTCACCTATTTGAAGACAGCAGATTTAGTTATTTAGCTAATGGGAACAGAGAGGTTAGAGGATGGAGACTACTTTGCCAGGTGGGCACCCAGCCAAGAGCAGGAGTCCAGCTGCAAGAGGCATGGTCTGTGGGCTGGGCATGAAGGTCAGTTGGTAAAGTACTTGCCTAGTGTGTATGAAGCCCTGGATTCTTTCCCGAGGATCTCATAAAGTCCATCCTCCAGCCACATAGCTATAATCCCAGAACTTCAAAGGTACAGGCAGGAGAATCAAGAATTCAAGGTCATCCTCAGTTCCTGGCCAGTCTTGGCTATATATATGGCCTAGTATGAGCTGAACTTCTGAAGAAACCTTGGGCTAAACCCAGACAGTAAAACAAATGGAATGTCAAGCCAGGGAGATATGAACTGAGGTCTTTTCATTTCCTTACTTGTCCTGCAACCTCCTCCGTGTGCCCATTGCTCACATTTTTCCATAAGGCTTATGCAAATCATGCCCATCGATTTCCACACACATCTGTATGCATAACCTGAGTCAACTAAAGTGAGATCCAAACTCATTTGAATTAAAATATTAACAGCACATTTTTCCCAGATGGCTTTGGAATGAACAAAGTAGGTCTTTCTAGCTAGAATGGTAAATGGTTTTGAGACTAGATGTATCTGTCACCAGAGTATTTAAATATTTTGATCTGTTATATTCACATCTTTCTTTGGCTTGAAAAAAAAGGAAATTCTGTATGTAGAGTTCAATAAAATTTTAGCAAGGTTTTATCCAAGTAATATGAATGTTTCTTCAGATCCTGGGCCACGTCATTAATTTAAATATGGTATGGAGTCATCACAATAGCTTGTTGCAAGCATTTTACAGCCAAGAAGAAGAAGAGGAAGATTGAAATCTTTCATAACTATTTCAAACAAAATCTTTTTTTCTTATTTATTTTTTAACTAACACACTTCTGTAAGGGCTGTCTATTACAAGGAAACCTGTATATGTGTCTAAGAATTTAGTATAAGTAGCCTCAAAATAAAAGCAGTCACTTAAGCCAGAAATATGCTCATGAATTTAAACTGGCTACCTGAACTCTGTGATTAGCCTGTTGGGAATGGTTTGTGGATACCCGAGGGCAAATTCTGGCCTACATGAGCAGCTGTGTTGATTATGTGACTTCAAGATAGTTAGTTTTCTCAATTTGAACTTCTTCTCTGAGTTTAAGTTAGGCAATTTTATCTACCCTATATGTAAATGATGTTTGATGCAAATACTTGGGGGAGTCTGCCTATTAAACAGAGTATAAATAGCCATCTCTAGATATGCAAATTGCATAGGAGTATTTCCTATATAGTTACACTGCCCTATGCAGAAAATGAGTAAAAATAACTCAGTATTTTCAGTTCTCATATATCTTTTAAGGAACTGTAAATCTCAATTTTGCTCTTCTTTAGGCGATCCTGTTTCTATCTTATTGCTTTTTTTCCCTTCCTTCACTTATTTGCTTCCTCTTGTACTTTCTTCCTTCAAAAATGAAGTTCTGTAACTTTAAGTATGTCACCTAGAGATATCTATTTAGCTAGAGCTACATGCTGAAGTACAAAGCTCCCATTTCTCGATGATTCACGGAGAGGTTGACAATATAACTTATTGTCTAAACCAGGGCAATTTTGAGAGGAAAGGAAGTGCTAAAAATAATGAGTAAATTTCTTGCTCTAAAAGGTATAAACTGAGCCTTTAGGATACTAATCTACATTCATGGTACCCTGTCCACAAAGAAGCAGTATGTCTGGTATAAAAGGCTCCTGAGACCATCTCGTCTGTCCCTAGTAGAAGCTGAGAACACACCAGCATTCCCTGGTGCTGACTGAGGCCTTCTAACTTGCAGCACAGTTATCTTCCCAATACATGCTGTGCCTCGCCACTGAGAATCACAGAAAGACATAAGGCATAAAGTCACCTAATTTTTTTAAATTACTTATTACTTATTTTAACCTTTTACAGCTATCAGAAAATGAGCTTTTTTTCTTCTTTTTTTTTAAAGATTTATTTATCATTTATACAAATCTCTGCTGCATGTATGCTTACACACCAGAAGAGGGCATTAGATATCATTATCTATGGGCCTGAGCTATCATGTGGGTGCTGGGAATTGAACTCAGGACATTTGGAAGAGCAAACAGTGCTCTTAATCGCTGAGCCATCTCTCCAGTCCCAGTCATCTAATATTTTAGCCCCTCCAGCATGTATAGTTTTTAGATAATGGAACTTTTCAGTAATGATATATACCAGCCCCTCTGTCCTGCTAATCAGAATGGTGGTACTGGTTGAATCCAGACTACAAAGTCATTTTCCTGTCCTATGTCTTACAGTAGATTAGCAGAGATGATACACCCCACACACACACACACATACAAAATGTGAAGTCAAAAAGAGACTATAGAAACATTCAGATCATTGAAATTCAAGTGTAATTTTCTTTTTTAATTTGGAAGAATGGGGATCTTTCATTGATTTTTGAGACATCGTTTTCTGACAAGCTCTACTTGAGTGATTTCCCTGATCACCAGCAAGGTAAGGTTATCTCCTGAGATAATGAACATGAGCTTACACCTCTAGGTAAGAGGTGAGAATGAGTGAATCTCTCAGGTGCTACCTGCCTTCTGTTTTGAAATGAAACAGAATATAGCCAAAAGAAAAGGGGCCAGAGACTAGGAATCGGTTTGTAAATGTAATGCTCACTGTCTCCCATTGCTGTTACACTGAATATTTTTATTCATGCACCAAATCTATGTGTCCTAGTGCTAGGCAGATGCACAGTGACACCCTCATTAAGGAAGAGCATAGGCCACAACAACACTCTTTGTTGTAAAATACTTCATTTCACAGTAGAAATGACAGAAAGCATACTGGAGACTGTGAGGACATAGGCAAACAATGATTTATGAAAAAGAACATTATCAGATCCTAATGGAAATATGGATTTGATTGATAAAAGGCCCTTAACGTTAAGATCAATATCTCACTTCCCTTTTATGTATAGTTCAATAATCATTTATTGATTGTATAGCATTTCTGGATACCACCATGGATTCTCTAGGTGATGTAAGTTCTTCCTTTCATTTGCCTAATGGCTCTGAGTGGGAAAATAAATGTTCCCTACCTAGGCATGAAAACACTAGGGTTTGCCTTAGCAGGAACTATATAATTGGATCAACTGTGCCTAGCATGTTGTACCTCACCACAACTCAATTGTTTGGGGACGGGGATGTCTGAAGCTCTTTATTACTGCCTCCCTCTTCTCCTTCTTACCGGTTTATATTTCCCACCTAGTGAATTGGGTTACCTTGACCTTTCACCTCTTCTTCAAATCAATTTGTAGATGTCCAGCTATTTGGCTTCCTCTGTTACTGGTTTTGATAAAAGATTGAAAAGGAACACTGGGACAACTAACTCTAAGTGAACTTTTTTTAGAAAGTATGTTGATGGGGTATATCAAATTGTGAAAGTTTGGCTGTGGGTTAGTCATTTATTTCCCTGAGTCATTTCTTTCTGTGGACCTCATACCTCTTACACATTTGGCATTGTCGGTATTTTATCACTTTTTCCTTATTTTGCTACATTTCCTTGCCTAACTCTTAAATGTTGGCAGGTTTTTTGTTTGTTCTCTTTTGTTTTCCTTCTTCTTCAAAATCTTCTGTCTGTTCCTCATTTTGTTTGCCTTGTAATAACAGGAAAAAATTAATTCGAATGGTAAGGTTTAAATTTACCTTTTATATACTCCTGTGAATAGAACCTGGGTTTCTGTGTACGTTAGGTAGCCCTCTACCACTGAGCTATATCCCTAAATTTAGAACGCTAAAAAAGACAACTAATTCATTTAAAATATCTCTCCATCTGTATACAAGTCATGCATTTGTATATGGAAGTGCTGAAACAACTATCTTCTTTATTGCATATTAAATTCTCTGTCCTTGACCATGAAATTTTTTGGGGATGTGTGTGTGTGTGTGTGTTTAGGAATGCGGTGAAGACTGGATGTGGTCATATTACAAATGGGTTTAAATTAGGGTAGCTATTTGATTGTTTTTGCTACTATAATACTCAACCATTCTTTCTTATGTCTACTATCTAATAAGTAGTAAAAGTGAGAGTTGAAAGCAGATTTGTCTGACTGCAAAGCCACAGTCTCTTTTCATTATACTACAATGCTTCCAAGTATAAATGACTCTGAGTTTTCCCCATTTCTGATATTATAGTAAAAAAAAAAAAAAAAAAAAAGGACCACGTATATCACGTATATTTCCCTACTGGCCTCAGGGTTCTTATATTCAATTTCTTTATATCTCAATTTTGAATAATTTTCGTGTTTACTGTAAGCTTTGATTTGTATTTGGGGATTGGACAATCTCCCCCCATCCATTTCTTTCCCCAACACATATGAATTTCTTTGAAAACTATCAAATTGTCATTTGAGACAGAAGGCCCAGAGTATTTTAAATTTCTCCTTATCTTTCAGGCATGGTTTTCATTAGGCTGTTTGCATTTCTTGTCAGGAACAACCATTTGGGCCCTGTTTTGAGGTAGGATCTCCTTTCTAACGTCAGGGTCCTTTCATGATTGCATGATGATTGTGTGGCCAAGTCATGGTAGTGCCATTGTAGTGCCTTAGCCTTCAGTGCTTGACTGGGATTCTTAGCAGAGCTGCCCCCTAATTGCTGGTGTGTTAATTTGCACCAATAGAAATGCTAGAAGGCAGAGGAAGCAAGCTGGAGACGACAGTGCACTCGAATAATGGTTCTTCAACTTGATCTTCCTTCAGGATCCCTGTAAGAACTTGTTAAAACTTACATTTCTCAACACAGTCATAGATTTTCTGAATCAGTGGGTCTGGGATAGAACCCAGCAAGTCAGATTTCAAACAGACTCCTTGGTGGTACTAGACTTGTGACAGTAAAAAAAAAAAAAAAAAAAAGGAAAATTATTAGCTTTGCCACTTGATTCTGCCTTTCCCAGACTAAATCACAGTGTCTTTATATAGAATAAAGTCTCAGTTCATGTCATGGATGCTTATTCATTGTGTCTATATTTTTGCTAGTCTGTTCCAACTCTTTGCAGGAAGAGTTGGCTGTAAGAGCATTAAGTTACACTGGTCCAGTTTGGCAAATTTACCCTGTATCAGGTGTGTGCATACCTTTGATTTTGGGATATGATGTCATATACAAAATTCTCTCTTGAGAAACATACAATTACACCACAAAAAATCACAGGAAAAAAATCTAACAGTTTTAACTATTAAGTAAGTTTATGATTTTGTGAAGGACCACATTCATATCTGACCTTGACCATATGTGGCCTATGGAACATAGGTTGAACATATCTGCTAGAGACTTATGTTTATGCCTTTGTCTCATGCTGTGACTCAGGCATACATAGACGATAAATGAATTTTTGTTCCCTTGGATTGTTGGAACTGGAAACATGCAATAAGTTTATCCCCTCTCCCCACTTATGTATGCTATCCTGAAAACTAGCCCCCAGAATCCTATCAAAATAGGATTATCACAACCAGGTGCAATGGTGCACTCCAATAATCCCAGCACACAGGGGAACAGAGACAGGCAGATCTCTGTGAGTTCGAGGCTTTGTAGCCTGGTCTACAAAGCAAGTCCAGGACAGTCAAGGCTACACAGAGAAACCTTGTCTCAAAAACAAACAAACAAAAACACAATGTTTTTAAGCATATAAACTATTTACATATTTTAAAATTCAGTATGTTTAAATGATATATAAATAAGAGCATTGATTAGGGTGCTAAATGAAGACCTGGAATTTCTTCAAGCTTGAGCCATGTATGGCTTTCTAGTTGACCTTGATGACTGACTCTAAGAAGCTCTTCAAAATAAGCAGTGTTTTTGTGATTGTTCTGTTACCTCAGTTGTGTGTGTGTGTGTGTGTGTGTGTGTTTAAATCTGGACCCCAAAACTTCTTTCTTAGAGATACAATTGTATTTTTTGGTGATCACATCCCTCCTGCTTGGTTCTACCAGTAAGCAGAGTGACTCCATATTTGTCTAGTTGCAAAAGCAGAAGAGAATTCTCATTGTTATATTTTTCTGTGGAGCCAATGTGGTAGAAATGAGAGCAAGACAGAAACTTCCCCATACTCTGTTCTTGTTCCCTGCAGCTTAGAGCACCATAGGTGATTTATTCATGTGCTTGAAGTGCTAGAAAACCCAGGCTTACACCACGTGGAACCCTTTTTACTCTCTTTATACTCTAGTGGATTGAACTGTGCCATTGCTATATCTAACCAGGTATTAAGCACAGTATACTCTTTTCATAGGACATACCTCTTAAAATAGTAAGCTACTCTACATAAAACTGCTGCTGTTTGACTGCCACAAGCAAATGCCAGGCTATGGCACATGTCATTTTCCCACAGTCTAACTTTGAGGGATATCTGAATGTATTATTCAAGGTCTCTGCTCACATTTTTGCTCATTCTTAGTGTGTCTTAGTTCAGAGGTCACTTTTTACCATGTTTCTTTGTAAATTCTTCTTTTGAGCAGATATTTTTTACACTCTTTAGATACTTTCATTTTAGATTATAACATAATCACGTAATTGCTCCCTTCCCTTTTCTCTCTCCAAATCTACCACTTATCCTCTTTTGCTCTCTTTTAAATTCGTGTCCTCTTTTTTTCAGTGATTATATTTCTCGGCTGGGTCAGTCCAGAATCAGGGCTGAGGCTGGGTTCAACCATGAGTGCTGTGAAAGACAAGATGACGGCCTGGTTTTAGTTGCTATTTCGCCATTTTCAGCACTAACTACCAACAGGCTAACCTGCCCCTTTATTTTCTTTAAATATGGCTTTCAGATGTTTTAGTGGGCACATCACTGTAAAGTCAATTAACAATCTGAAGGTATTCCTTATATAATGAAGTGTCATCAGGAACAATAACCTTTGCTAACTCAATAAATTAGCTTCGTTATCCTGATAGCTTTCGTTCCACAGTTGTGTAGCTCTCCAAGCTCTACCATTAGCTACCTGTGGACCACCATCTTGGATCTGGGACTGTTCCTTTCTCCCAGGATCCTGTTCACAGGATAAACTGAGTGTCAAAGAAGTGAGGCAACTCTCACATGAAGTCATATACATAAATTAACAAAGCTAGATTCCAACTTAGAGCATCTTATTTCCAAATGTGGGCTTTCTTCAACTCTGTCATCATTCTAACATTCTAACAGAGTACAGGGAATTGTGTGTTGTGAGGCAGGGGAGGCAGGATTCATGAGTGGCTATATTCAAAGGGGCAGCTTTGAATTCAAAAGGGTCAGTTTTGACCCATATGTACCTACCTGTGTCTGTATAATCTGGTTAGATGAAAACTCTCTGTGACAAGGACTGTTTTCATGATGACTCCGTTGATATGTTAGTCAGGACCTAAACTCATGGACACTGTATAGTATCTCTTGGTATTCTCTCTCTTTTCATATATATATATATACATATATATATATATATATATGTGTGTGTGTGTGTGTGTATACACACATATGAGAGAATGTAATGTATCTACTAGGTTTTTGTAAACAGAAAAGTGCATATTGCTCTAAAAATAGACAAACTGAAAAAGTTAGAAGGGCAGAATGATAGATTTATAAGTTTTAGTTAGTTTAAAAATATTTTTAAAGGAAGTCTGAGACATAGAAAAATCAGGTGCACTTGGCTCTCTAGTTCATAGAAATGCAAGACATCTTGACTTTTTTTTTTTTTTTTTTTTGATATCCTGTTAAGAAAAACAACTTAAAATCAGACTTAAAAACAAAGGCATGTTGCAGAAGAAAATAGATGAATTCACTGTTTTCAGTTTAGTGCAGTTGAAGCACCCCTGAAATGAATGTTAAGAATAGTCTGGAATGCAAGAGAAAGGTCAGGGCTAGAAAGAGATTTGAGAATCCTCCAAAGAGACCAGAGATGACACCTGAACGTGAGATGAGCTAGTGCAGATGTCTTGAGGCTATTTAAAAATACAGATTCCTTGGTCTTGAGTTTGGAAATTCTGATTCAGCCCATCTGGGATGGGGCCAGCCCCCTTTATTTAACAAGCTCCCCAGGCTGTGTCGATTTGCATCCAGGTTAGTTCATTGGCTCATCCATCAACTCAGCACTTGGCTGTTGCTTTGTTGCCTCCAAAGGGGATCATAAAATGTGAAAGATTTTTCTTCTGTCCTTTCAAAAGAGAGTAGTTTCCAAAACAAAATAACTTTTAAAGATATATTGTTAAAGAAATATTTATGAAAACTTCAGAATATTGGAGCCATTTCCATTGTAGTCTTTGCTTTGGCTTATCCATTTATAGGAAAAGGAGCATTGTGTGTGTGTGCGTGTGTGTGTGTATGTGTATGTGAATTTAGTCCACACACAGGAATGGATAATTACTGTGCATTTTCAAACATTATATAAAGAACTTTTCAACTTTTCATTTTAGTTTTAAACAAATAGAACATTCTTAGCAACTTTTACTATCTTCCACACCAAAAAATGTTGTTTGATTTCAAGACATATGAACTTATAGACAAGAAAAATTGTATCTTTACTTTGAGAAAATCTTGCCTTTGGATAGTAATATTAATAAATGATAGTTCTTGTTTGAGTAACCTGAATGAAGTACCAGTGCTAAGCCTTATTTAAAGCCAACCTTTAAATATTTTCCCGTAAGGGTTATCTACAGATCTACAGATCTGAGGATAAACCTGTAACACCCCAGGCTTCCTGAATCAGATCTATTACTCATTTGAGACAGACAAAGCCATGAAGCATTTTCTTCACTTAACTATCTTTTGGGGGAGAAGGGAGTATTTTCAAGTACATTTTAGGCTAGCCTGGTAGTCCAGGTGAATGATACTAAGAAAATTTGGCTATTACATGCCCCAAAGGGTCAGGATCCTTTCAATGTTCATGAATTGTTTTTGCCTTTCCAGTTGACCCGTAAGCCTAGTTAGATTGGGATAGTGAAGTTCGAAATCTAAGTTGGGCCTAAATTCCTGGACATGTAATTTAAAATAAATTATACTTGTGTTGGCTATCGCATCATGCCATCATTTTGCTTTGGCTTGCCCCCCTCCCCCCAAGTCCTCTTTTACTTTTTAAATAGTTTCCACTGTGATATTGTATCTTTTACATATTTTCAAGTCTTATACTACCTCCTACACGCCTATCTAGTAGAGGTGGCTACATTGCCTTTGTGGGTAGAAATTCTTACTGGGTAGGAAACTGGGAATGATTTTCAAAATGATATGTCGTTAGTTTTTAATTTGTTTATATTGCTAAAATGTCATACACATATATTTGGGAGGATTTTTCAGAAATGTTGTATGTCATCTCTGAGACAGGGAGAATAGGATGGGGTTAATACTACAATTTTTTAGGCATGAAACTGAAACTTGAACTGATATTGACACAACATCTACTAAATTCAGATGGTTTTTTTACTCATTTTTTTTAATGAAGCATAGGAAGAAGGACAGAATGTATGTGTACACACTTTCCAACAGTTTTACAGGTCTGCAGACAGATAGATGATCATTATCATTATGAGTTTTCTCATGGGAAAAATTACAAATCACATACAGTCTTGAGAACCAAACAGTTCATTCAAGATTGTTGTCAGGATGGGCAGAGTCACAGAGTTGACTCAATATGTTGTACTTGTATGAGGGTATATGTAAATTAAAGGACCTTGACTCTTCTCTAAATAATCGAGACCTTTTTGCCCTTAGAAATGTGCTGTACTTAAAATTAGAGTATACTCTCATGAAATGCTGTTCATGCTCAGACCTTCAAAACACTAATTATTCATCTGCATGCTTTATTTGTATTAATCCTCATGTTGAAGAGGTATAAGGCTTGAGAGCTACATAGAGTTTATAAAAAATTCTCTTGAAAATGGCCAAAATTGCATTGGGAAAATTCAGTAAAGGTTTCTTTCCCCTTCCCAGATCCATTATCTGTTTTTCAGTCACATTTCTCACTATCTTTAAATACACACACACACACACACACACACACACACACACACCTCTAGATAATTAATTTATTCATGTGCAATTAAACTTAGAATGCAAACTTCATAGAGACAACACATAAAAAAAAAGCTTAAAAGACCTATTAGTGAAGTTCATTTGAGTGCCTGAGGTATAAAGAATCTTTACAGCCTTGACAAAATGTATCTTTAAGTGTTCTTTATTTAACCGCAGTGTGCTAATACATGTTATGTTGTATATTAGTGCTCTTGACCTTTTAATTAAAATCCCTTGAAATGAAAGTTTCAAGAGATTACATAGATTTTTTTTTTTTTTTTTGGTTTCCAACAATTGACATTTGTGAAGGGTAATACCAATTTTGCTGGTAGTTTATTAAAAAAATAAAACCCCCAAACCTCACTTGCTATTTCTTCCTCTAAAGGGGGAGGATGGGTTCCTTG
Source organism: Meriones unguiculatus (assembly GCF_030254825.1). NCBI lineage: Eukaryota > Metazoa > Chordata > Mammalia > Rodentia > Muridae > Meriones > Meriones unguiculatus. The sequence continues at coordinate 120,909,296 of NC_083369.1, forward strand.
TTGTTCATTTAGTTTTCCCGTTCAATTTTATTAAATTAAATTAGGCTTTAAGTGACCTTACTAAGTTCCCAAGCAAAAAGATGCATGTATAAACATACTGCTAGCAAACATGTCCTGATAAAAGTCCTGGGAACTTCCATTTACTGGAAGAAAGCAACAGCGTCATTGTTTAATGTCCTCTCAATGAAAGGACATTTAAAAAAAAAGGAAGGAAGGAAGGAAGGAAAGAAAGAAAGGAAGAAAGAAAGAAAGAAAGAAAGAAAGAAAGAAAGAAAGAAAGAAAGAAAGAAAGAAAAAATGTCACTAGATGGGCTGATTACTCACTCTCTCCGGTCTCTTTCTCCCACCTCTACCCTCCCTCCCATGTGTTTCTGTAGATGTACTTTAGCAACTTGATTCTGATCTTTTCTACCTTGCTGAGGCTGGGGACCTCTCTTCTTTTTGCCTCTGTTCTGGATATTCCAGGCTAGCTGGTCTAGGAGCTTCCCAACGGTTCTCCTGTCCCCACCTCCCATCTTGGCCTAGGAGTGCTGGGGTTACAGATGCAGGCTACTATATCTGGCTTTGTATGTGAGTTCTGGGGATTAAACAGGGCTCATCAGGATCTTCCATCTAGTACTTTTACCCACCTAGTTAGCTCCCCAGCCTTCCAAATTCCTCTTTGAAGATGCACGCCTACTTTGTTGCTGCCTTTTGTGTGTGAAAATTTGCAAGAAAGTCTAAAAATTGAATGATCAATTTTGCCTTTCCTCCTGACCTTAGTTACTAGTGCTTGATTTTCCTGGTTCATTTGCTGAAGGCATCTTGTTTATTCAATTAGCTGGCTCATGGGGAAGCCTGTCATACATGAGTAGATTTCAAATGAAAGCAGCCATGGCATCATCACAGCATGGCTGATCTGTAATGGATTCAATTTGTTTAAGCAAAGTGCCTACCTCAATTATGAAATGGTCATTTTATATTTTCCTTAGCAAGAAAACAATTTGATTTTTCAGTCATTGGTGGGTTTCCCACTACCACCATGTGATGCTCTTTAACTTAGTGGAATTCCAAGCAATCTGCTGGCCAGTTTTCCTATCAAACTGGACATACCTACCTACTGCACGTAGTTGTAACAGATCTTTCTAGGCAGTGTTTCCAGAATGCTCTCAGTAAATTTCCAGCTTTTGATTTTCAAATTGTCAGCCTACTTTATAATCAGCAAAGCCATTAACACAATCTTTTCTATTTTGTTTCCTTAAATGATCAACAAAAGAGATTTCAGAACAAAATGAGCCAAAATATGCTAGATTGACAGTATTCATCAACTTACTGTCTGTCTCCTGACATCAAAAGAACTATGCATCTAAGTTGTGCATACTTGATTTTTACAAAACACTCAAAGAAATCAGATTTAGAGGGAGGCTTGGACTTATTTTCTTAATTCCACACAAACCCTCATACCTGGTTTGTAATCTCTAGTATCTCAGAGGCCAGTCTAGAATTAACAAAACATTACCTGTTTGAAGAAACAGATGTCTCTAGAGTAAGGTTCTTTATCTCTGGGGAATGCATAGATGGTGAATGAGATGAAACCAACATATTCTTTGGAACACACAACAGCATAACTATTTATCAAATTTAGTCTATTTGGCCTTCCTTCCTTCTTTATCTCTGGGGAATGCATAGATGGTGAATGAGGTGAAACCAACATATTCTTTGGAACACACAACAGCATAACTATTTATCAAATTTAGTCTATTTGGGCCTTCCTTCCTTTTATCCTTCCTTCCTTTCTCATGCTCGCAGACGTACTTAATCTTTGACACACCTAAAAATTAAACCAGTAGTACAGCATTCCAAAGAAAGTGTAGGTTACTTGGCTGTCTCTGCTCACAAGAGTGCTGCCATCCTAGATGGTTCCTACCACACTTCCTAGAAAGCAGGGATTTTTCTACATAGTTATCTCATGTTCCTTTGTGTAGACATAGTAATTCTTCAGAGAACCAGGATCATGAGAGAATTACTTCTTAATGATGGTGGGCTATGAAACCAATAGAAAACTCTTCTTTTCTTTCTGTAGTTTCAGACTTTTGATCTTTGGGCTCCAGAGAATTTCCAACTACGTGAAACCCCTTTCTACAGAAAACATACATGGGAGATGGTATTCTCAATCCTCTAAGAGTGGGTCATAATACCATTCCATGAGAGGAAAGGGGAAGGGAAAAAGAAACTTGCAAGGAAAGGAAATAGCTAAACTGAAGTTACAATCAGCAGTATGACCTAGCATGGAAACCATGATATGGAAATGCAAACAAAACATTTCAAGCATAAAAAAGAGCATTAAGATGCTATTTGACATTAGATATCAAGCTTGCAAATACGAATGTGATGCAGGCCCTGTCCTTGTAAAGGGTCCAGCCAGTGGGATACTTATTTTGACTCCTTTTCTCAGCAATGAAAATGACTTTGTCTTGTATTTAACTTAAAGCTTTCTTCCCAGGACTAGTTTCAGGAAGTTTGTTTGGGTGTCTTTGTTTTGTTGCTTTTTAAAGAGAAGATTTCTCTGTTTCTCTGGCAGTCCTAGAACTCACTTTGTAGACTAGGCTGGCCTCTGGTCTAATAGCAGAGATCTTCCTACCTCCTGAGTGCTAGGATTAAAGGCATGCACCACCCCCACCTTGCTCAGCACTAGTTTTGGGATGTGTAACCTGTTCTGTCACATGGGGTTCTGCACTAGAGAAGATCCAAAACTTGTTTTCAAATATTGTACACCTTGAAAATTTTCATATTTTTGAAGAAGGAACTATACTTTCTTTTGCACTGGGCCTGAGAAATTATGAGGGATACTTGTTTCCCCCCTCCCCCATGGTACTTTCACAAGTATTACTTTGAAAGAAAACAAAATTTCCATTGTCCTTTTGTTTTAGGGTTTCTATGATGATGTAAGAAAACACTGTGATAAAAAAAGCAAGTTAGAGGGAAAATGTTTATTCGGCTTACACTTTCAAATTGCAGTCCATCATTGAAAGAAGTCAGGGAAGGAACTCATACAGGGAAGGAACCTGGAGGCAGAAGCTGATACCTAGGCCATGGGTGCTTGCTCCTTATGGCTTGCTCAGCCTGCTTTCTTATAGAACCCAGGACCACCAGCCCAGTGGTAGCACCACCCACATTGGCTGGCCCCTCCCCCATCAATCACTAATTAAGAAAATACAGCACAGGCTTGCCCACAGGTGTATCTTGTGGGACCATTTTTACAAGGGAGGTTTCCTTTTCCTAAATGACTCTAGTTTGTGTCAAGCTGACATAGAACTAGCCAACACATCTTTCTTATACTCTTTTCATTCTCTACATGTCACTCCAGCTGTGTTCCAGAGAAGGAAGTGTCAGATAAAATTCATCTCTGCCCAAGTTTAGAGTACTTAATGGATTTTCCTTTCAAGTACCAATTACCCTTTAAAGGAGGATAGCAGGCAAAACTAGTGTAATAGGTGATGTTCAAAGGAATGCATTTTAAGGTAGATCTAAAAAATATAAGGTGTTTGTGATATTACTCAAACATTGGTGACCGAACTCTTCCACTAACACTGAAGGACAATTGTAATAAGATCTTCACTCTTGGACTCAAAGTCTGGCTGAGGAGGTAGACAATTTTCCAGTGAGGATGTTTTTTTGTGGCTGAGGACATCTGGCTAGAACTAAGGGGAATTCCTAATCCAAGGCTCAGAGGAAGGCCTTACTAACCTGCAGCAAGAGAGTTCACATAATCCAGAGTTCTGTCCAGGAAACTGAGACTGAGACTCAGTGAGGAAGGATGGAGTATCAAGGTTGGATTGCCAAAACTGACTAGGGCATAGAAATCACAAGGAGCCAAGCTAACTGCCATGGACCTAAATGTTAAAGTTGGGTAAAATGTCAGAGAAAAACTCAAAGCCCAGAGAGACTTGATCTTGAGTACTATGCTGTCCGGCAGCTTCTCTAGTTTTCAAGGTTGCTGTAAGATCTGGTGGCTGAGTTTTCCAAGTGAAAATATGAGGGCACCTCATTTGCAATCACTCAAGGACATAGTACATGATGAAGTTTTGCTAGCTTAACTGAAGACAAAATTGAAAGGTGTTACAGTTTACAGAACACTAAAGAATAATGTTCCATATGTGTCCAACAACAAATAAGTGGATAAGAAAAATGAGTATATACACAGCAGATTTTTTTTGTAGCTACAAAGAAGAATAAAGTTATGTCATGCTCAGAAAAATGGACAATCATATTGAGCTTATTGAGGGCAAAAGAGAGAAATATCATATTTTCTGTCATTTGTGGTTCCTAGATTTTAAATAGATTTTAAAAATCAGGAGAGAGTGAGAGAAAGCAGAAGCAAAAAGTGTCTAGAGGAACAAATTAAGGGGAAGGGAGATAAGGAAGAGTAGTGGGCTTGGGGGAATACACTCAACATCAACATACACTTGTATAAAAACTTAAGAACTAAGTAAATAAAGAGAAAAAGGTCGTTTCTAACAATTTGTCTACTGCACCATTTAACTTAGTGGTTACTTTGAAGCCATGGGTCCTCCAGAATTCTTGTTTGAGCAGCAGCTCCCCCATATTGTCAAGGTAGAGAACACTGAACCTCATTTTAACAAGCAGTGAACTGCTGCATGGACATGAAGAAGATGAGACTTAAAGAAGGCCTCCTTTAACGTGGTTCCCCTTTTGATCAAGACGAAACATGCCAGGCACACAAGAAGGCACACAGAGTGCACAAAGCACTAATGACTTGAGTCCAGCGACCAGAAACAATTCAAAGTTTTCCTCTGGCCTCCACGTAAATACTCCAAGCTACATGCGTACTCCCCTCAAACCCCTTTCTGGCCAAAAAATATATACAGGTTCTAGTTATTTTACTTGAATTTAAAATAGACCGTCTCCTCTCAGTTCACCCCATTTCTGGTACTTTTGAAACCCCAGTTCTAACTTGTTAGCTCATTTCTCTTTTTGCCCCCCTCCTTTTTTTGGCTTAGGGAACAGAAACAAGACAAAACAAGCAAAAACGTCGTCTTTTTAATTGTAGAAGCTTAGCTCAAACTTATACTGCAGCATATAGGAATGAAATTTCATTGCGGCATGTTGAAAATGACTCATTGCCGTGTTTAAAGTTTAGAAAGAAAATCTAAATTATGGAAACAGTAAATTGTGTGAAATGTCTGTAGTCACTGCCCAGGCGAACTTTTGCTCTGTGGAAGGTACTGGAGTCCATGTGTTACATTAATAACGAAAAGGGCTGGCCCACTGTCTTTCATATTGTGGCTGTCCAGGGAGATAGAGTAGTCTTCCAGTACATAACGTGCTTTGCAAAAGCCTCAGTGTAATTTATGGTACTTGTAATATAACCTCTTAAAAACATATTTTAAGTAAGTAAGTATTTAGATACACATGCAAGATAGTAAACTTGCTTTACTGGGGGTTTTTCCCTTTCTTTTTGAAGCTTTGAATGAAAAACGGCACTCTGCTGGATGCTTTCTGTAACAATCTATCTTATTGGACCTAAGCCATGTTATTCAAAATAGAAGTTGGAAATTTTCTCTTGTCTCACCCCACCTTTACCCAGCATTACAACATGAATTTGGAATTGGGACCATGTGTGACCCTTATCCATTTATTTAATATTGAATCCTAGCAAACCATAAGCAGACTTGCTGCCTTTGTAGTTTTTCCTGGCTATGACCATTTTATGTGAATTACCACAAGGGGAGGACATGCTCCCTGACAAGCAGATAAAGAATAGTTTTTCCAAAGGACATTGTTCTTCAGAAATATAATGGCTTTTATGTTCTTTGCTTCTTTTGATTATATCAGTTGTTTTCTGGTGGTGTTCACCATGTGTGTTGTAGCGACTAAGCTTTTTTTTTTCCCTTAAAGTCTCCAACGATCCACACAGCAGATGCTTTTCAGCTGGCATGTGTTCAGCTGAAGCCACCATTTTATTAGATATTGATACAGGGCTTGGATCGTCAACCAAATGTTTATTAAATGTCCTCTTAAGTGTCAGGCTGTGAGGTAAAGACCAAGACACAAAGATGGGAATCCACGGGCTAGTGAGGAAAACAGATGTATAAACAGGTATTTTCAATATATTGTGATTAGCTCAGATACAAGAATGTAAACCATGCTGTTGGAGCCAACACACACGCACACACATTTGCGTGTGTATCTTCAAATCTATTCTCCTACTTAAGCAATTAGCATATTCAGCCACTCAGTAGCCAACCTAATTTTTGGAGGTGAGGGACGGAAAACCTTTACAGTGAGGATTCTTTTGAGATCTGGTTAACTTTAGGCTTTGGAATGCCTGAGGTTATCGTGGGAGGTAGGTTTACAACACCAATTCACAATAGTTACTTCTGGTCTGTCAAAGAGTAAAAACCCGACGAGCAGAAGAATGGGACAGAGCTCCAGAAGCCTTCCACTTGAGGACGGCAAAGATAAAAATTGCATAGCTAACCCCTCCATATGTGCCTGCAAGGCTAAGAAGGTGGCTGGCTCTGATGTAGACTTTGTGTGTTTCCACAAAGCTATATTTAGTTGTCAAGTCCTCAGATTTCTACATAGCAACTTCCACACAAACGAGGCCTCCTTAGTGCTTAGGGACATTCTCAGGCACTTACGTTTTTACCCTGGAATTCACAGACCCTGCTCTGGTGTGTGTTTTATTGCTTTCAGTTTATTTCCTGTTCTCTTGATTAAAAACTAAAATGCTCTATAGAAATGACAAGTTAAAACGGAGCTGACAGCAAACATTGCTTACTGGTGACCACTCTTGCCCAGGTAAACGGAATCCAGGGCAACTGGGAACAAAAACACTAAATGGGACCAGCTTTCTGCAATGTCTTGTTCAACGAAAGAAAGAAGTGCTTTGGAGGCTTTGCTTTTTTTTTTTTTTTTTTTCAGTGTTCTGTGGGTTTTTTTTTTTCCTGTTAAGTTTAGAGCTGTTTATTTATTTTTTCTTTCCTTCTGATGTCTCATGGGCAGATAGAGGAGAAACCTCCTGCATTAGCTTCATTTAAGTGATGCTTAAAAGGGTTATATCCACTAGCACTATCAGAGGGCAACTGAAAATGATAAGCTCCGACAGCCCAAGATGGACCAGCTCTTTCTTTTCACCTCCTGAGGGTTTAAACACTCTCAACTTTATTAACAGGAACTTGCTAGGACAAGCCTGCTAAGCTTATCTTGTTCCAAATGAACACTTTAATTCATCACAGGCTTACAGTGAAGCTCTAAAGGTTTATAGAAGGAATACCATACAAAAACCTCTCAGAGGTCCAAGGCAGTGATCTGGTGCTGGCGTTAGACATTGTTGGTTTTATACACAAATATATAAGCTATTTGTGTTGTGAGTAGCCAGGCAGTGGTGGCCTGAGGGGTTGTGTGCAAGATTGAAGTTCATAAAAGGTTATCACCCAGGGTTCAGAGTTGGGATATTTATGAATGTGGTGACTTTAAAAAAGGGGGGGGGGGAGAAAAATCTGTTTGGTTATAAGAGTTGGAATATATTTACTAAAAGCATTGAACCTTTTTATTCCCTTGAAGGTATCATTAAATTTATATGAATCCGTCATCTTAGCCAAAACCTTGAAAGTAATGGTATATGCCATCATAATAGAAGTTCACATACAGAACCGTTTTGGATACTCACTAAGCCTTTTAATTTCTTAATAGAAAGTAAATACATATGCTCATATGTCAATTGGAATAGCTTTTTCTTGTTATGTTTCATGCGTACTTTTACTATGTAGCAAGGTGTTAAATTTTTGTTTTGAATTATGCTCCCTTTTAAAACCTCCCCAACTTATATGTACAGTATTTTAATTAAAATGCATTTTTACTAAGTCATAATAAATTTTTTTTTGGAGAGGCAAACAATCAGCTTGTAATATCAGCTTACTTTGATACCGGAAGGGTGTGGCATGTGTGTGTGTGTGTGTGTGTGTGTGTGTGTGTGTGTGTGTAGGCTTCCCATGATGTGTAATTTTTAACTCAAGCAAAGCACAAACCAAAAGATTATCATTATAATTTTATTACATTACTCTAGTTAAAGAGAATACATCAAAAGAAAAATGCATTTGGAAGTTTTTTTTTGTTTTTTTTTGTTTTTTCGTAATGGCCTTTTGTTGGAAGGAAACATAGCTCCATCCCTCCCCTAGTGTGTGTAGAACAATCCAGGACCATTCTGGCAGCTGGCCATGGCGTCTGTCCTGGCCTTGGCAAGAATGGATGGTTTTATGAACTGTTGTTCACATTTGATTTCCATGTTACAAATTTTAAATGAAGTCTTTACTGAACCCTTTGTCCTGCAGTCTGCAGCTCTTCACATGAGAGCTCAGTTAGGCACTGGTCCTGACATGGTAGTTTGACACCAAGTACTGCCCCTTATCCAGAACTTGGATTCCCCTGTCTTGCCCTCTACTGGATGGAAGCAGTAAGTGTGGGTATACTGCCCTCTGGTGTCCAGCTCAGGTTGTTGCTGAAAGCTGGAGTTCTGCACTCCAGGAACTCAGAGAAGAATACTTGCATTGGCCTTCTGGAGCTGGGGAACAGCCTCTTTGAATACTGGAGCCTTACCCTCAAAACTCCTGAGATATGAATGGTATAGTCTGTAGATTTTGAATGCTGGGAATGACTTGAATCTTAACATCATACTACCTTCCTTGCCATATTTTATACACATTTATTGAGCATCTACTATGTGAATTTTACTTTTTTTATTTTAAATCTTTTAAAATTTAATTTAAATTTTGATTCAGGCTTTTTATTAGTTTATGCTAAGTACACAGTACCCTGAAGTGAAGTATATGACAGTGAAGAAAAAATGATAAAAATACCCAAATTATATAGACCAAATTAAATAGATAGAGACAATCAGGAGGCTCTTGCAAGAAGATACCTAGTCAGAAAATAATAATGACAGTATTAAATATATGGTAAGGCTCTGAAGAGAAAGTAAAATGGACTTAAAGAGAGATGTTGTATGGTAGTGATGAAACGATAAGAAAAACGATTTCCAAGTGTTTTAGAGAAATGAGGCTAGGGAGGTGGAAAGGCCTAAGGTCTCCCAGTCCTTTTGTGGTGAAAATCAGATTAGAATGGATATTTCCTGATTCTAAAGCCAATCTTCTTACCTAATATGGATCCAAGTAGAGCAACAGCCAAAATCACTGCTCAGGTGATTCCATGTATCAGGCAGACAGTTCAGCTACTGCCGTACGGGGAGACACACAACCATGAATTCAATTGTCCCTTTCGTTAATTGACTTAGTAGTAAATAATGTATCTGAAGAGTATCTTGTACCTAGAAGTTAGCAGTTACCCATATGAAGGATTTTATTGTTTAAATATACTATTGGATGCTCTGCTGCCTGGGTCTAGCTGGTTGTATGTGTTGGCATGTTGGAGATAAGACAGCTATATGTCTTAAGGTTTCCAGAGCAGCTGCAGCACCTGGTCCCTTACTGCTCACTTACCTCGCTAGCTACAGCAGGATGATGATGCCTTCAGTATCTTCCCAGACTCCATACTGGAGTTGAGGAGGGGCTACTTCGGTTTGCATTGAATGGGACCAAGCCAGGAGAACTCTATAGAGGGTAGGTCTCTCTTATTCACCAAATGATCATGGTGATGCTTGAAGGTCATCTGACTCAGGAACAAGGACAACAAATTAATCAACCAGAACCCCCATGCACTTGGTAGACTAGTCAGTGAGAACAGACTTATTGAGAGCCCACTCCATCCACACTGTTTACCATGCCCTTGTTCCTTCTAGCTTTTTACTTCCTAACTTTAATTCTTTGCACGAGATTATCTGTAGTGTTCCTGGAACTTCAGAAAAAAAAAATAGCCTTTTCTTCATGCTTCCTTTTTGCATAGCAGTTCAAAGACTTGGATGGGATAATTTCTCCCATTTATCTTTAAGACATTTTTTTCTGTCATGTATAAATATGGGTCATATCTAGGGATTTTTTTTTAAATCAACATGCTTGGGACTTTGGAGATAAGTATATTTTATGCACTACAATCTCATACTTTTTACTATCTCTAACTTAGAGGACATCACAGATAACAATTAAAAATGAGAGTTGAAAATAAATATGATGAATATAATCCCAGGGTCAGTTTTTACTAGGGCTTCATTGAGTGTCATCAATCTCCTGAGGAAGCAATCACCTCCTCTTCAAAGATAAAACAAAACAAAACCACTGCTCCATATGGTTGGAGGAGGGGGAGAAAAGTTCTTTCTTTCTTTTCCTCTGGCCCCTCCTGATTGGATTGCCAGGACCTCTTTGCTGGCCATCCTCTTCCACCCCTCCATGGCTTTCAAATTCATTCTCCTTCATTCTCTGCTTTCCTTTTATCTTCTCTCACTTTCCTTATCTGGTAGATCACCCATTGAATCTTAGGTGGAGCTTTTGTTTGTTTGGTTGTTTGGTGTTTGGGAAGGCTGGTTTCCATGTCATCCAACCAAACCAGTCCTTCTTTATCAGATGCCCTGATTACCTTAGAGCTTTCTCAGTTGGGTAAGGCGCAGTGATAGGAGAGATCTGCACTCATTGACCTCATTTTATTGCATGCCTAAATTAGCCTTGGGGAGCTAAAAAAAAAAAAAACATTGACTAATGTTTTTTTAGCTGACTTTGTGCATAAGGGCCTGAGCATGTGATTTACGTACTATAGTACACATGTGGAGACTAGAAAAGAACCTCCAGGACTTTTGATCTGCCCCTCCACATGCAGGCCCCATGGATGAAACTCAGGTTGCCAGGCTTGGCAGCAAGCACTGTTGACCACTAAGCCATCTTACCAGCCCTTTAAAATATTTTTGCATTTGTGTCATCTGTCTCCATCAACAACCGTAGGAGAGACATAAGATCATCATCACCGTTGGATGACTAACCAGTGAGATAAAGCCAGTTGAAATCTCAGCAGATATAGAATCAGAAAATTTGCTTTCCGTTCACAGCCCATAGAAGTGACAGGTATTTTGTGATGAACCTGGAAGCAGTTTGTTCTCTTGTAACCAAACAAGATAGAGTTAAGTCAAAGCAGAGAGCTGTCTCTGGAAGATCTTCATGTACTCAAAGAAATCTGTGAGTATGGAGGCTGAGGAGAAGCACAGGGCTCATTTTTCAGGGATTGTTGAGTACTGTCTTAGAGATTGGGTATCAAAATCTTATGGAAAAGAGAACCCTGTTATTAAGTGTCAAGAAAGGATTATGCATCAAACCCAAGGAAAGAGTGAAGTACCCATTGCTGTAGGAGACCTGTGGCAAGTCCTCCCATAGTGACCGGGTATGTGGTCATAAAGCTCTTGACCTGGAGCTTTTCTTAAGGAAGAAGGATGGTTGGTTTTGTTTGAAAGTCATGTCAGCGTTTTCACACATCCTGTATGAGATATGAATCTTCATTTTGGATAGGGTTATATTGAAAAGCAGCTTTTTGATTGGAGACTGTATCTTTTCTAGATCTTTTGTCTCAGGTGATTTACTGTTACATACTATAAACCAAAGATCTTATTGACCTATTGATTTCCTATTATACTGTGTAGGCATAAGTATTGCTATATGGCTGGAGACACTGACCGCCATATAGTTAGAGTAAAGCACCAATTCTCATGAACTATTGTAGTCTTTGCAGAAAAAAAATGTTAGAATTTTAATTTCCTGAGAATATCAACTCACTTTGCCTGTCAAGATATTAATCTGGGGCTGGTGTTTACTCATGGAATATTAGTTTTACATACTCGATCAAATATCGTGTCATCTTATGACATCCTTCAGGGGCATCACCAATCCTTGTATTCAGAGTCTCATTTTGCCTTTTGGTGGGGTTAGCCTAGGTGTCAGTAAGAAGTGAGAGTAAAGAGGAAAGAATAGTCACAAAAGAAGCATTTAGCTGTATCATTTCCTGAGATCTTCCTACTGCCTGATACAGTACCTGTTTCACTGAAACAGGCCAGTGGTTAACGGCAAAATAAAATCAGAAGCAATGCCTGTGTTCAGAAAAGGAGTAGTTGCCTATTATAGACAAATCCATAGAGAAATAAAGTAGGAGCTGCCCAGGGCTGGAAGAGGCTGTGAAGGAAATGCAAAGTGACCACTGATGTGTGCACTGTTTCTTTTGGAGGCAATGATGGTTATTTTCTGGAATCTAATAGTGTCAATACTGCGCATCTGTGAATATATGAAAACAATGAACTATACACTTTAAAGAAGTGTGCTACGTGGATTATACGTCAGCTTTTAAAGAACCGCCATGATTATGTGCCCCCTCCAACCCCTTCCACTTCCTTTTCCAGCCATTCCCTTAAAGTCTCTACCTTACGAAGAGTCTGCTGTTAAGGGAGCAATCTCCTGGAAATGGAATGTCTGCTTAAAGCATCCATATCCTTGGGGGTTCACAGCGCTCTGAGATGCCATTCATGGCCTATGACCCCTGACTAAAGAACAGAGCTTTGAAATCAGCTCTGCTCAGGAACTGGTCACTGTGGGCTCCTAGCTTCCAGTGCAGATTTTCCAGTCCCTGATTACAAGTTTCCTATAAAAAGTGTGACAGCCAGTTTGGGTTTCTCCATCTCTGCAGGATACTAAGGGGAAAGCTGTTTTTTTGCCTTAGGAGAAATGTGACTAGTTAGAAGTGTAACTTCCCCCGAACAAGTTGATTTATCTTGAAGTACAGCAATTTGCTACACATGCGTTTTTCAGAAAGCACTAATTAATTCCATGTCAGGATCAGTTAAAGCACCCCACAAATTGATAGTGAGGTCTTAAAAAGGCTCAGCAGCTTTGGAACGTTAAATTTACTTGCTGTAAATTTGGAATAAGAACATAAAGAATCACTTTCCAGCAGGATGATGAAAATTCATCATGTTCATTATGTGTTTCTTCAGAAGCACACTACATTAATTTTCCAGTTCAACTAAGTGGAGGAAGTAAGGTTTCTTGTTACTAAAAACCTTGCTCTGATGTTGAGAAGGGCGCTCCAGTTCCATTAATGAATCCAGCCTGCTCTGACTTGAGACTGTTTAATGCCTACTAAAGCTCTAACATAGCTGGTGTCATACAAACTAACACCAGGTTTTCTCCCCTTAAAACAGCGCCCAGGAAGGTGTTTATAAGACTTGCTTTTGTTTTCCCAGGACTAAACGTAATCACTTACAATAGGCTCATGGTTATCCATGGTAGCAGAATCTCCTCTGCAATGGTGTGGCTCCTATTAGGTGAAAGCTTTTACCTTTGAGATGTGTTCTGGTTCACATTTGGCTCTCTGGATACACCAGAATGAAGGGTAGAGAAAGACAAAGAAATCAGAATCTTTTCCTTGAAGTCCCCTTCAGAAATCTCCTTTTACTCTTGGGCATGTTGGAGAATGATAGCTTCATCCCCTCCACGAAGAGGGGGACACAGCAAACAAAGTGCTTTCGCCTTTAATGGGCCTTCCACTCAGCCGCAGCCAGCACAGAGAGACACAAAGGAAAAGAAAGGCACCAGAGTGCTTGGACACTGTGTCCTGTCATCTACTTTCCTTCACTTTGCTGATAAGAACTTGAAAGCAAGAACATTCCCTCAAGAGTCACTGACACATGCTGCCTTGTCTTTCTAGCTGTAAAATGTACTTTTCATGTCATTTTAAAGAACCCTCCCCCAAAGAGCTTGGCAAATTGTTCCTGGGCACAGAACTGCTTGATGGTTCCTGAAGAGCTGCTTGTGTTTTTGAGAACAGTAGTCACTATTAAATAACTTCTAGAAATGCTATCTGAGAGTTCACAACAGGTAACAGAAGTTACGCCGAAGGCCAATACACCTAATGCTGCTGTGCTTCCAGTACCTCTAATCCTGGGATTATTTGCATTTTTGCTTGGGCTTCCTCAACTTTGTTGAGTCCTAAAACACTAGAACCCTGGGCACTTTTTTTTTTTTTTTTAGTTTGGGGGTGGGGTGGGTATGAAGCTGATATCTGTTGGACTCACACAGGCCTTTTTGGTCATCTTCCTATGACTCCTTGCTGCATGCTTAGTTCTTGCATAAGGAACTCCAAACTTGCGTCTGCTGCTCTGACTCCCCCACATGAAAAGTTTTCGCACTTATCTGCATATATATAATACTAACCTTGTGGCAGATCTCTGTCTGCAACCATGAGAGGTAAGCAGAGAAATGTGCATGGTAGCTATTCAGTCTAAATCCCACAGTCATTTTTTTCCCCTTCGTTGTCAGTGGCAGTAACAAACAGAGCAGAGGCATAAGTAATCTGATGTAGAGGGGGTGATCAAAACTTCATTTGTGTTATAGTTTGAACAGACATGTGCAATCCATCAGGCAGTCCTATATAACTAGAAACTTCACAGAGTCTGGTCCTGACTTGTTTTATGGTAAGGTGCTAGAAGGGGATAAGGAAGAGGAAATGCAGGAAATGAAAAACACAAGAGAAGGAAAAGGGGGAGGTAAGGGCAGAAGTGTGGAAATTTGAAGAGACACACTGAGAGGACAAATGTGTCTGTGAGTTAAAACAGGGGCCAGGTGCGGAGTGCAAGACTCTAATCCCAGCTACTGAAGCAGGCAGACTGCAAGTTGATTCAAGATGGCTTTGGAAACATAGCAAGGCCTAGCTTTAAAAATAAAAACATTAAAAAAAATACAAACATTAAGAAGGCTAGAGGTTTAACTCAATGATATACTGCCTTCCTAGCATGCTTAAAAGTTCAGGTTTAATTCCTAGCAACGCGACACAGGCACACGCACACCTTGCTTACACTAGGTTACTGGCTCGTATAGCTGGCTCATACGGTCTTCATTCTCCTTTTTGTTCTCTGCAATAAATGATAAGATCTGGTTTTTATTTCCATTACTCTAAAAACGATTCCTCATCTAGACACCCGTTCGTAAGAAGTACTCTCTGTAGTAGTAATAGTAGTAATACTAGCAGTAACAGTCATGGTGATGGTCCCAGCCTCTAGCAGAGAATGTGAGAGTGCAGGATATGCCATTAGCTCTGGAATGAGTCTGGTGCTAGGCCAGGGGATTATGGCTGGTGTTTTGTCTCCAACAAAGGAGAAAGCAGAGAATGGCTGGAATGTTCAGTATTTATACTATCGCTTGTTACCATTTAGAGCTATCTTTTCATGGAGCAATTGTTTGTGAATGGATTCTCCCATGAGTAATTGAAGTTTACATGATCAATAAAGGTACTCAGGTCCGTTGTTCTTTTTGCCTTTGAGCTAACAATAGACTGTGTAGGGGTTGATCGGGTAGTAATATTGCCCATCTATTTTCTCCTAGAAGGAAAATAATAGAACCTGCTTTGTTCTTAAACAAGGGATCAGAATTCTGTTCCATAGCTATCCTGAGTCTGCAGGTCCAGCCTTCTGAAAGCAAGATGGTAGATACGGCAATTATTGTGAGACTGGGGGTACAAAAGGAGTTATGACTGTGTCCTTTCAGAAATGCTGGCAAGAAAAAAGTTCTCAGGGATCCTTTCTTAAAAAACCTGTTGAAGGTGCAATGAAGATGATAAGTCAGTTCAAGGCAACATCAACAACTTAGTGAGATCTCATCTCAAAATAAAGACAAGGAGTTCTATCAGGACAAGAATTGCGGCTAATTCTTTCCAGCTCCTAGAACACTTAGTATACAGTATCTGGCCCAGAGCAACATTCCCTGGCTACAGGAGTGTTAAGCTAATGTAGTACTAATAGCTTTGGCTTTTTCCCTAGTGGTGTCCCAATGCCCTCACTACAAACTTGCCCATGAACCATACTTTCATCAGGTTTCTAGTTCTTCAGCCTCGTCCAATTGTGGCAAAAAAAAAAAAAAAAAAAAAAAAAAAAAAAAAAAAAAAAAAAAATCTGCTCTAGTGATCTATTTCTGCCACTACTCTGACATATACCTTTGTAAATAGAAAATGCCATTAGTAAATACAGCATTGAAAATCATTTCTCATTGTGTAGGAAGAGGGTTTTATCAGTGTCCTGTGGTCCTGCCTTTGGGTCATTTCAGGGAATCTCCAATTGTCTCATTTTAAGCTTTGACACCTGGCTCAGACCTGGCCTGTGTACTCCTGTGACAGTGACCATCTGGCTTGGCATGTCCTTCTTCCTTGCTTCAGGACTGACCAATAGGGCAAGAAAGCATCCCTATACGTTGTTGTGGATGAGGCAGGCAAGTGGCTTTATTTTGAAGTGAAGGGAATAAGATCAAGAGAGATCTACTTCTCGTTTGAATGACCAGAGAACTCTTTATCAGTGAGGTTGTGGTGGAGACAATATGTCTTCTATAGAAGCAGATGATCAATCCAGAGAGAAAAATAATTTTAAAAGATGCAAAACTGAAAAACAAAACAACGAAACAAAACGTAGGCTGAAGTGGGGTAATAAATACAGTATCTTGCATATCAAGGACATTGTTTGTGAAATATTTTTCAACAAGTCAATGAGCACTGTGCAATTCCACAGAGCCTGAGATAATGAGAAAAAGAAAGTTAATATTTGGGATAAACCATAATGGAAAAAGGTCTCTAAGGAGTTGCTATTCACAGTGGCTGTACGAAAACAGAACTCATTCTGAGCCTTCCTTCTGGAAGTTTTTAATTGAGGTACTTAGGTCCGTTGCTCCGTTTGCCTTTGAGTTAACAAAAGCCTGTTGTAGGGGTTGATCAGGTGGTAATATTGCCATCTATCTTCTCCTAGAAGGAAAATAATTAGAACCTGCTTCATTCTTAAGCAAGGGACCGGATGGTGGCTTTGGAAATTATTGTGAGAATGGCTAGCTAAAACTCACAATTAGTCCAAGACCAGGTTTCCAAGGCCATGAGCAACTACCTGTCTCTGAGACAAGGTAAATATTTAAGGTACAAATTGTCTCTCTTAAACGTTATAATAAGACAGAAAGGCATTTAGAATGAGATTTACCTGAGTCTTCTAAAAATATAGGATGTGTTATTAAAACAAAGCACAAAAACAAATACTGTGTTTTTAAACAAACTTCCTCATGAGAGGGACAAATAAAGAAAGAGCTGTTGGAAAATAGTTATGGCAAGGAAGTTTAATAATCAGATATTACTAACAATATTTCTTGAGGTTAAAGATAAATGAACTGTGCTGTTGAATTGTTAGAAAGGCATAAATGACTTTCCTGACCTCTCTAAATAATTTTCTCTCCAGTCCCACCTTTTGAAGATTAGAAAAATTTAGTGTCTCATCACAGCTTGTGATATCAAGACTGAACTCCTTAGCATCACGTCTAAGTTCCTGCCCAGCCTGGCCATAGCCTCCTCTTCCATATGGTCTCCATAGCCATTTTATTTCATCCATCCATATGGCATTTATAGAGAGACACCATGTGCAAGACATTGCTAGGTGTATTGTGATCTAACGCCACATTACTCCCTTTTGGTAGGGGCTTTATTAGTTCCCCATGGTCCTACTTGGGCCCCATTAAAAGAAATTATGAGGTGCTGAGTGTCTGGCAATGATTGTAGAAATAGCCTGGGGGAAAATAGGACCCGTATATGGTGGGTGAGTGAAGAAAGATATTGAACAGAAAAAATGATAGGTACAACCGCTCTATTTTATTTTTGTTTTTGTTTTTGTTTTTTTTCCTTCCAGTGATTTTCCAACTCCTACAAACTCAGCTAAAATCACACAAAATGAAATTGGCTCAGCAATGTGTGATGTATTAGCACAATGGAACATCACATAATTACATGGAAAAGTGTATGTGAAATAATGTTAGCAGTGTCAGTTAACATTAAATGCTTGCTAGATGCCAAACATTGTTATGTGTATGTATATGACATACGTGCATGTGTATATGTATGTGTATATAAATATAACCATCACATCAAACATCTAATGGTTAGGTACAACACTTGACCTGGTGGTACAGGTAGACACACCAAAGAACAGAATGGTTAAGAGCCAAGGTCACCTTTTTTGGTTTTGTTTTGTTTTGTTTTCAAAACCGGGTTTCTCTGTGTAGTCCTGGCTGTCCCGGACTTGCTTTGTAAAACAGACTGGCCTCAAACTCACAGAGATCTGTCTCCTTCTGCCTTCCCGAGTACTGGGATTAAAGGCATGTGCCACTACGTCTGGCTAAGATCACATACTTAACATATGGTAGAGTCACAATTTCAAAGGAAATATTTTATTCCAGAGACTGTGCTGTTTACTATATATCTGTCTCTGTGCATGAAAAAAAAAAAAGCATGTGAGCTTAGCTAACTATATATAAATACTTTGTTAAAGATGCTTCACTGTGATGAAAATGATTGAGCTTTAATAATTAGATTCATAGTTCTATGAAGAAGCTTAAGCTCACAAGAAGAGGAAAAGGAAAGAAGTCTGGTGTCATGGAAGTCAAGGCAAATTAGGAAGGACACTGTTTACAATACCAAATGTTAACTGAGTCAGGACTTAAACTAGTAGCTTTAGGTAAATCCCTGCTTAACAATTTTTTCCTCATCAGTAAACATTTCTCTTGTCTTACATTATCTTTTGATTATTAATTATAGTACTAAATTCCTCGTGATATTGAACATTTGTTTTTTGACACTGAATATTTGTTTTCAAAATACCAAGCATAATTGTGAACCATATTTCTAGTATTAAACACAGACATCTATGTGGTCTTTAAATTTTGGTAGATTGCAACATAATGAGAAATAACTTGATTTTAGTTTGATATCTTGGAAACAAGCTAATTGATGGGTTAACTAAAAGTTTTATTCTTAAACATCAATAGTGTCCAATATGAACTATTCATGATATCTAGCTAGCATCCTCTGACTTTTCATTGATTAGATTATTCCTTCATCCATTAATTTAGCTAATATAGATGAGAGCCTCCTGCTCTCATAATGTATCTTGACCCTGGAGTTAAGATGGAGGAGACATACAGCCCTTGCTCTCAAAGCACTATAATGTTGCTCAGGAGGTAGATTTATAAGTATGGGTGTTTGTTAAGCTTCCGTGTATATAATTTGCTGTAAATATCCTATGAGAATACATAAGAGGCCAAAGTAGTTTTCATTTTCTAGTACTAGTTTTCCTTTTCATTAAATCGAATAAACATCCAATTTACAGCATAAATGCATAAGCTTTAAGAAACTATGGTTTTTCGAGGAATTGGCAAAGCATGCTTTCTGAACCATGACATTTTACAAAACTGTCACACAAATAATTTGATAACATGTCTGGTGTCTTGTACAACCAGTGCCTTTGTAACATCTTTATATGACTTAAGGGTCTCACCTGATATTTGTCTAATCATTCATGGGACCTTTGCTTTTACTATATTCTCAAACCAACTCTCAGGAAGCACCCAGGCAATAGTAGATCAAGTAGACAAACTAGTCTTTCTGGTTGAGCATCTCTTAGATTCAGCCATACCTAACTATGTCTGGAGTGACTTTTTTCCTTTTCTTTTTCTGTCATGGAGATTATGCTAATACTATACTGTATATTCATCTAGACCAGAGAATACTTGAAAAGTATTTTCAATTCTTAGCTAACAATCCATTTCTCTTTCAATTAATATCAGTCACTAGGGTATTCCATTACTACTTTTATTTCCCAAATTTCGCCTGTAATTTAAAAACATTTTTTAATGTGACTCTGTTTGGATGGCAAGTTACAGGTCAACTTCACCCAGCTAAAGAACTGTTGTCACATAGCTGTCTGACAGGCTGAGGCCTAATTATTAGCCTTTTGTCATTCCTTCTTTCACATTCTGCTTTGGGCTTTGGTTCACCCTCTATAGTCTCCATAAAGAAAAAAAAAAATCAATAAGGTGAGGACCAAAAGACGTATAGAGAAGAAGAGGTGAGAGCAGGAAAATAAGATCTCAATTCTTAAAAGAATTTTCTATTTTCTGCACTATTTTTCTTTTTATTTTGGTTAGTTCTTTGAGAATTTTGTCCAATGAATTTACGGGTGTAAGACATTAGAAATCAGTTTTATACTATGCCCATTTTCTGCACTGAGTTTTTTAAGAAAGTATTTTATTGTTAGTGGACAGGTGTGTTGTACGTGTTGTGATGTCTGTGGTGCTACACATGCCGTAGTGAGCATATGAAGATCAAAGGACAGTCCTGAAAAGTCAGCTCTGTCCTTCCAAACTTAATGTGTTTTCTGCAGGTTGAACTTTGACCTTGTAATTGCTTATGCCCACTGATAAATCCCACTGGCCCCACACTAATTTTTTAGTATGCTCATTGCCATGAAAGAATAACAACAGTGCTGGATTGTGAACGGAATGGAAAGTTCTCTTAAGTCATAAGGCATTGGGGGTGCAGCAGACTTAACATTTCTCTGGCCTTTGGGCTATCACTACAAAGGCTTAGGGAAGCGACTTTGGTGCAAAAGCACAACAACTTGCAGAAAGATGGAGGTAGACCAAAAAGATGTTGAGATGTCCAGCTCCAAAGACTCAGAAATGAACTGGTAACAAGGAATAATGAAGAAAAATGAAAAGGGTTTGGGCATTGTTGGTTACATATAATGAAGAGGTGTGTGTATGAGTGTGTGTTTTGCTTAGTGATTTACCACATAATATATAGATATATTTTGCTATACCAGTTGAAAGCCCAGAATACAACTGACAGTCTCTAATGCAAGCAGCAGGACTCATAAGACTTCTGTGCACAGTAGGGAAGTGTTCTGCGAAGGATTGACATTTGAGGAATGTTTTGTGTCATTACGCAGAAGGCCAGGAGGGGGCGCCGATCATTTGGTTAATGCTCTAGTGTAATAAGATTTTGGGGGGGTCATTAGAAATAACAATGAATTTTGCTTTACAATATTGCCCCAGTTTTTACAAACACACACACATAAATCAGACACAATATATGTGTGTGTTAATGGTACATTTAGAGTGGATAAGCTAATAACTCCACAATTATAAATAACTCCTAACCGTTCAATGCACCATAGATGGAAAATGATCTCTTTGATGTGACAGAAAAGATGTCTTTTGCCATTGTTCCTTGTACTTGCTTGTTGACATGCACACCATTTTTTTTTCCTTCTGAGAAGCTTTTTTTTTTTTTCATTTCCATTAAATTTGTTCTTACCTTTCTATGGCTAACACTGTAAAAACAGCTCTGGTTATGCATCTTTCCTTACCACTTAAAATTTTCACTTGTAAATAAATTCCTTACCACTTAAAATTTTCACTTGTAAATAAACACATCCTAATGTTTGGAGTTAACATGAGTTATACTTATGCTTCCTCCATATGTCCATAGGTGCTTTGTTAATGGACTATAGTTCTTTTCCTATGGTATCTCTTTTCAAAGTGATGCTCTCAACACTGCCAATGTCCTGCCATAATGAATTGTTCATGTACAAACATGTAATTTCTTTGTCAATATATACAGTCTTTAACTTTTTAAGAATATATATATATATATAAATAATTTTTCAGTCTTTTATGCTGCAATGGATTTTTTTTTTTACATTTGAGAGAGGAAAACTAGTCAGAGGGCATGATTTTGGGTTATAACATTAATAAAAAGACCAGTCTGATAATATCTCAGTGTATCTGATGATGTTTAGAAGGAACATGGAAGCATCTGGGGACTCTAAAATAAGGGAAATAGAATTAGTATCTAATAATTAAATTAGAGAATCAATAAGACCAACCAGTTATGGATAAAAGTAGCAGTGCAAATTCCCATTCAAGAGACAATATAAAAGAAAACACACCTAAGACTTATTTGTTATTAATGTAGACCAAAGACTGAAAACAAACTCAGAAGTTGAGGATTGTTGACACTGTCTGGTATGTGTGTGGGTGGCTATTTAGTTTTCAAATTTCAGACAGATAAAGAGTCAAATAGAGACAGAGTCAGACAAACTTAATCTTAATAGGGTGAAGACCAGGCAGTAGTAATTAATACTGTTCATCCAGTTGAAGTAAGAATGTGTCAGCTGGGTGTGGGGGTCAGAGCCCTTAGTCATGATGTAGACGAGAAAGGGAAAGTCACAGAGATAAACAGTTACATGGAGCAGCCACTCTGCTAAAGGGGGAGGAAAGACCTCCCTGAGTTCTGGGCAAAGCTCAGACAAGGTGATTATTACCACACAAATCACCACTTTAAATCCAGACTGATTTGGGTTCACATCCAGCTGCAAGACTGTAGGGAAATAGTGATACCATTCTGTATCCCAGGACATGTCTGAAACATGGGAATTAAAGTAATGGGCTTATATAAAAGCTTGTCAGAATAAAAAGATACAATTAATTTCCTTACCATAGTGCTTGAAACAAAGTAACCTCTCAATAAATATCACTTATTGGTATAAGGTTTTATCTTAAGCATCATAGTTTAAAGCTTTGCTTTTAATATGATGCCATAATTAGACACTGGAATCTAATAACTTGAATTAGTATTGATTCCATGTTTATGGAGCACTCTTTCCATGTTGGTTGTCAGTAGGGAGATTCCTTGAGGATCTGTCCCACATGAATTGCAGGTAATGTCATGACACGAAGTTTCTAACAGCTTTTGGGGGACTTAATACAGTGGGTTCAATCTGATCGTCAAAAGTGAAGAATTTTATAATACATTTTATGTTACATTGAAATAGAATAATTGTACATATTTATGGGGTACAGCAAAATTGAGTTTTGAATCTCCACACCCTGGGTATTTTAAAATTCTAACATGCCCTCTGGCAGCATGGTTGATGTGCATCTAGTTGTCAGAGAAGTCTGCACTCTTCTACTGAGAGCCAAGCTCTGTACCTACTGGCATTTTCTAGCATCCAGTCTAACAGTATCTTCTTGCCAATTTACTTCCCTTGTTTCTGTTTTTAAGATTCTGCAGAGTAAAACCAAAACCACCTTTATTGTTTGTTTTCTCTGTGTGTTTGCTTATACACGATATTTTGTGTGTGCTTATGACTTTATATAATATCTTAGTAAACTCCTAAGGTCTACTGTTACTGCGGTTATTACATAATGCCATCTACCATATAGCTGATAAAATAGTGCATAATTATGAAATTGTAGATATTGAAGGAATTTTTACATTTAGTTAGCCTTCTATTCTTCCTAAGGGCTAGAGAAAGAAAATGACCTCTCCATGGTGACAGGCAGCTTATTCAGCTGGCACTATATCATATAAAAAATGATGAATTTCTCTGCATTACTCATCAAAAACAGAGCTAATGGACTGAAAGAATATCTTGGAAAACAATAATGAAACTTAGAGATGAAGGATCTGCATGATTTTTCTACTGCCACATGGAAAATGTTCCCTATCTAGACTCCTTCATACTGCTGTTTTTGAGTTTTTAAGTTGTCAGGGTTATTTTTTTTTTAAGTTTTTCCTTTGTTTAACTTTTTTTCAATGCAGAAATAACTAGAGATACTTGTGAAGGCTGCCTCACCATGTACTGGGTTCAATTAAAATATACTTCTGCCCATTCCCAAAACATTTTGTGCATCCCTGGCAAACATCTGACCTGCTCTTCTGTCTTTTCTTTAGACGGTAGACTTTTTTTTTATGTTTTTATAGAATACTTCTCTTTTGTTAACATTTTCTCTGCAGAGAGGGGTGAGCATAGTTAGGGTACTTGTTGAGACTCTTCTCCTTTTACATTTGTGGTGTGGCCCTGGTATCATTTGAGAGTCACTTCTTTTCATATCTGGTACACAGAACACTTAAGACGCTCCTCTTATTACTAACTCATACACTTGTGTGTGCAGGAGGCTATGCATGTTTTTATGTGCATGTCCATGCGTGTGTGCGTGCGTACGTGCGTGCGTGCGTGCGTGTGTGTGTGTGTGTGTGTGTGTGTGTGTGTGTGTAGAGGCCAGAGATTAACCTCAGGTGTTGTTGTAGAGATTAACCTCTAGAACCATACGGTTAATGCTTTCAGATTGAGATCTGTGGCTAAGCTGGCTAAGTGAGGCCTTAGACTCCCCTGTGTCTCTCTAGCAGTGAGACTTCTAGCAAATGCCACCATACTTGAACTCAGGTCCTCATGCTTGTGTCACAAAACAGGTTTCCCAATTGAGCCATTTCCCCAGGGCCTGGGACTTAATAAAAAATATACATCCTCTCCTTTCTTTTTGTAGTCTTTGAAATTTCATTAATAATGAATATGCCAATACTATCATGTCTCGTTCACTAAGGAGAATGTTTGGTCACTCATATTGAATGTTAGAGAAGAATGCTCAACAGCTTTTCCAGCTCTGTACCACTTAGGACTTCTGAGGGTTTTGGCAGCCTAATTCTGCTTCCTGCACTTCCATTTTTCTGTCCATGAAGTGGAGAAGTCACCATTAATCATCTTGTTTATAAAAGATTTATTTATTATATTAAGTATACAATGTTCTGCCTGCATGTACACCTGAACGCCAGAAGAGGGCACCAGACCTCATTATAAATGGTTGTGAGCTACCACGTGGTTGTTAGGAATTGAACTCAGAACCTCTGGAAGAGCAGACAGTGTTCTTAACCTCTGAGCTGTCTCTCCAGCCCCACCATAACCATCTTATTGGATGGTTGTGAGGATAAAATACAATTAAGAGGCTTAAAGCACTAGTGGTGACTGGTCCAAACGAGTGTACAACATGGGCATGAGTTTTTTACTATTGTCATTGTGGATGTCATTTAGTCATTATTGCAAAACATACTGATGATGCTAGCATATTAGCAGATGATAGCCTGTATTGTCATATCAGTACCTCCTTCAGTGATTCCATGGTAGTCTTAGACTAAAATGAACATTCATTTCAATTTAGTGGGGGGGGGGGGGAGGGGGAAGACACATAGTTTGTAGGAGGGGTGGTGCAGTGCAGTGATACTGTCAGCCCAAACAAGCTAACTAAGAAACACGAGTCCAGCTATGTTAGGAAGAATGACAGGGAAGAAATTTTCCTGACTACCTGCCAGCACCCACCCTTTCTTGATGTTTATGTGCACTGACACCATGCAGCTGTCTGTTTTGGCATCAATACCGACTAACCTATGTTCAAATAAATTAACATTCTAAACTGGCCCACACATTTCTTGGAAATAAGGTTAGTAGCCAATAGGTAAGCTGATCCACATAACCCCTTGGCTTAAAAAAAGTTCACTATATGCTATTGCACTTTAACAAGCATCAACAAATTGACAGGGAAATTTTATTTCTTTTTTTTTTTATGGAGACATTCTGTGACCTCTATCTAGCATTCTTTCAGAGCTACGGGGGAAGGAGACCAAGTTCAACACACAGAGAGCAAAGGGATATGTAGAAAAGAAGCGCTTTAGAATTTGTTGGTACCATGCTCTATAGCAAAATCTGAACAGTCTGGAAAAGTTCAAAGATACAGCTCAGACAAAGGTAATTGTTGGTCCATTACAAGGATGATTTGAGCATTATTTACATCAATATTCCAATGAAACATTGGTGTCAGTACTACTCTTTCTTATTTCCCTCTATGCTCATACGATTTGTAGCCCAAGAAAAATTAAAAAACAATATAATGTACTTATCTGGCTTTGGCCGTTTTGAACTAGACATGCTGGCTTGATTGACACCCAGACAGAGAGTTAATGGAATGACAAATTAGAATGTTAGGTCCTCTCTTAGTCCCCGACTTGAACAATAGCATAATTAGCAGTGATGTCAACTTCACTTCCCCAGCTCCCATGATTTGGAAGGTAGAGCTTGGGTCTGGCCTACTGCTGTCCACTGAAGAGGAAACGGTCAATTATGCTGAACTCAAGGACGACCCACCCCCTAAGCCTACACAAGTGGGTCCCCAGGCATAGTTAAGAAAAGTGCTAAGCAACAGGAACAGAAGATTTCATTGGGGAAGACAACTGGAGCTGTATTGTAGCGATTCCACTTAAGCACCCAATCTCAAAGTCACCCTATTCCGAGTATATTGCATTTACTGCAATGAGCCATTTTTTTTTAATGCCCATTTAAAATAAGCCCTCTTGAATGCAACACTATGACCAAGGTCTTTTTTGGCAGAAAGCCACTTTAGATATTAGATCACTCCAAGCATTGTTTTAAAATAGTGCCCAGGCCTTTCAATAATTTGGGAGCTATTGCCTTTGAACCCAGAAAATGTCAGTGCACCGACAACACACTGAAATGGTACTGGTATGGACAGTCTCTTTATGTATGTCAAGTATACTTCAGTAAAGTGAAAAGTGCAGGTACTGTTATGATCTAGGATGTAGATAACCTGTTCTGAGGCTCAGTACTACCCACATGTTTGTCTGCAGTAGCTGTTAAGGCTTCAGACACCATCAGAAATATCCTAAAAGCAAGAGAGAATTCTAAGAAAGTTGTTCTCCAAAAATGTAGGTTTGATTAATCACTTAATTGCATTTGTTTCTAAAAGGAATGAAGTTTCTTTGTACTGTAAATATACAAAAGTCATGCAACAATTCTATAAACAAATGTCCTATGTCGTGCAGGTAAGAACACACAGCCTCTCCTTCTCCTGCCCCAGGCAGAGATTCGCTGTCTGTATAGGACTACAAAGACTATGAACTGTAACGTTAATGAGTTAAAACCAGTTGAGCTAATGGAGCTACCAGGGTGGAATTTCTGAAAAAAGAAAAACTTCTTGTTTTCAGGAAGATCTGCTGAGCTCAATTTTGGGGCTTGTTAGAGACAGTTCCGAAATCATGGTCTTAGATCTTATGTAAATAATGACTTGGAGTTTATTAGAATGAAAATTTTAAAAAAGTGTCCTTGTCTGTAAGTCTGCAAATCAGAGACAGGAATAGATGTCTGCTCTCCTGATTTTAACGCAGTACCTGGGGATTTCTTCAAGACTGTGGCATCACATATAATGGTTGCTAGGGGATATTTAGACAATATAGAACAGGGAAGCTGAATCAAGCATTTGTATTTGTGAGAGTGACTGCATGCATTTCTGACCATACCATTCTTCTTCTGGGTTTTAATTCCATTTATCTTCTTCTTCTTCTTCTTCTTCTTCTTCTTCTTCTTCTTCTTCTTCTTCTTCTTCTTCTTCTTCTTCTTCTTCTTCTTCTTTTTCTCCTCCTCCTCCTCCTTCTTCTTCCTTAACCTTCTGTAAAACCCATTTCCACCTTTTGTTAGTGTAATTAACTGTTTGAGATTATTCAGAGGATCAAGGTCCATAAGGTCATCTGATTTGTGCTCACTAAGCTCACATGTAATAATTTTCTCACTACAATATTGACAGCTTAGCCATTGCCTTGTGAGGAAAAGGATGTACTCCCAGATGCAAGGCACATGCCACTTACTTCACAGAACTGTGACCTTTGTGTTCTAGATCAGAGTCTTAAATTTTGTTTCTTTTAAAAACAAATACAGGCTCCTGTCCTGTTTCATGTTTTCTCCCTCCTCTGATGTCCATCCTCTTTGCCTTTTTGAATGGGGATTGAACATCTTAGCCATAGTCCTCCTTTCTGATCAGCTTCCTTAGGTGTACAGATTTTAGTATGTTTATCCTATAAATGTCTACTATGCACTTATGAGTGAGTATATACCCTGTGTGTCTTTCTGCTTCTGGGATACCTCACTTAGGATGATCTTTTCCAGTTCCCACCATTTGTCTGCAAATTTCATGATTTCCTTGTTTTTTTTATTGCTGAATAATATTCCAATGTGTAGATGTACCACAATTTCTGTATCCATTCCTCAGTTGAGGGGCATCTGGGTTATTTCCATTTTCTTGCTATTACAAATAAAGCTGCTACAAACATGGTTGAGCAAATGTCCTTGTTGTGTACTTGAGCATCTTTTGGATATATGCCTAGGAGTGGTATATCTGGGTCTTGAGGAAGCGCTATTCCTAATTGTCTGAGAAAGTGCCAGATTGGTTTCCAAAGTAGTTGTACAAGTTTATATTCCCACCAGCAGTGGAGTAAGGTTCCCCTTTCTCCACAACCTCTCCAGCATGTGTTGTCACTTGAGTTTTTGATCTTAGCCATTTTGATGGGTGTAAGGTGAAACCTCAGGGTCATTTTGACAGGACAGGAGCCTACCACAGAGGGCCTCTGAAAGGCTCTACTCTACAGGGTATCAAGGCAGATGAGGAGACTTATTACCAACCTTTGGTTAGAGTGCAGGGAATCTTATGAAAGAAGGGGGAAATAATAAGACCTGGAGAGGACAGGAACTCCAGAAAGAGAGCAACAGAACCAAAAATTCTGGGCACAGGGGTCTTTTCTGAGACTGATACTCCAACCAAGGACCATTCATGGAGATAATCTAGAACCCCTACACAGATGTAACCCATGGCAGTTCAGGATCCAAGTGGATTACATAGTAATGGCAACAGGGCCTGTCTCTGACATGAACTGTTTTGGCCCGCTCTTTGATCACCTCACCCTGAGGGAGGAGTAACCTTACCAGGCCACAGGATGAGACCTGATAGACTAGGATCAGAAGGAAGAGGAGGAAGACCTCCCCTATCAATGGACTGAGGGAGGAGCAACAAGGGTCTCAACAAATTTTAGACCTTGGGTCACATGTCTCAAATCAGTCTCTTGCATAAGAAAGCGAACGACGACTCGTGGCTCTGTATAAAAACTGAATAAAGTATTGTTATATGTAAGACTCAGTGAGGTACCCATTGAATTAATGAATGAATCATGCGGTTAGAACAGTATACATGCATAGCTTTTAAGGCAACTCAGATTTGGTACTTCTTGTTACTGATGGGAGTAAAAGGTGGACTGCTATTTTCAGTACCTGCGGGGAAGAACACTCTGTTGCTTTGTTGTTACTAAAGCTTTGACTGTAAGGTACCTGTGGAAATGCAAAATTCTGTAGAAATCCTTACTAGCTAGTTACAGACAAAATTCTCTTTAAAAACAGGAGTTGTGGGGACAGTGACATGGGGCAGTGGTTAAGAGCACTTGCAGTTTTTGCAGAGGACCTGAATTTGACTTCCAGAGCCATACAGCAGCTCATAACTGTTTATAACTCCAGTCCCAGTAGGTCTGATCTCCTTTTCCAGTTTCTGTTGGCAGCAGGCACACATGCAGTACATAGACACAGATGCACGCAAAGAACCCATACGAACAAATAAAAAGGAAAAAAAAAACTGTTTAAAAGAACAAGAGTTGCATAAACCATTGGCAATTGGCCTTCCTTAGGACAGTAGTCTAGTGTCTAAGCAATTAAAGAAGGAGAACAGTGCAAAACAGACGTGTTAATTGGCCTAACCACACAGAAGATCCTCTAGGTAGTTTGCTCTTTGTGTCAATAATTTAAGTTACACTGAGCAGAAACAGAGATGCTCATTAGCTAAGGACACTACCAGAGTGTTTGCATGCCAACCTTTAAATGACATTACACCCTCTTAATGGAACAGAACCTTCTATTCAGTGTCTTTCCCCCACCCCCTACCCAAAGGTATATTTTGATTTTTCTAAGCTTAGGTTATTAAGTACTTAAGGAAGAAACTCTTTAACACATGAATGAGGACAATGGGTCATAAAGCAAAATCTTCAGAAGTTAAGGAAACAAGAACCAGACCTAGAATATGATATAATAGTTTTTTTTTATTCCAGTTAAAACATAATCCATAATTTTCACGGTTGTATCCAGGAATCCACATGCCCTTTCATAGTCTCTGAAGAAGGACCTTTTCCTTAGAGTCTTTAATTTAAGGTAATGGCTCAGCAAGCAGGCCTTATCCATTTAAGATGTAAATTCTTGAAGGGACTGCAGAACTTTACCTCTTTGGATAGCATTAGACATCCTTTTGTAAAGAATGAACTGAAGTTCGGAGAATATGGCCTTGCTGACTGTTTTAGTGAGTATCATTTCTTGGCCACAGAGATCTTGAATAAACAAGAACAGTTTTCAATGGATCTGTCTAGTCCAAATAAAATCCTGGAAGACAGGGGAGAATGGGAAAAGAATTAGGATCATGTTAGGAAAAAAAAAATGTCATCAGGTTGATACTGTAAAAAAATGAGCTGCAATAGCTAAAGTTGTTCTTGATGTACCCAGAACCAAATGGGTTTCTTAACTCTGGTGGCTTCTGCAGGACAAATTGTTCTTAAAATAAAGCTTCATTGATGTCAAAATGAGATATACCTCTGAAGTGCGCCTCCAGTGTTTTCTCAGGCTCCCTCCCTTGTTTCCTAGGGATGTCTTATTCCTATATCCATATGAATAGACACATTTTTAGCCCTGATGAAGATAGTCACGCTCAAACCTACCCCATTTTAAAGTTGGCAGGGACATGAAATTCCAATTTTTAAGATGTGGGGAAAAGAATTGCAAAGGGAAGACCTTGGTAGATGCTGAGGAGGGCAGCATCTGCCAATGAGTTCCTGAAAGGACACTGCCCATTTATAAGTGGGAACACTTCTGTAATTGCTACTCCAGACCTGAGACTATATGATTGCAACAATATTTTGCCTGCCTTTCTCTGTGCCTTTATTTACTTACTTGTTTATTTCCAAAGGATTTTAAATGTTCTTTAAGGCAATGTATAATAACAAGGAAGTGTACTGTAACTAAAATACCCAAGAACCCTCAAGCCAGTAGAAAAATACAGGTAGGAAAGATGGAGTAAGGTTATGACACAAAACACATGACATGAAGTTTATTATGCTTAATAGTGGGAGACTATAAATTTAGCTGTAAGCTTTCAAGTCATAAATGTGAGGAGGGAAAAATTATGAGTTACATGACTCACAGAGTCCAGAAGGTGAAAGCAAACTAGTTGTTCAGGAAAGCTAATGGACAGTAAATGATAAGAACTAATTGGACTAATGGGGCAAAAGTGTGGTCAACTGTTGCAGGCTCATAAATTTTCGACTACAAAGTTTCACTTCTTGCTTCTGAGGAACCTTGGAATGAATCATTTTAATTGTCTTCTCTAGTCTGTCATAGCCTTTGGAGGAAATTTTTATCTATCTATCTATCTATCTATCTATCTATCTATCTATCTATCTATCTATCTATCTATGTACCCAGCTATCTATCTGCTTACCTACCTATCTATCCATCCTCCATCCATTCGTCCATATACTTACTTGTCTATCTATTCATCTATCTGTCCATTCTTCCATCATTATCTCTCTATTTCTCTGTCTCTCTGTCTGCCTATCAAATCTGTCCCTAATGATATATGTATTAACCCATGAAAATACCTATTTTTTATTCTTTCACTTAGTTATTTCTTTACTACGAGTTTATGTACCTTGTATTTAGAAGCCTAGTGTGTGAAAGGTAAAAACAGAGACTATGTATATTTATGGGCAGGTCATAGTCCTGCACAAATAAATGACTGATAAATGAACAACTTAGCGACTTATTCCTAAGCTTAGTCAGTTCTGGTTAAATTAATGTGAATTGTAAAGCACCAGTAAAATCCAATAGAAATTGAACTATAGTGTTTACTGTCGTTTCCATGAATTATTTTTAAAAACAATAAAAAGCCTTGCTTGCAACCTAAACTTTCTGTTTCAGTGTGGCTGGTTTTCAAAGAAAAAAAAAATCGTTCAACATTCAAAAGTAACACTGAAATATATTACCTGTTTGGGTGTTTTGGTCCATTAACTTTTTGCAGTATTTCTTCCAACTAAAATTACTTTGATGTCATATGGCATCTATTGTATGCTAAAACTCCCTTTTCAAGAACAAAATGTCAAAGCAGATTGAAGGGGAAAAGAGGGAGTGACTTAACTGTGTTCAGTGGTTCTCATCACTACTTCCATCAAAGACTGAGTTCTAAAGTTCTGGTGCTTTCAAAACTTAATAGACTTTATTTCAAACAGTTTTACATTTGAAAGGAAAATCAAGTAGGCAATGACAGAAGCACAATCATTGGATAACATGATAAAAAGGTTTTGTTTTATAAGAAACTACCTATATGTCATCTAAAGTGGTTGCAGCATCTTGCATTCCCACCAGATAGCTCAGTATCTGTTGCTGTTGCTGTGT
Source organism: Meriones unguiculatus (assembly GCF_030254825.1). Classification (NCBI taxonomy): domain Eukaryota; kingdom Metazoa; phylum Chordata; class Mammalia; order Rodentia; family Muridae; genus Meriones; species Meriones unguiculatus. The sequence continues at coordinate 120,941,232 of NC_083369.1, forward strand.
ATTCTTACAGCATTTGCTACTGTCCGTTGTATGGCTTTTAACCATTCTAATGCCTGCACAGAGGCATCTCATTATTATTTTAATTTTTAATTTCCTAAAGAGGTGTGGTATTGAGAATCTTTTCTCTATTTGTTTGGGATCTGTGAATCTTTGTGGGGAAGCAGCTGTTTAGATATTTTGCCCATTTTTCTAAGAGGGTTGTTGGTTTTGTTGCTGTTACAATTTATTTATGTATTCTTTCCTTTCTTTCTTTCTTTCTTTTCTTTTTTTATTTTCTGAGACAGTGTTTCTCTTTGCAACAGCCTTGGCTGCCCTGAGACCAGGCTTGCCTGGAACTCACAGAGATCTGCCTGCCTCAAGCTTCCTGAGTGCTGGAATTAAAGGTGTGCTTCACCACACCCAGCCCTCATTCATTCATTTAATGGTACTTTGAATTTAACCCAACGTCTCACAAATGCTAGAGAAAGTGCTCTACCACTGAGATATTTATCAATTAAGAAAAAGAAACAAAAAATAATTTATCTTCTTTATTCACCATTGACACGCTCCCACTGTTCCTTCCTATCTTTCTTTCAGAATCAGTTATGGTAATTAGTTTTAATATTTCCTGCCACTCTTACCAGTGTGGGTCATATAGACTTTGAGCCTCAGTTTCCTCCACAGTAAAATAAAAATGATTCAAAACACATGTGGTTATGTCATAGTTGCATAGAAGGTAGATGTAAGCATAGTTGCCATGGATTATGGTACGTACCTTTCAGGTGCCTGGAAAAGATTAGTTTTCTTTTTCCACCCAAGTACCTGTCCTTGAAAAAGAGGTGGTGGAAAAGAAGAAACAGGATTGGAGTCTACTATAAAGGGTCCCCTGAAAGGCTCCACCCAACAGGGCATCAAAGCAGATGCTGAGACTCACAGCCAATCTTTGGAAAGAGCGCAGGGAGTCTTATGGAAGAGGGGTGTGGGGATAGAGGGACATGGAGGGCACAGGAGCCCCACAAGGAGACCAACAAAGCTAAAGGATCTGAGCCCAGGGGGTCCTGCAGAGACTGATGCCATCAACTAAGGACCCAGACTCCCTGCTCAGATGTGGCCTATTGTCAGCTCAGTCTCCATATGGATCTCCAAGTAAGGGGAGCAGGGGCTGCCTGTGTTATGAACTCGATTGCCTGCTCTTTGCTCACGGGCCCCTGGTGATGTGGCTTTGCTAGGCCTGCAATTTGTGTTATTGTTGTTTCTGTAGGCGAGTTCATGATCTTTTGTAATTTTCTTTTTCTATTGATCCAGCAGTGCTGGCAACAGAACTTTGAGAAAGAACTGTTATTGGCAGGAGAATCTGTGGGCTTTTCTTGCTATGTGTATCTTGTATATTAGAGAAGTAGTACACCGCAATTCAGGTGCAGTTTGCTTCCTAGAGTATTCATTTTAGAGTGGTCCAGGTGATTGAGCTCTGTTAGGGGTAACCCGTCTGCAAAGCACCTTTCCTTCACTTCTTTCATGCTGCCCCAAGGCCAAGGGGAAAGTACCTCTCTGCTTTATAGGTCTTCGGGTTTCAATTTCGTCTGCTACATTTTCATTCAGAGATGAGAAAGCCTATGGGAAAACGATGAGTTTAAAACAGAACTTAACTTTCTACAAAATTTCTTGAGAATGTGTGTAGACTCTGAGTTGGAGGGCAGCTAGGGTGTAACCGTCACTTAGAGACTCTGGTTGGAAATGATTACTTCTACTTTGCAACTGTTTCCTTAGGGAAATATATCCATTCTACTGAGACTCAATTTCATCATCTGTTAAATCAGAGTTGATAATAACAAATTCAGAAGGTTGCTACAAAAAGTAGCTGTCATAATGTTCTTTTAAATGGCTTGTAATCTTCAAACTATACAGCCTGTAAGTATTTCTTTTTGAGATAAGCTCTCACCATGTAACTCCAGATAGCCTGGAATTCCCTGTGTAGATCACACTGAAATACTTGGAACAGTTCTCCAGTCTCTGCTTCCTAAATGATGGGATTATAAGAGTGAACCACTGTGTTTGGCCGCTTGTGAATGTTTCTTCGACAAGGCTGGTATATCATTAATCTCCATCTAGTTTGAATATCCATAGCACCTAGCAAGACTAATGTGTAATAACATGTTTCTACATAGAATTAAAATGAATCAACAATTTAAAATATTAACATTTCTGATTATTTTAAACAATTGACTGGCCCTTTGCATCAGGCTAGATGATCACATAGCTTCATTCGACATTTAGATTCAAGGATGACGAAGAAGTAACAAGTGTAGCTAGGAATATTGTTATAAGGTAAAGTTTCAAAGAATCATTTAATGTTCTAAAGAAAAGAAAACAAACAAACGAGCATGTAATTATTGACAGAAAGGAAAACTTTGCTCCTGGGTCACACAATTGCAAAATAGAATGAATCCGCCAACACTGGTAATCTTTCGGTGGTGCAAAGGCCACCCCATCCAATACCCAGTCCACATATTCTCAAAAACCTTTGTAGATGGCTAAGTTCTAATTTAAATTCATCTTTGGTCTCTAGTGGGCTTGGGAAACTCTTTAGAATTACGCTGGCACATCTCCAACATTGCTGGGCAAGTGTTGAGCTCCAGGGAGGAATCTGAGGAGTGAGTTCTAGCTTGTGAGGATCTAGGGCAGATGGTGGGGGTTCAGCCTAGAGCTCACTTCTGCCACACATGACTGAAACATTGGGCTAAGTGATTCCCAAGGGATATAGTCTCTTAGGTCATCTGAAAGTAGTAATTTGATTTTTCAAGGCTTGTGAATTGGCATCATTTAGTGTACATCTGCCATGGACCTTTGCATTTTGGGAAGATCTGAAAGTAGTAAGGTAAAAATATCAGGAAACTTGGCTAATTTTGTTTCTTTTTAAACTCTTTTATCTTTTTTTTTCTAAAACAAAAATCTGTTATGGCGGTTGCTTTCTTAAGCACATAAATGTGGCACTCCAGTTATTTGGGATAATTTGTTTTAGAATACTTTGATTTGGGACAATGGGATGGCATACATTTCTACTCTCTCAAAGCAGTGGCACTTATTGGGCTTTATGCCAAGGGACTGAAGCAACAGATGTAATCTTGAATGTGTGGTCTCTGTAGACTGGACTAGGCTTCCAAGCCATGTGGAAGCTGAACTTACCGAAGAGGCTTAGCAGTTATCCTTCCAGATGTTCAGCTTGCAGTGATTGTCAATATCAGATGGATAGACAAGGACATGGATTGTTCTTCCCGCCCAGATACCCATTCAGTAGACAAATAACTTTTCCAGGTCTGGCAATCTATCAGATAACTCCCTTTAAGTTATTCAGAGACAATTTACCCAAAATAACTCAATTGGGCTTATCTTTTGTTCTTGGCTAATAACTTGCCTCTCCTCTGGGTTTGAACAGGCTCAGATGGTTATGTGAGCTTATATAGTATATGGTCTGTTGTCAAATATTAATCTCCGTCTAAAACTGAAATGCCCTTAAATGCAACTTCTTGTTAACTGAACAAATCAATGAGAGCAAGAGAGATAACTTCTGATTTAGCCAATTTTTAATCAATATTTTCATGAACAGCTGCAATGTTAACTGAATCCTGCCAGTTGTCGTTTGAAATGCAATATGTGTTTAAAAATTTATGTGCACATCAAAGTTTAGGCTTCACATTCAAAAAGGAAAATTGATTTATGGGAGCAAACAACTGCAGGGATATAGGTAATGCCAGCAATGAATGTGAGTCAATGATTTAAGGCAAATGGACCTTAATCACCAAAGCAACAGAGACATGTTACACTTGATTACAGCCTGGATTTCATGTTTTAATTTGTGGGCATGTCTTTTTCTCTTATTTTACAGAGGCCTTTGAAATTGTTGTTCGCCATGCCAAGAACTACACCAACGCCATGTTTAAGAATAACTACCCCAGCCTGACTCCACAAGCTTTCGAATTTGTCAGTGAATTTTTCACAGATGTGTCTCTCTACATCTTGGGTTCTGATATCAACATGGACGATATGGTCAATGAACTGTTCGACAGCCTCTTTCCCATCATTTATACCCAGATGATGAACCCAGGCCTGCCCGAGTCAGTATTAGACATCAACGAGTGTCTCCGAGGAGCAAGACGTGACCTGAAAGTTTTTGGCAGTTTCCCCAAGCTTATCATGACCCAGGTTTCCAAGTCACTGCAAGTCACTAGAATCTTCCTTCAGGCCCTGAATCTCGGAATTGAAGTCATCAACACTACTGATCACCTCAAGTTTAGCAAGGACTGTGGCCGTATGCTCACCAGAATGTGGTATTGCTCTTACTGCCAGGGACTGATGATGGTTAAGCCTTGTGGTGGTTATTGCAATGTGGTCATGCAAGGCTGTATGGCAAGTGTGGTGGAGATCGACAAGTACTGGAGAGAATACATTCTGTCTCTTGAAGAACTCGTGAATGGCATGTACAGAATCTACGACATGGAGAATGTGCTGCTCGGACTCTTCTCTACCATCCATGATGCCATCCAGTATGTGCAGAAGAACGGAGGCAAGCTGACCACCACTGTAAGTACCATTCTTTGGTTTCTGAAGGGGCTGCCCTTCATTGTGGTGTTGGGTGGCATGACGTCTCCACAGATATTGAGAGAAATACAAAGAAAGAAAAATGACGAGCAAGCAAGAATGACAGACAGGCTGAAGGAGCTCATAGCGATAGGCAGCATGTTAAAACTACAGGCTACAGAGTCATAATACCAGGCTTGTATTCTGGCTCCACATACTTCCTTGCTATAGAGTATGTGGGAACTTATTTTATCTTTATGAGTCTCATTTTTCGAGTTCACAAAAGAATAGCACGTATACAGACACTTAGCATCTGTGTGGTAAGCCTTTATTAAATGTTAGCTGTTACCTTTATTATCGTAATCCTTATGGTAATACTCTAATATTTCCTCTCTCTTGTAAACAAGGGTACTGAAGTATAGTGAGTTGCATGTTGCTCAAGGACACTCAATTACATAGTTAGTGGAAGAGGCATGATTCAGAAACTGAAATTTCAGTTCAGTTGTCATCAACTTCTATCCTGATTTTAGTCTGTGGTCTTCCTCACATATATCACATTACCATTCTGAGGAGAATTTAGAATACCATTTAAAGAGAAGGGAGTGAAATGGTATCTACTAACTAAAACCACACATGGACATAAGAAAAGCCAAACATCTGTGTTCCCCAGCATTCATGTTTTCAGCCTTAATTATACCAGTCTAAGACTGATGGCTTTTGTGAGGTGTGAAGGACAGTTCTGCAAGTGAGGTAGCAGCTTAGATTTTCGTCATAGAACCACAAGAGAATGGTGCTTCTGATGTAGAACAGAACATCCAGTCAAGAGCTTCCAGCTATGTCCTTTGCAGATAATGACCGCTCCCTAACTGTTTCCAGCTTTGTAGGGATGTGGCAGAGCAGTACAATACACTAAGGAGCTTCTGCTTACATCTCAGGTGCTCTGTTGCCCACTGTGCACCATGAGATGGGTCTCAGTAGCTTACTTTGCACACAGGAAGGATGAAGCTTAAAGAGTATAAGTACTTTCCGAGATCTCCAAGATTGTTCAATGGGTGGAGCTGGGATTTGAACACAGGAGTGGCTGTCCTTGTTGACTCCTGCTCTTAGCTTCCCTCCAGTACATTTTCTGTGTACTCTAAGCTGTTACTTATCCAGACTGATGAGAGCGGCATGGACTGGTTAGTCCTGTCTTTAAACTCTGGAAGTGCAAAGTGATAGGGCTAATTGGTTTCTTCGGTGAATTAAACTAGGAGGGAGGACAGAAATGATACAACCCTCTGCATGGCTACTTATGGAACTGCTCTAATTGCCCCATTCACAGTGTTGGCCATTTAAAACCCATTTACTGAGAAAATATTTTATAGTAAAATGAACAGAAATGCCGTATCTAACGATGGTGTTCTTCAATGGCTAATTATTCCCTTGACTGCTTTATAATTCGAGGCCAGATTCTGGGGCCTTATGCAAAAGTAAATTGCACAGAACTAGAAAAATGAAAAGTAAGTGCATTCATATGTTCACTCCCTAACACTGATTGAGAGTCCACTGTGTGCCCAACACCAACCAGGGGCATCTGGCTGTGAGAATATTTATAGTAAGAAGATAATACAAAGATTACTTAAAGGGCAAGGTGCATGAGTATTTAAAGGCTATGCACATTTTGTTTTGACAGTAGCGTAATGGACCATGAAAGCACGTGTCCTCCCCCAGCACTTTAAAAAATATTAAGTAAGGGGTACACACATGACACATGCTCTCAATAGCCCTGGCACTCGGGAGACCAGGGCATGAGGATCAGCATTTGGAGAGGACTGCCTGGGTTAATCTAAGACATGGTCTCCAAAAACAAGCGAGAGAGGGACAGAGGAGACAGAGAGAGAGAGAGAGAGAGAGAGAGAGAGAGAGAGAGAGAGAGAGGAAGAAGAAGAAGAAGAAGAAGAAGAAGAAGAAGAAGAAGAAGAAGAAGAAGAAGAAGAAGAAAAAGAAGAAGAAGAAAAGAAAAACAAACCAAAAAAGAAACAAAACTAAATACACTGTTTTGATGAGGTCTAGACACGCAGGTTTGTTGAGTGAACACTTATTAATGTCTGCTTTAGGCACGGAACTTTGTCAGGTGCCAGGCATTTGTAACTTCCCAAAGACAGAATTCTGAAGTCTTCACATGTCCCAATTTTACTGGTAGATGGACTTGCTACTGAATAAATTCCACCACAGTGAACATTTTACTATCGTGTGAATGTCAGAAAGGCTGTGTGAAAAAATGAGCTCATCTAATCCCATTCATTTGAGAAAGAAGAAACAAAGTCCCAGGAGGCATGCCTGAAATTATTTAGCTAATAAAAGAACCAGAACCAGAACCCAAGGTATTCTCCTGAGGCAACCTAATATTCGTTCTGCCATATCACTCTGTCCCCAATAAGGTCCTTCCAGACTTTCACTCTAAAAGCACCATTAGGATTTTGCAAAGACATACTGAACTTAAATTGCATAGCTATTTCAGGCTTTTAAACCTGCTACATTTTAGGTGTATGTGCATGTCAGCGTGTGCTCATGCACATACCTAACATACAGTAAGAAGAGTACGTTTTGTGTCATTATCATTCAGGAGGAAAGGCCTTGGCTGTCAAGAGGTGCTCAGTGATGCAGTCACTTTCTGTTTTGGCCATTAAGGGCCTGATTGCTTCCAGCTCCCATCTAGTTATGAGAGCGTGAAGTCTGCTATCCCCTAGGAATGCTTAAACTAAGCCAGAAAGCATATGTGTGCTGCCTCATTGCTATTATATGATCACCAATGCTAAGTTGTCTGGATCACCTGGTTGGGATTAGGGAATCATCGGCTGGGTGTGTTCCAGCACACACTTTGTACAGGCTACAAGCAGGCAGGGCTATTTATTAGGATGAGGATAACTATGGGCTTGAACAACTGAAGCACTCTGGTCATGTCGACAAACCCACAGACAGAATTCCTCCAGGCAAAACCTGGTTTAAAATTAAGCATTAACGAGATTCTGCTGGAGCACCCTCCCTTCCTTGTGTTGCTGAAATGGAAAGGCCTCACAGTCAAACTCTCTTAGGTCCACTTGTGCTGAGCTCTCTCTTTTTGAAATAATGCCATTCCTGAGTTGTTGAGGCAGAGTAGCATTCTTGGCAAGGTATAGAAGTCATGGGATGAAGCATCCGCACAGGGATGTTGTTCGGTTTTGTTGGGATGTTCAGGGTGTAACCATCTTACATCCTTTAGATGGTTTGCTTTTCTATATGGCTTACACTTTCATAAGTGTAGATTGTTGATGCACTTTAGTTTCTCCCGAGGAGGGTTCTCAATCCTGTAGATTTTCAAGTGAGGACATGTGGGCAAATATTGGGATATTATTACTGAATATAGCAGACGCTCACTTCCTAAACTTGAGCCATCATCCCAGTCAGTGGGAGAACTGCTGGAGTCCAAGCCTAGAGATTTCTATAACACAACTCTATAGAAAGGCTAGAGACCTTGCCATTTAAATATTGTCGTACCTGATCCTGATGTTCCATTAGAAACATCTGGCTACCCTGCTTGAAAGATAAAAGAAGTCTGAGAAATTGGAAGTGAATAGCTCAGACACTCTAGGTTATTTTTAACAATGGTAGAAGGATATTGTATCTCTAAAATGGGGCTGCTGTGAAATGAATGGGTGTGAAATGAATTGTTAGGGTTAGAAAATGTATCAGAAGAGGGAGAAAACAGGGAACAGGACAAGAGCCTTCCACAGAGGGCCTCTGAAAGACTCTACCCATTAGGGTATCAAAGCAGATGCTGAGACTCAGCCAAACTTTGGGTAGAGTGCAGGGACTCTTATGAAAGAAGGGGAAGATTGAAAGACCTGGAGGGGACAGGAGCTCCAAAAAGAGAGCAACAGAACCAAGAAATCTGGGCACAGGGGTCTTTCCTGAGACTGATACTCTAACCAAGGACCATGCATAGAGATAACGTAGAACCCCTGCACAGATGTATCCCATGGCAGGTCAGTCTCCAAGTGGGTTCCCTAGTAAGGGGAACAGGGACTGTCTCTGACATGAACTCAGTGGCTGGCTCTTTGATCACCTCCCCCTGATGGGGGAGTAGCCTTGCCAGTCATGATGAGAGACCCGATAAGCTAGGGTCAGATGAAAGAAGAGGAGGACCTCCTCTATCAGTGGACTTGGAGAGGTGCATGGGAGGAGATAAGGGAAGAAAGGTGAGATTGGGAGTGAATGAGGGATGGGGCATACAAAGTGAATAAACTATAATTAATGTAAAAATAAAAATAAATAAAAAATTAAAAATTATATTTAAAAAATAAAGAAAAAGCAATTTTCACCAAGCCCCAGTCCAGACTGCTAGGTGTCCAGTGAATAATGACTTTTTCTTACGCCTTTTAAAGATTTGCTTTTATTACTTTAAATTATGTATTTGTGTGTTTGTGTGCATGTGAATGTGTGCGTGCTAGTGCAGGTACTCTTGGAAGCTAGAGGCATGGGATGCCCTTGGAGTTGGAGTTAGGTGGTTATAAGTTGCGTGATGTGGATGCTGGGAATCGAAAACTAAGGGCCTCTGGAAGGACAGCAAGTGCTCTTAACCTCTGAGCCATTTCTTCAACCCATTTATATTGGAGAACTAACTCGAAGAGTCACGTGTGCCAGGAAAATGTTCTATCACTATCAGTACTATCACCAAGCTCCTTACACTTAATTTGAAGTGTGACTGATCATTGTTATTTTAGCATAAAAAAGTTGAATAAAAATGCTGATGGGTGTATAAAAGATATCTATATGTATATGTGAGTGTGTGAGGGAGACAAACATTTATAGTGAGAAGTCCAAGTAAGGGATTAATAATAATAGATCCATTCTGATCTTCAAATGGATTCAATCAAGGATACATATCTTGTCCCCAAGTGAGTCCTGAGCCTTTGATAGTAGTTAGGTGAAAACTGATCAGCATGTTACTGAATTGCACATTTTATGCCTTGAAAAATATAGATATGTACAGTTTATTATACATATGTACTTTCAGCATTGTTGATTACCGTGCCTTTTTTTCAATATGGAGGATAGAGCCCGTGTAAAACATCTTTTTAAAATTCTGTTATTTTCATCTGAAAAAAATCACTTTGATTGTCATTTACCACATACCTACATGAAGATCATATGCATTTCATGTATACTTTATTGGTTTCTTACATGTCTGGTGTTTATCCCTCTCCCAGAAAAGTTGCCAAAACTTTCTGTAGCTGATTTCCTTGACTGTCTTTACTCCATAAAGTAATTGCTCACATCCTGTTTTTTTTTTTGTTTATTTCTGAGGTTGTAATTTAATTATGACATGTCTCCGTTCCCTTTCCTCCTTCCACACCCTCTCACATACCCCTCCCCGCTCTCCTTCTAATGTGTGCTCTTACACTCTTGCTCAGCTATTGCTACTTTTCTTTTTCCTGTTGTGCTAGTATACTTTCTTTATTGATTTTCCTTAGCATGCCCCTGTGTTTGGGTTTCTGCTCCGCCATTTTACTACCTTGGCTTATGATGCTTCATCGAAAGGTGTGTGAGACTACAACACTTTCTGTCACCACTCTTTCTCCTTTTCTTCTCTCATTGGGACTCACTTCAGCACTCCCTGAATTGGTTCTGGAAACGCCTATTAAACATTTCCTTGTGGAGGCACTGTGGTGGACACTGAGCATCATAAAGAGGGTAGGGAAGATGAGCATGAGAGATTCTTTTGCTCCATTCAGAGGTCACTCAGCCAGCAAGTCTCAGAGTCAGAGCTTGGTCTTTCTGAATCCAAAGCACTCGCTTGTTACCATGACTCTATATTGCTCTCTCAAACACTTCCATTCTCTATTCACTAGAATCTCCATTCCCCAAACGCAACCTAAATAGGTTTTTTATTATATTATTTAATATCCTGTATTACTCCCTACTGTTTTTCCAGCTGCACCATCAGTTTTGAATTCATTCTCTCTCCTTAGAGACTCTTGCTTTACTATTTCCCAATGAAGTTTTTTTTTTTTTTTTTTTTTTTTTTTTAATATTCTGAACACTTAAAGGCGCAGACTAGTTTCTCAGAGAAGATGTATGTAGGCTCTACCTGTGTGAGTGTTGCCAACGGTGAGAAACCTCTTAGGTTCCAGTTGCAGTGTTGAGTCTCTGCCCTTGGCTTCATCTGATTTGCCTTGGTTTTTGCAGTGATAGAACCCAGGGCCTTGTGCATGCCAAGCACGTGCTCTCATTAGAGCTACACCTCCAGACAGCCCCACCAGACAAATCACAGTCAGATCTGTTCTTTGGAATTTCTGTGGGTATTAATATTGCCTACTGGGAGCCTGACCTATGCAGGTATCCAAGTACACCCATTTCTTTGGCTAGAATGATTGAACCAGCAATGCGGTCAGTATTTATTCATGTATGGTAGAGAGCTTTTTCTGTTGATCTGCAGTAATAATTGACTCTATCAAATTCGTGCATTTTCCTGTCTGTGTGAGTGACTGTAACTCATCAGAATTTGCAAGATTAGCCCTACCTTTCTTCTCTGCTTTTGAAGGCTGAGGTCATCCCTCAGATGTCAAATCGTTAGTGGTTTTTCTCCTCCTGCTATCACTGCACTTTTATTTATTTATTTTTAGTCTCAGATAAAGATACCTTCTCTGCATTCATAGAAGCTGTTTTCCGTTCCAAAGGGATTCAGAAGTGATAAATGCAGCCAATATCTTAGTACTTCACTAGTGTATGCAGGCCAGCATCTGGAACTTCAGCAAGCAAAACTATTCAAAAGGAGTCCATTTCTAAAAGGACAGAAAATTGACATTTTGTCATCCTTTTTTTTAGCGTTCAAAATAAAAATAGCTTTAGTGATTTCAACTAAATAAAGGTGGTCATTCTGTCTTTTGTTCTGTTTTGAGGTTTTACTCACAGCACAGGCTGCCACTGAACTTCTGGTCCTACGACTTCAACCTAAAAAAAAAAAAAAAAAAGAAAAGAAAGAAAGAAAAAAAGGCAATTATTAAGGGTAGATGGCCTAATTAATGAATGATACAAAGGGAGAATTGACACCATTGTGTGTTAATTTCACATCAAGTTTCCAAAACTAATTACGTAAAGAAGCTTTTTGAATGTTTCATCCTCATGTTACATGGATATTGTGTATCATTTTAGGAAATGAAGTGGGCTCTGTACAAATCTAGCATTGTTTGCCTTTACCTAGGCAAGGAAAAGTGTGATAACTAGTTGCTTATTTGTTCTGGCTCTAGCAATGTTTCTAAACCTCTTTTCTATGATCACTGAACTTATGAGAGCATGCCATCCAGAACTGTGAAAAGTCTGGGATTTTTCCTCAGTTGCAAGCTAATATGTCAGTCTACTGCCATTTTATGGGTGCTTGTTGAAGGCATGAATTAGAGATTCAGAACTATTAATTGTGCAGAGCAATGACAGTAACCAGGGGATCAGCATTCCTGTCAGATTTCCTGGCCTTAGTTCCCATGGAGCAAGGCAAAGAGGGCTGGATTATTCCTGCACACAGTGTGATGAATTACGAGAGAGCATTTTCAGCTTAGGGAGCTCAAATCTATTGTTAGCACTACAAGAATAAAATCAAGCAAAGTGACAATCTCTTGGTCTAAAGGCTAGATTCGCAACTAGATAAGTTATTTTTCACCACTGGCAGTGTCCATTTCTCTGAATGGAGACACTATGGCATCCAACTCTATACAGACACTACACAAAGATACTTGAGATAGTTTGTAACAAACAGTAGCCAGGGATTCTCTTTGTAAGGCAAGTAGAAGCACAGGATGCCTATAAAGAATTTTCTTACAAGTTGCTACCTTTGGATGGTGGCAAGACCCTCTCAAGTTCTCAACGCCTTTGGAGGAACAAACCAAGGAATTAGAAACTAGAGAAAAATTGGTTCAGCTTTGACTGGTTACATATAAGACAGCCTATGTGTCACCTGACCAAAAACAATGACAGTATTGTCAGCCATCCAGAGGATACAAAAACCCTACCAAAGGAGCCGTTGATATTGTTGTCTCTCATTAGCAGCGAAACTCTATTGCTTCTGTCTTCCAGCCACTACTCCATGGCTCACCCTCTTTTGATCTCTAAGCAGCTATCTTTTCCTATTCTGCTTTTTGGGGGTACAGAGTTATAGGTTTTCTATTGCTACACAAGCTGGCAAGGGAAGTTATCTCTTTTATTGAACTTAAAAGGTGGCAGATGTGATAACCACAGGGTAGTAAGCAGATACTTACCCATGTCTGCTGGTGGTGACAGGGAGAATGGATTTGTTTCTAAGGGCTATTCAGAAAGGTTAGCTAATTCAATGCAATTTTCCCAAGAGGGCAGAAGTTCAGAAAGATAATTCCCATGACCCAGTATCATAAGGACCCATGTGTTCCCAGGGTGACAGTGAGTGAGTATAAAATGCCCATTTCAAATGTTGGCTGCTCAGGGAGTCAGAACATGGTGAAAGCCGGAAGGCAGAGTAGCCTCTGGATATTTATTCGTTACAGAAGCTGAAAAGCCTCGGAATCTACAGTGTAGTTCCTCTGCCATGCCCTTCTCATTCGCCTGGAGTAAAATCTCTCTTGGCAAATGCAGTGCCAGTCATTCACTAAGGCTACCCTCTCCCTGCAAGGTACATTGGCTCATTAACCTTTCCGGTCTATACATTTTGCTATCTTGCTCGAGTATTCTGGTCAAACTTCTTTCTAACTCGGCTCTCTTCCTCAAAAAGCCAAGCCTCATGCCCCCAACCCTCAAAATTGAAAACAAACCAACCAATTTTGGACACCACAGAAGCAGCGTTTAAAGAGGTGGGATAGCATAATAATAATTGCCTTAAGGGAGTGAGCAATTGCAGCGAGCGGTTGCTTCAGTAAAAAGCAACAAAAGGCCAACAGGAGGTAAGTCTGGACAAATATCATCCAGTGTGTAACAGCCTTTACAAGGTCAAGTGTAAGCTCCATCATTTTCAGCAGCCAAGCCTGGCTCAGTGCTGAGCTCCGCGCCTCCCAGTTTCACTGTTCCTTTCCTTGTTGTGTGGATGGGGTAAAACAAGTGACTTTTGTGTTCTCGAAAGTACAGATTTCATCATATCCTTTCAAAAATGTCCCTTTGGGTTGTGAATAATCTGGCAACGCTGTTTTCTTGCTTCCTATGGGGTCTGGGGTGGGGGAGGGAAGAGCCAATGCAGCACCTTATTACCCAATTCAAATCCTTTCTGAAGGATCTTCAGAAAGCGAATTAAGTTTGCCTATTCATTCCACTCAGAATGCCTGAAACAGATAAAATAGGAAACAGAGTCATTATATTTGGGTGCTGTCTATTATCATTTACTGACTGAGAGTCTATCTAAGCCTTTCTGCTTTTTGCAGATAATTAATTTTTTTTCCTAAATGTAGGAAAGAATGATTGTAATCAGTATGTTTGTACGTTCAGCCACAAATAGAGCCCATCAGAGATGTGTAATACAAATAAACCCCATAAAATATGCAGCCCCAGCATTGCTTGAAGTTAATGTGCTATCTTTTTTCTCCAAAGGAAATACACATATATATTATGATTTTTAAAGTTCTTCTTGCTATTCTTTCATAGTTAATAGATAGGGCCCTCTTCTTCAACTCAAGCCTGTGCTATGAATTATATTTATCATTAAGTCCCATGTAGCAGAGCTGAAGGAGCCTTTGATTTGGTGCAGAAATCAACTTGTCAACATATAGACATTTCTCAGTTCTAGATGTAAATATCTTTTATTATTCTAACATGAAATTATATGCCATCATATCTAAGAGGATCAACCCCATGAGCATAGTGTTTCTAAAGAGGTTACTGTGTGCTCTTTGGGAAAGGGTGTACCCTTTTATTTACACTGCTTGCCCCACACCTCTATCCATTCCCTACTCTAAACCCATCCCTTCTCTCTCCCTTTCGGAATTATACAATGTACTGTATCTCACTCATTCAAGCCTTGTTATGTGTTTAAATTAATGATAGTTCAAGCATCACAGGGCTCCTATTTCTGCTTGTGCTTATATACTAGTACCTTTGTTCTATTGAGAAACAATCTACTTCAGTTTGAGAAATTCCTCATTGCCAGAAAAGTCTTCTAAGGGGAATTAAGGTGGTTCTCAGCTAATGTCATCCAGTTATAGGGAGAAATTGTTGAGGTTATGCTGAACCTTATGAAATCATCTTCTACGAGAGATGTCTGTCCAGAAATTGGACGTTTTATATAGGGTCTTGGCCTTCTATTGCCACACACTAATGGTCATTTTTAAAGTAACTTCTCAATATCTACTTCTGAATTTGTACAAGAAGAATGTGAACAGGGGAGAAGGAGGGGGAGGAGACAACAATTATAAAACTTGCTGTGTTCCTTATGAAGTTTTAAACTCTATCCATGGATGAACTTCAGGATTTAGAAGAAGAAGAAGACGAAGAAGAAGAGGAGGAGGAGGAGGAGGAGGAGGAGGAGGAGGAGGAGGAGGAGGAGGAGGAAGGTGGTTATGGTGATTGCCATTTTCCTGGTAAAAGAACAGAAGCAGAAAGAATTGGAAGTAGGTGCTAGCTGTACTGCTGCTTCAGCTGCTTTGCAGAGCAGGAGTCCCTGGGGTACATCCCTTGCCTCTGGCAAGAATCAGCCTTAGAATATATGGTAAAAGCCAGGCTTTGGTTGCATGCTGACTCCATGAGTTGGAAGAAGATAGGAAGGGGAGCCAGAAATTGCTCAGGGTCTTTCCTTCTTGCCAATTCTCTCAGTTTTTATTCATCCTGTTTTCTACATATGGCCTTGAGAGTTGCAAGGGAACTTCCAATGGGCCTCACTTCTCTTCCTCGTGCTTGTATTAATTAATCCTAATTAGATTTTTCAAAGTCTGCTTGGAGCTCAGGCTTCCCTCAGGATGGTTGC
This sequence comes from Meriones unguiculatus, assembly GCF_030254825.1. Classification (NCBI taxonomy): domain Eukaryota; kingdom Metazoa; phylum Chordata; class Mammalia; order Rodentia; family Muridae; genus Meriones; species Meriones unguiculatus. The sequence goes on from NC_083369.1 coordinate 120,956,716, forward strand.
CTATTTAATTTACCTTTTTAAAAAGAATCTGTTCTTGATGAGCTTAGTTTTCTAAAATGCTTTAAAACTAGAAAGCAGCTATGTTTCCCCCCTTTCAGTTCACATATCCATGGTGACATACCAAGCTCTGTGGCTTTCTTATTCCGCACTAAACCTTGAAATTATTTTTTCCAAACTTAATAGGGAAAGAGTTCCATATTAAGTGGATTTCCATGTGACTCACCTACTCATCCCCCTGAAAAAATTCTTAATAAAAAAATGAATAGGTGTCTTGACTATAATCACCTCCTAGGGGATTTTTTTTTAAGTCATGAGCATTTTTAAATCATCTTTGAGCAGTATTTACAAGTTTTCCAAACATAAACTACTTTAGACAAAACATTAGGAGACAAAACTAGTGTCCTCAACATGATTAAAAATAAAGTAATAATTGTTACAGATTGGTATAATGAAACTTAGCAGGAGCTATATAATTCGTGTTAGATAGCCCACTCATCTGAAAAAGATGTCAACGTTCCTTGGATCTCAGAGAGCAGAAGAATACACACTGGAGGAAATCTTTCCCTCATGTATCTGTGTTTATTAAGCTTGAAAGTCTATTTCCTCCCTCATCATTTCTCCTGAATCTGTAATGTCCTGATTTAAAAAGTTAATGTGTGACTCAAACTGCTCTATTCTGAAAGGCCCCATTCAAAACTGTCTCAGCCCTGCTTATCATTGGCCAGGGTCTGTGTGAGATACCAAGAGTGAGAAATTATAACAAAGCTTCATTTTTAAAATTGGTTTCCGAAATAGAATTACATCATTTCCCCCTCACTTTCCTCCTCTAGCCTCTCCCAGTTACCTTCTGTCAAGCTCCTCTCATGCCCCCTACTCTCAAGTTGATAGCCTCTTTTTTCTTGATTATTTTGTTATACACACACATACACAGTCATTTTTGTTGTTTGTGTGTATATGGTTTCAAAGCTACACACATACACATGCACAGCCATTTTTATTGTTTATGTATATATGGTTTCAGTGCCACACACACACACACACACACACACACACACACACACACGCACACACACAGCCATTCTTGTTATTTGTCTGTATATGGTTTCAAGGGTGACCACTCTCCATTGGGCAACCAATACGGGGGCACATCCACAGGAGAGGCTAATACTCCTCCCAGTCTATAGTTGCCTGTGGAATGCAGGTTTTTAAAAGCAAAGCCTTCTGCACAGCAAAATGAAGCTATACCCGTTGCAGGGAGTATACTCAGTTTGTCCTTGCAAGGAACAGAATAACAAAGGGCTATATACGACTTGGGAGAAATAGCTTGAGCTTCAGGAGTTACAGTGAGAATTGACTTTGCCTCCCTCAATATGTTTAATCTCCACAAGCTTTAATTGTTTCATATATACATTGTGGATGAAAGCACCAACCTCCTAGAACTACTATGGAAAGTTGACAACAATGCCCAGCACTTAAAAGCAATGAGAAAAACTCTTAAATGTAATGTGATTTACTTTACCTACTGCAATACAAAGTAGTCTTTCCCCCCTAGGTTTTGCTTCATATGGTGGGGTGTTCATCTTTGGAGTGTTCACAGTTGCAGTACTACATTTACTAAGTTCGAAAGAAAGATACTATGCCAGGAGGTAGCAATGCAAGTATCAAGAATCTGTTTGGGGACAATAAACTAGTTGGCCTGGAGAAGAATTTCTGGATGTTTTTTTTTCCTAATGTTAGGATTGCTTTTTCAGGTAAGGATGCTTGGTCAGGTTCTCCACATTTCCTAAGGATTCACTGCATTCACAGCTTAGTGTGTCTTAAAAAAAAAAAAAAAAAAAAAAAAAAACTTCTTTAGTCTGTATAGTTATAAGGTTCTTCCTCTACCTGCCCAAACCATTCAAGGAAGGCCAAGCATGTTCCCCAAGATTTTAAAGTCACTTTCTCCGAAATTATCTATTTTTTGTTCTTTTTTTTTTTTTTGTGGTGGGGTGGGTGCTGGATGTTAGAAGATGGGTAGATGAGTGCAGTCATCGGTATATGTTCTCTGCTGTCTCCCTTTATTAATTTTCCCTTTGGACTGAACAATAAGGATGATTAAATGTCTATCACTTGAAATTCATTAGCCTCGCCTTGATTTGTTAAAATCTCTTTTATTTTTGAGATTATAATTACAATTACACCATTTCCTTCTTCCCTTTCTTCTGTCCAAGCCTTCCCATACAATCCCTCCTTGCTTTCTTTCAAATTTATGGTCTCTTTTTTTCTACCAATTGTTGTTACATAGATTTAAGTGTATGCATATACACATATATTCCTAAATATTGTCTGCTTTCACCTATATGTATGTATATGCATAGACATGTGTATTCCTAAATACAATGTATATATTTCCTAAATACAACTATCACTTGGGCTTTCATCCAATCTTTGCATTTTGTTTTTTGTTTCATTTTTCTCTAGACAGGGTTTCTCTGTGTAGCCTTGGCTGTCCTAGAGTTCACTCTGTAGACCAGGCTGGCCTCGAACTCACAGAGATCCTCCTGCCTCTACTTCTCTGAACGCTGGGATTAAAGGCATGCACCACTGCGCCAGGCTCAATTTTTGCATTTTCTATATTCACTCAATTCCATGTCTTCTTTATTTGAGCAGCTTGCGTGTGGCAGTCTAGATCTCTGACTTTTTGTCAAGTTGTGTTGCTCTTGACTTCTTTATCCATCCCTAAATTCCATTCGTACCTACTACTGTGACTACGGATTCAACTTCCCATTTGATAATCTCATGAGCTTTCCATTGAGACTGAAGAGACTCCTGACTTCTTGCCCAGATTATGTGGTTAGATTCTCAGTCTGGTATTTGTTTCATAGATCCTTGTTTGCATTCCTGGATCTTAAAGGCTTCCCTGAATCTATATATTATGACTCTATCCTTCCTTTCTTTCCTTCACAAACGTCTTTTGATTAAGCAGTTTAGACCTCCCAGTGTTGAGGAACATCCAGAATCATCACCACAGCCTACACAACTCTCTTGGTTCTTTACCTTGGATGTTGAAGAGATAGTGCAAGAGGGGAAAAGAAAAACCCATTCAATGTAATAGTAAAGACAAAATGCAAGAAGCTGCAAGTGAAGATGTCTATTTGGGAGCTTTACTCTGCCAAATGAAAGCAGGTAGTGGACAAAAAGAAAACAAAACTATCAGTCCAGCAGCCAGAGAGGCTTAACACAGATAGGAAAGACATTTCCTTGTTTTATGTTTTCAAGCCAGATAAGGAGATTTAATTTCGTTAATAGTGGGAAACAAGCCAACAGTCTAGGGTAGTGAGAGCTAAAACATGGGAAACTAAGCAAAGTGAGTAAACTTCATGTACCTGTTGTAAAGATGGGAACAACCAATACAAAGTAGGTAGGTAACTTTGTATCATCTGTGAGTTCTGGGATCAAAAGAAAAATCCATTAAATACATCAACGGGTTTCTTTTGCACTGCTTAGCTAATTGGCCTAATGAGAAATCAACTTACTGTGAAACATTTAAGAATATAAAGGTAGACACCAATCCAGCCTGAAATACATACAGGTGTCCATAAAATAAGACACTGATCACAGAATACAGAACTTCATCCTTCCAATTGGTCTCATGGCATTTATTTGAACTCAAGTTCTTTTCTATCAGAGATGCTACAGGAAGCACCTCTCAAATCAAAAGGTTGCTTCGACAATCTGTTCTTAGGAGCTGGGGAGAGAAATGCTGATTTTGGCCTGAGGACCTTTGTTTCTGTTTTTCTTTATGTTATCAACTCTGTACTGCATCTGATTATATTCTCTTGATCTTTCTTTTCTCTTATCTGTGTCCTATAACTGCTATCAAAGTTAGAGTTTCTTCTTCTTCTTCTTCGTCTTCTTCTTCTTCTTCTTCTTCTTCTTCTTCTTCTTCTTCTTCTTCTTCTTCTTCTCCTTCTTCAAGTCATATTTTCATCTCACATTTAAATCAGAGAATTATTTGGGAAAGATCTTTAAATATCTAACTTTGTCTCTTCACCTTTAAGATGAGGAAACTGAGCATATGATAAAAAAAAACAAGGTGTTTGTCAAAAATATATTAGTTAATGGCAAACCAGGGCAAAACCCCCTGGCTTCTGCTAGTCGGGCCAGTATTATTTGTGCTGTGTGATTCTGTCTCCTTCTACCTAAAATATTCAAGCTGGCATCTGAAGTTACTTCCTGATTTGCTTTGTGTTCTGATTGTAGAATTCCTAGAGATCACAATAGATACATCATTACTGTAGATTTCAGAGCACTGGCCATTATGGGCATTTTATTTATTTATTTTTTTGAAGAACAGAAATAAAATAGGCAGAAATTATATGCCAAGAGAGTTTTGCATCTGTGTATTTACAAGTTGCCTGAGAAACTTTTGATGAGGAGGGAATCAAATATAAATATACAATTGAGACAAAGACAACTGGAAGACGTGGTGGCACTATTCAACATAGCAGCGGTTAATAGAAACTATCAGTCTAGTTCTTCCTCTTTGGACTCTTGCACAAATTTAAGCATATCAATGGAAAACTGCTGCTCAAAATGTGTTCCAGTTACAGTCAATTAAAGGTCAGCACATGTAATTTACACAAATTGGATAAGCAAGAACAAAAGGTATAAGCTGGGTCACGAGGAATAGTTTCTATTTAATTTGCAGATGAGTGCTACAAGGGGTTTTGAAAATGCATGATGCCAATCACTGTTGCTATTTTTTTAGAAAGCATTTTTCCAGGTTTGGTGCCTCAGCCTGTTTCATTCTTTTGTTTGCATGCATGCCTTAGTCATTAGTACAATTGAATTATTGAATGACCTGCACTGGTAGGCTAGTAGGCTGCTTGATTGAAATTATCTTTATAATGGAAATCAGAGAACACTTATTATTATTATTATCATTTATTACAATTTATTCAATTTGTATGCTGGCAATGGTACTCTCCCTCGACTCTTTCCAATTACACCCTTCCACCCTCTTTTCCTCTTATGGCCTCTTTTCCCCCTATGCCCTTCCCCTAGTCCACTGGTAGGGGAGGTCCTCCTCCCCTTCTATCTGACCCTAGTCTATCAGGTCTCATCAAGGCTGGCTGCATCATCTTCCTCTGTGGCCTGGCAAGGCTGCACCCCACACAGGGAAGTAATCAGAGAGCTGGCCACTGAGTTCATGACAGAGACAGCCCCTGTTCCCCTTACTTGGAGAATCAGCTGCCATTGGCTATATCTTTGCAGGGGTTCTAGGTTATATCCATGCATGGTCCTTGGTTGCAGTATCAGCCTCAGAAAAGACACCTGGGCCCAGATATTTTGGTTCTGTTGTTCTCCTTATGGTGCTCCTGTCCCCTTCAGGTCTATCTCCCCCTTCTTTCATAAAATTCCAAGCATTCTGCCCAAAGTTTGGCTATACGCCATCTCTGCTTCAGTACCTCAATCAGTAGAATCTTTCAGAGGCCTTCTGTAGTAGACTCCTGTCCTGTTCCCTTCTTCTGCTTCTGTTGTCTATCACATTTTCTCTTCTGATGAGGATTGAGCATCTTCCTTAGAGTCTTCCTTATTGTTTGGCTTCTTTAGAAGTATAGATTTTAGTATGTTTATCCTATATTATATGTCTAATATCCACTTTTGAGTGAGTATAAATCATGTGTGTGTTTCTGTTTCTGGGTTACCTCACTCAATATTATCTTTTCTAGTTCCCACAATTTGCCTGTAAATTTCATGATTTCCTTGTTTTTAATACCTGAGTAGTATTCCATTTCACAAATGTACCACATTTTCTGTATCCATTCCTCAGTTGAGGGACATCTGGGTTGTTTCCAGATTCTGGCTATTATGAATAAAACTGCTAGAAACATGGTTGAGCAAATGTCCTTGTTGTGTACTTGAGCATCTTTTGGATATATGCCTAGGAGTGGTATAGCTGGGTCTTGAGGTAGCACTATTCCTAATTGTCTGAGAAAGAGCCAGATTGATTTCCAAAGTGGTTGTACAAGTTTACATTCCCATCAGAAATTTAGGAGGGTTCCCCTTTCTCCACAACCTCTCCAGCATGTGTTATCACTTGAGTTTTTGATCTTAGCCATTCTGATGGGTGTAAGGTGAAATCTCAGTGTCGTTTTGATTTGCATGTTTCTGATGACTAAGGATGTTGAGCATCTCTTTAAGTGTTTCTCTGCCATTCTATATTCTTCTATAGAAAATTCTCTGTTTAGCTCCGTTTTTTAATTGGATTACTTGGTTTCTTGGTTTTTAACTTCTTGAGTTTTTAAAGTATTCTGTATATTAGTCTTCTGTCAGATATAGGGCTGGTGAAAATCCTTTCCCAATCTGTAGGCTGTTGTTTTGTTCTAAAGACAGTGTCCTTTGCTTTACATAAGCTTTTTAGTTTCAGGAGGTCCCATTTATTGATTGTTGATCTTAGAGCCTGTGCTGTTGGTGTTCTGCTCAGGAAGATATCTCCTGTGCCAATGAGGTCAAGTCTCTTCCCTACTTTTTCTTCTAACAGGTTTATTGTGTCTGGTTTTATGTTGAGGTCTTTGATTCACTTGGACTTTAGTTTTGTGCAGGGTGATAAGTATGGATCTAATTGCATTTTTTTTACATATAGACATCCAGTTAGACCAGCACCATTTGTTGAAGATGCTGTTTTTTCCTATTGTATTGTTTTGGCTTCTTTGTCAAAATTCAGGTATCCATAGGTATGTGGGTTAATTTCTGAGTCTTCTTTTCGATTCCATTGATCCTGCAGCCTGTTTCTCTGCCAGTACCATACAATTTTCATTACTGTTATTCTATAGCAGAGCTTGAGATCAGGTATGGAGAAACCTCCAGACGATCTGTTATTGTAGAGGAGTATTTTAGCAATTCTGAGTTTTTTGTTTTTCCATACGAAATTGAGAATTGTTCTTTCAAGGTCTGTAAAGAATTGTGTTGGTATTTTGATGGGAATTGCATTGAATCTGTAGATTGCTTTTGGTAGGATGGCCATTTGCACTATGTTAATCCTACCCATCCATGAGCATGGGAGATCTTTCCATCTTCTGATATCTTATTCAATTTCTTTCTTCAGAGACTTGAAGTTTTTTTCATATAGGCTTTTCACTTGCTTGGTTAGAGTCACACCAAGGTACTTTGTTATTTGTTGATATTGTAAAGTGTATTGTTTCCCTAATTCCTTTCTCAGCCCTTTTGTCTTTTGTATGGGGAGTACTGATTTTTTTTTTTTTTTTAGTTAATTTTATACCCAGCCATGTTGCTGAAGGCCTTTATCAGCTGAAGGAGTTCTTGGGTAGAATTTTTGTGGTCATTCATGTATACTATCATGTCATGTGTTAATAGTGATACTTTGACTTCTTCCTTTCCAATTTGTGTACCTTTGATCTACTTTAGTTGTCTTATTACTCTAGCTAGGAATTCAAGAACTATGTTGAAGAGATAAGGAGATAGTGGTCAGTCTTGCATTGTCCCTGATTTCAGTGGGATTGATTTAAGTTCTCTCAGCTTAGTTTGATGTTGGCTATAGGCTTGCTATATATTGCCTTTACTGGGTTTAGGTATGTGCCTTATATACCTGATCTCTCCAAAACTTTAAACGTGAATGGGTATTAGATTTTGTCAAATGCTTTTTTGGCATCTATGGAGATGATCATGTTGTTTTTTTTTTTTCCTTCTGTTTGTTTATGTGGTGGATTACATTGATGGATTTCTGTTTGTTGAACTACCCCTGTATGCCTGGGATGAAGCCTACTTGGTCATGGTGGATGATATCTTTTATGTGGTATCCTTTATGCTTTAGGTATCAAGGAGACTGTGGCTTCATAGAATCAGTTAGGTAATGTTCCTTCTGTTTCTTTTCCTGGAATATTTTGAAGAATATTGGCATCAGTTCTTCTTTGAAAGCTCTGGTAGAATTCTACACTGAAACCATCAGACCCTGAGCTTTTTTTTTTTTTTTTTTTTTTTTTTTTTTGGCAGGGATATTTTTGGTGACTGCTTCTATCTCCTTGGTGGATGTAGGACTGTTTAATCTATTTACCTGATCTTGGTTTAGCTTTGGTAAATGGATTCTCTCAATAAAACTGTCCATTTCATTTGGATTTTCAAATTTTGTGCCAAATAGTCTTTTGAATTAAGACCTCATGATTGTTTGAGTTTCCTCACTGTGTCATTATGTCCCGCTTTTCTTTTCTGATTTTGCTTATTTGGATAGTTTCTCTCTGCCTTTTAGTTAGCTTGGCTAAGGCTTTGTCTATCTTGTTGATTTTCTCAAAGAACCAGCTCTTGGTTTCATTGATTCTTTGAATTTTTTCTTTGTTTCTAATTTATTGGTTTCAGTCCTGAGTTTGATTATTTCCATCCATCTACTCCTCTGGGATATATCTTCTTCTTCTTCTTCTTCTTTTTCTTTTTCTTCCTTCTTTTTTCTTCTGCTTCTGTTTCTTCTTCTGCTTCTAATAGGACTTTTAGGTGTGCTATTAAGTTGCTTGTATGAGATATCTCTATGTTGCCCACAGCGAGGGGTATGAATGGGAGGATGTCTGGGTGCTAGCATACAGGGACCCAATCTTGGGTTCTGAAAGCACTCTCTAGCAGAAGCACTCACTTTCAGGAGTGTGTGGAAAGGGCAGAATGTGGCCTGTGCTCACTAGCAGGTTGGTGTGGAAAGCAGAAAGCAAGGAGGGCCCATGAACTCACTCGCAGGTGAGTGTGGGAAGCACGGGCCTGTGTGCACTCACTGGCAGGTGTGTGCAGTAAGCTCACAGGGCCCACAGTTTTCTCCTCTGAGATTTGGGTCCCCTGTTTGGCCATTAGAGTAAGGAGGCCCCGTATCTGGGGTTATGCACTCCCTGCTTCTGCTGCAGCACCAGTTGCTGCTGCAGGAGACAGGGGAAAGTGCGGGGAAAGTACAGGGGGTTCAATAGTTTGCCACTCACAGATTGCAGAGACGTCCATGGGGAAGAGCCTGGAACCAATCTGTCCCAGCTCATGTGTTGTCCCCTCTAGCCTGGAAAGCCTCAAAGTTGATGTGCTGGCTTCAGCTGCCCATCAATTTTAGAGTTTCACCAGTTTTGGAGTTTTGGATCCTCTGCCCTTCAGAAACAGTGCGCACTGGTTGTTGCCATCTTGGAGCCCTGCAGAGAACATGTTTAACCTTCTTAGAGTTCCACTGTATCATTGATTAATATATAAAGAAAGGCATAAATTTCATAGTAAGCTATATATTTCTAGACAATCTTATGAAAGCAGTTTGGGTGATATTACAGAAATTTTCTTTGTACCTTTGTCAGGCTGACACTAATGATCCTGATTATTTCTGAGACTTTCAAAGTATCAACGTTAATTAAATGAACATTTAACATATAGATAAAAATGAACATTTAAGTGGGTTTCTTAAGTGGTTGACAATGTGTATGAAGATTCTTTTGTTAACTAGTTACTTTCAGAGAAATGATTTCATTTGATAAGGTTTTTTTTTTTTTTTTAACTAGTATCAAATACTTGACTAAGTGGAACTAGCCAATGTTATCAAGGTCACAGTTTTGGTGCACATATCAGTGAGTATTTTCATATATTCTGTACTGAGTATACGATATGGATAGAGAAATAGAAGCAGCCAATACCTGTTCTTAAAAGAGTTCATAATCTAGTGAGGGATACAGTGACTAAAAGAGAGATCAGCCAATGCACAACGTTACAGCAACACAGAATAATGAGTATTATCCAGCCCCACTTGAGAAGGTCAGAAAAGGTATCCTAGGGGAATTGTCCATGAATGAAAATTCTTGTAACCACTGAGATGACAAGCAAGGGTCGCTAAGAAATAGATTGCTGGTGTTGAGGGACAACAGAGGCTTAGGGCTTGACTAGAGACTGGGGAATGATGCAGGGAAGAGAGTTCTCTTTCTGTGATTCAGGACACAGTTCAGTACCCCAGGCATACATCTTGAGCCGTCTAGGTCCTGGGACCTTATATGGCCCCTGGAAAGAAAGGCTTTTATTATACTGTCTTTTCTTCAGTTTTTTTTGTAGCTGTCTCTGGCAGCACACAGTCGCCGACATGGCTGGAAAGATCAAGCTCCCTACACTGGGAGTTTGAAAAGCAGGGACTTTTATGTTTGGTAAGACCTAGACAATTCATAGAAGATCAAAACAAAAGGGAAAAACCTGGTTCCATTTCTAAAGAAACTATTTTTATAAAAATATGTCCTTGCTTTTAGACCGCTATTAGAGGAGTGTAGAAGTAATTAAGAGACCTTAACATCATTAATCATTTTCTACTTGAGTTTTATGAGTACTGTTTTCTTTAAAAGCTCTTCTGAAAACCCTGTAGAATGGCTACTGTGAAGCTTTTCAATGTATTGCCCTTCAAGGCTCAGGTTCTGGTTATGCATAAATTGCCTACAAATAGCTAATTGAGAGCTTCCACAGTTAAAAGTGCTTATGGTCTCAGGATGTGTCCATAGCTTTAAAAATCAAGCTTTAGCCAATCCTTGTTTTTGATAAACACTGCTAAGGGTGATGTTAATCCAGAGAGGCCACTAGACACTTTCGTGGGCTTTAAGGTACTTGGACTAGATAGGGGCCAACTCACTGAGTGGAAGATGTGTGCAGACAGTGCTAAGAAACAAACTCAGGACCTTGTGCTTCCTAGACAAATGCCCTAACACTAAGCCACATCCTCCGCTTTGGTCGTGGTTTTGAATAAACTCACTCATTGCCAATAGCAGAGATTCACATAATAATGAGTTCTGGTTTACATTTGAGGGTAGTATATCCTACAAGGTAATTATGTTTCCTATTTCAATATCCCTTTCTAGTCCTCTTTTTCTCTTCCTCCTCCTTCCCTTTATTCCCCCTTTTCTTCCTCTCTCTTTCTTCTCCATCTCTGTCCCTCAAGAAAAAAAGTACTATTGAAACAGATGATTGCTATTTTATTTGAAGGGGAAAACTGCTACTTAGTGTTTTGTCTCTAGCAACAGACGTTTGTTTGTCCAGGAAGTTAAGCCAAAGAGGTTTGTCTACATTGCCCCATCGGCCACTGTTTGCATGGGGGAGGGACTGGAGACAACCCCACACTTTTCCCTTGCCTTTAGGGTAGATTTCAGGAATCAAAGCAGAAACTCAATAAAACTTTCAGAAGCAAATAAACAGAACCTAGGAGGAAGGCATGCTTCTCTGGGGAAGGGAAGGTACCATATGTCACTTTCATGTTTTTCATCAAAAGGCCAAGGCTTCATCTAGACTGTAGTAATAAGTATTTGCTTTCTAGAGATTTTTATTGAAATGGCAAATGTCTTTCCTTTAACTATTTCTCATGCATTTCCCCCTGATCAGAAAATAAATAAGTACAAAGTGAAATGCCCTTAAGATACTGTTTCTGGGATGAAGTAACACTTTCAACTATGGGAACCCAGGCTGTTGATTACAGAGTTGTTTTCAAGACCCTTAGAAATCCTTAGCTTAATCCCATTCTTTCCCCAACAAGGAAATGAGAGATAAGGTGGATGCTGAGAACAGGAATTATGAGACAGCCATGGTAGGAAATAGTTGAAAGAGAGTATGTTATGAAGTGCCCTGTGATGATTTTAATAAGTTATAGGGTAGGATGTAGTAAAGAGAAGAGGACATGAAAAGTAACAGTTGTTTATTGAGTATATTCTAGGAAGCTTCATTCCTAATATTATTTTGTCTGTGTTCTTCACCTCAGCCTCATAAAGCAGAACTGATTCCCCCCCCCCCCCGATATTCTGAATGAGATGCAGAGACCTGGAGGAATAAAATAGTTCTTTCTCTTTGGGAAGAAGCAGGAGGAATGGTACCATACAACAATCATTCAGGAGCTCAAGTTAGACACCTTGCTACCTGTCCACATTTCCAAGTTTGCAACCTAGGAGAAAATTGTATGAGTATATATGTTAGCCATGGATGCAACAGATACAAGGATCAGGCAATGTGGAGTCTGGGTCTGGAGGGAGTTCCTGAGCAGGAGAACACATGGATACCTAGCACAGTGTTAGTGTACAAGCCCACCCATGTGGAAAGTGTCTTCCTTGAATAGATGATGGTAGCCAGCAGAAAGATCTATGAGCATGACTGTGCAGAGTAGGGGTAAAATCAAAAATAGGAAGGTAGAGAGATAGCAGGCATGTGGCAGCCTGGTGAGAGAGCTCTATTGAAAAGAGGATGGGGGAATTGTATATCAGGTAGATGAGTGACTTAAGGAAGTGAATGACTAGGTGACACAGTGAACAACACTCCAGAGAATACTTCCCAGCCTGGTTTGCTCTCTTGACATTTGTATGAGGGATATTTTTATAGCATGATTTAGATGACTAAATACTAAATTCTTGCAGGCATCACTTCTTCTTTGTATGTCTTTATTATCATTATTGAATTATTTGCTTTTGAATGTTTATGATGACTCATTAATTTGGATTCCCTAGCCTGAGGTTGATATTTGAAATTGTGTCCTCAGGGACCCTATCCAGCTTCCTTTTGCTGAGTAGTAATAACCTGAATGCTACTGTGCTCTTTTGTTACCATACTGGCAATGTTCAAATCAAAACTATCCATTCTCTGATTCATGTAGGTTATTAGCTCCAGCTGGGTGGCAAGACATGAGGCAGATACTGTTTTATATATTAGTGAAACCTAGATAAGCAAAAAGAGAATGAAGAGATTGCCTTTATTAGAAAAGCAATCTTTTATGATAGTTCTTAGCACGAAGCAATGACTTTTTAATAAAACTGAATGGATAGAGCACTCATGTGTCTGGCCGTATTCCCCCTCTTTTGGTGCCAGGTGTATATGATTTCATGATTCTAGCAAGAGAGATGTGCTGGTTTGTCAGTTAATCAAAAGTTGCTAAAGAAAAGTCAATACAAAGAGGCTAATCATCATCTTGTCTTTTCCATGTGATTTTGGACTTCTGGTGCATGGGTTGCCTGTTCTACATGGAAGCATTACCAACGGTAGTACAGGTGCCCTTTCTGTAAAGGGTGAGACTCTCATTTTCTTTCCTTTCCTTGCGATAAAAGAAAAACAACTAGAGAATGACTCCCTGGAAATGCTGGAAGAATATTAACATCAGCTCTGTATAGCTGAGCATCACTTTTCCTCCCTTGCTTCTTCAGTCATATTCACAGTAATTCATTTCTTTCTCACACTTGTCCTTGTCCTCCTCTGGACCTATGTCTTTGAAGCCCTGCTCTCACTCCCTATAAATTGACTCCAAAATGAAATAATTTGATTCTTCAAGTGCAACAGTGGATTTCATGTATCCCTAACCCAAATGGGACTTAGCCCCACCGTATAACCCATGAAACCATCTTAACTCTGCCTACCACCCTTTCTGACCAAAGGCTCTTATTTGGCTCAAGCAAACCCTTTATGATGTTATAAGAAGGATTTTCTTTTTTACCGAAAGTACATTTCCTCTGGAAGAAACTTGCTTAGAAAATTCTCCTCTGAGAGGCCAGATGATTTGTGAAAGTAGCTACACTGACATTATTTCTAGTCACAATATTCTGGCCATCATGTGAAATCAATAGAAGACTGTATGGTGTGAATTTCACATTTCACCCAGCTTCCTGAGGTGATGTGTTCAAATACATTGTAGCCCACCTGATCTGATGGTGCCTCTCACCAACCCCTCCCCCCCAGACATGGCCTCCAAGTTGCTTATTTTACAATACTATTTTTTTTCTTGTCAAAATGTTCAATTATTAAGCCTTCAAAACACTATGGCATAGAGAACTAAGTTGTTGTGCAGGTGTTACACACTTTATTATAGCTGCTGGAATAGCTCCAGAGGAAAAAAAATGGCAGGATGATGGGAAAAAGCAACTTGAAATTATTTCCCAATTTTTTATAGTTTTGCTTTGAGGTCCATAGAATTTTAAGATGCTGCAATTGGAAGTCATTATTTGATCCCAACCATTTTACTGCATAGCTGACAAAACCGAGGCCCAGAGAGCTGATAGCTTCCCAGAAGAATGTAATCTCACACCATAGCTCCAGTCTTGAGTCTGTACCACATGAGGAAGAAGAATTAATTGTGTTCAGTTTGGGAGCTCTGAAGATATATTTCAGGTAGATGTATCATCATTCTTCACGAGAAAATTGTAAAATGGGGCCTATTTTTTTATATTCTATTCTATTAACTTATATCAATTACATATAATGACAGGTTCCGATATGATATTTTCATACATATGCAAAATATATTTTGATCATGTTCACTGTCCCTCTTGCCATCTCTTGTTCTTGTCCTACTTCCATTAATTCCTTCTTTCTCCTCAACTAGTCCCCCCTTCCACTTCGTATAGTTTTTGTGTATATATATGAACCAATGAGTTTCATTACTCTTTATGGGAGTATAGGTGGGTGCTGGTGTACAGAGACACATATACTTTGCCCATAGTTACACCACAGAAGAAAATAGCTCTTCCATCCCCATCTGAATATTCACACTAGGTAGCTGAAATATATAAAATGTATATAATTGTGTAAATACTTGGAAAAATGACAAGATTTTATGATCATATCTTCTCATTAATAAACTAGGCAAAGAAAGAAGTCAGTGTAGGGTGTGAGAATCATGACTGATATTTGAGGAGCTCATCAGAAGGAGAAACTAGAGAGTGAAAATAGCACCTGATAGCTGAGATAATAGCAATGTCCAGCGCTGCTGTTACAGAGGGACATGAACAAGATGACACAGAGGATATGCATGAGATGAGTCTCTTTGAGCTATTTCTGCTCGTAGGTCACAATGCTTCTCAATTCACCTGATTTTTCTCACTCCTTTCAATCATGTTCTTTTCAAAATTTATCTCAGAAGTAGTTCTGATTATAACTTTGGCCAAGACCAATCAGTGAAGGTTTATTTGCAATGGTGGGCAATCAGCAAAGACCCAAGGTGTTGGTCAGCCATGATGTCTTCATTTACATGGACGGTGGCTAATCAGTTGGGCTGAAGTTACAATCAGCACAACTTTGCAACAATACTGCCACCTATCAGGCACACTGCTTCTCCTACAGTTTTAGGAATAGTGTGTGCTTGAATACATTGAGTTCTTTTTATTTCCATATAGATGGATTATGAAAATGATCTAAGATGTAGTGTAAGATTCTCCCTTTTAACTCGTCATCTAGTATTCCTTCAGCCAGTAAGAATTTAACTATAGTGAGCAAACTAAGTCTCAAAGTTGCCCAGTCCTGGGTTATGTGGTGATGTCCTACAGTCTGGGAAGGTACTAGGTTTGGTGATAAGGTTGTATGTAATATTGCATGTTTGTCTGCTCTATTTTTATATGCCATGAATTTCTAATAACTGTTTCAAGTCAGACATGAGTCTGAATTATGTATAATTTGAATAGGAATAAATGCATAAAAAGCTATAAAAATTAAGTGCAGGCACAGATTAGTACTGGGAAAATGAGAATAAATGGGTTCATCAAACTGTATCCATGTGTGTATTGTTGTTGTTGTTACTTTATTGTTGAGTTACAAGGGTTCTCTATTTAGTCAGAACACTTGACCCTTATCAGAGAAATGGTTTTTTTATTATGTTTGCAGGTTGTCTTTTCATTTTCTTACCTGGATCACTTAAAGCCTGAAAGACTTTAATTTTTATATAGTGCAGTTGATCTATTCTTCCCCTTCCCACTTGTTGTCATTGCTAAGAAAATATTGCCAGATTTCTGACCACAAAAATTTAGATCTATGTTTCCTCCCACAGTTTTTGTTGATATTTTTAGCAATTAAATGTAAGTTGATATTGGCTTTGAGTTCATTGTTATGTATAGTATGTGTTACTTAGCTTTTTGTCACTGTGACCAAATACTTGAGAGAACAACTTAAAGAGAAGAGCTGTTAGAAGTTTCAGGCCATTGTGGTGCAGGGAGTGGGCATGATGAAGCAGACTGTCTTGCTTGATGGTGTCAGGAAGAGAGTAATTGCCCTCAACAGCTAGTAGGTTCAACTCCCCAGTACCTACATGGAGGCTCACAACCACGTGTAATCCCAGGACTGGGATTACATTGTCCTCTTCTGGTCTTCTTGGGCACCAGACATGTTTAGGCGTGCAGACATGCACTCAGATATAACGCCCATAAAAAAGAAAAGAAATATTTAAAAAATATCTCACATGCACTTGATAGTAGGGTGTTGTTGTATTGAGTGTGCCATAGATGTCTCTGTGGTCTCCTTAGAGTTTTGTTTTTCAAGTCTTTCATTTCCTCATTGCTATTCTGCCTGGTTACTTTATTCATTATTCAAAGAGAGACTTGAAAATTAAATGCTATTGTTTATTTGTCGCTCCCTTGAAATTTAACATTTTCCTTTCACATAACTTGTTTTCAAGTACAGATATACTTACATTGTTCTCTTTTGGATAAGTTGACACTTTCATCATTATAAAAATCTTCTGTTGTCTCTCAACAATTTTTGTCTGTCTTAAAGTCTATCTTATATTACCACAGCTATTCCAACTGTCATTTAGTTACAAATGATAGTGTTTGTATGTTTTCCCATCTTTTTACCTTCAATCCAAATTATGTCAATTTGTAAAAGCATAGACTTATAGTATGTTGTTCTGAATTTTAATGATTCATTTCTACCTTTTCATTGGCGCATTCAATGCATGTGTCATTAACAAAATTACTGGTACAATAAAATTTGTAGCTCTCGTTTTGTGAATTTTTTCTATATGCCTTACATGTCATTTATTACTATTACCTTCTTTTTGTTACCAACTCCCTAAGATACAGTTTTGTTCCATTGTCTCTCATAACATGACTAATTTTGATTAATACCACCATCATTTCAGTAGTTTACAAAAATGTTTTCTTACAGATGCCCTTTGAGCCATTATGGTAAAACCACACCAACCAATTTGTAGTTGTTACTCATTCACACTTGTATATTAAGTCAGGCAGGGAAGATTACAAGCAAAACTATATTAACTCTGTTTTCTATATTAACTTATCTAGGGAACTTGCCCGCATGTCTCCATTTTCTCCTATGGTGCCACAGTCATGTATTGGTATGTCACACTGAAGGATTCCGAGGGATTTGGGGGAGTGGACATACATGCCAGCAACGATTTGATCTTCCCTCTGGCTTTCAAGCTCTAGTTTGTGAAAGCTTAGTGTGTGTGCTGGAGGGGAGAGGGCATGGGGCATGAGTAGTGTTCAAGTATCCAGAGCACTGGGAAGTGTTGTTTAAGTTCAGTGTTTCCTCAAATGAACATGGTGGCATAAGCGATGATGGTGCCCGAGCTGAGGGGGAAAGGATGGGTAGGACTGCTCGCACTGTGGTATGTGCCATTGATAGACGTGTGTCTAAGAGTGTCTTAATTTCTCTGTCATTCTCATAGATAGTTTGGAAGGACATAAACTTAGAGAAACAAAGAGCTTCTTCTTTGTGCGCCTTAAATGCATCTCCAAGAAATCAACTGTTAACCTCGTTGGAGAGCCCTTTGCAATGGCTTGCTCCCCTTTTATTGCTTTCATGATTTTCTACTTGCTACAGATCTGTAGTTGTTACATGATTGTTATATTAGGATACATTGATTATTCGAAAATTATTTTTCTGAATTATGCCCACATGCCATATAGGAGCACATATTATTATATAACACCAGGACATCCTGATCATAAGTATTAGCACAGTTTGAATCAGAAAACCTTTACATTTAAGAAAAGTCAAGAGCCATATAAGGCTTTGCTCCCAAAAGTATCAATTTTGCTTGCCCGTGAAAATTTGATCATTGGCTGGAAACACTGTCAATTGTTTTTCTTGAAGGAATGGATTTGCACATTCAGTTCTGAGAGAATATCTGCCAATATTCAAGTTGGAGGGCAGTTTGTGTACCAGTCTTCCAAGTAAAAATGATGTTTCACAACATGAATATTAATTTCCTATCATAACACAATGGTATATGTGCTTTGCCTCTAATTGACTACCATACCTCAGTATGTAATATGAGTACTTTGAGTATACATCCTATTTCATTACACATACATTATTCGAAAAGACGTACAGTCAGGAGTCAATTGACTTTTACTTCTGCAAGTAGATTCTTAAGTAAAACTGGCTAGTTTTTAAAGTGTGAGCGCTTGGCAGTAAAACTACAGTGACTCTTGCAGTTTAGTGTTGCTGTCTTTGCACGTGCTACAGTGCCAGCAGTTTGACCCATCCCCCACCCCACAGCTTGGGCACCATCATCGCAGATGTCATCACGTTCATTTGAGGAAACACCGAACTTAAACAACACTTCTCAGTTCTCTGGATGCTTCAATAGTACTAATGCCTGATCCCCTCTCCACACCTCCCCGCCCCAAACCACACACACACACACACACACACACACACACACACACACACAGAGACACACACAGTTTTCACATACTAGAGCTTGGAAGATGAACTACTGCTGCTAGCAGATGAATAGAAGCAAAACAGTAACTCCAAGCCCATGTTTGTGGGCTTGTTCATTTGTGAGGTGAAAGGACATTCCACAGAGAATCTATTCAGTTCATTTTTAGGTTTGCAGCTCAGGCTTCAGCTTCTCCCTCTCCTCCAAAAGTGGCAAGGTTTCATCTACTGACTTTTCACATAGCTGCCATGGCACAGTGGGAACCCTAGGGCATTATATTAGTTTTCCCGCTGTTGTGGACACTGTTCTGGCAAATATGGCACTGTAAGTGATCGTCTAACATATTTGATTGGCTTTTTCATCTCCACCTTGAAAAGTTATGATGCACAGTTTCAACTATTAAAGAACCCATAACATTGATTTTAAATATTGAATCCCCTACTTTAAATTAAGAATGATCGATTTCAAGATACCTCTACAGCTTAGCTTGTAAGGTAAGACTGTTCTTAAATGTTCTCTTTTTGGAATTTTATTTCTTTTACAATTTATTCACTATATATCCCAATTGAAGCACCCTTCCTCTACTTCCCCAAGTCCCACACTCCCTCCCTCTTCCCCCTATCCTCTTCCCCTAGTCCATTGAAAGGAGCAGTTCTCCACCATTGCCATCTGCCCATAGCTTGTCAAGTCTCATCAGGACTGCCTGGATCCTCTTCCTCTGTGGCCTGGCAAGGCTGCATCATCAGGGGTGGGTGATCAAAGAGCAGGCAGCAGAGTTTAGGACAGAGACAATTCCTGCTCCCCTCATTTGTAGATCCATATGGATACTGAGCTGCCAATCAGCCAAATCTGAGCAGGGTCTAGGTCCTCACCATGTATAGTCCTTAGTCGGTGCATTAGTCTTTGCAGGACCTCCTGGGCTCAGATCCTTTAGCTTTGTTGGTCTCCTGTCCCCTCCATATCTCTCTATCCCCACCCCCCTCTTCTATAAGATTCCCTGCTCTTTGCTCAAAGTCTTGCTGTGCGTCTCAGCATCTGCTTCAACTCCCTGTTGGGTAGAGCATTTCAGAGGACCTTCTATAGTAGGCACCCATGATGTTTCCTCTCTTCCACCACTTCTGTTGTCTATCCTGTTTGTCTTTCTGAATGAGATTTAAGCATCCTCCTTAGGGTCCTCCTTAGTGTTTAGCTTCTTTAGATGGCTATCCTAACGGAATACTGTTCAGCAATTAAAAACAAGGAAATCATGAAATTTGCAAGCAAATGGTTTGATCTAGAAAAGATCATCCTGAGTGAGGTAACCCAGAAGCAGAAAGACACACATGGTATATACTCACTTATAAGTGGATATTAGCCATACAATATAGGATAGTCATATACAGACTTAAATGTTCTCTTATAGAATACAAAATAGCATACATTATGTATACTTTTAATGTGTTTATTTATTCTTTGAGAATTTGAAATGATATATTTTGATCATATTCTTTCTCCTCCTATAATTCTGGAATATATGTATTTCCACACAGATAGACTGAAAGCTCTATACTTCAAAATAATTATCAAATTATGACAGCCAGGCATGGTGGTATACACCTCTCATGCCAGTACTTATGGGGCTAAAGCAGGAAAATGATGTGTTGAAGGCCAGCATAGAGCACACTGATGGCTAAGCCCCACTCCTGGGGTTTATGATGAAATGTGTCTAAGTTTGGGCCCCCAAATTTGTATTTTACACAAGTGCTCAACCTCAGACTGCTGATGCTACCTGTTTTAAGGCCACAACTTTGACAATAACTGCATATGTGTCTTGTCACTCACCTAAGACCTCACCCTAAGTCTATCAAATAGGCTATGAGACTAAGATTTCTGAGTGATTTATATTTCTATTATATTTTAAGAAGTATACTAAAAGCTATATAAAAGAGACACAACAACACACCAAGACTGCCTCTGCACAAAATTAGCAATAGCTATCTATGTGCTTGATTATCCAAGCCAGGACTGTGATACAGCTGAGGCAAGCTACCAAATGTAAGTAGGTTAAACTTACACAATAAGCTAATATAGGTAGGAGTGGCATTACCCTTTGAAATATTGCTTTATTTCACCCTCATCTTGCAGCCAGGCTTGTCAGGCATTGCTTTTGTCTTCATTTTAAAGATGCTGAAGCTAAGAGTTTCAAGGAAATTAAATATCTTGTGTGATGTTTTGAAATGGTCAGGGGATGAGCTGTGACTAAAACCCCAGGTATCCTGATTCCAAATTGTTCTTTTCACACTAATACAGCAAATTAAAGACAAACCAGCCTGTAGGACTTTCAGGGTTTTTTTTTCCCTAGGTTTCAATTTCAAGAGATGACTTGTATAAAAGGTTCAGGTAATGCCACCTAATTTCTTAAAATAGCTTGATTCCTAATACACTGCAAATTATTAGGGAGCTTTTACTTTAATGGCCTGGCAATTAATAATGAGTCACAGTAAAATGTCTATGGAGTAGAAAAAAAAAACCCACATTGTCACCAAGTCTGTTCATTATCCTCTCTGCTCTATATCCAGATCAATCAATAGTTAATTAATAATGATGTGCTTCTTCAAGTACAAGGTTGTAAATTAATTTAATGCTCGTATGCATATTGTCTGTACAGAAAATTAATGGAAAATGCCTGTCATGCTCATTTCATTGTACAAAAATGTATGTAACAATTACACACATACAATAAGAATGGTATGCTTAGCCAAATGTTTGTTCATTTCTGTTCATCAGTATTCATTTGAGCTACTTCCATGCAGTTTGTGGAAGCAGTGCAATCAGTTGAGTAGTGTGGCAGATTTAAATCAGTAATAAAAGCTCTGGGGAAATTAACAAGACAAAGCATTAACCACAGACTAAACATTAACATACATTAGCATTTTATTGTACCTGTAGAATTGTTAAATGGGCATGGTTACTACTATTAAAAAGTTGATAATTTTAATGTATATTTTGTTTGAAACCTTTTTAAGATTTAACTGAACAAAATTGTACAACAACATGCTATATAGTTTAAGAGACTAAAGTTCAATATTTCACTGTAACTGGAAACTTTTAGAATTCTCACCCTTGGCCCAAGATACCCCCAAACAAATTTTTTGGGCAGTATTTGTTCAAAGTAGGTCATAAGAGCCCAGTTCATAATTAATATGCATTATCCTACAGGAAAATTTAGTTCTAGTGATAAGAAAATTTCTCTCATGGTAATATAGTCTACAGAAAGTAATTTTTACCTTTTGTTTTCAAGGGAAACTGAAATAAATTTGTCTCTTCAAATATTCTATATTCTTCCTTCATATAAGGCTAGAATGATAAGCAAAGTGAAACCATAGTGCCAAGAGAAAACAAAATACTACTGTAGATAAAAGGTAGAAATGGGGCTATACATGAATGAATATGACTGACATTTTGCTACATGAAATAAGCCATGGGAAGAAGAGAGACAAATATCACATAATCTCTTTGATGCATAAAAACTGAAAAAAGTTGATCTTTTAGAAGTTGAGAATAGAATGGTAGTTATCTTGAAGGCTGAGAGGGCTTGAAGGGAGGGAGATAGAAGAAGGCTGCTTAACAGATTTAAAAAAAAAACAGTTAGAAGGAAAAGTTAATTACAGCAGAGTGACTATAGCTAACAACTTACTGTGCATTTCAATACAAAGCAGATAGAAAAAGAGAGACTTGGTCCAGTGAGGCAAAGGCACTTCTCATGGAGCCCAGTCTGAATTTGATTCTCTAAACAATGTAGCACGAATGAACATGGGCTCATACACTCACACATACAGATAAATAAATGTTTTTTAAAGGAGGGTCTCGAATGTTTCCAACACATAAAAAGATAAACAGTTGAAATGATGGATATGCCTTGGTTTGAGGCCTGGACATTGTATACATATGTTGAAGGATCGGTGTACTTCCATGAGTATGTACAATTATTATAATTTAAACAGAAAAAAATAAAAAAAAAACGCCTGTATATTCTGTCTCCTGATGCCAGATAGTGCATTTATTTCATGAAGACAATACTTCTAAACTCTGTTGGAGGGGAATGGTAGTAAGATGATCAGAATTACTTGCTGCCTGGGGTACAGTCATAGGCAACGCCTTCCTAGTTGTTAGGCCTTATAACATTTGAGAGTACTGTTGCTTTCCCTGCTGTACGTTCTGGTATAGAAATAAAAGCATCATTAGGAATCATGATTCAGAAAAACAAAAAGGTTTTAAATTCCTTGTCTTTTGATAGAGACACCTGCATACACAATAAATTTACTCCAACTAACCAAATTTAAAAGTGGCAGCATTCTTGACCAGGTACATTACCCAGTGAAAGGAAATTGGATTGCATTTTCTTGTTTAAAAGTTGAAAACTCCTGGACAGGCTATTGATTTCTAAAACACCACTTGAAAGCCTGGCTTTTATAGTGAGGACAGCTGAAGAATGAGGCTAAGTGACAAGCTCAAAGGCCATCGTCAGTAGGAATACCACATCTCTGTAAATTATGATTTCTGTTAGGGTCTATTCTCAAAGTAAGCTCATGATATTTGCATCTCGATTTGAGTGTGAAATGGAAAGATGTGTTGAATGGACCATAAGTGGGAGTGGGCTACCTCTGGCAAATGCTTTGTGTGAAAGAATTGGCTTCATGGTAGATTGCTGAAAGAAAATACAGCCTTCAGGATAAGGTATGGTACATCTCAGATAGGAGTTGGAGGTGTTGGCAAGACTCCATTATTTGTCTTTAACATACACAGTACCTTGGGACATCTTCTTGGTGATGCCACATTGGAGACTTGGGAAGAAAGATCAGACTGACTAGATACTTTCCTCTCTGTGATTAACCTTCCTACTTTTGCTTCATCTGTGCTACTTTCTTGGAGGCTGGAGTCTGGGTTGGGAGCATATACTTTACAGTCATGTCCTGGCCCAATAAAAATTCACTGATACAAAGGGTCGACTTTCCATGGGGAGGGTTATCTTACAGCTATGTTTTCCAATTAAATAACATACTATGGTAGATTTTTATTTGGTTATTTTATGTGGAACACAAATAAGTAAAGAGAATATGGCCTGTGCACCTGAATGTGATAATATTTTAAACCTGGTAAAACAGACCCTTCCTTATTATCTATGCTCATGTCATAATATATAGACACTTAAAGAACAAAAATAAGAATTTACTATCAGAAATTTACCTGCAGTTTAAAAATATTAAACATGTATATGCCTATAGACATAAAGTTACATTCTGACAGTTATTTGTTTCTGCATTAGATGCTTTGGAAGTGAATGGAACTTGAGTCCTTAGTACACCTAGGCATCCCCTAGCCTAAAACACTCTACCAGACTGTCCAGGCAGGATGGATTCAGAGACTTCAGTTTCTTTAGATAAAGCTAGAATTAGCCCAAGTCAAACAGCATGGCATGGACACCAGCTAAGATATCAATATCTTGCATCCCTAAGTTAGATGGAATATTTTCCAGGATCTTCATTTCGTTTTCCATGTTAGAATAAATGATTGAGCATGGTCAGTTTGAACATAAAATAATAGGTTCTGTCTTTCATAAATGGAGGTAATTCTGCTATTCATTTAATGTGTTTTCTAACTCAAGGATTTGCATGGAAAGCCTGGCAAAGCTATGCAAACTAAATGGCATGTATGCCTCTGTGCAAATGTAGGTAACCCAGTAAATGCTATTGGACCACCTTGAAACATCCAGAAAACAGATGACAAATCAGAGTCAGTGGTATATTGATGGACTTGTATTTGAGGCCTGATATAGTAAATTAATCTGCCTAGCAGTGTGTTAAATCTGCTCTGAGTTTTGTGAAGTTATAGAAGTGACACACATACAAACCCTGTCCACACATGATGCTTGCAATTCTTTCCTTGAACTGTATAGTCTATATATTCACCAGAGGTATGTTAGTTGGTGATATGTCATTGAAGGGGGTACTCCTTCCCTCCAAAACAAAATGTAAGCAAAGGAAAAGCAGGCATCATGCTCCAGAGAGGCAGTACAAGGTTAAGACTGTAGTCAGACTAATAGGCTCAAAGATAGTCAAGTGCATCCACTGCCTTAACCTCAGTGAGCCTCAATTTCTTCATCTATAAAATGGAGGTGATAGTATTTAACAGGGTGTCCGGCTCAGGGAGCAATATAACAACGTTAATATTCATACTTATTTATAGGTCATTGTTTTAGGCATTAGTCTGCAAATAATTGAACCACAGAAACAAGTTAGAAGGGATCCGTACTCTTTTACTAAAATCCTGCAGTTATTTAGTTGATACACGATTCACAGCTGATAACACTGTGAATTGCTTCCCTCAGGCCTTTTTAGGAAATCCAGATGAGCAACTATACTGACATTTTTCAAAACAGTTTAACTTGAGTCTAGTAAGGACACACTTGTAAGAACCAGGTGCACACTGCATGGAAGGCTGCTCTTCTATCAAGAGGCTATTCAGTGGCACCTCTCAAACCACTCCACCTCCTAGATCAGATTGTCTCAAATTTCGAAATCGCCTTTTGTGAACTTCTGCATACACACAAACAGCAAGTGCCATTGAAAGATATGAGTAGAATGATAGGAGTAGGCCTGCATAAGGAGGTCTTCCTGATGGTTTCCCTTTCATCTTAAGACTCTGAGTAGACAGCATTCAGAACGTGTACAGTACTCTTCAACAGCCTTCCTTTCTACTTCTGCTTCTTTGCCTTTGAACCTTATTACTGGTTTTGACTCTATTAATGACTCTGCTCTGGTCTTTGAAAGGAAATTGAGGGAGGAAATTGCAGTGGATCTCCAAATCTATTTCTGCCATCATATCTGTGGAAGCATTGTACTATATTATATTTCTTTACATTTTTTTCAGATTGGCAAGTTGTGTGCCCACTCCCAGCAACGCCAATATAGATCTGCTTATTATCCTGAAGATCTGTTTATTGACAAGAAGGTAATAAAAGTTGCTCGTGTAGAACATGAAGAAACCTTATCCAGCCGAAGAAGGTAAGAGAATTTTCCCCCCATTTCAGCATACAATCAGCCATTCTGTTTTCAGGCCAAAAATCATTGGAGCAAAGTTTCTTACATACACGTTATTTAGTTCCTCTGAATAGGATGCTGAATTAAAATCTCCAATTTGTCTGTGTTAAAGAAAAATTATACTATAACTAAGCCATATTTAAGTGTAAACTTTCTAGGTATAAATACTTAGTTGAACAACACAGGGAAGAATAAACTTCCCTATTCAGGACTCTATTTATTTAGTAATTTTTTTTTTCTTACAAGATCTTATAATTCAGTGATCTACCTTGTGGTTATTCTCATTATTAATAGTGAGTACACCAAAAAGAGGGTAGCAAGACCTTGTCAACATACTCACGTGAACCATTTTACACAAAAATGTTTCATAGTTCTTAAACATCAGTCTGGAAACAAACATAGGTTCTAATTCCCTTTATTCCCATCTACCACCATCCCTACTCAGGTTCTCTCCAGCCCTATTCTTGCTTCTGGCTTATAAGTAAGAGGTAGAAATCACGTAAGAAACCCAGCACAACTCTTAAGAGAGTTACCCAAAGAATTATATGAGTACCTAACCCTGTAGGAACTGAAGAATAGTTATAAATTAGTCTTCCATTGTTTTCTTTTCATAGTTCTTGTTGAATTTTAGAGAGTTTTGAGAGATTAACCTACATGAGAAAATTGATATATTAAATAAGTAACATCTCATAGTAGGGTTTTTTATTGTTTTGGTTTTGAATATTGACAGAGTCTCTCTATATATTTGTGGTGTCCTGGAACTCATTATGTAGATCAGCCTGGCCTCAAACTCACAGAAATCCACCTGCTCCCACCCCAAGAAGTTCTGGAGTTAAGCAGAGAAACACTTAAGGAAATGCTCAACGTTCTTAGCCATCACAGAAATGAAAATTAAAAAAAAAAAAACCTGAGATTTCGCTTTACACCCATCAGAATGGCTAAAATCAAAACTCAACTAACAACACATGCTGGAGAGGATGTGGAGAAAGGGGAACCCTCCTCCATTGCTGGTGGGAATGTAAACTTGTACAACAACCTGGAAAGCAGTCTGGTGCTTTCTCAGAAAATTAAGAATAATACTACCTCAAGATCCAGCTATATACTCAAAGGCACATATCCAAAATACGTTCAAGTATACAACAAGGACATTTACTCAACCATGTTCGTACCAGCTTTTTCCTTAAGAGCCAGAATCTGGAAACAACCCAGATGTCCCTCAACTGAGGAATGGATACAGAAATTGTGGTACATTTACATAATGGAATACTACTCAACAATTAAAAACAAGGAAATCATGAAATCTGCAGGCAAGTGGTAGAAACTAGAAAAGATCATCCTGAGTCAGGTATCCCAGAAAAAAAGACACACATGATATATAATCACTTATAGGTGGATATTAGACATATAACATAAGATAAACATACTAAAATCTGTACACCTAAAGAAGCTAAGCAAGAAGGAGGACCCTGGGTAAGATGACCAATCCTCATTCAGAAAGGCAAATGGGATAAACATAGGAAGAGAGAGAAAACAGGGAACAGGACAGGAACCTACCACAGAGGGCCTCTGAAAGACTCTATCCAGCAGAGTACCAAAGGAGATGCTGAGACTCATAGCCAAACTTTGGGCAGAGTACAGGGAATCTTATGAAAGAAGGGGGAGATAGAAAGGCCTGGAAGGAACAGGAGCTCCACAAGGAGAACAGAACCAAAAATTCTGGGGGTATGTGGAGTACCTGAGACTGATATTCCAATCTACATGAGAAAATTGAGGACCATGCATGGAGATAACCCAGAACCTCTGCACAGATGTAGCCCATGGCAGCTCAGTGTCCAAGTGGGTTTCCTAGTAAGGGGAACAAGGGCTCTCTCTGACATGAACTCAGTGGCTCTTTAAGCAGTCTTACCAGAACACAGAGGAAGACATTGCAGCCAGTCCTGATGAGACCTGATAGGCTAGGATCAGATGGAATGGGAGGAGGACCTCCCCTATCAGTGGACTTGGGGAGAAGCATAGGTGGGGAAGAGGGAGAACAAAATTGCAAGGGGACAAGGGAGAAGCTACAACTGGGATACAAAGGGAATAAATTGTAATTAATTAAAAAATAATTTTTTAAAGGGGAAAAAAAACCCTGAGCCACCATGCACAGCCATGCAAAGATTGTGTCTTTGTGTTCTTTCTTTTCATTCTTGGTCTGAACCAATTGAGCTATTCACTTCAGTGTGTGCAGGACATTGTTTTTTTAACTAGTAGAAAGTTTACCATACTTGACTTACATATGCAAGAATTATATAAGTATGTGTCCATCATTATTCAGCTCAACAGTAATTTACCAAATACCCAGTAGTGCTGCAATGTATGCAAGACAGTAAAAACACAAAGGCACGATCTCTAGATCAATGGGAAAATAAACCATAAATACAAGCAAGAACAAAAGAATTTCCAGAGGACAGAGGCAGTCCACAGAAAGTCCCTCAGGTGAGGAAATCTTCAGGAAAGACTTCACGGAAGAAATACTTTAGTGATTTGTAACAGTCACATATTGGGCATCCTTAAAATAAACACAGCAAACCAGCCCCATCTTGAAATTGCCTCGTTGCTATGTACAGTTTTTATTTCTCAGTTAAAGGTTAAAAATAAGGAAAATTAAAGGAAATTAACTTGTCAATACCGACACATTTGTAAATGGAAGGCTTTTCAAAGCCCCTGCTGCGTGGTTTCTATCCATTTTGGGCTCTGCATCATTTATTGCTGTAAGCCTTACTGGGGAGAACTGTTGATTTGGATGATGGTTTTCTGGGGAAAGAAGGAATTGATGACAAAGGAAGTTTTCTCCCTTGGGCACCCAGATACAATATTTTGTTTAGAGCTATTTCTCAGCTTGTAGGCGACATCCAAATAAATGAAACGATAGTAAGAAAAAAAAATGACAAAAGCTCTAGGTTTGAATTAACGGCAGGATTCTTTGAGGTGAATGTTATTGGAAGGGTTTCTTTTGGAAGAGTGTGAATACCTGTATACATTTCTTACTATGTTCAGTACAGTATTTCACACTCTCAAGAACAATAGGTGTGTACATCTATCAGCTTCAACACCCGTGCCCAAGATCTCTCAGTGGTTAAAAACATAACAATTGGAAAGGAACACTGTTGTAGGACTCAGTGTGTCGAGGTTTCAAGTAAGCTTTTGGAGTCTTGTTATAAATTGAAAAGCCCTTTGCTTTATTAAAGTAACAGCACACAAAGAAATGCAGGATTCCTTTGGAAGCATTCAGAAATCATCTGTTTGTTTTGTCTGCCCCCAACTGGGTATTTTGCAGCATACAATAGTCTTAGAAATAGCTTAGCTCAGTGTAAAGGCAATTTTCCATTGGACCAGCAGTCTGTGTATGGGATTACAGCTTTCTTTAAGAAATATATGTTGAAAATAACTGTTGTGAAATTTAGAACACTGAAGGCAGAGTGCCATGCACCCATAATGCATCAGAACAGAAACAATATGATCTTCACACCTCTTTCTACCTCTAATAGTTTTAGTCCATTTGGGTTATCAGAGTCTCTCTCTTTTACTCTTCTGAATTCCTCCATCACTTCACTTGTGATGCTGTATACCTAGTCCTTTTCATGTCCCAGATACTGTTTTGTAGATCACATGAATAATATCTTTTCCTTTTAAAATCCACAATGGGTAGTTGAATAGTTTGCCCAGTACCTACACACCAAGCTGCCCAACTGCCAACTTGTGATAAAATTATAGTCCCCCCATCTCTGTGGAATTCCCTCTAAGTATTGGTACCTCCTGCTTCCTGTAATTTCCATCTGACTTAGTCTGAAGGGGCAAAGGGTATCACTAGTAAATTAAATAGAAAAAAAAAAAGGTAAAAACTGATCACTCCCTGAACCAAACTCAAGGCTAAGTCCTGCCTCCTCTCAAACCACTGCTCTTTAAGTTTTGCTAGGCAGCCTTCTAAGTTCAGCAATGAAATAGATCTCAAGTACATCAGTACATGAGTTTCAGGTCTGGTAGATGTTATCCTGCTCCATATAGAACTTCACAATGAAAAGGTGTCAGCCCTATTTATGTGCTCAGCATAGTGTAAGACTTAGGTTCTTATAAGTAGAGGACCCTCACCTAGTCCAGTCAAGGAGACAGATAAATAAATGGCTGATATAAGAATTCTAGTCACCTGACAAAGCTACTTACAAGGGAGGGGCAGTGTTACTGATGGGAAAACTTAGCAGGCTTCCTGAAAGAATCAAGAAAGGCTACTTGAATCAGTTAGCTTTTGAACACAGCCTAAGAAAAGCAGGAATTGAACAGAGAATGGAGAGAAGAGAAGGGATTCCAGGCAAAGAGAATGGGAAGAGAGGACGGATGCTAGTGTCTGGAGTGACAGAAAATTGTAATTTGATGTTAAAGTGGGAAAGTCTCTCCACATCAGAATTAAGTATGCTCTCACACTCCAGTTTGACTTTTTTTTTTTTTTTTACTTTTTTGTCTTTTCAAATTAAACAAAACAAGACAATGACATTATATTACTTTACATTAAGAAAAAGGCAACATTAATAAGGGGGAAGTTTAGGATCTGCAGTCAGGGATGAAAGGCTGCATTTTATTTGCAGTGGTTTCCAATTAGCACTGCTTGGATGCCTGCCCAAGGATATCAGTGTGAGAAAGTGAAGGCAGCCTTCTCCTCCTCTGAAAATGAGGGTGCCCTCTCTGGAATGATAGGTGCTCCATTGGGAAAAAAAATCACATGCACTCAGCTCCAACACTTCCAAATGGCTCTTAAGGGAACCCCATCCTTTAGGTCCATATTTCACACACTAAATGAAAACTTCTATGAAGAAACCCTTTCCTAAACAGACTTCCAGAAGTTTATGCCAGGTGAGAGTCATGAGTTGAACTTTTTCTATCACACACACACACACACACACACACACACACACAAACACACACACACACACACACGTATATAATGTGATTATAATCAGAGAACATTCCTTTCAAGTCAATTATTTCTCCAATCTCAGTTGAACAGGTTGCCTTAGTTCACAAGTAACATCCCACCTAGTTTCAAGTGTCTTTCTTTAAAACAAATGCTTACTGTCTTTGACAGTTATATGCATGAAGATGCTATAAAGCTTCACTTAAGAGAAAATAAAAATAAAAATATGCTTAGCTTCCATGCTAGAACAAGTTTGAGGAGAGATGACAGGAGAAGACAAAGAATGGGAGAAATTGGAGAGGCATAGCAAACTCAGTAGGAGGTAAACTACTACTGTCACACTCTGCTGCCATGGTGTCAGAGGACATTATCACTTGTCACTGTCCTTTGGAAGCTCATTGACTCTCCAGCAGTTTACAGAGTCTTTTTCTACATTCAGAAATAGTATGACTGCATTTATTCTCAAGAGTTAAAGTGTTTCTTGGAAACCAAGAGTTCTTTTCCCATGATAATATAAGAGATGTTGCCTAAAGTAGTGATCTTGTGCTCTGTCAATGTCCTTGGAGGCTCTGAGGGATTGGCCAAGGTACTGTTTATGCTAAAGACCCAGTCTTTAATTCTCTGAAGGACAGCTGGCATTTTGTCTCACAAGGCTGGGCATTATTTAAGAGTCAGCTAATTTGGGGTACTGGGTCAAGAACTCAGGGTCTTGCACGTTATGGGTAGGTGCTCTGCCACTGAGCCACACCCCAGCCTTGCTTTCATTATTCTGAGATTCCTCTCTAAACAAATGTTTTGAGTGTACTTCAAATCAATTGAAGATAATATACCCTGAGAACCAGAAAGAACCTAGTGATAAAACCTACCAAAAACAGAAGGTGGTATACACAAATATCAACACAGTATCTCTGGTTAGTGGGTCTGTGAATGATTTTTTTTCCTTCTGCCTTCTTTTATTTTCTAAATGACTCACATGAGAAACATGAGTTTCTTTTACAATGATAAAGTCAAAAGACTTTATTATAAAAGATGAAGGACAGAACTAAAGTTGACGCTCTTGCCTGTGATTTTACCTACTAAGGAAACTGAGGCAGGGGTATCAGAAATTTAAGACCAGTCTAGAGCATTCAAGAGTGAGTTGGGGATGTAGCTCAGTGATAGAACACTTGTGATGCCCTAGAATCAATCTCCAGTGCCCATATCCAAAATTCTTCTCATTCTGGAGAGAACTTGTTTATATTTAAAAGTACCCACCTCAAAAGATGTGAGATCAGAATCATGCCGCACAAATGTGTTAGCTGGAAATTGAATTTGAAAATTTATCCTATATACAGGAATTTGTGTGGAATGTAATGTATTTCATATATATTACATATGATCCTTCAGATTCACGATAACGGGAGGATGGGGAAGGACTTACGTCATGAGGAGTTGGCTGGTTATCTGTGTGGGTACTGTGGTTGTGGGAGTTAAGACGGGAAACACCTCACATACATTGTGTATTGGATCATCATAGCCACCTTGAGATATAGATGCTGTTATTACTTTCATTTTATGACAAAGGAAATCAAAGCCCAGACAAGCTTAGAATCTGCCTAAGGTTGCATTGCTGGGTAAGTGAAAGCAAGCTGGGATTTAAAACTTAGTGGGGTCAGACTCCAGAACCAGAGTTCCTAGCTACTCCTCATAGCTCATTTGAAGTGACTGTTCTGAAGACCCAACCACAGTGATAGCATGGGTTAGCTATCACTATTACATAGTGATAGCTGCATGTAATTGTGGTCTCACTCTCACATGGCCATCCTAGTTCAAGGAGGTAGGAAATGCTATATGAAGCAGGATGAATTTTATTTTTCTGAGTTACTTACTTCAAGTTCCAAAATATTTCTCTATTTTGGAATGTGATGCCCCAAACCATCTTATATTATCCACATTCTTTGCAGTTGCCTTAGAAACTGTCTCAGGTTTTATATATGTACTTATATATGTGTTCTCTGTTTATTGCAGTCCCTCATCCCTTTGGCATTAGGTAGAACCTCACTTGGATTTTCTTCAACTTGTCAGTTATCTTTATGATCAGCTAAGAAAGCTTCAAGAGTTGAAAGGCAGGGGAAAAATCCAGGTTCCCTTTGTTTTCAACTTCTAAAGATATCAAATTGAAAGGCCTTGGGATGGGTTCCATTTTTCTTGCCCTGTTCCATGTAGAGGTAGGAGGAAGCCTAAGGGAAACTCTTTCATTAAAAAGAAGACCATCATTTCCCATAGACTAATGCCCACATTCCATTTCCTTGTGGAGTAGGGGGAATTACTCAGCCTCAGCCTTTAGTCTTCCAGCTTCCACTCTTGGGAACTGGATTATTACCTTGTAAAACAGAGCATCTCTCCTATTAGCTGTTAATTGAACCAATCTTTCTCTTCTTGAGAAACTGTAATGTTCACTTTTATTTTCAGAGCTCTGTATCAAGCCTCTTCTCTTTAAAGATTGATGGTGCTCAGATACCAGGCACAGGCTGGGAGGTGAGCATGGGCACAGCAGGAAGCAAGTACTGGAGTATCAGGCATTATATATGTCCCAATAACCTTTTCTGGTTGCTCTGTCCATCTCCCTGGCTTTCCTGTGACTTAAGCTTTTGTAGACATATACTGAAACTATCTCTTCCTGTCACACACACACACACACACACACATGCACACTTTAGATGAAATAATACTTTTATGATAAACAGAAAATAGCATGAACTGCAAGATCATTTTCACCAGTCTTTTCATTTCAGTTGGATCTGAAAGCAGCTCATAGAAGGCATTGCTGGCCACACAGCTTCCACTAACCTTCACTAACTAATGGCAGTCATCTGTGGCTCCTCTTAATGCCTGTGCATCAGGACACTCCATTCTTAGCCTGCAGAGAGTGTTGAATACTTGCTTCTCTTCCAGAAAACTCCCTGGCCAGACTTGGATGTGAAGAGCATTGTAGCTTTTGATCTTGGGTGTTACTTTGAAAATAAAGTATTATTATTTTTGCATATGACTGGACATCTATTATAGAAATATTTAAATATGTTTCATAAACATATTCATGTTTCTAGTCTGATAACTTATGTTATATATATATGTGTGTGTACAACTGAAACAAGACAATAGATAACAAGTCTTGCTATAATTTATATCTGTATGTTTCTATACTTTTTTCATATTATATGTGCTCTTATCATAAATAGCATAGAAATAATAGCAAATAAATCATAGCACTATATCCTACTACAACCTTCTCCCCTTTGAGCCACCTCACAGGAAACAATATACAGGAAAAGAACAAAGCAACCTTCCTCCTCATAGCAGATATGAGTTTCTCTGGCTGTATAATCAGGAGGATTTCACAGAGCTTATGGTATTCTGAGCACCCCACCGTTTGGATCTGCAGCCATTAGCCAGAGCCTATATGGAACGGGGCCATCTCTAGGGTAATAGCATTGTAAATTACAATCAATGCACTCAATTACACCCTGAAACCAAAAGATATGTAGTGCTCCAGTGTGCCTTGTAATCAGCACCTTTGAGAATGTAGGTAACAGCACTCTGAATGAAAAAAGGGGGGGGGCGGGAGGGAGGTGCTGTATGCGTGAGAAAAATGGATGTTGGAATTAAATCACCCTCCTAATAGGAACAGCGCCTTCTGTGGAAGGCAACCTTGCCCCACTCCCAATATCATTTTATTGATTTAAAAAAAAAAACAAAGCTAAATTGTGGCCTTGTAGCTAAGACTGTCTTTAAAAATCGTTTATTGCTCTAATCAGCCTGGCAGAGCTTTTCTGTCATGCTGATAAGGAAATTCAGCTTCCCTCATACTGTGCTTACAGATGTTTTGTTTTCCTTTCAGGGAACTGATTCAGAAGCTGAAGTCTTTCATCAGCTTCTACAGTGCTTTGCCTGACTACATCTGCAGCCATAGCCCTGTGGCCGAAAATGATACCCTGTGCTGGAACGGACAAGAACTTGTGGAGAGGTAATCTGTTGTGAAAGTTAGTTAGAGCAACATTTGAGAACTAATCATCAGATCTGAAGATCAATTAAATACCCTTCCTTCATTAACTTAATAGGAAAAAATAATCCTCCACAAAACATAAGCATTTATGATGGTCCAAACATTACATATAGCTTGTAGCTCTCAGAGAATTTGTTAGTTTTGAAACCCATGCAGAACTATTCAGGGATATTTCACAAAGTATAAAGCCTCCGATAAATATTTTTGTCTTTGGCTATTTTCATTCTGTGGACTATTATTCCTTCTGTTTGAAACAATCATATTCATGTTAACTGCTCTCAGTTATTGAGAGTTAACTGTGCATTAAACACCATGCTAAGTAATTTGTATATATTAATTCTCTTTCTTTGCACAGTCCTATGAAATAAATACTGAAGGTGAAGAAAAGAAGAAAGAGAAGGGAAATAGGAGTACCATTTCCCCGAACAAGTTTGCTGAAATGTTTGCTCATTTGAGGACTTTTAGTAGAATCTATACTGTCATGTCAATGTTTATGAAGAATTTGCTCATCACTGATGAACAAAAAAAGAATATATTCATTTATTCAGCAAATACTTATTGAATACCTTGTTAAGTGCCAGGCATGCTGAGTTGGACTAAACAGACAACAGGCCCTGCCCTCATGCAGTTTTTTCTAGCAGGCTAATGGTTCTTCATCTCCATTGTACTAGCTTAGAAATACAGGGTGAAGTCTACAGGGTAGAATGCTTAGGAGCTTACAAGTTGCTTTTAAAGGTGTGCAAGTTTTGTAAGCATAGCAAAGTGGAGAGTATAAAAGACATGGAACTGAGTCTTTTCACTGACTAGTTGCTTAAGTAATGGAAGGCAACATCATCTCCCTAGACTAGTGGTTCTCAACCTGTGGGTCATGACCCCTCTAAGGGATGCATATCAGACATCCTACAAATCAGATATTTACAATAGGATTCATAACAGTAGCAAAATTACAGTTATGAGGTAGCAATGAAATAATTTTATGGTTGGGGTCAGCACAACCTGAGGACCTGGGTCACGGAATTAGGCACATTAAGACCCACTGGCTCTGTATGTTTTTCTTTTCTTTTTTTTTTTTTTTTTTTTTGTTCAGTCCTTCATAAACATAGCATTATATTTTCTCTGTTTTTGTTATTGTATAAATGTTAAGAACTTCATATATCATTTCTCTCTCCCTCTTCTGCTATCACCTTCTAAGTCCCTCTTACCCTCCTGTTGTCATTAGTTTTATTTTTAACTCTTTTATTTACGTTTCTTATCTTTTCTTCTCCCTACTCTGCCTCAATCCCTTCCCAATACCAGGTAGGAGAGAGAAAGGATTAGTGGGAGAGGGGGCACAGTTCTTTCTTAGCTGCTTCCTGCTGGTTAGGGTATTTGGGTTCTTGGAGCCAGTCTAACCTTCATTTCAGGAGATCCCCAACTTCTTGTCTCACAAGAGCAACTAGCAGCAGCAAGGGGAAAGCAGGAGCAGCCTTATTCTTTCTTGGACCTTTTACACTCTCTGGGCTCTGGCATTTATTCTCTCTCAAGTCCTCAGATTTAAACTATCTGCAGCTGGCAAAGAGCTCCTCTCAGAGCCCACACAAGGCAAATAGTCTGCTGCTGTGGACCATCTGAATCAGTTCCACATCCCACACCTGGGACCAAAACAAAACCATATTTATATCCACAACACCCTCCCAAGTTTTAACTTCTTCTCTGATTATTCAACTATTGGTTGAGATTTATTAATTATTATTTTATGTGCATTAATGTTTTACCTGCATGCATATTTATGTGCCAAATGTGTTCCTGGTGCATACATAAGAGGGAGTCAGATCTCCTGGAACTGGAGTTACAGACGGTTGTGAAGTGCTATGTGGGTCCTGGGAACTGAAGCTAGGTTCTCAGGAAAAACAGCAAGTTCTTTAATCACTGAGCCATCTCTCCAGCCCCTTCCTTTTAAATTATTTTAGATAAATAGATAGCTTGATAGATAAACAGACAAACAGATAGATAGATATTGATATAGACATAGTATATGTTAACCTGATCTGTTACAACAAGACTATGATCCTAGATCCTCTGGAAGTTGAGACAGAAGGTTCAAGAGCTTCCTGAGCTACAGAGATACTACATGTTAGGTACAAAGCCAGATGCTAGGGATACAGGTAAAAAAACAATTGCATGTTACCTCCTTTGAAGAGCTTACATTCCAGCGGGTTCTGACTCTAGGACATAAGATAATGAATAGAATGCATTCAAAATGTAGTATAATGGAAAGAGGAATATTTTGGAGTCAAATGAACTTGTGTTTGTATCTTAGCTCTGTGTGTTGCCTTGGGAGAGTCAATTAACACAGAAAGTCTTTAGGTCCTTTTTCAGAAGGAAGACATTTTACAAGGTTGCTCTGATCCTTAAGTAAGGTCAGAGATATAAAGCTCTTAGAAGACTGGCATGTACTGGAATATCCATTCATGTCACATCTCTTTTTGTCTTCCTTCCCCCACTAACTCCTTTCTTCACAATACAAGAGAAAATACACATCCCCAAACAGCTTGTTTCTTATCTAAGTGATTTTACTGACATGAGACTTGATGAGCAAACACCCTAGTGACTTGTCCCATGGCTAATGAAAAAAAAAAAAAAAAAGAAAACAAATTCTTGAATATTGAAGAAACATGCATGCTAACAATGCTCCCTTGTTAAAACATTTTAATTTACAATGTATCTAGTAATGTGCTCGTTCATTCATTTTACTCTAATATTTCAGTACCTCCTATTCATCAAGCCCCTGTGTCGCTGTCTTCATTACTGTAATTATTAAAGTGCATGTAGCTGCACCAGATATGTCTTCTAATGCTTCAAGAAAATAATCAGGAGGTCTGGTTTTAGCTTACTCCAAACAGCACTTTTCCAGGCCAAGGTGTTTGAATAAGCTGAATCTTTTACTGCGTTCTGCTCATATTAACTACTTCCTAAATGGCAGACATGGATGGAAGATGCTGCCTTGGAACCAAGAAAATAAAGAAAAAATTCAATAGTTTTTCTCTCAAGATTTAGGTCAAGCTTCTGAACACGTATATGTTTCAGTAGCTTCTCTGTTGCTTTTATCTTACTTTTATTCTGAATGTAGGGTGAATAGTATGATCCAGATCCTGACGCATTTGAATGAGTGTGACAATTACTCAGGCACACTTGTGGGGTTAAGTTGATTTTGAGATAGGGTCTAACCAAGTAGTGCTGGCTGGCCTGGCGTTCGCTGTGTAGAACAGCGAACTTGACTTTGCCGAGATCCTCCTGCTCCTCTCTCTGGAGTGATGACATTAAAGGCACAGGACACCCCACCTGCCTGTTAACTGGAAAACAATATCATTTCAGGGGATAGGAACCAGAACCTCGTGTATGTTAGGCAACCATTTTACCACTGGGTTATAATACCATGCACTAATTAGTTAAAATTTTTTATTGCGTTTTCTTTCATTTAATGCCTTAATGTATTAGACAACAGAATGAAATAAACACTGTAATATGGAGGAAAGTTTTCTAAATTACTATTTTTACATCTAAAGTATTTACTTTTTGAGAAAACTTTTGTTATTGATACATACTTTCCAGGAACAAAAAAAATAAAAATAAAAAATAAAGAATGGCGGGAGGGAGAAATAACATATTTGCAGACAGAAGGAGGCTAATATAAACCAGGAAGCAACTCCTTTCTGGTTAATAACCTTGGGTTATAATTAACCTGTACTTGTATAGTGACCTAATGCGATGATGAGACTAGGGAATAGTGCTGAACTTGATTTTTAAAAAATTCCTCAGCAATGTACATTCCATGATAAAACGTTCTTTAGCCTGAAGACATGCGCACCTCTGTTCACGTCGTTTGTAAAGATAAGCGTTACACTCCTGTCTCATCTGCAGTGAAAATATCTTTTCAGCGGGTTTCTGATTTAATGTACTCTTCAGATTTAATGTACTCTTCAGTAGCAGTCTCCACTTTGCAATAGCAGATGGGCTATACCACTGCTTTCTTTGTAGCTTAGCATTATAGTCTTTAGGAAACAGTTTACTTTTAGACAAAAAAAAAAAAAAAAAAAAAAAAAAATCATGAAAATCAAAACTCCTGCCAGAGAACGAGACTTAATCATTGGTGATACTAGATCAAAAGAGAAATAAATGATGGAAATCCCGAGCAGTAATTCTGTCTGCTGGGTCGTCAGTGTTTCTATTATCCAGGCATGCACACCTCTCCCCTTCCAAACCATTAAGGGAGCCATTTTGTCTACAAATAGAAGCAATTTCATTTCCTTACTGTTTTTATCTCCCGATGCAATCAACCGAAGGAATGTTTCCACAGATCTAGTCTCAGTGTGTGCCTACCACTTACACCTCTCATCTATTCTTCTCACTTCCCCACTCTCACCCCATTTTAGCTTTAGATAGCCTGAGATTTCAAGATTAAGCTGAGGAGTATTCAAATTAACAACCTTGGCCCAGGCTGAGCCACCTATAATTGCAGAAAGCAGAAATTCTTCTGGCTTTTGCCTTTGTGAGACAGAGTTTCAATTAGGGAGTCACTACGACTAAGAGAAAAATAAACAACCCCACCAAATTAACATGGGGATTAGCAATAGGTAACTCTGAGGTTTGTTTGCACTGTCCCAGATAATGCTTAAATGAAAAGCAAACACCTTAGTGAATATGTTCTCAAGCACCAAGTTGTCAAGTCAAATGTCTGAATAATTGGCTGACGTCACGCTTTTCTTCTGGCTAGTTTGTACTAGGCAAGGCCCGGTTTTACTGTTTGATCTTTAATGTATTTTCACAAGGGCAAGCAAGATGGCCTTACAACTTAAGAGTCCACAGTGGAAGTGGAGAACCAACTCCTACAAGTGGTCCTCTGACCTCACATGTATGCCCACACTTATACAGCCTTCTCATTGTCCAGTGTCATCTCTGTGCAGGTATTCTCTCCTGAGTCTTTTCTTCTCAGCCTCGGGTGTAAAATCAGTTTGCCTCCCTGATAGTTAGTATCCCTTCTAGAAACACGTAGGGTGGCCGAAAGTACAGAAACAGCCATTTTAATTTATGGATGATGCCTTAGTTCACTTTGTTTCCACCCTAGCTCTTTTGTGACAGAGTTCGGCTGGATGGCCCTCAGTCGAGGTGTCAGTTTCCAGAATGAGCTGTTATCTTTTGGGGCTGACAGTTTGTTACTTCTGTCTATGGGAAATCTGTATTCATCTAGTGTCTGGAATGGCTTGGGCTCTCACTTTACAGAAGAAACTCCTTGAGATCTACAGAGAGCTAATTACAGTGAAGGTGCCTCTTGTCTGTATGTGGCATTTCAACTGAGAAATTAAACGCACACACATGCACCATGAATTCTCTTTCTGCTTTCCAGCGATCAGCCACTACTTCTTTTGTGGATGCTGCCTTGCCAATATTTCTCTGAGAATTGGAAAAGCAGAAGCAGAGACATAGAAAACAACTCTGTTGGTTCTCAAAGCTTTGAGTTCTTGTCTTGAAACTTTATGTTTCAAAAGTGGAGTTTCAAAAACTGGAGTAAGGAGACATTTTTAGTTTGGGAGTTTTCTCTCTCTCTCTCTCTCTCTCTCTCTCTCTCTCTCTCTCTCTCTCTCTGTGTGTGTGTGTGTGTGTGTGTGTGTGTGTGTGTGTGTGTGTGTGTGTGTCTGTGGCATAATATGCTCATGAGTGTGTGGTTGAACAGCCATGCACATGCATGAGGAGGGCAGCGGATGCTGGCTATCTTCCTCTGTTGCTTTCTGCCTTATTGCCTTAAGATGGCGCATCTTGCTTAATAGGAAGCTCACCATTTCACTCAGGCTCCCACCTGTCTCCGTTCTACAATGCTGGGGCTTACAGGCATGCACATCTTGCTTGTTTTTTTTTACATGGGTGCTAGATTCAAGTTCAGATTGTTATGCTTGCAGAACAAGCACAATTAACTTACTGAGCCATCTCTCCATCCCTGACCTTTTATTTTCTTCTCTGCTGGATTACAGGGCTGAACTGTAGCATATCAACAAGTAGGAATGAATGAAATGATGCAAAATGATTTTCAAAAGTAGGTTAATAAAATAGCTTATTTTCTTCTGTGATCTACGGAAGGCTGGTAATGTTTTTATACTTCTATCACTAAGAGTACTGTCTTTTGAGGATTTTGGGTTGGGGATAGACTTCTAGCACCATCAACTATGAAGTTTCTTGGTTTAAAGAGCAAGAGGGAGTGACCTTCAGTCATTAAAGGAATTAAGGAAAGATATCCATGCCATACTATGTGCATATTCTCTCTCTCTCTCTCTCTCTCTCTCTCTCTCTCTCCCTCTCTCTCTCGCCCCCCCACACACACCCACACACCAGAACAGGCCATTGGAAAGGAGTAGATACTATACATAGCTTCCACACTTTTGTTTTTAAAATAGACTTTATTTTTTGATGTTTGGGCTTATTTTTAGATTTATAGTGTGGCTTTTGTTCAAAGAAACCAAGGCAGTATGTGTGCTGTTTTAAATCTAGGACTTCCAATAAAAGCAGTACTATGGGAACCCTGGATTGTAAATAACTAGACGAGCATGCAATTGCCTAGCATGTGTGAGAACCTGAGTTACTTCCCCTGTACCCCACAAAAAAGGGGGCAATAGGGAAACACATCTATATGACAGAATATAGAGCCAAGAGGAAGGACTAGAGAGAAGTAAATGCTTAAAGATGCAAATGGCATTAAGTGGCTTGAGTTAGGTCTTTAAGCCATTTGGTTCAGAACACCCTCAGTAGCAAGTCATCCTAAGAGCACACTGTAACTGAGATTTACTTAGTAGCCCGCCATGATGCTTTCAGGCTTAGAAATGAAGGTACATCCCTCAACCCTCTGGTTCTGTCTTCTCACTACTACTTCATCCTTTTCTTTTTTTCTTTTATAAGATTTATTATTTATACAGTATTCTGCCTGTATGTATGTATGTCTACAGGCCAGCAGAGGGCACCAGATCTCATTATATAAGAATATGGGGATTGAACTCAGAACCTTTGGAAAAACAATAGCCAGTGCTCTTAACCTCTGAGCCATCTCTCCAGCCCTACTTCATCCTTTTCTTCCTGTTCTTCAGGATGCTATTTATGAATGACTGGACAGGAGTAGGAGAGAACAAATATGTATGGACTTTTATTTGGTTTATTGCTAGCTTTACCACAGTTCTTAATCTCCCTCAAATCCTTGGATTTCATTCCATGAGTCCTCCAGGAAGCATAATCAGGATACCCCATTCATTCCAACTTGATGAACAACTATGCATATCTTAGAATGAAAGCATTGTCTTTTCCAGCTGTTTGGTGGTGTCGCAGTTTACATGTTGGACTTCATCCTAGATAGCTAAATCAATACTGTGAAAAAGCTTTGAAAGATGAGCACATTACACAGAAAATTTCTTAATTTACTGTGGCATGAAATATTACTGATAGCTGCTAAGATTTAAAGAAAAAATCCTGTAAGACCAAGACAGATATGTTTGGAGTGTACCCATGTGTAATGATCCACCTAGGGGATTAGATAGCCATATTTTTCATTATAGATTTATCTGAAAAATTGTCCTCAGTGACAGCTATTTATCAGGATCCACTCCATGAAAACATAGTGTCATTTATCCCTTAAGATTATTTTATGGTGCCACGTGCAAGTAGCTTTACCTTCAAAATTGACTGATGTTTTAATACAGTGTGCCTCATTCAGAATGGGCTGCATTTGGTCAGCTGTCATGTCCTAAATGTTCAGAGGAGAGATCTTCATTCAGTGTATGACTGTGCCTGCAGAACACCTGTTGAAGACTGGATGGCTCGTTCCTTTAGGCAGAGCATGTGTGTCCTTGTAATACACAATGCCAGCATTCCCTAGAGTCAGACCGTTTCATTATACAAAGAGCATTCAAGGGTCTGCTAGGTAGCACCCCATCATAAATGTGTCCTCAACAAATAAATATCACTTCTTCTTCATCAAGATGGAAAAAGAAGAGTCTTCCCTCACCATCACTGTACCTGGAAAGGTGAAGCGATTGAACCATAAAGGGAAATAACTACTTTGAAAGACATCATTAAAGTAACACACATGAGCTCCTATATCACTCAATTGTCTGCCTCCTTCA
This sequence comes from Meriones unguiculatus, assembly GCF_030254825.1. NCBI lineage: Eukaryota > Metazoa > Chordata > Mammalia > Rodentia > Muridae > Meriones > Meriones unguiculatus. The sequence goes on from NC_083369.1 coordinate 120,999,326, forward strand.
AAGGGCAAAGTAGAGACTTTGTAGGTTATAGACTGATTTCACTGACACTCCCCATCTTCCCAATGTTAGGATTACACCATCTTTTGAAAGAGATTTTCAGGGTTATGAGTGGTCCCTGCAGTGTGCAGGTTGTTGAATATCAGGCAGCTAGTTGTCACTGGTCCAAGGCTGAGGGTTCTAGTAATACAAACCTGAGAGGTTAGGAAACCTGACCTAAGGTAAGGGAGGTATACTGAGGAGACTACTGTCTTTAGAATGGCCCAGACAGAGCTCTCTACCCTCATTCAGACATGAGCTGTATGCTGGGGTATGGTATTTCACACTATATTCTACCAGCTTAATTGAGAGATAGGAAACCAAACTGTTGAATGGGATGGATGACCAAACAGACTGGTATCTTCTGGGGTCCACTTGGTGTCAAAGGATGAAATAATGAAGTTGTTTGCTTTTTTTTTAGGATGCCTAAACTAATTTTCAATGGGCTTTCCAAAGAATTCCTAGAACATTTCTAGTTATGTCAGCATCACGGATGGCCACAGTATGTCTGGGACCACATACATTCTGGTAGCTAATTCGCAAATTAGAATTTTTCCATAACTTTACATCTGCCCCTCAGACAGCCTGTAAATTAGGTGGAGACCGGATTCAATCTTGGGTGCTGGAGACGTCTTCTCACCTTTCCCTGTGAGGCCGATAGTCAGTTTCCTTTCTTGATAGCTTATCAGGATCCTTCTGACCTTCACAAATGGTAATGCTTCTAAAATACTTCTCTAATTACATTGACTCAGCAGGGTTACTTGTGGTAGTGAACCACCAAGCATCAAAGAAAATGGAGTCTTTGGACTTGGAGTACAAAGGGCACAGAGAGCTATTTTTAAGGAAGCCTTTTTCTTAGGAGCCTCCTAGCAATGGGCATGCTATTAGACCCTACTTGCCTGTTGCAATGACTATGGTTGTGTTTCAGAAGTTGCAGGAGTTGTAGTCGAAGTGGCTGCCAGGCACAGTTTCTTACTATTATTGACCCCACTTCTTGCCTCAGGGTAAAAACCTTCGGTGGCTTCTTTAAAAGAAAAAGAGTTCTCTGATTGCTTTTATCGATATAAATGCAGTCAAACAATTGAGAATTAACAACTAAAGCAAAGCAAAGGATACAGAAACTTAGATTTTTGAAGGCATGTGGTACCATGAAGCAGGACTACTGAGGCATACAATTTTAGAGTCAGCATGTCTGGGGTTGGATTTCTAGTCCCGAAGTCTTAGCTCTTTCTCTTCTCCAAGCCCCAGCTTCCCCTTGTGGAAAAAAAAAAAAATGGAGTTAATTCTTCACTTAAGAGTTTTCTAATAAGCTTTAGCAACACTGTTAAATGTAAAGTCCAATGCCTGGAACACAATGGGCCCTCAAAAAGGGTAGCTATTGCTGCCATGAAAGCAATTAGTTAAGACATCTTTCGATTCCAGGGTTATGGTGCAGGGACAGATCAAGCATTTGCCTAGCATATGGATGACCCTGGATTCTCTGCTCAGCACAGAAAAAAAGCAAACACAACTGTAGAAGGGGCTCTTGTAGATATTTACTGGACAGTTCCCCCCTGATGACCCATTTCTCAGGAACATCATGGTCTGCCTATACTCCTTTTTTTTATCTTACCTCTTTTGCAAGACTTAAAAATACCCGTCTTTGGTTTGAATGATAGTCTTCAGCCAGGTTAGAAACCAGAATGAGGATAGTTGGCAGTTCAGTGTAATTGCTTTAACACTCTAAACTTCTTCCTGTCACCCTACATTTAACCTTTGGGTGAAAGGAGACAGGCCGTTAAGCTCAGTCATGACTTCTCAATTTTTCAAGCCACTGAATTTTCTTCTTTTACGTGAGCCTGGCTTTGATCCTTGGGTCTGTCTCCTCTATGGTGTGGCTTAATCTCTGTGTGAGGGGAAATGCATTGTCACGTGTAGCTCAGGTGTCAGAGGGCCTTCCTACCATTAATGAGCCACCTGGTGAGGTAGAACTTTTCTTTGTAAAGTAACAAGTGAACCCTTCTTCTTTTTGCTTAGTTTGGTTTTGAGGCAGGGTCTTGCATAGCCCAGGCTGGCCTGCAGCTGGCTATGTAGCTGAGGACAACACTGAAGGTATGATCCCCTTGCCTCTGTGTCCAGTGTGTTAGCATACAGTGTGTGTACCACTATGGCTCATTTATGTTATAGCAGGGATCGAACGCAGGGCTTCCTGCATACTGAGCAAGCACTCTTTCATCCAGGCTCAACCCACAGCCCTCTTCTTGCGTTGAGCACTTCATCTTCTCTCTCCTCCATTCTGTGTGCAGTTCTGGAGACAGAACTTAGACCAGACCTGGGGAGGGTATGCAGGAGGGACACACTAACCCTGAAGGTGAAAGGTTTGGAGACCTGCTAGTGACTCCAGCAAAGGAAACAGAATCTTTCAGCCAAATGAAAGCGGGAATGTTGATCTCTGGAAGGATTTCAGCAGCGCTCACTGCTATGGAGTCCGCCATTGCTGTGGAGACATTCAAAACATGATAAAGTTTGAGCCACTTGAAATCTTTGGCCAATAGGTTCTTCCTTAAAAGGCTCTGTCCCTCAGAAGTTCTGTAACAGTCTCTCTGCTGGAGAGTCTTCCTCAGATAGGCAGGAGTATTCCTTGCCGTCCACTTACACATCAGAGTTCAAGTGCAAAGGCAAACAAAGAAGTGTTAGGTGCCCTTTTTACCTCGAACATATATTCTTGCCCTATGCTGTTCCTTCCCACCCCAACCTTAACTTCTTACACTTCGCTCAGAACCAGACAGCTAAAGCCTTTGGGTTTCTCTCAGTTTGGGTGTGAGGGATTTGTAGCCTTTCCTAACTATTGTTCTTGGGGTTAATTCAGGCACTCTCAGAAAGTTCTTGGCCAACAACATTTGTTGAAGGCCTACTGTGTGTCAGGCATTGTGCTTAGTATCTTCACACAACAAGAGCTCTCATATAGAATATCCTGTGTTCCAGGCCATATGTAAGCACATAGCCTATGTAATATCAACTTAATAGCATTTGTTGTACCAACTAGTTCCCTAAACATGCTAGTGCCATTATTGATCGCCTGTTTGAAGGTGAACCAGTTTTATTTTCATTTGGGGACTGAACCATATACTATCCAAGTGACTTACCTAAGATCTAACTCCAGGCCTCTTTTTACTTTGTTTCTTTGAGACATGATGTCACTAAGCTGCCCAGGCTGGTCTTTAATTCATTCTGGATTCCAGACTGGCTTTGAACATACAGTCTTCTTACCTCAGCCTTCAGAGTATCCAAGAATTCAGGCCAGCTCAAACCAATTTTTGAAGACGTATCTTTGAGTGTAAGCCCAGTTCTCTTTGTATCACATGACTTGGCCTTTTTGTAAATGGGTGATGGTGTAGCTCAACTGATACAGTCCTTGCTTCAATCCCAGCATGAGGTTTCCTTTGTTCTCTCTTCCCCTCCTGGAGCCCATGGACACTGGCACACAGGTGTTGCTATCCCAGGCATTGTCTATCTTCCCCTCTCGGATGGGCCAACTGCTTCTCACAGCCCCAGACTCTTGTGGATGATATCAAAGTCTCCCATTTTCTTCACCAGCTGGAAAACATTCACTACTTCTCTGGATTGAAGCGATTTATATTCCTAGACTAATCTTCCAGTCCGTTCTTAAGTGAGATTTAAAACAAGGATAGAAACGGATTGAGACTCACTTACTCTCTTACCACACTAATGCCTACTAAAATGAGGTGTAAATGGGTTTGGAATCCCCTGATTCCTTCCCTAGCATTTTCTTCCTTGTTACTAAAAATTTCTTAGTAATTCCTGAAAGGCAGTTGTGTGAAAACACAGGTATTTCTTGGAGTATTGTGGGTAAGTGTGTTTTTAGCATTGAGGTTTGCCCTGAAGTTGTGGCTATCATGCTACAGTTATAAAAAAAAAATTAAATAGATGAAACATTTTTGACTATATATATCCACAAAAATGTAGGTAAATGGTCCATATTTGCAATGCTTACTATCAGAAGGCAAAGGCAGAAAGTTTAGGGCCAGCTGGATGTACATATTGCAAGTTGCACGGTAGCCAGAGGTACATTACTATGATTCAAAGTAAACAAACAAAGAAATGTATACAAGTAAGAAAAATTGTCAGTTTATTGAACACATTTAAAATCTCAACTACTTTCATTTTTTCTGTGTATTTATGCAAACTAAGACTGCATCTCTGACAGAAAACAGTTTTCTCTTAGCGCCTCTTAATAAAATTTTCTTTTTACTCTATGTTTTAGTTCGTTTTTGAAGCGATTTCTTCTTTTAAAATTACCCCATTTTTCCACAGTGCCTGTTTCAGCCAGAATATTTTCCAAGGAAAGGATGACTTGTCGTGCCACCATCCCACCATCAGATGGCGCTCGGAGCATGTGTGATCTATAGCTTGTTTTCATAACCAAGCAGCAATTGAATGTAAACTTTGGTGAAATCAAATCATTTTAACCAGGAATTAGTCCTTCTGAGACTGGCTTGAAAACCCTACCACTATTCTAATGCCTAGGGCAAGAAGGAAAGTGAAGTCTCCAGCAACTCCCCTGCGCTAAATAAGAACCAGCAGTGTTAGGAATGCACAGGATACGTTTGAGGAACCCTTAAAGAAAAGAGTTTTATTCCGAGTAGGAAACTTATAGTATTCGCTGTTAGAAAAGTCCCTTGCTGAGTCGGTTTCTTCACGTACACGGAGAGGGGGTTGGACCTGCTGATCTGTGAAGGCGCTTCCTTCTCCAGCTCTCCCTATTTGCATCCGCTGATTGCTTTCCACTACTTGGTTGCTGCCTCAGCCAGTGCAGATTTAGGAAGAAAAGCTTGCCCATTTTACGCTTCTTTGACTCTATTCCTCTTTACAAGTGCTCTCTTTGCTTCAACTGTCCCAGGACAAGCATGCCCAGATGTCCTGTTTTAATTAGGTTCCTTTTCTCTTTAAGGCTTTTACACAGGTTTTTCTCTCCCCCCCCCCCGCCCCCAAACAGGCTCCCCCTCCTGCCTCCAGGCCTTAACCAATCTGCCTGAAAGAAAACAAATTGAGAGCCAGCCATGGTGGTGCACACCTTTAATCTTAGCACTCCAGAGGCAAAGGCAGACGGATTTCTGTGAGTTCAATGTCAGGCTAGTCTACATGGTGTGTTCCAGGCCAAGCAAGAATATATACTGAGACCCTGGAGAGGATAAATAAATATAGGGAAGGGGAGGGACTGTATTATGCTGAATAGATTGAACATGTGCAGATGTTTCCCTTGACATGACTTCCAAAAGAGTATAACAACTGTTTGTATTACAGGCAGTACTATAAATAATGTTCAGATGATTTAAACTACATGAGAGGATGTATAGGTTATACACACACACACACACACACACACACACACATATATATATGGAATCGAGAACTAGTCACTCTTGCATATCAAGTCATGTCTGTACTGTTGTTTCCTGAACACCGACAGATATTACAAAGTTTGAAATTGGGACAGGGCAAGAGATGAATAACAATATGATAAATCGATTCTATCTATATGCTATAATAAAAGTTTTGTGAAGTCTCCCTCACTCAGAAGTCAATCTGATAACTTAGGCAGCTTCTAAGTGACTAGCAGGCAGGTAGCATATACCACATAGACATGCTGACCAAAGAAATCATTTGTAGCCTGGGCATGATGAAGTGGGATAGTGTAGGATTTATCACGCTACTTAGAGCAACCTACAATTTAAACGTATGAATTAATTATTTCTGTAATTTTTCACTAATGTTTTCAGACCAGAGCTGTTTGCCAGCCAGTGCTTCTACAGAAGATGAAGCTGTAGGCAAGTGGGGAAAGGATTATGATAATGTATGAAAGCCATTTTTTTTAACCACAGATAGAACTACACTGGACATTCTTAACTTGTGGGGTTTGTATCTGTTTTAATATGTCTTTAATGTATATCTCTTATCGGGGCATACAGATCTCCCATGCTCTTTCAAGGCCTGCATCATATTCCATTATAACAATCATTACTTTTATAATCTGGTTCAGCCTTTTGTTAAGGAAAAAGAAAAGATAGAGAGGTTTTTGTTTTTTTTTTTTTTTTAAGTAGGAAAAGATATAAGGCAGTGGAGCATACTGAGTACCTAAGTAACAGTAGAAGAACATAGTCTTTAAACAGTGCCACTAAATTTTAGTGACAATGGGCATCAGTTGGATGAGTACATTTGTCTAGTGCTTTGTGACATAAATGAGATAAAGATGAGTTTTAGATCTAAACCACAAGTCAGCCATTCCCAACACTTCTGTAACCAGAAACCATGCTTAATGTTAGGTTCCTTTGAGGATTTAAATAGCACATGGATAGAGTGAAACACTGAATGCTATTTCAACTATCAAAAAAAAAAAAAAAAGCATAGCAAGCTTTTAAATGTGAAGTGTTATTTTTTTTTTTTTAAAGCTGTGTCAGCATGGAATTGAGGAACAGTGTTGAGCTGGTCATGTTTAGCTCTAATCCACCACTAGAAGATGAGAGGAAAAAGAAAAAAAAAAAAAAAAACAGAACTCGAGGCTAATTTTTCTGAGTGGCAGGGAATCCTACAGTAGCATCACCAAGGGATCAGCTATGGGACTAATTTGATTTAATATTCATTATAATTTTGGATTAGGGAGTCTAGGATCAATTTGCTAGGTTGGCATATATTTCTACTAGCCTGGTGAGAATAATGAGTTTCAGGATAACCCTTGTTTTGTAGAAGGGCGCATCAGTGCACTTGGTGAGCTTTCATACGGACAAGTCCAAGGAGGCATGTTTAAGAGCACATTACTGAAGTCCATTTCAGAATTAGTCCAACATCTCCATCTGTGCATAGGGTCTCTGCCTCGGGCAATAGCAGGGGTAAAGAAAAAAGTCAGAATTGGTATAATCAGGGAGAAACTGCATTTTGACAAAATTCTATGGACATAAACAAAGTGGCCAATACTGAGGTTTTTTTCCTGTTTGATAAAGAATCCATGAAGGCAGTTAGGGTGTGGCTTCTAGGAGCTAATTATACGTATACGATGCATATGTGTTTGTATGTATGTGTGTGTGTGTATATATATATTCTGCATTGAGCAGGAATAAACTCAGTACTATACAAAAAAAAGTATAATGGCATTAAATCAGCACACAAGGCTATTGCTTTCAGCATTGTTTATATCATCAAAGTTTTTACAAATAAGTCAGTTGTTTATCAGGAATAGATTGTGCAAATAGTTTATGATACAGTCATGCAGAACACTACAAACAAAGCAGTTCAGTATGTTCTGAAATGGAGTGTGTCCATGGTATAGCTATTAGAACAGGAAATGATGCAAATCCTGATAAATAACAGGATTTCAATTTGGGTAAAATTTACGTCTTAGGGTGTGATTTACAAATGTCTGCCTGTGGTTTATCATGATTCTCTTTAGAAAGACAAAATGATGGTGGGCTTGTTGTTTTATTTCTCTACCGTTTGTATTATTCTGACAACTGATTATTTTGTGATTAAAACATTATTTTAAAATATGAATTTAGGGGCTAGAGAGCTGGCTCAGAAGTTAAGAGCATGTGCTGCTCTTTTAGAGGACGGGAGTTCGAGTTCCAGTAACTACGTTTTGTGTCTCACAACTCCCAATTCCAGTTCCAGGGAATCCAGTGCCTTCTGTTGCCTTCATGTCCACATACAGGCACATGCACATATGTACACGCAATTAAAAATACACACAATTAAAAATAAATCTTTACAGGTATGAATTTACCTTTAACCTCCTTATTGTATTGTATTTGGGCGGGGTAAGTTATTTATGACTAGACAAAAGACCGTGACCAGCCAGGAGAAAGTGAAAAGCAGTTTTAAATCATTTTCTCCCCTTGATAGCACGGTTCTGTGTTTGTATATAAAGGAAGAGGGAAAAAAAAATAGAAGTGAACTCTGTTTCTCGGCTTCGACTCTGTTTCTTTTCATTCTAATTCAAAATAATGACAGTATGTAGATATCTGAAACCATGGGCACAGCAAACTGTCCATCCTAAGGAAAATCACTATCCTGGTTGAAGCTGGAAAACAACCTGACAATGGGGATGAATGGCCTGGGATTATGAACCTTCACCCTGCTTACACTGATGAGGATATCCAGAAAGACCATAATACTCCAGCTCTAAAGCAAACCTGTGACTCCCCACGTGGGAGAGGGTCAACAAGGTTCTCCTGAGCCATTGCTTTCTCTTCCAGGGGAGAACATAGAGGCTAGCTGACAAAGCTCCCTGAACAGGAAACCCGTTCCTGTGGGGTCCACAGGAAATTGTGAGAGGAGGGATATGAGTTGAAGGCAGAGGTGGAGCATGAGAGGGTCTTTCTCCTTCAAATGAGGGGGAAGCACATGCAGAGTCAGTTCGCTGACCATGACCTTGAACCTTCTCTAGCACAGCGCTTCTTATTCATCACCTCATGTTCCAAAAGGGTGGAGAAAGATTATAGTCAGCTGCACTGTTGGTAGCCAATGAAGTCAATGTTCTCTTTGATTGGGACTTTCATTGAGTCCCAATTTCACAAAATTTCTCTTTCCCTTCTTCTCTTCAGATACAGCCAGAAGGCGGCAAGGAATGGGATGAAGAATCAGTTTAACCTCCATGAGCTGAAAATGAAGGGCCCTGAACCGGTGGTTAGTCAGATCATTGACAAACTGAAGCACATTAACCAGGTATGTGGTAGAGCCAACAAAAGTGGAAATTGAAAAGAAGCCAGTAAGAGCTAGATGATTTTCACCACTGAAACTACTATTTGGGCGTTTAGATAGTTAGCAATTACTCATTGTCCTCAGTGATTTTTCTCTGTTAAAACTGACTTCAGTTCTTATCTTCACTCCAGTTTTAAATTATTATGATATTGTGATATTGCAGTATGAGAGAAATCACAATGGTATGGCCACCATGCCTGGCTTCATAAAATAATGTTTTAAATTATACTCTACGGTCAACCTATCCCCATGTTCCTATCAATTATTTGCTGTGCCTGTGTAACAGTCTCATCATCATGACTGACGGACATCCTAAAGGATTCCAGTTTCATTCCATCATTGAGCTGTCTCTTTATCCATACCAGTATCTCTTGATCATAGACTATTTTCTACAATACTGTGCTGTTTGGTTAGGAATGTGAGAATTTCAATGGCTGTCTCCAAATTATTTTCCAGTGAGAAGGTATCACTTTCCACTACCACCAGCAAGATATCAGAGGTCTAGTTTCGTGGCACCTGTGCCAAATTCTGATTCATTCCTCATTTTCTTGACCTGTATTGCATAGCTTGTTTAGCAACAAGACACAAATAGTAGTTAGACCATCTGCTTGTGATTGCTTTGTGGCCACATATATTTTTCAAAACCGCCAAAAAGGCCACCATATGCCACAGTGACAGTGTTTCTGGGCCACACCATGTTTCATGAATGGGAGGACCCAAGCACTTGGCTACTATTTGTAGCTTGGGAAGAACTTAATGCAACTAAAATGTTTATGCAAGGATGGAAGCTTATGTGTGAAGACACTTGCCTGATTTTATTTTCAGTGTGAAAGTTAGTGAATTTTTGGCATTCTGAGAAAAATGTTTGCAAGGGCTTGCTAATGGCAGCATATTTTGCTTCAATTGCTTCTTGAAAGTACTGACAACACACTTGTTAGAACTCCTCCAGCACCTTCTAAAGCACGCTGAGCTCAGAGAGTGCTTCATAAATGCTCGTTCCTGCTGCTGAGCACTGTGATTCTTCACACGTGTCTCAGAGTGTAGCAAAGCAAAGACAATGTGGCTACTTCACCTAGGAGCGGAGGCGGTATTGCTTGGTCTTCAGACTATGATCCCAGCTGCCTGGGTCTGGTGTGCCTACTCACTTAGGTCTCTGCATTGGTGATACCAAAATTTCAGGGCCCATCCCTGTGCCTCTAATCCTGAGTGTAGATGTCATTGGACTGTAAGGAATATCTTGTATGTGTTCTCCTGGGTCCTCATGACTTCTGAAATGGAAAAGAAATGTAATACTCTGTTTTAATAGCTTTCCTGGAAAGAGGACCAAATCATAAATATCTCAAGAAAGATAAAGTGTGATGTATGATGAAGCGCTTACAGAGATGCTATTCATTCGTTTGGGGTGACTTGGCAGTGACATAGGGTGAACTAAGCTAGGGACAAGTGTCTTGGGAAGGACACATGTTAAGAGTTGCTATAAATGATGTATAAGGTAAGAATAAGTAAGGATAAGTAAAGAGGGGCAGTCATAAAGATCAGACAAAGACCTGTGGACAGAATACATTTATTTGAAAAAGGGAAAAGTAGGAAAGATACAGGCGTCAGTATGATCTAGTAGTTACCAAAGGTGTTTCCAGCAAGTCGTTTTGTAAAGGCTTTGGGTATAGTTAAAGAATACAAGTTTGCATCCATCTGTGTCTAAATTTCATATGGCTCTTACCCTATATAGATACATACATACACATACACACATACATATAACATGGTATACATGTATTTTGTAATATATAACTGTAGGTAAATCAATGCTTTCATTCTCCCAGCGGTAGTACTATATGACTACCTAAAGCACATGCGTCTGTACATAATATAACATGCATAAGTATACATATGCATAAATATAATTTTATGTGCTTGGCAGGCCGTTATTAAGTGGTAGTTCAGGCTTTTGCCTGGAGGCGGCTCTTGCCTTTGAAAGGGAGCTTTAGCATGTTTGGCCACTGAGTTTCATGTGCCTGCAGATTCTTTGTTACTTTTCCTTCTCTCTGTTATATATATATATTTTCTCCCATCTAACTTTCAGGCACAAAAGCACAACCTAATTCATACAGAGGTAGAGGTAGACAAAGAAAGAGACTCACCATGAGCACTTCTTTCTTCTCTCTCTGCTCATAAATTAGTGTGTGAACATTTTCCGTTTCTATACAAATACCATTGGGCAGTCAATTACCACTGATAGACCAGTTTTACCTGTTAATATTGGTCTGGCTCCAAACACCCACACTTCCTTTCTTTTATGCTCACCTGTGTTGCTTTACATGTACAAAACATGTCTTTTCAACCCTTGGATAAAACTCATATTTTGGCCACTATTCAATGTGAATGTGAGATTCTTTAGGGAAATGACAAAGAACAATGTTTTGACTATGATAATAAAGATGATACTACTGATAATGTGTTAGAATTCTATAGCGCTTGACCTTATTTTAGTCATTGACTATTCTCATAACTAGGTATTTAGGAAGAAAAAATACAACCTGGAATTGTATGAGATATAATAGAACCATTCTTTTCGAGAATTCATTACTCTTAAACATTTCATCATTCTCACCAAGTGTAAATGTTTATCCCTTTTTTATAGCTAGAGAAACTGAGGCAGGGAGCCATTAGAGTCTGTGCAGGCATGATGCCAAAACATCTAGTGTGTATAGTTGAACATTCAATCAATTATCCAGGTGTTGTTTCTTATACACTGCCAAACATCTGGAATCACTGAAGGCCTGACTAAATTGACCTAAACTTTTGGCAGGGGAGAGGTAGAATCAAGTTAACTTACCCATGCTCACATGTAAGTGGGTGAATCCAGGTAATGCTACTTTCCATCCACGTCTATAAATACAGAGATAGCTTCCTCTCTGTGCCCGTGTGTCCATCCTGTTGAGCTAGACCATTTATGAGCAGCTCCCAAAATAACTCAACTTTCTGCTACAGAGATTCTCAGCCGCCTCCTTTCAGATTATGGTTTCTCTTGATAGCCCTGGAAATACTATACCCACTAAGGGAATAAAGTAACATTAGTTCTACATTGACAGTCCCATAGTGTAACCTTGAGGAGATGGGTTCAGGGTCAGTCCCGGTCCCATTTCCTGTGAAGGCGTGCAGGTGTATAATGTACTCCCTCCTCCTTCTAAGCCACAGTTCATGCATAACATTCCCACAATTTCTTTTTCAGTTTCAAATTTATATGAGGATTTATTGTTTTGTGTTAGGAGAAGAATTGAACTGTTCTTGGTTCTCAGTATTAGTTCTGGAATTTACTAGACCATATTTCTTTCTTTCTTTCTTCTTTTTTTTTTTTAACCAACTTTTGTTTCTGTTCCTGTCAATCTGCTCCATGTTCCTTATGTGAAGGGAAGACTCCACAAATACCAAGAACGTTTATAATACCTTCCTACCCACATGCGGTGGGCCATTTATCTTCTGACTTAGTTTTGTTAGTAGCATTTTTCTCTGTTTCAGTATATTTATTAGTTACAGATAGTTTTGCTGTTCCTAAACTACCACAGGAGTTATTGTCCCCAAGGAAAAACTAGCCATTTATCGTGTTCCCCATTTCAGTAAAGGTTCAAATGAAATTCCAGAAATTGTTTTCCTGCCCATTGTAAAGAGTTGAGGCCAGAGCAGTCAATACCTGCCCATTTGGCCTCAAGAAGTTCTCATTCAAAGGAGGATAAAGTCTCATCTGTTTAGGATGGCTGCAGTGTCCTGCTGAATGGCGGGGGAGTGGACGAGATGACCTCTTAGGATTCCTTCCAGCGGTGTGATTCTGTGATTTGTGGCTCAAGGTCAGGCTTTCACCCAGCACAGTCTTGTGAACAAGTCTTGTGACTTGATTCTCTGCTCTGCACTCTTTTAAAAACACCCTGTTCCCAGGTCATCCTTTTCCACTTTGTAACCTCTCATCCTTTCAGAGGTTGTTCCCTTCCCACCAGTCTTCCAACCCCGGGCAGATGGAACTTCAACTTGCCCTTCCCCCTATCCAGTTCTTCTCTTCTTCCGCCTTCTTTTCATCAGGCTATAAAACATTAAATGGTTTTAAAAAAAACATCTTGGAATTTATTGCTTCTTCTATGTATCCATTCTAGGGATGGTCCAGGAGCAGATATTTGACCTGTCTTTGAATTATGCTAACCATGTAACTCTATCTAAATGATAATTCAGACATGCATACGAAGAGCACAGTTTGTAGATGCATTTCCATGTACATTAGATTAACTGATGGCATTGCTGAGAGGAAAGCAAGATGGGCATTGTTATTCACATTTACCAGAAGAAGAAACTGTAATGCTCTAATCAGACCAAACTCCAAGGCTGCTGGTTTTCTCCTCGGCTTTCCTTCTACTTCTCTAGTGAAGAGAAGAACAACAAAGTGCTGCTAGGAGCCATGTATAAAAGATGGGTAGAAGTACAACTATCTGAAGTCCCTAAGCTTCGAGTCTAATAATTTTCAGGGTCCCGGTATAGTCATTTCTATAGTCTAAGGTTTAAAGACTTCAACAAAGATAGAGTAAGTGTGTTTCTCAGATTTTCTTTTATTTTAATTTTTATTTTTTTATTTTTTATTTTTTATTTTTTTATCAGTTACATTTTATTAACTCTGTATCCCAGCCGTGTCCCGATCCCTCATTCCCTCCCAGTCCCTCCCTCCCTCCCTCCCTCATCTCCACCGTGCCCCTTTCCAAGTCCACTGGTAGGAGGGGGACCTCCTCCCTAGTCGTTAGAAACTGCCTACTACATTGTATGATGTACAAATAAAGGCACTTTTGTAGCGTGAATGAGTCTGTCAGCTAGCATCTCAAATTCCTAGATAATATTAAATGGCCAAAGAAATAATTCCAATGTACAACAGACCATGAAATATCTCTACCTCTATCTCTCTGTGGAAATAATGGCAAACTATTTTTAATATCATTGACAGATCCAGTTAACAATGAAGACATTTGTTGTCTAAATAGAATGTTACATTTTTAATAAGTTAATTTGTAAAGTGGTTGAGTAACAGAGAAGGTACATGGTATATTCCTTAGCATGCAGTTTTTTTCAATTGTTTGAATTGGATCTTTCTTTTGACAGAAACACACCAAGTAACTTTTTCATAGTCTTCTCATAAGGACCAGTGATAGCTGTAAAGCACTAAACTTGTCCAGTGATTTTTAGAAAAGCTAGCCTTCAACATGGTTTCTAGATTATTTTTTAAGCTTTTTGAAAATCAAATTTCAATAAAAGACCTTCCTAAAACGTTGCTTTGTCCCAGTGTCTAAGATACTTCTTTGCTTAGAAATGGTGCTATGGAGCAATAGTAATTTCTACTTCAATACAGAGCCACAGTGGGTTTGGGGGAGAGGAGACAGAGTATCTGCAAAAGCCAATGAAGAGACTTCCCAGTCACAAAAAGACAATAGCTTTAAATATCAGCCCCTAGACTCTGTGGAGCTAAACATTATTTCACAAAGTAAGAGGAATTAGCTGATACATTCCAAAGCACATTTATCATTTTAAAAATCTTTTGTCATTTTGTTTAATAGCTTGAAATATAATTACAATGTCTGGTGGCTTTGGGAAGCATATGTTTTTAATATCTTAATTAGTATTTACAGTTTAATAAAGTTGCACCAAAATAAATTCTCAAATATTTTAGATTATTTTTGTTTTTTTAGTATTTTTTTTATTTATTTATTTATTTATTTATTACAATGTATTCACTTTTTATCCCAGCTGTAGCTCCATCCCTTGTCCCCTCCCAATCCTGCCCTCCTTCCCTCATCTCCTCCCTGCCTCTCCTCCACTCCACTGATAAGGGAGGTCCTCCTCCTCTTTCATCTGACCCTAGCCTATCAGATCTCATCAGATCTGGCTGCATTGTCTTCCTCTGTGACCTGGTAAGGCTGCTCCCTGCTCAGGGGGAGGTGATCAAAGGGTCAGCCACTGAGTTCATGTCAGAGATAGCCCCTGTTCCCCTTACTAGGGAACTCATTTGGACACTGAGCTGTCATGGGCTACATCTGTGCAGGGGTTCTATGTTATCTCCATGCATGATCCTTGGTTGGAGTATCAGTCTCAGAAAAGACCCCTGTGCCCAAATTTTTTGCTTCTGTTGCTTTCCTTGTGGAGCTCCTCTCCCCCTTCTTTCATAAGATTCCCTGCACTCTGCCCAAAGTTTGGCAATGGGTGTCAGCATCTGCTTTAATACACTGCTGGATAGAGTCTTTCAGAGACCCTCTGTGGTAGGCTCCTGTCCTATTCCCTGCTTTTTCACATTTGCCTTTCTGAATGAGGATTGATCATCTTACTCCTTCTTGCTTAGCTTCTTTATGTGTACAGATTTTGCATCTATATTATATGGCTAATAACCACTTATGAGTGAGTATATACCATGTGTGTCTTTCTGCTTCTGGGATACCTCACTCAGGATGATCTTTTCTAGATCCTACCATTTTCCTGCAAATTCCATGATTTCCTTGTTTTTAATTGCTGAGTAGTATTCCATTGTGTAAATGTACCACAATTTCTGTATCCATTCCTCAGCTGAGGGACATCTGGGTCTGCAAATTCCATGATTTCCTTGTTTTTAATTGCTGAGTAGTATTCTGTTGTGTAAATGTACCACAATTTCTGTATCCATTCCTCAGCTGAGGGACATCTGGGTTTTTTCCAGATTCTGGCTATTACAAATAAAGCTGCTACAAACACGGTTGAGCAAATGTCCTTGTTGTGTACTTGAGCATCTTCTGGATTTATGGCTAGGAGTTGTATAGCTGGATCTTGAGGTAGCACTATTCCTAATTTTCTGAGAAAGTGCCAGATTGATTTCCAAGTGGTTGTACAAGTTTACATTCCTACCAGCAATGGAGGAGGGTTCCCCTTTCTGCACATCCTCTCCAGCATGAGGAGTTTTTGATCTTAGCAAAAACTGATGGGTATAAGGTGAAATCTCGGGATCGTTTGGTTTGCATTTACCTGATGACTAGGGACATTGACCAATTCTAAGTGTTTCTTTGCCATTCGATATTTCTCTATTGAGAATTCTCTGTTTAGCTCTGTACCTCATTTTTTAATTGGATTACTTGGTTTGTTGCTGTTTATCTTCTTGGGTGCTTTATGTATTTTGGATACCAGCCTTCTATCAGATATAGGGCTGGTGAAGATCCTTCCCCAGTCTGTAGGCTATTTAGATTAAATTTTTGAAAAGCAACTGTTTGCCATATTTACAATATACAGCACTAAATGTACTTTAGTTTTTGCATATTAATTAAATTACTCAAAAGTGGAATATAAGTCATGAATGGTGAGCAGCCTGGTCTTGATAACATCTTGAAAGAACAATAGAAGGAGATATATTTTTTCATTACTATATTTTACTATATTCAATTTTCTGCAAATTTCAATCTATTTTATTTATTGTTGTATGTCTATACTGTAGTTTGTCCCAAAATCTTGTCTAAAGCAAATATGGATGCATATACACAAGCATGTTTTCTTGTGCAGTCTGTACTTCATGTTATGGCAAGAGGTCATACTTAAGCAGTTTATTTTTGAAACAAAGAGCCCTGTGGCATGAGACATGAACTTGCTAATTATTTATTTATTATGGACATTAACCAGATTTGTTCATAACAAGTACACCTCATTACCCACCACCTCAGTCATTGAACCCATTGACTAATACACTGAGTAGAAGTAGTCTTTGTGGGGATCACTGAGCCAAAAGCAGGCAAAGCCAGCAGGGCCTTGTGTTCTCTCACAAAGGCTGACTGAGGGCCACATCCGGAATCAATCATCTTTATACTTTCATGCTCTGGATATCCATTCCTCTATCCTCCAGGGTGCTTTAACAATTCAAGGTTTTCCTCCCTCTTCTAAGAATGACAAAATGAACATCATATTAGTCATTGGGTTTAAATGCCAAATAACTCAGTTATTTTAGGGCAGTGCGTTCAGATTCTCTCATAGTAAATCCAGGTCCCTCTAATTCTTTTTTCAACAAAGGAAATGCTGGTTGTAAACGTCTTCTTAGATACTGGTCTTCTGATTAAATAAAAATCTCAGGCTTCACTTCAAACTCTTGACCATTTAGTCCCATGTAAACAAAACCCAAATATACTGAATATCTACAACACACAAGGAAGCCACTGAGTATGCTTCTCAGCAACCTCCTAAATGTAACTGGTAGTCAAAATGGAAAGCAGAGATGAGCATGTGAGTAGCTTGGTGATAACATTATTCCTTTTGGAAATGGCAAGTGAAAGCCCATGTTCTAGTGCTAATGAGCTAAAGTGTCTTCTTTGAAACTGGTGAGTGACCAACACTTCCAAAATTTCCTTGCCCATGTCATTATAATTCTGACAAAAATCCAATTGAAAAGGAGATTGCTGACCGATCTTGTCTTGAACTCTTTTTTCCATAGATAGCACAAAGTCTCAACCCTGGAGAGAGTCCCATGTTACTCGTCCCAACCAAACACCTGGCCAAAGTCTAGCACACCTAGCAGTTATTTATTTCATTTTGTTTTGAGACAGGGTCTTTCTCATAGTTATTTGAGTCAGAAAATTAAATTTGAAATGCATTTGATATGTGACCAGAAATGGGGCCACAATCAATATGGGTTTATTGTTAGTATTTAGTGGAAGTAAATTCTTTAAAAAGTCAACCCTGTATCTCTAATTTTAGGATCTCCTTAGGCAGCAACCACAGTGATTTTGCATAGCAACTAAAAAGTGGAGTTTTTACACCAGACTGCAGTCTAATATCCAAAGTGAAAATTACATCGTTTGAATCACTGGATTTTAGTTGGTAATTTTTTTATGTTTTATTTTTTTAATTCTTTATTAATTACACTTTATTCACTTTGTATTCCCCCTGTGGTTCGCTCCCTCCTTCTTCTGTGGCCTGGTAATGCTGCTTCCCCCTCAGGGGGAGGTAATTAAAGAACAGGCCAATCAGTTCATGTCAGAGACAGTCCCTGTTCCTATTACAATGGAACCCATTTGGATATTGAACTGCCATAGGCTACATCTGTGAAGGGGTCTTAGGTCATCTCCATACATAGTCCTTGGTTGGAGTATCAGTCTCAGGAAAGACCCCTGTGCTCAGATTTTTTGGTTCTGTTGGTCTGCTTGTGGAGTTCCTGTCCTCTCCAGATCTTACTGTTTTCCACTTCTTTCCTAAGATTCCCTGCACTCTGCCCAAAGGTTGCCCATAAGTCCAGCATCTGCATTGATAGTCTGCAGGGCAGAGTCTTTTAGAAGTCTTCTGTGTCAGGCTCCTGACTTGTTCTCTTTTTTCTCCTTCTTCTGATGTCCATCCTCTTTGCCTATCTGGATAGGAATTGAGCATTTTAGCAAGAGTCCTCCCCCTTGATTAGTTTCTTTAGATGTACAGATTTTAGTAGGTTTATCATATATTATATGTCTATATGAGTGAGTATATACCATGTGCATCTTTCTCCTTCTGGGATAGCTCACTCAGGATGATCTTTTCCAGATCCCACCATTTACCTGCAAATTTCATGATTTCCTTGTTCTTTATTGCTGAGTAATATTCCATTGTATAGATATACCACAATTTGTGCATCCATTCCTCCACTGAGAGGCAACTGAGCTGTTTCCAGCTTTTGGCTATTACAAATAAAGCTGCTACAAACATGGTTGAGCAAATGTCCTTATTGTGTACTTGAGACTCTTTTGGGTATATGCCTAGGAGTGGTATAGCTGGATCTTGAGTAAGCACTATTCCTAGTTGTCTGAGAAAGTACCAGATTGCTTTCCAGAGTGGTTGTACAAGTTTACATTCCCACCAGCAGTGGAGGAGGGTTCCCCTTTCTCCACAACCTCTCCAGCATGTGTTGTCTCTTGAGTTTTTGGTCTTAGCTATTCTGATGGGTGTAAGGTGAAATCTTAAGGTTGTTTTGATTAGCATTTCCCTGATGGCTAATGAGGTTGAGCATTTCTTTAAATATTTCTTTGCCATTCGATATTCCTCTATTGAGAATTCTCTGTTTAGCTCTGTACTCCATTTTTTAATTGGATTACTTGATTTTTTGCTGTTTAACTTCTTTAGTTCTTTATATATACTGGATATTAGTCCTCTGTCAGATATAGGGTTGGTGAAGATCCTTTCCCAATCTGTAGGCATCTTCAGGAGGTATCTCCATTCCTGATCTCAAGCTGTACTATAGAGCAACAATACTAAAAACTGCATGGTACTGGCATAGAAATACACTGGTAGATCAATGGAATCGAATAGAAGACCGTGACATAAATCCACACACTTATGGACACCTGATTTTTTACAAAAATGCCAAATCCATTCAATGGAAAAAAGACAGCATCTTTAACAAATGGTGCTGGTCTAATTGGATGTCTACATGTAGAAAAATGCAAATAGATCCATACTTATCACCCTGCACAAAACTAAAGTCCAAGTGGATCAAAGACCTCAACATAAAACCAGACACACTAAACCACTTAGAAGAAAAAGTGGGGGAAGAGCCTTGAACTCATTGGCACAGGAGACAATTTCCTGAACAGAACACTAACAGCACAGGCTCTAAGAGCAACAATCATTAAATGGGACCTCATGAAACTGAAAAGCCTCTGTTAAACAAAGGATACTGTCATCAGAACAAAAGTTGGTAAACTTTTAAGAGTGTTAAAATATAAGTCGGGCATGGTAACACATGCCTTTAATCCCAGCACTCAGGAGGCAGAGGCAAGTGAATTCCAGGCCAACCTAGTCTACAACATGAGTCCAGGACAGCCCCAAAAAGAGTGTTAAATCGTGATCTCTTGGGCTGGAGAGATGGCTCAGAGGTTAAGAGGTTAAGGGGTTAAGAGGTCATGAGTTCAAATCCCAGCAACCTCATGGTGGCTCACAGACATCTATAATGAGATCTGGTGCCCTCTACTGGCATGCAGGTGTACATGCAGGCAGAACACTTTACATGATAAACAAATCTTTAAAAAAAATATGATCTTTTGATAAGTTGATCAGGACACTTTCTCATAATCCTTACTTTTCAATTGTTACTTCCAGCAAACATTATGTAGTATGTAGTGAGTCTGTGACAAGATGAAAAAATTTAAAACAAAAATACTTATTTTGTGTTATATCATAAAAATGAGGCTTAAGTTCATGTCAATTATACTCAGGCCACTGAGGAGTCTTAGAATTCTTATTATGTTAGCACTGTCAATAAACTTTGGACTAGCACAACAAATAGAAGAAGAACCACAAATCTGGAATCTAGTACAATGTTCTACTTGTAACTTTAAGAGGTAGAAATTAAAATGTGGAAATCACAAGCTAAAGATCCTAGCATCACATCTCAGCAAAGTTCTGGGTCAGTCTCTTGGATAGCATGAGCTCTCAGTAATAATTATGAACTAGAAGCCACTGTGGACTCTCTCATAGCAAATCAAAACATTTGCTCTTAGAGCTGTGTGATCGAACATATGTTGCTGGTATGCAGGTCTAGTATAGAGAGCATAAGTCAACATGGGTTTTGAAATGTTGGTAAAGAGATAACCTACTTTAATCAATGTGTAGTTAAATATTTATTAGACCTAAAAAGTATTTTCTTAACAAACTGATGTCATCCTGGAGAAAGGTCTTTGATGCTTTGCTTTGAATTTAACTTTGACTGACAGGAACTGTTTCATCGTTGTGGTGGTTGTTTTGTTTGGGTTTTACAAATGACCTAAATGAAGACAGAAGCTATGACATTAATAGTCATAGCATGTAAGAAAATAGGATTAACTAATATATATAGATAGTGTCATTGGGATTCAAATATATCTTAACAGACTGAATGATAAGAGTTGAAATGTTACAAGGATAAACATAAGAGTTCACAAACACATGTCCATAAGTGATAGGAGAAGCTGACTTTACAGATATAATTGTTTTTGGTGATGATGAAAACAGCAACAAGGAACAATCCTTTAACAGGCACTTAACATGGTAAGGTCAGTGTTGGCAGAAGAAGCATAGGTGTATTGGAATGGGAAAAGAAAAAACATGGGAGAGATTAGGAAAAATTTTTCACTCTGCTTAAAGGTTTAAATGTTTGGTGACTGGAAGGTTCACTACTCTACCTAAGGGCTTGTTTTGTTGTTGTTGTTGTTGTTTTTAATGTTAGGACATTGTATTTCTTGCTTTTTATTAGTATAATATTTTTATTGATTATTTGGAAATTTCACATAATGCACCCTGGTCACATTGACTTCCCAGTCCTCCCAGGTCCACCCCCAATCTTGTGAGAGCTCCCCAAAACAAAAGAAGAAAAAAGTAAGCTTTTATTACTAAAGCAGTACCTGCCATTACTGGTGCAGGATTAGACTTGCAGTGAGAAAATTGAGAGTATAGAACTAGTGTATTTACTTTAAAGAAGAAAGGATTTGGAGCCAGACAGATCTGTACTCAGTTACCAGTCATGTCCTTGAATAAATTATTTAACTTTCCATTGTTTCAGTTTCTAAATATCTGAGAAATAGGTATACTTATCTGTCTTGAATGCTCAGTATAAAGATGAGCTACAATGTATACATGTCATAGGCACTATAAATTACAGCTACTCTTTCCTTTTGATATTATTATAGTATGAAGGGAATCATCAGAGCAGAAGGGAAAGTCAAGAATCACTAGTAAGCTATCTTAGTCTTTGTACAGGATTGGAGGGACCATAACTTTTCTTATTTGGAATGTTTCTGTGATCTTAAAATTCTGAACAAAATCATCTACATTATAAAGATTCATGGAAAAAATGTATCTAGCTAAACTTTAACAGATTTTTTTAACTGCTAAAAATTTATTGCTTCAAAGAGCTTGAATAAAAAATGAATCTGATAAATTAAATATCTGTGGTGTGTGTTTAAGTCAAGTTCCTTAGATTTTCCTCAAGTTCGAACTCTGCCCTAAATTAGATACTCTATTAATAGGCCAAGTGCTCTCCAAGTGCAGGTTAGAGATCTTAACACATGAACCAGAAGTCTCATTTTGATCTTCATCACACCAGGGCCTTTCATGGACTGGTAGTGTCAAGTAGAGAGACTTCAGAGCTATAAAGTTCATGGCAAGTTAATCTGCATTCCTTTCGCATTTTGTTCTCTGGTTGAAGATGTTGAGAGGTTCCTATATTTAAAATGTGCCTGCCATGGGATCCTTATTGGCAGATGTCTACAAGGAGGTATTTGGGAAAGCATATAATATATTTGTGAGTGTGTGTGCATTTCACATACCAGCAGAGCAGAAAGAATTCACAAGGCTTGGGGCTACTGAGCTTTCTTAAGACACCATCACTCTCAGCTGTTGGGGTTATGTCAGAGATGCCAGGAACACTGCTTAAGGCCTAAATTCCCGGAGCTCTATTTTGAATTGCAGAGAAGCTCTGTTTTGCATTGCAGAGCTTAAAGCAGGCCGGACCCATTCCCTGGGCTCTACCTTCAAAGAACTATAGAATTTGTTCACTACAGACAGAGACTAGTGACCACTTGTTGTCAGGCAAAAGGAAAGCTGCCCCCTGCTGCCTGAGTCTTTGTCCCTGCCTGGGATACCATGGAAAATGGGGAAGGAATCCAGACTCATTAATGAGCTAATACAAAAGAGTAAGCCAAGCTAGAGGCAGTTCGTTATAGCTGCATATGGAGTCTTGAAGGCGGTGGAGAGCTGAAAGATGTCCAGCCCAGAACTCAGTGGTGCTAATGCTTTTGTTCCCCAAACACAAGTAGAGGATAAGTGTATGGGAAGCGATTCTCTTACTGCTGATTACTTTTTTTTTTTTAATTTATGTTAGTTTCTGGACTATTGTGTAACAAATTGGTTGATCAATACTTGCAATCTGATAACTTCCAGTGCAAATAACTGTGGAAGCTACAGGTTTATCACTATAAGAGGTTGAGATTCAATACAGAAATGGGCTTCTCCTTGGGTGCATGGCCTCTGTTCCTCTCTGTCAGTCTTGGAAATCACTTAAGCCATTATTATTTTTAAGACGCTTTTTCCAAATGAAGCCTATAAGGCAGAACATCAAGTAAGATAAACACACACACACACACACACACACACACACACGCCACCAGGTTAAGAGTTCTTTTATTTATTAAGCATCCGTGTTTCATGTGTTGCTATGTTTGCTTGGCTAAGGATGTTCGTTGATAAGGACATACAGAATTAATTCTACATACATTATCTGTTGTCATATGTGGGTATAGCATCAGCATTTAGGTACATTTATCCAATACTGAGCAAATGTACACACCACACTATGGGCAAGGACACATGGGAAACACTTGAGCACGATCCCTTTTGAGGTGGATGATGGGACATACACAGGACAATTATCCTCGACTTATATTAGTGTTCCAAGAGAAGCATAAATGAAGTCCTGCTAGCCCCAGAGCACTGAAGGATTAACTCCTACTGAGAGAATTAGACTGGACTTCAAAAATAGGCACCCTTTAAGCCAGGCTTTGAAAGATGAGGAGAGTTTTGGCAGCTAATGATTGCAAGGAAGGATCTTCCCAGCAGAGGAATGTGGTATGAGCAGTGGCTCAACGACATGAAAGTACATCAGTAGGCATGTGGCTGGAGAACTGAGGCCACAGGTTGGAGTAGAGCTGGGAAGTGAAAGATGGGACTGAAAAGGTGCTGTAAAAAAATGCCAAGGGCTATAGATAGCATGATAAGACATCGAGTTTTACTCTTTTGGCAGTGGCAGACATTGAAGGGATAGGAACGTGAAAGGAAACTGCTCAGGGATCAGTGTCTTATGATGTTCACTCTGTGTAGCTTGAAGAGGTGGGGGTTAGAGGGCAGAACCTGGAGGCAAGCAATCCAGCCAATCTTGCAAGAGTTTCCAAGGAAAGGAAGTGAAGGCTTCCATTAAAAGGCATGAAATCTTCTTTTCTACTCTCTGATGGAATATCTTGGGGAATAGGAACTGCTTTGGCTCTGAAGTTGGCCTTGTCACTCTTAGCCAGGACATAAGAAGGATAGTAATACGCAGCGCTTCAGCTCTCAGAAGCATGTAGTATAACCTGCTCAAACCAGACCAATAGCTGCGGCAGGTCCCCAGTACCAAGGTAAAAGAAAAACCTGTACTAACCTGTAAAGTCTTCCTCCTCATTGAACCTTAAGGAGTTCTCACAACAAAGTATTTAGATTCCCTGATGAATGTGTTAACTATTACTCTTTAATCAATTTGTTACACGTATTTTTTTTGTCAATATCCCAATTAAAAGTGACTCCTTGGATGTTGATGTTGAGTGTCAGCCATTCACTGAAGTCTCAAAAATTACCGAAACTGTGAGAAAGATCGAGCGAGATTATCGTGTTTTTCTTCAGCTGCCACTGTGGGAGCTTAGATGTGTTGGAGAGACTACTGTGTTTCGTGACAGCCTCACAAAGAGGAGCGGGGGGGACCGAGAGGGAAGCGCTGATTGTTTGCTTCCTCCATGCCTTTTTGGAACAAATTTCCTTATTTGAAAGCACCTCCTGTGTTTTTCTAATTATAGCAGCTATTTGCCGTTTGCGCCATTTCCCTAGAACGCTATACTGCACCTTGACTGTTGTTTTAGTCAAGCATAGGCAGATAGTGAGCCAGCTGACTTTTCACTGACACTCAGGCTGTTTTTTTTTTTTTTCTCTCCACCTCCGCACATGCTCACGCCCTGCAGATAAGACTCCATACTAAGAGGGCCAACAAAGCATCTAGGATGGGCAGCATAGGGGCTCCTTTAACAACCTTTCCACGAGGGTAGAGATTTGTCTATTTTCCTCAGCCTAAAACTGAGTACTCCTAAAATCCTAGTCCTAAAACACCATGGCACATAACACAGTGAAGCGTATTTGTATGGATAAGTGAGTGATTCTGTTCTAGTTTTGACCCACCTATTTCCCTGTTAGGACAGAATGTCTCTAACTGTCTAACACCTGTCCTGCTGTCACATTCTGAGAGTCGAACATGTTATCTGCTTTTGTAAGTACACAGATGGAAGGGAATCTTGCCCTATGATGAGTCATGTATTTAATCTCATCCATCTTTGAGTTAGATGATATAATTTTGGACTGATGGAAGCTAATGATGCTTGAGATTATTTTGAGTTGATGAGCAAAAAAAAAAAATGATAAGAGTATTGACATGAGGTGGTATATTTTGCATGTGGGGAAATAATAAGTTTGAGGAAGAAAATGTATAGACATGTTTAGAAAAGAAGAAACCACATAAGGAATCCTTTTGCCATTAAAAGTGAGGAACTGTCACTCTAGGGGTTTTATTTTAAAGCTGAGGTACAGAATATTCTAGGTATTTCAAAAGGTGATATAGAAAGCCAGGTGTGGTAGCACACACTTGTAATCCCAGCTCTTGGGAGATAGAAGCAAGAGGATTAGAAGTTCAAATCCATTCTTGGTTACACAGGGAGTTCAAGGCCAGCCATGAAGAAGAACAGCTTTCCTCTAATTATTCTTTCAACCTGGGACCTACTATGTCCTACTCAGATTAAATTTTCACTTCTCTGAATATGTCACTAACTCTATACTCTATTCTCTGTAGTCAGTCACCAAATACTTTAAGGTTATTCGCTGTAAAACTGTCTTTCTGAGATACTTTTATGTCCCTGTGCCATTTAACCCCCCCTTTTTTTTCACCAAAAATCTCTAACTCAGTCTATATATATACACACAAGGTAGGCACATATATATATACATACACACACATACACACACATATATATATACATCTCATCCATCCATCTTTGAGGTAGATGATGTAACTCAATATATATATATGATATAAATATATACATATATAAGATTTATATGCATATATGTATATATTTATATATGTCTCCTATCCACCCACTGGCATCTTCTATGTAATTGAAGGATTTCTCATGCAGGTTAAAATGTTATTTTGAGACAGGGTATCTTTGCTAGCATTGACCTCTTTTTATAGACCTGGCTAACCTCAAACTCACAGATCCACCTGCCTCGGCTTCCTGAATGCTAGGATTAAAGACACGCACCAACATGTCCAGACTAAGTTAAAGTTTTTGTATGGGTGTGTGTTTAATGACTCAACATTTAATAGAAAATAATAAAATAAAAGTAAATAAAATAAATTACCCAGAGAAAGGTAGCTGTCAAAATCAAATAGTATGTATTATGTACCTGCTGTATAATTGGTTTAGGCTTTACAACCTCTAAGAAAGCATGCCTTGCTTGTTGACTGCTTCATTTTCAACAAAAGAATTTATAATCTATAAATGTTTTTGGCTAGCAATGATGAGCAGCAGCAGTTTTTTATTTTTTTCCCCAAAGCAAAAGCACCAGAAGTTTGGAAAGGAATTTCAAGTTGTGTTATAATGCAACAGATCTATTTCTTCCTGAGAAAGTTGGTATCTCGCCAGAATGTTCAATTCAGACCCACACACCCTGTGTGTATTTATAGAGGGTCCAAAGAGGAAGAAGAGAACATGATCAGCTTTGCTCCCCAGCACAGCAGACAATTACAGATAATCAGCAAGTGAATGTTATGCAGCACAGACCTTTGAAGGGGACAGATACCAGCTAAGTGTGTAGTGGGTTGAAAGTTGTCTTCCCCCCCACACACCCACCCACCCCACTGCCCAATTTAAGAACAGCAGCAGAATCGCATCGAGAAATCCTGAAGTATTGCTGTGGATGCTATTGGGCAGCCTTCTTTGATGTGGGGACATCTAGGCGATTGTAGCCACATTAAAGCTGCTTTTGGATTCTTATTGTTATGGAAATTGTAATGGAGATTGCTAAATAGCTCAAGATGGGCTTAAATTCACAGCATTTTCCCCTCTCTCTGCCTCTCAAGTGCTAGAATTCTGGGCATGCACCACCGTGCTTAGCTGTTTATGAAATCTTAGCAATATAGATATGTTAATAAAAATATGCACCACTGTGGTTACATGTTTATTTCCAATGCCACATTTACTTCTACCCTATGATCTAGCTAGCTTTAACATAATACTTTTTTTTCTTTTACAGATGACAAAATTAATATTCAGAATGCAAATGATTCAAAAAACTAAATTTGGACTTGAGTCCTATCTTTTTACTCTGAATTCCATATTTGTTTGTTTGTTTTTTATTTACTGTGCCCAAGAATACAGGGTAATAAGAATGATTAGAGTGAATATATCCCATGTGTGTCTTTCTGCTTCTGGGACAGCTCACTCAGGATGATCCTTTCCAGTTCCCACCATTTACCTGCAAATTTCATGATTTCCTTATTTTTCATTGCTGAGTAATACTCAATTGTGTAGATGGACCACAATTTCTGCATCCATTCTTTAGATGAGGGGCATCTGGGCTGTTTCCAGCTTCTGGATATTACAAACAAAGCTGCTACAAACATGGTTGAGCTAATGTCCTTATTGTGTACTTGAGCCTCTTTTGGATATATGCCTAGGAGTGGTATGGCTGGATCTTGAGGAAGCACTATTCCTAATTGTCTAAGAAAGTGTCAGATTGATTTCCAGAGTGGTTGTACAAGTTTACATTTCCACCAGTAGCGGAGGAGGGTTCCCCTTTCTCCACAGCCTCTCCAGCATGTGTTGTCACTCCAGTTTTTCATCTTGGCCATTCTCATGGGTGTAAGGTGAAATCTCAGGGTCGTTTTGACAATGCAGCCACTCCTGATGAGATCTGATAGACTAAGATCAGAAGGAAGACATTATAGCCAGTCCTGATGAGACCAGATAGCTAGGGTCATATGGAAGGGGAGGAGGACCTCCCCTATCAGTGGACTTGGGGAGGGGCATGCGAGAAGAAGGGGGTGGAAGGGTGGGATCGGGAGGGGAGGAGAGAGGGGCTTATGGGGGAATACAAAGTGAATAAAGTGTAATTAATAAAAAAAGAGTAAAAAAAATAAAAAAATTCATTAGCATAAAAAAGAATGATTAAATAGCCTCTGGGTAGCCAACCCAGGCGTGCCACGGGGGCAATGCAGATAGGTCCACATACATGGAAGCAAGCCAGATCCTCAGCCTTAGCCAAATGTGGAGTTGTTCGTGACAGAGAGCACTCACCATCGGGAAGGTGGAAGGCGGAAACCAGCTCCATCTTTAAGGAATAGCATTCCGCAGCTCTCTACAGTTCCCCCTTTTTGTTTTAGACGCATCAGGCAAGAGTAGAGGTCTGATCTCTGATATTAGAAATAAATTGGGACTTTGTACAGATGTTCATTTAGGTGTCATCCACCCAAAGAGCATCAGACCCGTCCAATACCTTTTTCTCAGAGGCGGGACCTGGGGCATCAACCCGCATGCAATCAGACATGCTCTTCTCTGGGTCCAAAGCGGCTGACCCTGAGTGCAGTGCTTAGCCTCGCATCCTGAGCGTATCATTTTAGCTTTTTGGCTGGCTTTCCCCGGGGTCCGAGGATTGTTCAATGTTCCTGAATAAACTGCATTGAAAAAAAAAAAAAAAAAAAAAAAGAAGGGGAGGAGGATCTTCCCTATCAGTGGACTTGGAGAGGGGCAGGGAGGAGATGAGGCAGGGAAGGTGGGATTGGGAGGGAATGAAGGAGGAGGCTACAGCTGGGATACATAGTGAATTAAATGTAATTAATGTAAAAAAATAAAAATTTAATTTAAAAAATAAAAAAAAAACTTTCAGTGTAAAGAGAATGCCTCAAGGAGACAAAAATAAACTTGGGAGAAAGGACAGTCAAAAAAAAAATGATTAGAATAATGCTATTGCTTAATAAGTCAACTGAAGTAGACTGCAACTAGCAACTCTATTTTCAACAATTTCTCCCTAAGAAACTCTATGACAATCCACAAAGGTCTATAAGTATATGTCATGGGCTTTGTCGAGTAGTTAAAAAAAAAAAAAAAAGTAATGCAATTCATCAATTGGATACTCATTATGTGAGGTATACTACTCTTGTACAATATACGGCCATCAACATTTTTTCAAAGTATTACTGTCCTTAGAAAGATATCCATTAAACATATTGCTAGCATGGACCTCTTTTTATAGACCTGGCTAGCCTCAAACTCAGAGATCCTCCCGCCTGGGCTTCCTGAATGCTAGGATTAATGACATGCATTAGCATGCCCAGATTAAGTTAAAGTTTTTGTGAGGGTGTGTGTTTAGTGACTCTATCTTTAATAGAAAATAATAAAATAAAAGTAAGTAAAATAAATTATCCAGAGAAAGGCAGCGTAAGAGGAGAAGATAGCCAGGTGTTACTCATTTATAATCTTGGAATTTGGGAGGTTGAGCAAGGGCATCGGGCTAGGTAGGTTACATGGTGAATTTCAATTCTTGTCTCAAAAGGAAAGAAACTATGAGATAATATTGAAGTACAGCATAATTTTTAGAAAATTGATATCTGTGTGTATGTACATATGAGTAAATAAGTTTGTAAGAATGTGTGTTAAAATGTTAGCGGTGTCCCCTACATATATGTAGCAGATGTGCAGTGTGGTCAACATGTGGGTCCCCTAACAATGGGTGTAGGGGCTGTCTCTGACTCTTGTTGCCTGCCTCTAGATCCCTTTCCCTTAGCTGGGCTACCTTGTCTGGCCCCAGTAGGAGAGGATGCGCTCAGTCTTGCTGCAACTTGATGTGTCAGGGTGCATTGATACCCCTTAGGGGCCTCCCCTTCTCTGATGAGAAGAAGGGGGTATGAGGGTGAGCCTGGGAGGGCAGGAGAAAGGGAGCTGGGATCAGGCTGTAAAGTGTATAAATAAATAAATTTTTAAAAAAAAGAATTAAGAAAGAAAAAGAGATGTTAGCAGTGTTACGATAGTTTTGGTTTTAACTTTTATACCTCTCAATGCTGTGCCCAAATTACTTACAAAATTTATTTTTAAATTATTAAAAAAAACTATTTCCATTTAAAACAAACAAATTCAAAATAGATGTATGGCCAAAACTACCTTGAAACACCAGATACAGTAGCACACGCCTTTAATCCTAGCACTTAGGAGGCAGAGGCAGGTGAAACTCTTTGAGTTCAAGAGCAGGCAGAGCTACATAGTGAGACCCTATCAGGAAAAAAATTAAATCAATCAATCGATCAAACAAACAAAACACTTACTTGAGACCATCTCCCATAAAACAACTGAGTTGCCTGTATCTTTACTGTTTGTCTCAGAATTCACCTTGCATTTGAATGGAAATAGTAGGGGGGGTCACCCGGCCTAGTGGCCTGCAAAGGAGCACATCCTGTTCTAGTATTTTAGCCTGAAAGCCCACGTATTATGACCTCTGCTGTTGACAGCACCAGAAACCTTTCAATGATCCCAGGGTCTGCCCCTTCATACTAACTACTCAGGACTTGCTGCTCACAGATAGTCACAGCTAAAAGTGATGCTAAGTGTCTTAAGTTTCCCAGAATAACTGTGTTTGATAAATTGATCCACACATTTTGGAATCTTTCTTTCTTTCTTTCTTTCTTTCTTTCTTTCTTTCTTTCTTTCTTTCTTTCTTTCTTTCTCTCTTTCTTTCTTTCTTTCTCTTTCTTTCTTCTTTCTTTCTTTCTTTCTCTTTCTTTCTTTCTTTCTCTTTCTTTCTTCTTTCTTTCTTTCTTTCTTTCTCTTTCTTTCTTCTTTCTTTCTTTCTTTCTCTTTCTTTCTTCCTTCTTTCTTTCTTTCTTTCTTTCTTTCTTTCTCTTTCTTTCTTCTTTCTTTCTTTTTCTTTCTTCTTTCTTTCTTTCTTTCTCTTTCTTTCTTCTTTCTTTCTTTCTTTCTCTTTCTTTCTTCTTTCTTTCTTTCTCTTTCTTTCTTCTTTCTTTCTTTCTTTCTTTCTTTCTCTTTCTTTCTTCTTTCTTTCTTTCTTTCTTTCTTTCTTTCTTTCTCTTTCTTTCTTCTTTCTTTCTTCTTTCTTTCTTTCTTTCTTTCTTTCTTTCTTTCTTTCTTTCTTTCTTTCTTTCTTTCTATCTTTCGCCTGGACCACTCATTAAAGAAATCAATTCCTTAAGTTCAATATTTGATGTGAAATGTAGGAGTTCCCTTCTTTTAACCTAAAGTTGTCTTTTTCACATTAAAGTGCATAACCTCTTAATTCCAGTTTTCTAGAACCCATGTCTGTGTTTTTTCTACACATCACCATTGTGTGTACTTCTGTGGGGGCAGGGGTATTGGAGACTGAAGTTAAAGTCGTGCTCATGCTAGATAAACACTATAGACAGCACTGTTCTGTGGAGCTATAGAAGTCCCAATTCTTTCAAAATTTTTATTTTGAGGCAGGAAATCTCTAAGTTGCCCAATCTGGCCTCAGATTCACTGTGTAGCCCAGGCAAATCTTGAACTTTCTACCTTACTGTAGCTAGGTTTACAGTTATGAGAAATAGGATTGTTTATCTTGTTTTTCTATAAAAGGCAGTTAGCCCAGCCCAGGCTTAAATTTCCGGAAGCTCCCCTTCTCCTCTACACTGGTTAGCAAACGTCAAACTGTGAAGTTGCCTCCGGTCCCCCAACCAATGGGATGAAACACAGTAAGGACTTATGTCAGGAATAAGACCAAACCCATCCTGGCCACGAGTGCTTGGTAGCCTTGTTTGGATTCTGGTACACCTTTTTCACAGGGAAAAAAAAAAGCCTTGCTGAGCTACTTTGGTTTGTTTCTGTGTTCGTTTGTGCCACACCAAGACTGATCTTTGTTTCCAACCCAAGCATGCACCACTATGCCCGGTTTGAGGTTCTCATTCCCATTTTCCCCATTAGTGGTCAACTTTTCAGACTCAGGCGGCTAATGGTTTGTCCTTCCATGGGTTGCCTTGTTTTATAACCTTCATTCTTTTATTTCCTTTCCTCCTGATTTTGTTCTGTTCCAGTATTGTCTTATGGTTGTTCAAACAGTAGTATATAACCCTGAATATTCTGGGTCCAAGGTACAGTATCATGTCTGCACAGCTCTCAAGTCCGTACAGCAGCTTGAGAGCAGCTAGGCTACTGTTGTAACTACTAGGTGCAGACATTTAGAAGTTTAAGGCCCAACAGCAAAGGAGCAATCAGAGAGCTGTTCTTGTTGAACCTTCCTTTCCTTACAGGAACACATATGCTCTCCACCTTATATTGTCTACTATACAAGAATCCAAACTAAGGATGCAAAGTAAGTTTGATTTGAGGCAGAAAACTTAAAATCAATGAAATAAATACTTTCACGATATAATGTGCAAGCTCTAAGGAATAAGACAGTGCTAATCTCTCAAAGGCCATCTGACAGCTTTGCGACATCAGGGACTTTACTCATTCTTTTACACACGTGTAAAATCTTCAGACAGTCTTGAGAAAATAACCTTTATTTTTTTTTTTTTTGAAAAAAAAAAAAAGAGATGGCTTTGAAGTTTGAAAATCAAAGCAAATGAAAGCAAGGCAGCTGTTTCTCAGTGTAGAAAGGACCGTTCCTAAACTGTGAGAAAGTTAATAAGGATTTCAAAGGGCAGTGATAACTTATATTCTAATGGGCACAGCATTGGGAAGTCCAGGTTGGAGACAAGCAGTTTATGGCAACCAGCACATGAACATAGAGGCTTATCACATCTTCCTGTGTATTTTCCATTATTTCTGCACCTTTCTCTCTCTCTCTCTCTCTCTCTCTCTCTCTCTCTCTTCATTTCCTCTTTGTTTCAGCTTTCTCAGTTTCTCTCTGTCACACACACTCCTTTTCTTTGAAACACGTCATTCCTAAATGTGAGATAGTGTAGACTTAGAGTCTTTTTGTTTTTTTTTTTTTGTTTTTTTTTTCTACCTTAAAATAAACAACACTTTTTTTTTTTTCTTCCACAAAACAAACAAACTAAACTGAGTCCAGGAGCATTTTACTTGTGTGTGGCCCCAATTGATTTTTTTTCCCCTGTGGATCAGTGGCCCTTGAAAGAAAAAAAGGTCCCCACCTTTGTACTAAGGGGTCTTGCCAATTTAATTCTTCTTCAGAAAAGGAGATGAATAACAGTATGGGCAATTAGTTCCTGTGGGTGGGAGAAGGAATTTGGCTGGGTGCAATTTTCTTTGGAAAGAGATAGGCCAGCACAGAGGTTGAAATAGCTGTACTAGTGAAAAATAGAGGGTATGAAATAACTTGGTGGAAAGTTCAGCTGAGAACAGAAACATCTGGGGCTTATTCATGTTTTTTTCTTTATTTAAGAAGTTTTTGAAGCTTTTTTATTAGCTGACTTGACCTCAGATTGAGGAGGAGATTTTTCAAATGTTAAACAGTTTTTTTTCTTTGCATTCCTAAAGTCATATTGTGTTCAGCTTGTTAATGTCTGCACGGGGGGCCTTCGGCAGCCACTGCCAGAGCTGCATGCTTTGGGGACATAGTTCCAGATAGCTGGTATTTCCCTTTCTTGTTGAGGATTTGCATGTGTCCCTTTCATCCATGCATATAGCAGATTCCTCCACAAATAATTGCATTTGACATCACAGTTTTTAGAAAAAAAAGCAGAGGGGAGGGGGAAATCTCCCATTTCCCCCACATAAGACAGCTGGAGGGAAGCAGATTAGACAGGAAAATACATAAACATACCTGGAATGTAGCAGCAGGTAACATTGTCTGTGTTAGTTATGATAATAACTTTCATGTTGGAATATTTATGGCATAGATTCCAAGATGTGTAGGACTTAGAAAAATGCAAACACACACACACACACACCACCACCACCACCACCACCACCACCACCACCAATCAACACTTTGTATCCTGTGGATTTAAGGTGTTTAAAAGGAGAAACAATATCTCAGTGTTCCAAGGTACCTTCCCCTGTTTTTCTGAAAGAAGATTTCAGGTATTTCTTTTGGAGTTTCTAATGGCAGGCGCAAGGGCATCTAGCAGGGAAACACCAAATCTGGCTTGTGGTAGACTGGCCATGATGGTAGGAGGTTGTCTGATTGCGTTGTGGTAGAAATTCCTATTGCTCGAACCCTCGGAATGGGAGGCACTCTGCTGATGTTGACAATGGGGGGCAGTTAGTCTGTCTACTGAAATTATGAGCAGAAAAAAAACTTTCTGCGTTAGAAATTAACTGGTTCTACCTAAACAGAAGCCCTCATTCTTACTGGTCTGCAAAATGTTCTGTGGGTCAAGCTCTTAGAGGTTAAGTCAGTGATTTGGATTTAACTCTCCTGCTAACTGCTCCACCTACAGAGATTTCATGTGAGCAAAAGAATTCAAACCAATCTCCAAGAAGTTGACATTAAAAAATGTTTGGCGTTATTCTGGCACAGATGTTGTACATTCTGTATTGAGTATGTGGTCTATGCCAGGCTCCTTGATTAACAGCTAGAACACAGACGGGCAGCTCAATAAATCAAAACACAGTACTTGAGCTCTGCCTCGAAATATTGATTGTTTGTTTGGCCAACAAGTGCCAGGTACTCTGTTCGGCCCTGGGAATATGAAGAGTCCCCAAGATGAGTCAAACACAGTTCTGCTCTCAAAAGCCCTTTGGCTTCATAGGGGTGACAGATATAAACAATCACAATACTAGGCAGAGATTTGAAGACAAGTCCAAAGAAAGTGTTGTGAGAGTAGAGATGAAACAATTCGATTCAGCTGCAGGAATCAAGAAAGAATTTGTGGAGGGAATGATATTTGAGAGGATTCCTTGAGAATAAATAGCACGTCAACAGGGATAATCATAAAAGTCTAAGAGAACCGTTTGGATAAAGTGCGCAGGTGTGAAGTAGTGGGGCTTATTTGGAGAATATTGATGAGAGAAGGTATGTGGGGATGTTATGGGAAGTGAAGTTGGAATAGTAAGGGCAAGCATACCAGACACTATCAGACCTTTGAGTTAAGAGTCCAAGGATAAAGCCTAGACATAGGAGCTTTATTTAAAAATCTGAAGAGTAAGTCAGCCAGGGTACTTGGGGGATAGTATTAGAAACAGCCTCTGTTCTTTGGAGTTGCACAACTCAATTAGAAGCAAGGCACTCATACACTTTGAAAATAGAAAGACCTAAGTAGTATATAGCATTAAATGAGTACCAGCCAAGGGGTGGGTATGGGGGAGCACAAGGTATGTATTGGTGAATCACACTTTCCAGGGCAACTTGGAGCCTTGGCACCCCCTCCCCTTCAAATTCAACAATCTTCCTAAACAAAACCTGCTACAAACCAGAATCATACTTCACATGTCCATACCAAATAAATGGCTGGGGAGATAGGGATACAGCAGAAAGGACTGAGAGACAATTCATTTTTAGTCTGGGAAAATAAGAAAATTAACTGATTATAAAATCCAGGAAATTGGTTTGTTCCTGTTTTGTTGTGAATACAGGGCCCCTAATGTATTTTGAAAGCAATAATTAGCGATACAGAATGGAATAAGCAGGTAGGCGGCCACATACCTCTTTTGCTTTTTTGATTTTGTTTGTTTGTTTGTGAGACGAGGTTTCTCTGTGTAACCCTTTCTGTCCTAGAACTTACTCTATAAACCAGGGTGGCCTGGAATTCAGCCTGCCTCTGCCTCTACCTCTGCCTCCTGAGTGCTGGAATTAAAGGCACGCACCACCATCACCCTGCTCCTTCCTTGCCTTTGTAAGGTATGAGAAAGGCAAGTTTTTCCTACCAGCGTGTGAGGTTTAGAGGATACAAGCTTTCTCATCATGTCTGAACATACAAAGGGGGTTGACACTTACTGCTACTTAGAGATTCAACTCAGTGGCCTGTTCTTTGATCACTAACCCCTGAGTGGGGAACAGCCTTAGAAGGCCACAGAGGAAGACATTATAGCCAGTCCTGATGAGACCAGATAGCTAGGGTCATATGGAAGGGGAGGAGGACCTCCCCTATCAGTGGACTTGGGGAGAGGTATGAGAGAAGAGGAAAGGAGAGTGGGATTGGTAGGAGATGAGAGAGGGGGCTACAGCAGGGATACAAAGTGAATAAATTGTAATAAATAAAAAATAAATAAATTTTAAAAGAAAGAAAAGATATTCAAGTGTTTAGTGATGGCTTATTTTGCATACCAGGTGGTTACAAGCCATTATATTTTTGGCCTCTAAGAAGTTCATAGAGGTAAATGATAATCCTTGAGTGACTCAATGTTCCCCAAATTGAGTTCCCTTCTGGATAACATTATGCAAATCCCAGAGGTGGTCCTGGAAGGAAATTGGGGAAGGGCTTACTGGAAGTGAACTTCTGGTTCTCCCTTTGAATTTGTGACTAAGGCATCTGCTGCCTTTTAAAGCATCCTTCTCCCGAGTTCATTTCCATCACCCTGTAACACAAGGACCAGTGCACCTGCCCTGTATTGGAAAGGAAATAAGTGTCAAAGTGAGAACAGAATAAGAACAATTGGCTCATTCCACATCTCTGTGGGACTGGAAAATAATCACTCTTCACACTGTGTGTTAAGGGGAAAGGGAAGGCAGCCTCACTGGAAACAAATGTTATATTGTGGCTTGTGTGCATATCCACTCCAGACATCATTCATTGAAATCACCCTCAAATAATGGCAAGCTCTTATTCAGAAATAAGGTTGCCAGAAAGCGTGCTTTCTTGAATAGCAGGGAGATCTACTAGTCAAGCCACAAGCTGCACCCTCTCTTAGAGTAAAACTGGATCCATACCACAGCACATGGTAACAGCCCTAGAGAATTCCCTTTCTAGTAAGATGTGATGCCAAGATTGTAATGACTCTGTGGCATTAAAGATCCTGTAGCACTGCTTAAAAGGGTGTTTGCTCTGACCTTCTTGGCCAAAGTTCACATCTGGTAATTGCGTCTGTTGACACTGGCTTTCCTTGTCCTTTCAGCTGCACACAATATTGCCTGTCTTGCATCCTGTCTTGACTGCTTGTACGATCTCGCTATGTGCTATGAAACAGCTATGTTGCACCCAGCAGGAATGCATGTACAAAGCCTCTGAGAGTACCAAACTAGAGAAATGTTGACTTGACAGCATCGTTTTGTTTTGTTTTGTTTTGTTTTCTTCTGTAAGGCAGTAAATAGAAATGTATGAAACAGATTCAAACTGTTAAGGATAAATCGTTAACTCTGTGCTTCGGAGTAAACATGTAAGTAAACGTGCAGAGTAGCACGTGCAAGGCCAGGTATGCCAAGGGATCAACAAGGCCCATTAGAGATAGGGAAGGAAAAACAGAATGTTGTTGTTGTTGTTTGGGGTTTTTTTGTTTTGTTTTTTGTTTGTTTGTTTTTGTTTTGGTAGTAATTCTGAAAGATGGCTTGTAATTTCCGAATAACATGTAAGGAATTCTCGAGTCTGCCGAAAGGGAGTCAGCTACTCTTTATGTGAGTCTTTGCAGCTTCCAAGCATACAAATGTGTTTCATCTTCCCAACCCTGAGAGGTGTAGCCATAACTGTTAGCTAAATGGTATCATGTAGAAAACTAGGAATGAGTTCAGTTCCTGGATATGCCCAAGGTCTCACTCTAGCAAGTGCGAGAAACAAAGAGATTTTGAATGAGGTCAGTTGGCTCCAGTTGCTTTTACTGTAGAGCACACTGAAACTGAGGAGTAGTGTGTAGGTTGTGTTTTGACGACTGGAGTGTGGGTATGTGTGTTAAACACTGAGTAGCTAGAATTCTGGAAGGCCCAGAGGTCTCTCTTTTTAACACCTGAAGATAGGGAGCAAAATTAGAAAATGGTAGCTATTTTTAAAACTTAGAAATCTTGTAGATACACATCTTACCTCATCATACAACTGCACTATTCTCTAGGTACTTTAGGTTGTCTACTTCTGGCTTTGTCCTAGACATCTCCAGGCACCATGCCATAACTCAGATAAGTGTTTTATTTTCACTTCTGTGTTCTTAGATAAATAATAATATTGTGTTTCGGTAAAATTCTCAAAAGCAAGTCATTTACTCATCAAATGTGGTACGTTTTCTTACAGATAACATCGTTCTTTAAATTTGTTTTACTACATTTTCAGGGTGTGTGTGTGTGTGTGTGTGTGTTTTCCTCATGTGCGAGTGTGCATCGAAGCATATCTATGGAGATCAGAGGATACTTGTGGGAGTCAGTTCTCTCCTTCCACCATGTGGTTCCCAGGGATAAAACTCAGGCATCACGTTGATGAAGAGAAGCTTTATCTGTTGAGCCATTTCTCTGAACCAGATGCATTGTTGTGAAATATTGTCTGTGGGATCCACGGGGCAAATTAGGCAAGAGAGAAAAAAGCTGAAACATACTAGTAGAGGAAAAAAAAAAAAAACATGTATGTTTTCTTGGATGTATGTTTTCTTGGGAACAAGGGAAAAGAATACAAATATTCGAAAATGGAAGAGAGGTGGAAAAGAGATTTCATAAGAGTAATAATTGAGTTAATTTAAAAGTGTCAACTTCATGGAGCTAATGTGTCTCCAGGCTAATGGAATAATTACAGGTGGTTGAGTGTTGGAATAGGAAAGAAGACACCACTGGCTAAAAGAGCTAGCTTCATACTGAGTTGGACTCCAGGGGCAGGTATTTTAATCCAGGCTTAAGCTCTTCATTTGTCATATTAACTAGTATAAGATCTCCCTTTTGGCAAACATATTTTAATTTCTTGATTGAAGTATAACTTACATTTTATAAATTCACACATTATAAATGTACAATCTGAAGAGTTTGGGTTTTTTTTGTTGTTGTTGTTTATTTGTTTTGTTTTTGGAGACTGGTTTTTAGCTGTCCTGGACTCACTTTGTAGACCAGGCTGGCCTTAAACTCACAGAGATCCACCTGCCTCTGCCTTCAGGAGTGCTGGGACTACAGGTATGGACCACCCCACCTGGCTTCAGTTGGGCAATTATTAGCCTACTCCATTTTGAAATATTTCCACTACCCTAACAAGTTTGCCATAACAGTTTTAAGACATTATTTACTCTTACCTCAGTCTTGGGCAGCCACTAATATACCTTCTGTCCCTGTCCACTTGCCTCTTCTGAGCATTTCATATAAATGAACATTATACAAGATGTGTGGCTTGTGCGTGTATTTGGCCCCTTTCATTTAGCATAATGTTTGAACTTTGACCTGTATTGTAACATGTATCTGTTCTTTGGTGGTTTTTTTATTACTAAATATTACTCCTTGTATAGCCATATATTTTGTTTATTCAGTCACCAATTGATGGACATTTGGATTATTTCCCAGTTTGGAATTGTGTGAATAATGCTGCTAAGAACATTCACATACAAACCTTTGTGTAGACAGATGTTTTTAATTTGGGGGGGGGTAGATTCCTTAGCAGTGTAATAACAGGGCCATATGATAAATATACACTTAAGTTTTTTGAGAAACAAGCCAAGTATTTTTGAATGTGATTGTACCGTCTTGCTTTCCCACCAGCAATGTATGAAGTTCTAATTTGCCCATATGCTTTTCTATATTTAGTGTTGTCATTCATTGATCAAACTTTCTAGCTGCTTTTATTGGTATCTCACTGTGATTTTAATTCTCATATCCTTTTGAGTGATGCTTTTAAGAACTCTTCATATATCCTTGGATGGGATACCCATTCGTTACAGTTTAATAAGGGACAGAAATGAAATAATGTGAATGAGGTAGTTTGTCCTCCCTTCTTTGCCCTTCCCTCAGTTTTTGGCTCTTTATGTATTTGTTTGCGGAAGTGTTTGTTTGTGTGTTTATATATGTGTGTGTATATATATTTATTTTTATTTTGCTTTGCTTTGTCTTGAACTAAAGCACTGTAACAATACCCAGTGTCTTTGGGGACACTGATAATCATTTAAGTGAGTTAGGACCAACTACGCTGCTTGAGGTAAAATATTACGAGGTGCTGTTCTATGTATTATCTTACTGCCTCTTCAGAAGTGTTCCATGAGGGATATACTCCATTGTCTGCTTTTTACACATAAGGATAATGACTGGATAATGTGCAAAATGGGAATCAAGTGATAAAATAGTGATTCCAAGTCTTTTTGTTTATTGGGTGCTGGGTATGGAATCTAAACGCTTTCCCACTGAACTAATGTCCAGCCCCTGTAACTTAGTCTTAATACTAGGTCTCCAAAACCCCTATTCTTTCCAGTGTTGTGGCAAGTGGCCACCCTTGAAGGTCCATTGTTGGGTGTCATGCTTCAGAATTCCCGCAAAACCCAGACCAGCATCTTTAGGATATAAAGCTTTAGGTCAAGCTTTCAGGAAGCATTTCCTTCCTAACCTGATTAAAATGGATTGGCCCATTTTCCCTTGGCCCAGATTTCTGAGTCTCTGTGTTATAGACAACCTTATTGTAATCTGGAAACAATACAGACTCAGACATCTGTTGAGAAAAGGAAATCTAATAGATGAGGTGGCATATTACAATTGGAGATTATTTTAGGAAGAAAACAGTTTATTTAAACCAACTAAACAATGTTCAATTGACAATGTGCTAAGTTGTAGGTCAAAATATTGTTACAAATTAAGAGGATAAATGAGGCTATTAATATATTTAAAATGTATTGTTATTTGGTTGTCCTTAAGGTTTTAAGGAAATTGTATCTGACTGAATAGATGAGGAAATAACACTTTTATGTCATTCAGGAGAACATTTTAAAACCTTTTTCCTGCTTAACTTTAAAATAATTACAAATGTATGTATTTCAATATTTAATATCTATGTGAAACTTCCAGATTACCTTGCATACTCAGTCTAACATAAACACACACACAACCACACACACTTTGTTAGATTAGATATTTTGGTAAGGGTTGGCAAGTATGGCCTTTATTACTAGAACATACAGGAAAAATATAAGACATTGTTGCCTTCCCCTAAAACTCTGTAAATCATGGAGCAATACAAAAATCACCCAAAATAAAACAATGAGTTCCTAAGCACCAACTAATTCAAATATGAAAACAATCAGAATTACCAGATGGAAGAGATCACTAGAAATTGATAAACTGTCCTGTCACCTGTGGAGTAATCTTGCCCTCAAGTAGTAAATCTTAACTGCTCATAAGCTAAACAAAAACTCATCTATCCTGATAAAAGAATTTATACTCATCCATTTGCCCTGGAGTCTTGTGCTATATATGATGCACAGACTTTTTATTCCTGTGACTTTTAAAATTCCTCCTGAAAGCACAAGGAAGAAATGCTTTAAAAATTACCATTAATCAGAAAACTACCATGAAATAGGTCCTCAGACCCCTTACAACAGCTACTAAAATCAAACCAAACCAAACCAAAC
Source organism: Meriones unguiculatus (assembly GCF_030254825.1). NCBI lineage: Eukaryota > Metazoa > Chordata > Mammalia > Rodentia > Muridae > Meriones > Meriones unguiculatus. The sequence goes on from NC_083369.1 coordinate 121,040,305, forward strand.
AACATAAACATTAAGTCTGAGTGTTAATGAGGGGAGAGGAAGTTTTAACCTTTGTACACTGATGGTAGGAATGTAAAAAAAAAAAAAAAATGATAAAGCCATTATGGAAACCGGTCTGACAGTTGTTCCTCATAATGTTAAAAATGAAATTATGCTATGATGTAGGAATTTGGCTTCTGGTAATTATATCCAAAAGAATCAAAAGCTAGAGATATTTGCACACCTATGCTCATAGGAGTGTCATTTCCCACAGCCAAGATAGGAGCTACATTTCCATCAGCAGATGGGTGAGCACAGTGTGGTTACACACATGGTTACTTGACTTTAAAAGATGGTTCTGTCAGGTTGTTAGAACATGAGTAAATCATGACGACATCACAGCGAGTCTATCAGAAAACAATTCCACTTACATCTAGAGTGGTCAAACTCATTATAAACACACAGGAGAATGGTGGCTTGCAGGATTTTTCAGAAGAAGGAAATATTGAGTTATCATTTCATCTATAGAGGTGAGATTGCAAGATTAACAATTTCTTGAGACTGGCTGTACAACAATGTGAAGGTAATTAATGCTATTGATGTGTGCCATTAAAACAGTTACAGTAGTCAGTGTTGAGCCGAGGAAGTGGCACTTGCCTCCAAGCCTGACAATGGAAGTCCAGTCCCTGGCACCCACATGGTAGAAACCGAGAACTGACTTCTGAAAGTTGTTCTCTGAACTTTACTTATATCCCATGGCACATGGCCATCTGCAACACAGATAAATTTAAGTGCAATGCATGTTTTTGAAAGATAATGGATTTTATGTGATGTACAACATAGCACAAATAACTTTTAAATATGTTCTATGTTGTGAAATAAGGAAACCGTACTCTAAGCCAAATTCCATTCATTTATAGAGGGATTTCTCAGAACCTTACCGCGGACTGTGCACCATGACTCTATAAGAGGACACACAGCATTCAACATTTTCTCAACCTATACGACTATGGATCTAGGTTTCCAATGCATTATGCAACTTCCTCCATGTACTGCTAAGAGCCCTTTACGAAATGTTACTGTACAAACTGGTGGTGACCTAAGCTCTTAGCCCTCTATCAGACATTTTATTTCAAAGAGATGCCTGTGTAATTAACGCCTATGCAAAAGGAATGTGTCTCTAAAGAGACAATGTTAATCCTCGCCAATGCCTAAGGTTTAGGACACCTGGACACCTAGCATCTCACAGATCTGTGCTTGCCAACAGCCAAATTCTTCCCGTTTGCAAGGTCAGCCTGGCATTTTGACAATGGTGAGAGGAGACCATCAGAGTTAGTAACTCTGCTTAGGAGAGACCCATCTTCATTATATATGTGATCCTAGAGTTGTCTGGCTTCCTTAAGCCATCCAGTTCTTCTAATACAAGGAACCAGCATTTCCAAGAAAGAACTTTAATGCTGTTCAGTAACATGTGGATGAACAGAATTTAGATCAAAAAAGGGGGCGGGGGTGATGAAACTTGGGTTGAATGTCTTCATGTGTAATTCAAAATAGAAGGTTGCTTGTAGGTTTATACATGCTATAGTTGAGTTAAAGGACAACAACATGGTTAAAAGCCAAGAATTTCTTCCATGAGCAGGTAAAAAAAAAAATAGCTGACATTCTCCATTGTTTTACTAAAGGCTCCAAATGACTTTTCCAGACCTGCAGTTTGTAAGCATTTTATTAACGTTTCATTAGCAGTTATTCCTTACTGTGTCAAACCTAAAATTAGAATCTGATTTCCTGACATTGTCCCTCCCACAAATAAAGCCTCCAATAACTAACTCTGTGTTTCTTCTAATGGGGAGAACAATGATTCAGTCTTGCTGTGGTGGCTCACGCCTTTAATCCCAGCCCTCAGGAGCCACAGGCAGGCGGATCTCTGTGAGTTCATAGCCAGCCTGGTCTACAAAGTGAGTTCCAGGACAGCCAAGGCTACACAGAGAAACTCCGTCTCAACAAACAGACAAACAAACAAACAATATCATTCCAAAATTAGTTCCCCTTTCCTCTTTTTAATATTCTCAACCATACACTGTCAGAGCTGATAAAAGACTTAGGGTTCATGTGGCCCAGCTTTCTCTCTGGACATTAGCGAAAACAAAGGTCCAGAGAACAGAGAGGTTAAAAAAAAAAAAAACCTCCCACCAAGGCTAACAGAGCTGAAAATACATGACTGCTTATCTAGTGCTCATTCTGCCACACTGTGCTTCCTCATTAGAATATGATCGGCAAGAGCTGGATAGATTTGTTGCTCTAGGTCAATTTTGTTTATAGTTTATTGGACCAGCAAATAACAGGGGTTTTATTTGAGTGTCAGAATATGATTTCTCATAGGTAATGCAATTTGTAAGCGGTGCATGAAATTTAAAACCTGAAATAAATCAGTGCTCACAGCATGTAAGCATGCACAGTAAACTGTAGTCTAACATTTTGTCTTAGGTGCAAACGTATAACGATTAGGGCACATGTATCCACTGAAATTCCTTGGTAGTTTTGATTTGCATTCGCCCTGTAGCAGACTCTGAAGGGAATTTTTATTAGGAATTACCTGGCTGTATTATGCATGATATATCCTCTTTGTTAGTGATATAAACACTGTGGCGCTAAATGAAAACTAGAGAATAGCTGCCTTGATAGGAGTGCTTGTCTAGAGTATAATGGAAATAAAAATGCATGATGCCTGACAATAAAGAAGGGCTCTGCAGTCATGTTATCTGCTGGCTGATTAATAGAATGGTGTGTGTGCAGTTAAGGCTGCACAACATTCACCAACTTCAAATCCATTAGCAATCAACCAGTTAGATTGAACCTAGCTAGTGTCTCATTTCATAGTTCTCTTCGGACGTTCTTAAAACATGGCTCTAGTTACATTGCAATGTCCTGGTTTTGATAGTTAACACAGAAGAAACCCCTAACCTAGTAAGCAACACAACTAGTTTCTGAATGCAATCACTGACATAAGTAGAGTCTAATTCTTTTAGCATACTTAATCAGTGACCTTTATATGGAACACTGAAAAAAAAAAAACAACAACAACAACAGCAAAAAAAAAAAAAAAAAAACAGCAAATTTGATCATCATTAAAACACTTAAACTGTTGGGGCTGACTTCATGGCTCAGTGATTAAGATGACTTGCTGCTTTACCAGAGATCCAGATTTGATTCCTAGTACCTACATGGTAGTTCACAACTCCATAACTCTCAGCTCCAGAGGATCTGAGGCTTCTGACCTCCCTAGTACCACACACATACATGGTACACATATATATCCATTCAGTCAAAACCCGTATACACATAAAATTAATAAATACAAAACATTTTAGGAGATTTCTATGTCTGTATTTATAAGAGTTTGATCTTTTGTGTTTTTGTAATTTTGTTTTCAGTATGGGAAATACTGGTTTTATAGAATAAGATGGGAACTTCTTTTTCTCTCCCATCTTTATAGAAATAAAATGGTATTGTTCAACAACTGGTATAATTGACTGCTGACATAGCTGTTCCTGAACTTGCCTTTGCAGAAAGTTGTTTCAAGGTACAAAATCAGCATAAGATCTTATTTTCTGTAAGTGAGGTGGTTGGTATAATCTCCATTCAGTAAATGTAGATGCTAGGACATGGAAATTTTAACCAGGAACAAGGTCTTGGGTGAATTATAAAGATAGATTTTGCCAGAGTGGGGGACATGGCACATGAATGCGGCACCACAGTTAACACAAGTGAACTGACAGACTGTGGATAGTCGAGAAACCACTGGAAAAGACTGGGTCCTCTAGAGAGGAAACAAACCGTGTCTAGTTGTAAGTATTGTTTCTTTGTTAATCCCTAGTCAGCTAGCCAACACAGTAAGAATGTTCCGTGAATTACAAGGATGCAGTGAAACAGGGACGTGAAAAACAATTGGCATATATCATCCTTTCCCATACAGTTCTGAAGGGAAATTTCACAGAGCCATACAGCGTTTAGGTGGGGCTCTCTAGAAGTAAGGCAATGTTTCTAAATATGCAGGTTTTACCCATAGGAAGGCTAATACCTAAATGCCTCGAGCGAAGGAATGGTTTTCCCGGTTGAATTAATGGAAACGAATTTTTATTACTGGCTTTGTATACCTAGGGAAAAGAAACAAATGTCAAGCTGGGGAAGGGTGAGATGGGGACATGTTTTAGGATGGTTGAAGGAATTATTTAGTAACATTAGCGTTCTCTAAACCCCTGTGGCCCTCCATGTTTTACACGAGTTGTCACAAAGTTTAGTACTTTCCACTAATCAAAGGGCCTGTGAAGGCGTGGCTATTTATGCCTACGAATTTCTGGCCATTGTCTCTTTGGTTTTGCTGAGAGGGCGCTTGTAGTGGAAGGTCTCTGTCCTGTCACCTCAGATGATTATGTTAGAATGCAGTTTGAACTTATGGAGGCACTACAGACAGTTTTACCAATGGTTACATGATATTTGTTCCTGCCTCTTTTCAGAAACAAAAATGTTAAATAGGAGCCATCTGACATAAAGACGGAGCTGTACAACCATTACATATGTGCTTAGGGCCTAGGTCAATCTCATGCATGCTCTCTGGTGGGTGGTTCAGTTTCTGTGGGTACCTATGTGCCGGCCCGGTTAGTTGATTCTGTAGGTTTGCTTGTAGTACCCATATATTTCTTAGGCTGTGTATTCTGTTACCATTCCCTGCTCATGCACAGGCACTGTGTTGCCATCCTCCTTGCAGGTGATGTCGCCATGTTTGGCAAAGAATTTAGGAGTCCAACAAGACAATGAATTTAGGAAGGAGAACGTCCTTTCCCTCTTATCATACTTAAACTCATTTTGCAGCTCTCAAGTCCCTTTGCCTCTTTTCACCAACGTGAACTGAATTTCTGTACTGTCTCCAAGGATACAGCACACAGGTAGCATTCCTCATAGAATCTAAATCTTGAAAGCTGGTTGTGTGGTTGGAAGATGCTCTGTGTGTTACCCGTACGGACCTGCTGTCCTCATCTGTAAAATCAAGAGATTGGACTTGAACTGTGTAATCAGTCAGATCCCTTCCAAGTCAATATTATTCTCTGTTTTCCCCCTTAGGAAGGCATTAAATATAATACTGAGCACTTCTGTGTGTTCAAAACTTCTAATAAATCCTTTGTGTCCACACTAAATGCCATCCTCTGAGAGGTGGGTTTGCTGGTTTCTTCCCCTCCTTTCTTGTTGCACTTAACCAGGGCACTCACTGTATGTCTTCAAAGCTAAAAATTATCATTCTATCCAGAATCATTAAATGAATCTAATGCTTGGAATGTGTGTCTGGTACCCATTGTAAGGTTAAATTTCTGGGAAAGGGAAAAGGGAGAAGATGTTAATTGAGTATGACTTTTTGGAATCTCAGAGGATGGTAGGGAAACCCATGTCAGAACTGGTCAAGACATTCTTCCATATTGATCTCATGAAGAGAAATATAGAAAGGTGGAGCTATAGATGTGTGTTAGCTATAATTCGTTGTGAGTTTTTCTTTTTCCCTCCCACACTTACATTCTCTTATTCCTGTCATTCTATCACCACTGTCATCACCAAATCCTTTTAAGGGCTAGGGAAGGAGTCCAGGTAAGATAGCCAATAACTTAAGTCGTGGAAATAAGCAAAATGTGCATAAAAATATCCACTAGAGACAGGCAGCAGAACAAAGAATTTACCATCATCTCCACCAACATGTACCTAGCCAAACAGCATAAGATCAAACTCTCCCCAGCACTGAGTATACTTTGGCTACACTTAGCTACATAATGCTCTTTCCAGACCTTGTGGTTAAATTCTAATAGGCTTCTTGGGAAAATCAAGAGCTTGTCTCAGGAATGGACAGGAACGGTTGGTGTGAGCCAGTAGGGAAAATGGTTGGTGTGGTTTAGAATGAATGAATAAGAAGAAATGATAAAAGAGACCCAGACAAAAATGGAAATGATTATATTTGTAGTAGGTCGAATCCTGTTCACACTTCAGAGAAGTAAAGTTAGCCCCAAGGCCAACATACTCCAAATGAAACAGTTCTTGGCTTAGGGACTGAAAGGAGAATGTGAACGTTGGTTTAGGCAAGTGATGAATAACATAATTCTGTAAAGGTTAGTTTTGGCAAATGTTAAATCAAAAATATTTCTTAGGCTTACAATCAACCAAGCAGAAAGTATTATTGCTTTAAAATCCTGTGCATGTATACATGGAATTTACTAGACTTAAATTTGTACGATGGCTGCCAATATCAATAAATAATAAATGCAATGAGACTGGTTTAGTAGGAGAGTCCAACAAGACAATAATGCATTCAGTGTCTTATTGGTTAGACTTTATTTGAAGTGCATTATTCATAATATACTTTTAAAGTGTCCTAAGAAAGGGCTGGTGATATGGCTCAGTCATTGAGGTCGACTCTTCAAACCCAGTGCCTGATGACATGGCTACTTTGATTCATGCATAACAGCTATTTTTAGAGTTAAGGATTCTCATTCTTGACCCTAAGTTCATTCTCTAGCTCTAAAGAAGAGGGGTGGGGATTGTCCTAAGTAATCACCAAAAGCAGAGTTCAAATTCCTTCTCTATTGGAAAATACCAGAAGTTCCATTTCACACTCCTTCACCTCCTAGTTGACCTTGCCATTTAAACCTGTTAAAGTATGGAAACAAAAACTATGCCATAAGACAGTAGTCAATCATTTGGCAGATGCCGTACCCAACTAAGCTTGCCAGGGGCACACTAAAAAGTTCAATGTTTAAGTGTTCCTCTGAGACCAAAGTCTTCTGAAACTGTGGTGGTGAATTCTGAAGAGGCAGCCATTTCAGTATCTTGAATGCTTCATTTACAAAGCAACTTCTTTTTTTTCTATTTAAAATAAAATTTAAATAGAAAAATATTACTTTCAAATGTTTTATTTAAAATAATTATCCAAGTGTCCCTAAGTTACCTTTTATGTAAGGAAGCTTGAAGGACATAGAACACTACTTGTTGGTTTCTTCTCTTACAACCTTTAAAGATGTACGATGAGACGTGAACATTGTAATTGTTCTGCTTCCTGTTCCCCGCTTCCTGTTCCCCACTTCCTGTGAGAGGCCATGTCTCAAGACTGCATAGCCTCAGAGTTAGAAAGAGAAATGTCAGAAATTTTCTGACCTCCAAGAAAACTAAATCTCAGCATAGTTTTCTATCCAGTCCCAGCTCATTTACTTGTACCAGATGCCTTGGGTCATTTATTTTCCTTCAGAATACTACTGTGCTACCTTAACTATCAGAAACATTTCAAATTTTAGATTTTTCAAATGGTATGACAAAGAGGAAAACTCGTTTTTACTTAAAAAAAAAGATTTTGGTCTTGCAAGAAAGTAAGAATCTTTGATAGGGAAACTAGAGACGTCTTGCTAATTCTCAGTAGGTCAGAGGTCCCTGGGAAGGGTAGTAAAACATCACCTCCCCACCCCCGAGTCACTGAGGTTGACTCTTCAAGTGCAGTGCCTGATGACATGGCTGCTGTGATTCATGCATTGAGGCTACTTTTAGAATTAGGAATTCTCATTTCTCAAAAGTATAAGCACAAGATGCCTATTTGGAATGGATCCCATTTATGTCTCCGTAACCTCAGTTCCCCAAGGAAATATGTAACTTGGTACTTTCTCACCCTGGGGCCCTTTGTCAGTGGCTCTCATCTCAACGTGGTGATTCCTTTGGAAAGCGGGCAGTGGCCTGGGGTTTCACAGGTGCATTTGAAACAGATTTTCCTTCCAGAAAAAGAAAATATCTCATCCTTCTATCTTCTCACAGTGGTTTAAAACTGATACAGGGACAAGCATGCCTGTAATCTTTAGCAGAAGGGATGCTCAGGGTCAATGACCTCCAGGGGAAAGCTTGACTTGCTCACCTGCCTTTCTGTTACCTTCCTAGGTTGGCACTTTGCTGCCAAAGCTTGCCAATCAGCCTAATTGGGATGAGCTTCTTGGAGCAACTTTTCTTACAACTGCAGCTCGGTGAGGCCTTTAGTTTCTAAAACAGAGGCTTATTCAAGGAAATCTGGAGACCCTTGAGGGAGCTCCAGAACGCATCTTTAACAGACTGGCAGACTAACCTAACAGCAAGTATTTGGCTATGGACTAGGAAAGGTTCACTAGTTGGCTAAGGGAGCCTCAACCATTAAGGTCTTAAGGTCACCATATTCTTGTGGGTTAGTTAGCTCACTTATTTAAGAATATCATTTTACTCTCTTCCTCTTTGACTCTACTTCACTTTGTCAGAGGTTAGAGGATCCAACATCTGGAGAGAAATACAGCATCAGCCTTTGAGTGTCACCCAAAAATGTAAATGATGGCCCTCAGCCATTCACCTTATCTATGCATCTGGTTTAGCTATCAAGCCTCTACATCCAAGTCCTTGCTGGGAATGAGCTGTTAGTATACTCGGGCAACCACAAGGGAAGTGATAGGGGCTGGGATACATAAAATTCATTTCTTATTTCATTTGTTTACCCATTAGTTTATCCTTTCCATTATCGTGCAGATCCTATGTTTGTCCCAAGTTTGAGCTAGAGTATAAAGCCCTTCCTTTCTTGGTACTATTCCAGACCCTAGCTAAATCTTACTGTAAATACCCCTTCATAAAGTTTTTATTTTGTTTTCAGGGACAGAATCTATACCAGGCTGGCCTCAAACTTGGAATTCTTCTGACTTTGCCTCTTGATTACTGGAATTCCAGGTATGCGCCACTATGTCCAGCCTTTTTACAGGCATTTAGGCTAAAAACAGACATATTGCCTAATATTTCTCCCTAGACCAATGTACTACTTTTGTGAAATAAAGCTAATGATATTTCTGCTCTTGTCTCTAAGGGTTCTGGAGAGGATCAACTGAGAAGACAGATAAGGAAGTGGTTGTAATTATTAAAGTAATGCTAATAGTAGTAAGAGAATAAATAACATTAAAAGATTAATGGTGCCATAATTAGCTGTACCTAGGCTGTAACTGAATGGTAACCTGTACCTAAAAATATTCAGAATTCATTCTGTGCTTCATAAATAGTGAATATGTAACAGTAACATCATTATGCGAGCCTTTAATCACATACTAAGCTCAGTGCTTTATTCAGTTCCCGCAGTTACATGGTGTGAGAGACAAGTAGAAGTTATTGCCATGCCCATCTCATAGATAAGAAACATAAAACTAAGAGAACTTAAATAATTTGTTTACAGTACTAAGGCTGGCAGGCGATCATGTACAGATTTGCAGCCAAGTTTTCTGACTCCAGAGTATAATTATTAAAGCCTTCATCCTCTTGGTATGCCTCCTCTCTAAGAAAGGCAAAAAGGCTATAGGGTCCTAAGATACCAACTGAAAATCCTTAATCTGGTCAGTTGAAACCCTAAGTGCTCCAAAATCCAAAACCATATGAGTGACAATATGACACCATGAGAACAAAACTTTCCAGCAATATACTTGGTTTCATGCATGGAAGTAGTGAAAACTCTGGGCAGTGTACATAAGGTAAATATGCCATAGAAATGGATTTTGTATTTAGACTTGCATCCCATCCCTAATATACCTCTTTGTATATTTGCAAATATCCCAAAGCCCATGGTCCAACACATTTCAGTTAAGGCAGACTTAGCCTGTATTGATAACAGTATTGGAAATTTTCTAGAGGTAGTAAATGGCTTTTTCAAACTACAGATAACTATCACCTCAAATGGTGTGAATTCCATGAATTCCATCCTCAGTGCTTCTTTAACATTCCAGTTTGTCTTATTACCCAGAGAATCGATATTCAGTAGAGAGGTGTGTCTTCACACAGTTCAGTGTTTGCTTACAAAGATGAAGTGACACTCATAGAAGTGGCAGAGAGAGTAGGCGTGAAGGCTGAGAGAAGGTGTGGGAGAGAATTCCAGTCAGGAGCACCTCTGAAAGCACATCCTCTGGCAGTCCTGCTGCTCCTAGTCTTCTAAACGTCCGTGAGTGTTTCCTTGGGGCACAGATCTTTCCTTCTCTTCCTGGGAGCATTCAAATGGGTTTTCTCATACTTGAAAAGATCCCACCCACATGATTTTCTGATACCTTATGGTGTGGCCATAGCACTTTACTTGGCATTACTGACAAAGCCTGTTGAACAAGCCTTTTATCTCTGTTGGTATGGTGGGGGCTGCTCTCCCTTCTCCCTCCTCAATTTCTCCTTCCTTGAAGTCATTATCAGTATCCTGAACATCAGGGTTCATGTGTCAGAGAACTCAGTACTTTGTCAGGAAATGCAATGTGTCCATTCCTCCATGTAATGAACATTTATTGAATGTTACCTTACTTGGTGACAAATGCCATGATAGACACAGGTAATCGTGGCAGATTGTATCACTTCTTTAGTCTATTACAGATGCAACAAGGAAATGTGTAATTGCAAATTGTAGCAAATCCTGTGAGAAGCATCCACAGCATTCTAAAATGTAAATGTCGATACTTTCAGTTTTTTGTAGAGTTAGTAGTGTTAGTCCCCATTTTTACAGTTAAGTTCAGTGGGGCTAAGTGACTTATCTAGAGTCACACAGTCAATTGGCTGGATAGAGATTTAAATGCATGCTGGTCATATTCCAAAGCTCACACCCTTAACTGCTATGCAGCATGGCCTTCTTGCTGAATAAAATGTATATCTAGCCATTAATTCTAACCTTGTGCATTTGAGGTTCTGGCTTCATCTCCAAAGCATGGAGCTGCAATTGTTTCCAATTACTTGAGGCTGTGGTTTGGTGCATTTGTTCAAAGAAAGTGTGCATGCAAAGTGGGGGTCACATGCAAGGCCCTACAGATGTGCACAATGTGTAAATCATACTGGCATTCCAAAAAGTCCAAGATTCAGTGGAGTCACCACATTTGCTTCCCATTAGCTTATGCTACTCAAATATAAACAGTAAAGCATGTGTTTACATTACTGTGGACATGGAAAGCCAGGCCCCCAAAACATTCCTTGCAGGTTGTTTAAAGCCAATCACCCAAACAATTCCAAATCAGTTTTGTAAGCCCAGTTTAATAGCTTTAAAATATAACCTGGATTCCTGACAATAAAAAAAGAAGGCCTACAGAAGGGTTTGTGAGTAGCCAAAGAGACATCAGCTAAATCCGCAAACTATGTACCAAATCCCATATTTACAAAATAGATACTATTTTGTTACTTGTGCTAAAGAGCTTAAAGTCAAGAAAACTCTTAGCTCTGTAGCAGCAGGAATGTCATTATTCATTCCATCCTAACCAGCTTCCCAAAGCTTTTCAAGACAAACCCATTCATGATGGGATGGTTTGGTTATTTAAGACAGAGTAGATGGAAAGCAAGCTGGAAGCATCCAATGTCACTAAGACTGTAGCCTATTGCCCCTTCTTGTTTTGTGTAGTTTCACATTTGAAACGGGTATCTCATTATAACGCCTTGACTACTCTGGACTTCCCTATGTAGGACCAGGCAAGCTTCTAACTCACTGAAATCTGATTACTCTGCAGCTGGGGTGCTGGACTGAAAGGTGTGCACCACCACACCTGGTTTTATTGCCCTTTCTTCACTTTCCCACCCAATAGCAAAAGTCTTTCCCATCAAGTTATAGTTAATGCTTCGCCTCTGAGAACATTCCACAGAATAGGAAGTCACCAAAAAAAATCAAGGCAATCGAATTGACAAAGGGGAACCGAAAGTCCCAGTTATAGATGTCACTATTATTATCTCACTATTATTTTTCATAAAGAGCATGGGACTTGAGGAAGTGTTTTACTAAAATCCTGTCAACTACGCAGCGACTTAGTCTTTTCTACTATCTTTGGCTCAGAGTACTCCCTTGATGCCGAAAGGGGCAGTCTTCCCCGTCACACAAATTGGAAGACAGCATTTAAAGAGATTGTGTGATATGTGAGAGGACATGTGCTCAGTCCCAGCACAGGGTGAGGCCGATAAGACTCTCGCCCTTCAAATGAGGACAGTAACAAGAGGCCCATTGTCTGGACCATATAGACAGATCAAGAGTTGTTGCTCTCATGGGCCTCATCTCAGCGTATTTGATCCCCGTAAGAACAAGAAGTATATTATTCTGATCTTTGTTCTCTTGTCAATCAAGCATGGAAAGAGAGTTGACCAAATCAAGTCGCCCCATGACAGGGTGACCTTTCGTGATCTTGGTTATGGATTTAAGAACGTGAAGTCACTAGGTTCGAGAAAGCCTATTTTCCCCTGTGCCGTGTTTCTTAATTTCTTGGGTAGTACGCCAGGGTTTTCTTTCTGCCTGTTCAATGAACTGAGTACCTGTTGCCGGGCTATGTTTCCTTTCTAATCAAATGAAGTCAATCACCTTTGTAGAAGAGGACTTTCATTCTCCTCAGAAGGGGATTTTTATTAACTAGGAGGGCAAAAGGTCATGATGTTCATACGTCAGGAAAAAGAAGAATGTCATGGTGCTGTACTCTTTTCACAAATTGCTTTGAAGAGTAAGAACAAACATTCTAACATGGACAATCATGGACAATCTTGCTAACACAATTCAAGTCCAAAGCCAGTTCCAGAGAGTTTCTAAGAAGCAGAGGAACCCTGCAGAAACCTTTCATAAAGTGTGACATAAACATGGAATCCTAGTAACTTAGGAAGACGACACAAGAGGATATCTTTGAACCCTAGTATGAGACCAGACTAGAAACATGCTAAAACTTCATCTCAAAACAAACAAACAAACAACAACAACATTACCTTGTCTGGGGTTCATGCACATTAAGATTCTAGAAGACAGGTGTACTTAACACCGATCAGGGCTTCTGCGCAAGTGAAGCCTGGTTTTGTTGGTTTTTTGTTTTGTTTTGTTTTTATTTGTTTATCATTGAGATATTTTTGAATCCAAATTAGGACCTCACGCCTGCCAAACATGCCCAGTGAGCCTTATTTCCAAGTAGTATCTTAAATAACTTCTATAAAAACTTTACTCTCACTCCCAAGGTGTCTAGGGAATCTATGTACATATTCTTTAACCTAGTAAGCCTACCAAAGTAATAATCCAAAAATGTGAAGTGATATGAATACACCTGATGAGAAGAACTATGTGAAGAAAATCAGAATTAGTCATAATGCAAACTTTCAATACTAAAAATTGGTTAAGGAAATTTTATGATCTCCTTAACTGCTGTATGTTTTACCACGTTTGGAATGCTAGAGTTATCTTATTTTTTCATAATAAAACTTCTATGAGTCAAACATTATTTTTCACATTTTGTTTTAGAAAGTTTAAGCAGCTTATCTGAAAATAAAATGTTTAATTATTGGCACCAGGCATGGTAACTCATGCCTTTAATCCCAGCACTCAGGGAGGAAGAGGCAGGCAGATCTCTGTGAAGTTCAAGGCCAGCCTGGTCTACAAAGTGAGTCCAAGGCAGCCAAGGCTACACAAAGGAAAAGAAAGCAAAAAATATACATTTTTTTTAATTGCTGGGAAACCAGGATTACAAAACCAGGTATGATTAAAAAATTCGAGATTTACTATTTAAAAGTCATCAACTTAAAGCCTTTAAAAAAAACCCACAAACATATATTAGACTTTTACACACAAAGGATTCCCCTTTGTTTCTCTTTCCTTTTACTTTTACATATATGTGTTGTATTAATAAGCTTTTTATTACTGTGACAAAATCCCTAAGATAATCAACTAATGGATTGATGAAGGATGAAGGGTTTATTTTCACTCATGGTCTCACAGGCTTCAGTCCATGGTCAATTGTCTCTGTTGTTTTGGGACCTATGAAGAAGAACATCATGGAAACAAGGAAAGGAGGATAGGGATAGGCTAAGAACCCAATGTCCTCTTCAAAAGTCCGGTGGCCTAACTTCTTTCCACTGGCCTCCACCCACTTCCTTAAGGTTCTGTCTCCTCCCAGTAAGGCCATTTCGTGGGAACTAAATTTTTACTATGTGAGCATGGGGAGGATATTTATGATTCATACTCTGACATTAGTGTGATACATGATATCAGTCCTGGCATATGGAAGACTGAAGCAAGAAGATTAGGAGATCAAGGCCAATGTGGGCTATATAGTAACAGTCTGACTTAGAAGACAAGGAAAAAACATGAAAACCATAATATGATACTTTATACATTAAAAAGTAGGTTCTAAAATAAAATCAAGATGTAGATATGGTGGCACATGCCGCTGGCACAGTCTCAGCACCCCAGAGACTGGGATAGATGAATCCTAGCTTTGAGGCCAAATCTGAGATACACAGCAAGACCTTACCTCAAAAACAATGCATAAATATATATTTACTATATGCTTCGCCCACTGTAACTATAGGTAATACAGCTGTACAGAGGATAGCAGTTACAGAAAAATGCTGGGTTGTAAATGGTCTTGTCCATTCTGCATATATGCAGCCATGTATGGCAGGTGCTTTAGGTTTAGAGCCTGGTGTGTGAGAAGCGGATGAAACAGTCAGATTTGTGTTTTAATGGTAGTTGACATTGGTAGTCACTGTTCTGAGCCAAGAGCTTATTTTTAAAAGCTGACAGAATACACACATTTATTTTCCTGTAAGTGTATGCAATGATGATTATGATGACTACTCCTGCATTTTAGTGTCCCTGCTTTGATGAACAAACAGTTTATCAACAACACTAAACCCTTTGTGCTACCTGTGCTTATGTACAGGTCTCTCCTAATGTTTGTATGAAGTGAATGTTAAGTCTGGAAGACATTGTAAGTAGTGAGAGAACAAAAAGGTCAATACTGTGAAATGGATTTAGCTGATGGAATAGAATTGGATGTGTGAACTAAAATCAAAGCCTCACTAAATCCATACTCGTTTATTGCTAATTCTTCCTCAGACCCATTGTCCTTTCAATACTCTTCTTTGTTCTCTTTTTTAAGAATTTTGCATCAACAATAGTTTTCTTTGTTTGAATTTGTTTTCTTAGTGTGTAAGGGCTAGATGCCTCAGTAGCTGTCCATGTGAAATCATTAGGAAATCTTCCATAATCTCCATTCCATGCTGGAGTTGTCTCCAAAATGAACATAATTTAAGACCTAAAGTAGTACCCTCCTTGGCAAAACTTTAAAAGTGTTGTTTCTTTAAAAAAAAAAAATCACCGGTTTTAAACAGAGCTACCCAACATTACTGGAGACATTCTGTGAAGGGTTGAAAATGGCCTCTTGAAATAAACTACTGGTCTCAGCCAGGGTCATCCAAAAGAGGTTCAACTGGGCTGAAACTGGAGAGATGTCTCATTGGGTAAAAGCACTTCCGACTCTTCAAGAGGATCCAGATTCCCCAGTCCTCAACACCCCCATAATGGCTCACAACCACCAATTCATAACTCCACTTCTAGGATATCAAAAAAACATCTATTGGCCTCTGCAGGCACCAAACATGCATGTGACACATATATACACATAAAAATAAATACTTTTTTAAAAGGAAGATTTTATATCTATTTTTAAGTTCTTCTACAATTAATCCTGGCTTTGAGCATTTTTTTCTTTTCTATCCAGTTATGGAAGTAACTTTAAAGACCTCCTATGCCATTTCATTTTGCTTTGACTCAATAGCACATTTATTGAGTATCTATTATATGCCAGATAGTTCCTTGAATGCTGTGGGTTCAAAGACACATAAGATGAAGCCCCTAGCAGCTCACATTCTAGTAGTGGGGGAAAATCATAAATACACATAAGTAATACCAGATCACATATAGAAAGTACTATTTAAGGGGTAAAGATAAAAGAAATGCTCGTGGGAGACAGAGAGAGAATTATAATGATCATCTGCCAAGAAGGCTTTATTAAGGACATGGCACTTGAATGTGGCTTGAAAATCTGGAAGCCTTTCAATAGACAGAAATGAACAACAGCTCATAGTATGTTCTCAGTTAATGTTTACTGGAGGTATTAATAAAAAGCTCAAATGTGAGATATGCCTGAAAAATAGCAAGTTCACTAATACATACCTAACCACAAAATCTCCTCATGTAAAAAATTCTAATTCAAACAGTCCGTGGAATACACAAAGGATGTATTTTTGGAAATTAACATGAAATGCTTATGTCAGAAGTAATTTTTCCCATAAGAAATAAAACTATAGTTATGTTTGTTATAGCATGGACTCACAGTTCTCAAAGAATGGTTTATGGACTCTGGAAGTCCATGAACTCCAGAGAGCCACAAGATTAAAACTACTTTCACAACAATACTAAAACTTTATTTGCTGTTTTGACTGTGTTGATATTTGCCAAAGCACTGACTAGAGAAACTGTAAGCACCACTATATAAATCAAAGCAGCGACACTAAAATGCAGGAGTAGTCATCATAATCATCGTTACACACATTTACAGGAAAATAAAGGGCAGTCACCTAAGCACACTGTTGCTGAAGCTGTGAAAATTGCCGAGCTTACTAAACCTCAACCCTCAAATACAAATTGTTAACAGTTTGGGCTTTCAAAGTGAGATGTACATAAAGTAGTTACAACTCAACTATATGTCAGGGCACATCTTCATGAATCACTGTTGTGAAATTAGTGCTGTGAACTCAGCCCTTTTCACCGTTTGCATTTTGAATCCCTTAGTATTTTCAGTTATAAGTAGGAAGTGCACAAAATACACCTCGACTACCCATCATTATCTCGAAAAGTAACAAAGAGAGGCTGTCAGTGTGAGGAACACAACTTTACTCAGACTTCCTGCTAATGATAAAATTCTAGCTCTCAAGAGAAGTCTAAGAGTTGGCAAGGGCATGAGGCAGCTGGTTACAGCATATCTATCTATACAGTCCCGAAGGACAATGCAAGTTCTCAGCTTACTTTCTCCCCCACTTTTTTTTTTCTGTCTGGGACTCCAACTGTGGCACCCACAGGGTGAATCTCCTATCTCTACTAACTAATCTAGAAAACCCTTCTCAGGCATGCCCAGAGGCTCATTCCATGCTCACTTTAAATCTTGTCAAGTTGACAAATCAGGATAAATCATCACTAACTCTCATTGAAAAACAAGGGGTGGGACCTAGAAGACCAAAAATGGGTGATGAGATAGCATCTGGAGCAGGAATTAAGGAAAATAGCATAAAGCCTTGGAGAGAGATGACAAGTAAAAAATAAAGCAGACCCTCATCTATACTGCAAGTATGGGTCTGTCATGGAAAGACACTGGGACGATAGGAGTCCAATAAAACCAAGCCACATAGGGGCTAGAGAGATGGCTCTGTCTTTAAGAGCACTAGCTGTTCTTCCAGAGGACCCAGGTTCAATTCCCAGCACCCACATGGCAGCTTACAACCCTCTATAACCCCTGTTCCAGAGAATCTGACATCCTCACACAGACAGACATACAGCCAAAACACCAATGTACATTAAATAAAAATAAACAAATCTTTAAAAAACAAACTAAGCCACATGGCTGAAAATCAATACCCCAAAGATCAATAGTAATAAGCATATTAGCTATGATAAACATCTCACTTACTAAAACTGCAGAAGAGAGAACTGTTTATAATTTTTTCTGCTGGTCAAAATATGGGATGTGACAAGTAATCATTTAAGTAGGGTGCTATTGATTCAAGAGACCACTATGTCTTCATTCAATTAAGAACAGTTGTTTTCATTTGAATGGAGCAGAATGCCATTCTAGGATACTTTGGGGGGAATTTTTTCCTGATCTTGATGTCCTTTTAGACTATACATACACTTCACCTGTCCAGTATTACGTTCTCCATTTGTGTTCTACCTTAGAGACTCAGGAAATTAGATAAAATGTTATAGAAATATAAAATGCAATGCAACTTCGGACTTCAGTGTGGTTTCAGTGGAGTAGAAGAAAGGAGAATTGTGTCAAACCCGTGGAATTTTCCAGAAGTATGAAGCTCTAAAATGTATAAGCAATTTACACATAAAAAATTGATAATTTTTTAAATTGAGTATTGCTATGCTACACAAACTGGTATTGAACTCTAGACTCAAGCAATTTTCCTGCTTCAATCTCCCTCGTAGCTGGAACTACTAAGTGTATGCTACTATGCCCAGTTGAAAACAGTTGTTAAAAGATGTGTACTTGGTGGTAACACATTCTTCTAAATCTACCAGAAAAGAGCTTCTATAGCCCCTCCTTTTTTTTTCTTTTAGCTCCTGAGAACCATGTCTGTGCCCAAGGGTAAAGTTCTGGATAAAACCCTGGATGAGGAAGAGCTTGAGAGTGGAGACTGTGGTGATGATGAAGATGAGTGCATTGGAGGCTCTGGTGATGGGATGATGAAAGTGAAGAATCAACTCCGCTTCCTTGCAGGTAACTGTCTGGAAATGATGATGCTCTCAGAACTTAAAAAAAAAAATCAGTTACTTTCTAGGCCTTCACTAAAATCCCTGCAGCACACAATGCCATGAACTCTTTTAGGATAGTTGGTGCTCTCAAAAGGTGAAGCTTTCAGGTAGTTTTTCTTCCCCATCTCTGACCCTAGGTAGACGAGAAAAGTATCATCCTGTTTTTCATTGATTAAAGGAAATTGAGCTGATCAGTTGGCTCTGTTTTTCTGTAGGAGTTGTCCTTAGTTCTTCTTGGCTATACAAAGAAATGCTACCTTGGGAATCTTTGTGCAAATCTACAGTGAGGCTTGGGGTTGTAGTTGGATAAAGTACTTGTATCTCATGTATGAGGTACTAGGTTTAATCCTCAACACCACAAAAAAGGAAGTACACCAACAATGGAAGAACTATGTGTTGACCTTTATCTTCTCCAAACAACATGTTTATTTTCTTATCTCAAAGCAGTCAGATGCATTTCCAATATATCACAATACAGCTACATAAAAACAATAGCAGTAAAAAAAGAGAAATACCAGGGATGCTAGAGTCAATAAGGAAATAGAAAAAACAACAACAAAATCTTCTCACATTTGTTATCTCTCAGAGCTTCTAAGTCCTTTCATATCGACAGGTATTCTTTCAATATAAAATTTTTCCTAATAAAGCTGGGCTCAGAGAAATAAGGAGATGTCTCTACATGGGAGAGATGGATTTTCACTACCATGCCTTTCCCTCCTCAGCACATTGCTTCTTCCTGAAAATCTATTGTCCCAGGTCTCTAAGATGCTTCTATTCCCTGTTTCTCTCATAGCCTCATTCCATTACTAACTGTCATCCACACTGATCCTGCTCTAAAGCTGGCTGCCAGTCAGAGGTCTCATATTAAGCCTCTTCTTCACTCTTCTCCAGAGAGAAAATACACATTTTATCCACTCTCCTCTAAATGTTTTCTTGGAATCAGTTATTTTTTGTTGAGGAAAACTAATAAGAAATCTTCTCTTAAGCAATTTCTACATGTACTGTGAGCACTATTAATTAGGTTCAACTTCATCAACAACAGATGTCTAATATTTTCCATCTTGCAGACTAAAGCACTATGCTCACTGAACAGCACCTCTTCATTTTCCCCTGATACTCCCCAACCCCTGGAAAACAATATTTTCCTTTGAGGCTTCTGGGTTTCACTGTTTCATAACTCATATAAAGTAGAATAGTTTGTCCTTTTCTGATTCCCTTAAAATAATGTGCTCAAGCTCCTTGTTAGGTTGTGTTTTGTTTTTTGAGTCAGGATCCCAGGACAACCTTAAATTTAACATGTACTCAAAGGTGACCTAAACCTCCTGCCTGCAAAACCTCTAGTACATACATATATACATAAATACATACATACATACATACATACATACAATATATTTTTATCCATCTTCCTTCTATAGACATTAATGTTGTTTCACCTTTTTTTTATGCTACTGTGGAGATGATGCAATATCATTACTATCAGTCTCAACTATTCTCCTAAGTTACCAGGCCACACCTCTATCTGGTTACTAAATTTTTGACACTCTTATCCCCAATTTGATGTGTCAGAAGTCAAATTTATGAACTGACTATCTAAAACTGGTTCTCCTTTGATAACCCATCTTTTCCTAATCTTTTCCTAATGGCACAAAGACTTAACGTAAAGTCATCTTTGGTTCTCTTTCCCTCCTTCTTCCTCGTATGCATTTGATCAACGATTCCATGTTGGTTATTTCTTTGTTACTTTTTCTGTTTCTGTTACTGCTCCCTTTCATTCTCTCTTCCCATCCTCCTGCATATGATATTGCAAACAAATCCTAAGTGGTCTCCAGGTTTCCAGGCTAAGGCAGGAATATTGTGAGCCTTAGGCTAGCAAATTAGCAAACGAAGAATCACAGATCCAGGCAGAAGATTTCAACAATTCATCATGCACAGATGTCAGGTTAATCTCTCTGAAGCATCTCATACTCTCCTTAGCTCAGCTGCCTTTATCCTGTTCCCATTGCTTTGAAGATAAAGCTCAGATCCTCTGCAGAATTCTAAGAGTCTCATAGTACAGCCCTAACTAACCTTCTGGCCATGTTTTCTACCATTAGCCACATAGACACGCTTTACTTCGGCTTTAAAAAGCTGTATTTGTACCCCTATGAGCTCCATAAACATGCTGTGCTGGTTTCTCTCTTCATACCATTGTCCACGTATATGTCTATAAAGATAAGCCTCCTTTCTTCCTTCTTAAATCATACCTGTCCCTCTCAATGCTTTTTACATAGGACTAGGGGATAAGAAAGTTAAGTTCTGCTATAGAGCAAGCATGTATCTGTCTTTTTTTTCCTTACATGTTAGTATGACTTAGAACAAACTCTCTCAAGTTTTATCACCTCCTTTCTAATTCTCTAACTCTTCATTCATCAAATGGGGAGTATACCCTAACTTTGTGGGTCTATTACAAGAATATATCAAAGGAGCAGTTGACAAAGTATGTACCACTATATTTGGCACACACTAGCATATACTGGGAGCTCTATAATTGTTAGTTTCTGTCCGAAAATCTTTTAAAACCAATGGTTATATAAAAAAAGAGTTTTCTTCCAAAAAAAAAAGTTTTCTGAATTATTGAAATAAGCTCTGCCAATGCTTTCAAGACATACTCTAGAGTGATTTTCTGGTTCCGGAAGGAAGATCCAGGAAGTATGATTTCAGAGGCTACTCTTGAACAAGTCTACTCAAATGTTTTCTTTGCTCCTCAATGTAACCATGAAAATGGGAAAGTGAGGTGTTTTTTTTTTTTTTTTTTGTGCTACAGGTTAAACATGCTTCATATGAAAGCCTGAAATCAAAAATACTATGAAATTCAAACCCTTTGAGTGCCAACACAATGCTCAAACAAGTGTCAAATATTTAGAGTTGAGATGTTGAACCAGTAAAGACCGTATAAATATACTATAGTCTGAAAAACTCTGAAACCTGAAGCAAGCTAGGTCTTAAACATTTGGGTAATGGAGGCCCCCAGCCTGTGTCTAGCAACTCTGTGGCCATATTAATTATAAAGGTTGCCAGAAGAGTCACCAAAATGTTATTTAGTCCCAGCACTGGCCCTCAGGACACCTTACTGATGATACTTCTCAGAAAGTCTCATGATTTCCTGCCTATAAGCCTTGTCTCTATCCAAGGCGACCTTACTTTTGTAGGAAATGGTTGACCTGGGTCCTTGTCAAGGGCATTGTCAAAATGCTGTTAGTTTGCATCCTTGGTTTCCCTTTGTTTACATGTACATTGGTCATCTCTAAGAACTCAAATCAGTTTGTTAGGCATGATTAACTTTAAGGGCTTTGTAAACTTTAAATCACTGCAAAAAGTAGATAATTTAATTTACAAGGAAAATGACACCTTGCCTCTAAAGCATTTCATATACCTCCCCTGACCAGTGATTTTACTAGCCTGTGATTCCCTGGGCCTCCTTTAAAACACTTCTTGTGGAGAAGACACTCATTGCCAATCTGTCATGCTCAAGGTACAATAACTATTTGGAACAACAGACTATACACATTAGTTAGCTGTTATATAATTTCACCTAAAATCTGGGTAAATGCCATGTGTTCCTGGTGATTCATTATCATCCATTTATTTAGTCAACTTGATTTGGAACATGATGTGCATTTATCATTTCATTTAGCACTGCAAATTGCCTCCTCCAGAAAATAATTTGGGAATAAAGAGCATGGCTTAGAGTTTGTTTAGTTCTCTTATATCTTTCTTTTGTCCCTGAATAGACTTGTACATCATAACCAGTGAGTGGTCCTATTGGCTGGCTTCCCTGACTCACTTCTCTTCTTTGATACACTGCATGTAATATGGTCTACCAGGTTCTATTCTTGGGCTTTGTTTCTAACTCCCATGTGTCCTAATGTAAGTCCCTTCTACTACTCAGGAGTCAGTTTCTCCATCTGTAGCAGAAAGACAATGCCTAAGCAATTCTTACATGCTTTTCTACTGCCAACAGTCTGTGATCATGTCTTTAGCTGTGATTCCTGCCAAGACACTTGCAAGAATCTTTTGGGGGATACCTTTTTCTGCATTTCCACCTAACTTGCAGGTTCATTGTTCTCTTCTGAGATACAGTTCCACTTAGAATGAATCTGATTTTGCCCATCGTAACCACAGTCAGGTAATTCAGCCTTGTAAGGAAATGCCCATTATCTAGCCCTCAGCGCACTGATACAACAGGATATTACGTGCTGTGATTTTCTGTTTTCAAGCTTTCTGGGATACATTCACTTTTAAAGCTCATCTTAAACTTTGCCAGATGCTTCTCTTTAACGGGCCTGCCTTTATCTCTTCCTGCTTTGATTTCATCCTTTTCCTCTATGTTTCACAGATTTTGTTTGGTTCAGGGGGAGCCTTGTTCCTTACTATTTCTCCTGGCAGTCTTGTGAGAGTGGCTACAGGATTTCTCCACCGTACATCTAACACTTCTGTATCACATATTCTTTCTCTGCAGTTAGTTTAGACTTCAAAGGTAAAACAACAACTTTAAACAGATGCTAATTAGGAACTCCCTTAAAGCAACTTTTTATTTTATTTTTTTATTTCTATTTTTTTTTCTTGAGATAGGGTCTCAGGTACCTCTAGTTAGTCTTCAACTCACTGTGTAGCCTAGAATCACCCTGAATATCTGATTTTTCTTTATCTACTTCCCAGGTGATAAGACTACAGACATGTGCCACCACACTCGGCCTCTTCCCCCCCCTATTTTTTTTAAATGATCAAGTGCAACCAACAGCTCATGGCATAATAAAAGGGAAGGACATTTCAGTGGTGTATCCTTCTAAACTGTCAAGCCAAATCCTCATAAATGTGAGCTGCTAATCACTGTGTATTAAGAAATTTGTTGATAGGTTGGACTGGTGAAAGGGATAAAACCAGCAGAGGAACTTTATGATAGGCCTTTTATCCCAGGTGACGTCCGCAGATGGAGGGCTTATGGAGGAATGAACAGACTGGGTTGTTGTTTAAACGGGCGACATGTCAGGTCCACTGTAGAGCTCAAAATATATTAGAAATATATTTTATATTTTTATATTAATAATATATTAGTAGTAAAATATCTATCTGTATTGGCCAGTAGGCAACAAATTAAGTCATAAACTATGGAATTTTCCCAAAACAAATTCTGCAGTTTTAGCAACCTAGTTTTTCTCCCTCTGTACTCACTGGAAACACACCATAAGGAGCTTTGACACTTCTGTTACAGGTTGCTTCCCACCAAGTAATTAATCCATGTTTGGAACTATCAAGCCAGATCTTACAGTGACTCTTTCCAAATTTATTTACTAGGATATCAGTCTCTTGAATATTTGGCTTCCTTGTAAAAGGACCTATTCTATCTACTAGGAAGTGGATCCTTATCTAATGAGTAACTGGGATGTTCTCAATACCTAGGGCATTTCAAATGTCATGTAGTCCACAGTCAAGGAAACTGGGTCCGAGTTCTGTCTCTGCTGCTTCCCAACATTGTGATTTTTGACAAAGTCCCTCAGCAACACTAAGCTTCAGTTTCTTCATTTGTGAAAGTTCTGATAAAATGCCTGCCCAGCGCATTAGTTGCTGAAGCACTACTTGAAAGAGGATAGAAATATATTTATAGATTATGAAACAGCACACCCATTTTAACTAATACAACTATCATTTGTACCATTGGGTTCTAAGTGTTTTTTTTTTAATTTGCAAACCCTTTAACAAAATGTTTTTAAAGGTCCAACTGTTCCGTCCAGTAATCTTCATTATGCATGTATTCTCTCTCCATCCCTAAAAAGGAGGCATTCGGTTCCTTATTAACTTATTTTTTGCCCAGGGTGGTCTAAAGTGAGAAAGTATTTGAATAATGCCAACTATGTCTGCTGAGTTGTGCAAATAACCAGAGAGTTGAAACAGTAGTAAGCACCTACATCTTGAAAGAATCACAGCTAGTTACAGTTTGTTTTCTTTGGTAGGAGTGGGGCAGTGAGGGCAGGGGTGGACCGCTTGTTGGTGAAGGTCAAGAAAGGGCCCTTGATGCTTTTCATTCTGCCTTGCTCTTAGCTACAAGCAGCCTGCTTTCATGTCTAGGTCTTTGCTTTTAGGGAGTTCATGCCGTGGGGAAGCTGAAGAAAGCAAAGCTCACTGTAATAACACTCTTCACACACACAGTCCTGGTGCTTCTTGCTAAAAATAGATTGACAAGACAGCCAATCTCTACCCCCCCCCATTAGCTTTGGGCAGCTTCTGGGTCTTACAAAGGAGGACTTAGATGTGTACTTTAGCAGTGATATTATCTGCTGAGACATATACCAAGAATGGCACCTTCCCAATATCTTAGTATTGACTAGGGAGTTACCACAGGTAAGCTGGTGATGAATGAAAGGGAGGAAAGTAGAAATCTTTTGTAAAGTTACCACAATTTGAGGTGTTTTCATGAGTTTGTTGTCTGGAATGAGATTTGATTTTTTGAGGTTTGATTTTTTTCCAGTTCTCCACCTTGTGATACTGCCCCATAGGAATGTTGGTGTATGACCCCTTTGTATACAGGATAATTCTGGGGAGCTCGGTTCAAATTAGGGCTTTTGTGTGTATGTGGCCCTTGCTATCCTGGAATCCACAGAGATTCACCAGCCTCTACACCTTCAGTGCTGGGATTAAAGGTGTGTGCCACAGACTGCCCATCATTCAGGGTAATTCTTTATGAGTTTTCCTTCTGCCCTTTTTACACCAAGAATGCGGTTAGTATTATGGATAATGTGAAACAATCTAAGTCATTATATATCGTAATTGTATTTCAACTACAAAGAAAATATTTAATTGTGAACTTGAATATCTGAGTTGCAGCTGTTCTTTTCTGGAAAGAAGCAGTGCTGACTAATTCAGTGACAGCCTTAACTCAACTCTGTAAGTGTAGGTAAGAATAAAGGGGGACAGCCAAGGGCAGTCCTCAGCTAGTAGATCAGTAGAAGAAGAACCAGCCAGGAAGTGGCAACGTCAAAGTGTCTATCCGTGCTAGCAAGCAGAAGCGAAGCAATCCCTAAGGGCTAACATCCCTAAGGGGTCTCGGAAAGTGAGTTTGTGTACCATCAAATGCGATGGTCTCTCTTACTGGATGAGATATAAGAACAGAAAGAAAGATGGAGATTTCTAGTTAAATCAATGCTGTAATTAGAAATTTCCTTAAAAAACAACAGTGATCTGTCAACATGATCCTTGGGTTTTTCTTAATTTTTAATTTTATGATTTTTTGTTGTTTGTTTTTGGTCGGTTTTGTTTACTTGTTTGTTTTGAGACATGGTCACATACTATAGCCTAGGCTCACCTCAAACCCATAGCAATCCTCCCTGCCTCAGCCTTTCAAGTTGTAGAATTACATATGTGTGCCCCCATGTTCAGCTTTTATTTTTAATTCATAGTGCTGATAATTTCTAAATATACTGATTTTTATCTTTTTATTATCTTTTTATTTAAAAAAATCCTAATTTATATGATGTTAAGTAAGCCTTTAAGGTAAGAACAAGTGCTAGCATAGACTCTCTTAATTTGTAACTTGTGGGCAGACTTTAGCAGTGATATAATTACCAAGTACATAAAAACAGAATGGAGGTTGCCCTACAGATGCTTGTGTCTGCAGGCAGCCTGTGTGTGAAAGCAGGGGGAAATCTCATTAGCACCTTCAAAATGGCTTTCAGAGTAAAGTGATTTGCCCAAATACCCATGAGCTCCTGGGAGGGTTTCAAGCATGTCTTTTTCATCCTATATCTACACTTTTTATCCTGAAGGTGCTAATGAGATTTCCTTCTGCTCTCAGACTATCCCAGACACCAGAATTTGGAGGAAATTCTCTACTCCACTTTTATTTACTTGGTAATTATATTGCTGATTGTATCCCTCAATGAGCTACAAACTAGGAGAGTTTGTGCTGGATCCTCTGTTCCCATTTTTACCTTAAGGACTCAGCTATCAGTCACCAACCTCATGCTCCCTCCTCACCACACACACATACACACCTCCTTAGTAACTGTCATTTAATAAATGTTCAATAAACATTTCATGACTGAGGCAGAAAACTCAGTGGTAGAATGCTTAGCTACCATATGGGTACCATATGGGTTCTATCCCCAGTATCATAAAATAAATAGACATTTCAATCATCCATGTGCAGTGCTGGTTTGGTTTTCACAGTACTGAGGATGAAACCTAGGGCTTCATGCTTGCTAAATAAGCACCTGCCACTGAGCTAAATCCCAAACCTCAGGTGAATATTTAGTTTTCACAACTGCTGCCTCTCTCCTCATATTTGGCAGGGTAGCACAGTGTCCTACTCTTACTATCTTATGTACTGACTCCTTCCAAGTCTCCTCCAACTTCCCATAGCTGAACTTGAGGACTAGGATGGGAGATCCCTGTTCTCGTCCACAAAGGTGTAGTGACTCAGTCAAGTAGGTGAGTCAGGACAGGCACTGAATGAGCATCTAAAGGCAAAAAGCATCAAGAAAACTGGGAAGGACAAGGAAGAATTTCAGCAGAGATAATGGGAAAGCAGTGGTAATAAGTATCAGTGTTCAGTCTACACAAGATAAGAATAGAGGAGATGTGGTCTATGGTTTAGAAGTCTTGCACTTGGAAGAAGAGAGTAAAACTGAAAGCAATGCATGGAATTTATAAGGAGTCATACTTTGAGTGACAGGGGATGAACTTCCCTACCCTTTGAACAAGTCTTCAGTGGAATGAACAGTTTGCCCTAGGAAACAGTCAGCTTCCTGACTATAGAGAAATCTGGGTATTCATTAAGCCAAAGATATCTGAAATATTAGTCTAATAGACATCAAGCAAATATTGATTTCCAAGATTTTGAAAAGCTCTGAGGTGGGATGGTTATACGCAAGTAGAGCAAAAGAAAATAATGGTGGTGGAAAAAAACCAGCTTTCAGCCTAGAGGAAGGAAAGGAGAGTAGAGAGCACATGTCACCAATTAGAATTTTCTCTAGCTATTTTTCTAAGCAAATTGATCCGTAAGAATAGCACAGATTTTTACCACCAAGTCTTTTCAGCATCCTCTGTCACTCACAGCCTCTGGGGTTGTCTTGCTTCTGCAACACAATAGATCTTATTTCTTCCTGATTATCTACAAGCTTGTGGCCTTCCTGCCCTTGTGTTAGAAAGGCAGAATTGGAATAGAGCCCCTCCCACCCCACCCCCGCAGCCTCAATGAGTAGCCTAAATAGCTGAATTATCAAGATGGAGGTCATCTGGTTCACACTGTCTCCTACACTACCCTCTCCATGATTAGTCACAAAGAATAAAGTATTGTATCTGAAGTAATTATCTATGATCCAGAACTCCCTCTATCATGTTATCATGGACCAATACTTTTGTAGAATATAATAACTACACATTAACAGAAAAAGGAAACAACAAAGAGGCCTGCCAAAGATAAACTGCAAGTTTTAATTATGAAATTCAATGGACCAAAGTATCTGTTAAGATGCTCTAAAAGTTTAAGAGCTGACTTTCAGCTTCTGTTATCTTCTTACAGATCAGCAATAAATGGCAGAATAGCAGAGCACACTTGAAGCAGGGAGGAGTGGCCTGTTCTGTATATGTCTGCTTGGTATCCCTCCTTACTTTGGTGGAATCCACTCAAAAACAGTCTAAATAGGATGAGGACAGTGGTCTCCTTGAGTTGAATGGTATTATATCATAAAAAGCCAGTTGTCACATTTTCAGAATTTCTGTGAGCCATTTATTAGATATAGCCATTATAATAAAGATTAAACTCCCATAAATTTGTAATTAAGTAAATTTTATTCAAAGAAGGATGAGTCTCCAAACTAATCCCTTGCTAATTACTGTATCACATTGTGTAACTGCATCTGTTATATTTGAGAGGCAGAAATACTATATACTTTTTCCACTCTGCATCAAGTGCCAGCACGTTTGTAGCTCAATGTTGCCCATGATGGAAGTCAGCAGATACAGGAAGTCAGGGCTCAAATGTCTAGAATTCAGACTTAAGGGAGTGATAGGGAAAAACTGTGAGTAATGTATACTTGTAATTGTGTGCTAGCTATAGCCATCACATCGTGAGTAGCACACCATTTGAGGAAATAGTCTTCTAAACTTTCAGAATTATTATTTAATATTAAACATCTCACTCTGCCCACTCATGGAGAGAAGTCACACTGATACTTTTGTTTCTTCACTTCTGTGGGATTCCTTCATGTAAACCAGTATATCAACTGATATTCCTGTAGAAATTGTACTTGTTTATCAGCTGCAATGTAGTTTTGTTATAGTTACAAACTTCTGGCAAAGAATAGGTCAATAAGAGCATTCTGTAAGAAACAATTCCTATATGAAATTTATTATAAAGAGTATCATATATGTTATCTATAAACAATTGCTATACATCCTTTATCCCAATAAAACTTAAAATAAACAGGCATGCATACTTCTTGTTTTGAGAGCCAGTTGTTAAATATTTACCAGCATACCAGTGAAGTGAGGAGGTGCATTGGAAAGATTTATTTTCTTTCTTTCATCCTTCTGGGCTCTTAGCTTAAAGCAGTAGCTCTTTTCACCATGGAGAGAAGTTTCTGTCTTCATAAGTTATGTTAACAAACGAAAGAGCTTCTCATTTTTAGTCACTTTGACTTCTAGGAATCCTAGGCTTCGACACTCCCTTAATTCTGCGATGCTAACTCTACCCACGAACTTTTTCCTTTCCTAATGCTCTCTGTTCTTCATTGAGTTTGACAGGCTCCTTCTGAAGTCTCACTTAAC
This sequence comes from Meriones unguiculatus, assembly GCF_030254825.1. Taxonomy (NCBI): domain Eukaryota; kingdom Metazoa; phylum Chordata; class Mammalia; order Rodentia; family Muridae; genus Meriones; species Meriones unguiculatus. The sequence continues at coordinate 121,069,451 of NC_083369.1, forward strand.
CAATGGAAATCTCATCATTTCTGATCCAAAATCTGGACGAGAGTCTGATAGGCCAGCTTGCTGGGGCATAGACATGAGGACCACTGGGAGAGTTCAGCCTCTATTAGAGGGCATTAGGACAAATGGATCCCGTGTGCTGTTATTAGCTCTGGTTTCACAGAGCCTGGAACTCCTAATATCAAATTACACTTCGTTGGCTTGGTGATCATTTTTTTTCAAACCATCAACCATATGGGCAAAGGTTGGAAAGAAACTAAATTTGGAACACACTCCCACTCTCCTGTTCAACATTTCTTTCTTGTTCGGGCGGGGAGGCAATGTATTACTCACACTCCCATACCCCACCAATACACATACTCACACACCCCACGAACTTTTGGAAAACTAAGACATGAGATTCTCCCCCACATCCGGTCAAACTGCTGGCTTTGTTCCACGTATGTAGACAGCAGCACACTGAGAATGGTCACATTCTCTTCCTGCCAATCTGGGAACCTGTCTGAGATACACGACAGTGAAAGACAAAATCCAGAATGAAAAAAAAAAAAAGCACATGGATTTCCTGACTGTGAGTTTCTAAGTTCTGGATCACTCTGAGTCTACATCTGAGACACCACTTCCCGAGGCGGCGATTCTTAGAATGTGGAGCCATGAATTTCACTCTCCATTATTTTCTTTCTCTTCTGGCTTTACTCCTCTCCCACACACCACTTCATCTGGAATGACAGCTGGGGCAAGAAAGATGGACTGGGGAGATGGGCAAGGATGATGATTTGGGCAGTATTTGTGGAATCATGCATATTGTATTTTAGTGCTTTCTAAACCTAAATTACAGAAGCCATAATTTAGCTTAAAATTGCTAAAAAGGAGTTCGGAATCAGGTTTAGTTGAAGGACTGAAGGTTGGTATTCCTTCCCTCAAGAAGAAGTTAGAATCACCTCAGTAAGAGTCAGAAAGATGTTCTCCCTGCTGCCCCTAGATTCCAGGAAGAAATGAGCCAAATGCTTTAGCCTAGCCTTCTGGCTCCAGCCGTCTCCAATCCTGGCTCCCATTAACCCCTAATACACCCTATATTTCAGCTGCTTTACAGTTCTCACAAAATGTCATTCTAGTCTTTCAGGCCTGTCTGGGACTTTGTAAAGTCCTCTGTAACACATAAAGCACTTAGCCCAGTGCCTTTTCTTTGATAGGTTTCAATACGCAGTGACAGTTAATATTCAGCACATGCTGATCTTAGCGCATAATTATTTCCCCTTCTGCATCTTTTAAATTCACTTCAGAGGCACCTCCCCCTCCTGTGAAGCTTCACCCTAGGCAGAGTGCTTTGTTAATATTCTTCCTGGAAGCTTGGGGTCAGGTAACTGCCATAATTAGTGCTAAATAAGGGTCTGTTACATGGCCCTGACCATACAGAAATGAATGGGCACGATACCTGCTGGTATTCATATGGTTGGGACTGAGGGAAGAAAAGAAGGCAACAGAAACGGTATTCACACCTAGTCAAAAAATCAGACTGTAATGCTGTCCAAGTACTGATTGGAGCATGCATAGGGAGCTATATGAACACAAAGGAAAACTACCAACCCATACTGGGGTAGTCAGAAGTTGAGCTGAGTTTGAAACAACATATTGGATTAGGTGAAAGGCAGGAAAGCTGGTAGGCAAGTATAAACAAAGGCATGGAGATGAGCAAGAATGTATGGGATTTCTTGGTATAACTGGAGTAGAAGGAAGCTAGAAATAAGGCCTGGAATAGTTGCTAGAGAGTGTATCATGAAGGCCATCCTGGACTTGTCAATGAATTTGGCCTTGATCTTTTGGCAGGGCCTAGACATTTACATTTACAGCAGGTGTGTCATCTACCTACTAGCTCCTCATGCTGTGACCCTTTAGTATAGTTCCTCAGGTTTTGTTGACCCCAAACATAGCATTATTTCACTGCTATTTTATAACTATAATTTTGCTTCTGTTATGAATTGTGATGCAAATATTTTTGGAGACAGAGGTTTATCAAAGGGTAATGACCCAGACAGAATTTGAGACCTAATCGTCTTGGGGACTGAACTCAAGTCATCAGGTTGGTGGCATGCATGTTTACATGATGAGCCATCTTGCCAGCCCAGTAGCTCACATTTTGGAATACTTAACTGTATGATTTTAAGCATTTTATGTAAATCAGCTCATTTTACTCTCAACAATGCTGTAGGATAGGTGTTATTATTATTTCTTTCTTATAGTTGAAACTATACAAAAAAGTATAGAATATTGAAAAACAAGCACAATTAAGGGCGCTAAAGGGAACATTTTAGAGAAAGAGAAGCTGAAAACCATCATTATTTAACTGAATATGGATGGAGCCAACTAGGTCATCAGACACCCATGTAAAGGTTTATCAGTTCATCTCTAATGTTTTAGAAACCAAAGGATTTACGGTTCTTGGAAAAGGGCTGTTTCAATGTGCATGAATCCACGCTACTGTCCACATCTGTTCTATTTTACAAAGGCAAACACCAGTAGGAATACAATTAAAATGAACCTATCCAAATGATGATCAACATGACTTCCAAATGCATCTTCAGATACAAAATACATGACCTATTCTTAAAATAAAAAGGAAGAGAGGTTGAGGTCTGGATAGTTCCACAGTACCCCATGTTACCAAAGTTAAAATGAAAACACTTCCACTGAGAAACAAATGAAAAGAGCAAAGTAAGGAAGGATAGCGAATTTAAAAAATAAATCAAATGAAGCTGTGTTGGGTTTTCCAATAATTAATCTTTCCTCATTTCAATAATTATGCTATGTGCATCTGGGTATATAAATATTTATGCTTGTTCCATTTGTAAAAAAACAATTTTATATTTTTCAAAGCCCTTTCTCTTGGTCATTTGAATGTTACAAGAGCCCAATTCCTTTAAGAATCTGGCTCCTAGAGTAGTTAGTTGACGTGTTGTATTTTTATTTTAGTTTCACATCTGGTTCTCTTACGGGCCGGGCTATGCTGGTGTTGCAGTGGCAAGCACTTGCAGGAGTCAGAAGCCATAGTCAGGAGAGAGCAAACATTTATGCTCTATTTCTTGAGCTTGGAGTGTGTGCTAAGGGCTGAGCTACCTGGGTTTTCCATCCCTAAGCCATGTGGAAGATTAATTCATGGGTCTGAAATCTTCATGATTGATGTAGTCGATTGTCACTATAACCTTCACTCCAAGCACTGCTTTCCCTGTCTCAGTAAATTTTTATACATTGTATCTTCATTTTAATTTACCTCAAAATATTTTTCAATGTCCTCTCTCTGGTTTCGTCTTTGACTCAGGATTGTGCTGGGTAATTCTCAGATGTTGTTGAATTTGCCTAACAGCGTTCTGTTACTGATTCCTAATTTCTTTCCATGGTGCGCTATGGAGTTCTTTGGGTTTGTTGTTGCTATTCTTTAGTTTTTGGTACTGAGGATTGAGTCCAAGGTCTAAAGCACACTTGGCAAAGACAATACAACTAAGCTACATCCCTAAGCCATTTTAGAGTTTCTTTTGAGAAGGAATCTCACTAAGTTTTCTGGTCTGGACACTTGTATTGTGCCTAAGCTTCCCAAGTAACTAAAATTGCAGCTGTGTGTTGCCACCAAGCTCTGTGGCACTTAGATAATACACTTTATGTGGTATTTGTGTTTTTAAATTTATTGTGGCTTTTTAATGGCTATCCAGTCTGTTCTAGAGAAAATTCTATGTGCATTTAACAAGAACTAGCCCATCCTTCTGTAGGATTAATGTAAAAGTGTAAAGTGGTTTTGTTTGTTTGTTTGTTTGTTTGTTTTGTTTTGTTTTGTTTGGTGTCAACTTCATATTTAAAAACAAGGTTTCTTCCATAATTGTTTTCTGTGTGTTTTAGGAAAGAACATGCCATTCACAATTATCATTTAGACATCAGAATTGACAGAAGACCTACAGAAATTCATCTCTCACCATTGCAATACCCCTGGCCTTTTAGAACCACGAAGCCAGCCCTTAAATATCCACATGACATGATGTTTCATTTTACATCTTAACAGAAATTGCTTACCATCCTCAAACTGACAGCCAGCCTACCTTAGTAAAGACCACTGGTATAAACTGGCACAAAAGATAGGGATGTTTAAATATCAGAGCATGGCAGTTTGTTAGCTTGCCACTGAGACCATAGGAGTAGGGGTGTGTGTGTGTGTGTGTGTGTGTGTGTGTGTGTGTGTGTTGTTTTGTTCTAAACAGGCTAGTGTTCCTTGGTTTCTTGGTGATCTACTCTAATTAACTGAGCAAAGTAACTAAAGTCCAATGTACAAAGCAATGTGGCTGAGTGTGAGTGACTTTGCTCAAGTCAACTGTGATGCTTAAACTCTCTATTGGTATCATTTATGGCATTTTTTTTTTGAAAACCAGCTGTGTCTCAAAAATAAGTTCTGGAACTAATTTCCTATTTTAAATGGCATTCGATATTGCCTTTTGTCAGAGAGGCCATTCTCACTTATAGATTTATAAGGTAATACAAACACACATCAAAGAAATAAAAATATTATTATCAACCAAGATGTTAGTTTAAAGACAAAAAGAAAGAAAAGTCTGATCCCTTTTCATGCTTCAAACTTCTCCTGATACTTATACCATACACATATGTGTAAGTTTATAAAGCTATACAACAATAAAAATGAGACTTTCACAGTAGGTAGGTTTAAGATTCAGACACAGGAGAACTATATCTCCTATGATTTTTTTTTTTTTTAGTTCTTATATAAGCACTCTTAAAATTCAACCACAATACACCTTCCATCTAGGTAATAAAATTGGGTACACTGGCTATAGCCATGTAAAGATGGCCAAGCACCAACAAGAAATGGTGAATCACTTTAAGCAATTGGTCATGGGACTAAACACCAGGCTCTCAGGCTTACACTGTGTATCTAATTCTACTTAGTAAATCAAGGTAGTGGAGGCAATGAATCGCATGCTGAGAAAAGAGGAAGCTTCAAGTCAAAGCATCCCCCCCCACTCCCCTCCTCCTTATTCTGCTGGGAGTTTGGAGAATGGATGCTTTTAAGGAAATTCTTTTGTTCAACTCAGAATGAGTCATCCCCAGATGTGCTCGTTTCATCTCCGATTGGTTAATACCTCTGTTTTAAAATGTTCTTTTCCAATACGAATGTGTGAAGGCTGATGTTTCTAGCGGAACCAAAATTTGTATAATCTAGAAATGAATTCCATCTGTTGATACTCATTATGCAATATGGAAATTGCTCTTAAGAGCTTGCTGTTTATATCTACAGGGACACTACATGGATAGGTGTTTATAACCACATGTGTCTCACATTTAACCATAAAATAGATACCAACATCCATTCAGCACAGAGAGATTTAGAGTGCAACATTTAATTGCCAAATGTTAGTTTTGCTCACAAAAATAGATGGCCTTTCTGGTTAGAGGAAAACAAGAAGCCACAGAGTGGTGCTTTAAGGCAATTTTAAGGGAAGTTGTATCTTTACTTTATTTCAAATCCCCATGGACCGCAATGATGGTAAAGTGGGTTCAGGCTTAGAGAGATGGCTCAGTGGTTAAAGGCACTTGCCACAAAAGCCTGACAACCAGAGTTCAGATCCCCAGAACCCACAAAATGTTAAGTGGGCATGACAGCCCACCTCCAATTCCAGCTTCAGGAGACACAGAGACTGGAGATCCCCAGAGCAAGCTGGCTGGAGAGACTAAGCATATGGTTGAGGTCTGAATTTGACTGAGAGAGCCTGTCTCAAGCTATAAAGTGGAGAGTGATTGAGGGTGATTTCTGATAACAATCTTGGGTCTCCGTTTCCATTTGAATGCATGTGTGTGAGCAACCCCCACATGTGTCTGTACACATGCAAACATATACACTCACGCATGCACACTACGAACATACACATATATAAAAAGAAGGGGGGAAAGTAGGTTTACAGTGCCTTTTTCTGAAGAAAGCCAGCTCTCAGCTCCAACTTTTAGGCACATGGCCCATGGCTTCTGAATCAGTCTCCCCCACACACACCATTCTATTGTAACCCTACCACTCCATAATTCATTCTGAAATATTTCTCGTCCTTGTCTGGAGAGAGAGAGGTGGACAGGGGATAGCAGGTTTTAAGCTTTCAGTTCCAAGGTTGAAACATCATCCGGATTGAGCAACTGCTCAGAAGCATATTCATTCATTTCTTCATTAGCAATTCATTCATTCAAAGCTCTCTACAATTTCATCTAGCCTACTTTTTTTTTTCAATGTGACCTTTGGCTTCTGTCCACACAGTCCAGCCCAACTGTTGTCTGAGAACTTTTCCATCTCTTCATGCCACTGTGCCTCCATCACATTCTTTCTCTCTCTAGAACACTTGTAATCTTTTAACTCAGATTTCACCTATCCAAGTCCTACCCATGCTTTCCAACCCAAAGTCGAATATTTCTTCCTCCATGTAAGCCTTCTTTGATCTCTAAATAGCCCTACCCAATACAGAAGGGAATATCAAGTCGTCTGAACCTCCTCTGCATTTCTGTAGTAACTCAAGACAGTGTACAGCAACGAATAAGAAGAGCACATAGCATTTCTGAACCATAGAGCTGTGGAAAATATTCATTTAATCTCAGATACCAAATTATTAAATTTGGATAGATAGAAATACTATGTACCCTCTAGGATTTCCCATAAGGATAACTGAGATAACACTGTAGGTGCTACACCTTAAAGTCGGGCACTGTGTGGCTCACCTTTGTGTTCAAAGCACTTAGCACTGGGGCTAGAATACTGTGTAAGTATTTGTAGTAATGGAAACTTGACAGAGAGTTGAAGTGGCTGCCTTGCTAAACCACAAAAAGGAACATCCCTTTACACATTGCCTCAGAACCTGCGTCTCTGCTCTCAATCCAGGAATCAGATTGCTCAGAGAGAAAGTAGAGGGATGGGGGAAAGGACTTTCAGTGGGAAAGAAATTGGACAATAGGACTCAACCACGTTTTGAGGGATAAGGATAAAACTCACAAATCAAAGAACACACACACACAAAAGGTAACCAGCAGAGGTATGCCTTAGACCATCGTCTTGTCTGCCAAAAATTATGTGATTGAGTTTAGTACCCTTTGCAGACAAAACCACCATTTTACTGTACTATTGTGGGTAGAAAAATATTATTTACTAGAATAGGATTAGTTATCCTCAGAAAGTTAGCCATAATTATTAATTGCATGAGAAATTGAATCTACATTGTTGCTTCTGGTTTTGTAGACAACATAATAAATGCCTAGAGAGATGGGGCATTCTGAGTGTGTGGCAATGTGGCAGCCTTAAATATACATCTTTCTCACCTGCAAGTACACTAGGATTGGGACAAGGCAGAGTACCTGGAAACATACCACTAAAACAATGCCTAGTACACGAAATATTTAAATAAATTAGAGTTCATGCCTAAAGAGAAAGCCTTCATTGGAGGCATATATGTATATACATATATCTTCCAAATTATACTACACCCTGCTTAGTCTAGATAATATTATTCTTTCATATGTTTTCAGAGCAAACAACTTAGTATTGGCTAACCAACTGGTGTGATCCTCCCTGGGGAAGACTATTTCTCCTACTTTTAGCTCCTGCTTTTCTACCTAGTTGCCTGCAGTTCTCTGTTTAGGATTGAGGCCTTGTGCTCTTCCCCACATCCCACCTACTTTAGCATATTTATTGTTGTCCTTGTTCAGCTCATGTTTACACAGTCATGTTGGTGACATCTTATGGGTATAGTTCTTAAAATTCCTAAGAGACATAGTACAAAATGAAATATGAAAAGCCAAAAGAAGCCCTTGGTGCTGAGTTCATTATAGAGTACTAACATATCAACTGAGTCTGATATATTCTTTCTCTGATCTTTCTGTCTCTACCTACTGAATTCTAGAATTGCAAGTATGAGACATCATGCTGGTTTATGAAGTACTGGGTATGAAACCCAGGGCTTCATTCCTGCTTCATCATGCATTCCAGAACCTTCAATGGTATTTCCTGATCTGTACTTCTAAATCCTTCACTATCTCCTCATGGCTCTTGCATCTCAGAAAAAAATGGTCTATCCATCTTGCTATAACAAATGGTAGTCTCTGGAGAGACACATGGTCCAGCATTGCACATTGGTAGAAGGAGTGTCAGGGCAGAATATGAAAATGTTTATGCAGAAAGCTCCACTGTACCTAAAACAAAACTCTCTAGCCAATCAGGCTCTAGAAGAGCCTGCTTTTTTTTTTTCTTTTTTAGAAAAATCAGAGTCATATATATATATATATATATATATATATATATATATATATATACACTAAATGGGCTATGTATGTACTTAGTAGAGTCCTTGCGTAACATACACGAGGCTACGAGTTTCATAGCAGCACTGTATAAACCAAATGTTGTAGTACACATTAATAATTCCAGAACTCAGGAGGTTGAGGCAGGAGGATCAAAGTCATCCTTGCACACATAGACAGTTTGAGGACTTGGCCACATGAGATACTCTCTCTTAAAAAATTATAGTCAGAAATAATTTGTAGTCATTCTCATTTCTTTATTACTCAAAATTATTTCATGATTCACATTTACCAAAGAATGTAGATCTACAAAGGGTCTCTTGGTTATAAACATCCATTGGGGGTGTACCCTGTAAGCCCTTTTAAAGGGGAAAGTCAACATTTCCTAAGTTCTACACTAGTAAATAACATGTACCTAGTGAAAGTGACCTGACTTATGACACAGAGATTGCTGTTGAGTTGGGACAGCAAGGGGAAGGAAGAAATTATCAAAGAGAATTGATTCAGTTCAGCCAGTCAATTGAGCTTAACTTGTAGATATTTACTGAGCATCCTGTTCATGTTTAATTCTGTTAGGCACAATGTTAGAATATGACTGTACTTGCTTTGTAAAAGGAAGGTAAACTCATGCGGGCCAAAAATGATTGGACTTCAGTCTGAATAGCATAGTTGTGCCAACTGCTCCAAAGGTATATCTTTATTTATTTTCACATCATTATTTGGGGAGGGGATCAAGAGAGGGCAGGAGGAACATGGCTCAGTGATTACTGAAAATCCTTACTATGGCATACAAGGATATTATTAAAGCTGTGATAGTGTCTGTATCTCTGCCTAGCACCTTCTGTACAAGTGAACTCTCATAATTTAATGAAAAGGATAGAAACCAACCATCTGTAGCAACATATTTGTTTAAAAAGGAAACACCAGCATGAAGACTTAGCAACTTTGAACCAGTTGAAAGGAAAGCATCTGCCTGATAGTCTCATAGTTGTTATATTAATTGTTTATCTTCCATTCTTCTTATGGTTTGTGTTACTAGAATGTTCGTATTGGTTCCACAGGACACTTTGCAGAAAGAACTCTTTACTTTGGAGAGATTAAAATCCTTAATGGAATTAAAGCCCCTGGCATGCACAATTAGAACACCTTGAAGGCTATCTGTGGCTCCCCCATCCCTATTGACTTTTCATGGGATGCCTACATATATTTATCTCCTATTGTGTGACAAAGCATACTAACTTTTTTCACATATCCTCACAGCAATCTCAATTTGTAGGTGAAGAAACTATGGTCCACAAAACAATTTGAATATCCAAAGTCATAATTGAGCATGTAGTACTGACAGCTACATTTCCTTGGCTCCAAGTCTAGAATTCTACCACAACACCACCCACTTTGATGTGTCTCGTACTTCTAGGGTATACACTGTCTGAGTCAACAGGAAGAAATTCTCTGATTCTCTCATAAGCACCAGTTGCCTCTAAACCAAACACTTGGCTCTGTGGAAATGAGGCTCTGACTGCATTTGACATGGGAAGGTACCATATTGAGAGAATCATGTACTTAGTAGTGCCAAATCAGTAAGATTGCCCTGGTCAGCTACAAAACATCACAAAGTAAACAAATCTTTAAAAAAAAAAAAAAAGACAAAGAGAAACTACAGTAGAAATGACAACCAGAACTATTTAAAACTACTTTGTCCTTCTTCAAAATTTGTTTATAAAGATGGGATTTCATAAGTCCTTGGCTGGCCTTTAACTCACTATGTAGCCAAGGGTGAGCTTAAAATCTTGATTGGCTTGCTTCCACCTACTCAAGTTGTGGCATTATAGGTATACATACTCAGGGGCTTCTTTGTATTCGGCAAGCCCTCGATCAGCTATATCCCAGGCCCTTACTTTGCAATGTATTGTATCCAGTAGGAATATAACAAGACAAGGCTGGAAAGGCGACTTAGAGGCTGAGAACACATTTTGCTCTTGCGGAGGACATGAGTTCAATTCCCAACAACCACATAAGGTGCCTCACAAATGCCTGTAATTCCAGTTTCACGGGGATGTGATACTTCCTTCCATAAGCACATACCTACACAGACACACACCATATACATATAATTAAAAATAATAAGATAAAAATTTTAAAATAAATAAAAAAAAGGTACATTCTCAGACCCCTTTATCTGTTGTGACAATTTGGAATTGCGACTTTGTAACATGTCATGGTACTAACCTCTCAAGCATATTCTCGCCCTACTAATTCTATATTCAGTTCTGGGATTGGAAATAAGGCCTGGTGAAAGGGTTAGTTAGAGGCCAACCACTTCCTCCAATGGAAATGGGAAGTATAATTGTGCCTGATTAAGTCAAATATTCATTCACGCCTGGGACTCTGGTCCTGTGTATGGAGGGAAGTTTAAAATATAGGACAATCTTGTAAGAAAATAAAGAGCCAAGTAGCCTGAACTATCTGAAAAGAAAAGGGCCAGTATTTGACTGTTCTTACTTGAAAACTTATAACCCAGTTTCAAATTATTTCATTCATTTTAAATATACCTGAATTGAGCTTTGTATAATTCTTTCCTATGCCCTATTCTGAAACAGCAGCATGTTTCAATTGGACCTTTATTTTTTTCCCTGTTCATGACCCTTTCCTTCTCTTTGTTCCATGAACTGGAATATAGAAAATATCTCATTTCATTCCCTCTATACTCCTGTGATGGAATTTTGTATTGTTAGTTTTCAGATTAGCAAACAGAAGCTCAGATTTGAAGGACTTTGGTCTTGTAGGTAGTAGGTAACATGGGAGATACAGTCTTTCTGATAGTCTCTGTTTTCCTCAAATTCATATTGTTAGTTCTGTGAAAGTAAATCCTATTTCTAAGTAACCCCATACAAAGAGATTAGCATTTTATCACCATGGACCTGCCCATGTCTAATTCTACATAAATCTTACTATGCCAGAATAAAACTACATCAAAGATTGGAGACCAAGACATAGGTATTCATTAATTTACTCTTTTCTTTCCCATTGGTCCTGGGAATGAAACCAAGCATAATGCTATTTTCTTTGTTTTTGATACAGTCAGTGTGTAATGTGGCCTAGGCTAGCTTCAAATTCCCTGTAACTGAGGCTGCCATTGAACTCCTAATATTCTTAAGTGCATCTACTTCTAAGTACTGGGGCTACCAGCATACACCACTGCACCATATTTTCATTCTTAATCTTGGCAAAAATCATCATGAAAATTAAGAGACCTTAGTACCTCTAAGGAGAATGAGACTAGTCCTAATGTTGTTTGGAAAAATACTAGTGACTCCTTTGTCTTTTATAGTCCACATAAATATTCCAAGCTTCTCAAACATTTTGAAGGCACTATTTTCATCTTTTTTTTTTCCTCTACAACTTGAAATAGAAAGCCTGTATGTGTATGCATACACATGTTTTAGAACTGTGTGCTTCATGTGCTGTGGCTTGAAAACCTTCCATGTTATTTTGATTTAATAAATATTTTCATAATCACCCAAATGGCACAGTTCATGCTTTTGTCATCGAATATAAACTAATGTCCTCAAGGGGGAAAAATGCAATTTTTCTGGCATTGTGCCCAAAAAAAATGGCTCAAAGAAGATACTAGAAGCTTGGTTCCTAACATATCTCTCCTAATAAGTAAAACGGTGTTCAATGAAAACTACAGAGTTGGTTTATAATTCCTATTGAAATCATTGCAAATGCTCCAAGTTTTATCACTCATAATTAGCATAAAGAAAGTAATGTCTTACAAGCCTCAATATTGGAAACCCTATGAGTCCTGAAGATGTTTAAAGGGAGATGCAATGTAAATAGGATGAAATTCTTAAGCAAGATTACTGATATGACAGGACTAAAGAGCTCGGGAATGTGTGAAAAGTGCCTCTTTTCTTCCCTTTAATAAGTCCATTACTTGCACTTGGGCATATTTTAAGGTCCTTTTCATGCTGAATCTAGACTTGAGCATGCTTTGCATTTCAAGCTTTGTCTATCAATCAGTAGAAGCCAAAGTTATTTCTGCTTTAAAATAACAGGAGCCAGGAACAGCTAATCTCTTTTCATTCTGAGTTCCTTACATTATTTTACCAGGACAAAGTTTGTGTTGGCTACAAAACAGGCCATTCACAACATCCAAGAGAAGGAATTTAGGTAAGAATGAAGACAGATTGTAGGATGTATAAAGACACCCTCTCCTGAGGCCATTAAGAAATTCCAAATTGGCAAGGTTTTGAATAGTGACATTGCATTAGCCTTGCTAATTTCAGTAATTCAAGCTGATAGTCTCTCTTTACAAGTGCTCTTGGTTGAAAGCAGCCCATCACCACAGAACCATTCCCAGTTTGTTCCTCCACTAAGGTAAGCTGGGATTTTCTTTTTTTTTTTTAAGACATGTGATCAAGGGAGACGGTAACCAGCACAAGACACCTTAGTCAGAGACTCTTTGGAAAGCAATTTTTGCTTTGTTTTCCTCAGCAAAAGCAGTTAGTCTTTACTTTCTCTAACCAGGAATGAGAATATGAGGCAGACAAGATTTGTCACCCCCTTAGCTCCTTGCATCTGACCCCTTTGATGATTTCTGTCTGGCTTCTTAATTGTGCTCCTTTCAATAATTGGGAAAGGCAAAGAAACCCTTCCAAGGTTTTCTTTTCATTTGTAACTTTAATTAGCAGATAATGCACATGTTTATGGGATACAATGTGATGTTTTCCTGCATGGTTATCATGTAGAATGATTAGATTTTTTTTTTTAAATAATGGAAGCATATTTGCTTTTTGTTTTATAAGATGCGCAAAGAAACTGGCAGACAGGTAGTAGCAAAAACAAACAAAACAATGAAGAGAAAGCTTCTTCTTCTTCTTAGAGGAGTCCACATTTAAAAACACAGTCTCCTAAATCTCTCAAGTAACCAGCATCATGCATGCTGGCAAAATGTACAGAGGCAATCTTCACTAGCACATAAAGTAGGCTGATGGCCGAGTGTTTGAAAGAGGTTAGGGTTTCATCCGAAGAACAGCTGCACCCTACTGCGCTTGTAGTCAGATACACCAAACACCAGACACCAACTAGCCAAGCACACCTTGGAAGTGGTCCCGAGTGCAGTGATAGCAAGAGCCTTGGATGACACAAGGCACATTGGCAACCCAGGCTTCTGCACATCCGGCCTTAAAGTTATTGACTTAGCTTTCTTTTTAGTCGGTCAGTGACTAAGACTAAAGCACAAGAGCTTTGCCTGGATGTTTCAGCTCATTAAGCAATAAAGTTTTAAAACACGGGGAAATAGCAAAAGAGGAGAGAGGAGCATGTGAAAGCATGAGTAGTCTTATGTTGCAGAATGTTTCCCAAGAAACATTGAGAATTAGACCATGTAAGTAACATCTTGCTGAGTGTGGTGGTGAACACTTGTTAATCCCAACACTGAGGAAGTTGAGGCAGGAGGATCTGTCCAGCCTGGGCTATGTATCCAGAGACACCGTCTCAAAGCACTAGTGCCAAAAAAAAAAAAAGCACAATTATATGTTCATTAAGGCTTCAAAATACTTCCATAGTTTCTGTCATTTTTCACTTGCAAAGACAGCTCACAAGCAGAGCAGTATGGGTCACCAGCAAGTCTTCCCCAGGTTTTTCTTCTTACACCGTCTATGTGCTCTGCTCTTGCTTATATTTCCAAGGCTCTTTGTTCGTGCCTCTCATGTGGCACTTAGCACATTCTAACTCAGAGGACAAGTTATTTTGGGACTCAAATCATCTGCCTCACAAGACAGAGAATTCCAGGAGCCAAGATGGAGTTTTCTTCTACCAGAGCACCTGACACAATGCCTAGCAAATGGCAAGGGCCTGGTTCCTTCCCACTGCTGCTTCATCTCACACCTGCTCAAGGACAGCCTGGGTTACATATCCAGAGCCTCTGGCTTAAGGTACTAGTGCCCAAACTGAATCATGTGTATCTCCACCTCCTGCTAGATCGAGAGACTAGACTTGAGAATAGACTCCGTAGCTTCCCCAGTGGCCTCAGAGCCTGTCTGCTACCTAGTACATTAATAAGTGTTCCTACAACTCCAGAAATGTTTAGCAAGTTAATTAAATATGCTTAGCAGAACACTCCTGTTCATCTATGTCTGCTACACCCCTCATTTATCCACTTCAAAACATGGCTAATAATCATACGTGTAAACACGTGTTTATATGAACTCAGGGAATGATAACAGAAATCACATTTACACTCCAGGCATTTTCATCACTGCTCTCCCTGTAAAAAAAGAAGTGGACAGGGTTTGAAATATTTTTTAGGGAGAGAAGCTGCAAGAGGAAGGAGAAAAAGCAATAAGGTAAAGAAGGCAAGTTCAGAAAGATTGGTAGGTGAAGAATTCTACCTGTCCATTTTGAGGGCTCTGAACCCTCTGTGTTACCTGCCTGACTGGGGCACAAGAAAGATGAAACCAAAAAAAGAAAGAAAGAGAAAAATAAAGCAAGAAAAGAAAAGAAAAGAAAAAGAAGAACTAAATGGAAAGGGGGCCTCTTAAACTTGGTCTTAACCTTAATAGTAAGGAAAAAAGACTTGAGGTTTACTTAACTTGTTGTTAGTCAAAGGGGGCCTTCAGATTTCTCCCTTGGGTGACCTAAACTGTAATCTGTCTCTATAGCCTTCTGTTAATACTTCTTACATTTGTAAGGAAACTATAGTAACTAGAGAGGCTCGATTTACTTCTTCTAATCTCTTGGGTAAAGAAATGAAAAAGACAACAAGAAATTGCTGTCCAACTGGAATTCTGCATGGCATAGGGAGAATCAATTGGAATAAATCAATTGAAGAAAACAATCTTTTTTTTTTTTTAAGGGGCCTGCATCTTTAATCACCATAATCCCTTTGGTAAATTGCCTTTTCTGGTGGCATTGCATACCTAATTACAGCGTACTCATTTTTATTTCCCCCTTACACATTGCTAGCTGTTTGTGTAGTTGTGGGTTTTCAAGCTGAGCAACAAACTAAGTACGAGTATTAAACACTCTTCCCAATGTCACCACTTTTGGAATTAAATCAAAGGTCACTAGACACACACACACACACACACACACATACATTAACACTTCTGAGGGAGACCCATTTTCTACCTTGGTAGTGATTTAAATTCTCAACATCTTAAAGTTGTAAAGATAAAAGAGATACTGTATGTGGTTCCAACCAGTAGCCATGGGGGTAGTTTACATAGTAGGATTTGATCCACCAAACAATTTATTTAGCCTAGAGACATGCTGGTGTGCTTAATGAAAGCACTCTATTGTCTAGCCACACTCAGTAATAGATGACTACGACTCCCAGTTTATCTTCTACAACAATTTTGCACAGCCAGATTTTTCACATCTTGAAATTGCCATTTTTAAATGAATGGTTGCAGGGGTATTTTTGTTTGCTTGTTTGTTTGTTTGTTTGTTTGTTTTGGTTCTTTGAGAGGGATGAAGGCCTTACTATGTTGCCCAGGCTACACTCAAAGTCACAACCTTCATTCATGTCTGAATGTGCCAAGTAGTTAAGATTACAGGCATACACCATTATGTCTGACTCCAGATATTTTTTAAATATCTCTTGCACTGTGGTAATCTTATTAGAAGGTGATTTTCATCACAAATGCTTAAAATTGAAATGTTCCCTTGATATCATGCTCTACATTATCTTCTTCAGAAAAAAATAAAAAAGCATTACCCTCCTCAAAAGTCCTTTCTCCAACCAGTCAATACTGTCTTCTTCTCTGTTGTCCTGCAGCTTGACCATATTTGGCTGTCAATACTACATGCTAAGATGAAATAGATCCCATGGGCATACATCACGTGCCAAAGGCATATATCGAAGGATATTCCCTGAAGCAGTTTTTATATATAAGCCTTGGGAAATGGCTCATTATTATGCTCACTGTATGGAATTCCTTGCAAGGGTTCAAAAGAATGAGGTCATTCTACAAATATTAACACATAGACTTGTAAGATGTTAGAATCTGAGTCCATATATGCATACAAAACACATTCACCAGTAATCATCACTGGGAAGTTGTCAGAGGAAAGGATGAGATGAGAAGCATGTGTGTGCACGTGCATTTTGGTGTTTTGACTACATATATGTTGGTATTGTTTGAACCCTTAATTTCAAGGATGTATTTATGGAAATCCCATGTGGAGATTTTGTGAAAAAATAAGAGGCAAAGAAATTGTCTCAATGGGTAAAACACTCCGTGTACAATCGTGAGGATCTGTGTCTCCAGAACCCACATAAAGCCAGCCTACGTAGTCTGTGTCTGTAAACCCAGTGTTCCTCCAAAGTGATGGGAGGTAGAGACAGGAGAGTCCCAGGAAACGCCCGGGCCAGCCATCATGCTATGTACAGTGGCAAAACAATAGAAAGTAAAAACTGATTTCAAAATTGTTATTTGACTACCATCTATGTACCATAGCAAGTATGGGCCTGCCCTCCCACATATGAACATATATGCATTTATATACACAAACATGTGCATTAATCACACACATAGCAAAATTAAAATAAAAAAAATGAAGAGCTAAAAATACAATTACCCAATGACCCAGCTATAGCCTTTCTAGACATATACACTAAAACATATAGATATATAGCCTACCACAGATATTCACACATACATGTTTACTGCTGCTGTGTTCACAACAGCAAAGAAAGAGAACCAGCCTAGATGCTCAAAAAGAGATGAATGGGTAAAAATGTAGTACATACATATGATGTTATTTTATTCAGTCATCGAGAAGAATGAAATTATGAAAACTTTAGGAAGATGGAAAAAACATTAAATTAAGTGAGGTAACTCAGGCTCAGAAAGATGAGTATTTCATTTTCTCTCTAATACATGGACCCTAGCTTATAACTTTAGTTTGTGTGAATTTTGTGAGAATGAGTGTGGATGCGGGTCGTAATACTAGAAAGAGGGCCAGGAGAAGGGAAAAGGGGGTGGGTTTAAAGAAGGAAACTTGAGAGGTTAATAGAATCATGTAACATGAAAACAGAAAACTGGAGAAGGAAGGTACAAATAGAAAGGGAGTGCAGAAAATGAAGAGAGTGTCAAGGATCAATGAATCAAAATAAAGTATGCATGAAGATATCATAGAGAAACCTGTTAATTTGTCTCCTAATTTTTTTTTAGAAAAGTGTTTTTATAGAATTAGAAGTGAAACTATTTGTAGGAATACAGTAGACTAATGAAGTGAGGAGGGTCAGGAAAGGGGAAGGAGTAGGATGTGGGGGACAAAATCAAAGCACATTAGATACTTGCATAAGAAATGCCTTATGCAATCCAGCATAAGAAAACAATATGTATTCATGGGCTAATGCTGCAGCTTAATTGATAGAGTGCTTGACTAACATTAACAAAGGCCTGGGTTCCATCTGCAGTAAATATAGGAAGAGTAGTAAGAGGTGGAGGTAGGAGAATCAGGAGCTCAAGGTTGGGGTTGAAGATATGGCTGAATAGTTAAGAGCACTTGCTGCTCTGGCAGAGGACCCAGGTTTAATTCCCAGCACCCACAAGGTGACTCATAATCTGTAATTCCAGTCTCAGGAAACCTAATGATCTCTTCTAACCTCTGAGGGCACCAGGAACTGTGGACATACAGGCAGACAAAACACCGACATACCTAAAGTGCAATAAAAATGTTAGAGGTCAAGATCATTCTCAAGGCTACACAAATAATTGATAATTCAAAACCAGTGTGGGCAACATAAAGTGCTGTGGAGAGAGAGAGAGAAAGAGAGATAAAGACAGACAGAGACAGAAAGAGAGACAGAGATACACAGAGTTTACATGTTGAGTAATTAGGTAGGTAACAAATGAAAGGACTCCAGTGGTTTGGCGATAGATAAAATGATAGACTGCTACAACAGCTCAGTAGCAAATAACTGAAAGGAAAGTATTCTCTATGTATCAAGAGTACAAACACTTAGAGGATGTAGTGATTAATTCATTGTGGAATATGAAAAGGGAGACTGATAGGTTTCTGGCCTGGGCTACTTGGTGATGACCAAAGACATTCACTGAAAGGGAAGGCAGGGGAAGGAGGAAGAGAGCAGTCAAGGGATGGACAATGTCTCCTTCCACTTCCAAGTCAGTGCTGCCTAACAGACATCCATCTGGGAACAACCAGTGAACTTAAAAATCTCGAGAAAGATGTCTGCGCTGAACCCAGATGTGGGAATTGTCTTTTACAGATAAAAAACAATGAGCATATCCAGGAAGATGTGTAACATGAGAACAGTTAGGAGTGGAGGAATAGAAGATACAATATCCATCTTTAAAAACAGAGCAGAGGAGAAAAAGTCCTGTAGAGGGATCTAAGAACGATCAGGGAGGTTGGAGAGGAACAAGGCAGATGCTGTGTCAGGAAAGAGAGGCCATGCCAAGTTTCAGAACAGGCAGAGGATGACGGTATTGAATGCTGCAAAGGGCTCAAGATGAAAAATTCAAGAGAATCCATTGAAGTATTAACTGTAACTGGTATGAGGGATTTACTTGGCAGATGAAGGTGTTCTACCATTGCCCTCTGACGACAGTTGCACACTTCAATAAACCCACTGAAAGCCCACTGAACATTTGAAATTTACTCGAAATGGATGAAGTTTGTGGAATGAAATTTTTACCTTAAAATTGTTGATAATATAAACCAGAGAAAAAGAGAACACATTGAACTTTAGATTGAGAAAACTCATATTTCCAGGGGGCATTTTCTAGAATGATCTCTTCTTAATTAGTGTGGGGAAAGCACCATGGAAGAAAGTCATAGGAGCATATGAGGTTTCTGGTACCATATTCTGATCACCTTCCATTACATTATCCATATCAAGTTTATGTGTTTGATTTGCTTTTCCCAAGCCATGAATATTACCACCCTATTTTGGGTAGTTACTGATTGACTGCTGTGTCTATTTTTATTTCTTTTCACCATATATTTCCAGAATTTTAGAGTGGCAGGCTACAAAGCCCCAATTTTTAGCTGGTTTATTTGTTGGAGACTTTTTCTTTTGATTGTAATTACATAATTTTGCTCCTTTTCTGTCTTCTCTCCAAGCTCTCACATACACCCCTTCTTGCCCTCTTTCAAATTCATGGCCTCCTTTTCTTTCTATGTTTTGATGTGCTTTAACATGGATTCTTTATTGGCCCTGAAATAACTGAGGTTATCCCTCAAATGACTGTCACTCATTTTCTGGTACTTGTAGCAAGGTGCTTTGCCCTCAGCCATTTTCCTCAATTTTAATTAACAAATCACAAAATGTATTTGTCTGGCTGACAGACACTTTGATGTGTTCTATAGTTAGGTAAAAAAACAAAACAAAAAAATGGAAAACGTCGCTCCCTTTTTGCTTATTAAGAACCCAGACTGCCAATGGTCATATTTACTTAGTGTTCATTTCTTGCCATCTGCATCTTCTTCTAATTTGGATGGACTAACTTCCTGCTGTTTTTTTAAAATACTCCTCCTCAATGAGCTGTCACTCTTTATAGTACAATTTCCTTTTGTCCCCTTCACATCTTTAGAGCTGGGGGTCCAGGCCAGTTGGTACCCTTTTGACCTTTCCCAGCCTCACTTTGCACTCACCTACTTTGTTCTAATACCCACAGAGCTATCTGTGTGCAGATCATCTGGCTTTTTCTCATCAGTTTGCCTCCTTTCCATCAGTTCCTTCCAGCTTAGAGGTCCTTCCTAAGCATGATCCTCAAATGACTTTTCTCCAGGTAATGCCTCTTCTTTAATTCCTGTGTTCTAAGGGATGGGTACCCTTGCACAGCTGAGTTGAACACAGTGTCTACACATTGTTGGGAATAAAACGTTGTTCTTGTGGAGGATTCAAAGTAAACAAGTCTTGAGTAGATTGTTCCATCATCTTTTGCACAGGAGTGCCTCCATACTATTACCCACATTGTACATTTCACATTACTTGATACGTATTTTCATTACTTTTGATATTTGACTAGGCAAACTGACAGCTCACAGGATTCTTTCTCCCTGCCTTAAGCAAATCACCATTTACTCCCCTAAAACTGTGTCTTGGCTGATAACTCTTTAGCAGACCTAACATTCTTCTCTCTAAGCTAGTCACTGATTCCAAAAGATACTAGTCACTTTCTTTGAGAGAGATTGTTCTCTGAGCATTGTTTGTGTCCTTGGGAAGTATGCAAAGGTCACTTTAACCTGTTTACCTTCAGCCTTCTTAATGTTGTGAGGCCTTTCAAGAAATGAATGAGATTCTAGAATCTCAGTGCTGGAAGCAGCTACTTCCCCCTTAATTCCCCCATTCTACTCCATGTGTGAATTCCTTTGCCAACATCATACCTAATGGCTGCCCACACTCTTGTGGACCACCTCCAGAGATCTGATTACCTAAGGCAAACTTATAAACCTTTCAGATTGTTCCAATTGTCAGAAAGCTCTCTGTTCCTTTTTATCCCAGTTTTCAGATTACCATCATGATTAGAAAGTTCTTAATCACTTTTACATCCAAATTATTTCTCTCTTAGGAGAAAGGTGAGATCATAAACCAGCAGTAACTGAAATGGAATGAGAGTAGGGCAAGAAGAATCTAATCCAAAAAGACAAGGGTGTGAGGGCAGGTGATTTGGGTGGAGCAGTGTCACAGAAGTAGGTCTTTGGAGCTAGAGAGGCAAAAGACAGAAACTGAGATAAGAAGCAGAAGTCATACTGGGGATTAAACGTAGGACAATGGAAATACTGGTGGAAGATCAAGGAAATATTGGACCACCTTCCAGAAGAAACAACCTGTCTTAGACATTTACATCAAGTGAAGAAGAACAAAAACAGCATATTTGTTATTCAGATCCCCCCAAAAATAGAATGTAGCTCAGTAGTAGAACTCTAACATAGCCTTCTTAAGTTCCTGGGTTCAATCCTCAGTACTCCAAGGGAAGGGGAGACAAAAGGTAACTTCAGTTTCTCTAAAAAGCCATACCTGGGTGTGCTAGTTCACACCTGTAGCCCCAGCAGTCAAGAGAATGAGGCAGGTGAAGCAAAGCAAGTTCAAAGATGGCCCTAAGCTGAAGAGTGAGATTCTGTCTCAAAAACAAAAAGAAAAAAAATTAAAAATCAAAATCTTTCCAATGATTCCAACCCTGCCTTTGCCCAAGGATGTGTAAAAAGAACACTGTAGAGACAGGGGAGGGATGTTTGGTAGAGATAGCTATGATTAGACCAGAGAGTAAAAAATAACTAGATATGGGAAAGTTGTTTAGAGAGCAATGGAAAGAGAAAAATAAGTAAATTGAGAAATTGGAAGAGGGGTGGTGAAAACACAACTTCTGGGTTAAGGTATTTGTACCCATTCTTGTGCCAGCATGCAATTGTATTTTACTGGAACTCATCCCATGGACCTCTGCAATGAGAAAGGGTACTGGCAAGTGATAGTGATACTGCAGGGACTGAAGTCCTGTGGCTTTGTATGATCACAGCTAAGCAGCAGACTTCATTAGCAGGGCTGTACTTTGATGTTCCAGAGCCATGCTTTGAGACTTCAATCACCACAGCCCCTACACTTGGGAATCAATGAGGTGTGGCCCAGGGGGTAGATCATCAGGCAGGGACAGAGGCCAAAGGTATAAGGACACAGTCTTCAAGGTTACAAATGAGAAATGACTGGAACCTATTCACTAGAAAACCCGTTTCCTGCTCTGCGTGTCACACACAATGCTGGCATGTGTCAGCTGCTCACATAGTAAGGCATCAAGTAATCTTTATGGATTCCATCCACACTGAGCACAGTGAACTGATGCTATGGCTCATGCAACCTGGCTACTGCTTAGTAGTGTCTAGGAATCTAAGAGCCAATGCTTTCAGTATTGCCATTTATTTCCCGGGGCTTCTTGCCATTGGCTCTGCATTTGTATTGTCTTCAGCGTGGGTCAATGGTGACTCTTTCCCTTGAGCAAATCAGACTCATCAGTCCCTGAAGGATAGGCATCTTGCAAGTAGATTGTTCCTTAACTGCATGCTGTCAATAGGCTAGGAATAGGTGTCCATTTGGGCATTTGTTTATCCAAGTAACAAGCATGTGTCTAAGTTCTATATTAATCAAATCCTGTGTGGGTGCTATGCACAAAATAAAAATCATTTCTAACTTCACCAGAGTCAGCCCGGTTGAGAAGGAGACCCTGGAAATGACTAATTCTAGTATGACGCAAACGGCAGTTTGTGCTATAATAGAAGTCCAATTCAATTACTACAGAGAAGCTATTGATTTGGCCCAAGGCAAGAAGAGTAGGCTTCCTGGAAAATGTGTTATGTGTATATTAAAACTTGGGAGATATAATTGTGAGGAGAAGAGATGGAATGTGGGAAAAAGAAAAGATGAAGAGCTGGGGAGAGAGAACAGACAGACATCATCCTAATCTAAGGAAACAATTTGAAAAAAAAAATTCAAGTCCTTGGCATTTTCAACATTACTGGGACAACAGTATATAATGCCTGGGAAAAAAATATATGGGTAGTTTTACAGTTAGAAAGCAAGGAAACCGGAGCCAGAGAAACTGCTAAGGACTTAGGCTTCTCTCCCATATGCAGTAGTGCGCCATCAAAGAATTGTGAGGCAGGGAGAAATGTGTTCCCACATGTGTTTTAGGAATAGAATGCTGTCTTATTTCTAGCTGTCACAAAATAGAACATTCCTTCCTGGACCAAAAGCAAAAAAAAAAAAAAAAAAAAAAAAGGAAGCAGGGCATTGGAGAGAGATCTTACATAACAGAGGCATTAAGGACTAGGTCAAGGGCTTGCACTAAGGCAGAGGAGAAAACACCCAACACCCAGACAGAGTGAGAAGATGCCCCTGTGATAGTGAGAATGAGAACCTTCTGACAGTCCAGATCCTCAGGTGGGATCGGAAGGGAATGGAGCCAGGATGACAATGTGTGCATTTCAAGTAAACTGAGAGCAAAATAGTTTTGGTTCCCCAGATCCTATTGATGAGGAGGGAGGAATTTTACAATTGGAGAACATTGAATGAACAACACTCAGACGGAACTACTTAGGGAAGGCTGTAAGCTTTCATTTACGAGGACACCTGCCTGCTGTTGATTTCCAGCCTGATGCTTCCACGACCAGCTCTGAGTGCCTTTAGAGATTTGTGGTTTGCTCCCTTGGCTGGCATGCAGGTCACTTTTCTTGATGTTGGGCACTGCCAGGGCACGGTAACCATTTTGATCCTTGGGTACTTCCTTCCAAACCCTACTACACAGATTCTCCACTGGATCCAACAAAAGGGGGAGGGGAAGCTTAGCAGGTTTTCCCATCAGAATAAATCCCTCATGTATTTGATGAAATCATTCATCTACTTACAGTCTCCATACAGGTATCTATACTAGACATCTCATAAAAATAAAGCCATATACTCATGCATATAATTTTTATCTTTTCTTTTTTTAACTATTGGGTGAGGTGTGCACTTGACTATAGGCGCCATGGCGGTCATAGGGATCAAATCCCCACAGAGCTTGAGTTACAAGTGGTTGTGAACCACCCGATATCAGTGCTGGGAACTGAACTCCAGTCTTCTGGAAGAGCAGTATGAGTTCTTCCTCACTGAGCCATCTCTTTAGCTTTATTTTGTTACACATTATGTATGTATAGACAGGCAGGCACACACATCCACATGAAATAAAAATAAATAAAAACCTTGTTCTCTTCTGATACAGTGCTAATAATAATGACAACGATGATAATAGGGACAGTAAATCTAAAGACCTTCCCTTCTTCCCCCCCCATCTCTTGCTTCCATCACTTCCTTGAGAATAAGGTAATTTCATTTGTGGAAGGAAAAGCTTTGATGCGCTGATTCGTCTGGAGCTTTAGGCAGCCTCAGAGGAATGCCTGCAGACAAAAGTGTAGTAACACCACTCCTGAGGAAGTTGGTGACAGTGCTTCTGAGTGTGTGGGGGATGGCTAGCGCACACTCTTACTCTCCAAATTTCTAGGATGGAGTTAGTCTTTCTGGAGGAATAAGAATGTGATAGAATTTATAATAAAACCATTTGCTGTTTTCTAAAAAGATTAAGCGATTTCTTGATTGAGTCTTAACTGCAAAATAATAATAATAATAATAATAATAATAAAGCAATGCTGGTGTTTCAAATTCCTGAAACAATTTTATATGAGAAACCTAAACCTCCTGAGCCATAGTTGAAGTCCAGTGGCAGTCGCTCCTGACAAGGAAGTCAGAGAAGAGACGTATTGAGTCACCTTCAGAATTTGAGAGTCGGAAGGCTGAGTATGGTAGGAGGTGGCACGGGTTGCCTAAAGTGCTTTTAAGACCTTTCCACTCCATGTGCATCAAAGAGTGCCGTCAAACCTCTTCCTCTGGGGATATGGAACTTAATTTGAAGGACAAGCTCAATCAGAAATGTTCTATGAAGTTTTCCTTGAGTTTGCAGTGTGCTCTTACTCCATCATACGACTTTACCTGTTTTTTTTATATTCTTTTAGACTTATTCATGTCGTGTGTGTGTGTGTGTGTGTGTGTGTGTGTGTGTGTGTGTGTGTGCATGTATGCGCCTGCCTCTGCGTATGTAGGTGCACAATCTACATGCAAAAGTCCAAAGAGTTGTCAAGAGGGCATCAGAGTCATCCTGGAACTAGAGTTAGAGAGCGTTGTAAGTGACCATGTAGGTGCTGGGAACCAAACCCAGGTCCTCTGCAAAAGCAACAAGTGCTCTTAATGACTGAGCCATCTTTCCAGCCCTAGCTTTGAATACTTTAACAAAGCAGTGTACTTTTCCTCTGCTACATCTCTGGGAAGTATGCCATGGCTTCTATGCACAGTGCTGTGTAATCTGAAAATATTGTACCCCAGCTTGAAGAGAAGGCCTATCATGAGAGGAGTGATGCCTACCAAATGGGGACAATAGACTATATCTCTCAACACCGTATTGTTTGTAACTGAAGATGTTTGCAGGCTGAAATTAGCAATAAAAAAAAAGTTGAGATTTCATTGCCTAACCCTGCTCCAGGAGGGTCATGAGATCATTGCCAGGTTTTAGAGGCAGTTATCAAGCAGTCAAAATAGACAGCTTACTTGTTTGTCAATAACACGCACTATGAAATGTGCCTATTCTCCAAGGAGTACCATTAGAATTAAAAACCAAAGGCCTGAAGTATGCCTGTTCACCCACATCTAAAGAAGAAAATCCAGGCCTCTAGAGAGCCTGGCTTCATTTGCAGAGCCTCTTGCTTCTGCTTTCAAGTCCAAGTACTCATTTCACTCCTGAAAGTTCATAAAGGAGGTGGAGTTACTGAGGCAGGAAGGGGGCTTTTGTTGTGGTTCAGAAGACAAGGAAACCAAGATCTGTTTGGGAATCAGAAACCAATGGCAGAACCCCAGGATGCCCATGTGAATAGGCAGAAAAATGAGCAGTGTTACAATGAGTGCTGTTTCCTTGGAGATTGCCCCCAGTTTTATCCTCTGGGGTATGCCAGGCAATGTCCTGAGGTTTCGCATACTCAAGTCTTAACTGTACACAGCAAATGGAAAACAGGGATGGATGACAATGTTGTTCTGTTGCTATATTAGGGCCAGATTGAAGCCATCTGGTGGAACAGGCTTGGCAAGGAAGAAACCACCATGCTTGGCTTAACAGTAGCATCCTCTTCCCTGCCATCTTTATTTTTAAGACAGGGTCTTCAGCCAAGGATGACCTTGAACTTCTGATCTTCCTGCTTCTACTTCCCAAGTACTGAGTCTCCAGGCATTGGTCACCACACCCAGTTTACACGGTACTAGAGACTGAACCCAAGGCCTTGTCCATTTGAGGCCAGCATTTTAACAAATGAGCCTCATCCTTAGTCTCCCTCCCCTGCCACTCTGAGGGCAACTAGAACTGCCCGTACTGTCAGTGTAAGAGAAGTTCCTATAGCGACATCTTGATGCCTATCTCCTCAGAGGATGAGCATTTGCTTGTTGTTATATACTCAAGCCCTCAGAGGCTTTGAAAGGGCCCCGGGACTGATCTCATGGCTGCCACATCCTCCTCCTTCACTGCCTGTGCAGGCTTGCTCAAGGAACCCTCCCTCAGATCCGGCAACTTCTCCGAAGTGTTGTGAGCAGTGAGCCTTATTGGGGATTGTGATACCATGGGTGAAAAACAAAACCAGAACGGTGCATCATGCATTTGTTTATTTGCCAGGGACTATCATCCAATATTAGGAAGCTCAAGGGGCAAGGGAAGTGTGAGTACAAGAGAAATAGCCCGAGGGAAACAACTGTCTGACCCTGCTTCTATGGGGAGGCCCTGTTGGAAGAGGCCACCTTGGCTGTTGTGAGTAGAGGAATGATTATAGCCTGCAGCAGACTATGCCCCTTTTCCACATCCCAAGAGTCTTGAAACCAGAAAAAAAATAAATAAAAATAAAACTGGAAGGAAGTGTAGGGGTCATCAGTTCAGCACCGTGATTTGACATATGGGGTAACTGAAGCTCCAAGAAGGAAATGGCTTGTCAGAGGTTATGCAGGAAGGCTGTGACCAGGCCAGGCCTCGAATCTAGAGTTCCAGACCCCCGGGGGATAGTAAATCCTCCTTGGGGATTCCATGAAGAGGTTTTTAATACCCAAGAATGAAGGACTTTCAGAGCTTCTCTCTGGTGCAGAAAAGTTTTCCAACACCAACAACAGGCAGCCCCTAATGACTGACTGTTATTGTAAATGGATCATCTAATCTACAACACAAGGGCCATGAAGGCAAACGGAGAATCAGGGCTGAGTATGTAATTAGTACAGATAGTTGTGTCTGCCCCCTGGGTATAGTTAAACTGATTACAAATAGAAACAGATTCTTAGATGTAGCTTGAGGAAAAAAAAATCTCATTGCTGGCCCAGAAGGTTCTCACAGAAGAACCACTCCAAGAGAGAAGCAATATGTCCCCTTTAAAACATACGCCTAACATGATGAAAATATAGGCTGGAGAATCACTGAAAAATATGAGTGATTTCAAATAAAACAGTTTGTGGTGTTTTCCATAATACATCTGGTTTATAGCAAAACCGAATTGTTTCATTTGGTATAGATTTAGCTCTTTGTAGATTTTTTTTTTTTTTAATATGTGCTACTCACTGATCCCAAGCTCCTGTTCCCACAGGCTTCTTGTTTCTTCAGGACAAGATATCGGACTCTGTCTGGCTTAGGGCTGTGCTTCACACTGATACCAGAGTCCTTCTAAGCACTGAGATCAGATTGTATAGGTCCTTACTGAGAAACTGTCAGACAGCCCCTCCCGCTGCCTTCACAATAGTTTTAGCGTTCTTAACCACATGTTTGGGCCCAAATTTGTCCTTCTTGTCTCACCTTTCACCAGTACCACCTCTGATCACAGATGTGATTCGTGTGTGCACCCATCACTCATACACACGCAAGCAGAGAGTGTGCGTTCTACCCCTCACACCATAGAGGCTCCTCGCTCTTACTGAAAAGCCACTGCTACAATCTCAGTTCTTAATGATTTTTCTCAAAGTGATCTGCCTAGAAAAAACACTTCAATGGCCCGATGTAGCCATTACCATGCTTCCTGATGTAGATAGCCAAGTTAGCTTAAGAAATCATCCCTGGGCTGGAGAGATGGCTCAGTGGTTAAGGGCGCCGACTGCTCTTCCATAATGGACCAAGGCTCGATTCCCAACACCCACATGACAGCTCACAACTGTCTGTAATGGATATGACACCTTTACCCTAATGCACATAAAAAATAAAAATTAAATAAATTATTTTAAAAAAGAAATCATCCCTGATACTTCCATTTGGGAAGCATCCTTACCTTGGCAATTTGCCAATGCCTTTGGATGAGCCCTCTCTGTGTTCTGAGGAATATCTACTTTATCTATTGGTGTAGTGCCCTTGCCACATTGTGGAATTCCTTGAAGGGGTAGCTAAATTTTCCCTCAGTCTTCTGCTTCCTCCTTGGGACACCATACATAGGCTAGCATTGTTTGTTAAATGATACTGGATTCTATTTCCTCCACCCAGGAATATCCTTATTTATTTTTGACCAAGATACATTTTCTCCCTATCTCCCATAATACTCTCTTATTGTTCTCAGAAACCCCTTTCAGCTCTAATCCTCAAGATGGTGCCACTGGCCTAGAGTGTTGCTTTGCTGGGCATCCTGGCAGTCTACTCTTCAGGCATGGAACTGAGGGATTGAGTAATAGACTTATCTTATTACTGAATGGATAGCCTCATGACATCTCTAGTTATAATTTAGATAAGGATGTTCCTAGAGGCCATTTGATGGCCTAGATTTGTGTCTGGTGTCTAGTGGCCTTGGTCATCATTACTCATTTCTTGGGAAACAGAACTGATAATTTCTACCTCAGATCCCTAAATGAAGAACTCCTTGCACTATTCTATGAAGTTTAATGAGGTTTCTCAGTCAAGTATGTGGTCAACTTGATGTGGTAACAATGCCTTTTGGTCATGTTTGGAATTTCCCTTTTGCTATGTATATTCAATAATTGAGGGGCTTTTAAAAAAATTGGAAACTATTTCTTCTTAGTTCTGTGGCATATTTGATATACAGAATTTTTCAAGAAGCAATATGTTGGGTCTGAAAAGATGCCTCAGCAGTTAAGAGCTCTTGTTCTTGCAGAGCACTTGGATTCATTTCCTAGCACCCACACAGTGGTTCACAACCATCTGCAACACCAGTTCAGGGAGATCAATGGCCTCTTCTGACCTCCATAGCACCGAGCATTCATGTGGTACACATGCATACATACAGACAAAACACTCACACCTTAAATTTTAAAAAGAATACATCTAATAAAAAAACTTTTTAAAATTAAAAAAAAGAAACAGCATGGCTTCATAAGAGGTGTATGGTCAGACCCTGGATTCAGATAGTACAGCTACTGGTTACCAGTTGTGGACCAAAATCATTACCCTGAACTTGAGCTTCCTTTCTCATAAAATGGGAATTCCAATTCATACTTCAAAAGGTGGTGGGAAAGGTTAAAGTAAATGAGATAAATGTCACTTTGTCTCAGATACTAATTTACTTAGAGGTCATTATCATTTCTTTTTTTTAATTAATTTTTCATTATCATTTATAAGCATAATGTTCAAGGAAGATGAGTTCAGTCCCTAGAACCCACATGGAAGAAAAGAAGCTATGCCTAAGATTTGCTTTCTGACTTCCTCCTATGCATCTACACTCACACATGACATACACACTAAATAAATAATATGTAAATAAATAAAACTTGCATTTAAAAGGATTAAAAACTCCTGGATTGAACAGAAGTGTTCCACCTGCTGTAGCAGCTACAGTCATCAAGACTGTTTAGTGTTAGTGGATTATTGACGAGCAAAGCTAATGGAGCGGCAGTGAAGTGGGAACATTAATAGATATGGTTTCATCTTGATGTTGGGCAAGAGTATCATCCAGAAAAGGAATGTAAAAGCAATGCTGAGAGCCCTCTCATTCGGGTCAATCCTAAAAATACCCCTCTTCGCTTAAGTGGAAAAGCTGCCGTGGGACCCAAGGCTTGGCTTTCAACAGATCAGCCATATGTGCTCTCTGCTTTAGTGAAATCTGATCACCACCTAAGCCTGTGCTATCCTTGCCAACTGACAGCTGACCCTGGCCGTCTTGTGCTCCCCACATAGTTCACCTTTCAGAGAAAGAGGTCTGATCTCCAAGTAGAGTGTTGCTCTTTGTTCTTTCCCCCTTTTCTTTTGTCTATCTGTATGTACTGAGGGGGATCTGGATTACAGCCTGCTAAATTACTTTTCCTGAGTAACAGAGTTCCCTGTAAAACAAGATTTGAATTACTATCAGCACTCGGGCAAAAGAAACTCGCTTCAATTTTAGAGGAGTAAAACAGAATCAGATTTATACATATTAAAAACGAGGTTATCACCTCATTGGGACACAATGACAGAGAATTTTAATAAATTTCAAGATCAAAACTATTTAGTTTGGGTTAATATAAGCAGATGATATAATATAATACATATTGTTAAATTGATAAGAAAAATATCAATACCCATCACAAAAAAGACAGATAATATAGAACTGTTATCCACTGAGAAATATAATTAGTAAGCCAAAGCACAGAAAATCTTCATCTATACTGGTGAGCAAATGTATGCAAATTAAAGACACGTTGAGGTAAGACGTCTTGTTTCTTCAAGTGAGACACATTAAAAATGCTTCTCCCATCATCCCTGGTAGCATTATAGATTGCAATATCTTTTTTGCAAAGTGGGGGTCACAGGCTATGAAATCAGACTCTCTAGCTTTGATGTCCTTGGTTTTGCTTCCTGTAGTAACCAATGCCAGCTTCAGAGCTGCCCTGGTCTTGGACCCTGTTCTGCATTTACTCAGGACAAGATGAGTCCCCACACTTGCTTCCTGGGACTTACTGAGTATTTCCACAGCCTGTAATAGGAGCTCTTCCTTCCTCTTCTTGCCTTCATTCAGTAGAATCCCAGTCATTTCCTCTGAGCCTGTTGGTATGCCTCTCAGCCCCGCAGGGGGATCTTTCTGGACCCCTAACTATGGGAGACTTGGCTGGTTAGTGAGTGGCTCACATCACCTTCACAAGATACTGAAATAGAAACATTAGCCAATGAGTCAAGAAAAAAACAAGGGAGTGGATTGGATCTGGAGTTGCAAATTTGCAAAAACAAAACAAAAACCCTAACCCCTGGACTGTTGACCTTGAATTTCACAGTGAAACCTCAATCTGCTTAGAGTTGCCTTACAGGGGACCTTTGTATCAGACCAAATCAAAGGCATCTTGTTTCTTTCCAGAACTATGTACGTTTCATGCATAACAGGCAAAAAATGGCAGACTTGTACCCATTAGCCTCGCCTTAGCCTTAATTCCCTTGGAATCAAATTACATCCTATGCTTTCAGGCATGTCCAGCTAGAAGCCTCATACACCTGAAGATAGCTAGGAATGTACCCAACACAAATTCATCAATTTACTTAAGACATTGGGAGAATATGGGGTAGCATTTTCTGGAGGGGGATAATTTGATTGACTAATTCTCAAATGTAAACTTAGTAGGTGACAGTGCTGTATCACAGTGTCAAAAGGTTGGACATGCTTAATCAGTAGATGTGCCTTTTTGCTTTTATGAGAGAGGAAACTGTATATAAGAGGAAATATTTGAGGAAAAATAAAACATCTTTCAACAGAAAATTACCCTGTCCTTCAACACTAACTCAACAAATTACCTGTGATAAGATTATCAGTCTGCTGTATGGGGCTAAGGAAAAGTACACTATATATTCACCAGTCTCCCTCCTTCCCTTCCCCAACATGTAAGGACAGATAAGTTCACCCACATAGCATATGTTGTAAGTACTGATGAAAATGACCTTCAATTCAAGGGTACAGGTCCTCCTGGGAGATGTTGCAAAGGGCCTACAACCCCCCCCCGCCCCGCTGTGTTGATGGAGCCAAAGCAGAAAGGGGAAGGTTTACTGACTCACTCCCCATTGCAAAAGAGCGCTTCTGGTCATCCTCTTCCACTCTGTACCTTCCAAAGACACCCTCTCCTTCCCATCTCTGGAAACGCTCCCTTCCCAAACACAAGAAAAATACAAGAAGGGGCTGTAAGCTGTTAATGGTGTAGACCTTATGGGGCATATAACCCTGCAGCTCAAATCCTTCTTCTCTTTTCACAGAACTGTCATATGATGTGGATGTGGACGAGGCTCCAGGGAACAAGCAACATGTGAATGAGAAGGACAACGAGATCACCACCTCTCACAGCGTGGGGAACATGCCATCCCCCCTGAAAATCCTGATCAGTGTGGCCATCTATGTGGCATGCTTCTTTTTCCTGGGGCACTGACTCGCCAGTACCCCAGTGCCTGTGCTGCCCTGCAGCACCCTGTGGTCCTCCTACATAAAGGAAGCCACCTTCTTCCTTTTTTTTTTCCTATTTTTTTTCCTATGCCTCCTCCCGCCATTAAGTAGGAGACTAACCACGTGTTATGTTTTCGAAAATCAAATGGCATCCTTACGAGGAAGGTAAATTTTAGTGGTAGGATAGTTTTTTGTTTTTTGTTTTTTTGAAAAGAAAAAAAAAAAACCTTCAAGTTGTGCCAAATTATTTTCTTACATTTGACTGCTATAACATGGTTGTCATGTTTCCCTCTTTTCTCTTTTTCTGCATGGATTTCTTTGAAAAAAAAATAATAAACATTCAAATAAAATGGCATTGAGTTTTTTGTTTGTTTTTTTTAATAAACTGTCATATACTTTCTCCCTTCATCCAAAATGTTTCCCTCTTACCTGGCTTTCTATTCAGTATAATCATATTAGGATCCAAAAAGTCCTTGCAACCACTATTTTACCTACACCTTCTGAGTAAGTACCAATGCTGGCCTCAAGTCCTGATTAAACATCTCACTCTCAAGATACATTGCCCAGTCTCCACAGAGTAACCTTAGGTAGGACTGTCCTGCCTATGAGACCAAAGGTGGCTCAAAGAGTTCTGCCATGGCCCCTCTTTTCAAATTTCCTCCTTGAACTGAAGAGATACCCCCATTGCTAACTTGCTAGCCTTAAAAGCATGAGGACGTGTGTTCAATCCTCAGAACCCACGTGAAGAGAGAGCAAGGTGTGGTGGCATCTACTTGTCATCCCAGATCCCTGGAAGCAGAGACAGGAAGAACCCTGGGTTTGCTAGCCAGCCAGCCTAACCAACTCAATGAACTCCAGCCCAGTGAGAGGTATTGTCTCAAAAAGCTAGGTAGAAAGCATTTGAGGAACCTAAAGTTAACCTCCAGCCTTCACATGCACCAGCACACATACAGACATACGCAGACACACAGATTTCAAATAAAAGTGTTACTGTGTAGGTTATTTAGAAGCCATCAAATTAATATTCTCCTTTTTTGCTAAGCTAGAGGGTTGGACCCAAGCAGCACACACAAAGAATTCTCTCAGTGCTCTTCCGCTGTCTTAGGCTTGCTCTCCTGTTATGTCTCCCTTGAAACACTGCAGCATGACAGGGCTAACAGATGCCCTGGGTCAGGTTGTAAAAGTTGCCATCAGCAAGCTCATGATTTACCAGAAGCCTCTCTCACCCTCAGCCTCAGTTGGCTTTTTCAACAGGCACTTACTTAACCCTTGATTTCTGTGACCCTATTGAGTGGTGAGAAATGAGACACTAAGACAGAGTGGCAAGTGTCACAGCCTTCAATTCCTACACGTATGAAGCTGAAGGGCCAGCACCAAGACTAATTCTAACATTGTCCTTTTATGAACTATAGGCCCAGTTTTAGGACTTCACTCCATATTTGTGTACATATAATATCATCTCAAGCACTTATGTTACTTAAATTATCTTCCTGCTGTCAAGGAACTCAAAGGAATAACCTATTTGACTTTTTAAAATCATGTATGTAATGCTCTGCATGTGTCCTTCCTATCAGGTAATGTCAATAAAGAGAGCCAGGGTGAGGTGCAGGGAGAGGATGGTCAGTCTTCTTTGATTCTAGGAACCAGTCCTCTGCCAAAGCTCCAGCTTCAGTACCATAGTAGGAGGTAACTGCAGGGGAAGCAGAAGGTGCAATTTATCACAGCTTAGCATCCCATCCAACTCCTCGCTCCTGCTGTCACCAACACCCTTCTGTTGACCCCTTGACGGGCTTAACTTTCCAATATCCACTGGTCCTCTTCCCTAGCATAAGTTCCTACAAACACGAATTGGAAATTCGAGGCTTAGCTTTTTCTAAAAAAAAAAAGTTTTGTCTTTGTTTTGTTGTTTTTAGTTTTGTTTCCCGACATGCGTGATTCATAGTGGTTGGTGAGATGCAAGAATCAAGAAGCTATCTTTGGTTTGAAAATAGTTTGAAAATGCAGCCATTCTTGTTTCTGAATTTGAATGAGGTTTGTTAAGAACCTTTGCTCTTGGGTTTATTAAAACCAAACACTGGGAACGGTCATTCCTTAGATTTACAGTCTGATTTGCTAGCAACACCAGGTCAGAAGAAAGGCTTAAACCTTGTGACCATCGAAAAACTGTCCCTTTCATTATGCAAAAAGTTTTACTTAGTCTGGCAAAATAGAAGGAGGGGGATGAGGAGGAGGAAGAGGAGTAAATTAGTGGCTATGAAACCATGTTATGCTTCTGCAAGCAAAAGATCGTGGTTTTAATATCTCCACTCTGAGAGTCAGACAAAGGAAATTGTCCATCTCAGCAACAAGGCACTATGAACGTGAATTATCTCAGGTATTTTCCTATAATCACGGAAAGTTAAGTGAAACACCCATTGATGTCCACTGTTAATTAGGGAGGAGGAGGCTGAAGATGAACTCATCACCTTCCACATACTATGTGTTTTACCAGTGAGCACAACCCTCAGCCCCTACTGTTGAACATCTGATTTTCAGTCAGGCACTTTCCCCTTTTTCTCTGTAGATGTGCATTTACACATTTGAGATCATATTAACATACAACTTATTACGTGGAGTCGAAATCCCTCTTCCTGTTATGTCAACCTATGGATCTGGCTCTTCCATTAGAACAACAACATGAAATTAAGGATAATATGATGACTTTTCACAATTATCCTCCAGCAATAATTTTAAATTTGTTGTCCCTCTTTTTTTATTTATTTATTTTTGTGTGTGTGTGTGTGTTGTCCCTCTTTTTGCTTCTTTGCTTTTCTAAGAATGTCTTATAAAACCCATAAGTACCTGTTTCCTTTTCCATGCTGAAATGGGTCAGTAGCTGGACTGCTGGGCCCATTGCTGTACCTTGTGGTGCAGGTTCAGATGGAGCAGAGTGGAAGAGTGGCCATGATGCTTCCACAGATGCTTCCTTAGCAACCATGTACTTTGATTTTTTTAAAACAGGATCTCTTTTAGGCTAGCTTAAAACTCATTATGTAGTTAATAGAGGATGACTTTAAACTTATAATTCTTCTGCCCCCTGCCCCCCCACCCCAGAGTTCTGGGATTACAGGCATCTGACACCTATTTTGTGTGGTACAAGGCCTACTGGGCAAGTAGTCTACCATCTGAGCTATGGCCCTAAAACATCACACCACACCAGACAAATTATCTTGTGACCAACCAAACTACCAGGATAGCTTTGTAGAAATGGCTACCAACTAAGTCTTTCCATTTCATATTTGTATGTTTTGTGGTCATTTTTGTTTGTTTCCTTGCTTGCTTGTGTTGTTTTTTTTTTCTTTTTTCTTTTGAGAGAGAGAGAATTTGTCTCCCTGGGTAACCTTATTGAGCATGTATAGACAAGGGTAAACTTGAACTCACAGAGAGCCACCTGCCTCTGCCCCCCTAGAGCTTCAAGGAAGTGTACATCACCATACCAGCCAGACGCACAAGTGGTTTCCAACAACAAAAGTCTAAATATTTTATTTTGTCTACCTGATATACCAGACAGTATCCCTGCTCCCCCCCACACCTGTATATGTGTGTGTGTGTTTGTGTGTGTAATTAGTAGGGGAGACGGTGGTTAGCGGTAGTAGAGAAGTTCTTTCCTTGCCAAGGCCTCAGCATGTTTTAGAAGTCTTCTTTTAGAAGCCCTGCTGAGCTGGTTTATGTGCCATACAAGCAAATCAGCCTTCTTTCATGAAGCTCACACCTTGCTTGGAGCCAACAGTGATATTATTCAGCTTGATCAGACACCTCATTCACTAGCTTTGCTGCCAAGTGGCTTTTAGCTGTTTCCAAAAAAAATCAAATTGCCTTCAAGAAACAACTCCTCCCCCACCCACCAGAAGATTCAAAGAATGTGCTGTGGATTAAGAAAGTTTTTTGTTTTTTAGTTTTTTTTTTTCCTTAAAGAAAAGTTTCAAAAAAAAAATTTTGAGGATACTTTCCCTGGCACAGTCATTCCCTTCCAAGGGGGCTGCTTGAAAAGAAATGGTGTTAGGTACAATGTAGTTAATCTGCTTGGTTTGCCAAAGGGCTGCCAAAATAGTCTTACTGCTTTTTACCCACATGTATATGGCGACTTGGAAAGATACACACTGAAAATAGAGCAGAGGTCCTCCGGGTGGCTCGGTGGATAAAGGAGCCTGCCGCCAAGGCTGAGAGTCTAAATTCTAACCCCAGGACCTACATGGTAGAAGGATAAGACCCACTCCTGTCAGTCAACATGTGCTCTCTACTTGTTCATACAATGAATCAAAAAATGCAATCTTAATTTTTATTAGAGCAAAGGGTTGGCATGAAGTTGCTGCCTGATAAGTGTTTGATGAACCCAGTGCTCGTGTGACAAGTACTTTGAGTAATGCTTTGTGCGTATATCGTATCATGTACTAAAGACATAATCTGACAGGCCTAATCACTGCCTTCTTCAGATTTCACAACTACTTGTCTGATTCAAATAGGGAATTGCAACAAAATCTGAACACTCTTTGTAATAAGAGTGTGATATGCACAATAGAGTAGAATGCAGTAACGTAATGCTCAACCCTCACAGACAGTGTAGAAGACAGCACAGAAGTTGTAGAGATTGTAAAGTATAAGGGATGTGAAGAGAGTGGAGAAAGTGACCTTTGCAGATGGAGAAACGTCAGACAATACAGTATGTCTGAGTGTGTGGGGGAACTATAGACAAGGTAGTTCACGGCTGCATTCCTGGTGATGGTGAGACAAAGCTAGTCCCCAGGCGCCTTCCTAGCATTAGGCACAGGTACAATGTGTAGTAAAGCACACATGAAGTATTAGGCAGCAGTCAGAAGCAATGAACCTCCTGTCGACCCAAAAGCATAGAGGGGGTGTTAAAAATAATATGGGATACTGAAAAGTGTTTGTTGCCGAGCCTGATGATCTGAGTTTGAGCCACAGGACCTACATGGTGGCAAGAGAGAACAGAAGCCTTCGGGTTGTCCTTTAATCTGTGTGTGTGTGGGGGGGGTGTTGGGTGTGTTTGTGTATTTTTACACAAAGCAAATAAATGTAAAAAAAATTTAAACCCTAGTATGACCTGGAATGATGGCTCATGCCTATAATCTCAGCAATCTAAGTGCTAAGGCTAACGGAACATGAGTTAGAGGCCTGCCTGCATAAAGGAGTAAGACCCTGCCTCTAAAACCCAGAAAACAGAGTTGATTCCATTGGAGATACAACTCAAGAGGTAAAGTACTTAGCATGAACTAAGGCCCTGGGTTCAAACCCTGGCACTCCAAAACAGAACCAAAACTTCATGTGGTTCCAGGCTCTGGTCACACCAACAGCACTACTCAGGCATCCGTGGTACAGACTCTTCAGCTTCAGTTCTATGCCCTGGCATGCTGGCCTAGGCCACAGTCGCAGCGCCAGGCATGACGAGGTGTAACCCCTTCCCAGCCCTGGCAAATGGCTGGAAACTTCATGGCCACTTGCCGGTGCCGCCCACGTCGGTGAGGTAAACCACCGTTTCTACCCTCACCACTGCCTCAGAAGCTCGAGGAGCTAGGAGTCACCTAGCAGCGGCCGAAGCAGCTGGAGGCCTTCCTCTTTCAAAAGGGCAACGTTGGTGAGCCCCAGGGCTGTGACTGGAAAGGTTGCATGCTGTGGCATATCATGAAATAAAATGGAAGACATCGCCTAAGAAAATCAAAATGAAAAGGGAAGAAGAGAGAGGAGGTGGTAGAGAAGAAGGCATGGGGTTTCAGAAAAACCATCTCCTCTCCAGGGATCGGGACAGAGTTGAGACACGTTAAGGGAATGAACGAATGAGAAGTCCCTGTGTTCTACCTCAGGCTCAATGAGAAAACGTACCTTTATGCTGCCTGACCTTCTTTCTACCTAGTTCTACATAGACTTCATTTTGTAACAAAGGTTTGGTTGAGGGGAGTTTTGTTTTGTTTCGTTGGTGGTTTCTTTTCTTTTCTTATTGTTTCTTTTTGAAACAGGTATCACACAGCTCAGGCTGGCCTTGAACTCTATTGAGGGTGACCTTGAGTTTTCAATCTTCCGGCCTTCTCCTCCCAAGTGATTACAGGCATGCACAACAGCCCCCAGCAAATGCGGTACTGAGGGTCAAACCCAGTGTTCCATGCATGCTAGGCACATGCTTTATTAACTGGGCTACTTTTCCAGCCCCCCTAGAACAACATTTTCATTACTAATTTTTATTTTATTTGTATGAATGTTTTCCCTGTGTGTATGTATGTTCAACATGTGCATGTGTGGTATCCTCGGAGGCCAGGATAGAGCATCAGATCCCCTGGAACTGGAGTCACAGTTGGTGGTGAGCCATCATGTGGCTGCTAGGGAGCCAACCTGGGTCTTCTGCAAGAATAGCAAATGCTCTTAGCCACTAAGCAACCTGTCTAACCTCTATAACAACATCTTATAAGGGCAACTTCAGGCATGATGAGAACTGCTTTCCTTTGGGGTGAGAATCCCGTTTTCAGGACCATAAGGTAGTCATATTGGCATATTTGTTCTACTTTGTTTGGAAGGCTCAGCTTGGAAATATTGGTGTCAAAGGCCCGTGCTTTTCTTTCCCAGATGTAGCAAGTGAGACCAAGAGCAGTTAAGAGAATTTCCTAAGGTCACACAGCAAGGTGAGTGCAAAGTTAAGGCTGTCTTAGGGCCCTGGCAATCACATTACACATCACTTTATACTAGCAGAAATAACAATTGATTCCACTGGTGAGTTAGGGTAAAGGCCTGCTTCCTGAAACTTGCACCCAGGCAGCTGGAGTTGCTAAGGGTGATCTTCATTTTGATCCTAGTGGCAGTTTAAAAAAAATCCCTTATCTAACAAAACACATTGCCTTTCCAAATGAATGCATTCAAGCCAGGGCCTGCTTAAAGACATTTAATGTTGCCCTTCCAAATTAGAACCTGGGGTGCAGGAATTCCATCCTCCCCCCCAAAGACTCCTTGTCACAACAGAAGCATTGTTCTCCTCCCCTGCACTGTTTGCTTTCCTGCTGGTTCTGTAAGATGTTAGGTATTTGTTTTGTTTTGTTGGTGCTTTTGTGTTCAGTCTAGACATGGACCTACCCTGAACCTTCCAGGAGTCAGTGCAAACTTCCACTGTAGAATGAGGTAACCCATTCTGGGCTGCCTATTTGGTGGGGGGGCTTGGAGATCACTAGGCTGCACCTGGTCTCCAAGCCAAACTGTCCTCGGTAAAGATCAGTGGATGGATCACTTCTTGGCTTGGCACTTGAGAGGGACTGTTGCCCACCCTTTTCATCTTAGTCAGGGTAATAAATGGAAAGTGTCTTTTTGCATGTAGCATTGACACTGCTTTCATACTTGTTTCCAAAATATAAGGGCTGTAGCCTTTTCTTTAGCCTGTACAAGGAGATGTATAGCAAGACAAAAAAAAATGGGGAATGGGGGTGGCATGAATGACTTGAATTTTAGTTACAATGGGTGTCATCTAATCACTTGATGGAAATTGGTGTGTGCATGTGAGTGTGCGCTTTCATCCATGGAGCCATCTCAGCAGCCTTGTTCAGTTTTATGCTAGCATTGTTATATGAGTAGAAGTGTGACTTGGCTTTCATAGTTTACATGACTGGTGGTGCTATTTGCTTTTACTCTAAAGATATATGATGGATAGAAGCAAGGTTTTGCCCTCCTGGAAGCCTGAATAGGTGGGTTTCTGCTCCAGAGCCTTCACAAGACTACATCAGTGACCAGTGATGCTTCTGAAGTATTGAGGATTCCAAATAAGAAAATATCTTTTAGACTAATTAATACTAAGTGATGTCATTTGACCTGGGATCATTCACGGTACTTGGCACTCTTGCACTCAGTATCACAAACAAGATATTTATGGAGGGAGCATCAATATGCGTGTCCAGAGCTATGTTAGATAAGGTGGAAAGTGCTCGATTTGTCTCTAGCAAACAGTATCAAAAACTCTTACATCTCAACACCAAGATGGCCAGTCCATGTAGTTCAAATACAAAATACAATCACAGTCCTCCCACTTCACAGGACAAAGCATTAGAGTTTCAGTGCTGTCTGCCACTCTGCCCTTTCCAAGCACTTCTCTCTTGCAGACAGGAAGGAGGTCATCTTCAAAAGGATGACACTAAGGCAGTTGCTGAGTAGTGAGCACTCCAGTTACATTTGGTCCTGAGCTTCAATGCGCCTTTTGAAGGGCACATTACAGAAAACTCACAAGTGGCCAAGGCCAACAGCCTACCTGTCCAAGCAGAAACTTGTTATGACATTGTCTTCTCCCAGCTCTTGATTGATCTTTCCTGAAATGGCCTTTCAAAGCCTCACAAGTGGTCTGCTTCTAAGTAAGAAAACAATGGGAATTTAGGGCCACATCTTCTGGATTTGGGGCTCAAGCAGTTATCCTGGATACCTTCCAACACTTTTGTTCCATCCCTTGTCTAGGGCATGAAGTAAGCCAGCAGGTTGGCCATCCAT
Organism: Meriones unguiculatus; assembly: GCF_030254825.1. Taxonomy (NCBI): domain Eukaryota; kingdom Metazoa; phylum Chordata; class Mammalia; order Rodentia; family Muridae; genus Meriones; species Meriones unguiculatus. Next base: position 121,110,185 of record NC_083369.1, read on the forward strand.
TACAGTCACTCTGTAGAGATCTTCAAAAGCAACTGAAGTCAGCTGTCAACTGTTAGTCATAATCTAGGCTTTCCAGAGTGCTTGTGCTCATCGCAAAGTCATGAGCAATTTAGGAATAAGTATCGTTACAGTCCAGCAGGACACTGGGAGCAAAATGAACAGTGTCTCATAAGAGGCCCTGTAGTATGTAGCCAACTGTGAAGCAAGTTTAGGTTTCACAAGAGTTGACCAGAACAGCCAAAGCCTGAGCTGAGCCAGCCACAGATCTATGGAAAAGGAGACTCATGTTCTCCAAAAGCTAGCCAGAACCCTCCACTCAATTGCTCCTCAGGAAAGCATTAGTTTCTGTCAGAAATAGTCCTTGTTCCCCTTACTATGGGAAACCAATTGGTGAGCTACCACGGGCTTCATCCGAGCAGAGGTACTAGGTTATATCCATACATGGTCCTTGGTGGAGTGTCAGTCTCAGAAAAGACCCCTGTGCCCAGATATATTTGGTACTTGTGGAGCTCCTATTTCTGACATGAACTCAATGGTAGGCTCTTTGACCTCCCCACTCCCCCAAGGGAGGAGCAGTCCTGCTAGGCCACAGAGCAGGACTTTGCAGCCAGTCCTGAAGATACCTGATAAAACAGGGTCAGATGGAAAGATGGAAGGGGAGGAGGTCCTCCCCAATCTGTGGACTCGGAAAGGGGCAGGGAGGAGATGAGGGAGGGAGGGTGGGATTGGGAGAAAATGAGGGAGTGGGATACAGCTGGGATACAGAGTTAAAATGTAACTAATAATAAAAATGAAAAAAAAAAAAGAAAAAAGAAAAGAAAGCATTAGTTTGCAGAGACTTTCTTTATGCAGTGAGCAAGAAGTCGGCCTGCTCATGTCTCCATAGACACAGACACATCCATCCCCCTCCCCAACTCAATGGGAGCCCTGAGACTCACAAAGAGCTGCTTTGCAGGCCTTGCTTGCTCTGTGCCTTGGGGCTTTTTTGCGTTGCTTTGTGGATCACTCATCTAGTCTTCAAGTCTGTAGGTCTAGCTCCTGTTGTATGTGAGAACACTTCCAGGCCTACTGTGTGCTCACGATGTGAGTAGCTCACATAGTCATTATTCCCTAGATTTGGCTCAAGCTCTCCCAGAAGTCCTTACTCCCAGGTGAAAGGACCCAACAAGGAGACTCAGTTTGACCTAGAAGCCTTCTGAGGCTCCCATTTGGCTTCAGGCTTTCAGTTTCTTTGTGTTGGATCTGTTATTTTGTCAGACAAGCAGTTGTGTGCCCTCAAACTCACTGCGTAGCTGAGGATAACTCTGAATTTCTACAGTTGATCTTATCCAATAGGATGGCCATGGCCTCTGGACCCTCCTGTCTCCACCTCCCAAGTAGTAGGATTACAGGTAAGCATAAGCATGCCCATTTTTATGAAGAGCTGGGGATTGAACCCAGGGCTTAGTGGAGGCTAGGCAAGCACTCTACCAACTGAGCTCCACTGTCAGCCTATGGCCCTTCAGTTCCAAAATGCTGATGAGAGCAGCTGGTCCCACCTTCCGTAGTTTCAGAGCTCTACAAGTCAGAGCCATGATTCCAATCATACAGTTCCTGTGAGCCCATATGAAACTATGGGCTTCTGAAGAGGCAAGCCATCATGAACAGTTTCAAGTGCCTTACACATTCCTCTGCCATGAGAGTTCTGCCAAAGCTGCCCAGCTAAGTGCTTATTCTCCACAAATCTTCTGGCACTTTTTAGCTGTAATCATTCCAAAACCACTCGACATTCTTACAACAACTGAGATTTGGGAGGGAAAGTGGAAAAAAGGATCAGTCAATGATGGAGGACACACGCTAGTTCTCTGGCACAGAGTATCCAGGGGAAATGGAATTAATGGCCCCATGTAGCCTCTTGAACTGTGCTGATTCCTACCTGAGCCTCACATATTATTAATCAAGGAGTCTGCAGTGAGTGGTCTAGTGGTAAGATTAGTTGTAAGGTTAGCAGAGACAGGAAGGGAAAAGGTGCGCTAAGTTAGTGCTGGGATCCAGTGGGAGGCTGATGGGAGTGCTGGCAGAGCTTCCTGCTACTGTCAGTCTAAAGCCCACATGTTGGCTCTCTTCCTTGGCATGTCCTGTTCTGCAAGCTGCATCCAAAAAGAAACAAAAATTATTCAGGGGAAGAGCAGGTAGGCCCTTGAGGTCAACTAGCCCTGATTCCTCATTTGACAGGGTAAGAAAGACTTCAGGGTAAATGAGGAATGTTGGAATGATTTTAGATCCAGCGGCTTCCTGTCTAGGAACTTCTTGTCTTCTAGGTCATAAGAGGTATCAGAAGCAAGATAAACATCTGAAAGGCCATAATTTAGATCTTTTCTCATTTCAGTATTCCTGGGTTCTTATCACTAATTCTTCCTATCCTCAGTCCTTATGAAAAGTTATCAGGCCAATAAAATACTTCTTGGGATCTTTCAATTGCCAGGAAGATATATAGTAATGCAGTTATTGGCGATCCCATTGGACAGGCATTTCCAATAAGTCCTAAAACACCTGGATTTTCCTGAGAGAAATGAGGTTCACTTATAAGGCCATAAAAGAGAAAAAATACATTTGCTCAGTTGATGTGGTCTTTTTCTTGTGCAGTAACTCATGCACAGATTACTGCCCCTTTGGGGGAATCTAGCAGTGCTACACTTATCTATCATGTGTGCTCAGCCTTTAATTATAGGAAGCAGAACTGAGATAACTTCACAGACCATTTTCCAAGAACAACAGCATATGTGGCCCAACTTATTATGCTTTTCACTTCTGTTTTGTAGTGGAATAAAGAAGTTTTATCCTTCCCTGTCAACTGAGTCCTGAACAAAGCCATTTTCTAAAAAACAAAACAAACAACAACAAAACCCTTACCTCTAGGAAAGGTTCACACACTTAGTTCTTAGAAACGGGGTGGGGGTGGAGATTGACACAAGTAAAAAGTACAAGTGAGGAGAAACTAATACACTCCCTACAGAAGGAGTTAACTAGTTTTGAACTATAGCTCCAGTAGTGTTGTATGATGGGGACACAAAAAAACTTGACCTAGTTTGCTAGTTTATTTTGATTTTCATTTTTAAGGGTTTTTTTATTGCAAGGGAGGAGCTCTGTATCTATGTTTCTTGTGTTTGGGTTTTCTTCCTTTTTTAAGCACAATCTAGAAAAGGAACATATAGCTGGAATCTGGAAAGAATTGGGGAAAGGGAAAACATGATCAAAATATATTGTATGGAAAAAGTTCAAAAATTATTTTTAAAAATCTTGGACCTAATCTGGGGCCTTGGTGTAATTTCCTCTGAGATGGTTGGATTTTAGGATGACACTGAAATCCTGCAGAGGAGACCCCAGAACCTGTAAAGCCATCTGGATTGGAGCAATCTTATCTGCGTCTCAAAAACAGTCAGAAAAAAATTCTCTCTGGCAAGTTATTAATGGTGGTGATACAAAATATTAGCAGCTCAGAAAAGCAAATGGACCCAGTGGAAAACTATACAAATTGTCATAAAACATTATTTGCTTCACTTATATATACATATGATGTCTTATCCTTTATAAAATACATTCCTTACATTCTTTTGTTTAGCATTAAAACTGTGCATGAAAATATCTTTTCTAGTCAAAATTTCTGTTTTAATTTCTTACATGTCAGTTCTCTTTTTTTATTTATTTATGTGTATGGATGTTTTGCCTGTATGTATATATCTGTACTACTCGTGTGGCTGTTAAGGTCAGAAGATAGTTCAACATGCCTTGGAACTGAAGTTCTCACTGGTTTGGAGCGGCAATGTGCAAGCTGGGAGTTAAGAGTAGTCAGTGTTCTTAACTACTTAGCTAGCCCTAGGCTTAAATGTGTGTGCTACCATTCTGTCTTCTAAACCAGTTCTTAAATATTCGGGGTTTGCTTTTCTCTCTCTCTCTCTCTCTCTCTCTCTCTCTCTCTGTCTCTCAGAACTATACAAAGAAATCAATAAAAATCAGATGGGAGCTTATTGCACTATAGAAACTAAGTGCAGCCACTGAAAATCAACTAAGAAAAAGACCATTGTGGGTTCAAGGTCAACTTTAGCCTACAGAGTCTTCCTGGGCTACATGTCAAGGCTCTGTATCAAACAAACCAATCACAAATACTTAGTAACAAGAAGCACCCAAGTCCAAGTTTTCCTGGAGGACAAGTCAAGGCTCTGTATCAAACAAAACAATCACAAATACTTTGTGACAGGAAGCACCTTTGATTACTCATACTAGTATTTTTGTACTTATCCCTTTATATAATCCCTTACTACCTTTACTATCCTTTACTACCCTTGAATGTAGTATAGATCTGATAGCTTGTTTGTATAAGTAGGTTGCAGCAAACACGATGAGATTAAGTTAATTTATACATTTGGCTTTCATACATATATTTGAACATAAGTTTTAGAAAGACTGCCCTCCATCTTCTTTGCTTTTTTTCCTACTTGATGCTATATTGTGCAACACTACGGGCAGAGATCTGCATGGCAAAATAGTAATGCCTCTGACAATTAGCTCTCAAGGAATGGTACTTCTCAACAGCCACATAAGTGAATATTGGAACAGATCCATCTTCAGACAAAACCTGATATAAATACAGACTTGGCCAATATTTAATTACAGCCATGGAAAGGCCTTAAGCCTGAGGCACTAGTTAAGCCACACTTAAATTACTCCCTAAAAGAATCAAGTGATTCAGTTTTTAAGGCTGGTATATGTTGCAGTAATCTGTTATACTGCAAGGGATAGTATGTACACAAGATTTTCTAGATCTTCAGGGAATTCTGTGAACATCTTAAATCTCATGTCACATTGTTTCTAGGTTAATTCTGTGCTAAAAATCCCTAGACTGGTGTTGGTCAATAGAAATGTGATACATGTCAGAGGATGTTTTAGATGTTCTAGTAACCACCATGCCAGGCATGGTTGTGCATGCCTTTAATCACAGCATTTGGGAGGCTGTGGCAGGAAGATTACTGTAAGTTCAGGCCAGCCTGGGCTATATAATGTAACCCTGCTTAAAAAAAAAAAAAAAGGAAAGGAGAAAGAGGAGGAAGAAGAAGAGGAAGAAGAAAACGATGATATGAGGAAGAAGCAAAAAAATGCATTTAATACACATATTTTGTATAAACATATATAAAATACTATTTCAACATGTAATGAATATTAACATTAATTTGCTATTTTTCAGTTAGGATTTTATCCTAAGTACCTCAGATCAGGCATGTCAGCTAATGAATAGCTCATGTCAATTTAGACTAGCCATACTTGAAGTATTCATTTATCACACATGAACAGTGGCATCTGAAGTAGGCAGTGTAGTCTACAGGACTAATACAAAATGCAAGTAATTGGATGATTTGGCCACCCTAGATTCCTGGTAGTCATGAAAGCCAGCCTGGCTATAGCTGTTGAAAAAAAATCTTAAACTGGGAAAGATATCATGCTCTTCAAATCTCTATCAAAATCTCAGCTTTTGTGGTTGTTTGGGCTTTTTTTTTTTTTTCAATGCAGTTTATTCAGAAACCTTGAACAATCCTCGGACCCTGGGGAAAGCCAGCCCACAGCTTAAATAGCCTCTGGGTAGCCAACCCAGGCGTGCCACGTGGGCAATTCAGATAGGTCCACATACATGGAAGCAAGCCAGATCCTCAGCCTTAGCCAAATGTGGAGTTGTTCGTGACAGAGAGCACTCACCATCGGGAAGGTGGAAGGCAGAAACCAGCTCCATCTTTAAGGCACAGCATTCCGCAGCTCTCTACAGTTCCCCCTTTTTGATTTAGACGCATCAGGCAAGAGTAGAGGTCTGATCTCTGATATTAGAAATAAATTGGGACTTTGTACTGATGTTCATTTAGGTGTCATCCACCCAAAGAGCATCAGACCCGTCCGATACCTTTTTCTCAGAGGCGGGACCTGGGGCATCAACCCGCATGCAATCAGACATGCTCTTCTCTGGGTCGAAAGCGGCTGACCCTGAGTGCAGTGCTTAGCCTCGCATCCTGAGCGTAACATTTTGGCTTTTTATGGTAGCCAACCATGCTTGGGGAGAATGTCCTGCTTCAATGGCTGTAAAGGCCTGAATGATCAAGGCTGCATCACACTGTTGTGAGACTCTAATCTTGCATATATACCACAGGCAAACCAAGGAGACCAACACCAGAAGGCCTGCTAATGCTCCCATGCCCGCCCATTCCTTCAGATGATTCATGGCTGCAGCATCCATGATGATAATCCTGTGGCTAGTCCTGCGTCCACTCTGGTAGAATTTACTGTGACAATGGCCACTCTCAGCTGCTCCATCGTAGTATCGAATTCTCCAGTCCAATTACCTAAAATGAGCCTGATGGGCAACTGTTGGGCAGAGTGAATGGAATTTTAGGTAAGAACTGGGAAATAGTAAGAGCAGGAGAAGACAGGGTCTCCACAAGGAGAGCAACAGAACAGGAAAATTTGAACACAGGGAACTTCCCAGAGACTCATACTCCAACCAAGGACTATTCATGGAGATAACCCAGAACCCCTGCACAGATGTAGCCCAGGGCAGTTCAGAGTCCAATTGGGTTACATAGTAATGTAAAGAGGGACTGCCTCTGACATAATCTGATTGGCCTGCTCTTTGATCACCTCCCCCTGAGGGGGAGCAGCCTTACCAGGCCATAGTAGAGGACAATGCAGCCACTTTTGATGTGAACTGACAGACTAAGATCAGAAAGGAGAGGAGAACCTCCCCTATTAGTGGACTTGGGGAGTGGCATGCAAGCAGAGGGAGGAGGGAGGGTGGGATTGGGAGGGGAGGAGGGAGGGGCTTATGGGGGGATGCAGAATGAATAAAGTGTAATTGATGAAAAATTTTAAAAAAAGGGAAAAAAATAATTTAAGAACCTTAAATGACTTTCAAAAGTGGAGGAAAACATGGAGTTAGTCAATTGGCATGGAGCACGTCTCGCCCCTGGGGGCAATGGTCTCCTGAACCTACTCAGACCTCGGACACCACCACTGCTAGTTCTTTTTTTTTTTTTTAATTGACATTATGGGGAGATCCAAGATGGTGGCGCCAAGAGGACACTGTATCTGAATAGCAGGACAGCAGTGACTGTACAATGACCAACAGTCTAAACTCTGGACCCTAAAACACCAGAGAGTGTGTTTCCCAGGTGAGAGGTAACCACATAGTGTGGGAAGCAACGGGGTCCATTGTCAGGTCACCCAGATAAAACCCGGAAGAGTTCCCAGGTCCCTGCAGGCACTCAGTCGTCAGCCCAAAGCCACATGCCTGTGTGCTCTGATCACCATTGCAGACTGAAGTGTGGGCACCACAACACCAGAGACTGAGTTTTCCAGTAGAGAGAAAACCCCACGGTGAAGGAAGCAATTGGGACCGACCTCAGGTCACCCAGACAATCCCTGGAAAAAGTCCAGGGCTCCAAAAGGCTCTTAGCCACCAGCCCAGAGACCTGCCTGTGAGCCCAACTCAAGGTCCCAGACAGAACTGTAAACCCCAAGGCACCAGAGACTGGATTTTCCTGTTGGGAGGAAATCCCACGGTGAGGGAAACAGTGTCTTACCTCAGGACATTCAGCTAACACCCCCCCCCAAGAAGGTTCTCCAGAAAAGTTCTCCCGGGTTCCTACAGGCATCTAGTGACCAGTACAGAGCCACATCCTGTAACTGTGAGCTCTACTCACCATCACAGACTGAACTAAGGACCCCAAAACACTACATACTGGGTCTCTCTGCAGGAAGGAAACTCCATGGTGGGGGACACATCAGGTTTGACTTCAGGACACCCAGCTCCAGAGAGGTTTCTGAGTTCCCATGGGCTCCAGGCTCTAGCTTCCTGCTGCATGCAGAACTGCTGCACACTCACCTGCTACTGATTACTGCTTGGGTCCTGGGGCACAGAACTCCATCCTCAGACCTACAGAAGCCTGAGATCCACTGGATCAGTCCCCAGATACTGATCCAAGGTGCATCCAGTAATCCCTAACTAAACTGACCAAACCGTGGGGTTCCCCGGTTCTTCTAGAGGGCTGTGCCCAGAAAACACAATATAAGAGCAGCAGGAGGAGTTCACTAAATTCAGAGCAAGAAACCCAACAGCAGGGCAGCTGTCTCCAGGACTTCTCATGGTGAGAGGACAGTCCCCCCGACTACCAAAGACCACAGTTACCACACAGGTCCATACGCCTGACGTGAGCTGTGGCAATTCCTGAGAAGCACTGGCCATTCAGTGACCATACACAAAAAGCTGAGGAGGCCTCCTTCAGCAATAACCATCTTCCTGCCAAGTGGATTCCCCCATCCAAGGATTTCAGCAGACACCAGAAACTAACAGCCAACACCTGAGACAGCCAGGTGGGTAAGAGGCCAGCGTAAAAGCAATAACAACAAAAGGCAAAGCAATATGGCATCTTCAGAACCCAGTTATCCAGGGGCAAGTAGCCCTGGACACCTTAACATAAGTGAAATTCAAGAAGATGATCTTACATCTATGCTTATGAAGAGGATAATGGAAGAAACAAATAAAACATAGAAAGAAATAGAGGAAGATAAAGTCAAAGAGATGATGGCTGAAAGGGTCAGACTAACTTTGTAACCTGTATGTCTTCTAAAGCCTATAGTTTTGAGTTTTAGGTCCAGGTTAAGCTAAAGCCTATTAGTACCTTTCCAGAGAATGGAGAAATGTGACCCTATCTGTGAGGACAGATATAAAAAAAGCGAGCAAGCAATAACCTTCACTCAGCAAAAAGAATGACCAGACCCCTGTCTTCGAGATAGTGTTTCTTAGCAACCAACCCAGATGGCCTCAATCCTTCTTCTGAGTAGCTCCTGACCTCCAGCCAAAAGCCCGAAGCCCTGATCTTCAAGGATGAGTTAACTACCCCACCTTTAATTGCAGCTGCATCCACACTTGGCAGGATTGGCCAAGCTTAAGCACCTAAGACTAACCAATTATCTTACTTTATAGCTTCATCATCCAATCCTAAATTGTCAAGAATGCAACTTCAAAATTCCCACACTTTATCTTTTAAAAACCCAAGGCCTTTGTCTCCTGGTGCCACTCTTTGCTGACTGGCAGGGGTGACCCCATTGCACAATGGTTAAAATAAACCTCTTGCGATTTTGCAATGATGAGATCTGGTCTCCTGAGTTCTCTTCATCACTTCTGAAAATTAAGCTCATGCAGGGCCTAACAATGACCATCCATAAAGAAATAGAGGAAGATAAAACCAAACAGAGTATAGTCATCTGAAAAGAAATACAGGAAGATGCAGCCAAAAAATTTGAGGCCTTCAGAGAGGAAATGATTTAGTCACTGAAAGAAAACAAAAACTAAAAAACAAACAAACAAACAAAAAACCAGAGGATTGTTCAAACAAACAGCTGAAGTAATTGAAGGAAAAACAGGAAAATACAGTCAGACAGGTGAAGGAAATCAAAAAAGCAGTTCAAGTTCTGAAGATAGAATTGGTAAAATTAAAGAAAACAAAAACAGAGGAAATCATGGAGAGGAAGAAAACAGGAACTACACAGGTAAGCATAACCAACAGACTACAAGAGGTGGAAGAAAGAATCTCAAGTGTGGAAGATACAATAGAAAAAAATCGATGCATCCATCAAAGAAAATGTTAAATCTAAAAAAATTCCTGACACCATTTAAGAAATCCAAGACAACATGAAAAGACAAAACTTAAGAATAAAAGGAATAGAGGAAAAAGAAGGTCTCCAGAAAATATTTTCAACAAAATCATTAAAGAAAATTTCCCCAACTTAAAGGAGAGGCCAATAAGAATATAAGAGGCCTACAGAACACCTAACAAATTAGACCAGAAAAGAAAATCCTCCCACCACATAATAATCAAAACAGTAACTACACAGAACAAAGAAAAAATACTAAAAGCTTCAAGGGAAAAGGCCAAGTAACCTATAATGGCAAACCCATCAGAATCATACCTGACTTCTCAACAGAAACTATGAAAGCCAGAAAAGCCTGGACGGATATCATGCAGACCCTAAGAGAACACAGATATCAGCCCAGGCTACTACACCCAGCAAAACTCTCAATCATGATAGATGGAGAAAATAAGATATTCAATAACAAAAACAAATTTAAACAATACCTACCCACAAATCCATCATTACAGAAGATCCTAGAAGGAAAAATACAACCCAAGAAAGCTAACTACTTTCAGGAAATAAATAACCTCACTAAAGGATCTAACAGCCATTGGCCATTAATCTCTCTCAACATCAATGAACTCAACTCTCCAATAAAAAGACACAAACTAACAGAAAGGGTCGTAAATAAGACCCAACAATCTGTTGCATACATGAAACACATCTAAGTCACAAAGAGACATTACCTGAGAGTAAAGGATGAAAGACAGATTTCCAAGCAAATGGACCCAAGAAGCAAGCAGGAGTAGCCATTCTAATACCTAATAAAGTAGACTTTTAACCAAAATTAGTCAAAAGAGATGGGGAAAGATCACTTTGGACTCATCAAAGGAAAATTCCACCAAGAACACATCACAGTTCTGAACATCTATGTCTCAAATACAAGGGCACTCACATTTGTAAAAGAAACATTAATTAAACTTAAACCACACATAGATCCCCACACATTAATAGAGGGAGACTTCAACACCCCACTCTCAACAAAGGACAGGTCAACAGAAATTAAACAAAGGAACAATGACTCTAACAGAGGTCATGAATCAAATGGACCTAACAGACATTTACAGAACCTTACACCCAAACACAAAAAAATTTACCTTCTTCTCAGCACCTCATGGAACCTTCTCCAAAATAGACCATATAGTTGGTCACAAAGCAAGTCTCAACAGATAGAAGAAGACTGAAATAATCCCTTGTATCCTATCAGACTACCATGAACTAAAGCTGGACCTCAACAACAAGAAAAATAGCAAAAAGCCTACACTTACATGGAACAACTCTCTACTCAGTGACAAGTGGGTCAGGGAAGAAAGAAAGAAATTAAAGACTTCTTAGAAGTCAATGAAAATAAAGCCACAACATATCCAAACTTATGGGACACAATGAAAGCAGTGCTAAGAGGAAAGTTCATAGCACTAAGTGCCTTCTTAAAGACTCCAGAACCAACTGAGCTACAGAATACAAACCTGTCTCAAGAAATAAAAAAATATATATACAAATCATTAATAAGCATGGGCAAAGATGCTCTGTATCTGTATTATTTGGAAAATGTAAATCAAAATCACAATGAAGTACCATTTCACACACAATCAGACAGCTGTAACAAAAGTATACCAGAAAAGTATACTAGATGATTGTAAGAGGGTGGAGAAATCACAGTTCTTTTCAATTGCCAGTGAGCATGTAAAATGTGAGCATACACAGCTGCTTGGAAAGTAGCCTAGGATTTTTTTTTTCAGAATGGTGAATACAGAGCTATCATATGACTTGGCACTTCAACTCCTAGCTACACACCCCAAAGAATTGAAAAAGGGGATTGTGATGCTGGTATCCCTGTATTCCAACGTTCGTTGTAGGACTATACACAATAACCATGAGGTGAAGAGATGGCTCAGTTGGGAAAATGCATGACAATCTATCTGAGATCAGGTCCATAGTACCCATGATGAAAAGCCAGGTATGATAACACATGTGCAATCTCAGAGACGAGAAGATAGAGACAGGCATATCTCTGAGACTTGCTGGCATGCCAAATGGTAAGAACCTAGCTTCAGTGAGAACCCTTTCTCACAAACTAAGGTGAGGAGCCAGGTATAGTGGAACACTCCTTTAGTCCCAGCCCTAGGGAGGCAGAGGCAGGTGCATTTCTGAGTTCAAGGCCAGCCTGGTCTACTGAGTGAGTTACAGGATAGCCAGGGCCACATAGAGAAACCGTATTTCAAGAAAGGTGGGGAATGTTTGAGGAAGACACCTATCATCAACTTCGGCCTCCACATGTCTACATACACACAAACATGTGCACACAAAGGAGAAATTGCACACACACATACAGTGGCACATTTGCACTAGCATTCACACGTACATACACACACACACACACACACAAATACCCACACATACACACCCACCCCAAATATGGGAATAACTCAAGTGTCCCAATAAATGAATGGATAAACAAAATATACATTCAATAGCCTATCATTTAGGCATAAAGCTTTATACTTTCACATGGATATCATGGGTGAGATGATACTAAATGAAGGAAGACAGGCACACATATTGTATGACTCCACTTTTATGAAATATCAAGAACTAAAGAGCTGGCTCAGAGGTTAAGAGCACTGTCTGCTCTTCCAGAGGTCCTGAGTTCAACTCCCAACAACCACATGGTGGCTTACAAACAATACTGGAATCTGATGCCTTCTTTAGACAGAACACTTATACATAAAATAAATAAATAAATAAATAAATAAATGAAATATCAAGAATAAACAAATTAATAAGAACAGAAAGTGGATTAGAGGTTAACCAGAGGCTGGGGGAAGGAAGAATGGGGAATTATTGCTTAATCCTTATACAGTGATGAAACAGCTTTAGAAGCAGGTAATGACAATGGTTATATAACACCCTCTAGTTAATGATACTGAATTTTCTATGTAAAACTAGTTAAGATAGCCTATTTTATATTCTATACATTGTGCTGTCATTTTAAAAAGTTAACAATGCAGTATTTGCCAAACCATTGAGTTAGGCAGTTGTGTGTGTGTGTGCATGTTGTGTATAAGGAGTATGCATGTCAAGTGTATGTGTACATGATACAGAGGAAAGGACCAGACATCAGGCATCTTCTGTTCCTTTCTACCTTAACACACTGAGACAGGATTTTTCAATGGATGGGGAGCTTGTCATTTTGGCTAGCAGGCCAGTGAGCTCTCCAGATCCGTCTATGTCTTCCAGGTAGACAAACAGCCATGCCTGGGTTTTCATTTGTTTGTTTGTTGTTTTGTTGTTGTTGTTTGACATCAATGCTGGGGATTCACATGCTTGCAGAGCGAACTTTCTTACCCATTGAGCTACCTCCTCGGTCTGAGTTAGGCATTTTCAGTGGCTTAAGTAGAAATGTGGGTGTTGCCTTGTGGTAGAGTGCTTGCCTAGTGAATGAATTTCCTTTGCTACTTTCACCAGAACCACAAAAGTGAAATAAAACAGAGAAGGTATCTCAATAAAACTGTAAAACAAAAAAACCTGGGGACTGGAGACATGGCTCAATAATTGAGATCTTTCTGCTCTTCCAGAGGAATAGAGTTCAATTTTCAGCACTCACAGAGGGCTCACAAGCTCCCGTAATTCCAGCTCTAGTGGATCCAATGTCCTGTCTGAGTTCTGCAGGCACCTGCACACACATGGAAAACACACAGGAACACATAAATGAGCATTTTGTAAAAAGTGAAGCTTTAGTGGCTGGTGACACATCCCATTGCCTCCATTTTTTTCCCCAAAGGCAGAAATGAAGAAAAAGATAGGAGAGTGTAGTGGCAGTTTGGGTTATATTATGTAGATAAGTTTTCGTTGTAATGCCAAGTGTGGGATGCAAGAATGCTTTATCCATAGCTGATAAAAGCCTCCTGAGAGGCATGGGATCTTTGTCAGGTGATAACAGCCTTGTGAGATGATGCATAATCCCTTATTAGTTGGAAACTGTCTTGTTCAGGGATGAGTTTTTTTGCCAGTCGAAAAACATCCTGGTGTGGACTCTGAAAAGGTATAAATAGGAGCCCAGAGAGAGAGAATGCATTGTTTCGAGACACTCCTAGAAACGCTTCAGAGAACACTTCAAGGAGGTTGCTGATGGCGTGCTGCTGCTGGTGGTCCTTGTTGTTGCCTTTAATATTGCTGGATTGCTCGCTAGCTGGCCTTCAGGATATCCTGATGATGAAGAGTGGAATCATCCCAAGGAACTATGTCTAAAAAAGTCTATATCCCCTGTCTATACTAACCTTTCTTTTCTACCTAGGGTTGGGGGAGTTTAAGGGAGGTAGAGGCTTAAGGAACCACAAATAAAGTAGGTTGAAAAAAAAATCAAAGCCTACAGGAGAGCCATTGAAGTTAGTGAACAAGTTGCATGCCTCATCTTCGTTCAGCCTGGATTCTGGTCCTGTCTGTTTTACCCGGAAAGGCAATTCACAGGAGCAGCTGAGTGGTAGAGCCCAGTTTAAATGCCTCTCCAAGTTCCTGCTCTCTACTTTCTCTTAAGCTGAGGCCAGATCTCAGTGAAGTCAGATCTCAGCATCTGTGGAGATGCTGTCCCTGGGCTGTGGACCTCAGGTCTCTTGTACATATGTAAGGGAAGAGCTTAAATAGGGATTCACAGAAGGAAGAAATCAGACTCTTAGAATAACAGTTATATCTTAATCCCAAGAGCCTGAGATGTCTTTTACCATATATAGAAATAGTATCTTTGAAAAATGTGATCAAACTTGGGGGCTTGACATGCAGAGATTATTCTGGATTATCTAGGTGGATCCTAAATGTCCTTATAACAGAGAGATAAAGGGAAGTGTTATATAAATAGAAAAGAAAACATTGTGACTTTAGAAGTAGGGGTTAGACTTATGTGGCCACATTCAAGGAAGGGTGGCAACTGCCTGCAGAAATACAGCTGTGGTCACCATTGATTGGCAAAGAGTGATAGTGACTCTGGACTTCTTGCCTCCAGGCTGGTGAGAAAATGAAATTCTTTATTGTCTAGTTTTAATTTCTTTTTAAGAGTGTGTTTTTGTGTTTAAGACAAGGTCTCTTGTTGCACAAACTGGCCTCTAACTCACTAGATGGCCAAGGCTATCTTTAAACTCCTGATCTACCTGCCTCTACTTCCCAAATGTCAGAATTCCAAGCATGTGTCACCAAATCTGAGCTTTGATTTCTCTGTGTTTTAATCCAACAGATTTGTCCTTTATATATATATATAGCAGCCATAAGAATCAAATGCATGAGAAAAGTTTCTCAAGTTCAGGCAAGAGCCTGGTTGAGGCCATCAGCTGGTTCCTAAGTAGTCTGTTCCCAATATGACATACCATAAAGGGAAGAATGACAGGGCCAGCACATAGCTCTATTTCCTTAGGGTAAGACTTTGGAGCCCAAGAAACCTGGGAAGCCTAGGGAAAAGAGTTGGTTACTTGATGTCAAGCCATAGGAATTCTGAATTTCCAAATGACTCTGAAGTGGTGAAAAACTTCGTGACAGGACTGATACCTCCCAGAAGACTCACTGGCAAGAGAGAACCACATCAATCTTGGCACTGATGCTTTTCAAAACTTCTTGGCAGGTGGTCCAGAAAGTTCTAAACTAAAAGTGCTTTACATAAGCTTTCAACTTTTCCTGCAGTGCTAGGGATAGAACACAGGACCTCACACAACGTAAGAAAGTGTTCTGCTACTGAGCTACATCCTCAGCTCAAAATTATTGTCTACAAACTCTCTCTCCCTTCCTCCCTCTCTCCTTCCCTGTCTCTGGGCCTTGACTACTGTTACTTGAGGGAGCTTCTAAAATTCCTGATACACAAGTTGAAAGCTGGATCAATTAGACAAATTTCTGGAGATCAGACCCAGAAAATAGTATTTAAGTAAAAACACCTTCCAGCTCAAATTGTTCTGATATGCTGACAAATTGGAGAAATGGCTGCCTAAGTCTCAGTGCTTGGCCTGATTCATGACCCTGGGAGGTTTGCATGAAGACACAGATGAATCTTCTAAAACAATACTTCCATCTCAATCCTTTCTTTCCAGGCATGTCCAGCCTTCAGCCCATGGGCATGTGCATCCTGGAATAGTATGAATGTATCCCAGTGGATTTGTATGTGACAATATGGCTCACTGTGTCAAAAAGTTTGACACTCCTGCCTGGAAGGAATATGGGACAGAGACAAATGAAACAAGAAACTCTTATGAAGCCACTCTGAAGGCCCTAAGTAAAGGCAGAAGGAGCTTCTGCCAGACTGTCTGGCAGACATTCTAGGAAAATCTACAGCTAGTATCAATGACTCCCATAGACTGACAAAACCTTGAGGTCCCAGAATTACTTGATCTTTAAGGTTGCCTGGGTTGTAGAGCAAATCCAGGCAGCCCTGGCTTAATTCTGATAGAAAATGGTGAGGGAGAGGGGGTGTGATGGTAGGACTGGGAGGAGAGGAGGAAGAGGGCTGCAATCAAGCTGCACCTTGGTTAAATAAAGGACTTAATGGAAAAAATAATTAAAATATTTTTCTTTCAAAAAAAGAAAGAAAATGAGTGTGGCACACCATCAGAGTAATAACTGATCTTCAGAAGTAAACAATGTAAGGTAACAAACTTTCCTTCCTGCCCCTCTTCCAGAAGTTTCTCTAAAATAACTTCTCTGACATTTAGTCATTACAGTTCTAAGTAGTAACCACCATTCCTATGCTTAGTTATCATGCTAGATAAAGACAGTATGTGTAAATAAATCTGAAGAACTATGTTGTGAAGTTTGAGTACAATACTAAACTGTTTAATAGTTCATGGCTTAGTCCAAGTATCACTATAGGCTTCATGAGTTGGAACACCATCAGGAAAATACTTCCTAGCTCTTGGCCTCCTTGAGTGACAACTGTTGTCTGTTGATCAACATAAAATACTTATAGCAGAAGGCTACTGCTGAGAAATGTGTGACCTTGAAAAGTATCAATGAAGCGTCAGACAGGAGGACCCAGAGACTTCATGAAGACCTACTCGAACAAGACACAAGAAAATTTTCATCTTCCTTGTGTGTTTTCACAACTCCCTGATTCACAAGACCAGTTGTACGGGCTGGTAGTGGGAAAATGTATCTGCTAGGGTGCTGTGGGAGCCAGTATAATAAAAACGTGTGTGTAAATCAGCTGTAGCCCACCAAGAACAACAGTGCCAAAGCAGAGAAGGGCTTGGGTGTGGCTGGAAATGTAGAAGAACACAAACCCACTCTGCTTCTAGACTCTCCTAGGAAAAGCCTCAAGTCAGGGCACAAGGCCATGGATTGGTTTTGACCCATTATCAGTGAGGGGGCAACATGACTCAGAGGAGGAAGAAAACTGTTGCCAAAGTAAAGGGTGTGTTGAGCTACCTTAGGCCAACACTGTGTACTGGGAGGAATCAAGGGTAGAAGGGGCTAGGGAAAGCAAATGAGGAAAGGAAGAGAGCTCAGGGTGTCCGGGGTTGAGTTACAGCTTTGTGGCATTCCCCTCTGCTGAGGTAAGATGCCTCCTTCCTGTTAGATGCACATGAATAGCTCCTAGCGTGTTTGTATAACTAGTGCTGTCCTCTAGGAACGTTTCTATTTGTCAAACCAGTATATTTTATTGAGAGTTCAAGCCTTTTGAAAATAAATGTCTGCTATCATGTCACAGCCTGTGGTGAATCTATTAAATTCCACTTCTTATAGGTTTTCTTATATAATATTTCATTTCTGAAAAAAAGCATTATAGAAAAAAATTCATTAAAACCACAGACCCAGACCTATTACTGTCTTTGGTGCCCAGGAGAGCTCACTGGGACTTCAGAGATACTTAATGTTTAACTGTCACCATTTCTTCTTGTGAAACTGGAGGATGGGGAACTTGTAATTCAGCAGTGTCCACAACAGCAGTAGGTAGCTCAGTTGCTAGAGTACTTGCCTAGCATTTATGAAGTCCCTAGGTTCAACCCCCAATACTGCATAAAACCAGGTGTAGTGGTAAATACCTAGAATTCTGGTACTGGGGAGGTAGAGGAAGGAAGATCTGAAGTTTGAATGTTATCCACAACTACACAGCAAGTTCAAGGCTAGCCTGGAATACTCCAGGCCATGTCAAAATAATGAAGAGAAGGACAGAGAGAGAAAGGAGACACACACGTGAACACACACACACAGAAAGAGAGAAAGAGAGAGAGAGAGAAGACATCAAGGTATCAAGGTTTAACAAGATGGCTCAGTAGAAAAAAACTTCTAACCCTGGAACCCATGTGAAAAGCTGGGTGCAATAACAGACATCTTTCTCTCTTTTTAAATTAATTTATTTTTTTATTGATTACAGTTTGTTCACTTTGTATCTCAGCTATAGCTCCCTCCCTCACCCCCTCCCAATCCCACACCCTCCCTCATCTCCTCTCATGCCCCTCCCCCAGACCACTGATAGGGGAGGTCTTCCTCCCCTTCCATCTGACCCTAGCCTATCACCTCTCCTCAAGACTGGCTGCATTGTCTTCTTCTTTGGCCTGGTAAGGCTGCTTCCCGCTCAGGGAGAGTTGATCAAAGAGCTGGCCACTGAGTTTATATCAGAGACAGTCCTGTTCCCCTTACTAGGTAACCCATTTGGACACCGAATTGCCATGGGCTACATCTGTTCAGGGGTTCTAGGTTATCTCTCTATGAATGGTCCTTGGTTGGAGTATCAGTCTCAGAAAAGACCCCTTTACCCCGATTTTTTTGGTTCTGTTGCTCTCCTTGTGGAGCTCCTGAACCCTTCAGGTCTTTCTATCTCCCCCTTCTTTTATTTTTGTAATTAAAGTTTTATTTTTTATATTAATTACAGTTAATTTACTTTGTATCCCAGCTGTAGCCCCCTCCTTCATTCCCTCCCAATCCCACTCTCCCATGCCCCTTTCCAAGTCCACTGATAGGGGAGGTCCTCTTCCCCTTCCATCTGGTCTGCATTGTCCTTCTCTGTGGCCTGGCAAGGCTGCTATTCCCTCGGGGGCAGGGTCAAAGTATTTCCCCCTTCTTTCATACGATTCCCTGCGCTCTGCCCAAAGTTTGGCTATAATTCTCAGCATCTGTTTTGATACCTTGTTGGGTAGAGCCTTTCAGAGGCCCTCTGTGGTAGGCTCCTGTCCTGTTCCCTGTTTTTTCACTCTTTTGATGTCTATCCCATTTGCCTTTCTCAGTGAGGATTGATTATCTTACCCAGAGACCTCTTTCTTGCTTAGCTTCTTTAGGTGTACAGATTTTAATATGTTTACCCTATATTATATATCTATATCCACTTATAAGTGAGTATATACTATGTGTGTCTTTCTGCTTCTCAGATTTCTCATTCAAGATGATCTTTTCTAGTTCTAACCATTTGCCTGCAAATTTCATGATTTCCTTGTTTTTAATTGCTGAGTAGTATTCCATTGTGTAAACATACGATACTTTCTGTATCCATTCCTCCATTAAGAGATATCTGGGTTATTTCCAGATTCTGGCTATTATAAATAAAGCTGCTATGAACATGGTTGAGCAAATGCCCTTGTTGTATCCATGAGCATACATATTTTGGATATATGCCTAGGAGTATTATAATTTGGATCTTGAGGAAGCACTATTCCTAATTATCTAAGAAAGCTCCAGATTGATTTCCAAAGTGGTTGTGCAAGTTTATATTCCCACCAGCAATGGAGGAAGGTTCCCCTTTCTCCACATCTTCTCCAGCATGTATTGTCACTTTAGTCTTTAATCTTAGCCATTCTGATGGATGTAAAATGAAATCTCAGGATCGTTTTGATTTGTATTTCCCTGATGGCTAAGGACGTCGAAGATTTCTTTAAGTGTTTTTCTGCCATTCGATATTCCTCTACTGAGAATTCTCTGTTTACCTCTGTACCCCATTTTTTAATTGGATTGCTTGATTTGTTGCCTTTTAAATTCTTGAGTTCTTTATATATCCTGGATATTAGCCCTCTGTCAGATGTAGGGTTGGTGAAGATCCATTCCAGTCTGTTGTTTGGTTCTGATGGCAGTGTCCTTTGCTATGGACAACTGATTTTTGACAAAGAAGCCAAAACCATTCAGTGGAAAAAAGACAGCATCTTCAACAAATGGTGCTGGTCTAACTGGATGTCTACACGTAGAAAAATGCAAATAGATCTGTATTTATCACCCTGCACAAAACTGAAGTCCAAGTGGATCAAAGACCTCAACATAAAACCAGACACACTAAATCAGTTAGAAGAAAAAGTGGGGCAGAGCCTTGAACTCATTGGCACAGGAGACAACTTCCTGAACAGAACACCAACAGCACAGGCTCTAAGATCAGCAACCAATAAATGAAACCTCATGAAACTGAAAAGCTTCTGTAACAGACATCTCTAATCTCACTGCTCCTGTGGCAAGATGGGAGATACACAGAACGATGTACAGCAGATACGAGATGCTGCTCCAAAAAAAAAAAAAAAAAAAGGTAAAGGGAGAGAACCAACTCCCAAAAGTTGTGCTCTGATCTCTACACACCACGGCATGTGCACACCTACATACACTCACCATACCCACACATGTACAATAATAAATAAATTTAAGAATAAAAGAGAGACAGACAGACAGACAGAAATAAAGATGTCAGTCAAGAATTCCAGTTTTCTTTTTTAGTCCTGGGATTAAACACAGAGGCTTGCACATGCTGGGTAAGGGCTAGACAGTATTACATGAACCTTCACAATGGAAATGGCCGTGATACATTTCAAAATAGCGATGGAAAGGAATGGTGTGTCCAGAAGGACACTAGAGTGATGTTAATTAAAAATTAATGAAGTTTACTGATTAGTAATTAATAAAGCTTTCACCATGAGACACTTGACATTTACTTCCATGACTTTTTGTCTGGTTCTATATTTTAATTATTAAAAGAACACCATATCCATCAATGAGTTCTCCTCTGTCTTTGGAATTGTCATTGTTGATATCCAGGTATTTTTCTCCACTCTTCTTTTGCTTTTTTTTTTTTTTTTTTTTTTCGAGTTACGATATCTCTATCCAGCCCTGGCTGGTCTGAAACTTGCTATGTAAAGCAGGCTGACTCCAAACTCCAAGAAATCCACCTGCCTCTGCTTCCGGAGTGCTGAGATTCAAGGCCTTTGCCACCCACCATGCGTGGCTTTTTCCTGCTCAATCACAAAGAAGATCATCTTTTCCCTAAATATCTATTTGTGTGTGTGTGTGTGTGTGTGTGTGTGTGTGTGTGTGTGAAGGTCAGAGGACAACTTTGTGGAATCGGTTGTCTTCTTCTGCCTTGTTTTTCAAGCGGTGCCTCGCCTTTCTGCTTTTGTGCTGTGTACAGCAGACCAGCCGGCACTCCAGCTTCTGAGTTTCCGTGTCTGTCTCTTATTTCACTATTGGAGTGCTGAGACTGCAGCTTCTTACAGTGCGTTCCAGGAATCAAACTTGGGTCCCTTCGCTTTACCTGAGAAAGCATCACCCTAGCTTAACATCACTTTTATTTTTTCTTTGCCTATTTTCACATGCATACACATTTCAATAAATTCACACACACACACACACACACACAGAAAAAAATAGGAAAAGACACTTTTGTAGAGGTGTATTTCATTTGATAATGTTTTAGGAACGACTAATACACAAATCAACCAGTGTAAGATGGAGCTTCATTCATCCTGTTCTCTAGTCTCAGACATAAACATCGGGGCAACAAAATGCCTGGTTCAACTGAAGCCATCAGAATTCCAATACAAAACAAATTAGTTTCACACCAAGAGAAAGGTCAGTTCTTTAATCCATGTCTTCTGGGAATGTACACAAGCGTCATTCTTCCCAATGTACGTAATTAAACAGTTTAACTGGTGTGGACACACACTGTTTATTTTCCCATTGGGTAATGGGGAGATATTAGCATCAGATGACAGGGAGAGAATGAATATAGACTATGGACAGTTGCATATGTGTTGGGGATCTCTCTCTCTCTCTCTCTCTCTCCTATCTGCGGTATTGTTTTTCCCTCTCTTTGAGGAGTCCAAGAACAGCTTGGCTCAGACCACAAAGCAAGCATCAGCCTGCTATAGCTTCTTTGCCAGTTACTCCAGCTTTATTATTTCTCGGCTGAGACCATTGCTTTCAGTACTGTGGCAGTCTGTATCCTAGCAAGGCCAGCCGACAGTCGACAAGCTACAGGCAGTGGACAGCGTATTGTTTTCATGTTATTCACAGAACTCGACTGGGAGGTACAGGATGGAACAAGGTGGAAGGAGGAAACGGAACTGAAAGCCAGATACACCCCAGTTACTACCCTGCCTCCTGCCTGTTGTTACCATGGGCAAATTTCCACATCTTTCTAAAGTTCGATGTTTCACTTGTTTAATGAAACTAATCATGAGAGTTCATAGTGTTGTTTTGAGGATTCAATGAGATAAAATACAAGAAGCATGCTATGTATGAACAGGAAGTACTTACTTGATAAATGGGAATTCCCCATTTATATATAAAACTCCAAGAGGCATATCTGGGGGAAGAGGAAGGAATATAATAGTATGGGCCAGGTGGAAAAACTTCTTGAATAAGTGGAAATTTTGATCTCATGTCCGTGGTCTGTTACTGTAAGAACTCTCTGATCCATATTTTGGTTTCATGTGAAGGTTTGCTTTGGTTTGTTTTTGAGTTTTTTGAGACAGTCTCAGGCTTCTGAATCAATCTCAATTTCAACATCCTCCCACCTCCTTTCTCTTTTTCAACTCTCTCCTTTCCATTTTCTCTCTTTCTCTCTCTTGCTTCTTTTTCCTCTCTTCTGTTTTCTATTTCTTCCCCTCTGTGTGTATATGTGTATATACTTCTCTCTTCTTTCCCCCTCTCTCCCCTCCACTCCTTTTCTTTATTTTTGTTATTTTGAGGTAGGTGGTTTCAAATTTACTTATGTAGCTGAAACTGGCCTTGAACTCCTGATCCTCCTGTGTCAGCCTCACAATATTAGAATTAAAGACATGCATCCCCACACCTAGGTTATGTGGTGCTGGCCATAGAACCTAGGGCTCCATGCATGATTGACATGCACTCATCTTATTTCTGTCTCTATAATTTGACTGTCCCAAATATTCCATGTAAACAGAGTTATCCAGCACACAGCTTTCTGGGTCTGCCTCTTTTGACTTAACTATAGTAGCTCTGAAGTCCACTCGTGTCATAATATGACTAAATACTGCAGTCCTT
Organism: Meriones unguiculatus; assembly: GCF_030254825.1. NCBI lineage: Eukaryota > Metazoa > Chordata > Mammalia > Rodentia > Muridae > Meriones > Meriones unguiculatus. Next base: position 121,133,117 of record NC_083369.1, read on the forward strand.
TTTATGACTGAATAATATTTTATTGTAAAAATTACAAATGTTGTTTACCTGTTCATCCATAGATGGGCACTGGATTCTTTCCACCTTTTGGCTGGTGTGAATGGTGATGATATCAACATCTGTATACATGTTTTTGTTTGGACATGTTTAAATTCTCTAGAGTCCATGCCAGAAAGAACTTGAAAGATCATTTGTAATTCAGTTCAGCTTACTAAGGAGCCACCAAGCTGTTTGCTAAGGTGACAACACCATTTTTTATACTCCCCGCCAGCAATTGTGTGAAAGTTCCAGTTTCTGCACATCTCAGCCAACACTTGTTGTTGCCCATCTTTTTAATTATAGTCATCCTAGTGGGCGTGAAGTAATACCTCATTGTGGGTTTGATTTGCATTTCTTTAATGACTAATGATGTTGAGCATCTTTTTGTGTGCTTGTAGGCTATTTTTCTTTCTTTGGATTAGACCCTCTCTTCCTTGGTCATCTATGGCTCCTTTGCTTCCCTTCCCACTCCTCTTCTCTTTAGTCTCTTTCCTTCGTGCCTACTACCGTGGTGTGATCTCCCTTGTGATTCTGTCCTCACTGGGTTTTGTTGTTGTTGTTCCTTTACACAGTCACTAGTGATCTCTCTCCTTGACGGCTCCGTCTCAGTGTCTAAGCTGGCAACTCCCAGATCACCATCTTCAGCCCACATCTATCCTGGGCTGCAGGCCCAAATACCCACTTGCCTTGTAGATGGCTCCTCTTGGGTGTCTCTCAGCAACTCGCATATTCAACCTGCCCAGAACACCACTTACCCTACTTCCACATGTCCAGACCTACTCAGTCACAAAGGCACCAAATTCTAAAGTCTTCTTTGGATCTTCATTCTTAATTTCTAATCAGTCACAACAGCCCATGGATTCTGTTTCAGATGTGGTCCAAGAGATCAGAAACCAAAGTTTACAGTATTGAATTGTTCTCTGGCCTAGCACTCTGGGTCATAGAAGCCTCAAGTAGAGCACACTTAGAAAATATTTTCAATTTCCTTAAGCTACTTAACCCACCTGAAATCTAGTGCCTAGATAGGGAAGGTGGAAACTCCATTTCTGGGTTCAGTTTAACTGTTCTTCATGCCTGTTTTGTCTTCACAGTTCCATGCCTTCACTGTCTTTCCTGTAACCTATAGAAAGAATCTACCCACTGGTCTCCATCTCCACTTTCACCTACTTCTGAAATCTTTCTCTTGACAATAGGGACATCTTCTAGAAGCACAGCTCATTATGTTGTACCCATCTTTAAAAACTCTTCAGCACTGCGGAGGTGTCTCCATGGGTAAGAGTGCTTGTTGCCCAAGCAGAAGGACCTAAGCTGGAATACCAAGCCCCCACAGAAAAAGCTGGACATGGCCACACATGCCTATAAACCCTGGCTAGATGAGAGTGGGTGGAAAAATAGACAGGAGAGTTGCTGAAACTTGCCAGGTGCCAGCTTAGCCAGCAAAACAAAAACAAACAAATAGTGAACTCCAAGCTCTAGCTCAAAGGGAAAAGGTGGAAAGTGATAGACAAAGATACCTGAGTACATAGACAGATGAGCACCACACACACACACACACACACACACACACACACACACACATCAATAGGCTAAATTCTAAAGCCTTGGATGAATGCGGAATGAAAACACTTCATGATCCAGGCCTTCCCAATTTCTTCTTTTACTTTAATTCATCTTTCTTCCTTTCTTTCTCTCTTTCATTCATCTTTGGAGAACAAGGACATTAGCGATGGAACTCAGGATTTCATACATGCTACTCATCACTCTACCTGTGAGCCACAACCTGGCCCCTAGCTCTTTCATTATCCTGCCAGCTGTACCAACTTCATGACATGAAGAAAGCATGCTATAATTTATCACCCTCTGACCCTTCATTCATACTCTTGTTATCTCTAGAATCAATCAGTCTTCCCTTCTTCCTGTTGTACTCCCAATAACCAATAAGCTTTTCTTCTCCAGTAACCGGTATAAATATAATTACCTCCGTAAAACTTTATGGAATTTTTCCAGATAGAGTGGCCATTTCAAAGCATTTTAGTTCAGGTAGTGTGTACTTTGCTCCTGTGATATGACATGCAATATTATGTAGAATGTTACAGTCATGATCAAGGGTACAAGTTCTGTCCGGAAGAAACTCACAATACACATGGAATGACAACCTAAGGTACACAAATGACATGATAGTAAAAGAAGCATTGTGCTAGGGATTTGTGCAGAACACAATGGAAATGCCTAAAAGGCAATCGACAAACTTTCCTGGACGAAATAGGCATGTAGCTAACTTGGTAGAGTGATTGCCTAGCTTACATAAAGCCCTGAGTTCTGCTCTTAGCGCACCTGGAAAGCCAGTACATGGGAGAAGAGGCAGACAGATTGGGAATTCAAGTTATTTTCAGCTGTATAGTGAGTCCAATGCTGGTACCAGATACATGAAATTCTATTGAAGTGGAGAGATGATGAAAGATGGAAGAAGACGAGTAGAAAAAAGAAAAGAAAAGAAAAGAAAAATTTGCCTAGAAGCATCAGAAGAATAATGTTTAGTAAGGGATGAAATATAACCTGTGTGTCAAAAACAAACAAACAAACAAACAAACAAAAACTGGTGACACAACATGGCAGCTGTGGAAGAAGGCAAACTTTGAAAAGACAATCCTAATCCTAAACCCAGACTGCAACATTCTAGTGGGCCTTGGCAAATCCAGCCAATGCTGAGGAGGCAACCCTCAGAGCTGGAAGAAGGGGTTGTGAGCTGGCCTGGCAAGGTAGCTTGAGAAAGGAGGCTAACAGCCAGGCAATCTCACCTTTCAGCCCCTCTCCCTGGAGCTCAGCTACTAGGTTGAACACATACCGAGGTTAAAGGTTGATACTTGCTCACGCTCACCTTTCTTTATCTTCCTCAGCCCCTTTGTACTGTCCCCATGGTGGGGCTGCTCAGTGCCCATTTGTGAACTGATAGAATTAACTGTCGCTGAGGTGAACTGAGCTTCAGTGAGTTTGTATCCAGGGACTTCAGCTATAAGACAGAAGGCCTGGGACTTGTAAACAAGCCAATAACTTTGGTGGTTGTTTCCAACGGTGCTATTCAGGTTTCCAGTGTTTCACAGTGAGTCACAGGATAGGTTTTAAGGAAGCTGCTGGAAGGAGAGAAGTATCAGTGTCCATCAAATAGGATAGCTAGCGACTAAGGTTGGCATTGTTGCTTTGTCACCAACTCTGTCTGGGAATTGGTGCTGGTAGCAAACAAATCAGGAGTAGACTAGGATATATCTAGAAAAGTGAAACAAAGTTGAACTTGGAGCAATGGATGTTTGTTTTGCTCCCAATACTGACTTCTTTTTATATGGCCTGACACGCTCAGGGGCAGCTGAGTTTTTCTACTTAATATTTGCTTACTTTCAAATTGTATCTCCTTATCCATCCCTCAGCCCAGCCATCAGTCCATCACATTTTTTAAAAAGTCATTCCACAGTACACTATAAACACAAGCACTTTACGTCCCAAATACTTTATGCTTCGTATCATTAAACATATCCCAGTGTTTGATGACTGATCATTTTTGTGGTGAAATTTGCATGGTCAACACACACAAATCTCCTTTGTTATTTTGAGATGCAGTGTTCTCTCAAACTCCCTATGTAGCCAAAGATGGCCTTGAACTTCTCGCCCTTCCCCTATCCATCTTGCCAGTGCTGGAATCAAAGATGTACTGTACTGGGGATGGAACCCAGAGTTTTGTGCATGCTGAGCAATACTCCCAGCCTGCCATGCACAATATTTTATTGAAAAAACAATTTCATACGGTATGTTCTGATTATGTTTTTCCATACCCCAGTTCCTCCTAGATCTCACCTCCCCAAATCCATGTCCTTTTTTTCTAGCTTTAGAAAATGAGCAGGCAAACAAGCCATAATAAAAAGAGAGAGAAAACATAATAAACACTCACACAGAGAGACACATGAAAAAAACAAAAACCCATAAAAACACAAAATCACGAACCATAGTAAGCAAGCATAAGAGCAGTAAAACAAAACAAACAAACAAAAAATACCCAGACAAAGCAATATGAGAAAAAAAAGTCTACATAAGTAATATTGAGTTCACTTTGTATTGCTAGGCATTGGGCCTACTCTTAAGTATGGCTTATATAGCCAGTGAGAATCCACTGGAGAGAAGTAATTTTTCCTTTGTGAGCAGTTGTCAGTTGGAGTTAGCTTCTTGGTTAGGGATGTGAGCCAGTGTCCATTTCCCCATCTCTGTACTGGATACCTCATTTGGCTTAATCCTGTTCAGACCCTGTGTATGCTGTCACAGATTCTGTAAGTTCTTATGTGCTTCAATTCTATTTCATCTCCCATTCATACATGCACATTTTAAAGGTGTTATTCTTATTTTTTATGGTATAAATATTTTACCTGTGTATACATATGTGTACCATGTGCATGCCTGTTGCCCACAGAAGCCATAAGAGGGTGTCAGTCTCCTAGAATGGGAGAAATAGATGTTTGTGAGTCACCTTATGGATGCAGGGTACTGAACCCAGATCCTTTGCAATAGCAGCAAGTACTCTTAACCTTAACCACTGCACCATCTCTCCAGTCTTGTATGCACAAATCTTATCTATCATTTGATAAGTACAGAACCTCAGATCACAAAGTCCTTTGTATGATAGGAAACCTACATTACTTCTCCTCTGTTTAGAGTCTTCATCTGCTACTATAGTCTTCAATCACCTGACTAGGGAGATAATAGATTTCCAGTGAATGCTAAGGTAACGTTTGTAAATGAAGCAGACATTAGAGGAGGAAAGCACTGGGAAACATCATTGAACAGAAATGATTCTAAAACGCTAAAGAGAGGATAATTTCCTTTGGTGCAGAAGGAAAGAACACTGAACAACTAGAGCAAATCTCAACTGAAGAACAGGAAGAGAGATGGGATGGGGGTATTCAGATTGAGACTCAAGTTTTGACACTAAATGCAGATTTGAAATACCCACTGGAAGTAAGTTGAACCTTGAAATTTCTAAGTGGGGTGGGTCAACATAGGGTGGGTCCTAGCCTCTAGCCTGTGAGCACACTAGGCTATGTAGTAAGTCCTTACTACCCAGCTTCCCACTGTTTCTTACCCCAGGATGCATCCACTGCTCCAAGCCTAGCCAGATTCAGAAAAAAAAAATCCCTAGTGTGACCCATATGAGCTTTTCATCAAGTCCAAATATTCTTCTCACAGGTCTCACCGATTCAACAAGGGTCTGATTGCTACAATGTCACACAAGGGTTTCTCTCTCAGATAAAAACTGCAGGCAAAAACGTGTGTAAGGTCAGTGCTTTATATAGAAAGTGAGGCACTCCCTTCTCTCCTCACAGACTCATCAAGCAAACACTAAGCAAGGCTTAAGATACCCCCACCCAGGCTCTCTATTTTTACCAAAGCCTTGCTTGCATAGTAGACTCACTAAGTGTGTCAGATGCCTTGGTCAAGGGCAAAGAACCTCTCCTATGTGGCCATTGACCCACAGTACAAATGTGCTATGTAGGTCATGCACAATGGTAAGTGCTTATTATCAGCAATAACTGATGTTTAAGAACAGTGGCAAAACCATGCTTGGTCCTGCAGTGACACCCATACTAGGTTATTTAAAAACACATCTTAACACTTGAAGCCATCAATGTGCTTCTTTCCACCTGATGGGTTACATAAGAGAGGAAGATCATGGAGGAAGGTAGGAATACGGGTCTATAAAGTAACACAGCTTGGAAAGAGAAGTAAAAATGGAAGGGGAAGAGAGACAATAATCAACCAGCAAAAGGAGACTAAGAGGAAGCAAGAAAACAAAATGGAAAACAGAAAGATAAATATGAATAGTAGAGAAACTGGAGACAGAAAGATATGAAATGGAGAGAAAATGAAACAGGGCCTAGGGTTGTAGATCAGGTAATAGAGTACTTACTTTGCATTCATGAAGCTCTGGGTTCCAGCTCCAGCACCTCACAAGCTAAGTATCTTGGCACAAGCATCTACTTTCAGTACTCAGAGGGTGGAGGAGACAAAAAGGTCAAACGTCTAAAGTCAATCATGGCTACAGAGCAGCTTGGAGGCTTGCCTGCATACATGAGACATGTCTTAAATATTGAATGAAAGCAAGGAAGGGAGGGAGGGAGAAAGGAAAGAAGGGAGCGGAGGAGGAAGAAAGGGAGGAAGGGAAGGAGGAAGGAAGAAAGGAAGGAAGGAAGGAAGGAAGGGAAGGCAGAGAAGAGCAGCCAAACCAAAACTATAATTTTGCTGAAAGAGAAACTGAGGTCCAGAGAAAGAAAGTTATTTGACAAAACTTTTGCTGTCAGTCAAACCCTAAGCACAAACTCAGGTTTCCAGACTCCAGGGCAGGAGTATGTAAATCTGTTGTGTGACAAGGCTTTTTGGGGGGAGACACAGCACACCTGTCTACTCACCCAGGATAGGAAGCCCAAGACAGACGAAAGTACAGGTACCACCAAAGTCCAACTTGGTGATCCAATGAGTTTTATTGGGGTTACTTACAGGAATATGGGTGAGGAGTTACTTACAGGAGCAGAAATGACTCAAAGATAGCTGTATCACCAAAGTCCACCCCAGCATGGGTGACGGCTCACAAAGCTGGGAACCTGGAGCACACTGCACAGCCTGCAGGCAGCTCAACAGATTAGAGAGTGTTCTTTTCCAGGGGCCTCAGTTGATCTAAACCTCTTCCACACAGCTCAGCTGGTTTCTGCTTCTTGCAGGCAGCTGGTCTGGTCTCAGAGTCTTGCAGATTGGATTCTCTGTCTTCTGTATAGCTTAGCTTTTCTGAGTCTTCTCTGTAGCTCAACCCGGACTGTCTGAGGAGGACTCTCCACTTTCATTGTTTACTCTGGAAGGGAGGGGTCTGGTGAATCTGCTCAATTTGAGGGAGTTCCTCAAGCTATTTTGAGTTGTTTAACTTCCTATTTAAAGAACTTCCTGCAGGCTAGAATGCTCCAATCTCCAATAAAGCTCTTATACACCACCACTATAACACAGGTAGCCCACATTTGCAGACTTTTTGCCACATCCAGTCATTATTCACCTGGGCCTCAAGTAATAAGATGGGTTTGGAGTTAGGGAGGTAAGGAGAAAACACAAGATCTTACCAGACCAGTTCTAGGTAGTTGAGGGACAGAGCCTAATGAGAAACAGCACCTTCAAGTTCATGCTCTGGTTCACGGCAGGGTCATGAAGTCATGTAAAATGTCCCTAAGCTAGAGGAATAACCACAGCCACAGGTTATATACTGTACCTACTGAGAGCAGATGAGCATGCTTACCCCAGAGTCAAGCATCAAGGAAGAGACTAGAACATTCCAAGGGTCCTGGAAAACCAGATGTAATATGGGATATGTTTCTTTCACCATAAGTTGCCCTATGGCTCTGCCAACTCCCCACTGAGTGAGAGATATAGGCCTACCTCAGATTTGCCTTTCTGCCAGTTCTGCTCAAAATACTTAACAACTTACTGTCTTATTGTCCAGCCTAACCTGTCCCCTCCTGCTGATTGAAAACTGTTGTGATTTAACTTGGCCAAGGCTGGATATAATTAGGCACCATCCTGAGGTTCTAGAAGTCTGCTGTCTGCCTCCACATATATTCAAACACACATTACTCTACCAAGATAATACAAAAAAAAAAAGTTACTTAAAGGGAAATTTCTTTAAAAAGCCCTCTTAGGAAAATTTTTCTTCTTCAGCGATAAATCTGGATTTAATTCTCACTCAGCTTCATCAAACCATATATGCAAGTTTTCTCCAACTTCCACTGCCCTAGCCGAAGAAAGCTTTGGGGCTTCCTTTAGTTCAATTCCTATCCGTGTACTTCAAGGCCAATGATCCAGATAGTCGCAGACATGTGCTGAAAGGTTACCTGACAAAAAGGAGGACTGAAATACCCTAGCTGACAGAGCTACCCAATTATAAGTCTAGGCTAGAGACTAAATGCATAATAAATGTGCAGTACTTGCTTAGTAAGATGTCGGACCTCTTAGATATGGAGTAGCCCAATGGGAGTTTGCCTAAAATCCAGAGAGAGCATGTGACTTGTCAATGACTGAGGCTGCACTAGGTCAGAGGTCGTTCCTGTAAACAAGGAATTAAAAAAACAAGTTCAGACAAGAAAAAAGGCTTTGTTGGTAAAGTGCCTGCTGTGCAAGCTTGAGGATTGGAGTTCTCATCACAAGCACCCAAGTTAAGAAAATCATCAACACACTAGGGTGCACCAGACAGAGCCTGTCTCTAAAGCAAATAAGTAGATAACTAATTAATTAAAAACTAAATAAATAAGTAAATAAATGCTTCTTGGACTTGGTCCCAATGATAAACTGAAATATACCTGTTCATAACTGCTATTCTTCCTGGTTTTGTTCTTAGTCTTTGGTATGACACAAAAACAGACAAAGATTTCTCCTGGATAAGATTTAGACAACAGAGAATATAGCTTCTTCAAAACCCTGTTTTCCCTCCTCATATCTTGGTGTGGAACACTTTCTATGTCTTTGCTGTCTCTTCCTTCTGCATTCATCAAAGGCGCTCCTCTCAGCAGCAGAACCTTAAGTTAAATGATGTTCTTTGGGAGCTTTAAAAAAATTCCTCTTTCTGGCTTATGTATCCTGAGCAGGACAAAAATTTAAATAAGGATTGTTTCTATAAACTTCTGGAGTTTTACAGTTTCAGATAGCAAGCATATGTTGAGAGGCCTGTATGCCAGGCATTAAGTTTTATATGCATTAGCTCATTCCTCTGATAGAGGTAGGATTGTTAGCCGTGGTTTATGAACAATGAAACTGAAGCTCAAGAGATTACACTGTTATTAAGGGGCCAAGCAAAGATTTGAACCTAGTTCTGTGTAACCCAAGGTCCATGTTCTTCCCTTCTCACCAGCAGCTCTTAACCTTGGCTGCACATTAGAATCTCCTAGGAAGCTCTTAAAATCTGCCATCAGTAAAGCTCCACCCCAGGCCAGTGAGAGCAGAGTCCCTGGGGGGAAAGACTGGGGACTAGTAGGTTTTAAAAGCTCCCCAGGTGATTCTAATATGCGGCAGTAAAACCACTGCTTTATCCCAAGCCATTTTCTAGGTGCATTAGTCTGGCGCAAATGGGAATGCAACTATTAGCTTTTCTATATTTTTAGCACTGGTTGCTTTCAAAAGCAACACTGAAGTTATTTAAAGCATTAACATCCAACAAATGGTGATGGAGCAGCTTCCACATGCTGCTACCTGTTCTGATGGAGGAGGAAGGGCATCCATCTCCACTTCATTCCAATTACCACTCCAGGAAATCTTCCTGAATTGTGTCCTTTCCTCTGGTTAGCTTCAGTTAGAAGGATAGGTCTGAGTGTACACTGGGTGAACAGATAACAAGAGGACTGGAAATATTGGAACCCATGCCCCCTTGAATCATACCAAAAGCCTTGCTTGAGCTTTTGTTCATTCTGAGCACACTGCATAAGACAGCCTCTGAGAATTTGCCTGGAGAATTGAGATTCCACATAGGTTATTCCTTCCTGTATTCTTCCAGCTGGTCCTTATGTGGGAAAGATGCTTATTAAAGATTTGAAAAATTAAGACATGATACAACTGAGAAAATAATTTGTGTCTTAGCAGGAGGTGCAAATCCCCAAAGAACCCGATGGAAAAAAATCAGTAACTCCAAGTCAATGGGAAGTTGTAAAAACCTAGTGCTGCGAGAACAAAGAGTCCCAAACATATGGAATAGCTTATCAGAGGCTGGGCCACAGAGCCAGTGCCAGCGTGAGAACAGCACAAGCTCTGGACAGAGACACCTAGATCCGTTCAAGGAGAAGTCAGGAAGTGTCGGGGATGGCGAAAGAGCTGAAAGATGTGATTAAAGTGAATCCCACAAAGATGGAAAAGTTAGGCTAAATGGTTTCTTCCTGTTCTTAATGTGCTTTCTATTTTTCCTAGAGGCAGGGGGGAAAGGGGGGACATTCTGAACACTTTGCTTATTACCCATGACTCCCAGTCCTTCCTCCAAGGCTGCTGCACATTCTTCCATCTGTAAGTCCTGGATGTATGCTTCCTCCTCTTAGAAGCAGGGGATGCATATAGCACTTAGGAACCATATATTCTGTGTCTCTATCAAAAAGACTCCCCTCTTAGCTTTTCCCAAGCCTCAATCAACATTACTAACCATTAATTCAATAGGGCCTTACCAGGACCATTCGAACATATCAATTACATACATGTTCCTTTGGACCACAGATGAAATATGAGACCAAATAATTTCCTTCTTTCTTTTCTCTTTTGGACCTTGAGTGAGTTAGACAGACTCCATGGTCTACAGCTTCCACACGTGCATGGGTAGACAACACCTAAGAGTCTTGGAAGAGCAACATACTGTATGAATGTACTCAAAATGTTTTCTCATGTGGAACTCATCTTATGCTTCTTCTAACACTGCAGCCATGTAACATTTCCATGGGAAGAGTCTATCAAAATAGCAAGCAGTAAACAGAGCCAGGGTGCCTGATGCAGCTCCACCCTGTGCCAGAGTTCAGCCCCACTACCCTCTATAGGGAAACGGATTTTTCCACAACCTCTCTTCTAAGCCAGACCACAGAATCAGGTCATCAGTGGCAGACATCACAGCCCATAATAACCCTGAAGGAAACAGGAACACAGAGAAAACCTAGTTTCACTGATCAAGGAGCTCTGGTGACTGGCATACTCCATGCGACTGGATGGATCGTTAAAGCCCAATGCCCTTGGATGAATCAGGAAGATAAGAGGCCGAATGAAAGGGGCCCCCAAACTGCTAGATCAAGGAGGCTCTAGCTGGGAAGAACTGGGCAGAGGCAAATGCGCTGTTTATTCAGCTTATAGCTTTCATTTATCCTAAGTGATTTAAATGAGTTTCAGGGGGGGAAAAAGGCATTCTACTGGATTGAGTCCATCACTAAATATTTGGGACACACGTTGAAAGGTTAGAAGCAAACTCCTGCAAAGAAATGATTGCTGGAATGAGCAAACTGGCTACCAGAGGAGGACTGGGATGGAGGCCAACAATGACCCGAGAATGAATCAAGAACAGCAAAATGATCCATGAAGTTTCTTGGCATTTCCAAGCACTCCTGGAAAGAGAGAAGCTCATCAACTTTACTGAGGAATCTCCAAACAAATAGTTCAACTGTCTCCGTGTTTCCCAGCCACAGAACTGGGCTGGAAAATGTGACAGCAAGTTGCAGCATGAATATTTCGAGTCTGATGTCTGTGGCTTTCTAATGTGGTTTGGGGTGTTTCAGGCACAGTTTGCCCTAATTTTTTCACATTCCCAGGAGTGAGTGTCGGGCATTTGTTGTCTGAGGAAGACAGCTGTCCCCAGCCCTACATGAACCTGCATTCTCACACACTCTCCTAAGAATGGGTTTGAGTACCATCACTTTAAAAACCAAACAAGAACCACGCATGATGGTACAGGCCTTTAATCCAAGTACTCCACTGGGGTGATGGCAGAGGCAGGTGGATCTCTGAGTTCAAAGCTAACCTGGTATCCATAGCAAGTTCCAAGACAGCTGGGGCTACACAGAGAAATCTTGTCTCAAACACACACACACACACACACACACACACACACACTTCAATTAATTAATTAAAGGAAAATGGGGGCTGGAGATTGCTCAGTGTTTAAGAGCCTATACTACTCTTACAAAGAATACAGATTTGATTCCTAGAACTTACACATACTTGTAACTCCAGCTTCAGAGGAATTCAATGCTTCTGGCTTCTTCCAGCCCATACCCACAAACTGGCATAAGCACATATACAGAACTTACAATACTGGGTAAGAAGCTGACAAAGTTGCTCAGTTTAACCATCTCCACCACCACCCCGGAGCCCGTGGAAGAGGAACAGAGAAAACCAATTCTCCAAAGCTGTCTGACCTTCACACTTGCGATGGCAAATACTTCCCAAGCCTACACACGACAATAAGTAAATAAAGGAAAATTCACCGCTGCTAAAATTAAATGAAGAAACAAACAACAACAAAACCTATCAAAATTCTAATATTCTTACAGAAGTAGAAAAATCTTCCACAACTCATATGAAATTATAAACAATTCTGGATAACTAAAACAATCCTAAGGGGGGGGACAGTGTTGGAAGTATTTTACTACATGTTCTAAAGTTATACTACAAAACCATGCCCAAAAGAAAACAAGCTGGTGAGGTGGCATACACCTTTAATCCCAATACTCAGAATGCTGAAGCAGGTAAATCTCCGAGTTGGAGGCCAGTCAGGGCTACATAGTGAGACTCTGTTCCCTGTCTCGAAAAAATAGAACCGGGCTAGTAAGATGGATCAGCAGGTAAAGATGCTTGCTGCCAAGCATGATCGTCTTTGTTTGGTCCCTAAGAACAATACGGTGGATAGAGTTAATGGAATAAACTCCACAGGTTGTATCTTCTCTCTCTCTCTCTCTCTCTCTCTCTCTCTCTCTCTCTCTCACACACACACACACACACACACACACACATACACACACACAATTTAATTTTTACATTGGCATGGTACTTACACAAACATATATGTATATGCCAATGGTATAAAATAAAGAATCCAGAAAGTCACTCAACTATACCCACGGTTAAGCTTTCAGCCTCTTCAACAAATGTTGTTGGGAATACTGCATATTCAGATATATATATATATATATAAAAAATGAAACTAGATAAGTATCTCTCATCGTGATTAGAAATCAGTTCAAAATAGGTCAAATACCTTAATTGTAAGACCTGAACATTTCAGTGTACTTAAGAAGAAAAAAAAACATAAGAAAAACACTTCAAGATACAGGCATAATTGGAGCTGGAGAGATGGCACAGAGGTTAAGAGCACTGGCTGTTCTTGCAGAGGACCTGGGTTTAATTCCCAAAATCCACATGGCAGCTCACAATTGTAAGTCAAGTTCCAGGGAATCAAATTCACTCTTCTGTTCTCTGTGGGTACTATCCAGACACATAATATTTAAAAAATAAACAATTATTTTTAAAGATATAAGCATAAGCAAGAACTTTCTGAAAAGTACAATAGGATATACCAGCAATATTTTACAAATGAGTTATCGTGAAATTAAGAAACTTTTATACAGTAAAAGCAAGTAATTAACATAGTAATTAACATACAGCCTACAGAATGGAAGAAGGTCTGTGACCTTCTTCATCAAAGAGCCAATAATGTATCTATAATGTATAACAGACTGAAAAACATAAACATAAAAACCCCAAAATTTTGATTAATAAATAGGCTAATGAGCTGTACAGTCCTAAAAAGAGGAATACAAATAGCCAATAAATATACGAATCTGTTCAACATCTTTATTCACTATGGACATACAAAATAAATCTACATTGAAATTCCATTTCATCCCAAACAGAATGGTTTTCACCACAGAAACAAATGACAAAAAAATGCTGGTGAGGATGAGAGAAGAGGGAACCTTTATTCTCCATGGGTGAGAGTGTTAAATTTGTACAGCTTAAGTGCAGCACTTTCTTTAAAAACTAAAAGTAGGGCCTAAAGAGATGACTCAGCACCAGCTACTTTTCTGGGTGACCCAGACTCAATTTCCAGCACCCATTTGGTGGCCCATAGTCATCTGAAACTTCAGTCGCATGCTCTCCTCTGGCCTCTGTAAGACTGAATACACATTGAGCACAGACATGCACACAGAAAAACACCCATACACATAAAATAAGAAGAAAAATTTTAACAAAAGGCTAAAGAGTTGGCTCAGTGGTTAAGAGTACTGAGTCAGGTTCAATTCCCAGTACACACATGGTAATTCACAATCATCTCTAACTCTACACTCAGACTCAGGGAATCTGAATATGATGTCCTCTTCTGAGCTCTGAGGGCACCAGACACTCAAGTAGTAGACATACATACATGTAGACAAAACACTCATACACATAAAGTAACAAAATAAATAAATGTAAAAAAAAATGAAGTGGAAAAAATTTTTAAATAAATAAAACCACCATATGATCCAGCAGCACTAATCTTTGGTGCTCTATAGATAGACCTGAAAGGCTCTACCTATACTCTTGGTAGAGATGCCTGCAGGTGCATGTTAATTGCTGCTCTATCCACAATAGTTAGAAAATAGAACCAGTCTAGAGTTCCATCAACTTATGAATAACTAATGAAAATACGGTACATCTTCACAATGGGGTGTTATTAATGTGTAAAGAAAAATGAAATCTCACTCGCAGGAAAATAAATGGAACTGGACACCATCGAGGAAAGCAAAATAAGCTAGACTCAGACAAACACCCTGTGTTTTCTCACATGTGCAATCTAGATTATTTTTCTCTGAGCCTATGGATATATTTGAAAATGGAAGTGGGACTGCGTGAAGAAGAGGAAGGGGTCTAAAGAGTGACACGCTAGTCAGTTTCTGTGGCCTTGACACAAGCTAGAGTCACCTGGGAGGAGAAAGTTGCAATTGAGGAACTGCCTCCATCAGCTAGGACTACGGCCTGGAAAGTCTAGACCACGGGTCAGTCCCCCAATCTGCTTCCTGGAGAATTCCCACAGCATCATCATGGATAGCCCCTGCTAAAGTCACACCCTGGGGCCCCACCTCAACACTAGACTTCTTCCTGGTGATGACAAGCAAGGAATCAAGTCCCCGGTACTTGTTGAGCTTTGAGTGATTTCAGTCTAAAAGAGACAATGGCACTTGTCTCTTCTCTTCCCTTCTCCTTTCCTTGTCAAAGTGCTTCCTTTTCTTAGAAAAAAAAAATCATTCAAGTAATTTTATGTGAATGGTTGTTTTCCTGTTTGTATGTGTGTGTAACACATGACTGCCTAGTGTCTTCAGAGGTCAGAAGCAGTTATGCATGGATATGAACTACATGTAGGTGCTGAAAACTGAAACTATGTCCTTTGCAAGAGCAACAAGTGCTGGTTGGCTACTTAGCAATCTCTCCATCCTTCCCCCACCCCCATTTCTTTTGAGACAAGGTCACCCTGGCTGGCCTAGAACACACGGAGATTTGTCTTACTCTGCCTCTGTGACCCGGAGTAACGGGATTAAATCTAAACAATGAAGCCTGACCTGTGGGGCATTTTCTTCATTAATGATTGATGTGGCAGGACCCAGTCTACTGTGGGCAGTGTTACTACCCATGCATAGGTGGTCCTGGGTTGCACAAGAGAGCAGGCTGAACAAGCAAGCCAATAAGCAGAGTTCCAATCAGGGTATTTGCTTCAGTTTCTGCCTCCAGGCTCCTGCCTTGAGTTCCTGCCCTGGGTTCTTTTGTTTGTTTGTTTGGTCAGTTAAGTTTGGTTTGGTTTTGGTTTTTCAGAACAGGGTTTCTCTATTTAGGTTTGGCTGTCCTGAGATCACTTTGTAGACCAGGCTGGCCTCAAACACAGAGAGATCTGCCTGCCTCTGTCTCTCAGAGCTCTGGGATTACAGACATGCACCACAGTGCCCAGCTACCCTGCATTCTCTTAATCATGGATGTTATTAAGAGAACTATGTAAGCCAAATAAGCTCTTTCCTTCCTAATTTGCTGTTTGTCAGCGTTTTATCAGACAAATAAAAAAGCAAACTAAGACACTGATAGACAGAGAAAGAGGAGGGCAATGTGTATAAAAAACCAAGTACTTCATGTTTTCTATGATATGCAGAGTCTGAACTTAAATATATGTACATACATCTGTATGAGAGCAAAAGGAGGACTGTTTAGGGAGTAAAGAGAGTCCTGGAGAGGAAGGAAAAATGAGGGTAATGGGGAAAGTGATATGAGTCAAGTAGAATGTAGGAAAACATGATGAAACCCATTATTTTGTATATCACCTAAGAAGTTAAAACCTTATCAAAATATTCACAGTAGAAAGTGACTGATTTTTCTGCAGGGCCTTTACAAGCTAAAGCAGAGAAGGTAAGAAAGAAAAAAAAAAAAAGACAAGCGCAGTTATGTTCTCCTTAGATTGAAGTTGTCACAAAGCTAGGGCAAGTATCAGGGCTTGGAGCCTTTGTTTCCCATTACTAACCTAGTGGGGCCCAAGGATGAGAAGTTAGCAGGAGATAATAAGTGAAAGAGGTACAGAAATTGTGGTATTTTTACACAATGGAATACTACTCAGCAATCAAAAACTAGGAAATCATGAAATTTGCAGGCAAATGGTGGGATCTAGAAAAGATCATTCTGAGTGAAATATCCCAAAAGGAGAAAGACAAACATGGGATATACTCACTTATATAGACCTATAAGATATGATAAACATAATGAAATCTATACACCTAAAGAAGATAAACAAGAAAGAGGACCCAGGGTAAGATGATCAATCCTCACTTAGAAAGACAAATGGGATGGACATTGGATGTAGGAGAAAACAAATAACAGGACAGGAGCCTACCACAAAGGGCCCCTGAAAGACTCTACCTAGCAGTGTATCAAAGCAGATACTAAGACTCATAACCAAACCTTCAGCAGAGTTCAGGGAATCATATGAAAGAAGGGGGAGTTAGTATGATGTGGAAAGGACAGGAGCTCCACAAGGACCAAATATATCTGGGCACAGGGTCTTTTCTGAGACTGACATTCAACCAAGGACCATGTATGGATATAACCTAGAACCTCCACTCAGATGTAGCCTGTGGTAGCTCAGTAACCAATTGGTTTCCCAAAGTGAGGGGAACAGGGACTATTTCTGACAGGAACTCAATGGCAGCTCTTTGACCTGCCAAACACTGACAAACCCAAGGGAGGAGCAGTCCTGCTAGGCCACAGAGGAGGACTTTGCAGCCAGTCCTGAAGATACCTGATAAAACAGGGTCAGATGAAAGGGGAGGAGGACCTCCCCAATCAGTGGACTTGGAAAGGGGCAGGGAGGAGATGAGGGAGAGAGGGTGGGATAGGGAGGGAATCAGGGAGTGGGATACAGCTGGGATACAGAGTTAATAAAATGTAACTAATAATAAAATAAAAATTTTTAAAAAGTTATAAAAACAAAGTGAGAGAGGTGTGAGATTCTCCAGTAAACATAGTAGGGGATTGACCCAAGATCTAGATCTTTCAGACAAAGCTAAATTGAGCATATGGAATAGTCTGGAGGGGGTACAAAGTTGAGGGGACGCAAGATATAAATTAACCAAATGTGGATAATAGATATGGGCTCCCACTGCGACTCCCAGTACAGGCCAGTTTGCACAAGAGAAGTCAAGCTGAAGAAACCCTGGCCTAGGACCCTTCAGACCCTGCTTTCAGGTCCCTACCCTCATCCACTGATAGAAGAGTGTTATACCAGGTTGAGATGGAGGCCTCATACTTTAATTCCAGCTATTTCACAGGCTAGGATAGGGGAAACTGCAAGCCCAAGGCCAGCCTAAGCAACCCGGCAATTCTCTGTCTGAAAACAAACCTTTAGAAAGTCTGGGGGTGTAGGTCAGTAGTACAGCCCTTGCCTGGCACATGTGATCCCTGAATTACATCTGTAGTAAACAACTCACTCCCAACGCCGGGAGGACAGCACAGATTAGTTTTGGAAAAGGCAGGGTGCCAGAAGCGTCTAACACAAGATAAAGAATAGAGCTCCCGACAAAAAGGCCCACTCACTACCATTCCCTAGAGCAAGCGAAGGCCATTTTTCTGAGAGGCTCAGGCTGCAACCTTTAATCCTGAAGGAGCAAGATGAAACAGCCTTCAGTTTCCGTCCAAATCCGTGCTTTAAATTTACTTTAAATGTTTTATGATGAGGGATACAGAGTCTTACTTAGTGCACTTTCTAAGGATTTATCCTCCCAAAGCAATTTGTAAATGTTGCAGGGGTTAGAAGAACCGGCTTTAGTGAAGAAAATAAATTGTGCTGTTAAATTCCAAGTGGCGGGCAGTTAGCAACCACTGGAAATATCTTCTAGGAAGAGAAAGTGGCTCAAATCTTCCAGTATCCCCAAAAGTTTGCTTCTTGGAATTGAAAACCTTTGGCCATCTTCAAACTCTCTGGGGAACAAGGCGGTTCCCCCTTTCTGCTTAGGCTGTGCTTGAAGAATGACTTTGGGGGCCGAGGGCACAGATGCAGGACTCCATACTTGGCCCCTGTCCCTTCCCATTGTTCTTGGAAACAGAGTTATGAGTGGCCAACTAGGAAGTAAAGTGGGTGATCTGCAACACGCATGCTCTCCAGCATACTTACCTTTCTTTTTACCATTAAATTAATTATATTACATTATTTATTTGTGTGTGTGTATGTGTGTGTGTGTGTGTGTGTGCGCGCGCGCGCGCGCGCGCGCGCGCGCGCATGTGTGCCATAGTGCTTGGTCCTTCTGTGGAGGTCAAAGGACAACCCGAGGGAGTCAGTTCTCTCCTTTCACCATGTGGACCCTGAGGATTGAACTCCAGTAGTCAGGCTTGGGGGCAGGCACCTTTATCCACTAAGCCATCTTGTCTGTCCAAACAAACATCTCATTTAAAAAACAAAAACTCATTTAACTATACTTTGCATACCATACAATTCACCCATTCAAAGGGTATTTCACTGACTTGTGTATTTACTCTGTTTTACAACTATTCTTATAATTGTCACCACACACACTAAATAAACTGCAGACACTGGCAATCACTCAACATCTCCTATCACCCTCAGCCTTATATTTGCTAATTGTGTTCATTTCATATAGATGAAATGTGGTTTTTTATTTTGGTTTTCTTTTTTTTGTTTGTTTGTTTGTCTGTTTGGAGCAAGGTCTCATGTATTGCAGATTGACGTCGATTCATTACAGAAATTAAGATGACCTTGAACTTTTGATTCTCATACCTCCAATGCCACCAAGCCTGGTTTATGTCGCACTAAGGATCAAAGGTAGGACATGAAGCATACTAGATAAGCACTCAATCACTTGATACTTCTCTGGCCCAAGCTGGGTATTTTGATAGTGGTGATTTTGGTTCTTGTTTTTAGTTTTTCAAGACAGGGTTTCTCTCTGTAGCCTTGGCAGTTCTGGAACTCACTCTATAGATCAGGCTGGCCTCAAACTCACAGAGATCTGCCTACCTATGCTTCCCAACTCCTGGACTTAAAGGTGTACACCTCCACCATTCGGCTTATCGTTGTTTGTTGAATTCTGTTTTTCAAATAGTCACAGAAAACAAAAATTCCTCATCAAACATAGGCTTTGTAGGTATTTTATACCATTTTATTTTCAAATCCTTTCAAAGCCAAGCATAGGGGCACCTCTCTGTAGCAGCAACTACTCCAGAGAATCCATTGAGCTCAGCAATTTGAATACAGCCTGAACAGCTTCTCAGCATGTCATCTCAAAATAGAAGAAAAAAAAATTTTTTTTTCAATGCAGTTTATTCAGGAACCTTGAACAATCATCTGACCCTGGGGAAAGCCAGCCCACAGCTTAAATAGCCTCTGGGTAGCCAACCCCAGTGTGCCACGTGGGCATTGCAGATAGGTCCACATACATGGAAGCAAGCCAGATCCTCAGCCTTAAGCCAAATGTGGAATTGTTCGTGACAGAGAGCACTCACCATCGGGAAGGTGGAAGGCGGAAACCAGCTCCATCTTTAAGGCATAGCATTCCGCAGCTCTCTACAGTTCCCCCTTTTTGTTTTAGACGCATCAGGCAAGAGTAGAGGTCTGATCTCTGATATTAGAAATAAATTGGGACTTTGTACTGATGTTCATTTAGGTGTCATCCACCCAAAGAGCATCAGACCCGTCCAATACCTTAAGAAAAAATCTTTTAAGAGTGGACAAAGCATTCTTAGCTCACAGATACTCAAAACCCAGCCACTAGATCGATTTGGCTCACAGGCTATAGCTGCTGAATCCAGGTTAAAACGAAAATTAGTGGCTTTAATTAACATCTTTGCTTTAGCTTCCTAGAAACTCTTTCTGGTAGAAAGATCTGAATTTGGGGGAGAGCTCATCATTGCTTCATTTTATGCTGTTTTGGTGGAACTGTCCGTGTGGACTTCTGAGTCTGAAGTGAACAACTGAGCTAAGATGAGGCAGAGAAGTAAAGGCCTAACCAGTTTCAAGTGACAGAGACAAAGCAACAGTCGCACAGACTCATGGTAGCAGAACCAACTGATAAACCTGTCTGTGGATCCCCACACTGAAGATTCTGGGAATCACTTAGTTTCTGTTCTCTCTGAGACTCAGTGAGAAAGGCAAAAGTAGGCTAGCTTTCCCTTTAGCGACTCCCGTGTCGTGTGTGTGTGTGTGTGTGTGTGTGTGTGTGTGTATTATTGAATTGCTTTTTATATAAATGTTGTCTCACTTATATATGAAAAATATATAAATATATTGTTGTTTCATCAACCTTACATAGCAAATACAAAAAAAGAACTCAAGTGGATCAAAACTCCAAATGCCCTATGTGAAACTATCACACATTCGGACTAGGGATATCACACAGTTGGTAGAGTGCTTTCCTAGCATGGACAGAGCCCTGAGTCTCATCCAGAACCTAAGTGGCACACCTGTAATGCCACATTTCAAAAATGTAAGAGGATCAAGAGTTCAAAGTCATCTTTGGTTGCACTGTAAGTGTGAGACCCTCTGTTTACAAAAATATAAGTAAGAAAAAAATCAAGTTCAAAAACACTCGCAGAGCTGTAGCAGTGGTGGTGCACACCTTTAATTCCATCATTCAGAGGCCGGTGGATCTCTGTGAGTTTGAGGCCAGCCTGGGCTACTGAGTGAGTTCCAGGACAGCCAGGGCTACACAGAAAAACCTTGCCTGAACAACAACAACAAAATCAAACACTCTTAGGTTATTTTGCTCTTAGAGGAAACTTGCATAACCTTGGATTTGGCAATAGTTTCTTTAAAATTTTAAGCCAAAAGCAGAGGCACCAAGAGAAAAAGAAAAGAATAGATATGTTGAAATTTACAAACTTAGTTGTATCAGGAGAAACTGTCAAGAGACTAAAAGAAGGGGCTGGAGAGATTGCTCAGTGGTTAGGAGCATTGCTCACCCCTCCGGAGGAACAGATTTCATTTGTAAGCACCTACATCAGGGTTCATAAGCATTTGTAGCTTCCTTTCCAGAGGCTCTAACTCCATCGCTGGCCTCTGCAAGCATCAAGCACAGCAGCCATCCACATAAAGAAAAAGACATTTAAAGAATGAAAGAAAACTCAATGGATAGGAGAAAATGTTACTCCATCCAATATTTGAAGTTCTGGGTATAGTTCAATATCAGAGCACTTTACAAGCTACCAAAGCTCTAGGTTCATCTCCAGGGACTGCAGAAAACCTCACAATTACATATCTGAGTACAGGGAATCATATAAAAGAAGGGGAGTTAGTATGACATGGAAAGGATAGGCGCTCCACAAGGACCAAATATATCTGGGCACAGGGGTCTTTTCTGAGACTGACATTCAACCAAGGACCATGTATGGATATAACCTAGAACCTCCACTCAGATGTAGCCTGTGGTAGCTCAGTAACCAATTGGTTTCCCAAAGTGAGGGGAACAAGGACTATTTCTAACAGGAACTCAATGACTGGCTCTTTGGTCTCCCCACCCCCGAAGGGAGGAGCAGTCCTCTTAGGCCACAGAGGAGGACTTTGCAGCCAGTCCTGAAGATACCTGATAAAACAGGATCAGATGAATGGGGAGGAGGAACTCCCCTATCAGTGGACTTGGAAAGGGGCACGGTGGAGATGAGGGAGGGAGGGAGGGACTGGGAGGGAATGAGGGAGCGGGACACAGCTGGGATACAGAGTTAATAAAATGTAACTAATAATAAAAATAAAAAAGTGAAAAAAATTCAATATCCAGTATAGACAGAGAACTTCTGAAGCCAGGCAAGAAGAAAAACTCCACAACTAAAATGGGCAGAGTTTGAGGCCAGCCTGAAATATATGTCACTCTGTCTTTAAAAAGAAAGAAAGAAAGAAAGAAAGAAAGAAAGAAAGAAAGAAAGAAAGAAAGAAAGAAAGAAAGAAAAAGCAGGCTGGAGATCTAGCTCAGCTGTTAAGCATGTGCGCTGCTCCGCTGCTCTTGCAGAGGACTGGGACAAGTACATGAAAAGATGTTCAACATCATGAGTCATTAGAGAAACCCAAACCCAAACCAGGATAGATCATAGCATATTCACCAGCAAAAGATGAGAATTATTGACAAAAAAGGGGGAGTAAATTTAACCCTCTACACAGTGCTAATGCTAAGGGAAAGGGAAATCATCTAACTTAGCTGGTCTGGTCTGTCTTCACAGCAACTTAGCTTATCTGAGAGTGACTCAGCGGCTTGGCTCCCTTAGTCTGGCAGCCAGAGACTTCGGCAATCAGTTTCAGGGAGTTCTGGAAACTATTTTGTGTTGTTGTCCTTCCTGTTCCAGCAGCTTCTCTGCAGAATGGAATGTTTCAGTTTCACAGGAACCTACCTGTTAAGCAACAAAGCACTGTCCGGAAAAAAAAAGTCTGCCAGCAGATGAGTGAATAAACAAATGTGGTATATCCGTACAATGGAACACTGTTTAGCCTTTAAAAAGAATGATATTCAAATATATGTCAAAGCATGGCTGAGCCTTCCAAGTATCATGCTAAATGAAGTTAGACTGATGCCAAAGGCTAATTTCATGAAGACATTTATCTAAAATATCTATAATAGGGCAATTAATGGGAGGCTAGAAGTTACCGGAGGCTGAAAGGAGGAAGGGAAAGAGCTACTGGTTAACAAGTACACAATTTATGACTGGGATAAAAAAATATTTTAGAAATGAATATTGGTGACTGTTGTATGTGTAACTCTAAATGCAATTAATGTCACAGAATTGTATTTAAGATGGCAAAATTTTCATCCTAATAAAAGATAAGGAGGGGGGAAGTGATGTTAATTGTGAGTATATTTTAGGAATATAATTCCATCCACAGAAGGAGAGAACCAAAGACTCATCATGCTTGGCTTGTATGAAACTCCTGAGCAGCCATAAAAACAGCAAAAAACAGCAAAGGGGCATCATGCTTGGCTTGTATGAAACTCCTGAGCAGCCATAAAAACAGCAAAAAACAGCAAAGGGGGTCTCTCAAGTGTCCTCAGTCCAGCCTCTAGAGACCTTATTCTATATTCTTTTGACAGAGGGGAAGATCAAAACTTAACTTGTAGGGCTACCATTAAACTGAAATGAGATTTGTGAGACCAGAGCAATGGGGCTGAGAACTATCAGTAAGTGGGCAGTCCAGGGAAGTGACCATAGGGACAGTACTAGAAAAACTGGGAAGGAAATACAGTGAGACAAGAGTCCCTTAGCTCCTGTGGGAAAGGGAGAGGTTCAGGGGCAGGACTTCAAACATAAGGCTGCATGAAATGCTAGGGATAGGGATGCACATGTGTCGTCCCGGGGACTTGGGAAGCTTGAGTACAGGAGATCATGGACAGCATATTCAAAGCCTGTCTCAAAACAAAGGTGGGTACACGAAGGAATACTATTCATCAATTAAAAACAAGGAAACCATGCAATTTGCAGTCAAATGGATAGAACTAGAAAAGATCATCCTGAGTGAGATAGCCGGGAAGCAGAAAGACACACATGGTATATATTCACTTATAAGTGGATATAAGACATATAATATAAGATAAACATACTAAAATCTATAGTCCTAAAAAAAACTAAATAACAAAGAGGACCCTAGGGAAGAGGCTTAATCCTCATTCAGAAGGGCAAACAGGATACACTTTGGAAGTAGGAGAAGACAGGAAACAGGACAGGAGGCTTCCACAGGGCCCTCTGAAAGACTCTACCCATCAGGGTATTGAAGCAGATGCTGAGACCCATAGCCAAACTTTGGGCAGAGTGCAAGGAATCTTATGAAAGAAGTGGGAGATAGAAAGACCTGGAGGGGACAGGAACTCCACAAGGAGAGCAACAGTGTCAAACAATCCGTGCCCGGGGGGGGGGGGGTGTCTTGTAGAGACTGATGATCACCTCTCCCTCAGGGTGTAGCCTTTCCAGACCACAGAGGAAGAGGATCAAGACAGCCCTGATGAGATCTGATAGGCTAGGGTCAGATAGTAGGTGAGGAGGACCTCCATTATCAGTGGACTACGGGAGGGACATAGGAAGGGATGTAAGAGGAAGGGTGGGGCCGGGAGGGAAGGAGGGAGGGAGCTACAGCCAGGATACAAAGTGAATAAGTTGTAATAAATAATAAGAAGAAAGAAAAAAATAAAAAAAACAAAGGTGGGGTATAGGGCATATGTCAGATCGTAGATTGCTTGCTTAGCATGCATGGAGCCCTAGGTTCAATCCCCAGCATCATAAAATGGAGTGTGGGGTTCAGTGGGTATAGGTGATTGTTAACCAAGCCTGATGACCCAATACCAGAGACCCACACCAATGGAAAGAACTGAAGAAAGCTGACTTCCACAAGTTGTCCTCTGACCTCCAAATATGTTCCACACCACACAATACACACACACACACACACACACACACACACACACACAATGAAAGAATTAAAGGTAAATGAACAAATTTTAAATTAAAAAAAAAAAAACATGTATGATATATAATCCCAGCACTCAGGGTCAAGTGGAGGAATAGAGCTAAGAGGATCAGAAGTTTATGGTCACCTTCAAGTATATAATGAATAAGCTAGCCTTGTCTTCATGAGAGCCCGGCTTCAAAACAAAACAAAAACTTGTCTGAACCTCTGAGTCATGTGCCTTAAGAAAGGATTAGATAAGCCAGCACCATTCCCTACAGCTAAAGCTTATTTTGTAACTTGTTTATCTCTCAAGTTCCGGACTATTTCAGTGCTCTGGGCAAATAAGAGTTACAGTTAAATACAATTACAAGTTTTCATATCATTTCTTTTAAACCTGCATTCTTACGTTTGGCTCACGACCCTTAGTAAAGCAGTTGCTTTGTTCCTTTCCCAGCCCCGTTTGCTCACTCTCACCATCTCAACACATAGATCCCCGTATTCCCATGTACTGGCCACTTGGCCTTCTGGGTCCTGCCAGGAAGTATAGCAAACACAAACTGAGACATACCTGTCATTTGAGCTAAGCTTTCTAGGTCACCTGGTGGGAGTCTTGTGTTTGCTGAGGTACATGGTTGGCCTCTGCATCCTTGACCTTTTTCTGAATTGTGGTTGCAGTGGGATGGGGGAGGGGGTAGGTTACTTCCCATTTACATCATCCTTTTCAAAACATTTGGGAAATGTTTCCTGGGCTCATGCGTTTTCAGTCTCATGGCTTGCTCTTCTCGCCGCAGTTTGTTGGGACCCTGAGATAGGCCCACTGGGACATGTACAAAATGTGTACCTTACGGACATGCATTGTCTTGCCTCCTTCCCACTATACCTCAACATCACAACTCAGCGTAGCAGGACATTTCATCTCCTCAAACATATTAATAGTTGTCTATAGCCCAGCTTTGGTAAAAATCTTCTTATTTTTAGCAGTAATAAAATAAAATTCACGCTTGTTTAGAAAACTCTTGTCCATTATTCCAAAAAGCTGAAGATTATTAAATGATGACAAATAGTCTTACTTTCAGTTACTTTTCAAGCTAAATGTGATCACAAAATATTCACTGGATAATGGAATGCCTAATTAACAGATTAAGTACATTCATAAGACTCCTGCAAAGAAAAGGCACCTCCAAAGTAGCTGAAAGATCCACAATTTAGTTTTTTTTTTTTTAAATACAACTAATGGATGGCTCAGTGGTTAAGAATGCTCTTGCAGAGGACCTGAGTTTGGTTTCCAGCACCCATATCAGACACTCAAAGTCACCAGTAACTCCAGAAATCCAGAGCCCTCTTCTGGCCTCCGCTCATTCTCTCTCCCTCTCTCTCTTTATCTCTCTCTCTCACACACACATAGACACATGCACACATGCACATACACACATACACATACATATCTATACACAATTCAAATAAAAACTCTAAGTGAGACTGGTACAGTAGCTTAGTGATAGAGTGTGTGTGTCACACATTTTATTTCTATCCCCTACACTACACTCTTCCTCCTTTGCAAAAAATATTAATATTAGTATATATATATATATTAGTATATAATAGAAGAATTAGTGTGTGTATTAGTATATAATAGAAGCATTCATTGCAGGAAAACTAGAATTCTGTTGGGTTTCCTTTACACTTGTTTTCAGTTTAATACTGTTCTGGGTCTAATCTTTTTTCCTTTTTAGTATGTTAGAAATCATCATAGCTTCCTCCCTTACCCAGGATCTCTGTTTTGGCTCTGTTTTATTTGTTTTTAAAACAGGGCCTCATTGTGTAGTCAAAGCTGACCTTGAACTGCTGATCCTCAGCCTCCTGAGTTCTGAAATTACAGAAATAAGCCATCACTCAGTTTCTACTGTTGTTTGTTTGTTTATAAAACCCTGAGTGGCAAATTTGTTGCAGAGGTCTGTGGTTGCCTGGAGTACCCCTTTGGGTCTACACAGACAGTTTAGTTAGGGAAGAAAAACTTTGGATTTTGCAATGGCTGAGGTCTAGGCTGAAACATTTGCTTCTCTTTCATGCAGAGTCTAAGCAATGTAAATTCAAATCCAGAACAGGCTAAGACTAAAGTCATCCAGATTCAGGTGTCTACAAGTCACAGAAAAGCAGCTTAGGTTCAAGAACAGGCATTTGGCTCGTTTTTTTATTCTTATGAAGAACTCGTGAAGAGAAGATTAATGCCTGTCACTCATAAAAAGTTGTCCAAAGTTCCACAATGTTTCTATGCAATTATGTCAGAATAAGTTGATGAGAAAATAAGCTTCCTATAACTGTGTGTGGGTGCATGAATTGTGCTCTTGGAGAGCAAAAGCCAGCAATAGCGTTAGTTGGCAAGGAAAGAAGACAGTTCAGCCTGGTCAATAGCTAGGGCATCTCCACAGGCGCCAGGATACACAGCTTTGACTTTGTCTGTGATAGGTTGCTGGTTATATGGTAAGGGTGTTTATTTTTTTATTATTTTTTATTTTTTTAATATTAGTTACAGTTTGTTACCTTGTATCCCTGCTGTATGCCCTCCCTCTTTCCCTCCCAATCCCACCCTCCCTCTCTCATCTCCTTCCTGCCCCTTTCCAAGTCCACTGATTGGGGTGGACCCCCTCCACTTTCATCTGATACTGGTTTATCAGGTATCTTCAGGACTGGCTGCAAAGTCCTCCTCTGTGGCCTAGCAGGGCTGCTCCTCCATTGGGGATAGGGGGAGGTCAAAGAGTCCACCATTGAGTTCATGTCAGAAACAGTCCCTGTTCGGTAAAGGTGTTTATGATGGTACCATTCACCTAGGAAAGAGCAGGCCTTTTTTCAACCCACAGGCAGCAAACTCTGCTGCTGTGTAACTATGAACCTTTGCCATTTGGATATTTCTAGTGTGGAAAAACCAAGGAACTCTGAATCAGGAAGGACTAAGAACAGGCAGTGCCATCCAGGACCCCAGTGCACTGCGATAGAAAACAGAGGCTAAGAAAGGAAGAGTCAGAAAAAGCTAAAATGATACGCTCAGGATGCGAGGCTAAGCACTGCACTCAGGGTCAGCAGCTTTCGACCCAGAGAAGAGCATGTCTGATTGCATGCGGGTTGATGCCCCAGGTCCCACCTCTGAGAAAAAGGTATCGGACGGGTCTGATGCTCTTTGGGTGGATGACACCTAAATGAACATCAGTACAAAGTCCCAAATTTATTTCTAATATCAGAGATCAGACCTCTACTCTTGCCTGATGCGTCTAAAACAAAAAGGGGAAACTGTAGAGAGCTGCGGAATGCTATGCCTTAAAGATGGAGCTGGTTTCTGCCTTCCACCTTCCCGATGGTGAGTGCTCTCTCTCGCGAACAACTCCACATTTGGCTAAGGCTGAGGATCTGGCTTGCTTCCATGTATGTGGACCTATCTGCATTGCACACGTGGCACGCTGGGGTTGGCTACCCAGAGGCTATTTAAGCTGTGGGCTGGCTTTCCCCAGGGTCAGATGATTGTTCAAGGTTCCTGAATAAACTGCATTGAAAAAAAAAAAAAAAAAGAAAGGAAGAGTCAGGTAGATGTCCAAGAAAGCCTCCATTCGCATACTATTTGACTTGAATTCTCCATGTTGCTACAGCATCACAGGGGAAAAAAACTCATTCTGCAAGCATGCGAAATGTGACCTCCAAAGATGATGTTAATTGTACATATTGGTTCAAAGAACATTCTAATTGCCATGTCCCTAGCACTTTATTCCTGTAAATTGTTTCTGAAGCTGATGCCAATAGACAGTGACCCTGAGAGTTCTGTGGTGACCACTCTCCACCCAGAAGAAGCATCCTGCCTGCTCCTTGTCTCTGCTGCTAATTGGCCTAGGACTTCCTATAGAGAAAAGAAAAGGGACCCAAAGTTGACCAAAGTTGCACAGAAAACTGGGATTTGAAGAATTCTAGTCAGGGGGAGAGTAAAGGGAGGAGGAAGCCTAGCTCTACACTAAAAATTAATTCCATAGGTGGGTCAAAGAAAGAGAACAGGACCATAAACTCTCAGACTCTGATGCCACATAGCTGCCCTCAGCCTGGCTTCTTGGTCAACTAAAGTTACACTCACTACAGTGTCTACTAAACTTGTCCACATAAATGTCAGATATGAACCTCAATATTAATAAACTAAAAACAACCTTAATTTTTTAATTAAGCAAAGTTTCAAGAAAATACTAAAATTAAGATGAGGAGGAGTAACATTTTATTCTGGAGACAGCTTAATAATCATTTACAATAACTAAAAACAAAATATCAACTGAAACTTGATTGTTTTAAAAACAACTTGAATGATTACAATTTTTCAATTTTGATTTTTTTTTATAATTACCCATGTCAAAATTCTCTTGAGTGTTTGTTTTATAAACGCAAGATTTTTTTTTTCAGGGCTGGAGAGATGGTTCGGTGATTAAGAGCATTGGCTGTTCTTAGAGAGGACCTGGATTTGGTTCCCAGCACATGGCAGCTGGCAATTGTCTATAACCCCATGAGATTCAATGTCATCCACGGGTACTGAGCACATGTGATGTGCAGATATACATGCATGCAAAACACTCACATGCATAAACTAAAATAAATCTTTAAAATAGATGGATATGTAACACTTAATTCTTTGAGAATTTCATACACTCATACAATGTATTTGGGTCACATTCACTCCCCATTTTCTCCCCTAATGCTTCTCAGATCTACCTCCCATCTTTCCACCCCCTCACAGCTTCGTGTCCTTTTTTAACATATGTAATCCACTTACTACAATTTGTGCTGTCCATTCCTGCATATAGGACCATCCACTGGTGTATAGTTGATCTGCTAAGGGCCATACCCTTAAAGAAAATTCCCTCTCCCTTCCCCAGAAACAACCAGCTGCCAATAATTCCTCAGCTGCCGTGGAGCTCATGAATCCTTCTCACATCCATGTACTATTGACTAGCTCTATCTTGTGCAGACAACCACAGCTGCTGTGAGTTCATGACACCGTTTGGCTCCTGACAAAGTCCTCCCTGACATCTGGATCTTATATAGTCTTTCTTTGTCCTCTTCCTTGATGGTCTTGAACCTTGTGGGAGGAGATGACATTAGATGTCCCATTTATTTTCTATAACTCAATTAATTGTGAGTCTCTGTTTTAATCACTGTCCACTGTTCAAAGTAGCTTCTCTGATAAGGTCTAAAAGCTGCATTCATCTATGGATATAGAGATATGAATTCAGAAGAAAGTTTGGTACTGTGTCCTTCAGCAAAATAATGGTAGGTTAACTCCTGGCGCCTAGCCCCAACTGTGGATTTTTTTCTAGATTTACAGTAGCATGCATATTTTCCTCTTGTGAAGCAGGTCTTAAATCCAATCAGAAAGTGCTTGATCTCTCCCATAACTTCCATGCCACTAACACACCCATGGTCAAATCTTGTCACAGCTCACATTACTGCAGCTGGGCAAGACAATCGGTCTCCCTCCTCATCAGCTTGCATAGCATCTCTGGTACTGTGAATGCCAGCCAGCATGGAGCAAGCTTCCTGATCAGTAGCAACTTGAACTGCCCATGTCCTATGAGAATTGCTGGTGTTCACCACTGCAGTTCAGGGCTAATCAGACCTGAGAAAGACTAGGATGAAAAATTGTTGTGCTCTCCAATTCAGCTGTATATGTAAGCTATCAAGAAACACAATTGGTCAACAGTCAAATTTTCTATTACCTTGTACCACGAGTCTACATATTCAGAGAAGAAACCTCTGTTTTGTTTCTCACTGTATCCCTGGCACCTATGTTAGTGTTTAGAACACAGTAGAGACTCTGTAGGTATCAATTAGCTGAATAAAACAGTATATGAACAAATGAACCAATAACATGGCTAAATATACTGAGGTGAGGTGTCTACCTGCATGCCCTGTATTTTCAGCTCTTCCTGCCCCTGGTTTCCTCACCCTGTTGATTCTCCGTGCCTTGGCTTACTCAGTTCCCTTCAGACTCATACTGCACCATTTCTGTTTCTTTTCCCGAGTCATCAACTTGAGTTCCTCCTGGACATCCAGCTGAGTTGGCAGGGGCCTTGACATACTTTTTCTTGCTCTAAGAGTGGAACATTTCTTGCTTGCTACTGGCCTACTATTAGCCAGATACCATACTAAAGCATACTGTGGACATTTTATTACATTCTATAGGAGGATAAAGGGAAGATTCTATCCTCTAAATGCTAGCCCCTAAAAGATGAGGTGCTTTCTCTGTCCTTTGCACAAAAATAGTGCTGTGCTGACCAAGGACCCTTGCCTTCCACAGCCCCACTCAGTGTGTTCATCAGAGACTCCTTAAAATCAAACTCATTCCAGTCAGTGTAGGGTCCAAGAATTTTTTATATTTACTTTATTATATTTAACGTGCATGCCTGTGTGCATTTGCATGTGCATGCTTCTGCGTGCATGCATACTGCACAAGTGTATGTGAGATGTGTGGGCAAAAATACTTGTAGATGTCAGAAGGCAATTTTGTGGAGTCAATTGTCTCCTTCTACCTCCCTGTGTGTCGTTGGAATCAAACTCAGGTTGTCAGGTTTGTGTAGCAAGTGCTTTTGTCCTCTGAGCCTTCTGGCTGAGCCAGGCCCAAGCTTTGACTTTCCAGAAAGTTGTGCACTGAGCACAACAGAGTGATGATTCACAGAAGTGAGACTGGGATTCAGCCACATACTGTAGCTTATTTTCCCAGATTAGAAACTCTCATCTTGCCCTCTATAGCTAGTCTCAAGAGACTCATGTCACTGTATCTTGACTGGTCTATATATGTCGTCACAGATGAAGAATTTGAAAATCTTTGCCTGGGAATGGAGTGAAAGGCATTTTCAGAAATATTACAAACATGCATCTCTGCTTATCAATGAGAACCAAAGCTGAGGATGTGACGTTTATAGGATATGTCAGTGGAAATGATGACTTTTCTTAAAATACATTTGTTAAATGATAGGTAAGACAGCAAGTGGGTGGGAACCTACAACTGGGAGACATCACAGGAAGAGGGAAATATGAATTTTATTATAAACACATGTATTTTATTATTTCTCCCAGTGAGGATCAGGGCTGGAAATCTGCAGCTGTGAAAGGGCAAAGAGAGAAAGCAGTATTTTTAGCCATGTCACTACAAAATATACCTTCTCCTGCACAGCTGCCTGTTTCTCTAAACAAAACCTTCTTGGAGCCTTAGCACAAAGATGAATATCCATATTTTAAAAAGTGACTAGGAAGCAGCTATTCCTCCTGTCTTGGAAAACACCATCTGATATAAAACTTGGCTTGTCACCAGCCCCACACAGGCCCACTTTGTCCTCCAAGCCCAAGCAGTCAGGCTGTTGTTTTTCCCAGCACGAACCTTGGAAATCACCCATGACACTCTCATCTCCCACAGTTCTACTTCTACTCAGTGTAAAGGCCTGTTGGTTCTTTTTCCAGAAGTCTCTCTGATTGAATACAAATAGAAGAAGCAACTATGCTGTGAGGGTTCCTATAGGCTTTGGACATGCTGTCCTTTCAGTCACCACCACCATTACCACCACTATTACCACCGACAACATGACTTTCCCAGGAGGAAAGCAAGAGGACCAGTCCTAGTTCTCAATAACTCCAAGAATGTTTTTTTTTTTTTTTTTTTTTTGTTCTGTTTATATCTTTTTCAAGACAGGGTTTCTCTGGGTAGCCATGGCTGTCTTGGAACTCACTCTGTGGACCAAGCTGGCCTCAATCTCAAAGAGATCCACCTGCCTCTGCCTCCAAAACCACCTGGCTTCCAAGGGTTTTTTTTTGTTTTGTTTTGTTTTTGTTTTTGTTTTTTTTTTTTTTTTTTTTATTGATTCTACAAAGTTCTTTCCTAGGATTGGGGGTGCAGATCAGCTGATAGAGGGCTTTCCTAGCATCCATGAGCCCTGGCCTTAATTCTTAGCACCACGTAAAATTGGGCATGGTGACACATACTCGTATTCCTAGCACTCAGAAGGGAGGTTAACACTCTGGAAAGCTATCTGGCGCTTTCTAAGACAAATAGGAATAGTGCTTCCTCCAGACCCAGCTATACCACTGCTAGGTATATACCCAAAGTTTGTTCAAGTACACAAAAAGGACACTTGCTCAACCATGTTTAGAGCAGCTCTATTTGTAATAGCCAGAACCTGGAAACAACCCAGATGTCCATCAACGGTGGAATGGGTACAGAAATTGTGGTATTTTTATACAATGGAATACTACTCAGCAATCAAAAAGGAGGAAATCATGAAATTTGCAGGCAAATGGTGGGATATAGAAAAGATCATTTTGAGTGAAATATCCCAGAAGGAGAAAGACAAACATGGGATATACTCACTTATATAGACCTATAAGATATGATAAACATAATGAAATCTATACACCTAAAAAAAATAATCAATTGAGCGGACATGGGGTAAGATGATCAATCCTCGTTTAGAAAGACAGATGGGATGTGCATTGAACGTATGACAGGAGTCTAATGAGCGCATCTGAAAGACTCTAACTAGCAGTGTTTTCAAAGCAAAGACTCATGACCAAACCTTTGGCAGAGTACAGGGAATCATAAGAAAGAAGGGGAGTTAGTATGATGGGGAAAGGATAGGAGCTCCACAAGGACCAAATATATCTGGGCACAGGGTCTTTTCTGAGACTGACATTCAACCAAGGACCATGTATGGATATAACCTAGAACCTCCACTCAGATGTAGCTTGTGGTAGCTCAGTAACCAATTGGTTTCCCAAAGTGAGGGGAACAGGGACTATTTCTAACAGGAACTCAATGACTGGCTCTTTGGTCTCCCCACCCCCGAAGGGAGGAGCAGTCCTGTTAGGTCACAGAGGAGGGCTTTGCAGACAGTCCTGAAGATACCTGATAAAACAGGATCAGATGAATGGGGAGGAGGTCCCCCCTATCAGTGGACTTGGAAAGGGGCACGGTGGAGATGAGGGAGGGAGGGAGGGACTGGGAGGGAATGAGGGATCGGGACACGGCTGGGATACAGAGTTAATAAAATGTAACTGATAAAAAAAATAAACAATAAAAAAAAAAAGAAGGGAGGTTAAGGTAGTAGGATGCAGGAATTTAGTGCCATCCTCAGCTACTTATTCAACTCATTAAATTTGAATCCTTGCCTCAAATAAACCTGCCAATGAACAAACACACACATACAAAATAGAGCACCTTTAGTCATCAGAGAAATGCAAATCCAAACAACTCTGACATTCCATCTTACACCAGGCAGAATGACTAAGTTAAAAAAAAAAAAAAAAACTCAAGTGACAACACATGCTAGAGAGGATGTGGAGAAAGGAGAACCCTCCTCTATTGCTGATGGGAGCGCAAACTTGTGCAACCACTTGGGAAATCAATCTTGTACTTTCTCAGAAAACTGGAAATAGTGCTACCTCAAGATCCAGCTATACCACTCCTGGGCATATAGCCAAAGATGTTCCACCATTCAACAAGGACATTTGCTCAACTAAGTTCATAGCAGCTTTATTCATAATAGCCAGAATCTGGAAACAACCTAGATGTCCCTTAACCAAAGAATGAATATAGAAATTGTGGTACATTTACACAATGGAATACTACTCAGCTATTAAAAACAAGGAAATCACAAAATTTGCAGGCAAATGGTGGGAACTAGAAAAGATCATCCTGAGTGAGGTATCCCAGAAGCAGAAAGACATGCATGGTTACTCACTTATAAGCAGATATTAGCCGTATACTATAGGATAAACACACTAAAATCTATACACCTAAAGAAGCTTAACAACAAGGAGGACCCTAGAAGGATGCTTAAATCTCATTCAGAATGGCAAACAGGATAGACACCAGAGGCGGTGGAAGAGAGGGAACAGGATGGGAGCCTACCACAAGGGGCCTCTGAAATGCTACACCCAACAGGGGATTGAAGCAGATGCTGAGACTTACAGGCAAAGTTTGGGCAGAGACTAGAGAATTTCATGGAAAGGGGCAAGATAGAAAGACCTAGAAGGGATAGGAGCTCCACAAAGAGACCAACAAAACCAAAATATCTGGGCCCTGGGGGGCCTGCAAAGACTGATGCATCAACCAAGGACCATGCATGGAGAGGACCTAGACCCACTTCTTAGATGTAGCCCATAGGCTGCTCAGTTTCCATGTGGGTTCCCAAGTAAGGGGAGCAGTGGTTATCTCTGACATGAACTCCATTGCCTGCTCTTTGATCACTTGCTCCTGGTGATGTGGCCTCACCAGGCCACAGAGGAAGAGGATTCAAGCAACCCTGGTGTGACCTGGTAGGGTATGGTTAGATGGCAAGGGAGGAAGACTCCCCCTTTCAGTGGACTAGGGGAAGAGGATGGAGGGGGGAGAGAGGGTGGGACATGACTTCAATCAGTATATAATGTGAATACATTGTAAGAAAATCAAAATTAAAAGATGAAAAAACACAAAATATAGCACCTCATAAAATATACCTACGAGGAGAACTCTGTGTTATGTGTGATGTATGTTTGTGTACATGTTCACGTGTGTATTCAGATATAAATGTGGAAGCCATCAGTGTCTTCCTCTATCATTTTCTTCCTTATTTAAAAAAAACAAACAAACTAGTATTACTTTTATTGTGTGTGTGATGGTGAGTGTTTGTGAATGCAGCCACCCATGCGTCACAGTCCCATGTGGAGATCAAAGCATACTTTTTCAGGAGTCAGTTTCCTCCTTCCACCATGGCCCCTGAAGGCTGAAGTCAGGTCATCAGGCTTGCTCAACAAGCAATTTTATCTGCTGAGCTATCTCACCTTTTCACTGGGCCAATTATCTCACTTTTTGAGACAAGATATCTCACTGAACCTGGAGCTCAATGGCCAGCTAGTTTTGCCAAATCAAGACATTCATCTCCAGGGATCTTTCTGTCACCAAATCCAGCCATGCTTATCCTTTTATATGTATACTGGGGATCCAAACTTAAGTCCTAATGTTTGCATAGTAAGAATTCTACCCACTGAATCACCTCCTCAGTCGGCAGGAGGACTTTTCAGATTTTAAGATTTAATTTATTTGCAGTACTCAATATTGAACCTACAGCCTCTCACAGACACAGGTGCGTTATCACTAAGTTACATCCCCAATCCTTTTTAACTCTTTCTTTTGAGGTTGGGTCTGATTAAATTGCCTTGATGGGTCTGGAATTCACTCTGTAACCAGGCATGGCTTAGAGTTTGCAATCCTCCTGCCTCAGCTTCTTGAGTAGCTAGGACTAGAGGCCAGGCTCCGTGAAGAGAATGCTTCATAGGACAGGATGTGAGGTGTGTGTCATAGCAGCTCCTTCTTTCACGGCAGTTACACAGCAGACAGAGCTGCTATTTCGTCAGAGGGCTGAAAGCCTTCCATCATGCCTTTCATTCTAGCATTTATTCTGCTTGTCCCCTTAAGTCAAGCAGTTTTTGTGGCATCCTGAACCAAAAAAGCCTGGAGCAAGTGGGAATGACAGGCACTTTATTACTGACATGTCATCGCCTACAGGGGACTGCTCTGCCAGCAAGAATGCCATTTCTCTAGCCACTTTGCAAATGACCAAATTATGGGTTTGCTCAATCTTTTCATGCTGCCAGGCTCAACATTGTCGTCTGCTTCTCTCATTACCCTTGGCATGGTTTCCACCCTGGGGAACGAAGAATTCTCTGGGGCTTGCTCCTCCCTAGGGACCCTAAAATATGACTTGTTTTCAAATGCAAATCATCTATGCTCCCTAAGAACTGTTACCTTTACTCCTGCCCACACACCCAGGGCACTAGTTTGGGGCCTCAATGCTGTGCAAAACACTGAAGGCTATGTTCACAGTCTGGTCATTGTTTTCAAACTGTTTCTTAGTGAAATATTGTCATTTGGGGAAACAATTCTGTCAGGAAGTCATTTCAGGCAAAAAAAAAAAAATCAAATCCGCAGTATTCCCCACAAATAACAAACAGCCTGCAAAGCCCTACAGTGGGACTCCAAGAACTGCCATTTGGAAGGGAGGTCAGGAAGTGAAGCATAAACATCTGGTCTTGGAAAGGGCTGGCCTTCAGGCTGCTTGTAGATTTGAAAAACCATAGGCTTCAGGGCCTGGCCCTGGAGCAGCTTCCCTTTGCTGTTTCTCAGAAGTGCTTTTTTTTGTTGTTGTTGTTATTTGGTTGTGTTTTGTTTTTTTGGCTTCTAGGGTATTGAGTCATCCAGTCTTCAATTAACACTGAAGCTGTTCCTCAAACATATGGGCTATTTATCAAGTTGATGTGACATTTTCCTTTTTCACTGACTTACCTCTCCCCTTTAGTTTTTAATTAGCCAGAGTGCTAATTTGCTTTGAATTTCTTTGAATAATTGGCACTGGGAGGTCCTGGACCCTTCAACAGGGTTCTTTTGAAAGTCACTTTCCCAATTCTGACTGGTTTCTTGGGCATTTGCACGAATGGATTGCTATGGTAGGTCCCATACCTTTCTTTCTTGCAGCTTCTGTGTGAAAACAAGAATGTGGGCTTCTGGAGTGTCTAAACAAGATCCTGGCTAACAACAATGGGCTCTTCCCAAAACAGCTTTCACTGAAAGGGCCCTACACATTTGATCAAAAAATAACTATTTAACATCTCCAACACACCTGCATCCTGACTCACAGCCTTCAGCCAACTCTCCTGAGATGAAATGTTGCCCCAGATAGAGTAGCATTTCCATGCAGAAGATGTAATTGCTGGAGTTGAACATTGATGGACAGTTTTTGGTTAAGATTCAAGATTTTACACTGTAATAAGGTCTTCAGTGGAGGCTCCATTGGCTCTCAACTTCCCCTGCTTTCTCATCTAATTGGAAAGGTGATGCATGTCATACATGTCTCAAGCCCAGGTTATGATGTATAAGGTACATTCATTGGCTGGGCATGATGGCATACATGCCTGTAATCCCAGCACTCAGGAAGTAGAGCAAGAGGTTCAGGAGTACAAGGTCATCTTTGGCTACATAGCAAGTGGGAATCCAACCTGAGTCACATGACAGACTGTGCCCCACAAAAATAAAATAAAATAAAAAGTTAAGGGCTGTGGATGTAGCTCAGTTTTTAGAGTGCTCTCCTAAGATGCACGATACCTTGGATTGCGTCTATGGCCCCATAAACAATGAGCATAGTTGGGCACACAGGTAATCCCAGTACTCAGGGGGTGGAGCCAGCAGGATCACTCAAGGTCATGTGGCTACATATGAAATTTAAAGGTAACCTAGGCTACTTGAGACATTGTCTCAAAAAGAAATAAGGTCATCCACGTGGTTAAGCCACTAAAGGCACTTGCTGAGTAAGCCTGGGGTACTGATTTCAATGTCCTGCCACTCCTGAGAGGCTTGTGCACATACCCAGGCTCACATACACGCAATAAGAATAAATAAAATTTAAATTTAAGCCAAGCATGGCAGCACACATTTTCAATCTCATAACTCAGGAGACAGAAGCAAAGACAGGTGGATTCAGCAAGTTTGAGGCCAACCAGCTCTACATGATGAATTCTAAGACAGGTAGGGCTACACTGAGAGACTCTGTCTCAAAAAGCCCAAAATTTTTAAAGGAAATTTCTATAAAATTAAGTAAAGAAAATGTGACACCAGCATGCCGTGCTGAGAAGGCCCATAGCTAGCAAACACTGAAAGCTGAAGGTGGGGCAAAAAGTAATGAAATTCGTTTTGAATGCTCAAACAGTTCCCAGATATTAACTAAAATGTTCAGAAGGTATCGTATAGCCTAATTGCCACCAGCCTAGGCAAAATGGGATGTCTCCAGATCCTTGGAGCCAAAGCAACACGACAGAAGTCAGCTAGGAGAATCTAAAGGAAAAGATGACTCCAGAAAGGACAAATAAAAACACCCTCACTGGAGAACATCTTCCTATCATTTCCTTTTTTAATACGTGCAAGGTCCTCTTACCCCAAAGGTGCTTTCCCATTCCTCAAAATGGCAAGGTTCAGGGAGCTCAACTTGCAGTAGACACCTTAGGCATGGGGTCCCTGTTGAGCTGTTGGACTGGCTGGTTTTAACACAGCCCCCCCCATTGGGGGTTCTGTCTTCCTCAGAGCTGACCTCAGTTACACAGTCATACTGTTTTGTTGTTTCGTTCTCCCCAGCCGTTTGTGCTTCACCCTGGATACAGTGACTCATCCAAGTCATAGCACTTCTCAAACCGCTACCAGCGTCACACATGCTCGCCCTCACCCCAGAAGGTTGCTTTCCAAGTGTCCCGACAAAGAAAATACACGTGAACCTTTGGACTGCTGTCCTGTCTCAAACTTAATCCTTCCCCCGACCCCACGCGTAAACGCTGGCATACACACCAGCATCATCAAGGGATGTCCTGTCTTTTCATGCTCTTGGTGTCACCTTTTCCCCTCTTCTGATACTTTCGCTACCATGTGTTAATTTAGGGATGTCCTGTTCTTTTACTTGCCATTTGTGTATCTCTGCATTGATAGGTTTATTTACTTAGTACTGTTGGGGATGAAACCGAGGGCCTCATACATGCTATGGAAGTAATCGCCACTGTGACAGAGTTAATTGTCAACTTGAAAGAATTGAGAATCACTTGGAAGATGGGCATCTAAGTATGTCTGTGAGGGAGTATATTGATTATGTTAATAGATGTAGGAAGAATCATTTTAATTTTAGGTGGTATCATTCCCTATGCAGGGGATCCTGGACTGTCTAAATTGGAGAAACCAAGCTAAGTACTAGCGTACATTTGTCCCTCTGCTCTTTTACTATAGAAGCAATATAATCAGAAAGTTCAACCTCTTACTGCTTTGACAACTCTATCATGATATCACTGTACCTTGAACTGTGAGCCAAAATAAACCCTTTCTCCCTTAAGCTGGTTTGGCCAGGGTATTTTTATCAAAGCAATAGAAAAAGAAATTAAGATACCTTTCAGACTCAGGAAGTCCAAATTGAAACCTTCTTGCCCACTCCAGTTTTTAACCTAATTCTTGGCTTGTAGTTTCATCTCAGCTGATGGTGTGAGCATCCACCCAGGCACTTTACATCAAAAATCTGGAAGTAATCTTTGACATCTCTCTGAATTTCTCCATTCTATCCGTTTGATACTTATTTACCCTCCCCCTCCCCAATGATACTATTTGAAAATCTCCTTGGGGCTGGAGAGATGGCTCAGCAGTTAAGAGCACTTGCTCCTCTTCCCAAGGACTCAGGTTCAATTCCCAGTACCTACATGGCACCTCAAACTGTCTGTAACTCCAGTTCCAGGGGACCTGTCATCCTCACACAGACATACAAAGAGGCAAAACACCAATGTACATTAATGTTTTTTTAAAATCACTTTAAAAATCACCTAAGTGTTCTACTTGATTCTCCTACATCCTTTAATTTTTGTTCCATGCTTTATGAAAAGCAGGCTACTCCTTTCTCTGAATTAACCTGCTGCTGTCTATTTTCCCTCTACTATCAGTCAATACTTCTAATATATAATATAGCCATATATTGATATAACTCTCTATTGTTATTCTGCCTTCCGTCTGACAGAAGGGCTGCAAAGCACACTGCCTTGCCTAACTACTGGAATTTTAAAAGGCAGACAATATCAATTGTTGGAACAACTGGAATTTACTTACAATGCTAAACAAAGAATAAATAGACACACATTGAAATTGATTTAGCAGCAATATATAGATATATATACACATGCTCCTCCTATGAACTAGCAAAATTTACCTTTATGATCCCAATACCAATGTGTGCCCATGTCAACAAGAAAGATATGCATGAGAATATTCATGCAGCACTATTCACTATAGTTTCCAAGTGGAAATGATCCAAAAAACTATTAACAATAGAAGGATTGCCACAAAGCATTTAGAAGGAGGCTATTATTTCTATTAAAAAAGCAGAACATCTCACTATGATAATGTTGAGTAAAAGAAACTAGACACAAAAGACTATACAGCCTAGGAGTCTACTAGTGTAGTTAAGAGGGGCAACATTAAGCTTCATTGTTAACCGAGAAGTTAGTGACCATCTTTGGAGGGGAGCAAATGACTGGAAAAAAAGATATAAGGGAGTGTCTAGGATGTTTTGTTGGTGGTGGTGGTTGGTTTTCTTTGTGCTATATTTTTGATTACTTAACTAATTTTTTTTTTTTTTACTTTGCAACCCCACTACAGTTTTTCCTTTCTCTTCTACTCCAAGTCTTCCCCCCTACCACCCATCCACTCCTCTTTTTCTCTTCAGAAAAGAAGAGGCCTCTTATGGCTATTAACCAGCCTTGGTATATCAAGGCAGTAACTGTAGGAGAATCTTCTTCTGGTCTCCAAGAGCACTACATGCCTGTAGCATACACATATTCTGACAGAAACACTCCCACACACACACTATATATATATGTATAACATATATTCAATAATTATATATGTTATATATATATTCTTTCTGTGTAGGATGTAGTGGCTTATTCCTCTAACTCCATCATTTCATAGGCTGAGGCAGGAGGATGTTAAGATCAAAGTCACTCTGAGCTCCTTAACAAATTAGAAAGTAGCTTGGCTTACTCTGTGTCGAGTAGTGGTCATGGTGCTGTATGTCTGTGCTGACATCAAAATGTTTTCTCTCAATCGCTTCTCCACTTACTTTTTGAGACAAAGTCGGTCACAGACATTGGGATTTATCACTTCAGCTAGACTGGATGCCCAAAAAGCAAATCTAGCCTTTTCTGCCTCCCAGCACTGGGGTTTCAGGCATGCTCCAGCACACTTGGCTTTTGTGTGGGTGCTGTGTATCTAAGCTCTGGTCCCAAACAAACAAACAAACAAACACAAGCCAAAAGAGTCTTTCTGGTTTGGAAAGGTTATGCTGCTTGTAAGCATCCCTTCTGTTCCATTGCCCAGTCATGGCTGTCGATTCTCTAGTGTCCAGACTGGCTCAGGTGTACAGCTGCCTCTTTTCCTCAATGCTGTTCCTTTGCCAAAGCCCAAGTCTCACATCTTTCTCCACCACCCAAACACCATTGGTGGCATTTCTTCAAGGAGCAATTGTCACAAGGCATTGGAAAGTAAAGCTTGAGAATGCAGGGGGTGGGGGTGGGAGATCCAGTGGGGACTCTTCTAACTGGGTAATAGTGTTGGATGGTGATATCCTGAAAAAAAGTATGAAAGGCAAGAAAATGTCAGCCAGCTCTTGGAGGAAGATAATGAGCTCAAATACATATTCTGGAGTTGGTGACTATCCCAACTGGGTAGAAGATCCAAGTCAGCACATCTCATCAGATATTCAACATTTCGAATAAACAGATGGACAGGGAAGAGTAGTGAACACGTCAAATTTCCCCAAAGGGAGATGGTTTCTAAAATATGGAAGGTGAATTCTACAACAACAGTCTGGTTCTGAAGGAAGTTACACCTATCTACGGGGATTTGGACCACACTCAGTGCGCTACAATGTGTTGTGCCTCCTCTCCTACCCATGCATTTAGCACTGCTGAGGACCCGCAGCTGGAGAGGGTACCTGGGAACCATAGTTACTCCCAGCATCCTGCAGTGCTGTCTGTGTGACCTGTCTCAGCCACCTTATATTCTAGGTGGTAGGAATTCCTACCTTCATGGTTTCTAAAAGACAGGAATGAAAAACAAAAACAAAAACAAAACAAAAAAAAAAAAACACATACCAATCCTCAGCTTCATGTAGTTACTGAAACAAGTAAAACAGGACACTGTTACTTCTGCACTATTATGCTATACTATACGGCAAGGACAAGAAACTAAGGCTCTTCTGTGGGCCTCACTCTCATAGGTACCATGTCTCTGAACCATCATTCTTTAGATCTGGGGTCTCATT
This sequence comes from Meriones unguiculatus, assembly GCF_030254825.1. Lineage (NCBI taxonomy): Eukaryota > Metazoa > Chordata > Mammalia > Rodentia > Muridae > Meriones > Meriones unguiculatus. The sequence goes on from NC_083369.1 coordinate 121,175,507, forward strand.
TTTCTTTTTTTTTAATAGTTTATTACTTTTTAATTTTTTATTAATTACACTTTATTCACTTTGTATCCCCCCTATAGCTCCCTCCCTCCTCCCCTCCCAACCCCTCCCTTCCTCCCCCTTTTCCACTCATACCCCTCCCCAAGTCCACTGACAGGGGAGGTCTTCTTTTCCTTCTTTCTGATCCTAGTCTGTTAGGGCTCATCAGGAATGGCTCCATTGTCTTCTTCTGTGGCCTGGTAAGGCTGCTCTCCCCTCAGGGGGAGGTGATCAAAGAGCAGGCCAATCAGTTCATGTCAGAGACAGAACATGTCAGAGACAGTTCCATTACTATGGAACCCATTGGAGACTGAACTGCCATGGGCTCATTTTTCATTATCTTTATTGAAGGCAATGACAACATAGTATTAACGCTATGCTCCTATTTAGTGTAAGAAATACTTTTCAGAGGCTGGAGATTTGACTCAGAGGTTAAGAGTACTTGTTGCTCTTTCATAGGTCCTGGGTTCAGTTCCCAGCACCCACACGGTAACTCATAACCATCTGTAACTCAAGTTCCAAGGGATCCGGTACCTGTGCGGGACCCAGGCACTTACTATACACACACACACACACACACACACACAAACAAACAAACACACACACAGGCAAAACATTCATACACATAAAAAAGTAAAAAAAAAAAAATTTATCAGGACTGTGGACCTAGTTCAGTTGGTAGTGCATACTAAAAGCCTTTGGTTTGATCCTGGCAACTCAGAAACCAAGCATGGTGGTTCATACTTATAATTCCAGCATTTTAGATATAAAGGCAGGAAGACTAGAAGTTTAAGGTCCTAAACCACGTGGTGAGTTCCAGGCCAGCCTAGAACAGGTGATATCCTGTCTTTTGAAAAAAAAAAGAAAAGGAAGGAAAAGAAAGATAAAAGACAATTATAGGTAGGTTTGTGTTCTTTAATACATACAATTGTAACAGGAGGTAAGACTGTGAATCCCTTTTTGATTAAAAAACCTTGTCACGATCTCACAGAACCCCAGTGGATAAAACTCTGAGTACATTTCTGGGAACTCAAGTAAAGGTACAAGGAGAGAACAGACTTCCCAAATTTGTCCTCTGCCCTCTACACTAAAAATGTACACACACCCACATTTAGCATACACAGTAATTATTAATTATTAGTTACCATTAATAATTAACTTATTAGTATTATTACATAGAATGAGTTTCCATTTTCATTATGGAATAGTAAGTCGGTAACAGATCCTCTTCCCTCAAGACAATAACTAAAAAGTCTAGAGAAACTATACAAAGGCAAAAATAAATGAAAAAAACCTGGAGCTTCTGGAGAATGAAAGGAAAGGAACAAGCCAAGTTTGAAATTAGAAAGTGAGGACTCAGTTTCCTCTTTTAAAAAAAAAAAAAAACAAAAACACCTTTAGGGAAAATGTACTTCTTCAAGAAGTGACCTCAAATTCTAATAGGGAGCCTGCCATCTTTCTGTCCTGAAGAACAAGATGTCAGAATCCAAGGTAAATGCAGGCATTGGAACAATGCTAAGGTAATCTAGAAAGGAGAAAGGCGGATCAAGGAAGCCATGTATCCTGTCCCCAAACTCCCGAACTATGTAATGGATCATGAATGATGAATCATGCATGCCTGGGATACATTCCAGGTACCTTAAAGGTTAAAGTTTGCTTATGGACTCCATAAACAAAGCAAAATTTCTAGTCTAAGATTAAGCTTTCTTAAAAACTAACAATAATCCACACTTTTTGTAGGAATATAGTATCATCCAGAGTCTCCACAAGCCACCAAAAGATAAACATATAATACAAGATTATTTAGCATTATAAGGAAATAGGGGCATATGACCTACCACTTTAAAGAGAGAGATAGCAATCCAGTTCAACCTTGAGATGACCCAGATAAAAGAATTGCCAAACAAGGTAGTTAAAGACGTTAGTATAGCTGTGACCAATGAGATAAAGAAGAATGTGTTTTTGATGAGTGGTTCAAAAGGAACTCTCAAGAGAAGAACTCAGAGCTGTAAAAGGTCAACTGACCAAACAACATATATATATATATATATATATATATATATATATATATATATATATATGGAGGAGGGGAGAGGAGAGAAAGAGAGAGCACGAAAGGGATAACAAATGGACTTAGCAGAATGCAAAAAAAAAAAAAGGTAAATATGAAGATAGAAAAATGAAAACTTTCTAATTGTTTAACATCTTCAGCCATTAGGTAAGTACAATTCAAACTAAATTGAGAATTTAGTTTGATTCTATCTCACTCAGTCAGAATGACTGATGACTGTTCTTACGAAAACAAGTAACAACAAATCCTGGGAAAGATGTAGAGGAATGGAACCCTTACATACTGTTGGGGGATTGTGAATTAGTTCAGACACCATAGAAATTAATATAGAGGTTTTTCAAAAAGGTAAAAAACAGAATTGGTATATGATTCAGCTGTACCATCCTGGGCACATACCTAAAGATCTCTATGCCAACATACTACAAAAATACTGGCACATTTGTGTTTGTTGTAGTTTTATTCATAATAGCCAAGTCATAAAATTGACCTAGGTGTCCATCAATGTATGACTGGATAAACAAAAGGTTCTATATACACATAGCCACAAAGAACAATTAAATGTTCTTGAGTTAGACGTTAGCCTGGTCTACAAAGCAAGTCCAGGACAGCCAAGGCTACACAGAGAAACCCTGTTCAAAAAGACAGAGAGAACAATGAAATGCTTGCAAGAGATAAGTCAGCTGTTAAAAAATAATTTTTGTTTTTTAGAGGATCTGGGTTTAGTTTCCAGTACAAGCAAAGTTGCTCACCTCCATATACAAGGTACATATGCCAATAAAAAGAAAAAATTTTATTTGAAAGAGAACAGTTTAAAAGCCAAAATGAGTGGGCCCCCAAGTTTCCATGGACATTATTAAAAAATCCAATACATAGGAAATTGTCCTAAAAGGTGCAAAAAAGTAAGAAAATATTATGCAATATCCAAAACTTCCAAAATTTTAGGAACCTCAAACACAACAAATATGAAGAAACTTTAGCAGATCTTGGTCAAGTGGATGAAAAAAAGGAAAGGGTAAAAAGTTAGTCTTGGTCTTAAGATGTAACTCAGTAGCATGTGGGAAGCCTTGGATTCTGTCATCAACAATGAAGTTAAAAAGGAAGGAAGGAAGGAAGGAAGGAAGGAAGGAAGGAAGGAAGGAAGGAAGGAAGGAAGGAAGGAAGGAAGGATTGTGTCAGATAAACAAAATATTATACATAAGGGAATGACATTTAAAATTAAAAAACCACAAAGGCCAAAAAATGGAAGAACAGCAGTTTTAAAGTATTGAAGGAAAAGTTTTCAAGGAGCTGGGGATTCAGTTCAGTGGGCAGAGGGCTAGCCTAGCATGCACATAGCCCTGGATTCTAGCCCCAGCATGTTACATAAACTAGGGGTGGTGGTGTACACTGTAATCTCAGCATTTGTTTTTGTTTTGTTGATTTTTGAGACAGGGTTTCTCTGTGTAGCCCTGGCTATCCTGGGACTCACTTTCTAGATCAGGCTAACCTTAAACTAAGAGATCTGTCTGCCTCTGCCTCCCTGTAGTGCTGGGACTAAAGACATGTACCAGCACTGGGGAGGTGGAGACAGGAGGATAAGAAAGAGAATGGTCACCCTCAGCTACATAGCTACCACTCAATCAGCCTGGGATGCATGAAACACAGACCCCCCCCCCCCCCAGAAAAAGAAGGATGTGGTGGTGGAGGAGAAGAGCATCCTTACCTATCTATCTATCTATCTATCTATCTATCTATCTATCTATCTATCTATCTATCTATCATTTATTTGTTTATTTATTTATTTACATCAACTTGATACACACTAGGGTTATGTGGAAAGAGGGAAGCTCAGATGAGAAAATGGCTCCATCGGATCTCCTATAGGCAAGTCTGTGGGGCATTTTCTTGATTAACAATTAATATGGGAGGGCTCAGCCACTGAGAGTGGTAGCACCCCTGGGTAAGTGATCCTCGGTGGTATTAGAGAGCAGGCTGAGCAAGTCCTTTAAGTAGTGTTCCTCCATGGCTTCTCCTTCAGTTTCTGCCTCCAATCCCTTGCCTTGATTCCTGCCCCGACTCTCCTTCATATCGGACTATAAATGTAAGCCAAATAAACCCTTCTCTCTCCGAGCTGCTTTTGGTCATGGTGTTTGTCACAGCAATGGAAGCCTAAATAAGAAAAGCGGGAAGAGGAAGAAGAAAAAGGTGAGAAGAAAAGAAGGAAGAATGATGTGGAGGAGTGGAGGAAGAAAGAAAAATTGCCAAGCCAGAATTTTACAACCAGTGAAATTATACTTCAAGAGTGTTGCATGTACAAGGCCCTGGGTTCAATTTCTATCAATATTTACATAAGCACAGAATGTGTGTGTTTATTAGGGATATGTATATATGTGAGAGAGAAGGAAAGAGAGAGAAATGGAAACGGGTTTACTGAAGGCTTATTCTGATTACTGATTCCTCTGAGAAATGGAACTAAGGTTCTGATGCCCAGTCTGTTTCCAGGGGTCCTGATAGAGATCCTATAGAACCTTCTGATCTCAGGATGTTACATCCTCAGCAGCATATTCTACAGTTACTTGGGTGATCAGTTGTTAATTATGGTTCTCATCTGGTTCTGTTTTTGAGACAAGGTCTCAGGCAAGCCTCAAAATCGATATGTAGCTATGGCTGCTGACCTTGAACTCCTGACTTACTGCTTCTGCTTCTTAAATGCTGGGATTATTGGTGTGTGCCACCATGCTAGGTAGTCATTCTTGAGAACTACAAGCAAGAAATGTGGGGAGGAGGGACAGAGAACTAGGTTGATATAAAGGATAGCTTTTTTGTTTTGTTTTTTAGAGACAAGGTTTCTCTGTGTAGCCCTGGCTGTCCTGGATTCATTTTGTAGACCAGGCTACCCTTGAACTCACAAAGATCCACCTGCCTCTGACCCTGAGTGCTGTGATTAAAGGCATGCACTAACATGCCGAGATATAAAGTTGTTAAAAAAAACCCTTCTACAAAAGACATTTTCAGAGCTGGCCATGGTCAGGATCAAGAGTTTAAGGCTAGCCCAGACTACATGATATGCTATCTTAAAAAAACATTTTTTAAAAGGGGCTACAGAGATGGTTCAGAGGTTAAGAGTGCTGGCTGTTCTTCCAAAGGTCCTGAGTTCAATTCCCAGCAACCATATGGTGGCTCACAACCATCTAAAATGAGACCTGGTGCCCTATTCTGGTTGTACAGGTCAACATGCAGACAGAACACTGTATATATAACAAATAAATAAATCTTAAAAAAATTTTTTTTTAAAAGGGAGAACTCATGAGTAGTCAGTAGTTCTGTCTCTATAATAAGTGCTAAGTGCTTCAGACTTAGTACTTAGGGCAAATAATACCAAGGGGATAGTTGCATTTTCAGGAAGAAAAGATACCAGCAAGAACTTTCAAATATAAAATCAGTAGTCAGAAAGGATTTATTTAATCAACTACCTGGATATAAAATGTTAGAAGTGGTTTCAAGGACTTAGGGAACAAAACAATGTATTAATATTCAGAAATCACACAGTGCTAGTAAAGCCACAAATAAATTCCTTTATAAAAGACGAGGCTAAAGTCTCCTCTTCCTCTCTGTAAATAAGGCTTTAACCAGTATAGTCTTTGAGCTTGCCTAGAGTGATCCTTTCATAAGCACCGGATGGAGGCTGTATCTCATGATGTCTTGTCTGTGCTGGGATGTCTGCTTCTCTCCTGAGGCCAGTTTCTACTAAATATCAAATGTTGTTCTTGCATTTGTCCATACAGAGTGAGTGTCTAAGCATCCCTTGACATCCAAAAGCCTCAACAATATGGTTTTAAAATAGATATCAAGAAATAGAAAAGTGATATGGTAATTGCTGAAAGTTGAGACAAAAATAAATTTCTTTTTGAAGAACTTTTTAGCAGGGCAGTGGTAGAACAGACATTTAGTTCCAGCACTTGGGAGACAGAGGCAAGTGAATCTCCCAGTTCAAGGCCAGCCTGGTCTATGGAGCAAGTTCCAGGACAGCCAAGGCTACACAGAGAAATCCTGTCTTAAAAAGCCAAAAAAGAAAAAAAAAAGGAATTTTAAAAAAGTTAAATGTCACATTTAACCTCAGAACTCTAGGGACAGAAACAGGCAGAGCTCTATGATTTCAAGATTTTTAGGCCAAGTCCAACATGATGATTCATGCCTTTAATCCCAGTGCTCAGGGAGGCAGAGGCAGGTGAATCTCTGTGAGTTCAAGGCCAGCCTGATCTACAAAGTGAGTCCAAGACAGCCAGGGGTACACAGAGAAACCCTGTCTCAAAAAACAAAGATAAGAATAACAAAAAGATTTTTAGGCCAGCATAGTTTATGGCATAAAACCCTGTCTTAAAAATGTAAATGCTCAAAAAATGTAAATGCTCTCCCAAGGGGCGAGGTTGTGTGTGTGGGGGTCTCTTTTCTGCACCCATGCCACCAAGGTTAGCTCTACTGTGCTACCTAGTGAGGTACAGGGTGGATAAAAGGATATACCGTGTGGTACACTGTTACACACTGCAGCTTCTAGAGATGTTTTTGTTTGGCTGTGGGGATTGTTGTTGTTGTTTGGTTTTTTAAATATTTTTTTTTCTTTTCTAGGGAGCTTTCAAGGCAGACACAAAGGGACAAAGGAACAGGGAGATGAGTGGGAATGAGGTGCATGATATGAAATCCACAAAGAATCAATAAAAAAGTTAAAAAAAAAAACTGTGAATGTTTTCTCTTTACTTTTGAGGAAGAGTCTCTCTTGTTGTTTCTGTCTCACTGGTTACTCCAGATTAGATAGTTTGACAGCTTCCAGGCAATTCTTCTGTCTCTGCTTCTCACCTCTCTGTAAGAGTGCTAGGATACAGAGGTAATTCTAGGGATGAAATCAGGTCATCAGGTTTGTGTGGGAAATGCCTTACCTTTACTGTTTGAGCCAACTCACCAACCATAGAATAATTTCTCTTATGTTGCTGAGGCTTGAGCCCTCAGCCTCCAACATGTTACCAATAAGCAAAAGGTCAACTATATACAAAAATGAACTTAAACCACAATGCTGCTGACAGAATTATAGGGTTTAAATGCTGAGTTTGTACAGTATTAGTATAAATTAGTTTATTTTCTTTTTGACAGTGTCTTGGTCTGTAGTTCAGGCCAGCATTGAACTAATAACTGTCCTGACTCAGCCTCACACATCACAACAAACAGCTTTTGGGTTAACTTTCATCTTTCTCCTCCTCCTCTTTCTCTTCCTCTTCTTCAGGGTTTTGTCTTTTTTTTTTTTTTTTTTTTTTTTGAGACAGGGTTTCTTTGTGTAGCCTTGACTTGGCTGTCCTGGAACTCTCTTTGTAGACCAGTCTGGAACTCGCAAAGATCCACCTGCCTCTTCCTCTGACTCTAGAGTGCTGGGATAAAATGAATGCACCATGATCACCTTCTTCTTTTATTAAGATAAGATACCTTCTCACAAGTAGCCATGACTGTCCTAGAACTCTCGATGCAGACCAGACTGTTCTCAAAGTGACTTGCTTCTGTGTCCCAAGTGCTGGGATTAAAGATGTATGGCCACGGTCACCAGCCATCCTTTAACCTTCTTGAAAAGTAACACTTTACGAAGAAATAAATTAAAATGTTCATATTACTCTTATAAAGTTTATTCACTGAAAAAAAAAATAATCAGAAGCTTTGTGTCATGAGGCATTCAATTCAGTGTTACTATGAATATGCTGAGGCTGAGAACAACCATGATAGTAAGAGAGAAATAATTATTAAAATCATTCTCATGAATGCAATAGAGCATTAGAAAGCCATTGAAATATGTTATGTGAAAAATAAGTAAATATTCAGTAACAGAAGTAAATTACAAAATTACATGTTTATCATGTTATGACTATGAACATACACATAGTAATTGATTTGAGAAAACATAGTGAGCATTTCCTACAGAGCAGACATGATGGTTAAAGGAGCCACAGAGGTGAAGATGTGGCCATACCCACCCAAGAAAGTTAAGACTATGTGGAAGACAGTCTTGGAAGCAAATTGCAAGGCATGGTAACTCACAAAAAATGTTTTTGAAGAGCAAAGGGAACATTAAGCCTGCTGAAGAAGTCAATGAAGACCTAACAGAGGAGAGAAGAAATATGTGAACAGAAAAAAGCAGAATATGAAGACAAGAAATCACTCATACCAGAGTAGTGAGGTCAGTTATTTTTTCTGCTTTTTGAATTTTTTATTACTCAATTAGGTCACATAAAGGACATTTTCTTTTCTTTCTCTTTTTGTTTGTTTGTTGGTTGGTTATTCATGACAGGGTTTCTCCATAGATGGCTGTCCTGGGGCTAGCTCTATAGACCTGGCTGGCCTCCAACTCACAGAGACCTGCCTCTCAAGTGCCACTGCCTGGCTAAAGGTTGTTTGTGCCAGTTACCTTGTTTTTTTTTTTTTTTATTTGTTTGTTTTTTTTGATTGTTTAGTTTTGTTGTTGTTTGTTTTCATCTCTTCCCTCTCCCCAACTGAGGATGGAACCCAGGGCCTTGCCTAGCAAGTGTTCTTTTCATGTAAGTGCCTAATATACTTTTGAGCTTATCTTCCTTTCCAGATACCCTTCCCTTTCCTGACCCCTACTCCTTGCTGTTAGTCTTAGGTTAAATGTTTCTCTCACAAGAGGCTAGAAATGTAGCTCAATATGTAGTGTGCTTGCCTGACTTGCAAAAAACCCTAACCCCAGCACAGCATAAACCATGAACAGAGTGCTGTGATGAAAACCTAATCTCAGCATTCTGGAGGAGAAGGCCAGATCATCAAAAGTTCAAGGTCATCCTCAGCTACATAGCTAGTTTTGTTATGCCTAAGTTTCTAAGTCTCGAAGACCCCAAAGACCACCAAGGAGCTGATTCCAATGCAACAAACACAATAGGGTCTTTTATTACAAGCTCAAGCTCAGGCCCACACTGTCACCAATGAAGCAGTGTAGAGTGTAAAGCCCTGAATTCCATGTGAGAGGGGTTTTTATTTAGGGTTACAGCACAGTTACACAATTGGGTGACATCAGCAAGGGCAAGCTTGTTACAAAGTAATTGTGGCTAACATTGAGCAAGCAATCTATAGACCTCAGGAATTTTAGGTATTTCTGTGCCAGGAAAGTTCTACTACCAGGTCATTGGGCTACCCCACTCTGAGATAAAACACCTTCCCATTCTTGTAGTTACCTCCAGGCTATTCTTTGGGTAGGGAATTTTATCATCTTCTTCCTGGAAATGGTGACCGCTGGCCTAGTTCCTGGGACTGGTGACTTTTGGGGTGGAAGGTCAGGCCTGATTCTCTCAGTTTCAGACCAGCCTTTTCTACATGACACCTTGCCCCCAAATAATGAACACCAACAAAGTCCTTAAGTGTTTATATAATTACAATAATGAGAGGAGGGGGAAGGTGAGTGTTGCTCAGTGGTAGAGTGTTTCCCTAGCATGTGCTGTCCCTAGCCCTGAGTTCTTCCTTACCATGAAAAAAAAAAGGTGTAAAATGAAACCTGTGTCTGGCTTTACGTGAAACAAACCTCAACTATACTGTATATATAAAGGACAATTTAAAATATTCTGTCGACATTCTTCCCACCCCCTGTCATGTAACAGAAGGTTGGCCCAGTAGGTCTTCTGGGCAAGCTGCAGCATCTAGGCTCCCCATCATGGATCCACCCCTGAAATACCCAACCTCCCAAGCAGAAAAGCTTTCTCTGTTCCCAGGGCTGTAGGGATAACCACTGGAAAAGCACCCCTTACCCACACAGAGGCTGGAATAATCCAGAGCAGATTCCTGGGGAGGGGGTCTAGAGAATTCCATGCCCTTTCATGGGGTGGCGGGCTTCCTAACTGGCGCAGTACTGGGCTCTTCCTCAGGCCCTTAGGGAGATGAGGGGCTGCTCTGCACAGGCCTGGAGCTGAAGAGAAGGCTGCTGAGATTTGGAGGTAGGATAACTCCATTAACTCCTTAGTGCCAGTCCTCAGTTCCCCTGTAACTGGCAGTTTCAGCATCACTTGGGAACTTGCAGGAAAGGCAGAAACTCAGCCCCTCCTCCATAGGCACTCTTTTCAGAATCTCCCCAGGTGATTAGTAAAGCCTTGAAGTCTGAGAAGCATTTGTGAAAGGCAGAATCCTCCATTTGCAATCCAAGGGCTTGGAACAACAATGGTAATTGCAGGCTTACTTCTGAGCCTAAAAGTCCTGACTAGTGTGGCTGAAAGCAAGTTTCTTGCAGCCCAGCCTTCTAAAAATGCTCAAAGGGTGGAGCTTCCAGCTGGGATGTCAGAAGGACTTGTGTCTGTGATAAGCATCCAAAAACCTGGACTATCTGTGTTTGCATTCCCTGCTATCTTCCCTGGGAGACCTTAAGCTTAAAATGCCAGGACTCAAACTGCACATATAAGGAGAAAAAAAATGCATATAATTAATGAGCACAGACTCCTAAGGAAGTAGGCATCCTTGTCATTCTAGGACCAGGATTTCCACTAAAGAACAGGGCTCAGCCAGGCCATGTGGGCTTTCTGAGCCTCAGTTTTCCCATCTGTGATACCAGGACACTAAAAAAAAAAAAAAACCAACCTCCCAGGATTGTTGAGGATAAGCAAGCCACTATACAAAATATGCCTAGAAAATACTGAGCACTCAATAAACCAGGGCTCCTGCCCCTTTTAACCTCTCTCCCTCCTCCTCTAGTGCCTACCTCCAGTCTAACACATTTTTCTCAGGAACTCATTGACTGCATATTAGGCGATTGATTAAATTAATGGTCCTACATGCAATTCATTGTAAAATGTGACTTACTCTTTTTTTTTTTCTAATTATCAAAGGAACCTTTCTTGTTAATGGAAACATTTTGGAAAGACCAGGAATGTACGTGACATATCCTAAAAGTACAAAAGACAGGCACGGTAACATATGTCTATAGTGACAGTGCCTTGACGCCTGACACGGGATGGTTAAACGTTCAAGGTTAGTCTGGACTACACAGTGAGCCCTTGTCCTAATTTTTTTGTTGTTCTAATGCATCTATCTACCTTTGCACATCACATGGCCATGGTAATGTTTTGGAATACTTAGTTCCTTATAAATTTGTGGGTACATATGTACACGTGTACCCATAATAATTAACTATTGTATGTGCCTAAGTAAATATGCATACACATACATAATAATTAGTTATATAATGACTCAAAACAGTCTCTTAAAAAAAGTGAGTCAACTGTCTTTCCTCGCTTTCTGGGTGCTGAGTGTGGAAGTTCTGGACACCAGATCAGAAGCCAGCCAAAATGAGACATTTCCCTGATGCCATGACCAGTTTCTGTGATGACAATGATGCGGGTTGTAGAACAGTGCTTTCAAAGACTATGGAGGAGAGGAAAAGGGAATAATAACTCTTCCTGCCCACTCTAAAGGGTCCCAGCAGACACTCCCAATAACAAAGACAGATTAACAAGGGAAAAGCATAGCAGATTGATTTGATCATAGTTTTATACTTGGGTTTTGTGAAGCATAGGCAGTCTTACAGAAATGGGATTGGACAAAAAGCTTAGAACCAAATGCTAATAGGTTGAAGGGAGAGACCCGGAACAGTCTATCTGTTCAGATTCTTTTTGGCCTCTCTGCAGCATTCCTTCTGAGTATAGTTCCATTCTGTAATGGGGGTAGGGTGGGAGGTGGCGGGTAGGGGGTGGGGGGCAGGGGGTGGGGGGCAGGGGGTGGGGGGTGGGTCTTCTGATCTATTATCAGACAAGGTAGGTCAGGGCATTTCTTTATGACTAGCTCCATCCAAGACAAAAAGACAGAGGAAGTCTAGAGTCATATTTTCAAGTTTTATGGCTGGCTGTAGGGAAAAGAGGTCCTGTTGCTATGTCCTGCTTTGAGGAAGAGGAATTCTAGTTTATATGGTCTACCTTGGGAGGGGAAGAAGAGGAGCAGGAGACAGGTCAGGAGAGATCAGAGAGAAACTTGATTTCTCAGGCTGTTTCAGAACCTCTCATATTAGAGTGGGGTTTTTTTGAACCCCAACAACTGTATGCAGAATAGAGGGTGGTAATGCTGGCACACATTTGAATTGCTAACCAATCAAATACTGTTTAAATTTGGAACTCAATGTCTTTTTAAAAGAGAAACAATGAAGCACTGAAAAGACGATATTGAAATCAAGTGCCTCAACTCTGGATTTGTGTACTATAAACCTTCTGAGTCCTGGAAGTAGAGGATGGTCTTAAACTCCCCATCCTCCTGTCTCCACTTCCCAAATATTGAGACTGTAGCTGTGTGTTGCCAGGAATGGCTTGAATTTCCTGCTTAGAAAACATTTTAAAAGATTTCTTTATTTTATCATATTGTATTAGTATCTACCCGCATATATGTATGTGTACTACATGTATGCCTGGTCCCTGAGGAGACCAGAAAAGGGTATCAGGTCCCTGAGGACTGGAGCTATAGACAGTTGTGAGCCACCATATGGGTACTAGGAACTGAACCTGGATCCTCTTCAAGAGCAATCTGTGCTCTTAAATGCTGAGCCATCTTTCCTGCATTCTGAAATCCCCCCTTCAACTGAGAGACAGGAGGCTTTCGAAACTGAGCATGAATGATATATTTTCAGAGATCTAAGGCAGAGTAGAGCCTGTTTATGGAAACAAAATCCTCACACCCTCCATTCAATATGCTGGTCTTGGGAGGAGTTGTAGTTTCATGGGTAGCTCAGAGGGAGAACATATGCTTAGCATGTGTAGGACCCCCGGGATTCATCTCCAACACAAACACACACACTGAGTCAGGCAGTAGCAAAGCTTTAAGACATTGTTGAGGATCTCGAAATCAGAATATTGGTGGGCACAGTGGCATACACCTGTAATGGCAGCACTCAGGAATTTAAATCTAGTCTGGACTACAGAGTGTGTTCAAGGCCTTGGCAAGACCCTATCTCATCACTTCAAAAGAAGCAAAAAGAAGGCTGGGCTATAATTTAGTGGTAGTAGGATAACCTAGCAAGCCTTAAGTTTAATGCCTTATATACAGGGCAAAGATATGTAAACAAAATCATAATCTTTATTGCCTTGTTCAGCAGCTCTCAAGGACATCCCATTCAGACTGAAGCTGAGATCCTGCAGACCCTTGGCCCCGAGTCCTACAAGAATGTAGAGCTGTGAACTTGTGGTCCCTCTGGTCTTTCTCTTCCCAGGCCTGAATCCAGAAAGCAGATTACTTCTCTTTCTTCATCCAAATCTTTTTCTTGATCTGCATGATCCAGGGTTTGAAGTAAGAAGGCTTGGTTCCAAATCCTCACTTCTATCATTTGTAACACATAGGAGACCTTGGCTATGACATGAAACATCTCTGATCTTTGGTTTCCACATCTGTAAAATGGAGATAAGAAAACAGTTTTCTCTTCTTGGATTATTGTGGGAAATCATTGAGATAGTTTCCAAGAAGTGCTGAGACACAAGAAGGGTAGGTGTTCAGAAAGTTAAAGGCGGTGTCTGAGATGTCACTGGGCAGTGAGTGGGGTGCGTTTGCTACACAAAAAGGTCCTAAACCTATCTCCACAATGCACAGAGGGAGAGAGGCAGCAGCATGCTACCCATTCCTCAACCCCAGTATCTGCCCAGCTTCTTTGTTTACTTTGTTTTAAGACAAGGTCTCATTATGTAGCCCAGGATGGCCCCAAACTTACAATTCTCCAGGAGCTTTCTCCTGGCTGCTGAAATTACAGGAATTTGCATCATGCCTGCCTCAGATTCTTATTTTTTTAATACATCAAAAAATAACGGTTTTATACCTTTATTAAATCCTTGATGCTAATTTCATGTGTAAAACCCATTTCTTTGCTTTCAGTTTGTCCAAATGGCTACTTGTAGATATTTCTCACACCTGAAACTTGGACCACCACATTATCAACCATTTATCCTCTCTCCCATGTCATAGCCTAATCTGACCTTTCTCTTTGTCTTTGTTTTTTGTTTTTTGGCTTCCTGCATGTTGTCATTCCTCCTTTAACATCTTTCTGGGACCAGAACTCCCACCTATTGTTTGTTTGTTTGTTTGTTTGTTTACATTCCACCAATTGAAGAAGCTTAAGAAAACAGGTTAATCCCAGCACTCTGAGGCAGAGGCAGGTGGATCCTGAGTTCCAGCCTAGTCTACAGAGTGAGTTCCAGGGCATCCAGGCCTACATAGTGAGAGCCTGTCTCAAAAAAATAAGTAAGTAAACACACAAACAACAACAAGAGAAACCTAGTAATCGAGCTCATGGATGGAGGTGGGGGGCAGGTGGGTGTTAAAAGTTCCTACTTGCTGCAGGGCATAGGTGCCATACTCTGTCCTCCACCTAAGGGCGGGGCTTCTCTCCCAGAGGCTCTTCACTATATTACTAGACATCTTGGTTCCTTTGCCCTTTTTTCTGCCCTTTCTCCTGCTTCCCTGCTTCTTGCCCTCTTTCTTCCCTCCCTCCCCCAGTGGGCACTCCCCTTCCTTCTCCCCCTCCCTTGATGCTCCAAATAAACCTGCCCTTTATATACTTTTAATCTGGTTTGGATAGATTTATTTCCTTGGCAGAGATAACCCATCAGTGGGGTTGTTGCCACTTTCTCTGTAAACCAATGAGCATTGTAGCTGAATATATTTGTAGTTTTCACTACTTAAGAAGCTGAAACTGGAGGAGGATCCCTAGAATCCAAGAGTCCAAGATTAGTCAGAACAACATAGCCAGATCCCCATCTCAAAATGAAATTGAGCTGAGGGTATGAATCAGTGGCAAAGTGTGTGCTCGTCATATGTGAGACCCACAGTTCCATTCCGAAATGCCATAGAAAAAATGATAAACACACATTAATTCTGAAAACTTAAATGGCTATTTAGAAGATATTAACCTGTGTGAAAAGATATTTTCACCAAACTGGGGCTAGTCCAAGACCCTTCTGCTTCCCCAAATTCTAAGACAAAAACAAACAAACAAACAAGACCCTCTTGCCCACTGTGAAAGAAAGCTCCAACCCATGGCAAAGCATTTAGTCTGCATTTCTAGGACCATAAATATCTATACTGCCGTTTAGTCTTATAGCTCAATGTCTAACAAATTATTTCAAGGAAATAGTAAGTGATGTTAGTGAGAAGGCTTTATACTCATTCATAATCATTGTGGTTTTACCTTGTGTGTGTGTGTGTGTGTGTGTGTGTTTAGATTTTAACAGAGAATTGTTACCACTTAAAATGAGGAGAGTTTTAGTTAAACCAGTGATGCTGAATTCACTAGGCATGATGTATAGTGACTAAAATAATTACTATGAAGTCTACACATAGAAAACTTATTAATTGTGGAAAGCAAGGTATTATGGGTGTGTGTGAGTGGTCATGCACACATCCCTACACATTTGAAAATGTCTAAAAATAGAAAATCACCACTACTGTCTGAGAGCTGTAATTACGAATGAATAGGTTTTTCTCTTTTTTACTTCTGCTTTTCAAAGTTTTTGTAATGTGGCTATATTCCATGTATCTTCCTTTTATAAACACACATCCTGGGAAAGCAAGATGTTTTAAACAAGGAATTCCTTTCCTTTGGGCCATTAAGCAGTGACTCACAACTGTTGTGTTAGTCAAACCATCCAGATCCCTCAGGGAGAGTTTTTGTTGTAATTCTGCTTTTCACAGCCTGTTATTGAATAGACTAGTCC
Source organism: Meriones unguiculatus (assembly GCF_030254825.1). NCBI lineage: Eukaryota > Metazoa > Chordata > Mammalia > Rodentia > Muridae > Meriones > Meriones unguiculatus. Next base: position 121,191,305 of record NC_083369.1, read on the forward strand.
CTCAAGCCAGACATTGGAAGATGAAGAGAGTCTATGCTCTTCTTGGACTTTTGTGGCTGAAAACCCTAATGAAATCTCAGGCTTGCTAAGGAACACCTGGAGGGAAGGAAATGGGAGGCTCTGCCTCTAGGGTAGTGTCCTTGCGGAGTCTGCTAGGGAATGGAACGGCAGTCTTTTCCCTTAGGCTCGGAGCACTTGTGCTTGTGTGTGAAGGGGGGAGTTAAAGCAGTGTTAGGGAAGAAAGATCCAGTCGATAGGCTCTTTCTGAGATGGTGAATTGGCCAACTACTTCCCAGAAAGAACATTTTAGTGGCAATTTAGAAAACTCAAAGAGGCGATTCAGGTGTTTGTGTGTGTGTGTGTGTGTGTGTGTGTGTGTGTGTGTGTGTTGCAGTGATTGGAGATTGGGGATTATCTCTAAAGCATGGACTGGATTTCCAAAAGAAAGGAACTGGTTTTAGTCCCTTGTGCTATCAGAATAGAAAAGTTGGAAAGGAAAGAAAGTTTCCTGAGTGTTATTTAGTATGTTCCAGACACTTTAAAAGTAGTCTCCCTTTTCATCGTCAGATGTCTCAGACTGGAAAGTATTTATTATTACCGTTGACGTACAGAAAAGGAAACCAAGGCTCAGACAACTCCTCACCATTACAGGCTGGTTAGTGGTAGAAGCAGAAGGCAAGGAAGCATCTTTGCTCCACTCAGCTATCCACTCTTGTGCTCTTTCTTCTAGGTCAAGGCCAAGACCTTTCTTTTGAATTTAAGAAAGCTGAAAACCACGGACAGGAAATGATTACACCTTGTTGTATAGCTCATTGGAGAGCGGGAAGGACTTAAAGGGAAGTCCTCTGATTGCTCAGTCAGCTGCTTTTCCCACTTCTGCCTGGGCACCAAACACCTATCTTGCAGGAGGCCTTTCCCTAACCTATTCCAGAGTTCGCCTTCCTGAGACAGTTCTGGTTGACTGGGAAGCCCAGAGCGATGCCTCTTGGGAGTTTTTGCACTTGGGGATTTATTGTTATTAGCTTTGTTATGATTTTTAGTTCACTTGGTTGTTCATTTCTGTATTTCTCCCTAGGCTCAGAAGCAGTTGTTGAAAAACATTGTCTGTGAAATAAAGACCATGTAACTGAATACATAAAAGCTGTTTGCCCTGGAGCTTTCTTTATGTTTGAAACTCAAGTCCGCCTGACCATTGAGGGTATTATCTGAATGATATCTAATATCCCCACTTTAGAGTGTGAGAATGAACTCTTTTCTTAAGAGAGAAAAAATTTAGAAAAGAATATTGACCTTCCTAATGTTTCCCAGCACAAAAGAATCTGTCTACTGTAGACGACTCCAAGACAGACCAGACTCAATATGTTGAAAATATGGAACCTTATGCTATAGAAATAACATGTTCTTTTCCCTCCTTCCAAATAAGGGGAAAAGGAATTGCTGACAGATCTCAGCGGTTGCCTGCCCTCTCACTGTCCCCACAGCTCCTAATATGCTACTCATAAGTCATGATTCCTATACTTTCATATGAAGACTTTTGAATTGTTCTAGAAATCATAAGGGAGCAGAGAAACAAATTTTCCTGAAAATAGACCAGGGGAAAATGTAAAGACAGAAAAAAAAGTACACTCCAAAACCATTGAAACAGTTAGAGAAACTTCATAGTAACTTTTCTGGCACTGCCTTGTCACCTTGTCAGTTACGGAAGCACTGTTTCTTTTTCTTTCTTTCTTTTTTTTCTTTCTTTCTTTCTTTTTTTTTCTTTCTTTCTTTCTTTCTTTTTTTTTTCTTTCTTTCTTTCCTTCTTTTGTTGTGCTGTTGTATAATAAAGTGTGTGCCCAAGGCCATTGGAGAAACTGGCTCGCTTGGACTTCTGGTTACCTTGCCTCTCACTATCAACTAGATCTAAATATCATGTTAGGTCTGGGGAGTGTAACACAGTGGTAGAGTAAGTTGCCTAATGTTTGCAGGGCCTAGTTCTACACTCAGTGTGATAATAAATTAATGCCATATTTTAATCTTGGTAGAACCAATTTTTGCCTAAATTTAATATCATTACCCAGAAGATATGCATATTAGTTGTTATTAGAAACCATTATATTTTTAAGCATTTAATTCATCTTGTATCTTCAATAACATTAAGTAATGTTTAACTTACAGTCAATCCCCCAGTAGTCTTCTAGGATGATTATTTATTTCTCTCTCTCTCTCTTTAGTTTTAAAGAGCTACATCTAATTATTTTTTGCTCCATTTATTTTTATGTCTATACGATATATGTTGATCATAACAATTCTACATGATCCATGACCCTCAGCTTTCTATTTTATCTTTAATTTACTTTTATGTCTCCTCCAGGAACCTTCATGTGTTTCTGCAGCCAGAATGCACTATTCTATTTTTTTAATACATTTCCTTGAAATGAATTTCTTATTGGGCTGTAAGAGAAGCTCATTGGTGAAAAAACAACCATGTTTGAGGTCCTGTGCTTCATTCTCAGCAGTGAAAAAAAAAAAAACACACAAAAATTAATTGTTGATATAAATAGACATGTCATCTCTATGAGGAGAATTCCTAGAAGACAGGGAGTAGGTCTTATTCATTTCTGAACTATGGGACCAGGGATCACCATTAAATTCAAGGCTGTACACATTGGTCCATTTGGGTGTGTTTTGCCCTAGTCTTTCTAATATCCTTAGTACACTCTTGGCCAGTTTGGCAGTCAATACATGTTTATAATGCAACAATAGGCAAGCTCTTCAGTAGGCTGGTTATCTGTGTCTTCACAGAGTGTTTCAAAAGGGTTGGTTAATGTCTTTTTTTTTTTTTTTGTCTTATGCTCCTCTTTTTCTTTTACTTTCCAGAAACTGTTTTCAAGAGGCAAATTCTGGAATAGGTGAAATGATGCTGTGTGCAACAGACATTATATGAAAGAGGTTTATTGGATGGAGATGGAGGGAGCAAGAGAAGGAGAGAGAAAAAAATATACATGATGGGGGAGGGGAGCGACACCCTGACAGAGAAAGGGGAGAGAGCAAAAGGGAGGAAGAACAAGAGAGCAAGAGTGCAAGAGCAAGAGAGAGGGGTAAGAGGCAGGGGTCTATTTATAGCTCTTGTGCAGCTGAACTGCGTCTGCCAGGTGCATCTACCTGGCAGGTGACACATGATGACATCATAGGTTACTAGGAAACCCAGAAGCAGGCTGCCTAAATACTAACATTACCCCCTTTTTCTATAATAAAAAAATGAGGAGCTTGAGCTGCTTTTCATATAAGGCAACTTAAAGTATATAAATGTAGGTTCATTGGAAGCAGCTCTTGGTTGCCATGCAAGGGGGTAAGAGAGTGAGAACGCAATAGCACTAAAATGTCCAGATTACATGGTGAAGAGGAGGGGAAGTCCCTGCCCTGAAAAGTTCAGGGTAGAGGATGGAGTTGCCAGCCATGCCCAGCAGCAGATAGGGACTGAGGAATGCTGGGACAAGCTGGAGCTGTTGGTCTTGGGCCTGTAGCACACCATTTTAGCCTTTTGTTGATAATAAGTGGGTCACAGGCGAAGAAATCAATTATCTTTAGCTACTTCCTGCTGACACTAGGGCAGTGACAGGGAGGTCAAAAGGCTGAAATGTTGGTCAAGCCCAGGAAGAGTAGGCTGTTTTGAGGCTGTCCAGGGTCTGTGAGAACGTCTGTGGCTGGGAGTGAAAGTGCAGGACCAGCTTGATGCAGTCTGTGAAGTTAGACTGGAGCACCTGTGGATAGCTGTTTTGGCGATGTCTGTAGGAAACACCTGGGTCTGGCAGGATACTGGAACGTATATATAGGCAGAAAACAAAGTAGTTTACAGAGAAAATTCCTTTAGGTGTGCATTGCTTTTAGGTGTACATTTGAAACTTTTGGGAGAGCAGACAGAGGTGGACAGTTTGGATCAAAGACAAGACTTGAACATGGGAACCTCTGTTTATTTACTTGAGGGAACCTCCATTTACCCAATTGCTGGCAGTAATTAAAAAGGTTTTGCTTTGAATCTGTCATTTAAGGAAAATGAGGCCAAGCTTGGTTTTAGAGGTGTGTAAGTTTGGAGGACCTTAAAGCCAGAAGACAACCCAGAGGAGAATCTGAAGGAACTGATGAATGGACTATTCCCATTGGGCCGGTAGGAATCAGTGACCTGTCAAGGTGTCCCAAAGGCAAAGTTTGACTCAGTAAGTAGATTAGTATGCTACAACCTGTTCCAACAGCTTGTCAGCATTGGCCAGAGACCAAGGGCTCAGTTGCCCAGAGCAGACACAGTTTAACTAGCTAAGATTTTGTAGATGAGCAAGAGGGGGAGGGAGAGAAACTGTGCTGGTAGAGTGAAAATCTTACCTGGGGGAGAAGAAGGTCCTAGATGAAGGGTTTAGATGTAGGTTACAATGGAAGTAGGAAGCGTTTGCACCAACCAGAAGACTCACCAATCAACTGGTGTTGAGTATAGGAATGTAGCAATTGGTAGCCAGGAATTGATGCCAACCAGAAGGGAAGACTCACCAATCAGCAGGTGTTGGATATAAGAATGTAGCAATCAAGTAGACAGGAAAGGGGAGTCTCAAAACCAGGGAAAAGGGAGCAATCCCACCCTCCGATATAGGCACTAGGTGCAAAACTTATCTGGAGCCCAGTTGAGCTGAGAGGTAGACTCCGGTGGATTTTCTGCAGCCTACGAGATTTTCTTTTTCATTTTATAAAGGAGATAAAACACGTTAGCATCAGCCTTGTAATCCGCACTGAAATATATACATTGTAGAAAAGGCAGTAGACACACACCTTTTTGTTAATAGCATAAAAACTCTTTAAAGGTGAGCCGTGGAAAGACAGAGGCCTTCTGTGAAGTAGAAGTAATAAGTAAAACATCTTTTTAGACCCTCAAACATTCATAGTTTGCATTAAGCAACTTTAAAACTTAAGGTCCTCATAATTTAAACTTTTGTATCTTTAGGCCTTGTAACCAATTATTTACCATGAGACAGAGGTGAGACTGCTATGAACATTTACTGTCCTTTAGTGAAAGGGATTGTGAAATGTTACATCTGAGGCCTGTTTTTTTTTTTTTTTTTTTGAGCCTAGTAGCAAACTAGACTGTTTAGACTTGACAATAGCAACTCTAGGGGTGAAGCTCAAGGCCTGGTCTCCTGCATATGGAGAGGACTGAGAAGGCATCTGAAGTCTCCCAAGACAAAAGTTGGAAATATGACCATGAGACCTGGGTGTGAAATTAAAAGACCTGCAGTGTTACCCTGGTTTGGGAGAGGGTGGTGGAGATCGTTGAATCTAGGAGCCATTTGTCTTCCGCCAGACCATGGAGACAGAAGGCTGGAAGTGTCTGTGGCTCTTATGCTGGTTTTGCCTCTATGGCTGGGCACAGAGGACACGGGTACATGGGAGCATTTTGATTTTCAGAGGCCAGCCAGTCTGCCAGCAGGTAGTCATGGCTTTTTGAGTTAGCTGAGGGACCATGTCTTTCCTGGCTGCATTTGAAACAGTTACCTGGCAGAACTGACTTTTGGCTATACCCTGGCAGGATGGGGCATTGCAGACCTCTTGTTTGCTTCTCCCCCCCCCCCCGCAGGAATGCTGACAGCCTCAGAACAGCAACCAAGCTTTGGAGCGTAGTTTTTGCTGTAGCTGAGCCTGTTGGGAAGGTTCTTAGGCTTTAAAAATCATTTTTACCAACTCTTGTATGGGGGGTTCAGGGACCATACTCAGCTGTTCAGTTAAGACAACAGTGAGGCCATGTCTGCATCTGTAGGACTGTAAATATAGTTTTGAACATGTTAAAGGACTTGATCATCTATAAGATGACTGACTATTAACTTGCATTTGTTAACCACTAAATATTAGGACTTTAGGTTTTATTCATATTAAGTTGGAGCCTTAAAAGTCATAAACATAGTCCATTAAAGTGAGAGCATAACAGTTTCCTGTATAATTTAGTATATAAAAGTCCATAGCTTATAAAAGTCTAAAGTTATATTATATATTAATAATATTACCATTTTCAGAAAATAAGAGCAAGCATATTTTAACCTTTTTGATAGTGAAGATATACCACAATGACCAAGTTTTAACATAAACAAATAAATAAATGTCTCTAAAATTAATAGATCTTGATTTAGAGTATTGGTAAAAACTTGTACGTAGTAATCCTTGGGTTATGTGTTTTAAAACCAACAATATAGTAGAACAGTATAAAGCAATTTTAAAATTACATTCGAACTTATTTTACCAAACCTATTAGCCAGAAAGCCTAGTGGTGAATCCGGATCATAGGCAACTCATGGGAGGAAAAAAAACATTTATTCACTACTTCAGGAACTGATAAAGACATAGGCAGTTAGACATACATTTTAAATTTGCTAAATTTGAATAGACCTTTATAACCTTGAAATTTTATCATCATATAAAAATTATGTTGAACCAGGGTGTTGAATCATTCATACATATACATATATATATACATACATGTATCATGTTGTAAAAATATAACTTTAAATTTATATAAAAATCCATACCCATTTAAAATGAGACTTGTTGCTTTTAATCTAAAAGGAGATAAAATAAAGAGTTAGTTATGACTAAGGAAGTCTTATAAATGTAAACCCAATGAGCAACTTATAAATTGTTAGATAAGAATTTACATCATTTAAAAATATTTTAAAAGCAGACTATTCAGAAATTAGGAAGAAAAGATTGTTTTAAAAGCTGGGAAGTAGGGCGTTAGAGGTCAGAGATATTTTGAGAGTTAGTGTTTATTTAGAACCCGTGGGTTGGAGGCCTGTGGGGTGGGGGACGGGTGAGCATCTGTGAAACCCCAGAGCATGGCTCACCTGCTCTATTCTAAAACCAGCATGGCAGCTCCTGTGTGCAGTGTAGCCACTGTGGCACAGCAAGCCTGGGGTTGTGTGACCCAGGGTGCTTACTGGCCGGATGGTTGTCCCTGCCCGGTTCGAAACTCTTTGCATGTGCATGGCATGGCTGAGTGAACTTCTGGACAATTGAAAATAATCCTCTGGGCATACTCGTGAGAGAGTGAGGCGGGAAATTAGTGTATCTGTCAGGGATGGTTTAGAAGCAGGTTGTGTCTGAGTCCACAGTGGCAGTTCCAGCGGTTAAAAGTGAAGTCTGGCAGGAGCATCCCAGTTTCCCCAAGCCAACTCTAGCACAGCATGAGTGTCCGCCTTGTTCTGGGTGTTGTTTGCACATGGCGGGTCACCGAGTCTGAGTGGCTGCAAGCAGAGGGACAGGTGCACATGGTAAAGGCAGGGTAGTTGAGAGAAAGTGTAGTTTTTAAGGCATATGTGGTTGAGTGGTGGTTAGGGATAGGTGGATTAGAAGAAAAATCTGTTGTGGGTATCATGGTCTGAGTAAGGGATCCTGGTGTGACCAGACCAGGTGCTACCAGGAGAATGATGATGCACAACAGATATTATATGAAAGAGGTTTACTGGATAGAGATGGAGAAAGAGAGAGAAAAGGAGAGAGAGATACATGATGGGGGAGGGTAAGGGGCATTCCGACAGAAAAGGAAGAGAGCAAAAAAGAGGAAGAGCAAGAGAGCAAGAGCACAAGAGCAAGAGAGAGATATAAGAGGCAGGGGTTCATTTATAGCTCCTGTGCAGCTGAATCGTGCCTGCCAGGTGCCTCTACGTGTCAGAACACACATGATGACATCATAGGTTACTAGGCAACCCAGAAGCAGGCTGCCTAAATAGTAACAATAGAGACAGTTGAAGATTCCCTAGAGATGAGTTTGTCCAACATATTCAGAGCACCCATAACACACAGGAGCAGGCTAAAGACTGAAATAAGTTGATCGAGTGCTTGCCTAGCAAGCACAAAAGTGCTGAGTTCAAGCTCCAGCATTACATAAACTGTATGTGATTGCTTACATCTATTAATTCCAGCGCTTGGGAGGTTGAGGCAGCAGGGTTGGGAGTAATGAGTAATGGCAATAATGAGTTCAAGGCCAGTCTGCGCCGCATGAGAACCTGATTCTTGGTTCCCAGGCCAAGTTCCTTTTGCTCCTCCACAGAATCCAGTGGCCATGCCCAGTTCTTCCCTGGGTGCTGCAATGTCACAGTTCCTGAGAGATGGCGGGGAAAGAGAGAGGCAGGATTCTAAGCCTTACTGTCTCTCACATACTCTCCCTGTTCTGATTGCTCAGCTAAGTAGGAGCCAGCGCCCAGTTGTTACACTTAGCCGAGTTCACACCTGTCCTCCTCACCTGCCACCATGTGGTGACTGCATCCCCCATTCCTTTCTTTCTTTGTTTTCAGAATGTTCTGATGAAACACCTGAATCTCACCTGTCCGATACTGTCAGGAAAAAGCTCAGACAACAAAGAGACCTGTGAGCCAGCAGGAGGGACAAATTCTCTAGGAGGGTTTACCCCCACTGTTCACTGGGTAATCCCTCTGGCTAAAGCATAAGTGCAGGCCTCAACTCTCTGTGCCCTCCTAGTTTCTTTAAAAGCCCAGGCCAACACATGGTCTTCAGTCATTTGGAAGTTGGAACCCTCACACTACTTTCCAAATCCCCAGCCCCCTTTGCTCCCAGTAAATTTAAACAACTGCCTGAGTGGGCCTAAACTCCTCTTTGTGCTGTAATTAGGCTGGAACAAGGCTCACCCCAGGACAGAAATACTGTAAGGGGGCAGGTTAGAGACTGCTGCTGGTCCCCACAGTAGGAAGTAACAACCTTTTGAATAGGAGGATTAACACATTAGCACATAGATTCCTGCTTCGGGGGAGGGTTGGATCCTAGGAAAAGAGTTCCAGCGTGGATGGGAGGGGGAAGTCAAAGGGGCAGCCAAGCCTCTAAGGACTTTGTGTGTTCCTGGGAATCTGTGTGTGTGTGTTGAGGGAGGGGGAAAACACAGGAAGAGTCAGAGAAAACACCAATCAGATGAGCATAGCAGCTCAAGCCCTTCCCCCATGGCAACAGACCAGAGCATAGAAACCTGAAGCATCTACTGGTATCTCCTTCCCTGTGGGGTCGTGTTGGGCAGTTGGTGTGCTATGGTGAAGCCCAGAGGGCACAGGTCCTGAAGTGATGAGCACAGGAGCCATGGAGAACCAGATTTATGATGTTGGACAGATGCCCAATCATCACACTTCCGTGGCTTTTGTTTCATCATTGCCATAAGACACCATTTATCTCAAGAGGCTGTTGGGAGGAACACATGAGATAACACAAGGAAACACCCAGACACAAATAAGCAACAACCCCGCAAGGCCCTGCAGAAATGGCGATGTTATTACCCTCAAACATACCCCCTCTGTCATTCACATTCACCAAGATGATCAATTCTGAACATCTCATCTTTTCGTTTTGTTTGGTTTGGTCATGTTTGGGATAGAACTCAGACCTTGTGCAGGCTAGACTACTACTAGTCCAGCTGTGATGTCTATTCTCAGCCTCTCATTTTGAGCATATCCATATTATAGGAGGCAGAGTAGGTATTGCTATACCTGCTGCCCCCCCCCCCCGTCCCTTCCCCCTCCCAGCTTTTCTTCAAAGGCCTCGGCCCTGGAGGCCCTGGAACATGGGTGATCAGCTGAGTCCTGCTACTGTCTAAGGATTCCTGGAGAAGTCCCCAAGTGCCATAGGAAGGATGGTGTTTGCTGGCTGAGAGAAAACCCACAGAGCAACTCTAGCTCAGTACACGCTTATGAAGGTGCATTGACATGTGTCCTGAGCCAGCAAGAGAGCAAGCAAGGGACCCAGGTGATAAGTTTAGTTAGAAACATAGAGAAAAGCTAGGTCATGACTGTTAAAGTCCCTGCTGCAGGGCGTGGCTGCCCTCTACTTACGGGTGGATCTTCTTTCCCAGAGTTTCCTTCACCATACAATCCAGGCCTCCTTTTCAGCCCTTTCTCCCCGTTTTTACTGCTTCCTGTCTTCTCTCCCCCACCCCCAGAGTGTGCTGCCATTCCCTCTCCTCCTCCTCCCAGTAAACCTGCATTTATATAATATAGCTTCTTCTCACTATTAGCTCATTCTGTTTTATTTAACCAGTCATTGACCAGCATTAGAATTATTCTGTGTGGGTTCTTTTCTCTTATGTCCTAACTATCCTCATTCTGTCTGTGTCCGTTCCTCTTGCTCCATGTGTCTCTCTGTCTGTCTCTCTGACACAGAATGTTATTCTATAGTCCAATGTAACCTTGAATGAATTCTTTTCCCAGCCTCCCGAATGCTGGGGTTACAGGAGAGCACAAACACAACCACACATCTGTCAAGTATTTTCTCTTTAAATTAAAAAAAAAAAAAAAATTACAACTGTTTACTTTGACGGAAGCACCACGGTCAAAAGAGATGTGAGAAGACAAGTTGTAGGAGTGAATTGTCTCTTTCCACCATGTGGGTCCTGGGGCTTGAACTATGGTCATCAAGCTTGGCAGTTAGCATTCTTTACCCACAGAGTCATCTTGCCTGCAGCAAGTATTCTACTTTTCAAGGAGAAAAGGAGAGAGAGGGGGAAGAGGGACCTTAAAAAAGGAAACCATTAAGGAGCAAGAGGAGGAGAAAACCAGAAAAACCGTTGAAACTCAGTGTAGTCCAGCCTGCAATCTTAGTACTGGGTAGACTAAGACACAAATATTGATGCAAGTGTGACATTAATAAGGGCTACTCAGTGAGTTCAAGGCCAGCCTCGGCTGCACGGCAAAATCCTGTCTCCAAACAACAAACAAATGAACCTAACAATCACAAAATCTTTTTGCAATCAAACATATGCAACACTCAGGAAAATGTAAATTACTGAGTTAGCCCAGCAATCATCTGTTCCAATAGCTGTGGAGGAAAATCTACAGGTAGAAGAAGTCATCTCGGCCCTCAAGCTTCCTGGACAGCCATGTGTGTGTACCTTAGTGACCAGTATCACGGGAGCTAAAGGAGATACTGGAGTGAAGACTATGAGACATTTCTTCATGACTTCTATACTCTGGCTCAAGATGGTTGGATGAAAGACGACTGTAGGTCTCAGTTTCCTCATCTGTAAATACCTGTTCTACCCAGTGGTGTTGTGGCACCTGAAGTTTACAGTTATTATTCTTTTTCAGTGCTACAGATGGAACCCTGAGGCTTGTGCATACTTGGCACATAATTTACAAGACTCTGAAAAATGCCCTGAAGCAGGATCTGAGATTTCTGTTGGGAGTCCTGACATCTTTTTTGAGACAGGATCTCAGGTAGTCCGGGCTGGCTTTGAACTTGCTGTAGCCAAGGATGAATCTGAAGTTCTTATTCTCTTGCCTCCATCTCCTACTTCCCCAGGGCTGAGATGGCTGAGGTGGTTGGTGTTTACTACCAAGGCAAGTTAATCTAGTGTGGGGCATTGAATCCAGATCTTTGTGCATGCTAGGCAAGAACTCTAGCAACTGACTTACTTCCCCCTCCCCCGCCCCAATCTTGACACTTATCTACTGTGTCACTTCTTTTTTAATTTTATTTATTTTTTTAAATTAGCATTATTTATTACAATTTATTTACTTTGTATCTCAGCTGTGGGCCTCCTCCCTTGTCTTCTTCCAATCCAACCCTCCCTCCCTCTTCTCCTCCTATGCCCCTCCCCTAGTCCCTTGATAAGGGAGGATCTCCTCCCCTTCTATCTGACCCTAGCCTATCATGTCTCATCAGGGCTGGTTGATTTATCTTCCTCTGTGGCCTGGCAAGGCTACACCCCCCCCCCCAGGGGAGGTGATCAGAGAGCCTGTCACTGAGATCATGCCAGAGATAGCCCCTGTTCCCCTTACTAGGACATCCACTTGGAGACTGGTTCTATGGGTTACATCTGAGCAGGGGTTTTAGGTCCTCTCCTTGCATGGTCCTTGGTTGGGGTATCATCTCTGTAGAGACCCCAGGGCTCAGTTTTGTTTTGTTTTTGGCTATGTTGGTCTCCTTTTCAAGCTCCTGTCCCCTCCAGGTCTTTCTATTTCCCCCTTCTTTCATAAAAGTCGATGCATCTGCCAAAAGTTTGGCTATGTGTCTCAGCCTCTGCTTTGTACCTCGATCAGTAGAGTCAGAGGCTGTCTGTGGTAGGCTCCTGTCCTGTTCCCTGCTTCTCCTGCTTCTGATGTCTATCATGTTTGCCCTACTGAATGAGGACTGACCATCTTCCCTTGGGTCTTCGGTGTTGGGTCTTGTTTAGCTTCTTTAGGAGTATAGATTTTAGTATGATTATCCTATATTATATGGCTAATAGCCACTTTTGAGTGAGTATATACCATGTGTGTCTGTTTCTGGGTTACCTCACTCAGGATGATTTCTTCTAGTTACTTCCATTTACCTGCAAATTTCATGATTTCCTTGTTTTTAATTGCTGAGTAGTATTCCATTGTGTAAATTTAACACAATTTCTATATCCATTCCTCAGTTGAGGGACATCTGGGTTATTTCCAGATTCTGTCTTTTACAAATAAAGCTGCTACAAACATGGTTGAGCAAATGTCCTTCTTGTATACTTGAGCATATTTTGGATATATGCATAGGAGTGATATAGCTGGATCTTGAGGTAGCACTATTCCTAATTGTCTGAGTAAGTGCCAGATTGGTTTCCAAAGTGGTTGTACAAGTTTACATTCCCAACAGCAATGGAGGAGGGTTCCCCTTTCTTCACATCCTTTCCAGCATGTTTTGTCACTTGAGTTTTTTATCTTAGCCATTCTGATGGGTGTAAGGTGAAATCTCAGGGTAGTTTGGATTTACAATTCCCTGATAGCTAAGGATGTTGAGCATTTCTTTAATTGTTTCTCTGCCATTCAATATTCCTGTATAGAGAATTCTCTTTTTAGCTCTGTACCCCATTTTTAATTGGATTACTTGGTTTGTTGGTGTTTAACTTCTTGATTTCTTTATATATTCTGGATATTAGCCCTCTGTCGGATATAGAGTTGGTGAAGATCCTTTCACAATCTGTAGGCTGTCATTTTGTTCTTATGAGAGTCTTTTGCTTTATAGAAACTTTTCAGTTTCATGAGGTTTCATTTATTGATTGTGGATCTTAGAGCCTGTGCTGCTGTTGTTCTGTTCAGGAAGTTGTTTCCTGTGCCAATGAGTTTAAGGCTCTTCCCCACTTTTTCTTCTAACAGGTTTAGTGTGTCTGGTTTTATATACAGGTTTTTCTATATCCACTTGGACTTCACTTTTGGGAGGGTGATAAGTATGGACCTATTTGCATTTTTCTACATGTGCATATCCAGTTAGACCAGCACCATTTGTTGAAGACTCTATCTTTTTTCTATTGTATGGTTTTGGCATCTTTGTCAAAAATCGAGTGTCCATAAGTGTGTAGGTTTATCTTTGGTTCTTCTATTCAATTCCATTGATTCACCAGCCAGTTTCTATGCCAGTACCATGCATGCAGTTTTTACTACTGTTGCTCTGTAGTACAGCTTGAGATCAGGGATGGAGATACCTCCAGAAGATCTTTTATTGTAGAGGATTGTTTTTAGCCATTCTGGGTTTCTTGTTATTCCATATGAAGGTGAAAATTTTTCTTTCAAGTTCTTTAGAGAATTGTGTTGGTAATTTGATGGGAATTACACTGAATCTGTAGATTGCTTTTGGTAAGATGGCCATTTTTACTATGTTAATCCCGCCAAGCTGTGAACATGGGAGATCTTTCCATCTTCTGATAGCTTCTATTTCTTTCTTTAGTGACTGGAAGTTCTTTTCATACAAGTCTTTGACTTGCTTGGTTAGAGTCACACCAAGGTACTTTATGTTCTTTGTGGCTATTGTGAAAGGTGTTGTTTCCCTAATTTTTTTTCTCAGCCCATTTGTCTTTTCTATACAGGAGGGCTACTGATTTTTTTGAGTTAATTTTGTATCCAGCCACTTTGCTGAAGGTGTTTATCAGCTATAGGAGAGCCATGGTAGATTTTTTGGTGTCACTCATGTATACTATCGTATCATCTGCAAATAGTGATACTTTGACTTCTTCCTTTCCAATTTGTATCCCCTTGATCTCCTTATTTGTCCTATTGCTTTAGCAAGGACTTCAAGAACTGTGTTGAAGAGATATGGAGAGAGTGGGCATCCTTGCCTTGTCCCTGATTTCAGTGAGATTGATTTAAGTTTCTCTCATTTTAATTTGATGTTGGCTCTAGGCTTGTTGTATATTGTCTTTACTATGTTTAGGTAAGTGCCTTGTATCCCTAATCTCTCTAAGACTTTGAACACGAATGGGTACTGGATTTTGCCAAATGCTTTTTCAGCATCTAAGGAGATTATCATGTTTTTTTTTTCTTCAGTTTCTTTATATGGTGGTTTAACATTGATGGATTTCTGTATATTGAACCACAATTGCATGCCTGAAATGAAGCCTACTTGGTCATGGTGGATGATATCTTTTTTTTTAAAGATTTATTTATTATGCATACAATGTTCTATCTGCAAGAGGGCACCAGATATCATTATAGATGGTTATGAGCCACCATGTGGTTGCTGAAAATTGAACTCAGGACCTCTGGAAGAGCAGTCATTGCTCTTAACCTCTGAGCCATCTCTCCAGCCCGGGTGATATCTTTTATGTGTTCTTGGATTAGGTTTGTGAGTATTTTATTGAGTTTTGTTTTGTTTGTTTGTTTGTTTGTTTGTTTTTGCATCAATGTTCTTAAGAGAGATAGGTCTGAAGTTCTCTTTTCCTGTTGGGTCTTTGTTTGCTTTAGGTATCAAGGTTATTGTGGCCTCATAAAATGAGTTTGGCAATGTTCCTTTTGTTTCTCTTTTGTGGAGTAGTTTGAAGAGTATTGGCGTTAGCTCTTCTTTGAAGATCTGGTAAAATTCTGCACTGAAACCATCAGGCCCTGGGCTTCTTTTTCCCCAGGGAGACTTTTGATGGCTGCTTCTTTTTCCTTTTGGGATATAGGACTGTTTAATCTATTTACCTGATCTTGGTTTAGCTTTAGTAAATGCAATCTATCAAGAAAATTGTTGGGGGCTAGAAAGATGGCTCAGTGGTTAAGGGCATTGTCTGCTCTTCCAAAAGACCTGGGTTCAATTCTCAGCACCCACATGGCAGCTCACAACTGTCTATAATGCCGTTTCCAAGGGATCTGACACCTGCACACTAATGCACATAAAATAAAATAAATTATTCTTTTTAAAAAAGAAAATTGTCCATTTCACTTAAAATTTCTAATTTTGTGGCATATAGGCTTTTGAAGTAAGACTTAATTCTTTGAATTTTTTCAGTGTGTGTCATTATGTCCCCTTTTTCATTTCTGATTTTGCTGATTTGGATAGTTACTCTCTGTCTTTTAGTTAGTTTGGGTAAGGGTTTTTCTTGTTGATTTTCTCAAAGAACCAGCTCTTGGTTTCATGGTTTCTTTGAATTGTTTTCTTTGTTTCTAAGTCATTGATTTTAGCCCTGAGTTTGATTTTTTCCAGTGGTCTACTCCTCTTGGGCGTGTCTGCCTCTTTTTTTTCCCTCTAGGGCTTTAAGGTGTGCCCTTAAGTTGCTTTTATGAGATGTCTCAAGTTTCATTCAGAAGGCACTTAGTGCTATGAACTTTCCTCTTAGCACTGCTTTCATTGTGTCCCATAAGTTTGGGTAAGTTGTGCCTTCATTTTCATTGAATTTTAGGAAGTCTATATATTTTTTTTAATTTGTTTCCTGATCTAGCTGTTGTTGAGTAGAGTTGTTTAGTTTCCAAGCATGTGTAGGCTTTTTGTTATTTCTGTTGTGGTTGAGGTCTAGTTTTAGTCCATGGTGGTCTGATAGGATAAAAGGGATTATTTTGCACTTCTTCTGTCTGTTGAGTCTTGCTTTGTGCCTGACTGTACGGTCAATTTTTGAGAAGGTTCTGTGGGGTGCTGGGAAGAAGGTATACTCTTTTGAGTTTGGATGAAAAGTTCTGTAGACATCTATTAGGTCCATTTGATTTAGGACCTCTGTAAGTGCCATTATTTCCTTATTTAGCTTCTGTCTAGATGATCTTTCCCACGGTGACAGAGGAGTGTTTGAAGTCTCTCACTATTAAGGTCTTGGGATCGATGTGTGATTTAAGCTTTAATAATGTTTCATTTATGAATGTAGGTGCTCTTGTAATTGGGGCAAATGCGGGAGTGTGCTTGGGAGTGTGCCTGCTTGGAAGGGCGCATTGTAAGGGTTGGAGCTTAAGGGCAGGTTGTGGTGCAGGCTCAGTGTGCACCTGCAGGTGCCCTGAATGGCTCAGTAGCCCACAGGCCTGTCTTGGTATTGTGCTCCAAGAGCTCAGACCTATGTGGGCTGTACCTTCTTGGATTCAGGAATTGCTTCCAGGAATTGTTTGGCTAGACTCCACTGGTAGACACACAGAACCGGGGCTTGAATGTTAAGAACACTGTCCCAAGGATCCCTATGTTGCCCAAAGTGGGTGTGTGGGTGGGAGGGATCTGATGTCTGGCTGCTAGTGTAGAGGGACCCTGGATCTGGGGCTCTGTATACACTCTCTGGCAGATGCACTCACTGGCAGGCATGTATGTGTGTGTAGTAAGCTTAGAGGGGCCATGTGCACTCACTTGCAGGATATGCAGTAAACTCAGAGGGCTCACGGTTTTTTACTCTCAGATTTGGGTCCCCTGTTTAGCCATTAGTGTAAGAAGTCCCCGTATCTGGGGATATGCACACCCCAGCTGCTGCCACAGCAGCTGAGAAGCCACAGGAACAAGAGATGGTGCAGCCAAAAGTGCAGGCAGTAGATAGTTTGCCACTCTCAAACCATGGAGTCATTCACAGGAGGCCTGGATCTAATCTGTCCCAGCTCATGGTTGTCCCCTCTAGCCCAGGAAGCCTCAGAGTTGGTGCTCTGGCTTCAGCCGCCTATCCACTCACCAGTTGTGGAGTGTCTGATCCTCTGCCCTTCAGAAACAGTGTGCACTGGTGCCCGCCATCTTGGAGTCCCCCTGTGTCACTTCTTTAAGCACAGGTTCATGAAATTTTGCTTTGGAGATTGTCAATAGGTCACTCTTGCCTGTCAATGTGAAGTATTATTGAAAGTAGGGTATGGAATTGAATGCTTTTTTCTGTGAGAAATGCACATTAGACAGCCAAATACATTTAAAACTGGGATGGAATGACAGGTGGCTCTAAATCTGTTTCTTAAAATGCACAGCTCCAGGTTGTGTCTATGAGGCTGGAATGGCTGAAATCTGCTTTGTGAATAGTCACTCTTTCAGGGCAATGGTGATTTGTGGGGGGCAAGGGTCAGAATGCTAATTTCACGTCTTTTGCTCATAGAGTACCTTTAGGGGACTGGTAAACTAGTGACAAATGGTTTGCAGCTCACATATCCTGTATTTCCTTGCCAAACTTGCTTGGTGGATGTTCTCCCTTGGGGCAAAAGAATGGTAGTGTTCTGTAGAGTAGCTAAACAGGTAGGTTATAGGACCTGCCTGACATAAGACAGCCCTACAGGAAAAGGAAGGGTGACATCAGGAATGTCTCCTCCAGGGTCAAAGCAAGAACATCCTAAGGCACTAAAGAAAGTGCTGAGTCTCCAGTTACTCTCCTACTCAGGAGATCAGCTCTGAGACCTCCACTTTGCTTTCAAGAGAAAGAAAAAAAAATCCAGCCTGAGGTGGTGACTCACACCTATAATCCCACCATTTAGCTTGGTCTACATAGGGAGTTCCAGGCCAGCCAGGGCTATAGAATGAGACCATGGTTGAAAACAAGCAAACTAACAGCCTCCTCCCACGTATTCCAGCAGGATCTCACTGGCAGTCATGTTGAGTCATGATAATTTAGGGCTTTGGATTTTGCAAAATTTGAGCAAGGAAGCAAGATGTTTGATGAAAAGGACTACATCTGAAATGTAACCACCTTTTTGCCTGCAGAACTGAGTCTCTTAACAAGCAGCCTTCTTACATGTTTAAGAGCGTCTCCTTTAAGGGGTCAAAAGCTCTTTCTTATCCAGAGTTTAAAATCTGCCTCTGTATAACTTCTCTCAGCTCCACTTTTAGGCACCAACAGTGGGGGTAGCTTGGAGGTGGGGACAGCAAAATGGCTAAGCAGGTAAATGCAATTTTCACCAAGCCTGAGAACTTGAGTTCTAGACATATGGACAGAACTACCCCCATAAATTGTCCTCTGATCTCCACCCATGCACCAGGGCATAGGCATACACATTCCTGCCCCCCCCAAAAGAAATAAATATAATAACAAAAACATAAAAAAAAATCCAGTGGAATAAATCTGTTCCCTTTTGCCCAACTGGCCTGAAGAATATTCTCTTCCCAGTCAGATTTAGCAGCATGCTTGATATCCTGTGATTTAGGTGCCTTTCCTTCCTATGGCCCTGTGTGTGGAGGAAATTGATGCTGCCTAGGGAGAAGACAATCCCTAAGGCTCCACAGTATTCAGTGGTTCCAGTAGAATGGCCTCCTGACTCCAAATATGCTCTCTGATTTCAGCAGATCAAAAAGCTGTCTTTAGCAGAGCATGGTGATGCATGCCTTTAGTCCCAGCACTCTAGAAGAAGAGGCAGGCACATTTCTGTGAGTTTGAGGCCAGCCTGGTCTACAGAGAAAGTTCCAGGACAGCCAGGTCTATTACACAGAGAAACCTTATAGGGGTGGGCTGACCTTGAGTCTGGAGAGATAGATGGCTTGTCCAATAAAAACATTTGGCTAGCGACCCGAGTTTGAGTCCCAGGATCTGCAAGGTGGAAAAGAGAGCCAGATTCCCACAAGTTTTCCTCCGACTTCCACACAAGTTGCTGTGGCACACAGGAAGCCCTGCTCCCCATGCACACACAAATAAATGTAATATATAGTTTTAAAGCACAGGATGCTGTGCTTTTAGCTAATGTGGGAAAGCAGTCACTAAGCTTGCAGAAGCAAGTGTGATCTAAAATCCCCCATAAGAGTTCGTGTCTTTTCGGTGGTGGTGGTGGTAGTGGAATATCCAAAAGATGTTTTCCATATTAAATTGTATCTGAAAAGGGGTCAGGCTTTTCAAAATATATCCTCATCTGCCTCATCCCTACTCTTTGGTTCCTGTCATTTTGAACAGGCAGTTTGCTGTCAAAGACTCAATTGCACAGAAGGTAATCTGGGCACATGCTGGAGAGGTAATTACATCCAATCTATGGAGGGAGGTGACAGAGCACCCCCCCTCCGGTGCACCTCCTCCACCCCCATCTGCTCACAGTTTGCCTCTCCCTACTCAACCACCCTTGGCATACTTAGACATTGTGGTCTCTTTCACTCTGTGTGAGCCAGCCAGCCAGCCAGCCAGCCAGTGAATGCCACTTAACACAAATTCAGATGTTGACCAACTCCCCAAGGTCAGATAGTCAGCAACTTCTATAGAGGCCCTGCCATGGCTGAGTACTGCTCTAGTGGCAGTGAGAGAGACAGGGAAACAAAAGGAATAAAAGGAACCAGGGGCCCCTGTCTCCAGTAAGTTTACAGACCTAATTAGAGACAGTCAAGCAATTCTCTCAAGAAAAGACTCAAGGATACTTAAAAAACAACATACAAGTGGATGTGATAGGGAGGGGATGATAGCCCAGCAGAGATTCTAAGTTCCTTGAGGGGAGAATCTTGCTTTTGTGTGTCCGGAGGAAGGGCCTCTACATTGCCTCATTAACTTTTGCCTTGGAGGAATTACAACAGATTTAGGCTCCCTGGCCTCCTGCTCCTTCCCTAGAGGCTCTCAGGCTCAAGGATCAGGTTGACAAATACCAGCATTGGAGTGGTTTCCCAGGGGGGAAATTTCCACACCTTTCTGAGCTGACTGAATTGGCTTTGGAGGCAAAGGATCTCCACTAAAGAGTTCAGCTTTGTGGGGCCACAGGGAAAACAAAAACAAAAACGGTAAAGTCTCCTGTTTTTCTTTCCTTTTTGGTTTACTTTTTTTTTTTAATCCCTTGTACCTAACATGAATTTCTCATTCTCCTGCTTCCAAGCTGGGATTATAAGCATACACCCCAAGCCTGTTTTGTGTGGAGCTGAGAACTGAACCCAGGCTTTATATGTGTGCTAGGCAACCACTCTGCCAACTGAGCCACATGGCCAGCCCCAGAAAGCTTCCTTTTGCCTCCTGCTCTACAATTGCAACAGAAATAATAAATATCACAGCTGCCATTTTACCTCCAGGAGTCACTTAATATTTGTGATAAGCTATTGTAGTAGAAAGGATGGCTTTCAAAGTAAAGGAAGACAATTGAGACGCTCTGTTTTTCATTTACTTACTCTCAAAGTCCAAAAAAAAGGCATTTTCCATTTAGGCTGGTAGTAATGAAAACTGCCAGAGTTCTCTGTCCAAGTTGGAGCTCTTCTCCAGGTTGATGAAAATAAATCTGAAGGGGGCTCAAAACAAACAAGAGCATGTACATGTCAGATCTTGGAAGATTTGTTCTTCGACCCCATCTTCCTATATACCCAGTTGGGACATGAATTTCAACCAATGTTTGAAAGACAGACTCATCATGGCTTTTTGTTTGTCATAAGACAGAGTCTTAACTGACAACACAGACTTGGTTTAATTGGCCGTGTAGCTCAGGTTTGCCTTGAACTCTCTATCACCTTTCTGCATTTGCTTTAGCCTCCTGCTGGCTTACAGGTATGCAGCCAGCTCCTTCTTGCATATTTTGTTTGGAAACAAACACTGAGCCATCTTACTGGTCCTGAAAGGAACTATTTTTTAAGATTTATTTATTTATTTTATGTATGAGTGCTCTAGCATGTACACCTGCAGGCCCCAGAAGATGGCATCAGATCTCATTATAGATGGTTGTGAGCCACTGTGTGGTTGCTGGGAATTGATCTCAGGACCTCTGGAAGAGCAGACAGTGCTCTTAACCTCTGAGCCATCTCTCCAGCCCTGAAAAGAACTATTTTTATTCCCATTTTCTACCCAAGTAAAATGACACTTAGAAAGATTTTGTTCATTTATGAACAAAAGGGCAGAACATTGGTTCAAGGACAAATTTGTCGATCTACTCCATTGAATTTCATTGTAGTAATGAATGAGTAAACTCTGAGCAGGGGGCAGCTCCCCAGGTCAGTCTACACTCTTTACCTCCCTGTGGACTAGAGGAAAAGCCTGTGGATGGGTAGTTCTGCACTATACCAAGAAGGGCTACCCATAAATCTCACCCCATGAAAAAGGCATGTGATTATCTAGGTTTAGGTTGGTGCCTAAAACACAGCCTTTACCCAGGGAACATGGCTGGGGTCCCTTCGTCCCCAGTGTGGCCAAATAATTGTCTTTCTATCATTTCTCTGCAGCTTGGGGACACAAGTGAACTCTTTCTCCTCTGATACATGGGCTGTCTTGTGCTAGACCTATCTGACAAAGAACTGAGCCTGGGGACTGTGAAGCCCTTTCCAGTGTCTGGGTCAGTGTTCCATAAGCTTCGGGGCTCTAGGATCAGGCAGCCTTCCTGGGACCAGACCAGAAGCTGTGGTTAGACTCACATTCTGCTTCGGAGGCAGGTGCAAGATGGTCCTACCAGAATGGGGAGGGAGGCACCGTCTATATTGCTGCTCCTTATGCATAATGGATCATAATTATAATACTTGGAATGTATGTGGGGTCTGCTTTCCAGAAGCTTCAAGCTTAATAGAGTACTTTAGTTTCCCAGTCTCTCACACACAGAGGCACACACACTTTAAAGAGCAGGCCAAAAAGTGTTATAAATAAAATTCTAGAACATGAGTGGGAGTTAAAAAAAAAAAAAAAAAACAGAAAATTTTCAGTGGAAGAGTTGAAAATGCACCAACTCCTTGTGGAGTGCTGACAAGCCACAGTTGTGCTATGAATCAGAAACGGGGCTTTGCCCAGGCTCTTCTCTTCTCCTTGTCAATCCATGTGTTAAATATGCCGTGAATCCTGCTGGTTTTAGGATAAGGCTGACAGTAAGAGAAGGAAGACAGCCTCTGTAACCTGGTCGATGCTGATGTCTTGGCCAGTGAGCCAAACCCCCTTTCTTCCACCCACACAAGGCTATATTGTTTACCCAAATGTTCAGCTCACAGCTCATTTGCGCCTTCCTTTCCACTCTCCCTCGAAAGCTGTAATGTCTCCCACTCTTTGCCCTCTGCCCATCTTACACCTTCATCATTCTTTCTCAGGGGAATCAAGCCCTTTGACATTCCAAAAACAACCTCTCATAAGTATTCAGTAACTTTATGATTTTGTATTGGGTTGTAGTCAAAATTATCCTTGGCTGCATGTGGCTTGTGGGCCTTCAACTGGATACACCTGCAAGGTTCAAGGTGTTTTGTTTTTCTTGAATAACCTCACTCTTCCACCTGCCCCTTTGAGGCCCCTGTGTTATAAATACCTCCTCTGCTCTGGACCTGCCCACAGTGACCCAAACCACAAACTGCCTATCTGGATCTAACACACAGTGCCTGCCTTGTGAGTTAATGTTTAGGTCCTTTCCAAGGCTGGACACCCTTGGAGGACAAGTCCCATACTGTGACTTATTGTTTGTTCAGTATGTATGCTCAATATGTAACTTTATTCTAAATTTCAGTTTTAAGGGAGTTGTCCGGAAAGTGTTCCTTGTTTTATGATTTTTATCACTGTTCTCTGTGGGTGGCATTGACCACTGTTTTCCTTTTTGAAAACATGTAACCCAGGCTGGACTATAAATTTGGATATAATAAAGGCTGGCCTTCAACTCCTATTCTTTTTGCTTCCACTTCTAGAATGTTAGGATTCCACTACTAGAGTGTTACGATTCCACTGCTAGAATGTTAGGATCATAGGAACGCAGGGCTTCACTTACGCTAGACAGGCACTCCATCAACTGACCTGCAGCCCATCCCCTGCTATTGTTTTGTGAGACAGGTTCTTACTCTATATCCCAGGGTAGCTTGGAACTATGTAACTATGGCTGGCCTCTAACTTGTAATTTTCCCGCCCCTCAAATGCTGGGTTTACAGGCATGAGCTATGGAACCAGGATTCTGGTCAGCTTGAGGACTTGAAGTGAATCAAGTAGCTGTGCACATGACCCATAACTCCTATGACAACCTCTGTATTCTTCCCCATAATCATTAATCTTTACAGATTTTGTTAGGGTTAAGGATTGTTAATTTTCATGCCTAGGTGACAATTTCTAAAATAACGCTTGGGCCAACTCCATGGTTCTAGAACTTTGCTATTCTAGAAGCCCAGGAAAGACCCAGGGATGTTGTTAGGAAGTCCAGAGACATTTTTGTAAGCTTCTGAAAATTACAAGCTAAAGAGCTGGTAAAAAAGACCAGCTCTGGAGGGATCTGAAGAACTCTTTGAGAATCTGCTAAATAATATTTTTTGTGTGCTGTTTGTAAATGTGAGTTGCTTTGAAGCCATCTGTCATGCAGCCCTTTGCAGAGAACCGAGATGTATTTAAATCTGTGAAAATTAGTATATTTTTTTATATTCACCAAAGCAAGGTTTTAATGGCTCCCTGCTGCAGGTTGTCCAGGGAGTTCTCCTAATTGTCAAGTAATGTTTCAATGGAACTCACAGAGGGCACACAGTGACTCACAGAGAGGCGGTGTCACAGTTCATTTTGGTATGTCTTTGGGTACCAGATGAATAGTAGGGCCCGCCAGGCATGAGAGTGGACTGTTTTTTCCTGTGTTGAGGCTAAAGTCAGGGCTAATACTGGCACTCTTGGAGTTTAGGGAAGCAGCTAAGGGGTAGAGATAGGAGAGGACAGATACCAACTACTCTTTATTTCTTAGGAAAAAAGCTAGCGTTTTGAGTCAGGAACTGAGAATTGCTCACAGTTCAGTAATCTTACCCTCATTTTATCTACCATTGCAGTACTGGGAATTGAACTCAGGTCCTCAACATCCAGGCCATTTTCACTTTTAAGACATGTACTTTTACTACTGTCTTCCATTTCCATCGCCAGTACCACCCATATGATGACGGTTAAGAGGTTGAAATTATTGATGGTGACATCAGCTGTAACAGTATGAAATTTGAAAATCATCAAATGACTTTCTTCACTTTGCATAGGGGAAGAAAAGTCAGAAAGAACATGTATGAGGCTGATGACCTGGCTATGGATGTAGCGCAGGTGGTGGAGTGTTTTCTTAGTATACACAGGTCTCTGGGTTCCATCCTCAGTACTATCTAGACTGATAGGAGCGATACGTCTGTGTAATCGCAGCACTCAGGTGGTAGAGGCAGGAAGATGAGAAACAAAGTCATCCTGACCTACATAGCAAGCTAGGTACCAGTCAGAACTATATGAGACCTTATCTCAAGGAAAAGAAAGAAAGAAAGAAAGAAAGAAAGAAAGAAAGAAAGAAAGAAAGAAAGAAAGACTTGTTACATACAGAATGGCTGCTATAGGTTGGCAAATGTGTCTTGGGCGAGGCATGTCTTCTCTACCTAATAGAACTACTTTTCTTGAAAGCCAGGTTCAGGTTTGTGCAAAGCTGGAAGAAGATCTAGAGATTGGGACAAGAAATTGGTGGCAAAATTATAATTCCATCGGAAGACTTTGGATTCAGAGTCCATGACTGCTCACTCACTATGCTGTAGACAGACTAATCAAACTACTGCCCCAGAAAGGAATGACATAGAATTATCCTACCATAATGTGTGTCAAACCCCAAAGAACTGAAAATTGCTACTTACACAAATGCATGAGTACACATACTCATACCAGCATTATTCATAATAGATCAAATGTTCAATGTTACCCACTGATGACTGAACGACTAAGCCAAAAGAAAACGTACTGTTATGCAAATACAGCAGTCCCTCCTTGTCTAGAGTTTTTTCTTCTGTGTTTTCAAGTTCTTGTAACAATCACAGCAGACAAAATTGTTAAATAGAAAATTCTAGAAATAAACAATGTGCAATTTTAAGATGGCACACTGTTCTAAGGGACATATCAGAACACACGCATGATAGCTGATCTGATCACTGAGATGTCTACCAAGTGTCTAATGGGTAGGTAGCCAGTACAGCATGGATACAGGACAAGGACTGATTCATTTACAGGCTGTGATGGAGCTGGATAGTAAAGGGTTTTATTATGGTACTCAGAATAGCTCCCTGTATAAATGGGGAAGTTGAACAATACCTAAGACTACATTATATGACCATGACTACATCACTCACTTCATCACACAGACATTGCATTACCAAGCATCATTGCAAGAAAGATGAATATAAAGCCAGGGGAAGTGGTGCACGCCCATGATCCCAGCACTAGGGGAGGCAGAGGTAGGTGGATCTCTGTGAGTTCAAGGTCAACCTGGTCTATAAAGTGAGTCCAGGACAGCCAGGGCTACACAGAGAAACCCTGTCTCAAAAAAAGGATGAATATACTACAATAAAATATTTGGAGGGCTGGTCAGATGGTTCAGTTGGTACAAGTACTTGCTGCACAAACCTGACGTCTTAAATTCAATTCCCAGAAACCATAGTGGAAGGAAAGGACTGACTCTTGGAAATTTTCCTCTGATCTCCACATGTGTGCTGTGATACATATGCAACCCCCCCCCCCACATGAGTTCCCCCACTCATACTAATATTAGTAATAAGTAAAAATAAGGGTTTTTGTTTGTTTGTTTGTCTTGAGACAAGGTTTCTCTGTGTAGCCTTGGCTGTCTGAAACTCAGAGATCCACCTGCCTCTGACTACTGAGTGACAGGATTAAAGGTGTGTACCACCACAGACCGGCCTAAAAAAAAAAAAAAAAAAACAACAACAAAAACCAACCATTTAAATTTTTTTAAACATTTCAAGGTCAAATACATTTACATAAATTTTATTATAGTATATTCCTGTAATTGTTTAATTTTATTGTTGCTTTTCAATCAAACTATATCATGGTATTTATAGGAAATAACATAGGATAGGAGTTGAGGTGTAGTTCAGTTTTATACCTCCTGTCAAATATGCATAAAGACATGCTTTCCATCTTCACACCATAAAACAAAAACAAACCAACCAAGCAAAACTCTTAAGACATTTTCAAAAATCTCCCATATATACATATATTACAACACACACACACACACATCCAGAACTGTGTCCCCAGAGGAGAGACTACTATAAGACTATATAGTAAGCACAATGGTCAGAACAAAGTCTTCAGTAGCAGAACTGGACATTCTTGTTTCTATCAGTGGCCATCTGGGTACCTTTGACATGAGATGTAGATAAGGAAACTAAGTGTTTCCTTATCTATAAAATTGGGATAACACTAGAACCAATTCATAGAGTTGCCACAAAAGTTGCATAACCCATGAAGAACACTCCAAAGATTACACAAAAATATGTTGGAGAAGTGCACAGAAGATAAGAGGTTATCTGGGGTCAGATAGCAACTACTTCCACCAGCCTGAAAGGCTGAAAGGAACAAGGAGCTGAACCAGCACCGGGCCATCAAAATGCAACAGCTGAGCCAGACGAAGTGCAATCCAGCTATCTTAGCACTAAGGAGGAAGTGGTGAGGATCAGGTATTCAAGGTCAATTTTAGCTAAATAAATTCAATGCTAGCCTGGCTTACAGGAGACTCTGTCTCAAAAGTAACAAATAATGCAATAGCTTATAGTGTTCAGGTTAGAGTCGATGACAGTCCTAACATATTACTGTTAATTTTACTTATTCTATTTTTTTTCAGAACTCATTATGGATTTATATATGTTAGGTAAGTAGGCTACTATTGAGCACTATTTTATTAGCATATATTAATTATGCATTATAAATGAGCTTCATATTTTGTACATTACACAATGTATTTTGATCATATTCAATTGTCATTCCCCTCTTTTGTCCTCCTCCCATACCTGGTGTCCTCTTTCCTTTTCTCTTCCCAAGTAGCTCCACTTCTTTTTCTTTTTTTCCAGATAGGGTTTCTCTGTGTAGCACTCAGTGTCCTGGACTTGCTTTGTAGACCAGATGGCTTCTAATTTACAGAGATCTGCCTGCCTCTGCCCACTGAGTGCTGGGATTAAAGACATGCACTATGTGTGCTACCATGCCTGGAATGCCCCTCTTCTACTTTGATGTCTTTTTCTTTTTTTAAGATGTACTGAGATTCACTGAGTTTCTGAGTTGCTTACTGAAGATGGGTGAGGGGCATAAACAATTCAGTGGCCACTGAAGGTTAAAATAGTCCTTTATCCACAACAACTAAGAAGTGTCTTTAGAGTCTCAGAGATAATGTTGTTTGGTGGTTTCCTCTGAGATTGAAACATTCCATCCTTAGGCTCCTTCGGCCAGAAGGTAAACAACTTAAAATAGTGTTAGGAAGTTCCTGAAACTGACTAGATTCATTAGGCCCCCTTCTGCCCAAGAGTAAACAAGCCAAGCTGCAAAGAAGATTCTCGGAGAAGCAAAGTTGTTTGGAAGAAGCAAAAACCAGCCAAGCTGCCTGGAAGTGTTTTCGACCAACGGAATCACTTGAAAAGGACGCTCTTCAACCTGTTGACCTGCCTGCAGGCTGTGCAGTGGGCTCCAGGTTTCCAGTTTTTGTGAGCTGTCACCTGTGCAGGGGTGGATTTTGGTGATGCAGCTGTCTTTGCAGCTCCTGTAGGTAACTCCTCACCCATATTTCTCTTAACACTTGCTGGAGTTGGACTTGGTTGGTATCTGTACTTTGGTCTGTTGTGGGTTCCTTATTTGGGGTGAGTAGATATGTGTGTTGATGTTTGGTGGTATTTGCACTTTGGTCTGTCATGAGCTTTCTGTCTGGGTTGAACAGACTCGTGTGCTACAGGAAAAGTTTTGTCACAGAGCAGACTTCTAAGACTAGAGTTTTTGTAAATTGGTCACACTGCCTTAGAACTCACTGTACAGATATGGCTAGCCCCAAACTTGAGATCTTCCAGCCTCACCCTCCTGAGTAGTTGAGATTACAGACTTGCACCAGCAGGCTCAACCCAATTTACTCCTTTTAAGCAGGCACCTAGTTTCTCCTGAGTAGATTTTTTTTTTAAAGATAGAGTCTCATGTAGCTTAGGCTGACCTTGAATTCATTATTTAGCTGAAGTTGACCTTGAATGCCTGATCCTCTTTCCATATGGAATTCCCAACTACCTGGTTTCCACCTGCCTGGTTCTCCACTCTTGGTTCTATAACTGGTAATGACCCTATTTGGATGCCATGATGCTTTTGTCTGTATAGTTGTTTCCTATTTTTCCATTTTCAACTCTTTCCCAGACATGGTTATATTTACCTTTCCAGATTTTCCAGCTCTAAGTGTTCTGGGTAGACCTTGGTAATTTAACTATGACTTCTAGTCTTCTACTTCATATTCATGCCCATTTGGGGAGTCCCAAAACCATGAAATTTAAAGATTAAATAATTGATGAACAGTTGAAGCTGTAAGACCTGGGGTCTCACAGCTCAGGAGTTCAAGATCGCGCCCTTCCCAGAAACTCCCCCAGACCAAGACTCATTGCAAAAGCAAGAGGTTTATTAACCATTGTACAATGGGGTCACCCCTGCTGGTCAGCAAAGAGTAGCACCGGGAGACAAAGGCCTTTAGGTTTTTAAAAGAAAAATTGCGGGAGATTTGAAGTTGCAGTCTTGGCAATTTAGGATTGGATGAGGAAGCTATAAAGTAAGATAATTGGTTAGTCTTAGGTGCTCAAGCTTGGCCAGTCCTGCCAAGTGTGGATGCAGCTGCAATTTAAGGTGTGGGTGGTTAGCTCATCCTTGAAGATTAGGGGCTGCAGACTTTTGGCTGGAGGTCCAAAGCTACTCAGAAGAAGTCAAGGTTCGTTGCTAAGAAACGCTATCTCAAAGACAAGGGTCTGGTTCTTCTTTTGCTGAGTGAAGGTCATTGCTTGCTTGCCTATTTTTTAAATCTGTCCTCACAGATAGGGTCACATTCCTCCATTCTCTGGAAAGGTACTAAGAGGCTTTAGCTTAACCTGGACCTAAAACTCAAAACTATAGGCTTTAGAAGACATATAGGTTACAAAGTTAGCCTAACCCTTTCAAAGCTAAGTGAAAGAGAAAAGTTTGTTTTAATTGAGATATAAGGGATAAAAAAAGGGGGGGGGGACATTAGACTGATGAGAAAAAAGCAAAAAAGAAAATGAAGAGGTTCTCTTTACCAGGGAAGTCATGGTAATTTAAACATATGTGTGTACACACACATGTGCAAAAGCATATTTTTTTTACCTATATGCACATATGTATACACATACATGCACATGTAGCTTTAGGTGATTACATTTTATATGCACTCATAAAATACAAAACAATCCTCAAAT
This sequence comes from Meriones unguiculatus, assembly GCF_030254825.1. NCBI lineage: Eukaryota > Metazoa > Chordata > Mammalia > Rodentia > Muridae > Meriones > Meriones unguiculatus. The sequence continues at coordinate 121,220,519 of NC_083369.1, forward strand.
TATATAATAATATAATCAATAGTTTAAAGGATAAATTACATAATGTACACATACATCATAGTCATGTTGTTGTACTCATGAAACTATTACTTGGATCAAAATGTAGAACCCCAGAAGGTTTTCTCATATTTCTTTCTTCAGAGTAAGTAAAATATTGACTAAACTCGGCATATTTTCAAAATCCTATCACTTGTAAGTTTTTAGGAAAGGCAAGTAGTTTGTCAGGCATGTTGGTACTTGCCTGTAACCCCAGCCACTCAGAAGGCTGAGGCAAGAGTATTCAAATTTGTGGTCAACCTGGGTAACTTTGCAAGATCAGTTCTCAAAGTAAAATTTAAGAATGTGTATGTCAAAGGGGATGTAGCCCAGTGGTAGAGCACATAGGCCTAGGTTCTATCCCTACCACACACATGTACATACACAAAAGAGGCGAGATTCATATGAATTCATACTTAAAGATTTAAAAAAGATAGGAAACAAATTATACTAGATTATTTAAGGGTAAGGATGCAGGACATTTGGTAGAGTGCTTATGTAGTACAGATACACAACCACCTACATTTTGCTCCCCCAACATGGTTTTTAAAAGATTTTTGTTTGTTTGTTTATTTATATTTTTGAGACAGAGTCTCATGTAACCCAGGATGGCCTCAAACTTACCATGTAGTCACAAATGATACTAAACTTGTGATCTTCCTATTTCTTCTACCTCCACAGTGCCAAGATTGCAGGTACATGCCACCACACCTGGCTTATGTGATACTTGGATTGAGCCCGGAGCTTTATGCTAGGGAAGTACTACCAACTAGGCCCCATCCCTGGCTTTCGGATTTTTTTTAATACAACTTTCAAAATAATACCTGAAATTGTCAGCAGTGGTGGCATACTCCTTTTATCCTAGCATTTGGGAGGCAGATGTGGGTGTATCTCTGAGTTCCAGGCCAGACAGAGCTACACCGAGAAACCCTCTCTTGAAAAGCAAAAACAAACAAACAAAAAAAAAAAAAAGAGAGAGAGAGAAAGAAAAGAACAATCCCTGAAATCAAAGGAAGCAAAGCAGGGCTTTCATGGAGGTCACGAAACAGATATGGAGGGGTAGGGAAGAACCTACCTCATCTTCAAAGTCCTTGTGTCTACCAGAAAGTGCCAGGTCCTCTGAGAACTACTAAGAAAATGCCAATTTTGGGGGCTGGAGAGGTGGCTCAGAGGTTAAGAGCACTGGCATTTCTCCCAAATGGTCCTGAGTTCAATTCCCAGCAACCACATGGTGGCTCATAACCACCTATAATGAGATTTGATGCCCTCTTCTGGTGTGTAGGCATGCAGACAGGCAGAATGTTGTATAAATAATAAATAAAAATAAACCTTTTTTAAAAAAAGAAAATGCCAGTTAGAATGCTCATAGAAAGGCAGCCTGATTGAGAAAAGCTTACATCTGTTAGCACAGAGGGACATGGGAAAAGCCACCCCCTCTGTGCGTCATGTCTTGGATTCCATTCTCTGCCGGGAAGGAATGTGTGTGCAGGTTTCAGTCTTCTGCTCATTTGAATGCATTATTGTTAAAGCAGCAGGAACAGCAGCAGTTCTGCAGACATTGCCCATCAGTGGTTCAAAAATGACAAATGTCAAAGTACGTCCGACCTGCTCTCCAATTCTTTTTATCTGTGCTATATCTTTGGAATAGAAATGCCTGCTCCCTGCTGGGTCTTCTTAAAAAATGCATATTGTCTCTTCACATAAAGGCTGCCAATGATGGTGCTGCCACAAAGAAAGTGGGGGGGGGGCGGGGGGGAGAAGTGAAGAAATGCATTGTAACGTTTCAGTTTTGAAGTTCAAGTCCACAAACCTTTTGGATTATACAGGCCCTCCATTAAGAACTAACTTTCTTTCTTTCTTTCTTTCTTTCTTTCTTTCTCTCTCACTCTCTTTCTTTCTTCCTCCCTTCCTCCCTCTCTCCCTCCCTCCCTCCCCCTCTCCTCTTTCTTTCTTTCTTTCTTTCTCTCTCTCTCTCTCTCTCTCTCTCTCTCTCTTTGTTGTTGTTGTTGTTAGAGACAGGTTTCTTTGTGTAACAGAATCTTCTCTGTCCTGGACTCACTTTGTAGACCAGGCTGGCCTCAAAGTCACAGAGATATACTTTCCTCTGCCTCTCAAGTGCTGGGATTAAAGGCATGTGCCACCATGCCAGGCTTCATTAAGAACTTTCCTAAGGCCAATCAAGGTTTTCTGTTGGCTTTGTAGGTGCAATTTGTTGCACTTTGTTTTTGTCAGTTTCTATCTTTTTTTTTTTTTTTTTTTTTTTTTTTTTTTTTTGAGACAGGGTTTCTCCGTGTAGTTCTGGTTGTCCTGGCTCAAACTCAAAGAAATCCACATGCTTCTGCCTCAGGAGTGCTGGGATTAAAGGTATGCACCACCACTGCCTGGCTTTTGTCAAGTTTCTTGATCCTCACTGCAGAGAAGCAGGTTCCATAAAGTCCAGTTGGGGGGAGGCAGTGTCCATCAGAGCCCTGAAGCCCCTGAAGAATGACACTGTCTAGGTGTAAATTACCTGCATTGCTATAGGAGGTCCTAGAACTAGTCCCATACAGACCCATTACTTCTATACTGGTTTTATTTCTAAAGGATTAAGCACAGCCATCAACATGCAAAATTAGCAAACTGAGATGGCAGTCTCCATATAAATGTAGACTCTGCTCTCACCCCTAGATTAAGACCACTGATCTTCCGTGTCCAAAGTCTTTACAGAACCAAAATTATATTTCTTTGTTTATTTATAAACAGTGTTTGACCCAGGCAAGGTGGCACATGCCTGTAATCCCAGTACTCTGTGAGCTCCAGGCCATCCTGGCCTATGAAGTGAGTCCAGGATAGCCAAGGTTACACAGAGAAACCCTGTCTGGAAAAAAAAAAGCCAAACCAAAACAAACAATAAAAACAGTATTTGAAGCTCGGCTTGGTGGCACATGCCTGTAATCCCAAATCCCAGCACTTGGGAGGCAGAGACAAGTGGATGTCTGTGAATTTGAGGCCAGCCTGGTCTATAAAGTGAGTCCAGGACAGCCAAGGCTACACAGAAAAACTAAACAAAACAAAACATAAAAAGAAAAACCAGCAACAGCCCCCCCCCATCAAAACCCACCAGTGTTCTCAGCATCAGAAATGAAGACTGACCTTGAATTTGCTATGCAGTAAAAGGGTGACCTTGAAATTCTTGCTTTTCCTGCTTTCACCTGGATTTAGGCATACACAGTGACATCTTTTTTTCTGGGTGTGAGGTGCCAGAGATTGAACTCAGGGCTTTGTGCACATGAGACAAACACTTTATCAACTGAGCTACATCCCCAACTCCTAGCTCACTTAAAAAAAAATATGTGCTTGATGTTTTGTTTATATGTGTGTCTGTGTGAGAGTGTCAGATCCCTTGGAACCGGAGTTACAGACAGTTGGGAGTTGCTATATGATTGTTGGGAATTGAACCAAGGACCTCTGGAAGAGCAGCTGGTTCTCTTAAACTCTGAGTCATCTCTCCAGCTTGATCACTTTTTTAAAATAAAAAAATTCCATAGTGTTTAGGGATGAAGGCAGAATCTTACCTATTCCAAGCAAATTCTCTATCACTCTACTAAAATCAACTTTCGTTCATTTTTTAAAAATAGATTTTCTTTTTCTTTTTCTACGTTAACTTTTGTGTAAGTCATCATATAGTATAGCTCGCTTGGTTGCTCTAAAAGGTGAAGAAGCAGGGGACATAGAGAGCTAGTGGGTGAAATTTGGTCTGAGAATATGTTGAATTTTTCCAGCCACTTTATAAAAAATATTTTAGTCAGAGTCTCATGTAGTATATAGACTGGCCTGGAAGTAATTTTGTAGCCAAGGATGATCTTGAACTTCTGATCTGCCTGTCTGTACTTCTCAAATCCTGGGATTAAAATCATGTCCTACCAATCCAAGTTTATAGCATGCTAAATATTAAACCCAGAGCTCCACTCTACCAACTGAGCCATATTCTCCTTCCTATCCAAACAAACTTGTCCCAGTTATGAACTAGTTGCTCACGTTGAAAATCAGAAGAATTCAAATAGAGGTCTTTTATTTCCTTGGGAAAATGCACAGTTCTTGGAATAGCTTCTGGAAATGCTGATGGGGAAGAATTCTCACACAGTATGGGTTCTATAGAGGGACATAGTTGATAGTTAATTGCTCTGAAGGTCTAGAAACAGGAGTTGCTGCTACTCCTGCTTGGGATTTTCCAGGCAGGCCATCACATCTGAAATCTGAAGGATGAATCTGAGAGGATTGTCCATGGAATGGAGAAGAATGACGGTGTTTTCATAAGACCAGTCCAGTAAGGGTACAGTGAATCCATGACAGAAAAGAGGACATGTTCTTGTTGGTTCACGCCAACAACTTGGCACAACTAGGGACGGAATCACTTTTCTTCTCCTCATGTTCGCATTTGACAGTGGGAGAGCTGACCAGTTGGTCAAAGGACCCGATTTAACTTACTCTCTTTGCTTGGAGGACAACACACGTGTGTTCTTTATTCCTTGTGCATAAATAAATGTCCCACCTCCACTAGATGAGAGACCCCTCATCTGGGAATGCTCTAAGTGTAGGATTGCTATCAGTGCATTCCATCCGAGCCAGCCTTGGCTTATGCATCTTCCCTCCCCTTAGAACTAACATTATCTGGCACATGGTATGAGCTCCAGGCTCAGTTATTGATATGAAGCAAGGAGAGTTCTACAGAATCTGGAGAAGTCAGACATTTGCCACTGACCCTAAATGAGACCCAGAGCACTGTCTTTTCTGACTAGTTGTATGGGGTGGTAACAGAGGTCTTAGATTTCAATCTTGGTGGATCAGCTGCTCAGAGAGCTCTGTGGCTTTGATAAGCTACATAACCCATCTGAGACGTGGTTTCCTTGCCTCTTTTTAAAACGAAACACAAAGACTTCACCATGATACCGTGTCTCCTAGGAATATCAGAAACTAGACCCATAATCCTCTACCTGTGCTCATGCAGGCATCTTTAATTGAATGCAGTGTGACACACACACACACACACACACACCATGCCACAAGAGACATGAAAGTAGGAGAGGAACTTGCTAAGAACAAGAGGTTCAGCAGTAGGGGAATTCAATAAAAGGGTATATGCTCAAAGTGTGTGTGTGTCGTTGTAAACAGATGAACTTAAACAATGACACCAAATTCAAAATGTCCTTTGTGTTTGTAGGGATGCTAGGAGTTTGATCAGGGCCTTGGGTACATTAAGCTTATGGTTTTTTCACTTAGTTATATCCTATATCCTACGCCCTTAGAGACACCTTTCTTTTTTTTTTTTTTTTTTTTACAGGTATGGGCGTCTACCTGGAAGCATCTTGCAAATTGTGAGGTACTATAGGATCACATTATGGTATGTCTGTGTAATGGAATAGTACTCATTCTTAAAAAGGAAGGAAATGCTGAAATATATTACCATATCTATGGATCTTAAGAACTTGATGCTGAATGAAAGTAGCCAGACATAAGTCCCCACACTGTCAAATTCTATACAAAATGTCCAGTCTAGGTAAAACCCTAGAAACAGGAAGCTGATTTGGTGGCTTTTAGGGGCTGAAGTGGTAAAATGGAGTACTAATGAGTATGTAGATTGTTTCGGGGATGACAAAAATGTTCGGGAACTGGCTGTGGTGATGAACAGTGTTAGATTGTATTAACTGTCACTGGGTTGTTTATTTTATTTGTGTTGCATGTGCATCTTGTGTGTTTGCATGTGTGCAGATGCATGTGGAGGTTAGAGGTCAACATTGGGTGTTAGTCCTCAGGAGCTTTGCTTTGTGAGTTAAGATCTTTAACTAGGGCCTAGAGCTCAGAGCTCAACATTTTACACAATCTGGCCTGCCAATGAGTCACGCATACTCTATAGCACTGGTATTACAAATGTGTGGAATTTTGTTTTTGAGACAGGGTTTTTCTGTGTAGCCTTGGCTATCCCAGAACTTGCTTTGTAGACCAGGCTGGCCTCAAACTCAGAGAGATCCATAATAATAATAGTGAAAACCAAACTAAACTGAAGGCATGTGAAGTTTAACAGTTTGAAACAGTTTGTACATTCTGGGTGTAGGTGTGTCCACAGCCTCCTCTGGAGAGCTGAGGTGGGGGAAGGGAGAAGAGCAGGAGTGAGGGCCATCTGAAAAGCTTCCTTCTGGGTGATACTTGTTTCATAGATTGCCAGTTTTTCACCCTGTTTGTATTTCAATGAAAGGAGGCTTTGAAATGGGAGCGGCTGCTGAGGGTTCCTGCCTTCCTTGGTAAAGTTCAGACTTGTCCAGATCTGCCTATAGCCAGAGGTAACCTTTTCTGGTTAACAATATACTAAGAGGAAGAGCATCAGTGACTGGAGGGGGGCAAAAAAATGAGTTTTTCTTGATGTGAGAGGGAGTGTTCCAATCCAACCCTATTATAGTTTAGGAAAATCCCCTTTTCTCTAATTGTTACTGAATTATATCTTATTTTATTTCAGAAGAGGGTCATGTGTAGCCCTGTCTATCGGCAAGTTCCTTATGTCCCTGAGGCTGGTCTAGGATTCTTGATCTTCTGGCCAACACCTTCTGAGATTATAGGTGCGCACCATATATCTAGTTTGGAATTTCATTTTACTATTAATGTTGGTTGCATCTCAGATAATATTTCCCTTGGTGAAGAATAGCTTTAAGTATGCATCAATGAAAGTTAAAGTGCCCAGAGGACCTGACCTCATAGTTAGCAGTTTAAGATTAGTTGGACTGTTCAAAAGTTTCTTGAAGATGGCAGGAAATTCAATGGAGTTGAGTTTGCATAATTAAAATGTGTTACCAAACCTCAAAAATTGGAAGCCCCAGCTGGGTGTGGTGGTACAGGCCTTTGATCCCAGCACTCAGGAGGCAGAGGCAGGTGGATCTCTGAGTTCAAGGCCAGCCTGGTCTACAGAGTGAGTTCCAGGACAGCCAAGGCTACATGGAGAAAACGTGTCACAAACAAACAGAAATCAGAAGTTCCAGTTACAGACACGTCACAGTGTGTCAGTTCATGCTACTGGTCTACTTGAGTTACTAGAATGAAGAGGGTCTGCAGTGGGCCTTCAAAACAGTGCTACTGGTTTCTGTGGCTCCTCATGGCTAACCTTGTGAACACAGTTTCCAAACAACAGTGGAGGAAGTCTCCACAAACCCTCTGAGGGCGATAATTGTAATGATGGTTCATATCTTCACCCTATGTAATTTTATGGGAATTGAGAGTCTAGCCAAATAATAAGCTCCAGCCCTTTTCATCTGCCCAGTTCCCAGCACACTCCCGAGGTGTCTGGGGCACTTCTCACCCTATCCTCTTAAAGCAGATTGTAACAATAACAACAGTAATGACAAGTTCACAATCTGCATGGTTCCCTTCATTAAAGGAGCTCTGGGAGCTTCAAAAACACTCATTAATGGAATCTGACAAAGCTTGGAAGGTGAGAAGACTCACCCATTTCCCAGTTTTCTTGTGGCTAAATGCAGACCAGGAAGGATTGGAGATCCTGGACTGTCAATCCTGTGATTACCATGGTCCCCCATTCAAGAGCCCCTGGGCTTTGGACCCACTGCCCTTAGGTGGGTGCTAATTATTAGTGTTTTCTTTCTCTCAGTTTTTATAACTACGCGGGGCAGTGTGGGGCCAAAAGTTCTCCCAAGCAACCTTGATTTAGCTCCATCTGCTTGAGGGTTAGTTATTTTTCTGGCCCGTTTCAGAGTTTGTTGATTTTTTTTTTTTTTTTTTTTTCAGAATATACGGTGTGAATGGGAGTTGAACACTGTGTGGGGATGAAGGGGGCTGAGAAAATGATGGCTAGTTTTGGGGACAAGCTTCTGCTCATTAATGAATGAATCAGGTCGAGGAAGGCCAGGTGAGCCTCTCAAGCCAGCTCTGAGCTCACTCCGCCGTTTGGATCAAAACAATGCCATGAGTGGGTGCCCTCCTGGTCCAGGTATTAGTTAGAATTGGTACTGGACGCTGGGTAGCAGGAGAGAGGCAGGTATTGGCGCTGGAGGGCTAGGTGTTGTTTTGGCTCACCGAGGGGGACAGCCTGTCAGGTGGTTGTGGGGAAAGGCTTTTGACTCAAGGCCCCCATACCCAGGCCACCAGGATCTCTGGGACGTAGGTCCTTAAGCTGGAAGAAATTGCTGTTTTCTCTCTTGGCAGGGGTGGGGTGGGGGGTGGCAGGGGACAGGTTCCCTGCCTCTGAGGAGGAGGGCAGGAGGGAGGAGTCCAGTAGGGCGTGTCAAGGGAAGGAGAGCCGCGCGCCCCGTGCGGGCCCCCTAGGAAGTGGATTTGGCCAGCTCCAGATCCAACCCAGCTTCCAGGTTTTCTCCCGGCCCGGCCCTGCGTGCTCCCGCCTGTCTCGGGCTTGCACACCCCTCCCCGTGCCCGCCCCCTCCCTCCCTAGGGCCGCCCCGCTTGGCCAAGTTTGCGGAGCTTCGCTATGCGAGCCGGGCCAGTCAGTCAGCGGCAGAGCTGAGAAGGGCACAACCGTGCAGCCGAGGGCAGTGAGCAGAGCCGAGCTGGGTGAGCGGAGCAGGGCTGGGTAGCCGGAGCCCCGCGCCAGCGATCACCCGCCGAAGCCGCCCACACTCTGCCCTTCTGCGACGCCTGCCACCTTCCCTTCTTTCCCCGATCCCCTCTGTCCCTAGCCAGCTGGCCTGGGATCTCTAGCCTTCAGAGCCCTGAGGTCACAGATCCTTACCCTAGCTCCCTTGGGTCCCGCACCCATTCCACGCTTTTTTCCTTGTACCGAACCCCGGCCGGGAGCCTGGCACCTGGGACCGTTGCCTGACGCGAGGCCCAGCTTCACTTTTCGCCCGCGTCTCCTCCTCTTGCCCTCCTCGTCACTACCAACTCCCAACTCCTTGGTTCTCGCCCCACTCGTGAGTCCTAGACTCCGCGCCTCTTCGCCTGCTCTGCAGCGCTGCTTCCCGACCGTTCTCATTCTGTCCCCTAAAGGTGGGAGCGCGTCCGCCCGGGTCTGCACCATGGCACGGTTAAGCTTGCTTGCGCTTCTCTGCACCCTGGCCGCTCTCTGCACCTCGCTGCTGGCTGCGGAGCTCAAGTCGAAAAGTTGCTCCGAAGTGCGACGTCTCTACGTGTCCAAAGGCTTCAACAAGAACGATGCCCCCCTCTATGAGATCAATGGTAGGTGGGAATCCTCTCTCCGATACTGAGCGGTGGGCACTCCGGAAAAGGGGCGGCCTTCCACGCCACACCAGGTAGCCGAGAGGGAGAAACAGGCTGGAGCGAGCCAACTCAGGCGCGGAGCGGGTGCAGCGAGTGGAGGGGGCGCCGCCGGTTTGCCCGGTGCCACTCCTGTACACTGCTGCTCCCCCACTCCACCCCACCCCAAGTCTTCTCAGTCTTGGACAGCAACTAAGGACTCTGGCCCCCAAAGTGTGTGGCATGGGTTCTCTCGCCCTTTCCGGGTTGAATTCCTTACTGGGTTCCCCGCTTTGTTGTGTGGGTGACGACGAGGCCGAGTGGGGGCGGGGTGGGGAACCTTCTGGAGTTTGCAGATTGCTAGGGTGGCAAAATACGCGACTTGAATGAGTGTTTCATTGACGTTCTCCTAAGACCCCTCTCCCCACCTTCCACGGCTGACACAGATGAGTTTTTAGGAGCTGCAAGGGCTTTGGAAGTCACCTTTAAAAAGCGAACGCTTTTACTTACTCCCCGCTTCTAAATCCCGACTTTTGGGAAGTCTCCAGCTTTCCGGAAGGTGTTGAATAAAAAGGGTATTTCCCTTCCTTTCCTCTTTTCTCACCTCATTTTAAGGGTTAATTGCACTTTCAGTTACAGACCTTTGAAAGGACTGATTACAGGAAACCTGAATTTCAGTTTGAAGATGGTTATGCAAATGAAGATGACTTTGCCTCTGAAAAAGTTCAGCGGATTTCAGCGCTGGGGGTGTGTGTGTGGGGGGGGGGGTGTGCGCTAGGGTATTTGTGGAAGCCCTCCAGGAGCGCTTGGGGAGGCAGCAGTACGGGTATTCCCCCCCCTCCGTGGTTTAGCGAGGTCTCCAGGCCCGCTGGTGGCAGCGCCTTGGAGAGTCCTCCTTAGTTAGCCCTGTTGTACTCGGGTTTTCCATGCCGCCAACTGTTGCGCACAGAACTGCAGGCTGGCGCCCGAAGCGGCACAGGTAGCTTGTTCACCCTGGGGGTTCAGAAAAAGCCAGGAATCTAGCTGGCTGTTGGCCAGTTTAACCTAACGGAGGAGTTAAGAGATTAGAGCCCCGAAGGCCAAACCTCCATTCCGAACCTTTCATGGAAGTGTGCAGAGTGCGCCTTTGCCTCGCGGTGCTGGTTGCCCGGGTGGGGCAGGCAGGGGGGCCAGCAGCCAGCAAAGGAAATATTGTAATTTTAACCAGGCTTTTCTAAAGGCTTAGGAAGACTTGGGGGTCATCTTTTGGAAGGGCTATTAATAACCTTGGAGATTAAGTGTAGTCATCAATTACATATAAATTACAAAAGTGATTGAGGGGAGTTGCTGGGCACTTTCAGAATGTAACCAGCCTCTGTCTAGAAATAGAACTGAAGAAATTGTTGGTAGTAGCCCAGGCGTCCACTGCACCTTGGCAGTTGTCAAGTAACTCACATGCTATTGATGAAAGGCTGCTTGCCCTTCAACGGCCTGTCTTTTTGGGAGCTCAAGTATGTCCTCCCAGCCTCATGATTTTATTGGCTGTAGAGTTCTGAAAAGCCCCCTTTCTTTTCCTTCTTCCTCCTGCCCTGCCAGTAAAAGAGAACTGAACTAGCAGTCGCTGAAGCCTGGGGGCTCTGCAGGTCAGACCTGTGGTCTTTGTGCCCTGCACAGTTTGGGCCTGGGTGCTTCAGAGATGATTGGTGTGAAGGTTAACAGTTGTCACTCCCACGTTCTGAAGGGAGGCATGCAGCTATACACTTAATAGGAAAGTGACAAGTTTCCATCTGCTCATGCAAACAATATGAGCCTTTGAGATGGACTAAACGCATTTCAGGAGTGGGCTATGAAATTGCCCTCTCCAGTTTCTTCAGGTTTATGGTGGTCAGTATCTACAGATGGCAGGGCATCTTCCCCAGCCAGCAGCTACTGGAAAAGAAAGTTGGAAAGATGGTCAAGGATGCTGGGCGTTCCCTTGGATTGTCATCAGCACTGGCAGACACCTGAGGTACGTCTTTGCATAAATGTCTATCTGGACCCCCCCCAAAAAAAAAAATACGGAGTTTTTAGTGACCAGCAGCAGGAAATGGAGACTATTGTGCTCACACCCAAAACATTTTATTCTTTTTGTCTTGTCCTTCATCTCCTTCCCAGGGTTGCTGCTTTTATTTCCCCTTTTGGACCTCATTCTCCTGAGGAACAAAGGAAGTGCCTTTTTAGCTGGAATCCTTGGAAGACCACCAAGGACTTTAGCTCATGCAGTACAATTTCGCACCACTTTCAACAATAACAAAAATGCATGACTGAATGGCTCAAAAATGTGGAGTGTTAGAGGCATTCATTTGAGTATAGGACACTGTCACAACAGACAGACCCAAGCAAATACCTTTAGACAGCCGGTATAGAAGTGGGGTAATCTTTACCGTCACCCTGGCCTCTACAGTTGTTCACATTAACCTCATCTTCCGTGGGCTATCCTCAGATAATTTTAGCCATCGGGGAGGCAGTTGTGGGAAAGTCAATGGAATGACTGGGCTTGAGCCTAGGTCTGTCTGAATGAATGAGTTGCCAGGCACTTAACTTGGGAGAGATATGTATTTTCTTCAAAGTCAGAGATGATTTTATAGGCAACAGGTTGTAACGTCTAGGTGACTAGTTCACAAACTGTAGGCTAATCCAAATTAAAGGTTTTACTTAATTTGGAAAGAATGATGAGGTTTGAATCTAGGGCTTTGAACATCCTGGGCAAGCACCGCTGAGATATACCCTCTCTCTGGAAGTTTTATTCTTGAAAGTCTTGCACTTGGCCTTCTTAAAGGTCTGGGAAGGCTTTGAGAAGATGTTGTATTCTCAAGGACTCTAAGCTATAGATCATACTTGGGACAATCTTGATGTGCTCTTGAGGGTATCAAGGAGTAAGTACATCACAGTGCCAGAGTTTTCAAGTGAGGTCCTGCACTGCACTGCCCGTGTGCCTGACTACAATACTTTTTCAAATAATGGCCAGTCCAGACTCCATGATCAAAAAGCATCTAAAATAGCTTTTATTGGTCCTATATTTTTGAAGTGTGTGCTATGTGAAGTATTCTGTGCTTAGTATCACAGAGGCAACAAGAACGCAGGAGATGCCCTCCCCCCAAAAGAAAACCCCACCTTGCCTGGTAGTAGGCAGATAAGCCATTCACACATACTTGAAATGCACCATGAAGTGTGATAAGTACTCCATGTGAGTGAAATGAGAAATGTGGGCTTCCCCAAATATCTCAGTGGTAGAACATGTGCTTAGCTTGTGCCAGGCCCTACGTTCAATCCCCAGCACAAACAAACAAAACACAAATAAGGAGAAGGTATTGGGACTAGAGTGTTAAAAAAGGTAATCATAGTTTGTTAGTATAAAATAATACTGTCTTTTTTAAAATATTTATTTTATGTATATGGGTGTTTTGCTTGCATGTATGTCTATGTGAGGGAACTGGAGTAACAGCTGTGAGCTACAAGACAGGTGCTGGGGATTGAACCTGGGTCTTCCAGAAGAGCAACCAGTGCTCTTAACCCCTGAGACATCTCCCCAGCAGGCCCAGCTATCTAAAGTTCTAACCATTTTCATTAGGATGTGCAACAACTAGCACATTGTTAGCAGCCTGCTGTAATTGCCTTGAGGAGTGCAGCATTCGGTTAGGGATAGTACTGAGTTTGTAAAAGGCCCCCTTTCACAGTGATACGGAATGATACCAAGGAGAACGTTTTCCTGGTCACTGTGATCTTTGAGTCTTTGTTTCCTGTTCCGATCATCTTGATGAGCAAAGCACCCGTGAACGGGTACCTACACTTGGAAATGCTTATATATGTATTTCAAAGGATTCTGAAAATTACTTAAGCTATGTTAGGACAGGGAAAACATAGGGAAAGAGATAACTGAGATTTTTATTATAAATAATACAAGGTATATTTTAAAGATTTGTGTTTTCCCTTTTCCATTTGGTTAGGTTGGGTTTTATTTATTTATTTATTTTTGAGGCCAGGTCTTATGACGTAGCCCTAGTTGTCCTGGAACTCAGTATGCAGACCAGGCTGGTCTTGAACTCAAAGAGGTCTGCCTGCTTCAGCCTCCCAAGTGCTTGGGCTTAAAGGCATGTACCAACACCACGACAGGCTTGGGTTGGATTTTGTTATTGACCTTGAGATCTTTTAATCTATTGTCATCATGAGTTTGGCTCCCTGTGTTTTTGTTTGAGAAGGTCTTATTGAGGCCCAGGGCCTGTCTGTACCTTCAGTGTTAAAGCAACAGTCTTCTGGGTGCGCTCAGAAAGAACTTAGTAACTGTCTGGCTTACGCAGTTGAATCCATTTTAGAATGTGTAAATATAAAATGTTTGATTCAGCGTAATTACTATTTTCCTTTTTTTTATTTGATTCACATCAGGTTGCATGCAATTTCAGGATTAGCTGGAGACTAGACTGAGGAAGGAAAAAGGGAATTTTCTGTTTTTTGAACACCAGTGTTAGTCTGAGTCAGTTCAAAGTGTCTTTCTCGAGTTCCCCAGTAACATTAACTATTTTATGTAGCACAAGATTTGCTCCTCTATATGTTCACAAAAATGCATTTGTCCCTTAATAGATAGCTATTGTGTGCTTTGCTTTGGCTCAGTCCCCTGCTAAGGACTTTGACTCATTTGAAGGCCACTGTTATCATTCACAGTCAAAATTATCATCACCTTTAATTTGCTCGGAAAAACTGAGATTGGAAAGGATTAAGAAGTACATTTGTGGGGTTGGAAAGATAGACAGCTTAGCAGTTAGGAGCACTGGTGGCTCTTGCCGAGAGCCTGTGTTCCATTCCAAGCACAGACATAGGGTCTTAAAACCACACCCAACTCCAGTCCCAGGGATCCAACACCCTCTTCTGGTCTCTGAGGCACCAGCCGTGTACACAGTGCAGAGGCATACATGCATCAAAACACCAATACACATCAAAGTAAGTAAGTAAAGTAATTAAATGTAAAAAACCAAATACATTCAGAGTTCTACAGATAGTGAGTGGCAGAGGCAGGGTTTGAATCCAGACCATCATTGACCTGGAATAAGTTATGCATTGTGTTGTGCTAAGGTGGGAAGGTACATTCTCCAGTGCCCTTGGAGGTTTTAGGGATGTTAATTAGGTAGCACTGCCCTCAAGCTGTAGGGGAGGGGATCCAGTCACATCTTCAACAGGCAAAATGTCAGATACAGACAGTGTTCAGTGCACACATCATTTTCCTGGACCACGGGGAGCTTTGAGGGTTCCTAGGGAGAACAGTGTCCAGGCTTAAGTTGTTTTAGAAAGATAGTTAGCAACACTTTGATGTTCAAGAGTTGGTGAGGCCAGAGATGAAGGCAGATAGATCTGTCAGGAGGCTGTTTAAATAGTTCTTAGCTAGTCTGCCTGCGCCTTCCTGTTGTGAAGATGGCCGTCAGCCAGTTTGAATGGAGTCATCCCTCTGTGTTGAGCTTCCGTGGCTCCAGATACCTTAAATCATCCCGTTTTCATGGATAGTGTTGAGCTCTCCAAGGGTTCTGTGCCCTCTTCGAATTCCCCACTGAAAGCAGAATCTTGCACAGAACTGCTTGGACACATATCGACTACCTCTTCTTAACCAGAAGCAAGCAGTTCACGGGCAGATAGTGCAACTCCACTTGGCATGCTCTTTGCCCACCAGTAATGAGCATGTTCCAGTGCTAAACAGATGAGGGGTTCAGGCTACGGTTCTATGGCACCATTGACGTAATGACGTATTTCTACAGTATATAACAATTCCATTGGTCTGTTGTACTCCCAGGAATCTTGGACCTAAACACTTGAAAGTACAACAACAACAAAAAAGTGAGAGTCAATTTCCGTGACAGGTTGACATTACCTGAGGGACATTTTTATGCTTTGAGGGAGTAAATGCCATTATTAAACTAATAACAGTATCATGGGCACTTACATTTCTTTACATCTGTCTATTAATTTATGTGTATCATGTGGCAGTGTAAGGGCTTGGTGGTAGAGGTACATGTCACGTAAGCTTGTGACGTTAGGACAGTGTGGGAGTGTCAGTTCTCCTCTACCTCCTCATGGGTTCCAGGATTAAACTCAAGTGGTCAGGCAGCCCTATACCTGGTGAGCCATCTCAGGACCCCATTATTGGAAATTTTAGGAGAGATTCAGAATTCTGGTTTTCCCATGTCTTAAGATACGTACAGTTTAAGGAACGGACAATTGAAGTGGTTATGATTCAGCACACTTAGAGGAGTGCATTTACCATGTTAGGTCCAGGATATCGAGCTTGCTCAGTGTGTATGAGTTATGCTTTTTTCAAAAAACTAAACAAAATTCCCCCTACATTTTGTTGTTACCATGTATAAAAGGATCAGAATATTTTATATAAACAAGCAGATAGATTAAAATGTGAACAGGTAAGAGCTGGCATTTTCAATTCCATTTGGTTAAACATCTGTTGCTTACTAGAGAACATGAAAGTGCAGAAAATTGACGAAGCGATTCCATCCTGGAGGTAATTTGAAATATTATATTTAAGTTCTGATGCATTTAATTTAGGAGTCTGGTGGGAGAGAAAGAAAAAATCAAAGAGATCCATCAGCCAGGTATTCAACTTTTGAAAAAGAACCTCTAACAAATGTTCAAACTTAGGGGAAAAACTGAATGGAAGATTTAAAAAAGTCAATAACCTCCAGGAAGCCTGGAAACTATGCAAAAACATCTTATTGGAAGCCCAGATAAATGTGTGCCAGACATCAAAAAGACCAGCTGCTTGGGGGAAGGAGAAAAAAAAAAAAGGAAAGAAAGAAAGAAAGAAGCCGGCATGACTAACTGGCAGAGTGAAAGAAGTTGCTTGAGGGAAAAAGACATCTCTCCCAAAACAGTCTAGGGCAGAAGTCCACCAGGTATGGCGAGGCAGGCGAGGCAGGTACAAACTAGAAATTAAGTGGGACAAGAGATAATTGAAGGGGAATCTTGTGAGGTAGATTGAAAATTGCTCCATGTTACCATGATAGTGAGAAGAGTAGGCGGCGCCCAACTTTTCAGAGGAAAAGCAGGATGGGTTCTTTAAAGGGATATCATGTCTGATTAATCACCCAGAGTTCTTTGCCAGGAAAATAAAAATCATGTGAGGGCTGGGTATGTAGTTCAGTGATAAAACACATGCTTATTAACATACACAGGGCTCTGGGTTCCATCCCCAGTATTCATCAGTCAGTCATTCAGTCCATCAGTCAATAAAACCATTTGGCCACAGGAAAATAGACATATACAGTTTAGGCTTAAAAAAAAGTTACACGATGGGATACCAGGGCCAAGAATACTTACAAAGTCCATTTATTTTGGGATAAGTAGGGTTGCTGGTTTATTAAAGATGGAAAATTGAGGAAGGAAAAAAAAAAGTCTAGATGAGGATCTGCTTTCTAGCATGAGTAGTTCTAGCCTAATTCTGTGACCAGTTTGTTGTCTGGTATTTTTGGTGAGGTTTTTCTTTCTTTGAAAAGGACTGGGATGGAGAGTTTGAGTGCAGAATTTGATGAGTGGTTGTCAGTTCTCATTGTACTACAGCATCACTTGGAGATTGTAAAGGGTACTGATGTATGGGTAGCATTCAACAACAAAGACTTTGGTGAGTTGGGCTAGGTTGTAGCTGGGCTGGCTGTTTGCTCTTGGGCGCTCTGTGTGTGCGTGTTACTAGGTATTGAGCCTCACTAAGTTGCCCTGGCTGGCCTTAAACTCACTCTGTAGCTGAAGCAGACCTCGAACTTGTTTCCCTGTCTCAGTAGTAGTAGCTGGAATTGTGTGTGTGTGTGTGTGTGTTGTGTTGTGTTTTCTTAATGATTATCTGCAGTTGCTGCCATTAATGATGTCTAAGGTCCATCTCATCTCTCAGTTTCTCTTATTCTGAACTTGCCAATGAAATTGGCTCAGGTAAAACCTTTCATTGAAACACTGTGCATATTTGCTTTAATTTTGGCAAGTCTGGGGTTAAGTGAATGCCTGTTAAACTTGGGGGAAAGATATTTTAAGTTCATGATAAAAGCACAAACCGGAACCATTGACTCTTTGCAAGTAGAGACATTAAGGCTATTGAAAGTATTTTGGAGAGAATTAGGGTGAATCCAGCCTTCTTGTCATATATTGATTAAATGTCAGTGTGCCTGGTGGTATTTCTCTCTTTTTTCTTTATTTGTAAAATAACCCCAAATCTCTTTATTCCCAACTTTAATGTCCTCTTTGCCACATGTTTATTCCCTTCAAGTATCTTATCAAGAAATAGAAGTACAACAAATCTCTGGGCTTCTCAGCACAACCATCCAGAACGCAGCTGGGAATGTGGGAACTGTTGGAAAAGCTAAATGATGGAGACAGCTGTCAGAAAGCTTGTGCACTTTGCTTGGAGAAAAGACCTTCAGAACTTTTATCATCAGTAATCAGTGAGCAGAGCGGTATGCTAGGCTCTGGGGATTCCAAGAGGTGTAAAATTGGAATCAAGCTTTTGAGTTTGCATCTGAATTAGGTAGATAGCATTTACACAGGAGGAGATAAAGGAATTGGTTATCTGCTCTCCTAGCCTAGGGATGAAGAGTGTGCTGGCTGGGAAGTAGAGGGTGTCTCAGAAAGGTGTTGGGTTTTTTAATTTGTTTGTTTGTTTTAGAAACCTAAAACTTGACATCTGACTAAAGTGAAGAGGCTAGTGTGAAAATGGTGAGTGGCTAGACGCTGAACACATTATTTGATTTGTTGCCCTTCAGTGTACTCTGTTTTTGGGTTTTTGAGATAGGATTTCTCTGTGTAGACCAGGCTGTCCTGGACTAGATTTGTAGATCAGGATGGCCTAGAACTCACTTAATCCCCTAGTGCTGGATTAAAGGCATGCACTGCCACACCTGGCCTTTGATGCACTCTTAAGTGCTCAGTTCAATTGCTGTGCCATCTCTCCAGTTTCCCAAAGCACCCTTGAGAGACTTAGTGTATTTCAGGACAGGAATGTTTTTTTTTTTTTTTTTTGTTTGTTTGTTTTTTGTTTTTTATGTCCAGAGGTGAAAGTACACAAAGTACATTTGAGAGAGTTCCATTGGAAATTCTGGGAAAGTGGCAGGAGGGGGGGGGGGAGTCCAGTTTATACCTTTGCCTGCTTAGTGTCTCAACAATGCTGAACCAGTGAAGGAAGCAGTATGAATACCCTTTGTCTTCCCTTCTCATCTCTCTCTCTCTCTCTCCCCACTTTCCCTTCCCTTCTCAGCCAGGTCTTTTTATTGTAGTCCAGGATGGATGTCTCAGCCTAACCTCTGCTACAGTCACAGGTGTGCATACCACCTTACCTGGCTCATATGTGCCTTTATGTTAGAAAGAAAAATAGGTTAAAGAGAAGGTGATGTAGTTCAGCGGTAGAGTGCTTGGGCAGCATGTTCAAGGTCCTGGGTTCTGTCTCCAGCTCCCCATCTCTGGAATAAGTTAAAGGCTGTATATTATTAATGTAGTCGCTTATTCACTTGAGAGCGTTTGGCTTATGACTTTGTTCCCCTCCAACTCCTCTTCTAAGCCATGTAGAACATCCAAGTTAGATGAATTGCCTGCTGTGCCCAGTTTCAGAAACTGACATCTTGACCTAAAGTCACAAGAGGCAAGAAAACTAGCTCTCAGTTAGGGACGACACGTTTAAATATTGGAATATTGGTTTCTCTTTTAAACATTTACCAAATTAAGTAAATGTATAACGATAAGAAGTGTTACAGGCTAAGGATACTAGTTTCTTAACCCTGTAGTTATTTGAACCTTTAAAAAAGAAAGCCCATTTTGCCCTGCTAGACCTGAACTGAGAGAACAGACCCATGGCCTCCAATTACTGTCATGCCAGGTAGCCCATTGGTAGATCCTTGAGAAATGTTTTTATGGTTTCCCAAAGTTCAGGAACTATTAAAGTTTTATATTAATTCTATGAATAGATTTTTTGGGTGGCTGTGAGGGTGGAACCCCGTGGCCTTGTGTATAATTATGAGGCAAAGGCTTTATATCACTGAGCTCAGCACTCATTCTAGGAGCTGGCATTTCTGGTCAACCTGTACTGTTGTTTGAATTTTTGTTTTTAATCTTTCTCCGAGTTCATGTATTGTAAGCTAAAACTCCACATGCTCATGGTATTGGGAAGGTGGCACTTTTGGGAGGGAGGTGAGTGGGGTTGAATGGGGTTAGTGTCCCTGTTAAAAGGCCTCAGAGAGATCCCTTGAGCATGTGTTCCATGAAATTAATAGTGAGAAGCCCGCCATGTGTGAAATAGGAAGTGAGCCCTCACCAGACACCGAATATGCAGGACCTTCTTGGCCTCCTTGTGGTGTGAAATCCATTTCTGTCATTTATTGCCACAGGTTCTACCTTATTACAGCTATGTAGACCTCAGTGCCTAAAAGAAACAAGGCAAAGCCAACTGTCTTTTTGTTCCTCCCCACCTCAAATATGGTGCTATTTCTTGGTTTGTTCTGGGGCCAGAGCACAGCATTGCGTGTGGTTTTCTTTAATCCCGGGAGACTTCTCACATTGTCTGCTCCAGAGAGAGCAGCAACTCGCTGGGCTTGCAGATCGTACTTTTAGAAGCTTGCCTGGCTTTGCCCCAGGTGCTCATTTCTGTGCTCTTGCTCAGGCCTTCATCTCCCCTTCATCCCCAGCCATTCTTTTCATACCAGCCCTGCTCACAGCTACTTCTGTCACTTTTGTCTTTTGGCAAGCCTCTTAAAGCCTGCCTTCATTCTGAACCGCCCAGCTGGGGTCTCCAAGAGTGGCTGGAAGTGGTTGCTTTTGCACTATAGTGCTTCCCTTCCTTCCCCCAAGCCCTTGATGTCAGCATCCCAGAAAGCATAGAGTCCCTGGCATATAGGTCTTTTTCGTCGTCATCATCGTCTTCTTCTTCCTTATTGTTTCTGTTCTCTCACATGTCTCCATTGAGTGTTCAGTGTGGTGTTTAGTCAGAAACAAAAACAAAGCACTCTTGTCATTGTGAACAGCAGCGTAAAGCATGTGGTTAGCAGCTATCACTTGCAATGGTCCAGTCTGAGTGGGAGTGGCATTTTGCTGGCAGTCACAGAGGTCCTTTTTGGGGGCTGGGGAGGGGTGTATGTGCCAGAATAGGGCAGTCATTACATTCTTTACAATTTCTAGTCAAATTATTATCTACTATTGTCAAAATTGCTTTAATTATAGAATATTTCCCTGTGCTAAGACTTAAAAAAAAAAAAAAAAAGCAAAACAACTTCTCAACAGTGTATCTTTGCAAACAGTCCTTCACAGTTACCCCCTTCTCCAGGGAAGTCAGCAGTTCATGGAAAGATTTTTCTCGTTTGTTGGCATTGGGGGAGGGAGGATTGCAATGAGTTCATTTTAAACTGTGTTTGAATGAAATGCCCCCAGCTTGCCATGTGGTTAATGTTTGGCCCTGTTTACCCTCAGTTTGGTACTAACTGTCTTTGCTCCCTTTGCTCTGCTGCTTCGAGTTCACCAGGCCTAGATGTCCTTGGGAGAGACTGTTCTCATGGGATGAGGTCAGGTATTTTAAGCAGTCTGGCACTTTGAGACCATTTCTCATACATGTTCAAAGGCAAAAGAAAAAAATAACTTTCCAATGTAAATGTCTGCATCCAATTTTTTAATGGTCTGAACCAAGATTTCAGTGACTGTGTGGGATTTATTTTTGCTAAGATGGTGTTTTGTGGTATTGCCTATTGGGCCATGTTTTCAAGATGAGTTTTGAACCTGCCCTTTCCTTGTAATCTCAAACACTGCCATGGTGATCCTGGTGACCTTATCACCTCTTACTTGGATTCATTAGTGGCTTGTCACCTATGTCCTTGCTTTCAACACAGCAGCCAGTGTGCTCCTATTTTCTTATACTTAACCCAGTTCACTTTACTTTCTCTGCTGAAAAGGCTCTAGTGGGAGACAATGAGATGGCTTGCAGGTAACAGCACTTTTCGCTAAGCTTGATGACTTGAGTTCCATTGCTAGGACCCACATGGTGGAAGGAGAGAACTGATTCTCAAAAGTGGCCCCTGACTTTCACTTGTCCCCATGGCATACACACCATCATCAAGTAAATGCTCTAAACAAAACCAAACCAAATCAAATCAAATAGAAGTAACGGTTCCAGTTGTTCCCTGTGCCACCCAGAGTAAAAATCACTTTTTGAAGCCTTGTGGTATATGCCCATCAGCCCTCTTTTCTTGTCACTTGGATGTTTCTCTTTCTTCCATGACACCCCTAGCTCTACTCTAGTCACACTGTCTTTTCTTCCTTAAGTACCCAGGTACACTTGGGCCTTTGAATGTCCCATCCTAGGACATCACCCATGCTAGATAAGTAATGTGCCATAGAGTTCCATCCCCGGACTTTGTATTTCTTATTCTCAGTGCCTAGAATAGCCAGAAGTCAGAATGTATAGCCTACCCCCTCACACATTTCAGGGCTTCGATCACTTATTGCTCCACTACAGAAGCTTTTCTTGATCTGTATATAAAATAGGAAAACACCCCCTCTCCTCCCACACACCACATGTACAGATTTTATCCCATTCCCTCTCTGCTTTCTTCTTTGCGTTATCACCATCCAACTTTGGAAAGGGAACTTGGGCCTCTTGACTCACTGTCCAGCAATCATTGTTTTAATCTATTGCCCAGTACTCGTTATTTGTTGAGTGAAGGTGTAAACAAGCATTCTTTGTAAATAAGCTGCTACTAGAAGAAAGCTTATGGTGGGCATGAGAATATATACACATCTTAACCTCTTTTTTCCTTACGGGAGGGGGTACCTAGCCTGATGATTCCATCACTGTTGACCTGGCTGTTTAGTGG
This sequence comes from Meriones unguiculatus, assembly GCF_030254825.1. Classification (NCBI taxonomy): domain Eukaryota; kingdom Metazoa; phylum Chordata; class Mammalia; order Rodentia; family Muridae; genus Meriones; species Meriones unguiculatus. Next base: position 121,242,586 of record NC_083369.1, read on the forward strand.
AAGGCACTGAGATAAAAGTAGTGAGAAAGAGAGAACTTAGGCCTCACACTCTTGCAGCTCACGGACTACCCAAGGATCAGAGCAAAAAACAGTTTTCTTGAGTGTTTCAGACCCATGAGTCTTCTTTTTCTTTTCTAGGAGCTGTGCTTTTACCCCACTGCCACTAGCTGCCTGCCACCTCAATCCAAATACATGGCATTTGTGTTGTGATTCTGGCAGTGAGTCCTGAGGCCAGTTGTAGAATACTTATCAGAGCAGTGTAGATGTTATGGACCTGCTATCAAGTTCTAGAAGGAACACTACTTTTTTTTTTCTGGCCATACGCTGTGGACATTTTTATAGACACATGTTGGACTTGAATGGGTACTGGAACATTCAAAGTTATCCCTTGGGTCACTTTTCTCTTGTACTCTAGACAGGAACCAGGACATAAGCACTGAATCCTTCAGGTGTTTTGTGAAAAGGCAGTTTCGACTCTCATTCCATAGTGATGAGCAGCTCAGAATTATTGCCCTTTAGTCCAATAATGACTGTTAGAGTACAGCCCTGGCTCAGCAAAATAGGGCTGGAATGTTCCTGTCAATTGGTAACTTTCCTCTCCAAGCCTTTTATTAGTGATGACTGCCACTCCATGTGGGTTGCCCTATAGGAAGAGAGGAGGACCTTGGCCCCTAGCCTGGAGAGCCAGTGCAGAGGCTGCTCACAAAGATTAGGAGGAAAACAAATGCAACCCAAGTGATAACAGTAGCACTTGCTGTGGCACAATGGGAAACCTCATGATACTCCTCAACCTGGGCTTTTCACCATCTCAGGACATTTTATTCTTTAATTTTATTCTGTTTTTACTTGATTTCTCTCCTTTTTTTTTCTATTTCTTTTTCTGTACTTAAGATCCAAGGGCCTCGTGTATGTAAATAAATAAATAAATAGTGGTCTGCCACAGTGCTACAATCCCTGCTACATTTTTCAGAAAATTGAGATGATTATTGTGCATAAAATCTATTGTTACTTGCGAATTTCTTCAGAAAAATCAAAAGTCCTGAAGAGCCGGTACCATATATATAGACAGTAGCTTGTAGACAGTTGTACCTAGGAGTCAGATGAGTAGCCTTGGATTCTGGAATTTTTAGCATTTATTAGTTGCAAACAGAGTGGGCTACCTGCTCTTTCCCAACTCACCTGTCCCCAAGAGCTGACCACAGTGAAATGACAGAGGTCCAAGCTCTCCAGTTGATGCAGAGTCCTGACTGCATAGCAGTAAATTGGATATAAGACTTTATATTCAGAAGGTCAGGTCTTTGCTTCATGATGACATTTTGGGGTATAACCTGATTTCAATACAAATTTAAATGTGATGATTATGGTCAGTGCTCTATTTCAAATATTGTGGCTTACTATTATTATGAAGGTAATTTGTCCAAATCAAAATAAAAAATGTTTTGTTTCTTAACATTTAATCTTTGAAACCAGGCGCGGGGGTGCATACCTGTAATCCTAGCATGCAGGCAGGCAGAGGCAGGTGGATCTCTATGAGTTCAAGGCCAGCCTGGTCTAAAAAGTGAGCACAGGCCAGCCAAAGCTACAACAGAGAGGAAACCCTATCTTGAAAAACAACAGCAACAAAATTAATCTTTGAGATGGTAAGATTATGAAGGACTTCTGACGTAGGATAACCAGTGGGAGATCATGATAGAACAAAGCAATCCTTACGTAACGTGAGCTTACAGGAGGGGATTCATTTATTTGTTGCTTTTGGTTGGTTGGTTTTGAGGTAGGGTCTCACTACGTAGCCCCCCCAGCTGTCCTGGAACTCACTGCATAGATAAGGCTGGCCTTGAACTAACGAGATCTGCTTGCCTCAGTCTCCTTTGTGCTGGCATTAAAGGCCTGCATCACCACACCTAGCTTCTGTATTTTATTTTATTTTATTTTTTTGCATGTTGATTTGTTTGCTTTTAAAAAAAAATAACCACTTTCACCAGTGAACTCTTTGCTTTTTTGTGTGTGTGTGGCCCTGGTCATTTTCTTGATTGCTTCTAAACTTTGGAGTGAATTAAATAGAAGAACATGTTGATGATCCCTGCTACACGTGTTACAAAAGGGTTGGATGATCAAATGAGTGATGTACATATATTAGAAGGTCTTTAACATTCACAAGGGGGGAAACCATTGAAACCAGAACCATTGTGTTAATTTCAGTAAGATCTCTGTTTATTTTCTCCTTTATTTCTGGTGTGTGTGTGTGTGTGAGAGAGAGAGAGAGATTGTGTGTGTCACACATACATGTGGAGGCCCGGGGATGATGACGAATGTGCTGCTCCATCACTCTTTGCCTTATTCCCTTGAGACAGGGTCTCTCAGATACTAATGCTTGCCAGTTTCAGCTACGCTGGTTTGCCAGTGAACTACTTGTTTCTGCCCTTCCCACTGTGCTGGGATTAGGGACATTCCTAGCTGTGCTGGCTTTTCTTAACGTCTGGGTTGTAAGTTGTTCACATTGCCGTACTTCCTAGGGTCACTGTGTGTTAGAAAGTGGTAAATTTTCATTTACTTAAAAAATACTGTGCAGTTCATCCCATATTCATTCCAGTTCCTCAAAGTCATGGAAGACATTTTGATTGACCGTATTAATATGAGAGACTAATGGCAGCTCTGATGTTAGCACAGGATATTTGTTTTCTTTCTTGAAGTCCCAGCAGCTGTTGTACCCTCATGTTTCGAATAGAGGAAAAACAAAGGGGAAAATTGAGATGTGTTTTCAATATGAAGGGAATGTAGCTGATCAACCAGAATAAAAGGAAATGATTGCTTTTGGCACAGTTTCAGAAATGTCTTTGAATGTATACTATATGCTTGCATATTATGCCAATGCTCTGTGGTTTCCTAGGGTGACATTTAAGAAATGGGGATTTAGATATTATGTTTTGGCAAATAGAATTGCCTTAAGTTTTAGTATATTTTTTCTTAATTGATCATAGAGGAATTTTCATCATTTTCAGCAGTTCCTAGAAGTGTGATCAGTAAGTTAATGTCAGTCAGAGCTGGTATTTTGTTGTTGTTGTTTTAGTTTTTTGAGACAGGATTTCTCTGTGTAGCCCTGGATATCCCGGGACTCCCTCTGTAGACCAGGTTGGCCCTGAACTCTGAGATTCACCGCCTCTGTCTCCCGAGGGCTGAGATTAAAGGTCTGTGCTACCATACCAGGCTAGAGCGTGTATTTTTATAGTTATGTACTTGTTGAAGAAAGTATTGCCTGAACTCCAGGGGAGGTACCTAAGGGATCATTAATTTATCGTGAGGTATTTCAATTACGATTTTCATTTTATGATAAAACACACCTTAAAATCGCTTTCTATTTTTGTTTTTTGAGACAGGTTTTCTCTGTAGTTCAAGGTTGCCTATAACTTGATACCTAGCTCAGGGTGGCCTCCAACTTCAAATTATCCTTTGCTTTACATAATTTCTCCTGAGTGTTAGTGTGAGCCACCAGGCCTGGCTTATCATTAATTTAATTAAGACAGTAGTAGGACATTTAAATTTAATAAATGCTCAGTGTCGGAGATTTTCTCCTACACCGTGAATTTTCTTGTACTAGGTTCAGGCCTCAGAGACAGATGACTGTGCTCATGCTCCTTTCCAAACAATTTACCCTAACTTTGACACAGCGATTATCATACACCCCTTTTCTCTTCCTTCTTTCCTAATATTTGTTTCCTTTTAACCACTTAATAGTGCATTTTTTTTCCATTTAGAGAAAAACAAGAGAAAACCAAAATGATTTTATCAGCTTTCTAATTGCTGTACTAATGGAAATCTGTTAGCTTCTCAAACACTGTGGGTGCAGTTTTAAAAGGATCGCAGAACTATATGTGCTTCATTTAAAAAAAAATGCTGGCACGACACGGAACAAAAACAAAAATGCACCTTTTCCCTGAGATGTAAAATAATTAATGAAAACCCCACCTGCTTAAAATTATTTTAGCTATATTCAATAGGATTCCTATAATCATAGTGAAAATTGTGATTTACAACAATTATTTTGAGTAACAATAGATGACATTCACTGAGTATTCACTGTAGATCTAATTTGAATACATTATGTGGATTAATCCATTTAATGCAAATAGAAAATACAAAGAGGGATCATCGAGGAGAGAATTTCTGATAGAATAAAGCATTTAAAACCAGAGCTATTACAGTAAATGAACTCTGGGCTCTCAGGTAGCCTAGACAAAACAGGACACCCAACTGCCTGTGCTTTTTTTTTTTTTTTTTCTTATCTGATAAAAGCAAACATAGCAGTTCTTTAGGCCAGATATTTTCTTAGTGGTGCTAAATCTAAAAAGAATTTATTATGGTAGGCTCTTTTCTAAAGACATTAGACAGGGTAATAATCAGTGTTGTCAACATGATTTCACATGGGCATTTCTTTCACTACTCTCCCATAAAGCCCAAAGAAACAACAATCAAGAAAATCAGCCAGGCTGTCAGGTTTGTGGTGTTGTCATGCATCTTTAGACTAAATAGTCAGACCCTTCCTATCTTTAGTGGTAACTGTGTCCTTTGTGTCTGTGAGTTTAGTCTAGGAGCCAGAATTTTCCTTCTGAGTAGCTACAAACATCATGATAACAGTCATGATGCAGCCCTGTGCAGTTGTCAGAAACCTGTAAGTACTTGGGTCTTGTGCTAAATGTATATCATAAAAATTCAAGGAGCTGTGTGCCATGTTTCACTTTTTCTTTAAAAAAAAAAAGCTTTAAAAGTTAAATATATTTATTTAACTTTCATGTCTGTGTGTGTGTGTGTGTGTGTGTGCGCGCGCGTGAATGCATGCGAGAGCGCAAGCTGGCTCAATGATTTGATTCGTGTGTGGAAGTTAGAGGACAACTTGTAGGAGCTGGTTCTTCCACCGTATGGATCCCAGGTATCAAACTCAGCTCTTCAGGCTTGGTGCCATGTGCCTTTATCTGCTGAGCCATCATGTCAGTCCTTTCTTCATTATTTTTTTCTGAGTTTTTTTTTTTTAATTGAGATTAACTCATTTTAAAAAAGATTTATTTACTTTTCTTTTAGGTGTATGGGTGTTCCCATCTGCTTGTATGTCTGCACCACTTGAGTGCCAGATGATGACAGAGTTACCAATAGTTATGAGTCACCATGTGGTTGCTGGGAATTGAACCTAGGTCCTCTAGCAGGAAGGGCAGCCACAGCTTTTAACTACCTTGCCACCCCATCTCTCCAGCCCCTAAAATCATTTCCTTTCCTCCCTTCCTCCTTCCCTCCCTTCTTTCCTCCCTTCCTCCTTCCCTCCCTTTTTCTTCTCTCTCTCTCTCTCTCTCTCTCTCTCTCTCTCTCATTTTTGAAGCAGGGTTTCTCTGTGTGTAGCCCTGGCTGTCCTAGAACTTGCTAGGTATAGCAGGCTGGCCTTAAACTAACAGAAATCTGCCTGCCTCTGTCTCCTGAGTGCCACCATTGCCTGGCAAAACATTTTTGTTCACTTCTGAAAATGGAATCCAGGACATCATATATGCAAGGCCACTTATATCTGACTCTAGCCTGTGCCCCATGAGATCTGGAAAATGAAATGAATTTGGGAGAACCAGATGCCATTCTCTCTTCTCCAGGTCTTTGTTTCCTGCCAGTCCTGATTAATAATTATGCTACTGGGACTTTGTACCTTGCTGTAAGTGTTTTCACAGTGGCATTTGGCCTCTGGAGATTATGGTTTATGGCAAGTCACAAGTCAGGTGCATTGTAGTTGAAGATACACTCTTAACAGCCACAGCGACGAGTAATTTCTGTGTCTGTCTTTTTCCTATCACAGTCCAACCCTGTTTACATGCATATGTTTCTACATGATTTTGTTTTGTTTTCCCTTGTGCCAGCAGATGAACCTTAGGGCCTCACGTGTTAGCCAGGTGCTGTACCAATGGGCTACATTTCCAGCTAGCTTCTGCTATTTCCAAAGTGAAATTATAAACAGGGTTCTATGGCTGCATACAGGCAAACATTTCAAATGGCTGAATAACATCCATGTGTGACCACCTGTGTGCTCATTCGTGTGTGTGTGTGTGTGTGTGTGTGTGTCCATCCTGGGGGAGGGGGGCTTCTGGGGGCATACATTCTAGGCAAGTGATCTCCTTCAACTCCACTGAGCAATGGTCACCTTTATTCCTAACTTTAGTTTGATGGGCAACTTTCTTTCTTTCAGGTGATGTTAAAGAAGGACACTTGCCTTGGGCTAAAGCCTAGTCTAAGCACAACATACTCTTAAGCTCTTCAGAGAATAGGGAAAGCAAAGGGAAGGAAATTTGTATGTTCACTCAGGGAATTAGCTTCTTAAGATCAGGTGCCCTCCCCCCCCAGCATTTCCCAGATTTACCTTCCGTATAGCTCTTGCCAGGAACCTGCATCTCCTTTGATTTTTTTAAAAACAAAGTTTAGCAATATTCCTGGAAACAGCCAAGGCATTTTACTGCTGGAAAGGTGGGTTAAACATGCAGGTGGGTATTCCCTGTTGAAGGGGGGTAGTGCCTTTTTTCTCCACTCTTTTATCCTTTGATCGGAGGCAAGTTTCCCATATGTCTTGTGTGTCTCACTTAAGAACAAAGGTGGTGAACAAACAAACAAAACCCTTTCTCCTTACAACATTTGTCGTCTGAACGGAACTTCTTGAAAATACTGACTGCTATTGTTTCTTCTACCCTCCCTCCCCTCCTACTTCACTACAATGAAATGATTCTATAACTATTAGTTGTGAAATGAATTAATTCAGCTTTGTATTCTTTATTGAAAATAAGTCTGCTCAACCTAGTGTCTTGTGTCTGGTCAAAAGGCGTTTCCTGTGTCGTTGGCTTCCATGGTTTGTCTGCTTTGAGCTTTGTGATTGGGACAGTACAACCCTTCCTTTTAAATCATCTGCTTCATCTTTTATCTTTCAGAATGTCCTGGAAAGAAATCATCTAATAGCCTCTTTGCAGCATCAGTTTTTTGAAAGATATGAGCAGGCTTGTTTTATTTTGACAGGTGGCCAGTGAAAGAGTTGCTTAAAGGGTGAGTTAAAGGGAGGAAGGGCAAAGAAATGGAAGGGAGAACAAAGGTTAGCCACTTCATTGGGGGGCAGTCTGAAAAGGGGGGAACAAGTTACTTTGTTTGTTTGTTTTGTTTTGTCTTTTCTATTCTTCTTTTCCTCAGTGGGACTTAGAAAAAAGATCTGGCCAATAACGCCCAGTTATACAAGACAGATTGTGCCCATTGTACAAGCATATCTAGGCCTTTTCTCTGAAGGCTAGGGCATGCCAAATAGAAACTGATTTAGGACCTACATGATACACTTTGTAGATTATTTCGCTCTGATGAGCAGGGGTCATTCAGAAGGCTAGGGCTAGGGTTAGGGTTAGAGCATAAGCATCAGTGGGAATGGATAAGCTGCAGAGAGAGATGAGACTGGTGTGGGGTCTCAGTTAGCTTCAGCCATGTTGTTCAGGAATAACTTCTCTGTAGCATGATTTGCTCCTGGCTTGCTTGCTTGCATCCATACCATCTGCACAGTTAGGAGAAATGGCTCGTCTGCCTCCTGGCTCAGCCAGTGATTCGCTTGGTTGCAGCTGAATATAAGCTCCCGTTTCTTTTAACCTTTGGTGGTTGGTATCACCCCTCGATTACCACTTGTAAGACTAAGTGGACTTTGTGAGAGTTAGGATCATGGATATATTCCTGTACATGTTTTTCTCACTACCACGCTATCCTCCATTGTTAGGCTACTTTGTCGCTCAAGTCCTTATAACTTGTGCTGCACCCTTGGTTTATGCAATACTATTGCAGGGGCTTGCCAGAAAAGTTGAGTTTGCCTCGTCTCCTTGTTCATGAAGCATTTTTTTTCATTGTTGATTAGACTATGTTTAATGGATGACAGCCTGTTAATAATTTAGAACCACAGGTAAGGTTCACCTCAATTTAAAGAGTTAACGAGCAGAAACCAAAGAAACCGTGCCAGTATATAACTAAAAGGATGAGGGATCTAGATAATTCTTTTGCAAAGCCTCTTTTCTTATTCTGTCTTAGTCCTGACCTTGGGAGGAAAGGAAGTGCGGTTGCTAAGGGTAGAAAGAGGGAGATGAAAACCGTCCACATGGCCTCTTGTGGGAAAACTATTGTAATACAGACCTTCAAAAGAGGACCATCTGCTGAGGCAGAGAGAGCAGGGCTGTGTCACGAGGTTGTGAAGGGAAGGTTTTTATATGTGTCGTTTTCAGAATTCACCGTGATGTATATAGCACTCCTACTAGGAAAGGCACATGCCAACAATAACCATTCGAAGAATCAATCAAATTAGACATGGATTTTAAAATACTTGCAAGTATACATATCAGTTAATCCTTGTTATTGAAAATGTTGGCTGTTTTGTGTGAATGACTGTTTTGCCTGCATGTATGTCTGTGTACCACCTGAGTACAGTTACTATAGAGGCCAGAAGAGGGCATTAGATCTGAAATTAGAGATTGAGTTTAGAGTTTAGAGCCCCTGTGTAGGTATTGAAAATCACACCTGGTCCTCTGGAAGAGTACCTAGTGCTGAGCTTTCTCTCCAGCCTAACTAGGACAATTAAAAAAAAAAGAACCTTTTATTTTCTATGATATATGTGTATGTGTATATGTGTAGGCACACTTGTGCCACAGTGCATGTGTGCTTGTATGGAGGTCAGAGGACAACTTGCAGGAGTCAAGTCTTCAGATCTGTTAGCAAGCGTCTCTACCTGCGGAACTATTTCACCTGTCTCTTTTCTATGATCTGAGCCCAACACTTCATCTGTGATTTTATATATAGTGAAAGGAATTCCCCTTCCCTTAGTGTTAGTGCTTTCCTGCCTCTTCTCAAGCCCCTATGTACCTTCATGAATTACCATCCCAGTTACAACACACACTGTAACATAAACACCTCAAGATAGCACTGTAATACAGGAGGTGGTGGAGCCTTGGCTGGGGAATTGAAGCTGAAGTGCTTGCTCCTTGGAGACTCAGCAGCTGGAGGAAGGGCATGAAACATATCTTTCTACCGGGACCGTGTTCCTGGCATTTGTAAAGTGAGGGCATTGAGCTCAATTATTAGGAAAGATTCTGCCCAGCTTTGACATTCTTTGTCTCACCTACAAGTGTGTAGAGAGCTAATGAGATGATCTGGAAAGAGAAGGGGACTCATGAGGAAAGCCTGTTCCTCATTGCATATGTATTCTTGAATACAATCAAACCTTGAAATGAGCAGTTCTGGGCAACTGAGCTTTCTGAATGGTTTTTGCTCCTTCCCTGCTGTCAGCTGTCATTCTCTGCTGGCTTTTTAGCAATTTCTGTCCCTCCTCCTCCTTGGCCGCATCCCTTGTGGTCTTTGGAACCATAACATTAAGCTTATCAAAGCCCTATGCCATGTAAGCACACATACATAGTGAGGCAAGGGCTGCTTCTGTTTCTTCAGCCCATGGATTTTTGCTTGATCAGTCTTTGGAGGCTCATTTTTAGGTTTTAGATACATAGGGTATTGTAGGTTAGACATTAGTATTGTTAATACAGTAATTTAAATTAATAAAATGGGACAGTAATTCATAAAGATGAGTCGGGGGTGAGAAGAGGCACTTAGACCGGGGAGGGGCCTGATGGGTAGTATACATACGCCAGAAAAGGCCACCTTTCACAAAAGATCAAAAAAGCAGGATGAAGAGTTGGCCTCCGAGCTTTTGGAGACAGCTGGAGCCCATTCTGGAGCTTGGATTCTAATAAGCGGACTGGCTGGGATGTGCCTCTCCACTCGAAGCTGGTCGCAGCCAGTGTGCTTGCCTGGCTAAGCCCTGGGATGGTAGATAAGAACTGCTGCATGGCCCTGGATATCCTGTTCTTTTTTATTCAGTGCCTCATCTCAGGGTGAACTTGAACTCATCTGTTTCTTAAGACAGTTGAATGTTAAGGCATTAACGTCCAGATAGGCTCTTCCTATAAAAAAATCTAACGCCAGTCTCACAGTCGTCATGTTCAGAACAGTATTTCAGGCCAGTAAGCCAATAGGAGTGTGGACCTGGCCACATGTGTCTTTTGTGGTCATAATAATAGTGAGTTTGGGTAGAGACCATAAACTGCTCTTCCCTACCCATCTCCCATTAGTATCTTATACTAGCCTCTTACTGCTCAAGAACAGCTGGGACTGCTTTACCCTTCCTTGGGTCGTTACACACTTGTTTTGACTTCTGCTGAAGTCTGTCCCTCCCTCCCCTTTCCTTTCTGTTGTTTCTTTCTTTTGTGGCCCTCAGGATGGAATCCAGGGAGTTAGTTGTACATGCTCTACTACTTAGCTCCATTCCTATAACTGGGACCTGCTAATTCTCCTCACCTCTCATGAAGCTTTGCATATGTTTCCTCAGATACCCATGCCAGAATTTTCTTTCCCATGTCTTTTCTATGAAAGGAATTGTTATTAGTGAATTGTTCATTCATTTCTCATGTAAGAATGCAGGAAGTATCTTCTACAGGCCCAGCCTAAGTGCCACTAACTACTATTTAAAAATGAGTAAGTTAGACAGAGTCCTAGTCCTCCAGGCGATCAATGATATCTCATTTTAAAATTGACAGTTGTGCCAAGTGTGGTGGCTCAAACCCATGGTTCCCAACAATGAGGGGTATGAGACAGAAGGTCAGGAATTCAAGGCAGTCCTAGACTACAGCTAACCTAGCCTGGGCTACAAGAAATCTCTGTTTCAAAAAAGGGTGTGTGGGTAGAGACTTTTTATTTTTTAATTGCCTCTGTAGACTAGTTCCTTGAAGTTAGGCATCATATCATGTCTTACTCAGTTTTACAATCCCCCACCATGCCTTGCATATAAGGCCAGGGATTAAGTAAATCTTTATTAACTTGATTTGAAAACTCATTTTTTTTGTGGCCCCCACCCTGAAAACTCATTTTCTTTTCCATTTAGAATAAAGATAATAAAAAGCAGTGTGTCTGTGTGACCAAATCATCATCTTGGCTTTTGTGCTTTGATCTTAGAACAACAGGGCCATTAGGCTTTGAAGCATGTCTTTTCCTCTACATCAAATGGACTAAAGCCACAGAGGGCAAAGACCTATCACTGGTGGGTAGAGAAAAGGTTCTTTCCCTGTGAGGTAAATATTGTAAACCCCAAAGATACAGTTTACTCACAAGGTAGAAATCTCATAGAAATCTCTCTATCACTTTTTTCACATGTTTCTTTCATGTGTTCCAAACTGGCCTGGAATTGATTGTGTAGCTGAGGATGACCTTGAATTCCTCATCCTTCACTATAAACCTTCCCAGTACCAGGGTTACAGGTGCATACACCATGTCTGGAGAGATGGCTCAGAGGTTAAAGGCATATATTGCTCTTAAATGAGACAGGAGTTCATTTCCAGCATCTAATTTGGGAAGGTCACAACTGCATGTAGCTCCAGCTCAAAGGGATGTAACACCCTCTTCTGGCTATGAGGACATCTGTACACACGTGTACATACACTCCCACATGATTAAATATAAAATATCATTGAAAATGAGCATTTGCTCACCAGAACATCATCTACTTCTGTACTATTTCTACCCTGACAGACAATTGGAAACGATAATGGATTAATAGGGCTAAAGATATAGCCTAGCTCAAAGCCCTTTGTTTGATTCCTGGTACCTCATAAGAAGTACTGGGCCAGTTGTGCTGGCCCAGTGCCTATAATTTCAGTCGTCAGGAGGTGGAGACGGGAGGGCCAGAAGTTCATGCTTGTCCTCGTCTATGTAAGGAGTTACAGTCCAGCCTAGGCTCCATGGAAGGAGGAGGAGAGAACAAGGAGAAAAAAAGAAATTAAGGACACTATAAGGAATGTCAGCATGTAGTTGAAAGCCACTTCTCTTTTATGTAGGATCACTGCAGTTGGGAAGCCATGTTGGGAGATCACCAGCCTTTGGAGCCTACCCCAAGGAGAAGTGCCAGACTTATCCGTAGCTAGCTTTATCCGTAAAGTCCCTTTGTGCTTACTAACCAAGGCGAACGCACTGTGGCTAAGTAAGATTTAGTGGCCATATGTGAGAGCAGGATCCCATCGGTACACAGCAGATCATAAGTCAGGGCTGATTTAAGCACTTGCTAGTGAGTAGTGCAGCCATTCCCCTTTACTAGAAATTCCAGCTTCTGTGGGCACTAGCAGCATGTCAGATGGCTGATCCTTTAAATATGTAGCCCCTAGAGAGAGGGACTAGGTACTTGGCTACAGCCTCCCTCAACTAGGAGAGACAGAATCTGGTCTCTGATGGCCGTGAGAATTATCTTGAAGTCCAAAACTACCAGGTGGGTTAACATGTAGGCTTTTTTTTTCTTTCTTTCTTTCTCTCGAAAATCCAATTCTGTATAAAATTGGCCATCTTCTCAGAAAGCATAAACTTAATGGACTAGAAGCTGGGGGTGGAGTATGACTCCTTTGTCCTGGGAGAATAGGTACTTTACTTCAAGTGTATCAGGGCCAATTAGGACTGTTATTAGTGCTCAAGCAGCATGCTAGTGATTGAGCAGGCCCTTAAAACAAGGGAGGCTAGAGGTTCTGAATAGACAGATCCCTGACTTAATAGCCACCCCTCAGATTGTTCTTTAGTCTCGGAGAATATGCACCTGCCTCTTCTTTCCATTAACGTCATTAGGGACCGCATATCACATGCTACACGGGATCATCGAGGTCTTGATTGCTGTCATTTGAAAGGGAATAAAATCACATCCCTTTCATTCCTCCTGAAGACACCGTTCGTTAAAATTAAGAGCCCTTGTGCCGTGCCCACTTTCAAGATAAAGTTCCCTGAGACCGTGCCTAGCCTAATTTTAATGAAGACAAGCTAAGCTGTGTGTGTGTTCTTTGTTTAAACATTTTCCTATTTTATTTGTGTCCCTGGTAGAATCATCTTAAAAGACAAGTAAAAAAAAAAAAAAAAAAAAAAAGGGAGGTAAACCGATTGTTGTGACTGCTACTGAAGAAGCCCTTTCATGTTGGACAGGTACTGCATAAGGAAGTTCATGGCCCGGCTCAAATCACAGCCCTATCTGCTGCTAAAGTACTGTTTTGGAAAAAGTTCTTTCATTTTACCGTCAGTTTAATAATACATACACATTTGGTATGGTCAGGTGGGCTCAGCAGGTAGGTGAGCCGTGTTTTAACTAGTAGTGGAATGCTTTCCACTACCTTAAATTAATATCAGAATGCATGTTGTAGGTGAAGATCATGGCTGGGAAGTTCAAGCTGATGATTTTTAAAAATTGGTATCGTTAACTTTTATTTATTTACTTTGCATGCACACCCAGTCAGGAAACTTCAGGAGTCTATTCTTTACTTCCACCCTTTTGGACCTGGGATTTAAACTTGGTTGTTGGGCTGGGCTTGCAAGTGATTTGACCCATTGAACCCTTTCACTGGCCATAAACTCTTGATTCTGACGAGTCTTCTAACAATTTCATAAAATGGTGTGGAGAGAGTCCCGTCTGTCTGCATACCTGCCTACGTGCCTGCTTGCCTGTCTTCCCTCCCTCCCTCCTCCCATTCTCTCTCCCACCCACACCCCCTCTTTTCTACCCATACTCCACCCTTTATCCCTTCTTCCCTTCCACTCTCCTCCTTCTTTTCCCTCTTCTGCCTCTCCTTCCTTTTTCCCTTTCTCCCTCTTTCCTTCCCTCCCTCCTTCCCTCCCTCTCTCCCTCCCCTTCCTGTCTTTTTCTTTCTTTCTCTGAGGATTGAAAATAGTATATTCACTTCCCCCTGAGGGGTAGCAGCCTTACCAGGCCACAGAGGAAGACATTGCAGCCACTCCTGATGAGACCTGATAGACCAGGATCATATGGAAGGGGAGGAGGAACTCCCCTATCTGTGGACTTGGGGAGGGTCATGGGAGAAGATGAAGGAGCGAGGGAGGATGGTATTGGGAGGGGATTGAGGAAAGGGGTTACAGCTGGGATACAAAGTGAATAAACTAATTAATAAAAAATAAATTTAAGAAGGAAAATAGTATATTCACATCCATCTCCTACTGGATATTGGAAGGTCTCAAGCAGTGCTTTAGGTATGGTTAGACAATGAAAAGAGAACCTCAGTTTCCAGCAGACTCTCACATGAGTTAATACATTCATTTATTTATAATTCATTTATTGTGGGATATTGTGGCAGGTCTGAAAGACTCCTGGCTAGTAAGAAAGTCACTGGGAATATGTCGGGACACAGAATTGGTTCGCAGCTCTTTCCAGTGACTGTTGACTTTTGAGGTCTTGGATGTCAGTCTTTGGATGCAAAGCATGACTTTTCATGGTGCCTTGGTTGTACCTGCTGCTCTATGGCCCATGGCCCTAAAGCCTTCTGTGAACCATGGTCAGTGCTCAGTGTCTGCTTTTGGCTGGGACTTTTCACTCCTACTCAGGTAATTGTACATCCTTGCATAACCTTTCAAACTGACTGAGACATTTATAGTAACTCTTAAGTTTCTCTCATCTGTCTCTTTCCTCTTTTAAAGTTTGAACTTTGAGATCCTCAGGGGGAAAAAACACTTTAAAAAAAAGATGACTTTAATTTACTGCAGGTTTTAACAACAGGGTATGGCCTCTCTCCTGTCTGCAGCTGATGGATATGGCCTTGTTTGACAGAGATCCTTGAGACACATTAACTTCTGAAGATTCAGTGGCACTATTCTTTCCAGAAAACAAGAAAGAGAGCATATAACTCCTATTTAGAAAGGTGTCAAAATTGTCAGAATTAGCAAGCCTTTTTACATTTTTATCCTGTGCATTGTCCTGTGGTTGTCCTGTTCATTGAAACACATTAAAGTGCATATCTCTTCAGTTTCAGTCCTTTGATGAAAATTCTTATGTTCCATTATTACAATAATCATGAATTATTTATTTTTAAAGATCTTTGAACTTCAAGATTCACTCCTCTTTCATATATATGTATATTCGTACATATAATTGTGTGTATGGATGTTCTACTTGCATGTATGTCTTAAACCATGTGCATGCAGTACCTGTGGAGATGAGAAGAGAGTGTCAGATCCTCTGTATGTACTGGAGTTAAAGATGGCTGTGAGCTACCATGCAGGTGCTGGGAATCAAGCCCTGCTCCTTTGCAAGAGCAGCAAGTGCTCTTTGCCACTGTGCCATCTTACTAACTCCACCCTTAATATTTTAAAAATATTTTATCTGTGGCGCTCTTATAGGATCAAAGCAAAATTGAACATAAAGCAGAGAGCTCTCATATCCTTTCCTTCCTACATATGCATAGCTATCAACATCTTGCCAAGATTGGTACAGTAATTACAGTTTGTGGATCTGTAGTGACATCATTATCACCCAGAGTTCATGGTATACATAGAGTTTTGTCTTGGTGGCATACGTTCTGTGGTTTGGGGCAAATATTTGGCATACACAGACCATTATAGTATGTTTCCTTTTCCAGAATGTGATACGTAGTCTGTAGCATTTTTAGATGGGTTTCTTTCTTCTTAGAAATATGCATTTAAGGTCACTCCATATCTTACCATGGTTTGATAGCTCATTTCTTTGTAGTTCTGAATAAAACGTTGTTAACTGGATATACCACAGTTTCCTTTTAGCACCTGAGTGACATCTTTGTAGCTTCTAAATAAATTAGGATTAAAGCTGCTGTTGACATTGGTGTATGAGTGTTTGTGTGGCCACGGGTTTTCATCTCCTTTGGGTAAAAGCCAAGAAGCATGATCAGTAGCTCATATGGTAGTTTTGCAAGAAACAACCGAAAAAAGTATATTCCCACATTGGTGTGCCATTTTTTTATTCCTGCCAAATGATGAGAGTTCCTACTGCTCTGTAGTAACATCAGCACTTAGATGTTTTAATAAGTTCAGGATGGTATTTTCTTTTAATTTACATTTCTATAAAATTGGAGGTAGGACATAACACTAAAAGACTGCTATTGATAATATTTTAAAAAGAGACTGAGTGGTTTAGAAGTGCATATCAGCTACAGTAACTGACACTTGACCTTGAAGTTGACCTAGGGCTTGCTTAGGGCCTGGGTGGAAGGGTTGCAGTGTCAGTGTCAGTGTGAAGTGGTAGAAAGAGGACTGTATAAACTTAGATGGAAAACATTACTGACTGCACATGGGTGGCTCAGACTACACAACAAACACAGAGGACCGGTGAGTGTTTGCTGTGTACACTTCGTGTCTTCCGACATGACTCAGGACAGCTAGTTGTGTTTTTCTGCATTCACCTCCTGTTTCTTGTCGACAAAATTGTGTGCATAAGTAAATGTGAAATCCATATTATGCTCAAATTATGCCCTAATATATCAATTGCCTTGAAACAAATTCACATTTTCAAAATAAATGTTATAGCATAAGGAACTCTAATTAAGATCCCATATGTTCATTTTACCCCATGGGAACTGTTAGTATAACCTTGTTTGTGAGTGCTACTCCCAATTGCCGGTATTTAGGGCCCACTAACCAGGGATTCTTTTCTCAACAGTCGATTACCACGCCCTGGACCTCTTGTGCTGCTTGGGAGGGCAGTTAGCCTGTGAGGCAGGAGTGCATGTCTGCTTTTATATTGAGGAAGGAGTGCTGGCTTGTTAAGAGCTATTGCTTCCTCAAAATTGCTAGTGTGGACAGAGCTTGGCTACCACCGAGCCTGTCTTAACTAGAGCTGGCTCCATGGTTGAAGCCCTTAAATGGACTGTCTTCCTCAAGTAATGAAGACCATATTGGAAGCAGGTCTTCTTTGTGGCTTCTGGGACAGGGCAGTAACCAGCAGAGCTGGATCCAGTGGTCTGTCTCTATCCCTTCTTTGCAGTTTCCACTTCCTAAGGGGAAACACTACCTTAGAGAATAACTTGACTTTCAAAAATAGATGCAAGATTTGCGTCATTTATAAATAGTATAGACAAGTCCTTCAATAGCAACCGAATGCTGGGAACGAAACAACGTGCTCTCTCTTGCTGTTTCTCCTACCCTTCCCCTCTTTCTCTCGCTTCCTCCTCCTTCTTTCTCTCCCTCTTCCTCCCTCCTCCCCACCTCATGCGTGCGTGCATGCATGCGTGTATATGTGTGTGTATACACATGTATGTGGAGACCAGAGGTTCACCTCAGTTATCATTCCTCAAGAACCGCTGACTTTGTTTTTAGAGACGGGGTTTCTCATAGAACCTGTAGCATACCATCGATGCTAGAAGTCCCAGCTTCCCTGTGTCCCTCCAGTGCTAGGATTGTAAGCGCACACCACCCAGCTTTTTCATGTGGGTTTGGGGAATTGAATTTAGGTCCCAGTGCTTGCAAGGCAAGCAGTTTACCAGCTGCTTTATTTCTCCAGCCCTTTATTTCCAGTTTTAAGTTTTTATATGATTGTTTTCAGTTTGAAGGCTTTTTCTCGACATAAAGGCTCTGATATATGTGTATGACTCCCTCTATCCCCCTCAGTAAGGATGCTTTGTATCCAGAGGGTCTCTTATTCTTTGAAAATATTTTTTTTTTCCTTTTAAGATTCAATGGGATATAGATCCTTAGTCTTACGTGTTTTCTGTTGCTAGGACAAAAATACGTGAGAAAATCAGCTTAAAGGAAGGAAAGTTTATTTCTACTCATACTGTCAGAGGAAATGCTGAAGTGTTTTTCCGTAACTACACCATTTTGCATTCCCAGTGTGTGAGGTGAAACCAGGTCTTTCCGACTCCAGAGCCTGGGCTCATTTTCTGAGGACAGACCATATCCTAAGAGCTCCCCAAAGGCTCCAGCAATCCCCTGCCAAGCCTCACCTTGGGCCAAAAAAAAAAAAAAAAAAAGTGTCCCACATGTATCTCACATTGCAAGGGGAAGTTGTTGGTAATAGGACTCTTGGCTGGGGTAAAGAACAGGTGTTAGAGATGTGTCCATGTTGGACAAACTCCTCTTCCCCTGTGACAGGGAGTCAGTAGAAGTTCTGCAACCATGTTTTGTATGACACCAATTACAACTCCATGAAACATACACAGTGAGCAGAACCATGAAGACAGAAATTAGAATCAGAGAGGCTGCCTAGGATGTCAGGAGTGATGGTGAAGGTCTAGAGTTTGGACCTGGGGAGTACACTGAAAGCCATCTTACGGTATACCAAACATGGACGAATGTGCATGGTTAGTGAATCACCCTCTTCACAGCTAGCTTTGAATATGGACGCATTTCCAATGGATTCCACGGCAGCGTTCACGTGCACAGGACTGGTGGGGATGGGAAGAACAGTTCTCTGTCTACCTCACAGAGCTGTGACACTGAAAGGAGCAAAGAGAGAAAACATAGCACTTGGCATGATGCCTGGCCCATAACAAGCCCTCAGTGCTGGTTACTAAATATTACCATTAGCATCATAACATATTTTTTTGAAGTTCCAACTGATAGATGGTATTTACGATAGGGCAGTGAAGACAGGAAATAGCTAGAATTATTCCTAAAATTGAACTTCGTTGTCCAGCCATGCTGCAAAGGGGAAATGAGCAATAAGGACATGGTAATGAGGCCATAATTTGAATGGTAACAGGAAATGAAGTCATGTGGGAAGAGGTGTTGATACACGTAAGGACTGGGAAAAGAATATTGGTGCTGAAGCAGGAGATACAATTCTGTGTAAAATGCTGCTTAGCCCTCACAGCCCATCGGGAAGTCCTAGGCTCTGGGCTCAGAGGCCTCTGACCTCCTTGAAATTCTCTTTGGTTCCTCCAGAGGTTATCCCACAGATGGCGAGACCATGGCACAGTTTCATTTCTTGAGTGTGTCTTCTTGCTTTCCTTGATGCTTTCCATCTCTGGTGGCTAAAGACGTAGTGAGGTATTCATTCTAATACAGAGAGCAGAGGGAAAAGCTCAGATGGAAGGGAAGGCTTAGAGAGACGTGTATGAAAGAACGAAAGGCACAGTAGCCATTCCCCTTGGCCCATGCTCTCAGATGGAGGCCCTCCAGGAAAAGCAGCCGAAGGGTTATGTGTTTGTTGGCTTATTCATAGGCTCCTGGCTTTGAGTGCCTCTGCCTGGTGCCTCCTAGTCTTCTATGGAAAGGGGAGACCTATGCAGGGCTATCCAGTCTCCTTCCTCCAAGGTTCTTAAGGAGACAGTATTCAAAGGGAACACTGGAAAGGGCTAAAGGATGATGCTTCTACAGAGCAAGCTTGCAGCTGCAATTGGATGGGGCTATAAAATGTTTGCATAAGGTATTCAGACACTCTGGTTCATGGTTTATTTTCAGAGTGTTTTACTGCCATTTCCTTAACTAGGTGCCATGCATAGAGCAATTGTGTTTTACAGCTGAGAGAACCCTGAGCTCTCTGCATATCGTCATTTGTCACCAAGAGCATCTTTTGCATGAATGTCTGTTCCTGCAAGGGTGTTTGTGTTGGATTCTATCATGGAGGTAGGAATGCTTATGTCAGCTGAAGCCACACGTGTGCACACAGGAGCCCACACATGCCCAGACAGTCATGTCACAGAGAGATTAATTAGAGAAGTCTGGGGGTGTGAAATGCCATGGGCTAGGAGAGAGTTATCCTACACCTCAGAAGAGAGGCCTTATCTGCATAAGTACTGCCCACCCCCACCCACCCTGCTTCTCAGCTCAGTGTCTGTCCTTCAGCTGTGCAGGGCTGCTGGCCTGAGCACTTGGACTCTTCCTGGCTTTGAGCCAGTGGTGAGTTAGGAGCCTGTGACTTTGAGAGTCAGCCGTTTTCAGTTCTCTTTGTTCAGAAGAAAGTTTCATCCCAGCTCTCTGTTTAGTGGCTAGTGAGGATTAGGAGAAACCCAGGGAGACTTGACTGTGGGACAGCTCACAAAGCTGATCTGGGTGGTGTGAAGAGGGCCAGGACCCAGTCTCTCAAACTGATTTCAGGTTACATTCTTCTCCCCTTCTGAAATGAGTTTGCACTGCCGCAGGCCCTGTGGCGTAATCTCCTAGTATACTTTTGTGATTCCACAGCTTCCTCGGGGATCACACAGGTATCTAGACCAATAAAATATTTTAAAGACCATTGACACAGATGTTGTGAAAGAAGGCTCAGATCTCTGATGCTTCCTTTTAATGGTGATCAGCAGTCTCAGTCGCTACTTGCTTTCCTGGGCTACTGTTTCTCACTCTTAAAACAAGGAAAGAAAGAAAGAAAAAAGCCTGTTTTTCAGGGGCTGGAAAGAAACGGAAAGAGGGAAGCTTGGCTTCTGTGAGAGGAGCAGACCCTGGGAACTGGTTCACTAAATGGCAAAAACCATGGCAATGCTGTGTGCACCCTGCTTTGCTTTATTTTAAAAATTTTTTTTTCAAATGTGTAATTGTGTGATGTCTTTCCAGTTTGACATTATTAACAAGTGGAAATTGCCACAATTGAAAGGACTTTTTATGTTAAGCTTCTCTCTCTCTCTCTCTCTCTCTCTCTCTGTGTGTGTGTGTGTGTGTGTGTGTGTGTGTCTATGCATAAGAGAGACTGGGGGAAAGGAGGCACCTAGGAGTGGTGTTGCTTAGTGGGCGGCACCTTAATTAGTGTATGCCGTGAGTTCAGTTCCTCACCCCTCCCATTCTGTTCCTGTAAGTAGTTTTCCCCCCTTTAAATATGCATTCCTTCCTTATGAATAGATTGCTTTTGAAAACCTGTTTCCATCACAATAAAGTTTTACATTTTCCATAAATTGGTCTTTGGTGTACATTTACAAAAATAACCTTTCTCCATCTTGTTACTCTGTTTCTCTTGCTACTTGGAGAGAATTATATTGTGTATTGCTTCCATTAGAATTATTTCCCTGAGGACATATTAACAAATAAAAAAAAAACCAAACAAACAAACAAAAATGTAGACTGCTGCGTTATACACACACCAGGGGCGCTCAGGTCAGTTCCTTAATACGCAAATGTTGGCTGAATTTCAACGATTGTAATAGTCCTGTGAGATACTCTGAGGGCTGGAATGGTCAGAATGCTTTATCAGGCATTGTGTGCACATGCAACTGTTTATGCTGCCTGTTTGTATCTATACTGACCAGGCAAGAAGCAAAACCACCCAACCTTACAATACACTGCAACAATGTCAGTGCACATCAAAAGGGTCATCAAAGGTTTGGCTGGGGTCTCAGACCTGGATATTTGGAGAATTTAGAAGTTGCATGTGAAAGACTAGCCTAATGATATGGCCAGCTACATGCGAGCTCAGTGCCTTTTTTTTCCCCCATAGATTTTTGTATTGGGAATCAAAATGGAACATGAGGATGGGTCTGTTGTGAGGAGCTTGTGTTTCTTGAAGGGCTATACTTGGCTCATCAGAGAAGGTTTGAGCAGAATTGCGAGTCATACTGTGAAAAACTGGGGAGTAGAAGCCCATGCAGGGTCAGCAAAGGTCACGGAGTGGGTTGCTCACTAGGTCCCTTCACCTTCTGCATGTAACTGTAGATTTCGATGGCAGAAGTTCTTGGTTCACCCCGGCTCACCTCTTTCATAACTCAACAGCTTGCCTTTCCCCACCTCCTACCTTCCATCTTTAGCCTTCTGAGAGTCTCTATTTTGTGTTTTTGTTGCCCTTCTCTGGAACTTTCCTTCATGATGTGCCCATGAGTTTGGATGCGTACGTATGTGTACAAATTACCCATTTACATAAAGAGTAGGGCTTATGTTGTTCCTTTGGCGCATGCCAGGAGAGCTTTATTTTGCTTTTCACTCCTTCCCATGATGGTGATGAGTACTTGCAGCTATGGCAGAATTGCGAAGTGGAAACTTTTTTCCAGCTTGACTAAGATGCAGCTCACTTACTGTAACTCCCTCTTGTTAATGATTTTGAGTATCTTAAGAATTGGGCAACTATCATCACAATCTATTCTAGAACATTTTGGTCATCCCTCCATAAACCCCACACTTGGGAGCAGTTACTCCTTCCTCCTCTTCTCATCCTGAGTCTAATCATTTGAGACTGGGCTCATGGTATAGCCCAGGCTGGCTTGGCCTGAAACTCTCCAGGTAGCACTGGCTGGCCTCAGATTCACAACAATGCTTTTGCCTTTGTCACCTGAGTACTGGTGTTACAGGTGTGAGCCACCTGGCCTGGTACACCAGTCTACTTTTTCTCTGCACACTGATGTGCAGGGGTGTTGTGGGTTGTTAATATTTATTATTGATTTATATTTTAGTTAAGCAGCAGTTATTCTTAAACCAGCTGTATACCCAAATCACCACACAGAGACTGGGAAGTATTTAGTTAACCTAGAGCACAATGCTGAGCAATGGTTACTCTATCTTAAACCTCCCAAGACAACATAGTTTCCTACCATTCAGATTTTACCCACTATACGTGCTTCTAGTCATTTTCTTAGGTCCGGTTCATCTGTTGTGGTGGTTCCAAGACCTCTCGTCCCAATTTCCACTTACCTCCTCCTACTCCCACTTGCATCCTTCTTTCTGGACCAGGATGTCCTACCTTATTTTTTCCATTGCAAAGCATTGTCTGGTTGTTTTATTGACAATACAGAGAACAAATGGTGGCATGCTTACAAACTTGATACAGGTGATAAGCATCACAATGCAATGTCCTGATTGAAACCAGATAATGGGGTAGAGAAATCAGCATTTGAATGACCAAAGTTATATTCCACAAGAATATTACAGCAACACAAGGGCCTAATACACAATTGTTTTCCAGCACTAAGAGTATTCATGACTTGCTCACTTTGATAACTTTGCTTGAATTGTGCTCATTACCTACTTTAGCTCCACATGTCACTGACTAGAGGCTTAAAGTTTGTGATGGATTTATTCTGAACACTCATTCCTATTCTGGAGACTCCAGAATGGGACTGTGGACATTCTATAAGTGAATGCTTTTCTGATTTCTGATTTTTACCCAACTCCCCTTTTTTGCCAGGTGCTTGCCTACCCCTAGGGGAAAAAGTCTAGACTATTCAATGACTTGGGGGAAGAGATTTTGGCATTGACCCCAACACTGAGTGCAATGCTTACCTCTCCTGTAGACCCATGATAATCATTGAATAAGTGAATGTGTGTGTGAGAGAGAGAGAGAAAGAGAGAGAGGAGAATAATTGAACTGTAGGATTGTTTTAAAAGACATAAAATCCAGTTGTTGCTTGTGCCACCTGTAATCTTAACAATTGGGAGAAGGAGAAAAGAATGATAGTTTGAATTTACATAGTGAATTCATATGTAGTCCAGCCAGGGGCACCCAACAAGACTCTCTTCACTCCACCCCTCCCCTTACTAAAAAAAGAAAAAAAAAGTACTGATAATACCACACTGAATTCTTGGCATATCTCAATTTGTATTCTTAGCCGAGATGGGTGCTTTTATTGCCTGCCATTTATTTCTGGCCAAAAGAATTCATAAATTTTACTTCCTATCCAGAAAAAAGCAAAATGTCATTTTAAGTTTTAAAAGTACATGCAGCAAGGAGTAGAATACCGGAAGAACATTTTTTTTTCTTTTAAAACTATTTTTTAGGTTAATTTTTATTTTATGTGCATTTGTTTTGCTTACATCTGTTTATATGTACTACATGCCTGCATGGTGCCTGAGGTCAGGAGAGAGCATCAGGTCTGAAACTGGAGTCATGGGTGATTGTGAACCAGCCTGTGGGTGCTGGGAATCAAACTCAGGTTTTTTTTTTTTTTTTTTTTTTTTGTAAGAGCAGTAAGTGTTCTAACCACTGAGCCGTCTTTCCAACACTGGGACGTATTTCTTCTTCTTTCCTGATAATTTGATAAAAAACAGTGTTCTGAGGCAGGCATAGCAGCTGATGTCTAGCACTTGCCTGGACTCCAGTACTACAAGTATCAGGAGTTCAAGGTCAGTCTCTTCTTGATAATGAGTTTGAGGACAGTCTGGCTACTCGTTTTACAAAAATCAAAACAAAACAAAAAAAAAAAAAGAGGGGGGAGAAAGAAGGGAACTCGAGAGGTGGTTTAGATTACCCCGCCCCAGCTTTTCAGTTTCCTTTTTCGTGTGGTATGCATATGGGGCATGCTCTTTACCACTCTGTTACACCTTTAGTCTTAATTCTTAAGTACTTTATCTGAGAATGGATTTTGGATAAGGAATCCCTTTACTTGTAATACAGCGCACACCTCTTATGCAGCCAGGAAATCCTTGCAAATCCCTCTGATGGCTGTAAGCGCCCGACAGTGTACCTGATGGAGAAGTTTTAGGAGTGTCAGTTAAGTGTTAAGGGGAGATAGGGCATTTTGATGTCCAGCACATGTTCACATCACTCTGGGATCAGCCAAATTTCAAAAGTGCAACCTGTAGGGTGATTCATTCAGCTTTAATGTTTTCCAACAACCCGATATTAAAAGCCACACATTAAGGAAGGGAATTTTGAAAATTGCTTTGAACTTTCAAAGCTTGCTATCTAGAATATCTCAGGGACTTTCAAGACGTGATAAGCAGGAAGGGCAGAGGTTCATAAGCCATGTGCTTGCTTTTAAGCAAGCGCCTAAAATGCTCCTAATTTGTACCAGAGACCTTATCAAAGGGCTTTTGCAAAACTTCCAGTTCGGCAATTATGAGCGTTCCTTTAGCTTAACCTCCAAGTCCCAGGGTGGGTCATGGAGACTTGTCATCTCATTTGATTGTCAGCCTTCAAAGCAGTTGAAGCCTTTTCTGAGCAGATGGTGGGTGATCAGAAGAGGGATGGAGTTTGACTAGGCTCCTCCTTTCCGGGCTCACTGACTGCCCTGCCAAGAGCACTGTCCTACCCACCTGTGTTCTGTGGATAAGAACACTCATGTGCAGTATACATGTTAACCCCATCTGGGAACTGCTCCATTTAACACCTTTTCTTTACAGTAAAGACAAAACATGAATATTTGGACTGTAAATGTTAATTGACTTTTACGTTTTCTTTGTGTCTATGAAAGTGTGTATCCATACTTGTGGACACACATATGTGTGCAGTGTGTGTTCCTGTATGTGGGTGTACGTTCGTGTGCTTGCAGAGGCCAGAGATAATTGCTTTGCTTTCCACTTTAATTGTTGAGAACGGGTCTCTGCCTGAATCTGGAGGTCAGGGAGTAAGCGAGGCTGACTAGCTAGCAAGCCACAGGTTCATTTGTTTGTTTGTTTGTCTCCACCTCATAGAGATGAGGCTACAGGCTCAGCTGGACCTGTTTTTTTAATGTGAGTTTTAGGGATTGGAACTGAGGTGTTCATACTTACATGGCAAGCAGTTTGCTGACTGAATAATCTCCCCAGCTCTTTCTTGTTAATTTTTATCAAAGATTTTTTTTTTTTTTTGGTTTGTGTGTGTGTATGTATACATTGTAAGGATGGACCTGAGGGTCACGAACATGTGAAGCACACAGTGTCAGCGATCCTCTCCTTACTAGTGGTTTTTCATGATATGAAAGGCAAACTGATTGTTAGGAATAAAAGTAACATACCTGAGTGTCTATGAACTTTAATAAAATCCTTTTTCATAGAAACATGATCTGTGTTTCTTAAAGGGAAACATTAAAAGACAAGGTCAGGACAGTGTTTACAGAGATGCAAAGCATGTGTCTTTGGAAATACTGTCTCCAACTAGCATCACTAAACCATGCTGACTTCCTCACTAGTGAAAAGTAAGGCACAGAGCTTTCTTCCTCATTAAACTGGGACCACAGCTGTTTATCTCCAAAAACATGGTAAGGGAATACAACTCTTGTACTGTATTTTGGCCTTTTGAAAATACCCTGTAAAAGAGGGTGGGGTGTGGTTGGGCCGGGTGAGGTGGATTGAGAAGCAAAGGGAGAACACATTCTTAACACCACAGTCTCAACTGATCTATAATCATTTCCAGCAAATGTAAGACCCTGTAAGAGCAAGTTCTCACTGAATCAGATTGCACTTTTTGACCATATTCTCTGTTAACATGTAAGAGTTGTAGCTACAGGGAGTAACATCGAAGTTGCTTGGCTCTGGGGTCCTTGGACCTGAGCAGGTGTAGATGACTCTAGAGAGAGTGTGCGTAGTGCGTAGTGGTGAACTGAAATATTTGGTCAGGAGAGATTAAAGATTGTGTGTGTGTGTGTGTGTGTGTGTGTGTGTGTTATTTTGAGACATTTGTCAGGTGGTTCATACTGGCCTCCAAATTTTGATATGTAGTCAAGGCTGGCCTTGAACTGTGATTTCAGGTGTGAATCACTGTACTCAAGATTTTTTGTTTGTTTGTTTCTTTCGGCTCACCACGTACCCAGGGTTGTTGGAACTCACTCTGTAGACCAGGCTGGCCTGCAGGAGACTCAGGTGACTCACTTGCCCCTGCCTCCCAAGTGCATCACTTAAAGGTGTGTACCACTGTGCTCAGCTCAGCTCAGCTTTTTGAAAAGTGTATTTTCAAATGGTGGAAGAGAATCTTTTTGAGGCTCTTTTTTTCAGGGCCAGAGTTGACTAGCGGAGTGTTTAGGTTAGGTGCTGAAGGAGTGAAGGCTCTCTTTTGAGACTGGACCAGCCCTTGCTTTTAAGCATTACCTGCAGCCCTGGGATGGATTATGATGTGTCCTGGATTATAAGAATGTCCTGGGAAGCAGATTGCTTTTCTTGTGCCACTTTCTGTTGTGTGAGTTCATTGTTTTTCCCTATGAGAAAGAAATACAGAAACTGGTATAATGGCCTAAGGTTAAAGTTGAGTGTGCATGCGTGTGTGTGTGTGTGTGTGTGTGTGTGTGTGTGGTCAGAGGACAACTTATAGGGTAGTAGGCTTTTCTTACCATGTGATTCCACAGGCTTGGAAGCATGTGCCTGAATCCACTGAGCCCTTCACTGGCCCTCTTAACCAACTGTTAAAGAGTTCATTCCATTGAAGAACTTTTTTTTTTTTAATTCTGTTAAAGAAATGGTACACCTGTTAAAGGTAAATGTTATGTGTAAAGAAGGCTTTCATTATATTTATGCTTTTGTTTGATGTGTGTGTTCTGTCTATCCAAAATTCACGCCCTGTTTTAGCATTGGGGGAGGGGCTGCTGAGATCCCTGAGAAGATAACAGTTCAAGCGGAGCTAAAGAAATCATATGTGACTTTTGACTTTCTGAAAACAGAAAGTAATTGAAAAATAACACCAGGGTTCAAAGAGTTTTATGTTTGCCTTAATACAGAGGAGATAGTACCAGCACCCTGGAGGTTGAGGCAGGTGCCTCTCTCTGAGTTCTTGGCCAGACTGGTCTACATAATGAGTTCTAGGACTGTCAGGACTACATAGAGCATTCAGTGTTATTCCCTATGAGAAATACAGAAACTGGTATAAATGCCCCACCAGAAGAAAAAAAAAAAAACAAACAGCACAGAGAAGAACAAATTGCTTGTTGTTAATATGTGTGTGTACTTATTCTTCTGCTCATGGTAAACTCTGAGAGAAATATCGAGGCAAGTGTTCCCACACCTAGAAGTTAAGAATTAATGCAACAGATTTAAAACTTCGCTGTAGTTTCCGAATACGTTTACATTTGAACAGGAAGAAGATTCAGAACTTTGCTTAATTTCATAGTTTTGCTTATCAAATATAAAAAAAAAAAACTGGGATTCTGGTCACAGACAACGTCTTGTCATGCAGATACACACATACTTGGCAGAGCCACTGAACAAACGAATAGGGAAGCCATAGTCTGACGCATTTTTCAAATATTTTAGTCAAGGTTCCAGAGCAGTCTTGAAACAAAAGCATTGCTTGTCATAGTGAATAAAATTAGTTTGGATATCACTTATTTTTTGTGCTTCACTTCACAAAGTACTTGGAACTTCCTTTTTGCTAGAAGCTCAAACACCTCCACCCCAGGAGCTACATTCTTAAAAGAACATCTCTTGGTTAGCACGTTTGGATTTTCTTTGTATCCCAGAATATAGACTTGGTCTACAAATAATTATTCTGCTAGTGGTCATTTGTGCCTTGGAAGGGAAATTGGCTAAATCTGGAGACTGAAGAACATCCAAAGAGAAAGAAACAAAGGACAACAAGAAAACAAAGACTTATTACATAACTGGAACATATCAAGCATCACTGTAGAAACCTAGAAATGTGATTCAGGTTGAAAAGTCCATATGATGGAACTGTCCCACTGGGACCATGAACATACGAAAAAATCAAGGTTTAACCTCCAACACATTAAAACAACCCATCCTTTAGGTGGAAGACCTGTCAGTAGCTGCTGATTAGCTGAAATGAAGTTTTTTTTCAGTGCTTTTGGTTCTCTTGTTTTTTTTTTTCCTCTAGAAAATTGCTTTACCCCATTGAATAAAATGCTCCCCCCCCCCCATAAGCATAAGCCAGTTCTTGCAAAAGAGCACGTGCCTCCTTTCCCTCCAGCCAGGATTTGGAACAGCAGAAGACAAAACAGATTGTTGACTATACCCAAAAATTTGGGGGCTAGATTTTGCTGCTGTTGCCTCTGACGTTGAACAAAACCTCAGATTGCATATTTGTTGTTCTTAGGACAAAAAAAAAAACCCTTATTTTTGGAACAATGTGGGTGGGTTTTAAGGAACTCTTCTGTTTTTGTTTTTTAAACATTTGGTAAGAAGACACTTGACTTTGAAATTTATTTTCATATGTACCAGCTTGAGAGAGCTGACCTCCCACCTTCATTCAAGCTACCTTGTCAGCTTCCATTTTTAACTAAGTAATCAACTAGTTGACATAACTTTCTTATTTTAAAAGCATTCATATGGGAGTAATTTAGCCTTCTCTCTCTTTTTTATCAGGTTGAGTGTTAATTATTTTGATCTGCCTCTTGAATGGTGGCTCCTTAATAGTAATATTAGTCACAGATGCTTTGTCGGTGCTCAACTCCAGGTTTTTTGATTCAATGTTCCATAGGTCACAAAACATTTTTCTGAGTAAAATGATTTATTTACATCCTAATTCTCAAATTCTTGCTTCCCCCAATTCCTTACGATGATTAAATCCTTAGTAGCATACTGTTAACTAGTTATTTGCTAGGCAAGAATCATCATCTAAACAATTGTATTATATACAGAAATAATGATTTTTTTTCCTCCAAAGCAGGCTGTGCAAATGTTGCAGCATTTTAATTCAGTTTAAATTCATTTTGAAGAGAACAGTGCCATGAGTTGAATAGTTGTGTTACAATTCACCATGCAAGGAAGTATATAGCTCCATAGAGTGACTCTTACTGTCCCAAGTGTCCAGACTCTTCATACAAGTTGTTCTCATCTTCTACACTCAGATCTCAAATCATGTGTTAAATTCATGAAATCCTTGTTGAGTCGGGAATGTGGCCCAGTTGTAAAGCATATATGCAATCATGAGCCAGGTCTTGGTTCAGTTTCCAACACCATTCCAAAAGAAGTGAATCACACTGATCCCATTTCTTCTACATGTTCTGTAGTACCACAACATATCATCTAAATGTTTTGTTGGTTCATTTTCACTCTTTTAAGATTTTTAAGAGCATGATAATTTACTGTCTAGGACTATATAGACAAATAATTAACATTATTTTCATTTGTTGTTATAGTTCCTTAACTTTGTTCATGTATCTAAGTGTACAGCCTACCTTAAACATAGTAATCATAGCAGGTCCCACAAATTACAGTCCTCACCATTCTACGAAACTCAGAAATTAATTTCATTCTACACAAATTAATGTCATATAAAACCATTCCTTTAATCTCCTCACAGTGAGGCACACAATTTAATCCTTGTTAACACTGTATGTTTGCTTTAAATCTTGCTGCTGCGTTCCTTCATGCAATCAAGTGCCCAAAACTAGCATATCAGTTACATTTTTCTTCTGTAAGAGAGGTTTTGACCTTTTTATACCCTGTAGGGCTTTTGACCCTGGTTCCTGGTTCTTTTTTAAATATTAATTACAGTTTTTTCACTTTGTATCCCAGTTGTAGCCCCCTGCTTTATTCCCTCCCAATGCCACCCTCCCTCCCTGGTTCCTGTTATTTCTTATACTTCTGTTAAGCTGGCAGTTCTCATAGAACCACTGTCACTTCAATGAGATAAGTAGAATCTGTCTTAAGTGATCTTGAGCTTTTCCCCATTGGACAATGTGAGGTAAGGAAAGAAGTCTAACATAGTATTACAATGCACTGGATAAAGACTGATATGAAAACCTAGTCAAGGATGTCAAAAATGTATTTGAGGGTGGCCTCAAACTCACTATGTAGCTGAGGATAAATTTGAACTTCTGATCCTCTGATATTACAAGTAGAAGCTGTGGCACACCTTGTATATTTGGTGCTGAGGATGGATCCCAGGGCTTCATGCATGTTAGATATACCAAATATATAAGCTATATCCATAGACTCCAAAGTCACTCTTATTAGTATCTTCTTGAAGTGTGTCCTGGCTTGAACTTATAATTTATGGTCATAATATGGATATAAAATATTCAGAAATATTTTAAGTGCTTCGGGGAAAAGGGTTACAAGATCTTCATATTACATAACATGACCTATTTGACAACTGAGGTAGCAAGTTGGTTGTCTCAGCAGGGTGCCTACATTGTAGGAGAGCAGGGGGCAGAAATTTTAAGTCATATAGATTGAGCATCCCTAGCCTGAAATTTTCAAAGTCTGAAACTTTTTAAGCACTTACATGATTTCACAATTGGAAAACACTACTCCTGGTCTCAAATAGGTCAAAGTAAAAATACAGGTTCACTAAAAATACTGTATAAAATCAGTTCCAGGTATGTGTGTGATAAGGTGTACATAAAATAAATTGGTTTGTATTTAGACCCGGGTCTCATCATCAAGATGTCTAACATGTATGCAAATATTACAAAATCTGAAAAGCTCTGAACTTTGAATAATTGCTGATCCAGATAAGACATACTTAGTTTGTGGAGAACCGGATGGATGGATGGATGGATGGATGGATGGATGGATGGATGGATTGGATGGGTGAAGAGATTATAGTGTGTGGTAGGTAGGTAGATAGGTAGATGGTAAGCAAACAGACAGACAGATCATGCAGAATGGTGCCTGGCTCTGATGACATGTTACCCACCTGAGCATCCCTTACCCCTGCCCTGGCTGCACATGTAGAAGAAGAAAAATCCAGGATTTGTACTACAAAAAGGAATTCTGTGGATGGATTCTCAAAGACCTGCCTCCCTCCATACTTTGCTTCTACATGGAAATTCAACACAAAATATGTATCCATCAAAGACCTCTTGATCTTTCTGTGTTTGAAATAAAAGATGAAGTGAGTGTGTGAGAGAAAGAGAGAGAGGTGAATGAGGGAGCCACAAAGCTGCTTTTTTGTTTTTTAAAACCGGATGGAAAACTATAGGCTAAAGTATGAATTATGGTTTTGAGTGCAATGTTCAAAGATGCCTAGGGATCATCACAATACTCAGTTGTGTGAAAGTGTCTAAACTCTGTAGAGTAGGTATTCTGGAATCAGATTTATGTGTTTACAATTACAGCATATGGCTCAAGGGCCTAGGAACTACTATAAGACTGATTCCTGGACTATGCTGGATAACCTTGAATCAGTCATTTAATTCTTCTGTGTCCTGGGGTCACTTTTGTACTTTCTGAGGCCCAAGGTTGGGTTAAGAAAGGCAATTGTTTCATTTCTGGAGCTGCAACCACTTGCCTCCCCTTTACCAGATAAAACAGGAGAGGTCATGAAGGCTTTAAAGTGTCTTAAGTTCCACCCCTTTGCCTGGAGCATGAGGAGACTCAGGATGTGGAGTGAGTTTTTTGGCAAAGGCATGCAACCTAAGACTACCCAGTGTTAAGAAGGTCCAGGCATGTTTTTGCTGCCTGAACCTGGATAGCCTGCAGGCCTGCAAGAGTTATTTTTAGTTCCAGGGCACTAGGGTGGGTCAGCTTCTTTTCCAGGGCAGTGTTGTAAAGTGGAGCCTTGAGTGGCAGGGCCCTCTGGGCAAGCTTTGAGTCAGGGCAGGATGGGGTCTTGGGCCAGGCCTGGCTTAGTATAGAGAAACTTAGATATTTGGGCATCAGTGGTTAGGAAAGTTAAATTGCTTACTTCTTAGTAGGATAGCATTGTCAAGATACCTAGATTAGCGGGTAGCAGTTTGTAGCTACACGCTGAGAGAGTGCAATGCAAGTATCAAGAATGACATTGACCATCATAGCTTTCAGTTAGAAAATGCCTTAGCCTATAAAGTCTAGATTTGGGGGATGGAATTTTCTGGTCCACTGAAGAATATCCCTGCAGTTGAGGATGTGGAGCCCCAAGTGTAGATCTGGACAGTAATGTAAACAGGTTCTGTCAGTCTCTCTGATTTCCCAGCCAATGATTATCTGCATACTTGTAAGAATTTCATTTCCTTCATCAGTTACAACTGGTTCCTTCAGAATTAGAGTCTTTTAAAAGGAAAATTACGTAGAGTACTTTTTAGCTGGAAACCAGAAAAGGGGGTTCCAATTACTCAGGAAGCTGAGGCAGGAGGATTCCCTCCAGAGTGGGAGTATGTTATCCTGAACAACATAGTGAGATCCAGGACTTTTTAAAAGTACATTAGAGCTTAAAGTAGTTCATAGGACACTTCGTTTGACAGGAAAATTGATACCCACATACTCCCATCTTAAGAGGTAAGAATTTTAGAGATATGTAATTTGTGGAATTGGTCCTGTGGACCCACTTGTTGGGTCTGTGTTGAGTACTATTTTGGAAATATCTCTATCTTTCATAGGCTGAGGACCACAGAACTTGACCCATTAAAAACATGTTTATATGCTTTCATGCACATTTGGAATTCACTCTTGGAACTTGACACTGTGATCTAGTAATTTTTTTTTAATACTTTCAGTCATCACCCCAGTACGTACCTGGTTTGTGCCTCCATTGCACACTCTTGTTCTCTGAAACCTCAGAAGCTAGCTGATGAGGCCATCGTGATAGCATGCATACACTTGGAGGGGAGGGCAGTGACTGCGGTGCTGCTGTAATGGCCTTTCTGTTCTGCTCCTGAGGCCTTGCCTGTTAGGTTCACTGTGCAGCCACTTGCTGTTTCTGAACCCATTGCCCTCTGGCCTGCCAACTGCTATGGGCTGTTGCTTCATCTTTCTGCAGAGAAATGTAGGCAAGACAGCTGTGGCCATTTAGGAAAAATGAGTAACATGGAAAGTAGTGCATGTTCGAAAATTTTAACAGGCGTGTTTCCTTGTGTGTAGGCCCTGCTCCCCCCCCATCAGTTGGTAGGTTTTGAAGGTTTTTTGGGTTTGTTTTTTTTTTTTTGGAAAATAAAATAATTGTAGCTTTGGCTTATGTAAGGGAGGTGGGGATTCCCCAGCCATCAGTGTTCCTGAGACTCTTCCCTATTTCTGTGTGTGTCCAGCATCTGAATAAAACCAAACAAATTGAGTATGATGGAGATGTTAGAGGGTCTGCCTGGCTCAGGGACAGTCAAAATAGCCAGATCTCAAACCTCGCTACTCCTTAGGCAGGCCATCTCAACCCCAAAGCATGGTAAGCTATTGCCAAGAAATGGGGCTAGCCAGGGATAGGACGGTACAAAGACCCACACCAGACTCAACTCTTCAAGAGCAGAGCGTGGCTATTTTTTTATTTTTTATTTTTTTATCTTTGGTGCTTAACGCTGTGCCTTACTTCATTTGGCTAAACAATAAGTGCTTGTCGATGGACTAGATTTGGAGAGTGGGAGAGCTGTGCAAAGGAGGGAAAGCAAGCATGAGAGTGGCAAGAAGTTGAAGCTGCGGTAAAAGGATGAAGTTTTAACAGTTAGGTGGAAACCACAGGACAGCCACCGAAACTACAGCTGAAAGAAAAGAAAATACTAAATGAAAACGTTGGAAGTTAAAAAAGAAAAGAAAAGAAATTGGTTTTTGGCTGTGGGGCTAAAATCCTGCAGCTGTAATCAGGGGAAAGGCTCTGCCCAGCAGCTGGAGTAGTGAATAAAAAGAATTTGGGGAGGGAAAAGAAATCAACAAGTTCTGTGACTTTCTTAAGAAAGGCCAATTGCTGCCTCCCACCATCTTTTGAGAAGAAGGACATTCAACCCACCCATGCCAGGCTCCTAAAATAGCTTGATCATGTTTGCACTCACTGTATTACGAGAGTGTCTCGATATAGCCTGGGACTGTTTTGAATTGCTTAGTGACTAGGAAGCCCATTTTTTTAGCTGTGCTCGAAACACTGGGTATTCTTAGAATTTCAGCTGCATTCACGTCTAGATATCTTGGGGGATAATTTGTTGTGTTCTGATCCTAAGAGCTGATTACGTGTTCCCTCTCCCCTTTTTGAAAGATATAATTCACACGAAAGTTATCAAGAGGGAGAGTCACGCATTCTCTTACTATTTGTTGTACTTTTACAATTTTGTGTGTGAGCTGACGTTCAGACTGCAACATTTTAGGTTGAAAACGGGAAGTCGTGACTAAATTTAAGTATGTTCTCTTACTTGAGGGATCAAAACCCTTGTTTTGGAGTGCTTTGTGCCTTGGCCTTCACTCCCAATTTAAATGACATTGTTATCTCTGATGACCTGAGTAGTAGGAATGTCAGCTTGTAGAGACAAATGACACATTAAGTTTCTGTCATTGGCCCACATGTCTGTGTATAACGGTTTCCCATAGATAGAGATTGATGGCTTATGTACTCATCAGCCCAAACCCAGATAGATGCTCAAGAAAATTAGAACCCTAACGTGGTAGTGGGGAGCTTGTTATAACTTTGGAGACTCATAAGGTTTCAGTGTTCTGAAGAAGTTAATATTTCATTCCACATCAGAATAAAATTAAAATAATATATACCATATATGTTTGGAATAAGGGAAAGGCTTTGGGGGGGGGACATGTTCATAGCAGCATTAGGCCAATGTAAATATGAGCTACTTGTATATCAAATGATGAGTGGCTTAACAAAATGGTATACCCATGCAACAGAATGTTAGATAGCCATACACACAACAAAAAGGAATAAAGTACTTACACATGGCATGACTTGGATGGACACTTAAAACCTTATGCATTGTGTCTGCGTTGGGGGCGGGCGAGTCAGTTCTGGAAGACTGCACTGTGCATGGTTCCTTTTAATGAGCTACCTAGAAAAGGATGGGCAAATGCAGAACAGCAGAAAGTCAACAAGCACTTGTTTAAGGCTGCCAAGATTATGGGCTTTTTTGGGTGGTGGTGTTAATGAGAGTGGTTTGAGAATTGTACACTGATAATAGCTAAATTGTGAGTTACATTTTAATTTGAAAAAGGTCTAATGTGGCAAGCAAGCAACATACCCAATGGCACATTACTTACGAATCATCCTTTTTGTTTGGCTCTCTTCTAATGTTTAATACTAGTTAATGTGGGCTTAAAAAATTTATGTAGAGCCAGGTGATGGGGTACATGCCTGGAATCCCTGTACTTGGGGAGGCGGAGGCAGGTGGATCTCTGTGAGTTCGAGGCCAGCCTGGCCTACAGAGTAATTTCCAGGACAGCCAAGGCTACATAGAGAAACCCTCTCTCGGGAGGGAGGGGGGAGGTTACATGGGCTGGAAAGATGAAATGCCTCAGTGTTTAAGAACACTGGCTGCTCTTCAAGAGGATCCCGGTTAGATTCCCAGCACACACAGGACACAGGGCGGGCCACAACTGTCTGTAACTTCAATTTCAGGGAATTTAGCCTCCTTTTTCACTGGTCTCAGGTTGGAGCACAGGATACCAAAGTGCTCATCCTGATGGAGTGTTTACATTGTGCAGCTTTGAATATAGTTCCTTCCACTTGCCTTTACATCTTCTTACGGAAATTCATCTGACAATCTTAAGCTCCTTCTGTGTCTCAGTGGTTTGAAATCTAGAGAGCAGTCATTTACACATAGGCAGTCTCCCTGTTTACATCCCTAAAGAGTAGAGGAAGATACTGAGAGGTGAGGAGTGAGAGAAAAGGGAAAGACATTTTTATTTTTCATTTGACAAAGGTTGAATATTTAGGGCAAGGTAAGAGAGAATGGAAATATATCTTTCAAAAAAAATAAAACAAAAAACTGACCCCTCCATGTAGTGTAGTTGAAACAGGCAGACCTTTCCAGTTTTCTGCTGTCATAGCTGTGACCACCATTTGTCACCTCCTCTGCCGCTAGCCTGCCTCTGCTATCTGACTCATCTCTTTTCTGTGGTGGGAGCAGCTGTGGGGTAGTGAGAGCTGGAGAGGAGGCAGGAAGCCTTGAGGACCACAGCAGTGATCATTCTTCCCTCAGAGAGGAAACAAGGAGTTTACAAGCTTTCACTGAAAAGTCAGCATTGTGTGGCTTCTCATGAAATAAATACTGTGTGCCATCACAGAAAGCTGTTTTCAGGACAGCCCTCACAGAGGATGCTTGTTCCTTCTAGAAATGCTGGCAGGATTGTAAGCTTTTCATCCCTCCTGTAGCAAGGCATTACTCTGGAGCTTTTAGTGTCTGATCCTGTTAAGAAGTAGAAAATGTTAAGAGGGCATTGTTCTCAAAAAGTGATCTCCAACTATGAGCTCTAAGTGCCATATATGATGACCACACACATGCACACACATGCACATCCATTTATAAAATGTCTCGTGGATTAGGAGTACTCATGGGTTATGCCAAGTTCAATATTATATCAATGTCATTTAAAACTATGACTATAATTCATCCATTCTCATATAGAACATTTGAATTATGTCTATGTTTTGTGTAGGTTCCAGATAGAGCATGTGGCATTTAGTATATTGGCGTTTAGAACATGAAAGAGTTACTCACTTTTTCTTTCCTGCCCCTTCCCTTAGTCAGTCCACATTCTTGAAGGTCTTTGCTTCCATCATCTGGAATTTAGAGTCCCTTTCTGCAAATCTGGTATTGATGTCACTTTTTCTCCTTGACCTTGGGGTCTTTCCATGTACAGGAACATGACTAGTACAATGCATGCAGCTTTGTTTTGTTGAGACACTGCTCTTTAGTCCTTAATGTCACCTAGGCACCATGTGGAGCACCTGGTCCATTTGACAGTGATTAGGGGCATGCTGTCCTGCTCCTGTGTGCATGCACTTTGAGATGGGCTCATTCCTCTCAAGCACTGTTCTTTTGTTCTGTTCCTGCCTGTTTAGGTTCTGCTCCATTCACTATGCCCAAGTTGCCTCAAGAGAAATGCGTTTAGCTGAAGTGTGTTCAGTGGATTTTTCACTTCTCACTTGGGAAACTGTGTGTGTGAAGACACAATTGAAGACACAATTTAAACCCACTCAGAAAACTAAACCTTATTTCCATGTTCACTTAACTCCTCTTCTAAATTTTTTTTTCTTTTTTTTACCTTGCTTTGCCAGTCAGCCCTCAAGTGTTTTGTCTCTGACAAAGATACTACACTTAGGTGGAGGGACCATTGTGTTCCTCCTTGGAACAGTTTGTAGATTCCAAATGTGTACCAAGCAGACCAGTTTTCCTTATAACCTCCCCCCCCCCCTATACTTTTCTACAAACATGTCTAGAACGTTTGTGCAACACTTGCAGCCTGTATCATGTGTTTGTTTTAGGTTTGTGTCTTCAAAATTATGTCTTGGGGACAGAATGGCTCAGTGGTTAAATGCCCTTGCCACCAGGCCTAATGACCTGAATTTGATTTCCAGGACCCACATGGTAGAAGGAGAAAACCTACCCCTTCAAGTTGTCCTCTGACCTCCAAAGGTGTTTGTGCCCACGTACATATGCCTATGTGCAAACACATTAAATAAATATAATTACAAGAAATAAATAAGACAAGATGGTTCAGTCAATAAGGGCACTGGCTGCCAAGCCTGACCACCTGAGGTCAATTCTGGAATCAGATGCGTTGGAGAGAGCTAACTCTGGAATGTTGTTCTCTGCCTCCACATATACATGTACACTGTGGCATGCATCATATGAACATGAGGACAAGAACGTGCACACACATAAAAGAAACACTGAAAAACAGTTATGTCTTAGTTGCATGGAGAGGTATCCCTGTAATTCCAGTACTTGGGAAGGCGGATCCAAGAGGATAGGGATCATGTGAGACCCTGTCTCAACCACCTTAAAAAAAAACACCCAAAACCCCAAATAACAACAACAAAACACACACACACACACACACACACACACACACACACACACAAAACACTCTTTGCACTTTTCCTGGGGAAATAAGGCTCAGTGCATGTGTCAGGCCTTGAGTTTATCTTCAGTACCACTAAAATAAAATTAAAAAGTTTTTTTTTTCTCTGAATGAAAATACTTTGTGTTAAGGTTTTTTTTTGTTATTGTTTTTCTGGAAAATTACTCTTTATGTACAAAATTGTCTTTCAAAATATTTTAAACATTTTCCATGAAAACAATTTCTGAAGTATTTGTTCTCCCACCCTATGAAAAAGATAGAAACCATAATCTATTAAAGAAGACTTGTTGAAGCCATCATTATGAAAATCAGCTAACAAATGCTCTTATAATGCAGTAATAGCCTTAGGGCTCTTTGAAGTATGAGGAACTGTGTGCCCCTAAGCTAAGTGGCCCCTGACTGTTCTGCTGCCGTTGCTTCTGCCTTCCTTTTCAGCTGTCACTTCTGCTGTCATTGATTTTGGTCCACTCTTTGTCCTTTTTAAACCCAGGGCAGAACTGAATGTCTAGAAATCAGATGGCAGAGTTGGTTAAATATGCAACTGAAGTATTTGTGTGCAAAATAAAAGCCTGTGTCCCAGAGGGTGGCTTCAGTCGTCTACAGTAAATTTCACAGGCTGAATGTTTCTTTTGCCTCCTTTTCTCTGGGGAGGGCTATTGGGGGGCTTGAGACCAAGACTTGCTCTGAGTGGTAGTTCATCCCCAAATCTGAACGGATGCTAAGTGAGTCATTGCTGTAGTTCCTGGGTTGTTTGCTGAGTATCTTGAACATAGCAATAGGCGATGCAAAGAACAGCTTAATTAAAAAAAAAAAAGAGGTCATATTTTTACATTTCCCTTCCTGAACCTTAGTTTCTTTCTGCACACCTTTTCTAGCTTCTTTAAAGGAAATCATCACTGACCCCAGCCTTTTTCTTGAACCTCAGATTGTTTGTTTTTTTTTTTTTTTTGGTATCCTTTAAAGTATGTTCAGTTATAATACACAGCAAGTTTTGCTAGGGCCTTCTGTTACATTTTAAGCATTGTTCATAAACTGTCCTAAACCTCTACACTCTCCTTGCCTCACCTGTCCCAGCGTCTCAGGGTTAAAAAGTGAACATGAGTTTCCCCCTTTGCTAAAATACCGGGTTGCCTCTTCTTCCCAAGCTTTCATTTTGCAAGTGTGCAGTGATTTCAACTTCCTTGTAAAGTTCCTCAGCCTGCTTGATATGGAAATGAGTCCTACTGGTTTCGACTTCCCAGGATCCCTCCTGGAAACCTTCTTCTGAATAGGAATCACATTGACAAGCACCAGTCTCTTGGGCGCAGTAGCTGTTTGTAAAGATAGCCTACACATGTTGGCCAAAACAATTTCACCCTTGAGTTATCTCCAAACTGGCTGGTGGAGACCATCTGGTCCCAATGATTTTTTGCTCCTGGCTGGGTGATTAGATGCAGAGCATCATGTTTACCGCTATTTCATCTATAATACCTCTGACCCACTCAATTCAGGGTTCTGCTTAGAAAAACTGTGACTCTCCTTACAAGACAAAAGAAGTCATTCAGTCACGTGACCATCTTTATTCTGGCCCTGTGACTGATGAAGCAGTTCCGCTAAATGGTTTCCTCCCTTTGATGAGAGAGAGAGAGAGAGAGAGAGAGATACAGAGATACAGAGATACAGAGATACAGAGATACAGAGATACAGAGATACGGAGAAACAGAAACAGGGAGGCACAGAGAGAGACACTTACAAACTCCTACTATTGGCTTTGGAATCTCTGTTGAAGTTGCTCCTGCCTAGATTTGATTGCGTGTTTAATCTGCTAGGGCCTTCTGGAATTTCTTTCTATCTCCAATATAGCTTTTTACTAAACAAAAACAAAACCAAAAAACAAACAAAAAAACATGACTGCTTTTGTCTTTTTCTAAAAAAAATATTTTTAACATTTATTTAGAGTGTGTGTGTGTGTGTGTGTGTGTATGTGCGTGTGTTTAGGTCATAGTTTATCTTTCTACCATTTTGGGCTCAGATGTAACTCAACTTGTCAAGCTTGGCAGCAAATAACCTTTATCCACTGAGCCATCTCACTTGTCTGTCTTCTGATTTTAACACACATTGAAGTTTTTGTTCTCTCTCCAGCTTACTCCCTCAAAACCTATGTACTTAGGAACTCTTAACTCAAGGCCTTGCATATGTATTAACAGTCCATTGTTCTTTTTTGAAGATTAAATTTATTCTTATGAGTTATATGTAAATGCGTGTAGGGTAGGTTATGTGCACGTGGGAATCCAGAAGAGAGCATAGAATTCCTTGGGGCTTATGCTTTTCTCCTGTTAAATGTTGTTGAATTATTAATGCTGTAATCATAATCACCCACTGGTTTATACAGTTTCTTGGTGTCCTAAACCCTATATAAACTTGGGATCAAGGCCAAGTTACCTCTGAGGCCACCTGCCCTTGTATGAATCTGTGAGTCTTATGCACAAATGGGAGAAGGTAATGGAAGGGCAATCTATACTACCAGGCTAAAATTGAGTAGAACAACACCTCTTTGACAAAGATATTTAAGTGATCAGGTGATAAGCTGACAGACACTCTGAGGTCCATAAACTCTCATCAACAACATCAAAAAAAAAGTTAATGAAGAAGTGCTTAAATGCTTATCATTTGTGTGGAGAGCTATCATTTTCATCTTTGTTCTCCCTTCCTTTGATGTGATAAGGAACAAAATCCTTCATCTCAGGGTGTTTTATTTATTTATATTTTTAGTTCTTATTTGACATACATTTACTCTTAGTAGACAGTCTGAACTTCTGAGTTACCTGCTTTTACCTCACAGAACAGAATGTTCTTTCAACAAAATGATTGCTATTAGGAAGAAATTGATCATCAGTCAGGGAAGTGCAGTAGGTACATTTTTGGGGGGCATGGAAAATTTAAAAGATCATGTGCATATTTAAATAAAATAACAGGATTGTTCTTTTTCATTTCCTTTAATTTTAGTTATGAGTAAGAATATGCTTGGATGCAAATAAAATGTATGTAGAAGTACTTGGATATTGACCCAAAATTTACTCCCTAATGTATTAGGTCAGACTATGAAATTGCTCATATGAGTTTACTTTAATACTTTCTCATTTAATCTAAAACTTTATTACAGCCTTTTTCTTTTTATTATTTTTTAATTTTTTTAAGACTGGGTTTCTTTCCCCTCCCCTGAGACAGGGTTTCTCTGTGTAGCCTTGGCTGTCCTAGACTCTCATTGTAGACTAGCCTAGCCTGGAACTTGGCTATTCACCTGCTTCTGCCTCCCTGAATGCTGAAATTAAAGGTGTGTGTCACTGAGCATGGCTATAAGAGCCATTTTTATTTTATTTTATTTTATTTTATCTTATTTTTTATTTTACTTTTTGTGCAATGAACATTTCTGAGGCTGTTTAATATACTAAAATAAATATTGATCAGCTGACAGAAAAATATGTTCCCCACATCACAAAAGCTGTTTTGAAAAAAGAATTTGCCTGCTGACTCTTTACAATCATGAGTTTTTTTAAATTAATTTATTTTTTATTAATTACAATTTATTCGCTTTATATCCCAGATGTAGCCCCCTCTCTCGACCCCTCCCTACCCCACCATCTCTTCCCTCTTCTCGACCCATGCCACTCCCCCAGTCCACTGATAGGGGAGGTCCTCCTCTCCTTCCTTCTGATCCTAGTCTATCAGGTCTCATCAGAAGTGGCTGAATTGTCTTCCTCTGTGACCTGGTAAGGCTGCACCCCCCTCACAGGGAAGTAATAAAAGAGCAGGCCACTGAGTTC
The DNA here is from genome assembly GCF_030254825.1 of Meriones unguiculatus. Lineage (NCBI taxonomy): Eukaryota > Metazoa > Chordata > Mammalia > Rodentia > Muridae > Meriones > Meriones unguiculatus. Next base: position 121,284,450 of record NC_083369.1, read on the forward strand.
ATGTCAGAGACACTCCCTGTTCCCATTACTAGGGAACCCACTTGGACACTGAACTCTCATGGGCTACATCTGTGCAGGGGTTCTAGGTTATATCTATGAATGGTCCTTGGTTGGAGTATCAGTCTCAGAAAAGATCCCTATGCCCAGAATTTTTTCTCTCTCTCCTTGTGGAGCTCCTGTCCTCTCTAGGTCTTTCTATCTTCCCCTACTTTCATAAGAATCTTACTTTCATAAGATTCCCTGCACTCTGCCCAAAATTTGGCTATGGGCCTCAGCCTCTGCTTTGATACCCTGCTGGGTAGAGTCTTTCAGAGGCCCTCTGTGGTAGGCTCTTGTCCTATTCCCTGTTTTTTCCTTCTTTCAATGTCTATCCTGTTTGCCTTTCAAAATGAAGATTGAGCATCTTACCTAGGGTCCTCCTTCTTGATTAGCTTCTTTAGGTGTACAGATTTTAATATCTTTACCCTATACTATGTGTCTAAAACCCACTTATGAGTGAGTATATACCATGTGTGATTTTCTGCTTCTGGGATACCTTACTCAAGATGATCTTTTCTAGTTCCCACCATTTGCCTGCAAATTTCATGATTTCCTTGTTTTTAACAGCTAAGTAGTATTCCATTGTGTAAATGTACACACTTTCTGTATCCATTCCTAAGCTGAGGGACATTTGGGTTGTTTCCAGATTCTGGCTCTTACGAATAAAGCTGCTACGAACATGGTTGACCAAATGTCCTTGTTGTTTACTTGAGCATATTTTGGATATATGCCTAGGAGTGGTATAGCTGGGTCTTGAGGAAGCACTATTCCTAATAGTCTGAGAAAGGGCCAGATTGATTTCCAAAGTGGTTGTTCAAGTTTACACTCCCACCAGCAATGGAGAGTGTTCCCCTTTCTCCACAACCTCTCCAGAATGTATTGTCACTTGAGTTTTTGATCTTAGTTATTCTGGTGGGTATAAGGTGAAATCTCAGGGTCGTTTTGATTTGCATTTCCCTGATAGCTAAGGATGTTGAACATTTCCTTCAGTGTTTCTCTACCATTCTATATTTCTTTATTGAGAATTCTCTGTTTAGCTCTGTACCCCGTTTTTTAATTGAATTACTTTGTTTGTTAGTTTTTAACTTCTTGAGTTATTTATATATTCTGGATATTAGCCCTCAGTCTGATACAGGGTTGATCAAGATCCTTTCCCAATCTGTAGGCTGTCGTTTGTTCTGAAGATAGTGTCCTTTGCTTTACAGAAGCTTTGCCGTTTCATGAGGTCCCATTTATTGATTCTTGATCTTAGAGCCTGTGCTACTGGTGTTCTGTTCAGGAAGCTGTTTCCTGTGCTAATGAGTTCAAGGCTCTTCCCCACCTCTACTTCTAACAGGTTAAGTGTGTGTGGTTTTATCATGAGGTCTTTGGAATTTAGTTCTGTGCAAGGAGATATGGATCTGTTTTACATTTTTCCACAGTTAGACCAGTACCATTTGTTGAAGATGATATCTTTTTTCCCTATGTATGGTTTTGGCATCTTTGTCAAAAATCAGGTGTCCGTAAGTGTGTGGATTTATTTCAGGATCTTCTATTCGATTCCATTGATCCACCAGTCTGTTTCTATGCCAGTACCATGCACTTTTTATTATTGTTGCTCTATAGTACAGCTTGAGATCAGGGATGGAGATACCTCCAGGAGATTTTTTTTCTTGTTTTTCAGAAGATTTTTTATTGTAGAGGATTGTTTTAGTGTTTGGGGTTTCTTGTTATTCCATATGAAGTTTAAAATTTTTCTTTCAAGGTCTGTAAAGAATTGTGTTGGTAATTTGATGGAACTGCATTGAATCTTTAGATTGCTTTTGGTAATATGGCCATTCTTACTATATTAGTCATGCCAAGCCATGAGCATGGGAGATTATCCATCTTTTGATATGTTCTATTTCTTTCTTCAGAGACTGGAAGTTTTTTTCATGTAAGTGTTTGACTTACTTGGATAGAGTCACACTAAGGTATTTTATGTCCTTTGTGGCTATTGTGAAGGGTCTTGTTTCTCTAATTTCTTTCTCAGCCCATTTGTCTTTTGTATACAGGAGGGCTACTGATATTTTTGAGTTAATTTTGTATCCAGCCATTTGGCTGAAGGTGATTATCAGCTATAGGAATTCCCTGGTAGAATTTCTGGAGCCATTCATGTATACTGGCATATCATTTACAAATAGTGATACTTTGACTTATTGCTTTCCAATTTGTATCCCCGTTATCTCCTTTAATTGTCTTATTGCTCTAGCAAGGACTTCAAGAACTATTTTGAAGAGATACGAAGTGAGTGGTCATCCTTGCCTTGTTCCTGATTTCAGTGTGATTGATTTTAAGTTTCTCTCCGTTTAATTTGATGTTGGCTGTAGGCTTGCTGTATGTATGTTGGCTTTACTATGTTTAGGTAAATGCCTGATCTCTCCAAGATTTTAAACATGAATGGGTGTTGGATTTTGTCAAATGCCTTTTCAGCATCTAAGGTGATTATCATGTGGTTCTTTTCTTTCAATTTGTTGATAGGGTGGATAACATTGATGGATTTCCGTATTATAGTGAACCACACCTGTGTACCTAGGATGAAGCCTATTTGGTCATAGTGAATGAAATCTTTGATGTGTTCTTGTATTTGCTGTGCAGTATTTATTTTTTATTTTTTATTTTTGCATCAGTGTTCATGAGGGAGATATGCTTGAAATTGTCTTTCTTTGTTGGGTCTTTGTGAGGTTTAGGTACCAAGGTGACTTTGGCTTCATAGAATGAGTTTGGTAATGTTCCTTCTGTTTCTATTTTATGGAATAGTTTGAAGAGTATTGGTGTTAGCTCTTTGAAGGTCTGGTAGAATTTGGCACTGAAATCATCTGGCCCTGGGCTTTTTTTGGATGGGAGACTTTGATAACAGCTTTTATTTTCTTAGGAGATATAGGACTATTTTAATTTATTTACCTTGTTTTCATTGAGCTTTAGTAGTGGAATCGATCAAGAAAATTGTTCATCTCATTTAGATTTTCAAATTTTGTGTTGTACAGGCCTTTTTTTTAAAAAAAGATTTATTTATTATATATAGAATGTTTTGCCTGTATACCGGAAGAAGGCATCACATCTCATTATAGGGAGTCAACATGTGGTTGCTGGGAATTGAACTCAGAACCCCTGGAAGAACAGCCAGTGCTCTATAACCTATGAGCCAGTACTCTACCTCCCCCATGTAGTACAACCTAATGATTGTTTGGATTTCCTCAGTGTCTGTGGTTATATCCCCCTTTTCATTTTTTATTTTGTTTGTTTGGATGACGTCTCTCTGCCTTTTAGTTGCTTTGGCTAAGGGTTTGTCTATCTTGTTGATTTTCTCATAGAACCAGCTCTTGATTTCATTGATTCTTTGAATTGTTTTATTTGTTTCAGTCCTGCGTTTGCTTATTTCCAGCTGTCTACTCCTCTTGGCTGTGTCTGTACCTTTTTTTCCTAAGGCTTTCAGGTGACCCGTTAAGTTTCTTGTAAGAGATGTTTCAAATTTCTTCTTGAAGGCACTTAGTGCTACGAACTTTCCTCTTAGCACTACTTTCATTGTGTCCCATAAGTTTGGGTATATTGTGCTTTCATTTTTATTGAATTCTAGGAATACTTTAATTTCTTTATTTCTTCCCTGACCCAGCTGTCATTGAGTAATGAGTTGTTCAGTTTCCATGTGTGTGTAGGATTTTGGTATTTCTTTTGCTGTTGAGGTCCAGTTTTGGTCAGATAGGATACAAGGGATTATTTCAATCTTTTTGTATCTGTTGAGGCTTGCTTTGTGACCAGCTATATGGTTTATTTTGGAGAAGGCGCCATGAGGTTTTGAAAAGAAGGTAATTTTTTTGTGTTTCGGTGAAACTTTTTGTAGATGTATGTTAGGTGAATTTGATTCATGATCTCTGTTAGTTATTGTTTTTGTTTGTTTGTTTTTGTTTATTTTCTGTTTTCTTGAACTGACCTTTGTTGAGAGTTGGGTGTTGAAGTCTCCCACTATTAATATGTGGGGATGTATGTTTTGTTTAAGTTTTATTAATGTTTCTTTTACAAATTTGAGTGCTCTTGTAGTTGGGGCATAGATGTTCAGGATTGTGATGTCTTCTTGGTGGAATTTTCCTTGATGAGTATGATGTGACCTTCTCCATTCTTTTGTTTAATTTTGGTTCAAAGTCTATTTTATTAGATATTAGAATGGGTACTTCTGCTTGCTTCTTGGGACCATTTGACTGGAAATGCGTCTTCCAGAACTTTACTCTCAGGTAATGTCTATCTTTGTGACTAGATGTGTTTCTTGTATGCAAGAGATTTTTGGGTCCTGTTTACGCACTCATTCTGTTAGTCTGTGTCTTTTTATTGGAGAGTTGAGTCCATTGGTGTTGAGAGAGTGGCTGTTAGATCCTTTGATTTTGATATTGGTTGTGGTAGTGTTTGTGTGCTTGGCTACTTTTAGTTTTGCTATAGTGAGGTTATTTATTTCCTGTGTTTTCCTGAAAGTAGTTAGTTTTCTTGGGTTGTATTTTTCCTTCTAGTATCTTTTGTAATGCTGGATTTGTGGGTAGGTTTGTTTAAATTTGGATTTGTTGTTGAATATCTTGTTTTCTCCATCTATGATGACTGTGACTTTTTTTGGTTATAGTAGCCTGGGCTGACATCTGTGCTCTTTTAGGTTCTGCATGATATCTATCCAGGCCCTTCTGGCTTTCACAGTCTTTGCTGAGAAGTCAGGTTTGATTCTCGTGGGTTTGCCATTATATGTTACTTGGCCTTTTTCCCTTGCAGCTTTTAGAATATTTTTCTTCGTTCTGTATACTTACTGTTTTGATTATTATGTTGCTGGAGGATTTTCTTTTCTGTTCTAATTCTGTAAGTATCTTGTATGCTCATAGGCCTGTCCTTTAAGTTGAGGAAATTTTCTTCTATGATTTTGTTGAAAATATTTTCTGGGCTTTGGAGATGGGAATCCTCTTTTTCCTCTATTCGTGTTATTCTTAGGTTTTGTCTATTCATGTTGTCTTGGATTTCTTGGATGGTTTGTGTCAGGAATTTTTTTTTTTTTTGGCTTTATCATTTTCTTTGACAGATACATCGATTTCTTCCATTGTTTCTTCTGCACCTGAGATTCTTTCTTCTATCTCTTGTAGGGTGTTGGTTATGCTTACTTCTGTACTTCTGTTTTCTTCCCTCAGGTCTTCCTCTCCATGATTTCCTCTGTTTGCATTTTATTGATCCAGTTCTATCTTCAGATCTTGAACCATTTTGTCGATTTCTTTCACCTTTCTGGCTGTATTTTTCTTCAGTTCCTTCACCTGTTTGTTTGCACATTCATTTGTTTCTTTTATTTCTTTCAGTGACTTAGTCATTTTTTCTCTGAAAGCCACAAATTCTTTGGTTGCATCATCCTGTATTTCTTTTCAGATGGCCATTCTCTGTTTTTCTTTATCTTCCTCCATTTCTTTATGGATGGCCATAATCTGTTTGACTTTATCTTCTTCTATTTCTTTATGCATTTTGTTTCCTCCATTATCCCCATCATAAGTGTAGATGTAAGGTCATCTTCTTGAATTTCAGTTATGTTAGGGTGTCCAGGTCTACTTGCCCCTAGATAACTGGGTTCTATAGATGCCATATTGCTTTGCTTTTTGTTGGTTGTGCTTTTACATTGGCCTCTACCCAGCTGGCTGTCTCGGGTGTTGGCTGGTAGTTTCTGGTGCCTGCTTAAATCCTGGGTTGGGGAGAATTCCCTTGGCAGGATTCTGAAGGAAGCCTCCTCAGATTTTTGGCTATGGTCAACCGAATGGCGGGGCCTCTCAGGAATTGCCACAGTTCACCACAGGCGTATGGATCTGTGTGGTAACTGTGGTCTTTGGTAGTCAGGGGGTCTGTCCTCCCACCAAGAGAAGTCCTGAAAACAGCTGCCCTGCCTCTGCGTTTCTTGTTCTGAATTTGTTGAACTGCTGCTGCTGCTCTTACACTGTATTTGCTAGATGCAGCCAGCTTGAAGAACCAGGGAGCCTGCTGACTGGTTACTTTAACTATAGATAACTGGTTGCACCTTGGAGCAGTATCTGGGGCTGATCCAGTGGCTCTCAGGCTTCTGTAGGTCTGAGGTTGGAACTCTGTGCCCCAGTACCCAAGCGGTAATCAGTGGCAGGTGAGCACAGCACTCATGAGTGCAGCAGGAGGCTACTGTCTGGAGTCTGCTAGAGCCTGGACCCTTCAGGAACCCAGAAACTTTTCTGGAAGTGGGTGTCCTGAGGTTGGAGGTTTCTCCCACCTTGAGGTTTCCTATAGACAGGGAGATGCAGTATGTGGTGTTTGGGGGTCCACAGTTCTGTCTGGGATAATGAGTAGAGCAAGCAATCTCAGGCGATAACAGCCATTTTTCAAAATAAAAATTCTAGTGAATTAATTGTAATTAATAAAAAAGTAAGTAAATTTTAAAAATATTGATTCTATAGCCCATATTTCTAAAACAGTATTACAGGGATAGTTTTGTTTTTGGATAATGTGAAATTGTTGGTCGTTAGCTCAGCTGCTAAAATCGTCGTGTATTGCTCCTGTGAAGGACACAGCTTAGGTGGATCACAACTGCATGTAACTCCAGCTCCTCAGGGGTATTTGACATTTCAGGTCTCTGGAGAACACATGTGTTCCAGCATGTGTGTGCATATGCTCACATGACTACACATACAACTTCCAAAAGTTGTAAAAACAAATCTTTAAAGAGAAGTGTTTTTAAGGCTACTTAATATTAAAACACAATCACCACTTTTTCATCATTTAAGTTATCAGAAGCACAGAGGCAGAAACCTATAACGTCTTCTAATGTTCATAATAATAGTTAGTATCTTTCTTATAGTGTTAAAGATGGAACCCAGAATTTTAGCCAGTTTTTTTTTAAGTTCTAACATGCACACTATATGTAATTACCTACCTTCTTGAGTAGCTATTCCTTGGTTACTGACATGTTAATACAGTCTGTTGAGATAGTTGAAGGAAATTGAAAGGAGGGTAATGGTGTTGCCAGCCTGCCTGACTGTCTGAGTCCAGAATGTACAGAAGGAGAGAAACCGCACCCTCAAGTTGTCCTTTGACCACCAGAGATGTCAGACCCAAAGGGTGCTCGCATCCATGTGCATGCATACACAGACATTAAATAAATAATGTAAAAAATGAGCACATTCATGCTACTAGAAGGATTTTAACAACTAAACAAAAAAAAATGCATTCTGTTTTACCAAAAGCCTCACATTTGCCAAACATGTATTCTGCTCTTGCTTTGTCTTGCCCTGTGTCCACTGCAAAGTTTTTAAAAACTTTTGTTTTGGAGACAGGGTCTCTATGTAGCCCTGGATGTCCTTGAACTCTATTTAGACCAGGCTGCCTTCAAACTCAAGAGATCTGCCTGCCTCTGCCTCCTGAGTGCTGGATGAAAGGTGTGTTCCAGTGTGCTCAGCCTGAAATGGTTTTCAGGCGTAGGATGATAAGTTACTTTTCTCATTGTGGCAAATACTCTTGACAGGGCCTCTTAAGGAAGGGTTTATCTTGGCCAACAGTTTGACAGTCCCCGTCACAGAAGGGAAGGTGTGGCAGCAGGAGCATGAGGCTCACTTCGTGTCCAGTGGGGGGTGGGGAGATGAGTGCCTGTGCTCAGCTTGCTTTCCCATTTTTATTCAGTTTGGAACCTCAGCCCATGGGATGGCACCACCCATATTCATTCTTTTCTCCTCCTGCTCTAAGCTTAATGGAAACTTTCATGTACATGCCCACAGATATGTTCCCATGGTGACTCTTGGATTCGATTGAGCTGACAGTCAAGATTAGCCATCACAGGCCCTGAAATATGTTCTGTTTGATTTGTGGCCAATTATGGAATTACTGAGATTCGTAGCATAATAATGAAGTGATGAAATATCACCAGACTCTACCCTTTCTCTTACTGACAGGTTTTCAGGCTAAGTAGAAACTCCCAAGTTGGTGCTGCCATGAACCTTTTATGGTGTCATATGAAATAAGACTGAACCATAGCTCATTTCTTTGTGTGTGTGTGTGCGTGCCTGTTTGTGTTTACAGGTATGTAGAAGTCAGAGTCAACATCAGATAGCCTCTATTATTTTTTTTTTTCCCTTACAATTTTCTTTGAAACAAGAGGCTCTCCTTGAGAAGCAGGAACTCAACAATTCGGCAAAACTACCTGGCCAGAAACCCCCAGGTATCTCACTTCCACACTTTTCCCTAGCCTCGGGATTATAAATACACAGATGCCAAGGATCTGAACTCCTGTCATCATGGACCTGTTCACCGAGCACTTTCCAAACTGAGCTGTCTCCCTAGCCCTCAAGTAATGGTGCATCGCTAATTTCATCTGTTTACATGGCTAGCCTGTTAACCCACTAGAGTATTGGGCAAAGTCCATCTGCTCACCAAATTTTAATTGCTGTAATGAAATCTCTGAGGCAGACTAGCTTTAGGAAGGACAGAAGTTTAATTAGCTCATAGTTCAGGAGATTCAAAGGTTTGGTACTGGTCTCTGCTTAGCTCTGTCAGAGGTCTCTTGCAGATGGTGTCACAGAGTGAGCAGCTTGTTTAGGAGGAAATCCACCCTCGCAGGAAATCAGAGAGGATGGGCTTCTATAATTTCTCCAGACAGTCTACCCAAGTGACTTCCTGTTAGGTTCCTCTTCTTACAGATTCACCTCAACTGTGCCACAATAGAGCAAGTCTCCAACATACAAGCCCTATGAGACCTCATACTGTATTCAGACCATAGCAGCTAACTGGTATTTATATTGAGCTGTATTCATTGTCATATATTAAAAAGTAGAACCAGAAACATAAACCCGTTTTCCGAATAGCCTGTTTGAACTTGTCCTGTTTTATGCAACCAGTTTACAGAAATCAACACTTAAAAGGCTGGACATACATAGTTTTATCTTAGCTTTTGAAAACTTTATTGTCCTACATTGAAATGGAATAAATTGGATATGGTAAATGTATATGGTGCTAGAATTCTGTATACAATCTAGGATCATGTTATTTTGACTCAGTATTAAAGGACAAGGTCAAACGGATTAAAAATGTGGCATAGGACATTTTATTCTGTTCGTTTATACTTCTAGCTAGTGTTTAAAACTATACTGCAGTGTTTGCACATTCAAATAGATAATTATGGCATTGACAAGTATTAGCTTTAAGATGAGGCTAGTGTTTAGTTCAGTTGTTATTTATTCTCATCCTTGAAGGCAGATTCTAAAAATTGTTCCTTCCTGGTTACCATGGGATCAGAGGAACTACACTGAGGAGGTCACTTTATTTTTTTATTTCCCTTTGAAGTACTTTTAAGTATACTCTTAAAATATATCTTGAATGACATACCATTATTCATTTCCACATAGGATAAAACACATCCAAGGAGAGGAGACAAACACAAGTATATTCAAAGACTTACTCTTTTCTGGCAGAAGATCTGGTACAAAAGTCACTCCTTGAATTTTCCAATTGAGACTGTATTTATTGCCCTTCTTCTCTGAGAAGGGTCATTTTAATAATTTTTGCTATCACATCAAAGACTTCATAATTATACTCAATAATTGCAGTAGTGATGCTGTGTGCCATCTGCAGGCTCTGTGTAATGGAAACTAGGGAGGAAAACAGATCACTATGCTTGGTGGGAATTACCATGGCTTTGGTGCCAGGTCACAATTTGCATCAGTTAGAGGTGACTTTCCCATTACTGGGTAGTGCAGGGTCGTATACTTTCCTTTTCTTTTTCTCCCCCTGGCATATCCCAGTCATTTCTTTCTCCCTCACTTCTGTCTCTTAGTTGCTACAGTCCTGAACCACCCACTCTGCACGATCATAGCTCATCCTAAATTGACAAAGGGCCAGCCACATTCTGGGAGTGGTAGGTTAATTGGAAAGTCTTTGGGTTCCAATGATGATGACAATAATTGCTTTATGAATCAATAGTTGGCCTCAAAATTTTGACCCCCCCCCAAATTTACAGCAGCCAAGTTGGAAGCTTATGCTACCAGCATGCACTCACCCAGTTGCTCCAAGCCATATAAAATTGACTGATAGTCTGAATTTGTGAGCAGTGGGTCTCAAGCTTGTCTCTTGGCCAGATTTCTCAAGTGCCTCTGTCTCCATCAGATCCTATGGCAGACACCACCATTTTACAGCAATTCCAGTTTCAGCCCTTCTTCCTTCATCCCTGTGCAGAACGGAAATGGAAGTACAGAGTCCTTCAAGTTTGGTTGTCTGACAGTTCTACAGTAAAGAGAACAAGGCCATCTACATATTTGCACTGGCTCTATGGCGGTGGCGTGACTAAGGAGCCGCAGTCTGGTATTTGAAGATTGCCAGAAATTGAACAAGTTTGTAGGGACTGGAATACATAGCAAATGAGTTTTTGTCTTTGTTCTCTTTAATTTCAGTTTTGTTAGAAAACTGTTATTCTTATTGTTTTTCTTTCTCATTTTCTTTTTCTTTTTCTTATTCCCACTCAGGGCCTTGTGTGAATATATACTCGTTAGGAAAGTGATTTTAGTTTTTCATGTCGTGAGTAAGAAAACATTAAGATCTTGGTTTAGCATTCAAAGTCTGCCTTTATGTATTCCTTTTCATTTTCTCAAGACAGGGTCTCCCTGTGTAGCTCTGGCTAGCCTGGAATTCACTGTGTAGACTAAGCTGCCCTTAAACTCAGCTGAAATCTATGTGCCTCTGCCCCTGAAGTGCTGGCATTAAAGGTGCACACTATACAGGGATATATTTCTGTTTCTGTGGGACTTGGGAAACTGAGAAAAATGGTAGTAGCTACCATTACCTCCTTGAAGATGAATTATGTAATACATAATTTGTATTTGTCTTAAGATAGCCTTTTATTGGCGTGTTATGGATCTCAAAAACAAACAAACAAGGATCATTCCGGGGGCATAGAGAGGGTATAATAAACAAGCTATATTACAAACAAAAGATGGACACATTTGTGTCTTTCTACAATGTAAACATTGATAAGCATATAAACTATCAATTTCATCGACTTTAATACACTAAATATTCCCACTTTCCAAATTTCATTTGCTACTCATCGATGTAGACGATTTTAACAAATCAGATCACACTGTACATCACACAATTATATATAAATACTTATCATCATACATGTTACAGGAAATGTGAGAGTGGCAGCACATTTCAATGTGGAGGGCAGCTGTAGTGAAAGCAGGGACAGAGAGCTGATACATGTGCAAGGCTTGTCTCTGGAGTGTACAGAGCCAATCCCAATTTTCCTAAGATTAGATAATATTCACAAGTTTACTGATTAGATAATATTCACAAGTTTACTGATTACAATGTTTCATGATACACTGACAAGTGGTGGTTCTTAACTTACATCAACTAGGTATGGAGCCATTCAGCTTTGGCCCTTACACTTAAGGTGGAGTAACTAGGGTCAAGCCTGTGGCTTTATAAAATGGAATGACTCAAGGGCAGGCACAACCTGAGAGCTGTTGCTCTGGAAATGTGGAGTTACCTAGACCAGGTACCCTGTCATCCTCAGGAGGACTGGGTGGCAGTCAGCCTTCTGTGTGTGGGAAAGACATATCTGCCATGTTGTCCCAAGGGTACCTCTTCCTTTTGCTTTCACTGAGGTTATCTGTGATCTCACAAGAGATGGATATGAATGCCGCGAGAGACCATGTTGCTAACGGCCAGATTTCCCTGACTTGGGCAATCTCTGTGACACTTTTAGGCTAGCCCTATTACCTGTCAGAAATGGACCTACTATGACCTTTGCCTGCTATGATTGACAGGCCTGAATCTCGGTTGTTTTTTTCAATCATTCATGGCTTGGAGATGACAGTTGAGATACACTATTGAGCGAGCAACAAAGTCTTAGCCAAGAGTGTTTCCTCTTTAGGCTTCTCTGTGCCTGTAGTTAAGGCTATTACAGATGTGAGCGACCTTGGAGGTGTCAGTTTCTGTGTTGTTTTTCACCCATCCTCTATGGAAGAGAACTTTGGAGATTGGGATGGAGGCTGAAGGTGAAAAAGTTCATAAGAAAAACAGACACAGAAAAAGTTGGGAGAAGATTAATTTCATAGACGCTTGTAACAGACATCCTTATAGTCTTTGTATGTATACTTCTGAAAGGATTTAAAAGTCACATGTGGCTCCTTCAGATTCATAGTCATCTATGTTTATGAAATCCATAGATGAATTTGGAATTGTATATTCCTAGATATTCTGGTCAGTCAGTTTAGTTCAAAGTCATGAATTAGGATTTGAGTGAGAATCTCAGTGCCAATAAAGGTACGTGTACTTGCCTCATATTGGAGTTTGACAATTATTTGGGAGTTTTGGTGAAATGCTAGTATTGCTCTTCCATGCTGTTGTCTTGAATGTTGATTGTTGTTTTTAGCATTGAATCCTAGAGAGTGGTTGTAAGTGTGGAAAATAGATGAGGTTGACTCAACTGGGTAAACCGTTTGACATGCAAAAATCAGAAGCTGGGTGCAAAAATAACACATCTGTGATTCCAGAACTTCTGAGGTAAGATGTGAAGTGGACACAAAAGGATTCCAGTGAACAATAAACATCGCATACACATACATGTATGCACACATAAAACACATATACCCACACTCTCTCTTGCACACACATACATACACAAAAAGTGCATGAGGGTGATCTGTATGCCAACAAAATACCTCATCGTAGGTCAGTCAATGGGCATTGTAGGCCATTCATTCTTGTTTGGCACAGGTCACTTTGTAAATCATTGGTGAAGTTCAAATGGGGAATCTAAGTTCCTCAGATAGTATCTTAAGTTCACAATGAACTTGTCATTAAGCAAGTAATAAGCAGCCTGTTTGGTTTCTATCTATAGTAAAATTTAAAGCTGTTGTGAACTCACCAAAGTGAAGGGTGGACTTTCAAAGTAACAGCTCAGTTTCTCCCAACTGTGCACACATGAAAGTTATTCTTAGTGAAACATAATAAAGTTGGTTGTAGAAATGTGTGTATTTCTCATTGGCCTTCTCTCTCCTTCCTTGCAGGATCAGTAGGCCTAAAAATAATAGTCAGTCTTAAGCCTTCCAGAGCTGTATTTTGGCAAGGTTTTTGCAAAGTGCTAAAAAGCTGTGTTTCTCCTACTGATTGGTAGGTGATCTCAAATCATACATCTGCATAATGACTGTAATTTGTGTGCTTTATTATTGAAGTTTAGGTCAAATGACTTCAGGCTTTCAGTGTGCAAGTCACATTACATGCAGTCATTTCACTCATTTTTGGAAGCAGGGAAGATGGATTAATGTATATGTTCCTCCACCTCCTGGGATTATTAAAAACTTTTGAGATTTGCTTTCTTTGTTTCCATGAAGCAGACCATTGTGTGTTTCTCTGGGGTTTTGTAAGTGGCCTGGAAGGGCTGAACTTGCATAGCAACCTGTATTTTTAGCTTGCATTGTAGCTACATATCCCATCTAGGAAGCGAACTGAAACTATTTTGGTAATGCGTTAGCGAAACAGCAAGGAATTGTTTTATGCTCACAGCAAATAAAAAATTAGAAAAAGTGTAAGGTGGCAATTGAGAGATTAGGAAAATTGCCCCAGCCAATAGTAGCTTAACGTAGCTTCCTAATATTAGAATTAACATCAGGTGTTGGTCTTTTTAAAAAGCATGTTGAAAATCATCATCGTCATGTTGCCCCTTGCTCCCCCTCGGCTATATGTATTTATGTCTTACTCTTTTAGAGCTAAGGTTTACTCTTTTATTTTTAATTTAACCTTTTACTTTAGCAGACAGCATAGAGGTTTTTAGATGGCTCTTTTCCATGTCTTTTATTATTAATACCTGTGCTTGGTATATTTGTCTCAATTCAGGAGTCAGCCTATGACTCAGGCCTATGCTGCATTCACACATTTGTAGTGTCCAGTGCCTTTTAATGTGCTGACAATTGTACCCCCTTCACCAAACTCAGTTGTGATCACTCTAGAAAGAAACTACACCCCCATAGATCCTGCTTTGCACTCACTCCCAGCTCTCCATTCTTAAATAATTATTAATGTACTTTCTGTCTCTAGATTTGCTTACTTTAAACTTTTTTTTGTTTGTTTGTTTGTTTTTTTACGAATGGAATCATGCATGGACCTTTTCACAGGTTCCTTTAAGTTAGCAATGTTTAAGCCTCAGCCATGTTGTAACATCTATCTGAATTTTTCTTGTTATTATTATTGGATAATATTCTGTTGTACAACTAATACTATATTTTGTTGATCCATTTCCTCTGTTGATGGGATTTGGGTTATTCCCAGTGGCACCACTTTGAATAGCCACACAACAAGATTTTTCTTAGATTTTTTTTTCCCCTAGTGTTAGTAAGGAATCCAACCTGGACATTACATTGTATTGTATCATGTTTCCTAAGGAATTTGGTGTTAGTGCTTTATTTTGCTTTTTTATGGTGCTGTATATGGAATCCATCATTCATGGGTGTTCTAGATTGAGCTATACATTCCATCCCAAGACTTTGCTTAACTGCTTTAAGAAATTAAAAATTTTTATATTGCTGTAAAAATCTATGCATCGTCACGATGTCTTCACATACCCAGAGCATGTGCTGTGCTTGTATCCATGCCCATATTCTCTTAAGTCCCCACTCATTAATCACTTTGTCCCTGATAGTCCTCATTGCAGAACCTAGGTATCTTTAAAACATCTAGATTACATACATAAAGGATTAGCCCTGGCTTAGTTCACTTAACATGATGATCTTCATGTCTGTTCATTTTTCTGTAAATCAAAAAGTTTTGTTCTTTGTGGCTGAAGAAAAACTCCATGGTGTGTATATACATATTGTTTTCATTCATTTATCTGCTTCTGATGCCTCTTAAATGTTTTTATTTGATTGCCATCTTCACAGTCTCACACACACACATAACTATTGGGTATAGTTTTTTTTCTACATTCTCAACTCCTGTCAAAAATCACTTTTTTTTGTCACCTAGTATATATTGTCAGAAATATGACTATGGCTATATCTTTGGGCTTCCATTGGACTTTGTTGGTGTATACCTATAGTCCCAGTACTTGAGAGATGGAAACATGAGGATAAGAAGTTCAAGGTCATCCTTGGTGACACAGTGAGATCAAGACCCCTTTTAAAACTCTCTCCATGAGCAACAAAACAGATTTTTTTTTCATTTTGTTTCTGAAAAACTTTATATCTCATGTGAAAAATTCAGTGTTTCTTTGAGAAACCATGGCAAACGCATTGCCTCTGAACATTTTCACTTAAAATCCATCCAGTTTCTTCTCACTGAGTTCCTTACCCTTATCATTCAGTCACACTATCTCTTCTTTCTCAAGTGTGCTTGGACAGACACTTTGCCATATGCCTTCTGAATCACATGGTGAAAACCAACCTGGTTTCTCCTCCATGTAAGAACCCAACTACCATTTACAACATATTCTATGGGAAGCTGAGTTATCAGCCTCTGAGAATAAGAAATGAACATTAGATGCACTCATTTGTGCATCAGAACTAGTCTTTGGTAACAGGAGTAGATGACAGCTAAGTTAGAAAACACTTCTACAGATTGTTTGCCTCAGAGTGCTGTTACCAGGTGGAAGAAATTGCTAATACTCAAGGCCTTTTTGTATATCATTGATTTCTACTGCCTTAATAAAAGAACCAATAAACACTCAGCAAGATTTCATAGTAATTTATTGTGATTGTCTTTGGCTTTGAAAACTAAGGCATTTATGTTACAACCAAAGAGAAATTACACAGCATTGGTATGATTTAAAAAGTTTGGCTGTTAGGCTGTGATTTTTTAAAATGCCGTAGTTAAGCTTTAAAAGTATGGTTCATTGAATCTCATTCAAACCTCCTAAGACTGGCCTACAATAAAAAAAAAAAAGTAATCAAGGGCCATGTGCCAAAAGCAACTTAATTTAGGGGCTTCTTTAGAAAATCATAAAGTATTCAGTTCACTCACTTGCTTTTTAAATGAAGAACAAGGAGCCCTGAACAAATACTACCAATAAAAAAATCAGCCCTTTCATTTCATTATATGTGCATTGAAATAAGAGTGGTGTGGTAAAAAAGAACAATTGGCAGAGTGAAGGCAGGGTGGAAATCAGACGGAACTTATTAAAGTGATGTATGTACATATGTATATGTACCTGGAATTGTGGAAGCAGGAGACTGAGTGAGGAAATGTGGGACAAATGACAGTTGGAGATCCTAGCTGCTATTTGTTGGTAAATACTTGAATTCAAAAGCCTGTCTACCTATTATTCTTCCTTTCTTTTTTTCTTGGTGGTGGTGGTGGTGGTGGGGATAATGACTGTTACTAAATTCCCTGATGGTTGTTTTGGGAACATGTATCCAGTAATGAGTTCTTCACTTCATTCATATGTGTGTGTATGCATGCATGTATATATGTATGTATATATCCATCCATTTTGTGTGTTAGGTTTTTTGCTTGCACGTATGAATACGTACCACATGCATGCCTAGTACTGGCAGAGGTCAGAAGAGGGTGTCACAGATCTTGGAACTGCAGTTACAGGCAGTTGGGAGTCATCATGAGGGTGTTAGGGACTTCATCTTGGTCCTCTGCAAGAATAGCAAGTGTTCTTAACCACCGCACCATCTCTCCAGCTTCCAGGGATGATTCTCTATACAAGGTATGTGTGAGAATCACATGTTGGGTGTATCCATTGCTGTCTCACATTGACTTGTTACTTTTCCCAAATCAGTTCATTCGTCCCTATGCTCAGCTCTCAAAGCCTAAAGGAGGTGTGGCATTTTTTTTTCTTAAATAAATGGGAAATGTAGAGGACATCCAGATTTTAAAAAGAGGTCTGCAGAAAGAAAAAAAGCGTTTCTCACTGAAGAAAGCGAAAATGTAAGTAGAACACCATTCAAACAATATACAAAACACCTTCAAGGTACAGCATTTTGTTGATTAATGTACAATTAGTCAGTTTTTTTTCCTATCTTTTCTTTTTGTTTTTGGTTTTTATTTTTCCATCTCTGTGGTGTAGGGGATTGAT
This sequence comes from Meriones unguiculatus, assembly GCF_030254825.1. Classification (NCBI taxonomy): domain Eukaryota; kingdom Metazoa; phylum Chordata; class Mammalia; order Rodentia; family Muridae; genus Meriones; species Meriones unguiculatus. The sequence continues at coordinate 121,301,545 of NC_083369.1, forward strand.
CCCAGAGCCTTACACATGCTAGGTAAACACTATCACTGAGCCACATTCCTGGCCGATAATCCAAAAGCTGAGTAGCTCAAACAATGCCTCATAAGGGGAAAGGATACAATAAGGTGCACATTGAGAACAACAAACTGGATGCATTTTAACTGCAAGTGTTAGGCAGTGACTTTCACTGGTGCTCCTCAGAGAAAAACGGACTGCTACAGAGTTATGAAGAGAGTTCTTCACCAAGAAAATGAATATATCTATGTTGTTGCTATTTTAGGGGAGGGGAGTTGAAATGGTTCTCACGGCCCAAGCTGGCCTCTAACTCCCTTTGCCACCAAGGGTGATGCTCTTCCAGAGGATCCAGAGTTCAATTCCTAACACTTGTATGGCAGCTCACAAAGTTTGTAATTCCAGTTCCAGGGAATCTAGGCCTTTTTTTTGCCCTCAGCGAGCACCTGGCACACACATGGCACACAGGAATATATGCAGGAAAACCACTCATACGCATTAAAAATTAATAAAAACAATGCTCAATTTTATAAGACACATAAGGGTCTGAAAGATAGATCATTGAGTAAAGATGCCACCAAGCCTCCCTCCCCCCCACCCCCCGCTGTCCCAACACACACAACCCAAGACGCTAAATAAATAATGCTAAAAAAAAAATCTTTTTGAAAGAACCTTGTTGCTCTAGTGAATTCTCAGAGATTCCTACTGGAACACAGCTATAATTCAAACGCTCAACACACCATAGTCAAGTTCCCATGACTTTAGTAGACTCATTCCTGAGGTTTCATTTTGAGATGAAGTCTCCCCATGTTGTCCCCACCCTCTCTAGTAGCTGGGACAGTAGGTACACACTTCAGTTCTTGGCCCAGATTTTGAGATCATGATTCTTTTCAGATTCTGCTTTGTCTTGCATACATGGACAGCAATAGCAGAGCATTGGAAGCAAATCTTGGTGAATGTGTATACAGTTTTATCAAACCTGTAAATATTAGAGTGACTCAAATCATGTGGTTTATTTTTGAGCTTCACTTCACCTCTTTGGTCATTGTGAGAGATGAGGCATTGGTTTCTTCAAAGCAAAGTTTTCATTCTGAGACTGAGGAAGAACAAAGAGGAGGAACAACAAAGAGTCATAGAAGAACTATCCAAACCCTTAGCTCTGAACTATGGACAGATTGTAGTTCTAAGTTACTTTTTGGCTGGGTTGTTGTGGAATGATACATCTGACACTTTTCTTTACTCTGGGCTATATCACTACATAAAGAGCACATTTATTGGAAACCATTGGTCTGTGAGAATATATGGGGAATAAGTGACCACAATGCACACATTAGGTGGATGTAGTCTAAATACCTGCTTAGAAGATGGCGATATAAAATCTTAACATAGAAGATTGCCTGTGATCACTTCTTCAAGATTTAGCATAGATTCAGATTATCCAGTATGAACTCCCATAGCTTTTTTCTCTGTGCTGACAACCCCTTGAATTTAAGCTACTTTCATTGCAAGTTTTAATTTTAAAACCCTCTTTGCTTTCCCTCAGTAGAACTAATGCTTATAAATTACGTTACTGTGTTGTACTACAACATGGACTTAAATATTTACTTAATTTTTGATTATCACATATTTTATAAATCATTCTCTTTCTCTTGAAATATAAACTCTCAAATCCTTAAAACTCTCGTTCAGATGATTTACATACATAGTGCTATCACACAGAATCATGAGGAATTTATGAAAAGGGTTTGTGTTGCTACCAAAAGATGCTGTTCTTATTGCCCCACTCTAACTTTCCTGTAGTTAAGCCATCTTCCTGATTACAAAGCTCTTCTGTTTTTTTTCTCTGGGAGGTGGCTATATTTTATTTTAATGTGGTTGATAAGTACACTAAATATATTTGATACTGAAAGTGAAAATTTTAGTATGATGCAGCACAGCTTCCATTTCTAATGCCAGCTCTAGCTGCATATAAGTTCATTAAGTTGCATAGAGGTTCAGTTTGGGTTAATTTTGTGTGTGATTTATTTGCGAGCTTTAAAAAATTAAATTAATTTACTTACTTTACATCCAGATTGCAGCTTCCTCCCTCCTCTCCTCCTGCTCTCACCCTCCCACCCTCTTTCTTTTCGCCCCCTCCCCTTCTCTCAGAAAAAAAAGGAGGTCACCTCCCCCCGACTCCTGCCCCATACCAACTAACTCCAGTATATTAAGTCCCATCAGGACTAAGCGCATCCTCTTTCACTGAGCCCTGTAGCCCAGCTACGGGAAAGTGATCCAGAAAACCATGTGAATAAACATTTTCATGGACCATGAAACCTTGTAGATGTGTGCACTGTTTGAGCTTCCACAAAAAGCCTCCCTGGCTGAAATGAAGCGGAAGCTAAAGTGCATCTGAAATCAAGCCCTTCTCTCTTGGACCTGAAGGATACTGGTGATACAGATTGTCTTTTTTACCTTCCAGGTGACCATTTGAAGATCTGTCCCCAAGGTTCTACCTGCTGCTCTCAAGAGATGGAAGAGAAGTACAGCCTGCAAAGTAAAGATGATTTCAAGAACGTTGTCAGTGAACAGTGCCATCATTTGCAAGCCATCTTTGCATCTCGTTACAAGAAGTTTGATGGTATGTGATCTAAGTTGCATATGACAGTTGACGGCTCTTTTGTGTGATCGATTCTCAGATGCCCCTCTGTTCCCTCGGAACTTCAATTTTCTCCAAAGACGGGGTGGTGAAGTAGGCTTCTAGGGGCAAGTTAGCTAAGCAGTTGCACTGGCATCTGTGCAACTAGGCATTATGGGAATATGGTTAAAGGCACTTAAAAAATAGATGGGGTTAATTTAAATGCTTTCTTTTTCTTTCTTTCTTTTTCTTTTTTTGGATGAATGCTGCATATGTTGTTGACGTAAGCCACTGGTAGGAAAAAAAAGAGACTTCCTAATAAAAAGCAGGCATCTCAAAGCCGTCTACATCCCACTACCTAATAGAGGGATTCTACAAACGTTGGACTTCATATTAAATATCAAAATGGATTGTCAACTGGAATTCTAAGAATCCCCTTAACACAGAGACAGGGTTGGTGTTTAGCTTTCGAGTGTCTATGCAGTCAGTAACCAGGAAGTGGCTACTAGTCTGTGGTCTTCAGTAAGCTTGGCTCCTTCTCCAGGATCAATTATTACCTGAGGTACGGTGTAGTCTTTTCCATGGAAAACCACAGCAGAACTCTAAACACTCTCACATATATACTTCATATAATAGAGAGGAAGTAGGCAAAAGGGAGGCACTTCAAGCCCTATCGAGTAAAGATGCTAAATTAGAATGAGGTCCTAAACACCCCAGGATTCCTTTCTGTGATGTTGCTCCCTCATGATCGTTGTGAAGTAGACTTGATTTTAATCAGAACAATTTCCTTTGTGCCTGTTTAAAGGCAATTCTAATTACATAGTACCTTTGAAGCAGGCTTTTCTTGACATGCGTGGTAAAGTAGTACAAGGCACATTTTCTAGATGTGAAATGTCTTTGAGTTTTCCTGCAAAGGGCTTGTTACCATGGTGAGAAGTTAGACTAAATTAGATTTGATATAGCAGATAAGACAGTCCCCAACTATAGAACAGGTTATATTTCAGGCATTTATTTTGAGAGTCATTATTTGAAACTTTTTGTAACCAGTTTAATAAGTATTAGTAAGCTGTCACATTTAATTTGTAACGTAGTTGAACTTAAATACTGTCTAGCTATTTTAGTGTATTCCATTGATACTATTCATTGTTCCAAGAACGCTCTGTGCAATATGGATGTGGTCTTGATTTTGCTTGCTGAGGCTTGGGAAGGAACCCAGGACATCACATGTGCTACACATGTACTCAACCACTGACCTATACCTCCAGTCTCTTTGTTCTTAACTCTATCTCCTTTCCCTGATGAGTGAGAATAAATTGTGTATTTTTATATCCTCCTGATTAACCTAACCCTGGTATATCTAGCTCCTTTTGTTAAAGAATACATGCTAACCCTTTGTAAAAATAGATATAATTGGCAAGTACAATACTAGACACTCTCTGTCTCTAGGTCACTGTTATTTTAGATAATGAAAGCAGTGAATCATTCATATTCTCAATACCTGTCCTTCTAAGTCTATCATTTTTTTTTTGAGAAGGTGGCCTGTGATTTGTGATCTGGGTTTAGCTATCCTTGTGCTAGGATTAGCACTAGGTCTGTTGCTCTTTTGGAAACCATTGGTCTATGGGAATATGAGGAATAGGTAGGTATGCACTACCATACCCAGGAACAGTGAAAGTCTCTTGACTCTGGAATATAAGAGAGGTGAATGCTTTAAAAATGATCACATGGGACTTTCATACTACAATTAGAAAAGAAACTTAAATCTTGCTCCTGTTGAGCAAGTGGTGATAAATGTGTCTGCAAGTCCCAAGCCCATCCTTTCTAAGTCACCTCATTTTTTTTCTCTTTTAGATGACGAACACCTGAAGGTTAATAGGAAGGGTTTCATACAGGCTTAAGCTTAAGGGTTAAGAGAAAGAGAGAGGTGCTCAGCAAAAAGGAAGACACTTCCAAGAGTATAGATGTGGGCTTCTCAAAGAGAAAGTTGTAGATCATAACACATACCCAATTGTGAATTCAGACTTTTCCAGAGAAAATTGTCCTATTTCTGGTTATACACATCTTTCTCTGGAGTAGAGCCTGCAGTCATGGCCTGTGGGTCTGCTGGTTTAGCTGTTTCTCCCATCTCCCTCCCCATGGTTTTATAACAATGTAGTACATAGTATGATGGCAATGTGCAAAGCTTTCATTGAAAGAAAACTATATTTAGAGCTGTTATCAGTAAGTGTTAACATATGCTTAGCTTTTTTTAAAATAGAGAAACAATTGTTCTTGTTCTTCACGTTCAATAAAGACATTAAAACTGTGTCTTTATTGGTTCCAAAACATACTCAAAAATAATTATAAAACTCCCTTGTATTTCTTCTGACTCTAATTTAAAATATGGTGAAGACAATAAAGTTAATGACTACCAATTAAAATTTGTTGAAAGCTGCTAAAATCTGTTTGGTCTGGACATCAGAACAGAGCTGGAATACTTTGTACATTTTCTTTAAGTTAAATTTTCTGAAATAATTTTTCATGGCAAAACATCAGTTGTCTGGTACCCAGCAATCTTTTAGTAGGTGTTGCATCAGTTGTTTGATTGATAGATACATTTTTTTTGAAGACATCCAGGGATGTTGACTGAAGTGCTTTAGGGCTATTTCAATTCTTAGAAGTCCAAAGGTGGTTTGATCAAAGAATTGTTACTACTGTGATTAAAAGGGCAACCTTTTTGTCTTTGGTGTAAATGGGAAAGAGGAAATTTGGGGAACCAAAGAAGGACCGCAAAGTCACAGAATCACATAGACCTCCAGAGATACACAGTGAGGAAATAGGAAAAGGATACAGGGCAAATAACGAAAGAAAAAGAAAGAAAAAAAAAAAACATAGCACAGGTCCATTAACTTCTAAAGAGCGTCTGGCCATGTCCAAGCTCAAAATGCATACTCACGGAGGTGATTTTGAGCTCTGACAACTTCCTGTGCTATCAAAATCTATTTATGTGCACCAAGCCAGAACTGACTCAGTTTTTGGTTACTCTGACTCCATTGCAAGTGAATGGTTAAAGCACCTGCTCTGACATTTTTGGACTCATCAAATGTGAAGAACAAATCCTTTTTCCCATTCTTTTAGCTCTCAGGATTTTTGGAAGATTGGCTGGTTTTTTGTTGGTTGGTTGGTTGGTTTTGCGTCTATATTTTCTGTTTTCTATTGTTTGTGTGTCTCAAGTGAGTATATAGTTTAAAAGTTGACTTGTACATTCTAAGCTGTGTGTGTTTGTTTTCAGACCTACCCAGGTGATAAATACAAGAAAACACCTCATTTGGCAGTATCTCCATGTAGTCCTTTCAACCAGTTTCTTGGGTTTATTTTTGAAATATTAAACTTTCATTAATAATGAAGTGTGTGTGTGTGTGTGTGGCACACACACACGTGTGCGCATAGATCATGTTCATGCCACAGGATGTGTGTTGATACCATGCAACAAGTTTTAAGAGTCAGTTCTCTGTTTCCACAGTGGGTTTCTATATTTTTCTTTCCTAACAAGGTTTTGGTTTTTTTTTTTTTTTTTTTTTTTTTTTTCTTTTGGTCAACTTTATCTTAAAATGGTACTAGAGCAAGAACATTAGAGTGATAGGGCTAGCTGCTCCCCCTCTTGGCCAATCTTGGGAATTCTTTGGTAGTAAAACTGCTAATTAGCTGAAGCAGTTGTCTCATGAATATGCTAATCAGTTAGATCTGTGGATATTGGGAAGAATTGCTTGGCAAAGGTAATAGAAATGCTAAAAGTGGGGCATAATCCATGTTTGGGAACTACAACATAGAGCCCCATCCCTAAATATTGAGCATTTTGTGAGACCCATTGTTTTTTAAAAGAAACAGGTGATCAAAGCTGCTGTGTCAAATATATTTCTGGATTACATAATAAAACTGATGTAATAACTATGAAGAAAAACTACTGCCAAACAACTCCCTGAACCAAACTATTTGCTAGATATTTTGGACATTAATGGAAATCATAAGCCAACGATGTCACCTGATACTCACCAGATGAGAGTATTGGGAATACTCTCTTAATTTGTTATTTTAGGAGGAAATCATGCCACTTTGGTTGGGAGGCAGAATGCAAATTGTCAGCCCGATTCTGTAGCAGGACCCTCTGTGACCTGGGCCAATTAACTGGTCTCAGTTTGCCCATCCATAAAATGAGGGGGTTGAGCTAGATGCTCCTTCAAAACCTTTTCAAATTCTAAAAATTCTGTGAATCTTTTAAACGTGACTAGCCCAGCTGCTTCAGTGAAAGGTCTTACAAGATGTTAATTAGCCATCTGTATGGTACCCTCTCTTCTCCCCCCTATCATTTCTTAACCCTCAGCTACTTTCACCAGGTCTTTGAAAACCCTCCCATGAGCCTGCACCTTGTTAACTTGAACAATAGTAGAAAATTTCGGAATTAGCGTAAACTGCACATAAAAGAACATAATTGTCTGTTCCATCTATCATTCACAGGCCCTCACTCCCCTTGTTCCTATCATCTCACCCAGGCACGACACAGCGCTCTTCAGATTGAGTTGAATCTGTGTTTTAATCACTGGAGTTCATTCATATCAGCCATTATTTCATTCAGCCAGTAGGAAAACCAATGTAAGAGGCTCAGCGGATTGAAAGCATTTGAAGTCATAGGCCTACGAAAGGAATGACCTCAGTGGAAGTGAGCTGTTCACTCACCTTCAATGACAAATACATTTAACTAAGCTTCATGACCATTAGCTAAGTTGAAATTTCTAGAATTTTCTTAGCCCTGATCTTAACTGTTTTTTTGTTTTGTTTTATTTTGTTTTTTGTTTTTTAACTTCATGGATTTGTTATTGGGGGGAAGGAGCTTGTTGTTACTTGTAATTAATAAAGATTTTGTTTTTAGGTTGGAAAAAGCTCTAAAACATTTTGAATATTATAAAATGCATATAGTAATGTAAACCTCCACTGTTTTATCTGCTTTTTGGTTTGGAGACAGGCTCTCATTGGGATCCGCCTGTGATTAAAGGAGGCTTCAGCTTCAATTTTTAAAGATTTATTTTTATTATTTTGAATGATGTGCATATGTACGTGTTCATGGGTGAGTGTATGTGCAGGCACACAGGTGCCTGAGGAGGCCAGATGAGAGCTCCAGATGCCCTGGACTTAAGTTAACAGGCTGTTGTGAGCCTCTTCATACGGGTACTGACAACGGAACAGGGAGCCTCTGCGAGAGCAGTGTGTACTCTGCATAGCTCAGCCGTTTCTCCAGCCCCTAGATTGATTTTTAAATCTTCATTTCAGATTTCTGTCATTAAGACTTTAAAACAATTGTTGCTGTTTGAAACCTCTTTACAGTGTATTGGGCAATGATTCACAGGCAGAATATCCATGAAGCACAAAGGCATGAAGCCATCTGGCCTATTTAAAAATGCAGTGTCCTAGCTCAGACTAACTGCCTTTGATTTTGTTGGGAAACAATGTGATTATTTTTCCCCTTTTCTCCTCTGTCCATATGACACAGACCTGTTTAGATTGCGAACCCCTTGAAAAGATTTACTTGTTTCTTTTTATTTCTCGTCTTTGTTTGAGTGTCTGCATGCACGTGATGTGCATGGGGCCCGTGCCTGGTGTACATGGAGGTAAAAAGAGCTCATCGGATTCCCAGGAACTGGAGTTGTAGAAAGCTGTGTACCATTCTGTGGGCACTGGGAATTGAATCCTGATCCTCTGCAAGAGCTCCAAGTGCTCCAAACTGCTGAGCCATCTCTCTAGGCCCTAACTCGTTTTACTGTTACCTGTGAAACTTGATGAGAATGAGCACATTCGGTATAAACAATTTTTTTTCCTGCCCTTTGAGTTGTTCTCTGAGATGTAAACATTTACTGTGGCATTGTTACCCATTGGACTGAAAGTGCTTGTGCAGTTTCTGCAGAATCCAGAACAATGGCAGCTGAGCTTCTGCAGTTAGCTTCAACTTCTTGAAGGCATAGCATCAGGAAGAACTTTCTGATCTTGTTGGAGGCAAGCATAAGCTTATGACTTCACTACGATGTACTGAGGCTGGGAATTTGAAGCATTGTCCCTCATCCCAGCTCTCTTCTATGTGTCTGCCTGTGCAGGTAAAGAAAGAGCTTAGTGGAGCTGTTGCTGGATCCAGTTGCTTAACTGAGAGAATTCCCAAGCCAGTTATGCTTTAGGCTATTCTTGTTCATTGGTCTGGTCCATGTTCATCATCCTCCCTCTTGGGAAAATGAATAGAGTAATGGAAACTTAGAAATAAATGTGACTCAAAGATCAAGTGTAATCCATGGGCACAGCTTTCAGGTGATTAATGTGGCAATGTGTTAGAAGTCTTACATATATACCTGTCCTTTGGCTTGGTAATTGTACCGCTAGGTGTGTATCGTAAGGAAAGGAAGATGTGGGTAAGGATTAATGCAAGATGTTAATAGGATGCACAACACAGTATTAATTAGAATACTGAAATATTGGAAATAAGCCAAAATGTTCCATGTGGGAGAAATAGTCTTTCGTAAGGATGCTCACACCAATTGCTTATCTAATACCAAATGATCAACCCTGCAAACACACATATAAAGTAAAATTAAAAAGACTGTGTAGAGGAATTTAGGAATAGGAATTTAGGAATATTTATGTATATTACATACATGTGTACACAAATAAAATGCATGTAATGCGTGTAATGAAAAGAGACCACAAATATGAAAGAGAGCAAGGAAGGGTGTATTCTTTTTCAAATATAATTTTCACATTGCTACAATAAGGAACATTCAGTTCCATAAAAGAAACACTTTTCTTAGTTGAAAAAGATAACATTGTTGATATTTTTTATTTTTATTTTTTATTAATTACACTTTATTCACTTTGTATCTCCCCTAAATCCCTCCCTCTTCCCCTCCTAATCCCACCTTCCCTCCCCCTTCTTCAAGCATGCCCCTCCCCAAGTCCACTGATAAGGGAGGTCCCCCTCTCCTTCCTTCTGATCTTAGTCTGTTAGGTCTCATCAGGAATGGCTGCATTGTCATCTTCTGTGGCCTGGTAAGGCTGCTCCCCCCTCAGGGGGAGGTGATCAAAGAGCAGGCCAATCAGTTTATGTTAGAAGCAGTCCCTCTTCCCATCGCTATGTAACCCTCTTGGACACTAAACTGCCATGGGTTACATCTGTGCAGGGGTTCTAGGTTATCTCCATGCATGGTATTGGTTGGAGTATGAGTCTCTGGAAAGACCCCTGTGTTCAAATTTTCTGGTGCTGTTGTTCTTCTTGTGGAGTTCCTGTCCTCTCCAGATCTTACTATTTCCCACTTCTTTCATAAGATTCCATGCACTCTGCCCAACAGTTACCCATCAGGCTCAGCATCTGCTTTGATAGTCTGCAGGACAGAGCCTTTCAGAGGCCCTTTGTGGCAGGTTCCTAACTTGTTTCCTGTTTTCTTCTTCTTCTGATGTCCATCTTCTTTCCCTTTCAGGATGGGATTGAGCATTTTAGTCAGGGCCCTCCCTCTTGATTAGTTTCTTTAGATGTACAGATTTTAGTAGGTTTATCCTATGTTATATGTCTATATGAGTGAGTATATACTGGGTGTGTCTTTCTGCTTCTGGGACAGCTCAGTCAGGATGATCCTTTCCAGTTCCCACCATTTACCTGCAAATTTCATGATTTATTTTTAAAATGATGTTTTCTTTGTTGTCACTGTTCACAGTAGACAATTTGGGAAAAAGCAAAAAAAAAAAAAAAAAAAGTGCATTGAGGTCTCCGCTGATGCAACTGAGTAAAAGCAACTAAGACTACTTATACAGATAGGAAGGAATACCATTTTTCTGATTATAAAATACTATTGCAGAGAAAGAACCCCAGTACACTGTTGTAGGGCTGCTATGCTTAACATAGTGACGATAGAATGTCATAGATATACCATGTGCTCTGCTGCACATAGAACCAAAGGGAGTGAAATCAATCTGTTAAAGTCACACTGCCCACACTGTTCACAGTGATCAGGTGGGGAATCAACTTCTCTATCAACTGATTAATGGAATAGGAAAATCATACGTACACACACAGAATACTATTCAATCATAAGAGTGGAATCCTAACATTTGCGACAATGTGCAACTACTGAGTGTCTTTAAAGAACTTACAGAATTTGAGTGGGGAGGAGTAGGGGGGAGGAGAAATGGGAAAGTTGGTCATTCGTTAAATATTGTGCTTGTATAGGAGGAGTAAGCTCCGGTGTGCTGTTGCAAGTAGGTATAACCATAGACAACAGTAACGTATTCCATATCTCCAAATAGAAGAGAAAAATTTGAATACGCTTCCAACAAGAATTGACAAAAGCTTAAGGTAACAAATATTAATTCCCTGAGTTGATTATTGCCTAATGCATTTGTGAATCAAAATACCACTTTTACCTCGTGAATGTGTGAAAATGTTAGGCATTTACCAAAATTTTTGAATGTCATTGAAAATTTTGAGGGAACAGAAATTGGTTTTTAAACATTGAAAAAAAATCATCTTTGATCATTAACATTCCATCATCACAACTATATTAACTTTATACTTTTGTGCGTGCCAACAGATAACACATGTACACACATGCACTTAGAATCACTATATGATTTGGTGCCCTGGTTTTTCTTGCTATGAGATCATGAAACACACACACACATTAGGGTTTATGAAGCCATATGATAACTTGTTGAATGATGGACCCAAAATGTAGCATCAGAATGCTCGCTGTGGCTGCTGCAGCTTCCTAGCTTAACTTATATGTGCCCAAAGCCTTCTGGTAGGGGGTGGTGTGCTAATGGATGCAAAGCAATATGAGAGTGCTGAGTCCAAGTGGGTAGCTATGGAAACTGAATGAATACCAGCGGAAGTACTAACTACATGGTACTGAGTCTGAATCCCTGGCCAACGGAGCCAAAATCAAGGTGCAGGAGGGATGAAACACGCTCTTTTCTCCCTAAGAGAAGTCATTAATAAAGGTAACCTTGGAAAGAAAAGACTGATTTGTTGGCAGGATACTCTACCAGCTAACAGCCCCAAATGAGGGCAGCAGCTGACAATTGACCTGCCAACTTAGGGCAGCCAGTAGGCAGCCAATTTACTATCCACTGCTAAACATGAGTTGGGTGTGTAATCTTTTTACTACCCCTACACTCTCTCAGCTGCTCTCCAGGGGTGACATGCCATGGCAGAAGAAAGCGCCACAGACTTGCAAACTACTGAAAAGATGAGGTAAAGGAAGAGATAGTCACAAAGCCAGCAGTTCACATTGTTAGGGAAATCCTTCCTATCCCCCATTCTCTCTCCATTTGTAGATGCCCATCTTAGCTGTTCATCATTACGTACTTGCATGCAGTGAGAGGACGGATGGAGTATGACTCCTTCAGTTTGCCTAACAGTTAGAAAAGGATGAGCTGTAGCACTTGCAAAGGCTCCTCCAGAACTTTGGTGCTGTGATAACTTAGTGTTGGCAAGCCACACCAAGGCTGTGAGATCCAGCATTTACAGGGAAGAAGAAATTAATCCTTATATGTAAAGACAGCTTCCTCATAATGTAAACTTAAAAGGAGGATGATTTATAGCACCAGACAAATGGATCGAATAGAAAGGGCTTCCAGTCTCTGAAGGTTATAGGTTCATTCTAGAATACTTCTAGCTCATTCATCAATAGCCAGTCAATTGTTTATATAGAAGTAACTAATGGTATTTAATAGCACAACCAGAGCCCCCTGACCCTTTTCAAGAATTTTGAATGTTTATTAGATGCAAGACAGGTGGCTGGTGCTAGAAATCCAGAAGCACATGATGTTTTCTTTTTTTTTTTTTTTAAGCAAGATATTTACATAAAATACACTTATGGGAAAGGTTTGGCATTTCAGTCAAGTTTTCCCATGTTAAATCAGTACTTTTGACACTACGAATAATTGAATTTTAGAGCTGAGAAGTATTTACAGGCCCCAAGCTCAGTTGTCATACCTAGCCTCTGGTAAACACAATAGTATGGAAGGAAAATGCATGGAAAGAGTCCTGATTCTTCTTTTCAGATGTGTGTGATGCTTATGGCCTTCTGGCTTTCAAGCCATATAAACTCTTCCTGGAATTGATGATGTTTCATTCCTTAGTTTTCACCCAGTAGTTGCTTCTAGTCTCATGGATGTCTGGGATGTTTCACAGCCTTGGAAGGTAGAGCCATTAAGCATTTCCCCTTGGATAAACAGCTCCCAAGTTTTATAAGGCTTTAGGTCTTCTTAGCAGACCTCCAACAGCTTTAGCTCCATTTATGTTCCCCCAGATGGATTATGTTCGACGCCACTAGGGAAGACATAAACCAGTCTTTCAAAAGATGTTTGAAATGGTTGTTGACATAAAGAAATTCTAGGAGTGACAATAACATCACTCCATCCATTATTAGTAGTGTCTGTGTATATTGAGCATTACTTTGTGCCAGCATTAGCCATGTGAGTTGAGAGAGTAGCCTGTTTTGTAGATGTTTTGTAGACGTAGGTTCTTTGTTTTTTGGCTCAACCTCGACATGTAGTTTCTAAATAGGAGTTGTGTGCTTTTCCCACCATTCAGAGCATGTTATAGTGCTGGTTTCCACCCCTCAGTTGTGACCAATTGTGAGCTCAAGGAGGAGCAGCTGCTTGATCCTCCCAACATGTATGCTTAAGCTTCCAAATGGAAGATTATAAAAATCAACCTGTTCATAAATGCTTGGCTACTGCCCCTTTTCTGGCTTTCTTTTGGACCAGTAGCTTCACTGAATGAAAACAGACTCTTGGTGAGCAGTATTTTTTACACAGGTACAAGCAATTGCTGTATAGGATCTCTAAATTCCAGTTAACTGAGCCTCTGATGAGTGGGAACTCTGATTTACACTACCCTCAGCTGCTTCCCTTAGCCAACTCCTGTATTATAATTGCTTTCATTAATGGTTATGGAGGATGATTGCTATGTGTCGTCCTCGGCAGTTAGGATTTGACCCTGATCCTGAGGAACAAGAATAAAGTTGAGGATGGGTGGGGCACAGATGGAGATGAGATCTACAGCACTTAACAGAGTTGCTGCAGATGATGCCCGTGGCCCTATACTTGACTGTCTAATCTGTGTTCTGTTCCTTACTCTAGATGGAAATACCACAGGAAGAAAAGTAGGGAGCAGTGGAGATAGGATAGAATTATGCCCAAGTGTAGGAGAATTGTTAGTTTAATACAACAAATAACAGACTTTTAAAACTGCAATAGAAAATTAGTGTGCTTTGGTTGATTTTGTGTCTAATTTTAGAATTTATGTGACAACTGCCATCCTTTAAAGCCCCAAACAAGAACCAGGTGCAATAGTCCCATAAATGAGATGAATATAAGGAGAAGTGAATTTGGGTCTCATACATTATTTCATGTTTGTTTGTTTGACTCAAGGGTGAAATAGATGAATATTTAATAACTCACTCTATGAAATGAAGGATTAAGAACTGTATTGGTATTTTAAAGTCTCCCATGCACTCAAAAAACCACAGTGGAAAGTGGCTGTATAGTAAAGGTAAACGGATAGGGAAATTTTGACTTTCTAGAAATTTTTGTAGCAGTCTGATTGGACTGTAGAAAGCCTAAGGTACACAGTAAAGCTGTGTGCTTTGACTTGAGCCCATAATAAGCACTCAGTACATACTTGTCAAATTGCATGGCCATTTGAAGAGATTAAGCTGTGAGGTTTTAACTTGTTATATTAGTTTTATAGAACTTCTCAAGCATTTATTAACCACATACCCATTCAAATATTCTTTATATCTTCAACTTAAATGGCCACATAAAAGAGTCTTTTAATGTGTGAAGGCAAGGAGATACATTTTAGGGCTAATGAGATACATTAGGATTTAGTGTATATGTGGCACCACACTAATCTCCTAAAACACATGCTGCCATAAATACAGAAATACTTACATGTTCACAGAAGCTTGGTTTTTCGAGAACATGGGAATCACAGGAGCCAGTGTAAAGTCCATGTGGTAATGCTGGACAAGGGGATAGGTCGCCATCAAATCTGTTTCCTTCTCATTAGGTCATTTTTCTTATGCTCTACATAGCCGTGTTACAAGCAGTTGCTCAGCACCTGACCAGAATGATTGGATTCACTGAGGATGCCTTTAAGCTCAGCACTTAAAGGGAGGGAGAGGCAGGCAGGTCTCCGTGTGTCTAAGGCCAGCTTGACCTGTATAGTGAGACTGTGCCACAAAAAAACAAATACATGAATAGAACGGATAACTTTCTCCATAGAATTTCTTTGATGCAAAGTACTCTGGAGCCTAAAGGATCACTCTTCACAGTTTTAGAAGCTTTAAATCAAACTAAGCCAGATGGACCACTGTGTGTCTCCTGTCCTGTAAAATCTTGACTGGAAGTGCCATTGATTAAAAATGCAACTGAACATTCAGATTTACTTATTAAGAGAATGCAAAAGTACAAGTCAAATCATTCTTAACACGCAGTTTCTTCTGGCATATACCAATGTTATAAACAGTATGATAAAAATGTAGTATAGGGAAGGACCTGTGGTTGCTGTCAGAATGTTTTTGTAGGTCATGAAGTATTAACATAACTTGGCATAAGGTTCATATCCTGTTCTCAGTGACCAGGTTTTCCTTTTCTAATATGCAAGTGTAGCATACTGGACATGTACTAACACAATCCTCTTACATAGTTCATGCCCCTGATCAACAAGCACCATTTAGCAAGGATGCTGGTGAAAAGGCACAGGAAAGGACACAGACCAGGTGTCATTTGCAATGTCTTAGCACCTTCAAGCTCCCCAACTTGGAATTATGGGGAAATGCTGCATGCACTAGTCATCTATGTTAACACATAGTAAGACAATTTATGCCCAAGAGACCACAAAATACCATTTCTATGAAGGTAATAGTAATTTTTTTTACAGGCAATTCATTGGAAAGAAACCACCTTCCCTGCCATTAAAGCAGTACTACTCCCCCTTAATGCTTCACACTCAGCCCAGCCCCAAGGGCTGCTGGTGATTGCCAGTGAGTGGTGAAATGGAGACATTTTTTCATCAGTTAGAGAAGTTGTTCTCTAACTTGAGGGCACAACAGAGTCATGCATGGCTAGAGCCACACCTGGAGTTTCTGGTTCAGTGAGTCTGGGGTGGGGCCAAGAACTTGATTTCTTACAAGTGCTTAGGTGACATCGTTGTGCTGTTGATCCATAATGTACACTTGGATACATTTTCATGGGATGTCATAGACAATAAAAGACCCTCCCCACATGGATTCCTCCCAGGGTTCTTCTCACATGTTACTATGGGGTATGGAAAGGTTCCTAGAGATGTGATAAAACATCCTTCCGGATGTGTTTGTGGGAGTGTTTTCCAGAGAAGACTGGCACATGGGCCAGTGAACTGAGTAGCAAAAGATCTGATGTCCACAGTGCAGGCAACACCATCCAAAGGATGCCGGTCCTGATGGAATAATGACACGGAAGAGGAGAACCTAGTTCTTCCTGATTTCAAGGAAGTATGTTTTCTGTTGTTGGTGTCTATGCATATCAGATTTCCTTTGATACCAGTGGCTCTGCAGGAAGCCTGTATGACAGGCCCCTCTCAATTATTCTGAGGCTTTCAGATTCTTAGACTTAGGACCTACTGGTCTGCCTGGCTCTTGAGACAGTGTGTTGATAAGCGTCTCAAGATGTTGCAGTCTCTGTGGTTGTGGGAACCAATCCAATAAATCCCTTCTATAATTAGTTACTTTCTTGGTTCTGTTCCTCTGGGGAACCCTAGTACACTTTTCATAGTTCTTTGTATATTCTTATCTCACTCATAAGGGAGAGAACATTGATAGAAATGCCAGCGAGGCTGCATGGGCTTCTTTATTTGGTTCCTGTGCGGAAGGGCCCTGAAGAAAACATTGGAAACAAAAGACCAGAAGTAGTAGAAAGAAAAGGGAAAAATCCACAACTACGGGCAAGAGAGAAGAAACAAACCAAAAAGGAAAATCTAAAAATCTGGAACCAGACAGACTGCTAGATCTTATCCTTAAACCTCAATGAAGCAAGGATTGATGAGTTAGGGGCTCAAAGCATTACTATGGACTCTCGGCATGTATGGAAGCCCACACATATCTCTCTTTCTCCAAAAGGCTGTACTCAGTCCAAGAGTTTTGAAAACCTATTTGAAATTAGCTGTCAGCCTCTGGTTTGTCCTCCCCAGCGTGGGAAGAGAATGCTTTTGTAGTGCTGTTGCATTTTGATAAGCTCACCAGTGTTCTGCCTTTGAAGTGGCATGAAATTTTCCTCTGATCCATGCTCCCTTAGACACAGTCCCTCATTTGATCAGGTCCTTACACTTTGTTGTGGTATTCATTGATTTCCCACTTATAAACTTAATACCATGGGTTTTTTTTGTACTAGGCAAGAAATTCTTTAAGACTGATTACTGTTAGCTTATCACTCTTTAAAAACAATATTTGGGTGGACTCCTGTCTATGTGCACATGTGTGAGTGCAAGTAGACATGGCATGGAGTCAAGGTCAGAGAACAACCTGGAGCCTCAGTTCTCACCTTCCAGATCTTGTTTATTACAGGATCTCCTGTCCACAACTGTGATTGTAAGGCTATCTGGCCTGGGAATTCTCTTGTGTTTCTCATCCCATTAAACTTCCAGAGAACGTTAATTTACCATTTTCATTTCAAAAATAAAATCTTTAGCACTTGGACTATGACTGTGTGTGGGGCCAAGGTATAAATCTGAAACATCCAGATACTGTTATTTATATTTTTTATTTTCTATGTCATTTTACAGATATAACAGAACTGTGATGATGTCTATTATAAATTCATCTCTGCAACCTTGAAAAGAACAACATGATGCCACAGTATGAATCCTTTAGGAACCCAAAGTTACGATATACTTTGGTTTAGAGCAATGGATCTCAACGTGTGGTTTGCAGTCTCTGGGTGTCAGATGACCTTGTTACAGGGGTTGCTTAAAACCATCCGAAAACACAGATATTTACATTTTGACTCATAATGGTAGCAAAATTAGTTATAAAGTAGCAATGAAAATAATTCCACAACATGAGGAACTACATTAATAGGGCACACCATTAGGAAAGTTGAGAAGCACTGGTTAGTCTTTCAGTAAAATGTTTTGGAGAATCCTCATCTTTTAGACATATACTCTGTTCATTTTTATCCAGTTTTTACTTGTTTGTTTCTAGTTGTTGCTGTTGCTGCTATTATCTGGCTTGCTTTTGTTTTTTTGTTTATTTATTGTGTCCAGTCTCTGATCTCCTGGGTACCTGAGGTTGGTCTTGAACTCCTGATGATCCTGCCTCCCAAGTGCTAGTATTACAAGTAGGCATCACCATGTCCAGCCTGCTGTTGCTTATTGAGGGATTTCAGAATGCTATACTGATTGCTGAGAAGCTGCTGATTTAAATTTTCTTTCGTCCTTTTCTTGGATGCAGACATCTATGAAAGGGTAACTTTGTGACATGGGCTTCTTTTCATTGACAAATGATTTGAAATGCAAATTCTTAGGAAGAAGTACCCTTTATATGCAAACATACTTTTCAGTTTAACAGTTTTTTTCTTTCTTTTTTTTTCAGTTTATCTCATTCAGTTATTTGATTTCTAGAAAACAGCGTTTCTCATTTTTTCTCCTTCCCCCTTCCCTTTTTTTTGGTTTTCTTTCTAGAATTCTTCAAAGAACTACTTGAAAATGCAGAAAAATCCCTGAATGATATGTTTGTGAAGACATATGGCCACTTATACATGCAAAATTCAGAGCTATTTAAAGATCTATTTGTAGAGTTGAAGCGCTACTACGTGGCGGGAAATGTGAACCTGGAAGAAATGTTAAATGACTTCTGGGCTCGCCTTCTGGAGCGCATGTTCCGCCTGGTGAACTCCCAGTACCATTTTACAGACGACTACCTGGAATGTGTGAGCAAATACACAGAGCAGTTGAAGCCCTTTGGAGATGTCCCTCGGAAACTGAAGCTCCAGGTTACACGTGCGTTCGTTGCGGCCAGGACTTTCGCTCAAGGCTTAGCAGTTGCAAGGGATGTAGTGAGCAAAGTCTCCGTGGTAAGTTCTCTGTGTGTATTCTGTGTTTCGAGTTTTGGTTGGTTTGGTTTCAAGAGGGGGTTGGAGAAAGGTTCGAAAACAAGTCATTAGTGTTCCATTAGCTCAGTAAGAATCTTTTCTTGGTCTCTCACCTCCCACACTTTGGCCGTATGCAAGTACTGTTTAAAATTACTCACTAGGGCTGGGATGAGCATCTTTATATATCATTGCTATTTTCTGCAGTTTCCGTGGTAGCTGTTCTTAAGTAGGATGCACATTGACTCCAAAATCTTAATTTTAAAAATTATCTAACAAATTAACCTCCGTTTTTAGTTTTCTTACAAAAGAATCTCACACTCACGCACGTGCACACACACATACACACACGTATACACGAGGCTCCATGCTTAGTCATTTTGAATGACTGTTTCAGCCCACTAGTTGCAGACTAGTAAATCATCAGTATCCATGAGCATTTGTTTTCTTATTTTAAAGTGTGCTCAGAGCTTTCATAACAATACTGTGCACCATTTAGGTTTTGATTGTGACTTTGCTATAGCATTACCAGTATAGAAAATACTATTGTAATATGTGAAAAAAATGAACCTCCTGTAAACAAAATGAGTTGGATTAGACCAGCATTTTTCAATGTTCCATGGAAACACCTTAAAAGGGACTTCATGAGGTGAAGCAAAGGGAAAGGTGCTTTTTTTTGTATTGCTGTTTGTAAGACTGAGCAACTGTACTTTAACTGCCACAGAGATGCTTTGCTCTCCTAGATTTCCTGCAGTAGGATTTTGAGCAAGACCTCAAAGTAAAAATGGTTCACCCTTCAGTGAGATTTTCCAACTTTCTGTTTCTATAACACTGAACAGAACCCCAAGGCATTGTAGATGCTTAGCCAGTACTCTGCCATTGAACTGTACCCTTAAGCCCCTGAATGTAGTAAGAATTTTTTTTTTGGTTTCTTTAAAAACACAGAAATAGTATAAGAATATGTTTTTATTTTTAATCCCTGGTGTGGGGATGTGGGGCTATTTCAGACTGTCCGCAGCAGGTGGCCCTAGCAGATGCATGGTTTTGCTAGCTGCTGATAGTTTCTGCGACTGTGTGATTGTTTGGAATTATGGGAACTTTTCAGAGGGTGTATACATGCTAGAGCCCCATTAGGGAGTGTGTGGGTGTGGGTGTGGTTGGCCGTTGGTCATTTAGGGAGGTTGGTTGTGGTTTGCTAGTACCTGTGGTCAAAAAGAAACAAAAGGAAAGAAATTGGAATCAAGGATTTTCCTAATTCCTCTCCCTTCTATGCCCTTGTTTCTCTCATACCAGTGTTAGGGAGCGAAACTGGGTCAGGGGATAGAGTGGGAAAAAGAAGAACTCACAAAGTAGCAAAGACCAGCTGCGTCCAAACACTTTTGAAGGACCTTGCACTACTACACTTAGGTGAAACATTTTGGAATTTGGGACTGGAGAAGGTGTTGAGTGTTCAGAGCTTAATGACTAACGTGGGAGGGCCCAGCTCACCGTGGATGCTGCTACCCCTGGGCAGCTGATCCTGGCTGGTAAAGAAAGCAGACTGAACAGACTATGGAAAGCAAGCCAGTATGTAGTACTCTACCTTGGCTTCCCTCCATGTGAACTGCGACCCAGGATATGTAAGGCAAATCTTCCCTGGTTGCTTTTATCATAGTAACATAACATAGTCATGTTTCTATCATAGCAATAGAATCCTAAAAATACATCTTTTATGACTTAGTACCAGGTAAGAAACATACATACTGGAGCAAAGTTATCTTTCCCAGACTGCTGTTGGGGCTCTTAACCTTAGGCTCCCAAGTGGAGAGCCAATTTATAAGGCACTGTTCAAACCCCTGTGCCATTTAGTTTTGGTGATTGGACAAAAGGCCAGCATGAAAACTGAACAGTGCTTACAGATACTAAAATACCCACCAGATTGACTGTCACAGGCAGTTCATCTGCAGGTAATATGGGTGTAATTTATTACCCAAACCAAGGCACTTACTGTCTAAACCAACAGATGCTTATTAACGAACATAACCAGGCAACAGGGACCACGAACTGTTAATGAGCAACTAAGTGCACAGAATGTACTATCACCTTAGTTACAGAGGAAGCCGATGTTTACCAGAGTGAAGTGAGTCTAAAGACTCGAATGTTCCAGAAAATAGATGCTGATAGGTTGGAATTCGAAAATAACATCTCATCTCCAGGTTGTAAATTGTTACCTTTGCAGAATATTTTTGTTCATCCTCTCCATTTCTTTCTGCCATGTTCATTGTCAGTGGCAAAATTTTGAGGAATCTATGATGGGATCATGGAGGTCTTTGATAGAGTCAGAAAAGGAATCTCAGCTCTATGCTTCTGTCAACTGCAGCAATGATTTGTAATCTTGATACTCAGGTCCCAGTCCGGAAACAGCCCACAGCATGCCATTCTTTGAGGCCCACGTCATCGGCATAGCAGTTCACGCAACACCTTTGCTCACTCTCGGCAGTTCCTCATGTTCATCCTAAGATGAATGGAGAAGAAGGAGCCAATGTATAGTGGAGCTTCCTGTATATACATGTGTGCCCATGTCTTTTGTGCACATTTATGCAGAGAAAATGAAGCGTACAGCCTTAAGTAAATGTTTAAAAGATACTTTGTTTACTTTAACCAAATAGGAGTCCTACCATTAGTTTTGGGGAAGAAGAAAAGCAACTTTTTGAACATAACTCTTTCAGAATTTCTGATTCAGAATTGAGCTCTGTTCTATATTCA
The DNA here is from genome assembly GCF_030254825.1 of Meriones unguiculatus. Classification (NCBI taxonomy): domain Eukaryota; kingdom Metazoa; phylum Chordata; class Mammalia; order Rodentia; family Muridae; genus Meriones; species Meriones unguiculatus. The sequence continues at coordinate 121,323,047 of NC_083369.1, forward strand.
TTTTATACTTAAGACTTCCTAAAAGGTACTTCATAGTTGTATAGAAATACAGAGAATGCAGGCTATGTCATCTAACTTACACAGGGCAAAAGTTATTTGCCAGTTATTTGGCTAAAATAGCATCATCAGGCTACATTAAGTATTATGTTTGTAACTGAAAACTAGTAAATAATAATAATAATAATGTAATATAATAATAGGACTTCTTTGGCTTTAGTATTGAAAAACTTCTGGACTTGACTGATTTGAAACCAACACCTTCAAGTAAGTTGGTTTATATTATTTAATAATACAATGGTAAAACACATAGGTAGATATTAAATCAGTTCCTGAAGATGCCAAAATAAGAGTTACATCAAATCTATTTTGTATGGGATAACCCTATGTAGCAGTATGCCAGGCATATTTGCATACTTGGGAAAATATGCATTGTATTAATGTATAGAGAGTGTAGCTCTCTGTTAAGCATTTAAACTTTCATTATATGGGAAATGTAGTGAATGAGCTGACTGTCAAAACCATATTTCAAGTTAAGTAAAAAAATCCATATGATTAACTTATAAGTAGGATTCTCTACCAGTTTTACATTGAGTAATTTCTTTTCATGTCTCTAGGTTTCTTCACCTGCTAATCCTTGCCCAGGTGCAGTTTCTGTGGAAGAACAATGAAACATATGTAGTTTTGAGGTGCCTAATAATGTTAATGGCCTCTAGCTTGAATATGGCCTTTCAGAGTAGAAAATGTGTTTGTCAGTTGAGGAGACCCAAACCACTTGGCTGCAAAGATATCTGGAAAAGCAGTCTGGCTTTGGGGCTGCCTGCTGAGTGCTTAACTCAGAGATGGCCTCCCTTTCTCTTGTTTTGTTTTATTTTGTTGGTCAGTTGGTTGGTTGGTTGGTTTTCCAAGACAGGGTTTCTGTGTGTAGCCTTGGCTGTCCTGGAGTGACTGTCTTTGTAGACTAGGCTGGCCTTGAACTCACAGTGATCTGCCTGCCTCTGCCTCCCAGAGTGCTGGGACTACAGGCTTGCGCCACCACGACACTAGGCCTCACTTTCTCTTTATAAGTGAACGACACCTTGTTTTTCCAGCTTCTTTTTGCACTTCCAAGATGAACAATTTGGTCACCACAAAGCCCTTGAAAGGGCCATTGGCACCAGAAGCTTCCATACCTTCCAGAGAAGGGAACTACTTGGTTGAGGTACTCTTGCCTCGCTTCACAAATTTGCTGGACCCAGCAGTGTCAGCCACACTTCGGAGCCTTATAGTTCCAACTGCAGAGATACCCCCTTAATTGGTAACAGATGGTTCCAGAGCATCCTGCTGCTCTGCATCTTTGTATTACTTATTCCATCATTATCTGTCATGGTTCATGAAGCATTTCTTACTTACCTGCTTGTAGCAGCAGTTTTGCCTGGAAGGATGGATTCTATTGTGGGGCTTAAGAGATGCACAAGTGGTTACATGCACCATGAAAATTAATAGCTCTTCTGCCAAAGAGATACATTCTCATGGTTTCAGTTAACACTGGCGTAATGAGTCTGTGTCTACACCCGCACCTTAAACTACAGGGACTATAATTAGACAATAGTGCTTTACTTCAAGATACATGAATGACCGTCCTGCCTTGAAAACAGTTTCTGTGGATTCCTTTTTACTTCCCTTTATTCGCCAATGATTCTGAGTACAGTATTTTGATATTTTCCCACATCATTATAAATGTAAATAAGCTTTTAAGAAACCAAGTATGAATCATTCTTCCTTTAGTAGCATTTATTTATTTGTTTATTTATTTTTCTTTATTAATTACACTTTATTCACTTTGTATCCCCCTATGGTTCTCTCCCTCCTCCCATCCCAATCCCTCCCTTCCTCCACCCTCTGCATACATGCCCCTCCCAAGTATAGCGCTTCCTCAAGATCCAGGTATACCACTCCTAGGCATATATCCAAAAGAGGCTCAAGTACACAATAAAGACTTTTTTTTTTTTTTACTTAGACATAAAGGCTATGCCTGCAAAGGGCATGGTAGAACTCAAGTTATGGTGGGGATAGGGATAAATAGATGTACTAAGAGACAGGATAAGTGAAGGTTGTAAATACTCATAATTATATTACTGAATTAAATCAATCTTAGGATGACATATTGGATATTTGCTTTGTGTTTTCTAGATTGTCTATAGATACGTCAACTATGACATAAGAGTAAAAGAGAAACTGTCTAGGGGGACAAAAGGAAACTAATGGAAGGGAAAAGAGTGAGAAAGGGGGTTAGTGAGGTATGCGGAGTTACGTTTGATGAACCTGCATGAAAATATACTTAGGTAATAGTACCACATACATTGAGTATATACAATGAAAAATTTAAAAGAAGTACTTCAAAGTTGAAAAAGAACAAAAATGTAGAGTCTTTCATTTATGGGAGCATAAGTGAGTCTAGTGATTTCAGAAGAAAAAAAAAGACAGTTTCAGGTATTTGGACAGCTTCTATCTACAATGTGCCAACAAACATTCTTGAGTGAAGGCAAGTTAGTCTATATATTATGCTTTGAAATTTTTCTTATCAGATCAACAGCAAGGAACGTCTTATCTTTTCTGTGTGTGTGTGTGTGTGTACTGAGTTTGAAATGACTTAGGAAATTGGTGAATAAATTCATCCTATCCCACGGCAAGTGTGGGCTTCCTATCTCCCTCTCCTACCATAATTTGGCACAACATTTCATTTTGTTTTTATTGGGTACTTACGTTCCCAGGCAACAGATGAAAATCTAGACCTTTTCTGTTTGGTGTGAGCGGCTGTGCAAAAAAGAAAGAAAAAAAAAAAAAAAAGAAAGAAAGGCAGGGGCGGGGGGAAGTGCACAGCGACCAGTGCATGTTCGGAGCTGGAACAAAGTGCAAGGCAATGTGTTTCTAACTTGAGTGCCGCACGTTGACTGCCATCGCTGCGGAATGTGGCTGAAAGCTCGTTGGGAATTTCTGAAATGAAATCCAGGCTGTGGGGAGAGTTCTGCTCCAGCATTTTTTTTTTCCCTTTCACAGGCTGCTCACTGGAGTTTTTAATGTGGTGCTCGGAGAATACAGGTTATTTGGTAGAAAGGCTCAATCTATGTTTAAAAGGAGAGGCTTTGCCAAGGAGACTTTTCTCTGAAGGCCTTTTATAGCAGAGATGGCATACAGATGTCATGATACATATATATGCTCAGGAAGGCCAAGAAGGGGGCGTAGTTCTTCCTCCTCCTCTTTTTCTTTTTCTCCCCCCCCCCCACACCTCTTTTCTTCATTTTTCAGCTCTAAAGATGGGACCCAGGACCTCCCTACCCCCACTGGAAGCCCACAATGAATACTTTTAAATGAAGTTAGAAAGTAAATGAATGTCTTCCCCAGTGGCCCTTACTATGGTACATTCTGAGGTGCTTCCTGGAGTTGTCTTACTACTGGGGAAAACCATTGGTCAGTTGTAAAAGGTTTCAAGAGTCTTGGAAATTGGATATTTATGTATCAAGATTGTGGGTTAATAGCTAAAATTGAGTTTGGTGTTTTGAGTTCGTACAGAAATGTTCAGTCAAGAAGCCACACCGTCTTTAGCAAAAGTGAAAAACTATTCTCTTCCTTCCCTTCTTTCTTCTAGAAACCTTTTTTTTTACTTTTATTTTGTTTTTTTAAATTTATTTAATTTTTATATTAATCAGGTTATTTACTTTGTATCCCAGCCGTAGCCCCCTCCCTCATTCCCTCCCAATCCCACCCTCCCTCCCTCATCTTCTCCCTGCCCCTTTTCAAGTCCACTAGTAGGAGAGGTCCTCCCTCCCTTCCATCTGACCCTAGCTTATCAAGTCTCTTCAGGACTGGCTGCAGTGTCCTCTTTTGTGGCCTAGCAAGGCTGCTCCTCCCTCTGGGGGAGGGGGTCCAAGAGCCAGCCATTGAATTCATGTCATAAATAGTCCCTGTTCCCCTTGTTAGAGAACCTATTTGGACACTGAGCTACCATGGGCTATATCCGAGCTGGGGTTCTAGGTTATATCCATACATGGTCCTTAGTTGGAGAAACAGTCTCATGAAAGACCCCTGTGCCCAGATATATTTGGTCCTTGTGGTGCTCCTATACTCTCCAGGTCTTACTAACTCCCCCTTCTTTCATATGATTCCCTCCACTCTGTCGAAGGTTTGGTTATGAGTCTTAATATCTGCTTTGATACACTGCTAGGTAGAGTCTTTCAGAGGCCCTCTTTTGTAGGCTCCTGTCCTGTTATTTGTTTTCTCCTACATCCAATGTCCATCCCATTTGTCTTTCTAAGTGAGGATTGGTCATCTTACCCCAAGTCCTCTTTCTTGTTTATCTTCTTTAGGTGTATAGATTTCAGTATATTTATCTTATCTTATAGGTCTATGTAAGTGAGTATATACCATGTGTGTCTTTCTGCTTCTGGGATACCTCACTCAGGATGATCGTTGCTAGGTCCCACCATTTGCCTGCAAATTTCATGATTTCCTCGTTTTTAATTGCTGAGTAGTATTCTGTTGTGTAAAAGTACCACAATTTCTTCTATAAACCTTATCCTTCCTGGTAGGAATTTATTATCCCTGCTACACTTAGCTGCAATTCTTTCAAAATTTCAGAACTTAGGAAAAATATGAGTTGTTTTCCAGTTTGTTTTGCTAAAGGGGGAGCTTTGGATGGTACTAAGTATAAAAGCCAGGGTCTTGTGCTTGCTAAGCAAGTGTTCTGCCACTCATCTGCATCCCTCAGCCAAGTGAACTTCTCTCTACCATGTCCAGTGGTGCTTTCTTGAGCCTTTGAAGCCTTTCTTAGCAGGGCTGGTGAGTAATACACTATAATTATATCTCTTTTCTCACCCCTGTAGCAGCTTGGACAGTTTTCAAGGCATGGTGCTGGCACTCAGTAAGTCATTATTATTTTATTAAACAATATGTTCTCCCCTCCAAGTATCTAGTATGCACTACTCCATATAGTCATGTCCTAAATTGCCCTCTAACATCAAACTTGATTCATTTCTTCAGGAAACATGAAAAACTACACCTTATCGGTAGAAAGCATCCAGCCCTGTAGCTTGAGTGTTCACCAAGTGTACAGATAGTGTGTGAAGTCTGAGAAGCCCTCTGCTGCCCTCACGCTTCTTTTTGTCTTTGATTCCAAAGAAGCTGGTTAGGTTTTCAACAAGACATCTGGGACATAGCACTTTCCTGGCATGGGTGAGACCTAGATTTGATTCTCATCACTGACAAAAAAGGTTGGACATCAAAGAAGTTAAGTGCATGCTCTTTAGAACCAGACTACCTGGGTTCAAGGCTCAGCTTTCAGCTCTCCTACTTACCAAAAGAACCCCATATCTGTCTGTCTGTCTGTCTCTTTCTGTCTCTCTCACATACACACAGACACAGAGACAGACAGAGAACTGTTAAGCTAAACAGGCATGTTCTTTCTGAGTGCTTTTAAATCATATTTTTGTTCAAAGATAGATGGGAGGTATATATATATATTTTTTTCCTGTTCTGCCTTCATAAGCTTTTGAGAAATAGCTAGATCCCTTATAGAAGTCTAAAAATAGTGATGTCTTTTGAAATATAATCATAAAGCTCCATCCATGTTCTTATCCCAGCCCTAAGGATTCTGGGAGTAATTAACATCTGGACTCAGCAGACCCTTCTGAACGAAAGAAAGACATAACAACTATTAGTCAAGAGATGTGCTCCAAAGTAACAATTGGATTGAGCATTTGAAGTGGCATGCTGTGCCATAGAGGATAAATACGTAACTGAGGACGAAAGGGAGACCTTGGAGTATGTTGCTCTTTTAATTAGTCCCCGTGTTGCATGGTCTGCTACTTGGTTTGGGGACTTACAAAGTAAATCTATGTTAGTAGGTTTTAGAGAGAATGTAGGCGGTATTTATTGGCTCTTTTTTTTTGGGGGGGGAGGGGAGGGGGGATGGTCACCAGGGAATAGAATGTACGTGAATTTGATTTTCTCTTTAATAAAGGTCCCATAGCCAGGTGTGGTTGTGTACTGCTTTAATCCCAGCAGAGGAGAGTGGATCTCTTGAGTTCAAGGCCAGCCGCGTCCCAAAATAAAATATGACATTTTATACTGTATGTTTGCTTATGGATGAGAACGATCCGACCTTTCACTCCTACCCAGGAGTGTAGATACTCCACTGGGAACTTGTGGAGAAGCATCTTGCAGGGCATGGCCTGTTACTGTGTGACAGGCAGCCAAGAACCGTCACTGGATCAACAGGGCATCGGGCTTTTGTCAGAGACTCCAGAGGAGAATTTCCAATGCACCACAAGACACACATTATTAGATGTCCTTTTCTTTTCTGTATTGATGAGCACACTTTTGACTTTGTACCGACCTACTTTACCTTTTACTAAGAAGTCCTCTGGGGTTCTAGAAGAGATAGCCATTTGCTGTAGCCCAAAGGGGTGGGGATTTTGCAGAGTTAGAATGAAGAATCCATCCTTGTTACACTGCATCTACCATTGAGGCTTGGGTAGGTTGGTAAAGCTGGGGCCTAAAGCCTGGAATGCTGCTAGTTTATTGAAATATCTTCCAGATTGGAGGGTGGTCCTGTGGAGACTACTTATTTAACTGTTTTTAACAAACAAAACTCTTCCCTTTATACTATGGTCTCATCTAACACATGGGATTTACTTCCCAGTCCCTGAATTCCCTTCATATGAACTAGTGCATGGTGGTCTGATTTATGACTATGAATAGAAAGAACACTTCTTTTTTTTTTTCTCTCTCTCTAACTTTAGTGTTTAACTTGTTCTTTCGTCCCAGTATTCTTACAAATTTTCCATCTCTCTTTACAGTTGTGGTATTATTTCGTGTTCCCGTAGCATCTTATAGTCAAGTACCTTGTGATCATTTTTAGTAGTTATGCAACAAATCACATGTAGAACATAAGCCTGCAAAACGTTGCCAAACCCAGCTCCACAGTCTTCCTTAAACTAAACACTGTGTCATGTCATTTCATTTGGTCTCTGATTTTAAACTGGAGAACTTATCATACTCATTTAGCTTGCTTCCTAGAGTTATCTCCCCCACTCCATGAAAATAAATAATAGAACAAGTGTTTTGGAAAATGCTTCTTGAATCTAATTATCTGACTTGAACATTTTTGTTTACTTCTTAAAGATCTGTTCTATGTTGGGATTTCTTTGTGTTCTATAGAACAGGTTTCATATTGTAATAAAAAACTCTCACCTATCTTGATATCTCACAGAATAATCCCAGGCACATATTGAATGCTCCCTATCTACTTATTGACACTTTAGCTTTCTACATTTATGACACCAAGGCATTATTGGCTCTTAAGAATAATGTTCAACATGCCAAGTACTCTCTCATAATTCTCCTGTTCCTCCTTTCATCCCTCCTCTTCTTCCTCTGCTGGTTTCTTCTCTCTCTAATTTTATTTTTTTTTAAGCAGGGCCTCACTGTTTAGCCCAGACTGACTTTTACTTGCTGTCCTTTTGCCTCGGCCTCCCAAGTCCGGGATTAGAAGCATGCTCTAACACATCCAGCTGTATTGTGGGGCTTTATAAGTCATTTACGTAACCTTTACATTGCTAAGATCCAGCCATTTAGCAGTCTCTCTGATGTGGACTGGAACCAAAAATAAAGAAGAAAAGAAGCGCTGCCTAAGAACCGAGTTTGCTATCTTCTGTTTATGATAGCAGGAAAACGTGACACGTCTGGGGAACCTTTGTGTCGGTGTGTTTGATAAGGTGTGGTACTGGAATGACATGTGGGAGGGTGTCTGTCAGCAGGTTGTTTCATCTCATTAGCTACAGTCTGCTTATCTCTGCAGTGTGAAAGTGGCATCACTGGTGTTAGGCGAGGCCCCTTCCGGTGCAGAGTTCTGTGATCCTGTGACTTGGGCACCCTTGGGTCTTGAGGTCTGTTTGTTCATCTGTAGCATGAGAGGTGAATGAGTATCAAAGTCCTAACAATGAGTGACTCCAAAGGAATGAACTTTTAGCTATCCAGAAAATCTAGTTATCTAAAGGAGCCAATCCCTCAAGGATATTGGTTAGCCAGAATTTTACTGTACACTAATACACAGTTAAAGGGACTAATTTAATGCTTAGGAAAACATTTGGGACTGGTTAAGACTGTGGAAAACTTCTAACTCTTTGTAGAGAATGTTGATTTTAGTGTATACAATTACCATCTTGTTGTTTTCCCCTTTTATGCTAGAGTTCCGTTGGAAATAAGCCAGAGAAGGGTGTGTGTGTGTGTGTGTGTGTGTGTGTGTGTGTGTGTGTAAAAGAGAGAGAGAGAATACATATCAGATAGGAGACTGACAGTATTAATGTCTTGTTCCTATTCCTGTGGGTACTGTTGACAAGTGATACCCAAAGTAACACACCAGAGCAGGTGACATGCAGTTCCAATGCCACCCAGCATCCCAATGACAGATAGCATCTCTGGGATGTATTTGCTCTCTGTGGTAGAACCTGCTTCTAAAAATCTATGTTTGAAGAACTAGTTGATGATGACAGTGAAGAGAGCACTAATCCTCCAAGAAAGGCTCTAGAAGAGAAGAGAGCAGAGAGCATAGGTCAGGAACTTTCAGTTAAGTGTTATAGCACTTGATACCTAGCTGTGATCCTTTCTAACTGCTGATGGAAATGAACAACACAGCAGAACTGGCTCTTTCATGATCCCAAACAATTTTATCTTGCAGAACTAGAAAGATGACAGTAAATGCAATTTCTCTGCTGAGGTTGGCTAACCTAGTCTGACTTCAGTAGGGTTTTTATCTTTGCTGTTTGACTGTTTAGTAGACTTTTCATCTTATAGGGTCCCCCAGGTTCTTCTCAGTATACAAGCCCTTCTGGCCACACACACTCTCCTCAGCAACATTACTATCCTAGATGCCCCACCTTACTCTGAAAAGCCATGCTGTGCACCTCTTTGTTCATTCCATTGATGTCCCTGGGATGACCTCCATTTACTTCTCCACTGAAATTCAATAGTTTCCTCAAAATTGAACAGGAGCATCATCTCTTTCATTATATGTTATGAGAACACGCTGTGTCTGACTGTCCACAAACCCTGTAAAGTTTAACGTTCTTCATACCTTTCCCTAGAGAATATATTCTCTTCACTGACTGCATAGTTTTGAGCATAGAATAGTATACACAAGGTATCCACAGGAAACACAGTTGGGGATTAGGGTGTAAAGGGCAATCTTACAGTCAGTATTTGAGAAGTTGTACGCATGTTTCAATTTCAATCTGGCACCAAAAAGCAATGGCGGGCTGTAAAAAGTGAAACACAAGGTCTTGAGTTCCATCTGCACTAGCACTAACAAATGTGATACTCATGCCAACTCTAATTCCAGCTTTCTAGCACCTGTCTTCCGCTTGGCTCATCTCATTCTTGATCCACTTCTGTTACAGGCAACTTCCTAATTGGGAACAGTACTAACTCATCCTTAAGTTCATGGTTGATGCTACAATGTCAGTGGTGTCTCTTAACTCATCCATGACTTTACTTCTTTTTCTTGTCACACATTAGGTGAATCCCACAGCCCAGTGCACCCAAGCACTGCTGAGGATGATCTATTGCTCCCACTGCCGGGGCCTGGTCACTGTGAAGCCCTGTTACAACTACTGCTCAAACATCATGAGAGGCTGTTTGGCCAACCAAGGAGACCTCGATTCTGAGTGGAACAATTTCATAGGTGAGCAAGCAACTGATGTATTTGTTTTGCTAGAGATGATTCCGCTTCTGGCCACAGGGACTGTCATGATTGCCATCTGTGAAATTTTCGATTCATTTTAGTGTTAAATGTTGGCCACAGTCCAGTCTGTGCTACAAGCAGTACTTTGATGTTAGTAAAATCAGCACTTCAAGTCAGTGTCCCCTTTCAGAAGACTGTTAGGCACACCTACTTTTAATGCTAGAGAGGCATCTTTTAGATCTTTCCTGTGAAAAGCTCAGTTTTGGTCCTCATCCTAGGACTGTGCTCATGTTCACAGCGGTATACAGTCTTCACAGAGCTATGAAAGTATAGCTTTGAAGATTGTCTCTTGGGCTGGGCAGGTGGCTCAGTTGATAAAGTGCTTGTTGGTTTCTAGAAAAGAGCCCATGTTTGATCTCCAGGATCAGAAAAAAGCACTCCCAAGGCTTGGGAGGCAGAGACAGCCTGCCCATCCTAAGCTTCATGCTCCAGGCCAGTGAGAGACCCTGTCCTAAAGAAAAAATTAAGGTGACGGTAGCATTCTTGGGGAACCTGAAGTGTGCACACATGCACATACATGGATGCACACAAGCACTATTCTTAATCTTTGCATTGCAACCAAACCTTTGGCAAACTGGCCAGATACCCATTTGATCACTGGATCAGTACATTGATGTGAAAAATTGCTGGATTTGTTTTTGCAGGGAACTTGGCCATGGTAGAATCTCTTAATGTGAGTGGACAGTCTTTCTCTGATTGTTTAGAAAGTAGGACTGTTGAGTATTTTTCCAACTTAGAAAAACATTACTAGAACCCAGACAGCACTCTAAGCAAACTAGCTAGGTTCTGAGAAGGGCAATTATGATTTCAGGGAAAACACAAGCCTGATTTAAACATGGAACAGTCATCTACTTTAGCACCCAGTGTGTACATCAGTCCTGAAACCTCCGTGGTCAGTATTGAAATTCACAAGACCTCGCATTGATGGAACATCAACAGTTTATTCTCCCATTCCCTGGTCACCTTTCCAGAATTGCACATTAAAATGTCTGCATAGGGACCATGTTTTCACTAAATCTCTCACATCATGGGAGCATGCATGTAATTTGCTGCCCTAGTTTTGCTTTGTTTCATTTTGTTTGTTGTGTATGGGTCTTAATATTTTCTTTCTTTCTTTCTTTCTTTCTTTCTTTCTTTCTTTCTTTCTTTCTTTCTTTCTTTCTTTCTTTCTTTCTCTCTCTCTCTCTCTCTCTCCTTCCTTCCTTTTTCTTTCTTCCTTCCTTTTTCTTTCTTCCTTTCTCCCTTCCTTTCTTCCTTTCTCCCCTCCCTCCCTCCCTCCCTCCCTCCCTCCCTCCCTTCTTTCCTTCCTTCTTTCTTTCTTTCTTTCTTTCTTTCTTTCTTTCTTTCCTTCCTTCCTTCCTTCCTTCCTTCCTTCCTTCCTTCCTTCTTTCTTTCTTTCTTTCTTTCTTTCTTTTTTGAATAGAGGGATTTGGAGTAAGAAAATGCTTTTTAGACTGAATGAGAATGAATTACCACATTATGTCTGCTTGAAAGTGCATCAATAAATTGACTCCCGTGTAAATATTAAGCACTTAAGCACAATTATGGCATAAATACCTCAAAGTTGGAAACCCTCTTAAAAAATATTTTTCATACAGAAAAGTAGAATCTCATGAAAGGGGAGGCATAAAACCCTAAGGACACACAAACACAAATGATGTGATATGCCCAGAATTAATCCAGGGAAGAAATCATAAATTTCCTATGGGAATAAAAACTATGGTATTTCCCATAGGCCAGGAAGCTTTGCTTCCTTTCCTACCTAGGGGACTATGATATGGTGACCCCAATGGGAAGGATATCACAATGACTTGACCTCATTTGGGTGACCTACAATGTAAGGTCACATCCCCTTACTCCCCTTCCCCATTAGCCCCTCTCCATAGGCAATTGTTGAATTTGTAATTCACTTAATTTTCCTTCATAAATTACAATTTGGGTTGGTTGTGTGCTTTGTTTTGTTTTTCTTTTTTAATTTTGGTTTGTTTGCTTTGCTTTGTTTTGTTTTCTTTGCCACATAGTCTAGGCTGACCTCCAGCCTCTGCCTCCAGATGACTGGGATTACAGCTGAACTGTGCCACAGCTAGTTAAATTTGTTCTTAAAGAAAGACAGTGGAGCATTATTTAACTTTTGCACATAGTAGGCTTTTCTCTGGGACAAGGGAATATTTTGGGATGCGATACAAAAAGCATGTGGTGACAATGATTGAGCTTTACTTCTTTTCCTACTTAGCACCTTTAGGGCAGCACAAGGACATTTCCTACCTTGTGTTCTGTTACTTTAGCCTGTCCATCAGTAACTATTACCAAGGCCCTCTCACATCTATGTATTAAACTACAAATTTCTCGATAGCTCTTCTAACACATTACAGATCAAAACAGTACTCTGGCCAGCTTAATTAATGTTTTCAGCTTTAGTTTGCTGCTGAGGTTCTTATAGTGTATTTTTAAAATTGCATGTGCTGTCTGTGAAGAAATAAAACTAAACCGAAGTGGAAATGGATGAGATTTGGGAATTGATTTTCTACAGCTATTTTAAATGATTCTTTTTGGAGTGATAAAGTATGCACTTGTATGTAAACCTTTTTAATGGATGGATACACTACTCTTTATTCCTAATAAGATGGTGTAAAACAACAAGCAGAATAGACATGTTAATCTCCTGTTCTTTTTCATAGATTTTTTTTTTCGCAGTGGTTTATTTAATTTCCTCCATGGTTGTAGAATTCAGTCTTAGTTACATACATGTTGTGTGTGTGTGTGTGTGTGTGTGTGTGTGTCTGTCTGTCTGTCTGTCTGTCTGTGTCTCTGAGGATTTTTTTTTTTTTTTTTTTGCTGTTAAAATGACTACACAGTTGCTGAATAGTCAAGGATTTGTTTTATCCATTTAAAATCACACCTTGGGGTTAAGTTAGGAAAGTGCATTCAGCTGTTCCAGTCAGGTTGGGAGGCTAAAGATGTGGGCTTCTGATCATTTATTGGAGGCACAATGAAAAAGGAATCACTTTCCCTAGTGAGAAGGAGGATACTTATTTTTCAACATTGTTTTTTATGAGCATACATTAATTATATATAATAATGGGTTTCATATGACATTTTCATACATGCATATAATGTTTTTGATCATACTCATCCCAGTTACATTTACTTGTCCCCTCCCAGTACTGCTGATCCCCAAGAAAGGGATGCTCTTCTGGGTGAGTTGGGAGGGAGCATTTAGACCAGTGGCTTGAGTTGGTCTTGTGGTTGGACCAGACTCAAGACTCTTACTGCAATAGAGCAGGGATTTTTTTTTTCAAGTCAGCCTTGCCAGTGGGCTCTGCCTGCACCCACAACTGCATCTGTCTTTCACTACAAGTTCTAAGTGCTGAAGTTTTGTCATCAGAATGGGACCAAATTTGGGTCCAGATATTGGAAACACTTTTGGAAACTCACCTTTACAACAGACTAGCCTTCAATTTTCAAAGCAAAACAAATGCCTGTCCTTCCACTACCATAAAAGAAGTTGCTTTTCAGAAAATCATACATTATTCTTAGGTTCAACTTGTCTGTCATACTGTGCCTCTGTTAACATTCATTTGACTCAGAGCCAACCCTATTAATGTCATATGTTGCTTGCTGCCAATGGTAATTTAGTACTGGAATTGCTGACAGGGACACCAGCCAGTTCCTGGTGGGAGGCAATAGCAAAAAAAAAAAAAAAAAATAGAGCGAGCGAGAGAGAAACGCCCATGCATATGAGACTTGTGGCCTCTATAAAACAGAAGAAAAACAAAACACCAAAACCAGACATCTATAGATTTTTCTTGACGTTTTTTTTGGGGGGGGTGGATTGGTGGTGTGGCAGCTATAGAAGGGCCAATAGATGGCCAGTCATAACTTCCTGCAGGGTTAGAGACAGCTTTGGCTTTGGGCTGTGAGCCACAGGCAGAATGCCTCCTCAGTTGCATTCTTCAGCTGCGCAGCACGCAACGCCATGGCACCAGCTCCAACAAAGGCCCGGTTTCCCTCTCCATTCCCAGGCCCTTGTGTATGGCCAACATCTCTCTCTGAGTTTACAAAGATGCCAAACAGGCAGAAGAATTGGGGTTTATGATTCCTTTCAGTCTTTCACCAACACATTAGCAAGCAATCTGGCCTTTCCCCACCACTAGGGGAATAAGTAAGTACAAAATGAACCTCTCCTCCATTTAAACCTCTGAATTTTAGATGTTTATTACCTCTTCATAGTATTTTATTTGGAGGCAGCAATCTGTTGGCTTGCGAAGGAATGTGCTTTTTGTATGTGGCGGTCCTGACACTTCGACAGTAATGAACACATTGACGTTGTGCTCCACTTGTTTGCAAAAGTTGCCTTTCACTAGCACATCAAAAGCATTTTTTTCTCTTTCCTCTGGTACAATGGTACATATTCATGCTGCCAGCCTTTACGTAAAGGTTAGAGGCATCACATTATTGGTACTTACCACCGTGCAGTCTGAAACTTCATTTACTACTTTAAAACATTGCACTTCACCGAAATCTGTTCATTTGCTGGCGACATGGGAATTGTAGTTTAGAGAAATGACTTCACACTTTAAAGTGCAGTGTAGCATTTGTTGTAGGTTGAAGGTAAAAGGTCGATGACTGACTTTGATTTCATTTATATGCTGATATTTAAGGCCTTTTCTGCACTAGAAAGCTTAGGTAGCAGCTCAGCTGGGCTAGCAGGTGAGAGGACACCCAGCCTTCTGAAAAAGAATACTCCTTTCTAGTTCTTGACATTGAAGTATCTGTAGGAGTTGACAATGGAGATCTAACTCCTTCCCTTGTCATTCATTAGCACTGGAGTGTAAAGGAGAAACCCCCATTTAAAAGTTAACTGCTGGGGCTCAGCTGTTTACTGCTCTTCCAGTGGACACAGTTGGTTTCAATCACCCAGGCCAGGTGCCCTCATACTCCAGCTCCAAGGGATCAGACAACTGTGGTCCTGCCGGTACCCACTGTCACTTGCACATACCTACATGCAGACAGACACCCACCGCACACAAATTAGTAATAATAAAACAGAAAACAATTAAGTTTAGTGCTTATTAATAATTATGTATCCTTTTTTCTCCGTGGAGTGAATTTTGTTTAGAAGAGTTCTACTCTTGTACAAGTATCAGGAAAAAAATACCAACTTAAAATCCCCAAAAGTACATATAGCAAAAAAACAAAAAACAAAACGAAACAGCTTGTTTTCTTTAAGGAATCCGGTACTTGCAAGAAAATGCCACTTTCCTCTGAAATCAAAAAGTGACTTGCAAGTATCAGTGAAAGTACAAACCACAGAAGAACAATTTTTGTGCATTGTGTTTTGTCTCATGATTTCACTGGACTGCAGAAAGGCATTCATATTAATGTTAAATCGGTTGAGACCCTCCTCACATTTGAAAATGAGTTTATGTTAACCCCTAAATGGCATGACTCAAAGTTTCATTACTTGAAGTCATTAGAATTTCCAGAACACTTCCATTTCTGTTATCCAGCTCTGCGCTTGAGGATCTGAAATGTCTTATTAAAAGAAGCAAAGCATCAGTATGCCAGGATTGTAACTGATTTATGGTATCAACTCTCGTAAATAGAACCTAAAAGGAAAAGTTCCCAGGGAAGTGTCTGGGAGAGTGGACATATTACACTGGCCCCAGCCATAGGATGTCAGCTGGGTACTGGCTGATGTTCGAAGGAATGAATAATCTAAATAATGGAAGGGTCCTCATTGAGTTGCCTTGCCACAGAACAAAGCACTCATCTGTCCTCTTCATACTTTATCATGCTGCTGATATATAACATGCAGATGCAATCTGAAATCATGGAAATGACTAGAAAATGTGAATAAACTAAAAAAAAAAATCTGTTCACTTTCTCTCAAGAAAACGAAGACAATAAAATGATGAGACAGATACACAAATCTGAGCTAACTGTTTATTCTCTTGTGCTGTATTGTTTTTCTCCAAACCGTGTTAGATGCCATGCTGATGGTGGCGGAGAGGCTGGAGGGCCCTTTCAACATTGAGTCGGTCATGGATCCCATCGATGTGAAGATTTCTGATGCTATCATGAACATGCAGGATAATAGTGTGCAAGTGTCTCAGAAGGTATTGAAGGCAGGATGCTGGGCAGGACAGCTAGGGATACCCCTGCGTCTTGTATCCTGTCCCTAATAGAAATTCACTGACTTCCTCTGCAGGTGTTCCAAGGCTGTGGGCCTCCAAAGCCTCTCCCAGCTGGACGGATTTCTCGCTCCCTCTCTGAAAGTGCCTTCAGTCCTCGATTCAGACCTTATCATCCAGAGCAACGCCCAACCACAGCAGCTGGCACTAGTTTGGACCGACTGGTGAGCATTTTAGCAGGAATGGGGGTGTTTAATGGCAAAGAACTGCAAATGTTTGCTCCAAAATGAACTTTTTGTTGGAAGGCATAGAAGCATGAGTCTTACATGCTAACTTTTTTGTCTAGTTCTATTGAGTACGGCAATAAATGTGCTTCATTTTCTGCCACGGAACATTCCTTTATAGTCAAGGAAATGAGTTGTAACAAGTGTCGTCTCCATACTTTTTCTTTAATGTCACTGTGTGTTTACTGAGCATCTGTTGTATACCCACCATTAGGTTATGCACAAGGGGAAGCGCAAGGCAATGAGACAGGGCTTTGGTCTCAAAAGGCCTCAACCAAAGGAGAGGGTGCTAGTTTAAGGTGCTTAGTCAGTGCCAAAATAGCTTCATAACTGAACAACTGAAAATCTTGAATTTGATTTTATATGACAACATTAACTTGTTAAAGTCATGCATAGATTTACTTTTTTGACTAATAAAATAATGCCAATTTAAAACAGCTTCACATTATTTGCACCGTACACAAAAGGTCCAGACATGATCACTGTTCATCTTGAACTTAAGCAAATGAGGAGGTCCCTCTGGAAGTGCTTACTTGGGCAGAAAAAGTGTCTTTACCATTGGCTACTCTTTCCTAATCGCCTTCTCAAAGTAAACGTCTTCATAGAGCAAAACAACCTCGATGTAGTTTGTCTTCGTTGTATTTTAAATATTTAAGAAACATCCATGATACGTTTTAGCATATGGGATTTTAAAGCTAAAGTGGGTTGCGGGCAGAGAGCCACATGGTCTAGGCTTCCTAACGTAAGGTGAAAAGATGTTGTGGTAGGCTAGGATGATAGGCTAGAGGCAGATTGTATATTTGGCAGCACGCTATGGCAACCTGGGAATACTATTACAGTAGGAGGAGGGAACGCCGAGCAGGAAGCTAGACGGGACGCTGATGTGAAAGGAGGAAGAATAATGCCAGTCAAGTTTCCTTGTGTAATGGTGGATGCTTGATTCAGAACATCAAAGCCTGTGTTTGTTTCAGAACATCAAAAGACTGTGTTCCCAGGGTAAGGGGCTTGGTGGGCTTCAGATGGCAGTCCTGTGAGGAGGTGGGCAGTGGATCCAGGAGGCTCCTTTAGAGTTTTCCTGTCAATTCCTCTGAGAGATTGTTTCTGAGTGTAAAGCCTTTATATTTTTCTTCAGCCTATAACTGAAACAGTGAGTTGCATATAATTCCAGAGATCTTTAGAAATGACCAATATTTTTCTTCAGCCTATAACTGAAACAGTGAGTTGCATATAATTCCAGAGATCTTTAGAAATGACCAAAAGGTATATCCATAAGTAGTTTGGGTTTCGCTTAGTTGTTTGAGATAGCCTTATGGTAACATTATTTGCTTGCTTGTGGTTTTTATTATCATTTTACTTCATGTGTATGAGTGTTTTGTTTGCGTTTGTGTGTGTGTGTGTGTGTGTATCACTTGTGTACCTAGTAAATGGAAAGGGCACAGGAGGGCATCAGGTCCTCTGAAACTGAAGTTATAGGTAGCTGTGAGCTATCAAGTGGGTACTAGGAATAAACCCAGGTCATCTGCAAGAACAGCAAGTGCTCTTAGCCACTGGGCCATCTTTCCAGCCCTATGGTTTGTTTTAAATATGAATGTGGTTTGATCATACTCATTTCTATTACCCTTTCTTGTCCTCTTAATTAGTCTCCATTCTGATTGTATGTCGTGTGTGTGTGTGTGTGAACTAGGCTTGCTTTCAGAAGCAAGTGTGAAGAGTTATTTACAGAATCATGGGCAACTTGTCATTGGCTATACCACTGACAAAAATGGAGTTGGTTTTGCTTTGTATCCCAGGCTGATTTGAAACTCCATGTAGATCAGACACCACTGACCTCAAATTTGAACCATTGCTCCCCCCTCAGCTTCCCGAGTGCTGGATCACACATGGTAGTTTTGCATTTGTACAAGAATGGACCTTTTCCTGTTTTTTTTTTTTTCTTTAGGTTACTGATGTCAAGGAGAAACTGAAACAAGCTAAGAAGTTCTGGTCCTCCCTGCCAAGCACTGTTTGCAATGATGAGAGGATGGCAGCAGGAAATGGCAATGAGGATGACTGCTGGAATGGCAAGGGAAAAAGCAGGTCAGCCTCTGCTACGGAAGTAGCAGCCTCCCCCAACCTGGGTGCCTGGTGGCTCCTCAATTGTTTCCCCAAGGGAAGCAGCTCACTGTAGGTGTTGATGACACAAAGTTTCTAGATATCCTTTATCATTTAGCTGTTTAAAAATGGCACCCATATACTTAAAAAGGACTACATTTGCCAGTATTCTATTGCAATATTAAGGGCTATTAAAAAAAAAAAAAAACATTTAGTGCCTGTGGCCCTTGGCTCAGGGGCCTGACCTTATAAAACGCCACTTCTCAAAAAGTTACATTCTCTTTCTTAATGATTCTGTGTTCCACCTTGGCACACTTTCTGATGGAGATAAGCACCCATTCAGAAGGTGGTTTATTTGACAGAATACTTGCTACAAAAAAGAGATCACTTTCACAATGGTCACAGTCAGATCACAGAAAACTACACATTCTCAGGGTAAGGAGCAGTTAAGAGTTGATTATAAATGGAAGAACTGTTCCACCATGCTCAGCGAAGATCCTAAAATTGAGCGAAGTCTTTGATCTCTTATATTCACCTGTCATTTCAATGGGTTCATTTCTTACTTTTTAGGTACCTGTTTGCAGTAACAGGAAATGGATTAGCCAACCAGGGCAACAACCCAGAAGTCCAGGTCGACACCAGCAAACCGGACATACTGATCCTTCGTCAGATCATGGCCCTTCGGGTTATGACCAGTAAAATGAAGAATGCTTACAATGGAAATGATGTGGACTTCTTTGATATCAGTAAGCCTTTGTGATGTTTCAGTATGGGATTGGCTTTCATCTGACTTGGTGAGAATCTGTGCAATGAAATCTCCGTTCTTGTCTTTTCAACGTAGGTGATGAGAGCAGTGGAGAAGGAAGTGGAAGTGGATGTGAATACCAACAGTGCCCTTCAGAGTTTGAGTTCAATGCCACTGACCATGCTGGGAAGAGTGTCAATGAGAAAGCCGAGAGTGTTGGCGCCCATGCCGAGGCAAAGCCCTACCTCCTCACTGTCCTTTGCATCCTGGTCTTCGTTTGGCAGAGAGAATGGAGATAATTGTCAAACTCTGAGTAATAATGTACATCATCAGAAAGCTAAAAGGCACCAGTTCTCACTTTTTGACCATCCTAATGACTTTGTTTTTTTTTAAATGAATGGACAACAGTGTACAGTTTTTACAATGTGGCCACTGGTTTAAGCCTTGTTGACTTTGTTTCTCTCATTCAGTTGGGGACAGTAGGAACTCCTGCATTGAAGTTTGTTCCTGCTCCTTCAGAGTCGTGTTAAACTTGGCTAACAGTGTAGGTACAGAACTGTAGTTAGTTGTGCATTTGTGATCTTATCACTCTTGTTTTGTTGTTTTGTTTTTTTCTCTCTCATTTTATTTGTGGGGTTTTTCTTTTCCGGTTATAATTTCACCTTGTTTCTCACAAGAAAACCAGGGTCCTTTCTTGGCATGTAACATGTACGTATTTCTGAAATATTAAATAGTTGTACAGAAGCAGGTTTATTTATCATGTTATCTTATTAAAAGAAAAAGCCCAAACAAGCCGTAAAATTTCCATTTTTCCCTGTTATTTTTGCTGCCTTATGTGAAGAGAAGTGGAAATACTTTGGGTTTTCTTTTTCTTTCTTCCTCTTTCTTTTCTTTCTTCTCTCTCTCTCTCTCTCTCTCTCTCAAGTTAGGTCAGAATGTGAAGGCACAAGTGGCCTTCTAAGCCACTTGCCAGATTGTATTCTCACCAGTACAAGGCGAGATTTAGACCTCTTTCATAGTTGGGGGCTGGAAGAGACAGCAGACCACCCATTTGGATTGAGTTGAATCCCACGCAGCTCGATTTCTTGAACCTACCCATACTTAATGTGTACCCCAGCCAGGAAAATAAAAGATTCTTGATGAAGTCTTCCCTTGAAAGATGAGAGGCATTCAGGATGCCCCATTTACCCCATGCACACACTTGGCCTTGGACGTGTTTAATAAAAACTAGACGAGTTAGGAAGTCACACTATACCAGTTTCTGTATCCATGCTGACACTCTGTTTTTCGGTTTTTGTTTTTAAGTCATGATGGCAGTAGCAAGAGACCCACAGTCTAGTTTGGTCCCCTGTGTTAGAGTGATCCAGATTTCTGACCCACTGACCACTCTGGAAAGAGTGCCATAAAACGGAGCTGTCTGGCAGCTAGCCAGAACTGGGGTACAGCCTGGGCTCAGGGAATAGCTGTCAACACCCTTTTGAGCAGATATCTTGTCTCTGTGTATATATTTGCATTGGTTTTTTGTTTGTTTGTTTTAGGTACCAGTTTT
The DNA here is from genome assembly GCF_030254825.1 of Meriones unguiculatus. Classification (NCBI taxonomy): domain Eukaryota; kingdom Metazoa; phylum Chordata; class Mammalia; order Rodentia; family Muridae; genus Meriones; species Meriones unguiculatus. Next base: position 121,343,625 of record NC_083369.1, read on the forward strand.
TTTAAAGAGCATAAGGTTATCTAATTTGATTTTTTTTTTTTTGCTACTCCATTTTGATCAGTTAAATGAAGGGCTCAGAGTGTTTGCAGCCGTTCTGCTACCCATCCTAGCCAAGGAGCCCCTCTGAGAAGAGAACTGGGTATTCAGAGATTCATATGCTGTCTTTTGGGGGAAGAATGGGCGGTCAGTAAAGCTGAGAAGTGCACATCTTCTCAGTGACACTTAGCCATGCGGGTGAACTGGCGAAGCCCCTAACTGCTCTAGGTCAAAGACTGTCCACTGCCTTGCCCCTTTGGAAGCTCTTTCCTTGTATGCAAATGACCGGTCAGAAAACCCAGAGAATGTAGCAGATCATTTCAAAATGAGTTCTCAAGTCTTCAGAAAGACTACAACCATGCAAGTCTCTTCCCATTCTAAAAGTCATTTAGACCCCAGGATTCTACGGAACTGAAAGCCCACAGAGAGGTGGTTTCATGTTATTGTCCAGTCTTTCAGCTGAAGAGGAAATCTCTATTTTTATATCGAAGAATAATTACTTGATAGCTCAGGGTCTACATTTCATTCAAGTTTTTACACCAAATTCTACAGAATGGTCAAAATGAAATATTGGGGGCTGTTGTAAACAGAGGCTTAATTTTATTAGAAGTAGCCAGTTATTTATTAAAGCACTATGTTAATAAAATAGGCATATTCTGGCTGGTGTGTATAAGTGTTTTTTTTTTTTTTTAAGCAAATCACAGAAAACAGCTTCATTTATATAAGAGTAAAAACATTGTAAATAGCTGGGCTGCCTTGTGAGAACTTGGAAAATGTGCTGAGAGTAAGTACCTCAGTTGTGAGGAATTTCCTTTTTAGCTTAGACTGCTATAACTTTTACTTGGTAGAAATGAATCTGGTCTCCAAAATACAGCTCAAAGAGTTATCCCTCTAGACCTTGTTAGATTGTTTTTCATTTAAAACCTGAACTCTGCCCAGCTGTTTTCTTTCAATCAAGTCCTCCAAACCAATAACGTTTTCCGAATTAAATACTCTTGAAGGTTTTTTTCTAGATGCTTACTGATTTGTTTTCTTTCTTTACATTTTCCCCTGTTACCCTTTTATTATTTAAATTGTCTCTTGCTTTTGAACTTGAGCTATGAAATAAACAAATCATAGATTTTTCCATTTAGGCCTGACTGGACAACTTTTGGCTTCTCAACAGCTGGCAGGCTTATTCTCACCACCATCACCACCACCACCCCTTGCCCTAAAAAAGGGAATAAAGGCAAGTTGAATATTTGAAAACCTTTAGAGTTTGGAGTATGAAACATCATAAAAGCCTTATAAGCAGACCTTGACTTCCCACAGTTAGCAACATGCAAAGGATCAGAGTTTTACCAAGTTATTTATGAAGTCATTTTCTTTCAAACACTTCACTTACTCTACACTTAAGGGAAAGTTATGGAAGAGATTGTCAGAAGGAATGCAAATAAAAAGAAAAAATTCTTAACTCAGATTATGTATTTTAAAAGAGTGCCTATTATTTGAATAAAAGTAAAAGAACTGCAAAGAATTGTTTTGCACCTTAAAAATTGAATTAGACTATTTAGAGACCTAAAAGTATACATGAAATATAAGTTGTCACTTATGATACTATATCTAATAATAAAATAAGTGTAGATGGTACCATAAATAATTCTACATCCTATTTTGTGTTGACAGGATATGTTTATTTCCATAGTGGAAGAGTTTAATAAATTAAACATAAGATCCACTAGAGCAGCAGATCTCAACCTGTGGATTGCAGCTGTTTGGGGGGTCAAACGAACTGTTCACAGGATCACGTATCAGATATCCTGCATATCAGATATTTACATTATGATTCATAATGAGCAAAATTAGTTATGAAGAAGCAATGAAAATAATGGTTGGACTCACTACAATATGAGGAACTGCATTAAAGGGTAACAGCATTAAGAAGCTTGAGAATCATTGTACTAGAGGAATGGCTCTGTGTGTGTATGCGTGTCAGACAGAGACAGATCTCATTGTTTGACAAATATAAAAATACATCTTGCCTTCCTGGAAGGAACAAAAAATCACTCAAAACATTCAGCCCAGAACTTACTGGGGAAAATGTAATTGCATTCTATGATAACCTCATGAATTGAGTTTCTATAGTTTTTAACTATTCTTCTAAAACCCATTTGTACTTTTAAAACTAGTTCGAGGGGTCTGAGGATGTATCTCAGTTGATAGAATGCTTGCCCACCTTAATGTGTGAGACAGCCCTGCACTCCATCTCCAGCACCCCAGAAACGGAATATGGTGGCACACATGGAGGGCAAGAACATCAGAATGTCACGCTTATTTTCCTAATTATGTTAGTTGAAATGTATTGATAGTGGAAGACTAATAAGGGATCTTTGAGTAACTTAAGGACTCTTACACAAGGAATATGACTTTTCACAGGTGCCATATGTCGATTTTTAGTGCATATGGCCATGGATCATCTCTGTTGATTTTTCAAGAAGCCAATATTCAGATGAAGATAGGCCATTTGGAATGATTCAACCACAACTCAAGTGCACCACATTTGTGTTAAGGTTCAGTCTTGTTATTATCATTTGAGACAACACTAACCAAAACTATTGGGAAAAAAACATGGCACAACTAGCAATGTTTGGGAATGGATTGAAGGCGCTCTTAGGACCTGGAATGTACTTGTGATTTTATAGTATAAAGTACCCTCTCAATGCTTTTTCAAGCTTCTGATGCTTTAAGCATTATCAGTCACCACACAGAATGGAGATCAGAGTACTAGGAAAATACGTAAATGGATTCTGGTTATTACCCATTCCAAGTTTAAGGAACTATTTTTGTACACAAAATGAATGTTTATGGATCACTGTTGGAAGAGACTTCTGAGCTCATTAGTGAAACCTACAGAAATTTATTTTTCAACACAATGATTCATGTGTGAAATTAAAATACACAGTGCAATGTACTTTTGACATATTTTTTTCTTAAGATGGGACCTTTCTGTTTTGCTCAGGATGGCCCTCAGCTCCTTGGGTCAAGTGATCCTCTTGCCGCCCATGTATAGTTGAAACCATATCACTATTTCTAATTCTTATTGGCTTTTTCATCTACCCATCCTCGTTTTCCTTTCTTCCGCAGGTGGGGGGAGAGTCCAAGGTTTTGCACATGTTAACATGTTCCGTTTTCTGAACATAAGCATTCTAAGCTACACACATAGCTTTATTTTTGGCATTTCTTGACAAATTGATAGAAAATTATTTTTTAAAATGCCCAAGAGCAATAGAAAGAATAATGCATTAATCTTAGCAGAGAAAAATTGATAATACATGACCCCAAAGGAGATTATACATCATGACTCTAGAAGGATTCCATAATCTTTTACTTGCATCTCTGGAAAAGTCTTTTTGCAAGAACTTCATCCTTTCTCATTATTCTGTTTCTTGTGTGGCAGTGCTAGAAGAGGCTCTGGTGTGCACACAGCCCCACACATACACTCTATGATTGATTGATAATGTATTTTCAGCACTTAATCCCAGGTAGACCTTACTTACTGTGACTGTCACTAGCATATGCTTAGGAAATGCAGACTGATTTTAATAATAGCCTAAAGGGAACATAATTAGAAAGGTAAGTCTCCTGCCAGGAAAGAATTATATATAGAATGCATTCCAGAGCCCAAATAGATTTACCACTGCCTGTTTTTTTTTTTTTTTTTTTTTTTTTTTTGTTGTTTTTTTCTCATCATAGATAACCAAAAGTACACCATGAGCTGCTGTTCAAAGGGACCCGCTTTATAGTGCATTTTGGTATGGGATTGGCCACAGTCACAGTCAGTGGGTGATTTTTGTAAACATGTATATAGATCTCGGTGTTGTTTCGCTGAAATGTGTCTTTAAAGGCCTTTCAGGGCCCTGCTGTAAATCCTCCTTTCAAATGAAATGAGAAATGTGTTATTGTTTTTAACTCTGCTATTTCATTCTGAATCATTTGCCACCCAGCTTTGGCAGCAGCAGTAAACACTCATTTAGGCACATTTTACTGTGATGAGAAAAACAAACCTTTTGCTATTTAATTAACTGTAATGTCCTGTCAGAAGTAAGGTGATGTCTTAGTGTTTTATTGCTGGAAAGATGGCATGACCATGGTAACACTTATTAAAGAAAGCATTTAATTTGGGCTGGCTTACAGTTTCAGAGTTTTAGTCCATTGTCATCACAGTGGGCACATGGCAGTACTCAGGCAGCCATGCTGCTAGAGAAGTAGCTGAGAGTTGTACATCCTGATCCACGAACAACATGGAGAGAGAACTGGTTCTGGCATGGGCTTCTGAAACCCCAAAGCCCATCCCCAGTGACACACCTCCTCCACCAAGCCTATACCTACTCCAAAAAAGCCACCTAACCCTTTCAAATAATGCCACTTGCTGGTGACCAAGCATGCAAATCTATGTACCTATGGGAACCATTCTTATTAAACCACTGAGGGGTGAACAATGATGTGTTTGGCACTTGGACTAGGCCACAGTGATCATCACACACAGTCCTGAAGATTAGAGATCACACCATCATCCAGAAGATGAAAAGGCCGGAAGAAATTAATTAGGTAATTTGTCTAGGGGTGAGATGCAAAGAAGGGCAAGAAGCAGATCAGGAAGAAAGCCAGGTCTCTCAGTTTCTTTCAAATGCTGCTGATCCTTCTGTGATCTCTCATTTTACTTCATGACATCTGAATCATTAGGAAGGAATGAAACTTGTCAAGCTGGCCACCTGTAAAACTATCCTAGTCCTGGGAGAGGGTCAGGTGAATGGCTGTGGAAAGTCCTGGGTGACTTGGCTGACATGAGTAAAGGAAGTCCAAGGCCATCTGGAGACAAATTTCTAATGTCACACAATGACTCTTTGCACTATGGACTTCCAAAACTGAAAGAAATCCAGCAGTCTTGCATGGTGCCTATGGGACATCAATAGGCCAGCTCTTAACCAATCTTAAGTGGCTCTCTCTTCTCCAATGACCATGTGTGAAAGGGTCTTAGGGGCACCTTTGCACCTGCAGTGCTGGGAAGGCTGAGGGAGCTGAATACAAATACCATGCTTTCTGTAGGGAAAATCCATACATCAGCTGGGACTTTTTTTTTAAGGGGGCGGGGAGGCTCAAAAGCAGTCTTTCACTACCACAAATTATGTAGTTGAGTTACCCACATTTGGGGAAATCACAGGGGTCAGCACACCCCCAGTGCAATAGGTGAGCCTTGCCACCGTGGGAAAAACCACTCTCGTGATTGTGGTGTCTCTCGTGCCAGGTAAGTGTCAGCTGTGACTTTTGACACAAGTCAAGTCACCTTCAGTTAAGCAAGGCCCAGTGGGCATAATCAGGGCCTCTTAATATCTTACCTTAAAAGTTACACCTGAATCAGAGATTGGACAAGGAATAAAAACCAACAGCACTGTTCTCTGTGTGTGTGTGTGTGTGTGTGTACATATGAGTGCAGAAAGCCAGAAGTTTGTGACATTGGCTATCTTCTCTTCCTTTACTTCTTTCCACCTTTTATTTGGGAGGTCTTTCACTGAACTTGGAGCTCAGTATTTCTATCCCTAAGATCACCATGCCCCCAGCCCCTGCGCTGAAGTTACTGGATGGACCTCTGTGCCCACTTTTATTCATAAGTACGGAGTATTTGAATTCGGACACGTGTCATGCTTTCACAAAAGCAAGCACTTAGCCCACTGAGCCTTTAGCCCACCTAAATAGGGTGTTGTTAAACAGTTTCTTCGGCTGGGTTTAGTGCACCCTAAAAAAAGAAAAGAAACTATTCAAAGACAGAATCCATGCTTTTGGCAGAATTTTTTGTGTTTGAGACATGATCTCTAGTCAAGACCGGCCTTGTTGTTGCTTTGCAGCCAAGGCAAACTTGGATGCAGCTGATCCTCCCGTGTCCCGAGTGCTGGGGCAGGTGTGTACCACCACGCCCTACTGAGAAGATATTTTCACTTGCCGTTTTCCACACAGGGAAGGAAACCAGAGCTTTTGTGACGAACACGTGTTTTGGCATGCCTGATTGGCAGTGAACACTCCGGACTCTGCCTCCCACTCACCTACGGGGTAAAAAAAAAAAACAAAAAACAAAAAAAAAAAAAAAAAAACATAAGGATGGCACAATCAGGGATGTAGGGTTATGCCTCCAAGTAACGAACAGGCAGTGCGTGTCTTGTCAGTGTCCCCTAGATGTGTAGAACTGGGGGCTTTTGTGAGTTCAAAGAGCTGAAGACCAACTGATCCCTTAGAACGATTCGTTGTGAGGAAAAGGAGTTCAGTGAGCTCAAGACACCATTAGCTGATGGTGACTAGCCAATAGGAAACACAAGCCTTTGGTTGAATTTCCAATAAAATCACAGAAGGGGATGACATTTGATGTAGTTGTCAACGATGAGTATCCCGTATTTATTATTTTACTTCACCGTGCTCCTTAGGTTATCAACCTATGTGTATATCTGGCCTCTTAGATAGATCCATGTATGGCCCACATTACATAGCATTTCTTAAGTTTTTTTTATGGGGACTTAAACTTCTGTCCATGAAAAGAATACCAAAATCTTTGTCATACGGAGAAACAGACTAGAGAGATGAAATACCCACAGGATGGCCAGTCATTGGAAAGCACCAATTTGTCCTGGGTGTGTGTGGGCCTTGAAAACCCACACACAACTTGAGGCAAGACCAGAATATACAATACATATCCTTTCCTGGTCTCCATATGGGAGGGCAAGAGGAAAATTGTGAAGTGAGGTCTTTGCCCCAAGAAAGCCCCATAGTCCCACTGGAGAGACAGAGCTGGCCAGAAAACATGTCCTGAGTACAAAAGTTCTCAGCTGTCCTGCAGGGCCCTAGACAGCTGTGCACCCGATGGAGGAGGAAGGGATAAAGCTGGCCTGGATGGGTGGGTAGAATTTCAATAAACAAGAGGAAGAGGGAATTAACCTCAGAGCTCCTGTGGGAAGGATTCTTGATGGTTTCTTTCCATTGTCTGCATGCTACCAGTTGTCTCAAATGTGCTGTCAGTCGCAGGAGGAAAGGCAGAGAAGTGAAGCTGAATGTTGCCTGTGGGCCATAAAGGATAAGTGGGCAGTTAAGCTGGTAGTAAGGAAGGCAGAAAAATTATGCTTTTAAAAAACAAAGCAGATTCCCTGCACTCTGCCCAAAGGTTGGCCATAAGAGATAGCATCTGTTTTGATACCCTGAAGGGTAGAGCCTTTCAGAGGCCCTCTGTGGCAGGGCCTTGTTCCCTGTTTTCCCCTTCTTCTGATGTCCATCCTCTTTGCCTTTCTGAATGGAGACTGAACATCTTATCCAGAGTCCTCCTTCTTGATTAGTTTCTTTAAAACCTACAGATTTTAGTAGGTTTATCCTATATATATATATATGTCTAATATCCACTTATGAGTGAGTATATGCCCATCAGGAGGAAGGAAAGGAAGACCTCCCCTATCAGTGGACTTGGGGAGGCGCATGTGTGGAGAAGGGAGAGGGAGGGAGGGGTTGGGAGGAGAGGAAGGAGGGAGCTACAGGGGGGATACAAAAAAATAATACGAAATACAATACAATACAAAAACAATACAAAAAAATACCAACAAGAAATGAACCGAAGAGTGGTGGTACAGACCTGTAATCCCAGCACTGGAGACTGGGAGGATTAGGAGTTTAATCCAGCATCAGCTACATAGCGGATGGAGTTTGAGGCCAGTCTAGGCTACCTGAGTTCATATCCCCCCAAAAAATGCCTAAGAAAAAGAAAAAAAATGCTTTGTAACCTAAAGTACCATAGACATAAATGAATAGATATGAATAGCATAAAAATGTAGTCCTCCAAATCCCCATCCCAGACACACCTTTAAATCCTTCTAGGTATGACACACCTTCCCCAACTCTTCAAGCATGGATTACAGCTGCCCTTATGACTCTGCTTCCAGAAGCACTCCAGAGATCCTAGATACCTTATGCCACCCTCTGCTGCTCTGGTTTGACTATGGAAAGAAATGCAGGAAAGGACCCAGAAGTCTGACTTTTCAGGCTGCAGCCTAAGAGTACATGGGAGCTGGGATACTTTGTCAGCCACTAGCCACGAGGCAGTCAGTTAATGGGATGAATGAGCATGGTATAAATCAACCTACAAAAGAGCTAGTCCAGTGGGGTGGGAGAAGCTGAGCTTTGCCTTCTGTGCCCTCCATGCCATTTTTGGTAACTGAGACCAAATGGGCAAGCAACAAAGGAGGTACTTTGCTCCCTTTGAGTTTTTCTCATGAGGGCCAATGTGGCCCTTTCCAGTGCAAAGAGTGATTGTAAGGCCAGACTGGAAATAGTTCTTTTGGGATCTGGAAAGGAGAATGGTGTTCTAAAATGAAGGGTATCCTACATGGGCTAGGGTACAAAGAGGTACTCTGTGACAGAGGGTTTCCCAGATCAGTGGCTGTTTTGCAGTATCTTGTTCACCAGGTTTTTGGGTGAAGGATGACCCCATTTCTGAGATCTGGCCATTGAACTTTACCTTCTGTGGTGAGCACAGATTGGAACTTAGGAAACGGGAACCTCTGCTGCAGGGACTCTGGGACAAACCATCAGTCCTCTTTATCCATCCTCTTGAACAGCTGGCATGGATTTAGCCTGACTTCAAAGTCTGTGTCTTCTCTCTCTCCTTTTATCACTTCATTTTCCTCCCTCTGTTTAGATGCTTTCCTTTTTCCTCACAGTCCACTTTTTACTTTCATATTCTACACACACACATTTTACATATGAAAGAGAACGTGTGATAGTTGTCATTCAGAGTCTGACCATTTTCCATTTTATTTAACATCCTAGTCTCTAATTTTACCCATTTTCCTGAAAATGACATTATTTTATTCTTTGTGATTGACTAAGTATTGTGTAAATATTCTACATTTTTCTTTATCCATTCATATGTTGATGTGTGTCTAGGCTGCTTTCATATCTTAGCTATTGTGATTTCTGCTGCAATGAACTTGGTTGTTTGGCATTAGAGAATCTTAAGACCAAATCATTAGAAGTCAGGAACCATCTCTATAGCGCTAAACAGAAATCAGTATATTCTTTTCTAGAAATATACCAGGTTGATCTTGAATCCTTGTTGATTGATTGTCTGTTCAGTGGTTGAGCTGAATAGTTGATCAGTCAGTGCTTGCACAAATTCCAAAGACAGGAATCTCAGTATTTTTGAATATATTCTATTTTTAGGCAACTCTAAACATTAGGATATTGTGAGGACTACAAAATGAACGCAGATGTACTTGGATATTCTTTGCTGTAGTGAATAAGACCCAGGTGTTTCCCTTTACAATTTTAAAAAATGAAGTCGTTTTAGATAGACTTCATATTGCTCTCTTCCCAGTAAGATAAGAGAAGCATAGCTAAGCTTGTGGCTGTCCCTGTGGAAAGGGGATATGGACAGGGAATGATGATGTCAGCGTACTACTTGTACTATAGTTTCTTTCTCTTTACCCACCCATATGGAAACCTCTTTCTCACTAGCATTAAGGGAGGAGGTTATATTAGCCACAGTCCTGGATTCTATTCAATTATTTTCACATAATATATTACTATGTTGCTGTGTGATAGTTTATATGATTTGTATATTGAAAGGCTTTAGAATCACCTAGTAGACAAACCTATTAGACATGCCTGTGAAGGGAATTTCTGTTTTCAGTTCACTGAGGTGGTTAGACTTACCATAAGTGTGGGTGGCACCTTCTCATGGGCTGGAGTCCTAGACTGAAGAAAAAGGAGAAAGAAATTTGAGTACCATTTGTCTTTCTTTGCTTCCTAAGAGGCACTGTAACTGGCTGCTTCATATTCCTGCTACCATGCCTCTCCTGCCATGATGGACTGGGATTCTTTGAATTGTAAGCTGTAATAGACTCTCCCTTTAAGCTGCTCTTTGTTAGGTATTTGGTCACAGCAAAGACAAACTTAACTAATATACCATGAAAAGATTTTTTGTTTTGTTTTGTTTTGGGGGGTATTTTATTTTTAGAAGGAGATGATATTACTTTTCATTATGAGATTGATTCCCAGTTGATTGATGTGACCATATCATGTCAGAATGTTATCAACCATTTTATCATTTCACCCTTCATCTTTCTTTGTCTATTTCCTTTCTCTTCCAGCTTATCCTGCAGCCATTTTCCTTTTCTACATTCTTTGTCTTCCTTTTGAACCCCCTACTTTTGACCTGTCTGTCCCCAAATCAGATGTGGCTTTGAGATTGTTTTTGGCTTTGTCAAAATATGCTGAATGCAGAGTCATGCTTTAAAAAAAAATGACCAAAAACTTGACCTAGGTATCTAATCTACAATTGTGTATTCAATTTCCTAGTAGTCACACTTGGCCTTTGCTTTCCTTTTACGGAGAGACCTTTGCCTTTCTAAAAGTGTCTGTTGAGGTCAGCCACTTTAGAGATGAGCTGCTCCTCCTAAAGCTCAATGGAGAAGTCCTTCACCCTGAAGCACATCTGTACCTTACCAACCACTGGAACATTTCTGCATTATGTGGTTACACATATAATTTTTTTAATCTCTTTTTTTAGACAAGGTCTCAAGTAGCTCAGGCTAGACTTGAGCTTCATATGTGGCAAAGGATGACTTTGAACTTCTAATCTTTCCTCTATATCCCAGGTGTCAGGATTAAAAATGTATGCCATAGTGTCCAGGGTTTTATGCTTACTAGGCAAGCAGTCTACCAACTAAACCATATCCCCAGCTCTAGATGTCATTTTCTTAAACCTGAAGCTAGTGAAGCCTAAGTGTAGAGCATAGGTCAAAGGTCATTTCTCATTGTGGTGGTTTGAGTAGGAATGACTTCCATAGACTGGTGTGTTTGAAATGTTGGGCCATTGGGAGTAAAACTATTAGGAGGTGTGGCCTTGTTGGAATAGTATGGTCTTCTTGGATGAAGTGAGTCATTGAGGAGGCAGGCTTTGAGGGCTTATATATGCTCAAGCTATGTTCAGTGTGACACAGTCTCCTTCTGTTACCTGTAGATCAAGATGTAGAACTCTCAGCTCTTTTTCCAGCCTGTGTCTACCTGCATACCATGTTTCCCACCGTGAGAGTAATGGACTAAAACTCTGAAACTGTAAACCAGCCCCAATTAAATGGTTTCCTTCATAAGAGTTGCCTTGGTCATGGTGTCTTTTCACAGAAATAAAACCCTAACTAAGGCAGCCATCATTTTAATCTTTTGCTATTAATCAAGGTGTCAGGAAAGCCATGTTTTCACAAAGCTCCCATAGCCTCAGGTTATCACTATTGCTGAAAAATGTTATATGACTGTATAAGAAGAGGAGGGATTTTCTTTTTCTTCCTTTTCTGTTTTTTTTTTTTTTTTTTTTTTTTTTTTTTTGAGAAAGGATTTTTTTTTCTGTGTAGCCTTGGCTGTCCTGTACTCACTTTGTAGAGCAGGCTGGCCTCGAACTCACAGAGATCCATCTGCCTCTGCTTCTGCCTCCTCAAAGTGCTGGGATCACAGGTGTGCACTACTATGTCTGGCTTGAGGAGGAATATTTTTAGAATCTTCAGAACAAGGCTTCAAGTCCTGAGGACTATGTGCATAGCCAGAGCCAGGACATGTACTTGGAAGGAGGCAGAACTATTGGGGGGGGGAATAGTCAAAAGCCATTGGTCTCCTGACAGTATGGACCCATGGTGGGTAGTGTGAGGCTGTGACAGGAGGTCCCATTAAGTTAGTGTTAAGTCACATCATTAACTCCTATCAAGCTTGCTTAAAGGCTAGACTCTGTCACCTTGTCACCCATGACATACTTTTCTGACAGTCACAGCTGGCATGATTAAACTAATTATACCAAAATGTGCACCATCTCCAACCCACAGATTCTGAAACTCATTTAAATATTAAAAAAACCCCACAAAAACCTCACCTTTTCTCCAGTTATCATAGGGTCAAAAGCATGAGAAGTATAATTTGAATTGGTATTTGGGTGTAGGGTACATTTTTCATTGTGGACTTAGGTCTGACTTGTAGACACCCTGTCACTGACATTTTAGTTCAGAGGAGGAGAAAGACAAAGGGATTGTGATTACATGACAACAGGTAAATGTTGGACATACAAGGAGTCATGTGCTACTTACTACCTCTTAGGCACCCATGCCAGCCACTAATGAATGCTATCGCTTCATTCTTATAAGAACCCTATACAACTAGGCCATCATCTCACCTTTCCAGATGAAGCCGCTGAAGCTTATTGAATTGAATGACTCTCAAGATCACAGACAAAGTGGTAGGTCCAGGATAGGCTTTTGTGGTTCGTTTTTTTACAATGAAGAACATGGAAGACAGGGCCTCTACGTAATAAGCATATAATAAGTCACTGAGCCATAACTCCACTCAGTAGAACCAGGGTTTGAAGATAGGTCTCTTTAAGTCCATTACACCAAATATGAACCAAGATGTCACATCTTTTGAGACAGAGTATGACATATATAGCCCAGGCTAGCCTTGAACTCCCATCTCTACTTCCAGAGTGCTGGCTTTATAGGAATGTAGTACTGGGCCAAGCTAAAAGTCTCAACTTACAATGAGCAGATAAATAACCTAGCTTGAGACATTGCAGCTCTGCTTCAGTAGATTTGAGGAGAGGGGTTTAAGTTTTCATTACACAGGGTTTGGGATATATAATAGCACAATGCTTGAATGCTGGCTTTACATGCACAAAGTTCTAGGTTAGCTTCCTCCTTGTAACAGTTTATTTTTTATGAGATTCCCTTTAAAAACAAAACAGAAACAGAAACAAACAAACAAAAGGACCCATAGAATAGGAGTGCTGCTGGTCTGAGGACCCTCTTTTGAGTATCAGTGATGCACCGCACATTAGAGAATCCAGAATTAGTGAGATGTACGAAATGTAGTGTTAGGTCTGAAAAAATATGTGAGAAAAGCCAAAATTGTCCCAGGCCCTTTCAGCCTCCTACCTACTCCCATTCTCCATACCCCAGAGGCTCAGTGTGCTTTTCCTCCAGGAAGCTCCACATTTGGACAGGAGCAAAGCTCTAAGCTGAGCCAATTGTCATTTGGGGATCTGAGGCAAGAGAGGGGAGGAAGTACAGGGTATTTGGTGACTGGTTCCAAGTGGCTCAAATCTCTCATTAGCTCAGAGAAAAATACTAGCCACTGGACTGTTCCACATCCTCATGAGAATGTGGCACCAAGATGGTCTCCAGAACCTTGTTGTGACTTGCCAAGAGGGAGATGGTTTCCATTTAGTCTATACTTTCAGCTCTTCCCCTGAGGGAAAACATGGCTCCTCTTGCTTACTGTGCTAAGAACAGGCAAGAGTCTGTCTGGTAATGTGGCTAGACTTGTCGGGTAGCTATTTGGGAAACAGATAAGCGCAGTGAGCACTCAGGGTTGAGGGCACCACGAGTGGATACCAGCCAGACCACCATGTCCTAAGCCAGCTGATTATACAGGCGGGTCCCACTCTGGAGAGGGCTGAACTAGTGAGAAAGCGGGTGCTGGTTCAGCCTTGGCCTAATATGAGATGCAAGTAAAAAAATGTGTTTGGGAACGGAGAAACCCATATTGAAAACAGGTGCTGTTTTGGCTTTTGCCTGCATTCTAAAATGGACCATCTGAGGCCCACATTGCTTTTCTGGCTCCAGAATATTAGCTCTGCTGTGGATTTGTTTGAGCCTCTGTTCTGATTTTGAGGCTCTCTTACAGTCATCAGGAGCATAGGGTTGGGATAGAGAGTCAGGCCTCACCTAGTGGTGAAAATCAAGGACAAGAATGGACAGCCTGATGCTGGAAGCAGAACCCAGTTCATCTTCTGTCCTGTCAACATATGTGCCCTTAGTATGATGGGGGCAAGTTACTAAGCCAAATTTACTCTGAGACCCAGCTCTGTGTCAGGCACCACATAGATGTGTGGCAGGGAGAAAGCGGTGGCTCACCTGTCAGTATAAGACATACCGTGTGCCAAATATGGTAACAGTGAAGGCTAACACAACGACCAACTAAACAGTATAGTGCAGGGTTTTCCAGAATATTTTCTAAAAGCACTCTATTAGAACAATGACGATATTTTATAAGTCTGATTAATTAATTTATTCATTCCTTAGAGCATTTATTCACCCCTTCCATAAATCTTCCATGGGTAGAGGCCAATCAAATAGAGTTTTCTTTCCAAGTAGGGGCTACTAACTACTTTTTTTTTTTTTTTTTTTTGCAAACCAGTCTTATTTCACCCTATAGGTGATTTTTAGGTGCAGTCAAGAATTAGAGGCAGACAAGGATCTCTTCAAGGGTTGCTACTTATAAACAAAACATATTCCTTTTGTACATCCCATAATTTCCTATATCCTCTGCAAGCCCGAGTAGCCTCATTTTGAATATCTTACCATTCTTATTTACAAAAAAACAAAAACAAACAAACAAAAAAAACCCAACATTTCTCTTGTATTTTGGTGATGAGTTGTTAATTCAGGGCTTCCCTGAAGTAAGTATGGCTTACAACGGCTCATGTGCTGGTTCCCTGTGGATAGGGAAAGACGCAAATAAGCTGAAAGGACAGAATTATGGTATACTTACTCAAAAGAACTTAAGGAAGTCCTGGGCATCCGAATATTATCTCTGATATCCCTACCCAATTTCAGTTTTGATTATTTTAAGATCACTTACTGGTTCCAGTGAATTCTGCACAGTTAAGGAGAGTAACTAGAAGGCTTGTAAGAGTAGACATTATTGCTGGCATTACTTTTAATGTGGCTTTTAAAAGAAACTCGAAAGAAATAAATTTACTGTGAGATTTTCCAATATGTTGGGCCATATTAAGCTATCTATTGGGAATGCCATTACTGGGGAAATTGCCTACAAGATTTTTCAGTTATTGGTCTTAACCACCTACTGAAATGCAGCGAATATGGACTCATTGACATGGACAAATCCTGAGGAGTTTGCAGGTGGGTATCTGTGAGTATGCAGCAGGGAGCTAAGTGATTCTCTGAATCCACTTGCATCTCTCTGCAGCACTTTATTTCATGGGAAAATTGGAGCAAACTCACTGCGGTTTTCCAGTTCCTTTCAAAATGTGTCCCTCTGCCTCTCTGCAGTATGTGGGCCTGAACCCAGAGTTGGCCAGCAGAGCTGTGTAGCCAAAAGGGATCTACAATTGCAGGTCATTTAGTTTATGACCATTTGGGGGTCTTAAATGTTCATGAAAGTGAATGGGCCTTTTTAATTTTGTTGCTGAGTTAGTCTTGTAATTGCTTAAAATTCCATTTTGCTTTGGCTAGGGATTTGTGCTCCTGTTTCTGTTTTGTTTCATTTTGTTTTTGTTTGTTTGTTTTCTGTCTAGGCTTGATTTTCTCACTTATATCCTATCCTATAAAGGTGATCTTTACAATGTCCCCCAGGGAACCATTCCTTGGCCATGTTCTCTGATTCCCTGGTAAACAATCAAAACCCCTGCTCCTCATCACTGACTACAGAGCAAGGTTCTTTTCCCTGTCATGCATTTTTGATATATTCTCCTATGATTCCTGGAGGATAGCCTCCATAACATATGGCTGGAGAGAGAAGCACAAATCAGGATGTTTCATATAGCAATGAGGAATATTTCCTTCTACCAATATGTGAGTATAAAAATATACACTGTGAGTTTGTCATTTGTAGCATAAACTCACCTAGGCAACCTAAGTCATAATTAAGTAGAGGATGTTTGAGACTTTTCTGGTTTCTTAGTGAAATGTCCTAATAATAATCAATGTATTTTTAAAACCATGAGAAATTCTTCCTATGTGCGGGTGACAATTTTAAGAAAGAGTAAAGGAGAAGAAAATGAAAACAATGGGTACATGAAGAGTACATACAGTTTATTTGAATGGAGAAATGACGTTTTAAATTAAGCAAGTTTATTAAGTAGTTCAGTGTGTGTAAAAAAAAAGTCACAAATGTCTTCCATGTGCAATAGCAAATAAGTTGTTGATAAAGTAGAGAAATGAAATTATAACCACCTGTTTAATAAGATGTTCCAGGACAAAGATGAGTGTGGGAGGAGATGTGTGTGCCCTTAACCCAAGGACTTTCTAAGACTAGATGACCAAAGTTACTAAAAGAAAAACGTGTGTTTCTTTCGAACAAACAGGTTGCAAAGTTGCAACCAGGCAGTGAACAATGCCTCTTGGTTTAGATAGGCATTGCTCAGAAATTCTTTAATTAAGTGCCAAGCAGATTCATCAGTGTCACTGAAATATCTTCTAAGACAACGGAGGGATGTGGTATTCAGAGTTTAGAAATCTAGGGTATTTGGGCTGCAAGGCAGTTAGTTGATGGTAAGGTCATTTGAGAGAAGCTAGTATTTTATAGTCACGGTTACTGTCTTCTTTTGCCCACCTCCTTGGTAACAGCTTTGTCCATGACACAATTTACCTACAAGCTCTTCTGAAAGCAATGCTCTGTTATTAAAAAATCCAATCTAGGAAGAATGCTAAAGATCTGTGTTCAGTTTGTATTTTGACACATTGACTTTTTTTTTAGGATAAAGGTGAGTCTGGTACACAGTTATAACATGAGATGAGTTCTGTGGAGAATTTCCCTTTTCCAGGATCTCTGGATGACATGGATGGCGCCACCCTGTTGTTTATTCCCAGTGCTTACTTGGAGTGAGAACAGAGGAGCTACACAAACATGAACTCTTGTCTTTCTTTGGCTTAGCTCAAATAGATAAGAGCCAGGGATCTTCAAGCAGCAACGATTCCTCTACAGAGCAGGAATGTGAACAGGTCAATTCTTTCAGCTCTCCACATTCCGATGTCTCTGCTTGATGCTTGGGTGAGGAGGTGGTGTACACTTATGTATAGATGGCTATACAAGTGACTCTCCTCCTTTAGGGTCTTGGGAAGATTTGTCAGAGACACTCTTTTTTACTTCTTGCCTTGGGAAATAGTGTCATCAACACAGGTTCTGAGGTGCCCCAGTCTTCTCTCCAGCCAGATCCTGCTGTTTAATCACTCCCCCAGGAACAGTGTGATTCTCCCAGTACGACCTCCTTAAAGCTTGTCAGCTAGCACAGGTTTCTTCAAGAGCAATACAGTTTAGAGCACACAAAAGGTGAACAGAACTTAGAACTTAAACAGACTTTTTTTTTTTTTTCTGGCACAGAAAGTCTAGAACAAAGGCAGCACTGTTTTATGAATGAAGAAAGAATACAAGCATACAAAGTAATCAGGGCATGGTGGTGCATGCCTTTAATCTTAGCACTTGGGAAGCAGAGGCAGGCAGAGCTTTGTGAGTTTGGGGCCAGCCTGATTTACAGAGTGAGTTCCACCACAGCCAGGTTTATATACAGAGAAACACTGTCTCAAAAAAGCAAAGCAAAGCAAAGCAAAGCAAAGCAAAGCAAACCAAAGAAGAAACAAGTGTAAAAACAAGTGTACAAAGTAAATAGAAAGCCAGGTATAGTGGTACAATGTTTTTTTTTTTTTTTTTTTTTATCTAGTGGTAGTCCAGGATGTGGCTGTAGGCCTCTGGATGAAGAATGGAGCAACTCCAGAATCAGGGTTCCATTTTTCTCAGGAATGGCTAGAGTACTTTAAGGAGAGGCCTGTTCACTAGGCAAGGCTCCCAGTTGCAAAGGGGAAGGTGGAAATTAGTTTTCTATCTGGGTGTTAAAGTTATATCTTTTAAATGAGATTGTTGGTATCAGAGGCAGTGGAAATTGGGGAGCTCTAGAAGCCTGTGGTGATCCCGAGGTGTTACAGCCCTTAGGCTAAGCTGCTGTGTCAACAGCAGGGATGCATGCCTGGTCAGCCTGCAGCTGAAACAAAGGCCTGATGAGGCCCAGGCACAGTGGACCATGAGGCAGGTCAGGTGAGACCCAAGCCTGGAGGGATGCAGGTCAGTGTCTGCTGAGGCTGTTCCACATGCTGTGGCTAGCATCAAGTGGCTGACTGACCAGTAGTCAAGCCCCAGGCAGTCCAGAAGCTTGAGATTGTCGGGCAGGCTCCAGCCAGCCTAACTGAAAGCCAAGCCCTAAGAATTTAGTGGTGAATCTCCGGGGAGGAGGGGAGCCCTCCCTCCTCAGAATAAATGACGAATCTCAGGCAGCCATGGTGGAAGGCTAGTGGTATCACAACACATGTAGCACGCAGCACGCACCATGTTTATTTTATGTGAAATCAGGGACTTATAAACCTTGGGCAGTGGGAGGGGTTTAAAAGGTGAGTGTGTTTGATTTGCAGGGGTCAGAGGTGGCAGGGATACTTAAACTACATGTACTGACACAGTCCTTTCATTAGAGGGGAAAAGCAGTACTTAATTATCCTACGGGTGGTGGAAGAGCTCCAGGTAAAGTCAAAGGTCTAAGGTGGAAAGTCAAGACACCAAGGCATCTTATTAGCATAGGGTGGGTATCTCCAGGAAACCCCAGGTGCTTGCTTATCAGGAAAGGGTCAGACCTGTGGTCTTTCTCTGAGAGATTTGTGACAGTCCTTACAAGATCTGGGGTACCCAGATCAGGTGGAGAGAGAATCCTGCTGAAAAAAGGAAGTCGGCCATAATAGACTGAGTGGAGGCTACCTGGAAACTCCAGACTTCAACCTTCTCCAATAGAGTTCCACAGCACACCTGTAAGGGGGCTAAGGCAGAAAGATCAGGAGCTCAAGGCCAGCTTCAGCTACATAGAATGCTTGAGGCCTGGTTGGTACACCTGAGTTTCTGTCCCAAACCAAAACAAGCACCTAAAAGTAAATAGATGCACCACAGATTTCTTAAGAGTTTATCTGAGGGACTGGCAAGATATCTCAGTGGTTAAGAGCACTTGTTGCTCTTATACAAGACTCAAGTCTGTGTTCAGTTCAAAGGACTCTCATCATGGCTTACAACATCTTTCACTCCAATGCCAGGGGCTCCAATACCCTCTTGTGACCTCCACTGACACCAGACACACTCTTGATGCACAAGCAAAACACTGATGGACATAAAAAAAATTTAAAAAACATAAAACAATAATAAAAACGGTTTACCATTACACAATTATGAATTTGTTCTCTGCTTTTGATTGGTTAGCTTAAGATGTGTGATTCTTTGAAAAAAAATAGTTCACATTAAGTTTCATTCATACTTGCAATTTAAACAAGGTTAAGGGTACTGATGATGTCCAACTGACTGTCCACTCCAGGTTTCTTCAAGCTTGGTTTATGTTAACTCACTTTAATAGGGGTAAGTATCAGAAAACCAAGATTAACAATGCTATCTTGTCATTTGCATTTTTATTAAAGTTGACTGTTGCAAAATAAAATAAATTAGTATAGTTTTCGGGCTTTGTCTTTGCCTCTATCACATCCTCCATGTAAAACTCCCTCCAGGCACTGCTAGAGAAGCAACATTCAGGCCAGCCTGCACTACATTACAAGACCCTGATTCATTCAAGACTCCCCAAACGCCTTGAGGAAAATAGATCAATAAGTAAAAGAAGTAAAGCACTATGACACTCTCTGCTTTCCATCATCAAACTCTGCTTGATGGGAGCATCTTAGAGGTTCCTCTTTAACCTTTTTAAGTACAGTAGCGTGTGACCTCCAGGTTCTTTTCTAAATGTGCACATCACCTGTTTGATAACAGGATCCAGAATTCTGCTTGGGCTCAGTGTCAGGCTCACCGCTTTCCAGTTTCCGGAATCTACCCATGTGCACATTTATATTTAGTTGCCACCATTGGCATTTTCCATCTCTTAAATGTTTAGCCAGCTTCCATGTGGGCTGTAGCTTTGACCTTGCAGTGATGTCCTGAGCATGCATGTAACCCCAAATAAAGACCTAATTGTTCACCTGTTCAGGGCAGTCAGCAACCTCTCTGACCATGTGACTCAGGCATTCTAGACAGAAGGCTAGCTCCTCTTTAGTGTCTTGTAGTCTATAGTTGGTCAACAGCTTTTAAGTGGGCTGATAGTTTTGTTACCTGAAATTTGGAATGTTATCTCCAAATAGACCAGCTTTCATATTGATGCAAAAGTGGATCCTCATTCTCTGGGACCAATGCAGACTGTGGAAGTGGGGAATAAGTCATGGCATTTAAAAAAAGATCTAAATCTCTAAATACTTGAGCAGGGTAGAGATTGGTAACTATTTCTTCCTTCATGTGAAAGGAAGAGATTATACTGCATAAATTTTTTGGCTTAATAATGCTTTCCATAAGGTCTGCTTAAAATGAGCATAAGAAATTTTTGACTTCTGTACTCAGCTCTGCATATGGACCATTATATGTTAGCATTTAGCACAACAGACTCTGGTTACCAGGCAGAGCATGGGAACATGAAGCAGAGTGAGCATGGACAGCAAACTCCACAAAGGAGAGGGCCCAGATCTGTCTTGTTTTTTTGTCCCGGAGCTGACAGCAATACTTATTACAGGGTAGGTGTTTCGGAAGTATTTGATGATGAATGGTAGAAAGTTGAAGAAGAAGGGTGCAGGTCAACAAGCTTGCAAGTGCTAGAAGACTGACCCTTTCCATGGGGCAGCAGTGCTAATTTTAGTCATCACCTGCTGGTTGAAATCGAGCTCCAAATATTCTGCTAGGCTTGTTGGAATTAGTGGATGCTCTACTTCAAAGCCAAAGAAATGACTGGGGAGCTCTGTGTGAATAGTAACCTTTATGACCTTATTGGCAGTTGTACCTCCATGCCTCAGTACATAGTGAAACACGTAACCATTTCTCCTAAGTACTTGCTGAGCCTGGAGAGCTAGGTTCTCACTCAGCCTGGGCTACTAATTTATTAACAGACAAGCAAATAATTGCTCTTTAACTAGATGTCCACATCTCCCCATGTGCAACCAAGGCACTTGGCTTGCTGCTTCCTCAAACCCAGAATTCCTTTGTTTCCCAGGAGTTGAGGAAACTGAAGCCAGCTGGATGCACAGGGCTTACTGCAGTAACATGAGCACCATGGGATTTCCTGCATGACAGGAGGAAGGCAACTGTCTCTGTCAAACAAGGGTGATCCGGTGCCATTTGGGTTTGTTTGTGAATTGCATGTGTGCTTTCTGTTGACAGGAAAAGCCCACCACTGACATGGAAGTATTTCAGCTTTTTTTTTTTCCAACTGAGGTAAGGTAACCTCTCACCTGCTAGGTGCCAGGCTTCCTGGCTGAAGCCCAGTAAATTGAAGTGATTCCAGCTTTCAGAAGCGCTCTATGGCTTCCTGCTTGCATGCTGCCATGTAGAACATACTCACAGAAGTTTCCTTAGCTGAGCCTCAGACTAAGTCTGGCTTTGTCCACGGAAGGGCCTTGGATCAGGAAGAGTGTAGACCACAGAAGACTGGCTTTCCCATTTGGGGAAACAATCCCAAACCTCACCATGCCAGCCAGGGAACAGCTTCTACTCATTCTTCCAGTGCAGTGGTTCTCAACCTTCCTAATACTGCGACCCTTTACTACAGTTCCTCATGTTGGGGTGACCCCAACCATAAAATTATTTTTGTTGTTACTTCATAAATGTAATTTTGCTACTGTTACGATTCATAATGTAAATATATAATATACAGGATATCTGATATACTGTAAGGTTATGGGACAAACTAAGTAAATAAAGATGATTAGGCATATGACAGATCTTATATATAAAAGAGGCTTATTAGGTAGATATGAAGAGAGGGAGGGAAGGGAGAATAGGAAATGATGGGGAAAGAAAGAGGGGGGAAGAGAGAAGAGGGAAAAGAGAGAAGAGGGAAAAGAGAGAGAGGGGGCGCCCCGATAGAGAAAAGACCAAGAGAACAAGAAAAGAGAGGACCACATGGCCGGCTGGTCCCTTTAAGGGGCAAGGTAACCAGGCCTTCCAGGCGACACATGATGACATCATAAGTTGCTAGGCAACCCAGAAGCAGGTTTTGTTTCAAAATCCTAAAATATACCACCTCTGTGAAAGGGTTGTTCAGCTTCCAAAGGGTTCACAGTCAGTGGGTTGAAAGCTGCTGTCCTGGGGGCTTGGAGCTGGAGGCAGAGAGCACAGTGATCCAAGTAGAGTCCTTGGGGGTGCACACTTTGGAGATGGCAGTTTCCCTTCAGACAGAGAATTATTTAATGCTGGTAACACTGTCACCCAGAAAAAAAAATTATTTGTAACTTCCAAGTGATCTGTTTGAGAAGAGGCTCTGCATTCCTCTACAGATCGCCTAATGGACCAGATCCAGACATTGTTGACCTGTTCAAGAGTCAGCGGTCAGTATTGTTAGTTTGAGAGTAATATATATATTTAAAATCAAGACATCCTGTCGCTAAGCATGTCTTTAAATGTACTGTGGAGTTAAGGGTGATTCTCCTGCCTACAGTTGCTGAATCCCAGAAGTATAGATATGTGTCACTTCACCCAGTTTATGTGGTGCTGGGGAGCAAAACCAGGGCTTTGTGTATGCAGACAAGAATTCTACCAATTGAGACACACCCCAGCTTTAAAACTAATCCCTCCCCTATCAGTGGACTTGGGGAGGGGCATGCGTGGAGAAGGGGGTGGGAGGGTGTGATCTGAAGGGGAGGTGGGAGGGGCTTACGGGGGGATACAAAGTGAATAAACTGTAATTAATAAAAATAAAAGAAAAAAAATCCTGTTCACCCAGAAAAAAAAAAGAAATTCTCTCTTAAAACAAACAAACAAACAAACAAACTAATATTAAAGTAAGAAAAGGTGTCAGTATTAAGTGGCCAAGTTCACGGAGGATTTGGAAAAAGAAAATGTAACATTTGCTCATGGATCCCGACAGACCTCAGCTATTGCCCTGTAACTTTCTAGTTGCTGATGGAGAGCTCTGTCACTTTCTGAATTATGCTGCTTCCAAATTCTGTTCTGAGTTCATTTGTTTTGTTTCTGATTTTATCCGTAGCCCCCTCCATCTTTCCCCCAAAGGATAAGGCAGCTTTCTTCTCTAGTTAATTTACAATGCGGGGCGATTTTGAAAGCACTTTCCCTCTGCTAGCAGCAGCAGGAGGTAGCCCGACTGCTAGAGGAGGGCTGCCCCCTCCCCAGTTCTGCTTAGTGAACTATTCAATAGGACAAGTGTTTAGGGGACACCTGTGGGTAGCTCATGGAAGCTAGAAAAGAGAGAGAAAGGCTGTCTTGGGCCTTTTTTTGCTTGATCCACTCCACTCCCAGGGCCTTAGGAACTTGACCGGGTAGGAAGGAGCAAAGGTGAGAACCTGAGAACAAAAGAGGACATGCAGCAATTAGAGACCCAGGAGTCTCTTATAGAAATTGCAAGATGGAGGGGTCTTTTCAGGGGTCACCTCCTGGGCTTTCCACACTGGGAGCCAGAGGCCCCCAGATTCTAAATGCTGTGCTAAGGGTGGAGTAGGGTTTGAAACTGCAGTATGAAAATTGTATCTTCTGACTTAAAGATTTTGGTTGTGGTGTGTGTGTGTGTGTGTGTGTGTGTGTGTGTGTGTGTGTGAATGTACACGTTCACATATATGTAAAAGCTGGAGGTTGGCATCAGGTGTTTTCTTTGATTTTTCTCCATCTTATGTTTGGGACAGGCTCTCTCATGAATCATGTAGCTCACTGATTGGCCTTACCTGGTGCCCAGCATGCTCCAAGAATCCTTCTGACTAAGCCAGCTCCGCAAGTCCCTATTTTTATTTGTTTGTTTGTTTGTTTGAGATAAGATTGCATATAGCTCAGGCTGGTCTTAGACTCACTCTGTAGCTAAGAGTGTCCTTGAACTCTTTATCTTCCTTTCTCCACTTCCTAACTGCTGGGAGATGTTAGCCAGCTGCAGTGTGGCAAAGAGAAACTTTAAGAATGATGGTAAAGTTACTTGCTGCCATGTCTGATAACCTGAATTAGGCCTCTGAAACCCAGTTGATAGAAAAAGAACTGATTCCTGCAATTTGTCCTTTGATCTCTACATGTTCACACACACACACACACACACACACACACACGAATGCAAAGCATGATGTAAAAAACAAACAATAAAAAGGTAGGATTGCTGATACTTATTACCTGAACAATACTTAGCCAAGCAGGCTTGGAACTTACAAAGAAGAGAAAAGTGGTCTATACTCTGCCTACCCAAATTCACAGACTACATTTGTATTACATCTTTTCTGGAGGCAACGATGGCGATGATAATCAAAGCAAAGGAGTCCAGGCATACAGTGCTTACAAGAACTTTCCTAGGAAAGGTACCACTCCCAGGTCCTTTAACTGAGAAGACTCTTCTAGCGTGATGTATGGCAGTAGGCTTAACACCCCCCTCCACACACACACACTTCACACTATGGGCTGGGTTGCTGAAGAAGGAAGTGCTGAGTCTGTGGCTTGCATTGTCCTTTTCAGAGGCTGGGGCAACCTGTGGAGGTTTCTTGACCCCAGTGGCCCCAGGCTGACCCCCTGCCAGAGAAGAGGAGCCAGACTGCCAAGAATGCAGTGAAATCCTGCTGAGCCTGGAGCCTCTGTGGAGAAAATGAACGGAATGCCATTTGTTAAGATACACTGGCTTCAGCGGAAAAACTCTTTGGGCTTCAACAAAGGTAGGGTGCATTGTTTCAGGACTAAGGGTCTGATCCAAGTTCACTTTAGGCCGTGTCAAAGGAAGACGCCAATTCATTAACAAGGAGAAGCGGCAGTGCTGCACAGATCACTTGAACTTGACAAACTTCCCAGCCTTGTCTCAGTCTTAAGGCTGATGTCAAATCTGCTGCATAACAGTAACGGAACAACAAAAACCATCAGGGCTGTTCCCAGAGCAGTAATTCTTTTATGGTTGCACTCACCATGGCGTGACGGGTAGGGCAAGCAGTTTGAAGTGAACACTTTCGGATATCAGTACTGTTATTTAGAAAACTTTATCATTTTTACTAATTTTTATTCATTTCAGGAGATCTCTTTTTGATGATGGGTGTGTGTAGGGGGGGGGACAGGTGTCCTTGGGAATGAATCAAAACTGCATTGGGACAGCCTAATAAATGCCTAAGCAATAGGCATTTTAAAGTCAAGCCCCCCTCCCACACACACACCTTAAAAAAAAAAAAAAAGGTGTAAGGGGCCAGTGATACGATTCAGCAGGTAAAGGCACCAGCTGCCAAGCCTGATGACCTGAGTTTGATTCCTGGGACCCAAACGTGGCAAGAAAGGACTTTAAAGTCATTCTTTGATCTCCACATGTGCAGCATGGCATGGGCACAAGCCAACAAAGTGTAACGAATGAAAGATAACGTGAGGATGATTGGCTGCTATGGTGAGATGAGAAAAGTTGAGGCCGCAAGACAACGAAGGGACTAGCCCATGCAGGCAGGGCTAATACAGTACAAATGATTCCGATAATCACATCAGTGTTAGCTCACATATCTAGTAATGGATGCCAGTGAATTCTCTAAGGGATTCGAACATATGATCCCATCATTCTAACGACAGTCACAAAGGCAGACATCGTTAGTCTTCTCATTCTACAAAGACAGAATGTGGAGCACAGGGGTGCTTGCTCAGTCTCTTGCATAAAGTTGCACAGCCAAATGTGGATCAGAGCATAGCCTTAAACCTATAGTTCCCCAACTCCTAATCTTGCTTCCTACTTTTTTTTCCTCTTTAGAACACTGGAAAACATACTTGTGAAACTAGACACTGGTTCCCACACAGACTTTTGTCTCATTCTACCTCACTATCATGTTAATTTTTAAGGCATTTATTGAGTGGGGTGTGTGTGTGTGTGTGTGTGTGTGTATTTGTGTATAATGGTGGGTTGTGAGGTGAAAGAGATTTTTTTAAACTTGACAGTCCTGTTCCTGCCCCATAGTATTTATTTATATTCTGTGGTGATAGACAAATGTGTAAATGCTTAATGAAGTACAATGGCTAAAGGAACCAGGGTAAGAGTGTGTAAGCCACGGAGAATTCAGAAACTCAACCTAATGCAAGAAGAAAGAATAAAGAAAGTTTCCTTTTGGAGCATAGTCTAAGCAGTAATAGAACTGTCTTAGGGTTTCTATTGCTGTGACAAAATACTATAACAAAAAACAAGTTGATGAGGAAAGGATTTCTTCAGCTTACACTTGCCACAGCACTGTTCATCACTGCAGGAAGTCAGAACAGAAACTCAAGCAGGGCAGGAATCTGGAGGCAGGAGTTGATGCAGAGGCCATGGAGGGTGCTGCTTACTGACTTGCTCCTCAGGGCTTGCTCAGCCTGCTTTCTTATAGAACCCAGGACTGCCAGCCCAGGAGTGGTACCACCCACAAAGGGCTGAGCCTATCCTCATCAATCACTAATTAAGAAAATACCTTACAAACTGGTATTACAACCTGGAGGCATTTTCTCAATTGAGGTTTCCTCCTTTCAGATAACTCTAGTTTGTTTGTCAAGTTTACATAAGACTAGCCAGCACAGGGACTCTTGTCCAAACAGAGCAGGATCAGGTGAGGCAAAACCCTATGTGAATGGGCCAGAAACCATGGAGAACCTTGAAACAGTGAATATGAAGCTAGGATATTTGGGGGTCGCATGTTTGAATGAATGTTTAAGAGTTTCCCTTTTTCTCCTGTAGGTGGTAAGGACCAATTTTGTGACATGTTAATGTTCTGGGATTTATAATAATGGGCATCGGTTGAGGAAAGAATGACTCATACTGCCCTATGTATTTTTCTTTAACCCATCCCATTTCTTAACTACCTAAAGAAAAATGGTTGTTGATGACAGTTGGTCTGGATATAAAATCTCTTAGGAAACACACCTCTACTGTGTCTTTAGAATATTTTCTAGAAAGAAACATTTAACTGAGGAGGGAAAGCTGACCTTGAATATAAAAGGTACCATTCCACAGACTGGAGTCAAGCTTCAGACTGAATAAAACTGTGAAGTGGAGTCAGTGAGCTAAGCACCAACTTTCACCTCTCTGCTACCTGACTATAGTGCCTTCCCCATCATCATGGATTGTGTCCCTGTAAAACATGAGCTCTTTCTTTCTCAAGATGCTTTTCTCAGGCATGTCACAGCAATAAGAAAAACAATGAATCGTAGTACTCATCACCTCTAGCTCTTAGATATTCTTCTTGGTACTAGATGTACTCGGTGACTCTCTCCAGCAGCCCAGACACCCCGAGCACAAATGTAATCACTGATCTCTGAGGTCAGCCATTGGGACACCGCTGAGCTGAGAATTAAGAGAGCCTCAAAGAACTTAATTGAAAAGTTTTCACTGAGCTTCAGGGATTATAGACGGAAAGGTGTGGGCACAGATGACTTGGCCCTGTCTTCCAGATGCTTCCTTGTCATCTGAGGAAGACAGAGAGATGAAACAATGCAGAGGAACCTCATAGCCCCATGTGTTAAATGTTCCCATGAATGAAAAGCAGCTCCTGTGCTTGGGGGAAGCCTAGAAGTGCTAAGCAAGCCCAATGAAAGGAAGAACCAAAAAGAGCTAACAATATTGAAATTTTTTGAAATTAATGTGTATTAGTTTTTCTAATTGCTTAGATTTTAATTTATTTTATTTTAGAACTTTATTATTAAATCCACCATCAAAATTAATGAAAATACCATATACCGGTCTCAACCAGATCCAAGCTCTATACTACTCAATGAGATTCTATACAGTTTGAGTAGACATAAGTTACTTTTCTGTTGCTGTGATAAAACACTATGACCAAGGCAATTTAAAGAAGGAAGATGTTCTCTGGACTTATGGTTCCAAAGGGATGTGAGCACATCATGGTGGGGAAGTGGTAGGCATGGGAGTAGGAATAAGGAGCTGAGTGTTCACATCGTCCAGTGGCAAGCAGGAAGCAGAGAGAGCAAACTCGAAATGAAATCTCCCTGCCATTGATACATCTTTTCCAACAAGGCCACACATGCTAAGCTTTCTAGAACAGCACCACCAAGAATACAAACACCCAACACCATGGGTGACATCTCCTTCAAACCAGTACACAGTATAAGCATTTTGCAAACATGAGTTCATTTAATCCTCCTGATGGCTGTCATTATACCCATTTTACAGACGAGAAAACAAGCACAGAGTAATTAAGTGACTTGTCCAAAATCATCCTATTAACAAGTGACAAAACTAGGACCCAAATACTAACTGAAGGGCTTGAAAAACCACGCTTTTAAACCTGATATCAAAACATGTCCTAAATGAAAGTGCTAGTCCTGGGTTGGTGTATTCCCCAGTTGGCCCTGGCTTTAGACTCCATCTGTGAATGATTTGTTCTTGGAGTTGACCTTGAGCTTTATCTTGTGATTTGGCATTCTCTTGACTGTGCTGGAAAGGGTTGGGGACAGCAAGGAGCTCAGAGGGTTTCTGTAAACAGTTGTTAGCTGCATAGTAGTCCCCCGGGAATGACAGCCTTTAGAACCCAGATGTTTTCATCTCTTATCTCAGCCCAAAAGGCTCTCTGAAGAACAAACTGGTTTTCTTATTTTATCGAGAGTGGGGGGTGAGGGGTGAGGGGACGAAGCATGAAAGGCAAATAGGATGATGAAAATAAAAATTGATTGACGCTTCTCTGAAACAAAGTGCATCGCTCTGGGCACTGTGAACACTCTGCCTCCATCGAGGGAGTTAACAAACAGTTGGCTGCATGGTGGACCCGCTCATTTGAACCCCACCCAGTTGAATTTCAGACAAGCATTCAGTTAAAGCAGCTTCTGCCCTAGCTCAGAATGAATGGTTTGTGAAGCAAATTAATAGGGTAAACTCAAATGCCTCAAAGAATTAAAGAGAACCAGTGTCTCAGCACCTCCTCGAGCTCTGCAGATGTAAATGCTGACATAAAAAAAAAAAACATGCCAATTAAAGGTCATTCTTTCTTGCTTCCTCTGTGGATGCTTCATGGAGCTCTGCACAGTCTTTTTGTTAGGCTGAACCTAATGACTCTATGGAAATAACCTTGGCAACAGCTTTGTGGGGTCTGGCAGAACCCCACCTCTGTTTTAGATCACTTTGTATATGCATATAATAAGCTTTAGGGCGTTCGTGTTCCTTGACGTTCAGTTTAGTTATTTTATCAACTATTTTCAAAGGAGTCTTTCAAAGACTTCTTCCCCTCATATTTCATGGTATTATGTGAGCTACATGTATTCTGAATATAGAGCAGCTGAATCTCTGGAAAGAAAGTAGTAGTTTCTGAATGCTGTGGTCTCCAGGGCCTACTGTAGATTTCCCTCTGATGAATATTCATCTGCTTTAAATTTTTTTCTTATATTTATTTTATTTTATGCATACAAGTGTGTTGCATGCATATATGCCTGTATACCATGTGTATGCCTGGTGCCGATAGAGAGTGAATGAGGACATTGGATCCCTCTGGAATTGGAGTTCCAGATGGATGTGAACCACTATCTAGGCTCTGGAAACCAAACCTGGGTCCTCTGCAAGAACAACAAGTGCCCTTACCTGCTGAGCTCCCTTACTTGACTCTCAAGTCTGCTACTCAGATACCACTTCTTCCCTGAATCCTTTTCTGGTGGTCCAGAAGTATCAGGCTGCCTCTTCCTCTAAGCCTACTGAACGTGGAGCAAGCATCTCTCCCAGCACCCACCCTACTGCCTGGTATAGATACTCTTGTTTTTAATCATTTATTAATTTTTATTTTATAATTTATAAAAGTTGCTTTCTTTTCCTTTCTCTCTCTTTCCTTCTCACTCTTTGAAATAAAATCTTTACTATTCAGCAGGACTGGAACTTACTACATGGATCAGGCTGGCCTCAAATTCACAGTAATCTTTTGGTCTCTGTCTTTCAAGTGCTGGGATTAAAGGTATGCACCACTATATCTGGCTTCTTTTTACGTGTATGTTTTGCCTACATGTAAATATAGATGCACACTGTGTATGCTTGGTACCCACAGGGGCTAGAAGAGGATGCCAGATTTCCTGGAACTGGAGGTACAGATGCTTGTAAGCCACCATGTGAGTGTGGGGAACTCAATGCACATCCTTGGCAAGAGTTTCAAGTGCTCTTAACCACTGAGCCATCTCTTCATTCCGAGATCAACTTTTAAGAAAATAGTTGAGCTTTTTCAAATTATGTGTATGATGTGTGTTTGTTTGTGAGTATGTGGATACGTGTGCAGATGGCCATGGAAGCCAGCAGAGCTATTAAGTCCCTGTTGAGCTGGAGTAACAGGTGGTAGGGAACCACATATTTAAAGCTGAGACATGAACTCAGATCCCCTGGAAGAGTACTATTTCACTCCAAGGAAGTGGATCTTTCTGAATTTTAATAAATTTTTATTAAAAATTTAATTTATGTAAGTACTACCTGAGAATAGTTTCATTGTTTAAAACAAAGGAAAAGAAATTGCTCTTTGACCTCTCTCTGTACCTATTTCTGTCTTCTCTCTCTTTGTCTATCTGTCTGTCTCTCTCTGTGTCTTTTTTTTTCTCTCTCTCCAAGGTTTCATTAACCCACAGTGGCCTTGATCTCAGTATGTACCAGATAATGACCTGTTGATCTTCTGCCTTTCCATCCAGAGTGCTGAGATTACAGAGATGTCTTTCCATGCCTGATTTACTAGTCTAATTCCCTGCATATTTACCCATATCGTGTTTTAAATTTGATTTTCAGTGCTTAGAATTTTCAGTAATTCTAAGCACCTGGCATTGAATTTTTCATCTTAAACATTTTTAAGTGTATGGATCAGCAGTGTTCCAGACATTACAGTGTTGCGCCTACAATATCTAGGATTTTTCATCTTATAAAATGGTACTTTATGTCTATCAAATACCAGTTCTCCCTATCAGTCCTCCCAGCCCTCGGCAGTTCTACTTTCTGTTTCTGTGAGCTTGACTATTTAGATGCCTCACATAATTGGAATCCAATATTATTTGTCTTTTTGTGACTAACTTATTTTTCATAGAGTAACATCCTTCAGGTTCAATCATGTTTTATATATGTCAGTATTTCCTTCTCTTTAAAAATTGAGTAACATTTTGTTTCATACATATTTAATATGTGTATGTCTACATTCCATTTACAAACCTATTAGAAAGATTATTAGTTCATGTAGTAGTACCACTTTTAATTTTCTGAGCAAATGTCATGCTGTTTGCCATAGAAACTGCACAATTTTGTATTCCTACCAATAATTCACAAAGCTTCCATTTTTCTCCATCTCTTTGTCAACATATGTTACTGTTTGCTTCTTTTTCTTCTAAATAGTGGCTATTATAATAGATGTGAAACAATAGCCTACTATGATAGTGGTTTGCATTTCCCTGGTAATTAGTGATAGTTAACATCTTTTCATATCTCTACTGTTTATTTTAGGCAGAATGTCTCAGCTTTAAATGTCTAATTTTAATATTGTTTTCTCCCCTATGGAGTTGTAGGAATTCCTTACATATATATATATTAGATTAACACCTTGTCAGATACCTAGTTTAAAAATACTTTCTCCCATTCTGTACATTACTCTTTTTATTCTGTGTTTTTCCTGGCTCTGTAAAGCTCTTTAGTTGAAAATAGCTCCATTTACCTATTATTCCTTTTGTGGCTGGTGCTAACAAAATGAACACAACTAATTTTATATAATGTTAACTTTTTAAGGTAGAAATTGCTGAAGTAATTTAACAGATTTTTAAATGAATCTTTCAGTTTTTTTTAACATGTCATCTACAAATAAAGATAAAATTTACTCTTTTTTTTCTTGCCTAATTACTCTGGCTAGGACTTCCAGTACTATTCTAAACAGTGGAGAAAAGAATGATCACCCTTAGCCAGGTGGGCCTTCCAGTGGAGGGAGGGGGACACCAACCCACCCATAAAACCTTTGAACCAAAATTAGTCTTGCCCACAAGACATGTAGACATAATCAAGGAGCAGAGTTTGAGGGAATGGCTAACCAATGACTGGCCCAACCTGAGACCCACCCCATAGGGAAAGCCAGTCCCTGACACTATTAATGACACTCTGCTATGCTTGCAGACAGGAGCCTAGTAGAATTGTCTTCTGAGAGGCTTCATCCAGCAGCTGATGGAAACAGATGTAGACACTCACAGCCAAACAGCAGGCTGAGCTTAAAGAGTCTTGTAGAAGAGAGGGAGAAAGGATTGAGGGAGACGGAGTGGTAAAGGACACCACAACAAGACCTACAGAGTAAACTAACCTGGGTCCTTGGGGGGCTCACAGAGACTGAACCACCAACCAAAGAGCATGCACGGGCTGGACATAGACCCCTACACATATATAGCAGATATGCAGTTTGGTCATCATGTGGGTCCCCTGAAAATGGGAGTAGAGGCTGCCTCTGACCTGTGTTGCCTACCACTGGATACCTTTTTCCAAGCTGGGCTGCCTGGTCTGGCTTCAGTGGGAGAAGATGCACTTGGTCAAGCTGTGACTTGAGATGCCAGAGTGTGTTGCTACCCCTTTGGGGTCTCCCCTTCTCTGAGAAGAAGTAGTAGTGGGAACAGGGCAGGGATGTGAGGGCAGGACTGGGAGGAGAGGAGTGAGGGAGCTGGGATCAGGCTGTAGTGATTAAAAAATAAAAATATGTTTATCCTATCTTATAGGTCTAGTATCCACTTAGTGAGTATATACCATGTGTGTCGTTCTGCTTCTGGGATACCTCACTCAGGATGATTTTTTCTAGAACCCACCATTTGCCTGCAAATTTCATGGTTTCCTTGTTTTTAATTGCTGAGTGGTATTCCATGTGTAAAAGCACCACAATTTCTGTATCCATTCCTCAACTGAGGGACATCTGGGTTGTTTCCAGGTTCTGGCTATTAGGAATAAAGCTGCTACGAACATGGTTGAGCTCTGCCCCCCCTACACCTACAGGAGGAACAGCCTTGCTAGGCCACAAAGGAGGACATTGCAGCCAGTCCTGAAGAGACCTGATAAGCTGGGGTCAGATGGAAGGGGAGGAGGACCTCCCCTATCAGTGGACTTAGAGAGGGGCAGGGAGGAAATAAAGGAGGAGGGGGGTGGGATTGGGAGGGAAAGAGGGAGCAAGGTACAGCTGGGATACAAAGTAAATAAACTGTAACTAATATAAAAAATAAAAATTTAATTAAAAAATGAAAATATAACAAATAAAAGGAGAATGGTCATCCTTGTTTTCATCTGTTCTTAGGGGAAAAAAATATCCCAAACCTTTTACTATTGAGTATAATGTTAGTTGTGAGACTTTTCTTCCTGGCCTTTATTTATTTTGAGGTAGTTTCATTCTATTCCTAGTTGGTTGTTTTTAGTATGAAAGAGTTGGATTTTACCAAATGGTTCTTTGTGATCTTGTTACTTTTCTTTTTTCTATTAATATGATGCATTATACTAACTCGTATGTATTGAGCCACTTTTGCACACAAATTATAATTCCAACTTGAGTATCACATACTCAGTAATCACTCCTTATCCACAGTGGATATGTTTCACGATCCCCTGCAATGCCTGAACTCACTGAACTCAATAACTGAATCTTGTAATTTAACATATTTCTCACTTTAAGCACTTATCTTACCCCACAGCCATAAGTTTTGTGTTTGGAAGTACATCAAAATTATCACAGACGTCTTTTTCATTTCTCACAATTAGGTAGGTATAAAATTTATTCTTGTCGTATCTCCTAACAACCTCAAATTCTTTTTCTTTTTTTTCCTTTTTTTCACTTGTGAAGTTACCATTTTTACCTTTCTACTCAAGGGAATGTTTTTTAGCTTCTCTTGGTCATATTAGAATGGCTAGGCTCAGTTTTTTGATGGCTATTATCAAATAAAATAAGAATTACTTTGTATACAGTACGGGTGTGGTGGTACACACCTGTAATCCCAGCACATGGAAGACAGAGACAGGTTAACTGTTGTAAGTTTAAGATCGCCATAGCAAGTTTGAAGCCAAACAGGAATTCATAAAGCAATTCCATTTGTGATGGTTTGAATAGCTGCGGCCCCCATAGACTCGTATGTTTGAATGCTTGGCCCATAGGGAGTGACACTATTATGGGGTGTGGCCTTGTTGGAGGAAGTGTGGCCTGTTGAAGGAAGTGAGTCTCTGTGGGGGTGAGCTTTGAGGTCTTCTATCTTCAAGGTACGCCAGTGTAGTAGACAGTCTCCTGCTGTCTGCTGATCAAGATGTAGAACTCTCAGCTCCTTCTCCAGCACCATGCCTGCCTGCACACAGCTATGCTTCCCACCATGATGATAATGGACAAAACCTCTGAAACTGTAAGTCAGCCCCAATTAAATATTTTCCTTTAAAAGAGCTGTGGTGGTTGTGGTGTTTCTTCACAACAATAGAAACCCAAACTACGACATCATTACAAGAGAAGAAGGAGGAGGAGGAGGAGGAGGGAAGGAAGAAAAGAAAGAAGGAAGAAGAGGAAAATGAAGAAGATGACGACGAAGAATTATTTGCGTAGAATCAAAACAGTTTACCTCATAAGTGAGATGGCTGTTAAGTAACTAACAGGCTAGGTGTTTGTACAGTGTGGATACATTGGACCAAGAAAGGATTTATGCTGTGGATGTGACAGAGTAGAATGGTACAAAACTTTCTCTTACTGCTCAGAACAATACACAACTTAAACCTTCTGAGCTGTTTATTTCTAGAATTTTCTGTTTAATATTATCAGGCCCTATTTGACTGTAGGTAACCCAAACTGTGGAAAGCAAAACTACAGATGTGCTTTCAATGTGCTAATTAATTCCATTTTCTTGTATTTAAGATTTTCACCATTTTTTAAATAATAGATATTGGTTTGTTGTTTGATTTTCTTTTTTTTTTCCATTTTTAAAAATAAATTTATTCTCTCACATATTACATCCAGACCACAGTATTCTCTCCTTCCCTTTGCTCCCACCTCTTTCCTCCCCATTCACTCCTCTTGTGTTTCCCTTCAGAAAAGGTAGGCCTTCCATGGATATCAACCAAACATGGCATATCAAGTTATAGTAAGACTAGGCACCTCCCTTCATATTAAGGCTGGATGAGGCAACACAGTAGGAGGACAAGCATCCTAAAAGCAAGCAAACAAGTCAGATAAAATTCCCGCTCCTTCTGATAGGAGTTGCAAAATAACACGAAGGTACACAACTATAACATACATATAGTGAGCCTAGGTTAGACCCATGCAAGCTCCCTGATTGTCATTTCAGTCTCTGTGAGGC
Organism: Meriones unguiculatus; assembly: GCF_030254825.1. Classification (NCBI taxonomy): domain Eukaryota; kingdom Metazoa; phylum Chordata; class Mammalia; order Rodentia; family Muridae; genus Meriones; species Meriones unguiculatus. The sequence continues at coordinate 121,378,761 of NC_083369.1, forward strand.
CCTGTGAGTCCAGGTTTGTTGATTCTGTGAGGTGTGTGTGTGGTACCTTTGACCTCTCTGGCTCCTACAATCTTTCCTCCCTCTCTTTAGCAGACTCCCTGAACTCTGCTTAATAGTTGGCTGTGGGTCTCTGCATATGTTTTCATCAGTTTCTGAGTGAAGCCTCTCTGATGACAACTGGGCTAGGCACCAATCTATGAGTATAGCACAATATACACCCTTGTTAAGACTCCTAGTAATGGAGGACACAGAGCCTGAAGCAGCCATCTCCTATAACCAAACAAGACTTCCAGTGGAAGGTTTGGGACAACACCCCGGCCACAAAACCTCTGATCTACAATTTGTCCTGCTGCATAATGTGCTGGGGTGAAGGTGGCACAGAAATTGTGGGAGTGGCCAACCAGTGACTGGTCTAGCTTGAGACCTCTGACACTGCCTGGAGAATGAGGAACCAGATGCCAGAGACCTAGGATAGAAGCAAATACAACTGGCTAATAATAATAATAATAATAATAATAATAATAATAATAAAGTCAAGGAAATGATGCTTAATGATATTCTGCTATACTCATAGATTGGTTTCTTTTCTTGTTGTCTTCTGCTTGGCTTTGATATAAAAGTAAGTAGTTCCGGATTCTTAGAATGAGTTTGGAAGTGTTCCCTCCCTTTATTCACAGGCTTTAGTGTGCTGGCCTCTAGACATCAGAAGGGGAAACACAGGTCCTAGGATACAGATGTTGCAAGTCTGGCAAGGCTTCCGCCCTCGGGGAGCTTACATGCTAGCTGTAGTTGAGATTTAGTAACTTAGTTCCTACAACACACAATAAACGTTCTGAAGAATATTAAAGGGTCTTGTGCTAATAAGGTGGGATAACAGATGAGTTATTTATGAAGTTGTGAGGAGGTTCTTCTGAAATGTTAGTTTTCCAATTTTTTATTTTCTTTTTCTGAGACATGGCATAATGTAGTCCAGGCAGTCTAGTCCTCAAACTTGTTGTGGATATAAACATGTTTTGTTTTGCTTTGTTTGGACCCAGCTGTGGGATGTGGGACTGATTCAGACTATCCACAGCGGCAGACTATTTGCTTCATGCAGGCTTTGAGAGGAGCTTTTTGCCAGCTGCAGATAGTTTAAACCTGAGTACTCTGGAGAGAGAATAAATTCTGGAGCTCAGAGACTGATCGAGAAGAAAGAACAAGACTGCTTCTGCTTCTCCCTTGATGCTTTTAGTTGCTGTTGTGAGACAAGAAGAAGATCTGACAGGAGGATTAGACTGGCTCCAAGGAACCCAGCAACCTTGCCCAGCAGGAAGCAGCCAAGAAAGAACTGTGCCCCTTCTCCCACTAACACTTTCTCTCTCCTACCTGTGTTGGGGTGCTGAAAGGGCTTGGGGTAGAGTTGGCAGAAAAAAGATATGAGAAATGTAAATAAAAGAGTTTCAAAAATAGAACGCATTTTGTTCTGACAATAAGTGTACTTTGCTTTACAGAAGCTTTTCAGTTTCAAGAGGTCCCACTTATTGATTGTTATCTTAGAGCCTGGGCTGTTGGTGTTCTGTTCAGGAAGTTGTCTCCTGTGCCAATGTGTTCAAGGCTCTTCCCCATTTTTTCTTTTAGCAGGTTTAGTGTGTCTGGTTTTATGTTGAGGTCTTTGATCCACTTGGACTTTACTGGTGATAAGTATGGATCTACTTGCATTTTTCTACATGTAGATATCCAGTTTGACCAGCCATTTTTCGAAGATGCCATCTTTTTTCCATTGTGTGGTTTTGGCTTCTTTGTCAAAAATCAGGTGTCCATAGGTGTGTGGGTTTATTTCTGGGTCTTCTATTTGATTCCATTGATCCACCAGTCTGTTTCTATGCCAGTACCATGCAGTTTTCATTACTGTTGCTCTATAGTACAGGGTGAGAACAGGGTTGGAGATACCTTCAGAAGATCTTTTATTATAGAGGATTGTTTTAGTTATTCTGGGTTTCTTGTTATTCCATAAGAAGTTAAGAATTGTTTTTTCAAGTTCTGTAAAGAATTTTGTTGGTAATTTGATGGGAATTGCATTGAATCTGTACATTGCTCTCGGTAACATGGCCATTTTTACTATGTTAATCCTGCTGAGCCATGAGCATGGGAGATCTTTCTATATTGTTCTTTTTCTATTTCATTTTTCAGAGACTTGAAGTTTTTTTGCATACATGTCTTTGACTTTCTTGGTTAGAGTTACACTAAGGTACTCTATGTCATTTGTGGCTATTATGAAGGGGGTTGTTTTCCTAATTTCTTTCTCAGCCCATTTATCTTTTATATAGAGGAAGGCTACTGATTTTTTAAGTTAATTTTGATATGCTCAAGTATACAACAAGGACATTTGTTCTACCATGTTCATAGCAGTTTTATTCATAATAGCCAGAATCTGGAAAAAAACCAGATGTCTGTCAACTGAAGAATACGTACAGAAATTGTGGTGCATTTATACAATGGAATACTACTCAGCAATTAAAAACAAGGAAATCATGAAATTTGCAGGCAAATGGTGGGAGCTAGAAAAGATTATCCTGAGTGAGGTATCCCAAGAAGCAGAAAGACACACATGGTATATATTCACTTTTAAGTGGATATTAGACATATAATACAGAATAAACATACTAAAATCTATACACCTAAAGAAGTTAGCAATAAGGAGGACCCTAGGTAAGATGCTCAATTCTCATTCAGAAAGGCAATCCCTCATTCAGAAGAGGGAGAAAACAGGGAAGAGGACAGGAGCCTACCACAGAGGGTCTCTGGAAGACTCTACCCAGCAGGTTATCAAAGCAGATGCTGAGACTCATAGCCAAACTTTGGGCAGAGTGCAGGGAATCATATGAAAGAAAGGGGAGATAGAAAGATCTGGAGGAGACAGGAGCTCCACAAGGAAAACAACAGAACCAAGAAATCTGGGCCCAGGGGTCTTTTCTGAGACTGATACTCCAACCAAGGACTATTCATGGAGATAACCTAGAACCCCTGCACAGATGTAGACCATGGCAGCTCATTCTCCAAGTGGGTGACTCAGTAAGGGGAAAACAGGCTGTCTCTGACATGAACTTAATGTCTGGCTCTTTGATCACCTCACCTTGAGGGGTACAGCCTTACCAGGCCACAGAGGAAGACAATGCAGCCAGTCCTGATGAGACCTGAAAGGCTAGGGTCAGATGGAAGGGGAGGAGGACCTCCTTATCAGTGGACTGGGAGAGGGGCATGAGAGGAGGAAAGGGAAGGAAGGGATGAGAGAGGGGGCTACAGATGGGATACAAAGTGAAAAATTGTAATACATTTTAAAAAATTAAAAAAAAAAAAAACAGAATGCCTACACAAACCAACAATGGCCTTGAACTCCTAATCTCCTTGTCTCTACTTTTCAAGTGTTGTGACTACAGGCATGCAATAGCATGCCCATTTAAAGTGGTAGGTTTGAGTTGAATATTCAAGGAGATCTGCAGAGGATATTTAAGTGTTCAATGAACGAATGCATGCAATAATAAATATTAACAAAATGCATATGCAAAAATTTGATTCGAATAAATTGATTCGAAGCATAAACATCCTCTTCCTCTTAAAACTTTTATTTATTTTAAAAGGTTTATTTATTTTAATGTTGTGTGTCTGAGTGTCTTGCCTGCATGTGTGAATGTATACTGTATGGGCGTCTGGTTACCTGTGAAGGCCAGAAGACAGCATTAGACCCTTTGGAGTTGCTATGTGCCATTGTGTGGGTGTTGTGAACTGAACCTAGGTCCCCTGAAAGAACAATATATGCTCTTTATCCTGAGTCATCCCTCCAATACTGCTCCTTCCTTTTTATTTCTGGAGTCAGGGTCTCATATGTCTCAGGCTGGGCTAAAACTTCCTATGGAGCTAAACATCTTAAGTTCCTTATTCTTCTACCTTCATTTCCCAAGTGCGGGATATATAGGCATATGCCACTTTGTCCAGATAAGCACATGTATATGGTTCTATGATGTATGCAGATAGTTTTACAAGATCAAGGGTGTCTATAGAAAAATAACTGCCCATAAATGATAGACCACTGGACTAACAAGCTCTGATGTCACAAGATAAGATGGTGCTACAATAGAAGAAGGGACTTATATGAGTCAACTTTGATGAGCAGGGGTTTTAAAATTGGATTACTTAATGGCTTTACTGTCCCATGTGCTGAGGGGAGAATTTGAGAAATGAGAAGTCATAGGCTTCCTGTGCTTAAACTCACCTGCACTCCCTCTGCTCTAGGGCATAGGGAGTTACAGAATGTTTCCCTGCAGGGAAGACTGAACTGAGAAGGACGGAGGTGATGAAGGAATATGAGGACAGTAGGAAAGGCCTCGGACTTGTGCAGAGCAGGCTATATCTGGGGTCTCTGATCTCCCTCTGCATGTCTGATGCTGACAAAGCATGGGCTTGCCTCTACTAAGCTTCTATCCTTTTCTTCTGTGGCCTTTTTTTGGTAGGCCGCATAGGACACTATAGCTTACCAGGAGTAAGTGGCCAGAGTACACTGTGGCTTTGATAAAAAAGCTTGAGACAGAGACGAGTCTTGCCTGGGCCTTTTGTGAGCAATTCCCAGTGCCTGTGGGGATCTGGTTGACTTTTAAAGAGTTGCTTACCCACAGGGGTTCTCTCTTAAAATCCTAATTGGAGGCTACATATACATAGATCTATGTGTGTAGGAGTATATCCTCTAAGCATATTTCACAACTGCAGCCCCTTCTTAAACATACTTGCTTATAATCAGACATGGATTTCAACCATTTAAGTCTTAAGTATAGTGTCATTAAATGACCAGGATTGGGATTTGAGAATCTTGGGCCTCAGACTGTGAAATTTCAGGTGCTTCCAAACTTCTCTGAGTAGTAGTTTTTAATATGCAAAATAATGACACTAAATTAAATTAACTCAGTGGCTTCCTACACTGTGTGTCCATGCTTTAGGCTCTTTGCTTTCCACACTCACAGCTATCCCTTTGGGGCCTGTTTGTAGAAACCACAGAGGTCAACTGGGCCCAATCTTCTTGAGCTAGGAAGAGTAAATGGAATATTTATTCACAAGATTGTCTAGACTTAAAAACAGTTGAGTTTGATAGGTATGCAAAGAGGAAGAAAGCTAGGGGACACAATTAAATATGAAGGGGTAAGAAGAAAAGATAAAAGCCTTAGAGTCTTATTTCCTAGTTACAAAGCACAGCTGTCAGGGACTTCCTCTGCTCCTGTGATCCAGGGACAGGAGCTGAATGGGAATGGCTGAATAAGAACCACAGAGCTGGGTCCTATTTAATGGCCCTTCCCTCCCTTTTTGTTTCATGAGCAAGCCAGCCGGATCGTCACATCCAGAGGACGCTCCCATCTAAATGCTGCCTTTCTTTGTTCATTCAGGCCAGATTGCCACAGAGTGGGACAGTGACTCTAGTGGGCAGCTTTGGAAATATTTCAAAATTTTCCATTTTGGACTTACTTGCTCCCAGTGTGAAAAACTACAGAGCTGGATGTGACCCTTCCCCCATTCAAGGCACCGTTAGATAAAAGCGTGTTTTTAGTGTCGTGAATCAGAGACACTAAAAATATCACTAAAAAATATGGTCACTGAAAATATGAGCAGGTGTATGTGCTGGAGGAGATTCTGAAGTTTTAAAATTAGAGTGTTTTTTTTTTTTTCTTTTTTAGAATGGCAGTTTAGAATGTTCTGCTTTTAATTTTGATAGCACTCTGTCCAGAGCTGGCAACTAACGGCAAGTGCCCTCAACAGGCTTCACATGACATGTCATGACATTGAAACACAGGTGACAAAAATCCTGGGCTATGGAACTACATGACTTGCCTTACCAAAGTGGGAAGCCTGAGTGCCTGACCCCTACCCCTCCAGCTACCACCACTACTTAAAAATTGGGTCCTGCTGGAGCCACTTGTACTTGTGCAAAGCAAATAGGCCACAGACAACAGTGCCTAGTAACCACAGGCCAGGTAATACCAAGGGGAGGAGGCAGCTGAGAAATTAATCCCCAGGTTATCCTGGAGTGACCCTTCAGAACTTTCCAATCAAAAAGTGTTATGGAGCTGCTAACAAGAAAAGGGATGGGCAGATGCAGAGGATTCATGGGCGTGGTAGAGGGCAAGGAATGCATGCACAGAGTGACAAAGGAAGAGACAGACAGAAGATGGTAGCAACACAGCTTAGAGACATTAGAGTGTTCCTGTAAGAGGACATTTTATATTTTCCCCTTAGATTGTGCTAGGGGTGCTTGATGGGAGGATTTCAAAGTACAGGAGGCCTGACACGTACTTGCATCCTGCCCTGTTTTGCTGTGGTCAGCTCTGCCCCTGAGGTTTCCATTGAAAGTTAATCTCCACTCTGTCCTCATACTCTCTGTAGGTATCCCCCTCTTTTACCTCCCCTCACATCTAACTCTTATCTTCTAGCCCTTCTGACCTCCTTTTTCTTCTGTATCCCCTTCCCATTTTTCCAGTGGTTTCTCCCCTTTAAATGTCCTGCGGTACCTCATTTTCGCTGTCTCTAACAAAGGAGGGGTGGGAAAGACTTGGTCCTCTTTGTTATGGTAACTGCGTTCCAGTTAAGGAAATGACAGGAATAGCCTTTCTCTGCAAAACATACAAGGGATCCAGAGCTTTTGTACGTTTTCAAATGTAAGTCTCTTGGGCTTTGCATGGAGACACTTTTGATGGCTGCCTCCTTGTTTCACACATGGGTTTTAGTAAGGTCATGCTAATGGTATTATCTATTGAGTAAGATTTGTAGCTTTCCCAGACAGGCAGACACGAGGGGGAAAAAAAAAGATCTGCTTTCTGTTTACTAGCCAAAGTGAATGTGCTTTATAGATCCCAAATGCATAGATCTGATTTGCCAGCTCTCCATGGCTCCAGCTACTTTCCTCAACCCTGCTTTTCTCAGCAATATGTGGCCCCCAGGCCCCGTGAAAAGTTATACTAATAAGTGGCCGTATTTGCCGTAGTGGCAGAAACAGTAGTGTACTTTCTGAGACTTTAGCTCTAATCAGGTGAGCACATTTTCCGAGGGGGAAGGGAAGACAGAACAAGAATACAAACAATCAGGACTCATGATGTGACAAGGCCGGGTGTGCTTACAGGAACAACAAAGGAAACTATTTGAAATAGGGCTATTGTGGAAAATACAAGGTATGTGTTTTTTAGGATTATGACAACCATTACTTGCTGTAAAGCCAGTGAAAGGGCCACTGTGAGATTGCCAACATCCTTTTGGCAACCTGCATGTAGTTCCTCCATCTCAGTTCCCTGCCCCCGTGCTCTCCCCAACCCTCCCTGGCCTTTTGGTAGCAGTTAGAAGAACTTGCTGATTGCTGAAGGCAAATGATAGAAGGCAGATTTTGCAATAGAAGGCTTTGTTGTTGCTAACATTGTGGCCATTGTTTCTTAGGATTTGTTGTTTTTGGAGGCGGAAAGGAAGGAGGAAGAATGCAATGAAATCTTTCCAGCTAGGTCTCTGGGAGCTGTAAGACCTGGATTCTGTTCCTGAGCCAACACCTGGCCAAGCCAAAGAGAACCATTCTGTCTTGAGCTTTCTCTGCCTACTGCTTCCAGGTATACACTGCGGCCACACAGAGGTAAACAGGTTCTGAACTGCTTGAAGGCCCCTCTTGGCTTCCTTACCACGCATTCGCACACTTCAAAAGAAAAAAAAAAAAAACCTAAAAGTCAAAACAAAACAAAGTTGGAGTTCCAGAGAGGCTCACAGGGGCATTTCCTGACCAGCAGTGGGCTAGGGTGTATACTAATGACCTGGAAATTCCCTTCTACCATAACCAGTCTCAAATCCTTTAATGCCAGTGTAGCCCAGAGAAGATAAAAGCCACAGATTTCTTCAAGGAGAGGAAATTAGTCATAAATGTTAGTGCTCATTTGTGAAATTGTGAAGATTACTGCAAAGTTCTCCTTTAACTGGGACTTCAGAGAAAGCATCTCTATATTACCACATGAAGTTGAAGCCCTGCACAAGATTGGGGGCAATGCCTTGGAATCTGACATTTCTTCAGATAAACACTAGGTGGCATGGAGAACTTAACAAACAGAAAATGCTAACTATCACGAATTGAAATATAGAGAATGACCCTCTGGTCCTATTTGTAGCAATTGTGTAAAACCTTGCTGTCAAAGTTCAAGGGAAAACTTCAACAACTTAACTAATGTTAGTCACTGAACCATTACAAAGAAAACCCGCTGGAGAAGTTAGCCGCCCCCCCCATCCCTCCTTATAACCATTTGTGAAGTATCATTTTATAAACATGATGATAAATTCAAAATATAATTGTTACCATGACTGGATTCTTTAATAGGAAACAGTCCATTCCTGTCAGGGTGGACGTGGTTTTCATTTGAGCAGTCTTAACAGACTTTTCTTCCTTCCTCTTTTCCTTTATGAAATCATCCAACAGGGTGGGGAAGGCACATCCCACTCTGATCGCTCCCCTGCAAACATCCCTTTGGATTAGAAGCCAGGCTCTCCTCTGCCGTTTTGACATTCCTAACATGTTCACTTTCCAGTGTTTAGGGCTTGGGAGGGAGTGGGCTCTGAGAGCAAGCAGGTGTCCCAGCTGAGGCTGATGACCGGATCCCATCTGACAATTCCATAGCCTCTCCTTTGCTTAGCAAGCCTGGAAGGACAAAGCAAACACATCCAGTTAAGACTCTTCCAGCTTTTCTCGTAATTAGAGCCAGGCTTCCTTAAGAACCTTCATGCCTTCTCCCAGACAAGAGTCCCAATGCAGACAAAGTCTCCAGTCCTATAGCAGGTGCCATGGCTCTGCCTCCTTACCAGACTGGCCTTTTGCTTTGGCAGAGAGGACAAGGTCCCACTCTAGAGCTTGGAATTGACTCTGTAGCCCAGACTAGTTTCCTCCAAACATGGCAGTCTTCTTTTCACAGCTTTCCAAGTGATATTTGATAATATAAGCTGTAATTGATAACAGAGGTGATAATTGCTAATATAAGCTACCAAGCCTGGCCCAAATGGAAGTGCAAATAATAAAAAGACAAAGGACATGTTTTCTCTCATCTGTGGTTCCTAGATTTTATGGAGAGACATAAAATCATGTATGTACTTGTGATATAAAAATAGAACTGTTTAGGGGGCAATGAAGAGAATATGAGGAGAAGGAGGGGTGAGGAAAAGGAGAGAAGAGGAGTGAGAAATAGAAAGGAGAGGGCCAAATGGTGGTGGTGACCACCTAATGGTGGTGGCGAACACCTTTAATCCCAGCATTCAGGAGGCAGAGGCCGGTAGATCTCTATGAGTTTGAGGCCAGCCTGTTCTACAGAGCACGGTCCAGGACAACCAGGGCCACACAATGAAACCCTACTTCGAAAGTCAAAAAAAAAGGGGAGGGTAGAGGAGGGACAGGGACATGATGGGAAATATGCTCAACATATAATATATGAAAACCTAAAAATAATCGAAAGAGCCAAGACAGGAAATCTACCCTGGAAGGTTTCCTTTGACTATTGAGGAAAGCTGCCTTTACAAAGCTGAAATTGAAGCTGGAATAGCTCTCCATCTCATGTCTAGTCAGATGACCAAAATGAAGTCACACACACAGGTCCACTCTCCATACAGACAGTAGTCAAGTTGGCAGACAGTGCAGATGTGTTGTTCAGCCCCACTTTTACTCTACGCTCCCCCATGTGGGTGTGTCTGCATCTGTGAAGTGAGGCTGAATGCTATCCAACTCCTCAGAGTTGTGAACCTAAATAAACCCCCACTCACCCCACTTACCCAATATAGAGGAAAAGTCTCCCTTTTACTATTTGTACATCTTGGTATTTGGGGGGAGAAGCTTATATTCATGTGCAAAGAAATACTTGTGTACATATGTGAGTGTTTCTGTGGAGGCCAGAGGTCAACTTTGGGTATATTCTCTAGGCATCCTCCATCTTTGTTTTTGTTTCTTGTTTTTGTTTTTTGTTTTTGTTTTTGTTTTGAGACAGGGTCTCTTGATAGCTGGAGCTCTCCAAATAAGCAAGGTTGTTTGGCCATGTAGTTTTAAATATCCTTCTTTATCCGTCCTCCCAACCTCCTCCTACTCCCCGTCAACATGGTTCTAGAATTATAAGTGTGTGCTACAATGACAGGTTTCTTATTTTTATTATTATTTTTTAAACATGGGTTTTGGTGATCTACACTCAGGCCCTCACACTTGCAAGGCAAACATTAATTAAGCCACTTCTCTACCCCCCTGTACATGGGTTTTGATCACTTGTTCTTGCTTCTCTCTTCCAGAAATTCCTGCACACAGGATTTCATCCCATTTTCACAACAATTTGGAACTGTATACATTAGGTAAAAAACTCATGCTACTAGGGAAGAATTTAAAACATGCACATACAGAGAAACAGGAGTTAATGGCATTGTAAGCCAAGAGAATATTTCCTTTCTTGAGGTTTTTGGGGACATTGTATTAAAAAGCATGACAAACTGGTTGCATTGTCATGGGCACTTTGGATACCTCTATGTTTCCATGCTCCTTCTATCACTGGAAACAAAAAGCTTGATAATAAGAAGTCACAACGATTCACTTGATTAGTGCGCTGTGTTCCTCAAAAATCAATGGGCATGTTTAAAAATTAATCACCAAAATCATCTTCTGTAAAAATTAGTATAACCTAAATGATCAAATTTGCAAACATGGAGAATTTTTTTCTGAATCAGAATCTCCATCTACCCATTATTCTATGATTCAAATCTACAAACAACCACTTTGAAATATTTTGCTACTAATATCTTTTAATTATCATCTAGATTTCATCACAAACATTTGATTGCCTTTGATTTATTGTCTACTTATAGGGTCATCCACCCTCTACTATCCACTACTCTATCATATTCCTTGATGCGCAGATGCAGATTTGGCATGTGGAATTTGTTGCCAATAGTATCTATCCCCTGAAATTCCTGCAAGAATTCCAGGTGTGGTAGTGCACACCTTTAATCCCAGCACTTGGGAAGTAGAGGCAGGTAGATCTCTAAGTTTCAGGCCAAACTGGTCTACAAAGTAAGTCCAGGACAAGCCATAGCTACACAGAGAAACCCTGTCTCAGAAAAACAAGCAAACAAACAAACAAGATAAAAGTAGCTGATGACCTTTATACTCACAAAGATTGAATACATGCTAAAAGATATTCTTATTAGTTCACGAATAATGAGACAGTTAGTAGATGTGGGATATTATGCCAGAGCCCATTCCAATATCCTTTTGCTACTTCCAGACCTGAGATCTTTCTAGTCCATTCACTGTACAGATAACAGGAACTAGTTGTCTTCAGAAAAGTTGTCAACTGCTCCTCTAGACTTCCAACATAGAAGGCACGGTCCCTTCTTTGACCGAGATTGTTTGCGGTGCCAATATCCAAAGTAAATGTCATCTTTTAGTATCTTAGGTAGTTTCTGGAAGCTTAAAATTTTCCTAAATGTGAAACAGATGTATAGAACATCTGGCTGGTAAGCTTTAGGCACTGCTTCTAGGGTCCCATTGTCACTCACAGCTTGGAAACATCAGTTGGGTGTGCATTTGGAATCTTCTAAGGTAAAAATAAACAAACAAACAAACAAACAAAACAAAAACAACAAAATGACCGTTAAACCAAAAATTTCTTTGGGAATGGTTTGTCTCAAGTGAGCTATTGGGAGCACAGATTCCCTGTTATCCAAAGGCAATACACAAATCACTAAATTATCACAGTCAAATCTTTGGGTTTTCAAAAAACTTAATGCTTGTATTAGACATTTTTGACATAGGATTCATTGACAAACTCATAACATAGCCTTCCAAAACCCTGATCAGGAACTGCAAAGATAGCTCAGCAACAAAAGAGCACGAGCTGTTCTTCCAGAGGATCTGGGTTCAATTCCCAGCACCTGCATGGCCACTCACAACTGTCTGTAACTCCAGTTCCAGGGGATTCGACACTTTCACACAGACTTATGTGCAGGAAAACCACCAACGCACATCAAATAAGTCAAAAAAAACCCAAAATCATCCTGATAATCTCTTGTACCTGTTATAAAATATACTTTCCACAGTCCACTGCTGGATATTGCTTTATTTGATCTCACAGTAGTGAAGGCAGATAGGTGGGGTAGATAAATAAGTCACCCACTCTGTAAATTAAGAAATAGAGGTACAGAGAACTGAAGTGACTTGTCCTAGTCCAAAACAGCCAATGAAAATCAGAAGCTCATGTCAGATCTTCTGTCTCTCTGTTACAGAACCACATTTACTGAGCTAGTTAGGGAAGTTAGCTTCTGAGAGTATTGCCCATATGAAGAAGTGGCAAATTTGCATTATCAGTTAGCACACAGTCCCCAAGACTGAGTTTGGGATGGTGACACTTTCATTCTTCTTCCAGAACAGGGCTTAATAATTATTGCAATTTGGCGGAAAGTTCTGTAGCTCCAGATTATTACAGGAAGTGAGAGCATGCTGAGCTCCAAGGACAGGGTTATGTGAGATCTGGGTGGAGTCTTAAGACTGTCCATTCCTACAAAATAGGATTAATCCTATTCCAGCAGATGACTCACATCTGAAGACAGCAAGGATTAATAGCAGTCCAAGCCATTTGGCCAAAGTAACACTCAGTGTGGGTCACCTTGTAAATCTCAGACCAATACACCATCCTGCTTACAAAGCCCAAGGGCTCAAATTCTTTCTATCTTTTCTGTTTTTACAGAGTGCCAGCTCTGATTAGCAACAGAATTTGAATGCTAAAAGCCAACTGGAGAAATGCCAAAATCGAGATTTTTTTTCTGTTGTTGTTGTTGCTTTGCTTTTAAGATGCTAGTGCACAATGCTTTCCCAAGACTTGTCCACCTACATCCAAGCCAAGCAATATAGACAGGGTCTAGTGTTTGCTGCTATTTCAAATGTGAACTTTGGGCACTGAAGAGCTGGCTAAATCAGTAAAGTGCTTCCTGTGAAAGTATGAGAATTTAAGTTCATATCCACAGCACCCACATAGAAAGTAGCCTCCACCTATAATCCCAGATTGAGATTGAAGAAAAAGACAAGAATGTCCCAGGTTTTGGTGGTCAAACAGTAGAACCAATTGTCAAGCTTCAGGTCTCCTCAGAGACCCTGACTCATCAGGATGGGATGACTTGTCATCAATTGATTGGAAAATTTCCTATATCTCTATATTTCTAGTTCATCTTTATCTACCTTTCACATGTATACATATATTTCTATATGTACCTATATCATCTGTATATGCACATGCATGCATGTAGCCAAAGAATGTATATAGTGTCATGTAGACAGAAATACACTGAATGCACACAGAACTCAGGCAACCTAATTGTATGTAAAGATGCACCCTCACTTTAGAATGTGGAGGGTCCATCAGATTTATTCTTTGGGGTAGGTCAGACACAAAGATAGACGGAACTAGAGAGGAAGACTGTTTTTTGAGAGGATGGAGTTAGCAAGTTTGATGAAAATATAATGTTCAACCTTGAAACACAATGTTTGTCTTTGATGCCAAAAATGCCTTCAATTGGAGATAATTTCAGTCTTAATTCTCCAAGATTACCGTGAAGTAAGTGGATGACCCAAATCATTCAGATACCTTACAAACGACTACTTATGAGAAGCTTGATTTATTTGTCTTTTGAAAAATGTCTCAATCTCATTGGGACAGAAGTGGAAAATGACATTCGAAACTTTAATCCTTTAATACATAGTCTGGTTCTTTCCAAAGGTTGCAATATTTCCAAGTCCTGGGATTCATAACTAAATAAGCATATGGAAACAGAATGTTCTCCATATCTTGGCATCTCAAGTCTTATTGTCTGAGTAGACCGTCTCTCCCTGACACTGTGCAGGAGCATAAGAACAGGCCATCATCCCCATGCACCACATTCTTGGCCAAGACAAATCCTTTTCTCTCTTAAAATGCGTCTCCATTCTAGGTCCTTAGTCAATGTTAGGATGTTCCCCTCCAAGCCTTTGATCTCGCCTCCGCCTTTCCCCATACAAAGTCTTCTCCTTGATTTTCTTTCAAGACCCAGCTCCCATTCTACCATTTCGTGATATTTGCTCTAAGCAATAGCAATCCCTCCAGTTTCTTATACCTTGTGGAACTTGATTACATCACACAAGTTGAAAGTCTGCTGGTGTCATGGTCCCCACACATCATAATCCAGCCGAGTCTCTGATCATAAAATCAGAACTGCAATAGCTCAACTCCTTCATAAAACCCTCAGAGATTAGAGTAGGTTAGAAAGGCAGATGTAGCTGCAACTTGGAGCCCTTTATTTTGGTTTTAATCCCTTGGAGTCTCTATCAGTTCCTTCATCTAACCAAATTCCCTGGGGTTGTCACAAGAGAACATCCACAACATGCCAGTGATACAATGTGAATGTACTACCTGTGAATGGTGAATGTTTATACTTCTCTATAAAATGTTCAGGGTATGCAGTAGGAAAATAAATCATGAATGGATCAATGAATATCCACCTTTGGTGTTGCCAAACTTGAATTTTGAGACAGGATTTCTCACTTGACCTGGAGCTTTTGATGTAGGTTAATCAACTGGCCAGCAAGCTTTCAAAATTCACTTGTTTCTGCCTCATCAGTGCTGGGATTCCATGTACATTCTACCGTGCTTGGTTTTCCTTTCTGCCCCCCTTTTTTTTTTAACATGGGTTCTGAGGGGTTGAACTTAAGTGCTCATGTTTATCCAGAAAGTATTTTAGTATTTTATTAACTCGAACTGTCTCCCTAGCCCTTAGTGGATTCATTTTCATTATAACATATCCGAGTATCATGATATAAAATAGTAATTTTTGGAGTTAGAAGGTTGAATGAGGACTTAAGAAGTCATGTTATTATGAAGTATTTACTAGTGTGGAAATACGTTCACAATCATATTTAAGAAACTATACCCCTAAAAGCAGTTTCTAAAGTAGAATGTTAGGGTCTGAAAGTATTTGCATATGTACATGTACATATATACATACGTGTATATATGTGTGTACGTGTATATATTTATTTATTTATTGCAATGAGTTGTTGTTCTGATTCAAGGTTTATGACTTCTGAAACACCATAAACAGTGGACTGTTGTGACTCATCTTGAGACTTGCCCAATGTCAGGGTGATGCTGTAGCTAAGCCTGTAGGGGCAGGCTCTGTGTGAGCTCCACACAGAGGACACCTCCCTGTCCTCGGTGTTTGCCATCCTGAGGCTTGCTGGGCTTTGTGCTTGTAGGCTGCAGACAGTGCCACTGCCTCTGGTCCTCCATCTCCCAGCAGGGCAAGCACCACAGGCTGGCCGGCTGGCAGCCTTAGGGCCAGCCCTATTCACTGATGACCTGCTTCTTTGGGACCTTCAGGCTATGGCACATCTCCCTGTTATTGGTGCCGGGAACCCCATAGCTCACTGGACAAGACCTTTGTCCATGTAGTCTGCTGGCTGAGGTGTAGTGAAAAAACAAACAAACAAACAAACAAACAAAAAAACAAAAAAACCCTGAATGTCATTGGGGAAAAAGGCCCTCTGCCTTTGGAATCCTTTCCCCTAACTGGACTGCTTTGTCTAGCCTCAACAGAAGAAGATGCGCCTAATCTTACTGCTACTTGATATGCTAAGGCTGGTTGATATTCATGAGAGGCCTCCCCCTTTTGTGAGGAAAAGGGAAGCAGGAGTGTATGAGGGGCATGGAGGTGAAAGGGAGAGACTGAGAAGAAAGGAAGGAGAAGAAACTGTGATCAGGATGTAAAATAGATTAAGAAATAAATAATTTAATAAAAAAAGGAAGAAGAGGCAATCTTTACTAAAGACTTCTTTCCTGTAAAATGTAACTTGTTTTGTGTAAGTCTGATTGACATGTGAAATTTTGATTATATTTATATGTAACAAATGAGTTTCCAGCAAAAAACCGAAGTAAGGTGTGCCATGTAGTTAGCAAAGATTTCCCCCATATTGGCTTTAAAAATGATGAATGCCATAGGTAAAATTTAACCGTTTCTCAGTTTTCTTTGCTGTGAGTGTGAGGTGTACATGTGTGTGTGTAAAGCATTTTATCTTATTTTCAATTATGTATGTATGTCTGAGTATGGATTGCTATATGTGAGTGCAGTGTCAGTGGAGGCCAGAAGGGGGCATTGGATCCCCTGGAGTTGTAGTTAACAGGTGGCTGTTAACTGCCCGATGCGGGTCCTGGGAACTGAATTTAGGTATCCTAAGTTAAGAGAGGTATATGCTCTTAACCACTGACCCATCTGCCCAGCCTGAGAGAGGTTTTTTTCTATGAGGAGAGAGTTGTTTTGTTGAAAAAAAAAAAAAAAAAAAAAAAAGTTGGCCTGCGGCTCACAATGCTTTAACAAATCTCCTAGCATTGAAATCTAAGAGCTGATTTTTATTAAGTTTTGGAGCTTTTGGAGTTTTCACTGAACTTAGGTCAGCACTGGTGGAGTGTTTCCCGGCTGCATGCCCTGATAAGCATAGCCTCTTGGTATATTGTGTTAATGGCTAGTGGAACCACCTCCCCTTCCTCCCCACCGTGACTGTCACTGCTTCCGAAATGCCCCCAAAATGGCACTAAATGATGTACAAACACACCAGATGGATTGCTAATCTCTTTCTATGGCTTCTTAATGGTGCATTCACAGCCCTTTGGAGCAAACTCAATTTTTCTCTGTGCACTCTATTTTCACTTTTGCAATTTCAGAAGAAATCATCCTGGCAAACATATTTTGTGACTTGGATGAGAGGTAATTTATACAATTGCTTACTTACTACAACAACAAGCAGCAACTCCAGTCACAGGAGGATGGATAGCTACTTATCAATCACAACTGAAACACATGAAAGAATCTGAACCTTTCTATGTAACAGCCAAAGCTATGAATGAAGGGACTACTCTGGAAATATTGTTTCTTTGGGGTGGGATAGGGATAGGAGAATAGTGAACAGCATAAACCAAACTCAGTACTTTTTTTTTTCTGGTTACTGTTATTGTTTTTTACTTTGACTTTTTTTTTTAACAGGGTCTCCTTGTTGGCTGTCTTTGAACTCACTATGGAGACCAGGCTGGCCTCAGACTCACAGAGATCCACCTGTCTCTGCCTCTGCCTCTGCCTCTGTCATACTGGGATTAAAGGTGTGCATCACCATGCCCAGCCAAAGTCAGTACTTTGGATCTTAACTTCATGTTGCTCATTGAATCTTAAGAGAACTTTAAATGAGAAGGCCGGGTGTGGGTGGCTGGCACTTGCTTGTAATCTCAGGCAAAAGGAGGAGCGTGGCTGCAAATTCAAGGTCAGCCTACGCTAAATAGCCTAGGCAACGAAGCAAGAGCTTGTCAACAAATGAATAAACTTCAAATGAACCCAACTGAAAGCATAAAACTTGAATTGAACAAATGCCACAGACCTACGAGGAATCATTGTTAGGTCATCTGTGAAGGGATGTAGCTCTGGTTCAAATACTTGGGGGTGACTGGGCAAAGGGGTGACGAGATATGGTCACTTCCATTATTGGGCAAGTTGCCCCCTACCCCATATCTATTTGGTGGAGGTTAGCCATAGTTACTCTCTAGGGAATCCTGCCTGCGTTTACCCATATGTTTTTTTGACACTTCAGACCTAGTACAGATGTTTAAGAATTTAAGGTTGTATTGGTTTTCTGCATTCAGCTCTGATATGATGATATGAAGGTTTGTCCCTAGTCTTATCACATCTTGTTATGTTGTGTTTGGTAAATGTCTCTGATAGAAATGGAGAAGAGTGGATCTGAGGGAAAGGGGTAAGGGGGCATGGAGGAGTGGAGGGAAGGGAGCTGTGGTAGGGATGTATTGTATGAGAGTGAATTTAAAAACTGATAAACTGATAATAGAAAAAAAAAGAATTTAAAGTCGTATGTATACATGTGCGTGTGCTCACACATACTTGCTCACAGTCTTTGGACAGAAGAGCTCCTATATGAGGGTGGGAGAGTGTTTTTTCTAGGTCAGTTGTTCATGATGACGGCTGCCCATTAAAATGACCTGGGAGGGGCTGGAGAGATGGCTCAGTGGTTAAGAGCACTGTCTGCTCTTCCAAAGGACCCAGACTCAATTCCCAGCACCCACATGGCAGCTCACAACTACCAAGGGCTCTGACACTGTCACACTAATGCTCATAAAATAAAATTAAGTAAATTATAACAATAAAATCAAATGACCTGGGAACCTTAACCATCTCAAATGCTCCAGACAGTCGAAATCACAACTACTAGGCTTAGGACTCAGAAGCCAGTACTTTTTTTTTTTTTTTAGCTCCCTGAAGTGATTCTGATGTGCCCACTGCTTTAAGCAGTTGAGATGGATGAAGTCGGTAGGCTTCTAAGATCAGCAGAATCATCTGGTGATTATTGTTAGCATAGGAGAGGATCGTGGATTATAGAGGCACACTTTTCCATACACTGATGCAATGTGCTTTGTTCAGGGGCATCCCCATGGTTACTTTTCTCATTATTCTCTCCCCTCTTCTCCCCTTTCCATATTAAAAAGAGTTGGGGGATGTTGCTGAAATGAAGATTTGGGCCTGATGTTGGTAGAGTGAGTCCTTGCCTGACATGTGTGCAGTCCTATTCTTGCTCTTCACTCACACATCTCTGTGTGGTGACTTGTGCCTGTAATCCAAGCACTCAGTATGTGGAAAGCAGAAAGACTAAAAATTCAACGTCATTCTCATTTACATAGTGAGTTCCAGACTAGCCTGAAATACATGAGAATCTGCCTTAAAAATTCAGATTAAATAAGTCTAGGTTTGGGGATACATTTTTTTTGAGGCATTGTCTTAATATGGAGCCCTGGCTGTCCTGGATGTAGCTGTATAGACCTGGCTGGCTCCCTAGATAATTCTGACACCAGTGGTCTGTGATTCAGCATTTTAGAGTCCCTCGCTAGATAATTCTACCTTGGAGCTTGCACATTTCCCAAGTCTTTTGTTTAATTAACTAATTGCTTTGACTTTTGACATATAAAGAACATATTTGAAAAAATCAAATTAGTTGATGTATGTGGAAGTCAGAGGACAGGGCTGTACTCAAACTCGCAAAACTTCCCTGCTTCTGACTCCTGAATGCTGGGATTAAAGTGTTCACCACCTGGGATGGTATTGAGTAAGGCCATCACTGTGAAGAAATGAGCTCTAGTAGACGTGCTAATAACACATTGTCACCAGATATTTATCTATCTCTCCTGCACTTCACTGGCCAGCAAAGACTCAGCTGCCCCACAAGTGGGGGGTACAGGCCTTGTTGTCAGCATAACATTGTCACGTGAGAAAGAACATGACATTTGTCATTAGACTAGGGTTCACATCTAACTTTGGAAGCTTAAGAATGGTATGAGGTTGGGGAGACGGCTCATTAGCTTAGACCTGTAGCTATGCCAGCACAAGGAGAAGACTCACACATCAAGGCAATTATGGCCACCACATATGCCTATAACCCTAGCATTGGCATAAAGATAAGGGTCAAACATAGGAGACTCACTGAGGAGTGTTGGCTGCCACGCTAGCTCCAGATTCAGTGACAGAATGCCAGACAAAGACATCCAACATCACTGGTCCCTGCAGACAAGCATGAGCACACACCTGCGCAGCCATGTACACCCATATATACATGTGTGAATACACCACACACACACACACACACACACACACACACACACAACCACAAACTCACATTGGGGCGGGGTGGGAGAATGAATGATAGATGAATGCATGGTGTGGTCTCTACATGGTCCCCATCTGATATGACTATCTCTATTGACCATCTCTTCTAGGGGTGAAGGAGCATTGGATTAGAAAAGGCTTCAGAGAGGAGAAAATGCTGGAAGCCCAAAGAGAAGAATTATTCCTACAGGACAAGTGGAAGGAAAAACCTTCCAGTGATGGGTAAAAGGGGGTGATTACTAATATTGCTTACATTTGCTGCTGGGACCAGTCACAAAGGGGCTGCTTTGAGTGACTCTGTGGTTGTTTACCAAGCCGGCTATCAACTGACATTTTACTTTTAAATTGCTGGGACTGGTAACAGGGCAGATATGGTCCACTTGCTGCTTTGTGACCCTGGATTTTGCACAATTTTGTCAATGTTCGCACCAGGGCAAACCTCCAGGTAGAAATATGGATTCTTCACATCCCATCCAGCTAGCTGCTCACTGACCTCACCGACACCTGCATATTTTTTCCTATCCCCTTCTAAGAGCAAGAGGAAAGAACCCCACTTTTTGGAGAGTAAGGGAGGCACAGGGCATAGACTGCAGAGGGGGATGTCTGAAAAAAAAAAGATATTATAGTACAGAGGCTTAAAACATGGACTGGAGTGCTGGAGGGAAATGGGTCAAACACTAGGTAGGACATTCCTATAGTTCCATGATTCCATTCTGGAGCCACTTGGTGCTCTCAATCACGTCTCCCTTTGCTATTTTAGCTACCTGGGGTCAGTTACATGGCTTCTGACCCTATGAACATATGATTTAAAAGATTAGGGTCTCAGATTAGATGCTTACATTTTATGAGCCCAAGTTTTTTTATTTGTGAAACTAGGGTTTTAAAAGAAGTCTTGTAGGGATAGGGATGGAGAGATGGCTCAATGGGTATGATGTTTGCTGTGCAAGTGTAGGAACTGGAAATCAGATCCCCAGAATCCATGTAAATACTGAGTAGGCATGGTAACCCACTTGTAGTCCCAGCACACGGGAGGCAGAGACAGAGGGACGCTGGGACAAACTGGCTAGTAAGCTGGCTAGCTAGTCTAGATAAATCAATGACCTCTGAGTAAAGTGAGAGACCTCTCACTTTCACTGTATCAGGGAGAAAATGATCAAAGAATATTCCTCTTGTAACGGCAAAAACAGAACAAAATCAGAAAATTACAGGTCAATACCCCTGATGAACATAATCAAAAGTGCTCAATAAAATACTTGTGAACCAAATATAGACAGACATCAAAAAGCCAAGGACCATAGTCTACCAATAAAAAGGAAAGAAAGAAACCCTGATACCAGGCATGAGAAGCTCTCTTTGAGTTATTAGACAGGGTTGTGAAAAGACTCCCACAGCTTTGAAGGCTTTTGCTATTGCCTTTGGATGCTCCTCAGAGGTAGAAGGTAAGTCCTATTGCTGAAGATACCATGCACTTTGAACACAGAGCTCAAAGATCTCTGATCTGTATTTAATCTAAAAACCTCTTCCCTGAGGATCAGGGAAGATTTCTTTTCTTTTTAAAATAATTTTATTATTTTTTATATTAATCACAGGTTATTTACTTTGTATCCCCACTGTAGTCTCCTCCCTCCTTCCCTTCCAATCCCACCCTCCTTCCCTCATCTCCTCCCTGCCCCTCTCTAAATCCGCTGATAGGGGAGATCCTCCTCCCCTTCCATCTGACCCTAGCTTATCAGGTCTCTTATCAGGACTGGCTGCAATGTCCTCCTCTGTGGCCTAGCAAGGCTGCTCCTCCCTCAGGGAGGGGAGCAGGAGAGGTCAAAGAGCCAGGCATTGAGTTCATGTCAGAAATAGTTCCTGTTTCCCTTACTAGGGTACCCACTTGAATACTGAGCTACCATGGGCTACATCTGAGCAGGGGTTCTAGGTTATATCCATACATCGTCCTTGGTTGGAGAAACAGTCTCAGAAAAGACCCCTGTGCCCAGATATATTTGGTCCTTGTGGAGTTCCTGTCCTCTCCAGGTCATACTAACTCCCCCTTCTTTCATATGATTCCCTGCACTCTGCCGAAGGTTTGGTTATGAGTCTCAGCATCTGCTTTGATACACTGCTAGTTAGAGTCTTTCAGAGGCCCTCTGCAGTAGGCTCTTGTCCTGTTACTTATTTTCTCCTACTTCCAATGTCCATCCCATTTGTCTTTCTAAGTGAGGATTGATCATCTTACTCCTGGTCCTCTTTCTTGTTTACCTTCTTTAGGTGTACAGAATTTAGTATGTTTGTCTTATAGTTCTAGTACCTACTTATAAGTGAGTGTATACCGTGTGTGTCTTTCTGCTCCTGGGATACCTCACTCAGGATGATCTTTTCTTTTTTTTTTTTTTTTCCAGAGCTGAGGACCGAACCCAGGGCCTTGCGCTTGCTAGGCAAGCGCTCTACCACTGAGCTAAATCCCCAACCCCAAGGATGATCTTTTCTAGATCCCATAATTTCCCTGCAAATTTCATGATTTCCTTATTTTTAATTGCTGAGTAAAGCAAAGGACACTGTTGTCAGACAAAACGACAACATACAGACTGGGAAAGGATCTTCACCAACCCTATATCTGACAGAGGGCTGATATCTAGAATATATAAAGAACTAAAGAAGTTAAAAGGCAATAAATCAAGCAATCCAATTAAAAAATGGGGTAAGGAGCTAAACAGAGAAGTCTCTGTAGAAGAATATAGAATTGCAGAGAAAAACTTAAAGAAATGATCAACCTCATTAGCCATCAGGGAAATGCAAATCAAAACGACCCTGAGATTTCACCTTATACCCATCAAAATGGCTAAGATAAAAAAAAACTCAACTGGCAACACATGCTGGAGAGGTTATGGAGAAAGGGGAACCCTCCTCCATTGCTGGTGGGAATGTAAACTTGTCCAACCACTCTGGAAATCAATCTGGTACTTTCTCAGACAACTAGGAATAGCGCTTCCTCAAGATCCAGCCATACCACTCCTAGGCATATATCCAAAATATACTCAAGTACACAACAAGGACATTTGTTCAACCATGTTTGTATCAGCCTTATTCATAATAGCCAGAACTTGGAAATAACCCAGATGTCCATCAAAAGAGGAATGGATACATAAATTGAGGATCAGTTTTCATGGTACCTGAAGGAGCCATGCAATATTTCAAAGGAGGGGAACAATGATGTTTTTTAACAACAAAATGAATAACAGATAAGATAATCCTAAGGGTGAAGTAGTGGTATACATACCTTGTCAGTAACCAACAGCTCTCTAATTGGACTAAAGACCTGTTCAATAAAAGAAAAATTATATCTTGTACTGTAAACCTAGCCAGCTACCCAGGACTAGTGAAGTAAAGTCATGGATCTTAGAGGAGACTTTATAGCTACCACTTTACTAAAAACAGCACAATTCCTATTTTCTAATTATTCATCCACATACCCCCCAATAAGTGTATTTCTCACCCTTCATCAATGATAAGATGTAATTTGTAATAGATCAAGACCATTATGGAAAACCAAAACCAATCAAAATGCAGAATTGTGGAGCCCAGATGCTACTGATTTATCTACAACACGACTCCTGCGTATAAGGCTCAGGGATCATTGTAGAAGAGGGGTCAGAGAGATTACATATGCCAGAGGAACAGGGAATTTGCTGTGAATTTGCATTTCCTTGAAATTTCAGAGGCTACTGCCATGATGTCTCACTAACATGGCTGCCTAAACCTGAGTTGAACAAAGAAGACTCCAATGGACATTGAACATGGATAGAGGAAAGCTCATTAGGACTCAGCCCTACACAAAGAACTATAGGCAACTAAGGAAGGGTGAGAATAGGAGAAACAGTCTTCCCCAAGGAAGAGTACACAAAATGGTCAGCCCTAAAAGCATACATACAAATAACATTATATAGACTGATATAGACTGAGCAGGTTGCATTTATATTTATGCATATATATGTATTCACATATATTTTCATGTGAATGTGTGTGTATGTGTTTATGTACAATTAAAGACAAAGGGGCCAGGAATTTGAAGGAGAGAAAGAGAAGAGGTACATGGGAGGATGTATGGAGGAGGGGAAGGGCAAATGATGTCATTATATTATAATCTCAAACAAAAAGATACATGGGCATCTGAATCTGTATGGTAATTTGAAAGCTTTACAGAGTGCCTAACAGAGGAGATTGCTGGGGAAAGCCATAATTCCTCTTGAGTTCCTTGCATACTGCTCCTGTACAATGAGTATTGGTTCCCATTTGCCTATTTAATTTATTCTTTTGGCTTAATATGCCCACGGAAGTGTAGAAGCTTACATTTTGCTCACATAAGGCTAAAGGCATAAATCCATAGATTGAACTAATTTATTTAGTCAACGAATGAGTCCTTTGTTTATTTCTTCATTTAACAAGCACTGATGACTTTATGTAGAACTGTGTGATATTCTGTGAACAATAAAAATCATTCTAAGAAAATAGGTCTAGATATCTTGAAGCCTATTGTCAACTACTTTCGACAAATCATAAGTATTTTTTTTAGCAGACTTTAATAAATGAATGGGGTAAGAGGACATATTTATTCACAACCAATAAGACACTCAAGCATGGGGGCTAGAGAGATAGCTCAGAGGTTAAGAGCACCGACTGCTCTTCCAAAGGCCCTGAGTTCAATTCCCAGCACAGTGACTTGCAACCATCTATAGTGAGATCTGTTGCCCTCCTCTGGCACGAAGGCATACATGCAGGCAGAACAATGTAGACATAATAAACAAATCTTAAAAAAAAAAATAAAAATAAAAACAGCGATACTCAAGCAGGTTAGGAACCTGGAGGCAGGGGCCGATGTAGAGGACATGAAGGGGTTCTGCTTACTGGCTTGCTCAGCTAACTTAGAACCTGGGACCACCAGCCTAGGGATTGATTCTCAGTCGTCTGGTTCTTCCTCCATTAATCACTAAACAAGAGAAGGCCTTAAAGGCTTGCTTCCCAGCCTGATTGTATGAAGGCATTTTCATAGTTGTTCCCTCCTTTCAGATGACTCTATCTTGGGTCAAGCTGACACAAAAATGAGCCAGCATGGAATGTTTATGTGTTCCATGTTCTTGCTGAACTCCTAGTTTACAAAATAAAATCTCCCAGATTTCCCAAGACCCTGGGCTTAAGGGCACCAATTGAATTCAGTCCGAGTGTGCTACTAACTTATGCAAACAATTCCAGATTTCCATGGGATGGTGACAGCTTTTCTCACTCTGCATTGGCTCTGAAGGCAGAGGTGACTTGGACATCAATTTCAAGTTCAGGCTGAAAAAAATACCTGTAAAGGCATGAACAAACACCTAGGCCAAATGGCTGCAGCTGGTTTAGTGCAATTGCTTCTCTTATTGGTTTCCAAGTTCTGTGGGTGTGGTGGCTGTGTCTGGTGAGCTCAGCTTTGGCTATATGCCCACTCCTAATACTGCAATCTCCTCTTTTGGACGGGGCCAGATCTTTGCTTTGAATTACAATGGCACACAGAGAACAGTCTGTTGGATTCTGACTTTTGTCCTTTACTTATGTTAACTCAAACCATTCCTTTCATTTCTTTCCTTGTTCTTTCTTTCTCCCTCTTCTGCCCCTCTCTTTTTGTTTTCTCTAAAAAAGATCCTTTGGAAACCAAAGCTTTAAGAACTAAAAGGTGCAGAAAACCCTGCCGCTAGAAACATTGCAGGTGTGGCCTGCTGTGTCACATGTGCTTGAGTAGGTGGCAGAGAGGAGAGAGGCTAGGTCCACACTCAGTGCTCTGACCTATAAACATCAAAATGATCAGTAGCCTAACAGTCCCTGAAAAAAAGCGAACCTGAGATGACCACCAGCCTGGCCCAGGCAGGGAGCTAGCCAGAGATGGCCACCAGTCCAGTGCCGAACAGGGAGCAAGCCAAAGACTAGAAAACCCTGCCTGAGACCATGAGCCCTGGGTAGCAATGAGTCTGAGACAGATGACCCTTGCTTGCATGGCCTAGACAAGGCATGATTCTAAGACAGGCCATCAGACAGACACCATGGGACCTGGACAGGGAGCTAGCCTAAGATGACAACCACTCCAGTGCAGTGTAGGCCTGAGACAGGAAGACCATGACTTCTGCCCAGCACCATAATGCATGCACAAGGCATACCATCTCTGAGATCTCTCCTCGGATGATCCTAGACACTTAGACACTCAGAGACCCCAGGTGTCACTAAGAGAAGCAAGCAAGTGGTGGAGAAATAAAAGAGAAACAGAAGGACGTAGGCACGATGCAGAGAGGCAGAACTGGAGACTCGAGGGAAGTGGGGAACAGTCTGATGTGAGTAGCCAGTGATGCTGCCTGGGGACCATTGTGGGCTCCTGGCCTGTGCTGCCTTCAGGGCACACATCTAGGTTGATGGCCCTGCAATCTCAGAAGTCTGTTACCACCAAAGGCCAGGCGGACATCCCTGGTCTGGGCTGCAAACCAGGAACATGTTCATGTCAGAGGCCTGTGCAGAACTGGCCCCACCCCTCACCTGGGCATCCTGGGGATATCTGACCCACCCCTAGCCAGCTGCAATGCTTGGGAGAGTGGGCCCAGGCCCCACACATTGCAGGAGTTGATGGAGGAGCTGACCCTACCACTCATCTTCCATGAGATGGCATGGACTAGGGAGAGATACCTTCCTTCCTTCTCGTCCCTCACCACTTGTGGCAAGTGGGAGACCTGGCCCTTGTGTCATGAGAGCAGGAGAGCTGGCCCTAACCCTCACCTGCTGCAACAGAGGTGCAGGCCCTACACCTCTTTGCCTGGGCAGCACAGTAAACCTGACCCTGGATGAGGGGTTTCAGGTGAGCCAGTCCCAAGGGCTTGGGAGTGGGAAGGCTGGCAGACTGGCCAGCTCAGATACCTCTCAGACTCAGATTCAGGGATTTGAATTGGCCCACCCCAACATCTACTCCATCCATGAATTGCTAGAGTGCATAAAGGGGCAGGTACTATAGATCTAAAATCACAAGATCTCCATGACACAGGGTAACAACAAGATATCAGAAAGGAGTCCCAGTGAGGTCCTAGTATTGATAGTATAGCAGAAGCCAGAGGCCTCAAACCAGACCAAAGAGTCATGGTAATGAACATTTGCAAGCAAAAAGGTGTGGACAAAAGGGAATATTGTGGGACACACTGTGACACACTACAACTTCCACAGTGAGATTTTTTTTTTTTACTCTGTTGAGTGGGGGAAGTTGTAAGAGTGGAGGTGTGAGGGGAGGGAGGTATGAGGGGACAGAGAGATGAGTGGGATTGGGGGGCATGATGTGAAATTCACAAAGAACCAATAAAAAGTAACAAAAAGTCAGTGCAGAAAACAAGAGGAAGCACATCAGGATTGTCAAAGAGAGTATTTATGCTCATTTCTTTGTAACCATCCAGCCTGAGGGAGGAAACCAGACATAGTGACTATAGAATATATAAGGCCTACTAGGAGAGAGTTCAGTCAGATGAGGAATGAATGGATAGAGAAAATCTGGAGATAGGTGTTCAGTGAAATATTATCTAGCCTTAAAAAGGAAGGAAAGCTTGCCAATCTTGCCATTGTTGACAGCAGACATGATGAAAGTGAAATAAGCCATAGGCACGAACACAAATGTTTCATGATCTTGAAGCAGGAGGTAACTCGTGGTAGGCAGTAAGGGAAAAGGGTCACAGTGAAAAGCAAATATGCTTAATATGTTACAGTGGGAATGAATGGTAGAGTAAAAAGACAGTGTTGGGATTAAAACAGTGAAGTCACAAGTAATAGGATGAGAGACAAAGACACAGTGTAGTTGCCTATGTTACAACTGAGCTAGACATGTAGGAGGAAGGACAGAGCTCTGGGTCAGTGATAGTGTGCTGCCCCAACTCTGCTTCACTTTCCCCCCCTCAGGGTAGACTGGTCCATTGCACACCAAACTGGGCTGTAGGGAGGGAAGCTTAGACAGGGTGAGTGCATGGGTGAGTGCAATGCAGGACCTCAGTCAGCTTTGATTACACCCAGGAAAAGCTTCAGAGAACTGGTTCTGTTTACTGGGGGAGGCAGAGAGGAAGATGGTATTTATGCTCTTAAGGTGGTGGCCAGGGTCTTCAGGGACAAGGTTTGTGTGGTTATGTACCATTGGCCAGGGCATGGGTGTTGAAAGTTGCTTCATCTGCATACTCAGGGGCTGTAGGGTCTAGGAAAAAACCTTATAAGGTCAAACAAAGAGTGTGTCATTCTCTGTTCAGTGCGAGACTGGTTATTAGGATTGTGCAGTGGAGGTGGAGTTATACTGAGGGTTCATAAATCACTCTATGAAACTGGTTCCATGAGATGGGGTTATTAAGGGAATGGAGGGTCACAGAGACCATCTCTGGGCAAGGTGGGAGAAAGAAAAGAGACAGAAGGGGCGAGTCTTCTTATTAGGTGGCCCAGTGCAGGCACAGGAGGTTGCAAGTGGTCCTTTGGTGATCTCAAAGATGCTTGATGTCCTTTTTGTCAGGTCTCTTGGGGGCTGGACGTAGAGATGCTTGCTTACAGATCCCAACATTCCTATATTTACACAATGGAATAATAATCAACAATTAAAAACAAGGAAATCAAGAAATATGCAGGCAATTGGCGGGATCTAGAAAAGATCATCCTGAGTGAGGTATCCCAGAAACAGAAAGACACACATAGTATATACTCACTTATAAATGGATATAGATATATAATATAGGATAAACATACTAAAATCTGTATACCTAAAGAAGCTAATCAAGGAGGACCCTGGGTAAGATGCTCAATTCTCATTCAGAAAGGCAAACGGGATGGACATCAGAAGAGGGAGAAAACAGGGAAGAAGACAGGAGCTTACCACAGAAAGCCTCTGAAAGGCTCTACCCTGCAGGATATCAAAGCAGATACTGAGACTCAGCCAAAATTTGGACAGAGTGCAGGGAATCATATGAAAGAAAGGGGAGACAGAAAGACCTGGAAGGAAGAGGAGCTCCACAAGGAGAACAATAGAACCAAAAAATATGGGCCCAGGGGTCTTTTCTACTACAACCAGGGACCATTCATGGAGATAACCTAGAACCCCTGCACAGATGTAGCCCATGGCAGTTCAGGGTCCAGGTGGGTTACATAGTAATAGGAACAGGGACTATCTCTGACATGAACTCAGTGGCTGGCTCTTTGATCACCTCACCCTGAGGGGGACAGCCTTACCAGGTCACAGAGGAAGACAATGCAGCCAGTCCTGATGAGACCTGATAGACTAGGATCAGAAGGAAGGAGAGGAGGACCTCCCCTATCAATGGACTTGGGGAGGGGCATAGGAGATGAGGGAGGGAGGGTGGGATTGGGAAGGAATGAAGGATGGAGCTACAGCTGGGATGCAAAGTGAATAAACTGTAATTAATATAAAAAATAAAAATAAAAAATGAAAGTGAAGAATGAGGAAGGGGGCAATGGTTGGGTGGGCATAGGGGCGACTTTTGCTCTTCAAGCTAATTTCTATTAGAGGCATTGTCATTCTCAGGGTTTAGCTGGTCCCCACCATCAGGTTGATTGGAAGGTCATTGTCATCTGGTTCTGTGGGCAGAAGTTGATAATCCTATAAGAGTAACTGTTTAATGGTTTGGTTAGAGAATTTTTGCATTTGTTGTTGGAGGAATGTAGAAAAGTTAATAAAGCAGGGTGCAAAAAACAAAAGCAGAAAGATAAGCAGAAGTATGAGGAAGGGCAGAACATTTCCAAATTGGGTTCTCAAAGGCCCAAGAATTAGAGGCCTAGAGCTGTTCTCTTCGCTTTTATAGATTTGTCTGGAGATGTTGGATTTTGTCTTTCACAATACTCGACTGGTTGACATAAAAACAGCATTCCTCTTGGAGGAAGATGCAAAGGCCACCTTCTTTAGCTGTGAGGAGATCCAGTCCTCATTGGTTTTGAAGTACTACTGCTGCCAGTGTGAGTCACTCTGTTCTTGGAGAGTTAGTATTGTCTAAGCCACTTGCTAAACTGGGAAAGTTAGTGAAGGAGCCAGTCCTGCTGTCCCAGTCCCAAGAGCTGCCACAATTCCTTAAACAGCCAAGAGGGGCAAAATTTCAATTGGCCTCTTATCCTGCTGGGCAGCTATTGAGTCCATAACCAGGGCTGATAAGGGCTCCTTTTCATTTATTACCCCTAGCTTGGGGGAAGAGGAGCACCAGTATGCAAACTCCTGACCAGCCAAAAGGCAGACGATTTACCTGAGTACCACAAAGAATTGAATTATTATTAGCAGTAGGATGTTGCAGTTGAGATGAGGTATTGAGGATTATAGTTTTATTACAGTCTAAGGAACTCAGCATTCCTACAGAGTGTGTCCCAGATGCCTTGAAACAGCTTGCCATGACAAAGAGGGTGATATGAAAAAGACAGGGGGTTGTAGCAACATCAGAATCAGGGCAGTTAGTGAATGGTGAAGTAAGGTTACTTGATAGGGTCACTGGAGAAGCTGTCAGCGGTAGTTGTGAGTTGGTTCCAGGTGAGACACACAGCCAACAAGCTCGAAAATGGCCCCATTGGGTGACATTAAGGAGCTTGTACAATACGGTCAGAATCTGAAGTAGGAGACGAAATGGTAGGTTTGTATTATTTAGGAAGGAGGATGTCAGAGAGGCAATGACCTTAAAGGAATGTTCAATTACCTTCTCTACTTCTCCCATCCCCAGGGATTAGGTAGTTGGGACGTATTCTTTTTGGCTATACATGGTACTTATCAGTAAATTGAGTGTGTTTGTCCTGTGGGACCGGCAGTGGACCATTCCGATGGCTGTGGGAAGGTGAGAGGCTTCTAGCATGGCCATAATTTGGCCTTCATTGGTTACAGATCCTCCCTTTGCTCTCTCCAGATGGCAGCATGGGAGAGAAAAACATGAAAGGCATTTTTCGAGTCTGTGTAGAGGTTAAGGGATTGTCCCTGGGTCAATTGGAAGGCGCGGGTAAGATCTATTAATTCAGCCTGTTGATTAGTGGTGTGGGCAGGGAGGGCTTGTGCCTCAACCACCTCACCATCTAACACTATGGCATAGCCTGCTTTTTGAGCTACCTCATGTTCAAAGGAGCTGCCATCTGTATACCAGGGCTAGATGGCCTGAGGCAATGTGCCCTCCGGTATGTGTGAGGGGTGGGGCAACAGTTCCTCTAAGGTTTCAGTGCAAGAATGAGATGGGGAGTAGTCAGAGTTAGGTTGAAGAAGAATGTTTGAAATATTAAAAGGTGGGCATGGTTGGAAAGTAAGGGTAGAGTCTTCTATTAGCACCACCTGGAAGGAAAGGACCCTGGAAGGAGGTAAAGTTTGTAAGCCTTTATATGTTAAAAGGTGAGACAGATTGTGAGAAGAGAAGACAGTAATAGATGACCCAAAAGTTGGTTTTTTGGACCCTTGAATAAGGAGCTCCGCAGCCACTAAAGCACGAATGAAGGATGCCCATCCTTGGACTGTCAGGTCTAATTTTTTGATAGGTATGCTACAGGTGCAAAGGAGGGTCCCAGTTGGTGGCCCAGGGCTTCAAGGGCATATCCTTCTTTTTCTGTTACATAGAGGGAGAAGGGATGGGTTAAGTCTGGGAGATGTAGGGCTGGAGCCTCAAGAAGAGCCTATTGGAGCCTCCAAAAGGGCTTGGTAATGGGCTTAAAAATGGGTTCATGCAAGGTGTCTAAGGTTGCCTCATGTAAGGGACAGGCAAGAAAGGAAAAGGAAGGGACCCAGGACTGTAAGAAATGAGTCATTCCCCAAAATGATAAGATTTCTGCTTTAGTGGAAGGAACTGCTAAAGACTGTATTAAGTCTTTTCTATCTAGGGTGATGCCCTTTGTGGGTTAGGGTTATTGTTAGTCCCAGGTAAGTGACCTCAGAGGTGACAATTGGACCTTGGAGGGTGAGACCCTATAGCCCCTACTGGATAGGAAATTTAGAAAGGCAGAGGTGTTAGTTTGGCTAACTCATAGGGATGGGCTACAGAGGAGAAGGTCATCTACATACTGTATAAGTTTAGATTTAGGGAGAGATAAGGAGAGTAGATCAGAGGCTAGAGACTGGCCAGGCAGGTGTGGGCTGTCCCAGAATCCCTGGGGAAGACTGTCCAGGTAAGCTGAGTAGAAACAAGGCTGTCAGGGTCAGTCCAGGTGAAGGCAAAGATATTTTGTGATTGAGTATCCACGGGGATAGAGAAGAATGCATCTTTGAGATCCAGCACTGAGAAATGGGAGAATCCTGAGGGGATAGTGGAGAGGAGAGTATAGAGGTTAACTACAACAGGGTACAGGGGGACAACTGCAGATTTGAGAAGCTGGAGTTCTTGAACAGGTGATTAGATTCCTTTGGGCTTTTCAACCGCAAGTATATGGGTGTTAAAAGGAGAGGCAGTGTAGAGAAGGTTTTTTGTTTTTGTTTTGTTTTGTTTTTTTCTTAGAAGGTCAGAAATAATAGGCTTAAGTCCACTGAAACTCTTGAAAGGAAGTGGCTATTTAAGCTTGAATGATATACTGGGTGGGGTCCTGTAGCTGAATGACCACAGGGGAATGGTGCCTAGCAACAGAAGGGTTTTGAACATCCCAGACTTGAAGGTTCACTTGAGAGGTGGTGTGTCAGAATTGGTAGGTGAGGTAGCTAGGAGAAGGAGGAGAGAGCATGCTGGTGAGCTTGGGGTCAGGTGAATGGGTGTAGTAGAGGAAATAAAGGCTCCCACTTTGGCTAAAAAGTCCCTTCTCAGTAAGGGCACTGGACAGGTTGGCATCACTAAAAAGGAATGAGTCAAAGGAACACCCCTGAAAATACAATTGAGTGGTGGAGTCAGGCATGGCTGACAAGGCTGTCCCCCTACTCCTATAATAGGGGAGCTAGAAGGAGAGGTTGGTCCCCAATATTCCATCAGACCTCAGTAAGTGGCTCCTGTGTCCACAGAAAGGAGATGGTTAGTTTACTCTGTAGGTCTTCTTGTGGTATCCTTGACCATCCAGAAGTTGAGTATTTTTAAATTAACTCATTCGTTTCAAAAGTTCATATGTAGAATACAGGGTGGTTGGATATTATGTGCATAAGGATACTGAGGCTAAGTCCCTATAATTAGAAAACACTAATCCTGCGGGTTGATCTGACTTGGAACCTGGGTCCTAGTCCTGATCTTTCTGATTTTAACAGCTTCAAATCCCCTTCTCTGAAAAGAAAAAAAAAAAAAATGGCATAGTAAAAATCCCTACCTCCCAGAGAGGCTGTGAACAGGATGGTGGTAGGCACCCACAGCTGGCTCATAGAATGGAAAGACATAGACAAGGCTCAATGAATGGAAAGTAATTCCTTTTTTTTTTCCCTTTTGACATGAAGTCAAATTGTTCTTCGTCTTACATACATGTAATTCATACTGATTACTTTCCCAACACATTCTCTTATCTCCTTTCACCCCTGTGAACGCCCACTCTTCCTTGCAAATCCCTTTCCTACACGAATGCCTATTTGTTTTGTTCTGTGGCATACTGAATTGAACCAGGACCATCTGTGTAACCATGAGTTTGGAGCTATCCACTGCAGCCTGGTGGGTTCAGCAGTGGGTACACAACTGAAGACAATGACTTTCCCTCCTCTGGACCCCTTCGGCAGCATTGTTAATAGTTCATCAGTGAGAGTTCATGAGGGGCTAGGAGACCTGAAGCTATGTTGTATGTGTTCAAATGCACCTGCCGGTTTCACTTAGCTGCCAGCGTATACATCTGTTTGTGTCTCCTTCTTCTGGTTGAGCAGCGTGAATGCTCCAGTGCAAATACTGGAAGGTATGCCAATTCTATTAGCTTAGGGCAATTGGGCAGGGAGCTCTTGACAATTTAAGGCACTGATGGAAGATTCCTATTGGAAGGGGTTGTGTGTTTACAAATTGGTCCTGTGGGACTGTTATAGCTCTAGAAATCCAGCAGTTGATATGAAAGTTCATTCAGTGATTCAGATCGCAAGGGAGAAAAAACATCTTTTGTGGTGAGCTATAAACGCTTCGGCATATAAAAGCTTCCATTACTTCGATGAGCAGTTCCTAGTCCCCACAGTATTATGGCCTATGGCTCAGTCAATCCTGTAAAATCTGGTATGTAGCATATGGCACTTGTTCTTTGGTCCAGGCACTGCAATGTGGAGCAAATACAAAATCTAATACACGAGAAACTGAATGACAAGCCATAATAACCCTTTTTCCTCTAACTTGAGGTCTCCCTTGTTGAAAACATAGGAACTGCCAGGCTCATATTACAGAAAACTGTGGAAAGCACAAGGAAACAATAAGACCTTCTTTGTCTCTTTTATATGAGACGTATATCCCTGAAGCACTTCATTTACCAAATCATTCTGCTCAAGGACTTTCAATTGCCCTCAGTTATCTCTAGTATGTAGTCCAAAAACTTCACCTTCTTTTTATAGCTATACTTCCTACTTTGTTTGTGTTTTTTTTTTTTACTTATTTTTTACTTCTTATTTTGTTACTGTTTTCATTCAACTTGTATATGTTAATAACCACCTGGCAAGGGAGATACCATGATCAGGAAGGTGATTTTTCCTCAGGGTGAGACTTACCCACTGTCCACAGCTATGCTGACCCCTGGGATTTCTCCAAATGTGGGGAACTGTATAGCATAATTTGTGGTAGTGTAGGAAATAAAAGATTAAATATAAAGATAAAATAAAAGAAGACTATGAACTTTCTGTGAGTGCCCAACCCTTAGTGATTGAGAGCTTAGGAAGGCCTAAGTAGCTCAGAAGGAAGATGAGTTATAGTGAAATTCATCTATTTGAAGCCCACAGATGAGAGGGAAAGAAGCCAGGGCAGCAACAATGACCTTACATGAAAGGATTGATATAATAATCAAAATGTGGGATGGAAGGGCTAGAGGTGTATTTCAGTGGTGGAGCACATTAAACCTTGGGTTTGATGTTCAGCAGCAACAAAAACAAAAGAAAATGTAAGCAAGAAATCCAGATGGTCCATCCTGTCCTCTCTGCCCTTCTCTCCACTCAAGCCCAAACCAATGAAAGCTCAATGTTCACCTTGCATCATCATGGGTGTTTATGTGCCTCTGGGGGTGGAGGGTGTGGAAGGAAGCTTATGTAGTATGGGTGATTAGCTCAAACTGCAGCCATCTTCACTATTCCATATCAGGGACATGGGTAGGACTTGTCATAATGTTTAGCCTCAAATAGAAGTGCAGACCTGAATGAAAGCAGAGCTCACCAGCTCATGCAATAGATTCCATATTGATCATCTACTGTGGCAGAGAACACTGCCTACAACATATGAGGGGCTTAGAATAAATGGAGGAAGGAAGTTTAAACAACCACATGATTAAAGATTTACAAGAAATTGAGATAATACTTTAATACTGTATTCTTGAGCTGGGCATGGTAGTCCACACATACAGTCCCAGCACTGAAGAGGTTGGAGGCAGAGGGATTGCTGAAAGTTCCAGACTAGGTTACAGAGTGAGACCTTATCATTAAAAACAAAACAAACAAAGGAGAAAGTATGTTGTCCATTCCTACCTTGACAAGTGAAACATATTTTCGAATGATTTAGATGCCCAGGGTTACATTCAAAACATTCTTTTGAGACAGAGTCTCTCTGTGTAGCTCTTTCTGGTCAGGAAATCACTATGTAGATGAGGTTGCCCTTGAACTGCCTAGTACTGGGGTTAAAGGGCATATACCACCATGGGCACGCTAAATTCAAAATTCTTGATTGAGTTTGATTCAGAAATATGAAGACAGAACATGTATTCACTCTAGGCCTCATGGCCCCATCTGATTTCCTGACCTCCTTCCTTTCCACCCAGCTCTGTCCTGTACTATTAGGGACCTCACACACGTGCATCCCTCTGATCCCATGCCCAAGGAGTTTTCTCACTGATGGTATGTCTTTTAGGAGGATGGAAGAGGGACAGTGGTTTTGCACAGGTGATGAAATACTCACCAAGCTCTATACTCAGAAATCTGTTCTGTCTATGTAGGTCAGGTGTGAACTAAATAAAGAGGACAGCCTGTGGTTAGGCACTCTGGTTCCTTTGGTCAAGTGGCTCCCTGCTTCTGGAGGGAGTGGACTCAGAGTGAGCCCTTTAAACGGAGTCAGGCAGTGAAAAAACAATGACACTATTTTAGAAACTTAGAGTTTACATTTTTAGTAGTGGCTTTCAAAAACCTGTAATCCTGCTTCTTAATTGCTTGATTGTTTTGTTTTGTTTTCAGAAATACCTATAGGTTCTTCGGCAATTTTCTTTTTTCTTTTTCCTCTGAGGTACTCCCACAGACTGACCTCCAATTCACCATGTAGCCAGATTGGGTTTGAACTCCTAGGGATCCTCCTGCTTCAGTCTCATGAATGGCAAGATTATAGTGAGCCACAATGTTTCCTGACTATAGTACAATATTTTCTTTTGAGTCAGGGTTTCACTATGTAGCTGTCGCTGGCCTAAATCTCACTATGCAGACCAGGGTCATCTAGAAATTACAGAGATCTGTCTGTGTCCCTGAGGCTAGGATTAAAGGTGTGCCACCAGACCTGGAGACACTTGTGCAACTTTTGTTTTGAAATACCATTCATTGTATGTGTATTTTTGTAACCATTCTGATTTCTGCCCTCTTAGAATTGTAGAATCTGATTTCTCAGGACCACCAGGTACTGCATGTTTTTAGGCCTTGATGACCCTTTTTGTCATGTGGGTAGACACCAAGACTGACAGTTTGGTTACAAAGATGAAAACTGAAGAGTGCTAAAAGGCTGTATTTGTAAGTTTCCGTTGATGAGCACTCAGCCAGCACCGATAGAAACACAAGCACACTTGCACCACACAAAGGAATGCTCAGAGAGACTGGATCAATAACTGTAGGGCTTTGGATGTGGGCATATCTTGTTTCAGATAGATTTAATGAAGAATGGATTACCCTCAGAGGACCAATCATAAAATCAAGGTAATAGCAAGTAATTTTGCTAAATGGTGTCTTAAGTGTTTTAAAAAATCTCCTGCACCCATCCCTCTCACTTCAGTTCTGTATTGTAATAAGCAGTGAGCACAGTGTAAGTCTGATCCATTTTCCAGAAGATAATGAGGTTCATTGCTAAGAGTATGGTCCATGAACATCCCGTAGAGTTTTGGGTCACCAGATCGGGACTGGCCTATAGGAAACTGTCTTATTCAAAATATAATGTAGACATCTTACCAAGTTCCTGCTTCTTCCTTTTAGCTGTTAAGTGCCAAGCAAAGTGACAGATGCTAAGAACCACATACTTCTTTTTAATGGAAGCAAACTACGCAAACAAAGGGTAAGACAGAATAGTCTGTCAGCCTTTTCAAACTCCCCTGTCCCCATTATTCTAAGACTTCCTCATTGTTCACCAATCCAATAGCATCCTCAGGTTTTTGTACATTCAATCCATATGTTCCTAAAGCATGCATGTTTCAATTACTAAAAGGCAGATTTAGAAAAGCAATTCATTGTCAAAGATCCCTCAGGATCCATCTTATTTAACTATGAACCAGATGTCTCATTTTCCCAGTAGGAAATAGACTTTGAACTTGGAAAGTTCACATTATATTTTCTACTCATCTAAACACAGTGAGGGAATTTCCAAATTGGTCAAGTGAGCCTCTTCTATCCCAAGGCAATAGAGCATGCTTTGTGTTGCATGGGTTATTACTGGAGTTGGGCTGGGACTGTGGAAACCTGTGTTTTGCTTCAAATACACCATACAAATTCAGTAAGACCTCCAGGAAGTCACACATTTAAAGGGGCTTTGTTTCCCAATCAGTGAAGGAGAATCATGCCTTGCCTGCCATGTTACATGAGAGAAAAAAACATGTACACAAAGCTTTAAGTTTGAAGAATGAAAGACAATCACAATTCCAAAGTGGTTTGTGCTGCATAATCAGACTTCTACATTTTGCAGCTTAATGAAGTTGAACCTTCTTAACTTTGGTCATGTCCTATGTGTACCTAGAGATTACTATATCATCCACAGGATTTCTAGAAATACCGGTCTGGGACTGTCTGGCCAGTATGATCTCTGGTAGCATCTTAGTGCACACACACACACACACAGAGAGAGGGAGAGGGAGAGAGAGAGAGAGAGAGAGAGAGAGAGAGAGAGAGAGAGAGAGGTTTTGTACTTTAAGATGACATGCACAGGGAGTTTACTATGAAATCAAGAATCCCTTTCTTTATAGAATCATGTTTGTCATTAGCAAAGTCTTTCTGAGATGATGCCAGAACCAGCACTGTGTACAACTTCTGCCTGCTGCTCCCAATTCTATCCTCTGGAGTCTCAGAGTTAAGGGGTGTGCATTCTTCCACAGAAGGGCTCTCCAGATAGTTGAAGACAGCTCTCATCATGTCTCTCCTCCAGAGGAGTTATTTTCTTTAGCATCAAATTCCACATCCATTCCCCACTGTCAATCCTGAAAGCCCCTGATGCCCTGACCATGTGTCTTGATATCCCCAGGAGGAGTTTAGGAATCTCCTCACAACCATACCACACACAAGGTTTTGGCCATAGAAGCTCAGGAGGTGAGGCACCCAGCTGGTTCTCCTTCAGCACTCTGTCAAATGCCCTGGAGGGCCTGGATGGTTTTGTTTTCTTAACTTGCATTCTTTTTGAACCGTGTATACTCTTGGAAGGTCTTGAAAAGTCTCTGAAGAAAAACTGTTCATGGCAAGTATCAAACAAAAAGCTGAATTGAAAATCAAAGAATGCCCAAATTATTTTTGTGCAATTGAAAGGGTAGACACATCCTGATAGTTCTCAAAGCTCAAAGCATTTATTTGCTAGCTGATGGTAAGGAAGCTCAAGCTAAATGTAGCAGCTTTCTCCAAGTCAGACAGTGAGGATGCAGAAGCCCTCTGTCTTAGCCCATCTTCTACTATGCTAATGATGTGGTCACAGTTGTGTATGACTCTTCTGTAGGGATGCTACTGAGGGAAGATCTAGTCCATCGTTCAACTCTACTTGCCTCTAGTTGATTTCAAAAGTCGTTGATTTCAAAAGTTGTTGATTTGGGGGAAGTTGCACAGGACAAACAATGTGATGTTGGTCTCTCACTGGCCTTTCTGGGGATTATTCCTGTAACTGAAGCCTCTAAAGTGAAAAGTTGCATCCCACTGCTTTGTCTGATCAGACTGTTGCCTTCCAGTGGTTTCCCTGTTCTTGGGCAAAGGGGCTTGCAGGGCTGGAGATAGTGAGATTAATTTTTTTTAATCTTTTCTGTCCTCCAGGGGAAAGTAGCCTTTCCAGTTTCTCTTCTCCCATTCTCAAGGATAGGGTGCCTTTGTATCTTAATGATGAACTGAAAACAACCCAAAATACATGCATCAATGAGTAGTCCTAATCAGTAACTTTAGATTAGGAGAAATTAAACTGCATTAGTTCCCTTTCTGTTGTTGTGATAAAATGTTCATGAATCAAGTCAAATTTAAGGAAGGAAAAGTTTATTTGGGCTTACAGATTGAGAGGGAAAGTCTATCATGGTTGGAGCAGAAAACTGAGAGATAATATTTTCAACAGAAAACACAAGGTAGAGAGAAGTAATTGAAAGGCTATAACTTTTCAAAGCCTGTCCCCAGTGACTACTTCTTTCAGTAAGGTCACATCTAAAGTTGCATAGAAACTTCTAAACAGTACTACCAACTGGGAACCAAATGTTCAACTTCCTGAGTCTTTACAGGCCATTCTCTTTTTTCAAACCAACACACAGAGCTTCCAATGACCCACAAGCTGCAAGCAGCAGCAATCAGTGTAGATTTTTGCTTCTCTACAACTCCCTGCATAAGCCTCATGCCTACAGCTGTAAAACAACATGGATTTTGTTTGTTATAGATTGTATCTTTGATTTGATGGCTTTCTGTTTTGCTTTTTTAGAAAGGGTCTCTTTTATGCCAGGATGGCATCAGTCCTGCTATGTAGCAGAAGATGGTCTTGAACTTTGATACTTCTCAACCTCTGCTTCCATCTATGCAGTGATGGGATCATACCATGGCCAGTTTATATGATGCTGGGGCTTGAACCCAGGACTTAAAGTATCCTGCCAACTATGCAACATTGTGTCTCCCCCACCCCACCTTGCTGGCTGTCTGAGTAAGTCTTTTTCCTTTTCCCATACTTGTCCTGGGGTCTTTGGCCTTTTAAGTATGAAACAACAAATCTGAATTCACAGCTATAACAAAAGGTTTAAGAAAGGTCTCATTCTAACCCATCTTCTCTCCTCCTCCTTGGTACTCAGAGATGGCTTTGCTCTGTAGAAACCTTGAGTGTTTTCGCACATTCCTGAGTCCTGGGGATGATTTCCATGTGTTTCAGCTTCTCTCTGCCTTTTGTTTTGTTTTAATGCTCCATTGCCATCACTTTAAAACACTTTAAAATTGGACCAACGAGAGGACTCAGCAGGTACACGCACTTGCTGTCAAGCCTTATGTCTTGGGTTTGAGCCTCTGAACTCACACTGTGGAAAGGAGAGAACTGACTTCTATAAGTTGTCCTCCAATATCCACATGCATGCTACTGCATGTGTCCCTACCCAAGAATGAATTGATTCATGTCAACAAATCCTTTAAATTGAAATAAGGGATTCTAAATTTTCATCATTTCTGCATGCTACTACTTCTATAAGCTGTCTTATGAGGCAAGAATTCCTCATAATGCCTGGATAAGGAGAATCTCTACTCTGGGCCTAACCCTTTGAGAAGACCCTCGTGTTTACTGCTATGATTGTAAAATTTTAAAATAAGGCTCTCTGAGGATAATAATGATAATAATAATAATAATAATAATAATAATAATAATAATACCTTGGTTTATAGTAATTGCTGAATTCCCTGATGGGAAGAATCCCACCATAGCCATTTTCACATATGTGATATCACCAAAACCAAATGGGAAGATTGTCCCAAATTTTTGTCACAAATTTGTATAAGCTAGCAGATGCTGAGACTCATAGCCAAACTTTGGGCAGAGTGCAGGGAATCATAAAAGAACCGGGAGATGAAAGACATGGAGGGTACAGGAACTCCACAAGGAGAGCAACAGAACCAAAAAAATCTATGCACCAGGGTTCTTTGCAGAGACTGATACTCCAACCAAGGACCATGCATGGAGATAACCTAGAACCCCTGCACAGATGTAGCCCATGGCAGCTCAGCCTCCAAGTGGGTTCCCTAGTAATGGGAACACGGACTGTCTCTGACATGAACTCAGTGGCTGGCTCTTTGATCACCTCTGCCTGAGAGGAAGCGGCCTTACCAGGCGACAGAGGAGGACATTGCAGCCAGTCCTGATGAGACCTCATAAGCTAAGGTCAGAGGGAAGGGGACGAGGACCTCCCCTATCAGTGGACTTGGATAGGGGCATGGGAGGAGATGAAGGAAGGAGGGTGGGATTGGGAAGGGATGAGAGATGGGAGTACAACTGGGAAACAAAGTGAACAAATTGTAATAAATTAAAAAAATAAAATTAAAACAAAAACAAAGCTTTCACTTAAAAATGCGTATAAGCTACTTCTAGTATAGTCACTGTGTTTCAGCTCAAACATCAAATTAATGAATGAACAAGTGGTTATTTCCATCTTCTAAGCCTTTTTCCCTTGTTTTATTTATTTATTTATTTATTTTGTTTTTGAGACAAGGTCTCACCATGTAGTCTTGGTTGACCTGGAACATTCTCTGCAGACCAGGCTGACCTCAAACTCACAGATATCTATCTGTCTCTGCCTCCCAAGTACAGGAATTAAAGGCACATTGCACTATTCCTAGTCTTATTAATAACAAGTCATATTTAAGGGAAATTATTTTTCATGTCTTGATCTGGTTTTTGCTTCAACAACAGTGACACGATGTCACAATATTGAGGGTATGCCTGAGTTTTGTGATTGCTGATTTCTTTTTTAATGGCCAGAATTAGTTTGTAAACCAAAACAAATCTGTGTGGCAATATTTTTAAAGCCAGGATTGGTGACCCATGTCTGTAATTCTAGCCTACAAGAGTTTAAGGCAGGAGGAACACATGTCTCAAAGTAACCTGTGCTACACGGTGATAACCTGTCTCCACAACAATGATAAAAACTACAAAAATCAACCTAATTTACTAAATAACTTTTGAGAACAGAAAGATAATATATTTTTGAATAAAAAATGTTTTCTGGGTGGTGTCAAGTGTCAATTTCATTTCCCAGCAATGGCTAAGGAACATTTTGCAATGTGAAATGAGTTGTATCACTTTGAAATTTGTGAATTTGTAGGTCTAGATGTAGTGCATATGAGTCAAGAGTTGGCAAATAATAGCTTAGTATTGGACTGTCTGTTTTTGTAGATATAATTCATTTAAAACCCAACCATACCCATATTTTCACATGCTGTGTGCCATGACTTTTGTGCTCTATGGCAGAGCTAAGTAGTGGAAACAGATTGTATGGACAGCAGATCTTTCAATTTTTTACTCCCTGACCCTTAACAGATAAAGTTTGCTGATCTCTGCTTTAGATCATAATTGAGATGTCTACCAGCCATGGATTATATAACACAAAACATGGAGTATATAACACAAAAAAAGATTTTAGGCAATTAAGACAAACCACAGAATGTGTGCAAAATAATTCCTGATTTATGTTTATCTTTCTGTTATGTATCATGAAAACATTTTCATCCTATCAAAAGACACAGTCATAATTAAATTAAATTCATTCATCTTTCATATTGTGCTGACTTTTAATAGTAGTAAACTATCATTTTAAACACATTTAATGATTATGGTCTCATTAAAATTTACTTGCCAAAATAGGAGATAGAATGTTTTATATAGCAGTTTATTGCCTTCACTTATAATTTTTATTCATTAGGACTATGAACTACAATTCTTTGCTTGCAATATTCATAGGGCTCCTAACATCCTATGAAGAGCTAGAATGTATTGATTACCCATAATCGCGGCAATGGTTAGATGCCAGAAATCATTTCAAATAATCTTTTGAAACATCTATTGGCAGAGAGCTATTTTTAATGCCGATATTCCTAACTGATGAAAAGTGCTGAGAATATGTGGGTGTTGAGTTTTGAGCACTAAATGGGGCATCTATATTGTTACCTCCAAGGCCAAGGGGACATTTCAGAAGAGGGAGCAGAAAGAATATAATAACCAAAGGATGGGGATGAGTGCTTTGAAATGCTATCTTCTGGACATGACATATTTGTTGTACTCGTGAACTTAAGAGTGGTGGCTAACTGCATAACACCTGTGCAAGACTGGACCCATAAACCCTCCATTATGAATTCGGGAGGGCCTCGTAAAGCTCCATCCCTTCCGGAGAAGCAGGCAGTTAATAACTGTTGGGGTAGAGGGAATCATTTTCTTTGTGGTGTTTGTTCTGCAGTCAATAACTCACTACTCACGTTCATGCAATTAAACTCAGTAGGTCAAAAGAGAGATGAAAGTAAGAGGAAGACTACTCGGGAAGAAGAATGAGGTCAGTGGGAGTACATAAAAGAGTATAATGAAGGAATGCTCATAGTACACTACATTCATACAAACAATTGCCAAAGAATAAATACAAACTAAAACTATATACACATGAACTAGAGAGAGGGCTCAGCAGTTAAAAAGTGCTTGCTACTTTTTCAGAGGATTGCAATTTGATTCCCAGTATCCATGTTAGATGACTTGAAACTGCCTATAACTGTAGCTCCAAAGGATATGACCTCTTCTGGCCTCCACAAGCACTTCCCAACATAGTTGTACAGCCACATAAATAAAAATATATTAAGTATTTTTATTTATTCATTGAGATATTCATACAATGTATTTTGAAAATATTCATTCCCAACCCCCTTTCTCTATCTACTCAAACAACCCTTGAAGTTCAATTGTGCCACCTAAAATATTCTTGGATGTATGGAGTTGACACAGGAGTATGGTCAACTTGCGAGGGACTACACACTCTTAGAGAAAACTAACCCCTTCATTCCCAGCAACTAACCACTGGCAATCATTCAATGGTTAAGGTGTGCAATCGTGTGCTTAATTTCTTTTTCCCTACTAAGATTTGAGCATGCAGAAAACCTGAGTTCATATGTATAGCCGCTCAAATGCATCCAGAAGCAACTTCTTTGTACTCATCGGCTGCCGCTGGCTCTTACCCTCTTCCCCACCTCTTCCATGATAATCGCTGAGCTTTGGAAGGGGAGGAGTGTGTATGTGTGTGTTCTTTTAGGGTTGAATAGTCTGCAGTCTCTTATTATCTGTATGTTGACCAGTTGTGGATCTCTGTGTCAATAACCATCTACTGCATATAGATGCTTCTCAGATGAGTGTTGAGAGACAAACTGGTCTGCAGACATAATGACAACTCCGACCTCAAGACCCAGCTATACCACTCCTGGACATATATCTGAAAGATGCTCAACCATGCAACAAGGACATTTGCTCAACCATGTTCATAGCAGCTTTATTTGGAATAGCCAGAAACTGGAAACAACCAAAGAATGGATACGGAAATTGTGGTACATTTAAATAATGGAATACTACTCAGCTATTAAAAACAAGAAAATTGTGAAATTTGCAGGCAAATGAATAGGACTGGAAAAGATCATCCTGAGTGAGGTAACCCAGACCCAGAAAGACAGACATTGTGGATACTCAGTTTTAATTTTTTTTATTTATTACAATTTATTCACTTTGTATCCCAGATATAACTCCCTGTCTCATTCCCTCCGAATCTCACACCCCCTCACTCTTCTCCACCCATACCCCTCCCATAGTCCACTGATAGGGGAGTTCCTCCTCCCCTTCCA
The DNA here is from genome assembly GCF_030254825.1 of Meriones unguiculatus. Taxonomy (NCBI): domain Eukaryota; kingdom Metazoa; phylum Chordata; class Mammalia; order Rodentia; family Muridae; genus Meriones; species Meriones unguiculatus. The sequence goes on from NC_083369.1 coordinate 121,423,348, forward strand.
TCTGATCCTAGCCTATCAGGTCCCATCAGGACTGTCTTCATTGTCTTCTTTTGTGGCCTGGTAAGATTGCAACCTAGCCTCAGGGAGAGGTGATAAAGAAGCTAGCCACTGATTTCATAACAGAAATAGCCCCTTACTAGGGAGCCCATTTGGAGACCGAGCTGCCATGGGCTATATCTGTGCAAGAGTTCTAAGTTATCTCCATGAATGGTCCTTGGTTGGAGTATCAGTCTCAGAAAAGACCCCTGTGACCAGACTTTTTGGTTCTGTTCCTCTCTTTGTGGAGCTCCTGTCCTCTCCAAGTCTTTCAATCTCCCCCTTCTTTCATAAGATTCCCTGCACTCTGCCTAAAGTTTGGCTATGAGTCTCAGCGTCTGCTTTATAAGCAGATATTAGCTGTGTAATATAGGATAAACATACTAAAATATACAGATTTAAAGAAGCTAAACAACAAGGAGGGCCCTAGGGAAGATGCTTAATTCTCATTCAGAAGAGAAAACAAGATAAACACAGGAAGCAGTAGAAGAGAGGGAACAGGATGGGAGCCTACCACAGATGTCTTCTAAAAGTCTCCACTCAGCAGAGAATCAAAGCAGATACAGAGACTCACAACGAAACTTTGGACAGAGTACAGGGAGTCTTTTGGAAGAAGGGGGATATAGAAGGACCCAGAGGGGACAGGAGCCCCAAAGGGGACCAAGAAAAGCTGGGCCCAGTGGCTACTGTAGAGACTGATGCATCAACCAAACACCATGTACAAAGAGGACTTAGACACCCTGTTCAGATATAGCCCATAGACAGTTCAGTCTTCATGTGGGTTCCCTAATAAGGGAGAAGAGACATTCTCTGACGTGAACTTGATTACCTGCTCCTTGATCATTTCACCATGGTGGGGTGACCAAGCAAGCCCACAGAAGAAGAGGATACAGCCAGTCCTGATGGAACGAGATAGACTAGGGTCATCAGGGGAGGACAACTTTTCCTGTCAGTGAACTAGGGGCGAGGGATAGGGGAGACGCAAGGAGGGAAGATGGGACCTGGTGGAGATGATGGAGGGAGCTACAACCAGGATAAAAAGTGAATAAATTGTAAATATAATAATAATAATAATAATAATAATAGAAAAGAAATGCCCATTTAACAGAATAGTAATAGATTAATCTCTAGGAATTATGACCTGTCTATTCATAGTTTATTGTCCCAATAATGGCGTGAGGCATGGTTTTTAACTTGCTGAATGAGACTTAAATCCAAGCAGAAAGTGGTTGGTTATCCCCTATAACATTCATGCCACTATTGTACAAGTGAGCGTGTCTTGCCAGGCCAGACATTGTTTTAGTTCATAGAGTTAACAGCTGGGTCAGACTGACAATAACTTAAAAAAAATCCAGTAATATATAGTATCTTCCAATATGTAGAAGCTAACCAATAGGGGAGAAGCTTCCAGGTCTGTATGTACCAGTTGATCTTATCATGTTTTATGACTCAGGTATGTGGTGTCTCCAGCAATACACTCTTACTGTAAAGCTCTGGAGGGTAATAAAGACAATAGCCTTCTAACTCCCCTGCCCTGCTGGGGGCCCTTGGACATGCTAAGCTGCCCTGAGCAACATTCTGTCACTTGACCTCCATTATTGGGTGCTCTGCCAGCCTTCACCAAACCTGATACTCCAGAGACATCCAGGCTAGATGCCCTCCCTCAAAATTCTCTAACCCACTGTGTTCCCTGGCTGCCACACAGCTACTCTGAGCTGCTTGCTATCCCCTGACTTTCACTTTCTGGCCACTGCTCGGCCTGTGTTCAACAAGCCTGATACTCCAGGAACATCCAGGAATATCCAGATGTCCATTGTCAGACCACCCTATTCTCCAAGCCTGATATTACAGGAACACCCAGGCCTGCTGTGCCAGGAACATCCAGCACAAAAATACCCATTAGACACCTCCTAAAACAGGAACAACCAGGTTAGGTTGACCTTTCCTATGCCTGTTCCACCAGGAACGTCCAGCGACAACCAGATGGCTATAGGACAGCATAAGAATGGAATCAACAAGAGCCAGGGTAACATGGTGCTTTCAGAGCACAGGTATTCTATTACAGCAAGCCCTGGGGTACCTTAACACAACCAAAGCACAAGAAAATGAACTTAAATTCAATCTTATGTGGAAGATAGAAACCTTTAAAGAGGAAATGAACAAATATCTTAAAAGAATACAGGAAAATACAAATAGGTAGAGACCTTTAAAGAGGAAACAAATTAATCCCTTAAAGAAATAAGAGAAAACTCAGTTAAACAGGTGAAGAAAATGAATAAAAATGTTCAAGACCTGAAAATGGAAATAGAAGCAATAAAGAACACACAGTTTGACACAATTCTGGAGATGGAAAACCAAGGGAAGTGAGAAGAAACTACAGACAGAAGCATCACTAATAGAATACAAGAGATAGAAGAAAGAATCTTAGGAGTAGAAGATACAATAGAAGAAACTGATACATCGGTCAAAGAAAATTCTAAGTCTAAAAATTTCCTGACACAAACATCCAGGAAATCTTGGAAATTATGAAAAGACCTAACCAAAGAATAACAGGAATAGGAGATGGTGAAGAGTCCTAGCTCCAAGGACTAGAAAATATTTTCAACAAAATCATAGAAAAAAATTTCTCCAACCTGAAGAAAGGAATGCGTATAAACATACAAGAAGCTTATAGACCACCACCGAGGTTAGACCAGACAAAAAAAGAACCTTCCGCCACATAATAATCAAAACTCTAAACATACAGAACAAAGAAAGAATATTAAAAACTGCAAGGGAGGAGCCAAGATGGCGGCACCGGGAGAGCACTGCGTTTGAGAAGCAGGACAGCACTCGCTGTGCAGAGACCAGGAGACTGAACTCTGGGCCCTGAAACTACATCAATCGTGTTTCCCAGGTGAGGGGAGGCTCCCACTGTGTGGGAATCGGTCGGGTCCACTCACGGCTACCCAGCCAGAACCCAGAAGAAATCCTGGGTAACCCGGGCTTTGTGTCTCTGGGCTGGAGCCGCAACCGTCCGTGTCCCAATCACTTTCCCAGGCTGATCCGTGAGCACAAGGGTGCCTGAGGCTGGGAGTCCCAGTCGCGGGGGGACCCCACTGGGAAGCAAAGTTGCCAGACTGATCACGGGTCACCCAGTCTATCCCCGGAAGGTCGCTAGGATGGCGGGTACCCACCACCAACACAACTGAGCTCCTGCCGCGCAGAGATCTACACGCTCAGCTCAACGGTACAGATAAGCTGTGCGCCCCAGTACAACAGGGACTGGGAACCCCTGTCCAGAGAGGACCCCACAGGGAAGGAAGAAACCGTGCCGCTGGAGTCACCTAGGGAAAGTCTAGCAGCCTGCAGATCACAGACAGGTGAGTACGCCCAGCCATCACAGATCTGGGCCCAAACAGGGAGCACAGAGTGATCAGAAACTCAGCTTCCGCAGACTAGCAGGCAGGCGCACGCTCCACCAGCCCAGAGGCCTGCATTGTACCAAATACACCTTACAGGCAGAACTGTGCGCCCCAAGACACCAGAGCAGTACTCACCCGCCACAAATTACCTCTTGGGTTCTGGGGCACAGAGCCCCAACCTCAGACGTACAAAAGACCGGGAACCCTGAGATCAACCCCCCAGATACTGCTCCAAGGGGCAATCAGTTATCCCTAACAAAACTGACCAAACCACGGGACACACAGGTTACAGCAGTTGATCACTACATTTACAGCAAGAAACCCAGAAGGAGGGCAACTGTCTCCAGGATTTCTCCCAGTGAGAGGAGAGCCCTCTCGACTAATCAGGACCACAGTTACTACCCAGGTGTCTATGCCTGAAGTGAGCTGTAGCAACTCCTGAAAAACACCGGACATCCAGTGACTATACCCAAAAAGCTGGAAAAGCTTCCTTCAGGAAAAACCATCTTCCTGCCAAAGGGATTCTCTCCACTACAAGAGTCCAGGAACAACCAGAAACTAAATTCAAACAACTAAGATAGCCCAATGGGTAGAGGACAGCGTAAAAGTCCAACCAACAAAAGCCAGAGCAATATGGCATCTCCAGAACCCAGTTATCCAGGGGCAAATAGCCCTAGACACCCCAGCATAAATGAAATTCAAGGAGATGACCTAACATCTATGCTCATGAAGAAGATAACAGAGGAAACAAATGAAATACGAAAAGAATTAGAGGAAGATAAAAACAAACAGATCATGGCTATCCGTAAAGAAATGGAGGAAATTAAAGACAAGGAGATTATGGCCATCCGTGAAGAAATAGAGGAAGCTGCAGCCAAACAATCTGTGGCCTTTAGAGAGGAAATGCTTAAATTACTGAATGAAAGAAAAGAAACAGTGGATTGTTCAAACAAACAGCTGAAGGAATTGACGGAAAAACATGAAAATACAGTCAGACAGGGGAAGGAAACCAAAAAAAATAGCTCAAGACCTGAAGATAGAATTGGAAAAATTAAAAAAAAAACACAAATGGAAGAAATTGTGGAGAGAAAGAACTTAGGGAAGAAGGCAGGAACTACAGAGGTTAGCATAACCAATAGGATACAAGAAATGGAAGAAAGAATCTCAGGTGTGGAAGATACAATGGAAGAAATAGATGTATCTGTCAAAGAAAATGTTAAATCTAAAAAATTCCTGACACAGACCATCCAAGAAATTCAAGACAACATAAAAAGACAAAAGCTAAGAATAATAGGAATAGAGGAAAAAGAAGATTCCCTGCACCAAGGCCCAGAAAATATTTTCAACAAAATCATTGAAGAAAATTTCCCCAACTTAAAGGAGAGACCAATAAGAAAACAAGAGGCCTATAGAACACCCAATAAATTAGACCAGAAAAGAAAATCCTCCTGCCACATAATAATCAAAACTGTAAGTATACAGAACAAAGAAAAAATACTAAAAGCTGCAAGAGAAAAAGGCCAAGTAACATATAATGGCAAACCCATTAGAATTACACCTGACTTTTCAACAGAGACTATGAAAGCCAGAAGGGCCTGGACAGATATCACGCAGACCCTAAGAGAACACAGATGTCAGCCCAGACTACTATAACCTGCAAAACTCTCAGTCCTCATAGATGGAGAAAACAAGATATTCAATGACAAAAACAAATTTCAACAATACCTACAAACAAATCCAGCATTACAGAAGACACTGGAAGGGAAAATACAACCCAAGAAAGCTAGCTACATTCAAGAAAACACAGAAAATAAATAACCCCACTACAGTAAAACAAAAAGCAACCAAGCACACAACCGTATGACCACAGCCAACATCAAATTCAAAGGATCTAACAGCCACTGGTCATTAATCTCTCTCAATATCAATGGACTTAATTCTCCAATAAAAAGACACAGACTAGCAGAATGGATGCGTAAACAAAACCCAGCAATCTGTTGTATACAAGAAACACACCTAAGTCACAAAGATAGACATTACCTGAGGGTAAAGGGATGGAAGATGGCTTTTCAAGACAATGGACGCAAGAAGCAAGCAGGAGTAGCCATTCTAATATCTGATAAAATAGTCTTTCAACCAAAATTAATCAAAAGAGATGGGGAAGGACACTTCATACTCATCAAGGGAAAATTCCACCAAGAAGACATCACAATCCTGAACATCTATGCCCCAAATACAAGGGCACCCACATATGTGAAAGAAACATTGATAAAACTTAAACCACACATAGATCCCCACACACTAATAGTGGGAGACTTCAACACCCCACTCTCAACAAAGGACAGGTCAACCAAACAGAAATTAAACAAAGAAACAATATCTCTAACAGAGGTCATGAATCAAATGGACCTAACAGACATTTATAGAACCTTACACCCAAACACAAAAGAATTTACCTTCTTCTCAGCACCTCATGGAACCTTCTCCAAAATAGACCACATAGTTGGTCACAAAGCAAGCCTCAACAGATACAAGAAGATGGAAATAATCCCTTGTATCCTGTCTGATCACCATGGAATAAAGCTGGACCTCAACAATAACAGAAATAGTAAAAAGCCTACACACACATGGAAACTGAACAACTTGTTACTAAATGACAGCTGGGTCAGGGAAGAAATAAAGAAAGAAATTAAAGTCTTTCTAGAAATCAATGAAAATGAAGACACAACATACCCAAACTTGTGGGACACAATGAAAGCAGTGCTAAGAGGAAAGTTCATAGCACTAAGTGCCTTCAAGAAGAAATTCAAGACAGCTCATTCAAGCACCTTAATGGCTCACTTAAAAACCCTAGAAAAACAAGAAGCAGACACCCCAAAAAGGAGTAGACGGCTGGAAATAATCAAACTCAGGGCTGAAATCAATCAATTGGAAACAAATAAAACAATTCAAAGAATCAATGAAACCAAGAGCTGGTTCTTTGAGAAAATCAACAAGATGGACAAACCCTTAGCCAAGCTAACTAAAAGACAGAGAGACACCATCCAAATCAAGAAAATCAGAAATGAAAAGGGGGATATAACTACAGACACTGAGGAAATCCAAACAATCATTAGGACTTACTTCAAAAGTCTATATGCCACAAAATTTGACAATCTAAATGAACTGGACAATTTTCTTCTTAGATTTGACTTACCAAAGCTGAATCAGGACCAGGTCAATCAACTAAATAGACCTATATCCCCCAAAGAAATAGAAGCAGTCATCAAAAGTCTCCCATCCAAAAAAAGCCCAGGACCAGATGGCTTCAGCGCAGAATTCTACCAGACCTTCAAAGAAGAGCTAACACCAATTCTCTTCAAACTATTCCACAAAATAGAAACAGAAGGAACATTACCAAACTCATTCTATGAAGCCACAGTCACCTTGGTACCTAAACCTCACAAAGACTCAACAAAGAAAGAGAATTTCAGTCCAATCTCCCTTATGAACATTGATGCAAAAATACTTAATAAAATACTTGCAAACCGAATCCAAGAACACATCAAAGATATTATCCACTATGACCAAGTAGGCTTCATCCCAGGTATGCAGGGGTGGTTCAATATACAGAAATCCATCAATGTGATCCACTATATTAACAAACTGAAAGAAAAAAACCACATGATAATCTCCCTAGATGCTGAAAAAGCATTTGACAAAATCCTACATCCATTCATGTTTAAAGTATTGGAGAGATCAGGGATACAAGGCACATATCTAAATATAGTAAAGGCGATATACAGCAAACCTATAGCCAACATCAAATTGAACGGAGAGAAACTTAAAGCAATCCCACTAAAATCAGGGACAAGACAAGGCTGCCCACTCTCTCCATATCTCTTCAACATAGTGCTGGAAGTCCTTGCTAGAGCAATAAGACAGTTGAAGGAGATCAAGGGGATACAAATTGGAAAGGAAGAAGTCAAATTATCACTATTTGCAGATGATATGATAGTATACGTGAGTGACCCCAAAAACTCTACCAGGGAACTCCTACAGCTGATAAACACCTTCAGCAAAGTGGCCGGATACAAAATTAACTCAAAAAAACCAGTAGCCCTCCTGTATACAAAAGACAAAAGGGCTGAGAAAGAAATTAGGGAAACAACACCCTTCACAATAGCCACAAATGACATAAGGTACCTCGGAGTAACCCTAACCAAGGAAGTCAAAGACTTGTATGAAAAAAATTTCAAGTCTCTGAAGAAAGAATTAGAAGAAGATATGAGAAGATGGAAAGATCTCCCATTTTCATGGCTTGGCAGGATTAACATAGTAAAAATGGCCATTTTACCAAAAGCAATCTACAGACTCAATGCAATTCCCATCAAATTACCAACACAATTCTTTACAGACCTGGAAAGAAAAATTCTCAACTTCATATGGAATAACAAGAAACCCAGAATTGCTAAAAACAATCCTCTACAATAAAAGATCTTCTGGAGGTATCTCCATCCCTGATTTTAAGTTGTACTATAGAGCAACAGTTTTAAAAACTGCACGGTACTGGCATAATAACAGAATAGTGGATCAATGGAACCGAACAGAGGACCCAGAAATAAACCCACACACTTATGGACACCTGATCTTTGACAAAGGCACCAAAACCATACAATGGAAAAAAGATAGCATCTTCAACAAATGGTGCTGGTCCAACTGGATGGCTACATGTAGAAAAATGAAAATAGATCCATACTTATCACCCTGCACAAAACTGAAGTCCAAGTGGATCAAAGACCTCAACATGAAACCTGACACATTAAATCGGCTAGAAAAAAAAGTGGGGAATACCCTAGAACTCATTGGTACAGGAGAATACTTCCTGAAGAGAACACCAACAGCACAGGCTCTAAGAGCAACAATCAATAAATGGGACCTCATGAAACTGAAAAGCTTCTGCAAAGCAAAGGAGACCATCACCAAAACAAAGCGACTGCCTACAGATTGGGAAAGAATCTTCACCAACCCTTTATCTGACAGAGGACTCATATCCCGTATATATAAAGAACTAAAGAAGCTGGAAAGCAGCAAACCAAGTAATCCACTTAAAAAATGGGGAACAGAGCTAAACAGAGAATTCTCTGTAGAGGAATACCTAATGGCAGAGAAGCACTAAAAGAAATGCTCAGCCTCACTAGCCATTAGGGAAATGCAAATCAAAACAACCCTGAGATTTCACCTTACACCCATGAGAATGGCCAAGATTAAAAACTCAAGTGACAACACATGCTGGAGAGGTTGTGGAGAAAGGGGAACCCTTCTGCACTGCTGGTGGGAATGTAAACTTGTAAAACCACTCTGGAAATCAATCTGGCGCTTTCTCAGACAACTAGGAATAGTGCTTCCCCATGATCCAGCCATACCACTCCTAGGCATATATCCAAAAGAGGCTCAAGTACACAAAAAGGACATTTGCTCCACCATGTTTGTAGCAGCTTTATTTGTAATAGCCAGAAGCTGGAAACAACCCAGATGCCCCTCAACTGAAGAATGGATGCAGAAATTGTGGTACATCTACACAATGGAATATTACTCAGCAATGAAAAATAAGGAAATCATGAAATTTGCAGGTAAATGGTGGGATCTGGAAAGGATCATCCTGAGTGAGTTGTCCCAGAAGCAAAAAGACACACATGGTATATACTCACTCATATAGACATACAACAGGACAAACCCACTAAAACCTGTGCATCTAAAGAAACTAAGCAAGAGAGAGGACCCTAACAAAAATGTCCAATCCCCATCCGGAAAGGCAAGGAGGATGGACATCAGAAGAAGAAGAAAACAGAAAACAACCTAGGAACCTACCACAGAGGGCCTTTGAAAGCCTCTGCCCTTCAGACTATCAAAGCAGATGCTGAGCCTGATGGGCAACTGTTGGGCAGAGTGAATGGAATTTTAGGTAAGAACTGGGAAACAGTAAGAGCTGGAGAGGACAGGGTCTCCACAAGGAGAGCAACAGAACAAGAAAATTTGAACACAGGGAACTTCCCAGAGACCCATACTCCAACCAAGTACCAGGCATGGAGATAACCCAGAACCCCTGCACAGATGTAGCCCAGGGCAGTTCAGAGTCCAATTGGGTTACATAGTAATGTGAAGAGGGACTGCCTCTGACATAATCTGATTGGCCTGCTCTTTGATCACCTCCCCCTGGGGGGGGGGGAGCAGCCTTACCAGGCCATAGTAGAGGACAATGCAGCCACTTTTGATGTGAAATGATGGACTAAGATCAGAAAGGAGACGAGAACCTCCCCTATCAGTGGACTTGGGGAGTGGCATGCATGCAGAGGGAGGAGGGAGGGTGGGATTGGGAGGGGAGGAGGGAGGGGCTTATAGGGGGATGCAGAATGAATAAAGTGTAATTGAGGAAAAATTAAAAAAAAAGGGGGGGAATAATTTAAGAACCTTAAATGACTTTCAAAAGTGGAGCAAAACATGGAGTTAGTCAATCGGCATGGAGCATGTCTCGCCCCTGGGGGCAATGGTCTCCTGAACCTACTCAGACCTCGGACACCACCACTGCTAGTTCTAGAACTGATGCAAGATGTTCCAACGAGGGGGTTAAGGCTTCTCATAATATTTCCTATAAGCCCACACCTGTTTGTTTATATCCCCAATTTTATTCATTATTAGCCAGATAGAGCCAAGTAATTGTGGTGATGATACTTGCTTTTTTGCCCAATGCTGGAATGCTAGTGAATTTAGGTATGCCCTGGTTACTCGCATGCCTCGCTGGGTGCCTGTGCCCGTTGATGCCCCTCACGCTATGACTCTCTTCAGACAGAAAAGGGATCTTGGAACTACAGCCGCCACTGTTACTGCCATTTCATTGGCGGCTGTTGGAGCTACCACCGTGGCATTAGCCATGAGTCATACTGTGCAGACTGCTCAGACCCTGAATAATCTTTCAGCCAATGTAGCTCATACCTTAGATGTACAAAAAGGAATTAATGCTCAACTAAAAGGAGGCTTGATGGTGTTCAATCAGAGGATTGACCTCGTGCAGGAGCAAATTGATACCCTATAGCAAATCGCTCAACCGGGCTGTCAATGAAAGTATGCTGGACTTTGTGTCACTAGCATACAACATGAGAATTTTTCCTGTGCTGCAAATCTGTCTAAACAATTGTCTAGCTATATTTTAGGTAATTGGACTGGAGAATTCGATACTACGATGGAGCAGCTGAGAGTGGCCATTATCACAGTAAATTTTACCAGAGTGGACGCAAGACTAGCCACAGGATTATCACCATGGATTGCTGCAGACATGAATCATCTGAAGGAATGGGCGGGCATGGGAGCATTAGCAGGCCTTCTGGTGTTGGTCTCCTTGGTTTGCCTGTGGTGTATATGCAAGATTAGAGTCTCACAACAGCGTAATGCAGCCATGATCATTCAGGCCTTTACAGCCATTGAAGCAGGACAGTCTCCCCAAGCATGGTTGGCTACCATAAAAAGCTAAAATGTTATGCTCAGTATGCGAGGCTAAGCACTGCACTCAGGGTCAGCCGCTGTAGACCCAGAGAAGAGCATGTCTGATTGCATGCGGGTTGATGCCCCAGGTCCCGCCTCTGAGAAAAAGGTATTGGACGGGTCTGATGCTCTTTGGGTGGATGACACCTAAATGAACATCGGTACAAAGTCCCAATTTATTTCTAATATCAGAGATCAGACCTCTACTCTTGCCTGATGCGTCTAAAACAAAAAGGGGGAACTGTAGAGAGCTGCGGAATGCCATGCCTTAAAGATGGAGCTGGTTTCTGCCTTCCACCTTCCCGATGGTGAGTGCTCTCTGCCACAAACAACTCCACATTTGGCTAAGGCTGAGGATCTGGCTTGCTTCCATGTATGTAGACCTATCTGCATTGCCCACATGGCACGCTGGGGTTGGCTACCCAGAGGCTATTTAAGCTGTGGGCTGGCTTTCCCCAGGGTCCAATGATTGTTCAAGGTTCTGAATAAACTGCATTGAAAAAAAAGAAAAGAAAATTCTACCCAGAACTCAGACTACGGGAAATTTAAGCATTTAGACTAAGGATTTGGGAAAAATTTTACCACAATAACTTTGGTACTATTTAAGGAGCACATAATAAAGTAATTTCCTGAAAAAAAAAAACTGCAAGGGAAAAAGGCCAAGTAACATCCAAAGGCACACCTATCAGAATTACACCCAACTTCTCAACAGAGACTGTAAAAGTTAGAAGTGCCTGGACATATGTCTTGCAACGTTTAAGAGATCACAGATGCCAACCTAGACTACTATAACCAGTAAAACTCTCAATCACTGTAGGTGAAAAAAACAAGATATTCCAAGACAAAACCAAATTTAAACAATATCTATCCACAAATACAGCCCTACAGAAAATACTAGAAGGAAAGTTCCAACCCAAGGAGATTAACTACAACCCAGTAAAACACAGAAAATAATTCTGCATTAGCAAAAACAAAAGAAGGGAAGCACACACAAACACACATACTAACACCACCAACATCAAATTAACAACCATTGTTCATTCAATATCTCTCAATATCAATGGACTAAATTCCTCAATAAAAAGACTCAAGCTAACAGAATGGATGAGAAAACAGGATCCATCTTTCTGCTGCTTAAAATAAACTCATCTCGAGCCTGGCATAGTTGTGCATAACTTTAATCCTAGCACTTGAGGAGGCAGAGGCAGGGGGATCACTGTGAGTTCGAGACCAGCCTGGTCTACAAAGTGAGTCCAGGACAGCCAAGGTTACTCAGAGAAACCTTGTTTCAAAAACAAACAAACAAAAAACAAAAAAAACCTAAAAACTAAAACCAAAACAGAAAAAAACATACTTCCACCAACAAAAACAGATATTACTTCATAGTGAAAGCCTCAAAAAAAGTTTTTCAAGCAAATGGAAACAAGAAGCAAGATGAAGTAGCCATTCTAATATCTAATAATATATATGCTTTCAACCAAAATTGATTAAAAGAGATAGAGAAGGGCACTTCATACTCATCAAAGGAAAAATCTACCAAGATGGAGTCTCAATTCTGAACATCTATGCCCCAAACAGAAGGTCACTCACATTTTTAAAAGAAGCATTACTAAAGCTTAAATTGTACACTGAACCCCGCACTTTAATAGTGGAAGACTTCAATACTCCCCTCTCATTATGAGACAGGTAATCCAGACAAAACTAAAAAGAGAAATAATGAAACTAACTAATAATATGAATCAAATGGACTTAATGGTATCTACAGAACATTTCACACAAACACAAAAGAATATAACTTCTTCTCAGCACCTCATGGCACCTTCTCCAAAATTGAACATATAGTCAACCATAAAGCAAACCTCAACAAATATAAGAAAATTGAAACAATTCCTTGTTTCTTATCATACTACCATGAATTAAAGCTTGACCTCAACAACAGAAACAACAGAAGACCTACAAACTCATGGAAACTGAACAACTCTCTACTCAATGATCACTGGGTCAGGAAAGAACGAAATTAGAGACTTTCTAAAATTCTGTGAAAATGAGGGTGTGTCATACTGAAACATATGGGACACAATGAAAGCAGTGCTAGGCGGAAAGTTCATGGAACTAAGTGCCTTCATAAAGAAAGTAGAAAGTGCATATGAGCAACTTAACAGCTCACCTGAAAGCTCTTTAACAACAACAACAACAACAAAAAGCAAACACACTCAAGAGAAGTAGACAGCTGGAAATAATCAAACTCATGGCTGAAATCAATAAAATAGAACAATACAAAGAATAAACAAAACCAAGAGCTGGTTTTTGAGGAAATCAGTATGGTAGATAAACCCTTAGCCAAGCGAACAGGCAGAGAAACAATATCCAAATCAACAAAATCAGAAAGAAAAAGAGGGACATAACAACAGACACTGAGGAAATCCAAAGAATTATTAGATCTTATTTCAAAAAATTGGGAAATCAAACCAAATGGATAAATTTCTCAATAGATACCACTTATTAAAGTTAAATCAAGATCAGGTAAGCAATTTAATAGTCCTATAACACCTAAGGAAATAGAAGTCTCTAAATACAAATAACAAAAATAAAATAATAAAAAGGTCCAGGGCCAGTTGGTTTTACAGCAAAGTTCTACCAGACTTTCTCTATCTATCTATCTGTCTGTCTATCTATCTATCTATCTATCTATCTATCTATCTATCTATCTATCTATCTTTTATAAGTTATTCATTATATATTCCAATTGAAGCCCCTCGCTTAACCCCTCACAGTCCCACCCTTCTTCCTCCCTCTTCCCCCATCTGTTTCCCTTCCTCCACTGAAAGGTAGAGTTCTCCTTTTCCATCTGCCCATGGCTTATCAAGTCTCGTCAGGACTGCCTGGATTCTCTTCTTCTGTGGCCTGGAAAGGCTACATTGCCAGGGGCAATTGATTTTCAAAGAAAAGCTAATAACAACACTCCACAAACTATTCTGCAAAATAAACAGAAGCAACATTGTCAAACCCATCCTATGAGGCCACAGTCAAACTAATACTTAAACCACACAAAGAAAAAGAATTTCAGACCAGTTTCCTTTAAGAACATTGATAAGAAAATACTCAATAAAATACAAACTGAATCAAAAACCACATCATTAACCATGATCCAGTAGGCTTCATCCCAGGGATGCAGGAATGATTCAATATATAAAAATCTATCAATGTAATCCAGCATATAAACAAACTGAAAAAAAAAAACAACAACACATGATTATCTCACTAGATGCTGAAAGAGCCTTTGACAAAATCCTGTGCCCCTTCATGTTAAAAGTACTGGAGAGAGCAGGGATACAAGGTGCATACCTAAACACAATAAGGGCGATATACAGCAAGCCAGTAGCCAACATCAAACTAAATGGAGAAAAACTTAATTTAGCTCAAATCAGATATAAGACAAGGTTTCTGACTCTCTCCATATTTATTCAATATAATACTTGAAGTTCTAGCTAGAACAACAAGAAAACTAGCAGAGATCAAGGAGATACAAATTGGAAAGGAAGAAATTAAAGTAAAACTATTCAGAGATGATATAGTAGTATACAGAAGTGACCCCCATAATCCTACTGGAGAACTCTTATACCTGATAAACACCTTCAGCAAAATGGCTTAGGTACAAAATTAACTTAAAAAAATCAATAGCCCTCTTTTTTATAAATGACAAATAGGCTTAGAATGAAATTAGGAAAGAAACAACCCCCACAATTAGCCACAAATAATATAAAATTTCTAGGTGTAACTATAACCAAGCAAGCGAAATACCTGTATGACAAGACCTTAAAGTTTTTGAAGAAAGAAACTGAAGAAGAGATCAGAAAACGGAAAGATCTCCCGTGCTCATGGATTGGTAGGATTAACATAGTAAAAATGGCCATTATACTAAAAGCAATTTATAAATTCAATGCAATTTTCATAAAAAAACACCACCACAATTCTTTACAGACCTGGAAAAAGCAATTCTTAACTTCATATATCCTGCATTTTGAAATTTTATTGTACAATCCTGTACAATAAAAGAACTTCTGGAGGTAACACCATCCCTGGTTTCAAGAGGTAATATAAAGCAATGGTAATTAAAACTACAGGGTGTCGGAATAACAAGAGACAAGTAGATCAATGAAATTGAATCAAAGACCCAGAAATAAGCCCACATACCTACAGACACTTTATTTTTTAAAAAGAAGCCAAACTATACAATAAGAAAAAAAGAAAGCATATTCAACAAATGGTGCTGGTCTAACGGGAAGTCTGCTTGTAGAAAAATGCAAATATCTTCATATTTATCACTCTGCACAAAACTCAAGTCCAAATGGATCAAAGACCTCAACAGAAAACCAGACACACTAAACCACTTAGAAGAAAAAGTGGGGAAGAGCTTTGAACTCATTGCCAGAGGAGACCACTTCCTGAACAGAACACCAATAGCACAGGCTCTAAGAGCAACAATCGATAAATGGGACCTCATGAAACTGAAAAGCTTCTGTAAGGCAAAGGACACTGTCAATAAAACAAAGTGACAGTCTAAAGATTGGAAAAAGAGCTTCATCTGACTGAGAGCTAATATTCAAAATATATAAAGAACTCAAGAAATTAAACACCAACAAACCAAATAACCCAATTAAAAATGCAGTACTGAGCTAAACAAAGAATTCTCAACAGAGGAATCTCTAATGGCCAAGAAGCACTTAAAGAAATGCTCAAAGTCCTTAGTCATCAGGGAAATGAAAATCAAAATGACTCTGAGATTCCATTTTACATGCATCAGAATGGCTAAGAGAAAAAAAAAAAAAACCCTAAGGAACAGCACATGCTGGCGAGGATATGGAGCAAAGAGAACACTCCTCCACTGCTGGTGGGAGTGTAAACTTGTACAATCACGTTGGAAATCAATCTGTTGCTTTCTCAGAAAACTGGAAATAGATCTATTTCAAGACCCAGCTATACCACTCCTGGGCATATAGCCAAGAGATGCTCAACAATATGACAAGGACACCTGCTCAACTGTGTTCATAGCAGCCTTATTCATAATAACCAGAAACTGGAAACAAACTAGATGCCCCTCAAGTGAAGAATGCATTTACACATTAGAGTACTATGCTGCTATTGAAAAAGAAAAGAAACCATGAAGTTTGCAGGCAAATGGATGAAACTAGAAAAGATCATTGTGAGGTAACCCAGACCTAGAAAGACATGCATGGTACATACTCACTTATAAGTGGATGTTAGCCATAAAAGAAAAGATAACCACATTATAATCCACAGACCCCCCAAAAAGCAAGGAGTACCCAAGGGAAGATACTTGAATTTCACTCAGAACAAGAAATAAAAGGACATATGAAGTAGATGGAGGGATGAAACTGGGTGGGAGAGAGGATCGGGATCAGGTGTGGGGGGAGGAGGGAGCCTGGGAGAGGCAGTTCAGGAAAGAGAATGGAAATCAGTGTGGGGGGGCATCTCTGGGACAAGGGAGGCTCCTGAGAATTTTGGGGGGTGACCCTAGCTGAGACTCCAAGCAACTGGTATTAAGGAGCCTGAAGTTGCCACCTACTGTAGCCATGTGGGACTCCAAGTGGATGGAGGGAGACACCAACCCGCCCATAAAACTTTCCACTCCTTAAAGAAATGCTCAACATCCTTAGTCAGCAGGGAAATGTAAATCAAAACAACTCTGAGATTCCATCTTACATCGATCAGAATGGCTATGATCAAAAATTCAAGTGACAACACTTGCTGGAAAGGATGTGGAGAAAGGGAACCCTCCTCTACTGCTGGTGGAAATGCAAACTTGTACAACCACTTTGGAAATCAATCTGGTGCTTTCTCAGAAAATTGGGAATAGCAAGCACTACCAGAAGATCCAGCTATACCACTCTGCTATACCACTCCTGGGCATATAACCAAAATATGCCCCACCATTCAATAAGGACATTTGCTCAGCTGTGTTCATAGCAACTTTATTTGTAATAGCCAGAATCTGGAA
The DNA here is from genome assembly GCF_030254825.1 of Meriones unguiculatus. Lineage (NCBI taxonomy): Eukaryota > Metazoa > Chordata > Mammalia > Rodentia > Muridae > Meriones > Meriones unguiculatus. The sequence goes on from NC_083369.1 coordinate 121,440,325, forward strand.
ACAACCTAGATGTCTCTCAACGAAGGATACAGAAATTGTGGTACATCTTCACAATGGAATACTACACAGCTATTAAAAACAAGGAAATCATGAAATTTACAAGCATATGAATGGAACTAGAAAAGATCATCCTGAGTGAGGTAACTCAGAAACAGAAATACAGGCACGGTACATACTCACTTATAAGCAGTTATTAGCCTTATAATACAAGATAGACATCTACAGACATAGAGAAGCTAAACACTAAGGAGGACCCTTAAATATTCAGAATGGCAAACAGGATAGACAACAGAAGCAGTGGAAGAAAGGAAACAGGATGGGAGTCTACTATAAAGGATCCTCTGAAAGGTTCTACCCAACAGGGGTTCAAAGCAGATGCTGAGACTCATGGCAGAGTGCAGGGAGTCTTATGGAAGAAGAGGGGTGTGGGGATAGAGGGTCATGTAGGGGACAGGAGCCCCACAAGGAGACCAGCAAAGCCAAAGGATCTGAGCCCAGAGGGTCATGCAGAGACTGATGTACCAGCTGAGGACTATGCATGGAGAAGACCTAGACCCCCTGCTAAAATGTGGTGGATTGGCAGTCTCCATGTTGATCTCTGAGTGAGGGGAGCAGGGGCTTCCTCTATCATGAACTTGCTTGCCTGCTTTTTGATCACTCACCCCTGGTGATGCGGCCTTGCTAGGCCATGGAAAAAGAGGATTCAGGGTGTCCTGATAAGACTTAACAAGCTATGGGCAGATGCAATGGTGGAGAACACCCCCTTTCAGTGGACTAGGGGAAGGGGATAGGGGGAAGAGGGAGGAAGTGTGGAACATGAGGGAGTTTAAGGAAGGGGCATCAATCTGGATACATAATAAAAAAAATGTGAAAAAAAATAAAATTAAAAATTAAAAAAATAAAAATAAATAAAACCTTCTACCCCAAATGTGTCTTGCCTACAAAAAGTGTAGGGGTAAAGATGGAGTTGAGATTGATGGAATGGCCAACCAATGACTGACCCAACTTGAGACCCACCCCACAGGAGAGAGCCCTGTCACTATTAACAATAATCTGCTTTGCTTGCAGATAGAAGCCTAGCAGAACTGACTTCTGAGAGGCTTCATTCAGCAGCTGACAGAATCAAAGACTCATGTCAAAAGAATAGGCCAAGTTTGCTGAGTTCTGTGGAAGAGTTGGGAGGAAGAATAGAGGAGAGATGAAGGAATGTCCAACCAATGCCTCACCCAACTTGAGACCCACCCCACAAGAGAGAGCCAAGCCCTGACACTATTAATGATACTCTACTATTCTTGCAGACAGGAGCCTAACATAACTATATACTGAGAGGCTACACCCAGCAGCTGATGGGAATAGATGCAGAGACCCACAGCCAAACAATAAAATGAACTTTGGGAGTCTTGTGGAAGAGTGGAAGGAAGGAAAAAGGGACAGAAGGGTCAAGTCAAGGACACCACAAGAAAACTTACAGAGTAAACTAACCTAGGCCCACGGGGGTTCACAGAAACTGAACTACCAACCTTAAGAGTATGCATGGGCTGGACCTAGACCCTTACACATTTGTAGCAGATGCGAAGCAAGGTCAACATGTGGGTCCCCTAATAACGGCAGTAGGGGCTGCCTCTGACTTTGTTGCATGACATTGGATCCCTTTCCCTTAGCTGGGCTGCCTTGTCTGGCCTCCATGAGAGAGGATGTGCTTAGTACTCCTGAAACTTGAGGTGCCAGGTTGGGTTGGTACCCCTTGGGGGGCTCTCCTCTGAGAAGGAGATGGGGGGATGGGAGGAGGGAGGCATGAGGTCTGCCTAAGAGGAGAGTAGGGTAGGGCCTGGGATTTAGGCTATAAACTGATCAAATAAATAAATAAACGGAAGGAAAAAGATTTTACCCCGTTTAGTGAGTGTATTGTGTCATTTCATTGTGTATTTCATTGTGTTTCCTTAAGTATTCTGAACTAAAATACTTTTTTCATGTGCTTAAAAAAAGAAAAAGAAGAACAATAGCAATATTCTGTAATGTTTGGGGATATATGGGATGTCATTGCCCATCACTTCTGAAAGCAAGGACCCATGCCAGGCACTGGGATTTTTCTTAGCCTCTGGTGTCTAGAAGGGACATTGTTACCCTGTTATAGGAAATCATGAAATTGTTTGTTTGTTTGTTTGTTTGTTTATGACAACACAGGCTTGATCTTCATTCTAGCATGAAGTGGTGAGAAACTCACAAGTTCCTACGCCTGACTGAGGAAGTGTTTACAGCTGATAGTTTCTGGGAGGAAGGGAAGGAGGGAGAGAGAGGGGGGGAGGGAGGGACAGAGGGAGAGAGGGAGAGATAGATAGATAGAGAGAGCTTTGTTACAGCCTGTGTAAGTCAACAATGCTACAGTGGATGTGGATATACTCCTTGTATATGAACACCACAGATTGGACTTGATGGGTTATTAAAAAATGAAAGGAGGACAGCGAGTTGGGAGAGATTGGCTGTGGGTATAGGAATGTGGGGATGGATCAGGGAGGAGTTAGGAGAAAAGCAGAGGATAAATATGGTCAAAACACATTGTATGAAATTCTCAAAGAATTCACAAAATGTTATCTTAAAAAACAGATATACCAATGAAAAATTGACAGTGTTCAATTCACTAATGGGGAAAAGGCCCATACCTATAAACAGTCAGGACAGTAGATATTTAAAAAAATTCCAACAGTTGTTTGACTCCCACCAGATCACAGGTACAACATAATATCAGAGACCACCTTAGCACTGGTGACAGTATGAAGCAACTCTATCCCTCTGGAGTGTGCTTGGAGTCACTGTGTTCACTGGGAGAAATACATCTCCCACAACTCATAAATTCTACTTCTGGAGATATTTGTGGAAAATTTAGGCACAGGTGTCCTAAGAGATAAGTCCAAAAGGGTGTATAGAAGTTGAAGCTATGCCCATTGAAAAGCATAATCATCACAAACGTATATCAACAATATAACGGACAAACAGAACTATTACAGGTAGTCAACATCTTGGTCTGCTGTTTCAAGGCTCCTGGTCATCTATCCAAAGAATTGAAAATTAAGGCTTAACACATATTTTCAAAAGAACCAGGATACTTTTATTTGAAAGAAGTGATAGTACAGGTCATAGAGGGATACACTATCAAGACTGAGAATGGGATACATGAGTGACAGTACTCAAAGTTCCCAAGCAATAGCAGGGGATCCTCTTTTATGGCGTCTAAAGGAAGAGTAGCTAGTTACTAAACAGAGTAGTTAAGGTAGTTCTATATTTTGATTGAATGATTGATTAGGTCATATATTCATTTTTCTACTGTTCATGTCACTTCACATACTGCATCTGATTTCAATGCACACATAATTATGTATAGGAATAAGATGGCAAGTAAGAGTGTCTAAGTGGGTTACATAATAATGGGAAGAGGGACTGTCTCCGACACAATCTGATTGGCCTGCTCTTTGATCACCTCCCCCTGAGGAGAGAGCAGTCTTACCAGGCCACAGAAGATGACAATGCAGCCACTCCTGATGTGATCTGATAGACTAAGATCAGAAAGAAGGAGAGGGAGACCTCCCCTATCAGTGGACTTGGGGAGGGGCATGCATGAAGAAGGGGGAGGGAGGGTGGGATAAGGAGGGGAGGAGGAAGGAGCTTATGGGGGGATACAAAGTGAATAAAGTGTAAAAAAAGAAGATAATTATAAAGAAAAAGAATAGAGGAAAAGGCTTTTAGAATGGAAGCAGGGGAAAAGAGAAAGACATGGAGGGACAGAGGGTAGGGGGACTTTTCCTGTGGATAGTGCCAATAAAACAGAATACATTGACTTTTTAAAAAACAGAACAAAATAAATAAATAAATACCTATAGTGACAAAAAAAAAAAGATGGCAAGTAAGCAAGGGGTTCTCTCTAAAAGTTTACTAGAGGACACTAAGTCAAGCCAGATTGGTGTTCAATTCACAGCTGGCTACGTTGGGAATACACTTGAATAGAAACCATCTACATCTGATTACTAGGGACAGAGACGCTCATACTATTGCTGAGAGACAGGAGTGTGTGTAGTCCCTTGCAGCTGAGAGGTCTGGGGCTTCTGAGGTGGCTAGGCGTATTGTTTGGAGTGAAGTGTGTGCATAGCAAAAGCAGGTGAAGGAGCTCAGCTGCCAAGTGCATCCTTATGAAAGGATTATGTGCATAACCCAAACCAAAGAAGGTCTCAGGCGAAATTCTCTCCTGTGCCTGCCTGCTTCAGAACCAGAGTTTGTACAGTGGTTTTATAGAACAAAGAAGACTGTAGCTAATGTGCTGTCGATCACATAGATGAACATCACAAAATACTGAGAAAATGCTTATTTACTAAAGATATACACAGTACACCTTGAGTTCTATAAAAGCCAACACAGACAATATTAAACTATATCCGTTGAGACTACACAAATGACAAAAGCATAAAGAAGGGAAATCATGGTCACAGAAGTCCATGTAGTTGGTGCCAGTGCAGGAGAGAGGCGAGGGGGCTGTTTTGTGCTTGCAGTGCAGTATTTCTTAGCCTGAGGAATAGTTACAAGGTTATTGCTATTTGAATTTATATTTTATACTATAAAATATATCTCATATACTCTTCTTGATGCCTGAGATATACCAATTATTTAATTTTTGAAGAATCTATAGTATACTGTACTCAAGTCTATTTTAATTATGCAAGTACATAAATGTGCCTTGAGAAGCCATATATATGTATGTACGTATGTATGTATGTACACACATATGGGTTTGTGGTATGCTATGTGCATAAGAATAATGCATGGGTATGTGGGATATGAGTATATGATATGTACATATGATTATGTGTGTATGTGTGCTGTGTGTATTATGTATTTTTTGTGTGTGCATGGATGTGTGTGGTGTTTGTATATATTGTTGTGTTGTGTGTGTGGTGTGTGCTATGTGTGTGTATGTGTTGGGTGTATGTGTGTGTGTGTGTGATATTTTGTGTGTGCAGCATATGTTGTATTTGGTGTGTGTGGTTTATAATGTGTGTATACGAGTGTGTATCTGAGTGTGTATGGGATATATGTATGGTATGTGTGTGTACATGTGTGATAGGAACATAGTGAGCAAGCAGCCCCTTGTAAAGCAAGAAAGGTCTCTCATAGGAGTGTCAGTCTTGCTAGAACCTTGGCATTGACCTTTTAAGACTTTATACCAGTGAGAAAATACATGTCTGCTGTTTGAGGAACTGACCTATGGTATATTGCTATGGCAGATCAAGAAGGCAGAGACAGATTTGGGTCCTAAGAAGTGGATCACTCATGAAAAAGATAAAATGAAGAAATGGCTGTGTAATTGTGCAAGAGGGAGAGTCAGGACTTTTGAAGAATATGCTAACAAATGTGGACAAAATTGTAAAGAAGGAAGAAACGTTTTATTGGAAGTTGGTGAAAAGATCAGCTTAGCAGATGGCAAAGAAGTTGGCTGACATATATTCTCATGTTTTGCAGGAGGTAGAACTGACAAGTGATGAAACCAGGTATTTATATTTAGTTGAGATTTTTTTCTTTTCTCTTTCTTCTTTCTTTCTTTCTTTCTTTCTTTCTTTCTTTCTTTCTTTCTTTCTTCTTTCTTTCCTTTCTTTCTTTCTTTCTTTCTTTCTTTCTTTCTTTCTTTCTTTCTTTCTTTCTTTCTTTCTTTCTTTCTTTCTTTCTCTTTCTCCTTCCTTCCTTCCTTCCTTCCTTCCTTTCTTTTGAGACAGGGTTTCTCTGTATAACAGCCCTGGCTATCCTGGAACTCTCTTCATAGACCAGTCTAACCTTGAACTCACAGACATCGACCGGCCTTTGTCTCCTAAAGATTGTGCCACCACACCTGACTACCTGACTATTGTTGAGAATTTAAGCAAAAAAACAAACAAACAAACAAAAAAAAAACCTGAGGATCTAAAAAAATAAATAAATAAATTAAAAAAAAAAAAAAAAAAAAAAAACCTGGGCTTGCTTTCTCCTGTCTATGTAGAGAAAATGCAAGAAGAAATAAATAAATTACAGCCAGGTACTCAGGTATACTGGCACATGTCTATAATCTCAGCACTTGGGAGGCAGAGTAGGAGAATAACTACAAGTTCAAGGCCAGTCTTCTTTACAGTGAATTCCAGGACAGCTAGGGCTATACAGTGAGACACTGTTTCAAAAACTGGAAAGGGATGAAGAAGAGAAGGAACACCGGAAGACAGGGAGGTAGGAAAGAAGGGAAGATCAGAGAGGGAGGGGAAGAAAGGGGAACAAAAGCAAAGAGAAAGGGAAATAGTGGATATTTTGATATTTTGGGTAAATTCGTAGTTTATCCATATTTCTAAAAGACAGGAGGGAGGAATCCTAAATGCTTATTATGGAGAGGATAGTAGGCTTTAGTGAACAACTATTTGCTCAAATGATTGCGGATGGGATTCATTTACTCTGTCAGTTTCAGAACAGCCAGGACTATTATATAGAGAAACCCTGTCTCAAAACACCCTCCCCCCCAAAAAAAGAAAGAGATAAAGGAAAAGACAGATGTCATTTCATCAAAAGTCAGGAATAGAAGTGGTTGATACCCTCAAAGAAACTACCAATGTGGACTAAAGGGGATAGAGGAAGCTGGGTGGAAATGAAGAAAGTCTGTGGAGTGCATTGATCTCAGAAGCAAGGTGTAGAGCTCTTCATGAGCAGCATGTTCTGGTGTTATAGGAGAGCAATTCAGAGATGATCAGGGTTCACAGTCCTACTACAGACCCAAGAGGCAAGACTGTTTTTTTCTTCAGCTTCAAAGAGGAGTGTGTTTCCATTCCCAGGCCCAGGTGACCCTACCCAGTAAATCATGGGCAAAGCAGCTCTCATAGTGACTTGTGTAGGTAGGACCCTTTCAGGGAACTGATAGGGCAGAATTTTTTTCTGAGTCATTCTTGCACCCAACAGAGCCTGAAGGACACAAAATTGAACCAAAGGTGATTATTCTCATGCCCTAAAATCTAATGGCATCTGCATTGCTCAATTTAGGAGTCATTTGGAGCCCATAACTCTCTCTCTTTTAATTTTTCATTCTTGCTGTAAAAAATTCTATCTTCTGCTTACTACACTTGTACTTTGGAAGCACATAAATGGTCCAGTTTCACAGGGTTATGGCTGGGAAGGAATTGAACCTAAAGGCGAACTAGAGCCTCCCCTTTGTATGACTCAGATAGTGTCACAGGGAAGTTTTAGACTCCAGACTTTGGAGCTGGTCTGAATGAAGGCTTTGGCACTGTTAGAGTTGAACACATAAATCTGGTGGGTGGATCCCTGGGATTAAAAATTCCCTTAGAGACACTTCAGACAAGTCTGCTAAGCCCTCTTTCTGATGGGGTCTTTTCTCCATCTCCTACGCTGACAGTTCAGTTTTAGCAGAATCACCAAATATCAGTTTAGGGACTATCTTCTGTTATGTCCAAGTCTCATGGACCCCAAAGACCACGAAGGAGCTGATTCCAATGCAAATGCAGTAGGGTCTTTTTATTACAAGGTCAAGCTCAGGCCCACACCACCACCCATGCAGCGATTGAATGTAGATCTCAAGCTCAAGGGGAGGAGGGTTTATATTTAGGGATTCAGTAAGATTTGTGAAATTCCAGCAAGGCCGTTTCATGATTTATTGGTATTTAGTAAATATTGGGGGTCTGGAGGAAATTGTTGCCTGGAAGGCTAAGGCAAACCATAATTGTTTTACTTATTCTATTGTAAAGAACACCTGGGTAAATTCCAGGTATTCACTGATTAGCTGTTGCTAGCAGTGATGGTTAAATATTACTGGGTTTTCTCAAGGCTATTCTTTGGGTAAGGGACTCCATTGTCTTCTTTCTGGAATTGGTGATCTATGGCCTAATTCCTGGGACTGGTGGCTTTTTCGGTGTGTGTGGTGGTAGTCACGCCTGGTTCTCTCATTCCCCCTTCCCATGGTCATGTGGAGGCCCAACCATGGGTCTTCCAGATAGGACCACCCCACCCCCCGTCCTCCAGATTTACCCTTCCATAATGGGATCTGAGTACTATTAACTGTATTGCTCCCAAGCAGTCCTCCATGAAAGCTACCAAGCGATTTAAAATACAAGGCCCGAAAGTAAAAATCAAAATGAGTGGGGGTCCCATCAGGGTGGATATAAGGCTAGTAAGCCAAGGAGAACTATTAAACCAGGATTTAAACCATCCTCTGGAATTTTCTCACTCTTTCCTGCGTCTCTCCTAGCTTTTTCTTATTCTTGCTAAGGATTTCCTAATCATTTCTGAGGGCTGCACACAGCTTGCCCTGCTGTAAAAACAACAGATCCAAGCCCCTTTTGTTTTGCAACACTATTTCTGCCAGGTAATCAATAATTTTTTCTAAATGGGTGATTGAGTTTTTAAGGCATTGAATATTTTTATCAATATCTGCCTTTAAGCTTTGTACAGCCAGTGCTGCAATACCATTTCCTGCGCCAGCTAAGCTGGTCCCCAAGATAATAGCTAATGTCAGGGAGCCCTTTTTGACTTAGCATTTCAGCCTGTTAAGTAATGAATTTTTCTTTTTCTTTTGCTTCTTCATGCTGACTAAGGGACAAAGTTACTGGGTACCCAGAAAGGCTGAAAGGTTAGGCAATGGGGCACTTATCAAAACCTCCAACTAGCGATCCAGTTGAAGAGACAAGGAGCCATCACATCAGCTGGACTGGTTTACTTCAGCTTTCAGCAAGTCCAGATATCAGCTAGAAATCCATAGCTGATCCCTGAATGGAGTCTGTCAACCAGGTGAAAATCTGTAAATTCAGACTAGAGACACAAGTTAAAAATTTGTCCAGTAATTAGGAAAAATGAGGAATCCCAAGACCAAAGAAGAAACTAATCTGGGATCCTTTTGAGCTATGCTAGATCCAAATCTTACTACTTTTTGGTTTCCTGAAACTCATATGAATTTTAGTTTATAAAAGGAAGTATATTAGCATCACCATTGTTTTGAGATCCATACTTTAGAAAAAGCAGGTAACAGGTGTCTGCAGGACAGCAGGAGTAGACTCATGCCATTAAGACCTAGTAAAAGCTATGGCTTTAGGGACAGAGATATACATATCAGACAAAGATGTTTTTACTATAATTAGAAACACCTTCAAGTCAATCCCCAGAAGACAACCAAAGGGAAATTAAAATCTCCAGCTTGTGTCTGGATGATAAGCAGTCAGTGCTCCATCAGCTTATCAGAACTCTATTAATCAGTGTCATAACTCTGAACTTCTGAAATCTAACAACATAAGCACAATAGCATAGAGGGGGGAGAGAAATATGAAAAATCTCTCATTTTAATATGGCTTAAATTATTTTTATATTATTATAACTTGCATTTGTATACCTTAAAACACCTTGTTAGACCCATAAACATTTTATAACTTGCATTTACCAACCTTAAAATACCTTCTTAGAGCCTCAATTATTTATTTCCTCATATCTTAAATTTTTATATTCTCATTTACATCTTTCTATCCAGTTTTTTATCATAAGACACAGGCAGTTAATATGAATCCTGTCAGCAAGGCAAACCTGTTTGCCTTTCTAAATAAGAGATCTAGTACCTAGTAGTTCTAACTAGCTAAGGGATTGACCAACAAACTAGCAGTGGATCTAATTGTCGGTTCTTTAGCTGCAAAGCTACCATTACCTTAGCTTAGCCATCATTGTGATCAGAGACCTGAGAAGGATAACTTATACGCTAAATGAATGTACCAATCTATGCACCAATCAAAATGACAGAGATGACTGGTCAGTTAACCACCTAGGCATTTGTCCCTGGTTCCTGTGGTTTCATAGCATCACAAGAAGAGGCAATCAGCCACAAGGCCCAGAAGATGAGTGTTTCTGTGGAAAAGAACATGAGAGAATGGTATTACCTTACCTTCAGCAACATGAAACAACAACTATCCAGGTGTCCACAGTTTTGTCCACATTTAGGCTGGGCCCTAGCGGTGGGGCAGTTGGGGCAGTCTTACCCAGTGGTTAGTATACCACAATCCAGAGTTGAAGTCATCTGTTTTTGTGCCCAAATCTTCTTGAAGACTTTGGGGAGCTACTGCCAGGATTTTCGGACTCTCTGTCATAATAAAACTTATATATATTAGATGCCATATTCATCAGATCTCTGACAAGCTTGAAGGCCAGCATATCTGAATGATAGAAGCCTGTTTTCTCCTTCCATCATATGGACCTAGGGACTGAACTCAGGCTTAATGGCAAGCTCCTTTACCATCTTGCCAGGCCTAAATACATGTTAAAATTGTGTTGAAAACATATCCCTTTCCCCCATACAAGTCTTGCTGTGGTCATCTCCTGAGAGACCAAGAATTAAAAATTAGTTTTTTTTTTTTTTTTTTTTTTTGGTGTGGGGGGGTATTGGTTTAAAATTTAAAGCACAAACCTGAACAAAGGCCAGCCATGTAGACACATGTCCAGCCATTTGGCGGGGGCGGGGGAGGTGGGAACTAGCCTTACTGAATTCTTTTCCTGCCACTAAAGATACAGTTGCTAGGAAACCAGCTCAGATGGCCTGGCCAGTGGCCAGAACCACTTAAAGAGATACTGCCTCCTGGCAGCCCACCCAGATGGCCAGGCCAGAATCTTTTATGGACTTGGCTCCTAAAATAAACCAATCATTTCAAAAGTCAGTTTCCCTTACCCAATCATGTAATGCCAAGGCATGTAACTCCATGCTGGTGGTTTTTTCCTTTAAAAATCTTGTTCCTCTAGACCGCCATACTGCATTCCTCTCAGTTTCCACAGGGAGCATTCGACAGGGGCTCAAGCTTGTATTTAATAAACGCTCATGTGTTTTGCAATGGAGTTAATTCCTGGTGGTCTTTGGAGGGTCTCACAAACTGGGCATAATACTCGCTTTGAAGAACTTTCAGTCCCCTCAACTTCTGGTAACATACCACATAATGACTCTACTTGTCATCCTTAACCTTTTTTTGCCACAGTTAAAGTCCAAAAGGAGGCATTATTGTCATAGCCAGAGATCACCTTTCTCCTTTAGCACATGAATAAGCAGCCCCCAGAGGACTGAAGCAAAGCCTGCCAGCCAAGCAGCCAACAGCCTGAGACATCTTATTCAGTCTTCTGCCTTCCTAATGTGCTTTGTATTAAAATGCTCATTTTGGCTTTAACTTTGAGTCAGGTCTCAAGGGAACAGTGAAAGATGAGCCATTAACATGTGATCCATGGAGATGCAGCATATGAAGAGATGACTACAACTCATTCAATCAACATGCATTCAGACTTTTCCCCACATGGCAGCAATGCACATGAGAATGTGTCTCGGTCCCAGCTCTACCACTACACAGCAGTGCAGTTCTAGCAACCCGCTTCTCCTTTCTAAGTCTCAGTTTCTCTAGTATAAACAAACAGGAAATCTTGAAGGAACAGTTCCAATTTGGGGGGGGGTTGTTTGTTTGTTTGTTTTTTGAGACAGGGTTTTGTGCATCCCAGGCAGGACTAGAATTCACTATGTAGGCAGAGGATGACCTGTCTCTGTCTCGCAAGTTCTGTGCTAAGAATCAAACCTAGGGCTTTAAGCACACCCAAATTATCCACATCTCCAGTCCACGCACTTCTAAACCTTAATTTTCCATAGTCAATATTCAAGCTGAACTTGGCTCTAACAAGGACACTGGGCATCTATTTTTTTTTTTTGTAAAACAATGAGCAGAAGTAGTTTGGAAGGTATTTTTGTTCTTGGTTGAAACGGTATGAAGCAAATTTCTTTTACCTGTTCCAAACCCTCTAAAGTAGAGTTGCACCCTTGAGACGTTCTAGGATAAGTATCTCTTTGCAGAAATGTAGGGGTAACCTTTTCTCAGTCAGAACTCTCCTGTTGGGGGAAGGAGCAGTAAACCAGGGATTGGGAAATACTGGATTGTCATTAACCAGATAATGAGCCCCGTCTGCTTTTAATCAGCCCCTTCCTGTTCTCCCAGACCTCTAAACTTTTCATATTAATGGAAACAGATTTGAATTCTGGAAAGAGCTATTCTGGAAAATAATTGGATATTTACTAGGTGAAAAGTGAAATTCCGCAGGCATTTCATAGGGTTTGGTATTTGACAGGTGCCATTTTTCTTTCCAGCATGTTGCATACCTCTGTTTTATAAACCAAAACAGAGAGTGGCATAAAAACTTACAGGTTTACATGGTGGCAAGGCTTGGGAATACGTTGGGGAGGGGGTTGGTAGACAGGAAGAGAGAACTTCAATAGGAAACACGCCTGCAATACTTGAATTAGTAGAGCAAAATTATTTAAAGGTGAGGAATATCTGTTGAAAGAAATATAGCTATGAGAGAGGTGTGTGTGTGTGCGAGGGAGGAGGGTTAGCTATGGAAGTCTGGCTCAATACAGGAAGCTAACAGTGCCCTTGGCTTCCCAAAGGATTTTGCAGTTAGAGAAGGCAGGAAGACAGGGAGACTTCATGAAAACAAAACACATAGTTTTCTGGCACAAAGGGCAATCATAGTAGGCTGCAAGTTGGTCCACTAGGAAGTAAAGCAATGCTGTCCCAGTGGATTTACTCAGGCCCCTTGGGTTGCTTTCCTTTAAAAGCTTTCCACTTCAATTGTGATAACCAGAACCCCACAGATTCCTCCTTAATAGTCTGGTCCTAGAGTAGACATAACATTTTTCTGAGGATTACTCTCAATATCACTGAGGCAGACTGAGGTTTTTTTCCTTACACTAAAGAGAGAACATACATGCAAATACTTTATGGAGAAATACAAGTAACACTTAAAACAGCCTTTCAAGGTAGGAATTTTCACCTTCCATCATTTCCTTGTAGTCCCAGAGAATTTCTGTAGCTTTGCAAGACTCTTAGTTGCTTTCTGGCACCACTAGTCAGTCCTCTGTCTGTTTTCACAAGGTAGCCATCATATGATTGCCCACCAGTTGAGTATGTCCACCTCACCATCTTTTCCATTCTAGCCAAAGGATAGGAAAATTCAGTCTTGTTAGCCTATATTTTCTTCTAGTTTCCTCAGTACTTCTACTTTTACAATGAAGGATCCTCCTTAGGAGTACATGTGTTACCAGGTTGGCTATGTTACGGTTACATTGGTCTCATGTAAAGCTGGGCAGGCAGGTCTGGACTGTTTCAGTGCAAACCAGGACACTGCGGGGTCAACAAATGAGCCTTTCACTTACCAATGAAAGCAATATTTGTAAATGTAAATGGTCAGACAGCATTAATTTGCAGGATATTATGCACACCCCAGATCTCCCCTTTAAGTAGGAAACAATAGCACCATTAAGAGAATAGTTCAATCACAGAAAATGCTTTCTTCATATGTGCCATTCAACCTTTCCAATGTTTTATCTTTTGTATTAACATATATTCATTGTACATTGTATTGTATTGCATAAAGATATCTTTATGTGAATATGAATTGCAGGTTAACTATGTTCCCCCATTCCTCCTCTCCCTTTTCTGTCTCCTCCCCATCTCATTAGTCCCATTTGTTTCCCTAGACAGCTTTACTTCTATTTTCATGTCATCTATATGCATATGATTTTATGTATAAGGTCTAGGATGGTTAAGTAATTCCTTGGAGGAAAAAAATGAAATGAAATAGGTTAGCTAGGGCAAATCCATCAACACAGGCTATACCTGAAAAAGGTCTTACCTGGTTTTCAAACCAGGTCTTTTAGACCAACTTCTGCAGATAAGAAAACTGAGCCTAATACAGGCAAAATAACTTGTCCAAGTCACTCAGGTCGACAGTGGCGTCAGAATGTAGCCTCCAAACTGCCTTAGTTCCAGAAAAAAAATTAAGTCAATAAAACTAACCCATGAGTCTCACACAGTGAACAAAATGAGGACCAATGACATCCCAATAAGGCTTTCTAATCCAAAGTTCTACAGATTCCTAAGAACAAAAACTCGAAGCAAGAAAAGACTTCTCTGTGCCCATGGGGGTACAGAGTAATCATCTAAGTAATCTGAAGAGTAATCATCTGGTCTCTTTGGTTCTAGCTAAGAGCTGGTTCTTTGGGGGGGGGCAACCAATCCTTTCTCTTCCACTTATTGCTTCTATCCTACTGAACTTATATCAGATATAACAGCCATTCATTCCACAGAGCAAGCTCACAAAAAGTGCCTGGGGTGAATTGGTTAGGGGAGCAAAAGGAAGGAGGGAAAAGAAGGAGCTAGGCTTCCTTAACTCCATGGTTAAAGCTAGACCCAACTCTATGCAGTACTCGAGGTTGTGCATGGTCTCACCCCCAGCACACTATCCACAGAGACATGTTGTTCAACATATACCCTGTCAAGGCAGGCCTCCCCAGCCTGTAACTTGTATATAAAGCCACTTGAATGTTCACTGCTCATTTTACAGTTCGAAAAACATTATTTACTCATGGACAAGGCGTTCGCTTTGTGAAAACTATGCAAGGATTTTAGTTTGTTGAAGCTAACTAATGTACTGTATCATATAATAACCTACTATAAAGTAAAGCCATTGCATTAGTTGCTTTTCTGTTGCAGTGATAAAATACAATGCCAAAAGAAACTTAAAGGGTTTGTTTTAGCTTATGGTTCCAGAAGGATAGAATCCTTCAGGAAGGAGAAAGCAAGGCTTTAAAACAGGAACAGGAAGCTGACTGATCACATATTTTATCCACACACAGGGAGTGAGGCAAGGTTATAAACCCTCAAAGTGCCTGCCATTAAGCTTTACAACTTGACTTCAGTTCTTGAGAACCACATTTTAGAAGGCGATAATTCATTCCAAGTTGTTCTCTAGCATATGGATGCCTACACACACATAGACAGAAAAATAAATAAGTAAGTGTAACTTTAAAAAATAAACTTATGGCCAGATGTGGTGATGAACCGCTTAATCCAGCACTCCGGAGGCAGAAAGAAGCAAGTGGATCTCTGTGAGTTTGAGACCAGGGGTGTTCAAGCCAGCAAGAGCTACATAACAAGACTCTGCCTCAATACAAACAAAAAAATTAAGTTCTGAGATCTGGGGGAAAGTTTGTTGTTGTTTTCAATACAGTGTTGAATATTAATAAAGAGACGAATACGGCAGTTTCTGTTTTAGACAGAAACTAAACTTACCTAAGGGTAAGAGGCTTCTGGAGAAGAAAACCTTTTTATAAACTGGCAGAGGCTTTAAGTTTGTCTCAGAAGGAGACATCTGCAGACCAGCAGGTGTTATCCAGAGTTATCCAGTGAACTCTATCTCAGCACTGAATGCATAAGCCAGACCAAAAAACTGTGGGTTTAGCCCAATGCTGTAAATTTAGTTAAGAGGCTCTCTTGCATGTATGTGAGTACTGGGCTGGGCTTTGAGAATATAACTTCTGTGTAATAAAGTTCCATCTCTCTAAGTTTAGGTCAGAAGCTGTGCATTTGGAGAAGCCCTGACTTACCAAGATCAGGGCCGACCATAAGCCTTTGCTCTGATAATGGTGGACCTCCAGCCCTTCTTTTCTCACTATTTGGTTTTATCTACCCTTTCAAGCCTCTGAGCAGATATGAGATCCCCTTCCTCAACCAGAGAGTACTACTTACCTAACCTTAGAATCCCCATGCCCCTTTAGTTCATCCAAAGAGAAGCCTCTGAGCTCAAGGCCTTCTCCTCTGTAGAGAGCTGCTTTCCAACCACCCCCGCCCCCCACAAAAAAAATATTTGCTTGTTTTCTTACTATCTTTCCTCTTCAAGACTTTGAGACAGCGAGCCTGGCTCAGAGTAACTTAGGTGGCCATTGAGTTTCTAAATCCCTGGTTCTGTGGGTTAAGCCCACCCAAGGCAAGGTTCATTTGCACTCAAAGTCCACCCCTCCCACAGTATTATTATAGGATAATAGAGGGATATTTTAAAACGAGACCTCAAGCATTTGCCTGATTTCAATGCGACTTTTACTCATTCCAGAATCGTCATTTTCAATGGAAAAATCTGAGATTCTTTTTACAATTGATTGACTATGGAAAATAGTATGTGGTTCTCTGTCTTAGCCAACTCAGAATCAAGTCTCTCAGTAATTAAAGTAAGTTGAGAATTTGTTTTCTTTGTACATGTTTCGGTGGTCTTGATTTCACTGTGATACACACCAGAACACATTTCTGCCCAATACTAGGCCATGTTTATGGAGCTATGGTTCTGCACTAAGAGAACTAACAAGCCACATCCATACCATTTTCAATAGGCATTTCTCCTGGGACCAAACTCGGGTTTGCAATGTATTTTATGTGATGACATTAACAGAATTCCAAGCCTTGATTTTGATAATGGGTTACTGCTGATAGACCAATGTGGATGAGAGAGGGAGTGATTTTTTTTCAGGTCTTCATTATTTTTGCCTTTTCCTGGTATTTTGTTTCTTTTCAATGATTTAAAAATTGTGTGTGTGCCTGCATTGGTTTGCGTGGCTGCGTGCAGGTGCCTGCAGACCCCCAAAAGAGGCTGATGGCTTCCCTGAGGCAGCTGTGAACCAGTTCACACAGAGGCTGGGAACAGGACTTGGGTCTCCTTCAAGAGCAGCAAGCAAACAGCCTCAAGCCATCTCTTCAGCTCCCTGTTTTGTTCTGTTTTTAGATGAGCACCCACTTCGGAACCTAGTTTGTCTTGGAACTCATGATTCTCTGCCTTCTGCTTCCAGAGAGCCAGAATTACAGGCATGTGCCACCACACCTACCTTCCACTGTTTGGCTCATACAAAGATGGAAACATTGACACTGTTGCCTTGCTGTGGTACCGATAAATCTTCAGTTAGGATTCCCTTTAACCAACAGTACTGTCTCAAGCCTGTGATAAGCAATACAGAGGCTCAGTGCTATTCTTCATCCAACACATAGAGTGAGCTGTTATACTCAGGATGAAATAGTGAGCAAGTCATTTGACAAGTCCTCTAGTCTTGGCATTCTCGTTTGTTATCTGTATGACACTGGGCAAGTTGCTTCACCATTCTGTGCCTTGAGGTCTTCTCATTTGTAAAAGGAAACAGCAGAAGAATCTACTTCCTAGGGTTGTTTTGAGAATTATCTGAACTATTACATGCATTAATGTGACATACAAATAGCTAAATGAATAGAAAACTCTGTAACTAATACACATAAGACAAACCCTATAACTAACACTAAGTAGTTGGTTAGTTATCATTTGTTTACTCACAAGTTACCCAAAGACTGGGCTGTTTGTGACTTTTCCTTCCTGTTGTCCTGATCCTTATCACAGTGTCCAAGACACAGTATTCACTGAAGAAACATCAGTGGAATGAATTTAAGGAATGTGTGATCATTTTAGCAACTATCAGAAAATACTAGATGTAGCCTTTGCCCTTCAGAAGCTTAGGGACATAGTCCAAATGTATGGCTCCATAAACACTGACAACAACTGCTAGTGAGGTAGGATGAGGTACTCACAGGCAAAGGGGAGGGGGTGTAGGAACAAGCATCAACCAACAAAAGAAAAACCCATTTTTTTTCTGTACTATTTTGCTTGACAGCTGTATAGCCTATGGCGTATCAATTATCTCCTCTTCCCCAAACCCATCAAAATATATTTATATTAAGCAGTGGCCAGAGGAAAAGCATGAATTGTTGCATAGCAATTTTCTTCCAAACTGAACTATTCTAACTATTCTACCCTGGAAGGAGGTGCCTCAAGTCTCAAGTAAACAACGCACAGGAAATACCTCAAACTTACAAGATTTGCGAGGCCCCCACAAAATTATACAAGCAGTAACCACTCCTAGGGAACTTGCCAGCTGAACTGCCTGCCTGGAATTCTTTCAGGAAGCTTTTTAGTAATGCAGCTGTCTGTTGAGTTTTCTACCTTTTTGTAGGTAGCCCTAATAAGCTCACTGGTTCTTCAAGTTAGACTTTGGTCTGCTGTCAGAGCCCTATTGAGCGTTCAGTAACTGTTCTGGCCTTGCATAATGGTGCATGCCCACAATACCAGCACTTAGGAGGCAGAGGCAGGAGAATCTCGACAAGTTCAAGGGCAGCCTGATATACAGAGCAAATTCCAGGTCAACTATACAAACAAATAAAATAAAATAAAATAAAATAAAATAAAATAAAATAAAATAAAATAAAATGAAATAAAATAAAATAAAATACCAGAAACCGTGAGCTGAGACAGTTGGAGGTTTGAATCACAGCTTGCTTTTTACTAGCTGGAATTATGTTGAAGCAAGGCCTTTCTGTTTGTGAGCCTGCCACAATATTTCTATCTAAAAAGCAGGGGAAGCCTTTGTATTTCATGTGAGTCTGTTTACAGAGCAATGGACAGAGTAGATTTTTCCAAAAATAGCAACTGAGTAAATAGAAAGTATATTTTAGGAGCTATTTGTGAGTATCACTTCTGAGACAGACTCAGTGGTCAGAAGGGTGGGAACTTCAAACAGAAGTGTCTAACTGACCTCCCGGGGAACAGGACAGGGCTCTGCACACTGTGAAGTGAACCAAACATGCCAGTTTGGGTCTCCTGCACATCCTGGTCTCAGGCGATCAGCTCAGTTCAAGTACAGGAATGCCAGAGTCAAGGCATCATGGTGTTTCTTGGAGTGTCTCAGTTCCTGGTTATTGAGTCTGGGACCTGACCTGGGTCCTTGACAGAGTGTCGGCATCATACGTGTTCGTGTTGTATTCCGTGCGTTCACCATAGCTCAGTTAAGATCCAATTTAATTATAAAAAAAGTATATTTTACATTCTTTCTTCATTAGAAAGAAAATCACTGGGGGAATAGGTAGAATTTCTTGCTGCTATGTCATTGGCTCTTGGGGCCCTTATTAAGACTGACTTCCAAGGCGATGATTTTCATAAATATAATTAATAAATATAGTTGAGGACAATTATAATTGTCTTCACTGGTCTGACTAGGGACTAATGGTAGCTTTCCTCTGTGCTATAAATTGAGTCACTCAAAAAAATAGTTCTTTTGATACTATTTGGTAAAAAGATTTTGGTTTTCTCATCTTTGGTCCTTCTATCCATCTGTCTGTTTTAATTGCCTTGGAACACCAATGTCTGGCTGACCTTTCCCTATCAGTAGACTCCATTGTTTCTAATTGACTGCCACCTTTCCAGTCCTATCAGGGCTTTCAGTCTAGCAATCAAGGCCACATCTTTGAAATCCTTACGCTGTTTCACTGGGTTCAATTTACCTCCTTTCCAAAGATTTATTTATTTTTATTTTATGTATATGTGTGGGTGTCTGCATGCATCTATGTGTCACATGTGTGCCTGCTAGCCAGGAAAATCTGAAGAGGGTGTCAGATCCCTTGGAACTGGAGTTGTGAACTTGGAACAGGTGGTTGTGAGATACTCAATATGAATGCTGGGACCTGAACCTGAGCCCCCTCCCTGTAAGAGCAGCAATTGTTCTTAGCACTGAAACATCTTTCCAGCCCCTGGATTTCTTTTCTCCTTTTCCTCCTCCTTTTCCTTGACAGGATGACTGTGAGGTCCCTATGTAGCCAAGGATGTCACTGAATTCCAGATCATACTGTTTTCACTGAAAAGTGGATTACAGGGAGTCATCATACCCCGCTGTATTATACACTGAATCAGTAAATGGCCAGGATGGACCTTTCTAATTATTATTATATTCCGAAAATAATATATAATGCCTTAGAAATTACTGCCAGGAAAGAAGATGGGAAATGGAGAATTTACTAGGAAAATTTCAATTTGTATACTTCTTACTTTTTAATGTTTCATATTTAAAACTGTGTATGTGTGTGTGTGTGTGTGTGTGTGTGTGTGTGTACATGTGCGTATGCAAAAGCCATGGCATGAGAATGGAGGTCAGAGGATAACCTACAGGAGTTGGTTCTCTCTCTCCACCATGTGGGGGTCAAACTCAAATTGTCAGGCTTACCTAGTGACCACCATTACTACTTACCCATGTCCCCAGACTTATCAGGTTTTGGGTTTTTGTTTATTTCTGTTACTGTAACAAAATAATTGGAGCTAGGTGCATTATGATTTTGCATATTCCTGGAACAAAAACCTTACCACAGTAAGGTAATGAGTTCTTTTGACTTACAGGTTGAGAAGTTCATTTTAGTGAAGGAAGGTAAGGCAATAGGAGCGTGAGGTTGCTGAGAAGATTTGTTCCTCAGTTAAAAAGCAGAAACTGATGAATGCTAGCGTTTAGTTCAGTTTCTCTGCTTTTTTTCCATCCAGGACCCCAGACCATGGAGTAGAACCACCCACATCTAGCATGGACTTTTCCACATCAGTTAACGTAATGTGGATAATTCCTCACAGGAGTGGCCAGAAGCCTGTCCCTAGGTGATTCTGGGTCACGTCAAATTGACAATCAAGGTGAACAACACTAGATAACTTCAGGAAGAAAAAAATGTTGTTCAGCAGGATGTGGTGATGCATGTCTTTAATCCCAGCATTTGAGAGGAAACAGGAGGCAAATCTCTGTGAATTCAAAGCCAGCCAGTCTACAATAATAATAATAATTAAAAAAAGTATCTTCAACAAACCATGCTGGTCAAACTGGACAAATGCATGTACAAGAATGCACCTTAATCCATCCTTCTGACTCTGCACAAAACCCAAGTCCAAGTGGATCAAAGAGCTCACCATAAAATCAGATACACTGAGCCTGTCTGATAAAAAAGAAAGAGGAGAAGAGCCTTGAACTCTTTGGCAAAGAAGACAACTTCCTGAATAGAACACTGATAGCACAGGCACTGAGACCAACAAATACAAGAAAGTGAAAAGTTTCTGAAAGGCAAAGGACACTGTCAACTGAATCAAATGGCAGCTTACAGAATGGGAAAAGATCTTCACCAATCCTACATCTGATAGAGGCCTAATATCCAAAATATATAAAGAAATCAAGAAATTAGACACCAACACACCAAATAACCCAATTAAAAAAGCTGAGCTAAACAGAATTCTCAATAGAGGAATCTCTGAAGGCTAAGAAATGCTTAAAGAAATGCTCAACATGTTTAGCCATCAGGGAAATGTCCAATCAAAACTACTTTGAGATTTCATCTTACATCTGTCGAAATGGCCAAGATCAACAGAACAAGTGGCAGCTCATGCTGGTGAACATATGGAATAAGGGAAACACTCCTCCATTGCTGGTGAAAGTGCAAACTTGTACAGACACTATGGAAATCAGTGTGCTGGTTCCTCAGGAAGATGGGAATTGCTCGACCTCAATATCCAGCTATACTACTGCTGGGTCTACACTCAAAGGATGCTCCATCTTATCACAAGAACACTTGTGCAACCCTGTTCATTGAAGCTTTGCTCATAATAGCCAGAAACTGAAAACAACCTAGATGTCCCTCAATAGATGATTGGATAAAGAAAATACAGTACATTTGCACAATGAAGATGACTCAGACATTAAAAAATCAAATCTCAAAATTCTAAGGTAAATGGATGTAGCTAGAAAAAAAAAAAAAGTAATCCTGGGTGAGGTAACCCAGGCCCCAAATACATATATAATATGTATTTGCTTATATATGGATGCTAGCTGTTAAGCCTGATAAGTGGGCTACAATCCATATAAACAAAGAGCTGAGGTAAGGGGAAAGGAGGTCTCCCCCTTACCTCCATGGAAGGGGAAATAAAAGGCCCACTTCATGAGTTGGAAACCATATCCAACACAGCTTGTGTGTTCAAGAACTTGAGACTAGATAACGCAGGGACCTAGGCTAAAACCAAATACTACTGCTGTAAAACAAACAAAAAACACAGCAGTAAACGACTAGTTTAATTCTGCTACACTCATAGATCAGTGCTTTGCTCAGCCATCATCAGGGAGGTTTTAACCTCCTGCAGCAGATGGGAACAAGTACAGAGTTCCATAGCCAGACATTATGCAGAAAATGAGAGAGACTGCCACACTCAGCCCCAAATGGAATTTCTCCATCAAACCCATCCCCTTGCTCAGGAAGCCCTCTCCCTAGGGAAGAGGAGTCAGAAAGTGTGTAAGAGCCAGTGGGGATGGAGGACAGGAAGGAAAGAAGACCCTTTAAGTCAACCACACATGCACATGAACTCGCAGAAACTGAGGCAGCATACATGGGCCCTGCAGAGGTCTGCACCGGATGAGATTCTGAAGCTGGAAGGAGACATGGACACATGCTCCTATCCCTAACCCAAAACTATCTCCAACTGATAAACACTTGCTTTATATTATGACTTCTAGTTTAGTGTTTTGTTTTGTTTTTTTTCTGGGATTCCTGAAATGAGTGGGTCTCTGTGTCGATATCTGTTTCTTGTGCCTTTCCTTGAGCTCTTTTCCTTCTGTTTGTTTGTTCTGTCCTATTCCCGTGTATTAATTTTTTTTCTATCTTACTGTATTTTATTTTGTTATTATGTCTCAGAAGCTTACTTGTTTTCTAATGAGAGATCGATACTGCTGTCAAGGTGGGGAGGAACTGGGAGGAGTAAAGGAAGGAGAAATGGTCACCAGGGTATGGTGTATGAGAAAAAATGATTTTTAACACAAATTCATATCCTCAATATTGTGTGTATCTTCACTCTTAAAAAATTAGTTATTGGCCACCCCTATTACCAAAGCGAGAACAAACCACGTGTAAATACAAAGTGATATTCTTGGTCTGTGTACTGTGAAAACAATATTTGACTTTCGGTTCAGTGAACTCAGTAAGAACATATTGTTTGTTTCACCATTACTCAATACTCTAGTTTGATATGTTGTTTACTGTGATTAAGGGGAGTAAATGGGGTTTTTGAAAAATAGCAGCAACAACAAAAGCCCACTTTAATCCCTTCCAGGAGCAATACCTCCAGTAGTGACCTCCTAGGAGGCTCCACTTCTCAAAGAGCCTAGCTGAGGCTTAGCCACAGCCAAGGACAAGCTTCCAGGGTGTGACCGCTTGGAGTAGAAATTACAGTGAAAACAAAGACAGCAGTGTGTGTGTGTGTGTGTGTGTGTGTGTGTGTGTGTGATCTTGCCAATCTTTGGTTTGGTAGAAGGCTAGCTGGGAGGGGCCTGTCTGCTGTAGGTGTTGCTTCATCTGCACTAATTTCTACTCTCCTTGTCCCCCACCTTCAACTCATTATCCCTTCTACCTAGCATGCTCTACTTTCTGCTCACCACCTATCCCCATCTGCATCTGTGAAAGCTCTACCCAGACTTCAAAGCAAGTTCAGTTTCTTCCTACTGTGCCTAATATTCCTTTTCCCTCTTCTTGTACACACGCTATCAATGTCTTCTGAACTTGTATTTCTGTGGTCTGGAATTCTTCCTTGCTAGCAGGACCACCACATACAGTTGCATTGGCAGGGCCTTAAATAAAGGTGAGAGGCAGGGGGACAATAGGAGCCTCAAATTGCCCTGCAAAGCCTATGCTTAAAGGGAGTACCTTTTCTAATTTGCGTGCATGAGCAGTGCAGTTTGGTGGTTCTGCTACGGAGCTGAGGATGATTTTGAACTCTGTCCCTCCCAGGTCCATCTCCCAAGGGCTAAGATTCCAGGCCTGCACCACCGATGTGTTAGTTACTTTTGTCATCTTAGTGGCAAAATACCTGACCAGAGCAACTGAAAGAAGGGTTTATTTTGACTTGCAGTCCTGGAAGATCCAGTCCATCATAGTAAGGAAGGTCTGGTGGGAGGAGCAGGAAGCAGCTGGCCATACCATGCCTGCAGACAGGAATCAGAGAGTGATAAACTCAGTGCTTAGAGTATGTTCTCCGTTTTACTTAGTCTAGGACCCTTCCCCATGGCATTAGGATCAAACAGAAGTTAATTCAATCTATGTAACCCTCACAGACTTGACCAGAAATTTGTTTCTGTGGAGATTCTCTATCCCACCAAGTTGACAAAGTTAGCCATCGCATTTGGTTTAATGGGATGGTTCATGCCATGCTATGAAAACTCTCTACTAAATGAGCTACATCTGTGAGAACCAAAGTTAAATACTGGAGGCTATTGTTTATGTTTTTACTCCCTGTTTGACCCATTTGCATCGGATGTGATTCATCACAGTGGCTGGGAAGTACATGGGCAGGAAATATATCAGGGTATATGCTTGCCCTGTTTGGATCTGATGGGGTGAATTGTAGGATTTGCCTTTTTAAACCCTTGCAAAATGGGAATTGTGGCCATTTTCTGGGGAACTCAGAGATGGAGCTGGCCAGATCCCGTCCACCTGGCCAGTATTTAATTAAAGCTTGCTTCAAATTTGGCTTTAAATTGTTGTAGTAATCTTGACCAGTGGGATTAACACAACTTTTTATGTGTTCATTTTATGTCTTTTTCTGCTACCTCTTAGCTTTCAAGTCTAGTTATTTCTCCCCTTCTGCTAGAGTGTTGACATCTAGGTAAGCATCCTGGAGTTGAGCAGGTTCCCCAGCCTCCTGTATTTGTTGTTTGTTTGTTACACAGATATCCTCACTCTGAAGCCCTTTAGAGAACTCACTATGTAGCTAGACCTGGCCTCAAACTTACATTACTCTCCCTGCCTTTGCCTTCCTTGTGCTGGTATTGTCAAGTGAACACTACCACATCCAGCTTCTGTCTTGTTCCTTTCCTCTATACCTGTGGTTCCCAACCTGTGGGTCTCAACCCCCTTGACAAACCTCTAGCTCCAACAATATTTACATTGTGATTCGTAACAGTATCAACGTTACCGTTACGAAGTAGCAATGAAAAAAATATTATGGTTGAGGGGGTCACCATAATATGAGGGACTGTATTAAAGTATTGCAGAATTAGGAAGGTTGAAAACCACTCTTCTATACTCTTCTCCTAACCATCAAATAATATGGAATAGAAAACTGATCATGTCATGTGAGCATGGAGGCACATGGTTGTAATCCCAGCATGAGAGAGGTGAAAACAGAAGGATCAATATTTCAAGGCTGTTTTGGGCTACATAGACAATTCCAGGCCAACCTGGGTTAGGTGAGAAGAAAAGGAGGGGTAAAAGGTGGTGGGGAGGTGAATAGCACAAGGAGAGGAGAGAATGGAAGAGAGGAGAGAGAAAATGAGATCAGGATACTCTATTGATAAAATTTATACCATCCTTTGTAATCTGGATCTTAACTACTTTCATCCTCTCTCTCCTTTTCAGGTGCTCCAGCCACCTTTTCTCACCCAGAGTAATGGAGACTTTCTTTTCTCCAAAGGCCTTATCTCTTTTGTCCTTAATGACTGTCTGGAATTCCTTCCAGTCAGTTCCTATCTTACTGGATTGCTCCTATTCATTTTTTCAGTTTCTAGATTATGTATCATTCTCTACCATTCCAAAAGGACCTCCATGTTCAAGCTAGCTGCACACACACACACACACACACACACACACACACACACACACACGTATACTCACATGCACGTACAGTCTCTCTCTCTCTCTCTCTCTGTCTCTCTCTCTCTCTCTCTCCCCCTCTCCCCTTTTCCCTGATCCACAGAACCTGATCCACAGTAGCCCATTAGCTCTTAGAAATGTTTAACATGGAAATTCAGCTAGTGCTAGGGATAAATTTAAAGTTACATTAAAGAGTTTTTAAAAAGGAAGTGGCTATGAGCCTCAGCATATGTTTTGAAACCCTGCTTGGTAGATTCTAAGGACTCTTAGGAAAGAAGGGAGAGATAGAAAGACATGGAAAGGACAGAAGCTCCACAAGGAGAGCAACAGAACCAAAAAATCTGGGCACAGGGGACTTTTCTGAGACTGATACTCCAAACAAGGACCATGCATGGAGATAACCTAGAACCCTTGCACAGATGTAGCCCATGGCAGCTCAATGTCCAAGAGGGTTCCCCAGTAATAAGAACAGGGACTGTCTCTGACATGAACTCAGTGGCTGGCTCTTTGATCTCCTCCACCTGAGGGGGGAGCAGGCTTACCAGGCCATAGATGAAGACAATAAAGTCAGTCCTGATGAGACCTGATAGACTAGGGTCAGTTGGAAGAGGAGGAGGACCTCCCCTATCATTGGCATGGGGGACGGGCATAGGAGAAGAAAAGGGAGGGAGGGTGAGATTGGAAGAAGATGGGGGAGGGCGCTACAGCTGGGATACATGAATAAACTGTAATTAATAAAAATAAAATTAAAATTAAAAAAGGAAGTGGCAAACCAGGCATAGAGTTAGATGCCTGTAATCCCAGTATTTGGGAGGCAGAGACAGGAGGATGAGCAGTTCAAGGCCATTCTCACAGCTACACAGTGAGTTGAAGACCAGCCTGAGATACAGGAGAATGCTGTCTTAAAAATAACAATAGTAAATGAATGAATCAATCAGTAAACCAGGAGCATAATTAGCATACCTAGCCAGACTAATTCAGACATGTAGACAGAAAGAGAGAGTGTATATATCAGGGAGAAAAGAAATCCTTGATTGTTTGAATTTAGGCAAGCCATCTTAGGATGTCCCCCCTCCTGTTTCAACATTTGTGCAACTGTTGTTTACTTAGTGGCTATGGTTTTCTTTTTGATTTAGTGGTTACTGCTTGTTCCCCATGGTTTAAAATGTCTTCAGCCAAAGAAGCATTTGTGAAGCCCTCAAACAGATGTGGTCCCTGTAATCTGAGAGCCCCATACTTCTCATCATGCTTCTTGCCGTCAGAAAGCTGAGGTTCTGCATCTGCCTGTGGATGATGGCTCCTATGAAATTTCTTTCTCTCCTACTTTGTCAGTGCCTTGAGGGCAGGAACTGTCTTGTTTCATTTTTGCAGCCCGTGTCCCTGGCAAAATGTTTACCATCACATAATAACCAGGGTATACTCTTCGAATGAATGGGTGAAATTAAATAAAAGGTCCATCTTGAGAGCTGAAACACTCGTTTGTGGCTCAGGAACAGGCCAATACTAAACAACATTTAATGCAATACATAGGACACAAATGCTAGGCTTTCATTCCCTATCCCCACTAGTATTCTTTCCCTTCTAATGTGTTCCATAGCCCAGATTTATTTAATTAGAACCTAAACTGTGTAGAAAGGCATCAATGTAGACATGAGGACTTGACCAAGTCTTCATTTTGTAAAGGACACAGTCAGGAAATGCAGGACCGATGAAAAATGCCTGCAAGTCATAAATTTGACAATAACCCAGCATCTGGATTATATAAAGAACAACTAAAAAGACAACTAACCCAATTAATACACGGGCAAGACATCTGAATGGATCTCCCCAACTCGTAAAAGTTCTGAGATTCCGAATCCACCACAGCACTAGCAAACATGCTGAGCAGAGGGAGATAGACACTAGCTTCTGAGGGGTTAGTAGGGAACAGACACTGTCCTGCACTCTCTTTGTAGAGCAAGCTGGCTTCAAATTCACAGAGATCTACCTACTTCTGCCTCCAGAGTGCTTGAATCAAAGACATGCACCACAGCACCCACCTGGGAAGATTTTTAAAGAGCTTGGTGGAGTGTCCCATGATTGTAATGCCAACCCTGCGAAACGTGGGGAGCAGTAGAAGCAAGAGTTCAGTGCATCTTCACCTACATAGTAAGTTTGAGGCCAGTCTAGCCCATGCGAGAAAAGGAAAAAAAAAATTAAAATAAGAAAAAATTCAAAACAAGGGCTGGAAAGCTGTCTCAGCAATTAAGGGCACTTGTTGCTCTTGCGGAGGATCTGGATTGGGTTCCCAGTGTCTGCATAGCACTTGCATAGCTCACAACCAGTACCAGGAGAGCTGAAGCCCTCTTCTGACCCTGATGGGCACGGCACCAACGTGGTTCACAGATGTAGATGCAGGCAAAACTCCCATACACACAAAAGAAAGCAAATTTTAAAACTAATCTTAAAATACAAAAGAAAGCCAATACAAAAGTTGCTAATGGCTTAGCAACTAAGAACACTAGCTGTTCCTCTGGTACAGTTCCCAGCACTCATAACTGCAGTTCCAGAGGATCCACTGCCCTCTTCCGGTGTCTATCAGAAATGCATATATGTGGTGCACGGACGTACATGTATGCCAAACGCTCATACATACAAAATAAAAATAAAGGTTGGAAAAGGGAAACAACCAAACAACATCGTGCTTTTAATTTTGTTCTGCTCTAATTTCTCCTTCTTAACAGCAGAAATTCCACTTTCTATAGAATAGTTTATTGTCTGTATTCCTGAAGTTATCTACCTGCTTTGGCTATTTTCTTTATGGTATCTGGATATTGATTACACACGTTTTCTGCATTTTAAATTCATTTGATAGTGTAATCTGTCTATGTATATTTGCACAATTAGGTTTTATGCTGGAGTTTTAAAACTATCTCTTCTCTTTTATATCACTATAATATATTAAAATGTGATATGCCAGGGCTGGTGATACAGGCTTTTGATCTTAGCTTGTGGGAGTACCTGGGTACACCTAGAAGTGAGACCTATATCAAAGTAAAAAGATGGCTGGGGATAGTAAGTCTTCAAATTGTGTGGAATTTGTTGCACTGTATATTTTAATTTATAGGCCTCAGTTTATTGAATGCATTAATTACTCAATTTAATGCATTAATTAAGGGGTGCTTTCTCTTCTATTATTTTGTTTTCTCTGTTTTACTGGATGGTAGGCTATTACATGGTCAAAATGATTCTGGAGCACAAACATGTTATTTAGTAACAGGTGAAAGATAGTACCTGCACATTCCTCAGCATTTAAAAAGCAAATAACAGTTCTGAGAGATAATTCAGCAGGTAAAGGTTCCTGGCCCCATCCTGATAACCTGAGTTCTATCCCCAGGACTCAAATGGTAAGAAAGAACTGACACTCTCGAGCAGTCCTCTGACTCCACATATGTACACACACATACATGCACATATATGCAAACCTAGATGCCTTTAACAGTTCATCTCTCCCACATTATTTCTTCCTGGTAAATAGTATCATTTATTCTTGTCTTCCTTTACTTGTCCCATTAGTGTTTTATAATTTTCTTTCAATATATCTTTATTCTCTCAAATTAAGTCAATAACCACATGGTTAATATTCGTCACCCCTGGAAACCCCCTTTTCATTATATTGTCTAGCTTTGTGTCACTCTTATTAGGAATGCAACATTTTTGTCATTTTATCTTATATTATGCTACTTTGCCAAACATATTTGTTATTTTTAATGACTTTTGTGTTGATGGTTTAGACATCTTCCTTATATAATCCTGTCATTTCAGAATGTTATTTTTATTTCTTGCTTTCACATATTTATAACTTATTTCTTTTTACTCAATCTCATTTTATTGCAAAGTTAATTAAGACTGACGAAAGAGACAGCCTTGTCATATTTATGTTTTTAATAGAGCATCCCTCGTGCTTCCGATGGGATTTTATGCATGTATAATGCTCCCGTTAAGGAAAAGAACCCCCTGTGGTTGTTTTCTTTTGTTTCATCAATGGAAGTTTTGAATTTTAAGAAGTGTCTTCTCAACATCTTTTGAAATATCAAACATCAGCACAAACGTTCCCTTGGTAACCTTATTTAATGAAACACCTGCCTCCACTCCCACTCCACCATATGATACTGTATTCTTTTCTTTAGAGTACTTGCTTCCATGTGAAATTTTCCTAGTTAGTTATGGGCCTGCTTGTTTCTCTTCCTCGTAAAGATGAAAGTTTCAAGAGTAGTCTCTTCGTCTGTATTCCTCGAGGCTGTTTATTCTTGGCCTTTATCCTCAGTGTGAATTTGTTGAGGCATAAATAGATATGGTTTTTGTACGTTTTCTCTGAACGTAGTATCTTGGTGTGTGTGTGTGTGTGTGTGTGTTGTGTAGTTTTATTTGAGCACACGTGTGCGCGCACACACCCATGCACTTTTATGCTTGCAAATAACAGTGTACCACGGCATGCATGTAGAGGTCACAGAACAATCTCAGGTGTCAGCCCTCATGTGCTAGAATCAGACTTCTTTAACTGTTTGCTACTGAGCAGACCTAGCCAGCTGTCCTGCTTGTTTCTGGGAATTGTCTTGTCTCTCCCTCCTATCTTGTTTTAGGAGCACCGCGATTACTGACATTTGCTACTGTGCCTAGCATTATGTGCATTTTGTGGATGCCATCAGGTGCTTGCCCAGCAAGCGCTTTATCCTCAGCTCTGTCTCCCCATCCCTTAACATTATCTCTGTAGTAGGGCATTCTGCCAGCAGTTTGTTGATCGAGACAAGGTCTCACTACATAGCCCAGGCAGGCCTCAAACTTGCAGCAATCCTCTACTTCCTGAATCCCAGGATTGTATATAGGTGTGCACCAACTTTGTCTGTATCTTTTTTTTAAAAAAAATGCATCTCTCTGTCTGTCTGTCTGTTTAATGTATGTGCAGGGGTATAGAGGAACTTGGGCTCATGCCCCACAGTGCCTATGTGGAGGTCGCAAAAACTTTCAGGAGTCACTTCTCTCTTTCTAACATGTGAGTACCAGGGTTGAATACCAGGTTTGGTAGCAAGCACCTTTACCTGCTTAACTATAGTGTCACCGTGCTGTTTCCTTTGAGTTACAGTATGTTTTCTTACAATTTCTGTGCTTGTATTTGTACACGTCTGTGATTGTGTTTTCTATATTGCTTTCTTATATTTAAATTAAAACAGCATTTGCCTCGAAACAAAGATGTCTTTGCCTTTTGCTGTGTTTTTAAACAGATTGGTTAACTGAAGGATTGTTTCTTGGAAAACATCGTCAGTGACTTGATCAGTGCTGAGTACTTAATTGTACTGTTTCTTTTTCTATGGTTTCCCTCTTAGTGATGCATTTTGGGTGATCTCCCTTTGTCATCATTGCTACTGTATAGGTTTGCATTCATTTTATAGCTACTCACTCATCATTCTCTTATATTGTAGGGGGTCGGCAACAGAGAACTGAATCAAGGGTAGACAAGCATGAGCGAGACCACTGAACTATATTCTCCACCTTTTACTTTCACTAGCATGTGGCTGAGACTAAATCACTCAATTCTGTCATTCACTCAGTCAATAAATAACTATTGACTCATTTCCTCTAGATGCCAGCAGCACAAAAATAAATAAGACAAGATTCCTGCTTTTGTGGATTCCATTTTCTGGTTGCTGAGTGGATTTTTTTTTTCGCATTTTCCTTCTCCTGAGCTTCAGTCTCAGTCCTGCTCCATGCCTTGGGAAACTGGCCCCTGTGGATACTGTGCAAAGGGTGCTCCTGTCTGATGGCTCCAGGTATAATCTCACCTTTTGGAGGAACAACAGGAAATGAGGTTGTCATGCTTCTTCTTCACCTTCCAGTTTCCAAGCTATAGATTTAATGGTGACTGCTCACTTCTGCCTATCTCCTAAGCTCTGATCAGCAAGCCCTATTTGTCTCTAGCTTCAGTTTTGTCCAGGTTACTCTGACTCATTGCTGCTCCTAGCAACTGTGAGCTCAGGCAGAATGGCCTTGTTGCTCTTATGTCAGCAATCTTTGTTGGTTCTCTCAACTCTGGAGAACTATAGTGACAAATAGTCCTTTTATCAAACCCTCTTCCATTAAAGCGTTTCTGAGTGTGCCATCTGTTTCTTGCTGGAAGAATGGCTAATACAAAGAGATAGACAAATAAAGATATAGTTAAAAGATAGCAAATAAATGTTTTAATACAGAAAGGCAGAGAGTGCTACAGAAACACAGAGAGGCAAATAGCCCCAAGTGGTTTGGTTTTCTGTCCTACGCATTGCTAAATCTTTTGTCACTAATCTATTATGTTGTGTATTTATTCCTCTTCTGTAAATCATTTGGCATGGGATGTTAGAGCTGCGTTTTTCAAAGAAACAATATTGGTTTGTTTACCAAATGGTCTCTTTTATATTTTCCAGTTTGTTTATCTTTGTTTGATTGTTCTAGCTCTGTAGTTTAGGGAGCTTTATTCTTGGTTAAAGGTGATTAGTTTGTTGTGTTTCACTCTCTACTTATCAATGTAACCATTTAAGGAGATGAGTTCTCCTTAAAGAGCAGTGTCAACAGCATTCCATGTATTATACAATGTTATATTTGTATTTAATTTTTAAAATATTCCTTCAGGACTAGCATATAACTCAGTCATTAGAATGCTTGCTTGGCAAGCATGAGGCCTTGGCTTTGACACTTACTCATAAACTAGGCATAGTCATCCATACCTGCAATCCCAGCACTTGGGAGGTAGAGGTACAAGGATCAAAGGGGCAAGGTTATTCTTACCTACATGATGAGCTGGAGGCCAGTGTGAGTTACAGAAAACCCTGTCCCCAAATCAATAAAAGAATCTCTTCATTTCATTCTGTATTTCTTTCTTGACCACAGAGTAAGCTATGAGAGACTTTTAAATTCTACATCATGCTTATGAATTAATTCCATTCTGGATACCTATGTAGACAGGCAGATGGGTATGCACATATATGTATATTTTGCAGTACTGGAAATTGTATCCTAGGCCTTGGGCAGGCTAGGCAAGTACTCTACCACTGAGATACATCTCCAACCCTGTACATGTCCACTGAGCTCCCTGCCTACTCCAGCCCTTGGTAGGCGTGTCTACTCTTTCATCACAGTCTGAGACCATGCTGTGCAGACTTGTCCGCACGTTTACATTTTTTTGTATGTTGCTGTTTTTTTTTTTCTTTTTCTTTTTCTTTTTTTTTTTGAAACTTCTTAACAACAAACTGAAGTGTCTTGCATTGACTGAACAGGAAGTTTTTTTTCAAGTAGCCATGCTGTCTAGCCCCATGAAGTTCCTTGACAAAGTCATTCCAGCCTCTGCTTCTCTCACAGGTTCCTCCACTTAAAGGGAGCTCCAGGGAGCACAACTTCCTTTCTGAGCCAAGACATGAAATGATCTGACTCAAACCTCACACCTCATTCTGCTCTTTATGAGGGGTTGCCCCAATTTCCAGTGATGCTTGTTTATTTTTCCACTCTGAGCCACTGAATTTGCTTTATCTCTTCTAGGATGCCTTTGAATGACTCTTTGGAATTTCTGTTTTGAGATATGGTCTCATGTAACTCAGGTTGCTTTGAACCCCCTATTGCAGCTATGGATAGACTCTATCGCCTGCTCCTCTTGCCTCCATCTCCCTGGTGATGGGATTACAGGCAAATAAAGCTTATCTGCTTTATGTGGTTCTGGGATAGAAACAGGGCTTTGCACATGCTAGGCAAGCACTCTACTGATCCATGTTTCAAGCCAGACCTTTTGGAATAAATAAATGAATCCTTCCTTCCCCAGACAACTCTGCTTTTTCTTTGGATTCTGTTTCAACTTTAAGCCACCTCAGGTAATACGTGACTTTGGTTGCATCTGTCCCCTTGCATCAGACTAGGGAACAAATGCTGCCCTATTATATAGATGGTGGTCTTTATGTGATATTTGCCCGTCTGTGGCTAATGTAGCACTCTGGCCACTCAAAGAGGACATTACCTCTTACACAGTGTGAACGTGGGACTGGCTGCTGAACTAGGACTAATTTCCTAGCCCTCTTCCAATCTAGGTGTGACCATCTTTTCTGCAATGAAATGAAATCAGATGCCATTCATGTTTCATTCAAGATGTTTTAAGAAATAGGAGGGTTTTCTCTATTTTTTCCTTCCCCCTCTGAAGGTCAGCGAGAGAGGACTTGGGTACTATGAGAATAGTGGGAACACAGAATGGTAGGAACACTGTCTCATAACCAGCCCACGAGAGCAAGCTACTTACCAACCAGGAGTGCTCACATTCCACTGTGAAGTTCGTGGGAAACTTGTAATATATTAGGCCACTGAAATTTTATGATTTTTTTTTTTATTACTGCAGCTAACACCGCCTTACTCATACCCTATTTGAACTATCCAAACTCAAATGTTAAGATGTCTTATTAAATTTCGTTTGTCTCTTCTGGTACTTGCGTCACATTCATTTTGAAATGTATGTGGTTGATTTAGAGATTGGATCACACTTGTTTGGCTTATTGGGTTTTGGTTATTTAACTAGGTATTCAGACCCTCCTCTTCTATTATTTTGCTGCGAGCTGTGGTACTTTGTTTTATGTGATTAGGAGTATTTTTCCTCTTGCATTTGCAAAAATTATAATAGGTCCTATGCCAGGTCTTAACTTTTACATTAAATCAGCTTGTTAAAAAGTAACACACTTATGGTTAATACCATATTTTTGTTTTTAAAACATGTTGTGTTTGTGTTTGTTTTTTATTCATACAAGTGTTTGCCTGTTTGTAAGTCTGTGTAACAAGTACTTGCGTGGTGTCTGTAAAAACCAGAAGAGAGCATTATATCTCCTTGGAACTGGAGTTATAGACAATTGTGAGTCACCATATGGGTGCTGGGAATAGATCCATGACCTCTGGAAGAACAGCAAGTACTCTTAACTGTTGGGCCATCTCTATAGTTCACAACGCATTTTTTTAGCAGTCATGTCACTTTATTTTTTTAAGGAGAAAATTCAACCTGTATATAGTGTTCCCATAATAGATATGCTACCAGCATGACTTAGTGGAAAAAAAAAATAGTGTATGTAGAGTGCAGACACATCCTGCACTCTGGTTCATGGTTCATGGTTCATCAGGAACACAACATAACTGAGTCCCCTATACTAGCCAAACCTCAATTGTGTTTCTATCTTCTTTCTATTTTTCTGTTTGGGGCAAGTTCTCATATGAGCCTGGCTGGACTTGAACCCACAATGTAGCAGAAAATGATAGTGAACTTGTCATCCTCCAGACTCTACCTCCTCAGTATGATTATAGGCATTCACCCCCATGACCAGCCTTTCTGACTCCTTTTATTCTCTTGATCCTCCTCTGTCCCTCTTTTACTTCCTCTTGTTGTTTTATTTTTGTTGTTGTTGTTTTTGTTTTCAAACAAAACCTCACTATATAGCCCAGCCTGGGCTCAAATTTACAATTCTTTTGCTTCAGACTCTTGAGTGTTGAGATTACATGTGTGCTTTACTGTGCTTGACACTTAAACCTCAATTTTATTACCTAGTAAGTTTGTACAGAATATTACAGGATTACCAAGAGAGTTAAAGAAATTTAAATGTGACAGTTTGTTGACAATTTGTTCCAGTTTTGCTAGAACTTAAAATATATTGCTTTCAAAAAGACATCTCAATTTGATTGGCTCCATGTGGCAACAGCTCCAAATGACTTCTCTAGCACATGAAGGGGAACATTTTAGGAGCATCCTTTAAATTTTTAAAATATTTTGCTTGGGCGGCTCAATAATATCCTTCCTTTTCAACTGCATTTAAAAGGTAGGGAACAGAATTTGCAACCAGGTTTTCTGGCTGTTAAACCCTACACACATTTGGATCATTAGCAGAAGGGGGGAATCATTTCCTCTTCAGTTTTTTGTTGTTGTTGTTGTTGTTGTTTTTTTTTTGTTTTTGTTTTTTACAATGATCAACAAAGTTGCTTGACAAAGGACCATTTATAGAACTTAAAAACTCATAAGAAGTGTGGCAGGTAGTTTAAGGCTGTTAAGGTTTTACTGAATTCCAAGATTTCCCCCTTCAATTAACTTGGTAATCCCCACATATAATAGCTTTGCAAAAGATTAAGAGATTTGGAAACAGTGATGTGATATAAGTCACTGGAGAGACAATGTTATAATGGTGCTGAGTCCTTCTGTAATTGTCCTAAGCCTGAATGCTGTTGGTAGCAAACAATGCTTTGTTGTTCTCAGAGACTTTCAGAGAGCAGCACTGGCAGAACATCTTTTATTTCTCAGAGAAAATATAGCTTTCCATGAGCAACCCAATTGTGGGCTTAGGCAGAATGTTTTTCTGGGGGCAGAGATTGAGTATTCCGTGTTGTGGCTATACAGTTAGAACCGTAATTGTGTGTTTCCAAGAGGAGAAGTTCAAGGAGGACATCTCAGAGGGAAGTTTCAGCCCCTTTCTGAGACTCAAGTAAAAGAATGAGAGCCCAAAATGGATATATATAAAATGAGCAGAGCCAGGAATGCTATTCTAAGAAAACAATTGCTTGGCAGGTAATGCTTTGAAAGGCACCAGAAATCTCTCCAAAACACATATTGACCCTACTCACCATTGATGGCAACCATAATTTCACCTGAGCATTCTTGTGGGAAGTACTGCTAGCTCCCATGAAGCTGCTAGTTCTTCCAGATGAATGGATTTCGCAGCCCCTTTCCCCATCCTTTTCTGTCTGAGCATGGAAGCTAGCCTTGGCTTGCTTTGGAAGGAAAGGGAGGCTGGGAATGCAGAGGGAATTGCTATCTGCTCTGTTCACATTTCTCCAACCATTTGGCAGCCACTCCCCTTGGTGTTGACAGCAAGTTCTGATCCTTCATGCAACAAATTCTCCACTTAAGACTTCAGGGTTTTGGAGCCTTGGGTCTCGGCAGGAGCTCCAGAGACCTTTGCAGGATTATTCTTGGTGGCAAAGTTGAATTGAGGCCCTCAGTAGACTCTGGGTCCAGGAGTTCCTGCCAAGATGCTGACAGAGGGAGTGGAAGGTGGCCCTCCAGTTAGGAGCCGAGAGCTGTATCTACTTCTTGTGAAATTGGATGGCCTCCTTATGCACCCCCCTCCACCCCAGTTAGGGCTGCCTTTTCACCTTCTGTGCTTCTTCCCTAGAGGAAGCCTGTCACTCAGGGCAATGAAAGACCTACTTGGCCTCCATGAAAGGGCTTGCTGAGGAGAGGAGTGTGCCAGCAAGTGAAGGCACATGTTCCAACTCCAAGAGGAAGGCTAGCACTCAGAAGAATAAACCACTGTCTTGAGTACATTGTGTCATGGCTACGAGGGAAAAAGATAACCTGCCTTACAGCTATCAGAGAGAAGAAGAGAAATCGGGAAGCTACTGGGAAAAGATTGACTCTCTCCAGTCCTAGCTCCTGAGTAACTGAGGCAGCTGGCCCATGTGTTCCCTCTTGTTCAGAAGGATGGAGACAACTCAGCTGGGCAGGGGAGATCGAAGGCCAGATCATGGAGCAGGCCAAATTGAACTTTCCTATCTCTTACCTCTAACTTTAGTTCCCATTGTGGGACCCCTTCGCTTTTTCCTGTCCCTTCTTTTTAAGATCCTTTGTTAGGTCTCTATGCTACAGTAGGAAAGAGACTTTCTGCTAACTTTAAGAGCGGATTGAAGGGACTAAAGAGATAGATAATTCAGTCAATGAAATGGTTGCCATGCAAATATGAGTAGCTGAGTTTGATTCCCATAGTCCACATATAAGCATGGTGCTAGAGGGGAGGGAGCCAGTCAAAGCAGTTTCATTGATGAGATCTAGGTCAGTGAGAGATTCTGTCTCAAAAGGCAAGGTGGATAGTACCTGAGGAATAGCAACATGCTTTAATTCAGGCAGGCAGGCAGGCAGGCAAACAGGCTCTCTCTCTCTCTCACACACACACACACACACACACACAATTTAGTGGGTGCTTTCAAGTGGCATCATATCCAGAAGACTTACTTGAGAGGACGGTAGAGGCAAAATAGAGAGCCTCAACCCCAGGTCCAGGTCTTTAATGGAAGACTCTGAGGACAGAGAGAGATGAGTCCCTGTGTTTCTGAGCATCTTTGGAAGGGAGAGGGCTGGCATTAGGATAGCCCAGGAATTGCTATCTCTAGAAAAAAAAAAAAAAAGAACTCAAAATCCTTTTCCTGTCTATGGCTGTGTGCCCTGGACTCTCTGCCACCCCCCATGATGCAATACTCCAGTCTTTTTGGCAAGAACAGCCACCCTCTGTTTCTCACTACTCCCCTGCAAGTGTGTACCCAATAATACTTTAGGCTGTGCTTGAATGAAGGCCAAACAGTCTGCCCTGCCTTAGATAAAAATTCAGACAAGCAGGAAACCTCTTAAAGCCTCACCTGTTTGTGGTTACTTTCCACCAATCACAGATCAGCACTATAAATACAATTACAGAGAATTAGAGTATCTAAATGAAGGAGGTGGGGGAGAACCTCCTAATCCCACTTTCCCAGGCCTAGGAACCAAAAGTGCTGAGCAAAGAGTATAGCTTTTAATGAAGTTCATGAAGCTCCCAAACAAATGTCAAGTCTAACATTAATGTGTTTAGAAAGCTCACTCAAGATTATTCTTTTTATTTCTATTTCTAAACTACCAACTAGCAAACCTCCTAGGATCACTTTCAGTCTGTCAGATCTCACCATGAGAACTGTCCCTCACAGACCTCAGGCAGGCACAAACATCCATCTATTGGTTAGTGAGAAGGAGGGGTTTAGGAAAATAGTTTAATGTATTCAAAGGCCAATTAAAATTAGGAATCTGCCCGAAGAAACATGTAGTTTGAAAATAATCATTTCATTCTCAGTCAGGGACTTTCCCACTTGCTCTCTACAGTCCCAAACCAGAATTCCCAGGTCTAGTTTTCAGGCACGTGTGTCACTCAATTGCTTTCCTGTTTGGTTGAAGAGAACAAGTATTTACAATTGTCTTTTAGGAGCTTTCTGAAGAAGAAAAAAAAATTGTAGTTCCTAGCAATGAGATTAAATTGTGCTTCTGAGATGTCCTGTAGCTGGAACAGAACAGAAAAGTGAGGAAGTAAAATTTCCAACATGTATTTAAATTGGAAATGCTTACATGTGCCTCAACAACCAAACAAAGGAAGAAACACAAGGGCACCTTTCAAATGCACTCTTAAAGCTTGTTGGGGTCAAGAAGTCTTTCTTGGATTTAGGGAATCATGTCATATTTGTGACCCCAGAGCTGACTAGAGCTAGGGGAAGCCTGCTCCACATAAATTACCTGCCCCCGTTTGTGTCTTTTAGATAGAGCCTAGCTTTGGAGTGAATGCTTCTGATTTTTGTGGCTACAGAAGCCATTAAAAATGGAGACTCTACCCAGACCTGTGCAGTGCAGAGAAATCAGTGGGAGGTAGGAAGGGGGCTCAAGGGACAGAAATGGAAAGAGGGAGAAAGGTGTGGGAGACACAAGAGGATATACATCTCAAAAGTTGGAAAGGGAACCCTGAAACAGTTCCTGCTTCTTTCTAAATCTGTAACTAGAAATTATCTGTGCATTTTTTTTTCTTTCCATAATTTCTTGTTTTTTGTTTTTGTTTTTTTTTTTTTTTTCAAGACATGGTTGCTCTGTGTATCCTTGGCTGTCCTGGACTCAATTTATAGACAGGGCTGTCCTCGAACTCACAGCCATCTGCTTGCCTCTGCCTCCCTGGGTTTACAGGCATGCAGCACCATACCTGGCTTTTCCATAATTTCTTAATTAGAAATGTGAGCCTTAATCCCTTTTTGTGGACCGAGAACTGAGGCTCCTAAGCTAGAGAGCATACCTGCACCAGGAGAGTAAGAACATGTTTGCTCCCATCTTAGCATTTGTCTTTCATCTGAGCAAAACAGGAATGGAATTCCTCCATGTGTGTTTAGTCAGCCACAGCTTGCCTACCCTTTCTAAGTATGTGACCTTAGGAAAGACACCTCATATCTTAATTTTTTATTGGAATGTTCTCCAAGTAAGAGCTGGGTATAAAAGTGATATTATTGAAACATTCTGAGAAAGAACAACAACAAAAAATGAATAGGCAAACCCAAACTTTTGAATGTCAATAAAATATAAGTTGCAAGGATATAGTGAATTCAATCCAGGTTTAAGAGGTTTTTAAAATAATATTTAATTTGTGAATGAGTGTTTGTGTCTTCATCTGTGTGTGTCACATGTATGTGGGAGCCCATGAATGTCAGAATGGGTCAAATCCACTGGAACTGGAGTTACAAGCAATTGCAAGCAGCCTGATGAAGTGAGCTTGGGTCCTTTAGAAAAAGAAGGAAGTACTCCTAACTGCTGAGAAATCTCTCCAACCCCTCTGGTTGCTATTTATTACTAGATTTAAAATTTATCACTAGAGTGGGAGAGAAGAGAGCCAAGCGAAAGATACGGATCTTCCTTTTTCAGGTAAAAGGCCTTTAATATAATGGCAATTGTAAGCAGCCTCACATAACATGTATGGGGGGGGGGGGTATGAAGTAGGCTCGTAGGCCTGCCGGACAAAAGAGGTTTCTCCAATTAATGCTTTTCAAGGTGACCAGCCTCCTGTGTTGTGAGAATGTAGGCTTAATTAATATGTCATCTGTATTATTTAGATATGACTTAGACTAGGAGCTGAGTCAGAAAGGTGCTGGAAAGAGGAGTGGTCTTGATTAATATGTGACTACAGACACCCTGCCTTGGACCCTGATAGCAGGGTGGTTGGGTGTTTTCCGTACACCTCAGCTGATGTATGCTCACTCTCTTCTCCCGGGGAAGCAGAGGCAGGCAGATGGCTGTGAGTTTGAGGACAGCCTAGTCTACTAATTGAGTCCAGGTAGTTTCAATGAAAATGCCCTCCATCGACTCATATATTTGTATACTTAGTGTCCAGATGAACTGTTTGGGAAGATTAGGAGATGTGTCCTTTTGCAGTAGCTGTGTTTTTGTTGAAGCAGATGTGTCACTCGGAGTGGGATTTGAGGTCTCAAAAGTGCATACCAGGCTTAGTTTCACTCAGTCTCTCTGTCTCTGTCTCTCTCTCTCTGCTAGCTGCATGTGGATCAGTACTTAAAATTCTCACCTGCATGCATGGTTCTTGGTTGGAATTTCAGTCTCAGAAAAGACCCCTGGGCCCAGATTTTTTTGGTTCTGTTGCTCTCTTTGTGGAGCTCCTGTCCCCTCCAGGTCTTTCTATCTCCCCCTTCATTCATAAGATCCCCTGCACTCTGCCCAAAGTTTGGCTATGAGTCTCAGCATCTGCTTCGATACCCTGCTGGGTAGAGTCTTTTCAGAGGCCCTCTGTGGCAGGCTTCTGACTTGTTCACTGTTTTCTCCCTCTGCTGATGTCCGTCCTCTTTGCCTTTCTGAATGAGGATTAAGCATCTTACCCAGGGTCCTCTTTCTTGCTTAAGTTATTAAGGTGTACAGATTTTGATATGTTTATCTTATATTATATGTCTAATATCCACTTATAAGTGAGTATATACCATGTGTGCCTTCCTGCTTTTGGGATATCTCACTCCGGATAATCTTTCCTAGAACCCCTGCACAGATGTAGCCCATGACAACTCAGTGTCCAAGAGGGTTCCCTAATAATGGGAACAGGGACTGTCTCTGATATGAACTCAGTGGCCTGCTCTTTGAGGGGCACTCCCCCTGAGGGAGAAGCAGCCTTACCAGGCCACAGAGGAAGAGAATGCAGACAGTCCTAATGATACCTGATAGGCTAGGATCAGATGGAAGGGGAGGAGGACCTCCCCTATCAGTAGACTTGGAGAGGGGCAAGGAAGGAGAATAGGGAGGGAGGGTGGGTTTGAGAGGGGACAAGAGAGGGAGCTACAGCTGGGACACAAAGTAAATAAACTGATAAATAAAAAAATAAATTAAAAAGTCATGTTTAAAAAAGTAAAAAAAACAAAACAAAGCAAAAACAAAGAAAAAACTTTCAGCTACTGCTCCAGCACTATGCCTGCCTACATGCTGCCATGCTGATTGTGGACTAACCCTCCAAAACTGGAAACAAGCCCTTAAATAAATCCTTTCTATTGTAAGTATTTTCTTGGTCATGGTTTCTCTTCATAGCAATAGAACACTATCACACATGTTTTGGTCCATAGCCTTTCCTACTTGCTCTAGTTCCTGGGGCTAGGAATAACCTTTGGCATTGTTTATTATTTGGGACCTTATTCCAAGTGTTTGTGGCTACCTCTTTAGGTAAAATGTGTTACTGTGTAGGAGTCATTTCCCTTTAAGGAGCTTTTATTACATTTGTAGAGGAGGGCCCCTCAGAGTCCAAAACACACACAGACACCAAATTCTAATTACAAAGGAGATTTATCACTCCAGAAGAGCAAATGGGGCAGGGGTAGGGCAGGGAGGGACTGCCCTTGAATTGGACAAAGACAGAAAGTAGGTGTCTTTGTCAAAGTGGTCTTTAAGGAAAAGGGGGAAGTCTGTGCTAGGATGAGTTGGTAAGTCTTGATTGGACAGGTTAGCCAGTGTAGCCAAATAATGAATTTTGATTGCTGGACTTTGGTGTTTAGTCTCAAGAATGAGTCAGTGGCCAAATAAGGGAATAGACCTTGGGGGCTAGTTTTAGGAATGTAATATAATGTTTTAACAAGAGAGAAAGAAGGGGAGAGGATGAGAGCTGTCTGTAATGCTTGCAATGCATGAGCCTTTCACCACCTGTATCAGATGAGAGGGTTGGACTTAGTGTGTACCTAATAACTTAGGGTCCCTGTTGTGTACACTTACCAGTGGAAGATAACTCAACCACTCAATGTCTATGCTGAGATGTAGGTTCTGGGAAAGTTATACACATCTTTAAGTGTTAGTTTCTGCAGCAGCTTGAGAGAGATTTACTCATTGGTTAGGTCCTTTTTTGTTTATTTTTTTGGTTTTTGTTTGTTTGTTTGTTTTTTACATTGTCTCAAAGCCCATCAGTTCTAATGAGCACGCTATTTCCTAAAATATAAGTTTCTAATTTATTTGACGATGGAACTTACCTCATTCAAAGTCCTAAAATGGAGTTAGCAACTGGAAATGGCAGTCAAAGTTAACGTTGCTTTGATAGATGCTGCTTGACCTTCAGTTTTCTGCCATAGCCCGGCAATGAGGAGGCCAAGATCTCTGATGAGTGGCTCGGAATTTCTCTCTAGACATTGAAATGGCTCTAGAAGAATTCTTTGCAGGAGCCTCGCCTCACTCCCCTGGGGCTCAGCATCTTTCAATGCCCATATTTTCACTCTAGATCTAAGGTCAGTAAACTATGGTTCTGGAGTAGAATCTGGTACACCTCTTTGTATAGCTGTTTTGTAAACTAAGAATGCTTTTCACCGTGTGTGTGTGTGTGTGTGTGTGTGTGTGTGTGTGCGTGTGTGTGTGTGTGTGTGTGTGTGTGTGCGTGTCTGCGCGTCTGCGCGTGCATGCTACCAAGAAATGAACTCATGGTCTTTTATGTACTAGGCAAGTGCTCTATCATAGAGTCATACCTCTGGCCTTTTCTGACATTTTATCTTTAGGTAGGGTCACATTAAGCTGGTCTTGTACTCGTTATGGAACCCAAGCATGTCTAGAGTTCCTGATCCTCCTTCTTCCATCTCCCAAGCAGCTAAGAAAACAGACATGCACTACCAGGCCCAGATTGATTCTTATACTTCTAAACTGTTGAAAAAAAGCCAAAGAATAATATTCTGTAATATCTAACAGGTAAACATAAAATTTTAATGTCTATACTCACAGACAATATAACAGTAGAGGTGATTGATTGTTGAGCCAACCTGTGTGGCTCCCACACCGAAATATTTACTAGTAGGCCCTTTCAAAAAGTTTTTCAGCTAGTGGTGGAGACTTTGAGGAGATTGAGAAAACTAGAAGTTGAGACTATCTCTGACCTGGCAGAAAATGCCCATCGGGGGCCTTGCAACTCCCACTCCTAACCACTCCATCCTGCCTTACTCTAACTCATCACAGATTCCAAAGCTCAAACATGTACAAAACAGACAACAATAAATCTGTAGACCAGACTGACTTCAGACCCAGAGATCCTCCTTCCTCTGCTTCCGGAGTGTTGGGATTAATGACATGTGCCACCATGCCCAGCTGACTTTGTGGCTTTTTAAGTTACATAATTTCCAACAAAGATGGAAGATTGAGGAATGTCTTAAAATTAAATAAAATTCAATGCTTGAGAGATGGAGACAGGAGGATGAGGAGTTCAAGGCCAGCCTCAACTACCTACAGAGTTCAAGGCCAGCCTAAACGACATGATAAGGACAGAAGATCTCTTTGAGTGTTTCAGAAATAAAGTATGAAGAGGCTGGAATGTCATTTATACTAGGTATTAACTCTCAATAAGTCACTGCAGTTGTTTTTTTTTTTTTTTCCTCCACCAACTTAA
This sequence comes from Meriones unguiculatus, assembly GCF_030254825.1. Taxonomy (NCBI): domain Eukaryota; kingdom Metazoa; phylum Chordata; class Mammalia; order Rodentia; family Muridae; genus Meriones; species Meriones unguiculatus. The sequence goes on from NC_083369.1 coordinate 121,484,132, forward strand.
AGCTACTGCACGAAGCCTCTGGTACCAAGGTTAGACAAGAGAACACTTTGCTATAGACAGCTGCATTTGCCTCTGGAGCACCATTTAAAGAGGTTACCAACACCTTACATTTTAACAAAACATTTTCAAAACACCAAACAGCTAAAATGCTAAACAACCATGAGAAAGAAAATCTTAAACTTTTCATTACAGAATCTCACAATGCAATGCCAAGCTATATTGCAGCCTGAGGCAAAAGGAAAATGTGTGCCTAGATACATGTTTTTATGGGTATTTCAAGAACTAACTTTTTTCCAGACGTAGCTTTTGAAAATATTATTGACGTATTTACTTCCATTAAATTCAGGAAGGCAAAATGATAATAAATTCTGTTTAGGGTATAAATAAAATATTTAAACCTCAAATATTATTTTGAGTTTTAATATACTGACTTTTAAATTATTCAGTATGTTTTCCAACTACTTTAGTTTTGACTGTGTGAAATAACTGCCTTGTTTGGCCTGTCTGTCTTGACAAATCTGCCCAGCAAAGGAGCTAGCATGAATAAATGACTGTCCATCCAACACAGAGCTAGATCCTGAGGTGATACATACAAGAGTAGAATAGAGTGACTGCCTTTTAAGGATGGCAGGCTACCCAGAAAGTTATGACAAGAGACTCATGGAACGGGAATGCAAATCGTGGAATGGGAGACAGAATGAGATCACAGAATACATTTAAGAGCATCAGCAGAAGGAGAAGCTATAAGAGGCCCGTGAGCTAGAGATGGCTTTTTGTTTTCTGTTCTGAGAAAAGTTTCTTATTGAGGTCAGGCTGTGTCCTCCCCTAAGTTACTCCATCTTGTGTAAAATCAGTGGTTTTCAGGCTAGGCCTTGCTCTGAGAGACTCCATTTTACACATATCATTGGGCTCCAATGTTGAAGATATAGGAACAGCTCTTTACCTGGGTGAACATGAAAATAACATCATCATCTGTCCAGCACCACCAACAAAAGCAATAGTTGTCTCATTTGACCTTGTCCAGAGTTTCAGTTTGAAAGGTCAGTAAAGTGCCTGCTATGCAAGCATAAAGACATGAGTTTGAATCCCCAACACACTTAAAAGCTGGTCATGGTGGTGCACACTATAACCACAATGGTAGGAAGGGATGGTATAGGTGAAAGACAGATCCTTAGACTTCATTGGCCAGCTGGCCTTATTAAAACAGCTCCAAATTCAGTGAAAACCTTGTCTCAAAGCAAAACATAAAACAAAACAAAACAAAACAAAACAAAAACTGACAGTAGTCAGGCAGTGGTGGCACACACCTCTAATCCCAGCACTTGGAAGGCAGAGTCAGGTGTGTTTCTGTGAAGTTGAAGTCAGCCTGGTCTACTTGAGTGAGTTCCAGGCCAGCCAGGGTTACACAGAGAAACCCTGTCTCAAACAACCAAACCAAACCAAACCAAACCAAACCAAACCAAACCAAACCAAACCAAATCAAACCAAACCAAACCAAATCAACCAACCAACCAACCAACCAACCAACCCACCAAACAAACAAACAAACCTAACAGCAATCAAAGAAGATACCTAACATCAAACTTGGTCCTCCATATGCACATACAGCCATATGCACTCAAACTCATACATGCACGGTCCCACATGAATCCTTTTAATTATCAAATACAACACACAGAGGCAGAAACACACAAACACAGTTGAAACAATAGCTTTTATCCATTATTGCATTTGTGAAGCCTTTCACAATCTGGTGACATCTGCCTGGCAATCTCCATCCAGATTGCTGGGTTCAAGGCCTTTTTTGGAGTTCCTGAGTTTGCCTAGCTGTCATCAAAATAGAATACAGGATTCTTACTCCAAAGGCAACAATCATTCCAATTTTCCTAATAGTCTGGCTCAGTGGTACCAGCCAGGTGATTGTTCCGGGCAGTTTTTCCAGCCATTGTTACTTTGAAATGGATCACCCTGTTCAGAGGCTTCAATGGGTGTCTATGCAGAGCTATTTCATTTATTGTTTCTGTCTTTGGACTAGCAATTGTCAGCCATTTCCTGAATTCACATCTGTAAAAGCAAGCCCTTGGCTGAAGTTCCCCCTACTTTGCTCCCAATTCACATCTGTCCAGAAGAGTGAGAGAGTGCAGCATTGCCAGGATCTCAGCTGTGGGACCATCCAGTGTTTACCCAGAGCCTCCATGATTGGATTTTGGTGTCACATAGGTTTCTAGAAATGCTGTATTATAAGGGAAAAAAACCCACAGCCATGGCAGACATCATAGAACCCATTCTGCCGTTTCTTCTTTCATTGCCTCGGTCATCCTTGAAGGATGTCCACCCTTCGGAGGACAGTAGCTCTATTCTTGTCCATCTACAGAGATTATAGACAGTCTTAGGAAAACAACAGTCCTCCCAGATGACTTCACAGCTGCAGTGAAGTGTCATTCTAACACCTATGGTACAATGGTCCTTGGAGTCTTTTCTGAGTGCTATGTGTACTTGAGCAGATTCTTATTTCAGGAGAGCACAGCAGCCCTGAACATTATTAGGAAGTGGAGAGGTGAATCTAATGCCAGGAGATAATCTAAGCCACAAACAAAACAAAGGGAATGTAGGTTTGACATGGACTCTGCTCATACCAGCGTAGCTTCTCCATTTGATTAGCAAAGTCCAACCTTCAGAGATAAGGCTTGGAGAATCTGGCAAGCTCTGCCCTGGGAAAACCACAAAGGCCTTATTTATTGTTAGCCTGACAGAGGTACTGCTATACTGCTATACTAGCTGGGGTGGAGCAGCTACAATCCAGACTTGGGAAGTACAATGGCCTCCATCTTTTCCCTTCTGCTAAAGATTTGGAAGAGGAAAATGACCCAGAGGTGGGGAAGGCAGTAACAAAGAGTGCAAACAACTGCTGCATGCCTTTGTTCACATACAGCCAGTCAGCCTTCTCAGCAATCTGGAGTGAAGACAGGCCAGCAACCAGAGAAGTGTGGTGCCTCGGCTTGCCTGCTATTCCTACAGCCTGCATGTGGGAAAGTCCAGGTAAATGGGCTGCTTCGTTGCAGTGTGTCTCTGGTCCTCTAGGTCTCAAAGCTGTCCCAGCACCCTAGGGACAAGCTCCGTTCCCTTCTCCAGAGATAAAGACAAGGCTCTGGGATATGGACTTAATATTTCTCAAACAACTGCAATTACTCTCCAGATCCCTTTGCAAAACTATCTCTGAAGTCCAGGTTTATGAAAAGGCAGTAGTCTCTGAAGGGGGCGCTGACTACACAGAAAGCCACCAGATAACCTACAGTATCACGAAAACTTCACTTGGGCCAATCACCACTGCTAGATTGGCTTCCAAGGCAGGTCTGTTTGTTTACTGTGTCACTATGTCATCCTGCTATTTTTGGCTCCCATTCTAGAGTTGACGGTCTCAGATTTCAATATGTACTTCCCCAGTCCAGCCACACAACTTTGTTTTTGTTTGTTGTTTTCCTTTTCATTTCCTTTCATTTTAAGCTTAAACAACCCTTCTGGAGAAAGGGAAGAACTCAACAACCTAATGCCCATTCACTTCTATTTATGTCACTTCCTGTTCACTTATGTTCTTAGCTGATGTACAGGCTAGGTTCCTGCGCGGCTTCAATCAATATGTACACACGGTTTCAGTTAGCATAATGGTACATATATGTTTACATAGATCAACACACATTACATTCTTGTCATCTCTAATAGCCGTAGAGCATTCCACTGTGGGACCACAGCAGTTTAGAAGACATCACATTTGCATATTTTCCTACTTGCGGGTGGCACTTCAAAATGTGCTCACTGTTAAGAGAGCTATGCTTAACCCTGGCCACAAATCAATACCTACACAATATGAAATAAGTCACATAGGAGCTAAAGTTCACCAAGCTGAATTGAATTAGTAGATATTGTTACAAGGCCATCTATTCCCTCTTGGAGTAGGCTCATTGATGCTATTTTTCACTCAGCCAAGTGTAGAAGATGTGCTTTGAAACAACCCTTTCTCGTTTTGGCTCAGTTCTAAGTGAACCTGACTCTCACTCATCTGTAAGATTGCCACTCTCTGCTGGCCTTATCTACCTGAGTTTTTCACATGTTATACTGCAAGGCACTGCTACAGGATCAGCTTTGCTTTCTTCCGGGAGTTTACGTCATTTTAAAGAATTTCTTCATTTCTCTATGTGTGTATGTATGATGCAAACATGTGCATGCCACAGTGTGCATGTTAGAGGACAGCTTACATCAGTAGTTTCTCTCCCTCTGCAACGTGACTCCTGGAGATGAAACTCCTTAGGTGGCCAGGCTTGTTGGAAGGCACCTTTAAATGCTGAAACAGCTCAATGACTCCCAAGTTCACATCCTTCTTATTTTCTTGCTGTTGTTGTCTGACAAAAGCTTCACCAAGCTAACCATGTTACCAGCATTCAAGATCCCATGGAACTGTATCAATCAGCGTTGCTGCTGCTGCTTCTAAAACTTATTAGAGGCAGTTTGCTATTGGTATCCTGGTGGTCTTTCACTTTAAGGAAGCAAGATTCACTTGCATACTATGTCTGTTTTGTATCCCCTGGTAGTTGGAGCTGGCGCTGCTTGAGTTTCTTCTCAGGTACAGGGCCTCACACTAGGCCTTCCTTTTTTATTTTTATTTTTATATTTTTATATTTATTTGTTTATTTATTTGAGACAGGGCTTCTCTGTGTAGCTCTGGCTGTCCTGAACTTCCTTTGTAGACCAGGCTGACCTCCAATTCACAGAGATCTGCCCGCCTCTGCCTCCCAGAGTGCTGGGATTACAGGTTTGCACCACCACACCTGGCTAGGCCCTGCTTCTTAACAAACCATAGTACCTCTCACTCCAGCCACCATGGGGATCCATTACATATGGACCTTTGGGAAGGGATACTCATCTAAATTATAACAGGCTTCAAAGGACAGCCAGCCTCACTGCCAACCCAGGCAACTTGATTTTTACCTGGTGTTCTCAGGGAACAAGGAGAGCTAATCTGGAGGGCTTTGTGTCCTGTTCTAAGATGGCATTTCTTACAGATTATTACTAACAGAAAGATAATTTTATTTGCAGGATTCAGCGAAGTCTCCTAAGATTCTTGTTACGCTCTTGTAAAAGTGGGCTCACAATGACAAGTTTCCTGGCTACAGTTAAGAATATAACCTATGACCGGACTAAAGAATCAAGAAAACTTGCTGGATCCAGGATGGCAGTAGCCACCAGAATGCTCAAGGCCTGGGGACCACTCTGAGGAACCAGGAAGGCTTCTGAGGGGAAAGACTCATGGAGGCTTTGAAGGGAAACTCTGTAATGGAGGACGAACCTGAAGAGTGTGCAACATCTCTGGAACAATAATTAAAAAAAAAAGTGGGAACTAGAAAAAAAAAAAAAGATGACTGAAAACAGCAGACACAAGTGTAACTATGTCATTGTTATGGTTGTTCCAGGGATGTGGTGCCAAGGGCAGGTTGGCTTGCAGTGGCCTGGAGTTCACAAGAGTCCCAACCAAGACACACCTCCCAGCCACAGGATCACCCTGGCTCAGGACAACAACAAGATATCCAAGATGACTCTCAGTGATATTCCAGTATTTATGGTGCTTCAGAAACCTTGAATGAGATCAATGACTCACTGCAATAGGTATTTCCATGGTTGTTTATGAAAAAAATAATATACTGTGTGACACACAAATTGGAGTACTACTTTAATAACTGACTATGCAATAGAGAGATGGGAAAGAAGTAGAACAGAGTGGTATGCTAAGCAGAGAGAAGTGGAACCAGAGACATGGCAGACACAAAGGAGCAGGTCCTTGCCATGTAACAGTCAGTCCTTGGACAGCCAGGAGGTTCAAGCCATCACGGGGTCTACCTTGCTCAGGCCTGGCTGGAAGCATGGACCCTACTGCTGCTGTTGCTGCTCACTTTGCTCACCTGCTGGCAGGAGGAGAGTACAGGGCCTCATGCTGCCCATAGGCTGCAAACACGATGGTTATGCCTCGGTACCAGGAAGGGTGGTGTAAAGCATCCCGGAACTTATGCAGGTCCTGCCTAGACATGTTGCCCAACCACATCATCACTCTGACTCTGAGTAACAACAGAATATCTGAGATTAAAATGGTTCATTTTCTGGATCAAGTCTCCTTAAAAGATTTTGTGGTCCATGCTGCAGCTGGAGACCACGTTGGTGTCCATGATTTGTGCTGCTGCTGGAAGCCATGCTGATATCCATGATCTGTGTTACAACCAGAAACCGTGTTGATGTTCATGATCCAGGCTGCCACTGGAGACCATATTGATATTTAAAATCCAGAAACTTTTTTTGGGGGGGCAATGATATTGATGATTGCACACTCATAACTGAAAACAAAAGACATTGAAGGCACTATGACAACCCCCTACACATAAACAAACAAACAAAAAAAAATGAAAAGAAAAAGTCCAGGCAGGAAGCTATTGAAGGTAGTCCTTAAAAATTGTGGTAGAGATGCTGAAGTGTAGCTCTTCCCAGTTGATGGCTTCTGGATGGGGGTGGGGGTTGGGGATGGGTAAAGACTAGAAATTTGACAATGCTGCAAGGGGCATATGTACAACACAAACTGGACTTGAACTTGGGGCGGGGCACAAGGGTGGGAGTGTAGGCCCAGAAGGAATGGGAAGAGAGTGTGATGGAGAGCATAGTTGGAAATTCCTAAATGACTGATGAAAATATTACGTTGAGGGGGGGGGGGGGAACTTACCTTCAGGAAAACAAAGTCCAAATACTGCCTCTCTGTAATCTATATTCAAGGGCTGGTAAAAATGGTTCCTGAGTTCAGTCTTAGAGACTCACGTGCTAGAAGGAGAGAATTGACTTCCACAAGTTTTCCTCTGACCTCCACATGTACACAGGACTCCCTCTCCCCAACACATAAACATGCTAAAAAAATAAAAAAATAAGATATATTAAAAGCGGAGAAATTTACTAGTTACAGCTTACAAACCATCCTTATACTGGAAAAAAAAATCTAAGAAACTAGCACTAGTATGGTGGGTGGTTCAGAGAGCAGGTCATTGCAAAGTCTGAAAAAACAGCAGTCAATAGTAGTCCATTGTAATATTCAAGACAATGTTTAGCATATGGAGACCCTCTGCACTAATGAGGTTTTATCCTTTTACTGATTCACATATTAATTTGTTTAATAATTCATTCATTTGCTAAGCATATATTAAGCAAAGTGTTGTGCTTGGAATAGCACTGAGCTTAGAGGGCAGAAAGGTAAATGGGATGGCTTTCTTTCCTTCTTTCTTTTTCTCTCTTGAATTTTAAAAAATTTATTGTTTAGAATTTCATACGTGCAAATAATGTGTTTTGATTAAGTCTACCCTTACTCCCTCCCCTCAGATATTTTCTCTTCCAACTCTTCCTCTTCCTTCCCAGTTTCTTGTGTTCTCTTCTTCTTCTTCTTCTTCTTCTTCTTCTTCTTCTTCTTCTTCTTCTTCTTCTTCTTCTTCTTCTTCTTCTTCTTCTTCTTCTTTTGGTTGTTAAATCCGTGGAATCCACTTAGTGCTGCCCATATCTGTGTGAAGCATAGGTAGCTCCTCAGGAGGTCTTCTGTAGCTCTGACCTAGAACTCACTATGTGCCTCCAACTGGCCTCAGACTCACAGTGATCCACTTACCTCCACTTCCCACTTGCTTGTTTATTTATTTCATAAGGTCGTGCTATACAGCCCAGGCTGCCCTGCAGATCCCAATTTCCTTGCCTCAGTTTCCCACATTCAGGGATTATATGTGTGTGTCACCACCTCCAACTAGGTAGCTTTTAGTCTAGAAGATCTCACATAGAAATAAATTAATACTACCAATCCCAATAATTATAATGTATTTGCTAATTATTTTATTATAATACTGTAGTATGATAAACACAGCACATTTACATGGACTGTGGGATCAGAGATGAAGTGATTAATTCAATCTTAGGGGAAGAGACAATCAAGTAGAACGTCACAGACTTGGTGTCAAGGTCCTGCAGAGTTCACACACACACACACACACACACACACACACACACACACAACTTTTAAAGATCCATCAGATATTGAGATCAGACAAGTCTCATTTTAGGATTAAAAATAGAAGAAAATGTATTTTATACAAATAAAATAGGTTCCTGGTATCTTTCTCACTCCATTTGTGTCTGCATTCAATTAGTGTTTGTTCAATGTACTATGTGTTATGCACACTATTCAAGACACTGAGAATACAGCTCTATGATAACAGATAAAACTCCCTGATCCTTGTAGCTTGCTTTCTATAGGTAAGCAGGTAGACAAGAAACCAATAAGCAAAGACTGTTGTATAAGATTGAATAGTAAGTTTTCTATATCAAATGTAGGGAAGCAATACAGAGGGTACTCAAGTGAGGTGATAAGGAAAAACACTGATGTAAATGTTTCATCTGAAGCCAAGAAGAAAGTCATGAGACTGGAATGGGAAGGTGGTCTAGGCGTATCAGCCAATATAGTTTGATCTGGCAGGGATAGTGGCAGGAAATGAGATCCAAAAGGGAACAGGAGTTCAAACGATGGGAGAACACTGTAAAATTTACTGAAGTATTTTACATTTATTCTGAGCCATGAAATCATTGGAAGTCATAAAATTATAGTTGGTGGTTATAAATTTTTCTCTCAAGCTTTGGGAAACTCCTAAAATAAAATAAGCATTGCTATGTTCCAATGTCAATAATAAAATGTGGTTTTAAAAGCTTTTTACTACAATAAACTGAGATTAAAAACGTACTTTCAAAACTTCCAGGAAGTTCAAAAATTAAGATATTTTTTATTGAAGTTATCATTTTAGAACCTTTCCTTCTGTCACTCAGTGTTTCTAGCAGAGGGCCAGGCAGATGTTCATGGTCTGTACTGCCAGCAAACACTAGGGTGAGGTCTATGGCATGTGCTGACACTGGATAACCTGTGGATGTCAGTGGTCCTTGCTGTCTCCGGAATCCATGTGCAGTGCTGTGCTTCTGTTGACTGTAATGGACAAGGAAACTACTTTTGCCCTGGTATTGATGGCTTTAGACTCACAGCTGAGAAAGAGCAACATAGAAGGCTTCTGGGACAAGCCTTTCCACACCCTGTGCCCACCCTCCCCCCACCAAAAGGTAACGGCCTAAACAGAAAGCCTTCCAAGACAACACGTAAAAATTGTGATAAGGATGCTGAAGTGTAGCTTTCCACAATTTATGGCTTCTGGAGGGGATTGGCGAAGGACTCAGTTTCTTTTTTTAATTAAATTTTTATTTTTTATACTAATTACACTTTATTGACTTTGTATCCCAGCTGTCGCTCCCTCCCTCATCCCTTCCCAATTCCATCCTCCCCCTCTCTTCTCCTCCCATGCCTCTCTCCCAGTCCACTGATAGGTGAGGTCTTTCTCCCCTTCCCTCTGACCCTAGCCTATCAGGTCTCATCAGGACTGCCTGCATTGTCCTCCTCTGTGGCCTGGCAAGGTTGCTCCCACCTCAGGGGAAGATGCTTCTTTTTATTCTTCTCCTCCTCGTTCTCCTTCTTCTTCATTTTTTTTTCAGAGGGAGGATCACAAAGGGGTCAGGTAGACCTGAGAAGACTTGGAAGAGAGTGTTCTCAGGGTCTAAGCTGTGAAATTTCCAAGTAATCAATAAAACCTATTATGAAAAAGACTTGCATCTGATTCTAATGCTTGCTTTCTCTCCAGAGTAAGAAGCAGTGGAGTGCAAGTACAAATGGGCTGATAAGAGAATGACAAATGTATCACACAAAGTTGTCCGAGGCAGACTGATGGAGGAGCACATGGCTGAAAGAACCGAGCATGTCTTTAGAAGATCTTTTCTGTCTTTGTTTAAAAATATTCATTTTATTTTTAAATGGCAGGTGTGCCTCTGTGCTCTACTGACTGCCTATAGAATCTCAGGGAGAAGTGGAGTCCTGTGATACTCCCTTCTTGTTAGCTTGGTTTTATTTATTTTATTTATTTTTTTATTTAACTTTTATTAATTACACTTTATTCATTTTGTATCCCCCCATAGGCCCCTCCCACCTATGGGACCTCCCCTCCCGTTCCCACCCTCCCCCCCCTTTCTGCTTGCATGCCCCTCCCCAAGTCCACTGATAGGGGAGGTCCTCCTCTCCTTCTTTCTGATCTTAGTCTATCAGTTCTCATCAGAAGTAGCTGCATTGTCAGCTTGGTTTTAAAGAGAATGTCTTATACTATAGCTCTGGCTGTACTGGAACTCTTGTTTTTAAAACGCGCTGGACTTGGATTTGGAGCAATCCCTATGCCAGTATCTCCTTTTAAAGGGTATCTTGAGAGAGAAGATACAGAACTCTCCAAACACTTTGAAAACCTTTGAGAGATGCTCACCATGAAAATTTTAAATAAATGGAACAGTGAGGTGGATAGATGCAAAGTCCTGGCCTTAAAGACTGTTGATGTTTAAAATTCAGTAGCGCTAGCTTACTTGAATTTCAGCATGCTTATAGCCAAGAAGAATGAGAAAGCTTTTGTGTCTGGCCCTTTCTAAAAACAGTGTAAAGTTGATCAAAGCAGCAGACTCCCTTCTGGGTATTTCTCCAAATGGCCACTGAGTGGCAGTCCAGGTAAAATTATAACAAAAAAACAACCTCGCTGAATATGTGTTCTTTTTACTAAATGGAGCTTACATAATGCTAAGCGTGACAGCATTTTCATCTCTCTGACTTGTGCCACGTGCCCACTGGAGACTAAGAAAGTAATTTTGGAGAGGTGTGCTACATGCAAAGGCTAGGCACCATTTCTTCCCTTTATGTTCTGTTTACTATGTTAGTAGGAAGAAGTTGAATGTGTGTGTGTGTGTGTGTGTGTGTGTGTGTGTGTTTTGTTTGTTTGTTTTTCAAGACAAGGTCTCTCTGTGTAGTGTTGGCTGCCCTAGAACTCTCTCTGTAGATCATGCTGGCCTTGAACTCAGGGATCTGCCTGCATCTGCCTCCCTGAGTGCTGGATAAAGATGAGAGCCACCACCGCCCATATGTGTGTATACTTTTAAAAATACAAGGTTTCAATGTGCAGTCCTGACAGGACTGGAACTCACTATGAAGAACAGGCAGAATGGCCTGGAACTCAGTTTCACATATATGTCAGTATTATATGTGGCATATATACCTCAGGATGACATTGAACTTGCTATGTAGCTGAGGATGACCCTGAACTGCTGGTCCTCCTGCTTTTACTTCCCGAGTATTGGGATTAACAGGTATCTGCCACCATGCTCCATTTTGTGTTGCTGTGAACGAAACATAGGACAAGCACTTGATTTCCTCAGCCTGATACTCATGAGTTTATGAGCAACTCATGAACATTAATCTACTGACGCTATTAAATGGCGCTTTGCAAGCTTCTGTTTTAGCTCCACAATATAGCCTAAACAGAACTAGACAAATCTTTATGTGGCATGATGGTGGAGTGATAAGGCAAAGTGAAAGAAAGTGCTGCCAGCTAGCAGACATGACAGAGCAGGGGTTGTGCTGGGAGAGGGCAGTAAGGAAATGAAATATACTGCAGCTTAGTTTGGGATATGAAGGCGACTCCTGTTCCTCATTTTGGTTCTGTTTTTTTTTTTTTTTTTTTTTTTTTTGTTAATTTAAATTTATTTTTTAAATTTATTCACTTTTATCTCCCTTGTCTCTTCGTGATCCTACCCTCCCTTCTTCTTTCCCCTCCCCCTCCCCTATTCCTCAGAAAGTGGGAGCCCTTCTCCCCTAGCAAATGACCCCAGCCTATCAAGTCTCATCAGAACTGCCTGCATCCTCTTCCTCTGTGGCCTGGAAAGGCCACCCTGCCAGGGGGAAGTGATCAAACAGAGTCCATGTCAGAGACTGCCCCTGCCCCCTTACTACTGAATCCACATGGAGACTGAGCTGCCATGGCCTATATCTGAGCAGGGGTTCAAGGTCCTCTCTATGCATGGTCTTTGGTTGATTTATCAGTCTCTGCAGGAACCCCTGAGCCCCTGGAGTTTGTTGGTCTCTTGTGGACCCTCCAGGTCTTTCTATCTCCCCTTTTCCATAAGATTCCCTGCACTCTGCCCAATGTTTGAGTTCAATCTCCTGCTATTAAGGTATTTATTTATTCAATTTATATCCCGACAGTTGCCCCCTTCCTCCTCTTCTCCTGGCCCCACCTTCCCATCCTCTTCTCCCCTCTCCTTCTCAGAAAAGTGGTTCCACTCCCCCTCCATATCAACCCACCCCAGCACATCAAGTTGCATCAGCACTGAACACATCCTCTTCCACTGCACCAGGCAAGGCAGTCATGCCAGGTGGAAGTGGTTGAAAAGCGGACAACAGAGTCCATGTCAGAGACAGCCCCTGTCCCACTTGCTCTTGGACCCACATTTAGACCAAACTGCCCATTAGTTACATATATGTAGGGAGCTTAGGTCCAGACTATGCATGCTCTTTGGTTGGTGCTTCAGTCTCTGTAAGTCCCTGTGTGCCTAGGTTAGTTGATTCTGTTGGTCTTCTTGTGGAGCTCCTGTTCCCTCTAGGTCCTTCTATCCTTTTCCACCCTAACTTTTTCACCAGGCTCCTTGAGTTCTGCTCCATGTTTGGCTGTGAGTCTTGGCATCTCTTTCTATATGCTGCTGGGTGGAGCCTCTCAGAGGACAGCTATGCTAGGCTCCCATCTGCAACCATAGCAGAATATCATCAATACTGTCAGGGGTTGGTTCTCTATGTGTCTCAGGTTGGACCAGTCATTGGTTGGACATTACTTCAATCACTACTCCTTCTTTATTTTGGCTAGTCATAATAGGCAGTGAAAATAGCCTAGATGGTGCACAGGGGTCTTTTCTGAGACTGATACTCCAACCAAGTACCATGCATGGAGATGGACTGGAACCCCTCACAGAGGTAGCCTATGGCAGTTCAGTATCCAAGTGGGTTCCACAGTAATGGGGATAGGGACTGTCTCTGACAGGAACTGATTGGCCTACTTTTTGGTCACCTCCTCCTGAGGGGGGGTGCAGCCTTACCAGGCCACAGAAGACAATGCAGCCACTCCTGATGAGACCTGATAGACTAGGATCAGAGGGAAAGGGAGGAGGACCTCCTTTATCATTGGACTGGGAGAGGGACACGGGTGGGGAAGAGTAGGATTGGGAGGGGAGGATGAAGGGAGGTACATGGGAGATACAAAGTGAATAAATTGTAATTAATAAAATAATTTAAAAAAGAATTCAATAAATATTGGATATTTAAAAACAAAACAAAACAAACAAACAAAAGAAAATAGCCTAGATGTCCTTTAACTGAAGTATGGATAAAGAAAATGTGATGAATTTACACAATGGAACACTACTCAGCTATAAAAACAAGAAAATCATGCAGTTTGCAGGCTAATGGATGGAACTAGAAAAGATCATCCTGAGTGAGGTAACCTAGACCCAGAAAGACACACATGGCATATACTCACTTGGATATTAGCCATATAATACAGGATAGCCGTGTTACAATCCACAAACCCTAATGACCCAAAGGAGGATGCTTGAATCTCACTAAAAAGGGGAAATATAATAGATCGATGAAGTGGATGAAGAGAGGGAACTGGGTATGAGATGGTGTGGAGAGAGAAACGAAGGTAGGGATCAGACGTGTGGAGAGCAGGGGCTAGGAAAGAGAAGAGAAACCTAGGGGGAAGCATATCTGTGACTAGCTGTAGACCTACAAAAGGATAGGCTCTTGTAAAGGAAATGAGGATGACTCTAGCTGAGAGTCCTTACAGCGGAGGGGATATGCAGACTGAGGTTGTCATCTTCTAGGGAGGTGGGACTCCTAGTGGAGGAAGGGGAACACCAACCCACCCAGAAAACTTTCAACCCAAAATTTACCCTGCCTACAAGAAGTGCAGAGGTTCCTTTTCCTCTTAGTTGGCCTGTGATACTCTATTAAAACTGTTATGTTCTGGATGGCAGTTAACTGCAGGCATTATGAGAAACAGTTCAATAATCCTCTGTCCCCTCTTCTCCCTGTTTCTTCCTTCTCTTTATCTACTTCATCTTCTTTCCTTTCTCTTCCCCTCTTCATTTCCTCTCTTCTTTTTCCATCTCCTTCATCTCACTTTTCTCCTTTTCCCTTCCTGTTGTTCCCCTTTCCTCCCTTCCTTCTGTTCCTCCTCCCCGTTTTCTCCTTCTCCTCCTTTATTCCATCTCGTTATTCTTCTCTACTCTTCTTCTCTTTTCTTCTTCCTCTTTGTTTTCATTTTCTCCTTTCTACTCCCCACTTTACCCCTTCTTCTCTTCTCTTTCTGATCTACTACTACCCTCCCTCCCTCTTGTCTTCCTTCTTGCCTTCTGTTTTTATCTCATTCTCTTCTTCTTCTCTCCTTCTCCTGATCCTCCAATAGTCTTTTCATAATCATATTTATTCACTCCTTGTATGCATAACTGCAGGCCCAGAGCACTAACTGTATCATCTTTAATAAAATGCAACCTAAATTCTAATGCCTATAATCTCCCAATGTGACTGTCTTATTTAGTTTTTTTCCTGTGATGAGACACCATGACCATAACAATTTTTATGAAAGAAAACATTTTAATTGGGGTGGCTTACAGTTCAGAGGTTTAGTCCATTATCATCATGGTAGGAAGCATGGTGGAGCACAGGAAGGCATGATACTGAAGGAAGAACCCAGATATTTTTATACGTATCTATAGGCAGCAGAAAAGAAAGTGAATCATTGGGTCTGGCTTGAGTTTCTGAAATGTCAAAGCCTAACCCCAGTGACACACTTCCTCCAACAAGCCACACATGCTAATGGTGCTACTTTTTGTGAGTCTACATGTAATAGCAGTACTTGGGAGGCTGAGGTAGAAGGATTACAAGTTGGAGGCCAGTCTGGTTAAGAATATGCTTTAAAACAAGCAAGCAAACAAACAAACAAAAAAGAAGACATGGGACACATTTTTGTATTGATGGAACACCATGCGAAGATACAGAGAGAAAGTGGCCCTAATCAAGACATTATAAAAGCCAGTTTTTCCAAAACCTTGATTTAACCTGCAGAACTCTGGAAACGTACACCGAGTTGTATGATTTGAAATATATATTACTTTTTCATGACACTCTAACAAACTCAAAAAAGCACAAACCCAACCATATCTCCTGTTTTGTAGTCAATGACATTCCTATTTTCACTCCATACAGGAAAATTCACTTTAGTGACCCTACAGTATCTTTCTTCCCTGGTATTCCCTTATAAATAAGACTTCAAGTTCTGGGATGTGTGTCACCTCACCTGATGCGCTATCACTTCTGAAAGTACATTTTAGCTCTCCCTGTCTTCCTTCCTTCATTATTACTATAGTACCATAAAAAAATAAGAGCATGATTACATGCAAAGCATTAACTAAATTTTATCTAATTGCTAAATAAAGTATCTTTATGAAGTACCTCCCAAAAATGTCCTCAAAATTCAACCTAGCTTGTAGCTGTTTGTTTGTCTGGTTGTTTTTAGTTTTTTAAAGTTTTTAAAAAATTCTATGTGTATGAGTCCTTTGCCTGCACCATGTGAGTGCAGTACTTGAGGAGGCCAGAGAAAAGTTTGTTTCCTGGAGCTGGAGTTACAGATGGCTGTGATCAAATATGTGCTTGCTAGAAACTGAACCTTGACCATCTGCAAAAGCAGCAAAGGTTCATAACCTCTGAGCCATCTCTCCAGCTCTGTCTGTTTGTTTGTTTGTTTGTTTGAGAGGATCTCATGTAGCTCAGACTGGTCTTGCTATTCACTAGAGGATGACCTCAAGCTTTTGATTGACTTGCCTCCGTATCCCAACTGCTGTGATTACAGGTGTCTAAGGGTTGAACCCAGGGCTTTGTATGTAATAGGCAATCACCTGAGCCACAGCTTCATCTTTAGCTCTATTTTTGCTGTTTATTTTTCGTGTGTGTTCTTTGAGACAGGATCTCAGGTCATTCAGGCTGGTTTCCCATTAAACACATGGTTAAGGGTGACCTTGGACTATTGATTCTCCTACCCACACTTGAGTGCTAAGTTTGTAAGTCTCTACCTCCATGCCTTACACCAGTATAATTGTCTGTAAACATTTGGTACTTATGGACTTAATGGTTGTGAGCCCCATGTTTAGGAGAAACCCAGGACATCCATGGCCTGTGGTAATTTGCAATTTGGCAGAGGCATGCATTTGGACTTTGTTTCTTATCAGGCTGATATGTAAAGTAAGATACCCTTGGACCTAGCCTTGTTGAACTTAGCTAATCACATAGCTTTTGCAACTCAGAGCAGGAACTCTTTTTTTTTTTTTTTTTTTTTTGCCAATACTGATGGTTTTTATTGCTGTATCCTTCAATATATATGTAAAAATTTCATAATAGCAATCACACAACTGGAAGGCCCCTTAAATCTACATTAGTATTTCCTTCCAAATTCCTTTCTATTTGGAATAATATCATTAAACATACAATCCACAAATACCTTGTTGAAAGACACCAAACATTATTCTTCTCTCTAGTTCGGCCTTTCTTTAAAAAATGTTTATTTTTATGTTATGTGTATGGGTATTTTTGCCTGTATGCATGTCAATGTGCCGTGAGCATACAGTGCCCTTAGGGGCCAGAGGAAGCTGTCGGATCCTCTGGAACTGGAGTTCCAGACATTGTTTTCCTTATATGTGGTGCAGGGAATTGAACCAGGGTCTTTGCAAGAGCAGCAAGTGCTTTTAACTACAAAATTGGAGCTTCAATCCCCCAGTTCCTTTTTTTTTTTTTTTTTTTTTCAATGCAGTTTATTCAGGAACATTGAACAATCCTCGGACCCCGGGGAAAGCCAGCCCACAGCTTAAATAGCCTCTGGGTAGCCAACCCAGGCGTGCCACGGGGGCAATGCAGATAGGTCCACATACATGGAAGCAAGCCAGATCCTCGGCCTTAGCCAAATGTGGAGTTGTTCCTGACAGAGAGCACTCACCATCGGGAAGGTGGAGGGCGGAAACCAGCTCCATCTTTAAGGCATAGCATTCTGCAGGAACTCTTAAGAAATTAGAACAGCTTTGTTCCCAATGCCTGGGGGGAAAAAAACTAACTGAAAAGAAAAGCAACTGCTAGTGTTAGAAATGGAAGAGAGCAGAAATGGTAGGATGCTAAGAAGGTAAAGATTCTTTTGCAGAACACAGCTTTATAAGGGAAATCACATACTACAGTGATCTCTGGCAATCTCTAGAGCCCCCTTAACTGCTGTAAAGAAAAAAGAAAAAAAAAGTCTTGTTTCCCAAATGCTTTTGCTCTGTAATGGCCAAAATATGTCTTTATTGTACATCTTCCTGCATCCCCCAGCATGTGATGCTTGCAAAGTACAATAACAAGAATTTGCTTCATGTAAAGAAAATAAAAGGCATCGAGTCTGTCTCTTTTCTACACATTGGAACAGTAGGTGTTCCTTAATGGAGATAAGGGTGAAACTAGAAAGTTTTGTGTCTTGTCAAGCTTTTTAAAATAGAAGTTTCCCTGTAAAGGGGGTTTGAGTGGGGTGAAAGTTATACAAAAGCCAAAGAAATATTTAGGTCAAGTGGACATGGATTTTAATTATCAGCTGCACATATTTTCAGCCTTTGTGAAATCTCTATACTGCCAGCCCCAGGTAACCACTCAATTATTGGAGTGAGGTAGAGAGGCTCTCTTCCCAGAGAAATTACAATCAGAAGTGTAGCTTATTTCAAACCTGTATCCTGAAAGATGAGACCCTGGCACAAAGCCAAGAAGGACCATCTATTTAGTCTATTTATAGAGTACTTGAACAAGGAAGCATGCTGTGTTTTAAGTTTAATGTTTAGGGTTCTCATAAGACGGTATTTTTAAAAGGAGGTAAATAATAGATACTTGACTTCACTTGAGTGGTATCTTTGTGAAATTCTTTAAGGTCCCTTTTAGCCCTTAGATCTTGTGGTTTTACATCTGAAAAAAAAATTACCTTGCTTTTTTCCTCTTATTTTTAAATGTTCTTAAACATTTAATTCTTTGTTTAAGTGTTGTGGTGTTTTAAATAGGATTGGCCCTCATAAACTCATGTGTGTGGATGCTTGGCCCATAGAAAGTGGTACCATTAGGAGGTGTGGCCTTGTTGGAGTAGGTGTGGCCTTCTTGGAGGAAGTATGTCACTGTGGGGATGGGCTTTGAGGTCTCTTATGCTCAAGCCAGACCCACTGTGACAATGTCTTTTCTTGCTGCCTACAGATCCAGATGTTGAACTTTCAGGTGCCTCTCCAGCACCATGTCTGCCTGCACATCACCCTGCTCCCTGCCATGGTAATAATGGACTAAACCTCTGAACTATAAGCCAGCCCCAATTAAATGTTTTTCTTTATAAGAGTTGCCTTGGTTATGGTGTCCCTTCATAGAAATGAAAACATAACTATGACAGAAGTTGGTACCAAGAGTGGGGTATTGCTGTGGTAGGCCAGACAATGTTTTTCTTTGGAGGGATTTGATTTTTGGACTTTGAATTAGGAAATGACTGGAATGCTCTAAGAGCTGCTTAGTGGGCCATGCTAGTAGGAACATGGAAGACAGCAGTGCTGAGGGTTATTTGAACTGTGGGGGCCTGGCTCAAATGATTCAGAGGAGAAGAATGTTAGTATGTGGCCTAGAGACTGTTCTTGTGATATTTTGGTGAAGAGTATGGTTACTTTTTGTCCTTGTCTGAAAAGTCTGACTGAGGCTAAATTGAAGTGCTTTGTATTAATTGCACTGGCAGAGGAAATCTCAAATCAGTATAGACTCTGTTGTGTGGTTGTTGGTGATCACTCTTGTAAGATTTATAATAGAAAGGTGTGATCTGGGCAAGGAAAAACATAAAATGTACAATTTGAAGAGAAATAAGGCACCAGGAAGTGGAATGGAACTAAGTCCTCTCTTCAAAGAGATAAACAGATTAAAGAAAAGCACCATGTTACATTAAATAAAGGGAGTGGTAACCTCAGGGCAAGATCCCACCCAATTAAGCTTCTAACTTGTGAAAAGGAACTAAAGAAAAGTTTAGGGTCAGGGTACAGTGGCACTTGCCTTTAATCCCAGAACTCCTTAGGCAGAGTCAGGTAGATCTCTAAATTCAAGGTCAGCCTGGTCTACAGAGATAGCTTCAGGATAGAGAAGCTTAGACAGTGATGGAAAACAGACAACTGGTGACTATGTAATAGAATGAGGGGGCCATGTCCCAGTTCCAGCAAGCATCAGAACCTGACCACTTCACCACATGGTTCTGGCTTTAGAATCAATGACAGAGGAAAGGGGTTATGGAATCTCTCTCTGTGACTAAGGAAAGCGGCTGAGGCCACATGTGTGGCAAACTTGTCACTGCAAGCAGGTCTAGAGAAGTTATTGTGTGAAACTGTGAAAGTGAAGCCTGGATTGTGTTGGAGACTCCGAGAGGTTGAAGATGCCAGAGCCGTGAGATGTCAGCCAAGGAAAGCTGCTAGCAGGGAGTGGAACCAGCCCAAGAGAAAGAAGTGTGTTGTAGACAACAAGGCTAAAAGAAGTTGGAGATCTGAAGAAAGATTTGGTATCAGACATGGAGATGCAGAGTTTGGTATTTGCCCAGCTGGTTTTTGGTCTTGCTTTGGTCCAGTATTTCCTCAGTATGCTCTCTTTCCTCCCTTTTGGAATGGTAATGTATATTCTGTGCCATTGTATGTTGAAAGTGTGTGATTTAATTTTTAAATGATTTTTATTCATTTTACATTCCAGTTGTAGCCCCCTCCCTCCTCTTCTCTCAGTCCTACTCTCCCTTATCGCCCTCCCTTACTCCTTAGAGAAGAGGACCCCTCCACCTCAGCACATCAAGTTGCATCAGGACTCTCCACATCCTCTTTTTCTGTGGCCTGACCAGGTAGCCCTGCCAGGGTAAATTGATTGAAAAGTAAGCAACAGAGTTCATGCCAGAGTAAGACCCCCTCTCCCCTTACTAGGGAACCCATAAGAGGACTGAGTTGCCATGGGTTACTCTGTGTATGAGGCCTAGGCCTAGTACATGCATGTCCTTGAATGGTGCTTCAATCTCCATAGCCTTCTCTACCCCCAGGCCCTGGTTATTTGGTTTTGTTGGTCTTCTTGAGGAGCTCCTGACCCCTCTGGGTTCTTCTATCCTTCTTCCCACTCTTCTGCAAGACTCCCTGTGCTCCACTTAATATTTGGCTGTGGGTCTCTGCATTTGTTTCCATCAGCTCCTGGGTGGAGCCACTCAGAGGACAGTTATGCTAGACTCTCATCTGCAAGCATAGCAGAGTAGTGTGATCTATTTTCTTATTTTGATTTTACAAGTGATTACAGTTAAGAGCTTGCCCTGAGTCTCAGAATAGACTTTGATCTTTGAAACAAAATTAAGACTGTTATAGAATATGGGGACTTTTGTAATTTGGGTGAATGTATTTCTGCATTGTGGTATGGCTACAAGACTCTGGGGGTCAGGAAGTTAAATATAGTAGTTTGAATGGGAATAGTCTCCAAAGACACTTGTGTTTGAATGGTTGGCCCATAGGGAGTGGTACTATTAGGAAATGTAGCCTTGTTGGAGTAGGTATGGTTTTGTTGGAGGAAGTGTGTCATTGGGAATAGGGTTTGAGATCTCATATGTTCAAGTCACACCCACTATAACAATGTCTCTTCCTGCTGCCTACAGATCCAGATATAGAACTGTCAGCTACCTCTCCAGCACTATGTCTGTATGTCTGCCTGCACACTGCCATGCTTCCAGCCATGAGGATAATTGACTAAAACTCTGAAATTGTAATCCAGTCCCAATTAAATGCTTTGTTTTATAGGAGTTGGTGTGGTCATGATGTCTCTTGACAGCAATAGAAACCCTAACTAAGACAAGTGTGTGTGTGTGTGTGTGTGTGTGTGTGTGTGTGTGTGTGTGTGCATGACTGATAACTTGTGGGAGTCCATTCTTTCCTTTAATTATGTGTGCTCTGGAGATTGAACTGGTGTTATCTGGCTTGACAGCAAGAAGCACATTTAACCCCTGACTCATCCCCACCCCCTTTTGTGAGCTAGAAGAGAGCTTTCCTTCCTTAAGTTAGTGTTATCAGAGTATTTTATCACAACAACAACAACAAAAAGACAGAAATTGGTACTGAGAAATGGGGCTATTACAGTGATAAAGCTTTGGATCTAGTTTGTATGAGTAATGTGAAACAGCGTGGAACTTTAGGCTAGCCCCTGGATGCTGTAAGCAAAAATTTATTGGGCTGTTCTGGTGGCATCTGGGAAGACTGAAGCCAGGGAAAAATCTGGACTGTGGCATCATGGCTCATGGGGTTTCAAAGTGGAACAAGGACTCTCCCTGGAACAGGGCAAGGGCTATTTGTGTGATATTCTAGCCAGGAATTCTGTTTCATCCTGCCCATGTCCTGAGATTTTGAGTGAAACTGAACATAAAAGCCACTATGCTGTAATAACTTTGGATACTAACATACTGCCTAGAGGATTTAAAAGGGAAATACAGTCAAATGACTATAAATCTATGTAAATACTTCATAATGTATACTTATAATTTGTTTTGTGTCAATCACAAAGCACACGTGGAAGGGCAGAGATATTTAGAAAACAGTTTTATATGCAATTTAGCTTAAGTGGATATAAGTAAAAATCAATTTTTATGTTTTTCAAATATTAAATATTATTCTGTAGTAGTTTCCATAATAACCACAGAAAAGATGTCAAAGAATATTCTCAAAATAGGTATGCATCATAACAAAAAAATAGTTAAACACAAAAGAAATCAGAGATGAGTGACAAGACATTGTTTTTATATACCAAAAAGTTTAAAACCATTTTATATCTAAAAAGGAATTAAGAAAATAATTCCATTTGCAGTGGTTAAAAACAGAAATATTCACTAAAAGACTTCGTGTCAGCTTTGGGCCTCCATGTGCACAGACATAGCATGCATGTGTCCATGCACCTGCATATTCACGAACATGCATCCACACACGAATACATGCCACACACACACATCACATGAGAAAAATAATCATACATAAAAGTAAACAAGCTAAATTGGAAGCCTGGTGCAGTGAGTAGTACATCCCTGTAGCCACAGTACTCATGGTACTGAGGCAGTAGGATCTCAAGTTTGAGAACAGCTTGGTTTACACAAGATCTTGTCTCAAAAATGTGCTACATAGAAATCATAAAAGTAATGAAACCGTGTCATTTGTAACATGGTTGTGACTGGACACTATTTTTAGACGAAATAGGCCAGGCACAGGAGGACAAATACAACACCGTCACATTTATATTTGGCATCTAATAAAGGTGATGTTCTAGAAACTGGGAGCAGAAGGACTGGGGATGTAGCTCACTTGATAAAGTGCCTGCCTAGTGTAAACGACAATCCACAACACCTCACCAAATGGGTGCAGAGGCACAATTCTTTAAAACTAGCACTCTGGAGGTAGAGGCAGGAGGATGAGAAGTTGAAGGTCACCTTTGGCTACGTAGTTGGTCTGAGGCCAGCCTAGGAACACGTGGCATTTTGTATAGACAACAACATTAACCGTAAAAAAGTTGAGACTAGAAAGTTGTTCAGCCAAGATGAAGGAAGTAAGGAGGAGGTGGAATAAGGAAAGTTCAATTAGTGAATGTTAAATTATAGTTAGACTAAAGGAACTCAATGACTGGCTCTTTGGTCTCCCCACCCCCGAAGGGAGGAGCAGTCCTGTTAGGCCACAGAGGAGGGTTTTGCAGCCAGTCCTGAAGATACCTGATAAAACAGGATCAGATGAATGGGGAGGAGGTCCCCCCTATCAGTGGACTTGGAAAGAGGCAAGGTGGAGATGAGGGAGGGAGGGAGGGACTGGGAGGGAATGAGGGATCGGGACACGGCTGGGATACAGAGTTAATAAAATGTAACTGATAAAAAAAATAAAAAATAAATAAATTATAGTTAGACTAAAAGGTCTGCTGTTCTACTGCATAGAGTAACCATAGGTAACAATTATGTACTTTATATTTTAAAAGCCTAGAAAAAAAAAAAACCTTTTGAATTTCAGCTTTCACCACAAAAGGATTATAAATTTTTGTGGAGAAAGGTACATTTATTTTTATTTTTAAAACGTTTTCAGCCTTCTGAGACAGTGTCTCACTATCCAGACCGGAGGTCCTTGAGTTTGCACCAAGCCTCCTTTCTTACTTTCCCAAGTGCAGATTACATTCCTCCTACTTTCAACCATGCTCAGCAGAAAAGCTATAACTACATTGATTTACAAATCACACACTGTATTCATGTATGTCATCGCCCATAGTGTTCTATCAACATGTGCCAACTTTATTTTACATTTTAGCATATGTGCTGGTTAGTTTTTGTCCACTTATAGTCACTTGGGTGGAGGGAAGAAGTCCAGTTGAAAAAGAGGCTCAATCAGACTGGCCTCTGAGGCATTTTCTTGATTGATGTTTGATGTAGAAGAGCTCAGGCCACTGTGGGTGTTGCCACTTCTGGGCTGGTGGTCCAGGAGTGGTATATGAGAGCAAACTGAGCAAGCTATAGGGAGCAAGCCAATAAGCAGCCTTTCTTTAGAACCTCTGCTTCAATACCTGCCTCCAGGTTCCTGCCCTGCTTGAGTTCCTGATTTGACTTCCCTTTGTGGATTATAAACCGTAAACTGAAATAAACCCTTTCCTCCCCAAATTACTTTTGTTCATAATGTTTATCAGAGCAAGAGATAAGTGAACTAACACAGCTAGGAAAGTGAATTTAAGAGAATAAATACCATAGTTTTAGTGATTTTTTTAAATAAATAGAAAATCACCCACCACTTTATTTTGAATTTCAAGGAACTCCAAATAGCCAAAATAATCTTGAAAAATAATGGAAATGGATGGCTCAATTAAAAAAATTTAAATATTTTCTCTCTCTCTCTCTGTCTCTCTCTCTCTCTCTCCCCCCCGTGTGTGTGTGTGTGTGTGTGTGTGTGTGTGCATGTGCCATTGTGCGCACATGAAGCTCAGAGCACAACCTGCAGAATAGGTTCTCTCCTTCCATCATCTGATGTTCGGGAACTGAACTCAGATTTTCAGGCTGGTGGCAAGCACCTTTACCCACTGAGCCTCCTCATACCCCCCCGCCCCCGTTTGTATTGCAAGTTCGGAACATACTACAGAATTACTGAAAGGAAACCGTGTGTTACTGGAGTGAAAGTAGACACATAGATCAGTGGGGTGGAATCAAATGCTCAGAAATATAGGAGGAGGAAGGAATCAGGAGGGGAGGAGGGAGGGAACTACAGGGGAAGATACAAAGTAAATAAAGTGTAATTAATAAAAAATCATTAAAAAAATCATTAAAAAAAGATTGATTTAACCACCTGGGCTCTTTTGTAATTTGGTATAATTTTTGCTATTAAAAATAGCCATCATAAGTTTTCACATAGAATATGAACATTTTCTTAAATTTATGATTTATTGTTATAAACCTGTGTGTGTGTGAGAGAGAGAGAAATGTGATGTGTGTGTGAGTGTATGTGTATGTGGTGTGTGTGTATGTATGTATGGCATGCTGTGTATGGTATGGCATGTGTGCGAGAGTGTCTATCTGTGTTGTGTGGTATGGTGTGGTGTGTGGTGTGAGTGTGTGAGTGTCCATGCGTGTTGTGTGGTGTAGTGTGGTATGTGTTCAGGCTCATTCCTAGATCTACTTTGTTGGGAGCTTTTATAATGAAAGCATATAGAATCTTGCCGAATGTTTCTGAATCTACTGAGAAGACTACGTAGGGATTGTCCTTCATTCTGTGAATGGAGTGTATCACATTTCTTACTTTTCATGTGTTAACCTGTCCTTGCATCCCAAGAATAAAGATCACTTATTTTTGGTTCATGAAAAAAAATTTACCTTCATATACCTTTTTTTTTGTTATATTTTTGACAATGGCACCAAGAACACTTAGTGGAAAATGGTAAATATTGCTAAGAAAGCACAATATCCTCATGTTAAAAATGCTATTGGGCCCATCCCTTATAACTCATTGTTATTTGAATCTGAACTGTCCCTTGCTGGTTCTTATTTTCAATGCTTGCTCCTGATTGGTGTTACTGTTTTGGTAGGCTCTGTATAGTCTAGGAGACCAGACCTAGCAGGAAGGAGCTAGGTCATGGAGGATGGGCCCTTGGAGGTATACTATCTCAGCTGCTCCTTCTCTCTTTGTCTCCTAGTTCACTGCCAGGTGAACTAGCTGCTGCCATATGCTCCCACTTCTTCAGAGAGAGAGTCACTATACTATGCTTTGCTGCCATTTTGCCTTTGCTGCCAGGATCAGCTGTGGCCCTCAGAAACTGCAAGCCGAAACAAGTCTTTGCTCTCTTAAGTTGCTTCTGTTGGGTCATTTATCACAGTGAGGTGAAATATATCTAATAAATACTACATACAACAATTAAGATGGACCAAAGACCTAAAGGTAAAAGCTGTGATCAGCACTGATCACAGTGTTTGCTGCAAATATGGTCTGTTCCCTGGACAAAGCTGCTGCCCTTTTTCTCTACAATGGCTAGGCAGAAGCATCAAAATCATGTAAATTGGCAGGCATGCAATATAGGCTAGTGGTTCACAAATGCCAGCTCAGAGGCAAAGCTGGTTGCATCAGCTTCACCAGAAGAGCTTGAAGAGATGCAGAGGAGGGGTAGCAGAGGAGGGGTATTAGCCTTGCCAGGCCACAGAGGAGGACAATGCAGCCAGTCCTGATGAGACCTGATAAGCTAGAGTCAGATGGAAGGGGAGGAGGACCTCCCCTATCAGTGGACTTAGAAAGGGTCATGGGGGGAGATGAGGGAGGGATGGTGGAATTGGGAGGGAATGAGAGAGGGGGCTACAGCTGGACTACAAAGTGAATAAACTGTAATTAATATAAAAAAGAGAGAGATAGAGGAGCAGACTGCATGATATTCTCAGTCAAGAGTTTGAGAGTGGGATTCAGAGCTTCCAGTGTGAAAGTTCCTCAGGACAATAAATCTGGAGGCAAAGCCAGGGTGGGGAATCACTCTTTCTGGGCTTGAACCTCAGAAAGGAGGTTGGGACTAGAGCTCTTGGGCAGAGACAAGTAAATATGTGGGAGCAGTTCTCTGCAATGTGATTTTGAGTGTTTAAAATGACTTCTTCCCAAATGTCTAAATGCAGTGCATCTTGACTCTGGGTTCCATCTTGTCTTTCCATACTAGTTGCTACTCTGCTGTGGTTGATTACAAGGAAGACCTTGAAAGTGGAACTGTGCCAGTAAAGTGCCTAGGTGGTCTTCAAAAGGGCCAGATTTATAAATATTTGGTTCTGCTCTTGCACACAGATTTCAGCATGTAGTAATTCTAAAGCACAGTTCTTTGAATTGGAGCTTACAGTGTGTGTCTGTAATCAGAACACTTAGGGGGTAGAGGCAGAAGGATCAGAAATTCAAGGTTATACTCTAGTAGATAGGGAATTTGGAGATCAGCCTTGGCTACATGAAACCATGTCTCAAAGGAAAATAGACACTGTGAAGGTTTAGAAGTATTGCACTAAGGTAAATTATGTAGGCTACTTAACATATACACATGAGCAACACTAAATGAACAAAGCAGTTGTATTCATAAATTTATACATTACATATGAAAATGTATAATTGAAGGCTATGAATTTGGAAGGAATAGGGGAGGGGGACACAAGAGGAGCTGGAGAGAGATGAAGGAGGGGGAAGTTATGTAAATACAGTATTTATATATGAAAATTTCCTAAATAAATGTTAAAAGTAGACCTTAAATTAAAATATAATATTTAAAATCTCAAAAATATTAAGATTCATGTATATAATATATCCAGATATGAGAATACATATTATCAACATTCAAGAGTAAATTTCTTTGTCCATAGGAAAAATTTTCACTGTGTTCATGTAATTAGCGTCTCCAATATGTAACGTGAACTATTTTTTAAAGTGAACTATTTTATATATAATCATATATATAACTAGAGTGACACTATTAATATTTCATTACTTTTTTCTGATATTTAAAATAAATTTTATTTTGGAAAAATCATTTGATAAAATGTTATTTTTATAAGATCTCTAAATTCTATATGTTTGTATTCTATATAAAAATGGAGTTCCCTTATTTCAATAAACTGTTTTGCTATAATTCAAAAGCATACAAAATCTAATTACATTATACTTTATATTTAAGTTCTATATTCTGCATTTGATGCTCCAAAGATCACACTCAAAATAATTTAGAAAAACATAAAATAAAATAAAAAACTTATCTGATTATGAGCAAATTAGTAATAATAAGTAGAGTTCCTGAGCATGTCCATTTTCAGTGTAATTCTGTTCAAGGAGCCAGAAGATCTGGATTTAATCCAAATAACTGCAGAAGTTTGGCTTTGGGAAGGCAAACTTCCCAAAGGCAATGCATATCTTTCTACAGTAAGATGTGTGCACTAGCAAAAGCCCTGTGAAGTTAAAATGGGAATTAAAAACAGCATTGTATGTAAAAGCATATAAGCAATGCCTAAAATAAACATATCAAATACATGCTTCTAAAAAGAGAGATGTGGGCTAGAGCACCTCAGATATGATGGGGCAGGCAGATCACAAATGCCTTTTCTTTACTATGATAAAACATTTTACCCAAAATGTACCTAAAGTAGGGTGAGGCAAATGATATGCTCAACCTGCAAGCTAATGTTAATGTCTCTTTCTTCAGCTTTGTTCTGAGTGCCTTAGCCTGACTCACTATGATCTTAAAATGTGGATTTCTTAGACTTTAAAGGTTCCATCCATCCTTGATGCCTCATCAGCAGATCATTAATCTGCAGCCAAAGTGTGCAGAAGTTGGATGAGTCTTATGTAGGATCCCTAGGTAATGATGGTATGGTTTCTGAGAGATGGGCCAATGAAATGGACAGTCTCAGATGTCATTCATCAGACATCTTCCATTTATGTTTGAGACAGAGTTTCTTAGAACTTTGCCAAATAAGCTAGACTAACTGACCAGCTTCCAGAGATCTGTATGTCTCTGTCTCCCATCTCATCACTACTAGAAAAAAAAAATCCAGAAAACTACTGGACAAGTCTAATGTGATGATTCTCTGGGAGTGAGGCTTCAGGGGATATCCAGATCCTTTATTTCCTCCCCAGTAGCTGTTAGGCTTGTCTAGTTTTCTTGACTACCATGGACCAGGGGAGAATGACACTGGCATTGAGCTGGTTAAAACCCAATGAAGATGAAGGGGCCATTAACCCTTTCTCAATATAACCCCATTGAATACATCTCTGCTTTTCTCTATCAATGGCCTTTTAAATTAGCATATTGAGGATGGGTGGTAGACCCTAGTTGTTAGGAATGCCAGGCCCCCAGCTCTGATTTTAACAGCTGCAATAACACCAATGATCATTAAACAGACTATATCTTCTTAAATCCAAAGCAAGCAATGGGATGGTTCTTCTAAATTGGAGTCTAGGAAAACAAAATTCTCTTCAGTTTCTGTCACTGCATCCCTCCAGGCCTGCAGCCTTTTGAGCTCAATAGTTCAGTTCTGCTGGGAAGCTCTACTCTGGGTCACAGTACACTATTAAAATCACTAGGAAAATTTGATATAGAAGGAAGTGTTAGCACCAGGTTTTCACTTAGATATAGTAGAAAAAAATCCTGTGTGAGTTTTTGTATATCTGTGTGTGTGTTTGTGTGTGGCATATTTGTTCCTGTGTGTTGTGTGTGTATGCTTGCTTATCCTTCTGTCATTTATGGATGAAAAGTAAGCGACCATCTGGCCTGAGGTGGTGTTCATTGTTGGTATGGACAAGAGATGAAGTCCATACTTAAACTGGGGAAAGGAACTCAACAGAGGGGCATTTGAGATGTCTCAGTATATTCTTGTGACATAGAACACCCCCATTGATGCAGAACTATATGGAAGCCTAACAAAGACGCCAGATAGCCTGATCTTTGTCTCTGTCTGACTTTGAGGCAGAGTTGTAAACTGTGTGTCCAAGCACTGAAGTTATCTCCTAACACACAGTAAAATGGTAGATAGCTTGAGAGCTTTACTGGTCGAGGAGATTAAACATTAGCCGATGGTGAAGCAAGGCAGACAAAAACTTGAGTGGCCTCAAACATTGAAGATTACAGACTTAACAGAGTTCATTTTGCAAAGCCATTCAACAAACAAATAGCAGCAATAACAAAGAAGAAAAAGAGAAACAGTAATTAACCCCACAGGAGGATTAGATTTCCAGGATTGTCATATTATAATATTTAAAGCATCTAGCTTTCAATACAAAGCTCAAAGGTCCACAAAGAACTAGAAAAATATGGTTCCTTCCTTATGAGAAAGGACTATTAAGTGAAATCACCAGGTTCCTAGAAAGAAAAGAAAAAGTTGTGGCGCTGGAGAGATGGTTCAATGGTTTAAACGTACTGCTCATCCAGAGGCCCCAAGTTTATTTGTAGTAGTCACAAGGGGTGGCTCACAATGGCCTGTAGGCTTCTACCTCCACATCCAGGGAATCTGACATCTTCTTCTAGCTATCAACGGCAACTCCGCTCACAGGCGCATACCCCCAAACGGGTACCACAGCCACATATTATATGTTGTATATTATACATTACACATTTCATATTATATACTATATTATGCATAATACGTTATATTATATATGTATATTTAAAGAAAAACATACCGTGAACTTAAGGGGTAACTTGTATGTGACATGGAGAGAGGGGGAATTGATACAATTCTATTTGATTAAAAGTAAAGTGTTTTAAAATTTAAATGAAAATAGTACTGATAATAGCGTTGAAATAATAAAATACATAAGAATCTACTCAACAAATGAGCTTGAAACTTTTACACTGAAAAATGTAAGACACTGTTGCATGAAATTAAAGAAGCCCCTAATGAAATTTGACATACCCTGTGTTCATGTATTGGAATACTTAATATTTTGCTAGTAACAATACTCTGAAAATGAGTATACAGAATTGGTGTATTAAAGGTCCATTGGCCTTTTTCTTAAATTAAAAAACAACAACAACAACAACAACAAACTGATCCTAATAGCCATGTGAAAATGCAAAGGACTTAAACTGGCTGAAAATGTATCCATTCAAATGTTCCTCAGAGAATCCGAGATAAAACTACTATGTGCTATACCAGCCCTGGGACTATATGTAATGTCCAAGACACAGAACTAACTACCTCAGACAACTATCAACACGTGGACAGATAAGGTAACTGTGCTGTTCATAATGGAGTATTACTCAGCCATTAAAAAGAATGAAATGATGTCATTGCAGAAACTTACATAGAAGTAGAAATCAGCCTTGTCAGGCCACGAGGAGGACAATGCAGCCAGTCCTGATGAGACTTGATAAGCTAGGGTCAGATGGAAGGAGAGGAGAACCTTCCCTATCAGTGGATTGGGGGAAGGGCAGGGAGCAGATGAGGGAGGGAGGGATTGGGAGGGAATGAGCAAGGGCTACAGCTGGGATACAAAGTAAATAAACTGTAATTAATATAAAAATAAATTTAAAAGGTACAAATCATTATTTAAAGCAAATTATGACAGATTCGAGAAAAAGAAATGTGTTTTCTCTTACATGCAGAATTAACAGATACACATTTCACCCTTCACCCTTATCACTTGATGGCTGCCTTTCTTGCCTGTCTGTCCTAGACACTATGGCAGGATGTCATGAGTCTCCCTGACTTGAGATTTTCCTTGTTTTTTAGGCCTCTCGAGTAGCTTAGCTTCAAACAGTTGGCACATAGCTATTGCACTCTAAGATACAGGAAGCAAAAAAAAATTCTTTTTATTTTTGAGACAGTGTCTCACATAGCCCACACTGGCCTCAAACTTGATATGTAACTAAAAATGACCTTGAACTCCTGATCCTTCCATTCCACCTTCTGAGTGAAGCATCACACTTCATTTATGTGGTTTTGACATCAACCTCTGTACATGCTAGACAAGAACTCTGCCAACTAAGCTATAGCCCTTAGTCCCCATATGGATTTCTTTGCCAGTGTGTCCTGCCATATACAAGTCACACCAAATCCTCCTACTTGATTTAAGGCCAATGAGAACTGCATGTTAGTCCTGTAGCTAGGACTGCCAGTTGGGTGTCATCAAACCTACCTGGCTTCCATTGTGTTTGAGATTTCGGCCTCCCCACTCCGACCCAGGATTGAAGATGTAGGTTATTTCTTAGTTTTCTTTACATGGTTTTAAAAAATGTTTTTGTTGGTTCTTTGTGAATTTTATATCATGCCCTCAATCCCACTCATCTCTCCTCTCCTCATACCTGCCCTCCACTCTGCAACCTCCCCCTCAACAGTGTAAAAAAGATCTCATTGTAGAAGCTGTAGTGTGTCACAGTGTGTCTCACAGTATACCCTTTTGTTCACACTTTTTTGCTTGCAAATGTTCATTACAATGACTCCTTGGTCTGGCTAGAGGCCTCTGGCTTCTGCTATACTATCAATACTGGAACCTCGATGGGACTCCTCTCAGATACTCCATTGTTGCCCTGTGTCATGGAGATCTTGTCCATAGCTTAGATCTGTAGGACCAGCCCCTTCATGCACTCCAGCAGTTCATCAGCGGGGTAGATGTTGGGGTGGGCCAATTCAAATCCCTGGATCTGGGCCTGAGAGGTATCTGAGCTGGTCACCCTGCCAGCTCTCCTGCTCTCACACTGTGGGGCTGGCTCAGGAGCAACCTCAGTGCCATATCTACTGTGCTACCCAATCAAGGTGCAGGGCCAGTGAGGAACGTGGCCAGTTCTCACACTCTCATAGCACCTGGGCCATCTCTCCTGCCTGCCCTAAGTAGTGAGGAATGTGGGAGGAGAGGAGGGCATCTCTCCCTCATCAAAGCCACCACACAGCAGTCAAGAGACAAGGCTGCTGTCCTCCACTCACACCCTTGGTGCCAGCTCACCCACAAACCTCACATCCAGTGTTAGCGCTACTGTGTTGTCCAGGCGAGGTGCAGGGCTCGCTCTTCTGAGTGCTGCACTAGGTGAAGGATAGGGACAGCTCTCCCACTATGATGACCCCAGGGCCAGTGTCTGTCATAGGTGGCAAAGGGTATGAGGGGGGCATCTCTCCTTCACCCATGTCACCACATGGCAGACAACTGGTGGGGTCAACTCTCCTGCTCTCATGACCTGTCAGAGATGGTAAGGGGCAAGGGGGAGGAGGGTATCTTTCCCTCATGCATGCCATCACGCTGGAGACAGGGCCACTTCTCCCACACTCATACCCTGGTGCCAGTTTGCTCAATACTTTTGCAGTGTGCAGGGTCCTGTTCTCCCAAGTACTGTGCTGGCTAGGGGTGGAGTCAGCTCTCCTGCTCTCATGTCCTCAGGGCCAGCATTCCCCAGGATGCCCAGGTGAGGGGTGGGACCGGTTCTGTACATCCCTCTGACCTGGGTTGTCTGCCTGGTGTTTGGTGGTAACAGGCTCCTGCTACTGCTGGGCCATGACCCCAGAGATGGCTCCTGGAATCAGCACAGGCCAGGACCCAACTATGGTTCGGGTAGCTACTCACATCAGGCTGTTCCTCACTTCCCTCAAGTCTCCAGTTCTGCTTCTCTTTATTGTGCCTACATCCTTCTGTTTCTCTTTCTCTTCTATTTCTCCACCACTTACTTGTTTCTCTTTGTGGAACCTGGGGTCTCTGAGTGTCTGCGGTCTTCTGAAGAGTGATCTTTGGGATGCTATACCCTGCTCATGCAGATGGTACTGGGAAGGGGTGGTTTAGAGCATGTTCTGCCCTCCTCAAAGCTTGTGTGGCACCAGACTGGTTGTCATCTCAGGCTAGCTCCCTGTCCAGGTCCTGTGGTGCCTGTCAGATGGCTGTCTTGGGCTTATGCCTTGCCTAGGCTGCCCAAGTGACCCCATGAGAGGGTTGCCTGTCTTGGACTCACTCCTGCCCTGGACCCATGGTTCCAGGCTAAGTTCTTCTAGTCTCCATTTTGCTCCTCACCCTGAGAGCCTTCTGGGCCTGCCTGACACCAGGCTGGTGGTCATCTCAGGCTCGTTTTTTTGTTTGTTTGTTTGTTTGTTTTCACGGACTGATTAGGCTACTAATCATTCTGATGTTTATAGGTCAGAGCACTGAGTGTGGACCTAGCCTCTCTCCTCTCTGCTGCCTACTGACACACATGTGACACCGCAGCCACGCTTGCAATGCTTCTAGGGGCAATTCTGTGTGGCTTTTTGACTTCTTTATACTTTTAGCAGTTCTATAACCTCTTTCTTGGTTCCCCATCCTCAGAATATATGATCAGCTTTACTGGCAGATGCTGCCAGTTCACAAGGTTACATGGAAGAAACTTCTACTCCACCATTTTATCTCTAGCCCAAGAAATTTTCTTTTGATGTCTGTATTCAAAGGCAGAATCTGAGTCATACTTCTAGGTGAGGTGGCACATGCCTATAATTGCAGCACTCACAAGACTGGGAAGGAGAATTGCTGTGAGTTCAAGGCCAGGATGAAACATATAAGTGTAGTCTTGTCTCAAAAGAAACCAATAGGGGTAATATTTCATTGGAGAATTTGAGATTTTTTTAGAGCTATTTTAAATTTAAGGGATAGTTGGATCTCTGAGCATAGAAATGCATTCCCACAATCCCAAGCACAGTAGAGATAGATGCAAGAGGATCAGGAGTTCAAGGTCAGCCTTGGCTATTAGAAACCCAGTCTAAAAAGAAAACCACCAAAGACTAACAAACAACACAACAAAACCAAAGAAACCAGGAGATGCCTCAGTCAGTAAAGAGCAAGAACCTGGCTTTGATCCCCAAAGACACATAAAATGTGAGACATGGTAGTGCACATTTATAATCCTACTGCTGGGGGCATGGAAAAAGTAAGTCCTGGGACTCCCCCTCCAGCCAACCTAGCCTACTTATCAAGACCAAGGTTAATGAGAATCTCTGGCTCAAAGGAGGCCAACAACATTTCAAAGATGACACTAAGATTGTTTTCTGGCCTTCACATGGGCTCACACATGCATTAAAACAAAGGCAAACAACACACACATATGGAAATAATGAAAGCATTTTGGCAATTTGAAGAGGTTTCATCTATTTTTCAATTAAAAATATAGAATTGAGGGGTCTGGGGAGAGGGCTCAGTGGTTAAGAGCATTGTCTGCTCTTCCAAAAGACCTGGGTTCAATTCTCAGCACCCACATGTCAGCTCACATGTCTATAATTCCAATTCCAAGGGATCTGACACCTTCACACTAATGCATAAAAAATAAAATAAAATAAATTTAAAAATATATATAGAGAGAATTGAATGCTTACATATATTATTTAATAGTTATTGCAGAGGAAAAAGGGAAACTTTGAAAATATTAAATAATAGGTTTTAAAATTAAAAATCTTTTTATAAGCCTTTTATTTCTGAGTGGGAGACTATTGTGTTGCTTATTTTTTGTTTTCTTTTAAAGAATTGAACTGAACAAAGGCAAATATTTGAGCAACTTTATCCAAATCTAGACTGGACCAGAATGGCAGTGGGGCAGAACTACACCAAGTAAATCAAGTCAGGCAGGAGCAGGGATAGACCCTTTCTTAGTTAACATTTTCTTTTAGTAGGAAGAAAACAGATTTAATAAATATGCCACATGAGCAGAGAGCTGGACAGTATCAAGACTGTCTGCCTTGACATTCCACTCACTGTGGAATTTTGGCATTAATTTTGATGGCTTAGTAACATGATGTTTAAATGGTACTTGCCGTAATTTTTGAGGTTTCCAGTGCCCTGACAGTTTTGTGCCCACAATGAATGCCTCACTTGCCTCACTTTAATTTTGACTGTTAAGGTCTTTCCAAGTTTGGTCACCTCCTGTTCAATGCCATAGTATCTTTAGCTTTTAAAAACTGGGGTCTTAAGGAAACATTGGCTGACTTCAAACACCTTTATGTAGCCGGATGACCTGAAACTTCTCATCCCTCTGCCTCTGTGCTCTGATGCTGGGATTACAAACCCGAAAACCCATTTGGTGCTTAGAATCAAAACGAGGGTTTCAGGAATGCTAGGTGAACACTCTGGTGACTGAGCTCTAATTCTAAACCCAAATTTATGCAATTATATTCTAAAAGAACATACCGGGAAAATGGGAAAATGGTGGCAATAGCAAAGTTTTTTTTAATTATTAATTAATTACACTTTATTAATTACACTTTATTTACTTTGTATCCCCCCCATGGTTCCCTCCTCCTCCGTCCCAATCCCTCCCTTCCTCCACCCTCTGCATGCATGCCCCTCCCCATGTCCACTGATAGGGGAAGACTTCTTTTCCTTCCTTCTGATCCTAGTCAATTAGGTCTCATCAGGAGTGGCTGAGTTATCTTCTTCTGTGGCCTGGTAATGCTGCTTCCCCCTCAGGGGGAGGTAATTAAAGAGCAGGTCAATCAATTCGTGTCAGAGACAGTCCCTATTCCTATTACAATGGAACCCACTTGGATACTGAACTGCCATGGGCTACATCTGTGTAGGGGTCTTAGGTAATCTCCATGAATAGTCCTTGGTTAGAATAGCAGTCTCAGGAAAGACCCCTGTGCTCAGAATTTTTGGTTCTGTTGCTCTCCTTGTGGAGTTCCTATCCTCTCCAGATCTTACTGTTTCCCACTTCTTTCCTAAGATTCCTTGCACTCTGTCCAAAGGTTGCCCATAAGTCTCAGCATCTACATTGATAGACTGCAAGGCAGAGCTTTTAAGAGGTCCTTTGTGTAAGGCTCCTGACTTGTTCCCTCTTTTCTCCTTCTGATGTCCAGCCTCTTTGCCTTTCTGGATAGGAATTGAGCATTTTAGCAAGAGTCCTCCCTCTTGATTATTTTCTTTAGGTGTACAGATTTTACATGCAGAATCTAGCCATGGGACTAAATGACATCTGACCATCACCTTCTGCGGGGTTATTATTTCCAGGGCTTGTAGCCACAGTCCAGTAATGCTAGTGGTCACTGCTTTGCCTTTTTCAAAAGTTGTTTCTATTCTTTTGCCTTTAGGGTGATTAGACATTGTCTTTGAGAGCCAGAGGCCTGCCAGAAATTGTCTTCAGAAACTCATTCTGTGGTCAAGAACACTGAAGCCCCAAATGGAGCTGATAGCCATTCTGTCATGAACCAAAGCTGAAGCAGCAAGCCAGGTCTCCGTACTTCTGGGTCAACACCTGTGTTTTCTTGACTGTTTGTACAGACGGTTTCAATACTGTTTCATTCAAGTAAGCTTGATAAACAATCACTAAAACTGCATTTCTCCCTGCTTTTGATGTTTTGAAAGTAGGACATTGAGAGAGTCAATTTTCTCGGACTTCAACATCAAATAGTCTCACATCGTCTTCCTTTCTCTGACATCACTGTCTCAGTACCTTTGGCAAGCTTCTTTTGTCTCTGTGCTTCTGATTCTATTTTTTTTTTCAATGCAGGAATAGCAGGATTTACCTTATGTGGTAACAGCGAGGCTGAAGCAGGCTAATGTCCATATAGTACTGTGAGCATTGCAGCTTATAAAATGTAACTGTAATTGGGCTGAGGATGTAGCTCAGTTGGTAGAGTGCTTGCATGAAACCCTGGGTTTGATCCCCAGCATCTCATAACAACTGTAGTGCGCACCTATAATCCGCTTGGAAGGTAGAGGTAGGCGTGCCAAAAAAATCGAAATTATCCTCAGCTACATGCAGAGACTGAGGGCTGGCTGGCTGTTTTTTGTGGGTTTTTGAAAGTCCGTGCATCTGGATACTTTTTATATTGAGTTGACAAAAGCTGCAGTCATTTGGGAAGAGGGAACCTCAATTGAATAGGTTTCTAGCAGATTGGCCTATGGGCAAGAACTGTGGTACTGACTGATGGTTTATGTGGGAGGGTCCAGATCACTGTGGGTGGCACCACCCCTGGGCTGGTGGTGGTTCTGGGTTCCATAAGAAAGCAGGCTAAACAAGCTCTGATGAGCAAGCCAATAAGCAGCACCCCTCCATGTCCTCTGTATCTTCTCCTGCCTCCAGGTCCTTGCCCTGTTTAAGTTCCTGCTTCAACTTGAGTTCTTGCCTCAATAATGGACTTTGCCACAGGACTAAACTAACATAAACGCTTTCCTCCACAAGTTGCTTTTGGTCATGGTGATTATCACAACAATAAAAGCCCCAACTAAGCCACCTGCAGAACAAATACAAAGATGCAAAGCTGAACCCATGGACAGGAGTATTAAGAGATCTGAAGCAGCATCAGCAGCAGATGAAGTACAAATCCTGCCTCAAATCTATTTTTGCCACCAACAGAAAGGAAATACCATAAACTACATTTTAGGGACTGTCACTGAATGTTGAGATGTGTATGAAACTATAATAATGGTTTCAGAAGTAGAGTTTATGTGTTTTTGTTTTCTCAAGCCTGCAAGAGCTGTACCCAAATATGTCAAATTCACTCTGCAAAAGACTCCTATATTATTTGCTTTCATTAAAATGTTTTGTTTTCACAAGTGACAACACATGCTGGAGAGGATGTGGAGGAAGTGGAACCCTCCTCCATTGCTGGTGGGAAAGTAAACTTGCACAACCACTTTGGAAATCAATCTGGCGCTTTCTCGGACAATTAGGAATAGCGCTTCCTCAAGATCCAGCTGAGAATATATTCAAAATATGCTCAAGTATACAACAAGGACATTTGCTAAACCATGTTTGTAGCAGCTTTACTTGTAATAGCCAGAATCAGGAAACAACCCAGATGTCCTTCAATTGAAGAATGGATATAAAAATTGTGGTACATGATAAGCTAGGATCAGATGGAAGGGGAGGAGGACCTCCCCCATCAGTGGACTTAGAGAGGGGAAGGAAAGAGATTAGGGAGGAAGGGTGGGACTGGGAGGGAATGAGGGAGGGTGCTACAGCTGGGATACAAAGTAAATAAACTGTAATTAATATAAAAAGTTAAAAAAGAAACTGTAATTAACATACATAAAGAAAAATGAAAAAAATTGTGGTACATTTACACAACGGAACATTACTCAGCAATTAAAAACAAGGAAACCATGAAATTTGCAGGTAAATGGTGGGAACTAGAAAAGATCATCCTGAGTGAGGTATCCTAAGAAGGGGAAACACACACATGGTACATACTTACTTATAAGTGGATATTTGACATATAATATAGGATAATCATACTAAACTCTGTACACCTAAGGAAGCTAAGCAAGAAGGAGGACCCTGGATAAGATGCTCAATCCTCATTCAGAAAGGCAAATGGGATAGACATCAAAAGAAGGTGAAATCAAGGAACAAGACAGAAACCTACCCACAGAGGGCCTCTGAAAGACTCTACCTAACAGGGTATTAAAGCAAATGCTGAGACTCTTAGCCAAACTTTGGGCAGAGTTCAGGAAATCTTATGAAAGAAGATAGATAGAAAGACCTGAAAGGGACTGGAGCTCCACAAGGACCAAAAGTCTGGGCACAAGGGTGTTTTCTGAGACTGATACTCCAACCAAGGACCATGTATGGAGAGGACCTAGACTCCTTGCTCAGAGGAAGCCCATAGGCTGTTCAGTTTCCAAGTGGGTTCCCTAGTATGGGAGGCAGGGTTTGTCTCTGACATGAACTGATTGGCCTGCTCTTTGATCACCTCCCCCTGATGGGAAGCAGCCTTACCAGGCCACAGAGGAAGACTATGAAAGACAGTCCTAATGAGACCTGATAGACTAGGGTCAGATGAAAGGGGAGAAGGACCTCCCTTATCAGAAGATTGGGGAAGAGGCATGAGAGGAGAAGGGGAGGGAGGGCAGGACTGGGAGGGGATGAGACAGGGGGCTACAACTGGGATACAAAGTGAATATATTATAATAAATAAAAAAATTTAAATGTTTTATGTTGTTTCTTTAGTTCTCGGTGTTTGTGCCCATGGAAGTCTGGTAGAGCAAAGGTGCTAATGGCTGAATTCTTGCTGATATTTAATATTCTCTCGATTTGGTATGTTAGTGTGTCACTAACTCCTAAAGAAAGACACAGATTTGGAGTGTTCTCACTCTGGCAAACTTTTTCTAAATGTATGTTTAAGCTGAAATAGATTTAGTGTGTGTGTGTGTGTGTGTGTGGTGTGTGTGTGCTCACAGTGTGCATGTGGAATAAGTCAGAGGACAGCTTACAGGAATCATTCCACCTTTCCATGGGCCCCTACGAGTGAATTCAAGCCACTAGGCTTCCATGGCAACTGCCTTTAGCCATATTAAAAATTATTTTTGTAAATTCTGTGAGAATTTTATACAATGTATTTTGATCATATTCACCCTACAACTCCTCTGTAGCACTCAACTTCATGATCTCTACTTTAAAGATGTTT
The DNA here is from genome assembly GCF_030254825.1 of Meriones unguiculatus. Classification (NCBI taxonomy): domain Eukaryota; kingdom Metazoa; phylum Chordata; class Mammalia; order Rodentia; family Muridae; genus Meriones; species Meriones unguiculatus. The sequence continues at coordinate 121,523,527 of NC_083369.1, forward strand.
TAAAATGTCCATTGCAATATAATTACATCATCCCCCTCATTCCTTTTCTGATTGAGTCCAATTTGTGCTGCTCAGATACTCATGGGTGTAGAGACTGCCTTTGAGCATGATTGACCCACCAAGGGTTATGTATTAAGTAAAATTAACTCTCCCATTATTCCCAGCAGGTATGAATGGCCAATGGCTCTAAAACTACAGGGGAGATTTCTTGCCCCACGTGGTAGGATTTTGTCTGGCTTGAGCTTGAGTATGTATTGTGCATGCTGTGACAATAGCTGTGAATTCAGGTCTATACCTGCCGTGTTGTGTCTGGAAAACAGTTTCCATGTAGTCACCCACCAGTTCTGTCTCTTAGGATATTTATATTCCCTCTTCTGAAATGATCTCTGAACCCTGAGGAGTGATATATTTCCCGTTTAAGGCTGAGTCCTCCACGTTCCCTCTTTTTCTGCACTATGACCAGTTGTGAATGTCTATGTAGTTGCCATCTACTGAAAACAGAAGGTTTTCTAATGAAGATTGAAAAATGTACTAATCTATGGGAATAATGGTAAGACATCAAGAGACATCTAGTTACGATAGCCACTTAGCACTGCAATTCTTAACCTATGGGTTATGACTCCTTTAGGAGTCAAATGACCCTTGCACAGGGCTTGCCTAAGGGCAGCAAATACCACAGATATTTCCATTGTAATTTACAACAGTAGCAAAATTACAGTTATGAAGTAACAACAAAAATAATTTTATGGTCCGGGTCACCAGAACATGAAATCACAGCATTAGGAAGGTTGAGAACCACTGATTTTGTTAGGGCCTATGACCAATCTGGCCACAGATCCTTGACACAATGCCAGACATTGAGTCCATCGGAGCAGGCCTTAAATCCAGTCAGAAACTGTTTGGCTATGTACATAACAGCAAGTGTGTATTGGGACTCACAGGTGCCTGCAGAAGCAGATGGAGTGAGAGGACAGCATACAGGAGTCCTTTACTTCTGTCATGTAGGGAATCTGCATCACGTGTGTTCTGTGGCTCAAACTCAGATTGTTAGGTGTGACACTGAGTGTGTTTACCTGCTGAACCATCCTGCAAGATTCCTGGCTGACTGTTGTTTTTCTCTCCTAAGGCGATGCTATAACTGTTGGTGGAAATATAAGATGACATGGCAACTAGGGGAAATGCTAATGAGATTCCTTAAGAGCTTTAAAAAGGTGTACTGAATGAGATATGCTGGAAACACTGAATGACACATTTGTGTTTGTAAATGTGTCAAATCAGAATTGAATGAGTAACGATAAGCTCACAGGATATAAACATTTCTTTGCTTTTAATTTACCAAATAATACTAATTTAGCTTAGTAATAATGACGTTTGACAATCGTAAGTTTTTTTTTATTCCCATCTTACTGTTTTTTATTTTTATATTTGCTTGCCTTTAATTAACATACAAAGTAATGAGTTTCATAATGGCATATTTTTATTATTAGTATGTATTTTATTTCTTTTTTTAATTTTTTATTAATTATACTTTATTTACTTTGTATCCCCCCTGTAGTTCCCTCCCTCTTCCCCTCCCAAAATCACTCCCTTTCTCTTCCTTCTTCACGCATGTCCCTCCCCAAGTCCACTAGTAGGGGAGGTCTTCTTTTCCTTCCTTCTGATCCTAGTCTGTTAGGTCTCATCAGGGCTGCACTGTCTTCCTCTGTGGCCTGGTAAGGCTGCTCCCCCCTCAGGGGGAGGTGATCAAAGAGCAGGCCAATCATTTCATGTCAGAGACAGTCCCTGTTCCCATTACTATGTAACCCACTATGAGACTGAACTGTCATGGGCTACATCTGTGCAGGGGTTCTGGGTTATCTCCATGCATGCTACTTGATTGGAGTATCAGTCTTAGGGAAGACCCCTGTGCTCAGATTTTTTTGGTTCTGTTGCTCTCCTTGTGGGGCTTCTGTCTTCTCCAGATCTTACTATTTCCCACTTTTTTCATAAGATTCCCTGCAAACTGCCCAAAGGTTGGCCATAAGTCTTAGCATCTGCTTTGATACTCTGCAGGGCAGAGCCTTTCAGAGGCCTTCTGTGGCAGGCTCCTAATTTGTTCCCTGTTTTCTCTTTCTTCTGATGTCCATCCTTTTTGCCTTTCTGGATGTCAGAGAAACACTTGAAGAAATGCTCAATGTCATTAGTCATCAGGGAAATGCAAATCAAAACGACCCTAAGATTTCACCTTACACCCATCAGAATGGCTAAGATCAAAAACTCAAGTGACAGCACATGCTGGAAAGGTTGTGGAGAAAGGAGAACACTCCTCCACTACTGGTGGGAATGTAAACTTGTACAACCACTCTGGAAAGCAATCTGGCTCTTTCTCAGACAATTAGGAATATTGCTTCCTCAAGATCCAGCTATACCACTTCTAGGCATATATCCAAAAGAGGCTCAAGTACACAATAAGGGCATTTGTTCAACCATGTTTGTAGCAGCTTTATTTGTAATAGCCAGAAGCTGGAAACAACCCAGATGCTCCTCAACTGAGGAATGGATACAGAAATTGTGGTACATCTACACAATGGAATGTTACTCATCAATAAAAAACAAGGAAATCATGAAATTTGCAGGTAAATGGTGGGATCTGGAAAAGATCATCCTGAGTGAGCTATCCCAGAAGCAGAAGGACACACACGGTATATACTCACTCATATAGACATATAATATAGGATAAACCTACTAAAATCTGTACACCTAAAGAAAATAATCAAGAGGGAGGACTCTGGCTAAAATGCTCATAATGGCATTTTTATATATACTTTGTTTCTATTGGTCTTCCTCCCCAAGTACTCTCCCACACTGCCCGGCCCTCCTGGTTCTCAACTCATCTCCTTTTAACTTTTTATTTTTCTTTTGGTTTTTTGAGACAAGGTTTCTCTGTGTGGTCTTGGATGTCCTGGACTCTCTTCCCAGACCAGGCTGGCTCAGAACACACAGAGATCTAGCTGTGTATACCCCCTTTAGTGCTGAGATTAAATGCATTGCCACAACTTCTGGCTCTCCTTTTCACTTCTATGTTACATGTCTTCTGATTCTTTTAAAAACCTCTGCCCTACTCAGACTCTCTTTGGTGGGAGGGGGGATTTCATACATCAGCACTATATTAACATCATTTTCACTCTTTCCTTGTGCTCTTCAGCAATCCTCACAGTGTCCTCCCTGCTTCCTCTCACATCTGTGTCATCTTCTTTACTATTGTTTAACACACATACATGCAGCAGACACACACACACACACACACACACAGAGAGAGAGAGAGAGAGAGAGAGAGAGAGAGAGAGAGAGACCCTATGGAGTCGATTTAGAATACACATGTGTTTTCTCTCAGCTCACACATTCCATTTTACACAGTGATATAGAGTTTAGACAGCTAAGAGATGGTTAAATTGCTTCCAGGGTTCAAAGGGTTCTTACTGAAGACAGGAGGTAGAGAACTCAGACAGATGCAGAGAGTTACTCCAGTGGCCGCATAAAATGCTAACCAAAAGAATCCACTGGCAGAGTTGATTCAAAGTACAGAACCGGTTCCAGATAACTGGGTCTAGACCAAAGGCCACAGCACGAATGGAGGTGTCAAGCTGAAGCCCCAGGGAGAGCTGGCATAATCGCTGTATGGGCTGATAACAGACAGGTCAGTGAAGGCTAATTAACCCCTGTGTTAGGTGTCCCTCCCTCTATAGGACTGTGTGAAAAGGTTGCATCATTGATTGGTCTAGCATGTCTGATAAATTTAATATGATGGGTTGATAAGTGTTATTATTTTATTTGTGTATATAGATAAATTCTTTGTCAGTTTGAGCCTCATGGTTTGTACTGGACAAATGGTGGTCATTTACTTGCACAAGCAGCATTCTGCTTCAGCATTTGTACTCAAAATGGCACAGACTGCTTTTTTATAATGTGTAGTCACTCAGGGCAAGGCACAACTGCAATTTACTATGCATATAGTTTTCCTGCTCCGCATAGAGAGTTCCAGGCTGCTGAGGCATGCACAGTGAAACCACATACAAAAACAAAATAAAACAATAACAACAACAATGTGTGTGTATGTGTGTATGACTGCAAATACTCATGGACAGATACAGAATTTAATATTTAATCTGTGCTTTATTCAGAGAGCCAGCAATCTATAAAAATGGAGGACCAGCATTGTAAAATTTGCTGCCCCATCTCCAGCTAGTTCACTTCATAGGGAACCTGAACAAAGGAGTTAGTCATTTTAGAGCTTAGTCTTGTCCCCGTAGTCATTTGATCAGCTTTGTCTCTGAGACTTATAGATAATTAGCAAACAGAACTTAATGATAACATTAATAATAATAAATGTAAATTTGCCCATACCTGTTCCTCCTGTTTCTGGGCCCAGCATAGGATGGCCTATCCCTGATCTCTTGCTCTATAAAGTCAGATAAATGGGTCAGCAAATTAAGGCTGATTACCTCAGTTTGATTCCTGGAACCTATGTGATGGAAGGAGGTACCCATCTTCCAAAAGTTGTCCTGTTATCTTCATACTTCCACAAGAATAAGGAGAGATGATGATATTTTCTCCACTTCTGGGGAAGTGCATAGGGAGATGTGCAACTAAAATCTGATCTTCCAGCTGCTCTGTACTGAACTTACATAGACAGGCAGAATCCTGGCAAGCTAATTATTTTTGTCCCACCCTTAGAGACAATGTCCTTTGCTCCAGAAAAAAAATATATTCTTGCCCCGGTGTTCTGACAAGGAAGAGGGTGTGTGGACTGAAGATATAGTATTTATGCATTACATTGATGCGTAGCGAGGACAAGGGGGGGCACTGGGGCTCAGGGACACTTTCCTCTTTTAGTTAGCTTGGGTAACTGGTGAAATTAGGTCTGGAGGGATGATAAGTTTTGTGTTTTTGGAATATTGCTTGTTTGCTTGCACCTTTCACATGAAAATATCTTACAGATGTTATTTTTTTATTTATTCGTGATTTTCTTTAGAAAATAGGTCTCATATAACCCTCTGCTGGCCTTGAGTTTTTATGTAGCTGAGAATGACTTTGAATTCCTGTTCCTCCTGCCTCTACTTCCTGAGTGCCAGGATTACAGGCATATGTCATCACACTCTGGTTATGGGGTGCCAAGGAAAGAACCTAAGGCTTCATATGTGCTAGGCAAGTAATCTTCTAAATGATCTACACCACTACTCCTGAGGTTTAAATTTAATGTGAAAAACAAAGTGTGATGGAAAATTCTCATGCTTGGATGAATCAGAAGCTTTAGGTAATAAGAGAGCTTAGAAATACCAGCCTAGTGTAACACATTTGGAAGTGAACACTTTCAAGTTAGACTGCCTAAATTCAACTTCTGTTTTGTTTTGTACTTTCCATTCACACAAGTCATTTAATTAGAAAGCTGATAGAATAACCAAATCAAAGTTAAAACTGAAAAAGGAAAACATTTTCAAGATTGTAGGTCCAGATCTCAAGAATTATATACTAAACAATTCATCAAGTTTGTATAGGAAAAACATCAAAGGCTTATTGATCAGTGAAATTCTAAAAATAAATCAGTCTAACTAAGGCATCTAAATATTGACAGAGGTACTAAGCTAACACAGTGGAAGATGATGGAATTTTCACAGGATGGGGTTAAAACTCTTAGTATTCTATAAGCATAGAAATAAATAAGCTTATACATATGTTCAAAACACATGAAAGAAATCATTGAGTAAATCACAGATTCAAATGTAAAATATATATTCATAGACCTTCTAGAAGAAAAGGTGGAATATCATTTTGACTTTCAGCCAGAGGTTTGGACAGAATAAGAAAAGCAGAGCATTTGTAAATTTTATTTACTAAGAGTTCATCACATTAAGATTATATAATCCAAGGACAAGGAGTTTAGGGTGTGATTCCGTGGTAGAACACATACTTAGCATGCCTGAATTCCATCCCTAGTGTCCTAGCACCACCACTACCACCACCTCTCTTGTCTCTCTGTCTCTCTGTCTCTTACACACACACACACACACAAGACACTAAGAAAATTCAAAGATGGAGGCTACTATTTAGCCTATTGGCTCATTAAGAAAATTTGCTGATCTTTGAGAGGATCAGAATTGGGGGCTGGATTGATAGCTCAGCAGTTAAGAGCACTGGTTGCTCTTCCAGAGGACCTGAGTTCAATTCACAGCAGCCACATGAAGGCTCACAGTTGGCAGTGACTCAAGTTCCAGCAGCTCCAATACCTTCTAATGGCCTCTGTAGGCATTGCAAGCACATGGTGCACAGACATACGTGCAGGCAAAACATCCATACACATAAAAATAAATTTTAAAAAGGGTATGAGAATGTTGTCACCTACTGCCTGTAACTTGAGCTACATGGGATCTGACCTTTTCTGGATTCTAAAGTCAACTGCACCCACGTGGTATTCACTACATGTCATAATACATAAATAAAAACTTAAAAATCAATATTTCAAAAACGGTTTATTTCATTGCATAAGTCTTTTCCTTGCATGTTTATCTGTGTACCATGTAAGTGCTAGTAGAAGCAGAGGCCGAAAAAGAGCATCAGGTTCCATGACATTGGAGTTACAGAAGGCTAGAAGCCACTAGGTGGGTGCTGAGAATCTAACTCAGGTCTTCTGCAAGAGCAACAAGTGCTCTTAACCACTAAAGCCATTTCTCCACTATCCATATAAAATAAATCTTTAAAAAAGAAATTCAAAGACACCTACAGACTAGAAAAATATATTAAGGAAGCATATTCTAATAAAAAGCAGATCCAGTGTATATAGAAAATATAAATAAACAACAAAAGTGTTTAGCAGGAGTGAATTGTTATGTCTGTGCAAAAGTATTGTATGCTATATCTGAATAAAACTAAAATACATTCTTCTTTTCTAACCTTGACAACCATGGTATAACTCAAAGTTGTAAAACAAATATGAAAATATTTTAACTTTTATTTTATCCAGCTAAATAATTTTTCTTTTTAAAATTAATTTTTTTAATTAATTACAGTTTATTCATTTTGTATCTCAACTGTTGACTCCTCCCTCATTCTCCCAAATCTACGCTCCCCCCACACCCATGCCCCTCCCCCATTTCACTGGTAGGGGAGGTTCTCCTCCCCTTCCATCTGATTCTAGTCTACCAGGTCTCATCGGGAGTGGCTTCACTGTCTTCCTCTGTGGCCTGGTAAGGCTGCCCCTCCCTCAGGGGGAGGTGATCAAAGAGCCGGCCACTGAGTTCATGTCAGAAGCAGTCCCTGTTTTCATTACTAGGGAACCCACTTGGACACCGAGCTGCTATGGGCTACATCTGTGCAGGGGTTCTAGGTTATCTCCATGAATAGTCCTTGGTTGGAGCATCAGTCTCAAAAAAGACCCCTGTACGCAGATATTTTTTCTCTCCTTGTGGAGCTCTTGTCCCCTCCAGGTCTTTCTATCACCCCCTTCTTTCATAAGATTCCCCTGCACTCTGCCCAAAGTTTGGCTAGGAGTATCAACCTCTACTTTGATACCCTGTCGGGTAGAGTCTTTCCGAGTCCCTCTGTGGTAGGCTCCTGTCCTGTTCCCTGTTTTCTTCCTCTTCAGGAATAGTGCTACCTCAAGATCCAGCTATACCACTCTTAGACATATACCAAAAGATGCTCAAGTATACAATAAGGACATTTGCTCAACCATATTCATAGCAGCTTTATTTGTAATAGCTAAAATCTAGAAATAACCCAAATGTGCCTCAGTTGAGGAATGGCTACAGAAATTGTGGTACATTTACACAATGGAATACTACTCAGCAATTAAAAACAAGGAAATCATGAAATTTGCAGGCAAATGGTGGGAACTAGAAAAGATCATCCTGAGTGAGGTATCCCAGACACAGAAAGACACACATGGTAAATACTCACTTATAAGTGGATACTAGCCATACAATATAGGATAAACACACTAAAATATGTACACCGAAAGAAACTAAGCAAGAAGGAGGACCCAGGGTAAGATGCTCAATCCTCATTCAGAAAGACAAACAGGATGGATTTTAACTATTTTTTAAGACCCATTTATTTATTACATATAGAGTGTTCTGTCTGCATGTGAGCCAGAGGGACAGAAGAAGGAGACAGATCTCATTATAGATGGTTATGAGCCACCATGGGTTGCTGGGAATTGAACTCAGGACCTCTGGAAGATCAGCCAGTGCTCTTAAACTCTGAGCCATCTCTCCAGCCTCCGGATTTTAACTTTTTATGTGTGTACATGCATGTGGGAGTCAGAGGACAACTTGTGGGAGTCAGTTCTCTACTATTATCAGGTGTGTCTTGGGGATCAAACTTAGGTCATCAGGCTTGGCAGAAAGAGTCTAGTTGATGAGCTAAGTTGCCAGGTCTAGGTTACCATCTTGCTGCCCCTATTATCTACACAAGTGAATAAGGGCTGTAAGTTCTCTGTACCTCAGATTTCACATTTGTGCAGTGAAAATAATGGTACTCATACACATAGAATTCCTATGACAATTAGATTAAGCAAATTAAAATTTGTATAATGCTTGGAATAGGAGCAGGAAAGATGGCTCAGTGGATAAGAGCAGGTAGCTCTTCAGGAGGACTTTGGGTTGATTCCTAGCACTCACAGGACAGCTCACACCTGCCTCTAAGAGTCCCAGAATATCTAGCTCCCTCTTTTGACTTCTGTGGGTTCCATGCACATGCATGCTGAACATACATACATCAAGAAACCACATACACGCATAAAATAAAAACAAAACTTTAAAACTTCTTAGAATAATGCTTGACATTGGAAAAGTGTATGCTAATACAAAATAAACATTTATTCACTGCCTGCTATGTCTGAAAAAAATTTTTTTTGAGAGAGGGCCTTGTGTAGCCTAGACTGGCCTTGAAAGTGCCTGAGAATAACCTTGACCTTCTGACGTGGTTAGGGTTAGGGCTAGACTTAGGGACTGAACTATGCCTCCAGCCCTACCTGCTGTCCTCAAATACAAACTTGTCTCTTCATATAAAACTGTCCTGGAAAGTAAGTACTATCATTTCCCTCTTTTAAAAATATGGTATTTTATTAATTCTTTAAGAATTTTGTACATCCATACAATCTATTTTAATCACATTTACCATCTCTCTTCCTCTAGACTTTTCCTAGATCCACCTCATCTGGCATCCCACCAGCTTTATGCCCTTTATTTTATTTTTAAAATGCTGTCTCTCTCTATTGAATTAGGCAGGGTTCTCTAGAGGAACAGAACTTATAGAATTAACATATATCAATGGGATCAATAGGGATTTATCAGAATAACTTACAGGCTGTGTTCAGCTAGCCAACAATGGATGTCTACTAAAAGAAGGCCTAAGAACTCAGCGGTTGTTCATACCATGAGGCTGGATGTCTCATTTGCTCTTGAATATATGTTAGGATCCTGAAGAAGTAAGTTCTGATGCCAGTGAAGGAATGAACTTGCCATCAAGAATGAGGGCAAACAGGCAAAGACATCAAGCTTTCTTCTTTTATTTCATTTATATAGGCTGTCACCAGAAGGTATGGGACAGATTAAAGGTGGATCTTCCCACCTCAGAAGATCTGGATTAAAAGTGGATCTTTCTACTTTAAATGATTTAATTAAGAAAAATCCCCCACAGGGGTACATAGCTTCTTGGATTTTAATTAATTTAGTTAATTACTCAAGCTGATAACCAAGAATAGCCAACATATAGATTGCACACTCGGGTGCACACACGCAGGCACACGCACACGCACACGCACACACACACACACACACACACACACACACACACACACACACAGTCTTACTTTGTAACCCAGGCAGACCATAAAGTCACTGTGTAATCAAGGCAGGCCTCAAATTCAAACACTCTCCTGTCTCAGCCTCCCAAGTGCTGAGGTTACAGTCATGCACAGCTGTGCCTACTTAGTCGCCATTTTCAAATACTTCACATGACTTTTCCAATGCCACATGTTTGTTTCAGATCAAGATTCAAATACAACATGTCTGATTCAAAAATAAGGTCCATCCTATCACAAGCCACTAGCTTTCCCTTTGTAGTTCCATGACATTATACTCTCTGCCTGCTGGAAGAAAATGAATTTTGAATAAATTTCTGAAACTGACCTTTATGACTGCCCTCTGTCAGTTATCCTATGAGCAGTGGCTGCAGGTGTCTTGCTCCTCCATATGCCTCAACACAGGCAATCTTTGGTTCTGGAAACTTTCAAGTTCCCATAATAGACACATCACATCATCAGTGAATCCATATCCTACCTAATTGTTTTTGTATTTATTTGAGTGTTTAGGGGTGGTAAGCGTGTGCCACAGAGTGTGTATGAAGGTCACAGGACAACTTATGGGAATTAGTAATCTCCTTCTACCATGTGGACTCAGGGGTTAAATTCAGATCATCAGGCTTGGTGGCAAGTGTCTTTTTACTCCCTGAGCCTTGTCACTGAACTGCATCCTCTAGCTTGTCCCAAAAAATCACTTGATATTTGAATTCAGTTTGATTTTGTTTGTTTTTTTCTGTTTTTAATTTAAATTTAATTTTTTATATTAATTACAGTTTATTCACTTTGTATCTCAGCTGTAGCCCCTTCCCTCATTCCCTCCCAATTCCACTATCCCTCCTTCATCTCCTCTCATGCCCCTCCCCAAGTCCACTGATAGTGGAGGTCCTCCTCCCCTTCCATCTGACCCTAGCCTATCAGGTCTCATCGGGACTGGCTGCATTGTCTTCCTCTGAGGCCTGGCAAGGCTTCTCCACCCTCACGGGGAAGTGATCAAAGAGCCAGCCACTGAGTTCGTGTCAGAGACAGCCCCTGTTCTCCTTACTAGGAAACTGAGCTGCCATGGGCTACATCTGAGCAGGGGTTCCAGGTTTTCTCCATGAATGGTCCTTGGTTGGAGTATCAATCTCAGAAAAGCCCCCTGGGCCCAGATATTTTGATTCTGTTGCTCTCCTTGTGGAGCTCCTGCTAATTTCTTCTTCGATAATTCATACAGTCTTCCATAGGTAGCTTATGTTTGATCATAGACTCACCACAGCTCTTTCACAGGCTGGCATTTGCTATCGTGTAGGATTCCTGCTGCTAGTCTATCCTCCCAGGTTTCACTCTGGACTACGAATCTTGACTCCACTTTGACCCTACCAGCAGTACCTATACCCTAGAGTTTCCTTTTCTGATTTTCAAGCAGGACTGGTTCTGTGGAGATACCCTTTTAAAGTAACAATGGTTTAGTAGCCATAGCAGAGGTTTTTAAAAGGGATATATTTGAATTTAAGGCCAAGGCTGACTATTTAATAGCAATTATTGAGCAAATTAACCTTTCTGGACCCCAGCTTCCTCATTATAAGAATGAAGACAATAGGATAGATCTCTGTACATTGTGAAAATTAAATGAAGTAATGAATGTAAGATATTCAGAATGGTGCCTGGCATATAGACACTATGAAATTTGAGCTCCAGTCTAAGAAATAACCAGAAACTTTTGGCTTCACATTTTAATAAATAGCATCCCAGTTTCTCCCTTGAATCCTTAAAATCCTCAGGTGGATATTGTCTGCTCTTATTCCCCACGAATGATTTCACTGGCATAGTTTTTGAATTAACATCAGAACATCTTGTGCATTTAAACTACTGCTATCCGGTCTGTCTATGTCGTCTGAATACAAATCTCCAGATAAGCTTGCTGGCTCACTCCTGTAATTCTAGATATAGGAATTCAGAGGCTGGAGGGCTCTCCATAGAACTCAAGACCACCCTGGGTTACTTAGTAAATTCCAGGCAAGCTATGCTCTACAGTGACACCTTGTCTTAACTCTACCGGCAATAACAACAAAATATCCCCACTATATGGAGATTTTTCAACTTCATGTTTAAAACCTGAACGAAAGACAGTTTAGTGCTGCATCCATATTTGAGACATGTACTCATGTAGTTCAAGCTGGCCTTGCACTCAGTATGTAGCTGAGGATGATCTTGAACTTCAGCTCCTCTTTTGTCTACCTACCAAGTGCTGGGTTACTGGTGTGAAGTACCACTTTGGGTTCTATGCGGTCCTGGGGATCAAACCCAGGGCTGTTGTCTGCTATGCAACAACTATACTAATTCAGTTGCATTGTACGATAAAAGAAATAATTGCAAAGCTGGCTGGAATGGTATTTCCCAGTTCACATACCTTTTTATAATGTGGGATTTTTCTCTCTACTAATAACTGAATTTGTACGGTTTTGTTCTGCTTTGACTAATATAATAGAGCATGAATGAAAGCATATCTTCTGAGGTCGAACTTGAGGGATCTATAGATTGCCATCTGTCTTAGGTTTTTCTATTGCTGTGAAGATACACCACAACCAAAGCAAACTTATAAAATGAAGCATCTAGTTTGGAACTTGATTATAGTTTTAGAGGGTGAGTCTATGACCATCATGGCATGAAGCATGGCAACAGACAGGCAACATGACACTGGAGCAGTAGCTGAGAGCTTATATCTCATCCACAAGCAGGAGGCATTAAGGGTAGTTTGCATTAACTTTTGAACCTTCTGATCCCACCTCCAGTGGCACACCTCTCCCAAAAAGGTCATGCCTTCTAATCCTTTTCAAAGCAATTCCACCAACTAGGGATTAAGCATTCAAATGTAAAAGCCTATGGGGGCATTCTAACTCAATCCACCACACTATCACATTATTGGAAAGCCAGAAAAGACCCTTGCAGAGGACCACATGCAGGACATCTGGGGCCCTAAACCATCAGCTTTGCCTGAGTTCTCCAACAGGTACTAGCCCATCACTGTCTGTGAATGAAGCTATTTCATTGACCCTGCTAACACAACATGAAGTTGAAAAATCTGACAGTAATCCACATAATAATAAGGAACTGTTAAATTTATATATTAAGGCATGGACTTTATTGTTGCTATTATACTGCAATATACAACTGGCACAGAAACATTTAATAAACATTTTAAGAAACCTTAATGCATTTTATTTTATTTCATTTATCTTTCTTTCTAATTATTATTATTTTTTTAAACTTTATTCACTTTGTATCCCCCCATAAGCCCCTCCCTCCTCCCCTCCCGATCCCACCCTCTCTCCCCCTTCTTCATGCATGCCCCTCCCCAAGTCCACTGATAGGTGAGGTCCTCCTCTTCTTCCTTCTGATCTTAGTCTATCAGATCACATCCGGAGTGGCTGATTTGTCATCTTCTGTTGCCTGCTAAGACTGCTCTCCCCTCAGGGGGAGGTGATCAAAGAGCAAGCCTATCAGATTGTGTCGGAGGCAGTCCCTCTTCCCATTACTATGTAACCCACTTGGACACTGAACTGCCATGGATTACATCTGTGCAGGGGTTCTAGGTTATCTCCATGCCTGGTACTTGGTTGGAGTATGGGTCTCTGGGAAGAACCCTCTGTTCAAATCTTCTAGTTCTGTTGCTCTCCTTGTGGGGTTCCTGTCCTCTCCATAACCTACTATTTCCCACTTCTTACATAAGATTCCATGCACTCTGCCCAACAGTTGGTCATAAAGTCTCAGTGTCTGCTTTGATAGTCTGCAGGGCAGAGCCTTTCAGAGGCCCTCTGTGGCAGGTTCCTAGGTTGTTTCCTGCTTTCTTCTTCTTCTGATGTCCATCCTCTTTGCCTTTCAGGATGGGGATTGAGCGTTTTAGTCAGAATCCTCTCTCTTGATTAGTTTCTTTAGATGGACAGATTTTAGGTTTATCCTATAAGTCTATATGAGTGAGTATATACCGAGTGTGTCTTTCTGCTTCTGGGACAGCTCACTCAGGATGATACTTTCCAGCTCTCGCCATTTACCTGCAAATTGCATGATTTCCTTATTTTTCATTGCTGAGTAATACTCCATTGTGTAGATGTAACACAATTTCTGCATCCACTCTTCAGTTGAGGGGCATCTGGGCTGTTTCCACCTTCTGGCTATTACAAATAAGACTGATACAAACATGGTTGAGCAAATGTCCTTATCATGTACTTGAGGCTCTTTTGGATATATGCCTAGGAGTGGTATGGCTGGATCTTGAGGAAGCGCTATTCTTAGTTGTCTGAGAAAGCACCAAATTGATTTCCAGAGTGGTTGTACAAGTTTACATTCCCACCAGCAGTGGAGGAGGGTTCCCCTTTCTCCACAACCTCTCTAGCATGTATTGTCACTTGAGTTTTTCATCTTGGCCATTCTGATGGGTGTAAGGTGAAATCTCAGGGTTGTTTTGATTTGCATTTCCCTAATGGCTAATGAGGTTGAGCATTTCTTCAAGTGTTTCTCTGCCATTCGATATTCCTCTACAGAGAATTCTCTGTTTAGCTCTGTTCCCCATTTTTTAATTGGATTACTTGGTTTGCTGCTTTTCAGCTTCGTTAGTTTTTGATAAATATGTATCAATAATTCATATTAATGGAGGACAGTGGGATCTTTCAATCCATGTGCACAGAATACATTGATTGAATTCAGCTTGCCCTAATACACCTTTCTTATCTCTATTATCAGTTTATAGTAAACATTATTATACCTTCAGGTCCGTGTTTTCCTTTCTCTAGTCTCCACATATGACAGAGAACTCAAAGACCTTGTCTATTCATGCTTGGCTTATTTTACCTATCATGATGCCGCCCCCCATCCATTTCCCATCAGTGTATTACATCAAGAAGATATAAACAACTCTAAAAACTCAACATTTAGGAGCAACAATCCAATGAAACCAAACAAGCCATCCAAATAGACACTTCTCAAAAGCAGAAATACAGATGACAAACTGATAATTGAAAGGTGCTCAGTATCACTAGCCTTAGGAAAATACGAATCAAAATTACAATGAAACTGCATCTTACCTCACCTAGAATGACTATTAAAACAAAATGAAACAAAATAAAAGCAGGAAGATGAAAAACATCATGTTACTTTCTAATAGGTTTGGGGAAAAAAATGTTCTTCAGGAAGGGTGATATTTCAGTGTTAGTAACGTATATATTCATTCATGTTTGTAGAAGTGACCTTTCTGCTATTTTGTTTTAATTATGGCTCTCATAAATTGCTAACTATTGAGAACAAACAAGAAAAGAAGCTTACTTCTGGTAGAGATGGGGGTGAGTGAGTTTTCTTTATGACTTTCAGAGACACTGAGAACTGCTGAAAGAATGTATGTTTTTGGTTTTATGCTATGATTGCAGGTTTGGTCATTGATTTTCCTTTACCTTTGCAACAAAATGTTATTGCTTACTCTGTTTCAGTATTAGTAAGAATATGAGATCTACTGAGGAAATATTCATACAAGAACCCAAACATGAATGTTGTGTGTATTGTAAATTCTCCAGTTATCCACTAAAAAGTCATTACTTGTAACTAACTGGTGCCAGGTATTGCCTTTCAGTGCTAAAGAGCTTCTCTGTGATAGATCAAGGGTCCATTTGACACGAAGATTCAAAAACATACTGTAGCAACACTGGGTATTTCTTTCTTGATCTATTATGAGGGAAGGACGCAGCCATACATGTGGTAGCATTGTATTCAGAAGAAGTTGGCTCCCAAAGCCATGGCTTCTGAATCTGTGACTTCAACATCTAATAACAGGACAAAAGCATTTTTTTAAACTTGCATCTAGACGCTGGAGAAATGGATCAGCAGTTTAGAGCACACACAGAGTGAGATACACACACATGCACACACATATTTCTAGAGAGTCTGACAACTTCTGACTTCCATGGGAACCTGCACTCGTGCACATTCCCATTCATGCTCACATACACATATGATAAATAAAAATTGTATCTGTACTTCACATGTAAAGACATTTCTTTTTTTCCTGTTTCAGAAAGTCTATTTGCATATATATATATATATATATATATATATATATATATATATGAATTCGCCCAAGCAAACAATGCCAGACAAACAAACAAACAGCTTTTTCCAGGTAAGAGCTCCTTCCTTTCCTTGGTAATGCATTCATATAATTATTTCAGCAAATTCCACACATTCCATAGAGCTAATAATGCAATAGCTGCTTATTTGGTTATTTTAAACTCACAAGTACGTTGGTTAATCAGATTTGTACTATAATGTGGTAACGAAGAGTAAGAGTTAGTGGAGGGCACACCTGACTAGGAATATGAATTGTTTTCTTTTGTTTTGTTTCAGGGATGTCAGCACTGCTTCTTGCAGCCATTTGTTGGAATAGTTCTGCAGACTCTTGTCTAATTTTGAAATTTAAAATCATCTTAAGGACCTACAAAGTGACTCCAAGTTCCATGAGGATAGGGGCTCATTTTTCCATCACTGTAATCTATCATAACTCTGGAGCTTACTTGGGCGTACGGCACAAAACAAGCGTGTGTAGCACACATACAAAGGTCAATGTGACTCCAGTATATAATATAATGGGAGAGTGACAAGAGATGAGATTCTTTCAGGTGGCATGGACTGTTGTTATAATGCAGTTGTTGAATGTATACAATTTACCCTTGTTCATTCACATGCTTATTTTCTCTGCACCACTATCTGCTTTCAATAAGGACACTGCATTGCGATGTTTATTCTAAGCATCAACTGTCTCAAGTTAAACATGCTACCATTTGTTCTCTGTATTGCCAATTAAACAACCAGCCAGTGCTGAGCAGTGGAGAGAATAGGTTGGAGCATCCTGGTCTAGAGGGGAAGAGAAAGAAGTGAGTGGGAGGAGGGTTTGCAGAAGAGAGATCTGAGAGGAGAGGACCTGGAGACATCAGGAGAAATGAACTGGACCTAAGATAAGACTAAATGCAAGTTGAATGTGGCAAATTTGAATGGGAGGAAGCTATGTGGCCTTGGAGGTTTAGGATGGAGTAATTATTGCCTATCATTGTGCTCTAGGTTAATTAAATAAACCTTAATCTTGGTGTGGTGACTTGGGTATACAGCTAGTTTAGGGATAACTGCTGTTTAACTAAAAGATAAACCAAAAATAAATATTAATAAACAACAAAGGACAGTTTATTATATACTTGTTATGCTAAGCTAAAGGATTTTGATTTCATATTAGCTGATAATGTTCCTGCATAATTTTCATATACTTGATAGCCCTTTTAGAAAGGGTATTTGCCATTCAAAGAGGAAATGTGCCCACCTCAAAGCTGATGATACTAGAATAGAAACACTACATAGAATGTGGAGAAGATAAGGGTGGGATGTAAGACCATCCTTGCGGGGGGGTAGACATGCCCAAGTTGCATACAAGAGATCTTTGCAGGTACAAGTGCTTTAATGGTGACTAACCATGAGTGAAGAGAGGCTTGCAGACTAAATCCCATTTTTTTAGAATAGATAAAAAATCATGGATGGATGGATGGATGGATGGATGGATGGGTGGGTGGATAAGTAAGTTAAAGCAGTAAGTCAATGAGCTGGCAAGATGGCTCAATGACTAAAGATGCTTGCTGCCAAGCCTGACAACCTGAGTTCAGTTTCTGGGACCCATAAAGTAGAAGGAGAGAGCCAGCTTCCTCAAGCTGTTTAATCACCTCCATACATGTGCTGTGGGACTTGTGTGCCACTAGTGTATGTATGTGTGGCACACAAGTCCCACAGTAACTAACTAACTAACTAACTAACTAACTAACTAAGTAGATAGATAAGCATTTAGGCAGACAGACAGACAGACAGACAGATAGATAGATCATAGCAGTAAAGTAAATGTGTGCACATCCAATGTGCTATCCCATTCCAAACTCCATCCATATCTGTCATCTCCAAATCTCTTCAAAGTTTCCTAACGAACCTACATTCCTTTTTTTTTTTTTTTAACCTTTCCATAAAAGACACACCACAGAGTCCCTTTCCCAGTAATCTGGAGGATATGTTGGCAAATATTATATCATTTTATTTAAGAAACTTAAATGTTTGCATATTTAGTTGTCCAATATGGATTCTGGAATTGCTCCCTCACATAGACTGAGGGATGAATGTATGCAACTGTGCAAATGTAATTTAGCATCTTATTCCATTTAAGGCCAGACCTTTAGGACTAGCAATGTAGCTTAGTTAACATTTGTCTTATGGACATTTGGCCATGGATTCCACCCCCAAGTAATGCCTAAATCTTGTGAGGTGGCACATGCCTATAACCTCAGCACTCAGGAGGGTGACCAGAAGAACCAGAAGTTCAAGGCCATCTTTTAGTACATAAGTGATTTTGAGGCCAGCTTGATGAGCTACATAAAAATTGTCCTTCTATGCTTTTTTCTATACCCACCAACTTGAAATACATGAAATGCAATGAAAAACATATGTATGTTATTGACCTGCCATAGATGAAAACCTTCCCTTGGAAAGCACAATCCTAACCATTAATTATTTTTCAGATCATTGTGTTTGAGTGCAGAAGCTATTTGATCAGAGGTAGGCAGGATTTTTAATTACTCTCAGCTGACTTCTGAGTAAGGACAATTTCGCCTTCAAGGTAAAAGAGGAAATGTTCACATGATGCATTTTTGCAAATAAATAGTTAGCTGTCTCTGGAAAGTCAGAGACTTACCATCAGAGTAACTCATATACTCCATAGACACTCTGCCCTCACTATGTCTTCCCTTGACCTACCTTACTATTTCTTTTTCTGTAAAGGGCTTTTTCTAAGTGTCAGTGCTCCAGGAATAGATGAAGCAAGCCTGTGATGCAGACCATTGCACCCTGATTTCATTTAAACTGCCGTTCATTATTCTCTTCCTGCACTTATTCGGGACCTCATTGTTCATTACTCTTTCATCACTCTGTGATTAGACTAATTTGTATGTGTCCCTTGTATATTGGCCACATAATGAAATCATCATCTCTGCATCTACAGGGTGTTTTACTTTGATTATTCACAGCTAATTCGCTATACAAAGTCATTTGATCATTTTATAACACAAGGAGCGAACCTCTGAGACATCCGCTCAATGCAGACAAATATTTACTGAGCATCCTTGAGGTGACAGACACTCTCTTAGGAAAAACAGACAAGAATCCCTGTCATTGGGAACCTTACATATTGGAGAGCAAAGACAGCAGCAGATAAGTGAAATAATCTGTATGTGATTGGATAAAAGGTGCTGTGTAAAAGAAGAATAAGAAGAAAGGCCTTGTTTAACTAGAGGCCTGTGTTCTTTCAAATATGATTTTCAAAGAATTTCTATCCAGTTGATGAGGACAGAGGGGATACTGTGGTTGAGATGTAATATATGAGAGAATTGGAAAAAAAAAAGAACCAATGCAGTGGATGGATGTTATTACTACTTTTCAATGAAATCTGCAGCCTCGTAAGTGTATACATCAATAGCAAAACTTAAGGCCTTCCCAATTTAGTTCCTTAAGGAAATGCCTTCAGTCTCCTTTTTCTCCTCATCACCCTCAATTAATGATACAGAAAAGGAAGACTACTAACCATCATGGGCACAGGATTCAGTCCACCATACATCTTGACTGAAGGATCCTGCATCAGACCAGTGGACACCTGAGGCTTCCAGCAGGGAAACCTTGGCTTCCCAGAGCTAGTGCTGGGGAGACAGTGTACAACTAGCTCTTATCATCCTGTGAGGGTTTTGGCCTCCATGCTACCACATTACTGTGTCTGCTGCTCCAGCTGCCCACAGAGCAGTTTTGCTAACATGCAGGCTTTCTAGTACTCAGAAGTGTTCCAGATGCCTGTGTCTTTAAACGATGTCACATTTTGCTTAAGTTTGTAATAATTACCGAGTTAGGGCTTTCCAAACAAATCACCAGCCTTGGGATCAGGCAATATTTTAAAAAATTCATTTCCAATTTTAGTTTATTGTAGTTTTTAGCTAACGGTAAATAAGATATTATCAAGTCAGGGTGTCTCCTCAGCAAAGGATTACCCACTGGATAAACACGATTATGTAAGAAGGCCTCAGAGAGTGCATTTTAACTAAGACCTTGAGGAGTCTTAGTTAATGAAGTCCATTTTCATGTAGCTATCCAAAGGAAAAGAGCAGTTTGTGCAGGGAGAATAAGCTATGCAACGGTACTGAGGCTGTATACACCTAGCTGTGGTTGTGAATCAGCAAAGGACCCTACGTCATTGATGGAGTTAATCAAGAGAACACACTTACGATGCATGAATAAGGGGCAGTGCTATTATTGAGGTTCTCAGGGGCGACTCTCAGAACTTTGACTTTTAGCAGAATATCTAAAGGCTAAATTTCTATTAATGAATCATTTTGTTTGCTACCTCAAGGACTGAGTGTAAGGGGGATCAAGAAAGATGGAAGTAGCAGTAATCTGGGTGAGAGAAGCTGATGGATCTCTCTATTTACAGCAGACACTTTGAGCGGTAAAGGCATTCTGAATAATATTTTCTGGGCTGAAACTGCAGTATTTGCCAGAAACAAAACAAAACAAAACAAAAAACAAACAAACAAAAAATGCGAAGATTGGGCATGAGAGAATGAGAAGTCAAGGGTGGCCCCAGGATTTTGCTCTTTTCTAGTACTGGTCTTCCCAATGTGCTGTCTGTGAACCCACAGATCTCTGCCACACAGCAGCAGTAGACCTGGGCTTGCCAGAGGCCAAAGGGTGTTGGCGGTGGAGACTCCACAGCTGGCTTAAAGAGGCCAAAGAGGCCGCAGCCAGCTTTGCATCACTAAAAGGTTCAGCAAAGGAGGTAGACAAGACAAAGGCGGGGATAGCAGCAACTTCGAAGGCAGCTACAGAAAAGGCTGCTACATGTCTGTTTTGTCCCCAGACCATCCAGGTCATCAATTGGCCTGGAAAGAGGGAGCTCTTGTGATGCAGGTTGTGCAGGAACTGGAAGGAGCTGGGTGAGAACATTATGTTTATGAACAAGCCAATTTTATAACAGTAAATACTGCACATTTTATATATGGCATCTATGGCAACAAAAGGAGTCATGAAAGTTAAGGTAATTCAGGATTTGAAAAGGGAGAAAAAATGGGGGGTATAAATGGCAATACATGGGGTTAGCATGGTCAGATTTGCATTAAATCCATTTATGAAGTGCTAATACCAGACTGTCTTGATTGCTGGAATTTTGAGATATCATTTGAAATTATACATGATAGCTCCAATTTTCTTAGCAAGATTTTTTTTTTCCTTTAGCTATCTGGGGTCTTTGGTGGTTTCATATAAACATTAGATTCGTTTCTGTTTCTGTTATGAGTGCCATTAAAACTGTGCTAGAGAGTGTATTAAATTCATATGTTGCTCTGGGTAGGTTGGCCATTTTATCTATATGAACTCTGTCAATATATGAAGAAAGAATAGCTCTCTGTTTTTGTCTCCAGTTTCTTACATCACGTTTTAGAGTTTTCAGTGTACAGATATTTCAGTATGTTGATTACTGAGCATTGTATTTATTTTTTAACAATTTTATTATTATTATTAATTACTTTGTTCATTTTGTATCCCCCCATAAGCCCCTCCCTCCTCCCCTTTCTGAATGCATGCTCCTCCCCAAGTCCACTGATAGGGGAGGTCCTCCTCTCCTTCCTTCTGATCTTAGTCTATCAGATCACATCAGGAATGGCTGCATTGTCATCTTCTGTGGCCTGGTAAGGATGCTCCCCCCTCAGGGGGAGGTGATCAAAGAGCATGCCAATCAGTTTATGTCAGAGGCAGTCCCTCTTCCCATCACTATGTAACCCACTTGGACACTAAACTGCCATGGGCTACATCTGTGCAGGGGTTCTAGGTTATCTCCATGAATAGTCCTTAGTTGGAGTATGAGTCTCTGGGAAGTTCCCTGTATTCAATTTTTCTTGTTCTGTTGCTCTCCTTGTGGGGTTCCTGTCCTCTCCAGCTCTTAGTATTTCCCACTTGTATTTATTTTTAATAAATATTGTTTCCTTGATTTCTTTTTCCCATACACAGGCATTGCTGTAAAACCTAGAACTGATTTGTGTATGTTCTCTTTACATCATTCCTTTTAGTGATTTTATTAAGTAGGCCTAATATGTGAAGAGTTTGGGTTTTTTTCTTCCAGTTATCCAATTCATGGCTATACAATTGTTATAGTGATCCCTTATAATCTATTTTAATATATCCTCTTTAATTTCTATTCTTATTATAAATCTCTCTCTCTTATTAATCTAAGTATTTGCCCTTTGTTTATTTTTGCTTTGATCTTTGTGGTTTCTGTTACTTCTGAGTTTACTCTGCTCCTTTGTACCCTACTTTTAAATTTTATTTCTTTTAATTTTTCTTTTATTATTTTAATCATTTCTTTTATTTTTGAAACTATAATTGCCATTTACCAGTACACCGTTATTTTATTTTTCCTTTTGCATTTTGAGACAGGGTGTACAGGAAACCAGGCTGGCCTTAAATGTGTTAAGGAGTTGACAATGACCTTGAATTCCTGATCCTCCTACTTCCCCTTCCTGTTGCTAGATCTATAAGCATGCATGACCATACCCAACTCTTATAACTATAATTTTGCTTGTTTTAAAGATGCATTTTGTTATTAATTATGTGTATGTATGGATCTGTATCTAACTATGCACACATGACCATAGACCATAGACCAGGGGCATTGGCTCTCCTGAAGCTGGAGTTATAGGTGGTTCTGACACAAGTGCTAAGACTTGAACTCCCATCTTCTGGAAGAGCAATATGCACTCACCATACTACGTTTTTTACATCCCATAATTTTAGTAAGTTGTATTTTTCTTTCTTTCATTTATATTTAATTTTAATCTAGTTTTGATTTCCTCTTGTTGAAGCACAATCTATTTAGTTTCCATGTATTTGTATGTTTTATAATTAAATTTTTATTTTTATATTAATTACAGTTTATTTACTTTGTATCCCAGCTGTAGCCCTCTCCCTCTCAATCCCTCCCTCCTTCCCTCCCTCATCTCCTTCCTGCCCCTCTCTAAGTCCACTGATTGGGGAGATCCTCCTCCCCTTCCATCTGACCCTAGCTTATCAGGTCTCATCAGGACTGGCTACAATGTCCTCCTCTGTGGCCTAGCAAGGCTGCTCCTCCCTCGGGGGAGGTCAAAGAGCCAGACATTGAGTTCACGTCAGAGACAGCCCCTTTTCCCCTAACTAGGGAACCCACTTGGATACTGGGCTTAAGTATGTTTTTGTTCATATCTTTTTTTTTTTTTTTGGCTTTAGAAAAACTCAATTAGCTTTACCTTTCTTAAGCGGTATTAACTACTGAGCAAGAAAATCATGCACAGACTAAATGTCTGCCTCACAAAGGTATGGGCTGTTTTGACCTTGGCCCTTTTCTCTGGACTCGGGGTGGCAACAATGTTAGCACAGGAGACATACGTGCCAATATAACCTTTCTCAAGAACCAGCCAATGCTCACCAGTTAGATTTCAGGTAAGACTCAAAAACACAAGTACTGTGCATTTATGCTCTTCTTCCCACCCCGCCCCCCCAAAAAAAAACAAAACCCAAGAACTGTGAGGTGTAATAAAACCCAGTCCTTCTTTGAAACTGCTTCTGGGAGGCTTAGAGAGGCTCCAGACCCCACTCCTATCGCCTGAGTCCTCCCCAGCCCTGGAGGAGGACCAAACACAGCTGGGAAGCCACAGAGGAAGAAGATGCAGGCAGTCCTGATGAGACTTGATAGGTTAGGGTCAGATGGGAAGGGAGGGGGACTCCCGCTTTCTGTTGTCTAGGGGAGGAGGATAGGGGGAAAGTGGGAGGGATGGTGGGACCAGGAAGGGATAAGGGAGGGGGCTACAACTGGTATATAATGTGAAAAAAATTTTCAAAAGAAGCAGAATGAAAGAAATAAGTCTGAAGCTAAATGGAATAACGAAAGTTGTGACCTCAAGGCAAGATCCCACACAGCTAAGCTTCCTACCTGTGAAAAGAAATTAAAGAAAAACTTAAGCAGTGAAGGTAACCATCAAAAAACAGATAACTGAGGGAAATGTAATTGAACAAGGAGGTCATGTACCAGCAGAACTTGGCAACTTCAGCTATGTGGTTCTGGTAGAGTCAAGAATACAAGAGGTTGTGGAATCTCCCTCAGAGTCTAAGGAAAGACACTGAGGCCAGGCGTATGTCAAGGGTTTCCTGAATGGAGGTTTAGAGAGACCACTGCATGAAGCTGTGAAGGTGAAGCCCTAAGTTGCTTTGGAGACCCCAAGATATTGGAGGTGACAGAGCTGTGGGATACCTGCCAAGGAGAACTGCAGACCAGGTATGGGACCAGCCCAAGAGAAAGAAGTATGTTGCAGTCAACAAAGCTGAAAGGAGTTGGAGATCTTGATTATGAGTTTGAATTCACCTGGAAAGACCAACAGATTGATTTAAAATTATAATTAGCCCAATTTTTATTTAAGCTGCAGCTGATCACAGTATCCCTGGTAGGATTTTTGACTTACCCACCTTAAAGTGTATGTGTGTGTGTGGAAGTGTGACTTTTACAGGCAAGTTACAATGACTTCATTCCTGTAGAATTTACAGCTTTTTGACGGTGAGAAACCACAAGGAACCATGAGAAACCACCTTACTCCTAGCTACAGGAGCAACTGTCTCACTCTGCCTGGACGTAGCGATAAGTGGAATTTACAGAAACCAGAGTAAGTGGTTAATCATCTCACAATAGTTTTACAATTCTGGGGTGGGTGCAAGGATTCAGAATGTTAGGAGCTTCTCTTTTATGAATTTATAATAGGTTCCTAGCACAAAATGGAGTTTTCCTTAGCCATCACAATCAGAAGAGTGCTTTGACATCAGACAGGAAGATGCAGAATGTGGCATTTTCCCTGCTAGTTTTGAACTTCCTTTGGTCCAGTATTTCCTCACTATGCTCTCTTTTGGAAAGGTAAGGTATATTCTGTGCTGTTGTATTTTGGAAGTATGTGATCTGTGTTTTGCTTTTTAGTTTACAGTTAAGATATTGCATGAGTTTCAGAAGAGACTTTGAACTGTTTCCATTAATTTATTTACTTATTTGTTTTACATCCTGATCACATCCCCCAACCCCCTCTCCTGTCCTCCATGTCCCACCCTCAAAGAAGGAAGGTGCTCCAATGGATACCAACCCGCATTGGTACATCAAGTCTCAGCAGGACTAAGGGTGTCCTCTCCCACTGAGGCCAGACAAGGCAGCCCAGCTAGGGAAAGTGATCCAAAAGCAGGCAACAGAATCAGAGATAGCCTCTACTCCCATTGTTAGGGGACCCACATGTTGGCCAAGCTCCACATTTGTTACATATGCGTAAGGGGCCTACGTCCAGCACATACATGCTCCTTGGTTGGTGGTTCAATCTCTGTCAGCCCCCATGGAACCCAGGTTATTTTACTCTGCCAGTCTTCTTATGGTGTCTTTGACCCCTCTGGCTCCCTCAATCCTCACCCCTACTCTTCCTCCAAACTCTCAGGAACTCAGCCTATTGTTTGGCTGTGGGTCTCTGCATCTGTTTTCATCCGCTGCTGGATGAAGACTCTGAGAAAACTCTATGCCAAGCTCCTGAGTGCAATCATTGCTGAGTATCATTAACAGTGTCATGGCTCACTCCCATGGAAGTGGATATTAGCAATAAAGTACAGGATAACTATGCTATAATCCACAGACCCAAAGAAGCTAAAAGATTACGGTTCAAGGGAGGATGCTTGAATCTCACTCAGAGGGGAAATAAACTAGACATCAGAAGTGGATAGAAGGAGGGAACTAGGTGAGAGAGGGGGTACGGAGGGGAACAAGGTGGGGATCAGATGTTGAGAGAGGTGGGGAGAGGGCTGGGAGAGAGAACAGAAACCAGTGGGGGGGGGGTCCTTGGGACAGCCAGAGACCTGAAATGAGGGAGACGCCTAAGAGTTTATGGGGATGATCCTAGCTGAGACTCCTAGCAATGGGAGATATGGAGCCTGAAGTGGTCACCTCCTGGAGCCATACATTATTTACAGTGGAGCAAGGGGGCTACCAAATCACCAACAATACCTTCCACCCAAATTTTGTCCTGTCTACAAGATGTGCAGGGATAAAGAGAGAGCAGAGATTGAGGGAATGGCCCACCAATGATGGGCCCAACTTGAAACCCCTCCCATGGGAGAGAGCCAAATTTGGACTTTTAAACAGTGCTGAGACTGTAATAGACTATGGGGACTTTTAAAATAGTTTAATATATTTTAATAGCAAACTTATAGGAGCAGCACAGAAGACAGACAACATTAAAAACATGTTCTTGCATGTAGGAGAACTCAGTTAGAAAAGTATAGTGAATGGATGGAATCTACAGTATGATAAAAATGCTACAAACACCCTTTAGTTACTGTCAATAAGAAATTGACTTATTTTTTAAAAAAATCTAAATGCTGGCATTGTACAGAACTTTTTTTAGTGTGCTAAATTTTTTTTAATAATTATTTTTATTTTTATTTATTTTATTTTTTTATTTTATTATTATTTTTTTATCAGTTACATTTTATTAACTCTGCATCCCAGCCGTGTCCTGATCCCTCATTCCCTCCCAGTCCCTCCCTCCCTCCCTCATCTCCACCGTGCCCCTTTCCAAGTCCACTGATAGGGAGGACCTCCTCCCCATTCATCTGATCCTGTTTTATCAGGTATCTTCAGGACTGGCTGCAAAGCCCTCCTCTGTGGCCTAACAGGACTGCTCCTCCCTTCGGGGGTGGGGAGACCAAAGAGCCAGTCATTGAGTTCCTGTTAGAAATAGTCCCTGTTCCCCTCACTTTGGGAAACCAATTGGTTACTGAGCTACCACAGGCTACATCTGAGTGGAGGTTCTAGGTTATATCCATACATGGTCCTTGGTTGAATGTCAGTCTCAGAAAAGACCCTGTGCCCAGATATTTTTATTTTTATTAATTGCAGTTTATTCACTTTGTATCCCCCTTGTACCTCTCCCCCTTCTCCACTCCCAATCCTAACCTCCCTCTTCCCCACCCGTGTCCCTCTCCCAGTCCACTGAAAAGGGAGGTCCTCCTCCCCTTCCCTCTGATCCTAGTCTATCAGGTCTCATCAGGAGTGGCTGTATTGTCTTCTTCTGTGCCCTAGTAAGGCAGCTTTCCCCTCAGGGAGAGGTGATCAAAAAGCAGGCCAATCAGTTCTTGTCAGAGACAGTCCCTGTCCCCATTACTATGGAGGCCACTTGGATACTGAACTGCCATAGGCTACCTTTGTGCAGGGGTTCCCGACCATCTCATGAGTGGTCCTTGGCTGGAGTATCAGTTTCAGAAAAACCTCCCTGCATCAAACTAAAGTCCAAGTGAATCAAAGACCTCAACATAAAACCAGACACATTAAATCAGTTAGAAGAAAAAGTGGGGCAGAGCCTTGAACTCATTGGCACAGGAGAAAACTTCCTGAACAGAACACCAACAGCACAGGCTCTAAGAGCAACAATCAATAAATGGGACCTCATGAAACTGAAAAGCTTCTGTAAAGCAAAGAACACTGTCGTCAGAACAAATGACAGCCTACAGATTGGGAAAGGATCTTCACCAAACCTATAACTGACAGAGAGCTAATATCCAGAATATATAAAGAACTAAAGAAGTTAAGCAGCAACAAATCAAGTAATCCTATTAAAAAATGGGGTAGAGAGCTAAACAGAGAATTCTCAATAGAGGACTATCAAATGGCAGAAAAACACTTAAAGAAATGTTCAATGCCCTTAGTCATTGGGGAAATGCAAATCAAAACGATCCTGTACAGAAATTTTTAACAGGTTTATTTAGAATAGTTATAAATTTGAACCGTTCAAATGTGTTCACTAAAACATTTTGCTTGCAATAATGCTTTACATCTTGCATTCGTGTTAAAAATTCACACACAAATGAAAATGGAAAACCTGCCAATACCCGATTTCTATCCCTTATTTATCCACTCACAAACATATACTTAGGTACCTTTTGACCCCATGGAAAATATATCTAACATTCAGAACTAGTGATAACAGGAAGAAGAAGAAAAAATTTTTTGAGAATGAAATGTGGACTCTTAAGCCTGTTATCATATGTGGCATAATAGCTGGATATCTCTTGGCATAACTGTTACGTTTGGCATGGATAGCACACAGGTTGGTATCTTCAAAAAGGCCAACCAGATAGGCCTCACTTGCCTCCTGCAAAGTACCAATAGCCACACTCTGGAAGGACAGATCCGTTTTGAAGTCCCGAGCAATCTTTCAAACCAGGTGCCGGAAGGGGAGCTTGCAAATGACAAGTTCTTTTTTGTTGTTGTTTTGTTTGTTTTTAGAAACAGGGTTTTTCTGTGTAGCCTTGGCTGTTTTGTAGCCCAGGCTGGCCTTGAACTCCCAGAGATTCACCTGCCTCTGCCTCCCAAGAGCTGGGGTTAAAGGTGTGTGGCACCACTGTCTCACGAATGGACTTCCTGTAACAATGAGGTTTCTTCACCCTTCCAGTAGAGGGAGAACTCCTGTGAAAGGCTTTTGTAGCTAGTTGTTTTCTGGGTGTTTTACTACCAGTAGATTTGCCGGCAGTCTGCTTTGTATGAGGTATGGTAAGGGCACCTCATTACCTAGCCTCCTTCTCCTTCAGCTGGCTCTCGGCAAGTGAGAGGTGGCGCTATGGAACCAACTATAGGGACTTTTTTTTTTTTTTTTTTAACTTTTTAAAAACTTTTTATTAATTACAGTTTATTCACTTTGAATTCCAGCTGTAGCTCCCTCTCCCATCCCCTTCCAATCCCACCCTCACTCCCTCTTCTTCTCCTATGCCCCTCCCCCATAGGGACTTTTGAAGTTGGACTGAAAATTTTTCTGCATTATGATACGCCTACAAGCTTGTGGGGACCAGGGAGTGGAATATGGTAGTTTGAATAATATGGCCACTGTAGTGTCATATATTTGAATGCTTAGAAGCCGGGGAGTATTACATTTGAAAGGATCAGAAAGTGAAGCCTTGTTAGGAGGGGGTGTGTCACTGGGGTGAGTTTTGAGGTTTCTAAATCCAGTGCTCATCCCAGTTCTCTCCCCTCAGCTTATGGATTCGGATACACTCCCCAGCTACTGCTCTAGCGTCTGTATGCATACTGTCAAGTTCCCTGCCGTGATGATAATGGACTAAAAGCGTAAGCAAGCCCCCAATTAAATGCTGTCTCTCAGAGTTGCGTTAGTTATGGTGTCTTTTCACAGCAATAGATTAGTGACTAAGACAAATACCTCAAAATTTTCAATTACATTGATTTGTGCGCGCGTGCGTGTGTGTGTGTATGTGTACGTGTGCATGTGCCACAGGATAGGTGTGGGGGCCAGAGGACAAACTTGCAGGAGTTGGTTCTCCCCTTCCATTGTTTTGGTCCTGGGAATCTAACTCAGATTGTGAGGCTGGTAGCAAGCGCCTTTCCCTATGGAGCCATGTCACTGGCTACTGTAATAGCTTTTAGAAATTATTTTTCTACTCTTTCAGTTTCTGGATCATCTCAAGGTCATCACTTGTTAATTATCCCCTCACCAATAATGGGTCATATTTTCTTGATTCTTTAAATAGTACTTTTAAATAGTACTTTTGGATTGTACCTCACTTTTCTTTTTTCTAGCAATACTTGGGATCAAACCCAGGCTTTGAACATTCTGCTTGAGTGCTCTAACACTGAGCCTAATGCCAAGTGATGGCTTACATCCTGAATATCATGAATGGTGTATTATGAGGATCTCCATTTTTAATCATTCTTTGAAGAATATTAGGTATTCAGTTACTGTAGGTTCAGAGCAAAAGGTCTGCCCTACTTTATACTACCTGTGGTTCAAATCTCTTTTCAGGAACTTAAAACAATGATACACTGATTTAGATTTATCATTCCCATGAGTCCATGAGAGGTGAGTCTAAGATATCATGGTTCACATTCCAAAATGAAGGAGGCATTCTTATTCTGATGTCAATATGGCTTCAACAACCTCTGATTTACAGTGACTCCTTTTTCTGTTTTTCTCCTGTCACAGCAGTAGTGCATTATTTATAACCCCCAATGTATCCCTCCACAATTGAGTCTCAGTATTAAAAAACAAAACAAAACAAAACAAACCACAAAGAGTTACAAGTAGAAAAGCAATAGGTTGCTTTTCCAAGTTATGCATCCTGCTATAATCTACTTCTTTTGTTTTTGAAGAGTTATCAAGTTATCAGATGATTGTAATCTATATCTTTACAATGATAGAATCCACATATGATCAAATTTATCACTTTAAACTGGAAGTTTCCTTGAAAATTAAGTGGGCTTTCTGATGATCCTCAGAGATATTCGCAACAAAAAGTACAATTAAATTGAGAACATTTTGGTTACTTTAAAAGGAAATCATATATATATATATCATATATTTTATACATACACACACACACACATACACACACACACACACACACAAACACAGTTTCTTCCTCCCCTTCCCCACCCCATCCACTCTTTTTCTCCTCAGAAAAGGGCAGGCCTCCCATAGGTATAAACCAACCATGGCATATTAAGTTACAGCAGGACTTAAGACTAGTCATATCTTCTATTAAGACTAGACAAGGCAACCCAGTAGGAGGAAAGGGTCCCAAAGGCAAGCAACAGAGTCAGAGACAGTCCATGATCACCATTAGGAGTCACACATGAAGACCCAGCTACACAATGGTTACATATGTACAAGGAGCCTAGGTTAGACCCATGTAGGCTCCCTGACTGTACGTTTAGTCTCCATGAGCCCCTATGAGCCCATGTTAGTTGATTCTGTAGGTTTGCTTGTGGTGTCCTTGACCCCTCTGATTCCTACAATTCTTCCTTCCCCTCTTCTACAGGATTCCCCAAGCTCTGAAATATTATAAGATGATGAGCTGGCTTAGTGAATAAAGGTACTTGCTGCCAAGACTGGTGAGTTGTATTTGATCCCTGGGACCTACATTGTGGAAAGAAGGAAAGAACTGAATCCTGCAAGTTGTCCTATAACCTCACATAGGTACCATGGCACACACCCTGTGCCTGCCTCCGTATAAGAAAATGTAAAATAAATCTTACAACTTTGGTTATTACCAAGCCATCCCCTACTACCACAACCAAGATTTAACTATGTAAATTCTCCTTGTCTTACCATGTCTAGAATTCCATATTCTGGACTTTAATATGAGCAGAATTGTATTTTCTGTGGCTTTGGGACTGACTTCTTTCACTTGCCATAAGGACCATCCATGTTGTAGTACCTTGCTTCTTTTATGGCTTGAATAAGAGCCCACTATATTGCCATAGTAAATTATTTTAGGATAGGGTCTCACAATTTAGCCCTAGCTGGCCTGAGATTTGCTATGTAGACCACAATGGACTTAAACTCAGATATCCACCTCCACTGCCTCACAAGTACTGGGATGAAAGGAGTATTCACCACACAAGGCTGCTATAGTGTATTCATATTTTGTTTATTCCTTTAATGGGATAGATACCTACATCTGTGATTGTTTGCAGCTTTGGTTTTATAGAACATGTTGCTGTGAGCAGTTGTGTGAAACTTTCTGTGTACATATGTTTTGTTTTTTCAGTCTGGACTTAGCAATGTAATTACTGGGCCAGGTATCAATTTTCTGTTAAATTATTTGAGGACCTACAGGACTGTTTTCCACACTTTGCATCCCTACTCGAATAAGAGTTTAGATTTTTCTACACCCTCAGAAACATTTTTATTTTAGCCACCTGAGAATGTTTTTAGTGGAACCTCATTGTGGTTTTGTTTTCTGTACTGGTAACTATTGATTTTGAATATCATTTTTATGGCTTATTGGTTATTTGTGTATCTTTGTATCAATTGTTTGTTTAAATACTTTGGCTGTTTGAAATGGGGTTCTTTCTATAAGCTTGAAATGTTTTCTCTCATTATTTTAGATTATTTAAATATTGTATGTTCCTTTTATAAAAGATAACTTTTTTTCTCATAATATATCCCCTCTCTTTACCCTAGCAGTTCTTCCCTATCTCCCCTCCTATCTTTATATACTCACTTTCTGTCTCTCATTAAAAAACAAACAGGCCTCTAGGGAATAAAAATATAAGATATAATATTATATGATATAATAAATAATATAATATAATAAATAATGTATAATAGATAATTAATACATAATATAAAATATAATATAATGATTATTATATATAATATAATAATATAAAATATAATATAATAAATAATAATATAAAACATAATCTACAATATAATGTAATAAATAACAATATAATATAATAATATAAAATATAATATATGTTAATTATTATATATAATTAATATGATATAATAACATATAATATGATATGATATGATAAAAAACCCAACATATCAATAATACAAAACAAACAAACTGAAGAAAAAGAGCCCAAGAAAGGACAAAAGAAAGAGACACGGGCACAGAAATCTTCATGTTTGAATACTCAAGAATCCCCACACTTAGGAATTCTACCCATAAAAATCACTAAACTGGAAGTCATAGTATATATGTGAAGGACCTGTAGGGTAAAAAGAGAGAAAAATATACAACCAATAATGATTTTTGAAAGAAAGAAAAGGCCCTGACACAATATTATGAGACGAGCAACCTCCAAAGATGCGCTGAGCTCATTTTCTGTTGGCCATCTACTGCTGGGCATGCAGCCTGCCCTTAGGAGTAGTTGGTTTCTCCAGTGAGACACCCTTGGAGAAAACTAAATTTTTATTTGCCAGTGTTTATCAATTGGAGATGTCTTCTGGGTTGGGATTGGGCATGTGTCCTCATCTCCTTTCAGCTGTAGGACCCCATCTGCTACAGACCCATGCAGGCCCTGTGCATTGTTGCCTCAGACTCTGTGAGTTCATATCAACATTGATCAAGTTGATTTAGAGGGTCTTGTTTCCTTGGTGTCTTCCATCCCCTCTGGCTCTTACACTCTTTCTGCCTCCTTTTCTACAAGATTCCATCATATTTAGCTATATTTTGCTTTTAAATTTTTTGGTAGTTATCAGAGCATAAACTTTGAATTTTATATTTTTTCTAAGAATCTTGTTCTTTCATTCTTTTAGATTACTTATGTGAATATAATTGGTTTCTTAATTTTATTTTATTTTTTTGTGTGTGCATGAGTCTGTTGGGGGTACACATATGTATGTGTACACCCATATGGTAGCCAGAGATCAGCTTCAGGTGTCATTCTACTAACACCATCTACCTTGTTCCTTCACATAGTATCTCTCCTTAGCCTGGAGCTCTCTAAGTTAGACTAGCTGACCAGACAGTCTCAGAGATCTACCAGTCTTTGTCTCCCTAATGCTGAGATCTCAAATATGTACCATCATGGCTATTTATATTAGTATTGGGGATCAAATTTGGACCCTTATGTTGTATTTTTCAATTTAAATTATTTTATCTTATCTATATGCCAGTTTTATCTGGATATATACCTACCTGTAGCTGGTACCTGCAGAAGCCAAAAGCAAGCAAGCATTGGATCATCTGGAACTAGGGTTATAGAAGGTTGGTGCTTATAGAGGTAAGTGAACCTCTCCACCTCCTGCCCCAATTCTTGAGTTTAAACTTTAAGCTTTCTTTTTCTCTCTCCACTGCACACTGATTATAATCTCCCCTTCATCAATCATTGCCTCTTTAATTGATTTATTGGGATGGGTCCCTGAGCTGGTACTGTGAGGAGTGCTGTAGCCAGGCCATTCCCACCCCCCTCTACACAATTCTGGCTATATCATTTAGGAGGCTTTTTAAAATATGGATTTTTGTTCATAAGCGACACTCAGAAACTTGCATAATTAAGATTCTCTTTAAGCTCATGTTCATAAATGTTCGTAGCAGTACTGTTCAAAATCACCAGAACTCTCTAATTCTTCATGCTCTTTCATGTTGAAGACTTCTGGTGGGCTAAGCAAACGGAACTGAAGTACCGCGGTGTGGTGGTGCATGTTTGTAATCCCGGCACTTGGGAGACTGGTGGATCTCTGTGTTGAGGCCAACCTGATCTACAGAGAGTTCCAGGGATAGCCAGGGATTCACAGAGAAACCCTGTCCCGAAAACCAAAACCAAAACCAAATCTTCAAGGAGCCAAACTTAGTGCGTGTTCTGCCACATTCCCCCCTCTCCCACCCTGTACGGATAAGATCCTACTTTGGTAAGGCATGTCTCTAATTTGGCTTAGAGATGGTGCTGCTGCTAGCAGTTTTAATAAATGAGCCTGGTGTATGGACTCGAACTCCATTATGCTGTTCCTCAGTACTTGGATCCCTTCCCACACTAAAACGAGCCAGGTTTCAGGCATGTGGTGTGTTTTTAATGGCTACGGCAAAAATGATGGGGAAAAATTCTCCATAAAAGGAAATAACAGAGCCGGGCTCGAGGGTGTACGCCTATAGTTCCAACACTCAGGGAGGCAGTGGCCAGTGAATCTTTGTGAGGCGAAGGGCAACCTGGTCT
Source organism: Meriones unguiculatus (assembly GCF_030254825.1). NCBI lineage: Eukaryota > Metazoa > Chordata > Mammalia > Rodentia > Muridae > Meriones > Meriones unguiculatus. The sequence goes on from NC_083369.1 coordinate 121,557,951, forward strand.
ACAAAGCAAGTCCAGGACAGCCAGTGCTACATAGAGAGAGACCCATGTCTTGAAAAAAGAAAACAAAACATACAAAAAAAAGGGGGGGGGTGACTAACAGTTTCTAATGGCTAAGTTAGAAATGGTGCACAGGGGTAGGGAGTGGGAACAGTGACCGGGCTGGGACAGGTACTGGACACTGGACAGTAGGTACTGTTTATAAAAGGAAATAACTGTGGGGCACAGTGGCTGACGCCTGTAATACTAGCACTCTGGGAGACAGAGGCAGGCAAATGTTTGTGAGTTCAAGGCCAACCTGGTCTACAAAGTGAGTCCAGGACAGCCAAGGCTGTCAAAAAAAAAAAAAAAAAAAAAAAAAAAAAAAAAAAAAAAAAAAAGGAATAACTGCTTCTAACTGGCTGAGGTAGAAATGGCGCTAAAATAAAAATGGCGCGGAAGAACTCGCCATAAAAAAAAAATGGAGCCTGGAGCCAATCAGGATGTGCCATGTGTGTTATGTCACTGTAGGTGTCATTTTACACTTCCCCCAATTCTTAAAACACTCAACGGTCAGAAGGACTTAAATGGAAATACTTTCCACCAATGGGGAGTAAGTATCTATGGTAGGTAGGTTCTCTAGTTAAAGAGAGGACGTGAGTAAACATTATCCCTGTCAATCATCTTCGGCACAACCAATCAAGATCCAGGGGGTGGGGTCATTACTGCCTATAAAAGGAGGCTCACAGGATGCTCGGAGGCCATTTTGTCGCGGCCTTTGGAGCGCGCAGCTGTGGAAAGCTGAGGGAGCGGTAAGCGCCCGAGGCAAGCCAGCCTCGCACCAAGCGGACAAAAAGGTGTGGGCCAGTAGTGTCGAAGGGGAGCATCTCCTGGGAGCATCAACATCGAGGAGTGTCGACCTGACGACCTTGTGGACCCTGGCGGCTGGGTGGAACGTTAACGGTAAGTATCCATGGGGTGTGTCGAAGGGGGGGGTCTGCCCGGAAGTACATTTCTTAAGACTCCGTATGTAAGAAAATATAATGAAAACCACTTTACCCGTTAAGACTTTTTTTTTAATGGCCAGGAAACAGTAGAACAAAGCCCTAATTAGGTTGAGTTGTTAATGGGTAAAGCGGAATGGGGAGAATCCCAGCGCCAGGGAGGCGGGGGTGGGGGGGAACGACACGAAGGGAACAAGAGTACTGGGTGTTCTTTTGGACCATTGGGTGTTTGAAAAATTGTGGGAAGTGCAAAATGACACCCACAGTGACGTAACGCACATTCCACACCCTGATGGGTTCCAGGCCAAATTAAAAAAAATAAAAACCAAACTGGTAAGCCCACTCTAGAGAGTGCTTTTGTTATTCCCACTTATGGAGAGTTCTTTCGCTCCATTTCTAATGTTTCTACCTTAGCCGTATAGAAGCAGTTACTCATATTTTTCTTCTGGGTTTGGTTTGGCACAGGTTTGATTCCCAGCACTCACAAGGTGGCTAACAACTGGCTGTAACTCCAGTTCCAAAGGTTCTGCTGCCCTCTTCTGGACTTTGCAGGTACTGAATGCATGATATAGAAAGACGTACATGCATGCAGGAACAACACCCATACAAGTAAAATCAATCCTTTTTTTTTTTTTTTTTTAAAGTAAGGTTGGTAAACCTTATAAGGTGGTGTACTTTGAGGCACAGCTAAACTGCCTGCATTGTTATCTGGTCTTACAACTGATTGTTCTTTAATATTTTATTTGGTAGTTGTTTATTTTGGACCCTCTTGTGTATTGATCCTACAGTTTGGTAGCATTTTCAATTTAAAAGTGAGGAAATCCAGTGATACACTGGATTTTAAGGAAGAGTATTCCTGGTTACTAAGGAAGAGTATGTGCAGGAACTGAAGCAGGAACCATGTGATATTAAAAGTTTGAGCTCAATCTGGCCTCACTAGTTAGACATCTCAAAAAACAGAGGGGGAGGGAAAAAGGGGGGAAGGGAGGGAGAGAAAAGGAGGGGAAGAGAGGGACATAGAAAAGATAGATAATGGATTTGGTTGAACAGGTTCAGGAACAGCACAGTGGCTGCTACAGATGTGATATATTTCATATTCTACATTTGCCGATGGTGTTTGTAATTGTGTGCTTGTTTAAATCTTAAGTTGTTTCTGTTATTTTCAACCAAGATAAAAGAAAAATAATTATACCCTGAGAGATTGATAAAAAAATTAGGATACTTAATAGTTGATAGCTACTTGTCTTTCTGTGAATTTTGTGGGTCTTCCTCATTTATTAATGTCACTTGTGTGGTTAAATTTTGCCATCTCTTACAGTCTTGTAGTGATTTAAAAAGGAAAGTTTCTGTTTTATGTATTTAATTTTTTAAAAAAGATTTGTTTATTATGCAGTATTATTTCTACATGTGTGCCTACACTCCAGAAGAGGGCAACAGATCCCATTATAGATGGTTATGAGCCATCATGTGGTTGCTGGGAATTGAACTCAGGACCTTTGGAAGAACAGCCAGTGCTCTTCACCCTGAGCCATTTCTCCAGCCCTGTATTTAATATTTCGAATGGTAGCATCCTGTAATTCAGTTGTACCACTAGTGGGTGTTATTTTGAAACATTTGAGGCATTTAAGTGGGTAAATAATTAAATAAACAGTATTTTCTCTTTGTATGAAGTGTTTGTGCATGCATGCATATGGGTGTGCATGTGAAGGCATAACAGAGCACGTATGGAAGTCTGGAAAACTTGCATGGGTCACTTAATGTGCCCCACTGTGGGAAATGAAAATTGAACTTAAATTGCTGTTTGTAGGGCAAGTGCTTTTACCATTTGGTAAAAGCCATCTCAATGTCTTCAGAAGACACTGTATTGTTAATGTATTGTTTAAAAAAACTCCGATTTATATTTCTTATATCTCTTCCTAATCCACCCCAGTCCCTTCCAACACCCCAACACCAGGTAGAAGAAAGGGTTAGTGGGAGAGAGGGGCACAGTTTTCTTAGCTGCTTCCTGCTGGTTAGGGTCGTTGGGTTCCTTGGAGCCAGCCCAGTTCTTCTTTCAGGAGATTTCCAACTTCTTGTCTCACTGCATCAACAGGAACAGGAGCCTGGGGGTCGGGGAGAAGCAGCAGCTGCCTTGTTCTTTCTCGGATCTCCCCAACGCCCTCTGGGATCTGGCATTTATTTTCTCTCCATAGTCCTTAGATTTAAACTATCTGCAGCTGGCAAAGAGCTCCTCTCAGAGCCTGCAGGAGGCAAATATCTACCTGTGGACCATCTGAATCAGTCCCACATCCCACACCTGAGAGTAAAAGAAAAAAAAAGTGTTTATATCCACAACACTGCATTTGGAAATCATGTTGTATAATGGGGCTTTTTTTTTTCGTTTTGTTTTGTTTTGTTTTGGTTGAGAACTGGATCTCGTGAACTCTAAACTGGCCCCAACTTCACCACGTATCCGAGGCTGTCCTTCAAGTCCTGATTTCCTCCTTCTATACAGCTTAGGTGCTGGAATTTTAGGTGAGTACCACATCTCCCAGCCTTGTCTGTTTAGTGTTGAAGTTGGATATTTTAAAGGAAAGTTATGTAGTAATTTAGAAATTCTGATGGGGCTGTTCATTCCAAGATTTTTCATAGGAAAAAAATAATCTCAAGAATTTTATTTGCAAACAAAGAGGACAGAACTTGTCCAGCATCCTGTTTGGATAAAAACTGTTTAGAGCACACATGCCCCATAGTTGATACAGTAATCTGGCAGTAATGCTTCCAGTCATGCCTTAAATTCAGGCATTTTATATTTTATGTTTTTTATTTTTAGTCAGGATCTAATTGTGTACCTTATATCAGCCCCAATCCTGCCTCTATTGCATGATACTTGTTATGTATTCAAGGCAAAAGAAAGAGAAATTTTTGGTGTTCTAAATTCTTTCAAGCATTTAAAATTACTTTTTTTAAAGTTAGCAGATAAAGTTGTGGGTTTATTTATGACTGTTTCAGATTATGCTTTGTTTACTATCATCCTGTTTGTTTGCTTTTTTGGTTTTGTTTTTATTTTTGTTTTTTTGTTTTTTTTCTTTTTAGTTTATCAAGACAGGATTTCTTTGTGTAGCCTTGGCTGTCCTGTACTCACTCTGCAGACCAGGCTGGCCTCAACTCACAGAGATCTGCCTGCCTCTGCCTCCTTGAGTGCTGGGATTAAAGGTGTGTGCCATCACTGCCCAGCTGTCATCCTCCTTTTTTCCCTTTTTAAGAAATAATTTTGATACATACGCAGCTGAGGCTGTCTTCTTTTGTGCTGAGATTATTGGCTTGTAGTGCCACACATTGTAGCCCTGACTGGTCTGGATTTACGTGCTTTTGCCTCTGGAGTGCTGGAATTAAAAGTGTGTGTCACCATGTCCACCATCTGGCTTATTCTTGATTTAGAGTTGATTGTCTATGTTGTCTTGTAGCTAAGTAACTTACTGGACACTTTTAAAATGTTTGAGAAAGATTGTGTGTGGTGTGTGTGTGTATGTGTGTGTGAGTGTGAAAAGGATTGTGTGTGTAAGTGTGCTATGGAATGTTTGGACTGAAAATCAGAGGACAATTTGTGGAAGTAATTCCTCCTTCTACCATGTAGGGGCCCTTCAGGATTAAACTCACATTGACAGCTTTGTTGGGAAGTGGCACTTCTTCTGAACCATTTTGACAGCCTTTACTTGTGTCTTTGTTCTTCAAATGTTATCCACTCAGATTGTGTCAGGAATTGGTAAGCTTAAAAGTTTTCTTAGATTTGTTACTATGACAGAGGAAGAGTTTAGGAAATGGGGCATTAGCCTTATAAATCCTAACTTTTCATGCAGAGCACTAGACCTGAATGATATCTGTAGTGCTTGTGTTTAGGCCTCAGGCTGAATGGTATTTTACTGAATCCACTTGACCCCTAGGGTCAATATACCCTATAGAGTATATTTTCCAGATCATGTTCTCGAAAGACAGAAGGTGTGAGATTTGTTACTTTCTTAGTTCCCTGAAGATCTAAATTCAGTATTCACATGGTAAAATTATTAGTTAATGGTTAGAATAATTTAGGACCACCCTAAATCATATTAGATTTTTTGTGATATCTACCATTCTAATTTACTCTGTAACTGGTTGCAGCCACTAATATACTATGAAATGCTCTTAAATAATCTTAACAGCTCAGTTTCCCATTTCAAATCCTATATAAGTTTTTTACAAGGGTCTTAATAAAATAAACTTGACATGTCCTTGCTCAAGAATAATGGACATTGCTTAGTAGATAATATTTAATAATTTCCTTTTGATGAGTTCAGTATGAACTATGGTACACTTTGAAGGGAGTGTCAAAACTCTGAATAGTAATTTTGATTCTTTACTCAGGAATAGAATGTGCTGCTTACCTTATGTTATCTTTTTCTCTGCATGCTTGCCTCCTGCCTCCCCATCCATTTTCAGAACTTCATCTGGGAAAGAAGGCCTGTGTCCTAGCTGGTAGTGCTTGACCACCAGTTCACAGGTAAATGCCTTTACAGGGTTTTTTTTTTTTTTTTTCTTGTTTGTTTGTTTTTGCAGAACCTCATTTAGATTATGATAGAAAACTACTTTGGAGAAGGTAAAAAATGTTTTCAAGATGACTTAGAAAAATTCAGAGCATATGTATTCTGTGAGATGTGATAGATGTTTTGTTGATGACCAGCCATCCCCACCCCTGGAACCATTCCCTATGCTAACAGTAAAATATATGTTCAAACTCTTTCCTTGAGTCTCTAGAAATCCATAGTACCAACAGTGATAGAGTCACTTTTAGAGTGTTGCTAACTCATTCTTGTCTCTAAAGCCTATTTTTTCCCCACTAAGATTTATTTTTATATGCGTGTCCATGTGTATGGGGGGGATCAGAGAGTAGGTATAGATCCCTGGAACTGGAATTACAGATGGTTTTGAGCCACCTAATGTGGGTGCTAGGAACTTAAATCTGGTCTTATCTCAGAACAGAACAGTATGTACTCTTACCTGTGGGCCACTCTCTCGTCTCACAACCTATTTCTTTAATTAGGCAGAAGCATCCTTTCCCCATTATTACTTACCATCTTGTGTGCTGTGGCTTTCACTGAGACACATTAACACACTGTGCGCTCATTTCACAAGAATGGATTCTGAGCTTTAAGTTAAAATTTTTTTTTCAAGACAGGGTTTCTCTGTATAGCCTTAGCTGTCCTAGACTTACTGTGTAGAACAGGCTGGCCTTGAACTCATAGAGATCTGTCTGCCTCTGCCTCCCTCAGTGCTGGGATTACAGCTGTGCCCCACCATGCCCAGCCAAGTTATAATTTTTATTTTAAAAATATTTTTATTTTAGAAAAGCTAGCTGATAGTGGAAAGATTGCCTGGAGTGGGCTGTAAAAAAACAAAACTGTTCAGTGTTCAGGTACCTTTTTGGTATATGACAGTGCGATTTTGAAGAGTGCTCAAAAGCCAGCTCTATTTCTGAGATGGGAGTGGGCAGAAATATAGGACCAATGCAACCAATGGGTGATAGCAAACATGAGAGCTTATTGGCCTATCCTACTCATAGCATATATTTGGTATAAAGATATAGGAAGCATACACAAGCAACTTAAGTAACAGGCCAGTTGTGCAAACCTTAACTTTTCCATTTCTTTTGAGGATGTTGCTGAAACTTAAAGGCGTTCTGGGGAGTCTAAAATTTAAAATCACTTAGATTCTTTTCTTTTTTCCTTTTTTATTAATGATTATTATTTATTACAGTTTATTCATTTTGTATCCCAGCTGTGGCCCCCTTCCTTGTCTCCTCCTAATCCCACCCTCCCTCCCTCTTCTCCCCCTATGCCTCTCCCTTAGTCCACTAATAGGGGAGGTCCTCCTCCCCTTCCCTCTGACCCTAGCCTATCCAGTCTCATCAGGATTGGCTGCATTGTCATCCTCTGTGGACTGGCAAGGCTGTACCCCCCTGGGGAAGGTAATCAGAGAGCCTGCCACTGAGTTCATGCCAGTGACAGACCCTGCTCCTCTTACTAGGTAGCCCACTTGGAGACTGAGTCTATGGGCTACAAGGGTTTTAGGTCCTCCATGCATGGTCCTTGGTTGAGGTATCAGTGTCTGCAGGGCCCCCAGGGCCCAGGTTTTTGGCTCTGTTGGTCTCCTTTTGGAGCTCCTGTCCTCTCCCAGGCTTTATATCTCCCTCTTTCATAAAATTGCATGCATTCTGCCCAAATTTTGGCTATGAGTCTCAGCTTTTCACTTAAGGGTTTTTGAATAGTCTATGTACTTAGCGGAATTCTAACATACATTTTTACATTTTAAGCTCTTGCTAAAATTGTCAATGAATTCAGACATTAGAAACTGTGGAAGGGTTTGTGCTCTGCATGCTAAGGTACTTTGACCCCTCTATTTCCCATTTCATGTTAAAGAAACAGAGGGATGAATGGATTTGGTTGTATGTGACAAATAGATATTAGTTTCAAATATGTCACTGAATACTTGCTCTGTATAATAAATGGTCTTTTTTTGTTTCTGTTTAGGCCAGTCTCTACTTCATACAGCAACAAAGCCTAAGGCTTGATTGGTAAGCACTTTGTATTTGTTGTGTTTTGACTCAGCTTACTGTTTGAGGTTCTTCCCACCAAGGTGTGTAGAGGTCCTATGTCTCAACTGGATTTTATATTTACTGTCAATTGTCTGCCTAAGTATACAATAACTTCCTTTTTAAAATGTTATTTATCTGATGTGTATTTATGTTCTGTATATATGTACCACATATATGCCCCGTGCCCATGTAGAACAGAAGGTCCCCTGGAAATGAAGATACAAATAGTTGTGAACCTTGTGGGTACTAGGAACTGAATCTGGGTCTGTTGAAAGAACAGCAAGCTCTTAACTGCTGAGCTCTCTTCCCATACCCAGGATTCCTTTCTAATGTGTTATAGAATTTCCTGTTAATTTGAGATCAAAGCATTCGTATATTGGAATACCAAATTTCCAGAGTAGAGGAACTTCTAAAGACAGCATACATTTTAGGAGTTATTACCTACTGTGGCATATGTACAGAAATGTGGCCTTGTACTGCAGCATCTTAGTAGTTTGTCTTATGACTCATACTTATTAACAACATGTATAAAGTATTATTTATTATGTAAGTCTTAACTATGTTACATAACTCTTTAACTACTTTATAGATTACTTCTTAGACTGCCTTGGTGTCAGATAGACTTCAGTTTAAACTTGATTAACCAGTAACTGGCTGTCCTTGGCTCCTGTATTTATTGTTTTCCTCACTATGACCAAATATTTGATAAGAAGTGGCTTAAGGAAAATAATATCTTGTTTTGGCTTACAGTTCTAGGGTACTGTTCTTAACCTTCCTCGTGTGGTGATCCTTTAATACAGTTCTTCATGTTGTGGTGACCCCCAACCATAAGATTATTTTTTTGCCACTTCATAACTGTAATTCTGCCATTGTTATCCTGATGTACAGGATATCTGATATGTGACCCCTGTGAAAGGGTCTTTTAACCCCCAAATGGGTGGCAACTCCCAGGTTAAGAACCACTGTTCTAGGGCATACATTGTGGTAGGCAAGATATGGTGCCAGGAGCAAGGTAAGCAGTAGCTGATCATGTTTTGTTCCTTAGCTAGGACTCATAGAATAGAGAGAAAGTATGGTTGGGCTTATGACCATCTCACAATGTAAAATGGACTTAGTGTAACTTCAAATTTCTCCATAGTCTTTAATAGTCTCACTATTTCAGAACTCTATTCTTTTCTGATACTCAAAGAAATCCCTTAACTATGAGCCCTGTAAAAGTTTAAAAAAGGAAGTTATATACTTCCATTATACAATGGCATAAAATAAATGCTTTCTGTTCCAAAAGGGAGGAATTGGGGATTAAACCAAAGCAGGACTTAAACTTAGTGTGTCAGCCATCAAACGTTTTTGCTATGCTGAGTTGCTCAACAAAAAAACAACTAAAAAAGAGGAAGGTTTTATTTAGCTTACAGTTTGAGGAATATAGTTTATTGTGCCAAGGAAGGCATGGAGACAGGAGTGAGAGGTCACATGATACAATCAAGAAAGAGAAAACAGACAGAATGTAAGGTTGTGCCAGAAGAACATGCAGCTCAGAATAAAGGTGGATCTTCCCACCTCAAAAGATCCACATTAAATGATTTACTTAAGGGCTGGAGAGATAGCTCAGAGGTTAAGAGCACTGGCTGCTCTTCCAGAGGTCCTGAGTTCAATTTCCAGTATCCACATGGTGGCTCACAATGATCTCCAGTGAGATCTGGTGCCTTCTGGCATACATGCAGTCATAACACTGTGTACATAATAAATAAATAAATTTAAAGAAAAAAAAATAAACTTTAGTATTTTGGGGCTGGAGAGGTGGCTCAGAGGTTAAGAGCACAGTTGCTCTTTCAGAGGTCCTGAGTTCAATTCCTGGCAACCAAATGGTGGCTCGCAACCATCTATTATGAGATCGGGTGCCCTCTTCTGGCCTGCAGGTGTACACACAGGCAGAACACTGTATATATAATAAATAAATAAATTTTAAAAAATTTAAAAAAAGATTTACTTTACAAAAGATGCCTTTGCAAGTGTGCCTAACATTTTGGATTTTAGCGTCACCATCACTCTGACTGAGCTGGTCTCACTGGTTTGCAAAATGGGACTCATTATGTTGTCAGAGATGTTGTGAGAAGCAAGTGCACTAACTTTTGTAACATACTCAGTACACAGTCATAGGAAGTAGTCCTGATTTTTAGAATTCACATATTGGAACAGGACTATAATTCTTGCTTTAGCAATACCCTGCCCTGTCCTACAATTATTTTATTTCTTTTATGGGTTACAGTTTATTTATAGGTTATGGAACCACAGCTCTGACTTTTTACTGGGAAGTAAGAGGTGGCTATAGAACCTAGGTGTATCCTTTCTCTGAGCTGATTCTCTCTTCACTCACTTAGATACCTTACACAGAGGTTGGCATACCTCAACATCTTGTGGGACTTTGCAGGATGGAGTATGCCTATTAGTTGATAGACCCAAAAATCCCTTTCCTCAACCTATAAAGCTTAATTCTATGCTGATATTAATTCATTGAAGACTAGACTAAGACATTTGACAACTGAGAATAGGTGTAAAATGCTAAATGCATATATGCACTGTCCTAAGCTATTCCCTAAGAGATCTCTGAACTTTAATCTAAATAGATATTTCTGGTTCTTCCATTTTTCTATTTGCTTAAATGTTACTTTGGTAGCATCATAAAATCCAAAGTTCACTTAGCTAAAGAGGCAGAAACAAAACAAAGCAAAAGAACCAAACATTTTAAAATAGATACTAAAACTTCTTTTATACAACACACTGACAATTCAAAGCCTTTGGTTTATCATGAAATTTGTTAAATATTTAAAAACTCAAGAAAGTAGTGGTCATTGTTATTTCTTTCCAAGCAGAAAACTGAGGCCAGAAATATTTAGAGAAAGCTTTGTCTAGAATGACCTAGTGGAGCTTGGCCCTACTTATTCCTTCATGCAGTGGTATGATGTAGATACTAACTTATTCATTCATTCATAACTAATAACTGTGATAGTTTCTTTTTTAATGAAGTTTTTTGTTGTTTTTTTTTTTTACCCACTGCATAGTCATCTTGAATCTCTTCATTGAGAGATTTTTGAGAAAAAATAAACTTGAGAGTAGCTTAGTGGGTCATTTTGTTAAATATTAGCTTTCAAAAGTAGCCATAAGGTTGAAGAATATAAAGTGGAGAATCTCTACTTGGATATCCTCAGAATTTGGATAACATAGGAAGAGATAAAGTAACCTTATTCAGAGCTTAAAAGATACCTAGACAGTTTAGACCTTTCCCTTTCACCTATACTGGGATGTACTTTGTAAGTGCTTCCCAGTTATTTGGAGTTTTAATGTGTTAATCCATGGTATGATTTTAGCCCCTGATGAAACATTTTTTTCATGCTGCTTATTTATATGGGTACCAGACAGAGTTTAGATTACGAGGGTAATTTTAGGTCAAGCCTATGGATAATGGCTTTTTTATGGAGGAAAAGGGGCTTTTTCATAGTACTTCATGAGAAAGCACTATTTACACAGAACTTAATAGGCTCAATTTTTGCTTTAAAAATAACTTTTAAATTATAATTATAATATGTGCTTACAAGAAAAGTCTGGAGACTACAAAAAGTAATATTTTAAAAAAATTGGCTTTCCACAAAAAAAGGAAAATCAGGTATGTGGAATTTTTCCAGTTTCTCAGATGTAAACACTGTCACAGTGAATAATTTTAGACAGTTATGATGACATAGCCGAATATAGATTTAGGAAAATATAGGCTATTGGTTCATTTGAGTAAGTTCTCAGCAGCATTGAATATATTTAAAATTACTCACAGTCCAGATATCTAGACATGACCACTCTGAACATTTTGTTGTTACTCCAACTAATGTTTTTATGAAAATACCCATATTCTGAGATGATAAGCTTTTAATCTAAATTTATACTTTCTTATTCAAGCATCTGACTTCATTTTTTATTTCTAAACTCATATTCTGTAGATACTTAGGGAGAGGTATAGTAGCTAATTGAAATTAAAGACTGTATTTTTGGGTAAACCTAGTAATCTAGAAAGCATCCTATTGGGGGAATTTTAGAGCTGTGTGGTCCATGCAGATGAACTGTATGTATGGTTTCAGGAACAGCATGTGGAGAAGTAGTAAAAAGACAATGCTCTTCACAGGGATTTCTGCGCTTTGAGAAGCTTGAAGAAGAGGCTTTGAAGGATATGGAGAATATGTGAAAAGAAGTTTCCTTTGCATAGTTCATATTATATTCTTAGTGTCTGAATTGGACAATGGGAATTTACTACCTCTTATGGTGGGAACATGTCTACTTGAGGCTCCAAAGGGGGGGGGGGACACTACTATTTGATTCTGTGGAACATGTAATTTAAAAAGTTGTGCACAAGGTCTAGAAGGAACTGACGAGGTTTGTCCCATCATGGCTAAGTCTGCCAGATTCCTGAGGTTGCACAAGTGGAATAAAAGACTCCAAATAGCCATAAGTGCCCCCAGAAAACCTCATGCTGCTTAATTCCTAAACTGTAGGCTTGGGAGCTTTCTTTTGAGTTTTTTTTTCTCATAGTTAAAATAGAGGCTCTATTCCCATTGCTCTAGTCCTGTTAATGTACATTAATAGCTAAGCAAGCACTTCAGTAGATAATGAAGGACAAGAAATACCTGCTGAGACGTTACAGGGAAAAAAGTGGTGAGAGTTAATGATGCAAAAGTGGCAAAAGGGGCATACTTAGCCTGCTACTCAGAATGATTTTTTTTTTTCTTCTTCTTTTTCTCTAAATTTGGTCTCTTTCCAACAGATCTCAGTTCACTGTTTCCACCTGTACTGAATCAGCCTGTCATTTTCAAGATACTTACAGAGGTGAGACTATATGAGAGCTACAGAAGAGAAGCATTGCAATGTACACATTTGTTGATTCATAATGCAAAAGGGTTAGAGGTGAAGATTTGAAAACTTATGTAAATGTTTCTTTTTTAATATGTTTTATTTATTACAGTTCCCTTTGTATTCCAGCTTCAGCCCCACCCTCCTTCCCTTCTAATCCCGCCTTCCTTCCCTCCCTTATCTCATCCCATTCCCCTTCCCCACTCTACAGATAGTGGAGTACCTCCTCCCCTTCCATCTGATCCTAGATTATCAGGTCTCATCAGGACTGTCTTTCATAATCTTCCTCTGTGTCCTGGTCAAGCTGTTCTCCGCTTAGGGGGAGATGATCAAAATGCCAGCCACTGAGTTCATGTCAGAGACAGCCTCTGCTCCCCTTATCAGAGAACCAATTTGGAGACTGAGCTGCCACAGGCTACCTCTGTGCAGGGGTCCAGGTTATCTCCATGAATGGACCTTGGTTGGAATATCAGTCTCAGAAAAGATCCTTAGGCCCAGAATTTTTGGTTCTGATACTCTCCTTGTAGACTTCCAGTCCCTTCCAGGTCTTTTTATCACCCCCTTCTTAAATTAGATTCCCTTCACTCTGCCCAAAGTTTGGCTATGAGTCTCAGCATTTGCTATAATACTCTGCTGGGTAGAGTCTTTCAGAGGCCCTCTGTGGTAGGCTCCTGTCCTGTTTCCTGTTTTCTCCTCCTTCCAGTGTCTGTCCCTTTTGCCTTTCTGAGTGAGGATTGATATCTTACCCAGGGTTCTCCTTTAAGCTCAGGTTCTTTAGGTGTACAGATTTTTGTAGGTTTATCATATATTATATGTCTAATATACACTTATAAGTGAGTATATACCATGTGTGTCTTTCTGTTTCTGGGATACCTCACTGAGGATGATCTTTTCTAGTTCCCACCGTTTTCCTCCAAATTTCATTATTTCTTTGTTTTTAATTGCTGAGTAGTATTCCATTGTGTAAATGTACCACCATTTCTATATCCATTCCTCCTTTGAGGGACATCTGGGTTGTTTCCAGATTCTGGCTATTAGAAATAAAGCTGCTACAAACATGGTTGAAAAAATGTTCTTGTTGTGTACTTGGGCATATTTTGGATATATGCCTAAGAGTGGTAAGGCTGTATCTTAAGGAAGCGCTGTTCCTAATTTCAAAAAAGCATCAGATTGATTTCCAAAGTGGTTATAGAAGATTACACCCCCCCCCAACCCCAGCAATGGAGGAAGGTCCCCTTTTTCCACATCCTCTCCAGCATGTATTGTCACTTGAGATTTTGATCTTGGCCATTCTGATTGGTGTAAGGTGAAGTTTCAGGGTTATTTTGATTTATATTTCCCTGATGACTAAGGACGTTGAGCATCTATTTAAATGTTTCTCTGCCATTCTATATTCCTCTACAGAGAATTCTATGTTTAGCTCTGTACCCCATTTTTTAATTGAATTACTTGATTTGTTGCTTTTTAACTTCTTTAGTTATTTATATATGCTGGATATCAGCCCTCTGTCAGATATAGGTTTGGTGAAGATCATTTCCCAGTCTGTATGCTGTCATTTTGTTCTGATGACAGTGTCCTTTGCTTTACAAAAACTTTTCAGTTTCATGAGTTCCCATTTATTGATTGTTATGTCTGTTGTCATGTCCCCCTTTTCGTTTCTGATTTTGCTGATTTGGAGAGTTTCTCTCTGCCTTTTAGTTAGTTTGGCTAAAGTTTTGTCTATCTTGTTGATTTTCTCAAAAACCAGCTCTTGTTTTCATTGATTCTTTGAATAGTTTTATTTGATTCTAATTTATTGATTTCAGCCCTGAGTTTGTTATTTCCAGCCTTCTACTCTTCTTAGGTGTGTCTGTTTTCCCCCCCTAGGTCTTTAAGTTGCTTGTATGAGATACTTCAAATTTCTTCTTGAAGGCACTTAGTGCTATGAATTTTCCTCTTAGCACCACTTTTATTGTGTCCTATAAGTAAGTTTGGGTATGTTGTGCCTTCATTTTCATTGAATTCTAGGAAAACTTTAATTTCTTTCTTTCTTCCCTGACGCAAGTGTCACTGAGTAGTGACAGTTTCCATGTATGTGTAGGCTTTGCTATTTCTGTTGTTGAGGTCCAGCTTTAGTCCATGGTGGTCAGATAGAATACAAGGGATTATTTCAATCTTCTTGTATCTGCTGAGGCTTGCTTTGTGACCAATTATATGGTCTATTTTGGGGAAGGTTCCATGAGGTGCTGAAAAGAAGGTATACTCTTTAGAATTTGGGTGAAAAGTTCTGTAGACATCTATTAGGTCCATTTGATTTAAGAGATCTTAAATCAAATATGCCTTTGGGAAGGCAGTGCCTTTATTATAGGGAAGTAAGTGCCTTTATTTTCCTATTTAGCTTCTGTCTAGATATGTCCCTTGGTGAGAATGGAGTGTTGAAGTCTCCCACTAATAAGATGTTGGGATAGATGTGTGATTTAAGCTTCAATAATGTTTTATTTACAAATGTAGTTGCTCTTGTACTTGGGGCATAGATATTCAGATTTGTGATGTCCTCTTGGTGGATTTTTCCTTTGATGAATGAAGTGCCCCTCCTCATCTTTTTTTATTATTATTATTTTTGGTTGAAAGTCTATTTTATTAGATATTAGGATAACTACCCCAGCTTGTTTTCTGGGTCCATTTACTTGAAAAACTTTTTTCCAGCCCTTTACTCTGAGGTAGTGTTTATTTTTGTTGCAGAGGTGTAGTTCCTGGATGCAGCCAAATGTTGGATCCTGTTTCTGCAACCATTCTGTTCGTCTGCGCCTTTTTATTAGAGAGTTGAGTCCATTGATGTTGATAGATAATAGTGACCAATGAATGTTAGTTCCTTTTATTATGGAGTTGGTGGTGTTTATGTGATTCATTGCTTGTTTCCTTTTAATTTTTGTTGTGAAAGTTATCTGTATCCTATGTTTTCTTCATTATAGTTGTTTTTGTTGGATTGGAGTTTTCTTTCTAGTATCTTCTGTAGTGCTGGTTTGCTATGTAGATATTGTTTAAATTTGGTTTTGTCATGGAATATTTTGTTTTCTCCATCTATGTTGATTGAAAGCTTTGCTAGGTATAGTAGTCTGGGTTGGCATCTGTGATCACTTAAGTCTGCATGACATCTGCCCAGGCTCCTCTGGCTTTCATAGTTTCTGATGAGAAGTCTGGTGTGATTCTGATAGGTCTACCTTTATATGTTACTTGGCCTTTTTCCCTTGTTGTCTTTAATATTTTTTCTTTGTTATGTAGATTTAGTGTTTTGACTATGATGTGACATGAGGAGTTTCTTTTCTGGTCTAGTCTATTTGGTGTTCTGTGGGCCTCTTGTATGTTTATGGACATCTTCTTTAAGTTGAGAAAATTTTCTTCTATGATTTTCTTAAAAGTATTTTCCGGTCTTTGCAGCCTGGAATCTTCTTTTTCATCTATTCCTATTACTCTTAGATTTTGTCTTTTCCTGGCATCCTTGATTTCTTGGATGTTTTGTGTTTGGGACTTTTCTGATTTTACTTTTTCTTTGAGAGAAATATCAATTTCAGTAAGTTTATCTTCAGCACCTGATAGTCTCTCTTCCATCTCTTATATTCTATTTTTATGCTTACCTTTGTGGTTCCTGATCTTTTCTCTAAGTTCTCCAGCTCCAGGGTTTTCTGTGTTTGTGTTTTCTTTATTGATTGTAATTGTTTTCATGCCTTGCACCATTTCTTTCATCTGTTTCAGTGTGGATTCCTATCTTTCTATGATGGCCTCTATTTTTTTGTTTGTTTCCTTTCTCTGCCACTAATTGTGCTTCTACTTGTGCCTCTATTTGTTTGGCTGTATTTGCCTGTGTTTCTTTGAGAGCTTTCTTCATTTCCTCTTTATTTGCCTCCATTTGTGTGGCTATTTCTTTGAGAGCTTTTTTCGTTTCCTCTTTATTTGTCTCTACTTGTGTGGCTATTTCTTTCAGAGATTTGTTCTTTTCCTCTATATGTGTCTGTAATAACTGGATAAGCATAGCTTCAAAGTCATTTTCTTGTGTTTCTGATGAATTGAAATATCCATTGATTTTGGGGGTTGCTGGTGGAGCTATGATGTGCTGATTGTTGTTGGGTGTGTTCTTACACCAACCTCTGTCCATCTGCTTATCCGTAACCTTCACTGTTTGTTCCTGGAGTCTGTACTTCAGACTGGGTCTGTCTTTCTCTAGTGTCTGGAGTATTCTTCTGGAAGATGATAGAGGTCCACTGGTTTGAGAGCGTTTATTGGTGTTTCAGCTGTACTTAAGGGAGGAAGGCCTGCTGGTGTACAATCACAATTGTGCGGGAGCAAGCATGCATCAGCATGTGTGTGGAAGTGTGTGTTGAAGGACAAAGTGCTAGAGAGTGTAGATGCTTGGATTGTGTGTGGGGGTTCAGGCACAGGAGGGGTTGTGGATGCTAGGGCTGTTTGCGGGCGCAGTTTGGGCACTGTTTGTGGGCACAATGTGCCTGAGCCCATTACCTGAATACCTCAGTGGTCTACAGTCCTGTCATACTGTCGGTCTGGTATTCAGATCTGTCTGGGTTCCAGGAGGTTTTTACCTGGACTTCACTGGTAGACTAGCAGAGCAGGGACTTCAATGTTGATAATGCTGTCCAAAGAATCCCTTTGTTGTTGCAGAACTTGGGGCCTGGTATTGTGGTCCACTGGGAGTCCAACTACTATGGCATAACTAGGAGGCCACTGGAAAAGATACCTTCTGGAAGGTCCTCAGGTGCAGCGGAACTAGATGACCTGGTGGAGCCGCCAGCACTGTCTTATTTGCTAAGAGCTGTGGGCACTGCGGACTGGGCACTGAGCTCTGTGGCAGATGAGGTGGGCTGCTTCTGCAACCTCTGCCTTAGCCAAGGAGGGAGAAGGGAGGTCTGACAAGAGGAAGTGCCAGGGTTATTGAGTGTTCTCTGACTCAAATCTCTAGGAGGGGATTCTGTGCTAGGAGCAGTCAGCACTGTGCTCTGTGCTAGGTGCCTGTGTGCAGTAGGCTGCCTCCACTGCCTCTGCTGTTGAGTAGCCAGGCCCATTAAAGGGGAAGTGCCTGGGAATTGAGTCCTCAGGAGAAGTCTGTGGTTTAACTGAATTGTAATGGTCTCAGCTCAGGGTTTGTCCCCTTTCTCCCCAAAAGCCTCAAAGTCTATATTCTGGGTTCAGCTGCCCCTCCTCTCACCAATTTCGCAGTTTCAAATCCTCTGCCCCTCAGATATGGTGCACACTGTTCTATGCTATCTTGGATCTTCCCCAAAAATATCTTCTTAGATGCCTGATTAATATTAATGTAGATCAGTCAGGCATGGTACGCACCTGTAGTCACAGCACTCAGGGAGGTAGAAACAGGGCTATCTCTCTGAATTTAATGTCAGCCTGGTATACAAAGTGAGTCCAGGACAACTAAGGCTATACACACACACACGGCAGTGTATATATATATATATATATATATATATATATATACATATACATATATATATATGTTTTCCTATGTGCATATATTTATATAGACATAACATATATATATATATATTATGTCTATATAAATATATGCACATAGGAAAACGGCCATTTATAAAGGTACAACAGTAAGCCCATTATTAGGATGAGGTATTTGATTTTAATTGGGCATGTTAATTAGGTGAGCCAAAGGAGGCTTTTGATTGCTAGACTTTGGTACTTTGATAGCTGGACCTTGATACTCAGCCTCAGAAAGTTGCCGAATAAGGGAATAAACCTTGTGGGATTGCTTTAAGAATGCAATTTAATAGGTTTTTGTTTGTTTGTTTGTTTGTTTGTTTTGCTTTTGCAAGACTGAGGGAATAGGGAAGAAGAGAAAGCCTGCCAGAGCCATGTTTGTTATGTTTGGGCTGGCAAGTCTCTTCACTGGCATCTATCTTTTTTTATTTTTCTCTCAAGAGTATAGTGTGTTATTTGATCATCGTTCTATTAGTCTTATAATCATGAAATGGGAGGAGTTCTATGGTTTAAGAATAGGTAAGAGTTAGGTTGTATAAAGAAATACAAGATGAGAATATAAATAAACTTGATCAGCTAGAATATGCTTTGTTTATATCCAGAGTGGTGGCATCCTGAGTTCTGACTCTGGTGTGATCAGGGCACAGGATCCAGTGACTCAGTGACTTCAAGTGGAAATTTTGTAGCTAAGGATCTGGAAGCAGGAAGAGAAGGTTCATTGGTGGCAAAATGGGGATGTTAGTTATTTTCCTTAAATAAGCTGTTTTTTAAACTGGAGGGGGGGTTGTCTTTTTTTTTATATCCACTAGGTGTCTGGGTTTATAATCAGCAGCTTTTTTTTTTTTTCAAGGCTCAAGTAGCTAGCCTCCTGGAACTTTGAACTCAGCTTAGGACCTCAGTATTTGGGGGTTAAGTTGGTAGGGGAGGAGGATGCCCCCTTTCTCAGGACTAGAGGAGAGTGACAGAGGAAGAGAGGGGATGAGGGATGAGGCTATGATCTTGATGTAAAGTGAATAAATTTTAAAATAAATTTAAATTTAAAAAGATTCTTTTTTAAGGCACATCAGGGACCCCTTATTCCTCAGGAGACTTGAACAGATGTCTACTCACTACAGCTAAGGAATCAATGACATAAAAGTACAGACACCACTGAAGTCCAAATTGGTGAACCAATGAGTTTTGTTGTAATTACTTACATGAATATGGGTGACAGAGTACTTAAAAAGAGTAGAAATGACTCAAAGATAGCTGCATCAAAGGCAGCTCACAAACGCTGGGAACCTAAGCACAGAATAAAACTTGTAGGAAGCTTAACAGGTTTAAGAGTGTCCTTTTCAGGTTCCTTGGTTGATTTGAACTTATACCAGACAGCCTGTCTTATCTGAGCATCTTCCAAACAGCTCAGTGGAACCTTTTTCTTCTAGTTAGCTCTTCCGGAGGTCTGAGCATCTTCTAGGCAGCTAAGCTTATCTGAGAGTATATCTCTTCAGTTGGTACCGTTTACAGATGCTTGGAGAATGAGAGGCCTAATATATCTGGTCAGTTTCAGGTTGGAGAATGAGAGGCCTAATGTATTTGGTCAGTTTCAGGAACGTTGTGAGGCCTTTAATAAGCTGTTTACTTCCAGAGCTTACTAACTTCGCTGCAGGATAAAATGTTTTACCTTTTTATAAGAATAGTATGTGCCTTGAGGAACTTTATGAAATGGAAGAATGTATCCCAGAGTAAATGACTGCATAAAATCCCTGAAAGGCTACCCATGCTCTGATAGATGGTCCTTCACCAACATAATACAGGTAGCACTAAGTAGATTTCATGTTTGTTTGTTTTTTAGAGTAGCACATGAAATTACTAATGAAAAGTTGTGGGGGAGATAAGTGAGTAAATGGAAGGAAGGGAATGGAATGGGTCTGATTAAAAGACGTACATGCATATATAAAATTATTGAAGAAGAACAGTGAAGAAAACAGATTTGCCCAGGAAAGGAAGAAATTGGAGTGCAGTACATAATTGGAGAAAAAAAAATCAGGGTGAGGCCACAAATGACAGACTGAGCAAAAACAACCCTGCAAAGGCACTATTTTGTTTCCTACCAGGGACTTTATAATCTTTAGAATGCAAAAGTATCATAGATTCTCTTAATCTTTGTGAGTCTTTGTATTGTCAGCTTGCTCAGCCTGAGAAGTTCTTGGTAAAGCACACCTTTTGGTGTGTCTGTGAGGGCAATCCTAGAGGAGATTAATAAGGGGTAAAGGCTAATCCCTTATGTGAATAATTTCATTCTGTAGGCTGAGAACAAGATAGAATTAAATGGTTTTGGAAAAGGAAAAAGCCTGCTTTTTGATCTCTAGCCACCATGATGTGTGTTGCTCTGTTCTACCATTCTGTCCCTCTCACACCATGAGAAGAAATGAATCTGTACCCAATTTCTCTAATTTAGAGTTGAAAATAAACATTAGAGCTCAGATAAAGAAGGCTTAGAAACTCTTGAGAGCACAGCTTGTTCTGACTTTCTAAGATAGAGCAAGGTGAAGAATCCACAAAGAGAAGTGGGTTACGAGAGCAGAGTTTTGCCCTACAAAAAAAGGAGTGTGAAGCCACAAATACAGATGCTACCTTAGACACTAGATTGCTGACCACTGTAATCAAAGGCTCAGTGAAACCACTGAACTAACCACTCTGTATGTAATAATAAAAAAATATTCAGGGGTTAAAACTGCTGGGCCATCACATTTGGGGGTGTTGCAGAGAACAGCAGCCAGCAGGAAATGACTTGCCAGGTTAAAGAGGATAGGTAAATTGATGGGAAGAGAGGTATGGGTCAGAATAGGCTGGAATTTAGCATGGGGGCTTTGATCTGTCATTCCAGACTGGGTTAATCAAAAACTAGATGTCCTTTGCCTGAGGTAGTTACTATTGGGGGCAGTTAAGGAAAGTAATGACTTTTCTTAAGAAACACAAATGTGCCTCAGGAGATTTCTAAGGAATGCTGATTAAGTTGTTGCTTACCAGATAAGAATCCTGTTTACCCACAGTCCAGCCTGAGCTGGGCCCAGGCTGTCATTTAGGACATTGTCAGCAGCACTGCCATTTCGAGGGCCCAGTTTGGACCTAACAATCAGTCTGCTGCTGTAGCCAGACTTGACATTTTTCCTAGCACTAGTGAGACTTGTATGCAACCCTTGTTTGCTTTTCTATTGTTGTGATAAAGCACTCACCCACCCAAAAAAAAAGAAAGAAAGAGGAGGAGGAAAACTTTTATTTCAACTTGAAGGTGCTAGTCTATTTTTTTTTTTTTTACTTAAAAAAATTATTACAGAAGGCTATCAGTGGCCTGGGGAAGGGGCATGGGTGGAGAAGAGGGAGGGTGGGATTGGGAGGGGAAGAGAGAGGGAGCTACAGGTGGGCTACAAAGTGAATAAACTGTAATTAATAAAAAAATAAAATATCTTGACCATGTTTTTATAACTAAAAAATATTATTACTTAT
The DNA here is from genome assembly GCF_030254825.1 of Meriones unguiculatus. Lineage (NCBI taxonomy): Eukaryota > Metazoa > Chordata > Mammalia > Rodentia > Muridae > Meriones > Meriones unguiculatus. Next base: position 121,579,413 of record NC_083369.1, read on the forward strand.
TACAATTTATTCACTTTGTATCCTGACTGTAGCCCCCTGCCTGATTTCCTTCCAGTCCCACCCACCATCCCTCTTCTACCCCTGTGGCTCTCCCCTAGTCCACTGATAGGTGAGGTCTTCCTCCCCTTCTATCTGACCCTAGCCTATCAGGTCTCACCAGGACTGGCTGCCATTGTTTTCTTCTGGGGCCTGGTAAGGCTGCTCCCCCCTTAGGGGGAGGTGATCAAAGTGCCAAAGTGCAGAAGGGGGAGATAAAAAGACCTTGAGGGGACAGGAACTCCACAAGGACACCAACAGTGCCAAAAAAATTACTTTTTTTTTTTTTTTTGAGGGAAGTCAGGGCAGAAAGTTAAGGCAGGAACACAGATTTAGGAACTAAAGTAGAAAAGATGGAAGAATGCTGCTTACTGGCTTGCTCTCTATGGCTTGGTCAGTATGCTTTGTAATATGACACAGGACAACTGCTTACCGTGAGCAGTACACTCTCACATCAACCATCAATCAAGAAATTTCCCCACAGGCTTATCAAGAGGCTAATCTGATATAGGCTTTTTCTCAAGTGAGGTTCCTCCTTCCCAGAAAGAAGACCCCACCTGTGTCAAGTTTCCAAAAAGCTATCCTGCATCACAGTATAGATATTAGTCATAACATAGCTATGTAACTGGACAGTTTAATGATCACTCTGTTTGCTTTTGTCCTGCTAATATACCAGGTGTACAAAATTAAGACCAAAAAATTAATTTGTCTTTTAGACTCTTAGGATCTAAAAGAATAATGAATGATTCTACACTCAGGTTATAAATATGCATTTGCTTATAATATTTAATGTTAAAAGCTCAGGACGAATTCTGCCATTCCTTCCAAGAAGAGCTGATCATAGAAATATTTGATCAGAGATGGTAGTACATTTAGTTCAAGGCTAACTTTATTTTGTAGTAAATCATTTGCTGTACCACATAACAGTTGCTTCCTATGTATGCAAATGAGCAAGCTCCTTCATTGAAACTTCTCAGGGCTTTTTCTTATAGAGCTTTTTAAAGTACATTGCACCTGTAAACATTTGTATTTGACCCCTCTACAGTTTCTAATGTACTCTTCCAATATACTCTGAAAATGAGAGAAAAAAAAACATACTTAAAAGGGTGTGTTCCTGTATAGAAGTATTTCTAATACTTAGAAATAAACATTAATGTCCTTTTGCTCATATGAAATGCCTTATATGAGCAGTTAAGGCCATATGAAGGGCTTCTCAACACTCTCTTCTGATCCTTATTAGTCCTTATTCTCATTTCCTTAAGACTAAGAGGGCCCTTGCAGATCAGTTCCCACACAGAGTAAATAAATGGAAATTTTGTGGACAAAGTTGGCAGATTGTGATTTAGTTGACAGTGGTATTCTGCTATTTATCATTAGTTCCATTCTGTCATACACTTTTTCTTTTTCAGAGAACATAAATTTGGGGTTAGTCTAACAAAGACAGAAGACTTAGTTGTGTTTGAGGTAACAGAATGGAAAGAATCATAGTGACTTTGAATCATTAATCCATAGTCAAAAGGCTAGATATAGGCACTAGGTCAAGAATCTGCTCACACCTTATATCATAAGTAGGACAGTATTTGGGAAGAAATGTTATGGATTAGGTGGCTAATGATTTAGACTAGTTGGTATGTGCTGCTTAGGCAATTCATCTGTTAAAAAGACTTGGGCATCTGTCTAGAGTTTAAAGTTTTGTAAGGTTTTATGTGGCTATTTTCAGAGATGGATTAGAGTTAGGCTTGAGACACCAGAGGTAAGAAAGGGGGTGGTGTCAAGTGAATATCCAGTTTGGGTTTAGCAACATAGAACTTTCTGACTGCATTTAATAATCATGTTTTATAAGCATTTAATTAGAAGGTATAGGATAGTAAACACTACTTTCAGGCTGGATCTTGACCTGATGTTTTTATATCAACACTGAAGCATTAACTTTAGGCATACGCACAAAGCAAGATTTTCAAACATATTTTCTGTAGAGTTGGGAGACTGACTGGCTGAGATGGGAAAGAAATTGAACAATTAGATGTCCTTGGGGGAAAGTACATTATTTCTAAGGAACCCATGAAGTAGCTTTGGATAGACATTTCTTTGTTATTAACTCCTAAATAAGCATTTGTCTTCTTATATTTATAGAAAAGATTGTGGACTCTTAGTAACTTGTTATTTAGCTTATGTATTAAAATCAACAAGGAGAGAGAACTGGAAAGTCAGTGTTAACTTTGTGAATGGACTATCAGATTTCTATTTAAAAAAATCATTTCTCACCTCAGATTTTTAACTAAAAGCTGTTATTAGTTTAAACATTATTATATACTGATTGCTATACTACTTCAATAAAATATCACCCTTGCTTAATTACTACTTCTTTTGACAGTCTCTCTTTTTGAATTATTAATTCTAGTTTTGAAAGGATTCTGTGAAAATCAGTAACATAATAAATGTTTAAAGTTAATTTTCCAAAGATTGTATTCAAAATTATTTTGTAAAGCTGTGTGTGAATAGTTATGTACCAAGTAGGCTGGCTGTTCTAAATATCCAATTCAGGACAGTTTGTATTCATGGGCTATTCAACATGTCATGTCGTGAGAGGTTATCTTTTCAATAGGATGGGAAGTTAGCCAGATGGGCCTGTAACGTTTCTTCAACTTTTACACATAAAATTGCTGAAAAGGCTAAAGTGGTGGTACATAGGACAGAAAACTTCTACTAATGACACTTAAAGGCTTTTCTCCCATACTTAGATATGGTAAAATTGAAAGTTACTTTTTTTTTTTTAATTAAAGTCTTTTTAAAAAGAAGAGTTACAGGAAGGACAGTTTCACAGTTAAGAGCACCTACTAAACTTGCAGAGGACCCATGTTTGTTTCCCAGCACCCTTGTCAGGTGGCTCACAACCATCCGTAATACCAATTTCAGGAATATCTGATGTCTATCCTGCAGGTACCTGAACTCATATGTACATGCATTCACACATCTACATACACACAGAGAGAGAGAAAGAAAGAGAGAAAGAGAGAGAGAGAGAGAGATAAAAATTAAAGTATTTTCCTTTAAGTCAATTATTTTTATTTTTGAGATTATATTTTAATTAAAACATTTCTGTCTTTCCCCCTTTCCCAACCTTCCCATATACCCATCTCCACTCACTTTCTAATTTATGGACTCTTTAAAATTAGTAAAATCTTTATGATCTGTTAAGATCCAAATTTCTCACCAAAGGACAGAAATTCACTTTGCATTGATCATAGCCATTATGCATTTGCAACACAATGTGAAACAGTAGTATTAGTCTCAACTTCAGTGTTTTTTATTTTCCTCCCCTCTCTCACTCTTCCTCCTTCCTTTTCTTCTCCATCCTCCCTCCTTCATAACTTTTTTCTTTTCATATCACAGACTGACCTCAAACTTGTTATATAGCTTGTAATCAAGAAGGACCTTGAACTTCTGATTTTCATATCTCTTCTTCCTGAGTGCTAGAATCACAGGTGTGTGCCATAATGCCAAGTATATGCTGTGCTGCGGTTGGAACCAAGGGCCTCAGACATTTTACCCATGTACTCTGTCAACTGAGATATATTCCCAACCCTCCTCTCACTTTAAAATAATTATTTTCACGTACCACTTATAGGATATTCTCTTACACCTAACCCAACCCAACCCTTGTGTTAGTAATGATATATATTTCCCCTATCAGGTCACTTTTATCCTGCTATTCCCCTTTACTCTCCTTCCACTTTTTTTCTGTTTTAATTCCATCCCTGTCTCTAAGTAAACCCTCTTTTCCCATTTGCCATGTCAGATTATGTATACACTGCTATTCACCTCTCTATTGCTCCCCAAAGCAATCCTGAAAATGGCCCAAAAACTTTCCTGGTTTCTGTAGTTAATATAGGCTATGTCCTCTTATCTGAAGATTTGGAGCTAGGAGCCTCCAATAGAATATAACAACATTTTTTTTTGTGGGTTTGGGTTACATCATTGAATATGATCTATTTTAGTTTTATATTATTCCATAGTGTATTTATAAAACATTTTTATTATCTATTTGCCAAGTGAAGGGCATTTAGGGTTTTTCCATTTCCTACCTATTGTGACTAGAGCAGTGAAGAACATGGTTGAGCAAATTATGTGTGCAGTAAAATGTCAAGTCCTTTGGAAAGATGCCAGCTGGGTCATATGGGATAGTTTTTTTAGCTTTTTGAGAATATTCCATACTGAAATTTAGAGTATCTAGGTCTGTTTGCAATCCCACAAACAGTGAATGAGGGTTTCCTTTCCCCACCATGTTTACCAGTATTTGTTGCAGGTTGTTTTGTTTATCTTTGCCATTCTGATTGGGGTGAGATGAAGTCTTAAAAGTTGTCTTCTTGATTTTTTTCCATAATTGCTAGGGAAAATGAAAGTTTTTGATGTATATATTAGCCATATTATTTATTTGTTTGTTTGTTTGTTTGTTTGTTTATTATGTTTGAGAATTCTCTATTCAGGTCCCAGACTGATTTATTTGTTTATTTTGCTCTTTGTTCTTTAACTTCTCTATATATTTTGGATACTAATCCTATGTCAGAAATATACCAGTAGTATCAGTTTATTTTACTAAGCAGACAGGAAACTTGGAGGCCATTGCTATCTTCCCAAAGTTATATATCTTAGCTATAATATAAAATGAGAGTGTTCTTGGATTCTTTTTGTTTGTTTGTTTTGAGATAGAGTGTCACTGTATTGCCTAGCCTTATCTACAGTTTCTGGACCCAAGTAATCCATCCACCACAGCCTGTTATGTACTACAGCTGTGTACCCTACCAACTTTCCCAGTTACAGTTTAAGTATTCTAATGGCACAATCCCCAAAGACCCTTCTATTACTCAGGTCATGTTGTAGGCGATGAAGAGGCTGCACAGGCCAAACAGATAATAAGGTGCAACATTGATGTGAAACAGGAGAAAGTAAGATTACAAAGGAAACAGAAGCTTCTAGCAGGCATTAAAGTCAAGGAGACAGTCCGTTTTTTTTTTTTTAATAATTTTTATTTTTTTATATTAATCACAGGTTATTTACTTTGTATCCCAGTTGTAGCCCACCCCCTCCTTCCCTCCCAATCCCACCCTCCCTCCTTCCCTCCCTCCCTCCCTCATCTTCTCCCTGTCCCTTTCCAAGTCCACTGATAGGGAAGATCCTCCTCCCCTTCCTTCTGACCCTAGCTTATCAGGTCTCTTCAGGACTGGCTGCAATGTCCTCCTCTGCGGCCCAGCAAAGCTGCTTCTCCCTTGGGTGGGAGGGTCAAAGAGCCAGCCACTGAGTTCATGAGACAGTCTGTTAATTGCAGTGAGGGCACTGCCACACCGAATTGCTGTGTTTCATTTGGTACTGGAAAAAATTGTCAGGTTAGTCCTTTGGGGCTAACTGTATATTGTTTTAAGTTATTGTTAGGTCACATGTAAACTTTAAAAAGTCAAATAATTTCAATTGAGTTATTTATTTGGCCAAATTGCTGTTGCTGGACTATAGGACATGGTAGAGATGGTACTATATGAGGGAATCTCAGAGAATGGAACTGGACAAAAATTCTTCCAAATAAGTAATATTTAAAGTGTTTGTTTTTATAAGCCTCCATGGAAAACATTTCAGAAGCTCTTAGAAAAATTGTCCTTAGTTTACTATGTCTGTATTTATTCAGTATTCAGATATTGCTTTGGTCATGTTGAAGTGTGTGGCTTAGCTTTTATCCACAATTATTTAATTTTATAATAAAAATTAATATAACCAAGGCCTCAAGCTTATACCAGACTATCCAGATGAGTATATTAATTCTGGGAGCTTTTCTCTTAACAAGGATAATTTTATCAGCATGGAATAAAGACATTTTAAAATTATTACACTGAAAATAGCTTTATAGTTACCCTGGAGCTTAAATATGTCAGATGATAATAATTAAATAACACCCAAACACAATTATCAGTGAAGGAAAATGAGCTGGTTTTACAAAGTCTGAAAGATAAATGAAATCATCAACATTCTAACATTCATATGAGAAATTTATATAATTCACATTGAGCATGTCAGATCAAATGGAAAATTAGAGTAATTAAATGTTCAGGGGGAAAGAATTTTATTATACAAGCTATAAAACCTTGACATGGCAAGAGCACTTGCAAACACCACATCCTAAAGGCATCCAGGAAAATACAGAAACACTAGGCTGGGGAGGGTCTGATAAACAGTATGTTTCCTGGAAACCTTAATAGTAAAGAAATGGAATCCTATTTAGAGATTTTATTAACGGATATAGGTGGACCTAGAATTTCCTAATTCGGTAGAAAAAACAGAGGCTCCATAAAGTTATAGTAAAAATGCTTTGAAGTATACAGTGGATTAGTGATGAAGATCAGCAGCTTCTCTCCTGGTTCTCTATCCCCTCTACCTTCCTCTGACCTGTTTTTAGTTCTTGTAGTTATTTCCCTTGATATGCATATTGCCTTAATAAGTATTATCCAACTTTTTTTTGTGATAATAGTGTATTGATGTAATTTCTTCAGCCAAAATTTGTTCCTTATTTCTACTACTTGCCTTAGCATCTTGAGCCACTATGTTTTAACCTGTATCTGGTCTTAGGTGGAGTCCATGTATGACAAGGTCATTAATGTAGCACTTCTGTTTTCCTCTTGTTTTTTTTTTCCAGTTCTGCCTCTGTAGAATATACTTTTGATTTTTCATTTTTAAAGGTTACTAGGTACAGTTTTTAATTTTTAGTAATTTCCATTTTGGAGTAAATTGTTAGGTACCTGTATAAGATCAGGTTTCTGAATTATTGACTCAATATATTTTTATTCTTTTGGGCCTCATATTTAGTTGGTATTTGACATAGAACTCTATATTCAAAATTATATCCCCTTTCTTTTTTCATTTTCTTCTGTCATTTAGGATTATTTTAATAGTCAAATGCTATATCTCCTAATATATCTTCTGTAATATCTAAATTTCTTTCTACATGTCTCTGATGTTTTTGCCTAATAGTCAGGGAATATATTTTTAGGATTGTCAGGCTCACTTTATTGAGCACCATTTTTGAGGCCAAAATGGACTCCCTATTTTTCTTAGGCTCCACTGTGGGTGATTGCTATTAAGTAAATCACATCTTATTATGGTACCAACCATGGTGGTAATAGGCAGGCAAGGAAACCTTTGATGGTAATCTTCAGATTTTTTTCCTAATACATAACAAATAGTCTTCTTTTGGCTTCCTCAGTTTTTTATAATAATATATCATTTTCCCCGTGAAATGCTACTATATAGAATAAGACACCAGGTCCAGATTTCTTTCTTTGTTTAAACATCTGAAATTTGCCTTTGATAGTGTCAGACCATGGATTTTAATATACTCTCTTTTCATGAACTTGTATCATTATTGATTTTATACTATTTTCTTTAGAATTATGATTAAATAAAAAGTAGCACAAAGTTATGTATTGCTTAAACCAGTTAACATATCAAATAACAAGTAGAGGAAGGCAAGCTACTTACATAGTTTTCCTATCAAGAATTTAAAATCTCTTTGGCATTTTGTTTACATATAGTTTTTAGTTAACATGTAGTTAAGAAAAAGCCTCAAAATACTGCCTTGGTAATCCAGCTACACCATGCTTTAATATATATCATGTTATTTAAGTTCTGTATTTTACTCCTCTAAATATAAAACATTCCTTCAGTCATGCTAGTTCATGAGAACTTTGCTTCAGTGATACTGTTTTATGCAGAATGAATCTTTTCAGACTCAGGCCTTAGCTATTCTCCCACTTATTTCAGGACTCCTGTATCCTGTGCTCTACCTGCTTCTCTTCTCTATTGATAGACCAAACCCTTATACATAAACAAAGAGTTCAAACTGTTAGTTGGTGAATGAAGAAAGTGTGTGGGGAGGAGTGTAGATCGTAGGGGATTTCCTAACAGTGTTTTGAGATATCCCGCCAAAACATTATAAGATAAAGGCGAGTTTTCTGATTTTAAGCTTGGTCTTTGAATTTGAGGCTAGAAATTACTGCTTCTTTGAGGGACCATTTCCTGAATCTTCTTTCTCATTCATTGTTTACTACAGTGATTCTTGATGACTAGAGCTTCAGGTGCAATTCCAAACTTTACAACTTATGAAAGCATACACAGACTGTAATTTCAGAAGGGACAGAAAAGGGCATGTCTTTCACTCTTAGAAGAAAGGAAGATACTTACACACTTCTGTCTTGTAACATTTAATATTATTTTCCTATACTATTAGAATTTAACACTTTCTCTGTACACACACACAAGTATACATATACACATGACAGAAAGGATCTTTTCTAGTCATGAGTGTTTGGGGTTCTAAATGCCTATTGAATTAGGATGTTTGGATGCTCCCATAGATCAGGGTTTGTTTTTTTTTCTTTATAATTTTGTTCCATAGGAATTTCTATGCCTTTGTATCTCAGCTCTTTCTTTTACCCATTGAATTTTAGTTTTTTTTAATTTTTATTTTTTTAATATTTATTAAATATATTAATATATTTAATATTAGTTACAGTTTGTTAACTTTGTATCCCTGCTGTATCCTGCTTCCTCTTTCCCTCCTAATCCCACCCTCCCACCCTCATCTCCTCCCTGCCCCTTTCCAAGTCCACTGATAGGGGAGAATTTCCTCCCCTTTCATCTGATACTGGTTTATCAGGTATCTTCAGGACTGGCTGCAATGTACTCCTCTGTGGACGAGCAGGGCTGTTCCTCCCTCGGGGGTGGGAGGAGGAGGTCAAAGAGCCCGCCAGTGAGTTTATGTCAGACACAGTCCCTGTCCCCCTTTGAATTTTAGTTTTAGGGCCATGATCAAGCCCCAGAATTCTTTTTTTTTCCTTATTTATTTGTTTGTTTGTTTGTTACATTTTATTAACTCTGTATCCCAGCTGTATCCTGTTACCTCATTCCCTTCCAAACCCTCCCTCCCTCCCTCATCTTCTCCCTGCCCCTTTCCAAGTCCACTGATTGGGGAGGTCCTCCTTCCCTTTCATCTGACCCTGTTTTATCAGGTATCATCAGGACTAGCTGCAAAGTCCTCCTCTGTAGCCTAGCAGGACTCTCCTCCCTTGGGGGGTGGGGAGGTCAAAGAGCCTGCCATTGAGTTCCTGTCAGAAATAGTCCCTGTTCCCCTTACTATGGGAAACCAATTGGTTACTGAGCTACCACGGGCTACATCCAAGCAAAGGTTCCAGGTTATATCCATACATGGTCCTTGGTTGGAGAAACAGTCTCATGAAAGACCCCTGTGCCCAGATATATTTGGTCCTTGTGGAGCTCCTATCCTCTCCACATCATACTAATTCCCCCTTCTTTCATATGATTCCCTGCACTCTGCCGAAGGTTTGCTTATGAGTTTTAGTATGTGCTTTGATACACTGCTAGGTAGAGTCTTTCAGAGGCCCTCTGTAGTAGGCTCCTGTCTTGTTACTTGTTTTCTCCTACTTCCAATGCCCAACCCATTTATCTTTCTAAGTGAGGATTGATCATCTTACCCTGGGTCTTCTTTCATGTTTATCTTCTTTAGGTGTATAGATTTCATTATGTTTATCATATCTTATAGGTCTATATAAGTAAGTATATACCATGTGTGGGATTTCTAGATCCCACCATTTGCCTGCAAATTTCATGATTTCCTCATTTTTGATTGCTGAGTAGTATTCCTTTGTGTAAAAATACCACAATTTCTTTATCCATTCTTCCGTTGTTGGGCATCTGGGTTGTTTCTAGGTTCTGGCTATTACAAATAAATCTGCTACAGACATGGTTGAGCAAATGTCTTGTTGTGTACTTGAACATCTTTTGGATATAGGCCTTGGAGTGGTATAGCTGTCTAATTTTTAATAGACAATTAAGAAACAATATTCTTAATTGTCTGAGAAAGTGCCACATTGATTTCCAAAGTGGTTGTACCAGTTTACATTCCCACCAGCAATTGAGGAGGGTTCTCCTTTCTCCACAACCTCTCCAGCATGTGTTGTCATTTGAGGATTGATATTAGCCGTTTTGATGAGTGTAAGGTGAAAACTCAGGGTCATTTTGCTTTGCATCTCTCTGATGGTTAAGGATATTGATCATCTATTTAAATATTTCTCTGCCATTCTGTATTCCTCTACAGAGAATTCTCTGATTAGCTCTGTACCCCATTTTTTTTTTCAATGCATTTTATTCAGGAACATTGAACAATCCTCGGACCCCGGGGAAAGCCAGCCCACAGCTTAAATAGCCTCTGGGTAGCCAACCCAGGCGTGCCACGGGGGCAATGCAGATAGGTCCACATACATGGAAGCAAGCCAGATCCTCGGCCTTAGCCAAATGTGGAGTTGTTCGTGACAAAGAGCACTCACCATCGGGAAGGTGGAAGGCGGAAACCAGCTCCATCTTTAAGGCATAGCATTTTGCAATTGGATTACTTGATTTATTGCTTTTTAGCTTCTTTAGTTTGTTATATGTTCTGGATATCAGCCCTCTGTCAGATATATGGTTGCTGAAGATCCTTTCCCAGTCTGTAGGCTGTCGTTTTGTTCTGACAACAGTGTTTTTTGCTTTACAGAAACCTTTCAGTTTCATGAGGTCCCATTTATTGATTGTTGCTCTTAGAGCCTTTGCTGTCGGTGTTCTGTTCAGGAAGTTGTCTTTTTGTGCCAATGAGTTCAAGGCTTTTCCACACTTTTTCTTCTAAGAGGTTTAGTGTGCCTGGTTTTATATAAGGGCTTTGATCCACTTGGACTTTAGTTTTGTGCAGGGTGATAAATATGGATCTATTTGCATTTTTCTACATGTAGTGGGATTGATTAAAGTTTCTCTCCATTTAGTTTGATGTTGGCTATAGGCTTGCAATATATTGTCTTTACTATGTTTATGTATGTGCCTTATATCCCTGATCTCTCCAAGACTTTAAACATGAATGGGTGTTGGATTTTGTCAAATGCTTTTTCAGCAACTAAGGAGATGATCAGTAGCTTTCTCCTTCAGTTTGTTTATATGGTGGATTACGTTGATGGATTTCTGTATATTGAACCACCCTTGCATGCCTGGGATGAAGCCCACTTGGTCATGGTGGATGATGTCTTTTATGTGTTCTTGAATTCAGTTTGCAAGTATTTTATTGAGTATTTTTGCATCAATGTTCATAAGAGAGATACTTCGTCAGTTCTTTTTTTGTTGGGTCTTTGTGTGGTTTAGGTTCAAGGTTACTGTGGCTTCATAGAATGAGTTTGGTAATATTCCTTATGTTTTTATTTTGTAGAATAGTTTGAAGGGAATTGTTGTTAGCACTTCTTTGAAGGTCTTGTAGAATTCTGCACTGAATCCGTCTGGCCAGGGCTTAAGGGAGACTGTTGATGACTGCTTCTATTTTCTTGGGGATATAGGACTATTCAATCTTTCTACCTGATCTGGACTTAATTTTGGTAGATGGAATCTATCAAGAAAATTGTCCAGTTCTTTTAGATTTTCAAATTCTGTGGCATATAGACTTTTGAAGTAAGTCCTAATGATTGTTTGGATTTTCTCAGTGTCTGTAGTTATGTCCCCCTTTTATTTCTGATTTTGCTGATTTGGATAGTTTCTGACTTTTACTTAATTTGGCTAAAGGTTTGTCTATCTTGTTGCTTTTCTCAAAGAGCCAGCTCTTCGTTTCATTGTTCTTTGAATAGTTTTATTTGATTCTAATTGATTGATTTCAGCTCTGAGTTTAATTATTTCCAGCCATATGCTTCTCTTGGGTGTATTTGCGTCCTTTTTTTCTAGGGCTTTCACTTGGGCCATAAAGTTGCTTGTATGAGATGTCACAAATTTCTTCTTTAAGGCACATTAGTGCTATGAATTTTCCTCTTAGCACTGCTTTCATTGTGTCCCATAAATTAGAGTATGTTGTACCTTCATTTTCATTGAATTTGAGAAAGTCTTTTATTTCTCTCTTTATTTCTTCCTTAATCCAGCCGACTTTGAGCAGTAAGTTGTTCGGTTTCCATGTACGTGTAGGCTTTTTTCTAATTCCATTGTTGTTGAGAGCCAGCTTTAGTCCATGGTGATCAGATAGAATACAAGGGATTATTTCAATCTTCTTGTATCTGTTGAGGCTTGCTTTGTGACCAACTATATAGTCTATTTTGGAGAAGGTTCCATGAGGTCCTGAAAAGGTATACTCTTTTGTGTTTGGATGAAAAGTTCTGTAGACATCTATTAGGTCCATTTGATTTAGGACCTCTCTGAGAGGTTTTATTTCCCTATTTGGCTCCTGTCTAGATTATCTGTCCCTTGGTGAAAGTGGGGTGTTTAAATCTCCCACTAATAAGGTATTGGGATCGATGTGTGATTTAAGTTTTAATAATGTTCATTTATGAATGTAGGTGCTCTTGTACTTGGGGCATAGATGTTCAGATTTGTGATGTTCTCCTGGTGTATTTTTCTATTCTTTTAGATATTAGGATCACTACCCCAGCTTGTTTTCTGGGTCCATTTAGTTGAAAAACATTTTTCCAGCCCTTTACTCTGAGGTAGTGTTTATCTTTGTTGCAAAGGTGTATTTCTTGGATGCAGCTGAATGTTGGATCCTGTTTCCGCACCCATTCTGTTAGTCTGTGTCTTTTTATTGGAGAGTTGAGTCCATTGATGTTCATAGATAAGAGTGACCAAAGAACGTTAATTCCTTTTATTGTGGAGTTGGTCGTCTTACTGTGTTTCATTGCTTGCTTTCTTTTAATTTTTGTTGGGATATTATCTGTATGCTATGTTTTCTTTGGTGAAGTTGTTTTCATTGGATTGAAGTTTTCCTTCTAGGATCTTCTATAGGGCTCTTTTGCTGTGTAGATATTGCTTAACTTTAGTTTTGTCATGGAATATTTTGTTTTCTCCATCTATGTTGATTGAAAGCTTTGCCAGGTATAGTAGTCTGGATTGGCATCTTTGGTCTCTTAAAGTCTGCATGACACCTGCCCAGGCCCTTCTAGTTTTCATAGTTTCTGATGAGAAGTCTGGTGTGATTCTGATAGGTCTACCTTTATATGTTACTTGGCCTTTTTCCCTTGCTGTTTTAATATCTTTTCTTCCGTAGATTGAGTGTTTTGACTATGATGTGACTTGATGTGTTCTTTTCTGGTCTAGTCTATTTGGTGTTTTGTGGGCCTCTTGTATATTTATGGACATCTCTTTTTTTAATTTGGGAAATTTTTCTTCTATGATTTTCTGGAAAATATTTTCTGGACCTTGGAGCCTGGAGTCTTATTTTTCATCGAATCCTGTTATTCTTAGATTTCATCTTTTCATGGCGTTCTTGGTTTTTTGGATATTTTGTGTTTGGGACTTTTCTCTTTTTACTTTGAGAGAAGTATAAATTTCTGCGAGTGTGTCTTCAGCACCCAGGGATTCTCTCTTCCATCTCTTGTATTCTGTTGGTGATGATTACTTTTGTGGTTCCTGATCTTTTCTCTAAGTTCTCCTGCTCCAGGGTTTTCTCAGTTTGTGTTTTCTTTATTGATGCTAATTCTGTTTTCATGCCATGTACCATTTCTTCATCGGTTTGAATGTGGATTCCTGTCTCTCTGCGATGGTCTGTATTATTTTGTTCATTTCCTCTCTATATGCCACTAATTGTATCTCTATTTGTGCCTCTATTTGTTTGGCTATATTTGCCTGTGTTTCTTTGAAAATTTTGTTCATTTCCTCTTTGCCTCCAGTTAATTGGCCAAATCTTTGATAGAGTTGTTCATTTCCTCTTTAACTGTCCTGAAATTGTATGGCTATTGCTCTGATAGATTTGTTTGTTTCCTCTTTATGAGCTTCAAATAATTGGGTATGCATAGCTTTAAAGTCATTTTCCTGTGCTTCTGATGAATTGCAGTATCCATCAATTTTGGGGGTTGCTGGTGAAGCTATGATGTCCTGATTCATGTTGGATGTGTTCTTTCACCTACCCCTGGCCATTGGCTTATCTGAAACCTTCCCTGTTTGTTTCTGGATTCTGCATTTCAGACTGGTACTGTCTCTCTCTGGTGTCTGGAAAGTTCTTCAGGAAGCTGAGAGAGGTCCCGTGGCCTCACCGTGTGTGTTGGTGATTTAGCTGTACCTATGGGAGGAAAGCCCGCTGCAGCAAAAGGGCAAATATGGGCGTGTGTGTGTGTGTAGAAGTGTGCCTTGAGGGACAGAGTGATAGAGAATGTTGAACCCTTGAGTGCGTGGGTGGGGCTCTGCCTTGCAGGCTTCTAGGGGGTTACTTGTGCATGTGCTGTAGATGTAGCAGGCGCTGGTGATAGTCACAGCACAATTTCCAGAGTTATCCCTCTTAACTCCTCAGTTGGACCCGCAGAGCAGGGGCTTCAATGTCCCAAGAGACTGTCTGTTTCCCACAGTGGGTATGTGTGTGGGAGGGGTCCAGTGCCTTGCTTCTAGTTTAGAAGGTCCCTGGATCTGGGGCTCTGAAGACACTCAAGGGCACACTCACTCTCCAGCAGGTCACATTGGCAAGGATCGTAGTATCCGGGCACTCTACTCTCTGGTTTGGCCCTGCTTGGTCTTATGCAGGAGGACTGACACACTCTGCCAGCTCAGTGCTGCTGCAGCCACCAGGTTAGGGAGTCCAGCTGCAGCTAGAGACTGGGATACATGTCCAGATGCCTTCTGAGAAATCCTGGAGGCCCTCCACTGTGTTCTCCAGGCCTGGGAGGCCCAGCGCCTGGTGTGCCTAGCTTGTATGGCGCGTCTGCTGGGCTTTGGTGGGTTTATAGCATATTATCTGTCACAGAGGGTTTGATTGGGCCATACAGTCAGTGGTTGAGAGACCCTGCAGAGTAATTATGGTTGCTAGCAGACCTGGGACCCTGGGAGGATGGTGCCATGGATCTGGGACTCCAAGGCAAGTACAGCTGGCAGTTGCGGCTAAGGGGCTAGGAGTGCACTTCAGTTGCCACAGTCCCCAGGCAGTGAGCTCTGAGCTGAGAATCTAGGTGAGCCGGCAGTGCTGAGGAGGAAGGAGGCCCGAAAAAGGGGAGTGCCAGGAGATCAAAGGATCATTTCTCTCCTTCCGCAAACAAGAACACTGGTGACCCTAGACCAAAGTTCTCACCTCTTGAGATGTTCCCTCTTGTTTAGAAAGCCTCAGCGTCCTTTTCCTGGCTTCAGAACTCAGGCGGTTCAGCAACTCTGCAACTCAGAAACTGGGTGTGCTAGTTGCCACCTTGGCTTCTCCCCCTAAATTTTTATTTTCTATATTAATTACAGTTTATTCACTTTGTATCCCAACTGTAGCCCCCTCCTTCATTCCCTCCCAATCTTACCCTCCCTCCCTCATTTCCTCCTCTGCCCCTCTCCAAGTCCACAGATAGGGGAGGTCCTCCTCTCCTTCTATCTGACCCTAGCTTATCAGGTCTCATCAGAACTGGCTACATTGTCCTCCTCTGTGGTCTGGAAAGGCTGTTCTTTTCTAAACCTGAAGAACAATGTTTATAAATTTCACTTGGCTTTTCTCTTCAGTTTACTGTGACACTCCCAGTCCCTGTGGCTATGTACCTCATGCTTTGTTTCAGAGTTATATGAAAGACTTTGTGAGTTATATGAAAGTGTTGGATGTCTTTCAGCAGCTATCTTCCTACCTTCTTAAAGTAATGTCCTTTTAGAAAGGGTCTCATGTATAGCAGCCAGGACTCAGACTCAGCATGTAGCCAAGTATGACATTGAATTTCTGCCTCTGTCTACCAAGTGCTGAGTTTAAAGATATGTCCCACCATGCCCAACTTGAACCAGTTCTATATTTCCCGTTAAAAAAAAATCTGTATTTGTGGGGGAAGCCATGGTATCCATGTGGAAGTTAGGTGACAACATGAGGGAGTCAGTCTTTTTATCATGTGGGTGTCAGGAATGGAATTTAAGCCATCAAGTATGGTAGCCAGGGCCTTTACCCATTGAGGTATTTTACTATCGCTTAAGATAATTTTTAGAACATCATTTTTCTGTATCCATAAGTATTAACAGTCATAATCTACAAGGGTTTTTAAGTACTCTAAGAAAAGATGAGTGTTTCTTTTTTACTCTTTAGGAGAAAATGCATATCGGATCATTAGCATCAAAAACATAACTTCAGGTAAATATTTATACAGTGGTAACTATCTTTCTTCTCTGTGAGTGTCTGTCTGTCTGTCTGATTTTAAAACAAGACTAAGATCTCATCTGCTGTCAGATTTCTGTGCTCTTACCCTAACCTAACAAACAGGATGCATTTCAATAGGGCAGGATTTATTTTTTTACTATAATTTTTTATTTATTACAATTTATTCACTTTGTATCCTGCTCTCATTCCCTCCCAGTCCCTCCTTCCCTTATCTCCTCCCATACCCTTTCCCCAGTCCACTGATAGTGGAGCACCTCCTCCCCTTCTGTCTTACCCTAGCCTATCAGGTATCATAAGGACTGTCTTTCATAGTCGTCTTCTGTGGCCTGGTCAAGCTGCTCCCCACTTAGGGGAGGTGATCAAAATGCCAGCCACTGAGTTCATGTCACAGACAGCCCCTGCTCCCCTTATTAGGGAGCCCATTTGGCGACTAAGCTGCCACGGGCTACCTCTGTGCAGGGTATCCAGGCTATCTCCATGAATAGTCCTTGGTTGGACTATCAGTCTCAGAAAAGATTCATTGACCCAGAGTTTTTGGTTCTGTTGTTCTACTTGTGGAGCTCCAGACCCTTCCAGGCCTTTCTATCTCCCCCTTCTTTCATAAGATTCCCTGCACTCTGCCCAAAGTTTGGCTATGAGTCTCAGCATCTGCTTTAATACCCTCCTGGGTAGAGTCTTTCAGAGGCCCTCTGTGATAGGCTCCTGTCCTGTTCTCTGTTTTCTCCTTCTTCCAATGTCTACCACATTTGCCTTTCTGAATGAGGACTGATTATCTTACCCAGGGTCCTCCTTGTTTAGCTTCTTTAGGTGTACAGATTTTAGCATGATTATCCTATATTATATGTCTTATATCCACTTATAAGTGAGAATATACCATGTGTGTCTTTCTGCTTCTGGGATACCTCACTGAGGATGATCTTTTCTAGTTCCCACCATTTGCCTGCAAATTTCATGATTTCCTTGTCTTTAATTGCTGAGTAGTATTCCATTGTGTAGATGTACCACAGTTTTTATATCCATTCCTCCATTGAGGGACATCTGGGTTGTTTCCAGATTCTGGCTATTACAAATAAAGCTGCTATGAACATGGTTGAGCATATATCAGACAATTAGGAATAGTGCTAGGTAGATATCCAGAATTTTTTTTCATTTTTAATTTTTATTGATTCTTTGTGAATGTCACATCATGCACCACATTCCCACTCTTTTTCCTATCCTTCCATATCTACTCTCTAACTGTAACCATCCCCACACCACAAAAAAATGATCCCACATGGAAGTTGTGGAATGTCTTAGAGGGTCACCAGTCACACAGTATACAGTTTTTCCCCCCACCAAAAGGCTAACTTAAAAAAATGTTCATAAATTGTGGTACTTTTACACATGGAATACTACTCAGCAATTAAAGACAAGGAAATAATGAAATTTGCAGGCAAATGGTGGGACCTAGAAACGATCATCCTGAGTGAGGTATCCCAGAAGGAGAAAGACACACATGGTATATACTCACTTATATAGACCTATAAGATAGGATAAATATGCTGAAATATACACACCTAAAGAAGATAAACGAGAAAGAGGACCCAGGTAACATGATCAGTCCTCACTTAGAAAGACAAATGGGATGGACATTGGATGTAGGAGAAAACAAGTAACAGGACAGGATCCTACCACAGAGGGCCTCTGAAAGACTCTACCTAGCAGAGTATCAAAGCAGATATTAAGATTCATAACCAAACCTTCAGCAGAGTGCAGGAAATCATATGAAAGAAGGGGAGTTAATATGACCTGGACATGACACGAGCTCCACAAGGACCAAATATATCAGAATTTCTTTTAGAAATTACTAGGACTTCTTTGTCTCCAACTGTCTCCTACTACAGCAGAAAGAGGAATTTTTGTAACTCTAAGAGAAATTGTCCTGAATTCACATTTTCCTGTAATAATAAGATTCATTTTGATTAATACATATTTCTGATATTTAGCCTCTTGAACTTATGAAATTCTGAGTTGAAGAAAAGGAGTTGGCAAAGGCCTTTTGTCTGTCTTCTGTGCTTTTCCACTCTGCTGAACTGAATGCATCTCAGTAGGCATAGCGGATCAGAAATCGAGGCTTTCCATACTCCCACAGGCCTTTTTTCTGGTTTCTTCTATCTAACTTTATTTTTTTAAATAATATAATTGTTTTTATTGATTTTTAAAAATGTGTTTAACTTTTTTAGTTATTAAAAGATAGTGTCTTTCAAGTTTATATTGTCATACTCCTATTCACCCTCCATTATGTCCATTGATTGGTCCTTCTCCTCTTCCCAAATAGTGTCTCTCTCTTCTCAAGTCAAATATAGTCTACATATGAAAGAAAATTTGCTTAATGTTAACTTTTCTTCCAGTATGCTGTTACTCCCCTTCAGCTTTAACTCACTTCCTCCCTCCATATTAGTTCCCTTTTTACTTTCATATCTATCTCTATATACTCAAATTAATATATAGCTTAAGCATATGAGAAAAAAACATGCCATATTTGTCTGAGTCTGGCTTACTTTGCTTAACATGATCTTCAATTTCATCCATTATTCCCATGCTACAGTGAGCCATTACATCTAGGATGTTTAGGTCTTTGTTATTATTATCATTTTTAAATTATCTTTATAGATAGCATAGGGCCCCAGTTACACTCCTTTTTGATTATTACATACTGGCAATTATTTACATGTAGAGAGAACCAAGATTTTTCTAGAATGAAACAACCTTGACCCAGCACAGCACTTCTACTATGGACTAAACTGTCACATCAGATATTTATGCATTAAAGTTCTAACCCCCAACATGAGTACTAAGAGATGATTTTAAGAGTTAATTAATATTAAATGAAGTCATGAAGTTGGGTTTATACTCCTGTAAAATTGGTGGCCTCATAAAAGAAGAAAAACACCCCCTTCTTTTCTCTACCCTCTCCATCTTCTTTTCTCCTTTCCCAGCCCCTCACCTTCTTTCTGCCACCATATACTTAGTACACCGAAGGGCTGTGTGAGGACAAAGGAGGTGACTATGACTGCAAGGAAGGAAGAAGACCTCACCAGAAGTAAAATCTTACAGGATCTTGATTTTGAGTTCCCAGATCAGAACTGTAAAAAAAAAAAATGCATTTAAAGTTACCCTTGGCTCCCTTTCACTCTTAAGGACCTTGGCATCTGAGCACATCCTCCACCTTTTCTCTTACCATGAAAGGGCAGAGAAGGAAGAGCTACAGAGTATCACCTACATGTAAAATCACAGACAAAGAAATTACCTGTGTTCAAGTTTCCTGTTGACAATTGCTTAAAGGGAAGTTTGGCTTGTCTCTTTGAGTTTTAATAGGATGGCATTTTGCATAATAACTCAATTCTAGAGCTGAGTGTAATCTTTGTGCATAGGAGAAGGTTGCATTATTTGCTTGTGATTTACATCACCTGACACCTACTGTAATGACTTCCACTGCAATGGCCATTGCTATGGCTATGCAGCTTCAATCCATCACTGACTACCTTCTAAAAGCTGGGATATCCCATTCAATCATGAACCTAGTGCTGTGCATAATTAATTACATCCCTTTCCCCAAACCCCACCAAGTGCTACACATCAATTCTCTGAAAACTAAGTGAAAGCAGTATTTTTCTCATACCTTCCTCCTCAGTAAGTGCAGATTTAGCTGCATGTATAATCAATCACTGAAACTTTCAGCTTTTTTTTCTTTTAGTTTCAAGTATTCACAACCATGCCTGTATTGAAAATTGCAAATGGATTCATTTGAGGATGTCATTAGTATTACCTGAGCTCCATAACGAGCTGCTGGACTCCAGGTCAGTCTTTGAAGCTGTGTGGAGTTCAGCCATCTGCATGTAAGCAGAAGCAATCTCTGTGATTGTCTTTTAGGACTATAACAGATGTTTTAGCTGATAAATAACACCTATAATTTTAGTGTCAACATTGTTGTTCAATGATGATATCTAAAAGCCAGTAATTCCGACGGATAGGCTGAATTGATAAGCATATAGGGTAATAGAATGTGGAACTGTGATTTCAAGGGCAAGGTTTGCTATGATTATGTAGGATATATCATTAGGCATTATTACACCAAATAATTTATTCAAGTGGATGGTCTTCAATTTTCAAGTCACTCAGATTCTGTGTGACTGATAAGTTAAGAGAAAAGTTCATCATGTGCAGAGAATAATGTTACATGGAAAGCTCGAAAAGGACAAAATCTTACCCCCCCCCCCAGCCCCTAATGCATTTCAGGAATTGTTAAGACATCATTATTATGTTAACTTCTCTGCTTTCCTTATAAAGGCCTCTGAGCATATTTTCTGTTGGCCATTAAGGCAGAGCAAGGCAATCCAGAAAGCAATTTTGACTTGAATACTTAGTGCTGTAAACCTATTATGTGAATCTATTTCAGTTTGGGGTATGGAAGATGATGGTGCCTCAGTACTGTTTGGATCATTAAAACTCAGGAGGGAAAACGTAAAGGGAATGGGAACTAGGAAGGTGAAAAAATTAATTGGAGATGCGAGACCAGAGACACTCCTACCGAGTCAACCATATCTATACTTAAAAAATGAAAAACTGTTTAAAGGGACACAAGTCCTGTCTTTAGACTCTCTGGAAGGCTGTTAACCTTTTGCCTACTTGTAGGAAGCACAGTCCCTCAAACTTAGTTGAATTCTGTGCACTTGAAAATAGAAATCAGGATCAGGCAGGCATTCTTGGATTTTATCCAGGAGAGTTTAGTTACTAAAATAACAAATATCCTCATTGCCTAAACTCTTCTCTAGGCTGACACAGTTCCTTGTGATTGCTGACTTTTGTGCTGCTTCCTGTTCCTGGATGTCTATCTTCCAGCCTTTTGCTTAAACAGAGCAAAAATCTCCAAAGGTCGATTGGAAAGAAAGAGACTCTGAACTTAAATAGGAGGCTTGAGTTCCAGTCTAGGACCTCGGTTACTAGGGAAGATTTGCAGTCTTGGCTGACATACTTAAATCCTCTCTGTCCTCAATGTCCTTATCTGGAAAACTTGGTATTGAGGCTAAAGATCTTTCATTGCCTGCCAATACTAAGAGTCTCAAAGCCCTTGTGTTTACTATCCTCAGAGAGTTCCCTGCTCTGTAGCCCAATTGTGAAGGGTAGTGGATTTACTTACACCCATGGAAAAGCACTTCCTAGACTCCTGACTTTTCACATAAAAGTTAATCTGTAATTTACATTTGTCTGAGGTATGAATCTGTCTCATATCTGCTGTAGGAAACAGTAGCCCTCTGCTTGTTCTTTCTAAGCATGTTTTTAGGAAGCATGCTTATATTATTATTCATGGTTAATTTAATTTTCCTCTTATTTAATACTTAATGAATGGCATTGACTGTTTTAAATACTTTTTATATCTATCTGTCTGTCTCTCTGTCTATCTGTATGGGTATGCCTGTTTGCACATATACACACACACATTTACATACATGCACACACATGCCACCACACAATGCCACCATGCACATGTCAGGACAATTTAGGAGAGTAATTTCTCTTCCACCATGTTGGTTCTGGGGAATCAGTCATAGACTCAGGCTTGGCAGTAGGCACCTTTATGCTGAGCTGAGCCATCTTGCTGGCCCATCTTAGCAGCTTTTGTTTGTTCTCTCTTCTGTCTCTTTTTCTCTCTGTCTCTCTTACTTTCTTGCTCTCACACTCGCTCTTTTTCTTTTCTCATTTCTTATTACTCTTCCTTTTTTTTCCTTTCTTGGTGTTTTACTAGAGATTGAGCCTAGGGCATAGCAAATGCTAGCCAAGTGACCTACCACTGATCTACATCCTTTGCCTTTACATGATGTGTCTTGAGGTGACAGGATCTCACTAAGTTGTCCATGCAGCCTTGAATTTACTCTGTAGCTTACATGGGCCTCAAACTTGCAATTCTCTTGCCTCACTCTCCCAATTAACTGGCATTACAGGACTGAGACACAAGATTGGCAGGGTGGGACACACTCAACAGCAGGTGTCAGAAAGTAAAACAATTCAATTCAAATTAAGTATAAGGAAGTAAGGGAATTCATATCATGTAATTAAAAAACCCTTAGGAAGCACTTAGTATTACACAGAGCATTTTCTTTTCAACACAGCTGTTCTCTCTCTCTCTCTCTCTCTCTCTCTCTCTCTCTCTCTGAATCACAGCTTTTCTATGACAGAGAAAGTGTTCCTCCCATATGAACAATTACAGACAGCTCCTTGTACCTCTCTTTTAGAAGACACTCTTAGATTCAGAGGAGCTCTTGTTGGGCTAGCCTGGCGCAGGTGACCTATTTTTCCACTAATCTTGGTAGACTGGTGTTACCACAGTGGTAAGGAAGTGCTATACCTTTAGACTAACAAAACCAATAGTACTTCACTGTGTCCTTATTCATAGTCAACTTAGACCTCTAAATGTATGTGAAGTACTTATTTTCTTGGGACTCTTTGTGCAAACTACTTTAGACTTCAGCTTGAGCTCACAAACACACTCATTCTCTCTCCTTCTGAAAATAAACAAAAACCGATCAGGGTGAAGTTTCTAGCAATATCTGTAACAGCATTTCTTGTCTAAATTATAAAATTTGTAGTCTTTAACAGGAATAAAGATCAATTTTTTTACTTCAAATCACTTTTGTTGGTAGACATAAATCTATTTACTTCTTTTTCTGAAATTTCAAGTGTTTCTGAAGCTCCCTAAACACAGAGACCCACTGTGTACAGGGGGTTACACATATGACATATGATGCTACATGTGGCTTGTGATCAGAGTGACAAATTTTTCTTCCCAGTCAGGCATGTTACCTGAATGACGCTATGTATATAACTGTCTTCCAACGCAAACACCACTATCATGGAATAGTTTTTCTCCATATCTTGGACCCAATAAATTCCACAGCCTATAGGCTCATTTCACCAAAGTCTATCCTGAATTGGATGTTAACATGATTTTGCAAGGAGTTTTATGTTTTCCTTCAGCCTTGTTCCTGATGGTACAGCTCAATCTTCTCTCACTTCATCTCTATTCCTTTGTCACTCCATCATTGACTATAAAAATCCCACCTCTTAAATACTAAAGCAAGCAATAATAATACAAAAAAGAGAATTAAAAGCCAGGAGCTGTGGTACAGGCCTATAATCCCAGCACACAGGGAGGCAGAGGCAGGCAGATCTCTGTGAGTTCAAGGCCAGCCTGGTCTACAAAGAGAGTCCAGGCCAACCAAGGATATACAGAGAAACCCTGTCTTGAAGAGAGAGAGGGGGAAGAGGTGGGGGAGATGTGGGAGGGAGGTACAGAGAGAGACACAGAGACAGAGACAGGGAAAGAATTAAATAGAGGAATGGTAAGGAGACCAAGTCACTGTAAGTAACTCTAGAAGCTTAAACAAGTAGTATATTAATTATTTTATTTGTGTTTAATACAACAATTCTATCTTGGGCTATCAAACTTGCTGTTTAAGGCTTCTTCTCAACATGAGTGAGACTCACGGTTGAAAATATCATTTAGACTTGTTTGAGTTCATGTAAGTGAAAACATTTATTTCATAGATTTACAGCTGCAGAGTTGTATCTATAAAAGTTTTGCTAGTTGTCAGAGCACAGAAAATGTGTTAGTAGTAAAGTTGTTCTTTATGTAGTACCTCAAGATTATTGCAAAAAGCTGATGCCCTTGATCATTTTTTTTTTCGGCATTCTAAACTTGTTGGCTTTTCAGTTCAGTTAGTGTAAAAAGAGTTTTACTCTGTTACCTTATGGACTTAAATATCATGATAATTCCATATTCATTAGTCAACTTCAAGTAGCAAATGCTTATATGGCAGTTGTTATAGTTGGCTCTGAAATATTTTCAGGTAACCATGTATTTAACTAGTCTTTTCACTGAGTGTATTTCATCTTTGTTCAAGTCTCTTGAGCCCTGAGTAGATTCCTATTTCAGCTATTCTCTATATACTGAACTATCTCATGTTTTGTTTGCCTATTCTAGTTTTTATGTGTATATACTCAGCTGGTGAAAAAGGAAAAAGTGAATGGCAACTAGCAAAATGGGTCTCTCCAGTCATGTCTGTTCTTTATACGACAAATGCAGATTAGTACTGTCTGTTGACTGCTGTGTTCCAAGTCCTCTATATTATGGAAGAGGGGTTAGAAAGAAAAATGTAGATAGGAATTGGGTCAGCTAATCTCCAGTATTTGTTACTTGGAAGTAGGTATATTTTCCAAAACTGGCAGTGCATTAAACTATGTCTACTACAATATTTTATACATTCATGTCCAATATAGTAACTGTTTATACCTATTTAAGTACAATGGAGATAAGTGAAATTACCTTCTTTTTTGTTATCAGTTATTTAGGCTATTTCAGTAATAATATGTAGGAAATATTACACCAGTTGTTTTATTATTTGCATACATGCATGCAAATAGCTGCTACTCTTAATTTCTTAAATAAGTTAGCTTGGTGCTTCCTCAGATGTCATTAATCACCTTGTGGCTGTAGCTAGAGGTAAATATCACCCTTTTCCCCCTAGCGTTCCTTGCTAACTCCTTTCATATAATGAAATCATCTTAATACTGAAAACTTCATGTTTGATAGCAGCCCGCTTCAGACAATTAATTAGAACATGTCTAAATCCTGAGTATTTGTATCACTTTTTTCACACTGAAAATTTTTGAACCTTATTAATAAGTCACCCCCCCCGGGTTCTGTCTAGCTTCTCTGTATGCTTTTTATTCCATCAATAGGGAGGTCGGTAGTCAGCTAGCATAAACATCTATACATTGACAATATCTTGGATTTTCTCAGAGATCCACTTTATTTGTTTTCTCATGTCCAGAAGACAGTAGAGAAGGGAGTAGTGATATCTGAGTTCAGGCTTTTGCTATGAGGATGGATTTTTTTTGACAGTATGTATATACTGTCAAGGGAATACAAGGGAATTAACTTTGATCAAATCAGTCATTTATTCATAAGCCTGTTTTCATCTTTTGGAAATGAGGAGCTTGGACAGATTTTTGTGGTACAAATTTTATGCCTCTATAAGGGTCATCGCCCTGCTTCAGAGTTTGAAAATTATAAAATCAATACTCTCTCCCTAATGAAAAAGAACACTAGAAATTTCTGAGGACAACTGCCACAGAAACTGTCCAGTACAACTCATTGTTGCTTTCAATGAGAAAATTGCAAGTTCTCAAAGAAATTTTCATGAATTCAGACCTTGTCAAGAGTCACTGAGTAAATCGGTTTATTATTGATTAACCTACTCTTGTGTATGTGTTTTTCTTTCCTTCTCATTTGTACTTCTATATGAGTGAGTGACACATCCAATAGAAGCCTGCGTAATTACTTAGAAGCTTTTGGAGGATAAGCATGTGTGGATCACATTTCAAAAGTGTTTTGTAGAGAAAAATAGACTATAAAGAAAAGAATGTGTATATTTCTTGATACTGGTGGCTTTAAATTGGCACCAGCTATATGTCAGTAGGTGGTATTATATGTAATATCATTTGTATAGTCAAAGTCATGAAAAAATAAAACCTATGAAGCATGTAATACAGAAAGGGTCTAATCCAAGTATTTTTCAAAGGATTCAAATCAAACCCTAAACAAAGAACTTTTTAGTTATCACATGCTTCTTAGAGTCAAGCTCACTATGTCTTTACATGGTAAAGGAGTTACTTGTGGTCTCTGTTCTCTTTAATAGGCATACTAATTTCAGTCATGAAAGTTCTGCTTTCATGACTTGATCATCTCCCAAAGACTACAACCCTAAAAACCATCACTTTTAAGGAATTTGATGGGGGGGGGCATTATGTGTTGTTTTTAGTTTTTAGTTTTTAGAGACAGGGTTTCAAAGCACCCTCAATGGCGTTGAACTTGCTGTACAGCTAAGAATGTCATTGAGCTCCTGCTCTTTTTACCTTCACCTCCCGAATATTGGATGCAACATTATATAAAAGCACACTCAGTTCATGCAGTGCTGATAATCAGACATACAGTTTCATGTATGCTAAATGAGCATTCTGCTAACTGAGCTACAGCCCCCGCCCTATCACACTCTGTATTGAAGAATTTGTGGAATAAGTAATAAAGCTATTTTGAACTTTTATCTTTCTACATGATAATCTTTTAGAACAGCATAATCATACTGATGAAAATGGTTAGAAACAGTACACCATGTAAATAGTACTACATAGGCTAGATTGTTTTCGTTCTTAGTATAGATATCCCTTCGCACTACTGTTCCTAAGGCAGGTATACATTTCAGTTTTCAAAGGTAATAGGCAGAAATCAATGCTGTTGTGTTGGGAGAGTGCTGGACACATTAATAAAGAGGCTAGCATTTATGTAAGGCTCAGTTTGTAGATTTTGAATAGTATCCTACGATTTCTCTCTTCTACTCCTGAACCTTTTTTCATCTCCTCCATCTTAACTGTTCTGTCCTCAACCACACACACACACACACACACACACTTGTGGCAAAAAGGGAAAAATAGTCTGATGTGCCTTAAGAGTAATCAGAATCCCATTTTAGAGATTTTAGACATAATTTAGGTTTGGGAAATTTAATATTAAGAACATTTTGAGATATAGTAAAATGCAATGAACAGGCAACTTTAGATTTTACCTATTCAAAATACATTGGCATTTGGAAGAGATTTTGATGGATTCTTGTTTGAGCCCTGGTGGTACTACATTTTTCAGGTTCCTTTTCAAAACATTGGCTATGTAAAACTCTCTTACAAAGTCTTAGGCCTGGAATGTATTTAATCTTAAATCAGATGAAGATGCATTGACTTGCCCTCTTTGCCTTGGCAAGGAAATGCTGCAGCACCCCCTAGTGTCGTGTGGTGTCTAAAACACCTGATTGAA
This sequence comes from Meriones unguiculatus, assembly GCF_030254825.1. Taxonomy (NCBI): domain Eukaryota; kingdom Metazoa; phylum Chordata; class Mammalia; order Rodentia; family Muridae; genus Meriones; species Meriones unguiculatus. The sequence goes on from NC_083369.1 coordinate 121,606,499, forward strand.
CCCCAAAGCTCAATCTACTCCACAAAAACCCTGAAAGCATCTCCTTGAGGGTTTTTTGTTTGTTTGTTTGTTTGTTTGTTTGTTTTGTAGGGTGGGGAGACAGGGCATTGCAATAAAATCAAGTACTAGGAAATCCTTTTAAGATGTTGTATTTTGCTTGTTAAAAACTGGAACTTGCTCACTACTCAATTTGAATTAGACTCTACTCTTTTTTTAAATTGTCACAGATGTTCTAAGGATGACCTTGACCCAAGATAGGTTATAGGAATAATGGATGGATGTACCACAGTCTGCCTGTTTCTCACTTGTTTTTCTTACTCAGACTTTTAAACACCCTACTTTCAATGAAGCGTATGCAAAATCATATAATTTATCTTGGAATTCCCCTCAAAAGATCAGATGCTCACGTTTGAGGGCATAAATCCAAAGTCAGTATCTGTGCATATGTCACCATCTTTTTACCTGTGAGACATGCCTCTTTTAGAAAACTGTACTTTATGGAGTAGGAACCTAGGTTTGCATGGGCTTTGGAGCTGTTGTTACAGGATAGAGCCTAATCCTATTTATATTGGGTAGCAGCACTATTTACTTAGATGTCAGGGTTATACATCAAGAAATGTAGCAAAGGAGAATTAGTTATCAGGAGCTTAGGGCAAGAGAACACAAGAATGGTAGAACCAGCACTGATAGTTCTGCTGAGCGAAGAGCATCAACCTGGGATGTCATATAAAACTGTGGTTCAGGGTTGCTCTGGAAAGAAAATTGTAATTGGTAAATCTGCACATGAAGTAGGAGGGGGAAAACTGTGTGTAGGAGTTTTGGTAAACTCCGGGAATCTCCTTGCAGTGGCAGTATGTATTTTATTGGTATACCATCAACTTGCTACAGTCCCACCTTTTGTTTCACCAAAATGAGTATTAGAACCAGTGGATAGCCATATAAGGTAGTCCTGAAGCTTTTTCAATTCAATACTAATTTATATGCCTCATCTTACTTCAGATGCCTGTAACTTGATTGGCTTAATTAGTGCCCAGATCATACCCTTACTGTTTAAAGTTTATTAACCCCAAACCAACTGCCCACAAGACTGACTAGCAGCCTTGGATTCCTGTCCACACTCCTTATCCCTGAAAGAACTAAAACAAAGGCCATCTTTTATTCCCTTTAACTCTAGTCTGGACTGTGATCTTTTTATGTTTCATGTTGCCTTGTTGTCATACTAGCTCCCTGGCCTGTGTTCTCATTTTGTGTCTAGTCTTTGGTAGTTAGAGAAAAGAAGTGAGATGAAAAGCCCATGAAAAACAAGTTGAGTTCTAATGCTAGGCTAGATGGCTAAGACAGAAAGAAGAGCATCAACAACAAAGATTGGCTGTTAGCTTCATACATAAGAAAATGAGCTGATCCCTTTTTGTCTATCCTTGTGTATATTTGACTTTTTAAACTAACTATAAGTTCTCTATCCTAACAGGTTGTTCTCCCTTGGAATACACTGCTGAGTCACTGAACACTGCTTCACTTGCAGTCAGCATCCAGTGTCATTCTCTGGTAAGCTAAGTTCTCTTGTAATTTCCTGTTGTTCTGTAATGGGTCCAAAGGGAATCTTTCTTGGATAGTCATGTTTTACTGAAACTTCTTTTGGCATGATTTCTTCATGGGGTTGTTGTCTGGTTTTCTTCCACTTAGGACATAGATTCATATTTTGTTTGAGACAAGATCTCATATAATCCATACTGGGTTTTCAATGCCCTATTTAGCTGATGGTGACCTTGAATCCTGCCTCCACTTCCCAAGTGTTGGGATGATGGGCATGTACCACCACTACATACTCTTTGAAAAACAATTTGCTGTTCTAGAATCCCTATATACTTTGTGTGTGTGTGTGCGTGGCTATGGGAAATAGCTGTGTCTGTGGAGTATAGGTGAAGTGAAGGTCTTATGGGAATGTTTTGTGAATCTAAGGCAGGGAAAACCATGCCTAGCAGTTGTTTAAGTGAAGTATGACTTGAATGGAGTTATTAAAAGAAGAATAAAATCAAGGCAATCAGGAGAACTGTTAAGGAATTCCAGGCAGGAAGGAAACATTCTAAAAGGCTGGGGCTCAGTCAGTGATCACCAGGATGCAGGTTAAAAACAAACAAACAGACAAAAAACCAGAAAGCTAGGAAAGATAGTGTGCAATCCTACAAGAAGAAAGGTGGAGACAACCTGATATGTTAGGGTCAGATGGAAGGGGAGGAGGACCTCCCATATTAGTGGACTTAGAGAAGGGTATGGGAGGAGATGTGGAAGGGAAGGTGGGATGGGGGGAAATGAGGGAGGGGGCTCCATCTGGGATACAAAATAAATAAACTGTAATTAATATATAAAAATGAAAAAATTAAAAAAAGAAAGGTGGAGACAAAAAGACCCCTGGGCGCTCATTGGTCAGCCAGCCTAGTGTAGTGAGACCCCTACCCCAGTTAAAGACCCTCTCTTAAATACAAGATAGAAGGCAGGCACATACACACACACAAACAGCACCGACCTTGTTACTTAAACAATACAAAAGGAAAGACTACACTGTGAGAAGTTGAGACGGCAGAAAGCACACAGACTCTAAGGTAACACACAAATTAGCTTTTACTTAATATTGTACTGCTCTTATTTATATTATGTGTCCTATAACTTGTTTGCGAGCAGGAGTATTTTACTGCTGTATCATTTAGTCTGGTCCCTGTTTTATGCTATAGTTGACTTGATATGAATAACCATTTTGGTTAGTAAGTGAATAAACAAATACAATAGTTAGCAGTGAGGTTTACAGAACACTAAGATGAGTTCTAGTAGGGAAAGAGAATTGATGCGAAGAATTCCTCTTGTGCTGTATAATAAATACATGCTTTCTCATGAGGAAACATTCTTTTTTTTTTCTTTTTCTCTTTATTAATTACAGTTTATTCACTTTGTATCCCAGAAAAAAAACATTACTTAATGAAATAATCATATGTAACTTCTGAAAAATTATCTATAGATTGCTTTCAGCTTTATCTTATTAGTGGCACTAGCATACTAGCATAACCGTTTTAAAAGAATTAAAAAAAAAAACAAAACAACACATGTTCTGCCAAATCTGTCTCTCAGAAAGACTTCAAAGCTTAAACAGTTCATGGGAACTACTTGCTAGTCTAGAGAATTCTTGCCAGTTTGGTCAGGGCCTCCCATGGAGAGATTTATATGCAGTGTATGTCAAGAGGTGAAGTAATGGCATTTCTCTGCTACACAATGACTTGGAGGTCTGCTGAGTGGAGAAACGCACCTTTAAAGCAGACAGGGGAAAAGAAAGTCTGCCTTGATCCAATCATTTTGAAAACCCATCCACACTAAGGCTGGGAACAAACATAATGACTGGATTTAATTGCCGATGCTCTAGAGGCAGTGCTCCTCTTGATGTGTTGACCTTTAACCCAAACTTGGGAGAGTAGAAGAAAGGAGAGGGTGGTTTCTTCTCTCCTGTCATCAGCCCTCACTTGCCCACCCCCTAGACCTGATCCTGCCTGCTTTCAACCCAATCCACATATACCTAACATTCAACTTTGTCCTTCATTCTCACTGCTCTCTTCTGGCTTGAAGGACAGACTGAACATGAATAGAAAAACACAAAAGAAGAGGAAAGTATTTTAAGCTTTGACAGCTGCTTAGGAGCAGGAGGCAGAATTACAGCTACTGAAATAAGAGAGACTCTCTTGGCCATCCGATGTTACTACAATGCCTTCTGTTTCCTGGAGCATGTCACTACATGTATTTTAATATTTTTTATTACATTTCATATATTTTGTATATGTGTGAATGTGTGAGCATACATGCCATCACACATGTGAAGGTCAGGACAATTCTGAGCATTCGGCTCTCTCCTTACGACATGTGGGTGGGGAGATTGACTCCAGATTGTAAAGCATGGCAGCAAGTCCCCTTATGAACTGAGCCATGCCTCAGGCCCGCAGTTTCCAATATATCAATCCTCTGTCTCCATGTCACCTTTCTTTTCTAAGATTTGTTTCCTTTTCATTTTTATGTATGTGTGCATATCTATGGGTAGGTATGTGTACATAGGTGCAGGTGTCCACAGAGGCCAGAACATGGTGGCATCATCCCCTGAAGCTGGAGTTAACATCAGTTGTCAGCCACCTGACATGAGTGCTAAGAACTGAACTGGGTATCATTTGCAAAAGCAGTAAGCATTCCTAACCACTTACCCATCTCTACAGCACCATTTTATCATTTTAAGAGTCCATATTTATGATTACTCCCTTCTTTATGCCTTCAGCTCTGTCTTTTTCCCCTTACATGTATACTTTGGAATGAGCAGAATCTTCCAACAAGTTAAAAATCAAAACTCTTACTATTACATTTACACCAGGACAACTAGGCAGCTGAATGTAGCTGGAAAAAAAAACCAAAAAACAAACAAACAAACAAACAAACAAACCAAAACTGTAAGGATTGGTCCCATTATATATTCATGACCATGAGCCCAAGACAGCCCTGTGGCTTGGCACGGCTTAATAAGGTTACCAATCCAGTTGCCCTCATGCTCTTTTACAAAGCCTTCAGACCTTTCTCTCCAGATGTTTTCATGGTTCTCCCTGAAAGGGAATTTTGTTTACTCTTTCTCCCATCTGGAACACAGACTCTACCATATCATCACTACTAAGCCTTCACAAGTCCAAAGCAAGCCCGCCCCATTACCACTAGCATAGTTTCCTTTTCTTTTTCTTTAGGGAGGTTTCTCTTTCTTTCTCTCTCCCTCCCTCTCCCTGCTCTCTACTTTTTCTCCTCTCTCTCCCCTCTCTGTTCATGCCTGCACAGATACATGTCTATGCATATATGTGTGTTGTGTATTTAGAAATGGAGATTAACCTCAGGTATTGCTCTTCAAGTGCTGCCTGCCTTGTATGTTGAGATAGCATCTCTCAGGAGCATAGGGCTTACTGATTAGGCTAGGCTGCCTGGCAAGCAAGCCCTAGGGATCCTCCTGTCTTTCCTTCACTGCTGAAGGAAAGTATGCTTTCCTTCATTATGTTTAATTTTGCATGTAGATTCTGGAAATATAACCCAGTCCTCATGTTTGCATAGCATACAGTTAATAAGCTTGTCCATCCCTCCCCCACCACCTTTTCTTTGATGATTACCACCATCTTACATCCTGTATATTTTATCTCTCTCTCTCTCTTTTCCTGGTTGTTTTAGGTGCTGGGTACTTAACCCAGGCACTGTATATGCTAGATAAGCATTTCACTGTTGAGTGGTATCCCTAGCCCTTTATGTAAAAATCTTAACTCTGCTATAGGGAGTTTTGTAAGAAGCTAGATTTTTTCTTTACAATATTGTATTCCCACAACTATACAGTGCTTTGCAGTATTCTGTACTTATTTGTGTAATGAATGAATGCATAGTCACTTTTGAGAATGCTTACAGGCTTTTGAGAATGCCCATTCTCATTTGCCAAACCCAGCATATTGACAGACTTTCCAAGGTCAGATTTAAAGCACACTAAGCAATTATTGGAGGCAGCCTTTTATTTGGATTGTCTTGGGAAACCTAATGCATTGTATTCATTATATGTGCTCATTCATTATATTGTACTAGAATCAAAGTTTCATAGAATGGTGTCCTCAAAGTCAGCTTTGGTGATCATTTTTCAGTATATTTAATGGAATCTGATAATGCCATTAGCCTTTCCTACGTCCACTTAGAGGCCCATAATTTAAAATAAATGCAGATTAAAGTTGTTTTTCTTTTCAGAGGTTTTGTTTGGGCTCATTATAGATAGCCAGAACTTTTATAAACTCCAGTGGCATATATATGATTTTTATTATTTTCACTCATTGTATACGTGGGTTAGTTCACTACCATTTAGATAATTCATTATTTCTATCCAGTGAGGTAACTCTAAGCAGGACTTCTTAACATATACTAGCTATATCTTTTACCTCTTCTCTCAAATGTTATCTGAATGTTCTGAGGGCTGGCAGTGTGGTTCAGTGACAGAGCATATGCTTGTTATGTGGGAGGTCATAAGTCCAATTCCCAGCATAGTAAGAAAATGTGAAATAAGGCAATTAAAATTTACTCTGTCGATCACACCACCTTCTACACATGAACCCTAACTTATTTATTGAGATAAGCAAGTACTTGATTTTATTACAGATAATCAGTGTACTCATGTCAGTGAAAGAGAACAGACCAGTAATATTTTTCATAGTCATTATGTGAAAACAATCTTCTAGGGTTTCTGTATCTACCTTCAGACTATAGCTCCCTTTATAGTTTTGGAATTTTTGAGAAAGATTCTCAGTCTTTCTCTCAGACGAGCTTGAAACTGACTATGTAGCAAAGGATGGCCTTGAACATGTGGCAGTGCTTCTGCCTAAGCCTACCAAGTGCTATGGTTACAGGTGCCACTGCACCTGGCTTATATATCCTTTGCATCAAAGTAAGTTCTTTGTTATCTTAAAGCACAACCACTTTACTAGAATAACTGCAAGATTATAATTCCTTTCTTTTTCTCTCTCTCACACACATATATAATTATACATGATGAATGTATATTTCTATATAATTTGTTGGGGAAGTCCTTTCTCATATGGATCCCAGGGAAAAAGCTCAGGTTATCCAACTTGTTACCAAGTACCCTTACCTGTTGAATCATATCTTCTGCACCTAGTTTCCTTCTTTTTTATTACTCTTTTATAATGAACTTTTTGGGAATGAGAATTGTTTCTTTAAAAGATGTACAGTCATTAATTTTCTAGTTTTTCTTCTTCTTGAAATAATGAAAGCATGAATGGAGGAAGGTGTAAATGCTACATAGAGTGTGTAAATATTTCCACCACAGGACAAGTCCTATTAAAGTAGACTTAATAATTCTGTTATGTAGAAATAATAACCCAGGGTTTTGGGGTTATGTAAACATTAAGGGAAGATTTCTTACTCAAGATACATGTAAAGATAAGATTAAGCTAGTTACATTGTGAACTTGATGGTAGAGCCTGAGAAATCTCAACATAGGAAGGATACTCTTTCTCTGTTAGTGGAGGAGAGTTCTTTTTCTCCACAACCTCTCCAGCATGTGTTGTCACTTGAGATTTTTGAACTTAGGCATTCTGATGGGTGTAAGGTGAAATCTCAGGGTCATTTTGATTTGCATTTCCCTGATGAGTAGGGAAGTTGAGCATTTCCTTAAGTGTTTTTTTGGCCATTCAATATTCCTCTACAGAGAATTCTTTGTTTAGCTCTGTACCCCATTTTTTAATTGGATTACTTGATGTGTTGCTATTTAACTTCTTGGGTTCTTTATATATTCGGTTTATTAGCCTTCTGTCAGATATGGGTTGGTGAAGATCCATTCCCAATCTGTAGGCAGTCGTTTTGTTCTGATGACAATGTCCTTTGCTTTACAGAAGCTTTTTATTTTCATGAGGTCCCATTTATTGATTGTTGCTCTCAGAGCCTGTGCTGTTGCTGTTCTGTTCAGGAAGCTGTCTCCTGTGCCAGTGAGTTCAAGGCTCTTCCGCACTTTTTCTTCTAAGAGGTTTAGTGTGCCTGGTTTTATATAAGGGCTTTGATCCACTTGGACTTTAGCTTTGTGCAGGGTGATAAGTATGGATCTAGTTGCATTTTTCTACATGTAGACATCCAGTTAGACCAGTACCATTGTTGAAGATGCTATCTTTTTTCCATTGTATGGTTTGGGCATCTTTGTCAAAGATCAGGTGTCCATAAATGTGTGGATTTATTTCAGGATCTTCTATTCGATTCCATTGATCCACCAGTTGCTTTCTATGACAGTACCATGTAATTTTTAGTATTGTTGCTCTATAGAACAGATTGAGATCAGGGATGGAGATACCTCCAGAAGATCTTTTATTGTAGAGGACTGTTTTAGCAATTCTGGGTTTCTTGCTGTTCCATATGAAGTTGAGGATTTTTCTTTCAAGGTCTGTAAAGAATTGTATTGGTAATTTGATGGGAATTACATTGAATCTGTAGATTGCTTTTGGTAAGATGGCCATTTTTAGTATATTAATCCTACTAAACCATGAGCATGGGAGATTTTTCCATCTTCTGATAGCTTCTTCTAATTCTTTCTTCAGAGACTTGAAGTTTTTTTTTCATACAAGTCTTTCACTTGCTTAGTTAGAGTCACACCAAGGTACTCTATGTTATTACTGGCTATTGTGAAGGGTGTTGTTTCCCTAATTTCTTTCTTGGCCCTTTTGTCTTTTATAGATAGGAGGGCTTCTAATTTTTTTTAGTTAATTTTGTATCCAGCCACTTTGCTGAAGGTGTTTATCAGGTGAAGGAATTCTCTGGTTGAATTTTTGGGGTCACTCATGTATACTATCATATGATCTAAGAATGGTGATACTTTGACTTCTTCCTTTCCTATTTTTATCCCCTTGATCTCCTTTAGTTGTCTTATTGTACTAGCTAAGACTTTAAGTACTATGTTGAAGAGATATGGAGAGAGTGGGCATCCTTGCCTTGTCCCTGATTTCAGTGGGATTGATTAAAGTTTCTCTCCGTATAGTTTGATGTTGGCTATAGGCTTGCTATATATTATCTTTACTATGTTTATGTATGTACCTTGTATCCCTGATCTCTCCAAGACTTTAAACATGAATGGGTGTTGGATTTTGTCAAATGCTTTTTCAGCAACTAAGGAGATGATCATGTGTATTTTCTCCTTCAGTTTGTTTATATGGTAGATTACATTGATGGATTTCTGTATATTGAACCACCCTTGCATGCCTGGGATGAAGCCCATTTGGTCATGGTGGATGATATCTTTTATGTGTTCTTGGATTCAGTTTGCAAGTATTTTATTGAGTATTTTTGCATCAGTGTTTATAAGAGACATATGTCTGAAGGTCTCTTTTTTTGTTGGGTCTTTGTGTGGTTTAGGTATCTAGGCGAATGTGGCTTTGTAGAATGAGTTTGGTATTGATCCTTCTGTCTCTGTTTTGTGGAATAGTTTGAAGAGAATTGGAGTTAGCACTTTGAAAGTCTGGTAGAATTCTGCACTGCAACCATCTGACGCTGAGCTCTCTTTTGGAAGGGAGACTTTTGATGACTGCTTCTATTTCCTTGGGGGTTATAGGACTATTCAATTTATTTATCTGATCTTGCTTTAATTTTGATAAATGGAATCTATTAAGAATATTGTCCATTTCATTTAGATTTTCAATTTTTGTGGCATATAGGATTGCATGTAAGACCTAGTGATTGTTTCAATTTCCTCAGTGTCTTTTGTCCCCCTTTTCATTTCTGATTTTACTGATTTGGATAGTTTCTCTCTGACCTTTAGTAAGTTTGGCTAAGGGTTTGTCTATCTTGTTTATTTTTCAAAGAACAAGTTCTTGGTTTCATTGTTTCTTTGAGGTGTTTGTTTGTTTGTTTGTTTGTTTCTAATTTATTGATTTCAGCCCTGAGCTTGAATATTTCCAGCCATCTACTCCTCTTGGGTGTATGTGCTTTTTTTTTCCCCTAGGTCTTTTAGGTGAGCAATTAATTTTCTTGTATGAGATGTTTCAAATTTCTTCTTGAAGGCACGTAGTGCTATGCATTTTCCTCTTAGCATTGCTTTCATTGTGTCTCATAAGTTTGGGTATGTTGTGCCTTCATTTTCATTGAATTCTGGGAAGTCTTTGATTTCTTTCTTTATTTGTTCCCTAACCCAGCTGTCATTGAGTAGCGATTTGTTCAGTTTCCATGTTTGCATAGGATTTTTCCTATTTCTTGTTGATGTTGAGAGCTAGCTTTAGTCCATGTTGGTCAGATAGAATACAAGGGATTGTTTCAATCTTCTTGTATCTGTTGAGGCTTGCTTTGTGACCAACTATATGGTCTATTTTGGAGAAGGTTTAATGATGTGCTGAAAATAATGTATACTCCTTTGAATTTGGGTGAAAAGTACTGTAGACATCTATTGGGTCCATTTGATTTAGGACCACTATAAGTGCCTTCACTTTCCTATTTAGCTCCTGTCTAGATGATCCGTTTGTCCCTTTGTGAGAGTGGAGTGTTGAAGTCTCCCACTATTAAGGTATTGGGGTTGATATGTGATTTCAGCTTTAATTGTGTTTCATTTACAAATGTAGGTGCTCTCATATTTGGAACATAGATGTTTAGATTTGTGATTCCTCCTGGTGAATTTTTCCTTTAATGAGAATGAAGTGTCCTCCCCCATCTTTTTTGATTAATTTTGGTTGAATGTTTATTTTATTAGATATTGGGATAGCTACCCCAGCTTGTTTTCTGGGTCCATTTACTTGAAAAACATTTTTCCAGCCCTTTACTCTGAGGTAGTGTTTATCTTTGTTGCAGAAGTGTGTTTCTTGGATGCAGCAGAATGTTGGATCCTGTTTCCGCACCCATTCTGTTAGTCTGTATGTTTTTATTGGAGAGTTGAGTCCATTGATGTTGATAGATAATAGTGACCAATGAATGTTAGTCCCTTTTATTGTGGAGTTGGTGGTCTTACTGTGATTTATTGCTCGTTTTCCTTTAATGTTTGGTTGTGAAGTTATTTGTTTCCTGTGTTTTCTTAGGTGTAGTTGTTTTTGTTAGATTGGGGTTTTCCTTCTAGTATTTTCTGTAGGGCTGGGTTGCTGTGTAGATATTGCATAAATTTAGTTTTGTCATGGAATATTTTGTTTTCTCCATCTGTGCTGATTGAAAGCTTTGCTGAATAGTGTAGTCTGCATTGGTACCTGTAGTCTCTAAAAGTTTGCATGACATCTGTCCAGGCCCTTCTGGCTTTTGTAGATTCTGTTGAGAAGTCTGATGTGATTCTCATAGATCTGCCTTTATATGTTATTTTTTCCCTTGATGTCTTTAATTTTTTTTTCTTTGTACATTTAATATTTTGACTACAATGTGACGTGAGGAGTTCCTTTTCTGGTCTAGTCTATTTGGTGTTCTGTAGATCTCTTGTATGTATATGGGCATCTCTTTCTTTAAGTTGGGAAAATTTTCTTTTGTGGTTTTCTGGAAAATATTTTCTGGACCTTGGAGTCTGGAATCTTCTTTATCATCAATTCCTTTTATTCTTAGAGTTAGTCTTTTCCTGGCATCCTTGATTTCTTGGATGTTTTGTGTTTGGGGATTTTCTGATTTTACTTTTTCTTTTTCTCAATTTCTGCAAGTGTATCTTCAGCACCCTTGATTCTCTCTTCCATGTCTTGTATTCTGTTGGTGATGCTTACCTTTGTGGTTCCTGATCTTTTTTCTAAGTTCTCCAGCTCCAGGGTTTTCTCAGTTTGTGTTTTCTTTATTGATTCTAATTCTGTTTTCATGCCATGTACCATTTCTTCATCAGTTTGAATGTGGATTCCTATCTTTCCATGGTTTATTTTTCTGTTCGTTTCCTCTCTCTCTCTATGCTGCTAATTGTGCCTCCATTCATGTGATTATTTCATTGAGAGTTTTGTTCATTTCCTCTTCATGTTCCTCTAATAACTGAATAATCATAGCTTTAAAATCTTTTTCCTGTGTTTCTGATTAATTGGAGTGGAATATACATTCATTTTCGGGGTTGTTGGTGAAGCTATGATATCCTGATTTTTGTTGGATGTGTTCTGGACATCTGCCTATCTGTAACCTTCACTGTTTGTTTCTCGAGTCTGTAATTCAGCCTGGGTCTTTCTTTTTCTGGTGTCTGGAGTATTCTTCAGGAAGATGAGAGAGGTCCAATGGTTTGAGAGTGAGTGTTGGTGTTTCAGTTATACTTAAGGGAAGAAGGTCGGCTGACACAGAAGTGTACAAGTGAGCAAGCAAGCATGTGTGTGGAAGTGTGTCTTAAAAGACAGGATACTAGAGAGTGTAGATGCCTGTAATGTGGGGACAGAGGTGGTGCAGGCATAGGAGAATCTTCCCTGAATACCTCAGTGGTCTACAGGCCACAGGTATTCAGCTCTGTCTGGGTTCCAGGGGTTGTTTGTCTGGACTCAACTGGTAGACCCACAGAACAGGGGCTTCAATATTGAGGACACTGTCCCAAGGATCCCTATGTTGCCCGCAGTGGGTGTATGGGTAGGAGAGATCTGACGTCTGGCAGCTATCATAGAGGGATTCTGGATCTTGGGCTCTGCAGGCACTCACTTGAATGGGCACTCATTCTCTAGCAGGTTTAATCAGAAAGCACAGTAGTTCACCCTGTTCTCTTCTCTCAGATTTGGGCCTTCTGGGACAAATGCAGGGTTAGTCAGTTCAGTGGTGCTGCAGCCACAGAACTTAGGCTGTTAAAGCAGTCCACTGGGAGTCCAGCCACAGAATCAGAACTGAGTGGCAGGTACAGATGCCTTCTGGGAAGACCTGAGGACTTCAGCTGTCCACAGACCAAGGTGGCCCAGTAGGCCTGGTGGAACTGGGTGTCCTCTAATGAGGGCTGTCTGCTACTGAGGGACTGGGCAGCTGGCACAGTCACTGGCTGGGAGGTCCTCTAGGGCTATACAGCTGCTCATGGACCTGGGACCTGGAAGTCTGGTACCAGACCCGGAATCCTGAAGTCTGGTACAGCTGGTAGCTGCTGCTGAGGAACTAGAAGGCCCTCCTCTGCTGTCTTAGTACCCAGGCAGGGAGTTCTGTGCTATGAGCTTTTGGTACTATGGGCTGGCTCTGCTGAGGAGGAGGCAGGCCCGAAAAGGGGAAGTGTAGGGGGATGGAATGTTTGCCAATCTCTGTCCCCAGCGATTTCCATGGGTGACCTGGATCTAAATGGTCTCAGCTCACATGTTGACCCCTCTTGTCAAGGAAGCCTCAATGTAGATATTCTGGCTTCAGCTGCCCTTCCACTCACCAATTTCAGAGTTTCAGATCCTCTGCTTCTCAGATATAGTGCACACTTTTTGCCACCATCTTGGATCCTTCCTCAAATTCTTTACGCATTTTGTTTCCTCCATTATCCTCTTCATAAGCATAGATATAAAGTCATCTTGGATTTCATTTATGATAGGGTGTCCAGGCCTGCTTCTCCCTGGATAACCAGGTTCTGGAGATGTCATATTGCTTTGGCTTTTGTTAGTTGTGCTTTTATGCTGACCTCTATCCATCTGGCTGTCTAAGGTGTTGTCTGTTAGTTTCTGGTGTACCTCCTAGAATCCTGGGGTGGGGAGAATCCCCTTGGCAGGAAGATGATTGTTTTTGAAGTAGGCCTCCTTAGCTTTTTGGGTATGGTCACCGAATGGCTGGTGCTTCTCAGGAATTGCCACTGCTCACCTCAGATATATGGGCCTGTGTGATAACTGTGGTCATTGGTAGTCAGGGAGGCTCTCCTCTCACCAGGAGAATTCCTGGAGATAGCTGCCCTGCCGTTGGGTTTCTTATTCTGAATTTAGTGGGCTGCTGCTGTTCTTACACTGTATTTGCTGGGTGCTGCCCTCTTGAAGAAACAGGGAGCCCTACAGTTTGGTCAGTTTAGCTAGGGAGACAGGTTGCGCCTTGGAGCAGTGTCTGGGGCTGGTACCCTGGATCCCAGGCTTCTGTAGGTCTAAGGTTGGAGCTCTGTGCCCCAGGACCCAAGTGGTAATCAGTGGCAGGTGAGTACATCTCTCATGCTTGGCAGCAGGTTAGACCCTAGAGCCTCGGGAACCCAGAAACTTTTCTGGAGCTGGGTGTCCTGAGGGTAGGACCTGATGTTTTCCCCACCCTGTGGTTTCCTCCCAACAGGGAGACCCAGTCTGTGGTGTTTGGGGGTCCACGTTTCAGTCTGAGGTGGTGAGTAGAGCACGCAGGCTCTGTTGGCTGGGTGGGGGAGGGGTTCGCCTGAGTGCCCTGAGATCTGACCTGCTATTTCTCTCACCCCGGGGTTTCCTCTCGACAGAGAAACCCAGTCTCTGGTGCCCTGGGGCCCACATTTTTGTCTGGGAAGGTGAATTGGGCACACAGGCAGGTCTCTGGGCTGAGGGCTGAACGTCCACTGGACCCCAGAACCTTTTCCAGGGATTGTCTGGATGGCCTAAGTTCAGTCCTGATTGCTTCCTTCAATGTGGGGTTTTCTCTTGACTGGAAAACCCAGTCTCTGGTGTTGTGGGCCCACAGCTCAGTCTGGGATGGTGATCAGAGTATGCAGGTGTGTGGCTCTGGGCTAGCAACCGAGCTCCTGCCAGGACCTGAGAACTCTTCTGGGGTTTAGCTACATGACCTGAGAATGGACTGGATTGCTTCCCATACCGTGGGGTTTCTTCTTACCTGGGAAGCACAATCACAAATATTTTAGTGCCCAGAGTTCAGTCTGTTGGTCGCTGTGCAGTCACTGCTGTCCTGCTCATCGGACACGGTATCCTCTTAGCGCCACCATCTTGGATCCCCTCAATCAGTACTCTTTAGTTTAAAATCTTTTACACATGTCCAAAGGAAGCTTCAACAGCATTGAGTAATGAGCCAGAATGAAGAAGACCACCTAAGTTTAGAATAAGCTGCTCACCTGTCCATCAGCAAAGATGATCTTTAGTTTTCAAAATCAGTGAGCTTAAAGAAAATTTCATTATTCAGGAATGAAATGCATATCAAACTTCAAGGAAATATTGAAAAATGCAGCTACACTTTGTAAGCACATCTCCTGCTGTTTGTTTTGTTTGAGATATGTTCTCTTTGTGCAGCCCTGGCTGTCCGGGAGCTCATTATGTAGACTGGGCCAACATCAGACTCATAGAGATCCACCTGACTCTGCCTCCAAAGTGCTGTGATTAAAGACTCCTGACAGTATGCCTAGCTCCTAACTGGTTTTGAGTACAGAGAGTAGAAATGCTAAGAGGAAGTTAGATTATTGTGACTATAGTTAGAAAGAAAAGAAATCAAAATTTGGGAGGACAGTGTTTCCCTTATAGGTCAGTCTGGCTGGAACTTGTACTCTCTTATACTCTTTCATGACTGTGTGTGTGTGTGTGTGTGTGTGTGTGTGTGTGTGTGTGTGTGTTTACATATTGACATTGATATGGGATTATAGAAATTCTGAATATGGATGAAACTTAGTTCTTAGGTTGTAGGTTCTATTGAATGTTTAAACAAAATAAAGACCAGTGGTGATGTGCATGCCTTTAATCCCAGCACTCAGGATGCAGAAATATCTTTGTTTTCAGGATAGCCTAATCTACAGAGTGATTTTTCAGGACAGCAAGGCTACAGAAAGAAAAACCTGTTTTAAGCTCCCCCCCCCAAAAAAAAAGTCTAGAGAACTTAAACTTGACGGTATTTCTGAATGTTTTTCAGAACCACTTCTACCCTGATATAGTCATTCTTTCACTTAGGTACATGTATACTTTTTTATATGGATGGGCACAACTACTTTACTAAGCATATAACATGTACTGCCAGTTTTCAATTTTTGGTCATTTGAGCACAAGTTAAGTAGAAGTTTTCCTTGATATTCATAGATAGTTTGCTGAGGTAGCTAACAACATAGGCAAGACTAAGGAAGAATCTTAACTATTTAGAAGAAAACACAACTTCCAGTGAATTATCGAGCATGTTTTCTGATGTAAATATTTGTACTACTGAATGATATTATTAATTCAAAATTTCCCCCATGTTACTCAGAAATTTTAGATTTTAAGTAGTTCAATATATCTGATCCTTTTCCTCTGGTTTTGTTAAAATTATTTGGGGTTCTCAGGATTGACACTGGATATTTTGCATTCTAAGCATATGCTATAACACTTAGCATACTGTTTGAGTAGAGAGAACTAACTTGAATAATTTTGCAGAGCTGGCTATAGAGCTGGCTACCCTATATTTGATGGTTAGAAAGCTGTTCTTTTTTAACTTTTTCAATGAAGGGTAAAATGTGTGAAAGTTCCTCAGTGCCAAGTAAAAGAAGGTGATCTAACTGGATTTGGAAGGGGGTAGATAAATTTTCTTAGTTTTCCCACGTGTGAATTCCTCTCCACACCATGGGATAGCCATGTGCACGTGCGGTAAGAGCTTCTATTTGCCTAGATATTTATTTTAGTTTCCATGTGAGGGCATTGTGTGACATGAAGATTAGCATATTGTATGTATATACCCAAGATACTATTCAGTAAGCTTTATAGCTATGTCTTAAAAGTCTTCTGAGGGTTTTACGATTTACATTGGAAAGATGAAATTTATTCAGAATAAAATCCAATATTGCAGTGAAGAGGAGATTTGGTGTATAAGAATAAAGTTTGGCTTGATGTTGGCTACAGGCTTGCTGTATATTGCTTTCACTGTGGTTAGGCATGTGAAGCCTACTGTAGAGGGTCCTATTAAAGGTTCCACCCAACGCGGGATCGGAGCAGATGCTGAGACTCAGGGCCAAACTTTGGGCAGAGCGCAGGGAGTCTTATGGAAGAAGGGAGGGACAGAGGGACATGGAGGGGACAGGAGACCTACAAGGAGATGAACAAAGCTAAAATATCTGAGCCCAGGGTGTCCTGCAGAGACTGATGCACCAACCAAGGACTATGCATGGAGAGGACCTAGTCCCCCTACTCAGATGTATCCAATAGGCAGGTCAGTTCCCAAGTAAGGGGAGCAGGAACTGCCTTTGTCATAAACTTGGCTGCCTGCTCTTTGATCACTTCTTCCTAGGTATGTGGCCTTTCCAGGTCACAGAACAAGAGACTTGATAAGGAGAGAAGAACTCCTGCTTTCATGGACTAGGAGATAGAGATAGGGAGGAAGAGGGAGAAAGAATGGGACTGGGAGGAGTTGACAGAGGGGGCTACTGTTGGGATATACAATTTATAAATTTGTGTGTGTGTGTGTGTGTGAGAGAGAGAGAGAGAGAGGAGAGGAGAGAGAGAGAGAAAGAGAAAGGAAAACAAACAATGGACTGAGTTGGGTTTTATATAAGCGTTTTTCTCATAACTGAAAGAAATTTTCTTGGATTGTTTTTTATCATGGTCTTATATTACTAATCATTACTTCTGTCCTTTTAAAACCATGGAGTTCTCTCAAAAGGTATTGGTTTGGTCACTAAACAGATAGATACCCAGGACATGATTTTTTTTAATGTAAAGTCAATATTAAAAATAATCCTTGTGTATAAAAAGTAATATAAAATTTTTTGTTGTCTCCTTAGGTGAATTTGGGAAACAAACTGAAATTTCAAGATTGTTGAAAATCTAAGGCACTTGTTTTATTTGCAAAGAAAAAAAAAGTATGGATCCCATATCGATACATGCTCAAGTTCAAATATGGAATGCAAAGGCAGGAATGTCTAAGTCAAGAAGGGCATTAATTGAAACATTAGTAGAAAGAAAGGGAATTAAACTTGTTCTCCATTTCAGCACTGGAAAGACTAAATATTTGCAACTACAGAATAATATTAAAAGTGTGGTTCTTAGAACCTATGGCGAAGACCAGAATTACATACATTTAACTTTTAAAAATAATGACTTCTTGTTCGTTGAGAAACTAACCAGCTTAGATGCCAAACGACTGAAGAAATTCCTAGACAGAATCCATCAAAAAAAATTTCAAGCATCCAGGAGATATGATGAGGGACGTGCTGGCAGTACTAGCACAAGCACAGGGGAGTTTGATGGCTCTTCCTCACTGGCAGCTCATCCAAAAGCAAGCCTGGAAAAAGCCAAAGAACGTCATGATTTGCCTTTGCCTTCAGCAGCAGCAGTCACACCTGATAGTGCAGAGTTATTAGAGAAACAACATGTAAAGAGGAAGCGATTTTTACCTGAATCAGAAAAGAAGGAAAAGGAGAACGTCCCAAAGGGTAGCAAGAAATTTGAGACAAAGATAGTGGTGTCTGGATGTGTTGATAAAGGGGAAGAAACAAGTGTGAGAGAGGCAGACCAGAGTACCTCAGGATTAGAATATTCATTTGTGACTCAAGGTCCTGAAGAGACTAACTTGGATGTTATAGATCTTCATGATCTCATTACAAAATTATTTTCGCCATTTCTTTTGGAACCACACCGTATTAAGAAAGGCATAAAGTGGCACGAGTATATGAAGATACTCTTACTGTGCCCAGAGAAATCATGGCAAGGTCTGCCTAATGTGGGCAACACCTGTTATATAAATGTGGTATTACAGTCTCTATGCTCCGTTCCACTGTTTGTTAATGATTTATTCAATCAGGGTTTCCCATGGATTAAACCTCCCAGAGATGATTTTAACATGCGCTTGATGCAACTGCTTGTTTTGAAAGATATTTACAACCTGAAAACTAGGGAGCAGTTACTTCACAGTATCACAAAAGCTCTCCCAGCATATGGAGAAATATTCGCTGCCTACAAGCAGAATGATGCTCATGAGTTTCTAAGTCTCTGTTTAGTTCAGTTGAAGGAGACCGTACAAAAATTAACCATAATGTGGCAATCTGAAAATGGATCGGGAGGAAATAATTTACTTAGACAGATTTTTGCTAATCATACTGTTATCAACAGAACACCTGTTTGTCCTGTGGCCAATAATTTTGAATTTGAGTTGCTGAGCTCTATTTTTTGCAAAGCCTGTGGCCTGACGGTTTTCAAGCGAGAACCAAGTAGTTTTCTCTCTATCAACATTCCTCAAGGAAAGAAAGACCGCAAATTGTCTATCCAATCCAGTTTTGATCTTTTCTTTAGAGCAGAAGAGGTTGAGCATAGATGTGAAAGATGTATGCACAACAGATCTATTGCACTGCACAAGTTTTGCCAGCTACCCAGGGTTATTATTATTCATCTGAAACGCTATAGCTTTGATGAGTCATTGGTAATGAGGAAAGATGAGCAGCATATCATTATTCCCAAATATTTAAGGCTGTCTTATCATTGCAATAAAATCACAAAACCACCTCATCCTCTTAGCCAAAATGCACATGTTAAGGATCTTGAACTATTAAAACCCCTTGAAGAGTTGGGTTCTGAAATACTCAGATTGTCATTTAATTTATTGATGACCTCAAGAACCAAGGGTTTCCCAACTGAAAGCATCAGATCAGACAAGGAGTCAGAAGCACCAAGTGTAAAGAAAGCCCTGAAATTGTTTAGTGAACAGGTGGAGACAAAAGATCCGACAGAAGGTGCCACAACAAATGTACCTGGGTCAGAACAAGTCAAGAAGGAAGACAAAGAAAATGTATTTAGTAATTTCGATTCAGGTAGTATCAATGAGGCTACTAGAAATATTGACCTCCGAATTCCAGAAAGATCCCAAGAGTACGAACAGGCCCAGAAATGTATTAAAGACACAAGTGATAAGCAGACCTCCCAAGAGACACTTACTGAAACCCATCCAGATTCAAGCTCCCAGGAACAGACAGAGAACATTGGGAAACCTGCAGAATCACATACCGAGGATGAAAATCTGGATTCACAGGCCTCGGTAGATTCCAGTGAGACCCCAGGAAACACAAATGTTTTAGATAAGGAAAAGCCTACTGGCAAGGAGGAACCACAAACGCCTACTAAAAAAGAAGAAAATGTTTACAGGCTCCTTAATATTATTAACCATATTGGGAGCAGTCCCAATGAAGGCCACTATATCAATGATGCCTTTGACTTCAAGAAGCGGGGTTGGTTTTCTTACAGTGATCAAGAGGTGACAAGTGTACGAGAGGACTTTGTACATAAGGCTAGGCTCTCCACTGGGTATGTTTTCTTTTACATGCACAATGATATCTTTGAAGAGCTCCTGGCAAGGGAATCTCAGTCTTCCAGCACGTTGAAGGAGCAATAAGAAGAACATATGCCTCATAATCACATCTATCCAAATGCTTCTCTTACTTAACGAGAGAGAAGGACCAACATCTCAACAAACATTTACAAAGAAATCTTTCCAACCCTGACCACATCCATCCCATAGTTACAGCTACTGCTAATGAGTGTTCTTCTCTCATACAAGACTGGAACTGCGCCTTTCAAATAATTTTTTTGCCATAAAATTTATGATTGATAGTGAATTTTTCAGCATTCACTATGGAAGTTGCATAACACAGGTTGCCTTTATACTAACGAAAATGCCTTATATTTACAGTCATAAACATTCAGTAAAAGATACATTTTGTCTCATTTCTGTCTTCTTTCTGGAATAATAACCATAATAAGTTATAATGAAAAAGCTTTTACATATTCAGAAGAAAAAGAGCACATGTGCCCAGACCCACCATGGTTCAGTTACTTAGCCCTTTCTTACTGTCTCTCCATTTGAAATGGTTTAGTGCCCTTCCTGGCTTTCTTACAATGAGGGTCACAGAATGGTGGAGTCTGGTATGAAGAGAGAAGAGAATATTTCATATCTGCAGAAGTTGGAAAAGGTACAAGGAGGTGCAGTGGGCTGCCTATTCCTTTTATTCATTTTATGTAGATTTCATTAATACTTCACAGTGTTCTTTGATGACTGTCTTCTGATCTAGGCTTTAGTTTTGTAAATTATTATCAAAATAGGGTATGATTCTGTCAAGTCCATTTTCCAGTGTCTATCTATCTTCTCTTTAATTGGACTGTTTTCTTACTGGAAAAAGAAGAACTTTCCACCTCTGGAATTAATTTTGAAGGAGCTTTGCATATTCACAGGGGTGACCATATCGTCTTTTCTCCAGCTCTGTTTGGAATAGTTGACACAGTGCATGCATTGGCTGGCCAGAGAACTGCAGCTGAGGGCCTGCTGGGTGTTCTAGCCGTAACACTGGAAGATCTTGGTTTGCAGATGTGCACAGTCTGGATAATATTCAGACAGACCATTTGAACTTTGCTTCAAAGTGGCTTCCTGATACTCCTCAGTTGTGACTTTGTAGAACTCTGAGCATCTCTCCTCTGGCAGTCTGGCCTACCGCTCTTTATAGATTGAATCCTGCTTCCTTACCACCAAGCCATTTCTTCCAGCTACTAAGGCAGATGCTTTGCCTTTGATTGTTTCTCTTCACTGGATATCCTTTCCCAAATGGTACCTCTGGTTAACTGTTCATTGGCTGTAGCCCTCTCATTCCAGGTCCCTGATTTCCTTAAGGCAGCTATGATATTCTAATTCTTTCTTGACTTCCATGCCAGCAATTCAGTTACTCTTTTCTAGTCTACATCAGAAACAGAAAGAGAAACATCAATACCACTGAGATTTTGAGCCAGAGGGAAAGGATTCCTTCATCTAGTCAGCTACATTTTCTGAAAGCCGGATTACATTCACCACAGATTCTTTCTCATCTATCTTGAAAAGTGTTTCTACTTTCTGTCCCCACAGAGTCTGAGCATAGCCCCAAGTGGAAGACTGGACTTTTACCTTGCCCAACAAGAACAAGGCCACGACTCCCACCTTTTGTATTCTAATGCAGTGGTTTGAAGAGTATGACCTGATCAGCACCAACAGGAAGTTGAGAACTCATGAGTTATATGGACTCTGCCACAGACGTACTAATCCCCAAACTCAGGACAGAGGACATTAATCCAGTGCAGAGTCTAATGTTCAGTTAAGTTTAGGAGTCACTACTTTTGTATGTAGAGAACTTACGCTGTTATGTATTTGAGTTGCTTGTTTTGTAGAATGTTTCTTTAGCTTTATATGTCTTTCTTATGAAAACATACTCTGTTGTTAGTTAAGATTTGGTTTTATAAAAATGTACTGGGATCGTGCCAGTTATATTCAATTAAATCCTGGCAACATGCATTAAATGAAGCTGATTAAACTTTTGAAGTCTTCAGATTAGCTGATAAAGCCCTCCTTTTCCTTGGTGGCAAAGGTGCTGGCTATCCTCAGAATTTGTTCTTAAGGATAAAGAAGTTGATTTGTGCTTAAGGAATTAGTATGTTTTCCTGTTTGTCACCTAGCACGTAACCTGTTGGTTCTTGGTGATCTGAGTCCACATCATCATTGTGGTCTTCTCAGAAGGGCACTTGAGTTGCATCATAGGATTTTTTGCTTACCAGGACTTGATCTGTAAAACTGAACAATTTTGTGCTTTCAACATTAGAAGTGGAGTAATGAATTTCTTTTTCAACTTTGTAACATGGTATTCTGTTTCTTGAATTAGTATGCAATAGCTGTTTTAAAGGTAAGGTACAAAAGATTAACATCTTTTATTTTCAGTCTGAGATTTTTTTGATAGGGATTTTATATACTGGAAATGTTCTTTAGCATGTAGCACTTCCAAATATAAGGCAGTCAAAGAAAGGACAAGGAAGAGAGGAGAGGATGTTTTCAGTTCACATTTTGCTTGTGTACTGCCTGTGTATTATTTCAAATAAAATACTAAAAAATGTAACACTGACTGAATGGTTATCATTTATTATAGATGTAAATAGTTTCTCTAATTTACAGATCATGTTTCTAGGTAATTCCAGGAGCAAAAACTGTGTTGCCTGGTTTGTTTGTTTTTTCTTTTTCATTTATAATAGGTTAAGACAGCCTAAAACAATACTAATTTTGCTACATTATCATTTTAGAAATTAGGAGTCCGGGTTTGGTATCTGTAGGCTGAAACCAAGTTGTCAGCAAAGCTACAATATTTGATGCTATAAGGAGAGAATTTGTCTGTCTTATACAGACTTCCCGCAGATGTCTTTGGCACTTAGCCTCATTTCTGAGTCTTCAAATTCTTGGTTCTTAACAATTAAATGGCTTATTGTCTTTCTGTTTTTTTTTCCACATTTAAGAACCATTAGGATTAGCCTGGGGCCATGTAGATAATCCGTGATAGCACCATGTTTGGGTCAGAAGCCTAAATTTCTCATTGTAACATTTGCTTACAGTGATTAGGATGAGGACATCTGTGTGATAGTCTGCCTACCATTCATGGCAAGTAAAAGTGAAGGATACCCACCACAAAGGCAGAGTGGTTTAGAGCAATGAGGTAGTTTGGGCCATAGTACCATGTGAAGACTTCAAAGCTGCTGAGTTTTTTTTTTGTTGTTGTTGTTGTTTGTTTATTTGTTTGTTTTTCTGGATAGTAGAAAAAGGTAACAAGTAACTCAAAAACTCAGACTATAGTATCAATTAGAAAAATAAGTATTATAGTTACTTTGCATATTTCCATTTATTATATGCAGCAGTTGTCTGTATTTTTTTAAACCAATTTACTATTCTGGTTTCTAGTTTTAGTTTATTTACAAGCTTATCTTTTCTGATATTTAGGTAACACTATATTCAATGGTAGCCTGACCGAATTTGACTGATGGCTGCAATGGGATTGAGACTTTTGGAAAAGTGAGAACAATAATAACAGGAAAAATTGGTGTATTCAGTTAGGTAGGAATATATAATTAATTTTTTTGCTGCAAAAGCATTTGGATATCTAGCAGGTGAATATGGAAGCTGACCAGCCAGGGTTATGGAAAGTACCAGTAGCCTTCAACACATTCTCAGAAGAGGTGAACAGAATACTTTTAATCATTAGCAGTAAGCGTGTTCAGTTTCTTGATAGAAACTCTCCCATCTCTACTGCAAGTGGAAAGGGGCTTCCCTTGCTATCCCCAATTTGTGATTGCCTGGTTAAGAATACCTGGTGATATACTGTCCCCAGCCACAAACCCAGAATATGAGGTCCCTAATATTCTACGAAACTCCAGCCTGACCTTAGCATCTTTCATCCTGTATTCTCATGGTACCACATACTTATGGTCCCTGGCTCACAACAGTGGTCTGACTCCTCTTGAGCCTTTCTCAAGTGCGTATTTGTAATTGTCTAATGCCTGGCCCTCCAGGTGGGCATTTGGAATAGGTTGGCTTTCCTGCTATACTGGCATTCTATGTTACTGCCCATGACTATATGCTTTGCCATTAGTTTTAACCTTGCCTGTGCCTTTAAGGATTACCACTGAGAGCCCCACTCTTGCAAGTCCATGTATCCATACAGTGGTCAAGGCTTTCCAGAGTCCTGATTATATGCCTTCTGCTCTCCAGAATTGATTCATGTTTGGAAGCTCAAGTAAAGTAGTAAACTTCTCTGCTGTCAGTAGGCTGCTATTAAAGCTCCAGCAAGGTTGGAAGCTTGACCCTTAGGATTGGGACCCTCTCTAGATTTGGCCTATGAGTGTTCACCTCACATACATACAATCTTGTAAGTGCCACAGACATTTATAGTTTCTTCAATTTGTACTCTGGTTTTAATTCTTTCTGTTCTCTGATCTAGACAGTGATGTTGTCCATGAGACAGTTATAGTATTTCAACTTAAAAGTTTTTTTTAATGTGACATCATTTCTTTGGTTTTTATTTGATGTTACATAGTTATGTAAAGGTTGTATAGTTATTGTAAATGTTATTAGATTCAGAATCAAAGTATGCCAGTTGACATTAATCTCTAGTAAAATGAGGTTGAGAGATAAGCAATCACCTCTTGTTTTCATGCTTCATTTGCTATGTTGATAACATGAAGGCTACTGCCAGATGGTTTTTTTAGGTGAGTACAGTTCAGCCAAGATAGGCATCAATGACTGATACTTTGTACATCACTCTTATTGTCTCCATCAATTTATCACCAGGCATCATGGGTCATGTCTCAGTTTTGACCCACTCACTAAAAACACTGCAAAGGTGAAGTCACAGAAATGTTTGTTTCTGTAAGCTAAAAGTGTGTTTGAGGGCTGGGGATGTGTATAAAGCTCATGGCATACAAGCAGAAGGACTGGACCCTGTATTTCCCACACCCACGTGAAAGCCTGGTCTGCATGGTGGGAGATTGCGTATCCCTGGGGCAAGTTGACTGGCTAGACTACCCAAACAGGCAAGCTCTGTGTTCAGCAAGGTAACCTGTCTCAATATATAAGTAACAGTGTGATCAAGACACCAGATATCAATTGCTGGCCTCCACATGCATATGTACTCACAAACACGCGAGCACATAAGCACAGCACACACACAGTAGCCCCCAAAAGGAGAAAGTGGCTGATTTCTATTAACAGACATAAACAAAATTTCAGTGCTTGAGATTACTAGTATAGAGGGCAAAACTAGCTAATAAATGACCTAGGATAATTTAGCCAACATATACGTATACTTTCTAGATTTTCTGTTTGAAAGAGTAGGAAAGCCAGGTTACCCTTTCAACCTTAATGAATTCTTTTTGTTAAGGTTCACTAGATAAACAGGACCAACAGAATATTTTTATATGTGTATACGTAGCCTATAAGTACACCTGCATACATATATTTGAAATCATTAATTTTATGTGTTTGCTTGACATGGATAAGGAATGCCCAAACAGCTGGTAAACATTTACTGCTATATTGTGGAGGATTTTCTGGGAAATAGTAGTATTTATCTCAGAGGGTGGAAGAAAGTAGATTGTACCAACATATAGAGCTGGCTGTTATAATTTATTGAAGACCTGAATCAAATTAAAAAGCTGCAGGGGAGGTAAATTAGTTTTTTAGATGGTATATCCATCTGCTCTCAGGCAAAGTCATTGGGCCTTCAGATGCAAACATTAATACTTCCCTAGTTCTCAGACATTGAATTTATGCTGAAACTGCACCCACCTTTTTCCTTTGGCTTTCAGCTTGTAGAATTCAGCTCATGAATTTTCTCAACCTCTATAATCACATAAGCCAATCCCTCATGATTAGTGTATTGGGTTACCTATCCTATTGGTTATGTAATATTTTGACACCATTGACTAATACAGCTAATTAGTCTAAAGTATGAGAAGTAGCACAGCAGACTAAAAGGAAAGGTAGGGGTCACTATTGCACTCTTGAGTCTAAAATCCACAAGGCAAACTGGCATGCTAGAGACTGCTGCAGATTTGAGGCAGAATTTCTTAAAAAAATTTAGGTTTTGTTCTTTAGGCCTTCACTCGATTGGACCAGGTCCACCCACATTATCTTTACTTGGTCAGCATGTTGTAGATAATAGCCACATATACAAAATATCTGCACAGCAATCCTTAGGATACTATTTGAGTAAATAACATATACCCTAGCCAAGTTGGCAAACAACTGACATCACATATGATAACTCCAGATAGACTAAGATCAGAAGGAAGAAGAGGGGGACCTCCCCTATCAGTGGACTTGGGGAGGGGCATGCGTGAAGAAGAGGGAAGGAAAGTGGGATTAGGAGGGGAGGAGGAAGGGGCTTATGGGGGGATACAAAGTGAATAAAGTGTAGCTAAAAATTAAAAAAAAACGGAGCAAAACAAACGATATTGCAAGAGAAAACTATATAATACTAAATCTTTATAGGATAAGAAAATATTCTTAGAAACAAAGTTTCACATAGACAGTGGAAAACAACAAAAAGCCAGTTCTTAGGAAAGCTTCAGTACTCTAAGTAAAATTCAACCAATTATTCAATTTCATTTGCATTCATTTCATTCAATTGCAAGAACAATTACTGTTTTACATCAATTTGGTATTAAAAGTTCAGTGCATAACTCTTGAAATCAGGTTATGCCCTACTATTTTTTTTAAAAGAGATTTATTTACTTTTATGTGTGTGAGTGTTTTGCTTGCATGTATACATGTCTAATGTCCACAGAGGCCTGAAGATGGCCTCAGGTCCTCTGGAACTGGAGTTACAGGTTGTAAACTGCCATGTAGGTGCTCAGAACCAAACGTGGGTCCTCTGAACGAGCAGCAAGTGCTCTTAACCACTGAGCAATTGCTCTGTCTCCTATACCCTACACTTAAAACATTGTTCCAAATTGTATAAAACCGGTTGTTGAAGCAGTGAATAGGAGACTCAAAAGGATGACTGCAGCCCCTCGGGGGACCAAGAAACTCCATTATCTGTCAAGCATCCCCCACCCCCATCCAGCTTAGACTGATACATGACTTATTCCTGGTAATAGGAAGAGAGCCACTCTGTAAGTTTATTGGGATGAATTGAAATTAAAGGGCATATTGAAATCAAATTAGGGAAACCAGGTCCAAAAACTTATTGGACACACAAAACTGAAGAAAGGACCCCATATACCTTACACTGATGGTGTGCTGGCACCTAGTATGTGTGTGAAAGACCAAGTACCCTGACCTGGCTGAGTCCCCTGCTGTTGACAGCCTACTCAACTGCATGCCTGCTCACATGTTTTTCAATTTAGACCTGTATCGGACACACTTTTTTTTTTCTGTAGCTGAACTTCTTCAGCTTTACTCTGAAACCCAACTCCAGCAGCTCTGTGCTCTCACTGGCCTGATTAATTGTCTTGTCAATACAAACTCTCAGCTTTCTTCTGAAGATCTTGAAATCTGCTGCAGCCTCCTTAACTTGAATTCATTCTGTAACCCATATATATGTATATGGACATATATGATTAGTGTGTGTGGTATGCAAGTTAATATTAGCAGTTTAAGATTGCAATAAAAGAACATGCATTTGCCTCAGCCAGGCTACCAAGGTAGGTGGATTATATCACAATTTGCTGTCACTGAAACTGACAAACCTTGTGAGTGAATTGTTATTCAATAAATTCTGATGTTGTGAAAAGACAAAAAAAAAATGTTCCTCTAAGTTTCTATGTAGTACAGTCACAACAATGAAATTATCAGTTTTCCAAGAATGGAGTATTTTCATGTGACAGCTACATCACCTAATTTCCCTTTTAATTCTACTTACACGTGTCTCAAGCCCTTGATGATACTGTTAAGGTATCCCTGTGCTTCTGCCTGGCCATGCGATCATCTGTAACTTTTACAACCAGATTTAACAGTGGGAACATATTCCTTGGTATTTCCTTCACATCACATCACAAAATTTTCTGCTACTGAAATACAAAATAGGTAGGTACAGTTGGGGGAGTGATAACTGAAGCAGAATGACAATTGCATTGTTATTTTAGAGGCACTGGAATGTCCAAACTGAAGAGTAGAATCAATAAACTATTTATTGTGGATAGTCTTACATTTTTATAAATAAAAGTTTTTGGAACAGTCATATCAGTTTTTTTAACCTATGCCCTAATTGCGACAACCAAGTTGATAAGTAGTTTTTTTTAATTAGATTTATTTATCTTATGTGTTTTGCTTACATGGAACTGGTAGCTAGGAATGGCTGTGAGATGCCTCACCCTCAGTAATAGTAGCAAGCACACCTAAACACTGAGTCATATCTCTAGCCCAAGAAGTTATTTTTTTTTGTTTTGTGTACAAGTGTTTTATTTGCATATATGTTATGGGTACCACATGCATTCCTGGTGCCATAGAAGCCAGATGTAAGTGCCATATTCCCTGGAACTGGGTTTACAGATGGTTATAATCAACCTTTTGAAGGGTAGGAATAAAACCCAGGTCCTTTAAAAGGCTCTACCCTGCAAGGTATCAAAGCAGATGCTGAGACTTATGGCCAACATTTGGGCAGAGTGCAGGGAATCTTATGAAAGAAGGGGGAAATAGTAAGACCTGGAGAGAACAGGAGCTCCACAAGGAGAGCAACAAAAAATCTGGGGACGGGTCTTTTCTGAGACTAATACTCCAGCCAAGGACCATTCATGGAGATAACTTAGAACACCTGCACAGATGTAGCCCATGGCAGCTCAGTGTCCAAGTGGGTTCCCTAGTAATGGGAACAGGGACTGTCTCTGACATGAACTGATTGGCCTGCTCTTTGATCACATCCCGCTGGGGGTGTGTGTGGCCTTACCAGGCCACAGAGGAAGACAATGCAGCCACTCCTAATGAGACCTGATAGACTAGGATCAGAAGGAAGGGGAGGA
The DNA here is from genome assembly GCF_030254825.1 of Meriones unguiculatus. Taxonomy (NCBI): domain Eukaryota; kingdom Metazoa; phylum Chordata; class Mammalia; order Rodentia; family Muridae; genus Meriones; species Meriones unguiculatus. The sequence goes on from NC_083369.1 coordinate 121,635,082, forward strand.
AGACTTTCACTATCAGTGGACTGGGGGAGGGGCATGAGTGGAGAGGAGAAGAGAGGATGGGATTGGGAGTGGAGGAGGGAGACAGCTACAGGGGGGGATACAAAGTGAATAAATTGTAATTAATAAAAATTAAAAAAAAAAACAGGTCCTCTGCAAGAGCAGCTAGTACTCTTAGCGGCTGTGACCTCTCTATCCCGTTTTCACAATTAAATTAATGATTTCTTTTTAATAATGTTATGGTGTAGCTATGTGCAACTGAGTGCAGATGCTTGAGTAGGCCAGAGACATGGCCTGCCCCTGGAGCTGATGTGGTTGTGAGCCACTCGACATGAAAGCTGGGAACTAAACCTGTCTCCTCTTCAAGAATAGTACACTTTCTTATCCTTTGAGACAGCATTCCAAGACCATATTAAAGAAGTTGTAAGAAAAAAACAAAAAATTAAAATCTACAAAGCTGAAATAATTCTCTCTCTCTCATAATTGCTAGTGACCATCAAATAACCTACCACTACTGATATTTGAAATGTATTTGGTAATAGTTGTACTGGTAAGGAGGAAAGCTGCTCTGAACATACATAGTAATTCATGACCACAAGTCTGGGTGCTTTTCTCCTCTAAATTAATCATAAGGTGAATAAGAGGAAGAAGAAAAGAAATCAAGGTATTTAAACATGCTTCAGGACAGAATCCATGAGTAAGAGACCATGAATATGGAGTAGTATACAATCAATCTATAGACATGTGGTTTACAATCAATCCGTAGACGTTATATTCAGAGAGCAGCAGCACGGAGTAGCAAGGTTTTATTGGTAATATTTCCCACAATGTTTCCCAAAGACAGTTCTTAACATGGAATAAGGGCATGTAGACCACGGTACAAAGACTTTCAACAAATACCCAAAAGAGAAAAAAGGTTTTAGTTAAAGTCAATTTGGATGACCTCAACAAGGATTAATTGAGCACTTCATCTCTACTACAAGGGAAACATGGATAATATAGCTATGGATAGAAAATATGTGAGGATATCAAAACTTTAAATTAATAACATCATTTTAGACTTACTGTCTTTCTCAGTCACCATGTAGCCCATCAATCACTTGTTCGTGTCCTCTCATTCCCAGTACTACCAGCCTGGCTCAAACTAGCACACTCAGTCAAGTAAAAATTCTTTGAGTCTAAGGTGTACATAAGTATATGATAACTGATGGTACAGTACAGAAACCAAGAGAAACAGGACTGAAGAACAAATACATAAGAAGTAGATTCTTGGCCTGTATTGCTTAGAGAATGTTTAAAGACAGGCTTGATAACTGGGGTGAGCCATAGAAATTTCATATAGGAGCTGGAGAAATGGCTTGGTGGTTAAAAGCACATACTGCTTTTACAGAAGACCGAAGTTCAGTTTCCAGCACCCACACACTAGCTCACAACCTTCTGTGACTCTAGCTCCAGTGGATCTGGTGCCTTTTTTTGGCCTTTGTAGGCAGGTGCCTGGGAGCATGTGCACAAACACACAATTTTTAAAAATCTGTCTTTTACTAAAAGTTTCATAGACATGTTCAAAGGAGTAATTTGCAAATGAAATGGGGCCTCACATCGCTATAAATAATGGAGTGTCTCATTTTTATGTTGCTACTTAAGTAACACCAAAGTAGAGCTTAAAACTCTGCCTTCTAAGAATGAAGTAGGCTGCCAAGAACATAAACTCCAACTCAAGCTCAGTATATGATCACAGAAGGGCTGGTTTATTTAATATATTTAGACTACTCACTTCCGTTTTTATAAGGAGAGAGTTGGGTGGTGGTGGCTCATGCCTTTAATCCCAGTACTTTGGAGGCAGAGGCAAGTGAGTTCAAGGCCAGCCTGGTCTGCAGAGTAAGTTCCAGACAGGCAAGACTACACAGAGAAACCAAGTCTCAAAATTAAATAAGTAAATAAATAAATAAATAGAGTTTCAGCCAGGTGGTGGTTGCACTCCTTGTCTCCAGTTCTTCAGCACTGAAACCACTGTTTTTCCCCCTTGGGTATTGGGTATTGAATTTCAGTTGTCAGGTTTGCAAAGCAAGCACTTTACCAATCTGCCCAGCTTTTGTGGAGTTCTCCCCTCAAACTTCCATGGTTCTAATCTGTAGCATCAGCCAGATTTCTCTTCAGTGATTAGGTCAGATTAGCCCCTCTTTAAAAACAAAACTCTTGGAAGCTGGAAACATGGCTGAGCAGTTAACAGCAGTTATATCTTCCAGAGGACTGGAGTGCTGCTCCCAGCATCCACTTTGAGCTGTTTATAACTGCCTCTAACTCCAGCCCCAGGGCATCTGGGGCCCTCTTCTGGTCTCTATGGGTACTCACACATTTATGACATACATACACATGCATACAAATAAAAAAGAATAAAAAAACCTTTTAAAAAACAATAAAAGTAAAACCTGTGACTGTGTATATGCATGTGTGTTTTAGTGTGTGCACACACAAATGGAGGTCATAGGACAGCCTTCTGTGTCAGCTTGTGCCTTCTATCTTGTTTGAGGAAAGGATTCATATTTTCTCCGGTGTATGCCAGGCTAACTGGCTCACCAGCTTCTGGGAATTCTCTTGTCTCTGCCTCCCATCTTGACATAGAAGTACTTGGATTACAGACACATGTTGTCAAGTCTGGCTTTACATAGATTCTGGGCATATAAACTCTGATCCTCGTGGGTGTGTACTAAGTGCTTATCCTACTGAGCCATATCTCTTAGCCCAGATTAGTCATCTTTATGACAGTTTGCACGATAGCACAAGGAGACAAAAATGTCTGGTTGTCACCCTCTCCCTCCAGTGGAATGGAACCCCTATTGTGAACTCTGTAGTGGAAGCAGTCTCACCTTGGGAACTAGTCTCAAAACTAGCTAAGGGAAGAAACCCAAAAGGTCAGAAGGCAGAGCAGTCCATGAATTTTTAATTCATATCTGGGAATGAGGAAGACAGCACCATGTTACTGTTTCTAGGTAAACAGGATCTTATGAGATTTAAATACAATCCAGGTAAGACATTGGCATTGTAACTGAGTTTTCCATAAAGTATTCCACATTTCAACTGAACTGGCTATTTCTTGGCAGTGGGTTATTCCATGAGGCTAGTTATAGCCATGAATATAAGGCCTTTGCTGAGAAGCATTCGCTGATGAGATACAAGGCTGTTTGGAATACCATGATGCTATATTAAGCATTCTGTGAGTTCATGAATGACATGGCTAGAAGAATCATGACTAGGGAGAATTAAGCTCTACTATATGTTCAAATTTATCCAAGTAAAAAAGGACAAGTGTTTTGCCTCCCTTTTCCTCTAAAGATAGCCCATGCATAAGGTCAGCTATCACATGGCCTACTGGTCCTTCTGTGGAAAGGTACCACATGGAGTCTTCATGTTCATCTTCATCAGCAGCAGGTTAGTAACTCCCCTGTAGGAAGTTTTAAATTCCTGAGAGGAAGCTGGTGCTGTTTTGCCTATGCAAACTCTCTGTCCCTGTCATTGTGGCCCCTTTATCAGTTCACCCGGCAATACTCAGGGGCTAGAGAAAATCTGACTGACATTCACTGGGTATATCATTTTGTTTACCTGATGTCTTCATGCTGTGTGCCATTCTGAACCATCTGTCTACATATGTCTTCCTCAAACACCCTCATTTCAACAATGCAGACCCACTCCACAGTACAATTGGCAGAAACAAAAGCGGCTTCCTCCACAGTGTCCCTCAAGTGCCCTCTACTGGCAAGAGCCAACACTGTATGTACTGTCTAGGAGAAATGTTAAAACTTTGGTTGTTATACACAGAGCATGAATTTGGAGTGGTATAGCTTGTAGAATGACTATTCCCAGTTTTCTGAGACAGCTCCAGATTGATTCTGAAGAATACGGGAGAGAGGATGAGGGAGGGAAGGTGGGACCAGGATGAGAGGAGAGAGAGGCCTATGACCAAGGTGTTAATTGAATTAATTAATAACAAACATATTCTCTGGATATTTAAAAGTGACTAGATCCCTTCATAGTATTACCTAACACTCTTGGTCTTTTCCTTTCTGCTGCAGAGAATATTTCACGTAAAAATTTCAAAATAAGCTGTACATAACACATACATATGAAACATCCAGATAGAAAACTCAAGGCTTTAAAATTCTATTGAGGAGTGAAAGACACGGAGAACTTTTCTTTTTGGTTTTTCAAGACAGGGTTTCTCTGTGTAGTCCTGGCTGTCCTAGAACTCACTCTGTAGACCAGGCTGGACTCGAACTTACAGAGATCTGCCTGCCTCTCCTCCTGAGTGCTGGGACTACAGGCGTGCACCTACATCCATTGAGAACTTTTATACTAACAAACCCACCTCTTCGCCTTACCATCTTTTTGGTGCAGAAAAGTTGGCTGATTTGTACTACAAAAGAGTAGCTTGTAATAATGAAAGTACTGGGTGCTGGCCTGATAGAACAGTTACTTTTTTTACTTTCTATTTTTAAGGGTTTTATATAGACTAGGTGTCTTTCTGCCTCCATCTCCCAAGTGCTGGGATTTTACAAGTGCATGATCATGCCCAGCTTCTGATGGAACCTGTGATTATTTTCTATGCTACAGAGCTCTGTGTATCGTGGGAATAAGTATCGTATGTAATAGCTTAGGGGCTGGACATGGCCAATCTTTTAACACTGTGACATGACACTGTTATCTACAAAGTTTTTGCTCAAGAGCTGCACAATCAAGTTACCCTTCCCACACACACACACAAATACAAATAATGTTTAAAACGATGTTCATTTACGATTTTGTGTTAGGCCACATTCATAGCTGTCCTCCATTACATGCAGCCCTGTGGCTACCACTTGGGAAGTCATCAATATGTCCTTTCGTGCATGTGGAGTGTCCTAGTGTATTACTGGCCTCCCTTAATCAGTGCCTACTCAGGTGGGCTACGGTTCCAAATGTCCATGTGATTATTCCCAATTTTGATGAAATCTATGTCCCCACTTGGTGACTGTGAGTTTGTATTAGTTGGATATTTTTGTTTATTTGGGACAGTTTTATAAGGAATTCATAATTTTATAAGAAGTTTATTTCTAAAATATGCTTGCTGGTCTTGTCTTGAACAATTTGAGAGGTATTAAAAACCAAACTGTTGCAAAGTGGAATGTCTACAACTTGTTCCCTGAAACATTCTGAATTGCATTTGTCCTTTATAGCCACCATTTATTTTTTTAATTTGTAACTTTTATTTTCTTTTTTTATTAGTTACATTTTATTAACTCTGTATCCCAGTTGTATCCCGCTCCCTCATTCCCTTCCAAACTCTTCCTCCCTCCCTCATCTCTTCCCTGCCCCTTTCCAAGTCCTCCCCTTTCGTATGACCCTGCTTTATCAGGTATCTTCAGGCTCCTCTGTGGCCTAGCAGGACTGCTCCTCCCTTAGGGGGGGTGGGGAGGTCAAAGAGCCTGCCATTGAGTTCCTGTCAGAAATAGTCCCTGTTCCCCTTACTATGGGAAACCAATTGGTTACTGAGCTACCACGGGCTACATTGGAGCAGAAGTTCTAGGTTCTATCCAAACATGCTCCTTGGTGGAGTGTCAGTCTCAGAAAAGACCCCTGTGCCCAGATAGATTTGGTCCTTGTGGAGCTCCTATCCTCTCCACATCATACTAATTCCCCCTTCTTTCATATGATTCCCTGCACTCTGCCGAAGGTTTGGTTATGAGTCTTAGTATCTGCTTTGATACACTGCTAGGTAGAGTCTTTAGGGGCCCTCTGTGGTAGGCTCCTGTCCTGTTACTTGTTTTCTACTATGTCCAATGCCCATCCCATTTGTCTTTCTAAGTGAGGATTGATCCTCTTACCCCGGGTCCTCTTTCTTGTTTATCTTCTTTAGGTATACAGATTTCATTATGTTTATCATATCTTATAGGTCTATATGAGTGAGTATATACCATGTGTGTCTTCTTCTGGGATACCTCACTCAGAATGATCTTTTCTAGATCTCATCATTTGCCTGCAAATTTCATGATTTTCTCGTTTTTGATTACAGCATTTATTTTAAAAATTCACACACAAATGAAAATGGAGGCATTGCTGATACCTGACTTGTGTCCTCTACTTCATAATCATATGTGTAGGTACTTTTTGACTCCATTAAAGAAGATCAAACATACAAGGAAGAGATCAGAAAACAAATTAACGATAAAATTTTCTTACCATGGTGGATTCCTAAATTAGTTGAATCATGTATATGGCATGACAATTGGATGTCTTCTGGCAAGTTTGTTACGTGTTGGTCATGCAAGTAAAAGGAAACCAGTATACCTTTCATCCTGCAAAACACCAAAAGCTGTTCTCAGAAACACAGCTGTGTTCTGAAGTCCTAAACAGTGTCTCCAAGATGCTACAATGGGGAGTTTGTGGTTGAGAATTTAAGGAGACTTCTGACAACATCTAATTTCATGGAGTGTCACAATACTAGGCCTGTAAAAATGATGTCTCCTTACTCCTACTCTAGGGGGGTGCTTTCTTGTGAATGGCTGAATGGCTTGTATGGCTAGTTGCCACCAGTTTACCAGGTTTTTTTTTTTTTTTTTTTTACCAGTTGCTTTGAACACAGTCAGCTTTTTATGAGCTGTCATGTAGGAACCTGTATACTTATCAGCCTTTTCCTTCAGTTGGAATTTGGTGAGCAGCTGGAATTTGGTGAGCTGGCTGCTCTACTAGCCTTTTAGGTGTGGGGAAATCCTTCTGTGTGGTTTTCAAGTGAATAATTTCCTACTCTGCTCAATAAAAAAAAAAATGCTATCCTGACACTGGTGAGATAGACAGTCAGCAAAATGATTGCCAACAATCATGAGTTTCACTGGAAAAACCCAGGCATAAAAACAAAACAACAACAACAACAAAAAATCATTAGGCATAGGGTTATGTGGGAACATCCAGCACTCAGGGAGGGAGAGGCAGGCAGATATCTGTGAGTTTCAGGCCAGCCTAGTCTATAAAGTGAGTCTAGGACAGCCAAGGCTACACAGAGGAAAACCTGTCTCAAAAACAACAACAACACTGTCAGGCTTGGTGGCGGAAGTTTGTAATTCTAGTACTGCGAAGAGGGAGGCAGACAGATCTCTAGTGCTACTCAGTGAGCTCCAGGTCCCATTGAGAGAAACCGTCAAAAGAAAAAGTACACAACATCTGAGGAGCAATAACTGAGGCTGGCCTTTCACACACAGCCACACACACACACACACACACACACACACACACACACACATACACAGCCACACACTGAAATCCCATTCTTCTTCAGTTCCTCTAAGCACTAGCCTCGTTCATTAATAAAAATATCATTAAAAGTAATGCATCACTTTTGCTTTGGATCGGCTCTTTCCATCTCCCATAGTTTGCTTTTACATCTATTCTTTCAGCCTTCAAAGTCTTTCAATTCATTTGAAGCCTCCATTCAGTAACACCCTCTAGCCTACCATTCCCACAAAGGATCACATTTTAAAATTGCCTCTTAATCACCTTCCCTTCTCTTTTTCTACTTGAAGCCTTCTCTTACAGCATGTGCAGATTTTCCTTTTCTCTGAAGGCTGATTCTCCCCAAGTGTGGGATGATAGCAATTACACTGTCAAGGTGAGTACTTAGTAAAGTTTTTGTCCCCTGTCTCTGGTGCCCTGTAGCAGAGAATAAGGATCCAGTTAGAAAATCACTCTGGAATCTCGGAGGAATAAGACATATATCATTTAATCATATGGGCTTGGGGATTCACTGTAATGTATGGTTTGCAGTCAGGCTCATATTAATAATTCTAAGGGAGAAGTTGGAGTTCTTCTGAGAGAATTAGGAGATGAAAAGTTTGAGAAGCAAAGACAATCCTTTAGCAATGATTATGACCATTATTGAAAATGATTGTCTTCTCTATAGGATTTTATGTTTCCCCTTTTAGAAGCTTCTAATTTTCTTTTTGCTCTTTTCATTTCCAAGCAATTATCTCTAAGAGCAGCTGAAGTGTCAGGGATTATAGTTGTTTCTCTGAAAAATTGAAAAATCCAGAGTCTGAGGAATAGATGTAAAAAATAATAGTGTTTTGCACATACGGTCTCTGAGGGGTTTGCTGTGATTTCCATGAAGAAGGGACACAAGCCTCTGTGATTGTTTGTTTACCATAAACTGACATATTAGCTATTCGTTCAAGTCAGGACTTAACAGTCTCTAAAAGAAGACTCCCTCGAACCTGGGGCTCTGCCCAGATGGGTTGGGGCTGCAGTGAGAAGAGCAGCACAGATCTCTACTTCCTTACGAGGAATATATTTTGCCTTTGTCTTGGGTGGAATGCTTAGTTCATTTTGGAACCTTGATTTCCTTGGCTGCAAAACATTTTTTAAAGAACCCTGTTTCATCTTTATTGAACTAATGTCGCAAGTAAATGAACTAAGCTATGTTAAAATGACATGCATAGTCTTATATTTTAAATATGGGTTAAATAAGGAGCACCTGCACATTAGGATTATAGGTTAGGAAGCCAAATTTAAGTTAGGTGGATTATCCAAGCACACAGAACTCTTGCCTTCCCAAGTTGTTGCTCCCTCAGAATTTTTTTAATTTATTAATTTTTTATTAATTATAGTTTATTCACTTTGTATTCCAGCTGTAGCCTGCTCCCTCATCCCATCCCAATCCTTCTCTCCCTCCCTCATCTCCTTCTATGCCCCTCCCCAAGTCCACTGATAGGGTTGGTCCTCCTCTCCTTCCTTCTGATCCTAGTCTATCAGGTCTCATCAAGAGTAGCTGCATTGTTTTCCTCTGTGGCCAGGCAAGGCTGCTCTCCCCTCAGGGGGAGGTGATCAAAGAGCAGGCCAATCAGATTATGTCAAAGATAGTCCCTGTTGTGTACCCCATTTTTTAATTGGACTACTTGATTTATTGCTTTTTAACTTCTTGAGTTCTTGACAGAGGGATATTAGTTCTCTGTCAGATATAGGGTTGGAGATGACAGTGTCCTTTGCTTTATAGAAGCGTTTCAGGTTTATGAGGTGCTCGCTCAGAATTCTAATGTGCTTGATCCCCTAGGAAAACTAGGGCTGTTGACACTGCCCTTGGTTGCTTTCCAGAACTTGAAGAAGACCCTGTTGCTTAAGACATCACACACCTTGGGCACAGAACAGACCTGGAAACTTCCTCCCTGAGATCTAGCTCTCATAGTATCAAAAGCCAAAGGAGTCCTATCCAGCTGTAAAGCTTATGAATCATAGCACCGATGTCCTGGCAAGACATCCCTAATGGTGAAATAGTTTCAGTTTTATTTTGAGGTTACCCAACAGCTGGATTTAAGACCCACTCAAAGGGAAAGAATTCATGGTGAGCACCTTAAAGTACCCTGGGATAGAGAAGTCAGAGACCCTAGAGGAGAAAACACTCCTGCCATTCTCCCAAATGAATGTATTTTAACTGTATTCCTAGGCCACATTTACTCAGTTTTTTCTATGGTGTCAGCCTTGTATATATAATTACGTTTCACTTATCAGTTACAGACCAGTTTGAAAAGGGGATAATTTCTGAGGTTCAGTACAGGAAAATGAATTGCTGGTTTGGAGCCCTTACTTATAATTCTAACTCTATGTTCTGTCTGTTTATTAGACTGTCCTAGGCTTGAATATCTGGTAATAAACAGCCTTCTTTATGAAGGCAAAAAAAATCGATATTTTTTTTGTTAGGACTATTTTTGACGATGAAATGAATAGATTAAATCAGCTTTTACCTTATTAAAAAGTTTCGTTTTGAACAGTAAATGAGGGTCACGAGACCCCCAAGATTGAGGTGCCTTCTTGAAAAACTTAATGACCTGGTTTCATTTCAGATGAAACAGTTACAGCGAAAGTTACTTTGCTCTCTGTGACCTAATCCATAACTGGAGGCTGGGCTGATGATGTCTAGTGTTCGCCTCCCTTCAAGGCAGCTCATGATAAAGTAGGCTAATGATAAAGTAAAGTACCTTATGCTTTTGAGCATTAGGATCATACTTCATATTTTGCAAAGTGCTTTTTCATTATTTATTACTCACAGCCTACCTACGAGATCCCCTGGCTGTCTTCTCTCCCATATTGTGGCTGAAATATGACTAACCTATGTTCATAAATGCTTCAGGAAGCTGAAATGAATATAGGTACCTGCTGACATACAAACACCAAGCATTCAAAATGGTCAACCTAATAGAGGGACGTGGAGGGGACAGGAGCCCCACAAGGAGACCACCAAAGCAAAAGATCTGAGCCCAGGGGGTTCTGCAGAGACTGATGCACCAACTGAGGACCATGCATGGAGAGGACCTAAAACCCCTGTTCAGGTTTGGTTAATTAGCAGCTCAGTCTCCATGTGGATCTCTGAGTGAGGAGAGCAGGGGCATCCTCTATCATGAACTCAGTTGACTGCTCTCTGATCACTTACTTCTGATGATGCAGCCTTGCCAGGCCACGGAGGAAGAGGATCCAGGCAGTCCTGATAAGATTTGACAAGCTATGGACAGGTAGCAATAGTGGAGAACTTCCCCTTTCAGTGGACTAGGGGATAGGGATAGGGAGAATAGGGAGGGACGGTGGGACTGGGGAGTTGAGGGAGAGGCTTCCATTAGGATATATAATGAATAAATTGTGAAGAAAAAAAAATAAAAACAACAGCAACAAAAATGGTCAACCTACACCACCACTGGGAATGGAAGATGCAGCTCCCCCAGAAAGTAGGAAATAATTCTTTTTCACTGAGTGCACAGTGGTATCTGAGACTGCAGGTGTGGGATCCAGGACTGAGGAGAAGAGGCGAGTGAGTAGACTCTCCTGAGGGTTCAACATTCATGCCCCATGTGCATATTGCTACACATAGAGCTTCTGTGCTCAGATGACTTGACAAATGTTCAGACGACTCATGATACAGTTTTGTCTGGACTTAGCCATGGACAGTCAAGGGTTTTAGGATCTTGGCTGGGTAGATACTCTATCTACAAAATTAGAACTCTGAGTTCTTATTCCTGTACTGACTACTCCCCCAGAGGAGGGCTACATAGTAATTTTGAAGCATGAATGCATGCTTGGAAGGGACTTATCTGTTTCTTCTCAGCAGTTATCTAACATTAGCCTTGACCAAATTCTTCTTCAGGAGATTTTCTAGAACAGTTTTTAGGCACAGTCTGGATTGGATGACAAAGCAAGAGGCAGTTTGTCTGTATAAGGGAGATCATAAATGGGAAACAGGGTTGTATTTAAAGCCTCAGTGGCATTGCCACTGAGTTTGGTGACATCTCAAAATATCTAAGTTGCCATGGCTTCCTGTGTTACATGATGTTTTCCTTCCAATGGTCCAGCACTCCCTGTAAGTTGGTATTTACAGATGAGGACAACCAAACAGAACCATCAAGAAGGGACAGGAAGATTAAAATCTGTTGACATTATATATCCAAAATGTGGATGTAGATATCAATTCTTTGGCCATTTGGTCAATATAGCGTGTGTGATAGCGCTTTACAGTTTCAAAGAGTACAAAACTTGTTGCTGGAGAACCATATCTGTAAGGAAAAGTGATTAACATTTTTATCTGATGATGATACTAGAGATTACACGTCATGTGAATTTTTGGAAAGCAGACTTTTAATAACAGATATTAGATTAGATGTAAGGAGACTTGAATGTCACTCAGATCTTGTCTGAATATTGACTTGGGTCTTTTGTCACCCATAAAAATGTTTCTCTGTTTCTTCATGTGGTGATTAACAGTATTAAGTTAAAGTGACCTATGTGTTTCTTTGTGGCATTAAGACTTTCTGTTCCAGTCCAAAAAGACACAGATGGCTTGTTGGTCTTCCTTTGCCAGACTAAGAAAGATAAGGATGAATTTTGTAGACTTTCTGGACCACAGAATGTGAGAAAAACAATCATCAGGAGAATTTGGAATAAAATGTACGCTTCCCAGTCTCACTAATAATCTAACTCTCAAAAGATATGTCTATTTTGGTAAATCTCCCACAAGGAAATTCCATTTTATTTTTTTGGAAAAAAAGATATTGATAGGTACTCAGATGGGGCATGGAGAGGCATTCACACTGACACACAGAAGGAGTTTAGTCACATTTTTTTTATGACATCCCACATTTCCTGATGGTTTGCCATCAAATCCAGAACTTAGATTCACTCCAATAACCCTCAAATGGTGCTAAGCATCATTTTTCTACCTAATATCTTTTTTTTTCTAATTGCTTCTGTCAATTAAGAATGTAGTTTTAAAAAAAGATGAAAGTGGCTGTTAGGACAATGTTCCCAATCTTTCAAGAAGTTATCTCATGAGGTAAAAAGATATGGAGCGGGTTGCATTGAACAAATGAGACTAAAGGGTAAAAGCTACCAAATGTAATGCATGGTCCTTGTCTGTATCTTATTTGTGTGTGTGTGTGTGGGAGGAATAAAAAGCATGTGGAGCTAGAGAGGTGGCTCAGCAGTTAGGAGCACTTGCTGCTCTTTCAGAGGACCCAGGTTCGATTCCTGGCACCCACATGGCAACTCAACTGTCTCTAACTCCAGCTTCATGGAATCCAATTCCCATGTGCATGGTGCCTCATGCACATGGGCACCACATGCATATGGAACATAGACATACATGCAGGCAAAATACCCATATGCATAAAATAATGAAATAAAATACTTTTTTTAAAGCTATGAAGCTGTTCTTTGAATGTTTGGGAAAATTTAAATAGGAGATGGATGATATATGATGTTTACTTGTGATGCTAGTACAGCAGTTATTTTTTAAAAATGTGTGTTGGATGATCCCGATCTCTATCTATTGATGTGAATTTCTTTTTTTTTAAGTGCTTTTATACATGGTGGGCAGACAGCTTCCCTGGGTTGATTGATGGTTTCCATCTGGACTCCCTTGTGTTCCTTCCCTGCTTCCTAGAATCCTGCCTCACCAATGGGAGTTTCTCCTATGCTACCTTTTCTTACCATAACAAAGGGGGAGGACTTCCATCCTAGCCTGGCTCTAGATCCTTCCACCAATTCTTTGCCTTGAGTGTATCAGTTCTAATAACTCGGGCTCTGCCCTGGAATACTGGAGATTGGATTGCAAAGTTCTTTGATTATCCTCATTCCATTTTGGATAATAAAATCTGTAAATGAAAACTTTATGGCGATGAAAACATCACTAGAAAAGTTAATTAGGTATTTTATTATAAAATAAAATTTTAAACTTTATCATTTTGTTTTATTATTCAATAACCCCCCCCCCCCCAAATAAAAGAGCAGCTCAGGATAACTTAACAGTAGGTCTTCTCAAGGAACAGGACAGAGCCTTCTAGAGGGGGACTCTGAAAGACCTTACCCATCAGGGTATTAAAGGAGATGCTGAGACTCATAGCCAAATTTTGGGCAAAGTGCAGGAAACCTTATGAAAGAAGGGGGAGATAGAGAGACTTGGAGAGGATAGGAGCTCCACAAAGAGAACAACAGAGCCAAAAAATCCTAGGCCCTGGGAGACCTGCAGAGACTGATACTCCAACCAAGGACCATGCATGGAGATAACATAGACTCCCTGCTCAGAGGAAGCCCAGAGGCTGCTCAGTTTCCAAGTGGGTTTCCTAGTAAGGGAGGCAGGGTCTGTTTCTGACATGAAATTCAGTGACTGGCTCTTTGATCACCTCCCCCTGTGGGGTGCAGCCTTGCCAGGCCACAGAGGAAGATGATGCAGCCAGCCCTGATGAGAACTGATAGGCTAAGGTCAGATAGAAGGGGAGGAGGTCCTCCCTTATCAGTGGACTAGGGATAGGGCATAGGGGGAGAAGGAAGAGGGTAGGTGGGCCTGGGAAGAAATGGAGGAGGGGCTGCAGACAGGATACAAAGTGAATAAATTCTAATAAATAAATAAATTAATTTTAAAAAAGTAGGTCTTCTAAATAGTGTTCTTTGTAATAGAAGACATTAATGAGACTTAGTGGGCTGTTATTCAGTCCTGTGACTGAATTCTAGACTTTAAAATTAAGAGACAAATATTAAGTTTGGTTTAACTAGGGTGAGGTGATAAATATCAAAGTAACTTGTTTCATTTTGTTTTTATCTAGGGGACCTAGTCACACAACAACTTCAAGGTGTTTGTGCCAGTCTATGAGGAAAGGGTACCTGCTGTGCAGAGCAGTAAGCCTGAGAGTGCTTCTGTCACACAGCAGACATTTTTTTAAAAATCTCTTTCCATATGTAAAACTTCAAGATCCCTGTGTGAGCACACGTTATAAGCAATGGGAAAAAAAATCACATTTTCTAATCTAAGACAAACCTAGAGGCACAGCACGAGGGCTGCTATCATAGGATCATTTCTTGACCTGAATTTCTCCAGGGGAAGTTCATGGCTTCTATGGACCATCTGTGATTCTTTGAGATTCAGAAAACTTTGGGTTAAATATTAATATTAAACAAAGCTAACACAATGGATTGCACATAATTTGAAAATTCAAGGCAAAATGATTATGTGGAAGCAGTAAGTGGCATTTCCCATTTCCTCTGGTGTAACCATTCTTTCCCTTAAGTTCTAATGCCTACAAAAACTTTAGGAGAGCAATTGTCTCATATTATTAGAAACTCAATGTGTATATCTAATCTTAGGTTCCCAGACCCTGCTATTAAAAGTTCCAGATGGGCACAAGTATGTGATTCTTGCCTAACACCATATTCTACATCCTACAGATTTGCACTGTAAACACCTATAGTTTCCAAGACCAAGTGTTTAACAGGTTGTTCTAGCCATTCAAAAGACAAGCTATATCTAATAGTGTAGGTTGAGAAGATCACTGCGTCTCATTAAACATCAGGCAACCACTTTCCATTGCTCAAGTCAATAGAAGTGGTGTGTTGCTCTAAATATAAATATAAATATTAATAGAAGGGGCAAGACAAGCTCACAAATTTGCAGTTCAAGTCCAAAATGGTATATTGTGTACTTAGCAGTCATCACCAAGTCTAATGTTGTGATGCTAGAGTAAATATAATAGGCTTAAAGAGTAAATCCAATTCTGGGGCCACATAAAGAAGATCACTTAAATTGTCACTATATTTACATGCAGGCAAAGCAATTAAATCACCTCCTTAGCAATTATCGTTCAGACTACAAGATCTTCAGAGATATTCGCTTTCGCTAGTAACCCAATAAAATGCACAAACAAAACAAACTGTATTGTCAAAACCTACAGGACTACTTCCTGGTCATTCTGTCTTCAATGTTAGGGCTTGAGGTAAATCTGAAGTAGCTCATAAGAAGAGTGCGTGGAGAAGAAAATTACAGATCAGAATCCTGTTAACCACTAATACGAATGCCTGGAAATTGACTTTGGGGGATAGTGGCATCAAGGACATCTAATGAGACAGAACACTGGCCTCTTGAAATGAAGAACATCATAGGAATCAAAAGACCAATGTACAAGTCCCTATTATTCACAGTGCCAGCTTACATACAAGACCTGTGCTTTGATTCAAGGGCTATGGAAAACCGCCATGGCTGTTCCTTGACCTCTCTATAAGGGTGGCCATTATTCCAACAGGAATCCAGGGTGAATTTTGACAAATGGTTAACATGGATGCAATTGTTTATTTCTGCACCTCAGTTTATATTATTAAGAGATTGAAAGAAGCATGGTATTATATGTACCAAAGTCTACTCCAGTATTTCTTAGTGTGCTTCAGATCTTGGACTCCTGGATAGCCTGATTGATGTGAAATTTTTAGCCTAGAAAAATAATTATAAATATAAAGTACTATGTGTATTATATAAAACTCTGAATTTAGCACCTAAGGTCCAGAGATTGTGCACCTAATTATTTCTGTATTCCACACATCCAGGAACTTACGGTACTATCCCTAATCCTGACCACTACTAGCATTAAAAAAATAAAAAAGAAAAAAAAGAAAAAAATCTAACAGTAACAATTCGTTAACCTCTTTCAATAAACTTCATTGCAGGTTGTATTCCTAATGCCTAAATCCATTGTATATTTGGCCAATATCCTCAATGCTACAGTAAATTCTTGCTTCAGAGACATTTAAAGCTTCTTAGCTGCTGACAAAATTATTACAGTTCTCAACTTAAAGCAAAATAACCAATATGAATTTCTCCACATACAAACTGAGATTTTTAAAGACACATCCACAAGTTAAATAATGTACCTTATTTGGGCCTAGGGGTGTAATTAGTTGGTAGAGTGCCCCCTAGTATGAAGGAAGCCTTGGCATTGATCCCTGGCACCACCATGAGCCAGGTATGGTAGATCACACCTCTAATCTCAGCACTTAGGAGGTGGAAGCAGGAGGATCAGAAGTTTAAGGTCCAAAGTAAGGAGACAGCTCAGATTTGGATCCCCAGAAACCCAAAGCAAACCAAAGCAAAAACCAGCTAAGCTGGTAGAACATCCTTGTAATCTCAGAATGGGGACAGTGGAAACAGAAGGATCTCTGGTGCTCAGTGTTCACTTATTCTAGCTTATGTGGCCAATTTCTGACCTGTAAGAGACTGTCTAAAAACAAGAAAGGAAGAAAAGAAAGGGAAAGGAAAGGAAGGGAGCAGGTACCTTAGGAACAACTTCTAAGTTATCAACTGAGCTCCACACTCATGACACAAACGTGCATGTATACGCTCACATAAGTACACCTTCACTTGTATGCACACACACATACGTGCACATAGGCACAAGCACACACTCAAAAGAAAAAGAAGTTTAAAGTCATCTACAGCTACATAACAAGGTCAAGGACAGCCTGGGCTATCCGAGACCCGTTCTTTGAGAGAAAGAGAAAGAGAAGAGGGGAGGGGAGAGGAGAGGGGAGACATTTTAATGAATTTACTTTAATGTTTATATCCAGTTCCCACAAAAGATTTTTCTTTATACTAGATTCCAAAACCTTCAGTTGATGAGTTAAAAACAAAGGCATAAAGGAAATCAAACTTGTCTTGTATCCCCCTTCCCTTTTCAATATTCAACATTTTTAGTACCTGTAAGTATTTCAGATCTTGAGTATTGCCATGTAGATTTTCCAATGGTACTGGTATGATTTCACAAAGTTATGCCAAATTCCATTATTGTGGCATAAAAATGTAGAGGGTAAAAGGTTTCTTAGAGATGACTCCTGTTAAGATACTGTACTTTTTAAGATAATGTTTATAACTCCTTACTAATATAGGACCTGGGCTAGGAATGTGGCTGCGTAGCAAAGCAGTAAGCTGGCATGTATGAGGTAGGATCCCAAGGACTACAAAAATGGAGTCACACTTTATTAGCTTTTCTAAAGTTTATGTTTTCGCTTAATAATTGCTCCGGCATTTTGAATAACTTTACATGTAGATTCGACTAAATCTCAACTGTGAAGAAGTTTTCTATTTGCAGGCAATTCTGTAATTTATTTACCTATGCCCATTAAAGTATGGCCACAAGAAGCTAGATTCCGAGGAAGTGCCAACCTTCGTTCTTCATAACCTGACAAGCAAGCGATTTCACAGCCTCTGCTCTGGATACCCTGACAAGTCAGTGATTTCCAAAGCTAAGTCATCAATAATGTTGAAAGCAATCAAAGCACTCCACACTCTACCAGCCTGAACACATACTCAGCCCCTCTCAACTGAACACTGACTGTCACCTTTCTGTTCTTCTCTTTCTTTTTAACCTTTCAGACATTTTTGAAACCTAAATGGGCCTGTCACCTTCTCCTCCAGTCACCTTTCCCCATTAATCTCAATTATTCTCTTGCCTGAAGTGCTTGACTATATATGTTGAACATCTTGAATGGAAAAAAAGGCATAGCCAATCTACTTTAAAGAAAAAAAAAATTTTTTTTTGTTTCACAGAATTAGTAGATATTTTTCCTAAGCCCAGAGCCTCTCTGTGTAGACCCCCTAGCCACTTTATCTCTCCATATATGAGTGAGTGGTAAGCACCCAACAATTGAACTTCTGATTGCAAAAATGCCTCCAACCACATCACTTTAACACAGCTTTACAATACTTGATTCACCTTATTTATTCAGAGAAGTTTGAGGAATAATTTATAACAGATGCTGGAACATGTTGGATATCTAAAAGAGATGCCCTCCACTCATAGCTCAGAATGATATGTTGCTTTTCTTTGGATATTAACTATAGATTTTAAGGATATGAGACTGCACGTCACACAGATACATATTTTTAGCATGCATGCACTACTTATCTGCCTGCCTTCCAATTTGGCTTTCAACAGTAGACGTTATCAATAACTTATTCTTATTTGGACACATAAAATACATGGGCCCCATCACCTCACCCCATGTGCCAAATCTGACTGAGGGCATGCTTTTCTTCGAGAACAGATTTGATACCATTTACTATGTACAAAGTGCTGTATTAGTACCATATCATAATCCATCCAGTCTTTGCTCTGAAGTGTCATGGTTGAGTAGACTCAAACTATAAAACACATGCATACTTGTAAACATAATATAGATTAAGTTTTATTTTATTTGTCCAGCTTTGTACATAATCATTACACCCATAAACAAGGGTGAGAAGATAGACAATATTAATCCCATTGTTTGATTGCACTTTTTTAGTTACTTAATTTATCTTTGAGAACTGTTAGTATAAACTTTATGACTCTATGTTCGTGTATTTGTGTGTTTGCATGTGTGTGTGTGTGTGCAAGTGTGTGTGCTTATGGAGTCAGTTCCCTCCTTACACATTTACCTGGGTTCCAGGGCTAGAACTCAGGTCCCCAAGCCTGCATAGCAGACGTCTCTACCCTTATATCTTATGTCATCTCACCAGCCCCATTTCTAGATAAGAAGCATGGCATTAAGTTCTTCAGAGGAAATGCCTGCATTTACATTCAACATCTTCCCTCACCCTTTCCTCACTTGCTTTAATGAAGCAGCGCTGGCAGTGAAATCATTCCTTTTGTGAAGTGGCTGCAAAACCACACAAAGAGCCTGTTTCTGGTAATCCAGAGAGCCAACTAGTTAGCCTTCAAATGGAAAGTTTGAGTAAGATTTTTTAGTAATGCCTGAGCAAGAGCTATGAGCAGGGCTATCAGAACAGAAATAAGGAAGGGCTGCAAACATGATAAACCTTGAATTGCAGTTGTTGCTAATGTGTGTGATCTGGAATTGATGTGTGCATGCCTTGAGCGAAAAAAATGCAACCCAAATAGAAATGAGTTGCTAGGAGAGAAGAAAAAAGAAAAGGAGCAGGTTTTGGTGCTATCCTCTAGGAAAAGATTTTCTGCTTGCTATTTGGCAATAAGCCATCTGTATCACTAGGTTGCCTGTTAATAAACAGGGGCTATCCTCTTCGGGGAAACTGGCTGTCTCTCTCCCAGTAGCTAACAATTGTCAATAAATAGCTTCATGGTTACAAGTGTGATTACATGCTCAACTCCCATATCCTTGTTGGGATTTGATCTGGATTATACAGGTCTTATCCATGCTGTCACACTGTTGGGAGTTTCTACGTGCCGCTACCCTGTTGTGTTCACCCACCACCTCTGGGTCTTACAATCTTTTTTTTTTCTTTTAATTTTTTTTATTAATTATACTTTATTTACTTTGTATCCCCCTTGTAGTTCCCTCCCTCCTCCCATCCCAATCCCTTCCTTCCTCCTCCTTCTCAACACATGCCCTTCCCCGAGTCCACTGGTAGGGGAGGTCTTCTTTTCCTTCCTTCTGATCCTAGTCTGTTTATGATATTTTTGCCTCTTTTTCCACCATGATCCCTGAGCCGTAGGGGGTAAGGAATGTGACATAGATGCCCCATTTAGGACTGGCCATTCCATAGACTCTTATCTTCTGCACATTGACCTGTTGTTGGTCTCTGTGTTTAATAATTACCATTTCTGCAAAGAGAAGCTTTTCTAATAAGGGTTGAGAGTTGCATTCTTTTATGGGTATAATGGTGTTTGGCTTTTGAGACAGGAGCTCATTTAGTCCAGTCGACTTGGCTATGTTGCTAAGGAAATCCTTGAACTCCCGCTACTCTGACCTCAACCCTCCCTGTGCTGAGATTTATCTTTTATCTTATATTTACACATGGTCCCATTTTTCTTTGAGAAAAATTGGGATCATACTGTATGTGTATATTTTGATTAAACTTTAGCACTGAAAAATGCTACACCCCTTCTATCATTAGAATACTTAACTTTGTTTAAGGAACTATATTATTAAGTTTATGGGTGCAACTCCCTTTCCTATATAGAAGATACTACATTAATGACTGCATACTGTGTCAAATAAAAAAAGCCTGCAATTTATATCTGAGTGTGTTGGCACATGCCTTTAATCCCCAGCACTAGGGAACCAGAGGCAGAGGTAGGCAGAGCTCTTTGAGTTCATGGTCAGCCTGGTCTAATGACAGTCAGGACTGCATAGAGAGACCCTGTTTCAAAAAAACAAAACAAAACAAAAAAGAAAAGAACTACTATTTACTTATTTGACTCCCTACTTTTGAATTTTTTTTTTTTTTTTTGCAATTTTAGAAAACAAACAAAAACCACATTCTTGCTTTGTAACACATAGCTAAGCCTGGCCTCAGACTCATTATGTACTTCAGTCTGTATTTGACTCTCTGGCAATCTTCTTGCTTCAGCCTCTTGAGTAACTGGGGTAAAAAATGTGGACAACTCAGCCCAGCTCATTTATTTTTATTTTCTGCATATGGGTGTTTTACCTGCATGAAAGTGTGTGTGGCACATGTGTGCAATGCCAGTGGAGGCCAAAAGAGAGTGAAGGATCCACTGGATCCTCTTAATCACTGAACCATCTCTCTAGCCCTAGTTTGTTTGTTTATTGTTTCATTTTTGAGAAAAGTTCTGGAACACACTATGTACACCAGGCTGCCCTGAACTCACAATGATCCACATGCCTCTACCTCCTGGGTGCTGGAATTACAGTGTTAAAGGTGTGCAACACTATACCTGGCTCAGGTATTTTTTAAATTCAATTTCTATAAGCATATTTGCAGATGAGATTTTTTTTTTCCAAATTTCTGATTCCCACCTTAAGGTAAGTTGCTAGAACTCCTGGGTCACATTGTATAAACTGAAAGAGCACTTTACAGATATTGCTCCATTGCTTTCAGGAAGGGTTGCTCTTCTGCAGTCTCCCATTTGCAGAATTTGTGGGTGCCTATCCATTCTAATGACTGCGTATTGTGAGTAAGTAGTAGATTATTCAAGTGCTTCTTCTTCTTTCCTATTATTTTCCATCTGTGCTTGCAAATAAAATTGGCGGGAGTGACTCCAGAGCATTGGAGACTCCGGGTCCAGACTGAATTCCTGTTTCTGTTAGCACCTCAGCCTGTTTCTTCACCCGTGAACAATAGAGACAGCCGGTGCCTCACACAGTTGCGATGCTGTGGGGGCTTGAATTCAGTGGAGAAGTTAGAGAATGGCGTGCTCACTTTTATTTTGAAGGCTTTAGTTGCCTCATTTGATGAAAATATTTGATCTCTGTTCCGTTTTGATTACATGATCACTGTACTTCTTTTCCGGTCTGCGGTTTTTATGTATGAGAATGTGGAAAGCCAGAAACCTCACAGACAGAATCGATTTGCTAATATTGCTTTGTTATGTTCTGGTTATTGAAATATGATTGAGAAGGTTTCTAAAAACGTACAGTGTGGGTGAAGGAGGAAGATCAGCTAAGCATATCTTGTGAAATCATCGCATTCTCATTTTTCTGCACTTCCAGGTAGAGAATGAAAAGTAACCAATACAGCAACTTCAAACACAAAGATAAGGTGTCATTTACTCAGTTGCCAACATCTTTGTAAAACTTCATTTCTCTCTGTTATCTTGCTCGGCTACTTTCCATAAAACCAATTAAATAGAATGAAGTTCTTCCACTATGTAGGCTAAATATACTTTACAGAGGATTCATGCTACCAGAGCCTGAAATGTGGGAATCATTTCTTAACTCTGACAGTATTGGGGGTTCCATAAAGCCCCAGACCTGCTACTTGTCACAGGGAGAAATGCTCTACCTCTCCTGGTGCAGGGCAAGTCTCAAGCCCCCCTTTGCCTCCAAAAGAAATATTTGGAGTGTTCAATTCAACCTGGTCTAGACCCTGATGTATATTATAATTATGATTATGTGTGAGATGTGTGTGCATGTGGTGTGTGTGTGTGTGCGTGTGTGTGTGTGTGTGAATATTCCAATCCCCAGGCCCCACATTTCCAGGCAGGCATGTGAAGGGCAGGTATGAGTTGGAATGCTATGATTTTAATTTTATGATGAACGTTACTGGCAGATTATCAGTAGAGGCACAACCGGAAACATAACTTGCCGTGAAAGACAACACTAGAGAAAGCTTTCGGATGGTGGTAAGGAGTGAAGGACAGAAGACTTAATACTTTTTTTTTTAATTTTTAATTATACTTTATTTACTTTGTATCCCTGCTCTAGTTCTCTCCCTCTTACCCTCCCAGTCCCTCCCTTCCTCACACACTCTTCTTCTTCACACACTCCCCTTCCCAAGTCCACTGATAGGGGAGGTCCTCCTCTCCTTCCTTCTGATCCTAGTCTATCAGATCTCATCAGGAGTGGCTGCACTGTCTTCCTCTGTGGCCTGGTAAGGCTGCTCCCCCCTCAGGAGGAGGTGATCAAAGAGCAGAGCAATCAAATTATGTCAGAGACAGTCCCTGTACTATGTACTATGGAACCCACTTGAACACTGAACTGCCATGAGCTACGTCTGTACAGGGGTTCTAGGTTATCTCCATGAATAGTCCTCGGAATATGAGGAGCTATCCCAGAAGCAGAAAGACACACACGGTATATACTCACTCATATAGACATATAATATAGGATAAACCTACTAAAATCTGTACATCTAGAGAAACTAATCAAGAGGGAGGACTCCGGATAAAATGCTCAATCCCCACTCCTAAAGGCAAAGAGGATGGACACCAGAAGAAGAAAACAGGAAACAAGTTAGGAACCTCCCACAGAGGGCCTCTGAAAGGCTCTGCCCTGCAGACTATCAAAGCAGACGCTGAGACTTATGGCCAAACTTTGGGCAGAATGCAGGGAATCTTATGAAAGAAGTGGGAAATAATAGTAAGATCTGGAAAGGACAGGAGGTCCACAAGGAGAGCAACAGAACAGAAAAATTTGAGCACAGGGGTCTTTCCTGAGACTTAGTACTTCTTTCTGACAGAAAATGAGAAGTATTTTTATTCCCAACTGATGTGCCTCATTTGGTTGACTGGCCTAAATTCTGTTTTGCCTGTGTTGTTTTTCACTTCCAGTTTGATGAAAAGACTGGCTGGAATCATTTGGCGTTATTCAGTATTAACGGGATATTTCTTCAAATGAAATGATAAATGTGTAATGTGCTATCTTAAATTGAATTCTGGAATAAAAAAACGACAGTAGGTGAAAAGTTAGTGAAATCTGAGTAAAGTCTACAGTTGAATTAATAATAATATGCCAGTGTTAATTTCTTTGCTTTGACAACTGGATAAAGCATGGTTAACATTTAGGGGGCCTGGATGATAACAGGAAAATAGGGAAGATGCAGTGTCTCTAAGTACAAAATTACTCCAAAGTAAAAAAAAGTTTGTTTTAAAAACTAATCTTAAGTTAGAACAAACTGAGCACTCAATGAAGCAAAGACAGATTGCTAATCAAAGCACTGATTGACTCACACGCTATGGGGAATCCTTTAGGGAGACAATTGCTTGATTTATGTGGAAAAGTTACTTAGGAGAAAAAGCTTGTTATATCCCAGAAGATGAGTTGGCTGAATTGGGGAGGGCTGTTTTAATTTTTGCAGAATCAAATGATGATTTTCTTCTTTGAAAGCATGTTCTGTTTATGCAGTTTTCATTGAGGTAATTGTTTTAAACGGAAAACTCGGATCCCAATGGATTACTTAATGGAGAAATCAGCAAAGACTGGAATCACCTCATAATGGGTTTGTATGTCGCATGCTAAAGTGGATAAACAGCTTAATCTGAAATATGATTATGTTATGTATGTGGAAATGTATTTTGTAAAAGTATTATGTCATAAGCCAGGTGTAGTGGGGCTGTAGTCCCAGGTATTTGGGGGCTCAGGCAGGAGAATTGTGCAAACTTAGGATTTCAGGCCAGCTGTGGAAAATCAGCCAAGGGAAAAAACATTTCAGAAGGCAAGATGTGAACATTCTTAAACATGCCCACATACAGGTGGCAAGAGGCAGAGAAAAGATTTATTTGGGAAGTAGCTAGAATCAGCAGATCATGGGATCATAAATGTGGAGAAAAATTTAAAGCAGTTATCACATGCTTTTGAGATGTCAAAACGGGTGGACAACTAATAATAAGTAATGACATTAGATAATGAGATGCATGTCTACCTTATTCAGAAGCAGGACCGGATAGCAGCTCCAGACTTGGTGGAGGGGGGTGTTAAGGAGCTAGGGAGGGTTGAAGAAAGTGAAGCACATTTTCCCTGTGTTTGATCACAGAGATAAGAAGAGAGGAAGGATAATACAATATCATGTTGGACAAATTTTATGTTGAAAGCTCTGAGAGGTTTAGGTGATGAAGGAAGGTAGGGATGCAGTGAAGGAAAGAGTAGGGTCATGAATGCAGCAATATAGAGAGTGTGATGGAAGGTCTGGTGGCAGTGGGGGGATAAAGAATGCAGTGAACAGAGAAAAGACAGAGATTCTTGTGGCAGTATTGGAAATGTCTGTGGAAGTGTGTCCAGTGGACTGGTTCTTCCAAGAATTTTCCTCTCTATGCTCTTTTCTCCTCTGCCTCTCTGTTTCTGAATGAGACCCCTGGGTTCAGAAGCTTCAACAAAGACATTGCGCAGCTTGGGCAGCCTGGGGTCATTATCCACCTGAGAGCTGTTGCTGGGTGGTACAGGCAGAAAGAAATATATGTCCATGTAGCTATGTGGCTTCCATTAGGTCTGTACGTCAGGTCAGCAGGTGCAGTTGTAGCAAGGACCTCCACTTTCACCCCTTTAGCAACGCTACAGAATTGCAGTCTCACGGTTATCATGAGAAGCTTTCTCTGCTGTAATCATCACTGTCAACTCACCTATGTGTCAGCATCTAAAGGTAATCAGTTTTAATAACGCTCATTTGAGTTTCTTCAATAAATCACATGCTTTGATGAGATAATGGAGGACTGTCTAATTTTGATCTAGGGTAAATGAAAAGTGAATGCATTCTTGTTGGTTTCTCACGTTCATTATTTAAGGGAAAATAATATATTCTAACTTCTCATTTGGAAGTAAATGAGGCAAAAGTACAGTAGACTTTTCATTCTAGAGTTTTAATTACAGTGTCTATAGACAAATAAAAATGCAACCGATCCTTAGTATGCCTTGTGCAAAACTCAATTGATTAGAAGTCAGTGCCCATGAATGACATGTGTGAAATGTTTTCAACAAATTAAGGAGGAAAATCTGAACCCTACTTTCTTTACAGAGGCAGAACCAAGCTGAACTGGTTGTGTTATCTGCAGAAAATGGTCCTTTCATCTAATATGCATGTGTTAAATTCTTACTATGTGCCAGATAATGGTTGGGAATGGATAAACCACTCTCTGCTCTTTAAAAAAAAAAAAAACAAAAACAAACAAACACAAAAACCTATTTTCTTATTTTAATTATAATGGTGATATGTACACTTGAGTGCTGGTGTCCAAAGAGGCCAGAGGTGTCTGAACACCTGGAACTGGAGTTACAGGTGGTTGTGAATCTGATGTGGGGTCTGGGAACCGAACTCAGGTCATTTGGCAAGCATTAAGCACTCTTAACTGCTGATCCATCTCTCCAGCTCCACTCTCAGCTCCTAAGCAGAAAGCATATTCTCATAGAGGAAGTAGATATATATCCATGGCTTCATCCACTAGATTGTTTTAAGTACAGAATAAAAGCAATTGCAAGATCAAATGAGAGAATTCAGTAGGGTGTATTTGTGAGAAGAGAGAGGAGGAGGGGAAAAAGGGAGAGAGGAAAGTGATGGGTTGGTAAAAAAGTTTCACAAAGTATGTGGTGATGGAGTTTGAGCTGCAATTTGTAGTAACTAAGAAGAGAAGAGGAAGTCAGCTGTATATAAAATAAAGTTACAACACTTTATTTTTAGATTATCAGCATTATTTTGCTAAGACTTAAACCAAACTCAAACTGAGTATGGCAGAGATTGCTTTTCTGCTTCCTGGCTTCCTTTGAGGCCAGTTTGGTCATAATAGTGGATGACACACTGAACTTCTTTCAGTATTCTTAGAAGGTAATGTTATATGATACATTTTCTTTGCATGTGCTATTCCAAGCATTTTTAAATTCAGCTCCTTGTTTTCTGCCTGATTGGGAGGGGCTCAATAACCTTCTACGTTAAGCAAGGCAGAGCACTTCCACATGAACTTGTGAGATCTCTTCAGGGATCACAATGTTTTAGTTGATGGAGATGCAGGTTGGTGAGCTCAGTATATACCAACCTTTCTCTATTTTCTGGTTGAACTGATGAGGTCAGACCTTGCTGCCCAGGAGAAATTTTCAACACTTTTGTTTAGAATCTTCCCAAACCATCTATAATAAGGGAGACTTCGCTAGAGCAGCATCTTCGTCTGATTTCATTATAAATTTGTTCCAAGGTTACTATAGAACAAAGACTTATATTCTGTTTCTGTCTTTATCAAAATTGCTTTCAGTTAATTAAGGGAATATTTGTCCTATGTTGCCAAAAATTAAAAAAAAAAGAAAGAAAGAAAGAGAAGCTGATCTTTTTAGTTCAATGTTGTCCATTAAGCCGTTCCTGAATGAACACATACTTTTGGACTAAGGGCTATTGTCCTTGCTGAGTCTGCTGCAATTCCATGTGGCCCATTATGTTCTCCTCAGGATTTGCTGCAGCAGAACTACAGAAAGCTAAGTTAATCATTATGGGGCTGATATGATGTGCAGAGCAGAAGAAAGCTTAAATGAAGCCTGTTGAAGGGCTATAATTCCCCATTGTAATAGTTTTTATTGCTCTTAAGAATTAATGCAGGTTACTTGCCACAACTGGGTGAATTACCTAAATGCTAATGTCAACATCACATGTAATTTAGAAGAGATATGGAGACGTGTTTTCTGTTTTTAAATGTCAAAACCATTTCTCATCCATCAGGTAATCATTTTTCAATTTTCTTTTCACAGATATAGAACCTTGTCAGTGCTACTGAAGTCATAATTGATTTCACAGCTATGAAACCATGGGAAGCCGAAGAAGCTTCATTATAAGATAGAAAGTGAAAATAGGAACAAGACACTGCTTCCCCAAGAACCACAAGATCAATAGACAAGCAAAACAGACAGTGCCAAATCATGCATCTACTACAGAAACATAGCTGAGGATTAGTGCCAAGTGGCAAAGAAGTGGGTCTTAAGTGACCACCAAGGTTGCTTAGTAAAAAACAACAACAAAAACAAAAACAAAACAAAACAAAATAACGTGATGTTTTCAACTAAATGTCAAAGACAATTACACACAGACCAAATCAAAGAGTAGCAGACAAAGGCCAAACAGACTCTATTTCACTAACTTAACACTCTGTTAACAAAATTTCTCACTATTTGAAGTTTTGATGGAACTTTTCTTGTTCCAGGAAATCACAGCATGCCACATATGTGAAAAAGGTGAGCTTTAAAAATATTTATGTTGTCTGGTTGTTTTGTGTGTGTGCACTCTTAGGGCACATGTGTAGAGGTCAGAGGACAAGTGTAATCTGTTCTCCCTTTCCACCTTCATGTGGGTTCTAGGAATGGAAATCATGTCCCCAGTTTACTGTTCAGTGATTTGTTCAGCCAGAACCTTAACCCATCTTGCCAGCTCCCAGTTTTCTGGGTTTTTGTTGTTGTTGGTTTTTGTTTTGTTTTGTTTTGTTTTGTGTTGTAGGCGACTATTAATATTTACTATTGGTTTAACTTCTGGTAACGCTGCTGTTAATCCTCAGCGGCTGTATAACCAAATCACCACACAGAGACTGGGTTTTTAGTTAACCTAGAACACAATGCTGGGCAATATTTACTCCCTCCTAAACCTCCAAGCCCTCAGTTTCCTAACATTTAGATTTCCCTCATTATACTTGCTTTTTGTGAAATCTTAGGTCTGGTTCATGCTCCAAGTCCTCCAAGCTCTCTCCTCCCGTTCTGCTCTACTTGTGCTCTCCTCTCCTCAGCTCTTCCTCCTTCTCACCCCTTCCTGTTCTCTAGCTCCTCCCCTCTTTCCTGTCTTCTGGCTCCTCCCATTGCACAACATTGTATCTAGTTGCTTTATTTGTGTCCTGTTTACACAAAAGTTGAGACAGGATGCTTATAGTGAGTATCACAATGCAATATCCAGATTGAAACCAGAGTGTTGGGGGTGGGGAAATCAGCCTTTGAATTAACAATGGTAAGACATATACATTTTAAAAGAACATTACAACAAATGGCGCCCAACTAAGAATCCACACCCTTTAAATCATACTTTATCATAATTTGGTGGGGGGAATAAGCACCCAGTGATGCAAACCAAACTTAAAACCTAAAAACTCCCAGGTCAGTTACATTCTCTTTAAGAGAAGCTCTTAAACCAGCCCAGGAGCAAAAGTCAGCCTCCTGTGGGCAGACCTGAGACTTCCATAACAAAACTGGCTGCTGCTGCAGTTTAACTGAGGGGTAAACAAGCATGGCTCCTTTTTACTGTGGCTGGCTCAGCTCCACAGCCATGGAGGGAAAGAAAGAAACTGGAGGCAGACAAACTTCTAGACAGTTTGGCCTAAACTGCATGTAAAATAAAAAATTGCCATGGCAGAGGGTGTTTTAATCCCTTTTGGCTTCATTTTGGCTGTCATATTCATGGATCTGGTTGCAATATGTTTAATGGTGTTGGTTCTTCTCCATGCCTTCCCCAAGAAAGTTCAAGGAGAAAATGGGGAAAAAGCCAAGGATTGGGGTACTAAGTTACAGACAATAGTACTCATCCAAATAATTAGGTTAATAACGGCTAAAATGCAAAGCTCTCTGGCTGCAAGGTATTTGTCAGCTCTTTCTGGTTAGGGTCTGCCAATTTATGGAAACATCAACTAAAATAACCAACTGGGCTTTGTTTGTTACAGCGTAAATTGGCACTACTGATTCCAAACTTAAAAATTTCTTGTCTCTTTGTTTGATTTTCATTTAAAGGCTTTGAGTTACAAATATACTGATTTGAAACTATATATATTTGAACAAGATGGTGAAGGCACATGCCTTTCTTCCCAACACAAAGTAAAAAGAAACAGGCAGATCTCTGAATTCTGGATCAAGCTCATTTACATAATAAAAGCCAGGATGGCAACTCCTGCTGTTTAGCCATTTGCAGAGATAGTCTAAGATTCAAAATGACAAAATTTTCCTTAAGGTTACCATGTAAATTCTTTTTTCTTAATAATAGATGCTATGTCCTTACTGGTCTAAAGGTTGGATTCACATCATTTTTCGGTTTATATAAAGAGAGATAATGTCACACTGCTCTAGAAACTACCTTATCCTTTTAAACGTGAAACTTTTTCACGGGGGAAAAATGTTGGTCATGCTTAATGTAAAAAAGACACAAGAGGCTTAAAGATGGCAAAGTACACACCAACTTAGTTTAGTCCTGAAAACTCAAAAAATTATATTCATATATTTAAAAAACAAAAATGTCCATCCCATATAAAAATAAAAAGAGGGCAAGCCAAAGAATAGCCACTATCATTGTAAAGTCCAGGTACAAGATGCCTAGGATATACTTAACGCTAAGGGTAAGAGAGTTTATATGCTAATACTAAGAGAGTTTATATATAAAGTTTGGCTATAAAGGCATAACTGTCTAGTCTGCATAAAAAAGGGGCAAGCCAAAAAATAGCCACTATCAATGTAATGTCCAGGTACAAGATGCCTAGGGTATACTTAAATGCTAGAGGTAAGAGGGAGTTTAAATAAAAAGTTTGGCTATAAAGGCATAACTGCCCATCCTGTATAAATAAGGGAGAAGCCAAAAAATAGGCACAAACAATGTAAAACCCAGGTACAAGATGCCTAGGGTATGCTTATCACTGTAAAGCCCAGGTACAAGATGCCTACGGTATGCTTAAATGCTAAAGGTAAGAGGGAGTTTAAATAAAGTTTGGCTATAAAGGCATAACTGCCCATTCTACATAAACAAGGGGATAGGACAAATAGCTACAACATATATAAAAATCTAGGGCTAAACCTCAAGACAGGTACAAGATACCTACGGTATACTTATATTCTAAATTAAAAAGTTTATATAAAGTTTCCTTAAAACATGTGTTTTGTATTGCTCAAGGCAACCAGCTTGTCTCTCTATTGGGAGGCTTCTCTAGGGAAATAGGTAGCAGCTTGGCCTAATACAACAGGCACACAAGAGCCCGAAAGGTATTTTGATCTATCCAACCTTGTTTTGATTTCAACATGATAATGATTGTATGTTCAATAATATGGTAACTTATATTCCTAATCCCTTTACATGGGAACAACTCTAAAACTTACTGAGACATAAAAATGTGTCTCCAGCCAAAAATTTCAACAATACTTGGCCAATAAATCCTTGGCTATAATATCTTCAGCATGTATTATGCTAACCTTTTAATTGATATAGATTAAATTGGCTTACAGTTTAGTTTCATCCTGCACATCTCATACATTTATAATTTTAGAACTCTATAATGCTTGTGAGAAATTATATGTTTGCAGAGCAAAAGAACTGGACACCAGAGATGCTGGATCAAACCTGAAGGATTCATTCTTCAGCATGCTGAGACATTGACACATCTGTTCCAGCATCTTGCATGTTCCACCCTTCTGCTTGTTCCTGCCTCAACTGCTTCAATTGCTGTTTTCTCATCAAAGCCTGCTCCCAAAAGAACTTTGAAGAAAGCTACTAATTTTAACTGGTCCAGCATTTTAGACTGTTCCAAAAAGGGCTTTTATTAAGCCTGAAATTTCTCAACATTCAAATGTTATTGGACCACAAATGTTATTGCTTGCTTAATTAACCATTTTTATTTGGGCCCCCTACAGGATTTCAACATGTCCACAATGTCAGCTAGAAGAAACTCATGAGACCGGCGACCAATTTCCTTTAAAGGGGGTTGGGTATGTTTTTTGGTTGTTTGTTATGGCTACGAAATTTTATTGTCATTGGGAGATGTTTATTATTAACGGTTTTATTCAAAGTAAAACAAGGAATATACAGAGATATTTTATAGAAATAGAAAAAGGCATAGATTATTGAATCTACTCAACTTAAGGTTTTATTTGTTATTCCCAAATAAGGCTAATTTTAACTCTGGTACAGGATTTTGCATATTGATGCAAAAATAAGTATTTTTAATACATTGGTATAAGCTTTAGTATCTTGATAGAAAGTCAAGGTTACTTCCAATACTTTTAAACTACTATTAAAAGGTGGTTAGGATATTAGGTATGCAAGTTAATTGTTAGTTATTCAACTCATAGTCATGTCAGACACTAGTCTAACTTATCACAGGAGTATACATCATAGGTTTAACAGATAGATATGATTTGGTATACTAAGCGATTACATAAAGATAGGTAGTCTTCAAAAACTTCAGAGACCTACAGAATATGGCATTTAAAATGTTATTATTTTAAAGATTCTTTGACAATGAGACAAGTCATTTCCTGGCAGCACCCCGCCTACCTGAAAGAAGATAATGAGCATCGAAGAACCTCCATATGGAGATGGCTTCAAATGTGGCAAACAAGCCACTCGGGTAAAGAAAATACCCTCCCTTCACAACAGACAAATTCTGCCTAAAATGGGCAAGCTTAAATGCAGGACAAGTTGACTGCCGAACTCTGCCAAGACAGGGTAAGCAAGTCCTAAATAGTTCCTGCTTCACATATATGTCTGTCAAAATATTCTGAGCCAGAAGGCTGAAGATGATGCTCCAAAGTTATAGAGCGTTATAGGTGACTAACTGTTCAGCAGCAAACTATCTCTGTCAATTTTTTATTTTTTGGAAGCTGCTAACATGCACTTCCTATTTACTCTCATAACTAATTTTATTCCTTTTCAAGTCTCTGATGGGGTTGAAGACCAAATAATTACAGTACCACATTTAAGCTTAATTTGTTTAGAAATTAAGAAATCTTTTTATATAGGTAATACCAATAAGGATAAAAGTTAATTTAGGTATAGAACTTTAAACTTGTCAAGATAGATAGGATAATCAGACACTTTCTCCTAAGATACCCTCTCCATGTACTAAATACACATGGACTAGACATTGCACGTGTAGATCTTACCTAACAGTTTTCATAAATTCATAATTATTATTGTATTGAAAGAAAAGGAGCCTTTTATTGGACTTAAAGGGGGAAATGTTGGTATAATGTTCTTTTAAAATGTATATGCCTTAACCTTGTTAATTCAAATGCTGATTTCCCCACCCCCAACTCTCTGGTTTCAATCTGGATATTGCATTGTGATACTCACTATAAGCATCCTGTCTCAACTCTTGTGTAAACAGGACACAAATAAAGCAACTAGATACAATGTTGTGCAATGGGAGGAGCCAGAGGACAGGAAAGAGGGGAGGAGCTAGAGAACAGGAAGGGGCAAGAAGGAGGAGGAGCTCGAGGAGAGGAGCATGAGGTGAGCAGAGCGGGAGGAGAGAGCTTGGAGGACTTGGAGCATGAACCAGACCTAAGATTTCACAAAAAGCAAGTATAATGTGGGAAATCTAAATGTTAGGAAACTGAGAGCTTGGAGGTTTAGGAGGGAGTAAATATTGCCCAGCATTGTGTTCTAGGTTAACTAAAAACCCAGTCTCTGTGTGGTGATTTGGTTATACAGCCGCTGAGGATTAACAGCAGCATTACAAGAAGATAAACCAGTAGTAAATATAACGTAGTCGAATACAACAGTTTTGTTTTGCTTTGTTTTTTTGCTTTTTAACTTTCTGCCAACATCTAGAACACTGTTGAGACTCTTGGAATTTGGTACCACTCTTAGAGCAAAAACTTAAAACATACACAGAATCATCCTCTTTCTCTACAGAACCAGTGAGCCTTTTATTAGTCATTCCTATTACATGCATATCTCCATCTCTTCCAGCCCTACTAATTAGAGAGTATTGGTGAATTGCTATATTTTTTGTTTATTTTTATTGGTTTTATTAAAGGGTTTATGTATTATATTTTGTGTGTGAGTTTCTGTGCCTGTGTATGGGCACCATGTACATGCCTGATGCCTGCAGAGGACAAAGGCATAGGAGACCATGAAAATCAAGTTACAAATTATTGAGAGCTGCCATGTGGGCTCTGAGAGTCAGATCCAGGTCATTTTTAAGAGAAGCCAGTGCTCCTAACTCTGAGCTATCTTTCTAGTCCCACTTAACAATGCTTAGCTGCAGTCTTTGGACATTCTGTAAAGGCTCAGCAATCTTCTCGCTGTTTGGAAGACACCTACTGTTTACCCTCTTAGTTCATTTTAGAAGTGTTGGGCAAAACCTAGCATAATACCTGCTCACATCTAGATGTGCTGTTGGACCATAAAAGGAAACTACTTATATGAGCCAGAGGATAATCTACTTGTCTCTAAACCAAAACAAACTAAACCAAACCACACCAAACGAAAAAACCAGCACCAAGAAGTAGGTTATTATTAAAAATTTCTTAATTACGTTTATAAACTAGGGGTGGGTGGGTGAGTGTGTGTGTGTGTACATGCTAGTGCATGCACATGCTCATGACGTGGCAGGCATGTTTAGGTCAAAAGACATGTTTTAGGAATTGGTTATCTCTTTCTACCATATGGTTTCTAAATCTTGAATCACCTGAGCCATCTCACTGATTCTGAAAATTGTTCTTTTGTCCCTACTTTACAAACTATTACTTCTCCCATCAGTGCCCTAGCTAGAATCTCCTGTAAAATGCTTTAAAGAATAAAGCCTTCATTCCCAATTTTTTTTTTCAGGGACTATTAGGTCAATAAGCTATTCCTATGCATCTTGTGAAGAACTAATTCTCTGGCATGCATGTTTGAAAAATTTAATTTGTTTATCTCCTCTTGGAAGAGACATAATAGTATTCAACAATGATGCTAAGAACCATTGCAATAGCATGAACTCACAGCAGCTGCATTTACTGGCACTGAGCCTCCACCAGATTGGCTCTGTCAACAGTCAGTCATGGATGAGAGAGGGACACATGGGACCTGTGATGGTTAGTTTTAACTCTTAATTTGACACAGTGTAGACTCACTTGCACAGAGAATCTCACTGAAGGGTTATTTAGAGGAGGGTGGCCTCTGAGCATACCTGCAAGGTGTCATCTTGACTGCCTCACATGAAGACACACGCATTGCAGATGGCAGCATTGTCTGGTTTACAAACAGTTTAAGGACAGAAAGATGGCTGAGCACAAGCAGGCATACATAATTCATTTCTTTCTGTTCTTCACTACAAATTGGGCAAGCTGTTTCAAGTTCTCGTTGCTTTGAATTCCCTGCAGTAACCTGGGATTGTGAGCTAAAAGAAAACTTTTCTCCATGCATGGACCTTGGTTGGAATATCAGTCTCAGAAAAGACCCCCTGAGGTTTTTGGTTCTGTTGCTCTCCTTTTGGAGCTCCTGTTCCCTCCAGGTCTTTCTATCACCCCCTTCTTTCATAAGATTCCCTGCACTCTGCCCAAAGTTTGGATATGAGTCTTAGCATCTGCTTCTATACCCTGCTGGGAAGAGTCTTTCAGAGGCCCTCTGTGGTGGCTCCTGTCCTGTTTCCTGTTTTCTCTCTTCCAATGTCTGTCCCATTTACCTTTCTGAAAGAGGATTGATCATCTTACCAAGGGTTCTCCTTCTTACTTAGCATCTTTGGGTGTACAGATTTTAGTGTGTTTATCCTATATTCTACGTCTAATATCTACTTATAAGTGAGTATATACCACTTATAAGTGAGCATATGTCTTTCTGTTTCTGGGATACCTCACCCAGGATGATTTTTTTCTAGTTCTCACCATTTGCTTACGTTTCATGATTTCCTTGTTTTTAGTTGCTGAGTAGTATTCCATTGTGTAAATGTACCACAATTTCTGTATCCACATAGAACCCCTGCACAGATGTAGCCCATGGTAGCTCAATCTCCAAGTGGGTTTCCCTAGTAAGGGGAACAGGGGCTCTCTCTGACATGAACTCAGTGGCTGGCTCTTTGATTAGACCTCTGCCTGAGGGGGCAGCAGCCTTACCAGGCCACAGAGAAAGGCAATGCAGCCAGCCATGATGAAACCTGATAGGCAAAGGTCAGATAGAAGGGGAGGAGTACCTCCCCTATCAGTGGACTGGGGAAGGGGCATGGAAGGAGAAGAGGGAAGTAAGGCCTGATTGAGAGGGGATGAGGGAGGAGGCTACAGCTGAGATACAAAGTGAATAAATTGTAATAAATTTAAAAATTAAAAATTTCTGTCATTTGTGACAACAACAAAAACATAAAGAAACCTTTTCTCCCTTAAGGTGCTTTTTGTCAGGTTGTTTTATCACAGCCACAGGAAGAAAGCTAAAATAAGAGTCCCACCCATTAGTGCTGAACTATTGGCCAATGATAGAGTGAGGAGAAGGTGTTGTCTTCAATTTTGTATGTACAAGGCTCCAGTGAATAGTCATAGACAGCCTTGGTTAAACTCAGTGTGTGTGTCAAAAGACAAAAAGGTAGGAACATAAGGGAAACACTTGTGAGGAAGGAGGACTGACAGGGTTGGTGGTAGAAAAAGGAGGGTAGAAGAAGAGATTAATCATAATGCATTATATACATATGAGAAATTATCAAAGAGTACATTTAATATAAGAAGTGACTGCAAGACCAGCATGGACTGAAGTGGGACCTCAACAAAAGAAATAGCAAAAAGCCTACACATACATGGAAGCAGAACAACTGTCTGCTCATTGACAGCTGGGTCAGGGGAGAAATAAATAAATAAATCAAAGATGTCCTAGAATTCAGTGAAAATGAATGCACAACATACCCAATTTCATTATGGGATACACTGAAAGCAGTGCTAAGAGTTCATAGCACTTCATAGTTCAAGTTCATAGTGTCTTCATGAAAAATATTTGAAACATCTTACAGAAGCAACTTAATGGCTAACCTGAAAGCCCTAAGGGGCAGGGGAAGAAGCAGACATACCCAAGAGGATTAGACAGCTGGAAATAATCAAACTCAGGGTTGAAATCAATAAACTAGAAACAAAGGGAACAATTCAAAGAATCAAAGAAACCAAGAGCTGGTTCTTTGAAAAAATAAACAAGATAGACAACCTTAGCCAAACTAACTAAAAGGCTAAGAGACACTATCCAAATCAACAAAATCAGAAATGAAAAGGAGGCCATAACAACAGACACAGAGGAAATCTCAACAATCATTAGGTTTTACCCCTAAAGCCTATACACCAAAAAATTTGAAAATCTAAATGAAATTGACAATTTTCTTAACCGATTCCACTTACCAAAGCTAAATCAAGACCAGGTAAATAAACTAAATAGTCCTTTATTCTCTAAGGAAATAAAAGCAGGCACCAAAATTCTCCCATCCAAAAAAAGCCCAGGGCCAAATGGTTTCAGCGCTGAATTCTACCAGACTTTCCAAGAAGAGCTAACACCAATACTCTTCAAACTAGTCCATAAAATAGAAACAGAAGGAACACTACCAAACTCATTCTATGAAGTCAATCACATTGATACCTAAATCACACAAAAACCCAACAAAGAAAGATAATTTCAGGCCAACTCCCTTATTAACATTGACGCAAAAATACTCACTAAAATACTCACAAACTGAATCCAAGAACACATCAAAGATATCAAACACTATGACCATGTAGGCTTCATCCCAAGTATGCAGGGGTGGTTCAATATACAGAAATCCATCAATGTAATCCACCATATAAACAAACTGAAAGGAACAAAACAAAACACATGAACAACACCTTAAATGCCAAAAAAGCATCTGACCAAATTCAGCACCCATTCCGGTTTAAAGTCCTGGAGAATTCAAGGATACAAGGCACTTACCTAACACAGTAAAGGCAATATACAGCAAGCCTCTAGCTAACATCAACCCCACTGAAACATAAATCAACCCCACTGAAATCAGGGCCAAGGTAAGGCTGCCCACTCTCTAGCTATCTCTTCAACATAGAATTTGAAGTCCTTGCTAGAGCAATAAGAAAAGTAAACTAGATCAAGGGGATTCAAATAGGAAAGGAAGAAATCAAAGTATCACTATTTGCAGATAAAATGATAGTATATATGAGTGACCCCAAAAATTCTACCAGGGAACTCCTAGAGCTGATAAACACCTTCATCCAAGTGGCTGGATACAAAATTAACTCAAAAAAATCAGTAGCCCTCCTATATACAAAAGAAAAAGGCTGAGAAAGAAACCAGGGAAACAACACCCTTCACAATAGCCACAAATGACATAAAGTACCTTTGTGTAACCCTAACCAAGCAAATCAAAGAGTTATATGAAAAAAAAAAACTTCATACAAGTCTATGAAGAAAGAAATAAATTAAGATATCAGAAGATGGAAAGCTCTCCCATGCTCATGGCTCAGTAGGATTAACATAGTAAAAATGGCCATCGTACCAAAAGTAATCCACTGATTCAATGCAATTCCCATCAAATTACCAAGACAATTCTTTTCAGAACTTGAAAGAAAAATTCTCAACTTCATATGGAATAACAACAAACGCGGAATCACTAAAAAAAAAGTTGTGTACAATAAAAGATCTTCTGATGGTATCTCCATCCCTGATCTCAAGCTATACTATAGAGCAACAGTAATAAAAACTGCATGGTACTGGCATAGAAACTGGCATAGACTGATGGATCAATGGAATCGAATAGAAGACCCAGAAATAAACCCACACACCCATGGACCCTGATATTTGACAAAGATGCCAAATCCATACAACAGAAAACAGATAGCATTTTCAACAAATGCTGCTGGTCTAACTGGATGTCTACATGTAGAAAAATGCAAATAGATCCATATCTATCACTCTGCATGAAATTAAAGTCCAAGTGGATCAAAGACCACAACATAAAACCAGAAACATTAAATCAGTTAGAAGAAAAAGTGGGGAAAAGCCCCAAACTCATTGGCACATGAGATAATTTCCCGAACATAACACCAACAACCCAAGCTCTAAGATCTACAATTAATAAATGGGATGTCATGAAACTGAAAAGCTTCTGTAAAGCAAAGAATACTGTTATCAGAACAAAACAACAACCTACAGTCTGGGAAAAGATCTTTACCAACCCTATATCCGATAGAGGACTAATATCCAGAATATATAAAAAAACTCAAGAAATTATACACCAACAAACAAAATCCAATTTAAAATTGGGGTACAGAGCTAAGGAGAGAATTCTAAAGAGAGGAATATAGAATGGGAGAGAAACACTTAAAGAATTGTTCAACATCCTTTGTCATCAGGGAAATGAAAATCAAAACAACTCTGATATTCCATGTTATACTTATAAGAATGGCTAAGATCAAAAACTCAAGTGACAACACATGCTGGAGAGAATGTGGAGAAAAGGGAACCCTTTTCCATTGCTGGTGGGAGTGAAAACTTGTACAACTATTTTGGAAATCAATCTGAAACTTTCTCAGAAAATTGGGAAAAGCACTATCTCAAGATCTAGCTCTACCACTCCTGGGCATGTACCGAAAAGACGTCCCACCATTCAATAAGGACATTTGCTCAACTATGCTCATAGCAGCTTTATTTGTAAGAGCCAGAATCTGGAAACAACTTAGATTTCCCTCAGTGGAGGAATGGATACGGACATTGTGGTGCATTTACTGAAGTAGTGATGCGCAGCAGATTTTATATGGAAGAGGCTTACTAGATAGAGAGAGAGACATGGTGGTAGAGGAAAGGGGGCTCCCCTGGAGAGAGCAGGAGAGAGGAAGAGAGTAAAAGAGCAAGAAGTCAAGAGAGCGATCAAGTGGCGGGTTGGTCCTTTTATGGAGCCACTGAACGGTGCCTGCCAGGCAGGTGCCTGGCAGACTTGAATATGCAAGGTTGCCTGATGGAGCCTCCCTTTACCCAATCGCCGGCAGTAATTGAAAAGGCTTTGCTTTGGATCTGTCCTCTAAGGAAATGGAGGCCAAGTTTGGTTACGGAGGCGTGTAAGCTTAGAGGCCCTGAAAGCAAGAACTAGGTACAGAAATCTGAAATTCTCCAGAAGACATCCCAGAGGAGAATCTGGAGGAAGAGGAGAATGGACTATTCCCATTGGGCAGGTAGGAGTAAGTGACCTGTCAAGGTGTCCCAAGATCAAAGATTAGTATGGTACAATCTGTTCCAACAACTCGTCAGCACTGGCCAGAGACCAAGGGCACAGTTGCCTGTAGCAGACATGGTTTACCCAGCTAGGATTTCATAGATGAGCAAGAGGGGGAGGGAGAGAAACCATGCCGGTAGTGGGAAAATCTTACCCAAGGGAGAATAAGGTCCTAAATGAAGTGTTTGTGTGTAGGTTGGTGAGAGCAGTAGGAAGTGTTTTCACCAACCAGAAGTGAAAACTCACCAATTGGCTGGTGTTGGATGTAGGAATGTAGCAATCAAGTAACCAGGAAAGGGAAGTTCTAAAACCAGGGAAAGGGGAGGAATTCCATCCTATGAGATAGGCAGTAGGTTCAGTACTTATCTGTAGCCTAATTGACCAGAGAGGTGGAATCAGGTGGATTTCCTGCAGCTACATGAAATTCTTTTAAGTTTTACAGAGGAGATAAGCCAGGTGCAGTGGCACACGCCTGTAATCCCAGCACTTAGGGAGGCAGAGGCCGGCGGATTTCTGTGAGTTCGAGGCCAGCCTGGTCTACAAAGCGAGTCTAGGACAGCCAAGAATACACACGCCGAAACCCTGTCTCGAAAAACTAATTAATTAATTAATTAATTAAAAAATTACAAAGGAGATAAAACTTTAGACGTGTTAGCATCATAATTACAATTTACAGTGAAATATACATTATCGAAAAAGGCAGTAGACATACACATTTGTGTTAACAGCATAAACATTCTTTAAGGTAAGCTCTGAAAAGGCAGAAGTCTTCTGTGAAGTAGAAGGGTCAAAAGCTCACTTGATCTTAACTTCTAGTATGATTGCATATCATGGATGACAAGCTTAACCAAATTTTGTGTTTGTATTTACCAACCTTAAAACACTTTCTTAGATAGTCAAGCATTTATAACTTGTGTTTACCAACCTTAAAACACTTTTTAGGACTCTCAAACATTTTTTAGAAGCTTTATAACTTAAACTTTTGTATACTTAAGCCTATGTATCTAGTTATTTACCATGAGACATATGTGAGATTGCTGTGAACACTTATTGTTCTTTAGCTAAAGGAATGGTAAAAGGTTACATCTGAGACATGGTTTTTGAGTCTGGAAACAGTTGTGACTAAAGAAGTCTTATAAATGTAAATACTATGAGCAAATTGTATAAATTGTTAGATAAAAATTAGCAGCCCTTTCCGTGTATGTGGACCTATCTGCATTGCCCATGTGGCACGCTGGGGTTAGCTACCCAGAGGCTATTTAAGCTGTGGGGTGGCTTTCCTCAGGGTCAGAAGATTTTTCAAGGTTCCTGAATAAACTGCATTGAAAAAAAATTAGCAGTCTTTTAAAATATTTTTTAAGAGCAGAGTACAGAAATTAGGAAGAAAAGATTTTAAAAGCTGGGAGGCAGGGCCTTAGCAGTCAGAAATATTTTGAGATCCAGTGTTTGGAATGCACAGCTTGGAGTTTTGCAGGAGATGGGAAGGAGTGAATGGAAGGTGCGGCTTCTCTATTTTAAAATCAGCATAGCGGCTTGACATGTGCAGTTCGTGGCCATGGTGGTACAAGAAGTCCCGGTGCTTGCTGGTGGGAAGGCTGTCTAAGCCCGGTTCAAAACTCTCTGCTTGCACGTGGCATGGCTGATTGGAAGTCTGCACAACTGAAAACCCTCCTCCGCAAGCAAGTCTCTTTTAGCAAGCATTCCTTGGGAGATTTAAAACGTTGCCCATGGGGCCTGAGGCAGTGGTGCAATCTAAAGCCATCTGTGTATGTGCAGTGTCCCCAGCAAGTGCTTACCTAACAGCAATAGTTTAGAAGCAGGCTGTGTCTGTGTCTGTGTCTGAAGTGACAGTTTCATCAGCTAAAAGTGCAGTCTGGCATGAATATTCCAGTTTTTCCTAGCTGCTTCTAGCACAGCCACAGCGTGAGTGTCATCCTTGTCCAGGGTGCATGGAGCACATGGCAGACGCCATGTCTGGGTGTTGTCAAGAAGAGGGACAGGTGCATGCAGTAAGGGCAGGGCAGTTGAGATAAAGTGTAGGTTTTAAAGCATACGTGGTTGAGTGGTGGTTAGGGATAGGTGGACCAGAAGAAAAATCTGTTTTCAGCATCATAGTCTAGTTAAAGGGAACCTGGCATAACCAGACCAGTTGCTACCAGGAAAGCCCTTTCTGGACAACACACCAATGAAATGATGATGCACAATAGATTTTATGTAAAAGAGCTTTATTGGATGGAGACAGAGAAAGAGAAAAAGAGAAAGCAAGACATGGTGTGGGTGCCCTGGGAGAGAGCAGGAGAGAGAAAAAGAGTACAAGAGCAAGAAGGTAAGAGATCGACAAAGTGGTTAGTTTAATCCTTTTTATGGATCAACTGAATGGCGCCTGCCAGGTGCAACTACATGGCAGGGGACACGTGATGACATCATAGGTTATTAGGCAATCCAGAAGCAGCCTGCCTAGATACTAACATCTACAAAATGGGATACTACTCAGCAATTAAAAACAAGGGAATCATGCAATTTGCAGGCAAATGGATGGATCTAGAAAAGATCATTCTAAGTGAGATAACCCAGAAACAGAAGGACAAGCATGTTATACACTCACTTATGAGCAGATATTAGCTGTATAATATTGGATAGTCATCTACAGACCTACAGAAGCTAAACACTAAGGAGGACTCTCGGGAGGATGATTAAATCTCATTCAAAATGGCAAACAGGCTAGACTCCAGAAGCAGTAGAAGACAGGCAACAGAGAGTCAGTTATAGAGGGTCCCCTGAAAGAATCCACCCAACAGGAATGAAAGCAGATGCTGAGAATCATGGCCAAACTTTGAGCAGAGCACAGGGAGTCTTATAGAAAAAGAGAAGGGGTGGGGATAGAGGGACATGGAGGAGACAAGAGCCCACAAGAGACCAACAAAGTTAAAGGATCTGAGCCCAGGAGGTCATGAAGAGAAGTATGCACAAACTGAGGGACCATGCATAGAGAGGACCTAGAACCCCTGTTCAGATGTGGCTGATTGGCAGCTCAGTCTCCTTGTGGTTCTCTGAGTGAGGGGAGCAGGGGCTGCCTCTAGCATGAACTCAGTTGCCTGCTCTTTGATCACTTGCCCCTGGTGATGTGGCCTTTCCAGGCTACGGAGGAAGAGGATCCAGGCAGTCCTGATGAGACTTGACAAGCTATGGGTAGATGGTAGTGGAGAACTTCCCCT
This sequence comes from Meriones unguiculatus, assembly GCF_030254825.1. Classification (NCBI taxonomy): domain Eukaryota; kingdom Metazoa; phylum Chordata; class Mammalia; order Rodentia; family Muridae; genus Meriones; species Meriones unguiculatus. The sequence continues at coordinate 121,677,662 of NC_083369.1, forward strand.
TTCAGTGGACTAGGGGAGGAGGATAGGGAAGAAGAGAAAACGATGGTGGGACTGGGAGGTGTTGAGGGTGGGGGGCCTCAATCGGGATATATAATGAATAAATTGTGAAAAGAAAAGAAAAAAATGTAGGTATAATGTTCTTGTGGAATGTATACAACTTACCCTTGTCCACTCAAATGCTGATTTTTCTACCCCACTATCTAGTTTCAATCTAGACATTACATTATGATGTTTATTCTAAGCATCACCTGTCTCAAGTTTGGGTAAACATGCCACCATTTGTTCTCTGTATTTTCAACAAAACAACCACCCAATGCTGTGCAATGGAGAGACTAGGATGGGACATTCTGGTCCAGAGGGGAGGAGAAGGAAGCAAGTGGGAAAAGTAGGAGGACAGAGATTAGCAGGAGGGAACTTTGAACTACAGGGAGAGATGAGCTGGACCTAAGATATGACTAAAAGCAAGTATAGTGGGTGAAATCTGAATGGTAGGAAACTGCGGGCTTGGAGGTTTAGGATGGAGTAACTATTGCCTAGCATTGTGCTCTAGGCTAATGAAATACATCCTAGTCTCTGTGTGGTGATTTGGGTATACAACTGGTTTAGGAATAACCACTGATTAACTAAAAGATAAAATGATAATGAATATTAATAACTCACAGCAAATAAATTTAAATGATTAAGAAAAAAGGGACTGAAATTACAATCACCCATTTCTTTTATTTAAACTCAGTTTATTCTATATGTATTGGTTCATGAATCATCTCTTTTCATTTAATAGCTGACCATATATGATGAAAATACCATTCTTTAGCATTCAACTACAGATTAAGGGGAATTTACCAGAGGGCATATGAGCATTTTTTACATCATTTGGAAATTCTGTAGAGGTTAGAGCCCTCTTGCAGATTTGTGAGTCATCTATGCAAAACTAATAATTTCATCTCTCTATAACTGATCTCCACCTGCTTGTGAGTCCCCTTGAAATGACTTAGTCTTTTCTGGTTTAAAACTTAAGCTCTTTTGAATAATTACTCATTTGGTTCAGGATTTCAACCTGGTCTGGTCAGTAACCTGATCACAGCTGCTCTTATCTTAGGACTCTCCTGTTCTGTTTCTGTGTTTTCTATTCCTTTGATCCCCTTCCTGCCCTTTTACTTTCCACTTCACATGCCCCACCCCCATCTTGTTTTCACTCTCTTTTGTCCACCATTTGAGGGCTATGCACTTTCACAGGAAGCAATCCCTTGTACAGAAAAAATGTTTTTGCCACATTACGTGCTCAGAGCAATTGTGGTGTATGTCATTGTGAGACTATAACATGAGGAAATAATGTTAATTAAAATTTTTTCTTTTGGGGAAAGTGTATCTTAGAGCTAAAATATATGAGAGGTGGTAACAGGATGCTCTATTCCAGGTAAATGAGAAAGACTGGCTAATTGTGTAGCTCAGAGGTAGAATGCATCCTTACTTAACATGTGCAAAGTCATGGGGTTAATAGGAAGGAAGGGAGGAAGGAGGGAGAGAAGGAAGGAAGGAAGGAAATAAAAATTTTTTAAATTTTTTATTAATTACACTTTATTCATTTTGTATCCCCCCATAAGCCCCCCCTCCCCTCCCAATCCCACCCTCCCTCCCCTTTCTGCATGCATGCCCCTCCCCAAGTCCACTGATAGGGAAGGTTCTCCTCTCCTTTCTGATCTTAGTCTATCAGTTCTCATCAAAAGTGGCTGCATTGTCCTCTGCTGTGGCCTGGTAAGGCTGGTCCCCCCTCAGGGGGAGGTGATCAAAGAGCAGGCCAATCAGATTATGTCAGAGGCAGTCCCTCTTCCCATTACTATGTAACCCACTTGGACACTGAACTGCCATGGGCTACATCTGTGCAGGGTTTCTAGGTTATCTCCATGAATAGTCCTTGGTTAGAGTATGAGTCTCTGGGAAGTTCCCTGTGTTCAAATTTTCTTGTTCTGTTGCTCTCCTTGTGGAGACCCTGTCCTCTCCAGCTCTTACTATTTCCCACTTCCTACATAAAATTCCATTCACTCTGCCCAACAGTTGACCATCAGGCTCAGCATCTGCTTTGATAGTCTGCAGGGCAGAGGCTTTCAGAGGCCCTCTGTGGTAGGTTCCTAGTTTGTTTCCTGTTTTCTTCTTCTGGCTTTCAGAGGCCCTCTGTAGCAGGTTCCTAGGTTGTTTCCTGTTTTCTTCTTCTTCTGATGTCCATCCTCTTTGCCTTTCAGGATTGGGATTGAGCATTTTAGTTAGGGTCCTCTCTCTTGCTTAGTTTCTTTAGATGCACAGATTTTAGTGTGTTTGTCCTATGTTGTATGTCTATATGAGTGAGTATATACCATGTGTGTCTTTTTGCTTCTGGGAAAACTCACTCAGGATGATCCTTTCCAGGTCCCACCATTTACCTGCAAATTTCATGATTTCCTTATTTTTCATTGCTGAGTAATATTCCATTGTATAGATGTACCACAATTTCTGCATCCATTCTTCAGTTGAGGGCATCTGGGTTGTTTCCAGGTTCTCGCTATTACAAATAAAGCTGCTACAAACATAGTTGAGCTAATGTCCTTTTTGTGTACTTGAGCCTCTTTTGGATATATGCCCAGTAGTGGTATGGCTGGATCTTGAGGAAGCGCTATTCCTAGTTGTCTGAGAAAGTGCCAGATTGATTTCCAGAGTGGTTGTACAAGTTTACATTCCCACCAACAGTGGAGGAGGGTTCCCCTTTCTTCACAACCTCTCCATCATGTGTTGTCGCTTGAGTTTTTGATCTTGGCCATTCTCATGGGTGTAAGGTGAAATCTCAGGGTTGTTTTGATTTGCATTTCCCTAATGGCTAAAGAGGTTAAGCATTTCTTTAAGTGCTTCTCTGCCATTCGATAGGAAATAAAATTTTTAAGATGAGGTCCCGCTATGTTGCACTGGCTAGCCTGGTACTTGTGATGAAGCCCAGATTAGTCTTGAATTTGTCATTATCTCCCTACCTCTGTTTCTAGAGTGCTGAGATTAAGGACTTGCAATACCACATCTGGCTAGAAAGATAAATATTTTTACAAATTTCCTTTAATACAGGAAGTAGAGCACAGTGAAACATGTTGACAATTTCATGACTGTCAGCAGTAATGACATGCCATCACAGGGAAGGTGAGAAGTGTTCTTATAAAATTATTTTTTTATTTTGTTGTAGGATGCTTTGGAACAATTTATTTATAAAGACAAAGAAAGGCCTTGTATATCTAAGATGACAGTAGATTGAACAATAGGGAAGATACTAGAGTTTTGTGTACAAAAACAAATTAAACTAACCTGTCAGAACGTATTATTTATATGTTGCAGCATCTGGCTTCATTACTCTGTAAAATGCCTCCCATTTGCCTCTATATCTTTTATTGTTGTTCTGTAGAGTTGATCAAAAAAGGAAAAGAAAAAAAAGCACGTGCCTTTAAAAATTATTGAAAGCACTAGATAGTTTCCTAAGCAAACTGCTAGAGCAGGTATGTATGATTTATTGCTGCCTGTCAGTATAGTCCTCTAAGAGATCCAAATCCATGTCCTCAAGTGGGGCAGTAGCTGCTAAATGATAATGAAAGGAGAGTGTAAAAAGTTATGTCCCAGTGCACCCACATAGCACTGGGGCTTTCTCTCTCTCTCTTTTTTTTTCTTTCTCAAACACTCTTCTTTTAATAGATGCCTGTTGTCATCTCCTTAAACCAAGGAGAATATAAAAGGTGAAGGAAGAAAACCGATGTTTGGTGGCTGGGAAGATGGCCTGGGGATTAAGAATATGTACTGCTTTTGCGGAGAACCCAAGTTTCAGTTCCCAGCAACAAACTGCATGAATTTTGAAGCAGAAATATGTGCAGTCATTTAGAAGCCATATATTTAAAGGTGGAGAGAAAGTCCCAACCACCCAAGGATGTTTCTCATTGGCTTATTCAAACAATGGATAGGTTTCTTCACCATTTTTCAGAAGCGAACACTTGAAACCGACATTCTGACCACTATCCTTACCTGGAAAAAATGTTTAAATGTTGTTCTGAGTGCCCTCAAGCTTGAAGGCCTGCCTGTCACTATAATAATGTTGACTACTCAGTCTTCAACCCTGGGCTGTTGTGGTGCCTATCTGTGGTAGTTTTCATGATAATGTCGTACAGAACCTCATATATTTGATATATTTGAATGCTTTGTTTGGGAAGAAATAGGCGCAGCCTTTTTAGTGGAGCCATGTTACTGGATGTGAGTGTTGAGGTTCCAAAAGACCATGCCATTCCCAGTTAGTTCTCTCTCTGTCTGTCTCTCTCTTTCTCTCACTCACTGTCTCCAATTTGAAGATCAGGACATAAGCCCTCAACTACTGGTACAGTACCAAGCCTGCCTTGCTTGCCTGCCTGTTGCTTATGCTCCCCCTCCCCCTCCACACTATGATCATGGATTCTAACCCTTTGGAACCCTGAGCCCCAGCAAACACTTTCTTTTTTAAGTTGCCTCAGTCATGATGTCTTTTTACAGGAATAGAAATTTAACTAAGACACTGTCCCATGATATGGTTGGTGGTAGTGATGAGGTTTTAGATTCTTTCCTACCACTTGCTAGCTCTGAGAACCTGGGTAAGTGATTTTACCTCACTTTTATAACACTTATAAAAGGAATATAGTAAAGGGTTAATTTCTTGTTTTGAGAAGGTATTTAGATAGCAAAGTATAAAGTCATTATCATTTAATATTTCAGTGTAATACCTGTATCAGTAAAGAGCAACAGTGAGTTCCCCTCCTTCCAATATGTATATGTAGTTGCTTAATAGGCTGCAGAATTTGAAGCTATTTTGGGAGTGAGCAAGATAAACTTGCATTCTCTGAAGACAGATCTGGTAATCCTTCCTCAGTGAGAAGGCAGCCGCAGGTCCTTTTCTCCAAGAACAAATAGTCTTTTTTTTTTTTTTTTCTGTCCCTGAACCCTACATGAGTTTTGGACCTGGAGCTTGTGTATGGGGCTGGGTGGTAATTGAAAACCATTTGGATTTCACTGCAAAATATATTGTCCTTATTCCCTTTTCTCCAAAGAAGAATTTAATCTCATCAAATCCTTAAAATTCAATACTTTTGGAATCCTCACAAGACTTTGAAGAATGACTCTAGTTGCATGAAGAATTCTTCACCTTTCTTCCTACAGCTTCCTTTTGACATAGAAGTCCCTTTGTTTTTTCCTGCTATTGTCCCATTCTAAGGGGCCTAAACCTGCTCCCTTAATTTGCTTTTCTTAAGCATCTTAAGCCTGTTCCCATCTCCAACCAGTCTTCCCAGAAATCTCTTTTAAAACTGCTTCTAGAATTGTATTTAACACCACTTAACCCCACCTCCCACTCCCAGACAAATTGGTTTCTTCTTTCTTCACTTGTTCAAATAAACAAAAAACCATGAGAAATTCTTCCATGTGGGGACTACTAAAGCAATTTTCACTAGGAAAATGGTTGGTCACATCTGCAGTTCAAGAGGCATCGGTTGTTGGCACACACCCCTGTGAGCTTGGAATGACATATCTTTATAGCTAGAATTTTTTTTTAAAAAGTTCTTTTAAATGGAAGGAATTTTCCCTTTGTTTGATGTCTGAGATATTCTCAGAACAACACATTTTAGGGGATGGGTGTGTAGCTTTAATGAAAGAACATTTGATAACCACGTACAAGGAACTGGGTTCCATCCCAGCGCCAAACAAACAAGCACATTTTAACTGAGAAGGGGAAAAGATAGAAGCTGAGCTCTTAGATAAAAGCCCTAAGGGAGGAAGTAGGTTCCCAGGGCCAGAGGGTGGGGGTGGGGTGGAGAGTGGAGTGTGTCAATGAGGATCAACTGCTGACTTTTGTCCTTTGCCCAGTGTCCATCTGGCCCCAAGTTGTTGATTTGTGAGCATGAATGCTTCCTGCATTGTCCTGTTACTTTATCCCTGGCAATGAAGGGCAGGGGGAAAGAACAAGGGACAGCTGTTTGACATCCCACTTTAGCCGCTTTGCTGAGAACAGAGTGGAAAAAGAAATGCATTCATGTTTATTGAGCACCTGCTATCTGCCAGTTAACAGGAATGTCCACAACATATCAGTATTAGTCCATAGGCGGATATATGTGTGTATGCGTGTGTGTCGGGGGAGTGTTGAAATAACCCACCAAACAGATTCAGCCTGCTGGGAAAGAAGGGAAAATGCCAAAAGCCATACAGCAAGCTCACTTAGCCATCTTGTGCTCGTCATTATTATCTGCATTTCAACAGATGTGGAAACTGAGAATTAGACTGAAAGGCTCTCCCACAATCCCACAGCTAGTTTACGGCAGAGCAGGCTGAGTTCGGGTTCTCTTCTATTAGTGAGAAATAACACATCCTTCTTGTACCAGTATGGCATGCAAAACTGAGGAAAGGGACATGTCTGATTTCACTTGGGCATTTCTGTTAGTGGGTATCAGGTGTTAAACTGCAGGTATGTGTATTTCCAGAGGAACTCAATTAAATTAGGAAACACAATGGGATTGAATGCCTACTTCCTCCTTGGCAGCTGCCTATATGGGAAAAGTAGCAAAAGAATAAAAGGAGGAAAGAAAAGGAGAAAAGCAAGGTAGACAAAGGTATATATTTTTAGAGAGCTCAAAAGAATATATATATATATATATACTCTCCCCTGGAATTTATCTTAATGAGCAAGACTCAATCAATGGAAAGTGACAGATGGGATAATTTAATGTTCAACTTTCCTTGTCTGTTTCTTTGTATAAAACAGAACCAACTTTTTGATCTTTTTTTTTTCCTCAGCTGTAATATTCTGCTGCAGAAAGAAGATTGAACACCAAGTACCACATTAATATGTTATTGGCATCTTTCTTTTCATATCCTACATGTTGATTGTAAAACCATCCAGAGAGACTGATAGCTGTACTATATTACAGTTTCTCCATCTCAAATTAATTTCATAACAATACAGTAGAGCTAGATATCTATGCACCAAGAAGGGTCTCAAAGTAGCTAATATTCTTTTTCTTAAAATCCCTGGTTCTGGCTATTTTATTTATTGGATAACCCAGCTAGACTGTATTTTTTTTTCTGCTCTATTTCCAAATGCAGTAATTGCCACTATACCTGGAGGATTCCAGCCTGCATCAGGTCCCTCTATGTGTGTGAGCCCCGGGTGAACTGGACAACATACAGGAGGAGCAGAGGAACTGTGGATAAGGTGTGCAGTCCATGTCTACACATTTAAAGCTGCAGGGTACGTAGACACCACTTAAGCTAATAAGCACATTCAGGAGCAGGGGACCTGTCAGGGCGTTGCTTGGACCCTTTCCTCTTCCCACAGCTCTTTTCCCCCACCCTGAAGAGAGAACCTAAGAGCATTCTGTCTTTCCTGCTCTCCCTTGGGGAAAATGGTTGTGAGGGAGGAGCACAAGCACCCCCACTCCCCACCCACTGAGTCTTAGGACCTGTCTAGCTGCCACAAAGAAGTAGATACCAGGCTGGTCCTCTCCTCCTCTGTGTTGTCCAATATGTTGGCCACTGGTCACATATGCCCATTCAAAGAGAATTGACTTAAAATTAACTGAAATAAAAAATACTTAAAATTCAATCAGGTTAAAATTTAGCCTTTCAAGGCAGCTGGGGACACAGCTCAGGGGTACAGTGCTTTTCTAGCAAATCATCAGGGCCGGAGTCTAATTCCTGGTACAACCAAACAACAACAACAACAACAAAGCAAAAGGAGCCCTGTAGTGACCTCAAGGTTAGCCTGGAAATTTAGGGAAAACATTTCTCAAAAATAAAAGCTGACAGGAGGAAGGGGTGGGGATAAAGCTCTGGGACAGTGTTTGCCTAGCATGTGTGACGCTCTAGGTTAAACCCTCAGTATTGGAAAAAGAAGTTTCTTAGTCACAGTATATGTGTTTGCAGTACTCAGGAGCTACACAGGTAGTGACTATCATATTGAAGGATGCAGACAAATAATATTATTATCATTGAAGAAAGTTATCTTTGACTGCTTTTCTCTTGACTCCAACTGTGTCTGATCTTTAAAGAAGAGTAGAATAGTGATTAGTTTCTGAGAGCAAGGAGTACATTTCAGGACAGAATTTGTAGAATTTCCTTGTTCATTGCTACTGTTATTGTACAGTACATTGCTCTACGAAGGAAGCATCTTTGAATATGTAGTTTTACACAGAGCATTCTCAATTGTCAGAAAGAATTTAGGACACCTGTGAAGGTTGTATATTTTGTGAAGCATGTAAATAAAATAAAATGAGATATGGGAAGCAGGGCACAGATAGTTCAATGGGTATAAAACATAGCTAAACTTTTTCCCTCATCTATGTTCAAAATAAATTTCTCCGGTATCCTAATTTTTGTATCAAAAATGTGATAACAACAACTATGAAATTAATTCATAATTAAAAATAATCATCACCTAGAGTTCATATATTAGGCCAATATTTAACTTACTTGTTTATTCAACATATACTTTTAAGTACCTGGGATGTGTCAGACATTTTTTCTTGGCATTTGCTGGACATCAATAACTAAAAGAGATGCCTACAAAGCAGAAGCTTGCATAGATAAAGGTAGAAAGCAAACAGCAAACTCCATAAATCAGTAAACAAGTGGAATATGTGGGAATGTTTCTATGATAGTAGAGGATAATTGCTGGAGGTGGACAGGACATGTTCTCTTGGTGTTTTTAACAGAGTATTATCTAATTTTACAGGTGTAAAAGATTAAATCCAAGTTTGTCAAAATTCATGAATACCTCTACTCACATATAATATTGTATGGTGATAAGGCTGTACCAAGTGAAATACTTTCATTGAATGTTCATGGAACTTCCTTTTTGTTTTCCGTGTGTGTGCGTGTATGTGCATGTGTGCGTGTGTGCGTGTGTGTGTGTGTGTGTGTATGCATGTGTATGTGGAGGCCAGAGGAAAACTTTGGGCATCATTCCTCAGGAGCCCTACATGTTGATTTTGAGACAAGGTCTTTCACTGATCTGGAATTCACCAATTAATAGACCATTTGACAACTGAATCTTGGGAATCTACTTGTGTTTACCTCCCTATCACTGGGATTAAAAGTGTGTACCACCATGGCTGCCTTTTTGCATGGGCTCCTGGGCTCCTGGGCTCCGGGAGATTGGATTCAGGCCCCTTTGCTTGTTGCTTGCAAGGCAGAACATTAGTGAGCCACTACCCAAGCCCAGAACTTCCTGTTTTGGTGGCAATATGGTACTTTATATTCTTTTTTGGTCATACAATTTCTACTTTTGGGTTTATGGCAAACTTGGGATAGACTGGATTATTTTATAATAACAAAGAACTTCACAAGTCTTAGTGCCTTATAACCAAAGGACTATTTATTGTTTACTTTGTATGTATACAAGTTCACCAAAAGTGGAGCTGCTGTTTATAATAGCTCAGTACTTAAAATTGGGACAAGTGAGAACTGGGCACAACAGCTCAGGAGAGTGGGACCGGAAGATCATGAGTTTGAGGCCAGGTTGGGCTTCACAATAAGATCCCATATCAAGCCAGGTATGGTAGCACACTCCTTTAATTCAGCACTGGGGAGGGCGGATCTCCATAAGTTTCAGGACTTCCTGATCTACAGAGCAAGTTCCAGGACAGCTAGAGCTATACAGTGAGACACTCTCTCAAAAGAGCAAAGCTCCCAAATCAATAAAACAAGAATAATGCCCATCAATGTGAACAAATGTTGGATAAAAATGTAACATAGTCAGCAAACAATTGCATAGTTCAGAGAAATGAGGGTAAATGGGCTATATAATCCCTCACAATATGAGAGAATGTCATAAATAAAACAGAGTGAAAGAAACTGCTGTGCAGTGATCGTGTATGTCTTTAATCCTAGTACTCTGGAGGCAGAGACAGGCAGATCTGTGTAAGTTTGAGGCCAGCCTGGTATACAGAATAAGTTCCAGGACAGTCAAGGCTACAGAGATAAGCCCTCTCTTGAAAACCAAAAGAAACTGAAAGAAAGAAAGAAAGAAAGAAAGAAAGAAAGAAAGAAAGAAAGAAAGAAAAGAAAGAAAGAAAGTAAAGAAAGAAAGAAAAATGAACAAAGGAAGGAAGGAGGGAGGGAAGTAAGAAAGGAAGGAAGGAACCACACATTAAAAAATTGTACACAGTAGTCACAATTCTAAAATAGCCCTCCAAGACTCTATGAAGCTATTATGCATGTACCTTTTTCTGGTTCTTTAAGAAAGCAGTAAAGATTTATAGATGCAATGAAAGCTTCAAATCAGTTGCCTGAACAAAACGAAATTATATTCTGGTGATTTGAATCAATCTCATGTATTTTTAAAATGATGAAAACTTAAGTAGATAATTGGATTGAAATGTCAAAGAATACATTTAGAAAAGTGTGCACACACTTGTGTGTGTATGTAATTTTTACCACTCTTTAAAGATGAAAATAAGTTTGAACAGCAGAAAATAATCTTGGGCTGCTGACATGAAAAAAAAAAAAAACAACAAAAAACTGACATGAGAAACATTCTTTGTTGTCCTCAAGTAGACAGAGGTCTTGAGAGAAGAAATGTTGGTGGCCTCTCACTGCTGACACTGATCTCATTACTGTAACTGCAGTGGAATGAGTTCTGCCAAAACCAGTGAGCTTGGACATGAACCTCAAATCCTAAATGATATCACAGTTCTTGCTGCTTGCTGACACTTTTCTTTGAACCCTGTAGGGCCTCAGGAAAAGAATCCAGGTACATTGTCTTTGTATTTTGACCTACTGAAACAGAGATAATTGATTTCTGTAGTTTTATGCTGCAGAGCCTGTGGTAAATTGTTACTCAGCAATATAAAACAATCACACTGTGATTTGATTGATATAAAGCACAAAGCAGACAAAAGTAACCTATGATGATACAGATTACAATAGAAATGTTTGTTGGTATTTGGATTTACTAGTCATTTTCTTTACTTTTATGAAAATACACCCCATTATGCTTACCTTGTGTTCGCTTTTCTTTTTTTGGTTGTTGAGACAGGGTTTCTCTGTGTAGCTATGACCGCCCTGGAACTGGCATTGTAAACCAGGCTGACCTTGAACTCACAGAGATATGCCTGCCTCTGCCTCCCAAGTGCTGAGATTAAATGCATGTGCCACCACTTCCCAGCTTCACTTTTCTTTATGTATATTATACTTCAACAAATATGCAAAACATACATATGAAACATATATTTTGCTTCAAAACAACCAAAGGTATACGAGACTGTGTCATCATTTTGCAAATGAGTTATTTTATTTACAAATTTCCCAAAACACACTTGTAAAATCACCCTTATACTGGGCTTAAACAATTAAAATTTGGTATACAGAGTGTAGAGGAATATAGAGTGGCAGAGAAACACTTAAAGAAATGCTCAACTTCCTTATTCATCAGGGAGATGCTAATCAAAACGACCCTGAGATTTCACCTTACACCCATCAGAATGGCTAAGATCAAAAACTCAAGTAACAATACATGCTAGAGAGGATGTGGAGAAAGGGTAACCTTCCTCCATTGCTGGTGGGGAATGTAAAGTTGTACAACAACTTTGGAAATCAATCTGGCCTTTTCTCAGCCAATTAGGAATAATGCTTCCTCAAGAACCAGCTATACTTCTCCTAGGCATATATCCAAAAGATGTTCAAGTACACAACAAGGACATTTGTTCAACCATACTCATAGCAGCTTTATTTGTAAAAGCCAGAACCTGGAAACAACCCATATGTCCCTCAACGGAGGAATGGGCACAGAAATTGTGGCACATTTACACAATAGAATACTACTCAGCAATTAAAAACAAGCAAATCATGAAATTTGCAGGCAAATGGTGGGATCTAGAAAATAGCATCCCGAGTGAGGTATCCTAGAAGCAGAAAGACACACATGGTATTTGCTCACTTATAAGTGGATACTAGACATATAAAATAGGATAAACATACTACAGTCTGTACATATAAAGAAGCTAAGCAAAAAGGAGGACCCTGGGTAAGATGATCAATCCTCACTCAGAAAGACAAACGGAATGGAAATTGGAAGAAGGAGAAAATAGGAAACAGGGCAGGAGCCTACCACAGAGGGCCTCTGAAAAACTCTACCCAGCAGTGTTTCAGAGCAGATGCTGAGACTCATAGCTAAACTTTGGCCAGAGTGTAGGGAATCTTATGAAAGAAGGGGGAGAGAATGGGACCTGGAGAGGACAGGAGTTCCACAAGGAGAGCAACAGAACCAAAGAATATGGGCACAGGGGCCTTTTTTGAGACTGATACTCTAACCAAGGACCATTCATGGATATGACCTAGAACCCCTGCACAGATTTAGCCCATGACAGCTCAATCTCCAAATGGGTTTCCTACTAAGGGGAACATGGACTATCTCTGACATGAATTCAGTGGCTGGCTCTTTGACAACCCCTACCCCCGATTGGGAATCAGCCTTACCATGCCACAGAGGAGGACAATGCAGCCAGTCCTGATGAGACCTGATATGCTAGGGTAAGATGGAAGGGGAGGAGGACCTCCACTATCAGTGGACTTGGAGAGGGGCAGAGAGGTTGGGATTGGGAGGGAATGAGGGAGTGGCCAAGCTGGGACACAAAGTGAATAAACTGTAATTAATATAAAAAATAAAAATTTAAATAAAAAGATAATCTTTATAAGAAATTTAATTAAATTATTTTTACTTAAGATATTTAATAAGGTACACAAATATAAAAGATGATAGAAGAGAAAATGTTAAGTCAAAGTCAATGTTTATACAGGATTAATCTGTATTGTGTATTTTTTGGTATATTTTTGGAGATAAAGATCTCCAAGCATACAAAACACACTAGGGAATGGAATTATGTGGTAGCCAGAAGGAAACTTTTTTCCCTGCGATAATCAAATGATCACAAAGTGTTTTTAGTCCCGAACTACTTGAATCACTAATAACATGGAGCTGGAGATACAGCTCAGTTACTAGAATGCTTGCTTAGCATGCATGAAATCCTGGGTTTGATCACTAGCACTGCAAAAACTAGGCAGAGTAATAGACGTTTGTGGAGACAGGAGGATCAGAAGCTTAAAGTCGTCCTCAGCTAGATAGTGAGCTTGAGGTTTGAGATGAAACCCTTCCCCAAAAGTCAATAAATGCATAAATAAATTAAACAACCAAAAACATTAAAAAAATAGGAAGATAGAAAATATTGCAAAGCTTATGTGGAGACACAGTGACTTACTTAAGCCCCAAAAATGCTGGGATAGACATTCACCTAGGACTGTGATTTGAAGAAAGTGCCAGATATCTCTTTGGCTTCATTCATTAGGTACCAAATCCTGTAACAGATCCTTTTCGGGCATCATCCCTAATGTCTCAAGTATACGTTGCAAGGTACCTGATAAGAATCATCCACAATCTATAGGCAAGGAATGAAGGTGCTGGAAAGCCAAAGTTTTGCTTCAGGCTTCCAGCTAGAAAGGAGCAGGACTAACATCCATGACTTGCTTGCTTTGTCCCTGCAGTATGCTATCCACTCCTCAGGTGGGCTGATTGGAGCAGTCTAAATGATTCATTCATTACATTGAAACCAAATTTGGGGAACATCCCCTCCCCACAGTTCCCTAACCCTTAAATAGAAAGAATTGTTCTTTGGGTTATTTTCTTTGCCCATACGTACTTCAGGACACTGTCAGGGCACTGTTTAGAATGTGGGTGAGTGGGACTAACCTAAAAAGCAAGATGTTGTCTCTGGAAGGAGGTTAGGTAAATAGTTCTTAATTTTTCTCAGGGTGACTGGCTGCCCAGTTGTCCAATCTCCTCCTGAGGGCTTGGCTGAGCCTCGCTTCTAATATTACAGGCTTTATTATACGAATTTCAGTTTGCTCTCAATATGATGCCTCTGAAGAGATTATATTAATAACCTTGATCCAAACACTGTAGACATGGAAAGTGAAATCCAATCTCTGCTCAGGAGATTCCAGTCCTCAAGACAGGAGGGCCAAGCCATCATCCAATTGCAAAAAACTCACAATGGAGGCAGCTGACTCCAGCCTGGACTTGACTTGGAATTCATTGAATACTCAGGAGTTAGTGAGAGACCTGACCTGGGGTCCACTTTCCAAAGCACTCAGGTTACTGAGATTAAAGAGCAGTCTGCAGCGCTGACCAACAGCCCAGCAGGACTTCTGTGAAGGAAGGGCAGGAAAAAGACTTGCTCACAACACCTAATTTCTTTGGCTTCAGTTCTGATACTCTTTTACGTAAATGGTCTCTCAATATTCCCAAGAGGGAGCTCTGCCTTGTTACCAGTTTTAGTACAGATGCAATTCAGCCTGATTCTCCCACCCTCATGTTTTTGTTTTATTTATTTAGACTGCTTTTTCTAGACTGATAATATATAGCACAAAAGATGTTTGCAAAATAAACTGATGTATGTATAATTTTTAATATATTTTTAAATTTAGTACAATCTATTCTGTTTGTATCCCAGCTGTAGCCCCACCTTTATCCCTCCCAGTCTCGCCCTCCCTCCCTCCCTCCCTCCCTCCCTCATCTCCTCCCATGTCCCTCCCCAGTCCACAGATAGGAGAGGACCTCCTCCCCTTCCATCTGACCCTAGCCTATCAAGTCTCATCAGGACTGTCTTTCTTCTGTGGCCTGGTAAGGCTGACCCCCCTCAGGGGGAGGTGATCAAAGAGCCAGCCCATGAGTTCATGTCAGAGACAGCCCCTGTTCCCCTTACTACGAAGCCCATATGGAGACTGAGCTGCCATGGGCTACAACTGTGCAGGGGTTGTAGAAATAGAAGATATCAGAAGATGGAAATATCTCCCATGCTCATGGCTTGGCAGGATTGACATAGTAAAAATGGTCATCTTACCAAAAGCAATCTACAGATTCAATGCAATTCCCATCAAATTATCAACACAATTCTTTACACACCTTGAAAGAAAAATTCTCAACTTCATATGTAATAATGAGAAACCCAGAATCACTAAAACAATCCGCTAAACAAAAGATCTTCTGGAGGTATCTCCATCCCTGATCTCAAGCTGTACTATAGAACAACAGTAAATAAAAACTGCATGGTACTGGCATAGAAACAGGTTGGTGGATCAATGGAATCGAATAGAAGACCCAGAAATAAACTCACACACTTATGGACACTTATGGACACCTGATTTTTGACAAAGATGTCAACACCATACAATGGAAAAAAGAGCATCTTCAACAAATGGTGCTGGTCTAACTAGATAGCTAAATGTACAAAAACGCAAATAGATCCATACTTATCACTCTGCACAAAACTGTATAATTTTTATAAGGCACATATCTCCCTGATCATTGAATGGACTTTTCTTTGTCAGTGATCAAGTGATTGATGACATTTGTGTTGAACAAAAATGGTTTTCTGTTGCCATCCAACTTGAAAATATCTTTGTTTAGGATGTTGTGGTATAAACCTCTAATATGGATGATAAATCATATCAAGCTATTTCCCCAGACTTCAGTCAACAGAGAAAATTGTCTGACCTGCTCACTGGACTCACAAGTGCCCTGGCAAATTATGGTTATTAGCTTGCTACAGCCACAGCATCTTAGCCTCTCCACTGCCATGAGATTTTGCCCTTGATATGAGAGCTAGAATCTCTCTCCATTTGGTAGTTCATTATCTGACTCTCTTCTCTAAGACTCCTAAAAACAGATGTCAGCTTCTGCTTCAACTTTCTCCCAAACCGCTGATCAGATCAGGAACTTTGGAAAAGAATTGGGGTGAAATGCAAAACATCTTTTATGTTTTTGAAACCATGTTTATCACAGTCCTTCTTTTCTATTCAAAAAGTGGCTTCTTGGGTTGATCTAAAACAAAACAAAACAAAACAAAACAGCTATTTGTTCTCTGGCTGGTGTAGAGGCATAAACATGGACCCACTTTACAGTAATTATCTCAGAAATTGAGGGTACCTCAGAAAATTCAGATTAGGATTTGGAGCTGGAAAGAGTTGGGGCACTTTTGGATAACATCATGAACAAAAAAGAGACTGGGTATGCTGAGGAATACAAAAGAAGATATGAACATAGTTCCCAGGACTCCAATGTATCACGGAGATCCTTGCACATCAATGTTTATTGCAGCACTTATTCACAATAGCAAAGTTATAGAATGAGCCTAGGTGTCCAGCAACAAATGATTGGATATAGAAAATACAGTATATAATATGTATGTGTATTTACACACACACACACACACATATGTGTGTGATGAAAATTTATTTACCTACGAAGAGGAATGAAGTCATGTTATTTACAGGAAAATGGATGCAATTGAAAATAAGCATAGTAAGAGAATCAAGTTAGACCGAGAAAGACAAATATCACATTGTTTCCCACTTGTAGTTCATAGATTTTATACATAGTCATATGAAACCATGTAAGCATACATAACATGAAAGTAAATGAGAAACTGCCTAGGAGGAGGAAGGGTGTTTATTAATAGAAAGTGGGAGCGAGAAAACAGGGATGAGGGAGAATATGTTCAACATACAACACATAGATGTAAGGAAACTTGAACAAATGAGCCAAAAACTCAGTTCTGTCATCAGGAGTTTCTCTTTCTGCAACTGAGACAGAAAGACTATGGTTGGGCTGCCAAGCTCTTCAAGGCACCCTCCCAGAGTTGGCTACCACTCCCTGCCACACACACAGCTTTTATTTGCTATCCTCAGGTTCTTTCCTTTTGACCTTATTTATTTACATTGATAGTAAATTCTCTGAAAATGTGTTCTTTCTGTTGAAGATATTTGGGTTCCTAATAGGAGACTATGGACAGGGAAACATCTATCACCACTCATGTCTCCTTGTTCTTCTGAGATATTATCTGATAGTGATCTCTGTGGCTGGAAAGAAGCAAAAAGGCAGTTAGCATTGGTATTTCCATATAAGTAGGGACACTGGCTAAATTCTTCCAGCCCCCATAGACCTAATTTCCTCACACATGTAATGAGGAGAGGAACAGATGCCTTGAAGGATTGTAAAAGCTCAGTCATTATCTGTGAAAGTATCTGGTAAACAGACCAATTTTTTTTCTTTCTTTTTTTTTTTTTAACTTCAAGGAATTTTTAAATGCATCTAGAATCCAAGGTCTACCCATCCAGAAAGTTATTACTGAGTACAAGCGATGAAGTTTGGTTATGGCACCTCTCAGAATAAGCATCATGACATTCCAAAGCTATGTATGTATTACATTGTTCTGTCTAACAGTTTCTCAATCTCTATTTCTTCCTGTGAAAATTCCAATCTCTATTTCCTTCAGTGTCCTTTTCAAAGAATGATAGGTTATTGAATACACTGCAGTGAGCAGTGGACTGGGCATTTACTAAGAGTACTAAGTACTTCCTTCTCCATTACCTTCAAATTATCTTCCTGCAACTGCAAGCCTGTGTCATGTGCACACGCACCCCTCGCCACAATCCCTCTTCCACTTAACGTGTGGATTTATCTAAGGCTCTGGGTTTTATATTTGGAAAAATAATGTTTCACAGACTCCTGGTCATACCCAGACACTCCGGATTGGTGTGAGGATCATAACGGCAAGAGTTACTCCAGGTTGTGCAATCAGAGAGACCTGGATTCAAGAACTAGTTAGTTTTAGTTGCATGGCTATAACAACAAATCCCATTGTCCTTATTTGTAATGAACTCATTAGATCACTAGGTATGTTGAGATGATATATGTATGTGGTTTAATACTATATCCAACACATAAGTGATATTTAGCCCAGGAGCTGCTGGCATCATTTGCTAAGCATTCTGGTGTTAACCAACAGAATATGTCACCAGAGCATGCCATCCCTGATCACTGGGGTTGGCACGCTTGCTTACATGTTCACTCCTTCCCTCACTCACTTGTGGCTGTATTTATAATGCTTCATTAAGCCATTCCAGCCATAATTTGTCTCTTTTCATTGAAGGTCTAGACATCATCTTCTCCTTCAGCTAGGTTATTTTTTTAAATAAGATGATACCCATTAACACAACATTCTTCAGTGTAGAAGATGAATCTCAAAGTGCCTTTTACCAAGCTCTAATGTTCCAGGTCTCTGCAATTTAATGCCATTTAGTGAAATGTGGATTTTGAAAAATATGGATAAAACAAGTAAGTCCCTTTCCAGACTATTCAATAATGTTCAGTGCATGGCTTTAGGAGCCTGTCTCTATCTTATCAAAATTCATTTTCTTTTAGTCTGTAACATGCATTTTTTTTTTCAAAATTTCCTGACTTATGTTTATAAGACATTCCCTCCCTGGCTCATCTGGCTTCTGAAGGATCCTTTTCCTGTACATATAACTTGGGCCTTGAGGATTATGGCCTCCATTTTGACCTATGATATATTTTTTAACATTTTTTAAAAATTATCCAAAATAAGACCTCCCATGGTGACCAGTCAGTAATGAGTGAAGAGGGAATGAATTCCTCTCTTGTTGAGATCCCAGCATGTGAAGCAAATGGGAGACTCTGGGCCAGGTAAAGCTACTCTTGCTTTTATTCTCAGTTCCCGATCTGCTGGAGGTCTGTTCTCAACACTACTTTTCTGCAGTCTTTCAATTTTGCTTTTCCCGTGCCAGTCAGTAGAATTCCAAAAGTTCATTTTCAGATTTCTATTTTATTCATGTGACCTGAGAGAGAGTTTTGATAGAGTTTTTCTGTGTAGTCCTGGCTCTTCTGGGACTGGATCTGTAAACCAGACTGGCCTTGAAATGAGAGCTCTGGCTGCCTCTGCCTCCCAAATGCTGGATGAAAGACTTGTGTCACCATGGGCCAGTCCAAAGAGTTTACTTCTCATTAAAATTGTTGCTCTGCTTTAAAAACATTTGATTATTGTAATTATTTTTATTACTTCTTGGCCTGCTTGTATGCAAGTGTACCCCGTGTATGCAGTGAGCACAGAGGCCACCAAAGGGTGTAAGATGCTCTGGAACTGGAGTTACTGGCAGTAGTGAATCACATGATGTGGGTGCTGGGAGTTGAACCAGAGTCCTCTGCAAGAGCAGTTGTTTTAACCACTGAGCCATCTCTCCAGCTCCTTTCTCTGTTTAAAAAAAAATAAAAGATTTTAAGATTTATTTTGATTTCATGTGCATGTTTCGGTAGCATGTGTATGTGCACCTGTGTATGCAGGACCCTTCGAAGCCAGCAGGAATCACTGGAAACCCTAGTACTGGAGTCATAAACCTTTGTGAGTTACAAGGTGAATGCTGGGAATTGAACCCAGGTCCTTTGCTAGAGCAGTAAGTGTTCTTAAACATGGAACTATCTCTTCAGGCCCCCCATTCTGCTTTTTTGACTCAGTTTCTAGGGGTTGGTCATGTTTGGTAGTGTCCAGAAAGAGTTTGTAACACACACACTCATACACATACATACTCACAGAAATACACACACATATAAGCATACACTACACATATACACACCCACTCGCACACAGCACACACACATATACATACACCACCCACTCACAATACACTTCCAAATACACACTCACACAAATACACAAACACACTCACACACATACCCACATCCATAAATACACGCACACCCCACAAACACAAACAAACCCATGTGTGAGCGCGCCCTCCTCTCCCCAACAGAGTTCCTCCTGAGTCAGATCTTTAAGGGTCTAGTGCCACCTTATTGTTTTATCAAGGGGAGCAACTGAATCCCAGCGCTTTTGAGTGACTCACCCATGGTCACGCAGCGAGCTAATGCAATTGTCTTGGCCTTTAACATCATGTACTATCTACCTTCCCGCTGTAAATTAACCAGCCCAGGAATTAGCTGATGGGGTGTGTGTGTGTGGGGGGAAGCTTGCTCAGTTCTGCCTCATGCAGGCTTGAAGGCAAAACTGACCTTGTGTTTCAATCCTAACTGCTGTGGTTGGACCAGCTGCTCAAATTGAAACCCCTCTGGCTAAATCGGCTATTACCTTTTGAAAGGAGTAGAGCTGAAAACAGACTGTCAAGAGTTTCAAAGAGGCTTGGATTGTCAGCACTCCCCTTCTCTTGCATACAACTCTTGGCTGTTCTCCCTCTAGCTCCCCAAGTCTCTCTCTCCTACCAGCTTTGACACTATCCAACCAGAGGTTTAAACATCACAATCTTCCTCCTGTTTTGCTGATTTTTTTTTTTTTTTGGAAATTGTCATGAATCTGTGCCGTATTCCTTCATGTGACTGAATGGATCCACCAAAAGACATCAGTAGAGAGAGAGAGAGAGAGAGAGTGATAGAGAGGGTCAGAGGACAAAACCACTTTGGCTCCCCTTAGGCCCATGCCAGCTACCCATCATCAGTATGTTAGTAATGGGAGGGGGGGGCAAGAAGATACCAGACTGAAGATATTCAGAGTCAAAATCGATAGAGAAAGGTCTGCTTTTCCAGGAACCCAAAGTAGATTAGTTAACTCACCTGAGAAACCCAGTGAGGTAACTATGAGCCTCAGTTTTTGTAGATGAGAAAAAACGAGGCTCTGAGGGTGCTCGGTGAGCTCAAGTTGAACTCCAGAGCCATGTGCTCTCCAGAGCTTTCCTCTATCCTCTTTAAGAAGTCTCACTTGAGATTGGACTCATTTTTACTGTACCGGTAAACCAGCTTGCTATTTTATGCATAGAAGCCGGGGATGCAGAGAAGTGAGCTGACTGAGGAGCGGAGGCTGTGGTTGCTGCAGGCTGGCACGCTATCAGTGTAAAAACCCTGCACAGACTGACTTCCATTCATTATCAGCAAGAAAGGGAAACGGCCCTGGTCCTGAAAAGCTTTAACACTGAAGAGGTTACTATTAACCCTATCCAGTGTGTCTTTTACTTCAGGAACACACACTCCTTCAGTATATAAGCACCCCAGCATTACCCTCCTCTTTTTAATTACCTGAGCCCCGGGTTTTAGCAGGCTAGAAATCAAAGCTCTGTGTTTTGTGAGGGAAAACAGGACTGCAGAGAGGGATGTGTATAACACATCCAACCTGTTTATAATATTAAAGCTCGAGCTCCAGAATAGCGTTTCATTAAGTACTGCTTGCTGTTCATTCAGTTTGGAGAGACACATAAACACAGAAATGAATTGGCTCTACCATTTGCATGCTTTCAGTCTTTGTGATCAGAATTGCTTATTATTGAAAATATGAGCGTTTTCAAAAAATTATAACAGCTGGATAAACGGGGTTGAAGTGAATACTCAGGATGAGGGGAAAACATATTGTTCTACGCTTTATAGTAAATGGTACACACTCTCTTTAATATTGTTTTCACTATTTCTATTCTAATTTGAACAGAGACCCTGCTGTTGCTAGTGTATTGCCAGCCCAGAACAAATGTAGCTGCTGTGATCCTGAGCTGCTAATGCCACAGGATGCTATAGAATTTCATTCTGAGGACAAGGAATCCAACTTTCTTACACTGCCTGTGGCATTTTGGTTCTTGAAGCAGACAAGTAACCTTGGTCTTGGCATTATTAGATCAGGAAAGCGTTCTTTGAATCTCATTAACCTTGCTGTCTTAAGCACGGAGGACAAAAAAAAAAAAGCCAGTGAGGAAGTGGTTTCCCTGGCCTACTAGGTGTTCTTAGCATCCTATCCTAGTCATGAGGTGGTAGGAAAGTAGGGCAGAGAGGACTCAGAGGCATCAGGATTACATATGAAAAAAGCGGGTGGCTGAAGGAGCCTAACCTCTTCCCACCTGGGCTGTTGGTACTTGAGCAGAGCAACCTGCAATTTGCAAGTGTGGGAAAAAGTGATAGTGACCTAGAAGGGGTCATTGTGGGGAGACCTGGGATTTTTGAGCCTGGGATCTCTCCTTGCCCTCTATCCCACTTCCATTCTCAAGAGTGCCATTGTCTTTCTTAGTGGTCTGTCACTATTTCTGTCACTATCCACGTGTCCCTAGTCCACTCCTTTGTTCTGTGACAAAAGAATCTGGCCTTCTCAGTGGGTCTCCTGCTTCTAACAAAGGACTCTTGCCAGGGCTGCCTGCCTGTTGTCTTCTCAGGCTCTAGCACCCAGTGAAGGGCTTCCCGTTGTCTGCATAGTATACAAGCCAGGCTGACCTCTGCGCTCTCTGAATCATCAACCTTTTTGTTGACAATTATTAAAGGACAGTTCTGTGAAAAATGCTGAAAACCTCACCACATTGTGGAATCAACCAGAGGCTCTGCTCAGACTGCGCTGTCCTCTTTACCTTCCAAGTACTGAATCTTCTAAGTGGTCATACCCACTGCAACTAAAGTTGCTCCAATGAGATGGGAAAAAACAAAAACCTTACAATTTAGCCTGTTCTCTTGCTCTTTGCCTCCTGTCTTAATATCTTTCTGGAAGAAATGCTTTTGTGTGTCTAACCTGCAGTCTGCAGGCAGCCTGCTGAGAATAGCCATGAATGTTGTCTAAGACAAAAATGATAAAGTTGCTTAAAACATTATGAGCTAGGTGTGGGGACCCAGACCTTTAATCCCAGCACTCAAGAGGAAGAAGCAGGAAGATCTCTATGAATTCGAGACCAGCCTAGTCTACATAGGAAGTTTTAAGCTTTCCAGGGCTACATAATGAGAACAAATCTCAAAAGAATACACATTTCACATTTAGAGATTTTGTGTGTGTGTGCTATTAAGTTCTTTCTCTCTCTTTTTTGAGACAGAGACTCTTGCACCTCAGGTTGGACTCAAATTCAGTATTTACTTTTTAAAGACAGGGTTTCTCTATGTAACGTTGGCTGTCCTGGACTCACTTTGTAGACCAGACTGGCCTCACACTCACAAAGATCTGCCTGCTTCTGCTTACCAAGTGTTGGGATTACAGGCATGCAGCACTATGCTGGGCTAGTATTTTATTTCGTCCTGTGTGTTCCTGTGCGTGTGCAGTGTGTGTGTGTGTGTGTGTGTGTGTGTGTGTGTGTGCGCGCGCGTGCTATTCTGTTTGTGTGGAGGTGAGATGGCAATTTGAGATAACTGGTTCTCTTCTTTCACCATGTGTGTGGGTCCCAGGGATTGAACTTAGTCAGGCTTGTCAGCGAGTGCCATCTGCCTGACCCCCATGTATCATTGTCTCACAAACATGAAGGTGGTGGCAAGGAAAAACTTGCAAATGGAAATCTTCTCCACTGAATTGTATATATTTACATTGGCATGTTAGTAGAGTACTGTATCTCAATAATTGCAGTTTACTTCCTTTGGCTCTGTAGAGACAAACCTGACCAGCCCTTCCTGTAATACATTGTGAATGTGCTTGGCTGTTTGCGCATGGGTCTTTATATCTGTACACAGGTTTCTCTTTTACACTTTGAGGAAATCCTGATTTTCCTGGGTGTTGCTCACCACCTCCCTCTACCTGCCACCCAAGGTAATTTTCTTTCCCACGTTCCAATCCCTGTTCATCCTTCTTAAACAGAAATTCCATAATGGGTAGCCGAGGACTCGAATGTGGGAACCACCAGTTTCAGAAAGTATTGTCTTAGGGATGTGCTGGATGTCGTTAGAATGGTGCCATGGTGACAGTGGGAACTTTATATTCTATCATGACGGGAGCTACTTACTGTAGCCAAAGAGGCCACTGTGTGGGTAGCCATAAACATAATAATCCCTGTAGCTTCAGGGTTTACATGCTTACCTGCCCTCGGTGGGGAATAGCTCCTACTCCGTAGTCAGAGCAGACGCAGGGGAGCTTTTGGGGGGACTGAGGTCGATCTTTTGTACTGAAGCATCCAGTTCTTTTATACAGCTTTGCTCCTGGAGTTCAGGGTCAGAGGTGCAAGAATGCCACCAATGCGGGATTTCCAAGAATGCAAGAGATACACTACTCTGGAAACCTGCATCAGCTAGACAAAGAATCCCTTAAGTACAGCCGGGACTGGGGGTTCTGAATAGAAGGGCAGGGCCACAGCTGTAAAACGACCTGATAAGGACCCCTTCCTTCTTGATTCAACTAGCCTCAGACTCATTTGTGACACAGGTAGGCAAGGGTTGCAGGGAAGCAACACCTGGTATTTGGAGCTGCCAGGTTTCCACATTGCATCGTCACGTCAGCCTTCTTGGTTAATGTGGAGGCAATTATTATTAGTCTTATGTGACAGAAAAGGAAACTGAGCAGCAGGAGGGGCAAGCTATTTATCACGCCACAGTTTCTGTAAAGACGTGGAAAATTTCCAAGGACTCCTGGATCAGTACTCTGCATGCTGTTTCACCATCCAGAGCTCAGCAAGGGAGATAAGGTTCTGGAGAGAGAAATATCCCTATACTAGCATTCAGCTTCCAGCATCCTCTTCCAGTGACCCCCAAAGCCAGTGGTATTACTTTGAAACGTTGCTGCTGCTAACCCACAGTGTTTTTTGTTTGTTTGTTTGTTTGTTTGTTTGCATCACTTGGGCTGGGAGTGCACGCTCAAGAATGGAAACTCCTGTGTGTTCATGCGCTGCGAATTCTCCTATTCCTCACATAGGGAACATCTGAGTCCCAAGTTGTCAGGGACCTTATTCGGAAGGAATATGCATTCTTAAATCCCCGAATCCCTGTTTGCCCAGCTGAAAAGAGCCTTTTAGATACCTGTGTTTAATAATAAACACATATGTATTTATTAAGAGACATTCTAATTATGAAAAAAAAGAGAGAGAGTGAAAAGGTTGGATAGTGCCTAGGTTTCTGAGAATAAATCCTGGTGCCGTGCTGTGTGACCTTGGGTATATATCTAATTTTCTCTAGGCTTCAGTTTCTTCATACGTCACAACACCTCGGGTAAGATGGTCTTACTCTAAAATTGTGTGTCACTATATATTCATTCATTCATTCATTCATTCATTCATTCAATAAATGGTAGTGAGTGAAATCTTTTTGCAGGAAGTGGGCTTGGTGCAGGGGATTCAGCAAGGGGAGAGGAATAAGAGCGAGTGTAGTTGGAAAATGCTCAAAATCCCCCATGTAAGCTTCAGTCATGCTTTATTTCCATGCTGACTTACCTTTTCAGAAAATACTCCCTCTTCCGTTGCAGAATGGAAATTGGCAAAGAGAGAGGGAAAAGGGTCCAATTTGCGCCTTTGCTATTTTAAGAGAGGATGAGATTAGGAGCCAAAGTGGAGTGATGCGCTCTCTGCAGTGACCTCCGTTCTCCCACACAGGAGAAAACCCACGTCTTTTGCTTGTGAAGTGGCTGGGACTCTTGGGTGCGAGGCATTATTATATAAATTCAAGCTCGCTCCTGATCCTTAGTACCCTGAGTTGCCTGAAGGGAGGAAATGGCACTGTCTGCGTTTGCAGCCCGGGAGCTCCGGCCGCCACTGCAACCAGAGCAAGGAGCCCGCACCACCTGTCCCCGCCGGCATTCCAGAGTAGAGGCTGAATTGGCAGCAAGCTGGCCAGGGCGGGTCGCCGCCCCAGTCCTTGCCGGCCCTCCTAGGGGTGTGTCTCGGGGATTCAACTGCCCGCCGCTCCAGGACAAGCCCCCAAAGGCATTTTCTTCCTTGGCGGGAGCCTTGCGCGCCCTGTTCTTAGCGCTGCTGTCTCGAGGCCGCCGCAGGCGGATGCACGACCTCAGGCGACGCTGGGACCTGGGCTCCCTCTGCCGGGCCGTGCTCACTCGGGGCCTGGCAGCCGTGGGCCACTCAGTCAAGCACGTGCTCAGCGCGATCTTCTCCAAGATCTTCGGTCCCTTGGCCAGGTACATTGTGGGTGAAAGTAAGGCTCTCGTTCTGGGTCCTGGGCTAGCAGGGGCGGTGGGAGAAGGGAAGGCAGCTGGGAGCGGAGGGAAAAGCTTAAAGTTCCAGTGAGACGGTGGTGGCCGGGCTGGGGGACTTGGGACCGGTTGAGTAGGCAACTGTCCGCGATGTGGCTCCCTTCACGCTGTTCGCGGGAAAGGGCTGCGCGGCTTCTGTTTGCAAAGTCCAGCAGCCCGTGGGCTCCTTCCCTTTCCCCCAGGGGAACCCCTAAGCTCCAGCTCACTTCTAGAGGGCACCCGGTAGTCAACTGGACAGGCGCCAAAGGAGCCCGCGTTTAGGGTCTGCGGCTCATGCACGCGGGTAGGACAGGGGTCCCGAGCCCCGGAGAGTCGCGTGGGCCAAGCGGGATGGGGACGGGAAGAGGAGAGAGGTGAGCGGGAGGCACCCGGTGCAGGGTAGGGTGGTTGTGAGTTAGGGAGACCAGGACAGGACGGATCCTGCGGGAACCGAGACTCCGCAGATGGGACATAGGGTTTTTCCGCGGGGGAGGCGGCCGACCGCCAGCGGGATGGAGTCGGGGTGAGGGGGGTTGCGGCAGAAGCCACAGCGCTGAGCCTGCCGGGAAGGAAGGAAGCGGGGAAGGGCGCCGCCGCCGCCTTAGTGGAGTACTCCGTAAGGACGGGAGTGGAAAGGGGCACAACGGTGGCGCCACGGGGAGGGGGCAGTGCGGGAGCGAGGCGAGCGCGGGCCAAGCTGCGGGATTGACGTAACGAACTTGGGTTTCCCCCAGCGTCGGGAACATGGATGAGAAATCCAACAAGCTGCTGCTGGCTTTGGTGATGCTGTTCCTATTTGCCGTGATCGTCCTCCAATACGTGTGCCCCGGCACAGAATGCCAGCTCCTCCGCCTGCAGGCGTTCAGCTCCCCGGTGCCGGATCCGTACCGGTCGGAGGATGAGAGCTCCGCTAGGTTTGTGCCCCGCTACAATTTCAGCCGTGCTGATCTCCTGCGCAAGGTAGACTTCGACATCAACGGCGATGACCTGATTGTGTTCTTGCACATCCAGAAGACTGGGGGCACCACTTTTGGCCGTCACCTGGTGCGCAACATCCAGCTGGAGCAGCCATGTGAGTGCCGCGTGGGGCAGAAGAAATGCACTTGCCACCGGCCGGGTAAGAGGGAGACCTGGCTCTTCTCCAGGTTCTCCACTGGCTGGAGCTGTGGGCTGCATGCCGACTGGACCGAGCTCACCAGCTGCGTGCCCGCAATGGTGGATGGCAAGCGCGACGCCAGGCTGAGACCTTCCAGGTGAGTCTTTGACTACATCTCAGAGGGTCCCCTAGGTGCGGTCACTGACCTGGGCCTCCCTGAACCAGGGGCAGGAGTTGTCTGCAGTTGCTGTGGACCCTGTGCACACCTTAGCGCCCTGAGGGTTGAGTCTCTGCCTATTTCTGTAATGCTGTGGTGCATTACAAGAAGAATTTGGGCTCCAGCCCAGGAGAGCCTTTCTGCCCATCAGAAGGTTGGCCTGCTTGGTGGTTGGACTTGAGTGTGGGCAAAGCGGCCTGGCTGCCTGTGAAGTCCCCCAGCAGCAGCTGGGACTGGGCACTACCCTCTGAGCACTTGAAAGCGCTAAAGAATTGTGTTTCCCATGCAGAGTCTCTGGGCCCACCCTCTTCTCTCCTTTGCACCTGATTCCAAAGCCCGCTGCTTTTATTCCCTCCCCTCTTCCTGCTCCAGCATTTTCTTTCCCCTTTTAGTTTCTGACGTTCTCTAGTGGAAAAGTCTCTTCCCATTTTGTTTGCTGTTGGTTATGCCTTCCTTCTTTTTTTTTTTTTTTCTGGTCTTTCTCTTGTCTATTGTCCGTCTCCCTTTCCACTTTTCTTCTCTCTTTCTCACCTTTCTGTTTATTTCTTCTTTCCCTAACTTCTACTGCCTCTCAACCTCAGGCCCCACTTTTCCCTGGAGAGTGGGTATCATTCTGTTTCCTGACACTCAGGGAGGGAGAGCTTCTAGTTCTCATCTTGTGCCCCTCACTACTGCTCATATTCAAAATGTCCATAGTACTTTTCGAATATAAGGGGCACCTTGCCTGCTCAGTGACTAGCTGGAAAGTTGCTTTGGACCCCACCTAGGGCTCAGAAGCCTCAGAAGTGCTAGCAGCTTTGTCTGAGGCTCAGAAATTCCAGAGCTCAGGTTCTGGGCCACTGGGAATGATGCAGAAAAAGCTGATTCATGGATAATCTGTAGCCACCAGGGCATTTTCTTCCCTCCAGCTGCTATGGCCAGTTTCTGGAGGTCATGGGATGCTGTGAAGTGGACAAAAGGAGCTTCTTTGGAGTAAAATCCAACTAGGGCTGTTGTTTTGCTGAGATCTTGAAAACAAAACTGGGCTGGGGAAGTGGGTCTATGAATGGGTTTGGTTGCAGGGAGTGAAATTGGGATCTTCTGCCGACAAGGCCATGGTCATATGTGTCTTACTTTGCCCATTTTGTGACTTCACAGGCTCTCAAGGGTGCTGCTGAGACTTGGACCCTTCTTGCCTTTCATATCCCATGCTCACTCAGGTTTCTTGGCTAAAATGGTATTTTGCAGGTGACTGTCAAGGATAAACTGTGTAGCTTCTTCTGTCTAGCTTCAGCAAAGGAAACCCCCGATTTTCTGGTCACAACTTCAGTTTACAGTGGCTTTTCTGAAAGACCATAGTCTTGGCAAAATTCTTTGTACTTTCATTTCCTTTTTACACTACCAGATTTGTTTTCCTGTTCCAAGAGAACCTTGGCTACAGGATGGCTGAGTCTCAGTTCATGGCAAAAATTGTGTAAGTCATTGTCACAGCAGCACTGTGGTGTTTAAGAAAGTGTTCTCAGATCTGACAATACTGTAAAAGATCCTCTTATGGTAGCTAGCTTGTAGGTATACTAAGGGATGGTGATCAAAACAATGTTTAGGGCAGAAACAGACTTCCATAACAGTGGTGTGGAAGTAAAAGAGAAGGCTTGCCTGCCATAGAAGCTATAGCTTTGTCAAGTGTTATGTATGGCATGTGTGACTTTATCATTTCTTTTGAGCTTGTAAGTCAGAATGTGATATCTGTAAATGTAATATTAGTGTGGTCTGAATTATCTACTTAGTAGGCATTGTCCTTTGACAGGTTTCTTCAGATGTAATCTGTAAGGTAAGCAGGACCCATTGAAGCCTCTTGGATTGTCCCCAGATGAAGCAAAATTATAATGCAATGTAATTTTGTTGTGCAATAAAAGGGTGATAACACAGTGCATCTAGTCCAATCAAAGAAGAATCACATTTGGAAAAGTCAGTTGATTATACAGTATTTATAAAAATGAAGTAAAATTTCCTAAAGAAATAAAATACCACCTCAAGGGCATCTTTATTATTTCACTTTTTTCTACCCATCTCCAGAATTATTCCATTATACCCTGAGGTATCCAGAATTTTCCAGAATGTTGAAAGATCCCTGCTTGCAGGATGAGCTCTGATAATATGAATGCATCACGTGTGATTGCACATGGGAGATGAAAATTTAGTAGTTGAGGCAACTGCATGGCTAGTATTCCTGAGGTGAGATAAAGGTCTCAGGATTACAAAATAAACCTTTGAACTTCCTAGGAGAGCAGCCTGTGTGGAGAGAACATTCTATTTTGTAATGAGCTTTCAAATTGTCCTCTTATTTCTATGGGAGCATGTACTATCTTTTGGAAGAATGCAGACAGGACAAGAATATTCCCCTTTATCAGAAGACAGTGAAATCCAAAGAGGCTGAATGACTTCTTCAAGGTCATTGAGGTCTTCAGTGACACAGAATAAATCTGACACCAGTTCTGTCTGACTTTGATATGTTGACTATATTTTGATGAATAGTTTGACCCAAACAAAAGGAGGTATTTCCTACTAGTGATTATAAATGTTGCCTGGTGTCACTTTCACCTCCATTATTACTGTTATCAGCCATTTTACACTTGTAGCTTTAAAGGAATGGTTGGGCCACCGTTGACAGCCTGATCCAAGAAGAATGGATTTTTGTTCCAAGGAAGCCTTACTCTCAGCAGTAGGTCTTGGGGATAGATTTTTGTGTGCCTTTTTTTATGTTGGAAATTTTTGTAAAGCTAAACAGGATGAGACTAGAATGGAGGTATGATTCGTGGGTGCCAGAAGTGGCCACCTTCTGAGCGTGAGCCTTTCAACCCACATGAGGGTTAGCAAGAGGTCCCTAACCCCTTCAGTGTACCATCTGAAATGGTTTCATGCTTGTTCGGATGGTAAAGTGCTTAGGTGATATGGAATAATACGTTGTTGAATAGGAAGGACTGATCATGTTGTCTGGGGTGAGCAAACGAGAGAGGGAAGAGAAGGAGCTAGAGACAGCCTGAGAAAAGCTCAAGTTGTTGATGAGACTAATATTTTCTAAAAAGAAAAAAAAAATAGAAGCTGCCTTTCGTCCATCTGTTTGCCAGTATGTTGCCTGAGGTCGGAAAAGAGTTCTGCTCGTTGTAGAATTTGTATGACCATTTTTAAAAATGTATCAAAACATTGTTGCACACCAGCTGTCCACATTCCCCAATTCTACAGGCTTTTTCCAGCCTCAAACTTCCTGCATTTATAGCCAACTCTAGTGTGCCACTTGGTCTGTGGGAGGAATTCAAAACTGACAAGGTGCACAAACCCTGTTCTTCATTTGGTAGGCCGCTAGCACGTGCCCATGGAATATGTCTGGGCTCAAGGCCCATGGCTATGAAAGTGTCACAATTAACATATCTTCTACTTTTTAGATTTTAACATCTCTACAATTTTAGTAGCCACCCATAAGGATAACATTAAAATCTGGTAGCATATTGCTGATAGGAAAGGGCTAAAATATTTTTGTTTAGATGTAGAAAAGCTTTCTGTTTGGGGGCTCAGCCATTCATTTACAAATATGGTAAGAGCTTTCTACATATTTCTTTTAAAATGGTGTCTTTATTTTTAAAAACATTAGAATAGAGTTTATGTGCCTGCTCATCTTACGCATGTCTTTACTTGCACTTGTTCTCATTATTGGTTTTGCAGCGAGGCAAGAGAATGGCATGTAGTGCAATATGAGACAGGGAGTGAGTGAATTTTTACAGCAGGCAATGCTACCCCTGTGGTCCAGGCTGTGCTCCATTTGTCTCTCACCTTCAGTTAGTTGAGGATGTCTTTATTCTTTTTAAAAGATTTCATGTGTTTGGTATTTTTTTTTCTTCATGAATATCTGTGTACAATGTACATGTCTGATGCTCTCAGGGACTTAAAGAGAGCATTGAGTCTTCTGAGACTGGAGTTACAGATGGTTGTGAACCACGTGTGTGCTGGGAATCTAACCTGGGTCCTCTGGAGGAGAACGCTATGCCTGTAATATTTGAACCACTTCTTCAGCCTCAATGCCTTTGGTTAGTTGTCCATTGGCAAGAGCTTTTGTGTTGTGTATAGTCACTGATATCAAATATCCAACGGAAGCAACTTAAGAGGAGGAAAGATTTCTTTGTGCACCATTTCAGAGGGTTTAGTTCACGGCTTCTTGATTCCATGTGCTTGGGTAGAATATCAAGGCAACAGGAAGAGGTAGCAGAGGGTTATTCTCACCTAATAGAAGACAGGAAGCAGAAAAGCAAGAAGGAGTAAGGTATCCCTAAGGATCTGTCCTCAGTGACCCCTTTTCTCTAGCTAGGCCCCATCTCCTAATGTTTCTATCACTTCCCAAAATAGTGCCACCAGCTGGGAACCTGGCATTGAAAAATTGGACCTATGCAGGAAAATTTGTATTCACACCCTAATAAAGAATAGAATGATGGATAGTGGTAGTGGAAGAAAACATAAATGAGAAAGAATAACAGCATATGTAGTGTACTAGTAGTATTTGTTAGTATCTTTGTATGGATGGTAAACGGACTATTTAATCCTCAGAGGGACACCCATGTAAAAAATGTTACTCTGAGTTAACTTCTGTTGATAGTCTAAGGTTGCTGCCATGATGTGGCAATTAAAATACTAAAGGTTGTTTTCTATGAGTATCAGTAGTCAATTGAGATGATAGTAAGTGACATTAAAGAATACTCTTTCCCCACTGTCATTCATCAAAAAAAAAATTTTTTTTTATGAAACTGTCCATTTTGTTCCAGGGAAGACATGCTCTTGTAAAGCTGACAGTAGAAGTGAACAATTTGCTACTTTAGATACCTAATAAAGAAGATGTGCTTTGTTTGGAAAAGTATCTGAAAATCAATAATGCCTTTAAAATGTCAAACATTTATCAGAATATATGAAAAACAGAGACCCTTTCATCTGTTTTGTGATAATATAGATTTTAATCTACAAACCAGGAGAATTAATAATCATGGCCCTGTTACTGTGCCAGCCATTGACGAGATGAGAATCACACCAATGTCAAGAAAGCCCAGGTCACCCTCTTCAGCCTAAAGCCCCTGAAGGTTGCCATGTTAAGTGTAGAAATACATAGTATAGATAAGAAGGTTGAGGGGGCACTTCATGACCTGGGGAGATCCTTTCATCTTCCTGGCCTGAAATGTCTTCTCTGTAAAATGGGAGATTTAAGCAAGATATCTTTCAAGATATTTTCACTCCTTTGTAAAGTATAAAAGACAGGCAGAAAAAGAAGAGGCCCGTCTGAGAAAGCCAGTGAGGTTCTATTTAGGAGAAAGGAGGCACTGTGCTAGTCATGGCATCTTCTTGGCAGTATGAACCCATCTAAGTATGAGATCTTAAATGGAAGAGTATTAAAAGCACAAAAGTAAATAAAGGCATTTGAAGTTCATTTAAAGGCACCTCTTTGACTTCTGGTTAGCAAACGGAAGCATCATAGATTAAAACAGACTGTTAAGGCACAGTGACCCAGTGCTTGGACTCCTAGTGTGCAGGGTTTGTAAGGAGATGGGAACTGGAGCTCTGGCCCTGGTTAAAGCTTGGTGGTGTATGTGGGAATATGTGAACCCAGTTCATTTGAATTCACAGTTGGCATTATTATTTAAATGATAGCTGTGATTCACACAGGGAACTCTTAGCCAAAAAAGGAAGTTTGAATAAAGTAAAAGATAGACAGTTATGATTACGTAAAAATGAGAATGTTCATCTGTCAAAAGAGAGAAAAAGCCAAAATGAAAAGTCATAAGTCAAACTCATGAAAATATGTGCAACAATTACAACAGACAAAAGGCTGAACTCTTTTCTGAACAAAGAAACCCTATGAATTGATTAGAGAAACAAAGGGCATGTCCAGACAGTTTAGGACATGAGGCCCAGGACTAGTTTGCAGACATGAAAAGAAAAAAAAAAAAACAAAAAAAAAAAAAACAAAAACAAAAACAAAAGCTTAGTCTCACTGGTACTAAAAAATGCAAATATAAGAATTTAAACTTAGGACAACTTTATTTTTATTCTGTAATTAACCCCAATTCAAAAACAAGGATGTGTAGTATAATTTTTATAAATTG
This sequence comes from Meriones unguiculatus, assembly GCF_030254825.1. Taxonomy (NCBI): domain Eukaryota; kingdom Metazoa; phylum Chordata; class Mammalia; order Rodentia; family Muridae; genus Meriones; species Meriones unguiculatus. Next base: position 121,710,857 of record NC_083369.1, read on the forward strand.
TTTTTGGGAGCATAAATTTAGACTTTTGGGGGGGAATAAATTAGATAAATGTAAACATAGGACATTAAACGTATATTAACTTCTGAGCGGTAGAGTGCTTGGCTAGGACATGCAAGGTCCAGGGTTCAATCCACAGGAACTCAAAGGTTTTTTTTTTTTTTTCTTTAGCCAATAAGTTACTTCCTAGGATTGGGGTTTTACTGAAAAAAAAATTCTCTACATAAGTTTTTCATTTATTTGCTCATTTATTTATTTATCTATTTAATAAATTTTCATTGAGTACTTGCTATCAACACTATATCTTTATGCTGTAGACACTGTGATGTGCCAGGTAGACTGTCCTTGCCTCTGTAGTTGGGAAAGAATTACAAGAACTAATTAATTAAAATCATTAGAGGAGCCATGGAAGTAGAGGGAAGAACAAGGTGTTGTGCACAGTCTCAGAGAAATTGTGGTGTAATGTGTGAAGAGCTGAAACAATGGGAACAGGAACTCCACATAGAAGAAAATGCTTCAAGAACGTCAGGAAATTCACTTGGAGCGTTATTGTTGCAAAACAATGTAAATGGCCTGTTATAAAATAAGGAAAATGCTACTGACTCAGTACTAAGCAAGATCCCATAGAATTATGGAACCAGTAAGGCTAAAACTGTTTTTCTTTCTTTGCTTGTTTTAGCAGAGGAGGAATGGGAGAGGGGATAGAAAATCTTTCTATCTCTACTATATCTAAGTAGTAGAGAGTATAGACAGGGAAAAGACACACCAGGGTCTTAAAAAATATGGAAGTGATTTGTTTTTCTTTTTCTGATATCCTGAGGATTTGGAATTTCATTCAAAAGTATATATCACTTTGATAATAAAAGTAAACATAGTTGGGCTGGTAGCGCACACCTTTAAACCAAGTGTTCCAGAGGCAAAGGCAGGTAAACCCCAGTGAATATAAGGCCAGACTTGCCTAGGTTGTGATTTCTGAGTCAGCTGGAGTTATATGCTGAGACCCTGTATCAAAAAAAAAAAAAAAAAAAAAAGTAGGAGTTGGAGAGATGTCTCAGAGATTATGAGCATTGGTCTGCTCTTCCAGAGGTCCTGAGTTCAATTCCCAGCAACCACACAGTGGCTGATAACCATCTATGATGAGATCTGGTGCCCTCTGCTGGCGTTCAGGTGTACATGCAGACAGAACACTGTACATATAATAATTATTAAATCATTAAAAATAAAGTGAATACTAATTTTTTAAGACAGGATTTTCTATGGCTGTGATAAATGTACTTGTGTCTAAACTTTGTTCCCTAAAGACTATCTGTGGTTGTTTCATTAGCCTTTGATTTCCTGGTAGCCCTTAATGAGGAGAGTGGCTTCAGTCCAGTCAACCCTCCCACTGAAAGGCAGAGGTGGTAAGTCTGATTAGTCCAGCACTGGGTGCTGATTTTTTTTTTCCTAATTGGCTAATTTATTTCTGACATTCCCTGGAATTCTATACCAGCACAGCACAGAAATATCTAGGTCAAATGCTATTATTTCTTTTTCACTGAAAGACTCAAGAAAACAGTCAGCTAATACTTGTCCACAATCGGAATTAGAAGGTTTAATTTTGCTTGACCATGGCTCTTCAAAATGACTTAGAATGTTGGCCTTCATGGGATTCTAAGTGAGCCGATTGTGTAGGAAGAAGAGCAGCCTTGAGGTTGGTTAAGCGTTGTGATTTTAAACATCAGTGAGAACTGCCATCAGTTAGTGCACGCGTTGCTTTCATTCAGGAAAGAAGAGTCTATTGATGGACAGACTTCTTAGAGCAGGTTCACTGCATAAGAGCTTAAGTACACTCATAAATGAAGACCATTAGAACACTTTATTTCGCAGTTATGCTTGATGTCTGTGGGCCAGCTCTTTATACATTATAGCAAGGTGCATACTCTAATTGTTGAACCTCCACCGAAACTATGCCTAATGTAGAAGTTATTCTGACAGTATAAACAATGTCATTTATGGTTGAAAAGCTAATATTGACATTCCATAACAGAAAATGAGATATTTAGTGATTGAGTTTAGAAAGAAAAGCATGAATGGGAATTTCCCTCTTTCCATTAAAGGATAATGAATAATCCACTTAATGGTACATGCCATGTAAAACAATGCCATTGTAAGCTTAGGGAAACATTTGTCTGAACTTCAGTAAAATATTTATTGGCAAGAGAGCTTTTCTTGCTCTAGTAGGTCTTGGGCTGTGCATATTATTCAATTGGTCTTATTGCACCCATTTGTTACTTCTGCCATTTTGCCTCCTAGAACAGTGTTGAAGACTTTGACACATTTCAGAGCAGTGCACTAAATAAATCTGCCTTGCACATTCCACTGTGCTTTTTCTGGAATATTATAAATATTCAAATATAGGCATACATGCAGATTCAAAATAAAATTCAATGCATGAAAATTCTCCATAAGTTTCTTACTTATAACTTAGCAATAGTTTTGAACTTGTTATCCCGTGATATAAATACATCAAATGTGAGCTCATGGGAATTACCAATAAATGTATTTTCCTGATTAAACTGTGGGGTTTTTTCATTGACAATTTAAGCTTCAATTCTGAGTTATAAGAGAGTAATTTGCACTTCATTTACTCTAAATTGTCAAGAATTGTGCGCTTCCACAATGTAAGTGTCTGCAAAGATTTCTTTTTCAGTTTGATTGCTTCTTAAATTTTGCTAGCAGAGATGCCCTACTGAGCCTGAGAGAACTGGGCTGTTGCTTGTGACGAATTTAGTCCTGGTGAATAGCTTCCATATACTTGTCTGTGGAAGCACAGAGCAATTGAACTATGCAGTGTATTGACTTATATCAAATGGATTAGTCTTGTGTGCACCATCTTGTGCATTAATTGACTTTTCTCTATTGTTATTGGAATGTTTAGGGTCAAAGACTGGGTTTGGTCAACTCCAGCAAACTAGCCTCATCCTCGGGATGTCATTTAAAAAGATGATAGTGAAAAACAGAAGGAGATTTATGCATCATGGTGTGGTCAAATTGTCAAGCGGAACAAATAAAGTGGGTCAGGTGATCCTCATCGCCCATACTCAGTGTACTGACATTTTTTTTTAGGCTTAAATAGAGGACAAGAGGTATGCATAATGAAGCAGTCCTTGTCAAGAGGCGGGGCTCCATGTCCCTTATACACCATTGTCCCTGCTTGGGTCTGTTATACAAGGGTGCCTGCTGGGATGTCAGAACTGTACCAATCTCTTCATGCGTAACAAGTTCCTCTTCTGATTTGAGCATAAACTTCACTGGGGGAAGTTTAAATTCTTTGGGGTCTATTGTTTCAGTACTCTGATCCCAAAGGAAGGAAAAGAAGAGTCTTCCTTAGAGTATCTTCTTTCCTCCCAGGAGAGCTGCAGCATTACTACTAGTAAAAAGGACAAATGGTTAGTAGAGCTCTCATTCTCACAGAGGTTCTTGAGGTTTTGTTAACAGCTTCCAGGAGTGAACAAAGCAAAGGGATTTAGAAAGCCACTTGGGCATCTAGGTGTGGCCATGCGTGCATGTAATTCCAGCACTGGAAGACTAAGGCAGGAGGATTGCTGTGGCTTTGTGGTGAATCTAGGTTTCAAGTGAGATTGAGACCAGCCTAGGTACTATATCAGCAAGGCCATTCCTAAATTATAAAAAAAAAAAAAAAAAAAAAAAAAAAAAAAAAAAATTGACATGTATGATCAAGTTACAGCTAGGTAACCCAGAGGTAATTAAAATGCCCCTTTTATGATGGTAGCCAATTCACCTGTTAAAAAGACAGATTATCACAAGGGATAAAAGTACAAAATTCAACTGTACTTGAAAGATTGCAATAGATACAATCCTTATGCAAACACTAATCAGAAGGAAACTGATGTAGGCGCACAAATACCAAATAAAGTACACTTTAAAGCAGAACCGTTCTTGGGCATAAAAAGAAATCAGATAATTACTAGTTCAATTTTCAGATAAATATGTGCTTGCATACACTTACACTTAATGGTGATAATAAGAAATTATGAAATCCACTGATTTCTTCTAAAAATCAATAAATGAACAAAAATTACATAGATACAGAGGATTTGAACCACACAATAAACAAACTCAATATATAATATATAAATATGTAAATATACTATAACATGCACACTGCTAATACATATTTACATCAGGCTGAATATATGCTATTTTTCCTCATGCATTTCTAGAATGCTTTGAAAATATTCTGTGTAATAAACTCTAGAGGTAGTATTTACAAACTCAGGTAAACAAATAACATGTTTAAAAAAGATTTATTTTATTTCTCATTCTATGTATGTATGTGTGTTTAATGTACACATGAATGCAGGTGCTCAAGAGGCTAGTGGTATCAGATCCCCTGGAACTGGAGTTACAGGCAGGTGTGAGCTATCTAATGAGGGTGCTGGGAATTGAACTTGGATCTTCTATACAAGCAATACATGTTCTTTTTTTTTTCTTTCTATTTCTTTATTTTTAATCCCCTAACTAATTTATTTTGAGTCAGAATTTCTTTTTGTAGTCCCATAACCCTGTTTGTTCTAGAGGTTGTTATATAGACCAGGCTGGCCTTGACCTCACAGAGATCTTCTGACTCTGCCTTCTGAGTGCTGGGATTAAAGAGGTGTACCACCATGCCTGCTTGCAATGCATGTCATTAACCTCTGAGCCATCTCTTCAGCCCCTAAAAAGTTTAATAAAGCGAACCCAGAAGATGGACCAGTTAATGAAGTGCTTGCAGTAAAAGCATGAGGACATGATTTTGGTCCCCAAGAACCAGGGGAAAAAGCTAGATGTGGCCCACATGTCTGTCATTCTGGTGCTAAAGAGATGGAGACATGAGGCGCAGTGAGAGACATCAACATTATAAGGTGATTGAGGAAGATATTGGACATTAATCTCCGGTCTCCACATCCATGTTCATATGTGTGTATACCCCACATATGCACGTTGAAGATAAGGTGATGATAATGTTGCTCTGCTATTCATTTTTTTCTTTCTCTTAAATGAATGCTCAGACTGCTCACTTATTTCAAATGCTTTCAAGATTGGTTTTTGCAGAGGGATAAATGGATAATGCTTTAGGGTGTGTTGGTCATGTGAATTTTCATTTGTCACTGTAACAAGTAATTAACAAAAACAACTGAAAGGAGGCACATAGTTGGAGAGATCTCACCTCTTGGCAATATGACTCTATTTTCTTTCTCGGCCTCTGTGAAACAGAGGAACAACATTCTTTACCATATGTCATCCAGCAAAGCAGCACACAGAGACAGGAAGGGGGCAAGGACACAAAGTACCTTCCTAGGATATACCTCCAGGGACTTGTTTCCTCCCAAGTTCATCACTTGGCTGGGAAGCTCCAGACCATGAATCTTTAGGAAACATTTTTCTTAAACATTCAAACTGTAACACGGGGGGGGGGGGGGACTTTTTAAAAAATTGTGGTGGACATGGTATAGAGCAGTTTTAGTCTGGCTATTCAGAAACCTGAGATGAAGGAATGTTTGTTTCAGGGCTAGTCTGGGCAACATAATAAGACCCCATCTTAAACAAGCAAACAAAATCAAAAGCAAGGACAAAGAGAAGTGATGTTAGGGGCTGGAGAGATGGCTCAGTAGTTAAGAGCACTGGCTGCTCTTTGAAAGGATCCGGGTTCAATTTCCAGTACCCACACGAAAATGCACAACGGTTTGTAACTATAATTCCAGGGGACCTGACACTCTTACACAGACATACATTTGGGCAGAATACCAATGTATTCATAAAATAAGAAAAATAAACAAATCATTTTAATAAAAAGATTTTGTTAGAGGACTAGTTTCTTTTATTTATTTGTTTGTTTGTTTCTTTGGTTGGTTGGTTGATTGGTTGTCCTGGACCAGGGTGGCCTTGCACTCGCAGTAATCTGCCTGCCTCTGACTACTCGAGTGCTCAGATTAAAGGCATGAGCCACTGTACCCTGCTATAGTTCTTTTTTTTTTAATTACAGAAAATGAGGATCTTAACTATAGTATAATTTCTGCCCTATGTGTACTTAAAATATGCTATACACTCTGGAGCATTTGTAAGGAGCTAAACATCCTGCTTCTTCTGAATGTTGCTGTTGTTTTATTAGTAGTATCAGGATATCAGTTGCAGTGTCATGCTCGATCTGTAAATGACCATTGGTTTTTTTTGTTTGTTTGTTTTGTTTGTCTGCATTTGGTCTGTGTAAATCCAGTGTTTTGGGAAGAGGGTCACTGTATTCAACCAGGTCAGTTACTGTAATATGGGAGCAGAGGAGCCAGTGGAATAAAGAATCTTTCCTCCAAAGAGAGAGAGAGAGAGAGAGAGAGAGAGAGAGAGAGAGATAAATTTGAGAGCCTGTTCTTATCGTGAAGATAAAATGAATGTATTTGGTTACTGAAATAGCCAAGTGAGCGCTATTCTTATAAGTGTGACTATTCCTTCCCTTTTGAAGAGGCAGCTTCAAAAAGGTGTTATTCAATGAACATGAAAACGAGCAAAAGCCTACTACCTTGGCAGGCATTAGTAGTGTAGATGGCAAAGAAATTAGGTTGAAGGCATGGAAGAATGGCCATGCCTAATACACACAAAGGCCAGTGGAACCTTGGGCTAGTCCCGACTTACAAAAGAATCAGGGCTGAGTGCAAGATTATGCAGCAGGCTAGAATTTTTTTTTTAACTTTTATTTTATTTTTATTAATTACAGTTTATTCACTTTGTCTCCCAGCTGTAGCCCCCTCTCCCATCCCCTCACAATCCTGCCCTCCCTCCCTCTTCTTCTCCTATGCCCCTCCCCCAGTCCAATGATAGGGAAGGTCCTCCTCTCCTTCCATCTGACCCTAGTCAATCAGATCTCATCAGGACTGGCTGCATTGGCTTCCTCTGTGGAGGAGATCAAAGAGCTAGCCACTGAGTTCATGTCAGAGACAGTCCCTGTTCCCCTTACTAGGGAACCCTCTTAGATACTGAGCTGCCATGGGCTATATCTGTGCAGGGGTTCTAGGTTATCTCCATGCATGTTTTTTTTTTTTTTGTTTGTTTGTTTGTTTTTTGTTTCCCCAATATTGTGTAAGTGGTATTTGTGACTGTATTAATTCAGGTAAGTTCCAAGACTGTAATAGGGCAAGTTAGTTCATTACACAAATGTTGAAATGAAGAATATTAGGCTGGATGATGTACACTAGGCTATTTAAGAAAGGTTAACTTATTAAAAACTACAATGAACCCATATAAATCATTTTATGTATAAACACCACATAAATTTGAGAATATAACATTGAACCAAGATTTTGAAAAAAATTTACTTTTGAATAAAATGATTACAGTGTATATTGTTCTCTTTGTAAACATCCATAGTTAGCTTTTGTGACCTTGAAGGAAAGAAAGCAAAAACAAAAACAAAACAAAACAAAAAACCAAGAACAACCCCCCCAAAAAACAGCCAGAAACAATAAAGACAAACAAACAAACCAATCTAACTAACTAAGCTCAAACAGACAAACAAGAAGCAAAGGAAAAGAAAAGAGAGATAATTTTAAGATTAGTAGAGGATTTTAAAATCTTTTGGCAGCTTCTGTGTTTCTCACCATATGAGTATACATTAAATATGCATCTCTTTCTCATTTATATGTTTGTGAAGTTAAAAAGATACCAAATAGGCTGGTGATGTGTGTTTGACAATGTTTGGTGACTTAAGGCCAAGTAGAGGAGGTTTTTCTTTTTTTTAAAGCCTTGTTCCTGGATGAGGGGGGCACAAAATTCAAGTCCAAGTGGATCAAAGACCTCAACATAAAAACAGAAACACCAAGGACTATTCATAGAGATAACCTAGAACCCCTGCACAGATGTAGCCCATGGCAATTCAGTGTCCAAGTGAGTTACATAGTAATGGGAAGAGGGACTGCCTCTGACATAATCTGATTGGCCTGCTCTTTGATCACCTCCCCCTGAGGGCGGAGCAGCCCTACCAAGCCACAGTAGAGGACAATGCAGCCACTTTTGTTGTGAACTGATAGACTAAGATCAGAAAGGAGAGGAGAACCTCCCCTATCAGTGGATTTGGGGAGTGGCATGCATGCAGAAAGGGGAGGGAGGGTGGGATCGGGAGGGGAAGAGGGAGGGGCTTATGGGGGGATACAACATGAATAAAGTGTAATTAATAAAATAAAATAAAACAAACAAAAAATTAAAAAAAAACAAGAAACACTAAATCTATTAGAAGATAAAGTGGGGGAAGAGCCTTGAACTCATTGGCACAGGAGACAATTTCCTGAACAGAACACCAACAGCACAGGCTCTAAGATCAACAATCAATAAATGGGACCTCATGAAACTGAAAAGCTTCTGTAAAGCAAAGGGTACTGTCATCAGAACAAAACGACAGCCTACAGGTTGGGAAAGGATCTTCACCAACCCTGATAGAGGGCTAATATCCAGAATATATAAAGATATCTGATAGAGGGATAATATCCAGAATATATAAAGAACTCAAGAAATTAGACACCAACAAACCAAATAATACAATTAAAAATGGGGTACAGAGCTAAGCAGAGAATTCTCAACAGAGGAACATAGAATGGCACAGAAATATTTAACAAAATGCTCAATCTCCTTAGTCATCAGAAAAACGCAAATGAAAACAACTCTGAGATTCCATCTTGCATGTATCAGAATGTCTAAGATAAAAAACTCAAGTGACAACACATGCTGGAGAGGATATGGAGAAAGGGGAACCCTCCTCCATTGCTGGTGTGAGTACAAACTTGTACAACCATTTTGGAAATCAATCTGGCACTTTCTCAGAAAATTGGGAATAGCACTACCTCAAGATCCAGCTCTCCCACTCCTGGGCATATACACAAAAGATGCCCCACCATTCAATAAGGACATTTGTTCAGCTATGTTCAGAGCAGCTTTATTTGTAATAGCCAGAACCTGGAAACAAACTAGGTGTCCCTCAATGAAAGAATTTATACAGAAATTTTGGTACATCTACACAATGGAATACTACTCAGCTATTAAAAACAAGGTGATCATGAAATTTGCAGGCAAATGGATGGAACTAGAAGAGATCATCCTGAGTGAGGTAACCCAGAAATAGAAAGACAGGCATGGCATACACTCACTAATAAGCGGATATCAGCCATATAATATAGGAGAGCCATTTACCAACCTAAAGAAGCTAAACACTAAGGAGGACTCTAGGGAGGATGCTTAAATCTCATTCAAAAAAGAGAACAGGCTAGACACCAGAAGCAGTAGAAGAGAGGAATCAGGATGGGAGTCTGCTATAGAGGGTCCTCTGAAAGCATTCACTTATGAGGAGATCAAAACAGATGCTGATACTCCAGGGTCAAACTTTGAGCAGAGCACAGGAAGTCTTATGGAGGAAGAGAGGAGGTGGAATTAGAGGGACATGGAGGGGACAGGAGGCCACAAAGAGACCACCAAAACTAAAAGATCTGAGCCCAGGGAATCCTGCAGAGACTGATCCACCAAAGGAGGACCATGCATGGAGAGGATGTGGACCCCCTGCTCAGATGTGGTGGATTGGCAGCTCAGTCTCCTGTGGTTCTCTGAGTGAGGTGAGCAGGAGCTGCTTCTATCATCAACTCAGCTGACTGCTCTCTGATCACTTGCCCCTGAAGATACAGCCTTGCCAGGCCACAGAGGAAGAGGATCCAGGCAGTCCTGCTAAGACTTGACAAGCTATGGGCAGATGGCAATAGTGGAAAACTCCCCCTTCCAGTTGGCTAGTGGAAGAGGATGAGGGGAAGTGGGAGGAAGGGTGGGACTGGGGGAGTTGCCGGAGGGGGCTTCAATCGAGATATATAATGAAAAAATTGTGAAGCAAAAAATTAAAATTAAAATTAAAAAAATTAAAAAAAATCTGTGCTTTCCTAATTGAATTGTTCCCATGCTTTTTGGTTTATGCATTTAGGGCAGACACCATTTAAAGTGCCAGAATTTGCATACATGCAGCCTTGAGTGAAACCTGTTTATTCCAGGTGATTTTGACAAATTATTAGTGAGGCGCTTAGAGATCTGGATGGCATGAAATCCATTAGGATGAGACTGATACCATACTTTTGGGTTTCAGAATTTCCTCTTGTGCAGAAAAGGATGTGTTTTCATTATACGGAAATCTGAAGGTATGTAGCTCAGCTAAGCTATTTAGTGGAGCCAGATTCACTCAGCTCGAAGAGGGCCTCATGTGTCATAGGCACCTTGTCTAATGCCATTGTAGAAAACTGGCTCATAATTTCCCAGAGTTCAACTGAAAGCTGAGTAAAAGGCTACAGACAGGATTTGTATTCATGAAAGTCAGAATTTCCTTCTTTAAATAATTTGGTTGCACTGGAATGAATAAAATCTCAATTCTCTCCATTGAATGTCCTGATGTTTTTAGTTTTTTTTTTTTTTCTTTTTGAGACAGTCTCATGTATTTTGGGCTGGCATCAAACTCTCTATGTACCAGAAGATGACCTTTAATTTCCTATCTTCTTGGAGTGCTGGGATTACAGACGTATGTGCATCACCATTTATGAAGTCTGGTGATCAAATTCAAGGTTTTGAGCAAGCTATGTGAATATACAACCAGCTGAGCCCTGATTTTCTATTAAGCCTGCACTATTCGTTGTGGCAAGGTTATGTTGTAGTGCCCAGAGACTGATGTGAGGGTCTTAAGTTGTCAGCTTTGGCTAGAACTAGGTGTTCTTTTTTTTTTTTCCCCTGAGACAGGTATGGCAAACACTCACTAATAAGCGGATATCAGCCCTATAATACAGGAAAGCCATCTACCAACCTAAAGAAGCTAAACACTAAGGAGGACTCTAGGGAGGATGCTTAAATCTCATTCAAAATTGCGAACAAGCTAGACACCAGAAGCAGTAGAAGAGAGGAATCAGGATGGGAGTCTGCTATAGAGGGTCCTCTGAAAGCATTCACTTAGGAGGAGATCGAAACAGATGCTGATACTCCAGGGTCAAACTTTGAGCAGAGCACAGGAAATCTTATGGAGGAAGACAGGGTGTGGAATTAGAGGGACATGGAGGGGACAGGAGGCCACAAAGAGACCACCAAAACTAAAAGATCTGAGCCTTGGCTGTCCTGGACTAACTTTGTAGCCCAGGCTGTCCTCTAACTCACAGAGATCCGCCTGCCTCTGCTCCCCCTCAGTGCTGGGATTCCAGGTGTGCACTGCCATCCCTAGCAAAATGGGTGTTCTTAAGAATGTCACAGTGGTCTTGCTTCCATATGACAACAAGCAAGTAGGTGACACTAAATCTAGCTTTTTAATTTGCTGGAGTCTGATGCTAGGAAGCAGAATGTTCTAATTAACAGAGGGAAGCTCTCAGCTGCCAAAATAGAAAAATCGAGTGCCATAACACCCAAGGTGTGGGTACCTGTATTGCTTTGGTTCTTGATTATTTCCCGAGTTTAACTTAACAACAACAACAACAACAACAACAAAAGCCTATGAGTAGAGGATTCTTCCCAAACTTCAAAGAGTTAGAAATGTGGCAGAAGCAGTAGAATTTCAGATGAAATGTCAGAAGCTATACTTGAATCTGAGAAAGAAATACAGCTGTTGCCATAACCAAGTGACATACTGCCCTTTAGTGATCCTGACTACCCTTTTCCAGATCCGGTCATAGCTCAGCCCCACTCCTCATGGCTGCATACACTTCAGGAACTATCAGTAGACCTTCATCTACTGAATGATATTTGATACAAACTGTGGCAGCTATTGTGAGTGTCAGAAGTTAAGGTCTCGGTTGGCTTTTGTGTCTCTAGCATAAATTCCTACAAATGCACTAACTGGTTCCTCTGGTGATTACACCTCGAGTTTCAAACCGCCACACTGTTTTCCAGATTGACTGCATGGCATTTCACATGCCTAGCAGCTGTGTATGAGTGATCCATTTCTTCTCGTATTTGTCAGTATTTGGTGTTGGCAGGATTTTGTTTTGTTTTGTTTTGCATTTTTCCAGACAGGATTACCCTGTGTGCCCTTGGGTGTCCTGAACTAACTTTGTAGACCAGGCTGGCCTCTAACTCACAGTGATCTACCTGCCTCTGCCTCCCTGAGTGCTCGGATTAAAGGTGTTTGCCACCGTGACCAGCTGGTGTTGCCATTTTTTTTTTCAATTTCAGACGTTTTTTGGTGTGTAATAATAGCTCAGTGTGGTTTTGCTTTTCTCTTAGTGGGTAAGTATGTTCAACATCCTTTCACTTGCTTGTTAGCAGTCAGCATTTCCTAGTTGATGATGTATCTGTTTATGCTATTTGCCTTTATTCTTATTGGATTGTCTTTTTTAAAAATTTGAAGTGTTTTTAGACATTCTCTTATTTCTTTTTCAATTATTCTAAGTATTTTGTGTAAGGCCATAATTTTCCTTTTTCATGTTCATTTGATTTTTGACAGAGTAATTTGATAAGTTATAATGTCATCTCTTCCTGTATTGTATCATGCTTTTGAATGTCATGTCTGTAAGAATGCTTTGCCTGCACCTGGATATTGATTTATTTTCTCCTATGATTTTTCCCCTAAAAGTTTTGTGGTTTTTTTTCCATTTGAAACTATGCTGTAGTTTGTTATATTTATTTTTTTAAAAAAATTATTTTATGCATATGGGTGTTTTGCCTACATGTATTTATGTGCACCTGGTGTGTGCCTGATGCCCAAGGAGACGAGAAGAGGGTATTGGATTTCCTGGGACTGGAGTTGCAGGTGGTTGTGAGCCATCATGTGGGTGCTGAGAATTGAATCTTGGTCCTGTGCAAGAGTAGCCATTGTGCTTAATCACTGAGTCATTTCTTCAGCCCCATAGGATAGATCTTAAATATTTTTTTCATATATTTTGCATTCTATGATATTTCCCCTATAGAATGCAATGAAGTTACTTTGAATATTTATTTATTGCTGCATATGTAAACATTTTACTCTTGTGACCATATGATAGTCTATTACATGCATGACCACATTGTGTTAATCCGTTCACTGTCTGACTTACATTTAAGTTGTATCAAAATTTATGAACGTTCTGGTCAGAAGATCAAAGTGCTTGCCATGTAAACATGATGGCCTAAATTCAACCCCTGAATTGAAAGAGAGATCTGATTCCTGAATGTTTTCCTCTGACCTCCACATTCATGCACCATGGCACACTCATGCCTTTATGCGAGCGCACACACACACACACACACACACACACACGGACATACATGCATGTAAGTACACACAGAGGTGGGGAAGGAGAGAGAATTAAAACAATTATGAGGTTGTAAAGAGGCTGGAAAGATTGCTAAGAGATTAAAAGTACTTACTTGCTGCTTTTCCAAAGGTGCCTAGTTCAGGTTACCAGTACCCAGATCAGGAGTCTTAATAGCCTCCTGTAAACAGAGCTCCAGGAAGATAAGGTGTCTATGGTCTCCATAGGCACCTGTGCTCATGTGCAGAAACACACAAACACACACACAATTATAAACAGTAATAAAATAAATTTAAAATTGTAGACATTTATGTACAAGTTTTTGTGTGAACACGTTTTTCATGGGCTTTTAGTGTGTATGCGCACACATATATACACTGGGGCTAGAGTTGCATAGTGTAGAATTGCTGAGTCATATGAAGAGTCCATGCTTGATATTTCAAGAAACTGCTCAGTTCTTTTCCGAAGCAACTACATTTTCCCATAAGCAGCCTGTGGCGCTTCTCAGTTTTTGAAACCTCAATATTTATCACCTGCCTTTAATTTTAGTAAAGAGCCACAACTTCAAATTTATCATCATCGACATTTAGGACAGCCAGTGCCGTGAAACCATCACCATTATCTAATTCATAAGCCCAAAGCAAACTTCTTACCATTAAGCCCTCACTTCCTTCCCCTTCCCTTCTCATGGGCCTTGGAAACCACTAAGATGATTTCTATCCCTATGAATTTGCCAGCTCTGAATATTTTATACAAGTGCCGGCACATGGCACATGTCCATTCCTGTCTGACGTCTTTCACTTAGTGTGATGTTTTCTAGAATCATCTGTATTGTTGCACCTTTTTTATTACAGCTGTCTTGTGGGTGTGCTAGAGTGAATGAATGTAGGACTCTTTATTCCTAGATATAAATTGTGGAAAATAATGGGGCTCATGACATTTCATTCATATATGTTAAGTACTTTGATTCTTTTTTAAGTCCCATATTACTTACGTTTATCACCATTTCCTCTGTTGATTTCCATTTGCCTGATGGCTAATGATGTTGAACATCTTCTTAGGTACTTATTGTCCATCAAGTTAATTTCTTGGGAGAAATGTCTATTCCTGGTTTTTGGTATTTTTCGTTGTGCTTTTACTTTTCAGTATTGAGTTAAATGTTCTTTATGTACTCTGGGTACAAGTCCCTTATAGCAGATATGCTTTTCAAGTATTTTTTTCCTCTGATTCAGTGGTTGTTTTACTTTATTAAAGATGTCCATTGTAAACAAGTATTAATAATATATTTGGAGATGGTCTCACTATCTAATCCTGGCTGTTCTTGAATTCACAGTGTTCTATTACCCTTGACTCCTGAGTGTGGGACTTCAGGCATGTACTACCACGTCCAGGCCAAAGTAATAAATTTTGATAAAAATCCAATATAACTTCCCCCCCCTTTGTCTCTTGTAATAATGTTTATGATCATTTTGAGTTCACTTTTGTGCAAATTGTATTAAAAACTGTTTTTAAAATATGTAAAATAGTAAATAATTTATTTTATGTATAGGGTGGTTTGTAAATTTGTGTACCACATTCATGCAGTACTTGTCGAGGCCAGAAAGGACATATGGTTCCCCAGAATTGGAGTTACAGAACACTGTGAACCACAATTGTGGGTGCTGAGAATCAAACCTGGGTCTCCTATAAGAGTAGCCAGTGCTCTTAACCACTGAGCCGTCTCCCCAGCCCCAAACTGCATTATTTTCTAAGTGGACATATGGTCCCAGCACAGATTTTTTTAAAATTACAATGCCTTAGTAACATTGTTCAAAATCAGTTGACCAGTGCATGGGATATAGTTTTTTCTGGGATTTTAGCAATCTGTATAAGTATCATTATGCAAATGTCACATAATCATTAGTGCTACTACTGATTATTCTGTGATTAGCTTTAAAATCAGATGAAATAACAATTTTTCTGTTCATTGTTTTCATCATGAATTTTAGAAAGTGCTAGCTTACCAGTTTCTGCAGAGAACGCAGCTGAGATTTTGTTAGACATTATGTTGAATCTGTATATCATTTTTGGGTAATAGTCTCCTAGGAATAATATTAAGTCTTCTAATCTCTGAAAATTTGTTTGTGTCTTTATCTTTTCAGTGTTATTTTGTGGATTTTAAGTTATAAGTTTGGCATTTAAGCACATTATAAATATATTGTTCTATTGTTGTGGGTTTAAGTAATATATTTTGAGTGGGGGTCTCTATTATAAGCTAATCTTTAATTTCCTATAAACTCGAGGGTAACATTGTCCTTGTGATCCTTAAGCCAACACCTCTTCAGTGCTGGGATTGTAGGGATTCACCAGCATATTCAAGGGTCTGCTCTGAGTGTCATGGATGGCAGAGAAGCTGTCAAACAAGGGAGCTTCATCCTGAGTCTTTGAAGTTTTTCCTTAATTTCATCTTTGCATTGGTTATTGCTACTATGTTAAAAAAGAGTTGATTTCTAAATATTGATCTTGTATGCTGTGATACTGATGAAGTCATTTATAAATTTTTAGTTTCAATCTGTAAGCGGATATTAGATTTTTGTCATTTTTCTCCATGTATTGAAATAATTGTGCCTTTTCATGTTGATTCCTCTGGTATAGTTTTTCTTTTATTTATTTATTTTTTGTTGTGAAGTTTTCTATATCCTGTGTTTTCTTGGGTGTATTTGATTTTGTTAGGTTGGAATTTTCCTTCTAGTAACTTCTGTAGGGCTGGGTTGCTGTGTGGATACAGTTTAGTTTTGTCATGGAATATTTTGTTTTATCCATCTATGTTAATTGAAATTTTTGCTGGGTATAGTAGTCTGGGTTGGCATCTGTGGTCCCTTAAGGTCTGCATGACATCTGTCCAGGCCCTTCTGGCTTTCATAGTTTCTTTTGAGAAACTTTTCTTTTGATTATTTTCTTATTTTATGTGGATGGGTATTTGGCCTGCATGTATGTCTTGCTCCATGTGAAGCATGGGATTCTCTCAGGTTTTGTTTCTATTCCAATGTCTTTATATAATTTTCATTTTGAAAGATGCTTTTACAGAATATGTGATTTTTTTAGGGCAAAAAGCTCATGGAGAGCCTTCTGGAGGAAACCAGACTAGAAAATAGGACTGAAAGTTCAGATCGGTGGGGAGAGTGTAGAGGTGGAGACATGGCTCAGCACTCAGGACAACTGTATGCTTCTCCACATGATGGATGTTCATTCCCAGTATGCACATGGGGGCTCATGACCACCTAGACCTCTAGTTACAAGCATCCAATTTTTTTATGGCCATTATGAGGACTAGGATTGGATGCTTGGGGGAGGATTAGGAACCAGAGAGGTTAGGCACTAGGCTGGGGAAGGAAAAGGGGATGGGGATGAGGGATTTAGGGAATTATTAGTTTGGGGGAGAGTTAATTGCTGAGGAGGAGGGCACAAAACCTTCGAAGAGGCCAGGAGGCTCTCAGCTGAATGGAAGGAGGCTCAGATGGATGGTAAGATGGCTGGAGAAGACAGAAAGCTTGGCAAGAAGTCAGGTCTAATTTGGAGGTGAAGTAGGAGGCACATGAGAAATGAAGGAGAGTGAGGATGTGAGCAGGAGGATGAGGGTATAGGTAGGAGGCTTGGTTTTGACTGGATGATGATGAGAAAGACACAGAGTACAGGGGAGATGAAGAGAGCTGGGAGGGAGGGCAGAAAGCTCATGGAAAGGTAGGCTCCAGCTGGAGACAACAAGGCTTCAGATAGAACCACAAGTTCAGATAATCCCCAAGAGTCTGGGACTGGCCATATGGCTCAGCACTCTCTGCCCCTCCAGAGGACTCAGGTTTGATTCCAGCTACCCACATGGCACTCCTACCCATCTGCAACTGTAGTCCTAGGATTTCTGATGGCCTCTTTTGATTACCGTGGAGTCCAGACATGTTCTTTGTGCTCAGGCAAAACAGCCACTCACACAATAAAATATTTAAACAGGTTTAAAAGGAAAAAAAAAAACAAAACAAACATATTTTGAGAGAGTGTTGCAGCTCTCTGCTTTTATGATCTGTTTTTTTTTTCCCCCTGTATGCAATCTCTAAATGACTACTATGAAGTCAGGAGGCAAGGAAAGTAGCCTGCATGTCTTGGATTTACACTCCTTTTAAAGCAGGGCACTCAGGAAACCACTATTGTCTGTTTTCAATCACTCTCCTAATATGTACCCTCTTCACTAATAGTGAGGTGGAATGAGAGGGATAGTAACTCCATGTTGTTGCCTTTCCATGCCTGCCATAACCTTTGTGCTCTCATGGGGGATAATACGGAGGAAGGGAATTTTGATTTCTTGGCCAGTCTTGCTTGGAATTGAGCCCCTGCAACAAAGTACTGAAACCAGTGAGACATTCTGGCAGTCTTGCACTTCTGGGGAGATGCAGCTGTTCACTTGGAGCTGGAGGTTGTGGGAACGACATGTCATTGCCTAGATCCACTTAATTTGCTGCTGCTGGTAGAAAAAGAGGGAGCAGCTCAGGTCTCAAGTGCCACATGTGCTACAGATTTTTTTTTTTCTTAGCAATGTTTACTAGAAAGTTTTTTTTGGGGGGGTGAATAAATTAGATTCTTTTTTTTATATTTGTACTAAGCGCAACTTCCAAAGATGTTAAATGGCAATTAATTTTCTACTGCTGTTGTTTGTTTGCTTGTTTTGGCTCTGCTGGAACCCACTGTGTTGTACATGGTAGGTAAATGAGCTTCATCTCTAGCATGGAGTGCTTGCTGGTTTGGGTTTATGATTTGCCCACATGTGGATATCTCACTGGGAAACAGGTGTACAGAGCTCCTTGCGCTGCCACTGTCTTAGAAATGGTTGTTGCTGAATGTTCCTCCTCCTTAGCTTTTCTAAACTTGACACTCACTAGAGAGAGCTACCTGGAAACAAGGAACCTCAGCTGAGAAACTGCTTCCATCATATCTGCCAGGAGGCATATCTGTGGGGCATTCTCTAGATTAACAATTGACTCTGCGGTGCTTTAGCTCACTGTGGGTGGTGCCATCCCTAGGCATGTGGTCCTGAGATTTATAAGAAGGTCAGCTGAGCGAGTGATGGAGAGCAAGCAGTAAGAAGCTATGATCCATAGTTTTTGCTTCATTTCCTGCCTCCAGGTTCTTGCCTTAAGTTCCTGGCCTGACTTTATTCAGTGATGGACTGTGATCAAGATGTGTAAGCCAAATAATCTCTTTTTTCAAATTGATTTTGGTTACAATATTTATCACAAGGATATAAGATAAACTCGGTCAGTTTTAAAGTCTTTCCCCTAATTCCAATGTCAGATTCCCTTTGGCATTGGTATCCCTTGATTCAAGTTAGTGTTCTTTGTTCTAGGTCTGATGAATGCTTTTTGTTTAGCTCTAGGATACATTATGCATTGTCTGCAGGAACTCTTGTTCCTCTTTGAATATTTTATTTTAGCAGTCTTAACTTTGTTTTCATTTAACATCTAGGTCTTAGCCTATTGTTTTTGGTCATGGTTCCTCTGGGAGAATGAGTTCCATTGTCTTTGTGCTGTTATTTTGGTCCACTCAGCTTATTTAGTATTAATAGACTATCATTGGTTCCTGAGAAGGCCAAGGGCTTTCCCAAGCCAGACTTCTGAGTGTTTTTGGTGGAGTGTTTTGGTACTGGGATTCCCTAACCAAATTCTCTGGTTGGTGTTATTGTACCAGTGAGTAAAGTTTTGAAAGTGTGGTAGTTAAAAAGTGTCTTAGATCTAGTTGCTTGTCTCTTTGCATGACTTTACCAGCCTGCTGCTACAGTATTTCTGGAAAAAAAATCTCAAGCCTGTGAAAACAAAGACTTTTTAGAAAAGACTATGTTCCATGACTGGAGCCTCTTTTCCAGTTCTGCCTCCTCTTCTGTCATTTCTGGGGGAAGAGGAATCTTGAACCCTTGTGCAAAGAGTCTTTCTAGACTAGTTTACTTGTTATCATTGGCTCAATTTTTGAAGTCTAACCTGCCTTCTCCTATGTCTTTAGATGGAGAAAGATAGCCATGTCCCTTCAAGAATAAAGACACCACCTAGAACAGGCCACCTATTGTGGTTGGGTTTTATTTGTTCGTTGCACCCAACTAACTCAGGCTCTCTTGGTGGAGAGGGGAGTCTGCCTCATTGGGAAATCTGAGAGCTTCTCCTAGCTGCTCTCAGTTCGCATTTCTTTTTTTAAAGACAATAGTTTGAGACTGTAATTATGATAAGGATTCCCATTTGCTCTGGAAGAGCAACTGGCATACCTGGATATTTTATATTTTGGGAGCAGGGAAACAACAGGCTTGGTTAGCTTCCTTTGGTTGGGGAGAAACAGGACACACTGCCTAGTGTGCTTTTCACATTTAGCATCTTAAAACAGCCTGTCTTTTTACCAACTGTGATGGTTAGTTGGTCAACTTGACACAATCTAACATCACCTTGGAAGAGAGTCTCAAAGAGGGATTGTCTAGATAAGAATAGCCTGTGCGAATATTTGTGAAATATTGTCTTGATTGTTGATGTGAGATGATGAGGCCCACTGTGTGAAGCATCATTTCCTAGGCAGGGGAGAATCCTGGGTTGTGCAAGTGCAGACAGTTTTGAGCAAAAATAGGCATGTATGAATTTATTTTTCTCTTGTTTCTTGAGTGTGGATCTGAGTAGCTGCTTCAAGTTCTTACCTTACCTTCCCAACAATGATGGGCTAGAACTTGGAATGTAGGCTGGCATTGAAACCTAACATAACTCCTTCTCCTCCTAAGTTGCTTTTTGTATGTTATCATAGCAACAGAAATGAAACTAGAACACCAGATTTATTTGACCTTGATATCTCTTGAGCTCTTTCTACATAGGGCTTACTATTGTGTTCATTCAGGAAGAGACAAATGTGAACATGACATTTTGTCCAGGCTTTAAGTCCCTAGACATATTTTGTGTGGATGTATTTTCAATTCTTTCGAGTCAGTGCTCAGAAATGAAATCTCTGAGGCTTATAATAACTTTTTAATTGTATAAGAAAAGGCCAATATGCTCATTAAGTTACTATGCCATTTTAGTGCTGAATATTTCCTTGCCAACAATAGCTATGTCCCTACATTTTAGATGTTTTATTTTCATTTCCATTTGGCTCACTGTAAGTTGTGATTTCTTTTGAGACCTTTCTGTTGGCCTTTTTGATTTAGATGTACCCTGGAGAAGAACGTTGTGGTTGGAAGGAGGGGATTAGATTTTGCTTTTGGGTAAATGTTCCTCATATCTTGTTGGTTGATGATATTGTGGGGGTATTTGCACAACTGTTAATTTTATGTTTAGGTTTTTTTATTCATATTTGAGAAAGGGACGAGAAGTCTCCACCTATTTATACTTGTTCATTTCCCCATCAGTCTTCACTTCATGATTTGTGGTTCTACTGCTTGTTGCACTTAGAGTTACTGTATAGCTATGCCTCATTCACCTTGTTGTCATTATGTAACATTCCCTTCCTTTGTGGGATGTTTCTTCCTTAAAATCTATTAGCTATATTTATACACACTTGCTTTTGATTGCTGTTTATGTAGTATAGCTTTCTATCTGGCAGTGCTTTGTTGGGTGATTTTAAATGCTTATGTCATACTTTCCTTCAATGTATAATTAGCTGGAGGAATAAAGAGTAATGCATATGTTCTTTCATGTCCAGGACTAGAAATCTAGTTCACCTATTTCTGTTTTCTTGAATGATTTAAGTTGACTGTTTAAGCCTCTGAAGCTGTTCCACACACCTAATTTTAGCTCAATAATCTCATGTTACCAAGTCAACTTCTCAGTACATCAAAGGATATAGTAGCCCTATTTCTTTATTCCCAGAGATCAAATGTTTTTGACTAAATTTAGGGGAAGGGAAATAACCCAGTGGGAGAGTGCTTGCCTGGCATGTGTGAGGCTCTGGGTTCAATCCCTGTTACTGCAAAAATGAAATAAGTAAATTAACTCAGTTTATTACAAAGACAGGGCTTCGTGTAGTTCAGGCTGGCCTTGAAATAATCATGTAGCTGAGACTGGTCTGGAGCTACTGATCCCCCTGCGTCAGCCTCTTAGGTGCTGAAATTACATGCTTGCCATCACACTGTAAGTTTACCTATTATTTATTGTTATGTGCTTTTTAAGAAAAGTGTGTAAGGGCACCCTCAGCAGTCTTTTTTTTTTTTTTTTACATTTTTTTAATAGCAGTCTTCTTTATTACATTTAAACTCCTAGTATGAAGTACTTTACTTAGCATTTTAAAATCATTAGTTTCTAAGCCCTGTGTGGAAAGCTTTTCTTTTTTTTCTCCTACAGAGATTGTCCTTCCATCATTTTCTATCTATATCTATGGCTCCAAGGCATTATAACCAGCAAGGATTGGCTTAAGTTTATTTTTAATTGTTACATAAAGCATAAACATTGAATGCATTGGTATGATACCATGTGTTGTTTCAGTATAGGTAAACATTTTGTCATTTTTCAATTGGGTTAAATTTATATATCTCTAACATCCCCTTTTTTGCTGAAATCATTTGACCCCCTTTCTTCTACTTTTGAAATACATAGTACAGTATAATTATTTGCAGCACACAAGAATTTATTACTTCTGTGTAACTATAAGGTAGTACCCATTAATTAGCAACTCCTCAGCTTTTTCTTTCTCCTACTGTCTCCAGCCTCTAGTACCTAGCATTCTAATCCCAATTTCTGTGAGATTAAAGTTTTAAAACTCTAACACCTGAGTGTCTTTCTGTCCTTGGCATATTTCAGTTAACACAATGATCTAGCCATGATGTCACAATTAATTTTATTTTTTTAAATGGATGGATAGTATCTTATTGGAGGCATATAGGTACACCTTATATATTTATGTATTCATCCATTGATAGACGCTTATGTTGATTTCATATCTTGGGTATTATAAACAATGCATTCATGAATGTAGAAGTGTGTTTGAGTTCTCTTCAGTATACTGATTTTCTTTCCTTTGAAGACTTGGGATGATGCATAAACTCAACATAAAAAGAAACACAATTTATGTGTAAAGTAGGTTGATGCTAAAACACAGACCAATATTATGATGTACTTCGACTTAGGGTATTTGCCATTAAGTAATTGATTCAGTATGTAAATGTTTACCATGTCCCAGGAAGTGTATCATTTCCTGGAATTACAGAGCTAGTGAATGCCATAGGCACTGACTTGGCAGAGTTCTTAGACTAGTGATGGGGAACAAGCAAATAGTCCTTTAAATTGAAGTTGCTGTAATGATGGACTGACAGAGCTCTCAGCCAGAAAAGACTCTACTTACTGAGATAGCAACTTATCTTCATTCCAATGGATGCATAGCCCAGCAAAGAATAGGGAAAATCTTTAGGAAACAGAGGAAACGTGTACCAAAAGGA
Organism: Meriones unguiculatus; assembly: GCF_030254825.1. Taxonomy (NCBI): domain Eukaryota; kingdom Metazoa; phylum Chordata; class Mammalia; order Rodentia; family Muridae; genus Meriones; species Meriones unguiculatus. Next base: position 121,733,528 of record NC_083369.1, read on the forward strand.
GGAAGTGTAACTCATAGGTATGGCTTAGGGTGAGATGTGGGGCTTAACGATTTGATATTTACAGTCTTGGAGGGCATGTAATAATGTACTTTGAACTTTATCCCCAAAGCGGTAAAGTTTTCTGACTGCTATAGTCAAGTTGTCATGTTAGATTTCTGTTTTTATAAAGTTTCTTTGACTTCTATGTTGAGAAGAGGCAAGAGAAGGGAAATAATGTAGTGGTGGGCCCAGTTAAAAAGCTGTAGAGTAATCCAATGGCTTGGGGTGGAGAAGAGTCTCTGAGAGGAGGATGGAGAGGTGAATGGATTCAGGAAATGTGTAGGAAGAATAGAGGGGAATCAGCAGATGAAAGATATGAAAGGTGAAGCTAAGAATGAGGGAACAAGAAAGGTTTGTGCTTTAAGAAATATGGGAGGAGTGCTATAATAAATACAAGGATGTGGGACAGCCCAGCTGATGACCTCTGAAAGATTCCACCCAGCAGGGAGTCGAAGCAAATGCTGAGACTCAGAGCCAAACTTTGGGCAGAGCACAGGGAGTGTTATGGAAGAGTAGAGGGATAGAAGGACCCAGAGGGGACAGGAGCTCCACAAGGAGACCAACAAAGCCAAAAAGAAATCAGGGCCCGGGGTGAGGGGCCCTGCAGAGATTGATGCATCAACCAAAGACCATGCATAGAGAGGACCTAGACCCCTGCTCAGATGTAGCCCAAGAGGCAGCTCAGTCTTCAGCTCCCTTACTAGGGGAGCAGAGGCTGCCTCAGACATGAACTCTGTTACCGGCTCTTTGATCACTTCCCTGGCAGGATGGCCTTGCCAGAAAAAAAACAAAAAACAAAAAACAAAACAAAACAAAACAAAACAAAAAAAAAAAACAGAGGAAGAGGATGCAGGCAGTCCTGATGAAACTTGATAAGCTAGGGTCAGATGGTAGGGGAGGAGGGCTTCCCTTTTGTGGTCTACAGGAAGGGAAGAGTAGGGAAGAAGGAGGGAAGGTGGGGCTGGGAGAAGATGTGGGAGGGGGCTACAATTAGGATATAAAGTGAATAAATTATAAAAAGTAATAAAAAAGAAAAGACTATCCAGTTACCACACTGGGATGGCCATATAGGTAGGAGCTCAGAAGTTCAGATAGAGCCTTGAGGGGCTTGGGGTGCTTTATCTGAGGCTCTCATTTAAAATAATTCCTAATTTTGTGAAAAGAAAATTCTAGGTACAATATGAAAGCACCTTTTCTTTGCTGAGGACAAAGTTGGAGAATCTGGACCTAAATGATAACAGAAAGGACATGAAGAGACATTTATCGACCCAATGGGATGCTAAATTTTGGGATGAACTGATAAATGGAAACCGTGCAGGCTTTTCTTGCCTCAGTCCAACAGCACGGTCCCAAGTGAAGGATGATTGAAGATATTTCAGACATGGCTTACTTTTTATTTTCCTTGTTTTTGAGACAGCATTTCATGTAGCGTAGGCTCGTTTTGAACTTACTATGTAGTCAAGGAGGACTTTGAATTCTTGGTCCTCCTGCTTGTCCATCTGCTAACATAACAGGCCTGCGTCACCATAGTCAGTTTATTCAGTACTGGAGATCAAACCCAGGGATTCATTCATTATAGGGATTTACTTTTTAGTCTCAAGTAAATCCCTCAGCCCCACTTGTGAAAGCCAAGAACACTCTGGGAACAGGCATACATTCTTGTTATGAAAATTGTACATTGAAAGGAAATGCTTGGCTGGCCTGTGGTTTGTGGTCTGTGGTCTGTGGTGGCTGGTCTGTGGAGGCAGAGGCAGGTGGATCTTTGGTCTATTTGGTCTACAGACTGAGTTTCAGGATAGCCAGGGCTAAGAGAAAAACTTTGTCTTGAGAAACCAAAAAAAAAAAAAAAAAAAAAAAAAAAAAAGAAAAGAAAAGAAAAAAAAAGGAAGAAAATGCTTGTATTTTTGTATTTCTACTTCTACTTTTTTTTCTCTATGTGATACTATAGGAGCTGAAATTTCTTTATATTACACTTGTTCGTCAGTGGGAGTGGCAACTGAGGTAAAAACTTTAGCCTTGCATACACTGTATGTCACCTATTTAATCTTTCCAGGATGGGGAGTCTTACAGACATAAGTTTGTATGGTTGAGTTTTTCACTTACTAATTTGGGAAATCACTCTGAAATCACTCTGTGAATGTCTTTTTTTTTTTTTTTAATGGGGATGTTACCTCATGGAGTTGCCCTAAAGCACAGATGCTGTTACAAGATAAGTGCAAGGGCTATATGAAGTGTAAATGGTTTTCTGGTTTCACTGTGAAATGTGTCAGTGTTATTAGGAAATGTGTGATTGTTGTGAAGATTAGAATGTATTGCTGTGATTAAAATTCATTATTTTCCACCATTTTCACTTAAAACAAAAAATAAAACAAAACCCGTTTCTTATAAATAAAACAGACCTATTCACCCTCTAGTTGTACAATGCTTTTAGTTGGTAAAATGTGTGCATTTTTTCAAAACCAACCAATTTTCCAACCCTAGCTCATTATCTTAGTCTCAGATCAATTCAGTTCTGACACTAAATAGAGTTTGGATAGATTCTCCCCTTACCAGTTCTTACAGATTAAGACCTCTGTGCTTCCGGTCAGTTCCCCACTGCAGATGCCAACCTCAAATTCCAGGCTTTTACTCAAACTCCACTGATTACCTGTACCCCTCTTCAGTCTTGGTAATTTTCTTGGATGGTTTGGAGAACTAAAGAAAACACTTACACTCTCATCTGCTACTTTACTATTTCATAGAGGATTTGATAAAGTGTATAGATAAACTTCCAGATAAAAAGGTACAAAAAGTATGTGTGGATGGATAGAGAGGGCCCATGTACTCTCATGGCTTTCCTCCTTGCCATTTCCTTCATGTGCTTATCAATGATAGAACTCTATAGGCCTATTTTTTTTTGACATTTTTAGTGGAAGATTTATTTAGCATGATAGAGTAAATAATTGGCTCTCGATGATCAACTTGGTGTTCAGTCTTCCAAACCTTTCTCTTCCCTGAAGTCAGATGTGGTGTTCAAACTCTCGGCCCTCTATATGACTAGAATCACGTTAGTACTTCCAGAAATGAGCCATCTCCTATCCTGAGATTATTCAACAGCCTTTCGATAGCATTAACATAAAAATGGGGTACAGTCACACATACACACACATGTATATTCTATTATAAATCATACTACCACACTTATAATGGGCTATTTATGCTTTCATTTTCAGATTAAACACGAATTGTTAAAATGGTACATAGTTTTCTCCAAGCTTTGGAGAACATGTAAAATGGAGTCTCTTTAATCTGAACATCCAAAATCCAAAAAGCTCCAAAACATACCAGTGTGATCTCTTAAGCAGTAATTTTTACGCCTGACTTCACATGACAGGTGCCAGTAAACATGCAGGTCTACTAAAATTGTAGCAATGGATAACACGATTATACAAAACCTTAAAATATTTTATATCTGTATAGATAATATATACATATATGTATAATATATATAATCATTATGGGTATGAAACAATGAATTTCATGTTTAAACTTTCCATCTAGCTGTGTATGTACAAATATTCTCAAATTTGATGGTGTAGTTCAAACACTTCTGGTTTCAAACATGTTGACTCACCCAGTTTTGAGCATGCTTATGGAAAACTTTAAATATGTCTGTTGTAAATTTGTAGCATGTATTCCTCTTCTCTTTAGCATGAAGTATTTACATGTTCTGCAGCTATTTGTATTATCTGTTTTTTCTATGTTATAGTTGGAATTCAGAATTTTGGCTTCCGACCTGGGCAGAATTTATTGGAAAGGAATAAAATTCAGCTAATGTATCATATTGGAAAGATTTTTAGGTGTTATAGATTTTCTGCAACGGTACTGGACAGCTGAAGAACATTTTATTGAATGATGGATTTTAACTGGGGAATAATTATTGCAGAGGATCTTGTTATCTTTGCAAGATATTTCATCTATTGTTGAATGTTTGAGGGGCAAATTGTACTTCTGTAAAAAGCCAGGCTATTTAAAAGTCTTTGTGAAGCTCAATAGACATTTTCTGATGAATGCTAGGGTTTTCAACTTACATTGTTGCATATGGCAAGAAACAGGTGGATGGCACTATCTCTTGGCATAGTCGTACCCAGGTTCCATTCACCGTTGAGCTAAATGGCTTTAGACAAAGCCTCTAAAGTGCTTTCTGCTTCAGTGTTCTTAATAGAGCAGCAGAAAGTAATATCTGCTATCACTGACCTCATGTAGATGGTAGATTGCTAATTAGATTATGCCTTACAAGCACTTTGTGCTCTTTTGAGAAATACTGTCTTAAATTAAGTAGAGCCTATGGTTTCATAATATAAACATGTTGCCAAAAGATGAATCACTGATGGATCAAAGCATGCAGACTAGAAGCTATGCATTGGTAGCATCAGTGTGAGGGAAAACAAAAAGTAGGGAATCCTGGTCAGATTAAGACAAGTGACTTTTGCTCATTTCCTGGGAATGAACTGAATTTTAAAGGGTAGGATAAATGGAGGCAACCAGTATGATTTTGTACTTGTTTTCAGACAAGAACCTTTGCTTGAGTCACTGTGATATTTCCCTTATCTCCCTAGTAAGTTTTGAAAGCATATTTACTTGTTAAAATAAAACTGCTGTGTTGGATCTATGGCTTCTTGATTTTACTTATTGTCATGAATGAGCTGTTGGAAACAAAAGCAGGCACATATGTGTGTTTCCACAATGTAACAATTTATTGAAAAGAATTTCACAGGCTCTATCACTCCGTTGGCTTTAATTCACAAAGTACTCTTAATTTCACTTGACATTAACAACCATTTGCAAATAGTTTATAAAAATACCATTCCAATCTTAATTGCTTCATATTAGCTTTCAGATAGCATACTATATTTCACACAATGATAATGTAGTTTACAAATGGCTACAAAAGAGTTAAAGCAGTTGTGGTCATTCAAAGGATCCTCACTGTAAGACATGAGGTAGAAAACTAAGGCAGATGTGAAAAGAGTCACCACGTTACATAAGATATTAACCTAAGTAACCTTGTTATAGAACTGAAGTGTTGTGACTCAGGCCTGCAAAAGCCCTGGCATAGAGTTAGTTCAAGACGCAAAGCTGGTTCAAGGTGTTCTTGGTCTCTCTAGACAAATGGCAGTTCAAGCAGACTGGGCTGGACAGTGAGATCCTGTTGAGCAGAAGCATTCTGGAGTCAGTCCACAGTTCATTGCCTGTCCTGTGATGCACACTGAATGGCCTGATGATAGGGTGGGGACTGCCTGTACCTAGTATTAGATGTCTCTTATTTTGTGTAATCCAGATGAAGCGGTTGCATGATGTAGTTGAACAAACTCATACTTTGGTTTCACTTAACGGTTTTTATACCCCGACATGTCTTTGTGTTCCTGATTTAATGTAATAAGTTTGTAGGTAGTGATATTTTTGTTTATACAAATAATTTATCAGTCTTCACCCCATGGTTTATGAGGGGCAGACTGTCCTTGTTCACTTGTGGAGTCAAAATGAAGAGTCATTTTGTCTCATCATTTGCACTAAAAATGGATTAAACTAATATTTTTCAAAAATATTTACATAGCCTGAAAGCTACTGCTTTATAGAATATGGAATAATTTTGAGCAAAGCACAGCCTGCTCTATATCCTCTTTAGATCTTTGAGCTGTAAGGCAACAGAAAAAAAGATCATTCAGTGGCATCTAATGAGCCAGACAAATCACTCTAGAAAATATTCTCCTACTTTTAGACACACAGTGGAATAGAAAGAACCAGATGTCCTAAGCCATCAATAGATCTGCTAAAATATGATGTGGCCTTTACTCAAAGATACAGGGCACCTAACCTGAGCTTATTCAAGCAGGGTCTTCTGGATTCATTCTGAACTTGTCAGACATGGTCTTGGCTGGCTCTCCAGCATGAAAGCAGAAAGTTGCATGGCCTTGTTGATAGTGTTTCCAGTTTGTAGCCATTGAATATTCTGACAATGATGGTCAACATTCTGTCATATAGTTGCCATTTGTTTTGTTTTCTCGGATGTTAGCTCTGTAAGGCAGGAACTTCTTTTGTGTCTGTCTTCCCAGTGTCTTTGTCTGTAGTACCAATAATTGTGTTGAATATGAAAAATTAGAACTTTGGAGTGTTGTGAATTTAGCCTGCCAAAAGCCAAACACTAGCCCATCTTTCAGTTGATGGTGGAAGAGCTAGTTTTCTAGAAACCTAAGTGTACTGTAAAGTAGCATCTTTCAAATTGCACTGTGTATAGAAACCAAATGAAGATCATGTTAAAAATCTAGATTCTGAGTCAGTGAGCCTGAGATTCTGAATTTTTCCAAATTTCCAAGTGGGGTTAATGATGTAGGTATATGGATTGTTATTTGAGAATTAAGAATTTAGACCCTAGGCAAGCCTTGTCTCGTCTCCAGTTTTGATTCCGTCACCATGTTCAATTGACTTTGTCTCTCCTGTCCCAACCTGTTTGTTTCTGCCGCTTCTCTTTTAGCTGAAGGTTTTATTGTTTATGCACGAATTTACTGAAGTAGCTTTCATCTAATCTAACTAGATCTCTATCCTCCTTTTTCCTCTCTGCACTGCTGCCAAAATGATATCCTGAAAATATGTCTCTGATCCTGTCAGTCTATTGTTGAGAGGCATTCAATTGAGGATAAACCAAAAGCCCTTCTGTTGCTAGAATATTTTAATATTGTGTGGAGGCAGGGCTGTGCTAAACAATCCAAGGACCAAGGAGGTAAGAACTTAGGTGTTGGTAAACCAGTTGTTACAACCCTCCCTCCCTCCCTCCTTCCCTCCCTCCCTCCCTTCATTCTTTCCTTCTTCCCTTCTTTCCTTCCTTCCTTCCTTCCTTCCTTCCTTCCTTCCTTCCTTCCTTCCTTCCTTCTGTCCTTCCTTCCTTCTGTCCTTCCTTCCTTCATCATAGTCATAAAGCCAGTCATTCAAAATGCTAAAGCCAATGACCATTGGTTCAATCACTGTTTTGTATGTCATTCATGATAAAATCCCAAATGCATAATTTCCAATAACTCACTATTTTCTTTTCTAAATATTACCTAATCTGGGCTCTGTCAATCCCCAAACCCACCATTCATGTTTTAATTTGAATTAAAGAGAATTTTCTTTTTTTTTTTTGAAAGTTCACTAAATTTTCAAATCTAAATATTAATTTACAAATATTAATAACATTTATTTACATAGGCAAAACAAGTAGAAAAACAATAGAACATAAGCTACCATTTAACAACAATAAAAGCTGAATTGGCTAAGAATTAAATTTTCTTCTAAAAGGTTTAATGTGTCGGGTTTTAAGCTGAGGTCTTTGATCCACTTGGAATTTAGTTTTGTGCAGGATGATAAACATGGATCTATTTGCATTTTTCTACATGTAGACATCTAGTTAGACCAGCACCATTTGTTGAAGATGCGATCTTTTTTTTTTTTTTTTCCATTGCATGGTTTTAGCTTCTTTGTCAAAAATCAAATATCTGTAAGTGTGTGGGTTTATTTCTGGGTCTTCCATTCAATGCCTTTGATCTACCATTCAGTTTCTATGTCAGTACCATGCAGTTTTATTACTGTTACTCTATAGTACAGCCTGAGATCAGGGATGGAGTTACCTCCAGATGATCTGCTGTTGTACAATGTTGTTTTTAGCAATTCTGGGTTTTTTGTTTTCCCATAAAAGTTGAGAATTGTTCTTTCAAGTTCTGTAAAGAATTGTGTTGGTAATTTGATGGGATACACTAAATCTGTCAGAAGAAAATGTGGGGAAGAACCTTGACCTCATTGGCACAGAAGGCAACTTCCTGAACAGAACACCAACAGTACAGACTCTAAGATCAACGATCAATAAACGGGACCTTATGAAACTGAAAAGCTTCTGTAAAGCAAAGGACACTGTCATCAGAACAAAACGTCAGCCTACAGATTTGGAAAGGATCTTCACCAACCCTATATCTGACAGAGGGCTGATATCCAGAATATATAAAGAACTAAAGAAGTTAAAAAGCAATAAATCAAGTAATCCAATCAAAAATGGGGTACAGAGCTAAACAGAGAATTCTCAATATAGGAATATCGAATGGCAGAGAAATACTTAAAGAAATGCTCAAGGTATTTAGTCATCAGGGATATGCAAATCAAAATGACCCCGAGATTTCACCTTACACCCATCAGAACATCTAAGATTAAAAAAATCTCAACTGACAATACATGCTGGAGAGGATGTGGAAAAAGGAGAACCCTTCTCTATTGTTGATGGGAATGTAAACTTGTACAGCCACTTTGGAAAACAATCCGGCACTTTCTGAGAAAATTGGGAATAGTGCTACCTAAAGATCCAGCTATACCACTCCTAGGCATATATTCAAAACATGCTTGACTATACAAGAAGGACATTTGCTCAACTATGTTCATTACAGCTTTATTCATAATAGCAAGAATCTGGATACAACCCAGATGTCCCTTAGCTGAGGAATGGATACAGAAATTGTGGTACATTTACATAATTGAATACTACTCAGAAATTAAAAACAAGGAAGTCATGAAATTTGCAGGTGACACTTAGAAAAGATCATTCTGAGTGAGGTGTCCCAGAAGCAGAAAGACACACATGGTATATACTCACTTGCAAGTGGGGATTAGGCATATAATATAGGATAAACATAATAAAATCTGTACACCTAAAGAAGCTAAGCAAGAAGGTGGACCCTGGGTAATGATCAATCCTCATTCAGGTGGGCAAGCGGGATAGACATCGGAAGAGAGAGAAAACAGGGCAAAGGACAGGAGCCTACCACAGAGAGCCTCTGAAAGACTCTACCCAGCATGGTATTGAAGTAGATGCTGAGACTCATAGACAAACTTTGGGCAGAGTGCAGGGAATCTTATGAAAGAAGGGGAAGATGAAAGTCCTGGAGGGGACAGGAGCTCCACAAGAAGAGCAACAGAACCAAAAAATCTGGGCACAGGGGTCTTTTCTGAGAATGATACTCCAACTAAGGACCAGGCATGGTGATAACTTAGACCCCTGCACAGATGTAGCCCATGGCAGCTCAGTGTCTCAGAGGCTATCCTAGGAAGGGGAGGAGGGGCTGCCTCTGACATGAACTCAGGAGCTGGCTCTTTGATCTCCTCCCTTTGAGGTGGGGCAGCCTTACCAGGCCACAGAGGAAGACAATGCAGCCAGTCCTGAGGAGACCTCATAGGCTAGGGTCAGATGGAAGGGGAAGAGGACCTCCCCTATCAGTGGACTGGGGGAGGGGCAAGGGAGAGAAGAGGAAGGGAGGATGGGATTGGGAGGGGACAAGGGAGTGAGCTATAGCTGGGATACAAAGTGAATAACTGTAATAAATAAAAAAATAAATTCAAAAATAATTAACTTTTCAATAAATTTCTTTAGAACTATGAAGAAAAAGTTCTATTGTTTATAAGTCACTTATATTTTTATATTTAACATATATTACATAGAATTTTCTTGTACCTAGTACAATATTTTATTATATGCTCCACACTTGAAATACTGCTTACCGGTTCCTTTTTGCTTTTAGTATTTTTTTTTTTTTTGCTCTACTTTCAGTGTTAAGTGACATAGAATATTCTAAGGTCAGGTCTTTTAGGTGGTTAATGTGAATATATCCTCACTCAGGTATGAACTCATTGTCCTGAAAGTAGGATGTGGTGGTGGCAGAATGACAGACTTCCAAGATTATGCGTTCATCTTACCTAAAGGAGTTCTCTGCACTTGTTGCAACAGGTATAATTGGGATGGGCAGATGTTAAGAGAGGGAGAAGGGCAAATGTACCTATGTCCTTCTCGTAGGCAGAAGGGTAAGTTGACTTTATCCCAGGAATTCTATCTGGCCTGTGTTGACCACTGTGCTGCTACTGCTGTTGCTGCTGGAGTTTGTCTACATTCAGGGAAGAATGATGAGCCTGTTGACTTTTAGTAGAGTTTGTTTGCTTTCCTCTTTAAAGTAGTCACTCTTCACAGGGGTTATTCTTTGTTCATCATTCCAGGCTTTTCCATATGCTGAGTAATGCATACAGCTGGCTCTCAAGAGGAAAGTTCTGGGAAGATCAATCAAATGAAATCTTAAAGGTTAAATAAGGTTTTCAAATATGTTCAGACAGCATTTATTCAGTTCAGTGGGGAAAAGTGCTTCCAAGGAAAGACATTTGCCCAACGAAATGCATCCCAAATGGCAGTGGAGCAATTACTACTCAGATGGTTGTTTTGTAGCCTGAGTGTCCAGTTCTGTTTAGACTTCCAATGGCTGCTTAAAATTCAAGAGTGAGGGAAAATAAAGTGCATTTGACTTAAAGGAATTCACTAATGGAAGATCAAAGTTGTGAAAATGTACTTTCACACACATTATTGGATGGTTGTTTGGGGGGAGGGCTGGGGAGGAATCTTGGGAAAGGAAAAGCTACATGAAATATCCTTTTTCTTTAATTTCATCCCCCTTCGTTTTCCAGCTCCTATAAATCTCAATAAATAAGGAACATGGAGACTACAAAATATTTCAGGAAAAATTCCAGAGGCTTTTAGAATCAGTAGTTCTGGTATCCACTCAGAAATTCCAAAATGAGAAATTTTATTATGCAGATGAATGCATTCAGAGTAGAATTCATAGGATTTTGTGGCATTGCAAATTTGAAGATTACATTTTTGCCTTTTGTCTTTTGTGATAACATAAAATGTGGCTATGCATAAGGAATAGAATGAATATATTGAATATTCTAAGCCACTTGAGACTGCACTATTACATAGTGAATGCTATTGGTCCTACAGAGGTGTAGTCAGCTATTTTTCAATCACGGAGAATTGGCTAGAAGAGCCCTTCTTTTATCACACAGATCCTAAGAGTCATTAAAGACTCCCTACCATTGTCAAACCAGAAAAAAAAAAAACAACTTATTTTGTGATATATCTAAGAAAACATACTTGGATAGACAGTTTTGTAAAAACATCATTGAAGATGGTCCACAATACAATTTGAATTATCCGTTCATAATCACTATTTTTCTTGAAAAAGTTTGACAACAATCCCACCTGTTAGAATAAAGGATTAAAGAAGCACACAGGCCAGAGTCAGTATGAGTGTATGATAATAGGTACTAGCAGTGTTTTCTTGCCTTTAGCATAACATGTATTGTATCTTCTTTTCCAGCTGTATCCAAGAAAGGGGCCCTTAAGACCAGAGTGTCTGTTTGGATGCTTGTCGCCAGGCTGAGGAGCTATTGACAGAGTAAATCAATTATCTTGTAGGGCTTCTCTGAAAGTTCACTCTGAAAGTAAGGGAGGCTGACCATATTTCAAGTTGGTAACAAATGGGGTCCATTTGTGCTGTGCTTTCAAAAACTTTCTAAAAAGTTATGTGGGCACAGAGCGGGTGGGGTGGGGTGGGTAGGGGTTGTGCCTGGTCTGATGATTACCATGGTTATCAGCCACACTGAATTGCAGCACCAAATATCAGATCCACTTGTCTACCTGTGGTTGTCAGAAAGATAAGCCTGGTGTTCCTAGCGAATCTGCGTCTCAGGATTTGTACCACTACCATGGCTTGGCTGAATTGAACTTCTAGGACTGTCCCTGTGCCTGTCACCTGGCCTAACCCAATCAGTAGCTTGAACCATCATCAGGGCTCTAAATGATTTCATAGAGGACAGAAATGAAGGCCTCTACACTCGAGGAAGGAATTGGTGTGTAAATTCCTTCCAAAATAATCTTCTCTGTTAAATGAACTCAGTCCTATGCTGAATTTGTGATAGGGGTATCATAAGAGATCTTGGATATAAAACTGCTGTCCACACAGGACGGTTTGTTACTGTGATTATCTACATTATAGCTAATCATCTTCCTGATGCATCTCCTCAGATAAGATTTGTTATTATATAAAGAATCATGTAGCATATTGAAAAATTGCTCTATTTAATCTTTGAGACCTCAAAAATGGCAGGTATGCCTTTCAACAAGTGAGTGAATGGACAGGACAGTGTTTTCAACCATGTAGAGTTACCTGTAAACTTGTTAAATAATAACCTTAACATGTGGTCCTTTTAGTCACAAAAGAAACATCTTCAAGTATAGTCATTCTGTGGAATAGTCTTTGATAGAACCTTGCTGTTGTTTCTTCTTTTCGCTTATTTTGATTTAAGTTCTTTTTATACAATATTTTGGTCATGTTTTCCCCTCTCCCAACTCCTCCTAGATTTTCCTTCAGTCACTACCTACCCAATTTCTTTATGCCCTCTTTGTTTTCCTCTCTCAAACGAACACCCCCCCCCCAAAGAAAAAGGAAATGGAAAACAAAGGAATATAAAGAAATAAGACAAAAATGCCAAAATAAAATACTTTAAAAACTATTATTTACTTTAAAAGTTTTCATGAGTCTTATATATTGAGCATATTCTTCCCCCTTTCCTCTTTCTTTTCCCTCCTGACTCCGGTTTTCCCAGTCCCAATTGTTCCTCAGGTCAACTTTACTTTTATTTTCATGTCATATATATATACACACATAATTTTATTTATCTATATTAAAGCACATGATAGTTCTCACAAAGTGAATTAATTCATTTACTATGATGCTCTCCAATTATGCCCATCTTCCTGAAAATGACATAACATCCTTTTTGATGGCTAAAAACTTCTATTATGTATATAAGGTACATTTCCATATGCATTCTTCTATCCGTGAACACCTTGGTTGGTTTCAAAACTTAACTACTGAGAATAGTGCTTCAACAAACATGATATATCAATGTGGAGTCCTTTAGGTAAATGCCCAGGAGTGGTATAATTGGGTAATATGGTAGGCCTGTTTTTAGTTTTTTGAGGAATCTTCATAGTGATTTCCATAGCATGTAGATGAAGTTACACTCTCAGTTCATATCCTTGTCAGTATTTATTGTTATTTACTTAATTAATGCCAACCTTACTGGAGTGAGCTGGAATGTCAATGTAGTTTGGAATTACATTTATAGTTCTCTGATGACTAGTGAGGTTGAACTTTTTTGTTCAAGTGTTTATTGGCCATTTGCATTTCATTTGCTGAAAGCTATCTTCATTTGATTAGCCCATTTTTTTGTTTGTATTACTTGATTTCTGATCTAAATATTATAATTCTTTGTGTACTTTAGATATTAGTCCCCTGTCAAATGAATAGTTAGCAAAGATTTTTTTCCTATTCTGTAGACTGTTTCTTCTCTTACTTAAGAGGTTCTTTAAAAATACAGGTGCTTTTCAAATTCATAAGGTCCAATTTATTAATTATTAATTTCATTATTATTTTATAGTAATAGGAATTCTAGTCAGAAAATACTTTCCAATGTCTACATGTTGAAATGTTCACTCCATAGTCAGTTCAGAGTATCTGATCTTATATTAAGATATTTTATTCATTTAAAGTTGAATTCATGAAGTGTGAGAGGTAGAACATCTTATTTCATTCTTCTGCAAGTATATATTCAGTTTTTTTCTGCATCATTTGTAGAAAAGGCTGTATTTTCTCTAAGAATGTATTTTTGTCATCTTTGTTAAAACCAAGTGGCTGTAGCTGAGTGAATTTATATGTGGTTCCTTGAATCTGTTCCACTGATCAATATATCTGTCTTTATGCTAGTATCATGCTGTTCTTATTACAATTGCTGTGTAGTATAATTTGAAATGCATATGGTAATGCCTTCAGTATTATTTTTGTTATAATACAACTTTGCTGCTATTTTTGATGGTCACTCATAATACTTTTGTAGAATCCCAGATTTCAGAAATTTTCTAACTCAGTAATTTCTATACTGTGTTCCCAAATCCCAGCTGTTTTTAGAAGGGATACCAATGTCAAGGAAGCTACAAAGTGTATGTTGTTGGTGGATGCTAAGATGTCATGAGTTACTGTTTGTAACATTAATGTTACTTAGTGATATTGAAAAAAGACACACAATCATTCTAAGACCTGACCTTACTTTCCATGTGAATTATAAATTCACATAATCCATCACCAAGTTAAGAAATTAAGAAAACTTAGGCTTTTCTGTTAAACAGTGAAAGTGTGAAAGTTCACAATGCAAATGATTTTTCTTTGCTTTGTTCCAAATGTTGAAGTCATGACTATAATTTCAGGTAGCAGAAGATGTGTAAAATGGGCCTAACCTTCTGTAGAAATAGCAGGAAAGTCATATGAGGAATTAGCAAGATTGAGAGTCCTCCAACGTCCATATCACTTGTCTTTATGGTATCATTTTGCTTCTTGTACAGGGTCATGTTATATCTCCACCTCAACCTTCCTTTGTCGTTCTTTGGTTTGCATATAAGAATCATAAGCCCATCTTATGAGTTTCTTCTGTGGTTGGAATGTGCTTTCTAAAGTTCCTATATTAGAAACCTAGTCTTTATGTTCCTGAAAGAGTGGATAAGAGAACACATTTGGCCTTCCCCTCTGTCTCCCTCACATGATACCTTCTCTCAAGCTACGACAAAGAAAGAGTTATTTCTAGATGTGACCCTTCCATTTTAGATTTTTATGCTTCCAGGACTATGAACCAGATAGATTTATATTTATTATAAATTACTAGGTCTAAGGTATCTATGGTATGGGGTATGGTATCTTTTTTTTTTTTTTCAGACAGGTCAGGGAGGATAAATGGGTGGCTTAGGATCAAGTACATAGTAATCAAACTGAGATGGTCATCATAACATATTCATTTGACTTTTCTGCACATAAAGCCAAACACAAAGAGTGTTTTCAGAAAAGAGATATTCACCAAGAAGCTTACCGGAGAATTGTTTTACTGCTGAATACTTCTCTCTGTCAGAGCTGTTAGCTAGCTAACATCTTTATTCAGTGACGCCACACCATTAGATGATTTTAGTTGTAAATGTGATCCCATATTTGTAGACCTGCGATGGGCTTGTGGCTGCACTTTGGATGTTTAGTGTCACAGTGAAAGTTCTAACAGAGATCACCAATGGGTTCAGTGGCCAGTGGCAGAGCTTCAGGTACCACAGGAGAGCGTGGCATACCAAGGAAGTTGTCCCAAAAGGGCAAGCGTGACAAGGAGAAGTGGTTAAAAGTGGGCATCTGCCATTGTTTGAAGCAATCTGTCTCCATTCACACGGCTTATTGGAGAGCTTCAAGGACTCATTACACTTGGCAGATTTCATTCTGTTGTAATTTTCCCTTTTAAAATGCATCTTTTCTTTTAAAAATTTGATGAAGTGCTATTACTCTTCTACTGGTTTAAATGGTTGATCATTTTTTTTTTAGCTGTCACAGAAATGACTATAAATGTTAACACTTAGAATACCATGTTAGAATTGGACAAGTTGCCCATTTGTTTGGTTCATGTTGTGAGTAAGGGTGGTGCCTGCTATGCATACTAGAGTACAATTGATCCCTGCTCATTTGGCACCTGGGCCATCCATGGATGACAAAGAGAAAAATGTTTTGGTCATATCAAGACACTTAACGTCCTTGGTTGCTGAGCTAGTGTGCTGTAGGTCAGGGTCATGGTGTTGGTGATTTAGATACTCACACGTGACTCTGCCACTCTTTTAAGTCTCCCATTAGTGATCAGAAAGTTTCCATCTTTAGAGGTGTCAAGTTGCATGATGCTAAGTGTGCTTAAACAAGGCAGACAAGACACAATTTTAAGTGAATTATTCTACAGCCAAAGATGTTTTGAGATAGTATCAAACTATGTAGCCCTTGTTGGTCTGGAACTGCTACATAGGGAAGCTTGGCTTCCTACTTGGGGTGACCTTCCCCTCTGTTTCTTGTAAAGGCTGAGATTACGTGTGTGTGATCCATGATGCCTAACACAAGTTTCGGATTCAAAGTAACACTTAATGATTGAGATAAACTTTTCCTGGCCAGGATTTCTCCCCTTTAGAACACAGACAGGCTTCAGAGGCAGAAGTTGCTGCTTCTCAGAGGCAGATCCCTCCCTGCTGCCTCAATGAGTATATTATAATTGTCAGTAGATTACATAACTCCCTGGTCAACTTAAGTATTTTATGTGGGTTGTTCAAGTGATGATATCATACAGAAAGGGAAGTAAATGGTTGCACCATGAAAACTTCTTAATCACCCCCACCTATTCTACTTCGGAGAATAGAATAGGATACACATAAAGGTTTTATCAGTGGAGCAAAAATTTTACATTTTATACAAGATGACTGGTCAGTGAGTTTTCTTTAGTAATTCAATAGATATAATTCCATGACAGCTTATTAAGCTCAAGAAGAACAGATGAAATGACAGCATTTAAGACCAGACAATTTGATCCTCAGTGAAAGAAAAGCCAGAAAATGGATATTGCTATTCAGTTTCCATTTGTAAGGACAATGTGCATTATGATTAATTTAATGGAATTTTAAAAATTCTTTTTTATTTTGTGAGAATTTCATGTAATATATTTTGATCATATTCTTTCGCTCCCTCAGCTACTCTCAGGCCCCTTCCCTACCCTACTTCATGTTCTTAAAAACAAGAATTACAAAATAAAACAAAACCCAAAATGCTAACACACACACACAAATATGAAATCAGATTTGTGTTGACTAATTTCTCCTGAGCGTGAAGTCTGCCATGGAGTATGGTTGACATATTCAGTGTCACTCTGTTAGAACACAGTACTATAAAGGAATAAACGTGAAATTAGAATAGAAGATTAAATGTGATAGGGGAGGGAAAGGGAAGGGGAAGAAAGGAATATAGAAAGGGAGAGCTAGTAACTTGTTGAATTCCTTTTTATTTTTCTCTGAGAGACCCTAGATATATGTTCTTTATGTATAGCCTTGGCTGTCTTGGAACTCACTATGTAGACCATGCTGCCCTGGGACTCACAGAGATCCTCCTACCTCTGCTTACCAAGTGCCTGGATTAAAGGCATGTGCCACCATACCTAACTTGTTTGATTTTTTTTTTTAATGGCTACTATCATTCAGAATCCCAGGTCAGGGACTATGAAAGGTATTTTGATTGCTATAATCTTAGGTTTTCCTAAAAGACCTGCCATAGGCAGGGGCTCATAAATTCTGATTGACCAATATGAGAGGGTGGTTTTGGAAGGTGCTTCCTAAGGATGACAGAAATTAATAATTCACCTGGAGATGCAGGATACATAGGCAACTAAAAAAGCAAAATAGAGCCCTGTCTGATGCCACAAGTTGTGGGGTTTCCAGAATGAACCAATTGAGGAGAAATTTTTATCAAAATGGAAGAAAAATATGAACTTTTTATAAAAAGAACATTCCATGAGAAATTATTGTGAAGTCTCAGGCATGTAAATTCTAGGTCTTAGGCCCCAGATGATTCTAAGATATTTGATATATGTAAAATAGATACCATCCCAGCCCCTTATATAAGGTACCAGGGCCTGCATTTATGATGCCATTGATGGGATTATGTGTAATCTGAGAGAAAGAGATTCAAGTGGTTGCTCATTGTTTCTAACAGAGACCAATACAGTGTATCTGTGAATTTAAATGAGAGTTAAAATGCAGGAAGCAGAGATCTAGAAAACAGGTGACTCTTAGAACTGGTAAGGTATGTAGGTCTTCTTGAATCCAGCCTCTTCAATGAATATATGAAGAAACTGAGGCTCTATGGGGGAACATAAGTTGCCTTTGGTTCTTTTTGACACCTAACTGTCAATCTACTATTTGCTTCCATTTGTACATCCGTGTGATTTTGCTAAAATTAGGGTCATGAGATTCTGAACAAAGCGACTTGTATGTTTAGCTGCTGAATGGACACCAGCTGAGTGGAAGGAGCCAGGGTCTGTCTGGTTGTAGTTTGTGGACATAACTCTCAGAGTGTGTGATGAAGACGTTTAAAGTGGAAGGTGGAGGGAACTTAAGAGAGTTCTCAGGAAAGACCACTGTAAAAAGGTTGTATTTAAACTAAAGTCTAAGGATCTTGGGGAGGAAGGAACCATGTTAAAGATGGAAGAATCCAGCAGTCTGAGAGTTGCACAGCCCCTGAGGTTAATTTCCCCTTTGAACTCTTGCTGAGATTATTCTTTCAGTGCACAAGTGCTCTTTTGTCGGTAGCTCTGTTGTCACTTGAGTTTTTTGATCTTAGCCAATCTGATGGTTGTAAGGTGAAATCTCAGGGTCATTTTGATTGGCATTTCCCTGATGGCTAAGAATATTGAGCATTTCTTTAAGTGTTTCTTTGCCATTTGATATTCTTCTATAGTGAATTCTCTCATTAGCTCCATACCCCATTTTTAAAATTGGGTTACTTGATTTGTTGCTGTTTAACTTCTTGAGTTCTTTATATACTCTGGATATCAGCCCTCTGTCAGATACAGGGTTGGTGAAGATCCTTTCCCAGTCTGTAGGCGGTCGTTTTGATCTGAGAGTTTGCACCAGCGGCTCATGTCATGAAAGTTTCTTAAAGCTAGTCTGTCTGCTGTGTTTTCAGTAAGAGCAGGATGAATCACAATGCATGAGCAGTGGAAAGGAAATGAGTTAGGGACTGCCTTGTAAATACCTGTAATCCCAGATTACTGGTAGAATATTGACAAATATTTATTTTCTAAGGATATTTTAGGATACATCATGCTACAGAGATTCCTAGAAGCATTTCCTGTGACCATCAGAGGCCTGTATTTGCAGAGGCACAGAGATCAAAAGCAAAGAACTACTGGTTGTGAGAAATATAAAACCATCTTGGTATGAGTTAGATTCTAGAACAAAGGCATCCAAGGCCAGGCTTTGACTTCCTGCCCTGGGATTGAGTTGCCTTTGATTCTGCCCATTTGCCTTTCCTGTTAATTTGTGATATACATAAAATATCTAATCTTTTTTTTAAAAAAAAGAGAACTGTAGTTTCATCAAAAAATCCATAAGGCATTCATCATAAATTCATAAGGCACTATGTTATCCACATTCTCCACTGTATCGTTCTCTGGTGTTGATTAAAGAAAAGCATGCTCATTGCATGAGTGTATGTAAGTTGTCTTGTACATTATTCACTAAGAAAAGACAATAGATTCAACTTGGCTTCTTATTTTTCTTCTTTCTTGTGCTTTTCAAGATTTTGTTTTTTACTATCCTCTAGTGTTGGCCACTCAGAAACTGCTGGAAAAGAACTGGATCTAAGGTTGTTTGGCCCTAGTAAAGGAAGTAGAAAGAGCTATACTAACATAAAATCCATATATTTATTTGGTTCTTTCCTTTCCCCCCTTTATTGAAATTCTAAGAACTGTTGCTGATATTCTAACCTTTTAGCAAGTCATTTCCACAAGAGTTGGAAAGAAAGGAATAAAAAACAAATCACTTGATCATAAGATTCAGGACCAAATTTGAAGGTTTTCAAGGTCCTACTATGGCAAATGGTGGAGTGAACGCGAATATGTTATAAAATCATGTTCATATCATCATCTGTCAGTGAAGAATGGAATGAAGGGACGATGGATAGAAATGTCTGCTGTCGGCTATTGAAATGATGACCGTGCTTGGTGGTAGTGCAGCATGATGTATGACACGATGCTTCCCTAAGGGCCTTGATACAGGGCAGAGGTGATTATAACAAAGCATTGCTGCTGCCATAATCTTCCATATAGCAAGATTAAACCACTAGATGAAGGAATGTGCTTTTTTTTTTTGTTTGTTTGTTTTTTCCCCTCTGCTTTTGAAAAGCAGCTGGAGGGAAACCAGGATACAAACTGCTGCCAAGTGAAATCTAATGCTCCAGGGGATAAAAAGAAGATACTGTAAACTCACAAACATTACAAAACTGACCATCTGTGTTATATATGAAACCACAGCTTTTTGATTTGTTATGGTTTCAAGAATGACTTCATAACATGTGCCACTTCCCCTATCTTCCTCAGGCCCCCAGAAGGCATTCTATTTTCATAAATGGACTTAGCCACTTTTTGTTTGTTTGTTTGTTTTCAATGTTCAAATCTGCGGTCCTTAATTAAGTCATTCTGCTTACTTCTTTGCATTAATCCCTACCATGTAGTCTCACATTGCTAATTTGACATTAGCTGTGGTCAATGCACCAGTATATAGCCACCCACCATGAGATGAAGCAAATCAGTACAGAGTTGACAGTTGAAAAACATCTTTCTGCCTGGATTCACGAAACAAGAGCCTGTTCCACTTATTTTTGGAAAACTCTGAGGTTTTAAAATCCTAATCTTTCTATGTTTTGAGAGAACTGAGCAATAGTTTTGGCACTTGAAGGGGGGCTGTTTTTCCTGCTGGATTTGGAAACCAGAGCTTTGTATACATTGTTCTCAGTTGTGTTTGACAACTGTGATCCTGGCCCAGCTCTAGTAGCTTGATCTTGATAATGCCTTTAATGTATTTTTACTTAATTAGAATATAAAATAGTATGGACTTTCTATGACCACCCATCTCTGAATAATGACATGCAGACTTATATTTATTTATAATAGCTTTAGGCCTTATCTTATTGTTGTTCTCAACTATATCTTATAATCTATGTTCAATGTATGTTCTACCACGTGGCTCTTTACCTCTCCTCAGTTTCATGGTCAGGCTTCCTCCATGTCTGGCAGAGGAATCCTTTCTGCCTCTTTCTTTCCCCGAGTTCCTATCTCTCTGGAAGTCCTGCCTATTCTCTCCTGCCTTTGCTGTAGGCCCTTCAACTCTTCAATTAACCAATCAGAAGGTGAGAGAGAAAAGTGTTTACAAAACCCTGAGACAGGTGAGGCTTATCAATACCAAAATCCAGGTCTGTACCCAGCTCTCTGCTGGTACGGAAATCAGCACTGGAATATACAAGGACAGCATTTTCACAGTGTGCAAAAACATCACAGGAATAGAATTTTCTCAAGCAGAAAATCACATTTATATGTTAACTAGAATGTAACACCTCATAACTACAGCTTCGTGCTTGCTTGGGATGTCTATGGGTCTGGCTTTGAAACACTTGTAATTTAGCAAGGCAACTAGTGTTCAACCCTGCCTCTTTATTAAGCTTGTAGGATTCTGAAGCTTTGCTAGTTTTTTTTTTTAAGTACAACTTTTTGAAGCGTAATTCATGTTACAATTTAGTTTATACATCTGAAAAGAAAATTTAAATTTTAGGAGAGTTGTGAATCTAAAACTATAGTAAGTCTTAAAGCATTTTTATTATTCCCCAAAGAACTCCCACACTCCTTAGCCTATATACTCAGCCTTTCCATTCTTCAAAGCCCTAGGCAACTAATAAACTGCTTTTTGTCCATTTGTGCGTTCTCTACATTTAACGTAAATGGGCTGACAGTGTAAAGGATCTTTTATGACTGACTTCTGGGTTCATCTGTGTTGTCTCTCTTCGTGCTTCATTCAGATTTGCTGCTGAATGGCATTCCATTCTACAGTTATACCACAGTTTATTTATCCATTCAATAGTTAATGGGCACTTGGGTTGTTTCCTGTTTTTGACTTGTGCATAATACTGCTCTAAACATTGTGTATAGCCCCAGCGTAGTAATAGAGTTGCTGTGTAATATGGAGTCTCAATGCTTAGCTCTTTGAGGAACCATCAGACCATTTTACACTTCCATTAGTCATATATAGGTTTTCAATTTCTCTGTATCCTTGTCAGTTTTGGTAGTATTGCTATAAATATTTTTTATCATAATCACTCTAGTGGAGATGAATTGACATAGCACTGAGGTTCTAACTTTGTTTTTCTGATCACTACTTACATTAATCAACTGTTTATCAGAGTATTAGTCATTTGTAGGTTTTCTTTGGCAGAAATATTTACTTAAGTTCGTTGGCTATTAGAAAATGTGCTATCCATTGTTTAGTTAATGAGTTATAATTTTCCTTGATATATTCTAGATTCTGTTCATAAGTGAAAAAGTGTTCTAACATTCTGTGGATTAGATTCGTATTGATTTCCACCTGCTCAAGTGCAAGAGATTGAATTTAGGGGCCTTATGTGAGCTCAGCAAACACTCTATTACTGAATTGTATTCTCAATCTTCTTTTCACTTTCTTGGTGGGGTTCTTTGAAACCCAATAGGTTTACATCTTGATGTATAGTTTCTTTCTTTCTTTATTTTTTGTTTATTGGTTTTATAGCTTAGAAGCCTTTGCAAGTCATGAAGATTTATATCTGTGTCTTCTTCTAAGACTTCTATACTTTTTGCTCTTCACATACTTGTGTGTGGTCATTACAGTAAAATTTTATATATAGCGTGAATTAGGAGTTCAGTTTCACCTATTTGTATGGATATTGTTTTGAAACAACCATTTTGCAATAAAGCTATATTGTTGGTTGTTTCCTTTCCTATCTCATAGTAGCTATTCATAGTATAACTGTTTCAGTGTGGCAGCTATGAATTTGTTAGGCTGCCTTCAGCAATGGTGGTACTGTAATCATATTCTGGGATTTTATACATGATGACCTACTAATTTTCAACAAAATTGGCATCAATCCCCTTACAAAAATGAACAGAATTCTATTTTACTTACTGTGCTTGAATCATTGGCCACAGTATTTCATTACCGTAGAGGCAACTGTAGAGAATTAGTGGGTTACTGTTATTGTTTAAATTTGAAAATCTCCTTTCAAACCCATTGTTGAATGCTTGTTTTCTAGCTCATAGGAATGCCTGGGGAAGAAGTAGAAGCTACTGGAGATGGGGCCTCACTAGAAGAAGTAGGTCACTGAGGTGTGCCCCTAGGAACACGACACTGTTCTGGGTCCTTCCTGCTTCTTTCCTCTCTGCTTCCTGGCTTTGATAAGGCAACAGCTTCTGTCACATGTTTCTACCACTGTGATATCCTTCCTTACCACAGAAACAACAGAGCGGGATGAGCGTGGACTGAAATCTTTGAGGCCACCAGTCAAAAAGTGTCCTTCCCATAAGTTATTCCTATCAGATATCTTGTCATAGTGATGAAAAGGAGCAGTAAAACACAGAAACTTGCTATTGGAAAAGTGGGTCATTGCTTTGACTATTTGACAGTGTGGTCCAGAGGTGTTTGGAACTCGTTTTGTGGGAAGAGTTAGCACAAGTCAGAGAGGCAGGTTACAGACAGCATAGAGTGCTATAAGCAGAGCCTAGTGCTTCCTTCTAGTGGAAGCTAAACAGATCAGCTTGCCTTTAGGAATGATAGGAATGTGGACAGAAAAGACTGCTCAGGAGGTTTCAAATTACAGCAAGACCTATTGGGATTTCGATAATTTGTGTTACAAGCTGGCAAAGAAATTCTCCAGATTTTATCTATACCCTAGGGTTCTGTTGGAAGCTGAGGTTTTTGGTTTGTTTGTTTGTTTGTTTGATTGTTTTTTAATTTGTGAGCACTACTATTACTGTGTGTTTGTACATGATATGTTAGGAAGATCTATGTCTTTCACTGCACATTTGTAAAGATCAGAAGATTAGAAGATCAGATCAGGGAGTTGTTTCTCTCCTTCCAACTTTGTGGTGATCAAAATCAAAATATTAGGCTTGCATAGCAATTGACTACCCATTGAATCACTTGGCTGACTTACAAAGCCGAGTTTAAAGGTGGTGGAGAGTTTAAACTGGTGGAGAAAACTACAGACAGCCCAGGATTCAGGCTCTTACATAAATTTTGCTGTCTGCTTTTCTCCATGTTTACAGTGAGAATCAGAAGGAAAAGAGGAGTAGAAAGATTTGGATAGTTTTCAGTTTGGTCAAAAAAGAAGTATGTGCAAATTTGGGGCCAGTGATAATTTGGTTGCCTGTATACTATATTCTAGGATAATAAAAATGACTTGAAGGGGTTTCAGGAGTAGCTAATAACCATTCATTGCAAGATGTAAAAGAGTAAAGGCATTTGAAAGGCTTTTTGTTGTTGTTGTTTTGACGAAGAAATAAAAAAGAGGTCTTGCTCCTACATGGCACCTTAAGAAATCATTTACCCACATTTACCATAGAGATTACTAAGCGAATTCATGATCTAAGGGATTCCAGCTCTAAGGTGAGTTGGCAGCAGATCTTTGCCTCATTTTCACGGCAAGGTCTTAAAGATAAGCAGGATGCAAGTGTTATAGAACAATGCTAGAAATTAGATAAGAGACAGTGAAAGGAGTGGAAAAGGTCTTAAGGGCATTTGAAAAGGAGAAAATGATATTCATGTAACATGAAAGCAGGAGGGAAGTCATTAGAGATGCACAGCAGGGGGAAGGAAGGCGAGATGGGATTGGGCATTCAGGAAAGTAGGTGAATAAGAACAAAGTATGTCATATGTACATGACAGTGCCACAATGAAACTCATTGTTTTGTGTGTTAACTTAAAAAAATCAGAACAAAGAAGTATGGGGTCATGGAGGCCTCCACCTAGATTTCAAAGGAAACCTTAGGAGTCTAGGCAATGTGATGAGGTCAGAGTCCCTGCATGTGATTCTTGAAAGGGCAATGCATGAAGTTGTAAGGATGAAACCTAAGCTGCAGTAGAGAGTCACAGAAGTTGAGGATGCCAGGAACAGATCGCTTCTGCTGAAGCCCAATACAGTGAGCATATTATTAAATGAAAAGTGTAAATCAAAATCCGACAAATTATAAAATATGAGAAACTATATCAGGTGGTATATTTATAACAAGAGATAATAGGTAACAAGTAAGAGACAAGTTTCTTTATCATATCATTACATCATAGCTGATATACAACTATGTTTGCCCTAGTTTGTTATGAGTAAATCATTACATTCATTCCACATTCAAAGAAAGATAGCAACAGCAATGAATACTAGAACTATGGATCGTTGGGAGCCAGCTACCTACCACCTTTCTCTAACTTTTAACATTCTACCTTGAAATATTATAGCATTTGACATGAGGTATGAAAAGCATGTAAGTTTATTTTAATTTTTTAATCTCAGTATTTTTTGCTATTTTCATAATATTCTACATATAGTATAAAGCACATAATGTTAATACATTTAAAATTCCAGCTATATTTTAAATAATTAAAAATCCCAAACACAGACATTTAAGTTATTCATATAACTATCAATTATCATGTTATTTATTCTTTTTTATATTAAAATTTTATTTTTTTATATTAATTACAGTTTATTTACTTTGTATCCCAGCTGTAGCCTTCTCTCTCATTCCCTCCCAATCTCACCCTCCCTCCTTCATCTCCTCCCTGTCCCTCTCTAAGTCCACTGATTGGAGAGGTCCTCCTCCCCTTCCATCTGACCCTAGCTTATCAGGTCTCTTCAGGAGTGGCTGCAATGCCCTCCTCTGTGGCCTAGCAAGGCTGCTCCTCCCTCTGGGGGGGGGGGTGTCAAAGAGCCAGCCACTGAGTTTATGTCAGAGACAGTCCCTGTTCCCTTTACAAGGGAACCCACTTGGATACTGAGCTGCCATGGGCTACATCTGAGCAGGGGTTCTAGGTTATATATATTCATGGTCCTTGGTTGGAGAAACAGTCTCAAAAAAGACCCCTGTGCCCAGATATATTTGGTCCTTGTGGAGCTCCTGTCCTCTCCAGGTCTTACTAACTCCCCCTTCTTTCATATGATTCCCTGCACTCTGCCCAAAGTTTGGTTATGAGTCTCAGCATCTGCTTTGATACACTGCTAGATAGAGTCTTTCAGAGACCATCTATGGTAGGCTCCTGTCTTGTTTCCTGTTTTCTCCTACTTCCATTGTCCATCACATTTGTCTTTCTGAGTGAAGATTGATCATCTTACCCCAGGTCCTTTTTCTTGTTTATTTTCTTTAGGTGTAAAGATTTTATATTTATTCTTTTTTAAAAAATATTCCTAATTATCCATTTTCCTTCTGCTAAGAGAACTCTATTATTTTATTTACTTAAGTTCTTTTTGGGTAATGATTTTTTTCTTTAAAGAAAGAAAAAGAAGTGAGAATGAGGATTGAAAAGGAAGATATAAAGCTTTTATTATTAATAAGAATATTTGGAAACTTCCAAAAATCCAATACCGTTTTACTATATTAACAGTAAATGACTGAAAAAAAGTTAGACTTAAGTAAATTCTTCCAGAATACTCATTATTTCACTTATTTATGAAAAATTAGAAAGATAAAGCATCTCCAGCTAGGTCAGTAGTTCAAAGTTTACACACCCATTCTTGATTGCCTTTCTTGGCTTTTGAAGGCTTTCTGGTTTATATGGCATCTGATGGAAAGTCTGATGTTATTCTTATCTTTGTTCTTCTCTATGAACTTTCTTATATTTTCTTATTTGGATTGGGATGTTCTGTAGTATGTTTCTCTCCATTCTTTTTCTGTGTAAGGCCTATTAATGTTCTTAAACTGTGCATTTAAAGTTTTTAAATAATATGCAGAATTTGCTCCTTATTTCTTCATATCTTTGTGAACTTTCATTAAAGCACTTAGTGTTTGTCATATTTAATATGTGTATGTGTTTGTGTTATGAATGTTATGTATGTATGTGTATGTGAATGGCTGTGGTTTTTTTAATTGTAAATAGTGCTGTTATGAATGCTTCTGTACATTTCTTTGTGTGGACTGTTATCTTAATTTACCTTATATTTTCATCTAGGAGTAGATTACTAGGTTACTTGGCAGTTGAATATTGTTATTTTTAAGAAGTTGCGTGAACAGTCTCCCAAGTGGCTGTACCATTTAACTCTTCAGCAGTGATTACTTTCACAGTGTTCTAGTTCACAATGCCACCAAGCTGTTTATCATCTGCTTTTGCCAATTCAAAAGATGTATAGTGGGCTCTCATTTTGTTTTTAATTTAACTCACTGTCTAATGGCAAGTGGATAGCATGTGTTGATGAGCTGTTATTAACATATCTTCTTTGAAGTAAGTATTCAAATATTTTGCTCAGTTATAATTAGCTTGTGTTCTCATTAGTAATTTCTTAGAACGCTTTTTTATTCCACATACAAAATGATTATCTCTTCTACTTGTGGCAAATTCTCTGTCTTTACCTATCTAGTAGTATTCTAATTTTGCTATCACTATTGAACAATACTCTTACTACATGGAGAATTCTATGTTGACCAGTTTTTCCTCAATGTTTTGAATGTTATTCTGCTGCCAATTTTCTCCATTGATAAAGATAAAAACTCAGCCATGTACTATATAGATTCTCCTGTGAATATAAGATTTCTTTCTTCCCTTGCCTCCTCATAAAATTCTCTTTTCCTCAGAAGGGAGTAGTAATTGGATTCAGGGCTTTGTGGAAAACTGCTCTACTGAACTGTAATTCCAGCATGGTCTTGTTTTTGTATTAATCTCTTTCTGTCTTGTCTCTACTTTGACCTGGGAATGGTTTGACCATGATGTTTCTAGGTGCAAAATTCTTTGTGGTTAGCCTTCTTGACATTCTCTTTGATTTGCCTGTGAGTTAATGTTCTCAGTCACATTTAGGAAAGTTTTAACCAATATTTCTTCTTATAAATCTCTCTTTCCCTCCGGAAGTTTCATTAGCGTGGTGAGTGATGTTGTTCTACATATCTCAAATCTGATTTTTAAAATTTTATTCTTTTCTTCTTCTAGTCAAAGTATTTATTATTTATCTTCTTTTTTTCTCTTATTTATTTTTTACATTTATTTTGTGTGTTTCTGCATACACATGTATGTGTGTGTATGTGTGTGAGTGGTGGGGTCAGAGGATAAGTTGCAAGAGTCAGTTCTCTCCTTCCACCAGGTGGGTCCCATTGATTGAACTCAGATCATCAGTCTTTATCTACTGATCTGCATCACTGGCCCACAACTTTAGTTTTTAGTATAGTCACAATGGTATGCAACTATCACCAGCAATTTAAGAATGTTTATATTGCTCTGAAAAGAAACTGTGTTTATTAGCACAAAGTTCATACTTTCTCCCATCACCCTTGAAAGTACTTGGTTATAAATCAATACTTCATTCTATGTTGTGTCTGAATAATATTTCATTGTATGGGTAGGATGTTTAGTTTGCTTATTTATTACTTGATGGTCATTTTGTTTCTTTGCATTTTTGCTGCAGTGTATACATTTTTCTTTAGCCAATCTTAGCTCTGTTAAATGTATGCCTACCCACATTCTATATAGTATAATATTACTATTATACATTCTAATAATATTCTAACTTATTTTTCCTCACTTAAGAATTTTATACTATGTAAATCTTTATTTCCATTCTTAATCACACCTAAATTCTTTTTCCAGTAACATCACCTTTTCCTACATTCTTTTTCTAACTATTTTTTAAATTTTATATTACTATGTTATGTATGTAAATGTTTTGCCTTCATGTATGTTTGTGTAACATGTGTGTGCCTGTTACCCTCAGAGACCAGAAGAGGATTTCAGATTCCCTGGAAATGGAATGGTTTTTAGCTGCCATGTGGGTGCTAGGAAGTGAAGTTGGGTCCTCTGCAAGAGTAACACATGCTCTTTACTGCTGAGCCAGTTCTCCACTCATTTTTATCTTCACTTCTAACTATTATGTCAACTAGAAAAATGATCTGATATGGCCTGATCACAAACATTGTGAATTCTTTTTTAGTTTTCCATCTTTTTTTTCATTCAGTTGGTTGCTAAATAAATGTGATTAATTTTATATTTAATATTTTGAAATTTATTTTCTATTCTTCTCCTATATTTTTAACAGTCATACTTTTTTCTTTTGAAGACACATCCTGTCTTAGTTACTGTTCTATTACTGTGATTAAACACCCCTATGAAAACAAATTACAAAAGAAAGTGTTTAATTGTTTCCAAGGGTTAGAGTCCATGATGGCAGAATGAAGGCATGACAGCAGGCATAACTGAGAGCTCATATGTCAAAGAGCAAGCAGGAGGCACAAAGTTACCTTCAAAGCCCACCCCCGTGATTTACCTTCTGCAAAGCTATACCTACTAATCCTTCCTGAAAAGTTCCACTAACTGGGGACCATGTATTCAAACATAATTAGTCTATGGGGGCATATTCATTCAACCCCCCCTTATGCTTCTACTCTCCTCTATGGTATGTTGTACTTCTACAATGTCATTTGATCATCTGTCTTATGGAACAATTGTGATTTAGCTGTGTTTTCTTTATTATCTCTTTTTGCACCCACAGAATTGTGTAGCATAGGATCAGAACATACCAACACTCAAGGAATCAAAATATTTTCAGACTGGGGAGTGATTTATAATTTCAAAATTTATTGTATTATTTTCTCTTCTTAACATTCTCCATGTACTCTTTCTGCCCCCACATCTTCTTTTGACCCCTCTTCTCTTCTCTTCTCTTCTCTTCTCTTCTCTTCTCTTCTCTTCTCTTCTCTTCTCTTCTCTTCTCTTCTCTTCTCTTCTCTTCTCTCTTTTCTTTCACCATAATCATGTATAATAAGAATTTCTATACAAGTTTGATTTGTATTATGCACTAAATAAAAAAAATATTGATTGAATATGAAAAGATAGATCAGTGGTTTAAACACATACTTCTCTTCCAGATGTCAGTAGTTTAGTTGCTAATGCTCACTTCAGGCAGCTCACAGCTTCCTGGAACTCCAGCCTCAGGCATATGTGACATCTATGTCTCCCAAGAGCACTTGAATTATTATGAAAAATGTTGGTTAAATTATATCTCTGTTGCCAACCCTTTTAGTGCAGCTCTGTAATCTCACTTCTGAAGCTGAGACAGGACTGCAAGTTCAAGTCTAGCCTGGGAAACTTTTTGAAACCTTTTCTCAAAATAGAAAGTAGAAGAGAGCTCCAGTGCATTCCTGTAATCTCAGCACTCAGGAGATGGGACAGAAAAACCAGGAGTTCATTAGGCTTCATAATAAGTTTTAAACTACCCTGGGCTATATGAGACCTGGTTAATCTAGTTCCATAAAGAGAGAACTGGAGATGGAACTTGTTTAATGTAGGAATACTTGCCTAGTGTGTACAAGGCCTTAGGCTCAATTCTCAGTATTATAAAAAAATAAAACTCTCTGCTGAATAAACAATACATTATCAAGCGAATTTTCTTTCTTTAAACTTCTTTGTAAAGATTTTTGGTTTTCATTTTGGTGAAGGTTAACCCTTGCATTTAGATAAGAGGCCTTGTATGAAAAGCGCAGCAAACAAATATTTTGTTAGCCCTTGTCATTTAGCAATGGAAAAGGCAGTAGAAATAATTCACCCCTGGTGTGTTCCAGCAAAGGCTAGACACTAACAATTGAGTGTTTGTTCCTGGAGGGATTCTGCTTTAGGTACAAGATTGTATTCATGTTCATTGTATTTTTGGTGTAGCACGCTAGCAGACAACAAGAAGCGCAGAAGAGTGCTAGAACAGTAGATGCTTAGTGTCTAAACAGAGGGGCAAAGGTTTCCCAGGGAACCACAATCTTTCTACATATTTGTTTGCTTTATATCCATCAGTTGGCACAGGGAGTGAAACTTTAACTTCTATTTCCAGAGGCTTATGCTGAGGAGGTCTTCAGTTGTGATATAACAGACAAAAACAAATCGAATTGAAGACTGAACTGAATTCCAAATCTGAACTTTAAGGTTCCTTGCAGTCTGAAAATTCTGGCTCCTTGGATTCCAGCCATAGCAGTTCTGGCTCAGCCTCCCAGAGGAAAGCCCTATGCTTCCTTTGTTTTACCTACCTCTTTGTGTTTGAGTAGTGTAGGCTTTCAGGAAAGCCCTAGGAGGGTGTTGGTTTCTTGTTGCACTTACTAGGATGTGATAGGATTTCAAACAACACCCAAAGAATATGTTTCCGGGAGATCTAGCCACACTTTTTACACATACAGTGGTCTGAAATTTTATGGGTGTTTAGAGCAAGCATTCTTTATGATGCATAGACTCCTGGGCTGTTAGGGAGTGACAGGGACCATTCATTTCAAACCTCACCCTGCTTTAACTTGGCTCTACTTAAAGGATGGAATTCCTCTTGAGGTAAGCCTTTGCAGCATCAGCTACTTTGCATGTGACATGTCTGTACCTTATAACTTATGAGTCTCTAATTTACGGAGGGCGCCAACAGCCTTTTGAACTGAGTTGTACACTCCAACTTGCTAATTAAGCATAGATGTTAATTCTTTAACTCCTTGTAATTAGTAGATTTCTAGATTTGTGTTGGTTTTGTTAAGCAATCTGTTTGGGACACATGAAGCAACTGGGGCCTTGTTGGCTTTGGTGAAACTTATTTAATTTATTTTTATGATAGTCTTCATCTTAGAAATAGGATTACTTATTTGATGGTCTTTATTTCAGGATTCAGACTGGCTCAGGATGCTCAGGAAGCATTTTGTGCTGCTCTGTTTTACAGTTGTAATATCCAAGAAAATTGTTTGTTTGTATGTGGTATCTAAGATGTTGTACTTTATTGAAAAAGTTCTAGATTTTGACAATGTGATGCATTACTTATTCCTGATTTATATTACAAATGAGCTTATTTCTTCTAAATTAATACTTAGTGTAATCTTTGGGATTCTATTTTGCTTTCTAGAACCACTAAGAAGCATTTCATTGGTATTTTGTATCATTTGCTACCCCCAAAGCGTTAAAAAGAGAAAGCGGATACATTTCTTTTGTAGAATAAAATCTCTTTGCTTCAAAATTCGCCTATATCATGAGCCAAACCAGTTGTTAAAAAGCTTTGGCAAAAGTGTTCACAAGTGTTTAGAACTAAAGGAGGGCGTTCAGAACCTATCCCCTTAATGGCTATTTTTATCTGATTTTCTTTTAAATAGCAATACTCTTAGCTCTCCATCTCTTGGAATATCATTCACCTCCATTGCCCTGTACAATTTTCAAGACCACCTCTTCCATGAAGCCTCTACAATGTCCCTGCCACCATATTAGAACTGATGGCATTATCACTTTTGGTACCACAGATCTCACCATCATCTTTCTCTGGGTCCTTGCCAGTATTGTGTGAACTCCTTCTTGGTTATTGTTCCTTTCAACTCTCAGACACTTGAGAGAAGCAAGTATAAGGTTTGGATTGGAGCCGCTCATTATCTTCCAGCATGCTCAGTGCATCCATGTTTGCTGAACAAATAGCCTTCCTCATTAATTGAGGTAATTTTTTTGGGAGACCATTTGTTGAGTCGAGCTTCATGTATGGAATGGGGTGTGACTGCAGGCAGAGAGCGCTGACGCCTGAGAACCGGAAGACTCAATTGAACTCCCAATATGCCACTGAGTAGTAGCATAACCTTCAATGACTTCCTTTTCCCAGGTTATTTTCTGTTATTCTGTTCTAGATATTACTAGTTGGCATACATCACGTGAAACGATACCATCAGGATGAAAAGAATGAATGTATAACCAAGCCTTTTACAAAAGACAAACTTTAATTTCCATCTTACAGCCTCATTTTCCTCACCTGTAAAATAAAAATCTCAATGCCATCCAGACTGAGTTAGTGGGAGAATTAAATAAGACAACTTGGAGAAGAGCTTAGCAAATAGTAAGCATTTAATAAGTGTTGTGTGTTCTAATGTGAGGCTTTCCTGGAATTTAGAGAATATGTGCTGAAGTTGGGCTGCTTGGACTGTGAATTCAGTTATTCTCCACCTCTTAGCCTTGCTAGTTCCAATCATAGTTATAACAAGCAAAGTAATTAAATTTACTAGTAAATGTTTCCAGGCCTTTGAGTGGAAGCCAATAAGAAGAGTAAATATTATTCTTTAAAACAATTGATGCCCTTGATGTGGCGGAAATACCATATTTACTTACATGTATTCCTGTCTCAGACTGAGAAGACCACTAAGAAAATTCCCTTTTTTTTCCCCTCTGAATTTCTAGCTTGACAATCTTGTCTATATAGAAACAGTGATGGCAGCTGCCAGCAAAAGTAAATCAAGAGTTCAAATCAGAATTATAGCCACCCCTGCTGGTGGACAGGAAGAGAGCTCGTTCCTTAAGCAGGCTCTCATTCCTGAAACCTTTCCTCTGCCTCTTACCTCTCCCTCACCATAAAAGGTAGCTGCTCTCTAAGGACTATGCACTGGCTTCCCTCCCTCTGTCCCTCTTTTCCCCACCCATACATACTTCCCAGAACCTCTCAACCCTGTGGCTTCTTTTTCTTTCCTGGGACCAAAGGCAATTAAGCCTCAAAACTAAAACTTGCAAGGAAAGGCAATCCTAAATGTAAACACCCGCCCCACAAGGGCGATTACTTGACAATAAGCTGTTTTTCTGTTTCCAGATCACAAATAGTCCCACTTTAAAATGTGCTGCTGAAATCACTATTGAAGGATGAGGGAAAGTCAGTGCATCCAATTTCTCATTAATTTAGCACCTGATGCTTGTGTTGCTCAGGATGGGTCACAGTTCTTGAGGAACCAATAAGGGCCCAAAAGTTAATGAAGTTTGCCTAAGGTGTTGCTTGTTTAAGCCTTTCATTCTCACAGAAATTGCCCATCTTTTAGTCCCCTTTGTACTTTGATATTTTCACCACAAAGGAGTGGGTGGGGGAGAGATCAGAGGAGATAAAAGCCAGACCATATTTGTGAAGACATGATTATAGACCTGTGTTTTGGAAAAGAGGTATTTTCAGATTTTTTCATTATTCAAACCCCTTACTTGTAGGACTTCGGTGGTTTTGAAATCCCCTGCATTGGCATGACCACCTGGGGAAAAAAAAATCTCTATATTGATGTACCTCTTTCAAAAAAGCTGAGTGTTTCTTTTAAATACTTTATATTTGAATTAGGAATAGTGCTACCTCAAGATCCATCTATGCCACTCCTAGGCATGTATCAAAAATTTGCTCAACTATACAACAAGGACGTTTACCCAACCATGTTCGTAGCAACTCTATTCATAATAACCAGAAGCTGGAAACAACCTAGATGTCCCTCAGTGGAAGAATGGATATAGACATTGTGGTACATTTACAAAATGGAATACTACTCAGCTGTTAAAAATAAGGAAATCATAAAATTTGTAGGCAAATTGTGGAATCTAGGAAAGATCATCTTGAATGAGGTAACCCAGAGAAGCAGAAAGACACACATGGTATATACTCACTCATAAATGGATATTAGCCACACAATATTGGATAAACATACTAAAATCTATACTTCTAAAGAAGCTAAGCAACAAGGAAGACCCTAGGAAAGATGCTAAATTCTCATTCAGAAGGACAAATGCAATAGACATCGGAAGCAGGAGAAGACAGGGAACAGGACAGGAGCCTACCACAGATGGCCTCTGGAAGCCTCTTCTGATCAAAGTATCAAAGCAGAGGCTAAGACTCAGTGTCAAACTTTGGACAAAGTGCAGGGAATCTTATGAAAGAAGGGGGAGATCAAAAGACCTGGAGGGGACAGGAACTCCAAAAGGAGACCAAGAGAGCCATAAAAACTGAGCCCTGGAGGCCCTGAAGAGAATGATACCCCCAAGCAAGGACAATGCATGGAGAAGACCTAAAACCCAGGCTCATGTGTAGCCCATAGACTCAGTCTTCAAGTGGTGTCCCTAGTAAGGGAAGCAGGGAGTTTCTCTGGGATGAACTCAGAGACAGGCTCTCTGATCACCTCCTTCTGGGGTGCTGCAGTCTTGCCAGTCCATTGAGATGCAACTAGTCCTGGTAATACCTGATAGGCTAGGGTCAAATAAAAGGGAGGAGGACCT
Source organism: Meriones unguiculatus (assembly GCF_030254825.1). Classification (NCBI taxonomy): domain Eukaryota; kingdom Metazoa; phylum Chordata; class Mammalia; order Rodentia; family Muridae; genus Meriones; species Meriones unguiculatus. The sequence continues at coordinate 121,768,101 of NC_083369.1, forward strand.
ACCTTATTAGTGGACTAGGGGAGGGGCATAAGGGGAGAAGAGAGATGGAGGGTGGGATTGGAAGGAGAAGAGGGAGGGGGCCACACTTGAGATACAAATTGAATAAATTGTAATAAATAGTAATAATAATATAATAAATAAAAAAGTTCTCTACATTTGTATTTTAACTTTACATGCTTTTGGATGTTCAGAGGCAGTATTATTTTTAGGGGAGGGTAATGGAAAACAGAATGCCAGCATAAAACCAAGTGTCCCTTTACCTTCTCTGTGAAGTGATCTTCAAAGCATGGAGATATGAAAGAGGAAATATCTATGTCTAGTCCAATGCTTCGAACTTTGGCTTTCCCTGTGCTTTTCCACAGAGGATCAACATCCCCTTGAATTTTTCTCAGCTAAAGAAAGTGAATTTGTTCGAGTTCTCTTCTGTCATCCATCAAGAGTCTCCCCCCATATGAGCTTGCTGGAAAGGGTTATACGAATAGTAAGCTAACCAGTTCCCTGGGCCAGATATCTTGGGTACTGCAGACACAGATGGAGAGAGCTAAAGGAAGCAGCTGGCCGAGTTCCTGACTTCTTTCACTCTTCATCCTGCCAGCCTTTGCAGATGGGGGACTTTGAGGCTGTTCAGCATTTCTCAGACAGAGCTAGAAAGATACCAGAGCCTCATCTCTAGACAGCTAAGCTCTGTCTACTCCAGGATCCCCAAGCCGCTTCAATCCTACACTTGAATCCTAAACTGAAAGGGATGTTAAATATGAACAAAATCTTTAAAATCACTTTGACCTTTCAGACATTGTCTGATTTTCCTAGGGATGCATAAATGCCTTAATGTTCTGTTGTCACGGACAAGTTGGCAATAAGGCCATTAATGGACACTAGATTCTCGAAAGTCAATGTGTCCTACCCATGCCCAGTCTCAGAGCTTAGCCTTCCCTGGGTCTTCAATGCACAAGTGGCATTAGAGAGGAGCCAAAAGCTGGTTGTCATTGAGAAATAGCCTCCATTTTCTCTATTCTTGGCATCTACCTTACTTTAACTTCCTCTTGACCCTCTCTGAGATAGGGCAGAGAGAGCATTCTTGAGTCTCTGTCACCCATGTTTTGCCATAGGCTTCCTTTCTGGAGGAGGAAGAAGCCTAGGAGAACATTCTTGTACAAGTAGAACAGCCAGCCAAGTTGAGAGAGGTCTTTGGCAGTCACCTTGGTCTGGATATTGGACTAGACCAAGACTGAGTTGAGATTTGTCTTTTCCATATTCATACATCTAGTTGAAGGTGGAGGAAGTATATAATGGAGTCCTGAGGACTGTCAAGGGAAATGGTGTTTGATTGGTACTATAAAAGAATTTCCATCGCACTTTTGCATTTCCTGATGAGCTGACATCCTAAGCTGAATTCAAATAAGTTTTTTTTATTGCATTCATTTATTGTGTGTAGATCTATGTATGTGTTTATGTGTGCATGCCATGGGGCATACATAGAGATCAGAGAAAAACTTACAATTTTCATTTTCTCCCACAATCAAGTGCATTCTAAGGATAGGACTTATGTCATCAGCCTTGGTAAAAGGTACCTTTAACCATTCAGCCACCTTACTGACCCTGGATAGGGGTGTGTGGGCGAGTGTGTGTGAGTGTGTGTGTGTGTGTGTGTGTGTGTGTGTGTGTATGTGTGCTTGATGATGTTTCTTTCTGTTCCCAGTTTTGAGCTTGCCTTGTACCCTAAGGAAGACATTTCCAATTGTAATAAAATTGTGTTGTGAGTTCTACTTATTGATTCAGATCCTTCCATCTTGTTCGAGAAGTTCTAGGAAAAATTCACCTACTTATTTATTTAAAAGTACGCACAGACAATTCTCTTGGTCAAAGTAAGAGTGCTGGGAAAGTGCTTTCTCTGATCCCGAGCAAGCTTGAAGTTTCAGTGGTACGAAAAGGTCTCTCAGAGGGCAGTGTGCATAGCCTCCAGCTGCCCAAGAAACATTCTCAGATGCATAGCTACTCTTAGAAAGGAGAGTTGTTGAAGAATGGAAAATGCACAAAGACAGTATCTTATGACTCTGATACAGGGGTCTGCACTAATAACTACATACAATTCTACTTTGGCGCCAGCCAGTACTCAGCTCTCCTTATCCAAGTTCTTGATCCTGGCCATTGAGAGAACTGAAACCTAAAGACCATTGAAAAAATGGTCTTTAAAACCATTTTGAGGGGTATGTGTATGTTCCTACACTCCGGTGTACATGCCATTTCTATTCTTTGCCAGGTCCTTTGTTTGTTTAATTGATGCATTAGAGTCATGTTGTTAAAGTCATTCATTTCCTTCTATAACCAAGAAACATTTTAAAATGAAGTCTGTGTTGCTATTCAGTGATAAAAAAATTACTCAGATCCACTAAATTGCAAGCTTCTTAAACGTAGGGAAGTGCATGTTTCATTTATGTGTACATACTGCTGAGCGTATAGTTTCCATAAGTATGAATGGATGCTTGAGGCAAATGCAATTTAATCATGTTTGCTACAGAGGCATCTATTTCTCAAGCCAGATGTTGGTATTTTAATATCTTTTCATAACCGGAGGTCTGAGGGCATGGGGAAATAGCCGAGAATGAGAATTCTGGAATAACATGATATTAAAATAGATGCATGAATGAGAAACCAAAGCTTCTCACTGTCGCTTCTTGTTTTTCCTCTGAGAAAGGTAAGAGGAGGATGACTGGGAATGGAAAGAGCAACAGGCTCACACATTAACATCTCACATAGACTTGTCACTGGACAGCTCATTAAAAAAAAATCACATAATGTGTTTTAGCGTTTACAGTTCCTAAGGTTTGATTTTCTTTCTGTTTTTTTTTCCCTTCCTCTTTCCCTCTTCTTTTTTTTTTGGGGGGGGGGTTTCTAAGGTGTTTTATTGGCCTCAGCGTGGGGCTGAGAGATTGCAAAGGGGATGAACCAGGTTGAAAACGTCTCGACATTCATATGATTTAGGGATGGAACTCCAGAGTCCAGCCCATTGTCTTCGTTTTAAGGAGTCTAGGAAGAAATCCATGTAGCCACCGATGACTTCGAACCCCTTATTCTCCAGCCTTTACCTCCCCAGTGTTGGGCTTACCAGTGTGGGCCACCACACCCAGTGTATCTAGTTTTGTGACTTAAACTCAGAGATTTGTGTCTGCTGGGTAAGCACTCTGATGACTATGTCATATCCTCAGCCCCAAGTTTCTTGCTGTGTGGTCCAAATATGATTCCTTGATGCAGATAATTTGGATTTTTTTGAATGTGAGACATTTTATTAAATGAGAAGATATCAAATTCATAAATATTTGAATGAAAAGTAACGATAACTTTTTTCCTTATTCTAGTATAGAAACTAATTTATTTTAATGTAATTAGCATGTAAATTAAGTAGCGAATATAGTACATGTTTTTTTAATGGTTCTTTTTTATTTTTATTTTTTTATTAGTTACATTTTATTAACTCTGTATCCCAGCTGTATCCTGCTCCCTCATTCCCTCCCAAACCCTTTATCCCTCCCTCATCTCCTCCCTACCCCTTTCCAAGTCCACTGATCTAAGAGCAACAATCAATATTGGGACCTCATGAAACTGAAAAGCTTCTGTAAAGCAAAAGACACTGTTGTCAGATCAAAACGACAGCCTACAGACTGGGAAAGGATCTTCACCAACCCTATATCTGACAGAGGGCTGAAATCCAGCATAAAGAACTAAAGAAGTTAAAAAGCAATAAATCAAGTAATCCAATTAAAAAATGAAGTACGGAGCTAAACAGAGAATTCTCTGTAGAGGAACATAGAATGGCAGAGAAACACTTAAAGAAATGCTCAACATCCTTAGCCATCAGGGAGATGCAAATGAAAACGACCCTGAGATTTCACCTTACACCCATCAGAATGGCTAAGATGAATAACTCAAGTGACAATTTGGATTTTACTAGTAGCTGCATTAGTACTCATTTGAAAAACCTGTAGTACATATTTCAGCCACTGCATTTACAGTTACTACATGAAGCACCTATGGTAGATCTATACAATAAAAATTTCTGTGAGATAAGAAACAATTTGTAATATGAACACTCTGATAACCATTAACATGTGTGAATATTAAAGACTCGATTATTACTAGTGAGACTGAGAAACACGCTTTTAATTTTGATTTTGTAAGTAAGTAAGTAAGTAATTAAGTCAGCAAACAAGGAAGCTTCAGTTGAAAATGTTAAACAGTTTCCCGGGAATCTCAGTTAGAATGTTGAAATCCCTGGATTTAGTTCTGAAGCCATTGCCCTGATATTTCTACCATATTCACCATTTAGACTCTGCTTGCTGTAGTTGTATCCAAATCTGTAAATGAACAATTCTGGCAAACTGGTAATTAGTCACCTAAGGAAGTACGTAATAAAGGACAACAGTCATTAAAGCAGTGCAAACTGATCCCCAAATCAAAGCAGTTTTAATGGTGTAAATGAAAAATCAAACCACAGGAAAAAATGGCTGAAAATTCTCCATCTGTTACTGGAAATTTTGAAAAAAATCATGAAGAAAAAAATTATAGATTGGACTACTATAGCAAAATGTGCTTAAAATTAAAAAAAATAGATTTGGGAGGATATTATACAAAAAGAAGGAAATTGGTAATAATTACAATCATGAAACACCTCAGGATAGATACCCAGGAGTTAGTTGAAAAGAAGCTGAACAGATAATTCACACAACAGGAGCTAGAACTAGTTAATAGGTGTATGGAGAACAGCTAAAATGAGGCTTTTCAAAGAGCTACAAATTAACTGCTGATTAGATAGCATCTTGTATCTTTTGAATCAGTCAGTTTTAAAGAAAAAAATTTATCATCTGTATTGAAGAAAGATGGCAAAGCTAGCGCACTCATATGATATGTTGTTCATGGTAGCTGAAATTGCTCTGATTTAGAAAGCAACTTTGAAGTCATCAGGAATCATTAATTTATGCATTCTTCCTGAAAATTTGCCCAGTGTAAACAAGCCTACAGGAAAATGCATGGGCTGCATTAGTTTTAAACTGTAGAAAAAGCTATGCATTGAGTATATGATGATCTTAAGGTATAATGTGATCTTGCAAAAGGGAAGAAAGTGAAACAATATAAAAATACCAAGTCATGGGTAGTGTGTGTTTAAACACATCGTTTCTCTCTCTCTCTCATACACACAGACACACACACTCACACATACTTTGTAGAATATTAGATTTCTATTAAATTGATAAATTATAAACACTGTAACAGCACAGAAAATGTTTATCATGGCAAATGAAAAACAAGACACGAATTTGTATCCAGACTAAAATTTCAATATTGTCAAAAGACACACACACACACACACACACACACACACACACACACACACACGTATATGTATATGTATATATGTATGTATATATATATATATGTATGTATATGAATCTAGATAGAAAGGTAAATTCAGAAAAGTGAAAACATCTGGTATATTGGGGTAAGGGATTTATTTTTATTTACCTTGGTCCTGTTTTCTGAAAGAGACAAAATAGAAATGAAAACACAGACAAGCAGTCACAGAAATAGGCTTCATTCACAAAACATCATTTCTTATTGGAAGTTGCTTCCTTTTCTTCTTTTTTCCTCTGAAATCTATTTCTCATTTTGATGAGCTGCACGTGATCAGAATGATCCAGCCTCAGCTGAACAGAAACAGCACAAGAGAGTACTGCTTGCTATGAGGAGATTTATTGTGATGGTTGGCAGAAGAAAGGATGTACAAAGAATGTGTGGGCAGATTTAGCAGAGGTAGTGGGAATGAAAGAGGAGGCCATCTGGTAGAGTGGGCTGTGGCAAATTAAACTGCGTATAATGAACATGGAACACCAGAAAAAAAATCCAAACGCCCCGGAGTTGGAAAATGACCAGCTGAGGCACTATAAAACAAATCAGCTACAGATTGACAATATGTCACTCATAAGCTCAGATAGTCCCATTACTAGGGAGAACATCATTCAAGCTGAAATTTGTAGACCACGTTGGATGTGGATTTCCCTTAGGGGGGAAAAAAACATCCACCCACATACTTCCAAACACAGATGCCTCTAAGAGAGCTATTTCAATCACTATGGTAAATTCAGAATGAATTGATAGGCATTGGGTTTGCTTTCAGCTTGTGTTCCATTAGAGGACTCTGACACCCGTCAGGCAATCAGAATTGTCAGAATTACATCGAGAGCAGTTCTTATTCTTTCTCCTACTCTTCCTCCTCCTCCTCCTCCTCCTCCTCCTCTTCCTCTTCTACTACTACTTTTTATTTTGTAACTCTTGGATGTCTTGAGATATTTTTTCTTTTAATTAAATTTTTATTTTTTATATTAATTACAGTTTATTTATTTGTATCCCAGCTGTAGCCCCCTCTCTCATTCCCTCCCAATCCCACCCTCCCTCCCTCATCTCCTCCCATGCCCCTCTCCAAGTCCACTGATAGGGGAGGACCTCCTCTCCTTCCATTTGACCCTAGCCTGTCAGGTCTCATCAGGACTGTCTTTCATAGTCTTCCTCTGTGGACTAGTAAGTCTTTCCCACCCTCAGAGGGAAATGATCAAAGAGCCAGCCACTGACTTCATGTCAGAGACAGCCCCTGTTTCCCTTACAAGGGAGCCATTTTGGAGACTGAGCTGCCACAGGCTACCTCTGTGCAGGGGCTCTACGTTATCTCCATGAATGGTCTTTTGTTGGAGTATCAGTCTAAGGAAAGACCCATAGGCCCAGATTTTTTGATTCTGTTGTTCTCCTTGTGGAGCTCCAGACCCTTCCATGTCTTTCTATCTCCCTCTTCTTTCATAAGATTCTCTGCACTCTGCCCAAAACTTGGCTATGAGTCTCAGCATCTGCTTTAATACCCTGCTGGGTAGAGTCTTTCAGAGGCCCTCTGTGGTAGGCTCTTGTTCCCTTTCTTTATCTCTTCTGATGTCTATCCCATTTGCCTTTCTGAATGAAAATTGAGCATCTTACCAAGGGTCCTCCTTCTTGCTTAGCTTCTTTAGGTGTACAGATTTTAGTATGATTATCCTGTATTATATGTCTAGACCAGACTGGCCTCGAATTCACAGTGATCCACCTGCCTCTGCCTCCCTGAGTACTGGGATCACATGTGTGTGCCACCGCTCCTGGCTATTTACTTATTTTATTAAGTTTACTTCTTTATTCACTTTACCTACCTGCCGCAGCCCCTCCCTCCTTTTCTCCTGGCCCCAACCTCATCTTCGTTTCTCTTTGTCCCCTCCCCTTCTTCTCAGAAAAGGAGAGCCCTCCACCCCTGTATCAAGCCACCCCAGCACTTCCAATCTCATCAGGACTGAGTACATCCTCTTCCACTAGGGCCATGCAAGGCAGCCCAGCTAGGGAAAAGTGATCCAGTCACGTCAACTTGAGGGACAGAGCAAAATGCAGTCGGCCACAGCTCAGTGCTTGTAGCATAAGAAAGGCTCTCCATGTGGGTCTAGGCTTTGTATCATCAAAGAGTCTCTAGGGCAAGCATCTATCCTTCGGCGTCTTCACCTCTGAAGGGGACATAACAATGCCTGCCCACCTAGCAGAATATAAGAAGCACAAAAACATTTTAGAGTGCATAAACCATCATTATGTGTTGTTTACAAGATCCGCTCATCTTGAGGCAAAATGTAATGAATTTATGGTCTCTTTTAATCCATGCTACCATACAATAAATAAAAGTAGCTTTAATGGGCACAGGCAACTTCCTTTTGAGAAACTGCAGCGTGATTGCTTCTTTTCAAATACAGATAGTCATCACAAGATCTACCTTCAAATGTTCATTATGGGGGAGAAAAGTATCCCATTACACTCTTTAGATATCGTTCCCATTTACCCTGGATTCATGGAAGTAAAATTAACAGCCAGAATTGTTATAAGATAACTGAGCAGATATTCCCATTATCTGCCCTCCCTGCTGAACTCCTTCACTTCTGGTTACTGAGAACAACTGCTCAGTCTTCCTGGCATTTTTATCACTTTTCAAATGCTACAAAAATTTGAATTTCCCACAGAGAGATCAAGAAATGCAACACTTCAGGTACTATGCTCTCCCATTCAAGTCTCTTTGAAGTATACATTACAATGCCTATGTATGAAAAGCTAACCAACCTCCTTGCAGCATGCTATTTTCAAATGTTCTCAGCTAATATTCTATGAGGTGAATATATACCCAGAAGCTCTTTAGTTCATTTACCAGGACCAAAGTCTCTCTGGCATGCACAACAGTTTTAAGAACTATCATTGTTCAGATCCTACCATGTCCTATGTGGTAACCATCATATCGACACTTAATGGGCGTTTTTCAATTCTTTCAGCAATTCTTTAAAAAGACATTATGGTTGTTTTAAGATGATACAATTGAGGTTGAGAGAAATTGAAATAACTTGCTTAAAGAGAGCCAACTGGAAGTCTCACAAAAAAGGATTATCTCTGTTTATTTAACAACAAAATACAGTGACTAGCATTATATCTAAAAACAGTAGGCACGTAAAATATATGTACATAATGACAGATGAAAGAAAAGGGTACAATGAGCAAATGACTACATCAATACCTAGAATCCAATAAAGCTTCAGTTTGAGAGGAAGAATGTCTGTCTTACAATTGGCTTTCAACAGAATTGAGAATAATCAACAGTTCCCAACCACTTACTAACTAGAAATTTACTTAGGTGTGAACTGACCTGAATCCTCTACTCCTTAAACTGACCTAGATTAAACCTTGAGACCATCCCTCTTGCCATTTAGAGTCGGGTCAAAACCATTTAAAATCACATATCGTTTTTAGCTCATAGACAGAAATTATTGCAGGGCTTGGGGTAAAAGACATTTCATTTCTTTTCCATACAGGACAACTTGTAGGTGCCTCACTGAGCTGATCAGTGCTTTTTCTTCAAGTTACAATGTTCACAGCATGTTGGAAGGAATAGCCAAAGACAGTACACTATAAATTCATACTTGACATGTCTGAAATCATGGATCAAAACAAAACCTTCATGTCTTAGACCAATGCTATTTAATTAAATCTCAGTACATAGTCCAAAAAGAACATATTTGGCTGTTTTTTTCTTTCACAATATGTTAATACTGAGAGGACTTAATGAGAGGACTTAATTCCAAGAGCCAGCCAATCTAGTCAGAGTCATAGAGCCTCCATGGACACTAACCAGTCTTAATCAAGCTCACATAGCTAAGGGATCTGGATCTACTGACCTATCATCCCAGACAGCCCTGCTCTATTCTGAATGGGCCTAGTTGATATTTGAATAAGACACTAAATGGGCAGATTTAGTGTCTATATGTTTGGCTAATCTGACTCCATGACAGGTTTCTATTCTCTGCTTTGTCTGACTAGGCCTGAGTTTCTGTTTCTCAGAGTTCAAACAAAGAATTCCTGAAAAAGCCAAAACCTGAGGACAACCAATCAGCTTACAGGTCAAGTTGACCAAAAGCTATGTTTATGAATACATGGCCTTGCTGTTCCCAAAGTAAAGCACAGACAGCCCTAACCAACCAAATTAAAGGTCAATGCATGAGTAAAAGTTAAACATCAATGAGTCAAAAGTCCCCAGTAACTAGGGAAAAAATCCCTAAACAATCAGCCAATCCTGAATCCCCTCGAACCCCTATGTCATTCCTGAAGAGTTACCACACAAAACCCCTAATGGTCTATAAAAAGAGCCTATGTATTCGCTTCGGGGTTACCATTTTGCCTAAACATTGATCCCAGCATGCTGGTAATTTCTGCAGAATAAATGCTTTTTGTATTTGCATACTGCCTGAGTCTGGGGTCTTCCTTTAGTATTCTCAGACCCTAACAATATCAATTTCACCTTAGTATCCTGACACTGAATAAAACCTAAAACATATGAGAATGATCACTGCACTTCAAATACTATAAAAATTATATGGTAAAAACCTTATTTTATTTTTTCTTATAATTATTTTAAATCATTAAATTTGCTAAAAAATTCCATTAAAAAAAAACAAGAATCAGATTCTACTGCCAATAAAGAAGTGTCTCAAAAGCTAACAAGCATCCTGCTGGTAGTCAGGCTAAATAAATAAATAAATAGGATGTAAAAGCAGTTCAACAGAACTATTGTTGCTAACTTACTATAAAAGAAAAAAGATATCCCCCCAGAAAACACTCAAGCTACATCAAATCACACACCCAATTGTTTGGAAATGAAATTATCTTGGAGAAAGTATTTACTATAAGCAGTCAAGATCTAAATAAATAAGTTTAGAAGAGAAGAAAAAAAGAGCCAATTTTCTTGTGAGGGTCTATCATGGTTAAAGAGGCAATCTCTTTCAGCTCAAGAAGCCTAGGATGAAATTTTGAGAGCTGCTCTCCAGACAGAGGACTAAAGGGAGTAAACAAAAGTAGGCTGCTATTGTCATGGAAGGAAAACTTGAGTAAAACTTGAGAAAGTGAATAAAGTTTCACTGTGAGCTGGGTACTTAAAAGGAAAAATAGGACAGCCACTGTCTCTGGCCTAAGTAAATCCTTACATAGGACAGGAGGAAAACTTGTGTTAAACAGTGTGAGCATAAAGATACCAAAAAACTGAGCTTCAGCCAAAAAGACAATGTTATTTTATGTATAATATTAAATATTTGGAATTTGGGGAAACTAGACAATCTTGAAATCAATGAATGATTAAGGAAAAAATAATGGGATAGAAAGATGGAAATATTTATGAAAACTTCTGTGTGCACTGGAGGCCACCCTTACCTTCCTTGAGAAAAGCAGTATGCTTAAGACCACACATACTGAGTAAATGGCAGATTTGGACATGAATAGAAAGCCTCATGGGGTGAGGACCCTTTGTCAGGTTTGGACATTAGAATTAAGACTTGAAAATGGTAGATTCTCAGTTAATATTTGATGACATAAGAAAGAAAGGGTAAGAAGGAAAACAACAATGCAATTTAATTATAAAACATGACCATAACATCCTGTGTGGAATTCTAAAGGAGAAAAGTATGACCTGGCTCCTGGCCCCAGGAACTTACAATCTATTCAAGGAAAACATAGGATACATGCAAACGGGTGACTTGCTACCGAATGTTAGACTCTGAATCAAGCCAAGTCAGCGGTATGAAGGTCAACCCTAAAAAGTGCTTGATAAATAAGGACATCACAATGAAGTGCAGAAGACAGAGAATTGTTGATGGTGAAACAAAAACACAGTGATGGCTCAATACAGACACTAATATGACTGGAATCCTGAGCCTTTGATTTCCTAGTGTAACAAGGAAATGTAATAATGCTGCTGATGAAAATTCATTCACAATTTTCATAGTGCTTCCAGTTTGCAATATCTCCTCTGTGGAAAACCATGATAAGAAACCGATTCCCATTTAAGAAAAAAAAATAGTCTATAAAATGAAAATATGACTCAGCACTATCCACGAGATTATCCATCCTTAAGAACTTTTTAGTGTTGATATGCATGGGGTTAGCATGTGATAGAAAAGATGCAAGATTCCCACAGGTATGTTATGAAAAATTTTAGGGTTTGAGAAGAGAGTTGAGTCAATAAACCTCTTGCCTTGCAAGCATGAGGACTTAAGTTTGATTCTTAGAATCCACAAAAAGAAACAGGGCATGCTGCATCCTTTGTAATCCCAGCAGCCCTGAATAAGTAAAGAACTACATGTCAAACACTCACTGGTGCTAGACAGCATAGCCTATTTGTAAAGCACCATTCTAGTTAGAGAAGTTGTCTAAAAACAACAACAACAACAACAAAAGGGTGGACATTTCCTGAGAAATTACACACAAGGTTGATCCCCGGCCTCCAAACACACACACACACACACACACACACATACCACATCACATCACATGCAAACAAACATTCAAGAGATTTTTCAGGACTGCAAGTGAGTGAAACTACACCCAGGAGTATGGAGATGATAAAGAGAAAACAATCCTGAGCTCAGATGTTCTCTTTCTTGGTCTTCAGCAATCTACCTGGTCAGAGGCACTTCTCTCTGGAATAGCTATGGCTAACCATGGTACACGTGGTGTCCTTTACAGGAACAACTAAAAAGTAACATTCCAAGCATCCCTTACTCCAAAACATGATCCTCTTCTTTTTCTCTGACAAGTACCTGTGACCTTCTTCCCTTAGCTACTGCTGAAACACCACCATCAACTCTCTAACTCTCTCTTCTTCCTGAAGGTTACTCCAGACTCCCAAGATAGACAGAACCAATCTGAAGTACAGACTCCAGGAACAAAGAGCGAAGGTTACAGATAAGCAGATGGCTAGAGATCCCTATGAGATTATATCCAACAAAAATCAGGAAGTCATGGCTTCACCAAAATCAAAATATCCAAAATCAATGGATATTTTAATTAATCGGAAACACAGAAAAATGATTACAAATCTATGCCTATCCAGTTATTAGAGGCACATGAGGAAATGAACAAAGCTCTCAAAAAAATACAGACAAATACAGCTAAAAAATAAACTCACATGTAGAGACACATATAGAGGCATATATAGAGGAAACAAACAAAAAAAATAAAGGCCATCATAGAAAAGCAGGAATCCACATTCAAACAGATGAAGGAAATGGTGCAAGACATAAAAACAGAAGTAGAATCAATAAAGAAAACACAGAGAAAATCCTGGAGATAGAGAACTTGCAGAAAGAGCACCTCTATTTGTAAACGAAACATTATTAAAGCTGAAATCACACATCAACCCCAACACCTTAATAGTGGGAGACACTCTCCTCTCACCAAGGGACAGATTATCTAGACAGAAGCAAAATAGGGAAATAACGACACAGAGGAACTAAATTAAATGGACCTAATAGATGTCTATAGAATTTTTTACCCAAACTCAAAAGAGCATACCTTCTTTTCAGCAAATCATGGAAACCTTTCAAAAATTTATCACACAGTTGAGCACAAAGCAAGTCAACAGATACAAGAAGATCAAAATAATCCCTTTTATCCTATCAGACCACCATGGCCTAAAACTAGACCTCAACAACAGAAATAACAAAAAGCCTACATACACATGAAAACTAAACACCTCTCTACTCAATGACAGATTGGTCGAGGAAGAAATAAAAGCATAAAATAGAAACAGAAGAAACATTACCAAACTCATTCTATGAAGCCAGTCACCTTGATCCCTAAACCGCACAAAGACCAAACACTTTTAAAAAACTAGAAGTCGTTAAATCTGAGTTTCTTAAAACAAGGCACATCTATAAGAGGATGGAAGGTTTGTTGAACCCTGAAGATGGCACTCTTGAATTCTCAGCAAAGGATGGCTAGCAACAGAGTGAACGTGGTGAGACTTGTTCAGATTTCAAAATGTTGCTCTGCTGGGCCTGCTGGCTGCTCTTCATAATTGGAAATATGACCTTCTGGGTTATGGGCATTTGTTTGTTCTTGGATATACATTGATTCCTTAGTAGCTTTTGAGCTCATTTTCCATGTGTTCCAAAGTGCTCAATGCTTGGAATGCCCACTCTCAGTTCATAATGTACATTTTACAATGATTCTAGAAATTGATATTGGGTGTGTGTGTGTGCATCATTCTACTTGCATGCCTACCTTTTACATTTAAAAGTTAAGATTCCAAGTTTGTATAGGGCTGAAGACAGAGACGTAGGTGGAAAGCATTTTTTTTCCAGCACAAATCTTATAGACAGAATAATTCAATGAGAAAGGCATTCCTGCTTCTTAGCTATAGGGTGTGGGAAGATCATGAGTTTCAGTTATCTGTTTATGTTGTCCCTCAGGATAGGTGGCTATAAATGAGAGCTCAAAGAAATCTCAAGCTGAAGTTACTATGTGTCCTCAGGATGACAGGATTGATGGCTGACAGGCAGCAGAGCCTGCGGCTATCGGTGGTGTATTGGCCTCCCGTTCAGAAACGCTTTCCCCCTTTAATCAGAGCTCTGGCACTTGAAGGGATGAACTGTTTGTGGCATCTATTTAGAACTTTTATAGAATAGCTCTAGGTAGCTACAGTTCCGTAATCTGTATTCTATATTGGGATGGTTCCTAAGGTTCACTGATAATAGAAGACTTTGACACAAACACATTCATTTGAGATCACTGAATGGGTTTCTACCAAATATTTCACCCTTAAAATATCAGTGAATTTTTATGGGTTTATAGCAGTGTAAACAAGCAAGGAAAAAGTTATCTATTTAATACGCAGCCCCTCCTAGAAGGTTTTGTTGTAGTAGTCCTTTTTGCACCAAATATTGATCGAAAAGTTAAGCAGGTACCATGGAGATATTGCCTTTCTGACATGCGATAGAAGTAAGGCCGTTGCATGTCCTTGCACAGGTTGTGTCCCAGCATCCTGACTCAAGGTGGTGAAGGAATGAAGGAGGGACAGACACACAAACACATGTACACAGAAAAGCTGAGATCAAGTGGTCTGTGCTTGCTCCAATGGATGAGCCACAGCCCCCTGGAGGGTAGTGTACTTGTTCGCACTTGAACATGGAGGTGGAGTTATTGCATACAACCGAATGACTAGAAGGCGATTATGGTCTAAGAGCTGAACAAGGAAGCAGGTTTAGCTCATCTTGCTGTAAGTGGTTTCTGTAAGGCAGAAAAGGCTATGGTGGACATTTCCCGCACACGCTACCATCACACTTGCACCAGGAGAAAGAAGGATTAGCTGTTTCCACGAGCCTAGCTCTGGGAAGACTTTGCCACTTCCCTGTGAGTCTAAGACACTGGGTCCTTGATTTGACTGGCTCGTGTCAACAGCACACGTACTCAGGACTTTACATGCTCCCTTACAGGATTGAAATTAGAGTGTGGGAAGAGAGATATATAAAAGGTTATTTATGAAGATAAGTTCCAGTAAGTGGAATACATTATGGTTATATTAAACAAGGAGAGATTGCCATGTATGTGGGTCATATTATTATACATAATGTGAAATACCTTCATGGAGCATTATGGGAGGCAGAGGCATGCAGATCTCTGAGAATTCAAGGCCAGCCTGGTCTACAAAGAGAGTCCAGGACAGCCAGGGCTACAAAGAGAAACAAACAGACAAACAAAAAGATTCAGATATGTAAAACAATAGACAATTTCTGTAGTGACATTTAAGTAGTCTCTGATACTGGATTTTTTTCTATTACTAATATTAAATAACCACTAACAGGAGAGCCATGATGTCAGTTTAATTTTTGGTGCACATTAGATTGTTTTCTAGCATTGTTCAACTTAGTGTTAATATTGACCCTAAATTTGAAGGAGTTAAGTGAATTATCCAAAACTCCAAACTCACAAAGTTCCAAGGTACACTTGAACCCAAACCTTTCTGATATCAACTAGAGTCAATGATCTTCCTGACACTTATTTTTGTAAGGAGAGCATTGCATATGCCTTTGTAGAAAGGACAGACAAGTGAATGAAATTGGTTTTGAGGCTTGTGGATTGAGTTTGGCTATCCTTTGGTAGAGACAGAAAGAGAAACATGGTTACAACTAAATCTTTTGCTCTTTCTCCTTTCTTACTGTGTTCCTTTAGTCTTCCATAGAAATGCCTTTTGCTTTTTCATGTGTGCTATGATCCTGTGAACTCATTGTCTTTCCTACATTTAAAAAGGTTAATGATACTATGTTTTTAACACAGCTCTTAATTTTACAAATAATAGTCTTCCAGGTGTGGCATTTGAAGAGGACATTTAGTAGAAAAGCCATGACCAGTTGCCAAGGATCAGTATAAGAAGGAGAAAGTGAAGTGCTTGTGAACATGCAATGGGAGAGGGAGAGTAGCTGGTCATGTGAAACCAAATCAAGAGGTTTTGAGCTAATTCTGGAAGAAGACACAGAATTGTTTTCCGTGTGTGTGTGATATGAAAGAGTATTTGTATGAGTACAAACGTGTGTGCTTGTGTTTTATACTTAAAATGAATGATGTGCAGATCTGGGTATTTGTCCGCTTCCTATCAGTGCTGTAACTGGCTTGTTCTTTAGCACTACTGCCCCCAAACTTTCTTCCCCCAGTAAGCTGTGGTATAAATAAACCGAGCCAAGGTGAGAACCCCAGTCTCAGAGTAGCTAGCAACTGGGCACTTCCCTCATTTTTAGACATGGAAAACAGGAGATTTCCGAAAGCCCTGCAAATGACCTGAGACATTCTTGTTATTCTGTGGTTCTCCTAAAACAAGAATACACAGGGGGAGGCTGGAGGATCTGAAGGGGAGGAGTAGGGGGTAAAAATGATCTAAATACAATGTATACATTTGTGCAATTACCAAAAACAAACTTTTAAAGAAGATGATATGTGGAACATGTGTTGGTATCTTAGTCTAACAGTGTCAGAGACTAACCTGGAGCTTAAGGAAACCTTTGTAAAGAATACATTGTAGGGAGCAGAACATGAGAATACACGGCTAGGATCCCAGGTCTTGGGAAGTGGAATTACAAGGATCATGAAGTCAAGCCCAGTGCATACCTGTCTTTTCTCAATCCTAAAAAATTTGTTCATTCATTTATTTATTCATTCATTCATTCTTGAATGTTTATGTGTGTATGTGACACACACACATGCCACAGCATACATGTGGAAGTTAGAAAACAACTTTTACAGTATATTCTCTCCTTCCATTTTTACATGGAT
This sequence comes from Meriones unguiculatus, assembly GCF_030254825.1. Taxonomy (NCBI): domain Eukaryota; kingdom Metazoa; phylum Chordata; class Mammalia; order Rodentia; family Muridae; genus Meriones; species Meriones unguiculatus. The sequence continues at coordinate 121,784,784 of NC_083369.1, forward strand.
TCTGAGAACCAAACTAAGAATTGCTGACTTCCTGAAAGCACCTTTACTGACTAAACCATCTTGCCAACCTTGGTCCTAGCTTTTAATTTTATTTGATTAAACCATCTTGCCAGTCATCATCATCATCATCGTCGTCGTCGTCGTCGTCGTCATTGTTTTTGTTTGGGACAGGGCTCTTCTGTGTAGCCCTGGCTGTCCTGAAACTTGAACTGGCCTTAAACTCAGAAATCCACCTGCTTCTATCTCCTGGGTACTGTAATAAAGGGAGTCCTAACTTTTAAAAAACAGAGAAAAAGTAATGAGGGCAGTTGAGTCAGCAGAACACACACACTTAAAAATACATTGGTTACAGTATAGGATTTTTGTAACATAAGGAACTATAGCAAATTATTCTAAAAATAAATGCCGCAGGAACACCAAGAAAATCATGTACTATACATTTCCCCCAAACACAAAGTATTACTGAAATTTGATGTTTGCATGAAGATGCCAAAAAATGAATCTATCTTGATGCAGCCCATGAATAGGTGCTGTTAGTAGATATAAAGAGATAGCTTTCTTCTAAGAGCTGGTTGGCTTGGTTCTGACTTCCTTTTCTCCGGCATGCTGGGTGACTTTGCCAAGTGAAACTGTCTCTCTGGACTTTTATATCTTTTTTTCCATGAAATAGCAGGGTTGAATTAAGAATTTCTAAAGTACTTATATGTCTCCAGAAGTAAGAACGTTAATGATCTGCAAGTTGGAACATGGTTTAACACTGTATTTTCTGGTCTTTGTGTAGCCTTCTAAAACTTTCATATCTATCATGGGCAATTTTATACACTGTGATCATTTTTGATAGATGATAATGTGCTTCGGGTTGTTAGGTGATAGGTGAAAAAATATGTGTCAAGTCTTGTTACTTTGTATATCAGATAAGCCAGAGTTTCTGGCATTTGTAATGTCAACAAGTGAACAATTTACAAAGTCAGTATGCTCTACTGAAACATTTGCACAGATATCTTACTTTACTTTATTGAATACTTGGGCTCCAGTTAAGGTGAATGCTGAAAAATATTGTCTTTTGTGTGTACTAATATTTGCAGCTCAGCAAGCTTTCCATAGGTAGGAATAATTGCCTGACATTGTTGGCAAAACCCTTAAGTTCCAATGTGGGCTTCTGTGATTATAATGATTTTTATTTGAAAAGATTATTATGTTTGGCTGACAACCTCCACACTTGCCTTTTTTTTTTTCATATACAGTTCTTTGTCTGGCTTCTTAGGAGCCAGGAGAACAGTCTGCGTAGTTGAAATGCCTTCTGTTTCTTTTATCCACGTTTTGACTGTGTTGCTGCATTGTCAGTGGGAGGACTGGATAGTGAATATGCTGTATTGCCTAAAGAAACAAAGGCCAAAATTGTGTATACAATGAAAAAAAAATCGTTAGAAGGAATTTATTTTAAATTGTAAGAGAAAAAACTGACACTAAAAGCAGATTATCTTTGATTTTTGTTTCAGTGACTAGCTGAGATTTATCAGTCTTTAATGAAGAACAAAAACCATTGTGTTTTGCCATCAAGCATCACCACATGCTTCTGCCCCTCTCTCTGTGTCCCTGTCTCTTTCTCTGTCTGTCTCTAGGTCTGTCTCTGTCTCTCTGTCTATTTCACTCCTCCCCCTGTCTTTCTCCCGACTAGGCAAGGAGATGTCTCTTTTACCTATTGAAGATATGCTCTGGAGGAACCTGGGCACATTCGAATGTGTGACAATTTCGGTACATTCATCCTCATGATTTATACACAAGAGAAGGCTCCAGTACACCTCCATTATTCTAGTCAAAGTCTTTCTAGTACTTTGTGACTGACCTTTGCAACCACTTGGTGCATAAGGAGAGTACTATATTCCACAATTGGAATCTTCTCTATATTTGATACCCTGTGGCATCCTTCCAGAATGCTGTTGGATTTCAGTGATCAGTTTTAGTGAGTATGCTTTAAGCATCTGCCCAGAATTTCCTACATGCTTTCTTGAGTAATTGCAAGTTGTCTATCCTGCGCTACTTCCTCGTATTTTTGGACTGAAATGACCTTCCTTCTGCAGTCTCTGAATCCATGGCACACATCTATGAAAATGGCTCACTGACAAACTAGATAGATATATGCTGAGCACCAGGGAGGGCAAGTGCCAGAGACATAGGAAATATTCTCCAATGAAAGAGGGCCAGAAATGCTCAAGGACAATATTCCTTTAAGCAGAAAGGTTGTAGAAAATGGCTTCTATTTGAGCCACTGTTAGGTATGTACAGATGCCAAGATTCATCCTAAATTGGCTCGTTGTCATCTACATGGGAGAGGTACATCTCTGGGAATGGAGGTAGTGTGGAAGGAGGCAGATTGATGCTGCTTCATTTTTCTATTACCAGGTAAATGGCTTTCCTTTCAATGGTACAGGGAGAACAAATGAGCTTTAGGGTCCCATGTTGAATACAGTCCTGCCTCTCCAGCCTGCTCTGAAAAGAGCGCAGTGCTGGCAGCATTCTGTTCACTTGTTAGAATCTACAGGCTGGAAGAATTCTTAAAAGTCATCTCTTCCACCCACCCACAGGCATCTGATACACCAGCTGCTTCTACAACTGAATTGCTATCTTTGCTTATGCCTGGTGCTCTCAGACACTGGGATTTTAATACCCAGCTACAGATGATGTCAAACTCCTATTCCCCATCGCTATCACCTATCAGTGCCTGGACTAATTGGGATCACAGAGAGCATGGCTAGATTTATTTACATAATTTCTTTTTGTTTTAGAAATTGCTGTAGGTTCCTTCTCCCCACCTCCCCCCAAGTCTGGTTTGAGTTCTTCCAAGGGCCCTGTAATCCTGTAGAGGTGAAATCAAGAATGATAGGATGCCTTTGAGACAAGTGGAGGAAAGCATTTCTTTCTCTTTTGCTTATAGTGAGATTGATTGATGTGAATTAGTGGAGACTTAGAGGTGGAATATGGACTTGTATTCCTCTGATGATGTGCACTTGATTTTTCTAGTTCTTTTTATCTCCACTAGTAGAGACAAGTACTTCATCCTCGATATTTCTTTAGCAAGAGTCACATATAGTCTCAATAGTGGAGCTGAGCATGGAGGCATAGTGGAGCTGAACAAGGAGGCATAGACCTGTAATCCTTGTATGTAGGAGGCTGAAGAAGAAGGATTGAAAATTTTGAGATAATATATCAAAGTCTTTCTAGTGTCAGTGAGCTCCTTCCTCTCTATACCTTACTTTGATTTAACATTGGAGTTCATGATTCTATCAGTCTTTCTGGTAGCCTTACCATATGGAAAATTCCTGTTTAACATATACTTGACAATTGTCACCTTGCTTCCTGTAAGCCAGTGGTTCTGAATGGAGGTGAGATTGTTATCTCCACACTCTCTTGGGGCATCTGACAATGTCCAGTGATATTTTTATGATTTTTATGTGTACATATGTCTCTTATGTATGTGTATGTATGTATGTATGTATGTATGGTGTATGTGTGTATGTAGATGTACTGATTGAATGCATGTTGCCTACAGAAGCCAGAAAAGTATGTTGGATCCCTTGGAACTAGGGTTATAGATGGTGTGATCCACCGTGTGGATGCTAGTCCCAAACCTAAGTTTTTTACAAGAACAATAGTGCTCTTGAATGATGAGCCACCTCTTCCACACTAAAGACATTTTTAATAGTCATAGCTGAGCTTGAGTACCACTAGCACGTACTGAGTAAAGTCCAGATGCATTGATAACTATCCTTTGATATACAGGGATCCCTATCCATTTCAAAGAAAACAGTTCCAAGGTCAAGAAACTCGACTAAAGACCAATGTGCATATATTCCTTCCAGGTTATTTCACTTTCAAAGGTACTTTCCTGGAAATCTTTAAATTTACATCTTATTTAATTTCATCTGTTTAAAAATCACATTACATTAAGATGTTTCGACACTTATCATCAGTCAGTATGTCTAGTATTTCTAGCCTTGTGCATGAGCCCACTGCTTGTAATATGACAGTTGTTAACACACATAGAGACCTTTCTCTTTTTCAGAACAATGCCTTCCTGAACTTGCAGGGTTTCTACAGCTGTTTGGCCAACGATTTCTTTCTGAAAAATTGTGAACATTTTTGGTAGTCTCTGACCTTATTGATAGAGAGCTGATGGGTTCTAGAATGACATCTAGTCAGATTAACAAGAGACCACTTAGTTAGGCGGTAGTGCGCTGCAAGCAGAGGCTCTAACTGCCACATCAGCAGCAAGTATTGTCTCCCCATAAGAGCAAGGGACAGGGAACCAAGGATACCTACATTGATGCTTGGAAAAATACATTCCCTCCCAAGTAGTATTTAAGTGTTATTAGTTCCACATGCCTAGATAGAGATGGGGAATAACTGTCATTGGTAGGCAGATACTGCTGTCTTTAATGGGATTTGTTTTAAGGAAAACTTTTTTGCTTGTATTCTGATTTCTGTACCAGGCCAGGCGTTGCTCCAGTTGCTGGCTTAATGACTGCATTGTTGCCACTGTTGGTCAAGATAATCAGACTCTCATTTCAATTCCCATTTATATCACATTTTGCAATCAAGTCACATGAGATATGCTAGGCAGTTTTAATGCCCTATTCAGCAGAGACGAAGTCTTCCACTTGGGCTTATTTTCCAGATAGCTAAAATAGTTTGCTTCCTAGGGCCAAATGAGTGATTTTTGTTGTTGTTGTTACAAAGTCTGGAGCAGAGGTCAATAAGCTATAGCGAAGGCCAGTGTGTCTCCAGTGTCTCTATGGCCCACAAACTAAGTATGTTTCTTTTTAACGTTGTCAGGTGATTGAAAATAGCCCAAAGTAAACTATTTTACGATGTTAAAATTATATGTAACTCAGCTTTCAAGATGGATATGAAAAGGATTTATCAGAACACAGCCAGACTTATTTGTTTGGATGTTGTCTTTGCCACTTTCATGAAGAGCACATTTGAGTAGGTGTGATGGAGCTCTCAGAGCTCATACAACCACATATTGGAGCAAAATATGTTATTATCTGGCCTTTTACAGAAAAAGGAAACTAACTTTTCATGACCAGCATAATATATGTAAAGGAGTCTTTATTCTTTGAGTTTTAATCGGTTGAGTGCCATGAAAATAATCTTTCTGTTAATAGCCTGTTTGATAAGAGGGAGTCTTTTAGCGTCTGACCTAAGGGTGGAGCTATGGGGAAATGTGTATGCATTTCTGTCTGTAAAACAACAGTCTTGGAGCTGGGAGAAACACTTCCCTAAGTTTGCTGAAGATGGTAGAGATGGGAGTTCCTGAATTCTTTGTATATAGATCTAAGAGTCTTTTGACTCAGAGTTGCACAGTCCTTTACATTTGTTGAAGTGCTTGCGATAGCACTTGTGGGCCTCCTATGCGCTAAGCACACGTTCTATCTAGCACCACAAGTCCCACTGCATGTGGTAACTTCTTTCACAGGCATTGTTGGCTCTTGTCTTCTCCATCTAAGTAACCCCAAGCCTCTTCAGTGATTCACATCTATTCAGCAGAAACTGTGTTTGTCCCTGTATACTAGACAGGAAGTCTGAAGATCTTTTTCAGAAGTTTTTCTTTCTTTCTTTCTTTCATTTAGGAATTTGTTCCTCAAACTTTTTTGAAATTAATGTGATGTCAGCCTTTTTGAAACTTATGGTCACTTGATAGAGAGAGAGAGACATTTTATAGAGAGAGATATTAGAAAACTAAATTTTGAACTTCAGTTGCCTGTGTTATATATACACACATACAAATAAATCATATATGTACTTATATAATGGAACTAAATCTATTTTGAGAGAATAGAAACAGGGATTTCTCTACCTCTATCATTTTTACCTTTAGGAGTTGGTTAATCAGCAAATGAAACTCAAACTAAAGTTCTAATGTACATAGTTAAGTATAATATAATTACTAATACAATTAAGTACTTTTATGTAATATACGACATGTACAAATACATAATCATGCACAGTTATTAAAAATAATAAAAGTATAATTGCATAGTACAATAATACAATGTACTATTATATTTATGAACAATAATTAGTAACCAATTATACATTCCTCATACATATAATTGTTATATATTAGCATTAGCATATAATTGCATATAGCATAATATATTATACTATATTATCCTATGGTATGATTTTAAAATATGCAGTTATTTATTAATATATAATTTTATATAAAGTATATAAATACTATAAACTTAAATATTATAATTATGGATATGAATTTCTATAAAGTATACATTTGTAATTTGCCAGTTGCTTGAGTTTCAGTCCTACCCATATTATTTGTAGCTTCCAAAACCTTCTATTTTAGCATTTCATGTAGGATGCCAAGACTTCATTCTCTTTCATATCTCCAGTATCCAGTACAGTGTTGAGCATAGTAGATCCTTGTTAAATGTTTATTGAATTAAACTCACTTGACTGCAGCTGAGAGAATATTCTTGAGATTTCTTCATCTATGCAATCATTTAGAACTGATGAATGATTGAACAAGTCCCATATGTATTTGTCTATTATTAACCTAGTCTTCTTAAGGTCATATTTAGGCTCAAATCTGTAACCAATTTGTTGGTGTTGATTCCTCTAATGGAGTCACTGTGGTGTTAGGAGAGGCCCAAGTAGATTAGTTGGATTTTGTCCTGATGATATCTGTCGTGCCTCAGCACCACTTTTGGAAATGGAATATACATGGAGGCTAAGACAAAAGAGGAATAAAGGAAGGGACAGAGTGTAGCTAATTGGTAATAGTCCTATTATTATATGACTTATGTGTATAGATGCAGTTCAAAGCTTATGCCCCTGGTAACCCAGGAGAAATGCTGTAATTTGTACTTTCAAATGAGGGCTGAGGACCATGCAGAATCAAAAAAACCATCCCCAGATAAAAGACTATCCCCTCTCAGGTCTTTTATCAGGTCTCATCAGGAGTGGCTTCATTGTCTTCCTCTGTGGCCTGGTAAGGCTGCTCCCCATAGACTAGGATCAGAGGGAGGGGGAGGAGGACCTCCCTTATAAGTGGACTGGGGGAGGGGCACGGGTGAGGAAGAGGAGGGGAGGGTGAAATTGGGAGGGAAGGAGGGGAAAGCTACAGGGGGGATACAAAGTGAATAAACTGTAATTAATAAAAATAAAAATAATTAAAATGACTATCCCCTGAACTGTCATACATCAGTACCTTCTAGATTATTTTCCATGTTGGTTTTTTGTCTGGCTTCTCACTGTCTATTTTAAAGCTGTTGTTCCTTGAACTAAAGATAGCAATCCAGGGGTGTTGTGAGCAGCACAAATGAGAAAGTTATTGGGATTATCTATTTCTATTTAAAGATCCACTTGGAATAGATTCACGAATAGATTCAGTTTGGATACATTGTGCATCTATTTATACTCATTGTTTTCTAGATTTCTTCTTATTAATGTCAAATCATGGCAACTCTATGCATATGTATGTGGGTAGGTAAGTTTCCTCTCAGAATTAATCCCTATTTACGTTTATTATTCTGATTGTTTTGCAAAATACTTAAAGAAAGCTGACGTTTTCAGAGCAAACACAGAAGTTTTTCTGAGTAGTATGACAGTAAAGAACAGCGTTCAACACAGAAATACCGAAGTGACATATTAAATGAAAATTTTTTAGTGTTTTCACATTTTTATTTGAAGAGTCTGGTAATGTCATCGCAAACGTTATTAGTTCAGGTAGAATTCAGGACATTTAACAGATATGGTAATTACGAAGAAATTTTTCACAGCTGAAAGGTCATTTGCTTGTTTAAGCCAGATTGAAGGTGACAGTACCTTGTTAACAGATGCAAACATGGACAGCTACCATTTCAGGGACTTCCTGGAATGCTACTGATCCCCGAAGCACATGATATGCATGTATATACACATATAGCTGCCCCCCCCCTTGTTTATGGATTTCACATTTGTGATTTCAATGAAAGGAAGACTTAAAACAATTAAAATGAGTTGTGTCTGTACCGAACTCACTTGCAGTATTTTCTTGTAATTATTCCATAAGTAATACAGAATACTAACCATTTCCATCGTATCTGCCTTGCACTAGGTATTATAAGTCATCTAAATAGGACTTGATGCATATGACAGTGTATGCATAGATTATACATAAGGAGCTTGAACATCTACAGATGCCAATATCTGCAGGGGATAGGGGTTGTCTGGGAACCAATCATCCGTGAATACTGAGCAAAACTGCAACTATAAGTGACAAGCAAGAACATTCTTCTGTAATTAAGTGTGTGTGTTTGGGGGGTGGTCCTTGCTCCTTAGAAAGACAGAATGGCTTCTCAACAACATTGTCTTCTAAATGCACTGCTATTAAGTATGTAGCCATTTATCAATATACTTGTAATAGAATTCAAGAGCTCCCACTGGTTCCAAGTCTGTAATGAACTGTGGGTAAATACTATAAGGCTTAAGTATTGCAGGCATGAGTTGCCCTCATATAGGAATAGAAAAGCTGGGATTTGAATCCTGCAGAGGCTGCTCTGTTTAGATGCAGTGATTACTAATGAGAACATTTAACTGTGTGTGATAATTGGGGAACGCTCCCTTCTTCCTCTTGAGAGCCATGGTATAGGGCAGTGGGGGCAAAGTAGGGGGGGGCAGGCCAGTTTCAAACCACTGTTTTCTCTGTCTTCTTCTCTCAGAATTTTCTAGGAATAAAAAAGGAAAATATTTTCCTGATAGTTTGGGAGGACATTTAATTAGAGGTGGTAATGAAAAGTCATTACAGCAGCTCAATGTGTTTATATTATGAGTTAGACTTAACACATTTAAGGGTACTTGCTCATAAGCTGTTTGGTGATTAGGGACTTATCCACTGAACATGAACAGATAGATAGATAGATAGATAGATAGATAGATAGATAGATAGATAGACAATAGATAGATGGATGCATGAAACTGCTTTGTGAAAAATGAATGCGTTGAAGTTAGGGTGTGTGAAAAATGAATGAGTTGAAGTTAGGGTGCATATAATTACTATACCACCAAAACTGAGCATGTATAATCCCAAAAGAGAGGAGAAAAACCTTGTCAGGGAGCATTTGCTAGTCTGAGCTGTTTTTGGCTCTGCATGGTGTTGGCTGAAATCCCGGCTTGGCCCCTAGAAAGCAGTAGGGTGAGTTGATCTGTTCAGCCATAATTGATTGATGCAGTGACTGGATTCTTCAAGTGTGTTTCCTCTCCTTTTATATAGGCAAACCACCAATGGTTAGTCGTTTTGATTTTTTTTTCTAACCTCTAATCACCTGGTTTTGGTATCATGTCTTCATAGCCCATTTCCTTCTTAAGCAACTTTCTCTTATCGACAATCTTCTTAGACTTAGAAGAGAAAAAAAAAATTCTTCATCTGTCCTTTAAATTTCACGTAGTGGGCATGTTTGCTAGCCTATCAGTTACACTAACCCACTTTTAGGAAAACAGAAGCGACAATGTTTAACTTAGCACGTCATGTCTGTGAATTCTAAACAAAATTTGTTGGCTCAGTTGTAAAAATCTGCTCTGTGAAAAGAAATCAGTAAGTCCAGTCTTTTGTTTTTATAAAACGTGACTATGATGGTCCGCCTTTTCTATTTCTCCACTGGCTATTTGGACATTACGTTAGCTGACTTGTGAACATTAGTGCACATTGCTGTAGATGTACCCCATTTCATATGGTATTTCACTGAGCCAAGAGCTTCAGCTCTTCAACCTTTCCGGTTGATTCTTAACTTTATCGAGAGCCTCCCTGACAGTGAAAAAGGCTCCGTGTCTAATTTCTGATAATGAGATTCATTGCCAACAATGCCTCCATACCCTGACCTCCATAAGAAGCCTGGGAAGTCTTCCTACAAGAAGGGCCGTGGTTTATCATTGGCCGCTCAGTTTGATACCCATTAGGGATGGTTACAAGAAACGTAGGGTCTTTTAGAGAGGAGGTGTAAAAGAAGTGTTTGTGGTTGTAACGTGGCTCAAGTATGGTGTCACGGAGCAACATTTTTGGTGGTCACACTTACTTTCTTGGTTTGGGGAAACACAAACTCTGTATGAAACAAGCACTCACCTCACTGGAGACCTTTAGAAAAGCAAGCGATAAATCTAGCAGGCTTCTTTGGAACCCTAAAAAGCTCCTAAGTGGCAAGTTTCCATGGTCCTATGTAAGAGTCTCAGCTCTTTCTTTTTTCATAAAAGCAACCAAGAGACGCAGTTCCTTCTTCAAAGTACGAGATTTGGAAACTGTGCGATAACGCGATTTCATTTCTTTCACCAGGGCTTTCTCATCAGCTCTAACCAAAAATGTAAAGTTGCACTTGAAATAAATTAAGCCCAGGAAGCCTATTGCTTTCCACTGACCCGCTCAGCTTAAAATTGCTTTGGGAGTTTTATGAACACCCCCCTACACCACAATGAAGTTCTTTCTTTTAAGACACAGTATGCATTACGTACGAGAGGGAAATACAAATGTTCGATTTCACCACATTTCTCAATAAGAACAGGGATCATGGAACTTCATTTAAGAATAAGTGATAGTATTTATGCATTGCTGGTACTGTGAATATATGTGAGAATTGACTTTAGTTCCTAGTTATAGCAAACTGAGGAAGCAACAGTCATTGAAGGAGCAGATAAAAAAGAATAGAAAAAGAAAGGAGAAAGTGAGAGAAGAAGAGTAAAATGAATATGTGACAACTCCCCAGCTGCGTCTCCCATGTACTATGCTAGGCATTTTTACAAAGCAATTTTATCTAATTCCAAAGTGTCGTTTTCAATATAAGAGCCTAAAGCCTCCAACACTCTTAATAAAAATATATCAGTTACATATCTTTGGATAGTAAGAGAAATAAGAGGAGCAAGAAGTGAACAAGGAAGAGAGCCTGGAAAGGGAAAAACAAAAGAGAGAAAAAGCTGGGAGAACAAGAGGCAAGATCTGCCTCATTTCAGAATGTTGAAACTGTAGATTTTGAACCTGCATTATTCATCTCCTTATGATAAGGTTCCCTTATTTCCTTTAAGTAAATCCTGTTGTTAAAACAATTGGATATTTGGAATAAAAAATAAGAGGTCTTTGGTCTATAGTGCGGTGCAAAGGGATTAGAACCAGTTTGTGGCATTTCTTTATTAGCCCTGCTGAGGTTCTAATCTGAAAATGATAATGGATTTCAATTCCTTACTTCCATAGAGAGTTCTGTATTTTGGTAGTGGTGTGCATGGAATTCAAGACCTTCTGTATGTCAGGCAAGTGCTCTGCCAATGAGCTTTATGTCTAGTTCTTAGGAGCTATTTTTTACCTTTGTAGTCGAGTGGCAGAGTGATGGTATCATCTTAAGCAATTCTTGCTTGCTATAGGCAACACATTTAATAGTGGTGGGAGGTGGGATGTTCCTTACACTTGGCTTGTCATCTACAATTGCATTTAGCTAGTGCCACAGAAACCCAGACCCACTTTTTCTATACTCAAGTATCATTTGGAAAATAAAGAAAATCTTGCATTCGTTTGAAAATCATATGTGCCGTCTCATGATGTCTGTGTAAGTCCATTCTTAGTGGAAAAATCAAATCGAAATAATAAAATGTTAAATTTAGTGTTGTCAGAAAAGTGGAATTTCAATTCACAAATTAAAGATTTTAATTCTGGTTCCTCAGAGTCAAAGCCCCCTTAGATCACCCCTTTAATCCAAACCCAACATTTGGAGATCTCATTCCTTTCTCAGTAAACACCATCTGTTGCTAAACGGTGAAACTGAGACACTTAGTTAATGACCTGCTTGCTTATCAATACACAACAACCTAGGAATAGTTCTTAGATCTCATCAGATGAGTGACATATTTGAGAACAGTATTGATGAGTCTCTCTGGCAGAAGTGGGGCAGGGGAGGGCAGAGGAGACAGCATTTCTTTTTTTTATTTTTTAGTTTTTGGTTGTCATGGAGGGAGAGAGAGAGAGCACATTGATGGAACTTTGAAATTAGCCTCATCAGAACCTGGTAAAGTGTGTGTGTGTGTGTGTGTGTGTGTGTGTGTGTGTGTGTGTGTCTTAGGGTTTGTTCACAGAACAGTAAGATGATTAAAGAACTGGAGACCATTAAAATTATGTTTTTTATGTGAATGTAGAATATGACAACCATCAAAACACAATTACTGCAAGATATAGTGTAATTGATCAAATAACCACTTGATGACTACAGTTATCTCTGTGCCATAAACAAATCTATGCTTTTATTGAGGAGGAGGGAAAAAAGAAAAGATAATAATAGTTCCATCCATTTCATGGTCTCATGTTAAGTGTTCATAGAAAAAAAAAAACAACCCAGAAAATCCTTAAGGGACCAAATAATGTACAAAGTACAACAAAGTTAGTTTGAAAGTCAGTGCTAAGCCAATAACTCTCTGGAGTGTTACTGGACACCTGCTGCCATAGTTCTAGAAGTACATAGGACAGTTTGAATAAGAGAATAGATTGAGTTTGTGGAATTCCTTTGTCCCAAATGCTTCTCAGTAAAAGAGGAACTGCCTGGGTATCCAATCTAAGTGCTAGTGGGGGCAAACAGTAAAATTTTCCATTTGAGTTAGGAATTTGGTGACATTGCTTGGAGCTCAATTAGCTGGAGGCCCGGTTTTCTACAGTCTGCTAAGTTCTGGACAGTTGCAATGCCTTGACCCTACAGTGGAAAGGAATCGGTATTCAGCTAGAAATAAAAATCTGAGAAGTCAAGAGGCCATCTCCAATTTCCAGTTCTAGACATAGTCTAGTGGGATCTGGTAGGCTTGTGTAAGGTCTATTTACGCATGCACCAGTGGTGCCATCCTCTTATTTCCTGGAGGAACTGCTGGAGTCACAGATCCAAATTTGTGGCTCACCCTGTGTAATGACTCATTGGACAGAATTTCATTTGGTAGATTTAAAGAGAGCTAGTGTTGACCTATGGTGCCAGATGATTTAAGAAACTGAAGCACTGACAAGTAAATTGCTTCTCTCTTGCACTACAAAAGGCTTTTTAGGTGTTTTTGGCTTTTCTTTTTAAAATGGATTCGTAATACTCTCTCTCCACCTCAAGGCTCAAGTGAACCTCTTTGCTCTGATAAATCCGAAACGGAACCTCATTTCCCACAAACAAATTATCCAACAATTTTTTAACATATTGTTTTAGATTCTAAAGCTAGATTTTTTTTTTAATTCTGTAGGAAACACAAATTAATATACATTGTAATTTTATAGCTTTATTTATTTTGAAATCTCTCATGGAGAAACTATGTTCAATCATACTATAATTCTCTACCTTATAACCAAAGACTGCTACTAATCAGTACAAAGTCACCTACCCCTATTTGCTTCTCTGGCGACAGTAGAGAAGACACAACAGGAGTTACTTGTTGGAAGGGAACACAAAAACAATAAAGACAGCTAATTTGTTCACTCAAGTCACTGGCAATTGTGCAGAACAGCTACAAGAATGGACACTTCTGGAAGGTATGTTAATACGTAGTCAAGTGCTTTGGAAGTAGAAGAAGGTTGTTCCCCTCACAAGGCCAGCAGCTTGCTTGAGGGGGTTGGAAGGGAGAATTTTTGTACCTTGAAGGTAGAAAGGTTCTGGTTTGGAACAAGAAAGGTTTCAAAATAGCCTCTTCTGTCTTTACATGTCTTCTTTCGAGTTTTACAGCTGTAGATAAATGTCCTCTCTTCCAACAACCTTAAGGAGCATGTTTTCAGAACTTTTAAGAGACTATCGAAGTTAGGAGATAAATCAACTCTATTGAAGATAAAGATTTCCGAATGAAATCTTTTTACCTTACAGAACTTGCATGAATTCAGTTAACTCAATGTGGTGCCTCTTGAGGGCAGGGACAATGTAACGCAGCACTTGCAATCCTAGAACACAGTTTGGAGTATTCCAAGTGCTTCATGCTCAGCAAGTGTTTTCAAGATGTTGAGGAAAAAAAACAAAAAACAAAAACCAAACCAAACCAAACCAAACAAACAAACAAACAAAAAACTACCCTGAGATTCTAGAAGAAGACAGCTAGCTCCACATACAGGGCTCTGAAATTGTGCACAAGAATGTGTAAGATAAATTCAACTAAGCAATTTAGGAGGGGACCAGGGTTCTTGCTACCAGAGCACATGAGGCATAGAAACAGAAAAGCAAGCTGATTAGTTTCTTTATTATTCTGCTACTCTAAACCATAGGAGCCATTTGGTGCGCCTGGAGTTTGCTGGCTACAGGAAGACCCATAAAATGGACAAGAGTTCAATTCATACAACTACAGTTTTGAGAAGGGCCTCAGAATGATACTGGAAGGGGGAAGAGTAATCATTGGGTATTGTTTAAGAGAGCAGCTGTCATTATTGTCATTTCTAGGTTGCAGTCAGGGGTGGTGTGAGGGGCTTTGCAGGTCATGGTTTATGTAATTGGTGCTCTGTCCTCCTCTTTCGGTTGCACTACTCATCCATGCATGCAGCTGTGCATCTCATACGTATTTTCCACTGTAGTGGCCTTTGTAAGACATGAGGTGAACAAACTGCTTATTAAGGTAAGACAATGGAAGTCCCATTTTTAAAAGGTTAAGATGTACTCGAAAGTGTCAGTACATCGCAGTATTCATTAGCAGTGTACGGATGCTCAGCCTGGTATTTTCCAAAGGCCACACTAACCTTTTCAAGCATGGAGCCAGCTAAAAGGAATGGATTTCCTCACCATTTGATGAGGGAAGAAATCTTTTAAATGCTTATTTTTATTTGCTCACTGAGAATCATCTCTGTGGAGCTCAACATGGGGAAATGAATTCTGTACATTTTAGCAACTCACTTAAAATACCATTAGAAAGCACTTGGGTTATTAAAAGCTGGAAACAAAGAACTGGGAGTCCGCTGGCACTAATAACACCTGGCGCAAAAACGAGACCTACCTATGCCCTCCTGTTTGCCAAAAACATCTCTGAATTTAAGCTCTTTATTGTTAAAAAGCTTGAGTTTTGCCAACCCCCCTTTTTTCCTTTAAGTACACCCACTTTTCCATGTAATTGGCTCAACACTGCTATTTGCATAATTGTCATATTTTTCTGCTTCCCAAGAGGTCTGTTAAGCATAAAGGTGAACCACAAAGTGGTTTGACAAAGTGCACATTTATATGTGATGTGCAATTCTCAAGTCATGGAGAAAATTATATCTTTTCTATTGAGGTTATCTTACATTTGGAAATCAAGTATTCAAAACTCATTGCCCCTTGAGATGGGTTTAACTTGCTTTCTCTGAACTTGACCAAAGACTGATTTCCTGAGCCTTGGGTCTTTAAATAATGAGGTTGCCAAGGGGCCTTGATCTTATCAGGGACCTAAAACACAAACATTTTTCTTTAAGCTTTGCTATAACAATAAGATCATTTAGTCTGAATCTTAATCTTGGATTTCCTCATAGCTGGGCCATGCTTTACTGTGATATGTCAGACAATCAAAGCTTCCCTTTGTGTAGTTGTAAAACGGTGATGCATTTAACTCACAGAGCTATTTTGCATATTCATTTATGAGGAAGTATGTTACCCAGGACATGGTGCATATTAGATATGCTGATAAATATGTGCTATTGCCTCATTCCTTCTTCTTTTTTTTTTTTAAATAGTAGGTGGATGGCATTCAAATAAATGAATGAGAAGTCTCCATTATTCACATGGAAGAGACCTGGATTTGTATTCTATGTCTTCCACTTACAGGAATAGTGACACAAAGAGTTATGTGATCTTATGTAAAAATTTAAAAAGTATTATAGTGTTTGCTTCTTCATCTGGTAATGGGAATAGATGCTAAAAATATGAACCATTAAGTTTATATTGAGAGGATAAAATCAGGTGAATATAAAAAATGCTCAATGAATCTGTAACCTAGAGTTACTAATGACATCCTTAACAGGTTTGGACCTGTTACCTGGTTTGGAAACCTACAGCGGAAGACGTGAACACTGAAATACACTTCGTATTTGCTGTGTTTTGTCTTGTAACTTTTCAACTCTGGGTAGAGTGGAATGTGCATCTTCTCTCTCTGTAAATGACCTGACCCAGGAAGGCTTTTGCCTACTTCCTTTCAAGTGGAACTAGATTCTTCCGGGTTTCCTGAGTGCTATATTTGTTTCTGGCTGCAGACTAATGGCATCAGTTTGCAGGGCTGAGGGGAGGAACAGTATTCTTGGTGTGATAGTGATCAGATCAGGAAGATAACAGGACTTTAGACATCTGGACTCTGAAGACTGATCACATGGCTGGCTTTTGAGTCCTGGATTCCCCTTGACAAGGTTATCCACTCTTTGCCAAAGATTTCTTGATCAAAATTCTAGCCAAGCAATAAACCTCTGCAGTGGGGAGAAATAGAAGGTTGTGTTGCTCTGCCACTAGCTGGCACTTGCATTCAATGAATGACTCTCTTATCAATTGTTTATGTAAAGGAACCAAAGTAATATTAATGCTTCAGAATAATGAGAAGTTGGGAAGTATCTAAAATTTTTAAAAGTAGTTTAAAGTGTTGTTGTAAATCTCAGTGGGCAATTGTTTATATTTTTGCAGTTCTTGGGATTGAACCCAGGACTAGAATGCATGCTAGAGAAGCACTCTAACACTGACCTATATGCTGACCCTAACAATTTTTAAACAAATATGTGAACACTAACATTAGAAATTTTAGATGAAAAGTGTGTGTGTGTATGTGTGTGTGTGTGTGTGTGTGTGTGTGTGTAAGTTTAACCCCCTAATAAGCACATTTTTAGGTATAGAAGGAAGATAAATTCATTGTTGCAAGGAGATGGGACTCATGGGGACTTAGAGAAGATAGAGCAGGCTTTCTTTGAGTAACCATGAATACATTTAAAAACTAATTGTGTTACAGTTTACACACCTCTTGAATATGCTAAAAAAACACCACAAAGAGCATTTTAAATGAATCAGTTGTTTGTTAGGTAGATTATATCTCAATGAAGCTGCTACCAAAAAAACAATAGCAAAAAGATTAAAACTTATATATAAAAAGCCAGAATGGAAATAAATGTTTCCTGAAAGCTAATAGTGGATACAATACAGTGGTAATTTTTAACTGATTTTTTTGGCATAGGTTTTTATTCTTTAGCTTAGGCTGTTATAGAGCTTACGTTGTACCCAACTGTTCTCGATCCCTTAGCAATCCTTCTGCCTCAGTATCCTTAGTGTTGCAATTATAAGTGTGAGTTACCACACCTTGCTTTGCTGTTTATTTTCTAATCTGTATGTTGCCACTTTTCCTAAGGTGATTACATATATATATATATATATAAAGTGAATTAATAACACCTTTTAGCTCATGAAACTGAAGATAGAAATGACAAAGTGATTCAATTATGTTTACAGAAAATTAAAGTGTAATATAAAATATATGATCCTGTGTATGGATGAAAGCTTCATTACTCAATGTTTTTATGCACTGAATTTTATTAAAAAATTGCCAAGAATAATGGCACTCTAAAATGGCAGACATTTATTTTGGAAGACACATGGCCTAAACATAATACAAACTCCTCCTCTCACCACAGAGTGGATGTCTATTGTTATTTAGATTAGAGCTTCTGAAAATTTCACAGTACACAGGATAATTA
This sequence comes from Meriones unguiculatus, assembly GCF_030254825.1. Classification (NCBI taxonomy): domain Eukaryota; kingdom Metazoa; phylum Chordata; class Mammalia; order Rodentia; family Muridae; genus Meriones; species Meriones unguiculatus. The sequence goes on from NC_083369.1 coordinate 121,802,446, forward strand.
CCTCATAGCTATAATGTGCCACACAAATGCCTGTCTTGATCTCATCCTGTAATTTTAAATAGTAGCTTTTATCAAAACACTCACATACATGATTTTCCTATGTTTAACATTAAGTGCTGGTGGGAGATGAACTTTTCCAAGTAAATTACATCATAAAAGCTAGCTTTCTATTGAAGCTTAATTGTCAAGTCGAGTGATTTCCCTGTTGTCTCCCTCGTCAATGATAACCCTCATTATAATCCTTGTATACTATAACTTGTCTTCTATGGCCTACCTCTAGCATAATACTTTTGGTTGTTTTGCACCTTCTTCAGTTAGTTAAACAACTCAAGTCCTAAAAACCACAGAAAGAAGAGGATGTGCAATGTGATCATATTTATGCACCATCAGACCCTTTTCAACATTACTGTCATGCTTTTTATATTGAAGGGTAAGGAACAGCTGTCTTGTTCTACTTTGGTGTCCAATTCAGCTGTTTCATATCCATCCTGTAGCTTTAAGCATCTGTTGACAGGAGGGAAGGCTCACTGTGAAGGGAATTGTGGATTTGGGTGGCTTTTGCCTAAAACAAGCCTGACACTCTTGTTTGGCCCTGGAACAGAATGAGTGTGTTCCTCTCAGCTCTCATTAACCACAGCTGTTGGGTACATTTTAGTAGATGAGGATCATTTCTGAAGTGTTTCTACAGATCTGTTCCAAGAACTAAGGGGGTATTGTACGGAATATCATTGGACAAGGTCTGTGTGCTGTGGGATGTCTGTAAAGTGGTTGGGGCTTTCTTAGGAGTGGCCTCACTGTGATTAGTCTTCTCTGTCTCAGGAAATGGAGACTTCCATTTGAAGGCCCTCCTAGCTTTCCATCTTTCACCAGACAAATCTAGAAACATGAAGGCTTCCTTTGTTGTCATCCCTCACTTTACAAATGAGGAAGCCAAGGTGGGTTGGTTCAACTGTTTTGTTTTACATGGCAAAGGTGGTGAATGGTTTTGAATGTCTTCAGAGTAAGATCTCAGTAGGCAAGAGTTGTCTTGTTTCTGGGGAACATTTTTCTCTGTGCTTATCCCTTTCTCTTGCATCCAGCATATAGAAATTATAGGCACACAGGTTTTGGGCTAAGGGAAGAATCACTGGTCATGGAACTTAGTAAGTTTAAGTAAACTAAGAGAATGGTTCTGTGAAAAAGAAATCCTTGAGATGCTCTCTTGATGTCTGTGTCAAGAACTTTAAAGCACAACAATTTCAGTACCTTCTTCTTTACCTCTCCTACTGCCTTCTATCACATCCCACATTTCTAGTCACTTTGGCCCATAATAGCGGAAAGGGACATGTAGATTAAGGGAATTAATGTACTCACTGGAGGTGACTGGCCCTCGGATTTCCTACACTAAGTGTACAATCCTGTGCCCAGGAACCCTGCTAATGACTTTTCAAGAGCAATTCTTTATAGAGCCCAAGTCTTCAATCTTGTAACCGGACCATCAACCGCAGTGACAGCCTCCTTTGAAGGAGACCTCATAAAGACAGAGTTCAGGCCCTTTCTAATGGCTTTAGCTAATGGAAAACCTGGAGGGGAAATGTGAAAACATCTTCAAATCTCTTATAGAGAGAAAGAAAAAAGAAAAAAAAAGAAAAGAGAAAAGAGAACTCCTTCGAAGTTCTGTGAAGTGACAGTAGTTTAAAATTTTGGGTTTGAAAGGTATGAAGTCACAGGAAATGATGAAGAACACCCAGGCTTGATATGCCGGTCTCTGGAGGAAAAGGAATTAACTCTAGAACCAAATCAACATTTATGACGGGGTGGTATGGGAAATGTTAAATCTGTGGTCACTTCCTCATTGCAGGCCTCCATCCATTCGAGCATAGCTTAAGTGACTCAAGGGTTCCAGTGACTCCTGTAGCCTTGTACTTCTTTCTCTATATTACGTAAACATTTTTGTTTTAGTTTTTTTTTTTTTTTTTTTTTGAGACAGCGTTTCTCTGTGTAGCCTCAGCTGTCCTGGAACTCCCTCTGTAGACCAGGCTGGCCAAGAAACTCAGAGCAATCCACCTGCCTCTGCCTCCCAAGTGTTGGAATTAAAGGCGTGTGTCACCAGCACCTGGCTTAGGTGGACATTTTAAAATATGATGTGGAAAATATTTAATGCACAATGCAGATCTACAATAATCCATATGAAGTTTGCTTTTGCTTTAAGAAGTATCATTTTGTCCATCTGTCTTGTTAGCAAAGCCCTTGAAGTAACTATTAAAGGCTGGGTAGTCCTGTGGTTTCTAAAGTTCTTTGTCCCTCATTTCTGAAATAGATATGCTGTGCACAGACATAAAAGGGATGCAGAGATAACCTGATGTTTGAGTCTTTTATGAGGAATCACTAAAAAAAATCCCACCCTCACAGCATAACCTTTTGATATTTCTCTGGAACTTTCTGTTCCTTTTTTCAACAGGACAAGTTATAATATGTAAGGAAGCCTTTGTACCCTGTTTTTTTGACCTTCTATGTTCACAGAGCATAACCTCATCACATCAATCAAATGCTTCTTAATCAGTTTAATTGTTTTACTGTCATCTTGCACATAGGTTTTCTCTTGTTTCGGATTTTTTTCTTAGGATAGATATCTGGAAATGGGATTACTAAACCAGGCTCTAAAGCTATTTTGAGGCCCTTATGCATGGTGGTAAATTGCTTTTTTGAAGAGGGTGCCAGTAGACGCAGCTGGGACTAGCAAAGTCTGAGTCTCTTCTGGGCCCTTAAATGTGTACAGATAATACTGAAAATATTTTGTTAACTTGTTGATGGCTTATTTCTTTGTGAAAACATTTTATTCTTGTATGGATATATAGCATTATATTCTCATATAGAGGTTCTCTGGTTTTGATCTAGCCTTTTCATTCACTATAGTCTGAAGAGTGCCTTCACACAGTTGCTCATAAACCCCTACAAAAACAAAGAAAGACTTACAGTAATGAGGTCTGAAGAAGGCTTCTGTCTTGGTATCCAAACTCCATTTATTTCCTTTTAAAATTCTTTCCTTTTATTGACAATCAGATTTTTTCTCATAAAACATATCCTCATCATGATTTTCCTTCACTCCTCCCAGTTTCTTTCTACCTCCCTTCCTATCCAGATCTTTCCCCTTTCTGTTTCTCATTAGAAAACAAACAGGATTCTAGGGGACGAAATAAAAATATAACAAGATATAACAAAAATTAACACATCACAATAGGACAAAACAAACAGAAAGTAAAAAGCCCAAGAAAAGGCACAAGAAACAAATATTGAAGCAGAGGCCACTTGTTTGCAAACTCTGGAATCCTAAAGAAACACTAAAGGGGAAGCCATAATATATACATAAAGAACCTGTGAGCTAAAATGTGTGTGTATAATATTTTTTTAAAACCCTGACATAACATAATGATAGAAGGAACCTCCAAAGATGCGCTGAGCTCATTTTCTGTTGGCCATATCCTGCTGGGCATGCGGCCTGCCCTTAGGAGAAGTTGGTTTCTCCAGCGAGACTCCCTTGGAGAAAACTAAATTTTTATTTGCCAGTGTTTATCAATTGGAGATGGCTTCTGGGTTGGGATTGGGCATGTGTCCTCATCTCCTTTCAGCTGTTGGACCCCATCTGCTACAGACCCATATAGGCCCTGTGCAGGCTGCCTCAGACTCTGTGAGTTCATATCAACATTGATCAAGTTGATTTAGAGGGTCTTGTTTCCTTGGTGTCTTCCATCCCCTCTGGCTCTTACACTCTTTCTGCCTCCTCTTCTTAAGCCCTGAGGGGAGGGTGTCTTTTTTAGGGCTGTGTGATCCAAGGTCTCTCATTCTTTGGACATTGTCTAGTTATGGGTCTCTGAATTGTTCCCAATTGTTCAGTCAATTTCTGCATTTGTGCTCCTGTGTCAATGATGTGCAGATTAAGATAGATAAACAGTATTTCTGTCATTTGTGGAATCTCTGGAAAAGTTCTCTCCTGCACCATTCAGTATTTATGCTCAGATATCACTCATGAAAATCCTTCATTTAAAGTAATTTCCGAATGCGTATTTCCTCATCTGAAGTTCTTTGGCAGGTTACTTATCTCTCTCTTTGTTTTCTCATTGGAACCAGGATCTTCCTTTATAGCCCTGGCTGACTCAGATCTCACTTTATAGATAAAACTTGCCTCAAACTCACTGCCATCTTCCCGTGTCTGCCTTTTAAGTACTGAGATTACAGGCATATACTACCGTGATCAGTCACAGGCAGGCTTTTTTCTGGCACTAAGATCTGTGCCACCTATGTTTGGCTGCCTGAGCAGATCTACATGGTCTTTTATTTCATTCCTTCTTAGTCGATGATCCTGTGCCCAGATAGCCTTGATTCTTTCATGACCACGTCTAACATATCCACTATTTTCCCCTTCAAGAACTAATGATATTACTACCATCTGGTCTGTCTGTTCTGTATCATGTGAAGTAGCAGTGATGGAGAAGGTGTGGTACAGAAATAAAGCAGGAGCAATGCTGGCCTCAGAAAAACAGCCTTCCCCTAACATTGCTCCTGGACATCTCTTTTTTCTGTAGCTGAGTTAAAAGACAAGGCACAAAGAACTTGGTCTGTAGAACTGGCAATACTTTTCTAGGACAGAATTGTGCTTTGTACTATGATGTCCCTAGAAAGTGGACTTAAAGTGGACTCTCCCCAGTTTGAGAAGGATTGGCTTATGAAATGATATATTTCTGTTGGCCCAGGCAGTTTGAAATCTAAATTCAGAGAGTAAGCATTCCTTGCTGAGACTAACAGGTCTTTTTTATCTTTGATTTGGATGACAATCATGTTTCCCAATTTTCCATGCAAACCGTATTCTGCTGCCTCCCTCTTTATATATAGAGATAAATTGATTTTTCATAGGTTGTCAAGCATCTGAAACATTTTCAGGTAGCTAAACAGGGGTGAGACATGGCTAGGAACATCATGAGCAGGAACATGGGGTCTCAGCAGTAGTTGTAGCTATAAATTCAGATGTCTAGAGCAGAAACAAAGAGGGTTAAGTGCAAAATGAAAAATAAAAGGAGAGAGAATTAGCAGTGATGCGGGATACACACTGGACCAGAGAACAATGTCAGGTGTTTTCATCTGCATTAACCCATTTAGTATTCACCATAAGATCAGGAGAATGGTGTCATTTCCCTTTGGTAATGATAAAATTGAAACACATCCAAAGTCTCGGAGCTTATTTCTTCTTTGCCATTGTGATTTTTTCCTTATTTCCTATTGTTGTTACATTCTGTAATGCAGTCAGCTTCATCTTTTTCTCCTCTCTTTTTCTCTCTTTCTCTCTGCTCCCTCCCTTACTGTGTCCCTTCCCACCTCTGGTTGTTTATATCCTGTGCTGTAACAAATGTCTTCTCTCAACCATGTGGCAGTGACTTCAGAGGATTTCTCCTCCCAGTGCCTCTCCTGACACTGTAAGCTATAGTAAGCTTGAGTGTTCAAGCTCTGTCAGTGGTATCATTTACAACTTCCACAACATCTATCTATAGAAGTTGCAAGTGTGGAACACTCAACAACTTTTAGTCATGAATAAAACTATGACAAAAAAGAGCTTATGATCAAGTTGGTGGCTTCTGTAGCCACTGCTAGTATAAAAGTACAGATGATCTTTATGAATGGACCAAGAGCTACCAGGAGATATGTGATTAATAGAGAGAAACGTCTTAGTTCTCATGCTGCTACCTTAAAATTGTTATCCTTACCCAACACCGATCACTGAGTTTGCTTCTTTGCCACCCTCCCCCATTGACATGCATAAATCTTCTAGGAATATTCTATTTTAGCATCTCATCACAAAGCTTTCAGACCTCTTAATTAATAACAGGAGCATATCAAACAAGAACTAGATGGCCTGACCATAGCACATTCCTTTACCAAGTAAGTGTTCTATAGATAGTTCCCCATCTGGCATAGACATCAAGGGTTCCTATTTTCTCCAAGGACTTGCGAACACTTCACACCTATAGTGCTACATTAGAGCAGACATAAAATTCAAATGGCAGTGAGTTGCTTTAGGTACACCCTGAAAAGAAGAGTGGCAAGATTAAAAAAATAAAGTGTCTAATTCACAGCTTGATCACATGGTTCATATTTTTATAGGGGCACAGTAGAGCTGGATAATATAAATATAATCTGTCTTAATTTTAATGTGAAAATTTCTAGTAGTCATATTAAAAATGTAAAAGTTTCTGATGCTACTTTTAATAATACATTTCATGTAACTTGTAATACCAATGCTATGTTAACAAAGTACTGTAAAATAATGGTGACATTTTCTTTATTGTAGTAAGTCATTGAAATCTGATATAAATTCATGCATAAAGCACATCTTATTTTGAACTTCTCTTATGTCAAGGGCTGAGAGCCTTATCTAGCTACTGACTATGATCTTAGATAGCACAGGTCCAAAGACATTAAAACCAAGAGGCTACAAACATGGTTGAGCAAATGTCCTTGTTGTATAGTTGAACATATTTCAGATATATGCCTAGGAGTAGTATAGCTGGATCTTAAGGTAGCACTACTCCTAATTTTCTGAGAAAGAGCCAGATTGATTTCCAAAGTGGTTGTACAAGTTGACATTCCCATCAGTAATGGAGGAGGGTTCCCCTTTCTCCACATCCTCTCCAGCATGTGTTGTCACTTGAGTTTTTGATCTTAGCCATTCTGATGGGTATAAGGTGAAAATCTCAGGGACATTTTGAATTACATTTCCCTGATGACTAAAGAGGTTGAGGATTTCTTTAAGTGTTTCTCTGCCATTCAATAATCCTCTATTGAGAATTCTCTGTTTAGCTCTGTAATCCATTTTTAAATTGGATTGCTTGATTGGTTGTTTTTTAACTTCTTGAGTTCTTTATATATTCTGGATATTAACCCTCTGTGAGATATAGGGTTGTTGAAGATCCTTTCCCAGTCTGTAGGCAGTTGTTTTGTTTTTATGACAGTGTCCTTTGCTTTACAGAAGCTTTTCAGTTTCATGAGGTCCCATTTATTGATTGTTGCTCTTAGAGCCTGTGCTGTTGGTGTTCTGTTCAGGAAGTTGTCTCCTGTGCCAATGAGTTTTTCTTCTAACAGGTTTAGAAGGAACTAAACCTGTTTTTCTTCTAACAGGTTTAGTGTGTCTGGTTTTATGTTAAGGTCTTTGATCCACTTAGACTTTAGTTTTGTTCAGAGTGATAAATATTGATCTATTTGCATTTTTCTACATGCAGACATCCAATTAGACCAGCACTATTTGTTGAAGATGCTATCTTTTTCCATTGAATTGTTTTGGCTTCTTTGTGAAAAATCAGGTATCCATAGGTGTGTGGGTTAATTTCTGGGTCTTCTATTTGATTCCATTGATCCACCATTCTGTTTCTATGCCAGTACCACGCAGGTTTTATTACTGTTGCTCTAGAGTACAGTTTGAGATCAGGGATGGATACCTCCAGAAGATTTGTTATTGTACAGGATTGCTTTAGCAATTCTGGTTTTTTTTTGTTTTTTCATATGAAATTGAGAATTGTTCTTTCAAGGTCTGTAAAGAATTGTGTTGGTATTTTGATAGGAATTGCATTGAATCTGTAGATTGCTTTTGGTAGAATGGCCATTTTCACTATGTTAATCCTGCCGATCCATGAGCACGGGTCATCTTCCCTAGGCATATATCCAAAATATACTCAACTATACAAGGTCATTTGCTCAACCATGTTCTTAGCAGCTCTATTTCTCTTTTCGTAATAGCCAGAACCTGGATACAACCTAGATGTCCCTCAGTATAGGAATGGATACAGGAATTGTGGTACATTTACAAAATGGAATGTTATCAGCTATTAAAAACAAAGAAATCATGAAATTTTCAGGAAAATGGAGGGAACTAAGAAAGATCCTCTTGAGTGAGGTAGCCCAGAAGCATACATGGAATATACTCACTTATAAGTGGATATTAGCCACATAATACAGGATAAACATACTAAAATCTATACTCCCAAAGAGGCTAAACAACAAGGAAGACCCTTGGGAAGATGCTTAATCCTCATTCAGAAGGACAAATATGATAGACATCTGAAGCAGGAGAAGACAAGGAACAGGACAGGAGCCTACCACAGTCAGCTTCTGAATGAGTACTGATGAGATATCAAAGTAGAGGCTGAGACTCAGCCAAACTTTGGGCAGATTGCAGGGAATCTTATGAAAGAAGGTGGAGCTAGAAAGACCTGGAGGGGAGAGGAACTCCAAAAAGAGACCAACAAAGCCAATAAATTGAACCCAGTGGACCCCTGCAGAGACTGATATCCCAACCAAGGACAATGCATGGAGAGGACCTAAAACCCCTGCTCAAATGTAGCCCATAGACTCAGTCTTCAATTGGGTTCCCTAATAAGGGAAGCAGGGGCTTTCTCTGACAACAACTTAGTGATAGGCTTTCTGATCATCTCCCCCTTGGGGGTGAAGCTTTGCCAGGTGACAGAGGAAGACAATGCAACCAGTCCTGATAAGACCTGATAGGCCAAGGTTAAGTAGAAGGGAAGGAAAAACTAATTTATCAGTGGACTTGGGGAGGGGCATAGGGAAAGAGGGATGGAAAGTAGAATTCGGAGGAGATGAGGGAGGGGACCACAGCCGGGATACAAATTGAATAAACTGTAATAAATGATTATAATAAAAATTTAAAAACCAAGAGGCTATAATATTTATTGGAGCTCTGTTCTGTGGTGGGCACTGCATTATGGAAGGAGGATGCAGAAGTGTGTCGTGTACGTTCTATCATCAAGCTATCATATGTGAACTGTGAAGTCATTCCAGTTATAATTTGAAATGTGTCCACCACAAGGCAGTGTTTTTACTTGCTCTCAAACACATTTTTCATTCATAAGCATGTGATTCAGTCACAAATGGACACTGAGTTTGGAGAAAAATAATTCTTGCTTGTTGCAAGAAGACAGGGGACATTAGGTCAAATATATTTATATGAGTTAGCAGAAGTATGTATGCAGTTTGTGCACAGAGTACAGCTCAAGCAAAATATATGGGTGGTGAAATTCTAGCATTGTACATTAGATTAGCTAGGCTATAACGGAGAAGTCGTGTCAATGAAATTAGAGTCAGAAGGATGACATTCCTTTTGGCTCTGTTGCAGAGAGTTCAACAATATAGGTGGATGGCTAAAATATTTCATATAATAATGGCAATGGAAATAATAATAGCCAGTGCCATTTATGGAATTAGAGACTAGTCCCTGTAAGAAGTTCTTTGTATGTGTTGATCTCACAAACAAGAAAGCTAAATATCTAGAGAAGTCGAATGATTTGTCTATGTGGGTAGAGTGGAATTTTGAATTCATAGTTGTCTGAGTCAAGGTTGTTTTCCTTAACTGTTAAAAGCTATCCCTCTGGGAATGTAGGGGCTGTGATCTGTGTGTTTGGCTCATGAAGGGCCCTTAGAACTATTGACTCAAGTGCTACCGAGGTGTTGAGGCCCCACCTCAACATATGGCTCTTTAGGGCTAAGGTTCTCTGGCGGTTGCTTATTCTGAAGAGATGTAAATAGGCACAGCTGCTTTGCTGTTTCCTATGCTAATAGAAAACTTGAACCTAAATATTTATAACCTAGTTGAGCTCCTCCTTTTTTTCATCTTCCTTACATATTCCAATATTATACTAAAATACTGAGATCAATGCTCTGGTGTATTAGAACAAGCAGGGGCCAAGAATGGAAATGAATTTCCTAGAGTCACACAGAGTTTTGAAAGTGATAGAGCTGGGGCTCATATCATGGCTTTCTCCAAACAAAGTAAACTGTTTACATTAGGAAATATATTTCAGTTATTTTGATTAATTGCTTTAGCTGTCTAAGGTTAACAATTTTAAAGCTTCCTCATAGATAATAGATGGCCCTGAATCAAGAGATGGATTTCGCCAATGTTGCTATAAAATGAGTTTCTGGTATGCAGAATATATAGCCTTACAGATTTTAATAAAACCAAATGTCCTTCCTATAGTGAAACTGTTTACCCTTCTAAATGTAGTAAAATTTTATCTTCAGTGCATATATAAAAGTAAAAGTAATGCCTTTTAAAATGAAACATTAACACCTTCCCTCACTTGGAAAAGTGGTTTTAGCTAGACATCAAGCCATAAAATAAAATAATATTAATAATAAAAATAGTTAGAGTAACCATAGAGCAACAATCAGACTTTTTGGTAGGTATATAGGTGTTTCCTATCTGACACTAACTATTTACAACACAAGGTGACTACTCCCTGCAAATCGGGCCTCTAGATCTCAATGAGGCATATTTCTTTGTGGCTTCCCTTATGCCTCCTAGTATGGTTTATTCTTTTTTTTTTTTTTTGTTGTTGTTGTTGTTGTTGTGAGTGACCAGTGTTTTGTTTTTTTTTTCAATGCAGTTTATTCAGGAACCTTGAACAATCATCTGACCCCGGGTAAAGCCAGCCCACTTTAAAACTGTGTAGCCCAGGTTGGCCTCGAACTCGTGATCCTCCTGCCTCTGCCTCCTTCAGCAAATCCTACCGGTGTGTGCCACCACAACCGGCTGGTTTATTTTTATGACTGGTTGCTGCTTAATATTACCATCTACTGGGACCCGATGTTTGTGATACTCCTACTTCATGAGGGGAGACCAAATAGTCAGAAAAGATAGTCACGCTATCTATCTCAGGATTAAAACCTGAGGAGCAACTGGTGAAACCCAAAGAATTTAAGTGTGTCACATGATGGGCAGGTTCCCAGAAGAGATAGACTAACTGCCTCCATAACAGTGCCCACTTACCTTTGCCTTTTGATATATTTCAGAGAGGACCAAGATTCCAGTGTCTGTGTTCCCAATCTGCTTAAGGCAAGTTCCCCTTTAGCACAGGGAATACTGTTTCCTAGGAGAATATTCTGAAATTAGGCTCTAGTTCCACGAGATTTGTGACCAATTGGTTATCCTATTCCAAATGGTCATCCCTGAAAACATACATACAAATAACATTATTCAACTGAACAGGCCGTGTTTAGGAATATATATGTGAATACATATATGCATGCAATAGCAATTAGTGAAAAAAAGGTCACAGATTTGAAGGAGATTGAGGAAGCGTATATGGAATGGAGGGGAAGGGGTGAAATGTGGTAATTGCTTACAATCCCCAAACTATAAAAATGGGAACAATTCATGATCGCTTGCGGTATTAAAATTCCTAAATTATAAAGATGGGGGATACGTCATGATAACTTCATTTTATATCCTCCCCCACAGAATAAAGAAACATGATACTGTAAGGAAGCCTATTCAGCTTTGAAAGCTTTTCTCTGATTCTGTCACTTAGAAGTTTTGACCTTCTCCTAGTATTAACCAAATTGACCTGTAAGAGCCCTGATTTTGTAAGGCAACCCCTTGGGCCTTATGGCAGCAAACACCTTGGGAAACACTTTGGCCTCCAGTGTCTTGGTTCCCTGACAGCACTTAAATGGCTGATTAGGTTACAATTTTGTCAGCCTTTGGATTTTCCAGATGACAGTCTGGAGCAGGAAGTCATAAAAAGAATGTTGCTCAAGCTATTTGAACAACAGGCCTCCTACTGAAACAACCCCCCCTGTATGGTTGATAAACGTTTCCCTCTCTTAAGAGAAAATCATGCACAGAAACAAGCACATATGTCTAATTTACCAAGCTGTAATAAGGTATAAATAGCAAGCCTACTAAATAATGAATTAACCCAAGTGCTGATTCATAGGTAAATGTCTCTTGTAAAGCAGCAATTTTATAGATTTTACAAGTTAGCTAATATCCACTCATATTTCATTAGGATGGTTGAGCTGAAGTACTGGGGTAATAATCTAGATGGATTTCAGAGTGATGTAGCTCATATGAAGAGCTCAGGCAGAGCTTGGTTGGTTGCCAGGTTCCCTTTCTTTTAGTGACTCCCTCAGGGCCACCTGATAGCTGAGAAGGAAGGAGGTGTTCTCTTTGAGATCATCAGCAAAGCTGGAGGCGGAGGTGACTGAACCAGTGGTAAATAGGCATGTGAATCACTTTGGCTTGTAGGTGGGTTGGCCTATCAGCTCTTCTGAGATTCGATAACAGAGGCACAGACTGTGGAGCTGAATTCTTCATGTTTGGATATTAACCAACTATTTATTTTGTGACTTTGGTCAAGGGGTTTATGTTATCCATGGCCACATAATACCATGTGTAAAACAGAATCAATAATTGCATAGACATCCCAGGTTTATTGTGAAAATTAAAGGAGTTTGTTTTGTCAAGTTCTGGTACATTGATTGGCTCATAGTAAGTACTTTCAAACTATTAGTTATTATGTCCATTTGAACTGGATTCCTATGGTTCAATGACAGAGATCTTGCCCAGCATGTACAAAGGCTATAGGTTCTAATCCCCAACACACTTACCTACAAAGAAAAACTGGATTCCTTTATACTTCTCATTTTTGTGTCTTTGAGCCTTAGTTCATGAAAGTTGGAAGGTGGTATGGATGAAGATGATGACTCTTGTCTCCAAATAATTGAAATGAATAGTGAGTCATATGTCACACTCAAGAAAAACTGCTTTGGCTGAAGACTCAGTTATTAAAAATAAGATGAGGAGTTACTAAGAATTACCATTTGAGTCACATTCAGGAGGAGGTTTTAAGTTTACTTATTTTTAATTTATTGTGTGTGTGTGTGTATGTATGTTACACATATATGGATGTGGGTGTGTTGTCTGTGTATGTGCGTGTGGAAATTAGAGTGTGATGTTAAGTGTCTTCCTTTATTGTTTTATACCTTATTTTTGAACACAGAGCTTTTTCTTTAGTATTCACTGGCTGACTACCAAGATGTCAGGATCTGCCTAAATGTCCATCTCATTTCCTAGATGATGTGAGTTAATTCCACATCCAAATTTTTCTATGAGTGCTATGAATCTGAACTCGGGTTATGTGTTTGCTTAGCAAGCAGACTGGTCCCTAAATCATATCAGCAGAGACGGTTAATTTGAATTTCATAAATAAACCATAAATAAGGTGTAAAACGTTTCTACTGTCACTTTGTAATGGCATTGAGTTCCTTAAGCAGTGGAGGACATCATTGTTTCTGCTAATTACTAGAGCAAATGCCCCACTGAATGGACCTTCACATCAAAAGAGTAAACCCTACCATTGGTATAATTGCCACTTGATTGTGATTAAATGGAAAAGTAGCTCAAGCTCTTGTTCTGACAATGATTTATCACAAGCCAGTTGTCATGGCTCATCACTCCAAGTATTCCTACCAACTCCCAGAGCAGGTATTAATGCGCACAGCTTCACAGGTGTGATGGGTTTCAGTGTTTCTCAGCAGGACATCTGATGGTCGACTTGATAGCTCCACCATTTCTCTGCATTTTAGTCTGCTTCCTGCTCACAGTCCCCCTTCTGTCATGTTGCTTGACAAGCTTCCTCAAATACCTAGAAGGAAGAGTACTTTCTTACTTTTGCTTTCTCAGTCCCATGAGTTAAGAAACCTGTGGACAGCTTTCTTCATCTTCATCTTTCTTCATCTTCATCTTGTCCCCTCACTTAATGGCCTCTGTGCACCCCTACTTCAATATAGAACCATATATGGAAGGCAATGCCCAGTTTTTTCTACACTTTGTGCTAGGGGTGATTGCTTTGTCCTGGGTTTTCTTTATTGGAGTCTTTCATCTGTTATTTATGGACAATAGCAGGACTTGCTAGAATTGCATTGAAACTTATGGACACCTGATCTTTGACAAAGACGCCAAAACCATACAATGGAAAAAAGATAGCATCTTCAACAAATGGTGCTGGTCTAACTGGATGTCTACATGTAGAAAAATGAAAATAGATCCATACTTGTCACCCTGCACAAAACTGAAGTCCAAGTGGATCAAAGACCTCAACATAAAACCAGACACATTAAATCGGCTTGAAAAAAAAGTGGGAAATACCCTAGAACTCATTGGTACAGGGGAAAACTTCCTGAACAGAACACCAACAGCACAGGCTCTAAGAGTAACAATCAATAAATGGGACCTCATGAAACTGAAAAGCTTCTGTAAAGCAAAGGACACCATCATCAAAACAAAGCGACCGCCTACAGATTGGGAAAGGATCTTCACCAACCCTTTATCTGACAGAGGACTCATATCCAGTATATATAAAGAACTAAAGAAGCTGAAAAGCAGCAAACCAAGTAATCCACTTAAAAAATGGGGAACAGAGCTAAACAGAGAATTCTCTGTAGAGGAATACCGAATGGCAGAGAAGCACTTAAAGAAATGCTCAACCTCACTAGCCATTAGGGAAATGCAAATCAAAACAACCCTGAGATTTCATCTTACACCCATGAGAATGGCCAAGATCAAAAACTCAAGTGACAACACATGCTGGAGAGGTTGTGGAGAAAGGGGAACCCTTCTGCACTGCTGGTGGGAATGTAAACTTGTACAACCACTCTGGAAATCAATCTGGTGCTTTCTCAGACAACTAGGAATAGCGCTTCCTCAAGATCCAGCCATACCACTACTGGGCATATATCCAAAAGAGGCTCAAGTACGCAAAAAGGACATTTGCTCAACCATGTTTGTAGCAGCTTTATTTGTAATAGCCAGAAGCTGGAAACAACCCAGATGCCCCTCAACTGAAGAATGGATGCAGAAATTGTGGTACATCTACACAGTGGAATATTACTCAGCAATGAAAAATAAGGAAATCATGAAATTTGCAGGTAAATGGTGGGATCTGGAAAGGATCATCCTGAGTTAGTTGTCCCAGAAGCAAAAAGACACACATGGTATATACTCACTCATATAGACATACAATATAGGACAAACCCACTAAAACCTGTGCATCTAAAGAAACTAAGCAAGAGAGAGGACCTAACTAAAATGTCCAATCCCCATCCGGAAAGGCAAAGAGGATGGACATCAGAAGAAGAAGAAAACAGGAAACAACCTAGGAACCTACCACAGAGGGCCTCTGAAAGCCTCTGCCCTTCAGACTATCAAAGCAGATGCTGAGCCTGATGGGCAACTGTTGGGCAGAGTGAATGGAATTTTAGGTAAGAACTGGGAAATAGTAAGAGCTGAAGAGGACAGGGTCTCCACAAGGAGAGCAACAGAACAAGAAAATTATTTTTTATTTTTATTATTTTTTTGTTAAAGACTTTTTTCACTTTTTTCTTTCTTTATTTTTTATTAATTATACTTTATTCCCTTTATAGCTCAGATGTAGCCCCCTTCTCCATCCTCTCCCTGGGGAAGGAGCATATAAAAAGGAAATGAAACTCTTATTTTTAAATGTCCAACACTAAAAGGTAGACTGTGTGTCTTCAGTAGACCCTAGGCTATGGGGGCTTGAAGTAGGAGAGTAAGGCAGTCAGGCTCTGCACAGTGCTTTCTAATAGGATAACTACCCTAGTGTCTTGCTTTCTCATATGGGCCTTAGAGTGAGGTGTGTTAAGGCTCAAGATTAACATTTCATTTTGCTTTGTTCTCCACCTTGACCCTCATGAAGTGGAGATAAATATGGTGACATGCCATTCACTTTGACAAAGTTCTGTTGTTTTGCTGTACTCAGTAATTCCTGGAGGGGGAAAACAACAGTTGTTAAACTATTAGGTGGGCTCTGTGTGTTTTGTAATCCCAGCCATAAGAACTCATACTAACCCACCTTAAATTAGAAGAAGGGAGTGGGGTGCTGCAGAGGACTTTTCTTTTGCAAGTTCAATTACTGGTCAGGCCTAGTGCTTGGATGTGGAGAAGGAATGACCTGGAGCTTACTACAATTATGTCTCCAGGTAGGAAATGGAAGGTAGAATTGCTTTCTAGTTCTCTAAATCTTCTAAAGATAGCATTGGCTTGGAGCTTCATGCTTTTTTTCCCCACCATTTATTTCAGGAAGGTCAGCTCTTAAGAGAGCATTGGTCCCACTCCTAGTTTTTTCAGCACTGTGTTTGTATCCATATAGCCAGTGCTAGTGATAGGATTTGGACACCAGCTGATCCTAATGAGCTTGTACCTCAAAACTTCAGAAAGCATAGAAAGCCAGACCTTTTGCACCCTTAGCACCCTTAATCAAATTGTTGCACTGTTTGTAGTTTTTTTTTTGTCTTCAGCATTTTCTTTGCAAAATCAAATTGATCCCAGTTCAGACAAGCCTACATTAAACAATGTTCTCTTTTTAATTTTTTTATTTATTATTTATTACAATTTATTCACTTTGTATCCTGGCTGTGGCCCCCTCCCTCCTCTCCTCCCATTCTCACCCTCCATTCCTCTTCTCCCTCTATGGTCCTCCCCAAGTCCACTGATAAGTGAAGTTTTTCTCCCCTTCTATTTAACCCTAGCCTATCAGGTCTCATCAGGACTGGTTGCATTATCTTCCTCTGTGACTTGGCAAGGCTGCTCACCCCTCAGGGGGAGTTGATCAGAGAGCCTGTCACTGAGTTCATTCCAGAGAAAGCCCCTGCCCTCCTTAGTAGGGAACTCACTTGGAGACTGAGTCTATGGGCTTCATCTGAGCAATGTTCTCTTAACTGTCTTTAGAACTTGTTAGAGCTGGTTGCAGAATGCAAATGCCACATTTCCAGTTGGTACTAGAATTGCTTCTCCTCTCCTAGTTGAAGGACTTTAACACATAGGGGTAGAAAGAAAGGCTTTTCCCCCAAATTCTGCTCTACCTCATCCTCTCAATTATTCATAATGGCCTAATCCAGCCATTCCATGTTTGTTCATGTTGCATGAAGGCATTCCTGACTTTTGATTTGTTTTAATCAACTAGCTCATTCTGCTTGAAATTGAGTATAAAAAATCTTACAAAAATTAATGCAGCCTGGGACACTCTTTGTGGAGGATACATTCAAAATATATCTTAAATAAAAACCGAGGAAATTGTGCCTTCTGTCTTTCACCTGTCAGCATAAGGAATAGAATTCTATAGCCCATTCAGTGGCATATTTAATTAAGCAACCTGTCTGCTGAATGCACTGGGGGTTGTCTGACAGTGCTATTCACTCCTGATTTGGATGACAAAGGATATGGTGAGATATTCAGCAGTCTGGTGGACTGGAAAGAAACTCCCAATTGGTCACACCTACCTATTTCTCTTGGCATGTTGCATTTGCTCTGATAATACAGAAAATAGACCTTTTATGTATTGAAAAAGTCAGTGGAAACCAACCTCTTGTCTTTTGCTCTTCCACAGCAAGCCTTGTCTGAGTTTTGCACACATTTACATTATGGATGAATGGACATTTAGTTGTGGGTGGGAAATTTTAGTTTGCAAGGAAAAAAAATCAGGCACTCATTTCAATGCTGATATAAAACAGTTAACTTCCAGGCTATCATTCTTTATATGATAGGAGTTATTGCCTGTCCTTAATGGATATATATATAAATACATATATATCTATATAATATTCAGGTAAACAGATTTCAAACGCATGTTAAAGTATTACATCCGTTATCCTTCCAGGTAAACCTATGGTAGAGATGCAATTATTATCTATTACTGCAGATGCAAAAACTGAGGCAAGACTAGTAAGCAATTTGGCTGAAGTCATGCAACAGGAGGTGGTAGAATCAAACTTGGAATATACAGCTCTTTATTCCTCAATAAACTTCCTTAACCACCCCGCATTGGCTCACCAGAAAACCCAAAGGGATTCCCATCCCAATACAACCAATAATACATGGGAATGGGATCCCATGATTCTTAACGGTGCATAACCTTTTGAGGTTCTCTTCCAGAGAACCAGAGATTCTTCACTTTGGTCTTGGAGGCTACAGAAATCTCATGCAGGCCTTCAAACTTGATGCAAATATATGCATACATATTCTGGGGAAAGGAAAGAATTTTCACCAGCCTCTTGAAGAAGTCTGTGATAGAAGATCATTAAATTCCCTATGTAACTAAAATGCACGTATTATGTGCTAGACATGAACATGATACCAGAATGTGATCATGAACATGTGTTAGAATATGAGGAAACATTTATTATTACCACAGCTGTAAGAGGTAGGTATGAACATCATACCCATTTTAAAAAATGGAAAACTGGGTCTGAGAGGTTATTTTCCAAAGGTTTCAAAACTAATAAGTGAGAATATTTGGATTTGAAACCCAGCAGTTAGGCTTCTGAGTTTTTGCCTTCAATCAGCTTTGAGAGAAAGTATCTCTTTACTTATTTACCTATCTCCTAGCACAGTGCCTGATACATAGAAAATATTTCTCGATATTCATTGAATTGATTAAAACACTGTTAACTCTGTATTCTTCTTCTTAGGAATCATTCTCGAAGGTCTTACATATATGGTACAGACACCAGCAAACTGGGCTGGCTAGGTGAAAAGAATCAACATGATCAGAAAATAATTTCTCAGGGTTTTTAAAGTAAGGTGGCTTGGCAAAGGCTAAGTATTGTGCTTTCAACCATGGCTCTCTGGAGGGTTGTTAAACTAATCTCTGAACCTGTTTTTCTGATGACCCAGTAGGTTCCTCCAATTAATCAATAAGGTATTTCTGAATAGGGACTAGGTAACTTTGTTGCCTTTATAAAACTGGATGATGTTTTGTGTCCTGATTACCATACGTAATTCTCCTTTTCTCATATTACCAAGTGACTAACTACAATCTCCCTAACTCTGTATATAATCCTAATTCAAATTCAGGCCTCTGTTGGAGTTCTCAAGGGAGGATTGGAGGGAGATGGAAATCCAGTTCAACTGATGTTGAGTGTTGTTCAGTTCCTAGGACTGAACGTCTTAACAATCTGAACAAATGTCTATGATTGTGAAGAGCGAGTGCACGGTGAGTTGGCAAACCAGTGAATAACAAGGTTGAACAACTCAAGGTTTTAATCACCTTGATTACATGTTCCAAGGTCTACCGTTGAAGCCTCCACTCTTCCCCTTAGTTTACCTGCTGTGATCTTATTTCACATTTCATTTTATTCTCTAATCACTGCCAATTAGAGCCCTGAGTCCATGCTGGTTCTGTTGCCTGCCTCTCGGCCTGATGGGCCTCTTTGTACCAAGGCATAGAACCCAGCTGTTGCTGAGACTTCCCAGGGCCCAGAAGCTTCATTACTCTTTGTTGGCAGTGAACTCAAAAGTTACTGGCTTTAAGCTTGGGCTTTCTCATGTATAGAAAAGCTTAATATTTGGTCTCAAAGTTAAGAGATTTTTCTCCTCCTTTTTTTCCTAAATTAATCATATGCATGAGCTAATTATAATCCAACAAATATTTTAAGAAAACTTCCCTGCTGTAGTACCCTTGCACAAACTGCAAACTGTTTGCTCAGTAATTAATATGCTTCTTTTATTTCCTTTGAGGTGAAAAACAGTCCTTAACAATGACTCCCTACTCATTTGGTTCAAGTAACTAATTTTGTACCTGAAACTAATTACAGTAGTGACACCATCTTCTTTGATTAGGTCTCTCACTTGAAGAACTTGAAGCAATTTATAACTTTAGAATCTTGGGAGCTAATCTGTCTGTGGGCAGCATAGCAGTGAGCTGTTATCAGAAATATAGTTAAGCCTCTTTAGTCGAGCTCCTGTAAATTCAAAAGGTAATAATTCGGCAGTACGAAGAACAAATTTGGTACATCTCTGACAATAGAAAGTTGGTGAAGGGGTTATTTAAGCTGCCAAACAGAACATACTTTTAGAAGTGCCAATTCACATGCAAAGGATTGGAATACACATATAAATTGTTCCATGAATAGACTTAGAATTTAAGGGTTGAAATTCACGTAGGGGCTGGGGCTGTAGCTCAATTGGTAAAGTGCTCACCTAGCATGCAGGGGGCTCTGGGTTGGATCTTCGGTACCATAATGAGTGGGTGTTCTATTGCATCTCTGTTATCTGAGTGCAAAAAAGGTGAAGGCAGACTAACCTGTTCAAGATCATTTTAGGTTAGATAGAGAGTTTGAGGTCAGCCTGAGATACATGAGACTCTGTGTCCAAAATAAACAGCATATGGCTGTTGTCAATCAATCAATCAATCAATCAAACATTTTTTTTTGAGCAATGCTGTGATGAATTCCATGAAATCAGTTTTTAGATGATAGCTCAATTGAGATGTGATAAACATACCATATAATCCATCCACTTAAAATGCAAAGTTTGATGGTTGTCACTGCAGTCAGAGTTGGCAAACACCATCACAGTTTATTTTAAAGTATTTGTATCACTTCCCAGAGGTACCTTGTATCCTTTAGATATAACTCTCAAATTTCCCATCACTCTCCACCCTAGTCAATCACACTTAGAAGACAAATTTGGATGAAACAGAGCAGTCGCTTTTAAAAGGTTATTGCAAGACACCTCAAAAGGTAGTGCACAGGCTGTGCAACATCCTAGACTGTTGATGCTGAGAAGCATCCAGATTGTCATCAATAAGTCTTCCCTTCTGACATCTGGAGAATCAGCAGCCCCAAGATGTGAAAGGAAATACTCAAGAAATTAGGGCTCATGGAACCAGGAGTGGAAAGCCTGTATTTTTATCATATTAGTTCACGGCAATATCAATTGAAGCACACATTTGGGGGATCAGTTTCCATCAGGAACATAGATCCGAGTCAGACTGCCTGGATTTAACACTTTGCTTTACCTTTCAAGAACTGTGTGATTGCAGGCTAGTATTTAACTACTCTTTGAGAATCAGCTTCCAAATTTGATGCATTAAAGTAATCATTGCAGCTACTGTTTAGGATTGTTGTGAATAATATATGAGTTAAAATGTAGAAAATTGAACACTTGATAATTGCTACGTAAGTTTGTTGCTAAAAGACAGATAATTCCTTATATCCACAAATATGCCTTAAATGTCTTCATAGTTGCCATACACGATTGCTGTTTACTTTGTGCCAAGATCTAATTTTAAGGAATTAAAAAAAAGTGTGAAGAAAAATTCTGTATACTTAAGTTCATAGTCAATTAAAGAGGCCAGTGAAGAACTAACTATATAGTCCTAAACTAAGGCAATAAACAGGAACTGCCACAAATGAAGACTGCATGAAGCATAGAGGGTGCTAAAATGGCTTCAAGGAGGTAGCAGCATTTGATTTGGGTTTTGAAATATGAATCTAATTTCATCAAACTTAAAAAGGAGAGAAGAGGCCAGAATAACAGCAGAAACAGAGGACTTCATCTGCTCTGGTTGGACAAAAGCTAAGTGCCATCTCTTTATGTACTTAAAGTGTAGGATTTACAGAGAGGTCCTAGAAGATCAGCCTAAAGACAGACATGGGAATACTCAGCAGGAAATTGCTTGAGGATTGGTTCATGCATATTTACTCGCTTCTATAAGCCAGGCTTGATAAAATGCCATGTCCTGAATATAAATAGGTGACTCATTTAGTTCTCACATTCTCAAGGAAACAGGCACAAAATGATGAAATAACCTCAGTAACATGGCACCACCCATGTTGCAGCATCTAGATTCAAGTTGACATCTTTCTCTATCTATAGTCCCCTAGAGGAAAGGACACATGACAGTTAACATTGACTAGATTAGTTATATGACCAACATGATTTTTACCTAAACAGGAACAAAGGAAAGTCAACAGTGAAGACATGGTTTTCTAAGATATAGGTTTTAGTAATGAGCATAGTCACAGCCCTGGGTAATATACACATATGTGATCTGGGCCAAAGAAATATAAGAACCAGCCAAACTCAAGAGAAAACAACCATCTGCAGTGGTAGCAAATGAAACAAGAGTCTTGGGCAAAGGGAAATTCAGTAAGCAGGAGGTAGTCAGCACTGTCTTGTGTTACAGAGAAACAATGTCTGAAGACTCAAAGGGGGCCTTTGTATTTTGCAACTCAAGAAGTTATATAGGAAAAGTAAATAGATCAAGTAAGATATACTGGTTAGAAATTGTGACAGTGCCTTGAGACCTGAGTGAAAACTGGAAAATGGGCGATGCTGATTGCAGACAATAGAAATTTGTTTGGTAAGGTGTACAAAGATGCTCAATATAAAATATATCTTAGGATTTTTTTTGAAGATGGACAATAGTGAGAAACCATTTTGCTAAACAGAATCATAAAGATGTAAATAGAGAAAAAATAGTGGGGACACCTAAATGATCTTTAATTTTTTATTTTTCTTCATAATTTATTCATTATATATCCTGTTTGAAGCCTACTCCCTCAACTCCCTTCCCTTAATCCACTGAAAGGGGGAGTTCTCCACTATTGCCATCTGCCCAAAGCTTGTTAAATCTCATCAGGACTACTTGGATCATCTTCCTTAGTAGCCTGACAAGGTCGCATCACTAGGAGTGAGTGATCAGAGAGCGGTCAACTGGATTCATGATAGAGCAGCGCCTGATCCCCTCCTTCAGAGATCAAAATCAAGACTGCGCTGTCAATTGGCCACATCTGAGCAGGGGATCTAAGTCCTTTCCATGCATGATCTTCTGTTGGTGCATCAGTCTCTGCTGGACCACTGGAGTTCAAATCTTTTAGTTTTGTTGGTCTCCTAAAGAAGCTAAACACTAAAGAGGACCCTAGGGAGGATGCTTAAATCTCATTCAGAATGGCAAACAGGATAGACACCAGAAGCAGTGGAAGAGAGGAAACATGATAGGAGTCTACTATAGTGGGTCCTTGGAAAGGATTCGCCCAACAGGGCATAGAAGCAGATGCTGAAACTGACAGCCAGAGTTTTGGTGGAGAGCAGGGAGTCTTATGGAGGAAGTGAGAAGTGGGATTAGAAGGATATGGAGGAGACAGAAACCCTACAAGGAAACCTAAATGATATTTTTAAATTTTTATTTATTTTTATACTAATTACAGTTTGTTCATTTAGTATCCAGCTGTAGCTGCCTCTCTCATTCCTTCCCAACCCCTCCTTCTCTCCCTCATCTCCTCCCGTGCCCCTCTCCAAGTCCACTAATAGGGGAAGTCCTCCTCACTTTTCATCGGACCCTAGCCTATCAAGTCTATTCAGGACTGGCTGTATTGTCTTCCTCTGTGGCCTGGTAAGGCTGCCCCCATTCAGGGGGAGGTGATCAAAGAGCCAGCCACTGAGTTCATATTAGAGATAGTCCCTGTTCCCATTACTAGAAACACACTTAGATACTGAACTGCCATGGGCTATATCTGTGCAGGAGTTCTAGGTTATCTCCATGCATGGTCCTTGTAACAGTCTCAGAAAAGACCCCTGGGCCCAGATTTCTTGGTTCTGTTGCTCTTCTTATGGAGCTCCTGTCCCCTTCAAGAGGTGAATGCTGGAAAATGTGAAAGCTGCACACAGAGAATGGACTTGAGTCCTTCGTCTGAGGTGGAGTGAGGAAGAGACATAAGAAAATAAGGGCTTTTTTTCCAACGGAGTCTAATATGTCTTTGATAGTAAAATTCAGTATTGGTCGGAGAGACTTTGTTCTTTTACACTATATAAAAATCTCATAGAAGTATCAACAAAGACCAATAAGAAACTAATCAATTCAAAAATGCATGAGAGGCAAGTGTACAATAAGCACATGAAAAGATGTTCCACATTGTTAGTTTTTAAGGAAGTAGCGATCAAAAATACATGAGCTACCACTTTATAACCATCAGGATGACCATGTTTTAAATGGAAAATATGTGATATTGATGTGTAGAAAAACTGTAGCTCATTGAACACTGTGGAAAGGGTTGTAACTTCACAGAAAACAGCATAATTTTTCCTGAAAATATTTAAATGAATGTTGTACTTCTGGGTATAGCTACAAAAGAATTTGAAAGAAGGAATTGTAATAAATATTTGCAAGCCTATGCTCATAACAGCATGTTTCACAATAGCCAAAAGGTGGAAGCAATGAACTTGTTCACCAATGGATGAGTAGATATACCGGCATGCATAAAATGGGATATTAGTCAGCCTTAAGAAGGCAATACAGCAGGACAGTGGTGGTGCAGGATTTTAATCCCAGTACTTGGGAACCAGAGGCAAGTGGATATCTGTGAAATTGAAGCCAGCCTGGTCTATAGAGTGAGCTCAGGTCAGCCACAGATATGTATATATGTGTGTGTGTGTGTGTGTGTGTGTGTGTGTGTGTGTGTGTGTGTATAATATATATAATATATGTAACATATATTATGTAATATATAATAATGTGTAATATATAATATATAATACTGTGATTTTTTTTAACTATCAGATGCATAGAGTTGTCAGATTTGTAAAGACAAGAAATAGACCAGTTGCTATGAAGGTATGAGGTATAAAGAATTTTTTTTGAGGTGAACAAAAGCACATGATTTTATTTTATTGTCTTCATAACCAAATTGCCTTTGAACTGGATCACTTGGCCCTTTCTTTTCTTACCGCCACCCAGTTCAAAACGCTTGCATCTCTTAAGAGCCAGCATTCTCTTTGATCTGCAGTTGGGCTCAACACACTCAAGTCACAGCACAGTCTTCTTTGTAGTGCTAGCATTTTTGCAGAAAATAGGCTTAGTCTGCCCACCATAGCCTCTCTTTTTCCTGTCATAATGTTGCTTCCCCTGGGCACACAAGGAATCCTTGCCCTTCTTGTACTGTGTTACTTTGTGGGGGCTGCTGCTTGCCATATTTCTTGCAGAATGCCTGGTGTGTCTTAGGAACATTCACCACGTTCGTGGGAGCAGTATTGGCTCAGAAAACGAGATTTTTTTTTTTTAGTTGATAAGATGAAAGAAAATTGTGGAGATGGATGCTTGGATGCTAGTGATGGTTGCGTGACAATGTGAATATGATTAATTTTCACTGGCTTGTGTGCCTAAAGCTGGTTAAAGTGGTGAGTACTATTGTATACCATAAGAGAGAATGCAGCCACACGTTCTTTGCACTTCACCAGGTTCTCCCTGAGTTTTTCACAGCCCCAGTCACATTTCCTACAGCTGACAGCTAAGAAGTTCAGAGTATTCTAGACATGTACAGGAGGTTTTCCAGTCCCTGCCTGTGTCCTCATTGGATGCCTTCAATTAGCCAAAGAATGTCATAGGACACTTCCTTGAAGAGCTCCCTCCCAGTGGGACACCCATGAAACCTTCTATCCAAAATGTGTCTTGCTGACAAGAAGTGTAGGGAGCAGAGATCGAGGGAATGGCAAACCAATCACTGCCTCAACCTGAGACCCACCCCTTGGGAGAGAGCCTGCCCTTGGCGATATTAATGATACTGTGCTATGCTTGCAGGCAGGAGTCTAGTGTAACTGTCTTCTGAGAGGCTTCATCTAGCAGCTGATGGAAACAGATGCAGAAACCCACAGCCAAACAATAGGCTGAACTCAGTGTATCTTGTGGGAAAGTGAGAGGAAGGATAGAGGGAGGAATAGGGGTCAAGGACACCACAAAAAGACCTACAGAGTAAACTAACCTGGGTCCATGGGAGCTCACAAAGACTGAAGCACCAACCAAAGAGCATGCAAGGGGTGGACCTATACCCCTACACATGTTTAGATTTTCAGCTTAGTCATCATGTGGGTTCCCTAACAATGGGAGTAGAGGCTGTCTCTAACTCTGTTGCCTGCCTTTGGATGCCTTCTCTTAGTTGGGCTGCCTTGTCTGGCTTCAGTGGGAGAGGATGTGCTTACTCCTACTGTGACTTGGGGTGCCAGGGAGGGTTGGTACCTCTTGGGGACCTCCCCTTCTCAGAGAAGAAAGAGTAGAGGAACAGGCAGGGATGTGAGGGCAGGACTGGGAGGAGAAGAGGGTGGATGATTTAATCAGATTATAAAGTGATTAGATAAATAAATAAATGGAAGAAATAAAAAACAAAACAAAGAGCTTCCTCCCAGGAGAACTGTGATTCGTTAGCTCACACTTTCTCAGTGGTGCTTACATACTGGTGAAATGATTAACGTGAATGAGAAACAATAATGTGGAGATCTCATTCAAAACATAGATTCATAAAATCATCTCTCCCGCTAAGTTAACGCAGTAAGAGCCCTAATTGTTTTGTGTACAAGGGCCTACCCCAAGACTCTGTGACTGATAAGTTACTTTTTTGTTTGCGAGAAGTCTCATTATATAGCCTAGACAGGCCTCATGCTCATGATGATCCTGCCTGACCCTCCTGAATACTGGGTTACAGGTGTGCACAACCTCACCCAGCTCTGTTTATTACTATTTATTTTAGGAATTGGCTGGATGAATTAGATTCAAGCTTGTTCAATCATAGCTAGGCTAGCTCATCAGAGGTTAGGATAGGTTTAGTTTTTCTAGGATTGCCTCATTTGGAACGAATTGAATCTGTTCCATTTTAGTGGCTCCTACTGCCCCCAGATCCCAAGTTAATCCACATTTGTTCTCAAGGTGTGGACCATGTTTAAGGAAAACCTCCTATTCATGAGTAGGCATGTACTTGAACTTTTCTAGTCTCTGTCTATTCTATCTCCTCATTTGCTGACATCCAGTCTCCCAAAGCAAGTTACATGGCACAGTTCCAATTCAGAGTGGGCAGGGTTGACAATGTAAAAGAGCAAAGTGCAAAGGACTAGAAAGGCCACTGATGGCACTTATCAGTGCAGTTAATAAAGTATAGTAGGATTAAGTAAAATCCAAGAATCTGCCTTTTGGCAAGCATACCATAGTCATTCAGATTCAAAAGATCCGTTGACAACATCTTTTAAATATTAGTCTAGTATCTCGGTACTAAGACTGGAACTGGCATGATGGTCAGAAAAATGGAGGTTGTAAGTGGGTTGCTGTATTCTTTTTCATCACTCCAGCTTATGATTCCCATGTTTTGGTCTCTCAAAGGTGGAGGCTTAAACTAAAGTTGTGTATGCTTTACAATAATCTTTTATGATCATTTATTTGTTACAAAAGAGAACACAGTTGGGGTAAAGGTGATAAAATTATTTTTTTTTAATGCAGGCCAGGAAGAACTGTTGGTTTGTTTTGTGTTGCCCTTTACGGTATGTCTCTCTGTCCAGCAGAGGCTCATAGCAATGTAAATGAAGCATCGAGATGCTTTATGGGCCATGTGATAGGATCATAAAGTTGGAGCTGTTGCTTGCATAAAACCTTTCCCAGAATAGTAATCCAAGCAAATGAGTATGGGCTGGAAGAAAATGAAAAGTAGGAAAAGAAGGAAAAAGATGAAAGTACAGTCATTCAGTCAGTTGTATGAGCTTTTTGTCAGGAAGACTCTTAGATAAGATGTGGGATTAGAGACCTGTCACTATTTCCTCAGCTCTATAAAGGCAGGGACCAAAACAGTCTTGTAACCTTGTTGTAAATTATGGTGCCTGCCTCCTAGTCAGTGCTTAAGACATATTTGTTTGAATGAGTTTCTGGGATCTGTTCTCAGAGATTCTGAAAGAACAGGGTAATCATTCTTCCTCACACTCTGGTCCCCAAACTGCAGCATTTTCATTTACAGAGTTGCTTCAAATTGCCATTGCTTGGGCCCCACTTCCCACTCTAGGCATTTGATCCCTGAGAAACTGTAATTTACATGTTTGTGAAATGTAAAGAATAGATGCAGCTGTTGCTTATTTACTCTTGCCTGAAGGGAATCCCAGCTTAAAGAACTACTACAGGGAAGGAAAGTTCCAAGACACTGACCTGAGACCCAAGTAGCATAAGAGACCCAAATGGATAGAATTAGGATCAGGGGTCTTTTAGCTACTAAATGTCAATTGGCCATTCTTTGGCATATTTTCCCTGGGTTACCAAAATTTAAAGTAACATCATATTACCATCTTCTTTATAATAATAGATGGTTCAGTCTTAACTGCCAGAGCAATGATGCAGCCCTGGACTTCTCTAACCTGTCATTTGCTTGTAGAAGCCCCTCTTCTCAGTATTTTTGACAATGGAGAATGGATGTCTTAGTTTTTTACTGCTGTGAAGAGAAAGGCACCATGACCAAGGGAACTTATAGAAAAAAAGCATTGCAGAAAACACAGCAGCTGGGACATGGGGCTGGAGCAATAGCTGAGAGCTTGCAACTGTCCACAAGCACAGGCAGAGACAAAGATGGAAAAGGAAAGAGGAGATGGAGAGGAAAAGGAGGACGGAGAGGGAGGGAGAGAGAAGAACTAACTGGAAATGGATGGCCTGGGCTTTTGAATCTGAAAGGCCAGCCCAGTAACACACCAATAAGGCCAAAGCTTCTAATCCCTCCTTTACAGTTCTATTAGCTGTGGACCAAACATTCAAATATATAAACCTATCGGGTCCATTCTTTGGAAAGTGCTGGTGTTTGAAAGAAAATAAAGCCACTACACATGGCAAATGACCTTATCAAATGATGTCCTTTCATGCACATGGAGTTGTGGTGGAGTGTTTCTTGGGTGGAACTACAGAAGACCAAGATCAAGTAATCTTTGCCCTATGAACTCTAGGTACAGGAAAATATAAATAAACTTGGCATTCTTTCCCTGTTAGGGAGAAAGACAAGTTAGCCGTGGAAGGTACCACTTGAAAATGGGAAGAATAGTTTTGTGGTAGTATTTGAGGGTTTGTGCAGAACACCCTCTTTCGATATATCACTTTTGCATTTATTTGTTCATCATGTATCTCACTCAGAGGTTGATTTTCACTTTGTTTCCTGATCTTTCAGAACAAGGGAGTAATGATGGTAATTGTTCTCCATTGTGCTACAAGGGCAAAGATTTTAAAGAGAGCAAGGAGGGTTTGTAGGGACCTGTGGGTACCAGGATCCGGGAGTGGGTTAGGAAGATGGAGTCACCAACCCAGAAAACAGACTCAGAGAGCAGCAGAGTGAAGATCAATTTTATTGCACAGCAGCACACATTTCTATACAGCCTTTGGACCAATGGGGAATTGACACTAGCTCTGCAGTAGCTAACCAATCTAATGTCACTATGAGGAGGTGCCAGGCCTGCCAGCACCCAAGGAAACTTCTGTGAAGATGGGGGAAACAGTCACCACCCTGTTCTGGGCCCAATCTGAAGCGCTACCAGTTTGCTGGGATCCTCCATTTGTGTCACACCATTTGCCAGGGGTTGTGTTCACTTGTATGGAAGTCTCTCTCACCGTCCACCGATCCCCATATGGGGGCACCCACAGGAACTCCCTGTGAACCAACCTTAAACCAAGCTGCACAAATTTGAGTCATCTTGTTAGCCGAAATGTTGCTATTTATCATTGTAACCAAATATTCGAGATATAACAAATTAAGGGTGCAGGGTATCTATATTGGCTCATGAGGGTGCAGTCCATTGTGGCAGCAGGGAAGGCACTGCAGTGGAAGCAGCTTTCAGTTCTGACTCCTCATTTCTTCACATCCTCCCCATACCAAGAAGTATGGAGCAGGGAATTCAGGCACTTAGCTACCCCCCCCCTTTTGTTCATTTGGTAATCCCAGTCCATGGTATGGTACTACCTACAAACAGTGATCTTCTATCCACTTTTTTTTTTAACACACAGATAGACCCAGAGGTATGCTTCTTAGGTGAATCTAAATCTAGCCAAGGAGATGGTGGCGTTTAATCCTCACAGCTGGGTGACTCCATGTACTTTCTCTGAGAGTAAACAGTGTAAACACCTAGGTGAAGTTTGTCGCCACTCTTGAGAGAGTAAGAGCAAAGGGCTATGATGTTTCTTGAACATTCTTAGCATTTCAGGGTGACTGCTCTTTTTATCTGATGCCCAGAACCCTGTGCCTTCAGTCACTTTCCATCCTGTCCTTTTACAGCAACTTCACTTTGGTCAAAACCGTGCCTCGTGACTTCTCTATTTCTGGAATGTTTCCGCCTCACAGTGAAGAATTTATCAGCTGTTTCTTGAATCACTACATATCTCTTACGGTGTTAACATTTTCAATCCTCCCACACTTAGCAATTTTGCCTACCCTAACAGGTGATCTGCAAAGAGCAAAAGAAATTGAATAAAGACAGAAATCAGCCCCACCATTTTTCATTTCCTCTTCCCTTCTCTGCCAGTAACATTGTTCATCCCATTCCAGCTCTCCCCAGACTCTGCTTAGTATTTTGTCTCTTTTATCTCTAGATAAATCAAGTATTTTTAATCTTTTGTTGAAAACCTAATAAAAATCAAGTTTTACCTCTTTGGATTTTAAATTCATGCACCAGATGTCATTTTCACTTAGAACCATTACATTAATGTCATTTCATTGCTGGAGTAGTTTAATGAGTATGGAGTTGGCAATTGCACCATTTAGTAGTAAGCAAGAAGCTGGCCTTGAGGTCAGTCAGATATGGTTCTGACTTTGACTCTACTACTTTAGAACTATGATGTTCTGGGAAAGCCATTTCTGTATTTGTGTGCCTCAGTTTCCTCATTTGTAAAAAGTCTTGTGCTTAAATGTTTGTGTGAAGTTTAAGAGAGCCCACTGAAATCACTTAGCATCTCTCATGAGCTCAAATGGCATTGTAATGGTGATTATTTATACCCATGAGGATCTATACAAGATGCTACATATTGCTCTCCTAGTTCAAGAGTTGACTAAAGATAACTCACAGGTGAAATCTAGGTTTGACTATATATTGACAAAGTTTTTCACAGTTTTGAAAATTTGAAAAAAAGTCAAATGAAGAGTTCTCTGTTGTATCTTGGAGAAATTATATGAAACTGAAAATTTCGTCTCTCTAAGCATGTCCTTATTGAATCAGAGCATTCTCATTCATTTGTGTATTGTCAGTGATTGTTTTCACTCTACAACCAGAGAATCAGGTTATTTTGATAGCAATGGTATAATCTTAAAACCTTAAATATTTATTATTTTGATGACCCAATTCATTTGACTAAATTTTTAGGACATCAATGAGGTGGATTTTTCAGAAATAATCTGCAAGTTATTACAAGTACTATCCCTCAAACCCGTATGAGCATGTTTCTATGTAGATTGCTTTAGAAGGGAAGAAATTATACAAGTGCATGTAAGATGAATGATGTGATCCTCTTGTGGCATTTTCAGCTAAGGATTCTCTTTGTGTCTTGGAGGAATCAGACAGAATTTAGAAAGAGGGGCAACATTTATTGTATGAGTTTATAGGTTTTCTTCTTTGAGTTTTTCCATCATTGCCTTCTCTGTGCACAGGAGAGAATGAATAATTTCTCTTTGGAAGGTAGATTGAATTGTTCTAAGGTGCACTGGGACTTTAAGGAGTTGTCTTCCAATGTAGCACATAGAGGCAAAGTCTCATCTTAGCAAATATCATAACCTGCTCTACCCCCCAAGGCAATTTCTGTGGAGAAGTATAAAACCTTAGAATATCAAGATTGGAAGGAGCCTTGGAGATGTGCAGACATGATACCCATATTAATATCTCCTTGCTGATGTAGATACAATAGCTTGTTTGAAGGCAAAATATTGCACAATAAACAAGTTCATTCAATTTATTCAGCTAGGATGGTCTTTGGTGGGGGTTTGTGTACTGGAACAAGATATGAATAGCCGTGAAGTATTAAATTTCATACGCTTTACAATATGTACAGCCATGGAGACACACAGAAGGCTCAGTTTGGAATTGTGAGTGGCTGGGGAGAGTTAGGAATGTCTCTCATCTAAAGGCTGTTAACTATAGTCTTGTGCTCTTCACATTCATCTTCTGTTTGGTCTGTGGCTCTAATAAAATGCCTGTTCAGTAGGCTTAGGTGAACATGGGGCTGAGGAGGAGTCTGACCCTTTGAAGAATGCATGTATTTAGCTCAGCTTTGTAGATAGTCTTGTTTCTCTGACAGAGATGAGAATGAGGCTAGGAAAGCTACCAGTGGGAGCTGTGACTAGCTGGTCATGAAGGGAGCAGAGGGAAGTACAGGAAAGCTGATGTTGCTGAAATCCTAGACAGTCTGCCATCTCTCCATCTTCCTACATAGTGCATTTTGGGATTCCCAAAATTAATTACCAAGGTTACCTTGCTAATTAATAAAAGGTTATCTTTTTTTGAGTGCTTAACTTGTAGGACTGTTGAGGTGATGCATATTTTAAACTTCCATTTTTTCAGAGTTATGCTCTGTAATTCTGGCTACAAACAGCACAGAAATAACAAATGACAACAAAAGCCAAAGTGATCCCATGTGTATAGAACTGATACTCAACGTTTACCAGACATATAATCCCCTGAGCTTGTACTACAGATTCTCTTTCTTCCTCCTCCTCTTTCTTTGATAGCATTTCACTAAATGACCCAATCTCTCACTTCAGCCTAACAAGTCTGGACTTCAAGGAGTGTACTGCTGCATCTTTCCTGTCTTACGGCAAGCCCACTAAACATCTGATGTGGACAGTGGCAACTCATAATGTTATGTAGCTGAAATTAATTTGTACACTGTAGTGATAAACTTCCATTGTGATGAGATTTGGATCTACTGTAAAAGTCTGCTTATCTCAACACTTTGGTTTAAAGACGAAACTTTGACACCATTTTGTAGGAATTGCATCATACAGTTGGGTAACTTCAGCCTGTATCATGCCAAGAAAATGTCTGTGGTTTACAGCTTCTGAGCCAGGTGGTGTATGGTGTCCAGGTATTGGCAGAGGTCAAACAGTTGTGTAGTTGGCCAAAAGACCTTTCGATTTTTAGTAATTTTTTTTAGTACAAGGAAGTGTTTCTCAAAGGTTACCTTGCTAATTAATAAAAGGTTATCTTTTTTTGAGTGCTTAATTTGTACCAGGATTTTGCAAGGTAGTCACAGAAATAATGTCATTTAATACCACTGATAATTTTATGAGTTGGATAAACTTTTATTGTTTTTCTTTTTAAAGACAGTGTCTAATGCTATAAATCAGGCTGTTCTTGACTACATGCTCCTCTGACTCAGCTTCCTGAGTTCTGGGATTGAAGATGTGTCACGCTATGCCTGGCGTGGGTTGCTATTTTCATGTGAATGTTAGAGATGGAAAAGCTGAGGCTTGGGGAGTCACTTCTTTTAAAAAGCTAACTGACACCTGTAAGAATGCATATCTGTATGACATTACATCTTATATTCTTTATATAATAGCTGGAAACTTCTGTTGGCCATTTATTTTGGGAGTGTGCCCAAGAGGTATTACCTTGCAGATGTGGCAGAGCTAGAGATATAGACATATTATGAAACTAGGTAGAAAAGATACATCTCCTAGGAGACAAGAAAAGCTTAAGTACAGAAAGAAGATTTTGATGGTAGGGAACCATTTAAGGTAAAATCAAGAAGAGATACTGACTGCTTATCAAACCCGGTAGTTCTCTACTAGGCCTAGAAGAAACAGATATAACACACATAAGAGGGCAGGACCAGCCATGGACCTTTCCTGACTTCCTTTAAATGCCATTCCTGCCTTCCTTTTCATGATGGTTGTCTAGTCATTCTGGCCCCACATGATCAGCATTCTCCTGGGGAAGGAGGGATGGGAACTGGAAGAGAAAGTGCATTAATGAAGCAGTATATTCAGGGAGTCTTCAAATATGGCTTGATGACTAGAGAGAATGGAGTTTAAATTCCTTTCCATTCTCTGGTTGGTTTTCCTGTACTCATTAGACCTTCTGTAGTCTTTGTTCTGACCATCCTATTTTAGATCTGAAGCTATTATTCTTGAGACTGAGATTGTTTTTTATAAGACTAAAATAAAGCTCAGTGGCTCAGTTTTATGTTTTAATAACACAAAACACGAGAAGTCAATGTTGGAGGTAACTTCCTGGTGTACCCCACTCTTCTTTTTGTATAGGTGTCCCAGAGCAAATATTCCACCTGTTACTGCTGGATGTTGAAGTAATTGTTAGATCCCACAAAGCTTAGCAACAAGTATCTAGACAGTACAACTGTTTGGGCTCTATATTTTGGAATCTCAAAGTTTATTTGGGGAGGAAGATTTATTTTCCTGGGAAAGTGTTACTCCATGACACTCTCCCCTTTTTCTGTGAAGTTAGAGAGAAGCAGGCCCAGGAAGAGGCACATGGGGTCTTCTCATTGAGGGAAATGTGAGTGACTTGATACTATGACAAAAGCCTGTTGGCATTATGTTACCATCATTGTGCTACCTAGATTTTAGGCCAAACCAATGGACATGTTACATAAATGACTCTCACTGCCTTTCAAGATTAGGATTTTGTTTTCCTGCTCTCGGTGAGATTTCCCTTCAATAGAGCAAGCTCATAGTGGGTTTCTCTAGTATTGTGTAGAGATATTCTCATCCTCATCATCAATTTTACAAACACACACACACATATATCTCATAAAATGAGTTTGTTTCTCTACTTGTATGTTAGGCAGGTATTTTGCAATACAAGCAATATTAATTATGTTCATTCCAAACAGGACCCAATTAAAATCTGTAACCCCTTTTAAGCCTCTATAAAATCCCCATCAACTCTCTTAGAACTTAGCATTAATAGTAACTCTGGAGAGTAAAAACATGTCTTCTTGTATTTATATCTGATGGATCATTTCTTGTTATCAGCTTAAAAACTCACATATTTAATTGCATCCCTTAGGCATCAATGAAAGAAAAGTACCAATGGGATTTTTTTCACTTGCTAGGCTCGTACCACAGAGCATCTTCCAGCCATTCTTTGTTTCAGTTCCTTTGAGGAAGCACACATTTAATATTTCCATGTAAGTATAAAAGTATGCTATAAACTTAGCATTGCTATCTATATCTTGAAGTGCAGAAAGCAGGAGTTCTTGGGGGCAGTAGAGATCTGCAGCATGTAAGGATCGTGTACAATCAAAGCCATTTTAATTTGGGTTCTCACATCGAACAAAATGAGGAATAATGGGCAGCCGTTTTGCCCTGAAACACTTCTGGTTGGGGAGCTCTGGCTATAGAAAATTTAAGATCTTGTTAAGTCTTCTTTTCAAAAAAATTCTAATATTTCTGCATACTTTGTTTCATAACCATAATTGATATTCAATTTCCAAGGCAATAAAACTAATCAAAGAATATATGCAGACCCAGCACAAAGGAAAGGAGGTAGAGTATGTTACAAATGGGGCTGAGCAAGAAAACAGGAGAATATTTGTAACCATGGCATCCTTCCTGTGTGTTCATTTCTATAAGTCAAACTCATGTATCAGTGGATACTAGAATTATCACTGGAAAAACAGGAATCAGTAGTCAGAAACAATATTACAAACCTCACAAGTTTGTGAAGCCCTTCTTTCTGTGGTGTTTGAGTGTTTGGGAGACATTTCTCCCTATGGTGATGGGATTGGACCATTTGGAGCCTGTAATTGTAAGAGGTGGCCTGTGGGGCTGAGTTAAACATGAGAAGCAACAGACAACAGGAAATGGGAATTAGGCACTCTATATGTTCTAGATTTGAGAGATTGGGTCCTCCATCATTTGCTCTCACAACTTCACCTGTATAGCATTTTTGTTTTGACAGGTGAAGAGGACAATCTTTCCAATGATATTTAAAGAGACGAGATTGAAAATGATGTTTATTGAGAACTTTTGAATTGCACTGGGTATCTCATAAACATTCTCATCTCATCATCTCTGAAGTCCCCTGGGGTTAATAAAAATGCTGTGTGTGCCCAGCAGATGAAGACAGGGGCAGAAGTACAGACAACAGCTCACAGGTGAAAGAGGGCACAATGTTCTATGGCACACTGGTGCTGAAAATGTGTCCAATGCAAGTTGTCAAGATTTAGGGACTCCTTTGGGATAACAGGAGTCTATTCTATCACATCTGTCTAATTAGGGACACTTTCAGTCAGATAAACTTTTTCAGCAACATTGATACCCAGTTCACCACCAGTTTCTCTGCAATATCTTTCGAGAGCTTGAAACCTACCTTTTGTTAATGGGGCTAATGTACTTTAGGTTTTTGCCCTTGGCTCTGTATCACAATCACAGGGTAAATTAAACATGGCACCTTGCTTTTACTGGTAGGACTCTTGAAAAAAAAAAATCAAAAGATTCTTAACAGAAAGGGCACACACCACTCCTAGTGTAGTGCCTGAGGGAATGGGCTTGCAAGAACTTTGTAAAGTGGAATGATGCTACGCTCATAATTTATTCAACAAATGTTTACCAAGCACTTAGCCAAGGTCAAGCTGCTTCACAGGATCTGCAGGGAAATCTCACCCTTGAGGGCACCACAGTCAGGTAGGGGAGATAAGCAGTAAATAGGTAACCATGCAGCCCTCAGCTATGTGCTGGCAACTCTGTCACCTGAGTGCTTGAGGACTGTGGGTACTTGGAGCAGTATGAAAAGAGTAGGAGGCCTTTTCATTTTGGACTTTACATTAGTCAAAAGCTAAACACCTTTTATGTAAGCAGTTTTTTTGTATGTTAACTCAAAAGACATGGTTTGTAGTGAATTTTTCTCTCTAAAATTACTAATGATAGATTTTTGTGATGCAACCAGGGTACTAAAAAATAAAAGTATCACAAACAGAACAATATAGGAGTACATCAGTATGTTCGGGAGTCTATGTCCATAATATACAAATAATTATACCTTCAAAATATAAAGGAAAGAAAAAAAGCAAAATGCTAAAAAAACAACCAACAAACAAAAACAAAAACAAACCTGACTTATAAAAGAGAGGGCGTGCAATGATTTGTGCAGGCAAGG
Organism: Meriones unguiculatus; assembly: GCF_030254825.1. Lineage (NCBI taxonomy): Eukaryota > Metazoa > Chordata > Mammalia > Rodentia > Muridae > Meriones > Meriones unguiculatus. The sequence goes on from NC_083369.1 coordinate 121,838,948, forward strand.
ATCCATGATAAGAATTGTACTGAGCAAGCCAGTCACTTTCTGACTTCATTCCCTACTCAGTAGGATGAGTGTGAAGTAGGTATCTCAATCTTAATGTATACATCCTTTTGGATGCTCATAGAACCTTGAATTTCTCTTGTAATGCCGCATGCATCATGCTAAATTTCCTGACTGCAGCATATAGTAGGTTCCTTTCTCAATTCCTTTACTACCTATGTTTAGGCAACACTTTCCAGGATCACTCAGCATTAAGGTAAGTTTCTGGAGTATTCTGAAGGGAAAGCAGACCTACCCCATGAGAATAATCTTCCTCTTTTACTTTTTCTCTTTGTGGCTTGTGGCCTTTCTCTTCTGAGTCTTTTCCTTTACATAATCAATTGGAATCCAATCCAAAAAAATCAGTCATTTATTTTTCTGCATAATAATCAAAGCATTCCACTTTTTCCATATTCCCTTTTTCTCTAACTGCACACATTGAACACACAATTATACACATTCCACAACGATCAGTAGAGAGAAGGAATTAGATCTAAACTCCTATTTCACTCTGAATCTCAAAATGATGGATGTACTTTTATACCATTTGCTATTAAATGGAATTCCATTATCCTTGTCAAGTTTCAGACAGGATTGAGAGCCCAGAATTCCAGCAGTGATGGTGTTCTTGGCAAGCACTTTTACAGGGTGGTAAGGTAATTACTCTGCAGCTAGGCAGTCTGAAGGCTTCAGCCTTCATCTGACTTGGAACAATAAGGGACTTGGTATTATGCCTTCCATCCCTATGACTTAGGTTTGAGCTTAGCATATTTTATGTACCGATTATGTGGTGTTCTCCATGCATTAAGTACCCATTTCGATCATGGTGAAGGACACAAAAGATTAATTGAATATTCTTTTTTTTTTAAGTACTCAACAACGAGAAACTTCTTGGAACTGGACTGAGTTTTATTCTCTTGAATTGAATTCAACACCTTTCTCCAGGATGGGTGTATTTACTTTCCCAGAATCCATTTTTGAAGGGCAATGGAGTGGGCTAATCAAGCTTTTTCTCACTGAAAGAATAGAATACAATGTGTTTACCAATCCACCCTGTCACCCCTGACCTAATTTTTCTTTTCTATCTATCTAGCTATCATTTTAGCCTTTTATATTAAGCTCTCAGTTCTTTAAAGAAAGTGTGGCAGTGCTTTCTCTCCTGCTGACAAAATAGAGAGTAATTGGCGCCACAAGATCCTTGCATCTCTTGTCCCTTTCATAGACCTTAACAGCTCTGTTGCCTTTGCTCTATGGATGGGCCTGCATCTATACTTTAAAGTGGGGGAAATGGTACAAAGTACTTGTTAGAGCCCAGGGATCCACTTGCTACAGAACTCCTGTGGATTATAATAATGACCATCTGAAGATGTCTCAGTTAAGGCCTGAATGGACCTTTGTTTATTTCAAAGCCACACTGTTGTTCCAACCTGAGCTTTGCATTTTGCATGATGGGCACTGGAAGTGCAAGTGCAAGCTCCTTAGAAAAACCCTCCCAGTAAATTTATCAGTCCATTTGTAATTGCCATTTTCAGTGCATCCAAGACACAGCCATTTCTTTTCATTGAAAACATATGCTGGGCACTCAGAACAAACCCAAGGCCAGATACAGTCATGGAGCCATCAAGTGAAGCAAAAATTAAAAAAGAAGGAATTATTATCCAGGTGGTGGGAGGGATTTGGTAGCTGGGATGGGAAATATTCATATTAAATGAACATTCATAAGAACAGAAGCAAGTTAGATGTGATTTGCAGATCCCTACGCAAGGCATTTCTGCCCCACAGAGGGGAAACACTGACAGGACTCTCCATACTGCCTCGCATTAATCTTTCTCTCCTCTCTACCTTTAATGTGTTTCATAAATGTTATTAAGCTTTGAGAATATATTGAAAGTAGTATAGTACTTTACTTGCATCATATCTTATCATCCTACCAGATGCTGTGAGACAGATATTATCCTCATGTTACTGATGGGAAAGCAGACATACGTAAGTTGATAAAGGTAGCCAGCTAGGAAGCTACAGAGGTCAGGCCTGTTTAAAGAGCTCTCTGCTTTTGAAGCCCTTTGCCCTATATCTACTACTATTTGGAAATTCCAGCAAGCAAGGAAAGATGCTTGCAAATTTGACACAAGGATCATGCTTTCACCTGGGAAAGGCTCCAAGCACAGTAGCTATATGTCCTGTCCAGCCAGGCAGATCTCTCTAAGCATTACTGGAAGTGGGAGCACACGGGTCTCTTAAAGGGAGGCTTCCAGCTAGTCCGTATTACTTCGGCCTCTGTTAATGCAAGCATGGCTTTGAACAGCAGAATAAAATGCTATGCATCATCCACTTCCCTCAAAATCTTCCTGAAGTGGGAGGAAGCAGTGATCTCAGCCAGGGAAGGGAAAGAAGTTGAAGACAGTTCTGTTTCTACCAACTTACCTGATTCCTTTTGTCTTCCTTACATTGTTTTTCTAAATGCCTTCTGTCCTCTTTCTGTAGCCTGTAAATTTTTAGGAAGTATCAGATTAGGCCTTCTATCCAGAAGTGAGTTTAAAGAACACAAGGCTCCCCACCCCAGGCAGGATGCTAATCCTATAATGGCCCCCAACACATTCTGACAGTGAAAAGCACTAAGTGTGAGGAAACCTGACATTGCTGCTAGCTTGTGAGATCTGAGATTTGTGACTATGTACAGATCACTTGACTGCAAACTTGCATCTGCCCAATGACTAAAATAATCCTTTCCCATTATTTATTTTCTGCTTGTTCTAAAAAACGAAATGAGAGGATATGAAAATATTTTAGCTCTTCCATGCTCCACATAATCAGAAGTGATTATGAGAAAGTTAAGTACACAGAGTCTGGTAATTGACATTATCCTTTTGGTGAAGAAAAATTGGTGCTGGCCTTCGTGGTGACGGACAGGCCTTCTCATTCTCATAGCACATTTCCTGAGCAGAAGGAAGCTTTCACCCAAGCCCAAGTGCTAGGTTTTTGATATGAGAACTAGTTTGAGATTTAAATGAACCCTGTCTCTCAAGATACAGCTTTCCATCTAATTTGCATTCAGATGTATTTATTTAGAGACAAACTTCTGCAATCTTTAATTCCACTCACAGCATAGGCAAAGCAGACCAAATGAGGTGCTGATCCAGCAAAACAGCAAGTAGCCTTTTGCTTCCCTGGAATTGCTAATTTTACAAATGGCAGAATGTTGAAACATGGCACGGAATACCTAGAATCTGGCAAAACGGGCGCATATGGTCTTGTCAAGAAAAAATCAAATGCAGTTCCAAGAATCTAATTAAGTAGTTGAAATTCCAAACGAAGACGTTAACAGGAAGGAACCAAGTAAAATTTAGACTGCCTTTCCATAGCTTTCGCTTGGGTTCCTCCCGTGGCACGTTATTGGGAGAATTGATTCTTGTAGAGTACTTACCATGCAAAATGTTTGATTGTGAAATACCAAACATTTTTAATTTGGTGTCTGTACCTCACACTCAAGGTACCATACATCACAGAATGTAAGAAGTCCAGGTTAAGCCAATATTCTTGCATAAATGCTTAGGCTGACACCTGCCCCCGGTGAACGTACACTTCAGACTCTCTGGCAGACCAGCCAAGCTAAAGGATGAACAGGGGAGCTGTAACCAAGAAAAGCACACAAGGCTTTCTGTATGCTAGGTGATAGCTCTACTACTGAGCTATATCTCCAGGCCAGAAACACCTTCTCAATCTTACTTTCAGCACTTTTTCACCTGAAGGGAGAGGCCAGACCCTTTTATCCTATGAGACTGCCATCTAGTATAGCAATCAGCACGCTAAAGTCAAGTTGATTTGGATTGCAATCTCGGTCTCTCAGACACATTCTCAGGCCTCCTCTTCAAGTTACTGCAGATCTGCTTTGAGTCTTATTTGATAACCGAGCATCTAAAATCAGTACACTAAAAACAGTCCAAATGTAGAAACAACGCAAACACCGTTCCACTGTAGATTGTGTAAGTACACACGTGTGTGTGGCATGCATATGCAATAGATTATTATTCATTAATAAACAGACACTAATACATGGTAATACATGATGAGCCATGTAGGTGCTACAATTATGAATGCCCAGTACAGGTGTCTGATTTCTATGAAGTATCAGAAGAGGAAAACTTATAAAGATGGCAGATAACAAAGATAATCAGATAACAAAGAAAATTAGAAGAAGATAGCTGAGATTATGGCATTTCTTTGGGAGCCTTTGAAATGTTTTTTTTTTTTTTTTTTTTTTTTTTTTTTTTGCTTTGATGGCAGTAATGTTTGCACAGATTAATACTAACGTGTACAAAAAAAAAATCTTGAATTGCATACTTCAAGTGAGTAAATTGTAGCCAGGTATCAGCAGTTGAGAGGCTTGGGCAGGAAGATCATGAGTTTAACTTTATTGTTAACTTATTAAATTTATCTATTTATATTACACTATTATATAAAAATGTCCTCTTAATAATTTTGTATACACTTGGGGTTCATACATTACTAAAGTTTCAGCAAATGGTGGGCTCCTGATCCTTTCCCCCCCATCCATATTGTAGGATAGTCAGAATTCTCTCACCCCAACTTTCAGTTCCATGGTTTGGTTCTAATACCCAGAATGAAGTACTCCCAATACAGAATTAATGTGATGTCTAAAGAACTGTTTTATAGCTGTGCATGCATACCCACCTGGCTCCTTCTGCCTGGGCAGATGCTATGTGCTTTTCATGCTAATATTCCCATTCTCATGTTTTCCCAGGGCCTGGCAAAGCCTCCATCAAGCTACAGCCTTGTGGGACTAAAATTTCCTAGAATTTGGTAATTTACAAGAATGCAGGGATTCTATTAATGAAAACAGCTGCCATGAAGCAGTTTTCATGTTTTATATAGGAAATTGTTGCTTTCAAAAGAAAAGGGAGTAAAGTCTTTTAACTCCTGTTTAATATGACAAACTTACAACTCAGTTGTACATGTTATTCATTATTGTGAACGTTCCATTCCCTAAACTATTTCCAACATTTGACTTTATTCCAAAGTAAGAAAATATTATTTTGAAGTATGAAAAGGAACATTCTCTTTGTAAAATGGGTGCTAGTTCTTGTTTTTGTTTCCTTGAGGCAGAATCTCATTATTATGTAGCCCTAACTCATGGCTGTTGCTCTGCCTCAGCCTCCTAAGTGCTGGAATTGCATGCATAAGCCAACCTTAAACAGCTCAGATGATGTCTTCTAATCACTATTAATGTACATAAATAGTTTTTGTTTAAAACCTTATCAATAACCATGTATTTCTAGGAAGATCACGTCGCAATCAAAATTATGAAGTGTGCTAGAAGCCCATGCCAGAAAATAACATGTCTTTATATGTCAACTAAAAATAATTACTTATTCATGAGAAAGTAGCTTTCATGCACTTAAATGTTGGTAAAAACAGAGATTATCTCAAAATGGACCAAGGTTTCATAAAAATTCTGTGTAATGACAGGTGATAGTTACCATTCCATGTTTTTGAACATGGCTATATCTTACTATTAGATTTTCTTTGGAGTGGTTAACAACAATTTTAACAGAATTTTAAACATCAATGTGAAATGTTGAGTTTAAACCACTTCTAGACAGCCTTTTACTGCCCTCAGTATCCAGAGAACTGCTACTTTTAGCACCAAATACTTTTTGTGTGTGCTTTCTTGATTCGTTCTTGGCTGCAAAGAATCATTCTGCAAAAGTCAGGGAAAAGAGCCAAATACTGAGTCCTCAGTGCTTATTCTATATATAGTTAGTTTCATGACTAAATAGGCATTTCTTAAATGGCTGCAAAAAGAGATGAATGGAACGATGGATTGATAATCATATTCTCTGTTTATGAAAAAAGTAATTAGAAGCACATCATTTCAATCACGGGGCATGCTGTCAAAAGTGAAAATTAAGTTTGTTGATAGCTTGTTTCAGGGCCCCCTGGCCTATTATAGAATCAAATGTCCATGTGGAGATCTAAGGGCACTTGGGAGCTAAGGCAGGCAAAACTGAGGAGGGAGCCCTGTTAGAGACAGCATGTTAATCCATGTAGCTAAGACAAGAAAGGTAATAAATGCATAGAAATCAAGCAGAAAACTAATATTGAAGATGAAAGAGAGAAACAGGGATTAAAGTGGCGCCTTTCAGAATGAGGAGGACTATTAAGGCAGCTCCTGGGAATCCCAAGAGTAAGAAAATATCAAGTGTGTATTTAGCTCCATGGCTCTGTTCTAACTTAAACTCTCGGAGTTAGATGTACACAACATTATAATCATAAAGCAATTACTAGGGTGTAAAGCAGATATGCTGGTCTGCACTAAAAATAAAAGATTCCATATCAGGGAGAGGGTGAACTTTTCCTTCCCTTGGAGCTGAGCTGTCCTTAATGCTGCCTTCCATCATGATAGAGCTATTTGAACAGTGGTTTTCTGGGAGCTGGGAGGGGGAATGGTTGTCTTTCAGTTTAATTCAACAGTCATCCTTGTAGCTGTCATCTAAATGAATAATAATAATAATAAATTATATTATAATAAATTATTATTATTATAAATGTGAGTTCTCTGAGTCATTAAGAGTCATGCATTATAGTGTGGCATGTAAAACAGGACAGCAAGGGGTAAAAAACAATGCTGGAGATTACGTTTCAAGGGCATCAAGTAGACGTGTTACTATTTTCACAGAAGATTTGATTGGGATGAAAAATGCATCTTTGCTTCATCATTTCAAAGCAATTTCATGCTTCAGTTATCTACACTTTTGTCTTCTGAACACTTTCAAGGGCCACACTTGGACTTTAGCATCAGCCTGAAGTCTTGTTTGATGGAGTTGCTATCTCTCTGGGAGTTCTGTTAAAAACTGAACAGGAACACTTGACTTTGATAGAACATTTAATCATCTTCTGTTGCCTCAATGAAGTTGAGAAGACTAAAATGCTGTTTTGAAATTGAAAAGTGTAACCAAATGAAAAGGTTTATATCAAATATTGAAGAGCTAAAACAGAGTACAGTAACTATTACAACTGAGGCCAGCAATCTGGAGTAACTCGGGGCAATAGCTATGAACAGCAAGGCTCACTTTTCTGAACTGAATCATGGAAGAGGTGGAGTGGGATGCTAAAAGAGAAATTCTAGAGAGCTTACCCAAAGCGGTGTCTGGCACCTGTGGGCAGTTGGGTCTATTATGTAAAGATTTCAAATGCCATCTGGTCATTTGTGGAATTGTTTCTTTCCTGTTCTTTTTGAGACAAACCTCATGTAGTCTCCCCCCCCAAAAAAAAAAAAAAAAACGAAATTTTGAGCCACCATAACAGGTGTATGTGGTGCTAGGGCTCAAATCCATGGTTTTCTACATTCCATGCAAATGTTCTCACAACTGTGTTACATCTTCATCCTCTGTGGATTATTTCTTATTTCTTTATTCTTTGACAGTTTCATACCTTTATGTAACTACTCTTAGTTATTTGCACCCCACTCCTCTTTGTTAACCTTCCCATCTCACTGAATCTCTTCTTTCCAACAAGGCTTCCTCCTACTTCCATGTCCTGTTTTTCACCTAGTGAGTTATGGTTTCATGCATGAGCATGGGTAAGGTGATATTTATGGAGCTTAAGCAGCATCTCAGTGTCTATATAACTGAAGAAAATTACATGGCACCCAATCTGCTCCCAATTATTGCCACCACTTTGCAAAACCTTCCTGTGAGGGTCTTTCTTCTTTATGAATTTATTTTTTTAATTAAGTACAATTACATCATTTTACCCCTTGCCTCTCCAGTCCCTCCCATTCTTCACTCTCAAATTCATGGCCTCTGTAAAATTTTATTATTATAATATTAATGTAACCCAAATGTGGGTTCTTTAAGTTGTTTGGTGAGGTAAAGAAGAGGGCACACTTCTTGGTTCTCCTCCCAACTGTATTACAGACATTGTGCTTGAGCGCTTTCCATGTATGAGAACACTGCTCTCAAACCTGGCTGCATTGCTAGTTCTTCTGAGATTCTCATTTATTTAATCTCAGTAGAGATCTGAGTTAAAGTAACTAACATGGAGAACCAGTGACAGCGTGTATGGTTGAACCTTGGGGATGCTTTTCTGCTCCTTTTGTCCATTCTCTCAGGACCTAGGGGTTGAGCCACCATTTTCATTGTGACAAGTATGAGAAATATCTTTAATGGCTTCAGGACTATGGATACCCATGCCAAATTCCATCAGCATTTTAGGTCAGTGGTTGGATTGTTTTTCTTTCTTGATTCTGCTTCTTGCTAATATTGCTAGCCTTCAAGATCATTTTGCCAATCCTTGCCTTAGATCTACATGCAAATGAATTGTAGGCCTTCTTTACTTTGTTGCTTCTATAATATAATAATACATATAAAAGAGGTCATTTAGAAAGCCCCTAGCAGGGCTAGAAAGATGGTTCAATGATTAAGAATACTTGATGCTCTTGCAGAAAGACCAAGGTTCAGTTCCAAGAACCCCACAGCAGCTCACAATTATTTGAAACTACAGTACCAGTGGATCTGATGCCCTCTTCTGAGCTCTGCAGGCACCAAGCAAATATGTGTTGATTATACATGCATGCAGGCTAATACTCACACACATAAGACAGTAAAATAAATCCAATTTAAGGAAAAGAAACCCCTAGAAATGAAACACCATTTTCCATGTGAAGTTTCTTTCTTGGAAACATTTTCCCTAATATAATCTCTAGACTCCTTGAGAGGACCTCCAAAGACCTCTAGGGCTGTGAGAGAGGGATGTTTTTTGAGAACCACAATTCCAGATGGAAGTTCTCTGTCTCTGTGGAAATCTTCTCAAGCGTGCCATATGTGCACCTGGGTAAAAGGAATCTATTATCCAGAAATTTTGTTCTTCCAGGGTCCCTACATTATGGTTTGAGTGTGAGTGTGGGGACAGAAATTGAGGGAAAATTCTGATTGTTTCAGGTGGTGGTGAGTCACTCCAACAAACAAAGCCTGAGGCTTAGGAAAGAAGAGACAATACTTGTCTGAGAAAGTTTTAGGTTCTCTCCTCTCTCTTCTCTCCATCCCACCCCCAGCCCCCGTCCCTCTTTCTCTCTCCTCCCAGAGTTTCTCTGTCCTGCAACTCAGTCAATAGACCACGCTAGCCTTGAATAGGTTTCAGGTTAACACAGTAAAAAAATTTACAATTTTCAGACATCTTCTGCAACATAATCTAAATCAAGACTTTGAGTTACAAAAACACTATTGCAATTGTCTTATTTTGTGAGATAGGAAATGACAGTGCATTCTTATAGGCTTTCTGCTTTGTGCACAGTGCCTAGCGAGCCTATACATTACTCTACTACATGGTTTAAACCTCCTATCTCCTGGTGTGTGGGTGGAACCTAGCATTACTATTTCCATGTTGTAGATGAAGAAAGTAAAACTCAGTTCATTGACATAAGTTACCCAAACTGGGTAGAGAATTTAGGTCGATCTGCCATATAATTGAAGTCATTTTATCTCCCTTTGGGGGTGCAAAATAATTTTCATGCCTTACAGTTCCCATTACCTTTCATGAACCTTATCCTCCATGGCTTTTAGATTGAAAATTCTCTCCAGACTACTTTTTCCTTAAATTTTGCTTAGATTTGTCCTTTCTACAATCTCACTTACCAGTTTTACTTGGTCCTCTGAAATCCAGCTTCTATTCACCCATCTTCAGTAATACTTTTACATCTGGTCAAAACTGCCAGAACCAAGTCTAGTCTACTCCCAACTGACCGGCTTTCCAGTACTTAGCGCAGATTCTTCCACTTTTTTGAAGTGGATAGAGTCAAGGAGTATCCTTGGAAAATTCTTACCACTGACTGAGCAGGTGGTAAAGGTTCAACAAATGCCAATTATTGTTGTCATTATTATATGTGTTAGATATGGCTGGGGGAAATACAGAAGGAACTGAGTAGAGAGGGCTTCACTGGCCTTGCTGAGATAATCCTCAATGAATCTAATTCCAGTCAAAGCCTACACAGGTTACATTTGGCCCCATTAATTATGAGAACATTTGCATTTTTTCAAGTTCTGTTTGCAATGCAGATCATAAGGGGCTTTTAAAAACTCTGTAACAGTTTTCATATGACTTAAAATGACCTTCTAAGATGTTCTTCTCGGATAGTCATACTGTACTATCCCTAGCATTTTAAATGATGACAATAATGTGATATTTACAACTAGTGCTGATTATGAACTTCAAGTAATTTGTAGATTAGTTGTGGCTTACCTGCTAGGACAAACACAGCCGGTCTTCAGTCTCCTTCAGGGCAGCTTCATTTTCTTGATGATCCACATGGGTTTGGAGAAATGATGTAAAGTATCATCAGTGAGGTGTCATACAGGGTTGAGATGGTCCAATATATTGTTTTCATAGACTAATAACCCAACCAAGAACAATGCATGAAGAGGATCTAAAACCCTAGCTCAGATGTAGCCCATAGACTCAGTATCCAAGTGAGTTCCCTAGTAAGGGGAGCAGGGGCTTTCTCTGGCATGAATTCAGTGACAGGTTCTCTGATCACCTCCACCTGGGAGGGGGGGTGCAGCCTTGCCAGAGAACAGAGAAAGACAATGCAACCAGTCCTGATGAAACCTGATAGGCTAGGGTTAAATAGAAGGGGAGGAAGACCTCACCTATCAGTGGATGAGAGGAGGGGCATAGGGGAAGAAGAGGGTGAGATTGGGAGGAAATGAGGGAGGGGGACACAGCCAGGATACAAATTGAATAAATTGTAATAAATGATAATAATAAAAAATTTGGAAACAAAACAAAACAGAAAATACTGCTAAATTGCAGTCATTACTCAAAAATGCAGGGTGCTTAGTCTAGCCTGAGACTGAGTACAGAGCTGTTTTGCTTGTTTTGTTCACGTTTGATTGAGACAGTGTTTCACTATTCATCCTTCCAAACAACTATATATACCATGCTGCCATCAAACTCAGTGATCCTCCTGCTTCTGCCGCCTGAGCCTATACTTAAAGATTCTGCTACCTTGCCGAGATCTTCCTCGAGTTCCATCTTAATTTATATAATAGACCATGTTCCTGAACTTATTGTTTCCCCATTTCCTTACTCAGGTCCATTTATCCCACAGGAAGGATGTTAAACATAGTCTACAGTAACTTTTCTTTTAAGATTTTATTAATTTTTAATTTTTTCCCTTTTACTGAAAATATATTTGTTTTCATTATACATCTGGATTAACGTTTCCCTAAATCTATTCTTCCCAGTACTTCCTTACCTCCTCTTCTATCCAGATCTATTCCCATTCTGTCTCTCACTAGAAAACAAACAGGCTTTTAAAGGATAATAATAAAATAAGATAAAACAAAAACTAACACATTGGATTTGGACAAAACAACCAGCAGAAGAAAGTCCAAGAAAAGGCATAAGAATCAGAGACCCACTCATTTACAGGAATCTCATGATGTAGGCACAATTGAATAAATATATGCACAGAGGACCTGGTGCAAACCTGTGCAGGCCTCTAATTAGCATTGCTTAAAGGTAATATTTAAACCCCTTTGCACAAAAATAAGATGAAGCTAAACCTAGCATTGTAGTTTAATATGTTCCTTCTCTATTCAGTCAGATTGATGGTGAAGTACAATCCACACATTTAATGGAGGAATGCTCTCCTAAGAACTTAGCGCTGTCCTGAGTGCAGCAAGGGACAATGTTCCTGTTCAGAGAGCTTCTAATACATCTGAAGAAATAACAGTTGTGTATGTTTAAATCCGAATTTCTTTTCTTTTTCAGTACTAAGTCTTAAAAGCAAGAATTCTACCAATGAACTATAGCCTCAGGCCTTTTTATATTTTTTAAAATAGGTTTATTTATTTATTCATTTTATGTCCAGATTGCAGCCCCCTCCCTCTTCTCCTACTGGTCCCACCCTCCTACCCACTTTTCTCTTTCCCTATCCCCTTCTCCTCAGAAAAGGGGAGCTCCCACCCCCTACAAACCCTGGCTTCTGAAGTCGCATTAGAACTAAACGTATTCTCTTCCATGAGACCAAAAATGGCAGCTACGCAAGGGGTAAGTGAACTAAAAGCAGGCAACAGTGTCTATGTCAGAGATAGCAGGGTCTTGGTAAAATATCCCAGGATTGTCTATAGACCAGGCAGATCTTGAACTCAAACCTATGATTTATTTTTCTTCAGCATTTCATTCAGCTTGGATTAAGTAAGAGTTCTTCAACCCAGACACTATTGCATTATGGGCTGGATACTTCATACGTATAGGTAGTTGCCCTGTGTGTTATGGGATATATCCAGCATTCGAGGCCCTGAACCACTAGATGCCAGCCTTCCAGTGCCACCCCCAAATGCTTCTAGACATTTCTATGGACTTCAGTTTCCCCCTTGATACAAAGTCTCCTTCCATTGAAAACTCCTGGTACATAAAATGGTCTGTTACATAAATTAATGTGAGGGCAATTCACTAGTAGTAATGAGTTGGAACCATCACACATGTGAACTTGACCTTTAAAACATTCAATCAGATTTCGATAAACAGAGCTGTTTCAGGCCAAAAAATTGTGTAAATTGTGTTTCGAACACTGCAATGCAATTTGGTTTATGAGAGGTGGTTAAATGACGAGACTTGAGTAGAATGGACTGTGTAGAGTGGGGAATAAGACTCATTAGATACCTACTGGGCTTGTGCATGGCACTTGGTAGCTCTGTAAGCAGTGGAGTTGAAAGGAGATGAGGACTATTTGGGCAGTGCCTTTGTAGTGTGCAGGATGAGTTACAGGGGAAATGAACAGAAGCAGGGTTGACACTTTTTTTCTTCCTGTTTTTACAAAGGACCACACCCAGAAAAAGTCAGAACAGAATGACACTCCTGCTAACAGCAATGAAATCTCTCTTTTGTGAGGATCCCCATGAAAATACTCACAGCATCGGGCATACTCTTCACACTTCCTCTTTTTTTTAATTTCCTCTCTTTGGTTGTATTTGGAGGAGCAGAAGATTCAGATGCACAGATTTTTGTTGTTGTTGTTGTTGTTGAAAGTAATTGTATTGTTCTTCACAGTAATATACTTCATTAGGTCTTTTAAATTAGGTCCTGGGGCTAAAATCCATATCTCACAAGCAATTTTCTTTTTAGCGGTGTGTCTTGCAAAGCTTCCTTTTCCATCTACAGTATCTCTCTTGTCTCCCATTCAAAATGTTCTGAATTTTGCCTGCAAGACTTCTCATCCAATAATGTTGCTGTTACAAGCATCATCTGTCTAGCCATCTACCTCATTATCATACCAATGTTATGAATTCACCAGAAGAAAACTACTCTTTAGTGGTTTATTTTTGTCAAATCATACCATATTCACACTGGTGAGATTAAGAACCTCACACGCAGAAGGTTCACAAAATGACACCATGTGTGATCTTTACATTTTAGTAACTTAGGGATTAGTCTGCCACTCCATCTGTATGGGACAATTATCCAAATGTGAGGGTACAGAGTTTGAAAGCAGTGATATGGTCCTAGGAGTGGTTTCAAAATATGAAGCCCTTTCTTTGCCTAATGTCAACTAAAAACATGTGAGGTGAGGGAGGAACATTCATGATAGAAATCATCTCAGGCACCTATCTTGCCCAATCCTCAAGTTAGGGCACAGGAATATCTTCAAGCCCTACAGTTTGGCACCATGAATCTGAACCCAACTAGCATGCCATTCGATGGTGAAATAATGTGGCCTCAGCAGATGATGTGTCAGGGGAGATTTCAAGGTCTCCCCAAGATAATTTTACAGTGGAAAGAAGAGGAAAGTATACTGGCACTTTTAATTGTATCCTATACAGAAAGCTTTCTAGCAATAAGGACATCTTCAGGCGGGTAAAAGGCCTCAGTAAGTAAAAGCATGTGTTCACAGGCCTGACAGCCAGAGCACAGTCCCTGCATATCAAAGTGGCAGGGAAGAATCAACTCCTGAGAGCTGTCCTGTGACTACCACAGTACAACTGTACTCACAGTCATACACACACACACACACACACACACACACACACACACACTCACATTCACACACACACACATATACATGCACAGCCATAAATACATAAATAAGTAAGATAATGAATTAAGGAATCTATATTGTTTCCTTTCATGTATCTGAGGTAGAGTAAGCTTGCGGTATCACTATTAACAGAGCATGAAGAAACTTAGATGTGTCCTTTCTTGTGCAAGTGCAGCTGCACCAGAGGGACAGTGACAAGCTACATGATTCCTGATCTCAAGGAGCTTACCACCAACTAGCTGTGTGGTATTGATCAAACCCGGTATATTTGGAAAGCTGTGGGAAGTTTCCTGAGGAGTTTGGTTTTATTCTAGGCTTTGAAAAGGAACCTGCAGAGAAAGGTGTGGGCATTTTGAATACCACGAAAAGTAGCATGGTAAGTGTAGGAAAAAGCTCAGTGGCCTGCGTAGGTAGAGTAGAGGAGGAGGGAAGGGATCTTTTTAAGGAGAGTAGAAGTTGAACAGACACAGTGTCCTTGGACTTAAAAGATAAGTGACTCAATTGTATCAACGATGATAAACACCATGGTCTATACTGCCTTGTTTGAAAGGAAATTACCCCCAAACAGAAGTCCTAGAGCATTCTATACCTTGTGTTTAAGTAGTGGGTATTATGAAGATTCTTGTTCCTATTATCGCTGTGCTTAACAGTTCATTGAACATGATTACAATCAATCTTACATTCAATTGTCTACGCCTTTCATGACTTACTAGGTGCCCCCTCCAATACGTGAGACATCCTTGTGTGAAGAGCTGGGATTCCACTTCATCTTTTGAGCCACTGTGTGTAAGAGCTATTTTTTCTAGAAGCAGAACCATCTGCACTTGGCATTTAAAGTGAATCTATGAGTTGGTTGGAGAACATAAAAGAGCAAATAGCACTGTTTTACAAATTAACAAGGAGGTTTACCAGCTATTTCTGGGCATCGTTCCAAACCTAAAGTCATACACATCACCCAAAATGTATAAAGTTGGGTCATTAGGATGTCATGCTCAAGAGATCAGGAACTTTGCTATATTCATTTCTGTATTCACAACACCAAGAATAGTGTCTGGCATACAGTAGAGGCTCACCATCCACTCTTTAAACAATAAGTGGGAATCACAGAATTTTCCAAGTTTTGATACTGATGTCATTTGGACAGTCATCTTTATTATAACTCTGTCCTTTCAGCATTGGATTTGCCTACTGAGCATTGCATCATTAAAATGATAGCTCAGAGAGTTTGTATTACCTACAATTCACCCTTTCCTAGCATATAGTCGAGTGTTGTTGGTATATCTAGAGCTCTACATGATTACTACATCCATAACATTTCACACACTCAAAACACAAACTCCTTATGATTTAACAGGCCCTCCTCATTTTTGTGTACAGACTTTAGTAGGCAGGTATTTGTTCCCTAACTCTATGGATTCACCTATATTGTATATTTCATATAAACAATATCAACAAAATGTGGTCTTTATGTGTGGCCTTTTTCACTTAGCTGTGCGTTTCAGTGATGCAGAAGTGTAAGACCCTCACTGCTTTTTGTCTGACATTGTATGGACATACCATGTTTAGTCACCTCGTTATCTATAGATGGATATTTAAGTTTATACTATTAGGATACTAGGAATACTGTTGCTGTCAATATACAGCTGCTGTAAACATGGAGGTTTTTGAGGATCATATGTTTTCTATTCTCCTGAGTAAACAATTAAAGGTAGAAACATGGGTTTAGGTTTTTGAGAAGCTGTCAGATTATGGTCCAGAGTAGCTATACCAGTTCAGACTCTCACCAGGAGTATACAGGATACCATTTCTCTGTATCTTTGCCAACACTTGTTACTGCCTATATTTTTGACTCTTACTATGCTAAGTGGGTTAATATTGACTTTAAAATTATGAATATATTATATAAATATACATGTAGAACACAAACATGAACACTAAACTATTATTTCTATGCTACAAAAGTAGCCTTGTCAGCACATTTTTCTTCTTCCGTTTTTAGTTTTCATTTATTTGGTGTTTTATTTCCTCAAAGGGGAAATGAAAGAGAGGGATTGGTGACCTGCTAAGCCATATTTTAGCACTTCCTTGATTGAAAGTGTGGTAGTCATAAAAAAACATACCCTGGGCTTTGAGATGGCATGGAAACTTCTAGAAATATGTCATTTCACACCATCTGTGCAGAAACAGTTTCTGTGCCAGTGTGTTCTATTTGCAACCCCATTTTGTGTGTGCTCAACTTTTACACAGATCTTGAGAAAATGAAATTGAATTTTATGCCTCTTTAATTTGATTTGAGACCATGACCAGGCCATTTCTTTATAATAATTACAAGAATTTATCCAATATATGACTTTCATCTTATAGTAATTACCACCATTTACCATTTATAGAACGCATAGTTGAGGACAGTATAAGTCACATTTCATGCTAATCATTTTTCTGAAAATAAAGGGCTCTGTTGTACAAATCTGAGAACAATAATAGGAGAAAAGAAAATCAATTGATACATCACATCAAAGAGGAGCTCAAAATGAAGACATCAGATATATGCCAAAAGCTCTCACCAATTACAAATTGTGAATTCACCCCAATCTTTATTTTTGGCCAAATAGAATATCTTGATGGCACATTATAAAAGCTACTTCAAAGATGATGTGCTGTTGACAGCATTTCCCCCCAGGGCTTTGCCTGTTTTACACGCCAAGGGCTTCCCCTATGAATATAGTTCCCCAGTGTCTACTCCCAAGTGACCAATTTCTACTTGGAGCTTTTTATCTCAAAGGACAAGGAACTCATTTTGGCGATCTGTTTCCCATTTCCTTCTTTGTTGCTAAAGTCGTGTTCAGAACACAAAGAAGGGGTTTTGAAAGTCTTTCTTCATGCTCTATGATATTAATAAAAATAAAATCCTGATCTGAAAAATATTCATTCAGTCCTTCAAATAGTTCTTACATTTCCAGGTCATAGTTTTTCTCCATGCTGACAGGTTTGGTTGTTCATCCAGTCTTATAAGAAGTAATTGTTTTTGTTAGAGTTCTTATATGTAATGTGTTGTTCATTAGAAAAAGAAATTGACACTGGTAGAATAACTAGCTCCATCATGACCCAGAATGTACCAAAGAATGACATCTTTTTTAAAAAGTCTTTCCTGTTTGCCAACACTCTCTTTATCTTTCCTTTCACTTAGTATTTTCAGAATACCTACTTTGTGCTATAGATTGTAGTAAGATATAAAGTTAAAAGTATAAACTTCAGTCCCAAGAGACTGAAAGACTTTATCTACCCCTTTGCTTTCAAAGAGAGTGAGAGTCAGAATGATCACCACTATCAGAAAGTATAGTTTTCCTTAATAGTTAGTATTTGTTTATGTATATGTCTGTGTGCACATGTGTGCAGATGTGTGCAGATGCCTGTGGAAGATCTGTGAGCCATCTGACATGGGTGCTAGGAGACAACACTGCTCTTTCTGGAAGAGTCACAAGTGCTCTTAACTGTTCAGCCAACTCTTCCACCTCTCCAAAGCCAGTTTTTATAATAGAAATCAGAAAACTTCCTAAGAGTTCTCTATGTATAGTAGCAATAGGGATTCATGTCTAATTAATTGTAGGAGTTCAGGCAACATCTGTATATATGATGATGACTTATCTATATATAGAAAAGTAAGAGTCAAGAGGAAGAATGGCATTGATTTAAACTCAAAGAAGCAGTCCAAATGCTTATAAATTATCTCATATGCATCAGAAATTTATCTAGGTGTTATATATGATAGAGAGCTGAAAACAATTCTCACCTTGAAAGTCTAATCGACTTGCAAAACTAAGTGTGGACTGGAGCATGGTTCTGCAACTCGTATCTTCAGGGACTCTGGGAGTTACATAAAGTCCTTGATTGTCTTGTCTGCCAAACAGGATGGGTAACAAGAGTTTTTTTGAAGATATAAATGAGATAATATGTGCAACAATTCATAGGCGAATGTTTATCACATAATAGTACATGAAGTAGTTGCCATTGCTTTGATAATGGTGTTTCTTCCATGGAATGTACATGTGTAAAGGAAATAATAAATATACATAAAGCAGTTTTATTATAGCCTCAAGATGGAGATTTCAACAATAGTGACAGACTTCTTGGTTAAGAATAAATAAATACATAAACATATATGCAAACACAAGTTGTACTAGGTATATAAAGCAATAAGAGAATTTTCTTTTGTTTAAGAACAGGTAAATCTTACACCCATCAGAATGGCTAAGAGCAAAAACTCAACTGACAACACATTCTGGAAAGGATGTGGAGAAAGAGGAACCCTCCTCCATTGTTGGTGGGAATATAAACTTGTACAACCACTTTGGAAATCAGTCTGGCACTTTCTCAGACAATTAGGAATAGTCCTACCTCAAGATCCACCTATTCCACTCCTAGGCATATATCCAAAAGACGCTCACATATACAACAAGGGCATTTGCTCAACCATGTATGTAACAGATGTATTTGTTATAGCCAGAAGCTGGAAACAACCCAGATGCCCCTCAGTTGAGGAATGGATATAGAAATTGTGGTACATTTACACAATGGAATACTACTCAGCAATTAAAAACAAGGAAAACATGAAATTTGCAGGCAAATGGTGGGAACTAAAAATATCATTCTGAGTGAGGTATCCCAGAAGCAGAAAGACACACAGGGTATATACTCACTCATAAGGAGATATTAGACATATAATACAGGATAAACATACTAAAATCTGAACACCTAAAGAAGCTAATCAAGAAGGAGGACTCTGGATAAGATGTTCAATCTCTTTCAGAAAGGCAAACAGACGGACATCAGAAGAGGGAGAAAACAGGGAAGAGGACAGGGGCCTACTACATAGGGCCTCTGAAAAACTCTACCCTACAGGGTAATAAGCAGATGCTGAGACTCATAGCCAAATTTGGGCAGAGTGCAGGGAATCTTATGAAAGAAGGAGGAGACAGAAATACCTGGAGGGGACAGGAGCTCCACAAGGAGAGCAACAGAACCAAAAAATCTGAGCACAGGGGTCTTTTCTGAGACTGATACTCCAACCAAGGACCATTCATGGAAATAACCTAGAACCCCTGCACAGATGTAGCCCATGGCAGCTCAGTGTCTAAGTGGGTGCTCTAGTAAGGGTACAGGGACTGTCTCTGACATGAACTCAGGAGCTGGCTCTTTGGTCACCTCCCTCTTAGGGGGGATGCAGCCTTACCAGGCCTCAGGGGAAGACAACACAGCCACTCCTCATGAGACACGAAGAGGGAAGGAGCTACAGGTGTGATACAAAGTAAATAAACTCTAATAAAAATAAAATATATCTTAAAAAACAGAACAGGTAGACCTAGGCGTGTGTGCCTGGGCTGCAAAAGACAGTCTTACCTTTCCAAGTCCCATTCCTTCAAGAGTTACAAAAATCAGAAGGTGCCCCATCTTTTATCTACTAACTTCATCATCTCTGCTCATTGTACCACAGTTAAGGATACCTGAAGTTGGTAGAATTTTGGCCCCTGCATACTATTGCTGGCCTAGAATTGACTACCAAGCCCAAGCTTCATTGGACTTTATGATATCTGTCTCTTGCACCATCTCTGAAGAAAGACTTTTGTAGTTTGAGATTAGACATGGCACTGAAGAGCTCTAAGTGTGGAGCCAAATAAGATAGAGGCTGGAAATGCTGCAGTGGATGTCGGTAAACTGCAATTGATGAACACTCTCCTCTTTATCCCACCCCCAAGCCATTTTCCTGGTATGGGGTCGAAGCTGCTCTGTTTCAATGATATGTGCTGACTTCTCCCATCCTGGAGCCCATGCATTGAATGCCTCCAGCTTTCAAAGGAATGAGGACAAATTAACTGTTCTTTTAAAGTACTAATGCTTTAGGCTCTTGTGAAATAAAACCTTAGCTGAATGGAAAATATTATTGTCTTCCTGATTTCAAAAGTTACTTGTTTACCTGTTTCTCATAAAGCACAGGGTAATTTGTGGTTGGAAAAAAGGTATTCTTTGTCTGATGGGTTTCATTTCAGCACCACAGACTTCTCTGAAGATTGCAAAGATGTTCTATTGCTACACATTTATACAGCTCACCCTGAGGAAGAAGAATTAGTGTCTGGTAATACCTTCCTGCCTGCCAATTTTCCCTCACTGATTCAACCTTTGGAACTGATTTTATCAATGTATCAGCACATTATTCAAGGGGGGGGGGATGTTATTACAGCAAGGCTTTCACAAAGGTTGATGATTCATACAGACACTGTTCAAGACTTTTTAATCACACTGAATAAAAGAAGTGAATGTGAATGTTGCTTATGCCTGGAATTTTGATGAAAACTAAAATATTAAGAAGATGTAGGAGAAGTCCAGGTCTTGAATCTATGTATACAGACATTTCTTCTGAGGAAGAAAAGCTAAGAATGTTCACACACACACACACACACCACCACCACCACCACCAACACCACCACCAACAGCAACAACAAAACCAGATCTATCCTGATGGGCAAACCTGAATCAAGTGAGAGAGGTGAGGATGTGTGGACGACAATGAAGTGTTGAACCTCTTCTCTATAGTGTCCTCCAGTGGAAGAAGTCCCAGCATTAGGAACAGAGGCCTCAGTTCCCATCCCTTAGCTTTCTGGCAACTGAATATCCCCAATGCTCATGTTCCTTGCTTGTTATCTTTCATTTCCTCAATTGTTCATGATCATCAAAGGCTAGTAAGTTCCTTATAGAACTTACTTGTGGTACACATACTCAATTACTGATGAGCCCAAATCAGAATCTAAGATTCTAAGTGAATCATGGATACATGTGGGTGAACACATGTTTGTGTTTGTGAGTATGTGTGTATACGTGGTCATGCATGAGTGTGTACACATATGTTTGTAAGTATTTGCACATCTGCACAGGCAAGAGTTCAATCTCAGCTGTCATTTCTCAGAAGCTTTCCACCTTGGGTTTTTGTTTTCACTTTTGAGAAAGGGTCTCTTAATGGGACCCTAGAACTGCCAAGCAGACTATGTTTGGCAGCCATAGGTCCTCAGGAACTCACCTGACTCTGTCAGCAAAGCACCTAGTTGTTAAGAGCATGGTACCATGCCCAGTTTTTATGTGTATATTGTAGAGCTGACTCAGTACCTTGTGGTTGTAAGCATTTTTTAAACTGAGCATTTTCCCAGATCCAGGGAGAATCTACTCACTGTGAGGCCTGAGGCAGTCAAACCCACTGGAGGCATAGAGGCCTTGGGATATTAGAATAAGCCTTCTGGACAAAGAGGGCAATGTCAGTGGACTGTACTAAATAAAGAGAAGACACAACATTTTGCAGTAGTGAGGACATTACAATACAAAGGGTTTGTATGCAACTAGATGTGGATTTGAACCCTGTTTCCCTGTTCATGAACTTCAGAATCATGGCCAAACTTTTGTTTTTATTTTAAGGATGTAGCAATGTTGCATGCGTGCACATCTGTGTACTACATGAATGCCTTGTATCTATAGAGGCCAGAAGACATTGTCATCCCCTGGACTGAAGTTACAGACAACTGTGAGATACCATGTAGATAATAAGAATTGAACCCACATTCTCTGCAGTAGGTTCCAGTGCCCTTAATGACTGAGCCTTCTCTCCAGTCCTATAGGCAAGCCCTCTTAATCTCTTGTTGGTCCTGGTTCATTAGTATAAAGTAAGGGCAACTCCTTAAACTGGAGTGGGAATGATTCCATCATATAAAATATGGAGAATAAACTATTATATGTGCCAGAGGGACTGTTTCAAGGATGATTGGGAAGAGTGGCAGTAATGACAGCTGTAGTAGCAATAACCTTTAAGAACATAATCATTCTGAACATCTCAGTCATTCTGAAGTCTCTGAAGTGATTCTTCTTTTGGTGGTCCTGTTGATGGAGGCCATATTCTTTATCTTTGGCCCTTAATCTCTATCTAGGGAACTCATAGCACCTTTTTTTTTTATGGAGACAGGCTCTCTTATAGCTTAGGTTGTCTTGAATTTACTGCAGAGCTAAGAATGACCTTGAACTTTAGGGTAGTGGAATTATGGGCATGTACTACCATACCTAGTTTATGTGGTGCTGCCTGCGGATCAAACTAAGGTCTCCTGTGTGCTAGATAATCACTCTAACAATGGTCCCTGGATCAATAGCTGCTCTTTAAAGTTTTTGTTGTTGTCTGCCTGTTGAGGTTGAATAGATCTCAATGTACTTGTTGTGCTACTACATTCCAAGTGTGTATCAGTTGGGCAAGTTGACAAAAAAAAAGAATTATTTGTTTCATAGTGTTATTTAGAGAATGAAAGAGAACACTCTATATTAAAAAGACTTTACCCAGTCTGTGGAGCATGCTCAATAACGATGCTTCCTGAGGTATGGAAGCAAGACTTCCTTTCATGGGGTTGCATCTGGCATAGAATTTCTTGATGTTAAAATTGTATTTGACTTGGTAGGACATGTGTAATAATAACTCCACCACTGAGTGTTCATTTCTTGAAGTGGCACCATTGGCTGCCAATCTTCCTATTTTTTGTGGATAATGACCAAGTTCTTACAGCCCATTTAAGGTCTATATGCTCAAGACAGAAAATCCTAGACCACTGTCTCTCAAAATCTGGTTGAATCAACTACAGTGGACACACATGAAAGAAATTGAAAGCCTGAAGCCTCACCCTCATCCTACCGAAACAGACCAATCCTCATAGTAAGCTGTTATTGCTGCAGTGTTCATTGGCATATACTTTCATCCCTATTTGATTGTTATGGTGTTCTACGTGTTAAGCTGTATATTATCGTTTTCCAAGAGAGAACTGAATCCTTGAAAAGTTGAGTGATTTGCTGGAGGTCACACATCTTGCTTAATGGCAGGACCAGGATTAGATTGCCCCGGACCTAAGATTCCATTTCCTGACAGCACACTGCAGAGCTGTGTCCTTTGCAATTTGATCTGCTTTGCTTTCTATAGAGTCTGCTATCCATTTATCATTCCTTTACCTCCTCCTCAAATCTCAGATGGTTAACTGTATAGAACTGCATGTCTTTGATATTTCATCAACTGCAACGCAGCAAAATCCAAAATGACTTAGTAAAATAATGATGAAAGATTTATATGCCAATACGAATGACTGTTGGTTCTGTGTTGTGAAACCTTTGTGCTAGTATTTCAGCTTTCTTGTGCAAATAGTTGCTGTACTTCAGTGGCTCCCTTTCTAACTTTAATTGCTTTAGTTTTATCTGGGGGCCTTGCTTTATAACACAGGTTTTTTTGGTTACTCGTGTGCAGAGATTCTGAGTCTTCCCAATTTGACTCTCAGGCTAGGGATATAATGAGATTGCCTGGTTTCAAATCCAGCCTCTGCCATTGTCTAACATGCTGCTCTTGTGTTTTGCTTTCTTCAACTTCAAAACAGGACTGACTAACTGTATATAAATATAAAGCATTAGTAGTGTACTGAACTCACAATTTAGTGATCAAGAGATGTTAATTAGGTTTCTTTTAAATCTGGGATGTCTTTTTATGGTTACTAAATGGTCATCTATATTAAAGGAAGGGTATTTGCATGAACACACATGTATCTCCAGATGAACCAAACCCCCCTTTAAAGCTTAGCATTCGTGTTATCTTGTTCTAGAGGTGTTTCTCATTTTCTTCTAGACTTGGATCACTGTTCCTTTTATAGTACATTCACTTTCCTGCCTCTAGAGTAGAAAGGATTTAATTCTGCACCAGATTTTAGTAATTTTGTGTGTGTCTCTTTCTCCTTAACTTGCCAGCCCCCAAAGACATTAAAGGCCATCTTGCGCTTCTGCTTATGTTTCATACAGCCACAACTCCTAATCAGTGCTTGGGCCTCTGTAGTTTTGTAATCCACCTTTGCTGTGTTGTGCTGAAGTCCTAGAAGTGAGAAGCTTCCATGGAACCACTCCAAATCATCATCACTTTCCTCTCTCAGGCTTGAATAAGCACTGGGAGGTATTAGGTCTTCTATGCTTCTTTTCTTCTGTAGTCAGATTGAAGAGAAATCTCCAGAAAAAGACAGAATTGAGTGGAACACCACCCCCACCAAACCACCTATGATTGCCATTATTTAGAAAAAAAAAAATTTAACCAGATGGAAGACATTTTCTGAAATGGCATATTTAGTTCTTGGAGGAAGAAACAAGGCAATCCCTGTAAGTGAGTGCCCATTAACTTGGAGGGTAAGGGAGATTCCACTTGACCTAGGGGTGAGTTTCTGTATGGTAATCTAATAGAGAAATAAGGGAGGAACTTTGCCTTAAGTGCAAATTAAATAGGAGCATCACAAATTTTCTTCTTTTTTAACTGACTGCATAAGGGTTTATATTCAGTTTGAGTCTCCAAAACTACACTTGATAGGATAGAGATTTGAATCCTGAGAGAAGAAATGCACTCATGTCACATCATGAACTCCCAGACTGCTGATGTTGAAGAGAATTTTAAGGGTCATTAACACTAAGAAGGAGTGCTCTCATATACTTCTTCTTTTGCTGGTTCTGCTTTGTTTGCTTCTTTTCTTCTTTCTTTGACAAAATGTTCATGTGCCTAAATTGCTTGTTTCCTTGCTTTCCTTAATGATGTATGCCTTGCTCCAAACTTCTGAGTATTTTGAGGGATTCAAACTCACACTCTTTCACTAACAGTCTTGTTACCTTGGATGTATCAGTTGTACTCTTGGAAAACAAATTCTTTTCATACAAAGACCAAATTGGGTTGAAAGAACTTTCAGATTCCCTTTTAGCTCAAATACAAGAGATTCTCCATGAAATAGAATTGTACTGTTCCTTTTTAAGGAAAACCCATTCTTACCTGATGCTGAAATTCTGGCATCCCAGTAAGCCAGGTAACAAAATTGTCTTGCAAAGTATTCAAGGACTTCAAGAGCCAGGGTATACTTTGGCTATGTTTCTCATATTAAATTTATTTTTGTATTCTAAGTGATTTTCATTTCTAGACAGCTCACATTCCACATGAACATGTTGTGTGACAGGCATATACTGATTAAGACCTATTTGGAGAATTCTTATTTTTCCTGATGGAAATCCAAATTTATTGATTGTTTTATTTCCTTCATAAGATATTGCTTTCTTGTCTGTGATGGATGGCAATTCTCCATACCACATCTCCCATCTGGACAGAGGGGAACACAGACAGTTCCATGTTTTGTAGACTAAGCCATTAGCTGTGACAGGCAGCTCCAAGCCCTCAGTGACCCTGTCATAGCCTTAACATGCTCAAACTGTGCAAGATTAGACATGTCTTAGCTGCAAGTTGATGCTTAAACTGATGGCTCAGTGGAAAGAACCTTTGAAAATGACAGGGCCATCTTGAAAGTTCTTATACAGGGTGGGCCCTGGAGAGATTTGAGAGCAGTACCAGCTGTCTGTAATGTGTGTTATCTCTCCAAATAACAGTGCAATAAGAAGTTCCGAGAAAAAAAAATTAAGACATAAATGTCTATTAGCTAAATAGAATGCATTTTTCCTCTTTCTTGGAATTTCTTGTGAAAATACTTATACTTTCACTAGGTGTTTGTATTTCACAGGGTACTTTCCCATGCACTCGATCATTTGATGCTTAAAATTTGCTCTTCGGAGGTAGATCTCGTGTTTTCATTATGTTACAAATGAGTGACAAGGCCTCATTTTCTTTGTTGCTTACTCTTTTAAGCTTAAGGGCATGGCTTCTAGTCCAGGCCTTTCAGTTTCACTATTCTGGGCTGCTCAGTTATCTAAGTTTATAGTAAGCCCAAAGACCAAGTAGTTATAACAATTTTGGCTTATTGAGGCCAGGTAGTTATAACAATTCAGGTTTATTGAGCTCTTGCTGTGTTCCATGCAATTCATGCAACTCTTACTTAATTTTCATAACAATTTAATGAAGACAATAGAATTATTATTGCCTTTATTTTGCTGAGAGATAAAACGAGGCTCAGGAAGGTTAAAGAACTTCTCAGGGTTTCATGTTAGTACATGACAGAGTTAAGGGTTCAACTCATTTAACAAAGTAGGAAGTATTATCTGTTATGTGTTATTGTAGGCAACCAGGGTCTTATCCTTAAAAAACACACATACACACATTAAGAGTAGAAAGAAATGAGTGAATTTGTTTACTGTGCTACTGCTAGCACCATGTGGCAAGGAGAAAGTATTGTTTTAAGCTTACGTCTTGTAAGGGGTTATAAAGAGCTGGTGTGGTGCTAGCATAAAGCAACATATCTACCGGTCCACTTGAATGTGTTCTGCTATTATTATCATCTACTGTTCCCCCAGGTAACTTTCAGCTGAATCCCTGGCAACACTGTCACCAATTTTTTTGGACATCACTCTTCTCTATAGATGAGACATGTAAGGTTGTAATAGAAAGACATTTCATAATTAGCGCCATTTATTCCTCATGTACTTCTGAAAAGAAGCTTATGGCTCTTAATAGAAGCCATCATTATTAAGTGATGGAGTGACAAAAACACCTGGATCGTAGTTGAAGACATGCAAGAGGAAGGAGATATGAGCAGTGGCATTTCTATCAAGAGTTTGGAGTGGGAGTAATTTCGAGCATTTCATAAGCACCGTGTGTATGGCTGTGGGGCTCCCAAAAAAAACACATGGCTTCTGTCCTCAAGGATCAAAAATCTACTAGCATTAAAATGAACAGTGAACTTGAGCATCCAATTTGGCTTTGAATTCGAGCCAGACAATAAGTGAAATGTGATGGATGGTTCAGTACCCATCTGCTAAGTGGAGTAGTGTCTGTTGTTCACAAAAGATATGCTTCTGTATCCGGCTAAATAATGATGACAAAGTATTATTTTATATCAATAATAGCCGACATTCTTTGAGGGTTCATCATGGGCCAGCTATTGCAGCAGGCAAAGGGCATGCATCATGCCATTTAATCCCCGTACGTATATTCATGGTGTACATCTAATTACCCTTCTTGTGAAAAATGAAGCAATGAAGGTAAGGAAGAGTCACCACGTGCATGCATACATAATATAAGGGGGGATATTCCTCAATGCAATTTTCACAAAGGTTTCATATCTGTCTTTGACAATGCCATCATACAAAACTTTGTGTCATTTCTGTCTTTCCTAACATTCCACATTTATTACACAATTTCTAAAGGTAACAATTATAGCCATTGTGCTTCAATATTGACATTCTTGCCCTAACAATTTAGAAGACACAAGAAACTCCCCTCACATGGGCTGGGTAGAAAACCTCCCTTTGTCAAACAACAAAATGAGCCTAAATAGGCACTTCATCATCTCTCTTTTTCAAGAGGAGAGGAGAGTTACAGGTAAAGGAATGATTGGCCTGAGAAATGGCAGGACTTTAGATCAAAGCCTCCAAGGTTCAGACACCCTCTATGTCCACTTCCAGGACTGGCTTCCAAAGATATCCTGGTATATGTCACAAACATGTTTAATATCAGTCCTGTTGTACCTGGAATTTAAGATGAGAGGGAAGAAAGATTAAAGACCTACATGAAGAGCCAGAGAGGACAAGATGAAGTTAGTTAGGCCAGTGACTGGTATCCTCCTTAATATAATCTGCTTCCCCTGCTCTGATGGCTAGTGCTGATGGCACTATCTCTGCCTTTTTTTTTTCCTGCGTGTTATTTTGTGGAGTCACAAAAGGACACACCTATTTTGTGGAGACATTTAGCTTTGATAGAATTCTATTCTTTCTGCATGAATGCATTTCTCACACATGCATACTTTCAAGAGCATGCTCTCTGAAATCACCTGGAATGTGTTTGGAACTAGGTATTTGTTCATTATCTATGTGCATATAAGTTAACTTCTGAATTTCAATTTCTTTAGTAAATCATAAACAGAGTTGACCACAAAGAGTGCTGCGTGTAGATTCACTGAAATCAAATATGGCTCTTCATATGACTGTCTGGTCCATAATGAGCAATAAATGTAGCTCTAATCATTGAACTTTGGGGGTCGTAATGTGTGCACCCAGCCAAGTTCAGCCACGTGCCTTCAATAAATGGACTAAAAGAGCTAATTGAAAGATAGAAAGCAGAAAATGGAGATTTATTCCACGAGCCCACATTGGGAAGAGAGACAGAGATCCATGAAATCCTCCCAATCTCTCTCTGGGGTCCTGAAGTGAGACTAAGGTTTAAATAGGGGTCAGAGAATATGTACATCTAAGGAGTCATGGCAAAGGTGTGGTCCTGCCTACCTTTGACCCATCCTTGTCTGTGCTTCAGTCTCATCCTCTAAGGTGGCTGACAAGTTGTTAGAACTGCAAAATCTCTTTTCAGAAGACAAGTTCCTTCTCTGTTTGGGGGCTTTTCCTTCTACCAGCAGTTAAGTTCCTGGAAAAATTGCAATTTCTTTGGGGGTCCACTGTTTCAGTATTCAGATTGATTGAGCAATGTAAGTATTTTCTTCACTTCTGCCAGGCCCTTTAGAGTCCTAGAAGTTTTTGTGTAACATTTTTTTGCACGTTTATATTGGTTCTTAACTGTTTAGAAAACAGAACAATCTCTTCGATCATCATCAAATTATTTACTTTTCATGCTCTACAATATTCACTATTTTAGGTTGAACTATCAGTGGATTTTAGTACACTGACAATATTGTGAAATTAGCATCACTATAGTTCCGAAACATTTACAATCATCCCAAAGTGAGACAACCTACCTGCTAATCCACCACGCACTATCTTTCACTTACCAGATTACTTACTTTTCAAATCTGGTTCTAATACCATGCCATTCCAGAAGCCTGAGGAGTTAAATTCTAGGTGGTAAAACTTTTCTTTTATTATTTAATTATTTTTATTTTTATTAATTACAGTTTATTCACTTTGTATCCCCCCTGTACCTCCCTCGGTCCTCCCCTCCCAACCCCACCCTCCCTCTTCCCCACCCGTGTTCCTCCCCCAGTCCACTGAAAAGGGAGGTCCTCCTCTCCTTCCTTCTGATCTTAGTCTATCAGGTCTCATCAGGGGTGGCTACATTGTCTTCCTCTGTGGCCTGGCAAGGCTGCTCCCCCCTCAGGGGAAGGTGAGCAAAGAGCCAGCCACTGAGTTCATGTCAGAGACAGTCCTTGTTCCCATTGCTATGGAACCCACTTGGACATTGAACTGCCATAGGCTACCCCTGTGCAGGGGTTCCAGGCCATTTCCATGAGTGATCCTTGGCTGAAGTATCAGTTTTAGAAAAGACCCCTGTGCCCAGACTTTGTGGATCTGTTGCTGTCCTTGTGGAGCTCCTGTCCTCTCCAGGTCTTACTATCTCCCACTTCTTTCATAAGATTCCTTGTACTCTGCCCAAAGTTTGGCTATGAGTCTCAGCATCTGCCTCAATACCCTGCAGGGTAGAGCCTTTCAGAGGCCCTCTGTGGTAGGTCCCTGTCCTGTTCCCTGTTTTCTCTCTCCTCCGATGTCCATCCTCTTTGCCTTTCTGAATGGGGATTGAGTATCTTAGCCAGAGTACTCCTTCCTGATTAGCTTCCTTACGTGTACAGATTTTAGTATGTTTATTCTATATTATATGTCTAGCATCCACTTATGAGGGAGTATATACCCTGTGTGTCTTTCTGCTTCTGGAATACCTCACTCAGGATGATCTTTTCCAGTTCCCACCTTTTGCCTGTAAATTTCATGATTTCCTTGTTTTTTATCGCTGAGTAATATTCCATTGTGTAGATGTACCACAATTTCTGCATCCATTCCTCCACTGAGGGGCATCTGTGCTGTTTCCAGATTCTGGCTATTACAAATAAAGCTGCTACAAACATGGTTATGCAGATGTCCTTGTTGTATACTTGAGCATCTTTTGGATATATGCCCAGAAGTGGTATAGCTGGATCTTGAGGAAGTGCTATTCTAATTGTCTGAGAAAGCACCAGATTGATTTCCAAAGTGGTTGTATAAGTTTACATTCCCACCAGCAGTGGAGGAGGGTTCCCCTTTCTCCACATCCTCTCCAGCATGTGTTGTCACTTGAGGGTAAAACTTTTCTTAAAAATCAGTAACATATTCCCAATCAGAAAAAAATAGATTTTTAATGTCCAAATGTTGTTTTATGTGAGAAGAGAGTGAAAAATCCAAAGTAATGAACTTTCTTTATGGTCATTACAGAAATTGATATTTACTCCTTATACCTTACATTATTTTCTTATCTTGTAACTGAAAGAGAAAGGAGACCCGTGTTTTTGAGTAAGTGAAAGGGTAGATTTTTCTAAATCGTCCTGTGAACAAGTGGTGAGAAAGCCAGGAGGAAGGTTAGCAGGTCAGCCTCTTTGCAGTCAATTTCTATCCTGACACATTCCAGGAGAGGAATTTCAGTCTTGGCAAGTACCAGATAACCCTCAGGGGAAACGTGGCCCTTTGAAGTTACTGATTGTCTGTCTCTGCAGCTGCTGATCAACTCACACCACCTAAACTGGAGGGGCCCCACTCACCGTCACTCAGGTTCAGCCTCGCTGAGCACCACATTGCAGTGGAACAATGCATATTAGCAACCCACCGCAGGCTGTGTGAGGAGCAGACTTCATGAGTCACCTATCCTGGAGAGAAGAGGGAAACGCCAGTTGTCTGTGTCTTCAAGAACTGGAGAGAAGGACAAGCAGTAAAGAGTATTCCTGGGTGAAAATGCTGTGGTATTTGGCGAATGGCTGTGAAGACTATGTGTGAGCCACTTTGCACTGTGGGCTCATGGGGCTACTTCTGGTGCCCTTGAGAACTAAAGGGCTAAGCAGGCTTCTTGGTGACTATTGTTTGATGCAGAATTTTTTTTTTTGGAGGGGGGCAAGTTATTGATGCTTTGGTCACTGTGCCATCATATTACAAAGTATAATTTCTTTTTAGAAAACAATGTGCTTTTTAGAGCAACCTTGGTAACAGCTTGTGTGTGTGTGTGTGTGTGTGTGTGTGTGTGTGTGTGTGTGTGCGCGCACGCAGGCATATTGATGATAAAACCTAATGTCCTGTATGTGTTCAAAGAACACTTTTTAGATCAATTATACTTCTAACCCATGCTGAAGTTTTTAAGGCCATAAAAGAAAGTAAATCAGGACTAAACTACTTGGGAAACCATACTTTGATTTGGTGGTTAATGAGGTTCTCATAATCCAGAAGTAAATACCTAGGAGGTGGTGACAGTTTCAGTTCAGTTTGATGGAAATGTTACAGGTTAAATCCATTAGAATCATCTTGAAGAGCAGGGATGTGCCTCTGCAGAATTCAGATTCTTAACATCACATGAAATACCTGACTCAATATGCTAACTTAAAAATTAATTAAAATGTGTTTAAGATGCAGATTTCTGGGTCCCTAAATCAGCAACGTTGCTAGTATTAGAAAGAAACATTTAAGCTGATAACCCTGAGTAGATTGATCTTGGATTTGAGAACAGAGAAATAGGGATCTCAGGAATTCTGGGGATGGGAACTGGAAAAGCCTAAATTGAGAGACAGAAAACTCTACTTTCCAACACGATTTTAGTCTTTTAACTGGTTTATTGAGGGCTAATGGACAGCCTAGCCTTGTATGATAACAGGATCAGAGTAAACTGATTATTCATAAAGTTATATGAGCAAGTTACACTAAAAATGAGTGATTATGAAATAGGGCTTCTTGCTCATTTCTGTTTATGCACACTTTCTACTTTACCAAGAGACTTAAATAAGTGGCCATTATCTGTTATTGAAAGCACATTAAGTGAAGTTCTTGGACAAGCTTTGACGGTTATAGCTTTAAGTTCATCCATGAGATTAAATTTGAAAAGTATTTATTATTGAAGGCTTAATAAATCAAAATTTCTAAAAGTCTCATGCTCAAAAGTATTTTGTTTTCCTCATGTTTGTTTGAATTGAGGAAGAATGAATTTTTACCTCCTATTCACAGGATAGGTGACTTAGTAGCTCCCACTAAATTTGCCCTTTCTGTTCCTGGAATAAAGTATTTATTAAAAATCAAACTGCATTGTGGATGGAAGTAGAATCATTTTTTTTTTTATTGCTGTAGTTAGATTGTTTCCTACAAATGAGCCTGAAATAGTCTAGTTTTAATGTCCTTTAAAAAAGAAATATTTCACACAGAGGGAACAGTTTCTGCACAGCTCAAGTCTTATTTTGGTTTATGTTTATATCAAAGCATTTAAAGCATCTAAGTAGCCTTTCCTAAAATCTGACCTCTAGCTAAGTGGAGGGAAGAGAGAAAGTGAAAGAGCCTGAGGTTTCTCTCCCTCCTTCTTTGTTTGCTCTTCAGGATATCCTGCATTCATTCTGTAGTCTCACATCTACCCATGCCCTATTTATATGTCCAGATGACATAGACCAGATTACACCTCTGTTTCCTGACAGACGGTGGCTCATGTTTTCTGAGAGGATTAAATGAAATTCCAGGACTGCCTTGGTGGCCCAAATCAAGAATGTGATCCCATCACTGTAATCTTGAGGTTTGTGTTCCAAACCCTCCGGGACTCCCTCTTCTTTATTCCTTCTCTGAGATGCTGACTTCTATTTCTTGGGACATTCCTTTGCTGATAACACATTTGAGGTGAGTTAAAATGTCCTCCTCCCACAGTCTCAGCTTCCTGTTCCTAAGGGTGAGTTACACAAATGGTCCTAAATAGTTCCAGCTGTTAGGGTTTCCCAGAGGATGCTCCTTACAAAGTGTTTTTCCCCCCTTTGGTAAGTCTGACTGCTTCTCATGAGGCTGCATGCTTTATCTGTGACAGACAATGCACATCTACATCTTCATGGTGTATTAAGCACTCTTTGAGATCACTCTTGACAATCGTATATCCAATATCATTTTCCCAGTTGTAATTGGAATAAACAAATAATGTGCCTAGTTCTTTTATTTTTTTCCTCCTGTGTTCCTCTCAAAGAGAGGTCCTCCTCCCTTTCCCTCTGACCCTAGCCTATGAGGTCTCATCAGGACTGGCTGTATTGTCTTCCTCTGTGGTCTGGTAAGGCAGCACCCCCCTGAGGGGGAGGTGATCAAAGAGCAGGCCAATCAGTTCCTGTCAGAGACAGTCCTTGTTCCAATTACTGTGGAAGCCACTTGGATACTGAGCTGCCATGGGCTACATCTGTGCAGGGGTTCCAGGCCATCTCTATGAGTGGTCCTTGGTTGGAGTATCAGTCTCAGAAAAGACCCCTGTGCCCAGAGTTTGTGGATCTGTTGCTGTCCTTGTGGAGTGCCTGTCCTCTACAGGTCTTACTATCTCCCAAACAAAGAAATGTGCCTAGTTCTTTTGTGCGTTGTTCTCAGTGTATTTAGGAAAATGTCTCTTCACTTCCTGAAAGACACACACTAGACAGGAACACACAGTGAGTTCAGGGGGCTGGGTGAAGAAGGTTGGGGCCAGAGAGGAAGACGAAAGGCTGACAGAACAATGAAGAAAGTGACCTCACAATTAGGCCAGAAAGCCACCTAGCCAGCAAGGGTGTGTTCAGGAGAGATGAAGAAGCCTGTACCGGACCAACTGTGAATTTCATAGGATAAGCAACCTGGAGAAAAGACTGCCAGAGATATCACAGAGAATTGTGTGATAGACCAGTAAATGATAGAGCAGACCAGAGGAAAACAATGCAAGAGAATGAGAGAAGGAAAAAAGGAAGGAGAGCAAACAAACGCAGGACAAAGAAATTAACTGGAAAGTCTCAGATAAGGAACCACTCTCCCCTGTGCCTCAAACGAATCTTCAAAATCACTAGTATCTAACCACTTTAAAGCCACAGAGGCCATCCTTGAAGACTTTGATGGCAGAATGCTTTCCTGCAATTCAGGAAAACCCAAGTTCAATCGCCAATACCCCAGATGGTGGGTTTGGCCATGCTAGGTCAAGTGGACAGCATTCCACAACTTGGGTCTGGTTTCCTGGCCTTAGAACTAGTTCCCAGTACTTGGGAAATGCAGGAAAGAGGATCAGGAGTTCAAGGCAATCCATGACTATATATGGAATTGAAGGCTTGACTGGATTACATGAAACCCTATTTCTCCCCAAAGTGAAAAAGAAAAGAAAAAGAAAAAGGAAAGAAAGAAAGAAAGAAAGAAAGACAGACAGACAGACAGACAGACAGAAAGAAAGAAAGAAAGAAAGAAAGAAAGAAAGAAAGAAAGAAAGAAAGAAAGAAACTGCCCATGCACAAGTGAAAATATACATGTCCCTTCTTTCAATGTATTTTGAAATTTTGGAATAAATTCTATTACATTTCAGAGAAGGAAACCGGATGATTTTGCAACATGCTTGAAAACCATGAAAAGAGCTGAGTAAAATGCTTTGCTTTAGTGAATCCCAAATACTAGAGCTGGATAATTGTCATAGATTCATGCTTGTTAAAATGTTATGTTCTTCGTAGGCAGTAGTGGCGCACACCTTTAATCCCAGTACTCAGGTGGCAGAGGCAGGTGGATCTCTCACTTCAAAGCCAGCCAGGTTTATTGTTGAGAATATAAACATGTTCTTGTTTTGGTCCCAGGTATGGGATATGGGACCAATTCAGATGATCGACAGAAGCAAACCATTTGCCTCATGCAGGCTCTGAGAGGAGCTCTTTGCCAGCTGAAGATAGTTTAAATCTGAGGACCCTGGAGAGAGAATAAATGCCAGAGCCCAAAGAGTGTGGAGGAGTTCAGAGAAAAAGCAATATGGTTGCTGATTCTCCCCATCCCTGTGGCTCCTGTTGATGTTGATACAGTGAGACAAGAAGTTGGAGATCTCCTGAAACAAGGACAGGACTAGCTCAAAGGAACCCAATGACCCTAACCATCAGGAAGCAGCTAAGAGAACTGTGCTCCTCTCTCCCACTAATCCTTTCTCTCTCTTACTGGGTGTTGGAAGGGATTTGTATGAAGTAAGGAGAAATATAAAAAAATGTAAATAAAAGTTTTTTTAAAGTACCCCAACAGTCTACAGAGTGAGTTCCAGAACAGTCAGGGCTACACAGAGAAACCCTGTCTCGAAAAACAGATAGATAGATAGATAGATAGATAGATAGATAGATAGATAGATAGATAGATAGATAGATAGAGCATGATCTGGGGCTGAGATATGACTCATTGGTTAGGAGCATTTATTGCTCTTCTAGAGGACACTGATTAGATTCCCTACACCCATATGGTGGCTGGCAACCTTCTATACCTCTACTTCCAGGCTTCTGCAGGCACCAGACATAAATCAGGCATACATGTAGACAAAACACTCATCCACATAAAAATAATGGGATATGCTAGTGATCTCAGTGCTGGGTAGAGGTAGGAGCATCCATGGAGCCCAACCTAACTTATGCAATGATTTCCAGGTTGTATTTGAGGTTCTGTATCAAAAAATTAATTGGGCCTGATCCAGACAGACACCCAATGTTGACTACTTTAAGCTAAGGTTAGTGACTTTCCCATAATGAGTATTGTATATGGAAGAAGAAAGAGGAGAGGCCTTCCAGGGGTGATTCCTGCACCTCAACCAGGTACTCAACATCATCAACCATGAATAATGTTAAAGGGGGAAAGGTCAGAAAAAATTCATCAGAGGAGTAGTCTATAACTATACTCTTCAATTATCAAGTAATAGTAGTAGTAGTAGTAGTAATAATAATAATAACAACAGAAAAGCCTGAGAAATTGCTGTAGCCAATAAGAGCTTAAGGAGATGTGACATCTAAATGAACAGAACAAGTAAAAACAAAAAAAATGTGAATAAAATATAGACTATAGGTATAATAACATACCACTAGTAGCTCACAACTCATAACAAAGGTATTTACAAAGCTAAGATATTAATAATGGAGTAAAGTGACAAGCATTGATGCAGCTCACGGGCACAGTGCTTAGCCTCAAGTTCCATTCATAGCACTAGAAAGAAATTGCTTTTCTTTGGCTTGATCCAATCCACCTGAAATGTTTGCACTGTGTACAAGAGAGTATTAGGCTATGTATGAAGCCCCATTGTAACATAACAAAAAGTATGAGAGCCTGAGGTGGGGAATGTGGGAACTTTCTGTTCTTCCTCCCATTTTTTTTTTCTAAATCTAAAGCTATCATGAAGTATGAAATATTTTAAAAATATTTTTTGGATGAATGTTTTCATACTCCCTGAAATTCCACACCCATACTTCAATTTCTTTGCCATACTTGTGGCCCTAGCTCCAAATGCAAAACAGGTCCCTAGCACTGAGTTTTCTGAGAGAACTCTATGCACGCAGCCTCAATGATCAGTGTGCTTTGTGTTTGTATATAAAGTCAGGCATGGTGGCTAATGCCTATAATTCCAGCATTTGGGATATTGAAGTAGAGATTGCCTGAGATCCTGTCAAGGAAGGAAAGAAATAAAGGAGCGAAAGAAAGAACAAGGAAGTGAAAGGAAGAAAAGAAGAAAGAAGGGAAAGAAGGAGGGATGGAAGGAAGGAAGGAAGGAAGAAAGGGTTAGTGGGTGGGTTACCATACAACCTCCTGCATTGTACCACCACCCTGGCAGAGAGCATAAGCTCTCACTACCTGGGCCTGCTTTTAGAAACCTAGACTTCTGTCCTAGAATGTGCTAAGACAGAAGTAGGTTTTAGTCACCTTCTTGCTCTCCTATTGCCACTCACACCAATACTGATAAGACAAGACCTCTTTCTCATCCCTTCCTCCACCTGCACTCTGTTCATTGGTTCAGAAAGGCTAGGCTGCCAGTCCATGCCAGAAACATGAGTATACACATTCCTTTTACTTTATTACCTCAGGTGAAACTGCATCAGTGAAAGAACAGTACTGAGTAGACTTGTCTTTGGCAGGAAGATTACTTTGGAGGAGAGTTGAGATCCAGAAATAGTTGATGCTGACACTAAATTGCAGAATGTACTTTCTGCTCTTTGATGAGCATTTCTGTAAGAACATCCTTCAAAGTAAGGGCAATTGAGTCTCACTGGAGTAAGTGTGTGAATCTGGTGTCTGTCTCCTGCTAAACCAGATGCTAGAATGTGAATGCCAGTGGCACCATACACCCTTATGTAGGCATTACCTCGCTTCAGACAAATGTGGGTTTGGTTCATCTCTTTTTCTTCTGGCTCTCTGAGTTTCTTAACAGTGAGACCTGGGCAAGTCACCTAGCCATCATAGAACCTGAATTTCTTGGTCTGTAAAATGAGGACACCAAAACAGAGTTGCTCTGAGATTAAAAGAACTAGTGAACCCATCCCACAGGAAAGATGCCTACTAGGTGACAGTCTTCATCAGTGAAGGGCTACAGCTTAGAACCAGGATAGAAAACTTTCACTAGTAACTGTCTTCAGAATGACCTTGGAGATGCTGGTTGCCTAGAACCCACTAGCCTTCCTACATAATACATGAGAATTAGTTCAAGAATAAAAGCTTCTCTTGGGAGACTCCTGGAAGAAGCTTCGTGGAAAATGATGGTTTTCCAAGGTGATACCCCACACGAATGTCACTTCTTACCCTCTTTTCAGGCTCCCAGAATGAAGGGGGTTCCTAAGAAGAGGTTTCTAGAGAAGAACAGCTCTGGAAATTTAGCCATGCTTTCTTTAGCTGTTTGGAGGTGCATATAGTATTCTTTGAGTTA
The DNA here is from genome assembly GCF_030254825.1 of Meriones unguiculatus. Lineage (NCBI taxonomy): Eukaryota > Metazoa > Chordata > Mammalia > Rodentia > Muridae > Meriones > Meriones unguiculatus. Next base: position 121,876,624 of record NC_083369.1, read on the forward strand.
GAATGTATGCTGATGTCACTCTAGACTTTGCGCTCAGGGCCTTGGGAGCCAGGGGCAACAGCACACATCTGCCTGCCTTCCCAGGTGCACTTCTGAGTATGCTCTGATGGAGTTCTGTTCTGTTTTAATGACCATCAGAACTGAAGAGGCCTACTCTTTCCTTTTTTTTTTTTTAGATTGTGCAGCTGAGGACCAGATGACGTCATTGAAAACTGGGGGATTGAGCGGGGGCTAGAAGCAGCTGTTGCCACAGGAAACAAGGCTTCCCTGCTTAGGGAACACGCTGCTCCTAATGGTTCTGTGAGGGTGGAGGTAGATCCAGAATGGCAGCTGTCCTTTACCCAAATCTTTCTTTGTGTACCCAGAGGTTAGGCTGAATTGTGAGTGACTAGACTGTAGATTAGGAAATCATGAAGAACAACTCCAAAACAAATTCTTGGGCTGTAAAATCTTCATTCAGATTGCTCTGCATGACATTTTTCTACAATTTGTCTCTTTTCTCTTTATGGATAAGAGCCTGTGCCAAAGAGCTCATCCTGTGGTGAGTGTACCATCCCTTGCCCAGACTGCTTGAAGATGCTCACCATTTCAAAGGGCTGAGTAACAAAAGGCCTTGCAGGGCTTGTGGCTCATATTCTTTACCTCTGCTGAGTTCCACTTTGAAGAGAGAGATATTAAGCATCTAATCTCAGGGGTAAATTCTTAAGCCAAAGGCTTGATAATTTAAACTTAGGTCCCAGTTTCAGGTTGAGTATAGGGATTTGACGACAGGAGAATTTTGCTAGATACTTGAGAACTCATGATATTTCTCCAGTGCCTTGCTTCTGTAGACAATACTATGCTTATTTGGGAACTACACACATACATCCATGTTATTTTACCCATATCCCAAACTTCTGGTCCATCATACCACAGTCATAAAGTCCTGGAACCAAAGAAACCCTTAACAGATGTCTGAGGATAAAAACAAAGTGACCATACAGGTCACATATTGTTGTAGTTAAAAAAAAATATTGTGGCTCACTTACCCCACTTCCTGCTCGAGTGATAGTGCCCAGGCAAAGTGGCTCCTGGGGTTTTCTTGGCTCTTTTTTTTTTCCTTCCTGATTGGTATTTTCTGCTTCTCAGTAAAACCTCAAATACTTCTTCCAGAAATTCATGTCAATCACCATTTATTGAGCACCTACTGGGTTCATTGTCCTGTTCCAAGCCCTGGAATTAGAACATGATATTACAGGAACATATGCCCACCTGGACCTCCTCCATCTGGAGATAAGTTCTAATGCTGTGGGAGTCTGGCTGGGAAGTAGCTTCTGTCTCCCAGTGTTCCACAGGAAATGTTAGGATGGGAGCTGTGGGTTTGTGTGGCCTCTTAAACTTCCATTCTTGTTAATTTGCTTTTTTTTTTTCTGAAACACACCCAGCAGTATCCAAAGTGGGTCTAAGCTTATGTTCAAAGTTGCATGTTGAAACTTTGTTAGTTTTCAACAACAAAACCCTTTTTTCAAAACCCCTCTCCTATTGGTATACAGCTTCCTCTTAACACTGCCAGTTTTCTTGAAATGTTTGTCGGCTGTTCCTGATAGAATCACTTCAAATGAAAATGCTTCATTCCTGAGGATATTTTCTTTACAGCCAAGCAACTGTAACTAGCGACATTCCCCCTACCAGGCTGTAGTGACTATAGATCTTTGATACTGCTGAATGACTCTGCCAGGGGTTCCAGTGTGCTTTTATACAAGTGAATTGCATGATTCAAATAAATCGGGCTGTGTTGCTCCTGTACCCCCCTACCCCCAACTCAGTGTATTACTCCCCATAAGCATGAGACCTAAAGTCCAAAGCAGCTGGTCATTCAGCCAGCCATCTGCTTAACATATATACAATCAAGTTGGTCTACCTTAACCAACTGGTGGTCGAGCTTGATTGAAAACCATGTGATGAGTTTTGCTACAGGAATTTCTGTATCAGTCTGGCTTGGCTAGACCAGGTACTTTGCTCTACCTGGAAAATAGTGTGGGGGAGGGAATGGATTTTATTTTTGCTGTCAGAATTTTGTGAGTAGAAAGGAATGCTTTATAAATACACTGCTGAGTGCTGCATTTACTCATCTAAGGATTTGGATATTAGCTCTAGTCCCAGGGTTGAAGAAGTTTACATTCCATCCTCAGTGCCTGGACAGGTCCCCACCTGGCTCTGAGGCATCGTGGCAAGTGCCATAATAGCGGCAAGAACAGAGCATGCCGTATGAACCAAGGAAGGAAAGTTCACTGCTACTTGTGAGGGGAGAAAGCCAAGAAAGGCTGCTCAGAGGAGGTGATATTCGAGCTAAGTCAGGTGGAAAAGCTATTCTAAGCAAGGGGAACTGTGTGAGCAAAGGCATTCGAGGTATTGAGGGGAACCTTGCCTGGGAAGTGGGAGAAAATTAATGACATAAAGAGCACCTTGTTCTAGAATGGTCCTTTCTAACTGTGATCCAGTCGTTAAGACTGAATCACATCCTGGTCAGCATTTCTAGGTGAAGCACTATGTGGCAACTGTAGATCACTTGTTCCTTTAGTGTCAGAGGTTGGTATGAGGCCACCTTCCCTTAAATGGTGGCAACACCTGTAGCAGCCAAGGACAGCAGCTTTGTGGGAGAGAGGAGTTAAATCTGAGAGGATTTATTTTGGTCCCATTAAAAGAGGTCTTTTCTGAGCAAGACTTAACAAGAGGGAAACTCCTAATGAACTCCTGAGTGTCACCAATGTGTTCAGGATTGGCTTGCAAAGCCAAAGAAATGAAAAGAAAAGGAAATCAAAGGGTCCTTCAAAAGAAAAGAGGTAGACAGTAATGGCTATGGAGTTTGGACTTGCCTCTGTCCTGATTGGCAGGCTGGAATTACAGCTTAGCTGTGTTTGAAGGGCAGTTCCCCTCTAATGCTATTATTGATACTAGATTCTTTTTTTTTTCCCACAGAGAGAGTTATGTGAAGGAAGAAAGAAAATATTTGATCTCTGATTCACAGGCATGTTGAATGGCCCATGCAGCTGCTTTATTTTTGAAGGAAACTTCCCCTTTCTTTCTTTCTTTCTTTCTTTCTTTCTTTCTTTCTTTCTTTCTTTCTTTCTTTCTTTCTTTCTTTCTTTCTTTTTCTTTTTTTTGTCTCCTCAAAATATCAAAGAAAGTAATGTAAGATTTTTGTCGCTAACTCTGTGCCTTTCACATGCCTTTATCTTCCAAACCTTACAACCCTGCTGCTCCCTTACCATAGTGAGGAGGGGAATGTCAACCTGTAGTCTGCAGAGTGTGAAGCATCGAGGGCCAGCACCTACAAAGGGATGACAGGTGACTCTGCTCAGTAGCTTCATTCTACTTGCTGCACTGTGCCTGTCTCACCTCAGGCAAGGCAAAGATCTGAGAGCATGAAGCTAGTAGGGACCATAGAGAAAGAACACCAAGTCCAACTTGCACAAATTGGGAAGTGGAGGCCCACAGCGTTACTCTCTGTGGACCTGTTTATGGTCACTACACTACCTTTGGAGTCAAATCCAGGATTCATATTCGGGTTTCTCTCTTAGTCTTTTTACCAGCCATAGGTTGTGGTCTCTCTTCCTGTACCTTTCCCTGTCGGGAGCAGGGGATAATTCTGGAAAGAGAGGGAAGTGAGTGCCATCTTTGCTACAGATGCCAAAAGGTGTAGAAAAGAGATATGGCCCTCCTTGTTGTTCTTTTCTCTGATTTGAACTGTGTCTCTCTCTCAGTTTACATTTTTAGTCAGCCAGCTTGCTACCTATGTCATATGCCTTGTTAGAGATTCAGTGAAGTCACCAAGTGGCAGATAAGATTCAAAGCCATGTTATGAGACCAAAACTGCCCCTTGCAACAGGTGAGGTCCTCAAATTACCAGAATCAGGCATGGTGTAGGTATTGCCTCCTCCATGAAGCATTCCCTCATATCCATGTAAGTTGTACAGATCTTAGTTTAGCCCTTAAACTACTGAAAGCCATTATTTCTCTCTCCCTTCCTGGGACATGAGATCATTGGGAACAGCAGCCATTTCTCTAAGGCATAGACAAGGTCTAGGCCAAAGTAGACAATGCATGTTTTTGAGCTATTGAGACTTCAGGTTCTCATCCTAACAAAATTTGATGCTTATTTCCTCAGCAACTCAATCATTCCAAGTAAAGCAATGGGCAAGCAATATGAGTTTTTATTTCACTTGCTGGACATGATACTTCCTGCCATTGCTGACCCAAATCCTGAACAGACACTGTCTGTGATGTTTGCCTTGTGTGAGCTAGCTTAGTCCTACAATTTCTTTCTCTCAGTGTCTGTGACAAGAGTGTTCAGGAAGCAGAGTAAAGGTGTTTTTGACAGATGTTATGTTGTACTAAAAGGCTGGGCTTTGATTCTTTTCTGCTTCACTTGAGCACCTATAGGAAAGAGACGTTTTCCAAGGTAGGTGTAGAAGAACATGGAGATTATGAAGCTAGAGTTTCAGGTCAGAGTATTTTTATATCTTATCCAAAGATGGCATCACCACTTTAACTTTTCTCGGAAATGGGCCATGAAAACAAACGTGTGCTTACCTCAGATAGGGCACAAAGGATAGACTAAAGAAACAGTTACACTCAAATATATCTTGGTGGGCCAATGAGGTTTGTTGGAGTTGCTTAGAACGTGGGTGGGGAGTTGCCTATAGGAGCCAGGGCAACTTGACAGTGGCTACACTATTAGTGAAAAGTCACCCTTCCTCACACTGCAACAAGGGTTGGGTTCCATGCCTTTGGTGTACTTTGAAATATCCCCTCCTCTCTATGATGATGTTAGTTGACTCCAACCTGTGAGGGTCTCATTTGAGTAATCTTCACTTCTCTAATTTTAAGATGGAAGTGGCCATGCTAGGTCAAGTGCACAGCATTTCACAACTTCGGTCTGTTTTCCTGGCCTTGGAACTAGTTCCACGGGACTAGTCCCTTCTATTCAAATGTCGTGCTATTTCTAGAAGGTATGTATCTTGAGGAACCTGCCTGAATTATTTGATGTATTATTTTTGGCTTAGATACATTCACCCCAGAACACAATAAACATAACATTTTCTTTTTGCTCTGGAGCCAAAACTGTACAAGGTAGCCATTCCATCTTTAATTAAAACAAAAGGATGAAATCTGAAATACTGTGGAACCTGAAGCTTTTGAGCTGGGACAGAGTTCCATAGGTAAAAACTCCCTACACAGGACCCCATCTAACAGCTTTCAGTAAAACATACAAAATTATTTAAAACATCATATAAAAATAGAATCGGGCTATCTATAGAAGTTATATCTGAAACACATTAATTTTGAATTTAGAGAGATCTCATATAAATGCAGATATTCCAAAAATCTTAGGAAAATCTGAAATTTGAAACACATAAGCATTCTCAGTTTATTGGAACTATAGTAGGAGGGACAGCTAATAATGAATCACTGGAGACAAATGGCTTGCTTTTGAATTCTTACTGGCCCATGTCCATCATTCTCAATATCTGATGCAAATTCAAAGCTTTTCATAAAAATTAAAAATATAACTAAAATTTTGGCGATATGAATGAAATGTAATATCAGAATTAATAGGAAAAATAACTGATGTTCAGGCCTTACCTCAGAACTATCTCCTCAAAATGTTACGGATCAGGCCTTAACTAAATATTAAAAAGACTTCACTTGAGTTTAGTGTGTAATGCAAACTATAGGTCCAGGGAGAAGGTGGTTATGCCACTTTCTCATTGTGTATCATTCAACCCAAGCTGGCTTCCAACTGAACAGCATAGCCCAGGCTGATTGTAAACCCATGACTCTATCCTGCTGTCCCTTCTCCCTCAGTACCAAGATTACAGGCATGAACATCACATCTGCTTAATGTCTGCAGTGCTAGGCAATCACACCCAAGGCTTCACACCAACACTCCACAACTCTGTTCCATTACAAAGGCCTCGAAATAGTGCTGTCCCTTTGAACTAGAGTTCCTAGAATTTCTCCCAACTCTGCGATGGACAGTTCAGAACACAACAGATTCTGAGAGAGGTACTCATTCTGCTGTGGTTTGGAGATTTGCTTCCATCTCCATTCTGTGTGAGTCCACATCAAACATGTAGATATGAAGTATCTGGGTGAAACAACTCTCCCTCTGGGCTGTTTCTTTCATAACCTGCAGACACTAGTTTTTCTTTGACTTCATTCAACACAGTGGGTTATTCCTTACAGTTCCAGAATATCACATATGATATGATTCCAAAGTGTTGCATTCTAGATAGCTAGGCCATATATCTGTGAATGGTATGTCTTTGATAGGTGACTCCCATACTTTTATTTCCTTGTTCTGAATCAAAGGGTGGGTACCTGGTCGAACCTGATCTTTGACTTTGGAACTTTTGAATTCTGGGCTTTACCCAGAGAACTGTCAGTGGAGTGGGCACTGTGATTTAATAACCTGAAGTCATTCTGGCAGTAGTTCTGTGTAGTGAAATAGGCCAATTAAGTGAAAACAAGTCAGCCAATAACTGAAAACAAAATGATAATTTATATGACTGAGAATGCTTGCAGAGTCCCTCAGCAAAGCACAGCACTGTAATTTAGGATGCTGATAACCAACTTATACCAATGCATCTGCTTAGCCATTAGTGAAATGAACTTAGCCCAAGCCAGTGGAACCAGATTTGTGGGAAGATGTTGATGGGTGGCTTGGGTAAGTTTGCTTAAAATTTTATGGTAAGCTCCTATTTTCTCCTATTGTCATAACTAAAGACTTGGTTGATGTATTTAGCACAAATCATATAAGTACTCAGTAAATGTTATCTGTCAATCCCCAGTAAGATCATGACAGTGACTAAGATTGATTACTCTCGTTCTTCAGTCACTGGGCAATATCTGTTTTCTTCACTCCTTGAAAAAGCTTGTTTTGGTTTGCCATTTGCTCCAGTTGAGAATATGGGATACAAAATGTGCTGTCACTTGAGATTTTGATATTAGCCATTCTGACAGGTGTAAGATGGAATCTCAGAGTCGTTTTATTTGCATTTCTCTGATGACTAAGGACGTCGAGCATTTCTCTAAGTGCTTACCCACCATTCCAGATATCTCTGTTGAGAATTCTGTTTAGCTATGTACCCCATTATTAACTGGATTATTTGGTTTGTTGGCATTTAATTTCTTGAGTTCTTTATATAATATGGATATTAGTCCTTTGTCAGATATAGGAGTGGTGAAGCTCTTTTCCCAATCAATAAACTGCATTTTGTTCTATTGCTAGTACCCTTTGCTTTACAGAAGTTTTTCGGTTTCAAGAGGTTCCATTTATTGATTGTAGATTTTAGACAAGAACTTCAAGTCTATGAAGAAAGAAATTGAAGAAGATACCGGAAAATGAAAGATCTCCCATGTTTATGGATTGGGAGGATTAAAATAGTAAAAATGTCCATCTTACCAAAGGCAATCTACGGATTCAATGCAGTCCCCATGAAAATACCAACAAAAATTTACATAAACCTTGAAAGAACAATTTTAAACTTCATATGTAAAACAAAAGAAAACAAAAACAAACTAGCTAAAACAGTCCTATTCAATAATAGAACTTCTCTCCATACCTGACCTCAAGCTATACTACAGAGCAATAGAAATAAAAGCTGCATGGTACTGGCATAGAAATAGGCTGGTTGACCAATGAAATCAAATTGAAGATCCAGCAATGAACCCACATACCTATGCACTCCTTTGACAAAGGAGCCAAAACCATACAATGGAAATATACAGCCTCTTCAACAAATGGTGCTGGCCTAACTGGATGACTACATAAATAAACATGCAAATAGATCCATATTTATCACCCTGCACAAAACTCAAGTGCACGTAGATCAAAGGTCTCAACATAAAATCAGATACATTAAATCTGGTAGAGGAGAAAGTGGGGAGGAGCATTAAAGTCATTGGCACAGGAGACAATTTCCTGAACAGAACACCAGCAGCTCAGGCTCTAAGATTTATAATTAACAGGACCTTCTGAAACAGGTGTATAAGTTTTAAATACTGGCCCGGACTTCAAAAAGGTATATGTGACATGGAACACCAGATAGCTGTACATGACCTATGAATCATCTACATAGCTCTTTTCTTAACTTGATGCATACAAATATAATAATAAAAGTCAAGTTTTAAATGAGCAGATTCACAAACAGAACCCATATTCCCCCCTATTGTTGAGGAAATGCTGAGGATATACAAGAATGGTTCACCCACATTTGGGATAATCCTTGTTGGGCCTTTATGTAATGGATTCTTAAAGGACCCACTGTGTGGTAGCCTGCCTAGAGGATCACCTACATTGGCAGCCTCTTCCTCCATGGCCCTAGAATCAGGAACCTGTTTTCTATAACCTCATCTCCTTTGACTTGTGTGAGCCATGTCTCAGTTTTCAAACAAGGCTGAGTTCAATATTTCAGTCTGATTTGATCTTTAGCTATTCTTGGAATGTCGAGAGTCAGCTGAACAAATGACAAACTTGTGTCATTTGTTGTTTTTAAAGGTTTATTTTACTTTTAATTGTATGGTTGTGGTGGTGGTATGTTTATATATGTGTGCTCATGTCTTTATGTAATTCTGAGACAGATTTTTCTCAGAGCTCACCTCATTTGGCTAGACAGGCTGACCAGAGTACCTGTCTTGGAGCCCTCAGCACTGAAGTTACAGGCACATGCTATCACAATCAGCTGTGGATGCTGAGTATCGAAATTCAGGTCCAATACTGCCATGGCAGGCAGGTTACCCACTGAGTAATCATCCCAGCCTTCAGAGATACTATTTCTTGCATGTCACAAAGTAGATAATGTCGTCCTCCATTGAACAGGGAAGTCTTCATGGCTTGGATAGATGAGGTAGTTTTTCCAAGATTGCCCACCTATAAGATATTCAAGCTGAGATGAACCCCATCAAACCTTTGCTGTTTCTCCTATACCACGCTTCATCTGAGATTAAAACAAGCATTATGCAGGATGAGAATTTGCCATCGATTCTCTGCTCCCAGGAACTTTCCCCTGGTTTCTTGAACAGTTTTGCCAGCACAGCTGTCAATGCTTGGGTACTCCAGAGTTCTTATTGTACACTGGCCACTCCTCCAACCTACCTCATCCTCCAGGACGGCTGAGAAGCTTACAGAGCTTACTGACACTTGCACGCCCAAACTAAGTAATTTTTTTTTCCTCCGCAGGAACAAAAAGGTAAATCAAACTATACTCAAAATAGAATGTAGGGAAAGAAGGAGCTGGGGGAATCTTTCTTCAGTCTCTGATCCTCCCTGGCCAGTTCCCATCATGTCTCATTGCCTATAAGGTATAATCTTTTCATTGCTTTGCATACTGGTGATCCATGCCCCCAATGGAGTTGAGAGCTTACTTGTATTTAGTTGTTCACTGCCTTGCTGTGCCTATCAATTTCTTCATCTGCTTCCTCAGTTTCCCTAGCCTTGTTAGAATTGTTTCAGGCGTTTGCGTAACCAATGGAGGATTGCCATCCAGTGGTACATATGGGGAATTGCATGGCTCCCAGAAAGGAAAAAAAAAAAGTTGCTTGTTTCCCCTTTCTTTTCTAAAGATCCCATCAGTTCCGTTTGAGAGATTCGTTTTTTCTTGGCTCACTGCCCATTAGAAGCAGGGCAGGAAGTAAAACAGAGAAATAAAAAACAGTCCCCACCCTGGTTCTTCTCCCTCATCTCTGAGTGGTTTTCTGGGAGAAGAGTAACTGCTCTCCTTAGGTATTTATGGTTCGGACCTGCTTAGATCTGCAAAGGTGCCAGTGCAAAAGAGCAGTTCACCACATATTAGGTATGAACATAAAAATAAATAAAATTAATTTACTCCCCACAAAATCTCAACCTCACTAGTACTCAATGAACTGCAAGTTAAACTTAACAATGGAAAATATATTTACACATGGAAGTACCTGAGAATTAGAATAAAAATTCCCAGGGCTGAAGAAGAGTTGGTTGAATGCATATTTTCATTCACTATTGTCAGAAGCCACAACTTACTCAGCCTTTTTTGAGAAGATGTTCAACAATGCGATGAAGAAAATAAAACTATGTATGTGCTTTGACCCTGCAGCTTTGCTAGCACACATTATCACTTAGAAAAGCTCAGATACAGACACTGGTGGATACAGATAGGAAGCATCCCGTAATAGTAGAATCAAAGCACAAGCTTGGAAAATTTCAATTGTGCAACCTAATTTAATGCACAATCATAGATTAGATTTATTGCTTAGGTTATTATCCAGAATCATGTTCTTATCAGTTATTTAAGGATTTAAAATTCTAGGGAAAGTATTAGTCTGTCTTTCTGTCTCTCTCTGTCTCTCTGCCCCTTCTCTTTCTCTCTGTCTCTCTGTGTTTGTCTCTGTCTCTGTCTCTGTCTCTCTCTGTGTGCGTATGTTTGGAAAATTAAAGAAACAAAATTAACAGCATCCTTACATTATAGCATTTCTCAATCTTTATTTTTTTCTTATAAAACAAAATACTTATTTTTTTCATTTTTATTTATTTTTTTTACAATTTATTCACTTCATATCCCAATTGAAGCCCTCTCCCTCATCTCCTCCCAGTCCCTCCCTCCCTCTTCTCCTCTATCACCTTCCCCTAGTCCACTGAAACAGGGAAGCATCCTTCCCTACCATCTGACCCTACCTTATCAAGTCTCATCAGGACCTTCTGGATCCTCTTCTTCTGTGTCCTGGCAAGGCTGAACTACAAGGGGGAAGTGATCAAAGAGCAGGCAACAGAGTTCATGTCATAGGCAACCTTTACTCCCCTTACTCTGGAACCCACATGGAGATGGAGCTGCCAATCAGCTACACCTGAGCACGAGGTCTAGGTCCTCTCCATGCATAGTCCTTGGTTGGTGCATCAGTCTCTGCAGGACCCCCTGGGCCCAGATTTTTGGCTTTATTGGTCTCTTTGTGGAGCTCCTGTCCACTACAGGTCCTTCTCTCCCCTGCTTCTTGCATAAGACTCATTGTACTCTGCCCAAAGTTTGGCTGTTGAGTCTTGGTATCTGCTTCAGTCCCCTCTATGGTAGGCTCCTGTTCTATTTTCTCTCTTCCACCGCTTCTAGTGTCTATCCTGTTTAACATTCTAAATTAAGCATCCATCCTAGGGTCCTCCTTTTTGTTTAGCGTCTTTATGTCTGTAGAGTTTAGTGTGGTTATCCTATATTATATGGCTAATGTCCGCTTATAAGTAAGTGTATACCGTGCATGTCTTTCTGGTTCTAGGTTACCTCACTCAGGATGATCTCTTCCAGTTCCATCCATTTGCCTGCAGATTTCATAATTTCCATGTTTTTAGTAGCTGAGTGGTATTTCATTGTGTAGATATATCACAATTTCTGTACCCATTCCTCCATTGAGAGACACCTAGGTTGTTTCCAGATTCTGGCTATTAGAAGCAAAGCTGCTATGAACATAGTTGAACAAATGTCCATGTTGAATGACCATCTTTTCGGTATATGCCCAGGAGTGGTATAGCATGATCTTGAGGTAGTCTTATTCCCAGTTTCCTGAGAAAGCACCAGATTGATTTCCAAAGTGGTTGTACAAGTTTACACTCCCACCAGCAAGGGAGGAGGGTTCCCCTTTCTCCACACCGTAACCAGCATGTGCTGTCACTTGAGTATCTCAGACTTTAAAAAACAGTAAAATACATAGACCATGACTGAACTGATATAATATGTAAATAGCAATCACCTCTACAATAGAGAATTGTTGGTGATTTCAATATTTTCCTCATACTGTTCTACATTCTTTTTTCATAATGAGTTTGTAGTAACTTTTTTGCAATAGTTTTTGCAATGCTGAGCATGGAACCAAATTTCACCTCATCTATGCCTTCACTTTTAAATTTATAGTCAGAAAAACACGACAGAAAATTTAAAACTGGTCTAGGAGGATGCTATACAAACTCATATGACTGGTGGCCACCAATGGAAGTATGAAAAACGTATATTCCAGAGTTACAAAGTTAGAGTTTCAAAAGACATTGAAGTACATCTAGGGTCTATTGTATCAAAACACCAGGTTCCTTGATAGCCAGGCTGATGTTCGCAGTGAGTCTCCACCATATCTAGTATCTTATTTTAATTGACCTTATGCCAGTCTGTTGTAGCTCAAGTTCTTTCCTATGGCACCTTTGGGTCTCTGCGAGATATGCCCAGTAAGGTTGATGCCCAGTTTGGTCAAATATAGCAAGAACTCTGGTGAGAACGAAAAATCGAATTATTTGATTCTTTCTGCTGCAAATCCCACCAGTCTCCACTGGGAAACCTGTAACTGTATTTATGAAACATTGTTTTCATGAACTGCTGGTTGTTCAATAATGCATAAAATAGCCAGCATAAGATAGCTTTGCTCTACAAAATCATTTTCTGTAACACGACTTCAGTGTCAGGGCAGTTACTGTGTTTCTTTGGTTTCCTAAGAGATGTGACACAGTAGGTTAACCGCTGGTAGGAAAATGCAGAGTTTCCGTTATAGCTGTCAGCAGCCTTGTCCCATTCTTCCCCCGTAGTTCTGCAGCTCTACCTACAGAAAGCATTTGTACGTGGCCACTGCAAGGTCTAGTCTCAGACCCATTCGAATTAGGCAATGTCAGGAGGAAGCAACAAGCAGGAAGATAATTTTGTTTGACCTTGGGAGGGCATCTGTGACTTAGGTAAAACAAGCCACGATTCAGTCCACTGAGAGTTGTCTTTGCCCAAAGAGATGACCCCTGTTCTCCATCCCATCTCAGGTTCTGTGAAGAAGGGCAAGGAAATCACAAAATTTTCACCCTAGCTGAGGAAGCAAGAGGAACCCACTTGGAAGGAAGACTTGGCCAAAAAACAAAACAAAACATACAAACAAACAAACAAACAAAAAACAATAAGGAGTCACTCAAGACACCATGTTCTGTGAGGGAGGTTATTAGCTAAAAGCTGCCAGTCCAGGCCAAGACTAGGACAGAATCCTGCCCTGGCGTAGGTGCAAGGGTTAGCTGAGAACACAGCCAGTGGGTCTGAGGACACTGTAGGCTTTGACTGCTGCCTTGCCTGGTCAAAGGCAAGCCTACTTCCAGGAAAGGATCTCTCAGCTGTGCAGGAGGCTTTCACAGCCTTCCTGTGCCTAATCTGCTGGCTGTTGAAGCTGGCACTTCCCTGTCCTGAATTTGGTGCCTTTCCTCCCACTAACCCTGTGCAGAGCACAACATATCCTAGCCAGAGAAATGCCAAACAGCTGTGCTTGGCCCTTCAGCAGGCTTGACTTTTTCCTAGCACTGACCTGAGGGATTCTGTGAAATGATTCAGGAAAACAATTTGATGATTCTGGTGTCAGGAGTGGGACATGTATTGTGGCAGATAAAACAACTTGCAAAATTTTATTCCTGCCCCAGTTCCAGGCCATCTCTCTCCCTACCATGCTGCTAAAAAGGGGTAAGAGCTAACAGTTAATAGGAGGACATGATATGGGGAAAAGTCACAAATACAGTTTAATGTGTGCTTGCAACCACACAGTAGCTCAATCTTGTGGAGATATCTCCCATTATGCTTAATATGGCTAGTAAGTTCTCACAAAAGCAATTCGTATTTCTTCTTGAGAGTCACAGAAAGTGTTCTCTAGCAGATGTTAGGCTATGTAACGGTGAATGATTTATCATGAAAGCACTGTTGTTTGTTCTTTGTGACTTTCATACTCTGTATTTTGACCAAATTCACTTCCAGCTCCCTCCAGATTTGATACTCCTCCTACCCTACCCACCAAAATGTTTGTCTCTTTTTATGATATTAGCAAAAAGCTATCAAGTCCAATTTGTGTTACCTATATACTCTTAGAGGTGACAGCATACACAAAATCATGGGTATCTCATTCTAAACAAAATCCCAGCATGGAGAGAAGAAATGAACATAATACAAGTTTTCTTGATGAAAATGTTTTCATCCTCAGTGACAGAACTAGAAAAATCAATTCAAGTGCTTGTTCAATACACGTTTATGCTGTGTCTTTCTTTTATTTATTTTTTTTTCAGGACAAGGTTTCTCTGTGTAGCCTTGACTGTCCTAGACTCACTTTATAGACCAGGCTGGCCTTGAACTCACAGAGACCCACCTTCCTCTGTATGTCCCTATCTGTTATTATGGGCTAGAAGCAAATGACTGATACAAGTTTCTAATTGTTCTGTGTCAACTGCGAAATGGAGATAATCATATTTTTAAGGTTTGATTGTTAGGATTAAATTAGAAAAGGCCATAAAGCATTTATCTGGAGCCTATCACTTCACGCCAGGCCAGATCCAGTGCTGATACTCTCTAGATGTTTCCATTTTTACCATTAAGTCATGTCTAGTTTTTCTGGTATGGATTTTTACTGTTCTTGATCCCATTTTCCTATTTTTGAAATTCAAAGCCAACAATAATTTCAATACATGTCTACAAGAATTTCTGTATCCCTCTATCCCCACCCATCTATTCTTTCATAAGATTCCCTGCACTCTGCCCAAAGTTTGACTGTGAGTCTCATCTGTTTTGATCCCCTGTTGGGTGGAGACTTTCAGAGGACCTTCTATGGTAGACTCCCATCTTGTTTCCTTTCTACCGCTGATTCTGGTGTCTATAATGTTTGTCATTCTGAATGAGTTTTAAACATCCTCTCTAGGGTCCTCCTTATTAGCTTCTTTAGGTCTGTAGATTTTAGTATGGCTATCCTATATTATGTGTCTAGTATCTGCTTATAAGTGAGTGTATAGCAGGCATATCTTTCTGTTTCTGGGTTACCTCATCCAGGATGATCTTTTTAGTGCCCTCCATTTGTCTGCAAATTTCATGATTTCCATGTGGAGCCCATCAAGGAGACCAAGAAAGCTAAAACATCTGAGTCCAGGGTGTCCTGTAGAGACTGTTGTACCAACCAAGGACCATGCATGGAGAAGACCTAGACCTTCTGCTCAGATGTATCCAATTGGCAGCTCAGTCTCCATGTGGATCCCCAAGTAAGGGCAGCAGGTGCTGCCTCTGTCATGAACTTGGTTGCCTGCTCTTTGATCACTTGCCCCTGGTGATGCAGCCTTATCAGCCCACAGAGGAAGAGGATCCAGGCAGACTTGAAAAACGATGGGCAGGTGGCAAAGAGGAGAACTCTCCTTTTCAGTGGACTAGGAGAAAGGAATAGAGGGAAGAGGGAGTGACAGTGGGACTGGGAGAAGTTGAGGGAGGAGGCTTCAATCAGGATATATAATGAATAAACTGAAAAAGTTAAAATCAAAAAAAGTTCTGTAAATGTGAAAAGCTCAGATTTAAACAAAGATATGACATTGGCAAATGTCTATGAGGTAACTTCTAAAACTCTTCTTTGCTGATTTTAAGAGGCAAAGGTAGCTTGGAAGTGGTGGTGCACACCTTTGATCCCATATACATATAAATATATAAATATACATATTTATGTATATTTCAGGGGGCAGAGGCAGGCAGGTCTCTGAGTTTGAGGCCAGCCTGGTCAGAGTGAGTTCTAGGACAGTCAAGGCTACACAGAAAAACCCTGTTTCAAAACACAAAAATCAAAACAAAGCAAGACAAGAAAAAAAAAAAAAGAAAGAAAGAAAAGAATAAGAAAAAAGAAAAAACACAGGCAAAAGAAAGCAGTTCCTGATTAGTCAGGTTTATGACATGTCAGAAAGAGCGGCCAACAGGCTCACTTGTCAGATAGAAGAAGAAAAGCATGCTGAGTATCCCAAGGAACCAAAAGCTATGCAAGAAGAACAAATTCCTTGAACTACACAGCTCCCTATAGAATGGGACTAACCTCGACACTGAGGGAAAGGGGGCTAGGACACTTGACAATTTTCTCATAGTAGAGGACAGCAAGAAAAGGCAGAGGGAGAAGGTTTTCTAAGAACTGATAGGATAAGTGTTTGTTGATTGCCTGACCCAAGAGATCTCAAGCCTTATGAACCACTTGCTAAGACAAATCAACAGCCTTTAATGTCACCTACAGGGCTAGCCCTTTTTCTGAAGTATCCTGTCATAACAGAAAGAACTTTATAAGTATATTTGTATGGAATATAAGGAAACCGAGCTTTTGAAAGAAAATCAAATTTCCCTCCAAGTTACTTGATCCAAAAGGACATAATGGGCATCATTTACCTCGCTCTGTGTAAGCACTGGGCACCGATGTAAGATTAATTGTATTTTCTTATACATGCTTCCTAAAGAAAATAAGTAATCTTTGTATTTATGCTTACCAGAAGCTTAATTTTTCACGTTTAGAGGATGGCTACAGTAGAATTAGAAGCCTGCATTGCCTGACCTTTTTAGCATTGCTAAAGACAACCTTGATTCATGATGCATAAGTCTCAGTCTTTGAAACCTATAAGAAATGTTTTGTTCATTGAACATGCAAACAAATTGCTTTCAAAGGGATGAAATTTAAACTGACATTAAGCTCCAAGAACATCTATATTTAATTATTCACAAAGGCCAGAAAACAAATTGTAACTTTAAAATAGTCTAATTAAGGAAGAAGTCCCACCTATGCAAATAATTTATTTCATGACAACACTACTCTTTTAGTTTTCGAGTCATTTGTCTGCGTTAATAGTGCTGGCTTCCCAGATATTTCCAGGGAAACCCTGAAATTTGAACTTATATTAGAAATAATCAGACAGCACAGTTTCCAGTGCAGGCTGATGTGATAGAATCTGGTAGTGTGCTGCCTTCTAACAATGCTCGCCTCTCAGTAGGAGGAATACTAATGAAATGCTATCGGTAACCATATATTTCTCTCAGGATGTGACTAAGGTGTGAAAATGTGGTGGGAGGAACACAGACAGGAAAAGCAGGAAGATCAGGATCTTAAATCTGAACCAGAACAATTCCCTTCTCCATCTTGTCCCTAGGTTCCTCCTCTGTAAATTGAGAGGCTGGAATTTCATGGCCACGTTAGAAGAAAAGATGAGGAATTAAAATGTAACACATGAATCAAATAAAAAATTGAGTGGTTGCTTCTAAATACACTTTATCCCACCCCCCTTATATACTTGCACAACACACACATATGTGCGTACATGAGTTTTCCTCTTAGCCATGCCACAGTGTGCTATTGTGGAAAGAGAATGGGACTAGCATTCTGATGACTTGGGTTCACATTCCAGCTGTTTCTTGAACAATCAGTATGCCCTAAGGCAAATATTTTCCCCCTCTCTTAATTTCTCTGACTACAAAGTAAGAATGTTTGGTACTCACTGGTTTCCCAAGACTGTATGTGTGTACAACACACACACACACACACACACACACACACACACACGGGGGGGGGGGGAGTGGGACAGAGCTCTGTAGGTATGATTTCTTTTATTTCCCAGCCAGATGGTTCTGATGTGTAGTTCTAGCTTAGCATTTTGACTGGTGATTTTTTTTTTTTTTTTTTTTTTTTTGCCATTCCACCTCTACTATTCTGAGACACAAGTGAGCAGTTCCTGGAGACTATTTCAAGCCTCCTCTGTCCTGTTGCTACTACTCTAGTGATACTGGAATTAGCCAAAGGTGCTTTCAATGTGTTTCTTCTCAGCAGAGTCTTTCTGGAGTTGTGTGTGAGGGAGATGTTCGTGCTGGGTGAGAAATTGGTGGGCACAAGACACACTATGGAGTCACCATATGGCAAGCTGACAAGACAACTTTCCAGTTGTCAGCCATGTGAACTTTTCTTGAACCATACAGGGGCCCGATTAAATTAACTGATTCCTGGCTTTTCAAAAAATACTTTCTCTGGTGGGTAGCCTGCTGCTTACAAGACATCTAAAAATGGCAGTACTGGGTTGAATTATTTGTCTTGGGGAGAATAGGGCTGTCCTGATTGAAAAAGATAAGTAACATAAATCTGGTAAAGGAGCAAGGACAGACTATTGCCTGCATACTTAGGCCAGTTTAGCAAATGCCGAGCATGCAGACCCAACATGCTTATAGAGTAGAAGCATGAAGAGTGTGGCGGTGGCTTGATTTTTACTTCACAAGGCACAGATATTCTCAGCACAGTTCTATGCAGTGTTACTTTTGTGGCAGCCAGTTACAAAGCCCATTAAAGATCCAGATGTGCCTCCAGCTATTCTTGACTTACATACCCATAACCCTTCCTTAAGTTCCATGGTCTCTACAATGAAGGGATTGGACTCTAGATCCAAACCCTTCATCAAGGACCTTCTCCCCTGGGTAAGATTTTCTGTCTACCAGCACTGTTTTGCTCCCTCCCTCTCTCACTTGTCTATAAAATCCTAGGTAGGTAAACCCCATGTCTGCTCCGGGCAACTGTGCCCTTAGTCTCTGGTCAACGCTGATGAGCTGTTGGAACAGATTGTACCATACTAATCTACTGAGTCAAACCTTGTTCTTGGGATACATTGACAGGTCACTGACTCCTACCCATCCAATGGAAATAGTCCATTAGTCCATTCTTCCAGATTCTCCTCTGGGATGTCTTCTGGAAAATTTCAGATATCAACACCTAGTGCCCACTTTAAGGGCCTGTAAGCTTACACACCTCTGTAACCAAACTTGGCCTCAATTTCCTTAGATGACATATCCAAAATTAAACCGTTTTAATTACTGCCTGTGATTGGGTAAATGGAGGCTCCCTCGAGTAAAAATAGAGATTCCCATGTTCAAGTCTCTTCTTTAATCCAAACCTTCGCTCTCCCAAAAGTTTTAAATGTACACCTAAAGAAATTTTCTCCATAAACTACTTAACTTTGTCTTTTGCATATATATATATATATATGTTCCGGTATCCTGCCAGACCCAGGTGTTTCCTACAGCCACAACAACGCCAAAGCAGCTACCACAGGTGTTCCAGTCTAACTTCGTAAACTTTGTCAAACTGGACCTGCAGTTTCCCTCCCAGCTACTGATGATCTCAAAGACCCTGAACAGCATCAAACAACCTGTTCTTCCTGGACTTGGCCAACATTTCAGCATTTTAACTTCCCTACAGCTCCCCCAGTGTTAGCAAGAAGTAGCCAGAAGAGAATCTCCGCCCATTATCCATTACTCATTTTCAAACTTGCCTCCCCCTCATAATTCCAAACAGGAAGACTGATGACTGCCTTCAGTTCCTGTAACATACCACTCAAAATTTCAATGCTTCAGGACACAACTCCCATTCACATTATGTTCTAGTTTTGGGCATGATTCTGCATACATATAATCAGTAGCACTCAGGAGCTTTAAGCAGGAGGATAACAAATTTGAGTCCAGCCTGTGCTATGTAGAAAATTAAAGAAAAATAGTTTGTTATCAGTAGTTCTCACATTTTTCAGCCTCAGTACTCCTTTATTTTTCCCTCAAATTATTAAGTACTCCAAATTGTTTTTTTTTCTTATATGGGATATAACTATTAATTTTGACTATGCTAGAAATTAAAACTGAAAATTCAAAAGACCTGTTTTAAATGCACTTAAAATAAGACTAGCGTGCCTATTAAATAACACAGAGACTAGTTGTATGAAAAACTGATTTGAAAAGCAAATCTTATTAGCAAAAGTTACTATTTTACATTTCACAAATGCCCGATGTTTGGCTTCATAGAATGTTTACAGATTTTCACATAAACATTATTTGATCTGATGTGTTATAAGTTGTTTGAGTTGGAATATATGAAGAGAATGTAGCCTTACACAGACATATGTCCCAATACTGAAAGCAGGGGCAAGACAGACATATTCTAGGGGTTCTCTGGTCCAGCGGCCTAGCCTAAAAAGGAATGATTCCCTGAGGAATGACACCCACAATTAACTTCTGAGTGAAAAACACATGCACAGCAAAATAAATTACTCTACTAATATAAGCTCAGAATCACACATCAAATCTCAGGTAATTGAAAATTAAGGATTTTGAAACTAATCAGGATCATCAAGCCTCTACCTCTAGGCTTCCCTAACTTTCCTCTTAACATGTTGGGTGGTTGGGGGGAGACTTCAGGATTGTGCCTCAGCCCTTCCTGGATAGTGAGAGGTATGTCATCCTCACAGTGACAGTTTCAGTGCCTGAAAATAGTATGGAATGGCTTCAATGATTTAATGGCATTGTAGAATGAGGCTGAGCTGCCCCCAGAGAGATATAGCCTTCATTCTGGATTCCGTAGCCATCCAGCTGTCTGATCACTGAGGGAGAGAGACAGGCCATAAGGGCAACTTTCAGTGATATACTCACATGCCATCATCTTGAGAGCTAGCTATTCATCATTATTATTTATTTCCTAGATCCCCAGCAGACCTTTATTCCAAGCAATGGGAACCTGTGTCAAATACCATGGGCTATAATAGCGTGCCGAGCCCATTGAAATTTCGAAGTTCTCTGGGAAGGGAGAAGGCAGCACCTTTCTTTCCCTTCTCATCAGAGTCAGTATTGATTTCATGACGTGTCTTGCATAAAATCACCTGGGATTATCTGGCCTTGGTTCTTACAGTTGAGAATGTCTCCCTCTAGGTGCTCTGCTGAGATGGATGTTGTTCAAAATTGTTTCCACAATTGCTGAAAAAAATGTTGTTCAAGTCCAATCAATTGGACCTGCTAGCTCTGACCTTTGGTCTGTGAGCATGCACAGAAGATGCTCCCTGAGCTTTGGAGGAGAGGAGGCCTTCTATTCTCATTTTGTCCTTGTTTGCTTTGTTTCTCCTGCTGGCCTGAGGACCAGATCCAAATGTCTGGCATTACAACCAATCATTTGGGCTAATTGGGTGCCTCCAATTTAATGGACTTCTTCTCTGGAAGTTAAAAATAAAGCTGAAACTCAGGGAGAAACTGAAACCCTCTACAACCTGATGCAGCAAAGTTTTGGGAGTTTCTCAAGAGATAAAATATGCCATTACCATATGATTCAATGTTCTGCTCTTAGGTATAAATCTAAGAGAAATGAAAACATGTCTACAAAGCAACCTGTATATGAATTGTGGCATGAATTGAGACTGCGCAAAACAGAAACAACCCAAATACCCAGAAACAGGTGAATTGATAAGCAAAATGTGGTGTATCCATTCCACAGGATATTGTTCAACCATAAAAAGGATCAGAATTTTGATATCTGCTATAATGCAAACCGATCTCAAAAACATTATGCAGAGTAGTGAGATATGGCAGGGTTTTAAAGGCTCCATTCTATTTCACTTATATGAATCATCTCAGCAGGCAAATCCATATAGACAGAAAATATATTTGTGATTGTCATGCACTGAGGGGAGGGAGACATGGAATAACTGCTTAATGGGTACATGGTTTCTCTTGAGGTGAACAAAACGTTTTGAAGGTAGATAGAGGTGATGATTTCACAATAAATTATAAATTCCACTGAATTCTACACTTTAAATCATTTATCTTATATTGCACTGATTCACCTCACTTTAAATATGCAAAATGTGTCCTTCTATCTTCTCCCTCTTCTTCCATAAGACTCCCTGCGCTCTGCCCAGAGTTTGACTGTTAGTCTCAGCATCTGCCTCAATCTCCTGTTGGGTGAATCCTTTCAGAGGACCCTGTATAATAGGCTCCCATCCTGTTTCCTCTCTTCCACCACTTCTGGTGTCTATTCTGTTTGCCATTCTGAATGAGATTTAAACATCCTAGAGTCTTCCTTGTTGTTTAGCTTCCTTAGGTCTGTAGATTTTTAGTACAGCTATTCTACATTATACAGCTAATATCCATTAATAGGTGAGTGTATACCATATATATCTTTCTGGTTCTGGGTTACCTCTCTCAGGATGATCTTTTCTAGTTCCCACCATTTGCCTTCAAATTTCATGATTTCCTTGTTTTTAATAGCTGAGTAGTATTCCATTATGTAAATGTGCCATAATTTCTATATCCATTCCTCCATTAAGGGACATTTGGATTTTTTCCAGATTCTGGCTATTACAAATAAAGCTGTACAGTAGCCCCACAAGGAGAACAAGAAAGCTAAAAAACCAGAGCCCAGGAGGTCCTGCAGAGAGTGATGCATCAACCATGCATGGAGAGGACCTAGACCCCCTGCTCAGATGTAGCCAATTGGCAGCTCAGTCTCCATGTGGGTCCCAAGAAAGGGGAGCAGGGGATATCTTTGTCATGAACTTGATTCCCTGCTCTTTGACCACTTGCTGCTGGCTATGTGGCTTTCCCAGGCCACAGAGGAAGAGGATCCAAGCAGTCTGATGAGTCTTGATAAGCTATGGGCAGATGGCAGAAGAGAATTCCCCCTTTCAGTGGACTAGGGGAAAGACGATGGGGGGGGGGAAGATGGAGGGAGGGTGGGACAGAGGAGTTGAGGGAGTTGGCTTCAGATGGGATATGATACAAAATGAATGGATTGTAAAAAAAAAAACAATTCAGTTACAAAAACAACAATAAATAAATAAATGAAAAAATAATTTAAAATGCAAAACATGCATAAAGCCCACTTGAACTCCTGACTTTGGCTCTGCTTTGGCTGCTTTCCCTCATTAATGCTGATGGAATTAGGAACCCAGTTCTGAGCTGTGAATGGCAAATGGACACACCATAGTTTAGAGGTGTTTTTGGTAATTATGTCTGATGGAACTAGCATATATAATGCATGGTTTTCCATATTCCTAGCTTCACTGTGAAGTCATAGAAGACATCAGTCATGTTTAACTCAGTCTTGCATTCCATGTGCTTATACTTTTCTAGCACCTAAAAGGCACTAAATAGAGTTTTTGATGAATGCAAGAATGGATGAATGAATAAATGTGTCCATTGTATTTCTCATTCATCTCTATAATCATAGTGCTAGTAATAATTGTACCACAGGATATGAATGTGGACTTAGGGAGTGGAGATAAAATTATTTCAATGCATTTCACTTCTTAAAAAAATTGGATATGGGTGTAATGGAACATGTTGGTTATGAAAAGGAAGGGACAGATATGATACACAACACAGATGAACCTTGAAAATAATGTGCTAATTGGAAAAGGCTAGTCACAAATGACAACTACTACTATATGAATGTTTTCATTTGAAATGTCCCAAAAGGACAAATCCATAGAGACTAGAACTACATATATGGCAGTCATGGTCTGGGAGAACAAGTGGATAAGACAGCTAGATCTAAAATGTCAAGGATTTATTTTGGAAATGATCAAATGTTTTCAATGATGGTTGTACATTTCTGTGAGCACACTGAAAACCACTAAATTGTACAATTCAAACACGTGGGTTGAATATAAAATGAAAATGGTAAACACATTTCTCAGAGGAGTAAAGGATACATTTTGAATCAAAGGGAGATATGCCTGGAATTTGGAGGTATGACCATTTGACTCAAAGGAAGATATGCCTGTGGTTTTGAGGGGTGACCATATAAAGCATAAAGCACATGTAGTGAAGGGCTTCTCTAGAAAAGGGGTCGTTTAAATGGGGCTTCCTTTACAGGAGAAACTCTCGTGTGTTTCCAGATCATTACCCACCTGATGAGGGGGTAGGGGCAGAGTAGCTTAAAGCCAGAGTGTGAAGGGACACTGTCAAAAGTTGGGCAGCTAGAGATTGGTTGCAATACATGTCAGTGGGCAACCACTATTTGATTTTCACAAAAGCAGCTGCCTGCTGATTTCTGCTTTTACTTTGGTATATAGAGAACACTCCCCATTTTGATAAGGAAGAAAGAACAAGCCTAGTGATGGGCCATTTCTCTAATTAGCAACTTGGCAAGTCCAAATCTAAGTAAAGAATATCAATTTTCTTCTGTTCTTAGTGCTTAGATTTTTAGTATTTATCGGACTCTGATATACTCGTTCAGGGCCACCATGTAAGAATGTGGGTCAGACTCCTGGGGTCGATATGTGTGGAGACATTCAGGAAGTATCTCTCTCTGGATGCAGAGATACTCTATCTCCTTGACTTTCAGTATGAAGAAGCTCCCACAGCATCATCCCCACTAGCTGGCAGCTTGGATTCTGTGATCAACATCTCTTATGTCCCAGAGAAGGTGGCCACTAAAGCCTGAGGTGGCAAACCAGAATCCACGGGGTGATTACAAAGCCCTTTACTTGACAGGCTGTTCTGATGACATGTTTTCCATGCGAACAGAGAGCAAGGACAGCCAAAGGGTTCTTAAAAGGTTGAAAGCAAGGCACTATAGAAGGCTTCATTGGATTTAGGCTGATTTAGGCTTGCAGATGAGAGTTCAGGTTCATTACAATGATTGCAAAATCAAGCAGACAAAACTTCAACATGGAGGCGCCTCTTTTGTACTAGGAATGTAGGTGAAGAAAAATGAGGTCGTTCCACACTGTTTGTGTGAAAAGCCCTTTAGCCTTTGGGATGAGATCAACCTGGAGCCTCCCTTCTCTGTTCACTGAGTGACAATGGGCAAGGGGCTTCATCTCATCAAGGCTCAGTTTCCTGGCCTGAGCAGAAGATTGGAAAGAGCATTTTATAGTTATTACTGGAAGAGAAAGCCTAGTCTTTATTCTGCAACCTCTGCTACTGGCTTCTCCCTGGCCTTTTTGCTCCCATCCTTCCCTCTTGCAGGTATTACTAGAGATTTTTCTTGTCTTTTTAAGAGAAAATAAGAGTGTTTTTAAACTCCTAAATTAAAAGTGCAAGGGCTAGATTTGGGGCCCATGCTTAATTCTATGACCCATTATTGACCCCTTTCTCTCTTAGAGGATACAAATGAAGAGTTTCAATTTGATGGTCTCTTTAGAATACCATCTTGTTTCATGCATGGCCTGGTTCACCATGCTCAAGGATGGGCTCTACCATTTGGTACAAATACATATTATTTTTCAAGGCATCAAACTCATCTTCTTCCCACAATAATCACACAGACCCTTTTAGAATGAGGCACACAGTCTTCTTCTAGCCCCCTCCCTCTGTACTTTTATATCCCTGCCTTACATTTCTACACTGTGTCTCTTCATTATAGTCATATTTCTGCATTGATAAAAATAAAGGAACAGTAGAAAAAGGCAGCTCTCCTCTCCACTGTTCCAGAGAGACCTGATCTGCCTGCCAATTCTCTTTCCCTGAAGGAACCTGGCCCACCCATAGCCACTTGATTTATGTGTAAGGCGCAGCAAAGCTCGGGGGAAGATTTACACCGCGTTCTCATTTAGTACCCTTGTGTTCAAGTGGTTTGCACTCTATCCTGGAATTCAAAATGAAAAATAGTCCCTTGAGAAACTTGAAGAGGAGCATACATGGAAGCACTCTGGAGTTTGCTGTCCGCAGATCTCAGTGGAAGTGTGTTATGCCTAGTATGATTATCCACAGTGACCCTTTCAATAGCAAGGCCACACTGAGGCAACAAGCACAGAGTCTAACAGGCAGGGCCTAGTATTCGTGGCAGTAAGGCTGAACGTTTCTGTCCTAGCGGCTTCACTTATTAGCAATATGACCTTGAGTGAGTAGTGTTCTGAGGCTCATCTATTTTTCCTGGGAAATGAGAATGATATCTACCTTACAACATTGCAGTGAGGGTAAAAAAAATCAATTTCTGTTACAACAACAAAGTGGCTAATGAGCTCGGGGACAAGCATGTATGATTCTGGATGCAAGTGCAGAGTGCCCTTACTGTGCGAGTCCCTCTGAGCCATAGTTTTGTTTCCTTTTTGAAATTTTGTGTATTTCTAATTGCTTTCATTTTTGTTTGTTTGTGTTTGTGTACATATTCATGCATGTGGACATGCACACGCCGAGGTCAGAGGAAAGCTTGACAGTGTTGTTTTTTTTTTTTTGTTTGTTTGTTTTTTGTTTTCCTCAAGTAGTGTTCAAACTCAGCTTGTCAGGCCAGCCAAGCAAGCATGTTTTCCCTCTGAGCCATTTCCACATCCCCAACTATGGTTTTCTTATCTGTACAATAAGTTTAGACTATTTTTCTGGATTCAATAATTCCTGTAAAGCATATAGTTTCTGGCATAGAGTAAGTACTCATTACATCGTAGTTGATAAGTATGAATGTTGCTATTTCCTTATTCAGGGATAGGTCCCAGTAACTCTGGCAACCATGTATTTCTCTGGTCAACTCTGCAAATGTGCCTTGTACTTGGTATTTTGAAGGACCACACACTGAGTATTTTTGGTCGTAGTTTTTCACAGAGTCTATGAAATTGTTAATTGGTCATTTAGAAGAAATGCTTTCATAGATAGTGCAGGGGAAATCTCATTATGAACACTAGACCTGCTCTATTATTCGTTCATTTGTTTAGTCATTTGTTTGTTTGCTGGTTTAGTGTGATGAAATACCATGGCCAAAAGCAACTTACAAAAGTAAAGAGTTTATTTGGGTTTATGGTCTCGGGGGGTGGTGGCACAGCAGCAGGAAGAAAAAAAAAGTAGTTCACGTTTGACAGGTACTATGGGTTTGAATGAGAAATGTCTACCCACAGGCTCATGTATTAAAAGAGTTGGTCTGTGGTTAGTGGTGCAGTCTGAGGAGGTTATGGAATCTGTAAAGGATTTTTATTTTTGTAGTTATTTTTTAGAACAACCCCCAGAGATTTGGTGGCTTTTTTGTTTTGTTTTGGTTTGGTTTGGGTTTTTCACACATAAGGAGTACATCTCTGAGGCCACACTTTGATATTTCATAGCCTCACCTGACTTCTAGTTGTTCTCTCTCCTTCTTAAAAGTGGAGAAAGACGTGATCTCTCAGTTCCCAGCTTCCACAGAAAATACTAAATGAGTAAATGAAGATAAGAAGAACAGTGCTATTACAAAGTCCTTGTCACAGTATTTTTTTTAATAATGAAGACCATTACTCAAATGTTTATGTACCTTGCTCCATGCATTGCATCTTTAGAAACATCTAAACAAAATGATGCAGCTTTCTCTTGCTCTCTTCTTCTCCCCTTCTCCTTTCTTTTATTTCCATCAAGACTGTTGGGTGTGCTACATTGGACAGGGATTTTATGAATCACTTGGCTTATATCTTCGGTTAGGAAGTACTGGTGATCACAGAGGGGTTCCAGTTCCGTTGAGAAAAGCAAGACTGACAGTTTGAAGTAACCCAAAAAGAGGAGCTGTGATTCAGAAACACAGTTGCGGGAATCCTGCTACCTTGCTCACTCAATGTCAGCTTATCATTAACTCTTCATTTGGGGCCAGCTTGAATAAAGTTTCCCATCAAATCCATGGTCCTCAATATGATTTGACTTCATCAGAGACCATTCATCCCTCTGCTGGAAAGGAGTGCTGTATGTCTAGAAGGCACCATCCCATGAGTCTGATCATGTTAGTGACTTCACTAAACATTTCTTGGGAATGATCTCAATCTTTACTGTAGCAATGGCCAAATGATTCCTTGTTATGGACCTTTTACAGTCCCTGTGCTTAAAGATGCTAGCATGAATGAAGCAATTATACTTCATGCTGGCAATTTGCCAAATGTTTTGTCTATGTCGGCATAAAATATTAAGGATGCAATAAAGCTGTAGTGCTCTGCATGGTGGACTGTAAAAGATACAGTGGAAACCTTTCTGCTGGTTTGAACCAGTGGTAAAATATCATGCATTGTGGACTTTCCAGCCCCTAAACTCTTAAGCCTGGAAACAAAATGGAAAGGAAAAACCCCATGTGCTTACTTACAATAATTTTATATTATATTACATGTAATATAATATATTTCTTACAACAGATGGCAAGTCTGTTACACTCAGAGAAATTTCTAAGGCACTCTTGGTTCTTTCTTTTTCTGCTGAAAAAGTATACATGTGACCAGATTGAGGAAACATACTACAAGGTTCCATCATACAGCTACAGATGTTTGCATACAGAGAACTCTAAGGCATGTATGGAACTACTTACTAGATTTCAGGTGATGTGTGTATCTTCACACTTACTTGATATCTCCCACAGGTATACTGTATCATGAATGCTGACATTTCTCAGGAGGCAGGACATCAGATCTCAGACTTGTGGTCCTACATTTTGTTTTGCTTTGCTTACTCCATTACAAAACACCCATTCCCCTGCTTTGGAAAAGCTTTAATTGATAAGTAGGTCCTGCAGAAATGCCTTCAGACTGCCAAAGGAAAGTTAAGAACAACCCATTTCCCACCAAAACCTGAGAATTCCTTGGTCCCCAGGTTCTTAATTGGATCATCACTAGAGGGCACTCTTATGATGCCAAAATGGAAAAATTTTACTAAATTCTGGTGTGTGAGGGTGGGAGTGGGGGGGGGGGGAGGAGAAAGGAGGGTGGTCTGCCAGGAATGCAGACAGCAAACAGCTGAGAGCAGGCATCTCCAATTGAGAACTGACTGATTTTTCCAGCAGAGAAGAAAATTCATATTTGAAAAGGGCTGTGCAGCAAGCTTTCTCATCAGATCGACTTTTGTTTCCAAAACATGATTGGTGCTTCAGCAATCAAGGGCCCAGGTATTTGGCATTGTTTCTCAAACGATAACAAGAAAAGAATCGTTTGTGGCTGACGAATGACGTGGTCATCTCACCACTAGGCAGAAGTGAGTAGGAAGTTAGCGAGAAGCATAAGATTGTGTTTCTACAGTAATGACTAGTACAAGTGACGAATGAAACATCCTTCGCGTCTTCTGTAGTTGTTTCTCCAGTCCTTTGCACTCCTTGCCCTTGGGTCGTTCAGAAGTGTGGTGTGGATGTGACTTTGTCTGAGAGAAGATGCTTGTTTGCTGCCGCTAAGTCACTGGCTCTCAACCTCCCTGATGCTGCAGTCTTTAGTTGCAGTTCCTCATGTTGTGGTGACCCCAAACCGTAAAATTATTCTTGGTGCTACTTCATAACTGTAATTTTGTTTCCGTTATGGGTCATAATGTAAATAGCTGAAATGAAGTATATCTGGTATGTGACCCTTGCTGGGGGTCATAACACACAGGTTTGAGAACCACTGCTCTAAGCAGCCTGTAGTAGACACAGTATATGTGGCATCCTACTAACATAGGTCCCAGGCTGGGCTCTGCCTGTGCTGTGTTCTATAGTGAGTCCCTGTCCCCAGAAGGACTTCAGCATCAGCAAAAGGTTGAGTGATTTCAATAGTCCCTAAAAAATGCCATCCAGTCCTCAGAGAGTATCTTTACACACCCTCATTCCAGGAACAGGTCCATAGAGGCTGAAGCTAGACTTAGAGTAGTCAGAGTATAGAAGAACAAGTAGAGAGGGCACGCAGATCTAAAATGTCAAAGATTAATGCCTAATGTGGAAATATCTTTTTTGTATCACTTATTTATAGTAGCCACTTGTGTTCTGACTTAAACATTATTTTATAGTTATAGTAGGATATGTGCTGTCTCTATGTTATCACTAGAGATGGAAATGAAAGTATTTGCTACCCACAAAGATCTGATGTGTCCATCTTAGTCACTTGTTTAAGTTTACAGCTCACAACAAATGTAACCTCAGAGATTTAACACAGTAAGTCATCAATAGAGTCCCTTAAATTGCCTTAATATAGCCCGTTTAGGCAGCTCCTAGCTTGTATGCCAAGTACCATAGAAATCCTCAGGCACGGCCATGCACAGATGCCTGGGAAGATAGTGGGCTGTCCTGGTATCTGATAGGAAGAGTAGGTTACTGAGAACCAACTTGTCTACCTGACTCTTGGCACTGTGGTCTCTTAGAGAAATTCAGGAGTGTTTCTGTCTAGGTCCTTGTTTATAAGACTTGGGCTATATAGTTCATGGGAAAGTCCCTGACTAAGCCATGTTTGTCACAGAGTCTTAGAATATTTGAGTGAATAGAGAACTTGGGAAGGGTACCTAGCCAACCACTGTACCCAGTTGGGAAGTTCTAGTCCAAGCTTCTTTCTGTTCCCTTGTATTATATAGTATTTGTTTCTCCTTACCTCCATTGAATCTACGGAATAAGCAACCAGTAGCTACAAATTAAATGAATCATTATACTAGATATGTATAACATCTTGTGTTATTAAAGGTTATATTAAAAAAATTCCTGATAGTCAAAAGTTTGAAGGTAAAATCAATGAACAATAATTACTATGGTTCTAAAAGGCTCTGCATTCCTATGACTGTTGCCTAAGTACAAAAAAATATCAGATTGAAATCCATGTTGGCTGACAGATAATAGAAGAGACATGAGTCTAATTTTGAAAAACCAGCTTGAGTATCTTGGATAAAAGGAAGGTACTGTGAAAGAAATGATCAAGACAGACTCAGAGGACTTCACAGTTGTGACAAAGGCTAGGCCTTGTGGAATTAAATCAGATATTCAAAGAATACAACCTAGGAAAGATGATTTGAATTTCAGTCTTCTCAGGCCGACCATTGGATACCCATCCTATGCATGATTTCATGTGGACTTGGCATTGGCTGAATGCATGAGTGCTGGGCTCTCTGAACTACCAGTAGCAGGTTGTATTGAGAAAACAAGTCGAGATTGGCATAATTTAAACTAACTCAGCTCCAAAATGGAAGATGGAGTTGGTAGGCTTGGAAATGAGAAACTTTAGAAGCCAGCTTGTTGAACTACTTCATCTCTGAAAGACAGTAGAGAGGAGATCATTGCCCAAGACCAAATGAGTCATTGGAAAAATTGGAACCAGAAACCAGGGCTCCTGATTCCTGGGCAAGAGCTCCTACATTCTTGTTTTATTTTGCTTTTCTTAAGGTCTTGATTTGGGTCTTAATATCAAAGTGAATTACTTTATTTTTACTTCACACACCAACCCTAAATAGTGTAAATACCAAAGGTAGGTGCCATAGTTTGAGATTCCTGGTTAAGATGAATCCCCCTCTGAAGTCATTTTCCTCAGTAATATAGGTACTTCTAAAGTTGCTCAGACTCCAGTGAAATAGCCTCCATCATCCAAGTTCATGGACTAGAGCCTAATTAAACTCAGTGGGTCACAGCAGATGGCATGAGAGTAAAAGTGCTCATAACTGGGGGGAAAAGACTCAACAAGAAAGGTAAGGTGATTAAAAGAGAGCCATGTTGAAATCTAATAAAAATGCATTGTACACATGTATGAGATATTTGCAAAGAAAAGGTGAATTCCTCTTCAGAATTTCAAAATCTAAGGTACTCCCACATTCCTGTTATTCCAGTGATGTGTGTACTGCTTTCGTTTGCATCTTTTGCTCTCCTCACTAACTTGACATTTTTGGGTAGCTGCTATCTTTTGAAGACTGATCCCATCTTCTTGATCTTGGCACAGTATCCAGGTCACAGGCTGGATAATCAGGACTCCTTTGTCTTCTAGGCCTGTTAGTTTTCCAAGATGGGGCTTGCTGAGGGCTAATGCCTTTAATCTCAGCAGGTCACCTGGTCCCCTCTTAGAGAAAACACTAACAGCCAATGAGAAAAGCTCTATTTAGATGTGGAACTGACCTATTATTGACAGGCCTGTTTTTCATAGCCTTTCAAAATGCAAGCACTTGGGGCATTTGGGGCAGCTGGAAAGAACCTTGACTGACACCCTTTGGGGGAGGGCTTTTAAGAGGAAGAGACCATAAATTTACAGTGTTCCTTCTAATCAGCAGTTTCTTCTACTACAAATGTTGACTTTGATGCCATTGGGTATGTTCTCCATACATAAAGAACACAATAAATAAAACCAGGAAAAATACTTTCACATATGGTATATTTCTAGAGAATTCTTATTTCAAGCAGATGGCCCACAAAATATTCCACAAGATTGCAGACTTGGCAGAAAGAAAGGAATTTGTTTGTTTGTTTGTTTTATCTACTGTTGTATCCTATAGCAATTCCTGGCACATATTGGATAATAAATATAGTTTGGAGGACTCTTCATGATTAAAGGATCTTTTTAAGGGATTTTATTTGAGAACCTTTCCAAAGGGAGAGTGTGTACATTTGTGTAAAATAAGCTTTAAAATTAATTCCTTTTCTTCTGATCAGTATATATCTTTCTCTCTTACTTTTTACCTTTCCCCCATGGCCTTTGGTCACCTGTAATGACTGCCTACCCTTTTGATTGATGTACCTGTAACGTCGTCGTGGATCATCATTGAATGCTGCATCTCTGCTGTCTGGACATCAGGTAAGACAATGAGCTTTTAAAAATTTTCTCAGTGCAATCACTGGGAAATGCTAACAAGTAGAAGGGAAGTTTACCTAGAAATAAAAATGTGATGCTCTCAAGAGATAATAGCTCCCTGATTGAAGTTAAATTTATCCCAGCCCTGATACAAATCAATAAATCAATGGAAATACACCATTTGAGAATTTCCATTAAGAAAGTATAGTAACAATTAAGGCTTTAAAACCTACTGTGTATTTCACTTTGAAATTTCCTGAACCTAAAAAAAAAATCAGCACATAGTTTCATATTCTCATTTTAAAAATGTTCTTTTCTTGCTGTATTTGTTAGGGCTTTTTGTTTTCTTGTATTTTCATCCAAAGTTGTACTTTCTTTTGTTCACCAGGCCAAGTATGTTACAAGGGCTTCTAGGCATTTTTTGGTGTATACATGTTTTATGTCATGAGACAGATTAGCATGTTCTAAATTTATTTTCTTGTGGCTGGAGTGAGACAAAATACATTGGAGTTTAAATATCAAGTTAATTCATGGGGTTATCTTGTTTGAAAAGATTTACTGTCAGAATGCACCAAGCATAGCATGTTAGTTTCTTAAACCACTTGTTTCCCCAGCAGTCTTAACAGTTGAGAAGCAGGGAAGTGAGGTATAACCACAACAAGGACTCAAGACTTTTAAGTCAGGTACTCTTTCCCAAGTGGTGATGCAAGCAAGACTGTGCTACTGGCTATGCTGTTAAAAGACATTCTTAACCTGCCCCAGAATCCTGCACATATTTTTGATGCCAGAGACATTTCTCCCATAACAATTTGCAGGCCCATCTAACCTATTTTTGTGTGCACAAAAAAGTATACAGAATTGTTATGGCATAATTAAAATGAGAAAGCTCACTGAGTCTCAAATTAACCTGGGCACAACTTCAGAGACGCTGCTCATATGAGAAGTTAACTAAGATGGTGCAATAGTCAAGGACCTTGTGATCAAGCCAAATGACACACACACACACACACACACACACACACACTCACCTAAATACAAAAATGAATGCAAAAAAACAAAACTAAAAGAAGATCACATTGTAGAGTTAATGTTTGTTACTCCTAAGACCTATGTTATGGGAATGATCTAAACAAGTTTTATAAATGGAGAGATTTTGTTTATTTACTTTGATGGATGTTTTGTGTTTGGGTGGCAGTCACTACAATAATGAGTTCTCTCTCTCTTTGCCTCTGTATGTGAGTGTGTGTGTGCTTGCATGCTTTGCGTTCTCATCCCATTGGAAAGCAGAAGCAAAGCTTAAACGTTCTTTTTTTCTCTTTTGTGCACATACTTTCCCAATGATGTGAAAAAAATCTCTCCCCAGTCTTTTCAATGAGGCATTTCCATTTCATCCATGCTACAGGGTTAGACTTGGTCTGGGTTTGGGTTTCTTGGCTTTTGTCTTTGTTTGCCCCTGTCCCCCCCCGCCCCGAGAAAGAGAATAAAGTTAGTATGAGTGGTAGATACACCATCCCCTGCCCACAGCAATCCAAAGGGTTGATTCTCAATGTTGCACTGCTCCTTTTAGCCTTGTGATTTGGAATTTCCCCACTTACTATAGATAATAGGGAACAAAATGGGAAAGCTACCCATGAACTATTTCCTTACAGTTTGGGAAACTGTAAAAATATGATATCCAAGCAAAATGGACTTCTTTAAAAAAATAACTTTAACTCTTCTCTTGGCAAGCTCTTGCTACTGGTTTTACTGTTCCTTTAACAGGTGGAGGATTTTTCAGATTCTAGATGCAGCAAGGTAAGTAACAATGTATTTTTAGTTTAACAGAGCCTGAAAAAGCCCCAAAATAAATAGACTCTGTAATAGCCTGCCAGCTTAATTGTAAAACAAAATAGTTAATTTTTTTCTCATAGATACTTGACTTGTTTTAGTTGCAAGCAGCATGTAGTCTCGGGTCTAATGGCAGATCTCATTTGGAAGTGAGATGAAGGTTTAGCTTGTCCCACTCCAGAGAGTTAGATGAAACTGGATGACACAGTAGAGTGTGGGGTAAGAGGATTTCTAGCATCAACAAAGTTTTTAGAGGACTTCAGGCATGCTTGTCTGTTCCTAGGGTGGATGGTGCTTTACAAAACAATTGGAACAACATTTCCTTAACAGGAAATGCAGATATGGGGAATTGCAAGGTAGAGTAACCCATAAGCAGTAGGCCTTTGTCACTTGAAAGCTGCTGGAAAACAAATCTAACCAAACAGAAGAAAGCTCCTTTCTGTGGGGAAGAAGGAG
Organism: Meriones unguiculatus; assembly: GCF_030254825.1. NCBI lineage: Eukaryota > Metazoa > Chordata > Mammalia > Rodentia > Muridae > Meriones > Meriones unguiculatus. The sequence goes on from NC_083369.1 coordinate 121,910,906, forward strand.
CATTGAAAATGCTCCAGGAAAGCAACCACTGTTGCCATGGCTATATTGTATTGTCACCAGTACTAAAGAGCCTCATGAGAATGGAAAGCCATTTTTAACGACATGCTCTATTTTCTTAGTGTATTTTCTTCTAAAGCTGTGATGTTCACCAGTTTTGTGTTTGACTTATTGTAGGTTTATTTGGCTCAAAAATATTTACCAGTGCTTCTGTTTTTTCTTCCTACCTACCTATATCTTGTCCTCACTAAATAAATAAAAGAGTGGGAAGGTGATGAGTTTGGCATTCCTCCACTAGGGCAAGCTCCTGTAAAAATAGATTAGATGGGCCCTCCGTAAGATGCCCAATTTAGTTTTCAGGATCTGGAATGCCATATTCATTTTAGGCTCTTGTGGGCTATCTGACAAGTGAGAACAGTCTCTGTTTAATGTTATAGTCCTTTGGTAATGAGTTGAGATAAAAGGTATAGACAGACACCAAGGCTTCATCCCACATTACTATGGGAGGGCATTTTAAAGATCATAGATTGGATACATGTTTTCACTGCTAGAATATTACACGCTGTTACTTTCTAGAGCAGTGACTTTGGGCATGTCCCATTTCCACTATTATTTACTTATGTGTGAATAAAGTTAGGTGGACGATTATTATGAGAATGGTCAATAATGTAGGTAGTATCTTCCTTATAATTGCTTTCACAAAAGTGCCGGTAGTTTTTACTTACTTTCTGTTTTAAAAGTTACATGGTAGCACCATTCTGACATACTCTTACTGCTACTACACTGGAACAGAAGTTGCCAGAGCAACCTTATGCAGTATTAGGAAGAAAAGAGTGCAGGTGGTAAGATGGGAAAGAAACAGCTTTGGTAAATATTGATGGGGCCATTTTTTCAATTCTGGTGGACTGAATGAATGATTCATGAAAAACGTTTGTAGGGCTAGATTATTTTTCAACCACTGGTAAAATAATAAAGGAAAAATTCATTTGGTAATCCTCATTGTATATTCAGATTCATAAATGTACAGGATTATGATTATCTCTGCCTCACAGCTAACAATTTGCCTAATGTTTGCTATTATTTAGCTGTCTGAATGGATTTTTGTAATTCAGAGGAAGAAGGGAACAATCAGTGAAAGCCACCCATATGCCTAGTATTATTGCTATGCACATGCACAATTATAAGTGATACTAATTGCTTTAGGCCAGAACTACATTTGCTTTTCTATAGACAGCAAAACATTAATTACTAGAGTTTTTGTCACTCATTCCCCCACACTCTGTGTCATCTTTTTTCCTGATAACCAGTTGAATCTTGTAAGATCTTTGCTGGGTCATAGGCAAATTAGTTGGTTCCATTTTCAGTGTATCTTTGTTATACAGTTTCAAAGCTACTGTTTGAGTTAGCAAGCAATATCTTGGCCAACCATAGAATCATTTTTATATTATTTTTAAGGAATAAAAAGATGCTGACATGCCAACCAGTTCTGCTGCTTCACCATGCACAATTCTACTACACCCAATCCCTCATCTTTAACATTATTGTCACTAAGTCTGCATGTAAGGATTGTTGAAATTCGAGGCGAGAAAGAAGTCTTTTGAAAGCCTGCTGCCAAACTCCGCTCAGTTATCTGATGCTTTGGTTATTACTAATTTGGATCTTAAAAGCAACCACCTAATCAATGACCCCACACTTTAAAACAAATTCAAAACATTGGAAATAATTGGAGCAAGTGCATATGAATGATAACCAGTAGTTTTGCAGCCTAAGAAATTTAAATTTTTTTAAATAAAACCAAAAATAGAATCATTTAAATATGTCCTCATAAGATTTACCTAAATATAGCCTAAAAGTTGATGACATGAGTGTAAAAGGAGATACTTAATGCAAAGAACCCAATAGATACCAAGAGACACTTCGTCTGTATCAGCTCACTTCTCAAGCATAGCTATCTAACTAACATTAGTGTGGAGGTGTTAACTTCAGTGGCTGACAGCAGGAACTTTCAGTCTCAAATACAGCCCAGGCACCATCCTAGAACTACCAAGATTTGGCTCTATGACCTTGGTAATTTATTTAACCTTTGCTGGCTCTGGTTATGCAAAACACAGTCGCTTTTTAGAGCTATAATGGGAATGAAAGTGAATTCATGCATAGAAATCCTATACATTGATTCTGGCACACAGAGAGGAGGGTGCAACAGTGGTTATTAGCTTCATTGTCAGGGATACTTAGCACCAATCTTCTTCTTCATTGATGTGTAATCTTCTGGTGTTTTAAGATCCTCACCGGTGTGTCTTATGGACATCGCTGGGTGGCTGGTCCACCACAATCCATAGGGACCACATTGGGAAGATTGCTTTCCCTCAAAGTTACCTGTGATCAATTAGTCAGAATCTGATGGCTGCTTCTGGCTTCAGTCTTCTGGACATCTGCAGATTCTGGCACCTGAACATATCTTCTTTTGCTTAAAAATGGTCACCATTTATTCTTGGTGTGTTGGTGTGTTCACAATATTTATTAGGTTTTCTTTGTTGGTATCCCTGGTACACATACACACACACACAGGGAGGGAAAGAGACAGAGACAGAAACACAGAGACACAGAGAAGAGACTCATGCATGTGCATAACCATTCACTATGCACATCCATACGCACACATTTTACTCCCTTCTCACCCCTTTAAATGAAGCAGCCCCTGAGTTCCTGTCATTGATATGGATCTTCTCTTGCTGTGTTGGCTCCCCGGATAATTTCATCTCTTCACATACTTTCACCTTTAACCCCTACGTTAATGATTCCCAAACTGACTTCACCAATCCTTAATTCACTCTGGAGCTCTGGGCTAACTCCAATTTCCAAATGCCTGTTGAGAATCTCCAGGGCAGAATATCCTAGGAGGCTGAGAGTGTTGTCTGGCTTTCGTCATCCCCTTAGAAAAGCAGATGGAAGCTTCAGAAGCATTAAGAATTGAAAACAGGGAGCGAAGGTGGGATATTAGCCTAAGCAGAAGTAAAAGAGGTCTAAGTTAGCAAAGTGATGCAGACTGGGCTTTCAACTTTCATGACGGGCAAACTGAATCTCTGTTTTTATGAACTGGAGATGTCAATGCCAATTGGGTCTTTAAAAGTTGTGTGTTTCCTAGGGAAAAAGGAACAGCTTTCCTGATATAAATTGAATTCATTTTTAAGGTGCTGGATGATTGGCATGTTTGGAGAGAATGTTAATTAAAATCATCTTTCTTGGGAAACAAATGGTTTTTATTTCAGTGTTTTGTTACACAAATGTCAAAGGGAAGAATGACCATTAGGGAATTTTGAGAGTAACAGAGACATACTCATATGCTGGGTCAGGGTGTCTGAGATGGTATTTGTAAAAATAATTGTTGTGAGGCAAGGTGTTAAATCGTAGCCCAGGCTGGCCTGGAACACTCACTTATGTAGCCTGAAGCCAATCCAGAACTTGCAGCAATCCTTGTGGCTCAGTCTCCTGAATTCTGGGATTGTAGGCATGAACTATCATGATAAGCTGCAAAAAAAAAGGGGGTATAAAGATTTTTCCCATTCATTCTGTAAATATTTACTGAATAGGCCAGCATCTCTATAGAGAAATGAGGCTGTGAATATCAGGCCTATAAAGTCTCTGTCTGTAGATGCCTGATACATTTTCCTTTAGTTATTGCAGATACATTAAAACAATAACTTTACTGACAATCTTAATGACCAGAGGAACTTAAGGGAAATAAGACAGATCCGAGGTGGGGAAAGGATGTGCATAAATTCGAATTACAATTGATTGCTTCCTTTAAATTTAGTAAATATTGAGTTGCTTTGGGGTTTTACATTCCAACTGGGCTCATCAGTGTTTCAGGCGAGATAAATGATTGTGTCTAACCCTAAAATTTAATTAGAGCAAGGGGATAGACAAATCTTGGTTAATGTGTGTGCCTTCATTTAGAGACCTGGCTATAAACAAACTCTTCCCATGGAAACTACAGTCTCATTACTAATATCGTTAGCGGAGAACAATATCTCTTTTTTGGAAGGGTGGTTCTACTCTCCAGTCCCAGGACACTTCATGTCTTATGGGGTACATGAAGACCAGACTAGCTTCCAAATAGCCTGATATCCTTTCCCTTAAGGTTGTACCTCTTCTGTCTCCCTGGAGCTCTAAAATGGCTGTCGGGTTTGCAGGTCTTAATTCCAAGTGCTCTTGTTTTGGCTTTCCTTGTCACAGTCTACTTTATAGCCCTTCTCAGATGCCAAATTAAACTATTACAGCTTAGGGATGTCTTGTATATCCCAGAGCTCTGGCCTGTACCCCATTCCACCATGTTGTTCATGGTACCATAGAAACTCTCATATTAACATCATTTATAAATTCCTAGGGTTCTTATTTTCTTTCCCTTGAATGATTTGGAAACAGTGATGAATTACAGACAGTATTTTATTCTCACTGGATGCTAGGACTGTAGATACAAATTCTTGAATTTAGCTCTTAATATCTTTCGTCACAGATCTAACCAACCCAATCTAACTTCTTATATCTTTCTCAGATTTGCTCACTCAGCATATTAGTATCAAGGTCTTCACATGATCTGAGATAGGCAAGCTCACTCTCTGTCCCTATGTTTCTTAAGGAATACATTTTGAAGCATGTGTTAGAGGCAACTAAAGCTGAAGTATGCGAACATGATAGTCCTAGAGAGTGGTCAGTGCCACGAAGGAAACTGAAACTGCATAGAGAATTATCAGATGGGTGGGAAGTGGTCAGGGAGATGAAATTTGCTCTTTGCTTTGTTACTTTTGTGGACTTTACATTTTGGACCCTTTCATTTCCTTTGCCCCATGCTTTCCTGGCTTCAGTACTAATTCTCATTTCCTATTTCTACCCAGCCTGTCATTAGCAACATAGCATATCCCCTTAGCTCTCAAGTACAGTGAAGCACAGTCCCTTGTCACATGTCTGCTTCACACCTTTCTTGTCCTTTTCATCATTAGAATTTACCCATATCCCTTCTTTGCCTATTATAGAATATGAATGATCCTTCCAGTCTCAGGGATACTTCTGATCACTTTGAGTATTTGTGTTACTCAAGGCATACTGCCTGTTAAAAGAAAGACATAAGCATTAAGCTGAAGCATTTGATTTTTCCCATTGGTGTTTGTATCAGGATCTTGCTATGTAGCCCAGGCTGCCTTCTTGAACTTAAGGATTCCCCACCCTTCACCTTCCTAAGGGCTGAGATTGCAAACATATACTGCCATGCCTAGCCTTGGCTTTTTTCTATTTCAGTAGTGGGGAGAGTCCCAGTTGGGCATTAGAAAACCTGAACTGTGACTTTAACTATCACAACTTTAGGCATACTGTATCTTCCCTACTGGCTCATTTCTTTATCCATAAAACCAACTTTCATGACCCCAAAGGGTCCTTATAGCTATAAAGTGTTTTCAGAGAGATAAGGCAAATCTCTTTCCAACATTCTGTTTACTTTTGTAAAGTAGATATGCAGGGACTAATTTCCTAGTGTATCAGAACTTTTTAGATTAAACATACATTTTCTGGCAAAAGCCAGCTTTACAATTCTTGTAAATGTCGCAGGAAGTTAAAGCACTGCTTCTGGTTGTAACCTCTCTCAGCTACGGTGACAATTCAGTGCTGCAAATGCAAATGTCAACTTCTTTACAATGTGAGTATCTGAAAAACCATTATCTTTCTAGCTTGCCTATGGGGAATCTTCTAAAAGAATCAAACACCACAGAAAAAAAGGAAGGCTTTGAAAGTGAACTCCAAAGTGATATAGTATAGGTGTTGCTGACCAGCAACTTAGGTGCCAAGAAAGACATGTTTACCTTAGAAGGCCTCTCAGTATTTATGTAGCAGTCTTCATGTCACTTCCCTCAGCACTCACTCCAAGTCCAGTTAGGTCCTGAGGTAAGAATTAAAAATCTTGCCTTCTGACTTCCCTGACGCCTCACAACAATAACTCATCTGTGTGCATGCAATTAATTAATTAGATTCTGGAAGGAAAACCAGCTCAAGTGAATCTTGTCTCGTAGCTTGACATGTAGTTAACTATATCTGCTTGTTTCATTGTCTTTGGTGTTTATCTACTTCTCTGTCTCTCTGTCTCTGTCTCTGTCTGTGTGTGTGTGTGTGTTTGTGTAGCACAGTAGATACTGTGCATATGTAAAATGGAGAAGAAGTTAGAAATTACTACATAATTTTGTTTTGTTTCTGGATTTAAAGTATTTCCTATTTTATAAAGGGCCCTTCTCCACAATCTTAAAATTGCTCCTAGTCCCCCTACCCCACCGTCGGAAAAACAAAACAAAACATAGCACCGTGGGCTTTCTGTTTCATTTCTTTTATTGGCTCACTGTCCACTGGGTTATGTTCTTTTCTCGACAGCCCAGCCTTGCATCATCAACTAGACACTGAGATTGTGAAAGGACTTCTTCAAGGCCTTGTATGGTTTGAAACCCTGTATGACTTTTCTAGTTCAGATTGTGTGGATGCTAAATACCATTTGTAAAGGGCAGTTAGTGGCACTTTGTTCTTTCTTCACAGGACTTCTCTAATTTCCAACTCCCTATCTGCTACCCACAGGGCACAGTTTACCTTCTCTTTTCTAGAAGCTCTTGTTCATTTGTTGGGAGACCAAAAAGAAGATTGTTCTACACGCACAGCTGTAGAATGTCACTCATATTAAAGTGACAAAAATGTGTCTTTAAATGGCCTTTCCTGATAGTTTTAATATTAAAATGAAAAGGCATATGGGTCTATATGAGGAGATTATGCATAGTCTGTCTCCTGTTTTTCTCTTATGAATTGATTTGACAGTGTCATAGATGATGTAAGGAAAGGAATGAAAAGTACAGGGAAGAAATGAAGATTGTAGATTCCTCTAGGTGGGAGCCATTTTCTGACTCACACACCTTTTAAACAATACCCTGCTTCTGAATCTGTGCAAGAGAATGTGGTCCCTGTGATGTACTTTTGATTTGATAACCTCTTAGAAATAATGGAAATTAGCTTCTGGTTGCATAAGCATAGAAGGCTTGAGGAATTCACAAAGGATGAAATAAACAGAGCATCTCAGAAACAATTAGATACAATTGGAAAGATGCTGGGATCTTATAAGAAATAAGATAGAGGTAAAGGATTTGGGGAGTTTAAGACTCTGAAAACCACAGGATGTATTACTGAAGAGCCATGTAATTCATTACTCCCCACTCATGGAATGCCATGCAAAGCCATGCACCAGGAGAGGTAAGCCTCATTTACTCCTTTCTATATGAGCCGCTTCAGTGTCTCCTTTACGGTGTTCATCAAGTATTTGTAAGTAAAATAATACTCTTGGAGCTGATTTTAAATTCCGCCCATGTAAACTATGATTTACTTTGAATACCTTAATTGCATTTGCAATTGAAGTGTACAATGAAAGCTGGATGACTCAGGCATGGTTCTGCTTCTCAGCCTTTGAGACTGAAGAGAAGCAGATGATAGCTTTTTGTAGATGTAGCGAAACCAAGTAGGATTATACAGCTTGGTGCTTACTCAGTACAGTGGCTGCGGATTATGTATTTTTAGTGCCATACACACTAGACAAACTAGTGATACGCACCCACATATGTTTTAAGATTTATTTTTATTCTTATGTTGCCCCCCCCCAGTGTGTGTGTGTGTGTGTGTGTGTGTGTGTGTGTGTGTGTGTGTGTGTGTTCCATTTGTGTGCAGGTGCCTGCAGTGGACAGAGAGGGGTACTGTATTCTCTTGAGCTGGAGTTACAGGCTTGTGAGCCGCATGGCTTGGATGCTGGAAATTGAACTCCCACCACTGCACTCTTAACGACTGATCCATCTCTCCTGTCTCTATTTCCATATTTTCAAATGCAATAGACTAACTCAAGCAGTATTGTCCCTTAGTAATCTTGTATATGTCTATAGCTGTCAACCACAGTTTCCGTTCTTCTCAGTCTTTCTGCCTCTGGCCAACTCTTGTCATTATTTACAAATGCACTTGAATTGTTATGTTGATATGTAAAATCAAACAGAGATGTTTCAAACCATGTGGTACAGCTGTTAACACATACAATTTTATTATTACAACTTTGAAGTTAATCTTTTTATTTCACTAGATATAATAAAGTAAAATCTCGTTTATGCTGTTTTATATTAAGTAAAAGGATGTTGATATAGCCCTTTGAAAAAGTTTTATCATGTTGGAGAAAAGACCATGATAAGCCAGGCTAATGAGATATGAATGTTAAGAAAACCCAAGTCCACTGAGTTCTCTTTTCTAGGTACTGCCAATGGTCTCTACCACTTTATTTTAGTGATTACATTTTTGTTATAGCACCACCCTCCAAAAAATGTAGCTAGAAAAGCTAGTTTGAGAAAATAGGAAGAAAGAAACAATGGAAATTTAATTATATCTTAGTATGACTTTCACTCCTTGATTTTAGAAGCACTGACCTGACCAACAAGTGTTTCCTTGAGCAGCAGCTTCCCGTGCCAAGAACTGTGTCAGGCACTGAGGGGACAGAGGTCAATTACAGAGAAATAATGCTGTTCTTTAACTTATAGTTGAACTGGTAAAAAGAAAAAAAGCAATAGTATAGTAGACACTAATTTGTGTCTGTTAATACAAAAGTACATCCTTCATTCCTCAGGAATCTGCATTAGTCTGAAGTTGAGTCAGAAGTTACTAGAGAACCATTTAATGATTTTCTGTAGTTAGCGCTGGAATAGTTATGTCTTCTTATTTGCCTCACATTTAGATTGCTCTGCAGTCTTGGAACAATTCACATACATACACAGTTATATACATTTGCCACTTTTTGAAGGCAGTGAGAAAAATAATCCAGCTGTTACAGGGAGTGCAATTTCTTTGCAGACTACACTAGAACTGTTTTATTTGACCAATTGTTTTGAGGAGCTAGCCATAACTTTCTTTCTTTCTTTTCCTTCCTATTTTCTCTTAGAAGCACTAGGTCTATTGTTGAGACAATAGAAGAGATTCATTGTCTGTTAGCCATAAGATTCTTAGGAGGCACTGAACAGAATGAAGGTAGCCTTGTCTTCTGGGAGCTTCTAATTTAAAGTAGACAACACACTGGAAAGGATACGTATCACAGCCGATACTCTCATTTCCCCTCTCATATAAATCCGAAGAAAACAGGAAGTAGAGGGTCCTATTCTAGAGGAATGGCAAGGTCTTCTACTGAGTGCTCTCTCTCTTTCGGTGATTCTTCAAGTTAATTATAATGTACAGTATATTATTGTGTCACTGAGTTGCATTGGAAGTTATAGATTAAATTAAAATTGGATCCGTGATTTGCCATTGTAAAATATATTCAGCATTTCAATACTCTAAGGTCAGGGTTAACCAGAGAGTAGAGGAAGAATGGCAAGGTCTTCTACAAGGTATCATAAAAATTACATTAAGAAACTATCCCCTGAGGTATTTTCTAATAATCCCAGAGGAGAAAGCAACATCTGTGGAGTAATAAAAGGTGCCTATTGCAACATTATTAGCAAAAAGAAATTCGAGCAAAACAGGACCAAGGCTTGAGGGTGAGGCAGTGCAGTACAATAATGATGTTTTACTAAGTTTTCACATCATAAGGATGTGAGCACTTCTGAGCAGCCTCCTGTGCCATGCTAAAAAGTGCAAACATGAAAAGGAGTATAGAAATGAAGATTAAGAGGGTTAGACAGAAATACCAAGAGGCTGGAGAAACACATGCACAAAGGCCAAGAATTGAAAACCAGCCAAACTACATTACAGTCTGACTCTTGTCCTTAAATTTAGAAAGTCCTTTTAGCACTTCTCTCCAAGCCTGAGTTTCTCTATCTATAAAATGAGGGGATATGCTAGAAGATGACAACAAAATCTACAGATCCTCTACTACTTCTTGTGAGTGCTACATAAAAAGAATTAGTAGCAAGAAAATACACAGGGCAGCTTTGCAGACAAACTGCACAAGTTAGTTCGATAAAAAAAAAAAAAGGACAAGACCAATACCAGTGAATTTTAAAGTGCTCCAACTAGAACCACAAAACCATCTCCACTTTTTGTATTGCCATAGTCAATTGAATAGTTGGCCGATTTACACTGTCAGGCACCTGCCATAGTTCCCAGGGACCAGTAGTGAGGCCTTATAGCTGACTTGGTTGCTTCTCCTTCCTCCAGAGGCTTTGAAGCATGGGTGAGTGAACATGTGCAAATGATCTGGGATGCCCAAGTGAGAGAAGGAAGAAATCACATGTCAAGCTTTGTACATAGGATCATTTTCCTGTATTCTGTCCTCCCTCCCAGACCCCCGTAGAGCTCTCCTTTCAAGAGGAAGACATAAAGGACCTGCTCTTTGAACACTTGAAAGTGTCTTTCTAGCTACCTGCCTTTAAAGCTCTATGGATAATTTAAAGCAGATTGTTTTTTCCAGCTTTCATAGTCAGTTTAGCACTTTTTAACTTGTGTGAATCTCATTTACAGAGTCACAGAACTGATGACAATAATTAGTGCAAGCTGCTGTTCCAGCAAGAGAATCACTTTAGTAAGAAGCTAATGATTTACTCAATAGGTGAGGCAAAAGGATAGGGCTTTTCACATCAGTTTTGTTTGGTTGGTTTTTGGAGACAGGGTTTCTCTGTGTAACAGAGCCCTGGCTGTCTTGGACTTGCTTTGTAGACCAGGCTGGCCTCAAACTCACAGAGACCCACCTGCCTCAGTCTCCCAAGTACTGTCATTAAAGGCATGCATCACCACTGGCCAGCCAAATCAGTTTTTAGTGCCTGGTTTATTTTGCCTTAATTTGGCATTGCAAGAAATAAAACACTATGATTTTCTTGCTTTGATTGTTACAGTTTACCATATCTCACCCAAAATATTGTACCATGAATACCCAAACAGTTTCATCCGAGGGCATATGACTGATAGTAGGTCAGCCTCTACAAGAGGCAGTTATATAACTACACTGAAAAAACCTCATCCAGTAGTTCCTGCTTTCTTCTCTTAGTTCTCCCTCTCCATGATTTCCTCTGTATATATTTTCTTTAGTATTTCCATTTCTATCTTTTGATCTTGAACTGTTTTGTTGATTACCTTCACCTGTCTGATTGTATTTTTCTGCTTTTCCTTAAATTTCTTCACCGTTTGTTTGAACTTCCCTCTATTTCTTTTATTTCTTTCAGTTATTTAATTATTTCTTCTCTAAAGGCCACAAACTGTTTGGCTGCATCTTCCTGTATTTCTTTATGGATGGCAATAATCTGTTTGACTTTATCTTCCTCTATTTATATATACATTTTATTTGTTTCCTCTATTATCCTCTTTGTAATCATAGATGTAAGGTCATCTTCTTGAATTTCACTTATGTTAGGGTGTTCAGGGCTACTTGCCCCTGGATTACTGGGTTCTGGAGATGCCATATTGCTTTGGCTTTTTTTGATTGTGCTTTTAGGCTGGCCTCTCCCCATCTGGCTGTCTCAGATGTTGGCTGTTAGTTTCTAGTGCCTGCTGGAATCCTGGAATTGGGGGAATCCCCTTGGCAGGCAGATGGTTTTTCCTGAAGGAGGCCTTCTCAGCTTTTTTGGGTATGGTCTCACCGAATGGTCATTGCTTCTCAGGGAATTGCCACAGCTCACCTCAGGTGTATGATTCTGTGTGCTAACTGTGGTCGTTGGTAGTCAGGGAGGCTCTCCTCTCACCAGGAGAAGTCCTGGAGACAGCTGTCCTGCCACTGGGTTTCTTTCTCTGAATTTAGTGAGCTGTTGCTCCTGATACTCTGTGTTTGCTGGGCACAGTGGGGTTTCATCTCAGCTGGGAAACACAATCGCTGGTGTTTTAGGACCCACAGTCTTGTCTTTTGGTCGGTCGCTGTGCAGTCACTGCTGTACTGCTCATCAGACACAGTATGCGCTTGGTGCTGCCATCTTTGATCCCCCTAACATTCCTCCATTTAGACACTCGAAGTGTTATTTAAATTCACAAAGCTAACTTTAATATCGAGCAAAGCTCTTAATGACTTTAAGCTAAGGTATTTAACAGGTGATTCAGACAGTTAATGCTCACTATAGAAAAATACAAGTAATGTGAGGTCCCCATAATTTCATTCAGTTTACCCTTTTCTTCATCTCCTTTCTTTTATTTAACACCATACGCAGGAATGGTAGTCTTATGTTGCTTCTTCCTTTAGGTGCTGCCTTCTGCAATCTTTTCCTAGCCACCAGCAGCATAAGAAGCTGGCTTCTTTGTATCTATTTATTCTAGAACCTATTAAGCTCAGTGGTAATTCCTGCTTTCCTTTGCTGTCCAAGTATTGTGTAAAGGTCACTTCTGCAATGTGGGAACCTAAGCCAATTTCTGGGAAGTCTTGGCAGGACTCTGTACCCATGCCCAACATAGTTCTTAAAGCAGCTCTGTTTGTAACTGTCCAGTAATATATTTTAAGTTCTCTATTTCCTGAAACTAATTATAATATGTATCCTGTTATGTCATCTACAACCCAAAAATTCTGTCCCCCTTGACCCAGTGTCTACCATGTTTATCATGTGAGACCTTTACTTGAGTAGAAGGAAACATAGTATCACTAGTGTGACTGAAAACACATAGATGCTCTAATTGGAATATAGGAAGTTATTCATGCCATACAAAACAAGTTCTGTGCTATGAATCTTACATAAGTAAATACTTAACTAATATGTCAGTCAGACTCAGTCTACAAGCTTTCCAAGTACTTATTAAGCTAGGTATCATGAGAGAGGGGCACACATGAAGATGAAACATGATCCACAGACTTTTTGGAAAAGCCACCTACTTCCCAAGTATATAGAGATAAAAGTATAGATGGATATTATGCTTTTAATGTGATATAAATGGAGCCAGTTGGAGGAGAGTGATTGATGTTGCCTGAAGCTATAAAGAAGACTAGCAACAGAAGAAAGCAACTGCAGGTTTTCAAAGAAAAGTGAGATTTCGCCCTGAAAGAAGATTCGGAAGTGTGATTCACATAAAGAAAGCAGCTTTGTTAGTTCCCGGTGGCAAGAACAAGTATGGACAATCTCAGAAAACTGCGGGCACGATACTTAGAAGGTGTATAGGGCTGAGTTCTAACATAGAAAGAAAGCCTAACATGTAGACCTGATTTGGAAGGCAGTAATGAGCTACCTTATGGTGATGAAACAAAGAAGTTAAGTATCTGGGTTTATTGTCAATGATGGAAGATAACACTGGCTCTGCTGGTCATCACAGAAGGGGAGAAATGTCTCCTTTGGAACTTATTGCCCTATTCTGCTCATGACCAACCACACCGCCCACACAGAGGAAAGAAATGTTAGTGGGAATGGGTAGACAATGCTATCCCACATTTGGGTCTGAACTGCAATCCTATCACTCCTAATGGCTGCTTCACTCTGTAAGTGGGGAGGTGACGAAGGGTGTGTGTGTCAGAGGAGTCGGGTTAAAAACTCCTTGTTTCTAGGCAAAAGCCCTCAGTAGGAGACTTTGTAATCATGCCTAAAATTATTTCATTATTGAAACCTGTGTTTGATCTGTGATTAGGAACTAGATGAAGGAATCAAGCAATCAACCACTGAAATTGTAACCATAAATTGTTCTATAAACAACTGACTTCCTCTCTCTCCCCCACCCCAAGCAACAAACTTGAAAACAGATGCTTTTCCTGTTGTTCTTTTCCCTCATGGGTTTTAGCCAGGACTTTTGAGCCTTGCACAAGTCAGAGAGCAATGTCTTCCAGCTGCAGGGTCTCCATTTCCCTCACATCTGGATTACGTGTGTTCTACCTTGTTAGACTCAGGCAAGACACATAAGGAGTATGAGCTCGTTAAAAATATACAGCTGATTAAGATGTGTCCAGTGAAGTTGAAGAGGTTTACATGAACCAGAGTTCATTATGGAGAGTAAAGAGAAAAATCCTCTGAGATGTTTGCCTTTTGAATAAATTATTCTAAGTAGCTTTTGTCCCGAAGGGTTTTACTAACTACTCCAAAGGCACTCAAATGTCATTGTCCATAGAGATACATATTTCCCCAAGACAACTGTATGGCTTATCCACTTCTTGTCTGGAACATCAATGTACCCTTTGACATACCTAGTAAATAATCACACATTCTAAGTCAGGTTTAAAGTTCATGTTGCAGAGACTGTAATATTATCTCGGGAAGTAGTTGCAACCACAACCTATCTTGCTCCCATTATGCTTGGAATCAATCAAGTGAGATTGTCTTTGATGTTATAAGTTAGCACCTAGCAACAGCTCAAAACATTTAGACATTATAACATGGAAGGATTCTTTTTTTAATTAATTTATTTTTTATATTAATCACAGGTTATTTACTATGTATCCCAGCCGTAGCACCTGCCTCATTCCCTCCCAATCCCACCCTCCCTCCCTCATCTAATCCCTGCCCCTTTCCAAGTCCATTAATAGGGGAGGACCTCCTCCGCACATGGAAGGATTCTTAAGAATCTGCTTAAACCCTTCCATGTTACACAAGGGCAGATCCCACAGAAATCCATTTCTTCCCCTTTCCTCTTAGCTGCTCATGAGCTAAAGTAGCTGGATAATCACATTTACAATCCAGGTGTTTTGTCTCATCAGAGAAAGCCAGCCTGTCACCTGCCCCTTGGGAGTAACTCCAGTAAGCTAATAATAACATTTGCATGTTCATAAGTACACACTCTTGGTACTCAACATAGCACCACCATTAACTGTACCTAACAAATGTACAGATGTCACTTTAAGAATTAGTGTAGCTGTTGCCAGCCTTGGGATCCCTTTCTCTTAACTGGACTGCCTTGCTTAGCCACAATAGGTAAGATGCTCCTAGTCCTACTACAATTTGATATGCCAAGGAGGTTTGATATCAATGGGAGGCCTCCCTTTTCTGAGCTTTTACTAAAGATGAAGGGAGTAAGGGAGGATGGAAGTGAGGTAAGAGAGGGGGCCTGGGAGGAGAGGAGGAAAGGGAAATTGCGATCAGGATGTAAAATTAATCAATCCATCAACTGATTAATTAATTATTTAATTAATAAAAAGGGAGTTTCTTTAGCTGTTTTCACAATAGTGTGGTTCTGGGAAAAGAACTCAAGTCATCATACATGCTAGAAACGTGTTCTGTCACTGAGTTTTACCCAGGCCTTCACCATCGATTTCATCTTGAATATTCTACCTGTGTTGCCATAAGTAGTACTGGTGGCATTTTAAACATCATTGTATTCTAGCCATAGTGAAGTATGGATTCCCCCTTTGTAGAAAGAGAACTGAGGAAACTTTTATGTTCTTTCTTATTTCCTTAAAACTTAGCCAAGAAAAATTAACATAGTCTCCACGTAAGAATACTTCAGAATAAGAATAGATGTAAGGTATAATGAGCAGTTCTAGGAGACAAGTAAGTGGAAGATTCTAAGTCAGAAATAAATGCTGGTAATGGGTTTTCAGATAATCTCTTGAATTATTAAAACAAGGAAAAAAAGAAAACAAACCTCTACTTATTGAAAGACTGCTAGAAGAAGGAAGGAAAAGGAGGAGGTGAAGAAAGAAACTTCTCTATGAAGAACTAACAAAAGCAAAGTATCTCTACACCTCACCTTACTGCCGCCAAATTCATACTTGAATATAATGAACATATATATCACATAGCATTAGTTTTTTTTTTTTTCAAAGTGAGTGCCTGGAGAAATGGAAGACTTCTCACTTTCAGTTAGGCTGTTAATTTAGGGTTTTACATCACAGGTCAACACATTATGGCTCAGGACTTGTCTACTTCATTGTGTACTTTCTCCAACTGGAGATGCTGAAGATGAGCTCCAGGACCTCACACAAGACATGGCGCAGTGTCACTGGGTTACACACTCAGCCCCATTGCTGTGTTTTGTTTGGTTTTGTTATGATCTATGAGCTAAGAATAATTTGTGTACTTTCAAACGGGTAAATAATAAAAAACAACAACCCGAACACTATTTCATGACACTTGGAAATTATATACATGGCCTGCAAATTTGAGTGTCTGTAAATAACGTTCTGTTGGAGCACAGCCATGCATTAATTTGCATCGTGTCTGTGGGTGCTTTTGTACTACAGAAGCAGAGTCCTCAAATGTGAAAATATTTCCTATCTGGCCCTTTGTAGAAAATCTGTGTCAGCTTCAGCTTTCAATTGAAGTAGCTTCCTGATCTAAAGGATTAAAATTGTTCTCTCTAGAGTCCAGCTCTTAGCTATCAGGGCCACTGAGACAAACTGACACTCTGGGTCAGTGTAACTTAATTCAGTGGCTTGCTCTTTTTAACCACCATTCTTTTCCAGTAGAGTTAGAAACACACAATCATAGCTTACAGTCTAATTATAAATTATATTCAATAAAGATATGTCAAGTGTTTAAGTGTCCTAAAAGTATAATATTAGCTTTCTCTGTAATTCTCAATGACATTAGGGGAAATTTTGGTATTTGCCCTTCATAACAGTCTGCTTTGTAGAAGTAAGAGCAAGTAATTTGGGCTCTAAAGCCTGTTGGAGGGTGTATTTTTGAGTCAATTAGCTGTAGTTAAAGGCTGAATGATTAAATCAGCAATTTGACTTTAAAAAGAGCCATAGATTTTATTTTCTTAAGGCCTCTATTCCAACAACCTTGATATTGAGTAGGTTGTGGGTCAGGCTATTATATGTACCAATTTTGAGCTAACTATTCATTGTGCTGTCTCTCACCATAATACCTTATCAAAGCTGAGTTTCCCAGGGGCATTTTAGAAGTCGAGACAGGGATTTACATGATCATCTAAAGCTTCTCTCTGGGCCTCCTCACTTAGAATGAAGAAGGGTTGGTCCCGGCTTGGGAGAGACAGCAGGAGATAAATGAGGGGACTAAGACTCAGCCGTGGAAGGTTGGGAAGGGCTTGCTTTTTGCACATTGGGATGTTGAACCTGTGAGTCATTTCTCGTGCAGTCTAGAGACATAGTTTGCATTTATTAGCTGTCACTGAAGCCTATGCAACTCAGGCATTTTTCTGCTTTCTATTTCTTTACTGAGCACCTGTGTCAACTACAGCTTAGATCTAAGAGATATGAATGAATCCTATGCCTAGTGGAGATTTATTCTAGTAGCTAGAAGGGCCAAGACCCTTTCCGTTTTAGATTTTCATCACTGCCTCTTTGAACTAGAATGCTTTAATGAATACTAGACATTTGGAGACCATATTGTTTTCGTGTTTTTTCTTTAAACATCTCCCTTGCTGTTGGCCTTATGGAGTTTAGAATGGTCTCCCCCAATAGTTCTTTATCTGCTTGGCTTATCTTCTCTGATAAAATAAGGCAAATCACCTTAAATTTGTATTTCACAAGGGTCTGAAATCAGAACAGCTTTCTTCTGCTGACTCTGGTTGCTAGACTAAAGATTTATGTAAACAGCATTACAAGTGTTGCCTTGTGGTTTTAACACCCACACAACTTGCAGACAAGTTGCAGCATTCATTGTGTTTCCATGTCTGGCCACTGTTTTAAATTCCAAATGTTGCACCTGAATACTTAAGAAACTATCATTTATCTGATAACCTTGAATAATTTCTAGTCAGCCATTCTTTATCCCCAAAGGAATGTCACTTATGATGAAATTCATTCAGAGAAGTATCGATCTGCAGGTCATCAGACTCCATTGCTTCTATCCTCCCTCAAAATCAGAAGAATGTCTTTCATGAGGCCAGAACGTTCATACTGTCTCTAGGTACAACTGTTCATTCATCATTAATATAAGCAACCCTTGAAGGTAATGAGGCTGTTGGTTGTTGTTGTTTGTTTTGGTTGTTATTGTTTTGTAGTGCTGGGAATCAAACCTAGGGCTTTATTCATGCCAGTTAAGTGTTCCAATATTAAGCTACATGGTAAGTCTTCCCTTTACTTTTTCTCTCATTAAGTTGCCCATTCTGGTCTTGAACTCACTCTTCCCTCCCCCGACACCATTTGGTCCCCTTGTTCAAGTTCCTACTCCCCCACCATCCATAACTATCTATTGTATCACCCTTTCTTAGGGAGAGCTATCTGTTCCCCCTATTCTCTTACTCTATACCTAACCTCTGTGGTTTTACAGATTGAAGCTTGATTATCATTGACTTAATAACTAATATCTATCTGTAAGTGAACCATATTTTTCTTTCTGGGTCTAAGATACCTCGCTCGGGATGATTTGTTCCAGTTTCATCCATTTGCCTGTGGATTTCATTTTTTGAACAGCTGAGTGATATTCTATTGTGTAAATGTGCTACATGTTCTTTATTCATTCTTCAGTTTAGGGACATCTAAATAGTTTCCAATTTCTGGCTATGATGAATAGAGAAACCATGAACATGGTTGTGCTAGTGTCACTATGGAGCATCCTTTGGGTATGTGCCTAAGAGTGGTACAGCTGGATCTTGAAGTAGATCAATTCCCATCTTCTGAGGAACTGCCACATTGATTTCCATAGTATCTATACAAGTTTGCATTCCCACCAGCAGTAGATGAGTGTCCCCCTTACTTTACATTTTCACCATAATAAACTGTCACTTGAATTCACTATTTCAATTCTGGAATATCTTTAATGATAGGTAGTATACAACTTTGTATCAGTAGCACTTTACACCTAGAAGGTGCTAAGTTTATTTTTGTTGAAACAATAGTATATCAGCATTGTGAATTTGAACCATATGTCCTATATGGAAATGATGAGTATAAAACAAGAGGCATCACCACATTGTAACTGTAAAGCAATTCATGGAAATATACTCTGCCACTTCCAGTTCATGACCATCAGCCCAGCTGTCAGCACTGTGTTGTTTTAGTCCACATTTCATTTGTGTGAACTAAAACATACCAGTCAACTGGAAGACAGGTGTGATGGCTTCCAACAAGAACCCCAGTTTCTTACTTCTCAATATGGCCCTTGCCACATTCTGGATGAAATCAAGAGCTAATGTTATACAGCCATACATAGGTGCTATTTACAGAAGGCTAATTAATATCACTCACTCCTAATATCTCTTTTGACTCTATGGCTAAGCAGAGCCAAGCAAGTGACGTCAGAATGCCAGAGTGAATTATTGGGCTTGTGTCAAGCCAGGTAGGGATGAAAAATCACCTCTGTGGACCTAATCCAGGAGCAATCAAAGGGCCAAAGTTTTAATTAGTGAGGGTAGTGATTTGCTTTTGCATTCAGCCGCCTAACGTTCTGTATTAGTTTTTTAACGTCTGCATTATCCTGGTTATTGTCCAACACTGGTTAGGATGGTTAATGTGCTATTTAATAGCACTATACTTAATGGACCTTTGAAAGTAGTGACCTATGAATCCATTTCCTCACCTGTCAGCAGAACCATTTCCATTAGAAAAGTCAATGAAGTCATAGGCAGGGAAGGGCACATTTTAACATGCTACCTGGTTCTTTAATGTATAACTAGTAAGAAAATGCAAAAAAAAATTAATTTAACCTGGAATACAGATATTGGTATTCATTTCTAGTCAAGGCAGAATGATATCAACGTACTATAGTTAACAAAAGAATCCAACAAATTTATTTTTTGATACAGCAGAAATGATGGAAAGAAGTACTATTTTTTTTTCAGCATGTCTGACCTTTCCATGTTTCTGCATTGGTAGTACATTTGACAGTGATAGCATATTGTATGTCTCTGCACTGTTTTGAGATGTCTTTTGAAGGTAGATTGGAGTTTTGAAATTAGATTTTATCATAAGATAATTATGATGCTGTAATTGGATGATCAAGTTGGGTCCTATGGTTGAGGCTAAAAATGAAATGTCACTACATAGTCATGAATGGTTCTTCTCCTGTGTCTCATAACTGCCCCAAGTGATAATTACCAGGGAAGAACCCTGAAAATATGGCTACCATCAGTACCCCTGGTACCTTCATACAGCCTATTAAGGTGACACCTTTGAGAAGAGCAGCATGCATTGGACATTTTGTAGGTTCTGGTGGGTTGCTGGAGATCTGTTTCGAGACTCTATCACATTGCCTATATCAGCTCTTCATTTGCCTAACAACTCTGAGCATGAGTCTCTTTCCAACAACCTGGAATGAAGCTAACATCTTTCATAAGTATAAATTTACCCAAGTCTAATTAATGCTTCTTACTTACTAATGAGTTACTCCTTTTGACTCCAGAGACAGGCGGAGCCAAATACATGATGCCAGAATTCCCTAAGTGAAGTATTGAACTTGTGACAAACAGGGCAGGAATGAAAAATAGCCCCAGCATATTTGATCCAGGAGCAATTAAAGGGCTGGAGAATTAATTAATGTGAATTTTAATTTGTTAAAGTCTAGAAGACGGGACCTCTTTGTTTCCTCTGGAGGCCTTTTACAAGTCCTCTTTGATTACAGGTAAGTATGCTTCCAGAGAAAGATAACTTTCCTTACACTTTTCCTTGGCAACCTATGGATAAGAAAGAGAAAAGTGGGCTCTGAGACTGCAAAGTACATCAAATTGTTGAATTTGCAGTTTAGGCACTAAGCCACTACCTTGCCCTGAGGGATAGCTTTTTGGAGAATTGATAGGAGGCAGAGATGGAAAATTACAGATAATGGAAGCAGATGATGATAAGAGAATGAGAGCTATCATTGGATAAGAGAGTAATACCCCTGGAGCCCTGAAATAAGAGAGCTAGAAAGAGGACCAAAAGGAAATCAGAAGTGTGTTTTTCTGTAGCTTTCAACTGAGTCTCCCTGATCCCCTACCAGATGGACAGAGAAGGTATAGACATGGATTTAGGGGAAGGATCCATGCAGCTGAGCCTATGAAGGCATGCCCCACACCCACTAATACAAAATAGCCAAATGGACACTATTCTTCCTGTTGTCCAATATGTTTGTTTATGTTCCAATTTGTGCTTCTTCAAAGAAACTAGTGTTTTTCATTGTCTTCACTAGGATATGATTAGATGATCAAAAGATGTGCCACTATCACATTAACTTAGCTTAGTTGCCACTGCTATCTTTTTTTTTTTTTCTATCATATTCTTAGTAGTTAGCTGAAGTTTCCGGAATGAAAATAGATCCAATGAACTTCACTTTTTTTTTTAATTTCTCCTCTTTTTTAAAATTTTTTATTAATTACACTTTATTCACTTTGTATCCCCCCTGTAGCTCCCTCCCCCTCCTTTCCCTTCCTCCTCCTTCTCCAAGCATGCCCTTCCCCAAGTCCACTGATAGGGGAAGACTTCTTTTCCTTCCTTTTGATTCTAGTCTATTAGGTCTGAGCAGGAGTGGCAGCATTGTCTTCCTCTGTGGCCTGGTAAGGCTGCTCCCCCCTCAGGGGGAGGCGATCAAAGACCAGGCCAATCAGTTCATGTCAGAGAGAGTCCCTGTTCCCATTACTATGAAACCCACTTGGATACTGACCTGCCATGGGCTACATATGTGCAGGGGTTCTAGGTTATCTCCATGCATAAAAAACAAGGGAATCATGAACTTCACTTTTTAAATTGTCTCTGTGTAGATAATAGATAGATAGATAGATAGATAGATAGATAGATAGATAGATAGATAGATAGATATGAGTAATGAGTAGGTAGGTGGAGGGGAAGGGGAAGGACTGGCACACACACAAAGGAAGTTTGATTTTCCTGACAAAACAGAACTGATCTTTTTTTTCTTTTTTTTAAATCACAAGTTGACAGTGCCATTAGCCATCATGTTTCCATTATGACCCTGGTTGCCAGGAAACTCAAAGCTAACTCCAACACTCATTTTCAGTAATCCAAGTACCCAAAGGTTTTGTGATGAGGCTTTCTCCCTTTTAAAGTATTTTTGTTTGTTTTCCCCATCTTATAATGGTACATTAGAGAAAAGTCCCTCAATTTGGAGTAAGAGGTATGTTAGAAATGACAAATTACTGCTCTGCTCTACTCTGAGAGGATTATCACACAAGTTTGTGTTTTCCCTGCCACATGCTACTAGCTTGGGTCTATTGTCCTTGTAATAAACTAGGTTTCTGCTAGTCAAACTTTTGACACTATAGGTAATGTTCATCTTAAATTATTCTTTCTCTTTCTCCCTAAATATCAGTCAAAGTGATGGCATCATGAAACAGCATGTATCACTCAGCATTTTCTTATTTCTAAAACAGGTTATATAAAATAGTCAAGGAATAGAGAGGGTGGGATTGGGAGGGAATTAGGGAGGGGGCTACAGCTGGGACATAAAGTAAATAAACTGTAATTATAATACATATATAATAGTGAAGGAGAAAATTTCTACTTAAACCAGAATTTTCGTGCACTCACATTGCTAACCTGTATCACTAACTAATTCTAGATACATTTTACATGGTATCTCATTTGAATTTTACTTTGTCATCATTGCCACACAAAATTGATTTCAGAAGCCATATTGTCTCAAGAAACAATGCATCTGTATTTCATTCAGAAACAACAATCAGATTGGTCTGCAGGCCAAATGTTCCCCATTGTGCATTGTCTTCCATAGACCCACGATAACCTTACTCTGGAATTATGTGTGATGGAATAAAGTACTTTCATTAGGTCTGACTTGAGTTTTGACTTCTTGGCAAGCATGCAGTAAAGGAAACATTCTCTTAATTGAAAGAAAACTCCTACCAGGACCTATCAGATAGATGAGTGGAGCAACGGCTTCTAAAGTGAAAAGTTTTAGAAAAGATCCAACAAACAAAGCTTTCTAGGTATAAGATGATCATTTCCTTCCTCTAGAGTTTCATTTCCCCTTAGTATCTCTAGAATATTGACTCTAAATTGTTCTCCCCCAAGCTCTAGATAAGTGGACTATGTAAAAGGTTGCTTTAATAATGTGTGGAAGATAGAAAGAAAATATAATTGTCATCAGAAGAGGCCATAAAATATATAAATATGAGAATACTAAGACAGGTACAATGGGGCCTCAGAGGTACTAGACAATTGCTCTACACTGACATCTCTGACCCTTAAACGATTTTTATTAATTGAATCTATTTACTTATTTATGTGTGTATACAAGTATGCATATAACCCAACATACATAGGGGTTCAGAGAACATCTTGTAAGATGTTCTTTTCTACCGTGTGGATGCCGGGGAATAGAACTCAGGCTGTATCAGAACTGAGGACAAATGCCTTAACCCAAGGAGCTATCTCCCTATCTGTGCCACAGATTTTAAAAGCTCCTTTTGTTTATCCACAATCCAGACAGAATTATTTGTATTCATTTCAAGCAGCTAATTAGATTTCTCTCCTCCCAAGTCTGGGTTTCTCTGAATTCAGTATCCTCTTGTCTCCCTGTAAGTGCCAACACTACTTTTTCAAGCTAGAATTCTCTGTCCTGCCTCCAGGGTCCTGCTCTTGGAGAGCCATCTGGAGGACTTATCTACTTCCCTGGGACCTGATGATTGACTTAGATTCTTGAGCCTCAGTGAAAATTGCATTCTTCACAGCTTAAGTTACCTGTCTATCTCACATATAGAATTCTTTCAAACTTATCTGAGAAGTGTTCAAGCTCGTGTTCTTTTGTTTAGGGGGAGTCCAGAGATGCCTTAACGTTTATGGAATCCCTTCTTGGATAATCTCAGAAACAATGAAGACAGTCATTTTCTGAACTCTGAAGAATGCCAGGAAGAGAGCTCGCCCTTTCCATTCTAGCATCTGCATTGATACTACTATGCATACTAGCTGGCATCTGCATTGAGCTAGTCATAAGGACGTTCTCTGGAAGGACATTTTTTTTTCTTTTCCTTCCTTTTGCTTTGTATACTTTTTCAGTAGGAAGCTGCCCTTGGCCTTTGAAGTCTTAACTTCTCTGTTCCACCACTCCCACTAAGCCAAGATGTGCTCCCACTGACAATGAACAGTGTATTCAAGGTGCTTACTATTAACTGGTGGAGACCTGGTTTGTTGAGTTTTTGAAGTATTAGTTAAATAAGAAGTTGCTTGTCTAGTGTCTGGTGGGAAGCCTTGAAATGTGATTTTCAAAGCTCAGAAACAATATTAAAAAGAGGTCCCCAGGCTTTCCCAAGTGATAAGTAGATGTTGGCATGAGGTGGTTTTTAATTCTGGATCTAGCAGAGTTTTAAAGTTTTGAAGCCAACATAAGGGCTGTAAAACATATTACTGATTTTGCATATAACAAAAAGACTAAATTAACAAAGATAATAATCCAAGGCTCTTTTTTGAGGAAATGCATAAAAATATATTTGCATAAACCTTAGTACCTCTAGTTTATCCCATGGTATCTCTTGTTTTATTGACCTCATGTTGTATGTGATCAAGAATTCTTTACTATCAAACACTCTTGGAGTGATAAAGGACAGGATGACTAGTGAGATACCACAGCTGATCAGACAAGTCAACTAGGAGAAAGCAACATGCAGCAGTTGGAATCCTTGGACATAGCAGTCTCATAATCAGCAAATGAGTCTCTTGTGAGTATAATACTCCTGCTCTCGGATTCAGTTTCAACTTTGGCTTTTATAAGCACAGTCTCATCCCTGGCCTGTCCTTCATCATCTTCCTTGGCTACTCTTTCCTCTCTTCATGCACTCTATATACTCCTTCTGCCTAGTCTCTTATACTCTATGGGTTTGAACTCTCTCAGATTCCCAGATTTGTGAAGACTAGCCTTCTGCTGAGATTGCTTTGTCTTGTGAAAATTTATATCCATATATATCCAACTGCCAGATCAACATTTTGCTCAGTGGTCCCATGGGCATGCAAAATTCAATAAAAGTGGACATATTATCTCTTTCCATGTATGTATTCTCTTTCCCCACCAAAAGCTACCAAGCCTTCTTATCTTGGCAGATGGAGCTACAGTTAATTTGTGTTACATCATCTTTGGTTCCAAGCCACCTTGCCTTGCTTTGCACTTCATTGAGATTATGGCCCAGTTTCTCATGTGCCAGCCAAGTTCTATCATTAAATTCATGTTTTATCCTTAGATACTTCTCTTGGATACATCCCATCTCCTCTCTGGGCTTTACTTTTCCTATCTCTAAAGATTCTTCCAAGTTTCAGGTTTCTATGAGCCTTTTCCTTATTTGAGGGTAGATTGTAGTAAAAAAAGAGTCTTAATCTTTGGCTCAGCTAAATATCTTGGTTTTGACTAGACTGGCTGAGCATGAAGAGACATCTATTGTTATGAATTTTATAAGACTTACTTTTAAACAGTGTTTGTGAAATGATATAGAACAACACATGTGTTACTTTCATGGATTTGTAGGTTTTTTATTGTATATGACCATGTATATTACAGTAATGTTATTCATAACTATAACACAGCTGAAAGTAGCTATTAAAATGGAAGCATGATTTATAGGAACTTTTTATTATTATCCTAGAAAATATTTTCAGCATAAAGTGCCTATTCCACTTGATTTCTTAGGTTCCAAATGTTCTTATTAGACTTAGATACATTTGGCCCATAAGATATCACTTAAGAAGGCAGGAAGTAGATATTTGCATCTCAAATATTAGATTTTAATAACGGAATTAGCAAAAAAAAATGTGCCTGACTTCCCAGTATCGAGAGCAGAAGTCTTAGGTATAAACAAATATGTTTTGTTGATGCTATTTGTCCAAATTCTCCAGAGTCCAAAATAGACTGTGACTCAAATCTTGCCTGATTCCAGTCCCCAAATTTTCCCCACAAATCCAGGGTTGCCTCCAGTTAGTTCAGCAATACTATTCTCCAAAGTTGCTATCATAGTCTGATTTGTACTGTATTTGAGTTTTATATACGTGGGCACCAGGACTCAGAAAATGGTACTGCAATGGAATGTCTCCCTTTTAAGGATGCAGTGTGATCTGGCATAAGTTGTTTGAACCATAAGAAAGGCTACACGATTCTAGATTCTATTAACAAACTTCTAATGTAATGTGTGTCAGTCAGCCAGTTCAGTTCAACAAATCCATGGTAGGAGCCAGCTCATCAGGTAAGCCAGTATTGAAACCTTCCTGTTTGCTAAACATTGAGCTTTTGTGAATATAAATGAACACAATTCTTAAAAATATTGTAAGAGTATATTTATCAGCAAGTAAAAACACCCGGTGATAACCCGTAGAGAAGTGTTCTACCACTGCACTAAAGGCTTTTGGATTATCTTATTCTGCTGCATAAAATTAAAATTCTGTCAAGTAAATAGATAGACCTTGATTTTTTCTTCATCTGTCAATTCCTGTTGTAGTATTTGGCGTCTTCAGTTCTTCTTAAAAAGTTTATTGAGACTCTGGCTTTACTTTATGAACTCCCTAATATATAACATTCACAAACAAGACCTAGTTGTGAATTTTTAATTGTGCCAGATCGTTTTCACTAAATAGGACTGCAGGCTCAACTAATGCTTGTCAGATCCAATTTTTGTTTCACCTGCTATTGAGCTCCACTCTGGTATTTGCTCTAATTGCCACTTCCTCGGGAAAGAAAAGTTTCTCCAGAGATGCCTGTCGGAAGCCCTTTCTGTCTTCCACTCTCCTGCCCTTCATGTAAAGGGATGTAATTGTATTGTTTGAAAATCTGGGACAGTGAATATAGCTGATTGCTCTCTTGAATTCTACTGTCATAACTCTCTTGTGCAACAGTAGTTCTCAAAATGCAGATCATGAACAGACAACATTAGCATCTGAGAACATGTCAGGATTGTCAATTCTCTGGTCCTTGTCTTCTCCTAGACAGCCTGTCACATGTCCAACTGTGGTCTTATTATTGGAGGATGGTATCCTTCTACCATTCAGCATGGTACCTTAGGGTTGCAGTAAATAAGCCAAAATACAGAAACAATATAGAAAAGGGGATTAGAACTACAGAGAAAAAGTTAGAGTACATCTTAGCTTACCCTACAATATCTGGTTAGTCATTGGGAAGAGTGGACAAAGAAAAGATATGAAGTGTAAATGACACTTAGGTTTAAAGATTAATTTTGTTCATCAGCCAGTGTCCTTCCTACACCAAGGTGGCAGCACATAGGAGGGACTTTCCCATGGCTTTCTATTAGGAACTGACAAAGTTATTTATACCCACTCTCTGTACCTAGCTTACTTTATTGACTGTAAACAATCTACCAGAACTAGGGGATGAGAATAGGCTAGCAAGGGAGATGGAAGGAAGAAAGCCCCTGGGGAGGATAAGTATCAAGGCTTAAACATTCCTTCATTAACCTTAGCACTGGTTTTATACAGCTAAATCGACTTGCTTGGCCTCTATTACTTGGATCTATGGTCTACAGATCTTTGCAAAGCCCTTGCAGTACCTATAAACCAAGGAGGAGCTAAACATTCTGGCAAAGGATAGCACCAGAAATACCTGCTTCTTAATCATAAGCATCACTTTCCCATCAGGTCTCACTGCTTATCTTGTAGCATAGGGCACCTTTTTGGAGTGGTGATTAGCCTCTTACTCTGTCTTTCTTCTGGAATTCCAGTGGCATCTCTCTAAATGTCTGCCCCCAAAATGTCCGTCTAGCACCCAACTTGATATGTGCAAATCTTTCATCATCTTCTATAACCTTACCTCCTCTCAACTAATTTTTTTTTTTTTACCGGTAGAAAATATTTGTTTCCCAGTAATCTGGTTTCTGAATGTTCTCTGCAGCTGTTACTTAGAGTTTATTCTCATTCCTCCAATGTAGTCAATCGCCAAGTTCTGTTTGTTATTGTTTTCTATTCTGAGCATGATTTCTTTCTTTCTGCCTCTTTCATGACCATGCCAGTCCAAGCACCTTTCATATTTCAGGTCTTACTTACCCAAAGCTATCTAATCCCAGAGCTATGATTTTTGTTCAACCTCGTGACTAATAGAGAAGCACCAGAGTTTGATGTGAATACAGTAACAGTACAATAGCACTTATAAATGTTATGTAAAGTGTTACTGGCTTCAGGTACTCTGAAAGCAAGATCCACATTCTTTCAAAATATGTAAGTGATTGGTATTTTAAACGATTGAATAAGACCAAATATAATTTAAAATCTGACTCATATTTTCCCCTGACTCCAGTGAGAAGTGAAGGGGTGTGACTACCGTGCCCTTGGCCTAAAGAAAGAAAAAAGAAAAAGAAAACCAGCATGTAGCAATAGGTAAAGAGAACAAAACAGCAACAATAATCAGTGAGCCCATTGTTGCAGCCCCTGTTACCCTGTGGTGAGCTGTTGGAGTTGGGGAGTTAATGGAAGGGGAGAGGCCACGATAATATATATGGCCAGGCTGCCTTTTTTGGAAGCTGTGCAATTACAGAGCAGCTGTGAGCTTTCCTGTGAATGTTTACCTGATTGGTTTAATATCCTGTTTTACACATGCCAGTCTTAAGACAGGAAGAAGTTACATGTCTCACTGGAAGTCAGGATTAGAACTCCAGATTCCTGAGCAAGTGCTGTGAGCTTAGGAGTTGTTCGTGAGAGACTATATATATTTTTTAATGTTGATTAAATTTTTATTTTTTATATAAATTATATTTTATTTACTTTGTATCCCAGCTGTAGCTCCCTCCCTCAATCCCTCCCAATTCCACCGTTCCTCCCTCATCTCCTCCCATGCCCCTTTCCAAGTCCACTGATAGGGGAGGTCCTCCTCCCCTTCTATCTAACCCTAGCTTATCAGGGAGAGACTATACTTATACTAGGCAATAAAGATGAGCCATTGCCATCTCCTCTGAAAAGGTTCGGTTGCTCTCTGCGGTTAAGCCAAAGGAAACCAGGGGCAGAAGCAAAACAAAAGTACATTTGGCGAACTGAACTTTCTCTGCTTGATGAATAACAGAAATAGAGATAATGAGACTAAAAGGACCATGGACTCTAATTCAGACACTCCAGGTAGAAGGAATGAAAATGAAAAAGTTGGGGGACAAAGAAAGAAAACCACTCAGGGCATAAGAAGGCAGGAAAATGAAATACAGATGCTTCATCAGCCTTAATTAACAGAATCAATATTTGAAGAGCTTTCTTACTCAGTGACAGAACAAAGGGCAAACTACTTCAAAAACATAGTCCTGTTGGAGAAGAGAAAGACAGGCCCTCACCAGGAGGCAGTAGGGATTTAAAAGCCTCTCAGAGGATTTCTATTTGGCAGATGGATTGTTGAGGGGACTCAAACATCTGTTTGGGAAGCACACTGGATGAGTTTGTATCCTCATCCTCATTAGTGGCTGTGCTTTAAGTGCATTTCCCAATCCTAGGAGCTTTCTGGAGCCTAGAATCTTTGCTGAGAGCACAGAATAGCTACTACTTCCCCCAAGAGAGACTTGAAACAAGCCCTGCACAGTAGCTTGAGTTACATCTGTATTATTACTTACAATAACATGCACTGGAAATCATTAAAAGCTATATAGTTGCAACAGGCTTAGGATTATTATTAAGAACTGCTGTCCTGTCATCCAAGCTTGTTTGCTCAAAACTCATGTCAAAACTTATGTTGATACATAAGGATCAACCATCAGCAACCAGATTCCAGTTCTCCTGGACTATTCTTCAGGCATGGAAGAACATGTCATGTGTGTGCCACCATTTTTTTTTCTAACACTGATACTAGACATTTTAATCTTTGATGATAATCCTTCCCTCTAAGCCCAAGGGGCATTTTTAATTTATCTGTTCAATGATTTTTTTATGTGCCTGCTTTGCCTCTTTTCTATTGCATTAACCAATTTCATGACCATGGATTAGTAATATGGGAAACCAGTGTGTTTACCATGGTTGTAAAGGCACTGAAGATCAAGATGGGACAATTCGATATCCATCATCTGAAACCAAAATGACAACCAGGTCCACTCCTGCTGGAGTTTTTTTGTTTTGTTTTGTTTCTGTTTTTGTTTTTGTTTGTTTGTTTGTTTGTTTTCAGAGAGGCAATTTTGAGCAATCATTCAGTCACCTGAAATCTTCATGTTGTACCATAACATGGCAGATGATGAAAGGACATGTGAAAGTAGCATGCAGACATAGGCTAAAGAGAACAGCTGCATTGTGGAGTGTTAGA
Source organism: Meriones unguiculatus (assembly GCF_030254825.1). NCBI lineage: Eukaryota > Metazoa > Chordata > Mammalia > Rodentia > Muridae > Meriones > Meriones unguiculatus. The sequence goes on from NC_083369.1 coordinate 121,940,878, forward strand.
CTCCCTTGAGAGCAACCTGCTCTTGCAGTAAGTAACCTTTCATGAAGGCTCTGGCCCTCTGATCCAAATGTTCCTGTTAAAAATGTCACACCAACCAGTGTCATTAATTTGCACACCAACCCTCAACATGGCTTTTCCCAAAGAGAAATGATGCTTAAACTGTACCAAGCACTGACTGACTTAACAGTTAAAGCAATAAAATAGAAGCAATAATATGGAACCATATACTCAGTGCCAATAAATAATATGGTGACAGTGGTCTGCACTAGATAATGCCTGGCACCTGAAACACATATCAGGTTATTATAAGTCTGGAAATTGATTTTTATAATTTCAGTAACTTCAGAAGCAAACTTTTTCTTGGACATTAGGTTTATTGTTTCCAAAAAGAGCTTATGATATCTTATGAGCAATACAGATTTCTGCTCGCTACCCATCAAGAAAATGGGTTAAATCACTGTGTGATGTGGACTGGTAGAGGGTATGACCTACATAACATATGAATTTATGAGAATCTAGTGTTAATCCAAAACATCAATTTAAAACAGTGAATGAAGTGTGTTTTCAACTACTAAGTTCTTTGTTCATAATTATTTTTCTGACAAGACAAAACAACCAACCAAGCAAACAAAACAGAAAGAATGAGTCTGGTTGCCATTTTGGTTTCTTACAATGGATGTCAAATTGCCCCACCAAGGAACTCTTTGAGAAGGCTGCAGATTTGGGTCCATCACACTTTTTTTTTTCTACTTAAACTGAATGTGCACAACACTGCTGGATGTTCTTTTGTACCCTTCCAACTTTCGGAGCTCGTGTGGAGCCCGTAGGGAAAAAAAAGTATCCTTGCTATTCATAGTGAAGACAGCTCACCAGGCAGGTAAAGCAGGACTGGCAAGTATTAAGCTTTCTTATCAGAAACTCCCCTGGAATTGCTTTCACGAGCCTTTGATGAGACCCAGAGAAGAGCCAGAATTTTATCTCAGAAGAGGGTAGGAGTCAGGTGGGGCCCAAGAAGACTAGACCCTGATCTTTTGGGGTCTCAACCACAGTTTTCAAGATTACAGTTTAAAGAGGAGATGAAAGTGAAAAGGGCTGACTAAGTGGTGTAGAAACAGATGGATCAAAGGAGTGACTACTGAGCCTGTCTGTTTCAGATGTGTAGGTTAGGAGCTAGGTCAAACTCCATGCAGTCCCCTATGCCACAAATGATCATCCATATAGCTGTGAAGCAAGGAGACATTCCTGTAAGTCCCTGGGATTGTGCTGGATGTTACAGTGACTAGGATTTTGGGCAGCATCTTAATATTTGGGCCTTTGACCTGTGTCTTTCCAGATCTTGAATGTTCCCAGTAGTCTGCTGCTGCGATACTTTCTCTTATCTCTTACGAGGCATGTTAAGAAAATTCAAGGCCCTCAGAATTACTGCTTTCATTCTTTGTGTCTCAAGGTTTGAGATTTACAGCATCTTGCCCAGGTTTATCTACTTAGCCTAGATCTCAGAGAGGAGGAAGGATGGATCTTTTTAGCCAATATTTAGCCAACTTTTTTTTTTAACAACCTTTCTTAGTATAACTACAAAAATTGTCCTCTTAGGATTCAGGCCTTCCAGAAGTTCCTCTTGCCCATTCCCCTTTATGATCCATTTCCTACTGGGAACCCATCTGTTATTTGCACAGAACACATCTAGAGGCATTTGAGTACTTTCACCTCTAGCATCGGTGCTACAACTTCCCTGTATGCCTTATTTTTGAGAATGTTTTGTTTTCATTCCTCAAAGAAGTGCACTTCTGGGATTTGATAGTAGGTCTGATGTTCCAGGATAACCAGAGAAGCAGATCACCACAAAGGTGCCCTGGCAGGCTGCCATTTCCCCCTGAAGCCCTGCCATCCTGCCATCCTGCCCCACTCTCTCTTGAGGATCAATTGTAATGCAAATTTTAAAGACTTTCCTTTCCACAGCAAAGAAGTGGGAATTTAGTAGTGAGAGAGGGTGTTGTTTTATCCAGAAGGACATGGATGCCTAAACTTAGATGAGCATTTAATCTGTCTTTGTAAGTGTGCACAGGATGATTTAAGAGATCTCTGATATGAGAGTGCTTCCAGGCAAATTTCCCATTGCCGACTGTGTGAGTGAAGGATTGGAAAGGACCCAGTGCTAAGGAATATCGAAGTGGGTTGGCTGAGACCTACTTGTGTTTTTTCCTCCTTTGAATCAGGGCCCCTTGTAGCCCATCCTGGCCTCAAGGTTGATTTGCAGCTGAAGATGATCCTGAACTTGTGATCCTCCCTCTTCCATCTTCCCAGTGCTGGAATTTACAGGCATACACCACCACAAGGGTTCCTGCTGGGGATCCAACTGAGAGATTCATACATGTTGGGCAGGTATTCTCTCAACTGAGCCATAGCCCCAGCCTCTACCTGTGCATCCTTTGCAGGAGACTGCACCCACTTTTTGAAAGCAGTAATTTTAAATGCTTCTGAATCAAAACTAGCATTCTTTCTTACCTTCCTTCTTTCTCTCCATCCCTCTCTCCTTCCTTCCCTCAAGTCTTTCCTTCCCTCTGCTGTTTATTGCCATACAAAGTAACAGGTCTCCTTAAGACATTTTCATACATACCTTTGGTTGTTCTTTCTGGCCCAGAATCTTTTGTCCAGATTTGGACTGTGGCAGTCAATTTCTGACCTTGGTTCTGGACAGGGAGAGTGACTGGTATTCATTCCTGAACTGCCTAAGGAGTTTTTTGACAAGAAGTCGTAATGGATGAGTAAGGGCAGCACCCTATGAGCTCCTCAGTCCCTATTAACATGTAGCCCATGCTGATGAATCAGTGAGAAGCACACATAAGTGGTGTCCCCAATACGTCACTGTTTAGACTCCTAGCACTTATCTGCAGAGCTACACATCAAGCTGCAGAATCAGAGCTCACCTTCATGGCTCCCACTTTACAGAGCTGGTTTGGGCCCTTGTGGACACTCAATCCAAACTGCTGGAGCTTTTGCTAATATCGACTCCTCCTGATTAGTGTTTGCGCCTATACATCTTTATTACCTTTGCAATCACCAGGAACCCCTCATTATTTCTTATTCCAATCACACCCTGGTGACCATTTGAAGCCAGTGACTGTAGGATAGAATGGTACGCTCTCAGCATTCACAGAAATGCTGCTACACAGAGATACTTACTTTCCAACGACTTCAAAGATTCGTAAGAATCTCAAAAGCTGTTTGACATTCTTCCCTTAGACACTACTCTTTACCAATAAGAGGTTTGGGGCCCTTAAGTGAGATGGCTCATCCGGTGAAAACTCTTCCTGAGCAAACTCAGCAACCTCAGATTAATCCTGGAATCTTTGGCTGAAGAAAAATCAAACTGAAAGTTTGTCCCAACTTCCACATACGTACCATGACACACACCAGCGCGCACACACACACACACACACACACACACAATAATAATAATAATAATATAATAATTTTTTAATTAAAAAAGAAGGTAAGAAGGTCCTGGGCTGATGAGGTGGATCAGAGCACTTGCTGCCATGCATATAGCCGTGAATATATCCCTTGGGTCCCATATAGTAGAAGGAGAGAATTAACGTCACAGAAGTTGTCCTATGACCTCTATGCACATGCTACAGCACACTTGAGTGTACACACACAATAAACTAACTAAAGGAATGTAAACATCTAAAAGAAGGCCCTAGTATTTACCTTAAACAAGACAGGCATGATTTACCTTCGCTGTTTATAAGAGGTTATGCTGATATAGATTTTAGTAAGAGAAAAATTCTTATGAGATTGGAAAAAAATTAATTCCACACATCAAGTGAAGAGAAAGGCTTCAAACTGGATTCCATGGAAATCTGAAGATGAAGTAAAGTATTAATTTCAAGGCAAAGCAGCTGAATTGAAGATAATGGTAAAATAGTTTGATAAAGGAAATAGAATAAAGTAATCAAGGAGAATGCAATCAATTATGCCTCTTTGTGTACCTTGAGGTGATTGATTTGCCTTCATTTATTAACCCGATGAGATTAAGCAGACCTTCCCTGTGATTTATTTAGTAATTGTTTCCAAGGTTTGACATAAGCTGTGGAGTTATTGAAGGTGGAAACTTAAATTCAATTACTCATGAAGCAAGTGGTATTTCTCTTGAAAGGATATCTCAATTCATTGCCTTCCCTCGCAATATTATGAATGAAAATTAATTCATCTGAAGATAATATCTTCCAAAGAAATTTTGGAGTTACTTGGCATTCATATCCCTCACTGAGAATCAGCAGCTTCAGAACTGAACTTGGGGTAACAGGCACCCCAGTGGCTGGAAATGTAAGCATCTTTTATTTTGTTGTTGAGAAACTACTCTCTTTTGACTAAATATTTTACATCTTTTTTTTTTCCACTAGAGCCTTCCTGGGAGCTTGGGCTATGGTGCTACCATTAATGAAACCTAACAAGTCACATTTTGAATATCTAAAGGACAGTTTTATATGACTTTGACTAATGGTTCCCACTGTCTTTGACACTGAAGGACATCACTAGATAAAAACTATGCTGAGAGAGTTTGGGGGCAGAAGGGGAGGGTGTGGGAGGAAGAGAGAGAGGTCTTGACAACTGTTGAATGAAATGACTAATTGCTTTTATTTCTGTGTTCTTTGTATATATTTTTGTTCGGTGGGCATAGTAAAAATAGATGGGGTTCTTCAAACTTCAACTCAGGTGCCAACTCTCCATTATCTACAAAGACCCGGAGCACATCTAAGAGTGGGAAGTAAGTGAAAAGTGCTGTTGTACATCTCACATAGTTACCACAAACTCATGTGTCCTCATTTTGTCATTCATTCATAGCCATTCAGCGAAGAAGTGTGGGATGCTTTTTTTTTTTTTTTTTTTTTTTTTTTTTGTGCTCCTGACAGTGGGAGTTAAAAGAACAGTATCTATGTAGGTGATACTGGTATAAGGGAGAAGGAGGGGGAGGAAAAGCTAGGAGAAAATTTTGCAAAGGTAAATGATAATGACCTATGTCTAGAAAGGCAATGGAAGCTTAATTCTAAGATGTTCAAAACTAAATAAGTGGCACTGGTTAATCACTTTATAGTTTGTGTAGTGTATAAAAATCTGTGCTTTGAGATTTGGGGTTGAATTAGAAGGATCTGAAAAGCCAGTTCATAAATTTATTGGTTTAAATACACTTACATTTTAATTGTATCACATGATATATTTATTCTTTTCAAAACAACCAGCATGTACAATGTCCTATGTCTTTTTTTGTATAGCCAGAACTTGTATCGGTCAGATATTTATGTCTTTAAGATGGTTCCAGAAGACAGCTTTCACTAATTCTTCCTCTTGGATTCAGCAGAACATGGCATTTTGAAGTGGTGTGTTCCCCTTGGAGATGAGAAACCTTTAGTTATGCAGTTCCCTCTCCAAGGTAGCTGAAGCTGTTTTGTGAATAACTGAGCTTTACTTATAGTCTGTCTTTCCTAAGGATCTGGGCTTTATGCTGGCCTGCATCTAGAAGATGAAAGATGCTGTCATCCTACTAGAAACTGTAACTCAGTAATTAGATATGTCACTACAAGAGCAAGGCTTTGCCATGGAAGGTGAATTGTAACAGTCATATATTTTATGTATTCAGTACTAGACAATCAATGCTGCCCTTTGAATACGATTTGCTATTCAATTCTCAATGTGAGAGATCTATTCCCTTCTTTCCCACCTCCAGAATGCCATGTCTGTTTTACATGTTAAGCTGATCACGGCCTGTCCGTGAAAATATGAAAGGTGTTGGCAAAGACGTGAGACTAACTCTCTGAACAGTTAGAATTCATTTCGGTTATTTATTGCCAAGCACCGCAGTCAAAATGCCGGATAAATTATGGTGGAAAGGAATTGATGTACACATTTCCAAAGAGTTGAAGGTTTCCCAATTAGTCCCACTCCATTTTTACTGCACACCCTCAGTTCACAATGATGTACTGGAAAGTTGCTTTAACTCCAAACCTATAGAAATGATAGCCCCTGTCTGAGCACAGAACCCTGTCTGGAGACCCTTATTCATACCTGTCACACTGATGATTCCACAGTGCAATTTCCATTCATTAGACCCTGGTGTATAATCACGAATATTTCTGATTTGCTGATGCACTGCAAAAGGAGCATTGCTTTTTTCTTTGGACTTTGCAGGTACCCAATCTTTTACCTATTAAGTGAGGACTCTCTCTGTATTATGTAAGGAGCAGTTGGTATAATACAAGTGAAGCTGATGTAGAGAATGCATGCTGAATACTCTACCCAGGCTGTTCACAATAGGAGGCCTGAATAAATGCATTCTCAAGTAGCTAGCCATGATCTTACATCATAGCTACTATGTTTGGATCCTTCCTAAGCTTCTGCCATTTTTGCATTCTGAGATAAGTGTCTTTTGTTTGCCATACATGGTATCTTACAGATTAAAACAGTTCCTTTTAACCTCTCATTATTTAGGTTAATTATTAGTATTAAATTAGAAAGTTTTCAGATTCCTTCTTGATGGTTGCGTGGACTGCATTCCTTTGTATCATAGCTTTTTTGCTGATCTCCCATTGGTTTTGATAGGTGGAATTCTTTTTTCTTATTCTGTCACTGAATATTTTTTTCTGCCCTAGGCTATCTTTGTCCTCAGGAATAGTGCTGGCATTCCGTGGCTGTGATAAGACACTTTGGGGCCTTCTTCACACCTTGTAGAATACTGTCTATCAAAGTTCAGGCACTCTGCGCTGGAGTTCAGAGAAAAGTGTTTTATATACTTCCTGCTGAGTTGCCCTTGCACTTCCTTGGTTGCACGGTGAATGGTGGCAGCAACAGCCTGCATGGACGGTGCTATTCTGCTGGGTTTTCTGGAACTGTTTGATCTAATGACAGTAAGATATATAGTTACAGAGCAGTTGTTTTTTTTGTTTTGTTTTGTTTTGTTTTTTTTTTTAGTTTCTTTGTGCTATTTTTGAGGCCAGATGTAATGCAAAACTCAAGCTGTGTCAAGTTTGCCTCATGGGGAAAATTAATAACAACTTGCATGTGTTGCTTGGGTGCTTATGTGCCAGCCTGTCTATGGTTCGTGTGGTACATTTTTTTCCTCATTAAACCTCACCCACATGAAGCTCACAAAGTGGACACTATTATTATTTCTACTTTACAAGTGAAAAAATTGCAACTCGGTACCTAATAATATGTCCAATTTAGATCTACAAATGAACAAGTTTTGCAAAGACTATCTTTCTTTGACTCAAGTCTTAGAAGTTATTATAGTTTGTCAAGGAGCTCACAGTGTTTGTAAATGAAACTGGGGATGGTGATATGCTGTTTAAGTGAGGCGATGCAATAATTACAGGATGTGACTGGAGTCACCTGTGACCAATGCAGTTATTGTGGCATAAAAGTCAAGTCATATGGGGATTCCGGTGAAATAACCTCGGAACCCTTAAATGTCATCAATATTCCCCTCTCAAAGAACAAGGCTAGGCCAAGGATAGAGAAGATGCAAGTTGTAGGGTTGGAGAGATGACTCAGTGAGCAGAGCACTTTTTTCCAAATATAAGGACCTGAGTTCAAATTCCCCTTTCCAGCACAGAGTATCCTCTGCATATGACTATAACTCCAATGTTAGGGACTGAAACAAGTGGGTGCCTGGAGCTTGAGCTTGCTAACTAACCAAACTAGGTGAGACTGAAAAGGTGAGCTTCAGGGTCTGTCTCAAGGAAAGGTCGAGAACAATAACGACACATGACCACCCTCCTCTTGCCATCATGTGTGTCTGCGTGAACACACATGCAGGTAGCGCTCACCCACTGGCCCACCCTCCTTTTCTCCACAGAGAGAATTCATGACCCCTAGGTGGGTCAGAGAAGCTGGAGTTCGAGAGCAGGTCTAAAGCATGCACAATTACTCCTTCCGACTTTTCATGTATTGAGAGCCTACTGAGATCCAATGAAGCCCGGTCAGCGAGGGGCTCAGGAGACCTTCAGCTTGGAAGTTGTTTCAGTTCTGCTTGCTCTGTTGCATTGCCTAGATCTGAAGCCAGGCAGCCAACCTTCTGTTTTGGGGAGGAACAGATGGGGTGGGATATGTCCGAGCAGCAGAGCCAAACCACTCTGGCAGTGACTTTTAGTGAGGAGCAAGTAATTTCTTCAGTGTTGACAGTGAGTCAGATTGACAAGACAGAGATGGAAATCAGAAGAGAGGCACAGCATTTAGACCATACAGTGTAAGTTTTACAGGTGCTGCTGACCCATGACCAACCAGACCAGGCCACACCACTGAGCCTCATATAGGATTCCTGTTTGGAATGGAATCATTTTACTCTGGCCAATATAGCAGTCACAGTCAGTTTACCTCCCACTGGATCATCTATAGAGGACGCTGAAACTCTCAAGACTGAAAATGCAGAGCTGTCACCAGGAGCTTTCAAAAGGTTCACTTTTGCGTACTTGTTTTCATTTCTTGAGCTACTAGCCTTATTATGTTGCCCAGCCTGTCCTTGAACTCACAAGTTTTTAACTCTCTTGGATTAGTGGCATCTGTAACCATGTTTTCAAAGTGCCCATTTTGTATCAGAATCTTTTCACTCTTTACATGAGACCAGTTCTTTGCTGGACAGATTGCAGACAAGGACACCACCACTAAAGAAAGGAAGATCACCTCCCCCAAGTCATACATCTAGTTAGTAACAGATGGCAGCTGAGAATCCTGGTCTTCTCATGTTCTTCCTATACCCCATGATCAACAATGAATGGTGTCATTCTCCCAGCAAACATCCATTTCAACACCTGGCCTCTTTTGGCTTCTGATGTCCAACAATATGCTTTGCTCTCCATATTCCATGATGCACAGGTTAGGGTGCAGTGAAAATGGAGTTTGGAAAAATTAGAATTATCCCACCTTATAAAAATATAGCAATAGTGATAATGAAAGGGAAAAGCGTGCACCTCTCCAATTCTTCATTTTTCTCTGAAATGTCATTCTGCTGTATTTGGAGAGGTGCCCTTTCTCAACATTATTGTTTCACTGTCTGAAGCTTTTAATGTACTGTTTTGTCAGTGATGTAGTAATTAGAATGTACAGATCACCACAGATGTCTTGTCTCTAATCAAACAACCAATGCTGTTAGTCTTTTCTATGTAGAGATAAAGATGCTCCTCAACTTATAATAGGGTTACATCCTGATATAACCACCATAAGCTGAAAGTATCATGTTAAAAAATCTGGGCCCAGGGGTCTTTTCTGAAACTGATACTCCAACCAAGGACCATGCATGGATATAACCTAGAATCCCTGCTCAGATGTGACCCATGGCAGCTTAGTCTCCAAGTGGATTCTCTAGTAATGGGAACAGAGACTGTCTCTGACATGAACTCAGTGGCTGACTCTCTGATCACCTCCCCCTGTTGGGGTAGCATCCTTGCCAGGCCACAGAGAAAGACAATGCAGCCAGTCCTGATGTGACCTGATAAGCTAGGTTCAGATGGAAAGGGAGGAAGATCTCCCCTATCAGTGAACTTGTGGAGGGGCACAGGAGAAGATGAGGGAGGGACAGTGGGATTGGCAGGGAATGAGGGAGGGGATACAGCCAGGATATAAAGTGAATAAACTGTAAGTAAAATAAAAAATGAAAACTTAATAAAATAAAGAAAATATGTTAAAATACATTTAAATGTGAATGAGATACCTCAGTCAGTAAAGTGTTTATCATATAAGTATAACACTCTTGAGTTTAGCCCCCAGAACCCATATAAAAAATGCTGAGCACAGTGGCACGACTACATAATCCCAGCATTGACAATACCAACAAAAAACAACTCTGTGGCTCACTGGCTAGCCAGTCTAACTTGCTTGATGAGATCCAGACCAGTAAGAGACCTTGGCCTCCACGTGTACATGCTCACACATGTGTGTGCACATTTTTAGGAGGCTGAAAGACCCAGATTGTGAAGTTGAGGTCAGTCTGGGCTACATAACAGTATCCTGTTTCAAAAAAAAAAAAAAAATGTGCTTAACACATTGTTATCTATTGAATGTGAAATGTGTCCCGTCATGCTGCTGTGTTTGAACACTTGGACCCTAGCTACTAGTGCTATTCTGAGGGGTCGTAGAATTTTTTACATGCTGTGCCTGCTACAGGTGTAGGGCCATAAGGATGGGGCTTGAGCTTCTGGACCATCTCTGCTTTTAACCCATGTTCTTTGCTTCCTGGCCTAGCAGATGTTGTACTGGACTATTCCAGAAACTTTTGCCACTCCTGACTGACCAAAGCTGCCAGCCACTCTTTGTCTTTCTAGACTGTATTACCTGAGTTACAACACTAAGAGTGACTGACTGACTGTGTGTGGGTGTGGGTGGGTATGTGTTTGTACTAATATACCTAATATAGTGTATATTATCCAGGAGTATCCACTTAAGTTAGACTGCATGCAGATGAGATGATACTAGAAATCAGTTAATCTCAGCATGAGATATTTTTCACATAAGCTAAGACTAAGCAAAGACATGGACCAACTTCCACTTTTAAATACTCTTCTTGATAAAAGCCCTTACTATGTAGCCCAAGCTGGCCTGGAGCTTGCTATGTAGACCAGGCTAGCCATGATATCACATAGATCCACCTTCCTCTGCCTCTTTAGTGCTGGGACTAAAGGCATCTGCCACCATGCCTGGCTCTAATACTCTCAAAGGCCATGGATATTAGAAGCCAGGGCAGAGAAACCAACCATGGTACCTGGTAACTGATAGCATAAGTGGTGAATTAAGTACTGTAAAGTATTTGCTTAAATGCATTAAGCTAGGGGAAGGGAAGAACAGTTGCATGATAAGATGACAAAGTCCAGCTTTGTTCATGTCACAGATCTGCTTGGGACTGACCCTAATTAAGCAGATGCCATAGGGTGACTAACTACAACCTGGACTTGCTGAAAGCTTTGTCACCAACAGAATTCTGTATTTACTCAGCAGCATCTGCATGGGAGCAGGGTGGAGCATGTATCTGGTTGGCAGGAGCCAAATAGCAAAGTTTTCCTGTGAAGGCTTGCTTGTTCTGCAGGTACTCACTCATGTGGGCTTTCATGTTTGCTCTAGTTATGTATGTTTTCATTGCAGAAAGCAGTATTGTTATAGCATGATTGTCCTTTCCTCTCATTGAGACACGTGTTTGTTCTGAGCAAGTGAACACTCTAAACTCTGAGGTTTGCTTATGAGTGTATTTTCTTTCGCTTCAAAATTGTAGAATATTATGCTAACATAATAAAGTATTCAGCTGTTCAACTGTTCATATGATTTTGTACTTTTAGGTGTCAACGGTTTCAATAGCGCCCTTTGCTTGGCTGGCTGTTAGACCAATACCACAACGCTCGTACAAAATCAAAGTATTAAACTGATTGTTTAATCTCGCCCTCCCTCTTCATTTTACTTCCTTATAGAAAAAGGGGAAACTGCCCCTAAGTAAATACCGGGCACAAGTTCCTTTGTAGCCTGACTTCTCCTTCTGCAGCCAGGATACTATGAAATTTTTGGTTAAAACAAGTATTTCAGATTTATCCCAAAAAGCACATTTGTTAATAAGGCAGGAAACTCAAATAAGCCATTTGAAAAAAGATTTATAGTAGTCAGGAATAAATAACATAGGCTTACCATACTTTGGTGCTTTGATGTTTAACCTCAGGCTAAGCAGCTTCAGTCATGCCTATTCAAATACCTCTTTAAATATATTAATCAGGCAGCCTTGTGTATTCATGACAAAATATCACCCCTGGAGTCAGATAGACCTGGATTTGAATCCTAGCTCTCCTGTTTCATAACTTTATATGTACCTCGCTGGGCTGTTGTGAGGATTAAATATCCTAATCCAAGTGGAGCTTTCATTGTGCCTGGCACATGGCAAGTGTTCACTAAATGTCAACTAGTGATTATGTTTGTTCCTTTTGCCAGTGTATTGCAGCTGGGGACGATGTGACCTGGCCAATAGGATTATGGCCAGCAGAATTTTGATGAGCTCTGGTAGGCTCCACTTATTCATTCATCTACCTTGCCAGCTCTTGAAATGGGGCAACAGCAACCTCTCCACTAGCATATGCATAATATAGTTTGGATAAAAGAAAAAAAAATGATTAGCACATCCAGAAAGAACGTTTGCCAGCGATGCCCACACCCTTCCATGAAGTATAATATATGTACTAAATGTAAGTGCCCCTCCCAACGAATGCCTGTAAGTTCCGGTCTTGATTGTGCCTCTTGGGAAAGTGTGTTATTTTGCTGGTTGAACCTTGGAAAGCAGCATCTACTTTCTTTTTTTTTTTTTTTTTCTCTGCCACCCAGTGCAAACACTTGTCTTGTAAACTCAAGGGATCAACGTGCTGCTATTCTCTGGAATAAGGGTCCCTCAGATCTTTGCAAGCAAAGGGAATTGTGGATGCTACAAAAGCAGTATCAGTGAATGCTTCTGGAACAAGTGTGTTGCTTTTTGGACAACTAGCCACTCGGGTGCAGCCTACTATTGCTTGCAGTACTATGATAACATGGAAACAAAGAGTCAAAGTGGCATGCCATCTTGATCATTATTATGACTCTAACACTGATTAACAATCTGGAATGTGGAATGGTTTTACCACAGAATAAAAGTTTTTAATTTGAAACCCAGTTCATCAATATTCATCTGACTTCTGCATGTGCTGACTTCATATCTTAAAAAATCCTTCCCAGACTCAAAGTTACAAAGGATCGCTCCTATATTTATTTTAGAAATTATATAGTTTTATCCATTATGTTTAAATGAACTATTTTAAATTAAATTTTATGTATGATAATGGGGTTTAAACTTATGTATTGCAGTAGTTATTTTTTTATTACTGTGAAAAACACCATGACCAATAGTAACTTCTGAAATAGTTTGGCTTATGCTTCCAGAGGGAGAATCCATAATGATGGAGGAAGCATGGCAGTAGGTAACAGGAGCAGGAGGCTGACAGATCACATCTTTACCCTACATAGGAAGCAAAGAGAGTGAACAAGAAATGAAATGAGGCTATAAAAGCTTAAAGCTTGCCTCCAGTGACACACTTCTTCCAGCAAGGCTGTACCTTCTAAAGGTTTTATAACCTCCCCCAAACAGTGCCACCAGCTGAGAACCAATTGTTCAAACACCCAAGCCTATAGGCAACATTAATGGTTTATAGGGGACCGTTACACACATTAAGTCTCTATGAACTCTGCCAATTCACTTAGATCTGTTAATGTTCTGTGATATTTAGGGTCCACAGTTTTCCTATCTTTTGTCAGGTAAATCTTTAAGAATTTCATACCTTTTTTGTAGTGCCTGAGATTTAAATTACAGTCTGACATGTGCTGTCCAGTGCTCTAGTACAAAGCTACACCCTTATTCCCAACTGCTTCATACTTTTCTTTTACTGTGTAATTGTTCAAGTATACGGAAGTACAATAGATTTTTGTCTACTAATCTTGTGTGCTGAAAACTTGCTAAGGTCATTAATTAATTTCAAATTAATTAATTTGGAGATTCCATTGCATGTTCTACACAGAGCATTATGCTGTCTGTGAGTAATGACTGTTTTATTCTTCCTTTCCATAAGACTCTTTCTTGCTTACTTTAATGGATAGAAACTCTATTACAATGTTGTGAAGATCTTAGTTTTCCCATGTGTAAATTCGCTTCTATTCAACTTTACTTAAAAGAAACACATGTGATAATGGAGAAGTGGAAACATCCTTTGGGGATGCTACATGTGGGAAAAAAGTAGTTTAATCTTAGCTACATCACACATCAAAAGTAGAGTTTCAGACCACTGCATAGAGACTTTATTATATGAAAGTAGATCCTTTTCAGGAGGTGATAATCAAACAACCAAAACAAAAAGGAAGAACACCTAAAGCCCATAGAATCACATACAATCCTCCTCAAAGTTCATTCTCTCACTTTCATTTCCTCTTTCTACCTCCTCCCCATCTCTACAAAGTGTAATGCCTAAAATGACAAATACTGAAATTTGATTACAATTTCGAAGATTGGAGCACCACCCTGTGAAAAGTATTTCATCATTCTATGTATGTATTTCCTTTTTCACCTGTAGAAATGAGAACACTTTATCAATTACTATTCTTATTTCTGTGACCAAACAACAGAAAAGAAGCAATGTAGAGGGCAGGAAGAGTTTATTTTACCGTACAATTAAAAATGTAGGGAATTTATGGTCTCAGCATGAGGTAAGTGGACACATTAGTTCACCGACTATGATGCAGAGAGTGGGTAGGAAGTGAGACTGGCCTATAAAATCTTAGGGTTTTCCTCCAGTGACCTACTTTCTCTGAAAACATTGTCACCAGCTGGAGATGAAGTATTTAAATACATGAACCCATGAGGAATACTTTATATTCAAATGATATCAGATACTAGCAGTGCCTAACACAAGGTTTGGAACACCATTCTAGAGATTCCGAAAAGAATAAACTCCATACTGTTCTTTGCCATTTTGCCAATTCTAGTGGAGGGATGTGTTCACTAAAAAAAAAAATAATAATAATTACTAATTACACATAGACATGATAGCACATGCCTGTAATCCCCACTCTTAGGAGGCTGGGGTAGGGGGATTTCAAGTTCAAAGCTGGCTTGTGCTATAAAGTAAGATCCTTTCTTAAATGAGAGAGGGGGAAGGAAAGGAAAAATAAATATGAATGTGTAGTATTTCAAAGGGGAGGGGGAAAAAGCAAGGAATGGACATAAGAACGGACAGGGCAAAGAGCTGTAGATTTAGCTTAAGTGATTGTGTGAAAATTCATTAAAATATAGCATGTTAAAGGATTGAATAATCTAAATGAATTATTACAATGTTCTAGTTTACTTTCTGTTACTGTGAGAAAATATCGTGACCCAAAGCGACCCAGAAGAGAAAGAGGTTTCTTTCATTTTATAATTCTAGGTTCTAGTCCCTCATTGTGGGGAAGTTAAGGCAGGAGCTTCAAGCAGCCTGTCACATCAAATACACAGTGAAGGGCAAAGAGAAATGAATGTGTATGTGGCTGCTTGCCTGCACATAGCTAGATTTCCCCACTCAGACAGTCCAGTATTTCTTGCCCCAGGAAATGGGGTTTGTTTTCCCACATCAATTAACTTAGGAACAGCATCTCCCACAGGCATGTCTATAGTCCAAACAAATGTAGACCAGCCTCCATTGAGATTTTTCTTCCCAGGTGATTCTAGGTAATCTCAAGGTAACACTTAAAGCTAACCACCACATCCATATAAAAGGATTTGAAAAGAATCACATATATCATAAACTGTATCAATGCTTTGCTACCTGTAATTTGTTGAGTATTTTCAGGGTCAGGCACTATGCAAAGTTCTTTACATATTTTCCCTTTGTTTGATCACTAGAATAAGCCTATAGAGTAAGACCCATTAGCCCTTTAATGAAGAAGTCCAAAATTACAGTTTATAGGAAATAGAGCCAAAACTCACACTATATTCTATGCTTGACCTCTGAGTATAAACTCATCTATTCTTTCTATAGATGCACTTTTTACTTAGGCAGTGTATTAGAACTAGAGTTTTAAAAATAATTAGAAGATTGGTTCTGATAATGGTGACCTTAGAGGGTATGGTGTTGAGGGAGTGAAAGTTCTGCAGAAACTGGGGTGAGTGGATCTATCTCATCTTCCACTTGAAAATAAGGTTTGTCTTTCCTTGTGCTTCACCAAGCATCTGCCTTGGACACTTTGATTATATGTAGGATGTACAGTCAACCCAAGGAATAAGGAGGACAGAAATAAAACAACATGTTTGGTCAGTGGTTACTACATCATTAAAAAAAAAAAACCTTGAGTTTTCAGAATGACATCTTGCCAAATTTAAACAAACAACAACAACAATAACAACAACAACAACAAAAGAAATATGAAGGAAGATACTGTTCAGTGACGAATAAATGAGACATTTAGCCTGGAAAATGCTGGCAATGCTATGAAATTCAGGCCACAATCCGTTTATGCCTGCTTGAATCAGCATTTGCACCTGATAATCAAGATATCAAATGCATTTAAAGAATGAATAATTATTGTACACATGCCTAGTACCACTGAAAAGATTGTGGATGGTGAGAATAAGTCAGAGAAGAACATTCTGTTGGAGCTGAGGCTGTTGTTCAGTTAGTACAGTGCTTATCTAGCCTACATAGAGCACTGCTTTTGATTCCCTACCACCACATAAACTCAGTATGGTGGTATATACCTGTAATGCTAGCACTGAGCAGGCAGAAGAAAGAGAATCAAAAGTCCATTGGCCACATAGCAAACTGGAGGCCAGCCTGGCCTGTATGAAACCCTTCTACCCTCACCCATAGAAAGAGAGACAGTACCTCATGTTATTTGAAGTATATATTTATTTGATCATTCAGAAGCTACTGTACTGAGACATTTGAATAGGGTTGAAAGGAGGTCTGGATTATTGAATCAAAGTGATCAGCTTTCTATACCCTCTCCACACCCCTGTGCGTCTGGCTGCCAGAGCTAATATCCATCTGTTCCTCCATGGTGGTTGGTCTCTTTTTCAAGTTGACTGAATTTGGGGTCACTTAGGAAACAAACTTGACGGCATTTCCAGAGTGATCTGACTAAGGAGGAAGGCCTGCGCTGACGGTCAGAGGCATAATCCCATTGACCGAAGTCTGAATAAAAGGAATGAAGGGGGAAAAACAGAGAAAGTGAGCTAAGCATAAGCGTCAGTCTCTCTACAGCTCAGATGTGGACATACCACATGCTCGTGCCACCACATCTTCCCAGACACCATCACCTGTCTTCAAGACTCTGAACAATACCAGAAGGTTGTTATTATAGTCATGTACCAGCTACTTCATGCCTTCCTGTGATTAAATACCACGCCAGTATACAGATACACAACATTGTGTTTATTCATCAATTCATGGACACTTGGGTCGTTTCTCACACTTAGGCTAGAGGACTTTGTGTGCAGATATGTTTCCAAATTACTCGGTTATACTCATATAGGACGGTGGTTGCTGAGACATGTAACAGCTGTTTTCCTTGGGAAACTGTTGACCGAGATTCTCCACTCTTTGGGGGAGAACTGACAGTGAAGCAGTTTTGTGCTTTCCAAAGTGCTTATACCATTTGCTATCCCATAGCAACATGTAAGACTTCTATTCTCTCCACTGACACTACTTATCCCCCATCCTTTCACTCTATACATCTTTTTTTCCTTTTGGTTTATTTTTTATGTATTACAGTTTATTCACTTTGTATCCCAGATGAAGTAGGTGATAGGTGACTGTAATCCCAGCCTTCCGGTGAGATGACTAAGGGTTCCAGGCCAGCCTGTGCTACACAGTTTATTCAAGCTCAGCCTGACAGACAGTGAGAGCTTGAAACATTATGTGAAACAAGTAGCCAGATGCCAGGAACAAAAGGCTACCTATTATAAATTATCCAGAAAATGTAAACTCACAGAAACAGAAAAACCCCCTTAATAAGCAGGAAGAGAGGAATGAAGAACAATTCCTAGTGTGAATGATGTTTCTTTTGGGGCTCATGAAAATACTCCGGAAATATCAAAATAGAAGCAATGTACAAAAAATACTGAATTTTTTACAAATTACAAAATGATTTGTAATGGTGCATTTTATGATATATGAAGTATAGACCAATAAAGTTGTTTTTATTTGAAAAAATACTGAATAAATTTGGGGAGCAAGAGGAAGAAAGGGCCTGAATTGAGATAAGCCTGAAATTACAATTGCAAAATACATAGTTTTTATAACTTTTCAAAGAGACTTCTAATCCATTATCTTATTTAATTTTGTCATCATTCTCATGATTCAGATTTAGCATCTCACAGATGAGAAAACTAAACTGACAGAAACAAAGCCACATAGCTACTAAGTTTCAGAACTATGATTGAAACCACGTAATGCTAAATCATCTTCTCACCTCTGTAGAGCGCAAGTACATGCTACTCTGAGATTGAGAGTCAAAGAATGGATTTCAGGTACCCATCCTCCTCAAGATTTCAACATTTATGTGCAGGTAGAAGATTTACAGAATTCATTTCCAACCGAGTAATAAAGACTGCTAGATACATAAGGAGCAGGACTTTTTTAAGGAATAGAAGATGACCGTTACTGAGTGCTTTCTTTGTACTACCCTTATTCAAGTTTCTTTAAATACATAAATATTATCACTGAATCCTGGCAAGTACTGCATGGCATTAATTCAAGGAGAGCTCCTCAGGCATTCTCTAGTATTGGCCCATACAAACTTCTGAAGGGAACTGGGAGTTAGCTTCTAGGGCTCTTCTACAGATATAGCTCCTTTTAAGAGTCATTTAATTCATTTTATGTGTATAAGTGATTTGTCTGCATATGTATCTTTGCACCATGCATATGCTTTTGTGCTTACAGAGGTCAGAATGGGACAGCTGATCCCCTGAGGCACTGGAGCTACAGATGGTTGTAAGCTGGCATGTGGGTGCTAGAACCTCTACCTGGGTCCTCTGGAAGAGCACCAAATGCTCTTAGCTATTTAGCCATCCCTCAAGCCCCCAGACATAGCTTCTAATGTGGCTGGATTGTTGAGCTTAGGCAGATCACTGGCTTTCTCTGTCTTTTGGTCTCAGTCTTTTGCTTTTTTTTCAATGCACTTTATTCAGGAACATTGAACAATCCTCGGACCCCGGGGAAAGCCAGCCCACAGCTTAAATAGCCTCTGGGTAGCCAACCCAGGCGTGCCACAGGGGCAATGCAGATAGGTCCACATACATGGAAGCAAGCCAGATCCTCGGCCTTAGCCAAATGTGGAGTTGTTCGTGACAGAGAGCACTCACCATCGGGAAGGTGGAAGGCGGAAACCAGCTCCATCTTTAAGGCATAGCATTCTGCAGCTCTCTACAGTTCCCCCTTTTTGTTTTAGACGCATCAGGCAAGAGTAGAGGTCTGATCTCTGATATTAGAAATAAATTGGGACTTTGTACAGATGTTCATTTAGGTGTCATCCACCCAAAGAGCATCAGACCTGTCCGATACCTTTTTCTCAGAGGCGGGACCTGGGGCATCAACCCGCATGCAATCAGACATGCTCTTCTCTGGGTCCAAAGCGGCTGACCCTGAGTGCAGTGCTTAGCCTCGCATCCTGAGCGTATCATTTTAGCTTTTTATGGTATCCAACCATGCTTGGGGAGAATGTCCTGCTTCAATGGCTGTAATGGCCTGAATGATCATGGCTGCATCACACTGTTGTGAGACTCTAATCTTGCATATATACCACAGGCAAACCAAGGAGACCAACACCAGAAGGCCTGCTAACACTCCCATGCCCGCCCATTCCTTCAGATGATTCATGGCTGCAGCAATCCATGTTGATAATCCTGTGGCTAGTCCTGCGTCCACTCCGGTAGAATTTACTGTGACAATGGCCACTCTCAGCTGCTCCATCGTAGTATCGAATTCTCCAGTCCAATTACCTAAAATATAGCTCGACAATTGTTTAGACAGATTTGCAGCACAGGAAAAATTCTCATGTTGTATGCTAGTGACACAAAGTCCAGCACAGAGGGCCTCTGAAAGCCTCTGCCCTTCAGACTATCAAAGCAGATGCTGAGCCGGATGGGCAACTGTTGGGCAGGTGAACGGAATTTTAGGTAAGAACTGGGAAATAGTAAGAGCTGGAGAGGACAGGGTCTCCACAAGGAGAGCAACAGAACAAGAAAATTTGAACATAGGGAACTTCCCAGAGACTCATACTCCAACCAAGGACTATTCATGGAGATAACCTAGAACCCCTGCACAGATGTAGCCCAGGGCAGTTCAGAGTCCAATTGGGTTACATAGTAATGTGAAGAGGGACTGCCTCTGACATAATCTGATTGGCCTGCTCTTTGATCACCTCCCTCTGGGGGGGGGGGGGGGAGCAGCCTTACCAGGCCACAGTAGAGGACAATACAGCCACTTTTGATGTGAACTGACAGACTAAGATCAGAAAGGAGAGGAGAACCTCCCCTATTAGTGGACTTGGGGAGTGGCATGCAAGCAGAGGGAGGAGGGAGGGTGGGATTGGGAGGAGAGGAGGGAGGGGCTTATGGGGGGATGCAGAATGAATAAAGTGTAATTGATGAAAAATTTAAGAAAAAAGGGAAAAAATAATTTAAGAACCTTAAATGACTTTCAAAATTGGAGGAAAACATGGAGTTAGTCAATTGGCATGGAGCACGTCTCGCCCCTGGGGGCAATGGTCTCCTGAACCTACTCAGACCTCGGACACCACCACTGCTAGTTCTAGAACTGACGCAGGATGTTCCAACGAGGGGTTAAGGCTTCTCATAATATTTCCTATAAGCCCACACCTGTTTGTCTATATCCCCCATTTTTATTCATTATTAGCCAGATAGAGCCAAGTAATTGTGGTAATGATCTTGCTTTTTTGCCCAATGCTGGAATGCTAGTAAATTTAGGTATGCCCTGATTACTCGCATGCCTCACTGGGTGCCTGTGCCCATTGATGCCCTTCACGCTATGACTCTCTTCAGACAGAAAAGGGATCTTGGAACTACAGCCACCGTTGTTACTACCATCTCATTGACGGCTGTTGGAGCTACCACCAGGGCATTAGCCATGAGTCATACTGGGCAGACTGCTCAGACCCTGAATAATCATTTAGCCAATGTAGCTCATGCCTTAGTTGTACATAAAGGAATTAATGCTCAACTAAAAGGAAGCTTGATGGTGTTCAATCAGAGGATTGACCTCTTGCAGGAGCAAATTGATACCCTATGGCAAATCGCTCAACCTGGCTGTCAATGAAAGTATGCTGGACTTTGCGTCTTTTGCTTTTAAGCATCAGAACTCTAACAGAAGAATTGGGAATAGTGGGCTTGCTTCTATGTGGCTCTTTCTCCTAGTGGCTGGGGAGGATGTTCATGCGCAGTGTTAACAAGATTTTTTCTACTCAGCATTGGCTTCTTTTTCCTATTCATGGATATGAATCCTTCAGGGATGTCCAGACTCTTTTGTGCCCTTACAGCAGGTACCACACCAACTGGATAGGTAACCTTTGCCAGAACATAGTCTGCTGCCACTACCTCCCTACATTACTCTCCCAGGATATGCCTTATACAAAACATATAAAATTGTTCTTGTTACTCTCCCTGGCATCACCAAAAGGGTGAAAAAGCAAACAGTGGAATGTCCCCAAGACTTCTCACAAGTACACTATGTTAAGTGGTCATTGGGAATCATGGGAGGAAAGCACATTTCTATATATATTGACAAACTTAGGCCCTCTTTATGCTCTCATTGGGCCTGGTTTGCATTGGTTCTCCTTCCCTAGCCCCAAGGGGAAGTTGTCTTAGGAGAGAGAAACTGTTGAGTAACACATGATGTCCTTTCCCAGTCAGAAAATGCCTAATGCCTCACCAAACACTCGCTTCTCAAGTGTTCTCCTTTAGCAGCTATGATTTAGGAAATAATTAATGTAATTAACTTTACCTTTGAAAATACCCAACATTTGAAGGCTGTGACTTTGGTTTCCCTGTTATCTGGCTCTCTATCCTCCACTTGGTGGCAGAGAAGAGACTTGCTGTTTTGAAACGCTGTTTTCCTTACTGGGTTTGGGGGCATGAACTTTCCTGAAAAGGGATCATGTACTGCAGGCTTAGTGCCTAGATTCAGAAAGCAGTAACTGCATAAGTGGCTTTACTGTAACGAAAAGCACATAACAAATGTGCTTTTAGGAGCTGGGGCCCCAGGGTCCAGGCTTTCGAATATTGTATTCTGAATATTGTATTTCAAATATTGTATTCTCTCTCTTTCTCTGTCCCTCTTACCTCACTCTTTCTCCCCTTCCCTCCCTCCATTTCTCCCCCATTACTTCCCTATGGCCTTCCTACTGAGTTGAACTGCCATGTGTCATTATCCCTTGGAGTTTGTGTCTTACAACAAAGATACATAACCATTACTTAAAACTGTGAGCCCACATGAAACCTTCCTCCTTTTGAGTTGTTTGCATCAGGTATGTTGTCATCGGAGAGAGGAATGGTTGATTGGTATAGTGTGAAGGCATTATTGGCATTCATACATTTCTGGACACCACATTTTATGCTAGTTACTAAGCAGGAGCGAGGAAAGAGTGAGGATTTTCTTGCCTTCTGATTGCTCCCCACAGAATCTGTGTCTTCTGATCACTATCCTCCTCCTGCTCAGTTCCTGGTTTAGCTTCTAACTGGTGAAAATACTAAAAGAAATGTAAAGAAACAACCCGATTCAATGATTTAGGACAGTGTATTTACTATATCCTTTCTTTGTGTGAACCAGTGTTCTGTGTTCTGTCCAGTCATTTGAGGCAAGACTTGAGAGCTTACTAAAGGTGAGAGTGTTGGGTAAGCTGAATCAATAAGTACAGGTACACATTGTATAACGGTAGTAGCCTTTATCATTTCATTTGGCGAAAATTAAAAAAAAAAATTCTCCCATCTGGTTTTTTGAAATGTATACTGGAAAGTCTTGAGGAGTCAATAAGACGACTTATACAAATATTCTTGAACATTTCAGACCATATTAAGGAGAATCCCTGTTATTATTCACATTTAAAAATGATGAATGTGCCTTCCTCTATCTCGTCTCTCCTGGTACCCTCTGAGAACATCTCAACCTCTGAATAATATCCACTTATCATTTAATCATTCACTATCTACTATCTGCGCCACTGAAAATTTTATTAATTCAATCGACAAATTTTGACTGTGCCCCCGTTCTGTGTAAGCGCTGCATGCCTGTGTGGCTGAAGATAGACAGATAGAAGGAAGTTGGTGTAATGAGTCAGAAGCATATGACATCGGTGATTGCTCCTGTCCATCTTATTTTCTAGTCCGTTCAAATAAGTAGACAAGAAGGACAAACTGGGTTTGTAAGAAAGGTGCAAGCAGAGACTCGGCAGGTTGGAGGACCATAAACACTGGAGAAAACCAGGTGAAGTCTTACAAAACCTAGTTCTTAGCACTGTAATCCACCCTCTGTTTACTTGTTTCTTCAGCTATGACCTCTTCAGGCATAGTAGGTGTACCTCTTCTGTCTTCCACAGAGTCTCACCAAATACAAAATGAGCTTGTATTATATGGGCTAAGGTAAGATATGTCTGCAATGTATTTGTAATAAGCACAGTGGAATGACAGCAGTGCACCCTGGGATGGAGCGCTTACTCTTTTGCTTCCTCTTTTTGCGAGGTCACCAAGGATAACAGCTGACTTGAGTATGAGAAAACATTTAAGTGATGGCCTTACTTTGAAAAAATGAATGGATGAAAAACAAATGCCTTTCTCTTAGAAACTGAAAGATCCTTGAACTTACTGTAAGTGAAATGTCCTTTCTCTGTTAAGGAATTTTATATTGAATTAAGTGTAGGTCTCATTGCACCTCTCCGAGTCTTGTGAGATTTCAGAGGGGAATGCTCAGGTCCAGTTGGTTCCTTTATCTGAACTTCCTCTTCCGTCTGTCTTTCAAGAACTATTACCTTGGAACTTATTGCTAAGTGTGCCTTAAAAATACTTTATTAATAGATAGTTTTGAGAAGAGAAGGAGAGAGGGGGAGACAGAGGGAAAGGGAGAGAGGTTAAAGGCATATTCCAAAGATTTGGCATGTGCCTTAAGAGTAAGCTAGATGCAGTCTGGGATAGAAAAAAAAAAAAACCAAGGCAAAGACTGAACTTCTGTCCCTAAGTTTGACCCTGTCTAGCTCTGTCACCTCGAGAAAATCCTTTAGCCTCTCTGGGTCTATGCTTTCTATGCTATTAAGTGAGGAGTTTAACAGACTTTGTTGACTTCAGAACAAATAGCTTGACAGCCCCTCATTACCCGTATCCACAGAAACAATGATGCCAGAAACATCTATTTCTTTCCAGGTACTTTAATGCTACTGCAGTTTAAGGCTCCAGGCTTGGAGCAGTGTGTTTTAAAAAAAGGAAAAGTGTTTCATGTCTTTCCACATAGTGTCTGTGATATTCTTTTAAGAGCCTATTTAATAGAAATGGCCTAATTCTGTATTCTTCTACTGAGGACATCAGACCAATTCAGTCTCTCTCTTTTCTCTCTCTCTCTCTCTCTCTCTCTCTCTCTCTGTGTGTGTGTGTGTGTGTGTGTTTGTGTGTGTGTATGTGTGTTTAATGTTGCCTTAAGCAAATTCTTTTCAGTGAAACGTAGAGCTCATTTGCAAAAGGTAGGGAAGAGATCCACCCCCCGATGAATCTATTTAAAAACGTTCAATTTACCATTGCTAAACTTCATTACCACTCGTAAGAGCTACAGCTCTGAGATTAATGATCATCCCACAGGGAAGACAGTGATGGTCAAGAAAGAGAGAGAAAAAAATCTCAAGCATATGCTGTTTACTATTCTGCGCTCTGTGAAAATTAACATCAATAATGGCATTGCAACATTTTTCAAAATAAAGAATGAAGATTTCTAATTGCCTAGTAAAAAAAAAAGATTCTGGGCCTGGCTCCCTTGAGAAGAAACCTAAGTTTAAATCATTAACACCACAAATCTCTGAGAAATTGATGGTGTGGCAGTGGCCTATTTTAATTCGATCACACTGATTAAGTTTTTGTAAGTTAATATATGTTGCATTTTCAATTCGATTAAATGAGAATATCCTGCCATTACTAGATATTACCAAAATGCCCTGCTGAATAAAGGCTTAACTTGCCATTTTCAATTGCTACTGACTTCCTGATTATATAATCTTTCTATTAAATTAAATCAATGAATGCTCGCATTAAATTCAGCAAACTTTAAGCACTAAATATATACTTGATTATACCTCTGTATATTTTTACCTCAAGCTATAGAATCTATTAGTTGAGACTCATTGATTACTTCTAGTGATAAATTTTACAGGGCTCTCTCATATACCAGTTGCTAGAACAGTCTCTTCTGTTTAAGGCGCTGTAAATATGAATGATGAATAGGTAACGTCCTTATTATATGTGTGTTATAGCTGGGCCTCTTTTAGCCGGAGATAACCATTATCTTATGTAAATGCAATTGCTTTGTAAATGTAAATGCCTATTGGGTCATCGATCACCCCATGATAGAAGAAGCAGAACAATACAGGGAAGTGCGAAAAAAAACCTGTCTAGGGACAGAAATGAAGAAAATTACTAAGTGGGTAAGAGATTGAATCGATGGAGCTGAAGAACTTTGTGGAGGGTGCTGGGCTGCAAAGAACAGTGCGGGTTCTACTGGGGGAGTATGTTGGGGCTGCCCGCGGACTGGTATTTGCAGAGGCTGCCAAAGGCCTTGCTTTCCTGGGCTTCTGGGAACTGAAGACAAGTGGGCCCAATCGGGAGTACTTTGCAACAATCCATTCGGTTCTTTTTATGGAGTCTAAAGTTCAAAATGTGCTGTTCACCAAATGTGTGACTCACAGAGTAATAAAGCTCTCTAAATCAATGTATAAGAATCCTTAAGATAAACAGGGGGTACGGCTTTCTATTTTTGCCTGTACATTTATTATTATTATTATTATTTTTTTACTTTCAACCTACTTTCAAGCAGCATTTGAGGTGACTTACAAAGGCATTCTTACTCAACGCCTGGGAGTATTTAAGTACCAATTCTGCCTCCGTGTATTTCATATAAAAAGAAAAGAACGATTACATGAAAGCCAGTATGTATTGGGGCCCTCTCCCTTCAACTCTGGGGGGTAGTTATGTGAAGGAATTGGGGGGGTTCTTACATCAGTGTCTCTGTACACCCTCTTCCCCAGCATCTATGCTCTCCACATATGACCATTTCTCTCTGTCTTGTTGCTTCATCTGCTTTCTAATAAAGCCTGCTAACTAGTGAACTTGCACTCACCAGAGGCTTAATGTGTCCATTGTCTGTAGGCTCTAAGGATTACTTGTAATGGTCAGGGAGAGATTTGAGAGCAGCAATAATCCTGTTAAGGGCTGACTTCTGACCTATAAAGAGGATGTAGCTTAGTTAGAAGATAAATCAAAATAACACATGTCAGAACTAGGGAAATAGGTCATGACATATCTCCAAGACTGTTGAGAATAAGGTCACCTAGCTAGAGCCCTGTGTTAGGTCAGAACCATGCATTGTTACCTGGCTTATGCCCCAGGATGAGGAGAACCAAGCCAACTTGGGCTATTTGGATGCTGCTGTAAGGAAGAAGAGCATCTATCTGCTTTTCCTCTCAGCATCCCTCTCCTCTCAGCCTCCTCTGCACTCCTCCAACCCCTGTGCCCCCTCCCCTTCTGGCCTCTTGTCAGTCATCCTTGTTCCTGTAAGAAACATCATAGAAAAGAAACCTTCTGGAGGACAATAAAGCCTAGCCTGGCAGAGTGGTGTTTGTGTGTATATGCATGTGCATGCATCCATGTGTCTCTGTGTGCAGATGCATGCACATGTTGATGTCAGAGGCCAACACTGTGCATCATTCCTCTGGAGCCATGAACCTTGTTTTAAAAGACAGAGTCTTTTACTGAAACCTGGAGCTCACTGGCTAGGCTAGCCTGGCTGGCCTGTAAATGCAGAGATCTGCCTGTTTCTCCTTCTTCAACACTGCATATACCCCATGTATAGCATTTCATGTGGGCGCTGGGTACTGAACTTAAGGTCTTGTGCTTTAAATTTATTTTCTTTGTGAAAGGCAATCAAGATCATGAACAGAAAGCAGTTGCAGGGAATCCTTCTCTACTTCTTACTAGCAAGCTGTGAGACTTAGAAGTTGTTTGGTCTTCCTGTGCCTTAGTTTTCTTTAGCCTTAAAATGATGGCAAAATTAGTCCCTACCCTGTAGATTTGTTATAATAATTGAATAAACACACTTTAAACCTCTAGAATTGTGCCTGACATACTGTGAAAGGCTAGAAAGCACTTGTGACAATTGAGTATGGATGCAGGTAAGAATTCTTTGAGGCTTTTAAACTCTTTGTTTGATGAGTCAGACCTATTCATACTGTTCATGTACAGTGTGTTCCCAGTACCGGAAAGGCTATATTGGGATCGACTTTAAGCAACTTTCAAATACCAAGACAACAATACCTGTTGTCTACTTTGGAACCACAGTTTTTCATATGCCCTTCCAATGAGACCCAGTGCTTGGGGACCAAGGAGAAACTGCTCATAACCTTTCCCAACCTAATCCCAAGGGATGCATCACATCCAAACCCCTCTACTATCCCCACAGTATTTATCAGTTTAAAACCAAATACTAAACAAATAGAGAATCTAGAGCAGCAGGCTTCTGGTATCATTTAGGAAATTGCAGTTGCAATGAGGCAATGAAAAGGTCCATGGTGGCATGCAACCTATAATCCCAGCTCTCAGGAGACTGAGGCAGGAGGATCACCTTGAATTCAAAGCTAGCCCAAATTGTAAAGTATAAGCGCAAGTGATCCTTCAGTTTCTGGTTCTGCCTGAGTTATATGTGCACTTTTTGAGAATTCCAAAATGGGGGTGTGTGGAATTCTTAGACTTCATTCTCTCGATTTCCTTTCCCTTGGCAGCCTGAGAACAAACAGCTCCCGTGCTCAGTCCAGGACCAAGATGGAACAGGGGTTGAGTCATTGTCATAGCACCTGAGTCTTGGTTTGGGCATGGAACTATGCTGGTGAGGTGGGAGCAACAGACCACTATTACCATTGTAATCCTGGAGCCCAGAGAAGCAAGTTCCCAATACTAACTAATGTTTCCTTTAAAAATCCTGAAATGTGTGTAGGGCAACACATATTTTATCATAGTTATTCTGGCTCCAAGAGTGCAATGAAAATGTTAGCCTTGGCATATCAATCGTGTTTTACAGATGACTGTAATTTCCTGAATGTCAAAACTCCAAATTTTTCTACTAAGCAAACTTTTCAGTGGCAAAACAGATTGCCTCCATAATGTATCACTGTGGGCAGGAAAAAAAATGAAATCTTTATGCACTGTATTATGAATCAATGAGGCATTGAGATTCTTGAAAGGGTGAGTGGACTATGGAAAATGAAAAACTGCCGCTATTCCATCTTCACAAACTGCTGTTCGGGGAGTGGAGGCTTTGGTGGCATTCAGTGTGTGGGCCACAGAAATATCCAATTCAAGTTGAAACCAGTTCCTGTCTTTCCTTACATTTTGAGGAGCAAATGCCACTGTAAATATAGTGGGAGTCAGGTCATTTAACTGAGTTTGCCCAAAGGCCTCCTAATGGGATTCCCTTTGCTTCTAGAATAACAACTCTGTTGGGTTGTGGCTAAACGGAGCCTGGTAGAACTGCGCATTTCGCTAATAGCAAACTGATATGGTAGTGAGAGACTGGGGAATCTGTACCAGGTGCCTTGCACTTTCCTAAGCAGTTTGCGTAGGCTGGTCCTTTGAAGAATCACAGTTCTGTGAAGTAGATACTTCCAGAGGGGCAGAGCCACACTCTAGAGACATTAAGTAATATACTCTAGAACTTGCTTCCAAGGTGTTATAACTCCAGAGACTCTCACATACAAAGCATTTGCCAGTGGTTGGATTTCCTGCATGATCCTGGCCCCACAAGGTCCATAGGAAGAAAACGGAAGACAGAGAAAGAGAACTTGCTCTGGTCATAAAATGCCTATGACCTTGAAGGGAAGAAAAGACTCAGGCATGACTACAAGGTTGGATGAGCAAGATCCTCTATAGCAGTGGTTCTCAGCCTTCCTAAGACTGTAATCCTTTAATACAGCAACTCATGTTGTAGTCACCCCCAACCATAAAGTTATTTTCATTGCTACTTGATAACTGTAACTTTATTTCTGTTATAAATCGTAATGTGGGGGCTGGAGAGATGTCTCAGTAGTTAAGAGCACCGTCTACTCTTCCAAGGGTCATGAGTTCAATTCCCGGCAACCACATGGTGGTTTACAATCATCAATAATGTGAACTGATTCCCTCTTCTGGGGTGTAAATGCAGATAGAACACTCATATACATAAAATAAATGAATTAAAAATAATAAAAAATAAATTGTAATGTGAATAAATATCTGATATGTGACTCCTTGGGGTCACAAACCACAGGTTGTGACCTGTGACCTGCTCTAAAGGATATCTAGACAGCATTTTCTGGAGGTTCATAGGAATATATGGTGGCTTGAGCTGTGAGTATCAGAAGGAAAAAAGCCTTATGAAGACAGTACACTTGGTGCTTTGTATTCATGGGTTTCATATGTGTGGCTTCACCTAACTCTAAAGGAAAAATATTTGTGTGGTTTGGGGCATTCATACACACTTCTCGAACACATTTCCTGTGGGTTTCCTATAAGCTATTTGGGCAGAGAGAAAACAGACCCTGTGGTAACTGGAGAAGAGAGCATGAACCATTGGTGGCCAGCTGCCGTGAAGTAGCAGGAGGTCAGTTTGTTTAATGTGTGTGGTTCTATAGTCAGGGGAGCAGTGCTGAGAAAGAAGGCAAAAGCGGACCAATACCTTAGTGATCAAAGTCACAGGCATTATTTCACCAAAATTCAGCCTGATAATTTTCCTTGCAAAACCTTGGGCTTTCCCTTTTGTAGTTCTAATTTCACATGCCTGTGATTTATAATTACTTTTATATGTAGTACACAAAATTTATTATTGTACCTTGCTCTTATTTATCCCTATTTCTTCTTTCTCACTCTTGCTGGTCCCCATATCTCCCTTCTGCATAGCATGTGTATTTTAAACCACAGATTATTGAGAGGTTCTCAGCCCTAGTGTAGTTCTTGCAGGTATTCTCTATTCCTTCTTAGCTTCCTATATTTTCCTGTGAATTTGATGCTCTGTAATATGCATGGTTTGTATATCTCCTTTTCCATCCTAACCAATTCCCCTCAATATGGAATCTGATTGTAAGCTCATAGGATGGCTGTCTTGCAGGTCCTGCAGTTGCCCCTCTAAGTAAATGATGTCTTAAAAACTTATAATTCTCCACTTTTTATTCTGTCATTCCCAACAAAACACACAGAGACACCACACACACATGTACACACACATGGCGAATACTTAAACAAAGGGCATAAATTTTGCATTATGGACTTCTGGTTACTATGAGATGGAGGGACTCTATTCCTTAGCACCCTTGAAATCATACCACCCCACAAGGCTGGCTTTGGTTTCTTGTGCTGTGAAGAGTTGCAGAATGCTCCATATGACATCACACAAAATTCCTTTCATTCTAAAAATAAGCAAAGTGGCACTGGATAAGCAAAATGAGTCTGGATGTCTAGACATGGGTTTAAGATATATGCAACTTGATCACTTACTAGGTATGTGACCTTTCACCTTTCTGTACACTAATTCCTGTGTTTATGAAAAAGACCTGTCTATTTTATAGGCATGCTATGAGGATATAGTGAGAATGAAAGCAAATATGCTTGGTGTGTTAAAAAATCTCTTTTAGGACAAAAGGAGAAAGAGGGTGTGATACCTTTAGAAAGATACGGAGCAATAGCACTTTAATCCTTGAAAATGAACCAAGAAATAGCCAGGTTTCTAGTTGGGCACTGCAGCGTAACGCCCTCATCATCCAAACACAGCTTGGTATGCGGTAACACCAGCCTTTCCACAGCTTACCTGCCCATATATCAACTGTCAGTACATTCTTTCCACTTTGAAGGTGAAGGTCGATGTGTTCTCCCCACACCTTGACTCATGAATGTTAAATGGAAGGAGGTGGGAAGGGGAAACAACGGAACTTCAAAAATAGCCCTGGGGAAATCAAATCTTGCTTTAACTTACTGTGTTCATGACTGATTCATGATTCTGAAAAGGAGGGGGAAAAGTTTGATCAAACTGTCACCAAATGGCCTCATTTCAAATTCCTTTGCTTTCTTTGAGCAGAAAGGAAAAGGCCTATTGATGATGACTATTGAAGCAGCCTTTCTCTGTAGACAGTAACCAGTCCGTGGCTCTGGGAAAGCCTCTGTCCCATGCTACTCTGCCTATTGCTCCCTGAACTTTCTGCACTACGTGAAGAGGGCCTGGTATTGCCCTTAGGGATGCTTCCTTCTCTCAAAAATTTTCTGGTGCTGTTATAGAGGTGGTGGGATGGTCAAATGTATTGTTAATGCATTTCCTCTGAGACTTGAGGTTTTGAATAATTTATGCAAAAACAAAGGGAGAGGGTGGCAGAGAGACAGAGAGGATACCAGGCAGGAAGGCTCACTAATCTGAAGACCTGGGACAAGGGATGGCAAATGTCACGTTGTCTGCACAGGTGGACCTTCTGACAGTATAGGACAAGAAGACACAGCAAATAAGGGCAGAGTATTTCAGGCCTCAGGGAGAACTGGGAAAGAAACAGCCTCTGCCCCCCTCTCAGGTGGCATTTTGATTGTTACATTGTCTACTACTGTGGGAGGGCCCAACATTGGGGCCAGAAGATAGAAGGATGTTATTAGAGGCAGGATGGTGGTGAAAGAGTAGGGCTTCTCTGGTGTGAGGTCAGAGCCCATGAGTTCTGATGAGTGGAACAGGGAACTGATATAGAGCAGGTAGGAGAAGGCTAAAAGGAACATCCTAGGAAATTTCAAGGTTTCATGGCAGCTAGTTCGTAAACTATCCCTCAAGGATGATCTCTTGTAAGATGTCTGACCCTGTACTAAGAGATGGGAGAGGTGACAAATTATGTGGCTTTTAAGGCTCATTAGGACAAGTCTATAGTTGGTGAGACAAAAAAGGAGAAAGGAATTCTTCTGGCATTACTGTTTACTATGCCAAAGAACACTGAAGGCGGGGGATTGAACCAAGTGCCAACTAGTTGGGTCTCCTTGGGCAAATTGCCTTATTATTTAGAAGTGTAGTTTTCTTATGTGTAAACCAAGTATTCTGTAACTTGTTTTATTCATAAAGAGCAAGTGATCAAAGAAATGCCCAGTTTTTATTACCATATCACTGGGCCAAATAGTGCTTTCTCCATTCCTCTGTCATTCCCTTCCTCCCTCTTTCCTCCACTCTCTTTCTTCTTAGTGACTGATAGCAGTAGATTTTCTTCAGACAACTTTTCTGTACTGCCAATATGGGCAGGAGGGTGTCATCCAGAACAATCATCCATGGCCTTCAATCCACTCTCACAGTCACCATCTCTGAGAATGAACCTCACATCTAGTAAGAAAGATAACATGAGAAGGGAGGCCCTGCCATGTAATTGGAACATATATCCCATCAGTGAATGCAGCTTCTTCCCATTGGCCCAAGTTCAGTGTCAGTATTGAATGGAAAACACAAGGATGGGGTTCCCCTCTAGTATTTGCCTTACGTTGAGAACTCGCTCGAAGTAAGCGTTGCCTGTGAGCCCATTTTTTTTATGGCTGTGAGATCAGTCAGTGAAAAGAAATGGAGCTGCCTTTGTGCAAAGCTGATTTCTGTTTGCTAGTCACATGATCATGTGACTAGTAGTAGTAGTGGTAATGGTAGTGGTAGGAGTAGTAGCAGCAGCAACAGTAGCAGCAGCTGTGACAGTAGTGGTAAACTATAACAAATAATTTAAAATTAAAAAAAAAATATTTAGACCTGAGCAAGGAGTTGGAGACTTGGCTTTGGATTGTGACCCTGCCACAGACAGGCAAGTCCTTAGAGTCTTGGTGTGTCATTCTTGCTCAAACGTAAGCAGGTAGCCTGTAAGAGGATCTGAGCAAAATACAGATTTTTCCTCTTCACCTGTGGCTGACTGCTGCCTTGAAGCAAGTGGATAATTTTCCATGCAAGACAGCTTTCACTATTCTCAGCTGAGTGCGCATAGACTGGCGTGTGGAAATTCCAGCCATTCCCCTCTAAGAACTGCTCCACAGCATGACAAATAGCACGGCCCTGCTTTTTCTACAAAGTAAGACTCTGCTTCATGCAAGATGGTGTTTATAAGTGCCATTTTTTTAAACTTTCTACTCTGTCAAAAATTGTGGGATGTTTACATATTCGCCAAACAAAACGAAACCCTGACTTACATTTTACATTATACATTGGTGTTAGACTCCATGCACTATAAATTAACTCCATCTGAAATGTTTTGGTCCTGAAATGCCTTTCTCTGGGATTCCAGACATTTCAATGTGATGTTGAATTGCCACCTGCAGGAGCATACTGCGCATTGGAAAGTGACAATAAGGGCATTCAGTGTTTGGTTTCTCAGTACTGCACCACCAGTTATGGAGAAGGTCCCCTTTTGTATCTACAAAGGAAAACATGGTTGTCCAAGATCTTTTGTCTGCATGATAGATAGATCTGTAACACACAGAATGTATAGCCTTCACATTAACCTAACTTTAAAGATAACAACTTCTGCCAAGGCGGTAGCTTGATGTGTTCAGTCCCTCTACTCTCCTGCACTCACTCCAACTTTCTGTTGGATTGTTAGGTTAGATGGCAGACTGGTGAGTTCATTTTTCTGTCTTGTCACTATGAAGACAGTGTTACTAGACTAATGAGGCTATCATACTAATGCGGATTTGCACACACACATGTGCTGCAGCCATGTTCTTCAGGAGGTATGCCTTTGGCAGCTGGAATAACTAAAGGAAACTCTTTCCAGGGGAATCACCTGTATGACCCCTCCAGCCCTTGAGGTCCTGAATGGTTCCAATTCTTTCCAGTTGAAGTAGTTAAGAAGTCTGTGTCTCCCGACTAGAGCCAAAGTTTGCACTTCATTTGTTTTTTTCTCAGCACCTTAAAACAATATTGGAGCTCATTAAAAAAAAAAATCAACCCAAGGCACGGTCTTCATTTAGGAGAAACTTCTCCTTGTGCTGTTCTGGAAAATAGCACAATGCTGGGAGCAGGCATATTTTCTGATGAGGTTTCCTCTAATGATTTCTGAAAACAAACATGGTGTCTATATAGCAGACCCTGGGTAAATGAGTGGGATGGGCTGAAGCCAGCTTCAAATTGCTCTAAATAATATTTATTAACAACTTAACATGTGATTCTGTGCCTTTGTGGAGGTCTCTAAAAAGGTGAGTCCATGTGCATTTCTCACAGTCTGGAGGGGGTGGGAGAACAGACTATCCATTTCTGAATTTGTGGGATGAAAAGCGTGAGCTAGAATGGTCACCAGCTATACTCCAACCGCAAGCCCCTATAGTTCTGAAAGGCTTGGTTCCCATTCCTAAGGTTTTATAGGGGAGGCACAAAACCACAGGGTTAGCCCCAATAATTTAATACCCTGTCATAACCAACTGCCTCCTATTTCATGTGTCCTGACCCGCAGAAGGTTGATTTTGTTCCTGGCCTATGGTAACTGAAGTGTTTGGGCTCAGAACTTCTATAGATCTACCAGATAATCAGTATCTGGCTGCATAATTTTGAAGGATGACTGACTTGAACCATTTGGCTGAATATGCTTATCCACATAGCAACACCAGCAGCAATAATAATAACTCTTAAGCCCCTCAGCTACAAAGGTCAAAAGACACTCTCTTCCCTCCATAGATGTGTAGGTTCCTGAATCAGATATCACTTAGGTTGCTAGTTATATTACTTCCTACTGAAACCCAGAGCATCTTCCAGTTTATAGAGATCGTGTTGGCCAATCAAAAGACAGGACAGACACAGTGGATTTCCAGGTCAGCATCAGAAAGAGCAAGACATAAAGCATAGTGACTGCACAGAGGCTCTTTAGAAGCTTCCTTGCTTGCTTCTAATGCCGTGGGTATGAGACTTCCTCTCCTTACTCCCAACTACTCATTTTAGCATTGGATGAAAGAAGAGATCCACTTCTTCTCACTGGCCTTGGATGCCCACCCTCAGTGTGTGGCAGGTCGGCATGGAATGTCACATAAAAATAATAATAAGACTCAGAACCCCGAGAAATACCGTGTGGGTGTGGGTAGGAAGGGGTTTCTGGAAGGCAAGTTAGGTAGCATCCTGAGTTTGTTAATCAATTACCAACTAGTCTGCATGCGAATTAGAGAGATTTTATCCCTCATGCCCTCCCCACCCCACCACTACCGCCACATCTACCTCGTGTACACACTGAAAGGGGTTTTCTCTAAAAGTTCCCTCCGCGTCAAAAACGCTTGGGGTATTAATGAACCAAAACTCACAACATCATTTTAGAACGCAAAAAGAGAGGCAATGGGGAAGTGGTACAAGCCACAAAGCTCCTCATGATGCCAAGCAATTGAGTGGATTCTGGGTAAAGACTGGTGAGCACGGGTCATAAAGTTTGGAATTTCACATCTTGTTAAAAAAAAAAACAAAAACAACTCACTTTCCTCACTGTTTTCAAAACCTTTTAGATTTATGTATTTTGAAACCTACAGGGCTTTGGGAAAGAGGGAAATGACTTTTTTTTAAAAAAAAATTATACCCCCTATATGAAAAACTCCATCTTGAATTTGAATTCAGACATATTAACAGTCTTTCTTTTCCATAAAGGAAAAAAAATTGAATCATTTGTCTGCTCTGTAGAAGATGTCACCAAAAGACATGCTTCTGTTTTAATGAAGGGCCTTTTGCTCTGTTGACATTCCCCATATCACATACAAATAGGCCCACTGCTAATTAACCAGAGATGGGAGACCAATTTGTTAAGATGTTACTTCATACACAGAGAAATATTCTCTTGGATGAGGTATGAAGAACAGTTAAAACCTCTCCAAGAAAAGAAGAATACAGCCTCATGTTTCTTAAAGACTAGGAAACATATTGAGACACCTGACATTAAGAGTATTTGTTGTTGTCTAAGTGTCATGGAGTATGCTCCATCCATCTAGACAGTATAGTACAATGCATGCCTAGGCTGCATTTTATTCTTCTTGGACCATAATAATACATGAGTTCCATCTTTGACAAAAACAACAAAACTTATATAGTGGGAATGAGATCTTCAACCTCTTCCAGGACACTTTTCTGTTCAGTAGATGCTCCCTTGAGTGAGCATAGTGAGTTTTGATCACCTAGGGGGTCTATGAATCCCTAAGAATTGGTCCAGTCCCACTTGGCTTCGTGGATGAACCAAACCAAATGATGAGCCCAGCGTATTAACTTGAAAGAGTACAGGTTCAGTGTCCACATCATTTAGGACTTCTGGTGATGGGAAGACAATGAAATGAAATCATGGGTATCAATGCTCTGTGTAGCTTACTATCTGCAAATGTGATATCTCACACTTTTCACTAAATAAAGCTTGACTCCTAAGCCACAGGATTGTTGTGGCAAATGTACCAAAACTACAACATCTGAATGAGTGTCCACCTGCTTCAAAGTAGTCCCCTTGCTAAACCCCACTCTTCTTTAAGGAGGCTGCTGCCACTGCTGCTGATCACAGCGTTTATGGAACTCCTCTTTGGGGACTGCTAATAAATGAGCCACACAAGAAAATCAATTCAAACAGCATCTTCAGGGCTGAAGGGATCTGGTCCCATTAGAGGCATGTTTGCTTTTAATTCAATTTACTGTATTTTTTTATTTGGCCTAGGCTCACATATTAATGTTGTTTGAACTAAAAGTCACCCTTCTTGCTTGGATGGTGCTATTTACGTTCACGGAGAGGATCATAGCACTTACTCCAGACGTTTTTAACTGAGGATGGAAACCAGACTTTCAGCATTAATGACCCAATCACATGTATACCCCCTACTGTCTGCTGAGTTTACTTAGGGCCACCAACTACCAATTCATGTTTTTCTATCATTATTCATTACTCCAAAACCAAGGGAAGGTGTGTAAAGACTGAACTTTCAGGGAAAAAAATTCAGAGGTAAGCTAAAAGGTATAATAAAATTTTGCTCCTATTGATTTGAGTTAAGAAACTGTTTCCTTTCTTAAATTAACTTTTTATTGATCACTCCTATGACCTTAACTGCTATGAGTTTGCTGGCCTTCTTCCACTTAAAAAAAAAATGGTTTTACTATTTATTTCCTCTACGAGTTATGTAGAAAAATCTTATGATAGCCTTTTGTGAACCAGTGGCCTCAAAGAAAAGTTAACATTTCCAGCTTGATGCTCAGAACTTTGTTCAGGAATGGTCCCCGGATTGTCCCTGACATAAAGGAGCATCCCCTTATTTCCAATCAGTACCAGAAGAAGCTTGGGTTTTCTTTCACTTAGGGCTTCACTTGATTGGAAAGACTTCTGATTGCTGACAACACACCTAGACCAGACATTCTCTGGCTCCATTGTGTAGGAATGTGGCAGAATTTCCAAGAGAAATCCTTGAAAATTAGTTTCCAAGAGAAACTAATCTCACTAATATTGAGATGCATGTTTTGGAATGGTGGACAACTCCAAAGTGCCTAGAGCAATGCAATGCTTCTCAGCCTGTGGGTCTTGACTCCTTTGGGGGCCGAATGATCCTTTTATAGCGGGTCACATACCAGATTTCTTACATATCAGGTATTTACATTATGATTCATAACAGTAACAAAATTACCGTTATGAAGTAGCAAGGAACTAATTGGATGGTTGGGGATCACCACAACTTAAGAAACTGTATTAAGGGTCGCAGCTTTAGGAAGGTTGAGAACCACTGTGTTATAGGATGATGGTGTTCGTGTTAAGTTCTCATGTTTGGAAACACTTCTCTCACCTCTTCTCAGAGCTGGAAGACCTGGGGTTTTGACTCAGAACTGAAATGGGAAAAAAATAGCTTGAGGCATGACCTTGAGTCATGTTGTTCCTCTTAGAGTCTCCATTTCTTAATGTGTAAGTGACAGGCACAAAGCACTCTTAGCTATGGGCCTGGGATGAGGAAGTGTCCATTCTCAACAGCCAGACTGTTCTTAATTGGGGTTAGGGAGTTCTTTAGGGGTCAGATGAATGTGCTCTCCATTCTCAGGGACCATCAGCAACTTGTGGCTTCTGGGTAAGGCCTTGCATCTCTCAGGGGTCACTGCTTCAGATGATTTGCTGCTGCAGCCGTTTCATCTTGCTGTGACAAATGCAAGCTTCTATGACTTACAACTCAGGTTCTTAATGCAGAATAAGTAAATAGTAAAACAAGGAGAAAAGCATGGTTCTTGCTTTTTACTCACTTATTTTTTTTAATATCCGTGATCTTCCCAACTTCCTTTTAAAGTGTCGTACTGCATAAGAAATCAGGTACAGCTGCTGAATATAACCAGCTCGTAAATGCTCCACCACCCGTACAAAATGGTCTATCTGCTACTAAATAGTGACATCTAGTGGATTTTCATTATCAAAGAATAAGATACTCATTTTCTTGTTAGCAACCCCTTCCACCAATCTCTCCAGTCCACCCCCAAGCTTTGATCCTTTGGCTGCTTTCATTCAATACTCTTTCATTAATCACTTACTTTATTTCAAACATTATGCTAGGAGCTTATATTGATTAAAAATACATATTCTTTACTTTGTTAGAGCTCATAGTCCAAAGGCGGAGGCAGAAAAATCACTAGACAATCACAGCATATTTTAGTGAATGTTCCAATAGGAGCTGCCCAGAGCAACCACAGTAGAGATGGGGAGCTTATTTTGTTCAGAAAGATTTCATGGAGGAGAAAACCTTTGAGTAGAGTTTTGAAGTTTTTCTTTATGTGATTTATGAAGGATAAATAGATGCCATTTGAAAGAGTGTGTGCACTATATAGAAAGGCAAGGGCCTTGTAGAGTCATTGACTGTGATAAACTTGAACAATGAAAAGTATTTTTATATCCTTGGAGCGTAAAATATAGAACAGAATTTCTCAACTGTTGCCATTTGAGGGATGAATGATTCTTTGTCTTAGGGTGCTAGGCCTTGTAGAATGCTTAGCAATATTCTTGAGTCAACCCATTGAAAAAAATCCAATTCTAACTGCTCCTTTCAGTTGTACCTGCCAAACATTATTTTTTTTAATTGTCGATATCCGCAAGTTAGCACAGTGAAAGGTATTCTCATTGAACTGTACAAATAGAAAACTGGGTTCTACGTGGCTATGTCTAATGCAGAAGATCTGAGTTTTTATGATATCTTTTAGGGAGCATTATTGAGAGGACTTGCTTCAGAATGACAGGTCAGATGTAGTTCTTGTGAGGCTGTGGAAGTAGCATGGCGCTGGATGCATAAAAGTGGCCTGACACTGCTGTAGCAGTGATCCAGTAGTGAAGCAACAAAGGCCTGCCACCTGGGAAGTAGCACAAAAGTTGGATTTGAGAGACCTACGATTCAGGGTCAGCAGGACGTGGGGAATTGATTAGATAGAAATAATTCCTGAGACAGGAGTTGTGGATTAGCCACGAGTTTCTTGCTTACACAGATTTTTTTTCCCCATTGGATCCTATTGTCTCCATAATTTCATATCAATGACAGGACATTTCATATGTGAAGCTCACAGTATTGAGCCCAACAAAATAGAACACAATCGTACACAAGTTATGGGAAGTGAACTTGCCATCACAGACTGCAGCAAAGATCAAAAGCAGCCAAGATCCTCTGTGATCTTTCATGGTCCGAGAAATCTACCTGATGTGCACAGTTGTAAATGTGCATGCCAGAGCCAGGGGTGGTAGTGGTGCATGCCTGAAATCCGGCTACTGAGGAGGCTAAAGCAGGAGGATCATGAGTTACAGACCAGTCTGGATCATATAGTGAGTTTCAGACCAGCTTGAGCCTCTTAGTGAGATTCTGTCTCAGAAGATATTAAGTATGCATACCTTACTTAGGCCACAGTAGAAGGCCACCAAATTAACCTCTGGGTTTTATATCTGAAAGACAATGTGTCTCATACAAATGATTGAAGCACATTGTACTTTTAGGGCAAAGGAACAAATTCTGGGCAATCCCTCCCTAATTCTAGATGTTGTGTTCTTTAGGAAGGACAGGAGCAAGGCTGAAGCTCTTTTTTGGCAAGTCCTTCTTATTTATCTCAGTATATTGCATTCCAAGCACATTCCACACTTATCTCAAAAACTACTCGCAAGAAACAAGGGAAGATTTTGTTAATCCAAGACCACCTGGAGAGCAGCTGCCTTGTGCCACTAAAAGCACCATGGGCATACAGGTGTGCTGAATGAGAATCAGGCATTCTATTAACCCAGCAAACTGAGGGAGAGTCATGACGCCAATTTCACAATGCAGAACCTGTTCATTTTAATTAAATGACATGTTTGGTCGCAATACAATACTGTCCAATTATTACTGAGTGAAACCTACTGTGTATGATTTTCCTGGGGATGAGCCTGTCTTGCGTTTTGAAAATTAAGCCAGTCTGTTTCATAGTACCAGTTGGGTTTATATCCATCTGAAGGGGGATTTCTAGCAAATACCACAGACCTGCAACATCTTGTTCTATTTTAATCAGTGCCTAGATGTGTACATAGCTAACAAGAAGAAAGTGTGCTGAAGATACTAGGGGATATAATCAGAATCCAGATGCATTTTCAGAGGCTTGGGCCTCCTGCAAAAGAAAGAAATTAAGTAAGGTCACAAGCAATCTACATC
Source organism: Meriones unguiculatus (assembly GCF_030254825.1). Taxonomy (NCBI): domain Eukaryota; kingdom Metazoa; phylum Chordata; class Mammalia; order Rodentia; family Muridae; genus Meriones; species Meriones unguiculatus. The sequence goes on from NC_083369.1 coordinate 121,981,289, forward strand.
AATCCAGGATGACTGGCTTTCAAATCTCTTCATCAGTTTCCTGAGTTAACAGAATGCCTGATCATTCTATGCACCCATATGGCCATGATGCCTCTTGTGGCACAAGGCAGCCCAAGGCTGACAACCTTCTATTGTAGGGCCAGCAGGATGGTGCCGTGTGTAAAGGCACTTACTGCCGAGTCCAATGACCTAAGTTTGATCTCTAGACTTCAGATGGTAGAAGGAAAGAACTTCTTCCTGCAAATTGTCCTTTGACTTTTACACAGGTGCCACGCACATGTGCACATACATGGAGATAGAAAGATGAATAAGTAAATGAATGTAAAAATGATATATATGTGAAAAATAGGACAGTTTTGTTTGCTATGTCAGAGATTTGGCATGGCTTCCATTGTGATCATGATCTGAGAGCACAGGAAAAGATATGGTGTCAAGATGAGGATTGCTGGCCCATCTTAACATTTATCAGATCATGCACAGAGGCCATGTTCCAATAAACTGGGATATATACAGAGATAAACAATGGAGTGGTAAGGGAAATTGAAGTATTATAAAGAACAGAGGAAAAAGACACAGCATAACAAAACATTTTGGGGCTATAAATGCTGACTCAAATGTCCCATCAAGTCTACTTCAAGTTCCCAAAGTTATCCTCCAGAAACCTAGGAAGCACCTTTAACTTATGCTCACTCTCCCTCCCCATTTATTTTTGTCAGCAACTTCATGATAGATGTATAAGAATTCCATGTTACAGCACTTAAATCCTGTTCCAACCAAGCCCTGACCACCCCTCCCTCTCCCGTTCCTGCTACTCTCCTTATCTGCACACTGTTTTCCCATCAGTTGGGCAGCTTTTTTGCCTCTGTGCCCTTTTTTATGCCCTTCTGTCTCTTCTTCTTTCTTTGTCTCATTCTTCTTTTACACGAGCTAAAGTTGTTATCGACATGCTGTTCTTACGTTCTGTTCTTGCTCCTGTTTTCTAGCCTGTCTGTTGACACCGGTCGCTCAGCTTCCTGTATCATGGCCCTAGCTGCATCTCCAATGTCCACTGACAGACTAATCTCTCTGTCCAGTGAATGCCATGGTTCCACCTGTTTCTGCCTTCACAATTCTAGTTTACAGGGTCCTGAACTCAGGTCCTCACATTTGCAAAGCAAACACTTTTACCAACTGAGCCCTCGTCCTGGACCACAATATATTATGTTTACTTGTTTTCCCACCTCCAGCACACAAGGTCACTTCAGACACTAATGAAAACTGCAAACTAGTCTATCAAACATCTTCCTTTTCACCATTGGGTCATATTTTCAGCAGCATCAGATTGAGTCCATCTAGGTCCCTGAGACTATTTTCTCTGGAAGGGTGTTCTATTAACATAATCTCTAGTTTTTGCTGTATCAAGGAAGATGTGTGTGTGTGTGTGTGTGTGTGTGTGTGTGTGTGTGTGTATGTGTGTGTAGCAATAATAATACTACAGTATGGAAATTGAGACTGCTCTCACTGTCCATGTTCTCATTTCATACAGGTGATATTTGTTTCAGAAGTTTATTACAAGTGATTATTCTTTTCATGTGTGAGTAGTGCTCATACAACAATGATTCAGACATTCATCTCGGTGGTTGGCTCTATCTGATCTAAAAGGTTAAGTTTGGGGAAGGGAGAGCCAAAAATTTGCACTGTGGTGCACTCTAAGACTTGCCAGAAGGTGTCACTGTAGACACTTCAGAGCAAATTAGGGAAAGAGGGCTGTTTTAGCTATGCATGAAGGTGACAATGCATGCCTGCAAAAACTAGCTAAAATATTAATTCAAATTTGTTACTGGATTAAGTATTATTTTCCTAACAATTAGGCTAATTGCTACTAAAATCTTGCCTTGTGATTTGCATAAAGGCTCCACAAATATGTTGTGAGTGAACAAAGAAATTAATGAAAAGCAAAACTAGGAGTGGATGGAAAGAGTCCATGGATACAATGGTTATCTGAATTCCTAAAGGATGCTGAGAAACAAAAACTCTACTCATTAGTAATGGGTCTTTTTAGAAATACATTTTAGTGTTATCAGCAAGATTTTATTCTAGAAACAGTTCAGAGAGATGAATGAAGACACTCTTGAACCACTCTTCATTCCTACTCCAAGATTCTGTGCCCAATGATTGTTTTTTTTCCCATGAAAATGTATAAGGTTATTTTTTAAAAAGAAAACCTTCCTGTGATAATATTTGTATAAAGTATTTGTCATATGATCAAGAATTTTTCTGTGGTGAGGCATGTCCTTAGCCTTGTACTTCCTCTCTTATGTGGAACAGTTCCTTAAATAAGCAGTTAAAGGACTTTAAGATTCTGTTTTGAATCACGCACAAAGAAAAACTGCCAAGCTGGAATGGGAGGCACAACAGTTCTGGAAACGCAGGGAAGAGCCTGTGTTATAGAAAACAGTTTAAGTGGAGATATAAATGAGCAACTATAATTCACTCTGACAACAGTTTTAGCCTTAGTATGGAAGTGCTATGGTAACACGGGGCAAGATGGAATGCCATCACTAAGCAGTAGGCTTAGCTTTCCACTTGAACTGAACTTGAAGGAAGTATCATCTTCTAAGTGAGATGAAGCACCACACATACCACATGATAGAGACACAGAGGATAGAAGGTAGGAAACTCTGAGGTTCAAGAAGGTTCCAGAAGGCTGAGTCTGAGTCGGGAGGAACCTTTCCTTGTTGAATATTCAATAGATCAGGAGGTTGAGAAAGTCTCCTCTGGTTCCTTCTCAGAGAACCTCCACAATGTCTTCAGATGGGAATGACGAAATCAGAAAAGTTGCAAGCCATTCCCCGAGAAATATGAATACTCAGTATTTATTCTTGTTTTCCTACCACAAATATACCCTTCCAATGACCTCATCTTTCGTCTACTGTATGTGAATGGCAATTCATGTCTCACAAAAAAAGCACAATTACAGGGGGAATTTCTCTGTTTGATTATGTGATTATGCCTAACCACATAGACCTTGATGTGTCTGCAGTGTGGGGCATAAGTATATATGTACTATGTATGTGTTTGAGTGTGTTTGCCAGTAAGTTTGAATGTCTGCTCATCTGCTGTTCTGCAGAGAGCCTTATCTATTTGCAACTCAAAAGGAGAGATAGCCATCCAGCAAAGCTTGCGCAGTTCTTATATTTGATTGCCTGTTCACTGAATAAAGAAAAAGGATATTTTGGAACCAACAGAGTTAACTTTCTTATCCTGGGAATGGTACTGTGTAAGCAAAGAGCAAAAGAAAGGTAGATTTGGCAGCTATATGCCTATTTTAGTCTGACTAACCACTGTGTATATTCCTGGAGGCCCTCAGATGCTCAGTTTGTCTTTACATTCCATTTCTCTAACAGATGAGCCATGATATTCTGGCAATAACCAGAATGAAGAGTATCATGTCAAATAGTTTTGATGTGATTTTCTTTTTTTAAATAACATTTCTAGATTAGACAAGGTTATTGGGAAAAAAATGCTTGTGCATCTCTCATAACAAACACTAGAATTTTAGTCCCTTTATCAACTCCATTTCACCTCCATTAGTTATTTGCTTCAACTGAGTATCCATTTTGTTATTGTTTAATAAAAGCTTAAGGGTTTAGAGTATGAAATAAAATGGTTGCTTACTGGACCAATAGCATCATTGAGAAGAGAACAAAGGAGGGCAAAACATGACAAGGCTCTTATCCAGAAGGTTTTATTTTTTAATGCCTGCTGAGGATGTACTGCCAGGAAATTGGATTTAAAAAAAGTTAGATATCTGGTCACACTAGCTGGGTATAAAGAGAGGACTGCAACATAGTTCATAGGACAAATACCATCACCAGATCCCCATCGTTCTTCTGTTGCTTTTCTTAGTGACCATGAGCACATCTGCAACATACTTTCCTGAATGCAGTTATGTCAGTCACACTTCTGACTGGGCCTTTATGCTTTGTCCATAGGAACTTCCATTACATCACCATCCTCAGAGACCCAGTGTCCCGGTACTTGAGCGAATGGAGGCATGTCCAGAGAGGAGCCACATGGAAAGCATCCCTGCACGTCTGTGATGGAAGACCCCCAACCTCTGAAGAATTGCCCAGCTGCTACACTGGTGATGACTGGTCTGGATGCCCTCTCAAAGAGTTCATGGACTGCCCCTATAATCTGGCCAACAACCGCCAAGTACGCATGCTGTCTGACCTGACGCTGGTTGGCTGCTACAACCTCTCTGTCATGCCGGAAAAGCAAAGAAACAAGGTCCTTCTGGAAAGTGCTAAATCCAATCTGAAGCATATGGCGTTCTTTGGCCTCACCGAGTTTCAGCGTAAGACCCAGTACCTGTTTGAGAAGACCTTCAACATGAACTTTATTTCGCCGTTTACCCAATATAATACCACTAGGGCCTCTAGTGTAGAGATCAATGAGGAGATCCAAAAGCGTATTGAGAGGCTGAATTTTCTGGATATGGAGTTGTACAGCTATGCGAAAGACCTCTTTCTGCAAAGGTATCAGTTCATGAGGCAGAAAGAGCATCAGGATGCTAGGCGGAAGCGTCAGGAGCAACGCAAGTTTCTGAAGGGAAGGTTTCTTCAGACCCATTTCCAGAGTCAGAGTAAGGGCCAGGGCCAGAGTCCAGGTCAGAATCTGAGTCAGAATCCAAATCCCAACCCAAATCAGAACCTGACTCAGAACCTGAGTCAGAATCTGACTCGGAAATCAAAGCCTAATTTGAGCCAGAAGAAGAACCAGGGAAGACAGAAGCAGAGCTTGGGCCAGGAGCAGAAGGTTAGCAGCACCAGCAATGGCACCAATGACTACATAGGCAGTGTAGAGACATGGCGCTAAATGGCTCTGTAAAGCTTGTGCACACTGCTTCCCAAAGCACCACCAAAAAGATGGCGTGTATATTACGAGATGAAAATGTCCAAACACATCCTGCTTCCCCTTATTTTGGAAGTTCAAAACAAATATAGATGTTGCCTTTACAGTTGCCTTTTGATTCAGTGTTACACTGTGTGTGGGTAAAACAAATCTCAGTGTGTAATTAAATTGTCTTTTTGGGGGATGAACTATTTCTGAAATCCAAGAGCCAAACCAGACTCCACCAGAAACTGCAGTTTAGATATTTTAAGAAGTTCTTAAATTAGGTATGGAGACACAAAGAAAACATGAAATGTGGCCATTTAAACTTTAAGAAACAGACTTTAAATGATTCCGGATACTCTGTTAAAACCCAATCTTGAAAGCAAACCCCCACCCCCAGGGAAGCATAAGTAAAAACATGAGCAGACTAAGAGATGCTCAAAAACCTTTAATTTCATTCTTATTTTAACAAGGAGTCTAAACAGCAAAACAACTGATGATAAATTTTGCCAAAGTGTAGAAAGTAAACGGTTTCTCACTTACATGTAGGTGGGTTTATGTAAAAATAATGGCTTTTCAAATAGATCAGGATTCATGTCTTATAATTTAACAGATGTTTAAAATTTTAAAATTTTCTACCTTCTGCTGATTAAAAGGTTTTAAACAGGGTATATCTCATATTAACAAAGCATTTTCTTTCCAAATGGAATACCAATGGAAAGATCCAGTTTCCAGATGGTTTCAGGGCACTGTAATTTCAACAATTTCAATCTTTTTGGCGCTGCTTCTCATTCACTTTAAGGCTTCTCTGAGTTGTGCTCATTCCAAATGAATCCATGTATAGAATATTTCTTCATCAGCTAAATTGTGTGTTGCTGAATCTCTTTTGTTATTTAATCCTGGATTAAAGTCAGGACTTTCTATAGACTTGTCTTATCAATGTCCGTGTAGTAAGGTCCGTAACAAGAACTCTCAAACAGGATAACATGTCTTTAAATATTGCTGAAGTTATTATTCTTGATCAGATTGAATTGAACCTGAATGTGAACTGTTAATTATTTTGCTTATTGTAATGTTTCCAGTGTGACTGACTATTTCTGGCCCGTGGTTCCTTTTTTGTATTGACAGGTTTGTACACAATAATAAGAGCAATTTTTTTTTCCTCAAAGACCATGGTAGAGTAAGCATTAAGACATCCAGAGTCGCTCAGTAACGCCAAAAGCTGCCTCTTGATACTTGAGGTTAACATCTCTGCCAGGTTTTTGTTTATGAAAGATCGAAAGTGAAGAATGCTCTGCTGTGAACCTAAGTGTCAGGGACATACAAGTTGAGGAGAATAGTTTGGTAGTATAAGTCTGTAATAAATAATATTTTGATGTCATCAACTACAAAGTAAACGTAGGAAGAAGTATGTACCTACTGTATTATTAAACATCATTCTGCATGGCGGTGTCCACCTCGTGGTTGTTGCTACACTTCTTCTATAAAACTTGTATTAATCCCTTGGCGTCAATCAAACAAGGTGACTAGAAGTGGTATTTATGTTTTCAAGAGGGACATTCTTGGAAATATGATCATTCTTGGAAATCTTTCATCATCTGACCTTGTTTAATCTGTAACAATATGGCCACAAGTTAGACACGGAGTTGAGTGTCTGGCTTTAAAGGGATTTTCTTGACTCTGAGCTCTGTAACAGTATTTACAGGTTTTGTTTTGTGGCATTGCAGTGTTCTGAATTGTATCTAAAAAAAAAAAAAAAAAAAAAAAACACAAACAAAAAACTGGAAGGAATTTTGAAAAGCACATCTTGAAGTAAGTGTTTTAGAATGAACTTATTTGGTGTATGTTGTGTTCTTGAAGTATTCTGTAGATCACTATGGCATTTCAGTCTCTTTATTTGTAATTGAAAATATTTGCTCTTAAAACTGACAGTGTTGGAAAGCAGGACAGAGTCTGAACCAGTGGGAAAGCTAGTTACAGGAAAAAAAAATGTGTTATTGCTGTGGTGTGCATGGTTTGCAGAGATTAAGTGCATTTTCTCTGTCTCTACTGATTACTGTATATAGAGAATGTTATAAATATACGTTTTTGTCATCATCATGTAAATCCCACGATTTCAAACTGTAAACATCTGTTCAGTGGTGTAGCTTTACAAACCATTCACTGATTTTGTGTAATTTAACAATAGATGTGAAATAAAGTTTCAATTGCAGCCTGTGAGTAATTTCATGATTTCAAGGTTTACAGCCACTAGACCCTGTGACATCATAAACAAACCAGAACTGGAATCTTTCCTAAGACAGTGTTTTTCTTTACACTTGACAGCTAAGTATGAAAATGAGATGGTCCATTCTAATTCCTCATTCTGAAAGAGCCTTAATTTGGGTGATTCCTCTTTGGAGGCCACGATTTGAATAAAACAAAATTGTCTGTGAAATACAAGGTTTGCCATGCAATGTACAGCAATGTACATTGCCCATGTTCTAATTTAAGGAAAAATAACACACTTAATTGCATACGTCCTCCTTTTATCCACAAGAAAAAAGTTAAAGGTAAGCATTAACATTTTGGTTTTGACCACAGTTTGCTCTAATTATATTCAACATACACATTTTTTTTTTCTAAATCCTTGGAATGAGGATTATGTGTAACACCAACTGTTGAGGAGACCGGATCTGGGACATAGATCAGTTATAGAATGCTTAACATGTACAAGTTCATGATTTCCAACCCTAGCACCACAGAAAAATGCTCACCAAAAGGTCTCCATTATATGAAGGTCCCTTGCTTTCTGGGGATGGGGGAATCTGGACTCCTAAAATGCCAACTATTTAGTACATTAATTACTTTTTATTGCTGTGATTAAAAAATATATAAGCTAAAGTTTTCAGAAAGAAAAGTTTATTCTGACTTACAGTTCCAGAAGGATTAAAGTTCATTATGGCGGGGAGGCATGACAACACACAACACTCATGGCAGCTGGACCAGGACACTGAGGGCACATCTTCAATGGCAAGCATGAAGCAGAAGGAGAAAACTAAAAATGGTGAAAGCTTTTAATCTCAAATATCTCTGTCAGTGACATACTTCCCCCAGCAAGACTACACCACATAGCCCTCCCCCAAATAATGGCACTAACTGGGGGCCAATGCTTCAAATACATGAAAAACTAGGGAGGACATTTGTCTTTAAACTATGACATTTAATAAATAAGGGTTAGAACCATCTTTCCTGTGAGAGATATGGGTATCATTAAAGAACAGACTATAGTCACTGAAGTGAAAAACAGGCAGGTCTACTGTACAGAGCTTCAAGGCACCAAGGAAATGATGTCGTGGTGGGCTATTTGAATCTGGAGGAGAGCTGAAATGAAGAAATAACTAATTGACCTAGTTCCCAGAGGCTTGAGATCCTCCCTGTGTATCAGTTACTTTCCCTATCACTGTGACCTTATAGATTCAATCTAAAGGAGGGAAGATAGTCTTTTCATTCACGGCTTAAGCTGTAAAGTTACATGCTTAGATCTCACCAACCAGGAAATGAAGATGGGACACAAATCAGGAGCCAGGCTATAAACCTCAAGGTCCACCCTGACAGCTACTCACTTCCTCACCTGGGCCACTCCTCTCAAATATCCCACATTATCTGAAGACAACACCATGAACCAGAAACCAAGTGGCCTAGCACATTAGTCTGGGAGACATTTCACATTTAAACTGTCACATCTCCAGAGTTATAACAAAATAGGACCGGGAGTGGGGTTGAAGAGAAGAATGATGCATCCCTTATGCACCCTTTCATGAAGGATAAGCACAACACCATAGGATTGGGACAAGAGAATTACAGGATGCTCCTGGCTACCAATGTGCATGCAAAACACTACTTTCTGGCATTGTCCTAATGACATGGCTCCTGACACTAATATGTTGGAAAGAAGAAGTATAGTGCAGCAGTGAGCCAGGACTTTGTTCCCTCTTGTCCTCACTGGGGATTGAACTAAACAAGGACTGAAAGCTTGCAGAAAATACTAACAACAAAAACAAAACAAAACAAAAAAACAAAAAACAAACAAACAAAAAACAAAACAAGGATATGCTGATTCCTAGTGTCACAACCAGTAGCTTGGGTTTCTGATTATTTACAGGGAGAGGAAATGTCTTCATACTTCTGTCAAGAATTTGACTTGAGGCACAAACATGGTAGCATGCATCCCTCAAATCTTCACAGATGCCCAAATCCCAAGGAACTTAAGATGAAATTAAAGTGTCATTGGAATGTATCACAACCATTTCTTTATTTTCTCTCACTGATTCTAATCTACAGCAGCAGGAGTGATTAAAACAAATCTCTGGAGCCCCAAAAAGTTATTTTCTTGCCCTTTAGATAAGAAGTTGATTGACCCTGAAGATATAGCACAATTCCAAGTTCCCTGTGTATTAAAAACTTAGCAGAGTTGTCCAGACTCTAAGAGAATAGAAGTGTGAGTCAGATGATGTGCTTTCCAGCTGTACCACACCACAAACTACATTTATTGAGATGCCAGCAGGAGTGGCTTTTTAGGCACAAGAGCAAGGAGAAGCGGGTCCTTACTCTGATAGCTGAGGACACTGAAACCAGGCGCTGTGTCAGTGAGTATGAGCAAAAGCTCCAATCTTCAGTTATGTCAGATGCTTGCAAGATGTTCATCAGTTCTGGACAGGGGTGGGGGGTTGGTAGTTTGAACATGTGCTGCTAAGAATTAAACTATATGCAAGTATGTGAAGTAAACATAAACATTTTTTTACAGATAATTTTACATAATCAGTGAAAATATCTGTAAAAGCTCCATTCATCCAAAGGAAATGCAACTCTTAATAAAATATTTTATTATTTTATTTACATTTTTATTGATTACATTTTATTCACTTTCTTTTTTAGATTTTCTTTTTTATTATTGGTTACATTTTATTAACTCTGTATCCCAGCTGTATCCCTCATTCCCTCCCAAACCCTCCCTTCTTTCTTCATCTCCTCCCTGCCCCTTTCCAAGTCCACTGATTGGGGAGGACCTCCTCCCCTTTCATCTGATCCTATTTTATCAGGTATCTTCAGGACTGGTTGCAAAGTCCTCCTCTGTGGCCTAGCAGGACTGCTCCTCCCTTGGGTTTGGAGAGGTCAAAGAGCCTGCCATTGAGTTCCTGTCAGAAATAGTCCCTGTTCTCCTTACTATGAGAAACCAATTGGTTACTGAGCAGAGGTTCTAGGTTATATCCATACATGGTCCTTGGTGGAGTGTCAGTCTCAGAAAAGACCCCTGTGCCTAGATATATTTGGTCGTTGTGGAGCTCCTATCCTTCCCATGTCATACAAACTCCCCCTTCTTTCATATGATTCCCTGCACTCTGTTGAAGGTTTGGTTATGAGTCTTAGTATCTGCTTTGATACACTGCTAGGTAGAGTCTTTCAGAGGCCCTCTGCGGTAGGCTCCTGTCCTGTTACTTGTTTTCTCCTACGTCCAATGCACCTCCCATTTGTCTTTCTAAGTGAGGATTGATCATCTTACCCTAGGTCCTCTTTCTTGTTTATCTTCTTTAGATGTATAGATTTCATTATGTTTATCATATCTTATAGGACTATATGAGTGAGTATGTACCATGTGTGTCTTTCTCCTTCTGGGATACCTCACTCAGAATGATCTTTTCTAGATCCCACCATTTGCCTGCAAATTTCATGATTTCCTCGTTTTTGATTGCTGAGTAATATTCCATTGGGTAAAAATACCACAATTTCTGTATCCATTCCTCCATTGAGGGACATCTGGGTTGTTTCCAGGTTCTGGCTATTACAAATAAAGCTTCTACGAACATGGTTGAGCAAATGTCCTTGTTGTGTACTTGAGCAAATTTTGGATATATGCCTAGGAGTGGTATACGTGGATCTTGAGGGAGCACTATTCCTAATTGTCTGAGAAAGAGCCAGATTGACTTCCAAAGTGGTTATACAAGTTTACATTCCCACCAGCAGTGGAGGAGGTTTCCCCTTTCTCCACAACCTCTCCAGCATGTTTTGTCACTTGAGTTATTCATCTTAGCCATTCTGATGGGTGTAAGGTGAAATCTCAGGATTGTTTTGATTTGCATCTCCCTGATGGCTAAGGATGTTGCGCATCTCTTTAAGTGTTTCTCTGTCAGGAAATGCAACTATTGACTCCAATCACACCAAAATACATCCAGCCTCTTTCCAATTTCTTCTACTCTCCTCATTTCTTCTTCTCCCTCTCCTGTCTTCTTCCACCCTCTTCTGTTTCTTCTTCTTCTCTTCTTCTCTAGCGTGCACAGCCCTAAACAATATTTATAAAAAATGTAAATTAGTTTGCTCCACTCTTACTCAATTCTCCTTTCACAGTTTTCCTTCCCAGCTGGGACTATAGTGGATGATTCCCCCTCACCCTGCATACTTACTGCTGCAGATTTTATACGTTGAAAACAGAGGATTCAGCCACATACTGCCTGGATTTTCTCCCAAGCTCTCCCCAAATGCCAACTGTAATATTTGACAAAATCATTAATCTCTCTGTTTCCATTTCCTTCTCTACCAATGGAGAAAGCAATAGCTAACACTTCCAGAATTCCTTGTGAATTGCAGTAACTGCCTACAAGACACTTATGAGAGTGAAAAAGATTCAGGGAACCTTGCTTTTACTCCTTCTGTCATTTCAGGCTAAGTGTGGGCCAAATGCCCCTGTCTTCTGAGAGCACGATATAAGTACGGGGCAGCATGGCACCATTGTTCTTACCTACAATTACACATGTGTTTGAATTGGCCTCAGCTCTGGGGAAAATGAATAAATAAAGTTAGAATAAATAAAATTAGAATAAAAAGTGAAAATGTTGACAAGAAATTAAGCAAAATTACACACTATGTCCTATTGTGACTAATTTAAGAACCAGTCTCTTTCTGAACATTGTGTTTTATGCCTATTACTTCAGAGGCAGAGACATGAGGATTACTGAAAGTTCAACTGAAAGGCTAACTCTTGTAATATGGTGAGTTAAAAACCATCCTAAGCTAGAGAGTGAGATATGTTCTTAAAAAGAATAAAAAATACACTCATCTTGTATAATCATACGCCCCAAAACATTTCTTAAGAATGACATCTAAGCTTTGAATGTAGCCAGTGATACAAGACATTCTGAGAGATCTTACCCAGTAAATGCCAAGTGAAGCGCCCACCTTTCAACATTAAAGGTGAATTCACTGATAACCCTAGTTGATTTGGGACCTACTTTGGCAAGGTTTGGCAAGGGAAGCTCAGACTTCATTTCTTCCCCACCCATATCTACTCTCAGCATCTCCAGAGGTCAGGCTTATCTGCTTGATGAGCTCTCCAAAGGTCTGGCTGCCTCTGTAACAAGGTTGGCTTGGTTCCTGGAATTCCAAAGACTCTGTTATGGGTGAAATGTGTAAAACTAGGAATGGTGGTACTGAATGCCTACAATCCTAGCACTCAGAAGATAAAGGCAGGAGAATCAAGGCTATCCTTTGCTACATAGAGATTTTTCAGGCCACATTGGGTTATGTGTGAAAGTTTGTCTCAAAAAATGCTTATGTACTACCTAAGAGGGATAAGATAAAATAACTCATTAATCATATATGTTAGTTAATCAGATTGGTAGTTAGTACAGACTTTCTGGGAAGGTGACACAAGCCTGTAAACTCAGGGACCTCACCTCACTTTTTAAAAAAGGAAAGGACATTTGCTTTTATCTCATTTGCATCTTTACATTTCAGTCATGTTCCTATAAGGATAGTGTAAGGTTCAATAATCTTCGTCAAGTTTCCTTGTCTATTCTTATTCTGTTTAACTCAATCTTATGACTTCACTAATATTGGTGAACTTTGATGGTGCCTGCCTGAAAACTTTAACAGTTTTTGTGATTTCGCCATGCTCTATTCAGATTTGTGTGACTTGGGAAGACTTACAAGGGATTGTCAAGTCCTACAAGAGGCTGTGACACCATAGCTTGATAAGATTTAACTACTCTGGTGTCAGCTCCTCCTCCTTCTCCTCCTCCTCCTCCTCCTCATTCTCCTCCTCCTCCTCCTCCTCCTCCTCCTCCTCCTCCTCCTCCTCCTCCTCCTCCTCTTCTTCTTCTTCTTCTTCTTCTTCTTCTTCCACTTTACATCCCAATGTAGGACATCCCTACTCTCTTCCTGTTCGTATCCTCTTTCCAACCTCCCCCATGCCCCAGCCCTTACACCTCAGATAAGGGGAACCTCCCCTTACCAGTCTCACATCAGGGCTTAGTGCATCTTCTTCCCTGGTGGCCTGGTGAGGCAGCCCCACCAAAGAAAGTGATTGAAAAGCATTAAACAAAGCCCATTTCAAAGCCCCCTCTCTCCTTCCTAGGGGAGCCACATGATGGCCAAGCTACCCATTGTGTATATGTATACACATACATATATACCTATGTGTAAGGGGCCTAGGTCGAGTCCATGCATGGTCTTTGGTTGGTGCTCCTATAACCCTCTGGGCCCAGATGATTTGTCTCTGTTGGTTTCCTTATGGAGCTCCTGTCACCTCTGAATCCTTCTATTCTTCTTCCCACTCTTCCACAAGGCTCCCTTGGTTCCACCCAGTGTTTGGCTGTGAGTTTCAGATTCTGTTTCGATCCTCTGCTGGGTGGGGCCTCTCAGAGGACAGCTATGCTAGTCTCCTGTCTGCAAACATAGCAGAATATCAGGGGTTGGCTCTCTCATGGGGTGGATCTCAGCTTGGGCTATGATAGGGAGCCAGTTTTTACTGGCCTTTTATCCTCTGGTCTGAAGGCAGATTTCTACCCCTAAAGCCGAGTAGAACAGGATCACTTGTCTATACTGAAGCTTGTGAGAGCAGATAGCAAAGACATTAAATTGATTTAGGTTCCACACAAGTGAGTCTATAATGAAGAAAGGAGCAGTAAGGAGCGCCTTATACTCTGAACTGTTCAGGTAAACAGTAATTGACCAAGAATGAATTTAACCAAAATGCCCTAACAGGTACTGACATGGGTCAAGCTTCCAAGCCCTTTCTAGAGCTCATTTCAGTTGAAAATATGATCCCTCAATCTTCTAGGAATTTAGAAAGTGGCTTTCTTTGGGCCAGGGTTGTCTCTGTCACTCTCCTTCCACTTTTAGCCCCTTACTTCATTGCCTGACTCCTCTTCCTAAAACTGTTTCTCAAAACCAGATCCATATACCTGTGACCTCAAAATCCTCCCCAGCATTACAAATAAAAATCACATTCCCTGGACCACATTGCTCACATGCTGAAGTGGAATTTCTGAAGTGTTAGTAAAAGAGTCTGTTGTTCTGTGAGAAATCCCAGGGGATGCTCACAGGGGCTGTGTGCAAGAAGGCTTTGCCAGTTCCACTGGAGAGAGCATCTGAGTCTTGCTCTTGGATGGAAGTTTCTAAATAAGGACTGGAAGCAACTGCTGCAACCCTACCCCTCCATAGGAAATCATTAATTTAGTGCAGACATCTCAGGATCCTATCAGGACCTTAGCTCAGTTTGACTGTTCATTCTGGCCAGACACGAAGACCCCACCTGTCAACGAGGCTGATGAGCACAATGAGGATCCATACTATCCATCAAAATACCTACTGCATATCACATGCTCCACGTGCCTTTTCATATAATGATAACAGCTACTTATTGAAATTATATTATAGTGCAGACACTCTGCAAAGTAGTTCATATACATAATCGCACTTAAAAATCAGAACCACTAAGCTAGGGTCAGATGGAAAAGGAGGAGGACTTCCCCTACCAGTGGACTTGGAGTGGGGCATAGGAGGATATGAGAGAGGGAGGGTGGGACTGGAAGGGATTAGGGAGGGGGATACAGCTGGGATACAAAGTGAATAAACTGTAATTAATATAAAAAATAAAAATTTAATTAAAAAATCAGAACCACTTTGTGAGGCAGGAATAATTATTTCTCACATCTTATACAGGAGTATGGCAAGACTTAGGGAAACTTGATTCATTTAACTCACAACTTCAGGATCAAATCTAATTCTAAATCCAAAATTCATCTCTTTAGGCTATGCATTATTTAAAGCATTTTTTATGGGACTCTTGAAACTTCTACATAAGTGGAGGAGCACCATGAGTGCCTATCACTCAGTTGTTATCAATATTTCCTTGCATTTCATTTCCTTGCCACTTTGTAAAAAATTAAAAAAGAACACTAACAAATAAGCTTCCCTTTATATAGGAAAGTGAGGTGAAGTTCTAGGAGGTATTTTTGGTGGGGGGGGACAAGGAAGTAGGGTTATTTCTTCTTTATTTAGTTAAAAAGCCAGCACTGGCCTTGAAATCTTAATCTACCTGCCTCTGCCTCCAGAGGGTTGGGATTAAGAGTATACAGGATCATACCTGGCAGCTACACAATTAGTGAGTGAGAACCCCGGGTCTGTCAACTCCAAGGCCTTCTGTATACCCTACCTAGAGGGTTTTGCTGTTGTTGTTGTTTTCTGTAACTGAAGTTTCCTTAAGCATTGCAGTTGGGGGTGGAGCATCATGGAGCTCATGGAATAGGCTAGGCTAGACTAGAGGCAAGGCTAGGCTAAGCTAGAGGCAAGGCTAGGCTAGAGGCTTTAAAAAACAAACAAACAAACAAAACTCCCTTCCAACCCACTGACCAAAGGAAAGGAGAAAAGAAGGTTACTGGGAAAAGGGAGTTGTGGACCCTTTTTCAGACATACTTCTTTGTGGTGATTTCACTTTGTTGTCCAGATATTAGCAGTCCAGTCAAATAGCAAACACCAAACGGTTATTCGAACCAAAAGCAGCAGGATGATTCAGCAGAAACATCCAGACCAAATTGGCATAAGTCAGCTGCAAGCAGAAAGCGAAAGGGGTAAGACTCAGCTAGAGTGCCACAGGAAGTTCTCTGGAGCGTTTCTCTCTACGAAATGAAGTTTCATTTCATTTCACTTCATTTTCTCTCTAGAAAAATGACGAACAGCAAAACGATGTAAGCCTTACAAAGCAGAGCTATGCAAAAAGTGTTTTCTCTGTCCGTGGGCTTCTATTTATCCCTTCTCTGAGTCCACACAAGGCTGTTTTTCCAGCTGACAAAAACCACACCCCTTGTACAAGACAGCCTCCAGCAAAAATTACACATCCTCTCACACGTCTGTTTTCAGCTGACCAAGATCATGTGCCCTCTCATGAGTTTGTTTTCAACCTAGGATGAACTGAAAACATTTCCACATCCCACATTTGGGACCAAAGCAAACAATCAAACAAACAAAATACATAAAAGAAACCAAAACTTCCACTACAGTCCACACTGGCAGAAGGAACAACCTGGTGTCTTCAACCGCTGAAGGCATAATAAAGAACTCTAACCCTTGAACTCAATGTGATTGGATCCATAAATGTACTTTAAAGTCTTGCAAGTGGAAATTAAAAAAAGAAAAAAAGAGGCTTGGTCCTTAGGCTCAGTGGTTAAGTACTGCCCTTGCAGAGGACTTGGGTTTAGTTCCCACGACCCAAATCAGGCATCTTTGTAACTACCTATGATTCCTGTTTCAAGGAATCCAATTCCCCCTTCTGGCCTGCACAGGTGATAGCCAGGTGCATGGTGTGCATACATACCTGAAAGTGGTCACACGTGTACACAATAACAGTAACAGCAACAACTACAAAACCTTTGCCCCTGGTTTCAGGATTTTTGACCTTCTCAAATTCTTAGTTCAACTCTGAATCATTCAAAACTATTTTTGTGTGTGTGTGTGTGAAATGACTTAGGCTCCCATACTTTATTTGCTGTGATTTGTAACTATTTTTTTAAGTTAGCATGTAAAATAATGGGTTTAATTACAGAATTTTCATACGTATTTGTCGTTATAGCTTGTTCTCATTTGTCCCATTCCCCAACAGTCCTCCTCTGTGTCCCCTGCCCCTCCCACCATTGCCTTCCTTGCATAATCCTCCTTTCTGTTTCATAAACACTGCATTTCTTATTAGAGTCCATCACTAATCACAGTGGGTACACTGCCTTTCCGAGAACAGGAAAAGGAATGTGCTCTGCATGTGCTTGGTGGATGAGATCTATCTGGAGCAGCAACATTCTCTTGGAAGCAAGTGAAAGCTTCTTTCACCTCTAACACCATCAGCACACCCATGGCCCATTTTCACTTGTTTCCATCATTTCCCAGATTCAGTTTGAGGACCTCAGAGGGCAAATGGACAAAGCTGGGACTCAGACCCACAACTGTTTTTTATCTGCTGAGTGTACAATCATTTCCTGAACCATTATAAGCAGATTGCTAACATGTCTACTTTCCCCTTTTACTCTCGTTTCCATTAACTATTTTTCTTCAACCAAAAGCAAACTGTTTTCTCAGCCTCCTACTAGAGGAATATACTGGTCAAAAGCACAGTCTCTGGAGCCATTGTCCTGGTCTTACTCACTTTTCTTCTGTAGGACCTGTACTAAATGACTGCTCCTTAATGTCCTCCCATTCAATTTGAAGTTACAATGGCATTTATTATATAGATTTTCCATGATGATTAAAGGAGTTTAAAGCATGCAAAGTACTTTTTTTTCCATTTGCAAAATAGTTTCCTAAGTGTATGCTTTATATTATTTGCGAAAACTACGTGAAAGGCTTTATGTAGTTTGATAAAAGTGTTTGTTTCTTGAAATCCCTGTGGATTTCAAATAAATGATACTCTCTATTCTACTTCTTATCTACCAATCAGATAAGATATGTATTATTTCTCACCTGAACTAACTTTCGAAGTATTTTTAAGGCAAAACTCTGGTGTGTGACAGTTTTATTGAATTAATGAAGGAAAACATTTCTACCATGCAATCAATTGATCATTATTTCTAACTTATATGTTTTATTCATTCAGTACATTTTTATGGAACGCCTACACTGTTTTCCTTGGTAACATTTTAAATTTATTGTATTCGGATAAATTACTCAGTAGTTGAGTGCCTGAAAGTTAATGCTTCTACATCCTGCCTCTGAAGAAAACAAATTCCTACTTTGTATTTGTAGTTCCAAATTTTTATTGCATTTATTGATGGGGGTGGGATGGATGTGAGTGCCATGACATGTGCATGGAAGTCAGTGGACAACTGGTTAGAGCTGATTCTTATTTTTTCCCACCATGTAGGGCCTCAAGATTAAACTTATGTTGCCAAGCTTGGTGACAAGCACCTTGACTTGGTGAGACATTTTACCAGCCCCTCTACCTTTCTTTTTTTTTCATCCTAACAACAATGACTGTTTATCTTCAACAATATGAGGAATACTATTTAACAGATGCACACGGATGCTCAGGACACCAAATTCCTTGTGTGTGAAATGGAGCATAGGCCATACATATGCACCAGCCATGCACTCTATGTTCTCTGTAACAACCTCAACTTGCTTTAATTCACCCTCCTGTTAGCACATGTTCTGAAATCTAATGCGTTAGCGATGTTTCTTGTATTTCATTTTAATCCCTGGTGATACATATTCCACAAAATCATACCATGATCAACAAAGTCCACCTAATGAATCTATTTGAGCATTAGTCCTAATTTTTTAGATTTGCCCCAAAGGGCCTTCAGGATATGGCTCTGAGGACTGCCTCAACTCTTCCGCTCCAGGCACATCCCAAGAGTATTCTCTGAGATTTTCCCTCATGTTCTTGTGTGTCACTCTACCTCTAAAGTGCAAGCTGCCCGTTTCTTTCTATTGCTTTCCTTCTCTCACATGCACTGCCCTTCTCTGCTCTTCTTGTATGTGCCCCGACCCAATCACATACCACATACACACCATGTCCACACTTTCATGTGTCAGTTTCCTCCAATAGTAAAGGCTCTTCCAAGGAAGTTCCTTAGGGCAAACAATATTCGAATGGTGTTCTAAGGGGAGGTGAAATGTTCCATCCTGCAGAGAAGCTCCCTAAGCTTAGAAAAATAAATAACTCAGTCAATTTGGGGAGCCCCTGAAACTGACGTCCTCCCTTCTCCAGGATATGTAAGCTCTACAGACTGCTGAGACACTCCTGGACAACCTGAGTAGCCTGAAAGACCCTTACAGATGCAGAGCAGTCTGGCAAAGACAGATCAGTCAAGATGCCTAAAAGAAAAAGTTCTACCGACTAGTCTGAAAGAAGTGGGAAACAGCTGTAAGAGTCTCAGACCACTTGGGTAGCCTGAAAGAAATACTCTCCAACCTCTTGAGCCTTCTGCAGGCCATGTATGTCTTGCCCCAGCATCATGTCTGGGGCAAGAGGAAACACCTTTTTTTTTCATTTTTTATTTAACTTTTATTAATTACACTTTATTCTTTTTGTATCCCCCCATAAGCCCCTCCCTTCTTCCCTCCCGGTCCCCCCTCCCCCCCTTTCTGCATGCATGCCTCTCCCCAAGTCCACTGATAGGGGAGGGAGGAAACACCTTTTATATAGAGTAAATGTTTGTTGAAAGTTTTAGTAAATGAGTGTGGGCTCTAAGGTTATAGAAAACGCTTTCAGCAGAGGGCGCCCCAAGTCAATCATCCTGTCATCCTGTTTCCTGATAAGCCCAGAAGTACTGGAGGCTTAGGAGGCATCTCAGTTCAGCACCTGTTCCCTAGGAGCTTTCTTTCAGCTATAAACTGCCTGTCACAAAACTGGCTAAGATGTTATCCTATCCTGACTTCGATACACTTCGGAAATTTTGTGTGTGGCAGATGTATCCATGGTGGTGAATTAGGGTGTTTTTAGTCATTTCTACATATCTGAACCTAAGATAGTCAAGGTCATTTGTCTGTGCTTTGAGCTTTTCTTATAAATCTTACCACCACATGTTGCCTTAAATGTTGTTTGTGTGTGCAAACCTTACTTCCCTCCCTGAACTATATAAATAGATTTCTTAGAGTTGCACATTTATATGGCTTGTCCACAGCAGCCCCTCAAATTGTGTATTTGGGTTAAATTTTTCCTATGGAAAAATTGAGAAGGACTTTCATCACTGCATTATATTTCCAGCAAAATTTCAGAGGTCGAAGGTAGCTCAAAGGCTGGCCTGTGTTCTTTGTATGAGGCCCATCTGTAATGTGACAGATGAACAAGCTGTATACATGGCTGTAAAGACATTATGGAAGGAAGAATATTTTTGTCTGGGATTTGCCAGTATTTATCATAGGAGCTGGTGAGAAATCTCTAAGATAGTTAGTGGCTTGATATCTTATACTGAAGCTTGAAATTTATGAACATTAATTTGTAGAAATCAAACACATCATTGATCAGACCCAAACACCAGAAATCAAAAGTTGTAGGACATACATAAAGGCTCAGATTAGCAAGGTGAGCCATAGGTGAGTCAAGGTGAGTCAAGGTGTTTGTACTCCAAACTGGCTATAGCTTTCCTTCTGCCTTCCAAATCTCTTAACTTGGTGAGTTTTTTAATGAACCACTTTAAACAGGGTTTAGGGATGCATCTCAGGGGTAGAGTCCTTGCCTAACATGTGCGAGGCCTCGAGTTCCATTCCCAGTATTTCAAAACTACACACAAACAAATCATTCTAATGAAAGTATACAGGAAAGGGAAGTTCCTGCAAATATATACAGCTCAGCCTAGCCATTAGAATGCATTGCAAAACCAGCACAAGAGACAGGATTTAGGCTTCGCTCTTGGAAGTCACTATGTTCTTAAATGTTCTTTACCTGTTTAGGGAATAAGACAATGACTAGTTCTTACCAGAGTTTCCTAAGTCCAGGTTGAATGTTTGATTGACCCAGCCTCAGTATACTTTGAGTGAAATTCTTTAAAATACGCCGCACTGTCACTTCCTGAGTGACATTCCTCAGGCATGCTGCCTTAATAAGGATATTTTTCTCTGAAACAGGCTAAATTTTGTTTATTGTTTTCTTTGTGTGTAGCAGTCTTTAAAAAAAGAACAACTCTACTTCATTTGGGGTGTTTAGGCCTCAACCTCCCAACCTTATGTAGGAGAGAGAAGATTAGTGGGGAGAGAGGGCCCCTTTGCTTCTCCAAGCTGTTTAGGGTTATACTAATCTCTGTCAATAAAATACGCAGCCAGC
Organism: Meriones unguiculatus; assembly: GCF_030254825.1. Lineage (NCBI taxonomy): Eukaryota > Metazoa > Chordata > Mammalia > Rodentia > Muridae > Meriones > Meriones unguiculatus. Next base: position 122,002,233 of record NC_083369.1, read on the forward strand.
AGTTTTCAACTGCTGGGCACCAAAGCATTTCTCTCCGCCTGTTCCAAACTGTCACACCATACATCTCTCGGGTCTCTCCAAAGTGCTACAGGTCTCACACCAACACAGCACACCATGTCTTGTCTTTCTCAGCTCTCAATTTCCATCCTCCAAGCCCTAGACCACATCCCTCTTCCTGCTGCAGGGGGAAGGCTGTTACCAGCTGGCAAAGATAGTACCCCACATGAGACAATTAACAGATGTGGACAAAGTATAGTCCAACTAAAATCCCACACTTGGGATTAGAACAAGAAACATTTATATATAACATAGTTGAGTTTACAAAGAAACAAACACTTCCATTACATTTGTGTGTCAGAGAGAGAGAGAGAGAGAGAGAGAGAGAGAGAGAGAGAGAGAGAGTTTGTGTGTTGCTCAAGAAGCCTGGGACCTCAAAGCAAACTAGGAAATACTCTACCTCAGTCTACATCTTAGTCCGTAATGTTGTTGTTTTTAAAGAGCACTTTTGCTTAGGTGATTCTTGCTGGTGAAACTTCTGGAAGATAGCACTTTTGTGAAATATCTGTTCGATGTGCCTTATTTTAGCTGACTTTCAGGAGTCCTCACGGAGTCTTAAATAATTGAGGCACTGAAGTACTTGTGACTGAGTGTATACATCTGGATACTGGGTACCACACACACACTCACAGTGGGGAGGGGGAGAAATCGGTACAGAAGAAAATATGACGTGGAAACATTTGACAACACGCTCTTTTTTTTTTTTTTCCTGATTTGGCAGCTGGAAAGAGAAAAAAAGGACAAGGCAGTGGCCAGTCTTTGCAAAGTTTCAGCAGGGGGGAACCTTGGCTGACTGAACTCAGCAGAGAACTTGGCAGTTCATAAATATGACCACACGGTGGTGTAGTGACCGTGCATATGGTGTGCACTCGAGGGAAGTAATCAAAACCTTCTAAATAATCAACATACTTGCTTTTCCATATGGAACCTAAGCGTTGAGAAGACAGCAAAAGTGGAAGATAGCCAGGGAATGTGAGGGTTGTGCTAAATATCATCTGCAGTGTTTGAAAATGAAGAAAATCTATTTACTCTCATACTTGGCTCTGGAATCCTGGTGAAAACTACTGGGCATGAAATCTGTAACTGTCAGTTAATTGTGAGCTTTTTACTTCCTCACTTATACAGGAAACAAGTCAATTGTGGACCATACTGGCATTTTAAAAATTATATATATATATATGTATATATATATATATATATATAACATATTCTGTCCAATTGGATGTACACAGTGAGCTGAGAGATGGAATGGGACGTGGATTTTTCCTCCTCTAACCATGAACATTTCTCTTGAGGCCCAGATTATGAGATTTATTCATTCTAGGCCACCTATATCCTATGCAAAATGGTACTATATTAACCGAGCCCATAAAGAAAGCTGCAAAGGATTGGAAAAAAGAGACACAAGGAAATAGATGTAAGGTGGACTTCAGTAAGAACTGAAGATGAGTTTATTTTCCCTCAACCCCTTTTATAGTCTAAAACGCTTACATAAGCAAAAACAGTATTTCCCCATCACATGAGTCAGAAAATAATCAAATATTTGCTCAAAGTTCATGAGCCATGTGCTTCTTCCTTATCTCACCACAAGCCTTCCTTATGACGCATTTCATGAGTTCATGAAACAGTTCCTTTGTAAAAACATTCCAATGGTAGAACAACAAATTTAACTTGGCCAAAGGTAAAGCTGAATTAGCAGCAGCATTCTAAGATAACTGCACCATGGCTGCTGACAACAATATATATATATATATATATATATATATATATGTATATAATATGTATATATATATATAATATGTATTATATTGTGATATATATATCACAGCAGCATTGAATTAAGTGTCTATTTTCAGATAATTTTGGATGTGATGTCTACTTGAAGCTTAACAAGGTAGATATAGATAGGTTTGTAGTACCTGTTAATAATATGACTATTGAAAGTAGGCATGTGACCTGTAGGGTCTGGCTAAAATTTTAGAAAAGACAGGATTTTAAAGTAATTGGAAGCTAACTTAACTAACTGAAAGTGGTCAGTTCTGGCTTGACATCAATTTATTCTCTAGTTAAGAAAGTTAGTTGGATTTGACAGAGCAAAACAACGTAAATTTTATTCTATTTAAAAATAAGACTTTATAATTGAGCTTTTTAAATTGTTGGTTGCCTTTCTTCATGGAATGCCTTTGATAAAGATCATTTTTGTTTTATAATACGTACAAGATAAATGATAATGTGCAAGAGAATAGTTACCATACAACAAAGGGTTAATATCCATAAATAGAGAGAGAGAGAACTCAACAGCCAAATAAAAGTAATTAAGGAGCAATTCACAGGAAAATATAAATAGTCTATTAACATTTGAAAAGATGTTCAGTCACCCTAGCTAGTAATGATAGAGAAAGGCAGCGCCAAATAAAAGTAGCATTTCCCCCTCGTAGATCAGAAAAAAAGAAACAAAGAAAAGAAAATTAAAGCATAATACTAGGGATTTTGATGATGTAAAAACCTTTGATACTAAATTAGAATAGCAATTCTGGACAGACATTTGGCAGCTTCCAACACAAATTCTAATGTGTTTGCCAAAATTTCGACTTTCAGGAATGTCTCCTCTTCTTTTTAAATACCCAGTGCATGTCCACATTTGTGTATACAAATATCTTCATAATATTGCTTATATGAACCAATATAATTAGCTATGCGCTAAGTCACTCATAAATAAGCCTGGGTTGTTAATACCATGTAACAGGCTACCATTAAAAGAAATAAAGCAGAAGTGTGTGCTGGGATGAGCTGATATTGAGTATATGTAGTTAAAGAAGTGTATGTGTTTGTGTGTGTATGTGTGTGTATGTGTGTGTGTGCAAATGTACAGACACATCTGAAAGAAAAAAATCAGATGTAACCTGACAACACTAATTTACTCTAAATCTGGTAGTGGGTGTATGGATTGTCAGTGTGACAGACCATTACTGCATTTCTCTTTATATCACTCCTTTAGAGTTAATTCTTTTATTTTTAAATTTTTATTGTGCATATTCATTGAGTGTGGTTTTGTTATAAAAAGACATTTTTATACAAGTATACAATGTATGTTGAACACCTTTCCCCCACACCTCCTTACCCTCGCTTCTCTTCTCCTCTCCCTCCCTTTAGTTGCCTTTGTTTTCCTAGACAGTAATGCCTCTTTTTATATTCTTTTTTTCCTACGTTTTAATAATGATTAGGTGTTAATGTATTACAAAACTTAAAAACTAAATTTCACTTGAAAGATATTATTAGGTTTATAAAAGTTACAGTTTCTCTTCTCAAAGCTTCAAATGGGCCCAAATAATCCTTAATCACAAATTCACAAAGCTAAGACTGACATGAGGTAGAAATTTACAGCTTTATGCTCCCAATGCCCCTTAAGTTTGCTCTTTTCAGACAGTGAATTCACTTTCATTAGAAGAGTTTCTTGGCTGGCAGCTAGGAGCTGGCAGCTGGCAGCCACTCTCCCAGGAATCATGTCAAAGGCTGGGGTAAGTATCAAGAGGAACTAACTAGGAAATTGGGTTTTTCTTTCTATTGGCCTCCGTTGTTGCCTTCACAGATTGCAGACAGTTTTGCATTTGCTTTCAGGTCCTTGCTCATTTTAGGGCTTTACAAATCACACATATTTACTATTATGTACTTTTTAGTGTTTGTCATTAGAGCTCCATGCTCTGTCTAGATTTGGACATTTGGAAACATGCTTCAAGTTGCTTTCTAACTCCATTTTTGCTATCTTCTCCACTTTTTTTCTTCCTAAGAACTACTAATGACAGAATCTATTTCAGAAACCACCAAATTGTCCTTGTTTCCCTATTGACTACCTGGGAGTTTTCTCTTGCCTTTGGCCTTGCTCAAAAATTTTCTGTCCAAAGCAACCTACTCTCAATTTTAGAGTCTCCTGTATGTTCCCATAGCATGACATTCCATTAGAGTCCTAACCACATCCAACCCTTAACTATTGGCCCTCACAGGAAAAAGAAAAAAGAAATGTCATGATGAATGCTATTCATTTCAGCTGATTGTTTCACCTTCTTTGTTGAGCGGCTCCCTTAAACACAGTCCAGGGCATATTTGGCAATTTGTGGCCCAATGTACTGTTTTACAACAAGCCTAGAGATTGCTAGTCACACATCACCCTCAGATTTTGACCTGCAGTGATATTTGGAAATGGCATTGCAGCCTTCTTCAATAGCTCCGCTGATCTGTTCATATGTAAAGAACTCCTTCCCTGAGACCCCTCTCTCCCACATCATTTATTTGCTCTGTGTCCTTAACTCATCTCTTCAACAACATTTTATCTGACCCTAGAATGTAGCGTATATCAAGGATTAGTCTTCCTCACCCCTTCTTTCTTAAGCATGTCGAAATGATAATGTAGCTGCGTCTATAGTGCAATCTCATACATCCATGTCAAAAAACTCCATTCCTATATTTTCCTGTAAATAACAGGTACATTTTATCTTTCACTCACTGAAGTATTAATGAAAATATTAACTGATGTCAGCCTTAGGTCATACAACTCAGTGTGCATCTCTGCCTCTGGTTCTTATTGAACTATCAAAAACAACGACTTTGTCAATATCATCCTCGAGCACCAATTGTGTCAGATCTGAACCACATTTTTCAAGCTAGTTAATGAGTAAGTACCTCATGGCCAATAACTGAATCAAAAGCCTTTCTAAAGTCAATACATTAAGTTTGCCATCTATTACCACCAGAAATTAGATTGGGTCAGACTGTGTTGTCCTTACCATTCCCCACAATTTTGATTAGGGAATTTAAGGGGAAAAAAAGATATCATGTGAGTTAATTGCCTTAACCTTTTTATCTCTTTGCATCCTTTGAAAGGGGTTCATAGGTTCTCATCCCTTCACAGAATATACAATTGGGAATGAAAGTTCTATGACATCACTCAGAATGCTCAGTATCAACTGATAACATTCCTGAAAGTTTTATGAAAATTGAGAATTTGCTGGCCCTTGTTGTCTGCTGCTGCTGCTGCTGCTGCTGTGTGTGTGTGTAAGTGTGTGTGTGTGTGTGTGTGTGTGAGAGAGAGAGAGAGAGAGAGAGAGAGAGAATAAATGAACATTCCCTACTATTTAGCATCATGTTTTCAACTGTCTTCCAATCCAATCATACAGTTGGGCTATCTTACTGAGACTGGACTAAAATTCCTGGGCTGAGGTGATCCATTTTCCCCAGATTTCTAAAATAGTTAGTTGGTAATGCAGGCATGCACCAGAGCACAAGAATCTCCGTTTATTCTTATGGATAACTGTTTCAAATCTTCTGTGGCCAAGAGAAAAGGGGATTAAAAAAAATCCCCCTCCTAATGTTCACAGTACACTCCAGTTGAAGACGGGATTGTTTTCTCCAGGAAGTTGTGCCAGGGAGGATGATGACTGAAAGAGCCACTTTGTAGACTACAGTGAAGTTTGCAATACAGACGTTTAAACAACCAATGTCCAGTTGTACCAACCACATGCATTTCTCTACCCAATGCAATGAGTATTTTAAAGTAAATACACACCAAGCCATTGTTCTGGTTTTTCCTGTTGAGCTTTGTACACATTGTTATATGATTTTGTTAAAAAGCATAAGATGGGCTTGGCGCATGCCTGTAATCCCAGTACTTGGGGAGGCAGAAGTAGGAAGATTACTGTGAGTTCGAGGCCAGCCTGGTCTACAAAGCAAGTTCAGGACAGCCAAGGTTACACAAAGACACCAGGCCTCAAAAAAACCAAAAACAAAAACAAAAACAAAGAAAATCAGAAGATGGATTAGTAACTTAGTGAATGCAAATATCAACCTCACCCTCAAAATTTGGCATAAAAGACCAAAACCAAATATATGTTGATATATATTTATTTCTGATTGGAAATCTACTCTACTTATCTTTGCTTTCTAGCAGAAGTACAATGGAAGCATAATAATACTATATAACTGATAATTGTTAATTTATTGAGCACTTACTTGGGACCAGACTTTCCCTAAGCTGTTTCATCGAATTAATATCTGTTTCATAATTGGAATAAATGGAAGTTCAAAGAAGTTCAGTGGCTTGCTGAAAGTCAGGTCACTCTTTAGTCAGAATTGAATTGGGCAGGTCAAGTCTTAGAGAGAATTTGTGTGAGTGAGGTGCATCATATTATCATAGTTTGAGCATACGTGTCTTACAAATCGTGGTATTCTAGATTTTGTTAAGTACAGAATTTTAAATAAACACCATTGTTTCTGTTTTTGATAATTTTTAAAACTATGAGCAATGTACAAAATCATAGTAACTGTTTGCTGTGAAGCGACACCATGAAGAAGGCAACTCTTATAAAGCAAAGCATTTAATTAGGAGCTTGTTTATATTTTCAGAGGTCAGTCCCTTATCAGCAAGGAAGCATGGTGACATGCAGACATGGTGCTAAAGAAGTAGCTAAGACCTTCATCCTGATCCTCAGACAGAGGGCAGAGAGAGAAACTGAGCCTGGCATGAGCTTTTGGAACTTCAAAGCCCACCCTAGTAGCACATTTCTTCCAACAACACTGCATCTTCTCTGGTCAAATACTTGAGCCTGAGAGATTATTCTTATTGAAACCACCATATTCATATTCTCCACTCCCTACTCCTTTTGTCCCCAAATCATTTCCCTTACGCCTTCATGACACATATACGATGGAAAGGGAGAAAAGTCTAAAACCACAGATGTGGGTTGTTGGTCTATATTACATATATGAATATGATAAACAGATAGATAGATACCACAGAAAGAAAATGTGATATTTTGTTTCCTTTTTTTTCTACTATCAGGCATATTTGCCTTCTTTTAAAAGATTGAAAAAAATATTCAGTACCATCACTTTCATATTTTCTGCTAACCTCTTTTATATGTCTTCTTTATTTTTATTTTTACTTTTATTTCTGTGAATTTCTTTTGAGATAGGGTTTTCCTGTGTATTATTGGCTATCCTGAACTTGATTTGTAAGCCAGGCTGGTTTCAAACTCAGAGATTCACCTGTTTCTGCCTCCCTGAGTTCCGGGATTAAAAGTATGCGCCACCATACCTGGCTTATGTAGTTTTCTTATGCCTTCTGTGATTTTCATGATTTTGAGAATACACAGAATTCTCTATACTTTTAAATTTTAATTTTTATGACATGAACATTTTCTCTGCTGTGGTCTATTTGCAAGGCTACATAATAATCAATTGTAACCTTTTCCTTGTTTAGAATTTAGGCCGTTTGGTTTCCATTATTATAAATATCAGTCTATGTAAGGTCTTTAATGAATAAACCATTGCTGTGGTTTGAATGATTTGACCAAAATGAAAATAGTGGAGCCAAGAATATGAATGTCTTTAAAGTTAATAGTATGTTTTCAAGACTGATTTCTGAGTTAGATATGCTGATGGATAATCTCAGGTTATGCTGAAGAGATAGTCAACAAGACATATTTCTATAAATCCCTAAAACCATGCCTGAATTTTCACTAATCAATTTATTCTTATAATCATAGGATGTTAAAGATGGAAAGAATGCTGGAAAATAGACAAAAGAATATTTTTTATATCAGCAGAAACCCAAGGAAGTTCTGATTTACATAAATTCTTGGCAGTTAGAGAAAGAGTATAGAAGTTTGCACATCTAGGAAGGGTTACAGAAAAAGAGAGAAGTTGAAAAACATGGATGTGGATTACTGGTTGCAGATAAACTTTCTTTAGCTATTTGTATTTATTACAAAATTAGAGAGATGTTAGAATATTTAGCACAAACAATTCAGGCTATAAGTATAATTTAGGATGGTGGAGTACATGGAGGAGGCTGTGCACAAGAGCTGAGGAGGTAGGATATGGATGGACTGGAAACAGGTAGGTATTCTGAGTGAAAGTCATAGAGCAAAAGATTATAGTTAAGAGAGAGCAGCTGTAATGAAGACCTTGCCATGGGAAGGAAGAAACTTATATTAGCAAGTTGGGAAAACCTGGGAACGTTTGTTCTAAGTTCCCTTGGCCAGATTCTAACAATCCTAGAAAATATTTATACCATATTTACCAAGGCATTTACATATCTGAAATTATATAATATTTATACATACTCAGAAGATATCATCCTGACTGACAAATGGAAAAACTCAGACCCAATGAGGTAAAAAAAATTTCCCAAGCTCACGTAATTAGCAAACAGTGTTATGTTATTGACAACAGGGGCCATATTCTTGATGCCAATGCTTTGATGTGTCACCAGTGGGCAAAACATCAAACTCCAGAGACAAGAACTAAGAGCTCTACTTAAGATCAATCATGTAGCAAGTTAGTATCAGAGTTGATACTGATGCTCCACTTAATGAGCTTTCTATCCTGCTCACTGTAGCTTGTGCATTTTGGATATTATATAGCTATTGTGGAATCCAAGTGCTGATGGTAACTAACCAGAACAGATAGCTCCCCTATGAAGGCTCTTACCTCTGTTACTACAGGGAAGAATTTTAGTAATTTACATGAAGCAGAGAGGTATTTCCTGTCCACTGCCTTGACAGGACACATAGCGTAACTGGTAATTTTGTTGCTCACTGATACCATGCTTCTGTTCTCTTTTTTCTGTAACACAAATGCAGACCTTTCTACTTATTTCTACAGCATTCTTTCCAAAAGTGAGAACATCAATGCATACGATCATTCCTATGTCATGATGCTCATTTCACAAATAAGAAAATAGAGATTAAAAAGCTCACTAGAGCCATAAAAATTATGGTGGATATCTGGGATGGTGAAGGGAAAATGAGGCTAGAGAAATGAGCAAGATCCAAGTCCTACAAGCCTACTCTCTGTTTGGGGACTTTATCCTGAGGAAAGGGGCAAATAAGTAGAAGGAAGAAGGGAGACAGCAGTGGCATTGTGAAGTTTCTGGAAAGAAATGATTCAGACTTTATGGAATTTCTCTAGCTGTCTCATTCATCAACACAGATACTCAAATGGGTTGAGCCCATATCCCTCAGCTTTTATCACTAAGTGGTTCTGAAGACTTTGAACTTGTCTTCCACACCAAATTTATTTTTAAATGATTTTTTTTAATTTTCATTTTATGTGTGCTTGCATACACATTGAACTGATCTTCTCAGAAGCTGGTGGAGGGTGTCAGATCCTTTGGAACTGTAATGACAGGTTGTTTTGAGCTGCCATGTGGGTGCTAGGAATTGAACCCAAGTCCTCTGGAAGAGCAGGTAGTACTTTTAAGCACTGAGCCATATCTCTAGCCCCATCCCATATCCAATTTTTATGTAATTCAATACCTGCTATTAAATAGACCATTTAACAGTACAGGACCAATCATGTCTTTTCATCGCCACAAAGACTTCCATTGTTCCCAATTTCTTTAGGAGAAAGTCTAAATTTCCAAGCATTACTTTCAAAAGCTTGTGTAACTTTCACCTCATTTATTCCTCTAGCCCCATTTTTTTTCTCTCAACACCCCAGATACCCACCATCAGCATTAGATAGTCTTCAGTTTTCCAAACTCAATGTGACTTTTCACCTGTGCGGGGAGGGTCTGCATGTAGTATCATGCCTTTGTGTTTTGAATCATGCCTTTGTGTTTTGAGGTAGATAAATGCAGGGTCATCAGTGTCATTTATATGGCTTTCCTGAACATCTTAATTTTGGTTTCCTTATCTGTGAAATGACCGTAGTGATGTTTACCTTACAGAGATTTGAAATAACGTATAGCAAACATTCAGCTTCACGGCAGTTATTCAAAGAGTGGGGAGAGGGCGCCATTGTCATTTGTGGCGCCATTTGTTCTTGACAATTCTGTGTATATACTACTTCTTCCAGTGCTTGTCCAGAACCATTTTGCTAGTTTACTCCTTGTTTTGAATCTCCTTGCCCTTCAGTAGCACTCTGGAATCCATAGGCATGTAATGTCTTCACCGTCAGTGATTTCAAAAGTCTAAATCTTGGAAGCTGCCCCTCGTAACATCTGCTCTGAACACAGTCTTGATTTTTCTTCATTTCTGCAAAGGAATGTTTCAGTGTGCTCAGATTGTTAGTCCATCTTCTACATTAAGCGCAGGAAATTTCCAGTTCCTCTTCAATTACTGCTTTTTCTATGCACAGAACTGGCATTAGGTGGTTCCTGTAACCTATTAGGTTCAGTCCTTAAAAATACTGCCAGGCTTTTCACAGAGTGCAGGGAATCTTATGAAAGAAGTGGGAGATAGTAAGACCTGGAGAGGACAGGAGCTCCACAAGGACAGCAACAGATTCAAAAAGTCTGGGCACAGGGTTTTTTCTGAAACTGATACTCCAACCAAGGACCACTCATGGAAATGGCCTGGAACCCCTGTACATAGGTAGCCTATGGCAGTTCAGTATCCAAGTGGCCTCCATAGTAATAGGGACAGGGACTGTCTCTTACATGAACTGATTGGACTGCTCTTTGATCACCTCCCCCTGAGAGGGGAGCAGCCTTGCCAAGCCACAGAAGAAGACAATGCAGCCACTCCTGATGAGACCTGATAGACTAGGATCAGAGGGAAGGGGAGGAGGATCTCCCTTTTCAGTGGACTTAGAGAGGGACAAGGGTGGGGAAAAGGGAGGGTGGGATTGAAAGGGGAGGAGGGTGGGAGGTACAGGGGGATACAAAGTGAATAAACTATAATTAATAAAAATAAAATAAAAATTCTGCCAGGGAATATCAGCTTTCTTCTCAGATGGGAATACTGAGTATTACAGAACTGAAAAATTTACCCAAAGTCATAGGTGGATAAGTCTTGTGGTGATTTACTTGGAAAAGGGACACATACAGATCTTTCACAGTTGAATATAGGCCAGTGGTGGTTGAGAGATAACCATTTGGATGTAGGTCCAAGAATAAACAAGAAATCAACATTTCAGATAAAGGTAGGCAAGCATCCTGGTTCCCTCACTCATTGGCTGTGAACTTAGCCCACTTCATTTATTTCTCTGTTGAAGATAGCTTCCTCATCTGTCATGTATATGAATAACCATGTTACCAGCCCTACAGAGTTAATGAGAGAATGAAATGAGTCAGCATATTTCAAGCATAGAGAATAAGGCCTGGCATGTAGTAAGCATGTGATTAAATCTTAGATATTATAACTGCCTTTGGGGGGCAGGGGAAGTAGATGAAATCAATTAATAACCATATTGCTACTAATGAATCCCAAAGGGAACAATCCAATGGTCACTCCCAGTTAAGTCATGTAGGGGCCCAGACACTGAGCGATATAGGGACCTTGCCAAAGGGGGTTGTAAATTAATTCTCCATGGTCAAAAACAAGTCCAGAGAGATTAAAAGCTTAGGCTAAGAATGGAGTTCTGTGGGACAAGGTTTGCCTATAGCACATGAGACCCTGGGTTTAACCCCAGCACCTCAAAAATATCGAGAGAGAGAGAGAGAGAGAGAGCAAAAAAGCTAATAATGGAGGTGGTTGAAACAGTGAACATGATCTTATTTAGTTGAGGAGTGCAGTGTTGAGGAGTAACCCAGGGTTAGGCAAGTGCTCTACCGCCAAGCCCTGAGTCTTAAATGGTAACCAGTTTTTCATTCTTTCTCAGACAGGCCAAGCCCAGTGATAGTCATACTTCAACCTTTGTCTTACGATTCTGAAGCAGAAAATAGCTCCAAAGTATTGGGATAATATCTCAAAAAAATGCATTTGAAAAATAGAAAAGCATAGAATGCTTAAAACATTAAATCTATCCATTGTTAATATTTAGGAATTAACCTTTCTCATTTTTTATGCATATGCTTTTTTTTTTACAAAATGGAAATTATGCAGTAAGTACAGGGCTTAAAATGTGGTTTTTTTCAATTAAAAACACAGCATGAATACTTTTTCATGCCATTAAGTAGTAACGAACCAATTTTCATAGCTGTCAAAATCTTATGATTGTATAACCACAGACCTGGATGAGAAAGAATAGGGTGAAATGCCCCAGGAAGCTAATGTGTTTGTGCTAGAACCTTGTAGATACTGCATATAGCTAGCTTTGAAAAATGATGCTGTCAAAACCTGGCTGGAACCACTGTGAAGTAACTCATGCCTGAAATCCCAGCTCTGTGGGAGTCTAAGATGGGAGAATTACAGGCCCAAGGTCTGCCTGTAGTACAGAGTGAGTTCAAGGCTGCCTTTTGCAGACTTGTGAGGCCTTGTCTCAAAATGCATGAAGAGGGCTGGGGATGTAGCTCAGTGGTAGAGCACTTGCCCTAGTACATGTGAGAGCCTAGGTTTAATCACCAGTACCATGAAATAAAAGTAAACCAAGTACACATCTGGCGGACTCAAACACTGAAAATGGCACAGTGTTGCCATGGTTTAAATGATTAACATTCACCATAGGCTCATGTGTTTGAACTTTCGCTCCTAGTTGCTGTTGTCTGGAGAGGTTAGTGAACCTTTAGGATATGCAGCGTTGCTAGAGGAAGGGGCAGTCTGTGAGGCTGTGGTGGCCTGGTCCCACTTTCTCTCTGTTCTCTCAGCTTCCTGCTCCAGTGTCCTGCCTGTGTCCTGCCTCCTCTTGCCATTACTCACTGTCCCTCTGGAAGCATACGTGAAAACAAACTTTCTCCTTTAAGTTGTTTGTTCTCATAGTATTTTATCAAAGCAACTGAAAAGAAACTAATACAAATATCTATAACTTTCGCTGTTTTGTCTTTTACACATCTTTCTATGTCAATATCTGTGGTGACCATGGTATGTAGGCTTTGATTTTTTCTTCTTTTTTCTTTATTATTATTCGTTATTACAATTTATTCACTTTGTATCCCAGGTGTAGCCCCCTCTCTTATCTCCTTCCAGTCTCACCCATATTTCCTCTCTCCTACTCCATTGATAGGGGAGGTCCTCCTTCCCTACTAGGCTTTGATTTTCTTTAATCTACTTTATTTGGGGTTCCCAAAATGCCTCAACCTCCCTTCAAACCCCCAACCCTAGGTAGGAGAAAAAGAAGGTTAATAGGGAGAGGGGTTATTGACCTCTTTAGACTTAGTTCCTTAGGGTGATTCCACTTTTCAGTATCAGGATTCAAGCAGTCCAGCCAAACAGTAACCAGCAAAGAGAAAACAGCAAGAGCAGCTGCAGAACGAATCAGCAGCTGCTTCCTTGAAGCATTCTCTGGAGCATTTCTCTCTAGGAACATCTCAAAGTTCTCTCTCTCTCTCTCTCTCTCTCTCTCTCTCTCTCTCTCTCTCTCTCTGTGTGTGTGTGTGTGTGTGTGTGTCAGCTCTTATTTATACTCTCTCAGAGTCTGCACAACAATGTTTTCCAGCTGGCAAAACCCACGCTCCCCCAACAAGACAGTTTTCAGCTGACAAAGACTATGTACCCTCTCACAAGGTTATCAGCTGTGGATAAACTAAAAGCATTCCTTCATCCCACTCTTGGGATTAAAAAAAATATTTACATAATATAACTTAGTTTTTAAAGAAAACAAAGCTTTCATTACAGTGGTAGTATGCATATAGCAGATCTCCAACTCTGAAGAACAGAATGGGCCGCATGCCCTAGGTGCTGTGTTTGGAGATCTCCTGCCAAGTTTAAATATCCTCCTTCACTAATTTGGTCAAGTTTACATGGCACCCTGAGACCATACCCAATATCTGGTTCTACTCCTGTTTTCTTTCACATTTGTTCCATTCAGTGAAATCCTTCCAAGCATAATCCTATCTTGGGATTCTTAAAGGATCAACACTAACAGAAAGGGCCCAGCTCAGAGCCTGATGTATTTGTCTGTTTGCCAGCTACATCCAACTTTGGTAGTGGGAGATCATCCCATAACAATCCTGAAACACTCTGAATGCTGGTCCACCTGCACTTGTCAAGACCCATTAGGCCTAGCTAAATCAAACCAACCTCTTGGAAACTAATGACTAAGGCTTTGTAGAAAATAAACACTTAAAAGTTGTAAATGTTGTAGCTTTCTTACGGTTTATGAAACCCCAAGGTCAACTTCACTGTGCAGCTACATAGAGACCCTAATGGTATAAAATATCAGTCAGGCTTCTTTGAACCAAAACTACTGTCCTCAATAACAGCACTGGCCCTGTTGAAAATAATAGTATTACCCAATATCTATCAAATACTTAGTTTGCTCTAGGTACTATGCCAAGCCCCATATATGGATCATGATATCCTTTGATGTCATGACTACTTTGTAGAGTGCATTATATTTCTTTTCCTCAAGGCAGTTGTGTTCGTATGTCAAATAACTAATTAATGGTAACATTCAAACTCAAATTAATCTAATTTTACAACCTCCGTTCTCAGATATAAGGATCAGCACACCTGAAATACCTTCAAGCGAGGTATACTTTTGCCAATGGTGTGTATAGGTCAGGATCTCAGGCTTTTCTTACTCCTCTTACTTGCTTGGAAGTGATCCTCCCTAGTTCAGGAACTTGTTTCAAGGTGTGAAGTGGTATTGGCTGGGATAGGATTAGATAAGGGATCTGGTATGAATTTTCATGCCAGAGAATTTGTAGCCAAGAAGACAGCAAGTAAGGTGCAATCTTTTTTTTTTTTTTTATCTAGCTTGTGGAGCAACTGGGATTAGAAAAAAGTGTGTATTTTCTTCATGACATATGAAGATGCCATGTTCATGAAGAATCCAATGAAACAATCATATGTAATAAACACAAGGAAACAGAAGTGGTATATATTGGACTTTTCATACTCTTATCCTGAAGAAAAAGTCAGTGATAGCTTTGGCCAGAAACAATCCTTTTCTCTTTTGTTAATATCAGGTATGCCATTGTGATTTCCCTAATTGATGCCATTTTTCTGTGGTAGATGAAGTAGCTGTTCTACTTACTATATGAATTAGTGTAAGGCCACAAGCTCTGCTGGTGACATCAGTATAGTCTGCACCCAAGCACACATCAAGCATCATATACATCAGCTAGAAAACAGCTGAGTGCCTATTTTGCCATGCATCGTACCCTGATGATGGGCATTTGGTGCAGTCTTAACACCAAAGCCATTACTGAGACAAAGATGACTGTCCTAACTCATCCCTTTGTCAAACTGTTGCTGTTCTGTTCTCCTCCCCTCCTTCCCCTGCCTCCTCATCTTTCTCCTGCTGCTGCTGCTGCTGCTGCTGCTGCTGTTGCTGCTGTTGCTGCTACTGCTCTACTGTTCTCTTCCATTTCAGCTTCTCTGACTCAACAGTGTAGAATCTAAGTCGGTGAACTTCAGTGAGGTCCCTCCTGTTGATCCTCAGGTCAAAGTAGGTTAATAGCTGGCAAGCCACACTAATGCCAACAAACTAGAAGGGTAAGTTTAGAGCATTCCTGGCACCGGTACTCAAGAGTACAATAAATGGACTGGGCTTTGGTGAATTCCTTTTTATTTTAAAAATTATTATTTGTTTCTATTTTATGTGCATTGATGTTCTGCTCCAAAAATGTCTGTGAGAGGGTGTAATTCTGGAACAAGAATTACAGACAGTTGTGAGCTGCCATGAAGGTGCTGAGAATTGAACCCCCATCCTTTGGAAGAGCTGCCAGTGCTCTTAAACTCTGAGCCATCTAACTTGTCAGGCCCTCTGGTGAATTTCTAAGAAATGGAAATATTTCAGTAATTCATCTTGTCTCAAGTACTTAAATTTATTTCTTGTTTTTCCTTTTACCCTTCCTTTCCTTCTTTCCCTTTCTTCATTCATTCCCTACTTGAGAGATACACTTACTATGTAGCCTGATCTGAAACACATGAGCTTACTGCTTCTACCACCAGAATGCTGGGATGACAGGCTCAAGTCACCACCCACCCAATATTGTATACTCATCACTACTCATACACTTCTAAAAAGAAGAAAGAAGAAAAAGTTGAAAATTCATATTCACATTATCATTGCTGTTATTTATTATATACTGGCCTCATGTCAAACAATGCTAGTATGGACAGAAGTGCCCTAAGATATGTACTAGGGAAGCTTTATTTGTAATAACCAGAAGCTGGAAACAACCCAGATGCCCCTCAACTGAAGAATACCTGAATACAGAAATTGTGGTACATCTACACAATGGAATATTACGCAGCAATAAAAAACAAGGAAATCATGAAATTTGCAGGTAAATGGTGGAAACTGGAAAGGATCATCCTGAGTGAGCTAACCCAGAAACAGAAAGACACATAACTGTATATACTCACTCATATAGACATATAATATAGGATAAACCTACTAAAATCTGTACACCTAAGGAAACTAATCTAGAGGAAGGACTCTGGCTAAAATGCTCAATCCCCATCCTGAAAGGCAAAGAGGATGGACATCAGAAGAAGAAGAAAACAGGAAACAAGTTAGGAGCCTCCCACAGAGGGCCTCTGAAAGGCTCTGCCCTGCAGACTATCAAAACAGATGTTGAGACTTATGGCCAAACTTTCCGCAGAATGCAGGGAATCTTATGAAAGAAGTGGGAAATAGTAAGATCTGAAGAGGACAGGAGGTCCACAAGGAGAGTAACAGAACCAAAAAATTTGAGCACAGGGGTCTTTCCTGAGACTGATACTCCAACCAAGGACCATGCATGAAGATAACCTAGAACCCCTGCACAGAGATAGCCCATGGCAGTTCAGTGTCCAAGTAGGTTCCATAGTAATGGGAACAGGGACTGCTTCTGACATGAATTGATTGGCCTATTCTTTGATTTCCTCCCCCTGAGGGGGGAGCAGCCTTACCAGGACACAGAGGAAGACAATGCAGCCACTCCTGATGAGACCTAACAGACTAGGATCAGAAGGAAGAAAAAGAAACTCTCCCCTACCAGTGGACTTGGGGAGGAGCATGCATGGAGAAAGGGGAGGAAGGGAGGGATTGGGAGGGGAGGAGGGCGGGAACTAGAGGGGGGACACAAAGTAAATAAAGTGTAATTAAATTAAAATAAAATAAAAATTACAAAAAAGAAAAAAAGAAACAAATCAAAGTAAAAATCACCAAGAAAAAAAAAAAGAGAGATATGCTAGAGAAAGACACACATGGTATATACTCACTTATAAGTGGATACTAAACCAATAATATACTAAAATCGGTAACCTAAAGAAGCTAAACAAGAAGAAGAACCCTGGGTAAGATGATCAATCCTTACACAGAAAGACAAAAGGGATGGACATTGGAAAAAGGAGAAAACAGGAAATAGGACAGGAGCCTACCACAGAGGGCCTCTGAAAGACTTTACCCAGCAGTGTATCAAAGCAGATGTGGAGACTCATAATCAAACTTTGGGCAGAGTGCAGGGAATCCTATGAAAAAAGGGGGAGTTAGTGAGACCTGGAGGGGACAGGAGCTCCACAAGGAGAGCAACAAAACCAAAATATCTGGTCACAGGGCCCTTTTCTGAGACTGATACTCTAATCAAGGACCATGCATGGAGATAACCTAGAACTCCTGCTCAGATGTAGCCCATGGCAGCTCAGTGTCCAAGTGGGTTCCTTAGTAATGGCAACAAGGACTGTCTCTGACATGAATTCCGTGGCTAGCTCGCTGACCACCCCCCTGAGGGGGGAGAAGCCTTGCCAGGCCACAGAGGACAATGCAGCCACTCCTGATGAGACCTGATAAGCTAGGGTCAGATGGAAGAGGAGGAGGACCTCCCTTGCCAGTGGACTTGGAGAGGGGCATGGGAGGAAATGAGGGAGGGAGGGATTGGGAGAGAATGAGGGAGGGGGCTACAGCTGGGATACAAAGCGAATAAAATGTAATGAATGTAAAAAAAATAAAAATTTAACTAAAAAAAAAGAAGAAGAAGAAGAAGATGATGTGCTAAGTCCATACTACAGACCATGAGGTTTGACTACTAGAATGGCTTAATCATTTGCCCAAGTTCATATATAGCTAGTAAGCGACTAAACTCAGTGTCTAGCCACAGGAAAACCATGTTCTGTTTGGTACTAAAATACACATAATTATAAAACAATTATTTTGAAAACAATTTTATTCATACCAGAAGAGTGTTTATCAAATTGCCAGGCGTATTACAACTCAAGGCTAAAATGCACAATGCTGGTAAGTGCCATTTAGAGACTGGGGGTGGTCAGAAAAGAGAAGAGACAGTAAGAAGTAGAAATTCTATGAAGGAGTCTCAAGAAAGGTGGAACTTCATTAAAGTCTGAAAAAACATGTTCTCTTTATTTAAAAATCAGTGCTGGGTTTTTATTTTATTTTATTTATTTTTTATTGATTACAGTTTGTTCACTTTGCATCCAAGCTATAGCCCCCTCCTTCATCCCCTCCCAATCCCACCCTTCCTCCCTCATCTCCTTCCAAGCCCCTCCCCAAGTCCACTGATAGGGGAGGTCCTATTCCCCTTCCATCTGACCCTAGCATATCAGGTCTCATCAGGACTGGCTGCACTGTCTTCCTTTGTGGCCTGGTAAGGCTGTTCCCCGCCCCCCTCAGGGGGAGGTGATCAAAGAGCCAGCCACTGGGTTCATGCCAGAGATAGTCCCTGTTCCCATTACTAGAGAACCCACTTGGATACTGAGCTGCCATGGGCTACATCTGTGCAGGAGTTCTAGGTTATCTCCATGCGTAGTCCTTGGTTGGAATATCAGTCTCAGAAAAGACCCCTGTGTCCAGATAATTTGGTTCAGTTGCTCTCTTTGTGGAGCTCCTGTCCTCTCCAGGTCTTTCTATCGTCCACTTCTTTCATAAGATTCCCTGCACTCTGCCTAAAGTTTGGCTATTAGCCTCAGCATATGTTTTGATACCTTGCTGGATTAAGACTGTAGTTTAATTACAATATTTCTCCTTTCTTTTCCCTCCCTCCAAATCCTCCTATATACTCCTTCTCACTTTCCTTCAGATCCATGGCCTTTTTTCATCAATTATTATTGAATACATGTATGTGTTTACACATACATATATTTGTTACTAAATATAAGCTTTTAATTTCATATAAGAGTTTTCTGTTCACTTTGTTTTCTATTTTTGTCTTGGTCATACTTTTGTAGAGGAAAGTGAACTATGTGGGTCTGAAGACTGTAAAATGTTGAAGGTTAATCCTTATAAAAGTTGTATCATTTATGTTTGGGAAATATATATATATAGTAGTTGTTTGTAATCAAAGTCTTCATCTTTATTTTTAAAATTTTGTGAAATATACCATTTAAATATTTCATATTCTTATTTTTGCCTGTTCTCTGAATTATTGAGGGTGCATTTTTTAAATTTCTTACTACTATTGGGATTCTCTATTTCTTTTTATAGACTATTTGCGTGCACATTTTTAAGACTATAGCATCAGTGAATACTAATTCAAAGTCATACTAAGATTATAGTTATTATGAAGTAATCATCTCTAACAGCCTTTTAATAGTTACTAACTTGACTAAATTACATTTTATTTCTTTAACATGTTCATGGCATACATTATGTCTGCATTTTTATTTTAACCTTTATCTTTTTGATGGCTCTGCTATAAACAACATTGAATCGGCCTTTTTTACTAATCTCCTCTCAACGTCTTTCTTATTAGCTGAAGCTTTTAGTCCACTTATATGTCATGTAATTCACATCAATTTGTAGTTCTATGTCCTGTATTATTTTGTGCTTTTTATTGCCCAAGCTGTGCGCTTTCCATTTGTGCCACTTACCCTGTGTGTTTTTTTTTTTTTTTTTTTTTTTTTTCAGAATGACTTTAGATGAATTGGATTTATTACTCCACTTCCCTCTCTGTGGAGCCATGTCCTGTTCTCTTCATAGCTATCTTTGAAATGGCAGCAGGAATGCTAAACTATGGAAATATTTAACCATGTTCTTACACTCCTGGCCAATGACTAGACTTCAGAACAGTACTGCATCTACTCTCCTAAGAAAACTTCTTAGCTCTGCAGATTACAGTATTATTTTTCTCTTCCTTTTTTTTGTAACTCTACAAGGAACTATAATTATATAAGCAGTATTAGATACCCCACCGTGGATGACACTGTGCTTATTCTTCTGTCATACACACCTCAGAAGGTCAAAGAAACAAGAACAGAAATTCCTCAGGAGTAATAATCATCCTGGTAGTTCAGTGGAACAGTAGCCTTCCACTGAGGTCTAACCTTTCCTCACATTCTGGCCCATAACTACTTTTTGTCGATTCTGATATTACCATGAAGATGTTTTGAATATTTCATTCAACAATTTAAATTTAGGTTTCTTTTTTAAGGTAAGAGAGTCAGTCAAGAAGCCCCCAAAATTAGCCTGCCCCCTTTTTCTGTAATATTTTGTTTATTTTTTCCTCTACTCTTGGATGTATGTGCTTCAATTTACTTTTACATGTTACTTCCTTAGCTTTGAATTTATCTCAGGAGAGTTGCCTTTCTGTGTTCCTCTATCCTCACCTCATTTGTGCACCAAAGAGAAAAAAATCACATAAAAAATGTGTAAGTAATAAATAGGCTGCAATCGAACCATAGAGGAATTCATAAATTATGATTCAAATAAGCCACAATAAGCCAATGCCTTAATCTGATAAAGACTTTGAAACAAAAACCCTTTCAGCATATCAACAAAAATTCCTTTCTACCTTTTTAAATCTTCACTATTTAAATGTCACAAGTATATATGTAACAGAAAAGCCTGTTTTCTATTTTATTGCTACAATGTAGTGTTATTCTAGTGTCCTACTGAAAACTCAGTATTTGGTTATATTTTGGTTAACTGCATGCAGTAGGACAGCTTGAAATACTTTAAGGCTATCTATAAACAGTTTACAACATTTCTTCTTTTGTTTGTTTACATATTTATGTGCTTACATGGCTGCATACTTATTAGTAAATTTTCAACATTATGCAAAACAAGAAAACTGTTTTCACAGTTCTGAAGCCAGAAACACCAAATTGGGAGTTGCTTCACCCTCAAGTCTCTGAAGGAGGTTCTATTCCCAGTGTTCCCTGCTCCACCCACTCAGGGAGGGAAACTCCTTGATGTTCCTGTTAACCCTTTCCTTTTTTCTTATAAGGATAACTGGCTCTTTCTCTCTTTCTCTCTCTCTCTCTCTGTCAGCATCTCTGAGATCGGCAGTTGGACTGTACAGGATCTTCTCTGTAGTTTTTGGCTGTTTTCAAAATAAAATTAGCTTTGTGTCCAGGCCTACCTAGCCACTGCGCTTCCTACTGACACCCCACTTTCCTTGAGCTTATAGGAGATCTTGACCCTTATAAACCTGGATCATTTCGTGAGGCTGATGCTTTTGATACTCCTTGCAGGAAGTTCATTTATTCAGGCTTTGGGTACATTGACCAACTTTGCAGTGGAGGGGTTTACATGACAAAAAATTAGACTCGGTGACAGATTACCAAGGAGAACCACTTACACCTAACAGAATCTTACCTCAGAATTCATAAACCAGGTATGGTAGTTCATGCCTGTAATTCTAATGCTGAAAAGGCTGAGTGAGGCAAGAGGACTTCTATGACTTTGGCTACTTGAGACTTTGTCTCAAACAAAGCAAAGTAAAATTCCAAAGTACATTTACACAGACACTATTTCTAAACAAGCTCCTGTTCATACATAATGAATTCAGCACTTAGAGATTTTAATATATATTTCTTTCTTCACCTCCTCTTAGTCTCTGTCAGTCACAATGCTTTTATATTTCTATGGATATGTGGACCTTAGATTACTCTTTTAACCATACAGTGTGGTGTATTGTTTGATGAAAGGTTTATTTTACTTCAATACTCAGTATTTATTTTGTTCATTTAGTTTCTCTCATTAATTAATTTACTTTACTTCCAGATAGGGATTTCCCCTCCCTCCTCTCCTCTCCTCTATATGTAACAGACATATATCTGTGTAACAGACACCTGACTTCAATACTCAGTATTTATTTTGTTCATTTAGTTTCTCTCATTAATTAATTTACTTTACTTCCAGATAGGGATTTCCCCTCCCTCCTCTCCTCTATATGTAACAGATATATATCTGTGTAACAGACACCTGACTTATAGATGAATCTCAGTAATTCAATCTGTTTATGAAACAATTCCAACTTGTATCATGGTTTAAAAATATATATTAGGGGCTGGCAGTATGTAGCTCCATGATAAAATACTTACAAGTGACAGCAAGCTCATCCCCAGCAAAGTAAAAATTAGTAAATAAATTAGTAAAACTGAATAAATAAGTGTTAACATAATGTCATAACTACACTAAAGGAAATGTTTTAGAAAGATTTTCAACAAGGTAAATAAAACTCTTCATTTCCTGTCTTTCTTTCCTAACATTTATTTCTGTGTTCAGAAGATTTTCATAGTTGGAGTCATAGTAATTACAATGCTGAATTCTCCTTTTGAAACTTCCCAAAGTTTCAGAGGTACTCTTTATTGTTGTACAATAGCCTATCTATAATTTGCAATATATGCATACTATCTGCCAATGTGATATTCTGTCCTTAATGTATACTCTATTGTTGGACTTTTAAAACTGATTTCAATGTTCTGTTCATTATACTGTTTTAAATGTGTTTGTGTATGTATTTTCTCATTTTGAACTAGTACCTTAGGAGAAATTGATAGCAGTAAATTTACTGAGTGTGAGCTTGGTAACATTTAATAGCTTTTGATACAGACTGAGCCCTGGAAAAATTGGTATCAATATGTAATGACACCAGTGGCTGATTGGTATACTCATCTCTCTTGATAGCAATCAAAACATTATTTCCATTTTCTGTTGAATAATGTGTATAAATTGTGAACTTATGCAACATATGATTATTGAACTCCTAGTGAATTAAGCACTGTGCTAGGAACTGTAAACACTGAGATAAATAAAATATAGACAGTGCTGAAGGAATCACAGTCCAGTCAGTGTTACAACAGGGGCCCTCTACATTCCTATGGAAATACAAATAAAGATTAAACTAATACCTGAGTTTATTTCTTTTTTTGATAAAACAGGCGTATCTATCATGAAAGTTGGTTCTTACAGAATCTATACGAAATTCCCCAAACCAGTCAGGATACCTTATAGTAGTTTTCGTTAGATGTGCATTTCCTCATTATTTTCATTCCAGTTTACTTCTTAACTTGCTATCACCTTTGTCTGAATTGCAGGATTAATCATTGCACAGAGTATAAAAATAGTGAGAATGATAATATTTGTAGCAATTTAGTACCACAGTTAAACAAAGTTAACAAGGACGAGAATGTCACAGCAGTCCTCTGCTGAAAGATATAAAGGAGATCATGATGTTAAAGCTGGGACATGAGAGTGTTTGCAGGAAGGCATGACTGCCTATCTCCTAAAAATTTCGAAGGAAATAGAGGAAAGAAAGAAAGGAAGGAAGGAAGGAAATTTGTAATAATCATGGTGATTGTGGTAAAAGATAGGACACCATTTTAGGCAGGACTAGTCAGGCACACCTTGTTAATTGGACCATAAATTAAGTAAAGAATTCTGGCAAAGCAACTGTTCACATCACAGACTAGGGAATGCTATGCGATGAATACATGAATAATCTAATAAACAAGAACAAAAAGGTAGCAGCTGTCAACTGCTTTCTAGGCAAGGAGAATGATAGGGTGCAATGATTGCTGGCAAGGTGAAGAATTCTAGATGCCAACAAAGTAGCAATGGGCTTTGCCTTTAATCAGCCAGTTGATGCCATGTTTCAAAGAGTGTTTCTTGGTGTTACCAGCTTTCAATTTTTGGCCAAACAGAAGCTTAAGAATTCTAAAACCCAGAGGTGCAAGGATTGGCCCTGAAGGCTCTTGATTTCAAGTTTCTCATATTCCAAATGATGAATAGTTGTCATCATTGATATCACTCTGCTCAATAGAGTTTTGGTACAGGAGAAAAGAAATTAGACTTCCTTACTCTTTGGTCTGTTTCCATTCCATCAATGGCCTCCAAGTTGAACACTAAGAGAATTAGTTGGAAGCACCATGGAGTGTTAGGAAACTGATTGCAAACAATTTCATGGTGCATTTTGTAGCAGTTGTTATCAGATGGGGATGAGTCCTTTTTGCTGCATCTCTCAAGTGTGTATGCTCTGACAAATGTTAGCACTAAAAGGAACACACACATGAAGAGGCCACTTAGCATCATTCTCCTAGCTGCGGCAACACATCCATTACTTTTTATTAAATAAGCAATATTCTAAACAATCCACTTTCTCATCATTAAGGGCCATTAGTAGCTAGCTATTCTTGCCCTAATGGAGCTCTAGCAATGCTTTTACTAAAGAATTTCTAATACACAACAGGAAAATGGGTAAGACTGGATGAAGAACTTAGATCTCTCTTCTGAATCTGTTTTAAATATCTCCTCTTTGCCCCTCTACCCTGGGAACAAAGCTACCACACAGTGACAGGATTTCTTCAGCAAGAAATTCTCTGGGTCCCCTCCCCTGGGCTGCAGTTCAGGTTTTGGTCACAAGGGAGCACACTCACCCTTCAATTGAGAGTTCACACTAATCAGGCAGCTTCGCTGATTGCTCTGATCTTTAGAAGTCCATGCTGTTCAATTCGAAGCCCAAATCATTTAGTAGGGTCGAGAGGCAACCAAAGAGAATTCTCTTAATCCAGAGACCAACTCAGATCTGTTCTAATATTTCAAGAGACTTTTGTAGGCTAACCTCCCCTAATCAGGAATGTGTTTGGGTTGGCAAGCTGTTTTTACCCTCATGGTAAATCTGTTTAATGAGGGTCAGAAGTTGGCTGCAAACTAATAGGCATGTGAGAGGCAATGTGAAGTACCTGGATGACTTCTAAGTAAGATTCATGGAAAGTCACCCCTTGCATTCCCCCGCCTCCCTATTTCTCCCATTTGTCTTCTCCTAAGTCTATTACATTGGGTAAATTAGAAAGTTCTTTGCAACTGTGCCTAGCTTTCGATTTTTGAAAACTTTGCTAATTTACTGAGAAGATCACTTGAAAGTTCTAGTATGATCATCGGTGTAGTTACTTGTCTGTAGATTCAGAGGTAAGTAAGACCAAGAAGTATACAACCAGAAGAAATTTGAGCCAAAAAGCATTACATTACATTTTCACTAACAAATCTGTACAAAATGTGCTTTGGTTCCTCTGCCATCTGGCTGTACATCAGTTTAACTTTTGGTCTTGACATGATAAATACCACTGAAGTAGACAGCTTTGGACAGACCTTGTTTCCTTTGCTAGGCGAAGGATTAGTGGGTAATCCTGGGACTGTTGTTTGTATGTTCCTGAAGCCTGTGAATGTTAAAGCCATCAGGACACAGGGTACCTGGAAGACCACTCCATTGGTAAACACTTTTTAATGAACAGGAGGTTGGTATCAGCTTTTCTGTCCAGCCGTTAAATTCCCACATCTGCGCAGGTGCATCCTGTTGTGACTGCAGAACAACAAAGGGGAGCGTGAGGACAGAAACACTTTGGACAATGATGACCTAAGGACTGCAGCCCCATGGATTCTGTCTCCTGCTGTACAAGTGTCCAAAGAACTGTCCTTTAAGCAAACTCCAGCTCAACTCATTTGATTGATTCATTCTTTCAACAAATATTTGCTGAACACTGCTTTATGCTTTATGGGTAAGCCAACTAGCTAAAGTGAAAGGCAGTCATTTTGGAAAACATTAAAGTATATTCAGGTGTTTGTTCGTTTGTTTTGTTGTTGTTGTTTTAATATGAGAAGATCTGGGAAGATTTCACACAGGATTTTATTTTTCCTCACAGCGATGTCTCTTTCACTGCCCTCATGAGTGTACATCTACAGTTAAATGCTCCGGAATCTCAGACATGAGGTTGCTGCCAACTCTGCCCATGACTATGATGTCATAAGGAGTGCCATGGAAATGAAGAGCAGCTATTAGAGTGAAGTCCCAGTCATTGCATTTAGTATGATTTTTAATTCAGCTCATAAATGATGGGACTTTTATGACAGGTATATGGATCACCCTGTGGAAGCAGTATTCTTAATTCTTCACTTTCCTAAATGCTTCCACAGTAGATGCCTCCCCGTGTCTTGAATCGGGGGCTCTTCTTGACCCCAGAAGAGGAAAGATGGGAAGTGAGTGATTATAAGGATCACAGAATGGCAGATGCTGTGAAATTTTATGCTAAGAATCTTTAGTGTCTGATCAGCTAGCTGGAGCTGAAGAGTCAGCAGCTGTGATTAGCAGGAGACCAGCGCAAAAGAAATGATACCTTTGTTTTGCTGGCACAATGATACTGGTCAGGTGAGACTGAGACCAGCCTCACTAAGGAAAAGGCTTCTGAGAACTATTTCCTCAGCACACAGGAGCTGGATAGTCCAGTAGGGCCCAGGATGAACCTTGAGCTAGTAAACAAACTTGGAAATGTGCAAGCTTTTCCCAGGTGGCCCTGAATTGGAAGGTCTGAATGAGCCACCGAGAGCATCTGAAGCTTGACATCATGAGATACCACTGGTGAAGTTACAGCCTCAGTTGAAATAGAAGCCCCAGCATTGAAGGAGTAGTGGAAATTAGCTGAGACTTGCTACCATGTGGCCTGTTCAGAGTCCTCGAAGAGAGCCTAGCAGAAGGTATTGAAGATGGCTCAGCTGTATTGTAGACCCCAGCATTTTGGAGATGCCACTATCATGGGGTGACTACCAAGAAAAGCAATAGCTGTGGAGTAGAGCTACAAGACAAGCTATGTGTGCTTCACAGGGTGAAATCAGAAAAGTAGCACATGTGCTTTGGAGCTCAGAGTGATATGAATGGATCCAGGACATCAAACACTAGATTTTCTACATGATTGGATTTCTGTTTTGCTTTGATTTGATCGTGACTACTGTACCTTGGCTATTCCTCTTAGAAAAAACAACAACAACAACAACAAAAAAAAAAAAACATTTGTTTTTTGATTTTACAGAATGCCACAACTGAGGAGATTTAAAGCTTAGAGAAAATGATCTAGCTAGATTGGCCTGGGTAATTTAATTTTATTTTTATATTAATTATGATTTTTCACTTTGTATCCCAGCTACAGCCCACTCCCTCATTCCTTCCCAATCCCACCCTCGCTCTTCTCTTTCCATGTTCCTCTTCAAGCCCACAGAGAGGGGAGGTCCTACTCCCCTTCCATCTCACCTTACCACATCAGGTCTTATCAGGAGTGGCTGCATTGTCTTCCTCTGTGGCCTGGTGAGGCTGCTCCCACATTAGGGGGAGGTGATCAAAGAGCCAGCCCATGAGTTTATGTCAGAGACAGTCCTATACCCAATACTAGGGAACCTACTTGGAGACTGAGGTGATATGAGCTACATCTGTGCAGTGGTTCTAGGTTAACTCCATGCATGGTCCTTGTTTGGAGTATCAGTCTCAGAAAAGAAGCCTAGGCCCAGATTTTTTGGTTCTGTTGTTCTCCTGTGGAGCTCCTGCCCCCTCCAGGTCTTTCTATATCCCCTGTCTTTCATAAAATTCCCTGCACTCTGCCCAAAGTTTGGCTATGAGCCTCAGCATCTGCTTTGATACTCTGTTGGATAGAGTCTTTCAGAGGCCCTCTGTAGGAGGCTCCTGTCCTGTTCCCTGTTTTCTCCCTCTTCTGATGTCCTGTTTGCCTTTCTGAGTGAGGATTGATCTTATCCCAGGTCCTCCTCCTTGCTTAGCTTCTCTAGGTGTACAGATTCTAGTATGTTTATCCTATACCATATGTCTAACGACAGCCTACAGATTGGGAAAGCATCTTCACCAACCCTGTATCTGACAGAGGGCTAACAGCCCAAAATATATAAAGAACTCAAGGAGTTAAAAAGCAACAAATCGACCTTTCAGGGGGGAGGGGCAAGATGGCAGCGCCGGGAGGACTCTCATTCTGAGCAGCAGCACAGCAGGATCAGCACAGTGAACAGCAATCAGAACTCTCGGCCATAAAACACAGTCATTGTGTTTCCCAGGTGAGAGGATACCCCACAGTGGGGGATTCAATCAGCTTTTAACTCACCCGGCTAAACCGCGGAAGAGATCCCGGTTCCGCCAGACGCTTGGCTGCTGGCCGCCAGCCCCAGCCCCAGCCCAGAGCCACAAGCCAGTGTCTCTGGTCACGGTCCCAGACTGAACCTTGGGCACCACACTATCAGAGACTGGAATTTTCAGTCGAGAGATAACCCCAGGGTACAGGAAACGATTGGGACCGGCCGTAGGTCACCCAGACATCCCCTGGAAAAGACTTGGGCGGGTTCCACGGGCACCCCAGGAGCCAGCCCGGAGCCAGAGCCGGGGACCCAGGTTCCAGCACAGAGCCCTGCCTGCCTGCGCGCCTGATTCGCCGCCAGAGATAGAAACGGCAGGTCTGATCTCAGAGCACTCAGCTCACCCCCAACCTGAAAAGGTCCCCGGAAAATTACCCAGCTTAGGGAGCCACTCAGACTCCCAAAAGCCGCAAAGGCAGACACAGGCAGTTTCTGCGCACCAGACAGCTGGCAGAGACTGAGCCGCCATCACACAGCTGTGCTCCAGGCACAGGCAAATTTCTGTGGCCAGCCAGCTGGCGGACACTGAGCAGTGTGCACCAGGGCAAAAAAAGACACTAGGAGTCCGTGTCTCCAGAGAATCCACGGGGAAGGAAGGAAACTGTACTGATCTAAATCACCCAATCCTTCCCTAGAAAAAGTCTAGCAGTCTAGTGGGGCTGAGGCGCCAGCACTCAGCTGTGCTCCAGACACAAGCACGAACAGTTGAGGCGCGCCTGATGTCCAACTGGGTCACAGCAGCTGATCATTAAATTTGCAACAAGAAACCCAGAAACAGGGCAGCTGCCCTCAGGACTTCCCTGGGTGAGAGGAGAACCCTCTCGACTAACAAAGACCACAGTTACCACTCAGGTCTATATCCCTGAGGTGAGCAACTCCTGAAAAAACACCAGCCATCCAGGGACTATACCCAAAAAGCTGAGAAGACATCCTTCAGGAAAATCCAGCTTTCTGCAAAGGGGATTCTCTCCACCACAGGATCCCCAGGAACCACCAGAAAATAACCCCAAACTCCTAAGATAACACAATGGGTAGAGGCCAGCGTAAAAGCTCAAGCAACAAAAGACAGAGCAATATGGCATCTCCAGAACCCAGTTACCCAGGGGCAAGTAGCCCTGGACACCCCACCATAACTGAAATCCAAGAAGATGACCTAACAAGTATGTTCATGAAGATGATAACAGAGGAAACAAATAAGATTCGTAAAGACATAGAGGAAGATAAACTCAAACAGAATATTGCCATCCGTAAAGAAATAGAGGAAGCTGCAGCCAAACAGTTTATGGCCTTTAGAACGGAAATGCTTAAAACACTGAATGAAATGATAGAAACAGAGTTGAAGGAACTAAAAGAAAAACAGGAAAGTACAATCAGACAGGTGAAGGAAGTAAACAAAACAACTCAAGACCTGAAGATAGAATTGGAAAAATTAAAGAAAACACAAATGGAAGAAATAATGGAAAGGAAGAATCTAGGGAAGAAAACAGGAACTACAGAGGTAAGCATAACCAACAGACTAAAAGAGATGGAAGAAAGAATCTCAGGTGTAGAAGATACAATGGAAGAAATCGATGTATCTGTCAAAGAAAATGTTAAATCCGAAAAATTCCTGACACAGACCATCCAAGAAATGCAAGACAATATGAAAAGACAAAACCTAAGAATAATAGGTATAGAGGAAAAAGAAGACTCCCTTCTCCAAGGCCCAGAAAATATTTTCAACAAAATCATTGAAGAAAATTTCCCCAAGCTAAAGGAGAGGCCAATTAGAATACATGAGGCCTACAGAACACCCAACAAATTTGACCAGAAAAGAAAATCCTCCCGCCACATAATAATCAAAACAGTAAGTATACAGAACAAAGAAAAAATACTAAAAGCTGCAAGGGAAAAAGGCCAAGTAACATATAATGGCAAACCCATTAGAATCACACCTGACTTTTCAACAGAGACTATGAAAGCCAGAAGGGCCTGAACGGATATCATGCAGACCCTAAGAGAACACAGATGTCAGCCCAGGCTACTATACCCAGCAAAACTCTCAGTCCTCATAGATGGAGAAAACAAGATATTCAATGACAAAAACAAATTTCAACAATACCTACAAACAAATCCAGCATTACAGAAGACACTGGAAGGGAAAATACAACCCAAGAAAGCTAGCTACATTCAAGAAAACACAGGAAATAAATAACCTCACTTCAGTAAAACAAAAAGCAACCAAGCACACAACCTGATGACCACAGCCAACATCAAAATCAAGAGATCTAACAGCCACTGGTCATTAATCTCTCTCAACATCAATGGACTCAACTCTCCAATAAAAAGACACAGATTAACAGAATGGATACGTAAACTAAACCCAGCAATCTGTTGCATACAAGAAACACACCTAAGACACAAAGATAGACATTACCTGAGGGTAAAGGGTTGGAAGACGACTTTCCAAGCAAATGGACCCAAGAAGCAAGCAGGAGTAGCCATTCTAATATCTGATAAAATAGACTTTCAACCAAAATTAATCAAAAGAGATGGGGAAGGACACTTCATACTCATCAAGGGAAAATTCCACCAGGAAGACATCACAATCCTGAACATATATGCCCCAAATACAAGGGCACCCACATTTGTGAAAGAATCATTGATAAAATTTAAAGCACATATAGATCCACACACATTAATAGTGGGAGACTTCAACACCCCACTCTCAACAAAGGACAGGTCAACCAAACAGAAATTAAACAAAGAAACAATGTCTCTGACAGAGGTCATGAATCAAATGGACCTAACAGACATTTACAGAACTTTACACCCAAACACAAAAGAATTTAACTTCTTCTCAGCACCTCATGGAACCTTCTCCAAAATAGACCACATAGTGGGTCACAAAGCGAGCCTCAACAGATACAAGAAGATTGAAATAATCCCATGTATCTTGTCTGATAACCATGGAATAAAGCTGGACCTCAACAATAACAGAAATAACAAAAAGCCTACACACACATGGAAACTGAACAACTTGTTACTAAATGACAGCTGGGTCAGGGAAGAAATAAAGAAAGAAATTAAAGTCTTTCTAGAAATCAATGAAAATGAGGACACAACATACCCGAACTTGTGGGACACAATGAAAGCAGTGCTAAGAGGAAAGTTTATAGCACTAAGTGCCTTCAAGAAGAAATTCGAGACAGCTCATTCAAGCACCCTAATGGCTCACTTAAAAACCCTAGAAAAAGAAGAAGCAGACACACCAAGAAGGAGTAGAAGGCTGGAAATAATCAAACTCAGGGCTGAAATCAATCAATTGGAAACAAATAAAACAATTCAAAGAATCAATGAAACCAAGAGCTGGTTCTTTGAGAAAATCAACAAGATCGACAAACCCTTAGCCAGGCTAACTAAAAGGCAGAGAGACACCACCCAAATCAACAAAATCAGAAATGAAAAGGGGGATATAACTACAGACACTGAGGAAATCCAAACAATCATTAGGACTTACTTCAAAAGTCTATATGCCACAAAATTTGAAAATCTAAATGAAATGGACAATTTTCTTGATCGATTTGACTTACCAAAGCTGAACCAGGACCAGGTAAATCAACTAAATAGACCTATATCCCCCAAAGAAATAGAAGCGGTCATCAAAAGTCTCCCATCCAAAAAAAGCCCAGGACCAGATGGCTTCAGCGCAGAATTCTACCAGACCTTCAAAGAAGAGCTAACACCAATTCTCTTCAAACTATTCCACAAAATAGAAACAGAAGGAATATTACCAAATTCATTCTATGAAGTCACAGTCACCTTGGTACCTAAACCTCACAAAGACTCAACAAAGAAAGAGAATTTCCGGCCAATCTCCCTTATGAACATTGATGCAAAAATACTTAATAAAATACTTGCAAACCGAATCCAAGAACACATCAAAGATATTATCCACTATGACCAAGTAGGCTTCATCCCAGGTATGCAGGGGTGGTTCAATATACGGAAATCCATCAATGTGATCCACCATATTAACAAACTGAAAGAAAAAAAAACACATGATAATCTCCCTAGATGCTGAAAAAGCCTTTGACAAAATCCAACATCCATTCATGTTCAAAGTATTGGAGAGATCAGGGATACAAGGCACATATCTAAACATAATAAAGGCGATATACAGCAAGCCTATAGCCAACATCAAACTGAATGGAGAGAAACTTAAAGCAATCCCACTGAAATCAGGGACAAGACAAGGCTGCCCACTCTCTCCATATCTCTTCAACATAGTGTTGGAAGTCCTTGCTAGAGCAATAAGACAGTTGAAGGAGATCAAGGGGATACAAATTGGAAAGGAAGAAGTCAAATTATCACTATTTGCAGATGATATGATAGTATACGTGAGTGACCCCAAAAACTCTACCAGGGAACTCCTACAGCTGATAAACACCTTCAGCAAAGTGGCAGGATACAAAATTAACTCAAAAAAATCAGTAGCCCTCCTGTATACAAAAGACAAAAGGGCTGAGAAAGAAATTAAGGAAACAACACCCTTCACAATAGCCACAAATGACATAAGGTACCTCGGAGTAACCCTAACCAAGGAAGTCAAAGACTTGTATGAAAAAAATTTCAAATCTCTGAAGAAAGAATTAGAAGAAGATATGAGAAGATGGAAAGATCTCCCATGCTCATGGCTTGGTAGGATTAACATAGTAAAAATGGCCATCTTACCAAAAGCAATCTACAAATTCAATGCAATGCCCATCAAATTACCAACACAATTCTTTACAGACCTGGAAAGGAAAATTCTCAACTTCATATGGAATAACAAGAAACCCAGAATTGCTAAAACAATCCTCTACAATAAAAGATCTTCTGGAGGTATCTCCATCCCTGATCTTAAGTTGTACTATACAGCAACAGTTTTAAAAACTGCATGGTACTGGCATAGAAACAGAATGGTGGATCAATGGAACCGAACAGAGGACCCAGAAATAAACCCACACACTTATGGACACCTGATCTTTGACAAAGACGCCAAAACCATACAATGGAAAAAAGATAGCATCTTCAACAAATGGTGCTGGTCTAACTGGATGTCTACATGTAGAAAAATGAAAATAGATCCATACTTGTCACCCTGCACAAAACTGAAGTCCAAGTGGATCACAGACCTCAACATAAAACCAGACACATTAAATCGGCTTGAAAAAAAAGTGGGAAATACCCTAGAACTCATTGGTACAGGGGGAAACTTGCTGAACAGAACACCAACAGCACAGGCTCTAAGAGCAACAACCAATAAATGGGACCTCATGAAACTGAAAAGCTTCTGTAAAGCAAAGGACACCGTCATCAAAACAAAGCGACCACCTACAGATTGGGAAAGAATCTTCACCAACCCTTTATCTGACAGAGGACTCATATCCAGTATATATAAAGAACTAAAGAAGCTGAAAAGCAGCAAACCAAGTAATCCACTTAAAAAATGGGGAACAGAGCTAAACAGAGAATTCTCTGTAGAGGAATACCGAATGGCAGAGAAGCACTTAAAGAAATGCTCAACCTCATTAGCCATTAGGGAAGTGCAAATCAAAACAACCCTGAGATTTCACCTTACACCCATGAGAATGGCCAAGATCAAAAACTCAAGTGACAACACATGCTGGAGAGGTTGTGGAGAAAGGGGAACCCTTCTCCACTGCTGGTGGGAATGTAAACTTGTACAACCACTCTGGAAAACAATCTGGCGCTTTCTCAGACAACTAGGAATAGCGCTTCCTCAAGATCCAGCCATACCACTACTGGGCATATATCCAAAAGAGGCTCAAGTACACAAAAAGGACATTTGCTCAACCATGTTTGTAGCAGCTTTATTTGTAATAGCCAGAAGCTGGAAACAACCCAGATGCCCCTCAACTGAAGAATGGATGCAGAAATTGTGGTACATCTACACAATGGAATATTACTCAGCAATGAAAAATAAGGAAATCATGAAATTTGCAGGTAAATGGTGGGATCTGGAAAGGATCATCCTGAGTGAGTTGTCTCAGAAGCAAAAAGACACACATGGTATATACTCACTCATATAGACATACAACATAGGACAAACCCACTAAAACCTGTGCATCTAAAGAAACTAAGCAAGAGAGAGGACCCTAACTAAAACGTCCAATCCCCATCCAGAAAGGCAAAGAGGATGGACATCAGAAGAAGAAGAAAACAGGAAACAACCTAGGAACCTACCACAGAGGGCCTCTGAAAGCCTCTGCCCTTCAGACTATCAAAGCAGATGCTGAGCTGGAGGGGCAACTGTTGGGCAGGTGAACGGAATTTTAGGTAAGAACTGGGAAATAGTAAGAGCTGGAGAGGACAGGGTCTCCACAAGGAGAGCAACAGAACAAGAAAATTTGAACACAGGGAACTTCCCAGAGACTCATACTCCAACCAAGGACTATTCATGGAGATAACCTAGAACCCCTGCACAGATGTAGCCCAGGGCAGTTCAGAGTCCAATTGGGTTACATAGTAATGTGAAGAGGGACTGCCTCTGACATACTCTGATTGGCCTGCTCTTCGATCACCTCCCTCTGGGGGGGGGGGGAGCAGCCTTACCAGGCCACAGTAGAGGACAATACAGCCACTTTTGATGTGAACTGACAGACTAAGATCAGAAAGGAGAGGAGAACCTCCCCTATTAGTGGACTTGGGGAGTGGCATGCAAGCAGAGGGAGGAGGGAGGGTGGGATTGGGATGGGAGGAGGGAGGGGCTTATGGGGGGATGCAGAATGAATAAAGTGTAATTGATGAAAAATTTAAGAAAAAAAGGGAAAAAATAATTTAAGAACCTTAAATGACTTTCAAAATTGGAGGAAAACATGGAGTTAGTCAATTGGCATGGAGCACGTCTCGCCCCTGGGGGCAATGGTCTCCTGAACCTACTCAGACCTCGGACACCACCACTGCTAGTTCTAGAACTGACGCAGGATGTTCCAACGAGGGGGTTAAGGCTTCTCATAATATTTCCTATAAGCCCACACCTGTTTGTCTATATCCCCCATTTTTATTCATTATTAGCCAGATAGAGCCAAGTAATTGTGGTAATGATACTTGCTTTTTTGCCCAATGCTGGAATGCTAGTAAAGTTAGGTATGCCCTGGTTACTCGCATGCCTCACTGGGTGCCTGTGCCCATTGATGCCCCTCACGCTATGACTCTCTTCAGACAGAAAAGGGATCTTGGAACTACAGCCACCATTGTTACTACCATCTTATTGATGGCTGTTGGAGCTACCACCAGGGCATTAGCCATGAGTCATACTGGGCAGACTGCTCAGACCCTGAATAATCATTTAGCCAATGTAGCTCATGCCTTAGTTGTACATAAAGGAATTAATGCTCAACTAAAAGGAAGCTTGATGGTGTTCAATCAGAGGATTGACCTCTTGCAGGAGCAAATTGATACCCTATGGCAAATCGCTCAACCTGGCTGTCAATGAAAGTATGCTGGACTTTGTGTCAGTAGCATACAACATGAGAATTTTTCCTGCGCTGCAAATCTGTCTAAACAATTGTCGAGCTATATTTTAGGTAATTGGACTGGAGAATTCGATACTACGATGGAGCAGCTGAGAGTGGCCATTGTCACGGTAAATTCTACCGAGTGGACGCAGGACTAGCCACAGGATTATCAACATGGATTGCTGCAGCCATGAATCATCTGAAGGAATGGGAGGGCATGGGAGTGTTAGCAGGCCTTCTGGTGTTGGTCTCCTTGGTTTGCCTGTGGTATATATGCAAGATTAGAGTCTCACAACAGTGTGATGCAGCCATGATCATTCAGGCCTTTACAGCCATTGAAGCAGGACATTCTCCCCAAGCATGGTTGGATACCATAAAAAGCTAAAATGATACACTCAGGATGCGAGGCTAAGCACTGCACTCAGGGTCAGCCGCTTTGGACCCAGAGAAGAGCATGTCTGATTGCATGCGGGTTGATGCCCCAGGTCCCGCCTCTGAGAAAAAGGTATCGGACGGGTCTGATGCTCTTTGGGTGCATGACACCTAAATGAACATCTGTACAAAGTCCCAATTTATTTCTAATATCAGAGATCAGACCTCTACTCTTGCCTGATGCGTCTAAAACAAAAAGGGGGAACTGTAGAGAGCTGCGGAATGCTATGCCTTAAAGATGGAGCTGGTTTCCGCCTTCCACCTTCCCGATGGTGAGTGCTCTCTGTCAGGAACAACTCCACATTTGGCTAAGGCCGAGGATCTGGCTTGCGTCCATGTATGTGGACCTATCTGCATTGACCCCGTGGCACGCCTGGGTTGGCTACCCAGAGGCTATTTAAGCTATGGGCTGGCTTTCCCCGGGGTCCGAGGATTGTTCAATGTTCCTGAATAAGCTGCATTGAAAAAAACAAAACAAAACAAAACAAAAAAGCAACAAATCAAGTAATCTAATTAAAAATTGTGGTACACCATTCAGAAAGGCAAAGAGGATGGACATCAGAAGAGGGAGAAGAGAGGGAACAGGACAGGAGCATACTACAGAGGGCCTCTGAAGGGGTCTACCTTGCAGGGTATCAAGGCAGATGCTGAGACTTATAGCCAAACTTTGGGCAGAGTGCAGGGAATCTTACGAAAGAAGGGGGAGATAGTAAGAGCAGGAGAGGATAGGAGCTCCACAAGGAGAGCAACAGAACCAACAATTCTGGGCACAGGGATCTTTTCTGAAACTGATACTCCAACCAACCAAAGACCATTCATGGATATAACCTAGAACCCCTGCACAGATGTAGCCCATGGCAGTTCAGTGTCTAGGTGGATTCAATGGTAATGGGAACAGTGAATATCTCTAACATGACGTGATTGGCCTTGCTCTTTGTTCACCTCCCCCTGAGGGGAAAGCAGCCTTACCAGGCCACAGAGGAAGACAATGCAGCCACTCCTGATGAGACCTGATAGACTAGGATCAGAAGGAAGGAGAGGAAGACCTCCTGTATCAGTGGACATGGGGAGGAACATGGGTGGAGAAGGGGGGGGAAGGAGGGTGAGATTGGGAGGGGAGGAGAGAGGGAGGTACAGGGGCAATACAAAGTGAATAAACTGTAATTAATAAAAATAAAATTAAAAATTAAAAAAGGTCACATGCAAAAAATGGAGTACAGAGCTAAACAGAGAATTCTCAATAGAGGAATATCTAATAGCAGAGAAATACTTAAAAGAAATGCGTAATGTCCTTAGCCATCAGGGAAATGCAAATCAAAACAACCCTGAGATTTCACCTCACACCCATCAGAATGGTTAAGATTTAAAACTCAAGTGACAGTATGTGCTCGAGAGGATGTGGAGAAAGGAGCACCCTCCTCCATTGCTGGTGGGACTGTAAACTTGTATAACCACTGTGGAAATCAATCTGGCACTTTCTCAGAAAATTAGGAATAGTGCTTCCTCAAGATCCAGTTATACCACTCCTGGACATATATCCAAAATATGCTCAAGTATACAACAAGGACATTTACTCAACCATGTTTGTAGCAGCTTATTTGTAATAGCCAGAACCTGGAAACAACCCAGATGTCCCTCAATGGAGAAATGGATACAGAAATTTTGGTACATTTACACAATGGAATACTACTCAGCAATTAAAAACAAGGAAATCATGAAATTTGCAGACAAATGGTGGGATCTAGGAAAGATCATCTTGAGTGAGGTAATCCAGAAGCAGAAAGACACACATGGTATATGCTCAATTATAAGTGGTAATTTTTTTGAAACTGATGATTGATATATGGAAGGAATAAGTTCACTGTGTGTGAACTTATTCTAGATGACTGGTCTTGGATCCTATAAAAAAAAAAGTAGGCTGAGCAAGCCATGAACAAACAAACAGCATTGCTCCATGGACTGTCTTGACTTTCTGCCCTCACTTCCCTGAATGGTGGACTACAAGCTGCTGGAAGATGAAATAAACTCTGTTTGCCAAGTTTCTTTTGGCCATTTTTTTTTTGGTCAATATTGCCTTGAATGCCCTGTTTATATCTTCTGAATCCTGATATTCCTTTGAACAAAAGCCCTTAGTTATTTGTATTCACAGGACATTAGAATGTGAGAAATTGTACCCTTGATAAGTAACTTACATTTTCCTTCACTTCCATACATTAGACAACTGATTCTGTACAGAACACATTTTCTTCCATGTGGCAAGGTCACAAATACTATGACAAAAAAAATGATAAGAAAGCACTATAATGCAGCTGTGTAATATTGTGGTTTAGAAAAATTAATCTATTTAACCCCCTTTACCTAGAGATGATTGGCTTGCCTATATCCTTTATCAAGCTCAAAGCAGAACTGGTGCCAAGGCTTCAGTGTCCCTTTGGTTTTATTTACATATAATAATGGTACATATTTATGAGATACTGTTCAATAGTTCAATACGTAGGAGGAATCTCTTGTGTATTATATGGATGTAACATCTGTAAATAAAAAAAAAAACATGATCTATGGCTGATCTAGGAAATAGGTGGAACTTCTAGCAGGCAGGGGATTCAGCTAGCAAAATGGAGGCATGGTGACTTAGCTTAGGTAACAGGTCACATGGCAGAATGTAGATTAGTATAATGGGTTATTTTAAATTATGAGCTAGTCAGAGAAGAGCATCTTATGTATTTCCATGAAAATGCACTTATGAAACAGAGGACCCAGTATATGTGCAATGGACATACACTAATTAAAATCTTTTTTAGGACTCCAAGATGGCAGCAACCAGTGCCCACCATCTCTGAAGGGCAGAGGATCCAAAATGAGAAAAATGATAAGTGGATGGGCTGCTGAAGCCAGAGCATTGACTTTGAGGCTTCCCAGGCTAGAGGAGACAACCCGTGAGTGGGACATATTAGAAACAGGAACCCACGTGGATGTTTCCAGGGTCTAAGAGTGTTTTACCCCAAGTACAGGCCTCCTTACTCTAAAGGCCAAACAGGGACTCAAATCTGAGAGTAGAAAGCTGTGGGCTTTCTGAGCATACTGCGTAAGCCTGCCAGTGAGTGCATGCGGTCCCTCTCCACTTCCCATACAGGCCTGCCAGGAAGTTCGTGGGCCCTCTGTGCTTTCCACACACACCTACAAGTGAGTGTTTCTGCAAGAGAGTGCATATGAAGCTCCAGATAGGGGACCCTCTACGATAGCAGCCAGACATCAGATCCCTCCCAACCACACCCCAGATGGGGGCAACTTAGGGATCACTAGGACAATGTTCTCAACATTGAAGATCCTGTTCTGC
Organism: Meriones unguiculatus; assembly: GCF_030254825.1. NCBI lineage: Eukaryota > Metazoa > Chordata > Mammalia > Rodentia > Muridae > Meriones > Meriones unguiculatus. The sequence continues at coordinate 122,041,503 of NC_083369.1, forward strand.
GGGTCTCCCAGTGGAGTCCAGCCAAACAATTCCTGGAAACATTTCTGGGTGCCAAGATGGTGGAACCCAGATAGATCTGAGCACTTGGAACAAAATACCTCAACAGACCTATGGGCCATTGAGCCATTCTGGGCAACTGCACACTCGCATTGTACCCTTGAACCTCACCAGCACTGAACCCGCAGACAGTGCCAGCACCACAACATGTGCTTATGCCCTTCTCTTACACTCCACCCTTCTAGGCAGGCACACTTCCAAGCACACTCCCTTGCTTGAACACATGTGCCTGTGACCTTTCTCCACTTAGCTCCATGTGAAACACCATCACCCACTCTCAAACTAATAGACCTCTCTCATCTTCCTGAAATACTCCAGACTCCAGAGATAGACTAAGCTCTGCAGTACAGGTTGCAGGAACAAACAGCAAGAGTTACTGACCATCAGATGTCTAGAGGTCCACATAAGAACGCATCCAACAAAAATCAGGACATCATGACTTCACTAGCAACCCCCAAAATCAATGGATATTTTAATTCATCTGAAACACAGGAAAATGATTTTAAATCTATGCTTATCCAGTTATTATAGGCACATAAAGAGGAAATGAGCAAAGCTCTCAAAGAAATACAGGCAAATATAATCACACAAATAGAGTTACATAAAAAGGAAACAAACAAACAAAAAATAGAAACACAGGAATCCACATTCAAGCAGATGAAGGAAATGGTTCAAGGCATGAAAACAGAATTAGAATCAATAAATAAAACACAAACAGAGTAAAACATGGAGCTGGAGAACTCAGAAAAAAGATCAGGAACCAAAAAGTTAAGCATCATCAACAAAATACAATAGATGAAAGAGTGAATCTCAGGTGCTGAAGATACGATTGCAGAAATTGATACATCTCTCAAAGAAAAAAATAAAATTGGAAAAGTCCCAAACACAAAACATCCAAGAAATCAAGGACACCACAAAAAGACAAAATCTGAGAATAATAGGAACAGATCAAAAAGAAGAGTCAAGACTCCAAAGTCCAGAAAATATTTTCAAGAAAATCATAGAAGAAAATTTTCCCAACCTAAAGAAAGAGATGTCCTTAAACATACAAGAGGCAACCAAAATTAATCTATGCCCCCAAAATAACAGCATCTGCATTCATAAATGAAATATTATTAAAACTCAAATCACATATTGATCTCAACCCCTTAATAGTGGGAGACTTCAACACTACACTTCCACAAAGGGACAGATCATCTAGACAGACGATAACTAGGGAAACAATGACACTTCAGAGCTCCTAAATCAAATGGATCTAAGAAATGTCTACAGAACTTTTCGCCCAAATCCAAAAGAGTAGACCTTCTCCTCAGAACCTCACAGAACCTTCTCCCAAATTGACCATATAGTCGGGCACAAAGCAAGCCTCAACAGATACAAGAAGATAAAAATAATCCCTTTTATCCTGTCAGAACATCATGGCATAAAAGGAGATCACAACAACAGAAATGACAAAAAGCCTACATAAACATGGAAACTAAACAACTCTCTACTCCATGACAGCTGGATCAGAGAAGAAGTGAAAAAAGAAATTATAGACTTCCTAAAATTCAATGAAGATGAGGGCACAACTTACCCTAACTTATGGGACACATGAAAGCAGTGTTAATTGGAAAGTTCATAGCACTAGGTGCTTTCAGAAAGAATTATGAGACATCTCATACAAGCAACTAATTGGCACACCTACAAGCCCTACGGGGAAAAACAGGTGCAGACACACCCAAGAGGAGTAGATAATTGGAAATAATCAAATTCAGAACTGGAATCAATGAATTAGAAACAAAGAAAACAATTCAAAGAATCAATGAAACTAAGAGGTAGTTCTCTGAAAAAAATCAACAAGATAGACAAACCCTTAGCCAAACTAACTAAAAGGCAGAGAGAAGTTATCCAAATCAGCAAAATCAGAAATGAAAAGGGGGACGTAACAACAGACACTGAGGAAATACAAACAATCATTAGGTCTTAATAGAGAAGCCTATATGCCACAAAATTTGAAAATCTAAATGAAATGGACAATTTTCTTGATAGATTACATTTACCAAAATTAAATCAAGATCAGATAAATAATTTAAATAGTCCTACATCCCCCAAGGAAATAGAAGCAGTCATCAAAAATCTCCCTTCAAAAAAAAAAAAAAAAAAAAGAAATAAAGAAAAGAAAAGAAAAGCCCAGGACCAGGTGGTTTCAGCACAGAATTCTACCAGACCTTCAAAGAAGAGCTAACTTCAATTCTCTTCAAACTATTCAAGAAAAAAGAAACAGAAGGAACATTACCAAACTCATTCTATGAGGCCACAGTCGTCTTGATACCTAAATCACACAAAGACGCCCCCCCCCAAAAAAAAACCAGAATTTCAGACTTATCTCTCTCATGAGCATTGATGTAAAAATACTCACACACCAAATCCAAGAACACATAAAAGCTATCATCCACCATGACCAAGTAGGCTTCATTCCAGGCATTCAGGGGTGGTTCAATATATGGAAATCCAACAATGTAATCCACCATATAAACAAACTGAAAGAGAAAAACCACATGATCATTTCCTTGGATGCCGAAAAAGCATTAGAAAAAAAATCCAACACCCATTCATGCTTAAAGTCTTGGAGAGATCAGGGATACAAGGCACATAACTAAACATAGTAAAGACAATATACAAAAAGGCTATAGCTAACATCAAATTAAATGGAGCGAAACTTAAATCAATCCCACTGAAATCATGGAAAGGGGAAGACTGCCCACTCTCTCCATATCTCTTCAACATAGTACTTGAAGACCTAGCTAGAGTAATAAGACAACTAAAGAAGACCAAGTGGACATAAATATGAAAGGAAGAAGTCAAAGTATCACTCTTTGATAGTATACATGAGTGACCCCAAAAATTCTACCAGAGAACTCCTTCACCTGATAAACACCTTCAGCAAAGTGACTGGATACAAAATTAACTCAAAAAAAAAAAAAATCAGTAGCCTTCCTGTATGCAAAAGACTGAGAAAGAAATTAGGGAAATTACACACTTCACAATAGCCACAAATAACATACAATACCTTGATGTGACTCTAACCAAAGACCTGTATGAAAAAAAACTTCAAGTCTTGAAGAAAGAAAATGAAGAAGATATCAGAAGATGGAAAGTTCTCCCATGCCCATTGATCGGTAAGATTAACAGTGAAAATTATGTTAAGATTAGTAAGATTAACATAGTTCAAAAGCAATCTACAGATTCAATGCAATTCCCATCAAAATACTAACACAATTCTTTACAGAACGTTAAAGAACAATTTTCAATTTTATATGGAAAAACAAAAACAAACAAACAAACAAACAAAAAAACAGCATTGCTACAACAATCCTGTACAGCAACAGATCATCTGGAGGTAGCTTCATCCCTGATCTCAAGCTGTACTACACAGCAATAGTTATAAAAACTGCATGGTACTGGCATAGAAACAGAATGGTGGATCAACGGAATTGAATAGAAGAGCCATAAATAAACCCACACACCTGTGGACTCCTGATTTTTTTAAAAAAGAAGTCAAAACCATACAATGGAAAAAGGATAGCATCTTCAACAAAATTTTCCAGTCTAATTGGATGTCTACATGTAGGAAAATGCAAATAGATCCATATTTATCATCCTGCACAAAACTAAAGTCCAAGTGGATCAAAGACCTCAATATAAAACCAGACATACTAAACCTATTAGAAGAAAAATTGAGGAAGACCTTGACCTCATTGGCACAGGAGACTATTTCCTGAACAGAGCACCAACAGCACAGGCTCTAAGATCAACAATCAATAAATGGGACCTCATGAAACTGAAAAGCTTCTGCAAAGCAAAGGACACCGTCATTAGAACAAAACGACAGCTTACAGACTGGGAAAAGATCTTCACCAATCTTATATCTGCCAGAAGGCTAATATCCAGAACATATAACGAACTCAAGAAGCTAAACACCAATAAACCAAGTAACCCAATTAAAAAGGAACACAGAGTTAAACAGAGAATTATCAATAGAAGAATATTGAATGACAGAGAAACACTTAAAGAAATGTTCAACATCCTTAGTCATAAGGGAAATGCAAATCAAAACGAACTTGAGAATTCACCTTACAACCATCAAAATGGCTAAGATAAAAAAACTCAAGGGAAAACACATACCGGAGAAGATGTAGAGAAAGGAGAACCCTTCTCCATTGCTGGTGGGAATGTAAACTTGTACAACCACTTTGGGAATCAACCTGGTGCTTTCTCAGACAATTAGGAATAGGGCTTTCTGAAGATCCAGATATAGTACTCCTGGGCATATATCCAAAAGGTGCTCAAGTATACAACAAGGACATTTGCTCAACCATGTTTGTAGCAGCTTATTTGTAACAGCCAGAATATGGATACAGCCCAGATGTTCCTCAACTGAGGAATGGTTATAGAAATTGTAGTACATTTACACAAAGGAATACTATTCAGCAATTAAAAACAAGGAAAGCACGAAATTTGCAAGCAAATGTTGGGAACTAGAAAAGATCATCCTGAGTGAGGTAACCCAGAAGCAGAAAGACACTTGCTATATATTCGCCTATAAGTGGATATTAAACATATAGTATAGGATAAACATACTAAAATTTATACACATAAAGAAGCTAAATAAGAAGGAGGACCTTGGGTAAGATGATCAATCCTCATTCAGAAAGTCAAATGTGATAGATATCAGAAGAGGGAGAAAACAGAAAAGAAGACATTAGCCTACCATCGAGGGCCTCTGAAAGACTCTACCCAGCAGGGTATTGAAGCAGATGCTGAGACTTATAGCCAAACTTTGGGCACTGTGCAGGGAATCTTATGAAAGAAGGGGGAGATAGTAAGACCAGGAGAGGACAGGAGCTCCACAAGGAGAGCAAGAGGACCAAAATATCTGGGCACAGGGATCTTTTCTGAGACTGATACTCCAACCAAGGTCCCTTCATGGATATAACCTAGAACCCCTGCTCAGATGTAGCCCATGGCACCTAAGTCTCCAAGTGGGTTCCTAGTAAGGGGAACAGGGACTGTCTCTGACATGAACTCAGTGGCTGGCACTTTGATCACCTCCCCCTGAGGGGGGCAGCCTTACCATGCCACAGAAGACAATGCAGCCAGGACCTTCCCTTATCAGTGGACTGGGGGAGGAGCATGGGAGTAAATGTGGCAGGGAGGGTGGGAATGGGAGGGGAAGAGGGAGAAGGCTACAGCTAGAATAGAAAGTGAATAAATTGTAATAAATAAAAATTAATTAATTAATTAAAAAATAAAAGAACAAAACATAAAGCACTTTCACCCCTGTCTGTTCCAGAACAAAGCTGTGAGATACTGTTTTTTATGATTAACATTGTGATGTTTTATACCTCAAGCTTTTAAAAAATTTGCATTTATTCACTTAATCGTAATGACATAAAAGCTGTGTCTCATGTTTTGCTTTACTGAAGGTCAAGAAAATGAATATTAAAAAGTAAAGAGTTTATATAAGGAGGCAGGTAATTGTCAGCAGAGCAAGAGTCTGACTCCAACAGATGATTTTTTTTAATCCCTTTTATTTTCCTCTTTTCACTTGCATAATTGTGGGTTCCTCTTTCTGAGTCTATCTGTCACATAACTGTATCCCTCCCATTTGTTCCTGGGCCCCTGTCTTCACTCTTCTATATATGTTCCCTTGAGAATGTGTTATTCCTCCCCCCCCCCCATTGCTTTAATATGTTACATACTAAGGATTCATTCCTCCATGTCTCTGATTCAGTTTCTGCGTCAGTGTAGGTCTCATACGGCCAATGCCTTAGATTAGGCCTGCACTTGAATTACTGTTGCCTTATCTCATACTCATCCAGTCACAAACTGAATTTATTCTCTTCACCTGTCCCAAACCTGCTCCTCCTGCTGTATATCTTGGGTGATGAATGCCATCACAATGGATGCAATTTTCCCATCCAAGTTTTAATGAGTCCTCTTGGATATATCTCTCTGTGTCTTCATTCCATTGCCACACAACTTGTGTTCATCTTTCTCCTAATAGCTTTCTCAGTTCATCAATTAGTTCCATAGTGCATTGTATCTTTTTGTGCCTAGACCACTCTACTACAGCACCTGGCAATTTGTCTTCCTGAATTTGCTTTTGTCACCAGTCCGTCTCCCTAACATTTCCTTCAAGCTCAATGATCTTATACTCTTTATACCCTTGCTTTTAATCCTTCAGTAGTATCCTATAATTTTATAACTACAGGCTGGATTAGGGCTCCTCTTATATGTACCCCCAGTTACCCTTACATCTTCAGAATACTCTTAGCCTAGGTTGAAATTTACCAGCTTACTCATGTCTCTTCTCAACTAGTCTGAAATCTTTTGAAGGACAAGAACTATGTCTGTTTTCCATCTCCAGGTCCCAGCTCAATCTCAGGAAGTACTTATTAAATGACTTAACTCCTAAAGTTATGTATGTGTGCTTGTGTTCATTGACAAATTTTTATTGAATTTTATTGTAGGGTTTTAAAAGTTCATTATTACAGCCATTAAAATATGAGATTCAACTGTAGAGAGCTGCGTAATGCCATGCCTTAAAGATGGAGCTGGTTTCTGCCTTCCACCTTCCCGATGGTGAGTGCTCGCTGTCACAAACAACTCCACATTTGGCTAAGGCTGAGGATCTGGCTTGCTTCCATGTATGTGGACCTATCTGCATTGCCCACGTAGCATGCTGAGGTTGGCTACCCAGAGGCTATTTAAAGTGGGCTGGCTTTACCCAGGGTCAGATGATTGTTCAAAGTTCCTGAATAAACTGCATTGAAAAAAAAAAAATGAGATTCAATGGAATATTACTCAGCAAATAAAAACAAGGAAATCATGAAATTTGCAGGCACATGAAAGATCATCCTGAGTGAGGTATCCCAGAAACAGAAAGACACACATGCTATATACTCACTTATAAGTGGATATTAGACATATAATATAGGATAATCATACTGAAACCTGTACATCTAAAGAAGGTAAGCAAGAAGGAGGACCCTGGGTCCTCCTCACTCAATCTTCACTCAGAAAGGCAAAAGAGATGGACATCAGAAGAGGAAGCAGGGAACAGGACAGGAGCCTATCACAGAGGGCCTCTGAAAGACTCTACCCAGTAGGGTATCAAAACAAATCCCGAGATTCATAGCCAAACTTTGGGCAGAGTGCAGGCAGAGATAGAAAGACCTAGAGGGGACAGGAGCTCCACAAGGAGAGAAACAAAACCAAAATATCTGGTCACAGGGGTCTTTTCTTAGACTGATACTCCAAACAAAGACCATGCATGGAGATAACTTAGAACCCCTGCACAGAAATAGCCCATGACAGCTCAGTGTACAAGAGGGTTCCTCAATAATAGGAATAGGGACGCTCTCTGGCATGAACTCAGTGGCCTGCTCTTTGATCACCTCCTCTTGTGGAGGGAGCAACCTTACCAGTCCACAGAGGAAGACAAGCCAGTCCTGATGAGACCTGATAGACTATGGTCAGATGGAATGGGAGGAGGACCTCCCCTATCATAGGACTTGGGGAGGGGCATAGGAGAAGAAGAGGGAGGGAGGGTGCGATTGGGAGGGGAAGAGGGAGGTGGCTACAGCTGGGATACAAAGTGAATGAACTGTAGTTAATAAAAATTAAAAATTAAAAAATCTGAGATGCAAAAAATCTAATTAAAATTATTTTGAACCTCATAGTTTAGAGATTAATTAGATTAATACCTGATTACAGATATTTCATATCCATTTGAGAAATTATACATTGTTATGTATTTTTCTTTTCTTGATGAAAATTCGAATCCTACTGTATAAATTTTCTATAATGTGCTATCGTTTTCATTATATATACATATTCATTTCTCGTGGTACTGTGTTTCACAGGAATATTTTCATACAAGTGCATATTGTACATTGAACATACGACGCACATACCTCACCCCTTTTCTTTCACCACTTTAAATTATGACTGTTTTAAATTGTAGATATTATTTGGCCCCTCTGGGATATTCACATGTTTGTATACTATGTAGTATGTGGTCAGAATTGAGCCAATCAATGTTATGACCTTCCTATTGCTCTAACATATCTTTTTGCTCTTAGTCTTTGAACTCTTTTATCATTCATGTTCATGAATCATACGACAATGGTTATAAAGTGTTGTTCCCTCACGGTGCTCATTCATACGTATGTTTTGTTGCAGAGTATACAGCTTTTCTCTGGCCTTCCTACCCACGCCATCATCCGAACACTTAATAATCATTCCCTGCCGGTCTTCTGTTCCTGTGACTGTTTGCATTGAGTCATCTTCATGTACCCATTAGCAGCAACATCTGAAGAGATAAGTTGTCAAGAATCCTGAATTTTTTAAGTGGCTAGGACTTGAAAGTAGAAAAATACCTTTTTGTTATATTTTTTTAAGAGAGATAAAGTTCTAAGTCTGGGACCCTGAGCGTTAATTTGGAGAATTCAGTTAAGTAGAGAATTTTAGGTTTGGTTCAGTGTAGAATCTTTTCAATTCTCTAGAGACACAACATATTAATAATTTCTTATTACATAAGCAGAGCTGAACAGAAAAGAAATTTCTGTCTCCATAAGCTCTCCAATTAAGTCTTTCCAGCTTCTCCTGAAAAATATCAAAAACACCAGAAACAAGAAAGACAGAGGAGGAAAAGAAATAAAAAAAATCAATAAAGAAAGTCTTGTTAGAAATGGAAAAATAGGACCAGGTATGGTGGTACACGCCTTTAATCTCAGCACTCAGGGAGGCAGAGGCAGGCAGATCTGTGAATTTGAAACCAGTCTGATCTCCAAAGGGAGTCCAGGACAGCCAAGACTACACAGAGAAACCTGTCTTGAAAAAAACAAAACAAAACAAAAAAGAAACGTGGGAACATTTGATTCTTTCTTTCAAAAAGCAGTGTTTGAATATATAATTCAAGTTTTAAAAAGCTGCAGCTTTCCTTTCATAGCTGCATGGTGAAAACGCCAATGAAATATTACAGTTAGTATATGCCAATGGAAGGAAACCACAAGTGATAAATTATGTCAGATGGAAGTTGCATTAGCTAGCCACTAAATATGAAGCTTTAAGGTAGACTGTGTGAGTGTATTTTTATGCACAAGCTAAATGAAAATTAAATCAATTATAAGAATAATTCAAGCCCTAATCCCCGAAGATTTGCTTCAATTAGATAATTGATGCAATTATGTGAAAGGCTTTTTGGGGTAGATTTTGCTGGTCTGAATTATCTCAAATTACTTTAATTCACCACTTCACTTTGATTACGTAGACCCAGTGGATGCTTGAGTTTGAGTGAATTAAAGTACCTGTCATGCTACCGGTTCAGATAATTCCCTGCTCTATGGTCATCTTTCCTTCTTCCCCATAAAACGTGATCTGCAGACTATGTTTATAAGTCAATTTCAGGGACATACCCTCCAATTTACAGAACAAATGCACAAGGCTTTCTAGCTAATACATCATGGGAGACAATTACTGGAAAAAAATGCCCCAGTGACACTGTTCAGGAGTGAACATTGCTCCCTCTAATGCTTCCATCTTTTCATTGGAGAGTTTAGGCCTGAAAAAAAATGACTCAAGACAAAAAATAAAAAGGATTAAAAAAAAACCAACATAACCTAGAACTAAGTTATTTGATCTGGTTAATAACATACTACACTTTGAGAGAAACACCTGATGTTCTTCAGGTACTTCTACTGAGCAATCTCAAGCAGCTGCACACAAGTGTCAACTGAAAACTTGGTGGTAAAAAAAAAAAAAAAAAAAAAAAAAAAAAAAAAAAAAAAAAAAAAACTTGGTGGAAAGGGTTTCTAGGAAGCGATGTGCAACTTTGGAATGAAATGGCTTCATGTCAGATTCTATTGACTTTGAATAGGATATATACCATGACTTACGTTTTTTTATATCATTATTCTCTGAGTTTGCCTTGCAATATAATTTGTATTATTGAAGTGGGGAGAGAGGAAGAAGCAAAAGAAAAAATTGAGGGATGCTGTTTTTCTTTTACACCCTAGGACCCCTTTGGGGTCATCCAATGTTGGAAGCAAATATTCCAGACAAGCCTACACTATGACTTGAATCCTCACCCCAAAACTTATAATGATTAAGCAGTGGTGACTATCAGGTCATTGAGAAACCAGGTGAGTACAAGTTCTACTTTATAAATGTTCTGTAGCTTAAGTAGCAAAGAATATTGATATCGAAGTATGCATGTTTCAGGTATCTAACAGTTTTATATGCAAGGAGGAAATTGTCTCCAAAAATAGTGTTTAAAGGACATCAGATCTCTAAAGTAAACAGAGCTGCCTGCCATTAATCTCATTTCAAAGGTAGGGTTAAGCAAAAAAGTCAAATGTGCACGCCTTTTAAGCTCTTAATTCACAGTCTTAAGTTTACCCAGGATGTTACCACACAGAGCAAAAGATACATAGACATTCACTACTGTCTCCTTGCTTTCCTTCATGATGAAAGATTGGGAATGTAACCAGTGTACTACAGGGCATTAACTATGAAAATCATAATCAGTGGATAAAACAGTTATCAAGGGGTAAAGATGTATTTTGTCCAAGAATATTTAGTGTTTCTTGAAAAGACATGTATATTTAAATGCTAAATTGAAATAAATTATAAAACAATATTATAAAATGTGAAATATATGACTTATCACATGACTGGTATACATATACACTGTGGAGAACCATAACAACAAATATGATTACAATATCCTTAAATTTGTATAGTTACCAGTAATGATGAGAATAGCTAAGATATATCTTATTTTAAGTATACAGAATGGTATGAGTTATATATAATCACTAAGCTATACATCAGACCTCCAGAACTTACTCATCACTTTTGTTTGTTCATTTGCTGTTTATCGTTTGTTTGTTTTTTGAGACAGGGTTTCTCTGTGTGGTCTTAGCTGTCCTGGGCTTATTTTGTAGACCAGGCTGACCTCGAACTTACAGGGATACACCAGCCTCTGCCTCCCAAGGTGTGGTGATTACAGGCGTGTGCCAGGGTTACCAGAGTGCGCCGTCTTGCCCGGCTGAATTTACTCATCTTTATAACTAAACTTTTGAACTTAACCAGTTCCCCCTTCCCCATTTACCTTCCTGATGTACCTGACAATGACCATTTTAAGTCTGCTTCTATGGATTTGATTATTATAGACTCCTCCTATGAAGCCATATAGTGTTTCTCTCTGTTTCTAGAATATTTCACCTAGCAGACCCTCCCCCCCACCGACGTTGCTGAAATGGACAAGATTTTTCCCATAAATGGAAAGCCTAAGAAGACTTGTTAACTGAGCAGCACACTAAATAAAATAGTGAAAGGAATTTATAAGCTGTGAGTCTCAGCTGCAGGGCAGCGCCTCTCAGAGGATAACTCCTGTCTGCAAGCTTAGCAGAGTATCATTCATAGTGTCAGCAGTTGGCACTCTTTGGTTGGACATTCCCTCAATCTCTGCTCTAACTGCTCTATCTTTATCTCTGCACATTTCATAGGCAGGGTAAATTTTGGGTTGAAGTTTTTGTGGGTGGGTTAATGTTCCCCTCCCCCTGATAGGAGACTAGTCTAGTTCAAGGTTGCCCTCTTCAGTCTCTACGGCCTCTGCTACTAGGAGTCTCTGCTTGAGTGTTGCTCATATCCTCCCAGAAGCCTACCCTGACTTAGGTATCCAGCTTGTCACAGAGATGACCCCACCCAGAGTTTTACTTATCTCTATAGTCTTTCTGTTCTCTCTCCCTTTCTCTCCCCAGGTCTGATCTCCATCCTCTTAACTTTCTGTGTCCTGTCTCCTACATTATTCCTCCACAAAGAGAACAACAGAGCCAACTAACCAGGGCCCAGAGAGGTTTGCTGAGACAGAAGCATCAACCAAGGACCATGCATGAACTAGACCTACCCCCACCACCACACAAAGATTTAGCAAATGGGCATCTTAAGCCTCATGTGGATCCTCTAGCAAAGGAGGGGGGGACTTTATCAGACACTGACTCACTGGCCAGCTTTTTGATCACTTTCCACTGGCAGGACTACCTTGCCAGGCCACAGGGGAAGAGGACATGTTCAGTCCTGATGCAACTTGATGAGCTGGGCTGGATGGGAAAGGAAGCTCTCCTTTTCTGAGGAAAAGGCGAGGGGAGAGGGAGAGAGGGTGAGGCTGGGAGAGGACAAGGGATGAGGTTACAATGATGTAAAGTGAATAATTTTTTAAAAAATGATTTTATTGTGGTTATTTTTATCACCTGGTTATCAGTTGTGAATCTTTGAAGGAGCATTATTACCTGGGTACGGGGGGAAAAAAAGGTTTTTTTCTTCCATGTAACCACAACAAAACCAATCTGAAGATTTACATTGAAATAATTTTGCTGTACTGTTTTTTTTTCTTCTTCTTCTTTAACCTGTGTACATTTTTCTTCCTCTGAAACTGTTTCTTCCAGAACTTTGAGAACCGATGAGTATGCCTAAGCAAGAAGTATTCTAAATATGTCGGGTTTTTTCACTTTTTAAAAATTTATATTTTAATAAATTACAGTTTATGCACGTTGTATCCCAGCTGTATCCTTCTCCCTCATACCCTTCCTATCCCATCCTCCCTCCCTCATCTCCTCCCATGACCCTCCCCAAGGTGAATAAAATTTTTTAAAAATTAAATTAAAAAGAAATTTATAAGATCTTTCCTCCAGCAGGCCAGCAGCTCTCACCATGAAGGTTGAGTTGCACAGTTTCAGCAGCTAGTTTTCTTAATACAACTTGTGAGTCTTCATTCCTGTCTAAAAGGAATCCTCAGCAGAAAATTTGTGACTTTCCTCTATAGAGGAAAACACAAAGAAGGACAGTTAAAAGAAATTAAAAAAGAAAAGAACCCGCTGCCGTATAGTCAAATTCCAGCAGGCCATCACTGGTGCATCTCTTGCTGATACAATGGCCAGAAAGATTGAGAAACCAAAAGCTAGGCAAGCTCGGGGAGAACAGACTATCAGGACTGCCTAGGAAGCAAATTAAAAAAAAAAAAAAAGCTAAGCTGGCATCAAAGAAGACAACAATGGCTGCCACCAATGCTCCCACAAAGGCAGCACGTAGAAAAAAAGATTGTGAAGCCTGTAAAGGTCTCTGCTCCCCGACTTGGTGGAAAACCCTAGCTTGGTATATTAGAGTTTAAAATAAAGACCTGTCTCTAACTCCAAAAGAAGAGAAAAAGAGAGAAAGAAAGAAAGAAAGAAAGAAAGAAAGAAAGAAAGAAAGAAAGAAAGAAAGAAAGGAAGGAAGGAAGAAAGAAAGAAAGAAAAAGAAAGGAAGGAAGGAAGGAAGGAAGGAAGGAAGGAAGAAAGAAAGAAAGAAAGAAAGAAAGAAAGAAAGAAAGAAAGAATATATCATGTGCATCTTTTTGATTCTGGGATAGCTCACTCAGGATGATCTTTTCCAGATCCCACCATTTACCTGCAAATTTCATGATTTCTTTTTTTTTTTTTTTATTGCTGAGTAATACTCCATTGTGTAGATGTACCACAATTTCTGTATCCATTCCTCCACTGAGGAGCATCTGGGCTGTTTCCAGCTTCTGGCTATTACAAATAAAGCTGCTACAAACATGGTTGAGCAAATGTCCTTATTGTGTACTTGAGCCTCTTTTGGATATATGCCTAGGAGTGGTATGACTGGATCTTGAGGACGCACTATTCCTAAATGTGTGAGAAAGCACCAGATTGATTTCCAAAGTGGTTGTACAAGTTTACATTCCCACCAGCAGTGGAGGATATACTCACTCATATAGACATATATTACAAGATAAACCTACTAAAATTTGTACACCTAAAGAAACTAATGAAGAGGGAGGACTCTTGCTAAAATGCTCAATCCCTATCAGAAAGGCAAAGAGGATGGACATCAGAAGAAGGAGAAAAGAGGGAAAAAATCAGGAGCTTGACACAGAGGACCTCTGAAAGGCTCTGCCTTGCAGACTATCAATGCAGATGCTGAGACTTATGGGCAATCTTTGGGAAAAGTGCAGGAAATCTTACAAAAGAAGTGGGAAACAGTAAGATCTGTAGAGGACAGGAACTCCACAAGGAGAGCAACAGAACCAAAAAATCTGAGCACAGGCATCTTTCCTGAGACTGATACTCCAACCAAGGACTATGCATGGAGATAACCTAAGACCCCTGCACAGATGTAGCCATGGCAGTTCAGTATCTAATGGGTTTCATTGTAATAGGAACAAGGACTGTCTCTGACATGAACTGATTGGCCTGCTCTTTAATTACCTTCCCCTGAGGGGGGTACAGCCTTACCAGGCCACAGAAGAAGACAACACAGCCACTCCTGATGAGACCTAATTGACTAGGATCAGAAGGAAGGAAAAGAAGATTTTCCCTATCAGTGGAATTGGGGCATGCATGCAGAGGGTGGAGGAAGGGAGGGATTGGGACAGGAGGAGGGAGGGAACCACAGGGGGGATACAAAGTGAAATTAATAAAGAATTAAAAAGAAAGAATGAAAAAAAGAAATGTATAAGTGTTTTCTTAATTTTTTTCTTTTAAAATTATATTTGTTATCATTTAAAACAATTTTTAAAATTAAATGTTCATTATATCCTTACCCTCCCCCAAGCTCTTCCAGATCCTTTCCCCTTGCCTATACACCAACATTAAGTTCTTTCTCACAAAATAAAAACCCAATTCAACTAAACCCCAAAAACCAAGAATCAAAATAAAACCACACCCAGAGAGAGAGAGAGAGAGAGAGAGAGAGAGAGAGAAGCCTGCAAAACTATAACCAAATGAAAGCACACACAAAAAACTGTGGAGTCCATTTTATGTTGGTCAACTACTCCTGAACATGAGTCCTGCTCTGGAACTGGTTGAGATACCCAACGTCACTCTATTAGAGAAAACTAATTTTCTCTCTCCCAGCAGGAATAAAAGATAGTACTTTTTTAGCCTTTACCTTAGTGGCTAAGTTTTCATTCATTCACTCGTTCATTCATTCGTTCATTCATTCATTCAAAAGTATGACAAAATAAAATATAAGATAAAAAAACCTAACATATTGGAATTGGGCAAAACAAACAAAGAGAAAGCAAAAAGCCCAACAGAAGGCATAAGAATCAGAGGTCCACTCATTTGCACATTCAGGATTCTCATATAAACACTAAACTGGAAGCCATAATGTAATTACAGAGAACCTGGTGTAGACCTGTGCAGGCCCTGTGCATACTGTGTCAGTTTCTATGCATTCATAGGAGCTTCCCCTGTGTTGATTTAGAACTGTGGTTCTGAACCTATGGGTCGACACCCCTTTGAGGGTCGAATGATCATTTCACAGAGGTCATCTAAGACCATCAGACAATGCACATACTTACATTATACTTCATAACAGTAGCAAATGTACAGGTGTGAAGAAGCAACAGAAATAATTGTGTGGTTGGAGGTTACCCCAACATTAGGAACAGTATTTAAGAGTCCCAGCATTAGAAAAGTTGAGAACTACTGATTTAGAGAACCTTGTTTCCTTGGTTTCCTCAATCTGCTCTGACTCTTACATTCTTTCTGCCTCCTCTTCCACTGGGGTTCGCTGAGGGTAGGGATTTGATGAAGGCATCCCATTTAATACACTGTGTGTTCCAGAATCTCTCACTCTCTGTGTAATGTCTGGCTCTGTATTTATCTGCTCCATCTACTGCATGAGGAAGCTTCTCTCATGATGACTGAGCAAAGCACTGACATATGAGTATAGAAGAATATAATTAGGAGTCATTTTAATACTACATCTTTCCCCCCTTCTTTTTAGACCAGTATTATATGTATTACCCTAGTTTCAAAGTTACTAAAATAACCCGTAGTTTTTGAAGTTAACATGTGCATTAACAGAAAATGAAAACATAAGGAGCAAAGAGCAAAGTCCTCCAGTCACAATCATTCTCCTTTATTCCCTCTTTCCCCTCCTTTCTGTTCCCAGTGGCCCTTTCCTTTCATGTCGTGTGTGTGTGTGTGTGTGTGTGTGTGTGTGTGTGTGTATTTAATATAGGAGCCATGGATGAGAGAAGACTTGCAACATTTATCTTTCTGAACCTGGCTCATCACTTACTATGATAGTTTCCGGTTGCGTTCATTTTCCAGAAAAAAAAAAAAAGACTTCATTTTTCATGACTGAATAAAAAATTATCATATATATGTCATATTTTCTTTGTCCATCGATTTGTTGATGGACACCTTGATTGGTTATTCTGAATCATGTTGCCACAAACATGGTTGAGACAGCATCTGTGTAGTGTGCTGGGTTAGAGTCCCTGGAGTATGTAACCAGGAGTGGCACGTTTGGGTTAGATGATAGTTCTCTGAGGAATAGCCATATTGACTTCTCCAGGAGCTGAAACAACCTATACTACCAGCGACAACGTATAAGAATCCCGCCCATCTTTAGAAGCATTGTTGTTTGTTTCTTTGACAGCCATACTACCCAGGGTAAAATGAAATCTCAATTCGGTTTCAAATTTCATTTAATTGGTGGCTAATGATGTTGAATTAATTTTACATATTAAATTAACCATTGGCATTTCATCTTCTGTGAACTGTTCTTTATTTAGACTAGTTATTGACTGACTTGTTTGGCTTGAGGATTTTTTTTTTTATTTCTTCATGTATCCAGAGATTAATCCTCTGTCAGATATATAATTAGTAACTGTTTTCTTCCATTTTGCAGGTTGTTTCTTCACTTAATTAATGGATCCTTCATGGAATCCCACCTATCAACTCTAAACAGTATTTCCTGAACTTTTGGAGTCATTTTCAGAAAGTTCTTGCCTGTGCCTTTATCTTGTCATGCTTTTTTGGGGGGGAGGGGAGGATTTGAGCACCTTTAATTCTTTGTATTTGCACCAATTCCATTTAGTTTAAGTACAACAATTTGTGATCAACACTTAACAGGGTACCCTGTGCATGGTGTGCAGTCAAAAGCAGTCCATCTTGTGACAGTTTCTATATTGCCTTATCACTAGTCATTTCTTAGAGGAAAGACTTCCCTCAACATGCCTGAACTCTCTCCGATTGTTCTGACAACCCCCAGGTCAAAAGAGGTCACAATTACAGTTTTCCTTGTAAACCTTTTCTTTCTTCTTTCTCATTGTCATGTCTTGCTCCCATTGTTTCACCTCCCAGTTTGTATTTCATATATTCAAATTTCCTTAATTTTTTTAAATCATTTGGTGGTGAATGTATGCAGGACAATGTAACATATATTGTAGAGAAGTAATGATTCCACTGGTGCAACATGTGAAGAATAATGTATACATAATGTATACATAACACTGAAGAATAATGTATACATAACACTGACTTAAGACACTACATTTTTGTCCATTCAGTACACTTGAGAGAGCTAAGAAAATCCATAAGCTTATATTGTCCAGACTAGAGGGTTTTAAAGAATAATTTCCATAGACTACAAAGAATAGCAAGAAATCTACTAAAATACTTCATATTAGATTCCTAGTTTTGCCATAAAAAATATTGCGTATTTGTTGTCTTAGAATGAGAGCGATTTAAGCTCTCGGAATCCTGTAGCTTATGTCCCAGTTCATAGCATCAGCAAGTCTGTGCTCTGTGCAGATGCCAGACAAGAATCCTCACTTGCCCTTTCCTCGCCTCCTGCTGCCACACTGCATCTTCTAAGGTTGGTTTGCACTTTATGTTCTTTTCCCTGCCTGTGAAAAAACAAGCCATTGGCTTGAGAGTCTGCTAGTCTACTCTGGCTTAATCTAAATTTATGACATCTATAATGGTCCTCATTGGAGATTTTGGGTAAGCATGTATTTTGAGGAACATTGTTCAGGTCACTCACATATTTTACCAT
The DNA here is from genome assembly GCF_030254825.1 of Meriones unguiculatus. Classification (NCBI taxonomy): domain Eukaryota; kingdom Metazoa; phylum Chordata; class Mammalia; order Rodentia; family Muridae; genus Meriones; species Meriones unguiculatus. Next base: position 122,059,467 of record NC_083369.1, read on the forward strand.
ACCTTCCCATGCACAGAAGATGGGTTTTTCTTTTTCTCTTTTTCATTTTTAATTATTTTTATTTTTATATTAATTACAGTTTATTTACTTTGTATCCCAGCTGTAACACCCTCCCTCATTCCCTCCCAATACCACCCTCCCTCCCTCGTCTCCCCACTGCCCCTCTCTGGGTTTTTCTAATCTTGTACACAATCTTTGTCTTACAGTAAGCTTGCCATGCTTTTATTCTGCTTTTCTCCAGCAGTATTCAAGTTTTAAGTCTTGCACTACAATCTTGAATCCATTTTAAACTGACTTTTGCACAAGATTAGTGACAGAAATCTATTTTCCTCTTTCTATGTGGACATCTCCATTCTCAGCACCATTTGTTGGAGATGCTGTCTTTCCTCCAGTGTATGTTTTTAACATCTCTGTAAAACAAAACAAAACAAAAAAACAAAACAAAACAAAAAAAAACAAACGGGTGGATGTAGAAGTATGGGCTTATTTTGGGGTCCTGTATTCTAGTCCATTGTTCTTTGAGTCTGTTTTGTGCCAACACAGTGCTGCTTTTGTTAATATTGCCCTGGAGTACAAAAAGATACCAGGTATTGTACTCCCTCCAGCACTGTATTTTGTATTTTTGCTAGAGATTTCTTTGACTATCTGAAGTGGTTTTTGTCGTTGTTGTTTGTTTTGCCTCTATATGAATGTTAAGGCAGTTTTTCTTTCTCTTTTTTGAGAACAATGTCATTGGAATTTTAACAGAAGTTGCACTGAATCTGTAGATCAATTTGGGTAATATAGTAATTTTCACTACATTAATTCTGTCAATCCATGAGCCTGAGAAGTCTTTTCAGATTTTAGTTTCTTCAATTTCTTTCTTCAGTTCTTTAAAATTCTTCAATGTAGAAGTTGTTTACTTCCTTCGGTTAGGCTTATTTCCTAAGTATTTTTTTCTATAAATGGGATTATTTTCCTAATTTCTTTTTCAGCATGTTCATTTTTGGTATAAAGAGAAGCTATCAATTTTGCATATTGATTTGGTATCATATCTTTGTATGTGGAAACATTCTTTAATCCCTGAATGAAGTACATTTAGTCATCATTAATGCTCTTTATGATGAGTGACTGAATTTGTTTTGCAAGCATTTTAATGTAAATTTTCTAAAGATTTTTTTAGGTTTATTTTTGTATTATATATAATATAATATATATATACATACATATATATATGTATGTATATATATATGAGTGTTTTGCCTCCATGTATGTCTGTGTATCATGTACCAGAGAAGACAGAAATGGACCTAGAATCTTCTGAAACTGAAGTTACCATCTTAAACTGAGCTGCCATTTGAGTGTGGGGAACTGAGCCCTGGTCCTCTGCTTGAGCAACAAGTGCTCTTAAACACTGAGCCATCTCTCTAGCCTCTCACTGTAAATTTTTCCATGTTCTTCGGGAGATTGGCCTATAATTTCTCTCTCTCTCTCTCTCTCTCTCTCTCTCTCTCTATCTCTCTCTCTCTCTGTGTATGTATGTATAAGTACACTGTGTATTCTTATCTGATATTGATATCAAGGTAATATTTCTATCAATGAGTTTAGCAATAATCTTTCCCTTGGTCGTTCATGAAATAGTTTGATGAGCATTGCTATTTTTCTTCTTTAATACTTGATGGAATTAAATACAGACTCCATCTGCACCTGGGCATTTTTTTCTTTTTTGATTTTAGTTGGAAAATTGCTTAATATTGCAGCAATTTCCTTGTTCATAATAGATTTATTTAAACTGTTTATATCCTTTTGATTTAATTTTGTTCGACCCCACATGTCAAGGCATCTACTAATTGTTTTGATATTCTAATTTGTGAGAGTTCTGTCTAGTTAAAAATAAATCATATTCCATTGTATCTATGTATGGCATGTCATCCTGGTAAGCACATAGATTTATATATAGGCACTGTTTGGAAGAAGAATATAGGTGCTATTTTTAACTCGACTTTATCTGGAGTTCCTAATGCCTCCACCTCCCTTCCAACACCTCAATCCTAGGTAGGAGAGAAAGATAGCTAGAAGGGAAAGGGGATATAGAGCTATTTACTTCTTCTGAATGAGTAGGGTCCTTGGATTTTGGGGGGCAATGCCAATCTCAGTCGTCAGGATATCCAGCAGTCCAGGTAACCAGCAAACCAGCAAATGTAGCAAGCAGTCTTCTTTCTTCTAAGCTTTATCAAAGCCTTTTCAAACGTTCTCTTGTCTCAGCCTTAACTGCCTTACCTTCTCTCTCTGGGATCTGGTATTTATACTAACTGCAGCTGGCAAAGACCACACCCCTCTCTGTGCTGCATGAAGCAGTTATGAGCTGGGCACAAACTAAGGTAGTCCCATATTCCACACTTGGATTTAAAACAAAAACCTGCTTACATAACATTACTGAAATTTAGAAGAAACCAAAACTTCCACTACAGAAGAATTCAAATGAGCTTGAAATATGAATATTTAAATTGTTAAATAAAAGTGGTGAGTATACTGTAGTCATACCTTTATGCTATACTTATTTCAATATATGTGTATTTGAAAATTGGTACAGTTAAAAAGTTGAAAAAAGGAGGCTGAAGAGATGGCTGAGTGATTAAGAGAATATATTGCTCTTGCAGAAGGTCAGAATTCTGTTTCCAGAACTCATATTGGGGAGCTCAACAAATTTATAAGGCTAGTTACAAGGGATCTGACTTGTTCCCTTCTTCTGACCTCCAAGGACACCAGGCATCTGCATTGCACTTTTTCACGTGTGCATGTGCGCACACACACACACCACCACCACCACCAACAGCAGCACTTAAAAAAAGATAATATTGACAGAAAAAAACAGAAGACACTAAAACCACTAAAGTGTGTAGATTGACAGAATTTCTTGATTTGTCTTTATTCTAGTGGATTTTACTTTATAACTTTTTTCGTTATTAATTATACATTATTCACTTTGTATCCCCCCCCGTGGTTTCCTCCCTCCTCCCGTCCCAATCCCTCCCTTCCTCCACCCTCTGCATGCATGCCCCAAGTCCACTGATAGGGGAAATCTTCTTTTCCTTCCTTCTGATCCTAGTCAACTAGGTCTCATCAGGAGTGGCTGTGTGGTCTTCTTCTGTGGCCTGGTAATGCTGCTTCCCCTTCAGGGGGAGGTGATTAAAGAGCAGGGCAATCAGTTCATGTCAGAGACACTCCCTGCTCCTATTACAATGGAACCCACTTGGATACTGAACTGCCATGGGCTACATCTGTGTATGGGTCTTAGGTTATCTCCATGCATAGTCCTTGGTTGGAGTATCAGTCTCAGGGAAGACCCCTGTGCTCAGATATTTTGGTTCTGTTGCTCTCCTTACAGAGTTCCTGTCCTCTCCAGATCTTACTGTTTCCCACTTCTTTCCTAACATTGCCTGCACTCTGCCCAAAGGTTGCCCCTGAGACTCAGCATCTACATTGATAGTCTGCAGGGCAGAGCCTTTCAGAGGTCCTCTGTGTCAGGCTCCTGACTTGTTCCCTCTTTTCTCCTTCTGATGTCCATCCTCTTTTCCCTTTCTGGATAGGGATTGAGCATTTTAGCAAGAGTCCTCCGTCTTGATTAGTTTCTTTAGGTGTACAGATTTTAGCAGGTTTGTCCTATATTATATGTCTATATGAGTGAGTATATACCGTGTGCATCTTTCTGCTTCTGGGATAGCTCACTCAGGATGATCTTTTCCAGATCCCACCATTTACCTGCAAATTTCATGATTTCCCTGTTTTTTATTGCTGAGTAATATTACATTGTGTAGATATACCACAATTTCTGCATCCATTCCTCCACTGAGGGGCATCTGGGCTGTTTCCAGCTTCTGGCTATTACAAATAAGGCTGCTACAAACATGGTTGAGCAAATGTCCTTACTGTGTACTTGAGAATCTTTTGGATATATGCCTAGCAGTGGTATAGCTGGATCTTGAGGAAGGGCTATTCCCAGTTGTCTGAGAAAGCGCCAGATTGCTTTCCAGAGTGGTTGTACAAGTTTACATTCCCACCAGCAGTGGAGGAGGGTTCCCCTTTCTCCACAACCTCTCCAGCATGTGTTGTCTCTTGAGTTTTTGATCTTAGCCATTCTGATGGGTGTAAGGTGAAATCTTTTTTTTTTTTCAATGCAGTTTATTCAGGAACCTTGAACCTGACCCTGGGGAAAGCCAGCCCACAGCTTAAATAGCCTCTGGGTAGCCAACCCCAGCGTGTCACGTGGGCAATGCAGATAGGTCCACATACATGGAAGCAAGCCAGATCCTCAGCCTTAGCCAAATGTGGAGTTGTTTGCGACAGAGAGCACTCACCATCGGGAAGGTGGAAGGCGGAAACCAGCTCCATCTTTAAGGTGCGGCATTACACAGCTCTCTACAGTTCCCCCTTTTTGTTTTAGACGCATCAGGCAAGAGTAGAGGTCTGATCTCTGATATTAGAAATAAATTGGGACTTTGTACCGATGTTCATTTAGGTGTCATTCCATCCAAAGAGCATCAGACCTGTCCGATACCTTTTTCTCAGAGGCGGGACCTGGGGCATCAACCCGCATGCAATCAGACTTGCTCTTCTCTGGGTCGAAAGTGGCTGAAATCTTAGGGTGGTTTTGATTTGTATTTCCCTGATGGCTAATGAGGTTGAGCATTTCTTTAAGTGTTTCTCTGCCATTCAATATTCCTCTGCAGAGAATTCTCTGTTTAGCTCTGTACCCCATGTTTTAATTGGATTACTTGATTTTTTGCTGTTTAACTTCTTTAGTTCTTTATATATACTGGATATTAGCCCTCTGTCAGATATAGGGTTGGTGAAGATCTTTTCCCAATCTGTAGGCTGTCGTTTTGTTCTGAGGACAGTGTCCTTTGCTTTACAGAAAATTTTCAGTTTCATGAGGTCCCATTTATTGATTGTTGCTCTTAGAGCTTGGGCTGTTGGTGTTCTGTTCAGGAAGTTGTCTCCTGTGCCAATGAGTTCAAGGGTATTCCCCACTTTTTCTTCTAAGCAGTTTAGTGTGTCTAGTTTTATGTTGTGCTCTTTGATCCACTTGGACTTTAGTTTTGTGCAGGGTGGTAAGTCTGGATCTATTAGCATTTTTCTACATGTAGACTTCCAGTTAGACCAGCACCATTTGTTGAAGATGCTGTCTTTTTTCCATTGAATGGATTTGGCATCTTTCTCAAAAATCAGGTGTCCATAAGTGTGTGGATTTATGTCAGGGTCTTCTATTCGATTCCATTGATCCACCAGTCTGTTTCTATGCAAGTACCATGCAGTTTTTAGTGTTGTTGCTCTATAGTACATCTCTCTTTAGATGCTGAAAAAGCATTTGACAAAATCCAACATCCATTCATATTTAAAGTATTGGAGAGATCACGGATACAAGGCACATACCTGAACATAGTAAAGGTGATATACAGCAAATCTATAGCCAATATCAAATTCAATGGAGAGAAACTTAAATCATTCCCACTGAAATCACGGACAAGGCAAGGCTGTCCACTCTTTCCATATCTTTTCAACATTGTTATTGAAGTCCTAGCTAGAGCAATAAGACAATTGAAGGAGATCAAGGGGATACAAATTGGAAAGGAAGAAGTCAAAGTATCACTATTTGCAGATGATATGATAGTATACCTGAGTGACCCCAAAAACTCTACCAGGGAACTCCTACAGCTGATAAACACCTTCAGCAAAGTGACTGGATACAAAATTAACTCAAAAAAAAAATCAGTAGCCTTCCTGTATACAAAGGACAAAAGGGCCGAGAAAGAAATTAGGGAAACAACACCCTTCACAATAGCCACAAAGGACATAAAGTACCTTGGTGTGAACCTAACCAAGCAAGTCAAAGTCTGGTATGAAAAAAAATTTCAGTCTTTGAAGAAAGAATTAGAAGAAGATATCAGAAGATGGAAAGATCTCCCATGCTCATGACTTGGCAGGATTAACATAGTAAAAATGGCCATCTTACCAAAAGCAATCTACAGATTCAATGCAATTCCCATCTAATTACCAACACTTTATAGCTTCTTTACTGAATTACTATTTATGTTGTTTCATTACTTTTCTATGATGATATTCATTTGCTCATGTTAGATGCTCTATGGATTATAAATACCAGTGTCTTATTATATGTAACACTTAAATTATGAAATATATATAACAACAATTTCTCCTACTTCACATTGAATTTTACTTCAACTATTGTGTTTTCAGTATACATAAATCTTTAAGATACTTATGTATTCACATCTATCAATCATTAATTGCTTCTCACTTTTATGTTATCTTTGAGAAAACATTTTTTTTACTGCAAGATTATGAAAATTAAATATCCCTGGGTTCTAGTACTTACAGCATTTAAATCTTATGAAAATCTTGGTTTCATTTCACTTTAAAGTATCAGATATATCTAAGGTAATTTCCACAGGAAATGACTTTCTTGCCATGTATTCCAGTATCATTTATTGAATAATTATTTCTCCCTTTTCTCTGCATTTTTGTTATGCTTTTGTTGTATGTCAATGAAAAGGGACATGCTTATTTATTTTAAATTTTTTAAAAAGTAAACCATCATTCTGGAAAATATAAAATGCATCCCATCACTTCTATATATACCCAATAGCAATTTCCTTTCCATTCAGAAATTACCTGTGATTTTCAAGTCTAATATTTCATTCTATTTTAACATTGGTATTCATGCAAATAAAAAATTCAATTATTGTGCAAAAATATCATAGTATGCTCAGAAACTATGTGCAATGAATTTCCATACTGTGTGTGTGTGTGTGTGTGTGTGAGAGAGAGAGAGAGAGAGAGAGAGAGAAAGAGAGGGATGTGGTGATGTGGTACACATATGTCTGTAACAGGTTCTTCCTCTATTATTTCTCAAACAGAGTCTCTCAATAGCCCAGAAGCCTATCATTTTAGTTACTGGGACCTACCTGTCTCTGCCCCTAATGCTTAGATTATAGGTGGATGCAGCCATTCCTGTAGGTGGATGCTGGGGATTTGAATTCAGGTTCTTTCCCATTCACAGCAAGCATTGTTATCCACAAAGCTACTTTCTCAGCCCCTTACCTAAAGAGTTTGCATATGTCCAATAGCTAGTATTCCCTTAAACATAGAATATGGCATTTTGTTAGACTAAATATTTAAGTCAGTGTTTCATTTTTTTAATGTCCCTAGATCTTATTAAAGCTGGTCCTGGGAAAATAAAAAGCAATGTGGCTCTATCATATTTTTTTATTAAGGATAAAGTCACCAACAAATAGCAAATAATTAGGTTTGGCAATCTACCGTCTTCCAAGGTTTATGTTTCTTTACCTAGTCATTAACAAAATGAAACTGGTAACTCAAAGCCAGTAAGCAACTAAGGGAACATTTAGTGTGTTATGTGATAAGGAAAGCTCACTGAGCCTGGATGCAGAGAATGAAACTAGTCAGTCCTTTTAAAGAAATTTTCAGAAAACAATTCTTATCTATCTCCAAGTCATCAGTGACAATTTGGGCTTGTTTCTTAGCAAATGTGTCATAAACATGATACTATTTTTATTTCTATGGAAGAATGCTACAGCATGGTCTGGTGCATTGTATTTGATTGTTAATTATTTTGCTCCCTGGGTTGTGCCTGCTGTCTTTTACAAGCAAACTATCATGCATCCTAAACTACGTTTGTGAGCCTTGCCTCCAAAATTAGCTCCAATTGGCTAAATAAAACTGCCTACACACCTGGGCTAGGCAGAAGTTGAAGTAGGTGGAGCGAAAGTTGGCTGGCTTGGAGGAAAATTCACAGGAAAGAGAGAGACAGGTACCAGAAGAAAGAAGGAAGCAGGACTACCATGGATTAGAGTGGAGAGATGCATGTGGCTGGGAGGAGCCTGCTCTGATCATCAGCATGGCTGGAGAGAAGCATCCAAGAGAGAAAGCTTGTGCACACATTTATATTATTTTGGATGGGATGTAGTCCCGACAGAAATGATTAGAGCAAATGGTATGGAATGAGAGGCTGAGAAGCAACACGTAAGTTTAGGGGGTAAATAGCTACCTATCCCCAGGTGAAATAAGGCTTATTACAAATATATCAAGTGTCTGGGTCATTTATTGATTGATAGTGGGATGAATAATAACTGCTGCAATAATTACAGGCTATTAATAGCCATTTTATTTTCTACAACAGAAGAAAATTAATAGGGCATACTATTAGCTATAAAACAGTTTTGTCTTTTGCTAGTTTTCAGTACTCTATCGGGATTTATCCAATTTATTCATTTATAGAGCTTCATTTAACCTGAGAGGGCAGCTGAGCTCTGGGTCTCATCTCTATTGCCTTGTAGCTTATTCTGTATTCTTGGAATGTCTAGGCTTCTTTGAGCTTAAGAGTGCTTCCTGTGTCAGATATAGGGTTGGTGAAGATCCTTTCCCAATCTGTAGGCAGTCATTTTGTTCTGACTACAGTGGCCTTTGCTTTATGGGAACAGGGACTGTCTCTAATATGAACTGATTGACCTGCTCTTTGATCACCTCCCCCTGAGGTGAGGCAGCCTTACCAGGCCACAGAGGAAGACAATGCAGGCACTCCTGATGAGACCTGATAGGCTAGGGTCAGATCAAAGGAGAGGAAGACCTTCCCCATCAGTGGACTTGGGGAGGGGCATGGGTAGAGAAGGAGGAGGAAAGGTGGTATTGGGAGGGGAGGATGGAGGGAGCTACAGGGGGAATACAAAGTGAATAAACTGTAATTAATAATTTTTTTAAAAAAGGAAAAAAAAAAAAGAGTGCTTCCTGGCCAGGGCTGATATAGCATGCACTTATAATTCTAACTCTCATGAGGAAAGGGCGGGAGGATCTTGAGTTCTTAGCTAGTCTGAGCCACAGGGCAAGACTCAGTCTTACAACAAAACAAAAAGGATAATAAGAAGTGGAAATTTCTCTCTCTCTTGGTAGTCTCGATTTTATGTCTGCTGACATAACAGTAAACTTTATTTGTAGGAACTATTTAAGAGAGATTCTGGCAAGTCTTGTCATGCACTGACACGAATTATGTACTTTCTTTTGTGACTGTGAAACACAACCATCCCTTACCAAGTAAATGAGGATTAATTGATTGCTTCAGAGTTTGACAGCCTAGCACAAAGTGATCTGAGGAAATGCTAAAACACATGGCTTTCACTTCAAACATGTGTGAAGTACAGGCTGTACCCAATGCCACCAGAAGGTGCATGTCTAGCTGACTAAGAAGATGCTAAAACATGACTTGTAGGTAGAATCTTGATAAAAGTATAAAATTAGATAAACTCAGAGCTTATAAAAATATCATTACATATTTTCCCATTTAATCTCATGTTGAAAGATGTTTTACAAATGAAGTATGCATTAGTCTAAGAGTCTGCAAATCCACAGTAAATGTTAAGATTTTTGAGATGAGAAAAAAGATGAGTTATATGAGAAAGAGTGCTCCCAGGAACTAAATATGACTGTGAAAGCCTCCATTGATTTTCTAATTCTTGCAAACTGTACATCCTTCTATAATAGCACATGATAAAATGACTGTAACAGATATATAAAGCAAAAATCCCTTCTAATACATTTTAAACAATATTAGGCTACTAGCTTCACAAATCTAAGATTCTCATATTAAAACTCTAATTAGACACTTCCTTATAAATCAAATATTCTGTTTTCACTACAGAATATGACACCTTCAACAAAACAATCACTCTAAGAATTTCTGGGCTTGAAAATTAAAGTTAGATGTACTTCCCTTCTACTCTTGTCTAGTGAGTGGAAAACACTGTTCTTTTTGAGATGCATGGGGCAGTGAGGATGTCTAGTAATGCTTTGATAATTAAATCTGCAGGGCAGGGATAATGTGTGCATGTGTGTGTGAGAGAGCGACAGACACAGAGACACAGAGACAGAGAGAAAGAATGGAGACAGAGAGGATAGATAGATAGATAGACACACATACACACAGAGACAGACAGACAGACAGACAGACACACACACACACACACACAGAGAGAGAGAGAGAGAGAGAGAGAGAGAGAGAGAGAAATCTTGGCAAAAATTTCAGGCCAAAATGTACCTATCCCCAATTACATGTAAGTGCAAAGTGAAATGGATTTGGATCAGATATTTTATGAAACTAAGAAACTGCCTCATTTCTTAGTTACTTTTCTTTTAGTTAATTCACTTTTTATTGTTTTATGTAATGCATTTTGATTACATCTGTTCTTCTCCACCAACTCCTTTCAAATTTACCCTCTTCCCTATACAACAAACTTCATATTCTCTTTCTCTTGCTTCCTTTCTCATCTCTAATAAGAAAACCAAAACATACGAAATTTCACAGATTAATCCTTTCCTTGATTTTACTGGATACAAATTTATTTTCCAACCTTTATAGGAGAGGTATTCACAGATTCTGGGTGTGCAAGAAAATACATATTTAGAAGTATATACACATGATAGAACCATTGTTGGAGAAATAAATACATCATTTGATTTTATCTTTCTTTCATTTTTTTAAACCACAAAACTCCAACTTAAAAAGTCACACACACACACACACACACACACACACAGATTTACAAAAATAACACCAACTCCATTTTGTATTGGCTATCTACTGCTTGGCATGAGACCTGCCCTTGAGCATGGTTGATACATCTAGTGACATTCCATTGTACAAAATGGATTTTCTCACTCCCAGCATGAATCAATATTCTCCTTTTTAAGTATTTTCTGTTTTTATTAAACTTTTTTGCTTCATAAAAATGACAATGCCTAATTGTCTGAGAAAGTGCCAGATTGATTTCCAAAGTGGTTGTACAAGTTTACATTCCCACCAGCAGTGGAGGAAAGTTCTCCTTTCTCCACAACCTCTCCAGCATGTGTTGTCAACTGAGTTTTTTTTTATCTTAGCCATTCTGATGGGTGTAAGGTGAAATCTCAGGCCGTTGTGATTTATTTCTCCCTGATGGCTAAGAACATTGAATATTTTTTAAGTGCTTCTCTGCCATTCTATATTCCTCTACAGAGAATTTTCTGCTTAGCACTGTACCCCATTTTTTTAATTGGATTACTTGGTTTGTTGGTGTTTAAATTCTTAAGTTCTTTATACATCTGGGGTATTAGCCCTCTGCCAGAAAAAGAATTGGTGAAGATCCTTTCCCAATCCGTAGGCTGCCGTTTTGTTCAGAAGATAGTGTTCTATGTTTTACAGAAGGTTTTCAGTTTAATGAGGTCCTATTTATTGTGCTGTGCTGTTTTTGTTCTGTTCAGGAATAGTGTTTCCTCAAGATCCAGCTATACCACAACTAGGCATATATCCAAAAGAGGCTCAAGTACACAACAAGGATATTTGCTCAACCATGTTCGTAGGAGCTTTATTTGTAATAGCCAGAACCTGGAAACAACACAGATGTCCCTAAGTTGAGGAATGAATACAGAAATTGTGGTGCTTTTAAACAATAGAATACTACTCAACAATTTAAAACAAGGAAATCATGAAATTTGCAGGCAAATGGTGGGAACTAGAAAAGATCATCCTGAGTGAGGTATCCCAGAAGGAGAAAGACACACATGGTATATACTCACTTATAAGTGAACACTAGACCTGTAAGATAGGATAAACATACTAAAATCTGCATACCTAAAGAAGTTAAACAAGAAGGAGGTCCCTGAGTAAGCAGATCAACCCTCACTTAGAAAGACAAATGGGATTGACATTGGAAGTAGGAGAAAACAAGAAACAGGACAGGAACCTACCATAGAGGGGCTCTGAAAGACTCTACCTATCAGTGTATCAAAGCAGATGCTGAGACTCAGAGCCAAACCTTGGGCAGAGTGCAGGGAATTATATGAAAGAAGGGGGAGTTAGCAAGACATGGAGAGGACAGGAACACCACAAGGACCAAATATATCTGGGCACAGGGGTCTTTTCTGAGACTAATTCTTCAACCAAGGACCGTGCATGGATATAACCTAGAACCCGTGTTCAGACATAACACATGGGGGTTTCCCTAGTAAGGGGAATAGGGACTGTTTCCGACATGAACTCATTAGCAGTCTCTTTGACACCACCCCACTCACCAAGGGAGGAACAGCCATGCTACGCCACGGAGGAGGACACTGCAGCCAGTCCTGATGAGACCTGATAAACTAGAGTCAGATGGAAGGAGAGGAGGACCTCCCATATCAGTGGACTTAGAGAAGGGCAGGGAGGAGATGAGGGAGGGAGGGTTGGATTGGGAGGGAATGAGGAAAGGAGCTTCAGCTGGAATACAAAGTAAATAAATTGTAATTAATATAAAAAAATTTTAAAAATGAGAATGCCTGGAGAGAAACATAAAGAATTCCACTAAAATTGGAACAAGTCAAGGCTACTCACTATCTTGGTATCTATTCAACATAGTACTTGAAGTCCTAGCTAGAGAAATGAGACAACTAAAAGAGATCATAGGCATACAAATTGGAAAAGGAGAAGTCAAATATCACTATTCACAGTTGTAAATTTTTCAGTGATACTAAAAAAATTTACCAGATAAATCCTTCAGCTGATAAACACCTTCAGAAAAGTGGCTGAATACAAAATTTACTAAAAAGGCTATCAATGCAGATGCTGAGACTTATGGGCAACCTTTGGGAAAAGTACAGGGAATCTTAGGAAAGAAGTGGAAAACAGTAAGATCTGGAGAGGACAGGAACTCCACAAGGAAAGCAACAGAACCAAAAAATCTGAGCACAGGGGTCTTTCCTGAGACTGATACTCCAACCAAGTAGTATGCATGGAGATAATCTAAGACCCCTGCACAGATGTAACCCATGGCAGTTCAGTATCCAAGTGGGTTCTATTGTAATAGGAACAAGGACTGTCTCTGACATGAACTGATTGGCCTGCTCTTTAATTACCTCCCCCTGAGGGGGAAGCAGCAATACCAGGCCACAGAAGAAGACAATGCAGCCACTCCTGATGAGACCTAATTGACTAGGATCAGAAGGAAGGAAAAGCAGACCTCCCCTATCAGTGGACTTGGGGAGGGGCATGCATGCAGAGGGTGGAGGAAGGGAGGGATTGGGACAGGAGGAGGGAGGAAACCACAGGGAGGATACAAAGTGAATAAAGTGTAATTAATTAAGAATAAAAAAAATTAAAAAAATCAGTAACCCTTCTGTATACAAGTAACAGACTGTGAAAGAAACTGGGGAAACAACACCCTTCAAAAAAGCAACAAATGATATAAAATATTTTGGTGTAATTCTAACCAAGCAAGTCAAAGACCTGTATGACAAGAACTTCAAGTCTTTGAAGAAAGAAATTGAAGAAGATATCAGAAGGTGGTAAAATCTCCCATGCTCATGGATTGGTAGGATTAACAGAGTAAAAATTTCCATGTAATAATAATCTACAGATTCAATGCAATTCCCATCAAATTTCCAACACAATTCTTTTTTTAAATATAAATGTCTTTTTTTAATATTAGTTACAGTTTGTTAAATTTGTACCCCTGCTGTATCCCTCTCCCTCTTTCCCTCCCAATCCCACCCTCCCTCCCTCATCTCCTCTCTGCCCCTTTCCAAGTCCACTGATTGGGGAGGACCTCCTCCCCTTTCATCTGACCCTGTTTTATCAGGTATCTTCAGGACTGGCTGCAAAGCCCTCCTCTGTGGCCTAGAAGGGCTCCTCCTTCCTCAGGGGGGCTGTCAAAGAACCCACCATTGAGTTAATGTCAGAAACAGTCCCTGTTCCCCTTATTAGGATACCCACTTGGATACTGAGCTACCATGGGCTACATCCAAGCTATCTAGGGCTATTTGCCCCTGGATAACTGGGTTCTGGAGATGCCATATTGCTCTGGCTTTTGTTGGTTGAACTTTTACGCTGTCCTCTACCCATTGGGCTATCTTAGGTGTTTGAAGTTAGTTTCTAGTTGTTCCTGGACTCCTGTAGTGGAGTGAATCCCTTTGGCAGGAAGATGTTTTTTCCTGAAGGAAGCCTTTCCAGCTTTTTGCGGATAGTCACTGGATGTCCGATGTTTTTCAGGAGTTGCTACAGCTCACTTCAGGCATAGACACCTGGGTAGTAACTGTGGTCCTGATTAGTCAATAGGGCTCTCCTCTTACCAGGAGAAGTCCTGGAGACAGCTGCCCTCCTTCTGGGTTTCTTGCTGTAAATTTAGTGATCAACTGCTGTAACCTGTGTGTCTCGTGGTTTGGTCGGTTTTGTTAGGGATAACTGGTTGCCCTTTGGAGCAGTATCTGGGGATTGATCTCAGGGTTCCCGGTCTTTTGTAGGTCTGAGGTTGGGGCTCTGTGCCCCAGAACCCAAGAGGTAATCTGTGGCGGGTGAGTACTGCTCTCCTAGTAACAGCAGGCTATTTTCGGCACAGCAGTTCCCTGGGTTGGGCCAGTCTGTGGGACCTTTTCCGGGGATATACTGAGTTGCCTAAGTCCGTTCTCTTCTCTTTGCTTCGTTCCTTGTTCCTTGTGAGGGTTTCTCCAGACAGTGTCTTTAAGACTGTGGTGTCTTGGGGCCCACAGTTCTGTCTGTAAGGAGTAGTTGGTACAAAGTAGGCCTCTGGGCTGGCGGAGCGTGCACCCGCCTGCTAGCCTGCAGGAGCTGGGTTCCCAATACCTCTGTGCTCCCTGCTTGGGCCCAGATCTGTGATGGCTGGGCAAACTCGCCTGTTTGCGATCTGTGGTCTGCTAGACTTTCCCCAGGTAACGCCTAGGTGACCCCAGCAGCACGGTTTCTTCCTTCCCTGTGGGGCCCTCTCCGGACAGGGATTCCCAATCTCTTTTGCACTGGAGCAAGCAGCTCTTCTGTACTGGTGAGCTGGGCGTGCGCAGCCGCTCTCTGTGCAGCGGGAGCTCAGTTGTGATGGCTGTGGCGGGTATCCGTGGTCTGTGAGACTTTCCAGGGAAAGACTGGGTGACCTGTGATCAGACTCGCAAGTTTGCTTCCCCTTAGGGTTTTCTTGGGACTGGGACTCCCAGTCTCTGGCACCCTTGTGCCCACCGATCAGCCTGGGAAAGTGATCGGGACCTGCATGCTTGTGGTTCCAGTCCAGAGACCCAAAGCCCACGTTACAGGTTCTGGCTGGGCAGCCCGAGAGTGGACCCGACCGATTCCCACACCGTGGGAGCCTCCCCTCACCTGGGAAATACGATCTGTATAAATACTGTCGTTTTAGGGCCCAGAGTTCAGTCTCCTGGTCGCTGCATGGAGAGTGCCGTCCTGCTTCTCAGACACAATGCTCTCCCAGCGCTGCCATCTTGGCTCCTCCTTCGATTTCCTTGTTTTTGATTGCTGAGCAGTATTCTATTGTGTAAAAGTACCACAATTTCTGTATCCATTCCTCAACTTAGGGACATCTGTGTTGTTTCCAGGTTCTGGCTACTACGAGTAAAACTGCTGCAAACATGGTTGAGCAAATGTCCTTGTTGTGTACTTGAGCATCTTTTGGATATATGCCTAGCAGTGGTATAGCTGGATCTTGAGGAATCACTATTCCTAATTGTCTGAGAAAAGGCCAGATTGATTTCCATAGTGGTTGTACAAGTTTACATTCCCACCAGCAGTGGAGGAGGGTTCCCCTTTCTGTACAACCTCTCCAGCATGTGTTGTCACTTGAGTTTTTTTATCTTAACCATTCTGATGGGTGTAAGGTGAAATCTCAGGGTCGTTTTGATTTGCATCTCTCTGATGACTAAGGACATTGTGCATTTCTTTAAGTGTTTCTCTGCCATTCTGTATTACTCTACTGAGAATTCTCTGTTTAGCTCTGTACTCCATTTTTTAATCGGATTGCTTGATTTGCTGCTTTTTAATTTCTTTGCTTCTTTATATATTCTGGATATCAGCCCTCTTTTAGATATAGGGTTGGTGAAAATCCTTTCCCAGTCTGTAGGCTGTCGTTTTGTTTTGATGATGGTATCCTTTGCTTTACAGAAGCTGTTCTGTTCCGTGAGGACCGATTTATTGACTGTTGCTCTTTGAGCCTGTGCTATTAGTGTTCTGTTCAGGAAGTTGTCTCCTGTGCCAATGAGTTCCAGGCTTTTCCCCACTTTTTCTTCTAACCGATTTAGTGTATCTGGTTTTATGTTGAGATCTTTGATCCACTTAGACTTTAGTTTTGTACAGGGTGATAAGTATGGATCTATTTTCAGTTTTCTGCATGTAGACATCCAGTTGGACCAGCACCATATGTTAAAGATACTGTCTTTTTTTCCATTGAATGGTTTTGGCTTCTTTGTCAAAAATCAAGTATCCATAGGTGTGTGGTTTTATTTCTGGGTCTTCTATTCTGTTCCATTGATCCAACATTCTGTTTCTATGCCAATACCATGTGGCTTTTATTACTGTCCAACACAATTCTTTACACACCTTGAAAGAGCAATTCTCAACCTCATATAGAAAAAAATTTTAAAAACAAGATAGCTAAAAATTATTCTGTACTGTTTAAAACATATTCTGTACAGTAAAAGAACTTCTGTAGATATCAACATCCCTGATTTCTGGCTATACTACAGGGCAATACTAATAAAACTTCATGGTTCTGGCATAAAAACAGACAGGTTGATCAATGGAATCAAATCAAAGACCTGGAATTAAACTCACACAATTATGGACACTTGCTTCTTGACAAAGAAGACAAAATCATACAATAGAAAAAAATAGCATCTTTAATAAATGGTGCTGGTCTAACTGGATATCTGCTTGTAGAAGAATGAAAATAGATCCATATTTATCATACTACATAGGACTCAAGTCTAACTGGATCATAGACCTCAACATAAAATTAGATACACTAAATCTAATAGAAGACAAATTGGGGAATAGCGTTGAACTTATTGGCACAGGAGACAACTTCATGAACAGAACACCAACAGCTCAGGCTCTAGGATCAAAAATTGATAAATGGGACCTCAAGAAATTAAAAAGCTTCTGTAAGACAAAGGACATTGTCAATAGAACAAAATGGCAGCCTATAGATTGGGAAAAGATCTTCACCAGCTCTACATCTGACAAAGGGCTAATATCTAAAATAAACAAACAAAAAACCTCAAGAAATTAAACAAAAACAAACCAAATAATCCAATAAAAATGTGGTACTGAACTGAACAGAATTCTCACAAGAGTAATCTCTAATGCCCAAGAAGCACTTGAAGAAATGCTCAGTGTCCTTAGTCATCAGTGAAATGCAAATAAAAATGACTCTGAGATTCCATCTTACATGCACCAGGATGGCTAAGTTCAGAAACTCGAGTGACAGCACATGTTGGCAATGATGTAGAGAAGGGAAATAGTCTTCTATTGCTGGTGGGAGTGCATACTTGTACCACCACTGTGGAAATTAATCTGGTGGTTTCTCAGAAAAGTAGGAATAGCTCTACCTCAAGACCCAACTATACGACTCCTGGCCATATACACAAAAGATTCTCTGCCATACCAGAAGGACACTTGCACAACTG
Source organism: Meriones unguiculatus (assembly GCF_030254825.1). Lineage (NCBI taxonomy): Eukaryota > Metazoa > Chordata > Mammalia > Rodentia > Muridae > Meriones > Meriones unguiculatus. The sequence continues at coordinate 122,076,966 of NC_083369.1, forward strand.
TGTCCATAACAACTTTTCTTGTTGTAGGCAGAAACTGGAAGCACCTCTGTCCCTCAGTTGAAGAATTGATAAAGAAAATGTATGTTTATACAATGGAATGTTACTCAGCTATTAAAAATAAGGACATCCCAAAATAAAAGAAAATCTGTTGGATATATTCGGGTATTGCTTCTCTAGTTAACTAATCCTGCTTGGATCTTTGGAGATGAAAGAGCAATACTTACACAAATATGTTTTCTCAAGAAAACAGATGAACTTCATTATCCTTGATTCTGTATCCATTGAGCACATGAGCTTTACTAGAAGCATTCAAAACAATTAATGAAGAATTTTGAAATGTGTTTTGTCACCATGTTGATGTACTAGCTTCAGAAATACTCTGAAAGACACGTTGATGTTGCTGATGCCATTGCTGATATATAAAAGTGGGACCACAGAAGAGTAAGCATTCTTTTTTGTATGAGGAAATCAACTGTCTTGGTCAGCTTGGGCTGCTGTGACAAATAACACTGGGCAGGTGGCTTCACCTATGCCTATGTGGGGGAAAGGGAGATAGATCTCTGTGGTATCTAATCTTAGAAAGAAAATCCTGCCCTATCCAACTCCCTCTTATGACATCAAGTCCTAAGTATCTCATGAATGCCCCATCTCCAAAGACCATGATTATGATGATTAGGGTTCCATTCAGTGAATTCTGAGGAATAGAGTAAGCACATAATTAGTCTATAACATCACTGAAGACTTAATGTGTCATACCCATGAACATGCATGCACACACCACACACACACACACACACACACATTATGCACACCAATGGAAAGATACACCAGGTTACAGACAGTATATTAATTCCTTTTGTCAAATACTGTATCCGTTCATTTTAATAGCAAGTAAACTGACTAGTTAATAAAGTATTAGTGATTAATCAAATAGTGAATTTTTGCTTTCATTGTCTTAGTGCTGGGATTGTAGCCAGTGTAAAAAGTCAAGGGCTCTGCCACTGAGCTATATCCCCAGCCTGACTTCTTATCTTACAAAACAAGGTGCAGGTGCATGCTAGTGTGGTTCCAGCAGTTCAGCATTTGGCAGATATTAAGGTCTTATGATTTTCTTGTCTTTTATAATAGTAGCAAGATAAGTCTACAGCTGCCTTTCTTGTCCTTCTACCCAGATTCCAGGCAGGAGAGAGAAAAACAGGGAGAGAGAGAGAGAGAGAGAGAGAGAAACAAGTTCCAGTTGAGTCCTTTAAGAGCTTCTCCTAAAGGCTGATGACTTTTGTAACGGGGCCCCAGACCTTAGCACAATTAACCCCATAATGAAAGAACCATTCAGACTGTAAAACTCAACATGTACACAGGACAGCCTGCCAAAACTAAAACAAAGGCCTAATCCATCAAAGTCCATATAGTTCTGGGAACATTTCAAAATGTACTAACCTTGCTTTTATCTTCTGTAGTTCTTCTTCTGGCTAACTGTTCTTGTTAACTGAAGTATGTCAACCCAGAATGTGGTTTTTGTGCTTAAAAGTTCACCCTGAAAATGGCTTAGGGCTATACTGCTATCCCAAATACCCAGTGTAGTCGTCACTGGCCAGGTAATAAAGACTTTCTATTGGCAAACAAACAAAAAACCACACACGAAGAAAGACATCAAGAAATGTACAGGGGTGTGGGGGCGGAGCCAAGATGGCGACTAGCACACACAGTCTCTGAGCGGTGGGATATCTGATCTTTTGAGTTGGTGAATGGAAGGACCCCTAACCCAGGAAAACCACGGTGAGGCTTTCTGAACAACAGGGAATATCGCAGGAGGTGAAAACTTTGGTCTCCGGTCACCCAGGGATTTGTTTGGGGAAGGAGAGAAACGATCCTTTGATCTTGCGGCACTCCCTTCCCCCAGACCTCCTTCCTCCTCCTCACAGCGGCACAGCGGACTCATCTTTCTCAGCGCAGACCTAACTGCCTGGGGTATACAGCCGCTGAGACGGAGCCCCAAGCACTTTAGCGGCAGACAAAAGCCAGCAGTACGTGCCCCGGAGTCCCAGATTCGCGCAGCGGCTGCACCATCCTCCCAGGGCGCGAATCTGCTAGACACCATACTAGCTCCACAGGATCGCCATCACTGACAGTACGGCCCGCCCAATCCCACAGTGACAGAGAATACGCTATATACTCACCAAAACCAGGCAGAAACGTCATACAACCTGGACACACCAGGCACTGGGCCTCCCAAGCTTGGAGAGCACAACGAAGAGATCCCAGGACTTCCCAGAAAGCATTGGGACTAGCAACCCAGTCTCCAGTTACAGCGGGACGTGGCAGCGGAGCAGCACTGAACTGGCAGGGCACCACAGCCCTCCAGTTTAAGACTAACCAGAGCCAAACCAGAGAACAGAGAGCCTGGTTACCCCATCCCTGCTGAAGTGACCACCCTGAAATCTCCAGCTGCAGCAAAACCTCAGAACCTGGCAGTGACAGCACACAGATCTGGCAGAGCACATCAAAGAAGCAGGGCCAAACCAGAGAGCAGAGAGCCCCGGATACCATGATCTCTGCCAAGAGACCTGCCTGTAAGTGAGTGCACCCTTGAGAATCTGCAGTTCCCCAGATCCTGGGTCCTTCTAAATCAGAAGCCAAGCATCGAACCCCCCTCCCACCCACATACCCACTTTGGGAAACAGAGGGGCACTAGGGACATTGAAGTTCCTGCCCTGTGGGCCTAATTGAGGAGTTAGGCAGTTAATGCCAGAAATTGGGCTGCGATCATCATTAGCGCCTGCGACATATACAGTGCAGAGCCCCTCCCACACACTCAAGGGTTCAATATTAGCCATCACTCTGTCCCTCGAGACACACATCCACGCACACTTACACACACAGACACACACACACACGTGCGCGCGCACACACGCTTGCATTTGCCCTGTTTGCACCTGAGTACTTTCCTCCCACAGGTACAACTAGTCCTCAGCACACGCTGAGAGTGCTCAGCTTCCTGAAGAACTCTCCAGACACCAGAGAGAGACAGCACCAGTCTGATCTGCAGAATCCAAAAACAAACAGGGAAGGTTTCAGATAAGCCAATGGCCAGGGATAGGAGAAAGAACACTTCCAACATAAATCAGGACATCATGACTTCATCAGCAAACCCCAAAATTGATGGATACTCCAATTCAGCAGAAGCACAGGAAAATGATTTTAAAGCCATGCTTGCCCAATTATTTGAGGCTCATAAGGAGGAAATGAACAAGTCTATCAAAGAGATGGCCAGTCAATTGGAGGCAAAGAAAGAAGAAATAGACAATATTCTTAGAGAAACACAGACAAACATAGTCAAACAAATAGATACACAAGTAGAGGAAAAATTAGTGGCATATAAAAAGGAAATGAAGAAAGAAATAGAGGCCATCGTAGAGAGACAGGAATCCAAATTCAAACACATGAAAGAAATGGTGCAAGGCATGAAAACAGAATTAGAATCAATAAAGAAAACACAAAATGAGAAAACCCTTAAGCTGGAGAACCTGGAGAAAAGATCAGGAACCACAAAAGTAAGCATCACCAACAGAATACAAGAGATGGAAGAGAGAATCTCTGGAGCTGAAGACACACTTGCAGAAATGGATACTTCTCTCAAAGAAAAAGTAAAATCAGAAAAGTTCCAATCACAAAACATCCAAGAAACCAAGGATGCTATGAAAAGAGAAAATCTAAGAATAATAGGAATTCATGAAAAAGAAGACTCCAGACTCCAAGGTCCAGAAAATATTTTCAAGAAAATCATAGAAGAAAATTTTCCCAACTTAAAGAAAGAGATGTCCATAAATATACAAGAGGCCTACAGAACTCCAAATAGACTAGACCAGAAAAGAAACACATCACGTCACATCATAGTCAAAACACTAAATCTACAGAACAAAGAAAAGATATTAAAAGCAGCAAGGGAAAAAGGCCAAGTAACATATGAAGGTAGACCTATCAGAACCACACCGGACTTCTCATCAGAAACTATGAAAGCCAGAAGGGCCTGGGCAAGTATCATGGAGACTCTAAGAGATCACAAATGTCAACCCAGACTACTATACCCTGCAAAGCTTTCAATCAACATAGATGGAGAAAACAAAATATTCCATGACAAAACTAAATTTACACAATATCTACACAGCAAACCATCCCTACAGAAGATACTAGAAGGAAAACTCCAACCCAATGAAAACAAATTCACCCAAGAAAACAGGGCATACAGATAAGATCCCAACAAAAATGAAAAGAAAACAAGCAATGAAACAGGGTTAGATCACCGACTCCATTACAAAAGGAACTAACATGCATTGGTCACTATTATCTATCAATATCAATGGACTCAACTCACCAATAAAAAGACACAGGCTAACAGAATGGTTAAGGAAACAGGATCCAACATTCTGTTGCATCCAAGAAACACACCTATGCAACAAAGATAAACACTACCTCAGAGTAAAGGGCTGGAAAACTGTTTTTCAAGCAAACGGTTCCAGAAAACAAGCTGGAGTAGCCATCCTAATATCTAATAAAATAGACTTTCAACCCAAGTTAATTACAAAAGATAAGGAGGGGCACTATATTCTCATCAAAGGAAAAATCCACCAAGAGGACATCACAATCTTGAATATCTATGCCCCAAATACAAGAGCACCGACATTCTTAAATGAAACATTATTAAAGCTTAAATCACACATTGATCCTAATACCTTAATAGTGGGAGATTTCAACATTCCACTCTCACCAAGGGACAGATCAACTAGACAGACACCAAATAGGGAAATAAAAGCACTCACAGAATCCCTAAATCAAATGGACCTAATAGACGTCTACAGATCGTTTCACCCAAGCTCAAAAGAGTACACCTTTTCAGCAAAACATGGAACCTTTTCCAAAATAGACCATATAGTGGGTCACAAAGCAAGCCTCAACAGATACAAAAGGATTGAAATAATCCCTTGTATACTATCTGACCACCATAGACTAAAGCTAGACATCAACAGCAATAGAAACAACAAAAAGCCGACACGCACATGGAAACTGAACAACTTACTACTCAATGACAGCTGGGTAAAGGAAGAAATAAAGAAAGAAATTAAAGACTTCCTAGAATTCAATGAAAAGGAAGGCACAACATACCCAAATTTATGGGACACATTGAAAGCAGTGCTCAGAGGAAAATTTATAGCACTAAGTGCCTGCAAGAAGAAATTTGTAACATCACATACAAACTTAATGGCCCAACTGAAAACCCTAGAAAAAAAAGAAGTAGATACACCCAAGAGGAGCAGACGGCTGGAAATAATCAAACTAAAGGCTGAAATCAATCAACTAGAAACAAATAAAACTATCCAAAGAATCAATGAAACAAAAAGCTGGTTCTTTGAGAAAATCAACAAGATAGACAAACCCTTAGTCAAACTAACTAAAAAGCAGAGAGAAACTATCCAGATCAGCAAAATCAGAAATGAAAATGGGGACATAACCACAGACACTGAGGAAATCCAAACAATTATTAGGTCATACTACAAAAGCCTATATGCCACACAATTTGAGAATCTAAATGAAATGTATAATTTTCTTGAAAGATTCCATCTACCAAAACTAAGTCAAGATCAGGTAGAAAGATTGAATAGTCCTATATCTCCCAAGGAAATCGAAGCAGTCATTAACAGTCTCCCCTCCAAAAAAAGCCCTGGACCAGATGGCTTCAGCGCAGAATTCTACAAGACCTTCAAAGAAGTGCTAACTCCAATTCTCCTCAAGCTATTCCACGAAATAGAAACAGAAGGAACACTACCAAACTCATTCTATGAAGCCACAGTCACCTTAATACCTAAACCACACAAAGACCCAACAAAAAAAGAGAACTTCAGGCCTATCTCTCTTATGAACATTGACGCAAAAATACTCAATAAAATACTTGCAAACCGAATCCAAGAACATATCAAAGATATCATCCACCATGACCAAGTAGGCTTCATTCCAGGCATGCAAGGGTGGATCAACATATGGAAATCCATCAATGTAATCCACTACATAAACAAACTGAAGGAGAAAAACCACATGATCATCTCCTTAGATGCTGAAAAAGCATTTGACAAAGTCCAACACCCATTCATGTTTAAAGTCTTGGAGAGATCAGGGATACAAGGCACATACCTAAAGATAGTAAGGGCAATATACAGCAAGCCTATAGCTAACATCAAACTCAATGGAAAGAAACTTAAATCAATCCCACTGAAATCAGGGACAAGACAAGGCTGTCCATTGTCCCCACATCTCTTCAACTTAGTACTTGAAGTCCTAGCCAGAGCAATAAGACAACTAAAGGAGATCAAGGGGATAAAAATCAGAAAGGAAGAGGTCAAAGTGTCACTATTTGCAGATGATATGATAGTACACATGAGCGACCCCAAAAATTCAACCAGAGAACTCCTTAAGCTGATAAACACCTTCAGCAAAGTGGCAGGATACAAAATCAACTCAAAAAAAATCAGAAGCCCTCCTATATACCAAAGACAAAAAGGCTGAGAAAGAAATTAGGGAAACAACACCCTTCACAATAGCCACTAATAACATAAAGTACCTTGGTGTAACTCTCACCAAGCAAGTGAAAGTCCTGTTTGTGAAAAACTTCAAGTCTCTGAAGAAAGAAATCAAAGAAGATATCAGAAGATGGAAAGATCTCCCGTGCTCATGGATTGGTAGGATTAACATTGTGAAAATGGCCATACTGCCAAAAGCAATCTACAGATTCAATGCAATTCCCATCAAAATACCAACTCAGATCTTCACAGACCTTGAAAAAAAGATTCTCAGCTTCATATGGAGAAACAAAAAACCCAGAATCTCCAAAACAATCCTGTACAACAACAGATCATCTGGAGGTATCTCCATCCCTGATCTCAAGCTGTACTACAGGGCAACAGTAATAAAAACTGCATGGTATTGGCATAGAAACAGAAAGGAGGATCAATGGAACCGCATTGAAGACCCAGAAATATATCCACACACCTATGAATACTTGATATTTGACAAAGAAGCCAAATCCATTCAATGGAAAAAAAGACAGCATCTTCAACAAATGGTGCTGGACCAACTGGATGTCTACATGCAGAAAAATGAAAATAGATCCATATTTATCACCCTGCACAAAACTAAAGTCAAAGTGGATCAAGGACCTCAACATAAAACCAGATACCCTAAATCAATTGGAAAAAAAAGTGGGAACAGCCTAGAACTCATTGGCACAGGAGACAACTTCCTGTACAGAACACCAACAGCACAGGCTCTAAGAGCAACAATCAATAAATGGGACCTCATGAAACTGAAAAGTTTCTGTAAAGCAAAGGATACCGTCATCAAAACAAAACGCCTGCCTACAGATTGGGAAAGAATCTTCACTAACCCTTTATCTGACAGAGAACTAATATCCAGTATATACAAAGAACTAAAGAAGCTGAAAAGCAGCAAACCAAGTAATCCAATTAAAAAATGGGGAACAGAGCTAAACAGAGAATTCACGACAGAGGAATATTGAATGGCAGAGAGGCACTTAAAGAAATGCTCATCCTTATTAGCCATCAAGGAAATGCAAATCAAAACGACCCTGAGATATCACCTTACACCCATCAGAATGGCCAAGATGAAAAACTCAAGCGATAACATATGCTGGAGAGGTTGTGGAGAAAGGGGAACCCTCCTCCACTGCTGGTGGGAATGTAAACTGGTACAACCACTCTGGAAAGCTATCTGGCGCTTTCTAAGCCAATTAGGAATAGTGTTTCCTCAAGACCCAGCTATACCACTGCTAGGTTTGTTCAAGTTTGTTCAAGTACCCAAAAGGGATACTTGCTCAACCATGTTTATAGCAGCTTTATTTGTAATAGCCAGAACCTGGAAACAACCCAGATGTCCATCAACGGAGGAATGGGTACAGAAATTGTGGTATTTTTACACAATGGAATACTACTCAGCAATCAAAAAGGAGGAAAGCATGAAATTTGCAGGCAAATGGTGGGACCTAGAAAAGATCATTCTGAGTGAAATATCCCAGAAGGAGAAAGACAAACACGGGATATACTCACTTATATAGACCTATAAGATATGATAAACATAATGAAATCTATACACCTAAAAAAGATAATCAATTGAGTGGACATGGGGTAAGATGATCAATCCTCCTTTAGAAAGACAGATGGGATGTGCATTGAACGTATGACAGGAGTCTACTGAGCGCATCTGAAAGACTCTAACTAGCAGTGTTTTCAAAGCAAAGACTCATGACCAAACCTTTGGCAGAGTACAGGGAATCATAAGAAAGAAGGGGAGTTAGTCTGTTGGGGAAAGGATAGGAGCTCCACAAGGACCAATATATATCTTTTCTGAGACTGACATTCAACCAAGGACCATGTATGGTTATAACCTAGAACCTCCACTCAGATGTAGCCTGTGGTAGCTCAGTAACCAATTGGTTTCCCAAAGTGAGGGGAACAAGGACTATTTCTAACAGGAACTCAATGACTGGCTCTTTGGTCTCCCCACCCCCGAAGGGAGGAGCAGTCCTGTTAGGCCACAGAGGAGGGCTTTGCAGCCAGTCCTGAAGATACCTGATAAAACAGGATCAGATGAATGGGGAGGAGGTCCCCCCTATCAGTGGACTTGGAAAGGGGCACGGTGGAGATGAGGGAGGGAGGGAGGGACTGGGAGGGAATGAGGGATCGGGACACGGCTGGGATACAGAGTTAATAAAATGTAACTGATAAAATAATAATAATAATAAAATAAAAAAGAATTAAATAAATAAATAAATAAAAGAAATGTACAGGAAAATGGATGGAACATATATATATATACACATATATATACATACATATACACATATATACATACATACATATGATATATATATACATATGTATATATACATACATTTATACATATATACATATATATATATATATATATATATATATATATATATATATATATATATCATCTTGTGTGAGGTGACCCAGACCCAGAAAGACACAAGGCATGTACTCACTTATAAGTGGATATTAGCCTTACGGTAAGGGGAACCATATTACATCCCACACACCCAAAGAAGCTAAGTAACAAAGAAGGCCCAAGGGAAGAAACTTGAATCTCACTCAGAAGGGGAAATAAAATAGACAAAGAAAGTGGATGGAGAGAGGGAACTAGGTGAGAGATGGGGTGGGGATCAGATGTGGGAAGAGGGGTTGCTGGGAGGGAGAATGGAAATCTGTGGGGAGACCTCTTTTGGATGAGCTGGAGACAAGAGGTAGATAAGGCTACAGTTAGCATATGGGGATGACCCTAGCTGAGATTTCAAGCATCAGGAGACATGGAGACTGATGTGGCTACCTCCTGTAGCCAGATGGGACTCTCATTGGAGGCAGGAGAACACCAAACTATCCACAAATCCTTCAACTTGAAATTTGTCCTGCCTACAAGATGTGCACGAATAAAGATGGAGCAGAGATTGATGGAATGGCAAACCAATGACTGGCCCAACTTGAAACCCATCCCATGGGAAAGAGCCTGACACCGTTAATGGTACTCTGCGATGCTTGCAGACAAGAGCCTAGCATAACTGTCTTCTGAGAGGCTTTATCCAGAAGCTGATGGGAATAGATGCAGAAACTCACAGCCAAACAATAGGCAGACCTTGGGAGTCTTGTGGAAGACTGAAAGGAAGGATTGAAGGAGCCTGAGGGGTCAAGCCCATCACAAGAAGACCTCTAGAGTAAACTAACCTGGGCCCACGGGAGACTCACACAAACTGAACCACCAATGAAAGACCATGCATGGGTTTGACCTAGGACCCACGCACATATGTGTCAGATGTGTAGCTTGGTCATCGTGTGGGTCCCCTAACAATTGGAACAGGTCTGTCTCTGAATGTGTTGCCAGGTTTGGATCCCTCTCCCATAGCTGCGATGCCTTGTGTAGCCTCAGTGGGAGAGGATTTCCTTAGTGCTGTTGGGACTAGATGTGCCATGGAGGGTTGGTACCAATGGGGGTCCTCCTGGGGAATAGTGGGAGGGGTTGTATGGGTGAGACTAGGAGGAGAGAAGGGAGAGGGCTGTCATCAGGTTTCTAAAATAAATAAATAAGCAAACAAACAAATAAATAAATAAATGCAAAAAAGCACAAAATGCACTAAATCAATGAAAAAAAAAAAAAACAATGCCAAAGTCAGGCCTGTAATTACATCTACAATGGTAGAGAAATCAGCATAATACAAGGTTAATCTTTCCACAGTGCATTATATTCTTTTATAAGTTTTTATTATGTATATAAGTGTTTGGCCTGCATATATGTGTCTTGAGTACATGCCTAGTGTCCATGGAACCCAGTCAAAGGCATCAGATCCTCTGGATCTGGAGTTACAGTTTCTGATCTGTCATGAGCATGGTAGGATGGCCATGTGTAAAGATGAGAAAAAAGAAAAATAAACCAAGGTCTGTCATGTACATTGGGTTACCAAGGGTGTAAGTTGGTCAGAATTAATATTAACACATCTCTCAAAGTTCTGCTGCAAGACTTGATATTTAGATATGGTAAAACTTTAAAATATTCTTTTTACAGAGACATTCAAATCCTGTCTTGAATATGAAGAAAATGTATGGATCAGCTGACAAGAGAGATAGAGACAACTAAAACATATGAGGATATTGTTGTCTTAAAGTTCCATGAAGGAATAAAATTTTGTCACTTTATTCTTTTTTATTTATAATTATTACAATATATTCACTTTGTTTTTAAATGCTTGTTTGTTTGTTTGTTTATTTATTTATTTATTATTGCAATTTATGCAGTTTGTATCCTGGCTGTGGCCCCCTCCCTCGTCTCCTTTAAATCCCACACTCTCTCCCTCTTCTTCCCTTATTCCCCTCACCTAGTCCACTGATAGGGGAGGTCCTCCGCACCCTTCCATCTGACCCTAGCCTATCATGTCTCATCAGGACTGGCTGCATCATCTTCCTCTCTGGCCTCATAAGGCTGCACCTACCAGGGGGAGGTGATCAGAGAGTCTGCCACTGAGTTCATGCCAGACGACAGCCTTTGTACCCCTTACTAGGGAACCCACTTGGAGACTGAGTCCATGGGCTACATCTGAGCAGGGGTTTTAGGTCTTTTCAGTCTTAGTTGGGGTATCTTCCTCTTTAGGGTCCCAAAGGATCAGGTTTTATGGCTCTGTTGGTATCCTTTTTGGAGCTCCTGTCCACTCCAGGTCCTTCTATCTCCCCCTACTTTCAAAAGATTCCCTGCACTTTGTCCCAAATTTGGCTTTGAGTCTCAGGCTCTACTTTGATACACTGATCTTTGATACTCTGAGTCTTTCAGAGGCCCTCTGCAGTAGGCTCCTGTCCTGTTCCCTGTTTTCTCCCTCTTCTAATGTCTATCACATTTGTCCTTTTGAATGAGAATTGAGAATCTTCCCTAGGGACTTCCTTTGTTGTTTAGCCTATTTAGGAGAATAAATTTTAGTATGTTTATACACTATTATGTGGCTAATATCTACTTATGAGAGTATATACCCTGTGTGTCTTTCTGCTTCTGGGTTACCTCACTCAGTGTGATCTTTTTCTAGTGTGATCTTTTCCATAATTTGCATACAAATTTTATGATTTCCTTACTTTAAATAGTTTAGCAGTATTCCATTGTGCAAATATAACACAATTTCTGTTCCCATTCTTCAGTTGAGGGACATGTAGGTGGTTTCCAGATTCTGGCTATTACAAATAGAGCTGCTACAGACATGGCTGAGCAAATGTCCTTGTTGTATCCTTGTTGTTTGTAGCATATCTTTGGTACATGTTTAGGAGAGATATAGCTGGATCTTGAGGTAGCACTATTCCTAATTTTCTGAGAAAGCACCAGATTGATTTCCAAAGTGGTTGTACAAGTTTACATTTCCACTAGCAGTAGAGGAGGGTTCCCCTTTCTGTACAACCTCTCCAGCATGTGTTGTCACTTGAGTCTTATTATCTTAACCATTCTGATGGGTGTAAGGTGAAATCTCAGGGTCGTTTTGATTTGCATCTCTCTGATGACTAAGGACATTGCGCATTTCTTTAAGTGTTTCTCTGCCATTCTCCACATCCTCTCCAGTATGTGCTGTCAATTGAGTTTTTGATCTTAGCTATTTTCATGGGCATAAGGTGAAATTTCAGGGTTGTTTAGATTTGCATTTCTCTGAGGCTAGGGATGTTGAGCATTTCTTTAAGTGTTTCTCTGACATTCCATATTCTTGTACTGAGAAGTCTCTGTTTAGCTCTGTACCCCATTTTTTAATTGGATTATTTGGTTTGTTGGTGTTTAACTTCTTAAGTTCTTTATATATTCTTGGTATTAGCCCTCTGTCAGATATAGGGTTGGGGAAGATCCTTTCCCAGTCTGTAGGCTGTCATTTTGTTCTGAAGACAGTGTCCTTTGTTTTACAGAAGCTTTTCAGTTTCATGAGGTCCCATTTATTGATTGTTGATCTTAGAGCCTGTGCTGTTGGTTTTCTGTTCAGGAAGTTGTCTCCTATGCCAATGAGGTCAAGGCTCTTGTGACACTTTTCTTCTAACAGGCTTAGTGTGTCTGGTTTTATGTTGAGGTCTTTGATCCACTTAGAATTTAGTATTGTGCAGGGTGATAAATACGGTCCTATTTGCAATTTTTTTACATGTAGGCATTCATCTTCTGATATCTTCTTCAATTTCTTTCTTCAGAGACTTGAACATTTTTTCAAACAGGTCTTTCACTTGCTTGGTTAGAGTCACACCAAGGTACTTTATGTCATTTGTGGCTATTGTGAAAGGTGTTGTTTCCCTAATTTCATTCTCAGCTCTTTTGTCTTTTGTATACAAGAGGGCTAATGAATTTTTTTTTTTTTAGTTAATTGTGTATCCAACCACTTGACTGAGGGCGTTTATCAGCTGAAGGAGTTACCTGGTAGAATTCTTGGAGGTCACGCATGTATACTATCATATCATCTGCAAATAGTGATTTTGACTTCTTCCTTTCTGATTTGTAATCCTTTGATCCCCTTTAGTTGTCTTATTTCTCTAACTAGGACATCAAGTACTATGTTCAAGTTATGGAGAGTGGGTAGCTTTGCCTTGTTATGTCCCCCTTTTCATTTCTGATTTTGCTGATTTGGATAACTTCTCTCTGCTTTTTAGTTAGTTTGGCTAAGAGTTTGTCTATCTTGTTGATTTTTTTTTTTTTCAAAGAACTACCTCTTGGTTTCATTGATTCTTTGAATTGTTTTCTTTGTTTCTAATTTATTGAGTTCTGCGCTGAGTTTGATTATTTCCAGTTGTCTACTCCTCTTAGGTGTGTCTGCTCCTTTTTTTTTTTTTCTAGGCCTTTTAGGTGTGCCATGAAGTTGTTTCTATGAGGTGTCTCAAACTTCTTTCTGAAAGTACTTTATGCTATGAACTTTCAGCGCTTTCATTGTGTCCCATAAGTTTGGGTAGGTTGTGCCTTCATTTTCATTAAATTTTAAGCAGTCCCTAATTTCTTTTTTTATTTCTTCCCCGACCCAGCTGTCACTGAGTACAGAGTTGTTTAATTTACACGTGTGTGTAGGGTTTTTGTTATTTCTGTTGTTGTTGAGTTCTAGTTGTTTTTTTTCTTCAAATTTTATTTTTAATTATATTTTTTACATAGTTTATAAAGTAGGTAGGCTTCCATAAAGCTTTTCATATATTCTTAGTTTGGATTAAGCCTTTCTCTTAACCCCGTCTTGACTTAAACCTTTCTACCCTCTATATTACTCCTCTACATTCTTATCATATATGTTGAGTTCTAGTTTTAGGTCATGGTAGTATGAGAGGATACAAGGGATTATTTCAGTCTTCTTACATCTGTTGAGGCCTGCTTTGTGCCCGACTACATGGTCAATTTTGGAGAAGGTTCCATGAGGTTCTGAGAAGAAGGTCTACTCTTTTTAGTTTTGGTGAAAAGTTTTGTAGACATCTATTAGGTCCATTTGATTTAGGATCTCTTTAAGTGTCATTGTTTCCCTATTTAGTTTCTGTCTAGATGATCTGTCCCTTGGTGAGAATGGAGTGTTGAAGTCTCCCACTATTAAGGTATTGGGATCAATGTGTGATTTGAGCTTTAATGTTTCTTTTATGAATGCAGGTGTTCTCATATTTGGGGCATAGATGTTCAGGATTGTTATGTCCTTCTGGTGAATTATTCCTTTGATGAGAATGAAGTGTCCTTCCTCATCCTTTTTTGATTAATTTTGGTTGAAAGTAATTTTTTTTAGACATTAGGATGGCTACTCCAGCTTGTTTTCTGGGTCTGTTTGATTGAAAAGCCTGTTTCCAGCCCTTTACTCTGAGGTAGTGTTTGTTTTTGTTACAGAGGTGTATTTCTTGGATGCAGCAGAATATTGGATCCTGTTTCTGCAACCATTCTGTTAGTCTGTGTTTTTTTTATTGGAGAGTTGAATCCATTGGTGTTGACAGATAATAGTGACCAATGAATGTTAGTTCCTTTTATTGTGGAGTTGGTGGTGATCATGTGTTTCTGTGTTTATTTTCTTTTAATTTTTGTTGTGAAGTTATCTAAATCCTGTGTTTTCTTGGGTGTAGTTGTTTTTGTTGGATTGGCATTTTCCTTCTAGTATATTCGGTAGGGCTGTGTAGATATTGTTTAAGTTTAGTTTTGGCATGGAATCTTTTGTTTTCTCCATCTATGTTGATTGAAAGCTTTGCTGGGTATAGCAGTCTAGGTTGGCATCCTTGGTCTCTTAAAATCTGCATGACATCTCCTCAGGCCCTTCTGGCTTTCATAGTTTATGTTGTGATATCTGGTGTGATTCTCATAGGTCTACCTTTGTATGTTACTTGGTCTTTTTCCCTGCTGCTTTTAAGATTTTGTTGTTGTTGTTGTTCTGTAGATTTAGTGTTTTGACTATAATGTGACATGAGGCATTTCTTTTCTGGTCTAGTCAATCTGATGCTCTGTAAGCCTCTGGTATGTTTATGGCATCTCTTTCTTTAAGTAGGGAAAATTTTCTTCTGTGATTTTCTTGAAAATATTTTTCTGCACCTTAGATCCTAGACTCTTCTTTTTTGTCTATTTTTATTATTGTTAAGTTTTGTCTTTTTATGGAGTCCTTGATTTCTTGAAGGTTTTGTTTCAGGAAGTATTCTGATTTTGTGTCTTTTTTGAGAGATGTATTGATTTCTTCAATTTTGTCTTCAGCGCCCAAGATTTTCTCTTCTATATCTTGAATTCTGTTGGTAATGCTTACCTCTGTGGTTTCTGATCTCTTCACTAGTTTTTTCATCTTCAGGAGTTTCTCTGTTTGTATTTTATTTATTAATATTCAAATTCTGTTTTCATGTCTTGCACCATTTCCTTTATCTGTTAGAATGTGGATTTATGTCTTTCCATTATGGCCTCTATTTTTTTTGTTTCCTCTCTATATGTTCCTCTACATGTGCCTTTATTTGATTGACTGTATTTGCCTGTATTTCTTTGAGAACTTTGTTCATTTCTTTTTTATATGCCTCTAATATCTGGATAAGCATAGATTTGAACTCATTTTCCTGTGTGTCCAATGAATTAAAATATCCATTGATTTTGGGCTTTGCTGGTGAAACCATGATATCCTGATTTTTGTTGGATGTGTTCTCACGCTGGCCTCTAGCCATCTGTTTATGTGTAACCTTCGCTGTTCGTTCCTGGAGCCTGTTCTACAGACTGGTCTGTCTGCCTCTGGAGTCTGGAGTATTCTTCAGGAAGATGAGCGAGGTCTGTCAGTTTGAGAGTGGATGTTGGTGTTTCAGCTCTAGCTAAGGGAGGAAGGTTGTAGGTATATATGCACAAGTGCAGGAGTGTGCATGGCAGTGTGCCCTGATGCTAGAGTGTATAGATACCTGGAAGGGTGGAGCATAAGTGCAGGTCAGGGTGCTGGCATGGTTCATGGGAACAATGTGCATGTGCAGGTTCTCTGAATGCCTCAGTGTCCCATAGGCCTGTTGTACTATCCTTCAGGTACTCAGATCTGTCTGGGTTGTACTGTCTTGACTCCAGGAATTGTTTGCTTGGACTCCACTAAGAGACCAAAAGAACAGGGGCTTCATTGTTGAGATGGCTGTCTCAGGGATCCCTATGTTACCCATAGTGGTGGTGTGGATTAGAGGTATCTGATGTCTAGCTGCTAGAGTAGAGGGACCCTAGATCTGGGGCTCTGCATGCACTCACTTGAAGTCATACTCACTCACTTGCAGGCCTATAAGGAATGCACAGGGTTCCCCCCAACCCCTTTCTCTACTCTCTGATTTGGGCTCGAAGGGGCAAATGTAAGTGTCAGAGATCAGTCAGTGATGTCCTCTGTTTTGACCCTATGCAGGGAGGCCCTCAGTTGTGGCCTCCTCCACTGTCTCTGTCACTGAGCTAGGAGGCATGTACAGCAGCTGCCTTGCTGTCTCAGTCCCAGAGCAGGGAAGCCCATGCTTCGGGCAGTGGTAGCTGCCTGCTGCAGCAGCTGGGCAGGGAGGCCAGTGCCTGAAACCAAACTTTCCCCGCTCAAAGGTTGCCCCTCTCGCCCAGGAAGCCTCAGTATTGGTGCTCTGGCTTTAGCAGCTCCTCCACTCACCTGTTTTGGAGTTTCAGATCTTCTGCCCCTCAGATATGGTGTGCGCTGGTTGCTACAATCTTTGAGCCCAAAGGATAGGAACTTTGTCACTTTTAATAGCCATCTGTCTATAACTTTATCTAGAGTAGATGCAAATTAATTTTTACCAAATAATGCAATGTACGTACTTCAAAAGGCTTTAAGTAAAAATTTAATTTATTCATTATGACAATTTCATACATGTATACACTATACTTTGATTATATCTTCTGTCTACCCTCATTGTTATACTCTCCTTCCCACTTCTATCATTACTAAGTTAACAGTGCCCCTTCGACTTTCATGTCTTTAAAATAATCTAGATTCTGCCCCTGAGAAAAGACATGATATTAGTTTTTTTCTGAGTCTGGATAGTTTCGCTTAGCAGTGATCTTCGGTTCCATCAAGTTTTCTGTAACTGCACAATTTTGTTCTTTTATGGCTGACTAAAACTCCATTGAATACACATTTCACATTTTTTTTGCCTATTCATCCACCAATGTACACATGGACTGCTTCTATGACTTGACTGATCTGACTAGCAACACAGCAATGACTGTGTGAACTGCTTTTCATCATTTTCAATTTAGTTAAATTTATACCATCCAGCCAGAGATGATAATTATGATGGACCTTTAACGAGGCTTCTTTGAGCTACCTACTGCTCCCTATTTATTAAATTTTTTCAGAGTCTCCATGTGGAATCAGTATAGCTATTATGCTCATGACATAGATGAGACAACTGATTTTCAAACATTTTAAAGTTTGTCAAATGCTTAACTATCCCCACGTATGGGTGCTGGGCCAATCAAGGTCTTATTTCAAGGGCATTAACTCTAGGTGTAGTTCTATTCCAAGGGACCTGGAGAAATAAAAATACATTCAAATGGATATTTTGGTTAAAATGAATGTTAGGGTTAAAATAGCAAGGCTGGGAACACCAAGGAAAGTAGCTGGGTATGAGAGAGCCAAGGTGACTATAGAGGACGGTCAAGTCTCTGGGAAAACAATTAGGTAGTCAACAGGCCCTGATTATCTTCTGTCCCCCTGAAAACATATGCAAGTCCCTGTTGTCCTTTTTCATATTCTCACACCCAATGCAAATGATTACAACAGAATTAATAGTGCACAATGATAGCTTTTAACAAAGACTCAATTTATTCCAGAAAGGAAAGTGTCTTAGATTGTCCCCATGGTCAAGGAGCTCAATATAAAATAAGAAATAAAGAAGCACCTATATCTTGGTAGCTGTGCTAGGAGTTACCTCCCCATAGGCAGTACACACAAGTGTCCATGATAAATTACAATCACATAAATGTGCAAACAAAGCAAGTATCGCTTAATTAACAGCTAGTAGACCTCCCTGAGGTTTGAAGCTAGTAGACCTAGCAAGGGCCAATGACTGGCAAAACAAGCCACAATAATGAAAAAAAAAAAAAAACTGAGCAAGGGTGAATATGATATGTAACCCCTCTCCTTGCCTGAATAAACAACACATGACCAGCAAGTAATCATCTCCCTGGTTATATTAAAGGAACATACACCACACATGGTGCTTCCCAATGGTCTGCCCAGCAATATATCCAGAGAATTAGACAAACTTAAGAAAAAATTCACTGTCTTTGCCTAGTTTCTGCTAGAAGTCTTAGAAATTTCTCCTAGACCAGCTGCTTCAACATTTCAGGTCCCTTTCCACTATGGGAATATATTTTTCTGTTCTTTCATAATAATGCTCTCATTCACTTTGCTTATTTCCACATGTGTCTGCATCATTAAACATCATCAGTGTAAGATAGTGAACTTTAGAGCCACCATCTCAGATTGACTGTTGGTGATGATTGTCTGACATCTTAGTCCTTAAGGTAGAGCATATCTGGACTGACCCTTTTTAGCTCTCCAGAATCTACATCAGGTACACAAACATGCAATCTGTTGAGGACTGAATATATGTAAGAGAGAGACAGGGTAAATTAACTGTCTGACTGCTCGAACTGAGACATAGATCTTTTGACCTTAGTGACCCTGTATTCAGGCCTATATGCTTATGCTACAGTCCAGACTACTTGAAGATGATGGGTCATAGAATGCTTAGGTACGTCAGTATATGAGCCCAAACTTTTTCTGTCTTTGTATGTGTTCATATGTAATTCCATTTATACACAGCCATAATACACAGCCCTGCCATCTTTAGAATTTTTTGTAGGTTACTTTCTCTCTACATCCCTTTCTCTACGTGTTTCAGTTCTGTGTATTTCAAAGCTTGTGAAAAAAAAAAAAGATGCCCAGTCTCTACGTCCTTCTTCATAGTACCTACATTACTGTTTGTTCCTTAGTAAACTTTCCACTTTCACCTTGCATCATAGTAAGTTTCTCTTGTTTTTACTGTTTTATGTGTGCGTGTGTGTGAGAGAGAGAAAGACAGAGACAAAGACAGAGAGACAGAGAAATGTTGATTTCTAGACTTGTTCTCGATCACACTATCACACTTCCACTTCATTATTTTAACTAAGCCCAGAGTTTGCCCATAGAGATAGTCTTACTAGCCAACGCGCTATCTGTCTCCTCCTTTCAAGGATGGAATTACAGGCAGGATGCTATGCCCACCTGGAATATTCATGGATTCTGGGGATTTGAATTCTATATGAATTCTGGGCCCTCTTGATCACAACGTAAGGACTTTACCTGCTCAGTCATCACTCCAGACCTTGTTTTTTGTTTGTGTGTTTGAGAAAGGGTGGCATTGTGAATCCATACCTGGTCTTTGAATACTTATTTCCGTCTCTCAGCCTTCCCAGTGCTAGGATTTCAGACATGGACAACTACATCCAGACATTTGCTAGTTATTTTTATATGATGTCAACTCTTACAACACTTTAATTTTGTAATTGTCTCTTTGTTTTTCCAAATAAAAATAATGGGAGGCACTTGGTAAATGCACAATGAACTAAAACTGAGAAGTCTGAGCACTTGATGTTGCTGTATATCTGGAGTGTTGCTATTATAATAACATGGGTGAGTAGACTAACCTTGAATTTCAATACTAAAATTAATTCTGATCATGTCTCTGTCTTGATGAATATCCATGTTAGAGTTCCTCACTGTGAATATCATTTTTCAGTGTGTGACCAGCTGATCCCTCTGCATTCCCTAGACCCTTTCAAAGATGAAAACACTCAAATCTGTAATCACAATCAAAAGACATCATTAGCCTTTTGTACATGTTGGTATTTCACCTGCTCCTACCTTGGCAGAAGTCAAGGCAATGGCAGCAACCATTCTAGTTTGTCATTGTGTTCATTGCCACCATGCAAGTAGAATTTTTAAAGTTCATTTGTGCATAATATTGTCCTTCACAAAGTGGTAAATTTCAGATTTATTAAATCTTGACCCCTAAATACACATGCTTAACATTCTGTTTTATAAAATTGAAACAACACACAATGCAGTTTGTTGCCTACTGAAATCTGACAGGGCCTTGAGGAAACATACCTGTGTGAGTATATTGTGAGCTTCAACAGTTGAACAATATCTTACCCGGAAGAGCCAGGCTTGGATATTCTATAGACAGTTTATCCAAAATGAATTAAGTGACCTGTCATTTCCAGAAAAAAAAAAAAAAAAACAAAACCTGAGGGTAATCTTTTTAACAATGAAAAATATTTGTGCATTCAAGTGCAAATTAGTTTTGGAAAACCTACATCTACAACTGTGTGCCTGACACATTTCATAAGCAAAAGACTTTTCTGAGGACATCAAAGGAAATTTTAATCAATATGGGTTTTGGATATTATCTATAATATAATGTAATTCAGATGTAACATTGTACCTAACTTTTTAGAAAGCACCTCTGATTAAATGCTAGTGTGTTAGCCAAGAAGAGCTTTTCTAAGTACCTGAGACATCTGTTATATGACCTCTACCTCTTCCAATGGTATATCTTTCTGCAACTGAGTTTTCTTTATATGTTTCAACAGGAACAATAAATTACAACCCTCTGAATGCAGAGAGATAAGAATGAGGCATTTTAAGATTTATCCACACTTTCAAGATATCCATAAACCTAAAGCAAGTTTTTATTCCTAACTATTTTTGCTTTGGGTTAGATTTTCATTAAAAATGTTAGTGTGTGCCAGGCATGGTGGTGTACGCCTTTGATCCCAGCACTTAGGAGGCAAAGGAAGGCAGATATCTGTGAGCTCAAGGCCAGCCTGGTCTGCAAAGTGGATCGAGGGCAGCCAAGGCTACACAGAGAGACCCTGTTTTGAAAAGAAAACAAAATGTTAGCATGTATTTTTTTCTCTATTTTTGTGTGCGTGCCTGTTGGTGTGTGTGCACCTATGTGTACACAGTGTGTATAGAAACTAGAAGACAAACTTTTTGCAGTTTTTTTATGTGCCAGGCAGGTTTTTTGTTTGTTTGTTTGTTTGTTTGTTTGTTTTTGTGATGCAGTCTTTTGTGGGCTTAGGACTTTTCAAGTTGCCTAAGCTGGATGGCCAGTGAGAAAGACAGAGCTACCTGTGTGTGCCTCCCCTATATTGGCATTTCAAGTACACAGTTATGCCCAACTTGTTTTCCTTCATGTGAATTACGATCTCTGTGTTTGTAAGGCATTCACTCTGGACAGAATCAGCTGTCAGTCCAGCCCTGGATTTGTATTTTACAAGCCAACAAATCAAAACAAACAAAAAAACCCGGTAATACAATATGTCAAAATGAAACAAAGAGCCCATAAAACATGGAATTTACTTTGTGTTGGCCAACATTTCCGGGGCTTGAGGTTCTACACCTGACACTCCATTGGGGAAAAAAAGTGATTTTCTCTTTGATAGTAGATTATCAACTGCAAATATCTCCTTGGTTAAGGATGGGATCCTGTGTCCACTTCCACCACTCAGTGCTGGAACCCTGTGTGTCTTGAACCTTCAAAGGTCTTGTTCCTGCTACCGCAGCTTTTGTAAATTCATTTGTGTATCAGTCATATTGTGTCTGGAAAGCACTGTGTCCTTGAAGTTATTCATAATGTCTGACTCTTATAGTCTTTCCACCTCCTCTTTTGCATAGGTCCTTTATGCTTATGGGGAGAGGTTTATTGAAGACATCCAGTTTAGGATAGATTGCAAGCTACATACTTACTGTTTTTCTACATGTTGTCCAGTTGTGAGTCTCTGTGATAATTATCATGTGTTGCAAGAAGATTTTCTGATGAGTATTGAACAAGGCACTAACCTATAGGTATAGCAATGTCACGAGGAGTCATTTATTGCTCTTTTTAGCAGATAATAGTCCTGGGCTTTCCCACAGGGCCCATGAACTATCTAGTTTCATGTTACTGGCCATGTGAGAAATATCAGCTATGAGTTCCATTTCATGGAGTGGGCCTTAAATCCAGGATATAAGTAGTTGGTTACTCTCATAAACTTTGTTCCACTATTGCACTAGGATATCTTGCAGGCAGGTCACTGTTGTTGGTCACAGGGCCTGTAGCAGGTGATGTTGATGATTCCCTTTCTCCGCTGGTACCATGCAAAGTACATTCCAGCACCATAAATGTTAATCAGTAGGGATGAAGCATTTAGTTGATTACCAGTTACTTATGTTTGATGACATAAGTAAGAGGTTTTTTTGTTTTGTTTTGTTTTTGTTTTTTTCCTCTCAGCAATAGGGTCTTACCACCAGGTTTTAGAGAGCCAAGAGATTTGGCAATAGCCTGTGCTGCTTGAGGGCAGTCCATGAGACCACTTTGGCCAATAATTCAATAATATGTAACCTGTTCCTGGCACTGGAGAATATACTTGGTGGCATTAGATACCTAGTTATGGCATTGTCTCTCCATTATTTGGTGACTCTGTTTAGATTCTTTTCATACATGTATATATTTTAGGAAGCTTCTCCAGCAGTAAGTTTTCATATTTTTTTCAAATGGCCTTAGTATTAGTTGCCCCTCCTCATATTTCCTCCTTTACCCTTCTTTATCTCCCACCCCCTCCCTATTTATTTTTTCTATTCTATTTTCTCCTCATCTCTCCATAACACTATGTTCTATAACCTCTTCCTTGGTATATCCTCTTATTCCTGCTCCTCGTATCCTAGTAGGTGCCTAATATTTGTGAATAATCAGTTTTACCACATATACTGCCAGAAGCTTAAAAGCTAACATCTACACATAAAATAAAACATTCAATATTTTTGTTTTTGTCTCTGCGTTATTACACTAAGGGTGATTTTTTTCTAGCTCTATTTATCTAAAAATTTTATACTTTATTTTTTCTTAATAGCTGAATAATATTTCATTGTACAAATTATCACATTTTTATTTATCCATTCATCCATTGATGTACATCTAGGCTGCTCCAATTTCTAGCAATTATTAATAGAACAGCAATGAACATGGATGAACAAGTAACTTTGTAGTAGGATGTAGAGTCCTTTGGATATATGTCTAAGAATAGCATATCTGGATCTTCAGGAAGATCTATTTCCCTCTTCCTGAGGAACTGCCACACTGATTTCCATAGCATCTGTACAAGTTTGCACTCCCACCACCAATGAAGGAGCATTCCCCTTTTCCCACATCCTTGTCGCTATGTGCTGTCATTTGTTTTATTGATTTTGATCATTCTTATGGGGATAAGATAGAAATCAAAGTAGATTTAATTTTTACTCCCTTTTTGTGGAGTTTTGAGGGGTGTAAGGGAAATATAAAGTTGAGTAAGTATGGGGGTAGAGAGGATCTGAGAGGAGTTGTGGGAGGGGGAAACATGATCAAATATATACTGTATAAATATTTTTAAGTAAACAAAAGGAGTATGTGGTGTTCATGCATAAATTTAAATACAGCAAATGCTGATAGAAAGCATCCACATAAAGAGAAACTAAAAAGACAGATAGTTAATCAATAATTTGAGAATCAATATTTTAAGGGTAGGGAGATCATATTTTTACCATAATGCTTCTGCTCTGTTCTGGGTTCAGGCTGTAATCCTGTCTCTTTTCATGATCCAGTATAAATGGTTTACATTCAGCCCTTGCATTTCTTTTTTTAATAAGAATATAATTTATTCAGTTTACATCCTGACTGCAGCCCCTCCCTCCTCTCCTCCCAGTCCCATCCTCCCACCCTCTTCCCCCTTTCCCTAATCCCTTACACTTCTACATTTTTATGTGCATACAGTCTTTGCAAATGCTAACTTACTTACATGTGTGTCTCTTTCCTCTCATCTTTGACCCTATACTTGACTGCTACATATCCAGCCTTTAGATTTCACATCTGTGCAAATTTTATATCACCATGTAATAAATTACTACAAATTCAATAGTTTATTATGGCATAAATTTATGATCTTATGTATATATGAACTGGAAGTCCAGGGAGCTCAGATCATTTTTCTGCTGGAAAGTTTTGCAAGAATGGAAGCAGCTATTTAAAGGGCTATGTTCCTTTCTGGAGGTTTGGTGGAGAACCTACCTCTGGATTCATCCAGGTTGTTGTCTGAACTCACTTCTTTTTTTTTTTTTTTTAACTTGTGAAAGAATTTTATTGTGTTTAAGGTTCTAGAGGGTTAGAGTCAATAATGGAGAATAAAGCTATGGCAACAGGAACTAATCAGAGCTCACATCTCTAGCCACAAACAGAAAGCAGAGAGGGCAGACAGGGAATGACAGGAGTGTTTGGAAACCACAAAGGCTGTCCTAGTAACACACCTCCTTCAAGAAGACCACACATCCAAGTACTTACTCATGGGAGCCAAACACTCCACTTTGGGATGTGGACCATTTATATTCTAACCACCACTGAAGATACATGAAAGATTATTGTAAGGTTTTACATATTAAAGATTATTGTAAGGTTTATATAATATTAAAGATTATTAATATTATAATCTTTATAATATTTAAAGATTATTGTAAGGTTTGTATGTTTTCTGTTCCTTCCTCAATACACCTGTTCAATAAGTTTGAAACATTGTCATTCAAATTTCTATGTTAAAGATACATATAATGCTATAAAATTTTTCTTTTTTTTTTTTTTCAATGCAGTTTATTCAGGAACCTTGAACAATCCTCGGACCCCGGGGAAAGCCAGCCCACAGCTTAAATAGCCTCTGGGTAGCCAACCCAGGCGTGCCATGGGGGCAATGCAGATAGGTCCACATACATGGAAGCAAGCCAGATCCTCGGCCTTAGCCAAATGTGGAGTTGTTCATGACAGAGAGCACTCAGCATCGGGAAGGTGGAAGGCGGAAACCAGCTCCATCTTTAAGGCATAGCATTCCGCAGCTCTCTACAGTTCCCCCTTTTTGTTTTAGACGCATCAGGCAAGAGTAGAGGTCTGATCTCTGATATTAGAAATAAATTGGGACTTTGTACAGATGTTCATTTAGGTGTCATCCACCCAAAGAGCATCAGACCCGTCTGATACCTTTTCCTCAGAGGCGGGACCTGGGGCATCAACCCGCATGCAATCAGACATGCTCTTCTCTGGGTCGAAAGCGGCTGACCCTGAGTGCAGTGCTTAGCCTCGCATCCTGAGCGTATCATTTTAGCTTTGAACTCACTTCTATTCAGGCAAGAGAATGGGAGTTTTATTTCATTTGTGGTTATTAAGTAAGAGCCATTCTCAGTTTCTCCACCCTCCTAATTCTTGCCCATATGATCTTTTCCAACTCCACGTTACCAACAGTGGATCAAATCCCTCCTATGTGTCAGATCTCTCCAAATTCTACTGTAAGATCTCTTCTACAGCCAGAAAAGGCTCTCTGATTTTAAGGGCTCATGTGATTCATTAATTTGGTGTCAATTGGATAAGCAAAGATTGGTGCCTTTGTTAAGATCTGTAATACTTACTGCACCTGCAAAAGTCCAGTTCCCACACAGTGCGATATATTTGCAGGTTCTTGCATCAGGGGACTAGTTGGTGGGTACAAGTGGTATCTCAAACTCCAGAGATTTTTCTGACTTCTCTTTCTAGTGGGAAAGGAGCACCCATCCTTTCCTACCTTTTTACATTTTGTGTGTGACAGTATGCTGGTGGGATAGCCAAGTCTTTCTTTCCCTTTCTCTCGGGGACCTTCCTGCCTTGCCACTCATTTGAGTTGTCTCACCACTATGCATGATTATGTGAACAAGCTCTTTTCAGTTGTCTGTAAACAAAAATGAGATGTGCAAAAAATATTGTTTGTATGATCTGATAAAGGGTTTCCTCTCTTCTCTCCTCACATGGCAACCACACTAGTAACCTTAGTTGAGCATGCCAAATAAATTAATATTCTGTGAGATGATAGCATAACGATATGAAAGAGAGAGGTTCCCTAAATGATTCCCTTCATAATCCAAAAAGTATTATTTCAAGATTTTTAAGTGGGAAACAAGCAAGAATAACTCAATAAAGCTATAGTAATATGGCATCTCTTTTAAATGTAATATAACCTTTGCCTAACTAAAAAGAACACTTACTGCCATCTGGAGTTACATATTGATGTATCTGTTTAAGGAAAAAATCTATCTCCTCAGCAATGAGAGACACTCTATGACAATAGGGAATATGCTTTATTAATTTACTGCTTGATCTTCAGTGTCTAACACAAGGTCCATTACAGTAGATTGGCAGCATATATTTGTTCAGTGAGTTAAAGTTGCATGTCTGTTGAACTATTAGTTTGCATTCTCACCACCCTTTTCTTTTGCAGTGTTGGAGGTATAACACCAGGATTCACTCCTAATGAACAAGTAAGACTTAACTCTAGTCCCAGGGGTTATCATTTAGATATGAAAATATGAATGATTACCACCCAATGAATACACTTACATACTGGAGATGGCCATTCCTGGCAAGTCCTAGAATCTGTTTTCATCTGGTATTCTCTCATTTCCTTCAATCTGTAGCTATGTTCTTACTCAGAATAGTTCACCGTCAACATCCTTAGCTTATGAAGCTATACATTTTAAATCTGCTTACATGGTTATTTCTACATTGACATTGATGTTGAAATATTTATATTGCCACTTTCCTTGTTTACATGATATTCTTAACTAACTCTGTCTCTGTATCCCCCCCTTCTCTTCATTTTTTTTTTAAATTCTAATGCCTTACTTCATGTGCATTTCTATGGGACTTATTTCTCTCTTTTATTGACAGTATATATTCTTGATATAAAGAATATGAAGCTAAGTCACAGACACTGAATCACCTTCATTTCTCTTAATGTTTCTGGTCCAACAACTTAACATAATCATTGAGAATACCAAAATAATTGATATGAATTTGTTTATTTACTTTAATCTAAAAGAAGCAACATGTAATAATATTTACAAATGTTCTCTGCCCTCAAAAATAGCACATGTCTCACAAGATCGTTAAATTCATTTAAGAGGAAGAAGGGGTGAGAAAAGGAGAAGTTGGAAGTAGTGAAGACAGGAGACTACACACTCGCATTGCTATGAATCTTAATACCTTATATTTTAATTGCCAGAGCAATGGGTGCCTCTGTCAGATAATGTTCCCAGCTCTCTCTTTCAGCAGTCTTAAGACAGTAATCTAAATTCACCTGGTACTCAGATGTCACTCCTTCCTTCATTCTATCTCGATTTACTGATTTATGTCTCTATGCAGAAACTATGCAAGATGTTAAG
This sequence comes from Meriones unguiculatus, assembly GCF_030254825.1. Taxonomy (NCBI): domain Eukaryota; kingdom Metazoa; phylum Chordata; class Mammalia; order Rodentia; family Muridae; genus Meriones; species Meriones unguiculatus. The sequence goes on from NC_083369.1 coordinate 122,104,276, forward strand.
GAGAATACAAGGAAATTTAATGCAGGGCTAATTCCTGTTAATGTTCTGAAATCATTTCTTGTGGAAAAAAGAGACACACAAATTTAATTAAAGGTTTGTCAGGCTTAAGGTGACTCATACATCAGAGGACCTAGTTCTTGAAGTCCAGGTTGTGTGATGCTTTTATGAAACAAGCCCCACACCAATGACAGATGTGTGGAAAGTTGTGCTTGTACAAGTCATTGTACCCTAATACTCAAAGGCGCCCAGTTTGAATTTGAAAGTTGTGCCTTGATCACCCAACAAATATTCATTTTTGTTGAATAAAATCCAGTATTTCGAAATATCTGCTGCATTCATTTATCCTCTCCTTTCCACAGCCTGTGCAGCCCTTGTGTTTAAAATTCATCTGCTATAGCCTCTCAAGTATAGCCTCTCTGGTATCAAGGATACAACAGTGAGCAAAATTGACAAAGCTTCTGCTAGAGTGGCATTTACCTTCTTGTAGGAGAAGAGAAACAACAAATCAAGTTAATTCAACAAGGAAAATATTAGATAAAAATTAACTGCGCAAATTTAATCAAAATTGCTATGCTGTTTCTCAGGCTAAGGGATAAAAAGTATTAAAACATACATAGTATCTATTTTGCCCTACAGCTATAGATAAAGAATAAAACTAATGTTTTTCTTTTGGGGTACTTTGTCCTAAATCTTTACTGGTAATAGACTCTATACCCAATACTCAACTTTTCTGATTGAAAGATTTGTCTATGGGGTTGAAGGTTCATAGAAAATGCTGCTAGAATAGACCACTAATAACCTTATCTAACAGTGGCTTCTACCTGTTCTGGTAAATAAAATAGATTGTATTGGCCTTATTGGTATCTAGATCTTGCCAGCTATGCCAGATCCATACCCATTTATTTAAGTTCTATAATCAACATGGAAAGTCTATGGCCAATTGGGAATTTGAGGCACTTAAGATAATTTTCATGAGTGTGGACAGTTGTTAACAAATCACTCCTGGTTGTCATCAGTCACAGAGTTTTACAGAGCTAAAAACTGACAAGAAGCTTCATAGAGTTCCACCAGGTCTCCCTTTAAGAGGAGAACATTTCTAGCACTATCATTACTACCTCACCATATATGTTGATGAGGTTGAATTATCCAACTTCAAAGATCCACGTATGTGAATGCTCTTGCAAAGTAAGAATACCTCTCTATTATTAAGTTGTTTGAGATGCTGTCCACAACAGTTTTTTTCTTCCAGGGTACACAAATTCTGTTAGGATGGTACCTAATGTGAATCATCATGTTTGTTATAAGAACAGTCCTTCTTTGGGGGATATATTCAACAGTATATAGTCATTGTTTTTTATTTTAAGATCTTTCTGAGAGTTTGTTTTATTTCTCCATGTCTTCTGCCATCAGTTAAGTCATTTTAGTCCACAAGGTCACCAATATAGTGAACAGGTCAAGTGAATAGGTCAAGTTAGCTTCCCTGAAAGCCCTGGTAATTAATTGCTATTGGGTTTTGAGTATTCAACATTTTGCTTTTCTCATGAAAAAATTATCTTTTGTCCATATTATGGTACCTTGATATATCTTTGCTCTAGTGTAACCAATTTAGCTTACACAACAACAACTCAGGTTGAAACAGAGCTGAAGTACTTCTTTTTCAGTTGCATAGCTGAGTTCTTAATCACTCCCCTTGATGCTGTTGCTTTCTTTATTCTAAGCTTAGCTCCACATTCATACTGTGAACTATCTTTATTTCATCCTAATTCATTTACTATTTGAATTATCTAAATTTGGTGTGTTAGTTTATGTCCTGGCTGCTGTGATAAAATAAGACAAAAATTAAGGAAGTGTACAGTTTAAGTGTACAGTTCAAGAGGGATAAAGTCCACAGTGGCAGGGAAGACATGGCAACAGACAAAGAAAGCATGGAAGCAGGAACAGGAAGCTGCTGATCACATCCTCAGGAAGCAGAGGGAGAACAGTAAATAAGGTCAGCCTATAAACACTCACAGCCTGGATGAGACATGTTTCCTCTATAAAGGCCCTTCTTCTCAACGTTCCACAGGCTTTCAAATCAGCACTGCCAGCTGGAGACCAAGTCTCCATATATTAGCCCATCCAAGAAGAGTGGACAGGAAATGGCCAGAATTGATGAGGCCATACTTTGGTCTTACATTGTATTCTGCACATCAGCAGTGGTGGTTTGTTCAAAATATGCATGTGGTCATACCATTGCCCTGCTAAAACTCTTTCCATGTTCCCTGCTCATACAGGCATAGCCCATGACAAAAGTGTTTCTGAACATCCTGGGAGCACTATTTAAACTTGCAAGTTGCCTGGCCCACTTCAAACAAGTAGAATTACATTACTGAGACTACTGAAAAATCTCAGATGGCAGCCTTTGTGAAACTTTTGTTTCCTAGGATGTGATCTCATTGGATCATGAACACCTGAATACCACATTTAACTTAAGCTTCACCTCAGACATGCTGAATCATACCCTCTGTAGGCAGGAAACATATATGCCTTTCAAACACTGATTCTGGTTTGGGAGCCAGTGATCTGAATTGCTCAAGCAGCCTCCAATTCAGGAAGAAAAGAGGCTGGAAAGGGATGAGCAACTCAGAGAGGTAAACCATGCTGTAAGAACCTTGTTTGAAAAGAGAACCAAGGCCCAATGCAAGGGATTACAAGAAGAGGCCAAGATGCAAATTGATGAAATGCCCAACTCAAAGCTTAATAGTTTTCAGGGACAGAAAGATGTACTTTCGATTTTTCTCGCCCTATGGTTTGATAACCTGAAGCAAACTTTCCACCATTGATTTTATAGTCAGGTCTAAGAAATGTTCAGGATAGCAAGATGAAGAACCAACCTAGATGGCAGGAAAACTGAGCAATGGAAGTATTGAGAACAGGAGCTAGGACTAACAACCAAGTCATTTTTCATCCTGAGCATTTGAAGTATTCCGCCACCTGCTCTATAACTGCTCCATGACCTTTTGATAACACTGCCCAGCAACCAAAATAATGTCTCACCTAACCTCAAAATTCTCTGGTGAGTGAACTCCTAGGCTTCCACTGAGAATAACTGCATTTGAGGGACACAGGCCATGATTCTGAGCTTCATGACTATCTGTCAAATCTAAGAACGCTGACTGCATTCAAATAGTAAGTCAACATGTAAGACACAATCTTAAGAAAGGAAGCCAGGGTGTAGAGGAGACATCCATCATATAGAAAATGTTGTTTGTGGACATGTTCAGCTTCAACTGGGTATCTCCAGCTCACAAAGCCCTGTGTGACATTTCTTTTCCAGCCTAAACAAGGACATGGCAGGTGGAAATACAGTAAATGTGACTGTTCCTGGACCTATGGAAAAGCTGGCAAGACAACAACAAGATGTGGGAGAGCCAGAAGATTAGGTGGAGAGAAAACCAGGAAAATGAGGAAAAACCTCATCTTCCTATAGCTCCAAAGTTTTATGTGTTCAAGTAGGTGCCAAATCCCTCCCACCAAGAGAGGTAATGACGCTGTTCTCTGACAGGGGTAACTAGGGCATTTTTCTTCCAGTGCTCAGGAAGTATGTTGAAGGCGGGAGTTTAACAAAGAAACAATCCTCACAATAGGGGAAGGAACAGAAGTTTTCCTGACTTCCTGTTGGTTCTTCACCTTGCTATCCTTGTCACTGCCAGGGCCTGGCTATGAAAATGTTTGCTTTTGACCATCAACCCATAAGAGAGAGAAAAATCCAGGTCATATATGTTAAAAAAAAATACTTCCTCTCCCTCAAAAGGAACAAACGTAAAATTTGCTATTCTTGTGTTTTTAAGTATTTGTGATTTATTAGGAGGGAAAAAGGAAGTAACTTTATACTATATTATTTCAAGTTTACATGAAATGTTATGCAGTTAAAATTCAGTTATGTTTAAATATTCTTTCTTTATATTTTTGTTTTGATTTTGTTGTTACTGCTGTTTTTGAGATAGGATCTTATAAATACCATGTTTAACTCAAACTCGATTTGTAGCTGAGGATAGTTTTGAACTTCTGACCCTCCTACATCCATCTCTCTTCTCATTGATGGGAATTACAAACATGGCAACATGTCCAGTTTATGTGGTACTGGGGATAGAACCCAAGCTCTTGGGCATGTCAAATAAATTCTCTAACTTAGCAACATCCAAAACACTATGAATACTATCTTTCAAAGAAATCCTTGCTCTTTGTTATAGCTAGTTCACAGATGATAAGCCAGGAAGGAAGAAGAAGAAAGAGAAGATGATTCTAAAATAAAGACAAAGAAACTAAATGCATATTCACATGATAACACTTGGAAAGAAACAGAAGGGTATGGGAACTGCTGAGCAAAACCGTTTAAAAACTTCCCCCTTTTCAATGTCTTGAAGTGGTCAGTGACTTTCAAAAGTTGACAAATGGTACTGGCCATGATAGCAATATATGCCTTTAATCCCAGGGACAGAGGTAGGAGGATGCCTGTGAATTCCATGCCAGTCTGGTCTACATAGTAATTTCCAGGTCAGCCAATTATATACAGTGAAACAATGTCTTCCAAAAAAAAATAAATGAAAAAGTTGATGAGCATTTTAGCAGTCTTAAATAAATCTGGTAAGGAGCTGGGGACTTAACTAGGCTGCTAAAAAGCACCTGCAACCAAGCCTGATGACCTGAGTTCAATCAGCGATCCTAATGATGGGAGGCACACACACAAACACTTTCACACACACACACACACACACACACACACACACACACACACACAGAGAGAGAGAGAGAGAGAGAGAGAGAGAGAGAGAGAGAGAGGCAGGCATGTAAGCACACTCATATCTTGTGCACACTCCCCCTACTCAATCATTGTAAAAAACTTCAAAGGCAAATTCTTTTCATTATAAATCACATTTCTGCCTTCATTTTCAAACCTCACAACAGACTTTTTAAAGTCTTTATTTTCTCAAAGGATCACCAGGTTTTGCATCTGCAAAAAGGAACCCATTGCCTGTTACTTTTGGAACCTTAGAAGTGTTTTGAATTTACTACTGAGATCTGCAAAGTCTTGTTACCATGAAAAGAAATTATTTGGTTACCTTATTTCTCTTTCTCCCTCCTTTGCATGTATTGTTTTGTTTGCTTGGCTGTACTCTCATGGAGAAATACTGTGACAGGCAGTCAAACTAAACTCAGTATAATTGCATTTAAAACCAAGTAGACATTTTTCATGGCTAGATTCCATGCATTGAAAACTTCATTCTGATAAAAGCCCATTAGATAAGGTGACATTTATGGATCTCTTAACAGTTTGGAGACAGATTCGTGTCTCCTTGGTACTCCATCTATCATTTAGATTCCTGCCCTGCTAGTGGCACCTGCCAGTGTAGCATATATCTCTATTCATCAGCTCACCCCAGGAATTCTGAGTTGAAAAGCAAAAGCAAACTTGGAAGGCGTACTCTAATGGAACACTGGTCCTTTTCTTTCAATATTCTTTTCATATTTATTTATTTTTACATTATTATATTCATGATTATTATTTATTGCCACACAAAATATGACAAGGCAAGCACCCTAACAGCATGCTGCATGTCTGATTGCAGTACTTTTTGTCATTCTGTTTGTTTTCGAGACAGGATCTCACTGTGAAATCTAGGCTGGCACTGAACTTGACATACTTATTTCTCAGTCTCCCAAGCGCTGAAAAAGAGATACTTGTACCACCATGCCTTTCCCTTTTTGTCTTTTTAAATCATCTACAAACATCAGTATGCCTATTATCTCTAAAAGACACTTAAACATAAAAAGTAGTAGGGAAGATGAATTTTAAGATCTGAACACAAAAACTGGTAAGTTCTGATTGTTTCTAATGCTTCAGTAATCACCCCCTGATCCTCTTTGCTGCATGCACTAGCCTTGGCGTGCTTTTTGATAGTTTATCTTGTTTGGTTGAGACAAGGTCTCAGCCCACTGCCTAAGCTGTCTTTAAACTCATGACAATTCTCCTTCCTCAACATCTTGAGTATTGAGATAAGCCAGTGTTTCCCGCATCCACTTGGTCTTATACTTGACAGAACACTGCAGTTCTGCCGCTGCTGACTCAGTCTGTGCTATCCATATAGAGAAGTCAATTGGCAGTGTTTTTCCTTGTCCTAAAAACAAAACCTTGTAAATAAACAACTACTCATCTTACTTACTTTGTCGTTCCTCAAATTGCTAGCCAATTCTTTTCTTTGGGACTACTTTGTTCCCGTTCTAAAACCCTTTAAATTTTATGCTGCCATGATATACCCTGGTAAGTGCAATGAAGTATTTTCCTTTTTTTAAAAAGGCCTGGTTTGCTGATCTATACTGCATGAAAAACGTCAAAGTTAACTATGTTGTTCCCCAAATGTGCATATGTTTAAAGGAATTGACTTTTTACAAGCTTTTAAGTTGTTTGAACACATGAAAAGACTTAAACTCACTTTCTGCTTAATCTCTTCCCAATGGCTGTAATGTCCCTTTGCTTATTTTGCCCACTTGTTGGATGTAATTAAGTGAAAACTTGAATTAAATGTGTGTACTGTGATTTTTGCTCACACATCCTGGCCTTCAGTAATTTGTCTTCATTCTGCTTCTATTAATAACATGCCATTGCTATAACAACGGTGGTGACCAAGCTAAGAAACTTGAATAAATATGTACAATAATCTAATTATCAATGGTAGTTAATGAACCCTCACAGATGGTAACTCTTCCAGTGTACATATTTCTGTTCCTACTCAGAACAGAAAAAAAGTATGTACAGAGGCCAATATTCTTTTCCAAACATAGTAGTTGGCCGACATGAAAAAACACTCCATTTTCTTGTGTGCTTTCTTTCTTTTTTAAACTTTGCTTGTTTAGATTTTCAGGATTTTTTTTTTTTTTGTTTTATTTTAGAGAGAAGAGAGTACATTAAGTTGGATGAGTAGGGAGATGAAAAGATTCTGGGAAGAATGGAGGGATAGAAAGACTATGATAAAATAGTGCATGAAAACAATTTTAAATAAAAGTAAACACATAGCCAAAAACAAAAATAGTGGAACAAAACATTTAATATTTTTATTAATTCTTTGAGAATTTCACATAAGCATAAAACATATTTTGAACATACTCACCCCCCCTTACTGCTTCTGTGAATTTCTCCCAGATCCACCTCACCCCTTTAAATCTTGTGTCTTCTTATTTTGTTAAACCCACTGAGTCCAGTTTGTGCTGCCTACACACTCATTGCATGTGGGACCATCCACCAGGGCATGGTAAACATACCAGTAATCACACCTTTAAAAATAACTGATTGTTCCTTTCCTAACCGTTGTCAACCATCAATAGCTCCTCAGCTAGAGTAGAGGCTCATGTACCCTTCCCCTATTCATGCCAGACTGTTAACTGGCTTGCTTCTGTGCAGAACTTAAGCAGTCAAGTGCAGCTGCTGTAAGTTCACAAGTGCAGTGTACCTATTGTGTCCAGGAGACATTGTTTCACTTCAATTCTTCCCAACCTCTGGCTCTTTTTTTTTTTCTTCTTCTTCTTTTTTAAATTCTTAATTAATTACACTTTATTCACTTTGTATCCCCCCCTGTGGTTCCCTCCCTCCTCCCGTCCCAATCCCTCCCTTCCTCCACCCTCTGCATGCATGCCCCTCCCCAAGTCCACTGATAGGGGAGGACTTCTTTTCCTTCCTTCTGACCCTAGTCAATTAGGTCTCATCAGGAGTGGCTGCATTGTCTTCTTCTGTGGCCTGGTAATGCTGCTTCACACTCAGGGGCAGTAATTAAAGAGCAGGCCAATCACTTTATGTCAGAGACAGTCCCTGTTCCTATTACAGTGGAACCCACTTGGATACTCAACTGCCATGGGCTAAATCTGTTCAGGGGTCTTAGGTTATCTCCATGCATAGTCCTTGGTTGGAGTATCAGTCTCAGGAAAGACCCCTCTGCTCAGATTTTTTGGTTCTGTTGCTCTCCTTGTGGAGTTCCTGTCCTCTCCAGATCTTACTATTTCCCACTTCTTTCCTAATATTCCCTGCACTCTGCCCAAAGGTTGCCCATAAGTCTCAGCATCTACATTGATAGTCTGCAGGGCAGAGCCTTTCAGAGGTCCTCTGTGTCAGGCTCCTGACATGTTCCCTCTTTTCTCCTTCTTCTGATGTCCATCCTCTGCCTTTCTGGATAGGGATTGAACATCTTAGCAAGAGTACTCTCTCTTGATTAGTTAACCTCTGGCTCTTAAAGTCCTTCAGGTCCTTGTTCTGGATTGGTCCCGGAGACTTAAGGACAGGTTGTGTAATACAGATGTTCCATGTGTGGCTGAGCACTCCACAGACATCTCGTCTCTGCACTTTGAGCTGTTGTGACTTACCATAATCCACCTCAACAAAGAAACTTCTAGGCCCCTTACAAAGATTTATCAGATGGGCAGCTTAGGCCACATGTAGATCCCCTAGTAAGGGAAGTGGAGACTGCATTGGACATGGACTCACTTGGAAGCTTTTTGATCAATTTCTCCTTGCCAGGCCACAGGGGGGAGAAGTCAAGCTCAGTCTTGATACAAGTTGGTGAGCTGGGGTGTATGAGAAAGTGAGCATTCTTTTTCTGAGGAATAGGCAAGGGGTAGGGAAAGGGAAGGAGGGTTGGACAGGGAAGGGAGGTGGATGGGGCTAAAAGAATAATGTATAGTGAATTTAAAAATTAAAAACAAAAATTCTCTGATGAGTTCTTAGAGTTCACTAGTCTACAGGGATAGAGAGATGCATTTAAGAGAGCTGCTTGATACTACATCCATGTAGATATATGGCAGTAGTAGGTTTTTCTCTGGACCTATAAGTTCCCTAACCATAAATCCTTGGAAGCCAACTATTTTATTTAGCCTAAAAATTATTGAAAGTTTCATAAATATCCGTGACTTTAAAAGAATTTCTGTTTGTTTTAAAGGCCAAAGATATAATTTCCACTTTAATTCAAAACACAATGGGAAACTTTGCCTGGTCTCCTGCCTCAAATTGGTTCTATGCAACCCTTTTCCCTTCCCCAATCAGATGACTAAATTGGTCCTTCAGTCTACATCTTTGAGAGGAATAGGAGCAACTGATGTCTTTTCACTTTGTTAATAGACATATACCTGCTTGTACAAGTACATGGATTTCAGAATTGTAGGCTCTTCAAAACAAAATATGATTGTTTTCCGTTGCTCTTTACTTGACTTTCATGGTCATAAGCTAAAGGACTGGCTGGTTATTTTTCTCCACTAAAATTTTACAAACCTACTTGTCAAAGGAAGAACTTGGAAGAAACAAGAAAAAGGAGTAAGGGAATGAGAAGAGGAAAGGAGAGTAAAGAAGCAGGGTAAGGAGTCTATCTATATGTTCATCTGTCACCTGCTTGTCACCTATCTATATTATCTATTCGTTTATCTATCTTGAAAAACAGAAAAGCAGTTGACAGTATTTGTTAATATACTATGTTATCCAGAGTGGCCTTAAACACAAGAGTTCAGATGATTCCCTTGCCACCAAAAGTAGTTGAACTCTAAGCATTTGTCATCCTGTCATGTGTGTGTGTGTGTGTGTGTGTGTGTGTGTGTGTATGTATTTCTGTGTATTTTTTATTTGATATTTCTGTCCTCAAAGTTTAGGAGGAAAATGATGCTCTTTCGCAGTATTATGTACTGGATAATGGAGGTGGAGTCAGCAGAGAAAAACCATGACAACAACCTGCAGTACTGAATGCCTACTGTGTAGCAGGCACTGTGCTAACAACCTTTAAGACAACTCAGTTGAGATTTACTAGCTATGAGTTGATCTAGACATAATCAATACACTTAACAATAGTTTCTATAGTGAATTTACAATCTGGCAAGTTTGGGAATAGAGAAATACTCACATCCCACAATTAAGATAATGTTAATTCTTAGTCACTCCCCAAAGTCATTTCCTGTGCATTGAAACCTCCTCTCCTTCTTCCTCTTGTTCCACCCAAGGCAATCACTCTGAGTTCCAATTACTATTCACTTAGTAGGATTTAAAATGAATGCAAATATCAAAGTATGCCCTGTATTAACAACTAATTCTTTAGGGCCAGGATAGATTTAGAACAAAATGTTTTATCTGTTTATCCAGTTGTTTCCTGGTTTTCACTATGTAAATAAAGCTACTCTAAACATTCTTATGCAGATCTCTGTATGAAAATATACATTCACTTCTCTTGTCTTAGTATATGGAAGCAGAGTAGCTGAGTTGTAGCAGGCCATTTCCAAAGTATTTATACAATTTTCAAGTACCAGAAGTATGCATCAGTTCCTGTTTGCCTGCATTCTTGCAAACACTTGATATAGTCATTCTTTTAAATTATATTTTCATACAGCAAGCCTATAGCCAACAACAAAATGAATGGAGAGAAACTTAAAGCAATCCCACTAAAATCAGGGACAAGACAAGGCTGCCCACTCTCTCCATATCTCTTCAACATAGTTCTGGAAGTCCTTGCTAGAGCAATAAGACAGTTGAAGGAGATCAAGGGGATACAGATTGGAAAGGAAGAAGTCAAATTATCTCCATTTGAAGGTGATATGATACTATATGTGAGCAACCACAAAAACTCTACCAGGGAACTTCTACAGCTGATAAACACCTTCATCAAAGTGGCCAGATACAAAATTAACTCAAAAAAATCAGTAGCCCTCCTGTATACAAAAGACAAAAGGGCTGAGAAAGAAACAACACCCTTCACAATAGCCACAAATGACATAAAGTACCTTGGTGTAACCCTAACCAAGCAAGTCAAAGACTTGTATGAAAAATAAATTTCAAGTCTCTGAAGAAAGAATTAGAAGAAGATATGAGAAGATGGAACGATCTCCCATGCTCATGGCTTGGAAGGATTAACATAGTAAAAATGGCCATCTTACCAAAAGCAATCTACAGATTTCATGCAGTTCCCATCAAATTGCCAACACAATTCTTTGCAGACCTGGAAAGAAAAATTCTTAACTTCATATGGAATAACAAGAAACCCAGAATTGCTAAAACAATCCTCTACAATAAAAGATCTTCTGGAGGTATCTCCATTCCTGATCTTAAGTTGTACTATAGAGCAACAGTTTTAAAAACTGCATGGTACTGGCATAGAAACAGAATGGTGGATCAATGGAACCGAACAGAGGACCCGGAACCCACACACTTATGGACACCTGATCTTTGACAAAGACACCAAAACCATACGATGGATAAAAGATAGCATCTTCAACAAATGGTGCTGGTCCAACTGGATGTCTACATGTAGAAAAATGAAAATAGATCCATACTTATCACCCTACACAAAACTGAAGTCCAAGTGGATCAAAGACCTCAACATAAAACCAGATACATTAAATCGGCTAGAAAAAAAAAAAGTGGGGAATACCCTAGAACTCATTGGTACAGGAGAAAACTTCCTGAACAGAACACCAACAGCACAGGCTCTAAGAGCAACAATCAATAAATGGGACCTCATGAAACTGAAAAGTTTCTGCAAAGCAAAGGACAGCGTCATCAATACAAAGCGACTGCCTACAGATTGGGAAAGAATCTTCACCAACCCTTAATCTGATAAAGGACTCATATCCAGTATATATAAAGAACTAAAGAAGCTGAAAAGCAGCAAACCAAGTAATCCACTTAAAAAATGGGGAACAGAGCTAAACAGAGAATTCTCTGGAGAGGAATACCGAATGGCAGAGAAGCACATAAAGAAATGCTCAACCTCATTAGCCATTAGGGAAATGCAAATCAAAACAACCCTGAGATTTCACCTTACACCCATGAGAATGGCCAAGATCAAAAACTCAAGAGACAACACATGCTGGAGAGGTTGTGGAGAAAGGGGAACCCTGCTCCACTGCTGGTGGGAATGTAAACTTGTACAACCACTCTGGAAATCAATCTGGCACTTTCTCAGACAACTAGGAATAGCGCTTCCTCAAGATCCAGCCATACCACTCCTGGGCATATATCCAAAAGAGGCTCAAGTACACAATAAGGACATTTGCTCAACCATGTTTATAGCAGCCTTATTTGTAATAGCCAGAAGCTGGAAACAGCCCAGATGCCCCTCAACCGAAGAGTGGATGCAGAAATTGTGGTACATCTATACAATGGAGTATTACTCTGCAATGAAAAATAAGGAAATCATGCAATTTGCAGGTAAATGGTGGGACCTTGAAAGAATCATCCTGAGTGAGCTGTCCCAGAAGCAGAAAGGCACACATGGTATATATTCACTCATATAGACTTATAGGATAAACCTAAAATCTGTCCATCTAAAGAAACCAATCAAGAGAGAGGACCCTGACTAAAACGCTCAATCCCCATCCAGAAAGGCAAAGAGGATGGACATCAGAAGAAGAAGAAGAAGAAAGCAAGAAACAACCTAGGATCCTGCCACAGAGGGCCTCTGAAAGGCTCTGCCCTGCAGACTATCAAAGCAGACGCTTAGACTTTATGGCCAACTGTTGGGCAGAGTACATGGAATCTTATGTAAGTATTGGGATGTAGTAGGTTATGGAGAGGACAGGAACCCCACAAGGAGAGCAACAGAACTAGAAGATTTCAACACAGGTGTCTTCCCAGAGACCCATACTCCAACCAAGCACCAGGTATGGAGATAACCTAGAACCCTGAGCAGATGTAGCCCATGGCAGTTTAGTGTCCAAGTGGGTTCCATAGTAATGGGAAGAGGGACTGCCTCTGACACAATCTGATAGGCCTGCTTCTTGATCACCTCCCCCTAAGAGGGGAGCAGCCTTACCAGGCCACAGAAGATGACAAAGCAGCCACTCCGGATGTGATCTGATAGACTAAGATCAGATGGAAGGAGAGGAGGACCTCCCCTACCAGTGGACTTGGGGAGGGGCATGCATGAAGAAGGGGGAGGGAGCATGGGATTGGAAGGGGAGGAGGGAGGGACTTGTGGGGGGGATACAAAGTGAATAAAATGTAAAAACATAAAAAATGAATATAAACAAATGTAAAAAAAATAAATTATATTTTCTATGGTTGCAAAGGAATAGCTTTGTCATTTCAACTTGCCACAACATGAATGGGCCTGGAGTAAAGTCAGGCACAAAAAGAGAAATATGATGCGATTTGAAACCAGGGGAGTAAAGACAACAACAACAAAAAAATACAACAACAACAACATAAAACAAACCCAACAGTTGATATCAATGTCTTGGAATGTAGCTCAAGGATAAGGAACTTGTCTAGCTTGTCCAAGGTCTGAGTTCAATTTCCAACACTGAAAAATAAACCAACAAAGAAACAACAACAACAAAAACAACAACAAATAAAAGCAGCAACAACAAACGACAGCAAAATAATTACTCACTCTCATGGAAGTTGATGGTAGAACAGTATGTACTAAAGGCTTTGAAAAATAGGGGAAAACAATACATGGGGAGAGACTGACTGATCAACAGGTACAAAAATACAGCTAAGTAGATTAGAAAGATTCAGTTTTGGTGGTTAGTGCATTAGTAGGCTAACTATAACAATATGAACTGTTTATCTCAAAAAGGTGAAAGAAAAGATATTGATATCATCACTAAAGAAATAATAGATGACTGAGGAGTTCGATGACAAGTTTAGTTTGAATTAAGTATATACTGAATCATAGCATGCACGATTGTATACAGGTTTCTGCTTTTAGGTATCAGTTAAAATTTAAAAATACACTTCTTAATGATCAGTAAGATTAGTCATCTTTTCATGTGCTGATTTTCTATATCTAGTTCTTTTTAAATTTTTAATTATTTTTTTTCAATTTATTCATTATATATTCCCATTGAAGCCCCCTCCTTCAATTCCTCCCAGGTCTCACCTTCCCTCCCTCTTCCCCTATCCCTTTCCCCTAATCCACTGAAAGGAGGAGTTCTCCTCCTGTGCCATCTGCCCGGAGCTTATCAAGTCTCATCCAGACTGCCTGGATCCTCTTCCTCATTAATGTTTTTTTTTTTAAACAGTTTTTATGTTTTCTTTTTGTTATTATTTAATTTAAAGAGTTCTTTATATGTTGTGGAAACATGTATTTTATGTAGATGCAAGAGTCTTATATGGTATAAAAGTGTTTTCAGTGTTTGCTTTCTAAGTTTGTATGTTGAACTACTCAGCTTAATCAATTTACACTGATATACTACAACATGTAAGGATAAACTTAGACATATATGTAACTCACTCTCAAATAGTTCAAATGATGGAAGAGGCATAAACAAAGCAAATCGGATAAAGTGACAAGTGAAGTACATAAATGTTACATAACTTTGCACTGCTGTTATTTTCACAGCATTTCTGCCTCCTTTAAAGAATTTCAAAAAAAGAGGGGAGGGGTCAAAAGAAATGCCGAGACACTCAGACATTTATTAGCTACTACCCCCAAAGTACAATTTGTACGGAATGGCTATATTACATTTTATCAAACAGAAAATTTTCTTCATTTGAAGAGAATGAAAAGGGAAGCCATAAACAGGAGAACATACGTTGAAACTATATGAAATGCTCGCATCCACATAAAACCCAGGTGTCCTCAATATATAAAGAGCTGAAAACAAAATAATTAAGCAGGCAAAAAAATAAAAGATTAATGGAATACAATGCCCATATCTAACCATGAAGAAACTTCAAAGAACCCTCTAAAAGCAAGTTTAAGAGTGTCAACATCATAAAAAATGAACATTTGTGAAATGTTCCACATAAAAGAATGTTAAAGATATAAGACAGCCAAGGGAAGTACTTTGCCCTGTACTGGGAATGGAAAATACTACAAAGGAAAATTTTAGAACAAAAGCAAAAGGTACCACATGGATACATTTCATAAATGTTCTTGATTAGATCTGGGCAGTGGGTTCCAGGCAGAGGGAGATGGGCTTCCTGGAGAAATTAGAGTCAAAGGTCTCTAAGGTTCATTTTGCTCATCTGGAAAAAGTAGTCATCTAATTTCTGCATTGTGTAATTATTATATTTCCCTGGTAACTGATAATAAGCAGTTAATAAGTCTATGAAAAAATATTTTATTACCTTGTAAATATCCTCCTCATTGAACAATCCAGCCGTTTTTATATCCATTCATTTATTTTATGCAATCAACTGTCATTATGGTAGGTTTTCTTTTATATGCGACTTAGGTTTTTCTCCCACGGGTTTCAAAATCCTTTGTTTTACACACACACACACACACACACACACACACACACACACATATACACATAATGTTTTAACTGTAATAACCTGCTGGAGGTTTCTTTTCTGATCCCCTTCATTTGGTTGTTGTAGTAAATAAAAATATGGCTGTGGTGTTGGGCTATATAATGTTTATTATTATTAGCCCTAAGATTATCACAGTGGTATTATCTAACCCACTATCACAGACACAGACACCTGTTAGAGTTATTATTGTCTCATTTGTCTTGGGCCGGATAGATATACCCACCTAAACTTTCTGAATCACCTCATCATCCATTTCCCAGCCCCCATTCAGTGCCATTCTTCTTAATTCTCCAATCTGCCGTCAATAATCTTACAAATACTTGCTTTTATTCTTCATCTGGAACTTTTCATGCTGTTGTTGGAGTCCTTCCTCCCAGCTCTACATGGTTTTTTCTCCAAGCTAAACCATCCTGGTGTCCTCTTTCCTTTCTTCCTGTTCTTCTCATACATTACATCCGGACCGCAGCCTGCCCTCCCCGTATTCCTCCTAGTTCTCCCAACTCCCCTCTCCCTCAGATCCACTTTTCCTCCATTTCCGTTCAGAAAAGAGCAGGTCTCCCAGAGATATTAACTGAACACATCATAACAAGGTGTATATTGTTGAAGTTTTCAATTCCATTTTAATTTCAATCTGTTTACTGAATTCAATTTTCAAATCCTGACTTTTCTTCATCGTTTCATTCATCTGTTCATTTTAATTTATTCCTGTTTTCTTTAAGTTTATTTAGGCTCTTGTGTCTTATTTTAACTCTTTGGATTCTTTAATCATGCTTATGATTCTTTTAGTACTGTATCCTAGGGTTCATGAAGTTCTTTTCTCAATAGGGAACATTGCTATAGGACTAGTCAGTATGGGGGAGACATACTATTTTGGACTTTCATAGTCTGTTTTTTGCCATGACTTGCATTTGTTGTTGTGCCACAACCTTATTTAGTTGGTTGTGGGAGATTCTAGAACACCTCTGCTGAGTGGTCGTTTCATTCTATGTTTGCTGTTGCCCAAATCGTTGCTTTCAGATCAGGTATGAAGATCTGGTAAGTCAGTCCTGATTGTGCTGGTTTTTGATTGGAGAAACAGAAGGGATTCCAGTACAAAGCCAGAAGCTGTGCTACCTAAGTTAAGCATGGGAGTGAGAGTATGGCATGAGCACGTAAGAATCTGGGGTGCTTATCAGTCTGGTTTGTCATAACTGAATTAAGTCTGTGTGGTGGTTTGAATAAGAATGCCAACCGATGGGTTCATATATTTGAATGCTTGGGAAGTGGCACTATTTGAAAGTATTAGGAGGTGGGACCTTGTTAGAAGTGTATCACTTAGGGTGGGCTTTAGATTTCAAAAGACCAAGCCAGGCACAATGGACTCCTCTCATTGCTGCATGTGGATCCAGAGGTAGAACTCTTAGCTTCTTCCTCAGAACTATGTCTTTCTGCCTGTTGCCATGTTTTCCACCATGAAGACAATGGACTAAAGCTCTAAAACTCTAAGCCAGCCCCAATTAAATGTGTGTGTTTTTTTTTAATAAGAGTTGCTGTGGTCATGGTGTCTCTTCACAGCAATAGAACACTGTTTAAGACAGTCTGGTGGTGTGGAGACTTTGAGGCTTTTACCTAGTACAACATGCTATTGAACCCAAAGGAGGCCTTTTGGGATTGTGGGGACATAAGCAGTGAGTATGGGTATGAGTCACCTACCATCAAGGCTAGTGCAATAGCTACTTGTTTTGAGATGTTTCTAGGAGAATGGTTGTGGCATAGGTAATTGGGGATCTTAATAGAGTATTTTTTCATTAAAGTACGTAAATAAGAAGAATCTCAACAAATCACATTGAAAGCTAAATGCATAAATTAGTATCTACACACTAGCTTTAAAAGAGGGGGACAAGTATACATCCGCTTTGCTGTAAGTCCAAACCAGAATTCTAATTAACTGAGCTCCACAGCGATTTGTCAACAACTTCAGCTTTCATGTGTCAAACAAGGTTGAAGGAATTTAGTGAGCCTGAGCAAACTTGGCCAACATCAACATGCGAAGTGATAACGATTACCATTTGATGGGAGGCCTTGTATCTACATCTTATCCCTGTAACTGGCTTCCTGCTGTTCACCTCTGCAACATGAGGGTTAGTCTCCTAGGCCACCTTTAAATGACTGCATGTACTGGCTGAGGAAGAAGCAGCAGAGTTGGAGAAATGAAAAACAGAGCTACTGATTTGACTGAAGCAGATGTCTGCAACTGGCAAGGAGCTTACAAAGGCAGAGTCATAAAGGGCTGCAGTGTTAGCTTGTGGAATGGGGGAACAGAAGCCTGTTGAAATTCCTATGCTGGAGGTGTTCAACACAGGTCATTTAATCTGCTCTTTGAATCACTGTAGTGAAATTTACTTGGGGTCTGGTGTCAGTCTACACAGCATTTCTCCTAAGTTGTGAATCTTGGAAGATGGAAAAGTGGTGATATGAGTGTTCTAAGATTGTCCAAAGTAGTTATATGCTACATTCTCTGAGAAGCTTTACCCAACAGTGCCTCAAAACTCACAGCCAAACATTGGGCAATGCAACATTCTCTGAGAAGCTTTACCCAACAGTGCCTCAAAACTCACAGCCAAACATTGGGCAATGCATTGGGAGTGGGAGAATGGGAGAAAAGAAAAAAAAGTGCTGGAGGTGTCAAGAGTTCCACAATAAGCAACTAACCAGGGTCCAGAGGGGCTTGCTGACACTGAAGCACCAACCAAGGACCATGCATTAACTGGACCTAGGCCACCTACAGAGATGTAGCAAATGAACAGCTTAGGCTTCATGTGAGTCCTCTAGTAAAGGAAGTGGGTACTGCATAGGACAGGAACTCACTTGCCAGCATTTTGATCACTTCCCGCTAGCGGGACTGTCTTGTCAGGACACAGGGAAGAGGCCATGTTCAGTCTTGATGCAATTTGATGTGCTGGGATTGATGGGAAAGGGAGCTCCCCTTTTCTGAGGAAAAAGGGAGGGGAAAAGGAAGGGGCAGAAGGCAGGGTAGGATTGGGAGGGGAAGAGGGAAGGGCTAAAACAAGGATGTAAAGTGACTATAAATAAATAAATAGATAGATAGATAAATAAATAGATAAACAAATATTTTCTGGCCACTGAAGAGATGAAATAAGCTCTCACACGTGTACACTCCTGTTTTTAAAAGCATCTACATATTGTCATTGAAAGCATGGTTATTACTGTATTTATTTTAGTGCCTTGCATTTCTTATTCAACATATAGCACAAGTACCAGATGCCTTCATGGAGGATCCACAACTTTCCTCATGTTCATTCTCAAAGAAGCTCAGGGTTAACCACTGAATTTTTTTTTTTAAATAAAATTCTCTAAGACAGAAATGGATTTCTGGATAATGTCACACACTCCTCTTCTACCTGTGAAGTAGGAAATAAACCAGTCAGGGCTTCTCAGGATCAGGAAAACAGAATAAATTAGAGCTCTGAGAAATGCAATGGCATAATTAAACAAGAGATGGATTACAGAGACTTTTTATAAAGAAAATTGAAGGGAGCATGAGAATGAATAAGCATTGTCAGGGGGATAAACAAAGAAGGGATGATAGATAGCATAATGATTACCTGGGATGGATCAATGCCAAGAACACAGAACTATTCATTTGCTGCCTACAGGCTTTTAATCCTAGGCTATCTAGGATTAAGAAAAAAAAAAAGAGCATGAAGTCTGTGTTTACCACAGGTACTTCTTATTGCCTAGTGATCACAACACAGTGACATTTAGAAGAGAAAAGGCAAGAAATAAATCCATTACACACTGAATATTGGAAGGGATGCTTTGGAAAGACTGTGGACACAGTGGGAAGGAACCTTTAAAAATGGAGTTAGTTCAGTGCTTTGCTGGCTGTGTTCAGAATATTGCAAAATAATTTTCACAACCTCATCAACACATGCACAACAAAGTTAAAGGTTATAATATGCTCAAAGAGAGTCTTGGGTGGCTTCTCAGTATAAAACGCAGAGAGCAGCTTTATTCGTAATAGCCAGAATCTGGACACAACCCAGATGTCCCTCAACTGAGGAATGTATACAGAAATTGTGGTAGATGTACACAATGGAATACTACTCAGCAATTAAAAACAAGGAAATCATGAAATTTGCAGGCAAATGGTGAGAACTAGAAAAGATCATCCTGAGTGAGGTATCCCAGAAGCAGAAAGACACACATGGTATATACTCACTTATAAGTGGATATTAAAGATATAAGACAAACATACTAAAATCGGTACACCTACGGAAGCTGGGTAAGAACGAGGACCCTGGGTAAGATGATCAATCCACACTCAGATAGGCAAAAGGGATGGGCATCAGACGAGGGAGAAAACAGGGAACAGGACAGGATCCTACCACAGAGGGTCTCTGAAAGACTACTCAGCAGGGTATCAAAGCAGATGCTGAGACTCATAGCCAAACTTTGGGCAGAATACAGGGAGTCTTATGAAAGAAGGGGGAGATAGAAAGACTTGGAGAGGACAGGAGCTCCACAAGGAGAGCAACAAAACCAAAAAATCTGGGCACAGGGGTCTTTTCTGAGACTGATATTCCAACCAAAGACCATGCATGGAGATAAGGTAGAACCCCTGCAGAGATGTATCCCATGACAGCTAAGTCTCCAAGTGGGTTTCCTAGTAAGGGGAACAGGGACTGTCTCTGACTTGAACTCGGTGGCTGGCTCTTTGAACTCCTCCCCCTGAGGGGGCGGGGAGCAACCTTACCAGGCCACAAAGGAAGACAATGCATCCAGTCCTGATGAGACCTGATAGGCTAGGGTCAGAGGGAAGGGGAGGAGGACCTCTCCTATCAGTGGACTTGGAGAGGGGCATGGGAGGAGATGAGGGAGGGAGGATGGAATTGGGAGGGAATTAGAGAGGGGGCTACAGCTGGGATACAAAGTGAATACACTGTAATTAATAAAAATTTAAAAATTTTAAAAAAGAAAAAAAGTTGCCCCCTTTGGAAATTTTTTGAGATGGTATCTCATTCTGTAGTTCAGGAATTACTGAGCACTGTCTGGGTTTGAATACAGAGACTCCCCCTGCCCCTTCCTAAGTGGTAGGATTATAGGGAACACCACAACTGGCTTCATTTAAAATAGTTTAAAGTAATAGTTCATTAGTGTTGCATTGTTGGGAAAAACACTGCTGATTTTTTTGTATCCTGCAAAAAAATCTCTGCAATTAACTTTTGTATCTCCTTTGCACTCAAGTGGCATCCACTTTATATTTTGTTTCTATGAATCTGGCTGCTTTAGATATTTCTTATAAATTAAATCATACAGCATTTATTTTCTGATAACTGGCTTATTTAATTTAATGCTCTCAAGGTTTGTCTTTATAGTAGTGTGTTGCTGGTTTTTCTTACTTTTTACAGTTAAATAATATTCCATTGTTTGTATTTGCCACATTTTACTTTAATGGGCCAATAACAGGTTGCTTCCATCTCTTGACTATTATAAATAGTGTTTGTCAAACGTTTTTAATCTGGATTTTAAATCTAAAATGCAATACATTTATATAAGTACATATAACATTTATTTATCATTTCTTCGAAACCCAGTTCATAGAAGGTCAAGGATACCAAACTTGACTCTTGGCTTTCTCAAACTAACATACAGACATCTCATCACCAACAGCTAAACAAAACTCATAAGCAAAAGGAGTTGTGAATATTTCATTATTCTTTCTCAGTATAGTGAATCATCTGGTCACTTGTTAAACTGGTATTTTAAGGCTAGGTCCTACCTTGTAAAGAAGAAAGGGTTATACTCGTATGTTACAGATTTAAATTGTAAAGGTTCTGGAAAGTCTTTATTGTAGAACAGAAGCATAAGATCGAACAAATGTCGTTTGGCATTTATTTCCTTCTGGAACAGTACTTGTCAAGCTTAGCCATTCGGGGTCTATGAACACCTTAGCTATACATACACAAGTGTTCCTGATTTGCATATCCAATGGCTAAACTGGAAACTCCCAGGTTGGGAAGCTCTGCCTCAGTCTGATCCTCAAGCTCTGAGTTGAATGGATCACATAAGTCATTAAGACATCTTCTTTGGCTATCCTGCTGCTTTGAGTTCTTCCTGGTTTTTTTTTTTTGTTTTTTGTTTTTTTTTTTTTTTTCTCCAAATCCTTGGTGTCATGTTCTATCTCACCATAGCTCCAAGATCTCTCTGAGGCTTCTGGAAGGTCAGTAGTACATGTCCTGGGCTTCACCTTCTAAATCCACTGACTACTATTCTTTAGTGTCATACTTTGACTCACCATTTTACTGTTTTCAGCACAGTGTTTTCTTTTATTTGGAAATTAGTCAAAGCACTAAATTCTTCCTTGGGATGTGCCAATAAGTCACCACTATGCTCCAAAACGACATATTCTTTTTCCAGATACTGTCGTTGACCTTCATCAATGTGCTTGCCTTTAAAAATCTCTCTCTCTCTCTCTCTCTCTCTCTCTCTCTCTCTCTCTCTCACAGACACACACACACATACACACACCACAGAGAGAGAGAGAGAGAGAGAGAGAGAGAGAGAGAGAAATGCCATTTCTGTTGCTTCATCTGGGAAATCCATCCTAGCACACACAAAAGGGGGGGGGGATTCAATATTTCTCTTATTATGCAGTAAATAATCAAATCCCTGGCCTACTGTCATCCATACCCAGCTACAGATGTTTCCTAAATTGTCATGTGTTTGTCATCTCTTTCCCCACCCTAAATGTTCCCAAACTAACAAGACATTAAATGAGAAAATGCCTCTCCATAAAATTTACTTATTTTACTATTTGTCTCCTCCCACATAACATTCTTCTCATCATGTGTAATGTGCAATCAATCACATACCCCCGGGAAGATTATTCATTGGTCATTTACATGATTAAAGAATGGAGGAAATGAGAAACTTCAAGGAATAAAGGTGTTTTAATAAATTCCAATTTTAATCTCTTCTCACTACCTGCCCCCTGCGGACATATCATAGGGACTTTTGTTACCTTCACCCTTTATCTGAAAGGAAATTTCATATTTTTTTTATTATACAATGGAGTTTTTACTTATTAAGGATGCCAGGAATATGCCAAACCATTAAGCCTAATGGGAATCCCTATTCTGGCTGGAATAGGAAGATCACCATGGATACATCTCTGCTTCACTGCATGATCAGGAACAGCTGTTGAGCCAAGCATGGCAGCCCTTTCAGACTGTTTATCACACAAATTACATTAGGTAAACCATAAATGCCACATCTCACTTCGTGTCATAAGATTCAGACATATCCCAATCCAGCAGCTTTGCCTGAGAGCAACGTACTAAATAGTCCCACATGGGCTCATACCTGTTTGAGAGCTCCTTGACCATTAGTGATTAACTTACTACCAAGTAGATGAATGGAGTTCATTTGTAATGGGCCCCTCCCCAGCAATTCAGACCAAGCTGAGAGGTTAACAGGTGCAGAGAACTAGAAGGCAGCTGACAGCTCTTTGTTTATACAGCAACGTCTGCATATGCACCCAAATCTATATATATATATATATGGCACACAGACATATATATTTGACACAAATGTACAACTTCTGAGAATATATGTAGAGCTTTTTACAAATTCCTCACCTGTACTCTGTAATGTGTTGTGAATCACTTGCTTTCCAAAAGAATAAGGCTCTTTGTGAAATCTGAGGTGACCTGCCTACTAAACAGCAAAAGATTTTATGTGTGCCCTGTATGTTTAGAAGCTCTGTTTCAATCTTTAGCATTAGCAGTCATAGATTCAGGCTGCCTCCTTTTAAGGCCTACCATGTCTACCATGCTTGGAGTAGCCTAAATTCTCCTCTAAGCAAACAACTTTGGGTCACCAGGAAGCATAAAGTTTTGGAGCCCATCTAAGTAATACAAATTGACTGAGACTACAGAATCGAGACCAACTTTTATCAGCCTACAGAGCCTTCTCTCAGACTTTCAACATGGGTCCTTACTCTAACTACTCAATGACTAATGAAAATCAACTGAAGTTTTGGGCTGTAACAAAGAGACAAAAATTAAATTGTATTTTGAGACTAGATTGCCAGGAGAAAGAAGTTCCTGGGCTAAAGGCTGAGAAGTAAATATTGCGTCTTTTCTCCAAAGTGTGAGATTTAGATTTCAAACACATGGCATGAGAGAAATGTAGAACTCTTAGGGCTGAAGACAAGAGAGGATTATGAGGTGGCAAACAGGAGAAGAGTACAATGATATGAACATTCAAAGATGTCACAATGGAATCCATTTTAAAACAGTAACTCAGTAATAAGATGGAAAAGGCTTGAGAAGTAGCTCTATATTTCAAGATTTAAAAAATAGAACTTTCAACAAAGGAATGGTTGCATGTATTCCTTGATTATAAAAACAGAGAAAACAGATATGTGTTCTATTATCATCAAAGCTCAATGTGCACCCCAGAGATATGTTATTCAGATTTTTAAACACAAGGAGCAAAGGCAAAAACCTGAAAGGAAGCAAGTCATAACTTATTCTTACAACAGTAAAAGAACTGTGTTGCTCTATTTCAAGACATAGCAATAACAGACTTTAAGAAAAGGCTGGGAGCAGAAAGACACACATGGTATATACTCACTCATATAGACATATAGCATAGGATAAATCTACTAAAATCTGTACATCTAAAGAAACTAATCAAGAGAGAGGACCCTGACTAAAACGCTCAATCCCCATCCAGAAAGGCAAAGAGGATGGACATCAGAAGAAGAAGAAAACAGGAAACAACCTAGGAACCTGCCACAGAGCGCCTCTGAAAGCCTCTGCCCTGAAGACTATCAAAGCAGATGCTGAGACTTATGGCCAACTGTTGGGCAGAGTGCATGGAATCTTATGTAAGAAGTGGGAAATAGTAAGAGCTGGAGAGGACGGGAACCACACAAGAAGAGCAACAGAACCAGAAAATTTGAACACAGGGAACTTCCCAGAGACTCATACTCCAACCAAGGAGTATTCATGGAGATAACCTAGAACCCCTGCACAGATGCAGCCCATGGCAGCTCAGTCTCAAAGTGAGTTCCATAGTAATGGGAAGAGGGACTTCCTCTGACATAAACTGATTGGCCTGCTCTTTGATCACCTCCCCCTGAGGGGGGAGCAGCCTTACCAGACCACAGAAGATGACAATGCAGTCACTCCTGATGAGATTTGATAGACTAAGATCAGAAGGAAGGAGAGGGGGACCTCCTCTATCAGTGGACTTCGGGAGGAGCATTCGTGAAGAAGGGGGAAGGAGGGTGAGATAGGGAGGGGAGGAGGGAGGGGCTTATGGGGGGATACAAAGTGAATAAAGTGTAAGTGTAATTAATAAAAATATGTATAAAATTTTATAGTCATAATTTTTGTGTAAAATATATTTTCCTGAATAAAAAAATAACATAAATTGTCTAGATTAAAAAAAAAAAAGAAAAGGTTGGGAGAGAAAAGAGGCAACAAAGGTCTTGATCATTGCAACATTCTGAAAATCATTAGATCCTGCATTCCAAAGAAAGAGGGCATTCTATCTAAGATTTCTTTCCTCACACTGAGATTCTCCAAAACAAGGAACGGCACTTGCTTTTAAGTTCAGAGGCTGGTTTACCCAGATGGGGCACCTCACTTTCAAGGGCCTTGAACTTGATTTAATTATCTGCTATCACTATATTAAAATCCTTAAGATGACCATGTATGGATATAACCTAGAACCTCTGCTCGGATGTAGCTCATGGTAGCTCAGTAACCAATTGATTTCCCAAAGTGAGGGGAATAAGGACTATTTCTAACAGGAACTCAATGACTGGCTCTTTGGCCTCCCCACCTCCCAAGGGAGGAGCAATCCTGTTAGGCCACAGAGGAGGGCTTTGCAGCCAGTCCTGAAGATACCTGATAAAACAGAATCAGATGAATGGGGAGGAGGTCCCCCCCACATCAGTGGACTTGGAAAGGGGCACGGTGGAGATCAGGGAGGGAGGGAGGGACTGGGAGGGAACGAGGGAGCAGGACACGGCTGGGATACAGAGTTAATAAAATGTAACTGATAAGAAAAAATAAAATTAAAAAAAGATAGTATATTATGCCATCAATACTGCAGCATAATGAAGAAAAATAAAATAAAGTAAATGAAAGCCTCTAGCAAAGTAACTCAGAAGGATGATTAAGGCTAGACTCTGTTGTAGGCTTTAAGGCTACAGGAAAACTCACTGAATATCTGTGCTCATAGTGTCTTGGATTTGGCATGATTTAGTTTTCTTTTTGTTTTGTTTTATTTTGCTCCAAACCTTCCCGCCTCCAAAGAAAGAAATGTTTACTTGAAATAAAGAACTGTAAAACCAATAAATAAATAAATAAATAAATAAATTGGAGATGACAGCTAAGTGCTGAAGATAATTAGGGCAGTGAAAGAGACACAAGTAAGGATAAAGGAATTGGTATCACAGGATCCTAAAAGCAGGATAACAAGGTAAAACAAAACAAAACAAAACAAAACAAAAAAACCATGATAGAAGGCAGAGTGCAAAATGACACCAAAATTACAACTTAAAGCTTTCTTTAAAAATGGTCTTCAGGTTCCACACAACCAGGTGAGGATTCTCTGATGTCACAAATTTAGAAAGAGAACTTGCCCTTCAAAGGGTGGGGTCAGGAGCCTGAGGAACTCCTATACCCACCCTGGTAGGTTTGATTGACATACTGACAGGGAAGACTTTCCTATATGATGCATACAGCCTTTTACCTGAGTGTTTCCTCATTTTGCTCCCAGAACCCAAGTCCTATGACACTCTGTGGAAAATCTAGAACAAAGGACCAAAAGGACACTGACATGCATCTCACTCCAGTAAAACCTTGAATATTACCAGGAAACCTCATTTGGCAAGTGCTGTATTTCTGTTTGTTTTGTTAATCTCTCGTCTCACTGTTGAGTAACACTTAAGATCCAGACACTGGCGTGAGTAGGCAGAACAACAACAACAACAAAAAAAAAAAACCTTGACTATCCTTGATGGAGACCTATGACTGATTCAACTTGGTTATACACTATACTTTAAGGTTTCCTGCTTCATGGTTCTGTCATGTGTGTGTGTCTCTGTAACTCAAAGACAATTTTAATATTTTATCTATAAACTTTCTTATTATTTTAAATAAACAAATACATTACATTACAAATATGTAATGAATAATCCCAAGATTGGTGAGCATTTGACATGTCTTATTCTGTGCTTATGTAAATAACATTGCAGTGAAGATGTTTGTTCACCCACTTCAGCATGAACCTATGGGACACTGTGTCAGATGGAATATTTGTTTCTGTGACATTTGCAGAGGACATATATTCCAAAACTATGTTCCAAGATTTGTACAGACGAAATTATATAACCAACTTGATTCAAAATGAAATACTTGATATCTTTGCCAATCTAAAAATTGTATCCAACTGTGACTCTAACTATATTTTTCATATAAGGATAAACATTTTATTATACACTTAAATGCTATACAAAACTCTTTGCCTTACTCTTTTGTTGTTAATTGTATTAAATTTGGTGTGCTATAACAAAAAAAAAATCCTTAAAATATCCTTAGTAGCCACAAGCAGTGGTGTACCACTGTAATCCCAGCACTTGGAGAGTCAGAGGCAAGCAGACATCTATGAGTTTGAAGCCAGCCTGTTCTACAAAGTGAGTTCAGGGTAGCCAAGGCTACACAGAGAAACCCTGCCTCAAAAAACAAACAAACAAAAACAAAAAAGAACAAAGAAATTGTCTTATATTAGGCCATACAAATTAGATGACCAGTCTTGCATAGAATGCTCATACTCAAGGAACTTTTTAAGACCAGGGGGAAAGGAGTGAAGCAGAAAAACATGCCCAAATAGAGGTAGCCATTATTTCTGTGTTCTAATTTCTCTACTATTTCTGGTACTAGTGGTCCTTGCATTACAACAGCAATCTCACATTAAGGATGCTATTCTGATATTCCTAATTCCTTCAGTGTCAGGAGGTTTTGTGTGTATGTATATGTGTGTGTTTAATGAAGATTCTTTTTCATGAATCACATTTCAAATTCCAGTTTCTAGTACTTGGGGAACTGAAAATGGATTCACAACAACAAAAACCCTATAATTTCTTTCCTTACATAAGTATTTGGGGATTTAGACTCTACACTGGGAATGGAAATGACTGAAGCCATTGTAGGACAAAGGAAATGCCTGATGTGTTTGTGTTACAAGAAATACACAGCAAATTGTCCTTTAAGCCACTGTTGAAATATAAGCAGTTTAAGCATTGGTTTATTGCTTCGGGGATCTCAAAAGCAATTCTAATTGCTTCACAATTCCCATTGGATGTCCAAGTGCTTGAAACAGACCCTGATAGGTAATTTCATCTTAGCTAAAGTAATCATTTATCCAAACAAGATGACAAGGACACTTGAGGGGAATTTTATAGCCCAATCCTTTGAAAAGTTGCATAAAATTTGTCAAAGGGTGATGAATAATTAACAGACTTTTAATGTTTTAAGTTTATTTTATTTTATTTTGTTTTGTTTTATGTTATAGGTATGTGTATGTGTACCCCATACAATGCAGTGCCCTTCTGGGCCAGAAGAGACAATCAGATTTCAGTGAACTTTGAGTTAATGGATGGTTGTGACATAACATGTGGGTGCAGGGAAACAAATCCAGGTACCCTTTAAAAGCTGAGTCATACTCAGTACGTGTTACTGAAAACATGACTCCAACTGTCTCACCTCAAAAAATGGACTTGTGACACCTCTCTTACCATCACTGAAATAGTAAAGTTCTGTAAATGAAAATCTTTGTGGGTCCTTTCTTTCTCTTCCTTCCTTCCTTCCTTCCTTCCTTCCTTCCTTCCTTCCTTCCTTCCATCCTTCCTTCCTTCCTTCCTTCCTTCCTTCCTTCCTTCCTTCCTTCCTTCCTTTCTTTCTTTCTTTCTTTCTTTCTTTCTTTCTTTCTTTCTTTCTTCCTTTCTCTTTCTCTTTTTTCTCCCCCCACCCGATTGGGTAGCAGGCACTCTATGGACAGATATTGAGAACAACACCAGGACTTCTTTTTAACTCTGTATGATAATATCCAACACATTACCAACATGCCAAACAGTTGGCATGCATTCTCTCCTTGCAACCTTGAAACCTGTCTTTATGAATAAAGAAACCAAGCAATGAAGAAGACACATTATAAGTGCCAGAGCCAGAAGTAAAAGCAAGTGTTTCTGATTCCATAGCTGCACTGTTTGCCAGTTTATTCTACTGTCTATCAGACACTACCTACAAATACTGCTACCAGAAAGACAAAGATGCTTTCTATAGCAGTGATTCTCAACCTTCCTATGGCTGTGACCCTTTAAAACAGTTCCTCATGTTGTGGTCACCCCTATCCCTAAAATTATTTTTGTTGTTACTTCATAACTGTAATTTTGCTACTGTTCTGAATCATAATGCAATTATCTGTGTTTTTTCTTTTTTATTATTATTAATATTGTTATTAGTTACAATTTATTATTTCTGTATCCCAGCTGTATCCCGCTCAGTATCTGTGTTTTTGATGGTCTTAAGTGACCCCTATGGAAGGGTTGTTCAATCCCCAAGGGTGTCACAATTCACAGATTTAGACACACTACTCTACAGTTTGAATATTGTTCATCCCCCAATTTATTGAGTAAAATCTCCAAAGACACTTATTAATGGTACTAACAGAGCATAATCATATCTTACTATGTTTATAGATGTGTATACTTTTTAAAGTCGTTGGAATTAAATAAGACCATTAGAGTGGAGTTCCCCTAACTAGGTACTGTTATTTACAAGAAAAGGTAGAGAGGCTATACATACATGCACATGCTACAAAACCAGGAAACAAAAGAAACCTCTATTCTTCACAAAACAGTTTGCCTCAGATATTTTGTTACAGTAACAAAAAAGTGGATACACAAGGTATATTTTGTAAGCAATGGGTATTTTATAAGATGGCTAAATTTGACAGCCATAGAAAGTTATACTAACAGAGGACCCAGAAATAAACCCACACACTTATGGACACCTGATCTTTGACAAAGACGCCAAAACCATACAATGGAAAAAAGATAGCATCTTCAACAAATGGTGCTGGTCCAACTGGATGTCTACATGTAGAAAAATGAAAATAGATCCATATTTATCACCCTGCACAAAACTAAAGTCAAAGTGGATCAAGGACCTCAACATAAAACCAGATACCCTAAATCAATTGGAAAAAAAAGTGGGGAACAGCCTAGAACTCAGTGGCACAGGGGAAAACTTCCTGAACAGAACACCAACAGCACAGGCTCAAAGAGCAACAATCAATAAATGGGACCTCATGAAACTGAAAAGTTTCTGCAAAGCGAAGGACACCATCATCAAAACAAAGCGACCGGCTACAGATTGGGAAAGAATCTTCACCAACCCTTTATCTGACAGAGGACTCATATCAAATATATATAAAGAACTAAAGAAGCTGAAAAGCAGCAAACCAAGTAATCCACTTAAAAAATGGGGAACAGAGCTAAACAAAGAATTCTCTGTAGAGGAATACTGAATGGCAGAGAAGCACTTAAAGAAATGGTCAACCTCATTAGCCATCAGGGAAATGCAAATCAAAACAACCCTGAGATTTCACCTTACACCCATGAGAATGGCCAAGATCAAAAACTCAAGTGACAACACATGCTGGAGAAGTTGCAGAGAAAGAGAAACCCTGCTCCACTGCTGGTGGGAATGTAAACTTGTACAACCACTCTGGAAATCAATCTGGCGTTTTCTCAGACAACTAGGAATAGTGCTTCCCCAAGATCCAGCCATACCACTCCTAGGCATATATCCAAAAAAGGCTCAAGCACACAAAAAGGAAATTTGCTCAACCATGTTTGTAGCAGCTTTATTTGTAATAGCCAGAAGCTGGAAACAACCCAGATGCCCCTCAACTGAAGAATGGATGCAGAAATTGTGGTACATCTACACAATGGAATATTACTCAGCAATGAAAAATAAGGAAATCATGAAATTTGCAGGTAAATGGTGGGATCTGGAAAGGATCATCCTGAGTGAGTTGTCCCAGAAGCAAAAAGACACACATGGTATATACTCACTCATATAGACATACAACAAACCCACTAAAACCTGTGCATATAAAGAAACTAAGCAAGAGAGAGGATCCTAACTAAAATGTCCAATCCCCATCTGGAAAGGCAAAGAGGATGGACATCAGAAGAAGAAGAAAACAGGAAACAACCTAGGAACCTACCACAGAGGGCCTCTGAAAGCCTCTGCCCTACAGACTATCAAAGCAGATGCTGAGCCTGATGGGCAACTGTTGGGCAGAGTGAATGGAATCTTAGGTAAGAACTGGGAAATAGTAAGAGCTGGAGAGGACAGGGTCTCCACAAGGAGAGCAACAGAACAAGAAAATTTGAACACAGGGAACTTCCCAGAGACTCATACTCCAACCAAGGACTATTCATAGAGATAACCCAGAACCCCTGCACAGATGTAGCCCAGGGCAGTTCAGAGTCCAATTGGGTTACATAGTAATGTGAAGAGGGACTGCCTCTGATATGAACTGACTGGCCTGCTCTTTAGGCACCTCCTCCTGGCGGGGAGCAGCAATTGGGTTACATAGTAATGTGAAGAGGGACTGCCTCTGACATAATCTGATTGGCCTGCTCTTTGATCACCTCCCCCTGGGGGGGGAGCAGCCTTACCAGGCCATAGTAGAGGACAATGCAGCCACTTTTGATATGAACTTATAGACTAAGATCAGAAAGGAGAGGAGAACCTCTCCTATCAGTGGACTTGGAGAGTGGCATGGATGCAGAGGGAAGAGGGAGGGTGGGGTTGGGAGGGGAGGAGGGAGGGGCTTATGGGGGGATGCAGAATGAATAAAGTGAAATTGATGAAAAATTTTTTTAAAAAAGGGAAAAAATAATTTAAGAACCTTAAATGACTTTCAAAAGTGGAGGAAAACATGGAGTTAGTCAACTTACATGGAGCACGTCTTGCCCCTGGGGGCAATGGTCTTCTGAACCTACTCAGACCTCGGACACCACCACTGCTAGTTCTAGAACTGATGCAGGATGTTCCAACGAGGGGGTTAAGGCTTCTCATAATATTTCCTATAAGCCCACACCTGTTTGTTTATATCCTCCATTTTTATTCATTGTTAGCCAGATAGAGCCAAGTAATTGTGGTAATGATACTTGCTTTTTTGCCCAATGCTGGAATGCTAGTAAATTTACTAGCTGGTTACTCGCATGCCTCGCTGGGTGCCTGTGCCCATTGATGCCCCTCATTCTATGACTCTCTTCAGACAGAAAAGGGATCTCGGAATTACAGCCGCTATTGTTACTGCCATCTCATTGGCGGCTGTTGGAGCCACGACCTTGGCATTAGCCAGGAGTCATACTGTGCAGACTGCTCAGACCCTGAATAACCTTTTAGCCAATGTAGCTCATGCCTTAGATGTACAAAAAGGAATTAATGCTCAACTAAAAGGAGGCTTGATGATGTTCAATCAGAGGATTGACCTCGTGCAGGAGCAAATTGATACCCTATGGCAAATTGCTCAACCTGGCTGTCAATGAAAGTATGCTGGACTTTGAGTCACTAGCATACAACATGAGAATTTTCCCTGTGCTGCAAATCTGTCTAAACAATTGTCGAGCTATATTTTAGGTTATTGGACTGGAGAATTCGATACTACGATGGAGCAGCTGAGAGTGGCCATTGTCACGGTAAATTCTACCAGAGTGGACACAGGACTAGCCACAGGATTATCATCATGGATTGCTGCAGCCATGAATCATCTGAAGGAATGGGCGGGCATGGGAGCGTTAGCAGGCCTTCTGGTGTTGGTCTCCTTGGTTTGCCTGTGGTATATATGCAAGATTAGAGTCTCACAACAGTGTAATGCAGCCATGACCATTCAGGCCTTTACAGCCATTGAAGCAGGACAGTCTCCCCAAGCATGGTTGGCTACCATAAAAAGCTAAAATGTTACGCTCAGGATGCGAAGCTAAGCACTGCACTCAGGGTCAGCCGCTTTCGACCCAGAAGAGTATGTCTGATTGCATGCGGGATGATGCCCCAGGTCCCGCCTCTGAGAAAAAGGTATTGGTCGGGTCTGATGCTCTTTGGGTGGATGACACCTAAATGAACATCGGTACAAAGTCCCAATTTATTTCTAATATCAGAGATCAGACCTCTACTCTTGCCTGATGCGTCTAAAACAAAAAGGGGGAACTGTAGAGAGCTGTGTAATGCTGCGCCTTAAAGATGGAGCTGGTTCCCGCCTTCCACCTTCCCGATGGTGAGTGCTCTCTGTCAGGAACAACTCCACATTTGGCTAAGCCTGAGGATCTGGCTTGCTTCCATGTATGTGGACCTATCTTCATTGCCCACGTGACACGCTGGGGTTGGCTACCCAGAGGCTATTTAAGCTGTGGGCTGGCTTTCCCCAGGGTCAGATGATTGTTCAAGGTTCCTGAATAAACTGCATTGAAAAAAAAAAAAAAAGAAAGTTATACTAATACTTTGTCATATATAAAGAATACTTTAATTGTCGGTATAACAATTTTTATCTGAAAGTCAACTCCTTCTATGATCTAGCTCTGCCCACAGTTATATACTTTTTTTTTCTCCCCACTGTATTTCATATTCTTTCTGACTCAGTTGTTGATTGAATAGAAAGCAGTCAGAACTTTTGTTACTTATCATACATATCATAGATTGAGTAACACAAAAAAGGAATTTATTTCTTACAATTTTGGAGAGTAGAAATTCAAAGATAAAGGCTCCAGGCCATTTGGTACCCCAGTGATTGCCACCTTCCTGGATAGAAGATAGTTACCTACTCACTATGCTCTCATATGGAAGTGAAATCAGGAGAGGGTAGATAAGTAGAAATCTATATCTCTGGTATCTCATATAAAGACATTAATAACTTGAGACTCAACCTTCCATTCTGATGAACTCCTCTAACATTAATTATCTCTTAGAGGGCCTGCTGCCAAATCTTGTTGGTGGCGTGGCAAGCCTTTGGTATATGAATTTCTGTTACAACACAATTCAGTCTATAGCACATCTCTACCAGTTTAAAAGTGAAATAACCCCCTTTCTGTCCAAAGACTCGCAAATCTAAGCAGTTCAGGATAGTTGGTCATTTGCCTAATAAGACTTAGTTATTAAAGATATTTGAGTTATTCATATCAGGTACCACAAAAAAAAAGAAAAACCATGTAAACACATGTAATTGGAAAAAGTCTTTTATCCAATAAACATATACTAGAACTGGGCTAGGTCCTGGTGCTATAAGATAAACGATCCTCACCCTTCAGAATTCTTCAGTATTCAGTAATGTGATTTCTGCTAACTGTAGACCAGGTAGTTTGGTCTTATGGTTGTATATGTTGTAAAGTTTATATTAATTATATACATTGCCTTACTTTAAACCCCTTAAGTACTGTATGTTGCAAGATATTTGGTCCCATTTTGAAACCAAAAACTGTGAACTGTAAAAGCCTGTTTCTTGTTTGGTTTGGTTGAGCCCTATCACACACCTTAACCCAAGAAGTTTTTATTATAAACAGGTGATTATAGTGTGGTTCACCTAGCCCTAACACAAACCTTTAATCCAAGAGCTTTTCTGTGCACAGGATTTAATAAAATTAACTTTAAATCAAGAAGTGGAGCAAAAAACTAGCTGACAGAGGTTAAAGAGTAGGAGAGACTTTGAGCTGAGGGGGATTTAAGACATTGTGGAGAAGAAGAAAGAGCTTTACATTAAGCTCTGTCATTAGCTTAGGCTTTAGCTTCTCAGCTCCCTGTTTTTGGGGGCTTTGAGCTAGCAAGCCTTTGGCCTTGTTTTTTTGTTTTTGTTTTTGTTTTTGTTTTTTCCTTTTCCTCCCGGGCTGTCAGCTGAACTAGTGAGCCTTTTGGGTTTTTTCCATCCAGATCTGAGCTGAGAACAAAGGTCAGCTAGGTACTTTCTCTGTCTCTTTGAGCTAGCAGATTTTTACCTTAGCATCTGGCTCCTGACTCTTTATTGGTAAAATAGAACAGTGGGGATTTTCATTTTTTTTAAAAAACAACAATTTGACATTTCAAAGAGTGGCACAACCCCAGAGAGAGAGAGAGAGAGAGAGAGAGAGAGAGAGAGAAATCACTCCGGGTTTGGACAAACTGAGAAGTCCTCTAGGAGAGAGTTAATGATGGAAACTACCATAATAAAAGACTTTAGAACCCTGTTTAGTGCTACTCCAAATGGCCTAAAAGTAGAAGCATTAACTGAAAAGTGAAATAACATAAATGAAATTAGCTCAATACCAATTATGATTAATATAATTTTGTTATTTTTAATTTATTCTTATAAGCCAATATTGTTTTCTGTACTTGCTTTAAGAAAAAAACAAACAAACAAGAAACAGAATTTTACAGTTCACAATTTTAGGGTTCATGATGGGATCAAATATCCTGCAACAACTGTAACTTACAATTTCCATCACAGCAGAGTGATTCTTAGCAAATCAACTCTGCAACAGCAGTATGTGCTTTTAATCACTGCACCATCTCTCCAGCCCCAGGATTTGTTATTTAATATTTTATTTGCTATATTTTAATTTAAATATAATTACATTATTAACCCCATTTCCTTTCTTCCCTCTAACCCCTCTCATATCCTCTTTTTCCAATCCACCCCATGATTCACCTCCTCCATTTTCTTCTCATATTCCAGGCCACTTTTTCTTTGATTGTTATTGTTACATGTAGGCATGTGTGTATGAGTGCATATAAACTTATAAACACAACCTGAATAGTAAAATTTTGTTGTTTCTCCATATATGATTCCAAGGCCAATCACTTTTTACTGGAAAACAAATTAGAATGCTCATCTACAGGAGATATTAATTCTCCCTCTCAACAGTCATTAGTTGCCTGTAGTTCTTTATCTAGGGTTAGGACCCTTTGAGACTTTTCCCCCTTCTGTATTATCATGTCTATTTCTATTGTCACTGTTCCAGTCCTGTTTAGGCAGCTGTTTCTATGAGACGGAGTGTGCTGACTAAGATTATGTTAAGTTGACATAAACTAAAGACAATAAAACAGAGGGAACCTCAAGCCCAAGGGGGGATACTTGAATCTCACTGAGAAGGGAGAATAGATTAGACATCAAGGGTGGGGTGTGAATGGATGGAAGAAGGGGACTGGGTTGGGGAAGGGTGGGAATAGGAACGGGAGTGATGAGGTGGGGGGAGGACAGGTGAAGAGACTACTGGGGAAGACAAATGGATTGGGAGGCATCTTTGGGATGACCTAGAGACCTAAGACAATGGAAACTCAGAGGAATCTATAAAAGTGACCCTAGCTAAGACTCCTACCAATGGGGGATACAGAGCCTGAACTGGCCATCTCCTGTAACCAGGCAAGACTTCCAATGAAGGGACTGGGACACCAACCTAGCCACAAAACTTTTGGCCTACAATTTGTTCTGCCTACAAGACTTGCAGAGGTAAAAAATGAAGCAGAATTTGAGGGAAGGCCCAACAAATGTCTGGCCCAGCTTGAGACCCATGTCATAAGAGGGTGCCCACACCTGATACTATTAATGATATTCTGCTATACTTACAGACAGGAGTCTAACATAAATGTCATCAGAGAAGCTTCACACAGCAACTAATGGAAACAGATGCAGAGAGCCACAGCCAAACATTAAGCGTGGAATCCTGTGGAAGAAGTGGAAGAAGGATTGAAGGAGCCATAGGGGTCAAGAACACAAAAAGAAAATCTACGTAATCAACTAACCTGGGTCCATAGAGGCTCATAGAGACTGAACTGCCAACCACAGAGCATGAATGGGATGGACCTAGGCCCCCTACACATATGTAATAGATGTACAGCTGAAGCGTTATGTGCAACCACAAACAGCAGGAACAGGGGCTGTATGACTACACTGCCTGGCTTTGAATCCCTTTCCCCTAACTGGACTGCCTTGTCTAGCCTCAATAGAAGTAGATGTGCCTAATCTTACTGCAACTTGATATGCCACACTGGTTGATATGCGTGGGGGACCTCCCCTTTTCCGAGGAGAAGGGGAGAAGAGGGGGAGTGAAAGGAGGAGAGGGGAGAGGGAGGAGCTGGGAGGAAGGAGGGATGGAAAGCTGCAACCAGGATGTAAAGTAAATAAAGAATAAATAGTTTAAAAAGATATGACTGGAAGTCATTTCTTAGTTAGTAATGGGAGAGGGCCCAGGAAATTGTGGGTGGTGCCACCCCTGGGCTAGTGGTACTGGATTCTATAAGAAAGCAGGATGAACAAGACATGGGGAGCAAGCAAATAAGCAGCATCCCTCCCATGGACTCTGCATCAACTCCTGCCTCCAGATTGCTGCCTGACTTCCTACAGTGATGAAGAGTGTTGTGGAAGTGTAAGCCAAATAAACTCTTTCCTTCCCAAGTTGTTTTTGGTTATGGTGTTTCATCACAGAAATGATAACTCTAAGAAAAATGTGTCTCATAGCCCAATTACTTGTCCTTTGGCTCTTTCAATCTTCCCAGACTCTCTTCTGAGAAGTTCCATGAGTCTTAGGTGCAAGAGTTTTGTTGTAACTGTACCCAGATAGAATGATATCTGAGTTCTATCTGGTTGTGGAGAGTCTCTATTACCTAAAAGAGAGGCTCCTTTGATAAGGGAGCTTTATATATCTTAAAAATCCTACTCTATTGAGGAATAATTCATATAAACCAAAATCCACCCCTTTAAAAAAAGAAAGATGGTACCTGGTAAAATCATCATTGAACATCTAGAATACTTCCTAGAACACAACAATGAGCTTCTGTTTGTTAGGTTAAAGAATAAATTATTGAGTATATTGAAGTTCAGGTTTCAATAATGTTTTAGCATCTTGGTTTTTAATATATAATTTGATTATTTTTTCATTCCAATCCATGGGCATTTACTTTATTCATATTAAGGGCTAAAATATATAGGAATGCAGCATGATTTTGTTTTACCAGTATCTCCAAAAACCATATTTGGACAATTTTGTATAACATTCTGTCACCTTCTCTCCTGAACATCTTCCACATCTATTTTCATACTTGGATTACAGATTTAAATATCTTAAAAAATAAAACTTCTTGTGTAAAGGTTAAAACTGTATATAATAATATGTACTTTCATGTTAAAATCATGATCATAAAATACATTTCCTCGATTTGTTTAATGATTTTAATATGATTTACAAGTGTTTGTTAATACAATTTTACTGAAGATATAAAAAAGGTGAAACAATTGCATTAGCGCACACATACACACACAATTGCATCCCTGAGAAATTCAGGAAGATTAACTGAAACACCACCAGAAACAATAAAATGGAAACTGACATAAAACCAAATCACCTGTTTCAGTTCCTACCTTGTCAACACAACATCCTAGTGTGCATGCACTTGGGTATGTAACCACCCAGAAATATCTGCAACAAGTTCAAAATTAATGATATGTATACATACTATTATAATGTATAAGACATATGTAGGTATAGATACATATCATTAGTTTTGAACTCCGATAGCTTTACGGAACATTGTTTTGTTCCATATCTGCAAGACTAATGTTTCTTAGCCTAAGTCAGTTCTAGGCATTTTTCATAATGCAGTGGTGAATATGATGAATAGAAAGAGCATATGGTATCGAAAAGAAGTAAAGACATATATAAATAGCTGAAATAGCACAAGGAATATGAAGTTCAGGTGAAATTCTATGGGAGGCAGAATTGTTCCCTGTTCCAACTCTGCTTTTTAACCTTTTGTTGTTGTTCTCCTGGTAGCCTCCATCTCCTTTGGCTCTTATACCCTTTCTACTCTCACTGTGGTATCCTGAGCTCTGAGAAAGATTTGATGGAGATATCCCATTTAGAGCTGTAGGTTCCAAGGACTCTTCTGTGTTGGTCTCTGTATTTGTTTCCATCTCCTATAGGAGGAAGCTTCTCTGATGATGGCTGAATAAGGCACTGATCTATGAATATAGCAAAATATCATTAGGAATCATTTTACCACTCCTTTTAAAAAGAAAAAAAGACAAGTACTGTTTGATTTTACTTTAGGTCTCTGGACTACCTAGTCTCTGGTTCTTGGTTACCCAAGCAGTGTCAAGTACGGATTCCCACTCATGGAGTGGGCCTTCTGTCAAATCAGACATTGGATGGCTCCTCCTACAAGTAATGTGGCACCATTGTCCTAGCATATCTTGCAGACAAAACAGATTGTAGGTCAAAGGTTTTGTGTCAGGGTTGGTTTTTATGTTTCTCTTTTGGTAGCCTGCAGAGTACGTTTCTGAATGAAAGACACTAAAACATACATGTGAAAGTTCCCTGTAGGCACCAACTCAACATCTCCATGTTCAAAGAGTTGTAAAGGTGTTGTCCTCAACAATGGAGCCCTGCTGTCATTTTGTAGAGAGCAACACGTTGTCTTAGCAACAGTCTGTGTTGTTTGGATATTTCCATGGGAACACGCCACACACCTTGGCCAACAACTCAATTGAATGCAATCCCGGCTCAGTACTGGTAGCCTCATTTGGTGTCAAGAGATGGCTAGTTCTGTTTCCCCCATTATCAGGAGACCTCACTAGGGTCACCATTTTATATTTTAGGAAGTTTCCACTGCAGTAGGTTTCCATACCCACCTTAAAATGCCTCCAAATTCCAGCTGTCACTTTTCAAATTCCTTCCCTCAATCCTATATCTTTCCCCCCTCCCAATGTGATCCTCCTGTTCTGGTCCTCCACCCCCACTGCCCGCAGTCTACCCATAAAATCAATTCTATTTATCCTTCCCAGGTAGATCCATGTATCCCTTAACCCCATCCCTAATCCCTTCCTTTATACCTAACCTTTCTAGGTATACAGACTGTGGGTTGTAATGTAACTAATTCTATAGATGTTACTACTTACGTGGAGGAAAAGATGATGTAAATAATATAAAAACATTAGAATAGGAAACAGTCTTGATTTCCCCAAGTGGACTCAGACTAATTATCCAAGTCCTTATAGACAAAGACTATTCTCTAGTTGGCAGAAAGGACATTTAGTAGAAAGGAAAGTAAGAAAGATTGCAAGCACAACAATTCCATATGCCATACACGAAGGGATATATAGATAAGGGTTCCTCATATAAAAGCCAGTAATAAATGGGATAGGCTCAGATAAATGGAACCTGGGAAAATTTCCTGGAAGGACTTGTCTTTGAGATGAGCTTTAGAATGGAAGGTTGCAGATTATGAGAGACTCGTCCATTTAGAAAAAGAAAAGTGAGGAAAGGAACATGAAACATCACAGGACATGTGGAAAGAAGTAGTTGGCAAATGTTCAAGTGACCATTACTTGTAGGAAGTGAGGCTGGAAACTTAAACTGGTACCAGATCATAAGGGTTTCAAATTCCTACAATAAAGTATATGAGCTTTAGTTTCATGGAAGCTTTTTGAACAAGGAGATGATGTCATTAAATCTACACTTAGACTTCTGACTTGACATCATTCTGATGGATCTCTCATATATATTAAAAAGGCATTATCCATTTTTTTTAATCTAGTGCTTTTCTTACACATGTGGCCTTATACAGGTTGAATTTCAGTGTCTTCCCAGAATGTGTGTGTTTTGAAACCCAGTCTCCATCGGAAGGGTATTTATTTGGGAGGAGCCTTTGCTGGGGATGTGATTACATCATAAAGTCAGAGTCCTGGAATGAGATAATGTCCATCAAAAAGAGACTGTAAAGGGCGCTTTTGACCTTGTCCTTCCAGAAGACACAGCAAAGAAGATGACATCTAAAACTAAGAATAAGGCCCTCCTCAGACATTTATTCTGCCCATGCCTTTATCTTAAACTTCTTAGCTTCTAAAACTGAGAAATAAATTTCTGTTTTGGATAAGCTGCCAAGTCTATGTGCTAAAATGAAGGTTTTTGGAATAAATGATTTCTTGAATTAAAAATAAGAATTGGGAAATATTTTGAACTGAATAGAAATAAAAGTACAACATTAACATTTTACAGAATGGCACCAAATAAATATCAAACAGGATATCTAGGACAACATATGCCTCCATTAAAAAAGAAGGGTGGGATCTAGATACAGTAATACACACCTGTAATCGTAGTGATCACAAGTTTGAAGCTTGCCTGGGCTAGATAGTATGGCCTTGTTCGAAGAAAGATATCAAGCTAGAAAGAGAGGGAGGAAAGGAGGAAGGAAAAGATGGAGGGAAAGAGGAAAAGATTTCAAAATAGCATCTATCTTAACGATTCTGTCTTAGGAAATTACAAAGAGAAAAACAATGTAGAAAAAAAAAAAGATATAACAGAGAACAAACTATCCATTAGTGAAATAAAAAATAAAATTGAACAAATGAATGCAATTGAACTTGTTTCTTCCAGAAAAAATAAAACCGGCAAATCTTTAGCCAGACCTATATGGACAATAAGGAAGGCAAAACTGATTAGTATCAGGGGCTGACCCCACGACCCACAGGTAGTATGCTTTCCTAGCATATATAAGGCACCTAAAGAATATTAGTATCAGAAAGATAAGGGATGACATTATCAGAGATATAACATATATGAGAAGGAGAAATAAAGGAAATATGAGAAGTTTTAGACTATACCAGCTATTAATTTATTTAATAGACTTAGAGCTCTTGATGAAATCAACCAATTGCTTAAAAGCCACAAACCATCAGAAGTCCACTCAAAAGTAAATCATAAACTTAATAGATCTCTATCGTTAAATAAATTGAACTCTTAGTTTAAAAACCTCTCCATGAAGAGAACTTTAGGCCTAGATGTTACTGGTGATTTTTGCCAAAGATTTAACAAGGAATATATGAAGTTTATACCAATTCTTCTGCAACCTTGAAATAGAAAGCATATTTCAACTTATTCAAATGACTAGTGTTACTTTCAGATCAGACAGATCTCACAAAGAAGAAAAGCAAATGACTACCAATTATTTGGAAAAGTGTCCCATCTCCTAGCTATAAGGACAATGTAGATTAAGATTACTTTGAGGGGGAGGGGCAAGATGGCGGCGATGGGAGGACTCTCATTCTGAGCAACAGCAGCAGGATCAGCACAGTGACCAGTAATCAGAACTCGCGGCCATAAAACACAGTCATTGTGTTTCCCAGGTGAGAGGATACCCCACGGTGGGGGATTCAATCAGCTTTTAACTCACCCGGCTAAACCGCAGAAGAGATCCCGGTTCCGCCAGATGCTTGGCTGCCGGCCGCCAGCCCCAGCCCCAGCCCAGAGCCACAAGCCAGTGTCTCTGGTCACGGTCCCAGACTGAACCGTGCGCACCACACTATCAGAGACTGGAATTTTCAGTCGAGAGATAACCCCAGGGTTCAGGAAACAATTGGGACCGGCCTTAGGTCACCCAGACATCCCCTGGAAAAGACTCGGGTTCCATGGGCACCCCAGGACCCAGCCCGGAGCCAGAGCCCGAGACCCAGGCTCCGGCACAGAGCCCTGCCTGCCTGCCTGCGTGCCTGATTCGCCGCCTGAGATAGAACTGTGAACACCAGGGCACCAGCGAATGAGTTTCACTGTCCAGTGCAAACACACAGGGAGGGAAACGGCTGGTCTGATCTCAGAGCACTCAGCCGACACCCCCAGCCTGAAAACGTCCCCGGAAAATTACCCAGCTTAAGGAGGCACCGAAGCTCCCAAAGGCCACACAAAGGCAGACACAGGCAGTTTCTGCGCACCAGACAGCTGGCGAAGACTGAGCCGCCATCACCCAGCTGTGCTCCAGGCACAGGCAATTTCTGCAGCCAGCCAGCTGGCAAACACTGAGCAGTGTGCACCAGGGCAAAAAAGACACTGGGAGTCCGTGTCTCCAGAGAATCCACAGGGAAGGAAGGAAACTGTACTGACTTAAATTGTGGAGAGCCGGGGTTTGGTCACCATGGCGCTGGCTTCCGCCCTCAAAAACTGGTAAACAAGTCCTAGAGTGCATGACCGTTCCGCAATAGCGCGACAAGTCACTAGCCCAGCCCGGGGCGTCATATGGGGTGATGGGTGAGCAGCCAATCAGGAGATGATACGTCATCTCACACCACTCTGGTGTGAGCAGGGCTTATATAAACAGCGCCACTTCGGGGCTCGGGGTCTTCCTCCTTTCATCGCTTGACTGTAATAAAGCTTGCTGCAGAAGGATCCTGTTGTCCGCGTGCGTACTTGCTGGCGAGACGATTACGCGGGTCGTAACATTAAATCACCCAATCCTTCCCTAGAAAAAGTCTAGCAGTCTAGCAGACCAGTGGGCCCATCACTCAGCTGTGCTCCAGACACAGGCACAAACAGTTGCTGTTCACCTGATGTCCAACTGGGTCACAGCAGCTGATCATTAAATTTACAACAAGAAACCCAGAAACAGGGCAGCTGCCCTCAGGACTTCCCTGGGTGAGAGTACAACCCTCTCAACTAACAAAGACCACAGTTACCACTCAGGTCTATATCCCTGAGGTGAGCAACTCCTGAAAAAACACCAGCCATCCAGGGACTATACCCAAAAAGCTGAGAAGACATCGTTCAGGAAAAACCAGTTTTTTGCAAAGGGGATTCTCTCCACCACAGGATCCCCAGGAACCACTAGAAAATTACCCCAAACACATAAGATAGCACAATGGGTAGAGGCCAGCGTAAAAGCTCAAGCAACAAAAGACAGAGCAATATGGCATCTCCAGAACCCAGTTACCCAGGGGCAAGTAGCCCTGGACACCCCAGCATAACTGAAATCCAAGAAGATGACCTAACAACTATGCTCATGAAGATGATAACAGAGGAAACAAATAAGATACATAAAGACTAGAGAAAGATAAACTCAAACAGAATATTGCCATCCGTAAAGAAATAGAGGAAGCTGCAGCCGAACAGTTTATGACCTTTAGAAAGGAAATGCTTAAAACACTGAATGAAATAAAAGCAAAAGAGTTGAAGGAACTAAAAGAAAAACAGGAAAGTACAATCAGACAGGTGAAGGAAGTAAACAAAACAACTCAAGACCTGAAGATAGAATTGGAAAAATTAAAGAAAACACAAATGGAGGAAATAATGGAAAGGAAGAATCTAGAGAAGAAAACAGGAACTACAGAGGTAAGCATAACCAACAGACTACAAGAGATGGAAGAAAGAATCTCAGGTTTAGAAGATACAATGGAAGAAATCGATGTATCTGTCAAAGAAAATGTTAAATCCGAAAAATTCCTGACACAGACCGTCCAAGAAATGCAAGACAATATGAAAAGACAAAATCTGAGAATAATAGGTATAGAGGAAAAAGAAGACTCCCTTCTCCAAGGCCCAGAAAATATTTTCAACAAAATCATTGAAGAAAATTTCCCCAAGCTAAAGGAGAGGCCAATTAGAATATATGAGGCCTACAGAACACCCAACAACTTTGACCAGAAAAGAAAATCCTCCCGCCACATAATAATCCAAACAGTAAGTATACAGAACAAAGAAAAAATACTAAAAGCTGCAAGGGAAAATGCCAAGTTACATATAATGGCAAACCCATTAGAATCACACCTGACTTTTCAACAGAGACTATGAAAGCCAGAAGGGCCTGGACGGATATCATGCAGACCCTAAGAGAACAC
Organism: Meriones unguiculatus; assembly: GCF_030254825.1. Classification (NCBI taxonomy): domain Eukaryota; kingdom Metazoa; phylum Chordata; class Mammalia; order Rodentia; family Muridae; genus Meriones; species Meriones unguiculatus. Next base: position 122,148,266 of record NC_083369.1, read on the forward strand.
AGATGTCAGCCCAGGCTACTATACCCACAAAACTCTCAGTCCTCATAGATGGACAAGACAAGATATTCAATGACAAAAACAAATTTCAACAATACCTACAAACAAATCCAGCATTACAGAAGACACTAGAAGGGAAAATACAACCCAGGAAAACTAGCTACATTCAAGAAAACACAGGAAATAAATAACCTCACTTCAGTAAAACAAAAAGCAACCAAGCACACAACCTGATGACCACAGCCAACATCAAAATCAAGGGATCTAGCAGCCACTGGTCATTAATCTCTCTCAACATCAATGGACTCAACTCTCCAATAAAAAGACACAGATTAACAGAATGGATACGTAAACTAAACCCAGCAATCTGTTGCATACAAGAAACACACCTAAGAAACAAAGATAGACATTGATAAAATTTAAAGCACATATAGATCCCCACACATTAATAGTGGGAGACTTCAACACCCCACTCTCAACAAAGGACAGGTCAACAAAACAGAAATTAAACAAAGAAACAATGTCTCTGACAGAGGTCATGAATCAAATGGACCTAACAGACATTTACAGAACTTTACACCCAAACACAAAAGAATTTACCTTCTTCTCAGCACCTCATGCAACCTTCTCCAAAATAGACCATATAGTGGGTTACAAAGCAAGCCTCAACAGATACAAGAAGATTGAAATAATCCCTTGTATCTTGTCTGATCGCCATGGAATAAAGCTGGACCTCAACAATAACAGAAATAGCAAAAAACCTACACACACATGGAAACTGAACAACTTGTTACTAAATGACAGCTGGGTCAGGGAAGAAATAAAGAAAGAAATTAAAGTCTTTCTAGAAATCAATGAAAATGAAGACACAACATACCCAAACCTGTGGGACACAATGAAAGCAGTACTAAGAGGAAAGTTCATAGCACTAAGTGCCTTCAAGAAGAAATTCGAGACAGCTCATTCAAGCACCTTAATGGCTCACTTAAAAACCCCAGAAAAAGAAGAAGCAGACACACCAAGAAGGAGCAGACAGCTGGAAATAATTAAACTCAGGGCTGAAATCAATCAATTAGAAACAAATAAAACAATTCAAAGAATCAGTGAAACCAAGAGCTGGTTCTTTGAGAAAATCAACAAGATCGACAAACCCTTAGCCAGGCTAACTAAAAGGCAGAGAGACACCACCCAAATCAACAAAATCAGAAATGAAAAGGGGGATATAACTACAGACACTGAGGAAATCCAAACAATCATTAGGACTTACTTCAAAAGTCTATATGCCACAAAATTTGAAAACCTAAATGAAATGGACAATTTTCTTGATCGATTTGACTTACCAAAGCTGAATCAGGACCAGGTAAATCAACTAAATAGTCCTATATCCCCCAAAGAAATAGAAGCGGTCATCAAAAGTCTCCCATCTAAAAAAAGCCCAGGACCAGATGGCTTCAGCGCAGAATTATACCAGACCTTCAAAGAAGAGCTAACACCAATTCTCTTCAAACTATTCCACAAAATAGAAACAGAAGGAACATTACCAAACTCATTCTATGAAGCCACAGTCCCCTTGGTACCTAAACCTCACAAAGACTCAACAAAGAAAGAGAATTTCAGGCCAATCTCCCTTATGAACATTGATGCAAAAATACTCAATAAAATACTTGCAAACCGAATCCAAGAACACATTAAAGATATTATCCACTATGACCAAGTAGGCTTCATCCCAGGTATGCAGGGGTGGTTCAATATACGGAAATCCATCAATGTGATCCACCATATTAACAAACTGAAAGAAAAAAAAAAACACATGATAATCTCCCTAGATGCTGAAGACAAAAATCCAACATCCATTCATGTTTAAAGTATTGGAGAGATCAGGGATACAAGGCACATATCTAAAGATAGTAAAGGCAATATACAGCAAACCTATAGCCAACATCAAACTGAAAGGAGAGAAACTTAAAGCAATCCCACTGAAATCAGGGACAAGACAAGGATGCCCACTCTCTCCATATCTCTTCAACATAGTTCTGTAAGTCCTTGCTAGAGAAATAAGACAGTTGAAGAAGATCAAGGGGATACAAATTGGAAAGGAAGAAGTCAAATTATCACTATTTGTAGATGATATGATAGTATACGTGAGTGACCCCAAAAACTCTACCAGGGAACTCCTACAGCTGATAAACACCTTCAGCAAAGTGGCCGGATACAAAATTAACTCAAAAAAATCAGTAGCCCTCTTGTATACAAAAGACAAAAAGGATGAGAAAGAAATTAGGGAAACAACACCCTTCACAATAACCACAAATGACATAAGGTACCTCGGAGTAACCCTAACCAAGGAAGTCAAAGACTTGTATGAAAAAAATTTCAAATCTCTGAAGAAAGAATTAGAAGAAGATAAGATGGAAAGATCTCCCATGCTCATGGCTTGGCAAGATTAACATAGTAAAAATGGCCATCTTACCAAAAGCAATCTACAGATTCAATGCAATGCCCATCAAATTACCAACACAATTCTTTACATACCTGGAAAGAAAAATTCTCAACTTCATATGGACTAACAAGAAACCCAGAATTGCGAAAACAATCCTGTACAATAAAAGATCTTCTGGAGGTATCTCCATCCCTGTTCTTAAGTTGTACTATAGAGCAACAGTTTTAAAAACTGCATGGTACTGGCATAGAAACAGAATAGTGGATCAATGGAACCAAACAGAGGAGCCAGAAATAAACCCACACACTTATGGACACCTGATCTTTGACAAAGACGCCAAAACCATTCAATGGAAAAAAGATAGCATCTTCAACAAATGGTGCTGGTCCAACTGGATGTCTACATGTAGAAAAATGAAAATAGATCCATACTTATCACCGTGCACAAAACTGAAGCCCAAGTGGATCAAAGACCTCAACATAAAACCAGATACATTAAATCGGCTTGAAAAAAAAAAGTGGCGAATACCCTAGAACTCATTGGTACAGGAGAAAACTTCCTGAACAGAACGCCAATAGCACAGGCACTAAGAGCAACAATCAATAAATGGGACCTCATGAAACTGAAAAGCTTCTGCAAAGCAAAGGACACCGTCATCAAAAAAAGCAACCGCCTACAGATTGGGAAAAAAAATCTTCACTAACCCTTTATCTGACAGAGGGCTAATATCCAGTATATATAAAGAACTAAAGAAGCTGAAAAGCAGCAAACCAAGTAATCCACTTAAAAAATGGGGAACAGAGCTAAACAGAGAATTCTCTGGAGAGGAATACCGAATGGCAGAGAAGCACATAAAGAAATGCTCAACCTCATTAGCCATTAGGGAAATGCAAATCAAAACAACCCTGAGATTTCACCTTACACCCATGAGAATGGCCAAGATCAAAAACTCAAGTGACAACACATACTGGAGAGGTTGTGGAGAAAGGGGAACCCTTCTCCACTGCTGGTGGGAATGTAAACTTGTACAACCACTCTGGAAATCAATCTGGCGCTTTCTCAGACAACTAGGAATAGCGCTTCCTCAAGATCCAGCCATACCACTCCTAGGCATATATCCAAAAAAGGCTCAAGCACACAAAAAGGAAATTTGCTCAACCATGTTTGTAGCAGCTTTATTTGTAATAGCCAGAAGCTGGAAACAACCCAGATGCCCCTCAACTGAAGAATGGATGCAGAAATTGTGGTACATCTACACAATGGAATATTACTCAGCAATGAAAAATAAGGAAATCATGAAATTTGCAGGTAAATGGTGGGATCTGGAAAGGATCATCTTGAGTGAGTTGTCCCAGAAGCAAAAAGACACACATGGTATATACTCGCTCATATAGACATACAACATAGGACAAACCCACTAAAACCTGTGCATCTAAAGAAACTAAGCAAGAGAGAGGACCCTAACTAAAATGTCCAATCCCCATCCAGAAAGGCAAAGAGGATGGACATCAGAAGAAGAAGAAAACAGGAAACAACCTAGGAACCTACCACAGAGGGACTCTGAACGCCTCTGCCCTACAGACTATCAAAGCAGATGCTGAGCCTGATGGGCAACTGTTGGGCAGAGTGAATGGAATCTTAGGTAAGAACTGGGAAATAGTAAGAGCTGGAGAGGACAGGGTCTCCACAAGGAGAGCAACTGAACAAGAAAATTTGAACACAGGGAACTTCCCAGAGACTCATACTCCAACCAAGGACTATTCATAGAGATAACCCAGAACCCCTGCACAGATGTAGCCCAGGACAGTTCAGAGTCCAATTGGGTTACATAGTAATGGGAAGAGGGGCTGCCTCTGACATAATCTGATTGGCCTGCTCTTTGATCACCTCCCCCTCTGGGGGAGCAGCCCTTCCAGGCCATAGTAGAGGACAATGCAACCACTTTTGATGTGAACTGATAGACTAAGATCATAAAGGAGAGGAGAACCTCCCCTATCAGTGGACTTGGGGAGTGGCATGCATGCAGAGGGAGGAGGAAGGGTGGGATCGGGAGGGGAGGAGGGAGGGGCTTATGAGGGGATGCAGAATGAATAAAGTGTAATTGATGAAAAATTAAAAAAAAAAAGGAAAGATTACTTTGAGATTGCATGTCACCTGCAATTTGAAGACTCATATATGAATCCAGGTTGTGAGACTTATTGAGACCCTGTGTCAAACAAACCCCTAATAATAGCAAGGGAGCACAAATCATAACATGACAGAGATAAAACAGTCCTCATTAAAATAAAAAAGTAAATTTTTTGTTCCTCAAAAGAAATTTAAAAGAATGAGAGAGGTGGGAAACCACTGAACAGAATGAACTACTTGGGAATTAAATTTTAGTGAGAGCTTATTTATGGGGTATCTGTATATGTCTCTATCTATGTGTTTCTCTGTCTATATACTTCAAATAGTACTAAAAGAAAAGAAACATCCCATTGGAAGTAAAGGCAAATCCAATGTACAATGGCAAGTCAGTCATAAAAACACGGGCTAGGAAAATGCTAATTAAACTCTGCCATAACCATAAGGGAAAATTTAAAATGAAAAGACAAAGAAAACCAAAAAAGTCAAAAGCATAAAAATGGACAGTGGAGGAAAGGGAAAGAAAAAAGTCAGAAAATCAGAAAGTCCTTAGGAGGCCAGAAGGACAAGGAGACTGGCAAGGGAAGCAAGAAAAAAAAAAAATGATATACATTAATTTGAGTCTCTCCTTGCACCATCTCCTTGCCTCCTAGTCTTTCTGCTGGTAATCCAAAATAAGACAAGAGGCCAAAAAATCTTTGTTCACAGACTCGGCACCTGGCAACTCAAAAATTAGCAGTCACAGATGGGTGTGGTAGTTCATACTTATAACCTCAGCATTTAGGAGGCTGGGGCATACAGATTGCTGTGAGTTTGAGGCCATTGTTGGCTATAGAGTTAGGTCCAGGCTCGTTTGACCTGTGTGAGGAGATCCTGATTCAAAGCAAAACCAAAATCCTCTAGGGAATGATATCAATGAGTGCTCTGTTGAACAGTCATTTGTGCTTGTTTGTAAGAGGAAATCAATTTGAATAGGCAAAGTATCAAATGTCTTCATTTGATTAAACAAAGATCTAGCTAAGTCCACTGCTTGAATTAACAATGAAGAATAACTTCTTAGATGTGTGTTACTCTTATTTATCAAAACTTTTCTCCCTATTTCTTAAAGCCATAGGTAGCATATCTCCTAGGGTAAAATATTTTTCTTTCTTTCTTTCTTTCTTTCTTTCTTTCTTTCTTTCTTTCTTTCTTCCTTCCTTCCTTCCTTCCTCCCTTCTTTCCTTCCTTCCTTCTTTCCTCTCTCTCTCTCTCTCTCTCTCTCTCTCTCTCTCTCTCTGTTTAGTTTTTACAAAACAGGGTTTCTCTTTGTAGCCCTAGCTGTCTTGGAACTCACTCTGTAGAGTATACTTTCTTAAACCAATAGAGCTCTACCTGCTTCTGCCTCCCAAGTGTTTGGATTAAAGATGTGAACCACCACAGCCCAGAGACAAAAAATTTCTTAATGAGGATACAAAGAAGTGAAGATCTCCAGTGGACTGTGTGCTGGCTAGTTTATGTCTACTAGCCACAAATTCTATTCACCTGAGAGGAGAGAACCTCAATTAAGAAAAATGCCACAAGAATATCAGGCTGTAGGCAAGCCTGCATGGCATTGTCTTCATTTCCATTTGATGGGGGAGGGTGTAGCTCATTGTGGTCAGTGCCATCCTGGGCTGGCAGTACTGAGTTCTATAAGAAAGCAGTCTAAGCAAGCCATGGAAAACAAACCAGTAAGCAACACCTCTCCATGGCCTCTGTGTCAGCTTCTGACTTCAAGTTCTTGCCCTAATTGAGTTTCTGTCCTGATTTCCTTCCATGATAAACAGCAATGTGGAAGTGTAAGCCAAATAAGCCCTTTCCTCCTCAGGTTGCTTTGTTCATGGTGTTTGACCACAGCAATAGTAACCCTAACCAAAATAGGCTGAATAAAGACAGTACAGGGAAGGAAAGAAGGAAGGAAGGAAGGAAGGAAGGAAGGAAGGAAGGAAGGAAGGAAGGAAGGAAGGAAAGAAGGAAGGAAGGAAGGAAGGAGGGAAGGAGGGAAGGAGGGAGAATGAGGGAGGGAGGGAGGGAGAAAGGAAGGAAAAGAAGCTGAATGTGATCAGAATTATTGATTGTTTAATTAAAATGGTTTCTCAGATATTTCATTTTTCAGCCCTCCTACAATGGGCTGAAAAACATCTCTCACTGATGGTCAGCAAACTAACACAATGTGCTTGAGCTGAAGCTCAGTTTTATTGCTGATACTTTAGCTAGTCTCTCTAGAAGCCATATCAGATCAGATAAATTTTGCCAGTTCTGAGTATTTAACCCAGGGCTTCATGCATGCTAAGTAAGTGTTGTATCCATGAATCTACAATCCAAGGGAGCCATTGGTAGTGTGACTCAAATTTTGACCCAAACAGAATGTATCCAGTGCTCACACAATTCATTTAAAAAGACAAACAGAACCTAATTGGCTAGAAGCCCTGTTTTTTTTTTTTCCGTTTGTTTGTTTGTTTTTATTTTTTGGCTTAAACTACAGATTATATTATTTTAATAGGAAGCTTACATTTCCTTTTCCTGATACAGAGATCTTGGACTCTTAAATTTACTCTATGTGACATTCTTTTTTAATTAAATTTTTATTTTTTATATTAGTTACAGTTTATTCACTTGGTATCTCAGCTGTAGCCCCCTCCCCATTCCCTCCCAATCCCACTCTCTATCTCTCATCTCCTCCCTGCCCCACTCTAAAACCACTGATGGAGGAGGTCCTCCTTCCCTTCCATCTGATTCTAGCTTATTAGGTCCCTTCAAGACTGGCTGCAATGTCCTCCTCTGTGGCCTAGCAAGGCTGCTCCTCCCTCGGTAGGGGGGGGTGTCAAAGAGTCAGCCATTGAGTTCATGTCAGAGACAGTCCCTGTTCCCCTAACTAGGGAAACCCACTTGGATACTGAACTGCCATGCATTACAACCAGGTAGAGGTTCTAGGTTATATCTATGCATGGTCCTTGGTTGGAGAAACAGTCTCATGAAAGACCCCTGTGCCCAGATATATTTGGTCCTTGTGGAGCTCCTGTCCTCTCCAGGTCATAGTAACTCCCCCTTCTTTCATATGATTCCCTAGCAGCCCTGTTTAAAGATACAGACTGGCCCTGGCCTTAGAGAATCCAGGGACGTGATGCCTGGTGACAACACTTTCCTGCAAGCTCTTTCTCACAAACGTACTCCAATGTTGCTCTGGGAACCCTCTAAAGCCAGCAGCCTGTATTTTGCTCTTTGGGTTAAGAAATCAATACAGAAGTTCCCCAGATCTTATGAGTCAAGTAATGTGTGCAGCAAGTAGTTAGCTAACAGCCTCTGCCCTTCTATCTGGAGCTGATGGCATGAAACTCTGGAGTCAGTGTGTTGTAATGGCTGAGGAGAAGACCTCTGCCATGATGGATGGAGGTGTCTCAATTGAGTCACATGCCTGCTGTCCATGGCATGGCATCAGAAGAGTAGCAAACATTGTTCTTTGCACATGTGGAAGGCTTTATTCAAACTTCTAGAATGAAGTATACAGATTGAAGAGTAGTAAAAAAGCGATTGAGCATATATGCAAACAGGAGAGTTTGAGCTCTTGACACACTGTGACCAAAAGACTTGATAAAAAGCAACCAACCAACCAACCAAACAAAACAAAGGTTAAAAGAAGAAAGGTTTATTTTGACTCATGGTTTCAGAGACAGCTTGGCTTATCCCAGTGGTCAGGTCGTGGTGATGGGAGTGGCTCTATCCTAGTGGCTAGGAAACAGAGGCAATTGCCAGAATAAGGAGCAAATATCAGCCTAAAGGGACTTCCTCAAGTGACCTTCTTTTGTCATTCCACTTCATCCCCCATTTAAGGTTCAATGACGTTTAAAATCCAAAAAAGAAATATGTAACTGTGGGAGAGATAGTATTAATTCCAACCATAACAAGCCACACAATAAGTGGCAGCATCTTCTTTATTAGGCCAATTATTTGACCATGGGCAAGTCATTTAACTTTTCTGTGCCTCACTGTCCTCATCTACAAAATGAGAGCAATAATAATAAATTTCTTGGGGGTACTGTTTTGAGCATTAACTAAATCAGCACATAAAGCACCTAGAATAGATCCTTGCATGAGTGCAATACAATTCCTTACTAAAGTGATCTTGTCACCATATCCCCATGAACATTCAAGACCATGTTTGATATCCTCCTCTTTGAACACATGTACACACACACACAATTCACTTTGAGCAGACTCAATGTTTGTATTGGTTTCATGAACATACTCTGCTTGAGAAATGAAATGTCAGCTTACAACCACACTTGGTAGATGTCTCATAAACACAAAGCAGTTCATCATGGTCACAGCACAGAGGCCTCTATTTCTCTTTTAATGGAAGAAGTTTAATCTATCCCAATCATAACACACTTAGACTGGACAGATTTACAGGACTGCTTACGTTGGGGAGGATATGAATCTTAAAACACTTACATAAAACTATTGCCCTCTGAACGTTGGGGTACTAATTTAGTGAATTACTTCACTATTTCTAGATGCCTTGATATCAGAGGTTAATGGGACAGTCACATAAACAGGCAAGAAGTGATAGAAGTAGGAATCCCAAATTCACAAACCAGAACAAAACGGCCAGAGAATTGGGCTCTATTAGCTCCAAGGCAGTTCAGCCCCTGTGTTATTATGTAAAACCCTAAATTTAATACTATTTGAAGCACAATATTAAGTAAAGCATTAAGGATCTGTGTCAGTTGCACAACAGACCATCTAAGAGATATCATCAGGTAACAAGAAACTAAGCAACAGTCTACAAATGGTAGCAAAGAGTAGAAACTTAGTAACCACCTTCTCTTTAACAACAGGACTCTGAGATGGAAAGAAGCGGCTACAAACCCATCCTCATTCTGGGCCACTTGTCGCGTAGGCCTGGACACACTTTCCTTACAAGAGTATGCTGGATTGTTCTTCCTATTTTGCAGATTCAAAAGCTGATGTTCAAAATGATTTTTCCAAGCGGCCTGCAAGTGTCCAAAGCCGTGGTTGTAAATAGTCCGTGAAGCAATGCTTCAGTAAACAAAATTGATGTCAATGCTCACTGAACCATTGGAAAGCTCGGCATGCCCTCTCAGTACAATAATGGTCCTACCTCAAATGTATGTAAAGGCGTTGCTGAAAGGTAAATTAGGGTGAGGAGTGTCAGTGAGGCACAGAAGAAAAGGTGTCTGGGGTACAGTCACGTTACTTGACAGCACTACTTTAGTGAGTTTGGGGTACTAACATTTTCCACATATTAACCAGTTGAATCACGTCTGCTCAATTATGATATAAAAAAGAAATATAAGCCACTGACTATTTTACTTAAAGTACTTAAAACAATGGAGGAGTGGGGGACTCAATGGATTTCAGTTCGAGTCCCAGCCCAGTCCCAGCTCTAGGCAATTCCCAATTTTCTGGACTTCACTATCTCTGTTTAAACAAAGAGTTAGTGGAGGCCAGACTTCTGACACGGGAGACTGAGGGGTGAGCAGATCCTCTTTCCAGCAAAACAGTAATTGAACTACTGAAAAAAAAAATGTTTTTTTTTTTTTTTTTCAAGACAAGGTTTCTGTGTGTATAGTTTTGACTGTCCTGGAACTCACTCTGTAGACCAGGCTAGCCTTGTGCTTACAGAGATCTGCCTGCCTCTGCCTCCCACATGCTAGCATCAAAGGAGTTTGTCACGACTGCCCAACTGAAATAGTGAAACTTTATTAAAGCATTAGAAATTCTCTGGTTATTTTCCTAAGGACATAAAACAGAGAAGTGTTCATTTAAATTCAGGCCGTAATCCCAGCTCCTGGGGAGACTAAGGCAGGAGGATTACAAGTACAACTTGGGTAGACTGCCTCAACATTTAAAAATTAATAATAGAAATAAGGGCTGGTGTTGCTCCATGGTAGAGTACTGATTTTTGGTTAACCAGTTCACATGAAAACATAGGCATAACACTTTGCTTCTTAGTCACCCTTAAAAAGAAGCAGGTGAAATAATTGCTCCAGAATAACTTAAAACTGTGTGTGCCAAACAGTGGGTGGAGCTTAAAAAGTCTCATATGTCTGTGTGTGTGTGTATTAATTCATTATTGTATGTCTGTGTGGAAATGCACACGTGGAGGTGAGAGGACAACATTTTTTTATAGCTTTGTTGATCTGGATTGCATTTTTTAATTATTATTAATTTTTATTTTTTATATTAATCACAGGTTATTTACTTTGTATCCCAGCTGTAGCCCCCTTCCTCATTCCCTCCCAATCTCACCCTCCCTCCCTCATCTCCTCCCTGCCCCTTTCCAAGTCCACTGCTAGGGGAAGTCCTCCTCTCTTCCATCTGACCCTAACTTATCAGGTATCTTCAGGACTGGCTGCCATGTCCTCCTCTGTGGCCTAGCAAGACTGTTCCTCCCTCAGGGAGGTGGGAGGTAAAGGAGCCAGTGGTTGAGTTCATGTCAGAAACAATTCCTGTCCCTTTACTAGGGAAACCCACTTGGTTACGGTGCTACCATGGGCTACATCTGAGCAGGGGTTCTAGGTTCTATCCATACATGGTCCCTGGTTGGAGAAACAGTCCAATAGAGGGCCCCCGTGCCCTGATATATTTTGTCCTTGTGGAGCTCCTGTCCTCTCTAGGTCATACTAACTCCCCCTTTTTTCGTATGATTCCCTGCAGTCTGCAGAAGATTTGGTTATGAGTCTCAGCATCTGCTTTGATACACTGCTAGGTAGAGTCTTTCAGAGGACCTTTGCAGTAGCCTTCTGTCCTATTACTTGTTTTCTCCTACTTCCCCTGTCCATCCTATTTGTCTTTCTAAGTAAGGATTGATCATCTTACTCTAGGTCGAGAGGACAACTTTTGTGGACCATTTACAAGGGTTCCAGGAATCGAACTCAGATCTTCAGACTTTCATACCACTGAATCATATTTCTGGTCTCACTAATAAGCTTAATGAACAAGAGCTATATTGTTTGTTGCATATAGCCTGGAGTGTATCCTTTGACTTACATTTTTTTTCAGTCAAAGGAGCATTCTATTAAAAGAAAAATTAAACTGGAGACTTTTAAAAATTAACATTTGGAGACAAATTTTATCAAAATGTATACATATTTTAAAACTTCTGATAAATTACCAAGTTTACTTTCACTGCCACTTTTTAAAAACTCCAGTAACTATCACATATATCTTAGCACATTTCCAGAAATTACTTAGTATGTTTAAATATATAAACTTGAAATAAAGATTTGAATGATAATCTATCCTTAATTTAAAAAATAAGCAAGGGTAAAGCATAAGAGAAGCAAATTTTATTTAGTTTTCTTCCAAAATCATTTCGGAATTTTATTTTCCTAGTCTGCCTAGAGACAGAATTGAGGCTATTAAATTACTATCCAAAGGCTTATCATTTTTGCAAATAGAACTGAAGCAAAATGGAAAGTATCACTTTCCATTTCTTATATAAAATGTCATATATGGACTACTATGACCAGTTCTGGGGAAGATTCAGAGAATAAGTAAAATATAAGAGTTCTGACAAAAATTATACATGAGGAAAGTGATGAAGTAAAAGAAAATTTTCCCTCAATGTAAACTGAAGAATAGAGTATAAAAGTTATGTAAACTTGGACCAGTGAGACGGCTCATCAGTAAAGGCATGTGCCACCAAGCCTGGTGACCTGAATTCAATTCCTCTGACCTACATGGTGGAAGAAGAGAACAGACTCCTGATAATTGTCAAGTTGTCTTTTGACCTCCACACTTGAGTCAAGACATATGTGTGCCCCCACTATGCACATATTAAATTAAAATGAATGAGTGGGTAAATAAATACACTACATGTTTTAAATGAGCTGAGCACAATGGTGCACGCTTGTAACCCCAGCACTTGGGAGGCAGCAGCAGTTGGAGTTTTGTGAGCTCAAGGCTAGTCTGGTCTACATAATGAGTTCTAGGCCAGCCAGAATGACACAGTGAGACCCTGTTTAAATGGGTTAGCCTCTTTCATATTAATCAACATATAGGCTGTTTGGATCATGCTTCTTGTGGTAATTTATCTTTCTTAGGTCTCTGATGGTTTGAAGATCAGTTTAACAGCAGAAACCAAAGCTTCAGCTGTCTTCTCAGAAAAGTGTAAAATTTGTATAAGCTCTAAGGATCTTAAAGAAGTGTTTGAGAGTCTAAGAAGGTATTTTAAGGTTGGTAATAAGAAATTGATTTTCGGTATATAAAAATTCTTCCTCCCCACTATGCTACTGCTGTATTAAGACTATTCAGGGATTTAACATCAATCAGATTTTAAATTGTCTCTCAAGCTAATTTGTTTCTTTTTGTAAACTTAAAATGATCCTTGTAAGCTTTGGGAGGTCCACTGGAAGCCACAGTCTATTCCAGAAGAGTACTGCCAATCAACAGCCTGTTTCCCAGACTACCTAGTCCTAAGAGTGGAATTCCTCCCCTGGTTTTGGGACTCCACTCCACCAACTACCAAGACCATGGGGCCTAAAAGTTTCAAATGCACACCTAAGAAAAAAATTCCTCTCCCTAAACTCCTTAACTTTATCTTCTGCCACTGGATGTTTCAGCATCCTGTTTTTTCAAGAGATGCATCCAGAACTCGGGTGCTCTGGCCAAACCTCACAGACTACATCAGCTAGACCTGCAGTTTCCTAGCTGCAGATGGTCTCACAGATCCTGGACAGGAAATAGAACAGCCTGCTCTTGGAACATGGCCAACATTCCATTCCAACATTTCTATACCAAATAGATCATAGCTTTACTCAACCCTCGTCAGAGAAGCTTCTTGCAGAAGATGATAATTAACACAGAGGCCCACAAATGGAAAATGTGCTTTTTGCTCCACTCCCCAAAATCAATGTCCCCAGTGTCAGCTGGAAGTAGCCAGAAAAGATTTGATCCATTTATTATCAGCAAAAGGCTAGAATGTTAAGTCCCTACCTGCTGCAGAGTGTGGCTGGCATACCTTGCCCTCCACCAAGGAAGGGAGCTTCTACTCTCCCAGAGGCCCTTCACTGTATAATCCAGATATGTAGGTTATGCCAGCCCCCATTTTCTCCTTTCCCCTTTTCTACTCTCTCTCCTCCCAACTTCCTTCCTCCTCCAGCACACACTCTTTCTCTCCCACCCATGCTGCTCCAATAAATCTGCATTTATGTAATAAAAATATGTATTTTAATGATTCCTAATGACATTTCTATACCAAATAGATCATAGCTTTACTCAACCCTCGTCAGAGAAGCTTCTTGCAGAAGATGATAATTAACACAGAGGCCCACAAATGGAAAATGTGCAGAGAGTAAAAAGCTTTCACTCTTCCCTAAATAAATGTCTTTTTCAAACCCCTCCCCTCAAGGCTTAGGAAACTATGTAAAAAAGGAATTGAAAATATTTTTTTCTTTTTCTTTTCTTTTTTTTTTTTTTTTTTCAAGGCAAGGTTTCTCTGCGTAGCATTGGCTGTCCTGGAACTCACTTTGTAGACCATAATGGCCTGGAAATCAGAGAGTTCTGCTTGCCTCTGCCTTCCTGAGTGCTGAGATTATAGGCATGTGCCACCATGTTCAGCTTGGAAATATTTTAAAAGAAGGAAAGATTGTAAGATCCAGAAGTAATGGATAACTCCAAGGAAACAGTGTCTAGTGTCTGAAGCCCCAACCACAAAAGCCACCAGTCCTAGGAACTAGGCCATAGGTCACCAATTCCAGAAAGAAGACAACAGAATCCCCTACCCAAGGAATAGCCTGGAGAAAACCCAGTAATATTTATCATCACCACTAGCCACGGCTAATCAGCGAATACCTGGAATTTGCCCAGGTGTTCTTCACAATAGTATGAGTAAAACAATTATGGTTTGGTTTGGCTTCGAGGCAAACAATTTCCTCCAGACACCCAATATTTGCAAAATGTCAATCAATCATAAAACTGGTTAGCTGGAATTTCAATAAAAACCCTCCTCCCCCTGAACTTGGGGCTACTCTCAACCACTGCATTGGTGATGGTGTGGGCCAAATCTCGAGCTTTTAATAAAAAGACCCTACTGTGTTTGCATCAGAATTGGCTCCTTGGTGGTATTTGGGGTCCACGAGACTTGAGCATAACATCTCAGGGGCTTGTCTGCTATCTCCAAGATCCCCAAGAGTCCTGAACCGAAGGGTTGAGGACTGCCTGGTAAGCATCGTGTCTGTGTCTGTTTGTCTGTGTCTGTCTTGGTATTTCTGTTTTGGGCCTTGAGGCAAAAATCTGTAATCTGAGTGGTCTGAACTGTTAGAACAGACTCGCTGGACAACCATAGGCTACAGGGGGCCTGGAAGGCGTTCTAGACCCCTTCAAAGAGGACGGAAGTACCCCTGAATTTCTGTAAAGGGTGATAGAGCACCCAGTTTTCTGTGATCTGGAATCTCTGGATAAGAACAAGGTGGGTAGCTCTCACAGCTTTTCTATCCTACTTATGGTTTCCCGCTGCAAGAACAGAGGGATCTGTTGTCTAGCTCTGCATTTTTCTGCCACGCGAATGGTAAGATCTGGCTCTGTGTGTGTCTTTCTGGTTGAACATCTTCTCTGTTGCTACCTGTTTTTTGAAACTGATGACATGAGGCAGACTCCTTCTAACTCCCTCTAACTGTCTGCCCATTTCAGGGAGGCTAAACCGTGCTCCACGGGCTCCGGTGATGGCAATGGTGAGGAGGTGCCAAGGGATGGTTATATTATGTGGAGCCCCAGGCTTTGTGCTTCTGCAGTTGCTCTGGCCTCTGGCCTGGCAGAGCTTGGCCACTGCTCTAATGTCTTGTCTGGCAGAGCCGCTATTCTGAGTTTTGTTTTTTAATTCTTTCTTTCTCTTTGCACATGTTGTACCAGTGCAATCTTTTCTTGTGGTTTGTGTGTATGTGTGTGTGTTTGCTTGTGATAGTCTCATTAGGCTGGCGGTGCATTGTAGTGACTTTGCCTGTCCCATGCTCCCAGTACTACAAGCTAGGGCATCTCTGCTTGAGAGATCAAAGGATTAAAAAGCAATGGCTATTATTTTAAAGTTTAAAGCCTGAATGAAACTGCTAGATAGGTGGAGATGTGTTCACCCACCTTCAGGGAAGAACTAGCCTTAATGCCCTGAAGGAAAGAACTAGCGTTACATTTTTGTTCCTGCCCACTAGAAATACAGTTGCTAGGAAACTGTCCCATCCCCCTAGCAAGGGAAGACAGACCATTAATGGTTTGGGGGCCTCCCTATAGTCAATCAATTCAAAATGCAACATCCCCTTTGTGTTTCAACCAATGGATGCTTGCCAGGCAGGAATCCCCCTGCTTTGGGTGTGCTGGGAGGGACCAGAATCTTTAAATCACCCAATTAACCTGAACAGGAGGTTCTTGGCTCTTACCCCTTCTGCAGTAAGGGTGTGAGCCCAAGCTGTAGCTTTTAATAAAAGGATCCTCATGTGTTTTGCAATGGACTCGACTCCTGGTGGTGGTCTATTGGGGTCTCGCGATTCAGATACAACATACTTGGGGGCTCTCTGGGATCCCCAAGACCTCCCAGGACTCCTGAGCTAGAGGATTGGAACCCCAGGTAAGCGCTTTTGTCTGTGTCTCTGTTCTATCATTTTGTGAAGTTTTGAGATTTCAAGGTAGTATACCATGAGTGGCCAGGGATCTGTTGTGTCATATTACACCAGCTGACAAGCTGCCAGACCGAGGCCATGGGGATCTTGAGAAATGTCCCAGATCCCTGCAGGGCAGTGCTCCCCAATAGCACTGTGAGTGACAAGGGGTCCCAATTCTGTTTGATAGGCCTAGAAAGTGGGTCACTCCCACAGAGACAGGAAGTGCCACCAACGTACTGGTTTCTGGTTGTTAACCACTCACCTGGTGCAATCTGTTGTTTTGTCTTTGTGTTTGTGGCTGTCTGTGGTGACTGTTCTCATTTCTTCTGACAGGACTTGGACTGACAGACACTATGAGACAGACTTCCTCTAACCCTTCCCCATTTCTCTGAACTCCACCTTTGGCCCGGCTTCTGCCAGCAGTGGACCTGTGCATTCTCTGGGTTGGGAAAGAACGCAAGGGTGGAGATGGGAATGGAGTTTTCCAGGACTGCTCCTGGCTAGCTAGGAGCCACCGCTGAGTGAGAAGAATGTGCTTGAAATTACAGCTGGGTCGAGTAAGGAAAGTTTTGTCTGTCTGTTTAAATGTATGTATGGCCATTACATATTTGTTTTTGACTGATCTTAAACGGTTAATAAGCTCTGTATGTCTTGGTTATAGATTAAAATTATTGGATATGTTTAAAGGTTAGATTCAAACTCTTATTTAGAACATATATATGTGCCAATGTGTTTATAAGATCTATAAACACATATGTTTGAAAAGCAACCATGTGGCTTGCTATGTGATGTGACTTTGACATCTTGAGATTACCAGGTGGTGTGGGTCAGGAAATGGAAAGATTATAAAATCTCTTAGTAGAAATGAAATTTGCTTCCTTTTAGACTAAGAAGACAAGTGTCATTTTAAAATGATATTGGTTTTAGAGATTTGATTTTTTGCACTGGTAATTTAGTTTTGACTTTTAAAATTATGGTTATGCTTTGTGATAAAGGGTGCTTTATTTTGATATTACAAAAACAGGTTTTGGAGAATGTTTAAATGTTTAAGGTGATGAAACTTATTAAAGTTTACCAGGCATTTTAAATGATAACTTTGGGCAGTCTAACAAAGAAAACTTGGAACAGTTTCTCAATCCATTGGGGAAGGACAAAAAAAAATTTTGTTATTTATTTTATTAATTTTACCAAATGAAACCAAGCCATACTGTTTGAGCCAATTGAGAAAATTGCAGTTTTTACAACATAACTTGTGGAGAGCTGCTTGTTTAAGTTGCTTTGTTTATTAAAAAACATGTTTTCACCCTGACCTTCACCTTAAGACAGAGAAAAGAGGAAGTTTCACCAAGTTCCTTAAAACTTATTCCAAGTTCCTTAAAGCTTGTTTGTGTGACCTTGGATCATTTCTGCTACAGGGAAGTAATTTTAGGAGTTTGGCAGCTTCAGAACTTCTTTTTGTATTGATGTGACTTGTTTTTGCTTTGCCTATAAAAAAATAAATTGTGGAATAAGCCCACACTGGGCTCCGGCAGTATCATGTCAGAATGGAAAGGATTTTGATGGGAGTTTTTATGTTGTCTGAAAAGCATGAGAGAAAGAAAAAGACTGGGATATAAAAAAAAAATAGCTTGTCTAAAGTAAGAATGTCTGGTTAAATCTTAGCACAGTGCCTGACTGCAGCATTAGGCGGGATTGAAAACACAGAGATACTGTGGCAGTCACCATTTCACCAAGGGTTCTGGGATCTCAGGCAAACCATGTCACCTGTGTCTAGGTGTCCGGCTAATAAAAGAGATATTATCTGCACTGTGATGAAGTAACAGAAATATCTTCACCTACCCCACTAAGATGGTTCAGCTAAAGAGCACTGGCTGTTCTTCCTGAGGACCTGGATCCAATTGCCAGCACCCCCATGGTGGCTCACAACCGTCTGTAACTCCACTCCTGGGATCTGATGTCCCCTTCTGGCCTCAGACACCAGGCATAAGAGTGGTGTACAGACCCACATACAGACAAAACACCCATATATAGGAGGAGGAGGTTGGAGAAGAAGGAATAGAAGAAGGAGAAAGAAAGAGGAGGAGGAGGAGGAAGAAGAAGAAAAAGAAAGAAAAAGGAGGATGAATAGAAAGAAAAAAAAGAGAAGGAGGAGGAATAAGAGGAGGAGGAAGAAAGAGAGGAATAAGTGGAGAGGGCAGAAAGAGAGAGGGAGAGAAAGTAAGAGAAGATCACTCTAGCATACAGTAAGAAATTGTGGATTGTAGTCAAATAAACAATACACTCTACAGTGTTTGCTGCATGAATATTGAACAAATTACAGAGAGAAGCATTTGTCATTTTACCATCTCTGAGGCTGAGTTAAGAAGCTTTAAATTTTATGATCAAACCTCAACCAACTTTATCTTTCTGCATATTACTTTTGAATACATTGAAATTTAGGAAACTGCTCCCCCCTCCCCACCCAATTAAAGTTCTGTGGGAAGACAGCCATCAACTAAAACTCCAGGAGATGACACTGGGACACAGGTGGACCTTGCTTTGCTGTTTGCCACCTGTGCTGCTAATCTTCACCATCAACTCGGCTGCATTTAGAATCAGCCGTGGATAGAACTCTGAGCATGCCTTTGACAAGATTTCCTGAGAAGTTTAATGACGAAGAAAACACCCTAATTTGGGAGTCACAAAGCAATGGCCTGGGGATCAAGACTGAACAAAATGGGGAAAGCGGTTAGCCCATCAGTCTGTATGTATGTATGTATTTCTTGTTTCCTGATGGAGAATGTGTTGTGACTAGCCATCACGTATTCTACTGCCACCATACCTCCCCTGCTAAGACAATCTGTACCTTCAAATTGTGAACCACAATAAACCCTTCTTTCTTCAAAAAAAAAAAAAAAAAAAGAAAGAAAGAAAAAGACTGGGATATAAAAAAAAATAGCTTGTCTAAAGTAAGAATGTCTGGTTAAACCAGAACAGAGCTAGAAAAAGCTAACCTGAAGGTATAAAGAATGTTATGGAAGGTCAGTGTATGTACGGAAAGCAAGAAGGCATATGAACTGTATTTGCTTTGGTTCTTATACCTGCAACTATGATTTGAGAAAAAACTTCAAAACACGTTGTTCTTCATTTAAAAGGTTGGTCATTCTTCAATGCAAAATGTTTTCTAATTCTCTTTAAAGGGGGGAAGAATTCTGGCCAATAGGTCTGGTGTGACCAGAATAGTTTGTACAGTTTAAAATTATTCTGTGCTGTTCTGTTCTGTAGTTGATTCTAAAACTTATTTGATTACTATGTTAGAACTTTTGGTTATGGGAAATTGTGATTGTTCCACAGAGCTTGCTGTACCGTGGGAGATAGCAATGCCCTCAGAGACACCTAATGGCTAATTGTCTGCCATAGCCTGTGGCAACATGTTGCTAACTGCCATGTTGGTTCAGAGATAAAGAGGGTGGAGCCATGGTTTTGCTGCCATCTTTGTTTAGGGCTACCAGCTGTGTTCAGTTCTCTGATTAGTGCTAATTTCAACTTTTGGCCTTTAAGCTTTTTGCTGTTCAGTTTTAATATAATGTGGTAGGATCATCAAGATTTGATAGCCCCTCTATGAACTGTATCCAATTGAAAGTTTAGTTTAGAAAGACATTTAAAGTAATGCTAACGACTGTAGTTAGTTACAATGTTGAGCTTTACCTATTCTTTTTTTTGTTTGTTTGTTTTTAAGGTTAAGCCTAGGATGGGTAACTATGAAGTTTGCCTATGTAGATATACTTGAAATATAGTCCTAACACATGCATCTAAGGAATATGCCAGAATTAGAGATTATAGCATTCTATTTTATAGGATGCAATTTACAGTAGATAACTAAAGATGGACAAAGAGTAACTCAGATATGCTGGCCCTCAGGCTTGTTGGAGATCTGATGAATATGGCATTTTAACATGTGTAAGCTTATTATGACAGAGAGTCCCCAAATCCTGGCAGTAGCTCCACAACAACAGATAACTGAAACTCTGAATTGTGGAATGCTAACCACTGGACAAGACTGCCCCAACTGTCCCACTGCTAGAGCCCAGCCTAAACTGTGTACAAAGTTGTGGACACCTGGAGAGTAATTTTTTCACATTGTTTGAAGTGAGGTGAGGTCAATCTCTACTGTTCCTCTTTCCACAGAAGCAGTTTCCCATCTTCTGTGCCTGAAGGCTGAACAGCCTCTGCCCAGGATGCCATGAGACCACAGGAGGCAGGAACAACTGCTTAGATGGTGGGCTGACTAGTCATCTCTCTCATTTTGATTGGTACATAGATTCATTTAGTTTATAGTTTATCCTTCTCAGGTCTCTGATCACACTGATGGCTAAGCTAAACTAATGGTAGCTTTGCAGCTAAAGAGCAGACAGTTAGATCCAATGTTATTTCACTGGTCATTTCATTAGCTAGTTAGAACTACTAGGTATTAGATTTCTTATTTAGAAAAGCAAACAGATTTGCCTTGCTCATAGGCTTCATGTTAGCTGTCTGAGTCTTATGGTGAAAAACTGGATAAAAAGATGTAAGTTTATGTAACGTCAGACAATACTAAAGTTATGAGGATCTAAATATTAAGGCTCTAGGAAGGTATTTTAAAGTTGGCAAGTTATAAAATGTTCATTGCTCTATGAATATGTTTTAAGATTCATAAATGCAACTTATAATAATATAAAAATAATTTAAGACATATTAAAAATGAGAGATATTTCAGATTCTCCCTCTCTATGCTATTGTTGTGCTTATTTTGTTATAAGATTTCAAAGGTTCAGAGTTTTGACATTGATCAATAGAGTTCTGATAAGTTGATGGAGTACTGTCTGCCTATTATCCAGTCACAAGCTCGAGATTTTTAATTTTCCTTTGGCTGTCTTCTGGAGATAGATTAAAGGTGTTTCTCATCATGCTAAAAACATCTCTGTCTAATGTGAATATTTCTGACCCAAAAGCCATAGGTTTTACTAGGTCTAAATGGCATGAGTCTACTCCTGCTGTCTTGCAGACACCTGGTACATGCATTTTCTAAAGTATGGATCTCAACACAATGGTGATACTAATATAGTTCTTTTTGTAAACTAAAATTCATATTAGTTTCAGAAAATCAAAAAGTCGTAAGACTTGGATCTGGCAGAGCTAAAAAGGACCCCAGATGAGTTTTTCCCTTGGTCTTGGGATTTCTCACTTTCTCCATTTTCTAGACACATTTCAACCTCTGTCTATAGTCTAAATTTGTCTCAGCTGATTTTCACCTGGCTGACAGACTCCATTCAGGGATCAGCTATGGATTGCAAGCTGAAATCTGACTTGCTGAAAGCTGAAGTAAACCATTCCAGCTGATGTGATAGCTCCTTGTCTCTTCAATGGATCACTAGTAAGATGGTTTTGATAAGTGCCCCATTGCCTAGTTTTTGACTAGCCTTTCAGCCTTCCTGGGTCCCCAATATCTTCATCCTAATTTCAGCCTGAAAAGGCTAAAGAAAAAGAAAAATTCATTGGCCTTTATCCTACTTAACAGGCTGAAATGCTAGGTCAAAAGGGGCTCCCTGACATTAGCTATTATCTTGAGGACAAGCTTTGCTGGAGCAGGAAATGGTATTGCAACACTGGCTGTACAAAACCAGAATTTATAAAAGCTTGAAGGCAGATATTGATAAAGATATTCAATGCCTTGAGAACTCAATCACCCATTTAAAAAAGAATGTCAAGTCCCTGGCAGAAGTGGTATTGCAAAACAGAAGGTGCTTGGATTTGTTGTTTTTACAGCAGGCAAGCTGTGTGCAGCCCTTAGAAAGGAATGTTGCTTTTGTGTTAACCACTCAGGAGTGACTAGGGAATCCTTAGCAAGAATAAGAGAAAGCCTGGACAGACACTGGAAAGAGAGAGAGGATTCCAGAGAATGGTTTGAATCCTGGTATAATAGTTCTCCTTGGCTAGTAATCCACCCTGATGGGTCTCTTACTCATCTTGAGTTTTGACTTTAGGCATGGCATTTTTAATCACTTGGTCACTCTTATGAAAAAACACTTGGGAGCAATACAGTTAGTGATACTCAGATCCCATTATGGAAGGGTAATCTGGAGGACACTGAAGGGGTCATATCTGGAAGAC
Organism: Meriones unguiculatus; assembly: GCF_030254825.1. Lineage (NCBI taxonomy): Eukaryota > Metazoa > Chordata > Mammalia > Rodentia > Muridae > Meriones > Meriones unguiculatus. Next base: position 122,170,589 of record NC_083369.1, read on the forward strand.
CCATGACTGGGCCTTCATATGACCATGAGAAGTGGGGAATGACAGAACCAGGCCTGAACCCTCCATACACCAAAAGTTACCAATCCCAGGAACTAAGCCATAGGTCATGAATTCCAAAAAGAAGACTATGGCATCCCCTACCCAAGGAATAGCCTGGAGAAAACCTAGTAATATTTTACTATCACCCCTAGCATTGGCTAATCAGTGAATTCCTAAAATTTACCTACAATTTACAATAGGATGAGTAAAACAATTATAGTTTGGCTTGACCCTCCAGGCAAACAATTCCCTCCAGACACCCAAAATGTCAATCAATCATAAAACTGCTGCCTAGTTGGAATTTTACGAACCTTGGTGTAAACCAATAAAAACCCTCCTCCTTCTGATCTTGGGGATCTACTCTCAACAGATGCATTGGTGAGGATGTGGGAACAAGCTCAAGCTTGTAATGAAAAGACCCCTATGTGTTTGCATTGGAATCGGGTCCTTTGTGGTCTTTGGGATCCAAGAGACTTGGGCATAACAACTAATGCATATATGAGCTCAAAGACACTGTGACAGTATGCAAAAAAATACCTGCCTATGTTCAAGCCAGACAAAATTCTAGCATTGAGAAGGGGGAGTTGGTATAAAGTCACACTTCTATCCAATTTCAATTTGCAATTGAAATCTACTGGGAGAGAGAAAATTAGTTTTCTCCAGTGGAGTCACATTGATTATCAACCACATTCTTCAGTAGGCCATTCTCTATGCTATGCTCAGGAGCAGTTGGCCAACACAAAACAAACTCTGTTTTTTTCTTGTTTTGGCATTTTTATCCTAAAGCATTTTTTTATTTGTTTGTTGGTGTGTGTGAAGAGAGAGAGAGAGAAACCATTGTTGGGTAGGTAGAGAGTTGGGGGAAGATCTCAGAGGAGAAAAATATTAAAATGTGTTATATAAAAAAAACCGTTTTTTGGGGGGATACAAAATGAATAAATTGTAATTAATAAAAGTTAAATAAAAATAAAAAAACGACAACCAAAAAAACAAACAAGCAAAAAAAAACAAAACAAAACAAAACAAAAAGCCCTGTTTTTAGGAAAATAATGAAAGGTCAAGAATGATACTGTTGTTAAGTAAGATAGAGGGGCCTAGTGATGTAATAAGTCTTGAAATCTGGAAAAGTAAATATTAGAAGTAGCAGAAGAAATTATAATTAACCTAGTTTAAAAAAAGTATAGATAGCCTATGTGGCCTAAACCTACCACTTATTTAAACCTACTACTTATTTATTGGCTATATGACTTGAGACAAATTCAGTTTCCTTGCCTATGAAACAGAGAACAATAGAACTAGAATAATTTTTGTGCAGGTAGGAGGTGAGAGAGCCAGGGGTCACACTGTGTAGCCCCTTGTATCCACAAACTCAGTCTTCCTCACTTAGCCTCCAGAGTGCTATGGTTACAGTGGTTAATCCTGATTATCAAATCAACTGTGACTTACTCAGGAGGCAGTCACTTAGAGGAACCACAGCGATGTAGCTGTGCTAAAACCCCCTTTGTGACTCAGAAATGTGTAACTTTCCCCTTTTCTTCTTCCTTTTTTTTTTTTTTTTCAGGTAGTGGCCATAGCTAGACTGTGGGGTTTATTTTGTTTTGTTTTAACTGGTTGACACTGAAGCTCCACCTTTCCTCTTTTCTGCCATGTGGCTTCTTATGAATAGTAAAGTTTCCTCTCATCCTCTTTTCCATTGTCCTCTTCTGGGCAGCTGCTAAGATTTATAGCTTGCCTGCCTTGAGACTCTTCTTTTAAAACTATAATAAAGTTGTCTTTGAGTTTCCTTTTGAAAAACAAAACAGAACAAAGGGGATTGTCCAGAAGTTTAACAACTTCTAGGTGTTTCTGTAAGGGTATTTCCTATACCGTTTCATCCTGATGGCTCTGACTAAATAAACAAACAGATTAATCTCTTGATGGGGTCTAGATTGGTTTTATTATTAGGAGATGGTGAATGGTGAAAGGTGGGACCTACTTGGAAGAAATAGGTCAGAGGTAGTGTATTCATGGGTTTGATTCCATGACCTAGTATCTTCCTGTATTCCTATTTTCTGTACTTCTTACAAGGCAGGAAGTGAAGGACAGTCATATACTCCTGCTGCCATGATCTCATGCTCAAATGCGTTAGAGATAACCAAGTATAGATGAACCCTCTGAAATCATGACCCAAAACAATTTTTTCATTCTTAAATTTTGTGTCAGGCATTTTGACCCATTCATAAGAAAAATAACTGGTATAAATACATGCAGCTGTGAGGGTTGCATGAGTTGCACAGGATCTAGGCAGTCAACATTCCAGTCCGGTGGAAGTGACTCAAAAGCCGTCTACCCCTAGCTGAGAAGCACTATTGGCAGTTGATGGCTTTTAGGGAATGGAGAGTCAATCAATTTCCTTACGGGCATGGCCCCCATCAGGATGACCACACTTCAGTGGAGAGCTCTACACACATGACTACTTGGGCATCACAGATTTTATTCTGTGAATTATTAAAAATAGAGGGCATGAAGTTTGGAGGAATGGAAAATATGCCTGTGAAGAGTTAGGGGCAAGAGTTATGAGATATATGATCAAAATACAGTGTATGCATGCATAAAATTCTCAAAACATTAATTAAAATATTACATTAAAATGTTTGAAGAGATTAAATGAGTTAATAATGTTGCTATACAATAAGAACTATAAAATATTTATAAAAATAAAAAATAATTGTAGCTGGGTATGGTGGTGTACTCCTTTATTCCTAGCACTCATAATGCAGAGACAGGTAAGTTCAAAAGCCACCCTGATCTACAAATTGGGCTCCAGGCCAGCTAGACAGGACTACATCAAGAAACATTGTCTCAAACCATGGGGTTAGCAAGGAAATAGCTTAGAGAATGAAGGCACTTACTGCCAAACCTGATGACCTGATGAATTGAGTTTTTCAGTGATAATTAGGCCTCATGTATCACTTTTATTAACATAATATAATACTTTTTCACTCTCTTTAGTTAAGGTGATAACCATCAGATTATTCTCATTATAAAACAACTATCTTTTCTCTTTATAATAAATATGCTTCTTTTGGAGGAGTATGTTAAAACTGTTGACTATCCTACTACGCCAAAAAATGTAATGCAATACTATTGTTAGTTGGAAGTCCATCACTGTGATGAAATAACAAAAGCAGTTTGGGAAGGACAAGGTCTATCTCATCACACAGCTTGTAAATCTATTATCTAGGAAAGTCAGAGCAGGAAGTCAAGGCAGGAACCTGGAGGCAATAAATGATGCAAAGGCCATGGAGGGGGTGCTGCTTACTGACTTGTCCTCATGGCATGCTCATCCTGCTTTTGTATACCATCCAGGACCAGGGGCGGCATCACACATAGAGGCTGGGCCCTCCCACATAAATCATTAATCAAAAAAATACCCCCACGTACTTGCTTACAGCCCAACCTTATGGAGACATTCTATAAAGTCAGATTCCCTCTTCCCAGATATGTCCAGATTTGTATCAAGTTGACAAAATCCAACTAAGCACAAATAGATACATTTGAATCTTGTCTAGATTAATTATTACTTTAGTAGCTGCTACATAGTGACATTTCTAATTCCATCATTGCTCTACATTTCTTTGTTGGTACTGAAATTATTTTCTGTGTATTCTAGGACTGAATGAATAAATAAATATAATGTGGATCAAGAAAGTTATATTTCTTATTTTCAAACAAGGCAGCTACAAATATTAGAAGTGGGAAAAACAGAATGAACCAGCTGGGAGGTAAGAACATTAAGAACAATATCCTTGGTTGGTTTTTAATTATATTAGTGTGAATTTGGGGATTTTAATTTATTTAATAAATTTTAATTTTAACTGAGAAGCTCAAACTGTTCCTAATTGGGCCAAGTAGAAACACTGCAAAGATGACTACTGTTTTCTTTTGACATATCTTTATGAGGTACGAATAGTATCTTACCTTCTGGCACACCAGGACATTCCAGATTCAACTCTTTTTTTTTTTTTTTTTTGTCCCATTCTTGAAATCAGACATTTCTTCAAAGAGTTATGATTCCTTTCAGTATTTAGACATCAAGATAGGGCCTTAGGAATACCCATTTTTTTCCAGGTCAAGTCAGTCAAAAGAGATAGAAAAGCTCTGTGTGTGTGTGTGTGTGTGTGTGTGTGTGTGTGTGTTCATGTATCTCTAGGTGTATTGACTGATTAAAAACAGGTCTCATGTACTGCACATTGGCTTGGTTATGTAGCTAAGAATGACCTTAACTCTTGATCCTTCTGTCTTTACCTCCCAACTGGTTCATTTTGCTTTTCCTACTTCTTGTTTGTAGCTGTCATCTCTGACAATAAGAAATCTAACTTTCTTGATCCACATTATATTTACTTATTTGTTCAGTCCTAGAATACACAAAAAGTAATTTCAGTATTACTATCCCACTCCTTTGAGAAAAAGAAGTCTACCAACTAGAATTCAATATTATTTTAGAGTTCTTTCATCTGTACTCCAGGGTCATATTGTTCAAATAGTATCTCCAAAGGTTATTTAATGCTGGAAGGACCAGTAGTGGCCCAGCAGCCTAGCTTTGCAAAGTCTCTCTGTGATGAAAGAGCCCAGGAAGCAGGCTGGAACATTGGCAGCCAAAGTATGCCTCCAAATGTGAAGAGCCAAAATAGCGATAGGAAAGAATAAACCCTCAGGGGGAAAAAAGTACAAACCAAAGGGGAAAAGGGAACAAAGGGCAAATAGGATAAAGAGGCAAACCTTCATTTACCATTGAACTGCAGAAAACAGAGGGCTAAAGTAGGTAAACTGACCTCTCTTGAAAGCAGGAGAGAAAGAAGCCAAGTCTGATTAGTAGGACATACTTCATCATTTCCCAAACACAAGCTTATAGAGCAAAAGAAAGTTCCCATGTCTCATTTGTTAAGTGGGAATACTTTTTGTTTTGTTTTTCAAGACAGAGTTTCTCTGTGTAGCCCTAGTTGCCCTGGAACTAGCTCTGTAGGCCAGGCTGGACTCAAACTCACAGGTACGTGTCACCACCACCCAGCATGAACATTTTTATTTAAAAATTAGAAGTGGAATTGTTCATGACAGAGAGCACTCACCATCGGGAAGGTGGAAGGTGGAAACCAGCTCCATCTTTAAGGCATAGCATTCCGCAGCTCTCTACAGTTCCCCCTTTTTGTTTTAGACGCATCAGGCAAGAGTAGAGGTCTGATCTCTGATATTAGAAATAAATTGGGACTTTGTACAGATGTTCATTTAGGTGTCATCCACCCAAAGAGCATCAGACCCGTCTGATACCTTTTTCTCAGAGGCGGGGCCTGGGGCATCAACCCACATGCAATCAGACATGCTCTTCTCTGGGTCCAAAGCGGCTGACCCTGAGTGCAGTGCTTAGCCTCGCATCCTGAGCGTATCATTTTAGCTTTTTATGGTATCCAACCATGCTTGGGGAGACTGTCCTGCTTCAATGGCTGTAAAGGCCTGAATGATCATGGCTGCATCACACTGTTGTGAGACTCTAATCTTGCATATATACCACAGGCAAACCAAGGAGACCAACACCAGAAGGCCTGCTAATACTCCCATGCCCGGCCATTCCTTCAGATGATTCATGGCTGCAGCAATCCATGTTGATAATCCTGTGGCTAGTCCTGCGTCCACTCTGGTAGAATTTACTGTGACAATGGCCACTCTCAGCTGCTCCATTGTAGTATCGAATTCTCCAGTCCAATTACCTAAAATATAGCTCGACAATTGTTTAGACAGATTTGCAGCACAGGAAAAATTCTCATGTTGTATGCTAGTGACACAAAGTCCAGCATACTTTCATTGACAGCCAGGTTGAGCGATTTGCCATAGGGTATCAATTTGCTCCTGCACGAGGTCAATCCTCTGATTGAACACCCTCAAGCTTCCTTTTAGTTGAGCATTAATTCCTTTATGTACAACTAAGGCATGAGCTACATTGGCTAAACAATTCCACATTTGGCTAAGGCTGAGGATCTGGCTTGCTTCCATTTATGTGGACCTATCTGCATTGCCCCCGTGGCACGCCTGGGTTGGCTACCCAGAGGCTATTTAAAGCTGTGGGCTGGCTTTCCCCGGGGTCCGAGGATTGTTCAATGTTCCTGAATAAACTGCATTGAAAAAAAAAAAAACAAAGAAATCATGAAATTTTCAGGCAAATGGTGGGAACCAAAAAAGATCATCCTGATTGAGGTATCCTAGAAGCAGTGGTATATACTCACTTTTAAGTGGATGTTAGACATATAATATAGGATAATCATACTAAAATCTGTACACATAAAGAAGCTAAGCAAGAAGGAGGACCTTGGGTAACATGCTCAATCCTCATTCAGAAAGGAAAATGGAATAGACCTTAGAAGAGGGAGAAAGCAGGAAACAGGACAGAAGCCTACCACAGAGGCCTCTGAAAGACTCTACCCATAAGGGTATTAAAGCAGATGCCGAGACTCATAGCCAAACTTTGTGCAGAGTGCAGGTAATCTTATGAAAGGGGGACATAGAAAGACCTGGAGGAGACAGGAGCTCCACAAGGAGAGCGACAGAACCAAAAAATCTTGGCCCAGGGGTCTTTTCTGAAACTGATAATCTAACAAGTATCTAACATTCATGGATATAACCTTGAACCCCTGCATAGATATAGCCCATGGCAGCTCAGTGTCCAAGTTAGTTCCCTAGTAAGGGGAACAGGGACTATCTCTGACTTGAACTGAGTAGTTGGTTCTTTGATCACCTTCCCCCTGAAGAGGGAAGCAGCCTTACCAGGCCACAGAGGAAGACAATGCAGACAGTCCTGATAAGACCTGATAGGCCAGAGTCAGATGGAAGGGGAGGAGGACCTCCCTTATCAGTGGACTGGGAGAGGGGCATGGGAGAGAAGAGGGAGAGAGGGCGGGATTGGGAGGGAATGAGGGGGGGGGCTACATCTGGGATGTAAAGTAAATAAATTATAATAAATAAAAATTAAAAAAATAAAAAAACTACAATAAAAAAAATTATCAGTGGGTAGGTGTGATGACTCTATGCGTAAAAAATTCTTAGTCACAATTCCAAATCAATCTTCAAGATCCACATAGTAGAAGGAAGGAAATGACTCACAAAAGTTATCCTGTAAATTTCACAGATTACGCCTGTCATTAAGATGTAAATAAACAAATAGATGAAGTAATTTGCTTCTTGTGTTTTTTTTTTTTTCCCTTTCCAAAAGGACAAGAAAATACATTGAATTGGAATTTGGAGATGGTTTCAACTGTCTTGGGTGTTAATTAGACATTTTATAGATTGGCAGAAACAATTTTTATGTCTGACTTAAAGCATACTAATTGCAATTTGGAGTCACAACCATAATTGATTTTATTCATTTTACATTTTCTTCCTTTTCCTTGAAAATAGATTATTTTCTCATAAAATATAGCCTAATGATAATTTCTTCTTCCTCCACTCCTCCCAGTTTTCACCCACTCTCCTACCACCTGGATATACACCTTTTCTGTCTCTCATTAGAAAAGAACAGGCTGGGGGGAACAGCCTTACCAGGCCACAGAGGAAGACAATGCAGCCACTCCTGATGAGACTTAACAGACTAGGATCAGAAGGAAGAAGAAGAAGAAACCCTCCCCTACCAGTGGACTTAGGGAAGGGCATGCATGGAGAAGGGGGAGTAAAGGAGGGATTAGAAGGGGAGGAGGGAGGGAACTAGAGGGGGGGGATACAAAGTAAATAAAGTGTAATTAAAAATAAAAATAAAATAAAACATTTCCAAAAGAAAAGAAAAGAACAGGCCCCTAAGAGATAACAACAAAAGATAACAAACAAAAACATAATAAGATAAAACAAGAACCCTCACATAGAAACTGTACAAGTCCAACCAATAGGAGGAAAATGGACCAAGAAAAGACATACGAATCAGAGACACACTCATTAATACACTCAGGAGTCCCATTAAAAACACTAAACTGAAATCTGCAATATATATGCAGAGCACCTGGTGCAGACTTATACAGCTCCTGTGTTTGCTGCTTCTGTCTCTTTGAGTTCATATGAGCCTTGCCCAGCTGATTTGAAGGACCTTCTTCTCCTAGTGTCCTCTTTTCCCTCTGGTTCTCCCATTCTTTCCACCTCCTTGTCAGCAGAGTTCCATGAGCTCTGAGGAGAGGTATTTGATGGAAACATCCCATTTAGAGCTGTATGTTCCAAAGTTGCTCTCTGTCTCTCTGTCTTTGCTTCTGTCTCTCTTTGTCTTTGTCTCTTTCTGTGTCTCTGTTTCCCTCCCTCTCCCTCTTCCTCTTCCTCCCCTCCCCTCTGTAATTTCTGGTAGTAGATCTCTTTAAATGTTTCCATACGTTGCAGGAGGAAGCTTCTCTGATGATGACTAGATAAGGAATTCATCTATGAACATAGCAGAATATCATTAGGAATCATTTTATTGATACATTTTTTAGACCAGTAGTATGTAGTACTTGGTCATAAGGGAAGAGAAGAGTTTATTCTAGAGCAAAATTTGAGTTATCATGATTTGGTTATATTGCTTTTGTAGTAGAATTTCCTCTTAAAGTAAACTTCTCCTTGAACTTAGGTCTACATGGTGGCAAATTAGCACTTATATCTGCAACTTTTAAATCAATGGAAAAATGGTTTAGAGTCGAAACTTTAAGCTCCAAATTAATCAAAATAACTTGAGAAAAGAATTTATAACTACCTAGCTTTTCAGATTAGAAGAGATAGTTTATAGCATCTGTATTTCTCCTCAAATATGAAACAAGAATTTCAGTTCCTTTTTCCTTTTCTGCCTTCAAAATAATTATGCTATTCATTTTCAGTTAAAAATGTAGAATTCTTTTTGGTAAGAACAACAATCTTTATGATAAAGGTTACAAGTATTGTCTGTCATTTTTATTATTCATAATGTAATTTTGTATGCATGTGTTTTAATGTAGTCAAATGTATTGTTCTTTTGTATTATTCTGTACTATAGCTAGAAGGTCTTTCCATATAACTCCATCAAAGAGGAATTCACCTGCAATTTCCTCTAGCATTTTTTTACTTACATTTATATTCTTGATCCATATAGAATATATCATTATGCACAAAGTGTAAAATGAATGCTGCTTTTCTTTATTCCAATGCTTACCTAGCTTACTAAGATTCATTTACTGAAAATTCCATCTGCTTACCAAAAACTCTTTGACCTCCAGTATACTGGTGAATGTTCTGAAATGTAGAGAACTTATCCAAATTATTCTCTTTTGTACAGCTAATAAATGGAGTAAAAGTTGTCATCTTTGGGGAAGTGACATTCAAATTAAAGCTTAGAAGTTGGGAAGAATACCATCAGATGCATATTGGGATTACTGAAGCCAAAAGTTCAACCGAGGCAGGAAAAAGTAAGAGCCAAGGTCTCAAGGCCAAAGCAAAGTTAGCCTATAGTGTGTCCAGAAAGTGGTGGTTATGAGGAAACAGTGGAAAATAGGCAAGATGCACATCATATATAGTAATGGTGAGGACTTTGTTTTTACCATAAGCACCATGAGAGTTCTGGGAGATATTTAAAGTGACAATTGTGGTATATAATTTATATTTTTGAATGATCAATATTGGCAGCTGTCTGAAGAATAAACTGAGGGTACATGAATAAAAATGGGAAGATCAATTGTGAGACTTGTGAGGAAGTCCAGGAAATAGCACTGTAGCCTGCATTTCCAAGATGGTACTAGAGAAGGAGAGAAGGAAACAGATTATTTTTTCCTTCCCCTCTCCATCTTTCCACCCATAAACTAAAACAAAACAAAACAAAAAAACTGTGATTCTTTTTGTTCATTAAGCACTGCCTATTCAATCCTTTTGGAATTCCTTTGAAGCAGAACTTGGATAATTTCAGCTTGCTTTGTTACCATTGGCTTGGCCCTTAGTAATTCCATAAAAACTTTTGCCATAACTTCTATGAAAATTCGTTAGTAAGACTACCTGTACTCAGCCACTGATCTCCAGCATCAAGTCTCTACAATGACATCAGACATAAACACTGTGAAACATTCATCTTAAAATTAATGGAATATTTGGCTACTCATCTAATTAGGACTTTCATGTTACTCTTAAAACAAGGCTTCTCATCTCAGCATCATTGACACTGAGGGCCAAATATTCTTTGAAGTCTGTCTAATACACTGTAGGATGTTGATCAATATCCCTCGCCTCTACTCACTAACCTGTGGTTCACTCTCATTTATGATAACAAAAGTGCTTACAGACATTGTCATGTCTCCTGAATGAAGGCACCAGTTCATGACCACTGCCTTAGTATGAACCCTTACATGTACAACCTTCCAGGACCTGAGTTCTGCTTACACCTCTCATTTTAGTGCATGGTCATATTTTTTCTATACTCACTACATTTTAAATAAATCAACATTTGTTTTTGTTTTTTTTTTTAAGATGTACCTTATTCTTAATAGCCAACATTGCATGTCTGTATGAGGATATATATTTTAGAGGCCAGGAGTAGGCATCAGGTTGCTTGAAGCTGGAGCTACAATCAGTTGGTTGTCAACTGATGGAGGTGCCGCTAACCAGCATCAGACCCTTTGGAAGAGCTGGAATCATTCCTCCCTCTCCAGCTCCAAAATCAGTTTTCTTTCTGTAATGTATTTTCTCCAGCTCCAAAATCTCTCTCCAGCTCCAAAATCAGTTTTCTTTCTGTAATGTATTTTCACCATTGGGCTTTTGTGGAGAGCCACTTGTTTGTCAGTCTGCTTTGTTATTGAGCTCTCAGAGAAAAACATGTTTTCACCCCGGCCTTCACCTGGAGACAGGGATAGACAGGATGCTTTGCCAAGTTCATTTCCTTTTGTTTGTGTGAGGATCACACAGACAAGTGGTCGAGGTAAACAAGTTCGACTTCTCTATGAATCCCTTCATTGTATCGAGGTGCTTTACTCTGACTATAAAAAGGGACTATGGAATAAACTGGTGTGAGAGTTTCTACTGGCAGCCATCTCAAACAGATCCCATGTGTAGTGTGTTGTTTGTTTGTTTTTTTTTTTTTTTTCTTTTTTTTCTTTCAAGCCTCACTCCCCACTCAGGAAGAGTTCCGCTCTGCCAGGGGGCTCCAGCAGGCTTTTTCATAATTTTTCTTTTTTTCAGTGCATTCACCAAACATATCCTTGACACATACCACATTGTTTATCTCCCTTAATATTTTGATTTGGGGAAGTACATCTGATCCAGTAAACCAGTTTTATTTACTGAAGATACCATCTAAAATGCTTGTATAATTTCTTTCTAGAACTTTTTCCAGTTCTTTTTTTTTTCCTCACTGGGATATGCTCATATCAGTGATATCTCACAATTGTATTCCCAGAGCAGGCTCTAGACTTCAAAGCTTGGGATCTTGACATAGCCCTGCTATTTAGTAGTTTTGTGGCTTTGGATAAGTTACCTGATTTATTGAAGATTTCTATTCTTTCTCTGTCAAAGGAAAAATTTGTAATTTCTTCATTGAGCTATTTTGAGAAAGAAAATAGCAATCTAATAGAAGTGTTTTAGAAGTAAACTATATAATAATCAATGCAATTACTGCTAGTTATTATTACTAGAAACTGGCTATTATTACCATTTCAATATCAAGTGTGGCCTTCAGTAATTAATTTATAAGGAAAGGAGGCTTATTTTGGATCACAGTTCAGGAGGTTAGCAAGTTAAAGAACATGGTGTTGGCATACAGTCTTCATCTAGCGACGTTTCATGTGATTTTCACTTCTTTGTAAGACCAGGCAAGCAAAGAGTTTTGTTGTAAATGAGGAGAGAACATTGAATGATCCAGCTTTATAAACTCCCTCTTTAGGTAACTAATCCACTCTTCTGAGAGCAAGAGATTCCATCCTCATAGCTCAAACACCTTCTACTAGACTCCACCTCTCAATGTCAAGTGACATCAGCTTGAGTTTTGGAAAGGTGAAACTATACTCAGGTAGCCATTCATCTATTGCTTTCCATATAATAATCTTCCAATTAGGAAAAAGAAAAGCTTTCTTCCCTTTTAAATATACAAGCAGACCTCTCTCTCTCTCTCTCCCTCTCTTTCTCTCTCCCTCTCCTGAATATTTTTCCTCAGAGGGAAAAAAAATCAATCCAGCATGGTCTTTACTTAGATAACAAGATAATTTCTTAGATTTGACTCCTCCTGAAACTTAATGTCTACTCTCAAGCCTCATCTGTCTATTCTTTGCTCTTCAACATCATCTTTGAAAAATCAAAAGGGAATAACTATGCAATGCCCAAAGTACTTTCCTTCATTCTTTTAAAATTGTGTATGTTAGTAAATGTGTGTGTGTGTGTGTGTGTGTGTGTGTGTGTGTGTACCCATTTATGCTTGCTTGTGGAGCCCAGAGGAAGATGATCTATCACTCTCCACTTTATTCCTTTGAAACACAGTCTCTCACTGAATTTGGAGCTATGCTGGCAGCCAGAAAGCCTCTGTGATCCTCCTGTCTCCCAACCCCTCTAATAAGGCATTGGAGTTACACATGTATGCTCAGTCTTGCTCAGTTTTTTTATATTGCTTTTGAGGAGTTGAACTCACATCCTTATGCTTGTGCATCAAAGGCACTTACTGAGCCATCTTTCCAAGCCCTCAAAACATTTCAATTGCTTTTTATATTTTATTATTAATTATTCATTACTTTTGTTTAAGCTAAAAACAGACTCATTAGTAGATGAAACAGGTAATACCACCAGATATATCCACCACTTAAGCTTCAGAAATTGTAGATACTACTCAGTTAAAGATGTTATGTAATTAAAACATGATATTGAGTCAAAGAAGTTACTGGGGATTCTACAGGTAGTGATCACAAAATCACAAGAATCCTTATAAGACAGAGAGAAAGCAATGGGACTGTAAAAGTTCTGCTGTGTGTGTGTGCATGCATGTGTGTAGTGTGTGTAGTGTGTGTGTGTGTGTGTGTGTGTATGTACATGTACATGGAAAGGAGGCAAGAGAGGGAGGTGAGGAAAGTAGGAGAGAGGTGGAGAGAGAAATGTGAAGTTACCCTGCTGGTTTTTAAAATGAAGGAAGATGCAGGTAGACTAAAGAAGCTGGAGAAGGCAGGAAGCAGAATTCTTTTTCTTTAGACCTTGCAGAAGAAACCTTTCCTGCAGGCACTTTTATTTCATCTCACGTTTATGACATGTAGAAATGTGTGATAATAAATTTGTTATTTAAAATTGTTATATGTTGTGGATATAAACATGTTTTTATTTTGGTCCCAGGTGTAGGATGTGAGACTGATTCAGATGGTCCACAGCAATAGACTATTTGCCTCATGCAGGTTCTGAGAGGAGCTCTTTGCCAGCTGCAGTTAGTTTAAATCTGAGAGAAAGAATAAATGCCTGAGCCCAGAGAGTGTTGGGGAGCTCCAAGAAATAACAGATGGCTGCTGTCCCCCTCCCCTTCTGAGGCTTCTGTTGCTGTTGTTGCAGTGAGACAAGAATTTGGAGATCTTCTGAAACAAAGATTGGACTGGCTCCAAGGAACCCGGTGACCCTAACTAGCAGGAAGCACCTAAGAGAACTGTGCCTCCTCTCTCACTAACCCTTTGTCTCTCCTACCTCGTGTTGGAATGTTGGCAGGGATTGTGGAGGAATAGGGAGAAAGAGATATAAGAAATATAAATAAAAGTTTTTTAAAAAGTAAGCCAACAGCTATACCTTGTGGCAATGTGATAAATGCCAATAGGTTAATCCATGTTGACATCAATAATATTTTATATTAACCATACAGCTTAATAATCAAAGGATTAAATCTTAACTTTTTGGATTAAAATATCAACCTCCCTGAAATTTGAGCAAAGTACATTGTGATTAATTAGATTTATGGAATATGAAAAATTTTAGTATTTTTAAAATAGAAAAAATATTGAAAATGATATCTCTTATGTAACTTATCAGTAGTTTATTATTTTCTCATATTTCCTTCAAGTCTTATTTCCTTTAAAAAATAACATTGCTAACATAATTTCAATTATCAGGAGGTACCACGTGCCTTTAATTCCAGCACTCAGGAGGCAGAGGTAGGTGTATTTCTCTGAGTTCAAGGACGATTTAGTCTACAAAATGGGTTCCAGGACAGCCAGGATCTGTTACACCGAGACACTATGTCATGAAAAATAAAACAAAAAAATATGATTATAATTTTGATATTTTCTTTTATTTTTAAGATAATGATTCCACTTTTTCCTCCCTTCTCTTTCCTCCCTCCAAATCTTCCCATTCACCCCTCCTTGCTCTCTTTCAACGTCAGTGATAGTTTTTAACCCTTCATCTCTTTTTACTAGAATTTACTAGAATTTGTAATGATAATGGAGAATGCTTTTTAATATTGGTCAACCACATTTTTGTTGGGGGCGGTTGTAATTTTTTTTTTTTTTTTTTTTTTTTGGTGAAGTGTTACTTGTGCTTCATGTGTCATATTTTAGAATCCACTGCTTAACCCAACTTAACAGAGGCCAAATTTTCTTCTACATACTTTATCTTTTCTCTCTTAAATTCATGTGTTCTATTGATTCTGAATACTGGGTTAGCTTGTATATGGTGAGAGGTAAGATTTTCAACTTGTGCAATAATGTATGGATATCTAACTGCTGCAATAAGAGTTCTCTATTATTATTCATTTCTTATTGGAGTGTCTTAGATTTCTTGTCAAATATATTTTTTATTGTTTTGTTTTGTTTTTTTTGAGACAGGGTTTTTCTGTATAGCTCTGGCTGTTCTGGACTCACTTTGTAGACCAGGCTGGCCTTGAACTCACAGAGATCCTCCTGCTTCTGCCTCCTGGAGTGCTGGGATTACAGGCATGCATCACCGCACCCTGTTCTTGTCAAATATCATTTTTGCAAGAAATATACAAGCTTATTTCTGACCACTCTGTTTTTATACGTACCTATTGCTATGTCAGGTTCATGCAGCCTTCATCACTGTCTCTGGGGACTAACTGGGGAACTACGGGAAAATAAGATATTTGAGTTTGTCCTTCTTTTAAAGGCATAATTTACATTGTCTGGGACTATTTTGGCCCTATGTGGATGTTATGATATATTTACCATTTTCCATGCAAGAGGATACTGGAGGTCACATAAATATTACGTTGAATCTACAGATTAATTTGAAAAGGTTTTTCCATTTAAGGGTATTACATGTTCCACACTCTAAACACAAAAATGTCTTTCCTTTGGTTTAAGATGTTTTAATCACTTTCAGTAACTTTTCCAAAGTTTTCATTGGGGTTGGGGAGGTGGTTCAGCAGTTAAAACACTGGCTGCTACCTTTGCAGAGGACCTAAGTTCAGTTCCCAGCACCCAGATACCAGGTCACAACTATCTGTACCTACAGTCCTAGGTCTCACAGTTATCTATAAATTCAGTCTCGGGTGATCCATCACACTCTTCTAACCACCATTGACACTAGGCATACATGTGTTGTGCTTACATACCCACAAGCAAAATACTCAGAAACATAAAAAAATAAATTCCAAAACACTAAAAATTTTGCTTCACTGTATGCATATGGGCACTAATGCATCGTTTAATCATGTCTTCTACAAATTGGCTGAGCTCACTTAGCAGCTGTCAGTTTTCTTGTGAATCTCTTCGTATTTAATCTAATCTTATGAGGAAACCCTGTTATCTCAACATTAAATATGCTGTTTAGTGTTTTTTAAAAGATATTCTTTATCAGCAAGCTTGCTTTCCATTCTTGTTGAGTGTTTTTTTTTTTCAAACATGTTTGATTTTGCAATTATACTTTCTGCATATTTTGAGGTGAATATGTCATTTCTCCTTTATCAGCCAGAACTCTTACTTTGAATGTATGTTGATTTTACTTTATGCTACTGATAGAACTCCCACTAAGTTATTGTGGATAACTTTGTCATGTGCTGCTAGATTCGATTTGATGGGATTTTGGTGGGAACTATATTGATGACACTATATTGATGAGAGATATTGGACTGCAGTTTATTTTTTATGCCTTTGTCTACTTTGTTATGAGGATAATAATATGTTATAGGATTACCGAAGAGATATTCATTTGAGTCTTTAGAAAAATTTTGTTAGATCAATGCTGATTTTTCTCAAGAAATTCCAATACTGAAGCTATTTATAAGTCCAGTGAAGTTATGTTTTCTTTGTTGTTCAGAAACTGTTGTTTCCGTCTTTGTGTTTGTTATATGTATATTCATATTCTGTAGTTCTTTTTGAGTATGTGTCTGTGGATGTGTTCTGTAAGAATCTATCTAGACCACTGCTCAGATGTAACCCATGACAGCTCAGTATTCAAGTGGGTTCCCTAGTAATGGGAACAAGGACTGACTCTGACTTGAACTCAGTGGCTGGCTCTTTGACCACCTCCCCCTGAGGGGAGAGCAGCCTTACCAGGCCACAGAGGAATACAATGCTGCCAGCCCTGGTGAGAGCTGATAAGCTGGGGTCAGATGGCAGGGGAGGAGGACCTCCACTATCAGTGGACTTGGATAGGGGCATGGGAGGAGATGAGAGAGGAAGGGTGGGATTCGGAGGGGAGGAGGGAGAAGGCTACTGTAATTAATATAAAAAATAAAAATTTAATAAAAAATAATCTATCAATTTTATTTACTTTACTGTTGTTTATAACATGACTTTTCAACGTTTTTATTTTTGTAAAGTTAATAATAACATCCCTCTTTTAGATTTGCTTAATTTTGTTGTTTGTTTACAGTGATAGACAGTGGAGCCTATGACTTCCCATATCTTAGGTAAACCACTCTACAACAGCTAAATTCCAGTCTATTTATCCCCCCATTTAATATTGGTCTTAATAATATAAACTTTCCTTTCCTCTTGGCCATTCTACCTGAAGGTTTCCCAGTTTTTGTTGTTGATGTTCTAAGGAACTAATATTTAGTTTTACTAGATTTATCAATCACTTTCCTGTTCTTTAGTTCATTAATTTCTAATATTGCTTCATTCTTTTTATATATGTTAGGTTTAGTTTATTGTTCTTAAGTTAAAGTTAGGTTGCTTTTTCTGAGTCTTTCTTTTTTTCTTTATTTGTTTGTTGGTTTGTTTGTTTCAAGACAGGGTTTCTCAGTATTGTCCTGGCTGTCTTGGAACTCACTTTGCAGACCAGGATGCCCTCGATCTCAGAGAGCTGCTTGCCTTTGTCTCCCAAATACTGGGATTAAAGATGTACACCACCACCCCCTGGCTATATTTCTTTTTCTCAAGATTAATTTTATTGTATACATATGAGTATTGATTTCAATGCATACATAGGTGCCTATTCATGCTCCATACCCACCAATGTCAAAAGAGGAAATAAGTTTCCGTGGACCTGGAGTTATAGAAAGTTGTGAGCTGCCATGAGGGTGCTGGGAACTAACTCTTAACCGCTAAACCATTGCCGCAGCCCTCCTCTCTCTCTTGTTTTTTAGCGAAAAATTATATGCATTTCTATATTTTCCTCGAACCACAGTTTTTGCGACACTCAATTGCATTCATCTCAGAACATTCTCATAATTTCTCCATTAACCTCATTTTTTTTAAATTTAAGATTATGCTCCTGCGTCCACTCCAGTAGAATTTACTGTGATAATGGCCACTCTCAGCTGCTCCATCGTAGTATCGAATTCACCAGTCCAATTACCTAAAATATAGCTCGACAATTGTTTAGACAGATTTGCAGCACAGGAAAAATTCTCATGTTGTATGCTAGTGACACAAAGTCCAGCATACTTTCATTGACAGCCAGGTTGAGCGATTTGCCATAGGGTATCAATTTGCTCCTGCAAGAGGTCAATCCTCTGATTGAACACCATCAAGCTTCCTTTTAGTTGAGCATTAATTCCTTTATGTACAACTAAGGCATGAGCTACATTGACTAAATGATTATTCAGGGTCTAGCCACAGGATTATCAACATGGATTGCTGCAGCCATGAATCATCTGAAGGAATGGGCGGGCATGGGAGCGTTAGCAGGCCTTCTGGTGTTGGTCTCCTTGGTTTGCCTGTGGTATATATGCAAGATTAGAGTCTCACAACAGTGTGATGCAGCCATGATCATTCAGGCCTTTACAGCCATTGAAGCAGGACATTCTCCCCAAGCATGGTTGGATACCATAAAAAGCTAAAATGATACGCTCAGGATGCGAGGCTAAGCACTGCACTCAGGGTCAGCCGCTTTCGACCCAGAGAAGAACATGTCTGATTGCATGCGGGTTGATGCCCCAGGTCCCGCCTCTGAGAAAAAGGTATCGGACGGGTCTGATGCTCTTTGGGTGGATGACACCTAAATGAACATCTGTACAAAGTCCCAATTTATTTCTAATATCAGAGATCAGACCTCTACTCTTGCCTGATGCGTCTAAAACAAAAAGGGGGAACTGTAGAGAGCTGCGGAATGCTATGCCTTAAAGATGGAGCTGGTTTCCGCCTTCCACCTTCCCGATGGTGAGTGCTCTCTGTCACGAACAACTCCACATTTGGCTAAGGCCGAGGATCTGGCTTGCTTCCATGTATGTGGACCTATCTGCATTGCCCCCGTGGCACGCCTGGGTTGGCTACCCAGAGGCTATTTAAGCTGTGGGCTGGCTTTCCCCGGGGTCCGAGGAGGATTGTTCAATGTTCCTAAATAAACTGCATTGAAAAAAAAAAGATTATGCTCTTTATCTATTTGTTGTTTTTCTATATCTCCTTACTAGCACCTGATTGGGGTGAACAAACATACTTTGCATAGTTTTAGCCCTTCATGCTTTATTATGACTTCTCTTAAAATCTAGTTTATAGTTTATCCCTCAAACTAGAAGTGCTCTTGAAAAGGATGTAAGTTCTTTGGTGAGTGACATGTTTTAGAGGACTCTGTTAGGGCCAGCCCCGCTATTCAAGTTGTCTATTTCATTGTGAATCTATTCATTATTGTTACCTTGATCTATATCATTATGTGCATTATTTCATGTGAAATACATACTAAAGACTCATATGATTGCCTAAGTATTTCTACTGTTGATCCTGTCAGTTTCAAACATTTGAAACGCTGTTATTAGGTGGCTTATGTGTATAATTGCCCCATTTTCTTAAAGAATTAACTCATTTATCATGATTATATATAATTAAGAATTGTACCTCTTACTCATTCAGTAAAATTTATGTCTGAAATTTCATTTTGTCTGTTAGATTATAGCCATTTGAACATTTTGTGTTATTCATTATAACGCATATCATCTTACAGAACTATGAAAAATAACCAAAGGCTTAAAGCAACCTAGAGTTCTGCAAAAGTTGTTTGCTGCCTTCTCCTCCATCACTTCCCCCCTGGAGTTCCACAGAGGAAGATGATGTAGGCAGTTCTGATGAGAATTGATAGTCTGGGGTCAGTTGGTAAGGGAGGAGGTCTCCTCCTTCCTGTGGACTAGAGTAGGGAATAGGGGGAAAAGAGGGAAAAAGGATGGGGCTGGTATGAGATGAGGGAGGCATTTTAATCAGGATGTAAAATGAATAATTGTTTTAGAAAATCAAATTTAAAAAAGAACAAAGAAAATCAAAATAGGAATATGGACTTTTCATTCATACAGAAATTATCTTCTTGAGTCCTTCTTATCTCATCTTTAATCATACTTCCTACTCACTCCAACACCTACTGTTTTAAAATTATTTTCCGGGGGAGCCAAGGTGGCGGCGCCGGGAGAGCACTGCGTTTGAGAAGCAGGACAGCACTCGCCGTGCAGAGACCAGGAGACTGAACTCTGGGCCCTGAAACTACATCAATCGTGTTTCCCAGGTGAGGGGAGGCTCCCATGGTGTGGGAATCGGTCCGGTCCACTCACGGCTACCCAGCCAGAACCCGGAAAATATCCCGGGTAACGCAGACTTTGTGGCTCCGGGCTGGAGCCGCAAGCGTCCATGTCCCAATCACTTTCCCAGGCAGATCCGTGAGCACAAGGGTGCCTGAGGCTGGGAGTCCCAGTCGTGGGGGGACCCCACTGGGAAGCAAAGTTGCCAAACTGATCACAGGTCACCTAGTCTTTCCCCGGAAGGTCTCTAGGACAACAGATACCCACCGCCAACACAACTGAGCTCCTGCTGGGCAGAGAGTTGCACGCTCAGCTCAGCGGTACAGACAAGCTGCGCGCCCCAGTACAACAGGGACTGGGAACCCCTGTCCAGAAAGGACCCCACAGGGAAGGAAGAAACCGTGCTGCTGGGGTCACCTAGGGAAAGTCTAGCAGCCTGCAGATCGCAGACAGGTGAGTATGCCCAGCCATCACAGATCTGGGCCCAAACAGGGAGCACAGAGTGATCGGAAACTCAGCTCCCCCAGACTAGCAGGCAGACGCATGCTCCACCAGCCCAGAGGCCTGCATTGTACCAAATACACCTTACAGGCAGAACTGTGTGCCCCAAGACACCAGAGCAGTACTCACCCGCCACAGATTACCTCTTGGGTTCTGGGGCACAGAGACCCAACCTCAGACCTACAAAAGACCGGGAACCCTGAGATCAACCCCCCAGATACTGCTCCAAGGGGCAACCAGTTATCCCTAACAAAACTGACCAAACCACGGGACACACAGGTTACAGTAGTTGATCACTAAATTTACAGCAAGAAACCCAGAAGGAGGGCAGCTGTCTCCAGGACTTCTCCCAGTGAGAGGAGAGCCCTCTCGACTAATCAGGACCACAGTTATTACCCAGCTCTCTATGCCTGAGGTGAGCTGTAGAAACTCCTGAAAAATACCAGACATCCAGGGACTATACCCAAAAAGCTGGAAAGGCTTCCTTCAGGAAAAACCATCTTCCTGCCAAAGGGATTCTCTCCACTACAACAGTCCAGGAACAACCAGAAACTAAATTCAAACAACTAAGATAGCCCAATGGGTAGAGGACAGCGTAAAAGTTCAACCAACAAAAGCCAGAGCATTATGGCATCTCCAGAACCCAGTTATCCAGGGGCAAATAGCCCTAGACACCCCAGCATAAATGAAATTCAAGGAGACAACCTAACATCTATGCTCAAGAAGATGATAACAGAGGAAACAAATAAAATACGAAAAGAAATAGAAGAAGCTGCAGCCAAACGGTATGTGGCCTTTAAAGAGGAAATGCTTAAATCATTGAATGAAATAAAAGAAACAGTGGATTGTTCAAACAAACAGCTGAAGGAATTGACGGAAAAACATGAAAATACAGTCAGACAGGGGAATGAAACCAACAAAATAGCTCAAGACCTGAAGATAGAATTGGAAAAATTAAAAAAAAAAAAAACACAAATGGAAGAAATTATGGAGAGAAAGAACTTAGGGAAGAAAGCAGGAACTACAGAGGTTAGCATAACCAATAGGCTACAAGAAATGGAAGAAAGAATCTCAGGTGTGGAAGATACAATGGAAGAAATAGATGTATCTGTCAAAGAAAATGTTAAATCTAAAAAATTCTTGACACAGACCGTCCAAGAAATGCAAGACAACATAAAAAGACAAAACCTAAGAATAATAGGAATAGAGGAAAAAGAAGATTCCCTGCACCAAGGCCCAGAAAATATTTTCAACAAAATCATTGAAGAAAATTTCCCCAACTTAAAGGAGAGACCAATAAGAATACAAGAGGCCTATAGAACACCTAATAAATTAAACCAGAAAAGAAAATCCTCCCGCCACATAATAATCAAAAACCGTAAGTATACAAAACAAAGAAAAAATACTAAAAGCTGCAAGAGAAAAAGGCCAAGTAACATATAATGGCAAACCCATTAGAATCACACCTGACTTTTCAACAAAAACTATGAAAGCCAGAAGGGCCTGGACTGATATCATGCAGACCTTAAGAGAACACAGATGTCAGCCCAGGCTACTATACCCTTCAAAACTCTCAGTCCTCATAGACAGAGAAAACAAGATATTCAATGACAAAAACAAATTTCAACAATACCTACAAACAAATCCAGCATTACAGAAGACACTGGAAGGGAAAATACAACCCAAGAAAGCTAGCTGCATTCAAGAAAACACAGGAAATAAATAACCCCACTACAGTAAAACAAAAAGCAACCAAGCACACAACCGTATGACCACAGCCAACATCAAATTCAAAGGATCTAACAGCCACTGGTCATTAATCTCTCTCAATATCAATGGACTTAATTCTCCAATAAAAAGACACAGACTAACAGAATGGATGTGTAAACAAAACCCAGCAATCTGTTGTATACAAGAAACAAACCTAAGTCACAAAGATAGACATTAACTGAGGGTAAAGGGATGGAAGACGGCTTTTCAAGCAAATGGATGCAAGAAGCAAGCAGGAGTAGCCATTCTAATATCTAATAAAATAGTCTTTCAACCAAAGTTAATCAAAAGAGATGGGGAAAGACACTTCCTACTCATCAAGGGAAAATTCCACCAAGAAGACATCACAATCCTGAACATCTATGCCCCAAATACAAGAGCACCCACATTTGTGAAAGAAACATTGATAAAACGTAAACCACACATAGATCCCCACACACTAATAGTGGGAGATTTCAACACCCCACTCTCAACAAAGGACAGGTCAACTAAACAGAAATTAAACAAAGAAATAATATTTCTAACAGAGGTCATGAGTCAAATGGACCTAACAGACATTTACAGAACCTTACACCCAAACACAAAATAATTTACCTTCTTCTCAGCACCTCATGGAACCTTCTCCAAAATAGACCACATAGTTGGTCACAAAGCAAGCCTCAACAGATACAGGAAGATTGAAATAATCCCTTGTATCCTGTCTGATCACCATGGAATAAAGCTGGACCTCAGTAACAACAAAAACAGCAAAAAGCCTACACATACATGGAAACTGAACAACTTGCTACTAAAAGACAGCTGGGTCAGGGAAGAAATAAAAAAAGAAATTAAAATCTTCCTAAAACTCAATGAAAATGAAGACACAACATACCCAAACTTGTGGGACACAATGAAAGCAGTGCTAAGAGGAAAGTTCATAGCACTAAGTGTCTTCAAGAAGAAATTTGAGACAGCACATTCAAGCAGCTTAATGGCTCACTTAAAAACCCTAGAAAAACAAGAAGCAGACACACCAAGAAGGAGCAGACAGCTTGAAATAATCAAACTCAGGGCTGAAATCAGTCAATTAGAAACAAATAAAACAATTCAAATAATCAATGAAACCAAGAGCTGGTTCTTTGAGAAAATCAACAAGATAGACAAACCCTTAGCCAAGCTAACTAAAAGGCAGCAAGACACAATCCAAATCAACAAAATCAGAAATGAAAAGGGGGACATAACTACAGACACTAAGGAAATCTAAGCAATCATTAGGACTTACTTCAAAAGTCTATATGCAACAAAATTTGAAAATTTAAATGAAATGGACAATTTTCTTGATCGATTCCACTTACCAAAGCTAAATCAGGACCAGGTAAATCAATTAAATAGTCCTATATCTCCCAAGGAAATAGAAGCAGTCATCGAAAGTCTCCCATCCAAAAAAAGCCCAGGACCAGATGGTTTCAGCGCAGAATTCTACCAAACATTCAAAAAAGAGCTAACTCCAGTTCTCTTCAAACTATTCCACAAAATCGAAACAGAAGCAACATTACCAAACTCATTCCATGAAGCCACAGTCACTTTGGTACCTAAACCTCACAAAGACCCAACAATAAAAAAGAGAACTTCAGGCCAATCTCCCTTATGAACATTGATGAATAAATACTCAACAAAATACTCGCAAACCGAATACAAGAACACATCAAATATATCATCCACCATGACCAAGTAGGCTTCATCCCAGGTATGCAGGGGTGGTTCAATATACGGAAATCCATCAATATGATCCACCATATTAACAAACTGAAAGAAAAAAACCACATGATAATCTCCCTAGATGCTGAAAAAGCATTTGACAAAATCTAACATCCATTCATGTTTAAAGTATTGGAGAGATCAGGGATACAAGGCACATATCTAAACATAGTAAAGGCAATATACAGCAAACCTATAGCCAACATCAAACTGAAAGGAGAGAAACTTAAAGCAATCCTACTGAAATCAGGGACAAGACAAGGCTGCCCACTCTCTCCATATCTCTTCAACATAGTGCTGGAAGTCCTTGCTAGAGCAATAAGACAGTTGAAGGAGATCAAGGGGATACAAATTGGAAAGGAAGAAGTCAAATTATCACTATTTGCAGATGATATGATAGTATACGTGAGTGACCCCAAAAACTCTACCAGGGAACTCCTACAGCTGATAAACACCTTCAGCACAGTGGCCGGGTACAAAATTAACTCAAAAAAATCAGTAGCCCTCCTGTATACAAAAGACAAAAGGGCTGAGAAAGAAATTAGAGAAACAACACCCTTCACAATAGCCACAAATGACATAAGGTACCTCAGAGTAACCCTAACCAAGGAAGTCAAAGACTTGTATGAAAAAAATTTCAAATCTCTGAAGAAAGAATTAGAAGAAGATATGAGAAGATGGAAAGATCTCCCATGCTCATGGCTTGGCAAGATTAACATAGTAAAAATGGCCATCTTACCAAAAGCAATCTACAGATTCAATGCAATGCCCATCAAATTACCAACACAATTCTTTACAGACCTAGAAAGAAAAATTCTCAACTTCATATGGACTAACAAGAAACCCAGAATTGCGAAAACAATCCTCTACAATAAAAGTTCTTCTGGAGGTATCTCCATCCCTGATCTTAAGTTGTACTATAGAGCAACAGTTTTAAAAACTGCATGGTACTGGCATAATAAGAAAATAGTGGATCAATGGAACTGAACAGAGGAGCCAGAAATAAACCCACACACTTATGGACACCTGATCTTTAACAAAGCCGCCAAAACCATTCAATGGAAAAAAGATAGCATCTTCAACAAATGGTGCTGGTCCAACTGGATGTCTACATGTAGAAAAATGAAAATAGATCCATACTTATCACCCTGCACAAAACTGAAGTCCAAGTGGATCAAAGACCTCAACATAAAACCAGACACATTAAGTCTGCTTGAAAATAAAGTGGGGAATACCCTAGAACTCATTGGTACAGGGGAAAACTTCCTGAACAGAACACCAACAGCACAGGCTCTAAGAGCAACAATCAATAAATGGGACCTCATGAAACTGAAAAGCTTCTGCAAAGCAAAGGACACCATCATCAAAACAAAGTGACCGCCTACAGATTGGGAAAGAAACTTCACCAACCCTTTATCTGAAAGAGGACTCATATCCAGTATATATAAAGAACTAAAGAAGCTGAAAAGCAGCAAACCAAGTAATCCACTTAAAAAATGGGGAACAGAGCTAAACAGAGAATTCTCTGGAGAGGAATACCGAATGGCAGAGAAGCACTTAAAGAAATGCTCAACCTCACTAGCCATTAGGGAAATGCAAATCAAAACAACCCTGAGATTTCACCTTACACCCATGAGAATGGCCAAGATCAAAAACTCAAGAGACAACACATGCTGGAGAGGTTGCGGAGAAAGAGAAACCCTGCTCCACTGCTGGTGGGAATGTAAACTTGTACAACCACTCTGGAAATCAATCTGGCACTTTCTCAGACAACTAGGAATAGTGCTTCCCCATGATCCAGCCATACCACTCCTAGGCATATATCCAAAAGAGGCTCAAGTACACAAAAAGGACATTTGCTCAACCATGTTTGTAGCAGCTTTATTTGTAATAGCCAGAAGCTGGAAACAACCCAGATGCCCCTCAACTGAAGAATGGATGCAGAAATTGTGGTACATCTACACAATGGAATATTACTCAGCAATGAAAAATAAGGAAATCATGAAATTTGCAGGTAAAGGTGGGATCTGGAAAGGATCATCCTGAGTGAGTTGTCCCAGAAGCAAAAAGACACACATGGTATATACTCACTCATATAGACATACAACATAGGACAAACCCACTATAACCTGTGCATCTAAAGAAACTAAGCAAGAGAGAGGACCCTAACTAAAATGTCCAATCCCCATCCGGAAAGGCAAAGTGGATGGACATCAGAAGAAGAAAACAGGAAACAACCTAGGAACCTACCACAGAGGGCCTCTGAAACCCTCTGCCCTACAGACTATCAAAGCAGATGCTGAGCCTGATGGGCAACTGTTGGGCAGAGTGAATGAAATTTTATGTAAGAACTGGGAAATAGTAAGAGCTGGAGAGGACAGGGTCTCCACAAGGAGAGCAACAGAACAAGAAAATTTGAACACAGGTAACTTCCCAGAGACTCATACTCCATCCGAGGTCTATTCATAGAGATAACCCAGAACCCCTGCACAGATGTAGCCCAGGGCAGTTCAGAGTCCAATTGGGTTACATATTAATGTGAAGAGGGACTGCCTCTGACATAATCTTATTGGCCTGCTCTTTGATCACCTCCCCCTTGGGGGGAGCAGCCTTTCCAGGCCATAGTAAAGGACAATGCAGCCACTTTTGATGTGAACTGATGGACTAAGATCAGAAAGGAGAGGAGAACCTCCCCTATCAGTGGACTTGGGGAATGTCATGCATGCAGAGGGAGGAGGGAGGGTGGGATTGGGAGGGGAGGAGAGAGGGGCTTATAGGGGGATGCAGAATGAATAAAGTGTAATTGAGGAAAAATTAAAAAGGGAAAAAATAATTTAAGAACCTTAAACGACTTTCAAAAGTGGAGGAAAACATGGAGTTAGTAAATTTACATGGAGCACGTCTTGCCCCTGGGGGCAATGGTCTCCTGAACCTACTCAGACCTCGGATACCACCACTGCTAGTTCTAGAACTGAGGCAAGATGTTCCAACGAGGGGGTTAAGGCTTCTCATAATATTTCCTATAAGCCCACACCTGTTTGTTTTTATCCCCCATTTTTATTCATTATTAGCCAGATAGAGCCAAGTAATTGTGGTGATGATACTTGCTTTTTAGCCCAATGCTGGAATGCTAGTGAATTTAGGTATGCCCTGGTTACTCGCATGCCTCGCTGGGTGCCTATGCCCGTTGATGCCCCTCATGCTATGACTCTCTTCAGACAGAAAAGGGATCTTGGAACTACAGCCGCCATTGTTACTGCCATCTCATTAGTGGCTGTTGGAGCTACCACCGGGGCATTAGCCATGAGTCATACTGTGCAGACTGCTCAGACCCTGAATAATCTTTTAGCCAATGTAGCTCATGCCTTAGATATACAAAAAGGAATTAATGGTCAACTAAAAGGAGGCTTGATGGTGTTCAATCAGAGGATTGACCTCGTGCAGGAGCAAATTGATACCCTATGGCAAATTGCTCAACCTGGCTGTCAATGAAAGTATGCTGGACTTTGTGTCACTAGCATACAACATGAGAATTTTCCCTGTGCTGCAAATCTGTCTAAACAATTGTCTAGCTATATTTTAGTTTATTGGACTGGAGAATTCAATACTACGATGGAGCAGCTGAGAGTGGCCATTATCACACTAAATTCTACCAGAGTGGATGCAGGACTAGCCACAGGATTATCACCATGGATTGCTGCAGCCATGAATCATCTGAAGGAATGGTCAGGCATGGGAGCGTTAGCAGGCCTTTTGGTGTTGGTCTCCTTGGTTTGCCTGTGGTGTATATGCAAGATTAGAGTCTCACAACAGCGTAATGCAGCCATGATCATTCATGCCTTTACAGCCATTGAAGCAGGACAGTCTCCCCAAGCATGGTTGGCTACCATAAAAAGCTAAAATGTTACGCTCAGGATGCGAGGCTAAGCACTGTACTCAGGGTCAGCTGCTTTGGACCCAGAGAAGAGCATGTCTGATTGCATGCGGGATGATGCCCCAGGTCCCGCCTCTGAGAAAAAGGTATTGGAAGGGTCTGATGCTCTTTGGGTGGATGACACCTAAATGAACATCGGTACAAAGTCCCAATTTATTTCTAATATCAGAGATCAGACCTCTACTCTTGCCTGATGCATCTAATACAAAAAGGGGGAACTGTAGAGAGCTGCGTAATGCCGCGCCTTAAAGATGGAGCTGGTTTCCGCCTTCCACCTTCCCGATGGTGAGTGCTCTCTGTGACAAACAACTCCACATTTGGCTAAGGCTGAGGATCTGGCTTGCTTCCATGTATGTGGACCTATCTGCATTGCCCACGTGACACGTTGGGGTTGGCTACCCAGAGGCTATTTAAGCTGTGGGCTGGCTTTCCCCAGGGTCCGATGATTGTTCAAGGTTCCTGAATAAACTGCATTGAAAAAAAATAAATAAAAACATAAAATTATTTTTTCATTCTTTCACTTACAAAATAAACATTTTAATTAAAAAATCACACTTTTCATATGTATCCATTCTTACCTAAAATATGGACAGAAAGACTTTAGACTTTTATTATCTTATTTTTACCCTAAAACATAATTACACAGATATATTTAGCAATGGCCTTTTCTGTGTCCAACATAGAAATAATTCTAAACCATCTCCGAAGGTAATAGGCTCTGGAATAAGATGTGAGTATTTCATACTTAGAAGCAGACA
This sequence comes from Meriones unguiculatus, assembly GCF_030254825.1. Taxonomy (NCBI): domain Eukaryota; kingdom Metazoa; phylum Chordata; class Mammalia; order Rodentia; family Muridae; genus Meriones; species Meriones unguiculatus. Next base: position 122,199,177 of record NC_083369.1, read on the forward strand.
AATGGTGGAGGTAGGAATCTCTCCTAGTCATGGATTTTGTGCCTGTTGGCTTGGCAACAATGGATTATCTATCCCAGCACAATCCTGGCATCAAGAGCATCAATGGGTGTTTAAGTTCCATCATTTATTGTGCTTCGATGTCAACACTTACTGTTGAGCATTGTGATATAAACTACATCTAATACATGTTTATGTCTGCATTACCAGTACAGTTCTTTTTGGTAGAGCAATGTTCCAGAATGCAAAACTCTTTTCCATCAGCACAAGATGGCCCAAAATCTGGCTCACAGTAAAACATCCTGTCTGCTGCTTTCTGCTGCTTCTCGGAATTTCACATAGATGCAGTCTAACACAGGCATTTGTCAAGTCCTCCACGCAAAAAGCATGAATTGTTTCCTTTAAGTATTCCACATCATTCACAGTTGTTGGGTAGTATGAAATAGCAATGTTGAATACATAAGGAATAAGAAGCTTAGAATATATATTCGGTTTAAATTTGTTTAAGTGTTCTAAGAAGTAATTCTGTCCTCCAATTGCATATTTTAACATACACGGAGTACATTGCACAATGGGTTGTTTGCTTGGTTTTGTCCAGAACTTCATCTTGTCTTTTGGTGTCATAAGTTTGTTTTGAATCAAAAGTAAAGTTGTGCAAAACATTAACAATCTTTTTAATTATAATAATCTTTCTTCTAACCATTTTCTAGGATTTTGGACCCAGACTAATGATCAGGCTAACAATGATCATTAGGATACAATTTCTATCTTCAAAGAGTTTGAAATCTAGAGATAATAGAGGACAAATAAAAACGTAAATGTAACAGATATATCACTTCTTCAAGAGGAGGCACACAGAAGGCTGTGGGTACTTAGAAGACCTGAGCTCAAATCTGTGGAAATTTAATGATTTGTTGTTTAGGATGTGCTTTTGTAATTACTGAAAGTTTTTCTTTTAACTTGGAATTTTAGAACAAGAAGGAACTACAGCTAACTGAACTTTAAGTAAAATACTATTTTAATCTCACTCAGTGTTTAACATAGGTCTTATACAAAAGAAAAATCAACTTCCATGGGACAGTCAGGATTTACAATTAATGAATTGAATTGAGCATTTGCACACATTGGTTGGAGATTTCATAATGTTGCAAAGTTATCATTTGAATGTGAATGTTGGTATGAAATACCAATCATACCATGGTTGCTCAACCTTGGATAAGTGAGTTAATTTCATGTTCTAGATCAGGTTACTTGAAATTTTGTTGAATGCAAAGTTAAAACATATTGAAACTCTTATATGATTATCAATATTATTAAACAACATAGAAATGGTCTCGAATAGTTGGGACATAAAATATGAGAAATAACGAATATAAAATGTTAACCTGGGACAGAGCCTAAAAGAATGAGTGTATGAGAGGTACTTCATATGCCGTTTCTTCTTTCCCTGTTCCATTATATAGTTATCTTAAGGAATTTGTAGAAACTGTATTGAAAGCGAGAGTTAAATTCCCCTTCCCTAGAGGGACTGTCTCTGACATGAACTCAGTGGCTGACTATTTGACCTCCCCCCCCACCCCGCCCCAGAGAGAGGAGGAGTCTTGCCAGGCCACAGAGGAGGAGGACATTGCAGCCAGTCCTGATGAGACCTGATAAGCTAGGGTCAGGTGGAAGGGGAGGAGGACCTCCCTTATCAGTGGACTTGGAGAGGGGCATGTGAGGAGATGAAGTAGAGAGGGTGGGATTGGGAGGAAATGAAGGAAGGAGCTACAGCTGGGATACAAAGCAAATAAAATGTAATTAATGTAAAAATAAAAATTTAATTTAAAAATTCCCCTTCCCTTCCAGAAAATTTGATAATTTTTGTTAGTAATATTGGCTGACACTCACTTGCTTTATTGTTACTGCAGCAGTTATGGCAGCAGCTTCAGGGTTCCAGTTGTGTTCTGATTGAGGTTTTTCTCCTACCAAAGACTGAAACTTGTCTTCAACTAAACTAATGATATCTAGATCCTCTGAGTATGAAATTTTGAAAGGAACAGAAAAATCTTTTGGTTAATCACTTAAATGAAGGACTGTGTAGAATACTGTATATGACACTTTAAGAATCATTAGTGGTACAAGGTATTATATTTCTAAAAAAGCAATTTAACCAGGAAAATGATCAGGTGAACTAAAATTAAAAGTTTTCAGTTCTTTAACTTAGCTTTCATTGACTGCATGTTTTTCATGTTCAAATACCAAAGAAGAATAGAAAATAGGAAAAATAATCTTATGTATGTTAGAGTAATTATCAGATACTGATTCCCTTTTCGTTGAGTTTAAATGTAGTCTTATTATTGTGGGTTTTAATCTGTTCGTAATAACCCCATTTAACATTAAGATAGTGAAATCTGTAGTAAAGGCATCCATTTCATTTGTAAATTCATGTTCACATTACATTCTTCCAATTTAAACAGAACTGTTCACTTCTTTTATTGCTATCCTCTTTACATCTCCTCTCAATTTCCAATATGTAATACACTAAAAGAAACAAAAAAGCAACAGTTTCAGTTAGTAGATATACATAAACATCTATATTTATTTACATACACAACAGCTTATCCTTGCCCCACTTTGACACAGGACCTTTGTATGTATCACCAAATAACTTCAAACTCACATTTCCACCTTTTTCCTTCTGATGGGCTGAGATTTTAGGCATGTGCAACCATACTGAGCTCTATGCCTTTGTTGTTGAACATTCATTTGGGGATCCATAAAATGTAGCCACATGGACGATTTACTTATTACAGTTGCCTTTTTGTGTAGTTTGGGGGGCAGAACTCAGGGCTTTGTGCACGTAACCCAAGTGTTCTATTGCTGAGCCACAACCCCAAGCACTTACTTATAATAGACTCAAGATGTTTTATCTTTGCTGCTACTTTTAGAAATAAAGGTGGCTGGATTTTCAAGCATCTACTTTAAACTAACTCTCTGCCCCACATTATTTAAATAACTTACATACTTCAAGTAAAAGTAAATGCCATCCCTTTTTGGTGTGATATGGTTATTTCAGGGGAGACCTTTCTCATTACAAATTACTTTCAGAACCCATTCTTATGAGTCAGAGTGAAAATATTTTGTGTTCTGAGTGTGAATTTAATTTGTAAGAAGGTTAGGTAGTCTGAATCTGACAAGCATTATGGGGTGGGATAGGAAGCAAGATGGACAAATGCTGTGCTTTTTTGTAATAAAGTAGCTGTGGACCTCAAGAAATAAAAATGCTTCTCTTGTATGACTCAGATATTGTCTCTAAATGCATTTCCACAGGAGGAGTTGCATTTTTTAATTAAATTTTTATTTTTTATATTAATTACAGTTTATTTAACTTTGAATCCCAGCTGTAGCCTCCTCCCTCATTTCCTCCCAACCCCACCTTCCCTCCCTCATCTCCTCCATACCCCTCTCTAAGTCCATTGATAGGGGAGGTCCTCCTCCCCTTCCATCTGACCCTAACTTATCAGGTCTCATCAGGACTAGTTGCAATGTCCTCCTCTGTGGCCTAGCAAGGCTGCTCCTCCTTCAAGGGAGGAGGTCAAAGAGCCAGCCATTGAGTTCATGTCAGAGACAGTCTCTGTTCCCCTTACTAGAGAAACCACTTGCATACTGAGCTGCCATAGGCTGTATCTGAGCAGGGGTTCTAGGTTATATCCATGCATGGTCCTTGGTTGGAGAATCAGTCTCAGAAAAGACCCCTGTTCCCAGATATATTTGGTCCTTGTGGAGCTCCTGTCCTCTCCAGGTCTTATTAACTCCCCTTTCTTTCATATGATTCCCTGCACTCTGCCCAGGGTTTCCTTATGAGTCTCAGCATCTCCTTTGATACATTGCTTGGTAGAGTCTTTCAGAGGCCCTATATGGTAGGCTCCTGTCCTGCTTCTTGTTTACTCCTACTTCCAATGTCCATCCCATTTGAAGTTTAAATATGTCAGTAAATAAGTTAGTTTTGAAAAAATAAGTTTACTTTAGTGGTTTGGGTGCTTTCTCTCTTGTTGAAGCAAAACTATAGTTGTTTGGTGGTATGTTAAGTAGACAATGATCCTTATAGTATAAGACACTGGTTTATGTGCTAGAGAAGTGTTCAGTAGTTAATAGTACTCACAGTTCTCCCCAAGATTCTGAGTTCAATTCCCCACAACCACATGGTATCTGACAACTGTCTGATGCCTCCTTCTAGTTCAGAGTACCTATATATATATATATATATATATATAATATATAAATAAAAATTTTAAAAGGGCCCAGCATATTCTCACACCAATTGGATATAATTTTATTATCATTAATGAGTTCATAGCAGAATGAGAAATAAGGAGATGGAGGCCACTGATGCCATATTTTAGCAAGATATTCTTGAAATTGGTTGGCCCTTTCCTGTTGCTCCCTCTGTCCACTGACTGCATGAGATTAGTAGCTTTGCTCTATCACACATTCTTGCAACTATAGCTGGACCACAGAAATGAAACTTGGTACTCACAGGTGGAAACTTTCTAAACTCTGAGCCAAAATAAATCATTCTGTCTTCCATTTGGTTACCTCGGGTATTTTGTCGCAGCAACAGAAATTTATTGAAGCATTCACAATGCCCAGAGGCTCTGGTTTCCCAAGCCAGCTGCCTATAACTTTAGAAGCAAGAAGACAGAACCTGAAGGAACAAAGAGCTGATTTACATGAGATACTGATGGACATCGATGACTGGGAAAGAGAAAGAATTCTGTGGCTTGGCTAAGCTGGCTGTGGTACACAGTTTTGTGTATCTAGGAATATGGTTTAGTTTAGTTTAGTTTAAAATTGGTTGCGCTTACCAAGGAAATATTGTGTCATAAACGAGCTGAATTTAATAAGCTGGAAGGCAGTTCTTAGAACAAACAAAGAAACACAAATGTCAAATTTTTCTCTTGGCCTTAAAAAAAAAAAAACATAGGAAAATGAGCCTAGTGAGATGGCTTAGTTGATAAAGGCACTTGTTGTGCAAACCTAGGAACTTAAATTTAATCCTCAAAACCCACAGAAAGGTATAAGGAAAGAACCTACTCCATGAAATTATCCTTTGGCCCCTAGACACACACTAGTGGAAACTTGGTCACCAACAGCTACACAAACAAACAAACAAACAAAAATAAAACCAGCAAAAGGGGTAGAATGGTTTCAGGACATAAAATGAAGTAGGCAATGATGGCTATAATCTTAAACAATACAAAAATACAAGAAATCTAAGGACTTTGTAATTTTACATTGGATCATCCCATCTCAAATATATGCAGACTGTTTTCCTCTTCTTTTTCCTTATTTTTCAAGTGCTGGGGATGAGACCCAAAACTCATGCATATTCAGATCATGTTCTGCCCCAGAATCCTACCCCTAGATCTCCAGATTTGGTTTTAATTGGGACAGGAGTGTATTAATTTGGCATCTTTGAGAGCTCTTAGGGGGATGCTTTCATCTCCTGTACAGGGGGACTTTCCACCCATGTACGTATTTGTGTTTTCCCATTTGTTTCTGTCTATTCATGGAATAGTTTTGGGTCCTTGCTGCCTTGACAGTGGTGGTAGTAGAAAATGTAATTCAGATATAATTCCAGTTCTCAAGACTTGATAAGACAAAAACAAAAGGTGAAGGGATTGAATTACATCAAAAGGTGGGACACAAAGGAGAATTTGAAAGCTGAACTGAATTCCATTCTGTCACATTGCCACCAAGGTCTTTTGGTACACGCCTCAGTGCAGGATAATAAAAGGATGGTCTTATCCCTACACATACCTAAAGAAGCTTGAGCCATTTTATTTAAAGAAATTTATAGGAATAAGCAAGGAGTAAAGCACTTGCCTGGCATGCATGAGGCACTGGGTTTCATCCCCAGCACCACACAAAAAAAATAGGACCATATTCTCCTGTGGTGCTGGGTACTAATCAGAATAATTAAAGAGAAAGATTCAATGCTCTCTCCAATGCTAGAATCACACAGAACAGCCAGCGCTTTGGATTTTCAGAAGGTTCTTTGAAAGTGGCTTATCATCACAGCTGATGACTTGGTTCTGACAGTGTGGTTGGTAAAATGCTGTACTGTGACACTCCCATTACAGAGAACTTAAATCAGTTAATACACATACTGTCCTTACCCCCAGAGTGAGGGGAGTTGAGGCTTGACTGGCCCACCTCCAAGAAAGCAGGTCTAGTGCTTAAATATAGAATCTTCCCTTTTCTTCAGGGATATGAGTCTCATTCCTCACCATGCCACCTGCTAAAAACTCAATGGAGTTCCTTACAACTTCAACGCTCTGTTCATATTTATTGGAGGGTTTTATTGAACAAAGCTTGAACAGAAAGGAAAATAACAGCAATATCTGACTCAGTCTAAGTCATCTGCTTTATTACAATTTGTTAGCAGTAAAGATAGTGGTAAGGACTCAGGTGACCTCTTTCCTTGATTGTTTTGATCATATTTATGATATGTGCTTATGTCCCTTTAAAGACAAGATCAGAGATTTATGAGAGAATTTATCTAAGAATGTACAATAACTCAGTGGAATTGGAGGGAACAATGTTGACTCTCCAGCTGATGGTCAACTTCTTTTGGATCACATCACAATTGTAAAGTAAACGTATATGTGTCAAGAATGCAACAATATGTTGAATCACAAAAGTCACTTTTGCATACTGTCACTGTAATAGCACAGTTATAGAGAAAATATGTGTGTGTGTGAAATATGGAAGAGTATATCAAGCCACAAAATCCATTTTACTTACATTGTTTTCACTGCTATTAGCTGCATCAAGTGGAAGATTATAATGTTAATCCCAACATGTATTTATTTATTTTTATCAGACAATTTACTAGGTCTTCCTATATCTTCATGTTTTGCTGAAATTTATAGTCTTCATAAGTACCCTCTGAGGTCATTTATTAGTTATTTTTCTGTTGCTGTGAAATATACCATGACCAAAGTGATTTATGGAAGGAAGAGTTTATTTTGGCTTATGGTTCCAGAGGGAGAGTCTATAATGGTGGCAGAGGCATGGCCGAGGTGGCTGGAGCAGTAAGCTGAGAGATCACATTTTCAACTACAAGTGGGAAGCAGGGAGAAGGAGGATGAACCTATAAACTTTCAAAGCCTGCCTCCAGTGATATACTTCCTCTAGGAAGGCCCCACTTTCCAGAACATTCCCTAACTTTCCCCAACAGTACCTCTAGCTAGAAACTATGTTCAATTAATAAGCATATGGGGGTACATTTCCCTTTATAACAAACAGATGGGTACTATTAATATCCTCAATTGTAAAAGATTCAACAGATTTACTTTAAATTAAAGTTTGTTTAAAATGGGAAGAAGGTAGATGCATTATCCCTATCATTATTCACTGTGAACAGGCTCATTTTTCCCTTGCAATGGAAGTGATGAAGGCAAGTTTTAGAGAAATTGATTCCTGACATTGGACTTATTTCCCACTAACCCTTTCCTCCTCCAGTGAAAACATACTGTTATTGACTTTTGATAAGAACACAGTAACTACTGTGTAATCACGGAATGTATCTAAGAAGTGGACTTGGGGTTCTTAGATCGTGTATCTAGTGTTCTTTACAGCTCTGTGTTCTCCTTTCCAATATGCTGTCTTCAGGCAAATATCACTTCCATAAAGGAGGAAGACTGATGGATCCAGTTGCCAAGGTAGACAGAGTGTGTCCATGTAGTGCCAGGCTCATGCTGTAACTGGTGATCACACCTCACTAGAACCTTGCAACATATCTTGTAATCCCAGCGGGGCCTCCCCTGAGCCGAGACAGCAATTATGCATACTGGTTTTGAGATGTAAACAAATGTCCATGGGGGACTGACTTAGAATCAGCCAAGTCATTTCATTTACAGCTTGCATCAAATTGGAATGAAGGGCTCTGATAGGGAAATCGAGCACACTCATTTACTATCTCAGCAAGTGGTTTAGAATTCATGTGCAATGTTTTTTCTTTGGAGATGTGATTGTATAGTACATTCAAGTCTCAGAAGGCACTTTAGAAAGAGATCATATCTTTAAAATAAATCCCTATTTCCTTTTGTACACTGCTCAAGTATAGCAGTGTGCTTTTGGCCATTTTCCATTACTATTATTTCTCACGACTCATTGCCGTAAGCCTGAAAAGGGATAGTGAAAAATTGTGTTTGTATGGAAACTTTAATGCTATCATATCACTTCTCCATCTCTCATTTTCTGTCTCACTTTATGCTTCAGCAAAAGCCTTAAACAATGAGAGTTGAAATAATTATCTATAAAAATCTAAGGAATAAAAGGGTCAAAAACCTTATATAGAACAGGATAAAGCCAGAGTGCTGTGTCTTCTGGCCCTTGCTTAGTTTAAAACCCAAACTGTGAGAATGGAGGGGCGTATGCATAAAACAAGGGCTGGAAAAAAGCAAGGGCTTGTGGGCCACTATGTCCTGCTATATGCTTATGCCACTCAGAACTTTGTAAGACCATTTACTCTGTTGATGACTTGTAGGAAGCATTTACATTTCAAAATACAGAGGAAAAGATACATACTTGGAAGATGAAAAAATAGCAAGTGAACTCAAGAAATGAACAAACTAGTTTGGCAAATAGGAGAATGTTGAGTCAGAAATCAAATCAGGCAAGCAGTCTGTGAATGAGACTAAAAGAGAACATGATCAGGACTAATTTCCTGAGGGATCCTGGTCATTGAGGAATGTCTTTCTGCATTGCAGGGAAGGGGGGCGGTTGGAAGGTTGGGGCAGGCCGGATCTTGGCTGGGTCCTAGAGTTCAACTTCCAGACATAGAACATGGGTTCCATTTCTCTCAGGGGCAGCTAGAGCACCTTAGGGTGAGGTCCAAGTGTGTTAGGCTGGGGTGTGAAAAAGGTTTTCCACAGTGTTACAGTTTAGCTTTTTAGCATGAGGTCATTGATGGCAATGGAAGCTCAGGTGTTCTGAAGCTCACCAAAGTGTTACAGCTCTTGGTAAAGCGGCCTTACTGAGGATGGCAGAGGTGCCAGCCAAATCCCATGCCTGGTTGGCTTGCAGCCAAGACACAGGCATGGTGAGGCCCAGTAAGTGGGCAGGAGGGCAGGTCCTGTGAGTGGAAACCCTGCTGAGGACAAATGACGTATGGTCTGAAAGTGAGAAAGCAATAACCCTTATTTGTGTGAAAGCAAGGACAATATAAACCCTGGGCAGAGGGAGGGATTTCTAGGGTGACTGTGTTTGATTCGCTGGTGTCAGGGGTCAGAGGTACTTCAATGGTCCTATCACAAGAAGAAACATCCAGGACTTAATTATCCCATGGGGCAGATCTCAAAGTACAAGTGAAGATCACCACTGATCCTTAGCAGAGTGGAGCTTTTCTAGGAATTCCTAAATACTTGCTAGAGCAGTTTGCTTATCAGGGAAGGGTCTGGTCTGTAATATGCCCTGAGGGCTCTGTGACAATCCTTTACTCCTTACAAAACCTGGAATCACCTAGATCAAGGGAGACTTTTGAAACCCCACTGGGAAGAGGGAGACTATCATCCAAGACCCTAAACTAATAAATTGGCTATCTGGAGATGACTGACTTCAACCTTATCCCGCAGACCCCACAGAGGAGTTCTTTATTTGATCTTTAGTTTTGTTTTGCTTTTTTCTTTTTTTCTTTTTGAGACAGACTTTCTCTGTGTAACCTTTGCTCTCCTGGACTTTCTCTGTAGACCAGGCTGGCTTGAAACTCACGCCTGCCTTTGCTTCCCTGAGTGCTGGGATTATAGGGGTGTACTAACACGCCTGGCAAGGACTTCTTTTTTTTAACTTATTTATTTTTATTAATTACAGTTTATTCACTGTGTATTCCCCCATAAGGCCCTCCCTTTTCCCCTCCCGATCCCACTCTCCCTTCCCTTTCTTCACGCATGCCCCTCCCCATGCCCACTGATAGGTGAGGTCCTCCTCTCCTTCCTTCTGATCTTAGTCTATCAGATCTCATCAGGAGTGGCTGCATTGTCATCTTCTGTGGCCTGGTAAGGCTGCTCCCCCCTCAGGGGGAGGTGATCAAAGAGCAGGGCAATCAGATTATGTCAGAGGCAGTCCCTCTTCCCATTACTATGGAACCCACTTGGACACTAACCTGCCATGGACTACATCTGTGCAGAGGTTCTAGGTTATCTCCATACCTGGTACTTGGTTGGAGCATGAGTCTCTGGGAAGACCCCTGTGTTCAAATTTTCTGGTTCTGTTGCTCTCCTTCTGGGGTTCCTGTCCTCTCCAGATCTTATATTTCCCACTTCTTTCATAAGATTCCATGCACTCTGCCCATCAGTTGGCCATAAGTCTCAGCATCTGCTTTGATAGTCTACAGGGTAGAGGCCCTCGGTGGCAGCTTCCTAGGTTGTTTCCTGTTTTCTTCTTCTTCTGATGTTCATCCTCTTTGCCTTTTAGGATTCGGATTGAGCATTTTAGTCAGGGTCCTCTCTCTTGATTAGTTTCTTTAGATGTACAGGTTTTAGTAGGTTTATCCTATGTTATATGTCTATATGAGTGAGTATATACCAAAAAGAGAAAGATTTGGGCTCTGTAGAAGAAATAGGAAATGTGCTGGGGCTAAGGGACTTGATGATGGGTTCAAATGCTTCTTCTTTCATACTAAATGCTTAGCTTTGGGAGTTTGTTTACATGTTTACTTTTGTATGCAACAAATGTACACCACTCCAAGTGCTATATATTAACTTATGTAAACTTTATAGTAATCCTATAAATCAGGTACTATTATAAGCTTTTTTTTTTTTTTTTTTTTTTTTTTTTTTTTTTTTTTACTTTCTGTGGTGTTAGGGATGGAACTCAAGGACTTGAACATGTTAGGCAAGCGCTGAACTAGTACCTCTAACTATCATCCTCAACTGTACCAAAGAAGTAATTGAGGAGCAGAAAATGTGAGGTGAAATAACTTGTCTAAAGCTATACAATTAATAAGTGGTAGGACTGGGAATCCAGTTGAGATGCTGTACAAATTCTTGTCTATGTACTAAGATGCCACAGCTCAGCTTTTCTGATGATCAGCTTCTCATTTATAAAACAAACCATTTTGGTACTGTTTTGAGGAATAAATATTTTAAGGAGTCAGTAAAAATACCTGGTATAAGGAAGTACTCAGTATAATGCATTCTTTTGAAAAAAAGTAGATTACTGCTTCCTGGAAAGTTCAGATTCTCCTGACTCATTGGACAAAATACTATGTGGGTATGTTTTTATGTATATTCTACCTCATCTGTTGGGTTTTCTAAATTTTCTTCTGCCTGGCACTTTCTCTCATTACACAACAGGTGATTTTGTCATTACTATCTTAATGCACGTGATGTTCAATGTCCTAGCACCTCCTATACCCTATGGAGCAGAACAGCCTCCAGGTTCTAGCTCAAACTCAAAATAGGAGTTACCAATCCAGCCCTACTCATGTTCAAAACAGAATATCCCTGCAGAATTTGAGTTGCTACAGGAATAAATTCACTCTTCAGATACCTCATAAGTATTCTTTGATTGTGTGCTAGGTGACATGTGATACATACACACATATACATGTACACCTGTGTGCATGCACACAGGAAAAAAAAATACACCAGTAGAAAAGACAGTAGGTGTGGCCCTCACAGGCTCATGTATTTGAACGCTTACTCATCGGGGAGTGATAATATTTGAGAAGAGTTAGATCAATGAAGAGGTATTTCTTTCTTGGAGTAAATGTGGCCTTGTTGAAGGAAATGTGTCACTGGGGAATTGGGGAATTTGAGGTTTCGAAGGCCCATGCCAAGCCCAGGCTTCTACTATTTTATTTTTTTAATTTATTAATTTTTTATTAATTACAGTTTATTCACTTTGTATTCCAGCTGTAGCCCCCTCCTTCATTGCCTCCAAATCCTCCCCTCCCCCCTCTTCTCCACTCATGCCTCTCCCCAGGTCCACTGATAGGGGAGGTCCTCCTCCTCTTCCCTCTGACCCTAGCCTATCAGGTCTCATCAGGACTGCCTGCATAGTCTTCCTCTGTGGCTTGGTAAGGCTGCTCCCCCCTCAAGGGGAGGTGATCAAAGAGCAGGCCAATCAGTTAGTGTCAGAGACAGTCCCTCTTCACATTACTATGTAACCCACTTGGACACTGAACTGCCATGGGCTACATCTGTGCAGGGGTTCTAGGTTATCTCCATGAATGGTCCTTGGTTGGAGAATCAGTCTCAAAAAAGACCCTTGTACCCAGAATTTTTGGTTCTGATGCTCTCCTTGTAGAGCTCTTGTACCCTCCAGGTCTTTTTATCTCTGTCTTCTTTCATAAGATCCCTTGCACTCTGTCTCCACAAAGTTGGCTATGAGTCTCAGCATCTGTTCCCTGTTTTCTTCCTTTTCCGATGTCTGTTCCTTTTGCCTTTCTGAGTGAGGATTGATCATCTTACCGAGATCTTGCTTAGTTTCTTTGGGTGTACAGAGTGAGGACTGATCATCTTACCGAGACCTTGCTTAGTTTCTTTGGGTGTACAGATTTTAATATGTTTATCCTGTATTATAGGTCTAATATCCACTTATAGGTGAATATATACCATGTGTGTCTTTCTGCTTCTGGGATACCTCACTCAGGATGATCTTTTCTAGTTCCCACCATTTGTCTTCAAATTTCATGATTTCCTTGTTTTTAATTGCTGAGTAGTATTCCATTGTGTAAATGTACCACAATTTCTGTATCCATTCCTCCATTAACATCTGGGTTGTTTCCAGATTCTGGCTATTATAAATAAAGCAGCTACGAACATGGTTGAGCAAATGTCCTTTTTGTATACTTAAGCATATTTTGGATACATGCCTAGAAGTGGTATAGCTGGATCTTGAGGTAGCACTATTCCTAATTGTCTGAGAAAGAGCCAGATTGATTTCCAAAGTGGTTGTTCAATTTTACATTCCTACCAGCATATGTTGTCACTTGAGTTTTTGATCTTAGTCCTAGGCTTCTTCTTTTTTCTCTCTCTGCCTGCTGATGAGGATGTAGCTCTCAAGTACTTCTCAAGCACCATCCCTGCCATGAATGCGGCCAAGCCCTATGCCATGGTTATTATGTGCTAAGCCTCTGAAACTGTAAGCAAGCCCTGAATTATACACTTTCACCTATAGGAGTTTCTATGGTCATTGTGTCTCTTCACAGCAAGAGAACACTAAATGACAGTAAGGTTATAGGAACTCTGCATTATATCCTGGAGATATAGCAGAGCTTCACTTTGCTTAGCTTTCATCATCAGGGAGTTGTAATATTTGACAAATCAAACACTGTCTCCTGATGCTCTTTCTTTTTTCCTTACCTCACAGCATCATTTAGCCTTCCTTCATCAGCTGGCTGCAGGGTCCAGCTCCCAGAAACTAAGTGATCTGATGAAAGTAATCTCAGCTAAAGTGTTTATCCAGCCAGCAGGTTAATGTGTTACTCTTCCTAAGTAATGTGTTCATTTCAAAAGGGACTCTATGGAAAACATTAAGACATGATGGCAGGAAATTTCAGGTATCATTACAGCCCAAAGTAAAGGAGACCACCTGGTTGGGACCTGGGCTTTCAGAATTAGTGTCTGTCTAGTTTTGAGGATGGCCTTTGGGGAAGTTTTCCTGGGGACCAAGGTGCCTCTCTTCTTGTGGCTTTAAGTATACCACACTCAAAGTTTGATTAAATGAAAAAAATTCAATACCCCTGTTTTGTATTTAGAATGTGTCCTTTTTGGAGTGTGGAATAAAATTCTCTTGAACACAGATGCTGTTTGCACCTAGATAAAATCTGATAGTGCTCAGTATCTATGCTAGGCAACATTCCAAACACCTTTTATATGCCATCTCATTTCATTCTCACCAGCAACCTTGGGAAGTAGACACTATAATTAGCTCACTTTTCAAACAGAGACCAAGATAGAGAGAGAAGAAGCAAGTTGTCCAATGTCATACTGCTACTCAACATGACTTTAAATCACATACAACAGCATTTGGAGTCACGTTTCCTTTAGTTGCATAGTATCAGCAGGTAGAGCAGAAAGCCATTGGCTCAGAGAGACATTCCTCCCCAGGAGGGCACCTCTTTTCATCCTATATCCTGAGTAGAGTGTTGCTCTATGATTGGTAACACCAGAGACAGGTCACTAGATTCTGCTCTTAAGAGCCTATTCTGCTACTTTTCCATAAGACTCCCTAAGCATCTCCCAATGTTTGGTTGTGAGTCTCAGCATCTGTTTTTATGTGCTGCTGAGTAGAGTCTCTCAGAGGACAATTTTGTCAGGCAGGCTTAGCAGAGTATCGTTTATACAGTCAGGGACTGGTACTCTCTCATAGGGTAGGACTTTGGTTGGGCAATCCCTCAGTCTCTGATATATCTGCTCTTTTTTATCTTTGCACATCTTGTAGGCAGGGAGTCCTGTGGAAAAGTGGGAAGAAAGAGAAAAGAACCTGGAGGTGACAGGAGCTCCACAACCAACAGAGCCAACTAACCAAGGTCCAGATAGTCTTGCAGAGACTGAAGCATTGACTAAGGACCGTGCACCAAAGACCTAGGTCCCCTACAAAGATGTAGTAGATGAGCAGCTTAGGCCTCATGTGTGTCCTTTAAGTGGGAGAAGTGGGATTGCATTGGACAAGGGGCTCACTTGCTGGCTTTTTGATCAATTTCCTCTGGTGGGACTGCTTTGCCAGGCCACAAGAGAAGATGACAAGCTCAATCCTGATGAGCTGGGGTAGATGGGAAAGGGAGCTCCCCTTTTCTGAGCAATAGGTGAGGAGGGAGGAAGAGGAAGGGAGGTGAACTGGTAGGGGAGAAGGGATGGGGATACAACCAGGATATACAGTGAATAAAAAATAAATTAACTTAAAAAAGAAAAAAGAGCCTATTCTGTTCATCATTTGTGGCACCTTCTTCTCTTTTGTGTTACAGCAGGTTTTCCCAAGAAGTCCTCTAGCACTCTTCTTTTCTCACACCACTCCGTTTCACAGGGGAAAGGAGAGTTGGACGTCATTGTACATACCTTAAGTGCCAGAACTCAGGAGGCAGAGGCAGGCTGATCTCTTTGAGATCGTGCCCAAGTCCCACTACAGAGTGAGTTTCAAGTCATCAGGAGCTACATTTATTATGTAAATGGAGGCATTGTCTCAAATAAAAAGGAGTAGAGGGAATGCCTAGATCTGGTCACTGCTTTAAAGTTTGCTAAGGAATATCCAAAACATGACTAATATAACAAAAGTAAAATTGGGGGAGGGGGCGTGTCAGTGGAATGATGGCTTAGCAGTTAGGAACACTTGTTGCTCTTGCAGAAGATCTGTATTCAGTTCCCAGCACCCACGTGTGTCTCACAACTGTTTATGGGATCCAGTGCCCTCTTGGATCCCAGAGAATCCAGGCACACATAGTGCACATACATGCATGTAGGCAAAACATGCATACAGATAAAATAAGATGAATACAAACTTTTCTTTTAAAGTAAAAGAAAGTTTTGCCACATTAACCCTTCAGTGTAGTATAGTCAAATCAGGTTTTCTTACAAGGCAATTTGTATGCTGTGCCTCTGAATCTACAATGCATCTTCCTTCTCTCACTAGGAGAGCACTTACTGTGTATTAAACATTGCATTAAGTCAAAACCACCACCATTATCAGTAACAACACCCCCTACCAAACCTCCACCTTCTGTAATATTTAATTTCACAGTGTGTACTTCATTTTATTTCTGGTGAATAGGAAAAGAGAAGCAATTTGCCCAAAGTCACTAGAATACCAATGACTGTTTACTAGCTTCTTGCTCGTTTTCTGCATTTGCACATTGTCATTCAGTTTCATCTCAGCTTCACAGTAACAGCACCCGTGCATATTGATATTACAAGCACAATAGCACAAACGCAAACTGCAGTGACATCATGAATGCATCATCATGACACCTGAGGGCTAGAGCATGCTTCAGCATGATTATAGGTAGATATTTGGCAAATCAGAAATTGGAAAAGTAAGATTTTCTGTAACTGCAAATACAAATATTCTATGTATGTGTTCACTGTTTTTCCTGCGGTAATAAATCTAGTGCAATTATGATATGAAATGTGGTCTACATGACATAGTTTAGGTCTTTCAGGAAGATTTGGATTTACCCATAAATAATTAAAATGTAGTTTAATTGGGATGTTGTTTTGAAAAGAATTTAAAGGTAATGATTCAGCTCATTCACTTTTAAAATGAAGAAAAGTGATGTTTTATTTAAGAGAAAAAAAATAAAACACATTCCTGGCCCACATTTTAAACATTCAAAGAAAAGAGGAACAAAAAAGAACTAAAAGGAATAAAAGGAAAACAACCCTGTAAAAGTGGTAATAAAGAACGACATAGATTGCTGGAATGGGGCAGAGCGAAAAGCAACATAAAGAGGCCAGAAAAATATCAAAAGAAGAGAACTGATCTTAGTAATGCAAGGAAAGTAAAGGAGAAATGGCAAGAACATAAAGTAATAATAAACTCTCACAGCAAATCATTTATGTTCTTAAGAGTGTCTTGTTACACAACTTATAAAACTACTAAAAATAAATAGCATAGTTAACTTAAAAAAAAAAAGAACAAGCTCTCCTAATTGCTAGTCTCATCAATACCATACCATTTTAATTATAGTATATAAATAATTTCATTATATTTATATATAATAAATAATTTGAGTATTTCCTCCCTTGGTGGGTGTTTAGATTATTTTAAAGTATCCTTTTAATATTAAAACTAAAGTTGCTTATTTTCTTCTTTTAGATTATTGCTTTAGGATCATTTCCAGGATCAAAATTCTGTTCTGAAGCTATGATCCTATTTAATAATTCTTGACTCAGTTCACAATGCCTAAAGTGCCAGAAATATACCTGTTATTTAAGAGCCCATATACTATTGGGTTTTGTGAATTGCTATTTTTCGCCAGCTGAGTTAGGAGTAAATGGTGTCTCATAGCTTTGAATTTATATATTATTTTTGTCCATTTGCTATCTAAAAAGCTCTTATTGAGTTATAATTCTTCTTATGCAGATTTCATGCTATGAACTTATATGTAATGATGCTAGTATTTTCATATTTGTTTCAATACTAGCCTTACACTGTTATGTTATATTCTCTGCCTTATCTTCCCTTAGTAATATTTTTAGTAAAAAAATATTAAAGCCATATAGTTAAGAGTCAATTACTTCCAGATTTTTAAATGTTAAAATTATTATTATTGATGTGTCACTATGTCTATTTGTTTGTGTGCAGGCCAGAGAACCAGTTTGTGGAGCCTTTCTCTCCTTTCATTTTTACATATGTTCCAATGGTTGAACCCAGGTTATCAGGCTTGTGCTTTTTTTTTTTTAATACACTGATCCATCTTCAGGCCATAATTTCAGGGTTTTGAGCTTTCTTTAAGTATTTATATTTTAATTCATGTAATAATATTACATATAGCCACACATAAAATTTTATGTTCATTTCTCTGCATATTTATGACTAATTACCCTATAGTAAACTATACCCAACTTACGAATAGTAAAGTATGAACTGAATGATTGTGATGTGCCAAGGAAGGTTCTCATTGCAGTAATGAATCACTCTGGTTGAAGATGTCAGTCAGAGAGGTAACACGTGTGGGGGAAAGGTTAAATACAAAATCTCTGTATCTTCTCTCAACTTTGATTCAGGCTTAAACTGCAAAGAAATAAAATGCTAAATGAAAAAAAATCGTCATCTTTAATTTTTTTCCTTTCTCAAATATTTGTTAATGGTGAATTTTCATATCATGCCAAAACAGAAATTTCTCAGTAACACTGGACATACAAATGAGTAAAAGAATCCCTGGTTTAGGATGGGAGCCTACTATAGAGGCTCCTCTGAAAGGCACCAACCAAACAGAGATAGAAGCAGATGTTGAGACTCATGGCCAAACTTTGGGCAGAGTTCAGGGAGTCTTAGGGAAGAAGAGAGGGGTCGGGATAGAGGGACATGGAGGGGCAGGAGCCTCACAAGGAGACTAACAAAGCTAAAGGATCTGAGCCCAGGGGTTCCTGTAGAGAATAATGTACCCAATGAGGACCATGCATGGAGAAGACCTAGACTCCCGGCTCAGATGTGGCTGATTGGCAGCTCAGTCTCCATGTGGATCTCTGAGTGAAGGGTTCAGGGGCTGAATCTATCATGAACTCGGTTGACTGTCCTTTGATCACTCACTCTTGATGATGCAGCCTTGCCAGGCCACAGAGGGAGAGGATCCAGGCAGTCCTGATGTGACTTGACAAGCTATAGGCAGGTGGCAATGGTGGAGAACTCCCCCTTTCAGTGGACTAGGGGAAAAGGACAGGGGGAAAAGGGAGGGAGGGAAGGTGGGACTGGGGGGGATTTGAGGGGGGAGCTTTAATCAGGATATATAGTGAATAACTTATGAAAAATAATTTTAAAAAGGTAAAAAAGTAGTAGTTGAACAAAAAGAATTCCTGTTTTGATTCAGTTTTTACAGGAAATGATGTTTTCAAAGAAGAACATTTAGGTTTTTTGATACATAGGTTCATTTTAGAAACCTGGTTCAAAACTGGGGGTGGTAGCATACACCTGTAACCCCAATGCTTGGGAAATGGAGGTGTATGGAGCTATCATTCCAGCCCAGTGGGGGGTTACAAAAAAAGGAGACCCTGTCGCAAAACAATAAAACCATCCAGAAAAGAATAGGGTCTCTGCTTTCAGGTGATATTTATCATATATTCAACTAAGTTTTATCAAATACCTTCTAAGGGGGTTGAATAAACAATCAGTCATTTTTAGTGAGCACCTGAATTTTATCTGCTATGTTTGGTCGTGGCACTCAATGGGAGACAGTATGGCATAGTAGGTAGAACAAGCGTCTGAATGAAAATCCAGTCAGACCCTATACCTTTATTCAGTATTCTGTAGTAAAACATGCACCCTGCCGTAAAACAGAAATAATTTGGAACCCTTTTCAATTGGTTAGTTGTTAGCTTCATTAGGTTTTATTGTGGAAAACTTTTGCTGTATCTGTTGTTTTTTTAAATTTTATTTTATTTTATTAATTACACTTTATTCACTTTGTATCCCGGATAAGGCCCTCCCTCCTCCCCTCCCCATCCCACCCTCCCTCCCCCTTCTTCATGAATGCCCCTCCCCAAGTCCACTGATAAGGGAGGTCCTCCTCTCCTTCCTTCTGAACTTAGTCTATCAGATCACATCAGGAGTGGCTGCATTGTCATCTTCTGTGGCCTGGTAAGGCTGCTCCCCCCTCAGGGGGAGGTGATCAAAGAGCAGGCCAATCAGATTATGTCAGAGGCAGTCCCTCTTCCAATTACTATGGAACCCACTTGGACACTAAACTGCCATGGGCTACATCTGTGCAGGGGTTCTAGGTTATCTCCATGCATGGTACTTGGTTGGAGTATGAGTCTCTGGGAAGACCCCTGTGCTCAAATTTTCTGGTTCTGTTGCTCTCCTTGTGGGGTTCCTGTCCTCTCCAGATCTTATATTTCTCACTTCTTACATAAGATTTCCAGCACATTGCCGAACAGTTGGCCATAAGTCTCAACCATAAGTCTGATTTGATAGTATGAAGGGCAGAGCCTTTCAGAGGCCCTCTGTGGCAGGTTCCTAGGTTGTTTCCTGTTTTCTTCTTCTGATGTCCATCCTCTTTGCCTTTCAGGACGGGGATGGAGCATTTTAGTCAGGGTCCTCTCTCTTGATTAGTTTCTTTAGATGTACAGATTTTAGAAGGTTTATTCTGTGTTATATGTCTATATGAGTGAGTATATACCATGTGTGTCTTTCTGCTTCTGGGACAGCTCACTCGGGATGATCTTTTCCAGGTCCCACCATTTACCTGCAAATTTCATGATTTCCTTATTTTTTATTGTAGAGTAATACTCCATTGTGTAGATGTACCACAATTTCTGTATCCATTCTTCAGTTGAGGGGCATCTGGGCTGTTTCCAGCTTCTGGCTATTACAAATAAGTTTGCTACAAACATGGTTGAACAAATGTCCTTTGCTTTACTGAAGCTTTTCAGTTTCATGAGGTCCCATTTATTGATTGTTGCTCTTAGAGCCTGTGCCGTTGGTGTTCTGTTCAGGAAGTTTTCTCCTGTACCAATGAGTTCTAAGGTTTTTCCCACTTTTTCTTCTAACCGATTTAGTGTGTCTGGTTTTATGTTGAGGTCTTTGATCCACTTGGACTTTAGTTTTGTGCAGGGTGATAAGTATAGATCTATTTGCATTTTTCTACATGTAGACGTACAGTTAGACCAGCACCATTTGTTGAAGATGCTATCTTTTTTCCATTGTATGGTTTTGTCATCTTTGTCAAAGATCAGGTGTCCACAAGTGTGTGGGTTTATTTCTTGGTCTTCTGTTCGGTTCCATTGATCCACCATTCTGTTTCTATGCCAGTACCATACAGTTTTTTTTTTTTTTTTTTAACTGTTGCTCTATGGTACAGCTTATGTTCAGGGATGGAGATAGCTCCAGAAGATCTTTTATTGTAGAAGATTTTTTAAGCAATTCTGGGTTTCTTGTTATTCCATATGAAGTTGAGAATTTTTCTTTCCATGTCTGTAAAGAATTGTGTTGGTAATTTGATGGGAATTGCATTGAATCTGTAGGTTGCTTTTGGTAAGATGGCCATTTTTACTCTGTTAACCCTGTCAAGCCATGAGCATGAGAGATCTTTCCATCTTCTAATATCTTCTTCTATTTCTTTCTTCAGAGACTTGAAATTTTTTTCATACAAGTCTTTGACTTGCTTGGTTAGGGTTACACCAAGGTACTTTATGTCATTTGTGGCTATTGTGAAGGGTGTCGTTTTCCTAATTTCTTTCTCAGCCCTTTTGTCTTTTGTATACAGTAGGGCTACTGATATTTTTGAGTTAATTTTGTATCTGGCCACTTTGCTGAAGGTGTTTATCAGCTGTAGGTGTTCCCTGGTAGAGTTTTTGGGGTCACTCAGGTATACTATCATATCATCTGCAAATAGTGATAATTTGACTTCTTCCTTTCCAATTTGTATCCCCTTGATCTCCTTCAACTGTCTTATTGCTCTAGCAAGGACTTCCAGCACTATGTTGAAGAGATATGGAGAGAGTGGGCAGCCCTGTCTTGTCCCTGATTTCAGTGGGATTGCTTTAAGTTTCTCTCCGTTCAGTTTGATGTTGCCTATAGGTTTGCTGTATATCGCCTTTACTATGTTTAGATATGTGCCTTGTATCCCTGATTTTTCCAGCTGTATCTGTTTTTAACATGAGAAAATCATCGTCAGCGTTGTCATCATCATCATTACCTTAAAGCAATTGGAAGGTTTAAGTGAGCTAACACTGGCACTGGCAATGGTGGCACACACTTTTAATCTCAGTACTCAGGAGGCAGAGGCAGGAGGACCTCTGAGAGTTTGAGGTCAGCCTGTTCTACAAAATGATTTCCGGGACAGCCAGGGCTACACAGAGAAATCATATTTCTCTTGAAAAGCAAAAATAGATAGATAGATAGATAGATAGATAGATAGATAGATAGATAGATAGATAGATGAGCTAACACAGGCCTAGTATGAAGTAGTTTCTCATTAAATGGATAACATTATAATTATATTTATATGTAAGGAATATTTTTTATTATTTTAACATATTTTAATATATTTTAACATTATATTTATTTGTAAGGAAGAACATTTCTTCTTTTTCTTTTTAATAACATTTCTACCTTTTTGTTTTGTCTTTTTCATACCATTTATTTGTGTTGTTTTTAGCATATTTCCATTTAAAGATGCTTTTCATTAATCAAGGATAATTCGTATCATATATTCCTCAAAGACCTGGAAGAAAATTGCCTTGTAAATCTGTTAGGCCCCAGTGTATTTTAGGAGGTGTAATTCTTCCACATCTTTCTTGACTTCTGTATCTATCAGAGTGTGTCCAGGAGACTCTGACAATTTTATGTAACTGAAAAAAAAAATAACATTAAAAAATTCTTTTCAGCTTGATTAGTGTCAATCAATTTATTATCTGTGCTTACAATTATTTTAGCATTTTGTTACTTACTGGATCACTTTATCTTTTCTTGTCTAAGAAATATAGTCTGCACTATTTTGTAAAAGCGTTACCTTGAAAGCCAACATTCATTGACTGTCTAAACTTTTTTAACAGCTAGATTCTGCTTTCCTTTTTGTTTCTTTATTTAGAAGCTTTGTGTGAACCACAAACTCCAAATTCCCAACTCTGAATGAAAAAGGCTTTTCAAGAATGGGTGAATGAATAATGAATAATGCCAATAGCTCTTGAACCACCCTTCAGTGTAATGACAAGTGTTGCTTCGAAGCTGCTGCCCACAGAGCATTTCTAGAGCACAGCAATAATTAACAAATGCTACTGTTGCTGATAATATAAGGCTGGTGAGAATAGTGCCACAGATTTAAAACATGAGGGAGATGCTTTTTCTTCATAGTATGGCCTTGCTTCTATCTCCACCTGCACAGATTAATTGTCTCTTTAAAGAGAATAATAAATGAATTATGTTGCTTAGCTGAGGAAAAAAACAGAAAAATTAAATACAATATAATAAAAACTTTAAAAATTCTTAAAACCATGGTACACTAATAGATTAGAGAGTTTAACTGTTCACTTATCCAACATCTTTAAAAAATATGACCGTATTTGTTTATGGATTATAGTAATCCTTTTGTTACTTAATCATTACATAAGTTTTTAAATTGTTCGTAGTGCACCAGTCAAAGTTAATTATATTTTATTGGAAGAAAATGCTACTTGAGGCTGCTCTACTTTTTGCTTCACATTTTTATGTGTATGTGTTCATTTCAGCTTTAAGATGCAGAAAGAGCTCAGAAGGAATGTTACCAAGGTATGTCTAAATGTTTACTCACATGCTTCCATTTCACTGGTTGGTGAGACAAAGGGATAGGGATTGCAATTTAGACTCAAACACTAACTTTGGAAGATCTGTCAGGGTAATGACTCCAAGAAGACCCCAAAATGAAGTTGAGGAACAGATGGAAGTATTACTATATGTGAATGTACAAACATTAATGGTAAGAAACCATTCAGAGTGTTAGTGAGGACACTGCCCTATTTGTCTTTGGTTATATCCCCTCATCATGTGTAAGAAGGGCAGAAGTGAAAATGGTGAGTAGTTCTAACCACTCCACTAAAGTGGAAACTACTTTGAAAATACTCCCCTGTGGATCCAGTAGCCTGAGAAGTTGCGTCACTTTATTTGGTGAGGTTTTGCCACCCTGGATAAAAGGAAGAGTAGCTGTTTACTGGCTAAAATTTGTTTATAAGGCTACTTTCCTCTCCAGTGTAAGAAAGAAAAGAATAAAATCTCAAAGCAAGAGACAATATTGAAAGTATACTATCCCCCAAGTGGATACATTCCTTTGGACGTTCCATAAATTTATCATGAAACATTTATTTTAGCAGCTCAAGAACAATAAAAGTGGTTCAGTTTGTGCAGTATTAAGGAAAACCTGTGTGTCCCACAGTAGATGTGGATTGCAATGGTGGACAGAGGTGAGGGAACCAGTGTTGCCCAAGTTTATGTAAAGACTCCTTTGTTAAGTCACTGACACAACAGTTCCTCATTTGTTGGGTCACTGGATATAAAGTTATATAATTCCAGGCTCTTCAGGTAACCAATACCTCTTCAGTGTTCTGTGATGGCTCATGTACTGGTAAAGCCACTTCCTATATGCCAGATGAGTTTGACTCTTCACAATAGTACAAGGAACTTGGCAAGTTTGAAAGAAGGCATGGGAGATGCGGTTAGGAATTGTGAGGTAACCAGGAAGTTCTTATTTTGACTTATGCTAGGATCCTAGCCATAACTTTGACATGTCAGACATTGTCCCTGCACATTGTCCTTGTGTTTTCCACCGTTCTTGCCAAATGCCATTGCAGATTTTCTCAATTATGTGAAGGGCAGTTTCTGCCCAGTCTTCTAACCATTGCTGCCTTACTATGGTTATTTTTCAGTTAACACACAGAGATTGATTTCTTGCCTAAAATAAGCTGAATTCTATTGGATCGGTTCAGCAGAATTAAAAAGTATAATTAGCCCGAGAATTCGCTCTACTCCACAACCTAACTGCCGCTTAAATATGTCCTGTGATGCTTTTGCACTTTCTGCAGCACTTATAGAGCTGAGTTCTAGGCTGAAGCAGTTGATTGCATGCAGGAGAGCAGCCATGAATTGCTATGAGCTTCTCGTTGATGATCCTGCATATGTGTGTGTTATCATCTACAATTGTCCTCATAAAATTAAATAAAAGCACGCGTTTATTATTGTGGGGCTCCAATTAAGACACAGCTGGCGCTCTTATTATGCTTGCATTAAATTGAAACTTGTAATTTAAATGCCCAGATGCACACTTTTAAATCAAAGTATAAAACTGCATTTGCTTTGTCCATTTTCCATTCAGAAGTATCTGGGAATCTTACCTCAGGGCTCCTCCTACCTACCCTGTAAACTCCCTTGAAGGAGGGGAAGCTTTTCCTCTGATCAACATTTTTCCTCTCTCAAGTTCTTAGAGGGAAATAAAAGATCTGGGCTTGTATGGAAGGCTGGAGATCCAGGAAGGCAAACAGTGAGTATTTACCCCTCCGAGAGTTGATGTATGTATTGTTCAGCTTCATTTTTGGAATTTTTCTACTTCACCTCACCTGTCTGAGAAGTGTGTGGAATCCTATAGCTTCGTGCTACATTGCCTTTCTCATTGGTGCTTCAGTCAGTGGAGCTAAGCTCTAGAAACTTTAGAGGCAGCTCGCGCTCCCCACCGGGTTGTGTGCTCGCTTCCCTCAGGCTTTGCTTTTGTATATCCTGAGCATTACGATTTCCACTCCCTCCCACCCGCAACACACACTTAATAAGGAAATGACAAAAACCGCTCTCAGAGAGGGTAGACTTGGTATTTTTTTTTGGAGGGAGGGGGTGCGCCACACACCTCTGAGAATAAAGCCCACGCCGGCCCTCTCCGAAAACTAAGCGCGAATGGACGAATCACACAAAGACTATATTTCACGACGCAACTGCGTCCTACAGGAAGAAAGTGCCCCCACTAGGAGCGTGATCAGGAGCGCGACTTTTTGGCGCTCTTTGAGAACGAGCAGCTAGGAGGCGGAAGACAGTCCCGGGCCGGAGCGGGAATCGGGGCAACAGGCGCCTGAGTTCCTGCGCGTGTCGCTGTCACAGCGAGACTCGGCTGTTGTCGCCCGCTCCCTCCCACGGCAAGGTGAGGTCAGAGGGGTGGCTGCGGCAGCGGCCAAGGCGAAGGCGACACGGGGTGAGTCGTGCTACCTGGCCGGGCGGGGCGGGACTGGCCTCAGGCGAAGGGTGGCTGGGGGTGGCCGCTTGCCTAGCCTCCTGGCGACTCCGCTGCTTCGCGGAGTTTGGAGCAACTTGCCTTTTTGGCGCCAAAAAAGAAAAAGAAACAAACAAACAAACAAAGAAAAGAAAGAAAGAGAGAAAGAAAGAAAGAAAGAAAGAAAGAAAGAAAGAAAAAAGAAAGAAAGAAATTCTTTCTACGGATTGGCTGAGTTCTAAGCGAGACCCCAAGGTGTCTGGTGGAGAAACACGGAGAAGCCCAGAGTTCGGGCACCCCCCGGTACGGTGGACTTTTGTGTTTCGATGGGGGTGCACGGTGGAGTACGTGCAGGTCAGAACCCAGCACACGCCTCTGCCTAGGGGCCTGGCTTGGGTTGAGGGGGCGGTTGGGGGGGGGGGCGAGGGCCGGTTGCCAGGACAACCGGGAGTCCGGTGCCTGCTTGCTCCTGCCCGCCCGCGCGCGCCGGCGGCGGGCGGCTAGGGAGCTGGGGCGCTCGGAGGTGTGCTCCAAGTGGACTGAACCAAGCAGATGCTAGCGCGGGGGGGAGGAGGAGGGAGGGTGAGCTCCCGGCCCCTCCTCCCAGCCAGCCTGCCAGCCCAGCGGGAGGGGTTGGGGGGCGGCCGAGGGCACGCCGCAAACTAGCAGTCTCCTCGGGCGGGAGGCGAAAGCGTGGGGGCTTGGGGGCGGTGGAGTTGGGGAATGGAACCTTGGGGCTTGCGGTCCCCAGAGTTCTCAGTGCGCGTAGCTAGACTTGACATTGAATACCAGCGCTGCCTCTGAGTTGGAGCCGGATAGCGCGTCCCAGCCCTGAAGTTATGGAGGTGGGCTGGGCTTTAATTTGCTTATATCTAAGGATTTCAGGAACCTCGCTTTAAAATGGCGGCACCCACTATACACCCCCGCTAAAGGCTCTCCCGGCAAGGGGGCCAACTCGCGCAGCGCTGGTGCTTTTCGCTTCTCCCGCTAACAGATGGCTTGTGCCGCTGTAGCTGCCTCTGCCCCTACCGCTGCCACTGAGAGCAGGGCCCCTTAGCCTTTGGGTTTGCGCTAGCTACTGAAGGTAAGGCTGGAGATGAGCTTGGGTTTGTTAGATTGGCTGTCTTGCTAGGACGCAGATGAAATGCGCTGCTTTTTAAACTTTTCCGCTCCCGCTAAATAAGAAAAGTAATACTGACTGCAACTTGTTGCATGTTTTATTGTTTTGTTTCTTTTTTTAGTTTTGCTTTTCTTATTTTTCTCTTCCCCCCCACCCCAAATTTTCTTTTTTAATTTAAAGAAACTTTTTGCATGGCATGCCATTACCAAAGGCTTTAAATAACTAACTTTCCCATTTCTTAGGATGCCTTAGCAGGGCCACATCTCTTCCTATTGGGGCAGCTTGCGTTTACCACCTGGGGCTAAAGGGCCTGTGGTTAGTACATTGTAGGGGAGTATTATAAAGGGTAGCTTTAGTTTTTAGCACTCAGACGGAATGCTTATATGATAAAATTAAAACTGGGGTACTATTGAAATTTAACATTAGCCTACCAGTTGTGCTGTTCTCTAATGGTTATGGTAGACCTACTTTGTGTTTTTCTGAACGCTATTTATTGATGTTTGCACACACCTATAAATGTGATTTTTTTCTTCTAATGTGTGTTGAGGGAGTTCTTTTTCTCTAGATGTTCTTAATTGCTATTTGTAAACTGGCCTTTGATCCCCCACAACCTCTTGATATGTGTATGTAAAGTTATTGGGAAAGCATCAATTAAAATAAAACTACTGCAAGATTTAATTTTGAAATGATTGCTGATTTATCACAGTCTTAGCTTCTTGGTTTATTCAGTAAATCTTTGGGTGGTTATTGATATAGTGGTTGGAAAATAAACTGGCGATATACCTGAACAAATGACTGGACACCAACACTTAATATAATTTACCCAGATATTTCCTCCTTCTGAAGAAAGAAGGCATATGACAATGAGCCTTACCAGAGACATTGGCTTTTTCCTGATTATAGGTACATTTTCTCTATGCCTATGTAGATTTAGTCCTTAATACACATTAAATACTAAAACAGTTTAATTTTTTTTAATTTGTAATGCTTTGGGGAAATGCTTTCATATTTACAAAACATTCTCTCAACATAGCCCAAATAGACTTTTGTCTGTAATCCAGCAGATAGTCTATTCCTGTGTGCTTTTTGCTTCTCCCAAGCAGTAGAAGCTGAAAAGGGGGGAAAATACTGTTTTGTCCCCGGTAAAATCTAGTGCAGTTTTTCTTCCCAGGTGCTGCCGTTTACTTGGAGACAAAGACCCAAGCTCCTTACAGTGGTATTTACTGTACAATAATTCCACAATGCTCTCAGAGATCCATGTGAAGAAAATCACATTTGAAAAAGGAGTGCTACAGGTAGAGCAATAGATACTTAAAAAAAAATGGAGGGATGACAAAAAAATCAACTTCCCTCCTTTTTCATGATTCCGAACTTAGTTCCCAGTTCTATAAGCTTCACCTCTGTGGAGGCTCTCTTATGGCTGAATAACTTTGGCTCCAAAGCATCATTCTAAAAAGTGAAAGTATTAAAGCTTGGGGCCAGAGCATTGTAGGTGTGAGAGCATTTCCCACTTACTGTTATGCTGCCTTATATAGGGATGAGACTGGGGACTTCACATGAAATGTAAGTCAGCGAGAATTGGTCCAGTGCTGTCCTGGAGGTAGTGACTGTATGCTTAGCTCTACTTGGAAGAACCACTTCATTTCTCTGATTTCCATTGCTGCTTTAAGAATGCATAATGGGTCCCAGGACTGTTATAAAATAGCTTTTCCTCAACAGTCTTCTTCAAGCTTCTTTTTAAGGAATATAAAACCCATGACTATGAGCCGGTAGCCAAACTAGCCTGTGACTGTATTTGTACCTATCTTATAGTTAAATAGTGTTTTGCATACATTACTGCGTAATAAATGTTGAACTACACAGAAAAATAGGCAGTCTATACATTCACAAAAGAACAGATTTTGTGCACAGCCTTTAATTTAAACAGAAAGCCTTTTTGTACACTTGCAAGAACCTAAAATATAAAGTAAATTACAATGTACATTCTCCTAATTGTCTTTTGCTTGCCTCAAATGGGTTTTCTTGCCTCTCATTGTACTTCCAGGAACTTGTGAAAGTTATCCTTTTAGCCAATAGATGTGGTATTATTTGTCCAACCTTACACAATGAAGAAATAGAAAGCAGCTTGGAAAAAAAAGGTTTTGTCTTTTGAGTGGCTGTACAGTACTACACATTTCTGGAAAGGTGACAAGCTCTTGGCTGTTGTGCAGATGTTAGCAATATAGCCTCAAGTACAGTTCTGTTCTCCATTCAGCTGTCTTTGCATGTAGGAAAGAGGGGAGGGAAGAAAGGGAGTGGAAAGCTTTAAACTGATGAAGCTATTCATTTATAAAATTTTTACTGATACTCTGCTTCTAGTGAAATAAATTCATGAAGATGGCAGATTTTTTTTTCAATAAAAGATTTTATTTACCAGGATTTGGGAAAGTGCATAGAGTAAGTTACAGTGCATGTTAGACAAATATCTTGATCCTTTCCTGTCATTAAAGTAATGGCCACTGCCATGTTAAAGTGTTCAAGAGTCTGAAACAGATACAAGTTGCAACTTGAAGACTGTATGGTATACTTATATCTAGCCTCATGACAACCAGGGAACCATGCTAGAAAGACGATGTTAAGGATTAGGACAGATAAGGTATCAATTACGTTGAAAACATTTTTATGGTCATTTTTAAAAGGCACAGTGTAAACCCATTATTTTTTTCTAGTTGCTATTAAATTGAGTGACATTGCTTTAAAAAGATTGATGGGGAAAATAATACAGTGCTAGATGGGACCTTATTTTTGTTTTAGAAATAAAAATATTCCACAGGTGTCTGGGAAAATAGATACAAGCATAAATTTGAACACAAATGTACAAGTTTATGGTCAATTAAGAACAATATATGTAGTCACACATTAATTTCTTCCTGAAATATAGGAAAATATCCATTTACAGTATTTTCCAAGGGCAAATAGAAAAAAGAAAAGCAGTTTGTCAATAAACTATAGCAAATATATTTATACAAATGATGTGCCTTTATTGCTTAGAAATGTTTAACTCTAGGCAGTACACTTTCAGAAAAAGGGTACATTTCTTAGAACTAAAGAGGAAGCAACAATGAAATGAGACTTGATATGCGTGTGTGGGGGGTTAATTTTTCTATATAAATAGTGCTAGAATCATTTTAATCCCAGAACTCATTTTATAAAATGTAGTTGTCACTGGACCTTACTGTTTTTCCAAGACTAATTTTAAATTCCTAGGCTTAAGTGGTCTTATTCTGTCAACCTCCTAAGTAGCTGGAACTAGACGCATGCGTCACCATGTCCAACTTCTCTTTATAACAACCATGAAAAGAAAAGTTAAGGGGAAGAGGAGCCAGATTAGAAATTTAAGACTCCATTAGTCATGCTTGTTAAAATATTACGTCCACTTTCAAGCCCTTCTTGCAGCAGTATTAAGTTGGCTGACAAGTAGAAGTGATTTCTTTATGATTTGGGGCAGGAGTTTGTTTTATACCTGTACAATGAGTGCGTTTGTGTGAGCAGAAAAAGAATGCCTACAATTAGGAAAGGGCAGTCTAGATAGAAATGCAGGTGGATAGCAGTAAAGAATTCTGCCAGGCTTATTTGATCTCCTCAAGCCATGGGAACATCCTAGAGACTTATGGTTGGCTGGACTGGACTTTCCATTTTAGGTTCTTCAAATTGGTTTTAATGTGCCCCTGTCTGATTCTGAGAATTCTGAGCTTGTGGAAATTTTGGAAAGATTTTCTTGGTCTCCTTCAGGTGTTCTTGGTTTACGAGCATATCCATGGATCTCTTTACCTTATATATTCAATACTTTATCCTCTAAAGAATAGATTTGTGTTTCTAATTTGCTCTTGCACTTTATGTATATTTTCTCTGTGATTGCAAGTAATTTTTTTCTCTTTTTATTACCCCCCCCAAATGAGCAATAATCTATATTTGGTTGACTGTCTTGCTGAGACCCATAGTAGTGACTCAAAATTAGACCAAGGATATGTATTTAATAACTGCTTTTAGGATAAGATCTTAAAGAATGACCTGAAAGCTAACTGTTACTTTTCTGTCACCAGAAATTACATTTAATGTACATTCTCTGTTTCTCAGGCAAATCACCTTCAGCATGAAGTTATATAGATACAGTTCTTTTTAACACGTTCCACGGATTAAAAAAAGAATAGACAAAAGGAAAACTGTTACTCAGGTGCCTCCTGACATGTGTTTTTAGAAAGTGATAAAGACACAGGTGAAATACAAAAAGGATACTGGATACTGTCTCTTTTTCAGACACTGTCCATTTGCAGGTTGAATTTGCATGGCTTTCTATTTACCAAGCTATGCATGTGAATGGTGTCTCTTTTTACTGTATCTAGAAAGCAAAGCCCTCACAGAAAAGACAGGAGCTGCCATTTTGACCCTCTACAATCACCTTTTGTGCTCAGGGGACTGTTGTTTTTTAGGTGGAGCTCTTGCAGTTTCTCCTTATTCGGAAATATGAGCAAACAATTATATAAGATTGGGGAACAGAGTGGGAGGAATATCTTATTAGAAAACAATGAAAAGCTTGAATTTCACCTTTTGGTTTTTAGACCTCTAACTTTATTGACAAAACAACAGGAAAACAAAGAGGAGAGCAAAAGTGTCACATGCAGTATTAGAGTGTGTGTGTAAAATAGCAGAATTCCTCAGTTATTTTTCTTTACTAATGGAGATAATAAATCTGTTGCTTTATTAAGATTAGGTTTGTGTGGTGGAGCTGGGGAGATGGCTCAGTAGATAAGAGCACACATACTGCTCTTGCAGAGGACATGTTCTCAGTACCCACATCAGGTACAGGCTAGCAACCACGTATGGCCCCTCAGTCATCTGCACTCTAACACACACATCCACCCACTCATGCACACACATAATTAAAATAATCAAAATAATTTTTTTTAAAAAAGATTAGGTTTGTGATCTGGAAAAAATTGTATAAAAGTACCTGAGAGACTAATTAGGAAAGTAGAAAAGAATTGGAAAAGAGGAGAGTAATAGGGGATGAATATATACTAAGTAAGTATATGTTATACATGTATAAGTGTGTACTAATGAAATTTATCACTTTGTACAATTAATATGCTCTAGTAAAATATTTTTATTATTTATTCTTTTTGATTTTTCGAGGCTGGGGTTCTCTGTGTAACAGCCTTTGGTTGTCCTGGACTTGCACTGTAGACCAGGCTGGCTTCAAACTCAGAGATCCGCCTGCCTCTGCCTCCCAGAGTGATGGGATCACAAGCATGAGCCACTGCTCCTGGCTGAAATACTTTTTAAAAAGATTGGACGTGTGTATTACAAAGTAGTTCTTCTGTGTTCCATTTAAATTATGCATGAAGGTATGGCTCATACTCCCCTGAGTACTAGAGTCAAAAGTCTGTCTTTGTATGTGCTTAGCTAGTGGTGTGATCGTGGATACCGATATTAAAGGACACATTGATGTTTCTGAAGTCTTGCTGTCTGGAACCGAAGAGAATCCCAAAGAAGTTGGGTACCTATTTCTTCTCAGCAGGGATTTTAAGAACTTAAAACTATCAACTCATTTATGCCAATATTTCTCCAATTACTTCGCCAAGTGCTCGGACAACATAAAATAAATCTTTTTAGTTTATGCATAAGTATAACTGATCGTAGTGCACCTTATATAACCATGCTTTATGTCTACAAGCTTCAAATACCTAAAAATTTGGGGTGGGGAGCCAGTTGGGTGCTGAGCCAGTGTGATTTGATCTGTTCTATGAATGCCTGCAGCAGTGGCCTCAGCTATAGACACACCTTGTGTCAGAATAGTTTTTAAGGTAAGCTTGAGGCTGGATTCAAATTAGCATGGATCACAAGGGAAAGCTTTTTGGAGAAAATCCTAGGTTTTTACAGGATTGTTTGTTTGTTTGTTTGTTTGTTTGTTCTGGTTTTTCAAAACAGGGTTTCACTGTGTAGCCCTAGCTGTACTGGAAATTTGTGCACCAGGCTGGCCTCAAACTCACAGAGATCCACCTGCCTCTGCCTTCTGAGTGCCTGGATTAAAGATGTGCTACCACTGCTCTGGTTAGCAGGACTTTTGATCACTGGCTTCCCTTTTATTATGTGTAAATCCTCTTTATTTATTAAAGAGATAAACTTTGTTCTATGGAGGAACTCCTTTAGATATACTGAGAATTTCTAGGTAGCAGTAATACCAAGACAAAAAATTTGTTTTCCTTTATTACTTAAACTTGTCCCCTCCCTGCCAAATTCTTGAGAACTTGACTGGCTGAGAAAATGTACTGTAGTGCTTTTCATTTCACCGTGCTGATAAAAAAGAATACCTTTGTATTCTGTGCAGACTGTGATTTTTCCGAATTTTAATAATAAGTATCTACAAAATGATTCAGTTAAGTAACTTTAATATATGCATGCAATGTTGAATGTTTACAAGTCATTTTGTAGGATGATGATGATGCTATCTATAGTCTACAAGTTCTAATACCTACTGATCAGGTGTATGAAAACTATGCTGCATAACATTGATCCTGAGTTAACAGGAAAGAGCATGCTGTGTTAATATTTATAGTATTTGAGCCTAAATACTTTTACTAATTTCACCTACTAGTCCAGCATTCATTAAAAGGCAGCAACATGTCCAAATGATAAACTGTGACCTCTGCTAAGTGCATGATATTTTGTAAGTTACATTTTTTATTTCAGTCATAGGTCATACAATAGCCCCTCTTGTTGTCATGTGTCTATCTCCAGAGAAATCTCAGAAATATTTTTAGCTATCTAAGAAAACAGTTCAAAAAAAGTGCTTAAAATGGTGACAAGCAGTGACAGGAAATGCTGGTTGCCCTGGTCTCCTTCATAACTAAGTGAGGCCCTAGCTGCCTGACTGGCTTTAAACTTCCTGTTTGAGGGTTGCTTGGGTCAAAAGTAGCTGTGTTTTCCATATAGAGATTTTTTTTTCTTTATTCTGTAAGGCCACAATAAATCTGTCACTGGACTGCATATTTTGTATATTTTATGAACTGAATCATGTGGTTTGAGTTTAATTTGGAAGGCAGTGCTTTTACAATCAAGATTTCTTTTTTAACCCTGACATGTGCAGCTTTGGGGTCTGGGATTGCACCGGCCTTCAAAAATTTATGACTTTATTTACACAATAGTGATTGCTGAGGAGGGCATTTCCTGCTAGTTAATGACTGGCTGGAAGGCCCAACAGTCCAAATCCAGGGGGAGAGGACCATTCATTAAATGCCAAGAAGGGGCCAACCTCCTTTTTCATGAAGTGGGAGGGAGAAAGTGAAACTGCATTTTACCTTTTGAATTACCCAGAACATGCAGAGCAGGTGGGGGTGGGGCCTCAAGGAATGGGGAATGGGGCCTCTTTTTCCTGACAGGAAAATGCTAAGTCTTTCCTTTAGGTTGTCAAACAGGGTTTTGGGCCAGGAGGGCATTTCCTTTTTGTTGTCAGTGCATAGGGATCCAATAAAGTTGTGGGTCCCTAACTGGCCATTAACTGCCTGAAAATGCTCAACTAGAAGGTGTTACAGCTACTGTAAAAACTTGTAATATCGCATGATTGAATTACTTATTTGGTTGAATAACTGATTATGACTAAAGTAGACAAGAACTTAGAAAGGAATGGAAAGAATGGCCTCTTTCAAGGTCACCCTTGAAAGGTACCAGTAGGTGTGCATATTGTATGTTAACTCCTAATGTAATAAAGATAAGTAATATTCATAAAACCTGCTTTAGCATTTGTGGAAGTATGGGGGGGGTTGCTGTAATAGTAACCATTTAACCCATGACATCTCCAGGAAACAGTTTTGTTCTTTTGTAATTCTTGCCTGCTGTAAACCAGCTGAAGTGTGAAGAAGTTGGCATTGATTTAGAGCAAAACAGAATTAAGACTAAGGCTGAGTTCACATCTAGGAATCCCCGACTTCCTGGCCTGTCCTTCACTCCCCTTAGCTTGTTAAGCCTCCAATTTGCCGACTAGTTCAATGTTTATAAAAGATAAACATCTGTTCTAAGTTCTTTTAGTGGGTGCATCCACATGAAATCATTTTTTGTGACACTCCCCCACACCAGCACTTGGCTTGTTCCTTTACTTGAAATTCAAGTTCTTTTATATCTTCCAAACTTGGTGGGGGGGGGGGGGGGGGTAGAAGGACTGAGCTGCAGCTCTAAACTACAGGCAATCACCGAAAGCCAGACACCTGGATTTCACCACAGGATCGAGTAATTTGTCAGATGAAGAGCAAACCAAATATTAAGTTTCAGTTTTGTGTCTGGCAAATGTCATCCTATACTTTTCAAATATTCAGAAATCTAGGGATTGGTGGCCATTACCAGTTCAAAAAATGAAATGGGTTTTGAAGTTTTGAATGCTCTATAAATAAACTGTGTACCGATTATAGCTGTTATTCATAGACGGTTCCTTCAGCAGATTTTTAATAAAAAATGTGAATGATGAAATAAAAAGATGTGTCAAAAGCTGATTATATTGTTTAAAAAAATTGATTTCAAATCACTAAATTTTTGCTAGATTGAATTAATTCTTACCTACAAAGTGTTTTGGGCTAAGAGCCAAAATCCTTTTCTGTAGTAGTTATCCTATTGGCCTGAATATTATTTTCATGAATAATTAACAACATGGCTTCATTTAAACAATGACCCCAAAACCTTAGAGGTAGCTTGCTCTACAGGTTTAAATATACCTTCAATTTTCTTGACATTACTATTTTTTGTTATTATAACAAATTTTATGTGAAACAAAATATGAAACATGGTTTAAAAAATATAAAAAAGCATTATCTGTAGCACAAATTGACCTAGAACTCATTAAGTAGCCCAAGCTGGTCTTAACCACATAGCATTTTCCCTCCTCTGCTTCCAACTCATGAGCCATCAGACCTGGCTAGTACAATTCTTTGTGTGTGTGTGTGTGTGTGTGTGTGTGTGTGTGTGTGTTTAAAAAATATTTTTATTTTTTTACAATTTATTAATTATATATCACGATTGAAGCCCCCTCCCTTGACATAATTTTGCTTAGCAAACTCTTGCTGTATAGTTAACATAAAATTATATTTTAAGGTTCAAGTATTTCAGTCTTAATTACTGGTATCAAAATGTGAAGATTTGCCCTGTACTTTTTTGGGTCTGATAATATTTCGTTGTTCTATTTGCTTATTCTATCCTTGTAGTTTTCAAGTGTCAGGAAATGACTGATCAGCATACAATGAAATGCATGTAGTCAGTTTCAGTTAGCATCTCTTCAGAAAAAAAAAATTGCATAGAAAATACAAGAACTTATTATCTAATGAAGTTAGTCATTTTGGGTGAGGCTTCAAATTCATGCATATGTATTCTGAGTTAGAATATAAAATGTACTTACTACTATCTGTTGCTATCAACAAAAACTTTACAGGTTGGTGTTTTAGGATATGTTAATGCAATCTAGGTCAGAATATGTTTTTTCTTTTTGAAATTTTGAGAGAACAGTGATGCTGAGGCCTTTGGTGGTGACACATGGAGTGATGTTGGTTAAGTGACTTAGTAGCTATGTGCCTGTTTGCAAATATCTAAGATATTCATGAGAATTATTACTCAGAAAAGGAAGACAATAACCATATTGCCTTTCCAGTAATTAAACCCAGGAGCAGAAAATGAAAGAGATTTACTCCCCCACCAGATACGATTTTAAGCACTGAGTGCAATCCATCAGGAGATTTAAATCACCCTTATAAGTTTCCACATTCAGTGTATATTCCATTGAATCAAATAATTTATGAGAGGAAAACATTGTCTTCTAGGGGACTGATGTTTGTCTTGTAGGACCATAGTATCTTGTCTTCACTCTCCCTATGTCTGTGACCATGTACCTTCCCAGTGCTATCAAATCCTTTTCTGTCCTGATGTATTGAATTCATTCCCAAAGGCCTCTTTTTATGGATATCCTTCGTAGCCTTAGAGCAGTACTGATTTGTCAGCTCTGAGGGCTTAAAATGCAATTAGGTCTTTCATCACACACTTTTAATTGTTAAACTCAAGTTACTGTCCTAAAAATAAAATCTCAGCACTGATGATTTAGCACCTAAACTCCATGGGTGTGTAACTCCCTCTTCATAAATGCTACATTTAAAGCTTAAGAATAGGGAAAGACATACACCTAATCATTTAGTAATTTCTAATCAATTTATGAAATGATATGTAAAAACACTAACCACCATAATAGACAAGATATCATAAAAAACATAAAAACATTGTATATGTTACTTTATTCACAGTGATAAAACAACTAAAATATGTTGATGAGTGACTTTGCTGGCATTTCCAGACCCTAAAAGTGACATTTTTCTTACTATATTTTTTAAATTTCTTTTAGAAAGTGAAATTATATATGGTTGGGACAAAGAGGCCACTTTTTTTGGCCTATACTATATCTTTTACCACCAGTAACATTTAAAGAGTAGGTTGAATAAGTGGAAGCTAAGTGTGGATTATTCAAAATTTTCAGTTTCAGCAAGCATCCGGTTGGTTATGTATTTTAGGCAGACAAGATTAGTCATTGTTTTGAGTATCAGCTACATTTTTTGTAAGCTTCTGGGGGGAATGTTATGGACTGTCTGGTAAATTAATAGTGAGAAGCAAAAGTTTTGAATGGACAGCTAGCATTCATGTAAATGTATCCTTCCAGTTTTTTTTTTCCTCAATCTGTTTAAAAATGGCATTGTGATCTGTTGTGAAACATTCCTTACAAATTACATTTGAAACTTTAAGGTTGATATACGGAACTTAAAGACTTTGGCAGGTGAGTCTGCTTACTGTGGGTGGTGACTAATCTCAGTAGTCAGTCAGATTAATTGTCTTCTAGAATGGAGGAACAGGAAAGGGGAAAGTGTGTGTGTGTGTTTGTGTCTGTGCAAGATTTGCTAATTTTGTTAGAGTCATTCTTTGGATAACATTCCTCATCTTTGTTGAACTTTTCTGGCCAAAAGAATGTTCTGATGTTGCTATTGCTGTTAGTGGACATTTTGTAAATTGTTGCAAGAAGATCATCCTTTGGTTCCAAGAATTGCAGTCATTGGGCATGAGGAAAACAAAAGCCTGATATCTCAGCTTCTAGGAAGGTGACCCTGCTCATGTTATCCCTCATTTTGGATAAACAAAACAAGAAAAAAACAAACCACAATAAAATTAAAAACTCTCTCAAAATGGCAGGTTTTCTTTTTAAGGTTGGTTCCCCCAGAACCCTATAAAGAAATTCTTGTGAAACATGTTTCTATAGTTTAGAGCCTAGATTTCCTTTTCCTATCTAGAACAGAACACACTTAGGATAGGAAGTCAGACAATAAACCCAAACAGTCATTGCTTCTGTGTTGCTACAAGTCCTTTCCTGACTTGCTTAATGTGGGTACTGCTGTAGAATGTAATCACTAGAATCTAGGTGTTAGAGGCTGACCATTCTGTGGGCTGGCAGTCACGATGATATTAGAACACTTGGGTGGCAGGAGAATCAGTGTTTACAACCACCTTCACCTCCAGAAATGTATTAGACTTTTAAATCAATCTTAATAATTGTAGGCAGGAGTTTATATATAGGAATAAAATTTGAACCCCCATTTTCATACCCAATAAAAATGTCCTATAATAGGTGTTTATTCAGAGTCAACTGACATTTATTGAACAATTACTGTGTGCCAGATGGTCTGCTAGGTACTTTAATTTTGTTATGACAAAATTTCTTTTAGTATGAAATATAATTTGTTCTAGCCAATCAAGATTTCTCTTTGGTGTCTAATACATACCAGGCTAAAAATTATGCCCTCAAGTCTTTGCGTACTTCTTATATATACCTCCCATGCAAACAATCCATTCTTATTCATTTCTCTTAATGGTTTGGGGACTAGCTCTTTATCTTTCTTTCTTTACCTTTCAGGCACTGGGATTATAGGTTTGAATCACCCCAACAATCAGAAACCTCACATCTTTGAGGTTATTGTAGAGGTACCAATGATAAAAATCAGCATTTCTCACCACATGCCCCAGGGGAAGAAATTTCCTTTAAATTATTTAATTAGAACATGATTGTTTCATTTTTCTCTTTCCCTTTTCTCCCTCCAACCCTTATCATACACCCTTTATAAATATATAAGTGCTGTTATGTGATGTTATTCATAAGTGTATTTCAAGGATGATTTCAAGGATGACCACTTGTTATTGAATAATCGCTTTGGTCTCAGGGGCATTCCTGGAGAAGGATGTTTCTCCTGCTCTTAGCATTTCTTAGTTGCCTGTAGTACTTTATATGGAACCCGGGCCCCCATGAGATTTCCCCCTTTCCATGTTAGAGTGTGAAATTGTGTTGTCCTTGTCCAGCTCGTGTTTAGGCAGTCGTATTGTTGAGACTTCCTGGGCGTGACCTCCCTGTCATTTCTAAAAGATGTACTGTTACAGAGGACTTTCCATTCTTCTGGCTCTTATAATCTTTTTTTTATTAATTTTTATTTTTTATATTACTCACTGGTTATTTACTTTGTATCCCAGCCATAGCCCCCTCCCTCATTCCCTCTCAATCTCACCCTCCCTCACTCATCTTCTCCTTGCCCCTTTCCAAGTCCACTGCTAGGGGAGGTCCTCCTCCCCTTCTATCTGACCCTATCTTATCAGGTATCTTCAGGACTGGCTGCCATGTCCTTCTCTGTGGCCTAGCAAGACTGTTCCTCCCTCAGGGGGGGGGGGTGGTAAAGGAGCCAGTGGTTGAGTTCATGTCAGTAATAGTCCCTGTTCCCCTTACTAGGGAATCCACTTGGATGCTAAGCTGCCATGGGCTACATCTGAGCAGGGGTTCTAGGTTATATCCTTAAATGGTCCTTGGTTGGAGAAACAGCCTCATAGAGGGCCCCCGTGCCCTGAAATATTTGGTCCTTGTGGAGCTCCTGTCTTATAATCTTTCAACCCCTCGTCCATAATATGCCTGAGCCTTGAGTGCAGGAGTTGTAAATTTACCAATTGGAACTGGGTAACATGAAATCATTTGTTCTCTGCATTTTGGTTAATTTTGGTTGTCTGTAATGGTTGCTGTATACTACAAAGTGAAGTTACTTTAATGAGTCATGATAGCTGTGATAGTTGTGGGGATAAGGATAATTATTTAGACTGTAATGAGAAATTATGCTGGTAAAATGGTGATTATAGGTTCTCCTCTAAGATCTATGACTTCATTAACCTCAGTCACTTAGCTAGGTTTCCAATAACAAGTATGATTTCTCCCTTATTAAAGGGTCTTAACTCCAAATTCAGTTGGTTACTGCCAAAGTGTGCATGCCATTATTATAGGGTTATCATGCCATGCTGATTGTTTTTGTGGTTCATAGGCATCATAGATGGGTAAGATTGATTATTGATTGATTCCTTCCCTTGGAAGCTTGCATGATACCTTCTGGTGCCATGAAAGCTAGTACTTAGGGATCAGTCTTTTAGGTCATATCCAATGAAGGTGCTCTGTTTCCTTTGTCTGAAGTGCATAGTATCTTCAGCAATAAGGACTTATCTTCAGCATCTGAGAAGCAACCAATGGCAGTAGCAAAGCCTATGTTGTTTTGGGGGTCTCTTGCATTCCCCTGACCAACAACTCAAAATGAGGCTTTTCATTTCTTGAGTTGGGGTTTTTGTTAGGTAGTCTATGACTATTGATGAAACCACTGTTAGTACAGGAAGGAAATTTTTGTTTAATATATATATATATATACACATAGACTTATATGTATAATATGTAATTTTAGATAAATACATAATATTCCTTACAACTTTTAAGACATCCTTATGGTTATTTTACTCTCTTCCATTTTTATCCATCAGTATTGGCCTCCCTCTCCCTTGCTAGCTAAAGTCTTCCCTCTAGTTTTCCCATTTCTCCCTTCAAATCACTTATATGTTAGTATTCTCCTCTCTAGTTCTATCCTTTCCCTGGTTCCTTTTTACTTTCCTGGTTTCTGTGGTTACTCCAACTTGTAAACTCATATCTGAATATTTGGAGTTAGGATCTACAAATGAGAGAGAAATATTCAACTTTTGTCTTTCTGGATATGGGTTACCTTTCTCAGTATAATCTTATACTTCTATTCATTTACCTGCTAATTTCATGCCTTCATTTTAAAATAAAATCAAAAGAATGCTTTATTTTCTTCTTTTTTGAAATTTAATTTTATTTATGTATTTATTACCATTTATTCACTTTGTATCCCCGCTGCAGCCCCCTCCATTGTTTTCTCCCAGTCCTACCAATCCTCCCTCTTCTCTAGTGCCCTTTCCCTAGTCCTCTTATAGGGAAGGACCTTTTCTCCTTCTATCTGACCTAGCTCATCAGGGCTCATCAAGGCTGGCTGCATCATCTTGATCTGTGGCCTGGCATGGCTGCACCCCACAGGGGGAGGTGATCAAAAAGCCAGCCACTGAGTTCGTGTCAGAGACAGCATCTGTATCCCTTACTATGCAACCCACATGGAAACTGGGCAGCCAATAGGCTTCCTTTGAACAGGGGTCTAGGTCTTCTCTATGCATGGTCCTTAGTTGGAGTATTGGTCTCTGGAGGACCCCCTGGACCCAGGTATTTTGTCTCTTTTGTTCTCCTTGTGGAGTTCCAGTCACCTCCAGGTCTTTCTATCTCACTCTTCTTCCATAAATATTCCTGCACTCTGCCCAAAGTTTGTCTATGACTCTCAGTATCTCCTTTGATGCCCTGCTGGGTAGAGTCTTTCAGAGGTCCTTTGTGGAAGGCTCCTGTCCTGTTCCTTGCCTTCTCCTACTTCCGATGTTTATCCTGTTTGCCCTTCTGAATGAGAATTAAGCATCTTCCCTAGGGACCTCCTTGTTGTTTAGCTTCTTTAGGACTATAGATTTTAGTATGCTTATATTATATTATATGGCTAATATCCACTTATAACTGAGTATATACCATGTGTGTTTTTCTGCTTCTGGGTTTCCTCACTCAGGATGATCTTTTCTAGTTCCCATCATGTGCCTGCAAATTCCATGATTTCCTAGTTTTTGATTGCTGAGTAGTATTCCATTGTGTAAATGTACCAAATGTACCAAAATTTCTGTATCCATTCCTACATTGAAGGACATTTAGGTTGTTTCAAGATTGTGGCTATTACATATAAGGTGCTATGAGTTGAGCAAATGTCCTTACTGAATGGGGCATCTTTTGTGCATATGCCTAGGAGTGTTATACATAGATCTTGAGGTAGCACTATTCCTAATTTTCTGAGAAAGCGCCAGATTAATTTGCAAAGTGGTTGTACAAGGGTTACCTCCCCACCAGCAATGAAGGAGGGTTCCCCTTTCTTCATAACCTCTGCAGCATGTGTTTTCACTTGAGTTTTTTATCTTAGCCATTCTGATTGTGTACGGTGAAATCTCAGGGTCCTTTTGATTTGCAGTTGCCTGATGACTAATGATGCTGAGTATTTCTTTAAGTGTCTCTCTGCCATTTGATATTCTTCTACTGAAAACCTCTGTTTAGCTTTGTACCCCAGTTTTTAATTGGGCTACTTGATTTGTTGCTGTTTAACTTCTTGAGTTCTGTATATTTTCTGGATCTTAGCTCTTTGTCAGATATAGGGTTGGTGAAGATCCTTTCCCAGTCTGTAGGCTGTTGTTTTGTTCTGATGACGGTGTCCTTTGCTTTACAGAAGCTTTTCAGTTTCATTATGTCCCATTTATTGATTGTTGATCTTAGAGCCTGTGCTGTTCGTGTTCTGTTCAGGAAGTTGTCTCTTGTACAAGTGAGGTCAAGGCTCTTCCCCACTTTTTCTTCTAACAGGTTTAGTATGTCTGGTTTTTATGTTCATGGTTTTTATGATCCAGTTGGACTTTAGTTTTGTGCAGGGTGATAAGTATGGATCTATGTGTTTTTCTACATGTAGACATCTAGTTAGACCAGCACCATTTGTTGAAGATGCTATCCTTTTTCCATTGTATGGTTTTGGCATCTTTGTCAGAAATCAGGTGTCCATAGGTGTGTGGGTTTATTTCTGGGTCTTCTATTCAGTTCCATTGACCCACCAGTCTGTTCCTATACCAGTACCATGTCATTTTAACTGCTATTGCTCTATCGTATAGCCTGAGATCAGGGATGAAGATACCTCCAAAAGGATGGAGATATCTCTTATTGTAGAGAATTGTTTTAGCTATTCTGGGTTTCTTGTTATTCCATATGAAGTTGAGAGGTTTTTTTCAAGGTCTGTAACGAATTCGTTTGGTAATTTGATGGGAATTGCATTGAATGTGTACATTGCTTTTGCTAATATGGCCATTATTCACTATGTTAATCCTCTAAAACCATGAGCATGGGAGATCTTTCCCTCCTCTGATATCTTCTTCTGTATCTTTCTCCAGAGACTTGAAGTTTATTTATTTATTTATTTTTTCAATGTAGTTTATTCAGGAACCTTGAACAATCATCGGACCCTGGGGAAAGCCAGCCCACAGCTTAAATAGCCTCTGGGTAGCCATCCCCAGCGTGCCACGTGGGCAATGCAGATAGGTCCACATACATGGA
Source organism: Meriones unguiculatus (assembly GCF_030254825.1). NCBI lineage: Eukaryota > Metazoa > Chordata > Mammalia > Rodentia > Muridae > Meriones > Meriones unguiculatus. Next base: position 122,242,251 of record NC_083369.1, read on the forward strand.
AGCAAGCCAGATCCTCAGCCTTAGCCAAATGTGGAGTTGTTTGTGACAGAGAGCACTCACCATCGGGAAGGTGGAAGGCGGAAACCAGCTCCATCTTTAAGGCGCGGCATTACGCAGCTCTCTACAGTTCCCCCTTTTTGTTTTAGACGCATCAGGCAAGAGTAGAGGTCTGATCTCTGATATTAGAAATAAATTGGGACTTTGTACCGATGTTCATTTAGGTGTCATCCACCCAAAGAGCATCAGACCTGTCCAATACCTTTTTCTCAGAGGCGGGACCTGGGGCATCAACCCGCATGCAATCAGACTTGCTCTTCTTTGGGTCGAAAGCGGCTGACCCTGAGTGCAGTGCTTAGCCTCGCACTTATACAAGTCTTTGAATTGCTTGGTTAGAGTTACACCAAGGTCTTTTGTGGTTATTGCGAAGGGTGTTCTTTCCTTAATTTCTTTCTCAGCCCTTTTGTCTTTTGTATACAGGAGGGATCCTGATATTTTTGAGTTAATTTTGTATCCAGCCAATTTTCTGAAGGTGTTTATCAGCTGAAGGAGTTCCCTGGAAGAATTTTGCAGTCTTCCATGTTAGTATCATATCATCTGCAAATACTGATTCTTTGACTTCTTTCTTTCCAATTTGAATCCCCTTGATCTCCTTTAGTTGTCTTATTGCTCTAGCAGGACTTCAAGAACTATGTTGAAGAGATTAGGACCCTTGCCTTGTCCCTGCTTTCAGTGGGATTGATTTAAATTTCTCTCCATTTAGTTTGATGTTGGCTATAGGCTTGATGTACATTTCCTTACTGTGTTTGCTAAGTTCCTTGTATCCCTGATCTCTCCAAGACTTTAAACATGAACGAGTGTTGGATCGTATCAAATGCTTTTTCAGTATCTAAGGAGATGATAATGTGATTTTTTTTTTCAGTTTGTTAATATGGTGGATTACATTGATAGATTTCTGTATATTGAACCAATCCTGCATATCTGGGATGAAGCCTACTTGGTCATAGTGGATGATATCTTTGATGTGTTCTTGGATTCAGTTTGCTAGTATTTTGGTGAGTATTTTTGCATCAATGTTCGTAAGGGAGATTAGCCTGAAATTGTCTTTCTTTGTTTGATCTTTGTAGGGTTTAGGCATCAAGGTGACTGTGCCTTCATAGAATGAGTTTAGGAATGTTCCTTCTGTTTCTATTTTGTGGAATATTTTGAACAGTATTGGTGTTAGCTCTTCTTTGTAGTTCTGGTAGAATTCTGTGCTGAAACCATCTGGTCCTGGGCATTTTTTGGATGGGAGACTTTTGATGACAACTTCTAATTTTTGAGGGGATATAGGACTATTTAATTTATTTACAAGATTGTGATTCAGCTTTGCTAAATGGAATCAAGAAAATTGTCCATTTCATTTAGATTTTCAAATTTTGTAGTGTAAAGGCTTTTGAAGTAAGACCTAATGATTGTTTTGCTTTCTCACTGTCTGTCATTATGCCCTCATTTTTGTTTCTGATTTTGCTGATTTAGATATTTTATTTAAAGTATACAAGTGATTCACATTTGTTCTTTCTCTGAAAATTAATTGGCTCTTAAAGTTAGAAGCATACATAATTAACTAGGTAAAAAATAGATTGGTATATTATGAAAAAATAATTTATCATTAAAAATAATATTTCTGTATAATCATTTCTACCTGATCCTTTTTGTTTGTTTAGTTAGAAGTTATCTTTTCTTTTTACCTAAAATACTTTGTGTATTCACAAGCCTGGAAGCTTGATCTAGGGCTGTTGAGTCAATGGTATAACACTTGTCTTGCATGCACAATGACCAGTGTAACAAACCCAGACCAAAAGAAAACAAAATTCCTGAACAATACACCTATGTTCAATATGCCTACATACAAGTTCCCTACATTTTTTTTGCTTATAGTACTCGCTTCTCCTATACTAGTGAATTATTTTCTCACTGGTTCTAATTGTCCTAAATGATTGATTCCCAATTTTAGATGAAACGTTAGTTTATGGCACATTTTATATATATAGTTACTGTGTCATGTATTTAATATCATGTCTCAATATTCTTATCTACTTCTCTGCCAACAGATATTAAGATTCCAGCCATTCCTTCTCTCCCACCACCATATCCACACATATGCACATGAGTGCACGCACACAAATGGGGTCACTCTTACTCATGTACTCAAGTATGCCCACCTGTGCTGATTTTAGTCCTATAATATACTCCTGTGGATGTCTGTTATGCCTTTCCTTGTTCTCTGGAAATCCCATTGTGTCTCTGGTTTCTTTTTAACTAGTTACTAACTTTCATCACCTGTTCTATCTGTAGCTTTCTTTTGGACTTGGATGCTTGGATTGACAGAAGTAATTTACATCAAATAATATAATTTGTTGACTTCCCTAACAGGCTCCTTGTATTATAGTTTGCTTTGTAAAAGTATATCATTACTCTAAATATGACAAATTGAAAGTCTATGTATCAGCATCCTGTTGAAGTAAATAAATTGATTTTTAAGTGAAGACAGTGGTTTTAGCTCTATGACCATATGTATTGTCGTGCCCTAAAAACTGGGCTTGTGAGACAAAGAGAAGCGACAGGGGTGGAGGAAACATACTTGGAAAGGAGATGAGGTTGGGTTTAAAGCTTTCCCCATGGTTAAAAAAAAAGTATACAACTTGAATTGTTGAGTTCTTGACCTGACTCTGCCACTTATTGGGATTTTTTTTTTTAATTACTAGCATAGTCATGTGTCCTCTGGAATGCTGTTGTCTCTGTGGGGAAATGCATCTTCACTTCAGGTCTTGTGTTCATGACTGAACCTTCCAAGAAAAATCATCGACTCTTATGTACAGTGGAAATGTGGAGGTCTGTTCTTTGTATTTTTCATTTACTCATTTTCTGGACTTGCTGCTGTCAATGCAGTGCTTTGAATTTAGGAGATCTTCATAGATACAACTTTCCCATTCATGTTAAAGTAAACAAGAACCTTGCAGGGATTATTTCTTTTGTTAGCACGGATACAGTCTTTGCAATTTACAAGGAATATTACCTTTGGAGAAGAGAATATTCAAATATGGCATAGCTTGTCATTGTATGTTTCTAGAAGTTTGTGGTTTGTAAAGCAGTGAAATCCAGAGCCATCTCAACAAATTTCTAAGTGTTTGTAATTTCCTTAGTAGATTATAATTCATTAAGGAAGGAGGATGTTTTGTATTGTTATTTGGACATTTTTGTTACCCTAAAGCAAAAATCCAGCAAACAAACAAAAACAACAAAACAATACGAAGGACATAATATATGAGTTAACAACACATTTCCTCTCTGATACTCTAATAAAAAAATATTGTAGATCTGGAGATATGTTTTACCAGTAGAGACTTTGTGTAGCAATATGTAAGGCCTCATGTACCATCCCCAAGCCTTGTCCAAACACATAAACAAAGTAAATATCAGTGACCACTGGCATCTTGCTTTTGTGTGATGATGATTTTGATGTTTCTGGTCCAGCTTCCTATCTAAAGTGGCAGAATCCCAATGGTGGGAGGGAGTAGACAATGTAGCAAAATAGTTCAACAGTCAGTCAACAGGATGGGAGAAAATCAACTATACTTCAAAGAAGGGGCTAACACCCAGTATTTACAAAGAATTGCAGAAACCAAATTTCAAGGAAGTGAAACTGTCAGTCTATAAGTGGGCAAATGAAATAATAGAATTTTCATAAAAAAGAAAGAAAAGGACTAAAAATTTTAAAAGTTGTTCAGTATCCCTAGCCATTATGGAAATGCAAATTAAAACTTTGAGATATCACCTCATTACAGTCAGAATGGCTATCATCAACATATCACAATAAATATTGTAGATAATGTGGGGGGCTTTTATTCACTGTTGATAGGGGTGCAAATTAATACAGCCAGTGTAAAATCAGTTTGAGATTTCTCAAAAAAAAATAGAACTATGATAAAATCCAGCTATACCCAGAAAACTACATAACTATGTACTCCATGTTCATTGCTGCTTTATTCAGTATCGCAAAGAATTAGAATCAAACTAATTGTCCATCAACAGATGAGTGGATAATGAAGATAAAGAGAGAGAGAGAGAGAGGAGAGAGAGAAAATGCTAATCAGCTCTTAAAAAAAAAGGTAATCTCCTGAGTGAGGTATCCCAGAAGCAGAAAGACACACATGGTATATACTCACTCATAAGTGGATAGTAGACATATAATATAGGATAAACATACTAAAATATGTACACCTAAGGAAGCTAACCAAGAAGGAGGATAAGATACTCAATCTTCATTCAGAAAGGCAAACGGACTGGACGTTGGAAGAGGGAGAAAACAGGGAACAGGACAGGAGCCTACCATAGAGGGTCTCTGAAAGACTCTACCCAGCAGGGTATCAAAACATATGCTGATACTCATAGCCAAACTTTAGGCAGAGTGCAGAGAATCTTATGAAAGAAGGGGGAGATAGAAAGACCTGGAAGGGACAGGAGCTCCACAAGGAGAGCAACAGAACCCCAAACTCTGGGCACAGAGGTCTTTTGTGAGACTGATACTCTAACCAAGGACCATTCGTGGAGATAACCTAGAACCCCTGCACAGATATAGCCCATGGCAGCTCAATGTCCAAGAGAATGCCCCAGTAATAGGAACAGGGACTGTCTCTGACATGAACTCAGTGGCTGGCTCTTTGATCTCCTCCACCTGAGGGGAGAGCAGGTTTACCAGGCCATAGATGAAGACAATAAAATCAGTCCTGGTAAGACCTGATAGACTAGGGTCAGATGGAAGGGGAGGAGGACCTCTGCTATTATTGGACTGGGGGAGAGGCATAGGAGAAGAAGAAGGAGGGAGGGTGGGATTAGGAGGGGACTGGAAAGGGGGCTACACTGGGATACAAAGTGAATAAAGTGTAATTAATAAAAATAAATAAAAATTAAAAAAGAAAAAGAAAGAAAAAGGTACTCACAGAATTTCCAGGAACATGGATGGATTTAGGATGTATAATATTGAGGGTGCACAATCTCACAGACAAAAAAAAAACAAACAAAAAAACAAAAAAACACTTCGTGTTCTCTCTTATGTGTGTAACATAGCCAATAAAATATATATGTGTATATGTAAACAGAATATGTGGGTTCACATAACATGGAGAATAGAGAACAAGACAGGCTATTAGCGAGTGAGAAAGGACTGACAGTAAGAAATGGACACCAGTAATAAAACAGGATATAAACCTAATTGTCTCTCTAGTTCTAGGTCAGTTATGGATTTTTATTGGTTTTGGTAGTAGATAAGTGCATAAATATATATTCAATAGTGACCAAAAGTGTATGAAGCTATGTAAAGCTTCACAGCTTCAGCATAGATGTTTAAACCATTTATGGAAGGAGGTTTGTTGGGATGTATACACTTTGAGTCTGGTTAATTTTGGTATGTGATATTTCTTATTTGTAAGTTTTTATAATAAAATGTATAAACCTTTAAAAAAAATACCTAATGTTTAAGTTTCATGAGACACTGGTGTAAATGCATTGTAATGTTAGCACATTATCAGTCTATGAAACAACCTTGTGAAAGAGGTACTACTAAAGATACAACATTATGAGTCTCAGCATATGCATTTATACACTGATGGGTAGAGTCTTTCAGAGGCCCTGTGTGGTAGGCTACTCTCCTGTTTCCTGTTTTCAGTGCAAGGAATCTTATGAAAGGGGGAGATAGTAAGATTTTGAGAGGACAGGAGCTCCTCAAGGAGAACAACAGAATAAAAGTATCTGGACACAGAGGTCTTCTCTGAGACTGATACTCCAACTAAGGACCATTCATGGATACAACCTAGAACCCCTGCTCAGATGTAGCCCATTGCAGCTCAGTCTCCAAGTGGGTTTCCTTGTAAGGGGAACAGGGATGGTCTCTGACATGAACTCAGTGGCTTCCTCTTTGACCATCCCCTCCCCCCCAATGGGGGAGCAGCCTTGCCAGGCCACAGAGGAGGACAATGTTGCCAGTCCTGATGAGACCTGATAAGCTAGGGTCACATGGAAGGGGAAGAGGACTTTCCCTATCAGTGGACTTGGAGAGGAGCATGGGATGACATGAGGGAGGGAAGTTGGGTTTGGAGGGAATGATAGAGGGGGCTACAGTTGGGATACAAAGTAAATAAACTGTAATTAATACAAAAAATAAAAATTTAATTAAAAAGATACTACATTATGGATGAAGAAATCAAAACATAGATTGTTTTTGTAACTTGGATCTTTGAATTAGTAAAGAAGAGCTGGTGTTATGAATGAGGCTTCTGTTTCTTAAAGCTTAATTGTAATTACTATGCTATGCTGAGAATCCTTTTATGTATTAAAAAAAACAACAGAGACATTTAAATGTTCTCTTTTGTTCTCATTAACAAATACCCAGATACCTAAAGTTTTCATTTTTAGTCATTATTTATTTTAAAACTAATCTTCCCTTTTTAAGAATCTGTAAAAGATATTCTAAAAGCCTGGTAAAAGTTATGCCATTGTTTATTCATTTTATGCCCCTGGAAGTATCATACATTTACTTTGACTATGTAGAACTCCACCAGATTTAATGAATTGGCATTGCTAAGATCTGGGTAAGTTTTTTCTTGTGTCTCAAAGGATGCTGTTACATCACATCAGCTCTGTGCTATGTCCCAAGAGTACCTGTTTACTTTTTTCCATTTAGGTACTCTCAGACTGAATATTCGAATGTTCACTTTGGTGAGAGTAAAGTCTAAAATACCAAATTTTTGTTTTCTTTAAATTCCTACCAATCGGGATCTAGAAAGGATCATTCTGAGTGAAATATCCCAGAAGGAGAAAGACAAACATGGGATATACTCACTTATATAGACCTATAAGATATGATAAACATAATGAAATCTATACACTTAAAAAAGATAAACAAGAAAGAGGACCTGGGGTAAGATGATCAATCCTCGTTTAGAAAGGCAGATGGGATGTGCATTGAACGTATGTCAGGAGTCTACTGAGCGCATCTGAAAGACTCTAACTAGCAGTGTTTTCAAAGCAAAGACTCATGACCAAACCTTTGGCAGAGTACAGGGAATCATAAGAAAGAAGGGGAGTTAGTCTGATGGGGAAAGGATAGGAGCTCCACAAGGACCAAATATATCTGGGCACAGGGTCTTTTCTGAGACTGACATTCAACCAAGGACCATGTATGGATATAACCTAGAACCTCCACTCAGATGTAGCCTGTGGTAGCTCAGTAACCAATTGGTTTCCCAAAGTGAGGGGAACAGGGACTATTTCTAACAGGAACTCAATGACTGGCTCTTTGGTCTCCCCACCCCCGAAGGGAGGAGCAGTCCTGTTAGGCCACAGAGGAGGGCTTTGCAGCCAGTCCTGAAGATACCTGATAAAACAGGATCAGATGAATGGGAAGGAGGTCCCCCCTATCAGTGGACTTGGAAAGGGGCACGGTGGAGATGAGGGAGGGAGGGAGGGACTGGGAGGGAATGAGGGATCGGGACACGACTGGGATACAGAGTTAATAAAATGTAACTGATAAAAAATAAATAAATAAATAAATAAATAAATAAATAAATTCCTACCAATCCACCTATATGCCAGTTTGATGTCACTAACTGGAATGCTGGGTTTATTGAGCACCTGCTTTATGTCATGGATTTACAAATCTGTCATGTTTTTTTTTCTGCTGAGATTCTTATCAAACATATTGACTGATGTTCAAATCCAAGCCACATTATTCTTTTTTATTTAATTTTTTAATTTTTTTATTAATTACACTTTATTCACTTTGTATCCCCCCATAAGCCCCTCCCTTTTCCCCTCCCGATCCCACTCTCCCTTCCCTTTCTTCACGCATGCCCCTCCCCAAATCCACTGATGGGGGAGGTCCTCTTCTCCTTCCTTCTGATCTTATTCTATCAGATCACATCAGGAGTGGCGGCATTGTCATCTTTTGTGGCCTGGTAAGGCTGCTCTCCCCTCAGGGGGAGGTGATCAAAGAGCAGGCCAATCAGTTTATGTCAGAGGCAGTCCCTCTTCCCATTACTATGCAACCCACTTGGACACTGAACTGTCATGGGCTACATCTGTGCAGGGGTTCTAGGTTATCTCTATGATTAGTCCTTGGTTGGAGTATGAATCTCTGGGAAGTTCCCTGTGTTCAAATTTTCTGCTTCTGTTGCTCTCCTTGTGTGGTTCCCATCCTCTCCGGCTCTTACTATTTCCTACTTCTTACATAAGATTCCATGCACTCTGCCCAACAGTTGGCCAAAGCGACATTATTCTAAAGCTTATTATATGTAATACACAATATTGGGCTTTCTTCTCTTTTTGGACCTTTGTTTCCTCACTTAGCAAGAGGTGAAAGGGTGCATTGAGAATCTGCTAAGTGTCTGACAAGAGACTACCCTGCTGTGAAGGTGCTCATAGAAATAAAACTACAATTATGACTCAGTAGAGAAGTCTTTTTCGGCGAGTGTTTTGTGCATCTTTTGGTTTCTTTTGCTTACTAGAGTTGTGAAATCAGACTCTAGACAAATGAGTAGAGTTTCTCTTTTTGGGGGGAAGTATATTCTGTAATTCAACCTGGCCTCAAAATATAAATTTGTATGTAGTACTTAGTATTTGAAAAATAAACACAGGAAATTGTGTGGTTTTTATAAGTAGCATCAACTGGCATTTTGAAGTCTTATTTTGATAAGTAATCAACAGGTAATACATATTGCTACTTTATTATTTAGGAACCATTATATTTAGTATTAACCAGTTATTTAATTGTGTCAGGATGTTATCGTATTTGCAAATTTTAGGTACATTTCTAAACTTTGCAAAATTGAAATCAAATTAGTGTCATTCTTGGCTGCAGTTCCTGAATCTGGGCAGTTTGTATGAAATGGTGACGGTGGAAGCCACACAGTAGTGTATGCAGGAGTATTGGAGGGAGAAGTTGTAGCAGGTGGAAAACATTCATACAATGAAGGTTTTGGAAGCATTCCTTGAGAGAGGAAACTGATAACCAAGGAAGTCCCATGGATGTTTATTGAAGAGAGAACTGGAGCTTAAAAGATAATGAGACAATCTGTGGGTAAAGAATGAGGCAGTTCCTAATAATAGTATGATTGAGCCTAATCATCAGTAAGCTTTTAGGTTTAAACATATTCTTTTTAAAAAGGGAAGTTTACAGCTTTGGAGTTCTTGAAATTATGTATTTTACTCACTGAGGTTTTCTTTGAAAATGTGTTTAAATACACATTTATCTCATATTGAAAGCTGGGATAAATGAGGGGCTATGGCTTTTCCATGTTTGTATACTCAACATCTGGTTATGTGTTGCTCCTAAGTGTTTGTTTAGAGAATAAAATAAAAATTAATTGCGAATAAGTACTCTTTAGATGAATCCAACAATTGGTTACTAGTCATCTAGTCCAAATGACTTAATGACCTTCATTTGCTTGTTTACAGCCTACAAACTAGAACTTGTCTTTGAGTATTGATTCTACTCTAGAATTATTCAAATCCTCATCCCTTACCAAATGGTCTTATTTGATTTTAGCAAACATGATAACACACACACACACACACACACACACACCTGTGTGAAAATCAACTAAAGATGAATGATTTTCATATGGAATTTGTGTTTTATTGGGAATGATTTAAAAATAATTGTCATGTAATTATTAAAACTTCATTCTAGATTACATATGATTAGATTTAAGTATATTAAAGAAGAGATTGTAAACTTGAGTGAAAGTTGATTTTCACTAGTCCGTCTAACACTACAAATCTTCCAATTTACCCAAAAAATGTCTTGCTGATGTTTAAAAAAAAAAAAAAAAGATACTGGATAGTCATGTTGCAGCCATTACTAATTTGAAAGCTTTGTCGCTTTTAGCTTGACTATTTTTAGTGGAACAAACAATTGGTAGTACATATAATAATAACATCCACATTAGGACTTGGGGGGGGCAATCCCAAACTTTGTCAGTGTAAGTTGAAGTTTGTATTTGCCAAGAAGCTCTGGTTTTCTTTTTTCTTTCTTTCTTTCTTTCTTTCTTTCTTTCTTTCTTTCTTTCTTTCTTTCTTTCTTTCTTTCTTTCTCTCTCTCTCTCTCTCTCTCTCTCTCTCTCTCTCTCTCTCTCTTTCTTTCTTTCTTTCTTTCTTTCTTTCTTTCTTTCCTTTCTTGAGAAAAGGTCTTGCTATGTAGCCTTGGCTGGCCGGGTAGTCTCTTTGACCTAGATTACGTAGAACTCACAAAATCCAGCTGCCTCTGCCTCCCTAGTGCTAGAGTAAAGCTATGTGCTGTCATCCCTAGCCCTTTTTGATCTTTTGTGGGATTATACTGTTCTAGACTTTTTTGTTCCTTTCATGTATATGTTGTATAACTGTCAAATTTAATCACTTAGCTCTCATTCAGTACTTAGTGATATAGATGCTATGTAATGTTAACCTTAATTGCCTCCCCTCCCCTGTAATGCTGTATATACTATTATAAAATCATGAATTCAGCATGGTAGCTTTAGTATGGGTTTTTATCTGCTTTGTTCAAAATTCCCCTCACCTCCACATCAATGTAAATAGAATCTTATTTAGTATTTCATTTAAGCCCTGCTTATTCCTTTTGTCCTTCCTGATTACTCTGATTTTATTTATGGCATATTCTGTGAATTTTTTTAAAGCAGTCTTTTTTTCTTTGACATTTTCATACATATATAAAATACTTTTAAATTAATCTCACTTTCCACCCCTGTCAAACCGGTTCCTTCATCTAAATGCCTTTTCCCACATTCACGTCTTCCTGTATGTTTTTGAAAAGATACCTTGTAATCTTACAAGCTTGTTCTGACTTGTTGACACTTAGTGTACAGACTCTCTAACTGGGTCAATTTCAACGTTCCCTTTGAGCTATGTTTTCTTTGTATGCATTGTAAACTTTTTATTTATTTAATGTGTACGGGTGTTTTGTCTACAGGCATGTCTGTGGAGCACATGTGTGTAATACCTGCAAAGTCCAGAGATGGCATTGAATCCCGTGGGACTGACCCAAAGATGATTTTGAGTTGCCGTGTAGGTGCTGTGTTCTCTAGAAATGAGCCAGTGCTCTTAACCACAGACCTATCCTTCCAGCACCTTGACTTTTATTTTCAAGTCCCTGCTTTCTTTGAAGGTTCTTACTTAGATTTTTCTCAAGTGTTACAATCTTCTTTTATTTTTCCCTCTCTGAATGATCTACATATTCTGGGTTTTAATATAGAACTTTAACTGGTTAGCAACAAAAGAGTTGTGTTTTTGAAGGTACTGACAACCTAGTTGTAATATTATAACTTTATAGATTTTTTTAATAATTCCCAAAGTTTGGTTCAAAGTGTTCAGTTTGGTTTGGATGGCTATTTTGGGGTCCATAAATTTTGTTACTAAGAAAGATATTTACTAGGCCCAAAGGCTATTATTCTTCCCCTCTCCAGCTGGATACCAGATTTCCAGACCACATGTGCTGTTGATTGTGATTTTTAAGGCCATTGTGTGACACATTTTCAAACACATTTGCTAGATATGCATAAGAAGATAGGCCCTCCAAACTATAAGCAACCCAAAATCTTATGGGTTCCACTGAATGATGTACTTTCATACTGTGATTGCATGAACTGAGAAGACAATGGAAAACTTGGAGGACATTTTTGGTATCCGTGACACTCATGATTTCTGAGGAACTGGAAAACTCAATGCAACTATTTAACACCAAGTCTAGAATTTAAGTTTCTGAGAGATTGTGCTTTTAAATTAAACTTTACTTTTCTCAACAGTACACACTTCAGAAAGTACAGGAGAGAATTGATCGAGGTAGTGACTATAAATTCATAGCATCTTGTCTAGCACAAAATAAGAGTCTCATAAATGTGAACTATCTTATTTTATTTTGTGTGTATGTAACATGTGTGTCTGTGTAGGTTATGTGCATGTGTACATGTATGTGTGTGCATATAGGGGATAGAGCTTGAGATTTTGTATTTTTCCTGATCACTTTTTACCATAATTTTGTGACAGAGCCGCTCATTGAATCTGGCATTCACTAGCTAGCAACCCATTCCTCCCCAGTACTGGGGCTACACCTCTATGCTACCTCTTCATCTTTGTTTGGGTAGGAATAAGAATTATGGTCCTCATGTTGCAAGGCAAGTGCTTTACCCACTGAGACATCTCCTCAATGTTAACTGTTAATTAACAACTACAAATGAGGACTATTTAACTGATTTACCAGTTTTGTGTGCATGGTAAAATGTATTCAGCTGGGCAAAATACCTTCATGTTTTATTGACTATTTTGTGAACCCTAAACTCACTCTTGGAGTTTTTACTCAATACAATTCCCAGTATCCTACTTGATTAGAAATTAATATAGAGCACATTTCATATGGAACCTATTTATCCTGACCAGAATGTTGTAGAAAAGAATGAACTCTTACAAATGAGAGTAAGGTGGAAATGTGCCAGATATTAAAACTTGGGGCTAGTGTAGCATGAAATGGAAGAAGGGTGTCAGTGAAATTGCACTGACACTAGTGGAAGACACAGGCCTCTAGTGTCAGTAAGTGGTTATAACCTTAGAAGGAAGGGATTGCCTTTCCTTTGGGAATTCAAGGCTGCTGAAGATACATTTTTGGTTGTCAGCACTGTGTGAAAATTACTCCACAGCCAGGAATTAAGCTCCAACACGGATCTCATTTGTTAGTGAAAGAAACCAAATAAACCAGGGATATTGAGTTCAACCACCCATTTGGAACAGAGACTGCCAATATGTGATGAAATTAGATTGTCAGCTCTTCATTTGTACATCAAAATTTCAGGTGTCTTAGCCTAGGAGATGAATGTTTTTTAGTCTCTGTTCAAGAGTGGAGCAATTAGTAGGCTACTTTATCTCTCACTGGCTTTTGATAACTACTGGGTGCCCATTTAAAGTTCTTTGGAGTGTTTTAAATATTTGACATGTACTTAATTTCCCACATCCCTTGTTTAAACCAGAAGTCTGAATTTAATTAACATGCCTCACAAATGTACTCACAAAAGTTATGTCCCAACTTACTAAGGCAAATGAGAGCTGAAACTGATAAAGTTCATAGAATTGTTTTGTTGTTGTTTTTATTGGTGTTTTTTTTTTTTTTTTTCTCACTCCTTTCCTTCTAGTGCTGGATGTAAGCCCAGGTCCTCAGACATGCCAGGCAAAGTACTCTGTCGCTGTGCCATATGTCCAAACCTAGAAAACTGGTTTTTGTTGGAAGACAACCTAAATTACAGAGTTCAGCTGTTGCTTTCCAATAGTGTTAACACTATTTTGGAAACAGGGGAGGTGGCTCAGCAGTTAAGAGCACATACTGCTCTTGTGGAGGACTAGGAGTTCAGTTCCCATACCCACCCAGCCTGTAAACTCTTGGCTCCAGGGGACCCAACTCCCTCTTCTAGCCTCTGACTCCCTCTTCTGTCTTCTAAGCGCACTGCACTCACATGTACACACCCAACCACATAATAAAAATTCTTGAAGCCTCTTTTAAATAGAGCTTTCTTCTACTGTGGAGGTCTTTAAATATTTCCGCTGAGGCTTGTTGAGGTTGACCCTGTGAGATAGACGACAGCTTCTCCCATCTAGGCTGAGCGATTTTATTGTGATTTCATTGTAGTCACACAGCTTTCTTTAGCATTAGCAAGCACATTGAATACTTATCTAACATTTAATTAAACACTATTTAAAAGCCAGAATATTTAAAGATCTAGATTTTTCCATAAAGTAATATTCTATATAGAATTAGTTTTGCCAATCTAGTATAACTGTGGGATACGAAGAATATATCAAATTCCTATTTTAAGAGCCTTGAGAGAACAACCTTAAACTTGTATGAAGACAGAAAAATTGAGAACTTACTATCCTGTCTGTGCTTCCAGTATTTCACTCTTCATTCTCTCTTAAAGCAGCTATTGTTCAAATCTATATGAATTATAAACAACTGATTTATAGGCACATCTTTTCTTCATATGTGTGACATACAGCCTCTAGAAATAGAAACTTCAGACACCAGGCTCAGCACACTTGTGTATACATTTCCACAGAATTCATTTCCATAGCTATCTCCCTTCAAGCCTACTACAAAGTTCAGCTCTGGTCTTTGACAGGATGGTACATTTGGGACTCTACCAATATTTTCAACCGCAGTCTCTCTTCTGCTTTTGTAACTGCTCCTAATAAAGAAGGGATGTTAATTATTGAGATTGAGAGGCTACATTCATTTGTTGGAATTCTGTGATGAATTCAGGTAGGGAAGCCCTCACTGGAAGACCTGGGTTTAGACCTCAGCACTGCAAAACAAAAGAGAGTTAGTGGAGTACTCTACTACTGGGGCTGTTTATAAACTTTCATAGGATAAATAAACATTATTTGATAGATTTTTATGATTATGTTGAATTTGGGGGGTAAAGGGGAACATGCCAGTGGAAAATTAGACTACATTTTAAACAGATTTCCTCATTATAGACAATGAGATTTTTTAAATTGAATATTGGGGAGATAGCTCAGTAGATTAAACCACTTGCCATGCAAGTCTGGTGCTCTGTTTTAGATTGGCTACCAGAACTTGTCCTCTGAACTCCACATGTGGGCTGTGACATATTTTCATGCATGTGGACACACACTAATGAATAAATATTTTTGAAGTAGGCATAACTGCATAAAAAGATGAGCCTATTTGACAGAATGAGGATCATGTAACAGTAATAATCAAAGGAAATCATTATATCTATCTTTTTCTTCCATGATTATAGATATGAACTGAGATAGGTTATTTAATGGGTTTATGAAACCTAATAACTTGACTTAACTGCTTTTTGAAAAAGACTATGTGAAGAATTGGGTTGGTAATTTGATAGGAATTGCATTGAATCTATAGAGTGCTTTTGATAAGATGGCCATTTTTACCATGTTAATCCTGCCAAGTCATGAGCACAGGAGATCTTTCCATCTTCTGATATCTTCTTCTATTTCTTTCTTCAGAGACTGGAAGTTTTTGTTTGTTTGTTTGTTTGTTTCAAACAGGTCTTTTACTTGCTTGGTTAGACTCATACCAAGGTACTGTATGTCCTTTGTGGCTATTACGAAGGGTGTTGTTTTCCCCAATTTCTTTCTCAACCCATTTGTCTTTTGTGTACTGGAGGGCTACTGATTTTGTTGAGTTAATTATGTATACAGCCACTTTGCTGAAGGTGTTTATTAGCTATATGAGTTCGCTGGTAGGATTTTTAGGGTCACTCATATATGCTATCATATCATCTTCAAATACTGATACTTTGACTTCTTTCTTTCCAATTTGTATCTCCTTGATCTCCTTTAATTGTCTTATTGCTCTAGCAAGGACTTCAAGAACTATGTTGAAGAGATATGGAAAGAGTAGCCACCTTGCCTTGTCTCTGATTTCAGTGGGATTGCTGATAAATCCACATTCAGAAAGGCAAACGAGATGAACATTGGAAGAGGGAGGAAACAGGGAACAGGACAGGAGCCTACCACAGAGGAACTCTGAAAGACTTTACCCAGCAGGGTATCAAAGCAGATGCTGAGGCTCATAACCAAACTTTGTGCAGAGCAGGGAATCTTATGAAAGAAGGGAGAGATAGAAAGACCTGTCGGAGACAGGAACTCCACAAGGAGAGCAAAAATAAATAAATAAATAAATAAATAAATAAATAAATAAATAAATAAAAGAAAAAATAAAAAATCTGGGCAGAGGGATCTTTTTCTGAGACTGATACTCCAACCAAGGACTATTAATGGAGAGAACCTAGAACTCCTGCACATATGTAGCCCATGGCAGTTCAAAGTCCAAGTGGGTTTCCTAGTAATTGGAACAGGGACTGTCTCTGACATGAACTCAGTGGCCTGTTCTTTGATCACCTCCCCCTGAAGGAGGAGCAGCTTTACCAGGCCACAGAGTAGGACAATGCAGCCAGTCCTGATGAGACCTGATAGACTAGGATCAGATGGAAGGTGAGGAGGACCTAACATATCAGTGGACTGGGGAGGGGCATGGGAGGAGATGACAGAGGGAGGGTGAGATTGGGAGGGAGCGAGGGAGGGGGCTACAGTTGGGATACAAAGTAAATAAAGTGTAATTATAAAAATTAAATTAATTAAAAAAGAAAAATTATGTGGTTCTTGTTAACCTGGTGCTACTATGAGAACCAACAAAGGTTGAAAAAAACATTTGAAAATGTTCTGCACAAGGGTGAAATATCCTTTCTTTTATGGTCTCCTTTCTCTGGACATAAGACTTGAGTGTTCTCTAAGATCCTTGTGAAATCGTGGTCACCATCTGCAGTGCTGTGCATTTCCTATATGCCCTAAAGGGTGCAGTATTGGGCCACAAACCAAAAGAAAGGAGGTAACCAGGATGTGAAGCAAATTTTAAAACTTGAAGGCTTTTAAATCTTGTTAGCCTGCCAATTCAAGCAGTGTATGGCAGGTGTGTTAGATATTTGTAAAGCCAAAATAAATAGCCACAAGAAATTCAGAGCTAATATACATGTTAAGGAAAGCTAAAATGGAAAGAAATAAAACCCTGTATTCATTATTCATTCTGGAGTCCTATAAAAATAATTTAAGGAGGGCCTCCTTAGCCATTGTTATCTTTGTGGTCTTAGGAACTAACTAGGCATTGGCCATGTTTCTATGTTGTTTATTGGTTTTGTAGAGACAGAGTGGAGAGAAGGACTAGGTAGGGAGAATTTAGGACAAAAGTAGCTTATGGTAGTGAGCGTGTACTCCTTCTGGAATGCATTCCTATTTCTGTCATATCAACAGAACATAGTTCTTCCTACTTTGTGTGTGTGGGGGTATGTGTGTGATGATTTTTTTTTAAAGAAAAATGAAAGGAATCCATTAAAAACATAGTGTACTTTTTCAAAAAATGCACCATTGGTGAGGTCGTTGTGTACACAGCAAGTGCTTTTACTTTACTTAATGCTCTTATAGACGAGGATTATTTTGAAGTTTATATTGTGCGAAAATACTCAGATTTACTGTTTCAGTGGATTCAAATTCTAGAGAAATAGACAGAGCTCTGATGCTTATAAGGGGCTCAGTGATGAAATTCCTTTCTATCAATGTACAGCTTGTAGTCTAATGTTAAATTACTATGCCACATTAATATTCTTCATACTAGGAATCCTTAGAAGCACAACAGTATTTGAAATTCTGATGAAAAATAAAAGGCAACAAAACTGAGAGGCCATATTCTTTATTATCAGGGAATTTAACAGAGCAATGTTAGGTTGTGCAGTCATCCAGAATAATGAAAAATGTGATTTGTGCCATAAGACCCAGTGTTGTGATATGGTCTAAAAGGCTGGTTATGGAGTCATACAGCCTAGCCCGAGCCACAGCTCTATGACCTATTTTAGCTAGGTGAAGTTGTTCACTTGAATTACTTGTCCAATCTGCATTTCCCCATCTGTAAGATTAGAGCAGTAGAAGCTTCTCCAGGAGGGATCTAGGCAGAGAGAAATTTTAGTGTGAGTAATTCCTCACTATTTGTCTTCATGACTCCCTTCTCTGCAAGTGTTCAAGGGTGGATTTAAGAGTATTAATTAAGCCATAGTACCTGGTGTTCCATTATGGTGAGTTAGAAGATTGTGTTGAATTCACAATACCTGATGTCTACCGGTTGGAAATAGACATTAGACTCCCTAATAGAATCTCTCCAGAACTCTGAATCATAGATTAATTCTTTATCTAAACGAACATAGGAAATTCCACAAAGCCAGAGATCTTATCAGTATCCTCAACAGTGCCTGGCACATTGCAGATACTGGATACATGTTGGTTCAGCACAACTTGGGGATTTTGTGAAAGGGATGATATATACCAGGCAAGAATGGAATGTTGTGAAGGAAGCATAATGATACCACAAAATGACTAGCTTTCCTCGTTTGTGATTCCCAGGGGAGATAAATGCCCTCTGTTGAGATCTGTGCACAAGACTTGGAGGCAGAAGATACTGCCTTGAGTCATGGCTCAACCACTCAGAGCTTAGTAATGTCAAACAAATTGTTTAACTTTATGAGTTTCCTTTCTTTCATCAGAATATTTCAGCTATCACTCATGGCTTAGAGTATTTTGAGATAGCATGAGAAAGTTTTAGGGTTCCATTCTCAGCACTTCAGGAAGAGCCTAACAACAACCAAAAACTGCAGTTTTTTTGAGAGATCCAAAGATCAGTGCAATCCAAGCATGTGGAAACTGAAATATAACAAATTCATTAATTTCATGCTCTGCATTGAGAACTCTTTTTTTTTCTTTTTTTAATGATGAATGATATGTTATTTAATAAGTTTTCAATTATAAAAATAATTCTGATTTCAGAGAGATTAAATTTTTACATAAGTATCCTAAAATTTGTAAAATCTTTAAATACAATGACTTCAGATTTTTTAAAAAGATGTGTTCAAAAACTAAATTTCTATTGTACGGTTTCTGAGACCATCATACATCCATTCTTTTTTTTTCGTTTTTTTTTTTAACTTTTATTAATTACACTTTATTCACTTTGTATCCCCCCATAAACCCTTCCTTCCTCCCCTCCTAATCCCAACTTCCCTTGCCCTTCTTCACGCATGCCCCTCCCATCGGAAAAGGCCAAACTGGCTATTACAAATAAAGCTGCTACAAACATGGTTGAGCAAATGTCCTTGTTGTATACTTGAGCATCTTTTGGATATATGCCTAGGAGTGGTATAGCTGGATCTTGAGGTAGCACTATTCCTAATTGTCTGAGGAATTGCCAGGTTGATTTTCAAAGTGGTTGTACAAGTTTACATTCCCACCAGCAATGGAGGAGGGTTCTCCTTTCTCCACAACCTCTCCAGCAAGTGTTGTCACTTGAGTTTTTCATCTTGGCCATTCTAATGAGTATAAGGTGAAATCTTAGGGTCGTTTTGATTTGCATTTCCCTGATAGCTAACGATGTTGAGCATTTCTTTAAGTGTTTCTCTGCCATTCAATATTCCTCTATTGAGAATTCTCTGTTTAGCTCTGTAATCCATTTTTAAATTGGATTGCTTGATTTGTTGCTGTTTAATTTCTTTAATTCTTTACATATTCTTACTATTAGCCCTCTGTCAAATGTAGGGTTGGTGAAGATCCTTTCCCAGTCTGTAGGCTGTCATTTTTTATTCTGACAACAATGTCCTTTGCTTTACAGAAGCTTTTCAGTTTCACCAGGTCCAAATTTATTGATTGTTGCTCTTAGAGCCTGTGCTGTTTGTGTTCTGTTCAGGAAGTTGTCTCCTGTGCCAATGAGCTCAAGGCATTTCCCCACTTTTTCTTCTAACAGGTTTAGTGGTTCTGGTTTTATGTAGAGGTTTTTGACCCATTAGTAATGGGAAAAGGGTCTGTCTCTGACTTGAACTCAGTGGCCTTCTCTTTGATCACCTCCTCCTGAGGGGGCAGCAGCTTTACCAGGCCACAGAGGAAGACAATGCAGCCAGTCCTGATGAGACCTGATAGACAAGGATCAGATGGAAGGGGAAGAGAACCTCCCCTATCAGTGGACTGGGGAAGAGGCATAGGTGGAGAAAAGGGAGTGAGGGTAGGAGTAGGAGGGGATGAGGGAAGGGGCTACAGTTGAGTTACAAAGTTAATAAACTGTAATTAATTAAAAAAGTAGAAAGGTTAAAAAAAAGACCTAACAGTATTCTTGTTGCTCGGATATAAAGCACTGAGGCTAAAGTTTTATTGTATCTCAAACTAAGTGATTTTAAGAGTAGAAGGAAAGGCAGTCTTTTATGCATAGTCTTTCAAGTACAACTGCATGAGAGAACTCCACATTTTCACCAATTCCTTTTGTGCTGTACCTCATTTCTTCTGAGCCAGCTCCCCAAACTTTTTCACCCTGAAGGAAGAACCATATGAAGGAATTGACCAAGGTCCTGTCCAAGGTCATAGGCAAAAAACCAAACAAACAAAAATCCCCATTTTCTCACTCCTGATGTTGAATAGAGTGCATGGCTTGAGGCCACTTCCTGTTTCATTTATGTAAGTTCAAAATTAAAATTTAAAATTCCTATCTGTGTTTCTATATGATGGTCCTCTGTAGAAAAGTCTTTCTGCAGATCTTCACTTTTTTTATGTTCTGAGCAAATCCTGAACCATTATAAATATACTTTTTGTGATTTTTCTTTCATATATGCTCAGGCAGCCTATGAAATTTAGTTATAGGATTAAGTGTGAGTTTAAACTTACCCACTCTGGAGCACACTCTTACAGTGCACTTTACATAAATATAGCAAGCCCTCACAATGTGTAAACTGGCTTTACTCTTGGAAATACTTAATTAACTAACAGTACTGAGAATCAATGTCTAATGTGAATACAATAAAGCTTGGGATAGCCAATCCCATTACTCAGTAAGATTGCTTTTTTTTTTTTTTTCCTTTATATATTTTTGTTATTGCTGTGGCTGAGTCTCTTTAGACTTAAAAAATGTTACAGCTTTATTAGGCCATATTTAATATACTGTCCAATATTTTAATTTAGAAGTGGACAATTGTCGGGGGTGGTAGCACACTCCTATCCCAGCATTTCAGAGGCAGTGGCAGATAGATCTTTGTGATTTCAAGGCCAGTCTGGTTACCATACTGAGTTCCAGGACAGCCAGAGATTTATGGAGAAACACTGTCAGAAAAATAAAAATAAAAATAAAACAGTAACAAAGTACACAATTCAGTAAATAGGTCATTGTTTGTTTTAAAACTGTGTTAACATAATAACCATTATTTTACCACCCCAAAAGGTGGTAAAATACTCATTAACCAGTAATCTATTTTCTATTTTTGTGGATTTTACTGTAAGCAGTTTCCATAATGGATTCATGATATCTGGCTTGTTTTCCTATTACAATGTGTTCAAAATTCATCCATGTTACAGCAAGAGTCAACACTTCATTCCTTTAAAAGGCAATATAATATTTCTTTATGTAGATATACTACATTTTGTTCATCCTTTTATCTGTTGGTAGGCTTATTTGACATTTTGCATTTGTAAATAGTGTTTTTGTAAACATTGCCAGAATTTGAAGTATTTAAAAATTAATTAATTTATTTATTCACTTTACATCCAGATTATAACCCCATTCCTCCTCTCCTCCTGGTCCCACCCTTCCTCCCTCTTCTCCCTATCCCCTCTCCCTTAATCCTCAGAAGAGGGGAGCCCCCACCAACCCACCTCAGTACATCAAGTCGCACCAGAATGAATCTTCTCCCCCGCCCCATTATTTCAGATATAACTAAGGCATTGAAATGCTAGTTTATGTTAAGTCTCACATGTTGAGGAACTATCATAATTTTGTCATAACCACTGCACCATACTTTGTTTTCATTTGCCCAACAACTTAAAAACTTTAGAACATGGTTGTATGTGTAACACGATGTGAAGGGACACTCAGAGCAGTGAGAGGAGTCCTAGCGCTTCTGTTGAAAGCCTACACAATGCCCTGAGGCCCATTACTGAGTAATTAACCGTAATTTCACATTTACCATTAGCCATTAACTTTTCCAGAAGGGGACTAGAAACTCCACTGTGGCTAGCTAGATAAGCTTACTTGCATTCCTAGGCATTTAATTTCCCAGTGATAACTGGAAAGTTCAGTGATGTTGACTTTCCTCTGGACTGTGGAAAAGACAAACAAAAAGTGGTTAAATATGTTCAAAAACTAAGTGAAAGATTTTCAAGACTTTAAAATCCTCTTTAGATAATGTTAACAAGATAGTTGCCTCGCTGGCTACTCAGAGCTGACATTTGCTTTACTGTTACTTCAGGTTATGTGCATGGCTTATCATTGGCAAATTACCTTTGCATGTATCTTTCCAGCTGAATTGCTTGCCACTGATGCTGGCTGACACTGGGATAACTGCAAATCTTCAAGCTGCATAATATCTAACATACTGCTAGCAGTACTTTCTATCTTATCTACCTGTGTGTGTTGAAATCTTCCTTTCATAAAGACTAAGAAATAGCCCAAGAAGTACATCCAGGAACAACAGTCCCAGCTGCTCAAGGAATTTTCTCAAATCGAAAGCACATTTTATATTTCCATTCCCCATTTTACTTCATACGAATTAAGTTTTCACCTAGTTGTGTTATGACTGCTTCATATATGTTTCCCATACATACATGTTACCTTTCAGAGCAATATATGTTGCTCTGAAATTCCTGTGTTCTGAACTTTGAAACCAAATATTAGAGGCTGCACTCAGACAATGATAACTTTCATTTAAAGACAGATTCCCGTAGCCTCTACAAACCAGATTCTTGCGAGTAAACTAGCTGCCATGACATTTTCTGCACAGTGGACAGCAAAATTAATTTTTACCCTGAACATACCAAAAGCAAACTATAATTTGAAGAGATTTGGATGTTGCCCAGTTATGCACTACAAATTATCTCAACAATTGCTGCTTTTCCTCTAAGACGCCTAACACTGGGAAGTGGCCTTTCAATGAACATAGCTTACAGTGCTGTGTCGCACTCTCCGTGTGTAGCTGCCTCCTGTTTTACATGAGATACAGTTACTCTTCTCCTCAAGTCTAGAGTTGGAAAGGAAGCATTGCAGTGTTTTAGCTAATTTCATTTATTTTTTTCTTGCAGGTTCTGAAAAGTGCCTTTTCTGAAAACTCTGCTGCTTGGATTCTACTCTAGAGCTCTCTTTCCAAGCCCTCTCCCCACACACCCCTCCCCACCCCTGCCCCTATAAAAACCTGCTGCGCTTGTAGTTCACTGTCAGCAACTTGCCCGTTTAATTTTTCTCTCATTCTCAGTTTTCTTAGTCATTTTCCCTTCCCTTGATTTTACACAACTATTTTTTAGATTGTAGCATCCTCCCAACTCTATTCTTCAGGGCAAAGAATTGGGGAGATAGACTTTTCTCCCCCTGATTTGAGACCATTCCACAAATTGAAGGGCAGCCAGCAACATATGCTTTTTGTAAGAATAATTGAAAACATCAACTAGGCAGCATAGAAGTCTTTTGAAAGTCTGCCAGTTATTTGAAGCAAATTCAGCAAAGCAACAAAATATAGCAGTCAATATCTTAACTGTTATAGTTGCCTTCTTAGGACTTGGTCTCTAATTTGATTTTTGGTTATTCTGATACAACGTTGACTGAAGAAGTGACTTTTTTGTGTTTGACCAGATCAGACGTGGCTTCAGTGAGAACCTAAGTGCTAACAAACACACTCCATCAAAGCAACCTGCTCTCACTTCACATTTGGTTCAGATTCACTTAGATTCCTTGAACCATCCGCAGTCATATTATTGTCCGAAAGAAGGTGCACTTAATTACCATTTTGCTTTCAGTATGACAGCTGTCAATGTTGCTCTAATTCGTGATACCAAGTGGCTGACGTTAGAAGTCTGTAGAGAATTTCAGAGAGGAACTTGCTCTCGAGCTGACACAGAGTGCAGGTTTGCCCATCCGCCAAGAGTGTGCCATGTGGAAAATGGCCGTGTGGTGGCCTGTTTTGATTCACTGAAGGTGAGTGTCATGTGCCTGCACATAATTCCTTTAATGTGTTGATTTCTAGGCATTTGAAAAGAAGGTGTGTTAGAAAAGAGTAAAATTAATAACATCATAAAATGATGTGTTACTTGGTTTACAACAAGATACAAACTTTCTGTGTGCTTAACTAAGCCAGTTGAACGCTCATTCTCGTAGAGTGTACTGATTGAGATAGATTCACTTTATAAAATGAAAACTCATAAAATTTTGTAGGACTGAGGTAAATGTGCTGAAGTTTAAGCATGTTCTCTATATGTATGTTTGTCTGGTCTGTATCATACTATGTAGACTAGGCTAGCCTTGAATTTGTAGTAACCCTTCCGCCTCTATTTTCTGAGTTGCTGAGATTACAGGCATTTAGCACCACACCTGGGGCTAATTTATTATCTCATTGGGTTTTAGTTTCTATACAGAATTTAGACTTTAAATTTTTTTATTAGAAAATTTCATTTTATTTAATCGGTGAATGTTGCATCTACCTGTGTGTATGTGCAACATGTGTATGCTTGGTACCCATTGGAGGACAGAAGAAGGCATCAAATTCCCCAGACCTAGAGTTGCTGATGCTTGTGAACCATCACGTAGGTTCTTGAGATCCAACCTGAGTCCTCTTCAAGAGCAACTGGTGCTCTTAATCACTGAGCCATCTCTCCAGCTCAGAGAATTAGGATTTTTGATGCAGTGATCAAAATTCTCATGCAACAAAGAAACCCTTTGATGGATTATGTTATAAATATAGCTTATTATGCATGGTAGTAAACTATGGTCTCAGTAAATGCCTGGGCCAGTCAACTCATAGAAGATAAAGTCAGACAGAGCATCTAAGGTAAAACCTCACTGTTCAGGAAGATTAGGCATATTGTTATAAAAGTAACCTCCCTGCATTTTCCTCTTAAACACTTCTAATTTGTGAACAACTTCTAATTTGTAAGTACCAGGAGAGTCTTAATGCCAAGGTTGTCAAGCTTAAATATAGTAAAATATAAGGACTGGTGGGATGCTATATACAGCAGGACATAAATGATTATGTATCATGAGAATGTATTCATTTTTATGTTTTATTCATAATTACCTTTAAGTAAGGATAAGAATATCCAAATTAAAGCAGAGAAGCAAAAAGTGTAGATGGGTTCTTGGTTTAATTAATACATTTGTCATCATGCATTTGATATGATTCATGAGATTCAGTCAAATGAAATAGTTTTAAAAAATTTCATGATATTATTATGTGACTGTCATCATGATCAGCTTTACCTCACTAACATTTTTAGGTGCATTCTTTTGTGTGTTAGTTTACTCTGAATACATTTTCAAATGCTTTCCTATGAATGATTCTTAGAATTCGGACCTGAAGTGATTCAGAGTTCAGAGTTCTTCAGGGTTAGGATAGTTTCATGTACATAATGACATATCCTTGGGATGAGCACCAACATTAAACAGGAAATTCATATATATGTGTGTGTATAATTTTATTTATATATAATACATAAATATATATGGAAAGAGTAGAGTTTATATGTACGTGGTCCATAGGTAATTTTAATGCAATATTTTAGTTCATCTGTTCTTTGAATGCAATATGAGGTCATGTATGGAATTTTCCAATTATTACATTATATTGGAGCTTTATGGTTTTTCAAGTTAGGGATGTTCAACATAAACCTATGTAGTTTTACTTATTTCTTGGTTGCTTGGTTTCATTGTGGGCCATTCCAGTTCAATAATGGAGACTCATTATGGTAAGACAAAAGGTATTTACAAAAGGTAAAACTCTGAACTAGTTTTATTTGAAGCAGATCTAATAATCAAAAGGGTTATTTTTGCCCAAACCTGGTGGCATACACCTTTTATCCCAAAATTCAGGAGTCAGAGTCAGGTGAGTCTCTGTTGAGTTCGAAGTCAGCATGGTCTACCGAGCAAATTCCAGAGCAGCTAGCGCAACCTAGTAAGACCCTGTCTAAGAAAAAGAGCTCATTTGTTTCTTAATTTTTTGCACATTTCATGCTGGATTGGTGGTCATTTTCTGTGTATTAGTTTCAGTTTACTGCTACCGGCCTGGGCTGTGCCCTAAGGCAAAAACAAGCACTGAGCTAGTTAGGTAGAAGTGCCTTTCACCCAGAACGCATGCAAGTCTAGGTATTGCACTTGGCCCTTTTTCGTCTTGCTTCTGGAGACTTAGAATAAAGTCCCAGCCCTACTAATCTGATCCTTCAGCATCTTTTTCTTTCAAACCTTGAGTGATTTTGTCTTTAGTAAGGACATAATGCCTTCACTATCTAACTTTTACAATGTCTATGGAGATACCAAAGAGACAATACAAACAACAAACAAAAGTATAACTACAAAGTGAATCAAGCAGAAGGATATCTTCTTACTATTAATGAATGTTTGTTAGAGGAGCTATTAAAAAGGTTCCATTTAGGTAGACCTTATTACTTAGTGCTGCAAACACATGTGCTCAAATCTCTTGCTATGAGAGTGATTTTAGTCCTACACTTTACATATATCACTGTTCTGTTCTATGTGAACCTATGATAGGGCATTCATAGTGGATTCTGTCTTTTTAGACATCAGAGAATGAGTGAGATGTGTGATCTCGGTAATCTTTGATAATTCTTCAGGACAATGTTCCTCTTAAAAGCAAAAGAGTACTTACTATAAAGTAAATACATTGAGGAAAATAATATTAATAAATCACTAAATTATTTTCATATGCTATAAACTTTTCCAGATCCATTGCTCTTAAAAAATTTAGTCATTATGTTAAAAATCTTGATGACCAGTCATAGTAGATAAAGATGATTTGTATAATTCCTACAGTTTTGACTTATTTTCATGAAAACCTCAATATTTCAAATAAAGAAAGCCTTTTACATAATTATTTAATTTGCTGTTTAGATAGAACATTCACCAGAGTTTCATATCTGCACAAAAGAACTTTGTAGTTCTTCTTTTATGTTGCATAGCCGAGATATGCATGAAAGCTATGCTAAGATGATGGTAATTGACTTATGTTGGTTGTACTCTTATCACAGCACACAAAAAGCACACCTGAATGATTGCTGACACATTTGTTGCTTCTCTTCAATTTGTATAATTGAAGTTTCACTGAATTTATCTGTGTACTATTTTGTTCGTTGATGGTTAAATAAATTAAGCAATCATTTGATCATCTGTAGTCTGTGGGTTCTTTTAGTTACACATGTGTGTACGTGTGCATGTGTGTGCAAGTGTGTGTGTTCCACTAGCACTAGCTACTCTAACAGGTGATGGTTATTTGCCTACATAAAGGTTACAATAGAAACTGTCCTATTGTCACCAATAATGAGGGGAGGTCATGAAAAGAGGAAGGATGAGTTGAATGGATGATCATGCATTGTGCTGAAGGCCTGTGCCCATAACTACCTGAATGCTGCATCTTTTTTTAAATTATTCATTGTATTTCCATTTCTTTTTTAATTTATTTATTTTTATTAATTACAGTTTATTCACTTTGTATCCCCCCATAAGGCCCTCCCCTACCAGTCCCATCCTCCCTCCCCCTTCTTCACGAATGCCCCTCCCCAAGTCCACTGATAGAGGAGGTCCTCCTCTCCTTCCTTCTGATCTTAGTCTATCAGATCACATCAGGAATAGCTGCATTGTCATCTTCTGTGGCTTGGTAGGGCTGCTCTCCCCTCAGGGGGAGGTGATCAAAGAACAGGCCAATCACATTATGTCAGAGGCAGTCCCTCTTCCCATTACTATGGAAACCACTTAGACACTAAGCTGCCATGGACTACATCTGTGCAGGAGTTCTAGGTTATCTCCATACCTGGTACTTGGTTGGAGTATGAGTCTCTGGGAAGACCCCTGTGCTCAAATTTTCTGGTTCTGTTGCTCTCCTTGTGGGGTTCCTGTCCTCTCCAGATCTTACTATTTCCCACTTCTTACATAAGATTCCCTGCACGTTGCCCAACAGTTGGCCATAAGTCTCAGCGTCTGCTTTGATAGTCTGCAGGGTAGAGGTCCTCTGTGGCAGGTTCCTAGGTTGTTTCCTGTTTTCTTTTTCTTCTGATGTCCCTCCTCTTTGCTTTTCGGGATGGGGATTGAGCATTTTAGTCAAGGTCCTCTCTATTGATTAGTTTATTTAGATGTACAGGTTTTAGTAGGTTTATCCTGTGTTATATGTCTATATGAGTGAGTATATACCGTGTGTGTCTTTTTGCTTCTGGGACAGCTCACTCAGGATGATCCTTTCCAGGTCCTACCATTTACCTGCAAATTTCATGATTTCCTCATTTTTCATCGCAGAGTAATACTCCATTGTGTGGAGGTTGCACCATTTTCAGACAGGAATCTAGCCTGTGAAGGCTGTATCATGTTCCTATGCAGCTGTTTTTTACTCAGTTCCCTTATCTTCTTGGCACATTTATTTCAAAACTTCCCTTTGACATTGTCTAACCTATTCTTTACTGATTCCATGGTATTACACATTGTCATTGATTTAGATTGGCATTTTCAATGAATTCCCCCTTAGAGTTAACAAATGATTGTCTGTTTGTGATTGCTTTCATAGCCAGCTTACCCTGCCTCAAAAATATCAGGCATATCTTGAACCTTCCATTGTATTCTTGAAACAGTATGTGATCCTGTATATCTACCTGAGGTTCAGGAAATACATAAATGCAGCTAGTATTTTATTACAACAGATTAACAGCAATTATGTCTACCTGTCGCAATCACTACTTTGGGGAGTTTTATAACAACTACTTTGTAGTTAGGCCATAAGAACAGTGATAGTCACAGGAAAATTATGTCAGGCAATATATGTTCCTAAATGATGGGAACTATGAGAGTAATGCACATAAAAAACCTCTAAACAATGTCTTCAGACTTCATATATTATTATAAGCACAATGAAACTATGACAAATAAAGCTTGTCATACAAATATAACTATCCTTGTAGGTAATTATTGGCCACAGGATCCGTATGTTCTATATTTAGAGTACTTAATCACAGCAGTTTTCACTTGCAAGCAGGGACTGTCTCTGGCATGAACTCGGTGGCAGGCTCTCTGATCACCTCCCCCTGGGGGGTGCAGCCTTGCTAGTCCACAGAGGAAGACAATGCAACCAGTCCTGATGAGACCTGATAGGCTAGGGTCAGATGGAAGGGTAGGAAGACCTCACCTATCAGTGAACTCTGGGAGGGGCATAGAGAGAGAAGAGAGAAGGAGGGTGGGATTGGGAGGGAATGAGGAAGGGGACTATAGCCAGGACACAAAGTGAATAATTATAATAATAAAAAAGGTAAAAAAAAACCATAAATGTTTTGGAGCTAAGGCTGTAGCACAGTGGCTGTTTGCCTAGCATGATCAAGGCCTTGGGATTTATTTCCAGGCCCCCACACAAAAAAGACTATTTTGATTGAATATTTGCTCATCCATGTGTACTTAAGTACAGCTTGCCAGATGTCAGACTCTTAGCAACACGACCCCAAATATTACACAAGACATAGAATCATGTATGAGCTCAAGCAAAGAGGTTTGCTTGTTCTGTAAGGCTGTCTTTCTGAGAGTCATGGAAAACAGTTTTCTTTAAAAAAAAAATCTTCTTCAATATTGCCCTCAAAAAGGAATACCCCTTCATCTATAATAGTCTTTGGGGGAACATTTCAAAAATCTCTTTTGAATGAAGACTGCATTCATGATCATTACCAAACAGACTCAGTTTATTTGAACTTTTTGTTTAGAGATAAATTTAGATTTAGAGAAAGGTTGCAAAAATAATGGAAACACCTCCTATATACTCTTCACCCAAGTTCCCTGTAGTGTCAGCAACTTACATTCCACTCATAATACAAATTATTAAAATCAAAAATTAACACTAAGCAAAGCTCCTAAAGTAGGGACTTAATTTAAATTTCCCCAGCTGGTTCCCAAGGACTCGGTGGTTCAGACAATTAATTTAAAGAAGTTATTTTGTCCATGGCATTTAAAACAAAACTGGGAAAGGAACAGTTTGGCTGCTGAAAGACTATTCAATTAAAAATGCTTACCATTTACCATGAGAAAACTGAAGAATTAGTAAGAGAGAGAAAGTTAATTCCTCAAGATTACTACAAGGTTATCTGAAGAGCTTGATGATTCTAATCATTTGAGTCTTTATTACAACTGAGAAGGAAAAAAAGGAGCAAATATCAAAAGGGCATTTAAATTAAAGTTTATGGTTCATGCGTAGTTCTTCTTCTGGGGTTGTACGTTGAGACAGGACCTTAGAAGTAGCCCACATGAAACCTAAGCTGCCCATCTGCTACATCTTTGTAGGGGCCTAGGTTCAGTTCCTACATGGTCCTTTGTGGATGCTTCAGGCTCCACATGCCACTCTGGTCCCTTGTTAGTTGGCTCTGTTGGTCTTCTGTTGGAGCTCCTGTCACCTCCAGGTCCTATTCTTTTTCCTCCCACTTTTCCACAAGACTAACTACACATAGCCCAATGTTTGGGCTGTGAGTCTCAGCATTTATTTTCAGGCACTGCTGGGTAGCCCCTCTCAAAGGACAACTCTGTCAGGCTCCTGTCTGCAAGCTTAGCAGAGTATCATTCATAGTGTCAGGAGTTGGCACTCTTTGGTTGGACATTCCCTCAATCTCTGCTCTAACTTTATCTCTGCACATCTTGTAGGCAGGGTAAATTTTGGGTTGAAGTTTTTGTGGGTGGGTTGGTGTTCCCCTCCCCCTGATAGGAGACTAGTCTAGTTCAAGGTTGCCCTCTTCAGTCTCTATGGCCTCTACTACTAGGAGTCTCTGCTTGAGTGTTGCTCATATCCTCCCAGAAGCCTACCTTGACTTAGGTATCCAGCTTGTCACAGAGATGACCCCACCCAGAGTTTTACTTATCTCTACAGTCTTTCTGTTCTCTCTCCCTTTCTCTCCCCAGGTCTGATCTCCACCCTCCTAACTCTCTATGTCTTCTCTCCTACATTATTCCTCCACAAAGAGAACAACAGAGCCAACTAACCAGAGCCCAGAGAGGTTTGCTGAGACAGAAGCATCAACCAAGGACCATACATGAACTAGACCTACCCCCACCATCACACAAAGATTTAGCAAATGGGCATCTTAAGCCTCATGTGGATCCTCCAGTAAGGAGGGGGGGACTTTATCGGACACTGACTCACTGACCACCTTTTTGATCACTTTCCACTGGCAGGACTGCCTTGCCAGACCACAGGGGAAGAGGACATGTTCAGTCCTGATGCAACTTGATGAGCTGGGCTGGATGAGAAAGGGAGCTCTCCTTTTCTGAGGAAAAGGGGGGGGAATGGTGGGACTGAAGGGGAGGAGGGATGTGGCTACAACAAGGATGAAAAGTGAATTAAAAATATATGAATTTTTAAAAAGTAACCTAAACTTTTCTCTAATTCTCAACAATTATCTTGACTTATCCTCCCAAGTGCTGAGACTACTGATGAGAGCCATAAAGCCTGACTCATACTCTAGTTGGTTAATCGTTTAGACTGTTTGTTCCAAAATGGAGAACAGAAATTGGATAATGTTGGTTACAAAGTTATTCAACATGATGATAGCTTTCTCCATTCCCAAGCGTCAGGACACTGAACTGTCTGTGTGCCCGTGTCCATTTTTTTCCCCAAACACTGTATTGTTGGGTTAGCTAACCGCATTGGTGGCTGTTTTTTTTTTTTTTTTTGTTTTTGTTTTCATAATGCTGTCTGATGCTGTTATGTACTTACTAGTAAAGTGCCCTGACTAACTTGTGTTATTTGTCATCAATCACCTGTAAACACTGTAGTAGTTGTTTAACCTAAGAATGGATTTTTAAAAAAATTGAACTCTAATCAACATTACTTAAAATGCTTTATAGGTCATGCCCATTTCTCTCCTACATGTAGCCAAGTTGCAATTAGGCACTTTAGTGACATAGTTCAGGGTAGGTCAAGAATGTGTTTGCTAATTGAAATTTTGATTATACCATTTTCTTGTGATAGAAGAAACTTGAAAATTTGAAATTAAACTTCTTGGTTATGAAGAAACTCATGTTAGGGGAATATGGAAATAATTTTGTTTCTGTTAGCATCGCTTTATGAAGTCATTGCAAATACTGTCCTTTTCTAAACCGTAATTTTACATGTACTTTTTATTTTTTATTGATTACAATTTATTCACTTTGTGTTCCAGCTATAGTCCCCTCCCCTCATCCCTTCCCAAACCCACCCTCTCTCCCTTCTCTCCTCCCTTGCCCCTTCCACAGTCCACTGATAAGGCAGGTCCTCCTCTCTTTCCCTCTGACCCTGGCCTATCAGGTCTCATCAGGACTGGCTGCATTGTCTTCCTTTGTGGCCTGGTAAGGCTACCCCCCTCAGGGGGGAGGTGATCAAAGAGCGAGTCCCTGAGTTCATGTCAGAGACAGCCTCTGTTCCCCTTGCTAGGGAACACACTTGTAGACTGAGCTGCCATGGGCTACATCTGTGCGGGGTTTCTAGGTTATCTCCATGCATGGTCCTTGGTTGGAGTATCAGTCTCAGAAAAGACCTCTGGGCCCAGATATTTTTTATTTTGTTGCTCTCCTTGTGGAGCTCCTGACCCCTCTAGGTCTTTCTATCTCCCCCTTCTTTCATAAGATTCCTGATAGACTAGGATCAGAGAGAAGGGGAGGAGGACCTCCCCTATCATTGGATGTGGGGAGGGGCATGTGAGGAGATGATCAAGGGAGGGTGGGATTGAGGGGTGAGTAGGGAGGGGTCTACAGCTCAGATACAAAGTGAATAAACTGTAATTAATAAAACAATAAATAATTAAAAAGAAAGATTCCCTGCACACTGCCCAAAGTTGGCTATGAGTGTCAGCATCTGCTTTAATACCCTGCTAGGTAGAGTCTTTTAGTGGCCCTCCATGGTAGGCTACTGTTGTATTCCTTGGAGGTAGATTTTTTAGGAATATGACATTGTACCCAGAACATCATTTACTTACTGTTCATCTCTCCCCAACTCCCGCCCCGTCCAAGAGATGAACTTTCTGCTTGTACCATCCTTGTACCTCATTCTCTAAATCTTATCATTTGATCTTCAATTTACCAGCTTATGTGTTTCAGAGGAATCATAGCTGTCTGTGGTCATTATTTTTTTACCTTTCTGTGTATATTTAACTATGTAATCCATGTTTTGGTTTTTTATATTTTGGTTTTTTAAAGTCTGTTTTTGCGATTGTTGTATAATCTGGATTTGTAATCCTGTCTGAAGTTTCAACATTGTTTAGTTTTTCTTTTATTATTAATTTAATTAACCAATTTATTAATTTTAGAAAAGTTTTCTCTATGTATTCCTGGCTGTTCTGAAACTCACAGTATAAATCCACAGTCTCTGACTCCTGAATGCTGGATTAAAGGAATGGGCCAGCATGCCTTGCACATTTCAGTGTTTTATACTGACAGTTACTTTACTCAAGGTCAAGTTTACTGCCAGATATAATTATATATTTAACTTATGCTTTTTGTTGTCTTGATGTTGCTCTCTTTAAAATGTCAATAAATAGCTGGGCATGGTAGCACTTCACTTTAATCCCAGCACTCAGGGAGCCAGAGGCAGGCAGATTACTGTGAGTTTGAAGCCAGCCTCGTCTACAAAGTGAGTTCAGGACAGCCAAAGCTACACGGAGAATGCCTGTGTCAGAAAAAAAAATTAGTAAATGTTTCCATTTTTGTCAATGTTTTATTTTCTAAACAAGCTGACCTATCTGGATTTAACCACATAATCACTGGAGATAGACTGTCATGCCTAATCTGTTATATGGTTAAAGAACATATAGGAGCCATTCATTAGAAATAGTTTTTCCTCTCTCACCAAGGCCAGATAAGACAATCCTCCCCTTTTCTGAGGATAAGGAGAGGGGAAAATGGGGGTAGGGTGAGGCAGGAGGGTGATGAGTGACTGGAAGGAGAGGAAGGAGCCTGTAATCAGGTGTAAAGTGAATAAATAAATAAAAATGTAAGAAATAAATTGCCACATTAAAAAAGAAATAGTTTTCAGCTATGATTTTGTCAGAGGCATTTATTAAATGTATGCCTTTAACTAGAAGTTTTCTATTAATAAATGGACATTTTTTAAAACTCTAGAAGTTGGAATAAAAATTAACCTTTGTTCCTACCCATATTCTTAGGGGTAAAGAATAGATAGTGAGGGTACTTTCCAAATAGAGCCCATAGTAATATAACTGTGTTAAATGCAACAAATTCCCTGAACCAAAGCATAACTTGTGAGTCAGCCACAATTTGCCAACAAACTACATAGTAGCAATATTCTAAATTTTCCACAGGCAAAAATGCACATATTGTGTCGTCGCCTTTTAGCATTGCTGGGGATGGAATCAACTGGCAGGTAGAAGCCAGTTCTGCCAGTGATCAGTTTTTGTAGCCTGTGTTTTCTGTTGTTTCGTTTTGTGACAGAGTCTTACTGTGTAGCCCTGAGTGGCCTCTACTTCTAGTCTTCCATCCTTAGCCTTTCCAAGTGCTGGGAACACAGGTGTGCACCCCTGTTTTGGGCTTCAGAAATTTTTTCCTCTATGAGTTCACACAATTTATCTAGCCTTTTAATGCCCTGGTTCGTATGGGCAGCATTGTATTATCACTATTCTTTTACCCAGAGATGAGATTGTTTTCAGACTACATTGTCACATTGTTCTGAAACCTTTGTTCATGAGCCTACTTGTGAAGGATAATAGCACTAATAATAACAATTTCAGAACTTTTATTATTTATTATTATTTTTTTATTTTAATCACAGGTCATTCACTTGTATCCCAGCCGTAGCCCGCTCTATCATTCCCTCCCAATCCCACCCTCCCTCCCTCATCTGCTTCCTGTCTCTTTCCAAGGCCACTGATAGAGGAGGTCCTCCTCCCCTTCCATCTGACCCTAGTTTATCAGGCATCTTCAGGACTGGCTGCAATGTCCTTATCTGTGACCTAGCAAGGCTGTTCCTCCCTGGGCGTAGGGGGAAGCTCAATGAGCCAGTCATTGAGTTCATGTCAGAAATAATCCCCCTTACTAGGGAACCCACTTGGGTACTGAGCTACTATGGGCTACATCCGAGCAGGGGTTTTAGGTTATATCCACAATTTCAGGATTTTTAACATCTTAGGGAGCACTGTGAAATTAAACATTTCATAAATACCTAACCTCAGAAGTTATTTTTGTTTTGTTAATGTTTATGCATATCACTTAAGTGAACTTAGTTTGTAGTTTTTGCACTTTCTTACTTTATTCATATTCAATAGCCAAGAAAGGACCTTATATGGAAATAAGTTCAAATGGCTGAAGCTAGATAATAAGGCAGAGGTTTCACACATGCAAGACCCCAAGTTCTATCCCCAAATAGAAAAAAAAAGTTTTGGAAACAAATTCATTCTTTTTTATGATATTTCACTAATCTCCCATATTTAAATATTATATTAGTTTATTTGCTACAAATTCAATCATAAATGTAAGAGAAGAACATGGAAATTGGGCATTTTCATTCTACCAGCACATTCCATTGAAGAAAAGATTTCATTTTGGGGCACTGTCTTAGTTTTACAAGGAATCCTGAGAATCAGTCTTCATAAATGCTTCTTTCTTTGGTAAATTACAAATGTAACCATTATACTATTTGGAATGTGACATGGTATCAGTAAGTGACAATACATAGAGAAAATGTTTTTCTTAGACTAACAATTCTGAGAAGGTCTTACTATGTGGCCTCAAGTAAATCATGAAAATCTTATCACCTGTGTTTCTCTTCAAACAACAGCCTTTGATAACAGGTACTTTGGAAGACTATTTGTAGTTTGGTTAACCGAATTTTTATAAATGCTAGGGGATATTTAATGCTGAACATTCTGTTATATCCACTAGAAGTTGTATATGAATTAAACTTTCAAAGACATGATTGGGTTAATAAACATATACTTAAACATCTTACTTGTTAGACATTGATTGGGTTCAGTATTATGCAGAGCACAAAATTATGGAAGACATGATTCCTGCTTGATCTCTTAGTACAGGGCTCTCAGTCACATGCCATAAGCCATGTGTTATCTCACAGTTACAAGACTCCACAGGAATGACAGGAATGGGATTATGTCCAGCTATAGAGGTTAAGGACACAGACATGGAAGAAGTGGTGTTTGAAGTAGTCTTTGAAGAAGGGATAGGCAGATATTCCAGGCAGAAGGAATAAGCTATGCAAAGTCAGAAGGCAAAAGCTGTGTGTCTAAGAAGAGTGTTAAGTTTGGACATGCTGGAGCATAGAGGTTAAATTGGAGAGGAGTGACCTTAAAATTGAGAGAGCTGGAAGAAGAATGTGACTCTATGGTAGGGTCATGCCTAGCATGTACAAGGCTCTTGAGTTCTGTCTTCAGCACAAACAGAGACAGTACAGAGTTAGGACTGTAAGATATATTTTGTAGCAGTGAGAAATCTAGGTGTTTTTTTTTTGTTTGTTTGTTTGTTTTTTTTTTTACCTCTCTCTCTCTCTCTCTGTGTGTGTGGGATGGGTATTTGAATCAGGTAATGGCAGTGGTAAAAGAAGGTCATAAAGGGTGTTGGAAATGCAGATGAAGCCATTTGGGTACATATTTATCGATCTTTTGTAGCCCATGAATCATGTGTTCAACTTGAAATTAGGTTGCTTGGACTAATTTACAATTACTGAATCTTTTAAAAGTGAAGACTTGATTTCAAAGAGTTTTAAGACAACATCATTTTGAATATCATTGGGTTATCACACTAATAAACATTTAAGAATTATATACAACGGTAACCACTTAGGGAAGTTTTTAGACTGGAGCTCTGTTAGGATTTCCCTTTGGATAAGATCATTAGCTACTCTTGCAAAGGACCCAAGTTCAATTTCCAGCATCCACAAACATCTGTAAATTCCAGTTCCAGAGTATCTGACAACCTCTTCTGTTCTCTGTAAACATCAGGCACGAACATGATGGACAGACATACATGCAGCCACAATTCCCATTCCAAAATATGGTTGGTGAATAACCTTTCCCAGTCTCTGGGCTGTTGTTTTGTTCTGACGACAGTGTCTTTTGCTTTACATAAGCTTTTCAGTTTCTTGAGGTCCCATTTATTGATTATTGCTCTTAGAGCCTGTGCTGTTGCTGTTCTGTTCAGGAAGTTGTCTCCTGTACCAATGAGTTCACGGCTCTTCCCCACTTTTTCTTCTAAGAGGTCTAGTGTGTCTGGTTTTATGTTGAGGTCTTTGATCCTCTTGGACTTTAGTTTTATGCAGGGTAATATATATGGATCTATTTGCATTTTTCTACATGTAGACATCCTGTTAAACCAGCACAATTTGTTGAAGATACTGTCTTTTTTCCATTGTATGGTTTTGGTTTCTTTGTCAAAAATCAAGTATCCACATGTATGTTGGTGTATTTCTGGGTCTTCTGTTCAATTACATTTTCCCACTATTCTGTTTCTATGCCATGCAGTTTTTATTACTATTGCTCTGTAGTACAGCTTGAGATCAGGGGTGGAGAAACCTCCAGAAGATCTTTTATTGTACAAGATTGTTTTAGCTATTCAATTTTTTTTTGCTTTTGTTTTTGTTTTTGTTTTGTTTTTCCATGTGTAATTGGGAGTTGTTCTTTCAAGTTATGTAAAGAATTCTGTTGGTATTTTTTTCTTTTTTAAATGTAATTTATTGTTTTTATTAATTACAGTTTATTCACTTTGTATTCCAGCTGTAGTAATCTCTCTCATTCCCTTCCAACCCCTCTGTTCCTCCCTCATCTCCTCCCATGGCTCTCACCAAGTCTACTGATAGGGGAAGTCCTCCTCCCCTTCCATCTGACCCTAGCCTATCAGGTCTCATCAGGACTGGCTGCATTATCTTCTTCTGTGGCCTGGTAAGGCTGCTCCCCCATCACAGGGAGGTAATCAAAGACCAAGCCACTGATTTCATGTTAGAGACAGCCTCTGTTTCCACTCCTAGGGAACCCACTTGGAGACTGAGTTGCCATGTACTACATCTGTGCAGGAGTTCTAGGTTATCTCCATGAATAGTCCTTGCTTGGAGTATCAGTCTCAGAAAAGACCCCTGGGCCCAGATTTCTTGGTTCTGTTGCTTTCCATGTAGAGCCACTGCCCCTCCAGGTCTTTCTCTCTCCCCCTTCTTTCATAAGATTCCCTGAACTCTGCTCAAGGTTTGGCTATGAGTCTCAGCATCTGCTTTGATACCCTGCAGGGTAGAGTCTATCAGAGGCCCTCTGTGGTAGGCTCCTGTCCTGTTCCATGTTTTATCTGTCTTCCAATGTCTGTCCCGTTTGCCTTTCTGAGTGAAGACTGTGTTGGTATTTTGATGGGAATTGCATTGAATCTATAGATTGCTTTTGGCAGGATGGCTATTTTTACTATGTTGATCCTCCTGATGTATGAGTATAGGAGATCTTTCCATCTTCTGATATCTTCTTCAATTTCTTTCCTCATTTTCTTGGTTAGAGTCACCCCAAAGTACTTTATGTTGTTACTGAAGGGTGCTATTGTGAAGGGTGTAGTTTCCTGAATTTCTTTATCAGCCCTTTTCTCTTTCCTATACAGGAAGGGTAGTGATGTTTTGGGGGGGTTAATTTTGTATTTAGCCACTTTTCTGAAGGTGTTTATCATCTGAAGGAGTTCTCTGGTTGAATTTTTTGGGGTCACACATGTATACTATCATATTATCTGCAAATACTGATACTTTGACAGAAGGCTAATATCCAGAATATATAAAGAACTCAAGAACATAAAAAGTAACAAATCAAGTAATACAATTAAAAAAATGGGGTACAGAGATAAACAGGATTCTCAATAGAGGAACATTAAATGGCAGAGTAACACTTAAAGAAATGCTCAACGTCCTTAGTCATCAAGGAAATGCAAATCAAAATGACCCTGAGATTTCACTTTACACCTATCAAAATGGCTAAGATCAAAAACTCAAGTGATAACACATGCTGGAGAGGCTGTGGAGAAATGCAAATCCTGTTCCATTGCTGGTGGGAATGTAAACTCGTACAACCACATTGGAAATCAGTCTGGTGCTTTCTCAGAGAGTTAGGAATAGTCTTACTTCAAGATCTAGCTATACCACTCCTAGGCACATATCCAAAATATGCTCAAGTATACAACAAGGACACTTGTCCAACCTTGTTTGTAGCAGTTTTATTCCTAATAGCCAGAATCTGGAAACAACCCAGATGCTGATAGAGGAATGGATACAAAAATGATGGTACATTTATAGAATGGAATACTACTTGGCAATTAAAAACAAGGAAATCATGAAATTTCAAGCAAATGGTGGGAACTAGAAAAGATTATCCTGAGTGAAATATCCCAGAAGCAGAAAGACACACATGGCATATACTTACTTATAAGTGGATATTAGACATCTAATATAGGATAAACATACTAAAACCTGTATACCTAAAGAAGCCAAGCCAGGAGTAGGACCCTGGGTAAGATGATCAATCCTTATTTAGAAAGACAAATAGGATGGACATTTGAAGAGGGAAAAACAGGTAACAGGACAGGAACCTACCACAGAGGGCCTCTGAAAGACTCTATTCAGCAGGGTTTTCAAAGCAAAGACTCATGACCAAACCTTTGGCAGAGTACAGGGAATCATAAGAAAGAAGGGGAGTTAGTCTGATGGGGAAAGGATAGGAGTTCCACAAGGACCAAATATATCTGGGCACAGGGTCTTTTCTGAGACTGACATTCAACCAAGGACCATGTATGGATATAACCTAGAACCTCCACTCAGATGTAGCCTGTGGTAGCTCAGTAACCAATTGGTTTCCCAAAGTGAGGGGAACAGGGACTATTTCTAACAGGAACTCAATGACTGGCTCTTTGGTCTCCCCACCCCCGAAGGGAGGAGCAGTCCTGTTAGGCCACAGAGGAGGGCTTTGCAGCCAGTCCTGAAGATACCTGATAAAACAGGATCAGATGAATGGGGAGGAGGTCCCCCATCAGTGGACTTGGAAAGGGGCATGGTGGAGATGAGGGAGGGAGGGAGGGACTGGGAGGGAATGAGGGATCGGGACACGGCTGGGATACAGAGTTAATAAAATGTAACTGATAAAAAAAAATAACTAAAAAATAAAAAATAAAACAGATGCTGAGACTCAAAGCCAAATTTAGGCAGAATGCTGGGAATCTTATGAAAGAAGTGGGTAATATAAAGACCTGGAAGGAACAGGAACTCCACACGGACAGCAACAGAACCAAAAATTCTGGGCAAATGGGTCTGACGCTGATAATCCAACCAAGGGCCCTGCATGAAGATAACTTAGAACTGCTGGACAAATGTAGCCCATGGCAGCTCAGTGCCCAAGTGGGCTCCTTAGTAATGGCAAAAAGCACTGTCTCTGACATGAACTCAGTGGCTGGCTCTTTGGTCACCTCCTCCTGAGGGGGCAGCAGCTTTACCAGGCCACAGAGGAAGACAATGCAGCCAGTCCTGATGAGACCTGATAGGCTAGGATCAGATGGAAGAAGAGGAGGACCTCCCTTATCAGTGGACTAGAGGAGGAGCATGGGAGGAGATTAGGGAGAGAGGGTGGGTTTGGAAGAGAATAAAGGAGGGGCTACAAAGTGATCTAATTAATAAAAATAAATAAATAAAATTTTAAAAATAAGGAAATAATTTTTAGAAGACTCTACCTAGCATGTATAAAAGCAGATAATGAGACTCATAAACAAAATTTGGGCAGAGAAACACTTAAAGAAATGCTCAACCTCATTAGCCATTAGGGAAATGCAAATCAAAATGACCCTGAGATTTCACCTTACACCCATCAGAATGGGCAAGATCAAAAACTCAAGTGACAACACATGCTGGAGAGGTCGTGGAGAAAGGAGAACCCTCCTCCATTGCTGGTGGGAATGTAAACTGGTACAACCACTTTGGAAGTCAATCTGGCGCTTTCTCAGACAACTAGGAGTAGTGCTACCTCAAGACCCAGCTATACCACTCCTAGGTATATACCCAAAATTTGCTCAAGTACACAACAAGGACATGTGTTCAACCATGTTTGTAGCAGCTTTATTTGTAATAGCCAGAACCTGGAAACAACCCAGATGTCCATCAACGGAGGAATGGATACAGAAATTGTGGTATTTTTACACAATGGAATACTACTCAGCAATCAAAAAGGAGGAAATCATGAAATTTGCTGGCAAATGGTGGGATCTAGAAAAGATCATTCTGAGTGAAGTATCCCAGAAGGAGAAAGACAAACAAGGTATATACTCGCTTATATAGACCTATAAGATATGATAAACATAATGAAATCTACACACCTAAAGAAGATAATCAAGAAAGCGGACACGGGTAAAGATGATCAATCCTCATTTAGAAAGACATAATGGGATGTGCATTGAACGTATGACAGGAGTCTACCACAGAAGGCATCTGAAAGACTCTTAACTACCAGTGTTTTCAAAGCAGATACTAAGACTTATAAGCAAACCCTCGGCAGAGTGCAGGGAATCATATGAAAGAAGGGGAGTTAGTATGATATGGAAAGGATAAGAGCTCTCCAAGGACCAAATATATCCTGGCACAGGGTCTTTTCTGAAACTGACACTCAACCAAGGACCATCTATGAATATAACCTAGAACTTCTGCTCGGATGTGGCCCATGGTAGCTCAGTAACCAAGTAGTTTCCCAAAGTAAGGGGAACAAGGACTATTTCTAACAGGATCTTAAGGGCAGGCTCTTTGACCTCCCCACCCCCCAGGGGAGGAGCAGTCCTGTTAGGCCACAGAGGAGGACTTTGCA
Source organism: Meriones unguiculatus (assembly GCF_030254825.1). Taxonomy (NCBI): domain Eukaryota; kingdom Metazoa; phylum Chordata; class Mammalia; order Rodentia; family Muridae; genus Meriones; species Meriones unguiculatus. The sequence goes on from NC_083369.1 coordinate 122,283,681, forward strand.
GCCAGCCCTGAAGATACCTGATAAAACAGGGTCAAATGAAAGGGGAGGAGGTCCTCCCCTATCAGTGGACGTGGAAAGGGGCAGGGAGGAGACCAGGGAGGGAGTGTGGGGTTGGAGAGGGAATGAGGGAGCGGGATACAGCTGGGACACAGAGTTAACAAAATGTAACTAATAAGAAAAATAAAATTTAAAAAAAAGTGAAAAAAAAAATAAAGCCGTGATACAGGAAGGCACTTGACATCAAACTCTGTCCTCTGTATATTTGTGTACACATGTGCATCCTTCCAAACCTGTGCACACATGTGCCACACATATACTACATGCACACACACACACACACACACACACACACACCTCACATAATTTAGCCTGGCTGTGGTTACGTATACCTGCAGTCCCAACACTGAGAGCTTGAGACAGTAGGATCATAATTTTAAGCGACCTCTTGATACCCCGTCTCAAAAAAATTTTTAAGTGAAGTTTCAGCAAAGGTCTCTCCTTTGTGTTATTTAATTTGTTTAGCATTAGGTACTGTCTTACTATCATATTTTTTGTGAGTAGCACACAATTGGGTCTTTAAAAGTACTTGTGCTCTTGGGGAGGCACAAGCAAGAAGATCTCTGTGAGTTCAAGGCTACCCTGGTCTACAATTTGAGTACAGAACAGCCAAGGCTGCACATGGAGAAACCCTCTCTCAAAAACCAAAAAGAGAAATAAATAAGTAGATAAATAAATAATACTTATTCAGTGAAAGAGAAACACCTTATGGATGAAACTTTTATGTAATTGTATGTAAACTTCCTTCACTCAGTCACATTTTAGCCTAAATTTGAAGGCGGATATATTGCAGATTTATTACAAATGGAATTCTTTCCCTCGGAATCATAGAACTGTTCTTCATTCAAATGTTGTTGGATAGTCTATAAATGTTGCATTTTGTGAACTTCTGTCTTATATTGGGCCCTTCAATGTTTTTCTCCCTGGCTACCATTAAATATTATTTTTAAATAATTTAGGAAATAATCTAGTAAAATTTAAATGTAAATTTGTATTAAAATGTTGGGAATTGAGTTGATAGCACACAGGTAGCTCACCAATCAAAGTATTATTAGAAGCATGATTATTGATAAGGAGGTCATTCTTATTCAAAGGATTTTATGAAAACATGACTGTCTACTCCAGTAAAATCATATATATATATGTATATATGTAAAATCATATATATATATTTCAGTTGATAACGTGTTCAAATACTCCATGATATTTAGAATTCTTGAAGTATAAACATAGAAAGAAAATGTTTAATAAAGAAAATCCATGCATTGACACTTTAAAAAATCCTCAGTAACTGCAATTTAGATTGAAAAAACATCTATGAAAAGAGATAGGACGATACTAAGAGGCAGTCTGAAGATATACTTTTAAGGAGGGTATCTATTCAGGCTTATGAGCTATATCTTTAAGTGTTTTAAGTCATTATAGTCTTTTGCACTTTCCCCATCTTTATGACCATTCCTGGACAGCAATGTCCGGTATTCAAAATAAGATATTTTGAGGCTCTGTAAAATCATCAGAATCCAAGATATGAACCATTTTAGGCAGCTGACTGCTTTCTTTTCACAAACAGGAAAGATAAGCTGAGCATGGTGACCCATGCTTGTGATTCCTGAGTTTGGGTGTTGGCAACAGAAACATCACAAGCTCAGGGTCATCTTTGGCTATATAATGAGTTCCTGCCCATCCAGGGCTACATGAAACTCTATCACAAAACATAAAAGTAACGACAGACAGAGTCAAGTTCCTGGAATATTTTAAAAACTGTTTCAAAAGAGGAAAATAAGTATTTTAAGTATTTAGTAGCTTTCAGCTAATGTCAGCTTTGAAAATGACTTCCATAACTATAATTTGAATGCGTTAATGGACAACTGACCTGTCAAGAGAATCAAGGCTCTTTTCTTCAAACTTATGATGTCTTGATTTGACGGCACATGACATCTATTCCATGTTGAAATAACAAAACATTTTAACACACTTTTCTTATTTTTCTCCCAATTTTTCTAATTTCCCACCAAAGAAACAGGTAAAAAGGAAATGATGTTGCTTTAAGTCAGAGATCATAAAAGGTGGAGAAGGAAGGGAAACAAGAAAGGAGAAAAAAGGAAGAGAGAGGCACAAAAGGACAGGAGAAATCCCCTATTTAGGCAAACTGTTCATTTTTTAAATAATTTAGCTCCAATATTACTGTGTTTGAAACCAAACTAAATTGGAAATGTAGTGAACAAGTCACATCCTACAATGTGTCTGTGTGGGTGGTGGGTAATAGAGAAAGGCTCTTCTGCCTAAGAGAGAATTAATTATTCCATTTTATGATACTCTCTGGTTTAAACTGCTCTGCTTTCCACAAAATGCAAAAGCAGAACTGTGATGAGTGATGCTTCAGGGAAATCCTAACTCTCCCTATTAAACTTGCTCTTCCTTCTTCTCAGCTACCCTTCATCATCTGCTTCCTCTTCTGTTTTCCAAAACCCTCAATAGGCTTCAAGTCCTAGAATCATCCCCATCAGCCATTTCTGAGGCTCTGCAACTTCAGGAAGATGAGGCTGACCTTCATGACTGAGTTCCATGAGTTCTTTGGAGCTAAGCTAGATCCCCTTTGTTTCTTCTTCAGTGTCTTAGTCCAGTCTTTTTCACAAGACAGGTGCTTAACTGTCAAATTATTTCTTTGATCAAAGAGAAAGAAATGTAATTCAATAGTTTTCCTATTGATTTACAGTTGCCTGAAAGATCTGTGTTAGTTTTGGTGCCCAGTGATGAACTTTACTGTAGATTTGCGATATTTTGATATACTTTATCAATTTTTAAAAGAACATCCTGAATCCCTACTATGTCAGACTTACTCTTCAGGCACTTTGTAATGACCTTATTGGAAAAATGATTTCTTGTAAGTCAATTCAAATTTTTTTTGGAGGAATGTAGCTTTATAAATAGAAATAAAGCCAGGCATGGTGGTGCATGCCTGTAATCCCAGCACTCAGGGAGGCAGAGGCAGGTGGATCACTGTGAGTTCAATGCCAGCCTGGTCTACAAAGTGACTCCAGGACACAGCCAAGGATACACAGAGAAACCCAGTCTCAAAAAACCAAAAAATAAAATAAAAGATAAAAATAGTGCAGGTCAGCATGGGAATAATCTGATTCTGTATCTGAGTTGCTTTTCTTTTCTCCTCCTCCTCCTCCTCTTCTTCTTTTCAGTTTGTTAAGCTCCTAGATGGTTTTCATTTAGACATGTTATTGTGTTGTGAGCGTACCAGTATTGAGAACTGGAGATCTCAGTTTAAAAATGGTTTCCACTGATACTCACAATTGTCATTTATACAAAAATAACGGCATATTGTACCTCATACATCCAGTACAATTATTTTTCAGTCTAAATGAAAGTAAAGAAGAAATGAACTAAGTGCAACTGCAACTAATCTTAATATAAAATGAAAAAATAAAAGAAGTATGTGCAACTTGATGAATGGGTATTGATAATTTCTTCACTATGTGAAAGAGAGTAACTGAGAATGTAGCTCAGTGATAGCATGTTTAAGGTTTTTGTTTTTACCCAGCACTGTGGGGAGGAGGAATGTAGCATTTGTGTGTGTTATGCATATATAAATATGTCCATGTATGTACATGCAGAGCAGGACTTTGGATGTCTTCTAGTTCTCTTTGCCTTATTGCCTGGAGACAGAGTTTCTTCTTGAACCAGAAACTGGTGGTTTCACCTAGTCTGGCCAGCTAGGGAACTCTCAGGATCCTTGTGTCACCAAGGTTACAGATGAACTTTGTATCCAGTGCTTGCTTTGAGGGTTAGGAATCTGCTGATCCTCAGTTTGAGATTATCCATATTGAGGCACTGTAGTCAGCATTGGGCTATTTGTTTTGAGGTGAAAGCATTTTCTTGCTTTTACCTCATATTTTCCAGATAAATGTCTCTGGGGGGTGAAGAAAAGGAATAATGTTTTCAAATGACTCGGGCTTCTGCAGCCAGTGAAGGTATGCATTTAAGGAGAACTGGGAGGGTTTTTCAACTTCCATTCAGGTCATTAGCAAACATTCAGAAAAACACTCTGGCAATGCTTGTAGAGCAAACATACTCACGTTGGAATCAGAGCTCTCATGTACTTACTGGCCATTATAACTAATAGCTCTATTTTTGTAATTAGAAAATGAATTTATTTCCTAGTAATTCTGAGGAGCCCAATCATTCATTTAGTGAATTACATCAGCTTCCATGTACATTACTGCTAGCACTATAAACAATATCAGAGTCATGGAGTAAAAATGTACAGCTCTTCACTGTGGCCTTTTAGAAGTAGAATTATCAGTAAACAGGCAAATGCTTGATAAAGAGCTAAATCTATTGTTTGATAAATAGAACAATATTCCCTGAGCACAGAGGTTCATAGAAGTATAGTGTCGGCCTACCTTTATGCGAGCACTTGCTGTAAATGTATGCTCTCTTGCTGTATCCCACACCTCCTGAGGAAGACATAAGGAGTAGGCTTGGCTTACTATTTTCAAGAAAACCTACTAGTGGTTCTGATGAACACTAATATTTGAAAAGCTTTAGTTTAGAGAAAGCAGTAAAAACTCAAGATGAGGTTTCAATGTTGCAAAACCTTTACGGATGTCTGTTGTTCTGCCCAGTGCTTTTATTCCTCCCAGTTTGTTCAAATGTGGGAGAAAGTGGTATCTGGTTCACAAAATTCCTTTACCATCGAAAAGCCTGGTATATTTCTCCCTATAAAAGCATAAAAATGCTGCTCATGAGGGAAGGCTCTGAGACGTTCTTCATCTAAGACAGTAGTTTATAGCTTCATATCCTGATATTTCTTAAACTTTTTGGACCACAGAATTTTATTTTTGAGGATCACGTAGAATCTTATGGAATGTTTCATAGGTGATTAGCCAAGATGCATATTTTCAGATAAAAGTGTGAAACTGAAATGAAATAAAATTACTCTAGCTTCCCTACACAAAACTAAACTCCAAGGGGATCAAAGACCTCAACAAAAAAACCAGACACACTACATCTGCAAGAAGAAAAAGTAGGGAAGAAACTTGAACTTATTGGCACAGGAGACAACAGCACAGGCTCTAAGATCAACAATCAATAAATGGGACCTCATGAAACTGAATAGCTTCTGTAAAGGACACTGTTGTCAGAACAAAATGACAGCCTACAGACTGGGAAAGGATCTTTACCAACCCTATATCTGACAAAGGACTAATATCCAAAATATATGAAGAGCTCAAGAAGTTAAACACTGACAAATCAAGTAATCCAATTAAAAAATAGGGTACAAAGCTAAACAGAGAGTTCTCAATAAAGGACTATAGAATAGCAGAGAAACATTAAAGAAATGCCCAACATCCTTACTCATCAGGGAAAAGCAAATCAAAATGACATTGAGATTTCACCTGACACCCATCAGAATGGCTAAGAGCAAAAACTCAGGTGACAACACATGCTTTAGAGGATGTGGAGAAAGGGGAACCCTTTTCCATTGCTGGTGGGAATGTAAACTTGTACAAACACTTTGGAAATCAATCTGGCACTTTCTCAGACAATTAGGAATAGTGCTACCTCAAGATCCAGCTATACCACTCCTAGGCATATACCCAAAATATGCTCAAGTAAACAACAAGGACATTTGATCAACCATTTTTATAGCAGCTTTATTTGTAATAGGAGAAACTGGAAACCACCAGATGACTCTCGGTTGAGGGATGGATACAGAAATTGTGGTACATTTTCATACTGGAATACTACTCAGCAATTAAAACCAAGGACATCATGAAATTTGCAGGCAAATGGTGGGACCTGGAAAAGATCATCCTGAGTGAGGTATCTCAGAATAAAAAAGACACACAGGGTATATACTCACTCAAATGGATATTAGACATATAATATAGGATAAACATACTAAAATCTGTATACTTAAAGAAACTAGTCAAGGAAGACTCTTGCTAAGTTGCTTAATCCTCATTTAGAAAGGCAAAGAGGATGGACATCAGAAGAAGGAGATAACAGGGAACAGGACAGAAGCCTACCACAGAGGGCCTCTGAAGGGCTCTACCCTGCAGGGTATCAAGGAGGATGCTGAGACTTATAGCCAAACTTTGAACAGAGTGAAAGGAATCTTATGAAAGAAGTGGGTAAGACCTGGAGAGGACAGGAGCATCAAGGAGAAAAACAGAACCAAAAATTCTGGGCCCAGGGGTCTTTTCTAAAACTGATACTCCAACCAATGACCATTCATGGAGATAACTAGAACCCCTGCACAGATGTAGCCCATGGCAGTTCAGTGTCCAGGTAGGTGCCATAGTAATGAGAACAGGGACGCGGGAGGGGACTACAACTGGGAAAATGAATAAATTGTGATTAATAAAAATAAATTAATTAAAATCATTACTGTAGCTATGTATCTTTTATAATGCTTTGGAAAGGTTAGTGAATTTCTGTACCTCCAAAGCTCTATTGTGTAATTATAAAACTTTATAAGCAGCAAATATGAAGACAAAATTCGTGTTCATATTTGTCTGTTTGCATATGATAATATATACATGTATGCAAATATCAATTATGTGTATATAAGTATTTTTGCAATTTTACATTGATATGAGTCAGTATTAGTTTCCAAAATATTGGCTTGCTGGAAAAAATGGAAAAAGAACTGAATCTTTTATAACTAGATTAAAAATGAGACTGAAATTTTATTTTAACCTCTTTGTATAATATTTAAAAATCCCTTTGCTGTACATAATCATTGGTATTGTACCAGTTATCGTCTTCTTTTACAATATGTTTGGCTAGCTCAAAGGTTTTTATTTGGGACTCTCAAACATGTATGTAACATATCTTGATCAATCTGTCCCCGTTTCTTCCCCTCCGATCCCTTCCTTATGCCATCAAAATTACCTCCAATTTAATTTGTTGTTTTTATTTGCTATTATAGAATCTGTTCATTGCTTTTTCCTTTTCCTTAACCATAAACCACTAATGACTTGACTGATTTTGTTATCTTTTTAATAAACATTATAAATAAAATATAATACTGATCACAAAAATGTTTGAAAAACTGTCAGTCAAAAAGAACTATGTTCCATGCTTTTGTGTAGAATAAAGATGATTTTGATATATTTTGTTAGGATTCTAATATGAATTTCTGTTATGCTGATTTTCAGAATTGTTGTTTTGTTTGCTGAGTGCTGGGACTAGAACCTGGAGCCTTTGGTATGCTGGCAAGGGCTCTAGGATTGAGAAGCACTCTTGCTTTTGTTACCAGTAAATCACAATTGTAGGGTGCTTGTACTACTAAGAGAATTACTAATCTGTTAAATTCTAGTTTTTTGACAGTTCAAGAGGTTATTTGAAGTTATTTAGGAGAATAAGAGTAATCTTTGGCTCTGCATCCTTATCTTCTGCTCCTCTACCTACTAAAATGCTAAGATGTGGTAGCAGCAATTGCTTAACAGTAACATTGGGTTCTCATTTGAGAGATCTCATTTTTAGCATGTTAAATTTTTGTCTAAGTATATGATAACTTATTGTATTTATATAATCGAGAATTATGTAGATTATTATGCATTACTTCCAATGGAGCACTAATAATTTGTTAGATTATTTATAGTTAGTTATAATCAGGTATTTTAGTTTTATGGAAGAGCAATAATAAAATACATTTTTGCGTATTATAATATTTTATTTCCAAAATTTACAAAATTTTATCCAGTACCTATAGTCTTTCAAATAACCCATAAAGTATATGGGATTAGAAATTATTTGAAGAAAAAGTTAATTGACAGAATTTGAAGTACAATCTAGTGCACTTGGATTCCACTGTAGTGTTCTTTCCAGTAGAAACAGCATTCATACTGAAATGTATTCTTTTGGGGGAGGGGAACCATAGGAGTTTGTTTTATTTTTATTTTTATTTATTCATTTTACATCCTTGCCATAGACCTCTCCCTCCTTTCCTCCAGGTCCCACCTTCCCTCCCTGTTTTCTCTATTCCCATCCCCTACTTCTGAGAGAAGGGGAGGCCCCTCAACCCCAGCATATCAAGTCTCATCAAGACTGAGCACATCTTCTCCCTCTGTGGCCTGTTGAGGTAGCCCCATCAGGGGAAAGTGATCAAAAAGTGGGCATCAGAGTCCATGTCAGAGTCAGTCCCCCTTTTCCTTACTAGGGAACCCTCATTAGGACTGAGCTACCCATCTGTGTAGGGGGCCTAGGTCCAGTCTATACATGGTTGCTGTTTGGTGCTTCAGTCTCCACAGACTGCCCAGGCCCTGGTTAGTTGGCTCTGTTGGCCTTCTTGTAGAGCTCCTGTCCCCTGTGGGTCCTTCTATCTTTCCCCCACTCTTCCAAAAGGCTCCCTGTGCTCCACCCAATGATTGGCTGTTGGTCTCAGCTTTTGTTTCTATCCATTTCTTGATGTAGCCTTTCAAGGTATGCTAGGCTCCTGTGGTGATGAGGAGGCTCACCCAGTGAAGAGCTTACTATGCTAGCTTGAGGGCTGAACTCATCCTCTGACCCAAAGGATGGAAGGAGGAAAGGGACTTAAAGTTACCCTCTGACATTTGCATGCGTCTGCTGACATGCACTTGTGTGCCATGTAGCATACGCACAGAGAGAAGGGGGTCCCATCCTGCCTGCATACACAGATAGGAAGTGAAGAGGGAGTCCCACTATTCATATATACACACAAAAAGAACAGGAGATCCCACTATGCCTGTATACAACTGAGTATGAAGCGGACCCACCATGCCTGCATACAGACAGAGAGAAGGGGCACTCTTTCCATGACTACATACACACAGAAAGAAAGAGCAGGCCTGCCATACCTGACCATACAAAGAAAAGGGGGTCCCACCGTGCCTACATACACAGAGAAAAAGGGATAAACCCTGCCAGTCCCCCTCTCATATCTCTCACATCTGTCCAGAATAGTTCATGCTTCATATACCCTGAAAAATTCTCTGGAAATTCATGAGGCTGGTCCCAGTAAGGTGGCAGCAGCTCCTAGAAGGCATCTTCCTCCCACTGTCTGTCTTTGGATCTGTTAAGTCCTGTGATGGAAAAGCTTTTGATAAAGGTAAGCTGCCCATCTCATGGCAGCCAAGAAGAAAATAGAGCTAGCTAGCTAGATGATAGATAGATAGATAGATAGATAGATAGATAGATAGATAGATAGATAGATAGATAGAAAAAAGGGGAGAGACAGAAAACTAGAAAGAGAAAGAGAGATTGATTGATTGACTGAGCTCTCAAAATTGACGTGTAGTAAGCATTCTAAATGATCAGAATTGGACGTAATATCCTAAAGTTATGTCACCTCCCAGTAGAATTACTATCTGGGTATCAAGATTTCACACACGACATTTCCATGAATATTGCGGATCCAAACCAAAGTAATTAGTTATAAATGGCTGATTCACATAAAATGAATTTATGATTATAATTTTTTTCTGTCATACTGTCTTTAAAAGTATGTTTTATACTGAGTGTGTTCAGTCGTTCAGCCACTTCTCAGATGAGCTAGATTCTTTTCATCAGCAAATGTCTATAACATTTAACGTCTTCAAAGTTCTGGAAATGAACTAAATTATAAATTGAAGAGTTGATACGTGTCCATTAGGGAGGCATTGGCGCAATGTAGCCACAAAGTTCACAGAACTGAGCTTTTGGTGGGGAAGGTGAGGTGGTGTGCATATACTTTGAGTTGTCATTTACCTCTGTTCTCAGAGAAGTAGAACACTTGAGAAGAACAATCTGTACTGTTCTTTTCCAAACAAGGTTGAACTTTTGTTCTCTTTGGAGTTTTTTTCTCCAGTTTGTGATAATGTTGAACATACAGTACTCAAACACATGTGATCAAAAAGCCTTCTCCAGAATGAAAACACTGTTTAAAGTTCTTCCCTTAATGTGGCAATAATAGTCACAAAGTACTACTCGTTCTCTATTGTTTCTCTGTCAGTAGGGTCTTGCCGAACTGTTCCTTTTGCTAGGTCTTAGTGGATTGTGCTTAAGCTCCTTTCACCTAGCTCTTGAAAATGTAACATCATTTCTCCCAGATAAACTTGCGAAGGCCTGAAACTTCTGTTGAAAGAGGGTCATGGCCAGGCCATGGAAGAAGAAGTTGCAGGTGGTCCTGATGAGACTTGATAGGCTGGGGTCAGGTGGGAAGGGAGGCAGACTAAGGTAGGAAGCTAAGGTAGGAAGTTTGAGTTTGAGTCAGATATGGATATATATGAATCCAGACTGGGCTACATGGTAAGACACTGAGTCAATTTGCCAAAATTAAACCAGTTCACACCACCTTATAAATCCTTCAAATGACTTTTTGCTGTGATGGGGTCAGTGGAAAACCTAAATGTGTGTTATCCATAGTTGCATGGCAAATAATTTAAGCTAAAACAGTATGTACAACTTTCCACCAGCACACTTATAAATAGTATGAACTGCTTGACACTTCAGCGCGTATCTGTACCTGTCCTTAGAGAATCTAGTATGTAATATACTCACTTCAAAACATGAAATAGTATAAGACAAGAAAATGCTCCAATTACCATTAGGAGAAAAATCCATGTGAAAGACATGCATACTGATGTTTTTATATTACCTAGCTTATTTTATTTTATTGGATTTGTAAAATAGTTTCTGAAATGGAATTTCACTTGCATAAACAAACTAATTTTTTTCAAAGACCCATTTTTTCAATTATATGTTGATTGACAAAGAAGACACAATGTAGCTAGGGTAGATTCCTTTCATTTTGTTGTTTCTTACCAAGTAAAGTATGGTTTACACTGCACTGTGGTGTGGTAACACCCTTCTGTGCTGAGTGTAAAGTTTTCACCTTGTAAAAAGCACCACCTCCTTCCAAGTACATCAGTCTTCTTCCAGACCTTGAAGTTGACTCTGGGAGTAAAGTTTATAGATTTTAACACAACTAATTAATTCTCTCTGTTCTTTGCTTAATGTTTTTCCTTGTTTGAGATTTGGAGACAGGCATCGTTGGCAATGATCATATTTAAATTTCTTCTCTGTAAGGGCATGAGACATTTATGGTTGAAGGACTGATTTATTTGAAAACATAAAACCTTCCTTAATCTCAGTATTTTACTTAAACTGATATATGTTCTAGTTACAGTGTTTGTAGATGGCCTTGTTTAGGTCTTTGACTAGTAGAAACTTTCATCATTGTCAAATACTAACAGCTCACCAAAAGCAGAAGGCGAATTTAATGAGATTGCCATACTTTCTGCACCAGTCTTGAAGAAGATCATGTAAAAACACATTTTAAAAAATTACAGTAGCAGTTTCATTTAGAAATTTTTGTTGATTCAGTTTATATCTCTGAGAAACATATCTCTGGATTTAGAGGAAAGTTAGTGGATGTTAAGGCAAGACAGAATCAGCTGTTTTTATATCTACAGAACATAGCAAGCAACTGACCTAAGTTTTAGATGGATTTCAGATACATTTTGCTGAAAATACCACTTCACATAAATATAGTACATATGGAATGTGGAGTTTTATTTTAGAGTTTGTATAACACTCTAAACTAGATACTAGATCTTACAGTTTTAAGTAAATTTTAAATAATGGACTTAAATTTTATAGATGTCAATAAATATATATGAAATGACTAACAAAATGTGCTATAGTACATGTTGCCAAGTATTTTAGAGGTGGTCCATGTCACCAAGTAATACCTCCTGCTTGGAAATTACATTTTGTTATTAGTTGTTGCATGGATGATAGGAGTGTGAGGAGAATGCTTATTTTAGCTTATTTTAATGCAAATACATTTGTCTCTTTTCAGGTTTGTAACATGATCTCACACTTGCAAACTTAACAAACACCTGTAAACGTTTTGATACTATGCTCTTAAAATTCTTTATCTGAAGGAATGTTTACCTTTAGCACAAGAGAAACTGATTGCTATCTTAATGTCCCTAATTTTAAAATGCACTAGCAAGTCCATAATTGTATGTGCCCATTAAACAACTTTTCTATGGATGGATAGGTGGCTGGATTTTGAGGCATAATTATCAAACTTATTAGCAACACACTGAAGTCTTGCAAAAAGCTAATTTGTTTAAATCTGAACAGTAATTAGCATTTTCTCATCTTGTGTTCTTCTTACATGTTTGAAAGCTATTTCTCTAAATTAAATCCTTGTTTGAAAGTTGTATTTCACATAGAGGCAGGAAATTTCATTTTGCTAAATGGAAACCCCAAAGTTTAAGCATAGCACATAACTAAACCCCATAGGAATCAAGAGACTTGCCAAATACCTTCCTTCTTCATGAATTTCAGTACAGTTAAAACTCACTTGAGACCCTTAAGTCATGGAAAACCTGGAGTAACTGGCTTGCTTCCAGAGGAAAGAATTCACAGTGTAGGAAAGCCAGTTTGACATAGGTGGCTCACAGTTCTGATTTGAAAAGTTGCCCGAGGAAGCCTTCACAACAAAAGAAAGCCACAGCAGGCATGGCGGAATTCCTGATAAAGCTAGGAGAGGCTTGGGAAAATGATAGGGGGATGTTGTTTTGTAGCAATCATAGTAAAACATTTCTATCTTATTGGCTTTGAGGAGAGCCAGTCTAGGCAGAAACAAAACAAAACAAAAAAAAACAAAACAAAAAAAACTGAACCAAACTAAAACAACAACAACAACAAAATGAAACAAACAAAAACTATCACAAAGGAAAATCCCTTTTTCAATTTAGGACAGAAATAAAAATAAAAGCAAAAACAAAACAGCCTACACAATGCCATGAATTCTAGTTTCATCTTCAGGCTGTTTATCTGTAGCATTAAGAAGATGAATTTGATTAGTGTTTTCATGAGGCATTCTAAAGAGCAATGGTAGTGGGCATTTGATATAATGTGGTAGTTTTTATTAATTAAACAATGTTGTAAAATGCTAACTGAGCAAGAGTGAGCAGATTACTGTAGGCCGTATAGGACTTTTGTATATTTTTCTCTCCGAGAAAGGCATATATTATGCCTTTTCTATAAACTATTTGATCAAGACTTCTTTTTTTTATGATCCTGTCTTGGAACTACTGGTCTGTAGTACACATCCTGGCAAATGCTAGACTAAATAATTTTCAAGGGTCTTTCTAGTTTTCTCATTAAATGCTTCTGTTACATGCCCATCAATAAAGAAAGTTCCCCAGCATAGTATAACTTCACTCATTTAGAATTTACTAATTCTGGATCTTTGATAATTTCACTCAAAAAGTCTATATTAATAACGAATAAAATAAATTCAGGACCGTGACTAGAAAATGATTCTTAAATTGATTGTCACTTCAGTAATGTGAGCTTACCATTTTCTGGAATATATTATTTTGTTTGTTAGAATTTGTCATGACCTTGACTTTTCCTTGGTTTTCATTTTATTTTTATTTTATGTATATGGCTGTTTTGCTTGTATGTACGTCTGTGCATCAGATGCATGCAATGTCTGTGGAGGCCAGAAGAGGGCGTTGGATTCTGGGACTGAAATTACAGGTGGTTGTGAATCACCATGTGGGGTGCAGGTATGGAATCTGGGCCCTCTAGAGGAACAGCCATGGCTCCTAACCACTGAGCCACCTCTCCAGCTCAATTTTTTTTAATGATTCTTTTTTTTTTAAATGTTCATTAGTGTTTTGCCTTCATTTATGTTTGTGTGAGGGTGTCAGATCCTCTGGAACCGGAGTTATTACAGACTGTTATGAGCTGCTATGTGGGTGCTGGGAGTTGAGCCTGGGTTTTCGAAAGAGCAGCTTGTAGTCTTAACTTCGGAACCATCTCTCCAGTTCTTTTCATTGTTTTAATAGGAATAATCAATCATTGACTGAATTCCAATTTCGTGTTTTGTGTATGTACTTGCATAAATTTATGTGAGTATATATAGTTACATGACACTAGTCACTCATTGTTAATTGATGAGTTCTGCTTGAATTTGAGTATTCCACAGACAGGATTTAGAAAGAAAAAGTTAGCTTCCCTGTTTAACCTCTCCCTAGCCCATAACGTGAAAAACCATAAAAAAATAAAATAAAAGCCTTGTTTTCGTGCAGTATCGTGTGTGCTCAAAAATCTCTTGTATAAATTTGGAGTCAGGTTAGGAGTGTAGCTCAAAGGTAGAGCGCTCCACAGGAGGCCCAGATTCCTCCACTTGCTCCACAAATAGCCTGTCACGTCTCATGCGCCTTCTCATCCTAAACTAAAGAGGGAGCTCCAACAGGCATTGCAGTCACTTTAATATACAAATAAGTAAGTGTACAGTTTTGCCTCTGTGGCTTAGAAGGTGGAGTGGCTGAGAGAGAAAGTGATTGGTGTGAGGCTTGTGGTGGGAGGAGCTCTGGAGAGAACAAATTGCCTTCCCCAACAGCCAACTTCCTTCAGTTCCTCGCAGCTGTTCAGGTAAGCTGGAGCCTAGCATTCCTTCCGGGTAACTGGTGTACGGATCCTGGGTTGATGGGTCCCGTAAGACAGAGCTTCTCCGGCCCTTTTGGAAAGGGAGTAAAATGGGTTTGGGAGGTTTGACTTTATTTAGCTCATTTTACAGCCTAGAACAGATGTGGAGAAATTTACCAAATAAAATATTGAATGGAGCATACGTATATGTAGATTGTTTATCTAAAATTCAAACTAAATTAGGAGTCTTGTATTTTTATTTGATAAATTTAACATTCCCGGGTAGGATTCGAAGCATAAGCCTTAGCGGGGAAGAAATGGTACAAGCAGCTGGCGTTCTTTTTGTCCTGGCTTTCTAATTGCTGTAGTAGATGCTGAAGGGGGTGTCCAGACAAAGAAGGTAAAGGAGCTGAAGTGCAGTAGATTTCACTGCTGGGAAGAGACAGGTAGCCTTTTATATTGTTTCCTAACAAAGTCTATGTAGTATGTAACAGTTGTATGGCTGTGAGTGTATTTTGTTCCTTGTGGTAAGACACTAAGTTTTCCGTATTTAATGGCATTTTAAGTTCGCTGCCACCAGATGCCGAAAGCCAGATTCTTTGACTACTTACCATCAGAAGTGCTTCTGAATTTGATGATAGCTTGCCACCAATGTGTTTCTTTATATTGGGAGTTTAGTTTGATTTTGGCTATTTTAAAAATAGAAATGATTCATTCACAAGGAGTTTGTTATTGACTACGTATTCAGTTAATATTTTATCTAAAGTGAATAGAGGTATTCGATTAGAACAGGGGCAAAAATTTATGTTTAGTTGTGGGGAGGGGCAGCAGAAGTAGATTCTGGATATTGGTGAGGACAGCTTGCTTTGACTGTAGGTTTTTAACTGTTATTTACCATTTCAAAAATTTCAGTGAAAATATTCAAGCTCATTATTATTCGAAAATAAAAATCTTTAATGTGAACTAAATTGAACTTGGGTGGAATGTATTTCTTAAAAGTTGGTATATACAGTAGAGAGCCACAAAAAGGCACATGCTGTGATTTTCCTAAAGCCATGTATTCCACCTTTGTCTACATAGCTTAGGGGCATTTGACCTACAGCATACTCTGAGCAATTCTGGGTAGGGGTGGGGCAGGTAGAGAAGCACTTTGTTGTTAACTGACTCTAGAAATACAGAGTTCCCCTTGGGCAGGCCCAGGTGCTGATTAGATATGGATCATTGACTGGATTTTGTTGTTGCTCATACAGTGCAGGCCTATATTCTAGGGGATCTTGAGTCTCTTGGGATTAGAACTAGGCATCATGTCTGTGCGTAGTGAATTCATGTGACTTCTGGTTCAGTCATACTAAATTACTAGAATGTTTCAACCATGATGGTCATACATTCCTCAGAGTTCATAATCATAGCAGAAAACTTACTGACTAGCCATTTTGTAGACCTTGATAAAATAATAGTTTATTAAGAAAATTCAATTAAGAGTCGTCTCAGTCACGTGTTCACTATTGTCCTGTTTCTTGAGGAAGAAGGATCTCTTGAAAGAAAACAGAAAGGGGATAGAGGAGAAGGTTTAAATGTGATACTCTATAAAATTGTCCTCCCAGAGTTTACCAAACCTGTATGGCAACTACTCACCAGGCGCTCACCCCTGGGGGATTCAAAGATCAGAAAGATAGAATTCTTCTCTGAGATAGACTCCAAGTCTGGTAGAGGAGAGAGGCATGCAAACAATTAATTGATATATTTAGTAAATGCTAGGGCAGAGCTGAGTATACAGTTGGAGGCACAAAAGTGGAAGAGATGAGGGATCATGGGTTGGAGAGAAGACTTCAGGAACAAACTTTGCAAAAACAGTTATTTGAATAGACTCGATATTGGGTAGGGCGAATGTGTAAATTTGGGTTTTGTGCTTACTAAGCTGCTTGTGAATTAGGACAAATCCCTTCACCCGTTTGGCCTTCACTTTCTTTCTTTGTCAGATAGGGGTGCACAGGATGTTCCTTTAAGTCTAAAATGTTTCAGTTCTCAGAACCAAATTATCTTAGTGGGCTCTACTAGAACAACAGACAATTGCTGAACCTAATCCTCCCTTTATGCTTTGGAGGTCAAAAGATACAAAGCTCGCTTGAAGAAGATAGGCCAGAAAATTCTACTCTCTTCCCAGAGTCTTTCCTATTCAGATGTGATAGCTGTTTCATGATTGCCCTGAGAAATGGGGCTTTGGATTGTCTCAAGAAAACGGGATTCTAAAATAGTATAAAGAAAATATGTTGACGGTTTATGTTCTTTAAAACTTTCTTTTCCAGGTAGCTTACAGCATCTCAAATTAATAGTAAAGTTGGTAAGCAACATGTTAAGAATGATACATCAATACTGCTTGGTTTCAATAGGTCTGTGATGGTTGCAGGAAGACATCCTAGTGCCTGGGAAGTATAAATTCTCTATTTACTTCTGCATCCTCTGAGAAGCAGGGTCTATGAGCATACAGATGTTATAGTGTTACATCACAGATCAGGATTTTTTTTCCTTCACTTAAAACAGAAGAACTTCTTGAACAAATCATCTATGTGATGTGTTTAACGTTTATTTTTTTTAGCTGCTGATAGCACAGGTCAATAAGATTGTGTCTTTGAAAAGGTAATTCAGGTATAATTGTATTTGAGAGAGGTTATTTTCATCTACCACCATCCGTTACCCCAAACGTATATGAAGAAGCAAGTTATTCCGCAAACAGCTGTTTTTGTTAAAGATACAGTAACTGACAGAAGGTAGTTTTCAGCTTCCTACGGTCCTTTTCATATTTTGATAGATGGCAGGTCTTTCTCATGAACATAAAAAGTACTTTTCATAGGTTTTTTTTTTCCTACCAAGTGCATAGTGTTCTGTTAGCTGACAGAACTCTCATAACTCCCAAGACTTAGGTAGGATTTGAATCATTACAATGCTACTTTTCTTTCTCGGTTAAAGGCTTTCTATTCACTCGTGAAAGCCTAACGGTACAGAAAAGGCAATAGATTGAATTTTGGAGGTTTTATAAATGCTCTGCAAGTTTCTCCTTTGTCTGTTATCAACTTTTGGATGCGGATGTGATTCACAGATGTCATCAGCCATTCCTTGGCCCTGCTGCTTTTTGGTTGCATTTTCCAAGACAGAGGTGGGGGAAGAGGGAACTGGAAGATTCATCAGTGTGGGAGCACTTATTTCAGCAGAGAACTACTTTCCTTCTAGAATCATTGTGCTAGTTGCTTAGCTTAATGACATAATGACTAGCAAGTGAGAATGACATGTTTTTAAGGCCAAAAGAAAGTAGGAAAAGAGGGAGATTGAGGCAAGCATAAATGAGCTCACTCTTTAATCCCCTTATTTAAAAAAAAAAAGGTTTCTGTGCATGGTTAAGGGCTAAAGGACATTTATTTACATGTCTTGGCCAGCCTTAGCTGCAGTTTTTATTATAAAGTCTCTTAAGCCAAAGGATGTTGTCTCCTAACATTTGCGAAGTCCTTCAGGACATGATCTAATACTCACCGTATTAACACATGACAACTCTGACCCTCTCAGTCTAGATAAGAATATACAGGGCTTGAGACACCATTGACTTGGCTGCGGAAAATGAGGGGCTGTGTTTTCAGTACTGGGTTATTATGGATCTATTGTAGAAGTATATCCATGGGAACCTTTCTAATCTGTAGTCATTTTTTCCCAGAGGGCAGCAGCAGACTTTGGGGGAAGTCCCCTCCCCATCCACATCTTATCCTATCCATACATGCTTTATCAAAGTCGTTTTACTACTAAGAATGAAAAACAAGAGTAACCAAATGTCAAAAAATCTACATTTATATCCCCCATCAAACCGATTAAAATATTAAAGCCTGTAACTAAATTTGGGGTTCTTGCAGAATGAGTCTTCTCTAGAGGTTTATTGTCACCAAGTGTCCTGCATACAAACATATTACCCTGAGTTCTGAAGTGAGTTTTGAAAAATACATGAGAGTCTTGGTATTTCTTTGTACCGTTGTATTCCACAGATAACATAAATATTAAATTACATGGTCTCTTCATCTGTTGTTTTGATTTAAAAATGTAGATTTGTATTTTATAAACTTTCTGTGACACAGGCAGCTGTCTCCAGTAAGGTAGTATTGCTATGCATTTGCATTATTATAGAATTTAATTATGGATTCTGTCATTCAAAAAAGAATGCTTTATAAATCAAGTAAAATCTCATAACTAAAACGAATAAGATTTTTTTTTTTTACTTTCATGATGCCTCATATCCCATACTTTGGTTTTATGTAATTTTTAACACTGCAGATTTTTTTCTATTTCTGTGTACTGTTTTGCTTTGTAAAAAGAAAATCTCATTAGTTTCTGAAAAAAAAAAAGAAGTTTAAGGAAAGTTATTATTTGTAATGGACAATTATGTAAATTCATCAAGATATGTTAAAAAAATTTCTCTCTGGACTGGCAGAAAATCTGACAGATACACTGTGCTTCTTTTCTTCCTTTGTTCTTTCCATTTCTTATATTACAGTAAATATAAATGATGTTAAAATTCTATAATTTTAAGCAAATGCTAAGATTCCAATCAGTCCTCTTTCTTTCCCTTTAAAAGACACTCTGTTATTTGCAATTCTGAATAGAAAAAATGTATTTATATGTTTTTTTCTCTTTTGCAGAGGGGTTACAAATCATATTCCATAGTTGGATAATACTAATTGTCTTAAGTTATTTAGGCTTTGCAATGCTGGGCAATCCTTCTCAGCAGATGCCTGATTTCTTTTCCTCACTGCTGCTATGTGACTGCCCCAAACCATAGGAATTGATGCAATGTCCCTGAATGGGAGCATGCAGCAAGATGAAAGATAGGCAAGGGTCCAAAATAAGGTATTTGCACCTGGCTAGAATGCAGGAGCCCCAAATGCAGCTGCAGCTGCTGATGGAGAGGACTGCAATTCAGACGAGAGGTTAGAGATAGATCAAGACTTAAGATCTGGACAATTACAGGGCTGCTTGCAACTTTGGAACATTCCATTTCTCTGGGGAAATGAGATGAGAGAAGAACAGGATTTAGGTCTGAGCCTTGGGGAAATCTTTGCTGCTGGGGTCTGGAAAGAGCAGAAGTGTAATCAGGAACTGCCATGCCATGGTGGAAGTCACCAAATGTTATGCATCTTCTACACTGGATTTTTGAGCCAAATAACCTTAGTTTTGTTCCTGGAGGATGAAGGGTCTAGGCACTATAATCCTCATGACTGTGTTAGCCTTTACAGGAGATATAATAGATGTAAAACGATGTTTATGGTTTTCAAGGAAGAGACCCCTGAGATTGGATTTTAATGTGGGTAAAAATCATCTTACAGACCTTATTTGAGTTGAAATTGTATAGTTTTTCCTAAGCTATTTGTGTGAGTTCAGGAGAATCAGCTTAATAACATTTCTAACTTTTATTTATAATTGCTTCTTTTTCCAGAAGTTATGAACAAAATTTAAATATATTTGAAGTGAGGTTATTATTAGATTTTATAAATTATTTTAATTTGATTAGAAATAAATTTACCAGTGGAAGAAACAAAAGAGCAAATGATAGAAAACAGTAAGTGTACTTTCAATTTTTCACACTGTGTTTTAGGTCATGCTCTACCTTATGAATATGTGCAATGGTCATGCAAGTAAATTTTATATACATCTATAGTGGAATTGTTAGTGAAGACTCTACAAGAAAAGAGCGGTTACAATGCATTCAAGTTTGCCTTATCTGCAGCTTGGTAAACATTTTGAAGCACATGCCATGTTTCTCAGTGAAATTGTAGGAATGACTTCATAGAAAGATACCGAAATAAGTTAATGTATTTATTATTTGTGCCTTGCATAGAAGTAAAACATGCATTGATGTGTAAAATGAAAACTCTTGCTTGGTGAACTAACTCTCTTTTCTCCTGGGAATTCAAGTGGCTTAGCAACTTACATTCTTAGTCCAAAATAAAAAGATTCTACTTTTTTTTCATTCTTCATCTTCCTCCTCTTTCATGCACTGTAAAAAAAAATCAACATCTGTGGGAAAATGTTTTACTTGCAGTTGCACTTATCTTAGAAAGATTAGGGTGGATTTAGTAAACCAAACAGGATAGCTGTTGGTTGCTTTCTGTCAGGTTCATAGTTGAATATAGTGGTAGGTCATATTAAGACCTTACAATAAACAACTTGTCCAGTGACACTCTTTGATACTACATAACCAGCAGCTGAGTCATGATTTAGGTGACATAAAAGGCATGTGGGATTTTGCTTTTGCTTTTTTTTTTTTTTTGAAACAGGCCCTACTGTGTAGCCTAAGTTAGCCTCAAACTCATGGCAGTCCTCCTGCCTCCATCTCCACAATACAGGGATTAAAGACATGAGCCACTATGCATGGTTCAGTGGAATTTAAATATTTTCTTCTTTGAAATGCTTAAACTATGAATTAAAAAGAAATGATTGGAATCCAAGCATACTTTAGTATCTAAAAAATCTAAGGACTTTGCAGCTGGAACCTCAAGAGCAACGTGACTGCCAGGCATACAGATTTTTTCTCAGATTCTTAAAACCTCATTGGATTTGAGGATATTTTTCACATCATAAGGCTTTGAAGAAAAAGAAAGCCTTGGAGCCTAGAATGTACCAGGTAGTAGAGTTCAGAAGTTATATTTTTGTTTGTGATTCCTAAATATCTTTCCTGAATTTCCTTAATTACTTATATATGTGGATCCACATCCCAGTCTTAAACTTATGACTTTTGCATCTCTTGTTGAAAGAATATTATTTAACTTCATAATTTCTACCTACATTGTATGACATACATTTCCTAATATTTATTTTATGTTCTAAACACAATATGATTTATTATCAAAGAAGAGCAAAACAGACTACTAAGAAAGTTCTGGAATAAGATCAACTAGGTTTATTTTTTTATTTTTTATTAATTACACTTTATTCACTTTGTATCCCCCCATAAGCCCCTCCCTCCTCCCCTCCCAACCCTACCCTCCCTCCCCCTTCTTCATGCATGCCCCTCCCAAAGTCCACTGATAGGGGAGGTCCTCTTCTCCTTCCTTTTGATCTTAGTCTATCAGATCACATCTGGAGTGGCTGCATTGTCATCTTCTGTGGCCTAGTAAGGCTGCTCCCCCCTCAGGGGGAGGTGAGAACTCTCTGTAGAGGAATATCGAATGGCAGAGAAACACTTATAGAAATGCTCAACCTCATTAGCCATTAGGGAAATGCAAATCAAAACGACCCTGAGATTTCACCTTACACACATCAGAATTATTTATTTTTTTTATAAATTACAGTTTGTTCACTTTGTATCCCAGCTGTACCCCCTCCCTTGTACCCTCTCAATCCCACGCTCTCTCCCTCACCTTCTCCCATGCCCCTCCTAAAGTCCACTGGTAGGGGAGGTCCTCCTCACCTTCCTTCTGACCCTAGCCTATCAGTTCTCATCAGGACTGTCTTCCTCTGTGGCATGGTAAGGCTGCTCCTCCATCATGGAGAGGTGATCAAAGATCCAGCCACTGAGTTCATGTCAGAGACAGTTCCTGTTCCAATTACTAGGGAACCCAGTTGAAGACTGTGCTACCTTAAGCTACATCTAAGCAGGGGCTCTAGGTTATCTCCATGCATGGTTCTTGGTTGGAGAATCAGTCTCAGAAAAGGCCCGTGGGCCCAGATTTTTTTGTTCTGTTGCTCTCCTTGTGGAGCTCCTGTCCCCTCCAGGTCTTTATATCTCCCCATTCTTTCATAAGTTTCCCTACATTCTGCCCTATGTTTGCCTATGAGTCTCAGCATCTGCTTTGATACTTTGCTGGGTAGAATCTTTCAGAGGTCCTCTGTAGTAGGCCCCTGTCCTATTCCCTGTTTTCTCCCTCATCCCATGTCCACCCCATATGCCTTTCTGAGTGAAGATTGATCATCTTATCCAGGGTCCTCCTTCTTGCTTAGCTTAATTAGGTGTACAGATTTTAGTATTTTTATATTATATGTCTAACAACCACTTATAAGTGAGTATATACCATGTGTGTCTTTCTTCTGGGATTCCTCACTCAGGATGATCTTTTCTAGGTCCCACCATTTTCATGATTTCCTTGTTTTAATTGCTGAGTAGTATTCCATTGTGTAAATGTTCCACAATTTCTGTATCCATTCCTCAGTTGAGGAACATCTGGGTTGTGTCCAGATTCTGGTTATTACAAATAAAGCTTCTATGAACATACTTGAGTAAATGTCTTTGTTGTATACTTGAGCCTCTTTTGGGTATATGCCTAGGAGTGTTATAGCTGGATCTGGAGGAAGCACTATTCCTAGTTGTCTGAGGAAGTGCCAGATTGCTTTCCAGAGTGGTTGTACAAGTTTACATTCCCGCCAACAGTGGAGGAAGGTTCCCCTTTCTCCACAACCTCTCCAGAGTTGTCACTTGAGTTTTTGATCTTAGCCATTCTGATGGGTGTAAGGTGAAATCTCAGGGTCGTTTTGCTTTGCATTTCCCTGATGACTAAGGATGTTGAGCATTTTTTTTAAGTGTTTCTGTGCCATTTGATATTCTTCTATTGAAAATTTTCTGTTTAGCTCTATACCCCATTTTTAATTAGATTACTTGATTTGTTGCTTTTTAATTTCTTGAGTTATTTATATATTCTGGATATTAGCCCTCTGTCACATATAGGGTTGGTGAAGACCCTTTCCCAATCTGGGGCCTATAGTTTTGTTCTAATGACAGTGTCCTTTCCTTTACAGAAGCTTTTCAGTTTCATGAGGTCCCATTTATTGATTGTTGCTCTTAGAGCCTGTGCTGTTGATGTTCGGTTCAGGAAGTTGTCTCCTGTACCAATGAGTTCTAGGCTCTTCCCCACTTTTTCTTCTAACCAATTTAGAGTATCTGGTTTTATGTTGAGGTCTGTGATCCACTTGGACTTTAGTTTGTGCAGCATGCTAAATATGGATCTATTTGCATTTTTCTACATGTAGACATCCAGTTAGACCAGCACCATTTGTTGAAGATGCTGTCTTTTTTCCATTGTATGGTTTTGGCTTCCTTGTCAAAAATCAAGTATCCATAGGTGTGTAGTTCTATTTTTGGGTCTTCTATTTGATTCCATCGATTCAATGCAGTTCTTTTTAAGTGGTTACATCCACATGTGCAAGGCACTTCATGTCTCCTAGTCTCAGTTTCTTCTGTTGGGAGATGAAGATGAGAAGAGGATCTATTTTACAGGGCTGTCAGGAAAAGAACATGGCTAGCCCTTGTGATTGTGGGCTCCTAAAAGCTCAGCATCTCAGAATTTTAGAAATACTAAATAAAATTTTGTCTAAATTTTACTACTAGGGTCGGTGCATTCGCGAGAACTGCAAGTACCTACACCCTCCGCCACACTTAAAGTCGCAGCTGGAAATTAATGGGAGAAACAATCTGATTCAACAGAAGACTGCCGCAGCCATGTTCGC
Organism: Meriones unguiculatus; assembly: GCF_030254825.1. Taxonomy (NCBI): domain Eukaryota; kingdom Metazoa; phylum Chordata; class Mammalia; order Rodentia; family Muridae; genus Meriones; species Meriones unguiculatus. Next base: position 122,307,630 of record NC_083369.1, read on the forward strand.
CCAGCAGATGCAGCTTATGCTCCAAAATGCCCAGATGTCATCCCTTGTAAGTGCATGTGTGATATCCTAGCTGCTGTATGACTCTTCTAGTACAAGCTGCTCTTGCATACCAGCTCCATGTCTTTTGTCAAAGCCTATATGCTGACATTGAGATAACTGGGCAGGGCCTTTTTAAAGTGTGGTACTACAAGATTTAGGGCAGTGTTTTGTGTGCTGATTACCAATCCAGAGCTGTTCCTATGAAGAAAGCAATCACATGTGTTGGATTAAAAACCTGGCTGCATTTGTATAGGGTGTGAGTTTCTAAAAGTACATTAAATGAAAAGGAGCTTTGTAAAGATGAGGAGGAGATGAGCTTTGTGAAGTTTATTGCACAGAAACCTTTGACCTGTAGAACATTAATTCAAACAAAGTTTTATGTATTTGGTAATTTTGTTGTTTGTTGCTGTGTTGTTGGTTTTGAAGTGAAGCTGCATTATGGTCTCAAAACATGACATCCTCCTGCCTCAGCCTCTCAAACACTGGAATTTATAAGCATGTGCCACAATGCCTGGATTTGTGATTGCTTTTAAATAAACTTTCTTTTAAAATAATTTTAGATTTAGAAAAAGTTCAAAAGTATAAGAAAGAGTTATTGTTTTATTTTTTTAATTTTTGCCCAGTCTTCTTTCTTTTTTATTTTTTTGTGAGGTAAGAGGGATTTGAACATAGTAGGTAGGAGCTCTAGTTCTGGGCTGTACAGCTAACCTTAAAACTTGAGTTTTTATCAATGGGTGTAATGAAATCTAAGGGCTTGTGCATGCTCTACAAGCATACTACTACTGGGCTGTATTTCCCTTATACACAGATAGTATTTTTATTATATATACCCTATGTTTTATTCATATTTCATTAACCTTTTCCCTTTATGTGCTCTTTATTTCAGTGTCTAATCTAGAGTAGCATGATGCATTTATTTAATTGTTCATTTTCTGTCCTGTGGTCATTTCTGTCTGTTATCATTTCTCAGTTGTTTCATATTTCCTATGAGCTCTACCTTTAAGAAGTGCCCTATCTATTCATATTATGCTTTTAAGAATTAATCTTGTCCTGACACCTTAAAATATAAAGTTTTGTCTTTGTCAAGCACCTCATAGGAGAAATTGAAAATTGTCGCCACTCTGCTACGGTTTTTCGCATCTCCAATCTAACTCAGTGGTTTCTCATTCAAATTCCATCTAGCATGCTTCCTTTAAACCATTAACAAGACCAATTTGAAAGGACTGTGCTTCTTTTGTTACTCATTCATCAGTGACTATGCCTGAAAATTGATAGTTATCCATGGCATTTAGATGAAGTAAAAATATGGGAGTGGGACAGTCTGCCCTCAGTAAAGCTCATTAGAGAAAGGATTCTGGAGGCCCCACACATTGCCACATGCCTGTAATTCCAGCACTAGAGGAGGCAGAGGCAGGGGGATCTCTGTGAATTCAAGGCCAGCCTGGTCTACAAAGTGAGTCCAGGACAACCAAGGCTATACAGAGAAACATTGTCTTGACCCCCCCTCAACAAAAACAAACCCAATACCCCAAAAATATGGATTCTGAGATTTTAAGAAGCAGCATGTAAATATAACCTTCTGTCTAGTATATCTGTGAACATAAGCCCAGACATTGGAGGCTATTGAATACTTGATGTTTTTCTTCATGATGTTTCCAGACTATCTGGAGAGATTAAAATAAGAGAGATTTCATGTTCTGCACTATTAGTTTGCCAAATATATTTGCCTTCAAAGTTAGTGCTGATAATTATATTGATCAATTAATCCTCATGTAACCAATGAGGTCCTTAAAGCTAATTTGACCTTCAATAACACTTCACATGGACAAAGTCTTTCTTGAACGCCTCTGGGCTTTTGAATGCTGAAGGATCACAGTTCCTCCCTGTTCACCCATCTGGGAAGAAGCTGGGAATAAAGTTCAGTGAAAAGTAGATATGTTTGTTGAATCCAGAAAATGTAAGTACATGATAATAAACCAAAGCATTTTTTACTGTTTCCACCTTATTGTGCTTTAATTGACAAAATGTATATACTTCGGGTATAAATGTGATGATTCATTCATATAATACATATATACTTCTTTTATAAAATGAGACAGCATGGATTAACCTAAAGGATATAATGCCATTTGGAACAGATCAGATTGAGAATGACAAATACTGCATGGTTTCACTTATATGTAGAATCTCAAAAATGTTGAGCTCATAGGAACAGAGAATAGATTGATTATTGCTAGAGTCTTCAGATGAGGTCAAAGTTTGACTATGACAAAGAAGTATTTAATTCACCATTGTTATTCTCAGACTCTTATGGGAATGAGCAAGGAATGCAGCAAGATTTTACTAACCCTTGAGCCCAGCATATCCTATAGTGGCAGAGCAGATATTTTTTTAAAGGTTGTGGTACAGCCTCAGAGCACCAGTGTGATGCCTTGTTTCCTGGAACCAGAAAGCCAGGTATAGGGTGAATTAGGGGGAAGAAAGAAAGACAACTATGTTCTTTCTATTCAGCCTGTGAGACCCTTTCTGTTTCAACTCTTCACTCCTTCATATAGAAATGATTACAGTGGCATATACTGGGAAAATAGGGGGTGGTACTTTAAAAGAAATGAGTAAGAGGACATTCATTGAGTTTTGAAAGTTCTTCAATTGTGCTTTCTAATTTGCTTCTCCATGAGTTTCATAATAGGTTATATTTCCCCTTTTTCTTCAGTAAAGATAATTTCAGATCTCAGGCTTAAGATAATTCATATGACTCACCAGAGTACAATTTATTTTATGACATGTTACAATATATAAGAATTATATAGAAGACCCATGAGGAACAATTAGAAATTGTTTTCTCCCTCATATTGTTTAGTGATAGCTGTTCTGATGTGATAAATTAATATAGATTAATTTCTGTGTCTATTATATATACAAAAATCTAATCTTCAAATGGTTGATATGCTCCTCCTCTACGGTTTAGGAAGTTGCTTTGTAGATATGTTGTAAATGAGTTGTAAATGTGCAGTTTTAAGTGAAATTTATCAGTCTCATCTGGAAGAAATATCTTTAATATGAATCCCGATCTCAATATTACAAAGGTAATGTATGATTTTGCTTAATTTTGGTGGTACAGACTCTTCCTATAAACAGTTCTCTTTCTCTCTTTTAATCACTCCCTTACTACTAATTTGATACTTATCCTTAGAACACATTTTGTTTAAAATTTTCTCATCTTGTGTTTGTGTGATAGCACCTTAATAACCATTTGTACCGCTGGCTTGAACTTTAGGTCTTTCCACAAAGCATATTTTGATTTGTTTCTAGGATACCAGAAAAGTGCTTCTGCCTTTGAAAATTGAATATAGCTTGCTTATTATAAGCCCCTAGATAAAGGGAATGTCAACTTACAAAGAATGAGAGTGAGAGAATAGATTCTGTTCAGTATAACTGAACAATGAATAAAAACCACACCTAGACAATTTAGGTGGAATGCTTGCTATACCAGGTGAGTTTGTTCACTGTTTAACAGGTCTGTACTGACATTCTATACTGTAAAGATCTACCTTCGAAAGCTTTTTGTTGGCTTTATTAAGAAAGTTTAGCAGGTGGAGCAAACAGTGTGGCTCCCTAGCATTTCCCAATGAGTTTGAGAAGCCATTGTTCTGATGCTCAGACTCCATTTGTATTGTCAGAAGGTAAGAGAATACTGTAGAAGACAGTAGTAGGCCTACTGGAAAACTCTCAAACAAAGCAAAATTTTAAAAAAAGATTCAGCTTCACAATGAAGATTTTTACTCATAGGAAAGGAGTGCAGATGATGCATATACATATAAAGTAAATTTAATGATATATAATACTATAAACATTTTCTTTAGATATGCTGTATACCTGGACCTATATCAGGAATTTCCTTTACTTCTTCTTGGAAGAAGTAGTAATTGAAATAAAAGCAGATCTTGACATACAGGTGACCTTGACCTAGTGAAGTATAGTCACCTGATGATTAATGTAGAGGGTGTTGGCTCAGCACATCTGAGGTCCCATTGCAGTGTGCCAGGCTCTCTGGCTCTGGCTCTTCCATATGCTTTCCATGGCTTTCACTGTGACTAAGTTAAGGAGTCCAAAACACAAATGCTATAACTAGTCCATGGTTTACCTTCATCTTGGGTATCTCAGATTGAGTCTGTTGTGACCCATGCCCAACATTTTAAGTCATAGTTATATGTAATACATATATATTTCTCTAAAACAATATTGTGTGTTAATGTAATAAGAAGCAGGTTTTGTAGCCTTTCAGGAACAGGCAAAAAAAAAATTTGAAAGTTGAAAGATAAAGCGGGATGTACTAATTAACTCTGTCCTAGTAATTGTGGACTCCAATATTTTCACTGTTTATCCTCTTAATGTTTTAGAACAGTTTTAAGTAAGTGGAAATAAAATTGGAGAATATTTATTTATTTTTCAATTTTTGAAAATCAGTAGTTAAATAACTAACAATTTGAACATAAGAAAAATCCCCATTTTGAAATCTTATATTAGAGTTACAACTTTGTACTTGATATAAACTCTCTTTATCTACTAATAGGTTGATGCTATAAAAAGTAGTTATTGACATGGTCCTTTTATAAAAATCTCTATGACAGGATGAGCCAGATATTTTCTGAATTGACTGGAAAATGAAACTAGGTCCATTTAGCACCAGAACAAACTTTTACTAAACTAGAGCCAATGAGGGCCTTCCCTAAATGCTGTAATACTGAAGACATAAATACTCAGATCCACAATTGGATACTATGTAGTTTGTTGTAGGACTTAATGACAAATGTGTAATCATAAATGGCAGCCAGACCAGTTAGAACCCTGAGATTTGATTCAGAGGAAACAATATACATATTGGTTAAGTGAATAATTTTAGTCTAGGAGGAATATATGTAGTTTATCATAAACCAGTACCAAAAATCCTAGCATATTCCTACTGCCAGGTCCAACTTGTAAATTGTTTTATCTAGTTATATTTTGCTAAGAAACTATACACAAAAAATCTAGTGATGACTCTAAGGATATTATGATGATCTTGATTCAAAATGGCTTTGATCATGTCGTGTCAAGCTGAATCCAAACATCCAACAGAACTCAGATTTGAATACACACACACACATACCCACACCACATTTATAACTAGAATTTGTAGGAAGGATGATTAAATGTAATAAGGAAAATAACAGCAAAGTATAAACATTATATATAATGCTATCTAATGTCTTAATGAAACCCAATATTTTGTGCAATAATTAAAATCTAACAAAACATTAAGTAAAAGGAGTTACAATATATTTTAAGGAAGGTTCTGCAGTTTAGTACTTAGTTTTCCATTTTGACATGGTAACATTAAGTATTTTATAAAATGATATTTTTGCAAAATTTTCAAGCCACTAAACAATAGTTATTATGCACTTAAGTTCAATGTGACATAAGATAATTATGATTGTTCTTAATTGTTCTTAATGTTAGGTGCCACAGTGAAGTTGAGCAAATCACATCATGAGCATTCCAGAGTGCTACTATGATTTAACTGCATTTTCTAGACAAAAAACAATAATTGTGTTATTTGTTGATTCAACTTTGTTTTCAGAGGTAGATTTAGCATTGAAACTAATTAAGGATAAAAGCTTCTCATTTGCATAGCTTTCTTCAAGTGTCCTTAGAGGAGCTCTAGCAGTTCCATCAAAAGGTGTGGGGATTTGTATGCCCACCTCTCTCACTACATAGTCTACAGAGCCTAGACTCACTCTGCTAGCAAATTATTGATCCAAAGTATTTGTTTAGGTCCTTCTTTGTCACCTTTTATGTTATGTACCTTAAAACTCCTTTATATTAAAATGAAATTTATATCAAATAACAGCAGGTTTACTGCTATACCTCAACTGTGAGTAAGCAGGCAATATGAATGAGATATGCTCCTTTAAAAAGTTGAATGAAAATGCTACGTTTTTGTTACCCAGCAGAAGTGCTTATGCATTGTATTGTTTGCAGTATCCAGTTTCTTTGATAGTAACATATCACAACATCCTTCCTTCCTCCTCGTAGTATTCTCATGAGATAAATTAGAGGTAATCTGGCTGTGGCCTGTTCTGCCTCCTCCTCTGCAGCTAGTTAGCTTAGTTTGTCACAGCTTGAGACCACATGGCCTCCTGGTTTCACTACTCTGCTCATAATTTAAGCTATGAACAAACTACCTCGAGCTTGTTTGCTGTTGATCACAAGTGAATTGAAAGGTAGTGGATCGAGACGGGAGGGGAGGTGGTGCTAGGGAACTGGGAGGAGCAGAGGAGGGGAAACTGGTTTGGGATGTACTGTGTGAGAGAAAAATGAATTTAAAATGAAAGGCAGTATTTTGGAGGGTGCTACAATATCTTTTCTCCTTGATAGAAATTAAACAAAGCAACTTGACAGTATCATTTACAAATAATGTTTATTTTTTGTCAAAATTAATGTCTTGCATAGTTGAATATGGTTTAGAAGTGTTCCACTGAGAGGACTTCCAGGAGACCATGTGTGGAAAACTATGTTTGTCCTGGTAATTTTAAGTGTGTAACACTAAGTTCTTAGCTTTCCTTTAAGGGATGACTCAATATTAATTTAAGTTCTTCATGTACTCTTTTAATTTAAATATCCAGTAGATACTAGTTGCATTAGTAAGGTACTAATCTCCTAGAAATACAGTTTGTAGTGAGAAGTTGTGTGTTTTACCATATGATCTCATTCATATATGGAGCCACTGAAGCCATTCTCATAGAAGTAGAGAACAGAGTCGTTTTTACCAGGAGTGGCAATAAAGGGAACTGATGAGGAGAGGGGTAAAGCAGAAAAAAAATGTTACAGTGCTGGAAGGAATGATATTTGTATGTATTATATACACGAAGTGCATACTATCACACAATTGTACAATTCATGCCATGAACTGTATCTTTAAAATAGTTTTCATTTTCTTACTGGAATATTAAATTTAATTGAATGTCATTACCACATGGTAATCACCACCAAATAATTTTTAGATCCATTCTTGCTCATTCCTTAGAATAGTCAAAATTGCCTTGCTTACGAACTTGCCTACAGAAGTACTCATTTGCTTTTTTCCTATGCTAATCTGAGTTTGGGTTTTGTTTTGTTTTGTTTTTTTCCAGCCTCACTTATTATTATTATTATTATTATTATTAATTACACTTTATTCATTCTGCATCCCCCCATAAGCTCCTCCCTCCTCCCCTCCCAATCCCACCCTCCCTCCTCCCTCTGCATGCATGCCCCTCCCCAAGTCCACTGATAGTGGAGGTTCTCCTCTCCTTTCTGATCTTAGTCTATCAGTTCACATCAGAAGTGGCTGCATTGTCCTCTACTGTAGTTTCTAGCTCTCTATTGCAGGTTCTCCTTCCACTATTAAGGGCATATCTGAACTGTGGTTTGTGCCCTCATTTGTGCACCTCTTTACCCCTTATGCTTACAGTAGTCTACCAATCATTTGTCTACCTAACTACCTTTAGTGTTCCTTTTTACACAAAAACATCGATAATTACTAAGGTCAGAAAAGTCAGGTGTAATTGAGGACAGTTATTTACTTTTGAACCTTGAACTTTTTTTCCTTAGCTCTCCCAAGGGCCAGGGTGGCTTAGTATTACCAACTATTATGAGTATATAAACACTACCATCAGTTTTTGTTTGTTTATAAAGTTACCTCATAATTGTTGAGGTAGCATTTAACCAGTCTGCAGATTATATGAGCTTTCTGTAGCCTGTCTTTTGACTGCTTCTGGCCCTAGAGAACAACACTCAGTAGGTGACAAAGTAAAAACTATGAAACACAGGCTATACAGCTGTGTTTTATGTGAACAGTTAATAAAGTTGGATGGAAACTAAAACTGTACATTTCATTGTTCTTCAGATTTTTCTGACAGAAATAAGCCCATTAATGATGAAAGGACATAATACTTTTATAAAACATAAATGTCTTCACATGAAAACAGTAAAGGGAAGGTAGTATGAGTGGTATTAAAATTGACTCAACAAATTGCTAACAAGTGTTTACCTTTAAGTAAAAGAAAATGCTGTCTTCTGCCTCTAGATAGAAGCTCAGAAACGGAAGACTGCAGTTATTCCGTGGTGTCCAGGCCATGATGTCTTTTTTATCATTTAAAATCTTTTGTATTCATCTATAATTGTAACTGACGTTGGATATTATTAAGAACAAGGAGTTCTATTTTGTAAGAGGAACAAAGCAACGGATTTGACGTAACATTTAATTTCCATTTCTTTATAATAACTTGATGAATAATTCATTTTAAGTAATAGATTGGTGTCCCAAAAATGTTTATACACTAGACACATGTACTTGAGGCATAACTTTTGCTATTTTCTTAATTTTAAATTGAAACGTATTTAGCTACCTATTTGAAGTACACTTCAATAGTTTTATATATGCACAGAATGTGAAATGCTAATTGGTGTAATTAGCATTTTCATCTCATTGCTTTTTGGTTCCATGTATTGGGAACCTTAGGAGTATCAAAATTTGTGTTGGACTGTTACTCAAATTATTATATGAAATAAACACCTATACTAACAGGTTTATTTCCCCACTTTTCACAATAGCTAAGATAGGAAATCAACCAAGATCATTAGCAAGTAACTGGTTAAGGGACCAGAATTTTTATTGAATTGCTTTACTATTCAAAAGGTGTTTCAGAGTCCTTTAAGAAAAATATTTGCCGAGTTCTTAAAATTTTACCTTGGTAGGTTTTCAACTATTGTCTCCCCATAGTTAATGACTGAGTAGCATCTATAAACATATCTGTGTATGTTTATACATGTATGTATATGTATGTATATATATATATATGAGAATTCTTCTGTTTAAGGAAAATTAAATGTCCATAATTTTTTGTAGTACAAGTCTACAAAGGAACACAGTGAAATCAGTGAATAGACATTAAAATAAAATGTAATTATGGTAATTTCCCTGTTTTAGCAAATATTATTCTTTTTAATATTTTAAACATTTAAAATGTGAAAAGCAAGTTGTTGTTCATACAAAAATAGGAACAGGTCACATCTGGCTTGGGGATCTTGATTTGTGGATCGTTATTCTCCTGGGCTTGTCCAACCTTTTGCCATGTGACAAGACATTGTCACCTACAAAATTTATGTTTGAGAACTGTAAAATCCAGCCAGTCCTGATGAGATCTGATAGACTAGGGTCAGATGGAAGGGGAGGAGGACCTCCCCTATCATTGGACTGGGGGAGGGGCATAGGAGAAGAAGAGGCATGGAGGGTGGGATTAGGAGGGGATAGGGAGGTAGCTACAGCTGGGATACAAAGTTAATAAACTGTAATTAATAAAATATAATTAAATTTAAAAAAATCACAAAACAATATGATAATGTCCAACCTCAGTTTTTGGTTTTGTGTTGGGACATTTTCCAACTTCCTGTGGTCTGTGGGCCATGAGTTGGGCATGCCTATGAGGAGCCAAAAACCTGCTTCAGGGACAGATGTCATTGGACCTTTAAACTTCCTAGGATCCCAGGTAACCTTTTGTGTAACATGAGTTTTTCAATAGACAGTACCTGCAGCTTTTAGTTGTCTCTCAGAATCCCAGATGAAAAACATTAGAAGTTAGAAGCCATTTTTCTGAAGACTTTCTCCCAGCTTTTAGGAAGTATTTCTTGAGTACATGGTAGTTTCTAAGATCTGTGCAAGTGTCCCAGGAATCTTAGAATTTTGTATGATAGGAGAAACGCTGCTATTCACTGAGGACACATAATTGCCCAGTGATCTTGTTTCTTAAAGTCTGCTGCCTTCACTATTCATGCTTTGCCAGAGGCAGAAGATAAAAATACAAACCCCTAGTTCTGAGAGAAAGCATCTTCTCATATTATCAAATATTAGGAGATAATTTCAGCTTTAAACATCATTAGGAAATAATTTCAGCTTTAAACATTAGAGGCAATTGAAATGTCTACACTGCCAGGCTATCCAGAGAAATAGGATTCCATGTATTAAGAACATTTTCTTTAGTACTGGGGGATGTGGTTGAGTGGTAAAGTATGCATAGCATGTGTAAAGTCATGGGTTTTATTCTTAGCATACATACATACATACAAACCTCCTAACCTCTTCCTCAAAATAAACAATATCTTACAGATGGGTTTATGTTAGTTCGATGAACATGAAGGGCTGTTAAATACATAGAAGCAGGATTAAGTTACTTAGTTTATTGCAACTGAATGCACAAGCTTATAGAATGCATGACTTAACCTGTGGCTGTTAGTCAGAGTGAAGCCATTGAATGTTCAGATTCATAAAATACAGTAGTTAGCCTGGGGCAGAGGTGGTGTTGAGAAACTAGAAATGCTTATTTGAAAAGAAATAAGCAGTTCAAAAGTTCCTGCCGCTGTTCCAGGGTTGCAATTGGAAGAACATGCTTCTCAATAAAGTGTTAGAGAATGAAATTTATACTCAAAGAGGAAATGGCCATAAAAGCTGCAACACTAATTTTAAAATCTAATGACAACCTAATATAGTTTATGGCTAAATCTTTTAAAAACAACTAAACATCTCCAGGAATTATTTTACCTTTTTAGATAGGCTAAGTATTTGCAGAATTTTTTCATACTCTTAGAAGAAATAACAGACCATAAGTAGATTTAAATAGTTTTATTTTGTGTGTGTGTGTGTTTTTATTATTTTTTATTTTTTATTTTTTTTATCAGTTACATTTTATTAACTCTGTATCCCAGCCGTGCCTCGATCCCTCATTCCCTCCCAGTCCCTCCCTCCCTCCCTCATCTCCACCATGCCCCTTTCCAAGTCCACTGATAGGGGGGACCTCCTCCCCATTCATCTGATCCTGTTTTATCAGGTATCTTCAGGACTGGCTGCAAAGCCCTCCTCTGTGGCCTAACAGGACTGCTCCTCCCTTCGGGGGTGGGGAGACCAAAGAGCCAGTCATTGAGTTCCTGTTAGAAATAGTCCCTGTTCCCCTCACTTTGGGAAACCAATTGGTTACTGAGCTACCACAGGCTACATCTGAGCGGAGGTTCTAGGTTATATCCATACATGGGGAAGAAGTTAAAAAAAATTCCCTGGCAAAAAGAAAAAAAAATAGAGAGGTTAGAACCACAAAAGAAAGCCTTGTTTATGTAAACATTAAGTTTAGCTTTTAATTGAACATTAATTAAAGAACTTATTTTTTAGTCTGGAAATCCAGCCACCCCTCAGTCTTTGTTTAATAGATTCTATTGTAATGTCTGTTTTTCAGTTTTAGAAAAATCAAAATTTAAAAAAAAGTATCTACCATTGGAAGTGACTTCAGTGAGAAATTTCCATAAAAGTCTGAGAGAAAACAAATATATGTAAACAAAACTACTGTGTGGTTCAAATGTGGTGTTTTTACTTTCAAAGATTCTCGCTGATTTTGAAATGAGTATGAATCATTGAATTAGTAAGACCTGACTTGTCAGGTCTAATTCTCGAAGATGTTGAGAACTTTGGTAGGTTCCTGAGAACTGTTCCATCACAAGACTTAGCTGGGCTTGGTCAGCCTAAGGCTATCTGTCCTCACCTCAAACCTGAGAGCCCCTCCTCAGACTGCCCAAACATCTTTTTTGGCATCTAGTATGGTCCCTTCATCTGAAAGTGCCTTCTCCGTCACCCCAGTGAATCCAGTTTCTTTGAGCTAGATTCTTTCTTCCTAACAGAGTAGTCAGCTCATTTAATAAACGTGCCTAAGGTAGAATGCTAAACCAGGAGCATTTCCATTTCTGCCAACTTGGACTTTGAGGGCTTCTTCAGGCAGCTGTACTAGTGGAAATTTGAAGGAAGCATGGAGAGTGAGGTAGGGATTATATACATTGCCCCTGCCAGACTCCACAGATTCCTATTCTCCCTGCATTTAGAGGAAGCCCCTTGACTGCAATTTTGCAAGTATGGGTGAAGCTTAATTTCTTCCAGTTAAAAGAAAGCAAAAGAATGCAAGAAAGAACACATGCACTTTGTAAAACACAGTGAGATACCACCAGCTATTCACTTACTAAATTGCTATTAGAAATCTATAAGTAACATATAGTATTCATTCATTAAAATTTATTTTTCTATGTATCTTCAATTGTATCTACAAGTCATTCTATAAGGATTCAGTACTCTAGGGAGGGCAAGAACACTCTCAATGAACTGATAACCATATTGAAAATGAAAGTCCTGAATATACCTGATAAAACAGGGTCAGATGAAAGGGGAGGAGGTCCTCCCCAATCAGTGGACTTGGAAAGGGGCAGGGAGGAAAGGAGGGAGGGAGGGTGGGATTGGGAGGAAATGAGGGAGAGGGATACAGCTGGGATACAGAGTTAATAAAATGTAACTAATAATAAAAAATTAAAATTAAATTTAAAAAAAGAATAAGAAAAACTCATTGTCATTGGGGAGACAAGAGCCACAAAAACACATTGACCAGATCAGTAATCTTGTATAATGGAAAAGTAAATAAATATTCTTGCTTCATAAAAAAAAGAAAAAAATAAATAAAAGATTTACACATGTGCCATGAACTGGAAAACAGCACAGTAAAGTGATCCTAAAGGTAATACACATGACCAACCTCTTTGAAAACAAAAATTTTAAAGAGATACAAACCAGCAAAACTCTTTATATTTCTAAGGATTTTATTTACTAGTTATACTCTAAATTGTGAACCATATAATCCTGTTATCTTATCTCTTCTGCCCTAACAGGGATCCTTGTAGCATTTCTAGGGCCTCCTTTTGAACTATGAGTATCATATAGCCCCTAGATAAAGACAAGACTGGGCAAATCACATTCGTTTCTGAAACAGGACCTGCAGTTAAAAAGAAAATAGTACAGTAAAATAACAGTGCCTTCCTCATTTTAGGTGGATAGTAAATTGTTAAAGCATTCACGTTTTGTAAATTACCCTTTTCAATTTCAAGTCTTACATAAATAGCAGTGGGCTGAGAAAAGAAAGAAGTTCAGGGCACTATTGGGTGACTGGGACATATGGCAGGACAGGCAACCTTAGAGACAAGAGTTCCAGCTGAGATGAGGAAGGAAGAGGTGGGAGAAAAGGGGTTTTCAGGAGTATACCAAGTCTACATTTAAAGACATGGCTATGTAACGAAACCAAGAAAAAATATGTGTGTATATACTGTCATTCATTGATGAAGTTGTGACTTTTTCAAAAATCAGATTATCTCTAAAGTTGTTTTAAAAGAACCTACTATATGAGAAATAGTAAAAGACAAAAAGTAATTAAGAAACTGGTAATTATATTTAGAACATATATATATTTTTTATGTAACAACAATTAGTGAAAAAAGGACATAAAGTTTAAAGAGAATAAGAAGGGGATATATGGGAGAATTTAGAGAGGGGGAATAGAATGGAGAAATTGTATAATGATATAAGATATAAGTACACATAATTTAATATAATTACATAATAAATATAAAGTGATAGAATTATGTAATTTTAAAAATAAAAGAAAAACAGAAATAGTGACAAATTACCTTAGGAAATGCTATAATTCTTTCGTGTAATAAATGGTAAGAAGGATATGTTTAGCTCTGATGCCTCATTTTCTCTCTTTTGAACACAGGCATCTTTTCCTATGAATCCATCAGTTGCACCTAATCCTGCCATGAATTTCAATCCTTACATACCTCATCCTGGGATGGGCATGGTTCCTGCTGAGCTTGTACCAAATGCTCCAGTTCTGATTTCTGGAAACCCACCTCTTGCATTGCCAGGAATTCCTATTCCAAAACCGACTCGTACAGATAGACTGGAGGTATGTGTGAAGACATATATAAATGCTGGTAGAATGAATATTAACTCTGTGCATAATGTACCATTTTCAGAGCCTAATTTGTTAAATGTTTTAAATAAGTACCTCTAAGTACTTTTTTAGCATAAGGAGTCTGAGAAAGAATGTCAAACATTTTTTAACGTCAGTTAGACCTTGTTCTGAAAAGAATGAATTGCTGTGAAGTAAGTCAATGTTACAAATATACCCAAAACTGAACCATTGCATAGGAAGTCTGAGTGAGAATGTTCTTCTCTACCTCTGCTTTCTAGAATGGTAAACTGAAAAAAAAAATGCACCTACCATTCTACAATTATGGAATGTAAAGCTAAATGAATGTAGGTTGTAATCTAAGGGAAATTTCAAATAGCCTTTGATTTACTGGCATCCGTTAGTTTTTCTTTAATTGAAATTCTTTATACACTAAAATAGAAAATTGAATCCACTGGCAACCAATTAAATAACTGCTCATGTATTATAATGGAATCTGAATATGCACATGACTTAATGTGCTTTACAAGTTGACTGTGTGAAACTACCAGTGCATTGCCATGTGATGAACACCCCAGGCCTTAAAGAAATAATTATACTTGAGGCTATAAGTTAACTTCAGGATTCAAGCATATTCTTCTGTAATCCTTTAAAGTCCTTCTATGTTTGTGTAAGGCAAATAGACAGTCTTTGTAGAAAATGTGCTTTTCCCTCACTTGGAATAGAAATTGTGTTCTTTATTTTAAGGTGAATATTGCTTTGTATGACCCTTTATCTTTTATGGATAGTTCCTACATAAATGACAAGATGTGCCAGTGACTCTCATATCTTCTAGGAAGGTAAATAAAAACCTTCCTGTCATCACTGGAAAATGTATGTGTTTTTGTGTTTTTCTTTTTAAGGTTTGCCGTGAATTTCAGCGTGGAAATTGTACCCGTGGAGAGAGTGAGTGCCGCTATGCTCACCCTACGGATGTTTCCATGATTGAAGTCACTAATAATACCGTGACAATCTGCATGGATTACATGAAAGGCCGATGCGTCCGGGAGAAATGCAAGTACTTTCATCCTCCTCTACACTTGCAAGCCAAACTCAAGGCAGCTCATTACCAGATGAACCATTCGGCTGCCACTGCAATGGTAAGAGCAGGTTGGAACCGTGGGCTTTTTGCTTGTGCGTAAATGATTCATGTAAGCCCACTTTGTGTAATATTCTGTATACATGAAAGACTGGCTACTCACGAGTGCATCTTAATAAAAAATAACCAAAGTTATATGCTAGAAAAGAGAGAACAAATTTATTCTACTTTATATCCTAAGACTTTCTAAAGATAATTATTTAAAAGCTTTATTAATGATTTCAACCTACTGTTCTCTTTCTCCCAATCTTAGAAAACGGAAAATTGCGTGATTTAAACAGTAAATGATTTTGAGTGCCTCTTATACTCTGACTAGTGTGAATATTCAAAAATGGCAGAGTTGCCTCTTTATTCCATGAGTCACTTTTATGGGCACTTTGCCACTCACATCCTTAATGCCTTTTGAAAACACAGCACTTGAAAGATGGGTTATTAAGTAGCTTCTAATTTCATAAAGGTCAAAAATTACCTTTCCTGTCTGGTGGCATAGTGCAGGCAGAGGGAAAGATCAAGGCAGAAGCATGCCATAGCTTCAGGGAGATTTTGAAATGACTGAGAGAAAAAGGGCTTTCTTTTGAGTTAACCTAGCAGTCAGTTATGGGGAAAAGTTAGTTCTAATTGATGACACTAAAAAGTAGCAAGTAGAAAAAGTAATTGTGTGACGCTGTAGTGTGAGAAATCAAAGTTATATGCTCAAGTGTTTCACAGCTATGAATTATTTTGATCTGTTGCTTGCCATGCTCTTTGCTTGTTTGATTTTTTGCTGCCAAGGATCTTCACTCATATTCTCAGTGAGGGACAAAACCGAATAAACTTTAGCTTACCCATGTAACCCCAAAGTCCACAATCAGTGTGAACCAAATTAATATGGATTCATTCTTTAATTTGAATGATAGAAACTGGCCACTACATCTTGCTTACTGTTATGAATCTTAATATAAATACCTGTTTTCCCGTGGTCTTAGCCCTCAAAGGTTAGAACCACAGATTTGGAGGGTTTATTTATTCCAGTCTCCTACCTCTTTAGCAACTAGGTTTTTGATGAGTCCCTGAAGGCCCAAAGCATTGATAAGAGAAATATTTAATATTAGTATAAGCAGCACTGAATCAGAATTGGGCACAAATCTATGAAGACATATCCTAGTAGTAAACAGAGAGTACTGCCTTACCAGGATATACAAGATGAATGATATAGACCTTGCCATAGTGTTGAGTTTGCTGGGTAATACAGCTTTAGTTCTGATGTTCCTAATGTTCCAGAAAAAGGAATAGCCTCCACTTATGCCAAAGAGAAATCTTTAGGTAACCAAATAAAGAGTCTCCTGTTGTGTTCTGGTAAAATCTTCAATGAATCCATTTCACCTCCAGAGTATAAAAAAAGAAGAAAGACATTTTGATTTTGAATGATAAATTACAGTTTTCAAATTAGGATTTGTCATGAATTTTGCAATTTGTTCTTCTCAGAGAAAGTTGAAAATTGTACATCTCTAAAACTACTTAATTTTCATCTGACTTACTTGGGCTATCAAAATAGTGTGTGCATCAAAGGAAGGGTTCTCAGAAGAAAATGTAGATCACTTTAGGCTTTTAGTACCCATGGGCATCAGGATGTCATGGCATGAATCTTTGGTACCTGGAATGCCAGTTCCTTGACAGAAGTGTTCCTGTTTCATTAGGAATCTGGAGCACACCTCAGTGTTGCTGGCACTTGTTGAAACAGCACACGATTTGCTAAAGGAAAAAAAATGCAAAATAATATTAAACTTTTCCAAAGATTCTGGTCTAGGGACAGCTTTGGATAGTAAAAGCACAGATCTGAAAGAACTTTACACATAGAAGGGATTAAATTGTGACAGGTCTTAAAGATAAAAATTAGAGATAGGTAACAAATCAAATGTTACATACTAAACTGTAGAGAGCCTCTACAGAAGAACACTGCATACATTCAACATCTCATTTAAATGTATACGATACAAGAGTGAGATTGGTGGTAGGAGAGGAATGATTCATCTGCTGTTTCCTTACAGGTGAGGATCTAGATACATAGTAGTAAGATTTGAACCTAAGGTCTTAGTCTAAATTATATTTTGTTTTGTGAGACTACAGTATTATAATGTCAATGTCTGTTTTATCGCCCACATGCCATTTATTCTCTACATCCATGTTGGGACTTCAGTGGGCAGAACACTTTTTCGTCTTCTAGCAGTCACTTCTGTTCATCTCAGTTCTTCTGTTTACTAGATGAGCATATATGAGAAGTTAATTATGTATGAAGAGTTACTGTTAGAATTTTCTGCCACATCCTGCCCTAAGTGTTATGGACTGAAGACATTAAAAGACCCTTTCTCTTTTTTTTTTTTTTTTTTTTTGGTTTTTATTTTATATTATTTTATTTACTTTATACCCCTCCCTCCCCTCTTCCCAGTCTTCTCCTTCCCTTCCTTCGGCCTTCCCCTCTCCCTTCCCCCTATATCAACCCTCCCCAACACATCAAGTCACATCAGGATTGATCATATCTTCATTCCCTGAGACCAGACAGGACAGCGCTGCCTGGAAGATTGATCCAAAAGCAGGCAATAGAGTGCATGTTAGAATCAGCTTCTCCCTCCACTCACCAGGCAACCCATATGAAGACCAAGCTACACATTGGCTACATGTGTACAGGGGCCCTAGGTCCAGATCATGCGTGCTCCTTAGTTGATGTCTCAGTCTCTGAAAGCCCCCATGTGACTGGGATAGTTGTCTCTGTTGGTCTTTTTGTGAGGTCCCTGTCTCCTCCAGGTCCTTCCATCTTTCCCCCAACACTTCCACAAGACCCCCAGAGTTCCACCATCCATGCTTAACTGCAAGTCCCAGCATCTGTCTTGATCTGCTATTGACTGGAGCCTCCCAGACTATGTCAATTTAGACTCCTGTCTGCAAGCATAGCAGGGCATCATTAATAGTGTCATGGGCTGGCTCTCTACTGTGGGGTGGGTCTCAGGTTGGGCCAACAATTGTTTGAGCTTTCCCTTTATCTCTGTTTTGTCGTTGTCCCTTCACTTCTTGTAGACAGGGTTATTTTTGGTTCACAGGTTTTGTCAGAGGGTTGTACTAACTCATTTTGCACTGATACAGTTAATCTCTGTATTTGTTTGCCCTGATGTATGTCCACTACTCATAGAAAGTCTTGTTTAGTGGATGCCTTTGTGGTGGCTTCCCAGGCTGTATCTTAGAAAATTGACAATTTTCTTGGTTTGAGTATATTTTTACTTCTTCACTGATACTAGTGATCAATTCATCCCTTCTCCATAGGCCCTGCCACCTGGTACACTTCAGCTGATACCAAAGAGGTCAGCCTTTGAAAAGGCCAATGGTGTCACCCCGGTCTTTAATCCAAATGTTTTCCACTGCCAACAGGCTATGGCTAACATGCAGATTCCGCAGCCTGCATATGTCCCTACAGGTGAGAACACAGCTCTGCGAATCTTGAGTTTAACAGTTTGAGTGTGTACACTGCAAAGCATCTTCCAAAGGGCTTTTGTTGGAGGACTATTGCCATGTATTTTTACTGCAAGTAAAGTAAAGCAATTGCATTTGATTTTCTATTATCTAGAATAACATATTATTTTGAAATGAATGGATTGAAATCAAAATGAGAAAGATATTAATGTTTTCCTTTTTAGTATGTCTTACTATTTTGTGCTTCTGAAGGTTGATTCACTTGGTTTAATCTCAACTAATTCCTTGGCTCTTAGTTATTATTTCACAGATAGTAATTATTTGTCAAAAATAATTTTCCAACTTTACATAACCATGATAAAACAAAGTAATTTTTAAACTCTTCAATGTACAGTATATTTAAAGCAGGTAGTCTTAGTCTACCTTTTGGAAACTATTAAATAAAAGTAAAGCATTGGAGACATGTGGAGAAAGAGAAAGCTTGTTGAGTTTGTGCAAAGCCACAGATTTAATCCCTACCACTGCCAGAAAGCCTGGAGAATTTTTCTTAAAAAAAAAAAAAAGCCTTAATAATTGAAGGTACCTAATTGTCTGAGAAAGCATCAGATTGATTTCCAGAGTGGTTGTACAAGTTTACATTCCCTCCAGCAATGGAGGAGGGTTCCCCTTTCCCTATATCCTCCCCAGC
The DNA here is from genome assembly GCF_030254825.1 of Meriones unguiculatus. NCBI lineage: Eukaryota > Metazoa > Chordata > Mammalia > Rodentia > Muridae > Meriones > Meriones unguiculatus. The sequence goes on from NC_083369.1 coordinate 122,326,786, forward strand.
ATGTGTTGTCACTTGAGTTTTTGATCTTAGCCATTCTGATGGGAGTAAGGAGAAATCTCAGGAACGTTTTGATTTATATTTCCCTGATAACTAAGAACACTGAACATTTCTTTAAGTGTTTCTCTGCCATTCAGTATTCCTCAGTTGAGAATTCTCTGTTTAGTTCTGTACCCCATTTTTTAATAGGATTACTTGATTTGTTGTTTCTTTAACTCAAGATCCAGCTATACCACTCCTAGGGATATATCCAAAATATGGTCAACTATACAAAAGTACATTTGCTCAACCATGTTTATATCAGCTCTATTCGTAATAGCCAGAATCTGGAATCAACCCAGATGTTCCTCAACTGAGGAATGGATACAGAAATTGTGTTACATTTACACATTGGAATATTATGCAGCAATTACAAACAAGGAAATCATGAAATTTTCAGGCAAATGTTGGGAACTAGAAAAGATCATTTTGAGTGAGGTTTCCCAGAAGCAGAAAGACACATATGGTATATACTCACTTGTAAGTGGATATTAGACCTATAATATGGAATACTAAACATATTAAAATCTGTACATCTAAAGAAGCTAAGCAAGAATGAGGGTCCTGGGTAAGATGATCAATCCTCACTCAGAAAGGCAAACTGGATGGACATCAGAAGAGGAGGGGAAACAGGGGACAGGACAGGAGCCTATCACAGAGGGCCTCTGAAAGACTCTACCCAGGATGATATCAAAGCAGGTGTTGAGACTCATAGCCAATCTTTGGGCAGAGTGCAGGGGATCTTATGAAAGAAGGCAGAGATAGAAAGACCTAGAGGGAACAGGAGCTCCACAAGGAGAGCAAGAGAACCAAAATATCTGGGCACAGGACTCTTTTCTGAGACTGATACTCCAACCAAGGACCATGCATGGAGATAACCTAGAATGCTTGCACTGATATAGCCATGGCAGCTCAGTATCCAAGTGGTTCCCTAGTAGTGAGAACGGGGACTGTCTCTGACATGAAATCAGTGGCTGGTTCTTTGATCACCTCCCCCTGAGGGGGGTGTGCAGCTTTACCAAGCCACAGAGAAAGACAACGCAGGCACTCCTGATGAGACCTGATAGGCTAGGGTCAGAGGGAAGGGGAGGAGGACCTCCTCTATCAGTGGACCTGGGGAGGGGCTTGGTGAGAAGGAGAGTGGGATGGGGAAGGAATGAGGAAGGGTACTACAACTGGGATACAAAGTGAATAAATTGTAATTAATAAATAAAATTTTTAAAAATTTTAAAAAGGAAAAGGAAAAAATAATTGAAGATACCATTTACTTTAAAAATAATTTTTAAGACTTATAAATGACATAAACATGCCTAGATGTATAGTATTGAGTACTTAGACTTAGGGAAAATAATAAATTGATCAATTAACTAATTTTGAAAGGAGCCATTAAAAACAATAGTATTGCTAGGATCAGATGGAAGGGGAGGAAGATCTCCCCCATCAGTGGGCTTAGAGAGGGGCCAGAAGGAGATGAGGGAGGGAGAGTGGGATTGGGAGGGAATGAAGGAGGGGGCTACAGCTGGGATACAAAGTAAATAATCTGTAATTAATATTAAAAAATAATAAATAAAAAAGAAAAGGAAAAAAAAGAAAAACAAACAAACAAAAAAATCCTGCTCACTCAGAGCTCAAGGTCCCACTTTACTGCTGCGTCAGTGAGACTTGGGTTCCGAATTTGATAGCCCTTGTAATACAGCTCTCTTGCTATTGCAAAAACAATAGTATTTGCTCACTGACTACAATCACTCACAGGTCACCATGTATAAAGCACAGGTATTACACACTTACCTATCAGTTTCTGGAGAGGAAAAATGAAGTTCTTTGATATATTTCTGTTTCTTAGAAAAAAATGACATGCTTAATGATGTAGACTTTTATCTTAAAACTAAGGAAAATATATAATGCCACAAAGTAAAAGAGAAAACCCAAATGGTCTGAGGTAGTTTTTTCTTTCTTCACCCACCGTGGCAATTTCCATTTATCAGATCATTCCATTTTGGCTACTTTTCAGTTTTTCTCATCACTATGGAATAAATTTGGTGGCCCAGAAGGTCCAGCCATGCTTGGTTGAATGTGGAAAAATTTAAATTGTCCATTCTTGATTTTCTGTCCAATTTTATAGTGACTGTCTATAGAAGGTAGATATTTGTTTTGTCAAATTTGGCACATATAAAACCTAGTTGTATTTGGGTCTGGTAATGTATGCCTGTAATCCCAACATTCAGGAAGCTGACTCAAGGAGATCTTTTTTGAGTACAGAGCCAGCTTGGACTAGCTAAATAGTAAATATAAGGCCATCCTCAAATTTACTTTCTCAAAAATAAAGTATATAAATGTACAAGAATTTCCCCAAATCCCCTTCCCTGAATTAATAGCAAGACTTACAGCCAACTTAGCTGAGATCCTCACTTAATGGAAAGGCAATTGCCAAATAGACTACTCCTCAGATTCAGTGAAGTACAGGAGACATTGTTAATAGATTAATTCTCTAAAAAACATGGCAACAGACTTGAATTCTGGAAAAAGGATGTGTGGAGTAAACAAAAAAAAAGTCTCCTTTTATGAATAAATTTTTGCAGTGTATTTGCCTCGAATAAATATATAATTTAAGTGAAGTTATTCCTTTCAAGAAAAAGTAAAGATCTGTTTAAATTTTCATTTGTTTTTTATATTAATTTCAGTTTACTCACTTTGTATCCCAGCTGTAACACCCTCCCTCATTCCCTCCTAATCCCTTCTTCCCTCCCTCCCTCATCTCCTCCCATACCCCTCTCCCAGTCCATTAACAGGGGAAGTCCTCCTTCCCTTCCATCTAACCCTAGCCTATCAGGTCTCATCAAGGCTGCCTGCATTCTCTTCCTCTGTGGCTTGGTAAGGCTGCCTCTCCCAACTCATGGGGAAGTGATCAAAGAGCAAGCCACTGAGTTCATGTCAGAGACAGCCCCTGTTCCCCTTACTAGGGAGTAAAGATCTTTTGTAGTCTATGAATTACTTTTATTACTTGGGTCTGTGGTCTTAAATCTGACCTGTAATTATAAGCATGGGTGATTACTGGTTTGCATGTACTAATTAATTGATATTGCAAAATATATCTTTCTAGTTAAAATTCACTTCTATCTATGAAGCCTTAATAATGAAATCTCTCTTTTCTTTAATTTCCACGCTTTTCTGCATGGTGTACAGGGACAGTACTGTGCATGCCATCCACTTCAACTTTTGGTAGGTTTTGTACAAAAATTCTAACTTTCTCTAACCTAAAAATGTTTTTCTCCTATGACTGTGAAAACATGAGTGACCAAATGATGTGAGTGGACATTTCCTGGATATTTACATTTTAATATGGTGTTTTCTGGAGTCAAAAATAGACCTATTTCTCGGGTCCTAGTAGGTTGCCACTTTAGCCAAATTCTAGCATTACCATTTCCATTTTTATTCTAAAAATATAAGTATTTTCAAAATGTTTCCTTCCATAGTGAAGCAGGATTTTTTTTTCTTGGCCTTGCATCTATTATTTGGAAAATGTATTTCCAATGTAAAATTTATTAACTACAGTAAAACAATCCCCTCCCAAAATTATCCTTATAGTATAATGCATTCATTACACAGATGTTGAGAAAGGAAGATTTAATCAAAGCTAGAACATCCTGTAGTGTTCTGTGATATATTCTATAGCATCCAAGAAGGAAGCATCATCTGCCCAGAAATTAAGCACAATAGAATCATTGAGTAGTTGTGTAATTTTAAACTACCACTCACATCCTCTCAGCCTTTTGGCTAACATCAAGTGGAACAACCATTTTACACATGAATTCTTTAGATAGCCACCACCACGATATGGTAGCAATGCCTAAGCATTTTGCTGTTCACTAATAGAAAAGAAAATGAGAAAGACACTGGAGAGGTCACAGTTCCTATAATCGTTACGGGAACCAGGAACCACAGATCGTGAGAAATTAGTTTTGTTTAAAGTAGGAAAGAAGGAACACATATTTGCATCTCCTATCAACTCAGTAGCTCTTGAATTTGCAGCAGCCTGACCTCCATCCCTCTGATGGACTAAAGATTATGGGGTTATCAAAATAAGAAGGAGAGGTCAAAATGATGACCACATAGAAGCAACACAAATGCAGCCAGATCTGAACCCTGGCAAAGGGATGAGGCCTGTTATTGAAAGACTAGCTATACCTGTAGGAATTAACAGACCTTAAAATAAACAGGTACATTCTGAGGGTAAGTGAAAAGAACAGACTTCAGCAAGTTTGAGAAATCTGTCTCTGTTTTCACATTTTGTGACCTGGTTCTCGAGGCTGCTTCCTTGTCCTTTCCCTTTCAGAGCTCTGCTTGTGAATGCAATTGCATGCTTTGGTACTGCTGCTTCCTGCACAGTTGCTGCACTTCCAATGAGAGAAACATGAGTGTTTTAGCATTAGCATGTGAGACAATGAAAGATGGTTTTAGGAAATAAGTAATCAGGGATGGGTAAAGGGGAGAGCTATGGAGTTTCAGTTAATCACTATTTGGGGGACAGTTTTGCTTACTTTGGCATTGGTTTTGGGCATTCACTTTGTCAGTAGACTTTTGGAAATACTGAATTTAACTGAGGTAGACATGACAAATTATCACATGTGTGTGTCTCCCATTCAAACAAAGCTCCCTGGTTAGCTTTCCAAAATAAGCTAGAAATTAGAAAAGCATCCACAAGCTTTGAATATGAAATAGAAAGTAGCAAAGCAAAAGAAAACATCCCAAAAGAGATTTTGCAGGTACTAGACATTGTAGTTCTAATATTTGCTGTGAAGACAAGATTCACTATAAAGCACTTGTGTATTTGACAATAACTAAAATTTCCAAGAAACTTACCAAACTGAGTACACAGCCCATTGTATTTGTCATACCTATTCTAGTACCACATACTTATCAATTGAAGCACTATACCTTTTATATATAGGCCAGGTAACTACACATGAAAATGCCATTTGTACCCAAAAATCTAGTTGCAGTGCTAGTCAGTGAACCCAAACAGCAGTTGACAATTCCCTAATTAGTTTTGACTATGCAACCCAGTGACCTGTCTGCTTAACTAACTTTCATAGGTAGCCCTGGTAACAGAGATTTTTTTCATATGCATTCATTATTTCCTGAAAATTCAGCCTTTTGAATCCATGACAGTGTTATTTTGCTCAAAGTGTTAAGAATGACTCCGTTTTTCCTCAATGGTAACTATAATTGGCTTTCCCCTTTTCTCTTTTTAAATTTCCCTCCATTCCATGCTGTGCCGCTTTGCACTGATTGCATGCTGCACCCTGGTGTATAATCGTCATGATGGTGTTCCATGGCTTGTTGCTGGAATATCTACTGTGTCCCATTTCATCGTATCTGTCATGGTTGTGTAAATGCTCCACCCTTCCGTGTGTTGCTTCCATGATTTCCTACTGAAAGTGCCCATGATGCACGGTGCTACACCTTCCACTGTGCCTGCAGCAGCAGCGCCTGCCACCAGCGTTCCCTTCGTTCCAGCAGCTACAGGCAATCAGGTTTGGCCATTTATTTCATCTCTTCAGACCTAGATAACCATGTGTTGAGAGGGCACAGTATATGCCTTTGGATTGGTGAGAGTTATTGATTCATATGCTTATGTGTTTGTTTTTTTAACCAGTCGTTAGATTTGAAACGTTTATTTTCATGTGTCATTAGAGTACTGTGTAAGTGGTTTTCTATTCATCTCAGAGTTAATTGGCAGCATTTTACTTATTGTTAATTAGTAAACAGATGTTACTTTTGTTATTCCACGTCAAATTATTACTACTACACCAATCTTCAAATGTATATGCTGTTCTGGATATGTCTTAAAATGCTTTCTCATTCTGATCAAGAGGAAAACTTACGTTACTACCCACTCCTCTTTTGTGTCTGAGATTTGATTTAGTGAGCATATCACCTTTACTTGCAGTTCCACTGGAAAGAAAGCATGCTATCACATTTCTTTCCAAGGGATGCTTATCTTTATCATCACCTGGTGATAACGTCAGAAATCCCTTCTCATGAAGACATGAGATGTGCTTGTGTTGTTTTGATTTTCATTTGGTTCACATTTTTTTTCATGCAGAGTCACATACAAATGACCAATATTTAAGAAATCTTGTAGTTGTGAGGCAATTAGTACAGTAGCTCCCGAATACTGTGGTGCCAGTTCTGCCTCATTAAAGTAACTGACTTGAACCCCAGGCTGCTGCTTAAATTTCAAGCATGATAGCCATGAAGCACACAGAATTCACTTGATGCATAGGCCACACGCCAACCTGTGTTCTGCACAGGTTGAAATAGAAAATATGCTTACACTTTTCTGTGAAACTGATCATCGTTGTTGACATGCCAAACTCAAGCAGTGAACAAAATAAATGGGATTCTCCTAAGAAACGATCTTAATCTAAAATCTTTTTTACTACTATAGATGCCCCAATTATCAGTAGATGAACTGAATAGGAGCATGTTTGTTTCACAGATGTAGAAGTTACCAGTAGAACAGTAAGTTTCTTTAAGTATTAATGGATGATATTCATAGGTTGTATCTTTTCTTTATTCACTTGTTAAAGTTTATTTGTTTAGGTTTGATAAACATTTTCTCTTAGAAACATTGCATAGAATTTGAGTTTGACTGTGCATTCAAAAGTTTCCAAATGGAAACTGAAATGTGAGAGAGAAGAGATGAATTTTTGCATGTGGAGATGACAGCTATAACTACTTTTCTAATTAGTATATACACTCAAGAATGTTTTTCTATCAAAGTAGCAAGATTTTTTTAGCCAAAAACACGAATCAAATTTGAATTTTAATTCTTTAAGCTTTTTTGTTTAGTTTAGGGTTTTTTTTTGGTTTTTTGTTTTGTTTTGTTTTGTTTTTTTCAAGACAAGATTTGTCTGTGTAGCCGTAGCTGTCCTAGAACTTACTCTGTAGACCAGGCTGCCCTCAAAACTGCCTTACAAGTCCTTGGATCAAAGAAGTAGGTTAACAATGTTTGGCTTAATTTTTTAAGCTTCTTTTTTTGTTGTTGTTGTTGAAGTAAAACAAAGTAATTTTGTCAAAATGTGGCTGAAATGATTATCTTAAAGACAGTGAGTTTGGTTTTTTCCCCCTGAGTTAGTATAGAAAGCTGTGCTCTTTCTATATGTTGCATTATGTTGCTTTCCATGTAAGCCAAGTAGCTTTGCTCCAGCTGTTTTGAAGTATGAATGACATACAAAATTATTTTTATTTTTTTCCACTCTTAACCCCTGACATCTACTTGACCTGATTCAGGGACCATTAGTAGCACACACTGAAATTTAATCAGTCATTCACATTAACCTTATATGTTGAAGATACTTGAGAATCCTAGACACCTAATAAGAGAATATGCTTTGAAATACATTATCAGTGTGGAAAGCTTGAGGGCCTCCCACCTGAAGTCTGGCATTTGGCTGAAGGAGGCAATTGATATGCCTGCTGCAGGCTTAGTTCCCCTTTTCCCAGGTCCCTAAAACTGTTTCAAAGTCCATAGCCATTGTACACTAGAAGAGAAGGTCCCCACCCCACCTCCAATAATAAGGAATGATTTTCAAAAAGGCAAGAAAAAAAAAACTGAAGGAACTTGAAGTTAGAATTCTTTTACACGTGTTATTTGGGATAGTAGCAACTTGGGAAAGCCCTAGACATAGCAATGGAGGTTTGTCCAATGCTTGCTCAGTTCTCATAGGCCACTGCACATCAAGGTAAAGATAATTCAAACATAATTAGTTTACATAAAATACGTTTGGGAAGATTTTTTTTCTACTTGATTCCTTTACAAAATGAGGTATTTGGCAAAGTATTTTTACTTTCACATGTTCGGATTTTCTCTAAATATAAAAAATGTCACTTTGTATAATAGTGTATAACTTACTCAGGATATTTTTGAAAGGGTGTAAGATATGGAGATAAAAGCTTAGTATTGTTTTAGTATTCGTTTAGTATATCTTTTCAAAGTGTGTGCTATTAAGTATATTTTGGGGGAGTACATGTCTGTCGAATGAGGTGAACTTCTATGTCTGTCCAGTGAGTGTGTTAGCCCACTGCCACAGTCTGTCGAGGGAGTGTTTGTGTTAGCCCATTGTCACGGAGGATCTGAAATTCAGAATGAGCACTACCTTGGTTTAGTTAATTCATAGAACTGTGATAACAACTAGTCTCCTAACATCTTGTTCAATAACCCTTCAGTGTTTCTTACTGACTCTTTTGTTTTGTTTTCTATTTCAGTTGAAATTCTGAGCAGCAGAGTTACAGAATATCAGGATCGCTCAACAAGAAACTCAACACGGCCTTTCTATATATATTCTCGTATGTCCTTTTCTACCAACAGAACAATAAGCATGGTGCAGTCAATATATTAAAGCACATATACCAGTTGACAAATTCAAATTTTAAAAATCTGCGGAGATGTTAAAGCAAAGAGAAAATTAACCACTATATGTTATCTTATCTGAATTAATTGCATATGAATTAGCATATAGAATACAAGCTTTGTTGTGTATATGAATTGTCAAATCCGTGTTATATGAATTTGCCATCTGATATGAATTACCATATTGAATATAACCATAAAATTTTGTGATTTTCTTCCAGTAATGATTTGTGCTAAATGAATTCCCACAGTGTACTGTAGGCTCACTGTACATTCTTGGTGGATAAATTCTGGTTTTGAAGTATTACTTTACTGTTTTGTTTACAGGATAGTCTATTGGATTGATATAGAATGTAACTAATATTTCCAGTACCATTTCCCCCATTGGTATATTGTATTAAATTGGGCTCTGTTTTGCTTTTCCATGCTATAGTGTTTTGTTGTTTATACATGGTGTTTGATTATAATTAGAATGTCATGTGGGGAACAGAAGTGTATGTGATTGAAAAACATGATAGGTTCATGTTAATATGCTTTAAAACATTCTGTAAGTTTCATGAGGCATACATTTAGAAGGCCTCACTTTTGAATGTGCACAAAACTGTTCATAGACATGTATGTATAGAATCTTACCTGTAGATCTGGCCTTGCACAGTCAATAATATACTAAATTTTTAAAAGAGAAAATAATTGCCTACATATGATAGGAAAGTTCAAATGTTAACCTCAAACTGTCCTCTTAAATAACTTGAAAACCAAGTATTCACATTTTAATAAATTTCTTAGTACTTATAAAGATTAAGTAGAGTAGCCATTACATTTATTGTGTCACAGGAATCCGATCTCTGAGCTTGAGTGTCTAAAATTGTCATTTGGCATCTTCAGCTGAGAGAAACTGGTACTTACTGGTTTAAAGGTATGCTAATCATAGGTTATAAATGAAGCAGAGAGATGTGGGTGTGGAGACAGCTTTTAATGTACTGGCAAAAAGTGTGTAAAACCTTCACATACTAACCTTTGCACAAGTGTCATTTTCCAAATGCAAATGGCTCATGCTCTTTAAACTCTTCTTTGAATAATAAGTAAGATGCAGTCTGGCAAAAGTCAGTCCAGGTGGAAAGAGAATCGTTTCCAAATGAGGCCTTACCTCCCCAAATGGACAGTCTTTTTTATTGATCACAGAAGGAGGCTGAGTACAGCTTTGGGCAAATGGCAGGGATGGGGGCAGGGAGACATTTAAAATAACTTTGAATATGCAAAAAGAACTAGAAAGGATTTCCACCATTGTCTTTCATGTTAGTTTAGCTGAATTGCCAATTTTTCTAAAAGCAGTAGTATAGTAGCAAGCATTTGTGCTATATTGGCAAGTGTTTCTCTGCCCAAACTTAAGCATCAGAGATTTTGTGTGTGTGTGTGTTTGTGTGTGTGTGTTTGTTTGCTTGTTTTTGTCTCAGAACCAAACCTATTTTTGTCATATTTGAACTTACTTTGTGTGTTTCAAAATTGTAGTCAGTTTTAGCATCCTTTGGTTAATAGAGAGTAGCAATATCCCATGGAGGTGTGGTATGAATTCTTCTTACTAATACTTATGAAATAATCCTACAAATACAGTAATCCATCTATTTCTGTGACATATCATGTACCTCTTCCACTTGACAGAGTTATTAACATTATTATTGTTATAAGAGGGAGGGAACATTGTCCAACAGCTGAAGTAGATTTCATATTTTGTATTCAATATGTATTCTCCCACTGGAAAGTATAAAAATCATCAAATTTTTGTATGGATAAAGGTTGCTTTTCATCATCAAAACCAAAGAAAAAAACTTTTGCGATACCATCAGACAGGTAGTGGGATTGATATGCAGAATAGTGGAGTTGGAAAAAGACTTTATTGCCTTCTCCATGGTTTTAAAAACAGAGGGCAAGGCCATGGGACTTGTGTAAGGTTACCTAGCCATTGTGGGAATCAACTGTTTCTCCTTTTTACATCTTGCTTTGGAACATTTGAGACTCCAACTTATAGCATATCAGATTGGCAAAAAAAAAAAAAAAAGCAAAATTACCTCTAGTTGTTGGTATCTATTTGATCTTAATTATCTAGGTGAATCCTGTTCATCAGTGATTTCTATAGTCTCTTTTTTTGTTATGTTGGGCCTCTGCCCTCCATTGCCAGAAGTTAGAGATTGAAAGTTGTCTATCCTTTTACCTGTAGAGTCTTTGAACCACTTAATTTTTGTTTTCCAAAAATCATAATTCCAAAAAAAATTTACTTGGGCTAGTCTAGATATAGTTCTTAATGGATGTGGGAATGTTTTGTGCAAAATGAACTTTTTGTAGTTTGACATTCTGATGCAACGAAATATCTCATTTAACTTCTTAAACTTTTGACAAAGATATATGTAAATGATAAACTTAGAGTAGAGCTGTTCTCATGTTGCTCTAAGCACTGGAAGATATTAATGTTGACTTATTTTTAGGAGGAGATTCAGTGAGGAGCATTCAGGGTAGTTGTCTTTTTGGTGAGATGAGTTTCTGTAACATACTGTTGGCATTTTAAAAGTTGCTAGGTATGTGAAGTTTAAGAAAGCAAGCTTAAAACTTGAAATTTCTGATCAAAGTTAACGGAGTTTAGAAGGAGATGAAACTTTAAGATAGCACTCTTTAGTTGTGCAATGACTGATGATCTTATTGAAGAAAAGACAAGTCATTTGACTATAAATTGAGTTAACAAGGCCAGTCACAATGATCAGTGACTCTAAACAAAAATTAACTGAATCATTTGTAAATAAGCCAAATTCTAATCAGTTGTGATTTTTGGTTAGCATTTTGTAGTCTTTGTATTTTACAGTGACCTCTATCTTTACTTCTCCAAAATTATCAATTTTGTCCATCTTTTCAGCATTTTGCCAAAATTTGCAAGAACGCTGAAGTTGGATAAAGCATGTCAAATGAGATAAGCAACCTACTCTTGTTCTTTAAAAAGAGCTTAGTAGTTTCAGTTCTTACAAAAAGCACTATGAAACCATATGAGTATATTTTAAATAGGGACTAAGATTAAATTAAAAATGGATTCATAAATTGCTATTTAAGTACAGTATATACTTTTGAAAGTGTATGAATCCACATCCAGCTGTTCCTTTTGATTCCACTTCTCTAGATTAATCTTTCATTTTCATCTAGTCATGAAAGTAATCTGCTTCCTACTCCATCAGTCTTGCTCATCCATTTCTGAGCATTGTAAAAGCACTTTGATCTTGCCAGAGGTGTTGTGCTATACCACTAGGCTTTGTCCACTGATGGGAGCCCTCAACTCCTGATCTCCAACTCAGGAAAAAACCAGTACCGCTCTCAGCTCTCAGAAGGAACCAAATGAAATTAGTGTTTTCTACTTGAATTGGCTTTGAACAGCATGACCAGTGAGACAGTGATGTGTGAGGGAGGGACAGGATCTACAGTGCATTGTAGGAAATGATCGAGGCGGCTGAGGCGCCTTATTCGATACTTGGAGTGCCAGTTGGTTCTTTTCCTTGTCTTTGGTCGGTGTTGTTGAGGATGCCCTTAGGTGAAATGCAGCCCAAGTTTGCTAAGATCTGTCAGTCTGTGGGATAGGCTATGGTATGCAGAATGCTTAGTAACTGTAGTTCTTTTCCCCCTTTCTAAAAGCTCTTCTCAAACTAGGTGAGTAGAGGGAGGGAATCTTATTTGATTTGATTCATTTGATGGATTTTATTCCCAGTTTTGGTTTGTAGATTTAATAAGATAGTGACCTAGTTTTACCAGTGCCTGTCAGAGGTAGCAGAATAAAATAGCAGATAAGAGAGTTTAGTTTTTCTTTGCAAGTTTAGCAACTGGTATAATCAAACTGTACATTTAATTACAAATACAGGCACTGAGTACCAAGTCACTAATTGGTGCCCTGTTTGCATTTTTTCTTATTGTTAGTTTTTAAGGTTTTTATTTTGTACTACATTTTTATATCTAAGTAACTAATGAATTTAATTTTGAAGGAGAGTTAGAGAAAGTTTAAGTTTTTACTACATATATTCAGACCATCTCTGTAGGCTCTAAACTGACACTGTAGCATAACACAGGATAGATTACAGTCCATAACCAAACTCTACAATTCAAAGTTTAAGAACAGATTTAGTTTTGTACACAAATAATAGTTGTCAGCTAAATATATTTAGTTGTTGCTTTGGCAACAAAACTTACAACATGGCTACCTTTAGACATGTATGCATGTAAAACTTTTATTTGTAAGCTATACATGGTTCATGACAATGTGAACATATAGAAGATACAGCTCAAAACTCAGAAAATTGATGATGTTTTGAAGCTCCATGTTCCATGTAAAATTTTACTTTGTTTCCTCATGTAGCTTTTTGTTCAACACATGGATTCTGGAGGCACACTTTATACTTTATAGAATTGGTTGTGTTGATAGGGTTATTCTACAGTATTTTGACACCAGAACATACACAGCATAGATATTACCTGGCATTTTTTTTCACACCTTTACTCAAAAATTATCTATTCATGTAGTGTCTGTAGCTCTAAAAAGTTTCTGTTTTCTGGAATTGTATACAAAAATATATGTGAGGATTAAAGCATAACTAAATATTTGAAATTAACTCGTATTTGTGAAGCCACACGTAAAGATACTATAGAATGACCCCGAGCAGTGTTTAAGAGGCATATGCTGCAGCTACCCGACTGCCTCAGTTAGGGTGCGAATGTGTGAGACACACCTTTTTTGCACTTATGTACATAGTCCATGGAAGTAATCCTTGGAGCTTTTTACAATATAAGAAGTCTGGTAATAGCGGAAAGTTAGTGAGAGTGATTTCTGAGGGTCTAAGATTAGTGAAAGCATAGTGTTGCAATGCTGTTGTGGAGGCTTGCTAGCTTGCTACAGCTCATCAGAAGCTCAGACTGCTAACAGATGCCAAATCCCTCTAACAGCACTGAGTAGGAGTACAAAGCACTTCTTTTAGTAATGCTACTAGCAAAGAATATTTGCTTTTTGAATGAATTCCCACTGTAAACACACACACACACACACACACACACACACACACACACACACGGGGTAAAATTCCCAGCAGAGGCTTTCTTTGATTATAGAAAGCAGAGCAAATACTCTGTACATTACTAGATATTTACTCTCAATCTGATTAAAAAGGATTTCATCTTTGATAGATAATACACATATTGATTAACATGGATTTATGTGACAAATTGTTAAGGTTTTAACAGAAGAGAACCAGCCCAAATCTTACATAACGTGGATGCTGGAGGCTGTTAATTTAACCCAGTTTTCACTCCACACTTGCAGATAGCCAAGGAACTTTTTTGCTGCCCCCAAAACAACTGAGGCTTAGCAAAGTTGGCAGTTTGTAAGGTTAGAGGATGGATCATTGCTGGCAGTTTGAGTCCTTCTCATCTTAAGGCAGGTTTTCTTCACACTGGAGAAGGACCCCCATCCTAGGCTACAGGAAGTTGTGAAATGTTGCTATCCATATACTGCTAACCCTCTTGGCGACAGAAACCTAGAACTGCAGCCATAGCTCAGTGGTACAGCACTTACCTGGATGAATAAGGCCCTGAACTCCATCCTCAGCACTGAAAAAAGAAAAAAAGGGAAAGATGGAAAACAGACCAAAACCAGAAGCAACCCAAGCCTTACTTGTATCCCATAGCTCAGGGCTAGCTGGCTAGAAATTACTTTTATTTTCCCCTCAGCTGCTGATCGCTTGAGAGTCAGCCATGCAACAAGCCCCATGACAATCAGAACAGCCATCTTTTTTGGCCGATAGAAAATGTTCACCTACATTCATTTTATACTTAGGAATGCCCACTTCAGCCTTTTTACCCCATAGTTTCGCTATTTAACCAGTGTCTTCACATGGACATTCCCTTGTGAATCTGTAAGTCATAAAAATGTGTTTTCATGAGGACAAGAGAAAGATGAAATTCTGTGTGTGGTGCTGGGAATACAACCCAGGGCTTTGTGTGCTATACAAGTTCTCTAACAACATGTCTAGCCAGCAATAAGATTTTAAGTCTGGAACTGTCAACAATAAATAAGTAGGGATGAGCATGAAAGTATCACAAAAGACAGTCAATGAATTTGTAGCATGCACATCTTCAGAGCCACTTGGTCATGTGCGGAAGCTTAAACATGTGGCTGTGTTTAAATCAGTAAAACACAGTAGAGGATTAAGCATAGCAAGTACAAATGACTCAAGCCAAAAGATTAATTGGGATTAAGTTTGACTAATTCAGAAATTCGAGTCCCTCTGCCTGTCCTTGTCTGTAAGTGAAGTTCACTGACATTAAAAATGTGGATTATCCCGCAGAAATTTTATATTTTCTAGAACCCTTCCTCAATTATAGTGTACCTAAAAATGAAAAGTGCTTTGGTCTGAAATAAGTTGCCACTCTTTATAGATACTGCAAGAATCCTCAGTAGTCCTCTTTTACATTGTGTTATTTTTTTAAATACCTCTGTAGCAAAACCTAGATGAATTGAGTGAGCTCCCCCCCCCCACACACACACACAATCTTAAGACTATCTGTCATAGAACTGCATGGTTCCAAAGCTTTATTTCTGTGCGGATGCTATGTGTTAATGATGGAAACCAAATTGTTTGTTGCTGTGTCTTTTGTGTCTAGCAGTTGAGTAGATGGTATAACTGTAATTTCATTAGATTCTGGAGATAACCTTTTCAAAATAAGTTTCTTTTTATTATTATAGCTGTTGCTTTAGTTATAAAATGAGCCATTTTCACCCAAATTACAATAATTAAAATGAAGTCCATTTTTAAGAGGATGAGGTCTCACTCATTATATTGTGTAAACTAGTCTAAATTCCATGGCACTAAATAATTTGATTCTCCAATGTCAGCCACCTGGGTGGCTTATTTTGCTTTAACATGATGAGCTAGGTCACTCCTTTGTGTTATTTTAAAGGGATAGTTTATAGTTTCAGCTAACAATGTTCTGGATTATAGAAAGTGGAAACATTTGTCTTGGGCAGAAAATGGCAATTTAAGAATGCTACAATAACAAATTTCTTAGCGCTGTGCAACAAATTAAGAACTTAAGTAATGACCAAAATATTTTGCAAATAAAAACTGTTCACATACTATTTTGTCCCCAAATGCAGTAAATCATTCCCTCAACCGCAGATGTTTGGACTTTTTCAAGTTACAGTGTTGTATTGCCTGTTTGTCATTAGAAGTGTGCATTATATAGCTCATTTCAGTATGCTACTTTTATTGTTTTTTTATTCTTTTAATAAAGTTTGCAAATTCCTTGGTTTTGTCTTTTATGAATTCATGTTCACACAGACATTCAGTCAAAAGTTACTCATATTCTAGTATACCAACATGACATTAATAACTCTATTATAAACTTTGTGATTTGGCTCAGTGTTATATTGCGCACACACAGTAAGTTTCTTTCCAAATGCTTTCAGTATTTTGAAACAGGTAGAAGACGTATTCATTTCTTTGATGTATTTTTCCCACGAGATTGTAGTTAGTAACACAAAACATTTCAGTTTACTAAAGGAAACCAAAAAAAAAATTAATATCATGGTTTCTGTTGTCCTTTAGAAACCTTGAGACATTCAAAAATACACAAAAAGCTTGAGTGTACCAGTTATCCCTTTTTAATCTACACTTTCAATGTAGCATATGAAACTACTGTGTACAGTTCATTCTTCTCAGGATGGGCATCAGTGGTTTCATGACAATGAGTTGCATGAGTTTTTCCATTAAAATGTTTTCTAGTATTTTAAACTATTCATCTTCAACAAATGGCATAGGAATTAAAGGATACTCATTTTTGTTCATTAAGAAAACAAATGTAAACAGGACAGTAGCCTACCACAGAAGGCACCTGAAAGACTCTACCTAGCAGTGTATCAAAGCAGATGCTGAGACCCATAACCAAGCCTTCGGCAGAGTGTAGGGAATCATATGAAGGAAGGAGGAATTAGTATATTCTAGAGGGGACAGGGAGCCCCACAAGGTCCAAATATATCTGAGCACAAGGGTCTTCTATGAGACTGTTTATCCAACCAAGGACCATGCATGGATATAACCTACAACCCCTGCTCAGATATAGCCCATGGTAACTCAGTATCCTAGTGGGTTCCCTAGTAAGGGGGACAGGAATTATTTCTGGCAGGAACTCATGAGCTTCCCCTCCCCCCTGAGGGAGGAGCAGCCTTGCTAGGCCACAGATAGGAACATTGCAACCATCTTGAAGATACCGGATAAGCTAGGGCCAGATGGAAGGAGAGGAGGACACCCCCTCTCAGTGGACTCGGAAGGGGGCAGGGAGAAGATGAGGGAGGGAGGGGAGCATTATGAGGGAAAGAGGTAGTGGGCTACAGCTGGGATACAAGTGAATGTATAAAATTATTTAAAAATAAAAAATATTAATAAAATAAAATAAAAAAGAGACTTGATTGAAAAAAAAGAAAAAACAAATGCAATCTGGCAATAATCTATTCTGTCAGATCTTTAAGAGTCTCAAAAACTAATCTAGGAGGCCTCTGAGTTTGTCATCATTCCATAGTTGAGCCACTAGAAGACTGAGGTGAAGAACTTCTCTGTCAAAAGCTGGAGTAGAGTATGATATTGTTCACCTGTCTGTGACAATGACCAGGGCCAGAGAGGACGTTAAGTCCTTTCTGGTATAAACTCTTACCTTATTCCTTCACCCTTTGTGCCTTATTTTAACTATTTCTAGTGTGATCTTCACTTCGGCATTTCACAATAAGCCACTTTTAAGCCCTTTGATGTGTCACATGTTTCTGTGAGCAACAAGAACAACACTAAGACTGGTTTAGTATATCAACATTTATTAGAGGTTTGAGGCCTCTCCCAAATTTATTTTATGTCCTCCTCTTTGGAACTACTGTTATAGGTAGTAATTCATGGCAAACATGTTCAACTATTGTCAAAATGGAGACTTGGTGTTTCTATTGGTCAGAAGTTGACCTGTAGGCAAAGCCAGATATCAACCAAGGTTATCTTGGGAACTTTCCTCTTTATTCCACAATATTTTTTTTTGAGACCTACCTTACTCATCCCTAAAACTTCTAGCCTCTTAAAAATCCCCATGGAAGACTTGGCAGGCCTACATTCTCAGGCACATCTGGAACCATCCCTATTAGAACCGTACTGTTGGGGTTCCATGTTTCAGAGAGCTGTTCAGAGCTGACATTTAAGAGGAAAATTACAATCTAAATTATTGAATATACCACCTCTCCTGGGGAAGCTTGTGCTTAGAAAGGCAAAGGCATGGTTCTCCAGTGGTACAGTATCAAACATCTACATGCAGAGATAACAGGGGTGTATATTACCGAAGCAAACCTCAAGCATCCGGTCTCAGCATTTAGGAGAAGCATTCAAATTTCTGTACATAAGTCAGTCAGTCAGTTGCCACCTCAAGAGGGCCAAAAGATGAAAATGCTTGTGTTGTTTAATTGTCTGCAAGCTTCTTAAATAATGGTGAACCTAAAATACTAACTAGATACTGAAAACCTGAAGATTCCAGAATGCAGAACCTAGTCATGTGATTCGCATCTTAAGAGTATATCGCACTGACCAGCCTCTTGCAGGATTACTTTCTATCATAATCTGATGCCTATACTTAATATCCAAAAGATAAACACACATTCTCTCACTGAAAATAAAATAAAACAACAACAACACTTGCTGGCTGTGGTGACACACACCCATAGGATTTGCTGAAAGAGCCAGAGGCAGGAAGATCACAAGTTTGAGGCCAGTCTGGGCTACACAGTTGGGAGTTGGAAAGATGACTCAGTAGTTAAGAGTTCTGAATAGTCTTCTAGAGGAACTGGTTTCAATTCCCACGGCAGCTCACAACTGTCTAGCTCCAAGATCTGAGGTCATATACGATACCCTGACACCTTCACACAGACATATATGTGCGAAGCAGGCAAAATCCCAATGAATATAAATAAAAACAGATTTTAAAAAGCTTGACTTTTTTTTTATACTGGAGATCTTTCTTTAACTGACTCAATGAAGATTTTCCTATTTTGTACCTAGCTCACATTTTTTTTCCACAGGCAGGAAGGCAGTGTGTATATGGAGAAAAATGACAAGAATACTTCAGATAGAAGGAGTAGCCACCAAGACGTGGGGTATGGTTTGTTAGAACTAAACAAATACATTTGTCACTCACAAAATCAGAATTGGCAAGTAGATGCAGAAGTCAGTATAAAAAAATCACATTCTGGCGAGAGTACCTCAGGGTTCTGTGTTATGTATGGAAACACCACAGGACAGAGTGTTTAGTGCAAAGCACAGCAGACATACATGAAAAAGTGATAAGATTGGCTATGTTTCCATGTATAGCCATGTAACAGCAGATAAATAGCAGAAACACTACCTGCTAAAGCAAATGGCATACATGAACATCTGGATCTAGCAAACACAGAGGGAAGATGAGGGGGTCTACAGTATATGTGCAGAGACTGGCCACAGATGATACTGATCCACCCAATGAGGATTGATATAGTTCTCAAGCACAGGATAGTCAAGAATGAAATCCTTACCTGTTGTGACATAAAAAGTTGAAAATTGACATCTGAAGTAGGAGAAGACAAGGAACAGGACAGGAGCCTACCACAGAGGACTTCTGAAAGACTCTACCCACCAGGTTACCAAAGGAGACGTAAAAAGTTGAAAATTGTGACATAAAAAGTTGAAAATTGACATCTGAAGTAGGAGAAGACAAGGAACAGGACAGGAGCCTACCACAGAGGACTTCTGAAAGACTCTACTCACCAGGTTACCAAAGGAGACGCTGAGACTCATAGCCAAACTTTGGGCAGAGGGCAGGAATACTTATGGAAGAAGAGGGAGATAGAAAGACCTGGAAGGGGACAGGAACACCACAGGAGAACAACAAAGCCAAATACCTGGGAACAGGGGGGCCCTCCGGAGACCGATACCCCAACAAAGGACCATGCATGGAGAGGACCTAGAGCCCTATTCAAAAGAAACCCATTGGCTGTTCAGTTTCCAAGTGGGTTTCCTAGTAAGGGGAACAGTGGCTATCTGCAACATGAATTCAGTGGCTGGCTCTTTGATCATCTCACCCTGGGGTTTGCAGCCTTGATAGGCCACAGAGGAAGATGATGCAGCCAGCCTTAATGAGACCTGATAAGCTAGGGTCAAATAGAAAGGGAGGAAGTACTTCTCTATGATGGGACTAGGGGAGGGGCATAGGGGGAGAAGACGGAGGGAGGGACAGTGGAACTGAGAGATGAAGGAGGGGGCTACAGCAAATATACAAAGTGAATAAATTATAATAAATAAATAAATAAAATTAAAAATTTAAAAAGTTGAAAATTCTGTGTTAGAAAACTTGGCAGGTAAAAACTGTGACTATCTTAACTATACAAATTTTATGAGGACACTGAACTCACCTGAATCCTGGATATTAATAGTTAGAATCTGGAGCTCTAGTCAGGTGCTGCCAGCAAATGTGACATCTATTCAAATAAACATCCTTAATGGTTTTATATAGAAGGCCTCAATGATATCAAGCGAGTGTTTACCATGATCTGAGCCAGAAGCCAGGGACAGAGACCCTATAAGCAACTACTTTCTTCTGATGGACACCATAAGAAGTATTCTAGAACCTAAAGATGCAGGTCATGTCAAAAAACATTGGGACGTTAGTGTGAACCCAGAATTGTTGGTCAGGAGGTGTCTACGCAATTTGGTGACTCTAGATTCTAAGTGAGGATTTCCATGAATGAGTTCCAAGGCTCCCTGTGTGTTTTTCTGTGTCTGTGTAGGCATTACTGTGTGTCTGAGAGAGAGAGAGAGAGAGAGAGAGAGAGAGAGAGAGAGAGAGACTGTTTTTCTTCCATGTACCAACAATTCCCAGGTCCCTTGGGTGTGACAGCAGATAGGAATGTAATTCTACAAGAGTAGCTTTGACTTGGCTGTGTATATGATTTCAGCAGTGATGTTCTTGTGCTAAGAAAGCATCCTGAGAGGTGCTTCCCAGTGCCTCATGTTGCAAATAGCCAAGGACTTTCTCCACCATTGAGGGAGGCAGTTAGCATGGATAGAGGCAGGAGCCTGAAGGGCCCAAGACACAAGGCATTCCACGAAGAAAGAACCTAGTGAAGGGCTGGTTTGCAAAGACACAAAGTCCCCAGAATCCCCCAGTCTGATGGTCGGTGTATTCATATAGTATATACTGCTGGGAACAGACTGGCCATTGTGGCTGTGTAGGTATACATATTCTATGAAATCAGGCATAATATTGAGCACGAGACAGGAGCAGTAGCTACTTGCTGCATTTTCCATATGCTGTCCCTGGATTGGGGGGGGGGAAGGTTGGAACACTTCCATTGGACTGGAATACTCTATTAAGTTTTCAGGCTGTCAATGGAAGAGAGAGTGTTTGAGGCACATAGGTCCCTGAAAATTCTTTGGTTGGTAGATTGTATTCCCTGACAGCCATGATTGTCCACTTTGCACTGAGAGTCCTTACAGATTTCTTTGTCCTGGAGGCAGGGTGTGTCTTCTAACCCCCACATGTAACTGTGACAGTCATTCTCCCGCAGTCAAAAACTTTCATTTATTTTCTTCACTATGTTATATGAGAATCTACTTTAAATAAAGAAAAAACAGAACACAATACAAATACATAATCACACATACATGATATACCAACACGCCTGCATGCACATGTACATAAATATGTATACAATACATTGTTTCTTTATTAAAATATTTCTATTTTCAAGTATGAATGTATGTTAAATACAACAAAGTACACAGCAATGTAACTCTTTTGAGAATTATGATCATAATGGATTTACTATGATATATTTTTAAATGTTAGATCACAATTGTGATGGTAATAATAATATGATGCATCAAAATAAAGTTTCCTTTTAAAAAAATATTCCACATACCTATGAGATGGACACATAAAGACAAAGATAGAGTAGAGATTGAGGGAATGGCCAACCAATGCCTTGCCGAACCTGACACCTACCCCATGGGAAAGAGCCAACCCCCAACACAATTAAGCACACTCTGGCATATTAAGAGGCAGGAACCTAACTTAACCTTTCTCTGAGAGGCTCAACCCAGCAGTTGATCAAATCACATCCTGAGACTCACAGCCAAGCGTCAGGTAGAGCTTGTGAAGTTTTGTGGAAGAGTGGGAGGGAAGGAATGATGCTGCAAGTAGACCAGCAGAGTCAACTAACCTAGATCCATGGAGACTTACAGAGGTGGAATCAACAACCAAAGAGCATGTATGGACTGGACCTAGGCCCCCTAGGAGCCTATGTAACCAATGTGCAGTTTGCTCTTCATGTGAGTCCTTTAGTAAGTCGAGGAGGTGCTGTCTATGACATGGACTCTGTTGCCTGATTTCCATATATCAAGTTGCCCTAGCTGGGCTGCCTTCCCTGGCCGCAGTGAATGAGGTTGAGCTCAGTCCTAATACAACTTGATGTTCTGGGGTCCTTTTCTGAGAACAAGGGGAGGGGAAAAAGGGGGAAAGAAGGCAGGAGAGAAGGACCAGAAGGAGGGAGGGGACAACAATCTGGATGTAAAGTAAATATATAAATTAAAAATAAATTTAAAAATATTCCACAGTATCTCAGTTCCTATGGAGTAAAGTATACATCCTAACATTGCTACCTTTTTGTTAAATAATATTTTTAATTTTTAAAATTGTCATGTATTCATTATACTTACTGATGGGTTTCATAAAGACAATATCGTTCAAGCATACCATTACCTTGACCATACTAAGTCCCATATCCTCTCCTTTCTCTCATCTTTCCCTGAAAGTTAGCTTTCATCACTCAGTCTTGCTTCTACTTCCACATACTATGTATATGAATTATTTTATGTATCTGCATAAAATCTAGAATTCACGTAAAAGAGAAAATTAAATATTTATCTTTCTAAGTATAGCTTCTTTTTGCATTTTCCTGCAAAAGACAGTGTTATAATTTTTGTGGTCATTATCTATTATACCACATTTTCTTTTTATTTTTTTTAAGTTTTTTAAATTGTTAAAGTTTTTATTTATTCACTTTGTATCCCAGCTATAGCCCCCTCCTTCATTACCTCCCAATTCCACCCTCCTCCCTCATCTCCTCCCTGCTCCTCCTCTAAGTCCACTGATAGGGGAGGTCCTCCTCCCCTTCCATCCAATCCTAGCTTATCAGGTCTCACCAGGACTGGCTGCATTGTCTTCCTCTGTGGCCTATACTTCATTTTCTTTGACTATTCATTTGTGGATAGATACCTAGGTTGATAATATGCCTATTGTGAATGGTACAAAAATAAACGCAGATGTACAAGTATCTCTGTTGAATGTTGACTTAGATTATTTTAAGTATATTCCTAGGAGTAGTTTAGTTGGATGATATGCTAGTTCTATTTGTACTTTTTGTAGTAGCCTGCATATTGATTTCCATAGTGACTGGATTAACTTACCGTCCTGTGAGCTGTGTATAATTACTCATTTGCTACCTGCATCCTCACTACAGATGTGATGTGTGTGTTTGTGTGGGCATGTGTGTGCGTGTGTGTTGGTTTTCTGAGACAGGGTTTCTCTGTGTAGCCTTGGTTGTCCTGGAACTCATTCTGTATACCAGGAGATATGCCAGCCTTTGTCTCCTGAGTGCTGGGATTAAAGGTGTGTGTTACCACAATCTAGCTGTCTTTCATATTTGTACACCCCCATGGTCAAATATTTATAGGTTCTTTTTTTCACTCTTTTTCTCATTCACTTTACATTCTTGTAGCCCCTTCCCTCCTACCTTCCCAGTCATACCCTCTCTCCTACCCCCTAACCTTTTTCTCAGAAAGGGGGAGCTCCCTTTCCCATCCACCCTAGCTCACCAAGTTGCATCAGGACTGAAGCTTTTCTCTTCCCCTGTGGTCTGTCAAGGCCTGTCAACCTATTTATCGGTTCTTATGTGCCTAAAAAGTTATCCATTTAATTTTTTTCATTTTAATTATTTAATTTCTACTATGTGTGTGCACTCAAGTATGCCATGGCACATGTATGGAAGTCAGAGGACAACTTGGCAGAAGTTGGTTCACACTTTCTACCATGTAGGTTTCCAGGACTGAACTCAGGTTTTCAGTTTTGGCTACAAGTACCTTTATCCACTGTTCCATCTTTCTGAGCCTATTCATTTATTTCAGAGTGTTCAAATTATTTGTAATACAGGTGTTCAATACATGACATAATGATCATTGGGTTGTTTATTTTGTTTTGTTTTGTTTTGTTTTGTTTTTGGTAATATTGCCCTTTTATCTCTCATTTTATTACTTTGGATCTTCTCTTTCTTTTGGTTTGTCTGAGGAAGAGTTTTCCAGTATTTATATTTTTAAAGCACCAGGTCTTTGTTTTACTAATATTTTGTATTGCTTTTTTGTTGTTGTTGTTGTTTTTATTTAACTAATTTCTTCCCTGACCTTTATCATTTTCTCCACCTACTAAGGCCTTGAAGTACACCATTAAGTTATTTATATGTGACTGCATTCTGAAAATGTAGACACTTACACATAGAACAAAGCCCTCTAAATCAACATGAGCAAAACTCATATGAACTCACAAAGACTGAAGCAGCATGAACAGGGCCTGCACGGGTCTGAACCAGATCCTGTAAGTACATACAATAGCTTTCAGGTTAGTAGTTTTATGCCTGAGTGTGAGAATGGGTGTGTCTCTGACACTTGTGCCTTCTCTTGGGGCTTTTTGTTTTCCTGATGGTTTGCATTGTCAAATATCAATATGATATTTTTCTTTTTATCTTATCATATTTTATTTTGTTATTTTGCTGTTAAGTACTTGAAGCCTGTTTTTGTTTTTTTTGTTTTTGTTTTTGTTTTTCCTAATGAGAGACAGAAAAGGAGGGGATTGGGATGGGAAAGGAGGTAGCGAAGAACTGGGAGGAGTAGAGAGAGGGGAAACAGTATGCAGATTATACTGTACGAGAAAAGAATTTATGCTTAATAAAAGGGAAAAAGAATATGTTCATTGAATATCAAAGGCTCTGGTATGTATTATTTGCTCGTTTAACACCAGGAAGTTTTAAACTCTCTCTCTCTCTCTACATTCAATTTCAGGAAGTTTTAAATTTCAATCTCCACAAGTTTGTGTAATTGTTGTAGTTTCTCTTGCTATGGATTTTTAATTTGATTCAACTGTGGTCAGGGAGAATGCAGGAAGTTATTGCAAAGAATTTTTTACTATTTTCATTTTGAGATTATAATTACACCTTTCCCTTCCCTTTCCTCCCTCCAAACTCTCTTATATATTCCTCTTATCTCTCTTTTAAACCAATGCCCTCCTTTTGTTGACTTGTTACTTCATGCATATATGTATATACATGTATTCCCAAATATAACTTGCTCAGTCCCTGTAAAGTTAGTTGTACCTATGTGTCCTCCAAATGCAAAGCATTTCCTTTATTTATTTATTTAATGACTTTAAGGTCTGACCCCAGGCCCCTCCCACCTCTCCTCCCAGTCCTGACTTCCCACGCTCTCCCCCATTTTCTCCTCTCTTTCTCAGAGAAGGGGAGGCCCCGAAGGGGAGGCCCCAAAGGGGACCAACCCACCCTTTCATCTCTAGTCACAGCAGCACTAAGTGCATCCTTTCCCATAGAGGCCAGATAAGGCAGCCCAGCTAGGGGGAAGGGATCCAAAAGCAGGCAACAGAGTCAGAGACTGCCCCTACTCCCACTGTTAGGGGACCTGAGCAGGCTGTACATATGTTACATATGTGTAGGGGGCCTAGGTCCAGCCTGTGTTGATTCACTCTCTGTGAGCCCCCATGGACCCAAGTTAGTTGGTTTTGTATGCATTCTTGTGGTGTCCTGGATCCCTCCAGCTCCCTCTTATCCTTCCTCCCACTCTTCCACAAGACTCCTGGAGCTTGCTGCCAAGTACAGGGTAACCACTACAATTACAAGTAGTACATTGCAAACCACAGACTCAAAGAAGCCAAGGAGAGCCCAAGAGAAGATGCTTGAATCTCACTCAGAAGAGGAAATAGATAACTGAAGTCTATGGAGGGAGGAAACTAGGTGGGAGAGGGAGTAGGGAGGGTACCTGGGGTAAGGATCAGGTGTGGGGAAAGCAGGGATGGGGGCTTGAGGGGAGGACTGGGAGAAGGAACAGAAATCTGTAGGGTTGGCATCTCAGGAACAGGGGATGCTCCTCGGAGTCTATGGGGTGACCCTAGCAGAGACTCTTAGCAGTAAGGATTAAGGAGCCTGAAGCAGCCAACTCCTTCCAGTGGGAGGAGAGGGACACCATCCCACCCTAAAACCTTCAACCAAAAATTTGTCCTGCCTACAAGAAGTGTAGGGGTAAAGGTGGAGCAGAGATTAAGGGAAGGCCAACCAATGACTGGCCCAACTTGAGACCCAACCTGGTCTCAAGGAGGAGAGAGCCAGTCCCTGACACTATTAATGATATTCTGCTATGCTTGCAGACAGGATCCTAGCATAACTGCCTTCTGAGAGCCTCCACCCAGCATCTGATAGAAACAGATGCAGAGACCCACAACCAAAGAATAGGCAAACTATTTTTTTCATTACTCATTATTTTTTTACCCTTTTTTATTTTTTAATTTTTATTATTAGTTACATTTTATTAACTCTGTATCCCAGCTGTATCCCGCTCCCTCGGTCCCTCCCAATCCCACCCTCCCTCCCTCATCTCCTCCCCTGCCCCTTTCCAAGTCCACTGATAGGGGAGTTCCTCCTCCCCTTTCGTCTGGCCCTGTTTTATCAGGTATCTTCAGGACTGGCTGCAAAGTCCTCCTCTGTGGCCTAACAGGACTGCTCCTCCCTTGGGGGGTGGGGAGGTCAAAGAGCCTGCCATTGAGTTCCTGTCAGAAATAGTCCCTGTTTCCCTTGCTATTGGTTACTGAGCTACCATGTGTGGATATAAGCTAGAACCTCCGCTCGGATGTAGCCCATGGCAAACTATTTTTAATACTTGCTTAGTTTTGTTAAGTATAGTCCAGTTTAGAGAGAGGCCTGCAGGCTGCTGAGAATGCCCTGTCTTCTTCAGTGCTTGGGTGGAATATTCTATAAAGGTCTGTTAAAATCTTTTGATCTATATTGTCATTTAACTCTGATGTTTCTTTTTAAAAGGTTTTTGTTTGGCTTGTCTATTGATAAGAGTAAGACATTTAAGTCTCTCATAGTTATTGTTCTGAGATCAATTTATTTATGCTCTTCCGTCTAGTAGTAATTCTTTTATAAAATTGGGTGTGCCAGTGGTTGGTGAATATGTGTTTAGAACTTTTATATCATCTTGGTAGATCGATCCCCTAATCAATATGAAGTGGCCTTTTAGCTCCCCTGAGTAATTTTGGCTGAAGTCTAAGTTATCAGATATTAAGATCTGCTTACATCAGCCTGCTTTCAGGTTCCATTTATTTGGCATACCTGTTTCCATCTTTATGTACAGTTGTGTTTGGTTTTGCCGGGGAGGTACATACTTTGCAAGCACTAAATAAGTGGGCCCTGGTTTTAAATACAGTTCCTAGTCTATGTCTTTTGATTGGAGAATAGAGACCACTAATATTCCATTGTTATTGAAATGTATAGATTATTTTCTATCATTTTGTTGCTTTCGTGATGCTTGATGCTTTGCAGTTGCTCACCTGCTTAGCTACTGCACCGCTGTGTTTTACACATTCCCGTGGCTTCCTGGATATATTTATCTTTCTCTTTCATGCATTGGATTCCTTTTGTAGTGCTGGCTGAGTGGCCTTGAATTTTTTTAGTTTGTGTTTATCATGAAAAATTTTCCTCCTGTTTCAATTACAAAGGAGAGTTTTATAGAATATAATAACCTAGGTCAGCAGTCATTGCTTTTTCAGAGCTTGGAAGATGTTGCTCCATTCCACCCAGACTTTTACAGTTTCTGCTGAGGAATCTGGTTTCCTCATGGGTTTGTTTTGATGCGTAGCTTGTTGATTTTGTGCTGAAGCTTTCAACATTCTTTGTTTTGTGTACTTACATTTTGCCTATAATATGACATGGAGAGGTTTTTTGGTTTTTTGTTTTTGTTTTTTGTTTTCTCCTGGTCTTGCCTTTTTGCCATTTTCACTGCTTCTTCTAATGGCAGCGTACATTTGGAGAATCTATGCTGTTATTTTTTGAATGTTTTTCTATGCTCATAATTCATAACTTTGGTCTTTAAATGGTGTCCAATGAGTCTCACATTTCCAGTTCATGGATTTTATCACTCTATTTTTATTCTTTTCATGGATATTCTAATTTGTTTGCTGTGTCTCCAGAGCCTGATAGCCTGACATCACTTGATCCATTCTCTTGGAGATTCCACTGAGTTTTCAAATTTGGTTACTGAGGTTTCATTTTCAAACTTTTAAAATCACTTTTTAAAAATAATTATATCTACTTACTTCCTCTTTCATGGCATTATTGATTTCCTTATTTCAGGAGTTTGCATTCTCAGAAGTCGTTCAGTTTATTTGTTCTCACTTTGATTTTTCGTGGACATTCTTACAATCATTCTTTTTTATTATTTGTCAGGAAGTTCATCTATTTCAATACTATCATTGGAATACATTCCTATGGAATTGGTAGTTTTGGAAGTAGTCTTGATACCTTGGTTTTGTTTGTGTGTTTATTTATTTGTTTCATATTTCTCATGTCTGTGCCAAGACTTATGCATTTGTGATTAAGTCATTGGTTGGGTTTTTATCAATCATATTCTTTCCATCATGATATTTGCAATGTTGAAGTGAGGCTAGGTTATAATAACGTTGAGATGTAATTTCTCTGCCCTGGACTGGAAATGTACTTCAGTATCTAAACCCACATGCTCAGGACCCAGGCACAAACTACTATACCACTTTAAAAGCAGACTACAAGCTTCAGAAGCAAAAGCATCTGTAAGGCCATATTATTTCATGCTGGGCATGAGGTCTGTCTTAGGTCTGTCATTGTTCTCCTTCACCTACTATACCCTGACAAAGAAGCCAAACTATTGACCTTGTGGTAGCCAAAACAGATTATTATTGTTCTCTTTTGGATCTGTGGAAAAATAATCATGGCAGATGTTATAAGGAAATGTTGGGATTATTATTATTTTTTTAATTTTTAGAAATGTGGGAATTTATAGCCCAGGAGCAGGATTCAAAAATAGGCTTGCAAATTATTAAGGAGAAAAGTCATGAATGAAGGAGCATTCCAACTAAACTGGCCTAACAGGATTCTTGCTAAAGACAGGCAGGCCAGAGATCAGCACCTCCTGGGGGATGGTGAAGGATGAGCTGCTTAAGAAACTGGTGGTGGTGGCGGGGGAATCCTTAGCTAAACCAATTAGCAAGATTCCTCGTAAAAACAGATTATACAAACAAATTTTACCTACAGACTTGCGGCTAATATTTCTTTACTGCTTGGTAGGTGAGCTCTACGTCAGTACCCATGTCTTGCACAATGGTTCTCACATTTTCTAAATACCTCTGCCATTAACCTTAGCTTCACAAACAAGAACCAAGTCTAGCTGACCTTAATGAGCTCTGGAGTAGCAGTCACACAATAAGTACATAGCAGAAAATGGTGGCAGAAAGGACTAGCAAGTTGAGACACTTCACGTTCAAACGAAAATACCCACCGAAAGAAAAGATTCTTTTAAGATCAGGAATAATAGATCATGCTTTTAATCCCATCAACAAGGAAGCTGAGGCAGCAAGATCACAAATTTGATAGCAGTCTAGGATATATAGTGAGAATATGCCAGTAATAAAATGAACAATATCTGGAGCTTGAAGATCTTACTCATTTGGTATAGGACTTCCCTAGCACACAGGAAGCCCTGGGTTCAATCTCCAGCACACTGTATAAACAAGGCATGATAGTAAACATAGGAAGTGGAAGTAGGAGGATCAGAAGTTTAAGGTCTTTCTTGTTTATATAGCAAGTTGGAGGTCAGCCTATGATATAAAGAAACAAACAGAAAAGATGTTTGTGCAATGATAGAAGAAAACTTCACAAATTCCATTCATAGTGTGAACAACCAGTCCCCAAATGCTAGAAGACCATGAGGCAGCTTCTTTCTCCTTCCTGTGTTCCATCCTCCAGCCCCTGCCTTTACCTCTTTTCAAGCTTGATATGCCACTGAAAACTGACTTGGTCCCTGGGCTCCAATGGTTGATTCTCGTGAGAAAGAATCCAGTTGAGCCTATCAGTGGCAGATGTTTATCCCTGTTATATTCAGTTATGCCCATGGGAACGGAGTCAGCTGGTTTTATAGGACCTGTTGCTTCTTTGAGGCCATGGTATGAGAAACATTTTAAAGAAGGTGGATCACTGTGACAGTTACTGCCTTGGCTGATTTGTTTGTTTGCTTTGATTTGTTGAGACAGGATCTCATGGAGGCTAGACCAGGGTTAGACTGTGGCTTTAAATTCCTGATTTTTTCTCAGTAAGTTTTATTTAGATGATTGTTTTATTTTAGCTTTGGTTTACAAGAAAAGTAGCACTGGGGTGATGGTAATGGATAATCAAAGAAGTAGACTTGCTTGGAAAATATCCACATGACAAAAGAAACACATGAAGTGTGAGAAACAGGAAGGTAGTAAGGTCAGTGGCTAGAGTTTGGACTTGTATACACAGATTTTGTGACTTACGAGAGAAATACTGGAGGAACACTGGAGGCTGTCAAGTTGTGGGAACTGTTCTCAGGCATTCATGCTGATTCTGAAGATTCTTGCCATCATGTAAGTTTATAAGTATCTCTAGGGCATGTGATTTTAATGGTCCTTCCTCTTGACTGGCTATTAGAGCAATCAGCAGAGAAAAGGATAAAAATAACAGAATCAGAAGAGACATTGAAAATAAAAAAAAAGACTCCTGGATGCAGGAGAGCTGGCAGGCAGACTAACAAAGCTGCCACCGGGCCCAGTTCCATTGAGTTGGCCCACCTCAACATCTACCCGTCTGTGAACTGCTGGAACACGTGAAGGAAGAAACCTGTCCTGAAGAACTAAAGCTACAGGATCTATATGACACATGACAAAAACAGGATATCCAATATCCTAGGGAAGACCCTGTGAGGATCTAGTACAGACTGTGTGGCAGAAGCCAGAGACCTAGAACTAGACCAATGACTCACTGCAATGAATATTTGCAAGCAAAGCTGTTTGGACAAAAGGGTATGCTGTATGACACTGCAAATTTTTATGCTAATACTTTTGTTGTTGTTGTTTGGGTTCTCTTTTGTTTTTTTGTTATTGTTTTCTTTAGGGATGGATATTCTGGATATGCAGAGACTGGGAAATGAATGGAAATGGGGTGTGTGGTGTGAAATTCAGAAAAATTCAATAAAAATGTCAAAATTTTAAGAATGTCTTCCTTTCATAGCTTTGAGGAAAAATCATACCAGTGGAAATGTAATTTTATGTTTTGTTTGAAATCAACAAACATGTTTCCTGCATAACTGTGTGCATTTTGTAAGGGAAAACAGAATTGCTTCTTGGTGTAACATTTGGAGATCAACAGGCAGTGAATGCACCAGTGAACGGATTAAACGCAAGCTGAAGACCTGGCTTCATAATGGATCGGCCATGGAGATGTCAGTGCATCCACTGTTGGTCCACATGTACACTTATCCCTTCCTGTGGTTTCTTCAGCTTGGAACCTGCATTTTAATCTCTGTTGCTTTCTGTGATTCCTTGAATCCCTCAATAAAGGATGGAATTACAGTCTTCAAAAAAAAAATAAATAAATTCCTGATTTTTCTGCCTCTGTCTCTCAAGTGTTGATATCATAGATGTGCACCACCATGTCCATCACAACTTCTTTTAAAGCTGTAAAAATCTCCACACTGAATTAGACCCTTGTGAGAATATAACAACCACTTTTTAAGCCCCTCTCACCAGTAATCTCAAAGTGAATCAAAGCTTTATGTCCAGCTCTAAATTCATACTCTTTCCCGGGACTTCTAATTAGGCTGCCCCCTCCTCAAATTATCCAAGCCAGACACTACATAAGCTTCTCCTCTTCCACTGCCTACATCCAGCCTATGTTGTCCTATTGATTGTTTCTTTTATGCTTGGCTAGTTTAACCAGACATCTGAGGACTGCTATTTGCCTTTGATCTGTTCTTCACATGAGTGCCAAATGTTCTACCTGAAGCAGATCCCTAGTCTTTGCTCGTGGGTCAACTGGTTGTGCCTGAGGCAGTTGAAATGTGGGTTCATCTTGTTCAACAGAATGCAGCTACAAGTCAATTTCTGTAACAATGCAACACACACACACAAAGTATCTTGCTATGGGAATGTTAAGCTCTCTTGGTAGATTATTTGCCTAGAAGTGCTGCAAATCAGACAGCAAGGCATTCAAAGTCACCTTCTATTGGAAATAGCCTTGGAAATATGAGATATGTCTCAATGTTTAAAAATATTGCTATTAAACTAGCCTATGATGTCTGATATAATTTGCTGTTGCTATTATGACTTCCTTGCATTTTCCAGCATTCACCTTACTGTTTCATATGTAGCAACCACTGCTCATGGGTTCTTTTCTTCCTTTGATGCCTTTTTGCCTAGATAGCATTCTTTTGAGCCTCTGTTTAAATATTCTAATCCCTGAAAAGCTTCCCCCTTTGATCCCCCACACCAGTTCAGTCTTCTTTGCAATTTTTAATACTATAAGCATAATAATTACTGGGTTTATCACACTGTATTAAATTGTTTTTATTTCTCTCTTTCACCTCTGATATTCTTGCAGACATGATCTCTATCTTCTCCATACCTATATTTCCATTATAAAGCATAGTGATTACAAAGTAATACTAGGTGCCATAGAGATGGCTTAGTCACTAAGCCTTTGTGGGTACAGGTGCCTGTTGACAAGTCTGAAGACTTGAGTTGGAGCCCTGGAAACCAACTCTCACAAGTTGTCCTTTGAGCTCTGCACATGTGTACATACACATATAAAATTAATTTATTTTATTACAATTTTAAAATTGTTATTGAATGTTTAAGGGTGACACAATGGTTATACAAAATTTTAAGGATGATATCATACAGTTAAGCAATAATAATCAAAGCCAAAGTAAGTGGGAAATGAAGAAAGAGTTGAGCAGGTACTTTCTCAAAAAAGATATGAACAGCACTTTTTTTAAAAAGTCAAATTGTTAGTGGGGAAATAACGACCATAGAAAACAAAATTGCTAGATATTCGATTAGAGCGAAACAAAGGAAATGGAAAGCGTGCCTGGAAATATAGAAATCCACACGTTTTGGAGATAATTCAAGTGCTATATAGCAGTGGGAGAAAATAATTTGGTGGTTCTTTGATAAATTAAACATGGATGCCACAAGAATCACCAACCTCGGCCCTGGGTTAAATACACAAAAGATTGAAAAGCAGAGTCTCAAAAATACAGTTGTACACCTTCATCCATATCATTACTCATTACAGCCTAAGTATGGCAGCAATGTTAGTGTTTGATTATCGATAAGTAAATTATACACTGTATGTGAAATACGACTAAACATTATATATATACGTTAAAATATCATTCATCCCATAAAGAGAAGGGAGTCTTGCAGCACTCAACAATATGTCTAAATCTTAAGAACAATTCATAGTACAGGCTGCCATACAGTTCTCCTTAAGAGAGGGACCAAGTTATTTTAATTCAGAGAGACAAAAAGAAGAATGGTGGTTTCTAGGGCCTGAGAGAGAATAGGAGTAAGCATTTGATTGGGACAGAGCTTCAACCTTGTGAAATAAATAGAGCTCCAGAGGTGGATGAAGATAATGCTTGCACAATATATGGCTCATACCACCTGTGCATGCTTAAAATGTTAAAGGAGTTGCATATTCTTTTCCAAGGCTGAAACACAAAAGCACATAACTCCACAGCTTCTATGCTAAGCTTGGACATTAGAATCACAGTTTTCATTTTTTAATGTATTTTTTAATTTATTACAATTTATTCACCTTGTATCCCAGCTGTAGCCCCACTCTCACCACCTTCCAATCCCTCCCTCCCTCCCTCCCTCTCTCATCTCCTCCAATGCCCCTTCCCCAATCCACTGATAGTGGAGGATCTCCTCCCATTCCATCTGACCCTAGCCTATCAGGTCTCATCAGGACTGTCTTTCATAGTCTTCCTCTGTGGCCTGGTCAAGCTGCTCCTCCCTCAGGGGGAGGTGATCAAACAGCCAGACACTAAGAGACAGCCCCTGCTCTCATTTACTAGGGAACCCACTTGGAGACTGAGCTACCATGGGCTACATCTGTGTAGGGGTCAAGGCTGTCTCCATGAATGATCCTTGATTAGAGTATCAGTCTCAGAAAAGACTCCTAGGCCCAGGATTTTTGGTTCTGTTGCTGTCCTTGTGGATCTCCTGTCCCCTCCAGGTCTTTCTATCTCCCCCTTCTTTCATAAGATTCCCTGAATTCTGCCCAAAGTTTGGCTATGAGTCTCAGCATCCACTTTAATATCCTGTTGGGAAGAGTCTTTCAGAGGCCCTCTGTGGTAGGCTCCTGTCCTGTTTCTTATTTTCACCTCCTTCTGTAGAATCACACTTTCAAGACTAGTAGGCACAATTCCTCTTGATCCTTTTAAAGTTCAGCTATATCCCCCTGAGCACCTAAAAACACATGATGTTTCATGTAAAAGCAATAGGCTTTCATAACAATTGAATATTCTTCCTTCTGTTTTATCTTCTTGTTCAAGGGGTTTTCCAAAACCCTCTCACATTTTTACTTTTGTTTTCTGTGTTTTTCTCAAACCTTTTCTATTTCTTCCCATTCTTGAAATATCCAGATTAATTCTTTAAATACTTGAAAAACCAAAAAAAAAAAAAAAAAACACAAACAGAAGCAACAAAGGCGATGGTAGTGGGCTTCTCGTGTCTGACACAAAAGGAAAAAAAAAAGGGAGAAAAGTCTGATAATTCTCATGGTATGAAGGAGAAAAACACCTACATCACTGAGCAGCAAAACACAGACACTATCATTAAAATGGGTTGCAATGATGTGGACCTTTGAAAGAATACAGGGGGTATTTGTTGGCATTTTGGTTATAAATGGCGACACTCAAAGTAAAGATGGTTTAAGAAAGCAGGGCACTAATTAGGGTGCATATCAATGGTAAGGCACTTACCTAGCAGGTGGGATGCCCTTGGTGCTATGCCTAGCACTGAAAAGAAAGCATATCGGTTAGGTGAGTGAATTGAAATACCCATGAGTGTTTGCCTTCAGGTCCAGCTTTTTTGAAGTTGTAACTTCTATATGGGCCCATCTTTGCATCTAGCTGATAAACCATCTAAAAGACAGTACATCGTTCCTAATAACTCCAGTGTAATTTTTAAATTAATTTTTTTATTCACTTTACATCCTGGTTGTAGCCCTATCCCTTCTTTCCTCCCAGTCCCACTATCTCCCCTTCTCCCTTCCTGTTCCTCAGAAAAGGGTAACTCCCTTTCCCATTCATCTGAGACTGAGTATGTCCTCTTCCCCTGTGGTGTGGCAAGGCAGTCCTGGCAGGGGGAAGTGATAAAAAAGCTGGCAAGTGAGTCCATTCCTTTACTAGAGGACTCACATGAAGCCTAACCTGTTCATCTGCTACATCTTTGTGGGAGGCCTTAGGGTGATGAGTAGAGAGTGTTGTGGGAAAGTGCAAGGAAAGGGGAAAGGACCTGGAGGTGACAGGAACTCCACAAAAAGGTCAACAGAGCCAACTAACCAGGGCCCAGAGGCTTGCTAAGATGGAAGCATCAACCAAGGATCAAGCTCCAGTGCCATTTCTAAGGCTGATTTTCTTTTTCGGCCTGGTTTGGGCCACATGCTCATACCTGATGCTATAAGATGGAACTTTTAGATTAGCTAGGTTCAAATTTATTTGGAGACCTTGATTCAGAGACCTCTCCCCTCAAACTTCCTGGGAGGATCAAGAAACAGAGGGGTGGGGAAGTGAAAGACAGAGACAAAGAAGAGGAGAGGGAAAAGACATCTAGGAACTTGCTCCTCTAAAGAAAACCCACAATGCTGTTTTACAACTGGCAACATATCTTGGGCAGACAAGAGCAACATCTGAACACCTTCCCCTATGTAAAAGTCTGGCCGACTTACAAGTTCTTGCCATGTTTGACAATGATTCAAATGTACCTGTGCCCCATGTGAAGAGAAGCTCCCCAAGTTCATGTATCTCAAGTGGATCTTATTTTAAGAACAAAATCTTCCTCTGTTTTTTGTTTTTTGTTTTTTCAGTTATCTTACAGAGGTCTTGAGGTAACTGCCCATGCTCTCACATGTAAGGGCGAATGACATTATTATTATTATTATTTTTGAGGTAACTGCCCATGCTCTCACATCTAAGGGCGAATGAATTATTATTATTATTATTATTATTGTTATTATTATTATTATTTTTACTCCACTTAAAGCATCTGGTGTGTCATGTCAAAGATCAGTAGGAAAACCAGATTGACTAAATAAAACCATTTGGAAGTGTAAGAGATGGAGACAACATGCCAAGCTTAGCAATAAACATCATAGCAATACATATATACTACCTATAAATACTATATATATTACCTATGAACCCTGACCTAGCGATGGTGTAGGGTCTTGCTAGGTTAGCTGCTCCTCTTGTATTCTCCTCTCTGAGAGTATCTTCACCACAGATTTACCTATGTGTCTGTTTCTAAAAGGGTTGTTTACCCCTCTGGGGACACCACTATTTCAGCAACTCCCTTCCTGTAGATAGGAGCTCAGTTGCTTGGGGGCTGTCCTGAAGGTTAGAAAATCACACGTCTCCTTGGGACCATGCTTAGAGTTTCTCACGCAACATGAATTTCTTAACTTCCTTTCTGTAGGTAGCTGTACTTTTAGTATTTACTCTAGATCTCTAAAAACAAGAAATAAACAATGGCTTACCTGACACCAAAGTTTCTTTTCATAAATGTATATATATGTGTATCATAGCTACTTTGAAACAAGTGGCTTCCTTCTTGGTCTCTGCTCTGGTATCCCGAGGGTATAACCCTTATCCTTGTGTCTTGAGATGGCTGATAAAAATCCAGCTATCACATCTCCATTCCAGGCAGAAGAATGGGGAAAGGGAGAAAAAGGCATATTTCCTCCCTGTACAGACATTTCACAGAAGGTCTGTCAAATCCATGGTTTATGGAGCAGAACATGGAGACATCGACATGATTCAAACTAAGAAAGTTTAAGGGAATGTGGTATAGTTTTTTTTTTTCTTCCAAATGACAATATGAATAAACACTAGCTGGTTTTCTGTTAGGAGAGAGAGAGAGAGAGAGAGAGAGAGAGAGAGAGAGAGAGAGAGAGAGAGAGAGAATAGCTATTGGGAAGAACAATTAGAATTTAATCACACACACACACACACACACACACACACACACAAATGGATGGATTCACATGTCACTGTCCTAGGTGGTACTCAAAGAAAGCAGTGCTGTCAAGTTACATCCTGAGATTATTAGCCCTAATCTAACAAGTGACAGGCCTTAGAAAAGAAGCCCTTGTTTCTCACTTATGTGGTTCTATTGGCTGTTGTATATGTCATAACAAACTTATACTACACTACAGTAGGGAAACACAGATAATCTTAAAGTATTGGCCCTCCTTTTGTAGCAAGTCATTTAGGCTGTCTTCTGTTGTTATCAATAGGTTTTTTTGAATGCTGAGATTGCAGGCATTTGCCACCACACTCTGCTGATCATTTTGACATCTTATTATTGGTTTGTTCCAGGGCCTAAAGCATGTTAGGCAAGTGTTCAACCAAGCCTATTAGGTTTTCTTCCTTTCTAAGCTTCCCAATATGCTTCTAACTCATTTGAAATGGATGGTAACAGGCCAAAGGGGCCACTCAGCTCAAGTGTATTTTCTTAACCCTGGCTTTCAGATCAGCTCATTTCAGCCATAGTTTTCCCCCTTTATGGTAGGCGATTAGTAAAGGCTACAAGGAATGAATTTCAACAGGCCCACATGTCTTAAACTAAAATCCTGCTGTTCTTGACATGTTAGACCTTTGTCCTTCAATTTACAGCCACAAGCTGTACCTCTAGGCATTGTAAGCATGTCCCGGGCAGAAAGAATGAAGCAAGAAAAGGATTCCAAGATAAGTCAGCAGCACATGACCATTAAAAAAAATATCTGGAGGCTGGAGAGATGGCCCCATAGTTCAGAGCACATGCTGCTCTTACAGTTTTCAAAAACATGTGGTGGCCATGCTTCAAATTGTCCTGTGTTTCAAGAGATCTGATATCTTCTCTGACCTCCTTGGGCACCAGGCACAAATGTGGTGCAGATACATACATGCAGGCAGAAACATTCACACAGACATAAAACAAAATAAATGAAACCTATTTTTTAATTTAGTTAATCATTTTACAACCTGATCCCAGGCCCCTTCCTCCTCTCCTCCCAGTTCTACCATTATGCCCTCTCCCCCATTTCTCCCTCTCCTTTTTCTGAGAGAGGGGAAAACACCCCAAGGGGATCAACCCACCTTGGCATTGCAAGTCACAGCAGCACTAAGCACATCCTCTCCAACTGAGGTCAGACAAGGCAGCCTAGCTGGGGAAAGGGATCCAGAGGCAGGCAACAGAGACAGCCCCTACTTCTATTGTTTAGAGGACCTGCATGTTGAACAAGCTGTACATCTGCTATGTATGTGTAGGGGTCTAAATCCAAACGCGTGTATGCTCTTTGGTTAGTGGATCACTCTCTGTGAGCCCCCATTGGCCGAGTTAGTTTGCTCTGGAGGTCTTCTTGTGGTGTCCTTGCCCCCTCTAGCTCCCTCTATCCTTTCTCCTGTTCTTCCACCCAACCCCATGATATAGCCATAAAGTACAAGATAACCCATGCTACAATCCAGAGACCCAAAGAAGGCAAGGAGGACCCAAGGGAGGAAGCTTGAATCTCAGTCAAAAGAGGAAACAGATATCTGAAGCAGACGGAGGAAGGGAAAGAAGAAGAGGGAGTGGGGAAGGTAACAGTGGTGGAAATCAGGTATGGGGAGTGTGCAGGGATGGGGGGGAGAAACAGGAGAGAGATAACAGAACTTGGTGGTGGCATCTCTGTGACAAGGGAGGCTCCTGGGAATCTATAGGGGTGACCCCAAAATAGACTAGTAGCAGGGGGAGGGTCAAGGAGCCTGAAGACACCACCTCCTGTAGCCAGGTGGGACTTCCAGTGGAGGGAGGGATACCCACCCATGAAAACTCAGACCCAAAATTTGCTCCCCTACAAGAAGTGTGAGGATAAAGTCAAAGCAGAGATTGAGGGAATAGTCAAACAATGACAACCTACTTTTTAAATTTTTATTTATTTTTTTATTAATTACAGTTTATTCACTTTGCATCCCAGACGAAGCCCTCACCCTCATCTTTTTCAAATCCAGTCCTCACTCTCTCTTCTCCTCACATGCCCCTTAGCCAGTCCATTGACAGGGGAAGTCCTCCACCCTTCCATCTGATGCTGGTCTATCAGGTCTCATCAGGACTTCATGCATTGTCTTCCTCTGTGGCCTCCTAAGGCTGCACACCACTCAGGGGAGGTGATCAAAGAGCAGGCCAATCAGTTCATGTCAGAGATGGACCATTTCCCCTGTTTCCCTTACTGGGGAACCCACTTGGACACCGAGCTGCCAGATACATCTATGCAGGGGTTCTAGGTTATCTCAATGCATAGTCCTTAGTTGGAGTATCAGTCTCAGAAAAGACCCATGGGCCCAGACTTTTTTCCTCTCCTTGTGGAGATACTATCACCTCCAGGTATTATATTTTTAAATATTTTTTTATTTTTATTATATTATTATTTTATTATATTAATTACAGTTTATTTACTTTGTATCCCACCGGTAGCCCCATCCCTCATTCCCTCCCAATCCCACCCTCCCTCCTTCATCTTCTCCCTGCCCCTCTCTAAGTGCACTGACAGGGGAGGTCCTTCTCCCCTTCCATCTGAACCTAGTTTATCAGGTCTCATCAGGACTGGCTGCAATGTCCTCCTCTGTGGCCTGGCAAGGTTGCTCCACCCTCAGGGGGAGGGAAGGGAGGTCAAAGAGCTAGCCACTGAGTTCATGTTAGAGACAGTCCTTGTTCCCCTTACTAGGACACCCACTTGGATACTGAGCTGACCTGAGCTATGTCCAAGCAGGGGTTCTAGGTTATCTCCATGAATGGTCCTTCATTGGAGAATCAGTCTCAGAAAAGACACCTGTGCCCAGATATATTTGGTCCTTGTGGAGTTCCTGTCCTCTCCAGGTCTTGCTAACTCCCCCTTCTTTCATATGATTCCCTGCATCTTGCCCAAGCTTTCTGCTATTTCTGTTGTTTTGAGGTCCAGCTTTCTTCCATAGTGTTCAGATAGGATGCAAGGGATTATGTCACATTTCTTGTATCTGTTGAGGCTTGCTTTGTGACCAACTATATGATCTATTTTGGAGAAGGTTCCATGAGGTGTTAACAAGAAGGTATATTCTTTTGGTTTGGGTGAAAGATTCTATAAATGTCTGTTAGGTCCATTTGACTCATGACCTTTGTTTAATTTCTGTTTTGTTGTCCTGTCCTTCATTGAGAGTGGGGTACTGAAGTCTTCCACTATTAATGTATGGGGATCTACATGTAGTTTAAGTTTTCTTAATGTTTCTTTTACAAATGTTGGTTCCATTGTATTTGGGGCATAGATGTTCAGAGCTGTGATGTCTTCTTAGTGGAATTTTCTGTTGATGAGTATCAAGTGACCTTCTCATCCTTTTTGGTCAATTTTGGTTGAAAGTCTATTTTATTAGGTATTACAACAGCTATTCCTGCTTGCTTCTTGAGTCCATTTGCTTGGAAAACCATCTTCCAGCCATTTACTCTCAGCTTATATCTATCTTTGTGATTTAGGTATGTTTCCTCCATGCAACAGATTGTTGGGTCTTATTTATGCATTCATTCTGTTAGTCTGTGTCATTTTATTGGAGAGTTGAGTCCATTGATGTTGAGAGAGATTAATGAGAAGTGGCTGTTAGATGCTCTGATTTTGATGTTCATGTGGGGTAGTACATTTGTATACTTGGCTACTTTTAGTTTTGCTGTAGTGAGGTTATTTATTTTCTGTGTTTTCCTGAAAGCAGTTTTCTTAGGTTGCATTTTTCCTTCTAGTATCTTTTATAAGGCTGGATTTGTGGGTATGTATTATTTAAATTTGTTTTTGTCATTGAATATCTTGTTTTTTTCCATCCATGATGATTGATAATTATTCTGGTTATAGCAGTCTGGGCTGACATCTGTATTCTCTTAGAGTTTTCCAGGCCCTTCTGGCTTTCATAATCTCTTTTGAAAAGTCAGGTGTGATTCTGATGGGTTTGCCATTATATATTACTTGGCTTTTTTCCTTGTAGCTTTTAGTATTTCGTTGTTCTGTATACTTACTGTTTTGATTATTATGGGTTGGGGGGGATTTTCTTTTCTGGTCTAATCTTTTAGGTGTTCTGTAGTCCTCTTGTATGCTTATAGGCCTCTCCTTTAGATTGAGAAAATTTTCTTCTATGATTCTTTAAAAATATTTTCTGGGCCTTGGAGACAGGAATCTTCTTTTTCTTCTATTCCTATTCCTCTCGTATTTTGTCTCTTCATGTTGTCTTGGATTTCTTGGATGGTTTGTGTCAAGAATTTTTTAGGTTTATCATTTTCTTTGATGGATACAGCTATTTCTTCCATTGTATCTTCCACACCTGAAATTCTTTCTTCTATCTCTTGTAGTCTGCTGGTTATGCTTAGCTCTGTAGTTCCTGTTTTCTTCCCTAAGTTCTTCCTCTCCATGATTTTCTCCATTTGTGTTTTCTTTAATTTTTCCAATTCTATCTTCAGATCTTGAACCATTCTCTTGCTTTCTTTCACCTACCTGACTGTTTTTCCTTAAATTTCTTCACCTGTTTGAACATTCCTGTTTCTTTTATTTCTTTCAGTGATTTAATTATTTCCTCTCTGAAAGCCACAAACTGTTTGGCTGCATCTTCCTTTATTTCTTTACAGATGGCCATAATCTGTTTGACTTTATCTTCTTCTATTTCTTTATGGATGGTCATAATCTATTTGACTTACCTTCCTCTATGTCTTTACGGGTGGCCCTAATCTGTTTGAATTTAACTTCCTCTATTTCTTTATGGATGGTCATAATCTGTTTGACTAACCTATTTTAAAGAATAAAAAAATCAAGCTAGGAAAAGGAGCTCAGTTAGTAGAATATATGAAGCCAAGAGTTCTATCCTCAGCACCACATAACCCAAGCATGGTGGTGCATGTTTGTATTGCTAATGTAATGTCAGGATCACGGGACCCTCAGAGACCACCAGGAGATGACTTGACGCAAGAGCAAGAGAGCTTTATTACGAGAGCAATCGAACTCGGGACCCAAGTCTCACTGACACAACAGTAGAGAAGTAGGACCTTGAGCTCTGACTGAACAGAGTTTTTAAAGGAAAAGTCTGTGAGCAGGGGCTTTCCATGACAGCAAGCAGGGGGGTACATATCTTGATGTTACAGGACTAGGTAAAAGTTAGTGGGGCGAGGTGACCTTCTCTGAGGCACATAATCACAATTTTCTATTAAGTATTTATTCTGTGATATTTCCTAGAGGCTGTTGCTATGAGAGTTAACTTTGTTTTCTGCCAAGTAAAATATCACAAATATCACATTCTGTGATATTTCCTGGTACCTGAGTTCAGCTCCCAGTCAAAATGACTCTTTATTTCAAAATGGAGTTATACCCAAGCTAACTTAAACTCTTCACTAACACTGGGGAAGCAGAGGCAAGAGGACCAGATGTTTCAAACCATCCTTGGCCATGCAGTGAGTTTGATGCTAACCCAGAGCTATGTGAGACCACAACTCAAAGAAACAAAAGACAAAACAAAAACTTTTCCCAGCAAAATTTGAGGCATAAATCTTTAATCTTAGTAACCTACATTGTGACGGTGATTCAGGAAGATTGTAAATTTGAAGTTAGTTTGGTATATGTAACAAATGCTATCAAAAATTAAGATATAATTCAACTGGTAAAAGTAAACCGTTCAGCTGCTCTTCCAGAGGACATAAGTTCCTAGTCCCAGTATCCACATGGTAGTTCACAAGCACCTTTAACTCCACTTCTAGAGGATCTTATACCTTTTCTGGCCTCCATGGGCACCAGACATATATGTGTGCACAGACATAGATGTAGGCAAAACACTTTTACTTAAGCTATAACAAAACAGTAGTAAAATAAATATTTTTAAAAACTGCTATGGAAAATACTTCAATTTAAAAACAAAACATTTCTCAGGCACTCCAACCCTTAAGTTAGTGAATGGAGAGTGAGTGAGTATAGTTCTGTAGGACTGGGAAGCACCCAAACTATGTGGGCAGCTATCATTTACCACTTCCAGCGACAAACATTGATTCATGGCTCTTTGCCCTTTAATGTCAAAGGGAAAGCAGGATGTTAGTCTCTTCCAATAATAGTTTTCACTCTGGATTGATCCATCATATCCATAAAGCCTTGTGACCTATTGTGATATTTTTTGCATAGAGTTTGTCCCCATGAAAATGTTCAATGTAAGGCAAGTCTGTAAAGCTAATTATTGAAGAGGTGCTGGTACTTTTGAGAATGAATACATTCTGAGGTTGGTTATCTTAAAAGCATGTCACATGTTTGATCTATTTGCATGTTACTATTTCCTTGTCCATTTCTCTGACATTTACTACAATGATGAGGTGCCCACCAGAAGCCAAGAGAATGATCATGCTACGCTCTTGAACTAAATAAACTACTCTTTACCGTAAGTGACAGACGTGGCACCTAGAATCTAGCCCAGTATTTTTCTCTCCCCATCCCCATCCCCATCCTCCTTCCCTTCCCTTCCCTTCCCTTCCCTTCCCTTCCCTTCCCTTCCCTTCCCTTCCCTTCCCTTCCCTTCCCTTCCCTTCCCTTCCCTTCCCTTCCCTTCCCTTCCCTTCCCTTCCCTTCCCTTCCCTAAGATTCCAGGAATTCACATGCTGGGAAGATAAAATTTGCTGCCTGCAGCACAACCCACTCAACCGTCCACAGCACAAAGAATCTAAAATTGTCCTGGAATATAAATAAGTGAAAATAAGGGGAAAACAACCTTAATATCTCAACAAATTACCCTTGCTTCAGTGACAAGATAGTATCCAGTACTTTTTAATTCCCAGAGAGTGCTATGTGCCAGATATTACTCTAAAAGCAGTGAGTTGCATCAACTCATTTCAGCCTCACGTTG
The DNA here is from genome assembly GCF_030254825.1 of Meriones unguiculatus. Lineage (NCBI taxonomy): Eukaryota > Metazoa > Chordata > Mammalia > Rodentia > Muridae > Meriones > Meriones unguiculatus. The sequence goes on from NC_083369.1 coordinate 122,370,601, forward strand.
GCATCATTATCTGGCATCATTATTGTCATAATTATGTCTTTTAGAGATAGAGAAACAGATACTGAGATATTATTCCACTGACATAAGGTTTTACAGTTACCAGGTGACATGAGATTTGGCTTCAGGTTCAGCATTCAAACTTTGGTGCTCTACTGCCTCTCTGTGGAACATATCATCTTTTCTACATAGGTATCATGGTGAGTGATTGCTCAACTTAGATGAAGGCTTTAAAGAAAATGGTAGTAATTTCTCAACATCATTTGGGAAGGAATATTCAAAATCTCAGTGGCACCTCCCTTTTCTCTTTATTCTAGATCTATAAGAGCTTGAAGATCAGAGTCTTCTAAAGAACCAGCACAAGGACATTACCTTTCAATGGATAGGTGTCTTTGGTCCCTTTGAATATAGAGTACCCTTATCAGGATTAGTTAAAACAAAATGGCCATGGTAATACTGCCACTTACTTAGTACAGTGCCTTAAAGAAAACCTAATATCTTGTCACAAGGCAGAGGCAGGTGGAGCTTTGTGAATTCAAGGCCAGATTGGTCTAAACAATGAGTTCTAGACCAGCCAGAGCTAAATAAAGCAATCTTGTTTCAAAAAAAGGAGGAGGAGAAGGAGAAGGACGACGAGAAGAGAAATAAAGGGAGGATGAAGAAGAAAAAGGAGGAGGAAAGAAAAAAAGAAAGAAAGAAACCTTAATAGTATTAAATGTTGATTAAAAAAACTTAAAGCAGGGCATCTATGATGGCAGTGTCCAATGTGCACCGTATCTGAGAGGCAAAGGATCTGAAACCCTGAAATTGGTGAGTGGAGGGGCAGCTGAACCCAGAGCATAGAGATTGAGGCTTCCTGAGCAAGAAGGGACAACTCGTGAGCTGAGTCCATTTAGATCCAGGTCACCCGAGGACTTCTCCGGGGACTGAGAGTGGTGAACATTTGATCCCCCTGCACTTCCCCTTGCCAGGCCTCCCTCTTCTTCAGTGGAGGTGGCCCACGGTGTCCACTGCTCATAGCACAGAGCTCCCTGCTCGGTGACTGACAGAGCATACACAGGCCTCCTAGTTCCTCAGCAGTAGATGCCAGCTGTACCAGCCTTCCAGGCTTCGGGTCCTCAAACAGCTGTACAGTCCCCACAGGGCCTCCTAGCCAGCAACTGTACCGGTCTCCCAGGCCCTCAATGGTGGGCAGCTGGCTGTACAGGCCACCCAGGTCTCCAGACCGCTTGTAGGGCCTCCTAAGGACTTCACAGCAGGCATCTGTAGCGGCCTCCCAATCCAGCTGCTGCAGCTGGATTCCCAGTTGACCACTATACCATCTCAAAGTTCTGCGGCTGCAGCACCACTACACCCACATTTGCCCCAGCAGGCCCTACTCTGAGGGTAGAGAACAGGGTGAACCCATGTACCCTCCGATTAGACCTGCTAGAGAGTTAGTGTGCCTTCAAGTGAGAGCCTGAAGAGCCCAAGATCCAGGGTCCCTCTATGCTAGCAGTCAGACATCAGATCTCTCCCACCCACACACCCACTGTGGGCAACATAGAGATTCTTGGGACAGCGTTCTCAATAGCGATCCCGTGGTCTGCGGGTCTACCAGTGGAGTTCAGGCAAATAACTCCTGGAGCCCAGACAGAGATGAATACCAGTGGCCTCGAGGCCAGTGAGGTGTTCAGGGAATCTGAACATGCACATTGTGGCCACAAACACTGCCAAGCATCCACAAACCCTCCTGCGCCTGCACCACCTTCTGTCCCACATTCTAGGCATAAAAACTCGGTAGCACCCTGTTCTTCAAGGCACACTTCCACGTAAACACACACATACACACACACACACACACACACACACACACACACACACACACACACACTTGCCAGCCAGCACTTGTGCATCTGCATCTGTGCCTGTGAACTTTCCTCCCTTAGGTATAGCTGAAACACCAATGCAAACTCTCAAACCAGCGGACCTCTCTCATGTTCCTGAAGAATACTCCAGACACCAGAGAAAGAAGGACCCAATTTGAACTACAGACTCCAGAACAAACAGTGAAGGTTATGAATAAGCAAATGGCCAGAAGTCAGCATAAGAACACATCTAACAAAAATCAGGATATCATGGCTTCACCAGCAACAACCAAAATCAATGCATGCTCAAAGTCATCAGAAAAACAGGAAAATGATTTTAAAGCTATGCTTATGCAGTTATTAGAGGCACATAAAGAGGAAACAAACAAATCTCTCACAGAAATAGCCACACAAGTGGGGCGTAATAAAGAGGAAATGAACAAATCTCTCAAAGAAATACAGACAAATATAGCCAAATAAATAGAGGCACAAGTAAAGGCAAAATTAGTGGCATATAGAGAGGAAACAAACAACAACAACAACAAAAATAAAGACCATCATAGGAAGACAGGAATCCTCATTCAAACAGATGAAGGAAATGGTGCAAGACATGAAAACAGAATTAACATCAATAAAGAAAACACAAACAGAGAAAACCCTGGAGGTGGAGAACTTAGAGAAAAGATCAGGTACCACAGAGGTAAGAACCACCAATAGAACACAAGAGATGGACGAGAGAATCTCAGGTGTTGAAGATACACCTGCAAAATTTGATACCTCTCTCAAAGAAAAAGCAAAATCTGAAAAGTCCCAAACACAAAACATCCAAGAAAGCAAGGATTCCATGAAAAGACAAAATCTAAAAATATAGGAATAGATGAAAAAGAAGATTCTAGGCTCCAAGGTCCAGAAAATATTTTCAAGAAAATCATAGAGGAAAATTTTCTCAACTTAAAGAAAGAGATATCCATAAACATACAAGAGCCCTACAGAACAAATAGGCTGGACCAGAAATAGGCTCACATCACATCATAGTCAAAACACTAAATTTACAGAGCAAAGAAAATATATTAAAAGCGGCAAGGGAAAAAGTCCAAGTAACATATAAAGGTGGACCTATCAGAATCATGCCAGACTTGTCATCAGAAACAATGAAAGCCAGAAGGGCCTGGGCAGATGTCATATAAACTTAAGGGACCACAGATGCCAACCCAGACTACTATACCCAACAAAGCTTTCAATCAGCATAGGTAGAAAAATCAAAATATTCCATGACAAAACTAAATTTAAACAACATCTACATAGCAACCCAGCCCTACAGAAGATATTAGAAGGAAAACTCCAATCAAGCAAAAAACAACTCCACCGAGAAAGCATAGGATACAGACAACTTCACAACAAAAAAATTAAAAGAAAACAAGCAATGAATCACAGTAACATCACCAACTCTACAATAAAAGGAACTAACATTCATTGGTCAATGTTATCTATCAATATCAATGGACTCAACTCTCCAATAAAAAGACACATACTAACAGAATGGTTGCAGAAAGAGGACCCAACATTATGTTGCATCCAAGAAACACACCTCTGGAACAAAGATAAACACTACCTCAGAGTAAAGGGCTGGAAAAATGTTTTTCAAGCAAATGGACCCAGAAAACAAGGTTGGGTAGCTATCCTAATATCTAATAAAACAGACTTTCAACCAAAATTAATTTAAAAAAAGATGAGGAGGGGCACTTCATTCTCAGCAAAGGAAAAATTCACTGGGAGAACATCACAATTCTGAACATCTATGGCTCAAATACAGGAGCACCTACATTTGTAAATGAAACATTATTAAAGCCGAAATCACACATCGATCCCAACACCTTAATAGTGGGAAACTTCAACACTCCGCTCTCACCAAGGAACAGAACATCTAGACAGAAGCTAAATAGAGAAATAATAGCGCATACAGAGGCACTAAATCAAATGGACCTAATAGATGTCTACAGAAATTTCCACCCCCAAACAAAAAAATGTATATATTCTTTTCAGCACCTCATGGAACCTTCTCCAAAATAGATCATAGAGTTGGCCACAAAGCAAGCCTCAACAGATACAAGAAATGTGACATAATCCCTTGTATCCTATCTGAACACTATAGAAGAAAGCTGGACCTCAAAACAACAGAAATAGCAGAAAGCTTACATACATAGAAACTGAACAACTTGCTACTCAATGACAGCTGGCTAGGGAAGAAATAAAGAAATTAAAGTCCTCCTAGAAATCAATGAAAATGAAGGGACAACATACCCAAACTTATGGACACAATGAAAGCAGTGCTTAGAGGAAAGTTCATAGAACTAAGTGCCATCCAGAAGAAATTCAAGTATCTTATTCAAACAAATTAATGTTTCACCTAAAAGCCCTAGAAAAAAAGAAGCAGACACACCAAAGAGGAGCAGACAGCTGGAAATAATCAAACTAAGGGCTGAAATCAATCAATTAGAAACAAATAAAACTATTCAAAGAATCAATGAAACCAAGAGCAGGTTCTTTGAGAAAAACAACAAGATAGACAAACTCTCTGCCAAACTAACTAAAAGGCACACAGAAATTATCCAAATCAGCAAAATCAGAAATGAAAAGGGAGACATAATAAGAGAAAGTGAGGAAATCCAAACAATCATTAGGTCATACTACAAAAGCCTATATGCCACAAAATTTTAAAATCTAAATGAAATGGACAATTTTCTTGATAGATTCCTTTTACCAAAATTAAATGAAGATCAGGTAAATAGACTGAATAGTCTTATATGCCTCCCCCCCCCCCGAGGAAATAGAAACAGTCATCAAAAATCTCCCTTCCAAAAGAAAGCCAGGGCCAGATGATTTCAGCACAGAATTCTACCAGACCTTCAAAGAAGTGCTAACTCCAATTCTCTTCAAACTATTCCACAAATTAAAAACAGAAAGAATATTACCAAACTCATTCTTTGAAGCCACAGTCACCTTAATACTTAAACCACACAAAGACCCAACAACAAAAAAGAAAACTTCAGAACTATCTCTCTTATGAGCATTGATGCAAAAATACTCAACAAAATATTTGCAAACCGAATCCAAGAGATGATTAAAAATATCAAGCATAGTGACCAAGGAGGCTTCATTCCAGATATGCAGGGGTGGGTCAATATATGGAATTACATCAATGTAATCCACCATATAAACAAACTAAAGGAGAAAAACCACATGATCATTTCCTTAGATGCTGAAAAAGCATTTGACAAAATCCAACACCCATTCATGTTTAAAGTCTTGGAGAGATCAGGGATACAAGGCACATACATAAACATAGTAAAGGCAATATACAGCAAGGCTATAGCCAACATTAAACTCAATGGAGAGAAACTTAAATCAATCCCACAGAAATCAGGGACAAGGCAAGGCTGCCCACTCTCTCTGTATATCTTCAACATAGTACTTGAAATCCTACCTAGAGCAATAAGACAGCTGAAGATCAAGGAGATACAAATCAGAAAGGAAGAAGTCAAAGTATCACTTTTCACAGATGATATGATAGTATATATGAGCAAATCCAAAACTTCAACCAAAGAACTACATCAGCTGATAAACACCTTCAGCAAAGTGTCTGGATACAAAATAAACTAAAAAACAAAACAAAGCACTAGCCCTCCTGTATAACGAAGAGAAAAGGGTAGAGAAAGAAATTAGGGAAACAAAAACCTTCACAATAGCCACTAATAACATAAACTACCTTAGTGTGATTCTAACCAAACAAGTGAAAGACCTGTTCAAAAACAAACCTCCAAGTCTCTGAAAAAAGAAACTGAGGAAGATATCAGAAGATGGAAAGATCTCCCGTGCTCATAGATTGGTAAGATTAACAGTGAAAATAGCCATTCTGGCAAAAGCAATCTACAGATTCATGCAACTCCCATCAAAATACCAACACAATACTTTACAGACCTTGAAAGAACAATTCTCAACTTCATATGGAAAAACAGAAACGCAAAATTACCAAGACAATCCTGTAGAAAAACAAAGCGTCTAAAGTATATCCATCCCTGATCTCAAGCTGTACTACAGAGCAATAGTAATAAAAACAGCATGGTGTTGGCATAGAAACAGAATGGTGGATCAATGGAACTGAGTAAAAGACCCAGAAATTACTCCACATGCCTACAGATACTTGATTTTTGACAAAGAAATCAAAACCAAACAATGTAAAAAAGAGAGCATCTTCAACAAATGGTGCTGGTCTAACTGGATGTCTATGTGTAGAAAAATGCAAATAGAGCCATACTTATCATTCTGCACCAAACTAAAGTCTAAATGGATCAATGACCTCAACATAAAACCAGACACACTAAACAGATTAGGAAAAAAAAAGTGGGGAAGAACCTAGAACTTATTGACACAGGGGACAACTTTGTGAACAGAACACCAACAGCACAGGCTCTAAGAGCAACAATCAATAAATGGGACCTCATGAAACTGAAAAGCTTCTGTAAAGTAAAGGACACTGAGGTCAGAACAAAATGAACAAAATGGGAAAGGATCTTCACCAACCCTATATCTGACAGAGTAATATCCAGAATATATGAAGAACTAAAGAAGTTAAAAATCAACAAATCGAGTAATCCAATGAAAAAAATGGGATACAGAGCTAAGCAGAGAATTCTCTGTAGAGGAATATCAAATGCCAGAGAAACACTTAAATAAATGCTCAACATGCTTAGTCATCAGGGAGATTCAAATCAAAATGACCCTGAGATTTCACCTTACACCCATGAAAATGGCTAAGATCAAAAACTCAAGTGACTCATGGCTAATGCCCTGGTGGTAGCTCCAACAGCCGTCAATGAGATGGTAGTAACAATGGTGGCTGTAGTTCCAAGATCCCTTTTCTGTCTGAAGAGAGTCATAGCGTGAGGGGCATCAATGGGCACAGGCACCCAGTGAGGCATGTGAGTAACCAGGGCATACCTAAATTTACTAGCATTCCAGCATTGGGCAAAAAAGCAAGTATCATTACCACAATTACTTGGCTCTATCTGGCTAATAATGAATAAAAATGGGGGATATAGACAAACAGGTGTGGGCTTATAGGAAATATTATGAGAAACCTTAACCCCTCGTTGGAACATCCTGCGTCAGTTCTAGAACTAGCAGTGGTGGTGTCCGAGGTCTGAGTAGGTTCAGGAGACCATTGCCCCCAGGGGCGAGACGTGCTCCATGCCAATTGATTAACTCCATGTTTTCCTCCAATTTTGAAAGTCATTTAAGATTCTTAAATTATTTTTTTCCCTTTTTTCTTAAATTTTTCATCAATTACACTTTATTCATTTTGCATCCCCCCATAAGCCCCTCCCTCCTCTCCTCCCAATCCCACCCTCCCTCCTCCCTCTGCTTGCATGCCACTCCCCAAGTCCACTAATAGGGGAGGTTCTCCTCTCCTTTCTGATCTTAGTCTGTCAGTTCACATCAAAAGTGGCTGTATTGTCCTCTACTGTGGCCTGGTAAGGCTGCTCCCCCCCCCAGAGGGAGGTGCTCAGACCCTGAATAATCATTTAGCCAATGTAGCTCATGCCTTAGTTGTACATAAAGGAATTAATGCTCAACTAAAAGGAAGCTTGATGGTGTTCAATCAGAGGATTGACCTCTTGCAGGAGCAAATTGATACCCTATGGCAAATCGCTCAACCTGGCTGTCAATGAAAGTATGCCGGACTTTGTGTCACTAGCATACAACATGAGAATTCTTCCTGTGCTGCAAATCTGTCTAAACAATTGTCGAGCTATATTTTAGGTAATTGGACCGGAGAATTCGATACTACGATGGAGCAGCTGAGAGTGGCCATTGTCACAGTAAATTCTACCGGAGTGGACGCAGGACTAGCCACAGGATTATCAACATGGATTGCTGCAGCCATGAGTCATCTGAAGGAATGGGCGGGCATGGGAGTGTTAGCAGGCCTTCTGGTGTTGGTCTCCTTGGTTTGCCTGTGGTATATATGCAAGATTAGAGTCTCACAACAGTGTGATGCAGCCATGATCATTCAGGCCTTTACAGCCATTGAAGCAGGACAGTCTCCCCAAGCATGGTTGGATACCATAAAAAGCTAAAATGATACGCTCAGGATGCGAGGCTAAGCACTGCACTCAGGGTCAGCAGCTTTCGACCCAGAGAAGAGCATGTCTGATTGCATGCGGGTTGATGCCCCAGGTCCCGCCTCTGAGAAAAAGGTATCAGACGGGTCTGATGCTCTTTGGGTGGATGACACCTAAATGAACATCTGTACAAAGTCCCAATTTATTTCTAATATCAGAGATCAGACCTCTACTCTTGCCTGATGCGTCTAAAACAAAAAGGGGGAACTGTAGAGAGCTGCGGAATGCTATGCCTTAAAGATGGAGCTGGTTTCCGCCTTCCACCTTCCCGATGGTGAGTGCTCTCTGTCACGAACAACTCCACATTTGGCTAAGGCTTCCATGTATGTGGACCTATCTGCATTGCCCCCATGGCACGCCTGGGTTGGCTACCCAGAGGCTATTTAAGCTGTGGGCTGGCTTTCCCCGGGGTCCGAGGATTGTTCAATGTTCCTGAATAAACTGCATTGAAAAAAAAAAAAAAAAAAAAAAAAAACTCAAGTGACAACACATTCTTTAGAGAATGTGGAGAAAAGGAAACCCTGCTCCATTGCAGGTGGGAATGTAAACTTGTACAACCACTTTTGAAATCAATCTGGCACTTTCTCTGACAATTAGCAATAGTGCTTCCTCAAGATCCAGCTATACCACTCATAGGCATATGTCCAAGAGATGCTCAAGTACACATCAAGGACGTTTGTTCAACCATGGTCACAGCATCTTTTTTCGTAATAGCCAGAACTTGGACACTACCCAGATGTCCTTCAACAGAGGAATGGATACAGAAATTGTGCTACATTTACATACTGGAATACTACTCAACAAATAAAAACAAGGAAATCATGAAATTTGCAGGGAAATGGTCGCATCTAGAAAAGATCATCCTGAGTGAGGTATCCCAGGAGCAGAAAGACACATATGGTATATACTCACTTATAAGTGGATACTAGACATGCAATATAGGATAAACACACTAAAATCTGTACACCTAAATAAAGTAAGCAAGAAGGAGGATCCTGGGTAAGAGGATCAATCCTCACTCAGAAAGACAAATGGGATGAACATTGGAAGAAGGAGAAAACAGGAAACAGGAAAGGAGCCTACCATAGAAGACCTCTGAAACACTCTACCGAGTAGTGTATCAAAGCAGATATTGAGACTCATAACCAAACCTTAGGCAGAGTTCAGGGAATCATATGAAAGAATGGGGAGATAGTAAGATCTGGAGAGGACAGGAGCTCCACAGGAGAGCAACAGAACCGAAATATCTGACTGAGCACAGGGATCTTTTCTGTTACTGATACTACAACCAAGGACTATTCATGGATATAACCTAGAACCCCTGCTCAGATGTTGCCTATGGAAGTTCAATATCCAATTGGGTTCCCAATAAGGGAAACAGAGATGGTCTCTGACATGAACTCATTGGCTGGCTCTTTGATCAGCCTGCCCCCCACCCCCGGATGCGGAAGCAGCCTTTCCAGGCAACAGGGGAAGATAATGCAGCCAGTCCTGATGAGACCTGATAAACCAGGGTCAGATGGAAGGGGAGTAGGACCTCCCCTATCAGTGGATTTGGAGAGAGACATGGGATGAATTGTTGGAGGCAGGGTAGGATTGGGAGGGAATGAGGGAGGGAGCTATAGCTGAGATACAAAGTGAATAAACTGCAATTAATATAAAAACTAAAATTTAATTAAAAAATTAAAGCAGTTAGAAATGTCATTTCTAGTGTGAATGTAAAAAGAGGTATCCATTTTCAATGTTTTCCTGAAGAGTTTAAGTTAGCTTGCCTGACTCCATTTTGAAATAAGTAGCCATCTTTACTGGGAGCTGAACTCAGGTACCAGGAAATATCGCAGAATGTGCACCTGGCAGAAAACAAAGTTAGCTCTCCAAGCAATGGCCTCCAGGAAATATTACAGAATAAATGTTTAGTAAAAAATAGAGACAATCTCCCTGGTAATTATGATTATGTAAACGGTCACCTCTCCTCTACCGCTTTTACCCAATTCTGTAGTGTTAAGGCATGAAGCCCTCTGCTTTCTCTCATTGAAACATGTACCCCCCCCCCCCGCTTGCTGTCATGGAAATCCCTGCTTACAGGCTTTCCCTTTAAAAACCCTGCTCACAGATGCTGAGCCTGATGGCCAACTGTCGGCAGAGTGAATGCAATTTTATGTAAGAAGTGGGAAATAGTAAGAGCTGGAGAGGACAGGAACTCCACAAGGAGAGCAACAGAACAAGAAAATTTGAACACAGGGAACTTCCCAGAGACTCATACTCCAACCAAGGACTATTCATGGAGATAACCTAGAACCCTGACAATGCAGCCACTTCTGATGAGAACTGATAGACTAAGATCAGAAAGGAGAGGAGGACCTCCCCTATCAGTGGACTTGGGGAGGGGCATGCATGCAGAAAGGGAAGGAGGGTGAGACCGGGAGGGGAGGAGGGAGGGGCTTATAGGGGAATACAAAATGAATAAAGTGTAATTAATGAAAGTTAAATAAAAATTAAAAAAAAAAAAACCCTGCTCACTCAGAGCTCAGGGCCCCACTTCTCTACTGCTGTGTCAGTGAGACTTGGGTCCCGAGTTCGATATCTCTCGTAATTAAGCTCTCTTGCTACTGCATCAAGTCATCTCCTGGTGGTCTCTGAGGGTCCCGTGAACCTGGCATTACATTCCTAGTCCTTATATTACTACCATATATTCACTCCACTCCTCGATATTTATCTAATAGAAATTAAAAGTTATATCCAAACAAATTCTGTTTATAAATAAGTAGTGCTTTTCTTCTTAGTCTCTACAAAATGAAAACAACCCAAAAGTCCTTCAAAAGGAGAGTTGATGAAGTATAGCATAACTATACAATGGATATCACCCATCAATAATCAGGAACACATTTTTTATAACATACCAAACAGGGATAAATTTCAGAAGCCTTTTTCTGAACTGAAAGAAGTTAGACTTAAATGGATAAGGATACCCACAATTCTTAATATATCATTCTGAGAGGTCAGAAGTTGTCAGGGATGGATTGAGGGATTGAGTAAAAAAATGGAAGCAGAGTGGAACTGGAGTTGTGGTGCTGAAGCTTTTCTTCCTAGTTAATTATGGTACTGATATTTAAGTGACTATGTGATTTAGAAACACATAAACCGCACACTGTGAAGAACTGAATTTATTAAATGTCAATTAAAATAAGTAAAGTGTTCTTTTGGCTTTCATGACAGTATTTCTTATTTTCCCATTAAAAAATTTATTTCTTTTCCTCTACTAAAAGAGAAAATGAGGGTCTCTGAAGCTCTATAAAGGCCCATTTGCTGTAATTATTATTCTATTTATTGCTGGTGGCACTTTGCCTTCTGCTTTAAAGTGATGTAATCAATTTCTGTGGACATTGTCCAAAGACAGTTCACATCAGAGCTTCAGACTCTCAAGGATTTCCAACTCAACATGTCTCTAACAGAATTTTGGATCTATCCTCCTTAGCCATGCTTCCATCCTATTCTTCTGTCCTAATCCGCTGACTTACTCAGAATGGAAAATCAGGAGGCGCACCTAAAGCTGTCTTTTACTTCCTTTCCCATATCCAATCCTTAAATTAAGCCTCTTAAATGTATAGTAAGCCTTATTCTATTTCAGTGATTCTCAAACTTTGTAATACTGTGACCTTTTAATACAGTTCCTCATATTGTGGTGACTCCAAACATAAAATTATTTTTGTTGCTAATTCATAACTCCAATTTTGATACTCATGAAATAAAATTTAAATATGTAATATGCAGCATATCTGCTATGAGATCCCTGTGAAAATGTTTTTTGACACACCGAAGGGGTCATAACCCACAAGTTGAGAACTCTAGTTCAAGCAGTTACAATTAAGTTCCAACTCTTACTTATTCTATATTCAAATTTCTTTGGAACTATCTGGGATTCTTTCGCTTTCTAGAAAGAAACATACTTCTGAAAGGTGTTTATTAAATGTTCAATAATTTTCTCACACCATCTCTCTCAGGCTTAGCTTGAACATGCTAAGCTTTTAGGTGCCATTGTAAAATTTGCTTTCTCAGGAGGACCTCTGTTGATCTCTCAAAGAGGGTTAGGCATCCCTAAACAAGTTAAATACTCCTGCTAGTGAATTGCATGCTATTATAATGATTACACAAAATCACAATTACTTCCTTCCTTTTCCTTATGGATAAAATCCAACCTTAGGATAAAATAGTTTGCTGTGAGTTTGTGTCTCTTAGCAACATCAAAAACTATACCCATAAAGCCTCACCAACATGACCACCCAAAATTGAGCTGAACAAGGATGACACCAGAAAACATGAATAATTGTGCTAAAAAGGCTCCCAAAACTCCAACCCTACAGAAATAGGCAACTAAAGAAAGCTGAGAATAGGAGATGTGTTCTTCCACAGGAAAGAGCACAGCAGTTAGTTGTCCAGTGTCAAACAGTCTACCCTGAAAACAAGCATACAGGAAATATTTATGGGGTCAGCAGGTTATATTTAGAAATATATATATATATATATATATATATATATATATATATATATATGGAAATATACATGTATGCAATAACAGTTACTGGAAAAAGGCCATTAATTTGAGGGAATGGCATAGGGTATATAGAAGGCCTTGATTGGAGGAAAGGAAAAGATGCTGTAAATAAATTATAACCTCAAAAATAAACAAAAAAATCTAACTTTTATGCTTATATTGCATACTCCCTATTCTCAGTCTCCAGCATCAAATAATCAATACATGATGAAGAAGTAGCTAAGTGAAGCTACAAAATCAGATACTTCTTTTATTAATTACAGTTTATTTACTTTGTATCTCAGCTGTAGCCCCTCTTTCATTCTCTCCCAGTCTTACCCTCCCTCCCTCATCAACTCCCCGTCCCTCTCTAAGTCCACTGACAGGGGAGGTCCTCCTCCCCTTCCATCTGAACCTACCTTAACAGGTTTCATCAGGACTGGCTGCAATATCCTCCTCTGTAGCTTAGCAAGGCTGTTCTTCCCTCGGGTGGGGGGAGGGTCAAAGAGCCAGCCATTGAGTTCATATCAGAGACAGTCCCTGTTCCCCTTACTAGGGAAACCCACTTGGATACTGAGTTGTCATAGGCCACATCTGAGCAGGGGTTCTTGATTATATCCATTCATGATCTTTGTTTGGAGAATCAGTTTCGGGAAAGGCCTCTGTGCACAGATATATTTGGTCCTTGCAGAGTTCCTACCCTCTCCAGGTCTTACTAACTTCTCCTTTTTTCATATGATTCCCTGCACTTTGCCCAAGTTTTGGCTATGAGTCTCAGCATCTGCTTTGATACACTGATAGGTAGAGTCTTTCAGAGGCCCTCTATGGTAGGCTCCTGTCCTGTGTCTTGTTTTCTCCTACTTTCAATGTCCATCCCATTTGTCTTTCTAAGTGAGGATTGATCATCTTACCCAGGGTCCTCCTTCTTGTTTATCTTCTTTAGGTGTACAGATTTTAGTATGTTTATCTTATCTTATAGGTCTAATATCCACTTATAAGTGAGTATATACTGTGTGTGTCTGTGTGTTCTGCTTCTGGGATACCTCACTCAGGATGATCTTTTTCTAGATCTCACCATTTGCCTGAAAATTTCCTGCTATCCTTGTTTTTAATTGTTGCATAATATTCTATTTTGTAAATGTACCACAGTTTCTGTATCCATTCCTCCATTGATGGACATCTGGGTTATTTCCAGGTTCTGGCAACATGGTTGAGCAAATGTCCTTGTTGTGTACTTGAGCATCTTTTGGATATATGCCTAGGAGTGATATAGCTGGATCTTGAGGAAGCACTATTCCTAATTGTCAGAGAAAGCGCCAATTTGATTTCCAAAGTGGTTGTACAAGTTTACATTCCCACCAGCAGTAGAGGAGAGTTCCCCTTTCTCCACATCCTCTCCAGCATGTGTTGTTACTTCAGTTTTTGATCTTAGCCATTCTGATGTGTATAAGGTGAAAAGCACTGAAAGAAAAATTCTCAACTTCATATGGAAAAACAAAACCCCCAGAATTTCCAAAGCTATCCTGTACAACAACAGAACTTCTGGGGGTATCTCCAGCCCTGTTCTCAAGCTGTACTACAGAGCAATAATAATAAAAATGGCACGGAATGGTGGATCGATGGAACTGAATAGAAGACCCAGAAATATACCCAAACACCCATGGATACTTGATTTTTGACAAAGAAGCCAATACCATACAATGGAAAAAAGACAGCATCTTCAACAAATGGTGCTGGTCCAACTAGACGTATACATGCAGAAAATTGCAAATAGATCCATATTTATCACCATGCACAAACTTAAAGTCCAAGTGGATCAAAGACCTCAACATAAAACCAGACACACTAAATCGGTTAGGAGAAAAAGTGAGGAAGAACCTAGAACTCATTGGCACATTGGACAGCTTCCTGAATAGAATACCAACAACACAGGCTCTAAGATCAACAATCAGTAAATGGGACCTCATGAAACTGAAAATTTTTTGTAAAGCAAAGGACACTGTCATCAGAACAAAACAACAACAGCCTACAGACTGGGAAAGGATCTTCAACTATATATCTGACAAAGGGCTAATATCCAGAATATATAAATAACTCAAGAAGTTAAAAATCAACCAAACAAGTAATCCAATTAAAAAATGGGGTAGGGAGATAAACAGAGAATTCTCTGTAGAGGAATATAGAATGGCAGAGAAACCCTTAAAGAAATGCTCAACCTCATTAGCCATCAGGGAAATGCAAATCAAAAGGACCCTGAGATTTCACCTTACACCCATCAGAATGGCTAAGGTCAGATACTTCTGAAGGCCCAGCTCTCATAGTTGGCCCCCTTTGAAAGCCTGTGAGCCCTTTCTCTGGTTTTGTCCTCAGCTTTAAAAAACAAGCAAATGAAAACACCCCATTGTTGTTAGAAGTCTCATCTAACATATACTATCTCTAGTCAAGAGGAAGGAAAGGGAAAAGTTTCTGAGGTGATGGAAGGCTGCCATAAGTTTGAAGAGAAGTGTACAACAGTTAAGACTCCTAGGTTTAATCAATATGGCTCCAAAGGACTCAGAAAAAAAATATGAAGGATGGGACATAGCTTACATGGTCCCATATGTAGTTCTATGTAGTCCTAACTGTGAGGGTTCTCTTCTCATTCTGTGACAGAGGACCAGATTCTAGGTCTGGTTATCAGAGTTTGATGAAAAACATGAAGCATAGTGAGCACATTTGCAGCTTTCCAGTGCATGAGCGACAGAACTAGAATAGTTAGGCAAGAAATTTAAAAGGAGCACAAAATATATAAACTCTAGATTTTGTTTTCTTGTCATTGTCCTAGAATTGTTATAATATGCTAGTTAGGCAGAGAAGATGGCTGTAATAATATAAATCTTGTCAAACTGAATGTGAGAAAAATGCTACCATGGTGATTAGAAAAGCAATCCAGTCCCTACAAAAATATTTATGGCTGATGTTTTTATTTTTCTTCTGAAATCTAGAAATTATATTCTGTTACCATTTGATGATGCTTTTGCATCTTCCTGTCTGTGGTCATTAAGATCATCTTGTGACTTACTGAGAGTTTCCTAAGACATTCAACAGCAAAACTTCTACAACTTGTGATCATCCTCTCTATCCCTTTGTTTGCATTAACTGAAATGGTTGGTTGTAAAGATGAGAGAGTCTACAAATGCATTCACTATACAAATAGCCTAGACCCACATGCTCAATTTTTTTATCCCAAGTTCACAAAATATATCTTAATTTATTCTTGGATTAAAAAAAATGTGAGATGAGCTAACAAGATGACTCAGCAGTCAAGAGCATTTGCTACCCTTACAGAGGACCTGAGTTCAGTTCCCAGCACCCACATGCAGGGTCACAACCATCTGTAGCTTAAGTTCAAGGGAAATCTGACCTGCTCTTCAGACCTGTTAGTGTACCAGGCACCCACATGGTACATGTATACACTCATGCAGGCAAATATTCATATATAATAACAGATATACAGCAAGGACATTTGCTCAACCGTGTTTTGAGCAGCTTTATTCATAATAGCCAGAATCTGGAAACAACCCAGATATTGATGGAGGAATAGACACAGAAACTGTGGTACATTTACACAATGGCCTACTACTTAGCAATTAAAAACAAGGAAATCATGAAATCTGTAGGCAAATAGTGGGAAATAGAAAAGATCATCCTGAGTAAGGTATCCCAGAAGCAGAAAGACACACATGGTAAATCCTCACCTATAAGTGGATATTACACCTATAATAACAGGATAAACCTACTAAAAATCTGTACACCCAAAGAAACTAAGCAAGAAGGAAAACCCTCGGTAAGAAGATCAATCCTCACTCAGAAAGGCAAACTGGATGGACATCAGAAGAAGGAGAAAACAGGGAACAGGACAGGAGCCTACCACAGAGGGTCTCTGAAAGACTCTACGCAGCAAGGTATCAAAGCAGATGCTGAGACTCATAGCCAATCTTTGGGCAGAATACAGGGAATCTTCTGAAAGAAGGGGGAGATAGAAAGACCTGGAGGGACAGAAGCTACACAAGGAGAGTAACAGAACCAAAATATCTGGGCACAGGACTCTTTTCTGAGACTGATACTCCAAGCAAGGACCATGAATGGAGATAACCTAGAACACCTGTACAGATGTAGCCCATGGCAGCTCAGTCTCCAAGTGGGTTTCCTCGTAAGGGGAACAGGGACTGTCTTTGACATTAATTCAGTGGCTGGCTCTTTGATCACCTCACCCTGTGGCAGGAACAGCCTTACCTGGCCACAGAGGAATACAGTGCAGTCACTCCTAATAAGACCTGAAAGGCTAGGGTCAGAGGGATGAGGAGGCGGACCTCCCCTATCAGTGGACTTGGGGAGGGGGTTGGGAGGAGATAAGGGAAGAAGGGAGCTACAGCTGGGATACAAAGTGAATAAACAGTAATTTATAAAAAATAAATTAATTAAAAAATAAATGTGAGAGGTAGAAAAATGTTCCAGGGCTTACTTCAGTGATTACCAATGAGTAAAATCCTGCAGTTGGGAGGAAGGCTTGGAGAAGAAAATGCCAATCTCTAACACTCTTATGTTCTCGATTTATGACTCAAATGTTATGCTGATTTCCAAACATTAACGCTAGACAGCAACAGATTCTATTTTATAATTGCCCAACAACTATTTCAGGATGCAGTTCATCCAGGCTCAATCAGTGGTACGACATAGCTCACAGCTCATGTTCCTTGTCCCCTACTCAGGGGAACCCCTACTATGAACTCAGGCTAGCACAAATGTGCACAGCAATAGATTCAGAGGTAGGGAGAATATACAAACTGCAGCAATACATGGCAAATCTGAGATTTCTGATGGAGTTACTGGGAAAGAAATAATCCTGTTTTTTTTTTTTAACTTTTATTAGTTACACTTTATTCACTTTGTATCCCCCCATAAGCCCCTCCCTCCTCCCCTCCCGGTCCCACCCTCCCTCCCCCTTCTTGATGCATGCCCCTCCCCAAGTCCACTGATAGGAGAGGTCCTCCTCTCCTTCCTTCTGATCCTAGTCTATCAAATCTCATCAGGAGTGGCTGCATTGTCATCTTCTGTGGCCTGGTAAGGCTGCTCCCCCTCAGGGGGAGGTGATCAAAGAGCAGGCCAATCAGTTCATGTCAGAGGCAGTCCCTGTCCCCATTACTATGCAACCCACTTGGACACTGAACTGCCATGGGCTACGTCTGTGCAAGAGTTCAAGGTTATCTCCATACATGGTACTTGGTTGGAGTATGAGTCTCTGGAAAGACATCTATGTTCAAATTTTCTGGTTTTATGCTCTCTTTGTGGACATCCTGTCCTCTCAAGCTCTTACTATTATTTCCCACTTCTTTCATAAGATTCCCTGCATTCTGCCCAAAGTTTGCCCATAAGTCTCAACATCTGCTTTGATAGTCTGCAGGGCAGAGCCTTTCAGAGGCCCTCTGTGGGAGGCTCCTAACTTGTTTCCTGTTTTCTTCTTCTTCTGGTGTCCATCCTCTTTGCCTTTCGGGATGGGGATTGAACATTTTAGTCAGAGTCCTCCCTCTTGATTAGTTTCTTTAGATGTACAGATTTTACTAAGTTTATCCTATATTATATGTTTATATGAGTGAGTATATACCATGTGTGTCTTTCTGCTTCTGGGATATCTTATTCAGGATGATCCTTTCCAGATCCCACCATTTACCTGCAAATTTCATGATTTCCTTGCTTTTCATTGCTGAGTAATATTCCTAAGAATAAATAAAAATACTAAAGGATCTTTATTAAGAATAATAGGAAATCTTGGAATAATATCACAGCTTTACAGGGACAATAAAAAACCTCACAGGGAAATGGCATAGAGGCACATGCCTGTAACCCCAGCACTCTGGGAGGCAGAGGCAGGCTGATCTCTGTGAGTTTGAGGTCAGCCTGGTCTACAAACCAAGTACAGGACAGCCAAGACTACACAGACAAATGCTGTCTCGAAAAACAGAAAAGGAAAATAAAAATGTATCTGAGAAAAATAATAACCAAGTTTGTAGGAACCTAATTTGAAAACCAATTTCAGAACCTCAATGATAGTAGGAACATTCAAGGGGTACGAATGAGGAAATGCATCTTACTTACAAGCTGTAAATAAATTGTCCTTAGTCTCTTTTTATAGGCCATTAACTTTTATTTGTCTTGTTATGATAAATCAAAGAACACATTCACAAGCATCTATAGATTTTAGGGAGGGAGCTCTATGACATTTGGAAATTTCATTGTAATCCATCTAAGTTGGGTTTCACTACTTCTGAGCCATGTTTATTGGGAGGCGATGTTACAGTAAACTCTGTAGTAGTCTTGTGACAAGGAGACTGAAAGGAAGCAGGCTTTCACTCTCCCTTGCTTTATGACTGCTTAGAATTTTTGAACCACTTTTACTGTGAAAAAAAAATATAAATAGGATTACTTTCTGAACTGTTCCCTTGGCATTGACTTCACTCTCCCTATTTTTAGCTTAGGTTCTCCAGATTCCCATTCACAAAGCAAGAGAATGGCAGGAGGAGGGAGAATGGGTGACAGTTCAGACACTTATGGTGTCTGAAGCTACTCAGAGGTTAGGCTAGCAAAGAAATACAGGTGCTAGGATGACTATGAAGTCAGTAGTAGTCCATTAAATTTCCATCCCCAAGAATCAATGGTGCAATGGTGTGGTGGTACATTCAGAGGAGGAAAATTCATCATCATCCATTCACGTTTGCTCTATCCGTTAGTTGTAAATTTTAGTCAAGGTCATTTGATCTTGGGATGCCAACATGAGTTGGGCCACCGTTTATTCTACTGTGTCCATTGGATGCTGGGCTAGAGTGCAGAAAGGACTTCTTGCCTTTTCCTTGCTTTTCTATCATTTAGCTTCTCAAAAGGCCAGATTTCACTATGGTGGAAACAAAAGACCAACCTTTTCTGAGAAAAGCTTTAATGTGTTTATAAGCAATCTGCGGCTATATATGTCATTGATGGTTGAGTTTTAAGAGATGAAAAAAACTGAAGTAGTGTTGATAACAATAATTTTATTTACTTTCTCCCTCTTATTTGGCTTTAAAACATGAATCAGATACCTTCTCTGAGTACAGGAAAATTGTAATAGTGCTGTTGAGAGCAAATTTTACCGCTATGGTAAGTGTAAAAACACATCCATAATAGAGTTTAAAAAGAATTTTAGGGTTATATGGGGATTGTATTTTAGTGCTGTGACTAAAACTCTGGGAAAAAGTTAATCAAAATGTAGTTGTCAGCAGTTTCCTGTGTCAAGATATGAGATGTAATGAACAGATCAAAGGCTGGATCAAAGGTTTCTGACGTTAGCTGATGGTCACCCACTAAATTTTAGGAATGGCCGGGTGCTTGGGAAAGGGAAAGAGACATAAGCGATAATCTCTGACAGGATAATCTCTGACAGGCTCAGTAAACAGGAAGATGCACATCAAAGAAAAGCCATGGAAAGCAAAATGACCAGGATTAAGAGCAGGCAAAATCTGAGTCTGCACTATTTCTCCAGTCACATTGGAGGCATGATGATATGATCACTGAGTGTTTTTTTTTTCTCCCTCATAAATGTTCTTTTTTTTTGAGACAGAGTTCCATGATGTAGTCTTGACTGGCCTGGGAATTGCTGTATAGAACACACTGGCTTTGAACTACAGACATCAACTTGCAACTATCTCTCGAGTGCTGAGATTAAAAGCAGGTACCACCACACCTAACAAAACTACTTAATTTGATTATGTCATTTTTAATTAAGTTTCAAAATTATCTGCCTTGACTGTATTGTCTCATCTTCACATATTCTGAGGAGGTATTTCCACTTCCATTTAAACTTGTGTTTCCAATGTCACTTTGCCCTTCCCCAAACTGATTGACTCAAAATCAAATTTACTGCAAAGTTCAAAACCCACTAAAGTGGACTTTGAAAGTTCAACCCAGACTCACAGCCAGTCTTTAGGCAGAGCTCAGGGAGTAGATGGATAGAAGGATGAGGAGAGGACAGGAGCTCCACAAGGAGACCAACAAAGCCAACAAATTTGGGCCCAGGCGGGAGCGGGGGTAGAGGGTGCCTGAAGAGACTGATGCACCAACCAAGGACCATGCATGGAGAGGACCTAGACCCCCTGCTCAAATGTAGCTCAATAGGCAGCTCAGTCTCCTTGGGGGTTCCCTAGTAAGGGAAGCAAGAGCTGTCTCTGACATGAACTCTCTTGGCCCGCTCTCTGAATACTACCCCTGGCAGGTAGCCTTGCCAGGCCACAGAGGAAGAGGATGCAGTTCTGATGAGACTCGATAGGCTGGGGTCAAATGGTAAAGGAGGAGTGCTCCCCATTTCTGAGGACTAGGGGAGGGGAATAGGGAGGAAGAGGCAGGGAGCAGGGAGGGAGTGTGGGACCAAAAGGAGACAGCGGATGGCGCTACAGTGGGGATGTAAAGTGAATAAATTATTTTTAAAAATTTCAAAAGAACTGAATGCACAAACCAAAGAAAGAGAAAGAAAGAGAGAGAGAGAAAGAAAGAGAGAGACAGAGAAAAAGAAAGAAAGAGAGAGAGAGAAAGAAAGAAAGAAAGAAAGAAAGAAAGAAAGAAAGAAAGAAAGAAAGAAAGAAAGAAAGAAAGAAAATCGAAGCTACACCCACATTTTCTGTGATTCTGGACGATTCCTCTACTTCCTGGAATCCCCATATCTTTGTGTTCCAACATGTAAGGATGCCGTGAGAATGCGCTATCTGAGATACAGACAGTAAGCTATTGAAGGGTACTAAACCTCCCGGCATCTTCTTTCCAGAATTCCGTCTTTCTAAACCGAGGCAAATATTTTTGTTTGCAAATGACCCATTATGCAGTCTACTGATAGAGCAGTAATAGCAGAGTACCCTGCAGCACACTACAGGAAGTGAAGCATTTCAGTTAAGGGATCATAGTGTTATTCAGTGCAGGAGATTGACTCTTGGGCTCCATGAATACTAAGCAATCCCTCGGCCAAGTGAGCTACATCTCAAGGCTCAACATATGAGAGGCAATGTGACTTAGAGAGATGAAACCCGAATTTAGTTATACACGTTCCCTTTTATCGCAGCACACCAATCCAAGTCCTGTATGTCTAACAGTTACAAGTTGACAGGCATGAATGTTAATCATGTCACTAACTCATGTCAGAGCTCAATCAAAGGATTCAGGAAATCACCTGGGTAATAAAGACAAAACCCAAACAAACCAACAACAACAAAAACCCACAGCGTCTGAGCTGGATTAGTTAGACTATCCAACTGATTTATTTAAACCTCAGACAATATGGCAGCTTGAGAATTTCCCTGTAGATGTGCTTTGCAGACGTCAGTAGTGAAGCCCTGCAAACAATCTATGGTACCCAAGTGTGCATACTATTTCTGGTGATTTATAAGAGACTTTTTTTTTCTACAATGCTCAACAAGGGCATGGGACCATGTCAAGGATCACCAAGGCTGAGCAGCACAGTCCTTCTTGCTTTGAACCTTAGTGCTGGGACTGTTTGGCACTTCTAAGGGTTTTTTTTTTTTTTTTGATGATATATCCATCAGAAAGAGATAAGATATTTCAGTTTTGTGCCTTCAAATATTTGCTAAGTATTGCTAAGTGCCAGACCCTGTGATCAGGATGGTTTATATTGGGAGTAAAGGGGGTATAAACAAAACATAATCCCTGGGCTCCAGGAGTTTATAAAAGACGGTGGGGACCCTGAGGGGCTTGAAGTAGAAAGTGCTAAGAATGTGTCTTCTTCTTCCCATATCTCCCAGCTGTTCCCATATCTTCTGGGAACCTTCTTTACTGAGATTCCCTCAAATATTATGTGTCCCTTTACTATGCTCACACGACCTGGTTGACATGTTCCATAATCACAGTATTTAGTCTCCACCACAAGAAAACATTTATTTTTAAAGAGGAGAAATGTCTTCTTGCTGTATTCTCAAAACCTATAGTAGTGCCTGGAACCTACAGAGTGAGCATTATACGATTGCTTAGTTTTTTTCCCTTAATGCATGAATACATGTAGTATGGACAATAAAGGAAAAGCAATTTGTCTCTAACTGAGGGCTCTGTGAAAGCTTGCATTGAGGATATAGCACAGATTGAACTGTAACTTGGCAGAGTGGTGCACTCTTAGAGTTTCATCACTCGGAAGATGGAGGCAGGAGGATCACAATTTCAAGGTCAGCTTGGCTTACATGGAGATTATATCTAAAAGAATACAGTACTGAAAGGCCATATTGGGTCTTCAAAATAGATACAATTTAAACATTAGCAATGGCACAAAGAACAGAGAAACAAGGATCAATATATGCTTTCAAAAAATAACACTTTGAGCGGGTGGACGCAGCTAAATGTTAAAGCACCTGACTACCACGTGTGAAGTCCTGGGTTTCATTATCAGTATTGCAAACAAACGAACAAACAAAAATCTTGAAAAACTATACTTTGAAAGAGCTACTCATCCTTTCATGGAGTAATTAGTATTTTGGGGGGCCATCATACACATTTAGAAACTAAGTCAAAAACATGTCAGTAAAATATTTTTGAAGCATAGGTTTTTGATGCATGAGATACCAGAGCAATGAAAGTGGGTCCTGTCTGGGGTGTGTCAGTGCACAGCTTTAGTGTCAGTGCTCAGGAAGCAGAGGCAAGTAGATCTTTGTGAGAATAAGTCTAGATTGATTTACATAATAGATTCTAGGCCAGCCAAGATTATGTAGTAAAACTTCATCTTGAAAGAAGAAAGAAAGAGAAAAAAGTGGGCCCTATTTCCTTTCCCCTGAGTAAGGAGAAAGAACTCTTTTAAACAAAACATAGTAAATATAATAAATATAGAAAAGAGTGCTTGGGAGTCTAAGCTAAGGGGAATCTATTTTATATAGCATAAGAAAAGAGAGAAAAGTGTAATAAAAGATTTAGGGCAAGTAAGATGGCTCAGAGGGCAAAGGTACTTGACATCAGGAGTGACAAGCTGAGTTATATCCCTGAGAAGTACATGATAGAAGGACAGAATTGACTACTGAGAGTTGTCTTTTGACAATCCCACACACACCATAGCATGCCCATGTGTATGCATATACATACAACAAATAGGAGAAAAATATATTTTAAAATGCATGTAGGAGTATCTTGAGTATTGCTGAATACTAAAACATTTACATGTATATGGGGAAATTCCATGTAGTCAGATAAAGGAAACTACAAGAGTGCTGTGAGCAGAAAATCTCACAGAGGTCACATAGCGATAAAAGAATTACATCCACACAAAGGAGACAGAATTTGTTGAAGATACAGTAAGTTCAGCAGAGACCTAAGAAGGAGGATAGTATTGTGGCAGAAGAAGCCCTAGGGAAATTCTATAATAGGTATACTTTAACGAATTATAAAAGCCAGACAAAACGTTGTAATGAGCAGCTAGCTTATAACTCCAACATGTTAAAGCCTAACGTTGTAGAAGGACAAGAGCAGACACTTGACAATGTACAAACTAGTTTAAGATTATTAAAGATTAAAAGTAACAGAAAAATGGGTCTCATAACTAGGAGAAAATTCAGTCAATGAAAATAGAACAAGAAATGTGTTAATCAGCAATGAGTTGGTACTTTAGATGTGCTCAGAAAATATATGAATACAATGGAGAATGGAAATAGGTCTTTAAAAATGCAACTTCAAGATCTGTAAAATAGGGTATGGGTAGGGAGAAATGGGTCAACACTTGCTGCTCTTGCAAAGGATGTGGTGTAAGCACTCACATGTCAACTCATTAACCACTATAATTCCAGTTCCAGGGGATTGGACATCCTCTTTTGACTTCTGAAGGCACTGCATACACAATGTGCACTTTTGCATGCAGTTCTTTAAAAATCTGAAAAAATATAAGCTCTGATATGAAAAACATTGAGAAATGGAAACCTACAGTTCAGAGGCAAACTAGGCATTCTGGAAGGAAAGGGCTAGCTAGTGTTTTGACAACATAGCAAAGGTATCCATGATGAAACAACACAAAACTTGCCAACCAAAGAATATAGATCTATAATGACAATATCAGGGAATCCAATGCATGTAATTGCAAGTACCACGAAGAAGCAGCCAGAAAAATTAGGAAATGTATTCTAAGAAATAACAGCCATTTAAACAAAACAAATTGGATGAGAATTATAAGCCCACACATCCACACATCTCAGTCAACCAACATAGGGCAAACATTAAGCAAACATCACAAAGACACACCATATTAAAATATCTGAAAATCCAGGATTAAAGTAAGCCCACCAGACAATACCACACAGACACTCTTAAAGCAGAAAAGAAAATCTTTATTGCCAGGTGGCCACTGCATAGGAAACTTGCCCAAATCATGTAGCTAGGAGCCTTACAGCTTATTATGTACAAAAACACATCCTGGTAGTCACATTTCAGTTAGCAAGAATCAGAACTACAGAAGCCAAATGGCAAGGTTAGTGCATTTAGGGACTTTCCTAAAATTATGGGATAGATTTGAATGGATTGGGTCTTTGTTCCCATTTTGGCAGGTATTGAGGGCCTACATGATGGATTTTAAGGTCAGAATAGTGCCTCTAACGTGGCAACAGTTGTGCTAAGGGGCCTTTTACAAAGGGAAAAAAAGGTCAACATTATCTGGGGAAAGAATAAGGGGACAAACACACATTACATAGAAGTTCAAAGATAATAATGACTACAAACTTCTCAACAGAAACAATACATGACAGAAGGGAAACTAGCTTTAAATTTCCAAATATTCTTCAAGAATATATGCTTCAGAAAGAAAAGCAAAATAAAGACTATATCCTACAAACAGAAAGTAAGAGTTTTTTTCGTGTAAGGATTCAAAATAAAAGAAATATTAAAGGAAACCCTTTCACCTAAAGAGTTACAACAGATATAAACAGGAATTTCAACAAGAAAATAAAGTAGTCCAGAATGGTAAATATTTGAGTAGAAAATTAAAAAAATTCATCAGTTTTTATTTATTTTTAAGAAAGACAATTAACTTTAATAAAAAATAAGAACAATGTATTATGTGGTTTATAAAAATGCAAATATAAAACCTATGCTGATAATAGTTCAAAAGTAAAGAGAGGAAAAGTGAGCATATAGTTCTAAGGCTCATGTATGTGAATCAAAGTATTATGTGAAAGGAAAATAAATTAAGTTAAAGGTGCATACAATGAACCATAGCACAACCCTAAGATGAACATTCAATGGGTATCTAGAGAGCTGAGTGGAACATACAAACAGACCTCTAGAAATCAAATGCTGCAGGTCAGGGCTGAAGGGTCATTAGGCTTGTAGAGTCGAGTGACTTTGCCATCCAAAGTCTTTTTAGAGTCAATATGGATGTCATTTTTCCCTCGCAATATTAAATCTTTAAAAACAAGTCTTTAATTCAGTGTTCTATAAAATATGAATCTTTAGAAATCAAATGAGAAAAAAAAAAAAAAAACTTGCAACAATCCCTGCCACCAGAAAAACTCCTAATATTTATTTATCCAGCTTGGATCTCTTAATTTTCTTTTTTTGCCTCCCCAGTCTTTCTATTTGACCTTCAGACTTCAAATGTATCAAGCCCAGCTTTCTATTGCAACAACTTTCCCAGCAAACGGGACATTCCACACACAGAGTTTCTTTCTGAGGTGATGAAAGCGTTCTGACTTGACTGTGACGATGATTGCAACACTGTGGGAATATACTGAAAAACAAGTTCCCTAGCACTTGGAGGGAATTGCAGAAAGATCAGGAGTTGAAAGCCAGCCTCAGCTATGGATCAAGTTGAAGACTGGCCTCATCTACCCTTGTAGGTTTTGCCTCGGAAAAAATAAACATGACAAATGAGAGCCATTAAAGTGTACCTTTAAGAAGATGAGCCTTGTGGGACACACCTGGATTTTTCACTTAATATGCTGAAGGGTTTGTCCATGTTGGGCCACTGAACAGTATTGAATTCCTTTCTATAGCGTTGTATACTCAATTCTATGTATATACCCCATTTTCCTCTATGTATTCAGAAGGTACTGGACATTTTGGTTATTTCTGACCTTTGGCTATATGAATAATACTTAGGGAAGAGACAAGGCAGAGCCCAATCTAGTGTACTTTATATTGTATGTGGTAGCAGCTTTCAGGCTGTATTTAGCTGTGAAAGAATCCATTCTGTAAAGCAACGGCCTTAACCTGAGCTATTCCTTTTTGAGGGAAAGTGACAAAAAAGAATGATGTTAGATCTTGCATACATACTAAACAACTCCCATCTGCCCGCACTCCAGCAGGCACAAACTAATCTTTTATTGTATGCCAGTACGTGACAATGCTTGTTGATATATCTAATCCTATCATAAACATCTGATACAATATTTTATCAGTAACACTACATAGAGTTTACTAATCTGGGACTATACAGGAAGGAACAAACTGACCCAGTCACTTGACATGAGTCTTATCCAGGACTTCTACATCTGTTCCTAGGTTCTAGCTTGGGTATATTTTTCTGTCTGTGACAGTCCACATCAAACTGAAACTCAAGGTAGCCTGCCATTAGGGAAGGCCATGCTATTATTTTCAGTCTACATCGAACAGCTTGTGTGTCTGAACAGCTGTTATCTTACAGTTCACAAGGCCTCTTAACTGATGTACTATAGACTTTTCCTCACATCTGTATCATATCTCTGCTCCTTACTTCAAACTCCTCTGAACTCTGTAGCATTTTGCATGTGGGCACACACACACACACACACACACACACACACACACACTACACACATAATTATGAAGGGTGACCTGATGAGTAAGATTGGAATGAAAGAACTCGGTTGTCAGTGGTTGGCTACCAAGTAAAATCAGGATTACTTAAAAAAAAAAAATGCTGACAATGAAGCCAGCATTGGCTTGGCCCACACCTTTAATCCCAGCACTTGGAGAGGCAGAGGAAGGTGGATCTCTGTGAGTTCGACATCAGCCTGGTCTACAAAGTGAGTCAAAGACAGCCAGGGCTACACAGAGAAACCCCCATCTTGAAAAACAAACAAAAAATGCTGACAATGAAACTGGTATCTTATTATTCAATAAATTCTACACTTGTCTTGTAGAGAGAGAGATACATTCATCTAAGTTGTTGACATAGCATGTACACAATAGACTAAAATCTAGACTTCTTACTCTGGCTTCCAAGGTATTATCCTAGTTAGCACTTGATTTCTCTATTTGGGCTGCTTAGTCAGAGTCCCATGGACTTCTTTTTGGTTTTCGAGGATGCTTGTTTTTACCTCAGGATCTTTCCATTTGTTATCTCCTTTCCCAGAACGCATTTCCTCAAACGTCCTTTTAACTAGCTTGTGTGTGTCTGTATTTCAAAGAAAAATATAAATATTATAGCTTTCCTTAATATCCACATTTATTGAATAACAATTCACTTACAGAATGTGGCTGTCTCAATGCCAGCACAATTTTCTTCCAGTATTAAATTACAAACTCTAAGATCCTACATTGCACAACACACAGGGAATTTATCTGCCTGCCTGCCTGCCTGCCTATCTGTCTGTTGCATCGAAGAGGCTTGAGAAGCCAGAGCCAGGGCACCTGATAGTGATAAGAGTCTCTCTTTTGATAAGATAAGACTCAGGGAAGAAGCTAATGAAGCAGCAACAGCTGTGTCCCATGTTTTCTAACAAAACTTCAGAGTCCAGCTGCAGAGCTGAAAGGGCCAGATCAGATCCAGACACAGGTAATCAGCAGCTCCAGACAGGTGGACACATTAACTGGCAGAGCACAGTTGATTAGGCCACATCAGTAATGGCAACCAAGCTGAACAGCAGTCCTGGGGAACAATCCAGCATTCTTTACCTGTTGGTCCTTAGCACATACAGTTCAGCGCTTAGATTGACAGGCTAATGGTGGCTATTGCTCTCACAGTATTAGATAGTGTACAAGTGAGGGAGTTATGCCTTTTGCTTGCTCTAATGTGTCCAATAAGTTTTTGGGCCCGATTTCCTGACAAAACCTAAATACATTTGCACCTACAGTCTCAAACTGCCTTCATCAATTTCTACTCCCAGGCATAAGTCGCTAGTCTTTCTGTGGTGCATGGGCAGTGCCAGACAGATGCAACTGTGTAGCAGGATGGTGCATTTGAGGACACTGTGGGCTGCAGAGCAAGAGCTTGCCAGGAAAAAAAGCCCCAATTGTCAACAAGGAGAGAATAAGAATACTTAGTATCTTTAAAGCTATGCTGCCCAAGATGTTCTTCCCAAGGGAGCTCTTTCAGAAAGGAGCAGTGTGTTTTTTTGTTTGTTTGTTTGTTTTTGTTTTTTATTTATTTTATTCCTGTAACTACTTTTGGCAAATGCTGACCATTAGAGACAGGATTATTGGCAGTGAAGAAGGTGAGCTCTTATGGTATGTTATCCATAGCTGTATGGGTAACACCAAAATTGAATACCACATCTTTGAAGACACTTACTAATGAAACCTATCCATTTTAGGGAGAGGGTATTGCTTACCTACCACACCAACACAAAATCGTTTCATTTTCGAAGCTTTATTTTTCCCAGCATTCATAATCTCCATTTTAAAGTTTAAAAAAATGCATAGTAGTGAGTACCATTCCTTTTAGGATGTGGTGTGTTACACATTAATTCACTCATATCTGGATATGTACATGTTTACTTCCTCATTCAGTTAGAATTTATTGATTTGCATATCTACTCTGTCCTAGTTATGATTCGGGTACTGACCTTGTCCTTACAGAAGCTCACTTACAGAAGAAAACAACTGTAAAAAATGTAACTGAAGAATACTTTTAAGATCTAAGTCTACACAGGATACAGTTGGGCTCAAAGGAAAGCATGGTGAGTTTTATTGAGAAAATGGCCTTATGTACAAAGTACTCTTGGAGCCATGTGAGCAGGTGTTGTCTGAATACAAAGTTAGACCAGAGAAGATATTTCAAGTAAAGAGAAGAATCAACACAGATTTACCCCTGTCCTTTTGCTGACCTTAAGGTCAGAGATTTTTTTATCTGCCTTAAGGTTAGAGATTTTGTCTTTTTATTTCCTTCTGAGAATCATTTGGGATTGAGCACAGTAAGGGAAATACACAATACATTGAGTAAAAATTAGTGAGCCCCTGAATTCTGAAGATGACAGCAGTTCTTCTGACCATGACAAAGTAAATGGCAGCAGATTACATAAGCAACTGTGAACACGGACAAAATATATGAAAGAACTCTTGTCAAACATTGGGCAACAAAAAGTAGAGGACTGTGATCCCTTAGAGACAGAAAATAAACAGAGTAGGTCCTATGATGGCTTCAGCCTTCTGACTGGATTACTCTCCAGACCACTGGTGTGGAAAGGGTAAACTCAAGCAGAGCATGGTAGCCCTGTTGTGTAAATAACACAAAGATCTGGGTTCATTGGGGCTGAGACATATGGAATTCATGGGACAGAGTACCAAGAAGGGGGGGGGGGGGAAGTCTCCAGGCATCTACATGTAGTCTTGTTGAGTCTTTTTATGAAACATCACAGAGCCAGCAAAAAAACAACTGCTACAGACTCATGATCTGAATCTATTCCAGAACTGACACTGCTCAAAAGATGCCTGAATTCTGGCTTATTCAAGTTGAGAAGACATGAGGATAATTGAAACATTCAGTATAGTACAAAAGTCAGACATTCATGGTCATCTCAACTTTAGTAATAGTCCAAAGGTTATGTATACTCACCCAAATAATACTTCAAAATAAGAACCCAGGACTGGGATGTAGCTTAGTGGAAAAGTGTCTAACTAGCATGTGTGAAGAAGCACTGTGTTCAGTTTCCAACCCCAGAGAAAAGGGACTTTAAATGATCAAGACAGGGGCTCAAAAGATGGCTCAGCAGTTAAGAACATTTGCTGCTTTTGCAGAGGACTGGTGTTATATGGTAGCTCATTACTCTCCATAAGCCCAGTTCCAGAGGATCTATCAGGCACATATATGGTGCACATACATGCATTCAGGCAAAAATATTCATAAATATAAAGCAAAATAATCTAATTTTGAAATAATCAAGATAATCAAGGGAAACATGGTTTTCTGTTAGAACAAACTTCGAGTCTCAAAACCAGAGCATAACAAATTCTACATCAATAACAATATACTGAATGTGTAGCAGCCAGTATTAAATTATTAATCTGAAAATGATCCAGAGCCTAGAAGATGCATTTCATATAATCAGTTTCAAATTCACTGGAGCCCTTACACTGAAATCCCAATTGCTCACACTTCACTTTAAGAGCAGGGAAATACGCTCACATTCTCTGTTTCTTATAGGGAATGGAATAAATTCACCTGTCCAGCACTCCAACCTTTCTGGAGTGCTTTACCAGTGGACTGTCTTCATTTTTGCTGGTCTTAGAACTTTGATGGCTCACCTGTGAGGAGATATAAATGATGGCTTGGCTAGTAGATTCCACAGCTCCTTCCCACTGCTCAATACAAGAGGTGGGTGAGCAAATGAAAAGACAATACAATTGCTCATACCAGCCACCAAGCCTTACAGTCGATTTTCATCCCTGTGGCCCTCATGGTGGAAGCAGACAAGCAGCCTCTGCAGGTTCTCCTCTGACATGTAGCATCTGAAGCATGTGTGCTCCTACACACATACATAAACAGGCACATGAAAGAAACAAATTAAAATGGAATAAAAAATTTAAATGCACTCTGTTAGCTCCCAACCCCCATAGAAAAAGTTTTTTTTTTGTTTGTTTGTTTTTTATTTTTTGTTTTTGCATGGACTCCATGCCTTTGATTCCAGAGATACTCAGAATACAAGTCTGGGCAATTATACCCACCCAAAAGAAAATAGAGACAGTAGCCCAGACTGAAAAACATAAGCGCTCCACTCACAGAAGCATTGTCTTTTGTATGAAATCACAGAAGACCCCACAAATAATAAAACAATCTTGAGCAAAAAGTATAAAGCTAGAGTCATAGTGTTTCTGTACTCTGACATGTGTTAAAAGCTTCACTTAATTATTAGCAAGTATAGTAATAGAATAAAGACAGACCAAAGGAACATAATACAGAGTCTGAAAACAGATCAACACGTATATGATCCCTGATCACATAAAAAGGGGGGAGGGTGGTCAAAAGTAGAGAATGAGAAAGGATTATCTCTTTAAGAAATTCTGTGGAAATTTATGGGAGACAATGTGATTTTACATAGGCCTCATAATGTAGCCCAAGCTAGCCTAGAACATATAATTCTCCTGCTTTACCTGAAGTGTTGGCATTACAGGTGTATGCAACCATTCCTGGCTTTGAGAATACATTAATTTTTGTTAAAGGAGGAAAAGCCATAGGGAAATACATTATTTTAGAAGCTGCATGTGCATGCATTTGTGCATGTCTTTCTTTCTTTCTTTCTTTCTTTCTTTCTTTCTTTCTTTCTTTCTTTCTTTTTTGTAACATGGTTTCTCTGTGTAGCCTTGGCTGTCCTGGAACTCACTCTGTAGACCTGGCTGTCCTAGAACTCACAGAGATCTGCCCGCCTCTGCCTCCCTGAGTGCTGGGATTAAAGGCACGTACCACCATGCCCAGCATGTGTGTGTATTTCCAATGAAGGGAAATACATTATTTTATAAGCCACAAGCTCATGCATGCATGCATGTGTGTGTGTATGTGTGTGTGTTTCAAAAGAAGTGCCACTTAGAGTGATGATGTTCCCACCATTACCACAATGCCATAGATAATATGAATCCCGGGTGGCATAGGAAAGCTCCCTTGAGTTGTTGGTCAGGAGATAGGAAGCATTCCAAGAGGCACTCCAGACAATACAAACTATATGTATTACCATTGGATGCCTCCAAGAATTTGAAGGTAAGACCCTATTGCTGAAGACACTAAACACTTTGGACACAGGAGTTAAGGGATCTGGGCAGGAATAACTTAGAAGCCTCTTCCATAAAGACTAACTCTCATGCCAAGGGAGAAAAGCAATCAGTAGCACATCACAGCTATAAATCCTACAAAAAAATAATGACTGGACTGGCAAGATATTCCTAGCGGTACAATGGTGGTATTTTTATCTTGAAAGTAGCTCCATTCAATCAGAGGAAATTCATGCCTGATAATGTAAACCTAGCCAAGTATCTGTGGCTAGACAGGTGATAAGCCCTA
This sequence comes from Meriones unguiculatus, assembly GCF_030254825.1. Taxonomy (NCBI): domain Eukaryota; kingdom Metazoa; phylum Chordata; class Mammalia; order Rodentia; family Muridae; genus Meriones; species Meriones unguiculatus. The sequence goes on from NC_083369.1 coordinate 122,403,379, forward strand.
GAAGTGAACTTATTACTGCCACTTTGATAATCTAATATGATATCTAACTGAATTCTAAATACTTATCCATAAACCCACAGAGAATTGTAGGCGTCATAAGACATTAAAAGAAGCCTCTTTTACAGCACGTAGAGAGACTATTGCATAGATTCACAGTTGCTCAAAGTGCAGAGAATAGAATTGGTGACCATGGATCAGGTGGACCAAACCATAATGATACATCTCCGATGCAAGCCCTACATCTAAGACTCAAGGACCATCACAGAAGACAGATGGGAAGATTATGTAAGCCAGAGGATAAGGACACCTGCTGTAAGATAGTGCCTTCTAGACATGACATGGCACCTACACCCATGAAATCTCCAAAATATGACTGCTAAACCAAGACCTGCACAAAATGGCAATACCAGTGGGCATGCTAACATGAAGGGGGCAAATGTCATGAGGCTCCACCCCTAGATGAAGAGTAACAGACAACCAATGGCTTCTGAGAGAGGGAGAATCACTGTTCTCCAAGGAGGAGTCCCCTGCTAGGTAATCCACTCCAATGTAGGTAGCACTTAACACATACAACCAACTCTAGTGGACTCAGTAGGCTACATATAAATATACATGTAATTGTACTTAATGTTAAAGAAGAAGTCATGAACTTAAGAAGGAGTTGAAGGACATGGAAGGAACTGGAAAGGGAGAGGTAAAGGTGAAAATGATGTATATATATATATATAGTATTCATGTATGAAATTCTTAAAATGAAAAAACAATATCAAATTAAAATTTCGTTCCCCTTAAACACAAGAGGTATTTACAGCATGAAGTTTCACTTAAATGTAACGAGATTTATTTCAACATCAGTTACCTTTGAATGTGCCTTCAATCAATAAAAACAAACCAACACATTCTGACAATAAAATGTCAAGTAGAGAGCCATCCATTGTATTATTTACTTTTCTTCTTGCTTCACGCAAATATTTTTACAAAAGCAGCTTAAGGAATGGAGAATTTATCTGGGGTCCGTGCTTTGAGGAATATAGTCCATTGTGGTGGGGAATTTCTGGAACAAGAGTGGGCAGCGACTGATCACATTACACCCATTGCCAAGAATGAGAGCAAGCTTCTCCTTTTCATTCAGTCCTGTAGCCCAGTCTACGGGATGGCATTAGCCACGCTGATTGTGGGTCTTTCCTTATTTAAAACTCTCTGGACTATCTGTACAGAGAGAGACATGTCCCCTAGGTGCCTCCACATCTAGTCAAGTTTGCTGTTGGCAATTAACAATCACAGGTACAGTGCTTAGCTTTCTTGTTAGGCAAATCATTAAACTGATCACCAAAGGTAACCATTTCTCTCTTATTTCACTAAATTTCTCTACTGACCCATTTTCTAATACTATTCAGAGGACACTGACATGCCCAATTACACAAGGAAGATAGCGCAAAGTACAATAGTGCCAGTGCTCTAGATCAAAATTCTAAGAGTAAATTCCATATTGAATGACTTATCAGAGAAAAAAATATCAGTTTGTACAAATTTATGAAAATTTGGGGATGCTTTCTGAAGGTTTGAAATTATAAATAGATTAAGATTGTTCTTAAAAAAAAACCTGCCAATGTGTATTCTGAACCGTGTGTTAGTCACAATGTACTGTCAAGATGACAATTTAGCCAAAGTATCAGTGGCCTTTTTGAAATTATCAAGGTCATAACTCATTTGTACATGTCTTTTTGTCTCAAAAACGGAACAAGATGACCTTCTCTCTACCTTTGTGAAAACTTCATAATGCTTAGTTTTTCTGCTCAGCCACATTTTCTTTTGCAAAGTGTCTTGTGCATGTATATTTAAAGAATTGCCTAGAATTTTGCCAGTATTTAACAAGAACTGGGTCTAGTGTTTATATTAGCACTAAGCGAAGGCTGGGGCAGGGTAGGATCATGGAAAAGCTATACGTTTTGAGAAACAAAATCAGGTAGTTGAGTGACCAAAATCAATTATGAAGACAAAGTTTAAAAGTGGAGAATCACTAAGAGATGGCTCAGAGGTTAAGAGCACTGCTTGCTCTTCAGGAGGTCCTGAGTTCAATACCCAACAACCACATGGTGGCTCAAAACCATTTATAATGAGATCTGGTGCCCTCTTGTGGCATTCAGATGTAAATGCAGGCAGAACACTGTACATATAATAAAATAAATAAATCTTAAAAAAAAGTAAAAAAAAAACGTGGAGAATCACAATTGTTATGGCTATTCTTGGTGTCAACTTGACTACATCTGAAATTAACTAAAATACAAAAGTGGAGGGCACAGCAGGCTTTTTTCTTAATTTGAAGTAGGAAGATCCATTTCTATTCCAGATCTTGAGGTGAGAAGATACAAGTCTTTAGTCTACATCTTGATGTGGGAAGACATACCTTTAATCTGGGATATACCTTCTGCTGAAAGCCTGTATGTGGACCTGGGAGAAGGAAGCACTTGCTCTTTGCCTGCTTGCTCTCTATGGCTAGCACATCCATTCCTTCACCAGCAATGGGGCTAACTTCTTTGGGATTCCAGCATCTGCTGAAGACCAACTGAGACATGCAGCCTAGGTATATAAGATGACGATACAAACAAAAAGACAGCTGATCAGCAGTTGATTCGAGAGCCAGATGTCAGACATGGTGGTGTAAGCCTGCATTCCCAGTACTCAGGAAGCTGAATCAGAAGGCTTTGTGAGTTCCAATGAGACTCTGTCTCTAAAACCAAACAGAGGGCTCTACTCGAGTGCAATTTCTAGGGAGTTTCATGCTATAGAGTCATTAGAGTCATAAAGTGTTGCAGCTGGCCCTTTTCGAACACTACCAGAAGGAAGGCACAATACCTGGTAAGTTTCTCTGACTCTCCCTCCATTTCTTACTTTGATGGCTCCTTTTTGCTCTTTGGACCATTACTGAGTGACCCCAGAAGGTACGAGTTTTGAAGAGGAGCCTAGAATAATGGAAAAAACTACCAAATATCTGCGCTGTTCTGAAATACCCATTGGGAGATGTGATCCAGCAGATCTATTGTTGCTTTGGATGTCAGTGATAAATTTGGATTTTGTTTTGGTGCTCCTGGTCCATGTAGGTGAGTCATAATACAGTCATATGGCTACCCTCAGAGAGTAATGCAGGTTTCAGAGAAGCTTCTTTGTACAATGAACGGTGGCTACTACAAAGACTCACAGCCGGTCAAAGTGCAGAGAACACATGTTTGTGGAATAAGAAGCAGGGAGGCAGCAGGTTTGCTCAGCCTTGAATATGGCTGGCCACATTGCTTGTGCACTAGTGTGCTCTTAACAATTTGAAGGGCTCTTGGGTTGTTCCCCTGTTTAGGTTGCTCTTAAAGAGCCTCTTTGTTTGGAGGCCTCTTTCATTAACACGAGGTCATACTCACTTCCTGTAGATGTTTCTCGGCTGACAAGAGCTCTCCAAACCTTCTGGAAGGCCCCTAGGACAAAGAGAGTTGTGGGATGCAGAGACCAACTGCTCAGACTCCCACAAGTGGGTAGAAGAAAAACAATGTGACTGAACCAGCTTAGAGTCAATGAATAGCTCCTGGTTGTGTTTTTAGAGAGACTCTGCAGTAGAAATAAACTCTGACCTAAATTTTCTGCTCAACTTTATCTCTCATCTGAAGGGCCAAGATGAATGGAGGAAAATGAGGCAAATTTGAAGAGACTCCTTCTCAGGGAGTTACACTGAAAACTGAACTCCTGAAGACTGAGCATTTAGAAGCTTCTGCTCGACATTAGTAAGAAGTGAATCTGACATTTAAGAGTCTGCCTAGGGACAGCCTGAGCCTATTGACTTTTCCTTGACCCTCACAATAATAACAATTCTTGAATTTCCCATTTCTAATCTGCTCTGTCTGCACCCTTCAACCCTCCCCCAGGGCTGTTTCATCTTGGACCTGTGGTTAACTTGAAGCCCTGTGCCACTTTCTCACATTACCAATTTTCTTACACTCTTCAATACCTTTCCCCTTCCCCAAATATTCCATATTCACAATCAATACATCAAATATGATATTCTGATTGTCTTGAGACTAACTCATTTGACTGCCTTGGATTTTTTTTTCTTTGTTTGTTTGTTTGGTTGGTTGGTTTTTTGAGACAGGGTTTCTCTATGTAGCCTTGGCTGTCCTGGACTCTCTTTGTAGACCAGACTGGCCTCGAACTCACAGAGATCTGACAGCCTCTACCTTTCCAAGTGCTGAGACTAAAGGCATACACCACTGCACCTGGTTTTGCCTTGGATTTTTTATGTGCCCTTGATGAAGTTTCTCTCTCTCTCTCTCTTTTCTTCTTTCTCATTAACAAAGCAGTCAATGCCTTTTATTTTGAGATGTTTATGTACCCATATGAATGATCTATATGATGTACATTCAATATATAAAACTTTATAAAGGGGAGATCCAGCGCACACAGTATCTGAGAGAGAATGGACCTAAAACTCTGAAATTGGTGAGTGGAGAGGCAGCTAAAGCCAGAAAATTGATATTGAGGCTTCCTGAAGAAGAGGGAACATCACAGGAGTTGAGACCTTTAGATTCAGGTCTCCTGCTGTCTTCTCTGGGAACAGAGAGAGGAATACTTTTGAACCCCTTGCACTTCCTTTTTTTGGGCCTCCCTCTTACTCAGAGCTGGCTCACAGTGCCAGAGACCCTCAGCAAAGAACTCACTGCCTGAGGACTGAGACAGCAGAGGCAGGGCTCCTAGCTCCTCAGCCACTGCTGCCAGCTCTACTTGCCTTCTGAGTCCCAGATCCACTGTAACATCCCCCTGGGTCCCGGGTCTGCGAGCAGCCATATGGACTCCAAAGGGCCTCCCAGCCAATGACTTACAGGTGGCCCAATCCCTCAGTGGTGGACAGCAGGCTGTACAGCCACCAAAGTCCAGCAGACCCACCAAACAAACCAGGTATACCAGGCACTGGACCACCCAGGTCTGTAGACCACAGTTGTGGCTCCCCAGGACTTTCCAGCAGACATCTGGACCCGCCTCCCATGGCTGCAGCTGGACTCCCTAGTTCAGCAGTTGCAGCACCACTGAGCTGATAGAGTTCGTCCTCCCACATTTGACCCAGCAGGTCCAAACTTGAGAGTAGAGAGCAGGGGTACCCTGGTGTTTGCCAATGTGAACTGCTAGAGAGTAAGTGTGCCCTCAATTGTCTGCAGAGCAGCAGATCCAAGGTCCTTATAAGTTAGCAGCCAGATATCAGATCCCTCCCACCCACACATCCACTGTGGGGAAACAGAGGGATTCTTGGGATATTGAAGCCCCTGCTCTACAGGTCCACCAGTGGAGTTCAGGCAAATAATGCCTGGAACTCAATCAGAGCTGAATGCCAGTAGCCTGTAAGCCACTGAGTTATTCAGGGAATTTGCATAAGGAAATTGCACCCAAGATTATCACCAGCGCATGCGACCCCTTTGGTGCCTGGAAGGCAGCTCCACTCCCCCACACTCAAAGCTTCTACATTCTCTAGCACCCTGTTCCTCAAGACACACTTCTATGCACACGCTTGCATGCATTTGTCTTTCTGTGCCCTCAGACTTTCCTCCTGCACGTACAGCTGAAACACCAATGCATACACTGAAACCACTGGACCCCTCTCATCTTCCTGAAGAATTCTCCAGACACCAGAGAAAGATGGTGCTGGTCTGAACTGCAGAATCCAGGAACAAACAGCGAAGGTTCGAGAGAAGCAAATGGCCAGAGGTTGGTGAAAGAACACATCCAACAAAAATCAGGACATCATGGTTTCACCAGCAACACCCCAAATCAATGGATACTACAATTCATCGGAAACACAGGAAAATGACTTTAAAGCTATGCTTATCCAGTTATTAGAGGCATGTAAAGAGGAAACAAACAAATCTCTCAGAGAAATAGCCACACAAATAGAGAAAGTAAAAGAGAAAATGAACAAATCTCTCAAAAAATAAGCCACACAAGTGGAGCTTAATAAAGAGGAAATGAACAAAGCTCTCAAAGAAACACAGGCAAATATAGCCAAACAAATAGAGGTACAAGTAGAGGGAAAAGTTGTGGAATTTAGAGAGGAAAGGAAAAAAAATAGAGGCCATCATACAGACCACAGGAAGCCACATTCAAACAGATGAAGGAAATGGTGCAAGGCATAAAATCAGAATTAGAATCAATAAAACACAAACAGAGAAATCACTGAAGATGGAGAACTTAGAGAAAAGATCAGGAACCATATCGGTAAGCATCACCAATAGAAAACGAGATGGAAGAGAGAATCTCTGCTGCTGAAGATATACTTGCAGAAATTGATACCTCTCTCAAAGAAAAAGTAAAATCGGAAAAGTCCCAAACACAAGAAATCAAGGATTCCACGATAAGGTGAAATCTAAGAATAATAGAAATAGATGAAAAGAAGATTCCAGGATCCAAGGTCCAGAAAATATTTTCAAGAAAATCATAGAAGAAAATTTTCCCAACTTAAAGAAAGAGATGTCCATAAACATACAAGAGACCTACAGAACAATAAATAGACTAGACCAGGAAAGAAACTCCTCACATAGTTTAACTACATCATAGTCAAAACATTAAATATACAGAAAAAAGAAAAGAAATTAAAAGCAGCAAGGGAAAAAGACCAAAAAATATACAAAGGTAGACCTATCAGATTCACACCAGACTTCTCATCAGAAACTATGAAAGCCAGAAGGGCCAGGGCATATGTCATGTAGACTTTAAAGGGCCACAAATGCCAACCCAGGCTACTATATCCAGCAGAGCTTTCAATCAACATAGATGGAGAAAACTATACCATAACAAAACTAAATTTAACCAAAATCTACACACAAACCAGCCCTACAGAAGATATTAGAAGGAAAACTACAATCCAACAAACATAATTATACCGTAGAAAACACAAGATACAGATAATGTCCCAACAAAAATTAAAAGAAAACAAGCCATGAATCAGAGTAAGACCACCAACTCCACAATAAAAGGAAATAAAGTTCATTGGTCACTATTATCTATCAACATCAATGGACTCTACTCTCCAATAAAAAGACATAGACTAACAGAATGGTTGTAGAAACAGGATCCAACATTCTGCTGTATCCAAGAAACACACCTCTGCAATAAAGATAAACACTACCTCAGAGCAAAGGGCTGAAAAAATGTTTTGCAAGCAAATGGACCCAGAAAACAAGGTTGGGTAGCTATCCTAATATCTAATAACAGAGACTTTCAACCAAAATTAATTAAAAAAATGAGGAGGGGCAATTCATTATCATCAAAGGAAAAATCCATCAGGAGAACATCACAATTCTATGCCCCAAATACAAGAGTGCCTACATTTGTAAATGAAACATTATTAAAGCTTAAATCACACATCTATCCCAACACCTTAATAGTGGGAGACTTCAGCATCCCACTCTCACCAAGGGACAGATCATCTAGACAGAAGCCAAATAGGGAAATAAAGTCACTTAGAGAGGTCCTAAATCAAATGGACCTAATAGATGTCTACAGAACTTTTCAGCTAATATCAAAAGAGTATACCTTCTTTTCAGCACCTCATGGTACCTTCTCCAAAATAGACCATATAATTGGTTACACAGCAAGCCTCATCAGATGCAAGAAGATTGAAATAATCCCCTGTATTTTATCTGACCACCATGGACTAAAGCTGGACCACAATGAACACAACAGCAAAGGAAATATCAAAAAGCCTACACACACATGGAAACTGAACAACTTGCAATGACAACTGGGTTAAGGAAGAAATAAATGAAGAAATTAAAAACCTCCTAGAGTTCAATGAAAATGAAGGCACAACATACCCAAATTTATGGGACACAATAAAAGCAGTGCTCAGAGGAAAATTCATAGCACTAAGTGCCTTCAAGAAGAAATTTTTAACGTCTCATACAAGCAACTTAATGGCCCATTTGAAAACCCTAGGGAAAAAAAAAGAAGCAGATACACCCAAGAAGAGCAGACAGCTGGAGATAATCAAACTCAGGGATGAAATCAATAGAATCAATTAGAATCAAATAAAAACAATTCAAAGAATCAATGAAACCAAGAGCTGATTCTGTGAGAAAATCAACAAGAGAGACAAACCCATAGCCAAACTAACTAAAAAGCAGAGAGAAACTATCGAAATCAGCAAAAACAGAAATGAAAAGAGTGACATAACTACAGCCACTGAGGAAATCCAAAAAATCATTAGGTCATACTACAAAAGCCTATATGCCACAAAATTTGAAAATCTAAAGGAAATTGACAATTCCCTTGATAGATTCCATCTAACAAAATTAAGTCAACATCAGTTAAAAGATTGAATAGTCCAATATCTCCCAAGGAAACGGAAGCAGTCATCAACAGTCTCCCTTCCAAAAAAAGCCAAAGACCAGATGGTTTCAGCACAGAATTATACAAGACCTTCACAGCAGTGCTAACTCCAATTCTCTTCAAACTATTCCACAAAATAGAAACAGAAGGAACACTACCAAACTCATTCTATGAAGCCACAGTCACCTTGATACCTAAACAACACGAAGACCGAACAAGGAAAAAAAAAAAAGAGAACTTCAAACCTATCTCTCTTATGAACATTGATGCAAAACTACTCAATAAAATACTTTCAAAACAAATCCAAGAAAGATATCATTTTCCATGACCAAGTAGGCATCATTGCAGGCATGCAAGTGTGGTTCACTATACAGAAATCCATCAATGTTATCCACCATATAAACAAGCTGAAGGAGAAAAACCACACAATCATCTCCTTAGATACTGAAAAAGGATTTGACAAAATCCAGCATCCATTCATGTTTAAAGTCTTGGAGAGACCAGGGATACAAGGCACATATCTAAACATAGTGAGGACAATATACAGCAAGCCTATAGCCAACATCCAACTCAATAGAGACAAACTTAAATCAATCCCACTGAAATCAGGGACAAGGCAAGGCTGCCCACTCTCTTGATTTCGCTTTAACATGGTAGTTACAGTCCTAGCTAGAGCAATAAGACAACTAAAGATCAGAGGGATACAAATCAGAATGGAAGAGGTCAAAGTTTCACTATTCTCAGATGATATGTTAGTATACATGAGCGACCCCAAAAATTCAACCAGAAAACTCCATCAGCTGATAAACACCTTCAGCAAAGTGGCTGGATACAAAATTAACTCCAAAAAATCAGAATCCCTCCTGTATACCAAAGACAAAAGGGCCAAGAAAGATATTAGGGAAACAACACCCTTCACAATAGCCACTAAAAACATAAAGTACCTTGGTGTGACTCTAACCAAGAAGTGAAAGACCTGTTTGAAAAAAAAAAATTCAAGTCTCTGAAGAGAAAAATTGAAGAATATATGAGAAGATGGAAAGATCTCCCATGTTCATGGATCAGTAGGATTAACATAGTGAAAATGGCCATTCCGGCAAAAGCAATCTACAGACCTTGAAAGAAAAATTCTCAACTTCATATGGAAAAACAAAAAACCCAGGATTTCCAAAGCTATTCTGTACAGCAACAGATCCTCTGGAGGTATCTCCATCCCTGCTCTCAAGCTGAACTACAGGGCAACAGTAATAAAAACTGCATGGTATTGGCATAGAAACAGAAAGGAGGATCAATGGAACCGCATAGAAGACCCAGAAATAAACCCACACACCTATGGATATTTGATTTTTGACAAAGAAGCCAAAACCATTCAATGGAAAAAAAAAAGACAGCATCTTCAACAAATGGTGCTGGACCAACTGGATGTCTACATGCAGAAAAATGAAAATAGATCCATATTTATCATCCTGCTCAAAACTAAAGTCCAAGTGGGTCAAAGACCTCAACATAAAACCAGACACACTAAATCGGTTAGGAGAAAAACTGGGGAAGAGCCTAGAACTCATTGATGTAGGAGACAACGTCCTGAACAGAACAGCAACAGCACAGGCTCTAAGATCAACAATTAATAAATGGGACCTCATGAAACTGAAAAGCTTCTGTAAAGCAAAAGACGCCGTCATCGAAACAAAACGATTGCCTACAGAGTGGGAAAGAATCTTCACCAACCCTCTATCTGACAGAGGGCTGATATCCAGAATAAATAAGAACTTAAGAAGTTACAAAGCAACAAATCAAGCAATCCAATTAAAAAAATGGGGTACTGAGCTAAATAGAGAATTCTCTGTTGAGGAATACTGAATGTTAGAGAAACACTTAAAGAAATGCTCAGCGTCCTTAGCCATCAGGGAGATGCAAATCAAAATGACCCTGAGATTTCATCTTACACTCATCAGAATGGCTAAGACCAAAAACTCAAGGGACAACACATGCTGGAGAGGTTGTGGAGAAACAGGAGCCCTCCTCCATTGCTGGTGGGAAGGTAAACTTGTACAACCACTTTGGAAATCAATCTGGTGGTTTCTCAGACAATTAGGAATAGTGTCTCCTCAAGATCCATTTATACCACTCCTAGGCATATATCCAAAATATGCTCAAGTACACAACAAGGACATTTGTTAAACCATGTTCATAGCAGCTTTATTTGAAATAGTCAGAACCTGGAAACAACCCAGATATCCATCAATGGAGGAATTGATACAGAAATTGTGGTACTTTTACACAATAGACTATTACTCAATAATTAAAAATAAGGAAATCATGAACTTTTGCAGGCAAATGGTGGGATCTAGAAAAGATCATCCTGAGTGAGGTATCCCAGAAGAAGAAAGACACACCTAGTATATATTCACTTCTAAGTGGATATTAGACCTATAATATAGGATAAACATACTAAAATCTGTACTCCTAAAGAAGATAAACCAGAAAGAGGACCCGGAGTAAGATGATCAATCCTCATCAATCAATGGGGTGGACATTGGAAGTAGGAGAAAACAAGAAACAGGACAGGATCCTACCACAGAGGGCCTCTCAAAGACTTTACCTATCAGTGTATCAAAGCAGATGCTGAGACTCATAGCCAAACCTTGGGCAGAGTTCAGGAAATCATATGAAAGAAGGGGGAGTTAGTAAGACCTGGAGAGGACAGAAGCTCCACAAGGACCAAATATATCTGGGCACAGAGTCCTTTTCTGAAACTGATTCTCCAAACACGGATCATGCGTGGATATAACCTAGAACCCCTGCTCAGATGTGGCCATGGCAGCTCAGTCTCCAAGTGGGTTTCCTAGTAAGGGGAACAGGGACTGTCTCTGACATGAACTCAATGGCTGGCTCTTTCACCTCTCCTTCTCTGAGGGAGGATCATCCTTGCTAGGCCACAGAGGAGGACATTGCAGCCAGTCTTGAAGAGACCAAGTAAGCTAGGGTCAGATAGACAGTGATGAACACCTCTCCTATCAGTGGAGTTAGATTGGAACAGGGAGGAGATAAGGGAGAGAGGGTGTGATTGGGAGGGGGCTACAGCTGGGATAGAAAGTTAATAAACTGTACCTAATATAAAAAATAAAAAAATTAATTTAAAAAAGAAAGCTTTGTTAATGTATAGAACATTTCACAATTACATTGATGTCTTTCATAACACCTTGACATCCATTTTTGGTTTTAATATTTTTTCATCCTTTCTCTGCCCCAGTTTTACCACACAGGCTCTAATAACACATAGATCTATAAGATGATGCTGACAATAAGGAAAGAGCATTAACTTAGCTTACTGGGCATCCTGGGAATACAGAGGAAATCAGTTTGCATTAAACACAAAACCAGGGTGAGAAAGATCGCTTACTGGGTAAAGACAACTTGCCACCAAAGCTGTTGACCTGAGTTTGATTCTTGGAATCCACATGGAGGAAGATGAGAATGGACTCTACACTTTGTCTCTGGACCTCCCCTTTTAGACAAGGTAAATGCATTATTCCAACCAAATAACAGAATTAATAATAAATGTAAAAGAATTTAAACAAAACCTCGCAACAGCCTAAAATCAAAATGGGGCCTCACAGACGCTGAACTACCAACCAAAGAGCATGCATGGGCTAGATCTAGACCCCTTACACATATGTAGCAGATGTGCAGCTTGGTCATCTTGTGGGTCCCCTAACAATGGGAATAGAGGCTGTCTCTGACTCCGTTGCCTGTTTTTTGATCCCTTTCCCCTGTCTGGGCTGCCTTGTCTGCCCTCAGTGGGAGAGGAAGCACTTAGTCCTGCTATGACTTGAAGTGCCAAGGTGGGTTGCTACCCCTTAAGAACCCCCTTTCTCTGAGAAGAAAAGGAGGATGGGGAAGACGGTAACGTGAGAGCTGGACTGGAAGGAGAGTAGGGAAGAGGCTAGAATCGGACTGTAAAGTGATTAAATAAATAAATAAAAATTTAGAAAGTGCCACATTAACTGAGCAGGCACTCATGTCATGATTAGCAATGCTCTCAGACACTGCCACCTAGTGGTCATTCCCAGACATGGCGGAGCAACTGACATTCACAAGACTAGCCAGCGTTCTACAGAAACAAGGGTACACAGAAAGACAAAATAAACATGGGCCAACAGAAGGACAAAATATTGCACTCCTAAAGAAAGAAAATTCCTCCTAATACAAAGCTTGATGTTGAAACCTAGAAAAAATGAAGTCAAAGACAAGGTCAAAGTAAGTGACACAAAGACATCGGCATCTCATGAAGCTAAAGTGAACCTTTCACTGAAAATGGGAGAAGGGTCTTGAGAGATGGCTCAGTGATTAAGCGTGACATCTGGCCTGCTCTTCTCGAAGTAGTGAGTTCAATTTCCAGCGACCACACGGTGGTTTACAAGCATCTACCACAGGATCCAATGCCCTCTTCTGGTGTGCAGGAGTACATGCAGACAACGCAAAATAAACCTTAAGGAAAATGAGAGCAAGGAAGGTAAAGGAGGGGGAGACTTAGTCGCTAAGCACATCCAACATAGTTTTAGAACGGGAGTTCTCAACCTGTGGGTCATGATCCCTTCAGGGTCTGTTCCACAGGGATTGCCAAAGACTATCAGAAAACACGGGTATTTACAGTACGATTCATATCAGTAGCACAATTATAGTTATGAGGAAGCAACGAAAACAATTTTATGGTTGGGGGTCATGACAACATGAGGAACTGTATTAAAGGGTCACAGCATCAGGAAGGTTGAGGACCACGTTTAGAGGGTGGATGGAGATGGAGGAAGCTTCTGGTGTGACTCCTGTATCTTTCTGCTATTTCATTCTCAATGTCTTCACTCTCTTCCTCTTTCCCCTAATCAGTATGTTCCTTTTAATTCCCACGGAAGAAAAACAAAATGAAAAGAGAGAGAAAGGGCAAGAGAGAAGGAAGAAAGAAAAGAAGGAAGGAATGGAAAGGGAAAGAAGGAAGAGGCACACAAACGCCCTTGTCAGGGTTATGAAATGTGTATGAAGAACAATGAGAATCAAGCACGTACTTTGAAATGAGTAATATTGATGCCCCAGGTTTTCGAACGTATCTATATAAAAGTATGACTGTGAAAGTCTTCTTCTCATTGCTCCTGAGCATCAGGCTTCCATGCTGCACTGCCTACAGAAAATTTTCAAACTAAAACTCTGTAAAACTGCCCTTCCCCCTCCTTAACCTGTCTGTCTTCCCCCCACCCCCCTCATTTTCATCGTTTCTATGTCTGTTTCTTTAGCCTTCCCAATAATCCAAACTCAAAATTCCTTTCTCTTTTACCCTGAAAATACTGGCCTGGTCTTTGAGACTTCATCCAATTCATCCAAAGAAGTCTTTTTTTTTTTTATGATCACATACTGTTAAGCCATAATTATATATTTATGCAAGGATGAGATTGTGTTTTTTTTTTTTAAACACAACATGAAAGGATCCAACCAGGTCAACAGAGCAACCTACTTGCTATATCAAACGTTTGCTATTTTCTGGTGGAGAATATGTATGAGCCACTCTCCCAGTGGCATTGAAAAGTATAATATTCAGCTATTAGGTATATTTACTTCACTGTGCAACAGGTCTGAAAATATTTCTACCACTTTACTGAGGCTCTGAGTCCCCCATGAGCCTATCCCCAGCCTCTGCTAACCCATACTTCCAGCCAACTAATTCTGCTAAATGTAATGCCCTCTAACTGTATCCATGCCATGGCAGATGACAGAACATCTTCTGAATGGATGAATAGTATTTCCTTGTGTGAACCTACCACATTTTCTTTATCCATTCATCTGCTGCTGGACACTTAGGTTGCTTCCACTTCTTGGCTCAGGTAACCAGTGCCACAGTAAATCTCAAGATAGTAGAGGTCTCTTTCCCCAGGGTGATTTAATTTCCTCTGGATAGATATATAACCAGTTACAATATTACTGGATCACATGTTGGTTCTATATGTAATATTTTTGAAAAACCTCCATATCTCAACCTTGGCAAAGTAGCTTTCAAAACAGTTCAGGGTTTGCTCAATGGTAAACTCAAGTCTCTGGTTTCTGTTCCCAGCTCAGGAAAGAGAAGACATGAGCACCACTCCTCCCAATTACAAAAAAAAAAAAAAAAAAAAAACAAAACGTTTAAAGCCATTAGTGCATGACATGGGCCTTTTCTATGAAGACAAGAAAATATGGCTCCGGCCTGCCTGCTGCTTGATCTTGTGACTAGTGCTGCTAGCTATGCACAGTGGCCAGCCTAGGCAGCGCACCCCATGCTGGTGGTCCAGAAGGATGCCCAGAATGTGGTTATCAGGAAGCCGGGAAGCTTCAGATGGTCTGAGTGGAAGTAATTGATATTTGGTTGTTTTTTCAAATCACCAGGTGTGATTTCATTCTCTACATTCGAGCTTTCATGATTTGTCAGAGAGGGTGCAGGAGAAAAAAAATGAAATTCCAAAAAAGAAATAAAAAAGAAAAGCCTCTCTGCTGTTTTTATTCATGGCTGTACATAGATACATTTCTCTCTCAACTGCGTGCAAAGGCTACCTTTTCTTACTTGCTCACCAATCCTTCTTATAATCTCTTGCCTTTTTTGATAATAGCCTTTGTATAGAGTGTGGGATTTCATTTCCAGTCCCTAGTAACGAGGGGTGTAAAACATTTTCCTCTTGTCTGGGTTAGCCTTTATAGGTCTTCTTTCCAGAAATATCTACAATATTTCATTGTGGGTTTTTTTTGTTTTGTTTGTTTGTTTGTTTTTCCCTTCTCTTAGTCAGATTGTTTAATTCTTGTAGAATTGTTTGGATGTTTTTTCACTATTCTGTGTCTGCCTTGTAAATAGTCATCCAGGGCTATAGTGTGTCTCTTCACTCTGTTATTTCTTTTGTTGTACAGAAGCTTTATAGCTTAATGTGACCCCATTTTACATATTCTGTGCACACCAAAACTGTCCCTCAAAAGTGAAGGGAAATACAGATGATATTTAAAAATAAAGACTAAGCATTCTTTGCTAGTGGGACTGCAGGATAAGAAATAGTAAAGGATGTCATTAAAATGGAAGGAAATTATTTCTGACTTACAGCAACAAGGAATAACAATGGCTACCAGAAAGAGTAGGTTAAGATAAAAGACCCTACACATATTTTTAATTTCTCCTCTTCCTTTGAAAAGACACAAGATATTATAGAGTAACAATTAAAGCATATAAGATATAGAACAATAAACCACAATGAGGTGGAATGAGGTGAGGATCTGAAGCTCTGTTGCAAAAAATATGTTCCCAGAATTAAATGAATATTAATCAGAAGTAGGCTTGCTGGGTTAAGATGATAATTATACTTCCTTCAGGAAATAATAAGAAACTAAAACATGTGGTTAAAACCAACAGGCAAAAAAATAAAAAAAAAAAACAGACAAATTACACTAGTACACTTAAAATTAAAAATAAAATAATAATTAGAGAAATATAAAACTGACAAGACTCATACAAAACCAATAGCAATCCATCAATGTAATCCATCATATAAACAAGCTGAAAGACAAAAATCACATGATCATCTCCTTAGATGCTGAAAAAGCATTTGACAAAATCCAACACCCATTCGTGTTTAAAGTCTTGGAGAGATCAGGGATACAAGGCACATACCTAAACATAGTAAAGGCAATATACAGCAAGCCTATAGCCAACAACCAGCTCAGTGGAGGGACACTTAAATCAATCCCACTGAAATAAGAGACAAGGCAAGGCTGCCCACTCTCTCCATATCTCTTCAACCTTGTACTTGAAGTCCTACTGGAGCAAATAGACAACTAAAGGAGATCAAGGGTATACAGATCAGAAAGGAAGAGGTCAAAGTATCACTATTCCCAGATGATATGTTAGTATACATGAGCGACCCCAAAAATTCATCCAGAAAACTCTTTCAGCTGATAAACACCTTCAGCAAAGTGGCTGGATAAAAAATTAACTCCAAAAAATCAGAATCTCTCCTGTATACCAAAGACAAAAGGGCCAAGAAAGAAATTAAGGAAACAACACCCTTCACAATAGCCACTAATAACATAAAATGCTTTGGTGTGATTCTAACCAAGCAACTGAAAGACCTGTTTAAAAAAAAAAACAAAACAAACAAACAAAAAACAAACAAAAAAATAACTTCAAGTCTCAGAAGAGAGAAATTGAAAAAGATATCAGAAGATGGAAAGATCTCCTGTGCTCATGGATTGGTGGGATTAACACAGTGAAAATGGCCATCCTGCCAAAAGCAATCTGTAAATTCAGTGCAATTCTGATCAAAATACCAACACAATTCTTTACAGAACTTGAAGGAAAAATTCTCAACTTCATATGGAAAAACAAAAAACCCAGAATTTCCAAAGTTGTCCTTTGGAACTTCTGGAGGTATATCCATCCCTGATCTCAAGCTGTACTACAGAGCAATAGTAATAAAAACTGCATGGTATTGGCATAGAAACAGAAAGGTGGATCAGTGGAACAGAACAGAAGACCCAGAAATAAACCCACACACCTATGGATATTTGATTTTTGACAAAGAAGCCAAAACCATTCAATGGAAAAACACAGCATCTTCAACAAATGGTGCTGGTCCAACTGGATGTCTACATGCAGAAAAATGAAAATAGATCCATATTTATCACCCTGCACAAAACTAAAGTCTAAGGGGGTCAAAGACCTCAACATAAAACCAGACACACTAAATCGGTTAGGAGAAAAACTGGGGAAGAGCCTAGAACTCATTGGCACAGGAGACAACTTCCTTAACAGAACAGCAACAGCACAGACTCTAAGATCAAAAATCAATAAATGGGACCTCATGAAACTGAAAAGCTTGTGTAAAGCAAAAGACACTGTCATTAGAACAAAATGACAGCCTACAGATTGGGAAAGGATCTTAACCAACCCTCTGTCTGACAGAGGGCTGATATCCAGAATAAATAAGAATTAAAGAAGTTACACAGCAACAAATAAAGCAATCCAATTTAAAAAAAATGGGGTCCTGAGCTAAACAGAGAATTCTCTGTTGAGGAATATCGAATGTCAGAGAAACACTTAAAGAAATGCTCACAGTCTTTAGCCATCAGGGAGATGCAAATGAAAACGACCCTGAAATTTCATCTTACACTCATCAGAATAGCTAAGATCAAAAACTCAAGTGACAACACATGCTGGAGAGGTTGTGGAGAAAGGGGAACCCTCCTCCATTGCTGGTGAGAATGTAAACTTATACAACCACTTAAAAACAAGGAAATCATGAAATTTGCAGGCAAATGGTGGGATTTAGAAAAGAACATCCTGAGTGAGGTATCCCAGAAGCAGAAAGACACACACAGTATATACTCACTTAAAAGTGGATTCTAGACTTATAAGATAGGAGAAACACACTAAAATATGTACACCTAAAGAAGTTAAACAAGGAGATCCTGGATAAAATGATCAACCCTCACTTCAAAAGACAAATGGGATGGACATTGGAAGTTGGAGAAAACAAAAAACAGGACAGGAGCCAACCATAGAGGGCCTCTGAAAATCTCTACCTAGCAGTGTATCAAAGCAGATGCTGAGACTCATAACCAAACCTTGGGCAGGGTGCAGGGAATCATATGAAATAAGGGGGAGTTAGTAAGACATGAAGAGAACAGGAGCACTGCAAGGATGAAATATATCTGGGCACAGGGGTCTTTTCTGAGACTGATATTCCAACCAAGGACCATTCATGGAGATAACCTAGAACCCCTGCACAGATGTAGCCCAAGGCAGCTTAGCATCCAAGGGGGTTTCCCTAATGAGGGGAACAGGGAAGTCTCTGACATGAACTCAGTGGCTGGCTCTTTGACACCCCCCTCCCCCGAGGGAGGAGCAACCTTGCCAGGCCACAGAGGAAGATACTGCAGCCAGTCCTGATGAGACCTGATAAGCTAGGGTCAGATGGAAGGAGAGGAAGACCTCCCCTATCAGTGGACTTAGAGAGGGGCAGGGAGGAGATAAAGGAGGGAGGGTGGGATTGGGAGGGAATGAGCGAGGAGGCTACAGCTTTGATACAAAGTAAATAACCTGAGATTAATATAAAAATAAAAAATTATATAAAAAAGAAAACCAATAGCAATGTGGCAAATGTAAGTTTGGCCATAGGAATAATTAGGTTAAGTGGACATGTGAGCAGGATACACCCAGAGCAGAGACCTTCAGAATGGATGCAGTGGCAGAAACCTCTGGAGGCTGGAGACAGAAAAACGTGTTAGATTCGAAGACCGGTAATACCAAAGAAAAAAAAAAGGTGGCAGAAGTCATACCAAGGAAAGAGCAAATATCCAAGATCTGAAGCGGCAGTAGCAGCACAAACCAGAAAAGACTACCACATTAAAAGCTAGGCATTTAACAATGACAGGATAATTAGAAGGAATTACAAATGAATGCGCAAGTAACAATGGTGTCAAAATTCAAAAATCAAAAGTGACTATGCTTTGTGTAGTTTCAGTTGTTTTTAATTCACTAAAACATGTCATGGCTAAGAATACAGTTTATGCTCTTTAGACTGGAGAATGTGTCCATTGATTGCTAGGGAAGAAGCTGTTTGATGGCATTTTTCAAGCTTTCTGTGTTATTGGTAATTTTCTGCCTGGTTGTTTTATCAGTTACTAAGAACAGTGTAGTAAAACCTCTAGCTATTGTTTGCACATTTTGTATTTCTCTTTCTAAAGCTGTCACTTTTGATTCTTGAATTTTAATGTGGTAGTCTCTTCTGTTATTCTCAATATGTCCTCTCTCTGTGTGCTTTGCTCCTGCTTCTCTCACTATGTTTTCTCTGTTCTTTAGCTCCTGCTATCTTTCCTCTCTCTCAGACAGCCCTGGCCATGTCCAGTCTGCCACCAATCTTCAGTCTACTTCTTTCTCTGCTCTGGACACTTCCAAACATCCCTGGCTGTCCTCTGTCCTATATCTACAATAAAAACCATACCATACCCTTAACCATACCATGGAGTGGTCATGCCATCAGTTTATACAGAGAGAAATTAAATTTTTCTTAGATTTAAAAGGTGACGAAAAACATAAAATTTTAAGAGGTGGCACAGTTGATAAATCCTTGCTATGCTAGTAGGACATAAATTCAATCCCTAAAATGTGGTACCAAGTGGTATGCATCTGTAATACTGGAACTGGAGAAGTGGAGATGGGCAGACTTGAGAATTTGATAGACAGACCACTTAGCTGAATCACTGAAACGCCAATTCAGTGAAAGACCTGTCTCAAAAGGTAAGGTGAAGAAAAACCTAGGAAGACACCAGTTGTCAACTTCTGGCCTGGGTACACACACACACACTAGTTGGGGGGGGGGAGAAAGAAAGGGAGAGAGAAAGAGAGAAATTATGAAATGCAGCTAAGACAACATTTAGAAGAGTTATAGATTAGAGTACTTATATCAGAAAAAAAGATATGTCAGGAATTAAACTCAAATTAATATGTTCATTTACCAAAGTAACATAAAGCAGTTGACAGACTAAGGTAGCCTGAGCTATGAAGTGAGGTTCTTATGGAAACATAAAATGAGGGCTGGGGATATAGCTCAGTAGTAGGTGGCTTTCCAAGCATGGGCAGTGTTAATTCAATTCCGGTAGTGCAGATAAAATAAAATAAAACAGAAGAGGAGGAAAAGTAGGAAAGAGGTAAGTCATATGCAAATTAAAAAGGAGAAATTGTAATTAGCAAAATAAAAAAATATATATATAGAAAGAGTATTAATTAAACCAAAGTACCTTCCTTGAAAAAATTAAACTTTGATAAGAGCTGGGCATGGTAGTGCATAACTTTATTTACTTTTAACACTCAGGAGACACAGGCAGGTGGATATCTGAGTTGGAGGTCAGCCTGATCTACAAAGCAACTCCCACGACAGCCAGGACTACACAGAGAAGCTCAGCCTTGAAAGAAAAAAAAAAAAAAAGAAAAGTATAAGAAAAATAACAATTTTACTTTGACCTGGATGGAATTTTAAAATATAATATCCAAGTACATTTATACTGAGTATGAAATGTACAATTAATGAGATTTTTTTTTCCAAATAAAAAATTTTAGGCATCATCAGGGAAAAAAGTAAGCCAATCAGCTAGAGAATGAGACAGTAAATTGGCAAATTGTATATCGAGTAAGAATGTATATAACGGATTTATAGAGAAATGGGGGATACGCAGATGGTCTGGTGGGTAAAATCACCCACTAGATTGTCCTTTGACATCTATATACATATTGCATGCAGTACATGTGCACACATGCTTCAAGCATATGCACATGCGCATGCATGCGCGGGGCCACACACACACACACACACACACACACACACACACACACTAAACAAACAAATGTAATTTAAAAGGCAAACAAAAACAGTGTGAGGGCCTGAGTTCAATTCCTGAGAACCCAAGTAAGCTGGACATGTAATACACTCACCATGTAGACTCCAGGTGTCCATTTGTTGGTTGACAGACACATGAAGTTACTCTCAATTACTTACACCTTGTTGCTACTCTGCTTTCTGAGAGTGAACCTCAGTCCAGTGAGTAGATCAGAAGCTCTGAACACCGAAGGTTCCCTGCATGGAATCATAAGGAGGGAAAGCATGGTCTGGATAGCATTAACATCTCCTGGTTGATATGTGTAGAGAAGCTGTTTCTTCTTGATTGCAGATGACTGTTCCTATCCTGAAGCATAGGAACTGCCTGAGACCCTTTAACAAAATAAGGCCGATTCACCTTCCTTCATAAAGAGATGAGGTAGGGAGCCTCTTTTCTCTCTTAAGGTGGAATGAAACCTTTCCATAGCCTCTATAAATGGTACAAAGAACTTGGAGTTGCTCATGCTCTAGTAAATAATGTAGACAAATACCCTTAGGCTTGTCAGTTCCCTCTCTATCAAGATGGATGGGGTGACTTCATGCTTCCCCAGGAAAAGTCACATAATGATGTGACACTCTGAAAGTTTGGTTCTAGTATACCTTCAACGTGGTTAGAGTGGGTCCTTCAAGAAGTTATGTGATAGACTCCTATCCAGCACTGCAGTGCTAAGGTGGTGGAATTTTGTAGAAAGTTCCTTGTGAAAGCTGTGTAGATCATTGGGAACGTGCTCATAGAAGAGACTAGTGTAATTCTCATAGTACTCCTGTTAATTCCCACATGAATGGGTTGTTGAAAAATTACACACCTGGGGGCTGATGATTCAGTGCTTAAAAAAATACATACTCATCCTGAATAGGAACCAATTTTACTGCCTAGCACCCATGTCAGACTGCTCACTCCAGTTCCAAGGGATCCAATGCCATCTTCTGGATTCCAGGAGTACCCTCACTCACATGCACATAAACATACATTTATTTTAAAATGAAATAAATCTTTTTCAAATGCCTAGCTTCTGAATCCCTCTTGTTTCCTGTCTCAACAGGTGACTTATCTTTCGTTTCTACATGTGTTCCCACCATGATACCATCCACCATATCCTGGTGTATGAAGAAATCCCTTGCCTAGGCTGAGTGGATGAAGTTGTCCAATCTCAAACTTTAAGCCTCCAAAACTCTGAGATAGTCAAACATTTTTTTTTAAATTAAATGTTCAAACTGTGGTATTTTGAAAGTACACAAAGTACACCAACAGCCCATCTAAATAGGGCTTTAGAGACATTCTATGCATGCTGGAGTCACCAAACAAATGCCACTGTACTGTAAATCTTTATGGTTTTCTAATTACAAAGGGTAGTTTTGTGTGGTTTGAGACCTTGTACTTGTACAGTCTTCATCTAGAATGGTTAGCTAGCCTTAGCTTTATCTAATACTGTGATCAATTAAAATATGAAACAAAATATGACTGACAGTTAATGAAAGTGCATTTCTAGAACCATCTTGTTGCACTATAAAAGGAATTCTGCCTCCAGACTGTAACATACAAATACCTGCCTGATTTTTCCTGCTTGCTGATAACCTGCTCTTTGGATTTTTTTATTCTGTTTTTGTTTTCCTTTAAATTACATTTGTTTGTTTAGTGTGTGTGTGTGTGTGTGTGTGTGTGTGTGTGTGTGCGCGTGCATATGCATGAAGCGTGAATGCACAGGTACTGCAATATGTATACTGAGTCAAAGGACAAACTTCAAGAGCCAGTCCCCTCCTCTCACCATCTGAGCACCAGATCAACTTCAAGTCATGATGTTATTAGTTAAAGCCTTTATCACCAGAACCATCTCACTGGGCTTATCTTGCAGATTTTTAATTGTCAACCTTCACAAACAGGTTAGCCAATTTTGACTCCTCCAAACACACACACACACACACACACACACACACCTAGTCTCAAAAGAAAAGAACCCTTATACTCAGCAAATGGATATATAGTTCAAGGGAAAATGTGAAATGTGTCTATTTCACAATTGTTGACCAGAGGCAACTTTCTCACGAGTTATATACTTCTACCTTGAGTGCTTCATCATCTTTCAGTTTTTTAATTTAAAAGAGTTATTTCATTGGCTGGCAACATATACGTCTGATCGTCTGATTTAATATACACAGTCACTGGCCTGTGACAAAGGTTCACAGCCAGTTCTAATTTTTGTGTTCCTTTAGTGGCAGGAGGACAGTTTTATCTTTTATTTTCTTCACCAGCAGACAGAATGCACTCAGAAACCACTCCTATCATGGTCCGGGTGTGGTTCTGATTAGAAACCAAACAGCTCCAACAAGAGCAAGGAGATTTGAAGAGCAGTAATTTATTGGCAAATCCATGCCTGAGGCAAACCCAGCAAGTTTTGCCACTTCCCAGTTTGAGCTGCTTTGCCTCTACTTGAGGGCCTTTCCAATTACCTGGCTTCTCTGCAGCAAGAAGTGAGACAATGTGCTCTTCAGGCCTCACCCACATCCGCAGACAAGGTGGGAGCAAAAAGCTGAGCTTGTGCTGTGATAATTAGAGAAAGTCTAGAAAACAAGGAAAGGCTGTATTTGCTAAAGCGAACTGGGAAAAGAGAAAGTAAAGGAAGGAAGGAAAGCCATTTTAGTGGCGTGTTAAGTTTTCCATCTTTCTTCTAAACATCACTTATTTCTTTACCTATCCAGAGCAAAACAAATACGTTTCATAGAAGACACTAAACACTGTGGTTACTCCGAATGGCTCACGTGCTCTCTTCAGGCATACTAATAGTCAAATACTCTACCAGCACCAGAAGTTTCTAGGAGTGGTTAGCTCCAAAGCTCACTTGACATGTTCCTGTGGCATTCCTTTCAGTGATGTTTAACAAAGGACTCAAAGTCTGACTCACACCTTGGTCAGAGACAACACTGATTGGGGCAGGCTGTAAGGAATCACACCTGCCTGCCCTAATTGGGGCCAGCTTTGTCCACCCACAGCTTGCCAATAAGAGAAAAGGTTCTCTTGTCTGGGACTGGGTTCCTTCTATGATTTTGGAGAAGGGGGATGCCCCACATTAAGAGCAGGAAGGAAATTGAACTGGTAATTCAGAGAAGCAGAAATACACACTGTGAGACTGACATGAATTTGGTACCATGCCCTGAATGAAGGACAAGGCCTGATGTATGTTGCTTTTGGAGGTGGCTGCCTCCTTCCTCCCCAGTTATGCAAAAATATTAAATATTAGTGTGCCCACGAATCACTGAGGGCCATGTGAAAATGCAGGTTCTGATTTGCCATATCCCGTGAGTGGGCTTGAGATTGGAAGTAGCAAGGCTTCAGGTGTTACCTGGGCATGTGGTCTTTTGAATATACTTGTGTTCAAGGTTACAAGGCATGCAGTATGCCTCAAACTGGACTCAAACTTCTAGTATGAGTGACTGAGTCCTGTTAGCTCTGTCTAAACATTTGGACTCTTCCCTCTTGCACTTTGCACTCTGTGTGTTTCCAGCGATCATTCCCTACTGATAGGATCAGTGCCACAAGGGAGGGAGAAAGCACTAGGGTACATTAAAAGCAAAGGGTAGTCATTTGCAGCTGCAAGCAGAACCTACAAAAGCTTCAAACAGAGCAGAGAATTTTGAGCTGGTTCTTGAGAGAAAGGTGAATCTTGCCCATGGTGAGAGCTCGCCTAAAGGATGAATCTGTGAAGCAAAGTTGCAGGGCAGAAACTGTAGAGCATGATCATGGAACAGCATAAGATTCCATTCGACAACCCTTGTGTGCCTTTTCCCTTCGAAGGATGGGGGGGGGGGGCAGGAGCTCAGATACAGTCCAAGAACATCATTTATGAAAATGTTTGTGTCAAAGAGCCAAGAATTGATGGAGATTGAGGTCAGCAGGAGTGACAGTGTGGACAGGCAGACACATGTGAAAATCAGGAGGCTAAACTAGCAACAGCTGAATGATCCCTGAAATCTTAGGCTGAGAATGGATAGAGGTCAATACTACAATGATCCATTAAATGAACCTAGGAGGACAATTGAAGAAGAAAAATTGATCTGGAGGTCTTTTGGTATATCCAGGAGGAGATTCATAGGCAGAACCACACACCATTAGAGTTGGGAGGGAAGGTGGGCCAGAGATAAGAATTTTGAAGTCAGCAGGATATGGACGTTGGCTGAAGCCTTGCAGTCTCATCCCGACCCCAACAGAATCCTTCCTTCTTTGTGCATCATGCCTCCCAGGTATGGCGGCCCCTAAATTCATTTGGGTTTAGACCTTGTAATTGAGAGGCTGTCAGGAAAGGAAAGCAGTTTGGGAGGTCAGCCTCAAAAAGGATCTTGAGAGATCTTAGAAATTACGGCATCTTTAGATCTGGCATGCCTCCTGTCTGTCAATGTGGAGAGGGTCTCTTATTTAATATGTGTGGCCGGACAGGTCAGTTAAAAATAGATGACTCAAGACCTTGCACACAAATTGTATATCAAATAACATTAAGAGTCTTGGGTGAGTTCTCTCCACTCAGTTACACGTGCCCTTGGCATATATATGTTCAGTGTGTGAAAGCTAATTCCAATATTAGCCTAAGTAAAACTGTAATTAGGAACACCTGCTGCTGCTGCTGCTACTGCTACTGCTGTAGGAAAACCTGTGACACATTCCCCAAACAATTCTGAATGAACTTTCCTCCAGCAGTTTTTAGTGCTTATACTACTCATCTCTTTTACTAACCTACATGATGAGGTTTGCTATGCTTATAAGATAGAGACATACAACCTCAACGTGACAATGCAAAGATTGCTCCATTCGTCATCTTCTTGGGTGGTATGCCATCAACTACCTCCAAAATACACTCAGAAGTTATCCTATCTGCAAATCATTGTTTTCACGGGGCCTGTTGAAGTAGAATTCTTGTCAGAGAAGGAGAGAGGGAGAAGTAGATAAAGTCAGGAGGAAATATGTCTCCTACATTTGCAGCACAATGAGCCCTGTGGAGTAATATGTGATCTGAGCTCATTCTGATGGAAACTTCAAGATGACAGCATGTATTTGTATATGAAAATTCCTGAGTGAAACCAGGACTTGGAAGAACATGTGGTGGAGGCTCCACTTCCCTACAGAGGCAGAGTGCTGGACAATGATCAGCCTCGAAATAGGCATGCACAGTGGGGGAGGAAGCCATCTCTCTGTTTGCTTATGACTCATCCAAAGAGTTCCTCCACCTGCACAACTGCTATTAACATCCTCATCAGAAAGGCTGTGGCTACTTGCAAGTGACCCCCAGGATCGGGCCTGATCACTTCCCTCAGTAGAAAAAAAAAAAAAGAAAGAAAAGGGGTGATGAGGGTCTTTGAGAAACTAGATTCTCCTTTCTATACCTCCCTCCCAAATAGTTGTGTTTGTGATTAAGCTGAATCATGGACTCATGAACGAAGGTGCTAGAGTACAAGGTGGTAAAAGGTTAACTGAAGGGAAACTCCCTTTGTGTGATTTTGAGAGACTTGGTGTCACACTGGGGTGAGACATTTCGGTGACATAGGTGCTTTGAGGTCACCCATACTCCTGTAAATAACCCATCACCTGCACTCTGAATTTAAGTCTAAAAATCTCATTGTTTCAACAAATCAGACTTTTATGGGATCATTGCTTTTGCTGGTTGTTGATACCTTATCTGGGTTGAATAGATATTTGTTCTTATCTTACAAGGAAAAGTTCATGCAATAATGAGTGATTAGTTCCAGGGTGCCTAGAAGATAAAATCTACAAATGGTTAGATCTCTTATAGAAAATTGTCAAATACACCCTATCTACATCCTCTTATATACTTGAAATCATCTCTAGATTACTTATAATAAGCATTATAATAATTATTATAATAATTGTCATGTAAATACTGAATAAATGTTTCTTGAGTTCTGTGGCTTAGAGAAAAATGTCATGTAGAATACAGCTGCAATTTAAAACATACTTTTGATTTGTAACTAGAAAAATCTATGAATGTGGAACCCAAAGAGGAGATGGTTGACTCTCCTTCCTTTTACATGTACTCCTGGGGTCTCTTCCCTTTATATGAGCATCCTGAGCTACATAGGATCAAAAAAGTGCTTAGTAACATTACTAATTAAGGAAATGTATATCAAAACTATATTGAGGTGATATCTCATATAGTAATGCAGCTATCATAAGGAAATACAAATGACAGAATGTAGAAAAAAGGGACCCTTTAAGGCACTGGTAGGTAAAACACAAATTAGCTTCACTACTTCAGAAAATAAAATGGGGAGATCCTTGAAAAACTAAAAACAGAACTTCACGTGAGATCCTGGCACAGATTCAAAGGAAATTAGCATACAAAAAGATACTCACTGGTGTTTATATTGGTACTGTTAACAATAGCTAAAATCTAAACCAGCCTAGGTTCCACTGAACAGATGAATGGGTAAAGAAATTAATCTCTATATATTGAATAGAGTATGACTGAGTCACAAAAGAAGTAAAGTTTTTCCTTTGCAACCATGCTGATGAGATTGATGGATATCATGTTAAGTGAAATAAGCAAGACATAAAAAGGCAACTGCACATTTATTGAGTCATAAGTGGGACTAAAACAAAAGATTAAACCTGATTATGAAACAGTAGAAAAGATGAAAAGGAAGCTGACAGCTGGAGTAGAGGAGTGGGGATAGAAAGAAGGATGAAGATTACCAATACATGATGTATGCACTATGAAGATATCACGAGTCCCTTTAATCTATATAATTAAATTGTGTTAACACTAATAAGCCATATTAAAGTCACTTACTTGCACCCTTCCATGAACTTTCTCTTTTTATATGTGTCCTTTTGTTTTGATATGCAGATGTCTTCTCATTTAGTAATTCTTTCTTCCAGCATCTATAATCACCCATCAAACCCATATTGAGTTCTTTTCTTTCATTAATTAATTTACTTTACATACCAATCAGAGCTTCCCCTCCCTCCTACCCTCCTTTGGCCCTTTCTCTCCACTCCCTTCCTCCTATGTTCCCCTTTTCTTTCACCTCAAGAAGGGGAGGCCTCCCATGGTTATTAACCTGCCTTGTCATATCAACTTGCAGCAAGACTAAAGGCATCTTCTCCCACTGAGGCAAGGGTTAGGGTTAGGGTTAAGGCAGCCCAGCTATGGGAAAGAGATCCAAAGGCAGGTAACAGAGTCAGAGACAGCCTCTGCTCCTGCTGATAGAGGTCCCATATAAGGACCAAGCTGTACACCTACTATATGTAGGGGGTCTAGGCCCAGCTCATGCATACTTTTTGGTTGGTGGTTCAGTCTCTGTGAGCCCCTATGGGCTCACGTTATTGGTTTTGTATGTATTCTTGTGGTGTCCTTCACCCCTCTGGCTCCTCTAATCCTTCCTCCCACTCTCCCATAAAATTTCCCAAGCTCCACCTAGTGTTTGGCTGTGGGTCTCTGCATCTGTTTCCATCAACTCCTGGATAAAGCCTCTCCTATGACAGTTATGCTAGCCTCTTGTCTGCAAGTATAACAGAATATCATTAGTAATGTCATGGGCTGGCTCTCTCTCATGGCAGGAGTTTCAACTTGGGCCAGTCTTTGGTTGGCCTTTCCCTCAATTTTTGATCCCTGTCCTATAGGCGTGACAAATTATAGGTCAAAGGTTTTGTGGGTTGTTTGTTGTCCCAACCCTTTTAATGGAGGTCTTTCCTGGTTACAGGAGGTACCCATTTCAGGTTTTATATCCCGTATTTCTAGAAGTTTTACCTAGGGTTGCCCTCATAGATTCCTTGAAGTTTCCATTGTCCTAGGTTTCTATCTCATCCCAGAGATGACCCACACACACCAAATTCCAGTTCTCTCTCCTACCATCCACCTCACACTTGATTCCTCCTGTATATGTCCCTATCCCCCTCTCACCAAGTTACTTCCATGTATTTACACCATAATTCTATTTTATTTCCCCTTCTGAGTGAGATTTAAGCATATTTCCTTCGACCCTCCTTGACTTCTTTGTGTCTGTAGATTGTAGCCTATACTTTATGGCTAATACTCACTTATAGGTGAGTACATACCATGTGTGTCTTTATGGGTCTGGGTTAGCTCACTCAGGATGATCTTTTCTAGTACCAGCCTTTTTTTTTTTTTCAAATTTCATGTTGTCATTGTTTTTAATAGCTGAGTAGTATTCCATTGTGTGCATGTACCACATTTTCTTGATCCAGTCTTCATTTGACAGATATCTAGATTGTTTCCAGTTTCTGGATATTACAAATAAAGCTGCTATGATCATAGCTGAGCAAGTGTCATTGTGGGATAGTGGAACATCTTCTGGGTATATTATCAGAAGTAGTATAGCTGGGTCTTGAAGTAGAACTACTCCTAACTTTCTGACAAATTGCCAGATTAATTTGCAAAGTGGTTGTACAAATTTGTGCTCCCACCAGCAATGAAGGAATGTTCCACTTGTTCAACATCCTCACCTGCATATTCTATCACTTGAGTTTTTAATGTTAGCCATCCTGTCCACTGTAAGATGGAATCTCAGAGTGCATTTTCCTGATGACTAAGGATGTTGAACATTTAAGTGCTTCTTGGCCACTAGAGAATTCTCTGTTTAGGTCAGTACTCCATTTTTAATTGGGTTATTTGGTTTGTTGATGTCTAATATCTTGGGTTCTTTATATATTTTGGAAACCAGCCCTCTGTCAGATATAGTGTTGGTAAAGATCTTTTCACAATCTGTAGGCTGCCACTTTGTCCATTTTGATGGTGTCCTTTGCCTTACAGAAGCGTTGGAGTTTCATGAGGTTCCAATTATTAAGGGCTGATCTCAGAGCCTGAGCTGTAGGTGTTCTTTATATGCATATATATATAAATATATGTATTTTGAATATATATAAATAAAGAACACAAGAAACTAGACATCAACAAACCAAATCTAAACAGAGAACTTTTAATGGAGGAAAATCAAATGGTTGAGAAATGTTCAACATCCTTACCCATTAGGGAAATGCAAATCAAAACTATTTTGAGATTATGTCTTACACCTGCCATAATGGCTAAAATACATAACACAACTGGCAGCTCATTTTGGCGAGGATGTAGAGCAAGGAGAACATTCCTCCATTGCTGGTGGAAGCATAAATTTGGACAGCCACTCTAGAAATGAATATGACAATTCCTCAGAAAATTGGAAATTGAGATACCTCAAGATCCAAGTACACCACTCTTGGCCATATACTTCAAGGGTGCTCCATCCTACCACAGGATCCTTACTCAATAATGTTTATTGTGGCTTTACTCATAATAGCCAGAAACTAGAAACAATGTAGAAGTCCCTCAACTGAAAAATGGATAATGAAAATGTGATGATTTACACAATGGAGTATTACTGGGCTGTTAAAAAAATGACATTATGAAATTTTCAGTCAAATGGATGGAACCAAAAAAAAAAATCATCCCATGTGAGGCAATTAAAGCCCAGAAAAATACATATGATATGTACGCACTTATAAGTGAATGTTACCTTAATTAATGAAAGCCAAGCCATAATTCACAGACCCAGAGAGGTTAAGTTAAAGAGGAACGATCCAGCAGGACATATGGATATCCCTGGGAGGGGAAATGCAATACATATTATAGGTGAAGTTGGAGTAGGTGGGAATGGAAGCAGCATTAGGAATTAAGTGGGAATGAGGTTGAGGGAGAGAGTGCATGGAGAGATGGCTGGAATTGGGGGGCTTTTGGGTGTGTGGATACCTAGTATAGTGAAAAATTCCTGGAATCTATGAATGTGATCCAAATGAGGACTTGGAGTAAGAGGGATATGGAGTCTCAACGGGCCATCTTTTATAACCAGGTGAGGCTTCCAGTAGCAGGACTGGATTACTTCACATTGATTTTTTGGCCAAGGGAATCCAGTAGAAATCCCAAGTAACCCAGTAGTTGATAAGACAATGGGTTCCTCTCCACAAACTGAGAACAGGGATTCATTACTGAGGATAACACGTGCATAACTCATTGAGCATGGAGAAGTTGAGCTGAAATCTCTATGGAGCCATGACCCTATCTCTTTGGTGCAGGAAGGTAATCTATAGGCTTTACTAAACGAGAAATGTGGAAACCAAACCACATTTATAACCAAAGGTTATAAAACCTTTGACCTACAATCTATCCTGCCTGCAAAATATGCTAGGACAATGATAGCATAGGACTTGTGGGAATAGCCAAACAATATCAGATTTTACTCAAGGCCCACTCCATCAGAAGGAACCCATACCTTTGGGAACCAAGAACCAGAGACAACACAGCCCAGAAATGTAGGGTAAAACCAAACACCACTGGACTAGCAAAAATATACAAATGAAATGATTCCTAATGATATTCTGCTATATTCATAGATCAGTGCCATATTCGGTCATGAGAGACTTCTGTCTGGTTTTATGTTGAGGTCTTTGACCCACTTGGACTTTAGTTTTGTGAAGGGTGATAAATATGAATCTATTTGCATTTTTCTACTCGTAGGCATCCATTTAGACCAGCACTATCTGTTGAAGATGCTGTCTTTTTTCTATTGAATGGTTTTTGGCTTCTTTGTCAAAAATGAAATATGTGTAGGTGTGTGGGTTTATTTCTGGGTCTTCAAATCGATTCCATTGATTTTGTTTCTATTTCAGTACCATGCAGTTTTAATTACTATTGCTCTATAGTACAGCTTGAGATCAGGGATGGAGATACATCCAGATTATCTGTTGTTGTACAGGACTGTTTTAGCAATTCTGGGTTTTTGTGTTTTCCATTTGAAATTGAGAATTGTTCTTTCAAGTTCTGTAAAGAATTGTGTTGGTATTTTGATGGGAATTGCACTGAATCTACAGATTGTTTTTTGGCAAGAAGACCATTTTTACTAGGTTAATCCTACTGATCCATGAGCACTGGAGATCTTTCCATTTTCTGGTATCTTCCTCAATTTCTTTCTCAGAGACTTGAAGTTTTTCTCAAACAGGTCTTTCAGTTGCTTGGTCAGAGTCACCCCATGGTACTTTATGTTATTTGTGGCTATTGTGGAGGGTGTTGTTTCCCTAATTTCTTTCTCAGCCCATTTGTTTTTCATATACAAGAGGGATACTAATATTTTTTAGTTAATTTTGTATCAAGCAACTTTGCTGAAGGTGCTTATCAGCTGAAGGAGTTATCTAGTTGGATTTTGGGGGACACTCATGTATACTATAATTTCTTTCTTTATTGACCCAGTAATTATTGAGTAGGGAGTTGTTCAGTCTCCATGAGTGTGTTATTTCTGTTGTTGTTCAAGCCAAGCTTTAATCCATGTTGATCTGATAAAGTCCAATTTTCTTGTATTGGTGGAGGTTTGCTTTGTCACTGATGATATGGTTGAGTTTGGAAATGTTCTGTGAGGTGCTGCCCAAGAAAGTATATTCTTTTGTGTTTGTGTAAAAAATTCTAGAAATATCTCCTGAGACCATTTGATTCATTACTTCTGTTAGTTTCATTATTTCTCTATTTTGTTTCTGTCTGAATGATCTGATAATTGGTGAGACAGAGGTATTGACATGCGGGGATCAATGTGTGGTTTATGTTTTATTAATGTTTCTTTTACAAAGATGGGTGTCCTTGCATTTGAGACATGGATGTTCAGAATTGAGATGTCATCTTGGTGGAATTTTCCTAATATTTTTGGATTAATTTTGGTTGAAAGTCTATCTAATTAGATATTAGAATGGCTACTCCACCTTACTTCTTGTGTCTGTTTGCTTGTAAAATGTTTTTCTAGCTCTTGACTCTGAGATAACCTCTATCTTTGTTGCTGAGGTGTATTTTTTTTGTATGCAGCAGAATGTTGGGTTCTGTTTTCATATCCATTCTGTTAGCCTATATCTTTTTATTGGAGAGCTGAGTCCTTTGATATTAAGAAATGTTAATGACCAATGATTGTTAGTTCCTTTTATTATGATGTTGGTGGTAGTAGTGTGTTTGTGTGCTTGTATTCTTTTGGTTTTACTTTTGTCAAGTTATGTATGTCTTGTGTTTTCTTGGGTACAGTTGACCTTCTTGATTTGGAATTTTCCTTATAGTATCTTTTGGAGGGCTGGGTTTGTGAATAGATATTGTTTAAATTTGGTTTTGTCATAGAATATCTTGTTTTATACATCTATAGTGATTGATAGCTTTGCTGGGAATAGTAGTCTGAACTGACATTTGTAGTCACTTAAGGTCTGCATTACATCTGGCCAGGCCTTTATGACTTTCATAGGCTCTGTGAGAGATCAGGTGTGATTTGGATAGGTGTGCCTTTATATGTTACTTGGCCTTTTTCCCCTTTAAGCTTTTAATGTTTTTTTTTCTTTGTTCTGTACATTTAGTGTTTTGATTATTATGTGGTGGGGGAAATTTCTTTTCTGGTGTAATCTATTTGGTGTTCTGTAAGCCTCTTGTATGTTTAAAAGCAACTCTTTCTATAGATTGGAGAGATTTTCTTCTATGAATTTCTTCGAAGTATTTTCTAGGAGGAGGCCTGCTGGGAGCCTCAGCAGCATTCTGCTTGGAGCACTCTCTACTAAATCCCAATCTGCCTGGACTGCCTGGGATGGAGTGAGTGTACCCAAAGAGAAGTAAGTTGTGTGCTAGCTCCAACCCATATTGTCTTTGATCCTGTGGTGGCCAGTGTGGGGGTGTTCTGGGAAGCATCCAGCTTGGAGCACTCTTTCCCTTCTCTGAGTCTGCCTGGCCCACCTGAGATATAACTAGAAGCCCTAGCAGAAGTGAGATGTTTGCGGGCCCGAGTCCCAGCTGTCTGCCATCCTGAGGAGGCCAGCTGAAGGCCTGAACAACATTTAACTTGGAGCGTTCTCTGATTCCCTATCTGCCCAGCCTGTCTGGGACTCAGCCAGTGGAATCAACAGATATGAGCTGTGCCTGGGCTCCCACCCACATCATCTGCCATCCTGAAAAGGCCAGTGGATGGATCAAGCAGAATTCAGCTCGGAACCCTTGCATCCTACTCTCAAACTGCCTAACCATCAGATACCCACCAGGCCTGCTAACACCAGAGACAACTTAATGGTTAGTGGCCAGCTTAAAAAGTCAAGCAACAAAACCCAGGGCCTTATAACACCACCAAAAATCAACTATTCTTCTAGAGACACTATCAAGCTTGCAGCACAAGAAAATGATCTTAAATTCTGAGGTTATGAAAATGATAAAGGCCTTTAAAAAGGAAAATAAAGCCCTCAAAGAAATACAGGAAAACACAGTCAAAGAGATGAAGGAACTGAATAAATGTTTTAAAGAAATACAGGAATATACAATGAAAGGGGAGAAGGACCTAAACATGGAAATAGAAGCAATCAAGGAAACATAATCTGAGGCAATCCAGGTGATTGAAAACCTATGGAAGAAAATAAGAACTACTGACACAACCATAATCAACAGAATAAAAGAGATGGAACAGAGAATCTTCAGTGTAGAAGATACAATTGAAGAAATTAATGCATCAGTCAAAGAAAATGTTAAATTTAAAAAGTTCCTGATTCAAAACATCCAAGAAATCTGAGACACTATGGAAAGACCTATGAATAATAGGAATAAAGGAAAAGACTCCCAACTCCAAGGTCCAGAAAATGTTTTCAACAAAATCATAGAAAACCTCCCCAACCTAAAGAAAGACATACTAATAAACATATAAGAAGCTTACAAAACACTAAATAGATTGGAATGGAGAACAAAATTCTCCTGCCATATAAAAATCAAAACACTAAATATACAGAACAAAGAAAGAATACTGAAAGCTGCAAGGACAAAAGGACAAGTCACATAGAAATGCAGACCTATCAGAATTATACCCAATTTCTTGCTAGAAACTCTGAAAACCAGAAGGTCCTGGGCAGATACCTTCCAGACACAAAGAAACCACAGATGTCAGCCCTGACTAGCAAAACTTTTAAGCACCATAGAAGGAGAAAACAAGATATTACACTACAAAAACAAATTTAAACAGTACCTAACCACAAATTCAGCCTTACAGAAGATACTAGAAGGAAAATTCCACCTCAAGGAGGTTAACTACATTCAGAAAGAGACACATAAAACAACAGAGCAAGTCAAAGACCTATATGACAAGAAATTCAAGTCACTGAAGAAAAGAATTGAAGAAGATACCCAAAGATAGAAAGCCCTCCCATGCTCATGGATTGGTAGAATTAACATAGTAAAAATGGCCATCTTACTGAAAGCAAGCTACAGATTCAATATAATTCTCATCAAATTACCATCACAAAATTGCCAACATCATATGGAATAACCGAAAGCCCAACATTGCTTAAAAAAATAAAACAAACAAACAAAACAATCCTGTGAAATAAAGGATCATCTGGAGGTATCCCCATCCCTGATCTCAAGCTTCACTACAGAGCAAACATAAGAAGTTGTTAATGATCTTATTCAGAGGGAAAATAAGGTTAGGACATTAGGTAATGCAAGTTAATTCTAGTTAATTAACTCATAGTCATATCAGACACTAGTCTAATTTATCACAGGAGTATACATCCCAACAGATATCTGATAGAAAGGTAGATTATATAAAGATAGGTAAGTCTTCAAAAACCTCAGAGACCAACAGACTATGGCATTTAAAAATGTCTTTATTATTTTAAAGATTCTTTGACAATGAGACAGGTCACCTACTGGCAGCATCCAGCCTACCTCAAAGAAGAGGATAAGCATGAAAAACCTCCATATGGAGAAGGCTTCAAATGTGGCAAGTGAGCCACCTGAGCAAAAAAGAAAAAAAAATGCCCTTGTTTCACAACAGACAGAATTTGCTTAAAAAGGGGAAGCTTAAATGCAGGCCAGGTGGACTGCCCAACTCTGCCAAGAGAAGGTAAGCATGTCCTAAATAGATTCTGTTTCATATATATGTCTGTCAAATATACTGAGTCAGAATGCTGAAGATGAAGTTCCAATGTTACAGAGAGTTTTGGGTGACTGTTTTGGCAGCAAACTGTCTCTGACTTTTTTTTTTTTTTTTTGGAAGCTGCTAACATGTACTTCCTATTTACTCTAGTAACTAATTATATTTCTTCTCAAGTGTCTGGTGGGGTTGAAGACCAAATAGTTATAGTTCCACAATTAAGCTTAAAAGTTGTTTAGAATTTAAGAAAATGTTTTCATATAGGTAATAGCAAAAAGGATAAAAGTTAATTTAGGTATAGAACTCTAAACTTGTCAAGATAGGATAGATAACCAAATGCTTTCTCCTAAACTGACAAATGCACATGGACTGGATGTTGCACATGTAAATCTTACCTAATAGTTTTCATAACTGTTTTATAATTATTATTGTATTGAAAAAAAGGAAACTTTTATTGGACTTAAAAGGGGGGATTTGTTGGTATAATGTTCTTGTAGAATGTATACACATTAACATTGTTCATTCACATCCTGATTTCTCTACCCCACTATCTGGTTTAAAACTGGATATTGCATTGTGATACTTATTTTAAGCATCACCCGTCTCAAGTTTGAGTAAACATGCCACCATTTTTTCTCTATATTGCCAATAAAACAACCAGTCAATGCTGAGTAATGGTGAGAATAGGGTTGGACATCCTGGTCTGGTGGGGAGGAGAAAAAAAGAGAGTTAGAGGAAGGGTTGGGAGAGCAATCTGAAAGGAAAGGACCTAGAAACACCAGGATCGATGAACCAGGCCTAAGATATTTGACTAAAAAGCAAGTGTAATGCAGAAAATCTGAATAGGAGGAAGCTATGCAGACTTGAAAGTTTAGGACAGAGTAATTATTGCCCAGCATTGTGCTCTAGGTTGATTAAATAAGTCCTAGTCTTTGTGTGGTAATTTTGATATTCAGCTGGTTTAGGAATAACTGCCGTTTAACCAAAAGATAAATCAATAATAAATATTAATAATCATCAACATGTAATGCTTTAAATTCTATGATACATCTTTAATTATTTCTATATTTATCTTTGTCCATGCTGAAAAACCATTTATTACAACAATCTGGCCTGCTCTTACATTGCATAACCATAATATTCAGAAATTTCCATATCCCTTTCCTTCTGAAGGAAAAGATTCAGTTTCCCAGTGGAGAGGCACTTAGCAGCATTCTCTCACTCTTGTTGAGCCCTTCTCTTCATGGCCTCCCTCTCTGACTTCTGCTCTTTTGTGATGGACTGTGATATAACTAGCCCTGGAATGTCAACTTTCCTCCACGGAAATGGTTGGCGGCTAAAGTCTTGCAGCAGATATTGGGTTTCAGGTTTTTGAGGTGACAACACCTTGTTCTGGCAGGTTGAAAAATTCTCCCTCTGGAGTGAAATATGAGATGATGCTCTGTTGGGTGCAGGCCTTGAGGCAGCTGACAGAGGCACAGTGCTAGATTAATGGGGTTGGTTACATTAGGTCCTGGACCACAGCTGGAAATTGGCAGAGGTGGTTTAGTAGAGGCCATCAAAGATGTGTTGGCAGGAGGTGGTTGTGATGGCCCGAGTAGGCTGACCTGAGTGGGAATGAGGCTTTGCAAGGTCAGCTGTAGTGGGCCTGTGTGAAGATAGTGGGAGAGGCTTTCTAGAAGCAGGTCTGGCTTGAGGCTTGTCCAGGGTTGGGAAAGGCAGAGGTACTAACTTGACCTTCATTTCTGTAACCTGGTTGTAGGTCTTGCATAAATCTGGAGTCTACAGCAGACAGAGTGTCTGTCCTGAAGGTGGCAATCCCAGAGATGCCTGCATTTCCACCACTGAAAAAGAGTAAAGGAAGAAGTCAATGTCTGGTCAGTGAGATACCTGTTCCCACTTTCATACCACCACAGCACTCAGGCCCTGGCAGCTGTGTAGAAGGCATTCCTATGAGCTATGCTTGAGCAGCACTTACAGAACCTCTATCCACAGACAGGTAGTGACTTATCTGTTTCTAATGGCCATGCAATGTAATGATTTTTCACACATTTTAGTGTTCTTTGTATTTGTTGGTGTGTGCATAGCCACCATGGGTAGGTTACAGAATTCCCTTGATATGTGCTCCTTGCTTCCCTTCACCTTTGTCTTTAATACAATGACGCTCATTACCTTAGAACTTTGCTGTTAGGCAGGATGTCTGGTTCATAATATTCTACAACTTCTTTCATTTTATGTCATTGCTCAGATACACCCAGAAACCTGGTTTTTTATGTAGGATTTGATGTCCAAATCCAGTTGTACATTGCTGTGAGGCAAGCATTTCAACAACTGAGGCTTTCCTTCAGACCCGTGTTTCACAAACTTATTACAAGTGACATGAAAATTTATTTAAGAAATTGAAATTTTTGGGTTTGGGTATGACTCAGTATTTGAGAACTTGTCTTCATGACCTTATAACCTTAGCCTTGTATTACCCCTGAAGTAAAATAGCAAAAGAAAATAGAAGAGTCAGCTTTGGCCAACTTATCAGTGGTACTTGGGCTCTACCTAACTTATCTCTACAATTTTAGGTATAAGAGAATGCCATGAGCTTTCTCAGACAATTAGGAATAGTGCTTCCTCAAGACCCAGCTATACCACTGCTAGGTATATATCCAAAATATGCTCAAGTACACAACAACGATATTTGCTCAACCATGTTTATAGCAGCTTTATTTGTAATAGCCAGAACCTGGAAACAACCCAGATGTCCATCAACGGAGGAATGGATACAGAAATTGTGGTATTTTAACACAATCGAATACTACTCAGCAATCAAATATGAGGAAATCATGAAATTTACAGGCAAATGGTGGGATCTAGAAAAGATCATTCTGAGTGAAGCATCCCAGAAGGAGAAAGACACACATGGTATATACTCGCTTATATAGACCTATAAGATATGATAAACATAACGAAATCTATATACCTAAAAAAGATAATCAAGAGAGCAGACACGGGGTAAGATGATCAATCCTCATTTAGAAAGACAAATGGGATGTGCATTGAACGTATGACAGGAGTCTACCGCAGAAGGCATCTGAAAGACTCTACCTAGCAGTGTTTCACAGCAGATACTAAGACTCATAACCAAACCTTCGGCATAGTACAGGGAATCATATGAAAGAAGGGGAGTTAGTCTGATGGGGAAAGGATAGGAGCTCCACAAGGACCAAATATATCTAGGCACAAGGTCTTTTCTGAGACTGACATTCAACCATGGACCATGTATGGCTATAACCTAGAACCTCTGCTCGGATGTAGCCCGTGGTAGCTCAGTAACCAATTGGTTTCCCATAGTAAGAGGAACAAGGACTATTTCTAAGAGGAACTCAATGGCTGGCTCTTTGACCTCCCCACCTCCCAATGGAGGAGCAGTCCTGTTAGGCCACAGAGGAGGACTTTGCAGCCATTCCTGAAGATACCTGATAAAACAGGGTCAGATGAATGGGGAGGAAGTCCTCCCCTATCAGTGGACTTGGAAAAGGGCAGGGTGGAGATGAGGGAGGGAGGGTGGGATTGGGAGGGAATGAGGGAGCGGGATACAGCTGGGATACAGAGTTAACAAAATGTAACTAATAAGAAAAAAATAAAATTAATAATAGAAAAAAGAGAGAATGCCATGAAAAGTTCTTGGTATCTCAGAGGAGTACTGCCCCCATGAAAGATTTGAGGTGCACTACTCTGAAGGATTTCAACTTGTGGAATATCTAGTGTTACCAAAACAAACAAACAAATCCTCAGTTGCACACCACATATGGCAAGCCACCATCTTGACTTTAAAATAGAGAAGACACGCCATGCACTTGCCTCTCCCCAACTCCTGCAAAACTCGAAGCTGCGTGTTCTAAATACTGGCTCTCATTATTTCTGACCTCTATGCTTTTAAAATTCTTTTCCTCCTGATTTCTGTATACTCTGCTCTTTAAATATATATTTAAATATGTATAATATATATTAAAATGCTATAAATTCTTATCTAACAATTTATATAATATTCTCATTTGGTTTACATTTATAAGACTTCCATAATCATAACTAACTATTTTTTTAGACTAA
Source organism: Meriones unguiculatus (assembly GCF_030254825.1). Lineage (NCBI taxonomy): Eukaryota > Metazoa > Chordata > Mammalia > Rodentia > Muridae > Meriones > Meriones unguiculatus. The sequence goes on from NC_083369.1 coordinate 122,443,191, forward strand.
AAACAACTAGTATCATCTTACATTGGTATGAATTTTTATATAACCTTAAACTTGTATTTTTATAACATGCTATATATATATATATATATATATATATATATATATATATATGATTCAGCCCTGGTTCAAAATAATTTTATATGATAAAATTTCAAGGTTATAAAGGTCTACTCAAATTAAGCTAATTTAAAATGTACGCCTAACAGTCTATGTCTTTATCAATTCCTAAATTAATAAATGCTCTTTCTCTTGCCATGAGCTGCCAATGAACCAGATTCACCACTAGGCTTTCTGGCTAATAAGTTTGCTATAATAAATTCAAATGTAATTTTAAAATTGCTTTATACTGTTCTAATATATTGTTGGTTTTAAAACTTGTATCTTGGGGGTTACTATGTACAAGTTTTTAGCAATATTCTAAATTAGGATCTATTAATTTTAGAGGCACTTATTTATGTTAAAACTTGATCATTGTGTTATATCTTCACTATCAAAAGGTTAAAATATGCTTGATATTATTTTGTAAGTATAGTATTATTAATAAACTATAGTATAGCCTTATACTTTTCAAAGGTATAAAATTTTTTAACTTAAGTAGCTTTTGATTCCTTTATGTAAATTTGAGGAAAGACTGTACATAGATAATGGCTTATTAGTGATGCTAATGATTAAATTATCTTTTTTAATTAAATTTTTATATTAATTACAGTTTATGACTTTGTATCCCAGCTATAGCTCCCTTTCTCATTCCCTCCCAATCCCACCCACGCTCCCTCATTTCCTTCCATACCACTCTCCAAGTCCACTGATAAGGGAAGTCCTCCTCCCCTTCCATCTGTCCCTAGCTTAATAGGTCTCATCAGGACTGGCTGCATTGTCCTCCTCTGTGGCAGCACAGGGAATTTTATGAAAGAAGGGGAAGATAGTAAGACATGGAGAGGACAGGAGTTCCACAAAGAGAGCAACAGAACCAAAATATCTGGGCACAGGGGTCTTTTCTGAGACTGTTACTCCAACCAAGGACCATTCGAGGAAATAACCTGGAACTCCTGCTCATGGCCCATAGCCCATGGCAGCTCATTATCCAAGTGTATCTTTGTAAGGGAAACAGGGACTGTCTTCTGACATGAACTCAGTGACTGGTTCTTTGACCACCACCACCCCTGAGAGGGGAGCTATAAACTTTTTATATACTCAGTCATCCTGAGTGGACTCAACCTAGATGTCCCTCTTCTTCCTGTCCAAGGGTACTGTCTGTGTTTCTCTGCCATTCAATATTCCTCTATTGAGAATTCTGTTTAGCTTTGTACCACAATTTTTAATTGGATTCTTTGATTTGTTGCTTTTTAATTTCTTTATTTCTTTGTATATTCTGGGTATTAGCCCTCTATCAGTATGGGGTTGGTGAAGATCCTTTCCCAGTCTTTAGGCAGTGATTTTGTTCTGATGACAGTCTCCTTTGTTTGGTGGCAGTGAGACCAGATGCTTGCTGGTGGTCAATGCTATTCCGGCATGATTCAAAACTCTTTGCATGCGCGTGGAACCACTGATTGGAAGTCTGTGCAACTGAAAACCCTCCTCTGCAAGGCAGCCTCTTGTGGGAAATTTAAAATCTTGCCTGTGGAGCCTGAGGCAGTGGTGCAATTTAAAGCCATCTGTGTGTGTGGGCAAGGTCCCCAGCAATTGCTTACCTAACAGCAATAGTTTAGAAGCATTTTGTGTCTGTGTACGAAGTGACAGTTTCAGCATCTGGCATGAGCGTTTTAGTTTCCCCAAGCCAATTTTGGTGCAGAATGAGTGTATGCCATGTCCCTGGTGCTTGGTGCTCAGAGCACCTGGCAGGATGCTGAGTCTGAGCAGCCTTGAGCGGAGGGACAGATGTGCACTTAAGGGCAGGGTACTTGAGAGAAAGGCACAGGTGATTGAATGGTGGTTAGGGATAGATAGAACAGAAAAAAAAATCTGTTGCAGGCATCATTGTCTGATTACAGTTGTCCTGGCATGACCAGACCAGGGGCTAGGAGAGCCCTTGCTTGACAACACCCCAATATTAGGACCAATGAAATGATGATGCTCACAGCAGATTTTATATGAAAGAGATTTATTAGACGGAGATGAAGAGAGAGAGCAGAGAGTGAGACATAATGAAGGAAGGGAGTGGAATGCCCCAACAGAAAAAGGGGAGAGGGCAAGAGGGTAAGAGGGCAAGAGATGAGAAGGCAAGAGAGAGAGAGAAAGTGCCTGGTTGGTCCATTTAATGAGCAACACAACAGTGCCTGCCAGGTGAGGCTATCTGGCAGGTGACACACGATGTCATCATAGGTTGCTAGGCAATACAGAAGCAGGCTACCTAAATACTAACAGTTCCCCCCATCCCCTTCCCCTAGTCCACTGAAAGGGGGAGTTCTCTGCCTCTGTCATCTGCCCATAGCTTATCAAGTCTCTTCAAGACTGCCTGGATCCTCTTCCTCTGTGGCCTGGCAAGACTGCATTGCAGGGGCAAGTGATCAAAGAACAGGCAATCAAGTTCATGACAGAGGCAGTGCTTGCTCCCCTTACTCAGGGACCCATATGGAGCCTGAGCTGCCAACCGGCTCCATCTGAACAGGGTGTCTAGGTCCTCTACAAACGTGGTATTTGGTTGGTATCTCAGTCTCTGCAGGACCCTTTGGGCTCAGATTTTTAGCTTTGTTGGTCTCCTTGTGAGGCTCCTGTCCCCTCCATGTCTTTTTATACTCCCCCCTTCTTCCATAAGACTCGCTGGACTCTGCCCAAAGTTTGGCTGTAAGTCTCATCATCTGCTTCAATATCCTATTGGGTAGAGCCTTTCAGAGGACCTTCTATAGTAGGTTCCCATCCTGTTTCCTCTCTTCCACCACTTCTGGTGTCTATCCTGTTTGCCATTCTGAATGAGATTTAAGCATAATCTATAGGGTCGTCCTTAGTGTTTACTGTTTAGTCTGTAGATTTTAGTATGGCTATCCAATATTATACTGCTAATTTCTGCTTATAAGTAAGTGAATACCACACTTGTCTTTCTATTTCTGGGTTACCTCACTTAGGATGATCTATTCTAGCTTCATCCGTTTGCCTGCAAATTTCATGATTTCCTTGTTATTAATAGCTGAGTAGTATTCCATTGTGAAAATGTATCAGAATATCTGCATCCATTCCTTTGTTGAGGGACTTCTGGGTTGTTTATAGATTCTGGCTATTATGAATAAAGCTGCTATGAAAGTAGTTGAGTAAATGTCCTTGTTGAATGGTGGGGCATCTTTTGGGTATATACCCAGGAGTGGTATACCTGGATCTTGAGGTAGTGCTATTCCCAATTTTTTTTTTTATTAAGCAGCAGATTGATTTCCAAAGTGATTATACAAGTTTACTTTCCCACCAGCAATGGAGGAGGGTTCCCCTTTCTCCACATCTTCTCCAGAATGTGTTGTCACTTCAGTTTTTTTATCCTAGCCATTCTGATAGGTGTAAGCTGGAATCTCAGAGTTGTTTTGATTTCCATTTCCCTGATGACTAAGGACATTGAGCATTTCTTTATGTGTTTTCTGCCATTAAATATTCCTCTGTTGCAAATTCTCTACTTAGGTCTGTACTCCATTTTTAATTGGATTATTTGATTTTTTTTGGTGTCTAATTTCTTGAGTTCTTTATACGTACTGGATATTAGCGCTCTATCGTTGTAAGCTATGTAAATGTCTTTTCACAGTCTGTGGGTTGTTGTTTTGTACCAATGACAGACTTCTTTGCTTTACAGAAGCTTTTCAGTTTCACTAGATCCAATTTAATAATTATAGATATTAGGGCCTGAGCTGTTGGTATTCTGTTCAGAAAATTTTTTCCTGAACAAATGAGTTAGAGGCTCTTCACCACTTTTTCTTCCAACAGATTTAGTGTGTCTGGTTTTATGTTGAGATCTTTGATTCACTTGGACTTTAGTTTTGTGCAAGATGATAAATATGGGTCTATTTGCATTTTTCTACATGTGGACTTCCGTTAGACTAGCACCATTTGTTGAATATGCTGTCTTTTTTTCCATTGTATTATTTTGGCATCTTTGTCAAAAATCAGGTTTCCATAAGTGTGTGGGTTTATTTCTTGGTCTTGGTTTTTATTCCATTGACCACCCCCCCCCCCCCCCCCGCAGTTTGTTTCTATGCCAGGTATCATGGAGTTTTTATTACTGTTGCTCTAAAGTGCAGCTTGAAATCAGGGATGGGGATATTACCAGAAGACCTTTTATTGTACAGGATTGTTTTAGCAATTCTGGATTTTTTGTTGTTGTTGTTGTTTTTGTTATTTCATATGAAGTTGAGAATTTTTCATTCAAAATCTGTAAAGAATTGTGATGGTAATTTGATGGGAATTGCATTGATTCTGTAGATTGTTTTTGGTAAGATGGCCATTTTTACTATATTAATGCTACTGAGCCACGAGCATGAGATATCTTTCTATTTTTTGATATCTTCTTCATTTTCTTTCTTCAAAGACTTGAAGTTTATTCATACAAGTCTTTGACTTTCTTGGTTAGAGTTACACCAAGATACTTTATGTATTTTTGTGGCTATTGTGAAGTGTGTTGTTTCCACAATTTATTTCTCAGCCTATTTGTCTTTTGCATACAAGAGGGCTGTTGATTTTTTTGAGTTAATTTTTTATTCAGACACTTTGCTGAAGGTATTTATCAGCTGCAGGAGTTCTCTGGCTGAATTTCTGGGGTCGCTCACATATACATCATATCATCTATGAATAGTGATGCTTTGACTTTTTCTTTTTCCGATTTGAACCTCCTTGTTCTCATTTAATTGTCTTACTTCTCTAGCAAGGACTTCAAATACTATGTTGAAGAGATACATAGAGAGTGGGCAGCCTTGCCTTGTCCCTGATTTCAGTAGGATTGATTTAAGTTTCTCTACCTTTAGTTTGCTGTTGGCTATACAGGCTTGCTGTATGTTGCCTTTACTATGTTTAGGTAAGTGTCTTGTATCCCTGATCTCTCCAGGACTTTAAACATGAATGGGTGTTGGATTTTATCAAATGTTTTTTCAGCATCTTAGGAAATGATCATGTGTTTTGTTTTGTTTCAGTTTGTTTATATGGTGGATTACATTGATGGATTTCCATATATTAAAACACCCCTGCATTTCTGGGATGAAGTCTATTTGGTCATAGTGGGTGATATCTTTGATGTGTTCTTGGATTTGGTTTGTGAGTATTTTATAGAGTATTTTTGTGTCAAAGCTAGATTGGCCTGAAGTTATATTTCTTTGTTGGGTCTTTGTGAGGTTTAGGTATCAAGGTGACTGTGGTTTCATAGAATGATTTTGGTAATGTTCCTTCTGTTTCTATTTTGTGGAAGTTTGAAGAGTATTGGAGTTATCTCTTCTTTGAAGGTCTGTACAATTCTGCACTGAAATCATCTTTCCCTGCGCATTTTTGGATGTTAGACTTTTGATGACTGCTTCTATTTCTTTAGGGTATATAGTACAATTCAACTTATTTACCTGATCTTGGTTCAGCTTTGGCATGTGGAATCAATCAAGAAAATTGTCTGTTTCATTTAGATTTTCAAATTTTGTAGCATATAAGCTTTTGAAGTAAGGCCTAATGATTGCTTGGATTTCCTCAGTGTCTGTCATTACGTCCCCCTTTTCATTTATGATTTTGTTCATTTGGATAGTGTCTCTCTGCCTTTTAGTTAATTTGGCTAAGGGTTTGTCTATCTTGTTGATTTTCTCAAAGAACCAGTTTCATTGATTCTTTGAATTGTTTTCTTTGTTTCTAATGAATTGATTTCAGCACCAAGTTTGAAAATTTCCAGCCATCTACTCTTCTTGGGTGTGTCTTCTTCTTTTTTTTTCCCCTAGGGTTTTCTTGTGAGCCTTTAAGTTGCTTGTATGAGATATTTTGAATTTCTTTATGAAGGCACTTAGTGCTATGAACTTTACTCTTAGCAATGCTTTCATTGTTTCCCGTAAATTACGGTCTGTTGTGCCTTCATTTTTAGTGTATTCTAGGAAGTCATTTATTTCTTGCCTGACCCAGCTATCATTGAGTATAGAGTTGTTCAGTTTCCATGTGTGTGTAGGCTTTTTGCTATTTCTGTTGTTGTTGAGGTCCAGCTTTATTCCATGGTGATCATATAGGATACATGGGATTATTTCAATCTTCTTGCATCTGTTGAGGCTTGCTTTGTGACCAACTATGTGGTCTATTTTGGATAAGGTTCCAAGAGGTGCTGTGAAGAATGTAAATTCTTTTGTGTTTGGGTTATAAGTTCTGTAGATGTCTTTTAGGTCCATTTGATTCAGGACATCTTTTAGTGTCGTTGTTTCTTTGTTGAGTTTCTGTTTTGTTGACCTATCCTTTGATGAGCGTGGGTTGTTGAAGTCTCCCACTATTAATGTTTTGGGATCTATGTGTGGTTTAAGTTTTATTAATCTTTCTTTTACAAAAGAGGGTGCCCTTTTATTTGAGGCATACATGATCAGAACTGAGATGTCTTCTTGGTGGAATTTTCCTTTGATGAGAATAAGTGAACTTCCCCATCTCTTTTGATTAATTTTGGTTGAAAATCTTTTTTTTTTTTTTTTTTTAGATATGAGAATGACTACTACTGCTTGCTTCTTGCATCTGTTTGCTTGGAAAACCATCTTCTAGGTCTGTACTCTCAGGTAATGTCTATATTTGTGACTGAGGTGTGTTTGTTGCATGCAGCAGAATGTTGTGTCTTGTTTACATATCCATTCTGTTAGTGTGTGTATTTTTATTGGAGAGTTGATTCCATTAATGTTGAGAGATATTAATGACCAGTGTATGTTAGATCCTTTTACTTTTGTTGTTGGTTGTAGTAGTATGTTTGTGTGCTTGGCTACTTTCAGTTTTGATGTAATGAGGTTATTTATTTCCTGTGTTTTCCTGATTGTAGTTAGCTTTCTTGGGTTGTATTATTCCTTCTACTATTTTCTGTAAGGCTAGATTTGTGGTTAGATATTGTTTAATTTTTTTGTCATTGAATATCTTGTTTTTTTCATCTGTGATGATTGAGACTTTTGCCATGTATAGTAGTCTGGGCTGACATCTGTGTTCTCTTAGGGCCTGCATGATATCTGTCCAGGCTGTTCTGGCTTTCATAGTTTCTGTTGAGAAGTCAGGTGTGATTCTGATGGGTTTGCTATTATATATTACTTGGACCTTTTCCCTTGCAGCTTTTAGTAATTTTTCTTTGTTCTGTATATTTACTGTTTTGATTATTATGTGGAGGGAGGATTTTCTTTTCTGGTCTAATCTATTAGGTGTTCTGTAGGCCTCTTGTATGCTTATAGGCCTCTCCTTTAAATTGGGGAAATTTTCTTCTATGATTTTGTTGAAAATATTTCCTGGGACTTGGTGATGAGAATCTTCTTTTTCCTGTGTTGTTATTATTCTTAGATTTTGTTTTTACGTGTCCTTAATTTCTTGGATGGTTTGTATCAGGAATATTTTAGATTTAACATTTTCTTTGGTGGACACATAGATTTCTTCCATTGTATCTACAACAACTGAGGTTCTTTTTTCATTTCTTGTAGTCTGTTGGATATGCTTACCACTGTAGTTCCTATTTTCTTCCCTAAATTCTCCGTCTCCATGTCTGTATTTTGCTGTTTTTTTCTTCAGTTCCTTAACCTGTTTGTTTGAACTTTCTGCTTTTTCATTTATTTCTCTCAATGATATAATTATTTTCTCTCTATAGGCCATAATCTGTTTGGCTGCATCTTCCTCCATTTCTTTATGGATGGCCATAATCTGTTTGACTTCATCTTCCTGTATTTCTTTATAGATTTTATACATTTCCTCTTTTACCATCTTGATGAGCATAGATTTAAGGTCATCTTCTTGAATTTCACTTATGTTAGGGTATCCAGAGCTATTTGCCCATGGAGAACTGCATTCTGAAGATTCCATATTGCTTTGGCTTTTGCTGATGGTGCTTTTTGGCTGGCCTCTACCCATCTGGCTGTCTCAGGTGTTGGCTGTAAGTTTCTGGTGCCCGCTGGAATTCTGGGGTGGGGAGAAACCCCCTTCGTAGGAAGATGGTTGTTCCTGAAGAAGCCCTCCTCAGCTTTTTGGATATGGTCTCCAAAAGGCCAGTGCTTCTCAGGTAATTGCCACATCTCTCCTCATGTGAATGGTCCTGTGAGCTAGCTGGGCTTGTTGGGAGCCCAGTGGCTCTCCTCCCACCAGGAAGAGTCCTGGAGATAGCTGCCCTGCCACTGCCTTTCTTGCTCTGAATTTATTGAGCTGCTGCTTCTGCTGCTGCTCATACACTGTGTTTGCTGAGCACAGCCCTCTTGAGAAACCAGGGAGTCCCAAGTTTTGGTCTGTTTAGGTAGGGAGACAGTTTGAGTTTTGGAGCAGAGTCTGGGGGCTGATTCCGTGGGTCCAAGGTGTCTATAGGCCTGAGTTTTTAGTTCTGTGCCCCAGTACCAATAGATAATCAGTGACAGGTGAGTGCAGTACACAGGCGTGGGGCTAGAGGCTAGAGAACCTGAACCTGCGGGAACGCTGAACTTTTCCAGGGTGGTTGGCTGGATGCCCTGAGGTCAGACGCAATGTTTCCCTCACCATGGGGCTTCCTCCCAACAAGGAAATCTAGTCTGTGATGTTTTTTTGCCCCACAGTTCTGTCTGGGACCGTGAGTAGCGTGCAGGCAGGCATGTGGCTCTGGGCTGGCGACAGAGTGCCTGCTGGAACACAGGAACTTTTTTGGGATTTAGCTAGGTGACCTGAGAATGGACCTGATTTCTTCCCACACTGTGGGGTTTCCTCTCACCTCTCAGGAACAGAATTGCTGGTGTTTTAGGACCCACAGTTGGGTCTGTTGGTCACTGTGTAGTCACTGCTGGCATGCTCATCAGACAGGGTGCACTCTCAGTGCTGCTCTGTAGATGACTTTCATTTGTTTAAATAGATTATTGTATGTTTTCCCTGTGTTTCCAGTTTAAGTTGAGGATTCCACTCTCACTGTGATGCATTTGCTTACATGTGCATTTTAATTTGCTTCTCCATGGCTGTGATAAAGACCGAGTGAAATTAAGCTGGAGTCCTATGCTTACAGCCATTGTCTAAGGAAGCCAAGGCAGGTGATCAAGACAGGACTTGAGTCAGGAACTGAAGCACAGACCATAGTGGAATGATGCATACTGGCATGCATCCACTGACTTGCTCCATTACCATTCTTATGTCAGCCAGGCTAACCATCCAAAGTACAGTACTACCTATAGTGGGCAGGGCTATTCTGTAGCAATTAATAATGATAATATACCACAGAAACTCTCATAGATTAATATTACAGAAGTAATTTCTGTATTAGAATTCTCTTTTACCAGGTGTTTCTAGGTTGTGTTAAGTTGACTATTTACAGTGAGTGGTCTTCTCTTGCTGTAGTCAGTATGGTTTCTTTGTTCTTTCTTTGTCATGTATGATGTAACCTCACTTGAGGGGTCCCTTTTCTGTGTTAGAGGTTTGACAATCTTTGTTTTCTGTGATTCTAATTAATATCAGGAACTGGAAGATGGCAGAGATGGAGAGAAGATACTGATTTGAGAGTGCTTTTTGGGTGGTGCATGATATCCAGTTCCCAGATTGGATGAGCCTGTGATCATTAAAGTGTTGGTAAAGAAGTTCAGTCAATAGGAATCAGAGTAGCTGACAGAAGTTTCGTGGCTTTGCTAATCTTTTGGTATGACATGGTCATTGTAAGCCATGAACAGTCTAGTTAGTTCTGAGTAACCCAAAGCAGCATGCACATTGGTGTTTAAAGTGCTAGAGCAACCAAAGAATTGAAAGCCAAGGAAACAGGCCTGTTCTTGTGTGTGGAGTAAGAGTTTCTTCCACAGTGAAACATTGTTTTCTTGAAGAGAATAAGGTAGACTCATTAGACTCAAAACCAGACACAATTCAGAGGTCCAGGAAAGCTGAACTATAAAATGCTCAAGGATCCTCCCTTGGCTTATAAAGGTGCCAAATTATTGTTGGGGAAACACTCTTCACACCAATCCAACTGCCTTCAGGTAATTCTGGTAGCACAAAGACCTAGCTTTCTTGAGTTGTCAGTCATGGTGATGGTTAACAGTCACTGTGTGGTTAACCATCTGCCTCTAAACCATTCATTCTAATGCTACTACATTGTTACCTATACTCCTTTAATAAACGCAATTATCATTTCCAGTTCCTTAAGCTGGAGTTGTATGAAATCATTTTTTAAGTCCATCACCAGTGTACTATTTATGATGAGAAGGCTTTTGTTTATGCCTCTCTAAGAAAAGACAGTAAACACCAAACAGGGTCATGGAAAGACACATATAGTGGAAAGACACATGGAAAGAAATGGTTAGAAAACTTGTGCTTTTGTGGTGACATGTTTTTGTGTTGCTGTAGGCATTAAACCCTTAAGAGTCATGGAAGGCATAGATTATAACAACAGGATAATTGAGAAAAGACTAATGCTGTGTTCAGTAATACATTTAGAGTAAGTTGAATACTCTTATCTTTGTCACAGGTATGCTATGAATGATGATTGCCTGCCCATCCTGTGTGCTCCTTAAGCTATTGAGTCCATCATTCCCTTATACAAAATCGTATCTTTGTGAAGATCATTTGATAAAGGTGGTGTGATCTTTTCATGCTGGCCTTGTTAATTTTGACTAGATGAGTGACTCTGGAGAGCAAATAACCCATGTTAAATTGGATAGTATTGGTCCTTCACAGATGCTGATCTTTCTGTGTCAAAAGGTTTTATTTTGTGGTCATTATGATTGTGCCTTGTGAGTGCCTTATACATTTGGAATAGCATGTAAAAGAATAGTAAAAATAGCAGTGAAATTATTTGAAAGACGGTGCTCTGGTGATTGAAAAAAGATACTCCCAGAAGCTATCTTGTTGTTAAATGAAATCCCTGTGCCAGAAGCATGACATCTCCCCATGTGCTGTTAACTATTAAGAACACAAAGGTCTCACAAATTTTAAGGTTATTTCCAGTAGTGTTGGCTACTTGCCAGAACTAGATGACAAGACACTATTGCTGAGACTGCACATTCTCTTGCAGGACTTGAAATCACCATAGCATGGCGGGTGGAGCTTCTTTTCTTTTGCTGTCTGGGTTTCACAGACCCAGAATGTTCTTTTCAGTCTGTTGCAGAGGAATTGAAGCCTAAAGTTGTTGAGTTTCTGTCCTATACTATCAAAATGTAAAGCAAGACCTATACACTAATAAAATGAAGACACAAATATTAGGTATATTACAATTTCATTTGAGGAACAGTACGAATTCATTCCTTGTACTGTGATCTAGAAGAAAATCCACTGTGACTGATGAGGTCAATAGTCCCAGTGGGAATAACACTAGTACTATTTTTTTTGCAATGGAAAGAATGGGTTTCTCCATTTCCCATCTAAAAATTTTTACTTTTCCCCATAAATTAGTGCAGATGTGATTGCTGCTGTAACTGCTACAGTTATCTCCTTGCTAGGCATCGTCTTTCTTTTCGTGTTGTTTGCTGATGGAAAGAGTAACTGGTCAAGGCTCAAGAAAAAAATGAGGTAGCAATAGAGGAAGTAATTGAGAGAGTATTATACTGTGATTTTTTTTCACAAGGTAAATCATGATCATTTAACTATGAAATTTTTGTAGCAATTACCTGATTATTGACCAAAAAGTAACTCGAGAAACAGTGTAGTTACAGGTACAGTAGTAACAGTACTATGGAGCTGTCAACACTCTTTAATAAGAGAAGTAAGAGAGGGGTCTTGCTGGATCCTGATGTGGGATTCCAGCTATTGTTCCAGCTCCAACCCTTAATGGTAAGTAACCTTTCCATGTGCTATGAAAAGTGAAAAGTTAACTCAAAATTGTGGAGTAGATGGTATTGCTTCCATAAGATCCCTTCTATGGAATAGGCTGTTGCAAAATGAAGAGATTGGGGATCTCTCATACTCCTATAAGTAATCCCTCAAGCTTCCTTTACTAACTTGCTTAATGAACTATTGGTGTAGTACTTTATTGAGTGGTGCTCTATGTCGGCTGAAAAGATATTTTTCTGTTTCCCAGTATAGTCAGTACTTCCCCCTAACTCTTTTGTTTTAATGTTCCTCCTCCTCATCTCCCTCTCTATCTCCTTTTTCTTCTTTTTTGCTTTTATTCTCTATTGTTTTCCTTTCCATATTTAACTACTATTGTATGTGTTCAAGATGTTTACTCTTTGATAGTGCTTGATTTGGGAGCCTATATTCTTTTTTCAGGGACTACTAGGGACTGACATTGGTATAATGAGTACCAGTCAACAATGAAATAGCACCTTAAGCCTAGAGCACCATATTCTTTCTTCATTATAGTAAAAATGTCTTCTGAAAAATAATATTGGTTAAAAAGTTTTTCTATTAGTGACCTGTCCTCAAATAAACATGCCCTAAAGGGATAAAAAGAAAAAAAAAAAGAAACACACAAAATTATGCTAACACTGACTCCTTCAAACATATAACACCACAATAATGTCTTCAAATGACAGTGATCGAGATGAAATTCCACACTAATAATTCAGAAGAGTGCTTGTAAGCATGTACAAAGAAATCAAAGAAGAGACAAACTTCTAGGTAGATTCTAAGAGACACAGAGTGTTGGATGTCATGTGGAAATCAGCAAAGGATGTGAAAACTCAGCTCACTAGAGATAGAAATGCTGGGGGGGTGCAAGGGTACAATCCTAAAATGCATAAGGGGAAAGATTCAGTTGGTAAAAATAAAAGCTGTGAGGACAGCTAAAGCAATAGAATGGATCTGGAGAGAACACTGGTATCAGAGCTTGAAGTCAAGAAGAGTAATTGAGTTGGAATTTAGTAAGACAGAAAGACAAAACATTCCAGAGGTATGACACTATGTAAAGACAAAGCTATGAATCATGTTCTGAGGAAAAGCAGAATAATTTTATCTTTAAGTGACAGAACATATTTTCCATGAAATAACAAAAGTTTCCCCAAATTTGAAGAATGAGATGTCTGATCCTGCAGAGATGGTATTTAGAATACCACGTAAGACAATAGTAGAACCTTGGTCATCACGTTACCTAATGAAAAAGGGGGAGAGTGCCCTATTCCAGCAGACCACACAAGCACCCAGAAACCCAGATAAGCCCCATTCCCAGGTAATACCAACATTTCCACAGTACCCACCTAGCCTACATCCAGCTACACCTCCTGTCATCACCACATCCCAGCACGCACCTCCAGTGGAAGCCCCTTGCTCCACCAAATGGCACTGTGGTATTTGATGGTGGATCAACCCAAATCTCTCAAAGCCTGCCCAATGCAACACCAACCATTCCTCCCTTCCCTGTCATTATATCCCAGCCCCTAACACTTGCAGAAGACTCCCAGTTAGACCAGAGGCCACACCCACTTCCAGTACTCCAACACCCAATTGAGCAGAAAACTCCTGCTCAGCCAGAGGCCATTTAGGCAATACAAGTCTTGCCACCAACATGACCTGAGACCCTCTGCTCAACTACAGGCCACTCAAGTCAGAAGACCAGAGAGGAGAGAGAAACTATAGAACAAAATACCCATATAACAAAGACAAACTATGATATCAGACTTTTAGACCTATAATCACCCCAAACCCAGATGCCCAAATACCAGTGTAAGAACGTCCAGGGCAGTATGTCACTGTCAGAGCCCAGGTATCCTACTACAGCAGGCCCTAAATATTCCAACACAGATGAAACACAAGAAAATGACCTGGAAAGCGACTTTAAAAGAAGATAATATAGGTACTTAAAGAGGAAATTATCAAATCACTTAAAGAATATAGGAAAACACAAATAATTGGAGGAAATGGGTAAAACCTTCAAAGAAACCCAAGAAAGCACAGACAATTGGAGGAAATGAAGAAAATCCTTAAAGGAAGAGAATAAAAAACAGTTGACGGATATGAATAAAATAATTCAAAACTTGAAAATGGAACTAGAAGTAATAAAGAAAACAAACAGGAAATTCTGGAGATTGAAAATCTACAAAACTGAACAGGAACTATAGACAAAAGCATCATGAACAGAATAAAAAAGATAGAAGTGAGACTCTCAAGATAAGATAGAAGAAATACATACACTGGTCAAAGAAAATATACAATCTAAAAAAATTCCTGACATAAAACATCCAGGGAATTTGGGACACTATGGAAAGACCAAACCTAAAAATAACAGGAATAGAATAAGGAGACAAATCCCAGATCAAAGGCCCAAAAATGTTTTTAACAAAATAATTGAAGAAAAGTTTCCTAACCTAAAGAATATGCCTATAAAGGTAAAAGAAGCATACAGAACACCAAAAAAATTGGACCAGATGAGAAAGTTCCAGCACAACACAACAATCAAAACAATAAACACAGAGAAGGAAGAATACTAAAGGCTGCAAAGGACACATGCCAAATAACATATAAAGGCAGGTTAGAATCTTTCAGAGGCCCTCTGTGGTAGGCTCCTGTCTTGTTCCTTATTTTCACCTTCTCACCTCCCCCTGAGGTGGGAGCAGCCTTACCAGGCCACAGAGGAAGACTGATGAGACCTGATAGGCTAAGATCAGATGGAAGGAGAGAAGATCCACCACTATCAGTGGGCCAGGAAGGGGCATGGGAGGAGATGAGAGAGGAAGAGGAGAGAGGGATTGGGAGGGGATGAGGGTGGGGCTACAGCTGGGATACAAAGTGAATAAATTGTAATAAATAAAAAATTCTATTAAAAAACATATAAAGGCAGACCTATTAGAATTACAACTGACTTCTCAAGGAAGAGTCTAAAAGCCAGAAAGGCCTGGATAGATGATATTCAGACTCTGAGAGACCACACACAGAAGCCAGCCCGGACTACTATACCCAACAAAACTTTCAAACATGATGAAAGCAAGATATTATGTGACAAAATCAAATTTAAACAATATTCATCCTCAAATCAGAAGGTATCAGAAAAATCTCCCACCCAAAGAAGTTAAATACACCCACAAAAACATAGGCAATAAATACTATCATACCTGCAATACCAATACACAAACACACACACACACACACACACACACAAATACACACACCCTCCTGCCAACAACAAAATAGGAAATAACAATCACTGGTCTTTTCTCATTATTAATGAATTCAATCGTCTAATAAAAAGACATAGAATAGTTGCAAAAATTGGATCCATGTTTCTACTACATACAAGAAACACAATACCACATCATCAAAGATAAGTCATTCCCCAGAGTAAATAGCAAAAAAAAAAAAAAAAAAAAAAAAAGTTTTCCAAGCAAATGGGCCTAAGAAACAAGCTGGTGTAGCCAGATATAAATTAATAATAATATTACTTCAAACCAAAGTTAGCAAAGAGAGAAGGATGGCAACTTCATACTCAACAGAGAAAAAAAATACACTGAGATGCTTTTATTTATTTATTTATTTATTCATTAATTCATTCATTTTGGTTCACAGTGGCTTCTCTTTAGTAACTCTTTTTTATATTTTATATTAAATTTTATTAACTACAGTTTATTCACTTTGTATCTGTAGCTCCCTCCCTCTTCCCCTCCCAATCTCTCCCTCCCTCTTCTCCCCCAATGCCTCTTCCCTAGTCCACTGATAGGGGAGATTCTCCTCCCCTTCGGTCTGATCCTAGTCTACCATGTCTCATCAGGAATGGCTGCACTGTCTTCCTCTGTGGCCTGGTAAGGCTGTACCTCCACACCAACGGGTTAGAGGTGATCAAAGAGAAGACCAATCAGTTCATGTCAGAGACAGTCCCTGTACCATTACTACCCATTACTAGGGACCCCACTTAGACTGAGCTGCCATGGGCTACATCTGAGCAGGGGTGCTAGGTTATCTCCAAGTATGGTCCTTGGTTGGACTATCAGTTTCAGAAAAGACCCCGAGGCCCAGAATTTTTTGGTTCTGTTGCTCTCCTTGTGTGGCTCTGTCAGATCCAGATCTTTCTATCTCCCCCTTCTTTCATATGATTCCCTACACTCTGCCCAAAGTTTGGCTCTGAGTCTCAGCATCTGCTTCAATACTGTGTTGGGTACAGTCTTTCAGAGGCCTTCTGTTGTAGGCTCTAGTCCTGTTCCCTGTTTTCTTCTGCTTCCGAATTCTATCCCATTTGCCTTTCTGAGTGAGGATTGAGCAACTTCCCAAGGGTCCTCCTGCTTGTATAGCTTCTTTAGGAGTATAGATTTTAGTATATTAATCCTATATTATATGATTAATATCCATGTATAAGTGAGTATATACCATGTGTGTCTTTCTGCTTCTGGGATACCTCACTCAGGATGATCTTTTTTATTTCCCACCATATGCCTGCAAATGGCATGATTTCCTTTCTTTTAATTGCTGAGTAGTTCTCTATTGTGTAAATATACCACAATTTTTTTTATACATTCCTCAGCTGAGGGATACTAGGTTCTTTACAGATTCTGGCTTTTATGAATAAAGCTGCTACAAACAGTTTTGAGCAAATTTCCGTGTTGCATACTTGCGCATATTTTGGATCTATACCTAGGAGTTCTATAGCTGGAACTTGAGGTAGTGCTATCATAATTGTCTGAGAAAGCGCCAGATTGATTTCTAAAGTAGTTGTACAAGTTTGCACTCCCACCAGCAATGGAGAAGTGTTCCCTTTTCTCCACATCTTCTCCAGCATGTGCTATCCCTTGAATTTTTAATCTTAGCCATTCTAATGGGTATAAGGGGAAGTCTCAGGGTAGTTTTCACTTGTATTTCCATGATGACTAAAGACATGGAGTATTTCTTTAAGTTTTTCTCTGCCATTTGATATTTCTCTATTGAGAATATTCTGTTTAACTCTGTACCCCAAGTTTTAATTGGATTACTTAATTTGTTGGCATTTAACTTCGTGAGTTCTTTATATATTCTGGATATTAGCCCTCCGTCAGATATAGGGTGGATGAAGATCCTTTCCCAGTCTGTAGGCTGTTGTTTAGTTCTGACAACAGTGACTTGCTCTACAGAAGCTTTTCAGTTTCATGAGGTCCTATTTATTGATTGTTGATCTTAGAGCCTGTGCTGTTGGTGGTCTGTTCAGGAAGTTGTCTCCTGTGCCAATGAGTTCAAAGCTCTTCCCCACTTTTTCTTCTAACAACTTTAGTGTGTTTGGTTTTATGTTGAGATCTTTAATCCACTTGGACTTTAGGTATTTTTTTTATCAGTTACATTTTATTAACTCTGTATCCCAGCCATGTCCCGATCCCTCATTCCCTCCCAGTCCCTCCCTCCCTCCCTCATCTCCACCTTGCCCTTTCCAAGTCCACTGATAGGGGGGACCTCCTCCCCATTCATCTGACCCTGTTTTATCAGGTATCTTCAGGACTGGCTGCAAAGCCCTCCTCTGTGGCCTAACAGGACTGCTCCTCCATTGGGAGGTGGGGAGGTCAAAGAGCCAGCCATTGAGTTCCTCTTAGAAATAGTTCTTGTTCCCCTCACTTTGGGAAACCAATTGGTTACTGAGCTACCACAGGCTACATCTGAGTGGAGGTTCTAGGTTATATCCATACATGGTCCTTGGTTGAATGTAAGTCTCAGAAAAGACCCTGTGCCCAGATATATTTGGTCCTTGTGGAGCTCCTATCCTTTCCCCATCAGACTAACTCCCCTTCTTTCTTATGATTCCCTGTACTCTGCCAAAGGTTTGATCATGAATCTTTGCTTTGAAAACACTGCTAGTTAGAATCTTTCAGATGCGCTCAGTAGACTCCTGTCATACGTTCAATGCACATCCCATCTGTCTTTCTAAATGAGGATTGATCATCTTACCCCATGTCCGCTCAATTGATTATCTTTTTTAGGTGTATAGATTTCATTATGTTTATCATATCTTATAGGTCTATATAAGTGAGTATATCCCATGTTTGTCTTTCTCCTTTTGGGATATTTCACTCACAATGATCTTTTCTAGATCCCACCATTTGCCTGCAAATTTCATGATTTCCTCCTTTTTGATTGCTGAGTAGTATTCCATTGTGTAAAAATACTACAATTTCTGAATCCATTCCTCCGTTGATGGACATCTGGGTTGTTTCCAGGTTCTGGCTATTACAAATAAAACTGCTATAAACATAGTTGAGCAAGTATCCCTTTTGTGTACTTGAACGAACTTTGGGTATATACCTAGGAGTGGTATAGCTGGGTCTTGAGGAAGCACTATTCCTAATTGTCTTAGAAAGCACCAGATAGCTTTCCAGAGTGGTTGTACCAGTTTACATTCCCACCAGCAGTGGAGGAGGGTTCCCCTTTCTCCACAACCTCTCCAGCATGTGTTGTCGCTTGAGCTTTTCATCTTGGCCATTCTGATGGGTGTAAGGTGATATCTCAGGGTCGTTTTGATTTGCATTTCCCTGATGGCTAATGAGGATGAGCATTTCTTTAAGTGTTTTTCTGCCATTCGATATTCCTCTGTCGAGAATTCTGTGTTTAGCTCTGTTCCCCATTTTTTAATTGGATTACTTGGTTTGCTGTATTTCAGCTTCTTTAGTTCTTTGTATATACTGGATATTAGTCCTCTGTCAGGTAAAGGGTTAGTGAAGATTCTTTCCCAATCTGTAGGCAGTCATTTTGTTTTGATGACGGTGTCCTTTGCTTTACAGAAACTTTTCAGTTTCATGAGGTCCCATTTATTGATTGTTGCTCTTAGAGCCTGTGCTGTTGGAGTTCTGTTCAGGAAGTTGTCTCCTGTGCCAATGAGTTCTAGGCTGTTCCTCACTTTTTTTTCCAATTGATTTAGGGTATCTGGTTTTATGTTGAGGTCCTTGATCCACTTTGACTTTAGTTTTGTGCAGGGTGATAAATATGGATCTATTTTCATTTTTCTGCATGTAGACATCCAGTTGGTCCAGCACCATTTGTTGAAGATGCTGTCTTTTTTCCATTGAATGGATTTGGCTTCTTTGTCAAATATAAAGTATTCATAGGTGTGTGGGTTTATTTCTGGGTCTTCTATGCGGTTCCATTGATCCTCCTTTCTGTTTCTATGCCAATACCATGCAGTTTTTATTACTGTTGCCCTGTAGTACAGCTTGAGATCAGGGATGGAGATACCTCCAGATGATCTGTTGTTGTACAGGATTGTTTTGGAGATTCTGGGTTTTTTGTTTCTCCATATGAAGCTGAGAATCTGTTTTTCAAGGTCTGTAAAGAATTGAGTTGGTATTTTGATGGGAATTGCATTGAATCTGTAGATTGCTTTTGGCAGTATGGCCATTTTCACAATGTTAATCCTACCAATCCATGAGCACGGGAGATCTTTCCATCTTCTGATATCTTCTTCGATTTCTTTCTTCAGAGACTTGAAGTTTTTCTCAAACAGGTCTTTCACTTGCTTGGTTAGAGTCACACCAAGGTACTTCATGTTATTACTGGCTATTGTGAAGGGTGTTGTTTCCCTAATTTTTTTCTCAGCCTTTTTGTCTTTGGTATATAGGAGGGCTTCTGATTTTTTTGAGTTGATTTTGTATCCTGCCACTTTGCTGAAGGTGTTTATCAGCTGAAGGAGTTCTCTGGTTGAATTTTTGGGGTCGCTCACGTATACTATCATATCATCTGCAAATAGTGACACTTTGACCTCTTCCTTTCCGATTTGTATCCCCTTGATCTCCTTTAGTTGTTTTATTGCTCTGGCTAGGACTTCAAGTACTATGTTGAAGAGGTATGGAGACAATGGGCAGCCTTGTCTGTTCCTGATTTCAGTGGGATTGTTGTAAGTTTCTCTCCATTGAGTTTGATGTTAGCTATAGGCTTGCTGTATATTGCCTTTACTATCTTTAGGTATGTGTCTTGTATCCCTGATCTCTCCAAGACTTTAAACATGAATGGGTGTTGGACTTTGTCAAATGCTTTTTCAGCATCTAAGGAGATGATCATGTGGTTTTTCTCCTTCAGTTTGTTTATGTAGTGGATTACATTGATGGATTTCCGTATGTTGAACCACCCTTGCATGCCTGGGATGAAGCCTACTTGGTCATGGTGGATGATATCTTTGATATGTTCTTGGATTCGGTTTGCAAGTATTTTATTGAGTATTTTTGCGTCAATGTTCATAAGAGAGATAGGCCTGAAGTTCTCTTTTTTTGTTGGGTCTTTGTGTGGTTTAGGTATCAAGGTGACTGTGGCTTCATAGAATGAGTTTAGTAGTGTTCCTTCTGTTTCTATTTCGTGGAATAGCTTGAGGAGAATTGGAGTTAGCACTTCTTTGAAGGTCTTGTAGAATTCTGCGCTGAAACCATCGGGCCCAGGGCTTTTTTTTGAGGGGAGACTGTTAATGACTGCTTCGATTTCCTTGGGAGATATAGGGCTATTCAGTCTTTCTACCTGATCTTGACTTAGTTTTGGTAGATGGAATCTTTCAAGAAAATTATCCATTTCATTTAGATTTTCAAATTTTGTGGCATATAGGCTTTTGTAGTATGACCTAATAATTGTTTGGATTTCCTCAGTGTCTGTGGTTATGTCCCCATTTTCATTTCTGATTTTGCTGATCTAGATAGTTTCTCTCTGCTTTTTAGTTAGTTTGGCTAAAGGTTTGTCTATCTTGTTGATTTTCTCAAAGAACCAGCTTTTCGTTTCATTGATTCTTTGGATACTTTTATTTGTTTCTAATTGATTGATTTCAGCCCTTAGTTTGATTATTTCCAGCTGTCTGCTCCTCTTGGGTGTATCTGTTTCTTTTTTTTTTTCTCTAGGTTTTTCAGTTGGGCCATTAAGTTGTTTGTATGTGATGTTACAAATTTCTTCTTGCAGGCACTTAGTGCTATAAATTTTCCTCTGAGCACTGCTTTCAATGTGTCCCATAAATTTGGGTATGTTGTGCCTTCCTTTTCATTGAATTCTAGGAAGTCTTTAATTTCTTTCTTTATTTCTTCCTTAACCCAGCTGTCATTGAGTAGTAAGTTGTTCAGCTTCCATGTGCGTGTCGGCTTTTTGTTGTTTCTGTTGTTGTTGTCTAGCTTTAGTCCATGGTGGTCAGATAGTATACAATGGATTATTTCAATCCTTTTGTATCTGTTGAGGCTTGCTTTGTGACCCACTGTATGGTCTATTTTGGAAAAGGTTCCATGCGGTGCTGAAAAGAAGGTGTACTCTTTTGAGTTTGGGTGAAATGATCTGTAGACGTCTATTAGGTCCATTTGATTTAGGGATTCTGTGAGTGCTTTTATTTCCCTATTTGGTGTCTGTCTATTTGATCTGTCCCTTGGTGAGAGTGGAGTGTTGAAGTCTCCCACTATTAAGGTATTAGGATCAATGTATGATTTAAGCTTTAATAATGTTTCATTTACGAATGTCGGTGCTCTTGTATTTGGGGCATAGATATTCAAGATTGTGATGTCCTCTTGGTGGATTTTACCTTTGATGAGAATATAGTGGCCCTCCTTATCTTTTTTGATTAACTTGGGTTGAAAGTCTATTTTATTAGATATTAGGATGGCTACTCCAGCTTGTTTTCTGGAACCGTTTGCTTGAAAAACAGTTTTCCAGCCCTTTACTCTGAGGTAGTGTTTGTCTTTGTTGCATAGGTGTGTTTCTTGGATGCAACAGAATGTTGGATCCTGTTTCCTTAACCATTCTGTTAGCCTGTGTCTTTTTATTGGTGAGTTGAGTCCATTGATATTGATAGATAATAGTGACCAATGCATGTTAGTTCCTTTTGTAATGGAGTCAGTGATCTAACCCTGTTTCATTGCTTGTTTTCTTTTCATTTTTGTTGGGATATTATCTGTATGCCCTGTTTTCTTGGGTGAATTTGTTTTCATTGGATTGGAGTTTTCCTTCTAGTATCTTCTGTAGGGTTGGTTTGCTGTATAGATATTGTGTAAATTTAGTTTTGTCATGGAATATTTTGTTTTCTCTATCTATGTTGATTGAAAGCTTTGCAGGGTATAGTAGTCTGGGTTGACATTTGTGATCTCTTAGAGTCTCCATGATACTTGCCCAGGCCCTTCTGGCTTTCATAGTTTCTGATGAGAAGTCCGGTGTGATTCTGATAGGTCTACCTTCATATGTTACTTGGCCTTTTTCCCTTGCTGCTTTTAATATCTTTTCTTTGTTCTGTAGATTTAGTGTTTTGACTATGATGTGACATGATGTGTTTCTTTTCTGGTCTAGTCTATTTGGAGTTCTGTAGGCCTCTTGTATATTTATGGACATCTCTTTCTTTAAGTTGGGAAAATTTTCTTCTATGATTTTCTTGAAAATATTTTCTGGACCTTGGAGCCTGGAGTCTTCTTTTTCATGAATTCCTATTATTCTTAGATTTTGTCTTTTCATATCATCCTTGATTTCTTGGATATTTTGTGATTGGAACTTTTCTGATTTTACTTTTTCTTTGAGAGAAGTATCCATTTCTGCAAGTGTGTCTTCAGCTCCAGAGATTCTCTCTTGTATTCTGTTGGTGATGCTTACTTTTGTGGTTCTTGATCTTTTCTCCAAGTTCTCCAGCTCAAGGGTTTTCTCATTTTGTGTTTTCTTTATTGATTCTAATTCTGTTTTCATGCCTTGCACCATTTCTTTCATGTGTTTGAATTTGGATTCCTGTCTCTCTACGATGGCCTCTATTTCTTTTTTCATTTCCTTCTTATATGCCACTAATTTTTCCTTTACTTGTGTATCTATTTGTTTGTCTATGTTTGCCTGTGTTTCTTTAAGGATATTGTCTATTTCTTCTTTCTTTGCCTCCAATTGACTGGTCATCTCTTTGAAAGACTTGTTCATTTCCTCCTTATGAGCCTCAAATAATTGGGCAAGCATGGCTTTAAAATCATTTTCCTGTGCTTCTGCTGAATTGGAGTATCCATCGATTTTGGGGTTTGCTGGTGAAGTCATGATGTCCTGATTTATGTTGGAAGTGTTCTTTCGCCTACCCCTGGCCATTGGCTTATCTGAAACCTTCCCTGTTTGTTTTTGGATTCTGCAGATCAGACTGGTGCTGTCTCTCTCTGGCATCTGGAGAGTTCTTCAGGAAGCTGAGAACTCTCAGCATGTGCTGAGAACTAGCTGTACCTGTGGGAGGAAAGTACGGAGGCGCAAACGGGGCAAATGCAAGCGTGTATGCGTGTGTGTGTGTGTGTGTGTGTGTGTGAGAGTGTGCGTGGACATGTGTCTCGAGGGACAGAGTGATGGCTAATGTTGAACCCTTGAGTGTGTGGGAGGGGCTCTGCACTATATATATCGCAGGCGCTAATGATGATCGCAGCGCAATTTCTGGCATTAACTGCCTTAACTTTTCAGTTAGACCCACAGGGCAGGAACTTCAATGTCCCTAGTGCCCCTCTGTTTCCCAAAGTGGGTGTGTGGGTGGGAGGAGGGGGTTCAATGCCTGGCTTCTGTTTTAGAAGGACCCAGGATCTGGGGAACTGCAGATTCTCAAGGGTGCACTCACTTGCAGGCAGGTCACTTGGCAGAGATCATGGTATCCAGGGCTCTCTGCTCTCTGGTTTGGCCCTGCTTCTTTGATGTGCTCCGCCAGATCTGTGCTGCTGTCACTGCCAGGTTCTGAGGTCTTGCTGCAGCTGGAGATTTCAGGGTGGTCACATCAGCAGGGATGGGGTAACCAGGCTCTCTGTTCTCTGGTTTGGCCCTGGTTAATCTTAAACTGGAGGATTGTTGTGCCCCGCCAGCTTAGTGCTGCTCCGCCGCCAAGTCCCGCTGTAACTAGAGACTGGGTCACTAGTCCCGATGCTTTCTGAGAAGTCCTGGCGTCTCTTCACTGTGCTCTCCAAGCTTGGGAGGCCCAGCGCCTGGTGTCTCCAGGTTGTATGACATTTCTGCCTGGTTTTGGTGAGTATATAGTGTATTCTCTGTCACTGTGGGATTGGGCGGGCCGTACCGTCAGTGATCACGATCCTGCCTGGACTTTAGTTTTGTGCAGAGTGATAAACATGGAACTATTTGCAATTTTTGCATGTTAACATCCAGTTAGACCAGTACCATTTGTTGAAGATGCTGACTTTTTTCCATTGTATGGTTTTGGCTTCTTTGTCAAAAATAAAGTACCCATAGGGGTGTGGGTTTCTTTCAGGGTCTTCTATTCGATTCCATTGATTCATTGGTCCATTTCCATGCCACTACCGTGGAGTTTTTATTACTATTGCTCTGTAGAACAGCTTGAGATCAGGGATGGAGATAGCTCCAGAAGCTCTTTCACTGTACAGGATTCTTTTAGCAATTCAAGTTATTTGTTTTTCCATATGAAATTGATAATTGTTCTTTCAAGTTCTGTAAAGAATTGTGTTGGTATTTTGATGGGAACTTTATTGAATCTGTAGATTGCTTTTGGCAGGATGGCCATTTCGCTGTGTTAATTCTACTGATCCATGAGCATGGGAGAACTTTCCATCTTCTGATATCTTCTTTGATTTTTTTCTTCAGACACTTGAAGTTTTTGTTTGTTTGTTTGTTTTTGTTTTTTCAAACAGGTCTTTCAGTTGCTTGGTTAAAGTCACACCAAGGTACTTTATGCTATTTGTTGTTGTGAAAGGTGTTGTTTCCCTAATTTCTTTCTCAGCACTTTTGTTTTTCCTATAAATGAAGGCTACTGAGTTAATTTGAGTTAACTTTGTATCCAGATACTGCTGATGGTGTTTATTAGCTGCAGGTGTTCTCAGGTAGAATTTTTGGGTTGCTCATGTATGCTATCGTATCATCTGCAAATAGTGATAATTTTATCTCTTCCTTTCCAATCTGTATCCACTTGATCTCCTCTAGGTGTCTTATTGCTCTAGCTAGGACTTCAAGTACTATGTTGAGGAGAGCAGAGAGAGTGGGCAGCTTTGCCTTATCCCTGATTTCAGTGGGATTGAGTTAAGTTTCTCTTCGTTTAGTTTGATGTTGGTTCTAGGCTTGCTGTATATTGCCTTTGCTATGTTTAGGTATGTGTGTTGTATCCCTGATCTTTCCAAGACATTAACCATAAGTGGGTGTTGGATTTTGTCAAATGCTTTTTTGGCATCTAAAGAGATGATCATGTATTGTCTCCTTCAGTCTGTTTATATAGTGGATCACATTGATGGATTTCCATATATTGAACCACCCCTGCAGGCCTGGGATGAAGCCTACTTGGTCATGGTGGATGATATCTTTTATGCGTTCCTGAATTCATTTGTGAGTATTTTAGTGAGTATTTTTGTATCAATGTTTATAAGAGAGATAGGTCTGAAGTTCTCTTTTTTTTGTTGGGTCTTTGTGAGGTTTAGGTATCAGGCTAACTGTGGCTTCATAGAATGAGTTTGGTAATGTTCCTTCTGTTTGTATTTTGTGGAATAGTTTGAAGAGAATTGGAGTTAGCTCTTCTTTGAAAACTGATAGAATTCTGCACTGAAACTGTCTGGCCCTGGGCTTTTTTGGAAGGGAGACTGTTGATGACTGCTTCTATTTCCTTGGAGGATATAGGACTATTCAGTCTTTCTACCTGATCTTGACTTAATTTTGCTAAATGAAATCTATCATGAAAATTGTCCATTTCATTTAGATTTTCAAATTTTGTGGCATATGGGCTTTTGTAGTTAGCCCTAATGATTGTTTGGATTTCCTCAGTGTCTGTAGTTACGTCCCCTTTTTAATTTCTGATTTTGCTGATGATAGTTTCTCTGTGCCTTTTAGTTAGTTTGGCTAAGGGTTTGTTTATCTTGTTGATTTTCTTAAAGAACCAGCTCTTGGTTTCATTGATTCTTTGAATAGTTTTATTTGATTCTAATTTATTGATTTCAGCCAGCCCTGAGTTTGATTATTTCAGCTGTCTGCTCCTCTTGGGTGTATCTGCTTCTTTCTTCCCCCCTAGGGCTTTCAGTTTGGCCATTAAGTTGATTGTATGAGATGTTTCAAATTTCTTCTTAAAGCGCTTAATGCTATGAATTTTCCTCTTAGCACTGCTTTCATTGTGTTCCGTGTGTTTGGGTATGTCGTGCCTTCATTTTCATTGAATTCTAGGAAGTCTTTAATTTGTTTATTTATTTCTTTCTTAACCCAGCTGTCATTGAGTAGCAAGTCTTTCCATGCCTGTGTAGGCTTTTTGCTAATTCTGTTGCTGTTGAGGTCCAGCTTTAGTCCATGATGGTCATTTAGTGCCCTTCTGCATCTTTTTTGATTAATTTTGGTTGAAATTCTATTTTATTAGATATTATGCTAGCTAACCCAGCTTGTTTTCTGGGTCTATTTGCTTGAAAAACATTTTTCCAGCCCTTTACTCTAAGGTAGTGTTTATTTTTGTTGTAGAGGTGTGTTTCTTGGATGCAGCAGAATGTTGGATCCTATTTCTGCAACCATTCTGTTAGTCTGTGTCGTTTTATTGCATAGTTGAGTCCATCACTTTCTTTAAGGTTGGAAATTTTTCTTCTATGATTGTTTTGAAAATATTTTCTAGACCTTGGAGCCTGGAATCTTCTTTTTTGTCCATTCCAATTATTGTTAGATTTTGTCTTTTCATGGTGTCCTTCATTTCTTAGATATTTTGTGCCAGGACCCTTTCTAATTTTATGACTTTTTTTTTTTTTTGAGAGATGTATTGATTTCTTCAGTTGTGTCTTCAGGGCCCCAGATTCTCTCTCCTCCATATTTTGAATTCTATTGGTGATGCTTACTCTGTGGTTTCTGATGTCTTTGCTAGGTTTTCAATCTCCAATAGTTTCGCTCTGTATGTTTTCTTTATCAATTCTAATTCTGTTTTCATGTCTTGCACCATTTCCTTCATCTGTTTGTTTTTGGATTCCTGTATTTCCATGATGGCCTCTATGTTTTTGTTTGTTTCCTCTCTGTATGCCGCTATTTGTTCCTCTATATGCTCTTCTATATGTGCCTCTATTTGTTTGGCTGTATTTGCCTGTATTTCTTTGAGAGCTTTGTTCATTTCTTCTTTATGTGCCTCTAATGACTGGATAATCATAGATTTAAAGTCATTTTTCTGTGTTTCCGATAAATTGAAATATCCATTGATTTTGGGGATTGCTGGTGGAGCCATGATGTCTTGATTTTTGTTGGATGTGTTCTTATGCCAACCAATGGCCATCTGCTTATTCTTCACTGTTTGTTCCTGGAGTCTGTACTACAGACTGGGTCCGTATTTCTTTGGTTTCTGGAGTATTCTTCAGGAAGATGAGAGAGGTCCACTGGTTTGATAGTGGATGTTGGTGTTTTAGCTGTAGCTAAGGAATGAAGGTCACAGGTGCAAGTACACAAGTGTGGAAGTGTGTGTGGAAGTGTGTCTTGGAGGACTGGGTGCTTGTAAGTGTAAATGCCTGGAAGTGTGGAGCATAAGCACAGGTGGGATTGCTGGTGTGCTGTGGAGGTGCACTGAATGCCTCAGGCCTGTGGTGTTTTCCTCCAGGCACTCAGATCTCTCAGGGTTGCACCATTTTGGTTCCAGGAATTGTTTGCCTGGACTCCACTGGGAGACCCACAGAACAGGGGCTTCAATGTTGAGAATGCTATCCCAAGGATCTCTATGTTGCCCACAGTGGGGGTGTGGGTGAGAAGGATCCAATGTCTGGCTGCTAACATAGAGGGACCATGGATCTGAGGCTCTGCACACACTCATTTGATGTCATACTCACTCACTAGCAGGCCTATGCAGAAAGCACAGGGGTACGCTCTTCCCCTTTCTCTACTCTCAGAGTTGAGCCCTACGGGCAAATGTAAGTGTTGGAGATCAGTCAGTGATGTCTGCTATTTGGCAGCTGTACAGGGAGGCCCCATAGTTGGGGCTGCGTCTGTCTTCTCAGTCTCGGAGAATGGAGACTTGTGCTTGGGGCAGTGGCAGCCCTCTGCAGCACCAAGGAGGGATTCCAGTACTTGGGGCCACCTCTACTGTCTCAGTCACTGAGCACTGAGGCCCATACAGCTGTGCCTCTACCATCTCAGTTACTGAGCAGGAAGGCTTGTGCTTGGGACAGTGGCAACCCCCACAGCAGCGGAACAGGTAGGCCTGTGCCTGGATCCAAACTGTCCCAGCTCACGGGTTGTCTCCTCTAGCTCAGGAATCCTCAATATATATGTTCTGGCTTCAGTTGCCCCTCCACTCACTCACCACTTTGAGAGTTTCTGATCTTCTGCCCCTCAGATATGGTGCACGCTGGTCGCCCCTATCTTGGAGCCCTCTTTATTGAATATTTTTGCATGAATGTTCATAAAGGAAATTGGTCTGAAATTCTCTTTCTTTATTGGGTTTTTGTGTGGTTTAGGTTTCAGGGTGACTGTGACCTCACAGAATGAATTTGGGAGTGTTCCTTTTGTTTCTATTTTTGTAGAATAATTTGAGGAGTATTGGTATTACCTCTAATTTAAAATCTGGTAGAATTCAACACTAAAACCATCTTGTCCTGGGCTTTTTGGGGGGAGGTTGGAACATCTTAATGACTACTTATTTCCTTAGGGGTTACAGGTCTATTTAAGTTGTTAGCCTGATCTTGATTTAACCTTGGTAAATCAAAATTGTATCTATCAAAAAAAAATATCCATTTCATTTAGATTTTCCATTTAGATTTTTAGATTTAGATTTTTCTGGGGATGACAATGAGCTCTATGGGCTTGGTGTGAAAATTGTCTTTATCTTCTGAACTATTATGCTGGACCCTGATTCTATTTTAACCTTTAGAAGTGTCTGTACACCACTTTCTACATGTTACACCCGCTTGCCTAGGTCACTTGCTCTATTTTTCTTTTGTTCTCCCTCAATTCCTACCTTCTTCATTGTATATGTGCATGTGTATAGACTTCATCCCTCTCCTCACCTTGCTGATGAAAGGATACACTCGCCCCACCCCCACTTCCAGTCCTACTTTCTTTCTCCACAGCATTTGTTGTCTAACTTGCTTTCTCTTATTTCAAGTTTTCTCCTCTTTCTGGTATTGAATAAGATGAGATAAGCCCAACATATCAACTGCAAGGCCATGGAAATCTTTAAAATATAGCAAATATACTACATTTAGTTAATATAAAGTGCTAAACTATTTAACATGTTTTTTTTTTTAACTCAGTGTTTAATAATTTAAAATGTCTTCTTTTTCTTTTTCTTTCCTGTTCTCTCCAGACAGGTTTTTTTGTTTTTTGTTTGTTTGTTTGTTTTTGTTTTTGTTTTTACTGTGTAGCTCTGGCTGTCCTGGAAGTAACTCTGTAGAACAGAATGGCCTCAAACTCGGGATCTACTTGCCTCTGCCTCCTGAGTGCTAGGATTAAAGGTGTACACCACCACTGTCTGGCTTAAAAGATCTCTGATTATCACTTTCAAAAATAAAAAATCTATTCAAACAAAAATTTAAATGTCTGACACAACTCACCCGGTAGTCAAGAGTCCTTTTCAGTTAGGGGTTAGGGGTCACTACTGTGTTACTTTCAGTCACTGTTGCTGTAATCTAACACCATGACCAAAAGCAACTTAGAGAGGGAAGGGTTTATTTATCTTACAGTTCCACATTGTAGTCCAACACTGAAGAAAGTCAAAACAGGGCAAGAACTTAGGAGGCAGGAGCTGATGCAGAGGTTATAAAGGGGTGCTACTTATTGGATTGCTCCCCATTGTTTAGTTCAAAATGCTTTCTTATAAAATCCAGGACCACCATCCCCAGGGTAGCAACACCCACAAAGGGCTGGGCATGTTCCCTTCAATCACTAATTAAGAAAATGCCCTACATGCTTATATACAGTCCAATCTTATGGAGGAATTTCCTCAATCGAGGATTCTCTTCTCACATTATCTTAGCTTGAAGCAATTTGATATAAAACTAGACAGAACAACTATAACTATCTCATTTTAGCATACTTGCCATGTTAAGGCATTGTCTCTAGAGACATATTCTGAGTATAATAGGGGCTGTGACATTAACAAAAGATATTCTATTTTTGAGGAATGACAATATGGGTGCAATCTAGCATCTAACACAGAAAATTCAGAGCACAAGAAATTTGAAAACACTCTTGACCTGTACATCACCACAAAAAGCAAACTGGAAATCTTTTGCTTCATTTGTCTTTACATTTATTTAATTATGCATGCTTGCTGATGTACAAGAATGGCAAGGTATGCAAGTGGAGGCCAGAGGACAATATGGGGGAGCCAGTTCTCTTTCAACTCTCTGGGTTCCGAAGACTGAACTCAAGTTGTCAGGCTTGGTGTTACCCGCTGATTCATCTTGATAGCCCTGATAAATTGTAACTCTAACTGGCTGGGTTCCCTCCTCAATCTGACTTCAAAGTGCTTCTCTCTCCAAATTGCCTGTTCCCATATATTAGAAGGCCAAATGACATGATTTAGAGACTTCTATTTTTCCTCAACTGTCCATTCTCCTTTTTTTTCTTGAGCAATATAAGAAGTCCCTAGGATTCAGTGAGGAAGCTGGCTCTCCAGAACAGGAACGCCATTTCCCATCATCCTTCACAGCTTGCAACTATTTGCAGTCCTATAAATAATATGTGTCTGATACCTGGAACTTACAGTTACTTCCTTTTTGCTTCTGCCTTTCCTAGGGGCTTAACTACTACATGGTGATGTACTAGTTTTCATTATATGGGACAAGAATGATGGAATCACAAGAAGAAACACAGAAAGAACACAGGTCTTTTTAGAAGATGTTCCTGAGCTAAAGTCTACATACTCTCCATTTGATTTGTTGCTCAAGAGACAGAAGTTCTCTGTTGTCCAGCTCTTTATTCTAACAGTTTCACCTGTACCCAGAGTGCTGTCCTTCACTGATTCTTCCAGAAAGCAGTGCACTATATATTTGGGGCCCTACCTTGTCTTCAGCATTCTGCCAAACCAAGTTGACTAGTGCCCATAAAGAACAGAGAGGTAGTCATCGCTGTAACGGTGATCCTGTCCACCTACCTCTCTTGCTTCTCTCTTACTATGAGGTAAACCCTTGGTTTGCCTTTCCATGGGCGTTTAATGCAGAAAATGCTTGCTGTCTGAGTTTGTCTGTCCTCACTGGACACTGAATTCCTTGACAGCTGACTACCTGATTTAGTCATTGTGGGTTTCTTATCACAGTTAATATGTCATTTTGGGTATTACCTACTCTAAAAACCTGTATTTGTGGGACGGGATGAGGTCCTCTTCCTCCAAGCACTTTTCAAAATCACCACAATTTCAGTTTATCTGTCTTTTTAAAAACTTTGATTTTTTGTGAATTTCACATTATGCCCTCCAATCACACTCATCTCCATATCCCTCCATATCTACCCTCTGCAACTTCTCCACAAAAAGAAAACAAACAAACAGAAACAACAACAGCAAAGAAAAGAAAACATCTTGCCATGGCAGCTGTGTGTGTGTGTCGCAGCGTGTCCCACAGTATACCATTTTGCTCTAACAGCCTTACATGCAAATGTTCTTTGTGATGAGTCACTGCTCTGCTTTGAGGCCTCTAGCTTCTGCTACAACAACAATACTAGACACTCAACAGGACCACTCTCAGATATCCTGTTGTAGCCCTGTGTGGTGGAGGCCTTGCAGCTTTGGTTCTAGAGGACCAACTGTACATAGATGGGGTAGATGTTGGGGTGGACCAACTAAAATCCCTATATTTAGGCCTGGGGGGGTAGCTGAGTTGGTCAGCCCGGAAGTTCTTCCATGCTCACACCATCCATCAGGGCCAGCTCTACTGTGCTGCCCAGGTGAGGTGCAGGGCACCTCTCTGAAGTCCTTCAGCTGACGAGGGGTGGGCCAGCTCACCTACTCTCATGCCCTTGCAGCCAGCTTTCCGAAGCTTCCCAGGAGAGAGGCAGGACCATCTTTGCACAACCCTCAGACATCAGCATGACCTCAAGCAACAACCCAGACCAGGGACTTCTGTATAAACTTTGATGGTAACATGGGCCATGCACATCGGGACAGACCCCTGCTTCTACAATGGCAAGGACCCAGACATGGCCCTTGGTGGCAACCCAGGCCAGGACCAGGTGGCATTGCAGGTTACTCACATCAGGCTGTTCCTCACTACCCTCTGGTCTCCAGTTCTACCTCCCTTCATTGTGCACACATGATTCTGCTTCTCTTTCTCTTCCATCTCTCTACCACATACTTGCTCATCTTAGTGCCAACTGGAACCTGTAGGTGTCTTCCAAGTAGTGCCATGCATGGTTGTCCTGAGTGTGCTCTGCCTTGCCTATACTGGTCATGTGGTGGTGGCAGTGGAACCCTGGTCTTCTGGAAGAGCATCTAGTGCTTTTAACTGCCGAGCCATGTCTTCAGGCCCACTCTTCAGTGTTTTTTGAAATAGAATCTCTTGAACATTTTCTTCCCCTGAATCTACCTCGTGAGTGCTGAGATTGTAGAAGTGTTCCAACATGCCTAGAGTGGTGAAGCTGGAAACCAGGGCTTTCTATATATTCAGCAGGCACTATACCAACTGAACTACAGCTCTGAAAACATAGCTATGTTAGGGTTGCTAAGGCTGGCTGTAACAATGGGAACATTCCAAGAGTAACAATGAAGAACTCTGAAGCAAAGTCCTCATCATTTATCTCTTTGACTTGCCCAGTTCAATATGCATGCAGGTACACACTCCCATATGTAGAGACTAGAGAGGGATATCATAGCTCTGGATCTATTGTCCTCTACATTATTCCCTGGCAACAGGATCTCTCACTGAAGTTAGAGCTATGCTGGCCACCAGTAAACCCCAATAATCCTGAAATCACAACACCTCCCATAGTGCTGGAATTATGGCCGTTGAATGCAAGCACACCTGGCTTTTAAACATGAGTTCTGGGGATTCAATCTCAATCCCTTGCTTACACAACAAGCAGTGTCACCCGCTTGAGCCATCTTCCCAGCCAACAATCTTTGTTTTTACAAAAGTGATGAATGTTGCATTGTAATGTTTTGTCACTTTGTTCTAAAGAGCAAGACCCCTGTTCTTCCTCTGTCCACATATGTGCCATTAACTTTTAATTTTTTTTCTCATGGTAAGTTGTTTGTTGTAAAATAATTTACAGATGCCTTGCTGTTTCTGTAACTCAGTGAACCACATTTCTTCTGACAAAGATACCAATCAGTCAAAATTAGCTTGCTGAGTTTTCCTTCTTTACCTCTTGTCTGAGGATGCCACTTGACTTTCATTAATCCAGCAGTGTCTATAGAGGTAATTTCAAATAACTACTGTCTGATGACATTCTGTGGGTGTGATTGACCATTGACATCAATTTGTTAATCCTATCATAAGCATTCTTGCTGGTATTATACATAGCCATCACCCTGGCAGTCTGCTAGCTGCTGACAGACTCCTTCAGGGAGTAGTAGCACATGACGTCATACAGATTGTATTTCTGACAATTCTGTAGCACATCAGCTCCTCCTCCATACCATAATAGAGTTATATCACAATGTCAAACTATCATCTTGAGATAATGAAAACACATTTACCACTGACCCAATGAATATTCTATGATTACTTTCCCCTTAGTTTTCAGTGACAATTCTTCAAGGAACTCATGATTATGCAATTATTTTTCACTTGTATATTGTGATCCATTTATCATGTCACTGTTCCATGGGTGAGAAGTAAACCTGGGTACAGTGTGGCTTGGATGGTTTCTATGCTTTGAGTGTCACAAGTTCTAAGACATGATAGCTGAATTTTTGGGGGGTATGGGAATTGATTTGCTTTCATGCCTGTTCAGTTGTTCCCCAAGGTCACTGCCTTACCTTTATAGGACAGAGAGAGAGAGGTCTTCATTTCCTCACTGGCTGTCAGCAAGAAACCAGTCTCCATTCCTTCTCTCCTCCTCACAATTTTCATGTCACCTCTCCCTCCAGAAAACTGAAGTGGTTTGATGGCTGTGACTTGCTCTCATATTTCATGTCCTCTGACATTTCCTTTATTCTCCTGTTTTTCTGTAGCTCTCTAACTACAGTCAAGAAAAAGTCTCAGATTAGAATTGACCTGCTCAGTTTCCTCAGGATTAGTCTCCTGATCTTGAGGTCTATAAACCGTTAGATTTTCAAAAGTCCTTGCTACACAATGGCATGTTCACAGAATCCAGAGACTACAGCCTGGATATCTTTGATGGCCATTCTGCCTACAAAAGATGCATTCAAGAAAATGAGTGTGTTCTAGGCAAACGTTTAGAAGGATGCAAAAACATAAAATTCTGGACAGTTCACAATGATGGCAGCATGAATAAAACTTGGGTTTGTGTGGCAGGCATGGGTAGTAATGAATGCTCACTATTTCAGCTTTCTTGTTTTCTTGGTTTGCTTGTCTCTCTTGGTATCCTTTGGGTACACTACATCAGAATGTTGTATCACAGCCTTGTCATAAGCTGGTTAAAGTATGTGTCCTTCCAATCTGAATTCCTTCTGTTCGGTCCTGTTCTCCAACACAGCCTTGCTTTGCTGCCAGCCATGAGCATTTTCCCTTTACAGTCATCTCACTGCTCATTGTACTGGTAAGAAAAAAATCTTTGCAACTGCAGAGTTTGCCATCTGGAAGGCCATATGTAATCCCATAAATCCTACTCTAATTGTCTCACAACATTGCTTTCCTCATGTTATCATGCTGTTCAATGGATCCTGATGTCTTTCCTTTAACTCTGGAACTCAAATCAAATGTGTGTGTGTGTGTGTGTGCATGTGTGTACATGCATGTGCATGTACATATAGCAGCCAAAAGAAGACATCATTCTTTCTCTACCTTATTCCCTTGAGACCCTTGAAACAGGGTTTCTCACTGAACCCAGAGCTCACTGTTCTTAGCTAGGCTGGTGGACAGCAAGGTATCTCCCTCTCACCCTCAGTTCTTGGGTGGCAGACATTCACATGGCCATGCCTGGTGTTTTACATAGGTGCTAAGTCAAGTTTTCATACTTGAACAACAAAACTTTTACACACAGAGGCATCTCAACTCCAACCCTTCAAATCAAATTTCTGCCTTTCTTTCAGCCTTCTTTCTTTCTTTTTTTGTCTTTCTGTCTGTCTTTCTCTCTTTCTTTTTATTTCTCTTCCTCCTCTTCTTCCTCCGCTTACTCTTCTTCCTTCTTTCCTCCTCCTCTTCTTCCTCCTTCTTGACAGGGTTTCACTGCATGGCTCTGTCTGACTTGAAACTCAATATGTAGATCGGGCTGGCCTCAAACTCACAGGGATTGCTGCCTCCTGACTGAGAGGATTAAAGGCTGGGGGAGCACCACACCCAGGATCAAATCAAGTTTTTAAGTCCATGCCTAAAGGCCAAGTGTGAATCCACCAAGCCGTGCCAATCTTCTCACACATTCTGTCCTAGGCATCTGTAACCCTTCTTTGCTTTTCCACCCACCATACAGAGTGTATTTATTGCCTATGTCTTGCTGGTTTCTTCCTCCTGTGTCAATCAAAATGTTTCATTCTTTTTCATTTTGTGTGTACACACTGTCTAGCTTTTCAGTCAGAAGCCAAATCACAGTCTCCATGAATCTTTCCTCAGGACTCCAACTCACAATATTCCTTTGTTTCACTTTACTTTTTTTTAAAGTTTATAAAACTTTTCTATCTATAAAACAAAGTATTTCTGTGTGCCCAAGCTAACTTTGAATTCACCATTCTCCCGCCATAGCCTTCTCATGAGTGGTGGGATTATTGGTGTGTGCTTCTACAGCAGACCTTTGTTTTACTTCCTGTCTTTCTAGAGCTTAAGATCCTGGTCTTTAACACACTAACAACTTCTTTTTCTTTTTCTTTTTCTTCTTTTGTGCTGCTTCTTCTTTTTATAAGGCACAGAAAGTTATTTTTTTTATCATTCTCTCATATATATGTGTGTGTATATAATACAACCCAACTACTATTTCCCCTCTCCAGCCTTTCCCTAGCCTCTCCCCCACACCTCTCCTCTTCCCTAGATCCACCTCCCTCCACCTCCCCTCAGGAAAGAACAGGCCTTCCAGGGACATGATGGCATATCAAGCTACGATAAGACCAGGCACATACCATAGATTACATCAAAGCTGGACAAGGCAACCCTGTAGGAGAAGTGTCCCAAAAGCAGGCCAAAGACTCAGAGACAGCCACCCCACATCCACTTCCACTGTAAGGAATCCCACAAGAACACCAAGATACTCATCCATAACATATATGCAAAGGACCTAGGTCAGACCAGTCAGGCATCCAGATCTCTGGGAGTCCCTATGGGTTTGGGTCAGCTGAGTTTGTAGGCTATGTTTTCCTGGAATCCTGAACTCCTCTGGTTTTTCCAATCCTTTCCTCTCCTCCTCCATAAGACTCCCAGAGCTCTGCCTAATATTTGGATATGGTCCTATGCATCTGTTCCCTTCAGTTGCTGGCTGAAGTCTCTCTGGTCTCTCTGATGATGACTATGCTAGGCTGTGTTCCTAGAACATGCTACAGGTAGGACAAACTGTAGATCAAAAATTTTGTGGCTGGGTTGGTGTCCTATTTCCTCCACTTGAGGCCTTACCTGGTTATAGAGGATGGCCAGCTCAGGCTCCAAGTCCCTCATTACTAGAAGTCTTTGCTAGGGTTACTCCACTGCCTCACAGGTGTAGACATTGCCAGTTTTCCTGCCGGCCACAATATGGGTGTTGTCAGTGAACACAGAGTACACACTGGACAGCAGTACTGCCTTCACTGTTCTTTGCTAAGTTCAGCTTGATCAGGGACTTCCCATCAAGTTTCTCTCCATTTTTGGGATTAGTTCCATACTTCTTAAGCTATGCAACAATGTTCAGCAAGTCAAAGATAACACCTTCTGAGATGCGGACTGTGTAGATAAAAGACTGCAGAGAGAGACTGCAGTGGTCAAAAGGGAAAACTTGTCTGTGTGATATCTGGTTTCCTGCCACCATAGAAGTGAGTATATGTAACACAAGTGATGTGCAACTTGTCCTTCTAGTGCTGTCTCTTCCCTATGGTGTCAAAGAACCCATAACCACCACAGCCGACTCTCAGACTCTGGCACCTCCACATTCTCAACTGCTTCCAGAGCTTGACTCCTTTATAAGCTTTTCAACTTCTATCCATTCTATTTCCAAACTAGAGAAATATAAATTTTATATATATATATATATATATATATATATATATATATATATATATATTTCTCTTTCACCCATAAATCAGTAATCTGAGCTGAAAATAAAGCATAGGGAACTATCCCATGCTATCATTTTGGCACAGGTTATGAAATATGTACATGTGGCTTGGAAATTTTTACCAATCCATTCATATATATCTTCAAGCCAATGAATGTATGTACTTATCCTCACTTTTTTCTAGCTTTCCCACAGGCCAAAGTTTTGTCATTTGGCCAAGCACACAGATGATTTATGAGCAGTGGTGTTGTTTCATCGAACGCTTGCATACTCTTCACAAGGCAATGAGAGGGGAAGAAACCTACTCTTTGAAGAATCTGCCAAACTCTTCCCTATGACATTTTACAAATAAGAAACTAAATATTTCACAACTCGTTCTGTTGAAAGAGCATAGTCAGTTTAGAGCCAAATAATGGTCTCCTAAAGGTTCCGACTAAAAGGTGTTGGAGACTCAAAAACATGAGTATTTCTTTGATTCTAGGCAGAAAACTATTACTGGAAATGCTGACAATTGATAAGTTTGAGACATATAGTCCTATTCAATTTCTCCAAAATGAGAATGGTGGTTTTAGCAGTAAATTGATAGTGTAAGTAAATCTAGCACTTGAAAGAATTTAATTAAATTCCACCCATCTTTAGTGTAAACACCAGACAGAATCTATCCTTCTGGTAAAGACAGGTAATGGAATTTCCCCATGGCAAATGGCTGTTGCACTGGACCAGCTCCTGCTGAAAAGGAAGAAATGATATCCATGCAAGATAGCCTGTAGTCAACAAGAGATAAAGACTCTCCAATTCTGCGTGGCAAATTAATCACAAAAGGGCACTAACATGTCAGCCTCCTAGTAGCACTGAGCATCCATTCCCTTGAGCTTGAACACAATAGCCCACAAGCTTCACAGCAAAAGAAAAGTCGCAGTCTTACCAGAATGGCAAATAATATTGTGCTTGAAGCCACAGAGTAGTGGTAAAGGAATGTCAACATGGAAATTACAGAATTAATGTTTTTAATTTATTTTTTATTTTATGTGCATTGGTGTTTTGCCTGCATGTATGTCTGTGTGAGAGTGTCAGCTCTTGGAGTTCCAGACCAAGAACTATATGGGTGAACTATATGGGTGCTGGGAATTAAACCTGGGTTGTCTGGAAGAACAGCCAGTGCTCTTAACCACTCAGCGTCTCTCCAGCCTCCAGAATTTATTTTAAAACATTTCTAAATAACACTAACATTTAGTGGGCTAACAATGGCTTCAGAACTCTAGAAGCCTGGCTGCTAAATTGAATATGTTTTCTAACACTTTTTTTTTCTAACAAGAAAAGTTCACGCAGAAACCCTTTACCAATATACAATAGATGGCACAACCCTGAAGTTGCAACATTCAGCAACATGGCTTTCACATGGAAAATATTTGAAAACAGTTTCAGAAACTCACATATAAGTGAAAACATTTCCAGCTAAGGATGGGTTGAACTGGATAAGATTTTTACGGAGCAGAAACAATGCAGATGGAAAGGTGGTCTGCATCTAAACAAAGTTATGGAGGAAAACAAAATGGTCCCATCATATACGCTGTGCCTCTTCCTTTCCCCCAAATTATTTCTGCAATGCCACACACAGCGATGTAAAGTTGGCTGCATCCTCCAACTTCTTTGCTTCCATGACCTTCCCTCTTCTGGAAATAACCCTTAGCTCCTTGTTTCCTGTCTGCCTGAGAGTCTTCCCTTTCATTCAGTGGGAACCTCCTCTATGAACTTTCTCCATGGTCTTGGATGGGGGTTCAAGAAGGACATTGAGACAGATTGTTATGGGGTATGTAGTTTAATAGAAGAGTTATCAGTGTCATGAGGAGAAAGACAATAATACAGTGGAGGCTCTGAAGACAGTCGGGACTTGAGCCCCAGTGGCTCTAGACTCCCCACTAGAAACTCTTCTAATGTCAATAATTACAGCCTGAACTTTTTCATCACATCTGTGTATGTTTATTTCCCTTGCAGAGTTATATGTTTCTTGAGGGCAGGAGCATGCATTTTTATTCCCTTATGTATCTTTATCACTTAGCTCAAAGAACAACAAATAATGGTACTGCAACAAATCTTCACTAAGTGAAAAAAATAATTCAGTATGTTCAGTTCAAGGAACAAAACGAATGTGATGTTAAATCTGTGTACCTGAAAGTGATTGCTTTATAATTTTAGTCATCTTACTGATCACCTTCAGTCCAGCAACCACATATTTGATTTGCCTTTTGAAATAGTATGCTTACCTCTGTTTTGACTACCATGATCCATGATTCTTTCTGCCTTTCTTTTAAAAAAAAATAGTTTTGCCAGGCGGTGGTGGCACATGCCTTTAACCCCAGCACTCTAGAGGAAGAGGCAGGGGACTCTATGAGTTCCTGGCCAGCCTGGCCTACAGAGTGAGCTCCGGGACAGAAAACCCTGTCTTAGAAAACTAAAACAAAAAAATTAATTTAAAAATAAAGAAGAAAAAATAAAGAAAGGGAAAAGCAATAAGAAATACTAGTTTCTTGAATGGAAACCTCTGATTAATTTTATTTATTACTAAGGGATGGACATGCCTATCACATGGTTGCGGAGGTGAGATGACAACTAGGCTCATGATTTTCTACTTCACAATTCTTATTTATACATATTCTATTCTTTCTCCCATGGCTACATTGTGTGTGTGTGTGTGTGTGTGTGTGTGTGTGTGTGTGTGTGTGTGTGTACAGAACTCAGGTCCAGAAGCATCAGCTCAGCTATCTACCCAGCCTTTCCTTTTTCTTTACTCCTTTCATTTTTAGTTGTATTTATTCACTTTACATCCTGATAGTACCAACTTCCCTC
Source organism: Meriones unguiculatus (assembly GCF_030254825.1). Lineage (NCBI taxonomy): Eukaryota > Metazoa > Chordata > Mammalia > Rodentia > Muridae > Meriones > Meriones unguiculatus. The sequence goes on from NC_083369.1 coordinate 122,483,130, forward strand.
CTCTCCTTCCAGTCCCACCAGCTCTCCCTCTTCCCCTAATCCCCCCTCCACTACTCTTTAGAAAAGGGGAAGCCCCTACCAACCAACCTCAGCACATCAAGTCCCATCAGGACTGAGGAGCTTATGCATCCTCTTGCACTGAGGCTAGGCAAGGCAGCCTCGCCAGCCAGTCATAAAAAAAAAACAAAAACAAAAACAAAACAAAACAAAAAACCCTGCAGGCCACAATGATAGCCTCCATCCCCTTCCCCTATTAGGGTATTCATATGAGGACTGAGCTGCCCATCAACTACATCTGTGTAGCGGGCCTAGGTCCAGGTCAGGCATAGTCCTTGGTTGGTGCTTAGGTCTCCATAAGCCACCCTGGGCCCCACCTCTGTTGGTCTTCTTGTAGAGATTTTGTCCCCTCAGTGTCCTTCTATTCCCCCCTCCCCCATACAAACACACACTGTTCCAAAAAAGCTCCCCTTTATATTTGGCTATGAATCTCCACATCTATTTCCATCCACTGCTGAGTGGAGCCCCTCATAGGACAACTATGCTAGGTTCCTGTCTGCAAGCATAGCAGAGTATCATTAATAGTGTCAGGGTTTGGCTCTCTCCTGTAGGGTGGGTCTCATGTTGGGCCAGTCATTGGTTAGCCATTCCCTCAATCTATGCTCCATTTTTATCCCTGCACACCTTGTAAGCAGGGTAAATTTTGGGTCTAAGTTTTTGTTGGGGGGGTTGTTTTCCTCCCAGCACTAGAAGTCCTATCTGGCTAAGGGTCTGTCTCCATGACCCCCGCTACTAGGAGTCTTAGCTAGAGTCACCCCAGGAGCCTACCCTGTTGTAGATCTTCAGCTTGTCTCAGGGGTGCCCTTGCCCTCAGTTTCTCTTCTCTCTCCAAGCCCTCTGATCTGCTGGAGTGCTCTCCACACATTTGATCTCCATCAACATTTCCTTCCCCATGCCCTCTCCTACCCTCTCTTCATCCACTATCTATGCTCAGAGTTCTTAGTCAGCAGGGAAATTGAAATCAAACAACTCTGAGATTCCACCTTACACCTGTCAAAATGGCTAAGATCAAAAATTCAAGTGACAACATATGCTGGTAAGGATATGAAGAAAGGGGAGCAGTCCTCCATTGCTGAGGGAGTGCAAACTTGTAAAACCACTGTGAAAATCAATCTAGTGCTATCTCAGAAAATGAGAATAGCTCCACCTCAAGAGCCAGCTATACCACTCCTGGGCATATACCCAAGAGATGCTCAACTGCACAACAAAACTTTTGCTCAACTATGCTCATAGAAGCTTTATTTATAATAGGCAGAAACCACCTAGATGTCCCTCAACCAAAGAATAGTTAAAGAAACTGTGGTACATTTACACAATAGAATGCTACTCTGCTATTAAAAACAAGGACATCATGAAACTTTCAGGCAAATGGTGGGAATTAGAAAAGATCATCCTGAGTGAGGTAACCCAGACTCAAAAAGATGCACATGGTGTGAATTCACTTATAAGCGAATATTAACCATACTACAGTTCACTTACCCAAAGAAGCTAAGTAACAAAGAGGCCCAAGGGAGGATGCTTGAATCTGACTCAGGAAGGGAAATAGAATAGACTGCTTTCATTTTTGGTGTGTGTCTCTGTTATATAGTGGTGTGTGTGCCTACGTGGTGTTGTGTATGTAGGCAGTATGTGCCTGTGCAAGTGTAGGTACATGTGCATGAAGCGAACCAAACCAGACTTCAGATGTCTTTCCTTGATAACCATCTGCTTTTCTTTCTTTTTTAATTAAATTTTTATTTTTTATATTTATTAGAGTTTATTCACTTTGTATCCCAGCTGTAGCCCCCTCCCTCATTCTCTCCCAATCCTACCCTCCCTCCCTCATCTCTTCCCATTCCCCTCTCCAAGTCCATTGATAGGGGAGGTCCTCCTCCCCTTCCGTCCGATCCTAGTCTATCAGGATTCATCAGGACTGGCTGCATTGTCTAACTCTGTGGCCTGGTAAGGCTTCTTTCCCCAACTCAGGGGGAGGTGGTCAAAGAGCCTGCCACTGAGTTCATGTCAGAGACAGCCCCTGTCCCTTACTAGGGACCCCTCCTGGACACTGAGCTGCCATGGGCTACATCTGTGCAGGGGTTCTAGGTTATCTCCATGAATGGTCCTCAGTTGGAATATCAGTCTCAAAAAAGACCCCTGTGCCCAGATATTTGGGTTCTGTTGCTCTCCTTGTGGAGAAGTTGTTTAGGTGAACTTGTAACTTATGATTTTGCTAGGCTGGCTGGCCAAGGACTTTCAGGTATCTCTCTCCCTTCCCTGAACCTCTCCAATTCTGGCATTACAGGCATGTGTTTCATTCTTGGCTTCTTAAGTTGTGCATTTTATATGGGTCTTTTGTGTGGGTTCTACGGATTTTAACATGGATCTTTGTGCTTGCTGGAGCAGGCAATTTAACTGACTGAGCCACCTACCTATCTCCATGATGACCAGTTTCTTAGAGGCAGGGAAATGGCAAGTGTGAGTTTTCTTTGTGTGCATTATACACAGCAGGCACTCAGTAAACATATGTTGAGTTACTACCTTGTATATGTCTCTTTATGACTGAAAAAGCACCTTTCAGTATTTCAGTGGGGCAGGCAAACAAAGTATTGCTCCTTCAGCACACCCTCCTCTTCAGTTAAAGAAAGAAAATAATCAGAAAGCAGGGGTCTTAGCCCATCATCAAACAATGGGCAAGAATCAGGACTGAATGCTCTGTGAGGCCCCCTGCTCCTAACACTGAGAGTGTTTATTTCTTCCCTTTGTTTCCCTTCTGTAGGCCAATCAGCTTCTCCCTGCAGGGAGCTTCTTCTTAAAGAAAAGCTCCCACTGGGTTCATTGATATAAAACACCTCATGGACTACTTCAGACAGTGAGGAGAAATAGCTGTCACACTTGATTGTCCAAAGGAAAATCTGAGCTGGGACTTCAGTAATGTGTCATTCCTTTCTGCTTTTACTAGCTAACACAAGAAAGTAATCTTTCTCTGGAGTCAGCTCAGAGCCCAGATCAAATTACACACATTTGAATCCACGTTGGTTAAGTGTTAGTCAATCACATAATCACTGAGGAAAAACTCCTGTGCATTTTGGAGCATATATTATGCTTCTTCCATGTCCATTCTAATACATTACCACATTCAGATCATCCATCAGTGTCCCCAAGGCCAGCAAGAGGCAATTTTATTCCCAGGTGCAAGAAAGAAAACATGTTCAGAGTGATTAAATACATTACCCAGGGTTGGATAGTCACCATTTTCTTTGCTGTGATTTTTTTTTTTTTCGAAGCTTGGAAACTAAGTAGTCCAGACTTAAAAGAACAAAGATCATTTATGCGTAGTCAAAATGAATATGTACTGTGGGTCAAGAAGAATTGACGCTTAATAAAGCACATCAACCATGCAACAAAGAGGGAAACCCTTCTATAGACAACTGACAAAGGAAGTTGTATGGTTCATTTATTTGGTCAACAAATAAAACTCATTCTTTATCACGTTAGTCTGTCAGCCTCCTGTGACAGGGATGTTATACTCTAATCGGTTAAAATGGTACAACAATCCTGAAAAGGAGAAACTCCATTGTACCAACACTGCATTATTAACTGCTGAGCAAAAACCACTACCATATACCACAAAGGCGTTTGTAGTTTTGTTTTTTTTCTTTTTCAAACATGGAGGAAGATTATGATGTTTATTGGCACAGCATTTAATTTCCCTAGATCTTGATTTCAACCTCCATTCAGTGAGATACAGGGTATATACTACACAGAGTAGCTATGGGTGTTAATTTTGTACAGTATGTAAATGCACACCTGAAAAGAGGGGGCATTGAATGTAGCTTTCAAATACTGTTCTGCTGAAACATATGCAAGCCATAACAATGAGGGTAAGTCAGCTCTCATATGTAACTCTTTGGGGTCTCGCTATGTAGGTGAAATAGGACTGGACCCAACATATAGCACAGGCTCTCCTCAAAATTGTGAATCCCCTGCCTCAGCCTCCCAACTGCCGGTGTTGTGAATGTGTGCCAACACGCGCAGCTTGTTGTAACTCTTCATAACTTAGTATTTCAAATTCAACAAGACTGGAAGTAGTGAGTAAGCCAGATAAGGACTGCTGCCTTTCCAAGACTTCTCACTTGGGAGATGCTGTACTTAGACTTGTGATGCGTAAAAACATCTTCAAGAATAAGACTTACTTTCAGAGCCAATTACAGAGCCCTCAAAAAAAATCTCATGTCTTAATGATCACACTGCAGTTTTAATTCAAAATTTATGGACCATCCAGACTGCTCATTTTTTGACTAGGCTTTAAATGATGTCTGGCTATGCCCAAACACCTAGTCTACTCTGATGTAAAACCAGTCCAAATAAATATATCTGAGCATATGCCAGGCCATGGAGGTCAAGTCCCGGCAAATATTCTGTCTCTTACTTCAGAGACTATACAGATGCCTATGCTCTTGAATAGGAGTTGTTAAGTCAACAGGATATGTTGTTTTCTTTTTTTATAGTTTTTCTTTTTTTCAATTAAATTTTTATTTTTTATATTAATTACAGTTTATTTTACTTTGTATCCCAGCTGTAGCCCCCTCCCTCTGAATCCCACTCTTCCTCCCACATCTCCTCCCTGTCCCTCTCTAAGTACGCTGACAGGGGAGGTCTTCCTCCCCTTCCATCTGATCCCCCCCCTTATCAGGTCTCATCAGGACTGCCTGCAATGTTGTCCTCTGTGGCCTAGCAAGATTGCTCCTCCCTGGGGGGGGGGTCAAAGACCCAGCAACTGAGTTTATGTCAGAGACAGCCCCTGTTCCCCTTACTAGGGAACACACTTGGATACTGAGCTGTCATGGGCTATGTTTGAGCAGAGGTTCTAGTTATATCCATGCATGGTCCTTGGTTGGAGAATCAGTCTCAGAAAAGACACCTGTGCCCAGATATATTTGGTCCTTTTGGAGCTCCTATCCTCTCCAGGTCTTACTAACTCCCCGCTCATTCATATGATTCCCTGCACTCTGCCCAAGGTTTGTTTAAGAATCTCAGCATCTGCTTTGATACACTGCTAGGTAAAGTCTTTCAGAGGCCCTCTATGGTAAGCTCCCGTCCTGTTTCTTGTTTTCTCCTACTTCTAATGTCCATGCCATTTGTCTTTCTAAGTGAGGATTGATCATATTACCCTGGGTTTTCCTTGTTTAGCTTCTTTGGGTATATAGATTTTAGTATGTTATCCTATCTTATAGGTCTCGTATCCACTTATAAGTGAGTATATACTGTGTGTGTCTTTCTGCTTCTGGGATACCTCACTCAGGATGATCTTTTCTAGATCCTACCATTTACCTGCAAATTTCATGATTCCCTTGTTTTTAATTGCTGAATAGTATTCCATTGTGTAAAAGTACGACAATTTCTGTATGCATTCCTCAACTGAGGGCTATCTGGGTTGTTTCCAGGTTCTGGTTATTACAAAAAGCTGCCATGAACATGGTTGAACAAATGTCCTTGTTGTGTACTTGAGCATATTTTGGATATATGCTTAGGAGTGGTATTGTTGGATCTTGTGGTAACACTATTCCTAGTTGTCTGAGAAAGCATCAGATTGATTTCCAGAGTGGTTGTACAAGTTTACATTCCCACCAGCAATGGAGGAGGGCTCCCTTTCTCCACAGCCTCTCCAACATGTGTTGTCACTAGATCAAGGGAATTCACTTCGGCCAAGAAGAAGACAAAGTATCAATATTTGCAGATGATATGGTGGTATTGTATACCTGAGTGACCCCCAAAAATTCTACCAGGGAACTCCTACAATTGATAAACACTTTCAGCAGGATATAAAATCAACTAAAAAAAAATCAGTAGCCCTCCTGTATACAAAAGACAAAAGGGCTGAGGAAGAAATTAGGGAAACAACACCTTTCACAATAGCCACAAATGACATAAGGTACCTCAGAGTAACCCTAACCAAGGAAGTCAAAGACTTGTATGAAAAAAATTTCAAGTCTCTGAAGAAAGAATTAGAAGAAGATATGAGAAGATGGAAAGATCTCCCATGTTCATGGCTTGGCAGGATTAACATAGTAAAACTGGCCATCTTACCAAAAGCAATCTACAGATTCAATGCAATTCTCATCAAATTACCAACACAATTCTTTACAGACCTTGAAAGAAAAATTCTCAACTTCGTATGGAATAACAAGAAACCCAGAATTGCTAAAACAATCCTCTACAATAGTTTTTCTTTATATATGTACTATGTATATATTTATTCACTTTGTATACCAGCTGTAGCTCCCTCCCTCATCACCTCCCAATCCAACTCTACATCCCTCATCTCTTCCCATGTCCCTCTCCAAGTCCACTGAGAGGGGAGGTCCCCCACCCTTTCCATCTGACACTAGCTTATCAGGTTGATCAAGGCTGGCTGCATTCTCTTCCTCTGTGGCCTGGCAAGGCTGCCTCCCCCAATTCAGGGGAAGGTGATCAAAGAGCCAGCTCCTGAGTTCATGTCAGAGACAGTCCCTTTTCCCCTTACTAGGGAACCCACTTGTAGAATGAGATGACATTGGCTACGTCTGTGCAGGGGTAAGTTATCTCCATGCATGGTCCTTGGTTGGAGTATCTGTCTCAGAAAAGAATTCTGGGCCCAGATTTCTTGGTTCTGTTGCTTCCTTTGTGGAGTTCTTGTCCCCTCCAGGTCTTCCTATCCTCCCCCTTCTTTAATAAGATTCCTGGCACTCTACCCAATGTTTGTCTGCATCTGCTTTGAGACTGCTGGATACAGTCTTTTAGTGGCCTTCTGTGGTAGGCTCCTGTCCTGTTCCCTGTTTACTTACTCTTCCAATGTCTGCCCCATTTACCTTTCTGAGTGAGGGTTGAAATCTTACCCTGGATCCTCCTTCTTGCTTAGCTTATTTAGGTGTACATATTTTAATATGTTTATCCTATATTATATATCTAATATCCACTTAGAAATTAGTACATACCATGTGTGTCTTTCTCCTTCTGGGATACCTCACTCATGATGATCTTTTCTAGTTCCCACCAATTGCCTGCAAATTTCATGATTTCCATATTTTCAATTACTGAGTAGTATTCCATTGTGTAAATGTACCACAATTTCTGTATTCATTTGGCAGCTGAGGGACTTCTGCTTTTTGAACAGGTTCTGGTTATTACGAGTAAAGCTGTTATGAACGTGGTTGAGCAAATGTTCTTGTTGTGTGCTTGAGCATATTTTGTGTATATGCCTAGGAGTGGTATAGATGGATCTTGAGGAAGCACTATTCCTAATTGTCTGAGAAAGCACCAGATTGATTTCCAACGTGGTTGTACAAGTTTACATTCCCACCAACAATGGAGGAGGGTTCCCCTTTCTCTAAATCCTCTCCAGCATATACTGTCACTTGAGTTTTTTATCTTAGCCATTCTGATGGGTGTAAGGTGAAATCTCAGGGTTGTTTTGATTTGTATTTCCCTGATGGCTAAGGAAGTTGAACAGTTCTTTAAGGGTTTATCTGCCATTCAATATTCTTCTATAGAGAATTCTCGATTTAGCTCTGTACTCCATTTTTTAACTGGATTTCTTGATTTGTTGCCTTTTAAATTCTTGAGTTATTTTATATTTTCTGGATATTAACCCTATGTCAGATATAAGACTGGTGAAGATCCTTTCCCAGTCTGTATGTTGTCATTTCGTTCTGATGACAGTGTCCTTTTGTTTACAGAAGCTTTTCAGTTTTATGAGGTCCCATTTATTGATTTTTGATCCTAGAGCTTGTGCTGTTGATGTTCTGTTCAGAATTGTACAGGATTGTTTGGGCAATTCTGCATTTTTTGTTTTTCCATATGAAGTTGAGAATTTTTCTTTCAAGGTCTCTAAAGAATTGTGTTGGATTTTGATGGGAATTGCATTGAATCTGTAGATTGTTTTTAGCAGGATGGCCATTTTCACTGTTAATCCTACTGATCCATGAGCATGGGAGATCTTTCCTTTTTCTGATATCTTCTTCAATTTCTTTCTTCAGAGACTTGAAGTTTGTTTGTTTGTTTGTTTGTTTGTTTTTTGAACAGGTGTTTCACTTGTTTGGTTAGAGTCACACCGAGATATTTTATGTTATTTGTGGCTATTGTGAAGAGTGTTGTTTCCCTGATTTCTTTCTTGGCCCTTTTATCTTTCATGTACGGAGTATATGAGTGTATGAGTAAATTTTGTATCCAAACACTTTCCTGAAGGTGTTTATCAGCTGAAAGTATTCTCTGGTTGAATTTTTGGGGTCACTCATACCATCTGCAAATAGAAATACTTTGACTTTTTCTTTTCTGATTTGTATCCCCTTGATTTCCTTTAGTTGTCTTTTTGCTCTAGCTGGGATTTCAAGTACTATATTGAAGAGGTACAGGACAGCCTTGTCTTATGCCTGACTTCTAGGACTTTAAAAACAATGTTGAAGAGATATGGAGAGAGAGGGCAGCCTTGCCTTGTCCCTGATTTCAGTGGGATTGATTGAAGTTTCTCTCCATTTATTTTGATGTTGGCTATAGGCTTGCTGTATGTTGTATTTACCATGCTTAGGTATGTGCCTTGTATCCCTGATCTCTCCAAGACTTTAAACATGAATGGGTGTTGGATTTTGTCAAATGCTTTTTCAGCATCTAAGGAGAAGATCATGTGGTTTTTCTCCTTCAGTTTGTTTATATGGTAGATTATATTGATGGTTTTCCATATATTGAACCACCCCTGCATGCCTGGGATGAAGCCTGCTTGGTCCTGGTGGATGACATCCTTTATGTGTTCTTGGATTCAGTTTGCAAGTATTTTATTGAGTATTTTTGAACCAATGTTCATAAGAGAGGTAGAGCTGAAGTTTTTCCTTTTTGGTTGGGTCTTTGTGTGGTTTAGGTATCAAGGTGACTGTGATCTCATAGAATTAGTTTGGTAATGTTCCTTCTGTTTCTATTTTGTGGAATTGTTTGGAGAGAATTGGAGTTACCTCTGCTTTGAAGGTCTGGTAGAAAACTGCATTGAAATCATCCAGCCCTGGGCTCTTTTTGGAAGGGAGAATGTTGATGACTGCTTCTACTTCCTTGGGGGATATAAGACTATTCAATCTTTCTACCTGATCTTAACTTAATTTTGCTAAATGAAATCTGTCAAGAAAAGTGTCCATTTCTTTTAGATTTTCAAATTTTGTGGCATATAGGCTTTTGTAGTAAGACCTATTGATTATTTGGATTTCCTCAATGTTTGTCATTATGTCCCCCTTTTCATTTCTGATTGTGTTGATCTGGATAGTTTGTCTATCTTGCTGATTTTCTCAGAGAACCAGCCCTTGGTCTTATTGATTATTTGAATTATTTTCTTTGTTTCTAATTTGTTGATTTCAGTTCTGCGTTTGATTATTTCCAATCATCTACTCTTCTTGGTGTGTCTGATTCTTTTTTTCCTAGGGCTTTTATGTGTGCCATTAAGTTGCTTGTATGAGATGTCTCAAATTTCATTCTGAAGGCACTTAGTGGTATGAACTTTCCCCTTAGCACTGCTTTTATTATGTCCTATAAGTTTGGGTAAGTTGTTTCTTCATTTTCATTAAATTTTAGGAAGTATCTAATTTATTTTTTCATTTCTTCCCTGACCAAGCTGTCACTGAGTAGAGAGTTGTTTTGCTTCCATGCATGTGAAGTCTTTTTCTTATTTTTATTTTAGTTGAGGTCTGGTTTTAGGCCATTGTGGTCTAATACAATAAAAGGGATTATTTTGATCTTCTTGTATCTGTTGAGGTTTGCTTTGTGCTCAACTATATGGTCTATTTTTGATAAGGTTACATGAGGTGCTTAAAAGAAGGTATACATATTCTTTTGAGTTTGGGTAAAAAGTTATGTAGACATGTATTGGTCCATTTGATTTAGGTCCTCTCTAAGTGTCATTATTTCCCTATTTAGCATCTGTCTAGATGATCTGTCCCTTGGTGAGAGTGAAGTGTTGAAGTATCCCACTATTAAGGTCTTAGGATCAATGTGAGGTTTAAGCTTTAATAATGTTTCATTTACAAATGTAGGTGTTCTTGTATTTGGGGCATAAATATTCAGAAATGTGATATCCTCGTGGTGCATTTTTCCTTTGATGAAAATGAATTGTCCCTCCTCAACTTTTTTGATTAATTTTGGTTGAAAGTCTGTTTCATTAGATATTATGATGGCTACTCCAGCTTGTTCTCTGCATCAGTTTGCTTGAAAAATCTTTTTTTCCAGCTCTTTACGCTGAGGTAGTGTTTATCTTTGTTGCAGAGGTATGTTTCTTGGACACAACAAATTGTTGGATCCTATTTCTGCAACCATTCTGTTAGTCTGTGTCTCTTTATTGGAGAGTTTAGCCTGTTGATGTTGATAGATAATATTGACCAATGAATGTTAATTCCTTTTATTGTGGAGTAGGAAATGATAGTGTGTTTCTGTGCTTGCTTTCTTTTAATTTTTTTTTTTTTTTTTGCTGTAAAGTTATCTATATCCTGTGTTTTCTAATTTTGTTAGATTGGAGTTGTCTTTCTAGTATCTTATGTATACCTAGGTTACTGTATAGATATTGTTTAAGTTTATTTTTGTCATGGAATATTTTGTTTTCTTCATCTATGTTGATTGAAAGCTTTGCCAGGTATGGGTTGGCATCTGTGGTCCCTTAGAGTCTGCATGACATCTGTCCAGGCCCTTCTGGCTTTCATAGTTTCTGTTGAGAATTCTGGTGTGATGCTGATAGGTATACCTTTGCATGTTACTTTGCCTTTTTCCCTTTCTGCTTTTAATATATTTTGTTCTGTAGATTTAGTGTTTTAACTATTATGTGACATGATTAGTTTCTTTGCTGTCTAGTCTATTTGGTGTTCTGTAGGCCTCTTATATGTTTATGGACATCTCTTTCTGTAAGTTGGGAAATTTTTCTTTCATAATTTTCTTGAAAATATTTTCTGGACCTTGGAGGCTGGAATCTTCTTTTTCATCAATTCCTATTATTCCTAGATTTGGTATTTTCATGGTATCCTTAATTTCATGAAAGTTTTGTGTTTGGAATTTTTCTAATATTACATTTTCTTTTCTTTGAGGGATGTATCAATTTCTGCAAATGTATCTTCAGTGCCTGAGCTTCTCTCTTCCATCTCTTGTATTCTATTTGTGATGCTTACCTTTGTCGTTCTAGATCATTTCTCTATGTTCTCCAACTCCAAGGTTTTGTTTGTTTGTGTTTTCTTTATTGATTCTAATTCTGTTTTTATGTCTAACACCATTTCCTTCATCTGTTTTAATGAGGATTCCTGTCTTTCAATGATGGCCTCTATTGTTTTTGTTCATTTCCTCTCTATATGTCACTAATTGTGTCTCTCCTTGTACCTCTATTTGTTTGGCTGTATTTACCTGTATTTCTTTGAGAGCTTTGTTCGTTTCCTCTCTAATATCTGGACAAGCCTAGAATTGAGATCATTTTCCTGAGTTTCCGATGAATTAGCATGTCCATTGATTTTTAGGGGATTGTGGGTGAAACCAAGATCTCCTCATTTTTGTTGGATGTATTTTTATACTGACCTCTAGCCATCTGCCTATCCATAACCTTCATTGTTTGTTCCTGGAGTCTGTACTTCAGACTGGTCCATATTTCTCTTGTGTCTAGATTATTCTTCAGGAAGATGAGAGAGGTCCACCGCTTTGAAAGTGGATGTTAGTGGTTCAGATGTATCTAAAGGAGGAAGATCGCAGATGCAGGTACACAAGTGCAGGTCAGCAAGCGTGGGCATGTGCGTGGAAGTTTGCCTTGAAGGACAGGGTTCTAGAGTGTGTAGATGCCTGCAATGTGGGGCTTAACCTCATGAGGGGGTTTGGGTGCTGGCACTGTTCTCAGACGCAATGCGTATTTTGCAGGTGCCCTGAATACCTCAGTGACCTACTGGCCTGTCATATGGTCCTCCTGGTATTCAGATCTGTCTGGGCTCCAGCAATTTTTTGCCTGAACTCCACTGGTAGAGCCACAGAACAGGGGCTTCAATGTTGAAAATACTGTCCCAAGAATCCTTATGTTGCCCACACTGGATGTGTGGGTAGGGGGGATCCAATGTCTGGCTGTTAGTGTAGAGGGACCCTGGATCTGTGGTTCTGCATGCACTCATTTAAAGGCTCACTCACTAGGTAGCAGGCCTAATCAGAAAGGACAGGGGTTCCTCCTGTTCTGAACTCTCAGATTTGGGCTTGCAGGGGCAAATGAGAGTATAGGAGTTCTGTCAGCTCAGTGGTGTCTACTGTTTGTCCGCTAGTCAGGGAGACCCTTACTTGAGGTAGCCACTCCTGTTGTCTCAGTCACAGGGGATGGCCATCCTGCCTAAAGCCATATACAGATTCAACACAATTCTCATCACAATTCTTTACACACCTGGAATGATCAAAATTTAACTTCATATGGAAAAATTAAAGACCCAAGATAGCCAAAACAATTCTGTACAATAAAAGAACTTCTGGTGGTATCAATGTCCCTGATTTCAAGCTATAGTACAGAACAATAGTAGTAAAAACTGCATGGTATTGGTATAGAAATAGACAGGTTGATAAATGGAACTGAATTGAAGACCCAGAAATAAACTCACACTCCTACAGGCAGTTGAGTTTTGACAAAGAAGCCAAAACCATACAACAACAACAACAAAAAATCTTCTTCAACAAATTGTGCTCGTCTAACTGGATGGTTACATGTAGAAAAATGCAAATAGACTTGTATTTCTCATCCTGTACAAAGCTCAAATTCAAGTGGATCAAAGAACTTGACATAAAACCAAAGACTCTATAAATACATTAAAAGACAAAATGGAGAAAAGTCTGGAACTCACTGGCATAGGAAACAACTTCCTGAACAGAACACCAACAGCACAGGCTCTGAGATCAAGCATTAATAAATGGGACCTCATTAAACGGAGAAGTTTCTGTAAGTCAAAGGACACTGTCAATAGAAAAAATGACAGCCGATAGAGTGGGAAAATATCTTTGTCAACCCTATCTCTGACAGAGGGCTAATATCTAAAATATACAAAGAACAAAAGAAATTAAACATCTTTGAAAGAGCAGACAGTGCTCTTAACCACTTGGCCATCTCAGTTTCCACATGAGAGCTCACAACTCTCTGTAACTCTAATTCCAAGGAATCTGATGCCTTCATACTAATTCACGTAAAATAAAATAAAATTATATCAAATTAATTATTTTTGAAAAAGAAATTAAGCATCAATAAATGAAATGATCCAATTTAAATAATGGGGACAGAGTTAAAGTGAGAATTCACGATAGAGTAATCTCAAATGGCTGAGAAGCACTTAAAGAAATGCTCAATGTCTTTAGCCATCAGAGAAATGCAAATCAAATTGAATCTAAGATTCCATCTTAGACCAGTCAACATGGCTAAGATCAAAAACTCTAGTGATATGATGGTGAGGTTGTGAAGAAAGGGGAATACTACTCCACTGCTAGTGAAAGTACAAACTTGTACAACCACTCTGGAAATCAATCTGGCACTGTCTCAGAAAACTGGGAGTAATTCTACATCAAGATCCAGCTATACTACTCCTGAGCATATATACCCAAAAGATGCTTCACAGTACAACAAGGACATTTGTTCAACTATGTTCATAGTGGCTTTATTTGTAATAGCGAGAAACTGGAAACTACCTAGATGTCCCTCAAGCAAAGAATGGATACAGGAATTGTGGTATATCACAATGGAATACTACTTGGCTATTAAAAACAAAGAAATCATGAAATTCTCAGAGAAATTAATGGAACTAGAAAAGATAACCTTAACTGAGGTAACCCAGACCCAAAAAGACACACATGGTATGTACTAACTCAGAAGTGGATATTAGACATATTGTACAGGATAACCATGCTACAATCCACAGACCCAAAGAAGCTAAGTAACAAGGAGGGCTCAAGGGAGGGTACTGGAATGTCACTCAGAGGAGGAAATAGAGTAGACAGCAGAACTGGATGAAAAGAGGGAAATGGGCAGGAAAAAAAATGGATGGGGATCAGATAAGGGGAGAATGGGGATGGGAGGTGAGAGGACTAGGAACAAAAAGAAAAACTGATGGGGGACGTCTCTTTGTCAAGCTGGAGGCCTGCAACAGGGTAGGCTCCTGGGAGGATATGGGTGTGACTCTGAGACTCCTAACATTAGGGGGGATTAAGACTGAAGTGACCACCTCCTAGTCAGGCAGGACTAGTAGAATGAGGGGAACAACAATCCACCCACAGAATTTTTGGTACAAAATTACCCTGTCTACAAGAAGTGCAGGAATAAAGAAGGAACAAAGATTGAGGGAATTCCAGCATACCCAGATTATTTTAGTGCTTTATTTTAATTTGTTTTTAAAATTTTATTTATTTATACAGTGCTATGCCTTCATGTAAGCCTGCGTGCCAGAAGAGGGCATTAGCTCACATTACAGATGGTTGTGGGGCACCATGTAGTTGCTGTGCATTTAATTCAGGACCTACGGAAAAGCAGTCAGTTCTCTTAAAGACTGACCCATCTCTCCAGCCCCTTGTTTTGTGTTTTAAATAAGTTTTAAGTAGAGGAAATGGTAGTTCTCCATATATATTTTAGACTCAAGTAATCAATTTTTAAAAAGCTTTATTTATTTTGTGTATATGAATGCTCTGTTTTCACACATACCAGAAAAGGGAATCAGATTTCATTACAGATGCTTGTGAGCCCTCATGTGGTTGTGGGAATTGAACTCAGGACCTCTGGAAGAACAGTCAGTGCTCTCAACCGCTGAGCCATCTCTCCAGCCTCCAAGTAACCAGTTTTTAATATGGGCTAACAAATAAAAAAAAACAATGCCAGATATGGGATATATAGTTTTTGGAGTTGTTGGCCTATGAGGTCTCATAGATCCCCAAACACTATAGGCTATTGCCATTGCCCTTGTTTACCCTCCAGAACTTGACAGTAATACCCTATTTCTAAGACCCCACATAGTTGAGTCATAGAAATAGTGAAAACAAACCAGTATAACCTGGAAGTTTCATCCCTATTGGCAAGCCTTCACAGCTCTGGAAAGTGCTATGCAATCTACTGAGGATAAAACAATTATCAACCATATCCAGATGTGAACCTTGCAAGCTACAACAATGACTGGCCTAGCAAGACATGTGCAATAGTGGCATGAACATCAAGGGAGTAATCAACTGTTTTCTAATTAGATTTGAGTCAGGCTCCACATGATGATCTTCTACCATGTACCATTATTGGGCCGAGAACATATGGCTAGATATATAAATAAGCTCTAGGAGAGAACCTTGTACTGTTGTGATGATAAATGGGCATAGAATCCAATGACTTATCATTGCATCCATAGATCAAAGCATTTCTCAATTCAGTAGATGGTGATTAACATGGTGACCTAAAACAGTGTAGAGGATAAGAGATTTCAGAATGCTCATCCCTAAAGAGAACATATATATTATGCACCTACTCCAAGAGTTAAGAATATTTGTGAAAGAGGGAGCAGAATGAATGTAAGAGCCAGAGGCAGTGAATAACTACAAGGAAACAGATAACAATTTTGAAAACGTGCACAAACTTATGCAAGCCCAACTCAGTGCACAGACCAGCATGAAGAAGGAAATTGGGCATACAATCCCACACTAACCATGGAGGGGTTGTCAACTGTTAACTGCCTAAAGAGAGAGACAGTTTTAAGAGTGTCACTCTTGACCAGTCAACCATGTGCCAGTGGAAAATCACACTTCCAAGAATATCTGTGCATCATAAATTGGTCTTGAAGGGTTTAAAAAGAGACCACAAAGTTGGGTGGGTAGGGAAGGTTGATGGATTGTTGTAGTAAATAAAAAAAAAATGAATGTTGGGAAATATATTCTTACTATTTGCCCTTTAATTATCATGGCAGTATTATCTAACCCATTATCAATCAAATAAAACAGACACCTGTTAAAGATTAATATAGCCTTATCACCTTCGGCTGGGCAGATATTTCTATGAACGCTATCTCGATAAGCTACCATCTATCTCCCAGTCCCCATCCTATGCCATCTGCTTTAATCATCCTCATTTGGGCTAACTTCCATTCATAATCCCAAGATATTTGCTGTATTCTTCATCTGGGCCTTTTCACACCATTATTGGAGTCCTTTCTCCTGGTCCACGTGGTTTCTTTCCCATACTAACCCATCATAGCATCCTCCTTCCTCCTCTCTTCCTGTCTGTCTTTTTGCCATCATTCTCCTGTCCTCTAAAGCCTGGGAATGTTAGCCACACCACACCATTCTGCCCTGCCCAGGTATACGCCATTTAATCAGCCAATCAGGTAGGATTTCACAACAAGGATAAGTGTATCCAGGCAGTAATCAGAATCAATATACAAATATCAGACCAACCTCCAACAGTGGATCTGGGAAGAGTTGGGAAAGGGAGTGAATGTGATCAATATACGTTGTACAAAACTCAAAATTCTTTAAAAAAATAGTGAAATAAATTTTAAAAATTGATGTATGAAATTGAGAAAAATGAATGTCAAAGATTAATATTTTCTGATTCTAAAACTTTGTAAAATCTGTAATAGTCAATGTAATATCCCATTTATTTTATAGTGCTTAGGATTATTTATAGTACATGTGCTGTTGTCTGTTGAAAAGTAGTGGTAGATTTTAAACAAATTAAAAATTTTTGAATGTCTTAAATATTGTCATTTATTTTAATATGCTAATATATTTAATTTGTTCATACTTAATGTTCTTTAGTTCTTACTTTTTTGTTCTTTGTAATCAGGGTTATATTAGACACATTATGTATAGTGTATCTTTTAATTACTTTGTCTCAATAATATGTGACTTAAAATTAATAATTATCACTTTCTTAAAGTCTTGGGCACAGATTGTAACCCGTGGCAGTTCAGTATCCAAGTGTGTTTCATTGTAATGGGTACAGGGACTGTCTCTGACATGAACTGATTGGCCTGCTCTTTAATCACTATCCCCTGAGGGGCGAGCAGCCTTACCAGGCCACAGAGGAAGACAATGCAGCTACTCCTGATGAGACCTGATAGACTAGGATCAGAAGGAAGGAAAAGAAGACCTACCCTATCAGTGGACTTGGGGAGGGGCATGCATGCAGAGGGTGGAGGAAGGGAGGGATTGGGACAGGAGGAGGGAGGGAACCACAGGGGGGATACAAAGTGAATAAAGTGTAATTAATAAAGAATTTTAAGAAAATTAAAAAAGAATCTGAAAAAAAATCTTGGTATATTCCACAGTATAGAATCATTCATTTTTTTTTTTGTTGGGAAGGAAGGTGTTCAGTGAAAGTGGGAGGGGAGTTGAGAGTGCTATGTGGTGTATAAAATAAAAATACATTATGTACATGCATAAAGTTAATAAGGATTAGTATGAGTATATATTTAATGCTTCTATTTCAATTTTATTAATATGTGAATATCTTCTATAGTAAATAAATTGCAATTGACCTCTTTAGTTTTCTCACTAAAATTGAAACAAGGTTCTAAATATTCTGTAAAGTTAAACTTGAATTTTTCCTATGGAAAGTATTCTGTGACTTTCTTGATGTTTGAATGATTTTAATACTACCTGTAAAGTATGATTTTATGCCGGAAGTGATGGTGCATGCCTTTAATCCCAGCACCAAGGAGACAGAGGCAGTGAGCTCAAGGCCAGCCTAGTTTACAGAGCACGTTCTCGGATAGTCAAAGCTATTACAGAGAAACCCTGTCTCAAAAATAAACAACAACAACAAAAAACATATAAGCTTTATGATTAAGATTTCTTAAATTTGCATTTGGATCTTATATTCTGAGGGCAAAACAGTAGATATATACAGCAACAAAACAGGCTAAGAGCCCAGAAATAAACTAGATACCTACCGTTAATTGCTTATTGACAAAGCTGGCAAAGATACTAAATAGGAAAAAATACACTTTTGAACAAATGGTGATATAACAGCTCGTTAGCTTATGCAAAATACTTAAATCAGACCATTACTCAAATCACACATTAACTACCTCCAAATGGATCAAAGATGTAAGAATAACCTTAACAATTTCCCCATGAAAACGAAAGGTATCTTAATGACCTCAAAAACGGCAAAGCCACAGGGTCTTTTCTGAGACTGACATTCAACCAAGGACCATGTATGGATATAACCTAGAACCTCCACTCAGATGTAGCCTGTGGTAGCTCAGTAACCAATTGGTTTCCCAAAGTGAGGGGAACAGGGACTATTTCTAACAGGAACTCAATGACTGGCTCTTTGGTCTCCCCACCCCCGAAGGGAGGAGCAGTCCTGTTAGGCCACAGAGGAGGGCTTTGCAGCCAGTCCTGAAGATACCTGATAAAACAGGATTAGATGAATGGGGAGGAGGTCCCCCCTATCAGTGGACTTGGAAAGGGGCACGGTGGAGATGAGGGAGGGAGGGAGGGACTGGGAGGGAATGAGGGATCGGGACACGGCTGGGATACAGAGTTAATAAAATGTAACTGATAAAAAAAAAAAAAAAAAAACAAAACGGCAAAGCAGTTTTTAGATATTATGCCAAAACCACAAGCAATAAAATTCGGTTTCCAACATCCACACAGCAGGTCACAACAATCTGCAACTCCCATCTGAGGTAACACACTGCCCTCTTCTGGCCTCAGTAGGCACTCACTCTTCACTTGCATGCACACACCAATTATATCCACCTTCATATATAGTATTCTGCACTATATATGTTAACAAGTATACATACTTGTAAGCACCATACACATGTACACACAAATATTAAGTAAATTAGTAAATTTTTTAAAAATCACAAAATAATGGAGGCAATGCATATATAAAAAATCAAAATGAAGAAGGTCTTTTAGATATAGCAATAAAATAAGTGCAGACACACGGGAAAGAAGAATCATGCGTGCATAGAAGGATAAGCAGGCTCAAAAATCCATTACCACTTAATACCCACTTACTTGTGTGGATTATTCTCGATACTGGGACATATCTTGAGCAATGTTGACAAAAATCTTTGTAATTATGGAACTTACATTCCAAGAGAGGGAACACATTTAAAAACTCTCCTATCTAAATATGACAATATACTAGAAAGGGATAAGTTTTAGTGAGAATAGGTGAAAAGAATTGGAACTGAGGATGTGGATCGGTTTGTGTGCTAGCCTAGTATACAAAGTCCTGGGTTCAGTCTGCAGAATCACATAAACCGAGTATAGTGGTGTGTTCTGGTTATTCAAAAAGTGGAAGCAAGAGGACCATCAGTTCAAAGAAATGCTCAGTTGCACAGCATGTTTGAAGCTAATCTGGGTTACACAAAACTCCATCTGAGAAAAAATAATAAAGATAAGACCGAAAGGAACAGTATTTGGGAGGAGAGTATTGTTGCAATGTTATGCAGAGAGGAAGCAGCATTTGAGGGAAATACCCAAAGCAAAGAACGAAAAGTAATTTTCTAGATAAGTGGGAACAGCAGGTACAAGGGTTGATGTTGCCCTATCACTGGAAGGACTAGATAGTGTAGAGGGCATCCAGGAGATTTTAAAGACTTTGACTGTACTCTGAAGAAGGACATCAGTGGAAGGATTGGTGCATGTAATAGTTACAATAGAGAACTACTGAACTGACTCATACTGGGGATGGAGAAAGTTCATAAGCAGCAAGTGTAGTCAGAAGAGTGTAATATTCATGTAGCAAAGTGAAAATGGTGGTTTGCCAGATTCATAGCAGTGGGGATGGTATAAAGAGGTCCAGTTTGCGATATAAGCGTGTATCACAAATGTAAAACTTTCAATATCTCAAAATAGATTAGACTGCAATGACATGAGTTAAATAGAAGGCTCAATCTCCCTCCTCCATAAGGATTTGGACTAAGCAAGTGAAATTCCAGTTGCCATTGGCTGGAGTTTATTTTGAGGACATGTAAGTTATCAGTGTTCAGCACTGGACCTTCTAAGTCTCAGATGCTTGAACACATACAAGGAAAACTAGTGTAAGTTTGAGTGTATAGTTGAGGGAAGCAGTGCAACTATAGATGTCAGTTTAGAAGATTATAATACATTTAATAGTATGTGAAGTCATGAACCCGAATGCAGAATTACTGAAATATTAATGAGTTTAGTCATCCTAGAGCATAATGCTGTGAAAGAAGGACATTTGTTTGGAAAGTAGACAGGGTCAAAATTTTAGAAAACTGACCCCGTGGGCCTGGGGAAATGGCTTAACGGGTATTTAAGATGCTTGGCACACAAGTGTGAGAAATTGAGTTCATATCCACAGCACCCACGTAAAAAGCTGGGAACAGCAGCAAACATTTGTAATCCCAGCACAAGGGTGGCAGAGGTGAGACACCGGGATACCTGACGTCCATTGACTAGGCAGTCTAACCCAATTGACTAACTGTAGGCTCAGTGAAAGAACTTTTCTCAAAACATAAGATGGAGATCAATTGAGAAAGACACCAACCATTGACCTCTGGCATCCACACACATGTGCACACCTGAGTGTGTTTAATTCTGGTAATCTGGGGCCAACAAAATGAAGTAGGTTATTAACAGGATAGGCTTAATTCATGAAATCATAAGGATTGGAGACATCCAAACCATTTAGGTGGTTATTTCAAAGTTTAAGAATGATGTCACAGATGCTTTTCTGAACATTCTATACACATATATTATGGCACACATACAAATGAGACAGAATTGAGAAATAGTAAGAAGATCTGCAAGATTTAATCATTTTGGGTTATGGGAACTGAGAATGAAGGCAATATTGAGTATCCCTTATGTGAAATACTTGGAACCAGAAGTGTTTCAGACTTCTATTTTTGGACATTGGGATGTTTATACAGGCATAATAAGACACCTGGGAGACACAATTCAACTCCAGATGTGAAATTCATTTGTTTCATCTACACCTTCAACACACAGCCTGAACAGGAATTTCATACATTTTAGTATCCCTGCATTTTGACCCCAGCTCTAGCATGGAAACAGGTAAGGATATTCCAACTGTGGTATGTTGAAGTTGAAAAACTTTTGGCTTGTGAGCATTTCAGATTTTCAATATGTTCAACTTGTAGGAAGTTTTAGGCACCCTTGGCATCAGCAAACACACATGTATCTCAGAGGGGTCCCCCTCATTTTATTCGTGTTGTCCCCATGGGAACAAACTGAGATAGTTAATACCCACAACATTATGATTGGTGTGAGCATTATATTACATTACTGTGTATCAGATAATTAGATGCTTAGGTTCTAGACTCTTCATAATGGAGGTCAAATGTAGCCTAAAATTCCTTAACCTATGGCAATCTCCCTAAGGTACCTATTCTGAACAGCAGAAATTCAACCTTATGCATATCAATATTGTTACAGCCACAATCAAGTATGCTGTGTCATTGTTACAAAATCTAGGAAATCTAAAACACCTGCTCAGATGTAGACCATAGATTCAGTCTCCAAGTGGGGATCCTAGTGAGGAGAGTAGGGGTTGTCTCTGGCATTAACTCCTTGGCAGGTTCTCTGATCACCTCCCACTGTGCGGGGCAGGGGGCGGTTCAGCTTTGCCAGGCCACAGAGAAAGACAATGCAGCCAGTCCTGATGAGACAAATAGGCTAGGGTCAGACAGAAGGGGAGGAGGACCTCTTGTATTAGTGAACTAGGGGAGGGGCATAGGGGGAGAAGAGGGAGGGAAGGTAGGATTGGAAGGAGACAAGGGAGGGGGCCACAGACCAGATACAAAGTGAATTCATTGTAATAAATAATAATTAATTAAAAAAAACAAAATCCAGGAAATGTATTATATTTTCATTCCTTCACAAATTTTGAAGAACATAGAAAATTAGAAAAAGAACTAAAGTGGATACTTTTAATTTAATCTTTTGCTGACACCTAGTGCCAGAATTCTAATTTTCTCTATTTTTCATTCCTCCTTGAGGCTGGCTAGACGGCTGAGGGAATTAAGGCCCTTGTCATGCCAGCCTAATGACTGGAGTTCCATCCCACCCCCATATAAAACCTGATGTGGTGTTGAACATCTGTACTCTCAGAATTCTTAAAGCACTATGGGAGGTACAGACAGGAGAATCAGTCAAAAGCTCATTAGCCATCTAGCCTGGAGTACACAGCACAGCAATGACAGCAAGAGATCTGTCAAAACCACCATGTAGGGAGATCTAGGTCCTGGATGGTTCCTGGATGGTCCTGCACACACGTGTTATCTATGGTATGCGTAGACCCACACTCACAACACACACACACACACACACACACACACACCATTTAAAAAAAAACAATCCTACTATTATACTACCATACCTTTGCATTAGTTTTCCAACATCATCCCTAACATTAAATATCAGCCAATAAAGGCAATTAGATATTCATTTTCTTGAATGTCCAAGAATTCAAACTTCAGACAATTTTTTTTTCTTTTTGATTATTAAAGAGAGGGTTTTTCTGTGTAGTCTTGGCTGTCTTGTAGACCAGGCTAGCGTTGAACTCACAGAGATTCACTTGCCTTTGCCCCATCCCCACCCCACCCTACCCCCAGTGCTGGGTTTACAGGTATGTGCCACCTCACTCAGAGAGTAATTTCTATTCTTAGTTTGGTTGCCTGCTATAGACATTCCTCAGAGTTCATGGAGTCCTTAATAACAATTATATCTTGCAAGTTTTGAAGCAGTTGAAGGTTCAGTTCTCCTTGGGAGTTATGTTGGCTGGAACTGGGGTCCACAACACTTCCATAATCATACTTTTCAATCATTTAAGAACCATGAAATTTATAGTAAGAGTTCATACTAAACAACAAAATTCAGCCTTCCATGTAATTATTATAAATTAAGACTAACAAGAAAGAATGAATTGTAAACCAGGGGGACAGAACGACTTCTAGAGAATGAGGCTTGATCTGTGTAAAGAGATAGGTTTTGAAGAATGAGTAGCAATTAAATCATGCAGTCAGTAGAAACATTCAAGAGACGATTATATTTGTGTTTTGTTAAAGGAAAAGAGAGAAATACTCCAAGACAGTGATTGTCAACCTTCCTAATGCTGTGACCCTTTACAACAGTTCCTCATATTGTGGTGATCCCCAACAATAAATTTTTTTGTTGCTACTTGTAACTATAATTTGTTACTGTTATGAATGCTAATGTAAACATTTTTATTAGAGATAGAGGTTTGTCAATGGGGTCATGACCCACAGGTTGAGAACCAGTGCTCTAAGGTTTATAAAATGAGTGTACTAGTTCTTTGATCAACCTTAACCTCTGATACTGCTTCCTCATCTCTAACTCAATATAATGATAACACAAATTTCCCTGTGATGTTGTTGGAAGGATTGAATGGGCCACAAAACTATACATGGTTAGTACCCAATAAACCTAACTGTCATCTATAATAATAATATTAAAAATAATGAATCATGTCCCTGCCTCTACCCATGGAATCAAATGCTGTCTTGGCAGCTAGAGGAGGAGATTCTTTGTGGAAAGGCTCTAGAGAAATTTGGAAGGTAATTGTGACCACTTGCATCATCTCAGCACAAGGTGCCACACACCCAAGGTCATGATGGCATGTACCCAGAATGGATATGAAATCATTTAAATTAACTAATCTGATTCAAGGTCAGAAGAACAGAATAATAAAATACAATTTATTCTCCATTGTTTCACAGAAGCTAAATAGGGAAACAATGACAGTTATAGAAGATCTAAATAAAATAGATCTAATAGATGTCTACAGAACCTTTCACTCAAACTAAAAAGAGGATACCGTCTTCTCAGCAAACGATGGAACCGTCTCCAAAATTGACTGCATAGTCAGTTAGAAAGCAAGTCTCAACAGGTAGATACGAGATTGAGATAATCCCTGGTATTCAATCAGACCACCGTGGGCTAAAACTAGACCTCAACAACAACATAAATAGCAAAAAACCTACACAGACATGGAAACTAAACAACTCTCTACTTAACGAAAGCTGGATCAGGGAAGAAATGAAAAAAATTAAGAGACTTCCTAAAATTCAATGAAAAGGAAGGCACAACTTACCCAAACTTATGGAACACAGTGAAAACAGTGTTAAGAGGAAAGTTCATAGCACTAAGTGCCTTCAGAAAGAAGTTTGAGACATCTCATACAAGCAACATAATGGCTCACCTGAAAGCCCAAGAAAAGAAAAGAAGCAGATACAGCCAAGAAGAGTAGACTGCTGTAAATAATCACACTCGGGGGCTGAAATCATTGAATTAAAAACATTAACAATTCAAAGAATCAATGAGACCAAGACCTGGTTCTTTGAGAAAATCAACAAGATAGACAAACTAACTAAAATGCAGAGAGAAAATATCCAAAACAGAAAAATCATAAACAACAAGGGGGGCATAATGACAGTCAGTGAGGAAATCCAAACAATCATTAGGTCTTGCTACAAAGCCTATATGCCATAAAATTTGAAAATCTAAATGAAATGGACAATTTTCTTGATAGATTACATTTACCAAAATTAAATCAATATCTGATAAATAGATTAAATTATCCTATATCCGCCCCCAAGGAAATAGAAGTAGTCATCAAAAGTCAAAAGTCCCAACTCCAAAAAAAAAAAAAAAAAAAAAAAAAGCCAGGGCCTGATGGTTTCAGCACAGAATTCTACCTGACATTCAAAGAACAGATACCAATACTCTTCAAACTATTCCACAAAATAGAAACAGAAGGAGCATTACCAAACTTATTCTATGAGGCCACATTCAGCTGAATACCTAAACTACACAGAGACCCAAAAAAAGAAATAGAACTTCAGAACTTTCTCTCTTATGAACATTGATGCAAAAATAATAAAATATTCTCAAACAGAATCCAAGAACACATAAAATATCATCCACCATGACCAAATAGGCTTCATCCCAGGTATGCAGGGGTGGTTCACTCTATGGAAACCCATCAATGTAATCCAACATATAAACAAACTTAAAAAAAATGATAATCTCCTTAGATGCCAAAACTACATTTGACAAAATCCAACACCCATTCATTTATAAAATTTTGGAGGAATCAGGGATACAAGGCATATACCTAAACATAGTAAAAACCATATATAGCAAGCCTATAGCCAACATCAAAATAAATAGAGAGAAACTTAAATCAATCCTACTGAATGCAGGGACAAGGCAAGGCTGTCCACTCTCTCTGTATCTCTTCAAAACAGTACTTGAAATCCTAGCTGAACAATAAGACAAGTAAAGGATATCAAGGAGATACAAATCAGAAAGGAAGAAGTCAAAGTATCACTATTTGCAGATGATATGATAATATACATTAGTGACCCCAAAAATTCAACCAGAAAATTCTTTCAGCTGATAAGCACCTTCAGCAAAGTGGCCGGATACAAAATTAACTGAAAGAAAGAAAGAAAGAAAGAAAGAAAGAAAGAAAGAAAGAAAGAAAGAAAGAAAGAAAGAAAGAAATCAGTAGCCCTCCTGTATACAAAAGACAAAAGGGCTGAGAAAAAAATCAGAGAAACAACACCCTTCACAATAGCCACAAATACCATAAAGTACCTTGATGTGACTCTACCCAAGCATGTGAAACACCTGTATGAAAAAACTTCAAGTCTCTGAAGAAAGAAATTGAAGAAGAAAACAGAAGATGGAAAGATCTCCCATGCTCAAGGATCAGTAGGATTAACATAGTGAAAACGGCCATCCTGCCAAAAGCAATCTACAGATTCAATGCAATTCCCATCAAAATACCAACACAATTCTTTACAGAACTTGAAAGAACAATTATCAATTTCATATGGAAAAGCAAAAAACCAAGAATTGCTGAAACAATCCTGCACAATAACAGATCTTCTGGAGATATACCTCCCTTATCTCAAGCTCTACTATAGAGCAACAGTAATAAAGACTGCATGGTACTGGCATAGAAACAAAATGGTGGATCAAAGAAATGGAATAGAAGACCCAGGAATAAACCCACACACTTATGCATACTGGATTTTTGACAAAGAAGCCAAAACCAACAATAAAAAGACAACATCTTCAAAAAAATGGCGCTGGTTCTACTGGATGTCTGCATGTAGAAAAATGCAAATACGTCCATATTTATCACCTTGAAAAAAACTAAAGTCCAAGTGGATCAAAGACCTCAACAAAACACCAAACACACTAAATCTGTTAGAAGAAAAAGTGGGGCAGAGACTTGAACTCATTGGAATAAGAGACAACTTCCTGAACAGAACACCAACAGCACAAGCTCTGAAATCAACAATCAATAAATGGGACCTCATGAAACTGAAAAGCTTCTGCAAAGCAAAAGCACTGTCATTAGAACAAAAGGACAGCCTACAGACTGGGAAAGGATCTTCACCAACCCTATACTGATAGAGGGCTAATATCCATAATATATAAAGAACTCAAGAAGTTAAAAAGCAACAAATCAAGGAATCCAATTTAAAAATGGGGTACAGGGGGGGAGGGTGGGACTGGGAGGGGAAGAGGAAGGGGCTTATGGGAGGATACAAAATGAATAAAGTGTAATTAATAAAAGTTAAATTTAAAAAAAGAAAAAAGGAAAGAAAAAAAATGGGGTACAGAGCTAAACAGAGAATTCTCAATAGAGAAATGTTGAATGACCGAGTAACATTTATAGAAATGCTAAACATCCTTAGCTATCAGGGAAATGCAAATCAAAAGGACCCTGAGATTTCACCTTACACCCATCAGTATGGCTAAGATTAAAAACTCAGATGAAAACACATGCTGGAGAGGATGTGGAGAAAGGGGAACCCTCCTCCATTGCTAGTGGGAATGTAAACTTGTGCAACCACTTTGGAAATCAATCTAATGCTTTCTCAGAAAATTAGGAATAGTGCTACCTCAAGATCCAGCTATACCACTCCTAGACATATATCCAAAATATGCTCAAGTATACAACAAGGATATTTGCTCACACATGTTCATAGCAGCTTTATTCTTAAGAGCCAGAGTCTGGAAACAACCTAGATGTCCCTGAACTGAGGAATGGATACAGAAACTGAGGTACATTTACACAATGAAATACTACTCAGCTATTAAAAACAAGGAAATCATGAAATTTGTAGGCAAATGGAGGGAAATAGAAAAGATCATCCTGATTGAGGCATCCCAGAAGTAGAAAGACACACATGGTATATACTCACTTATAAGTGGATATTAGACATAATATAGGATAAAAATACTAAAATCTGTACACCTAAAGAAACCAAGGAAGAAGGAGGATCCTGGGTAAGATGCTCAATATTTACTCAGAAAGGCAAATGGTATGGATATCGGAAGAGGGAGAAAACAGGGAACAGGACAGGAGTCTACCATAAAGGGCCTCTGAAAGATTCTACCCAGCAGGGTATCAAAAGCAGATGCTGAGACTCATAGCCAAACTTTGGGCAGAGTGCAGGGAATCTTATGAAAGAAGCGGGAGATAGAAAGACCTGGGGGAGATAGGAGCTCCACAAGGAGAGCAACAAAACCCAAAACTCTGGGCTCAGGTGTCTTTCTTAGACTGATACTCCAACCAAGGACCATTCATAGAATTAACCTAGAACCCATGCACAGATATAGCCCATGTCAGCTCGGTGTCCAAGTAGGTTCTCTAGTAAGGGGAATAGGGGCTATCACTGACATGGCTGGCTCCTTGATCACCTCCCTCTAAGGGGGGAGCAGCCTTAGCAGGCCACAGAGGAAGACAATGCAGCCAGTCCTGATTATACCTGAAAGACTAAGGTCAGAGGGAAGGGGAAGACAACCTTCCCTATCTGTGGATATGGGGAGAGGCATGGAGGAGATGAGGGAGGGAGAGTGGGATTGGGAGGGGATGAAGGACTGTGCTATACAGAGTGAATGAACTGTAGTTAATAAAATAAATTAATTAAAAAGAAAAGAAAAACAAATGAAGAAATGGGACTTCATGAAACTGAAAAGCTTCTGTAAAAGCAAAAGAGACTGACATCAGAACAAAACAATAGCCTACAAATTGAGAAAGGTTCTTCACCAACCCTATATTTGACTAATGGCTAATATCCAGAATATGTAAAGAACTTAAGAAGTTAAACACCAACAAACAAAGAAATAAAATTTTAAAATGTGGTACAGAGCTAAACAGAGAATTTGCAATAGAGGAATACTAAAATGGCAGAGAAACAATTAAAGAAATGCCCAACATCCTTAGTTATCAGGGAAATGCAAATCAAAATAACTCTGAGATTTCACCTTACACCCATCAGAATGGCTAAGATTAAAATCTCCAGTGACAAAGCATGCTGGAGAGAATGTGGAGAAAGTGGACCATCCTCCATTGCTGGTCAGAATGTAAGCTTGTAAAACTACTTTGGAAATTAGTCTGGTGCTTTCTCAGAAAATTAGGAATAGAGCTATCTCAAGATCCAGCTATAACACTCCTAGGCATATATCCAAAGTATGCTCATGTATAAAGCAAGGACATTTACTCAACCATGTTCATAATAGCCAGAATTTGGAAACAACCTAGATGTCCCTCAATTGAGTAATAGATACAGAAATTGTGTTACATTTACACAATGGAATACTACTCAATTATTAAAAATAACAAAATCATGAAATTTAGAGGTAAATGGTGGAAATTAGAAAAGATTATCTTGAATGAGGTAGCCCAGAAACAGAAAGACACATGGTATATAGTCACTCAGAAGTGGTTATTAGACATAAAAATATAGGATAAACATACTAAAATCTATACTCCTAAAGAAGCTAAACAACAAGAAAGACCCTAGGGAAGATGTCCAACCCTGATTCAGGAAGGCAAATGTGACAGACATTGGAATTTAAGAGAAAACAGGAAACAGAACAGGAGCCTACCACAGAGGGCCTTTGAAAGACTCTACTGATTGAAGTATCAAAGCAGAGGCTGAGAATCATAGCCAAACTTTGGGCAGAATGCAAGAAATTTTATGAAAGAAGGGGGAGACAGAAAGACTAGGATGGTACAGGAGCTCCACAAGGAGAGCAACAGCACCAATTAATTCTGGGCCCAGGGGTCCTGCAGAGACAGGTACTCCAACCAAGTATCATGCATGGATGTTGCCTAGACCCCCTGTGCAGATTGGACCCATTGGCAGCTCAGTGTCCAAGTGGGCTATCCCTCAGATAGAAGGGGAGGAGGACCTCCCCTATCAGTGGACTGGGGGAGGGGCATAGGGGAAGAATAGGGAGGGAAGGTGGGATCAGGCAGAGACGAGGGAGGGGGCCACAGCCGGGATAGAAATTGAATAATGGTAGTAAATGATAATTAAAAAAAAAAAAAAAAAAAAAAAAACAAAGAAAAAAGTTTCACCATATCCTAGCAAAAAAAAAAAAAAAAGTTCAGATTATATTAGGTAAAATGTTACTGGTGATTTTCTGTTAATAATGGGACTCCACGTTTATGTTATCTATTGCAAAGACTATTAATCTTTATAAGATAAAGGTGAGAAAATGTAAAATTTGTTCTACACATCCAAGAAAACGAATGAGAAAGATCAGGAAGCAGGGTTTAAAAGGAAAGATTTGGGGATCTGAGTAGGTCTTAGGACCTGCAAACATCCATGAACAATCTAAATGATATGGTAGGGGCTCCTAAAGCGATAAGATGTGGGAGACACCTTTCAGAATAAGGCTATATGTGGACACCATTGACTCGTTCATCCTGGTAATCCAGCAAATTGAGGGCAAAAAGAACTTAGGCCCTGGGACACAGCTTTTCCTCTGGAGCTTGAAGTAAGTCAATTTATCACAGGTAAAGGCTCTAAGGATGTCAACTACAGAGGCGTAGACTTGAAAGGAGGACAAGACAGTCAACAGAACTGAGCTGCTAGTGGCTTAAGCAGACTGTCAAGGACTTGAAACATCTGCCAGAATGATTTTAAAAACTGAAAATAATTACCTGTGATTTACGTATTCGACATATAATTTGTGTGCTTTCTTCCTACCATGGTTAAAAAAAAATGTTTATGCTTTTGAGAGTGAGACCTGTGCGGAAGTTACATTAGAAAGCAGATGTGCACAGAATTAAAACTGAAATTCTAACTCTCAAGGGTATGGGTTTTGAGGTCCTCTGATGGGAATGAAATTTATTTAAGTTTTTTTTAAATTATTTATTATGTATACAATGCCTTGTCTGCATGTACACCTGCATGCCAGAAGAGGGCACCAGATCTCATTATAGATGGTTATGGGCCACCATGTGGTTATCAGGATTTGAACTCAGATCTCTAGAAGAGAGGTTAAGTGCTCTTAACCTCTGAGCCATCTCTCCAGCTCCCGGGATGAAATTTATTATTAGAGCATTATTATGAAATTATTATGAAATAATAATTAAATTATTATTATTATGCTCTAATAATACCAGTTTACTTTGAGTAGATGGCTTATTCTATGAATTAGACTACTCTTAAACATCTTTAGAAACGAAGGAGTGGAAGTGTACCTGGCTTTCTGATTTTCAAGCTCAAATTCCTACTAGAATACTACCCTGCATATTCCCACCCTATAGACACTCTAAACCCAGCAACAATAGGCACAAAAAGTTAGTAATGCCTAGGATGAGATTACAAAGAAAATTACGTGAGTATACTTTACTGGTCAGTACACAAATTGGGTGACCTTTCTGGATAACAACTTGGTAATATTTTCTCAAAAAATTTTATATGCAAATTAAACTCTTTGTTTCCATATTGAACAACTAGAAATTAACCCTAAAGATTAATTAGCAATGACACATGCATGAGCCATTTGGTGCAAGGAATTGGAAGCAAAGCTTGTTCTTCAATGTAAAGGTGTTTTATTTGATACAGCAATGGAGGAAAAAAAAACTTACAGGAAAAAGGAACGTATATGCTCTGAAAAGGAAAACAGAAAACTATCAAGATGTATTAAGTGCAAAAAAGTAAGAGGCAAAATCATGTAAATATTAATTACAAATATGTGTGTAAGAAGTAGATTGACAGACACAGTGGCATGCAAATAATGTTTTACCCTGAGACAAAATTCAATGTACTTTTAGCAGTATATGCCAGAGAATTTTTTTTTCTGTGTCATTTGGACACATTAGGCCTTTAAAAGTTTCATTTTCTTCCCTAACATTTATTTTATTAGCACTTTTTTTTTTATATGGGGTCTTTTGTGTTCAAAGCTGGCTTCAAACTCAACTATGTAGCTCAAGATGACCTTGAACTTCTGATCCTCCTGCTGCCA
Source organism: Meriones unguiculatus (assembly GCF_030254825.1). Lineage (NCBI taxonomy): Eukaryota > Metazoa > Chordata > Mammalia > Rodentia > Muridae > Meriones > Meriones unguiculatus. Next base: position 122,514,450 of record NC_083369.1, read on the forward strand.
CTTCCCAAGTACTGGCATTACACGCATGTGCCAACCATGCCTGGTTGTATGAGGTGTTAGTGATCCATATCAGGGCTTTACGCATGCTAGGCAATTTCTTTACCACCTAAGCTACAACCATACGCCATTAAATTTTTATACAAACATCAAATGTATGTGTTGAAGCTCCGTAATGTTCAAGAGGAACGTGTACCGCTCATTACCTCTGATACTTCACTTCATGACCATGTCAAACTCATATCTCCCTTTTACAGGTGAGGAGCTCCAGGCTCAAGCTGTAAAATCTCTTAAGGTTGGACAGCTAGATGGCTGCAGAGCTACAGTTTGAATACACCCTTTAGAGCACCGATTCTCTGCCAGGCCAAACCCTTTAAAATTGTCTTTATACCCTCTCTGCCTATTGAGCGTATGATAGTGAACAACTGGATTCTCATCAGAGAATGCACAGGAAATACTTTTCTAAGTATAAAGCCATTAGGGAAGAAGGTTGGGGTTTGTTTAAATTAGACGGACAAATCCCTAAATGGTTGGGAGATTGCTCTTTGATGAAGATATTAACACTCTTATTTAGTTCCTCCTTTCAAAACATTATAAATGTTAGGGCCAGCAACATAGCTTAGTGGATAAGTACATTTGCTGCCAAGACCTAGTATCCTGAGTTTGATCTCAAGAATCCAAGATGGAAGAAGAGACCAATTTTCCTAAGTGTTGTTCTCTAATCTCCACTCACACGCACATATCATACATGCACATACACAATAATAATAATGATATGTATTTCAAACTAACATTTAAAAATGTTCTCTTGAGCCTATAAACTGTATAGTATTCCATTTTTAAACATACGCAGTTCTTGACAATTATCTGAAATAAATTGGAATTGAAGTTACCTCCAAGTTTAATTCCCTAATGAGTGGTGTTATTAATGAACAAGCTCCCTTCTTGACAAGATATCAAAGTATCATCAGGCTGGGTATAACAGTCATCTGTTCTGTAGTGATTATTAGGACTCTACTGCATGGAAGAGTGTCTTTTGCTCTAAGTAAAAGTAAAGAACTTTCTCCTCAAGGAGGCTAAAACAGAGATATTAAAGTTGCCAACAGGTAAGATGGCCTCAAAACTGTTTTGACAGTTTAGTGAAAGAGCACGGCCTTGCTTTGATTGCTCACCGATGGCTGGATCAGAAGAGGAATTTTACGTGCATGCCTGGTGGATGGCTGTGGATTCCACCAGTCTGGACACAGCCAGGTTGGGAGATGAGCAGCAGAACTCCAAATCTGCCAAAGGCATGTGAAGGGAGGTTCAACCCTCACAAGCTAAAGCTCTTCCAGCAGAGGGCAGTGCCTTGGAAATCTAGCAGGACCCAAGCTAGCTGGAGCCAGAACTGGACAGAACTTCATTAGAGAGGCTGCACCCACCACCTTATTAAGACTGAGGAGAAAATTGAACTAAACTGTCCCTTGACTACTGTAAGTGACATTGGGAATTCTGATCAGGGACAGTGGGATTTCACACTTCTGTGATTCGCCTATTTTCTAGGCCCAACACTTTGGATTGGGTGATACATCTCTTTATCCAGCTTGGTCATTAGGGCTTGTAAGTAGGGAAATGTGGAGGCAGTTCAACTAGACTGGCAGTGATTCTGGCAGGTTTCTGAGAGTGCTAGAGTAAAGAAAGGGGTGAAAAGCCTAAAATACTGCCCAGCCTTGTGGCCCCATGGAACTCACACAACGTTTACAAATAGAAAGTTAGCAGTAACAATTTTCTCTAAAAATAAGACTTAGTTTAAAACTAGAGTTATTATTTGTTTTTTAACTTCAAGGCTATGAAAGATGGCATTTAAAACAAAGCTTCACCGTGGAACAGCCAGCTGGGCAATTCGTTACACATGCAGATAGGTGATAAAAAGATGGAATGAAATTATTCCACAGGCCTAATCATTTGCAATCAGCTTTCTTCAGTATTGGTTACCATTCCTGCTGTGTAGTGGTTGGAAAAGTTAGAACAAAACTGAATAGTCCAGTAAAAAGTCTGCTTGTAATGCTGATCCCTTTGAGCTCTGTGATTTTTTTTTTAAGAGTTTCATATTCGCTGAGAGAGGTGAGGCAGATGTGCCGATTGACAAAGTACAGTGTCATAATATGACTAAAACACCACCTTAAAAATCAGAACCCAAACCAGCTCTAAGGGTCATTTTCACACATTGCTCAGGAAAGAAATAGCAGGAAAGAGAATCAACTTCCTAAACTGTTTTATTTTCCTAGCAACTTCCAGCCTAGGGATGTTTGGTGTTCTCTCAGTTGCTAGATTGTTGGCTGGAGACTCACAACGACCAAGGATCACATCCTCAGAAAAGGCTAGTGGACACTTAAAAGCCAAGGGGACTTCGGCGGGCCAGGGGTAGAGAAAAATCAGCCAACCGCTGCTTGTTTGAAAGCAAGGGAGGTGTAGGTTTCCCCAAGCACCCTTTCTCAAGGCCATTGCCCGGACTTGTAACCCTGCGGGGCCGCCTGGCTCGCTCAGCTCGGCAGGGCGCGGCCCTAGCGCCACCCTGCTCGCCCCGAAGAAGAGGTGGGACTTTCCCCACCGGAAGTGAACGCGTACAGTCTCGGGGAATTTGGGCACCTCAGCCAGTGTGTCAGGGAAACCCTTCCGGGTTTATGCTGGGGGTGGGGGGTTGGGGGTGGTTGAGAAAAAAAAAAAAAAAAAAAAGAGGTGGGTTCGATCAGAGTCCCTGCGGCCGCCGCCGCTGCCGCCGCCGCCGGACGGCCCCCGCCCCTTTCCCGTCCGCTATCAGCAGCGACCGGGCGGCCTGGTGGCCATGGCCTTGGCTTGACTGAGCCTCTGGGGCGGCTAGGCGAGTGTGGACAGCCCGGTAAGCGGCAGCGGTGGCGGCTCAGGGGAAGGTGGCGGCTTTGGGTGCCAGCGTGGAGGTCAGGCGACTCCTAACGTGCGCGCCCTCTTCCCCTCCCCTCGTTACAGGCCAGACGACCCCCGCGGGAACCGGGGGCCCAGAGACCCCGCCCGGGCTGCAGTGAGCACAGCGGAGCCCCGAGGCCTCAGGCCGGCTTGGCGGAGCCAGCAGGAAGCAGGGTCCCCGGGCCCCTTTGTGTGCAGGGCGGGGGAGGGGTGGTGGGCAGCCCCCGGCCGCGAGGCCCCCGCCCCTTCCCGCTAGGGGTTGCGCGGCTGCTCCCCACTCTCTCTCAGCCGCTCCACGGCTCTCTCTCCTTCCCACGCCCCCCGGGCCGGCCTTGGGTTCCTATAGGAAGGGCATTACCATCCCATCCCCACCCACCCGACACTTGGCTCTTTCCCCTCCCCCTCCTGTAACTTCCTCCTCGTCCCCGGTTGGGCCCTCTGCTACTCTGCACCCTCCTCCCCAGTTCGCACTTTTCCGCGCACCTTCCACCTCGCCTTGCCGCAGCGCAGCTAGCGGGGTGTTATTTCCACCCCCCCCTTGGGTAAGGAGTTGGTGAAGGTGAGACTCATGAGGGAATACAAGGTAGTGGTGTTAGGGAGCGGAGGGGTTGGCAAATCTGCCCTCACTGTGCAGTTTGTCACTGGGACTTTCATTGAGAAATATGACCCTACCATTGAAGATTTCTACCGCAAAGAGATCGAAGTGGACTCTTCCCCTTCAGTACTGGAAATTCTGGACACCGCGGGAACTGAGCAGTTTGCCTCCATGAGAGATCTGTACATCAAAAACGGCCAAGGTTTCATCCTGGTGTATAGTTTGGTTAATCAACAGTCTTTTCAGGTAATCAAACCGAGTCTTGTAATTTCTTCGAAGGGGGTGTGGTAATCTACTTCTGATTTGCCTGAGCTATGCGTTAATGAGTGTTTCGCTTTTGAAAGTTTGGCATGGCATGGAAAAGCACTGGATTGTTTCTGTAGAGAGTGCTAAAGTAACAGACATCGACAAATATTGTAAAGTTATTTTTAAAGAAAAGAAAAGTGAAAACGAAATAGGTCAGCCTGAGTATTTTTAGCCTTATGGTATAACCCGAAGTCGCTTATTCAATTCAACAAGTATGGGTTAACGTGCTCAACAAAACATTTCATAGATAATCTCAAGTAAATGGAGCAGGGTGGAAGAAACTAAGTCCATTATCTCTTACACATAGATAAAACCTGTGTGCCTACTTTTCCTTCCTCCCCTTTTTTGTTCACTCCTAAATTCCTCAGCAGGAATCCTAAATCTCAGTGCTGTAAAAATGAGTTAAAAGACCTGTTTTCTTGGCATTTTGCTTGGGGAATGCAGCCAAAGGGAAGTTACTCGCCTAAAAGACTAGTACCTAGGATTCATAACCGACAGAAAACAAGAATGGCTCTCCTTTTATCCCGTTGATCCATATCGTTTCTGCCTTCTTAGCCTGTACTTAACAGAAAATATGTGGAACTGGGAACACGTGCTTATCCCAGTGGGGTAGCCAACCTGGATTTGGTCCAGTTGCTTCAGAAAATCCAGTCCGTCCTTCACTGGGAAACAGACTGAAGTTGGTTATTTTAAGAGATGCACTAATTGTTGCTATTTATTCCTTGAAAATAAATGACCCTATATTGACCCGTTATATTGACCTCCATTGATTTAGGAAACGGATATTTTTTTTTCTTGCATTTAAAGGTATGCACTTAATGTTGCTTACTTAAGAAATCTTAAGTGCCTTAGCCAGAGTAATGTGCTAGTTTCACATTCTTTAGGAGTTGAAGGTAAAGTACTGTGTAAGAATTTTTCCAGTAACCTAATACAATAACTTCAAGAACTTCTTTGTAAAAAGTGTAAGTAAATGAATCTAACGTACATTTTTTGATAGATTCACATCCCAAAAGAAAATACCGTAAAACCATTTCCCCCAGAAAGTACTAAGGCTATTATTTGACAGGCATTTTCTTTCCAAGGGATCTTCGAAAGATCTGTTTTTTTGTTTTTTTTATCAGCAGACTCTCCTTGCCTTTTCAAGGATGTTTCATAAGATTCCTACTGTCTCCTCCTCTGTTATAGACTCAAATATGGAATATGGAACTGTGACATTTCAGCAAAGACTCAGATTTTTTTGAGGCAGAAGTTGGTATTCTTGACTAAACTTGTTGTTCCATAAGGATACCCAGAAAAGCAGCTTAACAGTTCAGAGAAGACTGAATTGGTATATTTGACCTGTGTGTGAATGTTCTCTCTACTGTAATTACTGAAATACATGTTTATATTTAAGGCAACTCTTAAGTTAAAAACCTCAAAAAATAAGCTGTGCTGGGTCTAAACCTACAATAGTCTTATCAATAAAGTTTTCTCCAAAAATTGATGTTACTGAAAGTAGCTAATACTCTGGTTTTGGTAATTAACTATAGTTACTTAAAAGCACTGCATATGTGAAAAAAGACAGTAGGAAAGCAAACATGGGAGAAGAAATGAATGACTTTTCACCCAGGCTCCAGATGCATTGTCCTTCTAGGGACGAGGTCACTGTTACCAAAGTTGTCTGATATTACAAGTCTAAACACTTAGTATCCAATTTAAAATGAAATATTTATGTGTACGAATCTGTTTTTAAAACTCGTTTTCTAATCGTTAAAAAGTGTTTTAGGTGTGTGTGTGTGTGTGTGTGTGTGTTCGTGTGTTCCTCTTTAAAACACTTTCTCTTAAGTGCTCTTGCCAAATAATATATGCTGCAATCCTATGCTGGGATAACAGGTGTTACAAGGAATAATGACAGCTAGGCAGGTTTAGGGAGCTGGCCAAACATCTGTATGTACAAATGGATTAATCATACTTGAGGAAGTGACTCTTTTATCGAAATAGACGGAGGGTGGGGGGCAGTGGTTAAAGGAGTGTTAAAGGAGTTTTAAGGTTAGTGTGGAGCTTGTGTTTTGTATTCCTGATGTAAAAAGCAGAGCTAGTACGTGTGGAGATTATCTAGTTCTTGCTTCATAGGGGGGAAATGGCATTGTTGTCTTTATTTGGGTAAGTGAGTTTATTTTTATATAATATAGCCACCAAGAAGTGATTTTTGTGATACTGTAACATGTCAGCTATGACAATGCAAACATGTAATGTTCTTTTCTTCTGTGCTTGCTTGAATAGGATATCAAGCCAATGAGAGATCAGATTGTGAGAGTGAAGAGATATGAAAAAGTTCCACTAATCCTGGTAGGAAACAAAGTGGATCTGGAACCAGAAAGAGAGGTTATGTCTTCAGAAGGCAGAGCTCTGGCTCAAGAATGGGGCTGTCCGTTCATGGAAACATCAGCAAAAAGTAAATCAATGGTGGATGAACTTTTTGCTGAGATTGTCAGGCAAATGAACTATTCATCCCTGCCCGAGAAGCAAGATCAGTGTTGTACAACTTGTGTTGTCCAGTAAAAAAGAAAACCTCAATCATGGCCATACCGAGCAGGTTAGTTGGTGGTATTGTTTCGACCAGGTGGTCTTTTGTTTATGAAGTAGAAAATAAACGGCTGGTTCATATAAATAAACGGCACACTCATACATTTGATACCACCTTAAATGTCTGTATTTTTTAAATAATATTTTTCCTCAGCATAAAACCATTATAATTCAGTGCAGAAAACCTTTTTAAAATGCAAAGAAGCAGAACAAAGGTAAGAAATTGTGTGTCTTGCCATTCATTGATGAGACATATATTTAAGGAGTGACTTAATTTTCTTTCTCAGCTTTATTTGATAATATTTGGAAAGAATGATTCATATTACAGTGCATCTTTCCTCTGTTTTGCAGACTTAGTGTCCAAGATGCACAGGACAGCTTTTAAAAATAATTTCATAAGATGATGGTTAATTTTCTGGTGTTTTTAATACTTTTATATTCTGGGCAAGAGAGCCACTATAATTGAAACAACCAATTTTCTAATCATCCAAGTACTTGATTTAATAGAATGATTATTTAATCAAAGTTCATCTGTACTTTGTACTTGTGGAAATTGTGACCTCTGGTAATAACAAATTGCACTGTCACAAAGTACCTTCATTTCATTCAGAATACGTGATGAAATGAAAATCTGGTTAAATCATTTGTGGTGTGTCAAAAGAAACCATCCTGAGCACAGGAATCATTTCTACTCAGTGCAATAAGTCATGGAATTCAGAACAATAACAAAACTTCACACCTTATGTTAAATGATGATATGTTTTTAAATGAGCTTTTGAGAAAGAAGGTTATATATAAAAGTTTATTGAGCATTTAAGATGAGATGATTGTACACATATCTTGATCTTTTCAGTAATCGGGCAAGTAGTCTCAGAGAGTAGCACTTAGATAATAATATAAACAACCAATACCATGGGAGACTAAGAAAAACACAGTAAATGCCAGACTAGTAAGACAGTATCAGGATGAACCTGACCCTTCTGAGCCAGGGCTGACCTCCAGTCTAGGAAGCAGCTTTGCAAATGGCAAGAGTCATTTCAGATCGCAGACATGATTCCTAACCAAAGGTCTGGCTTTATTTGTGCTGCCTAGAGAAAGAACTCACTCTGCCTAATTTATCTTTTTAGACAAGGACTCTTGTCAGGTAGTGTCATCTTTAAAAATGAAGGATGACAACAGGGCTTTATTCAAAATGCTTTCACTCATCAGCCTTTACCATCTAAGATCATTGATGAAAACACATTTGTTATGTCTAGCTACATCTGTTTTATAGAATCAGTTTGGGGACTGTAGTCTAGCTTAGGTACTGCTGATAGTATCACCTATATGGTATAGTTTTGAGGTGGGAACAAGCTTACGTGGATATGTAGGTGACTGAGTCCTACATTCATGATTCCACAATTTATCTTTTAAATTGTAAACCAGCTTCAGGTTTGAACAAGTTCTGTATGGTGATCGCATCTTTACTGTTAAGTTCTGCTTCTCTCACACTGTAAGTTGAGCAGATGACATAAATACATACACTGTTTGAGTTTTGTCAAAGTTATACAAGTTAACTAAATCCCATAAATGTTTCTTCCTATCATTAATGTCGGAAAAGAGGATAAAATCAAAGTTAGTTCTCAGACACAAAGGGTCAGTTGTTACCCCTGTTGGGAACTGCATAATTTCTACAGCCATCTTTAGATAGTTTTTATTAGAAATAATATCTATATTTGTTTCATTGTGTATGCTCTCATGATCTGTTTTTTCCATTACGTACAGAGATCTATGTATACATGGGATGGATTAAAAATATCAAGTAAACTACATTTATGTCTCCTGTAGATTAACATACTAAAGTCAAAGGTTATTAATACCAGTAATTACACACTTTTATTAAGTGACTTTGTAATAATGTGTAGCTTTCTGATTGATTTTTTTTTTTGTTCTTATAAGCAGAGTAGCTGAAGGTGTGCCCCCTCCCCCAGATTTCTGAAGTATCTTTTAGAACAAATGTGCACTGTATGCAAGGTTTTTTTTTTTTTTTTTCTAACCCCAGAATCAGATGGAACTGATAGCTATGCGGGTCTGCACCCTGAGGCTAGTGGAGTTTATGGTCTTCCTTCCTCAGTTACCTGAACAAGTATGTGATGGATTGTGAGTCACAGAGCCCTGAAGGCATCAGTCCCAGATCTCAACTGATGATCAGATTTTGGCTAGTAAGGGTGTTTTAAGGAGGATTTTTCCATCCATCTTAGAAAAGAGCTTTGGGTTAAGTTAGAAATAATAGTATGTAAGACATAATGACCAAGGTTGCTGCTGACCATTGGCTCTGCTTAACTGAGAGGGGACATTATTAGCTCTAAGAATGGCTCCTGATTGTTCCTCACATTTATTTCCTAACACCCTTTAATTTGGGTCACCAGTCTGTTGCACAACACCTGCTTCAGAGTCTGGCTCCCAGGATTGCTTCTTCCCCTTTTACCCTTCCACAAGCAGTCATTTTATTGTAAATTAGGAAGTTTGGCAGATTCTTTAGACCCAGCCACCATCCTGATTCCCTTCCTGACCTTGCAGTGGCTTCTAGCAAGCTCTTAGTAGAACTGTTGTTTCACTGGGAGGGCAGCAGCCACAGTCTCAAAAGCTTAGCTTAGTGGTCCACCAACAGACAGTGTGCTGCTTGGGTATAATATTGTTGAGAAGGATGGCTGTTTTCTTAATAACATACTATAAAACAAAATCAGAGCAGTGTGCGGATTGAGAAGAAAGAGAAAGCAGAAATTCCTAGTGCACTGGGCTTGTGTTGTTGAGGAACATCAACACCATCCCTGGCGGTTTTCCAGTCGATACGATACTTTGGTCTAACCATCCACTTTCGTCAAAACATTATTTCTATAAATTACCAAATATCCCCATGGATGTAAGGTGGACGACCCCTGGTTAAGAACCACTGAGCTTAAGAAGCTTGGAGATTGTAGCATTTGTGTTTGGGCCTTGAAACATGGGTATGGTGAAGGCGATGGAAGATACAGTTAAAAAAAAATACGGGGAATTTGAAGAGACATAATAAAACCCTTAAATAGTCTATCCATTTCCCCTCCCCCCCAAAAAAGGGAGATGTACATTAAAGTTTCCCTTATGTGATAATTTGGTCTAACCTTTTGGCAAGTAGAGTTTTTAAAAATGATGTTTAATGCAGTCCTATGTTTCAGTCTAGTATTGATGAATGTTACAACAGAAAAAAAAAATTAAAAGAGGGAATGGTGTTCTTTACTGTGGCCTGAAGGACTATAAAATTTTCTAATGTTTTCCTCAGCATGTTATAGAACAGGTTCTCCCAACTAAAGTAAATGGTGCATAAGAATACCAAACACCAGGGAGCAAAATGAAAGAACAAAGATCATTATTTATGTCAGCCTCAGTTCATTATATATGTCAGCCTGAAGAAAAAGGAGATTCTTGATTCAAGGCTAGCACATCATTTCACGTGGCAACAGAATGCCTGGGATGGTAACAAAGACTCCTGGAAGGCTAACCCATGTATGAATGGGATTTTATTCTAGCTGGACTTTGTTTCTTAAATGAAGTAGGGCAGATTAGAATTTTCAAGGGTTTTTAATATAAATGTGGACAGAGAACAGTTTCTTAGTCTTTTTTTTCCTGTTTCTTTTCTACTAAATGTGATCAGCAAATGTGCAACGAAAATCCTCACAATTAAATCACAGTACATGTCATAAAATGCTGACATTTTCATATCCAAGTTAAATATTACTTGTGTGAATAGAAGCCTGGGGTAGATTTCTGTCACAGACAGTACAGTATTGTTAGGTGCATCTTTCTTTACTGCTGCCCTATTGAGCATGCCACTTTGAGTAAGGGAACAGTGCCCTAGTCATCTTTGTGTTCCAGAGAAGAGAGGAATATTTGAATCGTGGAGAAACATGCTTTGGAGCAGAAAACCAAAAGGTTCTACAGCAGACCTGGAGTGCAAAGGATGGGCAGAGCTGCTTGCCTTCCCTACTACACTTAATTCTCGCCAGGCCCCCTCTGACCCACACAAGGTTCACAGTTAGACACCTCAGAATAGATGGGTGGGGAGGTGTCTGATTAGAAAGTCTCTGTGTATCTGTTCCCTCTTTAATTGTTTCCCCTAACCTCACAATTAGGTTTTTGTTGTAGAATGAAATGTGTGTTTTACTCCATTACCTCTCTGGCTTAGAGTGAACTATCAGTAGAATTAACAAAAATTGCATCATGGGATTGGAGAACTGCTACAGAGAAAGTGTTGTAGCCTTACTATTGGAACAATTCTCCTCACAGGATTACTTCTCAGTGAGGTTGTACAGTTCACAAGATAATGTAACTAAAAAAAAAAAATGAAGTCCTCTCAGTTGTTGGCAAATGTATCCAATTAAAACCATATGTACAAATTCCTTGGATTAGTCACAGTATTAGGAATATTGCTTTCAGAAGGCACTACTCACAGTTGTAACGATTGGCTTCACACTATTACCACTGGACATGGTGACAGTATTTGAGATAGTAGAATTGAATTCATCATGTTAAACATTTGACAGTCTTAGGTCTAGGACATACAAAACATATCTTAGTCCTTCCTTTGATTCTGGGCTATTCATGCACATCATGTAAATTCATCATGTATCCCTCCTTTCCAGCATGGTTCCACCTCCATTCAAGACATTTATGACATGGAATCATCTTTTGTTGTCTGTGTTTTAATGGGAGACAATTAGTACTTTTCATGATGTAGTCTTCGATTCCAGTGCCAATAAGCTTCATGCAAATTGGATTAAAGAAATGAAACAAGATAGGTAACAACAACAAAAACCCACTACCTTTATCACATAACAGAATTACATCAATACAATTAATATTTAGCTCAAATATGAAACTTTCAAATAAAAATGTAAAGAGAATTTCATCTTTTAGGAATGTTCCTTGCTTAAATTCCCAGATTTAAAATGTCTGAAACTAGAAAAAAAAAAAGAAAGAAAGGTTGTGGCTATACATCTATATTTGCCAAGAAGATAAAAAGTATGGTAGTAAATACCATTGTGTTTAAAATTGTAACAGCTGTTTAAGCTAAAAAGCCATTTACAACTGCTAAGCCCTTCATGATCCTTTGTTATCATCCTGGGCATTCTGTTATCTCATGAAATGATGTGTTTTGTCCTGAATCAAGAATCTCCCTTTTTCTTCAGTCTGACATAAATAATGATCTTTGTTCTTTCAGGTCTGTGTTTGGTACTCTTGTGTACCAGTTTACTCTACTTGGGAGATCCTTTTTCATTTATTGAGAGAAAGTTTGAGCTATTGTTTGCTTCTATTTTCACTCTCATAATTTTATTAGAAAAATATTTAAATAAAACCAAACACTTTCATGAGAGTTTGAGTAGAAGCTGCCAGAATTAAGATTTGCTGGCTGGCTGGCAGCGTAAGTATTATCTTATGGCTTGTGGGGCAGGAAAGCAGCAAGTCACAGCTTTGCAGCAAGTGTGTCTCAGTGTGATAGCCTGAGAGTGAAAATGTGCTAATCTGACTTGGCTGCCTTTAAAGATTCTTGAGTGGTTTTCTTTTAAGTGAATGAGAGTGTTAGTAAACGGAACATTTTGCTGTCACTGGAGAGCAAGGACATTTACATTTTCCATCTTGAATATTACTAGTATGAGAGATGCTGTCCTTCTGGCTTAATGAAAGAAGTTGCTTGAGGATTTATTGCTGCAGAGAATTATAATTTATTGCTCTCTTGACAAGTGACCCTTATTTGGCATAAAGGTATGCTGTATGTTCGTATTGTTGAGTGTGACTCAAACTTTACATATATGGCTTTATTTCGCTGGAGTATTACCTTCAGACATGTGGATAGATCAAGTATTACTCAGGGTTATTTGGATAGAAAGGGATAGAAATGTAACTGTTATTTAATATAGAATATAATTAGTAAGGTGGTATGTAGCACGTAAGTACTTTGTCATTTTGATGTTAGAGTATTAAGCCATCACATTTAATGTCTTCAATATGATGTTATAATCATAACCAAAAAAATTCAAGCTCTTGTGTATTTATTTTGAAAAGTGCAAATTAGAATTTATAGTACACTGTTTCGAATTAATTGGGGGAAGTCTGATAAATTAGAGAAAAATCTAATTTATAGATAATCAAATACTGGTTTGGTTTATACTATATAAAGTTTAACTAATCTTGAAAAGTCCTTATGTATGAATGCCCTTAGTGTAGATATTAAAGAACTGGTGCTACGATCCTGGAGGTCTAAAAGTCAATAACATAATAGGGAAATGAAAGCAATTCCTGACATTTATGAAGTGCTTTCAAACATTACCTTATACAATAGAGATAGCAACTCTGTGAGGGAAGTATTTTTCTTGCTATTTTAATGATGAGGAAATTGGACTTACTCAAACTGTACCCATATTTTCATTTAACACTTAGCTTTCCACATTTAAGACTTACTTTTTACTAGACAAACTTTTTTTATGATAGTTTCTAAAGAGGAAGATTTTTGCTGTAAGTTTAGGTGGCAGTATTTCAATAATGAGTGGAAATTCTTTCAAATGGTACAGCTAATGAGAACACATTCTCTCAGGCTATTTGAACACTAATAGGAGTGTAGTTGTCAAATGAAATCAAAATTCCGTGTTTGCAGACATTGCTAGAGCTCGTGGAGATCTTACACTGAATTCACTTGGCACTCTTTCTCAGTTGTATTTCTTTTCTTTCTGGCTGTATGATAACTTTTTTTTTTAATATTCTCCATTAGATAAAAAACACAATTTCATTCCCCTGGAAACCAGTTGGTGACTCAGCACAGCTAAAGGACATAATATTTGAGTGATAAAAGTTTTCTCTCCTAGTATTAAATGGAAGGCAGGAATCTGTCAGCTGTAAGGCTTGAAACTAAGGAGTCTCTATTACAGGACAAGTTCTTATGATTGGGAGGGGAGCCCATAAAAAGAGAAGATCAGAGTAGGGCGTGTGACTTGCTGCATCTCACCCTCCAGGTTTCAGGGTCTATACTCTGAATCATACTGGATTCCGACAAAACTATACTTTGGAAAAAGTAGTATAGTAGCAAGGTAACTCATAATGAGCATTGAAGTGTACCACCATTTCCAGTTATAATAGGAACAGATCCAGTTCAAAATAGAAGCACCATTTGCCCCAGCTTCTGCATTGTAAGATTATTTGAATCAGTCCAAATGTTTTTAATATCATGTATAAGTAGGAAGCGTCATAATATTATAATGTAAATACTAACAGAGACACAGTGTGTTCTATCCAGTTCAGCCTTACTACACTGCTACTTTTTGGCGACTTTTCTGGACCTGTACAGAATATTACTTTGCTACTTAAACTAACAGAGAACATAGTAAAATTACACCCTAAGATCTCATACTAGTGACCTGCAGTACCTATCTATCTATCTGTCATCTATATGTCCATATATACCCACATATATGCATGCATACATTTGGATTTATTGCCAGTTATTTTTTAATATTCTACTGTATATTTCTAGGTTTTCATGATATGTCTTTTATCTTATTTTCAGATAAAACTCAGAGGAAATTTGCACAGATGCTGCTTTGGAGAACTTTACAACCTGGGTTGCAGAACTGAGCCTTGGTAAACCTGTCTCTATCACAGCATGTTGCCATACATCTAATGAAGTGCATAAGGTCTTTGGCCCTCAAGATCCAAGGACCTTAGCAGTAATGCTTAGCACGTTTACCATACATTTAAAATCTGTTCTTTATCAATTCATCCTTTTATAGCTTTTTAAGTTCTTATTGATGGCTAATATGAAAGGGTTAATTTTAATATGTTAGTTGATTTCTTTAATCAGTTTCTCAACTTGTATTTATTACTCAAACTCAGTATTACCTACTCAATGCCTTTTAAAAGAAAGATATAATGGAGAAAAATTGAGCCTTAAACAAATGGTTACTTCTGTATATTACCTCGTACCAATGCTTCATCCTGTTTGTAAAATCTTTCTCCTTTAACTGGTTGGTTAATACTTTGAGACTTTGTTTACGTGTGGCAGTGTTGTTAAAAGAAATTAAAGATCACATTTTTCATGTATAGATAGAATATCCCTTTTCTTCAAGTGCAGTTTTTTTTGTAATTACCAAGTTCTGAAAGTTACAGGTGATATTGGAAATTGACTGTACAGCATTTACTTGAAGAGTTAGGCATTTGATTCCATTAGGCCTTCACATGTGTTAATCTCATATACAGCATTGAATTGCAGCAGTAATATTTTCCTTTCTGTGAAGTTCTAAACTTAGTTATGACCTACTTAGCAATGCCTTTGAAAAGGGATATTGTGTCCATGGTAAATCAATTGTATACCTAAACAGAGATAACTCAGCTTTGCCTATCAGGCTTGTCATTGACATCTGGTAGACTTCTGCACATGTAAAACTGAATTCAAATATAACCATGTACACTTTCTAGTTCTTAATATTTGTCTTTCCTAATAATAGTTTAAAGCAATATTTGTTAATGTTTTCTTGCACTATCACAACTGCTTTTTAGTTATTTTTTTCAAGATGCATGTTTGTAGTAGACACAAAACTCTGTGTAATAGGAGAGAGAATAGCGCCAAGTTTCTGGCTGTTTTTTTTTTATTATTATTTTTGCAAATGTGCTTTCTAATAGCCATTGCCTTCCATGTTGTTTACCTAATCAGCACATTTTGTCTGAATACTTGAACATTTTACCAATAACGCAGGTATAGAAACAGAAAAAAAAATCTTTACAAAGAGTAACCTTTTCGTTCAGTTTTAACATCATGATGCAATTATTTTTTCAATTGTATAGTTTGACAGTATTTTGTTCTTGGGTTTTTATTTGGTTTGATTTGTATGCTTTTAATTTGCAGAAGTTAGTAACTGCAGCTCAAATACTGCACCAAAGTTCTCGATTTTAGGAGCCCAGCTTTAGTCATTTGAACATGCTTCTAAATAAAGCAAAACCAAAACTATGCTTTTGATCTATACTAATAGCTCAATAACTTTGTCAAGAAAAGCTCTACTATATGCAGTGATGGTTTGTGGAAGGGTGTGGCAATTTTAAATTTGTATTGTGTGGTGTTCAAATAAAGTGATATCTACATTCATGTGATTTATTGGTCAGCATGGCCATTAATTAATGAGTAGAAAATGATTAAACTTTGATTTCTTTTTTTTAAATCGTGTTGTATTTGATTCCTGACCAGATTCCCCCAAAGTGAGCTCTTGTTCTTAAATTTGGGGTTTGATGGTGAGAGCATAAGGGTACAGGCAACTGAAACAATTGTTCCTTATTTACAAACTGCTTGAAATTAATACTTAATTTGAGTTTGCACTTTAAAACCAAACACTCATTTCAGAGTACCTTAAGTGGTTGTGGGTCACCATTATTAGCTCTGTGAAATTCTAAAGGAATCAAATAATTCATGATGGCTTCAGTATTCTGCAGATTGATTTTTTTATACAGTGAATGTGTCCTATGGCTATTCTTCCCTGCTTCCCTTCTTTGCCTTCCTCACCTCTATCATGGTGTTCATTGTCATTGACCTCAGCAGCAGATTTCACTTGGCTTCACTTAGGATCACAGGAATCAGGGGAAAGTGATTTTAAAGGTGGTTTCTCCAGCACATTTTTAAAAAAGGGACCAAAAGTTATTTTAGCTTCCTCAATAGAGTGCATGTTGCTTATTAGGATAAGAAATGAATATTAAATGCAATATATGTCTTGTCTTTATTATGGCATCTGTTTAGGAATTGTTCAAATCACTGCAGTAGGGCTCTGCAAATAAAATCATGTAACCTATTATCATGGATCTAATGTACTGTAACTTTATCAGTGAACAGTAAAATCTCGAAAAGCAAGTACAAACATTGAACAATTACCTATGAAGATTTGTAAAAGTAAAATTTTTCCAATAGATTTCATTCTTGTCATTTTGTAAGACAACCCTACAGTCCACCTGTTTGTAACTTTTTTAATAAAATAGATATCTGTATTACTGAGGCTTATCTTTAATTTTTTAATTATTGGTATATTTCTTCTTCTTCTTCTTCTTCTTCTTCTTCTTTTTCTTCTTTTTCTTCTTCCTTCTTCTTCTTCTTCTTCTTCTTCTTCTTCTTCTTCATCTTCTTGATTTGCAAACTTGTATTTTTTAGCAGAAAGCCATTATCCACATTATATAATACATATTTAAACAGAAATTTAAAATTCATTCACTTTTTTCTTAGTTGCTATTGTGATATTGTGAGGGGAGTATTAAAATATACCCTAAATTATAATGCTTAATCAATTGGAGTAACTCAGAAATGATAAATAATGAGTAAAAAATAATACAACTTTGTCCATATGCAGAAAGAAGGCCAAATAAAAATTTGTTGACTGGAAACTATTCTTGTATTAATAATTTCACACAGTGGTAAGTTGTGTAATTAAATTTTGATATATCAAATTAAGAAAATTCAAATACATTAAATTAAATTATCATTTTGCTTTTGGGGTGGTGTTTATTTGTTTTGTTTTACAATGCTTTGAGTTGAACCCAGAGCCTTGTACATGCTGGCCAAACTCAGCTGGATTACCACATTGTCTTATGCATCTGAAGTTTTTGCAAGTCAGATACTTCATTGTTCAACCTAGTACTTTTAATTTGAACTAAGAAGATTTTTATACCTTACTTTTAAACTTAAGATCAACTTTTAAAATTGGACAGGCCTGTGGACTCCATTTGGAAATTTGGAAGGGATTACCAGGAGTGTATACTTATGTCACAATGTATAGAAAATGTCTTGTTTTATTACTACCAATCACCTGTCTCTGTTGGACTCAAGCTGTCCAGTATATGCTGTGGTAGTTATGGTCCTCAGTCTTTCAGGATTTATCCAACTTTCTTTGCCCAAAGAAAGAATTCCTTCATCCAGTAAGGCCCACATTTCTAACCCAGTGAGTAGCAGAAAGAGAATAGGGTGGTATAAGAAAGAGCAAAGGAAAAGTAGTCAGACTAACAACAGGAATCAGAAGGGGACTATATCCCAGATCACCTTTACCTCTTCGATGAGGTTCTTAGATATCATTATTATCCAGGAATAAGATGCATCCAATCTTGATGTTCCTTCAGGACATAACTTTTGAGGGTCAAATCCAAAGCTCTAAGACTCAGGATTGAAGTAGGGATACTTTCATTTGTAGTTGAAATTAAGGTGAAGAAAAGTCATGACCAAATGCATAAAGGAAAAATCAAACGATGAAAAACTGATATTTTTGTATATGAATTCATCATCGGGTAGACTCAACTGGTTCTATTCAGGTTATAAATCATGTGGAGGTTGGAGAGTAATTAAAGGGTACTTATACCAGGGAAGAGTCCAGCCCCAGAGCATTCCACACCTTCTTCTGCTGTCTGTAGGCACCATGTATACACATATAGTCTAAATACATTCAGGCAAGCATTCAAACACATTAAGGTTTTTTTTTCTTTCTTTCTTTTTCTTTTCTTAAGAAATCTTAAAGCAAGATTTTAGAAAAAGAAATGGCAATTTTAACACAGTGTGATAGTCCACATGTAATAAAGTACTAGGGATCCAATTTAATGTGTGTGTTTATGATACTACTAAGTTTTTTTATAAGACAAAAGCTATTTTCATTAGCTATTTTTCATTGGAAAGGCAATGACTTAAATCAAGAATTTGGCAGCCATTGACCTCCAGGCAAAATCTAGGTTCTTTCGTGCCAAAAGAACTGAAGTTTGATTTAGCAGCTGCATCCAGAATCTATCCTAGAGCTGAGCTGCACCCCCATCCTGCTTTGTACTTAGAGTTTGCATGTAGAATCATATGTGCGCCTGATCCCAATCATATCCTTCTTTGGTGAAGATCCCTACTTCCATGATTTTCACATACTTCAATGGCCCAGGTGTTGGCATAATGTTCTTATGGGATGTGTATAGTTTACCCTTGTCCATTCAAATGCTGATTTCTCGGTCTCACTATCTGGTTTCAATCCAGACTTTGCATTGTGATGTTTATTCTAAGCATCCTGTGTCTCAAGTTTATGTAAATATGCCATCATTTGTTCTCTGTGTTGCCAATCAAAACAACTAGCCAATGCTGAGCAATACAGAGACATTCTGGAAAATATGGCATAAGTACATGACAAGTATAGGCACCATGTGACTGTATTAAAATACCATAAGTCCATTATAAAATTCTCTGTGACTCAAGGGACAAAATTCAAGGCCTGCTACACAGAATTAGATGAATGTCTGACACTGTAAATTTGGCCATGAACTCATGCTTGGAGAGCTCACAGGCCTCACGGTGACCCTTCTGATTTATTATTATACATCATAATAATATATATTATTCTGCTAAATAAATGGACATAGTATCAAACTTCCCTCTAAAATTGTATCTCTGCCTGTAAATTAGTGACCTCTCGGGCCTCCTCAGAGACATTTCTTTGTGCAGTGGACAGTGGTTTACATAGAAACAAGTGATTAAAGCACAGAGAATAAGGATCAATGGAGTGCTGAGCCACAAATGGGACATTTCTAGCACTACTTCTCTCCAAGGCTGGGGGGCCATCCCAGAACAGGAGGTAGAAAAATATTAAGAGCCAAAGGGAGATCAGGACCAGAACCCAAGTCTTCTGTGCATGACAGAAGTGCTGCTGTCATTAAGTCACAGCAGCTGTGGCTGTCTGAACAAACTCAAGATGGTCAAAACTGTAGTATGGAGTGGAAGGGGAAGGTTATTAAGTAGCTCTTGGCAATTTGTAGCTTCTGGAGGAGAGAAAGAGACTTTTCTTTAAGGGTGTGGCTATTTGTAGGTCAACCAATCTCCAGTGATTGTCCCTACACTCATGATTTTATGGGCAGCACAAATTGGGGTCAATGGGTTATTTTTTTTAAAGTTGGGTGGCAGGAAAGTGGGTGTAGATATGGATGGAGTTAGAGGTGTGGATGGGGAGTAAATAGCAAATGTAGTCAAAATAACTTCATCCTTACATAAAATGGTATGGAGTTCTCCAGTTTTTCTTGAAAAGAATATAATCAAGAAAGCATTTGCTGCCCATCCTTGGAATTCCCTTCCCAAAGCCTCTACCAAACTGCACTCAGTTCTTAGGCAAGGCTGAGAAAAGTGCTCACATTGAGATCCCCAAGCTGTCAAATATTTCCCTTTTAATGAGGTAACAATTTCCACTTTCCCTCTAAAGCATCAAATGATTTCCCACCTAGAGCACTATAGTCAACTCCTCTGCTTTTCCCTCATCCCTAACCCCATTTTCTCACTGTACTTGTCAACAAACTTGGGGTCATTTAACTGAACTATTCACCCCTCCACCCTTTTCTGTATCAATCAGTTTAATGAGTAATGGAGCTTCTGGAAGTAAGATTTGTGTCTCTTTTGCCTGGTGGCAGGCCATAACATTCCATCTTCATCTCCTTTCATAACAAGAGTTTTTGAGACATTTTGCTGCTTGCCCTTCAAGCAGCCTTAAGGCTGTCCTGCAAATATCAGTATATGTTCCAATGTTTGCAGTCTGTGCACTCTCCCATATAAACAGTCTCCCAGGTTCCCGTGAAAGTCCTCCAGGAAGAGGATAGTGAGGGTCTAAGTACTTCTTACTTGTGCAGCATACACCATGGAATGCCCTAGGTTTAGTTCCAAGCTTCTCTGGCTGCTGTAATGTTTAAAAGTTGGGGATGGTATGATGCGAGGATGTAAGCCTATTCCAAACTTTTCACAGGATTTAAAAATGGACAGATGAAATTATATTATCTCAAAAAATAATTTTTTTAAATATTTCAGGTGGAAACTGCAGATTTGCTGTTTGCATGAAGGAATGACAAACACAAATGGAATACCTAGTAAAAAGAAGAATTCATGATTATGTTTCTGAGTAAAATCATGGGGCACTTGATTTTTTTTTAAAAAGTGAACAGACATGAATTCCACATTGAGAAATAGAAATATCCCTGGCAGTTCAAACCCTTTATGGGAGGGGAGTACAGTTCCCTATGGTCTTTCCTTTGGACATGATATCTACTGTTAAAAAAAATTTCCAACTTTAAGTATAGGAATAGCATTCCCTAAGATCACTCTAGGCATGTTTTTAGTACGTTGTTAAGGTCCCAAAACACACTGAAGTGACAAGATTGGGATTTAAAACATATACTGGGCTCTGTATGCTAATTGTTGGCCAGTTGAGTCTAAATATGTACTTCAGTCCCTCTGGTGGCTGTGGCTCAGCCATTGCCAACTCCTGAGCCATAGACCCTTAAAATCTCCAACAGGCTAAAGAAAACAGTTACCTTCACCTAAGAATGGAAACCTGGCTCAGAAAAGTGATTTGCTTGTTGCAATAGAGTTGTTTGAGGTAGAAGCAAACTACTTTAGAAGAAAATGGACATATAAGATAATTGCCTTAGTTTACCATTCATTGTTCTTCTAAGGATACATAAAACATGGTGCTATAAGCAGAGTTGAAATGCTATATGCTATGGTCTTGTTCTGATAGAGCTTGCATTCTGGCTTGGAGACAAGCTTCCAAATAACCACCATGATGAGGCAAGGTGATACGTTCTCTAAAGATATTGGCATATGCCAGATGCCAGGGAGTCCAGAAAAAGGATTTGACCTTATTGAAGGGAGTGGGGGAGTCAAGGGAAGGTCAGTGTTATGACCAATGACATGATGATGTACACAGCAGATTTTATATGAAAGAGGTTTATTGGATGGCGATGAAGAGAGAGAGAGAGACATGATAGGGAGAAGGAAGAGGGCAAAAGGGTAAGAAGCAAGAGATAAGAGGACAAGAGAACAACAAAGTGGAGGGTTGATCCTTTTAAGGAGAAAATTAACCACTCCTGAGAGATATGGCTACCTGGCAGTCGACACATGATAACATCATAGATTGCTAGGCAACCCAGAAGCAGGCTATTGAAATACTAACATTCCTCCATTTTTCCTTAATAAAAAAAAAAAAAAAAGCTAGGGCTGCTTCTCATGTAAGGCAAGTTAAAGTATATAAATTTAGGTTCATTGGAAGCAGCTCTTCATTGCCATGCAAGGGGATAAGAGAAAAAAAATAGCAACAAAATGTCCAGATTATATGGTCAAAAAGAGGAGGGGAAGCTCCTGCCCTGGAAAGTTCAGGGTAGAGGGTTGCCAGTAGAGAGCTGCCAGCCACATAAGGCAGCAGGTAGGGACTGAGGAATGTTGGGAGAACCTGGAGTTACCTGTCTTGGGCCTGAAGCACACCATTCCAGTCTTTTGTTAATAAGTGAATAATGGGCATAGATGTTCTTCTGGCTAATTCCTGTTGGCACTGGGGGTGCTGTAGGGAGGTCAAAAGGCTGAAATGCTGGCCAAGTTCAGGAAGAACAAGCTGTTCTGATGCTGTTCAGGGTCTATGAGAACATCCATGGCTGGAAGGGAAAGTGCAGGTCCAGCTTGATGGAAGGAAGTCAGTAAGGTTAAACTAGGACACCTGTGGTAGCTTCTTTGGCACTGTCATGGATGTAAGAAACACCAGGGTCTGACAGGATACTGGAATATATACAGGCAGAAGACAAAGTTAAGTAAGTTATGGAGAAAATTTCTTTAGGTGTACATTTACAACTTTTGGAGAGCAAACAAACAGCAGTGGAAGGTTTGGATCAAAGAGACTTGAACACGGGAACCTCCATCTGACTGAAAGAACCTTCATTTACCCAATCACTAGCAATAATTAAGCTTTTGCTTTGGATCTATCATCTAAGGAAATTAAGGCCAAGTTTAGATACGGAAGTGTGTATGTAAACTTAGAGGCCCTTAAAGTGGGCACTAGATGTAGAAATCTGAAATTCTCCAGAAGACATCCCAGAGGAGAATCTGTAGGAAAGGACAAATGGACTATTCCAATTGGGGAGGTAGGAGTCAGTGACCTACGACAGGCATTCTAAATGCAAGGTTTGACTCAGTAGACTGGTACAATCTGTTCAAACAGCTGGTCAGCGTTCACCAAGGGCACAGTTGGCCATAGGAGACATGGCTTACTGAGTGCTAGGATTCTTGTAGTCAAGCTAGAGGAGGAGGGAGAGAAAGTATGTTGATAGAGGGAAAATCTTACCCAAGGGAGAAGGAGGTGCTAGATGAAGGGTTTGGACGTAAGTTGAGAGCAGTAGGAAGCATTTGTGCCAACCAAAAGTGAAGACTCACCAAATGGCTGATGTTGGGTGTACGAATGTAGCACATGGTAGTCAAGAATTGATACCAACCAGAAGGGAAGACTCACCAATCTGCTGGTATTGGATGTAGGCAAGTAGCCATCAAGTAGGCAGGAAAGGGAAATCCTCAAACCAGGGAAAGGGGAAGAATCCCACCCTCTGAGATAAGCAATAGGTAGAGAACTCACCTGGAGCCCAATTGACCTGAGAGATGGAATCAGGTGAATTCCCTGAAGCTTACAAAAATTAATTTTAATTTTACAAAGGAGATAAAACTTTAGACATGTTAGCATCACAATTGTAATCTGCACTGAAATATACATTGTAGAAATGGCAGTAGACATACACATTTGTGTTAACAGCATAAGCAATCTTTAAGATGAGCTCTGAAAAGGCAGAAGCCTTTTGTGAAATAGAAGGGTAAGTTCATTTGATCTTAACATTTAGTATGATTACACATTATGGAGATTTAAAATCTTGAGCTTGGGACTGTGGTAGTGAGTGGTATAGTGGTGGAATGTTTTTGTATTAGAGTTAGATTGAAGAATCAGAATTCTGTTGAAGGTAAAAACTCTGGACAGTCAATATAACAGTACATAGAAACGGGATGGAATATTAATCATTTTTACCTATTTAGGATACCTTAAAGCACCTTAGACCTTGCAACCTTTACAACTTGCTTTTACCAATCTTTAAACACTTTCTTAGACCCTCAAACATCTATAGCTTTTGTTTACCAACCTTAAAACATTTTTTTAGTCCCTCAAACAATCTTTTTCTTAGGCCTCTGTATCTAGTTATTTACTGTGAGACATAGGTGAGACTGTTATGAACATTTATTGTTCTTTACCTAAATAGATGGTAAAAGATTATATCTGAGACCTGTTTCTTGAGTCTGACAACAAGGCATATTGTGTCTAGGCCTGACAATAGCAACTCTAGGACTCAGACTTAATGCATGGTCTCCTGCATATGAAGAGAACTGAGAAGGCATCTGAAGTCTCCCAAGACAGAAGTTGGCAATATGTCCGTGGGGCCTGAGTATGAGTCCAAAACAGACCTACAAATTACCCTGGTTTGGGCGAGGGTGGTGGAGATCACTGAATCTAGGAGTCATTTGTCTTTTGCCAGATCAAGGAGCTGGAAAGCTGGAAGTGTCTGTGGCTCTTGTGCTGATTGAGCCTCCATGGCTCGACACAGAGGACAAGCCTGCATGGGAGCATTTTGACTTCTAGAGGCCAATCTGTGAGCAGGCAGTGTGTGGCTTGTTGAGGCAGCTGAGGGACCAGAGTCCCCTTTGGCTGCATTTGAAACAGTCACCTGATGGAATTGACTTTTGCCTATACTCTGGCGGGATGGGGCATTACAGACCTCTTCCTTTCTTTGCGGGAATGCCAACAGCCTTAGAGCAGCAGCCAAAGTCTGGAGCATAGATTGTGGTGTAGATAAGACTGTCGGGAAGCCTCCTCTCTCATTTTTACCAACTCCTGTATAGTAACTCAAGGACCATCCTCAGCTGTTTATTAAAAATGACAGTGAGACTATGTTTGCATCTGTAGGGCTGTAAATATATTTTTGGGCAAGTTAGAGTACTTGATCATCTATGAGATGACTGACTATTAAGTTGCATTTGTTAACCATCAAATATTAGGAATTTAGGTTTTGTCCCTGTTAAGTTGGAGCCTTAAAAGTCATAAATGTAGTCCATTAGAGTGAGAGCATAACAGTTTTTTGTATGACTTTCTTGTATAAAAAGTTCATAGTTTATAAAAGTTTAAGGCTATAATATAATTTAATAATATTACCATTTTTAGAAAATAAGACCAAGCATATTTTAACCTTTGATAGTGAAAATATAGCACAATGATCACGTTTTAACATAAATAAATGCTTCCAAAATTAACAGATCTTAATTTAGAGTATTGGTAAAAACTTGTACACAGTAACCCCTGACTTATGAGTTTTAAAACCAAAAATAATAGTAGAACAGTATAAAGCAATTTTAAAATTACATTTGAATTTATTATAGAAAACATATTATCAAGAAAGCTTACCGGTGAATCTTGATCTTAGTCAGACCATGGGAGGAGAAACAGCATTTATTAATTTAGGAATTGATGAAGACATAGGCAGTTAGATGTACATTTTAATTTAGCTTAATTTCAATAAAGCTTTATAACCTTGAAATTCTGTTGTCACATAAAAATTATTTTGAACCAGAGTTGAATCATATATATATGATGTTATAAAAATATAACTTTAAAGTTATATAAAAATTTATACCAATTTAATATGAGACATTTTTTAGCCAAAAAGGAGATAAAATAAGCACAGTTAGTTATGATTAAGAAAGTCTTATAAATGTAAATCCAATGAGAAAGCATACCTAACTCGTTAGATAAGAATTTACAACATTTTAAAATATATATATTTTAAGAGCAAAGTGTACAGAAATCACGAATAAACAAATTTTAAAAGCTTGGAAGCAGTGCCTTAGAGGTCAGATATATTGAGAGCCAGTTTTTAGAATGTGCGGCTTGGAATTTTGCAGGAGTTGGGGAGGGGTGAGGGCATGGCAGGGCTTCTCTATTTTAAAATCAACATGGTGTCTTGCCATGTGCGGTGTGCAACTGTGGCTGCATAGCGAGACCAAGTTGTTGCTGGTGGGAAGGCTGTTCTAGCCAGGTTTGAAACTCTCTTGTTGCGAGTGGCACAGCTTATTGGAAATCTACACAACTGAAAACCCTCCTGCAAGCCAGTCTTTCAAGGCAGTCCTACTATGGAAGCTTTAAAATCTTGCCAATTTTGGCCTGAGGAAGTGGTGCAATTTAAAGCCTTCTGTGTTTGGGCAGTGTCCCCAGCAAGTGCTTACCTAACAGCAATATTTTAAAAGCAGGCTGTGTCTGTGTATGAAGTGGCAGTGTAAGCATGTGGTCTGAGCATTTTAGTTTCCCCAAGATGATATTGGTGCAGTGAGTGTCCACCATGTCCACTGTGCTCGATGCATGGAGTACCTAGCAGGATGCCAAGTCTGAGCAGCCTTTAGCAGAGGACTAGGTGTGTGCTGTAAGGGCAAGGCAGTTGAGAGAAAGTGCAAGTTTTAAGGCATAGGTGGTTGAGTCATTGTTATGGTTGTTGCAGGCTTCATGGTCCAGTTAAAGGGATCCTGGCATGACCAGGTGCTACCAGTGAGAGACCAAAAGATAAAGTAGCAGCT
The DNA here is from genome assembly GCF_030254825.1 of Meriones unguiculatus. Classification (NCBI taxonomy): domain Eukaryota; kingdom Metazoa; phylum Chordata; class Mammalia; order Rodentia; family Muridae; genus Meriones; species Meriones unguiculatus. The sequence continues at coordinate 122,540,294 of NC_083369.1, forward strand.
TTTATTAAGACCTAAAGTAGGTATGGTAAAGAAGTTTAGTAATGCCCAGAGGGGAAGAGCCACCTCACTGCATTCTTTCCCCACCCACTAGAGATACAGTTGCTAGGAAATTGGACCCTCCCCCTAGGGAGGGACACCTGGTCTTGGTCAATGGTCACGGTCAATGGTCTGGGAACCTTCCTATAGCCAATCGATTCAAAATGTAGCATCTTGACCAATAGATGCTTGCCCGGCAGGAATTGCCCCTGCCTTGGGCATGCTGGGAGGGACCAGAATCTATAAATGACCCAACTAACCTGGGGACGGTGCGCTCAACTCCCACCGCTTCGGCGGAGGGTGTTGTGGGCCCAAGCTGCAGCTTGTAATTTACAATAAAAAGACCCTCATGTGTTTTGCAACGGAGTTGATTCCTGTAGATCTTTTGGGGGCTCGCGAAATGGGTATAACACCAGGAGAGCCCTTCCCGGCCAAACACACCAATATTAGGACCAATGAAATGATGCACCCAACAGATTTTATATGAAAGAGATTTTTTAAATGGCAATGAAGAGAGAGAGAGAAGTAGAGAGCGAGATATGGTAGTGGGAAGGGAGGGGGAGCCCTGACAAAGAAAGGGGAGCGGGCAAGAGTGTAAGAGTACAGAGAAGAAAGGGCAAGAGAGGGACAAAGTGGCAGGTTGATCCTTTTAAGGAGAAACTTAACCATGCCTGCCAGGTATGGCTACCTGGCGGGCGACACATGATGACATCATAGGTTGCTAGGCTATGTTTAGCTGCCTAAACACTAACAATTGAGGCACATAAAGACTTGCTTGTGTGAGGAGGAAGTTGAGGAGGATTGAAATTCAGCCACTTCTTTGGGTATGTATTGCAGGGATGAGGAAGAGTATACTGGCTTCACTTGACTTGGGCTACAATTGTAATTTAGGTTGAAAGAGGTAAACATGTCTATTTTGTCCTAGTCTGGTCCACATCCCTAGGCAAAGAACCAGAGAAAGAGACTAGAAATTGAGTTTGGCAGACTTTTTATTTTTCTCTACTGGGTATGTATTTTCATAGTTGCTATAGTTGTTTGAGAGGGTGTCTATGCTGTCCTTGGTTCAAGCTTTTTCTGTTTCAGTCAACTAATTATCAGGAACTACTGTGGGGAACTGCCATGTGCAGCCAGATTTGCACTGATGTGAACTGGGAGACTGACAGTTATCTTACTGGACTGAAAATAGTTGCTGGCTCTGCTTTAAGAGTGCCATTCCATGGAGTGATTGAAGACAGAACCTTGTGCCTGGAGAGGATCATAGAATTCCCTACCTGTCAAGGGTTCAACATGCCTCAGGTTAAAATTACAACACACACCTTTACTCCCACCTAGGTCTGTGGCTTCCTCATTCAGTACAAAAGTCCTACTAATACTACCATTATGTGTTAGTTGATTTCAGTTCCATGCTTAGTCCAAGAAGATAGCCCCACTGTGTACTGAAGGCAGCTAGGAAAGCAAATTCAGTGTCTAAGAGACCAGGAAAGAAAGGGAAGGGACTTTTAGGACAGAGAACAAATACTCAAGATATTAATACATAGTTATTTGCATTGAAGGGGATTAAGATCAAGGATAGAAGGGTGGAAAACAAGAATCAGCAGGGGACAGATCCTGCCAGGAGGTTTTAACCAATTTGATATGCAAGCACTCTGCAGGGAGCTTTTGACCTGGGGAAATAAGGCTGGGGTTGTATTTACATTTGTAAAAGATTAGCCTGGTTGCCTCAGAGAAAGGATTACAACAGAGTGAAAGCAGGGGTTCTGGCAGGTGAGGGGGTGTGAGAGGTGGCTCATGTTTTGAATTCCAGTATTGGAGTTAGAAATATGTCTTGTTCACAGCTAACCTAGATTCCATGAAAGACCCTGCATCCACTCTTTTCAGTAAATAGCAGAGATCAAGCAAAAGATCCTACATAGTAACAAAAATTTTTACGGCTAATGCCCACACTAAAAGCCACAACTTTCTACTTCAGTGCAGGGATGGAAAATGACTGGATTTAGAATCAATACCAAAATACACTTGGGAGTGTATGTCTACCAGGAGCATTTCCAAAGAGCTTTAACAAGAGAAGGGAGAACCACTCCAAATGCAAGAAAGCAATGTCCTGTGAGCTGGGGTTCAGAAATGAGTGAAAATAAGTAATCAAACTGAGCACTTGAACTGCCCTATTCCTTCTTTCTTATTGTGGACACATTGTGATGACCTGTCCCCCATGCCTGTTGCCATGGCACTCCATCTTGAAAACACTGTGAGCAAAAATAAGCTCTTCCAAGTTGTTTTGTGAGGAATTTTGTTACAATAAACAAAGGAACTAATACACCTTTTCAATGCTATCACCAATAATTAGACAAAGTCCCTTGAGTTCTACATCTGAAATTCATGTATTCATTCAGTAGTTATCGAATCATTCTGTACATCCAATGCTGTGTTAGAATTAAAAAAGAAAGAAAGAAAGAAAACAAGAAAGAAAGAAAGAAAACAAGAAAGAAAGAAAGAAAGAAAGAAAGAAAGAAAGAAAGAAAGAAAGAAAAAGATCCCTTTCTTGTCTCAGAGAAGCTGACTGCCTTGTGGTATACACAGGTAAGAAGTACTGCAGTAACTACTCACTTTACTGGCCAAAGAACGGCCTTTAGGCAAAAGGCTGGGGAGAGGATATTGCACAGGATAGCTTATGCAAAGACATGGGAATAGGTAGCTAACCTGATGTGTGGGCTCTCTTCCACGCAGGTTCCATTTTGAGAGAAGTAATGGAAAATAAGCTGAGAGGGATTGTTTAGGCAGCCTGCTTCTGGGTTGCCTAGCAACCTATGAGTTCATCCTGTGTCACTGGCCAGGCATGGTTAAGTTTCTCCTTACAAAGATCAACCCACCACTTTGTCACCTTCTTGCCCTCTCCCTTTCTCTTTCAGGACACCGCCTCCCTTCCCCCTATCATGTCTTGTTCTCCCTTCTCTCTCTCTCTCTTCATCTTCATCTAATAAACCTCTTTCATATAAAATCTGCTGTGCGCATCATCATTTCATTGGTCCTAACATTGGTGCATTGGCCGGGAAGGGCTTTCCTGGTCTGGTCATGCCAGGATCCCTTTAATCAGACCATGATGCCTGCAACAGATTTTTTTCTGCTCTACTTATCCCTAACAACCACTCAACCATATATGCCTTAAAACCTACACATTCTCTCAACTACCCTGCTCTTACTGCGCACACCTGTTGCTCTGCTTGCTGCTGCTCAAACTTGGTGTCCTGCACCAGGGATGTGAAGAACACTCATGCTGTGCAAAAATGAACTTGGGGAAACTAAAAACGCTCATACCACAGGCTGAAACTGCTGCTTCAGACACAGACATAGCATATTTCTAAACTGTTGCTGTTAGGTAAGCAATTGCTGGGTCCCTGCCCCCACACAGAAGGCTTTAAATTTCACTGCTACCTCAGGCCCCACAGCAAGATTTTAAGTCTCCCACAGAACGCCTGCTGTGAGAGGCTGGCTTGCAGAGGAGGGTTTTCAGTTGTGCGGGCTTCCATTCAGCAGTGCCATGCGCACGCAACAAGTTTTGAATGGGGCAGGGACAGTCATCTCACCAGCAAGTACCTGGTATTGCTAGGCCACTATGGCCACATACTGCACATGGCTAGCCGCCATGTTGGTTTTGGGATAAGGAGACTGGGACCATGGCTTTATTGCCATCTCCACTAAGAGCAAGCTCTGGTTTCACCGCCATCTTAACTTAAGGCAATCAAGGAGAGTCACATAATTGGCAGTGATCTTGGTTATAAAACAAACAAACAATAACAAACAAACAAACAAAAAAACCCGCTATGGTTTCCCTCACTGCCAGGTGCTTTTACTACTTTGTTTTTGTCCCACTGTTTCCAGAGCTGCAAAACTATTATAGGCCTTAAAAGGGTACTGCACCCCTTCTGACCTCCATCCTAAAGTAGCCTATCTGCCCCTATCCTTTCCTGCGGATGAGATTCCATCTATGAGAACTCGGCCTTACTGCTAATAAAGCACATGTACCAGGCACTGAGGTTCTTGGGTTTAGCCAGGATAAGACCATCATGAACTGTCCTGATATTTGGTTGAGGAACTACTAGCTATATGGTCCATTTCCATTTACCCTTTCTCATTCACAGGAACGGCTTCCTTGTAGTCTCTCCTCATAGGAAAACTTCTGGTTTCTACACCCATATATGCTCTACTCAAATGTGTAATATCCAGTAATACTGAGTGATCCATGAAGTAAAAAAAAAAAAAATCTCTATTTCTCTGCCTGCTATCTCATTAAATATAATCTCCAGTTGTTGTTTTTTTTTTTAATATACTCTCAAAAATAATCTTAAAATTAAACTTTAAACCTTAAGGTGACCACATGGTATAAAAAATTTTAATCATAACTAATTCTCTGATTATTTTCTCTCCTTTTAGACTAGGATAGCAACAAGCCTCACTTTAAATTGGTATGGATTTTTATAAACATTCAAAGTTACATTTTACAATATATATGATTCAACCCTGGTTCAAAGTAATTTTTAAATAATGCTAAAATTTCAAGGTTATAAATTAAGCTAATTTAAAATGTACATGTAACTGCCTATGTCTTTATCAATTCCTAAACTAATAAATGCTGTTTCTTCTGCTGGAGTCAATGCCATGGCTGCCTGCTGGTAGACTGGCCTCTGGAAGTCAAAATGCTCCCATGTAGGCTTTTCCTCTGTGTCGAGCCATGCAGGCTCAATCAGCACAATAGACACAGACACTTCCAGCTTTCCAGCTCCTTGATCTGGCAGAAGACAAATGGCTCCTAGATTCAGTGATCTCCACCACCCTTGCCCAACCCAGGGTAATTTGTAGGTCTGTTTTGGACTCATACTCAGGCCCCACGGACATATTGCCAACTTCTGTCTTGGGAGACTTCAGATGCCTTCTCAGTTCTCTTAATATGCAGAAGACCAGGCATTAAGCCTGAGTCCTAGAGTTGCTATTGTCAGGCCTAGACACAATATGCCTTGTTGCCAGACTCAAGAAACAGGTCTCAGATATGACCTTTTACCACCCCTTCAGCTAAAGTAAAATAAATGTTCTTAGCAGTCTCATCATGTCTCATGGTAAATAACTAAATACGAAAGCCTAAGAAAAATGTTGTTTGAGGGTCTACAAATGTGTTTTAAGGTTGGTAAACTCAAGTTATAGATGTTTGAGGGTCTAAGAAAGTGTTTTAAGGTTGGTAAATGCAAGTTGTAAAGGTTGCAAGTTCTAAAGTGATTTAAGGTATCCTAAATAGGTAAAAATGATTAATACTTCCTCCTGTTCCTATGCTACTGTTTTATTGACTGTCTAGAGCTTTGACCTTTATCAATAGAGCTCTGATTTTTTTTAATTTAACTCTAAAACAAAAACATTCCACTTTACCACCCACTATCATGGTTCCAAGCTAAAGATTTTAAATTTCCATAATGTGTAATCATACTAAAGGTTAAGATCAAGCGAACTTCCCCTTCTATTTCACAAAAGGCTTCTGCCCTTTCAGAGCTCATCTTAAAGATTGCTTATGCTGTTAACACAAATGTGTATGTCTACTGCCATTTCTACAATGTATATTTCAGTGCAGATTGCAATTGTGATGCTAACATGTCTAAAGTTTTATCTCCTTTGTAAAAATTAAAATTAATTCTTGTAAGCTGCAGGAAATCCACCTGAATCCATCTCTCAGGTCAACTGGGATCCATGTAAGTACTGCCCCTATTGCCTATTTCAGAGGATGGGATTCCTTCCCTTTCCTGGCTACTTGATGGCTACATGCCTACATCCAACACCAGCTGATTGGTGAGTCTTCCCTCCTAGTTAGTATCAATTTCTGGCTAACAATTGTTACATCCATACACCCAACAGCAGCCATTTGGTGAGTCTTTAACTATTGGTTGGCATAAATGCTTCCTACTGTTCTCATCAACCTACATCCAAACCCTTCATCTAGGACCTCCTTCTACCTTGGGTAAGATTTTTCCCTCTCCCAGCATGGTTTCTCTGCCTCCCCCTCTCACTCATCTAGGAAAATCCTGGCTAGGTAAACCACATCTGCTATGGGCAACTGTGTTCTTCTTCTCTGGTCAATGCTGATGAGCTGTTGGAACAGATTGTACCATACTATTCTAGTGAGTCAAAGCTTGCGCTTGGGATGCCTTGGCAGGTTACTGACGCCTACCTGCCCAATGGGAATAGTCCATTCTTCCATTCCTCCAGATTCTCCTCTGGAATGTCTTCTGGAGAATTTTAGATTTCTACACCTAGTGCCTGCTTTAAGAGCTTCTAATCTTACACACCTCTGTAACCAAACTTGACCTCAATTTCCTTAGATGACAGATCCAAAGCAAAACCTTTTTAATTACTGCCAGTGATTGGGTAATTGGAGGTTCTTTCAGGTAAATGGAAGTTCCCATGTTCAAGACTCTTTGATCCAAACATTCCAGCTCTGTTTGCTCTCCCAAAAGTTTTAAATGTACACCTAAAGACATTTTCTCCATAACCTACTTAAGTTGTCTTCTGCCTATACATATGTTCCAGTATCCTGCCAGACTCAGGTGTTTCCTATATCCACAACAACACCAAAGCAGCTCCCACAATTATTTCAGTCTGACTTCACAGACTTCCATCACACTGCACCTGCACTTTCCCTCCAAGGCATGGATGTTCTCACAGGCCCTGGCCAGCATCAAAACAGCCCATTCTTCCTGGACTTGGCCAGCATTTCAGCCTTTTGATCTCCATACAGTACCCCCAGTGTCAGCAGGAAGTAGCCAGAAGAAAATATACTCTCGTTATTCAGTTATTATTAACAAAAGTCTGGACCAGGACAAGTAGCTCCAGGTCCTTCCACCATTCCTCAGTCCCTACCTGCTGCCTTGGGTGGCCAGCAGATCTCTGCTGGCAACCCTCTATCTTGAGCTTTCTAGGGCAGGGACTTCCCCTCCTCCTCTTGACCATGTAATCTGGGCATTTTGTTGCTATTATGTTTCTCTCTCTCTCTCTCTCTCTCTCCCCCCCCCTTTGCATGACAACTAAGAGCTGCTTCCAATGAACCTAAATTTATATACTTTAACTTGCTTTACATGAGAAGCAGCCCAAGGTCTTCTTTTTTTTTTTTTATTATAGAAAAATGGAAGCCTGTTAGTATTTAGGCAGCCTGCTTTTGGGTTGCCTAGCAACCTATGATGTCATTATGTGTTGACTGCCAGGTAGCCATACCAGCATATATGGTTAAGTTTCTCCTTAGAAAAATCAACCCTCCACTTTGTTGCTGTCTTGCCCTCTTACCCTCCCATTTTTCTCTGTTGGGGCACCCCTCTCCCTTTCCCCTACCATCTCTCTCTCTCTCTCTCTCTCTCTCTCCTTCCCTCTCACTTCATCTCCATCCATTAAACCTCTTTCATATAAAATCTGTTGTGTGCATCATTTCATTGGTCCTAACATTGGTGCATTGGCCGGGAACATTAATCCTTTCCTGAGCAAATTAATCTTTTCCTTTAGGATTGTATATCAAGGAAGAACTACCTTTTATTGTTAGAAGCAGAGATAAAGACTTCCATTTCCTATGAAGGTTTTCTTGGGAGCATTAGAAACAAACATATGCATTCCCTTTGGCAAATCCATTTTTGATGTGTCTTTATTTACCACTATAAAAGTGTACTGAGAAGTAGAATGGAATCTAAGGGGAGATCACTCACCCTATAGCTGTCAGTCATTGTATAATAAGAATTCTGTACTGTCTCACACAATTGTATTCATTCTGTTGCATATTACTTCTAAATGGGTCTCATTAGGAGTCATATATATATATGTATATACCTATATATATTTATTTATGCTGTATTTAATATATGTATGTATGTATACCTATATGTATGTATGTATATAGGTATATATACCTATATATGTATACATATATATATATATTTAATATAAGTATGTATATATACATACCTATATACATGTATATATACCTATATACATACATATATTAAATACAGCATAAATAAGGGCCCTTTCTTTCTTTCTTTCTTTCTTTCTTTTTGTTTTTTTGTTTGTTTTCAGGAATTTTTTTCCTCAGTGCTGGGAAATCAATGGAACCAATTTCTTTTATGAGAGACGGTCTCTTCTACACAACTACACCCCCAAGGCAAAGCACCCTTTCTTAATTCAAACAGGAAGACTCACAGGAGTCGTGTACATTGAGAGTGATATACATGTGACATGAAAACAGAAGGATGATTTAGGGAAAGAAGGGGACCAGTAAGTATGGAGGAGGTCATAAGGACAAAGTATAACAACTATAAAAATACCATACTGAAAAACTACTAGTTTGTATGAAAATGTAAGGTTAATTTCAGCGGCCCTGGAAAGATGGTTCAGCAGTCACAAATGGTTGCTGCTCTTGCAGAGGAGTCAAGTTTGGATCCCAGCACCCATGCTTGATATTTTCCAAACACATTAACTCCAGGTCTAGGATCTGGAACTCTCCTCTAAACTCGAAGAACACTTGTACTCATGTGTACATACCCCCTCATAGATATGTACATATATACAGTCATAATTTAAAACAATCAAAACAAATGTTAAAAATTTAATTTTAGGGCCAGTGAGATGGTCCACTGGGTAAAGGCACTTGATGCTGAACTTCCTGAGTCCAGTACCCAGTTCTCACATGGCAGAAGAAGAGAACTGACTCCCAAGGTCTGTCTTCTGACCTCCAAATATGCACAGTGGAACTCACACACAAATACACTCTCACACATGAATGAATAGATGAATAAATAATTTTTTATTAATTTTTTTAAAGCTAGTGAGATGGCTCATCAGATAAAGGCACCTGCCACCAAGTTTGATAACCTGAATTTGATCCCTGGAACCTTAGAGCCATGGCTTCTAAACACTATCCCTTCTATATACCTGTGTATGCATGTATGTAGGGTATACATGCATATTACATATACATGTGCATATATATGCTTTAGGTTCTTCATACAAGAGAAAAGTTCTATATCTGACTTACTTTGCATAATGTGATGATCTCCAATTAATTTTTTCTATAAATGCCTTTTTTTTTGAAAAATAAAACTCCATTGTGACATGCAGGCATGGTGGTACATGCCTGTAATCCTAGCACTCAGGGAGGCAGAGGCAGGAGGATCACTGAGAGTTGGAGGCCAGCATGGTCTACAGAGTGAGTCCAGAACAGCCAAGGCTACACAGAGAAACCCTGTCTCAAAAAACAAACAACAATAACAACAAAAACCTCCATTGTGTATATCTATCACACTTTCTTTACCATTTCATATATTGATGGACATTTAGGCTGGCCATATATTGGCTATTATGGATAGTTCAAGAATAAGTGAATGTGCAACTATTTTTGTGTATGCTGATCACATTCCTTCAGGTATAGTCCCAGAACTGGGAGTGTTGGTTCAATTTTAGCCCTTTAAATAACTCCTATACTAATTTCTATAGTAGTCATACTTGTCTACTTTTCCACCAACAATGCCCTTGTCTCCCCACATCCTTGCTAGTTTTTGCTGTTTGCTTTTTTATGATAACCTTCTGATATTAGTAGCTGGAGTATTCATGTAGTTTTGATTTGTATGAAAATGTTTTTGATATAATGTTAAGTGAAAATCACCCAACAATATTAGATAGAGTAGCATAGTCCTAAAACATTTATTTAGATATGTATGTGTATGCACATGAAAATATTTTGAAATATTAGTAAATATATAGAAATAGTGGGACTGTGACCAGTTTTTTATTTCCTTCTTTGTGAATTTTATATATACTTCAGGCTAGCTAACACTCATTGAGTTTTTTTACACACATTTAAAATTTGTTTTCAAGTATGTATATTCATGTGCCTGTATATATGTGCATGTGAGTGCAGGTACCTGGGGAGTCCAGAGGAGTATGTTGTATCCTCTGGAACTAGATGTACAGGTGATTGTGAGCCATCTGATATGGGTGCTTGGAACTGAACTCAGATCCTCTGTAAAAGCATTGCATGCTCTTAACCACCTCTTAACCATCTTTCCAGCTACTACACATTGCTTAACCAGAATAAAAGATGTCAATAAACAAGTAACAGACATGGTAGCAATAATGGAAAGCTGAGAACTCACATCTTTAAATGCACCAAGGAAGGAGAGATAACAAACTGGAAATGGCATTAGGCTTTTAACCTTGAAGTTTGCCCCTACTTTTTCCAGCAAGCTGCATTACCTCTCTTAAAATGCCACCAACTAGGGTACAAGTGGTCAAGCACTGGAGATGGTGAGTTGGGGGGGGGGAGTCATTTTTCATTCAAACTACTACAGTGAGTTATTATTATTATTATTGTTGTTATTATTATTATTGGGTGAAGCACATGCATTGAAGACAAGTGCCAAGATTGTTGATTTAAATATACTCTTCTGTTTCAGGTCAATAGCACTTTGAATCCTGTGTGCCTAAAACTGATGGGCCAGCTAATATTTCAGAAGGAGTTTTCTGCCTAACAAAAGCAACAGATATTCTGTTATTCAAGAGGAAAAACAAACAAACAAACAAACAAATGAGCTCTTTCCCTTGAAGAGCCTAGAAAGTTCTGTCTCCACATGCTGGACATGCCCCTTCTTATGAAATGTGCAGGGAAACCTTTGGTCATTTTTTTTTCATGCTTGCGCCATGCTTCGTTAGCCCTTGCCTCCTCTCTCAGCTCACTGAAAGGAGGCTCTATCATAAACATTTTTCTGGATGTTTTAGGGGAGAATCTTATATGTGCTCATGAATAAATACTGACAATTTGTTTCCACATTGCTATTGCGTTTTCTCTTTTTCCTATTCTTTGGTTCCAGCTTATATCCTCTGAGGGCTGTTGTGTGATCCAGGCATTGCTATATTTCCCAGGCATGGTTGACACTTGTATTGCATAATGTTGCATTTGGAAAATACTGTGCTTAGTCTACTGAGTGTCAGCTGCTTCTACTGGCATGTACAATACCCACTGGAGACCACAGCTACTTCTATGTTCCTGGTAATAGCTTTTTCTAGACAGGACAAAAGAGTGTTGATTATCACTAACTAACCTGTGCCCAGAAAAAAAAAATTTGCCTTGAAGCTTTGCAGCCAAAGTCAACACAGACAATTATGAAGGTTATATGATGCATAATTAAGATGTGGTTAGCTGAGAAGATAAAGAAACTGAAATCCAGCCAGTGTTGCCCTGCCATGTAGCGTAGACACAATGTTGAATCTTTCCCAGAGGAAGTGATAGTTACATGTTGACCTACCTTAAAGGTCATTGCCCTGAATAAGCTTTGGGGATACCTAGAGCAGGTATCATAGATTCCATTTAGATTAGCAGTAACTCTGCCTGTTTGATATAATGTTCAGAAACAGTCTGACCCTTTTCAAGTCACTTTATCCACTATAGTCTCCCTTAGCTCCTAGCATAGAATCTGCAACAAAGTAGGGCTGAGTATTTGTTGACTGGAAATTAGGAATGCAATAGTGGAGGCTCAAGACAGGCATGTGTATGATAGCATGTTTATGCAAAAAAAAAAAAATCCCTCTCTTCCTTTAACTACCATTTCTTTTGGGCCCATAAGACCAAGACACTGAACCCATGAGACTATATCAAGAGAGAAATTCAAGTGAAAAGCCACTATCCTCTGCTCAGCAAGGCCTCTCCCTTCCTACATTTGGCCCTTCTTTGTGGGCCAAATGTGTATACCTGCCTCTTTCTTCCCTAGGATAAAGGATCTCCCAGGAGCTTCTGAAAACTTCAATACAAATACGCTTCTGCCAGTCCTGCCTAACCTGTTTCTGGCTGTGCCTGGGCATGTGTGAATGCCAGCATTGACCCTGCTTCCTCTCTGGCATAGACCCTCCCTCCCCCAACTACACATGCACACACAGCCACATTGAATGTTTTCCTACCCAGAACCATATACACACACTTCTGGTCACACAGAGCTACAGTCACCCACTTCTCTATTCACATACGTGCTGTCACACAGAGCTTTAGAGACAAGCAGACACATCAAGCACACACCCCCGCAGAAGCCCATGCCCAGAACATCTTTCTAACACCCTCATAATCAGATATAGTCCTTTGCCAAGGAACTTGATTTTATTGTTCACTCCGTGCTTTAGGCTAAACTCCCCGAAACTAAATTCACACAGGGCCATCAAAACATGAGGGATTCTAATCCATTTCAGTTATCCTGGGAGTGTATATATTTAAGCTTTGCCCTCTTCCCCCTCTCATAACCACCTTTTTCCCTGGCTAATATGTTCATGTATTTCCCAGGATATCTGCTTTCTGATTGCAGTTTCAGTCAGGAATTTGTGGTTAAACCTCAAATGAGGCAGACAGATGCATCCCGGCCTTGATGATAAATGAAATAAGAAAATGGCAAGACAAGGACGGTGTATAATGGGCTTACTAAAAGCCAGAAAGCACTGTTCTTCAGGTTCTGGGGGTGAACTGTTGAAAGAAGTACCACTTAAACTAGGCCTTGAAGGATGTGGGGATGTGGCTATGCCAGGCCCAAGATAGTAAATTCCGCAAGGGAAGGAGGTTCATGAAAGGACAGAGGGATAGGTATAGAAAGTGCAGTGCTTCACTTGTTTTCAGCAAGGGAACTGTGAGCATAGTAGGATTGTGGAAGGTCATGTGGCCCTGTTAAAAAGTTTGATCTTTCACTTTAGAAAACCCAAAGAGATGAAATAGGTGTTTCTTGACTGCCAGGTGAGATTTCAAACTAGAAGATGTCTCTGTGTGAAGCAGCGAAGGAATCAGAAAGTCAGAAAACAGACTTTGTCCCTAAGGAAAGGAAAGGAAGAGCTATGGAAATCTTCCATGGAAATAAACAGATACAGATACAGAACAAGAGGACTGGAGTGCTGAGAACTGTTTCATGCAAAGTGAATTAACACAGGGATTGGCCAAAGCCAGGGAGACCTGTCAGTAGCTTGTTCAGGAGCCCTGGCAGCAAGTGATGACAGAGTGGGTGAGTGCATGAAGCCAGAAAGCAAGAGAGATGATATTCCAAGGATGTGTAGGAGGCAGGTGGCAGCAAGACAAGAGTAGGGTGGGGAAAGTGGGAGACAAGATACAGGGTAGACATGTCCAGATCTAGGGAAGCACAGGAAGGCATTTGTATAAGACAGCTGAGATGACCATTGGCAGTTTTCCATGATGGTTGTGACTGCAGTGTAGAGAAGTCTGGGAAGGGGAGGAGAGAGAAAGGCAAGAAAGATGTTGTAATTATTATGCAAGACATGCTGGAGGCCTGGCCTAGATAGTGCCTATGGAAATTGGTGAAAGAGATGTTGTACAGTGGATTTTGATGGCATTTAATGGAAAATACATTATGAAAGGGAAGAACCATCCAGTCAATGTAACTGAAAGCCAGTATTTGGTTTTCTGTCATGCTTAATGAGATGGGGATGAGGGTCTCATGCCCCTCAGGAACAAAGATACTTGTTCATTACTCATAGGAAGAAAATAGACTTGTGAGGAGACTGCAACATTGCTGTCAGCCCAGAGGACATTGACTGAACGTCCATTGAGATAATGCTTCTCCTCATTCCCTCCATTGCTTACATCACTGCTTCCCCAGCAGAGTGAAAACTGATGCCTGCTACACTGAGCTTTAGGCTCAGAAGGAAGGCAATAATGAAGAAACTCTATACACACTTTCATTTGCTTTCTATACCCAAACCCCTTCCCAAGCTTATGAGAAATGAGTTATTGTCCACAATGGAAAAATGAGGCACAGCAGACCTCTGCTGGGTCACCTGATGGCCTGGTCATCTGATTCAGAGAGGGTCATTCCAAGTGCATGCTCTAGGAACTTGATCAGTGGCTCTACTACTCAGCTGCATTCTCTAGTCATGTGGTGAGTGGTCACTTTTTTAAAATGTTTTGATTGAGATAGGATTCACGCAATACAATTTTCACATTCATACTGTCGAATTTCAGGGCACTCCTATATTCACAGATCAATGCAGCCATCACCACAGTCCGTGTCAGAGCGTTTCATCTACAAAGGAATATTAACGAGTTCTCACTACACTATCAACACCCCTCCAGTCCCACTCACAGCACTCACTCACTGATTAAATTCTTTACAGCCAGGAACGAACACAAAGCCTGAAGTGCCTCAGTACCCATTCACCAACTAAACTATCTCTCCCAGGGACACAAGATTCTAGGAAAAGAAGGTCTGACTAGAATGTTCAAAACTTGGAGCTCTCTTTATGATCTTCACAACCAGAAACCAAGATTACAAATGCCAGGTTAGATTGTCAGTGTCCTCCAAAGGGATTCCTTCCATGCATTGTCAAATTTCTTAGAGTGATGCCACCAACAGTTTCTTTTCCAGAATCCGGCCAGACCCTGGGTCTTAAAGAGTTTCTTATGCAAAGGTAAAGCTTCAAGGTAGACAGGAAGTTAACAGGCAGAGAAAACCAAGTGGAGACACAATGCAACTTGGGTTTTGGCAAAATGTGTAGGGAGGAAAATTGGCAGGAAAGAGTGTTTGCTTCTCATAGGCCCTCTTGTGCCCTCGGGCAGTTCCTCCACTTTCCTGCATTGTTGGAGAGTGAGATATGTTCTCCCTCTCCTGGTAAGGGACACTGTGGGTGGAGACAGCAGGTGGGGGTGGACGGTATGAGGGAGGTCAAAAAGACACATCCTAGATTTCATCATTCTATCCCAGGAGAACCCTCCCTGTATGCCTGGAGGTTTACAGCTGAGGATTCTCAGAATATTGCCAGTTGTGTCTTGACAGCAAAAACACATTGAATCTAATGCTAATTATGAATTCTCCATTCACTTCATATTGTTTCCAGGCATTTTCTATGGTGACTGGTCTTCTCAACGTTTTGTTTTTGTTTTTGTTTTTTTAACTGTCACACCTTTGAAATTGTAGCCATTGAATTTTCAACATGTGGACTGTAGTTCAGATGTGAACAAAATGAATTTGTATATACACATTACAATTTAACTTTGAAAATGCATTGGAGATATTATATTCTCCAGTTAGATTTGGGGAAGCAATGGTGGTTAGATGATTTGTCTAGATATGTACTACTGGTTTGTAGCAGAGAAAGTACTAGAACTGAAGATGGGCTCTTCCTGCAATTAATGTCCATGCTACTCTGAGATGCATCTGTCTTATTGTTAAATTTATTTTCAAATGTCTCCAGCTGTAACTATTAACAAGGGTAAAGAGTAAAACATATTAGCAAAACTTAGAAACCTGTCCACCTAAAAAAAAAAAAAAATTGCTTTGAAACTAGTAGTAACTGTTCACAAAACCTATCTTTGAAAATTTTTTATTATTGTTAGAGAAGTTCTTACATGCTTACAATTTATTTTTATCATATCTGCCTCCAGCTCCTCACTTAGATCCTCATTTAAAGAGAATCAACCACATTTATGTCCAATTAAAAAAATTACCCATGAGTCCAATTAGGGAAGCCCATGTGCACATGGATGTAGGATCATCCACTGTAGCATGGTCAACCTATAGGTGGCCACAACCATAAAGAAAATTGATTCACCCTCCTCAAGGAGCCAGTAGTTCCTCAACTAACTGTGGGACTCCATTCTGGATGTTTTAACTGGCTTAATCTTGTACAGGTCTTATGCAGGTAACAAAAGCTTCTGGGAGTTTATGGGTACAATGACCATGCCATGTCTAAAAGATAGCATTTCTCAACAGCTCCTTAATGGTACTTAAGCACTAAGGGCTGAGCACTCACAGTCATTTATTCTAAATATTTTAAACAGCTTTGAGTCACTTTATTATTTATTTATTTATTTATTTATGTATTTATTTATTTATTTATTTTGGGTTTTTTAGGGTTTCTCTGTGTAGCCTTAGCTGTCTTAGACTCACTCTGTACACCATGCTGGCCTCCACACAGGCCTCAAACTCACAACAATCTGACTGCCTCTGCCTCCCTGTGTGTTGAGATTATAGGTGTGAGCCACCATGCCCAGCTGAGTTACTTTATTAATTGTTGCCTGTTGCAAAAAAAAAGGAAACAACCTCTCTGATTAGAGTTGAGAATAGCACAAATCTGGGTATGAATGTGAATATTTAGAAGACAGTTTTACAACATGACCATTTAGTGAAGCAATAGTAGATTCATCCCTAGGGCCTATGATCTGTCCAGCCATGGGATCTTGATCAAGTTCATAGTACCAAGAACAAATTTCTTCCTTGGAACAGCCCTCAAACCATAAAGCAGTTGGTCTCTGTCAGAATTGTCATGATCCTAGTACACCAGTGGACACATGCTGACTGGAGGGTCAGTGTTGTAGCATGCACGACCCAGTGCTTGGTAAGACCAGTGGTACTTTCCTCCCCCAGTGGCCTACATACCACCTTCTAGCACTTTGAAATCTATCCAGCAGGGAGAAAGTTTCCTAGTCAGCTCCATGTTTTCTTCAAGTCTTGCAACCAACATGTATACCATCTAGTTTTGGTTGGCAGCCAAGAGGCAATAGTAATAACCTTGATTTTTTTAGGGGCATTGAGGGGTTCCCTGACCAATAACTTTTAAGGATATATCCCATGTCTGGGATTTGTTGTATTATCCCTTGTCTTCTGGCATCATGAGTGCTCCCTCCACCACAGAGCACTTTTGTTCAAACTCCATTTTTAACTTTTTATTTTAAATTCATTACAAACTAGTGGGTTTCCATTGCACTTTTTCATAAATCCTTAGTTTCGGTTAATCCAGAACTTACTTTCTTCCATCTCCATATCCCAGTGCCCACTTAAACCTTTATTCCCCAGTATCACTCCTTTTATATAATATGTTCTACTGTCTTTTCTCCCAATAAGGTCACTTCCCCTACCCTTCTCGTGGACACTTTCTGTCTTCCTGATTTTTACACATATCCAAGTTCAACATACAAATCTAAAAATTTGAAGCTAGGGTCAACACATGGAAAAGAGCATATGATGTTTATCTTTCTAAGCCAGGTTATCACAGTCTATTTTCCAGTCCAATCCATTTTTCTGAAAATGTTAAAATTGTATTCATCTTTAGAATTGAAGAAATTGTTATTGTGTATATGTATCACATTTTCATTGTCTATTCATCAGTTGATAGACATTCAGGGTGATGATTCTATTTTATAGTTATTGTAATAGAGAAGCAATGAAGATGGATGTGCAAGTATCTCTAGAATTAAGATACAGAGTCCTTTGGATATATGCCCAGGAATATCTAGATCACATGATAGTGGCTATTCTAATTTACAGTCCCAACCACACTGGAATAAAGTTCTCCTTTACTGACATCTTTGCCAACATTTATTGTAGTCTTATATTACTGATAATAGCTATCCTGTTTAGGATAAAGAGGCTAATGATGTTGAATAGTTGTTTTTAATGCTTATTAGATGCTTGTATCTCTTCTTTTCAGAACACTCTGTTCAGGTACATAGACTATTTTTTTATTTAACTTTTTTAATTTTTTATTAATTACACTTTATTTACTTTGTATCCCCCCATAAGCCCCTCCCTCCTCCCCTCCAGATCCCACTCTCCCTCCCCTTTCTTCACGAATGCCCCTCCCCAAGTCCACTGATAGGGGAAGTCCTCTTCTCCTTCCTTCTGATCTTAGTCTATCAGATTACATCAGGAGTGGCTGCATTGTCATCTTGTGTGGCCTGGTAAGGCTGCTCCCTCCTTAGGGGGAGGTGATAACACAGGGAACTTCCCAGAGACTCATATTCCAACCAAGGACTAATCATAGAGATAACCTAGAACCCCTTCACAGATGTAACACATGACAGTTCAGTGTCCAAGTGGGTTACATAGTAATGGGAAGAGGGACTGCCTCTGACATAATCTGATTGGCCTGCATAGACTATTTTTGATCGGGTTGTCTCCTTGGTGTTTAGTTTCTTAAGTGCATTGTATATTTTAGGTACTAATCCTCAGTTGGACATATAGCAGAAAAGATATTTCTCCCATTCTGAAGGCTTCCTATTCACATAAATGCTAGTTTTCTTTATTTTATGGAGGCATTTTGATTTCAAGAGAATTTGTTGGTCAGTTATTGGATTTCTATTTAGGAAGTCCTCACCTATCTTAAAGTGCACTCCATAGTTTTTTTTTTTTCTCCAGCACTTTCAGAGTTTTGTCCTTATGTTGAGATCCTTGATCCATCTTAAGTGAATTTTGTTCAAGATGAGAGATAAGAATCTAGTTCCAAAAAAGAAAAAGAATCTAGTTCCATTCTTCCATATGCAGGTTAGTTTTCCCAACACCATTTGGTGGAGATGCTGTCTTTTCTCCATATTTTTTTTTTTTGGTATCTTTCTTACAAATCAGATGGCTATGTATAGCCATTTAATGGGATTTTCTACTCTATTCCATTGATGCATGTGTCTGGTTTAGGCCAGTACCATGCTGGTTTTATAATTTGAACTCTGTAGTATAACTTATATATAGGAATGGTGATATCTATATAAGTACTTTTAATTATTTAGGATTTTTGGCTAGCCTGTGTGTGTGTGTGTGTGTGTGTGTTTCATTATAGAATTTGAGGGATTTTTTTCAATTTAAATGAAGAATGACATTTTATGGGGATTTTATTGATCTAGTAAATTGGTTTTGGTAGGCTGGCCATTTTTACAATATTAATATTACCAATCCATGTGCATAAGAGGTCTTCCCATCTTCTCTTACCTTCTTCAATTTCTTTCTGCAGTGCCTTAAGCTTTTATCTCCTTGATTAGATTAATAACAAAATATTTTGAACTTTTTGGGCTATTGTGAATGGGATTGTTTCCCTGATTTATTTCTTGTATTGGCATTAGTGTATATAAAGGCCACTGATATTTGTATGTTAATTTTGTGTGTTATTATAAATTCTTTTAATCTATTTCTATCATGGGAAATTTTGTTTTCTTCCATTGTGACAGATATCTTTGCTGGGTATAATACTCTAACTCAGTAGTTATTTATCTGTCAGAACTTTATTCCAAACCCTTCTGGCTTTAAAATTTTTATCTGAATAATCTGGCATGATTTTGATGGGCCTGCCTTTAAATGTATTTGGTCTTTTCCTCTCTCTAATTTTAAAATACTTTCCTCATTCTGTATATTTATCTTTAAATTATAATATCATGAAGGAGATTCTTTTCTGATATTGCCTGTTTGGTGTTCTAAACACTCTTTTTCTGGATAGTTATTTGTTTTTCTAGGGCTGGAACATTTTGTTATTATTCCTTCGTATTCTGTGTCCTTAGGATGAAATTCTCCTACTTTTATTTCCGTAATGCATAGATTTGTTCTTTTCAGAGTATCATATGTACCTTAGAATACTCTTAGTATCTTTTTTAAATTCTTTATTAATTACACTTTATTCACATTAGTATCTTTTTATATGTTTTCCAAGCTCCGATATTCTGTTTCCTTTCTGATAAATTCTATTGCTAAGACTTTGCATTGAGATTTTTGTTTTACTTATACTCTTTATTTCAGGTTTTTTTTTTCTTCAGTATTTCTAGCCTTTTGCTAAAGTCCTCTTTCATGTTATCCATAACCATCCTTGCTTCATTCAGTTTGTATCTTTGAACATACTTATAATCATATATTCGAGTTCTCTAGTATTTCATCTAACACAATATCATTAGACGATATTACTTAGGGTTAATAAGTTTTTAGGAGTTACTTTGTCTTGGCTTTTCGTGTTTCTTATGCTACTTCTTTGGGATTTATACTTCTGGTGTTATTTCAGTTTTTGGTTTATTTTTTATCAGCTGTATTATTTCAGTTGAGGTATTTGCAATGTTCTAGTAGGATCTGGATGTAATAGAATTGATTGTAGAGTTTAAAATATTATTCCTAAATCCAGAGCTCAGAGTACCTAGTATAAGCTGTATATAATTCCCTGAATAGAATAGCAACTGGGAGAGGAACAATAGCTGTCTGATATTACCTTTATAAAATTATCAGACCAGCTAACTAAAACTGGTAGTCCATTTTATTTTGATAACTGTTGGAAAATAAACATCCAAAGATATTCTCTTATTTACTTTTCTATTTTATGATAAGACGTGGCCAAAGAAAATTCTGGAAGAAAGTGTATAATTTGGGATTATGGTTTCAGAGCTTTAGAGTTTATGATTCAAAGGAACAACTGAGAACTTACATTTTGATCATCAAACATGAGGCAGAAAGAACCATACACTGGGAATGCCATGTATCATTTGAAACTTCACTGCCTTCAACAAGTTCATGCCTCATAATCATTTCCAAACAGTTCCATCACCTAGGGAACAAGTATTCAAATATATGAGCCTATGAGGTTATTCTTATACAAACCACCACAGGATAGTATGGGGTACCCTCAAATTTTAGTTAATAAGGTTAGGAGTAGGAGGAAAGTATGGTCGGTAAGGATAAGGATTAAGTATTAGATGCACTTTAAAATGAAAAAAAAAATGAGGTGTGTAAAGAAGCTGGGAGAGGAAAGTTGGGATACTACCAGGGCTCTCAGATTTTATAGACTATTAAATTTATGGAAGGTGAGAGTTAGTAAAAGAGGGAGAATAAGAATAAGAATACGAATAAGAATAAGAGAAAGAGGGAAAAATGTAGGAATGAGGGGAGTTTATGAGTTGTGCATGCAACATATAGTTAAGAATTTCTTATAACATAGCATTTGGACAAACATAGCAACTCTTAACCTGACAGAGAAATGCACAAACAAAAGAAAAACCATCATGAGATACATATTCAATAGTGTAAATTAAATAATAGAAATAAGAATGACTAGTGAGAGAGGGCTCCAGGGACAGGGACCTCTCATAGGTGATCTATTCCCAAGAGGTCATCCCTAAACACATGACCATATGAGCAATACTACATAAACTCAGCAGATTGTATTTATAAATTCGTGTGTGTGTGTGTGTGTGTGTGTCTGTGTGTGTGTAATAATAACATTTAAAGAATAAGTGCCCATGGATTTGAGGAGTGGAGAGGACAAGATAGGATGAGGAGTGAGGAGGGATGAATAATGTAAGCATAGCACTCAAATATTAAATTATCAAAACTACTCACACACACATACACACACACACACACACACAGAGAGAGAGAGAGAGAGAGAGAGAGAGTGTATTGCTGAAATGGCTGCACTGATGAAGTTTTCAGATCCCTCCAGCTTTGGTTCAACGTGGTTCAGTGTGTTGGCGGAGAGAATGGGAGCTTGTTGTCTCCTCAGCCTTTATATTCCTGGGTTCCTGACAGTGAGGAAGTAGAGTTTGGAAATCCTTTGTTGGTAGTTCCCTTGGATGCCTGCACTCTACTGTGTCCTCTTTCTGTCCCCTCAAGTCTAGTTAGTGCAAAGAGCAGCACTTTGCAGTTTTTTTTCTCCACTTCAGAAGCTTTATTATTATTAATATTTTGGCTTTAATATATGAACTTTATTCTCTTTGTTTCTGATGACTGGAGTTCAGTTTGACTTGCCTGCAAGCTTAGGCTCCCTTTGAGTCCTTCCTGCCTCAGTCAGTTTTGGGTGACTCCTAGAGTTAGAGGCGGTGGCAACACCACCTTCTTCCTTGTATGTCCTGCTAGGTCCATTTTTCTTTCTTTCTTTTTAAAAAATTTATTTTTATTAATTACAGTATATTCACTTTGTTTCCCAGATGTAGCCCCCTCCCTTGTTCTCTCCCAATCCCACCCTACTTCCCTTTTCTTCTCCTATGCCCCTCCCCCAGTCCACTGATGAGGTCTTTCTCCCCTTCCATTTAACCCTATTTTATCAGGTTTCATCAGGACTGGCTGCATTGTCTTCCTCTGTGGCCTGATAAGGCTGCTCTCTCCTCAGGGGGGAGGTGATCAGAGAGCAGGCCACTGAGTTCATGTCAGAGACAGTCCCTGTTCTCCATACTAGGGAACCCTCTTGGGCACTGAGCTGCCATAGGCTACATCTGTGCAGGGTTTCTAGGTTCTCTCCATGCATGGACCTTGTTTGGAGTCTCAGTCTCAGAAAAGAGTCCTGTTCCCAGAATTTTGGTTCTGTTGCTCTCCTTGTGGAGCTCCTGTCACCTCCAGGTCTTTCTGTTTCCCCCTTCTTTCATAAGATTCCATGCACTCTGCCCAAAGTTTGGCTATGGGTCTCAGCATCTGCTTTGATACCCTGCTGGGTAGAGTGTTTCAGAGGCCCTCAGTAGTAGGCTCCAGTCTTGTTCCCTGCTTTTTCCCTCTTCAGATGTCTCTCCCGCTTGCCTTTCTGAATGAGGATTGAGCATCTTACCCCTGGTCCTCCTTTTTGATTAGCTTCTTTAGGTGTACAAAAACCCAGTATCGCTAAAACGATCCTCTACAATAAAATATCTTCTATAGGTATCTTCAGCCTTGATCTCAAGCTGTACTATAAAGCAACAGTAATAAAAACGGCATGGTACTGGCATAGAAACTGGCTGGTGAATCAGTGGAATTGAATAGAAAACCCAGATATAAACCCACACACATATGGATACCTTATTTTTGACAAAAAGGCTAAAACCATACAATGGAAAAAAGATAGCATCTTCAACAAATGGTGCTGGTCTAACTGGATATCTACATGTAGAAAAATGCAAATAGATCCATACTTATTACTCTGCTCAAAACTAAAGTCCAAGTGGATAAAAGTTCTTAATGTAAAACCAGACACACTAAACCTCTTAGAAGAAAAAGTGAGGAAGAGCCTTGAACTCATTGGCACAAGAGACAACTTCCTGAACAGAACACAAACAGCACAGGCTCTAAGATTAACAATCAATAAATGGGACCTCATGAAAATGAAAAGCTTCTGTAAAACAAAGGACACTGTTGTCAGAACTAAACAACAGCCTACAGACTGGGAAAGGATCTTCACTATCTTATATCTGACAGAGGGCTAATATCCAGAATATATAAAGAACTAAAGAAGCTGAAAAGCAACAAATCATGTAATTCAATTAAAAAATGGGGTACAGAACTAAACAGAGAATTCTCTATAGAGGAATATAGAATGGCAGAGAAACACTTAAAGAAATGCTCAACATGCTTAGTCATCAGGGAGATTCAAATCAAAACGACCCTGAGATTTCACCTCACACCCATCAAAATGGCTAAGATCAAAAACTCAAGTGACAATACATGCTGGAGAGCATGTGGAGAAAGGGAAACCCTTCTCCATCGATGGTGGGAATGTAAACTTGTACAACCACTTTGGAAATCAATCTGGCACTTTCTCAGACAATTAGGAAAAGCGTTTCCTCAAGATCCAGCTATACCACTCCTAGGCATGTATTCAAAAGATGCTCAAGTACACAACAAGGACATTTGTTCAACCATGTTCATAGCAGATTTATTCGTAATAGCCAGAACCTGGACACTACCCAGATGTCCCTCAACAGAGGAATGGATACAGAAATTGTAGTTCATTTACACAATGGAATACTACTCAACAATTAAAAACAAGGAAACCATGAAATTTGCAGGCAAATGGTGGGATCTAGAAAAGATCATCCTGAGTGAGGTATCCCAGAAGCAGAAATACACACATGGTATATACTCACTTATAACTGGATATTAGACATATAATATAGGATAATCATACTAAAATCAGTACACCTAAAGCAGCTTTATTCTTGGCAAGCAGACCAGGGTATGGGGAGGGAATCCAGCTGGGCTATGATTCTCAGTATCTCTGCCTGCTACCCTGCAGAGCTCTCTCCTAGCTTGGGGCCCATCCTTGAACCTCAGATTATAAGCCTATTAAAAACAAGAAAAAAATGTAAGAAACAGGAAACTTTACTCATGTAAATACACATACAATAGAAGCTAAAATTCATTCATAAATGTGAGAGAACATGCACAAATTGCATTTCTGAGTCTGAGCAACTTCATTTAATATATTTTCCAGTTCCAAATGTTTGCCTGAGATTTTCCTAATTTTATTTTTCTTTTCTACTGAATAAAATTCCATTGTGAATAAATAGCACATTTTTAATTATC
Source organism: Meriones unguiculatus (assembly GCF_030254825.1). NCBI lineage: Eukaryota > Metazoa > Chordata > Mammalia > Rodentia > Muridae > Meriones > Meriones unguiculatus. The sequence continues at coordinate 122,564,386 of NC_083369.1, forward strand.
CATTGATTAGTTGCTAGACATTTATGCTCATTCTTTTCTTTTATTATTGTGGATAGACAATAGGACATGGATATATGAGTACTTCTTTCACAGTCTATGGTGTCCTTTGAGTAAATTTCCCAGAGTGGAATAGCTGGATCACATGGCAGCTCTGCATCTACCTTTTTGAGGAAACTCCATGCTGATTTCCATATCAGTGTATACTTCTACCAACTGTAAATAAGTGTTCTCCTTTCCCTATCCATGCCAGCATTTTATTGCTGTTGATTTTTGTTTGTTTGCTTGTTTGTTTATCTTAGCCATTCTAACCATTGTGAGATTGGATCTCAAAATCATTTTAACGTTCATTTCTCTAATGGCTAAAGATTTTGAAGACTTAAAAAATATTTACTAATAATTGTGTTTTTTTTTTCTTTTGAGTACTGTCTGTTATGTTCATTGACATATTTGTTAACTGGAAGTTTTAAATTTAATTTTTTTTCAATTCTTTGTATATTCTAGATATTAGTAGATTATGTGAAAATCAGCTACAAGGTATTTTCTTCCCTCTAATAAGCTTTGGTCATGAACCTAGAAATGTACCATTTGTGGGGGTGCTTTACATAGCCTGGGGTGGTAGCGGTGATGGATAATAGAAACAAATATTTCATAAAATTTAGAATATGGCCCGACAGTGGTAGCACTTGCCTTTAATCACAGCACTCAGGAGGCAGAGGCAGGCAGATCTCTGTGACTTTGAGGCCACCCTGGTCTACATAGTGTGTTCCAGGACAGCCAAGGCTACACAGAGAACCCTATCTTGAACCCCCCACCCCCAAGAAAGAGTAGAATAAGAATAGTAGGGGTAAGTTGGTACAAGTGGCAAGAAGAATATGGAGCAGGGAGAGAGTAGCCAGGAGAGGGAAGTTCACCAAAACTAAGTGTATATTAACATGCCTATTGCCTTGTATACTAATTGAAAAATAAATCACCTTGCTGGGGACATATCTCAGTTAGCAAATTGTATGCCATGCAAGCATGAGGACCCAAGTTTAATCTTCAGCACACTTGTAAAGCAACAGGCTCAGAGGTGAAGACAGAGGATCCCTTTTGTGGTGATCATGAGAAAAAAAAGTATCACCTTGACTGGATAAAGAGAAAAGTGACTCAAAATGGGGAACATTTTAACTCATGACTGACTACCTTGGACTCTTCAAATACACCTCATATCCACACTGAACTAGAATGTGGATGCATTGAAAAGAATTGTAACAAATACAATAAACAAAGAGTTAATATTGTTAATATCTAGAAACTTATACAAATATGGAAGAAAGGAAACCTTAAGAAAAGCAATTTAAGAGTAGAAAAACTACAAGAGCTAGAGGACAAGTAGGTCTACTGTGAGACTGTGAGACTGGATCTCCTAGAAATGACATGATTACCCCAACAGTTTGGCTGCCTGCTTAAACAATACCTGAACAATGACAATACCAATAGACCTGCTTAGTTGGAATGGAAAGAGCTCCTGGGGTCTCACCCCTAAAGAAAGAGCTACAAGCAACTAGTGACTACCAAGAGAGGGAGAGTCAATTTCTCCCAGGGTAGAGCCCCCTGATTGTTTATCTTTTACAAGTGGTAAGCCTTGAAGCTATATACACATAAACAACAAAAGTTAATTCAGAAAGAGAGGAAGGGAGAGAGGGAGGAAGGGGTGGAAGGAAGAAAGGAAATAAGAAAGAAGGAAGGAAAAAAGCAAAAGAAAGAAAGAGAAAAAAGCAATTGAGCTGTACACTTTTGAAAGATGTTATTCCTCCTACAGATCAGGCTGATAAAAGCCTTGTTCTTTCACAGAATCCTGTAGTCTTCTTTCATTGCCAGTTATCCTTCATAATTGTCATTAATTAAATATTTGCTGTTTCTATTTAATGTCTGTAGGCTGAAATAGGTAGTACTGTTATCAATGTCTTTTTGTGCTTGTTTTGTTCATAGCTGAATCTTTAGCATTTAATAGAGTACCTGACACATAGTTCTCAGTCAACAAATATTGGTTAATTGCATAAATGGAAGTGGGAGGAGAGGGGGGAAGTAGGAAAACAAGTAATAAGTTGGAGAGAAGGGGAGAGCAAGTGAGCTACATATTATGGGATGGGGACTGAGACTGGCAAGGAGCCAGTAGTGATGAGAGCCATCCCATCCATCCACTTATTTTAGAGTCTGACCTAAAGACATGACCTAGACTCTTATTAGAATCATTTTCAGTGCTGACACCCAGGCAGGAAAAACTGGAAGCCTGCCACCAGGGAAAGCCAAGTTGAGAACTTGGCAGGCCTACATGTAGCATCTCTCAGAACTAACATGCATCTGGAAGAGTCATGACCACAGAAGTTGCCTTTGCTCTGCAGCTCTTGGCAGTGAGGAAGATGTTGGAACTTCCCCTGGGGTGTGAGCTGTCATCGAGGTGCATGTCTCTCTTACCTTCAGAGGGGAGGTCATGACTTGGCCTTTGGAATCATGGGGGTGGTGGTGGAGACAAGCTGGAGAGAAGCACTCCAGTTAAGAAGAATAAGTTAAGTAAACACCTTCCCCTCTTATATTAAATGTTGGGACCTTTGAAGTATTTGATATTGTAGCAGATAGAACATCAAAGAAGACTGAAGTTGAAAATGCAAAAGATTCCCTGCTTATTAGGAAGGTGGATTTCACCATGAGGCCACTGAGAGCCATTGCAACGTCATTTTCCAGTGGTAGCATTTTTCCTCTGAGTGCCACTGTGGAATGCTATGGAGTGGCAAATATGCCACATGAAATGATTTAACAAGTTCTTGGTATAACAGGGTCTCTATCTAAGTTAAAGATAGTGATTTTTCAAGAGACAAGACCAGGTAAGAGGCAGATGTGAACTAGATGTGAGGAATGGGAAGGGCAGGCACATCTGGCAAATGGTGTTTTCATTGAGCTGGGAGTAAGTGAGATTTGTTTGGACAGGTTACCATGCATCACCCTGGTAGAACTTCCAGGTTGTAATCTGATACCAGCTGTGGATTTCAGAGAAGGGTCAAAGCTGTAGACAGACTTGGAAGTCATTAGCCTTTAGTGGAAACCATGATAGTAAATAAGATCACTCACAGCCTGTGGAGATTTCCAATGCTTAAAGGATGGCCACATGATGCTAAAGAAGGTAGCTCAGCTGCTCTCCTCAATCAAGGGAGGACAGAAGTTTTACACTTTGGTATGGTAAATTGTATTGACTAGCCCTGTAAAGGACTTAAAACTTAGTAGAATGCATAGATGGAGGCAACTGAGAGCTCTTTCATGGTGCAGGTTATTGATCCCACAATATCCCACATTGCTAAGTAAGTGCTTTACCACTGAGCGACACCCTCATCCTCACTAAGTGCCTTTCTGAGAATCTGAGGATTCCCTAGGAAAAGTGGGAAAGCAAATGACACCACTAAGATTCCAAAGGGGATTTCTATAATCTACAGCTATTTTTCTATAAGCACATAAAACCTTTAGAATTTGATGGTAAAATATTTTTCTTGTTTCAAAATTTAGGTCCTTCTATGGAGGTGTCAATTATAAGGAGACTCTGCTTTAGAATAAAGGCCCAAGTTGCTCATAATCAGAAATATTTATTCTTTTTGTTGTATTGCGTCCCCTAGAAGGACATATTCTAGGGTCCTAGGCCCCTAGAATATGATCTTATGTGTAAATGAGTTTGTTACAGATGAAACCAAGTCAGAATGTGGTCATAATAGACTGGGCTCCTAAAGCCAATGTAATAGTGTCCCTGTAAGAAACAAAGAGGGACACAGAGAAAGGGGATGCACAACGTGCAAACTAAGATTAGGATGGTGCAGGGTATTCAAGCCAAAGAATGTCAAAGACTAACAGCCATCATTGGAAGCCTGGCAGACATTGGGACTGAGTCTACCCAGTGTGTATATGTCTGTTGTTTTAATTCACCCATCTTCTGATACAGTTCTTCTTTCATATCCACAGTTGCATGTCCACAATTTCAACTTACTGTACAATTGAACATCTCAAAAAATAACTGCATCTGTACTGAATGGGGACGGACATTTTCTATTACGGTTATTGCCTAAATGGTGCAACATAAAGTTGTTTAAAATGCATGTCCATTGTGTTGTGATTTAGAAATTGCCTAAAGATGATGTATTTGGTGGTTTGAATCAGAAATGTTCCCCCATAGGCTTCTGTAGTTGATCACAGGGTCTCCAGTAGGTGGTGATGTTTTATGAGACCTTTAGGTAATGTGGCCTTGCTGGAGGAAGTATGTCATTGGAGTTTAAAGCCTTTCCTCACATTCAGTTAGTTTTCTTTGCTTTGTGCTTGTATTGTGATTGCTCAGCTTCCTGATCTGCTGCCTTCTTGCTGCCATGTCTCCCTTCAGTGACAGACACTCTCTTTTTTGGAATACCAAGCCTAAATAAACACTTTCCTCTGTAAGTTGCCTTGGCTATAGTGCTTTATAAGAGCAACAGAAAATTAACAAATGCAGATAATTTAGGAATATGGATATTCACACGTTATACATGAATACTGTGGTATTTTGCACAAGATACTTGAGCATTTATACAATGAGTATCCAAGGAAGATGCTGCAACAAACCTGTGAGCCCCTCGAGACCTATCATTTCTTAGAGTTCATGCCAGGACATTTCTGCAGTTGTCAAGTACAAAACAGTTGCATTGCTCTAATTCCAACCAACAGAATAAAATGTCTCAAAATGGCAACGATGAAGATCTCATTCAGATATGAACATCTGGCCACTGGCTAGAACTGACAAGCTGAGAAGTTTCAAAAGTGTTGGTGGGGTTCCAGAGATTTTAGGTAATTTTTGCTCTGTGGGTGATTTAAACTAATTCAGGTACATTTCTTACAATTTGAAAAGGAAATACAAATTTATATCTTTGATATTTAAAAAAAAAAAAACAAATCCAAATTTCCAGTCTATGCACTACTCTTGCAGAGATAATAAAAAAAATAGAAAATGATATGGAGCAGCTTGCTTTTTCCTTGACATTTTTCTTCATGAATAGATTTTATTTTTACAGCAGTTTTTGGTTTGCAGAAAATCTGAGTACAAGGTCATCCTATAAAATCACAGTATCTACTTTGCTAGTCCCTTTTTGGGCACAGTTTTCCAATTTATTCACTTATTTGTTTGTTATATTCTCAAATGTGTGTGCAGGTGTGTGAGCTTATTCTCTTGCTGAATTTGAGGCTAAATTGGTAGTTAGCAAATCCCAGCAATTCTTCTGTCCCAAACATCCCAACATAGTGCTAGATTACAAGTGCACATATGACCATGCCAGGATTTTTCACATGGCTTCTGGAAATTTGAACTCAGGGTTTCATGCTCGTGTATCAAGTGCTCTTACATGCTGAATCATCTCCCCAGCCTCCTTGTCCTGTTATTAACGTCACACATTAGTGTGGCACATGCTTTACAATTGACAATCAATATTGATTCATTATTACTAACCAGTCTTTAGTTGGCATTAGCGTTCACTTTGTGTTATACAGATCTATGAGGTTTCCGGTATACATGGTGCCATGTATCCCCCACTGCAAAATCATTAAGAATAGATTTATTGCATGGAGAAGTCCTTGTGCTTAACTCATTTATCTTCCCTCCCCTCTCTTGGGATCTCTGATAACCACCTATAATTTTTTGTCTCTATATTTTTTCCTTGTCTGGATTACCACTATGTTGGAATAGTCTGTAGAATTCTTTTTTTTAAGATTGATTTATTTATTATTTATACAGTATTCTGCCTACACAACAGAAGAGGGCACCAGATTTCATTATAGATGGTTGTAAGCCACCATGTGGTTGCTGGGAATTGAACTCAGGACCTTTGGAAGAACAGACAGTGCTCTTAACCTCTGAGCCATCTCCCCAGCACATCTATAGAGTTCTACAATTGACTTTTTTTTCACTTTTGAATATTCAAGAAAGGTATCCTTGTCTTCCTTTGGGGTTATACTCTTCTTCTCATTGCTAAGCACTGTTCTACTGTACCAGTGTGCCAAGGTTTATTACTTACCTATTAAAGGACGCTTGGATTGCTCATCAATTTTATGAGCTATAAGTAAAGGCTCTGTAAGCATTTGTCTGTGTGTTTTCATGTGAGCAAAAAGTTTCAATTCATTGGAGTAAACACCAAACAGTGTAATTACTGGATTATGTATAATACCCTGTTTAGCTGTGTCAATCGGCCGCTCTCTCAAAGCAATTGTAGCATTTTGCATTTCTACCAGCTCTGAATATTGATCCATACTCTTTTCAACACGCGAGGTTAGCAGTGTTTTGTGTTTTAGATATTCGGATAGGAGCATTTGTATCTTGTTTTAGGAAATAAGCTTTTAAGGAATGAAGAGCTTAAGGTAGAAATTGACATCTGTAATATTCTAAAGATTTCCACAGGCTACGATTTTCCTTCATAAATATGTAAAGCCTTCAGAATGTTACACGTAAGGGTTGCTTCAAAAATAAAGTTTCAGTTTGAAAAGAAATGTGCAAGAATTGTCAGAGTGGAACAATGATAGTGCCTAGAATGTTGCAGAGTTAGTCTTTGACCTGTTTTCTCTGGTCAAATGATAGCCTAAGTAGGCCTTTGCAACATCTAAATTGTGTTTTATCTTTTGTCACCCTCTCCCTACACAACACAGCCTTTTACAGATTTGAGGTGGAATTTTCCCAGTCTCTCTTCCCTTGTCTCTTTCCATGTTTTAAAATCTGTATGTTTGCTAGGCTATCAACTTGCATTCATGATTGCAACACTTAGGAGGCTGAAGCAGGAAGATCACTATGAATTTAAGGGCAGCATGAGTAAGTTCCAGGCCAAATGGTACTAAAAAATGAGACCCTACCTAAAACAAATAAAGCAAATTAATGCCACCCCCTTTAAACCAAACAACAGCAATCTGCTTTCATTTCTCTTAGAGTCCTAATGACCCTTTCCTTTATTCCACAGTCCCCCACTTCAATTCTTTCACCATGGAACATGCAATATATACTAAAGGAATTAAATCAGGCAAAAGACACAGTGTATACGGTCCTATCTATGTAATCTAAATATGCATGTTTTATAAAAACACATAGTTTACATTTTATATTAAATGCATGTTCATATACTTTATAGTTTATGTTTTCATTTCTAAAATATAAACATTCAGATCAGAAGAACAGTTTTTAATTATCAAAATTAAAATTATACTGCAGCTGGGTCTGATGATGAATGCTATGGTTTCATTATTTTGAGGGCTGAGGTGAGAGGATTGCTTTATATTTGAGGTGAGCTTGGGATTTCTAGTGAGATCCAAGACAGGCTGGCCTGCAGAGTGAGACCCTGTCACAAAATGACAATAAATAAAATTGTATTGTTCTTTCATCCTGAAAGTGTGTGACCTTCTATAAGGGTGTGCTAGACCAGCAGCCAGTTTCTTTACTTTGTAGTAGTTGACTGAGGAGCATGTGTGAAGTATGAAGCTCTTGCCTGGTTTTCTCTACGAGGAAGTAGCTATTTTCTGGCAAGCCTTGACTGCTGGTTTGATACCTCAGGTCTAATCAGAGTGAGGTTTATCGTAAGTCACAAAAGTAGTCAGGGGCTAAGAATGGAGTCTAGTTGGTGGGGTGCTAGCCTATAACATTCACAAAGTCCTGAATTGGATCCACATCTCCATATAAACTGAGCATGCCTGTGCAAGCTGGAAATTCCAACTCTCAGGAAGTGCAAACAAGAGGATGTGCATAATCTGCTACACAGAAACTTCAAGACCAACCTGGGATACTTGAGGACCTGCCTTAAAAATTAAAAAAAAAAAAATGAAGACTTTCATGGGATTGGGGAGATGTACCAATAGTTAAGAGCACATACTATTGGATGTGGAAAAGTGGGAGGGAAGAGAAAAGGACCTGGAGGTGACAGGAGCTCCACAACAGAGCCAACTAACCAGGGCGCAGTGGGGTTTGCTGAAACTGAATCACCAACCAAGGACCAGTCATGAACTAAACCTCGGCCCTGTACACAGATGTAGCAGATGGGCAGCTTAGGCTTTATGTGGGTCCTCTAGTAAGAGAAGTGGGGACTGCATTGGACAAAGACTCATTTGCCAGCTTTTAAATCACTTCCCCCTGGAGGGAATTCCTTGCCAGGCCACAGGGAAAGAGGACAGTCCTGATACAACTTGATGAACTGGGCTGGATTGAAAAGGGGAGGAGAGAAGAGAATGGGGCTAAAAAGAAAAATAAAGACAAACATGGGATATACTCACTTATATAGACCTATAAGATATGATAAACATAATGAAATCTATACACCTAAAAAAGATAATCAATTGAGCGGACATGGGGTAAGATGATCAATCCTCATTTAGAAAGACAGATGGGATGTGCATTGAACGTATGACAGGAGTCTACTGAGCGCATCTGAAAGACTCTAACTAGTAGTGTTTTCAAAGCAAAGACTCATGACCAAACCTTTGGCAGAGTACAGGGAATCATAAGAAAGAAGGGGAGTTAGTCTGATGGGGAAAGGATAGGAGCTCCACAAGGACCAAATATATCTGGGCACAGGGTCTTTTCTGAGACTGACATTCAACCAAGGACCATGTATGGATATAACCTAGAACCTCCACTCAGATGTAGCCTGTGGTAGCTCAGTAACCAATTGGTTTCTCAAAGTGAGGGGAACAGGGACTATTTCTAGCAGGAACTCAATGACTGGCTCTTTGGTCTCCCCACCCCCGAAGGGAGGAGCAGTCCTGTTAGGCCACAGAGGAGGGCTTTGCAGCCAGTCCTGAAGATACCTGATAAAACAGGATCAGATGAATGGGGAGGAGGTCCCCCCTATCAGTGGACTTGGAAAGGGGCACGGTGGAGATGAGGGAGGGAGGGAGGGACTGGGAGGGAATGAGGGATCGGGACACGGCTGGGATACAGAGTTAATAAAATGTAACTGATAAAAATAAAATAAAAAATAAAAAAAATAAAAAAAGAAAAGGGGAGGAGAGAAGAGAATGGGGCTAAAAAGAAAAATAAATAAATAAATAAATAAATAAATAAATAAATAAATAAATAGCACATACTACTTTTGCAGAGGAACCAGTTTGGTTCCCAGAACTCAGGTCATGAGACCCACAACTCAAGTGCCAGGTCTATGTTTCTGGACTCCAAGAAGACTTCTCTTATGTGCACCTCCACATACTTCCACATAATCAAAATAAAATAATCTTTTAAAATTAATTGTGCTCCTTTGAGCAGGGTTTATGTTGTGATTGCTGGAGTGTCAGCCTAGCATGCACAAAGCCCTGGGCTTCCTCCTACACCGCATTAATGTGAGCGTGATGGAAGTTACTGATAATTTAAGCAAGCTGGAAATGAAGGCCAGAGGAGCAGAGGTACAATTTCATCCTGCTGGAGGCCAGCCTGGAATCCATGAGAACTTCTATCAAAAGCAAAGGAAAATCAAACAGAGAGAGAGACAAATATAACATGTTTTCTCTCCTCTGTGGATCCTAGATGTTATATAGATATGTAAAATCGTGTATGTGTATGTGATATGAGACTAGAAGAGAAACTGCCTAAGGCAACAAGGAAGACTAATGGTGGTGTAAAAATTGGAGAAAAGGAGATATGAGAGGAGCATGCTCAAAGCATATCATATACTTTCTCAAAATGAAAGTGACCATCATGAACAATGAACATATGCAAAGTAAAAATTTGAAAATGGTGGTCTGCTTAAAACATGGGAAAAAGTAGTTAGTGAACAGGGTTCCACTTTTTTAGATTCCAAGGCTTAGCAGACACCGGAAATTTTTTCTGTCTTGAAATTCCAGGTATCTTTTCAGTAATGAAGGTTGTTTTTCTCTCTCTCAGTGTCCTCTGAGAAGATATTGTATCTTCTCAAAGACTGATTGTCTGGTTATTAGTGTCAGACTTTGAATATTCTGAAAGGATCATTGTTTGGCAAATGGGATTAAAGAAAACTTTGCAAGTTCTGTTGCTCTGATTTCCTGTGGGTCCTAGGATGGCTGGTCCTTTGGTTAGAAGTAGTCTAGGGCAGAAGTGGTTGGATTTTTAATCTGTGGGCATAGATTTTTGTCCTTAATATCTGCCACTTGTTGATTTGAAGTGTCTAAGGTCCAGTGTCGGTTATTTTCCCCCATGCTGGTCTCAAATATTTAACAAAAGCACCTCAAGGAAGGAAGGCTGTATTCTGACTCAAACCATCATGGTGGAGAAGACATGATGCTATGAGTGCCAGGCAGCTGCTCAGATTACACCAGGAAAGAGAGATTAATGTTTGTACTCAGCTTGCTTTCGCCTTTTAAGTTCTTTTATTTTATTATTCTCTCACATATTACATCCGTACCACAGCTTTTCCTCATTCCCCTACCCCCAGGGTCGCCTCCCCTCTCCCCAGATCCACCCTCTCCCACCTCCACTCTGAAAAGGGCAGGTAGCTTTCTCCTTTTGAATCCCTCTGGGAAACTACCCCATCTGACAGTGCCAGGAACATCTTCTTACCCCAGTTCATCCTTTGTGGAAACATCCTCATAGACACACATAGCAGTGTGTTTCCATGGAGAGTCTCAGTACCCTCAAGGTAATAATGAAGGTGAACCAGCCTGTGGCCCTTCTGGTTTTGCCATCCCATGCTTTTCTGAATGCGAGTGCATCTGAAGCCACCCTTGCCCTTAAAAGCAACACCTCAACATTTTTGCCACCCACCCATACTTTTCCCTCGGAGTTGCAGGACTTTTTTTTCCCTGCCTTGACTGCCTTTCCCCAACACTTCCCATAACACTGAACCCTGATGGTGGCTCAACCCTGCTTTATAATCTTTCTAGTTGTCCTTGAGGATCTTTTCATCCTCTTTAAAGCAATTAACATTAAACTTCCTTCTGTACATACTTGAAACTCACCCATTTAGACTACGCATGTCCACTTTCCTTTGTCCTTATACTTTTACATTTGCAATAGCATTCCTTGAAAGCAGTGGTTCTCAACCCGCGGGTCACAACCCTTTGGAGAGCATCAACAACCCTTTCACAGGGGTTGCCTAAGGCCATCTGAAAACACCGATATTTTACATTACAACTCATAATAGGAGCAAAATTACAGTTAAGAAAGAGCAACAAAAGTAACTTTATGGTTGGGGGTCACCACAACATGAGGAAATATAGTAAAGGGTCATAGCATCGGGAAGGTTGAGAACTATTCCTATAAAGGTTTCTACTGCTGCTTCAATAACGACACTTTCAAACACATATGCATAGTTTAGCTTTTTGTCCTGGGCTCCTCATTCTCAAGTGTTTCTTTGGATATGCACTGTCTTATAGACACCCTAAAGGTTCTTAAAGCTCAGAAAACTACACACTAAAACCCACTGACACCCTTCTGCTTCCACCACTCCCCTTTCATTTGGTCTGGTGTTGTCACTTGAACAGTCACTACTCTCATTTCATTGTTTCCTCTATTCCAACCTGCCCATCTTTTTTTCCCCCTCAGTGAGAATTTACTCCCAAATCTCCCCTGCTCAAAAATAAGTTGTTGCTGTAGTTGTTATGTTATGCAGGCAATTCAACTGTCCTTCCCTTAGAGACCTTTAGGGTCCTAACAACATCCTATGTCAGTATCTGGGTCCTATGACATCATCTCAGCCAGGTACATAGTGACCTGTTGGTCATTACCCCCCCCCTTACTCTCTTGCTCTTTTGCTCTTCCCTTTTCTTGTTTTCTATCTCCTCTCTCTGTCAGGGTGCCCTCCCACCATCTCCTTCTGCCTCTCCCTCTTCCTCTTCCTTTCCCCTCTCGCTCTCCCTCTGTTTCCCTTTATCTCCATCCAATAAACCTCATTGGATTTTTATCTAAATCCTAACATTTGGTGCCAAAACCCAGGAAGGGCTCTTCTAGCAATGTTCAGACATGCTAAAAACCCTCTTTCACATGCCTGTCTGCCCACAACAAATCTTTCTTTCCCACCTTCATCTTCTCCTCTTCATGATCGCTTACCCTGACACTGCCACACTCATCTGTCCCACTTCTGGCAGCTGCTCAGAATTTTTTCTCGCAGACCCCTCTCATCTGCATTATGACTTTTAAGGCTCCAACTTAACAGGGATAAAACTTAAAGTCCTAATATATAATGGTTAACAAATGCAAGTTAATAATCAATCATCTCATAGATGATAAGTCCTTTAACACTTTCAGAAATATATTTATCGTCCTACAGATGCAAACATGGTTTCACTACTATCAATTAAACAGCTGAGGATGGTCCCTGAGTCACCATACAGGAATTGGTAAAAATAACAAAGGAGTCTTCCCGATAGTCTCATCTACAGCAAAAACTATGTTCCAGACCTTAGCTGCTGCTCTGAGGCTGTTGACAATTCATCAAAGACAACCAGTGTGCAAGCCCCATCCTGTTGGGGTATTGTCAAAAGTTAACTCCACCAGGTGACTGTTTCAAATGTAGCCAGGAAGGACACTGGTCCTTCAGCTGCCTCAACAAGCCACACATTGCCTGCAGGCAGACTGGCCTCTGGAAGTCAAAATGTTCCCATTGCAGGCTTGTCCTCTGTGCCCAACCATGGAGGCTCAACCAGCACAAGAGCCACAGCCACTTCCAGCCTTCCAGCTCCTTGGCCTCATAGAGAACAAATCCTCTTAGATTCAGGGACCTTCAACACCATTGCCCAACCCAGGGTAATATTTCAGGTCTGTTTTGGCCTCATACTGGTGTCCCACTGACATATTGCCAACTTCTGTCTTGGGAGTCATCAGATGCCTTCTCAGTTCTCTTCATATGCAGGAGACCAGGCCTTAAGCCTTAGTCCTAGATTTGCTATTGTCAGGCCCAGACACACCATGCCTTGCTGCCAGATTCAAGAAACAGGTCTCAGATATAACCTTTTACCATCCCTTTAACTAAAGGACAGTAAATACTCAGAGCAGTCTTACATATGTTTCACGGTAAATAACTAGATACAAAGGCATAAGGTTGGTAAAAGCAAGTTATAAATGTTTGAGGGTTTACAAAAGTGTTTTAAGGTTGGTAAACACAAGTTATAAATGTCTGAGGGTTTAAAAAGTGTTTTAAGGTTGATAAATGCAAACTGAAAAATTGGTTAAGCCTCTTTTCCCTAATGTATACTCATACTAAAAGTTAAGACCAAGTGAGCTTCTGTCCCTTCTACTTCCCAAAAGGCTGCTGCCTTTCTAGCGCTCACCTTAGAGAGTATTTATGCTGTTAACACCAAAGTGTATGTCTACTGCCTTTTCTATAATGTATATTTCAGTGCGTATTACAGTGGTGATGCTAACATTTCTGAAGTTTTATCGCCTTTGTAAAATTTAAAAGTGATTCTTGTAAGCTGCGGAAAATCCACCTGAATCCATCTCTCAGGTCAACTGGACTCCAGATAAGTGCTGTACCTATTGTCCATCTTAGAGGATGGGCTTCCTCCCCTCTGCCTCGTTTTAGGACTCTTTCTTGGCTACCCATACATCCATACATCCAACACTGGCAGATTGATGAGTTCCCTTTCATGGTAGGCATAAACGTTCCCCTTTGTCTAAGAGACTGACCAGTATCTTTCCATTTCACTGGGGAAGGAGGTACCCTCCCTTCCCTTCAACTCTCACACAGACAGCACCTTTGGGTGAATAATCTTTTCTTTTTACCAACAAGATCTCTCGGCTCTTCCTTTCCTCTTGTGCACTGGACATACCCTCAGAAAATCCTAGTACTAGGTGAGCCATGTCTCCTGAGAGTCTTGTCAATGGCCCCTGGCATTGCTCCTGATGACATGCTTTGCCAGCTTGTGCCCATGTACTTCTGGTTCTTCTGTACTTTGTGGGGGTGCTCTCAAAGACTGGCAGAACTGACTTTCTGTCTTCACACATGGAAATCATGTCTTCCACCATTCACTCAGGCTCTCCTCTGAGATGCCTTCGAAATAATTTTAGATTCGTACACCGAGTGCCTGCTTTAAAGATCTCTAGGCTTACATATTTCTGTAACCAAACTTGGCCTCAATTTCCTTAGATGAGAGATCCAAAGCAAAATCTTTTAAATTACTGTCAGTGGTCGGGTAAATGTAGGTTCCTTCAGGTAAATGGAGGTTCCTATGTTCAAGTCTCTCCCGTCTCTGTTCACTCTCCCAAAAAGTTTCAAACGTACACCTAAAAGTAATATACACTTAAAGAAAAATTCTCAACTTTGTTTTCTGCCTATAAATATGTTCCAGTATCCTGCCAGATCCAGTTGTTTCCTACATCTATGACAGCTCCAAAGCAGCTACTACAGGTGCTCCAATCTAACCTCACAGACTTTGTCAAGCCAGACCCGCACTTTCCCTCCCAGCCACGGATGTTCTCACAGACTCCGGACAGCATCAAAACAGCCTACTCCTCTTGGGCTTGACCAACATTTCAGCATTTGGACCTCCCTATCATGGTCCTAGTGTCAGCAAAAAGTAGCTAAAGATGTTTGATTTCTTTACCCATGATCCACTTATTATCAATATAAGGCTGATAATGGTGTGCTTCAGGCCCAGGACAAGAAGCTCCAGGTTCTTCCAGCATTCCTCAGGCCCTATCTACTGCTGGGCATGGCTTGCAACTCCACCCTCTACCCTAAACTTTTTAGGGCAAGGACGTCCTCTCCTTCTCACCATGTAATCTGGACATTTTAGTGCTATTACATTTTTCCTCTTTCTCTCTCTTATCCCCTTGCATGGTGACCAAGAACTGCTTCCAATGAACCTACATTTATATACTTTAACTTGCCTTACAGGAGAAACAGGCCAAGTGCCTCATTTTTAATTAAACAAAAAGGGAGAAATGTTATGTTATGCAGGCAATTCAACTGGCCTTTCCTTAGGGACCTTCAGGATCCGGACAATGTCCTATGTCAATATTAGTGTCCTATGACATCAGCTGGGCCAGGTACATAGTGACCTGTCAGCCATTCCTCCTCTTACTCTCTCCCTCTCTTGCTCTTTTGCTCTTCCTTTCTCTTGTTTTCTCTCCCCTCTCTCTGTCGGGGCACCCCCCTACCATGTCTCCCTCTCTTTCCCTCTTCCTTTGTCTCTCTCTCTCTATTTTTCTCTCTCCATCTCCATCCAATAAACCTCATTGGATTTAAGACTGGATGTATGCATGGCATTTTATGTAAATATTAATAGTAGTAACAGTCCCAGTGTTCTGCCCCAAAGCCTACAGTTCCTCATTTGACCAGCAAATTCAATATAAACTGTGCTCTGACTCAATCTACCATTATTGCCTTTCCTGATACTAACTGCTCGCCAACATGTACTCAAGAATCCAACAAAGCAACACATTTGTCTTAGTTGGGGTTTTTATTGCTGGGAAGAGCCACTATGACCATGGCAACTCTTATAAAGGAACCCATTTAAGGGTTCAGAGGTTTAGTCCATCTCATTTTGGGAAGTATGGTGGCACGTAGGCAAACATGGTGCTGGAGAAGGAGCCAAGGATTCTACATTTGTATAGGCAAGCAGAAGGAAGAGAGTGACAATGGGCCTGGCTTGAGCTTCTGAGACCTCAAAACGTCCCCTCAGTGACACACTACCTTCAATAAGGCCACACCTACTCCAACAAGGTCACACTTTCTAATAGTGCCATTAGCTGTGACTCAGTTGAGAAAATGCTTCCATAACACTGGCTTATGGGCAAGTCTGTGACAGACACATTTTCCTAACTGATGATTCATGTGACAGAGTCCAACCCATTGTGGGTTGGTGGCCCTGGGATATATAAAAAAAAAAAGCAGGGGAACAAGCCAGTATGAGCAACAGTCCTCCATTGCCTCTGCTTCAGTTTCTGCTTCCTGCCTTGAGTTCCTGCCCTGACTCCCACCATTGTGATCTGAGTTGTAATATGAAATAAATCCTCTTCTCCCTGTGTGGTGGTGTTTCTTTGAGTCCAAACACTCCCCAAGTTGCTTTTGGTTGTGATATTTTATCATAGCAATAGAACCCTAAGAAGTCAGCATTCTTCTCATTTCAATGTCCATGCTTCCTTTCTTGTGTTTCCCTGTATCTACAATGCCCCTTTGGGCAGGGTGTTTTATATATATATACACCTATGATCACCAGCACTCAAAAAACTGAGGCAGAAGAACTAAGAGTTCTAGACCCGCCTGGGCTACATAGAGAGGCATTGTTTTAATAAATCTAATCAAACAAAACCAATCTAAACAAAAAGAATACTAAAACCCTGTCTGTCATGACAAAATAATTTCCAGGCTTCCAAGCCTGATCTGATTATCTACTTCCCCATGGAGTTTTTCTTGATCTCTTAATCAAATATGTCCTGTGCTGATTTGAAATTTTTGGGAACTTTCTTTTGTCAGAACTGCCATATTTCTACCTAAGAGCACATGTTGTTGTACGATACCAACACTCTCATTTTCCCTAATGCTAACCGATGGGTTTTTTTTCTTTTTTTAAAATTTATTTATTTTTATTAATTACAGTTTATTCACTTTGTATACCCCCATAATGCCTTCCCTCCTCTCCTCCCGGTCCCGTCCTCCCTCCCCCTTCTTCACACATGCCCCTCCTCAAGTCCACTGATAGGGGAGGTCTTCCTCTCCTTCCTTCTGATCTAAGTCTATGAGATCGATGTTTTTTTTCTTAATTTTTATTTTTTAATATTAATCACAGGTTATTTATTTTGTATCCCAGCCATAGCCCTCTCCCTCATTCCCTCCCAATCCCACCCTCCTTTCCTCATCTCCTCCCTGCCCCTTTCCAAGTCCACTGATAGGGAGGACCTCCTCCCCTTCCATCTGAGTTTAGCTTATAAGGTATCTTCAGGACTGGCTGCCATGTTGTCCTCTGTGGCCTAGCAAGGCTGTTCTTCCCTCAAGGGGCTGGGAGAGGTAAAGGAGCCAGTCATTGAGTTCATGTCAGAAATAGCCCCTATTCTCCTTACTAGGGAACCCACTTGGATACTGAGCTACCATGGGCTACATCTGAGCAGGGGTTCTAGGTTATATCCATACATGGTCCTTGGTTGGAGAAACAGTCTCATAGAGGACCCCTGTGCCCTGATATATTTTGTCCTTGTGGAGCTCCTGTCCTCTCCTGGTAATATTAATTCTCCTGTTTATCATATGATTTCCTGCACTCTACCGAAGGTTTGGTTATGAGTCTCAGCATCTGCTTTGATATGCTGCTAAGTAGTCTTTCTAAGGCCCTATGTGGTAGGCTCTTGTCCTGTTACTTGTTGTCTCCTACATCCAATGCACATCCCATTTGTCTTTCTAAGTGAAGATTTATCATCTTACCCCGGGTCCTTTTTCTTGTTTATCTTCTTTAGGTGTACAGATTTTAGTATGTTTATCCTATGTTATAGGACTATATAAGTGAGTATATACCATGTGTGTATTTCTGCTCCTAGGATACCTCACTCAGGATGATCTTTTCTAGATCCCACCATTTGCCTGCAAATTTTATGATTTCCTTGTTTTTAATTGCTGAGTAGTATTCTATTGTGTAAAAGTACCACAATTTCTGTGTCCATTCCTTCATTAATGGATATCTCAGTTGTTTCGATGTTATTGGGCTATTGTGAATAAAGCTGCTACAAACATGGTTGAGCAAATGTCCTTGCTATGTACTTGAGCTTCTTTTGAATATATGCCTAGGATCCAGGATATACCTGGATCTTGAGGAAACACTATTCATAATTGTTCAAGAAAGTGCCAGATTGATCTCCAAAGAGGTTGTACAAGTTTACATTCCCACCAGCAATGGAGGAGGGTTTCCCTTTCTCCACAGCCTCACCAGCATGTGTTGTCACTTGAGTTTTTAACCTTTGCCATTCTGATCTAACTGATGTTTTTTAAGCTAGGCACATGATCACCTTAAATTGCCTAATTTTTCTAGCATCTCCTGGGGTTAGATTTGACTCTTTAAGTTCTAACCAATTGGGTTATAAGCCAAAGTTGATGTCTTAACTTCAGAGAATCTTTCCGTATCCCTGATTGCCAGAAAAAAGAAAATGTGGCTAGAGCACCAAAATATCACTTTTAACAATACATTGACTTTGAAAATGAACAGTGTGCATGACAAAACCACCATAAAGAAACAAGCAGGGGTGGAAAGGTCACTAAGCATTTAAGAGTAACTGCTGGTCTTGCAAAGCTCCGGAGTTAGGTTCCCAGCACCCAAGTCCGATATCTAGTACTTCGTCTTCAAGGGATCCAACATCCTCTTCTGGACTCTGAGTACAGACACACACACACACTCCTACATAAATTAAAAAAAAAACTTCAAACGCCATTTATTCATTTAAAAATAATAAAGAAGGTTGATCAATAACAATCACACATTTGGTTACCACCTTATCGATGGTATTATTTGTTCTGTGTAGCTAGCCCAGGCTTCTTTCCTGAGCCACAGGCATTTTTATATTGCCTCTGAATGTACATCTTCAAAAACTGCCCCTATTGTACCTGTTATGTTTGTAAAAATTATTGAAGGTAAAACAGAAATGAAGTTCTGTTGTTTGAGAATTTTCTGCTGGTGATGAGCATAGCCTCATCTCACGTAATCCCATATATCTTGGCCCTTTTCGCTTTTTTTTTCCCCGCTTGTAGTGGTTTATTTTTCTTTCTTTCTTTGAGACACTCTAACTCTATAATGCAAGCTTCCCTTGAACTCATTATGTTGATCTCACTGGTTGTGTAAATTAATATATATAAACAGGTAGAATAATAAATGACACATATCAGTGCTCCTTAGTAGCAGAACTTCAAATCGTTAATTTTATTACCTCCTGAGAAGCAAAGTAAAACATTTTCCTGGTCTATGGTACAGTCTAGTCTGGAGGACAGAGAAAAATCCATGAACCCGAAGAAAGACATCTATCCTAGTTCGGGGAATAAAGCTAGGCAGTTGTACAGCAGTGATGCTTACACTGAGGCATGGAGGTTGAGTAAACTTGCCTGGGGAATGAGAGCTGGACAAATGGGAGGAGGGTGAAAAAGCCCAGGTGTTCTGGTGGTCTCTGGCAAGGCTGATAAACAGCCTGTTAGACAACATTCCTTGCAGATGCTGCAGCTGCCTGCATAAAAGAACAGCACGTACTTGTCAAGTGATAAAGAAAGGCCTGGAGAGCCAGGGACAGCAAAATACCAAGGGCTTGGCCTTTGGAAATAAATCATCTAATCCCCTGGGATATTGCAGGGCAGAGTAGCACTGACCAGAGGGAAATTGACCACTGCAGTCTACACTGTGTCAAGGCAGGTTAAGTCATCCGAGGTGACACTCTGGCAAGAAAAGCCAAGCAAGAATCATGAAGAACTGGCCAAATTGCTTTCGCAGCTAAATTTTCAAAGGTCCTTGAATGCTTAAGAATTCATATTTGCTGTGTTATGTGAAGGGCTGAGCTAAGAGACCTCAACTGCTCCAGTGTATTCCTGGCATGTACAACCTTAAATTAGAGGGGCTAAATAAAGCTGTGGCCTGCCCTTTCTGAAAGTTTGCCAGCCACTGATACAGATCATGTAGGACATGGGGCCTCATTTGGAATGATCTCCGGACAGGCACCAGGACTTGCTCTCTGGTTCAAATCTCTGACATTAGGGCCTCATTTTAGTCATGTATTTCATTTTTCAAAGCCATAAAGGGCCAGGAGCCTTGAGTGAGCGTGGATTTAGTCCTCAGTATGCCAAAGGGTCTTAAATAGAAAATGAACGATTGATTCCTGGCTCCACACAGCCTGTCCCAGTAATCTTCATAGCTTGTGGAGGTGCCCTTTGACTTCTGAACAACATCTGAAGCCATCCTTGAGTTTAGCATCAGTAAACACTTCACAACTCCTAGGCAGCTCAAAGTCATGTTCCATGTCACCTTGTTTAGAAACCTCACCATCTGTTGGATTTCAGTGTGTGTGTTCTCAAAGACATATCTGTGTTCTGCTAATTGATGGCATCCATGACTTGCTGTTTGTGCTGTGCACTAACGTGACAGGTATTTGAAGAAACCAGAGCTGCAGGGTTGGTGGGCAAATAAGATGGAATCGACTATGCCTTGAAGTCCCTTAACGGAAATGGCACACAGTTAGCTGGCTCCCTTGTGTTGGGTTGGCTGCCATCACTTTCTTGGCCTAAATTTCTTCACCGACAGTGATCAAATTTGTGTCGGTCACAACCTGTGCTCCAAGCCAGGTTTGGCCACACATCTTCAATGAGTTAATTAAAAGAGCTAAATTACAAGAGAAAAGCAGGTAAAGGTGACTTATTCAATGTGGCCACACTGGGAATGGGAAAAAGGGGATCCAGCAACCTCCACCTCTACCCTCAAGTCTGTCTTTAGGGCCCTGAAGTAAAATGAAAGTTTAAATAGAGTGCCACAGATATACACATCTAAGCAGTTCCAGTGAAGTTCAAGGTGTGGTTCTGCCAACCAGTGACTCATCATTGTCTGGGCTTCAGTTTCATCTTTTAAGATGGCTTGACAAGTTGTTAGAACTGTGTGAAATCTCTTTCTAGGAGACAAGAGATGCCAAAGTCTGGCATCTTTTTTTTTTTCTCCCAGACTGGAATTCCCAGGGAAATTTCCTTTTTGGGGGGGTCCATTGTTTTCAATATTATGATAGTCATATTGAGAAATGCAAGTATCTCTCTAGAACATCTTCATTTCTGTCAGTACTATAATACTAAAGAGTCTCAAAATAATACTGGAACCTGGGTTGCTTCTGCAGGGACCATGGGAAATTTTTAAAAGGTGGAGAGGCACTAATAAATCTATCCTTTGCTCTATAGGAGACTGAAATTCAATCTTTGGAATCTGGCAAGAGACTGAGATGTCTTCTAAGCATGTTCCATCTCTGGAATGTCCCTCAGGTTAAGGAACTGAGAGGACAGCACAGCTGTGGATCTTTGTGCCCTTACTTTAGCTAAGTCACTGACAATGTATCCTAAATATTACTGCCCGTGTTAATGGCAGTATAAGAAGCATAAACACAACATTATCTGTCCTAATGGGAACAAAATGTCTGAGCTTAAAACCCTGCCTGGTCACACCTACCTCCATTTCAGCCCCACTTGTCTCTTGCTGATATTCCATCTCCCTCCAATGTGATATTCAAAAGACCTAGTTTCTGCAGCAATAACACAAGAAGGTAACTATGTTATAATAAACCCCTACTTACTAATTTTAAAAGACAGTTTCTAATTTGTTGCAATTTTTTTTGTTTTGTTTTGTTTCTGAGAGTGACTCTCACGTAGTTCAGGCTGGCCTCAAACTTAACTTGCTTGAGAGGACTTAATTCCAAGGAGCCAGCCAATTCTAATTTGGAGTCATGTAGCCTGCATGGACACTAGCTAATCCCAATTGAGGTCCAATAGTTGAGGGGTCTGGAGTCTATCCGCATACCACTCCAGACAGCCCTGATCTTTTCTAACTGGACCAATTTAGTGTCTATCTGTTTGGCTAACCTGACACCATGACAGGCTTCTTTGCTTCACTTTCTCTGACTAGGCCCGAGTTTCTGTTTCTCACAACTCAAACAAAGAATTCCTGAAAAGAAATCACAACCTGAGGAGAGCCAATCAGCTTACAGGTCAAGCTGACAAAAGCTGTGTTTATGAATACGTGGCCTTGCTGTTCCCTAAGTAAAGCACAGTCAGCCCTGACCAACCAAATTAAAGGTCAACGCATGAGTAAAAGCCAAACATCAATGAGTCAATAAAGTCTCCAGTAACTAGGGAAAAATTCCTAAACAGTCAGCCAATCCTGAATCTCCTCATACCCCTAATGTCATTTCCGATGAGTTACCACACAAAGCCCCTAACTAGATATGAAAAGATCCTATGAACTCACTTCTGGGTTGCCATTTTTCCCTAATGGTGATCCCAACATGCTAGTAACTTCTGCAGAATAAATGCTGTCTGCTTTTGCCTACTATTTGAGTCAGGAGACTTTCCTCAGCGATTCGTGGACCCTAACAACTATATACCCAAATTTGACATGTAATATTTGATTCTCTTGCCTCAATCTCATGAGTGCTGGGATTATAGTTGAACCACCACACCCTAATTATTCTATGCTGTGCATTAAACTCAGGCCTTTGTGCAAGTTAGACATATGCTTAATAGCAACTGACCTACATGCCCAGCCCAAGCTAGCACTTTTTAATTTGGCAGTTTCATACAAGTACACAATGTGTTCTGATTTATTTGCTTCTTCTAACTTCATTTATCTCCCTACCATCTTTATCAGCCCCTGCTCCTTATCAATAGTCCTTTTCCTTAATTTATGACTTTTGGTTTGGTTTTGTGATCCTTTTAGTTTAGCCAAGGCCAAATGTATGACTACTGGATTGGAACTACCCATTGTAGCTTTATGGGGTGGATCATTTCTGGTTGCAAAAATGTAGGCAATGACTTCCTACTCTATGAATCTGTCAGTGTCCAGTGGTCTAGCAGTAAAGTCTAGGGGCCCCTGAGGCATCTTTGTCCACACCTAACTGTTGGCAGGTTCATTTTGTGAAGACTTAGCACAGGCATCAACAACTGCTGTGAGTTCTTGATTGAAGTTCTCATGTCTTGCCCTGGAGATGACATTTTGTGGCATTTATCCTTATCTTCCAAGTTTTACATTTCTTCTGTCCCTCTTCTGAAATGTTCCTTAAGCCTTAGGGAAGATATCATGAGTTTCTTGTTTAGGGCTGGGCTCTCAGTCATCAGTTATTCTCAGTATCCTGGGCACCTATGAGTCTTACATTCATTATCATTTCCTGTGAAGAAAGGCTTCTTTGATTAAAGTTTAGATATAAACATAGATACTCTAGATGCTGTTTGTTGCTGTCATTGTAACTAAGTAGTAAGGACTATGACTTCCCTGTCACATGGTTACATGCTTTTTTAAAAGTTGTTTCATGTGTATGGTTGTTTTGCCTACAGGCACAGTTTTTATGCATGTGTGTGTGTATGGGTATGTGTGTCTTCTGGCCCATAGGAGCCAGAAGACAGTGTTGGATCTTCCTGGAACATGTTGGTTGTGAGTCATCATGTAGTTGCTAGGAAACAAACCCAGGTCCACTGAAGGAGCAGTCAGTGCTTTCAAAACTTGAATATTCCACACGCCCTTCTCCTAAGCAGATGCTTTTGACTGACTTTACAGTATCATATATGAGTTCCATCCTATTGAGTAGGCCTCAAATCAAACTAGAGCTTAGTCTCATAATGGTTGTGCCACTATTCCACAGCTTGGAATATATTTCACAGCAAGTTGGCATTGGAGTTCATAGGGGTCACACACAGCTGGGTCAAACCACGGATGTGTTTTATCCCTTTGACTAAATCACTGAAAGAAATAAAAGAAACAGAGAAATGTTCAAACAAACAGGTGAAGGAATCGAAGGAAAAACAGAAAATACAGTCAGACAGGTGAAGGAAATCAACAAAATGGTTCAATATCTGAAGACAGAATTGGAAAAATTAAAGAAAACAGAAACAGAGGAAAGCATGGAGAAAAATAACTTAGGGGAAAAAAACAGGAACTACAGAGGTAAGCATAACCAAGAGACTATAAGAGATGGAAGAAAGAATTTCAGGTATGGAAGATATAATGGAAGAAATTGATGTATCCATCAAAGAAAACGATAAATCTAAAAAAAATTCCTGACACAAACCATCCAAGAAATCCAAGTCAACATGAAAAGACAAAACCTAAGAATAAGAGGGAAAAGAAGATTCCCATCTCCAAGGCCCAGAAAATATTTTCAACAAAATCTATTTTTATATTACCTATGTTCTACTATCCTTCATCCCACAAGACAGCACCCTCCAAATGACATCTTTCTATTTCATGAGTTCTATAGGAACTCCAAGTTGAACATGCAGCATTAGATTCAAAGCTAGGTCAACCTACTTACCTACTAATGTCCCTGTGTAATGGAGATGTGGTATTTGTTTTTATGGGGAGAGGAGGTTGTGCATTTTATAAAAGAGCTCAATTGTTTTTCTTATTGTCTTAGCCAAAATTCTCTCCTCAGCATGCTTAGAATAAACAAGTAAAGCATCAATGTGACAACCAACAAAATGAAGGTTTTTAGGAATCAAAAGATGTTATATAAATTATGAATCTGTATTAGATATGACTCTTTACTGGACTTTCTCCAACTTGAGTACTTTGTAGGTTGTAGTGTCTTTTGTTTTGCTATTATCACTTACAGAGCATTTGAAGGGCTTGAAGAGTAAAAGAACTTGACACACTTGAGTTGAGGATCTGAGTTCAAATCCTAGCACTAACATAAGTAGCTGGATGTGGCCTCAAATACCTGTAACCCCAGTGCTGTCTGGGGTGTGGAGGGCAGAAAAAAGATCACTGGGACTTGCTGGCTAATAGCATAAGTCTAGATTTAATAAGAGACCATATCTAAAAGGATTAAGTTGGAGAGTGATTAGAGCAGAACACCCAAGACCCTTCTCTGGACTCTGTATGTGCATACCCACACACATATGCATACCCACACCACACATGCATACATGACACTCACAGAGATAGAAAAAGAAAAGCCCAAATTTTTGAAGTAAAGATAAACAAAGGCACAGGACCAAAATTGTGTGTAGTTCTTACTAGAATAGAAGTTCTAGAAAGAAAGCATCTGTCTTGTTTTGCCCAATGCAACATTGTTATCATTACACTAATGCCTGCTATTGATAGGACTCCATAGACACTTTGAATGATGGATGGATAAATGGCATATAAGGAAAGTTGACATTCAATAAGCAACTGAATAAATCTTGAGCTCTTCCTGACTAAAACTCTGCAGGAAAATCAGTTACAGTGTTGGCATGAGAGTAAAAACTGCAGCCTGGAAGAAGACTCAGCCCTTCCATGGCCACCTACCTACCTACTAATGTCTAGCGTAAGAGAGTTAAGTATATACTAGGAGACCAACTGTACAGAAAAGCACCAGGCAGAGTAACTTTGATCTCACAGCGTCTTTCCCACCTTCTCAAACTCCACTGGCCAAGTAACACTGTTTGCAAGAAACATACTGAGCTCCTGGTGAAAAAAGAATGCACACCACAATTGAGCAAGCACTCTCTTCAATAATAACATTTCTGCAAAAACTGAAGCAACACGCTTGCTCCATTGCCAGCAAATCATGTTGAAGATTTAGATGGTTAAAGTTAACAGGCAGCTTGATGGAAATGTACAGAGAAAAGTTTCTATCACCAGGGTCTGGGTTCCATGTTTGCCAGATTGGATACTGAAATAACTGCACATCCTTGTTTATTACGGCACTATTGTCATTAGCTAATATATGGAACCAGCTTAAGTATTCTAGAAACAAACATACAGATGAAGAAAATATAGGATGCACGTTTAGTGGAATATCATTTAGCCACTACAGATAAAGAAAATAAAAAGAATATACTCACAAAAACAAGTTCTCACACGATTTGTTTAATATGTAGAAGCTTTTATAAAGGACATAAAACAGTTAATGAACAAAGAAAACATGAATTTAAAGGGGAGCAGGGAGAACATGTAGAAAGGATTGGAAGGAGAAAGGCAAGGAAAAAATGCATTATATTATAATCTAAAAAACTGAAAGAAATAATTGTTTAAAGAAAATAAAATATAAGGAGGATTATTACAGAATCGGAAGGGGACTAGTAGAATGAGGCTGAGGAGTGGGGGATGATAGGGCGTATGTACAGCAAAGTATATACTATATGTATGTGTAAAAATATCATAATGAAAATCATTAGTTCTTACAATTAAATTACACTAATAAAAAGATAAATTGTCTTATATAGAAGCTCCAAAGCAAGAGTCAAGGATAATCTCAGTATTTCTGCACAAACTCGGGGATGTGAGTGCAGAGGTAAATGCTAGTATTGAACTGAGGCTTGTATTCAGGGATGTTATTCAGATGCACACAGTGAGCGATAAGAGAAGGAGCAGACTAGGTTTGTGGAATTTCCTGGGAAGTAGGTAAAAAGGGAGAGATAACAGAGAGCAGAAGTCAGAGTGAGTCAACAGAGTCCTGCGCATGTGATTTAAACTAAAAAATTCAGTTCTTCCGCTTACTGATGCTTTATCTGTCTCGGCATCCATTTCCTCAAGAATAAAATGAAATCATAAGAATTCTTGCACCACATGACTGTAATGAAAAAGGAGGGAATGTGATGCTGTATTCAGAACTCTTGACTATTGAGAGTTCATTGCAGTAGTGGAATGATTATTAGTGTCCCCAGGGACAGAGTGGGTGAGAAGCAGTGGAAGGTGCTTCAACTCTCAGTGGGAATAGAGAGATTCACTTCGAGCTAAGTGGTTCCACATGTATCTTGAAAGTCAGTACTTGAAGAGCTCACTCTTCAAACAGGAAGCAGGAGAAAGGTCACCAGAGAGGCCAAGATATAACAAGGATCACAACATCCAGTTTCTTGACTTAACTGGAAAACAGCGTGTGAGGTAAGCAGCTAACCCCCACATGTTAACCCAGATGCTCCACAATATTTTCATGTGCACGACTTCTTATGCAATGCTCCCGAAAGAAAGAGGTCAGAACATGGATAGTAGGTGGTAAGGTAATGGACAAGAGATGACAGAAAAGAGTGGAATGTCATTTAAGTCCCAGACTCCTCCGTATGCCTCAGATACCTTACACTGGAGAGCAGGACTTTCCTGCAGCATTCACTCATTGGCTAAGGATATCCCTCAAGGGAGATGACTAGCAGGTTCTTCTGGTTTCCTGTACTTTCAATAAAAGGGGTTATAATCACTCCATGGCAGACTTCCTAAAAGAGTTGAAAGTATTGACCATTAAAAGCAAAATACAGGAAGAGGGACTGCCTCTGACATAATCTGATTGGCCTGCTCTTTGATCACCTCCCCCTGAGGGGGGAACAGCCTTACCAGGCCACAGAAGATGACAATGCAGCCACTCCTGATGTGATCTGATAGACTAAGATCAGAAGGAAGGAGAGGAGGACCTCCCTTATCAGTGGACTTGGGGAGGGGCATGCATGAGGAAGGGGGAGGGAGGGTGGGATCGGGAGGGGAGGAGGGAGGGGCTTATGGGGGGTACAAAGTGAATAGAGTGTAATTTATAGTAAAAAAAAAATATTCCAAGACAAACAAACAAACAAAAAATTTCAGCACTGTAACCTTTAAAAGATAAAGGAGTATGCTTAAAACTGGTGTACAATTACACAGAAATTCAAATTTTCTTATGAACATTAACATGAAAGTCATTAAAAAAAAAGCAAAATACAGTGGGAAGGTTTGTCAGTTTTTTACCAAAGAAAACAAACCCTTTCCTTATGCTTGTTGCTAATATCCAAGGGCATAGTCAATAAATGTATGTACACACATACACAAATACACACACAAAAACAGAACAAAAAAAAACCCACAAATATTTACAGCTACCTCATTTATATTGGACCAAATTTAAGAGCTTCCATATTGTTCTTGATCAGGAAAACAAATGAATTAACAAAGGTATATTCAAACAGTAGAACGTTACAGTGTTAAAAAGAGTGATCAAGGTGGTCATATCATTTAACATTTTGGTATAGGTGTTGTGTGACAAACCTGTGGGACTTACACGTGCTTCACATCCTTGACCACATGATAGCGAGAGTATTGATAATTTTACCCATTCTTAGTGAATTTGAAGTATCAAATCACTTGGTGATATGAATTTGCATTTTATTGATGATTGGATTCTGTTGAACACTTCTTCACATGTTAACTAGTCCTTTCTACATGCATTGTAAAGTACATAGGAATAATTTATTAGGTTGTAATTTATTAGGTTGTTTCTCTTTATTATTTCATTCTAAGAGCTCTCTATATGTTATGCATATAAGTTCCTTGTGAGCTATTGGTACTGCAAATATTTTCTCTAAGTCTTTTGATTCAATTTGATTTATTTAATGGTGCATTTGAATAAATTTAAAAATTATATTAAGATTATCAAAATCTTCTTTAGCAATTCATGTTTTTGTGATGCATCTCTAATTACTAATACTAGTTTTGATCTTCCAAATTGGGAATATTTTCTTCAAGGTTCTAATTTTCACATATGCTTCAAGGTAAAGCTAAAAGTTTATTGTTTTCTAGATGAGTATTTGATGTTTCAACCCTGATTCTTTAAAAATGATGATTGTCTTTCCTTATTGCATTGTTTTGTTGCTTTGTCCAAATATAAGTAAAGGAAGTGATTATTTCTGTTTTTTTTTTAAATTATATATCCTGTTCCATTAATTTATGCTTATTAACATATACATATTGAAACTATTTTGTCTTGATTAATCTACACTTTTAGTAATTCTGTAATCTGATAGTATAAGTCCTGGAACATTATTCTTTTCAAAAAAATTTAGAAATGCTAGGTTCTTCTTATTCATTTATAATTTCAGTCTTGTCTGTTTGAGATAGAACTTCACACACCATAAGGCTGTAAATTCTAAATCAGAGTCACAAAGTATCTCTTCCTTTATTTACAAGTGTCACTTTGCTTTCTAAGTTACTGTAAATCCAGTGTAGAAACATGACAATTGTTAAGCATATTTCTATGTATTATTAATAATTTTCATTGTTTTGTACACTTAATTTCATATTTCATTGTTGGTTTATAGAAACTAAATTCATTTTTATATGATGTTCTTTGACCCTGAAAAGTAACTGAACTTCTTAGGCCTCATAGCTTTATTCTTGAGTTCTCAGGACTTTTGATGTAGATAACTGCTATCTACATCATGAAAAGAATTTTAGTTGTTTCTTTCCAGTCTGGATTCCATTGTTTCTCTCTCTCTCTTTCTCTTTCAGTCTCTCATTCTTGCTACCTTGCTCTCTCATATTCTCTTGCTCTCTTTGTATACCTTGCTATCCTTTTAATTTTCCCCCATTTTACTAGCTAGAGCTTCAAGTACAATGTTGAACAGAGATAGTGAAAAGTACACATATCTGTCTAGTTTCTGACTTTGCCACAGTTACCCTGAAGTTACAGAAAAATCCAATTCACAGCCATGATAATAAAGTCACAGTAACCAAAAACCAAAAGTTGTTTCTGATCTTGATTTAAGGTATTTATAAAAAACACAGCTAGGGGAGGGGCAAGATGGCGGCGCCAGGAGAACACTGCATCTGAGCAGCAGGACAACATTTTCCATACAGGAACCAAGAGACTGAACTCTGGGCCCTGAAACAACAGCGATCCTATTTCCCAGGTGAGAGGAAACCCCCACTGTGTGGGAATCAGGTCCACTCTCTGGTCACCCAACCAGAAACCAGAAGAGATCCCGGGTTGCAGAGGCACTAGGACACCAGACCAGAGCCGCATGCCTGGATGTCCTGATCACCTTCCCAGGCTGAACGGTCGGCACAAAAACACTAGAGACTGGGAGTCCCAGTCGGGAGAAAAACCCACAGGGAAGGAGGAAATGGGATTGGCCTTGAGTCACCAGTCTTTCCCTGGAAAATGACTCGCAGAGTGGAGGGTGCGAGCCGCCATCACTGAACTGGGCTCTAGCAGCAAGCACAGAAACTGCTGCTCGCCAGGCTCTCCATCACAGACAGAGCTGTGCGCCCCAGGGCACCAGAGACTAGTATCCCTCTCTGGAGAAACCCCACAGGGAAGGAAGGAAATGGGGACCCAAATTAGGTCATCCAGTATATCCCTGGAAAAGTTCCCACAGACCAGCAGGTGCACGCCACCAGCCCAGAAACCTGCTGTGTGCCAACTATTCTTCACAGACAGAACTGTGTACCCCAGGGCACCAGAAAATTGGAATGCCTATTGGGAGAAATCCCCCACAGGGAATGAAGCAAACAGGGGCAGACTTAGGCCACCCAGTATATCCCTGGAAAAAGTCCTGCAGACAGGCCCAACCCAGGGACCTGCTGTGCACCAGCTAGCCTGCTGCTCCCAGGAAAGCGGTACTCACCTGCCACAGATTACCGCTTGAGTACTGGGACACAGAGCCACAACCTCAGACCTACAGAAGCCTGGGATACCCGAAATCGACCCCCAGGATACTGCTCCAAGTGGCAACCAGTAATCCCTAACAAAACTGACCAAACCATGGGACACCCAGGTTACAGCAGCAGCTCATTAAATTTACATCAAGAAACCCTGAAGAAGGGCAGCTGTCTCCAGGACTTCTCCAGGTGAGAGGAGAACCCTCTCAACTAACAAGGACCACAGTTACCACTCAGGTCTGTACGCCTGAGGTGAGCTGTGGCAACTCCTGAAAAACACCAGCCATATAGTGACCATACCCAAAAAGCTGAGGAGTCTTCCTTTAGGAAAAACCATCTTTCTGCCAAGGGGATTCCCTCCACCACAGGATTCCAGAAACCACCAGAAACTAACACCCAACACCTAAGATAGCCCAAATGAATAGAGGCCAGCGTAAAAGCTCAACCAACAAAAGACAGAGCAATATGGCATCTCCAGAACCCAGTTGTCCAGGGGCAAGTAGCCCTTGACACCCCAGTATAACTGAAATTCAAGAAGATGACCTAACAACTTTGCTCATGGAGAAGATAACAGAGGAAACAAATAAAATGCGTAAAGACCTAGAGGAAGATAAACTCAAACAGATTATAGCCATTCGTAAAGAAATAGAGGAAGATAAAAACAAACACATTATGACCATCCGTAAAGAAATAGAAGAAGATAAAGAAAAACAGATTATGGCCATCTGTAAGGAAATACAAGAAGTTGCAGCAAAACAGTTTGTGGCTTTTAAAGAGGAAATACTTAAATCACTGAAAGAAATAAAAGAAACAAAGGATTGTTCAAACAAAAAGCTGAAGGAATTGAAGGAAAATACAGTCATACAGGTGAAGGAAATCAAAACGGCTCAATATCTGAAGATAGAATTGGAAAAATTAAAGAAAACACAATTGGAGGAAATTGTGGAGAGAAAGAACTTAGGGAAGAAAACAGGAACTACAGAGGTAAGCATACCCAACAGACTACAAGAGATGGAAGAAAGAATCTCAGATGTGGAAGATACAATAGAAGAAATCGATGTATCCGTCAAAGAAAATGTTAAATTTAAAAAAATCCTGACACAGATCATCCAAGAAATTCAAGACAACATAAAAAGACAAAACCTAAGAATAATAGGAATAGAGGAAAAAGAAGATTCCCATCTCCAAGGCCCACAAAATATTTTCAACAAAATCATTGAAGAAAATTTCCCCAACTTAAGGAGACGCCAATAGGAATACAAGAGGCCTACAGAACACCCAATAAATTAGACCAGAAAAGAAAACCCAGCAATCTGTTGCATACAACAAACACACTTAAGGCACAAAGATAGACATTACCTGAGGGTAAAGGGCTGAAAGATGGCTTTTCAAGCAAATGGACCCAAGAAGCAAGCAAGAGTAACCATTCTAATATCTGATAAAATAGACTTTCAACCAAAATTAATCAATCAAAAGAGATGGGGAAGGACACTTCATGTTCATCAAGGGAAAATTCCACCAGGAAGACATCACAATCCTGAACATTTATGCCCCAAATACAAGGGCACCCACATTTGTAAAAGAAACAATGACAAAACTTAAACCACACATAGATCCCCACACATTAATAGTGGGAGACTTCAACACCCCACTCTCAACAAAGGACAGGTCAACAAAACAGAAATTAAACAAAGAAACAATGTCTCTAACATAGCTCATGAAACAAATGGACCTAACAGACATTTACAGAACCTTACACCCAAACACAAAAGAATTTACCTTCTTCTCAGCACCTCATGGAACCTTCTCCAAAATAGACCATATAGTGGATCACAAAGCGAGCCTCAACAGATACAAGATGATTGAAATAATCCCTTGTATCCTATCTGATCAACATGGAATAAAGCTGGACCTCAACAACAACAGAAATAGCAAAAAGCCTACACACAGTGGAAACTGAACAACTTGCTACTCAATGACAGCTGGGTCAGGGAAGAAATAAAGAAAGACATTAAAGTCTTCCTAGAATACAATGAAAATGAAGGTACAACATACCCAAACTTATGGAACACAATGAAAGCAGTACTAAGAGGAAAGTTCATAGCTCTAAGTGCCTTCAAGAAGAAATTTGAGACAGTTCATTCAAGCAACTTAATGGCTCACCGAAAAACCCTAGAAAAAGAAGCAGACACACCAAAAAGGAGTAGACTGCTGGAAATAATCAGACTCAGGGCTAAAATCACTCAATTAGAAACAAATAAAAAAATTCAAAGAATCAATGAAACCAAAAGCTGATTCTTTGAGAAAATCAACAAGATAGACAAACCCTTAGCCAAGCTAACTAAAAGGCAGAGAGACACCATCCAGATCAACAAAATCAGAAATGAAAAGGGGGACATAACCACAGACACTGAGGAAATCCAAACAATCATTAGGACTTATTTCAAAAGTCTATATGCCACAAAATTTGAAAATCTAAATGAAATGGACAATTTTCTGGATCAATTCCACTTAGCAAATCTAAATCAAGACCAGGTGAATCAATTAAATAGTTCTATATCCCCTAAGGAAATCGAAGCAGTCATTGAAAGTCTCCCATCCAAAAAAAAAACCCAGGACCAGATGGTTTCAGCGGAGAATTCTACCAGACTCTCAAAGAAGAGCTAACTCCAGTTCTATTCAAACTATTCCACAAAATAGAAACAGAAGGAACACTACCAAACTCATTCTATGAATCCACAGTCACCTTGGTACCTAAACCTCACAAAGACCCAACAAAGAAAGAGAATTTCAGGCCAATTTCCATTATGAACATTGATGCAAAAATACTCAACAAAATACTTGCAAACCTAATACAAGAACACATCAAAGATATCATCCACTATGACCAAGTAGGCTTCATCCCAGGTATGCAGGGGTGGTTCAATATATGGAAAACCATCAATGTGATCTACCATATTAACAAACTGAAAGGAAGACCACATGATAATCTCCTTAGGTGCTGAAAAAGCATTCTAAAAAATCCAACTTCCATTTTTGTTTAAAGTATTGGAGAGATCAGGGATACAAGGCACATATGTAAACATAATAAAGATGATATACAGCAAACCTATAGCCAACATCAAACTGAACGGAGAGAAACTTAAAGCAATCCCACTGAAATCAGGGACAAGGCAAGGCTACCCACTCTCTCCATATCTCTTCAACATAGTTGTGTAAGTCCTTCTTAGAGCAATAAGACAATTGAAGGAGATCAAGGTGATAAAAATTGGAAAGGAAGAAGTCAAATTATCACTGTTTGCAGATGATACGATAGTACACCTGAGTGACCCCGAAAATTCTACCCGGGAACTTTTACAGCTGATAAACACCTTTAGCAAAGTAGCCGGATCCAAAATTAACTCAAAAAAATCAGTAGCCCTCCTGTATACAAAAGACAAAAGGGCTGAGAAAGAAATTAGGGAAATAACACCCTTCACAATAGCCACAAATAACATAAAGTACCTTGGTGTAACCCTAACCAAGCAAGTGAAAGGCTTCTACGAAAAAAATTTCAAGTCTCTGGAGAAAGAATAGAAGAAGATATGAGAAGATGGAAAGATCTCCCATACTCATGGCTTGGCAGGATTAACATAGTAAAAATGGCCATCTTACCAAAAGCAATCTACATATTCAATGCAATTCCCATCAAATTACCAACACAAATTTTTACAGACTTGGAAAGAAAAATTCTGAAATTTCTAGGGAATAGCAAGAAGCCCCAGAATTGCTAAAACAATCCTCTACAATAAAACCTCTTCTGGAGGTATCTCCATCCCTGGTCTTAAGCTGTACTATAGAGCAACAGTAATAAAAACTGCATGGTACTGGCATAGAAACAGAACGGTGGATCAATGGAACTTAACAGAAGACCCAGAAATAAACACACACAGTTATGGACACCTGATCTTTGACAAAGATGCCAAAACCATACAATGGAAAAAAGATACCATCTTCAACAAATGGTGCTTGTCTAACTGGATATCTACATGTAGATAAATGCAAATAGATCCATGCTTATCACCCTCACAAAACTAAAGTCCAAGTGTATCAAAGACCTCAACATAAAATCAGACACACTAAATCGGTTAGAAGAAAAAGTGGGAAGAACCTAAAACTCATTGGTACAGGAGACAACTTCCTGAACAGAACACCAAAAACACAGGTTCTGGGAGCAACAATCAATAAATGGGACCTCATGAAACTGAAAAGCTTCTGTAAAGTGAAGGACACCATCATCAAAACAAAACAAATGCCTACAGATTGGGAAAGAACCTTCACCAACCCTTTATCTGACAAAGGGCTAATATCCATTATATATAAAGAACTAAAGAAGCTGAAAAGCAACAAACCAAGTAATCCAATTTAAAAATGGGGAACAGAGCTAAACAGAGAATTCTCAATAGAGGAATATCGAATGGCAGACAAACACTTAAAGAAATGCTCAACCTCACTAGCCATCAGGAAAATGCAAATCAAAACGACCCTGAGATTTCACCTTACACCCATCAGAATGGCCAAGATCAAAATCTCAAGTGATGGTGGCTAGAGAGATGGCTCAGAAAGTATCTAGGTTCAATTCTCAGCACCCACATGGCAGCTCACAACTGTCCGTAACTCCAGTTCCAAGAGGTCTGACACCTTCACACTAATGCACATAAAATTAAATAAATGATTTAAAAACTCAAGTGACAATACATGCTGGAGAGGTTGTGGAGAAAGTGGAACCCTCCTCCACTGCTGGTGGGAATGTAAACTTGTACAACCACTCTGGAAAGCAATCTGGTGCATTCTCAGACAACTAGGAATAACGCTCCCTCAAGATCCAACTATACCACTTCTAGGCATATATCCAAAAGAGGCTCAAGTACACAATAAAGATATTTGCTCAACCATGTCTGTAGCAGTTTTATTTTTAATAGCCAGAAGCTCGAAACAACACAGATGTCCCTCAAGTGAAGAATGGATGCAGAAATTGTGGTACATCTACAGAATGGAATATTACTCAGCAATGAAAAACAAGGAAATCATGAAATTTGCAGGTAAATGGTGGGAACTACAAAGGATCATCCTGAGTGAGCTGTCCCAGAAACAGAAAGATACACACGGTATATACTCACTCATATAGACATATAATATAGGATAAACCTACTAAAATTTGTATATCTAAAAAAAAAAAAACTAATCAAGAGGGAAGACTCTGAATAAAATGCTCAGTTCCCATCCTGAAAGGCAAAGAGGATGGACATCAGAAGAAGAAGAAAACAGGAAACAAATTAGGAACTTGACACAGAGGGCCTCTGAAAGCCTCTACCCTGTAGACTATCAAAGCAGATGCTGAGCCTTATGGTCATCTGTCGGGCAGAGTGCATGGAACCTTATGAAAGAAGTGGGAAATAGTAAGATCCAGAGAGGACAGGAATTCCGCAAGGAGAGCAACAGAACCAGAAAATTTGAACACAGAGGTCTTTCCAGAGACTCATACTCCAACCAATTACCATGCATGGAGATAACCTAGAACCTCTGCACAGATGTAGCCCATGGCAGTTCAGTGTCCAAGTGTGTTCCATAGTAATGGGAACAGGGACTGCCTCTGAATAATCTGATTGGCCTGCTCTTTGATCACCTCCCCATGAGAGGGGAGCAGCCTTACCAGGCCACAGAAGATGACAATGCAGCACCTCCTGATGAGATTTGATATACTAAGATCACAAGGGAAGAGAGGGGGACCTCCCCTATCAGCGGACTTGGGGAGGGGCATTCATGAAGAAGGGGGAGGGAAGGTGGAAATAGGAGGGGGGGGAGGGAGGGATTTATGGGGGGATACAAAGTGAATAAAGTGTAACTAATAAAAGTTAAAAACACAGCTAAGAATAATCTTTTTAAGGTTTTTAAGTTATTTTATTTTTATGTATATGAGCATTTTGTTTGCATGTATGTCTTTGTATCATGTGTGTTCGTAGCTCTTGTTGATGTCAGAAGAGGGCAACAGGTTTCTTAAAACTAGAATTATGGATGATTATTAACTACTATGTTAGGCCTGACAATGGAACCTGGGTCCTCTGCAAGAGCAACAGTGCTCTTAATCAGTGAGCAATCTCCACATCTTCAATAATCCTAAAGATGAAGTACTCACTGCCTTTCTAGAAACCCTGCACAGATGTAGCCCGTGGCAGTTCAGTGTCCAAGTGGGTTACCTAGTAATGGGAAAAGGGACTGACTCTGACATGAGCTCAGTGGCCTGCTCTTTGATCATCTCCCCCTGAGGGGGGAGCAGCCTTACCAGGCCACAGAGGAAGACAATGCAGCCACTCCTGATGAGACCTGATAGACTAGGATCAGAGGAAAGGGTAGAAGGACCTCCTTTATCAGTGGACTTGGGGAGGGGCATGGGAGGAGATGAAGGAGGGTAGGATTGGGAGGGGATTATGGAGGAGGCTACAGCTCAGATACAAAGTGAATAAACTGTAATTAATTAATTTATTAATTAATCACAGAGTCAACAGCAATCAGGGGCTACCAGAGTCCCCTCTAGGCAAGCCAGCAGCAGTGTGATCTGCACTGCACTCTTTTTGTGCCAGTTCTTGGGTACCAGCTCTACTTTACAATCCCAGAGCCAGCAGCCATCAGGAACTAACAGTTGACAACCCATCCTCAAATCTCTTGCCTGCCTGTATTTCTCTGGGCAACTCAGCAGCTGTGTGGTGCCCACTGTGCCCTCCATGTGCCAGTTCCAAGATCTTCTTACAATCCCAGAGTCAGTATCCATCAGGGATTACCAGAGACTGCCAACCATTAGGGTCTTCCAAGCCAACATGAGGGACAACCAGGTGGCTAAAGGCCTGCATAAGAACACACTCAACACAACCCAGAGCAAAATGGCACCACCAGAACACAGCTATCCTACTATACCAAGCCCTGAATATCCTAAAACACCTGAAGGAAAAGGCTTTAAATCTAAACTTAGGAAGATGATAGAGGCCTTTAAGGAGGAAATGAATAAATCCCTCAAAGAAATTCAGTAAAATGCCATCAAACAGGTAAACAAAATGAATAAATCCTTTAAAGAAATACAGGAAAATATAAGCAAATAGGAGAATTAAATGAATGAAACCACTTAGGAACCACTACTATTACTTATGGTAATAGTAATAAAGAAAACACAAATTGAGGCAGACCTAGAGATGGAAAACCTAGGAAAGAGAACAGGAACTATATACACAAGCAGCATGAACAGAATACAAGAGATGGAAAGGAGAATCTCAGGTGTAGAAGATAAAATAGGAAAAATTGATACATTGGTTAAAGAAAGTTCTAAATCTAAAACGTTTCTAACAGAAAACATCCAGGGAATTTGAAAAGACAAAACCTAAGAGTCATAGGAATACAGGGAGAAGATTCCCAGCTCAAAAGCTCAGAAAATATCTTCAATAAAATCACAGAAGAAAATTTACCTAACCTAAAGAAAGAAATATCTAAAAATGTACAAGAAGCCTACAGAGCACCTAATAGATTGGACCCAAAAAGAAAACCCTCCCACCACATAATAATCAAAACATTAACTATACATAACAAAGAAAGAATAGTAAACGTTGTAATGCATAAAGGCCAAGTAGCATATAAAAGCAAACCTATTAGAATTACCCCAGATTTCTCAGGAGAGACTCTAAAAGCCAGAATAGCTTAGGCAGATATCTTGCAGATCCTGAGACCACAGACAACAGCTCATACTACTATATTCAGCATAACTTTCAATTACCATATATGGAAGAAAACAAGATATTCCATGACAAAACCAAATTTAAACAATATTGTTCCACTAACCCAGCCCTACAGAGGATACTAGATGGAAAACTCCTACAAACATGAGACATTACATCCAAGAAAAATAAGGAAGTAAGTAATTTCACACAAGCAAAACCAAAATAAGGGAACCACACATACTCACTACCACCACCAACATCAAAATTATAGGAATAAACAACCATTGGTCGTTAATATCTCTCAACATCAATGGACTCAATTCCCCAATAAAAAGACACAGGTTAACAGAATGGATGGAAAAACAGGGTCCATCTTTCTGCTGCATATAGAACACACACCTCAGCAACCAAGACAGACATTACCTCAGAGTAAAGGGCTGGAAAAAAGGTTTTCCAACAGAATGACCCAAGAAGAAAGCTGGAGTAGCCATTCTAAGACCTAATAAAATAGACTTTCAACCAAAATTAATTAAAAGAGATGGGTAAGGACACTTCTGCTCATCAAATGAAAAATATACCAACATGAAGTCCCATTTCTGAACATCTATGCCCCAAATGAAAGGGCACCTGGAACTCATAAAAGAAACATTACTAAAGCATAAACACACATCGATACCTAAACATTAATAGTAGGAGACTTCAACACCCCACTCTTACCAATGGACAGGTCAATGAGACGGAAAGTAAACAGAGACATGATAAAACTAAGCAACGTTGTGAATCAAATAGACCTAACAGATATTTACAGAATATTTCACCCAAACACAGAAAAAATTTACCTTCTAATCAGCACCACATGGAACCGTCGCCAAAACTAACCATATATTTCGTCACAAAAAAAGCCTCAACAGATACAAGAATATTAAAATAACCCCCTGTATCTTATCGGATCACCATGGGTTAAAGCTGGAACTCAACAGCAACAGAAATAACAGAAAGCTTACAAACTCATAGAAACCGAAAAAGTCTCTATTCAATGCCCACTGGTCAGGAAAGAAATTAAAGAATTTCTAGAATTTAATAAAAATGAAGACCAGGCATACCCAAACTTATGGGACATAATGAAAGCAGTGGTAAGAGGAAAGCTTATAACACTAAAAGCCTTCATAAAGAAATTGGAGACACATTAAGTAACAGCACATCTGAAAGCACTAGAAAAAAAAAAAGAAGCAAACATACCAAGAGGAATAGATAGCAGGAAAAAATCAAACTCAAGGATGAAATCCTTGAAACAAAGAGAAAAATAGAAACAAAGAGAACAATAAAAAATAAAAATGAAATTAAAAGCTGGTTCTTTGAGAAAGATAGCCAACAAGATAGCTTAAACTGTTAGTGAAAATAACTAAAAGACAGAGAGATAATATCCAAAATAACAAAATCAGAAATGAAAGAGAGGACGTAACAACAGATACTGAGGAAATCCAAAGACTCATTAGGTCTTGCTTCAAGAGCTTATACTTTATAAAATGGGAAAGATCTAAATAAGATAAATTATTTTCTTGATAGATTCCATTTACCAAAGTTAATTCAAGAACAAGTTAATGATCTAATAGTCCTATATAACCCCTAAAAATATAGAAGCAGTCATTAAAACTCTCCCAACCAAAAAAAAAATTAAAAATAAAAATAAAAAAACAAGGGCCACATGGTTTGAGAGCAGAATTCTATCAGACTTTGAAAGAAGAGTGGATACCAATTATTCTAGAAGAGTGGATCCTCAAATTATTCTACAAATTATAAACTGAAGGAACATTGCCAAATTCATTCTATGAAGCTACAGTTATCCTGGTAACTAAAACACACAAATATTCAACCAAGAAGAAAAATTCAAACCAATATCCCTCATGATCATTGATGCAAAAACACTCAATAAAACACTTGCAACCCAATTCCAAGAACACATCAAATACATCATCCACCATGATCAAGTTGGCTTCATCCCAGGGATGCAGGGATGGATCAACATATGAAATCCATTAATGCAATCCACCATATAAACACACTGAAAGAAAAAAAAATCACATGTGTGTTGGAGAGATGGCTCAGAGGTTAAGAACACTTGCTGCCCAGATGTCCCAAAAATGAGGAATGGATACAGAAATTGTGGTACATTTACATAATGGAATACTACTCAGCAATTAAAAAACAAGGAAATCATGACATTTGCAGCCAAATGGTAGGATCTAGAAAAGATCATCCTGAGTGAGGTATCTCAGAAGCAGAAAGACACACATGAATTTTAAGTGGATATTGGACATATAATATAGGATAAACATACTAAAATCTGTACACCTGAGACTGATAGTCCAACCAAGTAGCATGCATGGAGATAACCCAGAACCCCTGCACAGATGTAGCCCATGACAGTTCAGTCTTCTAGTGGGTTCCATAGTAATGGGAACAGGGACTGTCTCTGACATAAACTGATTGGCCTGCTCTTTGATCACCTCCCGCTGAGGGGGGAGAAGCCTTACCAGGACACAGAGGAAGACAGTGCAACCACTCCTGATGAGACCTAACAGACTAGGATCAGAAGGAAGGAAAAGAAGACCTCCCCTACCAGTGGACTTGGGGAGGGGCATGCGTGGAGAAGGAGGAGGAAGGGAGTGATTAGGAGGGGAGGAGAGAGGGAACTACAGAGGGGATATAAAGTAAATAAAGTGTAATTAATACAAAAAATAAAATAAAAAAATTACCAGGAAAAAAGAAGATAAGCAAGGAGGACCCTGGGTAAGGTGATCAATCCTCACTCAGAAAGACAAATGGGATGGACATTGGAAGAAGGAAAAAAACAGGAAACAGGACAAGAGCTTTCCACAGAGGGCCTCTGAAAGGCTCTATCCAGGAGGGCATTGAAGCAGATGCTGAGACTCATAGCCAAACTTTGGGCAGAGTGCAGAGAATCTTATGAAAGAAGTGGGAGATAGCAAGATCTGGAGAGGAGAGGAGCTCCGCAAGGAGAGCAACAGAACCAAAAAATCTGGGCACAGGGGTCTTTTCTGAGATTGATAGTCCAGCCAAGCACTAATTGTGGATATAACCTAGAACACCTGCTCAGATGTAGCCCTTGGCAGCTCAGTGTCCAAGTGGGTACCCTAGTAAGGGGAATAGGGACTGTCTCTGACATGAACTCAGTGGCTGGCTCATTAATCACCTCCCCCTGAGGGAGGCGCAGCCTTGCCAGGCCACAGAGGAGGACAGTGCAGCCAGTCCTGATGAGACCTGATAAGCTAGGGTCAGATGGAAGGGGGGAAGGCCTCCCCTATCAGTGGACTTGGAGAGGGGCATGGGAGGAGATGAGGAAGGGAGGGTGGAATTGGGAGGGAATGAGGGAGGTAGCTACAGCTGGGATATAAAATGAATAAACTGTAATTAATATAAAAATAAAAATTTAATTATAAAAAGAAAAAAAAACACTTGCTGTTCTTCCAAAGGTCCTGAGTTCAATAGCCAGCAACCACATGATGGCTCATAACCATCACTAATGAGATACGATGCCCTCTTCTGATATGTAGGCCCACATTCAGGCAGAATACTGTATAAATAACAAATAATCTTTTAAAAAATCACGTGATCAGCTCATTATGTGCATATAAAGCCTTTGAAAAAATCCAATACTCCTTCATGACAAATGTCTTAGAGAGATCAGGCATACAAAGGCCATACCTAAACATAATAAAGGCTATATACCGTGCAAACAAATAGCCAACATCAAATTAAATGGAAAAAGATTTAAAGCAATTCCCTTAAAATTAAGGACAAGACAAGGCTTCCCACTCTCTCCATATCTATTCAGTATAGTACTTGAAGTTCTAGCTAGAGCAATAAGACAACTAAAGGATATCAAGTGGATGCAAATCAGAAAGGAAAAAATCAAAGTATCACT
Organism: Meriones unguiculatus; assembly: GCF_030254825.1. Taxonomy (NCBI): domain Eukaryota; kingdom Metazoa; phylum Chordata; class Mammalia; order Rodentia; family Muridae; genus Meriones; species Meriones unguiculatus. The sequence goes on from NC_083369.1 coordinate 122,606,080, forward strand.
ATTTGCAAATGATTTGATAACACAGATAAGTAATCATGACAGTTCTACCAGAGAACTCCTACAGCTGATAAACACCTTCAGCAAAGTGGCTAGATACAAAATTAACTCAAAAAATCAGTAGCCCTCCTGTAGACAAACAACAAACATACAAACATGCTGAGAAAAAAAATAGGGAAACTACACCCTTCACAATAGCCACAAATAATATAAAGTATCTTCGTGTAACTCTAATCAAACAAGTCAAAGACCTATATGACAAGAATGTCAAGTCTCTGAAAATGTATTTCGAAGAAAATATCAGAAGATGGAAAGATTCCCCCACAATCATGGGGATCATAATAACTAGGAGTTGGAAACAACCCAGATGTCCCTCAACCAGAAAATGGATATAGAAAATGTGGTACATTTACACAAGGAAATTATGAAATTTGTAGGCAAATGGATGGAACTAGAAAAGATCATCCTGAGTGTGGTTATCTACAAATCACAGACCCAAAGAAGCAAAGTAGCAAAGAGTGCTGAAGAGAGGGTGCTTGCTTGTATCTCACTCAGAAGGGGAAAAAGACAGCAGAAGTAGTTTGAACAGGTTAGGAGAAAAAGTGCTGAGGAAAACGAGGTTGGGGATAAAAGGGGCAAGAGGACAGAGGGTTTGCAGAAAGAAAAGAAACCATGGATGGGGGCATCTCTGAGACAAACTAGAGACTTCCAACAGGGTAGGCTCCTGGGGTTATGCTAGCTGAGACTTCCAGAAGTGGGGACATAGATATTGAAGTGACCACCTCCTAGCCAGGCAGGACTTCCAATGGAGGAAGGGGGATATCAACCCACCCACAAAATATTCGAACCAAAATTTACCCTGCCTACAAGATGTGCAGGGATAAAGTTAGAGAGCAGAGATTGAGGGAATGTCCAGTCAATACTTAGCCCACCCTGAGACCCACCCCATGGGAGAGAACCAGCCCCAGACACTATTAATGATTCTCTGCTATGCTTGCAGACAGGAGCATAACTGTTCTCTGAGAGGCTCCACCCAGTACCAGATAGAAACAGATACTGAGACCCATAGCTAAACATGAAGGGAAGCTTGGGAAGTCTTGTGGAAGAGTTGTGGAAAGAATAGAAGGACACGGAGGGGTAAGAAGTCCACAAGAAGTTCAACTAGCCTAAGCCCATTGGAGCTTACAAAGACCGAAGCACTAACCAAAGAACAACATGAATGAACTGGACCTAAGCTCCTGACTCATATGTAACTGATGGGCAGTTTGGTCTTTATGTGGGTCTCCTAGCAAGTGGGCTGCTGACCTGGACTCTATTACCTGCTTTTGGATCACTTTCCCCTAGCTGGCCTCAGAGGAAGAGGGTGCTCTCAGTCCTGATGAGACTCAAAGAGCTGGGGTGGGTTGGTGAGGTGGTGAACTCCCATTTTCTAAGGAGAAGGGGAGGAGTGGAAGGGGAAGAGGGGTAGGAGGGCGGGACTGGAAGGAGAGGAGGAAGGGAGCTATGATCGGGATGTAAAGTGAAAAAAAAATCAGTGAAAACAAGAGAATAAAGCACAGGCTAGAATTGCAAGCAGAATGTTTCTATTCTCATGTTGTATATTCCTGTATTGCTTCTGCAACAACTACCCATAAACCTAATGCCTTGAAACAGCACAGGTAAAATATGTTGCAATTCTGCACATTAGGTGCCCAACATAGGTCTCATTAGGCTGTAACTATGGTGTTAGCAAGGTTGTTGTCTTTTCCAAAGCTTTGCCTTTGAAACTTTCTGGAGAACACCTGCATGCCTTGGTTTGTGATCTCCTTTATTCCTCCTCTGTCTTCAGAGCCAGACATGGGAGTTACAGCCCTCTCATATGACATCTTTCTGACTCATTTCTCTTTTTGTCTTTTTTTTTTCCGTACAATGGACCAACCTGGCTAATATATCATGCCCATATTTTAAGATTTGCCGATACTCACCTGTAATTACATCTGCAGCTTTAATTCTCTCTTGACTTGTAACATATTCATAGGTTATGGAGATGAGAAGATGGACACTATAGAGAGACTGTAACTGGGCTGTGTACAGCATGCTCTTTATCTCAGACATGAAACACATTCATCCCATCTACAAGTCCAAAATATCTCATCCAATTATAGCAGTATCTAAAAAGAATCCCTATCACCTGAAATTTATCAGTTCCCAAATCTCAAATTTTATCTTTTAAATCAAGTGTGGTTGAGGCTCTGGGAGTAATCCCTTTTGGGTCGTGATGCCTTTCCAGCCAGCAAAGCTCTGAAAAGAGACTTTCAGTGGCTCCCAAACTATGATGATGATCTGAAATAATGATGATATTCATTCCTATTCACAAAGGGAGAGAACAACATTAAATCAAGGCATCATTTCCCCAAGCAGTTTTAAAATCAAGGAAACCAAAATCTGTTCATTTTCAAGACCCAGAACTAAGGAGGCTACTAGGTTTATAATCCCTGTTGACCACCCAGCAGCTATGCACTCTGGGTTCTTGCTCCCACCTTAGTCACCCTTTGTTGCCTGTGAAAGGCACTGCGTATTTCCAGGTTATTATTTCTTCAGCTTTTGGATGTCTTCTGCATGTTGATGTTTGGTACTCAGCATTTTTTTTTTCCATACAATAATCTCTTTGTCCTATTTAGTCCAATCGAGCAGTGTTTCTGCTTGTATACAATTGTCAAAACTGTGTGTATCCCACTTTCATCATGAATCTTTTAATGTAAGACGCTCTTTCAAAGACCTTCCTGGAGTGATACTATATTCTTTAAAGCTGCCATGATAGCTGGCTTTCCATGCAGGCCCAAGATTAGCACGTTCCAAGCTATCAGTAGATAGTGATGACAAACACAGGTATGATGGATACACATTAACTAAATGGATCCCTCATCCCCTTCTACCGCCACAACCTAAAAGTTACACATTCATTCCTCTAAATGTAAAAGTCCTCTTCATTCCCCTTCCACCTGGGAATTACAGACAGCCTCACTACAAGTGTGTAGCCTGGACTGCTCATCAATGGCCTGGCATGGGACCTCTTCCCTTCCTCTAAAATGTATAAAAGGGATTCCCAACTCTCTACAGGATGCCTGAGCACCCACAGGGCCTGCACCCTGCTTTCTCTCTATGGTGTTACTATGTCTTCTAATAAATTTATTACTTAAAAGACATCCACCTCTGTATCTTGCCTTGAGCTTCTGTCCCAGTTGCTTTGACATCTGCAGAAAGGACCACATGGACCTGAATAATAGCAAAGAACCTTGCTGTGTACAAATACACTGTTCTCCCCTTATCCGTGGGGGCAACCATTCAATGCCCCCAGTGGGTGCCAGAAGCAATGGAGAGTGCCAAACCCAGTAAGCACAGTCTACTTTCTTTCATATGCTTGAGGATAGAAAAGATGCAGATTTTGTTGCTGGGAATACTTACATGTATATAATGAAATGTCATAGGAATGGGACTCTAGTCTAAGCAGAGATTAAATTCTGTTTAAAATAAACCTCCCAAGGACTATCTCTGACAGGAACTCAATGACTGGCTCCTTGACTCCCCCCCCCCCCAGGGGAGGAGCAGTCCTGTTAGGCCACAGAGGAGGACTCTACAACCAGTCCTGAAGATACCTGATAAAACAGGGTCATATGAAAGGGGAGGAGGACCTCCCCTATCAGTGGACTTGGAAAGGGGCAGGGAGGAGACCAGGGAGGGAGGGTGGGGTTGGGGAGGGAATGAGGGAGCGGGATACAGTGGGGACACAGAGTTAACAAAATGTAACTAAAAAGAAAAATAAAATTAATTAAATAAATAAACCTCCCATAGCCTGAAGTGATTTTGTATCTGGAACAAAGTTTTGCAGCATGGACTTATTCACTCAAGTGTGCTGGTGTTCTAAAGGTTCTGGATTGTGGGGTATTTGGGATTTTCAGTTAGCAAATAAGGCTTAATCAAACTGTACTTTTTAATCTTCTCTATGTAACCATACCTCTGAGAAATTTTAATTGATAAATTAGGTACAGTACAGGATTGTTGAGATCAGCCTGTGCCCTACTGTAAGTTGTGTAAAAATGTATTTTTTGTCAGGTTTTGCCTTGTGCTGAGAGTTTCCCATTTTCTAATAAGTTTTGGAAGTCATTTGAGAGTAGAGAATCTTTGTATGACTGGGTAGATCCATAAGTAGCACTGTCTGTCCAACATCACCCATGCAGCACAAATGATTCAAATTAAAGAATTTGAAAAAAATAGAAACAGTCATCTCAGATTTTATAGTAACAATAAAATATTTCCATACAAAACAGACTTCTTACTGTGGTGAAGTTAGTATATGTGAAGAGCTGTGCTAATTTTTATAGATTCCATGGGAGAATCCATTTCATGGTGCTGTATCACTTCATGACCATCTGCGAAATTTGGTTCGCAACTCTCTATTTTGAAAGCTATCAATGGCAGATCTAATCTTTGTCATGGGACATCATTATGACTATTTCTTCCTCTGCCCTGTCCCTCTTTCATTCCTAAGGATTCCTTTGATTATAATTGGCATACCTAGATAATCCAATGAAATCTTCCTATTGTGGTTAGCAGATTAGTAATTTTAATACAATGTATATAACCTTAATTTTCCTTGGCTATGTACCGTCACGTATTTATAGTTTTTGTGAATTAGAGCATGGACGTATTGGAGAGCCATTATTCTGCCCGGTACATGTATCACATTAATTGAGTTTAAATGTTAAACCCATGTTGCATTCCTGGAATAAATAACACCCTGTCAGGTTGCATAATCTGTTTCATACATTGTTGATTTTTGTTTGTTCTCCTTCTAAAAAGCTATTGCTCAGTAATTTTTTTCCCCTTATGGTGTCATTGATTTATTTTCACAACAAGATTCTTCTGACTTTTTTCTTCTCTTAGTTGCTTTGCCCTCTTCTCCCCCCTTAAACAACTTCTTCTCTTCCTCTTCTTTTATTCTTTAAGACTGAGGATGGATCTCAAACCACTTGGAAGCCCAGGATGGCCTAGAACGTCTGATTCTCCTGCCTCTACCAACAGAGCAATGGGAGTACAGGTTTTCACCATGATTCCCAGTATTATACTGGGAGAGTTCATGGAATGGTCCTACACTGTCTTCTGAAGGTATTTGTGAATTATTGCTGTCCTTTCAGTCTTCAGTGTTACACTTTGCCAAATACCCACCCTGGCTTGAGCTCTTCTTTATTGGAAGATTTTGAGTCTCTGAATAAATTTTAAAACAAGACAGGAAAAGTTCAAGGCCAGCAGTGGCTACCTAGTAAGTTAAAGGGCAGTTTGGGCTACATAACCCTGCCTTAAAACAAAACAAAACAAAACCCCAAACAACAACAATAAAACGAAAGCAAAATGCAACAAACAGTTCATGTTCTTTTGTACCTCATTATCTCAAAAATGTAATTCTTGTCATGTTTGCGTTTGAACCTGGACTTGTTTTCAACTGCTCATGTTTCTTCTGCTTGTAATTTTTTTTCTCTTCATGTCTAAGTGCTCCCTCTCTTCTTTCCATTTATTCAACACATTAAATCAACTACCTTTTAAATTTTCTTAAAAAACAAAACCAGAATACAAATAAAAAAAAAAAAACATGCATCCTTTTGAGACACAGGGGAGGCAACTGGGTCCCTGTGACCAGCCTGGGCTGCACAGTAAGTTCCAGGCTGCTAGGGTTACACAGTGAGACTATGTAATCAGGTATTCACCATGATTCCCAGTATTATACTGGGAGAGTTCATGGAATGGTCCTACATTTTAAGTCTTGCTTTGACACCAGTGTTATTTAAAAGTAACTTGTTCGATTTTCCTAAATTTTGGATATCCTCAGATAACTGTCTGATATAAATCTTTGATTTAATTAAGGTCATATAATGTACTTAAGTGACTTGAATTCTTTAGTTTCTATTGTGACTTCTTTGACAGCTCAGTTCATCCAGAAAATGTCTCACATCTAATTTTTTTAATGTGTATTATGTAATCACTGGTTGGAAAAATAGTTAACATCAGATAAATTTGGTGAACACCGGTATACAAGTCTGTGCATTTTTTATTTTCTTTTGTAAATTATTGGAAGTGGGATATTAAAATGTCTAAATATTATGAATCATTCACCCATTACTCACGTCATTCTTTCAAGTTTTATTTCATGTTATCTATGGATCTACTGTACAGCACAAATATTATTAACATTATTATATCCTTCTAAGGATGTGGATCTCTTATCATATACGTGGTACCATAAAACATTTATTATCTTAAAAGTATTTTCTCTTATGTCAATATAGCAAATGTTATTCTTACATGGCTGATACGTACATGAAATAAATGGTTCATCACTCTACTCGCTTTCATACTATGAGTGTGTTTATCCCTGAAGCGTGTGTCTTTTTTATACAAGATATGTTTGGGGCTTACTTTTGCTAATCTAGTCTGATGATTTTGACCTTTTAGTGGGGTGTTTCTATCCCATAGATTTATTGACAGGGTTGAATTTGTGTCTGCCATTTTGTCACATGCTTTTCTTTTTCTCCTTGCTTTATGTGTATGTTGTTCCTTATTTGCCCTATGTAGGCTAAACCTATTTAACTGTAGAATTGTTATTCCTCTATTCCTTCACTTTTAACAAATTCTTTTCAATGTTTTCTTAATGCCCTTTCTAGTGTTTACAATACCGATTTTAACTTATCACAATCTGTTTCGACATCATAATCACAATTTGGTAGAATAGGAAACTTTACCCAAACATTCTTCCTTCGCCTCTCTCCTCCTTTGTGATCATACATCCAAGTTACAAGCACAATAATACAGTGACATATTTATGAGTTGTATAACCAGATGGCTCTATTAATTTTTCTTCTTTTATACTTTCATTGTTCTTCGAGATAGAAGTTCTCTACTCTATTTTCAAATTCATTGATTTCCTCATTTAAATCTTTTTAGTCCCTAGAATGAAGTTTTTATTTCTATCACTTTTTACTTTCCAGAATCAGAGGTAGATTTTTTCTTTTTGTATATGACATATATGTCATGTATAAGAGACTCTATTCTCTATGTCATTTCATCAATCTTTTAATTCTTTATGAGTGAATGTTTTCTTAGTTTTTAAAATATATTCATGATGGTTGCCTCAAAGAATTCTCTATTAAATTCAATATATGGAAATACTCAGGAAAAGTTACTGTTAACTGAATCTTCTCATCTCCCTGGGGGTAAGTCGCATCTTTTTTGTATGAATCTCATCTAATTTTTGCTGAGTATTATATTTTTCAAGTAATGTAGTACAGCACTTCTGGATCTTGACTCCTCTTCCAATGGAGGCCCTGCTTGGTTTGGTTTTGCTTGATCGGTTAGTAGCCAAACCAGAGCAACTACACTAAACCCTTAAGGATTATCACTAGCCCTCAAATTTCTTATATCTTATATCTATCTTATAAATTTCTTATGACATTAAACTTCTTGCTCTGCACAACAAAGGTAGAGTCACTGGAATTTCCACATGATCTTACTATCCAACTTCTGAATATACATCCAATGGGAATAAACATAACCTATCAAAGAAACTAATAAACCTCTATACTAATTCATAATACCTACTATGTGGAAATACTTGAGGTATCCACCAGATGGTGGGTAAGGAAAAGGTACATATACACAATGGATATTTGTTTTGCTGCAAAAATCCTGATATTTGTGGCAAGGTGGATGTGGCTGAAGGAAATTATGTTAAATAAAATTAGTCAAAGAAAGCCAAATGGGGAACATCCCTTTAGTATGTGTGGAGCTTTAATGAGCAAGGTGATGTCACTTGGTGTGTTGCTGCATGCTTGTTCTGCCAGCAATAGCGAGAGAGCATCATAAGAATCACCAAAGATTTGAGGTCAGGTAATTGACACTGTAACTTCTAGATCAGCCAGGACTGTAGTATGAGAACCCACTTAAAAACAAACCCACAAAAGCTTCAACCAAGGTTCAACCACAGAAGTGCAGAATCTTGATTAGAAACTAGAAAGAGTAAGGAGCAGGGTGACAGAGGGATGTTGTATAAAAGACAGAAGAGAACAGTTAGGCAAGGTCATTAAGTTTAATTTCTTTTTTATTGATTACAGTTTATTTTCTTTGTATCCCAACTGTAGCCCCCTCCTTATTCTACTCCCAATCCCACCCTCACTGCCTCTTCTCCACCCATGATCCTCCTCCCCCATCCACTGATAGGGGAGATCCTCCTCCCCTTCCATCTGATCCTACTCTATCAAGTCTCATCAGGAATGACTGTATTGTCTTCCTTTGTGGCCTGGTAAGGCTGCTCCTCCCTCAGGGGGGAGGTGATCAAAGAGAAGGCCACTGAGTTCATGTCATAGACAGTCTCTCTTCCCATTACTAGGGAACCCACTTGGACACTGAGCTGCCATGGGCAACATCTGTACAGAGGTTCTAGGTGGTCTCCATGAATGGTCCTGGGTTGGAGTATCAGGCTCAGAAAAGATCCCTGTGCCCAGATTTTTTTTTTCTCTCCCTGTGGAGATTGTGTACCCTCCAGGTCTTTTCTATCTTCGCCTTCTTTTATGAGATTCCCTGTACTCTGCCATAAGTTTGGCTATGAGTCTCAGCATCTGCTTTGATACCATGCTGTATAGAATCGTTCAGTGGCCTATCTTACAGTGGTAGGCTCCTGCCTGTTCCCTGTTTTCTCCTTCTTCTGGTGTCCATTCCATTTGCCTGAGTGAGGATTGAACATCTTACCCAGGGTCCTCCTTCTTGCTTAGCTTCTTTAGATGTACAGATATTAGTATGTTTATCCTATCTTATACTTCTAATATCCACTTATAAGTGAGTACACATCATGTATGTCTTTCTGCTTCTGGGATACATCACTCAGGATGATCTCTTCAAGTTCCCACCATTTGCCTATGAATTTCATAATTTCCTTGTTTTTAATTTCTAAGAGGTATTCCATTGTGCATATATATCAGTTTCTGTATCCATTCCTGGGTTGGTCCATATTATGGCTATTACAAATAAAGTTGTTATGAACATGGTTTGAGCAAATGTCCTTGTTATATAGTTGAGCATTTTGGATATATGCCTAGGAGTGGCATAGCTGGATCTTCAGGAAGCACTATTTCTAATTGTCTGAGAAAGTGTTAGATTGATTTTCAGAGTGGTTGTACAAGTTTACGTTCTCATCAGCAGGGGAGGAACGTTCCCCTTTCTTCACAACCTCTCCAGCATGTGTTGTCACTTGAGTTTTTTATCTTAGCCATTCTGATGGGTGTAAAGTAAGATCTCAGGGTCTTTTTGATGTGCATTTCTCTGATGACTAAGGACTTTGAGCATTTCTTTAAGTGTTTCTCTGCCATTTTATATTCCCCTATTGAAAATTTGCTGTTTAGCTCTGTACCCCATTGTTTAATTGAATTATTGGATTTGTTGCTGTTTAACTTCTTGAGTTCTTTATATGTTCTACATATTAGCCCTCTGTCAGATATAGGGTAGATGAAGATCCTTTCTCAATCTGTAGGCTGCCGTTCTGTTTAGACCACAGTTGCCTTTGTTTTACATAAGCTTTTCAGTTTCATGAGGTCCTATTTATTGATTGTTGATCTTAGAGCCTGTGCTGTTGGTGTTCTGTACAGGAAGTTGTCTCCTGTGCCAATGAGTTCAAGGCTCTGCCCCACTGTTTCTTCTAACAGGTTTAGTGTGTCTTTGATCCACTTGGACTTTAGTTTTGCTCAGGGTGATAAGTATGGATCTATTTGCATTTTTCTACATGTAGATATCCAGTTAAATCAGCACCATTTACAGATTATATATTTTTTCCATTGTATGCTTTTGGCATCCTTGTCAAAGATCAGGTGTCCATAAATGAATGTTTTTGTTTTGTTTTGTTTTGTTTTGTTTTAGTCTTCTATTTGATTCCATTGATCCACCAACCTATTTCTATACCAGTACCAGGCAGTTTTTACTACTGTTGCAATATAGTACAGCTTGATATCTGGGATGAGATACCTCCAGAAGATCTTTTATTGTGCAGGATTGTTTTAGCAATTCTGGGTTTCTTGTTTTTCCATATGAAGCTGAGCATTTTTCTTTCAAGGTTTGTAAAGAATCGTAAATAATTTGATGGGAATTGCATTGAATCTGTAGATTGCTTTTGGTAAGATGGCCATTTTTACTATGTTAATCCTGCCAAACCACGAGCATGGGACATCTTTCCATCTTCTGATATCTTCTTCTAATTCTTTCTTCAGAGACTTGAATTTTTTTTTTTTTTTTTCGTATAAGTATTTGACTTGCTTGGTCAGAGTCCCACAAAGGTACATTATGTCCTTTGTGGCTTTTGTGTTGTTTCCCTAATTTCTTTCTCAATCAGTTGTCTTCTGTATACAGAAGGGTTACTGATTTTTTTAATTAATTTTTTTTTATCAACCACTTTGCTGAAGGTGTTTATCAGATGTAAGAGTTCCCTGGTAGGATTTTTGGGGTCATTCATGTATACTATCATATCATCTGCAAATGGTGATACTTTGACTTCTTCCTTTCTGATTTGTATCACTTTGATCGCCTTTGGTTGTCTTATTGCTCTAGGAAGAACTTCAAGATCTGTGTTGAAGAGATATGAGAGAGTGGGCAGCCTTGCCTTGTCCATGATTTCAACAGGAGTGATTTAAGTTTCTCTCCATTTAGTTTGATGTTGAGTATAGGCTTGTTGTATGTTGTCTTTACTATGTTTAGGTATGTGTCTTTTATCCATGATCTCTCCAAGACTTTAAACATGAATGGATGTTAGATTTTTATCAATTTTTTTTGGCATCTAAGGAGATTATTATGTGTTTTTTTTTTCTTTCAGTTTTTTTTATGTGGTGGATTACATTGATGGACTTCTGTGTAATGAACCACCCCTGTACACCAGGGATGAAGCCTACTTGTCATAGTAGTTGATATCTTTGATGTTTTCTTCTATTTGATTTGTATTTTGTTGAGTATTATTGTAATTGTTGCATCAATGATCATAAGGGAGATTGATCTGAAATCTGTTTCGTTGTTGGGCCATTGTGAGGTTTAGGTACCAAGGTGATTGCGGCGTCATAGAGTAAGTTTGGTAATGTCCCTACTGTTTCTATTTTGTGGAATAATTTGAAAGGTATTGGTGTTAGGTCTTCTTTAAAGGTGTGGTAAAATTCTGCTCTGAAATCATCTGGCCCTGGGCTTTTTTTTGGTTGGGAGACTTTTGATGATAGCTTCTATTTCCATAGGAGGTATAGGACCATTTAAGTGAATTACCTGATCTTGATTCAGCTTTGGTAAGTGGAATCGATCAAGAAAAGTGTCATTTCATTAAGATTTTCAAATTTTGTGGCATATAGACTTTTGAAGTAAGACCTAATGATTATTTGGATTTTCTCAGTGTCTGTTGTTATGTGCCCCTTTTCATTTCTGATTTTGGATAGTTTCTGTCTGCCTTTTGGTTAGTTTGGCTAAGGGTTTGTCTATCTTGTTGATTTTCTCAATGAACCAGCTCTTGGTTTCATTGATTCTTTGAATTGTTTTGTTTGTTTCTAATTTATTGATTTCAGTCCTAAATTTGATTATTCCCAGCTGTCTACTCAGCTTGGGTGTGTCTGCTTCTTTTTTTTCCCAGGACTTTCAGGTGAGCCATTAAGTTGCTTGAATGAGATGTTTTTTAATTTCTTCTTGAAGGCACTTAGTGCTATGAACTTTCCTCTTAGCACTGCTTTCATTGTGTCCCATAAGTTTGGGTATGTTGTGCCTTCATTTTCATTGTATTCTAGGAAGACTTTAATTTCTTTCTTCATTTCTTCCCTGACCCAGCTGTCATTGAGTAGCAAGTTGTTCAGTTTCCATGTGTGTGTAGACTTTTTGCTATTTCTGTTGTTGCTGAGGTCCAGCTTTACTCCATAGAGATTCGATAGATTACAAGGGATTATTTCAATCTTCTTGTATCTATTGAGGCTTGTTTTGTGAAGAACTATACGGTCTATTTTGGAGAAGGTTCCATGAGGTGCTGAGAAGAAGGTAAATTCTTATATGTTTGGTTGTAAGGTTCTGTAAATGTCTGTTAGGTCCATTTGATTCATGACCTCTGCTAGAGACATTATTTCTTTGTTTAATTTCTGTTTTGTTAACCTGTCCTTTGTTGAAAGTGGGGTATTGAAGTCTCCCACTCTTAATGTGTGGGGATCTATGTGTGGTTTAAGTTTTATTAATGTTTCTTTTACAAATGTGGGTGCCCTTGTATTTGGGGCATAGATGTTCAGCATTTTGATGTCTTCTAGGTAGAATTTTCCTTTGATGAGCATGAAGTGTCCTTCCCCATCTCTTCTGATTAATTTTGATTGAAAGTCTATTTTATTAGAAATTAGAATGGCTACTCCTGCTTGCTTCTTGGGTCCATTTGTTTGGAAAACCATCTTCCAGCCCTTTACTCTCAGGTAATGTCTATTTTTGTGACTTTGATGTGTTTCTTGCATGCAAAAGATTTTTGGGTCTTGTTAATTTCTGTCATTTATTGGAGAATTGAGTGCATTGATGATTAGAGAGATTAATTACCAGTCGCTGTTAGGTCCTTTGATTTTGATGTTGGCTGTGATAGTGTGTTTGTGTGCTTGGCTACTTTTAGTTTTGTTTTAGTGAATTTATTTATTTCCTGTGTTTTCCTGAGAGTGGTTAGGTTTCTTGGGTTGTATTTTTCCTTCTATTATCTTCTGTATTGCTGGATTTGTGGGTAGTAGTGTTGAAATTTGTTTTTGTCATTGAATATTTTTTCTCCATCTATGATGACTGAGAGTTTTGCTGTGTGTAGTAGCCTGGGCTGACATCTGTGTTCTCTTAGGATCTGCATGATACCTGTTCAGGCCCTTCTGGCTTTCATAGTCTCTGTTGAGAAGTCAGGTGTGATTCTGATGGGTTTGCTATTGTATGTTACTGGGCCTCTTTCCCTTGCAGCTTTTAGTATTTTTTCTTTGTTCTGTATACTTACTGTTTCGATTATTATGTGGAGGGAAGATTTTCTTTTCTGGTGTAATTTATTAGGTGTTCTGTAGGCCTCTTGTGTGCTCATATGCTTCTCCTTTAAATTGGGGATATTTTCTTCTATGATTTTTTTGAAAATATTTTCTGGGCCTTGAAGACGGGAATCTTCTCTTTCCTCTATTCCTATTTTTCTTAAGTTTTGTATTTTCATGTTGTCTTGGATTTCTTGGATGGTTTGTGTCAGGAATTTTTTAGTTTTATCATTTTCTTTGATAGATACATCTATTTCTTCCACTGTATCTTCCACATCTGAGATTCTTTCTTCCATCTCTTGTAATCTGTTGGTTATTCTTACTTCTGTAGTTCTGATTTCCTCTCCATGATTTCCTTCATTTGTGTTTCTTTACATTTTCCAATTCTATTTTCACATCTTGAACAGTTTTGATTTTCTTCACCTGTCTGACTGTATTTTTCTGTTTTTCCTCCAATTCCTTCAACTGTTTGTTTGAACATTCCTCTGTTTCTTTTATTTCTTTTAGTCATTTAATCATTTCCTCTCTGAAGACCACAAATTGGTTGCATCTTCCTGTACTTCTTTATGGATGTCCATAATCTGTTTCACTTTATCTTCCTCTATTTCTTTACACATTTTATTTGTTTCCTCCATTATCCTCTTCATAAGCATAGATGTAAGGTCATCTTCTTGAATTTCACCTATGTTGGGGTGTCCAGGGCTAGTTGCCCCTGGATAATTGGGTTTGGGAGATGCCATATTGCTTTACCTGTTGTTGGTTGTGCTTTTTCACTGGCCTCTACCCATCTGGCTGTCTCAGGTGGTGGCTATTAGTTTCTGGTGCCTGCTGGAGTCCTAGGGTGAGTAGAATCCCCTTGACAGGATTCTGAAGAAGGCCTCTTCTGCTCTTTGGGTATGGTCACAGAATGGGTGGTCCTTCTCAGGAATTGCCACAGCTCACCTCAGGCATATAGACCTGAGTTTTAACTGTGGTCTCTGTTAGTCAGGCTGGCTCTCCTCTCACCCAGAGAAGTCTTGGAGACAGCTGCCCTGCTGCTGGGTTTCTTGCTCTGATTTTACTGAGATGCTGCTGTTCTTACAGGTTTTTTTGTTTTGTTTTGTTTTGTTTTGTTTTGGCATAACCCTCTTGAAGAACCTGGGAGCCCTGTGGCTTGGTCAGTTTAGTTAGGGATAACTGGTTGCACCTTTTAGCAATATCTGGGGGCTAATCCAGTGGTTCTCAGGCTTTTGTAGGTCTGAGGTTGGAGCTCTGTCCCCCAGTATTCAAGCAGTAATGAGTGGCAGGTGAGTGCAGCACTCATGCATATAGCAGGAGGCTAGAGCCTGGAGCCTGCAGGAACCCAGAAACTTTTCTGGAGCTGGGTGTCCTAATGTCTGACCTGATTTTTCCCTCACCATTGGTTTTCCTCCATCCAGGGAGACCCAGTTTGAGGTGTTTTTTTGAGTCTGGGATGGTGAGTAGAACATGCAGGTGAGTGTCTCTGCACTCATGACTAGGCACCTGCAGGGACCAGGGAACTTTTTTGGTTACTGTTTTTGGGGTGTTGTCTGAGTGCCCTGAGGTCAGACCTGATATTTCCTTCACTGTGGGGTTTCCTCCTGACTGGGAAACCCAGTCTCTAGTGCCCTGGGTCCCACAGTTCTGTCTGGGACCTTGATTCAGGCGGACAGTCAGGTCTCTGGGCTGGTGGTTGAGAGCCCACTGGACACCAGGACCTTTTCCAGGGATTGTCTGGGTGACCTGAGTTTGATCCCCAATATTTCTTTCACCGTGGGGTTTTTTCGATGGGAAACCTCAGTCTCTGGTGTTGTGGTGCCCACAGTTCAGTCTGAGATGCTGATTAGAACACACAGGAGTGTAGCTCTGGGCTGGCGACCAAGCACCTGCTGGGACCTGGGAACTCTTCTGGGGTTTAGCTGGGTGACAATGAGCCTGACTGCTTCTCACACCTTGGAGTTTCTTCTCACCTGGGAAATACAGAGTTCGGTCTGCTGTTCGCTGTGCAGTCACTGCTGTCCTGCTCTTTAGACACAGTGTGCTCCGGGTGCCACAATCTTGGATCCTCCAAGTTTTAGTGTAATGTTGTTTTCTGCTCACATTAACTTTTCACCTGAGAAATTCTTATGTAACCCCAGGCATAAAAAATAAGTATGCAACTCAAACAGCTGTTGATTGATAATAAACTGTAAAGACATTTATTTTTTTATATTTTTTATTTATTTTATTTATTTTTTATTTTTTATTATTAATTACACTCTATTCACTTTGTACCCCCATAAGCCCTTCCCTCCTCCCCTCCCGATCCCATCCTCCCTCCCCCTTTTTCACGCATGCCCCTCCCCAAGTCCACTGATAGGGGAGGTCCTCTTCTCATTCCTTCTGATCTTAGTCTATCAGTTCTCATCAGGAATGGCTGCATTGTCATCTTCTGTGGCCTGGTAAGGCTGCTCCCCCCTCAAGGGGAGGTGATCAAAGAGCAGGCCAATCAGATTATGTCAGAGACAGTCCCTCTTCCCTTTACTATGTAACCCACTTGGACACTGAACAAGACATTTATTTTAAAGCAATTCATTCTTACTTTCTTAGCCACTATTACAGCTGTGAGCAAATAACTGTCAAGGCTAACTTGAGTAAGGGCTTATTTTAGTTCCTGGTTTGAGGACCCACAGTCCATTATTGTGTGTGTATGTGGGGGGGGGGGGTGGAGGGGGTGGCGCGACTGCTCAAATTTTCATCCCCACTCGGGAAACAGACAAAACAATCCTTTTTTATTTAGTCTGAGATCCCAGTTTGGAGTGTGTGTTCCTTCCTCATTAAAAATGCTCTGGAAACATACTCACAGATACACCAAGAAACATACCACCTAAGTAATTCTATACCCAACCAAGCTGAGGGTAAAAATTAACCTCACATACATACAGTTTTTAATATTTTTTAAACATGACAAGATGGAGCTGGTTTCTGCCTTCCACCTTCCCGATGGTGAGTGCTCTCTGTCACGAACAACTCCACATTTGGCTAAGGCCGCGGATCTGGCTTGCTTCCATGTATGTGGACCTATCTGCATTGCCCACGTGGCACGCTGGGGTTGGCTACCCAGAGGCTATTTAAGCTGTGGGCTGGCTTTCCCCAGGGTCAGATGATTGTTCAAGGTTCCTGAATAAACTGCATTGAAAAAAAAAAACATGACAGCAAGTTTACCTGCTAATAAGATGCATGTACTTGCTCAATTTTCTGTAGAGAACTATTGGATGATAAGTGATACTGCAGGCTGTAGAGCATATTCAATATTTTTCAGGTTTGATTGGTATTTTGATTTTATAATCAGCAAGGCTGAGAATGCTGCTTTGCTTAAATATATATTAAAATTTTGAAGAAGCATGTTCATGACCATTTCAAACACTGTTTGAAATTCTGTTTTAACCCCAAGCCAAAATTCAATTAATTTTTTGGAATTCAAGTCAGCAAACAAAATAGCAATTTTAAAATAAACACTCCAATATAATATTCTAATATAATATAATAATCCAAATATATGTGAATTTGATACTTACAGACTGACTAATGATAAGATGAAAGTATTAAAGTTTGTTTTCTGTAATTAAATCATTACGAGAAAAATTAAACAATAAGAGTAGAAACTTTATGTGTATAATAACATAAAAACAATACAATTGGATCAGTGAGATGGATCAGTGATCAGAAGTCCTTTTTTGCACAAACCTGAGCATCAATCCCTGGAACTCTCATAAATTTAGAAGAGAAAATGAACACTGCAAAATTGATTGTCCTCTATACTGACCTCTATACTGATATCACAAGCATGTGGGCCACACCAATATCACAACATATGATCCATACACATACATTATGTACAAACACACACTATTAACAAATTTAAAATATGTTTAGAAAAAAACACCACAGAGTCAACAAGGTGGCTCAGCAGGTAAAGGCTCTTGCTCACAACTTGAATTTGATTCTGAAGACCCACAAGGAAAGAGAAAATAGACTCTCACAAGTTGTCCTTTTACCTCCACATGTGTGCCATGGCACATATATGCCCTCTCCCATTAATAAATAATAGTAATTTTAAACACCACAAAGCATGATATGCAGTAGTCTGAGCTGAAGTGTTTCATGGTCGTTTAGCACTGTGCAAAATACAGATGTGTTCAGAACCAAGGTACAGTGGTGCAATAGAACATGAGTGCTAAATTTTCCACAACTTCAAAATTTAGTTATGTAACTCTTTGTAGTATCATGAGACACACTTTTAGAACCTGTGTTCTATAGCACAGCAGGATGAATATTTCACAATGAAACATTACATAGTTTATGAAAAACTAGATGGACCCAGTTTGAAAGTTCCTGACACAAAGGTAATAGGACCATGGGAAGCAGTATATAATATATATATATATATATATATATATATATATATATATATATATATAATGAAACACTACAGTGTATATTACACATAATATGTATAACTATTAAATTAATTAAAATATTTTGTGTAAAAATACCTTAATGTTTAGAAAGCATAGGGTTTGGGATATGGCTCTGTGGCAGAACATCTGAATAAGGTGTTCAAGGACCTAGGTTCCATGTTTGGTACCAGAAAGTAATAATAAATTAAGTCAAATCTAATCTACTAGAAATGAGCAGAAGAAAAACTGAAGCTCACATCATTCGTGCTCTCTGATTATTTCCCAAACTCTACAGACATGGCAGAGTTCCATGAATGGAATTCAGTTTGGAAGGATGCACACACATGACCTTCCTGAAGAAGTAAAGAGACTGAAGGAGCCCAGGCCATTGGTATCCACACTAAAACAGCATATATAGTACACATAAAACATATGAATGTGGAGCACGTCTCGCCCCTGGGGGCAATGGTCTCCTGAACCTACTCAGACCTCGGACACCACCACTGCTAGTTCTAGACCTGATGCAGGATGTTCCAACGAGGGGGTTAAGGCTTCTCATAATATTTCCTATAAGCCCACACCTGTTTGTCTATATCCCCCATTTTTATTCATTATTAGCCAGATAGAGCCAAGTAATTGTGGTGATGATACTTGCTTTTTTGCCCAATGCTGGAATGCTAGTAAATTTAGGTATGCCCTGGTTACTCGCATGCCTCACTGGGTGCCTGTGCCCATTGATGCCCCTCACGCTATGACTCTCTTCAGACAGAAAGGGGATCTTGGAACTACAGCCGCCACTGTTACTACCATCTCATTGGTGGCTGTTGGAGCTACCACCGGGGCATTAGCCATGAGTCATACTGTGCAGACTGCTCAGACCCTGAATAATCTTTTAGCCAGTGTAGCTCATACCTTAGTTGTACATAAAGGAATTAATGCTCAACTAAAAGGAGGCTTGATGGTGTTCAATCAGAGGATTGACCTCTTGCAGGAGCAAATTGATACCCTATGGCAAATCGCTCAACTTGGCTGTCAATGAAAGTATGCTGGACTTTGTGTCACTAGCATACAACATGAGAATTTTTCCTGTGCTGCAAATCTGTCTAAACAATTGTCGAGCTATATTTTAGGTAATTGGACTGGAGAATTCGATACTATGATGGAGCAGCTGAGAGTGGCCATTGTCACAGTAAATTCTACCAGAGTGGACGCAGGACTAGCCACAGGATTATCAACATGGATTGCTGCAGCCATGAATCATCTGAAGGAATGGGCGGGCATGGGAGCGTTAGCAGGCCTTCTGGTGTTGGTCACCTTGGTTTGCCTGTGGTATATATGCAAGATTAGAGTCTCACAACAGCATAATGCAGCCATGACCATTCAGGCCTTTACAGCCATTGAAGCAGGACAGTCTCCCCAAGCATGGTTGGCTACCATAAAAAGCTAAAATGTTATGCTCAGGATGCGAGGCTAAGCACTGCACTCAGGGTCAGCCGCTTTGGACCCAGAGAACAGCAAGTCTGATTGCATGCGGGTTGATGCCCCAGGTCCCACCTCTGAGAAAAAGGTATCGGACGGGTCTGATGTTCTTTGGGTGGATGACACCTAAATGAACATCGGTACAAAGTCCCAATTTATTTCTAATATCAAAGATCAGACCTCTACTCTTGCCTGATGCGTCTAAAACAAAAAGGGGGAACTGTAGAGAGCTGCGGAATGCTATGCCTTAAAGATGGAGCTGGTTTCCGCCTTCCACCTTCCCGATGGTGAGTGCTCTCTGTCACGAACAATTCCACATTTGGCTAAGGCTGAGGATGTGGCTTGCTTCCACGTATGTGGACCTATCTGCATTGCCCACGTGGCATGCCTGGGGTGGCTACCCAGAGGCTATTTAAGCTGTGGGCTGGCTTTCCCCAGGGTCAGATGATTGTTCAAGGTTCCTGAATAAACTGCATTGAAAAAAAAAAGAAAAAGTTTGAACAATAAAATCTATTAAAGCAGGAAAACAAAAAACAAAAAAACAAAAAAAAAACATATGAATGTGGATAACGATTTTTAATGTATACGTTTTAAAGTGTGTTGATGCGGGAGGGCAGATCCCTTTCAATATAGGCTCTTAGTCTTGCTGATGAAAGAATTATAGAAAGACACAGTGAGTCAGCAAGCAGAAGTTTTATTTAAGTGAGAAAGTGAAAGCATTTATGCTAGAAAAAGTTGTGGGTAACCTCAGGAATGAGGAGCAGGATGGTGAAGTCTGGGATGTTTCTTTTATTTGTTATTTATACATTTATGGATGGGTTGGACACACTAAGTTTGTTAGTGTATGTGTATCAAATGACTAGTTAAACAATTCTATTGCCAAGAGTAAGGTAGTCATATACATGCAGAAAAGGCATTTGAGGTCTTAAGAATGCTCAGTTTAATGCATTTTGGCCATATAGTAGCTAATGTTGGTTGCTAGCTTGATACACTTTGGAAGAGAACTACAGTTGATAAAGTGACTCCACCAGATTAGCCTTCACGCATGTCCATGAGACGTCTTCTCGATTGCTAATTGGTATAAGAGAGCCCAAACGGTGATGATCAGTGCCAACCCTAGGTAGGCTTGTCTGGGCTCTATAAGAAACAAAGTTGAGTGTGAACCTGAGAGCAAGCCAGTAAACCAATTTTGTCTGTGGTTACTGCTTCAGGTTCTGCTGCTGAGTTCCTGTTTTGGCATCTCTCAAAGGTGGACTGTGAGTTGCAAGCTGAAATAAATACATTTCTTCCAAGTAGCTTTGGTCATAGTGTTCATCACTGAGCTCACAATGATTTTAAAGAGATAGTCCAGGATCCTGGAGAGCATGATAATCCCTCTTTTTGATTAAAAGAACTAGGAAATTGGTCTTTACTAAGAGAAAAATCAAAGAAAGGAGAGTTTAATGAGGATATTTGGCCATTGTCCATCATCCCTGCCTCCTTGGCCTAGCTATACTTTCTCCTGTGTTGTGGGCAGGGTGAATCTATGAATCAGTGGAGATTATCTCAGCTTTCTCAAATTAATTTCTAAATTCCTTCTTTACTTTTATTTTCTTGGTTTATTTTATTTTTCATGCTGGGCATAGACCCCAGGACTCAATTGTTATAGAAGTACTCTTAATGAACTACACCTGCACCCCTTCTTTGAGGGTTTTTGTTGTTACTGTCCAACTTCTGTTTTGCTTTGTTTTATTTTTTGAGACAGAGTCTCACTGTGTGGGCCTGACTGGCCTGGAATTTGCTTTATAGGTCAAGCTGCCCTCAAACTCAGAGACTAGATGATAGGTAGCTATCTAGCTAGCTAGCTAGATTTTATATAAATATTTATATATTTATATATATTTCACACACACACACGTATATATGTATATATATATATTCAAATATAACATATATTCTGAAGCAAGTCTTAGAGATATATATCTTCAAGGTGCTATATAAGCTAGACTGGCTTCAAATTAGTGAATTGCCTCTTCGTCCCAAGGTCTGTCATATACCACTGTGGTGGTTTAAATAAGGATGACCCCATGGGGTTGGATTATTTGAGCACCTGGTCTCCAGGTGATGGCCCTCTTTGGGGAGGTTGTGGAACTTTAAGGAGGAAGTGAATCAGCAGCAGCACAACTTGAGAGTTTAAAGACTCTACTCATATTTTGATTGCTTTCTCTGCTTTGTGCTTGTTATTCACATGTGAGCTCTTGGTTTCTTACTGCTGCCCCTGTGCCTATGACTTGCTGCTATATGTCTCTGCGATTATAGAATCTTATCCCTCTGGAAACATAAGACCAAATAAACAATTCCTTCTCTTAGTTACCTTGACAAAAATGTAACTAATAAAACCACCATGCCTAATCTAAAGTGAGTGTGCTTTGTGTAACCAGGGAAAAATCGTTTGGATGAGGCACATGAAATGAACAACAAAAAACATACTAAAAACATCTTTAAAGTCTTACTACTCTATCAAATATGTAAGTAAGCAGTAAGACTGGCTGCCTTCAAGAACATTAGCACCTTAATATGGAATCCTAAAATTAACAAATCTTAATCCCACAGGAATAAAGTGCTAATGGTGAGATGCCAAGAAGTGGCACAACTTTGGCCACAGTTCTTCACTTCAGTTGTTCAAATAGCATGGCAGATCACTCTTGGGGTATTAGTTTAAAAAAAAAATAAACAGTTTCGTGGTGCTTTGTTGTTTTGACTTCGTGTTTATTTTCAAATAATCATAAGCTCTATGTTGACAGACTAATTCTATTCTGTTTGCTAAGGTGGGACTCGACAGCCTCTCTCTCCTTTCTCCTCTTCTGGCTGCCTGCCCAGATTTTCCCTCTCCACCTCCCTGCATGTGGAGAGACTAAGTGAGGACAAACTGGCCAGGCTCATGTTTCCAAGAGTGAGCTCAAATTTGAATTTTTACTCTAAAGTAGAAAAAGTAAGTTTCCTTTAGAAGGGCTTCCTGTTTCAGATCACAGTTTATTCTCAAAACATTTCCAGTAAAAACCAAAGGGATAAAGTTGAGGTGGAAAAAGAGAGAAAGACATAATCTCTTTACTGATCATTTCAACTCCAGCCCCAAAAGAGCATGTGCCATATTTATTTTCTCAGCATTCACATATTCAGCAAACACTTCTTGAGTACCCTTCTGTATGAAACCATTACTGTGTATGTATTTGCACCAATCTTGATCAATCTTCTTAACAAACCTATCAGTGTGAATTACCTCCTTACTGTACCAGTTAGGAACCTCTGTCTCAGGGAACTAACATGACCAGTAGAGTTTTCAGTCACCAGAACTACTAATAGTGCCACCAGCTTTGCAGCTGCTTTTCTAGTGGTAGTTGTCATGGAGACCGTGCTTTGAGCTGTCAAAATATTAACAGAGGTATGCACTCTTGTTCATCAGAGGACAACATTTCATTGGTCTAAATTTACCAGCCTATTTATTTAATGACATAGAGTAAGTTGGTTCAATATAGACAAGGGGTGGTGCATTTGGCCCCTTGCCTAATCTGGCTAAATGTATTTTTGAAGATGTCTCTTTCCAAAGCCACTGCTTTACTTATGGAAGAAGCACAGGAAGATTTCCCATTCAAGTCAGGAGAGAATAAAACAAGAGGCTTGCTATTGTCGTTATTGTTTAACGTCTCATTGGGACGTGGGCCAAACCAATTAGGCAAAATAAAAAGAACTAATGTTACAAGAGTGGGAAAAGGAAAGATGAAATATCTGTACTTAAAATAATAGAATGGTATTCGACCTGAAGATACATGGGCCAAAGGAAGAACTACTACAAACCCAAAAATGAATAAGAAAATTAAATTCCTTTCATATATAATGGCAAAGCAACCAAGGAGATGACATACCTACCTGTGATGTAAACCAACTATGTAAAGCCTACATGAAAAAAAATATATACCATTCCCCCCTCCAATGTAACCCCTCAAATCAAACCTTCTTAAAAAACCAAGATATGCAAATAAATGTACAAAGAGAATTTGCTGGTCTGTTTACTTGTATGTTTTTAAGGCTGACAAATTGGTACTGGATAGCAAGGGTGTCATCTTTGGCAAGACTAATTCTGCTGTTTTCTTTGCTTATAATAATATGTATTAGATAAAATAACATTTTAGGAGAGAAGGAAATAAACTAAGATCTGAATAAAAGGCCTCAGTAGATAAAAACCTGGTAATGTGAGTTTTCGAGTCCCTGAACCTATAGCAGAAGGAAAAAAACTGCCTGTTGGAATTTGTCCCGTGAGCACAACATGTATGCTCATACAACACAACAATAAATTCATAAAAACTTAAACAGTAGCCCAGAACAAATTGAAAAACACAGCCAGTTGTCATCACAAAGATATCAATTATCTTTAAGCAAAATTATAATTCTAACATGACATACAATATTTGCTGCTTGAAACTGAAAAAAGTTATAGTGTATAGAAAATATAAGTAAAAAAGAATAAAACAGAATTGTGCAAAGCAAGCACTGGAGCATGCCATAACCTCTCTAGATATTAAAACATACTCTGGGGCCTAGAAGACTACACTGTGATACTTGTACACAGATGGAAGTGAACAAAAATCTTCAAATAAGCCAAAGCACATATTTTTGTATTTGATAAATGCTACTTTCCAAAGCAATAGAAGTAGAAATGAACATTCTGATTAATAATGTCTGAAAACTGGATAGTCATTTGGTAAAAGATTAAGTTGAATTCATACCCCACACACTAATTCAGAGGCTATTTTAAAAGTAATTGATAAACTTAATTACAAAAAACACAAAGTTTCCCATGAGACATGCAGCCTAAGCAAAATTAACAGCTAGAGAACAAACTAGTGAAAATATTTATAATTGATGACAATGACATATGACTAATGCATGTGATTTTGTTTATTTATATAGTCATTGGTTTGTTTATTTTTTCATTTATTTATTTTGTTGTACAAGAGACCAAACCCAGACGTTCACATATGATAGATACATACTCTATACTGGCCTATGCACCCTTTAACTTTTTTAGAAGTTCCTAGAAGAGGAGGAGAAAAGGTAATGAATTTAAAATATTTTAAGAGACAGATTAATCATACCCCTAAAGGAACTGACATACTCTTTACACATTATAATGTGGTGATCCAAGATGGCAGCGACCAGTATGCATATATCTGAGGAGCACAAGATCCGAAATTGGTGAGTGGAGGGATGGCTGAAGCCAGAACATTGACATTGAGGTTTCCTGGACAACCCGAAAGCTGAGACCATTAGGATCCAGGTCACCTGTGGATGTCTACAGGGACGGAGAGTGGCAAATATTCAACCCCCTTGTACTTCCCCTTGACCCAAGCATAGGCCTCCCTGCTTGATAACTGAGATAGCAGAGGTGGGCTTTCCTGAACCATGGTGGTGGCAGGCAGCTGTACATGCCTCCTAGCAGACCGCTGTATAGTAGGTCTGCAGATGGTTGTACAGGGCTTCCCAGGGTGACCCAGCAGACTGCTGTACCGGATTCCTAGATCTGTGGCAGCAGCTGCTGGGTGGCTGCTAGCCCTAACAGGAGACTCCATGCTCCAGGACTGAGACAACAGAAGTGGCTACCCCAAGTAAGGGTCTCCCTGCCCAGAGGACAAACAGTGGACACCACTGAGCTGACAGATCCCCTACACTCTCATTGGCCCCTGTGGGCGCAAGTCTGAGAGGAGAGAACGGGGGACCCCTGTACTTTCCAATTAGGCCTGGTAGCAAGTGAGGGCGCCTTCAAGTGAATGCATGCAGAGACCCAGATCCAGGGTCCCCCTACACTAGCAGCCAGACACTGGATTCCCTCCACCCACACCCCCACTGTGGGTAATGTAGGGATTCTTAGGACAGCTTTCTCAACATTGAAGCCCTGGTTCTGTGAGTCTACCAGCAGAGTCGGGGAAAACAATTCCTAGAGCCCAGACAGATTTGAATACCAAGAGGACAGTACAACAGGCTTGTAGTAGACTGAGGCAATAAGGGCATCTGCACATGTGCATTGCACCCACGAACATCACCCGCACCCCCTCCTGCACCCCCTCATGAACTTAAGCCCCACATTCCAGGCATCTACACATTCTATCAGCCTGTCCTTCAAAGCACACTTCCACCAACAAGCCCATGCTTGCTCGACAGCACTTACGCACTTAGGCCTTCCACCTTCCTCCCTTAGCTACAGCTGAAATGCCAATATCCACTCCCAAACTTGTGGACCTCTGTCATCTTCCTGAAGAGTACTCCAGACACCAGAGAAAGATGGACTATTCTGAAGTACAGACTCCAGGAACAAACAGCAAAGGTTACAGATAAGCTGATGGCTAGAGGTCAATGTAAGAACACATCCAACAAAAATCAGGACATCAATGGACATGTTAATTCATCAGAAACACAAGAAAATAATCTCAGCTCTAGGCTTATCCAGAAGAGGCACATAAAGAGGAAATGAACAAAGCTCTCAAAGAAATATAGGCAAATATAGCAAAACAAATAGAGGCACGGGTCAAGGCACGAGTAGAGGCATATACAGAGGAAACGAACAAAGCTCTAAAACAAATTCAGGCAACTACAGTCAAACAAATAGAGGCACAAGTAGAGGCATAATCAGTGGTATATAGAGAAGAAATGAACATAAACAAATAGACGCCATCATAGAAAGACAGAAATCCACATTTAAGCAGATGAAGGAAATGGTGCAAGACATGAAAACAGAATTAGAACACAAACGGAGAAAACCCTGGACCTGGAGAACTTAGAAAAATGATCAGGAACCACAAAGGTAAGCATGACCAACAGAATACAAGAGATGGAAGAGAGAATCTCAGGTGTTGAAGATAAACATGCAGAAATTGATACATCTCTCAAAGAAGAAAAAGTAAAATCAGAAAAGTTCCAAACACAAAATGACATAGAAACAGAATGATGGATAATTGGAATCAAATAGAAGACCCTGAAATAAACCCACACATCTATGGATACTTGATTTTTGACAAAGAAGCCAAAACCATACAATGGAAAATAAAAACAAAACAGCATCTTCAACAAATGGTGATAATCTAACTGGATGTCTACATGTACAAAAATGCAAGTAGATCCATATTTATCACCCTGCACAAAACTAAAGTCCAAGTGGATCCAAGGCCTCAACATTAAACCAGACACATTAAATCTGGTGGAAGAAAAAGTGGGGAAGAATCTTGAACTCATTGGCACAAGAGACAACTTCCTGAACAGAACATCAATAGCACAGGCTCTAAGAGCAACAATCAATAAATGGGACCTCATGAAACTGAAAAGCCTCTGTAAAGCAAAGAACACTGTTATCAGAACAAAACGACAGCCTACAGACTAGAAAAGGATCTTCACCAACCCTGTATCTGACAGAGGGCTGATATACAGAATATATAAAGAACTCAAGAAGTTAAAAAGCAACAAATCATGTCATTCAATTAAAAATGGGGTACAGAGCTAAACAGAGAATTCTCTATAGAGGAATATAGAATGGAAAAGAAACAGTTAAAGATATGCTCAGTGTCCTTCGTTATCAGGGAAATGCACATCAAAACTACCCTGAGATCTTACCTTATATCCATCAGAATGTCTAAGATAAAAACTCAAGTGACAACACATGCTGGAGAGGATGTGGGGAAAGGGGAACCCTCCTCCATTGCTGGTGGCAATGGAATCTTGTACAACCACTTTGGAAACCAATCTGGCCTTTTCTCAGACAATTAGGAATAGTGCTTCTTGAAGATCCAGCTATGCCACTCCTAGGCATATATCCAAAAGATGCTCAAGTACACAACAAGGACATTTGCTCAACTATGTTCATAGCAGGTTTATTATTATTATTATTATTATTATTATTATTATTATTATTCTAAGTTCATAGCCAGAACCTAGAAACAACCTAGATGTCCCTCAGTTGCGGAAAGGATACAGAAATTGTGATACTTTTACACAATGGAATACTACTCAGCTATTAAAAACAAGGAAATCATGAGATTTGTAGGCAAATGGTGGGAACTAAAAAAGATCACCCTGAGTGAGGTATCCTAGAAGCAGAAAGACACACATGATTTATACTCACTTATATGTGGATATTATACCTATAATATAGGATAAACATACTAAAATCTGCACACCTAAAGAACCTAATCAAGAAGAAGGACCCTGGGTAAGATGTTCAATCTTCACTCAGAAAGGCAAATGGGATAGACATCAGAAGAGGGAGAAAACAGGGAACAGGACAGGAGCCTACCACAGAGGGCCTCTGAAAGACTCTACCCAGCAGAGTATCAAAGCGATGCTGAGACTCATAGCCAAACTTTGAGCAGGGTTCAGGGAATCTTATGAAAGATGGGGGAGACAGCAATACCTGGAGGGGACAGCAGCTCCACAAGGAAAGCAATAGAACCAAGAAATCTGGGCACAGGGATCTTTTCTGAGACTGATACTCTAACTAAGGACCATGCATGGAGATAACCTAGAACCCCTGCTCAGATGTAGCCATGGCAGCTCAGTATCCAAGTGGGTTCCCTAATAAGGGGAGCAGGGATTGTCTCTGACATGAACTCAGTGGCTAGTTCTTTGATCACCTTTCCCTGAGGGAGGAGCAGCCTTACCAGGCCACAGAAGAAGACAATGCAGCCAGTCCTGATAAGACCTAATAAGCTAGGGTCAGGTGGAAGGAAAGGAGGACCTCTCCTATCAGTGGACTTCGAGAAGGGCATGAAAGGAGATGAGGAAGGGAGGGTGGGAATGGGAGGTAATGAGGGAGGGGGCTACAGTTAAGCCATAAAGTGAATAAACTATAATTAATATAAAAAATAAGAACAAAGAAAAAAAAGAACCATTGCATGTTGTCTTGAAGAATTTTGATATGAACTAAATAGCCAGTATACACAAACCTTGTAATTTAAGTGGTATTTTACAACATTTGTTATATCTAAAACAAAAACAAAAACAAAATACATTACAATATAAACTAATTGAAGTTTAGGACTATACTCAGATTTCTTTTCTTGTTGCTTTTAGTCTGAACACCACAGATTTTTATGAAAAAAACTATGGTATTTTCCTTCAGTGCTTTGGAGTGACATAAATAAGAAAAAATCATTTTCTCATACTACTAGAGGTAGAAGTCTAAGCTCAAGGTGTTTTTGGAACTTGTGGGGCCACTTCCCAAGGCTTTTAAGTGTCCATCTCCTTCTCCCCATTTCTTTACCTTCTCAGTGTATTGTCTATCGAAGTCTCATTTCTGTGTATGGGTCTGATTTCACTTTTTTTCTGCAGATGCAAGTCAATAATCCTCTTTGAATGTAATGACCTCTTTTTTTTTTTTGTAATGACCTCTTAACTACCACTTTTAGACCAACCCTATTCCCAAATTTCCAGAATTATTCATTTTGACTAGGTGGTACTACTTCAACATATTGAATTTTGGATGAGAATTCAACAACAACAGCTCTTATGAAGGGAAACCTAGAAATGATCAGCAAAATTAGCATGGCGTTACTTTTGACCAGCAGCTCCACTACTAAAGATCTGTTGGAGAGACAGACCTACAATCACATGAAATGACATGTATGGCGATATTTATTTCAGCCTTGTTGAGGCAGAAAGAATGATTTTTGGAGCAGTCATACCCTTGCACTGTGGTTTGTCTACATAATACAAAACAGCACTGTGTGAAGAAAGGGAGAAGCCTCTACGCAGTGCTGACGGAGAGTATAAAAGGCAAGGAGCAAACAGCATAATAATAGCCTGTTGTCTATATAGGAGACATTTGGATTGGCTTGCACGGTATTTGTATAAACACTGAGTGGGAAACAACTCCAAGAAAAGAAATGGATCAATGTGATTATTGATGGGGGTAGGTGGCATAGAATGCAGCAGGCAGGGTAGACATGAAGCTGTCTGTATTTTCTTGGCTATAAATTTTTCATTTCTAGCTTAGCTTAAGTATGTTCCAAACAATTGAAAGCATGTATTTGTTATATATGGATGAGGATATATAAGGATAAAGGATATCGGTTTTCATTTAGAATTCAAAATAATTAAGAGATGATGTATTTTTAAAACATGAACCATAGCTCATGTGGCTTCTTAGCTAAGCCATGGAATCTCTAGTATAAAATAAGAATAACTCTCATCTTTCTGCTTCTGAGAATGGCTGTTTACAGTTTCTCCAAGTTTCATCAAGTGTTTTCAAATCGCTCTTTTGAAGAAAAGGGAGCCACAACTGTTTCCATGCTGTTCTCTTTTTTTTCTTTGCAGAAAGGCAGTACGTTTAAAGTCCGGTTGGATTTCACGTGGACCAAAGAGAAGGCTGCCCGGATGCTATTGATCCCCAGCACTCAGCAGTACAAACGCCCTTGGGTGTGTTTTACTTCAAGCAAATAGAAGTGGGCCCTGCTGAAAGTAGGGATGCCTGGCTGGGGGTGGGGGGACCCGAGTGCTCCGCATCCAGCTGAGAGTGAGATGCCTGGAGAAAGCCCCCTTCCTGTCACAGCACCCACAGCATTCTGAATCTGCTCGCAGCCCAACGGCCTCGCCGAGGATGCTCCATTTAAAAGTGCAGTTTTTGGATGATTCCCAGAAGATTTTTGTGGTTGATGTAAGTGGAAATCACGTCTCTATTATTCCTTTATTATTCATTCAATAATGGTCATTTGTGGACAGCCCATTAGCCAGCAATGTTATGTCTTCTTTAGAACTGAATGAAGGAGGACTGTGGTTTTTAGATTTGGGAAAGAAGTCTGTGTTTAATGTCACGATGTGGCTCATGTTTTCCCATTAACCTTTCTTCTAGAACATGCTCTCTTTACTCAAGGGACATTGAAAACAGATTTGAAAAAATACGCTAAATATTTGTGAAAAGGGAACAACTACCCAATAAGGCATTATTGTTTAGTGAAATTATTTATCTGTAAGTCTTGCTCCCTGAGGTTCTGAGGGAAATGAGAGAGGAACGCTGCCTTCCTTTTTCAGGAAAACCTACGATTTCGGGAGTGGAGTTACAGTTCTAATGAGACCTTCAGGAAGCAATGACACAAATGGAGAAACATACGATAAGAGACAACTTGGTTTGATTTTTGTACTTATACTTCGGAGTTCTTAAGATAATTCCTAGCTACAGGATGATTGCATACAATTACACCTCATGTCTTCAAGAAAGAACAAATATATTAAGAACATCATCTAGTGCTCAAACTCCAACATCTTAAGATACTTGCAATTTGATGTCAGGATTTATGCATGAGCGCTTTGAAACTTCCTGCTTTTTATTGGAAGCCAAACTGCTGTTTCTTGTGATATTTACATTAGCTACTAACAAGGAGCAAACAGTTCGTTTTTCATGAAATTTATACAAAAATGTGGTTTTTTTCTTTTACACATAAACTGACAACTGCTCTAAGCTCAGCTGTGATGTGGGGTATGAGGGTAGCCCATTTTTCCAATGAGGATTTCATTTTGATTTACATCATTTGTTTTGTTGGTGATGACTTTCTGGCTTCAGCTGCTATTTTGCTGTCTCTTCTTTTCAGTTTTGTGTGCATAAGGCATTTCTAGTTCCACGGACCTGAATGATTTGTTTTTGTAGCAAATGGATTCCATTAGAGTTGTGGGGCATTTCCTATTCTTTCTTGGAAGTATATGTAAGGGATGGAAAATTTCTTTTGAGTAATTTATCCATTTGCAAGCTGGTGGTAGACTGGCCCAGTGCTCCAGAACCCAAATTACTGTGCTGGGTATTCAAAAGATACTGCTTTAGGCAAAGTTTTTAATAGATATTTCAGGCAACTCAAAGAGAAATCTTTGACAAAAAGTGACAGAAGAGTTTTATGAATGTGCAGTTCTAATTCACAACCAATTATATGGGGAATGGGGAGCACAGTACTGTAACTGCATAGATTTTACCTCCCCAGGGACAATTGCAGCAGCTTGAAGCCAGCCTAATTTGGCTTCAAGTCAGACTGTCTCTTTCCAGCTGCAACACATTGTGTTCCTTGGAAAGCTAATGGGAGAGATTTGATACCTAGCAATTCGAGTGTCAAAGCATCTCATGTCTTTTACTCTGTGGAAGGCTGTACCATGAGTAGCAATCATGGGGCCTTCCTCACTGGAAATAGCATGGCCTTCAGTGCTATAAGCAGAGATTTGTTGTGAGGGAACAGAACTTGACTTAGCATCTGGCCATCCTACCAACAGTAGGCATGGTGATTGTGATGATGATGATGGTGATGTAGTGATGATCATGGCAGTGATAAGAGCATGGTGAGGGTTACAGGACCACTGGATAGCCTCTACACTATCATAACATAGTGTGTAAGTACAGTGCATAGTGTGTAGTGTGTAACTACACTCTTCCTTCTGCAACTGGATTCAGAAAGCTCATCTGTCAGTAGTTTCTTAGGCCTGAAACATTGCTAACAGTATTTTGTATTGTCCCCAAATGATATATAACTTATCATACAGTGAACATCTGTGGCTTTTGTAAACTATTAACCAGTCCTTCTTTCCTTACCCATGGAAGAAGTATTTGGCAAGGCAGTCACTAGAAGTCAGGGGTACCATAATGGAAATTTGTTTACTGATTTCAAAGCAGATACATATGAGCAACTGAGCTGTTGAAATCCTATGACTCTTCTACCTTCAAAGTGCTAGGATTATAGGTCCGTATCAGATACATACTGAGTTTCAGGCCAGCCTCAGCTACATGAGACCTTGACACAAAATAACAAACAAAAAAGCAACTTGAAAAAAGTTCTTTTAAATTGGCACTAATATTTTAAACAGGTTAAAGAAATGCATGGGATTATAACAAGGAGAGCTCATCAGTAGGTGAGGAAAGCCATGTGATAATGTTTCTGATAGTGAACTGAAGTCTGAAAAGGTGGGGGAGATTGTCCTTTAAATATTCAAGAAAATAATTTATTACACAAGCTAAAATAGTGGACAGGTGGACATCTGTGTCAATTTTATAGCAAGTATAGCAGGATAAATATATAAATGACACATTATTAGATAGAACAATGCCATCCAAGAAGCGTTAATCAACATCAGAACCCTTTATCCAAATTCCAGTGGCATTATCTTTATTATATTCTCAGTATTCAAAATCTGGCTCAGGCCTGTAGATAGAGAAGTCTAATTTGTCAATACTCCACAAAGAACTGAAATCAAAGACTGATAAAAATCCTCAATGCCAAGGTCACCATTTACAGTACACCAGGGTCTCCTCATTAATAACTGAGAAGGCCAAATGATGTCAGATAGTCAGGTCTGAGGAATTAGATACGCAGCTATAATATTTAACAGGTTGGTAAGTTATCAGTAGTCACCAAAGCTCTGTCATTGACAATTAATTACTCATCATTAATATAGCTATTTAGTTAAAAATTATTAAATTATTATTGAAGATCTTATAAGTCCAGGCCCTCTTTTCTGCACAAGTGATGCTACCACAGGGGTAGGTAAAGTTCTTTTAAGCAAGGGAATGCTTAGTCTAAGCAGTGCTGGGCATTAATGTAGCCTGGGTGACTTCTTTTCCACTTGTTGAATTGTTGACGCGACTAGTGTCCTATTCTGTCTCTAACTTGTTAATCCCTTTAGTTAGATTATTAGGAAGAGCATCTGGCTCCAGAGAAATCCTGTGTGTGTGAAGTTGCTTTGCTCTAAAGCAATGCATGTTGATGTTATAGATGAAGTGTCTGAAAATATTAGTCAACCTTTTTGACTGTGATTTTTTTTTAATTTTATTTTTCTCATTAGTTACATTTTGTTAATTCTGTTTCCCAGCTGTATCCCTCATTCCCTCCCCAATCCCACCCTCCCTCCCTCATCTCCTCCCTGCCCCTTTCCAAGTCCACTGATAGGGGAGGACCTCCTCCCCTTTCATATGACTCCCTTTTGTCAGGTATTTTCAGGACTGGCTGCAAAGTCCTCCTCTGTGGCCTAACAGTACTGCTCCTCCCTTGGGAGGTGGGGAGGTCAAAGAGCCAGTCATTGAGTTCCTGTTAGAAATAGTCCTTGTTCCCCTTACTATGGGAAGCCAATTGATTACTGAGCTATCACGGGTCACATCCGAGCAGAGGTTCTAGGTTTTATCCTCTCATGGTCTTTGGTTGAGTGTCCATCTCAGAAAAGACCCTGTGCCCAGATATGTTTGGTCCTTGTGGAGCTCGTGATTTTTTTTTAAGTGTTAAATATGTATGGGCAAGGCAGAGAACTTTAGTACTGTCAGAACGTGCCTGCTGTTACGGGTTCAGAAATAGCTGAGCAGTGACCACTCAAACACCAGACTTAGATTGATGGAAGTTTACTGAACAGTGAACAAAAACTGAACGGTCAGGTTCATAATCTGGACTGGGAGCTGGTCTCTTTTGAAGGCAGTTTTTTATACCAAAACAAACAACAACAAAAATGTAACTAGGTAATAACCACGTAACCAGGTGTAGAAGTGAGGGGTGGCAACATTACGTCATTTTGAATAGCTAAACAATCATTTTTGTTCCAAGTGTATGGTGTTGTATCTAGGTAGCTAGACAAAGCACTTTAAGCTGATTGGTTGGGATTTAGGGTAGGGGAGCTACTGAGAGAAGTCCAGATTTCTGGGAGTAAGGAACATAGCAGGATACTGTGATCTTTAACTCAAGCAGAGCATGCATTTATCATCTATTGTTTTATTCTAAGCAGCAAGTATTGAACTATTAAATCCTGGTCCCAGGCACATAGGCATGAAAACTTGAATTTAATTTTGCCTTATGATCAAAATATAGACTTGGAGGCAAAATGGCTTCTGATATGCTAAAGGCTATGGCAGGTGTTAACAGAGGAGCCATAGTTATGCAAAGAACTAAAGTAGGTCTCAACAGAGGGACTATAGAGTTTATTCAGGTTTCAACACCTGCTAAAGTATGATCCTCAGAAGAACACGAAGTGGGAACCTTATCTTGCTTTTCAAGTCCCCATACATATTTCATAAAACTGATCATTGTTAAATTCTGACATCATCCTTAGGTCTACTGAAAATTCCTTAATTGATCAAGGGTGGCTTTTTGGTGAATGATGAAAGTGAGTGGGCAAGAGGAGTTACAGAGTAATATCATATGGTTCAAAAAGTGATTACAAGTTTTAGTAGAAACTCAGTTTTGCTTCTTCAACAAAAGGACCAGAAAAAGAAGAAGAAAGGCTCTGACTATAGCTAAATTTTCCTGGGCTATTAGAGGTTTGGTTTTTACATTGACTATGAATCTCCAATACCCATATACACAGCGGTAAGAGTGATGAGTGTCCCTGCAGCTCAATTTTCTTGTAACTAGAGCTTTTTACTCCGTTTAGGTGTAGATTAAGAGTTTTATAAAACAGTTATCCCAAGACCACAACTGATGTAGTTTGGTCTGATGTCTATACACTCTCCTCCTCTGCTGAATTCTTGACTTCATAGAAACTATTGTTGCCAGATTTTCAAAACTCACTTTACTTAATTGTTTCTAGACACTAAAGTCAAAACAAGAGGTTGAAATAGCTCTGCACTTACATTTGTCTGATTGCTAGGTGATCTTGCTGGCCATCCAGTGATTATCCAGAAGAGAACATAGTGAATCAGCTTATCTGCTATCCTTGGGAGCCCAAAACAAAGGACAATAGGTCTCATTTGCTGACAAAGACAAAGGATAGGCAGTATCTAGACTGAGTATTATCTAAGCCAAATGGAAAAGCAAAGAACAGCCTGGTGACTTTTTAAAAAAAAACTGAGTAGTAGAATTTACTTTATAGATGCTTGTCTAGGAGTTTTTCAATTTGTAGTGATGAGAGAACTTTTGGATGTTGGTCAATAGTGAATTGGATAACCTCTTCTCCCACATTACAAGGCTATGTTTTTCCAACTCTGGTGACAGGAATTTCTCTGGTATAATAAAATGTTCATGGATTTCAGGCTACAAAACGTGTAATCTTAGGTCAGTCACATACCCTCTTTGTTCTCTGAGTTGCTGTGAGGAGTAACGTAAAAGCGATAACGTTTATCTGAAGTCTGATAAACCAGGAGAAGTTGGAATCTGCACTTACAAGCTGTGGGGCCTTGAGGAGCTTATCTGAGTCTCTGCTGACTCAACATTGTCAAAACCTACACTTAATAAAAAATCAGGGAGTTTTCCAAAAGAATAAGCTATTTAGGTTGTTGAATATAAAGGGACTAGGAGAGTAAAAAGTAGGAGCTAGTATGAAGAGGCAATGGTGATATCTGCAAAAGAAAATATGAAGGTCAATATGTAAAATAGAACAAAACATGGTCCTTTCACAAAAGGAAAAAAGTCAATTTAGTGGGTAGAGTTGCAAGGAAGATAGGGATTGGCTGAAAATCAAGGCTGAATAATGATTGCATTATTCAGGCAGTATATTCTACCTGTGATGAAGTCTAATCCATCCTTTGAAGGCGATGGAGAATTGGGATGTTTATCCATCTCAATAAGTGAGGACATTATCGTCTGCTTGATTTATTAACTTATCTGTTTAGTTGCTCAAGTGATATTTAATAAAAGATGTATGCTAAGTACTTAAAATAGCAGATAGAATCTGGATGATAATATCAAGTTTAGTAGCTCCAATTTTTTTTTAAGATGGTCTAAGCATTTCTTAACACATATGTGCCCAAACATCAGTATCTGAGCCTGATAGCAGTTGAAGGAGCGAATGACATTCAATTTCAAAATAAGCCAGCCTGGACTATTGATTATTTCAAACTGAAATCATCTCAGGACATGTAACTTTGAGAAGGGACATTTGGCTTGCACTTTTGACATGCAGCAAGTCAATGTTTCTTTCAGGAGGAATGGCCTTCACATACCAAAGCTGGTAATTCACTTTGGTCTCAAGAGACTTGTTTAGGTTGAGGACCTTGAGTAAACAGTTTGATGTAACCCTTATCTTATAATGGCATCTACACCCATTTGCTATGCATCTCTGTATGGATGGCCCAAGAATTTACTACCCTAGCCCAGATACCAAACTGTCACAGATTCTTATGCCACAGATTCTTTGTTCTTTGTCTAAATAGTATGAAAGTTCTGTGTTTTGATCATTCCTTCAGAATTCACTGTTGTGAAGGTCCCCATTTACATGTGAAATTAACAAAACAATTATGTATTGTGTAGTTAATCAGCTAGAGTATATTAACTGCATTTCTAGATCCATCTGAAGAGCCCACACAAGAACTGAGGGAGGAAGAGGGCTCCCTATACCTTTTCCTCTTTCTCCTGTAAAGTATGAAGTTAGTCAGTGGTGAATACAGACAAGAAAAATGAAGAAAGATGATGATACAAGAAAGAGATGCTAAGGAGGCAGAATTTCTAGAACCATTTTATGACTCCTGTTTGGAAATGGAAGGAAAATGAGAAAGGATCAAGTGAGAAGGGATATAAATAGTCTTCATGTTTCTGGCTGAGTCACCACTGTGATTTAAAAGAGTGACCAGAGGACACTGAGGAGGGAAAAATGATATTTTTGTTTTGGGATTTATGGATGAAATTATGGAATGAGATGTATCTGAAGTTTGTTTGACCTTAATTCTAGTCTCAGCACTTACAGTTTTGAGTGGGAATTCAGGAAGGTCATATCTCCTCCCTGAGCCTGAATTCTCATCATTAAGATAGTAAAAGTCACATCACCTTGCCTGTGATACCACTGAGAAAATAAATGGGATAGAAGATGTAAAGTTCCTGGCACAGGACAGGAACTCAAAGCTTGTTCCCCTTCCACTCCTTGCTCATAGAACCATCATTTCTTGCCTTTACGAAGCAACAGAGAGCAACAGTCGACTGCCTACAAGTTGGAATTTCTTTTCAGAATCCTTGAGCTTGTCAATCACCTCTGTTGAACAAGGTTGTGCTCCCTTAGCTTTTCATGTACTCAGAGGCTTGGGGGAGTGATTAATTTGTCCTGCCATTCCAGTGGAAGTTTGGCTTGTGCTTAGTGAGCAGCCTCAGGGGATATGTTCCCCTCCTAGAGCCATTAATCCTGTGAAGGCCAATAATAACTGTGTAGTATTACCTAAAATAATGCAGGGTTTCCTTTGAAGAAGCAGATGGAACTAGCCAAAACCTTTGCACTTTCCCACATTGTAAATTACTGCATGATCACAACTTAAAGTAATGCTAATCTAGTCAATAACAGCAGAACATTGCTAAACTGTCATTGAAATGATGATGGGCACAACAGATTTTATATGAAAGAGGTTTATTGGATGGAGAAAGAGAGAGAGAAGGAGAAAGCCAGACATGATAGGAGGAGGGGAGGGGAAGCCCTGACAGAGAAAGGGGAGAGAGCAGAAGTGAGGTAAAGAGTGCAAGAACAAGAAGGCAAGAGAGAGACAAAGTGGCAGTTTGGTCTTTTATGGAGCAAGAAAATGAACCACACCTGCTAGGTGCGTCTATCTGGCTGGGAACACATGATGACATCATACATTGCTAGGCAACCCAGAAGCAGGCTGCCTGAATATTAACAGTCAAAGATAGTGTTTATCAACACTATATTCTAGGTATGTTTTGCATGTTCCATCTTACATAATTCTCACACAAATCAAAGAAGCAAGTGTCATTATCTAGAGTAGTTTTATAACGTCTCTGTTACTCAAATTTTGTCTCATCTATAAAAGGGAATATTATTAGTACTCACTCCACAGGGTTGTTACAAATTAGCATATGTAATAAAGCAGAACCAGTAGGTCTACACTGAGGCCCAATGGATGTAGTGCTAAGTATAATTTATTATTACATTTTTACTTACTACTTTTGTGGTGTGTGTGTGTGTGTGTGTGTGTGTGTGTGTGTGTGTGTGTATGCACACATGCCATAATGCATGTGTAGTGGTTAGATGATAACTTGTGGGGGTCAGTTCTCTCTTCCTACCATATAGTTCCTAGAGACTGAACTACGGTCATCAGGCTTGGTGTCAATTACCTTTACCCACTGAGCCATTTCCCTGGCCCATCCAAGTTTAAATGTTGAATAGACACCCTGAAACTTATATTTAAGCAACAGTTGCCCACGCTGTTGAGGTCAGAAATATTAGTTTCCTGTCCATTTGTAGAGGCATGGAAATGGATGCATAGAGAGCTTGAGTTTCCAAAGATCCCACTGCTGCTCAGTAAGTGAGCTGGGATTCAACTCATAGACGATCTAGGTTTCAGCCTCTTGGCTGATCTGTGTATTTAGGTAGGAGGCCTTCTCTGGAATCATACTGTATGCAGTGAAGTTCCCTGCGTTTTCAGAAATTTGTGTTCTGCCTGTAGATCCCTGCAGACTTCCACATATTGGGTCCTCAAAAACAAGGTTTTGCTGATAGAAAAACATGAACTGGATCAGCTCACTACCTTCCCAATCTGTGCAAAGAAGGCCAAAGGAAGAAACTTGAAAGTCAGGTCCCAAAAATGTCAGCGGGAATCATGAAGTCCCAGCCTAGCCAATGTTAGCAATGTCTTTGCCAGAGATTTATTTGTTATTACTGGGGGCCAATGCCACCCCATGAATGCCTTTGTTTGAACTGAGTTTTCTCTGTCCCTCACAGCCTCAGGTTTGTTGATTTGAAAATAAGTTACACTGAAAAGGAAAAAATAATGCTTATGTTCTGTCTGTCAAGCAGCCAACAGAGCCAATGTGGTTTGGGTACTGCTCATACCTTACCTGGAGGCCCCTCATCTACTGTCACCTGGTTGCTAGGCTGCTTTCAGAGAGGCATTCAGGGGAGAGGACTGGCCTGTAGCAGGCCCCTCCTCACTCTCCACAGCTTAAAGAAGGAGGGGACCAGTCCCAAGAAGATTTGAAGGGAGCTTTGTGGGAAGAGGACTGGGAACCTGCTTTGGAGTCAGATGTGTGATAGTTGGATGTTTATTCAAGACAACACTCATGGGAACCACCTTAAAGCGTTTCAGCTAGCTTGGGCCTTGTTACTCTTTCAACTTTCGTCACAGCACAATAAGACCCCTGCCTGCCTCTCCTGTCATAGCGATGGTAAGGAGTCCTAGCTGAGGTTCCCCCACCCTTCACCAGTCACTCTGGTGCTAAAGAACAAAATTCTAATGAATTCTATATACATTTCTCTCTTCTCCAGGGATAGCGCTTCTATATTTGCACCATTGTCTCACCTGTCAGGAACACAAATACATCACAGCCTTAAGAACTTAGTTTTAACTTGTGCTTTAAGACAACAAAGTTGACAACTACAATATAGAGAAAAGAAATTTTTCAAAGTGACTGAGGGGAGTCCAATGTCTTGGGGTCAAAGGGCTATAGCCTTAGGGGCAGAACCAACTGGGGGGGTTGGTGGCAGGGGTAGCCCAGCTCTTTCTAATAAGGTCCTGAAGGCTGCCATCCCAGTGTCAGAAAGCAGTACTAGCTTTTGTGATACTTGGTGCCACTCAATAGCTTTGTGCCTGACTGACAGCTGGAAAACACTTGGTTAGAGCAGTTTCGACCACTGAGAGCTCCAGCCTTCAGAGTGCATCTGTACCCCAGGAGGTAGGAAATACAGAGTTTGTCCTTGAGGCACTGGGATAAAGCACTCCTGATAAGATCTGTTGAAGGCTGCAGCACTAAGAGGTGACAGGCATTGGGGAGCTCTCCTGCAGGCTGGGAAACTGGCTGATGCACAGCTTGTTTAGTTCTTAATACATTAGCTATGTAAAGTTCCAGTTATCGCTTCCTCCACACACCACCAGGATCTTTATTCTCTCTTTTCCTCTCCCTCACCTCCCTCCCCCACTTCTGTGTTCAAGGTGTGGGGCCATAAACTGGAGGTCTGTCTAAAGTGAGCTGACCCCAGGCCCTGGAAACATTTAGGCATGGCGCCTCACTGCTAATCTTAGGGCTTAGCTGTCTTTTAAACAAGCAGTCCTTTGTCCTCAGAGATTCCTTTTATGATGATGAAATTCACCTTTCAGCAGACGTAGAAAAAGACAAAGGTTCCCCAGAACTTCACACTCAGGATGTTTTAAGTGATTGAAAAAATCTCTGCCACAAAGTTACTGCCAAATGCCTTGGAAGCTATGAAATATCATTTCCTGACCTACCTCTGGTTCCAGGAGGTCTCCCTTATCTCACACAATCACTGCTTAAGAAGTTTGGGAGACAGGTACGATTGTACTCTGTCATTCATTTGCCATTCATTTAACAAGAACTCAGGAGTTCTTACTCCTTCCAGGCACCACACCGGCCACCATGAAGGAGTTCGTAGGCTGGTAGAAGAATT
The DNA here is from genome assembly GCF_030254825.1 of Meriones unguiculatus. Lineage (NCBI taxonomy): Eukaryota > Metazoa > Chordata > Mammalia > Rodentia > Muridae > Meriones > Meriones unguiculatus. The sequence continues at coordinate 122,646,359 of NC_083369.1, forward strand.
TAAATGTTGATAGTGTGGAATTTGCACAAGACATCTACTATAAGAGTTCTCCCTTCCCTGGCACCATGAGAATGGTCACGTGGGCTTTCTACAGGAAGCTGTGTCTGACCCGAGACCTCAATGACCAGTGCTAATTATTTAGGCATGTACTGAGGTGTTGGGGGCAGAAGGATCAGAATTGAATTTGCTCTAGAGACAAAGGATCTTAGTGGTGAAGGAAGACAATGTTGAGTAAGCACCCGGAACTCTGAGAGTGGAGACAGGAAAAAGAAGCCGGAGCCAAACAGGGAGTTTCACATGCAGAAATGAACATTTAGTAACGTTACATATTAGACCAACTGTAAGTAAAGACAAGTCAGGAACTAAAGGTAATGAGCTAACTCTAGAGCAGCCCAGTGTGAGCTAAGAAAATCCTGTCACTGCTTCACAGAGAACAAGGTCATTCATTAACATGTTTCCTTTTTGCACTTGTATTTGGAGTTCAGCATTTAAAACAGTTTTTGTTGTTTTTAATGTGTCAGTTTTCTTTAGGTATGTGTCTCAAGCAATACTAAACCAACCAACAACAACAACTGCCCTAAATGAGCTGAGGAAAATACAATTTCTAGAAAAAAAAATGTATTCTAAGGAAACAGTTCAGGTTTTGCATGCAGATGTGAGTACTTCTTTCTCTGCAAAGATATGTCTCTTAAATTTTTCCATTAATTAAGTCATTTATTTACTTTACATTTGGATTGGAATTTCTCTCCCCTCCTCTCCTCCTAGTCCCTCTCTCGCCCCTCCCATCTACTTCCTTTTATCCTCAGAGAAGGGGAGACCTCTTAGAGCTATCAACCTGCCTTGGCATATCAATCTGCAGCAGGACCAGGTGTTAGGAAACCAACGCACCAATGTTGGGAAACGTAGGAATGTAGAGAAACGTGCGCCTGTGGAGGTTACACGCGGGTTCACAAATCACACTACGAGATCGGTTCCACGTGGGAAGTTTATTAGGGGAAGGGGGGTTGTAGAGAGAGAGAGGAGGAGAGAAAGAGAAGAGAAGAGAGTAAGAGAGAGAGCAAGGGGAGGGCTCCAATTCTCTTATAGGGTGACCCAGGGCATGCACAGGTAGTTCCAGGTGGTCAGTAGGTGGTCTGGGTGTCTTCACAAATGTCTGATAACTGGTCTGTCAGGTCCCTTGGGGCTGCCTGTAGAAGTGCCTGCTTACTGATCCCAACACCAGGTGCTTCTTCTTCTTCTATTGAAGCTAGACAAGGTGGTCCAGTTAGGGGAAAACGATCCAGGAGCAGGCAACTGAGTCAGAGACAGCCCTTGTTCCTGCTGTTAGGGAGACCCACATGAAGACTGCATGCTCTCTGTTTGGTGGTTCAGTCTCTATAAGTCTCTACGGGCCCATGTTAGTTGATTCTGTAGGTTTTCCTGTGGTGTCCTTGACCTCTCCGGCTGCTTCAATCCTTCCTCCTCCAAGGTTCATTGAGCTCACAACTAAAAATATTTCTCTTAATTTTATTTGCAGTTGCGAAGAGAAGACAGTTTACACGGTCAGCAAGGTTGTTTCCTATGGCATTCATGGTACAATAGTATGCTTTGAAAAAGTTTGTCACTGAAGAATTAAGTGACATATATTGAGTATTATTTAAAAAGCTTTTCTATGGACTTGAGAGATGGCTCAAAGGTTAAGAACACTGTCTGCTCTTCCAAAGGTCCTGAATTCAATTCCCAGCAACTGCATGGTGGCTCATAGCCATCTATAATGAGATCTGATGTCCTCTTCTGGCCTGCAGTTGTGGATGCAGAGAGAACACTGTATACATAATAAATAAACACATCTTTAAAAAAAGAAGCTTTACTGTAAGTCCCTTAGATTGGCTGACTCTAAGGAGAATGTGAGTACGTAATTTCTTCTTTTCTGTTTATTTTTATCTCACTTCTTTTTGAGACAGGGTCATATGTAGACCAGGTTATCTTTAAGCTCAAGGAACTGCCTATCTAATGGAGGTAGGTCTTGAACTCTAGATGCTCCTGTTTCCACATTTCAAGCACTGAGACTCTAGATGGCATTAGCATATCCCAGTTCATTCCAGGCTTATTTTATCCAGTTGTTTTTGAGATAATACCTTACTGTGCTGCCAGAGTTACCTGGAACCCTCAGACTCAAGTGAGCCTCTGAAGTACTTGAGACCTCCTAAATGGTTGAGACTAATAGTGTCGGATACCCAAGTTTGCACCATTATACCTGATACCTTGATATTTTTAATAAGAGCACATTGCTTTGGAAGAAGGCCAAAAACCAGAATGAAAACAAGGGAAACTTCATTTAAAAAAGCTGTCCCAATGATAAATATGTGAGGTAAGGCATATGTTAATTAGCTCAAATTAATCATTCCACAGTATATACACATTTTTAAATGCCATGTTGTGTATGATAAATATGTATAATCTTTACTTGTTCACTTACAAATAATAAATTTAAAACAGTTGCAGGATAAGTTTTTTTTCTGCATAAGCCTCCAAATAGTTCCTCCTAAAGTGGTAAAGCTGCTTACAGCAAAGCTATGTGCCCTGTAGATGTTCCAGGCACCTCCCCCTAAATATGAACTCACTAGCCCACAATGACCCCCCCCAACTTTTTTCCAACCTAAATTATTATGATGATAGTAGCTAGTATATGTTAAAATAATGTTTCCTGTGTTCGAGTCATTAGGCTAGAAATTCTACACATATGCCTTTATTGAAAACAACAGTAAAGTAGGTGGTAGAAACACTCCTGCTTAACCGATGAGTAGCTAGGAGGAGAGCAAAAGCCACATGCTCAAGGTTGCAGACCTTGAGCATGAGTCAAGGGTCATGAGTCATGAGTCAAGGGCTGCCTAAGAGCGCAGAATCAGTTCAAGGGCAACTTAAGCAAATTAGCAAGATCTTGCCTAAACCTCAAATTTAAAAAGTACTGGCAATATAGCTCAGTCATAGAGTGCCTGCCAGACATGTGTAAGGCCCTGAGTTCAGTCTCTAGTACTAAAACTGTCACTAGGTGAAGATCTTGTAAATAAGACCACTTTACCAATTCTTTTTGTTTGGTTGGTTTTGGTTTTGGTTTTGTTTTGAGACAGGGATTCTCTCTGTGTAGCTTTGGCTGTCCTGGAACTGTGTAAACCAGGATGGTCTCAAATTCAGAGACCTGCCTGTTTTTGCCTCCCTATTCCTGGGATTAAAGGCGTGTGCCACCCTGCCTGACTACATTTTACCACTTTAAGGCTTGTCTTTTTAGAGTCACTGTGAAGGAGTTAGCTGTCTTCGTTGCAGAGAATGGTAGTAGGGGAAATTGACTTGAGGAAGCAGTCTTCTGTGAACTCTTAGGGAACTTTCATAGGACAGATGAACAATGAAGACAGTCCAGAGAGATCAGAAATGTATGTGGCATCCGAGTATTACAGAAGGATACAAAAAAAAGGTGATTTTGGGGGTATGAGGGTGGGAGTCTCAGTGTGTAAGGTTAAGTCCAGGCAGAGTGATTAATGTCTGTTAATTCTGTGAAGGCACAGGATGCATGTTGAATTTATTAGTGCTTAATCTGGGATGTAGTAGATGTTCAATAATTACAAATGTATGAGAGAAGTTTTTTCTTTCTCTCAGCTGCTTAACAGCTAATCCCTTCTCAAATGGGCTAGTTAGCTGATAAAAATACCAGTTTGCTGCTCTTAGGAGGCAAACTCTTCAGACAGGAAGGATGTAGCACACATATCTCATGTAGTAGAGTAACTTTTTTTCTACGCAGATGTGCAACTGTGTGGTTTCAGTCAGCCTTCACTGACTCTTTTGAAATGGAGATACCAGAACTGATAAGCACCCTGCCTCAGGCACTTGCAGAGAACAATAAAGGAGAGAAGTCAGCCTGACTCTCACAATCCACAAAGGCCCCTGAGTCTTTGTGTGGATGCTACCCAGAACACATTTCTGCATTTGAAACAATGTGGAGTTGCTAATGTCAAATTTCACATTCAGAAAAGAGAAATATCTTTGGCTTTGATTTATAAATAGCAATGAGTCAGCTTAACCAGATGCTTCTACACGGATAATTCCACCTAAGAAATCAAAAGAGAAACATATAGGGGAAAGTGTGAATTGGGAATGGTTAACTAATTTTAAGACCCAAAGGTTAGCATCTATTGGGGTCAAATTTTCCACTGACCATTGCTCATAACATATACATTCTTCTCAGGTTCCCCACAATTTCACATTTTGCAAGTTAAATCATGCTTTCTCTTTCTTGTATATTGGATTTTTGTATGTGTAGTATTTAAAGGAAATATATGAATTAAAAAATGTTATGGACATGACTGTTGTTATGCTGTGTAGGCAATTCAACTGCCTTCTCTTCGGGATGTTTAGGATCCTGACAACATCCTATGTCAGTACCTGCATCCTGTGCTGCATCCTATGACAACATATGGGCCAGGTACTTAGTGACCTGTTGGCCACTCCCCTTCATTCTTGCTCTTTTACTCTTCCCTTCTCTTGCTTTCTCTCCCTTCTCACTTGCACCTGGGTATGGCTAGAGAATTCTAGACAGCAGCTTTGCCTTCAGATATACACCGTCCCAGCAGAGCTGCCTCATTGACATATTCTTGAGATGGGAAGTGGCAAAGGTCAACTGTAATGGGACCAGATCCAGACTGGGAGGAATGTGTCACCCTTAGGCTTTGGTTGTAGAGTCTGGATTATTTCAAGACTCTCAAATATGTGAGTCAGGATTTGGGTGGTTACAGGTCATTTTGAGCTACAAGGAAAGAAGCAGGAAGTTGCCGACAGGCCCTGGAGTAAATACATTACACTGCCCTGCCCCAGGTTTAGCAGTCTTTATTTTAAAAAGCACCTACAGTAAGGAGTCAAGCAGAGATCACTGGATTTTCAGTAGCTGTTGTATTAGGTCCAAGCAAGTGTCAAACATCCAAATGCATAGGAAGAGCCTAGATGCACTGGCGTCAGGAACTCAAATAGGTGAATCATAGTGCAAAAGTGAACCAACAGGCCTTAAAGGATTCCTGTGAATGTGGTACTTGGAAAGAGTCCAAGTAAGACAGGGGCAGGGGCTTCCTGCTCCAGGATAAAACTGATCCCTTAGTGTAGTCCTCAGTTGTCAACAAGCAAACACACCTGGCTAATGAGAGGGTGTTGAAAGAATGAAGGAATGAGACAGACTGTCACAGAAAGAGCATAATAGTTTGTCTGATTGGTCATTGCACTTTGCAGAATCTCTTGAAGGAGATTTTCATAATTAAAAGAATTTCATATTCAGTTTCCAGAAGAAATAGAAGCTAATAAAATCACAAAATATTACAAACTTTGAGTAAGCACAAAGAAAAATGTAAAATTCAACCATGATCCCCTCACCCTCATTCTACTGCTTTTATTGAGGAGGATGGAGAAGAATTTTGAGTTCAAGGTCAGCCTGGACTCACACTTTATCCAAAGTTCATAAATTCTCTCTCTCTCTCTTTCCCCCCTCTCACTCCCTCACTGTCTTCCCATTCCTCTCTCTTCCTCTCCCTGTCCCTCTCTCTCCCTGCCTTCCTCCTTTCCTCCTCTCTTCTCCCTCCTTCCTTCCATCCCTTCCCCTCTCCCTCTTCCTCTCCCTGTCCTTCTCTCACCCTTCTTCCTCCTTCCCTCCCTCCCCCTCTGTCTCTGTTTCTCTTTCTGTCTCTCTCATACACACACACACACACACACACACACACACACACACACACACACCACAGAGAAGAGAAGGGGAGGGATTTTCCTTAGCACCCCTAATATGTTAGGGATGGGGCTCTTTCAGAATTCACAGGCTGCAGAACAGAGTGGCTTCCACTTGGCTCACAGTCCAGCTGGGCCATTCAGACAAATGGAGCAATGTTGATTTCAGGGTAGAAGAGATCAGAAACAGGGCCAAATGAAGAGGGGTGTTATGGAAAAGGAGAGGCATCAGAGTTATAAGCAGGAGAAAAGAAAGGAGAGTCAGCTGTACAGTCTAGTAGTGCGAAAGGATGATTTTTGTCAGGGAGCCAGACTGAACATGTAGGAGTGACTCAGAGAAATGACAGTGAGGTTTTGGGATGCTCAGATAGCTCGATAGCAAAGCACGTTCATGAGACCCTGGCTCCTAGCCCCAGCAACCACTGAAAAAGGGAGCTGCTTGTTTCTTATCTTTTTATAAGCTCAGCTGAGCTTTCCCCTTTATTTTAAAGGATAGCTCTGAGACTTGAGATGAGCATATTACCGAAGGCTGGAAGTCTGAGGTCCCATTCTTTAGGTGGGCTACTCAGTCACTTTCTGAGAGCCCTCAGGCAGGTTTCTTCCACCCTCTTACAATGAAGGTTTGGGGTGTGGGGTTTCAAATGGCTTCTGTTTCGTCCTGTTGTATCATATTACTTGACAGAATTGATTTCGAGTTTAGAAGAAAACTCGAACAACCATTTGGAATCTGCGTGTGCCTCATGAACAGCGCATGGATTTAGTGCTAAGCACTTCATGGAAACAAACAATTATAATTGTTTTAATTATCCAGGGTAGTTAGTAATTTTGAGAAGACTTGGGAGCTCTGTCTTGAGAATGCTGTTATTAGCCTGTCACTTTGCAACAGTCTTTCCAGTACAAGCATGATAATTTCAGTGTCCCAGGAGTGGAGGCATGGATACTATTAAGGTGGTAATCTTGTGGGTTATTTTTTCCTTTTTTTTTTTTTCTCTTAAGTATAAAGGGTGACTGAGCAGTGAGAGTCATTTTAACTCTATACAACTAATCTGGCAATTTAAATCAGATGCCCCCTGCCCAGGTCACGGCCAGGCCTCCATAAAGCCTCAGGCAATGATGCATTCTCATTTCCTTGTAGCTTTCAAAAGATGTCAGCCAGAAAGTCTCACCTATCAGATACTATGCTATGTAATTCCAGAATTCTCTTTGCAATCTGCTTTCCCTCAGCACCAATATGGCCAAGGGCAAAAGGGGTGACAGGCAGCTGTTCAACTGAGTCTCCTGGACCCCCTAGGACACTCAAAGGCACACGGCCGGAACTCTTCCAGAGCATTTAATCCCAGGCAATTTGAAGGCTCCCATCTTTCACACATGCAGCACTTTGAACAGCTTTGTGTTTCTCCCGAAACCAAATGAAAAGTGGTTGTAACTTGGTGTGAATTTCACACGTGCACAACTCTGAGAATTCCTCCCTCTGCTTACCCCCATGAGGGAATCTTAAAGACCCAGTTAAACTGCTTCCCTCCAAGGTTTATGACTGAGTCCAGTGGGTTCTGGGGAAAGGGCCTCTGTGGACTTCCTACTTCGTCTTTGTTGTTTTATGGGCACCAGCACCTTGCTCTCCACCAAATGCTGAAGGACAAGATTGACTGCTAAGGAAAGTTCCATTTTAGAAAGAGCTGCTTCTGCCTGCTAATGAGCCGCTCCAGGCTCTGATAGCTCTCTTCTTAACATGAGTTAACCCCCAGAAGGGTGAAGCTTTTCTGTCATGACCTAAAGAATTCACCTTGTCTACATCTCTAGGCAGCTTCCACGGTGTGGTTTCTCCTCCCATTTCCCATTGAATTCTTAGAAAATACGTTGCATTTGATAATCGTAATGCATGCCACACCTTTTGCTGTTTCAGAATATATATATATTTTTAATATCTGGCTGCCTATTCTGCTTCTCTAAATCTTGAAAAATATTATTAATTTATTAATTAACTAATTCATTTATTTATTGTGTGTGAGAGAGACAGAGAGAGGAGAGGGGAGAGCATGTATGTGTGTGTGCATGCCATGGTACAAAACAGCTCAAGGGAGTTTGTTCAGTCTTTCACCACGTTGGTCCCAGAGAGCCAGCTCAGGCCACCAAGGTTTAGTAACAAGTGCCTTTATCAGCTCAGCCATCTAGGTGGGCCCAGAGTATTTGTATTTTTGATGAAAAGTAAATGTAGTTTTTAAGAATAGTGCCGGAGTTTAATCTTCAAAGAGTCCTTGGATTCCTAGGTCAGTAAAGTCTAAGCAATGAGAAATCTTCTCTTTAGGAGAGACTAAGCTCAATGAGGATGGAATGCTTGCTGTTGCTTTGGAGACAACTGATTGTGGAGCAGTTCCAGGGAGGTGAATAGGAGTCAGTTGAAAAAGTGGTACCAAACAAAGCTCTGAATTCCACCCCAGGAAACAGGAAAGAAAACGGCAGGTGGAGTTGGTTCCTTTAAGAGCTGAGGGAATAAAGGAGACGTTTGGCTGTTTTGTCACTATGCCAGCAGAGGGCGTAAGATATGGCAAAGGTTGCTTTTCTTTTCAGGCTAGTGGAAATAGGGAGTGTCAAAGGAGGGACATGGATACAAGCACCTATGCATCACATACAAACAACACAAACTCACACATAGGATTTTTTAAAAAAAAAAAAAAAAAAAAAGCAGCTTAGAAAATGAAAAGAAAACCCCAGTAGACTTCAAAGTGTGACCTAAAAAGAAAAACCCAGTAGACCTTAAAGTGGAGGTGTCTGCACACACCTTAGTAGGAGGCAAGACTCTAGAGCCTGCAAAGAGAATGCCTACAGTAACTAGACTCTTTGCTCCTTCCCCATTGTCATGTCTATGGCCTTCCTTCACTTCTATCATCTTCACTTCCACATCCATGACAGTACCCTAAAGTTTCTTCTTGCTCCCTGTTTTCCCCATCTTTTATTCATCCCTTTCACCTTTGTTGCTCAAAGTAGTCTTAATCATCAGCATTTCTTCCATGGGGGTGGGGGGCATGAGCAGTGAGAAACTCAGGTGCTCAGACTTCAGCGCAGCAACTGAATCAAACCCTTTTTATTTTTGAATGAGACCTCCCCCAATGGATTAGCATGAAATTCATAGTGCTCTACTTTCTGCCTTGCGTTTCTAAAATCAGACTTTGATTATGTCAGTATCTTATTTAAAATCAGTCATGCCTCTCTGGGGCCCACATTTGGAGGCTTAGCTTCATTTACTGGGAAACATACTATCAAATCTCACATTTTCCCCTAACAATAGCAAAATTCTTGGTAGGTTATAGATAAAATTTTCTAGTATTTCCATTTCTGAGCCTTTCTTTATTTTGTTTTGTTTTGTTTTTTCCAGTTCTTCCTTCATGCCTGGTTGCATTGGGTGTCTCTTCTGCCAGAGGTCTCTTGTGCTACCTACTATCCCATTTTCTGGGTGGATAGGTGAACTTTAGATGAGATCTCATAATGACCCAGCACAAAGGCACATGGCCCTTCTTGCTGCTGTGATTTAAGTATCAGTGTGACTCCATTGCCTGCCACTCTATGTGTTCCTTCATGGTACTCACATCGGGTCTTACTCACATCAGTCTCACACACAGTAGGAAAACACCTTGCACAGAGAAGGGTCTCAACAATGTGTACTGAACTGAAAGGAAGATGGAAAAGGTCACAGTGGGTAAAGTTATGGACAGAATGACAGAGGCAAGTGGATAAAAATATGGGTGGAGGGAAAAAACATGTGAACCCAAAGAACTCAGAGAAGAGAATAAATAACAGAAGAATGTGCTAAAGGAAGGTGAGGTGGGCATTTGTAGTGTTAAAGTAAAGGACAAGGTTAAGACTGGTGATGCAATTGTCCACTCTCATCATTATAGGCTTTACATATAGAAATGAAATCACAGGGCTAAAATGACCAAAAGATCATTCATTCAACTAGCAATGTGAGAATGACCAGTAGGCATTTATTGCTATTAGTGGTAACCTAATAATCATTAATGTGAGCTCTAATGATCCAGATTTTGATAGAACACACACACACACACACACACACACACAAAAATACGCCTTCATGGAAAGATACCTTGTAAGCTATCCAAATGCTAAGAGCTATGTGACCACACAGCAAAGTTTGTCCAGAACAGTCCTGGGTTGTACCTATTGTGAAACCGTAGTTATTGTTAGTGGCCCCTGTCAACCTTAAAAGTACCCAAGTATGGTTGATACATTATGTGGTCACTATACAAATAGTCAGTACTTACTTCAATCTTCTCTGATCCAGGTACCATATAAAGAACTTCAGAAAAATATTCTCATAAGCTGTTCATTAAAATTCTCCTTCCCTTGAAGCTGGGATGCAATTAAAATACTAGAAAATTTCTAATTTTAAAATATACAAATAAGTGGTCTGTAATAGTTCTCTATTTTGCACAATTGTCAAATCCTATTTAATCCTAAGACATTTCAATCACTCCAAACTCTTATACAAACTAAGAGTCACTGTTCATTCATCTCTCCTGGCCCCCAGCCTCTGAAAATCCTGAATTTGTTTTCTGTCTCTATAGATTTGCTGATTCTAGATGTTTCAAATTAATGGACTTCTATAGTAACTGGTCATTTGTGTCTTGCTTTCGATCATCTCATTTTCCAGTGAAGGAAACTGAAGCTCAGGATAGACAAAGCGGGCAGCCTGAGATCACCTCTCTCCCAGGGGAAGAGTCAGAACAAGACTCAGGTGTGTCAGGGTTGCAAAAAGTCACATTCTTAGTCACCATGATGTAGTGAACTCCCCTGTGCCTTGTGACTGCTCTTCACATGCTTGTTAATCCTCTTGAGCTCTCTGTAGGTGCATTCTTTTCAAACCACTTACAAGTTCTCATTGTTTCAGAGTGCGTGAAGCATTTGGAAGAAGTAAAGAATGGAGTTTGGTGCAGTGGCACACCCCCATAATCCTAGCCAGCCCCTCTGGAAACTGAGACAGAATATTGTGGGTTCAACATATGCCTGGGCTATCTAGGTAGACAATTTCTCCAAACAAGCACAAACGAAGCTAAAATGATAAAGAACAAATATGGTAACTTAGTGGGGCAGTGAGATGGTTCAGTGGGCAAAGGTGCTAGCCATACAATCCTGGCAAACTGATTTCCATCCTCATTAACTACGTAAATATGAAGAGAGAAAAAACTCTACAAACATTGTTTTCTCATCTCCAAACATATGCTGGGGCATATGTACCCCCTCCACATGTATATCATGTGCATGCACACACACACACACACACACACACACACAAACACACATAACTAAAGTGGATTATCATCATAGCTATTGACTGACTATATCCTTGCAAAATTCATATGTTGAAATTCTCGTTTATGATGTGACTATATAAAAAGACAAAGCTTTTAGAAGATAAAATTGAGATCATAAAGGTGTGGCTCTTAGTGGTCGTTATAAACAATAGAGGAGAAATCTTCACCTTGGTCTCTCTTCTTTTCCCTCTTCCTCAACATGTGAAGAGTTGGTGAGAAGGTACTCTTACCAGGATGTGATTGTGCCAGCACCCTTACATTAGAGAGTTAGGTTTTAGAACTATGAGAAAGTTATTTTCCACTGTTTGAGTTTCCCAGCTGTAATATTTTGTAAGACCCAACACAACACACAAAAGGCAGTCATATTTTGAGATTAAAAGTGGGTGTTAGCATAAAGTAGAATGAAGTAATTATCGCTTATGATATCAAGAACAATATCCTAAAGAAAAAAAATTTTGAATGCTAGATTCAACAATAGAAGGCAAAATATCTATAACATACTTCATGTAATATTATGCTTTTTAACTTTGATTACATCTATTGAAATCTCTAGAAAATATAAAATGTAAAAATAACTTATTATGCTGTGTTAATATGTTATTTTATTCCAATCTATCATTTTCTAAAAGCTTAATTATATACTCTATATATAATTAAATTATTAAAATATGCACTCAGTGGGGATATGTGAGAATCCCTTACTTAATCTTTTCTAAAGTTAGCCTGTTAGCTGAAAAATTTTGCTGAAGCAGAGATCAGTAATGCATTATATACATATACACACCAATAACTTAAATATATTTTAACAAATTATACATTACATTGTTATATATTTATCTTATAATATATCTTATAATATATTTTCATATATCATACATTTATAGTTAATTACAATAATTTACCATAAGGTCAAAGACTTTTGTTGGGTATAAACTTCAGATTATTCTCCATTGTCCTTTTTCCTATCAATCACACAAATTGACCATTTCCAATATTGCTTTATTTAATATGACAATAGAATGTTCATGTTTGGATAACAACATTGAGGACAGAACTATGTCAGCTTTTGATGACTTTTCTTCCCTCCTATTTTAATGCTTTCATGTCCAAACAAATTTTACAGCACATGGGGTTCCTCCCTATGTAATCTATATAAGGGTTGCTTTAACTTTTATAGAAATGACTCTTTACTGTTCATAATAATTACTATATGCATATAATTTAGTTAAATCATCCAAGTATAGTAACAAGTCAAACTGTCCAAATTGTGCTGAATAAAATAATTACTGATAAGCATACAACTCTATTGCTGTATGGCAGCATACACATTCATATTAGAGTGACCTTCTAGCTGTGAGCGTTTCTTTTAGCATGACATGCATCATTGTTTTAAATAGGGAAGGTAAACATGGTCTGTATTGTTAAGTAAAATTTGGTCAAGAGAATTTTTGCTGGCCTTGCCTATTTAAAAATATTCAGTCATATTCAGAGCAAAACCAAAAAGACAACCCCACTTCTACTCCCTCTACAAGTATAAAAATTCTGTTAAAGTTTGGTGTATAGCGTTCCAGAGTCATTTCAACATATTAAACTACTGGTTATCTACACCTTCTATACATGCTTGTATGTTATGTTGTGCTGGGCACTAGACTGAGATCTAATTGTGAATTAGCTTGCTTAGCCCCCATAATAGGCCTTTGAGACAATTTAATTGTTATCATCTCCATTTCGTGGAATAGTAGAGTGAGGCTCAGAAAGGTTCGCTCATTTCCTAAAACCATACATTGTTTGTTTTGTTTCTTGTGAGAGGATTATCTTGCTAACGTATGCAAATCCAGTTAAAAGTCTGGGCCAAATAATCTAGTTACCCGGTAAACGCTTATTGAATGTCTATTTTTCCAGACACAGTGCTTAAAGCTAGATATTCAAACATGTCTTCAGGTCCCTAGAATGGGTATATAAATCCATGGACTACATGACTTGCCCCAATTTATCTACTCAGGAAGTGAAGAGAGAACCATTGCAATAGATAAGCATTTTAACAACCTGGTACACAGAAAATTGAGTAACATTGACTTTAGAACTAAGCATTTAAAATGTTGCCACTTCCATGAAACCATGAGTTTGGAGCCTCCAGGAATCAGTGCCAGTGGATACGACCCAGTAAATTGGACATTATATAACCAAGTCCTGAAACATTTGCTTAAGATAATACAAGGACTAGGGATGTAGCCCAGAGGCAGAGTACTTACTTACCTTTGGTACATCAAAATTAAAAGTTCTGTTTAGAAGGTAGGCAGTGCCTTACTGTTATCCAAGGGAGTTGAGGTCAAAAGAAGAACCACGACTTGGAGCCTCAGTTTCTGGAGTAAGGGGACTGAATGATGTCAGAGACTCTAAATCTACAAAGGAGCTTGATTAGAATGCTATAATGTGCCAATGTGCCAACTTAAACAAGAGCAGGCAGCACCTCAGAAGTTCTAAAGGAGAAAATAAGAAAGTCGTCTAAGAGCAGATATTGTGAGAAAAAAATCAGAACACAAATGTTTAAGAATTGCACTGTTAGGTGCAGAAAAAAAATTAAAAGCTGAATGTTGAGACAGAACCAAAAATCCTACCTATTATGTAACACATTCCACAGGGCTGGCCAATTTCAACGTACACTAAGAAGGGAAATGCCCGTCCCCAGATGGGGGTGGAGTGTTTGAGCCACAGGAGCGTCCAGAGTCCAAATGCAAAAATGCCAAAGACTTCAAAAATCATTTGGCAATATTTAGAGGGACTCAAGAATCAGTGGATTATGGTAATAAACATGATAGGATATCTTATGGAAGGGGCGAAAGAAAGCTTTATTTGAAACTCTCCTATGAATGGCTTTTCTATTTTTGTATGACTACTGAAGCATTTAAGTATGTAAACACACGTGGATAAAAATGTGTTAGAGAGTGTGGTAGTGTTGATAGGGAGTAGGTGTTCTGATGGAAAATCAGAATAAAAATGGAGGTGGTGGGGGAGGGAGAGAGGGAGGAACAAAGAGACTATCTCAAGCTTTTAAAACTGTTTGCAAAGAAACTGGAGTCTATGACGGAATTTAGATCTCATGACAGAAATGTTTCGTTGGTGTTAGAAAAAGTATTGCTGTCATCCCTCTCTCTTTAGAAATTTTTTTCTTCATAATAAAAGTTCCGTGGCAGCTCCTTGTCTGGAGGACTTTAAAAATAGGAGCGATTTCATCTGTCTGGAATGGTCTGTGTCAGCACTTGCCCTAGGCAAGGTTGCCACATAGGCACAAAACAGCCCCACTCCCATCCCCCTCAGCCGTCACTCTCCTCTCCCATCAGACCTCCCTCCCACCTATGCCCTTTGCACCCCTACTTCCAGCTCCAGTCCTAACTGCCTTTTCTTGGACCATAGTTTTAGCATGATTTCCCACATCAAATCAAACCCGTCTTCCCTCAGCCCAGCAGCCATTCTCCAGGTGCGAGAGGGTGCGATCTGTTTTACCCTTTGTGGCCTCTTTTGAGTTTAAAAATAGGACCCTGGTTAACCCAAATGAAACTTAAATTGGAGCTCTGTGCAGTGTAACCAAGTGGAGGGCAGCGCAGGGGGGAAGGGGCATATTTTTGGTCAGTGGGGGAAGTGGTGGGGAGGTGGGCTGCCTTCCTGGAAACCATTAAATCCCAGATGTAAGCTCTGCTCAGTGTGCCACTGCCTTAGGATGACCTCTGCCCTCTCATGGTTGCTGTTAATTCTATGGCTCAGTGACTTCCAGCTCCACTTCCATGCACCCACACTGGCTTCTCTCTCAGGAGTATGGGCATCCTGTGTCTTTGCTTTTTTTTAATTAAATTTTTAATATTAATTACAATTTATTCACTTTGTATCCCAGCTGTAGCCCCCTTCTTCATTCCCTCCCAATCCCACCTTCCCTCCCTCATCTCCTCTCAAGCCCTTCTCCAAGTCCACTGATAGGGAAGGTCCTCCACCCCTTCCATCTGACCCTAGCTTATCAGGTTTCATCAGGACTGGCTTCATTGTCCTTCTCTGTGGCCTGGCAAGGCTGACTACCTTCAGGGGGAGGTAGTCAAAGAGCCCGCCAAACTAGGGGTTTTCAGCAGCATGTCTTTGTGCCATTCAGCCAGGGCCCAATTTTCCCATCACAATGCTTAGGTTCAGTGAGAGTGGCCCTTAAAGTCATACTGAGCTCAAAGAGATATGCACAGAGGCCTCTTCAAAGTGCCTGTTCCCAGGGAAGGTTAAGGCACCTCCTTGTGCTCACAGAGTGTGTGGGCTTTATGAAGAAAAATATGTGTGGCTTATGTGAACAGAATATGTTATATGCAAATTTCATGGGCAAAGCTGCAAAATGAAATTTCCTTAAAGAACAGCTATGATGAATTTGGTCAACTTATGCTAGAACAACAAGCACTCAAGAACCTCAACTGTGCATCAAGCTCTGAGTTAGAACTGGGGAGTAACAAGGACATTATAGGTTGGTCCTTGCTGTGGCAGAATTTTTTTTTATAAGGGGGAAGGTAGACAAGCATGGTAAGAAGTGTCCTGACTCAAGTAAGCCAGGATGATTGGGAGCTCAGATAGCATCAGGAAAGCTCTCCTAGGGCAGTGACATCTGAGCTGAGTAGGAGGAAGCCAAACCGAAAATGATGGGAAAGGCAGGCTGTGGAGCAGGAATTCCATGAGCAGAGGCACACAGGCGTGAAGTGCCTTGACATGTCAGGGGAACTGCAAGCAAGCTGAGATTAGTAGAGCAGTGTGTTAGTGAGAGGAGCAAAAATGCAGCTGGAGAGGCAAGCAGGCAGCCAGAGGAGGGGGCCACCAGCTTCCCTCACTAAGCAGTGAAGCTGTACCCAAATGAGAACCCCTGAAGGATTTGAAGCAGGGTCATATTATTAATATCTTGTTTAAACCGTCTGTCGGCTTAGGGGAAAATCATTCAAGCGGCCTGTGATACCTGAATTAAGGGCTTTTATGTGAAGGATAATTGTGCAGATCTAGGCAGAGCTAACTGCAAGGCTATCTCTTCCAAAAGGGTTTGTTATTCCTCTGAGGAGGTTTTAGGGATGGGACTAAAACCATCTGTAGGTAGATTTGTGTCTGTATCTGTAACGCTCTCAACATCCTTAGGGGTATGCAGGTCCTCTAAATGGAAGAAAGGAATTGCTTTTGGCCTTTATGAAACATCACACGTTAGAACTCAAACTGTGCCATAATCTCTTTATTGTGTTTAGCAAAAATCATCTGGAAAGGCGCTTTTTAACCTGAGCTGCAGCCATCTCAATCTTGCTGAAAAGGAATATTTTGGATTAGAATTCTGCAGCCATTCTGGAAATAACGTAAGTGGGCTTCATTACAGGATTTTGGGTGTCCAGAAATGCTTCCAAATGCAGTTTGCACCTAGGTGTGTAGGGTTCAATCCCAGATTAAAAATGTGAAACCTATTTATACCTTGCAAAATTCTTTTGTTTAAAACTGTCGTCCCTCCCCCTACCTTCTTTATTAAGTTACCTCGGTTTGCAAAACGAATTCTTCTGCCTCGTGATCTTTTTGTTGTTGTTGTTACTCTTTGACCAAAGCATTATCTACTTCAGCTGGTTGGACCTCAACCCCCAGAGTTAAAACTCCTGACCTCATGACTGTCTAGGGAGATTTCTTCCCATTTCTCTGGCCCTAACAGTCACAAGGTTCTTCCGCTGCATTCTGCCTTGGCACATCTATAACCTGGCCCCTATCTGGAAAGGCTCATTATTAAGTGAACACTGGTGTGCGTGTAGGGGGTGTCAGACATAAATGTGAAATGAAGCCAAATGCCTTTATGAGACTGTAGCCACTGAAGAGCCTTGCCTGTCACACCTCTAGCACCCTACCGAGGCAAGAAGCAGTGATTGAAATATCAACACCACAGAGTTTATAGATCAACAGTGTATGTTCTTATTAAAAAAAAAAAACTACAAGGGGGCTGACAACTCTTTGACATGACTGTTTGTCTTCAGTTATCTATCTGTAGTCCTGGTGTTTGTTCATTTGATGTTGACCTTTGTTTGGTACCAAAAAAAGAGAAAGAAAACAGCTGTGCTCACCACTGTTGGGTTCTATCAATTGTTATATTGATGTTATTACAGGTTTGGTTGGAACTTCTGAAGCCCATAACAAAGCAAGTAAAAAGTAAGTATGGAAGATTACTAGAGGAATGTAATCCTCACTTCATACTGGAGAAATACTCCTGTAGCTCCACACAAATCCCCATCTTACTAAAACAGGGAAAGTGGGGTTTGGATAGACTTCACCAACCTGTTATCTGTTCAGTAAATTTAGCAATTGAGAAATTGTCATAATTTTCTCTGCGATGAAGAAGCTCATGCTGCTGGATCTTGGAGCACAACTGAAGAGTTCTGGGAATTATTCCATCTGTGGATTGCATGTAGGCATATATCTCATTCTCTGATGCTGGGTTTCTTAAAGTACCCTTAATGCCAATCTGCAAAAATGTTCAACTTCTGCCTGAAGTTTCTTTTCTTTCATGCAGTCACAAGCCTTGACCTTTGCAATGACTCCTGCATCTCATACTGTGGAATATGGATTCTCACATTTTCGTGGGAATTAAGCTCATCTGGATTTTCTGTTAAAATGTAGACAGATGCCTGGACCTCATTCCTGGGACAAAAGTCCAAAGGCATTTAACTAATTCCACAGGCTTTTTGTTGTTCTTGTTTTGTTTTTTGGACAGTAGGTCTTAATTAACACTTTGGAAATGCTTGCTCAGTGTGTCTTTTTGGTTCCCTATTCCCTACTCCACTCTGCTCTTCTTACATTGACCCATTTTGTGACCCTACTTAGCCCAGTTCTGTGATTACATCACATAATTCCGTTAGCTACTAAACTGATTTTCTCCAATTAAGCATCTACATTTCTCTCCAATGGATTGATTGAAATATACAACCCTGACCATATCTTTCTCCTGCTTAAAATGCTTACATTGTTCCCTAATTACCTTTAAAGTTCAGCCTTATTAACATGGTATACAAAGCTCTGGACTCTATTGTAAACACTTTTGTTTCTGCCACTAACCATTTCAATTCCTGCCCCTGCTAAACTACTTAGCTTTCAACTTCCTCAACAGAGGCTCTGTGGCATTCAAATCTGTTTAATTGTTTGTCTCTCTGATGAGACTGGAGGCACTTGAGTATATTTTAACTTCCAGCATTGTTTTAGAACAATATCTACCACATGATAGATAACTAGAAAAGATTCGCTGAATGGGGGCTGAAGAGATGGCTCAGAGTTCAAAAGCACTGTCTGCTCTTCCATAGATCCTGAGTTCAATTCACAGCAACCACTGGTGGCTTACAATCATCTATAAATGAGATCTGGTGCCCTCTTCTTTTTTTTTTTAATTTTTTTTTATCAGTTACATTTTATTAACTCTGTATCCCAGCCGTGTCCCAATCCCTCATTCCCTCCCAGTCCCTCCCTCCCTCCCTCATCTTCACTGTGCCCCTTTCCAAGTCCACTGATAGGGGGGACCTCCTCCCCATTCATCTGATCCTGTTTTATCAGGTATCTTCAGGACTGGCTGCAAAGCCCTCCTCTGTGGCCTAACAGGACTGCTCCTCCCTTCGGGGGTGGGGAGACCAAAGAGCCAGTCATTGAGTTCCTGTTAGAAATAGTCCCTGTTCCCCTCACTTTGGGAAACCAATTGGTTACTGAGCTACCACAGGCTACATCTGAGTGGAGGTTCTAGGTTATATCCATACATGGTCCTTGGTTGAATGTCAGTCTCAGAAAAGACCTTGTGCCCAGATATATTTGGTCCTTGTGGAGCTCCTATCCTTTCCCCATCAGACTAACTCCCCTTCTTTCTTATGATTCCCTGTACTCCGCCAAAGGTTTAGTCATGAGTCCTTGCTTTGAAAACACTGCTAGTTAGAGTCTTTCAGATGCGCTCAGTAGACTCCTGTCATACGTTCAATGCACATCCCATCTGTCTTTCTAAATGAGGATTGATCATCTTACCCCATGTCCGCTCAATTGATTATCTTTTTTAGGTGTATAGATTTCATTATGTTTATCATATCTTATAGGTCTATATAAGTGAGTATATCCCATGTTTGTCTTTCTCCTTCTGGGATATTTCACTCAGAATGATCTTTTCTAGATCCCACCATTTGCCTGCAAATTTCATGATTTCCTCCTTTTTGATTGCTGAGTAGTATTCCATTGTTTAAAAATACCACAATTTCTGTACCCATTCTACCGTTGATGGACATCTGGTTTGTTTCCAGGTTCTGGCTATTACAAATAGAGCTGCTATAAACATAGTTGAGCAAGTGTCCTTTTTGTGTACTTGAACAAATTTTGGGTATATACCTAGCACTGGTGCCCTCTTCTGGCATGCAGGCATACATGCAAGCAAAACGTAGTATACATAAGAAAAAAAATTAAAAAAAAGAAATTTATTTTTAAAAGATATATTGAATGGATATTACTGTTGCTACATGTGTGTGCTTACTTTTGATCTAATAAACTATTCTTCCTTGCTGGTGGTATTGAGGTTGCAACCCAGGACCTTGAACTTGCTAGCAAAGTATCCTACAACTGAGTTCCACCCTCAGTCTCAAGTTTCTCATTTTCAAATGCAAGTAGGTGTGGAAATACGTAGATGTGGCTTTTCAGGAAATATAGCTAAAGACTGATAGAGACATTGTTCCACATTGTTTCTCATTCCGGTTATGAAATCCTTAAGACATCTCTTCATGTGCTTGAGCTGAAGCTGGGCCTTTTTCTCAGGTGTGATTGAACTGTCACGGATAGCGAGTTGTAAATAGTCTTTCTGAACGACTCACTTCTTAAGAAAAGACAGAGTAGGCCTCAAATGAACACGTCTTTACAAAAGAAACTCAAAGCGAGAAAGGGTGTGTAGGAAGGATTAGTTGAAGGACTTTCTTAATTGCTATACACATAGGATCCCAATCCAGAAATAATAATAATATACATGTGAAAAGTTGAAATGTAAAATAATTCTATGGAAGGAGTAATGAAAATAGAAGGGAAATGAAACAGTGTGTATGTGAGGGGAATGTTTTAACTGTTGTAATGAACATTTAAAGAAAACTTATGGAGCTATTGTGTTTTAAGATCCTAAGGAGGTTGTTTTCAAATTTATGGTGAAATTTTTCCCAGTGGACCCTGGACATCTTCGGGAAGAACTCACAAGGTGAGTGTTTAACTATGTGTGTGCTGAATGATGTGAAGTTGAGAATTCCCATTTTCCAGCTATTGAAGAAAGGACTCTGAATTTTTTTTTTTTTTTGTATAGTTTAGGATTAAGTTACTTTCTGGGAAAAGGTGAGGGACTAGACACTGATTCTTAACCTGTGAGTCATGACCCCTTTGGAGATAAAATGATCTTTTCACAGGGGTTACCTGAGAACATTGGAAACCATATTTACTTTACTATTCATAACAGTAGAAAAATTACAGTTATGGAGCAGCAATAGGAGTAATTTTATGGTTGGGAGTGACCACAACATGAAGAACTGTAGTAAAGGGTCACAGCATTAGGAAGGCTGAGAACCAGTGGGCTAGAAAAAGGGAGGAGCTAGCTACCTCCCCTCAAATGTTAATTTCTCTTTATTTCAAAACTAAGAAGGAATGGCATTCTAGAATTAATGGCAAAGCAAGTGTCATTTTGAGGCTTAACCCATTAACTGCCACAACAGTACTCATGATTGTTTTCATACCATCTGTGTTTTAATCAGCATAGATTTGAGGCTGGTCACTGCTTGTGATCATTGAAAATGAATGTGTGTATTGATGTATCCCATAACCAGAAAGGGAAAACATCTGTAATGACACTATATACTTATGAACAGGGCTCTTTATAATTGTAATGAAAACTTACTTCAGAAAAATTATACTGTTATTGTAACACTCCTCCCAAAACTTATTCTTCTTTATAGATTGAGACTTCTACACGTAGAAAGGATCTAGGAGATCTTCTTCCACAGCTCTTTTAGCTTATAGATAAGGGACATATCCTGGAAGCTAAAGTTAAAAATTACAGGTGTTTGTTTGGGAATTAATCTTCCTGGTGTCTGGCCCTTCTATGTGGGGCCCATTGACTTTTTTGGTGTGGGGTCTTTGCACAAGTTGTTTTCTCTCTTCACCTAATTCTCTCAAAATGTTTCTTTACAATTATTTGCTAAGATAGCTTAATATCTTGCTCTGTAGATTAGTTTGTATTCACTAGTCTAGTAGCAACAACTAAAATGAATAATGCTTACCTGTTGTAGAAACTGTGATTATGCCTTGTTTGGAGCCAATGCAGGGGCTTCTGTGAATACTACACAAAAATAACTATTTTAACTGAATCATTTCTAGTGTGTTAGAGTTACACATGATTTGAAAGGATATAATACTTAAAACTTTCATGAACTGAATAAATCACTTGACAAGATTCTTCAGGCCAAATTTTCATTTATCATCTGCAACTACTTATCTTTTACTACATTGCCTTTAGGGCATAAGCTACTGAAAAAACCCACATAGAATTTAATCTAAAAATTATACTTTATATAGGAAAATACTCACAGCAGGTAATGCTTGTTTTTGCATATAAAGGAAAATATCGGAACTGATTTTTTGCTCTGGAAAAGAAAGCAGATAATGTGATGTCTTTCAATGTGGTGTGTTTCTTATACACTCATTCACCAAAAAGTGGGTTCTGGGACTGGAGACATGGTTTAGTAGAAAAGTACTTGCCACACAAGTGTGAAGCCCTGAGTTCAAATCTCTGCAAGCCACATAGAGCTGGTAATGGGGCATATCTGTAATCCCAGAGCTTCTATTGTGAGAAGAGAATCATATCTAGAAGCATGCAAGCCAGTTAAGTTGATGCATAAAACAACAAATGGTAAAGAAATTCTATTTCACATAAGGTGGAAGGCAGTGTCTGATATCCAAGGTTTTCTTGGCTGACCTCTGTACATACACATATGAATTACACATCCACTTACACAAACATCATAAACACATCATAAATATACACACACTATAAATACACACACACACATATGCAGACACAAAAATGAGTTCTCCTTTAGTTAGGCCTTAAGTATGTATGGTAAATGTTGAGTTTGGCAGAGCCCTAAACTCAACCTGCCTTTTATGGTCCCTGATGAAGTTTCTGCATTGATGAGGTCATCAACCATTAGTTTCATACCTATTGTTTATAAAGTACTCAATTGGGCTCTGGTTGATGCTAACATAGTAATCCAGGAAAAGGAATCAGATGAGCACAGGCATGGTTTGATGGCTTGATTCCTGACCTATGCTCTTTGAACAGGTATCCTAGGTATCAATGGCAGACATTAGGTTCTAAGCACAATTTTAGTATCTTAGAGTGCTACCACCTGGTCAGAAAGGCTTGTGGCCTGCCTTGGTATCACTATAAAACTGAGTGATTGCTCTTGCTCTTCTAAACTCTGGAATTCTTATGGCTCTAGGCCTACCTGACAACTCTTTGTGTCCCCTAGAATCTGCTTATACTTGTTTGAAGCTCCCATTTCTCTAGCCCCGGATGTGGTTGTTTCCATGGCAGAAACCACCAGAAGAGGATTGGCCAGGTCCCTCAAGCTAGCAGCAGTCTACAGCCAGGGAAATTCCTAACAGTTACAGGACCTGCCAACGTGCTGGGTCAGCTGAGTTGTGGGCTGAGGTTGGTTTGGTTCTTAAGCTAAGCCCATGTATGATTCACAGCTCCAAAAGGGCCTCTGACTGACTGGATGCTCTTCCTTTCTTGAACTATCATGGGTCTGGGAGAAAGGAAATTTTTCTTCTGTATTCCTACTTCTTTGTCAAGATTTTTTCCTCAAATCCTTTTGCAGGTATCTTTTTACTCTTCAAATAAAGAAGGATTTGGCTCTGGGAAGGCTTCCGTGCAGTGACAACTGTACAGCTTTAATGGTGTCGCACATCTTACAATGTAAGTAGCATGCCTCTAATTCTTGGCCCATTCACCAGGGATAGAGCTAAGCAAAGGAGGGAAGCACCCCTGATTTGCCTGCCTAGCACCGCATTCAGCCTTAAGAGGAGACAGGACCTAGTTCAGACACAGTGAAGTGGTGCTTTATCACATTCATTGATATCTGAATCAAATCTTGTCCCTACTACTTCAGCATTATTGTAACGCAAGCTCTTATTTCTCCGAGCCTGCAGAGTCTTGTATTTTCAATAGTGACAAGAATACTTTCTTGTGGTGGTGCTTCTGATGATTAGAAGTAAATGCCAATTTTCTCCTACCTCAGTCTACATACCCTGCTGTCACTGTCTCTTGACTTGTTGTCTAGGAACTGGTTTGAATAATTCTTGCCATGGATTTGACCAAGCAGTCCCCACTCCCTCTGTTTGCTCTAGGGTAAGCCTCAGTTCCATGTTTTCTGCAGCACAGCTCCAGAGAATAAATTATAGAAGGGAGAAGTTGGAAAAAGGATAAAAGGTCCCAGGCATATATTAATGTTCCCCATGAGTTAGCACCCAAATAGTTTTTCTAGAAGGAACACTGAAGATACACTGGAGGAAGCCTGGGGAAGAGTGAGGGACTGCCTGGGAGGGAGGCCAGGGCATGATATTCCTGCAGCCTGGAGGTAAGTTTCTAGGCATCTCTTCTAACATCTAACATCTCTTCTAACATCTAACATCTCTTCTAAGGCCAGCTGGACTTTCTTATTTTGGAGAGGCCTTCCATGAATATACTGTTCCTTGATAATCTGGCAGAATCGAAACTTCAGGGTTTTTGTTTATTGGTTTGTTTGTTTGTTATTTTCTAAGATCATTTATGACCTTTGTTCATTACCTTTCTACCAGTCCATAAATCGTAGATTTCAGATTTCACTGACAACAACACGCTAAAGCACTTGGATAGGGACCATGTCCTAGACAGTGTACCAAGTGACTCCCAGCTGGGGCATGAGCATTCCAGGCTCCCAGAAAGGCAGCAGATGGAAAACACTGTAAGAGTTAAGGAAGCTGATGGGGAAGATGGATTTTGTACTGGAGCTTAAAGGGGTACATGGGAACTGAATGTGAGGGTAAGCAGAGAAAACAGCATAAAAATGGTGGTGAGACAAGAAGCAGCATTTTCAGGGGATGAAGAATGACCACACACAGCTCAAGAATAGTGTCTCTCTAGGAGACATGGTGAGAAATGAATCATCTTGAATCATCTTGAGTGCCAAGGTCACTTCCCTCATGCCCAGTGTCATATTTGGCATTGAGATGTGGGGCATGGGGTAGACCTGGTAAGAGAAACATCCTTTTCTGTTACTTACATCTTCAGATAGCAGTTGAGAGGGTGGGGCTACAGGAGACCTCTTTTTTGAGTGCACAATTTTATTCTTAACAGTTCTGCCTTATGGAATTGGGCATTGCCTTGTGACAGTTTCAGGTATAGCACAGAATACTTCAGCTTTTTGACAGGATATGTGGTCAACAGAAATTCACTTTATGGGAAAAAAAAGCTGTGGTTCTAGTGAGTTAGTATTTCACAATCAATCCCAGTCAGACTCAGAGGACTCAAGGTCATGGTCATGTGCAGAATCACAGTCCAGTCATCATTCATATGACCATTTACTCACCTGCCCAGTATTTGCTGAGTGCCTGCTATAAGCTAGACTGTCAAGAACCTAAGCATTCTGGGCCTGTCATATAATTGCTTACACCTCTTTTAAACACCTCTAGCCAGATAGTCTCTACCAAATAAAATCTGTATAATTCAAATGAATCTTCCTTCTTAGAAACTCATAGTATAGTATTTCTTTGTCATTCATTGAACAACAAAAACATATCAAATAAGAAACACCTTGTTAAAGTCTGTTATAAGCACTGAGATTACAACAATGAGCTATATAACACAAATTCTTATCTTCGAAGAGCTCGCATTTTTTTCAGTGCAAAAGAGTCAGACAATGACCAAAATAAGAGAACACACACATATGTATAATGAATGTCAGGAGGTGATAAAAGCAAAGGAGACAAATAAAGCATAAATAGAAGGGAGATGGAGGGTACTAGGAGTGGATACTAGGTGTTTCAATAATGTGAGGAGGGCAAGCCTACTGTAAAGGTGACAGATGATGGAAGGCTTGAAGGAATCAAGGAAGAAAGGCAAGGAGCAAAGAGAGGTCAACACATCGCAATACTCAGTGAAGAAAGCCAGAGGGATGGACATGCCTAGGGTGTTTGAGAAGCATCAAGAAGGCTTTGTGGCTGGCTGAAGCCTTAGTGAGAAAGCAGAGAGGAGTTAAAAGCACATTAAAGACCTAGACCATGACTCTCAGGGAGGTGAAAAGACAGAAGCCTGAGGTAAAAGAAAAACAAACAAACAAACAAAAACCAAACACATTTTTTTCGCTTTTCTTTTTTTTTTGTTTTTTTTTTTTTAATTTTATTTTTTTTCTTATCAGTTACATTTTATTAACTCTGTATCCCAGCCGTGTCCCGCTCCCTCATTCCCTCCCAGTCCCTCCCTCCCTCCCTCATCTCCACTGTGCCCCTTTCCAAGTCCACTGATGGGGGGACCTCCTCCCCATTCATCTGATCCTGTTTTATCAGGTATCTTCAGGACTGGCTGCAAAGCCCTCCTCTGTGGCCTAACAGGACTGCTCCTCCCTTCGGGGGTGGGGAGGCCAAAGAGCCAGCCATTGAGTTCCTGTTAAAAATAGTCCCTGTTCCCCTCACTTTGGGAAACCAATTGGTTACTGAGCTACCACAGGCTACATCTGAGCAGAGGTTCTAGGTTATATCCATACATGGTCCTTGGTTGAATGTCAGTCTCAGAAAAGACCCTGTGCCCAGATATATTTGGTCCTTGTGGAGCTCCTATCCTTTCCTCATCAGACTAACTCCCCTTCTTTCTTATGATTCCCTGTACTCTGCCAAAGGTTTGGTCATGAGTCTTTGCTTTGAAAACACTACTAGTTAGAGTCTTTCAGATGCACTCAGTAGACTCGAAACACATTTATTTTTAATCACCAACATGAGAAGGGATTCTTGGCTTCTATTTTAAATATAAGAACAAAATCCAAATTAGGTTTTAAGAAAACCATATTGGCTTCTTCGGTTAAAAAAAAAATAGAACTTAAAAGGCAATGGTGGTAGCAGGCAGAACAATAAGAGAAGATTTTAGGAGAGATGATAGGAGTTGGACCAGAAAGCCATAACATTTGGACATAAAATCTGTCACCTCCTGCTACTGGTGATACCAATTTTCTTGCTAAATTGTCATAGTCCATAGAGAGAAAATTAACATAGTCTCATGGGTTTTTACATTTTTCTTATAGTTGTTATAGAGTTTTGTTCTTAAGAAACTCAAAAAAGGCACATACATGTTGTATTTGTGTGTGCATGCGTATGCATGCTTTATTGAGGTTTAATTTAAATGCTCTAAAATTTACTATTTAAAATTCATAAACCAGTGGCTTTTAGTAGATTAATGTCTATCCAACTATGACTTACAGTCCAGTTTCAGAACAGTTCTATAATGTCAACAAAAACTTCTCAGGACTGGGTATGTAACTGGTAGAGTGTTTGACTAGCATGAAGGAAGCTCTAGGTTGATCTGCAGCACCATATAAAATTGAGCATGGTGGTGCATGCCTGCGATCCCAGCTTGTGGCAGTTGGAGGCCAGAGGATCCAGAATTCAGAGACGTCTTCAGCTGCATAATGAATTTCAGGCTGCAAGAAACTGTCTCAAAAACAAGCAAAGCTGAGGATGGTGCATTCTCACCAAATAAAGCAGAAGCAGGCAGAGCTCTGTGAATTCAATTTTCATGCCAGCCTGATCTACACAGCAAGTTCCGGACCTGCTCCAAAAGAGAAAAGGGAAAGAGACAGAGCTATGGGCATTTAGTAGCTGCTGGCAAAGGGAGACTCCTTCTTCTTTGAGGGTGTGACCACTGATGGGTTTTCCATATTCCATTGTATAGCCCCATATCCATACAGATGGCAGCAGTAGTAACTGGATTTATCAAAAACTGGGTTATCAGAAACAAAACCAGCAAAGAAGACATGCAGTTGGGGACAGACAGAGACAGAGAGAGTCCTGCTTTGCCATGCTCTATTCTCCTCCTCAAATTCAGGCAATCACTGATTACATTTCTGTTTCTATACTTTTCTTTGCCTTTTGGAAATTTCATATAAATGGAATAATTGTAAGTATGTTCTTTTGCATCTGGCCTCTCCACTCAACACAGTGGGTTTTTTGTTTGTTTGTTTGTTTGTTTTTGTTTTTGTTTGGAATCTATGCATATTCCAGTTTATTTCTATTGTTGAATAAGATTCCATTTTGTGGATTTATCACATTTTGCTCATCTAGTCACCTCATCATGGATAGTTACGAAAGTTTCTAATTTAGGCATTAAGAATAATAGTATAAACATTAGCATACATGTTTCTAGATGGATATATTTTTTCCTCTTGTGTAGGTTTTTAGAAAAGTGATTGCCTAGTTGTATAATATATTTCTCCTAAACATTTTTATAATTATCAATGAAAATTAACTGTACAAATTAATGTACTTTACTGTGTTATCTCCATACACACATATCATTCTTTGATCAAGAGCATATGAAGCTTCTAACTTTCCCACCTTCCTTAACACTTGGAATTAATTACCTTATGGCTAACATAATGAGTATAAAGGGATATATCATTACTTGTATAACAATCCTTTTCTTTATTTTTTTTTTTTAGTTTTTTTTTTTTTCAATGAATCCTTTTCTTTATTATTACTATTAATATTGTTATTTGTTATGTCATACATGTATACAATGAAATAAGGTCATACCCCACTGGTTTCTCATGCAATTTTTTCATGGAATTTCCAATTCCTTCTGCCAACAACTCCCCCCCCAACTGCATGTCTTCTTTGCTTGTTTTGTTTCTGATAACCCAGTTTTTGATAAATCCAGTTACTACTGCTGCCATCTGTATGGATATGGGGCTATACAATGGAATATGGAAAACCCATCAGTGGTCACACCCTCAAAGAAGAAGGATTCTCCCTTTTCCAGCAGCTACTAAATGCCCATAGCTCCCCAGTAAAGCATGGGGCCCAGAGACCAACTCCCCTCCCCTGCCTGAACCAGATTTTTGACTCATTTCATCTTGTGCAGGTAATCACAGCTGCTGTGAGGTCAAAGCATGGTAGCCTTGTCTTGTCAGAAGACAGCATTCATAGAACACCTCACCATCCTCTAGCCCTTTTAAAATTCTCTCTGCCTCCTATTCTTCTACATTCCCTGAATTACGGTGGTGGTGGTGGTGAGAATAATCCATTTAGAGGTGAACATTAAATTTCGGATTTTCAACACTTTGACTAATTATGAGTCTCTGCTTTGACAGCTTCCCGGTGTAAAGGGAGGCTTCTCTGAATAGCCCAGGTGTGTGGGTATGAATAAAAATTTTAACCAGCATTATTCTAAACACCAACCAATGATTTTGAACATCTTTTTATGTGTTTATTCCTGTTTTTCATCAATGCCCTTTTAAAAATATGTTGCACTTTTTAAATTGGGCAAATTCTATCTTATCATTAGATTTTAAATAGTCTTTTTATAACAAACTGTGAGAGCCACAAGACATTCTTCTCTGTAGTTATCTTTTAGATAGCGGGGTCTCTGATCCATTTAGAGTTCACTTTCAGTATGTTCAGTTGGTGTGCTGCCTGAGGTCACAGGTAAACTTCCAGCTATTTGGAAAGGACAGAAGGATTTGTCTACTAAGGATTCTGGTAGAATTGCTGGGTATTTGCTAGATTCCCAATGTAAAGGATGCTCGGACTCTAACTGGCTGCATCATAGTATTTTTCACCTAAATTTCCATTTGTTCTGGAACAATTCATTGAAAAGATTTTTATTTTTTTCATTGCACTATCTTGTCAAAAACAATCCTGAGAGTTTATTTCTTGATTCTTCACGCTTCACTGTTTTGTATGGGCTTCTTGAAGGTTTATAAATATCGGATCTTTGTGTCTCCAAGAAAACTGTATTCTTTGTACTACAGAACTTTTATGTATCTTCATCTGATCATAGTTACTGCACTCATAAGTACAGTGCTGAGTGATGAGGCAAAACCAGGCATCTTTATTTTATTCCTGGTTTTAAGGGAAAGTATTCTGTCACCATGTGATATGACTATATTGTTAGCCACAGACTTTTCATAGATAACTTATATCAGCTTGAACCCGGTTCCTTTAATTCCTTATTTATATAGAGATTTTAGCATAGTACATACATTTGCTCAATATGAGAGCATTCCAGGATTCTACAGAGTGTAGTACTCTACAGAGTGTAGTACAGAGTGTAAGACTATATATAGCCCACACTGTATATGTATATAAATATATGCATGCACTAACAATTAATGGAAAAGGAGGCCATAGATTTGAAGGAAAGTGGAGAAGTGTATATGGGAAGCTTTGGAGATATGAAATGGAAGGGGTAAATGGTATAATTAAGTTATGATCTCAAAATAAAACTCACTCATGTGGATCTTAGGCACACAGAAGAAATATTAGAATTACAAAGAAAGAAAAGTTCAAAGAAGTCTAAGGCCATTTACAGTAGGGCAGACAGTTCTAAGCACACAGCTACGCACACAGTTTTAATCTTTAATGGCTGTCTCTAATAATAAACTGGAAACATCTAAAAAAAAAAGAGAGAGAAATTAGGTTCATAGATAAACTGCCAGCTACTTGGAAAGGTTGATTTGTCTATTGGGGATTCAAATTGGTGGGGATTTATTAAATACCCAGAGTACAGAGTGATGACTTTGCTGTAGCCAACTTGCACACTAGCTGATGTTATAGTCTGTGCTTACGATAATGGAGAACAATAGTAGAAAGAAGTTCGTGGATGTATTAGTTTTTATGAGGCTTTTCATAGGAAAACTCCGGAGACTTGGTGGCTTAAGCGAGAAAAAAATGATTTCTCACCATTCTGGAGGCTGGAAGTCCAAAGTGTTGGAAGGTTTGCCTCTTTCTTCAGCTTGGTGAATGCAGTCTTCTTTATTTATTTATGTATTTATGTATTTGCTTTACATCCTTATTACAGTCCCCTACCTCCTATCCTCCTGGTTCAACCCTCCAACACTCTTCCCCTACTCCCCTCTCCTCTGTTCCTCAGAAAAGGGGAGCCCCAGCACCAACAACTCACTCCGTCACATCAAGTTGCATCAGGACTAAATGTGTCCTCTTCCACTGAGGCCCAACAAATCAGCCAAGCTAGGGGGAAGGGATCCAAAAACAAGCAACAGAATCAGAGACAGCCTCTTACTCCCATTGTTAGGGGACCCACATGAAGACCAAGCTACCCATAAGTTACATATGTGTTGGGGAGATAAGTCCATTCCATGTATGCTCTTTGGTTGATGGTTCAGTCTCTGTGAGCCCCCATGGGCCTTGGTTAGTTGACTCTGTCTTCTTGTGAATTTCTTATCCTTTCCAGGTACCTCCATCCTTCCTCCCACTCTTCCATAAAACTCCTTGAGTTCAGCCTATTGCTTGGTTGTGGGTCTCTGCATCTGTTTCCACCAGCTATACTATGAAGCCTCTCATATGACAGTTTTGCTAGAGTCCTGTCTGCAAGCATGGCAAAGTATAATAGTATCAAGGATTGACTCTCTTCCATGGGGTGGGTTTCAAGTTGGGCCAGTCATTGTTTGGCTCTTCCCTCAATCTCTGCTCCATTTTTATCCCTGCACACCTTATAAGCAGGGTAAATTTTGAGTTGAAGGTTTTGTGGGTGGGTTGGTATTTCCTTACCTCCACTGGAAGTCCAAGGAAGACTTCTTATTCTGTAGTCACATCATCTTTTCTTCCTGTACATTCATCCCTAGAATCCTTACATGCCCAGTTTTCCTTTTCAAAATGGATACTAGTTAGTTAAGACTACAGCTCTCTACTTATGTTCTCAATATTAACATAATACCTCAACTGATCTCAATTGAGTCACAGATTATGGCACCAGGAGTAGGGATTTCAACTTACAAATTTTAGGAAGACAAAATTTAGTCTGTAACAGGAGCTAAATGAAAGTAGACCAAACTACAAAAGGAGTATAGAAGATTGAAACCCTAACAAAATATTCAAGAATGATTGTGGAGCTTGTAAGGTCTATTCTGGGTGTGTAACTCATGATACGGCCCGAGACTTCCCAGAAACTCACTGCTGTTTGTTGAGAACGAGTCTGTTAGTGTTCCCCTGTACAAACACAAACATACAGACAGCATGAGGGTGTGGTGGGAGCGTAAGACTACACCAGCTAAGTAGAAAAGGTTGTTTAGGTCTTTTAGGTTGTACATTTTAAAAAATTTCTCAATGGAAATGTGAAAAGTGTCACTTTTGTATTGTACAGCAGAATTAGGAGACTTCCATGAAGAAACGGTTAGGAAGCATCTGGTACAAACCCAGTACTTACCAAGCCAAGCCTGTTTAGAGAGCAAGATCCTCCACTTTCATCAGCAGCACATGTAAGTACTTTCCCTGGCACCAGCTTTCCCAGTGGAGAAAACTAAAGCTAGAGTAGACTCCTAAAACAAACCTTTATGTCTGAGAAGCTTCAGTCTCAAGAAAAAGCTTAGCTCCTTGCAGAGTTCTCAGAAGAAAGGTTTGTGTGTAGAGGGGAGGGGCTCAGTGATTTTTTTTTTCTGCATTTATTGAGCTCATGAATCCTTTCCCAATACAGTGGCCGAAGCCCAGCTGAATCAGACATTCTGCTACTGGACATAGCAAGGAAGCTGGATATGTATGGCATCAGGCCTCAGCCCGCCAGTGATGGTGAAGGGATGCAGATTCACCTGGCGGTTGCCCACATGGGAGTACTGGTGCTAAGGGTAACCTTCTCCTTGAGTGCCCTTCAGTGTGTGGAGGTGGTTAGCGTGACTTCAGCTTGAGTATCTGTTCGCCAGACTGTTATGAGGCTTTGTCTTATCCCTAACCAGAAGGGATGTAATACTTGCAAATACTATGCATAGATCCTCTTCCCACAATATGCTTTACCTCTGGGTGGTCAGGAAGGTATGGTCTGGATTTTGAGGCCATCACAGTTTCAATCAGGTCAGGGTGGCAAAGTGATACAGTCAAAAAGCTCTTAGGGACTCTTAGACTGGAGATCCAGAGATCCAAAAACCTTAGTCTGTAGTGCTTTGCAGATTGTTACAAATCACCCTAAGTGATCCAAACAGAGATGTGCCCTTACTCATTGCTTTTTACATTGCAGGTGACCAGTGCTAGTTAAGAGGGAATTAAAGCCAAATTCTTCCAGCAACAGTTGCTGTTTACCAGATCATTGCTTTCTCGGGATTTTATATTTCAAGTTACAAATCAACTTTAGGAGCCACTGTCTTCTGTCATTCTCCCCCCCAGCTCCTCTAAGCAATTTTTATTTTCCTGTTCTGCTTAAAACAAAAATTGTTTAGAGGAGCTAGAAATGGAGTGGACTGCCATCAGAATAGCCCAGGGAGTGTGCAATCATCACTGGTAAGAAGTTTGGTGATATAGAAGGCATTTGGGGCAGGGGGAGAATGAGGAGACCACAGGACTGAAGGTACAGATTTAGAAGTTTGGACTAAAAAACAGGAGAGATGGCTGTGTATTGAACAGCCACATCCAAGCCAGATTTGGTAATATAACCAGTGAGGAACTACTGAAGATGGGTGAATAAAGGAGAGAGCAGAATAAATGGGCTTTTCCTTTTAGCACTTGTATGTGGAAACAGTGAGGGGTGAGATTGCAGAAGTTATTATAACAATGTATTCTACTACAGTCTCCCTCTACTGGCTTAAAAGTCTCCCTGATGCTCTT
This sequence comes from Meriones unguiculatus, assembly GCF_030254825.1. Taxonomy (NCBI): domain Eukaryota; kingdom Metazoa; phylum Chordata; class Mammalia; order Rodentia; family Muridae; genus Meriones; species Meriones unguiculatus. The sequence goes on from NC_083369.1 coordinate 122,679,301, forward strand.
TCTTGCTCATATTCTGGAGAAACGGCAGGCAAAGTTTCAGGGCAGCCTCTGCTTAGTTTCCCATGATCTCTCTGGGTAAGGAAAGCCTCAGATGATCTTATTCTTGAAGAGTACTTTTCATCATACTTCTACTGTGGCATGACCTGTCTCATGTTGACATGCTCTAAAATGGACCGTGTGTTTCACTACAGGGAAATACAAAGATTAATACTTTCAACTGGGCTAAGATTCGCAAACTAAGCTTTAAGAGAAAACATTTTCTCATCAAACTTCATGCTAATATTTTGGTGAGTAGGTTTCTAATAAAATGTATTTCTGTTCACTTGGAATTTCATAATTGCTCTAGAAATGGTTTGACTATAAATGGTGAAAGATGCCTGGCCCTGAGGGGTGATGGGCCCTCTTTTTGTCCTCTATAAACTGAGGAGGGATTTAATCATGCTTTAACTAAAGGAAAAATACTATGGCATCTGATTTGTACTTCAGCATAAGTGATACTATAGGAAAATGAACCAGTTGGGCTGAAAGGCAAGTCTCTGTGGATAGCATTTTGAAGGATCTGTTGGGTCAAATGGAGGTCACCAGCTCTAGGGCTACAGAAATAATTCTTTGATGGTCTCTTTTTATTTTATGAAATATCTTCACTAACTTCCCTTAAGCAAAAATTATTGAACATCAGCTATATGCTTAGACTGAAGAGAATGTGGGAAGTGGGTATTCATATAAGCAAAATAAGTAATTCTTAGGTGACTTGTCACCACATGGGGTAAGAAAAAAGGTGTTAGAAAGGATTTTTTAATGACTGGCCGTAAAGGGCAAAAGTGCATGTGTATCAATAATTTGGGTCTATAGAAGATCCAGTTTGGATTATATTTCCTGGGTCTTGGTATTGTCTAAAGGTGTTTATTTGACTAATTCATGGGACCAGACCTAGTGTGAACCTCGTGGGGAAAGCCTCCAGGGTTGCATGCAAGAACCTGGAAAGGAATGAGAGAAGGGGGCACTCAGTTCAGAGAGCTGGTGGGGCTGTTGAAAAGAGGGCTGGGAGCCTGCCATAGAGCCTTGGGCTAATGAGGCTATGTGGTGACTCAGGATGAGAAAAGCTTGTACTTTCGAACTATAAATCCAAGTTCCCTTAGGACACATTAAAATATGAACTATGCCAAGAGAGAAATACAAAGAATGAGAGACCATATAGAGGAAGGTGTATTTCTAACTGGGATATTGAAAACACTTGTGTACATGCAATCATCCTGACAGAGGGAAGGAAATCTGTCCCCAACCCTTTCCTGTTGGTCATTTATAATTTCTTGCCACCTCGAAAAGCCCTTTGATACTCATTTTCACCTAACTTACAACTTCATAAAAATGTTTCTGGCATCCAAGAGGCAAGGCAGAAAAAAAGAATGTAAGTTGAGGGGCATGTGTAAAGGAAGCCTGGCTTCTTAGACAAGGTTTAGTTAGTATGAGGGGAGGTAGTGGTTTGGTATGAGTGGGGGTCATGTCTGATCTTTGGAAGGTTGCCAGTCATTCAATTTCAGTGGCTGTGGAGCGGATGGGGAGATACACAGAAAACCAGATGCTGCATGGAATACTGGACTGACAGTTTAGAAGGCAGTGAAAGCTTTGGTATTCTCACAGGACGTTATGCTTGATAGAAAATAATTTATACAGGTGTTATGCAAGGACACTTTGGAGTTCACTATGGCCAGCCGAGATGCCTGTAAGGCTTTCTGGAAGATTTGTGTGGAGTATCATGCTTTCTTCAGGCTTTCTGAAGAGCCCAAATCAAAGCCCAGAACACTACTCTGCAGCAAGGGTTCCAGTTTCCGCTACAGGTAATTATGCACAGCAGGTAGGAAAACCATGCACGTGACTTCTTTTCAATAACCTGGAAAGCAGTGGGAAGAATCTGAATTCCAGGAGCAATAAATAATTCACTTAAATATCTTGAAAGATTGTACATATTCCTTACTGTTTTTTTTTTTTTTTCTTGCACATTGTATTAAGTTCGTATTTACTAACCAAAGGGGTTGGATCAGAATCACAGTGAGGATATGCGAGGGTGTTTGAAAAACTGTATTTAACAACCTCACTGTCTTCCTTTAAGGCAGCTTATATGAAAGTCGTGGAAGGAGACTTCAACAGTCTCTATTAAAGGCGTTTAGGTAAAAGATAGTGAGAAAACACTGGAGGGGCCAAAGGATTAAAAAGATGGAGCAGTCCTGCCCTGAAGGTGTCTCAGTACAGCTCACACCTTAGAGGAACTGAAATGAGGTAGAATTAACATCTTGTTTCTATTTAAACAACTAGCCTTGAAATCCACTGGAAGAAGCTTACAAAGCTCTGATGAATAAAAAAAATAACTCTAATCAAATGTTTCTACATAAAAGATTTTTCAGACTGTGGAAACCTGTCCTTGTACGAATAGGTATTTAAAAAAAAAAAAAAAATCACACACACACACACATAGTTTTGATGGAATGTTTCCAAAGTGTTTTCTACAGTTCCTTGTCTTTTTAAACAGATCTTATTGAGCATATTTTGCTCTTTTTTAATCACCTGAGTTCTTATAAATCACCCTTCTTATCCTTTGCAGGCAGCTGAAGTGCTGCAATTGCCGTGGGGTAGAAGAGGCATGTCAGGCCTTGTACTTTGGTTAAATGGCTCAGACATTCAGAGATTTATTATTATTGTGACTTCTCTGCTGCCTTTTGTGTTTCTCCCAGCAGCCAGCTCAATTTCTTAACTGGTATAAGCCTAACTGCAGCAATCTTTTTCTGTTTAGTTAGCTGCTCTGTGTCCACCTTGGGTTGGAAATCCAAATAAATAGCCTCAGAACTAGCATATAAATAATAAGTAGGTATAGAGAGTATCAATATCATAGGGAGTCACAGTGGATGACACTCATCCAGACAGTTTAGGTTTCCAACAGAGGTGAGGTTTTCATGTGTTAGAAACATATAGGCTTATGGCGAAATTAATGACTTTTGTCTCTTCTTTATAATAGTGGAAGAACTCAAAGGCAACTTTTGGAATATGGGAAAAAGGGGAGGTTAAAGAGCCTGCCATTTGAAAGGTGCACATTTTTACTTCTCTCTTTTCATGCTGATTGGAAATTGAATTTAAAGATTTCTATGTATCCCATAATTTGCATAATGAACATTTCAATGACTTCTCTGTTTGGGGATTTCAGGAAACAGTATCCATCTCAGTATCATGAACGGCAGTGCAGGTCATCACCAGACATTCTCTCTGATGTGTCCAAACAAGTAAGCTTTCTGAAAAGCCCTACTTCTTTAGATAATTATAAGTCATCCAGTCCTCAAATGTTTCCAATAATTGATTTTGCCAGAATCACCCAGTGGTGTGTCAATGTCATTCCATGTGAGATTAGTCTCTTGGAGAAGTCTGTTGGCACAGTCATTTCTGCTAGTATAGGCCATTTACTAAACTACAGCTAATATGTACCATGTACAGTGGCAACCCTTGGGGTACCTCCAAATTGTAATCTGTACTATTAACATCTTGTAAAAAAAAAAAAAAAACATACACTAACACATGGCTTCATAGTTTTAAATTAAAAGTCTGTTATTTCACCAGTAGAAACCATAAGGCTTCAAGAAAGCTGTGTGGTGCTATTTCTTACTCGTGTAACACAATTTCAGGATCCTGTTGTGCTCCTGGAACTGTAAGATGATGGTCTCATTTGAGACTTCATTGAGAAAAATTGTTGATCACTTTTCTTTGGCCGTCTCTACAAAAGTGAATTGCAGGTGTCATAAACTCCCATGCAACTCACAGATGATTTTTATTCAAAAGGCATGAGAGGTAAACCAATAAAAGGGACCATCTAGATTATGAATCTCTGAGGCCATTAACAGCTCTCCTTTACACCTTTTTTTTTTAATGGAAAATAGGGAGGAGGCTGGAGTAGGAACATTAGACTGTGGTGCCTAAGGTCCATACAGCAAGTCAGAGGCAGACAGAGGCACGATTCCTACTTCATTGATATAGCTACCAAACTGAACTGCTTGAAAAAAAAAATGGTACCTGAAGGACACATAAAATGTGGAGTCTAGAATTGGAATGTCACCGAGAGTGAAGAATGCTGCATGTACTTTCTAACATACAACTTGGTATATAAGTCATTACCTTTCCGATACATACGTTTATCAGCTGTGGAATAAATCATGCATTTAAATGACTTTCTGAAATCAGCCTGTAATAGTACATTAACTTTAACATCCTCCCCAAGTTCAGCTAAATAGCTTTCTTTTAAGTGACATCAGTGTGCCTTCTTTTTCAAGGTGGAAGATCTGAGACTTTCGTATGGCAGCGGATACTACCGAAATGTGAATGGAATCCATGTATCTGAGCCTGTGTTAGACAGTAGGAGAAGGAACTCTGCGGTTGAGGTGACATTTGCAGCAGAGCTGGAGCATTCCAAACCAGAGGCAAATCCCACATCGCTCCACCCATCCCAAAGCAGTTCCTCTTTCACCTTTATTGCAGATCCTGTCTTTAACACGGACCCTGATCCCTTAGATTTCTTTGAGGAGCGGAGTCCTCTAAGCTCTTTCCAAGCAAACTCTAAGTTGGTGGACAATCATGTAAGCACATCTCCTGGTTTTACAAGCAAAGTGAGTCCAGCAAGGCAGCTAATATACACTGATGTGCCCTACATTCCTTGTACTAGTCAACAGGTTGATATTATGCCTCCCCAAGTCTTTTTTTATGTAGACAAGCCACCCCAGGTACCCAGGTGGTCTCCAGTCATGGGAGAGGAAAGTATGAGATCAGACAGCTATGTAGATCCCAGTGAAATAAAGCCAGCCAAAAGGAGCCCAAGGAATATGAGGATAAAAAGCTTACAGCAAGACCTTCAAGAACTCCAAGAAGCTATAGCTAGAACTAGTGGTAGGAGCAGTATCAGTGGAGACCTAGAGGAGGAAGACCCACATTTAGAGGATGCATTTGCTTATAACCCCCAAGAGCTCACTCCTAAACGATCTCAGAGCCATTCAGACATGAAAACTATCCGTTTTCCTTTCGGGTCAGAATTTAGACCTTTAGGGCCTTGTCCTGCTCTGACTCGTAAAACAGATCTGTTTACATGTACATTTGGAGAGCAGGAGTTCTCAACAGTTTTAATGGATCAGAATTCAGCAGAAAGGTATGTAGCTGGTGATTCCAGTGATTCGGAATCAGAGATTCTTAAACCAGACTACTACTCTTTGTATGGCAAAGGGACAAAGTCACCTAGAGCCCGCATCCGCTTGTCTTCTGGTAGTCTACAGCTCGATGAAGAGGAGGAAGACATATCCTTCACCACAGCAGGTGCTGATGATAGGACTTTGCTAAAGCCATGCAATTACTTCTTAGCTTAAAAGCATGACCTCTGAATGGTCCTGGTCCAGTTCCATGTTACCACCGTAGGTTAGATGTAAGAACCTTTAACTCACCTTTTCCTTCGTCATCTTAATTGACTGGAGTAGGAACATTATTGTATGATATATCAAGCCACTGTAACATTCCACGAGCTCCATTCTTTTATTTCCTCTGAACAGACTCTGGAACAGGCCTTCTCCTCCCTAGCACTATGGTGGTGTGATAGAAGTGTGTGTCATACCATTCTACATTTCCCTGAGCAAACATTATAAATGAAGAGAAATTCTTCAATGCTGAAGAATAACGATGATATGTGTTGCTGAATGGGACTGGCTTCTCATACCACTTTGTGATTTAGTAATCAATGACTATGTTAGTTATTTTTGTGCTTAGATAACACTAAACAATGGTTTCTCTCTTCATGACTTGTTTGGGACCCAGTGACCAGTCTTGTTATACACTAAGAAATGTCCATTTTTATAACATATACATAGGTGAGTAGAATAAATGCTCACAATAGAAAATGTTTAGAATTAATAGAGGATCTAACAGAATTCTCAATGCAGGAAATCATGGATTAGATCTATTTCTCAAGATAGATGTGCGCCTGATGGGGATATTGTGGTATTTGACTTTTAATTTCTTTTTTCTTAAGTACTTATTATATAAGGTGGGATCAATGTTAACAGGCAAATTCGTTCATTAATTTCCCTACCAGAATTTATTTTTTCCATATCTTTGTAGCATGCATGTAGGCAAGGAAATGAGATGTTATTGTAATAAAGATTAATGGAAAATCAACTCAAACAGAAGTTATTAGTACGTACTTTTTATTGTAATAAAATTCAGAAGTAGTTGGCTCTGGCCTATATCTAAGAGGACAGTTAGAGACTGGAAAAAAGACATCATTAAGGAAGAAAAATGTCTGGTCAGCGATGGAGAAGTGGAAATGATGGGTAGCTGAGATGAAAAGTGACAGCCTAGACAGCATAGACAGGCTCTAACAGTGAATCAAAATTCTATGGTATGGTTGTTTTGATTTTCTCAAGGAGCTGAGGCTGGGCTCCAACTCATGATTTCCTTGCCTCAGGCTTCTTTGTGCTGGGTTGATGTACCACAGTGTTAAGCTCAATTTGATTGCTTTGACAAATGTTATATGTATGAATATTTAACCGAATGTATGTATAGATGCCTTGTGTGTGGCAGCTGCCTGCAGAGGCTAGAAGATTGGGTGGGATCCCCTGTGATGGAAATTAGAGAGAGTTGTGAACTGCCATGTTGGCACTGAGAACCTAACCTAGGTCCTCTGTTGACATGGCCAGTGGTCATAAGCAGTGAGTAATTTCTCCAGCTCTCAAAATTGTGTTCTTGACCCATTCAATATTTGTTGATCAATACTCCAGGAAGGCTTTTGAAGAACTCTGTTGGTTATCTTAAGTCCAATAAATTTTCAAGACCATGCTAAGTATAAACATCAAAGAAATGAATTGATTATATAAAGAAGCCATTTTATATGTGATTTGTTAAGAAAATGTATATAATACATTTTTATTCTCTATATAAGTTAAAAAAAAACTTTTAATGTACTTCATTCCACTCTTTTTTTTTCTATTCCTGAACACAAATTCACTAAGTCACAGGTATAGTTATTTAAAACTAAGAATATACTGAAGCTTGACTACTAATACACAATTTCTATAGATTCTTATTTATTGAAAAAAAAATACCTGTAATCTTTTCCCTAGGAGAAACTCAAAATCTTATTTATTTGTTATATGCTACATCTCATCTCATCTTCATTTCTGAAAACTTTTGCTAATTGTGTATTTTCCTTGAAAACTATACAGTTCAAATCTGTGTGTGATCATTTATTAGAATAGTAATAAGGAAAATAGTTGAATTGGCTACCTGCAGACAGTTTTAAAAGAACTATTAACAATTTTCTTAAGGTAAGAGGAAGAAATCAGGATATATGTGTTCACCTATAGAGTCAATTCTTACTGTTAGTTTCGATGCAAACCTTGATTATGTTCCAATAATAAAAGGGAAAAAAGGAAATAATTTAAACAATTAGAATAACGTATCAGACCCACCCTCAAGAAAACAATCATAAGATTTAAGTATCTATTTTTAAAATCCCCCAAACACTCAGAAATAATCTACAGGACTAAAGCGATAATGAATAAGCAATACAAGTTGTACTTGGAATGCAATTGGGTTGTAAGGTTTTACATAATCCAGTTAAAAACCTGTTGATTTATTTCTACAAAAATATGAATGTAATCCATGGTTCAAGTCACACAATTATTTGTAGAGCACTATAGAGAACAAAATGTAATTGAGTTTCAACTACAAAGCAGATGAAAAATCTAAATAAATCATTAATTCAAAATACAATCAACTGAAAGCAAGTATAGGCACCAATGAAAAGAATTTTCTTGGCATATGACATTTCACAGTCTCTTTTAAAAGAATGAATGTAATGGTCATTTTAACTAAAATTGTATTGTTTACTTGTACCTCTTTCTTTTAATGCTTGCCAGTTATTCAGATATTTTTAAAAATGTTTTGTACAAAAATAAAATGTGCAGATAAAACATTAAAATCTTAACTGTTGAAATTAATCAGTAACAACAACTCTAAAACTACAAAACTATAGCATCAGTTAAACACTTAGGCAAGCATAGTATATATGCCGAGCTAAGAAAAGGGATATTACCCACTTAACAGCACCATAAATAGAACTGAAAATTATCGGTACAGTCTACCTTAATTTTGTCTGAGGAGAAATGATCCTGCCATGTGGTATTTTCATATAAGCTGGACAATGTTAATTTAAATATCCTTTCAAAACACTAGGCTTATGTATGGATAAGTATAAAGAAAAATGTATAGTATCTATGAAAATGCATTGCCACGACAAAAGATGTTGGGTGTGAAGTTATATTCATAACTATTAATCACAAGGCAAAAGGTTGTTAAAAGTTTTCTAAATCCAAGCATGTAATATGTAATTTGAGCTGAAGATTTAAAGATTAAAGTCAAACTAACTACTCTATTCTAACCAAACTTCCATCATTGTCTAAAGGAGATTACTTTAAATGTCTAACCATGTTAAATGGGGTTCATTGCTTCTTCCATCCAAAAGAGAAGATAAATCCACAAAGATGTTGCCTGCTACGTATTGCCTAGAAATGCTTCAAAGACAAGGTTCTCTAATGTGATGAACATAGAGCTGCCTGCAATTCAGAACAAACTGCTAGGAAAGTCAATACCTTCTTAGGTGTTTTTCCCAAAAGCTTTTAAGAAAGTATTACTTATTTCTTTTAAGAAGGTATTACTTATTTCTACCTCACTACAAATAGTTACTTTTTAGATTATAATTGTGTAAAAAAGAAGAATGCTTTTTGAGGCTTGATGATTTACAAACAATCAATAATTAGGATGACTTTGAAAGACCTGTAGGTGTATGAGTGTACAATTAACTAAAAGTTCCAAACCAAACAGTATTCTTTTCAATAACAAAAAAATAATGGTACTTAAAAAAAACTGTAGCTCAACATTTATTATAATACAAGCAAAACTATAGTATTAAAATTATTCCTTATAAAATAATCTCTTCAAAATACAAAATGATCGCTACCATCACAAAATAGTTGAATAGCTTCTTCGAAATCTCCAATGTTATGAAGATCCAAAAGGCACAGGGAACTCAAGAGTTAAATATTATTAAGGTTGACATAGCTTTGGTGGGTTTCTCTGGGTCCATATGAAACAGAAGCTGACAATAACGACAACAAATATCTTAGGAGGATCCATTTGCAGAACACCTATAAAATTAAGAAAAGTATAAATCAATGTATAATTATACAAGTCATCTATCTCTCACTCATGGACTCTACAATGAATGAAGGAGACAAATTATTTCCATTGAATCTTGCTTAGATGGTTGTTAAAAGATGCAAAAGAAAGGTCAAAAATTCATCTGCATCTGATTTCACAACTTGCAATGGATTTGTTTGTAAATAGGAAAAGAGAAGGGAAATTTCCATTAAAACCAGGTGGTTTTAAAAATGGTTTAGCTCCAGAGTCCCAAGTAGGCTCTGTTGGATGGAAAGATAATTAAGAGGGATTTTATAGGCCACATATTTGGTTTCACGTTGAGCTCAGTTGGCCAAGAAAATCTAAACATGGGACAAGAAGAGATATAATGGGTTTAAAGTTAAAATCTATACAATCTGTTTGAACTCACTTAAGCTAATGAATATGTATACATACTTACAAATATCTTGTTTTAAAAAATTCAAATCAAAATTTGATTTTTCTGAACAAAAATAAAACTAATGGGAAACAAGGGAAAAACTAAATGCAAACAAAAGGATCTATTACTGTCTAGACCATTTTCCCTATATCTTTTAATCAACATTTCATAAGGGTTTGAATGTAGAAATTTTGTTACTGGAAATGATCAGAATAGTGGTGTTTCTGTAAATGCTAAAAGTACTGTCAAGAATGGAAACATGTAGTCTTACATGTGCCTATATAAGAACACATTCAATGATCCTTTGTCTCTTTTTCATCCTAACAGAGAAAGACAAGGCAAAACACAGCCTGTTTGGCTCAGTAGAAAACTACCTTCCATGTCTTAATGTAATTGTTCCAAAAGCTCATGCTGGATTCAAGAAGTGGCTCAGAGAGTAATGTGCTCGAAGTGCAAGTGCAAGGGCGCCTGAATTCAGATACCTAACACCAATGTTCTGGTCAAGCGTGACTGAGTCCACAATACTTGTGCATTGGAGGGTAGAGAAGAGTATTTCAGGGGGATCACTGGACAGCTTGACTAGCTGAAAGGGTAGGATCCAGGTTCTTTTTTGAGAACCCGACTCAAAAAAGAAGGTAGAGAGTAAAAGGGGAACAAAGCTAATGTTAATGTCTTTCCTATGCAGGCTCATGTGCAAAATAACTCACCCATATACCCATGCGCATACACATATATACCAGACACACACACACACACACACACACACATTTTCTCTGTTTCTCTGTCTCTGTCTCTGTCTCTCTCTCTCTCTCAAAGGTGATGTTTTAGATGAGCAAGAAAAAAAATCCATTTTTAAGCATACTCAACTATCAAAAAGTGAAATTGCAGGAAAATTATAGTAAATGACTATATCAAAGTAACTATGTTACATTATAAATTAATATCTAAAATGTCAATACAATTTTTAAAATGGCAGTTCAAACTTATTTTTGAAAATTTTCAATTAATTTCTTCACCATTTTATCTGCGATGCCAGGACAGGCAGCTTCAACCACAGCAATACTTTTCTCAAGTTCTTCTTCAATTGTCTGGTTTCAGCTTGCATTGTTCTTATCCTGTTATTTAAGCTGAAAAAGAATGATGGCTATAACATTTAAAATACCCTGCCATTTGAGAAAGATAGTGGATACTAAATAATCCACACCTACTTCAGCAAATGCAGGTGTGATTATCATAGACAAAGAGCTCAAGGTTTGCACAAGATCTTGCTCCTTTGAAGAAATAATACAGATTAGACACACATAATTAAAATAATCATTCATTGCTTTTCTTAGTTATTTGATAACAAATGTGAATCAATTTGAATTTCCCCTTAAAAAGACTGAAGATAAGGTCAGTCCCTATGTTTTTTCCTGTCACAAATTCTCATCTATCAGTGGAAGTGTTGCAATGGCTAGGATTACAATAGATGTATGATTCCCTGGCTTTACATCTCTCTAAAGGGAGGGAATTTTAAAAATAATAGTGGCCATTTATGTATAAAATAGTGACTTTTATGGCTTAACGATGTCACAATTAGTAATAATTGATACACACTGTACATATAGTGAGGCAGACAGGTGGGCAGGAAAATTAAATTCTCATAGTTTTGCATGTTACAATAGCATCACACTAGTTTTGAAAAGGCTGTCAGGAAGCCATGATCAGATAAGAAAAAAAAATATATTATAATGACATGTATATGAAGATGATAGGATGAAAACTATTACTTTGTAAAATAAATAAATAAATAAATAAAGTACTTAGCTCCATATACATACTTCCCATTCTTTAGTTTCTTTGGATCAGACTTCCTTCACACAGTGGTGAAACTCCATTCAAGGTGAGTATTACCATTCCTGCTGGTGGATTCCCTAAAGAAATGCCAAAGATGCTAAATGACTCAGAAAGGCAAAAATACCAAATCAGTACAAGAAGACTGAAGAACTCACTGTGCCAGTGGTTACAAATTCACTGTACAACAGAGCATCTGGTCTCAGTTCCAGTGAATATGCTATTTTATTCAAGAACAGAAGCATTTCTCAGCTCTAAGTGTTCAGAAAAATCCTATGTGGATAGCCATATTTGTCAATACTGCCATTTCCCCTTGCCTGAATCACCATCTATAGTAGTGTGCCTTGTGTGTTTTAAAATTCCATCAAGAACTTTTCATGGGCAGTTAAGATTAACAAGCCATAGACTGTACACAAAGTATTGTGATATATTTTATTCATTTCAAGTATTGAGCAATTTCTCATATATGCAGGTGCCTAAGACTATTGTGTGAAAAAATAGACTGCTGCCTTGGTAGAGGTCTAAATCCCGGTGCAACCCTTGGAATCTCCTACTGAAATTAAGATAAGCACACAGAAACAGAACTAGTAACATAAATACTGCCATTTCTTTTAAAGACAAACTATTCCACAGGGTAAAGAAGTAGGTTTAGCAATTCAAGGTTCAGTCTGATCATAGTTTGGGCTATGGCCAGGAAGTAGGAAAAATCATGAGATCAGTTCTCCAAAGGGTCTTGCAGGTTGCCATCACAATATGCAAAAACAGAGCTCCTTATTGCTTCTTGTAGACTAGTAGAACACTACTGATCAAATCGTATTCCAAATTTTTGTAATATACTCAAGTATCCACTAGGGGTTAGACCAAGACCAAAAATCACTCAAAAGGGCAAACAGGATAGATACCAGAAGTGGGAGAAGATAAGGAACAGAACAAAAGCCTTCCACAGGGGGCCTCTGAAAGACTTTACCCATCAGGGTACGGAAGGAGATACTGAAACTCATAGCCAAAATTTGGGCAGAGTGCAGGAAACCTTATGGAAGAAGAGGGAGATAGAAAGACCTGTAGGGGACAGGAGCTCCACAAGGAGACCAACAGAGCCAAAAATCCTGGGCCCAGGGGTTCCTGCAGAGACTTACACTCCAACGAAGGGCCATGCATAGAAATGACCTAGACCCCCTACTCAGTTTCCCAAATGGGTTCCCTAAAAAGGGGTACAGGGGCTCTCTCTGACATGAACTCAGTGGCTGGATCTTTGATCACCTCCACCTAGGGGCTGCAGCATTTCCAGGCAACATAGGAAGATGATGCAGCCAGCCCTGATGAGACCTGATAGGCTAGGGTCAGATAAAAACGGAGAAGGTCCTCCCCTATCAGTGGACTAGGGAAGGGACATAGGGGAAGAAAAGGGAGGGACAGTGGGTCTGGGAGGAGATGGAGGGACCTATAGCCAGGATACAAAGTGGATATATTGAAATATGTGTGTGTGTGTGTAGCAGAGCTTTCCTCTTCCAAAGTCTGTTTCCAAATCCATTGTGCTCCACAGACTATAAGCGAACTTCACAGTGGCAAAATGAGCCCTCAAAGAGTGGCTTACAGCTTAGTCTAAAGCAAACATACTACGTTATTGTAAAAAGGCAGAGTATACGAAAATGGACTGCCTAGGGGAAAAAAACTGCAGTGATGTGTATATACGAATCAGAGCCTTCAGAATCAGATTCATCATCAGGATTGTTCTTCTGCCTTCCATCTCTTAAATCAATCGATCAGTTCAGTCAGATAAGAAGTCTCTTTTGATTTTTTTTTTACAGTGAACTTGTATTTCAAAAGTTCTTTAGCTATAGGACACTAAGGCACAAACACAGAAAAAAAAATGAAGGATGCACTTTTGAGGATCTTTGGGATTAAGATAGTTGGTAAAACGCCACTTGAATTATTAAACTGGTATCTATAAAAATCATGTCTATATACATGAGAACAAATAAAATGAAAGAGAAAAACAGACAATTCAATATTTTTTATAAAGTGGCTCAAGGTAGCCACAGTTTAGAACCCTAATTTCTTAGAACACAGTAGACAGAAGCTAGGCTACATACCAGCATAACAGTAGGCAAAGCCTTCTCAGAAAAAGTAGGACTTAGAGAGTAAGCATCTAAAACTGTCAAAACAACAATTGTAGATACTTTTATTACATTGACTGTAATTTTTAAAAATTCATGTAAATGATCAGAATTCCTGTGATTTTGCTATCATCTGCACATCCTATATATCCCTAATTTTGTCATTATCTGCCCGCATGTTAGTATATATTTTTCTGTCAAACATTAATTCTTATTGTATATGAGTGCAAACATCAAGTGCTGTTGAAAGTATGTTCCTTACAGTATTTCATTAATAGTTTACTGTTGACATAAAAACAGTTATATCAATCTTAACAGAGCCATGCATTTCTAGTCAACAGTAGTGAAAAGCAACTGTAATATAATAAGTCAATTCCATTACTAATAGGTACATGTGTACTTTCATAAGTAAGTAATAAAAATGAATTATTGTCCCAAGTTTTCTCCGTGAAATAGCAAATGATCAAGTAGCTGGGAACTAAAAAGATAATGTAGAGGAGGAAAAAAAAAAGATCAAAGATCTGACTAGAATAGAGTGGAATTAACAATACAGAAAAAAGAAGAAACAGCTTCTTGGATGGATTGCAGATGTTTTTCACATGAACTATAGTCTCCACCAAGGAAAAGGCACCTTTATTAGAAGTAGTTAGAAAAATAGAAAACCAATAGTAGTAAATAACAATTTATTCTCACAAATGATGGATCATTATTCAGGCAAGTATCAAAAAACCCCTTGAAAGACTTAGTAAAATCCCCAACAGGAGTTGGGGGTTGTTTTTTGAAATAAGAAACAGAACTCTCATTGGATGCTTGTCAAAATTTGAAGGCTCTCCCTTGGCGATTTCAATAGCAGTAATTCACAAATACCAAATGTCAGCCTAAAAAGGAGATAAAAACAAAATCTGTTCATCACATTGAAATACCATTCTAGGATGATGATCCCCAAACCCTGTATTAATATAGCTCAAGAAATGTGGTGAATTATAATAATTTTGATTAATGGAACTCATGAATTAAAAATTGAAATCTCATACTTTGTAACAGGCACAACACTACTTGAGTGGTAAATAAACCAGATGAAAGGACAGGAAAATGAGTGACAAAATATCATATGGAAAAACAAAAAAAGCAGAATAAGAGAATAATGACCAAAGGAGTTGAAGGAGCTATCTGTTCATGCAGGATGGCTGGGAGAGACATGTGTGTGCAGGGGATGCTTTTCCAGATAATTCATGGAGAGCAAGGCTAGTCTAGACACAGGGGAAAGCAAGAGCAAAGTCCTAAGGTCAAAACGTACTTGTGTTTGAGGGACAATGAGGCCATGATGGCTGAAGCAAAGAGAGTAGAGATGAGAGTGGTAGAAGATAAGGGTGAGTAGATAGACAGACAATGGCTGGATCATATGGATCTTTATGTGTCACTGTAAGGACTCTAGATTTGATTCCAAGAGGGATGAAAAGCCATTGAAATAAATAGGGTTCAAATGTTACCAACACTAATGGGATTTATCATTAATAAAATACAGCATAATTCTTCTATTTTAGGAGCACTTGTAAAGAAAGGAAAAAGTAAAAAGCTTATTGATGAGGCTATATCCAATTAATTCCATCAATATAGAGAATAC
Organism: Meriones unguiculatus; assembly: GCF_030254825.1. NCBI lineage: Eukaryota > Metazoa > Chordata > Mammalia > Rodentia > Muridae > Meriones > Meriones unguiculatus. The sequence continues at coordinate 122,694,527 of NC_083369.1, forward strand.
TTTACTTTAGAGTCATAAGATAACTATTTAATAACTCCAGGAGCCATCCAAAATGGAGCTCCTACAAAGGTCTTTTAGTTTGTGTATCTGTCAGCTGGCCAGCAACTCCTAAGTCAGCCAGTTTGACATCACCTTGTTCTGAAAGCAAGACATTGGTGACTAGGGGGCAAAAACAAACAAACAAAACAAAACAAAAACCCCAAAATAACAACAACAAAAACCAAAGTGAATTATCTTCTCCATATATATCTGTTTTTCTCAGGTTTCTATTTGACTTTTTTTTTTTTTTTTGGTTGGGGGGTGCTCATCATTTTGAGTTTATTACAGAATTTATAAGTATGTTAAACTTTTAAAAAGTTTTATTGTTACATTTTTCACTTTGTATCCCAGCTGTAGCCCTCTCCCTCATCTCCTCCTAATCCCACCCCTACTCCCTTTTCTCCTGCCATGCCTCTCCCCCAGTCCACTGATAGAGGAGGTCCTCCTCCCTTTCCCTCTGACTCCAGTCTATCAGGTATCATCAGGACTGGCTGCATTGTCTTCCTCTATGGCCTGCTAAGGCTGGCCCCTATTCAGGGAGAGAAGATCAAAGAGTCAGCCACTGAGTTCATGTCAGAGAAAGCCCCTGTTCCCATTACTATGGAACCCACTTAGAGACTAGGCTGCCATGGGCTACATCTGTGCAGGGGTTCTAGGTTATCTCCATGAATGGTCCTTGGTTGGAGTGTCAGTCTCAGAAAAAACCTAAAAGGGAAAAAGATAGCAAGAGAGTCAAGTTATGTAGCTGCACAGGTTTGAAATGATTAATTTGGAGGCTGAGGATATAGCTCTCAGCTGGTAGAGTTAGTCTTAACATGAGCAAATCTCTGAGTTAGATCAGCACTCATAAACTGGGTGTGGAGTCACAGGCCTGTAATTCTAGCACCTGGGAGATGGATGCAGGAGGGCCAGAAGTTTAAATTCATCTCTGGTTACATAGACAGTCAGTTTGAGAATACCCTGAGCTACAAGAGAGCCTGGGCTTTGTGAGATATTGTCTAAAAACAAGCCATCCATGTACACACAAATAAGATGTATCGTGAATGATCATATAAGCATTTTTACCTAGATACTAGCATCAATTCTGAGAGTTCTAAAATTTACATTCAAGATTTTAACAAATATGTGTAAATGATAATAGAACTGCTGTCACATGGGGAAAAGAACCTGCTACTTAAAGGAGTAAAACTCTCTAGGGGAACGACGGGGACTAACAGGAAGACTAAAAAGCAAGAGAGTTAGTGGCAATAGAAGGAATACACTGAATGTTAAATATATATATGTATGGCAGTATTCTTATGTCATACAATACTAAGTACAATGACTACATAAAATGAGAATGCAAAAATAAGAATGCAAAAACAAGAAGAAATCAGCTATGGGAATTCTGCATTTGCTTATAAACACTCACTACATATTAACACTGAACTGTTTTCTTTTTTTTAATCAGACACTACTAAATTCAGCCACGAATATAATAAATAAACTATTCAGACTCTCGTTGTAAAAATTCAAATTATGAAGCAATAATATTTTTTAAATAAATGTAACACATTTCCCTTTCTTTTCCCAAACCTGTACCAAAGCCAATCATTCCAACTGGAGGACAAAGAAAGCAATCATTAGGTTTCAGGAGAACTCGTAATGAAATACCCAAAACTCTCTCTTTAAAATAAATGCTCATTTTAAAATTCTGGTACCTCATAAAGCACAAACAGTGGACTGTATAATATTATTACAGGAAAGGGTGGGAAGCAGAAGTCAGAGTCAAGGTAGTGTTCTGTTTGCTGGAAGGAGGGGAGGGTGGTACAAATCAAACATTGCCTATTCTGCCTCACACTAGGAGGGATTCACAGCTCTTTGGCACCTTGTGCATTTCATCTTTTGATGAATGCCATATTTATACAGAATAAAGGGCACTTTCATGTCAAATTTTAACAGCTTAAAATAGAACTGGTACTTTGGTTTCACCATTCGCTATTAAGAATGGTATGGGTATACCACGCACTCCAGGGATTTCTGTAATTCAATAGATCCCCCTCTTAGGTAACATTATCTGTTGACTTTCAAATATATCAACTTCCACCTCATTTTTTTTTAAATTAAAAGGTGAGTAATTAATGTGATTCTAAAGGTGAAAATTTTTAGTGATGGCTGGCAAAGAAACTCTGTGGAATTACCAAATAATTCTGAGTTAACACTGTAATTTAGTACATGATCATAAAACATTGGCAGGGCCAGAAGCACATGCTTGCTTATGTAAGAAATTGGACAAGGACAATTGAAGTGTACTCACAATCTTTTTGAAGGGTTTCTATGTGCGAAATTGATAGCTCAATTCATTGTCTTATATAGAACATTTAAAACATTTCAGTAAGAACAATGAGAGTCTTACAAATTCATTAACATATCTGATATGTTTTAGGATTAGTTGAGAATTCAAAGTACAATTCCAGCTGTCAGCTTAAAGGTGATGGAAGGGAAGATTTTGTGGTGGGGGAAATAGATAGGGGATGGTGGGTGCAGCTGGACTTTTTCTGGACCATTACCATACCAAAAATGGTCTCAAATCTTACCGTACACACGCTGCCTAGTGTGTGCTGTCAGGCACAAGAAGAGAACAAAGCATACTGGAAACAGAAGGAATGGCACAAAGACAGGATAGAAGAGGGAACTGTGATTTGTTTGTTTTGCATAGTTTTGCTTTCTAAAATTTCAAGGACAACCTTGGGAGAGATCACTTCAAGGTCTTGGACTACATTCCTTGGAAGGCATGACTGAATCTTCCCTACAGTGTTCTAAGCCTCTGCCCCGGGGCAACATAGCTGCCTTGTATAATCTGCCTAAATTTGAAAGTAAGGATATGCAAAAGAGGGACAATTGCTCTTTTAAAGACCCTGCACTTGTAGGTTTATGCATTTGCCCCTACACTCCTTTCACTTTCCACCAGTTCTTAAAGCAGCAGGCTGCGGTAGGCCTTCTTTTATAACTAGCATATTGTTCCCAACTTCTGTCTACAGTCGGTGTTCATGCTTTATGCTATTTACCCCATCCCATATCTTTGTGCAAGACACTGTAAATGTTTTGGAAAGAAACAGTAGCTAATAAACTCGGTAAGATTGCATCTAGTATGGACAAAGTCTGTTCATCTGTGACAAATGATTCCCCAAGAATAAGACTCTTGACACTGTATAGCCCCAACACGTAATGTGACTCGTAGTCTCATTATTCAGTTAGTCAAGGGCCAATGTGAATTGAGAAACACTCTGCTCAGCATCCATCTTGTTGTTTTATTCTTTCTCTACAACAAACTCCCAAAATGACTGCATTCATCTATCTGTGGATATGCATGGGAAAGGAACAACATGTTTTCTCAGTGTCTTCTATGCTTTATATAAATCACAGTATTGTTTAAAAAAATTTTTTTTTTTAGCTAGTGAAGCAGAACTAGACATTTCTAACCCATTTTCTTCATTTAACACTTGTAGAAATTAGGCCACAGGGTGACTGACATGCTCAGTATTAGGCAGCCATTTACTAGAACTGGGATAGAGTCATGAGACTTTTAACTAATACAGTACTGACAGTATTTTAATTTATTAAATTTATATTAATTGTCACTTGTCTTATAAGGTAGATGTGGGCAGCAACATGAGATAGAGAAAAGTAAAGATGTTAGAGAACTTAGAAATAATTTAGCATAAGTTCTTTCTGCTGTAGGATCTTCAAGTTCATAGAGTCGATGTGCCTGGCTCACAGTCATATAATAAAGACTACTATAGAATGTCAGCTATGTGTCAAGCCAATGGCCAGTCTACAGAAAGTTGGCTATTATTATTTATATTGAAATCCAATATAAATAATATAAATAATTTTCAATATATACTATTTTTTCAAGGGAGGGGTCAACTTTAATACCATCACGACTTAAGAAAAACAATCTGTTTTTCTCAGAGGCAACTTCCATTTGAACATGACTTTATTTTCTTGCACACGACCAGATTTTAGCACTGTAACAGCTGCCTAGTAAAATGAGCCAGCAGATGGCTCAATGAGTAAAGGCACTTGCCACCAAGCCCAATGACCTAAGTTGAATCCCAGAACCCACACGGTAGGAGGGGAGAACATACTTTCATAACTTGTCTTGACTTTCTTATGTGCACCATGGACTGTGTACATTCTTTTTGTACCCTCATAATTAATACGTAAATGATAATTTACAAAATTAAAAACATGATAGTAATACTTTTCAATTTAACAGTCAAAATAAAAAAAACCACAGTTTCAAATGACATCTGAGGAACAATAAAACCTCTATAGTAAGCCATATCTACAGGTCAACTGGGTTAAACCTTACACCTCAGTCTTTTCTTTTTAACTTTTTAAAAAATGTTTATTTTTTAATTTTTTTATAGTTTATTCACTTTATATCCCAATTGTAACCTCCACCCTCCCTCCCTCTTCTCCTATCCCTCTTCCTTAGATCCCAGAAGGGGGAGGCCCCCTCCTCTGCCGTCTGACCTTAGCCTATCAAGTTTCATCAGGACTGCCTGTATCCTCTTCCTCTGTGGCCGGGCAAGGCCACATAACCAGGGGCAAGTGATCAAAGAGCAGGCAACAGAGTCCACATCAGAGACAGCCCCTGTTCACCTTACTAGGGAACCCACATAGACACTGAGCTGCCTATAGGCTACATCTGAGTCCGTCCTCTTTATGCATGGTCCTTGGTTGGTGTATCAGTCTCTGTAGTCCCCCCTGGGCCCAGATTTTTTTGGCTTTGTTGGTCTCCTTGTGGAGCTCCTGTCCCCTCCAGATCCTTCTACACCCCCACACTTCCATAAGACTCCCTGCACTCTACCTTAAGTTTGGCTGTGAATCTCAGTATCTGCTTCAATCCCCTGCTGAGTGGAGTCTTCCAGAGGAAATCTATTGTAGACTCCTTGTTACCTCTGTTCAACTACCTTTGGTGTCTCTTCTACCTCAGTTTTAATCACCTCAGGCTGTCAGAACTGGGCATCACAGACAGGCTGAGTTAAATAGCAAGCACTGATTTCTCAGTTCTGCCTGTTGGGGAATCAAAGCAGATGGATATCTCTGGGGACACTATTTCACCTTTCCAGATGGTCTTTCTCACTGTACCCTCACATACTAGAAGTTGAGCTAGAAAGTACTCCTGAGATCCCTTTGATAAAAACACTATTGTCATTCCCAAAGGTTCCACTCTCATGACTTAATTATCTTTCTTACTACCCTTAGGTTATTGATATGTACAGTATATTATCTTTCTGTGTTTTGTTTTTGTTTTTGTGGGATTGGGGAAAGCTGTTCGTTTGTTTTGAAACAGGGTTTCTCTGTGTAGCCTTAGCTCTCCTGGACTCACTTTGTAGACCAGGCTGGCCTCTAACTCACAGGAGTTTCCCAGCCTCTGCATACCTGAGGGCTGAGATTACAGGCATGCACCACTGTGTCTAGCTAACACCTATATTTTCAAAGACTCAAGCCTTTGGATCATGTTCACTGTTAGTGATAGTTATTTCAATGTATTTTAAAGTTTTTCATTATCATTTTATGTATAGATATTTTGTCTGCATATAAGTCTATTTACCATTTATGTGCCTGGTGCCTGTGGAGTCCAGAAGAAGGCATCAGATACCCTAGAAGTGGAATTATAGATGGTTGTAAGCTGCTATGTGGGTGTTGGGAATTGAACTTGGGTCCTCTGGGAGAGGACTTAATCAATGATTCATTAACTAGTCAGTGCACTTAACCAGTAATTCATTTTTCCAGTCCCTAAAATGTATTTTTTAACCCAAATATACTCAGTATTAAAGAAAGTATAAGAACGTCAAACTAATAGAAATGGGCACACATTTACTCTGCAGTTCAGTAGTTTTAATAAGATATTTGCATTTCTTATGTACAGTAAGACTGTCAGCAGCATGATCAAATCTGTAATGCAGTTTGTGCACACAGAGTAGAAGCTCCCCTCCCACGACTCAAAGTTAAAATTGAGCATCTTATTCTAATAAGTTAGCTCCTACAAAAGCTACTGCTTACATAATTACAGAGTTAAATAAAGTTTATGTACGTATGTTGTCTTACATAATTATTTAAAAATAACTCACAAGATCCAAGGCTGAACCTCGATCTAGGTATTCCATTATCATCCATAGTTTTGACCCCTGTAAAGACATAAAACAATTTAAGTTACATGCCTGGCCAGTAATAGCATTCTAGGAAATAAGTTAACTCTTACATAGTAACCAGTGTCCTGGTTATAAAATACAGGGTTTAACATGGTTGTTTGGGACCCAGAACATATATTGTCTTTCCATAGAAAAGTGCTGCTTAATGTTCTAAGCCTGCACCTCCTGCAAATCTATCTAAACAATACAGCTAAGTGTACACAAGTATCACTTGCCATTATTTAACTATTACTAAGTTATATATAAAATTCAGAAGATTAACAATCACTTTAAGTCATTATCTTGAATAATACTGAATGAAAAGGGTAATTATATTGAAAAATAAGGAGGCTAGTGGATACGTGTGGAAATGTTTGAATGCTTTCTGTGATTTTAGAGTTTGGGGACACTAGACATTTTGCATTTGTCCCATTTGTTTTCATACATTTTAGAACTTTTAGCAGCCATGTTAAATAGATATTTTTGTTAAATAGATATTTTAAATAGATATTAAATAGATATATTTCTGACATAATGGAATCTGGGGAGAAAAAAGACTACCCCCACCCTGAAAAAGGGGATGTGTAGTTTAATATGACCACTACAGATAAAATTAACTTCATTGTGAGCTGAACAAGAAAAAAAATGTTTATAGAGGAGATATAAAGAAATGCACTATAAAACAAAGGCATGTGCACACACTCACCCACATCATCCAGCTCTACTGGATTGATACTGGATGATGAGAAACACAGCTCAGTAGCAGAGTGCTTGCCTAGACTACACGAGGCACTGGGTTTGATCTCCAGCACCAACCACCTTCCCCCAATAAAACCTTTTATTTTTAAAATAAATCACCAACTTCCTCTTTCTTTCAGATACAGCTTGAAACACTCCATTCTCTACAGTACTTCATGAATGGCATTCGCTGAAACTTTGTGAGACCACAGAATTGAGGTGGAATGACTGGCTTACCTAGGCTGACAGCAATCATACTGTGAATGAACTGTGTTCTTTGAGCCCAATTCCAGGAAAAATATTTAGCATTTTGAAGCCTTCATTTTCTCATTAAAACAATGTCTAGGTTCTTGGTGGTAGCAGCAGGAGGGGTGAGAGGTAGGCGGTGTGCTTCCAAAGACATAACTTAACAGAAATGCACCAATAGTAGGATAGCATGAAGGGTTTCAGAGATACTACCTATAATTTTATGCAGTAACCATTTCTCTAGGGGAAAATACAGTCATTGCTGCGCTTCAACTAATGACACAAGTACTATTTTTGTCATTTAAAAGCCCCAGTGGTGGGATGTAAATTCCTAAGCTTCTGCTGCTAAGCTTCATACGCTAACATTATTTGGTAATATTCAAGAGTTCAATTTAAAATTTGCAACATTCTTTGGCTCTTTTGGTCTCCTTGTAAAGCTCCCATCCTCTCCAAGTCTTTCTATCTCTCCCTTCTTTCATAAGATTCCCTGAACTCTGGATATCAGTCTCAGCATCTGCTTTGATACCCTGTTGGGTAGAGTCTTTCAGAAGCCCTCTGTGGTAGGCTCCTGTCCTGTTCCTGTTTTCTTCTGAAGTCTATCCCATTTGCCCTTCTGAATGAGGACTGAGCATCTGCCCTAGGGTCCTCCTTATTGCTTAGCTTTTTTATGAGTATAGATTTTAGTATGTTTACCCTACATTATATGTCTAATATCCACTTATAAGTGAGTATATACCATGTGTGTCTTTCTGTTTCTGGGATACCTCACTCAGGATGATCTTTTCTAGTTCCATCCATTTGCCTCCAATTTTCATGGTTTCCTTGTTTTTAATAGTTGAGTAGTATTCCATTGTGTAAATGTACCACAATTTGTGCATCCATTCCTCAGTTGAGGGACATCTCGGTTATTTCCAGCTTCTGGCTATTACAAATAAAGCTGCTACGAACGTGGTTGAGCAAATGTCCTCATCGTATACTTGAGTATCTTTTAGATATATGCCTAGGAGTGTTATTACTGGATCTTGAGGTAGCACTATTCCTAATTATCTGAGAAATTGCCAGATTGTTTTCCAAAGTGGTTGTACAAGCTTACATTCAAACCAGCAATGGAGGAAGGTTCCCCTTACTCCATAACCTCTCCAGCATATGTTATCACTACAGTTTTTGATCTTAGCCATTCTGATGGGTGTAAGGGGCCCAGGGGGCCCTGCAGAAGCTGATACCCTAAGCAAGGACCATGCATGGAGAGGACCTAGAACCCTTGCACAGATGTAGCCTATAGACAGCTCAGTCTCCAAGTGGGTTCCCTAGTAAGGGGAGCAGGGGCTGTCTCTGGCATGAAATCAGTGGCTGGCTCTTTGATCACTTCCCCCTGGGGGGTGCAGCATTGCCAGTCCACAGAGGAAGACAATGCAGCCAGTCCTGATGAGACCTGATAGGCTAGTGATAAGACCTGATAGGCTAGTGTCAGAGGGAAGGGGCAGAGGACCTCCCCTATTATTAGATTAGGGAGGAGATAAGGGAGGGGGAGTGGGACTGGGAGGAGACAAGGGAAGGGGCCACAGCTGGGACACAAAGTGAATAAATTGTAATAAATAATAAATACATTTTAAAACTTACAACATTCTCATGGGACTGGGACTCACTTTATCATGGCAGGGAATAGACTCCCAGAGATACAAATACTCATGAGATAAAGAAGTCTTAAAAATAAAGAGTTGGACTGATTGAAACCAGCTTAGAGTTAAGAATTAGGGAAGGAATACTCAGGCAAAAATTAAGACACAAGTGATGTCTTTTTTTCTGTATATGTATCATATGCATACATACATGCCTGTTCCCATGCGTATGGGAACATATGTGTATATATGTGTATAGAGCCCTGAAGTAAATACAGAATGTTTTCAGTTTCTACCTTATATACAGAGGCAGGTTTCTTAGTCTTCTTTTTTTTTTCCACTGAACTCTGAGCTTACCATTTGGCTAGCCTGGTTGGCCAGTTTGGTCTAGGAATTCTTTGCCTCACCTTCTTGCAGGCTGAGATTACAGACAAGATGCACTTATTCAGCTTGGAGCTGGATTGTGGCGATCTGAACTCCGTTCCTGATGCTTGCATGTCACCTTCCCAACCCTGTCAGTCATTTTCTTGTTGTTGTCTCAATGTGGGATATACAAGAAAAAGCGTTTCCCCCATTCTCTTCACCCCCTCCAGAAATCCTGACATGCATTTTGTTCTACCATAGCAGTCCAATTGAACTTGGAAAGCAAAGTACTAAAAGTCTACATTAGGAAAGAAATGAATACGCACAGTAGGAGAGGAGGAAGCAGAGCTCTAGGAGTGATTCATTTAACTTGCATTTATGTGTAGCATTTATGCAGTGAGAATCTGACAACTGAGAATGTGATACATCTTTACATGCTTTTTTTTGGGGGGTTGTTTATTTGTTTCCATTTCAATTGTTATTTTTTATTAATTACAGTTTATTCACTTTGTATCACACCTATAGCTCCCTCCCTTTTCCCCTCCCATTCCCACCCTTCCTCTTCTCCCTTGCCCCTCCCACAATTCACTGATAGAGGAGGTCTCCTCCCCTTCCATCTTATCCTAGTCTATCATGTCTCATCAGCAGTGGCTGCACTGTCTTCCTCTGTGGCCTGGTAAGGCTGCACACCCTGAGGGGGAGGTAATCAAAGAGCAGGCCAATCAGTTCATGTCAGAGACAGTCCCTGTACCCATTATAAGGAACTCACTTGGATAGTGAATCTTTACATGTTTTTATGAGGAAGAAAAATTCTTATAATAACTTATAAATTCAGACTTGTTCATTTGCCACACCGCTCTCTCTACCACTCAAAGTCTGAATTTTTCCTGTGAGCCTGACATTTAAAAGAAAGTCCTTTAAAAATAGGCTTCTATTTTGCTGTTCTGTATGCATAAAAGCACCTGTTTTTTTTTTTTTTTCAAGCTAAAAAACAATGCATGACATTTTGTTTGTTCAGGTTCAAAATGGAATCTTTCCAATTGTCACCAAAATGGATGCATAGAAACTTAAAGCTGTGACTTTACAGAGCAGAATATACAGCTGAGTTTTCTCAAGTCACAACTAAGTAATGTCTACAACTGAAAATAAGGATTCCTAACAGCAAGCAAGCTATTCACTGGAACTTTGAGACAACCAAGGGACTTGGCAGGTTTTTATAACTACCTTGTTTAGATCACTCCATTTCTAGAGACAAGCTTCACAGGGGGATACTCTGAACATCCAGATTCCTGTTAAGTAGGCATGAAGCTTAGTAAAAAAGAAATACCAAGGAAGCTTATCCCACAGCTAAGCTAATAGGCTCCATGAAAATACCAATCACAAATAACCAAAACAACCAAAATCTTAACATTTGGGAGTAGGGCAGCTTCCATATTTTCTTTCTAGTAGCAGAAGATAGTGTTACAGAATGCAAATAAATGTGTTGGATTTGTTCTTCAAATAATTTAAAATGCTAAGATTGTATGTACATAGGTTTACAATTCCAAATAGCCAAGTGACTATATTCCATAACCTTAAACTTAGTACAGTTAAGGGCAGGGAATCCTTGTAGGGAAAACTTCCACTTCCTTTATAAAAGAAGCCAAGCATTTGGATGATGGTTTGAAGGAGCAAGTTTCAGTCACAGGAAACTGTCTCCAAATTTGGAACACAGGAAAAAGAACTACTTTAAAACCAGTGAGTTGTAAAGGAAAAGGTGTTGCTTCTGAGCCCAAGAACCTCAGTTTGATCCCTGAACTCTACGTGGCAGGAGAAACTGACTCCCACAAGTTGTTTTCTGTACTGCACATGGTACACACACACAAAATGCCATCACACGCCTACAAAATAAATAAACAATTGTAAACATAAGAAACTACTCAAGTTATACTACTTAGTGGAAAGAAGTTAGTCTTACCATTATAATTACTGGGTCTACTCAAGTATCAACTTTGTTATCCCTTGAGCTTTGTGAACCCCAATTATTTGCTGCTACAGCAGACACTTGGGGAAAGTGGGTAGAAATGTTACTACAAAGGTAGAATTTGCTTATTCAAAAAGTAGTTAAATTAACCATTACACACACACACACACACACACACACACACACACAAGGATTATTTGTACTGTATACAAGTTGACAAAATTGGGTCATCTATTACTACAACAGCCTATTACACTAATAACATGAGCTACAATGTATACCTGTACTAAGGCAGTTGCAAAAGGGTAAATATTGTATAATTCCATTGTATACCTTAGGACAGTGGTTGCCAAGGAATCCAGCAATAGGGAATTACTGTATATTGGCACAGAGATTCAGTTGCTAAAGCCAATCTGAAAATGAATAGTGACGATGGTTAAACAACACTGTAAAAATGGATACTGAATATATCAACTGCCCTACAGGGTAGAGTTCATGCTCACGAATAGTCAGCCAACACAAACTGGACTCCCTGGACTCCATGTTTTGTTTTTTTTTTTATATTTAAGAGAAGGATAGGGAGGTGGAAAGAGTTGGTGGAGGAGAATGTAAACTATATTAATTTCTCAAAGAATAAAAACTTTATTGAAAATGACAGGGACTGTCTCTGACATGAACTGATTGGCCTGCTCTTTGATCACCTCCCCCCTGAGGGGGGAGCAGCCTTACCAGGCCACAGAAGACGACAATGCAGCCACTCCTGATGAGACCTGATAGACTAGGGTCAGAGGGAAGGGGAGGAGGATCTCCCCTAACAGTGGACTGGGAGAGGGACAAGGGTGAGGAAGAGGAAGAGTGCGATTGGGAGGGGAGTAAAAAGGGAGTTACAGGGGGGATACAAAGTGAATAAACTGTAATTAATAAAAAAATAATTAAATAAAAATGACTATAAAAAAAGAAAATGAATACAGAAAATGGTCAAAAAGGTAACTTTGTGTTATTTTTATCCATGATTTTAAAATATAGCATGAATGAGTTCATAAAATTACAAAGAACAGTAGAGATATCCATAGGAAGAGTATGCCAGAAGCTTTATCACCTCTACACAGTTTTGTTCCAGTTGGAAATACCTTGCCGATAACCCATGCTCCTCAAAATCATACACCCAGTATTTCAAATGTTACTTCCCCAGTGTTAGTGTCAGTGCACTAGATATATTCAAATATAAGCAGGTAACAGGAGACAAATTTGAAACACATACCTGGGGCTGAGGTGGGAAACTGAATTTTGAAACTTTCAGAATAAAGTGGATGACAGTGACTGGGGCAACAAACGTGAGATCAGAAGAATGTACATAGTAAGCATTCAATAAATACATTTTGGTTGAAACATGGGGCTTTTTAGAGATGGATTATGTCAAGCCTGAAGCCATTATTTTTTATTTTAAGAAAAGAACATTTTACAACAGAGAAAGATGTGAACTTCAAGCTTTATAGGAAAACACCAAACACTTTCAAATAAAAGAATATTCCAGCTGCACTGAACATATTCTAGAAGCAGTCACACAAAAAGTTTTGGTGACAAATATTAAAAGAAGGCCATACAACTATAAGTTTTATTCTGGAATATTTTACTTCATTCAATTTTTTAAAAATATTTTTTATTTTTAAAGAATTTTATACATTCACTTGTATACCAGCTGTTTCCCTCTCCCTCTTTCCCTCCCAATCCTCCCCTCACTCCCTCATCTCCTTCCTGCCCCCTTCTGAGTCTACTGAGAGGGGGTGTCCTCCTCTCCTTCCATCTTATCAGGCCCTACCTTATCAGGTATCTTCAGGATGGTTGCAATATCCTTATCTGTGGCCTAGCAAGGCTGTTCCTCCCTCAGGGGGGAGGGGAAGCTCAATGAGCCAGACATTGAGTTCATGTCAGAAACAATTCCTGTCCCCCTTACTAGGAAACCCACTTGGATACTGAGCTACCATGGGCTATATCTGAGCAGGGGTTGTAGGTTATATCCATGCATGTTCCTTGGTTGGGTAAACAGTCCCAGAGAAGACCCCTGTGCCCAGATATATTTGAACATGTGGGGCTCCCTGTCCCCTCTAGGTTATACTAATTTCTCCTTCCTTCATATGATTCCCTACACTCTGCCGAAGGCTTGGTTATGGGTCTTAGCAAAGCAGTCTTAGCATCTGCTTTGATACACTGCTAGGTAGAGTCTTTCAGGTGCCTTCTGTGGTAGGCTACTGTCCTGTTACTTGTTTTCTCCTACTTCCAATGTCCATTCCCTTTGTCTTTCTAGATGAGGATTGATCACAATGTAATACTACTCAGCAATTAAAAATGAGGAAATCATGAATTTTGCAGGCAAATGGTGGGATCTAGAAAAAGTCATCCTGAGTGAGATATCCCAGGAGCAGAAAGAGACACATGGTATATACTTACTTATAAGTGGGTAATAGACATATAATATAGGATGAACATACTAAAATATGTACACCTAAAGAAGATAAACAAGAAGGAGGACCATGGGTAAGATGATCAAATATTTTTCAAATATTTTTAAATAAATACTGGTTATAATATATGGACCTGTAGATGGGACCATATTTCCTTCACATAAAGGCAATTTCAGCAGCATATATAGGCACAATTCACATTCTATTCAATGCCTAAGTGATCTTCATTTAAAAAATGTAGATTGTACTAACAAAATATTTGGTGATAAAAGATTCCTCCACTATTATGGGATCAGAAGGAAAGGGCTTTCATACATTAGCACTCTTCATAAAGACTGTCAAGAAATGCTGAAGTGAACAAAATGAAAAGAACACTGTGATCACACTGATGTGTTTATCTGGATTTTTACTCTTGTTCTAAAAGATGGAATTCTACAGTTAGCTCAGTCAAAATGAATGCGTAGTAAGTTTTTGGATGTCTGAAAGAAATCAATACAACTGCACACAGTTTTAGAAAACATAATTTTCTCTCAAATGCAGTACCATCTTTCTTCAGCTTACAGTGAAGTCTTGGTTATATATGATATCCTATGCAAATGCCATATCCCATGTTGCTTAATTACGTTGACTCACAAACACCAAGGCCATCTGAAATGCATGGACAGGCCCCCAGTATATATCTAAGTCAGCTGATAAAGCCATTCTCTCACGGTACTAACAGGATGTGGTCTTAAGTTACGCTGTCTGCATTAAATAGAACCTTGTTATATTTGATGTTGTTTTAGTTTAGAATAAAAAAAACCCACATGTCTGTGCAGTCATAGTATGACAATATAAATGGAAAATAATGAGTTGGTTAATTTCAGTAAAGTACTTAGCCCACCAGGGTGGTTCACAATGGTAATCAGAAAAGCTGCACAGGGAAATAGCAGGGGAATAATGGGTTCAAGGCCAGCTTGGACTATACTTTAAGGGGTAAGATTTAGCTTAGTGGTTAGTGCAAAGCTTTAGGTTTCATCCTTAGACACACACAAACACACACACACACACACACACACACACACACACACACGAACGCGCGCGCATGCATGCAAGCACCCATGCATACACACACAACTAAAAAAGTAAGGGAGAGGAGTTCTAAATTTTGTATGTACATCCATTCATGTATAACAGCATTTATAAGGTTTTGCCACTAAGAAAAGGGTTCTTCAAATACCCTTTCCAGGACTTCCATTAAGGATTAGTAAAGGAGATTAAAAAATATTTTGTTTTTATTTTTTAGAAAACATCTTGGATATTAGTTTTCTGTCATGGGCTGCTCTGAACACATGGCATTAGTATTTGGAATGAAATCAAGTATAGGTTGCACTTATTAAGAGTTGAAGTAATTGATTTATTGCTGTTTAACTTCTTACGTTCTATATATATTCTGGATATTAGCCCTCTGTCAGATGTAAGGCTGGTGAAGATCCTTTCCCAGTCTGTAGGCTGTCATTTTGTTGTGATGACACTGTCCTTTGCTTTATAGAAGCTTTTCAGTTTCATGAGGTCCCATTTATATTGATTATTGCTCTTAGAGCCTGTGCTGTTGGTGTTCTGTTCAGGAAGTTGTCTTCTGTGCCAATGAGTTCAAGGCTTTTCTCCATTTTTTGTTCTTTTTTTATATAATATTTTATTTTATTTTTGTTAATTACAGTTTATTCCCCAGATGTTCCTCAGTTGAGGAACGGATACAGAAATTGTGGTACATTTACAAAATCGAATAGTACTCAGCAATTAAAAACAAAGAAATCATGAAATCTGTAGGCAAACGGTGGGAACACAAAGTGATCATCCTGAGTGAGGTATCTCAGAAGCAGAAAGACACAAATGGTACATACTCACTCATAAGTGGATATTAAACATATAACATAGAATAATCATACTAAAATCTGTACACCTAAGGAAGCTAATCAAGAAGGAGGACCTTGGCAAGATGCTCAATCTTCATTCAGAAAGGCAAAAGAGATGGATATTGGAAGTGGGAGAAAACAGGGAACAGAACAGGAGCCTATCACAGAGGGCCTCTGAAAGACTCTACCCAGAAGGGTATTAAAACATATGCTGAGATTCATAGCCAAACTTTTTGCATAGTGCAGGGAATCTTATGAAAGAAGGGGAAGATAGAAAGACCTGGAGAGAACAGGAGCTCCACAAGGAGAGCCACAGAACCAAAAAATCTGAGCACAGGGGTCTTTTCTGAGACTGATACTCCAAACAAGGACCATGCATGGAGATAACATAGAACTCCTGTAAAGCAGCTCAGTTCCCCAGTAATAGGAACAGGGACAGTCTCTGACAAAAAATCATGGGCTGGCTCTTTTATTTCCTCCACCTGAGGGGGAGCAGCCTTACCTGTCCACAGAGGAAGACAAAGAAGCCAGTCCTGATGAGAGTGATAAAGTAGGGTCAGATGGAAAGGGAGGAGGACCTCCTTATCAGTGGACTTCGGGAGGGACATAAGAGAAGAGGGAGGGAAGATGAGATTGGGAGGGTGAGGGAGCTACAGCTTGGATACAAGGTGAATAAACTGTAATTAATAAAAATAAAATTAAGAATTAAAAAAAGATGAAATAATTACTAGATGACTAGTGTGTGAATACTACTAGGTTATGTTTGATGGAAGTGTTTTTAAAATATGATCTCTTATAAATAAAAAGCCATGCAGCTCTAACAGGTTGTCTGTGAGAGAAATATGAATAAACAAAGGCTCTAAGACTGAAATCTTCACCACTATGTTACTGATTATTTAAAATGAAATATTTTAAAAAACTGATTTTAAGTAGTGTTTAGTTAATATTTTAAGCTAGCCACCAAAAATAGCTTATCTGATCTAGGTGCCTAAAAATAGCAAGGGTTCAGGTTTGCTCTAGAGAAACCCTGGAATTATCCATTCCAGAAAGTGCAAGTCAGAAGGCTCGAGAACACAAATGACCAGAAAATTCCCATGACCACATGCCTACACCCAAGCCCGTTTTGAGAATTAAGGGGAGAACCTAAAGGTACTGAAATTGAGAAATATCTTTAAAGAGGTCTGTAAAAGAATATGACCTCCTAAGTTAGGTATTTTAAGAATGAATTAGAAAGCAAGCATTATGCTACACAGAACCAGAATTTTTCATCTGTAATAAAATATGATAACAGCTAACACTTAGGAGTAAATGCTGAAATTAGAATTTTTCACTCTTGTCACCCCCTACTTGAGGTCATGTCATGTTATACTTGATGAAAAGGACAAAGGCAACCACCTGCTTACTTGTGCTAATTAATGGGTAGCTTTGGTTTGATTTTACTTTTTGCAGTCCTGTGAATGGAACCAAACGTGACAAGAATGCTAAGTAAGTTGCCTCTCAATGAACTGTATGCATATCCATTTCATCTGTACCCTTTTACATACACCTTTATTATAAATGTGTACTTTTATGTAATACAAGACTGGGTGCTCTGTGCTTACAGGAAGGAGTATGCTGTTCATTTTATATCTCTAGCACTTGGTACATATTATGACAGTGTGTCTAGCTGTTGCATGACTCATTCTCTAGCGAATCCACTCCCTGTTCAATGTAGTGTATATTATATTAGAATAAAACAGTATTTACAAAAAAGTCAGTAAAGCTGATGATTTTTCTGTATCAGCATAAACTACTATAAATACACAAAGATTAAGAAAGCAATGTAATCTAGGTCACAAAGATGGAGGCATAAAGATAGCAATCTCTCTCTCTCTCTCTCTCTCTCTCTCTTTCTCTTTCACATACACACACACACACACACACACACGGGTAGGGTGGAAGGAAAGAAAGTGTAAGAGAGAACATACCCAAAACCCAAAATAGCTCATTGTCCCTAACTGTAGCAACACAAGAAACACAAAGGCAGCAGAATCACTCCACAGAAAGGGTCACTAATAAACCTGGAATATCTGTGCAGCCAAGAGATGGGTAAGGAAAAAGGAGAAGGTGAAGGATATCAATTTCACCAAGCAGTAGGAACCACTGAATTCCAAGTTGACTGCTCCAGAAGATATATCAGTACTGTTGAAGTGATCAATAGCCATTTTTCCTAAAGAACTCCAGAGAGAGCACGCAACACACCCTTGTTCATGAGGCAGATACCATTGAGTCATTGGGAAAAGGAGCCCCCATTCTCCCAAAAAACACTGGTACCTCATCCTTGGATTAATGTCTACCCCATGGGGGTCCACAGTCCAGACCCTGGCTCTGAAGCTGTACTGCATCTACCCACATGTCACCACCAAGTGGGATCACTGCTTGGACTGCTGGCTCACACTCAGGTGGAGCTAAAGTTTCTCTGGGCATACCTGTGCTGTCCACACTAACTAGTCTGGTGGCCACTGAGAGAAAGCAAGCACTCTGGAGGCTAGATGTCTCAATGGCTTCATTGCATCCACCATTATCTCAGACAGCCCAGGCACAACCATACCAAACCAGGACTTGCATACCCAGAGCGGGAAATCTTTCTGCACATGCCTGTGTACCAGATTTACACTCCTGCCTCTAAGGTAAAGCTATGCAGTGGCAGTAAAATTATGTAGTGAACTCAGAGCTCAGATTCTATGCCACTGCCATAGCAATCTGGCTAATAGTGGGCTGTAAATAAAGGTTCTTTCTTTCCTTTTCTTCTTTTCTTTTCTTTCTTTCTTTCTTTTTTTTTAACCTTTTACTTTTCTGAAAACAGGGAAGGGTTTATTTATTATAGACTTCATATGTGAGTCAGTGGCTAAGTAAACACGCTTCATATATCACTTTGGGGAAGAAAGAAAGAAAGAGAGAGAGAAAGAAAAACAGAAAGTAAGAAAGACAGAAAGAAAGACAGAAAGACAGACAGAAAGACAGAAAAAGAAAGAAAGGAAGGAAGGAAGGAAGGAGGGAAGGAAGAAAGGAAGGAAGGAAGAAACTGCCTTTCAAAAATGGAATTAAAAGAACATAAAAGACAATGAAAACAACTTATAAAATATGGCATGTATATTATCTTTAAACAGGACCCATTTCATTTTGTTACATATGAGCTGTCATACTGACTCAAAACAGTTATTTCTTTTTTGTTGTTTTGTTATTTTAAAATTTTTATTTATTTATTACAATTAATTCACTTTGTATCCCCACTGCAGCCCCCTCCCTTGTCTCCTCCCATTCCCACCCACCCTCCTTCTTCTCCCCCTATGTCCTAGTCCCCTGATAGGGGAGGACCTCCTTCCCTTCTATCTGACCCTAGCCTATCAGGTCTTATGAGGACTGGCTGCATCATCTTCCTCTGTGGCCTGGCAAGGCTGCATCCCTCAGGGGGAGGTGATCAAGTATCCATTTATAAGTGAGTATGTACCAAGTGTGTTTTTCTGTTTCTGGGTACCTCACTCAGGACGATCTTCTTTAGTTCCATCCATTTGCCTGGAATTTTCATGATTTTCTTGTTTTTTTTATTATCATTTATTACAATTTATTCAGTTTGTATCCCAGCTGTGATCCCCTCACTCATCTCCTCCCAGTCCCACCCTCTCTCCCTCCCTCTTCTCCTCTTATGCCCCTCCCCTAGTCCACTAATAAAGGAGGTCCTCCTCCCCTTCCATTTGACCCTAGTTTATCAGGTCTCATCAGGACTGGTTGCATTGTCTTCCTCTGTGGACTGGCAAGACTGTACCTCCCAGGGGGATGTGATCAGAGAGCCTGTGATTGAGCTCATGCCAGAGAAAATCTATGTTCCCCTTACTGGGGACCCCACTTGGAGACGGAATCTATGGGCTCCATCTAAACTGGGGACTTAGGACCTTTCCAAGCATTGTCCTTGGTTTGGAATATCATTCTCTTCAGGGTCCCCAGGGCTCAGTTTTTATGGTTTTGTTTGTCTCAGTTATTTCTTGCTGGATGTCTTGTATTTCATCCTCGGCTTCCTCAAAGTCAATGATTTTAATTGCAACCACTTGCTGAATACGGTTATAGATTCCTTTGAAAACATCTCCTATGGAACATTTTCCAACGCGCTGTAATTTTGTGAACAGTTCTTCTGGATCAGCTATATTATTCTAAGGTGAAGAAGAGAGTAAAAACAAATGGCCTAAATAAATTTTTCTTTTAGGTTTAGTTTTATGTGTGTTTATTTTTGTTTGTCTGCATGTATTGTACTTCCTGCAACTTAAGTTACAGATTGTTGTGAGCTATTATGTGGGTGCTGCGAACTGAACATGAGTCTTCAGAAAGAGCAGCCAGTGTAGTACTCTTAACTACTGAGCCATCTCTCTAAACCCATGAATAAAACGTTTTACCCTTTCTTTTTTTATACTTTATTTTTTAATTTTAGTTTATTCACTTTGTATACAGAGAATATTCCTTCATTTCCTCCCATTCCCACCCTCCCTCCCTCATCTCTTCCCATCCCCCTCCACAAGTCCACTGATAGGGGAGGCCCTCCTCTTCCCTCTGACCCTAGCCTATCAGGTCTCATCAGGACTGGCTGCATTGTCTTCCTCTGTGGCCTGTTAAGGCTGCTCCCCCCATGAATCAAACTTTTTAAATAGAGGGACACAAATTAGATCAAAGCATTGGAATACTTGTAAGTTTTCAATTTCTACCCCCTCCCCATATATATCAAATGTTGCTAAGGATTTGGAGAAAAAGAAATTGTTATATATACATTTGTGGGAACTGGAATTAGTATGAGCACTATAGAGGATAGTAGGGATAGTTATAAGAAAAAAAAAAACCCAAAAACCAACCCCCCCCAAAAAAAAACAAAAAAATAGATCTACAGTTTGGTCCAGGTATCACATACTGGAGTTTATCCTTTGGGGAAATGAAGGAACCTTATCAGGGACATGTACCCTCATGGTTGTTGCTGCACTGTTCACAATAGCCAAGATATTGAATTAGTCTGCATACCATCAAGAGATGACTAGATAAGAAACATGTGATGCATACACACCTACACATAAATAGAATATTTTTCAGTTATCAAAAGAGTGATATACTATACTTTACAGTAAAATAGATGGGACTAGTGGGTATTAACATAAAATAAGACAGATGCAAAAAGGCAAAATCTGCACACATTTTTATGTGAGAATGTTCTAAGAAGGCAATTGGAATATATAATAATGATTAGGAAAGGAAGGTAAGAATAGAGGAGGAGAACATAAGGGTGGGGAAAGTTGAATGGCAGGTATCGTAGAGAGAAGTTTGTAAGTTCTACTGAACTGGATGTATGCATGGGGGTGGGAAGCATTATAGTCCACAATAAGCTAATGTTTTATGAATAACAAAACTCAAACACAAGGTCTCCAAACACGAACTAATGATAAAGAGACAGGAATGTTGTTTCCTCTGATATGCTTTGCACATATACACACCTGAAAATATATCATACCATATAAATATGTAAAACTGTTATGTCTATCATTTTTATGTTTGTTTGTTTTTTTTTTTGTTAAATAGTGTAAAAAGTAAAAATCTAAACATTTATTCTCTTTCATCTAATCACCATTTGGGCAAATTGTGTTATATTACTCATTTAATTTTTTTTTTTTCAATGCAGTTTATTCAGGAACCTTGAACAATCTTCTGACCCTGGGGAAAGCCAGCCCACAGCTTAAATAGCCTGTGGGTAGCCAACCCCAGCGTGCCACGTGGGCAATGCAGATAGGCCCACATACATGGAAGCAAGCCAGATCTTCAGGTTTAGCCAAATGTGGAGACAGAGAGCACTCACCATCGGGAAGGTGGAAGGCGGAAACCAGCTCCATCTTTAAGGCGCGGCATTACGCAGCTCTCTACAGTTCCCCCTTTTTGTTTTAGACGCATCAGGCAAGAGTAGAGGTCTGATCTCTGATATTAGAAATAAATTGGGACTTTGTACCGATGTTCATTTAGGTGTCATCCACCCAAAGAGCATCAGACCCGACCGATACCTTTTTCTCAGAGGCGGGACCTGGGGCATCAACCCGCATGCAATCAGACATGCTCTTCTCTGGGTCGAAAGTGGCTGACCCTGAGTGCAGTGCTTAGCTTCGCATCCTGAGCGTAACATTTTAGCTCCCATGCTTGGGGAGACTGTCCTGCTTCAATGGTTGTAAAGGCCTGAGTGGTCATGGCTGCATTACGCTGTTGTGAGACTCTAATCTTGCATATACACCACAGGCAAACCAAGGAGACCAACACCAGAATGCCTGCTAACGCTCCCATGCCCGCCCATTCCTTCCTGTTAACTACTACAGTTTAACTGTTAACAGGATAATTTGTGTATGTACCAAATTATCACAGAACACCCCATCGTATGTATAGTTACAATAAATGTTTTTAAATATATAAAAAATTTCCCCTTGAAACCTCCCTCAAATTTTTCCAAATCACCTTACAGAAGGAACCTAGAATTAGAAAACATAATACAATGTAGAATTAAGCATAAATTTGTGTACTGGCATAACTGAAATGTATAAATGCACTGGCTTTCTTGATACAGAGATAGCTTTTGCCTTAAAGAATATAAAATTGACTTTCAAGAGACAACTTTTTGTATTTTTATTGATACTGTTAAAGAGACACTGCTGATCAAGTCAAACTCAAGGTTTTCAGACCTTTCAAACAGAACATTCGGACTTGAGGAATCTGCTAGTCTAAAACTTTACCTTGAGCTTTAAAACACGAAAAGATGCTACGTTATCCCAGTCACTCAATCAAATTTGCCCATTAAACCTAAACCTGAAGTTCATTTGCTGTAATTTCCCCAAGGTTAATCTTAACATGAATTTCAGGAGACAATCACAGAGTACACCTATCTTTTGTGTCTCATTTCTTTAAACAAAGAAGCAACATAGTAAAGGTGATATACAGCAAACCTATAGCCAACATCAAACTCAATGGAGAGAAACTTAAAGCAACCCTACTGAAATCAGGGACAAGGCAAGGCTGCCTGCTCTCTCTATATCTCTTCAACACAGTTCTTGAAGTCCTTGCTAGAGCAATAAGACAAGTAAAGGAGATTAAGGGCATAAAAATTGGAAAGGAAGAAGTCAAAGTATCACTATTTGCAAAAGATATCATAGTATACCTGAGTGACCACAAAAATTCTACCAGGGAACTCCTATAACTGATGAACACCTTCAGCCAAGTGGCTGGATACAAATTTAACTCAAAAAATCAATAGCTCTCTTGTATACAAAAGACAAAAGGGCTGAGAAAGAAATTAGGAAAACAACACCCTTCACAATAGTCACATAGGACATAAAGTACCTTGGTGTGACTCTAACCAAGCAAGTCAAAGACTTGTATGAAAACAATTTCAAGTCTCTGAAGAAAGAATTAGAAGAAGATATCAGAAGACGGAAAGATCTCCCATGCTCATGGCTTGGCAGTATTAACATAGTAAAAATGGCCATCTTACCAAAAGCAATCTACAGATTCAATGCAATTCCCGTCAGATTACCAACACAATTCTTTACAGACCTTGAAAGAAAAATTTTCAACTTCATTTGGAATAAAAAGAAACACTGAATTGCTAAAAAAAAAAAAATCCTCTACAATAAAAAATCTTCTGGAGGTATCTCCCTCCCTGATCTTAAGCTGAAGTATAGAGCAACAGTGATAAAAACTGCATGGTACTGACATAGAAACCGACTGGTGGATAAATGGAATCGAATAGAAGACCCTGAAATAAATCCTTAAACTTATGGAAACCTGATTTTTGACAAAAATGCCAAAAACATACAATGGAAAAAAGATAGCATCTTCAACAAATGGTGCTGGTCTAACTGGATGTCTACATGAAGAAAAATGCAAATGGATTCATACTTATCACCCTGACCAAAGTAAATTCCACGTGGATCAAAGAACTTAATATAAAACCAGAAAAAAAAAGTGGGAAGAAGCCTTTAACGCATTGGCTCAGGAGACAACTTCCTGAACAGAACATCAACAGCACAGGTTCGAAGAGCAACAATCAATAAATGGGACCTCATGAAACTGAAAAGCTTTTGTAAAGCAAGGGCCACTGTTGTCAGAAGAAAACGACAGCCTACAGATTGGGAAAGGATCTTCACCAACCCTATATCTGACAGAGGGCTGATATCCAGAATACATAAAGAACTCAAAAAGTTAAACAGCAACAAATCAAGTATCCAGTTAAAAATGTGATACATTGCTAAACAGAGAATTCTCAATAGAGGAATATTGAATGGCAGAGAAACACTTAAAGAAATGCTCAATGTCCTTAGTCATCAGGGAAATGCAAATCAAAACGATCCTGAGATTTCACCTTACACCCATCAGAATGACTAAGATCAAAAACTCAAGTGACAACACATGCTGGAGAGGATGTGGAGAAAGAAAGGGGAACCCTACTATACTGCTGGTGGTAATGTAAAGTTGTACAACCACTTTGGAAATCAATCTGGGCATTATCTCAGACAATTAGGAATAGTGCTTCCTCAAGATCCAACTATACCACTCCTAGGCATATATCCGAAAGGGACTCAAGTACACAACAAGGACATTTGTTCAACTATGTTGGTAGCAACTTTCTTTGTAATAGCCAGAAGCTAGAAACAACCCAGATGTCCTTCAACTGAGGAATGGATACAGAAATTGTGGTACATGTACACAATGGAATATTACTGAGCAATAAAAAACAAAGAAACAATAAAATTTTCTGGCAAATGGTGGGAACTGGAAAAGATCATTTTGAGTGAAGTTTCCCAGAAGCAGAAAGACACACAGGGCATATACTCATTTATCTGTGGATATTAGACATATAATATAGGATAAACATACTAAAATCTGTACACCTAAGGAAACTAATCAAGAAGGAGTACTCTGGCTAAGATGTTCAATCCCCATTCAGAAAGGCAAAGAGGATGAACATTAGAAGAGGGAGAAAACAGGCAAGAGGAAAGGAGCTTACCACAGAGGGCCTCTGAAAGGTTCTACCCTGAAGGTTATCAAGGCCGATGCTGAGAATTATAGCCAGATTTTGGGCAGAGTGCAGGGAATCTTATGAACGAATGGGGAGATAGAAGACCTGGAGAGGACAAGAGTTCCACTAGTTGAACAATAGAACGAAAAATCTGGGCACAGGGGTTTTTTCTCCAACCAGGGACCATTCATGGAGATAACCTAGAACCCCTGCACAGATGTAGCCCTTGGCAGTTCAGTGTCCAAGTGGTTTCCATAGTAATGGGAACAGGGACTGTCTCTGACATGAACTGATTGTCATGTTCTTTGATCACGTCCCCCTGAGTGGGGAACAGCCTTACCAGGCTGCAGAGGAAGAAAATGCAGCCATTCCTGGTTAGACCTTATAGACTAGGATTAGAAGGAAAGAGAGGAAGACCTCCTGTATCAGTTGACTTGGGGAGGGGCATGAGTGGAGAAGGGAGTGGGAGGAGAGGAGGGATGGAGCTACAGGGGGATACAAAGTGAATCAAATGTAATTAATAGAAATGAAAATACAAAAAATCCAACAATGATGAAAAATTAAAGTATTGATCTAGATAGCAGTAGAAAATGGACCCAATTTGTTATGAAAGAGACACTAAAAATAGGTACAAGGAAAAAATTGTAGACAGAATTAGAGCTATCCTTTAGGCTTTATCAGAACCAAGATCTTGAAGGCCAAAAATATCAAATATTATCTATTTATTTGAATATGAGTTAGCTGAGTAAGATTGCCATTATGGTACAGAGACTAAATTGTAAAGAGTTTAATTAACAAAGGTAGATATCTCAGAGTTTGGGACTAGAAAGGGCTGAGCTCATGTATTCTAAGAAGTCTCCAATAATCCAGGACCAGGGTGAGTAAAGCTGACCTCTAAGGTAGTAGTTATCAAATTGTGTGTCATGACCACATAGGAGTCACCCATCTAATATTCTGTATACCAGATATTTTACATTACATTTCATGACAGTAGCAACATTACAGTTATGAAGTAGCACCAAGAATAATTTTATGTTTGGGAGTTACCAAACAGAAGTAACTGTACTGAAGGGTCACAGCATTAGTAAAGTTGAGAACCACTGTCCTAAGTTTTTGCATTGGCCTCCCCACCATGATGATAAGTAAAGGTACATTTTATTCCTCCAAAGCCCCTCAAGTAGCATGCAGCAAAACATAAGGTGTCTGTGTTCACAGCACCTAACAATGCAACAAACCCCAGCCATGCACACAGTTACTAGATGAGCTCGCATAACATAGAAATGATAGGCTTTTCTGGATTGTTCTCATGTCTGTAACTGCTACCTGTCACGTAGCAAGTATGATGTAAATAAATAAAAAATGATTCTGCATTGGCTTTGTGACTCAAACCACTATTCCATCATGTTAAAAATTTTTCATTTTCTTTGTGAATATTGTGAAAAAAAAAGAGTTTATAGTAGATTTCCTATAAAAGATATTGATATAAATTGGCTGAAAATGAACAGACCCAAACTTCATAATACCGCTGCATTCAAGACACTATTGTTTGCAAGGACTGGACATCTGCAAATACAATTGGTTTCTGCTTCAGTGACAGGCTTTTTGAGATGGCAGGAAATGCAAAGGTCACATCATGTCTTCTCATCACTGCTATCTACAATATGGAACTGCCGTGTGTCTGCTATATCCTGAACTACAATCATCCAATACAACCAGTGAAATCTGAGGTCATTTGTATCAAAATGGTGGCATAGATAATGAGAGGTCAAGGGCTATATAAAATCTTGGGATTTAAAGAATGATAAAACCTTTGAGATAAATAGGAAATTAGCAAAACATCTTATCTAAAATCCACTTTCTGTAGCAGAACAAATGGCAGCTGATGAATGGTTGAGTATATAAGACAATTTGCTAGAGGCAAAGGTCAAACTTAAATCCAGATTTCCAAAGTTTTTATTCTACAGCTTGAGTTTATTTGCAACTTAAATGGTATTCTCTTTTTGCTGTAAAACCAAAAATCATTTACATTACAAATAGCTCAAACAAATGTCCAATGCCAATTTTGTAATAGCCACCATTTAAAGGAATTTAAAAGTTAAACAAGAGTTTAAAAATTTTAATGCAGGAATTTCCTGTTTCACAAGTGATATAAATTCTTTTTAATTTCAAATTGTTTGATAAAATTCCACGTTTATTAATTATTTTTTTTTTGTTTTTGACACAGGATTTCTCTGTGTGTAGCCCTGGCTGTCCTGGAACCTTAGAACAGGGTGGTCTTCAACTCACAGAGACCCACTTTCCTCTGCCTTCCAAGAGCTGGGATTAAAGGTGTTTGCCACCACATCTGGCTGATAGTTTTCTGGTGTGTATAATGTTCTGGTGTATATATGTTTTAGAGCGATTAAATCTATATAGCAAGTATGCATCAACACACATGACTGATTTCTGTGCTAAAAACATTTTTAGCTTTGACAGAGCACTTATCAAGACTACCATACATAGTTAATGACACTCAATAGATACATTGTATAATAGACCACATAAACTTATTCCTCATAGCTAACTAAAATATTGTATCCTTTTACCAACTACTTAACACTGCATTGCAAGGCCTAGAGGACATTAGTGAAATAAGCTAAGGAGGAAAAAGATACAAATATCTCATTCATATGTGTGGAACTTAAAAAAAATACCTCACAGGCTTTGTTTGTAGAGGAATGATTACTGGGGCTAGGACTGTTGGTGAGGGTGGAGGTAAGCATCAATGAGATATTGTTAAAGATACAATTCTTTATAATAATCTCTGAACCAATCTGCAGTAGTCTGACCCCCATCATACATTCAACCACCATATATTTTGATGTAGAATCTTGAATTTCTGTCAGAGTTATTGAAATTGGTTGCTTTTTTTCCTCTAGTAGGAAGCTGGCAACAGCTAACCTCTAGAGTGTGGAAGGCAAAGTCGTGGTGATATTTATCTCCTGATGCCCATAGGATCAAAAGTCAGCATACCAACAGCCCCAATCAGTGACTTACTGCCGAGTTCAGTTTAGTTCATAAACAATCCCCTCAAATTGATGACTCGATCCAAGATTAAAACATTTATTGTCAATTATTAAGTTTGTGCTAAGTACTATGTAGGTCTATAATAGTTCAAATGACCGTGAGAGTTTTCACATTACTTCACTGATGAGAAGGACTAAACAAATTCCCCAAGAATTTTTCTGAAGGACTGAAGAATATGCAGTGAGTGGAACATTTCTCCATTGTGTACAACCTCAGGATCATATTAAATGGATGTGATAAAATTTTATGGAAGCCTTAAGAAACTTCTACGATTTATATTTCTGAACTAAAATACTCAGCTGACTAGATTTTATTTATGACAGAATAAGAACGAAAATCAAAATTAAGTATGTTTCTAATTAAACACGAGGAATTTGCCTTGAGGTCAGACTCCTTTAGGTGCCTAGTTGCTTAAGTTTGCACTTCCTCATTAATAAGCCTTCAAAATATTTATGAAAGTATATAAAGAAAATGTTCTTAGTTTATCTATTTTTATAGCATACTTACATTTTTATGTCTCTCTCAAAGGTTATTAAACTTGCCTCTGCAAAATAAAGCAGGACTCCAGTTGCCACCTTTCATGGGTATCCAACAAGATAAATGGAATGTAGTCAGAAATGCAGTTACAACAACTCTGAGTTTCCCTGTGGTCATGAGAAAGCAGTTAATCACTCACAGTCCAGTCCCCTTTTTTACATATCCACTTAAAAGCCAGTTTAGAGACAGATGATACCAGCATAGCAGCCTAGTCTTAGTGCCAAAGCATGGAGTCTTGAGAGCCATTGTCTTGTATCTTTAAGGTAACTGTTTAAACTTTTAGCAAGTTTGCATGTAGCAACAAGAAAAATGTGTTCATAAAATAAAAATACAATTAAATGCTTCAGTACTTTTTCATCTCCCCTTTATTTTATTATTCCTATTTTAAGTGCATCTCATTAGCGAACATACTGAGTGTAATATATACAGGTAAAGGATAACTCCCTTAAAATTATCACAAAAGGTTTTTACATACTGCATGCATAACACAGCAGTTTGAGCTCTTTCCCATAATTAGTAATTCTGTGTCTACTTCATCTTTTAAGAACAAAAGAATAATTGATACTATTCCTTCATCTTAATTCTGCCTATTCAAGAGAGAAGAGTTTCCTCTACTCCTAGCCTGTGATCTGTTCTTCCCCAGGGCTCAGGTCACAAAAAAAGAAAATGGAGTGAGTATGACACACTCAGAGATGTGAAGGCTGAAGTTCTTTAATATATGTTTGTGAGACAGTTCCATTTGCAAAGGGGTGGGGGGAGAATGAGACATTTCTTTCAGTCTCCTGTCACCTTTCCACGTGTTTTTAAAGAAAGACAACGACAGAAATAATGAGCAGCACTTTACTCTCATTATAGGTTGGATATCCAACCTAGAGATGCTCAAGCAGGAAGCAGCACTTCTATTAGCTCCATTTCCCAGACACAGATGTCTCTACATCCCTCTTAGTCTAACTGACATTTGCCCAGCCAACTAAATCATCCTTGGGTCTAAGTGCTTGTAAATGAAGGGAAATAACTAATTTTGTCTTGTTGACTAACTGTGGAATCTAAAGTTCCTTAAACTTTTAATTATAGCCATGGGTGAGGAAAAAGTGGGATCCTGCAAACAATCACATTCTTCTCTCCATAAACCAAAAACCAGGCTATCATCACAAGGAAAGCTTAATGCAAATTCCATTGCATCATTTAGCTCATTTCACTCTGACCTTACATCCAGTCCAAAGAAAAAAAGGAGGCCTAGTGTCTTCCAGCATTATAGAGGTAAAGAGAGCAGAGATATCAGGCAAAATTTGCTTAATTTTGCTTACCCTGAAAATTACAAGATATCCACAATTAAATATCAGCTTCACTATCTGTCTGATGAAGGAGAGTGAGTAGAATCAATGATCTTTACATTCCTTACTGTTATGATGCTGTGTGGATCTGAAGTGTTAGAAGCCAAG
Source organism: Meriones unguiculatus (assembly GCF_030254825.1). Lineage (NCBI taxonomy): Eukaryota > Metazoa > Chordata > Mammalia > Rodentia > Muridae > Meriones > Meriones unguiculatus. The sequence continues at coordinate 122,724,146 of NC_083369.1, forward strand.
TTCCTTTGTTCTCCCTTTCTCACTCAGTCATCAACCCTGATTTCTATACATTAAGTAAAAGATGAATTGGCATTGACCACGTAGCTAATTTTACAGCAGTACACAGTGAGTGAAGTGAAAAGCATGCACTGCCATATGCCAGTAAGAAAATGAGCATCAGTAGGCCACTGCACTTCCCTATCCTCAGCTTTAGGGAAAGAGCAGTACAGTGACTCACTACACATACCTCTCTGCCCTTCATATATATTCACATATATACATATTATATGTTCATATATAATATTATACTCTGAAAAATATTATGTATATTCATATATATGATGTATAGCAGATATAGATATGAATGTCCTCCAAAATGTCAAGACAGCCAGGACTGGAAGAAATATAGAGCCTAAGAATAACTTCTCTCCTGACACTCCACCAAGGACCACATATGGATATAACCTAGAACCTTTGCTCGGATGAAGCCCGTGGTAGCTCAGTAACCAATTGGTTTCCCATAGTAAGGGGAACGGGAACTATTTCTGACAGGAACTCAATAGCAGGCTCTTTGACCTCCCCAAACTCCAAGGGAGGAGCAGTCCAGCTAGGCCACAGAGGAGGACTTTGCAGCCAGTCCTGAAGATACCTGATAAAATAGGGTCAGATGAAAGGGGAGGAGGTCCTCCACAATCAGTGGACTTGGAAAGGGGCAGGGAAGAGATGATGGAGGGAGGGTGGGATTGGGAGGGAATAAGGGAGCAGGATACAGCTGGGATACAGAGTTAATAAAATGTAACTAATAATAAAAAATAAAATTTAATTAAAAAAATAATAACTTCTCTCTTAACTGTGAAGGACATTCATTCAGAAAATAACGGTAGCCCAGTTAGACTGAGCATAAATAGAACATTAACATCCAACAAAACCAAGCATTCAAGGGGAAAATTCCAGGTGTATTTTACAATATCTCAAGCCCAATGTTTTCTGCAGATAGTAGCTTAGAAATACAAATTTTAATGCAATGCTCCAGTAGACTATGATTCTACTTTCTTATTTTTGAGCCTTTGAATTAGTTTAAACAGTTACCTTAAAGACACAAGACAATGGCTCTCAAGACCTTTGACTCCATGCTTTGTCACAGTTTTCTCAATGAATGATATTCTGCCTTTCTTCTCTCCCTGGATAGCCCATATCTTTAATAAAAACAACAATACTTTCTCCCAACTCCCATTTTCCGAGTGGGAACTGTCATTTCATCATGTCCTCCCATAGCTTTTTCTATTGTACCTCAATCAGAGCATGGGTTGTGTTTTGCTTACACTCCCTTTCATTGCCATAACCTTTAGTTTTTCATCAGTAAACTAATGTAAGGGTAGGACTCTGTTCTCCTTCGCCCCAGGTATGCCTCATAGGACCCAGTACAATATTGTAAACACTGTAGTCTTTGAATGTTTACAAAGTGTTTATGAGATCTTTGGCATTAGGTTATCCTCTCATTTGTTTATTGGGTTTCTGGCTTCTGGTACAAGGGAGATTATATTCAATAAACTCAAGGGTGTTAATAGGTATGATATTTTCAGGTTGACCCTCATACTCATCTATGATTAACCTTTCCCTAAAGGTTAAGATTTTTCTTCAACAGGAGACAACATTAGAATTAGAAAACAGAAGTTTGGGAAACGGTATGAATCTACAGCCAAGGAAGAGTTGGGATTCCTCTCAGTGGAATATGCAAATCTGACTCAGGGAGCCCATCTGCCACAACAAATAGGCAAAGCTTGTGACCCGTGCATGTCCTCGTGCTATCTTACATTATATACTCAAATGTAAAGACTAGAGGCTTCAAGAACCAGGACTTGTGTTATCACCGTGCAGTACATCTCTTTTAATTTAGCTGGGCTAAACACATAGAAAAATACACAATTCAGCCAGGGTCAGACTTAACCATGAGCATTACTGTTAAAATGATAGGAATTATTACTGACTAGACAGGATGTTATATAAACATGGCCTGGGCTTGATACTAAGCCCTAACTATAAAATATTAATTCCAAAAGGAGAAAAAAAAGGCCATTCTGTGAAAGGAAGACAGGGATTCTGTTAATATATAAATGGTGAAAAGGTAGCCTAATGAATTCATGTTACTATTTCTTCAAACCCACACAGGGCATTTTAAAGTGATGGACAATGGCTCATCGTCCCAACCATATGAGAGTTAAATAAGAGGATGTTGCTTTAGTACATCCAGAAACAGGCACATTTGCTTACCACTAGGACAGCAGCCTGTTAGAACAGCTATCAAGCCATCTTGGGTAATGTTATGATGAATCCTTAACACACTTATTAAAATGCATTGAATTAAAACAGAATTGATTTGTTCATGCCCTGGCTTCCTTTTAGATACAGAACTCCAATTAAAATCAATAGGTTTGAAGCTGGTAAGCACAGCACTAAATTATTAACACCAAAAGCTCTTTTAGAAAATCAACTGATTGAAAAAGTGGAATTTTACATAGTCTTACCTATTCATTCTTAATGAGAAAGTGGCTGCAGAATAATTCCTCTCTAACATTTTCTCCCTTAATCAAATCTATCCTTGGAATGAATTTAATCAAACAGTGTTGCCAAGGAGTTGCCCAAAGGAATCTTAGAACTCAGGAAAATGATCTCTTGGGTCATGCTGGCTTTAACATTCTATGATCGCAAGAAAATGATGCAGATGGCATGAGGACATCAATAACAAATGATTGTAATTGTGAAAAAACACTGCAAATGGAGTCAAGGGGAGAATATAGTAAACAAAAAAAGGAATGGTTTTCCAATATGACAAGCAATTCATTTTCATTTCCCCAAAGTAAAAATATACCGTTAGCGTATGTGTGTGGGGGGTTAAAATAATGTTTCTTGTTACTTTATGCTTTAAAAAAGATTTGAAACAACTCATTATTCAATAAGAACACAGTAATTAGACTCTGTAGGTCTTACATATGTATGTATATATGTAGATCTTTATAAATGCATCTATAATAACTATAGAAGAAGAGGACATAAATTTGAGGAGGATGTGAGGGGACAATGCAGGAGTTGGAGGGAAGGGATAAAGATACACTTTATTCATGTATGAAATTCCCCCTCCCAAAAAAACCCCAATATATTTTTTAAAAAATATACTCAGAAACCAAGAAAAATAAAATGGTTATGCCTGAAATTCTAGGATATGAACTATGACGACTGAGCTAAACAGTTAGCTGTGCATTCATCACTTCACACATGCTTTAAGGGAACACAGCGGGCTGGATTTCAGCATCCTTCCTAATGATGATTTTATTGTCGTCATTACCTTAGCACATGGATTGGCATTCATTATGAAAAAAATACTAGACATCTTCCCAAAGAAATGTAGCTAAGAAAACCCTTCTACTTTTTCTTTTAAATTAATCTCCTTTGAATCAAAATTTATTCAAAACTAACATCATCCCTCTCAAAATCTCCATCGGTGTCCCAGTTGTCATTAACATTTGGACATCAAATGTCCCTCTCTATAGGTACAGATCCAACAGTGTTTATCCCCATTAGGCTTGCTGGAATTATCAAAACATTTGCTAAAAGCCAAATATCAATCTTTGGATAGATTAAATATCAGAATGAAAGAGAAAATATCACTGAGTAATGAGTTACATAACGTTGAGCTAATTTTTATTTTAATAAATATTATAAGATAGAAGCTTTTTCTATGCTTTCTCTACAAATATGACTCATTTATACTAATGCAAATGCAAACCATTTTATCTTTTGAAACTTACAGTCCATTTCTAACAGGAACTCAATGACTGGCTCTTTGGTCTCCCCACCCTCGAAGGGAGGAGCAGTCCTGTTAGGCCACAGAGGAGGGCTTTGCAGTCAGTCCTGAAGATACCTGATAAAACAGGATCAGATGAATGGGGAGGAGGTTCGCCCCCATCAGTGGACTTGGAAAGGGGCACGGTGGAGATGAGGGAGGGAGGGACTGAGAGGGAATGAGGGATCTGGACACGGCTGGGATACAGAGTTAATAAAATGTAATGGATAAAAAAATAAAAAAAAAAACCTTACAGTCCTTGACTATTTAGCAAGCAATCCAAAGAAACTGTCACTCTCCAATTAGAATAAACAATAGCAAGTACCAATGTTTTATATACATAGAAACCAAAATTTCTCCGTTCCAAAATAACTGCCATACTGTCTATTTATGGATTTTGAAAAGTGGTAAGATTTTAGAGCAGACATGGGCCTTGAAAAGCACTTGCCCTTTGGAACTGGTAGTGGGTCTCTGGGTGGAAGGATGGTGTAGTGGGCAGTAACAAACAAGTAACTTCATCATTTGAACACAAATGATGAAGTCCCTCAATCAGTTCTTGTATTGCTGTCACCACCATAATCTTGATGGCTGATTCAAATTAATTACAATGCTTTCCAGCAGTGCCTACACAAAAAGATCTGCAATCTCCAATTTGTGCTGCATCCTAGCCTCTCACTTTAGACCACCCCTAGTCAGAAAGTGTGTTCGCTAAGGAAATCTCACTGTCTACCCCAAAAATGATTGAAGAAAAAAAAAACACTTAAAATACAATGGAAGAAGTCTCTTTGCTATTCTTTGCCTTAGGTAAATTCTTTGCCTAAGGTTCTTTTCCTTCTTTACAGCTAGTCTTAATGACAGCTCAGCTATCCACCAAGCACAGACTTCCGTGATCATTTTTTATAGCTTGGCCTAACTTATCCTTCCTTGGAATTTCCTATTAGGCTAGTATGGAACCACTGACAGTTTTTAGCAGATGAGGGAAAAATAAATAATTGTTGTATTTCAGGTAATTCCATCACGTCTGCACACAGTCTTGAGTCAAGTTACTGACAAAAGCCAGAATGGCATGATAAAAAGCAAGGATGATATCTGACACTTTCCGGGGCGGGGATAGGGCAGGAGGAGAAATGCTGATCGAGCCTCATGATTAACGAAATGTGGAGAGAACAAAAATCTGCAGCAGGTTATATATAATGCCTGCTAGTCTTGTTCATTTTGTGATTTGCCAATACGTGTTTTATGGCTGATGTCACCTCCCACACGAAATCAAGTGGTTAAATGGCTTTTTGGTAGAGCCTGATTATTTCACAGTTTATGATCTAATAATTTTAATGCATTTTTGAGTAAGCATTGTTCTCTTTACTGCTGACGAGGTACCTGAGATGTTAGTTGTAGGGGGAAGACACTTATTCAGTACAAGAAAAAAACAAATGTGATTATGTCTGACACTTAACACTTACTATTCAATTCCCTTCTCAAATAGATATAGCTGTTTAAATTAAAATACTAATAAAAGCAATTAGTGCTCTCTTCTGCCCTTGCTTTATTCTGCCCTCCAATACATTCCCTTTTTGTGTTAAAGTTGGGAAAATATTAAAATACATCTATAAAAAGCACATATGCTTAGACTTCATTATTATTATCAATCCAAAGTTTTATACACTTTTAGTGGCTAAAACTTATCTTTAAGAAGTGAAGAAAAATGTTTACATTAACTATAATCTGAGGTCTTAAGTTCAGCATTTTAATCATAGGACTATAAATAAATGAGTTTTCTTGAAAAAACAAAACTTTTCCAGTTTTCACACTATACACCTAACCCTAGAGAAAACAATATGAAACCCTTTCTTTCTCTAGATCAGCAATTCTTAGAGAGGTCAAAGTACTAAAGGTAGATAGATTTGGAAAATATTTTCTGGAAAGAGGCTTTGTGGGTCAGATGAAATCGGCAGTCTCCGGGCGTCATACTTTTAAAAACAATTCTCTAAAAGCATAAAAAAATTTGTGTTTTTCTTTCTTTAGTGGGCCTTGCGATTAGAGTTCTGTGTTAAAATGCTTCCCCAGTATGTTCTGCATTCCACTCCCAGCACAGTCATATTCACTATTATTATTAGTAGTAGTGGTAGTAGCGCTTTAGCTCCCAGGCCATATAAACAAGCGTTAGACAGAATTTGGTCCTTGATTATATTATGTTAATTGTTGCCATAAGGAACTATGTTAAACACACACACACAATCATAACTGCTTTCGAGTGCGAACAGAATTAGCCTTAGTCATGTGTCCTTCAAAGCAAAACAGGGACCTTTTCTGTTTCACAGTTCAGGTAACAAAGTCCTGCTTGAGAAAGTTCCACTGTAGGGTGAATGATAAATATTTTAAAAATACAAAAAGTCAAGGACTGGGGTATGGTTGGGCACCTACAAAGAGGAGACAGGGGAAATGTGAATGAGAGCTTGGGCTATAGTGGTAGACCTTGAGTAAACCCCCCCCAAAAAAAACAAATAGACAAACAAACAAACAACCCTAAAACAAATACTTAGACTTTCATAAATGTTTACCAAAAAGGAATGTAAAAATGTCATATTTCAAGCACATTTTCTTTGTCTAAACTGCAAGGCAAACATTGTAACCTTACCTCTTAGTAGAAAGCTGATTTCACAATCAAAAATTAATTGTACATTAATTGCCTTCACAGAAAATATATCAAATCTCATTCAAAATGTGTTTGAAATTAATATCCAGACTATTTAGTATATAAATACTTGTATTTATGCTCTTGATGTAAAAATAATAACTAACCCACATATGGGGCATCAGGCACATTTTCCCAGCACTCAGGAAGCTGAGGCAGGAGAATTGCTACAAATCTTAGGCCATCCTGAGCTATGTTTTAAGATACCATGACAAAACAAAATTATCTAAAGCAAAATAAAAGCAAACAAAACTCACTAGGAGTAAACAACAACAATGACAACACGCAGGTCCTGAGTCCTAATCAGTGTCTCCCAAAACCCATAGCTTAAGTGTCACTGGTGTAATATCTTCACATCCCAGCGGAAGAGTTACAGTAAACAGAATGCACTGCATACAAGAGAGTTCCCCAATAATAGGAACTCGCATGAATTCAGTGGCTGGCTCTTTGATCACCTCCCCCTGAGGGGGGAGTAGCCTTACCAGTCCACAGAAGAAGACAAAGAAACCAGTCCTTATGAGACCCGATAGACTAGGGTCAGATGGAAAGGGAGAAAGACTTCCCCTATCATTGGACTGGGGGAAGGGCATAGGAGAAGAAGAGGGAGGTAAGGTGGGATTGGGATGGGATGGGGGGCTATTGCTGGGATACAAAGTGAATAAACTGTAATTAATAAAAATTAAAAAAGAATGCACTACGTCCTTCATCTTCATTGGTAAGGGGAAAAAAATTAGTGCCCTCCTGGGGTTAAAAAATCCAATTCTCAAGCTTGGGAATACTTGATTATATTAACCAAGAATATTCTTTCACAATGAACTTCTCTTCAGCTAACAGAGCATTTCACAAAATCTAGGACTATGCCTTATCTAGCCAGAACCTCCCATGCCATTGTAATTGGATGTCAAACTTTCATAAAAAATGCACACCAGAGCAGATTAAAATGCTTCTTGTTATCCAGAGTAAGCAAGGCATGCAGGTAAGCAACAGGAGAGAGCTGTCTCTATCCCAAAACTCAAGCCAGCACCGAAACTTTTCTGTTTCTACAAAGGATGAAGTTATTTAAACCTTTAAAATTACTGCAGGTAAATGGTGGGACTTGGAAAGGATCATTCTGAGTGAGCTGTCCCAGAAGCAGAAAGACACACACGGTATATACTCACTCATATAGACATATAACATAGGATAAACCTACTAAAACCCTGAACATCTAAGGAAACTAATCAAGAGAGTGGACCCTGACTAAAAGGCTCAATCCCCATCCCGAAAGGCAAAGAGGATAGACATCAGAAGAAGAAGAAAACAGGAAACAACCTAGGAACCTGCCACAGAGGGCCTCTGAAAGGCTCTGCCCTACAGACTATCAAAGCAGACACTGAGACTTAAGGCCAACTGATGGACAACGTGCACGGAATCTTAAGTAAGAAGTGGGAAACAGTAAGATCTGGAGAGGACAGGAATATCTCTCAACAGAGAGAGCAACAGAACCAGAAAATTTGAAAACAGGGGTCTCCCCAGGGACTCATATTCCAACCAAGGAACATGCATGGAGATAACCTAGAACCCCTGCACAGCTGTAGTCCATGACAGCGTAGTATCCAAGTGGGTTCCATAGTAATGGGAAGAGGGACTGCCTCTGACATAATCTGATAGGCCTGTTCTTTGATCACCTCCCCCTGAGGGGAGAGCAGCCCTACCAGGCCACAGAAGATGACAATGCAGCCATTCCTGATGGGATCTGTTAGACTAAGATCAGAAGGAAGGAGAGGAGGACCTCCCCTATCAGTGGACTTGGGAGGTGCAAGCGAGAAAAAGGGGAAGGAGGGTAGGGTTAGGAGGGGAGGAGGGAGGGGCTTATGGGGGGATGCAAAGTGAATAAACTGTAATTAATAAAAAATAAAAAATATAAAAAAAGAAAATCTTAAAAAAATTTCGCAGATTTAAAGTCGGTAAGAGAAAACATACAATATTTAGTATCCGTTAAGTGTTCCTCAAAAAACAAACAAACAAGCAAACAAACTACAGTTTGAACTCTTTTCTCAGCCAAAATACAAATCCGTCATTAGGCAAACTTATTTCAAAGTAAATCAGAGATGCTCTTCAGCCTTTAAGTATTCCAAAGAACTGCTCTACTCCCTCCTCCAGAGAGACCTTAAATGCCAGAACCTATTGAAAATGTAGACATTATATTACTTTCAATTATTTGAAAGTGAGAACCATTCTTTTGCCATTCCTCCCCACAAAACTTCCATAAAACCCATGCTCTTCTGGCATTTTTCTTCCTTAAAAAAGTATGCCTTTAACTACACATGGGAAGAAGATCACCCAAAATGATTACAAGTGTCTAGAAAAAATTAATTAGATTGACATGCATACTTAAATAGAAAAGCAGCTAAAACCACCACCCGGTTGTCACCACTTATCACCCAATCATTCACAAACTTTCTCTCAACCATTAAAAAAAAAAAAAAAAAAAAAAAAAAAAACTCTTCACAGGAAACAGCAGTAATCTTCTGGCTTCTGGTATCAGAAAATGCTACCTTCACTAATCAGGGTTTCCAAAAAGGATGCCTTAACCTCGAAAGATAGATAACCTATAGCAATGAAGGTAATAGTTTTTTCACTTGGATACTGAGATGCCATGGGCTATATCTGAACTGGGGTTCTTGTTATATCCACGCATGGTCCTTGGTTGGAGATACAGTCTCAGAAAAGACCCCTGTGCCCAGACATTTTGGTTCTGTTGTTCTCCTTGTGGAGCTCCTGTCCTCTCCAGGACCATTAATGGATATAACCTAGAACCCCTGCTCAGATGTAGCCCATGGCAGCTCAATATCCAAGTGGGTTACCTAGTAAGGGTAACAGGAACTTTCTCTGACACGAACTCAATGGCTGGCTCTTTAACCTCCCTCAACCCCCTCGAGGGAAGAATAGGCCTGCCAGGCCACAGAGGAGGACATTGCAGCCAGTCCTAAAGTGACCTGATAAGCTATGATCAGATGGAAGGGGAGGAGGACCTCCCCTATCAGTGGACTTAGAGAGGGGCAGGGAGGAGATGAGGGAGGGAGGGTGTGATTGGGAGAGAATGAGGGAGGGGGCTACATAAATAAACTGTAACTAATATAAAAAAATAAAAATTTAATTTTAAAAAATAGGGTTTTTTTGCTTGTTATTACCAGAAACAACACTCTGAAAAGATGACCGTGGAGGTGTCACCTATTCTGAAGTCTCAAAACTGAGTCATTCTTAACTATTTGAGTTCCACATTTTCATTTTATGTACCCTTTGGGAAGCAGGGGACAGAGTAAAGAAAAATCTTCCAGGGACAGTCACCATTTTTCATAAAGAAAAAAAATAGTTGGAAGGAAAAAGCAGCTTCCTGGTATAAGATTTTGTTTATAACTGAGCCTGACTCCAACATATGGTTCCCTCTGTATGCTATAACCTTAGACTCCACAGTGTGAAGCATCTGTAATGCATTTACCTTCAGAATTAGCTTGTACAATGATAACGAGTTTCTGTTAACCACAAATCATTTGCATATGGCCCAGTAACTCGGATTTTGCTAACAGTTGAACAGATTCGTGTTTATCAAAGGCAGCTCCTTTGATCCAATGATTGTGTTTAAGACTGCTCTATGGGAGAAATTAAGCAGAATATTGGAAATCTTGATAAATGTAATCCTATGTAATGTTCAATTCTAATTCACTAAAACTTAACACTGGCATCGAATTTCATTAAAAGTCAATTCTCGTGATCTGTACATTTTATGGAACAGACTGCTTGAGCTCAATTTCTTTAAGACTCACAGGGGTTTAAATAACAAGAAAGCAAAATCAGAAAGACCCAGCCATGATTAATGTGTAGCTAACATCTGTTACAACCAAGTGCCTAGCATTATTTCACAGGTATGTATACACATATTTACCTTACAGTGGACATTCAAAATCACCGTTTCCATGCTCTAGATTTTTCAAATAACAGAAATATTTCCTAACCCCAGGAATGCCACAATTTCCCCATAAAGTTTATTCACTTTAATTATTTGCAGACCTTCTTAAAGGTCATTGTCAAGTCATACTTGTCTATTTTTTAATTTAGTGACAATGTCATCTTTTGTCCACTTTACTCTGAAAACCCATTGTTCTCCTGTTTTAAAACTAACAACAACTTGATACGATAATACGGAGATTTATTTTTAAATCAAGTGTTTTCAAATGCAAAATATATTTCCTCTACAATACCTTTGTAGGTACAAATATACATACATGTATAATCCATCCACCCATATATTAATCATTTTCACCAACACAAACTTAACAATCTTTACTCTAGTTAACGGATGTTCACTGAAGCATGGGGCGTAGGATAAACACAGATTTTTTTGCGTCTTAAATAATTGTATTCTCTAAAAGAAAAACAGGTCATCTGGTGACCATATAGGTTTATTCTAATGTCGAATAAACAGATCAAAACATTTTAAGAGAATTCCTGTATGTGCTATTTTGGATATCATTATTGGTGGCCAATTTTTATTTCTGAAGGATGGATTTTTTGATGTTTTTGCTACCTGCGTTCATTTTAGAAAATGAAAAATGCTCTAACTCAAGACCAGTACCTAAGTGTATAATCAAGTTTTTTCACATCGTGTGGAGTTGCCAAACACATTAAATATTTGCTTTTCTTATTTTCAGTTCTAATCCTTTGTTTGAACTTGACTCTGGGTTTTCCTACATGGTACTTGTTGGCAATTGCTAACATACTAACTTGACAGGTATGGGCAATGAGTTACGAAGCAGAAAGGCCATTTTGGAAGTGGTCTGATATTTCCTTAATGATTCGGAATTAACTTCTTCTACCTTCCAGAAATTTACATATGTAATCACAAGTTGGCACAATTATGAATAAACACTTTTTTTTTCTAATAGCAGCCTGGATGTATTAGCTTCAGTTTGTTTGGTTGAGGCACTACATGTGGGTGGTACGGTGTCCAATAGCAAGCCGGGGGAGGATTGTGAGTAGTGAAAACTGATGCTGTTTACGAAAATTTCAAAAGGTCTTAAAAAATCTCCAAGTTAGGGGGAGATATTGACATTTACGATAATGGCATTCTACCTCTTTTTAAGTGGATTTCATGTTCTCAATAAGTGCTTTCAAGCTTCACAAGTAAGAGAATTTGCTGAGCTGTTAACTGCAAAAAACACAGAACCGCTCTCAGCATGGTATCAGAATTCCACAGAAAGCTTCTATTTGCAAGAATTTCTCACCTAAGAAATCTTAGCCAGGATGAGAAAGCACTGTAGCATGGCATCATTGAAGCCAATTAAGTTAATACCAGGCTAATTAAAAATGTCACTAAGTAAAAACTTCCCCAGAAGGGATTTAAATATACAATAATATAACAAGTTATATTATTAAGTTATAAATTGAAAAATAAAAACAGAAGTTCTTAACTTACAGCATGCCTGAGTCAATGAGGAATAAAAAACAATGGATATATTTTAAGATGCAAACATACCTCAATGATGTAGGGTTGGTGAAGATCTTTTCCCAGTCTGTAGGCTGTCTTTTTGTTCTGCTGACAGTGTCCTTGGCTTTACAGAAGCTTTTCAGTTTCATGAGGTCCCATTTATTGATTGTTGATCTTAGAGCCTGTGCTGTTGGTGTTCTGTTCAGGAAGTTGTCTCCTGTGGCCATGAGTTCAAGGCTTTTCCCCAATTTTTATTCTAACAGGTTTAGTGTGTCTCATTTTATGTTGAGGTCTTTGATCCACTTAGACTTTAACTTTATGCAGGGTGATAAACATCATTTGTTGAAGATGCTGTCCTTTTTCCATTTTTTGGTTTTGGTTTCTTTGTCAAAACAAAAGTTTCCATAGGTATGTGGGCTTATTTCTCGGTCTTGTATTCAATTACATTGATCCACCATTGTATTCCTGTGCCAGTACCTTGCAGTTTTTACTGTTATTCTATAGTACAGCTTGAGATAAGGGATGGAGATAACTCCCAAAGATCTTTTATTGTACAGGATTGTTTTAGCGATTCTGTGTTTTTTGTTTTTCCATAAGAAACTGAGAATTGTTCCTTCAAGGTCTGTAAAGAATTGTTTTGGTATTTTTGATGGGAACTACATTGAATCTATAGATTGCTTTTGGTAGGATGGCCATTTTCATTATGTTAATATTATCAATCCATGAGCAGGGGATGTCTTTCCATCTTCTGATATCTTCTTCAATTTTTTTAATTCAGACAGTTGCAGTTTTTTTCATGCAGGCCTTTCACTTGCTTGGTACCCCAAGGTACTTTTTTTACTTTATTTGTAGCTATTGTGAAGGGTATTGTTCGCCTAATTTTTTTCTCAGCCTGTTTTTCTTTTGTACACAGGAGGGCTTCAGATTTTTTTTTTTTAGTTAGTTTTGTATCCAGCCACTTTGCTGAAGATGATTATCAGACAGAGGGCTACTATCCAGAATATATAAAGAACTAAAGAGTTAAACAACAACAAACCATGTAATCTAATTTAAAAACAGGGAACAGAGCTAAACAGAGAATTATCAACAGAGGAATATTGAATGGCAGAGAAACACTTAAATACTCAAAGTCTTTAGTCATTTGGGAAAGGCAAATCAAAATGACCCTGAGGTTTCACCTCACACCCATCAGAAAAGCTAATATCAGAAACTCAAGCGATGATTCATGCCGGAGAGTTTATGGACAAAGGGGAACGCGCCTTCATTGCTGGTGGAAATGTAACCTTGTACAACGACTTTGGAAATAAATCTGGCACTTTCCCAGAAAACTAGGAATAGTGCTACCTTAAGATCCAGCTATACCATTCTTATGCATATATCCAAAAGATGCCCCACCATTCAATAAGGACATTTGCTCAACTATGTTTATTTATAGCAGCCTTATTTGTAATAGCCAGAATCTGAAAAAAAAATTGATGTCTCTCAACAGAGGAATGGATACAGAAAATGTGGTACATTTACACAATGGAATATGTCTCAGCAACTGAAAACAAGGAAATCATGAAATTTGTAGGCAAATAGTGGGATCTAGAAAAGATAATCATGAGTGAGGTAACCCAGAAGCAGAAAGACACATGGTATATACTCACTTATAAGTGGATATTAGCCACAAAATATAGAATAAATATACTAAAATCTATAGTCCTAAAGAAGCTAAACAACAAGGAACACCCTAGGGAAGATGCTTAATCCTCACTCAAAAGGACAAATAGGATAGACATCGGAAGTAGAGAAGACAAGGAACAAGAAAGGAGCCTTTCACAGAGGGCCTCCGAAAGACTCTACACACCAGGGTATCGAAGGAGATACTGAGACTCATAGCCAAACTTTTGAAAGAGTGCAGAGAATCTTATGGAAGAAGGAGATAGAAAGACCTGGAGGGGACAGGAAGTCCACAAGAACAACAGTGACAAAAATACCTGGGCCCAGGGGGTCCTGCAGAGACTGAAACTCCATCCAAGGACCTTGCATGGAGAAGACCTTAGAACCCCTGTTCAGAGGAAGTCCACCGGCTGCTCAATTTCCCTAGTAAGGGGTACATGGGCTGTCTCTCACATGAACTCAGTGGCTGGCTCTTTGATAAATTCCCCCTGGAGGGGTTCAGACTTTCTAGGCCACAGAGGAAGATGATGCAGCCAGCCCTGATGAGACTTGATAGGCTAGAGTCAGATAGAAGGGGAGGAGGTCCTCCTTTATCAAGGGACTAGGGAAAGGGCCTATGGGGGAGAAGAAGGAGAGTTGGTGGGGCTGGGAGGAGATGAGGGGTGGTTGCAGAAGGGATACAAAGTGAATAAAATGTAATAAAAAATAAGTTAAATTAAATTTAAAAAACATACCTGTCTGAAGGAAACAAATCATGGATAAAGAGTGAGGTTGTTTTGTTTTTTAAGCTATGGCACTGGGACACAATGTTCACATCCTTGGAGGGTAACTGGAAATCTTGTTATTTTCATCTCTCACACATTTCACATGTTTACCTTCTGTTAGTTCCCTCCCAGTTTCCATTTTCTCTCCTGAACAAACTGGCTGCTAATTGCTCCTACTTGGCTGTGTGAACCACTTCAAATTTGGCCATGTGCCGATTCTCTTCAAAACTCAGCTGTATCTCTGATTCTTGACCCTCTCAACATGCTTCTCTAATTTCCACATTCAATTAGTCACCAAGGTCTGTAAATACCTTGAGTGGTGCTCAAAAGAGTCTCCAAACCTACAGAGTAGCTGTGAACTTATTAGACATGCAAATTCCCAGACTCCACCTCAGACATCCAGAATCAGAAATTGAATGGATGGGAACAGTCTTGGCTGTTTAAACAAAAACAAAACAGCAACAACAAAATGAAACCAGGACAGATCAACAAAACAGAAATTAAACAACTCTAATACAGGTCATGGAACAAATGGACCTAACAGACATCTACAGAACCTTTCACCCAAACACAAAAGAATTCACCTTCTTCTCAGTATCACATGGAACCTTCTCAAAAATAGACCACATAGTTGGTCACAAAGCAAGCCTCAACAGATACAAGAAGATTGAAATAATCCCTTGTATCCTCTCTGATCACCATGAACTAAAGCTGGATCTCAACAACAACAGAAATAGCAAAAAGCCTACACACACATGGAAACTGAACAACTTGCTACTCAATGACAACTAGGTCAGGGAAAAAAGAAAGAAATTAAAGACTTCCTAGGACTCAATGAAAATGAAGTCACAACATACCAAAATTATGGGACACTATGAAAGCAGTGCTTAGAGGAAAGTTCATAGCACTAGTGACTTCCGAGGGCTTCTAAAAGATTCTACCCAGCAGGGTATTAAAGCAGATGCTGAGACTCATAACCAAACTTTGGGCAGAGTGCAGGGAATCTTTTGAAAGGAGATAGTAATACCTGGAGATGATAGGATCTCCACAAGGTGAACAACATAAACAAAAAATCCGAGCACAGGGGTCTTTTCTGAGACTGATACTCCAACCAAGGACCATTAACGAATATAACCTAGAACCTCTATTAAGATGTAGCCCATGGCAGTTTAGTGTCCAAGTGGCTTACATAGTGATGGGAAGAGGGACTGCCTCTGACATAAACTGATTGGCCTGCTCTTTGATCACCTCCTTCTGAGGGGGGAGCAGCCTTAGCAGGCCACAGAAGAAGACAATGCAGCAATTCCTGATGTGTTCTGATAGACTAAGATCAGAATGAAGGAGAGGAGGACTTCCCCTATCAGTGGACATGGGGAGGAGCATGCATGCAGAAAGGGGAGGTAGGGTGGGATCGGGAGGGGAGGAGGGAGGGGCTTATGGGGGGATACAAAATGAATAAAGTGTAATAAATAATAATAATAAAAAAAAAAGATGTAGCCCATGGCAGCTCAGTATCCAAATGGGTTACCTAGTAAGGGGAACAGGGACTGTCTTTGACATAAACTCAGTGGCTGGCTCTTTGATCACCTCTCCCTGAGAAGGGAATAGCCTTGTTTAGCCACAGAGGTGGACAATGCAGCCAGTCCTGATGAGACCTGATAAGTTAGGGTCAGATGGAAGGGGGGGAGGACCTCCTCTATCAGTGGACTTGGAAAGGGGGATGGGAGGAGATGAGGGAGGAAGGATGGGATTGGGAGGGAATGGTAGAGGGGGGTGACAGCTAGGATACAAAGTGAATAAACTGTAATTAATATAAAAAAATTTAATAAAGAAGAAAAATTCAAAACATCTCATACAAGCAACTTAATGGCTCACCTGAAATCCCTAGGAAAAAAAGAAGCAGACACTACCAAGAGGAGTAGATGGCTGAAAATAATCAAATTCAGGGCTGAAATCAATAAATTAGAAACAAATAAAATAACTAAAAGAACAAAAAAATTAACCAAGAGCTGGTTCTTTGAGAAAATCAACAACATAAAGAAACCCTTAGCCAAACTAGCTAAAAGGCAGAGAAACACTATCCAAATCAACAAAATCAGAAATGGAAAGGGGGGCATAACCACAGACAGTGAGGAAATCCAAACAATATTAGGTCTTACTTCAAAAGCATATATGCATGCATGCCACTCCCCAAGTCCACTGATAGGGGAGGTTCTCCTCTCCTTTCTGATCTTAGTCCATCAATTCACATCAAAAGTGGCTGCATTGTCCTCTACTATGGCCTGGTAAGGCTGCTCCCCCCCCAGGGGGAGGTGATCAAAGAGCAGGCCAGTCAGATTATGTCAGAGGCAGTCCCTCTTCACATTACTATGTAACCCACTTGGAGACTGAGCTGCCATGGGCTACATCAGTGCAGGGGTTCTAGGTTATCTCCATGAATAGTCCTTGGTTGGAGTATGAGTCTCTGGGAAGTTCCCTGTGTTCAAATTTTCCTGTTCTGTTGCTCTCTTTGTGGAGGCCCTGTCCTCTCCGGCTCTTACTATTTCCCAGTTCTTACATAAAATTCCACTCACTCTGCCCAACAGTTGCCCATCAAGCTCAGCATCTGCTTTGATAGTCTGTAGGGCAGAGGCTTTCAGAGGCCCTCTGTGGTAGGTTCCTAGGTTGTTTCCTGTTTTCTTCTTCTTCTGATGTCCATCCTCTTTGCCTTTCAGGATGGGGATTGACCGTTTTAGGTAGGGTCCTCTTTCTTGCTTAGTTTCTTTAAATGCACATATTTTAGTGGGTTTGTCCTATGTTGTATGTCTATATGAGTGAGTATATACCATGTGTGTCTTTTTGCTTCTGGGACAACTCACTCAGGATGATCCTTTCCAGGTCCCACCATTTACCTGCAAATTTCATGATTTCCTTATTTTTCATTGCTGAGTAATATTCCATTGTATAGATGTACCACAGTTTCTGCATCCATTCTTCAGTTGAGGGGCATCTGGGTTGTTTCCAGCTTCTGGCTATTACAAATAAAGCTGCTACAAACATGGTTGAGCAAATGTCCTTTTTGTGTACTTGAGCCTCTTTTGGATATATGCCCAGGAGTGGTATGGCTGGATCTTGAGGAAGCGCTATTCCTACTTGTCTGAGAAAGCGTCAGATTGATTTCCAGAGTGGTTGTACAAGTTTACATTCTCACCTGCAGTGGAGAAGGGTTCCCCTTTCTCCACAACCTCTCCAGCATGGAGGGGAGGAGGGTGGGGCTTATGGGGGGGATGCAGAATGAATAAAGTGTAATTGATGAAAAATTAAAAAAAAAAAAAGATAATTTAAGAACCTTAAATGACTTTCAAAAGTGGAGGAAAACATGGAGTTAGTCAATTTACATGGAGCACGTCTCTCCCCTGGGGGCAATGGTCTCCTGAACCTACTCAGACCTTGGACACCACCACTGCTAGTTCTAGAACTGATGCAGGATGTTCCAACGAGGGGGTTAAGGCTTCTCATAATATTTCCTATTAGTCCACACCTGTTTGTTTATAACCCCCATTTTTATTCATTGTTAGCCAGATAGAGCCAAGTAATTGTGGTAATGATACTTGCTTTTTTGCCCAATGCCAGAATGCTAGTGAATTTAGGTATGCCCTGGTTACTCGCATGCCTCGCTGGGTGCCTGTGCCCGTTGATTCCCCTCACGCTATGACTCTCTTCAGACAGAAAAGGGATCTTGGAATTACAGCCGCCATTGTTACTGCCATCTCATTGGTGGCTGTTGGAGCTACCACAGCGGCATTAGCCATGAGTCATACTATGCAGACTGCTCAGACCCTAAATAATCTTTTAGCCAGTGTAGCTCATGCTTTAGATGTACAAAAAGGAATTAATACCCAACTAAAAGGAGACTTGATGGTGTTCAATCAGAGGATTGACCTCGTGCAGGAGCAAATTGATACCCAATGGCAAATCACTCAACTTGGCTGTCAATGGAAGTATGCTGGACTTTGTGTCACTAGCATACAATATGAGAATTTTCCTGTGCTGCAAATCTGTCTAAACAATTGTCCAGCTATATTATAGGTAATTGGACTGAAGAATTCGATACTATGATGGAGCAGCTGAGAGCGGCCATTGTCACGGTAAATTCTACCAGAGTGGACGCAGGACTAGCCACAGGATTATCATCATGGATTGCTGCAGCCATGAATCATCTGAAGGAATGGGTGGGCATGGGAGCGTTAGCAGGCCTTCTGGTGTTGGTCTCCTTGGTTTGCCTGTGGTGTATATGCAAGATTAGAGTCTCACAACAGCATAATGCAGCCATGACCATTCAGGCCTTTACAACCATTGAAGCAGGACAGTCTCCCCAAGCATGGGAGCTAAAATGTTACGCTCAGGATGCGAAGCTAAGCACTGCACTCAGGGTCAGCCACTTTCGACCCAGAGAAGAGCATGTCTGATTGCATGCGGGTTGATGCCCCAGGTCCCGCCTCTGAGAAAAAGGTATCGGTCGGGTCTGATGCTCTTTGGGTGGATGACACCTAAATGAACATCAGTACAAAGTCCCAATTTATTTCTAATATCAGAGATCAGACCTCTACTCTTGCCTGATGCGTCTAAAACAAAAAGGGGGAACTGTAGAGAGCTGCGTAATGCCGCGCCTTAAAGATGGAGCTGGTTTCCGCCTTCCACCTTCCCGATGGTGAGTGCTCTCTGTCACAAACAACTCCATATTTGGCTAAGGCTGAAGATCTGGCTTGCTTCCGTGTATGTGGACCTATCTGCATTGCCCACGAGGCACGCTGGGGTTGGCTACCCAGAGGCTATTTAAGCTGTGGGCTGGCTTTCCCCAGGGTCAGAAGATTGTTCAAGGTTCCTGAATAAACTGCACTGAGAAGAACAAAAAAAAATAAAAGATCAGAAAGAAGGAGAGCTGGACCTCCCCTATCAGTGGACTTGGGGAGAGGCTTGCATGCAGAAAGGGGGGGGGAGGGTGGGACCGGATGGGGAGAAGGGAAGGGCTTATGGGGGGATACAAAAGGAATAAAGTGTAATTAATAAAAGTTAAATAAAAAAATTAAAAAAAGCATATATGCCACAAAATTTGAAAATCTAAGTGAAATGGATAATTTTCTTGCTTGATTCCACTTACCAAAGCTGAATCAAGACCAGGTAAATTAATTAAATAGTCCTATATCCCCTAAGGAAATAGAAGCTGCCATCAAAGTTCTCCCTTCCAAAAAAAAAAAAACCAAAAAAAAAACAAAACAAAACAAAACAAAAACAAACAAACAAAAAAACCAAAAAGCCCAGAACCAGATGGTTTCAGTGTAGAATTCCACTAGACCTTCAAAGAAGAGCTAACATCAATACTTTCCAAACTATTCCACAAAATAGAAACAGAAGGAACATTACCAAACTCATTCCATGAAGCCACAGTCACCTTGATACCTAAATCTCACAAAGACCCAATAAAGAAAGAAAATTTCAAGCCAATCTCCTTTGTGAACATTGATGCAAAAATACTCAACAAAATACTCACAAACAGAATCCAAAGAACATATAAAAGATATCATCCACTATGACCAAGCAGGCTTCATCCCAGGTATGTAGGGGTGGTTCAATAAACGAAAATCCATCAATGTAATCCACCATATAAACAAACTGACAGGAAAAAAAAAACACATTATAATCTCCTTAGATGCTACAAAAGCATTTGCTAAAATCCAACATTCATTTATCTTTAAAGTCCTGGAGAGATCAGGGCTACAAGGCACTTAGTGAAATATAGTAAAAGCAATATACAGCAAACCTATAGCCAACATAAAACTAAATGGAGAGAAACTTAAAGCAATCCCACTGAAATAAGGGAGAAGGAAAGGTTACCCACTATCTCCATATCCTTTCAGCATAGATCTTGAAGTCTTTGCTACAGCAATAAGACAATTAAAGCAGATCAAGGGGATTCAGGTTGGAAAGGAAGAAGTCGAAGTATCACTATTTGCAGATGATATGATAGTATACCTGAGTGACCTCAAAATTCTACCATGGAACTCCAGTAGCTGATAAACACCTTAAGCAAAGTAGCTGGATACAAAATTAACTCAAAAAAATCGGTAGCTGTTCTATATACAACAGACAAATGGGATGAGAAAGAAATTAGAGAAACAGCACCCTTCACAATAGCCACGAAGGACAAAAAGTACCTTGGTGTAACTTTAACCAAGAAAGGAAAGATTTTTATGAAAAAAAAAAACTTCATGTCTCTGAAGAAAGAAATTGAAGAAGACATCAGAAGATGGAAAGATCTCCCATGATCATGGCTTGGAGAGATTAACATAGTAAAAATGGCCATCTTACCAAAAGCAATGTACAGATTCCAAGCAATTACCATCAAATTACCAACACGATTCTTTACAAATCTGGAAAGAAAAATTATCAACTTCATATGGAATAACAAGAAACACAGAATTGCTAAAACAATCCTCCACAATAAAAGATCTTCTGGAGGTATCTCCATCCCTGATATCAAGCGGTACTATAGAGCAACAATACTATAAACTGCATGGTACTGACATAGAAACCGACTGGTAGGTCAATGGAATCGAATAGAAGACCCTGAAATAAATCCACAAACTTACGGACACCTGATTTTTGACAAAGATGCCAAAACCATACAATGGAAAAAAGATAGCATCTTTAACAAACGGTGCTGTCTAACCGGATATCTACATGTATGAAAATGCAGATAGATCCATACTCATCACCCTGCACAAAACTAAAATCCAAGTGGATCAAAGACCTCAATATAAAACCAGAAAGAAGAAAAAGTGGGAAAGAGCCTTGTACTCATTGACACAGGAGACAACTTCCTGAATGGAACACCAACAGCACAGGCTCTAAGAGCAACAATCATAGAAGACCTAGAGGGGACAGGAGCTCTACAAGGAGAGCAACAGAACCAAAAATCTGGGCCCAGGGGTCTTTTCTGAGACTGATACTCCAAACAAGGACCTTGAATGGAGATAACCTAGAAACCCTACACAAATGTAGCCCATGGCAGCTCAGTCTCCAAATAGGATCCCTAGGAAAAGGAACAGCAACTGTCTGTGACATGAACTCAGAGGCTGGCTCTTTGATCACCTCCTCCTAGAGTTGGGGGCAGCCTTACCAGGCCACAGAGGAAGACAGTGCAGAGGGTCCTGATGAGACCTGATAGGCTACTGTGAGATGGAAGGGGAGGAGGTCTTCTCCTATCAGTGGACTGGGGATGGTGCATGGCGGGAAAAAAGTGAGGGAGGGTGGGATTTTTAAGGGACAAGGGGGAGGTGGTGTTACAGCTGGGATACAAAGTCAATAAATTGTAATAAAAATATTTATAATTTGAAAAAAAAACGGTGGTTTCTTAGCAGGCTGGAGTTTGACATTTATTGTTCTAGATTGAAGGTTCTCAACTTGTGGGGTGCAACCCTTCTGGGTCACCTGAAACCATTGGAAAACACAGATATTTGCATTAAAATTCATAACAGTAACAAACTTACAGTTATAAAGTAGCACAAAGTAGCTTTATGGTTGGAGGTCACCACTGTATAAAACTGTATAAAAGTTTCACAGCATTAGGAAGGTTGAAAACCACCAGCATGTTTTTTTTTGTTGTTGTTGTCTGTTTGTTTGTTTGTTTTGTTTTGTTTTTTAATTTTAACTGAGTTTCCAAAGAAACAGTTGTCTTGCTAAATAACTTCTGGTAACAGACTGCAGATAATGCAAGTAGATAAGTATCTTAGTCTGGCATTCAAGGCCTTTTCCACTGTGTCCAAAGAGCTCATTCTAATTAGTATCTACCTCAAATCTCCGGTACATGCATTTCTTCTCTCATGAACTTTTTTTTTTTAATATGAATGACAGTATCTTAATGTATCGTCTCTGGAATGCTTTTCTATCAGAGTCTATCTCATTTAAGATTCATTGATTTTGATCTGCGCTGTAGCATTTCTCAATATTTAGATAGTCACTGATTCTAGTTTTTAAACTTCTGAATCTGGTAGAGAACCTCATGTATGTTTACTGTCTCAAAGATGAGCACAAAGTCCTATTCCCCAATCAAAATAAGCTTTGGAAACAACTGCTAACTCCTTTCTACCTGAAGTTAGAACCAGTTATTTCTTGAAGAGTGAGAACATAAAAACATTAAACCCAGGGTAGCCCAGCCCAGCATGTGAAAGTCCGACATATTACTATTTACTGGGTGGCACACAGAAATGCTCTGAGCTAATTTCAAACAATTTGGATGAAAACTGGAAAAGTAAATCGGACTGAGTTAATGAGTTTGCTTCCCCACGGGGTCAGCAGCATTTAAAAGCATCCATTTGAAAATTGTTTCTTTCCCCAGGGATGCTAGACACTCTGACTATAGTTTCTTTAAGCACAAGAGGTCAAAGTTCTCTTTTCTATCGCCATACTTAGTAGCATGTGTGCATTATTTCCTGGTTGGTTTCTTTTGTGCTTCTGTTTAAAGTTAAGACAGGCAGCAGGAAACTGAGACTGAGGTATCCAAAACCTTTACCGGCTCTGATGGGCAGAGGTCTGGAAAGAAATTCTCATTTGATAATTTCTATTGGCTCAGCTTCTCCCAGGTTCCTTGCATTAATAACACACACCCCACCTGATTATCTATGTTGCTCACCACTCCTCCATCACCTGTTGCTCTGTTTTTCAAACTCCGCTGCATCAAATATCTAAGCCTGGAATAATACACGCTGTAAAGTGATATGCCCCAAATTCATTGGTTTAATAGAAATCTGGGGGAGGGGATTTTTTTTTAAATGCTGGAACAGAATGGCTTAAAATGCATTTTCAAAGAAAACTCTGGATGCTTCTAGATGTCCTTGAAGCATTTCCACCACCTGCCAAAAATTCATTCCTTGGATTATGCACTACTGAATCTGGTAGAGTAATTCACCAGCATACTTAGAAATGTCTGAACATATCTAATGGGGTATACATTTCAAATCCCCTGAAACTTCATTAAGTTGATACTAGGTAGCTGTTCCTATCATCCAAATCAACTGTTTTTCTTTGACTAGGCAAATTGTTTTTTAATAAACAAAATTTTTAAGTGATCGTGGTTGATTTCAAGCTCCCTGGCTTCAGTGGTTTGAATTTTAAGTCACGAAGGTCTTGTACGTTTTCCCCAACTTAACAGGTTATGAGTAGGAAGGGAACATACCACCACTGTGCAATCACAGTTACAAGGAGCACAGAGAAAGGCTTGAGAAATTATTTTCTTTTGTTTTGCTTTGTTTCTATAAACATTGTCTATGATAAAAGTACAAGGACATGGTACCTCGGTTTCTCAACAAGACATTAGGAAAGTGACTTGATCAAATAGGTGGATATTGAGCACTCAAAGTTCAATCAGAGGCTGGGAGTATAGCTCCATGACAGAACCCTAGCCTAGCAATTATGGGGCACTACAACTGAGGATGACTGGGTGTTGGCATAATGTTCTTTTAAAATGTATATGCCTTACCCTTGTTAATTCAAATGCTGATTTCCCCACCCCCAACTCTCTGGTTTCAATCTGGATATTGCATTGTGATACTCACTATAAGCATCCTGTCTCAACTCTTCTGTAAACAGGACACAAATAAAGCAACTAGATACAATGTTGTGCAATGGGAGGAGCCAGAGGACAGGAAAGAGGGGAGGAGCTAGAGAACAGGAAGGGGTGAGAAGGAGGAGGAGCTGAGGAGAGGAGAGCACAAGTAGAGCAGAGCGGGAGGAAAGAGCTTGGAGGACTTGGAGCATGAACCAGACCTAAGATTTCACAAAAAGCAAGTATAATGTGGGAAATCTAAATGTTAGGAAACTGAGGGCTTGGAGGCTTAGGAGGGAGTAAATATTGCCCAGCATTGTGTTCTAGGTTAACTAAAAACCCAGTCTCTGTGTGGTGATTTGGTTTTACAGCTGCTGAGGATTAACAGCAGCGTTACCAGAAGTTAAAACAATAGTAAATATCAATAACTCTCTACAACAACTGGGGATGCCAGAAGAGAATGAGAAGGAGAGGGAGAGAGAGAGAAGAATATTTTCGGATCTTTCATCTTTTATTTAAGATGTCTCCAGTTTTGTTTTGTTTGGTTTTCTCTAAGGCTCAGGAAGTATGAACCACAATTGTGTTCTAATTTTGCGAGAGTATCCAAAAGGCTGCCATTCTAATGTCTAATCTGATGTTTGGGGATATGAATCATTTAAATTCATGATCTTATGATAAATGAAGGAGAAGAAAAGCCAGTAGACTGCTGTCAGGGGACTGCTGGAATGAGTCCAGAACAGGATAAGGGGAGTTCTTGGCAGCACCCTGCAGCTCTCCCTGTCCCCAGTAGGGGTATGTTAGTGAGGTGTTAGGAAGAGGCAGGCAGGAATAAAGGACAGGACTTGCTGTGGAAATAAGCCTCCCCATTTTTCTGAACATGCTTATTAGGTGATTTGCCTGTTTATGATGAAGTTTAGGGGAAGGTAAATAAGGAGGACCATGAATAAAGTCAGCTTGGGTTATCCTGACAGCCTTCTTATTTTTAAATTCCATTTTGAAGGCATTTTTTTTGACAATTACTCTTATTTCCTAAGAGTTTTGAAGGGAATTAGTTATTATCTTAAATATCTGATTTCGATAAACATTAATTTTGATATATAACCCCTATCACACAATACCATATTTAAAGCAGCACATGACCAAGTGGGAAATATATCTAACACATGATTAACATTTTAGATGTATTTTGTTGATTTTTTTTTTCTTTTTTTAATGAAGAGGCAATGTGGCTCAATGCTAGAGTACTTGTTTGCCATATGGAAGGTCTCGGTGTCTAGCACTGTCACTACAAAAACTAAATGAATAAATATATAATAAAATTACTTACTTCATGGCATTCCTCCAAAGACATTGCTTTATCTGTACATGTGGTGGAAAGTCTTTGAGTCTTCACTATGAGAAAAGAAAAGGAGTTTGTTGTATCACACCTATTAATGATGGTGGTTTTCATTCTCCTAATTCCACTTTCTAGCAATAAATAAAATCAGTTATATCACCACTCTTTCAGAAGATACAACTCAATCAAAAAGTAGTATCAGGATGTCTGAAATTCTACTATACTATTTCCATTTAGCCAAGACACAAGTCCCTGTAAAATATGACCATTAACACAGGCAGAAGAGATGCTTCAGTGATTAAGAACACTTGCTACTCTTTCTGGGGACTCAGGTTTGGTTCCCAGAACCCATATGGAAGCTTTGCCACCAGCTTTAACTCCAGGGGATCTGCCATCAATGGGGGCAACAAGAACACATATGGTATACACACATATATGCAGGCAGACATTCATATGCACACACACATATATTCTAAAAAATATTGATATGAATGAAAGTATCAGAATCCAAATCGAGAGCTGGGATAAAGAAATAAAGGAACCTCAAAAAGGGGTTCTAGGTTATATCCATGCATTGTCCTTGGTTGGAGAAATAGTCTCAAAAAAGACCCCTGTGGCCTGATACATTTGGTCCTTGTGGAGCCCCTGTCCTCTCCAGGTCATACTAAATCTCCCTTCTTTCTTATGATTCCCTGAACTCTGTCCAAGGATTGGTCATGAGTCTCAGCATCAGCTTTGATATAGTGCTAAGTAGAATCTTCCAGAGGCCCTCTATGGTAGGCTCCTGTCCTGTTACTTGTTTTCTCCTACTTCCAATGTCCACGCCATTTGTCTTTCTAAGTGAGGATTGATCATCTTACCCTGGGTCCTCTTTCTTGTTTATCTTCTTTAGGTGTACAGGTTTTAGTATGTTTATCTTATCTTGTAGGTCTAGTACCCACTTATAAGTGAGTATATACCATGTGTGTCTTTCTCTTTCTGGGATACCTCACTCAGGATGATCTTTTCTAGATCCCACCATTTGCCTGCAAAGTTCATGATTTCCTGGTTTTTAATTGCTGAGTAGTATTCCATTGTGTAAAAGTACCACAATTTCTGTATCCATTCCTCAACTGAGGGACATCTGGGTTGTTTCCAGGTTCTTACTATTATGAAAAGCTGCTATGAACATGGTTGAACAAATGTCCTTGTTGTGTACTTGAGCATCTTTTGGATATTTGCCTCGGAGTGGTATGTAGCCCATGGCAGCTCAGTATCCAAATGGGTTCCCTAGTAAGGGTAACAGGGACTGTCTCTGACATGAAGTCAGTGGCTAGCTCTTTGACACCCCCCCACACACACACAAGGAAGGAGCAGCCTTGCCTGACCACAGAGGAGGACATTGCAGTCAGTCTTGAAGAGACCTGATAAGCTAGGGTCATATGGAAGGGGAGGAGGACCTCCCCTATCAGTGGACTTAGAGAGGGCCAGGGAGGAGATGATGGAGGGAGGGTGGGATTGGAAGGGAATGAGGGAGGGGGCCACAGGTATGATACAAAGTTAATAAACTGTAACTAATATGAAAAAATAAAAATTTTAATTTAATAAAAGACACAAAAGGGATGGGGTAGATCAATGAAAACTGCAACTCAAAGGAAAAGGCAAAGTGGAAAAGATGAGGACAGAAGAAGACGAAGCCATTTTTTTCTGAAAGACAGAAATTTTCCTGAAATTTGTCCCACTTAGAAGAAAAGCCATGAGCCTCCTTTTTTTCTCAAAGACCTGGGAAGGCAAGTGGAGGAGTATCAGAATGTGGACAGCTAATTAGTTCTGGAGTGCACCATGCTTGAGAAAATATTACACATGAAAATTATTTTAGTGAGTAAAAAGTCTCTATTGTATGTGTTTAAATTAGTCTTTACAGCCTACACAACATAAGCATTCCACAACATACTTAAGGAAACAGCGAGACATTAAGGAAAGTCTATAGTATGTTCACTAGCCAACTCTGTCTAAAAAGATTCGTAGATGTATTTTAATATCTATTATTAATATTTATTGTTATCTATGTAAAAACTCATAGATATGGGGTAAAAGAAAGTGAAATGAATTGTCCAGAACTTGAAAAAAATGATAACTTAGTTTTGGAGACATACATAGCTTATTTTTCCATATGTGTATGTGTGTGCCTCCCGAACACTAATCACATTATAGACAATCATCCCCACCAGATGATACTTAATTCATCATAATAACCTTTCATTGAGTCAAAGAAAACCAGCTTTTATTATTTCCAATATGGTAGACAGTTTGTACAGGTCATCAAATGAATGAATGGCATAATAAAAATAATACATCATCACAGTTCTCACTGGCTCCTAAATGCCAGACAAATTAAAAGCTCTCATTTTCTATGGTTAAAGATGTGGAAGTAAATGATGGACCTTTTTTATTCATGCACCTTGTCTAGCCCTCCTTACCATTCAATTCGCATGTCATATTCTGCCCAAATCCTATGTACTTTTCACAATAGTCCCCAGCCTGCAGGCCCTAGCTTCAAGCTTTCAAACTACAACCATCCCTCCTCCTATAAGATAACAACTGACTTTGATTATTTTGTCCCACCTATCAATCATTATATTCAATGCTTCTGCTTCAACCACTTGACACAGGGTTCTTGTGTTTAACTTCTTGCCACCTCACACAGCAAATCTGACTGCTTATTGGGGAAGAAATGAGGAGACTGTAACTCCACATATTGGAATTTGATGTCACAAGTACCCCTTCACTTTAGGCTTCCTGGGACAGCTAACAAAGAATTTGCCCCAGCTCATGACTTCTCTTTATCCTGGCTTATTTTCTCATCCTTTTGTGCATGTTAACTTACAACCTGTGCTTTCCATCCCCACATGGGCCTTCACTTCCACATACTCTCACTGATATTATGACCCTTTACCATCCTGATCGCTCTCTATCTTTTTTCTCTAAGTGCTGGGTTTTATGGTAGATGCTCAGTAAACAATGAATTAATGGCTAAAGCTCCAATTCTATATCTCCCTCCTATTCTGGACATTCTTATGGTGTCATCATCATTGCTACCTGAAAATCCACAAGCATGCAGCCAATATCATTTCCTTCTGGCCAGGTCTGGCTCTTCTTTATCACCTTACTTCCTTCAGATGTACTCTAGTTATCTCACTTCTTCTCTACCTGGCAAATGATTAAATGAGGTGATGCCTTTTTCTTTATGGCAACCTGCTAATCTAAGATCCACTGCATCTACATGTCTATGATTACCCTACTGAAACAGCACTTGTAGATCAAACTGTCTTAAATATCGTACCTCTCCAGTTCATTCATCCATCCAATAAGAGTTCTCTCCTCCTTTACATAACTTTGCTTATTGAGTACCATTACAAAGAAACGTTAAATGGTCAATTCAAAGGCTAAAATCTTGCCCTAGCATTCAAAGTCCACCACAATCTGGATCCAATGTAGTTTTACAAAGTTACTATTTATTATTTCTTTAGTGGAATACTTCATAGTCACCCAAAAGGTTTTATTCCGCTTTCAAAGACTGCATATGCGCATGTATATGTATGTATAATTAAACATGCAGGCAGGCCTTGTCTTCATGTGTACGTGCACCATAGCTAAGGGCGTTTCTTCATTTGGAAATGTCTGTCTCAAATCCTAACAATACTTTAGGGTAAGCTGACCTTCTGGAACCTTCAACTCTTCTAGCCAGAAACTTTTTCTATACTTACAGAGGTGAGATCACAGACTTGGCATTGCTTGATAGTTCTTTAAGGGCAGATCATAAATTTCTATATTGGTCCTTCCTAGAAGACACTATAAGGCTCACCAATGTCCAGTAATGTTTTTTTTACTTCTTAGTTAAAAGTGTTCAAGAAAGTGGTTATTAATACTCAAATTTCTTTTCCATTGATATCTCAAACAATCATTGTTAAAGGAGTATAAGGGCTAATTTTAGAAATCTTTAAGTAAGAAACTTTGTTTCTTTAGTGAGAGACATAACACAAAGCATAACAAACATAATAACATCTTATACTCAGTTAAACATCTAACTTTATTCTCTTAACTAAACATTATGAAAGACTGAAAACTGCTTTTTCATACTTGCTTAAAAACACTAATGTAAGCTTTAAGGGAAATATCTTAAACTTTCAAATACAATTTTTAAATGACAACTTCAAAGTCAAAAACAGGTTTTGAATCACTAAATAGTAAATATGGGTGGAAAGAAACAGGTTTATTGTTTTTTTTTTTTTTTAAGGTTGTACTTTAAGTGCAGTTCAAAAATACAATTCCTGGAGTGGAAAATTCCTTTAGTAATAAACCAAAAAATATACTAATTAAACACAAAAACTCATATCCTTGACACTGAATGTAATAGGGCAAAAAAAAAAAAAGTTCATTACTACAGTACTGGGAAATATCAACAGTATAAATCTTAAGGAACTAATTTCACAAGGACGAGTTTGAATTGGACCAAATCCTGTGTTTTCTTCCTTCTCTCCAACTTTCTTTTATATTTTAAAGTAATGGCAACAGAAATTTCTTTGTTTGAAAGTTTGCAGTGCTAAGTCTTAAATGACAGATCAGGTAGCTCAGCTTCTGCTCCACGTCTCTCCTCAGAGGGAGGAAAACATTGTGGAGAAAGTAATTTTGCTTTTCAGTTTCTGGAAAACTCACTTTTCCCCATCAATCTTCATAACTCTCCAATATACGTAGTGAAAAATGTACAGGCCGGCCAATCACTTCACTCTGATTTGGGGAAATACTACATATTAATTTAAATAACACTTGGCAAATTCAAGTTTTCTTGCCATTTAAAGCTGTCTCTTCTTTCATAGGATTCCCTGCACTCTGCCCAAAGTTTGGTTATGAGTCTCAGCATCTGCTTTGATACACTGTTATGTAGAGTCTTTCAGAGGCCCTCTATGGTAGGCTTCTATCCTGCTTCTCGTTTTCTTCTACTTCCAATGTCCATCCTATTTGTTTTTCTAAGTAAGGGTTGATCTTCTTACCCTGGGTCCTCCTTCTTTTTTAACCTTCCTTAGGTGTACAGATTTTAGTATGTTTATGCTGTCTTATCTTATGGTCTATTATCCACTTATAAGTGAGTTAGTAAGACCTGGAGAGAACAGGAGCTTCACAAGGACCAAATATATCTGGCCACAGGGGCTTGTCTGAGACTGATTATCCAACCAGGGACCATGCATGAATATAACCTAGAACCCCTGCTCAGACGTAGCCCATGGGAGCTCAAGTTATCCATGTGGCTTCCCTAATAAGGAGAACAGGGACCGTCTCTAGCATGAACTCTATCGCTAGCTCCTTGACCTCCCCATCCTCCTGTGGGAGAAGTAGCCTAGCTAGGCCACAGAGAAGGACATTGCAGCGAGTCTTGGTGAGACCTGATAAGCTAGGGTCAGATGGAAGGGGAGGAGGACCTCCCCTATAAGTGTACTTAGAGAGGGGCAAGGAGGGATGAGGGAGGGGGCTACAGCTGGGACACAAATTAAATAAGCTGTAATTAATATAAAAATATATATTTAAAAAACTGTCTCAAAGTTACTTGCTTCTAGTTTTAACAAAACTCTAGGAGACTATTATGATTCCAGGATATGATTCTATATCATATTTTTACAAGAGAAAACAAAAATACTCTAGGCTAAAGGGCTGTGCTGTATGCTGTGAACATGTCTTAGGTCCTTACATGATTTCACGTATGGAAAAAAGTTGTACTTTTTAATTTTACAGCAAGTGCTTAACAAGCACATTTAGGAATAAAAATGGAAATAATTGAAGAATGTGCTATTTCATTTAGATGGAGAGTAATGGATCAATAATCACCTCTTCTTTGCTAATAAGTGAGATGACTGCCCTATGCAGCAAAGGTCTGACAAAGAAACAGCAACTCTAGGAAGGCATATTATACAAGGCAAAGCTGATTTCAAATATGTGATTCACATTGTAACCCACCTTAATTAAGATTTAAATATCCAAGAGATAGCCAGCTCAGATGATTAAACAAAGCAGGGAGCAATATGAAAATGCTGAACAGCAAGCAATTCACAAACCATCTAAATCAAATAAAGTCAAGACAAATTCAATAAATACCAGAAACCACATAAATCAAATAAAGCCAAGACAAATGAAATAAAGATCAGGAACCATTTTCTCTTGAGCACACAGAGTTCCCCAGAATCACAATGTTGATGAATGAGGATGCTCCATGAGTAGAGAAGCATGGACAAACATTACATATGAAAAGTTCTACTTCTCTACATAATAGAAAGCACAGCACAAAGGCAGAAGTTCACATTGTGTTCCAGATCAGACAGAACAGAACTTTAATTCCCGATTGCAAACTACTTCTCTGGATATAGAAATGAGGGAATGTAGTGTGGGGGCAGGATAGTTAGGGAAAAGAGAGTATGCGTGAGAAAAGTTTGGAGCACTGGGAAATGCTTAAATGGATTATAAAAACCCCCCGCTCTTCCCTAATTCACATTTCTTTCTCTCCCCTTCTGTAATTTTATTAAAGAAAGGGAAACTTTCTGAGTCGCAACCCAGCCAGCCCTAAACGCAGGGTAAATGTATGTCCTACACAAATTACCCCTTTGAGGAGAAAGATTTTTTAATTAATTTATTTTTTATTAATTAGTTTATTCACTTTGTATCCCAGCTGTAGTCACTCCCTCATACCCTCCCATTCCCACCCTCCCTCTCTCCTCTCCTTCCATGCTCCTCCCCAAGTCCGCTGACATCACCTTTGTGATCATGCAAAAAAATGAGAACAATTTCTAAGGCAAAAGATGAAATCCACGCATCAGGCAGTAAACTGATACTACAATCCACAAAGTTTTGATTTCCACTCAGCTATGTTCTAGGCACTTTCTAACTTAAAAAAAAAAAAAAAGTTTGTTTGGCTTAGCGTATTTAGAAGATCACAAGAAACCAGTTTCAGTGTTTTTAGCCTCTGACCTGTTATTCATAAAGGGGATGTTCAGATTACCGTTGGAGGGGGAACCCCAAGTGTAAATGATTTAAAATGTTAGAGAGGTTAACAGGTACAAAAAAAAAAAGTCTGTTGGCATAGCTTTTCTTTAATAAAATAATACAATGGGAGGAGAACTGCCTAAACTTTGAATAAGAAGTTGGGTCCCACGCAGTAGCCCTTTGCACTGGACAAAACCTTAAATGCATGTACTAATCATCTTATGACTGAGGCACCGAGAAGGGCCTGGGGATTCATCACCTGGGCACTAAGAATACGATTTTGCATCCCTCACAGCACTATCCACTGGGCCAGGTGGGGGAGTGAGATCGTAAGTTTGCTTTTTAAGTGGCACCAAAAGAGAAAAGAAGTCATCTCGCTCTACTCTCTTATGCACAAAGGAAGAACTCAGTTCAATGCCACCACCACTCCCGGTCTCACTCTGCCCCAGCTTCTGTGTGCATACCGAGTGGGGGGCACCGCTTGCGTGTTTTTAGTGCACACATTCCAAGGTGCCTCCATCTCGGTTATGTTAAGTTCTGGGACAGCCGCTGCTCCCTCCAGTCCTCAATCGTGCCACGATTAACAAGCCGACATGCACAGGTGCCTAATGTTCTGGCCTATTTTTATACGTGTGCACCCCACCCCCGCCAATCCCAACCCCCATTAACTGTAGTGTCCCAGTCACCCCAATCTCTCCCGTGCAAAGCACCTTCTAGCCAGGACGACAGGAAACACCTCGAGCTTTACTTCAGGGTCACCTGAAGAGATCCGGCCCTGCCTTCAGGTTTGCCCTGTGGCTGGCTGCCACTGGTCCCTCGATGCCCAAAGCAGGGCTCTGGAGCAGTCACGTGGGCGCAAGGGCAGCCTGAGCTTCCTCATCTGCATCTCGGGCCCAGGGACTGCCACCGGAAAGTGGGCCCTGGAGGCAACTGCTACTCGTGCTGCTTCTGTAGTGGTGACGCCTTGTACTCAGACTGGCTCCTCCGCTGTTCTCCTAGGCTTCTCTCTCCGGGCCTGGAAAGACGCCAGAGAAGTGGATTTAATGGGCTAGAGGATTGCAGCCTCCACTCTACCACCCTACCCTTTTTGCTGGGAGGTGGGCGGTTCGCAGAGGTGCTCTTCCGGACTCAGTTTACCTCTCTGACGCCCGCCTGCCGAGATCTCAGCTAACTCCAGTGCGGCTCCTCTTCCTGAACCCAGGGTGCGCCCTCTAGCTGGTACCTGGGCTCCAATGATGCCGCTTGGTGGCGCCTCGCCGCTTTAGGATGAGGACGTGGACCCGCCCCAGCAACCCGCTAGATCTCTCAGCCTTAGAGGCGGTTGGGGGCGGTTCCGCAGTTTGGTCCTCCCTCCACGCCTCTGCCAGGCAGTGTAAGGGGAGCTTAGGCTTCAGACTGCAAAGGGGTTTGGCTAAAGTAGCAGGAGTTGGAGAAGGGAAAGGCTCTCCAGTTTGCGGAGAGCAGCACAAGCCCAGAATCGAAAAACCTGGAATAAGAATGGGCCTGGAAAAAAAAAGGGGGTCTGGGGGAGTGGAGTTGGGGATATGAGGACATCCCCAATGAACGCGGCCACATTGCAGACCGGCTTGAAAGGCTGGGGTGCTCGCAGCCTCCCATAGCTCTGCAGTTGCAAAATATTTTTCTTGGCTCCGCAACCGGGCTGAGGGTGGGGCCACGGAGCCAGAAGCCTGCCCCCTCACGCCTTAGGTCCCTTCCCCCTTGAAATCTTCAGCATCCTTGCCCCTAGACAAGCCTCAAGTCACTTTAACCTGAGCCTGTCCCTACCTTACACTATCAGTTCAGGAATGGCCTGGCTCACAATTTCTGCGAATGTAAAAGAGAGGCAAATTGGAAAACGGATCATCTATTGGTAGAAAAATTAACAAGGACAACAGAGGCGTGGAACGCGAGATTATTTCTTTGGTACCATAGACAGCTGAATTTTGCATACACAGCAGTGACTTCTGCAACTCTTTGCCTTCTTTCGATTTCAGTTCAACTCTAGGAGAATGGCAACCCCTTTTTGGAGGATCGAATAACACCAGTGAAAGTGATAATAATCGCAGTCACAGGAATCTGGGGGAAGCACCCGGCTAATAATGTCACAGGAAAAAGTAACATTCAAGTGTGTGTCTAAAATGAGAACACACCTTGCAGTTTGTTAGAAGCCTGTACAATCAACACACTGTGGGGAAGCTCTAAGAAGACTTTTTCTCCAAAAAGTATCTCACTATTATCAACATGGTTATTAATAATAGATACCATTTTCTTTTTTTTAATTTTTTTATTTAACTTTTATTAATTACACTTTTTTTCCTTTTGTATCCCCCCATAAGCCCCTCCCTCCTCCCCTCCCGGTCCCACCCCCCCCCCCTTTCTGCATGCATGCCTCTCCCCAAGTCCACTGATAGGGGAGGTCCTCCTCTCCTTCTTTCTGATCTTTTTTTTTTTTTTTTTTTTGTTCTTCTCAATGGAGCTTATTCAGGAACTTTGAACAATCTTCTGACCCTGGGGAAAGCCAGCCCACAGCTTAAAATAGCCTCTGGGTAGCCAACCCCAGCGTGCCACGTGGGCAATGCAGATAGGTCCACATACAGGGAAGCAAGCCAGATCCTCAGCCTTAGCCAAATGTGGAGTGGGAAGGTGGAAGGCGGAAACCAGCTCCATCTTTAAGGCGCGGCATTACGCAGCTCTCTACAGTTCCCCCTTTTTGTTTTAGACGCATCAGGCAAGAGTAGAGGTCTGATCTCTGATATTAGAAATAAATTGGGACTTTGTACCGATGTTCATTTAGGTGTCATCCACCCAAAGAGCATCAGACCCGACCGATACCTTTTTCTCAGAGGCGGGACCTGGGGCATCAACCCGCATGCAATCAGACATGCTCTTCTCTGAGTCGAAAGCTGCTGACCCTGAGTGCAGTGCTTAGCCTCGCATCCTGAGCGTAACATTTTAGCTTTTTATGGTAGCCAACCATGCTTGAATTACAGCTGCCATTGTTACTGCCATCTCATTGGTGGCTGTTGGAGCTACCACAGCGGCATTAGCCATGAGTCATACTATGCAGACTGCTCAGACCCTAAATAATCTTTTAGCCAATGTAGCTCATGCTTTAGATGTACAAAAAGGAATTAATGCTCAACTAAAAGGAGACTTGATGGTGTTCAATCAGAAGATTGACCTCGTGCAGGAGCAAATTGATACCCTATGGCAAATCACTCAACTTGGCTGTCAATGGAAGTATGCTGGACTTTGTGTCACTAGCATACAATATGAGAATTTTTCCCGTGCTGCAAATCTGTCTAAACAATTGTCTAGCTATATTTTAGGTAATTGGACTGAATAATTCGATACTATGATGGAGCAGCTGAGAGTGGCCATTGTTACAGCAAATTCTACGAGAGTGGACGCAGAACTAGCCACAGGATTATCATCATGGATTGCTGCAGCCATGAATCATCTGAAGGAATGGGTGGGCATGGGAGTGTTAGCAGGCCTTCTGGTGTTGGTCTCCTTGGTTTGCCTGTGGTATATATGCAAGATTAGAGTCTCACAACAGTGTGATGCAGCCATGATCATTCAGGCCTTTACAGCCATTGAAGCAGGACAGTCTCCCCAAGCATGGTTGGCTACCATAAAAAGCTAAAATGTTACGCTCAGGATACCATTTTCTTTGTGCCAAAGACCTCTAACTTTAGGCTTTGTGTTTTGTAGTGAGTTATTGTGACAAGCATTCACTTGGGTCACACTGGTTTCTTCCCAATGAACAAATAGAGCAAAGGGCTTAACCAAATAAATATTGAACTCAAATATTGCAATTAAAAAGTGATACATCTGAGAATTCCAATCTAGATGCCCTGACTGCTTACTACTTTCTATATATGTTTTCTGTTTGCTTTGAAATATATTAA
This sequence comes from Meriones unguiculatus, assembly GCF_030254825.1. Lineage (NCBI taxonomy): Eukaryota > Metazoa > Chordata > Mammalia > Rodentia > Muridae > Meriones > Meriones unguiculatus. The sequence continues at coordinate 122,760,389 of NC_083369.1, forward strand.
ACGATGGCATTGCTTTTACCTTACTCATACTTCCCCAAGTCTTAGTGTTTTCTATTTCTACCCAAATGGTAGGCTGCAATCTAGTGTCTATTTCTCACCAGCCCAACTCACACTTCATACTAGCCTACCCAGAAACATAAAGGGCCACTTACTCTTTAGTGTCCACAGAGATCTCAAAGGAGTTTACTTGTTTGTTTGTTTGAGAAAGGTCCACTATATAGTCCTGCCTACACTGGAATTCACTGTGTAGACCAGGATGGCTTCAAATTCACAGAGATCAGCCTTACATCTACCTCCCGAAAGCATGTGCCACCATGTTGGCCTCAGAGGATCTTTTTAAATTGAGAATTTTGAACCTGTAACTCTGGAGTGTACCCCAAAATTTGCACTGTGAGCAAATTCTGAGAAGAGACTGACATTGATTCTTAGATCATTTTTTTCTTGTCAGTTAATGGGGTATGAATCAAGCTCAACTAGTAAAATAGTTTCTCAGACTTTGTTCACTGTAATTGCTATCAATATCCTACTGTGTGTATGGAGAAACTACACTTAAAATGTTTCTCTCTCTTTCTATTTTGGGCATAGCATGACTTTCATTTGCCCAACAGCTTTACTAGGTGCTTGAAGCCAGATATCCAGCCTCTCTTCTACAAGAATTATTCAGGAAGAATGATCTCTTTCTAAGGGCAGTCTTTCTCATTGTTTTATTCCCAGAAACTAGAATGTTCTGTGGCACAGAGTTGGTCCTTAATAAATATTTGGTGATTGAGCAAATGCACTTGCTTAGAGTTCTTTGCTGATATTATATATATATTGGGGATAGTATATTTTATTGTATTGTTGTCAGGCTAAACACTAAGGCATTGATCTTGGTTAACTTTGAAAATAGCCACTTGTTTATATGTTACACAATTCATGTTTGCTCTACTGGGCTCTTTCCCATTATTTTAATTTTACAACTACCTAAGAGAAGGTTGTGTGGTTTTAGTAAACAAGTAAACTGTTAACATAGCAGAGAAATGACTTTCCTGACTTCATGCTTGCCTAGACTGATTTAGTAATATGGAAGAATGAACACTCAATTTTGAGATCTAGACAACTGAGACTGTTTGTAAATGACACTGTTGAGTAGACTGTTTTTTTGTTGCTACTAATGATAAAGAACATTTGCGGATTTCTTTGCGGTTCCTATTGTTTCTGCTTATGCTTTTTTACATTACATGTGTGCTATTTGTGAACATATGCATGAATCCTTTGTGAAGGTGTTCATGTTTGAAAACAATCCAAATACCAAAAGTAGCAGAACCCCCCCCACATATATATACAGATATACAGCAATACTTCTCATGGGTTTAGTTAAAGTAAAATGGCAAATTAAAGAAACCTTCTGTATCATCCCCCTCATAAACACACACATGCAGAAAACAGTTGATTGTTGTACTTCAGAGTATCTCTCCAGAGTATGATAATACAGGTTGAGCATCTCCCATCAGAGTACTTGAGAGAAGTGTTTCAGATTTCAGAGTTTTTCTTTTATTATTATTATTATTTATTTATTTTTACATTTTTACATTTTTTTTCCTTATTAATTACACTTTATTCACTTTGTATTCCCCCTGTGGTTCCCTCCCTCCTCCCGTCCCAATTCCTCCCTTCCTCCACTCTCTGCATGCATGCCTCTCCCCAAGTCCACTGATAGGGGAGGTCTTCTTTTCCTTCCTTCTGACCCTAGTCTATTAGGTCTCATCAGGAGTGGCTGCATTGTCTTCTTCTGTGGCCTGGTAATGCTGCTTCCCCCTCGGGGGGGGGGGGATAATTAAAGAGCAGGCCAATCAGTTCATGTCTGAGACAGTCCCTGTTCCTATCACAATGGAACCCACTTGGATACTGAACTGCCATGGGATACATCTATGCAGGAGTCTTATGTTATCTCCATGCATAGTCCTTGGTTGGAATATCAGTCTCAGAAAAGACCCCTGTGCTCAGATTTTTTTGGTTCTGTTGCTCTCCTTATGGAGTTCCTGTCCTCTCCAGATCTTACTCTTTCCCACTTCTTTCATACGTTTTTCAAATATGCGGCTGTTGACACGAACTTTACCAATTGAAATCCTGAACATGAAAGTCCAAAACTTTTGAACACCAGGTTGATGGTCAAACATTTTTAAACTTTAGAGCATTTTGGATTTCAGATTTTCAGATTAGGGAAACTCACCCTGTTTGTTGCAGCATATTATCACAGCTCAATGGAAAGTATCCCATGGGAACAAACAACACAGCTAAGGCATTTTTTAGTAGCCTCATAAGTTGTAATACAGCACTTCAGATAGAATTTAGTGCTTGCTCGATATATGTGACTTTATTTCTAGGAACACTTAGCAACTAGATAAATGAAGACTATATACAGAATTAATCCAGGAAATAAATTCCATGTTAGTATCCATGAGCCCTTGAAATTTAAAAATAAAGTAAATTGAGCATCTACCTGCACCAGTGACATGTCTCAGGAAGTAAAACTGCTTGCCAACAAGCCTGAGGACCTCAGTTCATTCCCTAGAATCTATAGGGTGCAGGAATAAAACCAACTCCAGAAATTTGTCCTCTGATCTCTGCATGCATGGCATGGCATTCACAGGTCATAAATGTGCACACACAGAGAGATAAATAAATAAATAAATAGATAGATAGATAGATAAATTTTAATATCTATGGATTGACTTTCCTGATATTTATCATACTGTCAATATGAAATATTTAACTTTATCCATGTTTATAAATTTTTAGTGGACAGACTGATTCATAGCAAATATGTGGGTTCTTAGCTGGGAGCAATTTTCACTCCTGCTAGAACATATTTGGGTGTAATCAATAGTGAGGGAATTGTTACTGCTCTCTAGTTGGTAGTCGTGAGGGATGCAAACAATGCCCTCAACAAAGAATTATGTAATTCAAAATGTCAGTGGTGCCAAACCTTGAGAAACCATGTTCTACAGTCTTTGTTAGAGGAACGACTAATCAAGTAACACACTTAAGAATCAGCGTTCTTTCGGTATTTTTAGTCCAATGTGCTGTCTGTAATAATAATAATAATTATATGAGACCATGTGAAGTGGGTCACACGAGCAAAGCAATATTATTGTTACCGTTGTACCACAAAACACCTTTTATCAAACAGGGAATATAATGGTTAGAAAAACAACTGTTTGTGACCCTCCCCCCAATGCAAGACTTACATATTTAAGTTCAAAGCGATATCAAACAGAAATGTTTAAGGAAAATACTGGTTTGCTTGAAACACAGTCATTGAGCATATCCTAATGGGCCAGGCATTACCTAGGAACTTTCATATATAATAATTTACCAAGACAGATGTGAGCCTTTAACCCAAAAATTTGAAAGAAAGTGGCTGGCTCACGTTAGCTTTTTAAGCCTAATGTCTGTGTTGAAATATATAAAGTGTACAAAATGTAATGGCAAAGTGATACAATTCTCTGAATTTTATTCAATTGTTAGAAAATATTAAACCAAAGGAAATTACATGGGTTATTCGTGAAGCTTACTATTCAGTGATAGAAATATTTGGATTCATGCTATAAGCAATTGAAGTGATACTTGGAAGTAAAACCTTCAAGGATTCTTTCATTTTGCTGTTGTTATTTTTCTCTGTTTGTGGTTTGTGTGTTTTGGAGACAGGTCTCACTGTGTAGCCCGGACTGGCCTTAAACTCACTATGTAGACCAGGCAGGCCTCAAATTCACAGAGATCTGCCTGTCTCTGCTTCCCAAATGCTGGGATCCAAGGCCTGTGAGACCCCACCCAGCAGTTTGTTTGGTTGATTTTTTAATAAAAGAGTGTTTGATCTCTCCAACCATCTCTTTGATCTCTGTGGGTATCAGATTGGAAACCATGATATAATATCTGTAACCTTTGATACTTAAAAGTATCCTGAGCAGAAATCTATGGAATCCATTCTTAGTCAGGGAATGTCAAACCTGTATAACTGCTGAGTTCTTGAGAATAACCTTGTACCTCTTGTGGCTTGCACAATAGTCTACCACAGTATCATTTGTAACAGAAACTCAAGTATGTAAGGCTCTACACAGAAGGATATTGTCTGTAACCTTACTTCCGGATGCTACCAAGGGGACTGCAAGAACAGGCAAGGTAGACGGAAGTAGATGCTGCTTAAGCAGCTTCCTCCTTGTAGCATTTCTTTACATGGGTACTGAAGGGTGAAATGCTTGCAATTGGGCACCAAAAGAAACCAGCTCATTGACCTGCATCCATTAGTTCCAGAGCTGAGAGAGGTCAGTGTGACCTAGACCATTTCATATTACATATGTCTGAATCCAAAGGTAGAGTGGCTCCTTCTCTGATTCCTATTTGGCTAGCTGTCTCCTTCCTAGGTGACAGAGTCATGCTGCAAAGTTGCAGATGCCTGTACAAGAGCACTCACAGCTTTGCTGGTGCCAAGAGAAACACTGGTTGCTGCATGGGTCACCCCATAATGACAGTTCTGTCTTGCCACAAAGGTAGTGGAGAGACTTCAGTGTTGAAGGGCATTTCTTAAGAGAACTGACTTGGGAAATAGGCACTTTGTAATATGTTGGTATAATGTTCTTTTAAAATGTATATGCCCTTGTTAATTCAAATGCTGATTTCCCCACCCCCAACTCTCTGGTTTCAATCTGGATATTGCATTGTGATACTCACTATAAGCATCCTGTCTCAACTCTTGTGTAAATAGGACACAAATAAAGCAACTAGATACAATGTTGTGCAATGGGAGGAACAGAGGACAGGAAAGAGGGGAGGAGCTAGAGAACAGGAAGGGGTGAGAAGGAGGAGGAGCTGAGGAGAGGAGAGCACGAGGAGGGCAGAGGGGGAGGGAGAGAGAGCTTGGAGGATTTGGAGCATGAACCAGACCTAAGATTTCACAAAAAGCAAATATAATGTGGGAAATCTAAATGTTAGGAAACTGAGGGCTTGGAGGTTTAGGAGGGAGTAAATATTGCCCAGCATTGTGTTCTAGGTTAACTAAAAACCCAATCTCTGTGTGGTGATTTGGTTATACAGCTGTTTAAGATTAGCAGCAAGCTTTACAAGAAGATAAAACAATAGAAAATACTAATCACTGCCTATAACAGTAATAAGATTGGGCAGCCTCTCTGTCCCTGGGGTTGCCCACTCTAGTCACAGGAGAACCTTTTCATGTGTCACCATGAAGGGGTACTCAACTCACTCAATTCTGGGTGATATTTTCCCCTGTGGGGTTGACTTTTTATTGAATTGGCCACTTATTCTTTAATTCATAGGCTTCTCAAGTAAACAGTTCTCATCAGAGGTGGGAGTTAAAAACAGGAAATAAAACTGGCAGTTGAGACCAAACAGGAAGTGACTATGCCATCAGCTCACACTGAGGAAAAGAAAGTTGTTTTCAGGACCTCTAAGAAAGGCAGTTGTGCAAAATTACCAACCTTCAACTGGCTTTGCTAAGTTCTGTCACATTGTGGTAGAAAAACTTTCAATGGCTTTGTTACAGCTATACTTAAGAGATCATAAACAGGGTATGGTAATGAGAAGCATGTGTTGCAGGGCTATCAGAGATCTGGAGAAGTATCCGAGGGACAGAAACTCAACACTGAAAACAACTAAATCTATTCTACTACTTTCCCCCCCAAGGCCACTTGGATATTTTAAGAGTTTATGTGCTGTATGATGACGTGGGCTATGACAATTCTATAGTTGGCTAGTATGGAATTGTTACTAAGAAACAGACAGCATGCTTATTTGTACTTTCACTTTGGTCCCAGATCCTGCCCAAGTCACACAACTTTGCCTTTATCTTCTGAAGTATTTCTTGAACACAAAACCGGGCACTGCACTAAATACTGAGACATATAAGAAGCTTACTTTCTCCCAGAAGAATGATGTGAACAAGGCACATTCAAGGGAATAAGTTAATAGCAATTCATTAAAAATACTAGAATTCAGACAAAGTCCTACAAGCCTGTAATTTCATCACTTTGGAGGCTAAGGCAGGGAGATCACCACAAATTTGAGGCCAGGGTGAACTACGTGATAAGATTCTGTCTTAGATTACACAAAATGAAAGCAGCAGCAGGCACCAGAGAGCAATTGATTTTAGCTGTGTTAAGTCCTGGAAGGATTTACCGAGGAAACACTTGAGCTAAGCCTTGAAAAATGAATGATAAGTAATCTGGGAGAGAATTGAGGAGCAAGAGTAGAGCAAAGAGGGCATTCCAGAAGGAAGTAACGACAGAATAAACACATAAACCAGGCATAGTTCCATGTTCTAGTTAAATATAGACTGTGCCACCCATTGATATAGGCTATGAATTTGTAGATCTCAAAATGAGAAAGAACACTTTCTTTGTGGTTCTGTTAATATGTACTGAATTAAGGACAAATAACATAGGGAAATGACACACTAGCTTTGTGGTCTAGCTGTGGGCTCACTTTTGGAAAGGCAGAAACAGAGTCCATGAGGCATCCCAGCATTAGGCTGGGATAAGTTAAGGGCAGACTGTGGGCTCAGTAAGGCTTACTATGGATTTTAAACTTGATCTCATAGGTTCTTAGAAGGCCTGAGGTGTTTGAAAGAAGAGAGAGAGAGCTGAGCTAGATTTATTTATTTTATTTTTGCAAAAGAAAACTCTTAGCACATAAAGGGTAGATTGGATATGGAAGAAAGTTGAAACAGAGGAGCCTATTAAGAGACCATTAGGTGATCATCATGAAAGTATAAAGGGGGAATGAAATAAATTAATGGTTGAAAGAATAAAGAAGTGGGAATAGATTCCAGAAACAATTTGAAGGTGAAATAAACATCATTCAATTGATTCAACATGGACATTTCCAGGGCAAGAGATTTAAGATGTCAGAAACATAGAGCTTAAGGGACTGGGTAAGTGACACCTGAAAACATAAAAGAAACACCAAGATTAGAGAAAAGATAAAGGGATCAGTTTGGGATCCATGAATTTGGGATGCCTGTAAGGCACTTAAGTAAAAAGATCCTGAAAGCTGCTGAACATACCAAGAAATCAAAATTCAAATATAAAGAGACAAATATTGTATTACCCCATTGCAAAGTGGCAATAAAAGGCATAAAAAATAAAAAGCAATTCACTTCCCATTTAGAAAACCACTTCTTTTTATAAATAACAATTTATTCACTTTGTATCCCAGCTGCAGCCTCCTTTCTCCTCTCCTCCCAGTCCCACCCGCCCTCCTTCTTCTCTTTCTATGTTTCTCCCCTAGTCCACTGATAGGGGAGATCCTCCTCCCCTTCTATCTGACCCTAGCCTATCAGGTCTCATCAGAACTGGCTGTGGCCTGGTAAAGATGCAACCTGGGGAGGTGATCAAAGAGCCAGCCAATGAGTCCATGACAGAGACAGCCCCTGCTCTACTTACTAGGGAACCCAGTTGGAGACTGGGCTGACATTGGCTATAACAGAGCAGGGGTTCTAGGTTATCTCCATACATGGTCCTTATTGGAGTATCAGTCTCTGCAAAGACCCCTGGACCCAGATTTTTTGGTTCTGTTGCTCTTCTTGTGGAGTTCCTGTCTCTTTCGGGTCTTTCTATCTTCCTTCTTTCATAAGATTCCCTGCACTCTGCCCAAAGTTTGGCTATGAATCTCAGCATCTGCGTTGATACCCTGCTGGGTAGAGTCTTTCAGAAGTCCTCTGTGGTTGGCTCCTGTCCTTGTTTTCTTCCACTTCCAAAGTCTATCTCATTTGCCTTTCTGAATGAGGATTGAGCAGCTTCCCTATCATCTTCCTGCTTGCTTAGCTTCTTCAAGTGTACAGATTTTAGTATGATTATCTTATATTATAGGTTTAATGTCTACTTATAAGTGAGTATATACCATGTGCATCTTTCTGCTTCTGGGTTACCTTATTCAGGATGATCTTTTCTAGTTCCTACCATTTGCCTGCAAATTTCATGATTTCCTTGTTTTTAATCGCTGCATAGTATTCCGTTACGTAAAAGTACAAAAATTTCTTTATTATTTTCTCAGTTAAAGGACATTTGGGTTGTTTCTAGATTCTGAATATTACAAATAAATCTGCTACAAACATGGTTGAACAAATGTCCTTGTTGAAGAACTCAAGAAGTTAAATGCCAACAAATTAAGTAATCCAATAAAAAATGAGGTACAAAGCTAAACAGAGAATTCTCAATAGAGGAATATTGAATGGCAGAGAAACACTTAAAAATGCTCAACATCCTTAGTCAACAGGTTTGACTCACACCAATCAGAATGGTTAAGATAAAAAATGGATCAGAGGATGATCCATGCTGGAGAGGATGTAGAGAAAGGGAAAGCGCCTCCATTGCTGGTGGGAATGTAAACTTATACAACTTTGGAAAACAATCTGGTGCTTTCTCAGAAAATTAGGTAGTACTACCTCAAGATCCAGCTATACCACTCTTAGGCATAGATCCAAAATATACTCAATTGTACACAAAAGACATTTGCTCAAACATGTTCATAGAAAACTACTTAAATAATTGGTTTATGTTTAAGGACAGTTAAAAGCTATTTGTGCCTACTGACATAATATCTATATATCATCATATCTGCAGAAAATATTTTCTTCAAAGTAGCAATTGTAAATATTTCTGCCATGTACTTGCATATATAAATTGCCTCTGGCTGCATGGCATTGACAATAAAGAAATGAGGGGAGTAAAAGAGAAATGATGTGAAGAGGTCTAGACTCTATGTGGCCAGGATTTCTGTCTTTTTGTTGTTGTTGTTGTTATTTGTTTGCTTGTTTTTGTTTTTTTGCATTCAATTGTAAAATAGGTTATTGTACACCAGAACAATATGTATTATATTTCTCCTCCTACACTCAAAAGAAAATGAGGTAGGAGATGACATATGTGCATGGTTTCACCTAGCCAAGTTAGTGTCTTCGACAATGGAAAGAAAAACAGGAACAATTATAGCAATCTAAAGCACAAATTACTGGCAAAATTATATTTACTTGCTGTGAAAGTGTGTGGTGACTTGTTTAGTGTTTCTTCAATTTTTCAGTCATTCATAGTCTTCCAGCTGTTTCATTCTTTCCATGCTATTGACCTTATGTGAGACTTTACACATCCCTGTAGTTTACAATATGGGATGGTATGCATTCAGATGGCTGGCTACCAGCTTGAAATGAACAACAAAAAAATCATTTTCCCATATACATTGTGAAAATAGTGGCAGATATTTACAAAATAAGTTCATGAAAGCAAATACAAATAGACTGTATTTTAAATGTTTTGTATACCACATTTTATTATGTGTTTGCGCTTTTTCTCCCTCTTATAAGAAACTCAAGTATACCGGTCCTTAAACTTTAATGTTTCCTTAGCATCTGACAACATACAGATTCCTATCGTGTAAATATAGAGAAGTAGATGCTTATAAAGGATGGACATAGTTAAGTATATGGACTTTAAAAGGAAAATTTCTAGACTCTAAAAACTTTATCCTGTGTGGAAAAGTCATTAATATGACCAATAGCAAAAGAAATTGTGTCTGAATTGTAAAATACTGCATTAGTGCATATATTTCTCAGCAAAATATCAGCCATCCAAAGAGAGTGTGCATAACCAAATGTTACATGCTCAGTCTTCTGCTTTGGTTCTGCAGAGATCCAGTGAGACATAGTCATTCTTTGAATGTCTATAAAGCAGAATCCAAGCCAAGCTTGAATTCATGTAACCAGAGGAATTAATTCTAATAGATGCTATTGCTATAGTGCTTACTCTGCATCAAACAGGAATACAATTTATATATAATCCTACTTAATCCTGCCCAGTACCATGAAAAAGGTACTGCTACTAGCTTACAGTTCCCAGTTTACAGATGAAGAAAGCAGAAGTCAGATAGATTAAATAACTTATCTAAGACAAATGTAGAATGACAATTCAACTTGAATTTTGAATCAATGATACATAATTCTGAATGGCTCATATTTATTTTGAAAAATAATTATTTACCTGAAACACAAATATATTTTTATTTGCAAAATCAGACAGTCTTATTAACCATAGTCAAAGAATTCTTAGGAGGTAAAGCAAAAATTGGAGCCAAGGAGTAAGGTAACAGAATTTAGGCTTTATCCCACTATATACATTTAAACCAGTTACAATAATAGAGGTGAGAATGCCGAATTGCCTATATCTGAAGTGATGAAAACAATTGTGGCTAATAAATAAGCCTCAGAAGATCATGGGTTAAAGTAACTTTGATTTTAGTAGAATTCACTATAATTATTACTATCGTTAAATAATAATGTTTTAGTGTGATTTTTTTTTTTTTTTCAATGCAGTTTATTCAGGAACATTGAACAATCCTCGGACCCTGGGGAAAGCCAGCCCACAGCTTAAATAGCCTCTGGGTAGCCAACCCAGGCGTGCCACGGGGGCAATGCAGATAGGTCCACATACATGGAAGCAAGCCAGATCCTCGGCCTTAGCCAAATGTGGAGTTGTTCGTGACAGAGAGCACTCACCATCGGGAAGGTGGAAGGCGGAAACTAGCTCCATCTTTAAGGCATAGCATTCCGCAGCTCTCTACAGTTCCCCCTTTTTGTTTTAGACGCATCAGGCAAGAGTAGAGGTCTGATCTCTGATATTAGAAATAAATTGGGACTTTGTACAGATGTTCATTTAGGTGTCATCCACCCAGAGAGCATCAGACCCGTCCGATACCTTTTTCTCAGAGGCGGGACCTGGGGCATCAACCCGCATGCAATCAGACATGCTCTTCTCTGGGTCCAAAGCGGCTGACCCTGAGTGCAGTGCTTAGCCTCGCATCCTGAGCGTATCATTTTAGCTTTTTATGGTATCCAACCATGCTTGGGGAGAATGTCCTACTTCAATGGCTGTAAAGGCCTGAATGATCATGGCTGCATCACACTGTTGTGAGACTCTAATCTTGCATATATACCACAGGCAAACCAAGGAGACCAACACCAGAAGGCCTGCTAACATTCCCATGCCCGCCCATTCCTTCAGATGATTCATGGCTGCAGCCATCCATGTTGATAATCCTCTGGCTAGTCCTGCGTCCACTCTGGTAGAATTTACTGTGACAATGGCCACTCTCAGCTGCTCCATCGTAGTATCGAATTCTCCAGTCCAATTACCTAAAATATAGCTCGACAATTGTTTAGACAGATTTGCAGCGCAGGAAAAATTCTCATGTTGTATGCTAGTGACACAAAAGTCCAGCATACTTTCATTGACAGCCAGGTTGAGCGATTTGCCATAGGGTATCAATTTGCTCCTGCAAGAGGTCAATCCTCTGATTGAACACCATCAAGCTTCCTTTTAGTTGAGCATTAATTCCTTTATGTACAACTAAGGCATGAGCTACATTGGCTAAATGATTATTCAGGGTTTGAGCAGTCTGCCCAGTATGACTCATGGCTAATGCCCTGGTGGTAGCTCCAACAGCCGTCAATGAGATGGTAGTAACAATGGTGGCTGTAGTTCCAAGATCCCTTTTCTGTCTGAAGAGAGTCATAGCGTGAGGGGCATCAATGGGCATAGGCACCCAGTGAGGCATGCGAGTAACCAGGGCATACCTAACTTTACTAGCATTCCAGCATTGGGCAAAAAAGCAAGTATCATTACCACAATTACTTGGCTCTATCTGGCTAATAATGAATAAAAATGGGGGATATAGACAAACAGGTGTGGGCTTATAGGAAATATTATGAGAAGCCTTAACCCCTCGTTGGAACATCCTGCGTCAGTTCTAGAACTAGCAGTGGTGGTGTCCGAGGTCTGAGTAGGTTCAGGAGACCATTGCCCCCAGGGGCGAGACGTGCTCCATGCCAATTGACTAACTCCATATTTTCCTCCAATTTTGAAAGTCATTTAAGGTTCTTAAATTACTTTTTTCCCTTTTTTTCTTAAATTTTTCATCAATTACACTTTATTCATTCTGCATCCCCCCATAAGCTCCTCCCTCCTCCCATCCCAATCCAACCCTCCCTCCTCCCTCTGCTTGCATGCCACTCCCCAAGTCCACTAATAGGGGAGGTTCTCCTCTCCTTTCTGATCTTAGTCTGTCAGTTCACATCAAAAGTGGCTGTATTGTCCTCTACTGTGGCCTGGTAAGGCTGCTCCCCCCACCCAGAGGGAGGTGATCAAAGAGCAGGCCAATCAGATTATGTCAGAGGCAGTCCCTCTTCCCATTACTATGTAACCCAATTGGACTCTGAACTGCCCTGGGCTACATCTGTGCAGGGGTTCTAGGTTATCTCCATGAATAGTCCTTGGTTGGAGTATGAGTCTCTGGGAAGTTCCCTATGTTCAAATTTTCTTGTTCTGTTGCTCTCCTTGTGGAGACCCTGTCCTCTCCAGCTCTTACTATTTCCCAGTTCTTACCTAAAATTCCGTTCACTCTGCCCAGCAGTTGCCCATCAGGCTCAGCATCTGCTTTGATAGTCTGAAGGGCAGAGGCTTTCAGAGGCCCTCTGTGGTAGGTTCCTAGGTTGTTTCCTGTTTTCTTCTTCTTCTGATGTCCATCCTCTTTGCCTTTCTGGATGGGGTTTGGACGTTTTAGTTAGGGTCCTCTCTCTTGCTTAGTTTCTTTAGATGCACAGGTTTTAGTGGGTTTGTCCTATGTTGTATGTCTATATGAGTGAGTATATACCATGTGTGTCTTTTTGCTTCTGAGACAACTCACTCAGGATGATCCTTTCCAGATCCCACCATTTACCTGCAAATTTCATGATTTCCTTATTTTTCATTGCTGAGTAATATTCCATTGTGTAGATGTACCACAATTTCTGCATCCATTCTTCAGTTGAGGGGCATCTGGGTTGTTTCCAGCTTCTGGCTATTACAAATAAAGCTGCTACAAACATGGTTGAGCAAATGTCCTTTTTGTGTACTTGAGCCTCTTTTGGATATATGCCCAGTAGTGGTATGGCTGGATCTTGAGGAAGCGCTATTCCTAGTTGTCTGAGAAAGCGCCAGATTGATTTCCAGAGTGGTTGTACAAGTTTACATTCCCACCAGCAGTGGAGAAGGGTTCCCCTTTCTCCACAACCTCTCCAGCATGTGTTGTCACTTGAGTTTTTGATTTTGGCCATTCTCATGGGTGTAAGGTGAAATCTCAGGGTTGTTTTGATTTGCATTTCCCTAATGGCTAATGAGGTTGAGCATTTCTTTAAGTGCTTCTCTGCCATTCGGTATTCCTCTACAGAGAATTCTCTGTTTAGCTCTGTTCCCCATTTTTTAAGTGGATTACTTGGTTTGCTGCTTTTCAGCTTCTTTAGTTCTTTATATATACTGGATATGAGTCCTCTGTCAGATAAAGGGTTGGTGAAGATTCTTTCCCAATCTGTAGGTGGTCGCTTTGTTTTGATGACAGTGTCCTTTGCTTTACAGAAGCTTTTCAATTTCATGAGGTCCCATTTATTGGTTGTTGCTCTTAGAGCCTGTGCTGTTGGTGTTCTGTTCAGGAAGTTTCCCCCTGTACCAATGAGTTCTAGGGTATTTCCCACTTTTTTTTCAAGCCGATTTAATGTGTCTGGTTTTATGTTGAGGTCTTTGATCCACTTGGACTTCAGTTTTGTGCAGGGTGACAAGTATGGATCTATTTTCATTTTTCTACATGTAGACATCCAGTTAGACCAGCACCATTTGTTGAAGATGCTATCTTTTTTCCATTGTATGGTTTTGGTGTCTTTGTCAAAGATCAGGTGTCCATAAGTGTGTGGGTTTATTTCTGGGTCCTCTGTTCGGTTCCATTGATCCACCATTCTGTTTCTATGCCAGTACCATGCAGTTTTTAAAACTGTTGCTCTATAGTACAACTTAAGATCAGGGATGGAGATACCTCCAGAAGATCTTTTATTGTAGAGGATTGTTTTAGCAATTCTGGGTTTCTTGTTATTCCATATGAAGTTGAGAATTTTCCTTTCCAGGTCTGTAAAGAATTGTGTTGGTAATTTGATGGGCATTGCATTGAATCTGTAGATTGCTTTTGGTAAGATGGCCATTTTTACTATGTTAATCCTACCAAGCCATGAGCATGGGAGATCTTTCCATCTTCTCATATCTTCTTCTAATTCTTTCTTCAGAGATTTGAAATTTTTTTCATACAAGTCTTTGACTTCCTTGGTTAGGGTTACTCCGAGGTACCTTATGTCATTTGTGGCTATTGTGAAGGGTGTTGTTTCCTTAATTTCTTTCTCAGCCCTTTTGTCTTTTGTATACAGGAGGGCTACTGATTTTTTTGAGTTAATTTTGTATCCTGCCACTTTGCTGAAGGTGTTTATCAGCTGTAGGAGTTCCCTGGTAGAGTTTTTGGGGTCACTCACGTATACTATCATATCATCTGCAAATAGTGATAATTTGACTTCTTCCTTTCCAATTTGTATCCCCTTGATCTCCTTCAACTGTCTTATTGCTCTAGCAAGGACTTCCAACACTATGTTGAAGAGATATGGAGAGAGTGGGCAGCCTTGTCTTGTCCCTGATTTCAGTGGGATTGCTTTAAGTTTCTCTCCATTCAGTTTGATGTTGGCTATAGGCTTGCTGTATATCGCCTTTACTATGTTTAGATATGTGCCTTGTATCCCTGATCTCTCCAGTACTTTGAACATGAATGGATGTTGGATTTTGTCAAAGGCTTTTTCAGCATCTAGGGAGATTATCATGTGGTTTTTTTCTTTCAGTTTGTTAATATGGTGGATCACATTGATGGATTTCCGTATATTGAACCACCCCTGCATACCTGGGATGAAGCCTACTTGGTCATAGTGGATAATATCTTTGATGTGTTCTTGGATTCGGTTTGCAAGTATTTTATTAAGTATTTTTGCATCAATGTTCATAAGAGAGATTGGCCGGAAATTCTCTTTCTTTGTTGAGTCTTTGTGAGGTTTAGGTACCAAGGTGACTGTGGCTTCATAGAATGAATTTGGTAATATTCCTTCTGTTTCTATTTTGTGGAATAGTTTGAAGAGAATTGGTGTTAGCTCTTCTTTGAAGGTCTGGTAGAATTCTGCGCTGAAGCCATCTGGTCCTGGGCTTTTTTTGGATGGGAGACTTTTGATGACCGCTTCTATTTCTTTGGGGGATATAGGTCTATTTATTTGATTTACCTGGTCCTGGTTCAGCTTTGGTAAGTCAAATCGATCAAGAAAATTGTCCATTTCATTTAGATTTTCAAATTTTGTGGCATATAGACTTTTGAAGTAAGTCCTAATGATTGTTTGGATTTCCTCAGTGTCTGTAGTTATATCCCCCTTTTCATTTCTGATTTTGTTGATTTGGGTGGTGTCTCTCTGCCTTTTAGTTAGCCTGGCTAAGGGTTTGTCGATCTTGTTGATTTTCTCAAAGAACCAGCTCTTGGTTTCATTGATTCTTTGAATTGTTTTATTTGTTTCCAATTGATTGATTTCAGCCCTGAGTTTGATTATTTCCAGCCGTCTACTCCTTCTTGGTGTGTCTGCTTCTTCTTTTTCTAGGGTTTTTAAGTGAGCCATTAGGGTGCTTGAATGAGCTGTCTCGAATTTCTTTTTGAAGGCACTTAGTGCTATGAACTTTCCTCTTAGCACTGCTTTCATTGTGTCCCACAAGTTCGGGTATGTTGTGTCTTCATTTTCATTGATTTCTAGAAAGACTTTAATTTCTTTCTTTATTTCTTCCCTGACCCAGCTGTCATTTAGTAACAAGTTGTTCAGTTTCCATGTGTGTGTAGGCTTTTTGTTATTTCTGTTATTGTTGAGGTCCAGCTTTATTCCATGGTGATCAGACAAGATACATGGGATTATTTCAATCTTCTTGTATTTGTTGAGGTTTGCTTTGTGACCCACTATGTGGTCTATTTTGGAGAAGGTTCCATGAGGTGCTGAGAAGAAGGTAAATTCTTTTGTGTTTGGGTGTAAAGTTCTGTAAATGTCTGTTAGGTCCATTTGATTCATGACCTCTGTCAGAGACATTGTTTCTTTGTTTAATTTCTGTTTGGTTGACCTGTCCTTTGTTGAGAGTGGGGTGTTGAAGTCTCCCACTATTAATGTGTGTGGATCTATATGTGCTTTAAATTTTATCAATGTTTCTTTCACAAATGTGGGTGCCCTTGTATTTGGGGCATATATGTTCAGGATTGTGATGTCTTCCTGGTGGAATTTTCCCTTGATGAGTATGAAGTGTCCTTCCCCATCTCTTTTGATTAATTTTGGTTGAAAGTCTATTTTATCAGATATTAGAATGGCTACTCCTGCTTGCTTCTTGGGTCCGTTTGCTTGGAAAGTTGTCTTCCAACCCTTTACCCTCAGGTAATGTCTATCTTTGTGTCTTAGGTGTGTTTCTTGTATGCAACAGATTGCTGGGTTTTGTTTACGTATCCATTCTGTTAATCTGTGTCTTTTTATTGGAGAGTTGAGTCCATTGATGTTGAGAGAGATTAATGACCAGTGGCTGTTAGATCTCTTGATTTTGATGTTGGCTGTGGTCATCAGGTTGTGTGCTTGGTTGCTTTTTGTTTTACTGAAATGAGGTTATTTATTTCCTGTGTTTTCTTGAATGTAGCTAGCTTTCTTGGGTTGTATTTTCCCTTCCAGTGTCTTCTGTAATGCTGGATTTGTTTGTAGGTATTGTTGAAATTTATTTTTGTCATTGAATATCTTGTTTTCTCCATCTATGAGGACTGAGAGTTTTGCTGGGTATAGTAGCCTGGGCTGACATCTGTGTTCTCTTAGGGTCTGCATGATATCTGTCCAGGCCCTTCTGGCTTTCATAGTCTCTGTTGAAAAGTCAGGTGTGATTCTAATGGGTTTGCCATTATATGTTACTTGGCCTTTTTCCCTTGCAGCTTTTAGTATTTTTTCTTTGTTCTGTATACTTACTGTTTT
Source organism: Meriones unguiculatus (assembly GCF_030254825.1). NCBI lineage: Eukaryota > Metazoa > Chordata > Mammalia > Rodentia > Muridae > Meriones > Meriones unguiculatus. The sequence continues at coordinate 122,777,292 of NC_083369.1, forward strand.
GATTATTATGTGGCGGGAGGATTTTCTTTTCTGGTCAAATTTGCTGGGTGTTCTGTAGGCCTCATGTATTCTAATTGGCCTCTCCTTTAGCTTGGGGAAATTTTCTTCAATGATTTTGTTGAAAATATTTTCTGGGCCTTGGAGAAGGGAGTCTTCTTTTTCCTCTATACCTATTATTCTTAGGTTTTGTCTTTTCATATTGTCTTGCATTTCTTGGACGGTCTGTGTCAGGAATTTTTCAGATTTAACATTTTCTTTGACAGATACATCGATTTCTTCCATTGTATCTTCTACACCTGAGATTCTTTCTTCCATCTCTTGTAGTCTGTTGGTTATGCTTACCTCTGTAGTTCCTGTTTTCTTCCCTAGATTCTTCCTTTCCATTATTTCTTCCATTTGTGTTTTCTTTAATTTTTCCAATTCTATCTTCAGGTCTTGAGTTGTTTTGTTTACTTCCTTCACCTGTCTGATTGTACTTTCCTGTTTTTCTTTTAGTTCCTTCAACTCTGTTTCTTTCATTTCATTCAGTGTTTTAAGCATTTCCTTTCTAAAGGCCATAAACTGTTTGGCTGCAGCTTCCTCTATTTCTTTACGGATGGCAATATTCTGTTTGAGTTTATCTTCCTCTATGTCTTTACGAATCTTATTTGTTTCCTCTGTTATCATCTTCATGAGCATACTTGTTAGGTCATCTTCTTGGATTTCAGTTATGGTGGGGTGTCCAGGGCTACTTGCCCCTGGGTAACTGGGTTCTGGAGATGCCATATTGCTCTGTCTTTTGTTGCTTGAGCTTTTACGCTGGCCTCTACCCATTGTGTTATCTTAGGAGTTTGGGGTTATTTTCTGGTGGTTCCTTGGGATCCTGTGGTGGAGAGAATCCCCTTTGCAGAAAGCTGGATTTTCCTGAAGGATGTCTTCTCAGCTTTTTGGGTATAGTCCCTGGATGGCTGGTGTTTTTTCAGGAGTTGCTCACCTCAGGGATATAGACCTGAGTGGTAACTGTGGTCTTTGTTAGTCGAGAGGGTTCTCCTCTCACCCAGGGAAGTCCTGAGGGCAGCTGCCCTGTTTCTGGGTTTCTTGTTGCAAATTTAATGATCAGCTGCTGTGACCCAGTTGGACATCAGGCGCGCCTCAACTGTTTGTGCTTGTGTCTGGAGCACAGCTGAGTGCTGGCGCCTCGGCCCCACTAGACTACTAGACTTTTTCTAGGGAAGGATTGGGTGATTTAGATCAGTACAGTTTCCTTCCTTCCCCGTGGATTCTCTGGAGACACGGACTCCTAGTGTCTTTTTTTGCCCTGGTGCACACTGCTCAGTGTCCGCCAGCTGGCTGGCCACAGAAATTTGCCTGTGCCTGGGGCACAGCTGTGTGATGGCGGCTCAGTCTCTGCCAGCTGTCTGGTGCGCAGAAACTGCCTGTGTCTGCCTTTGTGGCTTTTGGGAGTCTGAGTGGCTCCCTAAGCTGGGTAATTTTCCGGGGACCTTTTCAGGTTGGGGGTGAGCTGAGTGCTCTGAGATCAGACCCGCCGTTTCTATCTCCGGCGGCGAATCAGGCGCGCAGGCAGGCAGGGCTCAGTGCCGGAACCTGGGTCCCCGGCTCTGGCTCCGGGCTGGCTCCTGGGGTGCCCGTGGAACCCGCCCGAGTCTTTTCCAGGGGATGTCTGGGTGACCTAAGGCCGGTCCCAATCGTTTCCTGTACCCTGGGGTTATCTCTGACTGAAAATTCCAGTCTCTGATAGTGTGGTGCCCAAGGTTCAGTCTGGGACCGTGACCAGAGACACTGGCTTGTGGCTCTGGGCTGGGGCTGGGGCTGGCGGCCGGCAGCCAAGCGTCTGGCGGAACCGGGATCTCTTCCGCGGTTTAGCCGGGTGAGTTAAAAGCTGATTGAATCCCCCACCGTGGGGTATCCTCTCACCTGGGAAACACAATGACTGTGTTTTATGGCCGAGAGTTCTGATTGCTGTTCACTGTGCTGATCCTGCTGTGCTGCTGCTCAGAATGAGAGTCCTCCCGGCGCCGCCATCTTGCCCCTCCTTTTAGTGTGATTTTATTTGTTCCTAAAGTAATAAGGTCTATGCTATTTTAACTGTTTTTTTTTTCCTTTTGTGGTCTCTGACAGACAGATTAAGAGAGTAAGTATACCTTTGGATGAACTGTAATGACAAGAATTAGCTGATCATTGTAGTTGTTTTGATTACCTTGTACTTCTAAATCAAAGTAGCTTTGTGCTGGCTATAAAAAGTATTACACAATTTTTTCTTCTTCTTATAGTTCTACTCTAAAATGGACACCACCATTCACTTGATAAAAAGCAGTATAATTTAACAAAGAAAAAAATGACCATTCTTGGACAATCTGAAGGACCTTGTTAGCTGTTTGAACTTAACGTCTAAGGTTTGTTTCCTTCTTGTACAATGTGGAGATGACCAATATCCACATTAAAGGATGGTGGTGGTGGCTAAATGAGATAACATGATCTGTTGTAACAATATCTACTAAAGATTTTTTGTGAAAATTCACAAAAGTAGTATTTCTATTTTTCCGTCATTTGTCACTTCTCCTGAGCCTCTCTATTTATCTTAGCAAGCACAAAGGAGACTTTGAGAGGTACTCTGTATTTAGCAAAGTCCCTCTGACCCAGAGTCACAAAAAAAGCAAGGGCCAAGTTAACTGGACTCCACCTTGCCTTATATGATTTTTCTGAATTTGTATAAAAGTTAGGATAGGGAAGATACTACAATGAATTTTCTGCTCTTAGAAACAGGTTTAGAGAATATTCTTAGAGTGACATTTTAGGGATTTTTATTTTCTTTGAATGGAGAGCAAAGAAGATGTCAAGGTCAGGGAACTGATGTCATTACAGTATTTTTCTCTTTTCAATTTGTTTTCCAACTATGCATGTATTGAGTTGAAGGGTGATGATATATGATGAGGGATTATACAGAAGTAAATTCAGTAGATGCCAGATAAGAGGTTATCTTGGGACTAGTTATTGAATAGCTGCTACAAAGAAATGAATCAAATGAATCAAAGAAGTGGTATATATGATACTACTTTAGAACAAAGAGTCTACTTAGGGGCCAAATCTTAGTATGGTTTACATGTGGTGTTCAGCAAAGGTTTTTTTTTTTTAAACCTCTACAACAATTTTATCATTTTTCAAAAAAAGGAAGTTTAAAATTGATTTAATTTCAAATGAGGGATACTTTTCTTTAAACAGTCATTGAAGTGTGTTATCCCTACCAAAAGCTGCATACATCTGAAGGGTTCAATAGCTCAGTGAATTTATCATTAGGGTTGACAGAAAGCATTATACCTGTATCAAGACACTATCTCTAACCAGGCACTGTCATCTCAGCCAAAAGTTGCGCTTCTCTGTGCCTTCAAAGTTTGTAAATTCACACAAAATTTCTACATTAAAAGGCTGAGAACAGGATCTGCTGCAACGTGAACAGTAAATAATGTTGGCAGCTGGAATTCATGAAAAGACTGATAAAACAAAAGGAAGCTTTTAAGGTGAAAACATTGTATATAACAATAAAGTTAAAGATAAGAAGCCAAACTTGAAAGCTAGAGTTTTCAAATTTTTCTTCCATAAATGACATCTACTGTGTATTCCATGAGAAAATGCACCTATTGTATCTTCCAATACATTTTTAGCATAATCCAGGTAAAAACTTTTCTGAAATTGTTGACTTACAGATGAAAAGTAAGTTTAGGAAAGGCCTCCATTTCCTTACTGTAAATGAAAGTGAATTTGGCTAAATCAAAGGTAATTTTCAACACTGACTTTTTCTAAAATTTATGTTTTATTTTGAGAATTTCATACATGTGTACTATATTGACAATATTCTAGCCCTTTTATTCCTTACATGCCGCTCTACTAGCTCTCAGATTCAGGACTTCTTCAATTATTATTGTTTCACATTCATACACAACTTGTTGTGTCTGTTTAAAGATGCTCTTACCTATATTTGTTTAGAGCTAACCCTTGGTGTTGTATTGGATAATTTATTATGGGATCTGTCCATTTAAAGATGCTTTTACATATATTTGTTTGGGGCTAACCCTTGGTATTGGATAATCTATTATGGGATCTGTCCATGGATCAGACTGTAGAGTTTCTGGGTCCCAGCAGGTGCTTGGTCAGCAGCCCAGAGCCACACACCTGTGTGTTCTGATCACCATCTCAGACTGAACTGTGGGCACCACCACACCAGAGACTGGGCTTTCCAGTCTAGAGAAAACCCCACGGTGAAGGAAGCAATCAGGACTGACCTCAGGTCACACAGACAATCCCTAGATAAGGTCCCTGGGTAGAACAGGCCCTCAACCACCAGCACAGATACCTGCCTGCATGTCTGACTCAACTTCCCAGACAGAACTGCATGCCCCAGGGCACCAGTGACTGGATTTTTCTGTCGGGAAGAAATTCAACGGTGAGGAAAACATCAAGTCTAACTTAATGGCACACAGCTGAATCTCCCCCCACCCCCGGAAAAGTTCTTGGGAAAAGTTCCTGGCCTCCTACAGTAGCCCAGCCACCACGGCAGAACAAGCCTCCTGTGACTGCATGCTCTACTCACCATTCAAGACTGAATTGTAGACCCCCAAACACCACAGACTTGAACTCCCTGTCTGGAGGAAATACTGAAGAGTTTAAGTTAGTCTGGGTATAACTCCATTTTGAAATAAAGGGCCATCTTGACTGGGAGCTGAACTCAGGTACCAGGAAATATCACAGAATGTATACTTGGCAGACAACAAAGTTAACTCTCCTAGCAACAGCCTCCAGGAAATATCATAGAGTAAATACTTCATAGAAAATAGAGACAATCTCCTTGGCAATAATCAATGAGAATCAGTTGGGAAAATTCTCCTCAATGTTTCAGATATAGTTTAGAAGAATAGCAATTGTGATCATATTCTTTAGGCAATTGTGATTATGTGCCTCAGAGAAGGTTACCTTGCCCCTTTAAATTTTACCTAATCCTGAAATGTCAAAACATGTGCCCCCCCCCCCCGCTTGCTGTCATAGAAACACCATGCTCACAGACTTTTCCTTTAAAAACTCTGCTCAGACAGATTTGCAGCGCAGGAAAAATTCTCATGTTGTATGCTAGTGACACAAAGTCCAGCATACTTTCATTGACAGCCAGGTTGAGCGATTTGCCATAGGGTATCAATTTGCTCCTGCAAGAGGTCAATCCTCTGATTGAACACCATCAAGCTTCCTTTTAGTTGAGCATTAATTCCTTTATGTACAACTAAGGCATGAGCTACATTGGCTAAATGATTATTCAGGGTCTGAGCAATCTGTCCAGTATGACTCATGGCTAATGCCCTGGTGGTAGCTCCAACAGCCGTCAATGAGATGGTAGTAACAATGGTGGCTGTAGTTCCAAGATCCCTTTTCTGTCTGAAGAGAGTCATAGCGTGAGGGGCATCAATGGGCATAGGCACCCAGTGAGGCATGCGAGTAACCAGGGCATACCTAACTTTACTAGCATTCCAGCATTGGGCAAAAAAGCAAGTATGATTACCACAATTACTTGGCTCTATCTGGCTAATAATGAATAAAAATGGGCTGCAAATCTGTCTAAACAATTGTCGAGCTATATTTTAGGTAATTGGACTGGAGAATTCGATACTACGATGGAGCAGCTGAGAGTGGCCATTGTCACAGTAAATTCTACCAGAGTGGACGCAGGACTAGCCACAGGATTATCAACATGGATTGCTGCAGCCATGAATCATCTGAAGGAATGGGCGGGCATGGGAGTGTTAGCAGGCCTTCTGGTGTTGGTCTCCATGGTTTGCTGCGGAATGCTATGCCTTAAAGATGGAGCTGGTTTCCGCCTTCCACCTTCCCGATGGTGAGTGCTCTCTGTCACGAATAACTCCACATTTGGCTAAGGCCGAGGATCTGGCTTGCTTCCATGTATGTGGACCTATCTGCATTGCCCCCGTGGCACGCCTGGGTTGGCTACCCAGAGGCTATTTAAGCTGTGGGCTGGCTTTCCCCGGGGTCCGAGGATTGTTCAATGTTCCTGAATAAACTGCATTGAAAAAAAAAAAAAAACTCTGCTCAGTCGGAGCTCGAGGTCCCACTTCTCTACTGCTGCGTCAGTGAGACTTGGGTTCTGAGTTCGATCACTCTCTTAATAAAGCTCTCTTGTTATTGCATTGAGTCGTCTCCTGGTGGCCTCTGAGGGTCCCGTGATGCTGGCATTACAATACCATGTTGGGGGAAATATCAAGTCTGACATAAGGACACTTAGCTCTGGAAAAGATTATAGGCTCTTGCAGGCTGCAGACTCTAGCCTCCTGCTGCATGCAGGACTGCTGCGCTTACCTACCACTGATTACCTCTTTGGTACTAGGGCACAGAGCTCCAATATCAGACTTACAGAAGCCTGGGATCTATGGGTTCATCCCCAGACACTGCACCAAGGTGCAACTTGTCTCCCTAGATAAACTCACCAAACCTTGGGGTTCCCTGCCTCATCAAGAGGGCTGCTCCCAGCAAACACAGTGTTAGAGCAGGAGCAGCAGGCCAGTAAATTCAAACCAAGTAAAACAGAGAAAAGGCATTTCTATCCAGGACTTTTCCAGGTGAGAGAAGAGCCGGCCTGACTAAAAGTGACCACAGTTATTGCACAGGTCCGTACTCCTGAGGTGAGCTGTGACAATTCCTGAGATGCAGCAGCCAATTGGTGACCATACCCAAAAAGAACCATCCTCCTGCCAAGGGGATTGGCCTTACTCTAGGATTCCAGGAAAATAACAACCAATACCTGAGACAGCCAGATGGGTAATGGCCAGCATAAAGGCACAACCAACAAAAGCCAAAGAAATATAATATCTCCAGAAACCAATTATTCAGGGGAAAGCAGCACCAGACACCCTATCATAAGTGAAATTCCGGAAGATGACCTTAGATTTATGCCTATGAAGAGGTTAATAAGTGGAGGAAAAAAGTAAAATGTGTAAAGAATTAGAGGAAGATAAAGTCAAACAGATTATGGCCATCCATTAAGAATTAGAAGAAGATAAAGCCAAACAGATTGACTCATACTCCAACCAAGGACTATTCATGGAGATAACTTAGAACCCTGACAATGCAACCACTTCTGATGAGAACTGATAGACTAAGATCAGAAAAAAGGAGAGGATCTCCCTTATCAGTGGACTTGGGGAGGGGCATGCATGCAGAAAGGGGGGGGGAGGGTGGGACCGGGAGGGGAGGAGGGAGGGGCGTATGGGGGGATACAAAAAGAATAAAGTGTAATTAATAAAAGTTAAAAAAAATGAAAAAAAACATTGCATATTTTCAGAGTTTCATATCTGCATATTTTACTGTCATAATTTGTTTGCATGGTGGTGTACAAAAAAAAACAATAAATAGAAGAACATAAAGTCAAACAATGTATGACCATCCATAAAGAAATGCAAGAAGATGCAACCAAATAGTTTGGGGCCTTCAGAGAGGAAAGAAATAGAGTAACGTTCAAACAAACAAGTGAAGGAACTGAAGAAAAATACCCTCAGACAGATGAAGGAAATTAACAAAATGGTGAAAGATCTGAAGATAGAATTGAAAAAATTAAATAAAACACAAACAGAGGAAATCATGGAAAGGAAGAACTTAGGGAAAAAAAACAGGAACTACAGAGGTAAGCAAAATAAACAGAGTAAAAGAGATAGAAGAAAGAATCTAAGGTGTGGAAGATACAATGGAAGAAATTGATGTATCCATCAAAGAAAATGTTAAATCTAAAAAAACTCCTAAAACAAAACATCCAAGAAATTCAAGACAACGTGAAAAGACAAAACAATAGAATAATAGGAACAGAGGAAAAAGAAGATTCACTCCTCCAAGGCCCAGAAAATATTTTCAACAAAATCATAGAAGAAAATTTCCCTGACTTAAAGGAGAGGTCCATAAGCATACAAGAAGCCTGCAGAACACCTAATAAATTAGACCAGAAAAGAAAATTCTTTCACCACAAAATAATCAAAACAGTAAGTATATAGAACAAAGAAAAAAAAATACTAAAAGCTACAAAGGAAAAAGGCCAAGTAACATCAAATGGCAAACCCATCAGAATCATACCTGACTTCGCAACAGAGACTATGAAAACCAAAAGGGCTGAACAGATATTGTGCAGACCCTAAGAGAACACAGATATAAGCCTAGGCTACTATACCCAGCAAAACTCTCAGGCATCATATATGGATAAAACAAGATATTCAACGACAAAAACACATGTAAACTATACCTACCCATAAATCCAGTGTTACAGAAGATACTAGAAGGAAAAATACAACCCAAGAAAGCTACCTATAGTCAGGAAAACGCAAGAAATAAATAACTCCACTACAGAAAAACTAAAAGTAGCCAAGCACACAAACACACTACCACAAACAACAGAAAAACAAAGGCTCTAACAGCCACTGGTCATTAATTTCTCTCAACATCAGTGGATTCAACTCTCCAATAAAAACACACAAACTAGCACAAAGGATGTGTAAACAAGACCCAACAATCTCTTGCATACAAGAAACACACCTAAGTCACAAAGACAGACATTACCTGAGAGTAAAGGGCTAGAAGACAGTTTTTCAACCAAATGGAACCAAGAAGCAAGCAGGAGTAGCAATTCAAATATCTAATGAATAGGTTTCCAACCAAAACTAATCCAAAGAAATGGGAAAGGTCAAAGGAAAATTCCACCAAGAAGACATCACAATTCTGAACATTTATGCCACAAATACAAGGGCACCCACATTTGTAAAAGAAACATTAATAAAATTTAAACCACACATAGATACCTGCACATCAATAGTGGGAGACTTCAACACCACACTCTCAACAAAGGACAGGTAAACACACAGAAATTAAACATAGACAATGACTCCAATAAAGGTCATGAATCAAAAGGACCTAACAGACATCTACAGAATCTTTCACCCAAACAAAAAATTACCTTCTACTTAGCACCACATGGAACCTTCTCCAAAATAGAACATATAGTTGGATACAAAGCAAGCCTCAACAGATGCAAGAAGATTGAAATAATCCCTGGTACTCTATCTGATCTCCATAGACTAACAACATCAAAAATAGCATCAACAACAGAAATAGCAAAAAACCTACACACATATGGAAACTGAAAAACTCGCTACTCAATGACAGCTAGGTCAGGGAAGAAATAAAGAAATTAAAGACTTCCTAGAATTCAATGAAAATGAAGGCAAAACATACCCAAACTTATGGGACAAAAGGAAAGCAGAGCTAAGAGGAAAGTTCATAACACAAAGTAGCTTCAAGAAGAAATGCAAAACATCGAAATTGATGGCTCACCTGAAAACCCTAGGGGAAAAAAAGAAACAGACACACCCAAGAGGAGTAGACGGCTGGAGACAATCAAACTCACTGCTAAAATCAATAAATTAGAAACAATTAAAAGAGTCAAAAAAAAAAAAAAAAAAAAAAAAAAACAAGAGCTGGTTCTTTGAGAAAATCAGCAAGATAGACAAACCCTTAGCCAAACTAACTAAAAGGCAGAGAGACACTATCCAAATCAACAAAATCAGAAATGAAAACAGGGACGTAAAGAAAGACAGGCATTGAGGAAATCCAAACAATATTAGGTCTTACTTCAAAAGCCTATATGCCACAAAATTTGAAAATCTAAATGAAATGGACAATTTTCTGGATCAATTCCACTTGCCAAAAGTGAATCAAGACAAGGTAAATATATTAAATAATCCTATATCCCCTAAGGAAATATAAGCTGTTATCAAAAGTCTCCCTTCCAAAAAAAGCCAAGGGCCAGATGGTTTCAGCACAGAATTCTACCAGACTTTCAAAGAAGAGCTAACACCAATACTCTTCAAACTAATCCACAAAAAAGAAACAGAATGAACATTACCAAACTAACTCAATGAAACCATAGTCACCTTGATAACTAAACCTAACAAAGACCCAACAAAAGAGAATTTCAGGCCAATCTCCCTTATGAACATTGATGCAAAAATACTCACAAACAGAATCCAAGAACACATCCAAGATATCATCCACTATGACCAAGTAAGCTTCATCCCAAGTATGCAGGGGTGGTTCAATATATGGAAATCCATCAATGTAATCCACTGTATAAACAAACTGAAAGAAAAAAAAACGTGATAATCTCCTTACATGCTGAAAAAGCATTTGACAAATCCAACATTCATTCATGTTTAAAGTCTTGGAGAGATCACAGATACAAGGCACTTACCTAAACATAGTAAAGGCAATATATAGCAACCCTATAGCCAACATCAAACTAAATGGAGAGAAACTTAAATCAATCCCACTGAAATCAGGGACAAGGCGAGGTTGCCAAATATCTCCATATCTCTTCAACATAGTTCTTGAAATTCTTGCTAGATAAGAAAAATAAAGGAGATAAAGGGGATTTAGTTTGGAAAGTAAGAAGTCAAAAACTCAAGCAACACCACATGCTGGAGATGTGGAGAAAGAGGTACACTTCTCCACTGATGTTGGGAATGAAAAATTGTACAACCACTTTGGAAATCAATCTGGCACTTTCTCAGACAATTAGGAATAGTGCTTCCTCAAGACCCAGCCATACCACTTTGAGCCACATATCCAAAATATGCTCAAGTACACAACAAGGACATTTGTTCAACCATGTTCATAGCAACTTATTTGTAATAGCCAGAATCTGAAAATAACCCAGAAGTCCCTCAGTTGAGAAATGGATACAGAAATTGTGGTGCATTTACACAATGGAATACTATTCAGCAATTAAAAACAAAGAAATAATGATATTTGCGGGCAAGTGGTAGGATGTAGAAAAGATAATCCTGAGTGAGGTATCCCAGAAACTGAAAGACACACATAGTATATACTTACTTATAAGTGGATATTAGACGTATAATATAGGACACTAAAATCTGCTCACCTACTGAAGCTAATCAAGAAGGAGGACCCTGGTAAGATGTTCAATCCTCATTCAGAATGGCAAATGAGAAAGACATTGGACAAGGGAGAAAACAGAGAATAGGACATGAGCTTATCACAGAGGGCTTCTCAAAGACTCTACCCAGCAGGGTATCAAAATATATGCTGAGACTCAAAGCTAAGTTTTGGGCAGAGTACAAGGAATCTTATGAAAGAAGGGGTGCCACACTAACTCCAGAGTCTATGTGAGCATAAAAATGTGCTATATAAGCATAAAATTATGCTGCTAAGATGAAGAGACACATTTCCTACGGGAATCCAATCCCTGGAAGTTACTGGATGTTCCCCCTGGCCATCTATGCCAAAAAGATGTACTCTGAAAATCTTGCTTTTTCAGATGAAGGATTGAATGAGCCTTTTGATTTGTCTCTATGATTCCTGGTACAGCACAACTAACTATTCAAGGAAATATATTCTTGATAGATTATTAAAAGCTTTAGCAAGAATAGAGTAAAATAAAAATAAGTAATGAACCGTATTTAGTATTAGAAAGCATTATAAGAATAGAAAAAGAAATAATGGGCTCCTTCCTAAGAAAAGATAGCATAAGCAAGTATAGCAGGCTTGAGCATGCCTCCCTTTAGTGTCTTGTTTCTAAGGAAGATTATAAATCTTTAGCAAGACATATGGGAGGATGGTTGACCAAGGTGTATTTAGACTTTAATGTAGAAAAAGACTTTGCCAGGTATTTGACTTGGCTTGGAGGACTATTGAAGCTCCTGACCTTCCCCTTCACTAGTCAATGATAATGAAACCACAGTTTGAGGCTTTTGTTTCTTGTTTGCGTTGATCAGAAAGTTTTTAGGCTGAGATTTCTTGTGGGCACTGCTTTACACTTGGCTACACTTTCGAGTTAAAACATAAACTTTGTAACCTTGGTAAAAGTTTTAATGTTCAGGAAAGCATGCCAACTTTAAGGTGCTTCCTTATGAAATCAGTAAAATGACTTCAATAAAATTACAGCAGAGTGAAAGCGATCTCGGTGTGGTCTTTGTCTGTCAACTCGCCCGAAACTGTGCCTTCCTGATATCCAAACCCTGATTCTCCCTCGGATGCAGGGAGCCTGGCTGGGCTGGTCCATGGCAAAGGGGGAGCTAGAAAGACCTGGAGGGTTCAGGAACTCCACAAGGAGAGCAACAGAACCAAAAAATCTGGGCACAGGGGTCTTTTGTGAGACTTATACTCCAACCAAAAACCATGCATGGAGATAACCTAGAATCCCTGCACAGATGTAGCCCATGACAGCTCAGTGTCCTAGAGGGTTCCCCAGTAAAAGGAACAGGGACTGTCTCTGACATGAACTCATGGGCTGGCTCTTGGATCACTTCCACCTGAGTGGGGCGCAGCCTTACCAGTCCACAAAGGAAGACAATGAAGCCAGTCCTGATGAGACTGATAGATTATGGCAAGATGGAAGGGGAGGAGGACCTCACCTATCATTGGAATGGGGGAGGGGCATAGAAGAAGTAGAGTGAGGGAGAGTGTGATTTGGAGGCAATGGGCTAGGGGGCTACAGCTATGGCAGAAAGTGAATAAACTGTAATAAAAAAATAAAATAAATTTAAGAAAAGAAAATATCGTCTTGAGTGATCAATCCCAGAAGTAGAAAGACACACATTGTATATACTCTCTTATAAATGGATGTTAGATATAATATAGGATAATCATACTAAAATCTCTACACCTAAAAAGCTAAGCATGAAGGACAACCCTGGGTAAGATGCTCAAACTTCATTTTGAAAGGCAAATGGGATAGACATCAGAAGAGGGTGAAAATAAGGAACAAGACGGGAGCCTACCACAGACGGTGTCTAAAAGACTTTACCCAGCAGGGTATTAAAACAGATGCTGAGATTCATAGCCGAACTTTGGGCAAAGTGCAGGGAATCTTGTGAAAGAAGGGGGAGACAGAAAGACCTGGAAGGATCTGGAGCTCCACAAAAGGAGAAACAGAACCAAAAAATCTGGGCCTACCTGTCTTTTCTGAGACTGATTCTCCAACAAAGGACCATGTATAGAAATAACCTAGAACCCTTGCTCGGTTATAGCCAATGTCAGCTCAGTCTCCAAATGGTCTCCCTAATAAGGGAGCAGCAGCTGTCTCTGACGTGAACTCAGTTGCTGGCTCTTTGAATACCTCCCCCTGAGGGGTATCAGCCTGACCAGGCCACAGAGGAAAACTATTAAAAACAATCCTGATCAGACCTGATAGGCTAGGATCATATGGAAGGGAAGGAGGTCCTCCACTATCAGTGGACCTGGGAAGGGGCATGGGAGAAGATAAGGGAGGGAGGGCAGGATTGGGAGGGAACAAGGGTGGGGCTACAGCTGGGATACAAAGTGAATAAATTATAATAAAAATTATATTAAAATAGCAGAATCTGAAATTTTCCAAGCTTTATTTTATAGCTGATTGGTAAATCTAGAGTCACAGTCAAACGTGACTCTTCCAAAGGAAATGGGATTTCTGTGAGATGAAATCATGTCTGAAAAATCTATCAGTGCTCCTTGGGAAAGCAAGTACTGGCTTGACAGGAGAAACCAAGGGATAGAATTTATAAACGCTTTTATTAAAGCCATTGATAACATTCTCTTTTGTTGAAATTTTTGTTGTTTTAAAATGAGTTCTTATGGGATTTCAGAGGAGGGAAGCTAACTGGCAGAATTAAATAGAGGATGTGGGAAAGTGGGTGCTTCTCTTGGTGAGGTTATGTGAGCACTGAGATTCCCCCAGGCCCATTGTTGTTTGGTATTATAACTGTTGTAAGATGAAGTACACATGGTGGTATTTCTGTGTTTGTAGCTGGCACTCAGCTCTTCTCAGTAATGAAATGCAAAGGTGATGTGGGGCAAATGTTAAGACATTGTCTCAAAGTATGAGCAGTGGAAACCAACAACAACAAAATGTTATCTTACCTTGATGTGCAACCAGGCTGACCTTAAACTTGTGACCTTCCTGCACATCCTGCATATCCTTCTCAGTGCTAGGGTTACAGACATGTGACCCACACTCAACTAGATTAAAGCATTTACATAAGAAAACCATACAACCACAAAAACTGTGTGTATTGTTACATATGGATCTGGAGAGTATTCTAGGAATTGAAAGCTGTTTCTGGAATAATTTCAGCTCACTACACTCTTTGGCTAGGAAGCCCAAGAAAACTTTGTGAAATGATAAAAAATAAGCTAGAAATAAAACTGCATGTTGTCCAATTTTTGGGGAGAAAAAAAAAGATTAAAACTTTGTTGAAGCCTTATCTACAACATAATGTTTGGTTCAAGAATTCACAAATGAAGAGAAAGGCAAACTGAAGTGTGAAGTGAGCATGTGGACCGTGGGAATGACGGACTATGGAGAAGCCATACAGAGACACAGTTAAAGTATTGCCATTCATTAACCGCGAAAGCTAGAAATACAAGAAATGCCAAAGTTAATGTGGCTACCAGAACCACTAACAGTGATCACATATTCAGAATACACTCTGTGTGTCCCACATGTCTAAGCACATTACAGGTGCTGGATCACTCAGTATCTACTTATTTTATGAAGTAACTTCTACAACTGACCTCATTATGAAGACATCATGAAGGATATGAGCAGAGTAAATAATGATCAAAACTATTTATAAGCACGGCCTCTGAAAGACTCTTATGATGGAAGTATTAAAACAGAATCTGAGACTCATAGCCAAACTTTGGGCAGAGTGCATGGAATTTTATGAAAGAAAGGGGAGAGAGACCTGGAGGGGACAGGAGCTGTGAAAGGAGACCAACAGGGCCATAAAAACTGAGCCCTGGGGACACTGCAGAAACTGATACCCCAACAGAGGACAGTGCATGCAGAGGACCTAAAACCCCAGCTTAGATTTAGCCCATAGATTCAGTCTCCAAGTGGATTCCCTACTAAGTGGAGCAGGGGCTGTCTCTGGCATGAACTCAGTGGCAGGCTCTCTGATCACCTCCCAATGAGGGGTGTGAGGGATGCAGCCTTGGCAGTTCACAGAGGAAGACAATGCAACCAGTCCTGATGAGATCTGATAGGTTAAGGTCAAACAGAAGGGGAGGAGGACCTCCCCTATCAGTGGACTAAGGGAGGAGCACAGGGGGAAAAGAGGAAGGGACTGTGGAATTGAGAGGAGATGAGGGAGGGTGCCACAGCCGGGATTCAAATTGAATAAACTGTAATAATAATAATAATAATGGGAAAAAAAACTATTTACAGGCAAGAGTTCTACACAGAACTTTAAACTCAAAAGAGTCAAATCAAGAGACAAACAAAAGGAAATGAGACTATACAGTGGGGAGTAAAACTTGTGGGAATCCACATCCAGTGATAGTACAAGTTGGATAGATCACAATTCAGAGAGGATTTAAACTATCTTTGTAGAAGCTAAAAGCCAGGACATGTTAATAAGAGGATCTTGTAAACTGTTATCAACCTGTGAGAGTGTCAGTGAGGATGGCTCTCTCCTCCTATTATCAACATAGCTCTCTGTTCCATTTATAGCTTTTGGATTAGATGAAACCAAATTCTGGCCACTTGTGGCTTTTCTTTTTTAACTATGACTTAGGTGGTGAAAGAGCGCTCTAATTACTTGGAACTACATCAGGATGATTGTAATTTATATTATGCCTGCTCCTGCTTTAATTATCCTAAATCATGCAGACTTCTATTTAAAACAAAGATATGCACCCTTATCTTTGAAAGATGACCTGCTGAAAAATGTCCCCAAGGAGAGGAGTATATGGGCAGCTCAAATTGGAACAAGTGAAAACATAAAGGGGGACACAAAGTTAGGGAAGGTGGCTATAGGGGTAGAGAAGTGGGGGTAGATATGGAAATGAGTGAAATTGAAGACTTGACCACTCTAAGGTATGGTTGAAGGGAAGGTTTTTCTTGTAGATAGGAGGGACAGAACAGAAAGAGGCATCTGGGATAGTCTGGACTGAACATATTTGTCAGAACAGATTGGGCCATGAAAGGAGGAGGTAAGAGAGTAAAAGAAGAAAGAGGAGAGATGGGGCCAAGTGGACCAAGAGAGCACATGGGAACCAAGAGGACCAGGGCTGCAAAGTGCTGAGAGCAGCTAGGGCACTGTAACAGGTACTTATCGTACTGGCAGGAAGTTTGGGGAGGGATGAGGTGAATAGGCTCAAAATATATTGCATAAAATTATAAAAAAGTACTGTTCTATATTAAAGAAACAGACAAATTAAGAGCACTTTATGGAGATCTTGTGAAGTGTAAGTGAAACAGCAAGTATTATGTGTCCAGTAGAAAGCAGAGCACATGGGAAACAGGTAATCATGTGAAACTACTGGAAAGACTGTTAGTGCTAACACTTGATGTGCACGCTACTCTAAGACATGGCATCCACAGGGCCAAATGCAGAGGTGGACACTTTGTAACTAACTATGCCATAAGGCAAACTAAACCACCCATGGCTGATAGAAGGAGGAGAAAGTCCTGAGCTTTCCTAGATGAAAACAATCAATCTACTTGCTCTAAAACGTGAATAAACATCAGAGTCCTGTGGGGTCTTATTATCAGGAAGATGGCTAGACCCTAAACCAAAAATTCAGATTCAGCATGTCTAGGGTGGAGCCTAAGGATTTGTATTTGCTGGTTGATGCTGCTGGTCTATCTAAAAAGCTTTTTGTGAAGCAAAAGTTCTTGGAACCAAGAATCTTATGGTTTCAGTGTCCCAGGCAACAGAATTTTCTTGCCTTTATAAGTCTTTCTTCTGTAAGAATCCACTTGACTCCACAAGAAGACCAACAGAGCCAACTAATCAGGGGCCCGGGGCGGGGAGTGGCTGTGTAGACTGAAGCGCCAGCCAAGGACCATGCATAAACTGGATCTAGGCCTGTTACACAGATGTAGCAGATGGGCAGCATGGTCTCCAGTAATGGGAACAGGAGCTGTCTCTGACATAGACTTTACTGTCTGCTTTTCGATCACTTTTCTCTGGTGGGGCTACCCCACCAGGGCAGAAGGGAAAAGGATGCCTCAGTCCTGATGCTACTCGATATGCTGGGTGGAGTCAGTGGCTGAGGCTCCCCTTCTCTGAGGAGTAGGGGAGTGGATAGGAGAAATGGACAGGGAGGGTAAGGCTGGGAGGAAAGGAGAGAGGGGCCTATGAATAAAAATAAAAATTAAAAATGCAAAAAAAGAATTCACTTGAAAAATCTTAGTGTTGTATTCTTAGAACAAAGAGAATTGCCTACAACCATCCACAAGTGCTGGGATAATCATAGGACTGCAAGCAGTCAGGGCTGGTGCTGGTGCTGATAAAAGCTACTGGAAATGGAAGGTTTCGGAGGGGGCCTGGGTGAGAATGAAGGTCAGCATCTATCCAAGATTGGAAATGAGAGACAGCTGGGATTGGTGACCCTTTCCCAGCTTGGATTTCCCTTCCCAAGTCTTTCCTCCTTAAATATTTTCATTTTATTGCTTCGACTATATTTGATGATAGATACAAGCACAAGTCACTGTAGGTTTCCATTCTTCCTATTCTCTTATCTGTTCCTAGCACAGGGCCACTATGTACCTTGTGGGGAGCCTGAGCCAGCAACAGAGCTGATGGCAGTCTGAGCACAGTCATCTTAAACTAGCCATCTCTCTGGATTGAAGTGTGTGCTCTGTGTCACATCACAGCAAACTCACAGAGCAAAGCCTGGGGTCTAAGAAACTGCCTGCCAGTTGTCGGTAACTAATCTGCTACCTGTTAAACACAGTGAGTGCAACAGCCTGTTTATAGATTAGAGGAGTTTTCTTTTGGAAACAGTCACTGAACGGGAAGAGAAAGGTGCCCTTGGTCTTAGGATTCAGGATCATCTGTCCTGTGCATTTTGAAGGGGTGAAGAGGACTTGGAGAACCTTGCTTCTTAATGAAGTTAGATATTTCAATGATGAATCTTGGGAAACTGAAACACACACATAAAACTCTGCTCTAATTATAAGAATGTATTTTTTTTTTCAGCTCCCATGGCATAAACACTTTGGCTAAGGGATTCCATCCAGGGTGTGCAGGCCTGCTCAATGCTGTTAAGCTATGAGGTACTTGCCTGTACCAACCTGTCCATGTTGAATAGAAACAGGCCTCCCTCACTCTTTCAGAATTCATGACTTCTATCCTGAACCATTCAACCCAGCTTATCTCAGATTCAAATTCCTAACTCCCTCGGTTTCTTAAAGTTTCCAACTCTGTGACTCATTTTTCCTCCGACTGTCTTGCCTCATCCCAGGACCTGGCACTTAGGATTACTTCTCTGACTTGAGCCTTGTGCAGTCCTCTTGGCCCAGCCATCACAGTCCCTCCCTGGTGATACTGCTCTCCCCCGCGGAGGAATAGTACCTGAGAACCAGCCTTCATCCTGAAATCAAACGCTTTCACATGGGCTGCTGGGCCTGCCTTAGCATATGTATGCATATTGGAAATCCCACGATTTATAAGTACAAACACACATAGTATTTTAGCACTTTTTCGATTGGAGTGCTTACTATTGTGTAACTCTCCTTCCTATAAAGCTCTCCTCAAAAAGACACCCACAGATTAATGGCCACGATGTAGCAATTCTGCTGTTCATGTATTTTTTTTTTTAATTTTCTTTTCAGACAGGGTCTAATGTGGCTCAGGATACCCTTGAACTCCCTATGTAGCTAAGGATGACCTTGAAGTTCTGATTCTTCTATGGTGTAATCTGAGACCTGTCACCCTCTGCAAATCCATTCTCAACACCTCCAGCCGTGGAGGCTTTGTGAATGCTGATCTAATCATGAAACTGCCCTTCTTAACCTTTCTCTTCTTGCCCATGTATATGACTGATGGCTATTGAGCATAAACATTTACTTTCTATACAATATACTTTTCTACTGAGGGCAGTAGTAGTCTAGGGCACGCTGATGGCATTTTAGATTAGCTTCATAGCCATTATGACGTTTTTACAAAGCTCCTATGACTTACATACTATTTTGTTTTCATATTTGAGGACTGTGTACTTTTTAGCTATAGTGGATGGTAAATTGTGTAAGATAGATGTAATTTTAAAATTGAAACATCTTTGATCAATTTGAATAAGTGAACAGGGACTTCTAAAAACAAAACAATATCAAGCTTTCAGTGCCAGAGAATGTATTCATCAGGTCTCATTCAGATGCTAGTACAGTTCAGTTGTTTAGACCATGCAGTGACTGAGGTCAAATTTGGTGGATTTATTCCCATTTGTTTAAGTTAGCCTCATCGAGTTTCAGGGGCATAGTTTGTAACCCTAACCTCTATCAGCTCTTACACAAATGCAAGTCCCAATGGAACATGGCTAAAAGAGTAAAGACAAATCAGTTCCATGAGTTAATCCTTTTTATTAAAAAATGCAAATAAAGTGCTAGGTCCTCAGTATTATAGTTGGGTTTTGTATGTGAAATTCTCTATATAATTTTTAGTAATGATTATATACAGAAAGAAATAATATAGTTCTTCAGAATGCTTCTTCAGGATCCTAAAATTATATACTAAATTATAATTGTGGTCTTCTAGTTAGGTAATTCTTAATAATGTGTCCTTTGTTACTGAAGTATTAATTAACAATAATGTAGTTTTAGATAAACACTGAACAATTTTACTTATTGATTTACACATTCTCTCTAGAATGAATAATGCATTTTCTAACAACTTTTGTAGTGGTAGAGATATGGAGAGTATCAAGCTCAAGCTTATTATACAGATGTGTGGTAGCATTCCCTGAGAAGAGTCTTACCAAACTCTTCATGTCTCTGCTTGTTTATTCTATCTTATTCTATAAAGCTCTCCTCCAAAAGACATCCACAGATTAATGGCCAGGATAGATCAATTCTGTTGTTCATGTATCTTTTTTTTATTTTCTTTTCAGAAGAACCTATTGTTAATATGAAAATATATTTGAAAGGAATAACAAATGGTCAGTCTTTAGCAAATAAGTATGAACTAATGCATCAGATCCCTTCCACCTAGTAGATAACTTAAAAAGGTACACCAAGGAAAACATCTGACTGGTGTGTTTAGAAGAGAAAATATTGCAATGAAGGTTCATGATCCCAATAAACAGACTCTGGTTGCATCCACAGATGTAGCAGAGCCAGGAGCAGAAGCAAACATTGCCTGCATACCGAGGTCTGATTTGTGATCAGCCTATGTAAACAAACATGCAGTGTGCTTCAGAAAAACACGAGGAGAAAGTACAGTGCATGATCCCTTTAAGCTTGTGTAAAACTTTGAAGAAAATAGTGTTTGCCTTTCTGTCCATGAGGCTGAGAACATTTTTTCTTGTTACAAGTCTGTTGCTTTGCAAGCAGGAAGGAAGCTCACCTCACTGACTTACCACTGCTGCAGTGAAGCCTGCCTCCGTGACTAAAAGCAGGCCCCAACCCCACTCTTGATGGAATGTTGAAAGTCTGCTGCTCACTGTCACCTGGACAGTCGTTCTTGACAGGCATTTCTGCTCAGCAGTGCAGGGGAGACTTGATTGGGCAATTAACTTGGGAATCTCTATTCCTTGTTATCCTTTCTGCCTAGAGGGCCTATGCAAGTGCTGTTTTATTTCGTTGTCAAAGACTAATTCTTAGGAACAAACCTGTAATTTGATTCTTCTAAATTAAAGAAATTTAAGATTGTAGGGATTTGGGATAGTTCAGTTAAAGAAGCTTAGCATGGGTATGGGACAGGGTTAAATCCTCAGTACCACACATGTGTGTCCATACATATATACACATGGTGGGGGAGCATCTCTTCAAGTAAACAGATTAATGGTCAACATTTACATACAATACCTTTTAGCATATAATACATAATTGCATGCATATGTTCAAATCCTACAGTGGCACAACCTGTGTGGTAGGTTATGCTGTCTCGGTTTTTCCTACAAGGTATTTTCATGGCTAATAAATGGTGACCATTCCAGGCTGGATTCCCAGCTCCAGCCTCATAGTAGCACACCTAATATTGACCACAATGACAGCTATAGATGATGATTCTCAGTCTAATATTTTAAAATTTTTCATAATTTATTCTGGGTGTGAATAGTTATGGTGTGGTGTGTTTGTGTATGTTTGTGTGTGTGTTTCACATGCTTGTGGAAGCCAGAGGAGGACGTCAGGTGTCCTAATCTATCAATCACTGTCTTTTTCTTTTGAAACTTGGAGCTTGCAGATGGTCAGTGAGCTCCAGCAATCCTCCTATGTCCACTTGCCACAGGTCTTGGGGTTTCAGTGCTGGGCTGACAGATGTGTGGCCAGGTTGCTGGCACTGTGATTCAAAATATATTCCTCATGCTGCTGTGGAAAGTACATTTTTCTGTTGATCACTAGATGCTCTTTATTCCACTTCCACCCTGGTGTTCACAAATATTATTGATCTTCCAGTGTCTTCTGTGATCTTAATGGAAGCCACTGTTGATTCCACCAGCATGACTGTGATAGTCTCCTAAATGGTCTGTTTATGGTCTTCTGATATGTGCTCCATGAGCCTGTTGATGTGACCTATTTAGCAATGCAAATGTGCTAAATGGCATGATGCTGCCATGCTTCTGAGGTCTCAGTAGCTCTGAAGTACTTTCTAGATGGAGCCCAAAATCCTTAGCATGGCCCTGCTCTGTTCTTTTGTGCCTTTTGATTACAAGAACTAGTCCTTGTCTCCTTGAACATCCCATATTTTTCTTTTTTCTTTTTTTTTTTTTTTTTTTTGACTGTTCATTTGATAAAGGAAAGTTCTTCCTACTATAGTCTACCTTATTAGGTAGGAACCACCTATTGTACCTTTCCTCGGTAAGATGATGCTAACCCCTGAAATATAGTGCCTGCACTTATCTACATTAAACTCCTGTGTTGTTTTTGGAGTTAATATTTACTATTGCTCTATCTTTCAGTAACGCTGCAGTTATCCTAAACAGCTGGATAACCAAATCATCACGCAGAGACTATGATTCATTTAGTTAACCTAGAACACAATGCTGAGCAATAGTTACTCCATCCTAAACCTCCAAACCTTCATAGTTCCCTAACATTTAGATTCACCCATTATACTTGCTTTTAGTGATATCTTAGGTCTGATTCATATCTCCACGTTGTCCCAAGACCTCTCTTCCAGCTTCTCTCTCCCAGCTCCTCTCCTCTCTCCTCCTACTCTTCCTCCTACTCCTTCCTCTCCATTGCTCAGCATTGTGGCTCGTTGTTTTATTTTGGCATGTTTACCTAAAGTTGAGACAGGTGATGCTTAGAATAAGTATCACAATGCAATGTTCGGATTGAAACCAGAGAGTGGGAGAGAAATCAGCATTTGAATGAACAAGGATAAAGTGTATACATTTCAGAAGAACATTATACCAACACTCTTGCAATGTACTTAACAAATTTATTTGTGATTACTGACTCACATATCTCTTTGCCTCACTAGACTCTAGGGTAATATTCTAGTGAAATATTTCATGCAAAGTACATTCAGTGTCTTTTGCCTAGCACAGTGATTACAACACAGTAGTAAGAAAAAAAAAAACTATATTAACTCAACTGTTTCAAATCCAAGTAGCAATCATTACTATATGCCAGCCTCGTGAAATGTAGTGAGGTACTAGGTCCAACCTTTGGTAAAAAAAAAAAAAAAAAAAAAAAAAAAAAAAAAAAAAAAGAACTGCACAATTTGTTTGCTACGGAACTACATAAAATATTTTATAGGGGATTCGGCAAGATGGCAGCACCAAGATGACTCTCGTTCTGACCAGCAGCACAGCAGGATCAGCAGGATCAGCACAGTGACCAGCAGTCAGAACTCGAGGCATAAAAGACAAGTGATTGTGATTCAGTAAGCTTCAACTCACCCAGCTAAACTGATGAAAAGATCCCGGTTCCATGAGGCACTGGGTTGCCAGCTCAGAGCCACACTCTAGCGTGCTCTAATCACTGTCCCAAACTGAACTGTGTGCTCCACAACATCAGAGACTGAGATTTCCAGTCGAGAGATAACCCCATGGTGCAGGAAACGATTGGGACCGACCTTAGGTCACCCAGACATTCCCTGGAAAACACTCAGGGTTCCTCGGGCACCCAGGAACCAGCCCAGAGCCAGAGCCGGGGACCCAGGTGCCTGCACAGAGCCCTGCCTACATGCCCGACTTGCTGCCCCAGATAGAACTGTGGGCCCCAGGGCACCAGAGACTGAGTTTCTCTGTAGGGTGCAAACCCACAGGGAGGGGAACAGCTGGTCTGATCTCAGAGTACTCAGCAGATACCACCACCCCGAAAAGGACTCTGGAAAAATTACCCAGTTTCGGCAGACGCCCAGGCACCCAATCCCCAGAAAGGCAGAAATGCGGAGTCATGCAAGTCTGTTCCTGTGGGTTCTACTCACTATCACAGACAGAAGGCTGTCCCCAAAGCAAAGACTGGATGATCCTGTCAGGAGGAAACCCCACAGCGGGAGGATCATCAGGTCCAACGCTCAGGACACCCAGCTCCAGAAGACTTTCTGGAGTCACAAAGATGCTAGGCTCTAGCCTTCTACTGCAGGCATGAGTGTTGTGCTCGCCTGCCTTTATTGAGTACCGCTAGGGCACTGGGGCACACAGCTAAATCCTCAAACCTACAAAAGCCAGAGAGGCATTATAGCAGCCCTCAGATACTGCTCCAAGTTTCAACCAGTTATCCCTAGCTAAACTGACAAAACTGTACTAATCCCTGGTTCTTCAAGAGGGCTTCACACAACAATTACAACTTAAGAGCAACAGCTGCTGGTCACTAAATTCAGAGCAAGAAACCCAGCAGCAGGGCAGCCATCACCAGGACCTCTCCTGATGAGAGGAGAGCCTTCCTGAACACAACAGTTACCACACAGGTCCATACGCCTCAAGTGAACTGTGACAATTCCTGAGAAGCACCACCATTCAGTTGACCATACCCAAAAAGCAGAGGAGAAATTCAGAATCCCGCCAAGTGGATTCTCCCCACCCCAAGACCAAGCAAGCACCAGAAATTAACAGACAACAACTGAGACAGCCAGATGGGTAGAGGCCAGCAAAAAAGCACAACCAAAAAAAGGCAAAGCAATATGGCATCCCCAGAACCCAATTATCCAGGGGCAAGTAGCCCTGGACACCCTAACATAAGTGAAATTCAAGAAAATGACCTTACATCTGTGCTTATGAAGAGGTTAATGGAGGAAGCAAATAAAATGTGTAAAGAATTAGGGGAAGATATAATAAAACAGATTATGGCCATCCATAAAAAAAAAAAAATACAGGAAGATGCAGCCAAACAGTTTGTGGCATTCAGAGAGGAAATAATTAAATCACTGAAAGAAATAAAAGAAACAGAGGAATGTTCAAAGAAACAGGTGAAGGAATTGAAGGCAAACCAGGAAAATACAGTCAGACAGTTGAAGGAAATCAGCAAAACGGCTAAAGATCTGAAGATAGAATTGGAAAAATTAAAGAAAACACAAATCGAAGAATTCATAGAGAAGGAGAACCTAGGAAAGAAAATAGAAACTACAGAGGTAAGCATAACCTCTGTAGTTATGAGACTATAAGAGATGGAAGAAAGACTCTCAGGTGTGGAAGATACAATAAAAGAAATCAATGTAGCCATCAAAGAAAATGATAAATGTAAAAAAATTCTGAAACAAACCATCCAAGAAATCCAAGACAACATAAAAAGACAAAACTAAGAAAAATAGGAATAGAGGAAAAAGAAGATTTCCTCCTCCAAGGTCCAGAAAATATTTTCAACAAAATCATTGAAGAAAATTTTTCCAACTTAAAGGAGAGGTCCATAAGCATTACAAGAAGCCTAGAGAACACATAATAAATTAGAACAGAAAAGAAAATCCTCCCATCACATAATAATCAAAACAGTAAGTATACAGAACAAAGAAAAAATACTAAAAGTTGCAAGGGAAAAAGGCCAAGCAACATAATGGCAAACCCATCAAAATCAGACCTGACTTCTCAACAGAGACTATGAAAGCCAGAAGAGCCTGGACTGATATCATACAGACCCTAAGAGAACACAGATGTCAGCCTAGGCTACTGTACCCAACAAATCTCTCAATCTTCATAGACGGAGAAAACAAGACAACAACAAATTTAAACAATACCTACACACAAATCTAGCATTACAGAAGATAATAGGATAAATACAACCCAAGAAAACTAACTACTTTCAAGAAAACACAGGAACTACTACTAACTAACTACTTTCAAGAAAACACAGGAAATAAATAACCTCACTAACAGCAAAACAAAAAGTAGCCAAACACACAAACAAACTACCATAGCCAACGTCAATATCAAAGGACCTAACATCCACTGGTCATTAATCTCCCTCTACATCAATGGACTCAATTCTCCAATAAAAAGACACAGACTAACAGAATGGATGCATAAACAAGCCCCAACAATCTGTTGCATACAAGAAACACAACTAAATCACAAAGATAGACATTACCTAAAAGTAAAGGGCTGGTAGACGGTTTTCCAAGGAAATGGACCCAAGAAGCAAGCAGGAGTAACCATTCTAATTTCTAATGAAAAATAGACTTTCAACTTAAATTAATCAAAAGAGGTAGAGAAGGATACTTCATACTCCTCAAGGGAAAAATCTACCAGGAAGATATCACAATCCTGAACATCTATGCCCCAAATGCAAGGGCACCCACATTTGTAAAAGAAACTTTAATAAAACTTAAACCACACATAGATCCCCACACATTAATAGTGGGAGACTTCAACACCCCACACTCAACAAAAGACCAGTCAACAAAACAGAAATTAAATGAAGAAACAATAACTCTGACAGAGGTCATGAATCAAATGGACCTCACAGACATCTACAGAACCACTCACCCAAACACAAAAGAATTTACCTTCTTCTCAGCACCTCATGGAACCTTCTCTAAAATAGACCATATAGTTGGCCACAAAGCAAGACTCAACAGATACAAGAAGACTTAAATAATCCCTTGTATCCTATCTGATCACCATGGAATAAAGCTGGACCTCAATGACAAAAATAGCAAAAGGGCTACACATGGATGGAAACTGAACAACTTGCTACTAAATGACAGCGGGGTCAGAGAAGAAATAGAGAAAGAAATTAAAGACTTCCTATAATTCAATGAAAATGAAGGCAAAACATACCCAAACTTGTGGGACACAATGAAAGCAGTACTAAGAGGAAAGTTCATAGCACTAAGTGCCTTCAAGAAGAAATTTGAGACAGCTCATTCAAGCAACTTAATGGCTCACCTAAAAACCCTACAAAAAGAAGAAGCAGACATACCAAAAAGGAGTAGACAGCTGGAAATACTCAAACTCAGGGCTGAAATCAATCCATTAGAAACAAATGAAATAATTCAAAGAATCAATGAAACCAAGAGCTGGTTCTTTGAGAAAATCAACAAGATAGACAAACCCTTAGCCAAGCTAACTAAAAGGCAGTGAGACACCATCCAAATCAACAAAATCAAAAACGAAAAAGGGAATATAACAACAGACATTGAAGAAATCCAAACAATAATTTGGACTTACTTTAAAAGCCTATATGCCACAAAATTTAAAAATCTAAATGAAATGGACAGTTTTTTTTTTTAACTGATTCCACATGCCAAAGCTGAATCAAGACCAGGTAAATCAATTAAATAGTCCTATATGCCCTAAGGAAATAGAAGCAGTCATCAAAAGTCTCCCATCCAAAAAAAGCCCAGGGCCAGATAGTTTCAGTGCAGAATTCTACCAGACCTTAAAAGAAGAGCTAACACCAATACTCTTCAAACTATTCCACAAAATAGAAACAGAAGGAACATTACCATACTCATTCTATGAAGCCACAATCACCTTGGTAACTAAACCTCACAAAGACCCAACAAAGAAAGAGAATTTCAGGCCAATCTCCCACATGAACATCGATGCAAAAATACTCAACAAAATACTTGCAATACGAATCCAAGAACACATCAAAGATATCATCCACTACTACCAAGTAGGCTTCATCTCAGGCTTGCGGGGGTGGTTCAATATACAGAAATCCATCAATGTGATCCACCACATAATCAAACTGAAGGAGAAAAATCACATGATCATCTCCTTAGATGCTGAAAAGGCATTTGACAAAATCCAACATCCATTCATGTTTAAAGTCTTGGAGAGATCAGGGATACAAGGCACATACCTGAGCATAGTAAAGGCAATATAAAGCAAGCCTATAGCCAATATCAAACTCAATGGAGAGAAACTTGAAGCAATCCTACTGAAATAAGGAACAAGGCAAGACTGCCCATTCTCTCTGTATCTCTTCAACATTGCTCTTGAAGTCCTTGCTAGAGCAATAAGACAGTTGAAGGAGATCAAGAGGATATAAATTGGAAAGGAAGAAGCCAAAGTATCACTATATGTAGATGATATGATAGTATACCTGAGTGACCCCAAAATTCTACCATGGAACTCCTACAGTTGATTAACACCTTCTGCAAAGTGGCTAGATACAAAATTAACTCAAAAATGTCAGTAGCCCTCTTGTATACAAAAGACAAAAGGGCTGAGAAAGAAATTAGGGAAAAAACACCCTTCACAATAGCCACAAAGGACATAAAGTACCTTGGTGTGAACCTAACCAAGCAAGTCAAAGACTTGTATGAAAAAAAATTTCCAGTCTCTGAAGAAAGAATTAGAAGAAGATATGAGAAGATGGAAAGATCTCCGATGCTCATGGCTTGGCAGGATTAACATAGTAAAAATGGCCATCTTACCAAAGGCAATCTACAGATTCAATGCAATTCCCATCAAATTACCAACACAATTCTTTACAGACCTTGAAAGAAAAATTCTCACCTTCATATGAAACAACAAGAAACCCAAATTTCTAAAACAATTCTCTACTGTAAAAGATCCTCAGGAGGTGTCTCCATCCCTGATCCCAAGCTGTACCATAGAGCAACAATACTAAAAACTGCATGGTACTGGCATAGAAACAGACTTGTGGGTCAATGGAATCAAATAGAAGACCCTGACATAAATACATACACTTATGGACACCTGATTTTTGACAAAGATGCCAAAACCATTCAATGGAAAAAAGACAGCATCTTCAACTAATGGTGCTAAAATAACTGGGTGTTTACATGTAGAAAAGTGCAAATAGATCCATACTCATCACCCTGCACAAAACTAAAGTCCAAGTGGATCCAAGACCTCAACATAAAACTAGACACACTAAACCACTCAGAAGAAAAAGTGGGAAAGAGCCTTGAACTCATTGGCACAGGAGACAACTTCCTGAACAGAACACCAACAGCACAGCCTCTAAGAGCAACAATCAATAAATGGGACCTCATAAAACAGAAAAGCTTCTGTAAAGCAAAGGGCACTGTTGTCAGAACAAAACGACTGCCTATAGATGGGGAAAAGATCTTCACCAACCCTTTATCTGACAGAGGGCTAATATCCAGTATATATAAGAACTCAAGAAGTTAAACAGCAACAAATCAAGTAATCCGATTAAAAATGGAATACAGAGTTAAACAGAGAATTCTCAATAGAGGAATATCGAATGGCAGAGAAACACTTAAAGAAATGTTCAACATCCTTTTTCATAAGGGAAATGCAAATCAAAACGACCCTAAGATTTCGCCTTATACTCATCAGAATGGCTAAGATCAAAAACTCAAGTGACAACACACTCTGGAGAGGTTGTGGAGAAAGGGGAACCTTCCTCCACTGTTGGCGGGAATGTAAACTTGTACAACCACTCTGGAAAGCAATCTGGCACTTCCTCAGACAACTAGGAACAGTGCTTCCTCCAGATCCAGCTATAACACTCCTAGGCATATACCCAAAAGAGGCTCAAGTACACAATAAGGACATTTGCTCAAACATGTTTGTAGTAGCCTTATTTGGAATAGCCAGAAGCTGGAAACAGCCCTGATGCCCCTCAGTGGAGGAATGGATACAAAAGTTGTGGTACATCTACACAATGGCAAATTACTCAACAACAGAAAACAAGGAAACCATGCAATTTGCAGGTAAATTGTGGGATCTGGAAAAGATTATCTTGAGTGATGTTTACCAGAAGCAGAAAGATGCACATGGTATATACTCACTCATATAGACATATAAAATAGGATAAACCTACTAAAATCTGTACACCTAAGGAAACTAATCAAGAGGGAGGAATCTTGCTAAAATGCTCAATTCCTATTCAGAAAATCAAAGAGGATGGACACCAGAAGAAGGAGAAAAGAGGGAACAAGTCAGGAGCCTGACACAAAGGACCTCTGAAAGGCTCTGCCCTGCAGACTATCAATGCAGATGCTGAGACTTATGGGCAACCTTTGGGCATAGTGCATGGAATCTTAGGAAAGAAGTGGGAAACAGTAAGATCTAGAGAGGACAGGAACTCCACAAGGAGAGCAACAGAACAAAACATTTTGAGCACAGGGGTCTTTCCTGAGACTGATACTCCAACCAAGGACCATGCATGGAGATAACCTTAGAATCCTCCATAGATGTAGCCCATGGCAGTTCAGTATCCATGTGGGTTCCATTGTAATAGGAACAGGAACTGTCTCTGACATGAACTGATTGGCCTGCTCTTTAATTACCTCCCCCTGAGGGGTGAGCAGCATTACCAGGCCACAGAGGAAGACAATGTAGCCACTCCTGATGAGACCTAATTGACTAGGATCAGAAGGAAGAAAAAGAAACCCTCCCCTACCAGTGGACTTGGGGAGGGGCATGCATGCAGAGGGTGGAGGAATGGAGGGATTGGGATTGGATGAGGGAGGGAACCACAGGGGGAATACAAAGTGAATAAAGTGTAATCAATAAAGAATTTAAAAAAAAAACATTTTATAATTTACAGTTGTGTGGCACTGACTGAAAGTCTATAGTACTTCCGGAGATTTGAAGCTAGGGAGGTGTCTCTCTTTCCTTCATCAACGGTGATTACTAATGATGGGTCAACAGCAATTGAATATTGACCATCTGGCAACTGTCATAGTGCTCATTGTAAGTCAGACTTAATAAACCCAAGGCTTTTAAAGGGAGAAGTTGTGTGAAATATTTAAGGAGAAATACCACCCCTCAGGAGAGTGAGTAAAGAAATATTTGTGCAAATATAAACTAAAAGCCTCCTGGTATTAGGAGGGAAAATGCTAACTAGTAGGACTATAGTATGTTTGAAATATCTTTATTAAGGGAATTCATACTTGGTACTTCTGGCGGTACTTCTGGCGGCTGGATTAAAGCATGCCTGCTTTATATTTACCCAAGCACTTTGAAGAAAAGAGCATGGGTATTTGGTACTACCCACTGAGTTGCTTCACCTAGTGTAGCACTGCCGACACATGGAAATTAGGCAGCTTAATGCTATCCTGTTTTCATTTTTGCCCCCTGTAAGAACACAATATGGTCTCTTATAACGCGTCTCTCCATTACCAGGGAACCAACTGGAAAGTTACACCCCTTTTTCAGAAGTAATATGAGCATCCACAATCACTGAGATAGAGGAATGGACATACGTTACATACATGAGTGGAATATTATTAAGACATGAAAAGCAGAATCTTGCCATTTGCCACAAGAATAAATTTTGAACATATTGTGCTAAGTAAAATAAGGCAGTAATAAAAGAATAAACGCTGAATGATTCTCTTCCTCTTCTTTTGTTTAGCCAAAATAAAAACTCTACACTTAAAGAGAAATGTCCAATACTTTTGAAACTTCAGATTTTTTAAATAAACATTAAGTATATATTTTATAGATGTTCAAATTCTGTAGAAATAAAAACTCTCTGTATAATATATTCAGATTTAAATATGTATTATGTATATTAATAAATGTTATTCGTATTTTGTAAAGGGAACTTAGTTTGGACTGGTAAATTCTGTCACTTAAGCTTTTTTTCTTTTTTCTTTTTTTCTTATTTATTTACTTACTTACTTACTTACTTACACACTACAGTTTATTCACTTTTTATCCCTGCTGTATCCCCCTCCCTTTTCTTCTCCTATGCCACTTCTCCAGCCCAGTGATAAGGGAGGTTCTCCTTCCCTTCCATCTGACACTAGTCTATCAGGTCTCATCAGGACTGGCTGCATTTTCTTCCTCTGTGGCCTGGTAAGACAGCTCGCGCCTCAGGGGCCAGAGATCAAAGAGCAGGACAATCAGTTTATGTCAGAGACAGTGCCTGTTTCCATTAGTAGGCAACCCTCTTGGACACTGAGCTGCCATGGGCTATATCCATGTAGGAGTTCTAGGTTATCTCCATTGTCCTTGTTTGGAGTATCAGTCTCAGAAAAGACCCCTGTGCCCAGATTTTTTGGTTTTGTTATTCTCCTTGTGGAGCTCCTGTCCCTTCCAGGTCTTTTTCTCTCCCCCTTCTTTCATAAGATTCCCTGCACTCTGCCCAAAATTTGGCTATGAGTCTCAGCATCTGCTTTGATACCCTGCAGGGTAGAGTCTTTCAGAGGCCCTCTGTGGTAGGCTCCTGTTCTGTTGCCTGTTTTTTCCCTCTTCTAATATCCATCCCATTTGCCTATCTGAATGGGGATTGAGCATCTTACCCAGGGTCCTCTTTCTTGATTAGCTTCTTTAGGTGTACAGATTTTAGTATGATTATCCTATATTATATATCTAATATCCACTTATAAGTGAGTATATACCATGTGTGTCTTTCAGCTTCTGGGATACCTCACTCAGGGTGATCTTCTCTAGTTCCCACCATTTGCCTACAAATTTCATGATTTATTTCTTTTTAATTGTTGAGCAGTATTACATTGTGTAGATGTACCACAATTTCTGTATCTATTCTCAACTGAGGTCCATCTGGGTTGTTTCCAGCTTCTGGCTATTACAAATAAAGATGCTATGAACATGGTTGAGCAAATGTCCTTGTTGTATACATGAGCATCTTTTGGATATGTGCAGAGGTGTGCTCTAACTGGATCTTGAGGAAGCGCTATTCCTAATTGTCTGAGAAAGTGCCAGATTGTTTTCCAAAGTGGTTGTACAAGTTTACATTCCCACCAGCAATGGAGGAGGGTTCTCCTTTCTCCACAACCTCTCCAGCATGTGTCACTTAAGCTTTTAAATTTAGTAAATGGAAAGAAATCCTGAACAGACAAGAGAGTGAAGGCATTATCAGATTCACTTAACATACAATGAAAGTACAGGAATACTTGCTTAACTATTTTGCTTTCTCCAAAATAGTTTTGTATTTGTATTGTGAGTTTTCTTATATATTATTTATGTCTAATGAATTTGCTCTTACACAGAAGTGTGTGTGTGTGTGTGTGTGTGTATACACAAAACAAAATGAGCTCCCAGGAACCTTAGCTAGTTTGATGAAATTATGCTCTTTAAATCAGAGAGTCTTTGATCTTCGCATCAAAGAGAGAGAAAGAGAGAGAGAGGGAGAAAGAGAGAAAACTTGAACTTAAAGTGCTGTCAAGCCTCTGTAACCGTTGGTAACAGGATAAAGACTATTAACACAGGAACAAAAGCAGCTATATCAGTGAGCCTAAATAGAACTTTTTAAAAACAGGAAGTGAGGAAAGTTTTGTGGCAGGAAATCCGGTGACTAACCTTATTTCACACATTTCAGATTATTCAAAGGTTTCTTTCCTTATAAATAGTGCCTTCAAAATGGGAGGGGTGTCCTCCCAGCCACTGATGTCTGGGGAGCATCAACACCTTTGCTAAGAAAACCAATCCAGTTTGGATTGCCCTTTACTGTGTGAAGTGAGGCTTTAAGGAATATAGATCCCTGCTGCTGCCAATCCATACAGTCATGCTACATTAACAAATGTGATTCGACTGCATTGAAAAAAATGCCAACATATTGGAAGCCAATGAAATCAACAGGGTAGTCACCTTTTACTTGCAGGAATGTTTTTATAGGACTGAAAGAAACTGGTTTCTGAGCTATCATTATTTCAACGGAATTAACGGAATTCTGAATTGTGATGAGGACCCCGGGGGTTGAAGAGGAAGTTGGGAAAGCTTTAAATGATGGTCGATCAGGCAATGATAAAAAAGCAAGTGTGCGTTCCTGTAAGGACTCTATAATGGGAAGAAGCCTCTCTGCTGGGCTAGGCTAGCCCATTAGTGGAGTGACTTAGGGTTCCAACCACTTGGAGCTCAAATTCTAAGCTGACGGTACAATTGTGGCAAGAAGGGAATATTGGACTTATCTTCTCTCGACTGGGAGTGAAAATGAACCTCAGGCAAATGCACAAGGACAGTGTTATTCTATGTCCTAGAAGTCTGTCAAAGGTATGGCCAGTCAAAGACAACGAAAGAGGAAAGTGTGAAAATTGTCTGCCATGTATTTCATGAGCTGACATAGTTCAGGCTAAACAACTGGATCTTCTAACTAGCCCAGAGCCAGCTCACTCCAACTACCACATCACTGCTCTTCTCAGGGGAGTCAACAGGACTTTCCCTAAGGGTCTTGTCTCATAAAGCAAGTGCAGTGTTGTGTGCCTGGAATCACAGCGCTAGGGAAGTAGAAGCAGACCTGAGGAGTGCTTCAAGGTTATAGTGGCTACGGAATGAGTTGGAGGTCAGTAGGAATACATGAGACCCAACCTTTTCAGCATAAGATAGGGATTTCTCCCTTATATTTAGATGACTGATATTCTCAATAGGAACATAAGTATATCCAACTTTCTTCATTCTATATTTATGCTCTTTGTTCCACTTGGCTAATGCTTCAGTTGATTTTGATTTAAGATAAAATGGCAAGAACTTTGGAAGACACATCATTTCATTTGGCCTCTTTCTAAATGGACTTATGGATCATCATGGAGTCTTAGCCTGGGCTCCTCAGGAAGCAGCTTCTTAGACAGGGATTCATATAAAAGTAGATTGTCTGGGAACTGCAGGTAATGTGTGCCTGTGAATGGTAGGTTATGGAGGAAATTATGACTGTCCATAGAATGTGTTATTAAGCGAGCTACCACCACACAGGGCTGACAATTATGTGGAGAATCTCTGAACAGTGCTGCAAATAACACATTTGAGAGTTATTCCCACAAGAAGCCAGGGTATTCAGACTTTAATTCATGAGCTATATCTCATGGTCACTTGCAGATTTCTGCCGTTATAGAGGCCTCTGGGTTCTACTGCTCTGGAAAAAAACATCCTTGAGCAACAGTATAATAGCAATCAGCCTGAGCAGAGTGGAAGGCTCAAAAGCTAAGAGTGGAGTTCTGATAACACCTACAACACTAAGAGAAGCTCAGTGGGCTTTTCATCCATGAGACACAGTGCCTGAGCTGAAGTGTGAGCCTCTTACCCAGTTGCCCCAATCTTTTAAAATTCTTTCTATTGGTTCTTTGACAATTTCATATAATGTGTTTAGATCATAACTTGGCCTTCGCCGAGCTCCACTCAGATCTATCCTCATTCCCTATCCACTTTGTGTCTTTGTTTTTTGCTTGTTTTAAAATAAACAAGTCTACAATTGTTTTGGTTATATATTTCCCCTGAGTTTTTTTTTAATTTGTTATTTAACTTTTATTAATTACACTTTATTCCTTTTGTATCCCCCCATAAGCCCCTCCTTCCTCCCCTCCCGGTCCCACCCGCCCCCCCCCCTTTCTGCATGCATGCCTCTTCCCCTGAGTTTTTAATCTTCTTCCACTGGCATACTTTTTTTTCTTGCTACTGAAGTAGTAAGCTTTGACAATGGAGTATGGTATTAGGAATAAAAATGGAAACAAGACCAACTGGGAATATCAGGTGCTGTAGGCTCTTGAGCTGGGCATGGTGGCACACGCTTGTCCTGTAATTTCAGCAATCAGGGAGGCAGAGGCAGGCAGATCACTGTGAGTTTGAGACTAGCCTGAGCTATAGAGCAAGTCCAGGACAGCCAAGGCTACACAGAGAAAACCTGTCTCAAAAAACCAAAACAATACAAAAAATGAAAATAGAGCTACAGTGAATCAAAGTACGTATATGCTTTTCTATACCAGAGCCACCTGGTTCTTGAGTTTCTTGTACCTCTGATCTTTTTTTTACCTCATCAACAGAATCAAGCCCAAACAGAGGGAAATGGAGTGTGAAGGAGCTGAAATTAGAGCAACTTTGTGTTAGCAAGAGATATATGCTAGGAGCTAAGCCCATAAGACAGAGGCATATTTGTAAGCACTTGGCATTTCAAGAATATTCTAGAAGGTCATGGAGTTATAGCCACCTCTTCTTCAGTGTGAATGGGAAATGGTGCAAAGAAGAGAAGTGTGGTATAACATTAAGATTTATTTTCTTTGAATTGGCCCATTTACATATTCTGTAAATTGTTGGAATACATGAAAGGGCCGATCCTGCTAATCCAAAGCTATAGGATCTCCTTGGTACAGGGCAACAACAGGATAACCAGGAGGAATCCCAATTAAGACCCATTATTGGTGGTGTCATAGAAGTGAGAAACCTTGAATCAGACCAATGACTCTTTGCAATGAACATTTGCAAATGAAGATGAATGGACAGAAGGATATACTATGGGACAGACTGTGACATACTACAGCTTCCACAAGATATTTTCTATACTTTGTTTTACTTTCTTTTTTTTTATTATCTTTTGGGGAGGAGGTCACTTGCAAGAGCAGATGTGAGGGGTTGGGGAGGTTGAGTGGGACTAGGGTGCCTGATGCGAACATCAAAAGGAATCAATGAAAAGTTAAATATATATATATATAGAGAAACAACCAAAGGGTCTGTACAGTGGCACATTTCTGACCCTAAGAAAGAATGAGATCTTGTTTTTGCCACAGACTGAGCTTGGAGAACACTGTATTCAGTTAAATAAGCCATACACAGGAAGGAAACATTCTATAATCACACAAAGAAAAAACAGTTCAACGATTTAGAGAAATCAAGACAGTAATTTGGAGTGGAGGGCAGGTCAAAGGACAGAAAGCACAGGTATGTATGTAGAATGAATAAATCTAGAGAGCATGTATTGTCTAAGAACTAGAAATAATAAATTTTTTGACAAATGATAGTGTAACTGTTGCCATAAATGTGAAAAAGATGTGTAAAATGATAACATGTTCATTTAGTTGACTGTAGTAAACTTTTCTATCTGTAACATGAATTATACTATAAAAATACACAATAAAACTTATTTTTTTAAAAACAAAAAGAGATTCATTTCCTTATCAGGGTGGTGGTGGTGCACACCTCTAATCCCAGCACTCAGAAGGCAGAGGCAGGCCCATCTCTGAGTTCAAGGCCAGCCTGGTTTACACAGAAAGTTAAAAGGCAGGCAGGGCTACACAGAAAAACTCTGTCTGCCCATAAAAAAAAATAATAAACAAAAAACAAACAAACAAAAAAAACCACACACACACAAAACAAAACAAAACACTTCTTTTCTTCAAGTATAGATCAGTCACTTTCACACTGTGCTTCCAGATGTAGTATTTGCCATCAAATGCTTGCTTCTTACCAGCTCCCCAGTCTCTGAGGTACTCAAAGCTGTTGTGTACATGATCTTATTGACAGACACGGCCTAACTTTCATTACTGTACCCTAAAGGATCAGAACCTTGCTTTTTCGTCTCTGTACAGCCATTTAGCATGTCACTAATAGGAGCAATTGAGAATTAATTTGCATAATTATGGAAAACCTGAGACACTGGATAGTAACTGGAATGGATCTATATTTTTACAATCAGAGGACAAAAAGACATTTCTTGACTTCCATGGATATTAGAAATGGAATGTTCCAGAGACATATGGAAGAGGCATTCTATATTAACATCATCTGGACAGTTTCATTGTAGTGGAAAGAGGGATGGTAGTGGTGGCAGTGGTGGTGATAGCTAACGTTTCCTCAATGTCTACTCAGGCCCAGGAACTTCTCAGTGATATCATTACTCACGTCACAGTTTGGTGACCTAAATGCTATTGTGATGCTTGGTTTTCAGAAAAAGAATACTGAGTCGTGAAGGAGTAAATTGCTGAACATCATACATCTAACAAGTGGGCTTCTAATCCATCTGAATACAAAGGCCAAGCCCTTTGTTGTCATGCCAGGCTCCTGCTTCCCATAGCTAGAAAGTCAATTTGCTAGAAGGAGCATAGCTGTAACTCATGAAACGAAAAGAGCAGTACTACTTTTGCTGACCATAGATTTGTGACCTGGGAAGATAAGTCATTGTGATCAAATCATGCGATCATGATTCAAAAGACAGGAAAAGAACTAAATGATTCGATGTTACAGCAACAGTGGAGAATCAGCTTAATGACTTCATGGAATCATGAAGACCACATCAAAGAGTGGAATGATGTGATTGGCAATGCGAATACTAAGCCCAAAGTAGCACATGCTATTTCATGACTTGTGTGGATTTAAAGGAGCCAGCAGCTCTACCTCTTGCTGTTATCTTCTTAGAGATCCCTGTTGATATCTTGATTTCACTAAACTCACCGAAGTCTTATTTCACAATTTCCTCCAATTTCCAATAAATGAAACAAAATTTACACTAAGTTTAATTCTGTTTTTATGTGTTTCTCTCCTGCAAGTGTGAGTACCAGTGGAATAATACCTGTGACACAGTTGGAATGGAAAGTGTATTTATGCACTCTTACTCCCCTATACATATCTCTATCAAAAAACTGTATTCAAGTATGTCTACTTCAAACATGTCTGAGATCTGGAGGGGATCTAGAAATGTTGGTTTACATATTCCAGATGCAAAACACGAGATATTGAGGTTCTTTTGTTTGAGTATTCTTAAGGGTTTAGAAATGATGTTTTGGAAGAATAAGCATGAGAAGTGTGGCTTTATTCTAGGGTATGTGTGCACTTATTGTGAGAACTTGCTTGTGCCTGCTTTCCCCTCTCCCCCGTGCTTTGCCATGATTGAAACATCACAGAGAAGCCCCCAGCAGGAAGCTGGCAGATACCCTGAAGCCTACTAATGGTGTGACATTCTTAGAGCTATGAAAAAGAAACTTGAGAAATCATACAAGAGGAGGAAAAAACCCGTTTTTAATCTATTTGGCCCTTAGGGGATATCATATAGACGAATATAAAACTCAATCAGGTATCTTACCTCAGCATAAACTGAAGAGAATCCAAGATGGCAGCGACTAGCACGCACCATATCTAAGGGGCAGAGGATCTGAAACTCTGAAATTGGTGCGTGGAGGGGCAGCTGAACCCAGAACAATGACATCAAGGGTTCCAGGGAAAAAGGGGACAAACCCTGAACTGAGACCAATAGGATACACGTCAACCACGGACTTCTCTGCAAACTTCTGGGGACTCAATTCCCAGGCACTTCTCCTTTAATGGGAAGAGGCAGTGGCAGAGCCAGCACAGGTGTTCCGCAGTGCACAGAACTCCTAGCACAGAGAAGAGTATTGGCTGCTCCTAGCAGAGAACACCCTGCTTGAGATTTGAGACAGAGAATACTCAATCCCCTGGCATTTCCCCACACCAGGCCTCCCTTCTCCCTCCTTGGTGGAAGCAGAGGCTGCAAAGACTGCCCACAGCACCTGCCACAGAGCACAGTGCCTGGCCCTCACTGCCCACAGCTCCTAGCACAGAGCTCAGTACTGGCGGCTCCACAAGGCCAACTATGCCCACTGCTCCCCAGGGCCTACTAGAAGGCATCTGTGCCAGTGGTCTCCTAGTTCTGCCATGGTGGCTGCACTCCCAGTGGACCACAATAGCAGCCCCCAATGTTCTGCAACAACATAAGGATTTGGGGGAAAACATCAACATTGAGGTCCCTGCTCTGCCGATTTACCAGTGAAATCTAGGCAAACAACTGCTTGAGCCCAGACAGATCTGAATACCAGAACCACCTTATTACAGGACTGTGGACCACTGAGGTATTCAAGAAATCGGCACAGGTGCATTGCACTAGCAAACTGCGCTTGCAAACTGCCCTAGCATATGCACCCTCTCCTGCTCCTGCACCCCTCCCCACATTCCAAGCAACTACACTCTCTAGCATGCTCAACTTCAATACACACTTCCATGCACACATGCACACTTCCTCCCCCGCAATTGCGATTCTGCACAAGCAGCTATGCCACCCTTAGGTACAGCTGAAACACCAATGCACACTCTCAAACCAGTGGACCTCCCTCATCTTCCTGAAGAATACTCCAGACACCAGAGAAAGATGGACCCAGTCTGAAGTACAGACTCCAGGAACAAACAGTGAAGGTTACAGATCAGCAGATGGCTAGGGGTTGGCATAAGAAGATATCCAACAAAAAACAGGACATCATGGCTCCACCAGCAACCCCCAAAATCAATGGATATTTCAATTCAGTGGAAAAACAGGAAAATGACTTTAAAACTATGCTTATCCAGTTATTAGAGACACGTTAAGAGGAAATAAACAAATCTCAATGAAATAGCCACACAAATGGAGGCAAATAAAGAGGAAATGAATGAAGGTCTCAAAGAAACATAGGCAAATATAGCCAAACAAATAGAGGGACAAGTAGGGGCACAATGAGTGGCATATAGAGAGGAATCGAACAAAAAAAAATAGAGACCATCATAGAAAGACAGGAATCCACATTCAAACAGATCAAGGAAATGGTGCAAGGCATGAAAACAGAATGAGAAGCAATAAAGAAAACACAAACAGAGAAAACCCCAAAGATGGAGAACTTAGAGAAAAGATTAGGAACACAAAGGTAAGCATCACAAATAGAATATAAGATATGGAAGAGAGAATCTTTGGTGTTGAAGACACACCTGCTGAAATTGATAGTTCTCTCAAAGAAAAAGTAAAATCAGAAAAGACCCAAACACAAAACATCCAAGAAATCAAGGACACTGTGAAAAGGCTAAATCTAAGATTAATAGAAATTGATGAAAAAGAAGATTTCAGGCTCCAAGGTCCAGAAAATATTTTCAAGATAATCATAGAAGAAAATTTTCACAACTTAAAGAAAGAGATGTCCACAAACATACAAGAGGCCTACAGAACACCAAATAGACTAGACCAGGAAAGAAACTCCTCACATCACATAATAGTCAAAACACTAAATCTAAAGAACAAAGAAAAGATATTAAAAGCAGCAGGGAAAAAGGCCAAGTAACATATAAAAGTAGACCTATCAGAATCACACCAGACTTTTCAATGGAAACTGTGAAAGCCAAAAGGGTCTTGGCACATGTCATACAGACTTTAAGGGACCACGGATGCCAACCCAGACTATTATACCCAGCAAAGCTTCCAATAAACATAGATGGAGAAAACAAAATATTCCATGACAAAACCAAATTTAAGCAATATCTACATAGCAACCCAGCCCTACAGAAGATACTAGAAGGAAAACTCCAATCCAATGAGGGGGAAAAAAAAACTACACCCAAGAAAACATAGGAAACAGATAATTTCTCAACAAAAATTAAAAGAAAACAAGGAATAACTCACAGTAACACCACCAACTCCAGAATAAAAGGAACTAACTTTCATTGGTCACTATTTTCTATAGACAATGAAATCAACTCTCCAATAAAAAGACACAGACTAACAGATTGTTGCAGAAACAGGATCCAACATCCTGCTGCATCCAAGAAAGATACAAATGCAACAAAGATACACACTACCTCAGAGTAAAGGGCTGAAGAATGTTTTTCAAGCAAATGGACCTAGAAAACAAGCTAGAGTAGCTATCGTAATATCTAATAAAATAGACTTTCAACCAAAATTAATCAAAAAAGATGAGGAGGGACACTTCATTCTCATCAAAAGAAAAATCCACCAGGAAGACATTACATTTCTGAACATCTATGCCCCAAATACAAGAGCACCTACATTTGTAAAACTGAAACACTATTAAAGCCAAAACCCCACATTGATCCCAACACCTTAATTGTGGGAGATTTCAACACTCCACTATCAAGGGACAGATCATCTAGACAGAAGCTAAATAGGTAAATTAAAGTACTTACAAAGGTCCTAAATAAAATGGACCTAATAGATGTCTACAGAACTTTTCACACAAATTCTAAAGAGTATACCTTCTTTTCAGCACCTCATGGAACCTTCTCCAAAATAGACCATATAGTTGATCACAAAGCAAGCCTCAGCAGATACAAGAAGATTGAAATAATCTCTTATATTCTATATGACCACCGTGGTCTAAAGCTGGACCTCAACAACAACAGAAATAGCAAAAATCTTACACATACATGGAAACTGAACAACTTGCTACTCAAAGACAACTGCGTCAGGGAAGAAATAAAGAAAGAAGTTAAAGTCTTCCTAGAATTCAATGAAAATGAAGACACAACATACCCAAACTTATGGTAACAATGAAAGCAGTGCTCAGAGCAAAGTTCATAGCACTAAGTGCCTTCAAGAAGAAATTCGAGGTATCTCATACAAGCAAATAAATGGCACACCTGAAAATCCTCAGGAAAAAAAAAAGAAGCAGACACAGCCAAGAGGAGTAGACAGCTGGAAATAATCAAACTCAGGGTTGAAATCAATAAATTAGAATCAAATAAAACTATTTAAAGAATCAATGAAACCAAGCACTAGTTCTTTGAGAAAATCAACAAGATAGACAAACCCTTAGCCAAACTAACTAAAAGGCAGAGAGAAACTATCCAAATCAGCAAAAGCAGAAATGAAAAGGGAGATATAACCACAGACACTGAGGAAATACAAACAATCAATAGAGGGTGAGAGGTATGCATAAGTAAGGAGTCCTGGTCAAGTTGTGGTCCTAACTCATCATTATTAGCTCCTATCTCTCCTGCAATGTGATCTCACAAAATGTCAGAAATGCCTGAAAGCTCTTTCTGGGAGACAAGTTTCTACTCCAGCTGGCACCAGGTTTCAGGATTTTCCTTCCCTGGAAGAGATTCCTGAGGGAATTTCTAAATTCTTGAGGACCACCATTTCAGTAGTCTGACAGTCAAAAGAGAAACACAAGTGCCTCTTTAGAATGTCTTCATTCCTGCCTAGACAGCTCTAGGACCCTACATTTCCTCTCTAGTATGATCTCCCCTGAGGAGTTCAGTTTCATCATCTCCCTTCTTACTAGTCTTACTGCTGAGTAGCTAGTCACACAAGAAGTTTCAGGAGGCTCTGGAAACATCTGTGGTATTCACCGTCTTGCAATCTGCAGTTCTTAGCAGAGATCCTGAGGCTGGTTTGGCAGTAACTGAATGCATTTGAAGTCAGTGGCAATGAAGACCATGGCTTTACGTGCTGTTGCTCAGGGTAAGAACTGCTGTATGTACTTGGTCCTCCAGGATTACATAATCCTTTTGTTTGTTTGTTTGTTTGTTTGTTTTGGCAGAGCTGTAAATGGAATGCAGGTGTTTGTGGTGGATTAGCAGGCACTGAACCATTGAGCCCCATTCCCAGTCTTACTATTGTGATTTCTATAATGAGGCATGGATACTGTATATGAGCAATGAGACCTGATTTTAGGCCTCAGCAAAAGGCTTAAAGTGCATGGCTTAAATTTACCATCCCTTGCCTTAAATTTATTTATTGAGAGTTCCACAAATACCAAACAATAGTCTACAAAGTTCTATGCTGACCACTTGTAAGAGCAGTCTGAGCTAAAATAGAGATTATAAATAAATAAATAAATAAATAAATAAATAAATAAATAAATAAATAGAAACAAGAGAAAACTACTCTTCCATTTCCACTCCTGTCTAGCTCATGAGAGAAGACCAGCTTAGATGTTCATGGACTTGGCTTTCAGAGCTGCCCTTAGCTTTGAGTTCTGCTCAAGTAGAATTTTAAAGCTAAAATTTCACTCAAGCCACACACTGTTTATTTTTTCACTGCAGAGAAGGGAACACAGTACTGGCTTGTGACTCATACACAGAAAGTTTTCATCGCAACGCTGTCATAACTTTCCAAAGGGGCTCCACATATTTGACTGCCTCCTCTGCAGCTCAGTAAACAAAGAGTGCAGTGTGTATCATTTAAAGCAAACAGCAAAATTTCTTTCTGTACAGGAGCCTGTTGGGATTGGCATAGTTAAAGCATATATTCACATGAAAGTTAGTGAATTTTGTGTCATTTAAGTCACTCTCAGGAGCTCCATTTCTTCACATTTAAAATGGATGTGGTGACAGCCACCAGAAATCCCAGTATTTCGGGAGCTGAGATAGGAAGATTGTGAGTTTCAGGGAAACCACCTAGGCTGCATAGAAAGATGTTGCCTTCCATACACACTGTCTGTTGAAACACAAGACAGACCAAATCCCAGCACAGAGTGTGAATGTAGGCAGTCCCATCTCTAGCTGAGGAGCTTTTGTCAATTGTTGGCTGCTAGCAAAGGAAGAGGTAGTTTCTCTAAGAGCATAGTCCCGGGTAAACTAACCGTGTTACAGTAGAAGGTCATACATCCCACAATATTTGTGTAGCACAAATTGGTCCTTATTGGTTCAGAAAAAAAAAATGTGCAGGATGAAGGCACCTCACTAGGTAGTATCTGGAGACTCACAGTAAGCTGCCTTTCACTCATGTTGTTGAAAGGTGCAACATAGAGAGCCATCTAGGCCACAAGGAGCTTTTATTGCAGGATCATCTTGCCTCAGACTGGAAAGCATTGCCAGGATATCTATGCCCCTAAAGTTTGCCAGGTACAGTTCAGGCTATTCCAGTTCTCACTGGCCCACATCATAAGAGTAGC
This sequence comes from Meriones unguiculatus, assembly GCF_030254825.1. Classification (NCBI taxonomy): domain Eukaryota; kingdom Metazoa; phylum Chordata; class Mammalia; order Rodentia; family Muridae; genus Meriones; species Meriones unguiculatus. Next base: position 122,820,995 of record NC_083369.1, read on the forward strand.
ATTTACATTTTCAATTGTTGCTGTTTTATAAATTAAAGATATTACAGCATGTTTTGTTGACTAAAGGTGAGAGGTCAGTTTCCTCCACTCTGTGCTAATAATTTTTATTTCCAGGCTTAAGCAACAGAAAAACCTCTAGTGAGTGTGTATGCATCCTTTGTCTCAGCATCCATGGCCTGCACACTCTTGTTGCTTAAAGAAGATTATAAGGTTCACTCTGAACCAAGGCTTTATTTCTATGGATTGAACCAATTTTCCATGGTAAAAACTTCAGTGTTACTACTGTAATTAGGGAGATCACTATGCCTGCTCAGTTACTGCCTATTGGTCATTATTATTTAATGACGAAGAAGGTAGGCGGGAGCCACCAAGATGGTTCATTGGGTGCAGGATCTTGTCATCATGACTGATGACCTAAATTCGATCCTTCAGGTATACGGGGTAGAAGACAAGAGGGGACTTCCTTAAAGTTGTCTTCTGACCACTACACCCACACTGCAGTATGCATACACACACACACACACACACACACACACACACACAATCAATCATCAATCAATCAATCAATGTGACAATTAAAATTTTAAAAAGGCAAGTTTCACCATCTGAGTTTCTGAGCTAGATTTTCTGTTCTGCCGTCTTACTGTATAGCCTCAACCAAGTGTAATTCACTTTGCTTAAGTTTCTGCATCTGCAATATAGAGAAGACTACCTACCCCATAAAGTTTTTATGGAGATTAAATGAGATGGTTGATATGAAACATTGACAATAAGGTTTGGCCGGACATGTTGCCTATAGTTTCGTGGATGGCACAAAAGTCATAAATGCACTGGCAGTACTAACTGGCTTCAGTGTCTAAAAACAGAACACATGAAATTTAGGGGGAGATGTGACAGGAGGTTTGAATTTATCCTAGCACATTGTACACAGCCATGAAATGCTCAAGGAATTTTTTTAAAAGTTGGGGCGTGCCAACATTATAATGAACACTAGCACTACTGTTATATTTGTTAGGAACATTTTTGGAGATGAGTCTAATTATATGTGAACTACTCTGCATCTTGTTTTGTAAAGTAAAGTTGTAGAGAATTCATTGTGATTTTTTATTTTTTGCAATGACATGTTTTTAGCAATGAACCTTACCTTCCAGAGATGTGTTCATAATAAGAAGAGGCTTGTATGAGATCTTGAGTGGATTGGATCGCCATCCCTAGCTCCCCATTTCATATATACATCATGAGTAGTGCATTATATTGTTCCTGATACTCTTATCAAGCACCTAGCAAACAGCAACTTCAGGGAGGAAGGCTTTACTGTGGCTCAGAGTTTGAATGGATACAATCTATCACTGAGGGAAAAATCATGATGCCAGTGATGTATAGCAAGGACCCCTCATCTCCTCACATCTTGGGTCAACAGGATATGGAAAGCAAACCAAAATTCCTGTCTCAAATCCTGTCTTTAGTGACTTACTTCTGCCAGTAAGTCTGTATCTACTAAAGGTGGCACACTTTTCTGAAACTCACTCAGAAGGGGAAATACAATAGATATGTGAAGTAGATGGAAGGAGGAAACTGGGTGGGAGAGGGGGTAGGGATTTGGTGTGGGGAGAGCTGGAGGTGGGGTAAGGGAAGGAGGCCTGGGAGAAAGAACAGAAATCACTGTGGGAGGCATTTCTGGGACAGGGGAGACTCCCAGAAGTTTATGGGGGTGACCCTATCTGAGAGTCTTAGCAGCAGGGGATTAAGGGGTATGAAGTGGACACCTCCTATGCCCAGGTGGGACTTCCAGTGAAAGGAGGGGGACACCAACCCACTCATGAAAGCCTTCAACCCAAACTTTGTCTTGTCTGCAAGAAGTGTAGGGATACAGATGGAGCAGAGATTGAGGGAATGGCAACACAATGACTGGCCCAACTTTAGATCTATTCTTTGACAGAGGACCAACCCCTGTCACTATTAAAGATACTCTGCTATACTTGCAGACAGAACCCTAGCTTAAGTGTCTTCTGAGAGGTTTCATCCAGCAGCTGATGGAAGAAGATGCAGAGACCCAATGTCAAGCAGTAAGATTGATTTTTAGTTTTCTTCTTTATCATATACAGCATCATGTCATGTAGGTCTATTACTTATTACCTTAATTAAGCAACCTGTCATTTTATTTTTTTTAGGGTAGCTTAATATTTCTTTTTTTAATTTTATTTTATTCTTATCAGTTACATTTTATTAACTCTGTATCCCAGCCGTGTCCCGCTCCCTCATTCCTTCCCAGTCCCTCCCTCCCTCCCTCATCTCTACCGTGCCCCTTTCCAAGTCCACTGATGGGGGGGACCTCCTCCCCATTCATCTGATCCTGTTTTATCAGGTATCTTCAGGACTGGCTGCAAAGCCCTCCTCTGTGGCCTACCAGGACTGCTCCTCCCTTGGGGGGTGGGGAGGCCAAAGAGCCAGTCATTGAGTTCCTGTTAGAAATAGTCCTTGTTCCCCTCTCTTTGGGAAACCAATTAGTTACTGAGCTACCACAGGCTACATCTGAGCAGAGGTTCTAGGTTATATCCATACATGGTCCTTGGTTGAATGTCAGTCTCAGAAAAGACCCTGTGCCTAGATATATTTGGTCCTTGTGGAGCTCCTATCCTTTCCCCATCAGACTAACTCCCCTTCTTTCTTATGATTCCCTGTACTCTGCCAAAGGTTTGGTCATGAGTCTTTGCTTTGAAAACACTGCTAGTTAGAGTCTTTCAAATGCGCTCAGTAGACTCCTGTCATACGTTCAATGCACATCCCATCTGTCTTTCTAAATGAGGATTGATCATCTTACCCCACGTCCACTCTCTTGATTATCTTTTTTAGGTGTATAGATTTCATTATGTTTATCATATCTTATAGGTTTATATAAGTGAGTATATACCGTGTATGTCTTTCTGCTTCTGGGATATTTCACTCAGAATGATCTTTTCTAGATCCCACCATTTGCCTGCAAATTTCATGATTTCCTCCTTTTTCATTGCTGAGTAGTATTCCATTGTGTAAAAATACCACAATTTCTGTACCCATTCCATCGTTGATGGACATCTGGGTTGTTTCCAGGTTCTGGCTATTACAAATAAAGCTGCTTTAAAAATGGTTGAGCAAGTATCCCTTTTGTGTACTTCAGCAAACTTTGGGTATATACCTAGCAGTGGTATCGCTGGGTCTTGAGGAAGCACTATTCCTAATTGTCTTAGAAAGCGCCAAATAGATTTCCAGAGTAGTTGTACCAGTTTACATTCCCACCAGCAGTGGAGGAGGGTTCCCCTTTCTCCACAACCTCTCCAGCATGTATTGTCATTTGAGTTTTTCATCTTGGCCAATCTGATGGATGTAAGGTGATATCTCAGGGTCGTTTTGATTTGCATTTCCCTGATGGCTAATGAGGTTGAGCATTTCTTTAAGTGTTTCTCTGCCATTCGATATTCCTCTACAGAGAATTCTCTGTTTAGCTCTGTTCCCCATTTTTTAATTGGATTGCTTGGTTTGCTGCTTTTCAGCTTTTTTAGTTCTTTGTATATACTGGATATTAGTCCTCTATCAGATAAAGGGTTAGTGAAGATTCTTTCCCAATCTGTAGGCAGTCGTTTTGTTTTGATGATGGTGTCATTTGCTTTACAGAAGCTTTTCCGTTTCATGAGGTCCCATTTATTGATTGTTGCTCTTAGAGCCTGTGCAGTTGGTGTTCTGTTCAGGAAATTGTCTCTTGTGCCAATGAGTTCTAGGCTGTTTCCCACTTTTTCTTCTAACAGATTTAGAGGCAACCTGTCATTTTAAGTATCATATAAGCTTGCATGAGAACTTGAGATGATTAATGAATGTTTGTATACTTATTACCTGAGGTTAGAGCCAACTGAACAAAAAGACTCAAAGATTTGGTAAATAGAAATCAAAAAAATTTTTTAAAATTATTTAAAGCTATCAGCACAACCAGGTCCTGATTGAGCAACAAACAATCGGTACCTCCCCATGCTATCTGCCTCACAAAAACTTCAGGTCTACTCCACTAGAAGATGTTCTGTCCCATTAAATGTATGGGAATGTGTAGTGAGAAAACCATCTCCCGCATAAGCAGTTATAGCCTAAAAGAAATAGGAGCAAGAGACCAAGGTCAAGAGACCATAGTTATCTATTCTTCATCCCATGAGTCACTTACTCTGTAAATACTTTATGGCTCATAGATGAAATATTCCCTTAGGGACTCATTTGTTGAAAAATTTCGTCCCCAGTTTTTGGCACTATTTTGGTTAATTGTTGAACCTATGAAAGGTAAGAGTCTAATTGGAAGAAATTCATGTTTGGGGTATGTGAGGCAGGAGAGGATATCCATGTTCTATAAACCAGCCCTGCTTCCTGTTTCTTGTCTACTTCCCAGTCTACCCAGACATCAGCCCATGTTTAGTGCCATTCTTTCTCCATCAGGATAGGACTCAATCCTGATTAAGCTGCTTCTCTCGGGTGTTGTATCAAAACAACAAGAAAATTAACTAATGAAGAAATCAGTGAGTACAAGGTGAAAAAAACAGGCCAGATATGATTAGGACACTGTGAAACATAGAGTTGTGAAGTGTAGGCAATTAAGTACCATCAACTTTTCTTTCTTTTTTTTTCTCTTGATCATTAAAAATGTAGACAACCAGGGATATGGTTCAGACATACTGTCTTATGGAGATTCATTTGTTCATGAAGCTACTTTTCCAATATCACTTATTTGAGATAATCTATTATTATTAGTGGAAAATCTAAGTTTTTCCCATAAATTTGAATGAAATATACATTAATATCATGCAGTCCAAAACTTGGATTCCATGGCTATAGAAAAATCTACAATCTTGAGGAGTTATCTTACTCTGTTTGTGCAGTGAAACACAAGCAGACCTTTACTGATGCTGCCTATCCAATACCATCCCCTCAGACACTCACTCTGCCACCCTAGTGCCAACTGTTTCTCATCTTGTCTTTTTACCCCAAAACCCAAGGCAACCCATCCTTTTCATGTACACTCTCAGTTTTTTATCTTGATAACCATTTCACTAAAAGAATAGAAGCCATCAGAGAGTTTGTTGAAGCTCATAATCTGGTCTCATTGGTTAGCCTATTTTATTTGTCCTTCTTTTTTGTTACTATGGATACACCATCCTGACCCTTCTCTATCAGAGGTCCTCCATTTGTACAGGTCACTTAATGACATCTCCTTTCTTTGGAGATACCACTCCAACATTTTTTGGTCTTTCCCTTATATATTGCCAATTCTACTTTTTTTTGTCTGATTTTCCTAATTTGAAAACATGTCACAGTAAAATCCTTTTCTCTATGTGTCATTGCCTATGTACCTCCTGGCTTTTCTGTTTACAGCAAAACTCCCTGGAAGTGATAGATTCCCTGTCCTAAGTTCCATTCTTCAAGTTCTTTCATGAACGATTGCCAATCATTCATTATTCTGTCCCTCCACTGAGACTGCAGTTATCAAAGTCATTAAAGACCTCCCAGTGCAAGCAGTTCATTCATTTTTATCTTAGTCAACCCATCAGCCACATTTGACAAAAACCTATTGTTTTGTCCTCTTTAAACTTGCCTTTTAATTCCATCTCTCTAACTATTCTTTTGCAAGTGCCTATACTAATTTCATTTTTGCCCCCTGGTTTCTAAATATGAAAATTCTACAGAGTATAATGTTGGAGCTTCTTATTTTGTGCAAGTGCTATCACTCATGCTAAAAGCTGCAAATAATTTTATTCTGTGTTCAAACCAGACCTCTCCAAAGAACTCCACATTCATATTTGACCACATATCATCACTTCTCTATCTAACCAACAAATTAATTCTCAAATGTCCAAAACTTGTGATCTACACCCCACAAAACTGATTTTCCTAGGATTTTTCTATGTCAGGAATAATAATTCTGTCTTTTTAACTGCTTTAGTACCTTTTACCTAAAGTTACTGTAGATCATGTCTTTCCTAGAATCTTGAAAGTGGTGATTCATAGAGAAGAAGGATGACTCAGTAGTTAAGAGCAATGGGCTGCTCTTCCAAAGGTCCCAAATTTGATTCCCATCTCCACACAGTGACACACAACCATGTACAGCTCAAGATCCAGGGAACTGAACACCCTCTTCGGGCCTCTGAAGTCAGCTGGCACACAAGCGATGAAGAGACATACATGCAAACAAAGCAACAATGCATATAAAATAATAATAAAAATTAAAGAGATTCATTAGCAAGTTCCATTGCTTATACCTACTAAAGATGTCCACAACCCAATCATTTCTTACCAGGTTCACTATGACAAAGGCTGGCATAATTTATCCCTTGCCCTCTCTATACTACCAGTTCATTTTCTGAACAGTACTCAAAGTGATCCATCTCAGCAAAACATTACTGTTATCGACTCATTCCTCTGCTTAAAACTTTCAGCATTTTCCTGTGTCTGTCTGAATAAAACACAAAGCCTTCTGTCCATGCAATGTTGTCATTGTGGAGTTCCATTATCTGCCCTCCTGTCTAGCTGACCCTCTCTTGTTGTAACCTCTCTAGACACACAAGCCACCGTTATTATACATAACTGTCTAGGCATCAGCTTTACACCTTTGCACATACATGGTCTCTCTGCTTGGGCTACTCTTCTCCCACACAAGACATGCTTGGCTCACCTACTCACTTCAGATCTTTGATCAGGCGTCATCTAATATATGAGAACTTCCATGGCCACCCAATCAAAAAAACATAACTTCTCTGCATTATTATTTTACCTGTACTTAGAGTTTGCCATTTTGAACATGTGTGTTTTATTCATTTTCTTAAAGAAAATTGTTAACTCCTCTTGCTTACTCATCCCGAGATATAGACTACATGAGACAGGAGAAAATATATTTTTGTTGAGTTCCTAACTGCTTGTCTTAGTTAAGGTTTCTATTGCTAAGATAAAACATCATGACCAAAAGCAACTTTAGGGGGGCTGGGAACTGGAAGTGTTTATTTTAGCTTATAGATTCACAAGAAAGTCCATTACTGAGGGAACTCAAATTTAGCAGGAACCTGGAGGCAGGAGCTGATGAAGAGGCTATGGAGGAGTGATGCTTACTGGCTTTTTCAGCCTGCTTTCCTAATTCAGTCAGGACCACCAGCCCGAGGTATCACTGCCTTAGTGTGATGGGTACTCCCACAGCAAATATCACTCAAGAAAATGCATCACATGCTAGCCCACAGGCTAATCTGTTGGGGGCATTTTCTCAACTACTGAAATTACTCTAGCTTCTTTCAAATTGACATAAAACTACCTGGCATGATGTTTTGGTTTGTGACATGGAGCAAGTATTCCACATATATGTGTTTTCTTTGTAAGCACGAGGCTTATACTGAAAGTGAATTACAGATTCAATGCATTTCCCATCAAAACCCAATGACTTTCTTGACTGAAACTAAAAACAAACAAACAAACAAAAAACTAAAGACAAATTCAAGTGGAAATACAACGGTCCCCAAGCAACCAAACAATACCAAGGTTGGGAACCCAAAGCTCAAAACAAACAACAAAACACAACAGCAACAAAAACAATGGTAGTAGTAAAAACTTTACGTCTTAAAATCTTAAAACATATCTTATTTCTACAGAAAAATATCTACAAGTACTATTAAGTAATGTTAAATAACAAAATGAAGATTCACCAGCATAGAGAAACTCTGAACTTGAGTAGAAAGCGTTGATAAACTCTAAAAAGTACAAGGAACAAGTTTCTAAGAAATAGGTATCAGAAGTGCTTACGGTTACTTGTCAAAGACCAAAGAGGTAGAAGAATTATGTGATTTATGAACTGCAATTCAAATGGGAATTTCACTGTTGACTAAGATAGAGTAAAGGGTCTTAGATTCATCCTCCTGCCTGAAACAATAAGATCAAACAGAATTTATGAAACAATGGTTTGCCTAATACTGGAAATCAAATAACAAATTTTGGGGATCACTAACTAGTGTCACATAGACGAGAACTGCTGTACTATTTCCCTGGTGGTATAAACTTGAGTTTCTGGATGGTATAGGGAGAGAGGACAAAGTCAGAACCTAGCAGACTCAATGAGTTGAAGAAATGGAACCTAGAATCCCAGAAGAACAATGTGTCAGGGAAATTCAAGCAGCCATCAACAGCCTCCCTTACAAAAAAAGCCCAGGGCCAGACGGTTTCAGTTGAGAATTCTACCAGACTTTCAAAGAACTGCTAACTTAAATTCTCTCCAAATTATTCCACAAAATAGAAACAGAAGGAACATTACCCAACTCATTCTATGAAGCCACAGTCACCTTAATACCTAAACCACACAAAGATCCAACAAAAACAGAGAACTTCAGAACTATCTCTATTATGAACGTTCATGCAAAGAAACTCAATAAATTACTTGCAAACCGAATCCAAGAACACATAAAAGATATCATCCACCATGACCAAGTAGGCTTCATCCCAGGTATGCAAGGGTGGTTCAATGTACAGAAATCCATCAATGTAATCCACCACATAAACAAATTGAAGAAGAAAAACCACATGGTCATCTCCCTAGATGCCAAAAAAGCATATGACAAAATCCAACACCCATTCACATTTAAAGTCTTGGAGAGATCAAGGATACAAGGAACAAACCTAAACATAGTAAAGGCAATATATAGCAAGCCTATAGCCAACATCAAACTCAACAGAGAGAAACTTAAATCAATCCCACTGAAATCAAGGCTGCCCATTGTCTACATATCTCTTCAACATAGTACTTGAAGTCCTAGCTAGAGCAATAAAACAAGTAAGAGAGATCAAGGGAATACAAATCGGAAGGGAAGAAGTCAAAGTTTCACTGTTCGCAGATGATATGATAGTATACCTGAGTGACCCCAAAAACTCAACCAGAGAACTCCTTCGGCTCATAAACACCTTCAGTAAAGTGGCTGGATACGAAATTAACTCAAAAAAAAAAAAAAAAAAAAAAAAAAACAGAAGCCCTCCTGTATACCCAAAACAAAAGAGCAGAGAAAAAAAAAAAATCAGGGAAACAACACCCTTCATAATAGCCACTAATAACATAAAGTACCTTGGGGTGACTCTAACCAAGCAGGTAAAAGACCTGTTTTGAAAACAACTTCAAGGCTCTGAAGAAAGAAGTCAAAGAAGACATCAGAAGATGGAAAGTTCTCCCATGCTCATGGATCAGTAGGATTAACATAGTGAAAATGGCCATTCTGCCAAAAGCATTCTACAGATTCAATGAAATTCCCATCAAAATACCAACACAATTCTTTACAGACCTTGAAAGAAAAATTATCAACTTCATATGGAGAAGCAAAAAACCCAGAATTTCCAAAACAATCCCTTACAACAAGAGATCCTCTGGAGGTATCTCCATCCCTGATCTTAAATTGTACTACAGAGCAATAATAATAACTCTTTGGTCCTGGCAGAGAAACAGAAAGGTGGATCAATGGAATCGAATAAAAGACCCAGAAATAAATCCACATACCTATGAATATTTGATTTTTGACAAAGAAGCCAAAACCATTCATTGGAAAAAAGACAGCATCTTCAACAAATGGTGCTGGTCCAACTGGATGTCTACATGCAGAAAAATGAAACTAGATCCATATTTATCACCCTGCACAAAACTAAAGTCCAAGTGGATCAAAGACCTCAATATAAAACCAGATACTCTAAATTGGTTAGAAGAAAAAGTGGGGAAGACTCTAAAACTCATTGGCACAGAAGACAACTTCCTGAACAGAACACCATCAGCACAGGCCCTAAGAGCAACAATCAATAAATGGGACCTCATGAAACTGAAAAGCTTCTGTAAAGCAAAAGACACTATCATTAGAACAAAACGACAGCCTACAGATTGGGAAAGGATCTTCACCAACCCCATGTCTGACAGAGTGCTGATATCTGAAATATATAAAGAACTAAAGAAGTGCTTCCTGTCTGTGCCTGGACGGCGCGTGGTGCACGCCGAGCGACCTACAAGCCCGGTCTGCGCCCTCAGAATGACTGAGTGGGAGACAGCCACACCAGCGGTGGCAGAGACCCCAGACATCAAGCTCTTTGGAAAATGGAGCACTGATGATGTGCAAATCAATGACATTTCTCTACAGGATTACATTGCTGTGAAGGAGAAGTATGCCAAGTACCTGCCCCACAGTGCAGGACGGTATGCCGCCAAGCGCTTCCGCAAAACACAGTGTCCCATCGTGGAGCTTCTTACTAACTCCATGATGATGCATGGTCGTAACAACGGTAAAAAGCTCATGACTGTTCGAATTGTCAAGCATGCCTTTGAGATCATCCACCTGCTCACTGGTGAGAACCCTCTGCAGGTCTTGGTCAATGCCATCATCAAAAGTGGCCCCCGGGAAGACTCAACACGAATTGGGCGAGCCAGGACAGTGAGACGGCAGGCTGTGGATGTGTCCGCACTGCGCCGAGTGAATCAGGCCATCTGGCTGCTGTGCACAGGTGCTCCTGAGGCTGCTGTCCGGAACATCAAGACCATTGCTGAGTGCCTTGCAGATGAGCTCATCAATGCTGCCAAGGGCTCCTCCAACTCCTATGCCATCAAGAAGAAAGACGAATTGGAGCGTGTGGCCAAGTGAAACCGCTGATTACTCAGCTGCTGCCTAATAAACTGTGTACCTTAAAAAAAAAAAGAACTAAAGAAGTTAAAAGCCTTCTTATGTAAAGAACTTCTTATATATAAAGAACTAAAAAGTTAAAATCCAATTAAAAAATGGGCTATGGAGCTAAACAGAGAATTCTCTATAGAAGAATATAGAATGGCAGAGAAACACATAAGGAGATGTTCAACATCCTTAGCCATCAGAGAGTTGCAAATGAAAATGACCTTGAGATTTCACCTTACACCCATCAGAATGTCTAAGATCAAAAACTCAAGAGATAACGCATGCTGGAGAGGTTGTGGATAAAGGGGAACCCTCCACCATTGCTGGTGGGAATGTCAAGTGGTACAACCACTATGGAAATCAATCTGGCACTTTCTCAGACAATTAGGAATAGTGCTACATCTAAATCCAGCTATACCACTAGTAGGCATATATCCAAAAGATGTTCAAGTACACAACAAGGACATTTGCTCAACCATGTTTGTAGCAGCATTATTGGTAATAGCCAGAACCTGGAAACAACCCAGATGTCCATCAACGGAGGAATGGATATGGAAATTGTGGTACTTTTACACAATGGAATACTACTCAGCAATTAAAAATAAGGAAATCATGAATTTTGCAGGCAAATGATGGGATCTAGAGAAAAAAATCATCCTGAGTGAGGTATCCTGGGAGCAGAAAAACACACATGGTATATACTCACTTATATAGACCTATAAGACAGGATAAACATACTAAAATATGTACACCTAAAGAAGATAAACAAGAAAGAGGACCCAGAGTAAGATGATCAATCCTCATCTAGAAAGACAAAGAGGATGGACATTGGAAATAGGAGAAAACAAGTAACAGGACAGTAGCCTACCACAGAAGGCACCTGAAAGACTCTACCTAGAAGTGTGTCAAAGCAGATGCTGAGACCCATAACCCAGCCTTCGTCAGAGTGTAGGGAATCATATGAAGGAAGGAGGAATTAGTATATCCTAGGGGGGACAGGGAGCACCACAAGAACTAAATATATCTGAGCACAGGGGTCTTCTATGAGACTGTTTATCCAACCAAGGACCATGCATGGATATAACCTGCAACCCCTGCTCAGACATAGCCCATGGTAGCTCAGTATCCAAGTGGGTTCCCTAGTAAGGGGGACAGGAATTGTTTCTGACATGAACTCATGAGCTTCCCCTCCCCCCTGAGGGAGTAGCAGCCTTGCTAGGCCACAGATAAGGACATTGCAACCATCCAGAAGATACCTGATGAGCTAGGGACAGATGGAAGGAGAGGAGGACATCCCCTCTCAGTGGACTCAGAAGGGAGCAGGGAGGAGATGAGGGAGGGAGGGAGGGGAGGATTAGGAGAGAAAGAGGGAGTGAGCTACAGCTGAGATACAAGTGAATGTATAAAATTATTTAAAAATAAAAATATAAAGAAGAAAAAAAGAAGAAGAAATTGAACCTAGAATTCCAGAAGATCAATGTGTCAGGGAAAGGCAGAGAGCTTCAGAGAGAAACTTGAAGGTGTGCAGAGGGGTCTCTTTTAACATTTAGTCAAGTACTAAGTAGCATGAGCATATGAGGAAAGCAACCAAGGCAAGGGAAAGAAGCACACGGAGAATTAGAAGTAACAGTACCTAGTGCCCACAGTGAAAAAGAATGCTTGTTCCTAATCAGCCAGAGTGGAAGGCTTTATAATTCATAGGGCATGGAGTAAAATGCTTAGGAGGTTCTTGCTTCAATACGGGGTAGAATTAGCCCTAGACTAAACACTACGCAGGTTCTGTCCAACAAATCACAAAAGAAAGACCCAAAAGAATGAAACTGTTTCCAAACACCTTAACAGTATCCTGGACAGAGTTCAAGAATATTTATAGGAATATATGCACCTACATAATCCAACAAGGTGAAATTCACAATGCTTGGCACCCAGTCAGAAATTACCAGGTGTGCAAAGAAGCAGGAAAGTACACCCATAATGAGGGAAAAAGAGAACCCATCAATCAAGTAACTGACACTACAAGACATGTTTAAGGATTTCCTTCAGGCAGAAGGAAAAATGATACCAGATGGAAATATGAAAAGCCTTAGAAAAGGAGACTAAATGGGAATTTTGCTTTCATATTATGACAACTCTAAAATACTATTGAAATTTTGAGTCAAATAACATTCTACAAGAGCGTATATGACCCATGTAGAATCTTCAGCAACAGAAACAGGGGTCAAATTGGTTGATAATTCAAATTAATTGAAGTAAGTATTTCTTGATGATTAGAATTAAAGTCAAATCTCTTAGCTGAGATTTGACAATTGCAAGGAATCACTTCCTACATGACTTTCTGCAGTATGTTGCTTCATTGTTCTCTTTGCATAGCCCTTTCAGAAAGGCTCAGCTAAGGTTCTACCAATTGAATCTTCTAAAGTTTCCTTTGTTTTTTTTTTTATTGTTTTTTTTATGTTTTTTTTTTTAATGCAGTTTATTCAGGAACCTTGAACAATCATCTGACCCTGGGGAAAGCCAGCCCACAGCTTAAATAGCCTCTGGGTAGCCAACCCCAGCGTGCCACGTGGGCAATGCAGATAGGTCCACATACATGGGAGCAAGCCAGATCCTCAGCCTTAGCCAAATGTGGAGTTGTTTGTGACAGAGAACACTCACCATCTGGAAGGTGGAAGGAGGAAACCAGCTCCATCTTTAAGGCGTGGCATTACGCAGCTCTCTACAGTTCCCCCTTTTTGTTTTAGACGCATCAGGCAAGAGTAGAGGTCTGATCTCTGATAATAGAAATAAATTGGGACTTTGTACCGATGTTCCTTTAGGTGTCATCCACCCAAAGAGCATCAGACCCGTCCGATACCTTTTTCTCAGAGGCGGGACCTGGGGCATCAACCCGCATGCAATCAGACATGCTCTTCTCTGGGTTGAAAGTGGCTGACCCTGAGTGCAGTGCTTAGCCTCGCATCCTGAGCTTAACATTTTAGCTTTTTATGGTAGCCAACCATGCTTGGGGAGACTGTCCTGCTTCAATGGCTGTAAAGGCCTGAATGGTCATGGCTGCATTACGCTGTTGTGAGACTCTAATCTTGCATATATACCAAAGGCAAACCAAGGAGACCAACACCAGAAGGCCTGCTAACGCTCCCATGCCCGCCCATTCCTTCAGATGATTCATGGCTGCAGCAATCCATGATGATAATCCTGTGGCTAATCCTTTGTCCACTCTGGTAGAATTTACCGTGACAATGGCCACTCTCAGCTGCTCCATAGTAGTATCGAATTCTCCAGTCCAGTTACCTGAGCTATAGCTAGACAATTGTTTAGACAGATTTGCAGCACAGGAAAAATTCTCATGTTGTATGCTAGTGACTCAAAGTCCAGCATACTTTCATTGACAGCCAAGTTGAGTGATTTGCCATAGGGTATCAATTTGCTCCTGCACGAGGTCAATCCTCTGATTGAACACCATCAAACCTCCTTTTAGTTGAGCATTAATTCCTTTTTGTACATCTAAGGCATGAGCTACATTGGCTAAAAGATTATTCAGGGTCTGAGCAGTCTGCACAGTATGACTCATGGCTAATGCCACAGTGGTAGCTCCAACAGCCACCAATGAGATGGCAGTAACAATGGTGGCTGTAGTTCCAAGATCCCTTTTCTGTCTGAAGAGAGTCATAGCATGAGGGGCATCAATGGGCACAGGCACCCAGCGAGGCATGCGAGTAACCAGGGCATACCTAAATTCACTAGCATTCCAGCATTGGGCAAAAAAGCAAGTATCATTACCACAATTACTTGACTCTATCTGGCTAACAATGAATAAAAATGGGGGATATAAACAAACAGGTGTGGGCTTATAGGAAATATTATGGGAAGCCTTAACCCCCTCATTGGAACCATCCTGTATCAGTTCTAGAACTAGCAGTGGTGGTGTCCGAGGTTCAGGACACCATTGCCCCAGGGGCGTGACGTGCTCCATGTAAATTGACTAACTCCATGTTTTCCTCGCCTCTGAAAGCCTCTGCCCTACAGACTATCAAAGCAGATGCTGAGCCTGATGGCCAACTGTTGGGCAGAGTGAATGGAATTTTATGTAAGAACTGGGAAATAGTAAGAGCTGGAGAGGACAGGGTCTCCACAAGGAGAGCAACAGAACAAGAAAATTTGAACACAGGGAACGTCCCAGAGACTCATACTCCAACCAAGGACTCTTCATGGAGATAAACCAGAACCCCTGCACAGATGTAGCCCAGGGCAGTTCAGAGTCCAATTGGGTTATATTACATAGTAATGTGAAGAGGGACTGCCTCTGACATAATCTGATTGGCCTGCTCTTTGATCACCTCCCCCTGTTGGGGGAGCAGCCTTACCAGGCCATAGTAGAGGACAATGCAGCCACTTTCGATGTGAACTGATGGACTAAGATCAGAAAGGAGAGGACAACCTCCCCTATCAGTGTACTTGGGGAGTGGCATGCATGCAGAGGGAGGAAGGAGGGTGGGATTGGGAGGAGAGGAGGGAGGGGCTTATGGGGGGGATGCAGAATGAATAAAGTGTAATTGATGAAAAATTTTAAAAAAAAGGGAAAAAATAATTTAAGAACTTTAAATGACTTTCAAAAGTTTCCTTTCTTCATTTTCTTTTGTGCTGATTCCCACAGCTTTCTTCCCATGTTCACTTTCTTCACTTGGAGAGGAATTTTGAAAATCAACATTATCCAATATTTTGTCATGTGGGGTCTTCCCTAAAGAAAGACAGACTATACAAGCTGTGGTTGTCCAAAAACACCCAGCATGCGGACAAATCTTTTCCATCACCACTTCTCCTAATTGCAAGGACCCATTAATTAACGTTTTTTCTTACGAATGCTTATTTAAGAGAATCAATCTAGGTTTGCTGAGCAAGCCTATAGCCAACATCAAACTCAATGAAGAGAAACTTAAATCGTTCCCACTGAAATCAGGGACAAGGAAAGGCTGTCCACTCTCTCCATATCTCTTCAACATTGTTCTTGAAGTCCTAGCTAGAGCAATTGAAGGAGATCAAGGGGATACAAATTGGAAAGGAAGAAGTCAAAGTATCACTATTTGCAGATGATATGATAGTATACCTGAGTCACCCCCCAAATTCTACCAGGGAACTCCTACAGCTGATTAACACCTTCAGCAAAGTGGCTGGATACAAAATTAACTCAAAAAAAATCAGTAGACTTCCTGTATACAAAAGACAGAAGGGCCAAGAAAGAAATTAAGGAAACAACAACCTTCACAATAGCCACAAAGGACATAAAGTACCTTGGTGTGAACCTAACCATGCAAGTCAAAGACTTGTATGAAAAAAATTTCCAGTCTCTGAAGAAAGAATTAAAGAAGATATCAGAAGATGGAAAGATCTCCCATGCTCATGGCTGGGCAGGATTAACATAGTAAAAATGGCCATCTTACCAAAAGCAATCTACAGATTCAATGCAATTCCCATCAAATTACCAACACAATTCTTTACAGACCTTGAAAGAAAAATTCTCATCTTCATATGGAACAACAAGAGATCCAGAATTGCTAAAACAATTCTCTACAGTAAAAGATCTTCAGGAGGTATCTCCATCCCTGATCTCAAGCTATACTATAGAACAACAATACTAAAAACTGCTTGGTACTGGCATAGAAACAGACTGTTGGATCAATTGAATTGAAGACCCTGACATAAATCCACACACTTATGGACACCTGATTTTTGACAAAGATGCCAAAACCATTCAATGAAAAAAGATAGCATCTTCAACAATGGTGCTGGTCTAACTGGAAGTCTACATGTAGAAAAATGCAAATAGAACCATACTTATTACCCTGCACAAAAATAAGTCCAAGTGGATCCAAGGCCTCAACATAAAACCAGACACACTAAACCGCTTAGAAGAAAAAGTGGCAATACTCTTGAAGTCATTGTCACAGGAGATAACTTCCTGAACAGAACACCAATAGCACAGGCTCTAAGAGCAACAATCAACAAATGGGACCTCATGAAACTGAAAAGCTTCTGTAAAGCAAAGGACACTCTCCTCAGAACAAAACGACACCCTACAGATTGGGAAAGTATCTTCACCAACCTTAAATCTGACAGAGGGCTAATATCCAGTATATATAAAGAACTAAAGAAGTTAAACAGCAAAAGATCAAGTAATCCAATTAAAAAATGGAGTACAGAGATAAACAGAGAATTCTCTGCAGAGGAATATCGAAAGGCAGAGAAACACTTAAAGAAATGCTCAACCTCATTAGCCATCAGGGAAATGAAAATCAAAACAGCCCTAAGATTTCACCTTACACCCATCAGAATGGCTAAGATCAAAAACTCAAGAGACAACCCATGCTGGAGAGGTTGTGGAGAAAGGGGAACCCTCCTCCACTGTTGGTGGGAATATAAACTTGTACAACCTCTCTGGAAATCAATCTGGCGCTTTCTCAGACAACTAGGAATAGCGCTTCCTCAAGATCCAGCTATACCACTCCTGGGCATATATCCAAAAGATTCTCAAGTACACAATAAGGACATTTGCTCAACCATGTTTGTAGCAGCATTATTTGTAATAGCCAGAAGCTGTAAACAGCCCTGATGCCCCTCAGTGGAGGAATGGATGCACAAATTGTGGTATATCTACACAATGGAATATTACTCAGCAATAAAAAACAAGGAAATCATGAAATTTGCAGGTAAATGGTGGGATCTGGAAAAGATCATCCTCAGTGAGCTATCCCAGAAGCAGAAAGATGCACATGGTATATACTCACTCATATAGACATATAATATAGGATAAACCTACTAAAATTTGTATACCTAAAGAAACTATTCAAGAGGGAGGACTCTTGCTAAAATGCTCATTTCCTATCCAGAAAGGCAAAGAGGCTGGACATCAGAAGGAGAAAAGAGGGAACAAGTCAGGAGCCTGACACAGAGGACCTCTGAAAAGCTCTGCCCTGCAGACTATCAATGTAGATGCTGAGACTTTTGGGCAACCTTTGGGCAGAGTGCATGGAATCTTAGGAAAGAAATGAGAAACAGTAAGAGTTGGAGAGGACAGGAACTCCACAAGGAGAGCAACAGAACCAAAATATCTGAGCACAGGGGTCTTTCCTGAGACTTATATTCCAACCAAGGACTATGCATGGAGATAACCTAAGACCCCTGCACAGATATAGCCCATAGCAGTTCAGAATCCAAGTGGGTTCCATTGTAATAGGAACAGGAACTGTCTCTGACATGAACTGATTGGCCTGCTCTTTAATTACCACCTTCTAAGGGGGAAGCAGCATTACCAGGCTACAGAAGAAGACACTGCAGCCACTCCTGATGAGACCTAATTGACTAGGGTCAGAAGGAAGGAAAAGAAGTCCTCCCCTATCAGTAGATTTGGGGAGGTGTATGCATGCAGAGGATGGAGGAAGGGAGGAATTGGGACGGGAGGAGGGAGAGAACCACAGGGGTGATACAAAGTGAATAAAGTGTAATTAATAAAGAAAAAAATTTAAAAAAATAAAAAAAAAAGAATCCATCTAAATTCCTCGCTGGGTGCTGCTTAATGTGGCTCATTCTTATAATGCTTAGAGCCCTAGTCTCAACCACTTTATTAGCAAATTTCTTGAAGATGGAGACACTTCTTATTGTATACAAAAGTTGTGTCATCCCACACTTTACTGAGTATTTCTTGGAATGAATACTGATTTCACTTGTTTTCTCAACTCAGTAGGAAGTTTTCAAAATTCTTTTCTGAACCCCCTTTGTCAGTGTTTCCCAAAACTCTTATTGTTATTTGCAATTTGCGTAGTTACCTAGAGCAGCAGAAATACACATTGCTGCTATGGCATTGTCTCTAAAGAACAATTGCTGTTGCTGCCAAATAGTTCACACATCAACTCTGACCCCATAACTACAAATATTCCTTTGATCCAAGGACATGCTTTGCCACAGAGCAACTAGAAGACAAGAGGGCAGGAAATTTTGATTTCACTTAAAACAAATTTGCACCGGCTTATAAAGAGGCAGTTGTTCTGGATGTAACATTGTGTCTTACAAGATTAGGGCAGTAGTTTTGAGGGATCCTGTAAGGTTCAGCTGGGCCAACTCCATAGCAGCCCTGGAATGGATGCATCTGGCATGCTTCTCCATTAGAATCAATCCATTTCCCCAGCTAAAAGAGATAAAAAGTAACTGTCATGGTTTTGAAGAACAAAAGGGAGTATCATCTCAGCTATAGACCATTTAGACAAGCATGCATATTCTTTTTCTGTTAAAAAAAAGTCTCATTTTCCTACTTACATGTATCTATATCATGTCACTTCTTGCCCTTTCTCTTAAAGATAACTTTGTTTTACTTCTGCTTTATCCGTCTATCCTTGATTATCCATCTATCCTTTATTTATTATATTCCATTCCTATTTTACTTGATGTTAAGAACCTGTTACATCTGCTCTGATTTCATGGGCAAAACTGATCACGACAGACAAGCTATTCCAGACCCTTTTGGTTTAAATTTATTTAAATTTATGCTTGAATTGTCATAAATTAATTTAGACTTTTCTGGCTGGGAAATTAAGCAGTTTCATGAGTTTTAACACAGGTATATATTTATGTAGCCATTACCACAATGAGGATACAACTTATTTCCTTCATTAAAAGTTTTCTCTGTGCTATTCTTTTATAGTTATACTTTCTCTTCATCTTTCAGTACTGGAAATTACTGGTCTCTTCACTATCCCTGTGGTTTTGTCTTTTCAAAATGTTACAGAAATGAAAACATAGTAGATACGACATTTTTTTTCTCATTTTTTTATTAAGTCAATTTTCATCTCCATCATAGGCCCCTCCCTCCTTTCTTCCTAGTCCCACCCTCTCCCCACCTTTCTCCTTTCCTTTTTCTCAGAATAGGGGAGCCCTTTTACCTAGACACCCCAGCTCATCTATTCACATGAGGACTGAGTTCATCTTCTTCTCCTGTGGTCAGATTGAACAGTCCCATCAGGGGAAAGTGATCAAAAAGCTGGCAACATAGTCCATGTTAGAGATCTCCCCCACTCCCCTAACTAGTGGGCCCACATGAAGCCTAAGATACCCATCTGCTACTTATAAAGAGAGGACCTAGGTCCAGACCATGCATTGTCCTTAATTGGTGCTTCAGACTCCATAGGCCCCTCTGGGCTTTCGTTGATTGGCTCTGATTATCTTCTTGTGGAACTTTTGTCACCTCTACATCCATTTATCCTTCCCCACTCTTTTTCTTATTTTAATTTTGTTTTTTCACAATTTATTCATTATATATCCCAACCAAAGCTTCCTCCCTCAACTTCCCTGCCAAGTCCCACCCTCTTCTTTCTTCCCCCCATCTCCTTCTCCTAATCCACTGAAAGAGGGAATTCTCCACCTTTGCCATCTTCCCATAGCTTTTTAAGTATCATCAGGACTGCCAGGATCCTCTTCCTCCGTGGCCTGGCAAGGCCGCATCACCAATAGACTCCCTAGGCTTCACCCAATGTTTGGCTGTGAGCCTCAGTATCTGTTTTGAACCATTGTGGGTGGAAATTCTAGGAAGACAACCTGAGACTGCATATACACAGCATAATACTTCTGAGATTCATTCAAGTTGTTGTGTGGGTGTGTCAATTGATTCTTTTATGGCTGAGTTGGTATTCCAATTGCCAGACATTTCTCATTCACTTAAGAATATTTGGCTTATTACCAAATTGGGGCTGTTACAAACAAATTGGCTCTCAATATGCAATTGAAGAGTTTTCTAGGAACATATAGTTTTATTTTCCTGTAACTATCTTGAAGTTGAACCGTGAATACGCAGATTCATATGTTAAGTGTATAAGAGACTTCCACACTCATTAGCATGTATGCTAAAGCATTCACATCAGGAATGCATCCCTTTAAAGACTTCATATTGTCAGCAATTGTCATTTCAGTCATTCTTTTCTTTTTAAGGTTTATTTATATTTTTGTGTCTCACTATGTGTGCGGTTGTATACAGAGGCCAAATGAGATCATCAGATCCCCTGAAACTGGAATTACAGATGGATGTGAAACATCAGGAATGACAGCTAGGAACAGAGCTTCAGTCCTCTGGAATAGCAGCAAGTGTTCTTAATCACTGAACCATCTCTCCAGGCCCCATCATGTTTATTTTGTGACAGAGTCTCAGTCTGTAGCTAAGACTGGCTTTGAATTACTCAGTTGACACGGCTTTTCCTGAGTGCTGGGATGAAATGCATAAACCACCATATTAAGTGTCCTTTTCATTGACATCATTGATGTAGCATCCATCTTTGTCTATTGTAACATTATTAACACACACACACACATACACACACAAGCTATTTTCTTCTATGACACTAGTGAAGCTACCTCAATATGTTTTGTTTATTATTTGTATAAAATATATTTTTATCCTTTCATTTTCAATCTACTTTTGTCATTGTATCTGAAGTAAGCCCCTTATTGTCATACGTAGATGGTTCATATAAATTTTCATTAATTCCAATAAAACAGCTTCATCATTGTGCATATAAATAAACCGTTAATAAGAAAAGATCAATTCTATACCTTCATTGTTTGTTTTCCATGTTTTCTTTTTTGAATCTGACGTTCTATTCCTTTGCCATTTCCTTTTGTGTGTGTGTGTGTGTGTGTGTGTGTGTGTGTGTGTGACATCCTTCTTACAGTAAACTTGCATAGTTTTTCTGTAACCTCTAACCAAAGGAAAATGCCCCCTCTAGTATAGAAAATATGTTTCTTAATATTTGAGAAGCATATCACATTTGTCAAGCAAACTAGGGCCACTTTATAGCCTGGAATGTTCTGGAGGTCCAATTCACATACTGACACCCTAACTGTTAGTGTAATTGGGTTTGGAGAGAGAGTTTTTAGGGGCGCAAAGAAGACTAAATTTGTGGTCCTAGAGTGATATGATTTTGAGGAAGAGGACAAGTTTTAAGAACTCTAGATTTTACTCTATGCTCCAAGAAACACACACACACACAAAGATACTGGGAGTAGGTTATCACCTTCAAGATGAGAAGGAAGGCCTTGCCAGAAACCAAAGATACCACCACTTTGATCCTAGACTTCATTCTCCTGAACTTGGAGAAATTAAATGTCTACTATT
The DNA here is from genome assembly GCF_030254825.1 of Meriones unguiculatus. Classification (NCBI taxonomy): domain Eukaryota; kingdom Metazoa; phylum Chordata; class Mammalia; order Rodentia; family Muridae; genus Meriones; species Meriones unguiculatus. Next base: position 122,842,823 of record NC_083369.1, read on the forward strand.
TAAGTTGCCATGTATGCTAATTTATGAGACTATTATTGGCAGCAATGGCAGAAATAAATAATGTTGTGGGTTTTTGAAAACAGAAACAAAACATTTAAAAGCAAATAATTTAGAAGTATTCCATTCCCTAGCTATTATAAAGATATCAGGGATAAACATGGATGAGCAAATGATCTCTGTGGTCATTTGAGTATCCATAGGTCAAATGGTAGTTCTATTTTTAGTTTTCTGACCAATCTCTACAACGCTGGGTACATCAGTTTACATTCACACCAACAATGCATGAGGGTTCCCTTTTCTCCACGTCCTAGCCAGCATTTGTCATTGTTTTCATGATGATAGTTATTTTGACAAATGGAATAGTTTTTATTTATGTTAATTATGATCAATGAATGATTACTTGAAAACTTTTGTTCGCCACTTTATTTCTTCATCTGAGAAATTTTCTATTCAGCTCCTTAGCCTGTTTTTTTTTAATCCAGTTGTATATTTTCTAATTGATTTATTGATTGAGATAGGGTTTCACTCTGTAGCCCTGGATGGCCTGAAACTTTCAGTTGTAGATCAGATTGACTTCTAACTTATAGAAAGCTTCCTCCTGCCTCTGAGTCCCTCATGACTTTCCCAGTGTTCTTCACCTGGTTCTCCTGCATCCTTGCAGTTCAAGATGGAACTCATCTTCAGCTGCCAAATGTCTGCCTGACACCTCTGCTCTAGTGTGATAGACCCTAACTCTCAAGACCAGGGATTCTCAACCTCCCTAATGTTGAGACCCTGTAATACAGTTCTTCATGTTGTGGTGACCCCCAACCATAAAATTATTTTCATTGCTACTTCATGACCATAATTTCGCTACTGTTATGAATCATAATGTAAATATCTGATATAGAGGATATCTGACTTGTGGCCCTAATAAAGGGGTCATTTGACTCCCAAATGGTCGTAACACACAGGTTGAGAACTGCTGCTCTGGAAATACAAGCCAAAATAAACTCTTGTCTTGTGCAAATTGTCTTAGCATCATGTTGGTTATAGCTCTGTAATGCATTGTCTTTATTCCACTGTGAAATACTGCCTCTTTCTAGTATGTGGAATACTTTTTTTCAATGCAGTTTATTCAGGAACCTTGAACAATCATCGGACCCTGGGGAAAGCCAGCCCACAGCTTAAATAGCCTCTGGGTAGCCAACCCAGGCATGCCACGTGGGCAATGCAGATAGGTCCACATACATGGAAGCAAGCCAGATCCTCAGCCTTAGCCAAATGTGGAATTGTTCGTGACAGAGAGCACTCACCATCGGGAAGGTGGAAGGCAGAAACCAGCTCCATCTTTAAGGCGTGGCATTACGCAGCTCTCTACAGTTCCCCCTTTTTGTTTTAGACACATCAGGCAAGAGTAGAGGTCTGATCTCTGATATTAGAAATAGATTGGGACTTTGTACTGATGTTCATTTAGGTGTCATCCACCCAAAGAGCATCAGACCCGACCAATACCTTTTTCTCAGAGGCGGGACCTGGGGCATCAACCCGCATGCAATCAGACATGCTCTTCTCTGGGTTGAAAGCGGCTGACCCTGAGTGCAGTGCTTAGCCTCGCATCCTGAGCATAACATTTTAGCTGTGGAATACTTTTTATCATGAAGGGATATTGAATTTGGACTAAGGTTTCTGCATTTATTGAGATAATAATGTAGTTTCTATCCTTGAGTCCATTCACATGACACATTACATTTATTGATTGCATATAATGAGCCTTTTCTCCATTCCTGGAATGAAGTCAATTTGATCATAATTATTGATCTTCTTTTTTATTATTAATTTTTATTTTTTAATATTAATCATAGGTTATTCACTTTGTATCCCAGCTGTAGCCACCTCCCTTATTCCCTCCCAACCTCACCCTCCCTTCCTCATCTCCTCCCTGCCCCTTTCCAAGTCCACTCTTAGGGGAGGTCTTCCTCCCCCTCCATCTGACCCTAGCTTATCTGGTATTTACAGGACTGGCTGCCATGTCCTCCTCTGTGGCCTAGCAAGCTTGTTCCTCCCTTGGGGGAGGGGGAAGGTAAAGGAGCCAGTTGTTGAGTTCATGTCAGAAATAGATCCTGTTCCCCTTACTAGAGAAACCCACTTGGTTACAGAGCTGCCATGGGCTACATTCGAGCAGGGGTTCTAGGTTATATCCATACATTGTCCTTGGTTGGAGAAACAGTCTCATAGAGGGACTCCGTGCCCTGATATATTTGGTCCTTGTGGATCTCCTGTACTCTCCTGGTCATATTAACTCCCCTTTTCATTGTATGATTCCCTGCACTGTGCCCAAGGATTAGTTATGGGTCTCTGCATCTGCTTTGATACACTGCTAGGTAGAGTTTTTCAGAGGCCCGCAGCGGTAGGCTTCTGTCCTGTTACTTGTTTTCTCCTACTTCCCCTGTCCATCTGATTTGTCTTTCTAAGTGAGGATTGATCATCTTACTCTGGGTCCTCTTTCTTGTTTATCTTCTTTAGGTGCATATATTTTAGTATGTTTATTTCATCTTATAGGTCTATATAAGTGAGTATATGCCATGTGTGTTTTTCTGCTTCTGGGATACCTCACTCAGGATGATCTTTTCTAGATCCCACCATTTGCCTACAAATCTCATGATTTCCTTGTTTTTAATTGCTGAGTAATATTCCATTGTGTAAAAGTACCACAAAATTTCCGTATCCATTCCAATGTTGTTAGGGTCTGGTTTGTTTCCAGCTTTTGGCTATTAAAAATAAAGCTGCTACAAACATAGTTAAGCAAGTGTCCTTGTTGTGTATTTGAGCTTCTGTTGGATATATGCCTAGGAGTGGTATGGCTGGGTCTTGAGAAAGCACTATTCACTATTCCTAATTGTCTGAGAAAGCACCAGATTGATTTCCAAAGTGGTTGTACAAGTTTACATTCCCACCAACAGTGGAGGAAGGTTCCCTTTTCTCCACAACCTCTCCAGCATGTATTGTCACTTGAGTTTTTAACCTTTGTCATTCTGATGGGTATAAGGTAAAATTTCTTGATATGTTCTTAAACTTAGACTTTCTTAGTATTTTATTGAGAATTTTTGTGTCTGTGGTAGTAAGGGAGACTGGCTCTGAAATTGTCAGTTTTTGTTATATTTGTATATGGTACCCAAACCAGATACTGAGTTTATGAAAAGAGTTTGGAAAAGTAATTTTCCTTTACATTTTATGGACTTGTTTGAGAATGATCAGTTTTAGAACTTCTTTAACGTTTTGGTAATTCAGACAGAGAATGAATCTGGGCCTGAGCATTTTTTGTTGGGAGAAGTTTCTGTTGTTGTTTGAGTCACATTGCTGGCTCCAGATCTTTTATAGTATATGCTTATTGTGGAAGAAGGATGACTCAGCAGTTAAGACTCCTTGCTGCTTTTAAAGAGGACCTAATTTTGTTTTTCAGTCCCCATGTCAGGTGACTTACAACTGCCTGTAACTCTGGCTACAGGGAATCTGATTTCTTCTTCTGATCTTTGTGGACACACACATTTCAAATAATACAGGACTTAAAGAAAAAGAAATACCATATTTGCCTCTTCTTGGTTTTATTCAACTGGAAATTTACCCAATTCTTTTATAATTTCCTAATTAGTGGTATATAAGATTTTATTTCCTTGTTTTGTTTTTGACCAGGGTCTCACAGTACTTTTGTGGCTAGTCTTGAACTCACTATGTAGACCAGGACATTCTTGAACTTACAAAACAATGTAACTCTGCCTCTCCAGTACTCTCTAGTATTCCCCAGTGCTGAGACTGGCCACTATGCCTGGCAGAATATACATTTTTACAGTATGTATTTATAATTTTATGATCAATTTTACTAGCGTGGGTCTTTTGTCTCTCTTTTATATTTGTTTAATTTGGCTAATGGTTCCAGGCATGGTGGCAAATGCCTTTAGTCCCAGCCTACAAGAGGTAGAGGCAGGTAAATTTCTGTTAGTTTGATGCCAGCTTGATCTACATAACAAACTCCAGGTCAGCCAAGACTACATAGCAAGATCTTATGTGAAAGTAACTACCTAATTAGATAGATAGATAGATAGATAGATAGATAGGCTAAATATTTTGTAAATCGTTAATTTTTTCAGAAAACTTTTTTTTTCATTTCAGTTATTCTTTGTATTGGTTCTCTTCTCCTTTGTAAATTTTCCCACTGATCTTTTTAATTGGAGTGCTTTTTATTTAGAGTGTGACAATTTCATACAGTAAACAATGTGTCTTGCTCATATCTATACCAATTCACCTCCTACTCTCCTTAGGGACTCTCAACACCCATTAATCCTCCCTGCTTCGTGTCCTTTCCATTTGTTTTGTAACTCATTAGGTCCAAATCTTGTTTGTTTGACCTCATGCAGGCCATCCTAGCTGCAGTGAGTTTCTAAGTGAGTTTATAAATGGTTATGTCATGTCCAGAAGACAGCATGTCACTCCCTCCTTTCCCACCTTCTGACTCTTACATTCTTTTGGTCCCTACTTCAATAATGCCCTAGTCCTTGGGTGTTGTTGATGCAGCTGTCTTATTCATCTCCGCAAATCTTTTTTTTTTTTTTTTACTTTTTTATTGTTATTATTAATTACACTTTATTCATTTTGTATCCCCCCATAAGCCCCTCCCTCCTCCCCTCCTGGTCCCACCCTTCCTCCCCTTTCTGCATGCATGCCCCTCCCCAAGTCCACTGATAGGGGAGGTTTTCCTCTCCTTTCTGATCTTAGATTGTCAGTTATCAGAAGTGGCTGCATTGTCATCTTCTGTGGCCTGGTAAGGCTGCTCCCCCCTCAGGGGGAGGTGATCAAAGAGCAGGCCAATCAGATTATGTCAGAGGCAGTCCCTCTTCCAATTACTATGTAACCCACTTGGACACTGAACTGCCATGGGCTACATCTGTGCAAGGGTTCTAGGTTATCTCTATGAATAGTCCTTGGTTGGAGTATGAGTCTTTGGGAAGTTCCCTGTGTTCAGATTTTCTTGTTCTGTTGCTCTCCTTGTGGAGTTCCTGTCCTCTCCAGCTCTTGCTATTTCCCACTTCTTACATAAAATTCCATTCACTCTGCCTGACAGTTGGCAATCAGGCTCAGCATCTGCTTTGATAGTCTGCAGGGCAGAGGCTTTCAGAGGCCCAGTGTGGCAGGTTCCTAGGTTGTTTCCTGTTTTCTTCTTCTGGCTTTCAGATGCCCTCTGTAGCAGGTTCCTAGGCTGTTTCCTGTTTTCTTCTTCTTCTGATGTCCATCCTCTTGGCCTTTCAGGATGGGGATTGACTGTTTTAGTTAGGGTCCTCTCTTTTGCTTAGTTTGTTTAGATGTACCGATTTTAGTGGGTTTATCCTATGTTGTATGTTTATATGAGTGAGTATATATCGTGTGTGTCTTTTTGCTTCTGGGACAACTCACTCTGGATGATCCTTTCCAGGTCCCACCATTTACCTGCAAATTTCATGATTTCCTTATTTTTCATTGCTGAGTAATACTCCGTTGTATAGATGTACCACAATTTCTGTATCCATTCTTCAGTTGAGGGGCATCTGGGCTGTTTCCAGCTCTTTTTTTTTTTCAATGCAGTTTATTCAGGAACATTGAACAGTCCTCGGACCCCGGGGAAAGCCAGCCCACAGCTTAAATAGCCTCTGGGTAGCCAACCCAGGCGTGCCACGGGGGCAATGCAGATAGGTCCACATACATGGAAGCAAGCCAGATCCTCGGCCTTAGCCAAATGTGGAGTTGTTCGTGACAGAGAGCACTCACCATCGGGAAGGTGTAAGGCGGAAACCAGCTCCATCTTTAAGGCATAGCATTCCGCAGCTCTCTACAGTTCCCCCTTTTTGTTTTAGACGCATCAGGCAAGAGTAGAGGTCTGATCTCTGATATTAGAAATAGATTGGGACTTCGTACTGATGTTCATTTAGGTGTCATCCACCCAAAGAGCATCAGACCCGTCCAATACCTTTTTCTCAGAGGCGGGACCTGGGGCATCAACCCGCATGCAATCAGACATGCTCTTCTCTGGGTCCAAAGCGGCTGACCCTGAGTGCAGTGCTTAGCCTCGCATCCTGAGCGTATCGTTTTAGCTTTTTATGGTATCCAACCATGCTTGGGGAGAATGTCCTGCTTCAATGGCTGTAAAGGCCTGAATGATCATGGCTGCATCACACTGTTGTGAGACTCTAATCTTGCATATATACCACAGGCAAACCAAGGAGACCAACACCAGAAGGCCTGCTAACACTCCCATGCCCGCCCATTCCTTCAGATGATTCATGGCCTTAGTTGTACATAAAGGAATTAATGCTCAACTAAAAGGAAGCTTGATGGTGTTCAATCAGAGGATTGACCTCTTGCAGGAGCAAATTGATACCCTATGGCAAATCGCTCAACCTGGCTGTCAATGAAAGTATGCTGGACTTTGTGTCACTAGCATACAACATGAGAATTTTTCCTGTGCTGCAAATCTGTCTAAACAATTGTCGAGCTATATTTTAGGTAATTGGACTGGAGAATTCGATACTACGATGGAGCAGCTGAGAGTGGCCATTGTCACAGTAAATTCTACCGGAGTGGACGCAGGACTAGCCACAGGATTATCAACATGGATTGCTGCATCTCCGCAAATCTTAAGTATTTCTTCCCAACTACTGATTTTGGCTTGTTCTTGTTTTTCAAAGGCTTTAAGGGGCACCATTATTTTATTGATTTAGGATCACTTTGATTGTTTAATGTACATCCTGATAAATCTTAAATTCCATATTAAGACTACTTTCATTGAATCCCATAGGTTTGAGTATGTTTTGTTTCCATTTTTTCAATTATATGAATATTTTTTATTTAATTTTTAATTTCTTCAATGACTCATTCACTATTCAGTACTGTGTTGTTTAATCTTCATGAGTCTATGCACATTCTGTCATCTTTATTCTGTCATTTCCTAACTTTGTTACTTTGTGTTCAAACAGTATACAAGAAGTTTTTCAAAGTTCTTAATATTTCTTGAGACTTGCTTTGTGTACTAAAATACAATCTATTTAGACAACGTTTTAAAATCCAATCCATTTTGTACAAAGTTTCATGTACTGAGAAAAAAAATGTGTATTCTTCAGTGTTGGAGTGGAACATGATGTCCTTTAACTCTCTTATTTTTTAAATACTTATTTCTTTGCTTATTTTTTTATGAGGATGAACTGTCTATTCGTGAGAGTGAGGTATTTCAATCACACAATATTAATATATTGGGGTTACTATGGGAATTTTTATCTAGTTTCTGAAAGTGCGTGTCTTGGGGTTTGATGTGTTTTATGGTGTCCTATAATTCAACAAAGCATGCATGTGTTGAATTCATGAGTGTGGGTGGGTGTATATGTCATGCAGATGAGTGACAAGGCCAGATTTTGACATTAGAATTCTTTCATTAATCACTTCATCACCTTACTTTTTTTGGAGACAAGGTACTCTTCACTGAACCTGGAGCTTGTAGTTTCAGGTAGTCAATATCTGCCTGTGCCTGCTTCCCAGTACTTTGTTAGAGACACACCTTGCAATGCCTGGCTTTTAGGTGGATGCTGAGGATCCACGCTTGGGTCATCCTGTCTTCACCCTAAGCAATTTACTAACTAGGATATCTACACAGCTCCATTGTGATGAACTCTTGATAGACTGTTTATTAATCAGATTGAAATGAGCCTCTTTCTCTCTCCTGATTTGTTTTGAGTTGAGGTCTGTTTTATCAGAAAGGACTGTAGTGATACCTGCTTGTTTCTTAATTACATTTTCTGGGATAGCATTTTCCATCCTTTCCACAATGATTTTTCTGTCATTGACCTAAAATGGAATTTTCCTATAAGAGGGAAACAATGTTCCTACTAAACACCAGAGGTTAACTAATAAAAAGTACAGTGCCAGTAATGGAAAACACCTTATTTAGTTGTTGGCCAATAAGATCCAATAGACCCCCAAACTTAAAAGTAATACGAAATTGCTTAAGATACCACATGCTTGACTCAGAACATGTCAAAATCAAGCTAGTACACACCTGGAAACCTAATTCCTACTGACTAACTCTCATAGCACTGGAAAGCGTTATAAAAGCCCTTGAAGAAAAAAAAAATACTCATTCATTATACTCAGTTATCCTTGGGATGAGAGCAGGGTTGTTCAAAAGGCATAGAAAATATTCCCAGCACTCTTCTAATACGTCTAAAGAAATGCAGTATCATCTAAATTGATGAAGTGTTGGATTTTCAGAGATCTCTTTTGTAGCCAGTCTTTGCTAGTTTGTGGGTTCTTCTTTTCCCCACTCTTTACCTCCCCCCATCCCTGTTTCACCTCCTAACACTAGATAAGAAAGAGAAAAAGACAGGGAAGAGAGGAGTTTGGAAAAATCCCTGAATCTAATCTATTTCCTTTTGTTTCTTCTTTGGACCTCAGCTACTAACAAACTGAAACCAATTTCCCCAAATGACAGCCAATCGCTGATCCCATCTATCAGGGCTCTAACACCCCCCCATCTACCCCCACCCACACACAACTAACCTTGATGCTTTTTTTCTTGTTTAAGGCTACAAAGAACTTCAGGGAAACTTTGCCTTCTACTGAGGAAGTGATGTCAAGTTGTGAATATCTATCTATCTATCTATCTATCTATCTATCTACATACATACATACATACATACATACATACATACCTAGGTAGATAGACAGATACCCATTGAAAAATATCCCAGGATTTCAAGCATCACACAGTTGCAGAAACTATATGCAGCTAGAAAAACCACACCTCTGCTAGTGCACGAGGCAAATCATAGTCAGCTGCTTCAGACAGTCTGAAGCAGCCCCACCTGGAATTAAAATAAAAACATATTTTTACAATATTTTTGTTTTTTTTAAAGAAACCAAAAATCCAGAATTATTATTACACCTTTGGAGATGTCTCATTTAAGCTCTAAGAGCTAGTTGTGCTGGGTGTCACATCAGTATAGCATAGTATTTTTATATCAACATCACTGAAACTGTAAATTGTTTGGAGGCAATACATACAGTTTAACAACTGGATTAACTTGGGAGATATCATTTTTTTTGGTATTTTGAAACTACCATCATCAGCATTTTGTAGTTTTTAATGGTTGAATTCATTCATATCCTCCAGTAAATTTATTCCTATGCATTCTCTTTTCATAGTTATTGAAAGAGGGGGTTGCTTTCAATAAATTCTTACTCTTCTCTTTCACTACTGATCTCTAAAAGAGATGTAGAATTTGTATACCGATATTTTATTGATTTATTCATTCATTATTTGAGCCAGGGTGTCATTCTGTAGCATAGGATGGCTTTGAACTTACTTTTTGTTCACATTGGCCTCAAACTCATAGTAATGTTCCTACCTTGGTTTTCTGAGTCCACAGAAATGAGCGACCTCATTAGATTCAATCACTGACATTTTTTGTTTGCTTTTTGAGAAGGATTCTCACTCTATAGACCAGGCTGGCCTCAATCACATAGAGAACTACTTGCTTCTGCCTCCCTAGTACTGGACTCAAAGGTGTGCCTCACCACCCTCAGGTCATACACTGATTTCAAATATTGTATCATTTACTGAATTTGTCAGTTCTGACACTTAGCTGACTCTTTAGGGATATTGTTTGCATCTAAAATCATGGACATTTATTATATAGGATGCATTTTATTACTTTCTTTTAGCTTACTGCTCTGGCTATGACTTCTAATGGTATATTGACTAAGAATGGTGAAAGTGAGCATCCTTGTCTTCTTCCTGAACTTGGGGGGTGGGGGGGGGTGGGAATGATGGATCCTTTAAGTACAATGTAAAATATGGGCTTCTTTTTTTTTCATTTTTTTAGCATTTCTTTTATTTTAATTACAGTTTCTTCACTTTGTATCCCACCTGTAGCTCTCTCTTGCCTCCCGTCCCAATATCAGCCTCCCTCCCTCTTCTCCATCCATGCTCCTCCCCCAGTCCACTGATATGGGAGGTCCTCCTCTCCTTCCTTCTGATCTTAGTCTATCAGGTTTCATCAGGAGTGGCTGCGTTGTCTTCTTCTGCGGCCTGGTAAGGTTGCACTTCCCTGAGGGGTAGGTGAACAAAGAGCAGGCCATCAGTTCATGTCAGAGGCAGTCTGAATGTGGGCTTCTTATATGCAATCTGTACTGTGTAGTATACATTCCTCTGCACTTAATTCTTGTCAATTTTTATGAAGTGATGAATTTTATTGAAAGTTTTTCTGCATTGAGATGAGATTGTACATATTTTTCCTTCTGCTGACCTATTGTTTTACATTTATTTCTCTACATTTGTTGGACAAAATCCGTGCATGAGACATATCCAGCATGTTCATCACATGTAATATTGTTTATATATTGTAAAAGTTGTTTTTATTTTCTCTGATGAATGGATGAGATGAGAGCAGTACCCAAGCTGTGCAGAAACATGGTTTGGGCACTTGCTTAGGTCTAGGCCTGGAACCTTCTAGCCTATATAAAACCTAATCTCTTGTAAGCCCGGACCTTGAAGGCTTCAGCTTCCAGTCTCCATATGCTGACCTAGGCCTAGAATGTTTCAGCCTCTGAGACTTACTGTTGAATAAGCTCACCCTTTCTAGGTCTTTCTGAATGCTGGCTGGCTGGTTCAACTCAGATATTCTCTCTCAAAACTCCTCTCCAAGCTGACTGATTCAAACTGGCTTCTTTTGCCTTCTCACTGAATTTCTCTGCTTGGAAAAACCTCCTTTGAACTACATGAACTACTGTATTGAATGCACTAACTGAATGAAACTGAGTGGAACTGCATGAACTCAATTGCATTCAACGGAATTGTGCCAAACTCAACTCCACCCTCTTTCCATGCACTGCACTGAAGTAGCTTCTCTTTCCTGTCTGCTCTCATGAGAGTTGGACATATCCTATCTTTGACTCATTTTGTCAGATCTTTCTCTGGCTGGATACTTTGTCTGTCCCTCAATTAGACATCATAGTTTGGAATTAAAGATGTGTACTGAAGGTGTGCCTGTATTGTAGCCAAAGGAATTAAAGATGTGGGGTCAATATTACAGCTGGAAGTACTAAAGTTGTATACTAAGTGTGTGTCTATATTCCAGCTGAATAACACAAACCTAGATCTTTGGATGTGATCCCCTTGCTAGAGTAGCCATGTTGCTGAAATAAAATTTCTCTATAAAATATATTCTTGGATTTGATTTGTTAGTGTTTAGTTGAGGATTTTTTATCCAAACTCACTACAAATGTTCATCTGTAGTTTCTGGGGTTTTAAGCTTGTTGTTGAAGTTGGGTGTGTGTGTTTTTTTTAATTTTAATCAGAATAATTCTAATATCATAGAATGAGTTTGTAAATTTTTCCTTTCTTTTATGATTTCAGAATGTGTGTGTTTGTTTTTGTTTCTTTTTTTTAAGGGCTTAGCAAAATCCAGCTGTGAATTCACTAAGTCTTGGGCTACTTTTCACATGTGCACACATACACATAATCAAAAATAATAATTATGATTTTCTGATTGTATCTAAAACCCTGTGGTGGTTTGAGTGTGCCCATGGTTTCATGCTTGGTCCAACTCTTGATGGACCTATTTGAAGGATTAGGAGGTGTGACTTGGTAAGAGGAGGGGTGTCACAAGGGCAGACTTTGAAGCTTGACAGCCTTCCACCAACACCAGTGTGCTCTTTGTATCCTATTTATGTTTTGAGATGTGAGCTCCCAACTGCCTGCCACCTCTACTCTACCATCATGAACTCTAACTCTCTGAAATTCTAAGGTCTAAAATAATCTGTTTCTTCTATAAGTTGCTTTGGTCATGGCATCTTATCACAGCAACAGAAAAGTAATGCAAACCTGCTCTACAAGGAGGAATCCAAACATGGAACTGTTGACAGGGCCAAAAACTGTGATTAGATAGGTCATAGGTCCTAGGAGAGAACCTACTGCTATTGCTCTTCTAAATGGCGATAGCATTAAAACAATTGCTAATGACTTATTGCTATAACCATAGATCAGTGCATCACATATGCCTCATCAGAGAAGCTTTTCTGTGTACTAGATGGCAATTACTACAACTGGTCAGGATGCCAACAATAAGAGACTGTGGTACATCTACACAATGGAATACTCTCCAGCTATTAAAAACAAGGACATTATGAAATTAGCAGGTAAATGGATGGATCTGGAAAAGATCGTCCTGAATGAGGTAACCTAGACGCAAAGGACACATGGCATGTACTCATTTGTAAACCGATATTAGGATGACCACACTACAATCCACAAAGCTAGAGAAGCTAAATTACAAGGAGGATCCTCGTGAGGATGCTTAATTCTCATTCAGAAGAGTAAATAGATGAGATGAGAGAGGGGCTATAATATGGATGTAAAGTGAATAAATTATAAAACATACATTTAAATAATAAAAAAGAGTTTGTGGAGTACTCAGCCTAAAAATGAGACATTTGTATCATAGCCCTCCCAACAAGGCTCAGAAATCCTCTGATAAGAGGCTTTGAAAGATCCAGAAGTGTTGAATGCCTTATTACAAAAAAAAAAAAAAAAAAAAAACAATATTGGGGTCAAGTAACAGGACATGGAGATTAGGATAGCATTCACAAGAACTGCACAAGCTCAAGAAAAACAAAATCCCAGAGTAGAGGGTTAAGGTGGGCATGAGAGACTATTAGCATTTAATAGCTGCTGGAAGAGAAAGAGTCTGTTTTCTTTAATGATGAGTCCTGGTTAGGTGGACCATGCACTGGGGATTAACCCAAGAATAGGACAGCAATACAAACTGGAATCAATTAAAAAAAAAAGAAATCTTAAAGTTGCACGAGTAAGAAAGTAAGGGTGCAGAGGGTGAATAGGAAAATGAGGAGAAGGCTGTTATATTGATCAAAACACACTCATGTAAAATTCTCCTTGTGGAGTTTGTGTCCTCTCCAGGTCTTACTGTTTCCCACTGCTTTCATAAGAGTCCCTGCACTCTGCCCAAAGGTTGCCCAAAAGTCTCAGTATCTGCATTTATAGTCTGCAGGGAAGAGCCTTTCAGAGGTCTTCTGTGTCAGGCCTCTGACGTGTTCCCTCTTTTCTCCTTCTGATGTTCATACGCTTTGACTTTCTGGACAGGAATTAAGCATTTTAGCAAGAGTCCTCCCTCTTGATTAGTTTCTTTAAATGTAAAGATTTTAGTAGGTCAACAAAATCAAAAAAATCTGAGCAGAGGGGTCTTTCTTGAGATGAATAGTCCAATCAAGGACTATGCATGAAGATAATCAAAGACCCCTGCACAGATGTAGCCCACGGCAGTTGAGTATCCAAATGGGCTCCATTGTAATAGGAACAGGGACTGTCTCTGACATGAACTGACTGGCCTGCTCTTTAATTACCTCCCCTTGAGGGGGAAGCAGCATTACCAGGCCACAGAAGAAGACAATATAGCCACTCCTGATGAGACCTAATTGACTAGGGTCAGAAGGAAGGAAAAGAAGACACCTCCTATCAGTGGACTTGGGGAGGGGCATGCATGCAGAGGGTGGAGAAAGGGAGGGATTGGGACATGAGGAGGGAGGAAACCACAGGGAGGATACAAAGTGAATAAAGTGTGATAAAGAATTTTTTAAAAAAAAATTAAATGAGATAATACACCTCCAAAAAAAATTCTCAAAGAAGGGCTGGTAGAAATTACCATAACACATTTTATGAAGTTATCAAAGGATTAATAAAATGCTATTTTTAAAAGGATATTCTTTTTTATTTATTTTTTATTTTTTTATTAATTACAGTTTATTCACTTTGTATCCCCCCATAAGCCCCTCACTCCTCCCCTCCCAGCTCCACCCTCCCTCCCCCTTCTTCTCACTTGCCCCTCCCAATTCCAGTGATAGGGAGGTCCTCCTCTCCTTCCTTCTGATCTTAGTCTATCAGATCCCATCAGGAATGGCTGCATTGTCATCTTTTGTGGCCTGGTAGGGCTGCTCTCCCCTCAGGGGGAGGTGATCAAAGAACAGGCCTATCAGATTATGTCAGAGGCAGTCCCTCTTCCCATTACTATGTAACCCACTTGGATACTACGCTGTCATGGACTACATCTGTGCAGGGGTTCTAGGTTATCTCCATGCATGTTCCTTGTTTGGAATATGAGTCCCTGGGGAGACCCCTGTGTTCAAATTTTCTGGTTCTGTTGCTCTCTCTGTTGAGAGATATTCCTGTCCTCTCCAGATCTTACTATTTCCCACTTCTTACTTAAGATTCCATGCACTTTGCCCATCAATTGGCCTTAAGTCTCAGTGTCTGCTTTGATAGTCTGTAGGGCAGAGCCTTTCAGAGGCCCTCTGTGGCAGGTTCCTAGGTTGTTTCCTATTTTCTTCTTCCTCTGATGTCTATTCTCTTTGCCTTTTGGGATGGGGATTGAGCGTTTTAGTCAGGGTCCACTCTCTTGATTAGTTTCTTTAGATGTTCAGAGTTTTAGTAGGTTTATCCTATGTTATATGTCTATATGAGTGAGAATATATGGTGTGTGTCTTTCTGCTTCTGGGACAGCTCACTCAGGATGATCCTTTCCAAGTCCCACCATTTACCTGTAAATTGCATGGTTTCCTTATTTTTCATTGAAGAGTAATACTCCACTGTGTAGATGTACCACAATTTCTGCATCCATTCTTCAGTTGAGGGGCATCTGGGCTGTTTCCAACTTCTGGCTATTACAAATAAAGCTGCTACAAACATGGTTGAGAAAATGTCCTTTTTGTGTACTTGAGCCCCTTTTAGCTATATGCCTAGGAGTGGTTTGGCCGGATCTTGAGGAAGTGCTATTCCTAGTTGTCTGAGAAAGATCCAGATTGATTTCTAGAGTGGTTGTACAAGTTTGCATTCCCACCAGGAGTGGAACAGGGTTCCCCTTTTTCCACAGCCTCTCCAGCATGTGTTGTCACTTGAGTTTTTCATCTTGGCCATTCTGATGGGTGTAAGGTGAAATCTCAGGGTCATTTTGATTTGCATTTCCCGAATGGCTAATGACTTTGAGCATTTCTTTAAGTGTTTCTCTGCCATTTGATATTCCTCTACAGAGAGTTCTCTGTTTAGCTCTGTTCCCCATTTTTAAAGTGGATTACTTGGTTTACTGTTTTTCAGCTTCTTTAGTTCTTTATATATGCTGGATATTAGCCCTCTGTCAGATAAATGGTTGGTGAAGATTCTTTCCCAGTCTGTAGGCAGTCATTTTGTTTTGATGATGGTGTCATTTGCTTTACAGAAGCTTTTCAGTTTCATGAGGTCCCATTTATTGATTGTTGCTCTTAGAGCCTGTGCTGTTGGTGTTCTGTTCAGGAAGTTGTCTCCTGTGCCAATGAGTTCAAGGGTATTCTCCACTTTTTCTTCTAACCAATTTAGTGTGTCCGGTTTTATGTTGAGGTCTTTGATCCACTTGGACTTCAGCTTTGTGCATGGTGATAAGTATGGATCTATTTTCATTTTTCTATATGTAGACATCCAGTTAGACCAGCACCATTCGTTGAAGATGCTATATTTTTTCCATTGTATGGTTTTGGCATCTTTGTCAAAGATCAGGTGTCCATAGATGTGTGTGTTTATTTCTGGGTCCTCTGTTTGGTTCCATTGATCCACCATTCTGTTTCTATACCAGTACCATGCAGTTTTTATAACTGTTGCTCTATAGTACAGCTTAAGATCAGGGATGGAGATACCTCCAGAAGATCTTTTATTGTAGGGAATTGTTTAGCAATTCTGGGTTTCTTGTTATTCCATATGAAGGTGAGAATTTTTCTTTCCAGGTCTGTAAAGAATTGTGTTGGTAATTTGATGGGAATTGCATTGAATCTGTAGATTGCTTTTGGTAAGATGGCCATTTTTACTATGTTAATCCTGCCCAGCCATGAGCATGGGAGATCTTTCCATCTTCTGATATCTTCTTCTAATTCTTTCTTCAGAGACTTGAAATTTTTTTCATACAAGTCTTTGACTTGCTTGGTTAGGGTTACTCCAAGGTATTTTATGTCATTTGTGGCTATTGTGAAGGGTGTTGTTTCCCTAATTTCTTTCTCAGCCCTAAAAGGATATTCTTAAGTGAAACTCACTCTCCCTTTCACTTTGATGGCATCTGATAACAATGACTAATGATGGCATAACAATGACTAGTTACTAGAATTTGTTGTACCAACCTTGGTTCTTTCTTAGGTGTCAATAGTTTTAATACTATTTGTTTGCACCATCAGTTTACACTTCAACAAAAATGGAAGTGAATAATTTTTACTCTTATTGTGAAAATAATTTGAACACCATGAATCTCCTTTAAGAGTCTCATGAACTGTGCGAGGACTATTGACACTACACTGTGGTAGCTATGAAAAGATATATCGAAGAATGAGTAAATAGCCAGATGATAGATGAATAAAAATACACACATTAAATGACAGGAAAGGAACAAAATGAAATGTCCACATGTAAACATAATGTAATCATGTATTAAAGCCCTTTGAGATACATCCTCTGTATAAGAAGTTCCTGACAAGTACCCTTGTTTATTCTTTATTCTCAGACAGACGGGAAAGCAAGGATGATCACAGCTGATGTTCAATCTGGGACTCACAATTCTTTTTTTTTTGGGGGGGAGACTTACAGTTCTAATTAGTGATTGGAAGTAATTACACTCATCTTTCAAAATCCCAGGAATATCAACTTCAGAAAGGAATGGTATGGGAAAAGAACAATCTCTAATTTGTTAAATGAAAGTAGAAACTTAACACCAACCTGCTTACAAATGGAGATTTCAACCTTTGGGTGACAGTCTAAGGATAACAGCATCTCAAATTTCCAAAGGATGCCATGATTGGCATATTCATCTGCTTTCAATTTTTAAAGCAAACACAAGGACAAACAGGAAAAGTTCAGAAAGCATCTTCTAAATTCCCCTTCAACAAAGGCAAACTGTCTAATTCACTGGACTCAGCAGGGCTGGGATTTATCACTCATGTCTTTACCATCCTTCTCCATTGTGAAGGTGTATCTATTTCATTGATTGGGTGTCCATCAGATCTGAATCTAATCCATCTCATTGACAGACTGTGCCTCTCACAATATGCCTGATTAGTTTGCTGAGAGATGTTTGTCAATTTATTTTGAGTTGAATTTCAGATTCTATCATATAATTATCACTGTAAGTTAAAAGTGACCTTTGTAGCCTTCTCCACTAATCTACTACCTAGGAGAGAATTTTCCTCAGCAGCATTTGTGATGATTTGGATGTGAAGTTGCTCTAAAGTGCTATGTGTTAAAAGTTTGGTCCCTCATACAGCATGTCCATAGCTGAGGATTTGGGAAAGTAGATGGACCATGAGACTTTTAACATCATCAATGAATTGGTACATTTAATGGGCTCATTATTAGTTGGCATTATTGATAGGTGATGGAAAAATTCCTGTGTGGAGCTTAGGTGGAGGAAGTAGGAAACTTGAATTATGTCCTCAGGGACTTTGTCTTGTACCAAAGGTCTTTCCTGTCCCTTTTTTGTGCTTCATGACTTCTCTGAAGTAAGAAACTTCCTCTGTCACACATTCAAGCCATCATAACATTCTGTTTCATTATACACACATACCAATGGACTAAAACTTCTGAAACCATGATATAAAACCAATAGTTCCTCTGTTGATTTCGTTATTTTTTCTGTGCTAGAGTGTTAGCTAATACAATCTACATATCTTCAACTACTTTGCTGAAGGTGTTTATCAGCTGTAGGGGTTCTCTGGTTGAATTTTTGGGGTCATTCATGTATACTATCATTTCATCTGCAAATAGTGATACTTTGACTTCTTTCTTTCTGATTTGTATTCCTTTGATCCCTTTTAGTTGTCTTATTCATCTAACTAAGGACATCAAGTACCATGTTGAAGAGATATGGAAAGAGTGGGCAAATTTGCCTTGTCCCTGATTTCAGTAGGACTGATGTAAGTTTCTCTCCATTTAGTGTGATGTTGGCTATAGGCTTGATGTATATTGTCTTTACTGTGATTAGGTATATGCCTTGTATCTGTCCAAGACTTTATACATAAGTGGATGTTGGATTTTGTCAAATGCTTTTTCAGCATCTAAGGAGATGATCAGGTGGTTTTTCTCCTTTAGTTTATTTATATGGTGGATTACATTGATGTATTTCCGTGTAATGATCTACCCCTGCATGCCTGGTATGAAACCCATTTGGTCATGGTGGATGATATCTTTGATGTGTTCTTGGATTTGGTTTGCAAGGATTTTATTGAGTATTTTTGCATCAATGTTTATAAGGTCTGAAGTTCTCTTTTTTGTTGGGTCTTTCTGTGGTTTAGATATCAATGTGACTGTGGCTTCATAGAATGAGTTTGGTAATGTTCCTTCTTTTTCTATTTTGTGGAATAGTTTGAAGAGAACTGGAGTTAGCTCTTCTTTGAAGGTCTGGTAGAATTCTGTCCTGAAACCATCTGACTCTGGGCTTCTTTGGGAAGGGAGACTTTTGATGACTGCTCCTATTTCCTTGGGAGATAAAGGACTATTTAGTTGATTTACCTGTTCTTGATTCAGCTTTGGCAAGTGGAATTTATAAGAAAATCATCCATTTCATTTAGATTTTCAAATTTTGTGGCATTAGGCTTTTGAAGCAAGACCTAACAATTGTTTGGATTTCCTCAGTGTCTGTTGTTAAGTCCCACGTTTCATTTCTGATTTTGCTGATTTGGATAGTTTATATCTGACTTTTAGTTAGTTTGGCTAAGGGTTTGTCTATTTTGTTGATTTTCTTAAAGAACCAAGTCTTGATTTCATTGATTCTTTAGATTGTTTTCTTTGTTCCTAATTCATTAATTTCAACTCTGAGTTTGATTATTTCCAAGTGTTTACTCCTCTTGGTATTTCTACTTCTTTTTTTTTCTAGGGCTTTTAGGTGTGTTATTAAGTTGCTAGTATGAGATGACTCAAACTTCTTTCTTGAGTCACTTACTGCTATGAACTTTCCTCTTAGCACTGCTTTCGTTGTGTCCCATAAGTCTGGGTAAGTAGTGTCTTCATTTTCATTGAATTTTAGGAAGTCTCTAATTTATGTTTTCACTTCTTCGCTGACCAGCTTTCATTGAGTAGAGAGTTGTTTAGTTTCCATGTTTATGTAGGCTTTCTGTTATTTCTGTTGTTGTTGAGGTCTATTTCTAAACAATAGTAGTGTGATAGGATACAAGGAATTATTTTGATCTTCTTGTATCTGTTGAGGCTTGCTTTATGCTTGACTATATGGTCAATTTGTGAAAATGTTCCATGAGGTGCTGAAAAGAAGGTATACTCTTTTGAGTTTGCGTGAAAAGTTCTGTACACACTTATTAGGTCCATTTGATTTAGGACCTCTGTAAGTGTCATCATTTCCCTATTTAGCTTCTGTCTAGATGATCTGTCCCTTGGTGAGAGCGGAGTGTTGAAGTATCCCACTATTAAGGTGTTGGGATTGATGTGTGAGTTAAGCTTTAATTATTCATTTGCAAATGTAGGTGCTCTTGTATTTGGGGCATAGATGTTCAGTATTGTCCTCCTGGTTGATTTTTCCTTTGATGAGAATGAAATGCCCCTCCTCATCTTTTTTGATTAATTTTGGTTGAAGGTCTATTTTTTTTTTTAAGATATTAGGGTAGCTATCCCAGCTTATGTTCTGGATCTAATTGTGTGAAAAACATTTTTTCCAGTCCTTTACTCTGAGGTAGTGCTTATCTTTGTTGCAGAGGTGTGTTTCTTGGATGCAACAGAATGTTGGATCCTGTTTTGGCAACTATTCTGTTAGTCTGTCTTTTTATTGGAGACTTGAGTCCATTGATGTTGATAGATAATAGTGACCAATGAACGTTAGTTCCTTTTGTTGTGGAGTTGTTGGTCTTACTGTGCTTCAATACTTGTTTTCTTTAAATTCTTGTTGGGATATTATCTGTATGCTATGTTTTCTTGGGTCTAGTTGATTTCATTGGATTGGAGTTTTCCTTTTAGTATATTCTCCAGGGCAGGGTTGCTGTGTATATATTGTTTAAGTTTAGTTTTGTCACTGAATATTTTGTTTTCTCTATGTTGATTAAAAGCTTTGATGAGTATAGTAGTCTGGGTTGGCATCTGTGTTCTCTTAGAGTCTGCATGACATCTTTGCAGGCCCACCTGTCTTTCATAGCTTCTGTTGAGATGTCTGGTGTGATTCTGATAGGTCTACCTTTATATCTTACTTGGCCTTTTCCCTTGATGCTTTTAATATTTATTTCTTTGTTCTGTAGATTTAGTGTTTTTAATATTATGTGACATGGGGAGTTTCTTTTTCTGGTCTAGTTTATTTGTTGTTCTGTAGGCCTCTCGCATGTTAATGGACATCTCTTTCTTTAAGTTGTGAAAAAATTTTCTTCTATGATTTTCTTGAAAATATTTTCTGGAGCTTTGAGCCCAAAATTTTCTTTTTCATGTATTCCTATTATTCTTAGATTTTATCTTTTCATGGAGTCCTTGATTTCTTGGATGTTTTGTGCCTGGAATTTTTCTGATTTTAGTTTTTCTTTAGAAAATGTTTCAATTTCTGCAATTGTATCTTCAGCCCCTGAGATTCTCTCTTCTATCTCTTGTATTCTGTTGGTGATGCTTACCTTTGTTTCCTGACTTTTTTCTCCAGATCCAGGGTTTTCTATGTTTGTGTTTTCTTTATTGATTCTAATTCTATTTTCATATCTTGCACCATTTCCTTGATCTGTTTGAATGTGAATTCCTGTCTTTCCATGATGGCCTCTATTTTTTTGTTTGTTTGTTTTTTTCCTCTCTATATGTCACTACTTTTGCCTCTACTTGTGCCTGTACCTGTGCCTTTATTTGTTTTGCTGTATTTGCCTATATTTATTTGAAAGCTTTGTTTATTTCCTCTTTATGTTCCTCTAATAATTGCTTAAGCATAGCTTTAAAATTATTTTCCTGTGTGTCCAGTGAATTAAAATATCTATTGGTTTTGTTGGTTGCTGGTGAATCTATGATATACTGATTTTTGTTGGGTGTGTTCTTATGCCGACCTCTGGCCATCTGCTTATCTGTAGCCTTTGCTGTTTGTTCCTGGAGTCTGTACTTCATACTGGGTCCATCTGTCTCTGGTGTCTGGAGATTCCTTCAGGAAGATAAGAGAGGTCCACTGGTTGGAGAGGGGATGTTGGTGTTTCAGCTATTGCTAAGGAAGTAAAGTCGCAGGCACATATGCACAAGCCCACATATGCTTTAAGGGACAGAGTGCTAGAGCATGGAGATGCCTGGAAGGGTGGAGCTTAAGTATAGGAGGTGGTGCTGGTGCTGTACACAGGCGCAATGTATATGCACATGTACCCTGAATACCTCAGTGGCCTACAAGCTTGTTATGTAGATCTATCTGGGCTGTCCTCCTGATATGTAGATCTATCTGGGCTGTCCTCCTGATATGTAGATCTATCTGGGCTCCCAGGATTGTTAGCCTAGTCTCCACTGGGAGACCCACAGCGTAGGGGTTTCAATATTGAGAATGCTGTCCCAAGGATCCCTACATTGCCCACAGTGGGGGTATGGGTGGGAAAGATCTGATGTCTGGCTGATAGTGTAGAGGGACCCTAGATC
This sequence comes from Meriones unguiculatus, assembly GCF_030254825.1. NCBI lineage: Eukaryota > Metazoa > Chordata > Mammalia > Rodentia > Muridae > Meriones > Meriones unguiculatus. The sequence continues at coordinate 122,864,475 of NC_083369.1, forward strand.
TGGGGCTCTACATGCCCTCACTTGAGGGTGCACTCACTCCCTAGCAGGACTAATCAAAAAGCACAGGGGTTCCCCCTATTGTCGACTCCCAGATTTGGGCCCACAGGGGCAAATGAGAGTTTAAGAGATCCATCAGCTCATTTATGTCCACTGTTTGTCCGCTGGACAGGGAGACCTGTGCCACTTCTCCACTCTCAGTCACTGAGTATGGAGGCTCCTGCTAGGGCTAGCAGCCACCTGCACCCTCCACAGATGTGGAAGACAGGTACAGCCTCACTGCTGGGAGGCCCTGAGAGTCCCATACTGCCAACAGCAGACCTGGGAGACCCCTACAGCGGCCAACAGACCTGGCAGGCCAGCCATGGAAGGACCTTTACAGGTGCCCCCAGAGCTGGGAGACTGGTACAGCTGTCCACTGGGAGGCCCTGGCGGATCTGTACAGCTGCCCCGCAGAACTGTGGAACTGTGAAGCCCGCCTCTGCTGTCTCAGTTACAGAGCAAGGAGGCTCTTGCCTGACACAAGGGAAAATGCAAATGGGTTGAATATTCGTTACTCTCAGTCCCCAGAGACATCTGCACATGACCTGGATCCAAACTGTCCTAGCTCATGGGTTGTCCTCTCTCACCTAGGAAGCCTCAATGTTGATGTTCTGGCTTCAGCTGCCCCTCCACTCACCAATTTCAGAGTTTTTGAATCCTATGTCCTTCAGATATGGTGCACGCTGGTTGCTGCCATCTTGAACTTCCCCTTCACACTGCATTCTAAATATTACTTTATGCACACAGATACATGTAACTACTACCTTGTATTTAAAAAAAAATCTCTATAACAAATGGAGCCCATGATTGAAAACCACAATTGGACACAATACAAAGATCAACAAATTGTGGGGAGCCTAGTCCCAATAGATTTACCTATATCATAGCTCCAACATACATAGTGCAAAGAACATCCTGAAAAAGGGCCCAGAAAAATTGTAAGAGCCACAAATTCCTGGAAGTGTTCTATGAAACAGTCTTTCCCACATACGACTACATAAGGAAAACTAGAGCAATAGCAATATTCATGAGCATGCGAGCATGGAAGGGGAGGAATCTGTACTTCTAGAAACCTATGATGACTGCTGGGAGAAGGAAAATTTGTCTCCCTCAGGGATGAACTTTTTACTATTTATTTAATGAAAAGTGTTCAGCCTTGAAACCATATACACAGTAACAACAAAAAGTGGACTCAGCAGGTGGCATATATATATATATATATATATATAATGTATTGTACATAAACATACACATCTTTCTATACGTCTGTAAAAATAATGAAGACATTATCAACTTGAAAGTAGGAGAACATAAAGGGGTTTGGGAAGAGGAGTTGGAAGGGCTGGAGGAGGCAGGAGAGGAAGGGGGAATCATGTGATCCTGTTGAATTAAAACCATATTTAAATTTTTTTAAAGTAATAACTACAAAAGGAAATTTGGAAATTAAATACCAGAACATATGCCAAAGACCCACTTTTTGATGCTACATCCTGAGAAACAATGGTAGTAAAATTCTTTTTGTTTTTAGCAACAGAACCATTATGTTTCTATAAGAGCAAAAAGTTCCAGTGTTCAATAAAAACACTGCAGTTCAAGTCATATGGCCATATTGGATCTGAGCCAAGGTGTTTCTAGTGACATTCATTGTTGTTGCATTAAATATCATGTGCAATTCAAAGTGTGAAGACTGTGTGTTCAGAACCACGGCTGCCTTAAATTGCACAATACAACAGGGCAAGAATTCCCAGAAACACCTCAGATTCATTTTGCATTTGATTTTGAAATAATTTTTGGCTGTTCCACATTCACAAACTGTAAACCATTTGGGAAGGAATCCCAAATTCAGTTACATAATCACATACGGAGATAGGGCCCAGAAGCTAAGAAGCTCTGCTTTAGACTACTAATGATGTCATTAGTAGTAGTAGTAGTAGGCCCAGTAGTCTAAGAAGCTCTGCTTTAGACTACTAATGATGTCATTGCTTCCATTTTCTCCCTTTGAGAGTAACAGTGTCTGATTTAACATGACACTCTGCATTTGGAAAAATGCCTCCAGCTTTAAGTATATAAGTAGGAACAATTGGAAACAATTGACATGTGCACAGTAAACAGCAGCTCACGAAGGCTTTGGTACCCTGTTTAACATAATCTGTTTCGTAAGAGCCTTAAATATCCCCCAATTCTTGAGAAGTCACTCATGTTCACTTCTTTGTTTGATTATTTGACAACTTCCCATATATGCACAATATATTATGGTTATTCCTCCCACATCCCTGTTCTCCTCGTACTCCCTCTGAACTGCTCTTAGATGTAGACAGTCGTTCCTATCTACATCTATTCATTGGGTTTCCTGAGCTCATGTCAATATTATGAGAAGTCTGGGTAGGATATCTTCAAGGTCGAAGGAATAAAAATGAACCCAATAAATATTCACAGCCTTAGCATATTGGTAGTTAAAGGAAGGTCTTAACCCAACTAAAATGGTGCTGTAACTCCTCTGGTAAAGTGCTTAACTACTATGCATGAAGCTCTGGGTTCAATATCTACTACCTCACAAAGAATCAGACTGGAAGAGGGTTGTAGAATGAGAGTTGGAGATGAGGGAAGGATTTTTTTTTTCTTAGTTAGGTTTCTTAGTTAGGTTTCTGTTGCTGAACAAATAAATGACATTGTTTCACTTAGAAATTTGTATTGCCAAGAAAGAAAAACTAGGTTAATTTAATCTCAATAACAGAGTAATAGTATTGACTTCTAGAGCTATTCAGCTTAGTTGAACAGAAGACAAGACATGAAGATCCCTTGCAAACTAGATGTCCATCATGGTTTGAGTGTTATTGAGTGTTATTGGAACCACCACAGCATAAATATGAATAGACATAGTAACTACTTCACTCTCTGTGCAATGAAGATTTCATATACTCATTTCGTATGACTAGAGACAGTATCAATGACATACATGAATACTTAGCTCAGATGGCCAAAGCAACTGTTTGTTGCGTTATTATCTATTCTTACACTTTCAACAAATAATAATAAATATGCTTCAGGCTTAAGAGTTTAAAAGTGCATGTCTGGACAGGGAGAATGGATCCAGAGCCTTGCAGACTAGTCATGTGGGCACTTGACTACCAAGTTAAACCTCCAACTTTCAGCAGCAACTTCCCTGATTAAAAACGGCACATCTTAGAGGAAGGGTTTGTATCATAAATGGAGCATTCTTTTTAACTGCTCTTATCTTTATTATAAAGTAGACTCCAAAGATAAATAATTCGTACACTTATTATAATAATTATTCAAATGAGAAATATTCTCATATTAACAAACTAGTATCTATTTGGAGTATTTTTCTACAATTGGAAGTGAAATGCCCTTTTCAGTTGTACTGAATATATATTGCTCTTTTATGCAGCTAGAATTAAGGCTTGGCTGCATGATTGAAAAACAGTGTTGGTTTTTAATAAATTCTAAAATATCCTTTGACTCTAAACTAAAAAATATATATATAAATAAATATAGAACTCTTGCATATAATTGATATGCATTATTTCAAATATAAGAGAACCAACATTTTATGTTCATAATTCTCTTGAAAGCATCAAAAGAATTTATTTGAAAAAAAATGAAGAACTATGTTCATGAAATTACATTACTCCTGCCACGCAAGTAATAGCTTCCCTTGACATTGACGCCAACTTCTCCAATAGAAAAAATGCCCACTGAAAGAAGTGATGTATTTAGCAACATTCTACCACCAGCCCATTTATAATTCAAAAATTAATGTCCAAAATAAATTTCTCTTTTTCTAGATTAGACACAAAGTAAAATCTTCAAAGTTCAAATATGAAGAGTGGACTAATGTCATGACTCCAAGTATTTTAAATTATCATTTGACAATAATGAAACTGAACTAATGAAATTATATAAAAATCATCACTAAATTGTAAAGAAAGCTACATTTGTGGCTGGTCACTATGTGAGGAACTAACAAACTAACTGTTTGACATTGTTTTCCACAACTTAGTGTGATTGTCCTCAACATTTTAAGCATTTCAGTGACTGTCTAAAAATACTTAATTTCACAGTATTATTCACCAGTGAAGTATGTGACACCTTAAAATTAAATTTTATTAGAAATCTTAAAGGGCATGGAGGAGGGAATGATAGGATCAAAATATACTTAAAATATCTATAAATAATAAAAACACTTTTTTTAAAGGGGGCTGCGAAGATGAATCTGTGCTTGAGGGCTTGACCAATTATACTTAGCACAGGAAAAGGGGGAGGGAGAGGAGAAAGCAAGGAAGGAAAAAAGGGAGACAAGGAGGATGGAAGGGAGGGATAAAGGGGAAAAGGCAAGAAGAGAGGAAGGGGGCAGGAAGGATAAAAAGAAGGAAGGGAGGGAGGGAGGAAGGGACAGAGGAAGAGAGGAAGAAAGGAAAAAGGAAGGGAGGAAAGAGGAAATGTTATTACAGACCAAGGATTATAATGTTATATTAAAATTCGTATAATCTGGTGACCACTTATATTAAAAGGTAAAAGTTAGAACAAATGGACTTTCAAATTTTCACATGATACTCAGTTTGATGAAAACAAATGCATGCAATTGTTTTTATAGCACAGAGAACTTATTTCCAAATTACTATAATTTAAAATTCAAATAATTTGTTTTATTATATTAAATTATTCATGAGCATTTATTAATATAATTTGTCTTGAATGACTATGTATTTGTAAATAAATAATATGCAAACAAAATTTTTACCTGACAAATGAGTATCCCCTTCAAATATACATAAAATCTCAACTGTTCAGGCAAAAAGTGACCTCATGTGATTCCTTTTTGTAAATATAGATAAGGGAATTGAATACAAAAGAAGAGCACAGGTAAATGTTGCTGATAATATCTTGTGCTTGTTTTGGCTTTGTGTTTATTAATGTTTAACTATATTCAATCTGTATATTTAAATATATAGATTAATAAAAAGATGAACGAATACATATATAAACTAGTGATAATAAAGTACCATAAGCAAAGATTTTTAACTAATTAATTTATATTTGCTTGTAGTCCATCAAAAATATGACTTTGAGCAAAGATTATAAGAACATAGTGGGTTGGCCAGATGGTTCATCTTGCTACCAAGCCTGACAACCTGAGTTTAATTAAAAAATCCAAAAGAATGGAAAGAGAAAACCAACTCTAACAAGTTGTCCTGTGACCTCTCCTTATGTACCACAGAATACCTATCCTCCTCCAAATAAATGAATGCAAAGTTTGAGTAAAAGAAAAAAGAAAAGAAAAAGAAGAAACAAAAGAGAAAAACACCATGAGGCAAAACTATGGCTTAGTGGTAGAGTAATTGCCTATCATGCCTGAGGCAATAGGTTCAATTCCCAGTAAGGAAAAAAAATGGTGCTGTAACTCCTCTGGTAAAGTGCTTAACTACTATGCATGAAGCTCTGGGTTCAATATCTACTACCTCACAAAGAATCAGACTGGAAGAGGGTTGTAGAATAAGAGTTGGAGATGAGGGAAGGATTTTTTTTTTCTTAGTTAGGTTTCTGTTGCTGTGATAACAGAAAAAAAAAAAAGGCAGCTTGACGAAAGGGTTTATTTGGCTTACATACCTTGAGTCACAGTCCACTGACAGAAGCCAAGGCAGGAACTCAAGGCAGAAACCAAACCAAGCCACAGAAAAGTGAAAACACCTAACCAGGACAAATTTAGACATCAATTTGAATAGTTTCTTTTTAAAGCAAAACTTTTTTAAAGATTATAATTACAGCTTTTCTCCCTTTCCTTTCCCCCTACCAGACCTTCCCATATACCCACCCCTTGTTCTCTTTCAAATTCTTGGCTTTTTAAAATTAGTTTTTGGTGAATGCATGCATATATGTATATATTCCTAAATATAACCTGCTGGATCTGTATAATGTTACCCATACGTATGATTTCAGGGCAGATCATTTGGTATTGGATAACCAATTGATTTGCTCTTTCCTAGGGAAGACTATTTCTCCTGTGCTCAGCATTCCTTACTTATCTATAGTTCTTTTTGTAAGACTGAGGCCCCCTGGGATTTTCTCGAGAATTTGGGCAGCTTTCACTGTCAAGGAGATATAACACTGCTCTTTAAGCCGTGATGAGTAGTGCTATTTATTGTTATAAAAAGATTTGGCATGTAATGTGGATGTACAGGAATAGGAAGAAATCCCCAGGTGGTAAGCTTCTTTTCAACATGATGATATTAAATAAGGCAAGTGATCAGCACTTAAGCACCACCCTTTGAGGGGGGGAAGAAAGAGACTTCATAAAGTCATGGTCACCTACGCAGAGGGTCTACACCTACACACAATCTCTAGAAGACTTACTTAAAGAAAGTTTTATTAGACATGTAGGATTCAGGATGGTAGATGGGACATGTCTGAGTCAAAGTACAAATGGGTAGAGAGTCAGCTGAAAAAGTGATCAGTGATAAATAGAATATAGCTAGATGATAGATAGAGATGGATGATATCTAGAGATAGATGGTAGATAAATGCATGATAGGTGGTACATAGAGATAGATAGATAGATAGATAGATAGATAGATAGATAGATAGACAGACAGACAGTAGGCTAAAACTCTAAAGCACTGCTAGTCAATATAAATCTCTGAGGTGGTGAAACCATTCATCATCTTTCATCTGTCCAATATGGCTCACACAAATAATAACTGCTATGTACTTGGATTGTGGGTAATATGACTGAGGAGCTGAAATTCAAATTTGGCTTTTTGTTAATTTGAATCGGTGACTAATGGCTAACATATGGGAGAGTATACTTCTCTAGAGTGACAGAGCTAGCATCTTAAAACATTCCTAATTTGCTCTCCTTTTTCCCCCTTCTTAAGAGGATGTTGGTTGAATCTCTGGGGTCACTAGAATTATGGAAAATGAGTTAGACAAACATGAATGTATAAAGCCACATAGTACTAGGCTGTACAGACTGGTTTCAGTACAGTGTTTGACAAACATGGGGAGCAGAGTTGAATCACAAGCACTCACATAAAAGCCAGGTATGGTGGTTTGTAATCTCAGTGCTATGGAATGGAAACAGGAGAATCCTTGGGGTTTGCCTGAGAGCTAGTTGATCCAACCAGGCAAGTGCCAAGTTCAGTGACAGAAACTTTCTCACAAAAAAAAGATAATAATAAGGGACAGAGTATAAGGCACACAAGCTCTGGACTCAGTACACACATGCACCCACACATGGCAAAAACACACAGACACACATGAGCACACACATACAAAGAAAGAGATACCAAGGGTCATGAAATCATTTTAATGATTTAGTTTGCCTTTTATTGTTTTCAATGTATTCACTACCAACATCAAGAGCATTCATATATTACTCAACGATTATTTATTTTACAAATACGAGTGTTTTGTCTACATGTATGTAAGTGCAGTGAATATGCGAGTGATGCCAAAAGAGGCCAATAGTGGGTATTGGGTCCCCTCAGACTAGAGTGTCAGACGATTGTAAGAGACAATGGGAGAGCTGGGAATTGAATCCAGGCCCTCTGGAAGAGCTGTCAGTTCTCTTAATCTCTGAACCATCTCTCTAGCTCCAGGTATTCACAAATCTATGTTTAATTAATCTAACCTGACTTTTCATTAAATGAAACATTTTTTCCCATTGCCAGGGAATTGCAACAACTGGAGAGTGCTTACTTTCTCCTCTGACATGGCTTGCTAAGACCTGTCTTGTCTGTAGAAACAGATGTTTCCACCAGAGAACTTGTAGCAATCTTTCTGTAAGAGGATATCTGGGGATTTTGACCTGCGTGTATAACTTTAAGCTCCTTTCTGCCGTAATCAACCACCTGATTACCCCAAGGTGTCAGAGAAAATTGTTGGTTCTAAAGGTTGGAGGAACCATGTCCATGGGCCTCACCACTGAGGACCATGAAATTAGAAGACAGCATCCTGGAAAACTTCCAGATAACTTGGAAGTCCAGCCAATGCCAGATGTGATAGTCTCCACAATTGGAAACCCCACAGCTGCTTTTATTCTGTTCAGGGTGCTTTCCTTTCCTTCTGCTAGACCACCAGCTGTCCTGTGTGCTCCAACTCAAGTTACAATGATGCAGTTCACTTTAGCCCAGGGAAACCGATCTTCCTTCGCAACTCCATAACAAATCCTTGAAGAAATGACCTCAATTGCAAACTGTCTCCGTTAAAGTAGACTTACAGGAGCTACTGAGATCAAAGCTGTAAACATCTTCCATTGCATCTGTAAACACCTAAGAAGAGACTTTGCATAGTTGCTATCTGGTCTTCACGTTCCCAGTGTGTAACTAGAGGCTTAAACATCTACCTAGGGTTACTTGGAGGGCAGTCACTGCAAGAAGTTAAGTAACAGGTGTGATCTCAGTGACAGCTGCTTGCAAACTGCATATCAGGCACAACACAAGTCAATGTGTGTGCTGTATGGAAGTAAGCTGAATGCTTTTCTTTGTTTTCCACAATGCTTAAAATTTTCCCTTGCTATTCTGGACTTCTTCCATGTTAATTACTGCAAGTTCTTAAAACAGTTCCTCAGACATGTCTGTAGTTCTTTAAAGTTTATCAGTTCAGCATCACACAAATACAGACACAGTGTATCCATTCTGGGCATAGTCAAGGTTTTGTTTACGGGCAAGTCATTTTAAAAGGGAGACTTATAAGGCACTGCTACTAGTGTCATGAGGCATACATAGGATTGATATGATTTGTGAATAGAGTCATCTTTTGGGCTGACAAGACTGTACAGTGGGCAAATCCCCTCCAAGCCCGATGTCCTAAGTTCAATTCCCGAGACGCATGTGGTGAAGAGATAGAACTGAATTTCAAAAGTTGTCTTCTGATCTCTAGATGTACAATGTGAAATACAAATCTATGAGTAAAAGTGCGTGCACATACTCACACAGAAAATGAATAAATAAATAAATAGATGGAATGAAAAATGTAGATGCCTCTTTTATATGTAAAGAGTAGCTGTGCACTTGTGTATGATTTGTGGTTTGTACATAGCCCAGCAGCACCTGTTTTAAAACTGAAAACTACAGAGATTACCTTGTCTGTTGTATGTGAGGTATATTGTGATTTGGAGTGCAACAGTTGCCATAGTATGGCACATATAACATATTTCTATATAGGAGGACATGATGTATCAGCATATGAGATGGAGCACATTTGTGAACAAAGCTTGGCAGTGGTTACACATGTGATAAGCAATCTCTGTTTATCATGCGATCACTAGCTTGACAATAGCATGGCTCGAGACAGTCTTTGCCATTGGCAAAAATCTAAAGATAGGTGGCACAGTAGTAAGAGTCTAGAAAGGAACAGTCCCATTTATCATATTACTTCAGTATTTGTAGCTGAGGCAAATGGAAATGAGGCATGATTCCCACATTTGAGGGCACAACATAAGTTATGTATATAATGGACACAAGTTAATAAATTTTGACAATATTAACTAGGAATAAGTAAGGATCTGGAAACATTTAGAAAACAATAGCTCATCACTTGATTTAATACAAACACAGTTTTTGGTTTTCTTGTATGTTGAAACAATATCTCACTTAGAACTCTCAATCCTCCTGCTTCAGCCTCTGAGTACTGGTGTTATACACATGAGCCTCCAAGCCTGTACAATATAAAATATTTATACAACAGTGGGGTGACCTAAAACTTATTGATTATTTGGCAACATTTGGAGAGTCTGGTGCCTAAAATGACAGTAGATGGCCCTGTTGCTATGACTTGATTGAAACCAAAGTAGAGATAGAGCCAGTCATTCAAAGTACAGTGAAGTCCAGCAATAGCATTACATAGGCACAGAAAGGCATCTCTCATGATGGCATTTTGTTTCATCTGCTTGGAACTGATCGGGATTTCATGCAGTTTGCTTAACCATCATCTTTGCAGGTCAATATAATCCTAATAACCAAACTACCTACCTGCTCTTATTTTTCTAAACCCAGGCTGCTGAGAGCTTATTGGGAGAAATACCAAAACCTTTTTGGTCAGTAAATAATCCTTACCCCAATCTAAACTATTGAATCCCATGAAAACATATGAGCTAAATCAGAAAACATTGCAATACATATTCCTTGCCCCTATTTAAGCCCTAATATGTGAGAGAAATTCTTCATGCTCTACATGTGATGGTTTACTTTTAATTGTCAACTTGATATAATCTAGATTCACCTGGAAAAAACAGGTCAATAAGGGATTGTCTAGTTAAGGTCGGTCTGTGGTAGATTGTCTTGTTTATGTTCATTAATATGGGAAGACCCACATGACAACAGCAAGATTCCTTGAGTGTAAGTCCTAGAATATACAAAAGAGGTGAATGTGAGCTGAGTATGACCATGCATGCATTACTTCTCTCTCTACTCTTGACTGTGGGTGTGATGTGACAATCTGCTTCAACTTTCTGCTACCTGGTCTTCCCTGTAAACTGAAATTGTAAGTTAAAATAAATTCTTTGTCTCTAAAGTTGCTTTGCTCAGCCAGTTTTATCACAGCAACAGATATTAATCTAATACAATCCATAATTCCACAAATCCCATCAAAGAAGGGAATATTTTTACAACACAGTAAGAAAAGGGACAAAAATTGATAAAAGAAATATGAGGAGGTACTTAAAAAAGTTGATCAAGAAAGACACCATCCACAGGAGACAGCTAACTGAACAGAACACCAACAGCACAGGCTCTAAGAGCAACAATCAATAAATGGGACCTCATGAAAATGAAAAGCTTCTGTAAAGCAAAGGACACTATCTTCAGAACAAAAACGACATCCTACAGATTGGGAAAGGATCTTCAACAACCCTATATCTAACAGAAGGCTAATATCCAGTATATACAAAGAACTAAAGAAGTTAAACAGCAAAAAAAAAAATCAAGTAATCCAATTAAAAAATGGGGTACAGAGCTAAACAGAGAATTCTCTGCAGAGGAATATCGAAAGGCAGAGAAACACTTAAAGAAATGCTCAACCTCATTAGCCAAAAGGGAAATGCAAATCAAAACAACCCTAAGATTTCACCTTACACCCATCAGAATGGCTAAGATCCAAAACTCAAGAGACAACACATGCTGGAGAGGTTGTGGAGAAAGGGGAATCCTCCTCCACTGCTGGTGGGAATGTAAGCTTGTACAATCACTCTGAAAAGCAATCTGGCACTTCCTCAGACAACTAGGAATAGTGCTTCCTCAAGATCCAGCTATATCAATCCTAGGCATATATCCAAAAGATTCTCAAGTACACAATAAGGACATTTGCTCAACCATGTTTGTAGCAGCATTATTTGTAATAGCCAGAAGCTGGAAACAGCCCTGATGCCCCTCAGTGGAGGAATGGATGCACAAATTGTGGTATATCTACACAATGGAATATTACTCAGCAATAAAAAAAAACAAGGAAATCATGAAATTTGCAGGTAAATGGTGGGATCTGGAAAAGATCATCCTGAGTGAGCTATCCCAGAAGCAGAAAGATGCACATGGTATATACTCACTCATATAGACATATAATATAGGATAAACCTACTAAAATCTGTACACCTAAGGAAACTAATCAAGAGGGAGGACTCTTGCTAAAATGCTCAATTCCTATCCAGAAAGGCAAAGAAGCTGGACATCAGAAGAAGGAGAAAAGAGGGAACAGATCAGGAGCCTGACACAGAGGACCTCTGAAAAGTTCTGCCCTGCAGACTATCAATGTAGATGCTGAGACTTATGGGCAGAGTGCATGGAATCTTAGGAAAGAAGTGGGAAACAGTAAGATCTGGAGAGGACAGGAACTCCATAAGGAGAGCAACAGAACCAAAATATCTGAGAACAGGGGTCTTTCCTGAGACTGCTATTCCAACCAAGAACTATGCATGGAGATAACCTAAGACCCGTGCACAGATGTAGCCCATGGCAATTCAGTATCCTAGTGGGTTCCATTGTAACAGGAACAGGGACTGTCTCTGACATGAACTGATTGGCCTGCTCTTTAATTACCTCCCCTTGAGGGGGAAGCAGCATTAACAGGCCACAGAAGAAGACAATGCAGCCACTCCTGATGAGACCTAATTGACTAGGGTCAGAAGGAAAGAAAAGAAGTCTTCCCCTATCAGTGGACTTGGGGAGGAGCATGCATGCAGAGGGTGGAGGAATGGAGGGATTGGGATGGGAGGAGGGAGAGAACCACAGGGGGGATACAAAGTGAATAAAGTGTAATTAATAAAGAAAAGAAAGAAAGAAAGAAAGAAAGAAAGAAAGAAAGAAAGAAAGAAAGAAAGAAAGAGAAAGAAAGAAAGAAAGACACCATCGACAGGAGTGGCAGTGCATGCCATTAATCCCAGCATTTAGGGAGGCAGAAGCACAGAGATAGCTGCAAAGTCCAGGACAGCCAAGGCTGTCTCAAAAGAACCAAAACAAACAAACAAACAAACAAAAATACAATATCCATTTATGAAAAGAATGCTGTGGTTCTCAACCTGTGGATATCAACCTCTCTGGGGGTCAAATGATCCTTAAACAGAGGTCTCAGATCAGATATCCTGGGTATCAGATATTTATGTTATGATTTATAACAGTAGCAAAATTACAGGTATGATGTAGCAACAGAAATAATTTTATGGTTGGGGGTCAGCACAACATGAGGCACTGTATTAAAGGGTCATAGCATCAGGAAGGTTGAAAGCCACTGGATTAGATAGACTGGCTACTGTTTACCAAAGAAGCTTGAGGACCTGAGTACACTCCTGGGAACCAACATTGTTTTAAAACTAGTCATGGGGGAATGCACATTTAATACCAAAAAAGGTTTGGTAAAGACAGGGGGTTCCTATGCCGACCACTATAGCCTAATTTGGGAGCTTCAGGTATATGCCTGACGAGAGGGTATGGGGGGATAAAAGAAGAGAGGGGGATTGTCCTCTACTATGGCCTGGTAAGGCTGCTCCCCCCCCCCAGAGGGAGGTGATCAAAGAGCAGGCCAATCAGATTATGTCAGAGGCAGTCCCTCTTCACATTACTATGTAACCCAATTGGACTCTGAACTGCCCTGGGCTACATCTGTGCAGGGGTTCTGGGTTATCTCCATGAATAGTCCTTGGTTGGAGTATGAGTCTCTGGGAAGTTCCCTGTGTTCAAATTTTCTGGTTCTGTTGCTCTCCTTGTGGAGACCCTGTCCTCTCCAGCTCTTACTATTTCCCAGTTCTTGCCTAAAATTCCATTCACTCTGCCCAACAGTTGCCCATCAGGCTCAGCATCTGCTTTGATAGTCTGAAGGGCAGAGGCTTTCAGAGGCCCTCTGTGGTAGGTTCCTAGGTTGTTTCCTGTTTTCTTCTTCTTCTGATGTCCATCCTCTTTGCCTTTCCGGATGGGGATTGGACATTTTAGTTAGGGTCCTCTCTCTTGCTTAGTTTCTTTAGATGCACAGGTTTTAGTGGGTTTGTCCTATGTTGTATGTCTATATGAGTGAGTATATACCATGTGTGTCTTTTTGCTTCTGGGACAACTCACTCAGGATGATCCTTTCCAGATCCCACCATTTACCAGCAAATTTCATGATTTCCTTATTTTTCATTGCTGAGTAATATTCCATTGTGTAGATGTACCACAATTTCTGCATCCATTCTTCAGTTGAGGGGCATCTGGGTTGTTTCCAGCTTCTGGCTATTACAAATAAAGCTGCTACAAACATGGTTGAGCAAATGTCCTTTTTGTGTACTTGAGCCTCTTTTGGATATATGCCCAGTAGTGGTATGGCTGGATCTTGAGGAAGCGCTATTCTTAGTTGTCTGAGAAAGTGCCAGATTGATTTCCAGAGTGGTTGTACAAGTTTACATTCCTACCAGCAGTGGAGAAGGGTTCCCCTTTCTCCACAACCTCTCCAGCATGTGTTGTCACTTGAGTTTTTGATCTTGGCCATTCTCATGGGTGTAAGGTGTAGAGGACAATGCAGCCACTTTTGATGTGAACTGACAGACTAAGATCAGAAAGGAGAGGAGAACCTCCCCTATTAGTGGACTTGGGGAGTGGCATGCAAGCAGAGGGAGGAGGGAGGGTAGGATTGGGAGGGGAGGAGGGAGGGGCTTATGGGGGGATGCAGAATGAATAAAGTGTAATTGATGAAAAATTAAAAAAAAAAAAGACCTCTCCCTGGGATCCTAAAACTTCCATGGGAAGAACTGAAGAACAAGAAGGAACACAGGGTTAACATGAAAGAAGAGAGCCCTTAGGCTCAATCTCTTCCTTTACAGAGGAAGGGAAATTCCATGATTCAGCAAGTAGCTGGACACCTACAGAAAAGCCCGGGACAGACACTATGGTACTCAAGGAACACTCAACAACTGCATTGCTCAGGTTGGGACTTTTAAACAGACAATAAAAGACTTTCACTGCCTAGCTCATGGGGCTGTGAGATGGAGGCACAGAGAGAATGAGCCTGAGGACATGGAAGTGTACAGAGTCCTAGAAGTACCTGCCATCCTTGAGACAGAGGTTACCTGATCCAAGGCAACACAAGGAACATTGACCTCTGGTGGACTGGCCCATAAAAGCCATTAGGGACCCTTGGTCATCACAGGATGGGATCATGCAAATATCAGAAAGACCACAAAGGACAAACGTAACAGAAAAAACTGGCCATGAGAGAGCCAATATTTAATGTCCAGCTTATTAGGCCACATAGAACTCTACTCATAAGACAGCAAGGATGGCACCATCAGCTAAGTGCTTGCTATGAAAGCATGAGGACCTATTAGGGATCTGCTGCATCCACATAAAACTCCAGGTGTTATGACACAGGCCCAAAGCCCAGCATGGGGAGCCTGGAGAGAGAAAGATCCCTGGAGCTTCCTGGAGAGTCCATCTACTTGGTCAAATGGCTCCAGGTTCAGGGAGAGACCGTCTCAAACAAGAAGTTGAAGGAGCAACTGAAAAAGACACTGAATGTTTTCTCTGTTGTCTCCTGTTTCTATTTTTCAGGCTTACACTTTTGACAGTGTATTTACTTGGCTATATTTTAATTGTGGTGTTAATTTTACTTCTCATTTCTTAGTTTAAGAACTTATTTAATTATTTTGTTGGGGTTTTTTGTTGTTGTTTTGTTTTTGAGACAGAGTTTCTTTGTAGAATTGGCTGTCCTGGAAAAAGATGTATTTTTTAACAATGTGCATTATTTTATTTTTAATAAAGCACAAAATTAAAAAAAAAAGAAGAGAGGGGGAATAGAACAGGACAGAACAAGAAGGAAGACTCAATTTCGCGTTGTCTAGGAGTGCACTCTTAAAAGGCTTTGGGGGCTACTTAGCCATGAAAACAATTAAAAGGAAGTTACATCAAGTATATGGGACCTTACAGAGATAAACAGTTACACTCCTGGCCATGGCTCTCAGCAAGAATATACATGCGAAGCTCATGAATGTGGATGACGAACAGGAGCCAAAATGGCCAGAAGGTGTAGAAATAAAGTAATTTTTTTAAACATCTGTTCTAGTTCCCAAATAATGGAACACAGAGACCTATTAGATATATTCAACAAGTTTTAAGCACTTTAACTGGGAAAATACTCATCTATTCGAACCCAATTATGCTAACCTGGCTACTTCCCAGGCATCTGCCCATTACTTGCCAGCTCAGTCTTGCCTTTGCTATTTCTGTTTCATCTTTGTCATCATGGCAACCCCCTAATGGTAACCTTCTTCTCTTTCTACCTCCACCATCTCCTCCTCCTGGTCCTATTCCTCCTCCTCTTCCTTCCTCTGATCCCTACTTGAGATCCCCTCCTGTCCTCTATTGCCCAGCTATTGGTCGAACAGCTTCTTTATTAGCCAGACAGGGATTATGGAGAAAATTTTTTACACAACACTGAGATAAGAGATACTCACATTCTGACTACAACCAGATCTCAGAACACAGAAATCAGCATCTGAATACACAGTGCACAAGGACATCCACGAACACGAAGTTTGCTGATGTACAGCATGGAAGAGAAAGCAAGGGCACAAAAGGGAAAGAGCAATAATTTCAGTTATCCTTTTTATGAAACGTGATGTGTAATAGAAATGTAATATATTTGCAGAAACAATGTTGAAGAAACATTTATTAATATGTATGATACATAAAATACCTGAAAGCAAAAAATAGAAGGATAAAGAAGAATGAGTATAAAATAGTAATTATAAAATGATAAAGTATTTTGCATGAAATAGAGTTAACCTGGGATTTACGGATCTATTGTCCTCTGGTTCACAGAGGGTCAGATATCTGTAAAATTAGATCTAAGGAGAAATTTCTGGACTGTGTTCACATAAACTCTATCTTATGTACTAATTCCATTCTTCATATGTGGTAAGTAACAAAATCTTTAATCCACAGTCAAGTAAATGTGCCATTTATCCCATAAAGACTTTGTCCAAGTGTGTTTTATATGGTGATGATCATGTACAATACTAATCTCTCTCTCTCTCTCTCTCTCTCTCTCTCTCTCTCTCTCTCTGTTATTATAGGTTGAATGGTTTCCAAAGTGTTTATATTCAGCCGTTAGTCAAAATAAATGCTATCATATATTGATACCTTAAAAGGGTTTATATCACTGTTTTAGGGTCAACTGTACATTTATACAAGCACTACAGCAGGGCTTCTCATTTCATTTTAAGACCTAACAAATCAAGGGAAGGCTACTAAAGTTACCTGTTTTGATCCTGAAGATGGGTATTTAAGCAAGATTATAGGGTGTCAATATGTTGATCAGTTTTGGTCAGTAGTCAAACCTGCAGTTAGTCTTTTTTTAATTTTTATTTTTAGTTACATTTTATTAACTCTGTATCCCAACTGTATCCTGCTCCCTCATTCCCTCCCAATTCCACCCTCCCTCCCCCATCTCCTCCCTGCCCCTTTCCAAATCCACTGATTGGGGAGAACCTCCTCCCCTTTCATCTGACCCTCTTTTATCAGGTATCTTCGGAAATGGCTGCAAAGTCCTCCTATGTGGCCTAGCAGGGCTGTTCCTCCCTTGGGGGGTGGGGAGGTCAAAGAGCCTACCATTGAGTTCATGTCAGAAACAGTCCCTGTTCCCCTTACTAGAGTAACCTACTTGGTTACTGAGCTACCACGGGCTACATCCAAGCAGAGGTTCTAGGTTGTATCCATACATGGTCCTTGGTGGAGTATCAGTCTCAGAAAAGACCCCTGTGCCCAGATATATTTGGTCCTTGTGGAGCTCCTATCCTTTCCATGTCATACTAACTCCCCCTTCTTTCATATGATTCCCTGCACTCTGCCTAAAGTTTGGTTATGAGTCTCAGTATCTGCTTTGATACACTGCTAGGTAGAGTCTTTCAGAGGCCCTCTGTGGTAGGCTCCTGTCCTGTTACTTGTTTTCTCCTACTTCCAATGTCCATCCCATTTGTCTTTCTAAGTGAGAATTGATCATCTTACCCCAGGTCTTCTTTCTTGTTTATCTTCTTTAGGTGTATAGATTTCATTATGTTTATACTATCTTAGTCTTAATACTCATAATGAATAAATGAGTGGCTGAAACTTGGACAGGATTTTATTTTTGCATATATGGTGTATCACTGGGGAAAGTGATTTTGCCAGGTTTTAAGCAAATTGGCTAGCCCATAAATACTTTTTGTAGATGGAATTTCCACCAGATGTAATGCCATGTAAATACCGTGAACATTTTTAACTTTTTGACTGGGCTTTCTTGCTGCCATTTTATTTTATTTATTTTATTTTTATTGATATGTAGGTGGGGGGGGTAGGAGTGCCTGTGAGGCCAGAAGAGGATTTCAGATTCCTTGAAAGTGGAGTTGTTGGTAGTATGAGCTACCTTATGTGAACCAATATAAGAACCAATACTAAGAACCAAATTTAAACTTTGGTCCTTTACAAGAATAGTAAATGCTTTTAACAACTGAGACATCTCTCCAGCCCTGCTATTTTATAAATGATCTACTTCAGTAAATTAAATTTATATTTCCAAATCAGTCAATTCAATAAAAATCAAAGTAGTAAAAATGGTACAGAATAAATTAAACATCTGATGCACTGGTTGAGAATTTTATTTAGGGATAGAAAATACCTATAAATTTCAATAAATAAATGTATCCATATAATGGATTATTACTGTTAAGTCATAAAAAAGAATAAAGTTACTCATATGTACTCCAACAGCAATGAATCTTGAAAATCGTATGGAAAGTATAGATGCCAAAAATAAAAGGCTATATTTTATGTGATTCCATTTATGCCAAGTGTGACAACCATAAGCAAATGCACAGACACAAAAATGAGATTAGCACTGGCTTGTAGCTGAGGAGTAACTGGATCATATACAGGTGTTCATTAAACTGTACAGGATTTCTTCATGATCACTGTAGTTGCAAAGCTCTAAAATGAAAAAAAAAAACAAAAGAACAACAACAACAACAAAAAACTACTGAAATTGTACAAAGTTAAAGGGCGATTGCTTCTCTGTACACTTGCTTAAACACCATGTATGATTTGCATGGCTATAGCAATGTCTTACCCAGCTCTACTCTAGGATTCGGGATAGTATACATACTGTGAAATGGAGAAAAAGAACCCAAGAGAAACAGAGGCCTTTGTATCTGGGTTCTTGTGTCTGCTTAGCTACTGATGAATAGTGCAGTCTTAGAAAGTCAATTTCCTCACATGTGAAATGAGAATGTCAACTAGCCTCTTGCCGCTTGCTCCAAGAATATGCTAATTTCAATGAAGAACCTAGCAATGTGCTTGCTACATGCATAGCCACACTAGCAATGCTTGTTCCCTTTCACATCTCATGTCGAAGTTCTCTTCTGCTCACATTTCATCCTTGTGAACAGGGTCAAAATGTCATTTCAACCCATCCCTCCTTGGGAGATTACTGCATTAGCATCAAGGAAAGCATCCTGAAGCTTTAGGTTGGAATAACAAATACAAGAAACTCTGCTGTAAAAATTTCTAAAACTTATCTGCAGAGGGAAAGACACAAAAGGAGATGAAAAATTAAGGCAGAAGGACAGCCCCAGAGAAGCACACCTCATTTATAACAGAATCATTTCGCAGTACGCAACACCCCCACAAATGACTAATCTTCAAAAAGAAATTTGATTCCTTCAACTACAAGGTAAAGAAGTTGAACGCAGGCAGCTGTGGTGATAAATCTTCATATCAGAGTGTGGTTAAGAACTTGGAAAATCTCGAGTTACCTATGCTAGTGGATCATGCACATTTATTTCTATGTGTTTGAATATCTTTTCCTTTATTTCTACAGAGCTGGTTGTAATAAAGCTGCCATTAAACTCTAGTGTCAGGAAGCCACCGATGAGAACTCATTTTTTAGTATACATAATAATAACACAGATGCCAATTCACTGCATGTAATTTGCCCTTCTGTGCACAAATATTAAAATAATATTTCTACTTGAAGTCCTTAAAATATTATTGCCTTCCTCCCAGCCACAGAAAACTAAATTAAGGAGAGGACTTTTTGATTTTATGTAGAAAAAAATTTTTTAAATTGATATTTGTCCAAAATGTATTGTTTATAGATAGACCTCACATATATAATTAAGTTCAAAAGAATCCATAGCTCAAGCACAGTGATGGAAAATCTTGTGGTAATTTAAAAATTGATGGCTTTAGCCTCAAGTTAAGTTTCTACTTTCACATACAAAAGAACATTTCCCTTCTCTGCAATTGAGTTGATTAATACAAAGGCGATTTTGGATTGGGGCAAGAGTGTGGGGGAAAGAAAGGAAGAATACCATACTGGGAGGAAAATAGAGAGTTGTTATACTTAGCTATCAAAAAGAACGTTCACTTTCATCTTGTATGCTTAGTGAGAATTTCCAGAAATTCAAACACTAACCATGGCAGAAGAATTTAGATCTGAACTTATAGGACAAAATTTTGCTCCTGGAAAGTTTTTTAACTCATTCATTCATGATGAGTACACAGCTAAATCTTTTAATAGTACCATGAATAATTGAATGAAGAACTGTGCTCATTAGTTTTTCTAAGGGGTTGGTTACTGGGAGATTGACCATGCTCCCATGAGCATATAGACAAATCGGACTTCTCCTCCTCTTCCTCCTCCTCCTTTTCTTTTTCTTCCTCCTCCTTCTTCATCTTCATCTTTCTCCTTCTCTTCCTCCTCCCCCTCCTCCCCTTGTTTCCTTCCTCCTCCTTTTCTTCTTTTTTTCTTCTTTTTTCTTCTTACTCTTCTTCCTCTTCCTCCTCCTCCCCCTCCTCCACTTCCTCTCTTCTTTCACTTCTTCCTCCTCCTACTCCTCCTCTTCTCCCTTTCTAAGAAGAGGTCACAAGGGTAGAAGGTGGACCTGGGAGGACTGAGAAGTGAATGTGATTGAGGTACATGATATGAAATTCCCAAATAATCAATTAAAATTTTATCTTAGGGAAAAAATTGTGTTCATGCCTTGTATGATAATAGAGACTCAATCCCAGAACTTGGAGGTAGTGGCAGGCAGACAGATGTCTGTGAGCTCAAAGCTGGTATGGTCTACAAAGTAACTTTCAGGCTACCCAGTACTGCATGGTAAGACACTAACCACCCTCCCACCCAAAAAAAAAAACTATTCAATATACCATTATTTATACCATATTTGACCAAAAAATAAATGTATCTAAAGTGCTATGGCCCAATGATTTTACATACATTCTGAAATAATTATAATAGTAAAGCTGATAGATCCATTGCATCATATACTTACCTTTTAACTGTGGTGATGCTATTTAAGGTATATAGGCTTGGCATACTTCACACTATAATACAGTATTATCTTTTTAGAGTCTTTTATAACCCAGACTGGCCTCAAATTTATTGTGTAGCTGAGATGACCATGAATTATTGATCTTGCTCCCTTCACTTTCCAAGTACTAAAACCACAGGTGTGAATAACTTCACCCAGCGACAATATAGTACATTTTTTGTTTTTTCCAGACAGGGTTTCTCTGTGTAGCCTTGGCTGTCCTGGACTCACTTTACAGAACAGGCTGGCCTCAAACTCACAGAGATCCACCTGCCTCTGCCTCCCCAAGTGCTGGGATTAAAGGCATGCGCCACCACACCCTGTTCAATACAGTAATATTGATCACAGTTATAACGCCATATAGTTATATGTATTTATACTACAGGATGTATTTATCCTACAAAATTGAAACTATAGAGTTTGACTTATCTCCTCATTTTCTTCGTCCCCCAGCCCTTATACACTAGCACTCTTCTCACTCCTTCTATGAATTCAGCATCTGTAAACACCATGTATAAGTGAAATCATACATTATATGACATGAGTTCATTCAGTCAATATAATGAACACTCAGGGTCATTCATATTATCACAAGTAACAGTTATTTCTTCTTCCTAAATGCTAAGTGGCATTCTACGGTGTGTGTATGTATATACACAATTTTTACAGCTCATTTATGGGCTTGTGAACACTTTAAGTGAATTTTATATGTTTTCAATTTTTAAAAATATTTTATGTATGTGTGTTTTGCCTGAATATGTTCTCACTATGTACTTGTTTGATGCCAGGAAAGGTCATAGAGGGTATTGGACAACCTCACCTTGATGGTTGTCTCCATATGAGTGTCGAGAACCAAAGCCAAGTCCTCTCACAGAGCAACAAGTGCTAGTAAACATTGGGCCATCCATGGGTGCTCATATAGACTGAACCACCAACTAAGGAGCGTGCATGGGCCGGACCTAGACCCCCTACATATATGTAGCAGATGTGCAGCTTGGTCAACATGTTGGCCCCCTAACAATGGGGGTAGGGGCTGTCTCTGACTATGTTGCCTGCCTTTGGATCTATTTACCCTAACTGGACTACCTTGTCTGGAAAGGATGCACTTGCTGAGACTTGATGTGAGTGAATTGGTACCCTGTGAGGGCCTCCCCTTCTCTGAGAAGAAGAGACGGAGAGAATGGAGGTAGGGGCATGAAGGGTCTGGGATTAGGCTGTAAAGTGATTAGATAGACAGACAGACATGAATAATGTTGAAATGAATATTGAGTATAGTTATTTTTTGGTATACTGATTGCCTTTCAGTTGGATACATACATACGTACCCAGAAATAGCAATGATTGATCATGTAAAAGTTCTATTTTTAATTTTGTTGAGCTTCCATACTATTTTACATAATGGTCATTCTAATTTACATTCTTATCAATAGAGCACAAGGGTTTTCTTTGCTCTGCATTCATGTAAATACTTGATAGATTTTTGTCCTTTCTGTAGTCACCATTGATACTGTAGTGAGGTGATATTTCTTTCTTTTTTTATTTTATTTTTTTTATTAATTACACTTTATTTTTCTTTATTAATTACACTTTATTCACTTTGTATCCCCCTCCCTCCTCCCGTCCCAATCCCTCCCTTCCTACACCCTCTACATGCATGCCTCTCCCTAAGTCCACTGATAGGGGAGGACTTCTTTTTCTTCCTTCTGATCCTTATTTCACCTTACACCCGTCAGAATGGCTAAGATCAAAAACTCAAGAGACAACACATGCTGGAGAGCTTGTGGAGAAAGGGGAACCCTCCTCAACTGCTGGTGGGAATGTAAACTTGTACAACCACTCTGGAAAGCAATCTGGCACTTTCTCAGACAACTAGGAATAGCACTTCCTCAAGATCCAGCTATATCACTCCTAGGCATATATCCAAAAGATTCTCAAGTACACAATAAGGACATTTGCTCAACCATGTTTGTAGCAGCCTTATTTGTAATAGCCAGAAGCTGGAGGTGATATTTCATTGTGGCTTTGATTCACACTTCCTGGTAGTGATTGGTGATGTTGATTGTTGCTTCATATACTGATTAGCCCTTTGTGGGACTTCTGAGAAATGTCTATGCAGTTCTTTGCCAAACTTTGAAATTAAGTCAATTGCTGGGAGAATCTAAGATAGTAGTGCTAGGAGTACATTGTGTCTGATGAGCAGGACAGCAGTGACTGAACACCGACCAACAGACCAAACTCTGGGTTCTAAAACACCAGTGATTGTGATTCCCAGGTGAGAGGAAACCCCACAGCATGGGAAGCAATCAGGTTCAGGTCACCCAGCTAAACCGTGGAAGAGTTCCTGGGTCCCGGCAGGTGCTCAGTCGCCAGCCCAGAGCCACACACCTGCATGCTCTGATCACCATCCTAGACTGAACTTTGGGCCCCACAATACCAGAGACTGTGATTTCCAATTGAGAGAAAACCCCATGTTGAAGGAAGCAATCTGGAATGACCTCAGGTCACCCAGACAATCCCTTGAAAAAGACCCAGAAACAATGCCATTTCGTTGACCATAACCAAAAACCTGAGGAGGCTCCTTCAGGAACAACCATCTTCCTGCCCAGGGGATTTTCCCCACCCCAGGAATCCAGGAGGTAGCAGAAATTTACAGCCAACACCTGAGACAGCTAAACGAGTAGAGACCAGCGTAAAAGCACAACCAACAAAAGCCAAAGCAAAATGGCATCTCCAGAACACAGTTATCCAGGAGCAAGCAGCCCTGAACACCCTATCGTAGGAGAAATCCAAGAAGATGACCATGCCTCTATGCTTATGAAGAGGTTAATGGATGAAAAAAAAAAATAAAATGTGTAAAGAATTAGAGGAAGATAAAGTCAAACATATTATGGCCATCCATAACAAATAGAAGAAGATAAAATCAAACAAGATTATGTGTAAAGAATTAGAGGAAGATAAAGTCAAACATATTATGGCCATCCATAACAAATAGAAGAAGATAAAATCAAACAAGATTACGGCCATCCAAAAAGATATACAGGAAGACGCAGCCAAACAGTTCATGACCTTCAGAGAGGAAATAATTAAGTCACTGAAAGAAATAAAAGAAACAGAGGAATAATCAAACAGGTGAAGGAATTGAAGGAAAAACAGGAAAATGCAGTCAGACGGGTGAAGGAAATCAGCAAAATAGTGAAAGCTCTGAAGATAGAATTGGAAAAATTAAAGAAAACACTAACGGAGGAAATCATGGAGAGGAAGAACTTAGGGAAGAAAACAGGAACTACAGAAGTAAGCAAAACGAACAGAATATAAGAGATGGAAGAAAGAATATAAGATGTGGAAGATACAATGGAAGAAATCGATATATATGTCAAAGAAAAGTTTAAATTTAAAAAATTCCTGACAAAAGCTGTCAAAGAAATCCAAGACACCATGAAAAGACAAAACAGGAGAATAATAGGAATACATGGAAAATAAGATTCCTATCTCCAAGGCCCAGAAAATATTTTCAAGAAAATCATAGAAAAAAAAATTTGCCCAACATAAAGGAGAGGAATTATGAACATCCAAAAGCCCTAAGGAACACCTAATAAATTGGGCCAGAAAAGAAAATCCTCCTGCCACATAATAATCAAAACAGTAAGTATACATAACAAAGAAAAAATACTAAAAGCTGCAAGGGGGAAATGCCAAGTAATACATAATGACAAATCCATGAGAATAACACCTGACTTCTTAACAGAAAATAAGAGAACACAGATGTCAGCCCAGGCTACTATACCCAGCAAAACTCTCAATCATCATAGATGGAGAAAACAAGATATTCAATGACAAAAACAAATTTAAACAATACCTATCCACAAATCTACCATTACAGAAGATACTAGGGGGAAAAATACAACCCAGGAAAGCTACCTACAGTCAGGAAACCACAGAACATAAATAACTTCACTACAGCAAAGCTAAAAGTAGCCAAACACATAAACAGACTACCACAATCAACAGCAAAATCAAAGGCTCTAACAGCCACTGGTCGTAAATTTCTCTCAACATCAATGGACTCAACTCTCCAATAAAAAGACATAGACTAACAGAATGGTTGCAAAAACAAGACCCAAAAATCTGTTGCATACAAGAATCACACTTAGTCATAAAGTTGGACATTACCTAAAAGTAAAGGGCTAGAAGATGGATTTCCACACAAATGGAACCAAGAAGCAAGCAGGAGTAGCCATTCTAATATATAATAAAATAGATTTTCAACCAAAATTAATCAAAAGAGAAGGGGAATATCACTTCATACTCATCAAAGAAAAATTCCACCAAGAAGACATCACAGTTCTGAATATCCATGCCGCAAATACAAGGGCACCCACATTTCTAAAAGAAACATTAATAAAATATAACCACACACAGATTCCCACACATTAATAGTGGGAGATTTCAACACCCCAAACTCAACAAAGAACAGGTCAACAAAACAGAAATTATACAAAAAAATCAATGACTATAACAGAAATCATGAATCAATTGGACCTAACGGACATCTACAGAACCTTTCACCCAAACACAAAAGAATTTACCTTCTTTTCAGCACCTCATGGAACCTTCTCCAAAATAGACCATATAGCTGGTCACGAAGCAAGCCTCAATGGATACAAGAAGATTGAAATAATGCCTTGTATCATATCTGACCACCATGGGCCGGAAAAACAACAGAAATGGCAAGAAGCCTACACTCAAATGGGAACTGAGAAACTCACTACTCAATGACAGCTGGGTCAGGGAAAATAAAGAAAGAAATTAAAGACTTCTTAGAATTAAATGAAAATAAAGACACAAAATACCCAAACTAACGGGACACAATGAAAGCAATGCTGAGAGGAAAGTTCATAGCACTAAGTGCCTTCAAGAAGAAATTCGAAACATTGCATAAAAGTAAATTAATAGCTCACCTGAAAACCCTAGGAAAAAAAGAAGAGACACTCCCAAGAGGAGTAGATGATTGGAAATAATCAAACTTATGGATAAAATCAATAAATTAGAAACAAAGAAACAATTGAACCAAGACATGGTTCTTTGAAAAATCAACAAGATAGACAAACTCTCAGTCAAACTAAAAGGCAGAGAGACACTATCCAAATCAAAATGTCAGAAATGAAAAGGGGGACATAACAACAGACACTGAGAAAATCCAAACAATCATTAGGTCTTACTTCAAAATTTGAAAATGTAAATGAAATGGTCAATTTTCTTGATCGATTCCACATATCAAAGCTGAATCAAGACCAGGTAAATAAATTAAATAGTCCTATATACCCTAAGGAAATAGAAGCTGTCATCAAAAGTTTCCCATCCAAAGAAAAAGCCCAAGGCCAGATGGCTTCAGTGCAGAATTCTGCCTTCAAAGAAGAGCTAACACTAATACTCTTCAAACTATTCCACAAAATAGAAACAGAAGGAAAACTACCAAACTCATTCTATGAAGCCACAGTCATCATTTGATACATAAAGCTCACAAAAACCCATCAAAGAAAGAGAATTTCAGGCCAATATCCCTTATGAACATTGATGCAAAAATGCTCAACAAAATATTCACAAACCAAATCCAAGAGCACATCCAAGATATCATCCACTATGACCAAGTAGGTTTCATCCCAGGCATGCAGGGGTGGCTCAATATACAGAAATCCATCCATGTAATCCACCATATAAACAGACTGAAAGAAAAAAAGCACATCTGGCTCTTTGATACCCCCCTCCCCCGAGGGAGGACAAGCCTTGCCAGGACACAGAGGAACACAATGCTGTTGAGACCTGATAAGCTAGGGTCAGATGGAAAGGGAGATGGGCCTCCATTATAAGTGGACTTGGAGAGGGGCAAGGGAGGAGATGAGGGAGGGAGGGTGGCTTTGGAAGGTAAAGAAGGAGGGGGCTGCACCTGGGATAAAAAGCGAATAAAATGTAATTAATGTAAAAAATAAGGATTTAATTAAAAAAAAAAAACAGAAAAAAACACATGATAATATGCTTAGATGCCGAAAATGCATTTGATAAAATCTAAAATTTGTTTATGTATAAAGCCCTGAAGAGATTAAGGATAAAAGGCACTTACCTAAACATAGTGAAGGCAATATACAGAAAGCCTTTGGCCAACATCAAACTGAATGGAGAGAAACTTAAATCAACCCCACATAAAGGACAAGACAAGGTTGTCCAGTCTCTCGATATCTCTTCAACATAGTTCTTGAAGTCCTTGCTAAAGAAATAAGACAATTAAAGGAGATCAAAGTGATTCAGTTTGGAAAGGAAGAAGTCAAAGTATCACTCTTTGTAAATGATATGATATTATAAATGAGTGAGCCAAAAAATTCTACCAGGGAACTCCTACAGCTGATAAACACCTTCAGCAAAGTGGCTGGATACAAAATTAACTCAAAAACAATCAGTAGCCCTCCTGTATACAAAAGACAAAAGGACTAAAAAAGAAATTAGAGAAACAACACCCTTCACAATGGCCACAATGGACATGAAGTACCTTGGTGTGACTCTAACCAAGCAAGTCAAAGACTTGAATGAAAAAAATTTCAAGTCTCTGAAAAAGAAATAGAAAAAGATATCAGAAGATGGAAAGATCTCCCATACTCTTGGCTTGGCAAGATTAACATAGTAAAAATGGCCATCTAACCAAAAGCAATCTACAGATTCAATACAATTCCGATCTAATTACCAACACAGTTCTTTACAGACCTTGAAAGAAAAACTCTCAACTTCATATGGAATAACAAGAAACCCAAAATTGCTAAAACAATCCTCTACAATAAAAGATCTTCTGGAGGTAGCTCCATCCCTGATCTCAAGCTGTACTATAGAGCAACAGTAATAAAAACTGCATGGTACTGGCATAGAAACAGACTGATTGATCAATGGAATCAAATAGAAGACCTTGACATAAATCCATACACTTATGGATACCTGATTTTTGACAAAGATGCCAAAACCATTCAATGGAAAAAAAGACAGCATCTTCAACTAATGGTGCTGGTCTAACTGGATGTCCACATGTAAAAAAAAAATGCAGATAGATCCATACTCATCACCCTGCACAAAACCAAAGTCCAAGTGGATCAAAGACCTTAATATAAAACCAGACACACCAAACCACTTAGAAGATAAAGTGGGGAAGAGCCTTGAACTCATTGGCACAGGAGACAACTTCCTGAACAGAACAGTTTCTAAGATCAACAATCAATAAATGGGACCTCATGAAACTGAAAAGCTTTTGTAAAGCAAAGGACACTGTTGTCAGAACAAAACGACAGCCTACAGAGTGGGAAACGATCTTCACCAATCATTTATCTGATAGAGGGCTGATATCCAGAATATATAAAGAACTCAAGAAGTTAAACAGCAACAAATCAAGTAATCCAATTAAAAACTAATTGTTTAAATTAAAATCAAGTAATTCAATTAAAAATGGGGTATAGAGCCAAATAGAGAATTCTCACTAGAGGAATATCAAATGGCAGAGAAACACTTAAAGGAATGGTAGAGTCTTATTTCTTCCTGGCTCCTTAAAGTTACTAGTATAATCAGTTGGGGGTTCATTTATGTTGCAGCATACATTGATTCTTTATTTCTTTTTTATAGCATTCCATTCTATTGCTTAAACTGTTTATCTGCTCACATTATTATGAGCATTTAAATTGTTTACAGATTTGGGCTATTGCAAATAAAATTGCTGTAAGGTAACAAAAGAAGCTGATTCTGTGTTACTATCTGTGAGGCCAACAGTTTTAACTTTGCATTTGTAACCACAGGTTTTTCTCCTCCTGTCCCAGTTCCCAAAATAACAACCCTGAGATTTTTATTATTTTATGAACGACAGCTTTAGCTCATTCCCAGACTAGCTCATAACTTAAATTACCCATTTATTCTAGTCTATGTGTGCCACATGGCTGGTTACCTCTCTTCAGTTTCATGTGCCCTTCTTGTTCAGAATGCAGGGGGTTGGGTACAAGACACACAACAAGATAGAATGACACCCGTTGCCTCTCTGTCCCAGAGTATATCTCCTCCTGGAACTCCCACCTTCTTATTTCCTGCTCAGCTAAAAGGCTATCAGCTTTGTTATTAACCAATCAGAGAAAATTGGGGAGCAAAGTTTACACAACATTGATCAATAAACATAACTACGCCCACCTCCACATCTGGACTGCAGCCAGATTTGGGGGGCACAGCATATCAAACCAATCCCCCCAAACATGCCCCATTTCCTGCCTTACCTGCAGGACTTGTGAGCTGTGCTGCTTGTGGCCCTGCCAGGCCGTTATTGCTGTAGGGGGAGCACCTGCTCCACTTCACTAGCTATGGTACTACAAAATCCTTGTTTTCTGCAGTAAGACCTATGGCAAATAAGCTGGTGATGGACAGGGATATCCAGTGCACAGAAAGATAATTTTCCCCATACGAATCAATGGCACCATACTTTCCTTTCTAGAGCCTCTCTCCACCCATAAAAGGTTATGAGACTTAGGGACATGTGTAGGAGTTTCCTGGGCAGGGTGAGGAAAATATTTCACTGTGTAGAATCTGTAGTCCAGTGCATGTTTTAGAAAGATGCTATACAAGTCTCGAAGATGTTATTACCAGGCTTCCACATTACCATCTCCAGGTCAAAGTTGTCTGTACCTTCAGGATATAGGTATCAATCCACAAATCACAACTAAGAAACTTTGTTGCAGGCATTTTTGACCTTGTGGACTTTACTAAGAGACTCCACAATGAATCTTATTACCAAGACACGAAGACAGCTTTCAAGGACGATGAGATTATCTGCTGCTAGGATGTGTGCTAGTGGCTGCACCTGAACCTCATAAAGAGATGCAACCATTCAGCAGTCCATTGTTTCCTGGGGTGAGATTTGCCAATTGCATTATCCCAGAGCCCATATTGGTTCATGTGCTGTAGGAACAACCAATGCACCAAATTCTTGTGCTCACAGCAGCTTACAGACAAAGATAGAAGACATGCAACAAATTGATTAAACTCAACTCAGGCATGCACCCAGCCACCTTTGCACTGTCCAGGTTTTCCTGCAGGAACACAAATGGTGTGAGCTGTACCCAGATTCATGCCAAAGGCAACTCAGGTCTCTGGACCAGGAAAACGCCAGGGCTTGGGGGACAACTTATTCAGGGCTTAGCTCTGAATAAGATGCATTTCTAGTTCTCCCTCAGCAAGCAAGTGATAAATGCTCTGGATGCTATCTGTGTTTTCCGGCTGGTCACCCACTTTGGTTTGCTATTCTCCCTGTGAGGTATTCAGCTTCCAAGCGTATGTCAGTTGTGTACAATGTCATCTCTGCACCTTCTGTTGTGCATTAACAGGCAGGTATATTTATAACATACCAAGAGACAGAAAGAATCAGGTCCCGGGGACCAGTGAGTGTGGAACCTGAAGGAGATGGATTCAATTGAGATCAGGAGCTCAGAACCAGCCTGAGAGAATGTGATGAAGAAAGGGAGAAAGGGAATGAGTTTGGAAGTGGGGAATGAGGAAGGGAAGCTGATACAAATACTTATGTACAAATCATTTTATGGACACATACTTTTATTTTTCTTGGATGAAAAAAAGTATAGAATGTTTGGAACATGTGTGGGAAAGATAACTAAATTTTAAGAAGCTCTTGGTTTTCCAACTCTTTGACATTTTACATGTCCACAGATAATATATAAGGATAATATATAAGGATTCCAGTTGGACCACATTCTTGCCTACCTTTGATATAGTTTTGTCACTTTTAGCAGATGGAGTGGGTGTATGATGGAACACACACCAAATGTTTGTAACCTTCATTTCCCCAATAAAGAATGAGTTTGAGCATATTTTTATCTGCCTAGTGCCTACCACCCATTGCCTCTGTGAGTAAAAAGTCTATGTAAATACTTAACCCAGTTTTAAAAATCAGATTAATGAAATTCAATTTATATATTCTGGATATCCATATATCTGTGTATAAAGTATTATATAGTTAGGATATAAATCTTGTAACATCGTAGTATATTTCTTCCAGCCTCTTGGTTGTGTGTCCTGCAAACAGAAGTTTGTAGTTTTGATGAAGTCCAGCTAATCAGTTTCTATTTTTAATGAGTATGATTTTTGTTATATCTAAAAAATGTTTTTCTTAAACCATTATCACAGAGGATTTCCAATATTGTCTCCTAGAATATTAAGAATGTTAGACAATAATTTTAGTCTACAGTAGGCAATTAATTTTACACAAGGCAAGAAATAGACTGAGGCTCTTTTTGCTGCATAAGATTATGGATTCTTTCATTAAAAGTATCATTGGTCCACTGAATAGATTATGACTTTTTCAAAAGTTAGAGGTCAATATAAACAGCATAATTCTAGATTAGTTTATCTTTCCTTAATTCCCCTGGTTTGCATGGTATAAACTTATTTTTATAGTTTATTTTGTTTGCTTATTCATTTATTTATTTACTACAGTTTATTCACTTTGTACCCTGGGTGTAGCCCCCTCCATATCCTCCCAGTCCCATCCTCCCTCCCTCTTCTCCCCC
The DNA here is from genome assembly GCF_030254825.1 of Meriones unguiculatus. Taxonomy (NCBI): domain Eukaryota; kingdom Metazoa; phylum Chordata; class Mammalia; order Rodentia; family Muridae; genus Meriones; species Meriones unguiculatus. Next base: position 122,895,924 of record NC_083369.1, read on the forward strand.
TATGCCCCTTCCCTAGTCCACTGATAGGGGAAGACCTCCTCCCTTTCTAACTGACTTTAGCCTATCACATCTTATCAGGGCTGGTTGCATCATCGTCCTCTGGGGATTGACAAGGCTGCAACCCCCAGGAGAAGGTGATCAAATAGCAGGCCACTGAGTTCATGTCAGCATCAGCCTCTGCTACCCTTACTACAGAACCCACTTGGAAACTGAGCAGGGAGTCTAGGTCCTCACCGTACATGGTCCTTGGTTAGAATATCAGTTCTTAATTTAGGAGTAGTAAATATAGCACCATTTCTGCATCCGTTCTTCAGTTCAGAGACATCTAGGTTGTTTCTAGATTCTGGCTAGTAAGAATAATGCTGCTATGAACATAGTTAAACAAATGTCCTAGTTGTATAGTTTAACATCTTTCAAATATATGCCCAGGAGTAATATTCCATTGTGTAGATGTATCACAATTTCTGTATCCATTCTTCCATTCAGGGACATCTGGTTGTTACCAGCTTTTGGTTATTACAAATAAAGCTACTACAAACATGGCTGAGCAAATGTCCTTGTTGTGTACTTGAGCATCTTTTGGATATATGCCCAGGAGTGGTATATCTGGATTTTTGAGGTAGGACTATTCCTAATTTTCTGAACAAGCACCAGATTGATTTCCAAGGTGGTTGTACAAGATCACATTCCCACCAGTAATGGAGGAGGGTTCCCTTTTCTACACACCCTCTTCAACATGGGTCATTCCTTGAGTTTTTTATCATTGCCATTCTATTGGGTGTGAGGTTGACTCTCAGGGTTGTTTTGATTTGCATTTCTCTAATGACTAAGGACTTTGAGCATTTCTTTAAGTGTTTCTCTGCCATTCTATATTCCTCTACAGAGAATTCTCTGTTTAGCTTTGTACCCCATTTTTTAATTGGATTACTTGATTTGTTGCTGTTTAACTTCTTGAGTTCTTTATATATTCTTAATATTAGCCCTCTGTCAGATATAGGGTTCGTGAAGATCCTTTCCTTATCTGTAGGCTGTTTTGTTCTGATGACAGTGTCCTTTGTTTTAAAGAAGCTTTTCAGTTTCATGAGGTCCCATTTATTGATTGTTGATTTTAGAGCCTGTGCTGTTGGTGTTCTGTTCAGGAAGTTTTCTCCCGTGCCAATGAGGTCAAGGCTCTTCCCCACTTTTTCTTCTAACCGATTAAGTGTGTCTCATTTTATCTTGAGGTCTTTGATCTACTTGGATTTAACTTTTTATATGGTAATAAATATGGGTCTGTTTGCGTTTTCCTACATGTAGATGAGAGGTCCAAATTTTGAAATTTAATTCCTGAGGCAAAATGACTGTAGTCCTGGGTACAAGTTTAGAGAAAGAAGCCGACAAGTTAAGACAGACCCACCTGCCCAGCCTTGAGGGCCTTGAAAGATATCATTGCTTGACAACCAGATCTCCCCTAGCTGGTCACCAAGTTCACAAAGTACTGCTATTAAGAAAAAAACACAAGAAATGCTATTCATTCCCCCTCCCTAACAGGAGCAGATACCCACCAGATTGCCTTGGTGCCTAAAATAAACCAAGACTTGGAAATTCCCCGCTTGCAGTTCTGCCTTTTAAAAACCCTGTTCCCCCAGACCTCAGGGCCACATACCTCTCTGTTTTCCAGAGCTTGCCACCTGGGCTCAAGCTTGTATTAAACCCTCATGTGTGTGCAACAGAGTCGATTCCTAGTGGTCTTTGCAGGTCTCACAAACTGAGTATAACATAGATATCCAGTTAGACCAGCCCTGTTTGTTGAAGATGCCGTCTTTTTTTTTTTTTTTTTTCATTGTATGGTTTTGGCTTCTTTGTCAAAAATTAAGTTTGCATAGGTGTATGAGCTTTTTTCTGGGTCTTCAATTCAAGTCCATTGATCTACCAGTATGTTTCTATGCTAGTACCATGCAGTTTTTATTACTAACGCTCTATAGTACAGCTTGAGTTCAGGGATGGAGAAACCTCCAGAAGATCTTTTATTGTACAGGATTGTTTTAGCAATTCTGGGTTTTTTATTTTTCCAAATGAAATTGATAGTGGTTCTTTCAAGGTATGTAAAAATTTTTGTTGGTATTTTGATGGGGATTGCTTTGGATCTGTAGATTGCTTTTGGAAAGATGGCCATTTTCACTATGTTAATCCTACTGATCCATGAACATGGGGATCTTTCCATCTTCTGTTATCTTCTTCAATTTCTTTCTTCAGAGACTTGAAGTTCTTTTCAAATAGGTCTTTCACTTGCTTGGTTAGAGTCACACCAAGGTACTTTATGTCATTTATGTCAAAAGTGGAAGGTGTTGTTTCCCTATTTTCTTTCTAACCCTGTTTGTCTTTTGTACACAGGAGTGCTTTAGATTTTTTTTGAAATTAATTTTGTATCCAGCTACTTTACTTAATTTGTTTTTCAGCTGAAGGAGTTATTTTGGATGAGATTTTGGGGTCACTCATGTATACTATCATATCATTTGCAAATAGTGACACTTTGACTTCCTTTCCAATTTGTATCCACTTGATCTTCTTTAGTTGTCTAGTTGCTCTAGTTAGGACTTCAAGAGCTATGTTGAAGAGATAAGGAGAGAGTGGGCGCCTTGCCCTTACCCTGATTTCAGTGAGACTGATTTAAATTTCTCGCCATTTAGTTTGTTGTTGGCTATAGGCTTGCTGTTTATTGCTTTTACTGTGTTTAGGTATGTGTCTTGTATCCTTGATCTCTCCAAAAATTTAAACATGAACAGATGTTGAATTTTGTTAAATGCTTTTTCAGCATCTAAGGAGATGATCATGTTTTTTTTTTCTTTTAGTTTGTTTATATGTTGGATTACATTGATAGATTTTCATATATTGAACTACACCTGCATGCCTGGGATGAAACCTACTTGTTTGCAGTGGATGATATAAGTAATATGTTCTTGGATTCAGTTTGTGAGGAGTTTATTGAGTATTTTTGCATCAATGTTCATAAGCAAGACTGGTCTGAAGTTCTCTTTCTTTGTAAGGTGTTTTGTGTGGTTTAGGTATCAAGGTAACTGTGGCCTGAGTTTGGTAATGTTCCTTTTGTTTCTATTTTGTGGAATATTATGAAGTGTATTGGTGTTAGCTCTTCTTTGAAGGTCTGGTAGAATTTCGAGCTGAAACCATCTTGCCCTGGGCTTTTTTTTTTGGAAGGCAGACTTTTGATGACTGCTTCTATTTCTTTAGGGAATATAGGACTATTGGATCTTGGATCATCAATATTAACTTATTATCTTCTGTTTAATAATTGTTAAAACTTACCTCTTTGTTAAAAATATTTTGGTTCTTTTGTGTATTTCAAATTTCTGTTTGAACATTATAATCAATTGATCATTTCTTTGGCTTTGAATTATTTGTTTTTTCAATCTAGTTTTACATAATGTCATATATTTATTTACACAATATACTTTGATATAGCCCCCATATACCACTGTCTCTTACCACTTTCATCCTCTCAGTAAATCCTTTCTTCTTAATTTCCCCCCTTACTCTGGTGTCTATTTTATTTACCCACTAAGTTTAATTAGGATTACTTACCTGATCCCGGATAGAGGTATATTTACTAGAGCAAAGGAAAGTTACTAAGTAGCTACACTAGTTTCTCTCCCAGAAACCAAGATCTTTTTATAGGTCCTCAGAGACATGTGGAGCTTTATGAGCCCTTCCTCAGTAGGTGATGGAATGTTGATGGGCCTGGCCTTGTTTTGGTAGCCAGTGTTTCTGTGGGTTAATGGGTGCAGCATCTGTGTACGCAGAAGACAGCATCCCGCAGTTCTCTTCCACATCTTGGGGCTCTTTCATTTTTTTTTTTATAACACCTCTGCCACAATGTTCCTTAAAGTGGATGATACAGATGTTTCATTCAGGGATGAGCATGCACATTTCTAAGCACTTTGACCTGTTATGAGTCTTCACATTAACCTTTGCCAGAGCAAATGGAAACTTCTCTGAGAAAGGCTGAGAGTATCACTAATCTAGGGGTATAAATATAAGTATTTGGGAGACAGTTTAACATCATGTCCATATACAAAAATAAGAGTATCGGGTTTCTCCCTGGCAACTGTGATGTCCCAGCCATATTTTGACCAGGTTTAAAACACCTGGGATGTATTTCTTCAGTTAAGCAGGTCTCAGATTCAATCAGAATGCTGTCTGTTACTCCCATGAAAATCATACCAAAATGGCACCAGGGGTCATATCTTGCTAGAAGGATGGTTTTGTTGTAGCTCAAAGGCTTCACAGCTGGATAAGACCATTTCCTTATTTTCCTTCTCCTGCTGCCTGCATAAATCCTGCTTGCATTCAGAATGTTGGCTATTACAAAAAATGCTTCCAACTCAATTTTTGCTTAATTTTTCCATGTCCTGCAACCAAAATGTGTGCTTCAACAGCAACAAAGCTTTATTTATTTATGGTTCAACTAGTCAGTTTTTAAAAGTTAATTTCTTTTTAGTTGGCATACAAAGTAAAAAGTTGCATTGTAATATTTTCATACACATATACTTTGTATATACATTGTAATATTTTCATACACATATACTTTGTTCTTATTTGTAAGCACAACTGATTTCCCCCATCCTCCTTCACTACTTTCTTCCTCCTCCTTCCGCTTTTGTATCATGTCATTATCTTGTCTTGTTGACCCTGCCAACCTCCTTTTATATACCTTCCTCCCATATCATAGTACCTGTTATAAATTCATCTTCTACATACATACAGACAGAGAGATGAAAAATTACATTTTGTATGTGTTAGTTATGGTGTTCATTGCTGTGACAAAACATTGTGACCAAAAGCACCATGAGGAGGAAGGTATTTATTTCATTCAGGGAAGTCAGGATAACAACTCAGTCTGGAGTTAGGAGCTGATGCTGAGACCATGGAAGAGTGCTGCTTACTTGTTTGCTTCTCATGGCATATGGATCTGGCTTTCTTACACCATGCAAGACCACCTGGGCTGGGATCTCTCATATCAATAAGTAATCAAGAAAATGTCCACAGGCCAATCTTATGGAGGCATTTTTCCCATTTGAGAAACCCCTTTACCCAATGACTCTAGTTTGTGTTGAGTTGACTTAAACTAACTGGAACACTAGATAGATAGATAGATAGATAGATAGATAGATAGATAGATAGATAGATAGATATTACATTTTTTAATCCTCTAGGCTAGAGCCCTATCTTGGCTATTTTGAATCATGCAGCAAAAATAAAACTTTTTGAAAATAGATGGACAACTTTCTTTGGTATGCTGACTTATCCTCTTGGTATTATATTAGTTATTTTTCTTGTGTTAGTTATTTTTTCTTAACTGTATGTCTAAGCACCTGACAGAGCAACTTAAGGGAGAAAGGGTTGATTTCAGCTCATAGTTATAGTCTGCCATGGTTGGGAAGAAGTGGTAGCAGGAGCATGAGACGTCTGGCCACATTTTGTTCAAAGTCAGAAAGCACAGAATGGGTAAAGCTGATATTCAGCTCATTTTTTTTTTTCCTTTTTATCCAGCCGGAAACACAAGCAAATGGAAAGAGTTTGTCCACATCCAGGACAAATCTTCACATCTCACTTAAATCTCTCTAAAATTTCTCTCACATACATCTGGTTATTCTAATAACTATCAAGCAGACAACACCAACAATTGGTAGCATAAATTTATACTTTGTATAGGCGAATAATATAGCAGTCTTGTTTCTTTATTTTTTAGATTTATTTGATTTTATGTGTAGAAGTGTTCTGTTTGTGTGTGTGTGTGTGTGTGTGTGTGTGTGTGTGTGTATGTGTGTGTACAGCAGGAGCCTGGTGAACACAGAAGCTACACAAGGGAGTCAGATAGGCCTAAAAATTGATATATAGATGATTGTGAGGACCATGTATATGGTTGCTGGAAACCTGAACGTGGGTCCTCTGCAAGCAACAAGTGCTCCAAACCACTGAGCTATCTCTCCAAACCTGTTTTTCACTTTTTAAGATTTCCTTCTGATCTCCACAGCAGACATACCAGTTGATATCCTCAAGAACAGCATAAAAGGATTCTTTGCTCCATATCCTCAGCAGTATTTCATAGAGTTGGGTTCTTTGATTGCAGGGTAGCATTTTCCACTCTTCTTGAAACATTCCTTCCTCCAGGAAAGTTCCCTAAAACAAAAATAAAAAACTTAAAATAGCTTCAGGAAGTCCCTGAACCTGAACAGATTCTCTAAACCTCTTATTCCCCAAAGTAAAAAAAGCCAAGCTTCCATGAAGACTGTGAGACTTGATCAACAGCCTGGAAGATGTAGAATACATCCAAATTGCCTGGAAGAGGTTTAGACCAACTGAGGCACCTGAAAAGGACACCCTCCCACCTGTTAAGCAGCCTTCAGGCTGTGCAGCATGTTCCAGGTTCCCGGGTTTTGTGAGCTTGTCACCCATGCTTGGGTGGGCTTTGGTAATGCAACAACTGTCTTTGAGTCATTTTGCTTCTGTAAGTAACCCTCACCCATATTCCTGTTAGTAACCCCAGTAAGGCTCTTTGGCTCACCAAGCTGAACTTTGGGAGCATCAATACCTTGTTCTGTTATGGGCTCTTTATCTGGTGTGAGTAGATTTATGTGAAATATCTTTCCAGGAAAAGGCTTGTCACACAATAATTGTTCTGAGGGGAGTGAGATAGACCTTCAGTGCAGTTTTAATTTGTATTTCTCTGATGGCTAAGGCTGTCAAATAGTTTTTGAAATATCGTTTGGTCATTAGTGTTTAACTGATGTTTATTTCATATAGTTTCAAATTTCCACATTAAAATATTTGTTCTACTTTGAGTTGTTTTGCATGCAACTTAATTCTTTACATGTAGAAACCCTTTTTTTCCAGCTCTTTTGGTTGAAGAAGTTGAAGAGTTTCTATAATATATCTTTTACACACCTTTGGTAATTATTTTATTTATTTCTGGATCCTGTATTCTATCCCATTGGTGTATATATCTGTTTTTGTGTCACTACTATACTGTCTTTGTTATTAAGGTTCTGTAGTATAATTCAACATCAGATATTACAATGATTTTAACATTGCTCTTTCAAATTATTATTAAGTTATTGGCTGTCTAGAAGTTTATCTTCTTCCACGTGAATTCAGGTGTGTTTTTTCTAGTTGTACAAAAGGATTATTGGCATTTTGATGGTGAGAAGTTGAATCTAGTGATCACTTTCTATAATACAGTCTTTTTCACATTATTAATTTTACATATTCACGTGTGTGTAAGTGTTCTCTGTCATGGAGTGCCTTGAATTTCTTTCTTCACTATTGTTTTTATTGTTTTACCTCCTTGGCTATGCTTATTCCTAGGTGTTTCATCACTGGAAGCAACTATGAATGAGCTTTTCTTTTTCAGCAAATTTGTTTTCTATAAAGAAAACCTATTTTGTATGTTAATATTGTAACCTACATTGCTGAAAGCATTTTTGTATGTCTAAGAGTTTTCTGGGGGAGTCTATAGGACAATAGGAATATATAAGGCAATGGTTCTCAACCTGTGGGTTGTGACCCCTTTGATGGTTGAATGACTGGTTCACAGGGGTCACCCAAGACCACCATAGAAACACAGTTATTTACATTATGATTTATAAGAGTAGTAAGATTACAATTATGAAGTAGCAACACAAATAATTTTATGGTTGGAAGTCAACACAACATGAGAAACTGTATTTAAAGGATTACAGCCATAGAAAGATTGAGAACCACTGATTTAGGGTTATATATACAACCAAGAATAATAAGACATCTTCCTCTTTGACTATTTATGTTTATTTTAACTTTTTCTCTTGTGTTTTTGCTTTATCTAAGTCTTCAAGTACTATATTTACTAAGAACAAATAGATTTGAACTCCTATGTGGTTCATGATTTTAGAGAAAATACTTTCAGTTATTCTGTATTTGATACAATGCTGACTGTAAATTTGCACACATGGACACTACTATATAAAATTACTGTTTTTCTACTCCTGGTTTCTTTGAGCTTTGATCATTAAAGGCTTTGAACTATGTTATTATATTTTATTTATTTATTTATTTATTTATTTATGACATGCATGTGGAGGTCAGATAATAACTTGTCAGAGTTAGTTCTCTCTTTCCAATATGTGAATTCTAGTGATTAATGTCTACTTTCTTGAGTTCTTTATATGTTTTGGATATTGACCCTCTGTCAGACATGGAATTTGTGAAAATCTTTTCCCATTCAATAGACTGCAGTTTTGTTCTATTGACGGTGTCCATTACCATACAAAAACTTTTCAGTTTCAAGAGGTTCCATTTTATTGATGGTTGATTTTAGTGCCTTTGTTCTCAGTGTTCTATTCAGGAAGTTTTCTCTTGAAGCAATGAATTCAAGGCTGATCGCCAATTTCTCTTCTAATAGATTTATTGTGTCTGGTTTTATGTGGAGGTCTTTGATCCACTTAAACTTGAGTTATGTACAGGATTATAAATGTGGTTTTATTTGCATTCTTCTACATGCCAACATCCATTTAATTCAGCACCATTGATTGAAGATGCTTGCATTTTACCATTGTGTTTCTGATTCTTTATAAAACAAACAAACAAACAAAAAAAGAGGTGTTCACAGTTATGTGGCTTTATGACTAGGTCTTCATTTTGATTTCATTGATCAATGTGTCTGTTTTTTTGCCAATACTGAGCAACTTCATATGAAAAAATAAAAAAAAATAAAAAACCAATGATAGCTCAAACAATCCTGTACAATAAAAGAACATTCAGAGTTATCACTATCCCTGATTTCAAGCTGTACTCCAGAGGTATAGTAATAAAAAACAAATAATCCACCTAAAAATGGGGTACGCTTCCAAAGACCCATAGCCAAAGCCAGCAGAAGAGAGGAAGGAAGCTGGGGGTTAGAGGGGTCAAGGATACCATGAGAACACAGACTACAGAATCAACTAAGCAGAACTCATAGTGACTCACAGAAACTGAAGCGACAAACATGGACCCTGTATGGGTCTGAGCTAGGTCCTCTGCATATATGTTATGATTATGTAGCTTGGTGTACTTATGGGACTCCTAACAGTAGGAGCAGGATGAGGAGGCAGTGTTTCTGACTCTTTGCCTGCTTTTCAGACAGTTTTCCTCCTACGTGGTTGTGACGTCTAGCCTTGATATATCCTAATATCTGACAAAACAGAGTTAAAACTAAAAATAATCAGAAGAGATAAGGAGGAACACTTGAGTCCAATCAAAATAAAAGTTAACCAAGATGAAATTACTATCCTAAAAATATATACAACAAACTCTGGGCACTCAATTTCATTAAAAAATTCTATTACTGAATTATGAGTCACAGATTGCCATCGATCTGTTAATAGTAGATTATTTCAATGTTTTACTTTCTCCAATAGGTCATCTGGACAAAAGATGAACAGAGAAATATGAGTTAATTAACATAATTCAACAAATAGATGTAACAGATATCTACAGACTATTCTACCAAAACACCAAAGACTTCACATTCTACTCAGCAATACATAGAAGCTTTTCCAAAATACACCACTTGCTGGACACAAAACAAATCAATACAAATTCAAAAAGTTTGAAATAATTCATTTTTACCTATCTGACAAGAATGAATAAAACTTAAAATTGAGAGCAAACAAATCTCTAATAAACAACAACAACAACAACAAAATAACCCCAGAAAGTAAACAACTCACTACTGAATGGTGAATGGGTCAAACAGGAAATCAAGAATGAAATTTAATTTAACTGACATAGACTAACATCACTTTCCCTCCTCTCTTTCTTCCCTTCAGCCCCTCCAAGCTACCCTTCCTGGAATTTCTCTCATGTCCCAAAACTCTCAAATTGATAACCTCTTTATGACTGATTATTATTGTTATATATATGTATATTTGTATACATATATGCTATATGTTTAGGTTACATATATATGTTATTATAACATATATGTATATGTGTGTATATATTTCTTTTTTGTCATTTGTGTGAATATGGTTTCAAGGCTAACAACTCTACATTGAACAACCAATAAAGGGAGAAACTAATTATCCTTCTCTCAGAAGTCATTAGTTGTCTGCACTTCTTTGTCTAGGGGTAGAACCCTGCAAAGATTTTCCCCTTCCATGTTAACATGTCCATTGATGATACCATTGCCCCAGTCTTATTTATATAGTCATTTCTAGCAGACACTGTTTCACAGCAGACTTCCCACTATTGTGCCTCTGACAATTGTTCTTGTTATAGAGAAAGAAAATCTCAATCATTTAATTTTACCAGTAAAGCTCAAGAGCCAGATACTGGGGTGAAAACCTACTAGCTGAAAGAGGCAAGAAAGCACCCAGCTGATCTTCCTACTCATCTGACATCCCAGAAAGAAAGAGCCTTTCTACTTGGCTTATGTCCCAGAAGGAAAAAGCCAAAAGCCCTTTCTTCTTCTCCATGATGTCTTAGATACTTCTCTCAATGTTTCTCCTTTCTGTTAATCCTTGTCAGTTGGTTCCTTGTTCCAACTCTTGACCTGGGGTTAGCTTTACTTAATCCTGTGTACAGAAAAAACTCTTGGATTAAAAGGGTGTGCTAGGGTGGAGCCACACCACAAGTACTTGTTTACAGTAAACAGAAAGCTCTTGAGTTAAAGGTGTGTGTTAGGGCTGAGCCATACTAAAGAAGAAACAGGTTTTTACAGATCACAATCTCAGGGTACACAATTGGGTAAAATATCCTGCCACACTTTCTGGACCCTCTTCATTGAGGAGTTCCCTGAATCATATATGCAGAAGTTGTGATATAAATAGACCCACTCGGGCTGAGCTTCCCAGGATCTGCTGATGTCTACACTGGTGTCAGTTGTGGTTTCTATAACACTCAATTCACTATAAAGCGAGCTTTCTTTGCTAAGTGATAGTAGGTATGCTTATCTCACTAGTCCTCTGAAGCTGGTTCCATTTCTGGTGCCAGGAATGACTTCCCTCCTGCTTAGTAAGTCTTAATCCAAATTAGATATTGGATGCCACCAACACATGAATACTAGCCATATCTTGTCATGTTAATAACTATTGGGGCTTGTAGGTGCTGCATCTGGATAGAACTGTTTAATTGACTCTTTTCCCTTGGGATTTTGCACAGTATTTTCTGGAATACCATGGAAGCTAGACTACAAAAGAGAGGCTTTCAGGTCAGAACCAGCTAGAACCATCTGAGTCCTGTGTCCTAAGTATGCAGTGTTGTCAGCAACAGGGGTTCACCCTCAACCCCTGAGTTGCAACCAAAGGCAATATTTACAGTCTGTATTGTTTTGAGAGTCACTTGGACTTCTGTGACCAACCATTTGAAAGATTTCTCATTACAGACATATTTTAAAGACAGAAACACCATGGTGCATAAGGGAGAAGGTCCGTCATCATGTAAAGCGACCCAGTTTCTAAAAAATATCTAATTCCTCCAGTGTCCAGTTCGAATAGCAGTCCTGCATCTGTGTGGGTTTACTGTAAGAACTTCCTCTCAGCTCTTGCTGATCTTCCCCCAAGGAAATGCAGCCGTGAAAAACACACACTTTCCAATTTTGCTGGTGAAATGAATGAAAGAACCTTTAGTGAAATAGAGTGATTTCTCTTTAGCTCCACTCGTTTATCTTTCCACAAACTCCCAAGATGGCTTACATGTTAGCTGTTAATCACACCATCTGTTCAAACAGTGCTTCAGTAAATGGTTCGATTCATACTTTTCCTCTAAAAGAATTTTTCTAAGGACAATGTTTATGTCTCTGTTATCCTTCATTTGGCAATGTAGTGTGAGATGAGCTATCTTAACTTTGCTGTCATTGTAAACACATATTGAATTTCCCATTTCTTCACTGGGCAGAAAACAGGCCAACTGTCTTCATTCATTCCACTTTACTCTGTGTTTGTATGAGGGTAGGGTAGGAGTGTAACCAGGCAGAAATTCTACTTTTAAAATGAAAGGGGGGGGGAGGATGAAGGCGAGGAGTTCCAGACAGTATTTCCTTTGAAATCTTTAATTTTGTGATGAGTAGTTTCCAGTGGTGTGAAACTGCTCACACCAGAAAAAGAGAACAGAGTGTCCTCAGTGTTTGGAAATGGGATGATACGCTGAGAGGCCTGGCTACTTTCTCCAATCTCTGGATGTAATGTTACATCCATAAAGCCATGTAGGGGAATGAGAGCCTATGTGTCAGTGAGTCAAGAGCAGGGCTTGGGTGATTATAGGACTAGAGTGGAAGAAAAGGTGGCTTTTATGGGAGTGGAGAGTAAGAGGCTTTGACTGAACTTATGACTGCAAGCTACTCTAAAGATGTGTGAAGGACATGCCTTCATGGCAGAATTTGGGTATGTTCAGCTGGTAGGGCACGTATATCCAAATGCTGATCTAAGCTGATGCCATTTCCATTTGCTTGCCAGGTTCCCTAGCTCCATGAAAGGTGCTGTATTTTGCAGTCATGTAGCAAAGAGCCATATATGAGCTTGTGGTGAAGGACAGGAAAGGGACTCATTCTTATTCACTTTTCTATTTTGTTGTTTGTTGAAATTTTAGTTCTTTTTTTTTGAGAACTTTGTACATATATACAATAAATTTTGGTTCTATCTACTCTACTTCACTCTACCTCCTTCCAGTCCCCCTCCCAACTTCATGTCCTCATTTTCTGTAATTCAATCAGTGGTGTCTGTATGTGCCTGGATTTACTGCCTTCCTCTGAATCATATATAGGCGACCTGCCAGTTTCTGGGAGAAAGTTGGTTTTCATTAAGGATGTGGCCACTAGTAGGTTAACCATGTTTTACTTGGAAGGCTACAAATCTAAGAATACTTGGGCATCACAAATTGGACTCCATGAGCTTTAAAAACAAGAGAAGAAGTTGGGTGGATAAGGATGTCCGGCGAATCTGAGAGGAGTTGGGAGAGGAGTTTGTGAATATGATCAAAATAAATTATATTAAATCCTCAAAGAATAAATTACTCACCTGTAATCCCATCACTGGGTTACATACAAAAGAATCATTATTTCAAAGCCAGTCTTTGCTGCATGACATCCTGTCTCAGGAAACAAAAGAAACACTAAATAACTAATTAACCCAAATTTCTCATCAAGAAATGTTTGTTGTTAATCTACCAAATCCTCAAGTGTGATCCATGTAGCAGTATTTGAAAATGAAAATGATTCATAAGATAAGAACTGAGTAAGTATAGAAGGCATTAATAAATTATGTAAGATGACTCAAAGTTCCATTGTGTAACCCCTTTGGCAGATATAGTTTTTATAATAGTTTCTGAGTTTTTCTGAGCATATGTAATATATATATAGCAGTATTTTATGACATTCTTATGTATGTGTGTGATGTGTTTTGACAAAATTCACACACACATACACACACACAAACACACACACACTTTACTCTCTCTTGTCCCTATTCAAGAAAAGAAACATTCCAGAAGGCCACATTTCCTCCCCTTGGTTAGCAGATTATTGAAACAATAGATGGCAAAATTTAAAAATTCCCAGGTGTCTTATGCTAGGAAAAGGGAAAGACTGAAACTCTGGTGTCACAGAGAGAAGGATCATGACTTCCAGATAGAGACTACATATAGTTTCAATAAATTAAAATATTCATAGTTTCTGGCCTTTGTTTCTTTTTTATATTTTACCTGTATGAGGGTTTTACCTGCAAGTATGTCTGTGTACCACATAAGCACAGTGCCCACAGAGGCCAGAAGAGAGCATCAGATCTCCTGGGACAGGAGTTACAGACAGCTGTGAGATGCCATATGGGTGCTGAGAACTGAACCCAAGTATTTTTAACTACTGACCCATGTCTCAGACCCTGTTTCATCCTTTCTATAACATAGTGACACTGCCACAAAAAAAGGCCAGGCAAAAGCAGGAGTCTGTCTCTCCCAGTTCGTTTGTACTGTTCATAAATCCATTTTCCTTTACAAATTTGTCTATTTCTTTCTTTTAGGAAATAATGGATGTATGGATGTAAGTACTCTCAGGCACAATAGTACATACATTACTGCTTTCCCCTTGATCCTCAAGAAGAGTTTCCTGTATGACCAGTTAGCAAAGTAAGTGGAGAATGGAACTGGCTTACACGTAGATACTGCAATATGCTGCTTTAGGCAGATGTTATTGGATGATGCAGGATTATCCCAGAAAGGCAGTAGCCATGCCATACCTGGCCAGAATTCCAAATACCCAATTGATGGAGGAAAGACCTAAAAATATCTGATACCTTTAAGATCCATCAATTCCTAGACATCAGCTAGTGAACTGGTAAACTGGTTAGGACACCAGAACTGCCAATTATTGGGAAAGTCGTGGTTACAAATGCACCCCTAATATGAACACATGTTACATTTCATTGGCCGTGTTAGTGGCTTAAACTGACGGTGCCTGAAGAAACACAGTGCGTTACAAATGTTTATGCACTGGTTATTTCTGTTCTTGTTGTGTTTGGAATCCTGAGACCATTTTCATGTGGTGACACTGAAATAAGCTATGTTGAGAGGTCATACGGAAGAGAAAGGGGGTGCTTCACTATAAAGCCTGCTGGGCAATAGAGTATGGCATAGTCCAAACTAAAATAATCACTCAGACAAGTTCAGAAATTTTTGAAAGATAATAAATATAGATTATTTTTTTAGACAAAATGATTTTGTACAAATCTATGCAGAGAAGCTTGGAATTTTTAATTAATTTTAGGCCAAATAAACTTGGCCTGTGAACCAGGGTAGAGACAGATCAATTGCAAAGGAAAAAACAAAATTTCAGATAAAGATATCCCTCCATGAAATGTCTCTGAGCTGGGTTTAGAGGAGCATGCCTGTAGACCCAGCTGCATGGATGGCTGAAGCAGAAGGATTTCTTATACGCTGGAGTTTGGCACCATTTGGGGCAGCCTGATAAGATCTCACATGTAAAAGAAAGCAAATGAAAGCAGACTAAGGTTGTTTCACAAAACCCTCAGCACTACCAGTGCAAGGCACATTAAGCAATTTCATAGCATGAGAAACGGAGCTTGCAGATTCGTGTTCTAAATGTATCCAAAGATCATTTCACCAGAAACGTTTCAGGATTTTCTGAGCTCATGCATTTCAGTCAGCTCTGATGTCTGTTTGCTCTTCTTTGATTTGAAACGCTTCCTTAGTCTTTATTTTTCATGACCCTCACTGCTGGGATGTCCTCTGTCCACTAGAGTTCATATTCCAGTGGAGAGAGGACGTTACCTCATGATTACATCTAGTTGTCATTTTTTCTCTTTGATCATTTCTGTCTCTTATTCATTATATAATATTAGGACATACATGGCACAGTTGTGTCCCAATAGTAGCAATGTCAACATTGAACACTAGGTTAAGGTAGCTCAGGACCAGTTCGCCACCATTATTCTGGAGTAATTTCTCCTTTGTACGCTATGTATTAATATTTTATAAAGAGGCAGATTGGGACTGCATATGTATTTTATATTTTATTTCTTACAGAAATCTTCACCAAACAATCCAAATAGCATAATTTCATTTCACTAAGCACAGCTGTCAGACTTGTTTTAAATTAAATTATTTATTCACTTTGTATCACCGCTGCAGCTCCCTTATTCATCTCCTCCCAGGCCCACCTATCCTCCCTCTTCTTCCCCTGTGCCCTTTCCCTATTCCCCTGATAGGTGAGGACCTCCTCCCCTTCTATCTGACCATAGCTTGTCAGGTCTCATCAAGGCTGGCTGCATCATCTTTCTCTGTGGCCTGGCCTCCCTAGGGGGAGGTGATCAAAGAGCCTGATCAAAGGCATGATCAAAGGTGATCAAAGACATGAGTTCATGTCAGAGACAGCCCCTGTATCCCTTACTAGTGTTCTGCCCAGTTCACGAACCCCAAAAGACCAGGAATAAACAGACTCTGCTGTAAATGCATGAGGTTCTTTTTACTGTAAATTACAAGCTGCAGCTTGGACCCACACACACCCACCGCCGAAGCAGTGGGAGCCGAGTGCGTGGTGCCCAGGTTAGTTGGGTGATTTAAAGATTCTAGTCCATCCCACCATGCCCAAGGCAAGGGCGATTCCTGCCTGGCAAGCATCTATTGGTTAAAATGTTACATTTTGAATTGATTGGCTATAGGAAGGTTCCCAGACCATTAATGACCTGGTGTCCCTCCCTAGGGGGGGGAATGGTCCAGTTTCCTAGCAACTGTATCTCCAGTGGGTGGGGAAAGAATGCAGTGAGGTGGCTCTTCCCCTCAGGGCATTACTAGACTTTCCCTACCTACTTCAAGTCCTAATAATAGCTGCTAATTTATCTTTTGGTCTCTCACTAGGAAGTCCACTTGGAAACTGAGCAGCCTATGGGCTTCCTCTGAACAAGGGGTCTAGGTCCTCTCCATGCATGGTCCTTGGTTAGAGTATCAGTTTCTGCAAGCCCACCTGGACCCAGGTATTTTGGCTGTGTTGTTCTTTTTACGGAGTTCCTGTCCCCTCCAGGTCTTTCTATCTCCCTCTTCTTCCATAAGGATCCCTACACTCTTTCCAAAGTTTGGCTATGAGTCTCAGAATCTCCTCAGAATACCCTGGTGGGTAGTGTCTTTCAGGGTTCCTCTGCAGAAGGCTCCTGTCCTGTTCCTTGTCTTCTCCTACTTCCGATGTCTATCTTGTTTGACCTTCTGAATGAGGATTAAACATCTTCCCTAGGGTCCTCCTTGTTGTATAGCTTCTTCAGGACTATAGATTTTAGTATTTTTATCCTATATTATATGGCTAATATCCACTTGTAAGTGGATATATATATGTCTTTCTGCTTCTGGGTTACCTCACTGTGGAGAGCCCTTCCTTAAGCTACGTTGTTATACTTTTGTCTTGGCCTTTACCTTGACAAAGAAAGGAGGAAGGTTCACCAAATTCCTTAAAAGCCTGTTCCAAATTCCTTACCTGTGTGACCTTGGACCATAACTGCTTTAGGGAATTAGTTTTAGAATAGGACTTTATCCACTATAGGGAGATAGTTTTTGAAAAGTAAGTTGGGCATTTCCATGAACCTTTTCTTTTTGAATTGATGTGACTTGTCTTTGCTTTACGTATAAAAAATGAACCCTGGAATAAACCCATGCTGCTGCTTCAGTCATACTGACAGCCCTCTCAATCTGTCCTGTGTATAGTGTGTTTTGTTTTAATTATTTTAAATCCTCACTCCCCACTCAGGTACTGTTTGACTCTGCCTGCGGGCTCTGGCACCTCACTCAGGATAAACTTTCCTAGTTCCCACCATTTGCCTGCAAATTTCATAATTGTCCTTGTTTTTAATTGCTGAGTAGTATTCCATTGTTACCATAGTTTCTGTATCCATTCCTCTGTTGAGGGACATTATGTTGTTTCCAGATTCTGGCTATTTCAAATAAAGCTACTATGAACATAGTTGAGCAAATGTCCTTATTGGATGGTGGGACGTCTTTTGGTGATATGCCTAGGAGTGTTATAGCTGGATCTTGAGATAACACTATTCCTAATTTTCTCAGAAAGCACCAGATTGATTTCCAAAGTGGTTGTACAAGATTAAATTACCACCAGCAATGGAGGAGAGTTACCCTTTCTCTACAACCTCTCCAGCATGCATAAAATTAAGGAACACTTCACGAATTTGTGTGTCATTGTTGCTCCGGGCCATGCTAATCTTCTCTCTAACATTCCAATTTCGGTATACGTGCTGCCAAAACAAGCAAAACTGTAGAACTTTTAAAGACTTTTCTGAACCCAAGTTTAAGCCTACAGAAAAAAAAAAAAAAATGACTGCAAAGAAACACATTTTTCAGATTCACCAGTGCCTATGCAATATGAATTCACAGTCTTTGAAAGCATGCACAGAACCAGTACAAGCTCAAGCCAGATAAAATCCCAGCATGGAGGAGGGATGGTAGACGAAAAGTCCCACCCCTAGCCAAGGAGCTATTTGCAATTGACAGCTTCAGATAGATCAGTTTTCTTCAATGGAGTAACACCGCGTATATCCAGCCACACTCCAGGGAAGGAGAAGTAAATTAACATAAGCTAGATTCCATGTTTTTGTTTTGTTCTGTTTTATTTTTTTTGTTTGTGTGGGGGGTGCATACATGCACATGCATGGTTGTATACTTGTGAACATACATGTACATCTTTTGTTTTGGGTTCTGTCTTTTTTATTTTATTTATTTATTTTTTATTAATTACAGTTTATTTACTTTGTATCCCAACTGTAGCTCCCTCCCTCTCCCAATCCATCTCTTCCCATGCCCCTTCTCCAGTCCGCTGGTAGGGAGGTTCTCCTTCCCTTCCATCTGATTCTAGTCAAACAGGTCTTATCAGCAGTGGCTGCATTGTCTTCCTCTGTGGCCTGGTAAGGCTGCTTCCCCTTCAGGGGGAGGTGATCAAAGAGTAGGCCAATCAGTTCAGGTCAGAGACAGTCCCTGTTCCCATTACTATGGAACTCACTTGGACACTGAGCTGCCATGGGCTACTTCTATGCAGAGGTTCTAGGTTACCTCCATGAGTGGTCCTTGGTTAGAGTATCAGTCTCAGAAAAGATCCCTGGGCCCAGATTTTTTTTTCTATCCTTGTTGACTTCTGTTCCTTCCAGATCTTTCTCTTTCCCCCTTCTTTCATAATATTCCCAGCCTCTTGCCCAAAGTTTGGCTGTGAGTCTCAGCCTCTGCTTTGATACCCTGAAGTGTAATGTCTTTTTTTTTTTTAAGAGAGAAAAAATCATGAAGTTGGGTAGGTAGGGAAGTGGATAAGGATCTGGAAGGAAGAAGGGAAAAAATATGATTAAAACATATTGTCTTAAATTTCAAAATAATATTAAAAGCACTTTTTTAAATAAGGAAAATGAAAGTGTAGTACAAAATATTTTCTTTCACCCTTGAAGAAGACTACCAAAGAGTTTGAGGGTTTTTTTATTATATTTTTATTATTATTCTTTTTGTATGTACTTACATATAAATATGCATGTACATATTTTGTGTGATACCTTTCTGATTCACTAACAGTAAGTTGCAGATACAGTTTTGCATTTTCTGTTTTGAAAAGGTAAGTTAATTCTCTTTCATAAACAAAACATAATCAAAAAATCCAGAAAAATTAATGTTAACACAGCATAGCTTATATAGAGACCTTATTCAAAAACTAAAATTATTTCAACAATGTCCTTTATCAAAAATTCAGGAATCTGGGTTACATATGTCATACCTTTTTATTTAATCTCCTTTAATTAAAAAGACTTCATTAATTTCTCTTTCATTCTTGATTTCCTTTGGGTTTGGGGGAGTATTTTTGTTTGGTTGTTTGTTTGATTGCATTTTTTTAACACAGTTAACATTGGCTGGCCTTGAACTCATGTAGACGATGCTGGCTCCTGAGTACTGGGATTAACTTGGGTCTTTTATGATCTTAATAATTCTGAGTGCATAGCAGCTATTTTGCAGAATGTTTCTAAGTTTGGGTTTGCCTGCCATTTCCTCATGATTTTCAGCTATGCTTTTTCCCAAGGAACATCACAGAAATTATTAGTTCCCAGGGCATCCTATCAAGAGGAAAAAAAAATAACAGTCTGTGCCATTGCTATTAATTTTGTGATTATTTTTGTTATGGCTGGGCTGCCAGTACTTTCTACTATGAAGTAAAATTTTTCCCTTTTATATAGAGTGTGTACCTTATGGTAGATAACTTTGAAAGTGTGTAATTTATGGTCTAATCTTCAAAACTATTGTTACAGTTAACATCCATTGTTCCTTTTGATTTTTGCTTAATTTGGTGGTTGCTATGATGACTATCAAATAGTCATTTTCTAAGTCCATTATTTCTTCTACATCTTTAGTTCATAAGGCACAGTAAGGGACAGATTTTTTCTCTTTTTAATAATTTGTTTCAGTATAATGAATTTTTGTATTTGAATGTGCTATGGTCTGTTACTACCATAACTGATGCTGATACTCACATTGCACCTGATTTGGCAAATTATGCATACTCCAAGCTGCACCCTCTGTACTTTACCTTGTCCCTTGCCCAGTTCATATTTTCTACAGAACAAGATGTTTGAAGTTCATGATGTACTTTCCCAGTTTGGGGTCTGAGGCCAGCCATTTCTCTGAAGAATTCATTCTTATTAGTAGAAAATAGCCTTTTCAAGCTAAGACCTGAATATGAAGCGTATTCACCATGACTGTAGTGAAACTGCTTCCAGTTGCTCTGGGTGATCAGAGAATAGGAGTAGGGAATGCATGCATTGCATTTGCATGCATTGTCATGCAGACACACACACACACACACACACACACACACACACACATAGGTAACTCTCTTTCCACATCTATTTATCTATTATTCAGTCTTTCTATCTGTGATCATGCATATTACTTGTAATACCTCTAATTCTAGTTTACCAAAAACAGTTCTGTACAGTAAAACTTAGCCTTTTTTAAATTTGATTACCTTTTAAAGATAGAAGAGTGCTTTTAGATACTGGAGTATGCAAAGAAATAAGGAGTGGATTTTTTAAAATTAATGCCTCTAAAAGCAATAATCTCTTTGATTTTACCCATTTCAGACTGCTCAACTCTATAATAACTCATTTTTGCTATTCTCTTTGTATATATATCAACATATACACATATATTTGTGAGATGCTTTTCTGACTTCAGCCATTTGTGTTGCTGGAAATGGCAGTTCATGCTTGTCACTCCAAAACCTGAAAAGCTGAGGCAAGAGTATTGCTGCGAGTTAGAGTCTACTGTGGGTGCTAGTAAGTTTGAGACCAGCTTAGGCTACAAAGTGAGACAGTGTTTTGAAAACACAAAATCATTTTGTGCTGCTCCAAGCCAGTCTGCTGGTTGTCCTTTGTCACCTTAACAAAAGCAAAAGTACTCAGGAGTGTTCTTTTAGTTTCTTGACCATCATAGCTTTCTGAGGGGTGAGAATTTCATCAACAGATTTTTTTTTTCTTTCCTCTCAGAATCAATAGCTGTGTTTTTGCCTGATCATCCAACTGGCTTAAGCATTTATAGAGTGAGGGTGCTGTTTGTCTAGCAGCATAGGTCCACTTTTCATAGTTAAAAAATTATTTGGGGCAGTGATCATATTATGGATTGTATTTTCTGATTTATTTTTATTTGCTCTGCTGTTTTAAAGCCTTACATTTTTATCTTTTACTTGATGTCTTCTTTATTACCCATCTTGAAAGGAAAAATATTCTTTATATTTTCTTTACCAGAAATCATGACCTTTAAAGTCCTACCCCAAACCAGGGGTTCATCTTAATTTCTCCCTTGCAGTGTTTGCAATTCTAAGGACGTTTCAGTGTTTACACACTTCATGTGACGTATTCTTTTGTGTTTTGTCCATAATTTTTTGAAACACTTTGTTTTTCTTTCTTTATTTCCTCAGGATTAAAATGTCAATTTTTAACGCAAGGAAGCATTTTTACTTCCAAAATGTGGACCTTTTATTTCTTTGTACTATACATCCTGGCTCTTCATTCCTATATCTATAATTACATTTGAGATGCTCAGTACTACAGCACCCCAGTATTTAATACATGACAAAGGAGCTTGCAATAGTCTCAAGAGGGATAGGCAATGGCGAACGTGCTTCAACCATAGCTTAACTTTTCTTCAGTGCAAGGACTAGGACACACACTGGAAGACGAAATGTAGAAAATAAACATCAAAAGTAATGAAGTGGCATTATGGGCTCACATGCAATTCTAGTACTTGCGAGGCTGGGGCAGCAGGAAGATCACAGGTGTGAAACCAGCTTAGCCAAGACAGAGATACTCTGTCTCAAAACAAACAAACAAAAGAAAATAGAATAGAGGATATTAAGTAAAATGCCAGCTTACAATAAAGTATAAATAAAAAGAATGCCTATGCAGAAGGGGGCACCTTTGACAGAGTGGTGAACCTGCACTGACTTCCACATTGAAACACTTTTTTTTTTAATATTACATACCTAAATAGAATATATTGTGATTTTTTTTTATTTTTTTTTCATCAATTACACTTTATTCATTCTGCATCCCCCCATAAGCCCCTCCCTCCTCCCCTCCCAATCCCACCCTCCCTCCTCCCTCTGCTTGCATGCCACTCCCCAAGTCCACTAATAGGGGAGGTTCTCCTCTCCTTTCTGATCTTAGTCTGTCAGTTCACATCAAAAGTGGCTGCATTGTCCTCTACTATGGCCTGGTAAGGCTGCTCCCCCCCAGAGGGAGGTGATCAAAGAGCAGGCCAATCAGATTATGTCAGAGGCAGTCCCTCTTCGCATTACTATGTAACCCAATTGGACTCTGAACTGCCCTGGGCTACATCTGTGCAGGGGTTCTGGGTTATCTCCATGAATAGTCCTTGGTTGGAGTATGAGTCTCTGGGAAGTTCCCTGTGTTCAAATTTTCCTGTTCTGTTGCTCTCCTTGTGGAGACCCTGTCCTTTCCAGCTCTTACTATTTCCCAGTTCTTACCTAAAATTCCATTCACTCTGCCCAACAGTTGCCCATCAGGCTCAGCATCTGCTTTGATAGTCTGAAGGGCAGAGGCTTTCAGAGGCCCTCTGTGGTAGGTTCCTAGGTTGTTTCCTGTTTTCTTCTTCTTCTGATGTCCATCCTCTTTGCCTTTCAGGATGGGGATTGGACATTTTAATTAGGGTCCTCTCTCTTGCTTAGTTTCTTTAGATGCACAGGTTTTAGTGGGTTTGTCCTATGTTGTATGTCTATATGAGTGAGTATATTGTGATCTTATTCATCGCTCTTTCTCCTGTTCCTCTCCCATTTCTGCGGGATCCTTTCTTACCAATAATTATCCTTTTTACCTTCATGTTGTGTGACACACAAACACAAAGGCAAATGCAGGTCTTATGACTCAGTCTAGCTGACAATTTAGACTCACTAACAAATATTTAAGATTCATTTTAGGCCTTCTTCTACCTCCTCACCCCCCTTCTCTCTGCACTCTGCTTTCTCCAGTCAGCCCTTGCCTTCTGTGCAGAAGTTACTGGCATACTAGAGGTAGCTCGCTGGGATTTGCATATTTTCTACTTACAAGCAAGTTACGTAATTTGATGTACGGTAGTTGTGTACCTTCTAGCTCAGCTGTGGCAGCTTATTTTTGGTATCTTAATTTCTCAAGCCAGCTCCTTGGGGTAAAAACTACTCAAACTGCGTCTTCGCCCAGAACAGGATCTAGAGGCTGGTGATTTCAGGTCAGTTTCTCTCTGTTGGTTGGTACTACAATCTGTCTTCCAACCAGTCTCTTGTGTTCTGTAATGAAGAAATGTGAGAAAAATATTTACGAAAGATGTTTGTTTTTCCAATTATAGATTTTAACGTTTGTACATTTCCTACATTCTACTTAAGCTATGGAGTTGGGTTTCTGTGTATTTATTTTCTTCCCTTCTTCTTGAATGTAGAGTGATAATGAGAGATTTAGATACCTGTCACTTTTATTTCCTGGGATACCCCACACAATTCATTTTTCAAAAATCTATAACACTGATCTGAAGGACAGAGCCAAACAAACACAGCATTAAATAAATGTTATTTTTTTAAGAACAAAATGCAATAACAAAATAAAATTGTATCATGATCATTCATATTGTTAAGGGAATGCAAAGGGCTTCACATTTAAAAAACCTGTTGTTAGACACCATGTGGTTGACTGGGACTAGAACTCAGGAACTTTGGAAGAACAGCCAGTGCTCTTAATGTCTGAGCCATCTCTCCAACCCCAAAAATTCTGAGTGACCCCAAAAATTCTACCAGGAAGCTCCTACAGCTGATTAACACATTCAGCAAAGTGGCTGGATATAAAATTAACTCAAAAAAATCAGTAGCCCTTCTGTATACAAAAGACAAAAGGGCTGAGAAAGAAATTAGGGAAACAACACCCTTCACAATAGCCACAAAGGACATAAAGTACCTTGGTGTGACTCTAACCAAGCAAGTCAAAGACTTGTATGAAAAAAATTTCCAGTCTCTGAAGAAAGAATTAAAGAAGATATCAGAAGACGGAAAGATCTCCCATACTCTTGGCTTGGCAGGATTAATATAGTAAAAATGGCCATCTTACCAAAAGCAATCTACAGATTCAATGCAATTCCCATCAAATTACCCACACAATTCTTTACCGAACTTGAAAGAAATATTCTCACCTTCATATGTAACATCAAGAAACCCAGAATTGTTAAAACAATTCTCTACAGTGAAAGATCTTCAGGAGGTATCTCCATCCCTGATCTCAAGCTGTACTATAGAGCAACAATACTAAAAACTGCATGGTACTGGCATAGAAACAGACTGGTGGATCAATGGAATAGAATAGAAGACCCTGACATAAATCCACACACTTATGGACACCTGATTTTTGACAAAGATGCCAAAACCATTCAATGGAAAAAAGACAGCATCTTCAACAAATGGTGCTGGTGTAAGTTGATGTCTACATGTAGAAAAATAGAAATAGTTCCATACTTGTCACCCTGCACAAAACTAAAGTCCAAGTGGATCAAAGACTTTAATATAAAACCAAACACACTAAACCGCTTAGAAGAAAAAGTGGGGAAGAGCCTTGAACTCATTGGCACAGGAGACAACTTCCTGAACAGAACACCAACAGTACAGGCTCTAAGAGCAACAATCAATAAATGGGACCTCATGAAACTGAAAAGTTTCTGTAAAGCAAAGTACAATGTCATCAGAACAAAACGACTGCCTACAAAATGGGAAACAATCTTCACCAACCCTTTATCTGACAGAGGACTAATATCCAGTATATATAAAGAAACTAAAGAAGGTAAACAGCAAAAAATCAAGTAATCCAATTAAAAAATGGAGTACAGAGCTAGACAGAGAATTCTCAATAGAGGAATATCGAATGGCAGAGAAGCACTTAAAGAAATGTTCAGCGTCCTTAGTCATAAGGGAAATGCAAATCAAAACGACCCTGAGATTTCACCTTACACCTATCAGAATGGCTAAGATCAAAAACTCAAGTGACAACACACTCTGGAGAGGTTGTGGAGAAAGGAGAACCCTCTTCCATTGCTGGTGAGAATGTAAACTTGTACAACCACTCCGGAAAACAATCTAGCGCTTCCTCAGACAACTAGGAATAGTGCTTCCTCAAGATCCAGCTATATCACTCCTAGGCATATACCCAAAAGATTCTCAAGTACACAATAAAGACATTTGCTCAACCATGCTTGTAGCAGCCTTATTTGTAATAGCCAGAAGGTGGAAACAGCCCAGATGCCCCTCAGTGGAGGAATGGATACAGAAATTGTGGTACATCTACACAATGGGATATTACTCAGCAATAAAAAATAAGGAAATCATGAAATTTGCAGGTAAATGGTGGGATCTGGAAAAGATCATCCTCAGTGAGCTATCCGAGAAGCAGAAAGACACACATATTATATATTCATTCATATAGACATATAATATAGGATAAACCTACTAAAATCTGTACACCTAAAGAAACTAATCAAGAGGGAGGACTCTTGTTAAAATGCTCAATTCCTATCCAGAAAGACAAAGAGGATGGACATCAGAAGAAGGAGAAAAGAGGGAACAAGGCAGAAGCCTGACACAGAAGACCTCTGAAAGGCTCTGCCCTGCAGACTATCAATGTAGATGCTGAGACTTATGGGCAACCTTTGGGCAGAGTGCATGGAATCTTAGGAAAGAAGTGGGAAACAGTAAGATCTGGAGAGGACAGGAACTCCACAAGGAGAGCAACAGAACCAAAAATTCTGAGCACAGGGGTCTTTCCTGAGACTGATACTCCAACCAAGGACTATGCATGGAGATAACCTAAGACCCTTGCACAGATGTAGCCCATGGCAGTTCAGTATCCAAGTGGGTTCCATTGTAGTAGGAACAGGGACTGTCTCTGACATGAACTGATTGGTCTGCTCTTTAATTACCTCCCCCTGAGGGGGAAGCAGCATTACCAGACCACAGAAGAAGACATTGTAGCCACTCCTGATGAGACCTAATTGACTAGGATCAGAAGGAAGGAAAAGAAGACCTCCCCTATCAGTGGACTTGGGGAGGGGCATGCATGCAGAGGGTGGAGGAAGGGAGGGATTGGGACTGGACAAGGGAGGGAACCACAGGGGGATACAAAGTGAATAAAGTGTAATTAATAAAGAATAAAAAAAAGAAAGCTATTAAAATGAATGCTTTTATATTAATAGAGCTTAACTGAAATTTGTAGGGATTGTTCTTCGAGACAGCCTGTTCCAGGCTGTCCTGGACTCACTTTATAGACCAGGTTGGCCTCAGACTCACAGAGATCTGCCTGTCTCTGCCTCCCAGAATGCTGGAGTTACAGATGCACTCCACCACATCTTGCTTTAATAGAAATTCGCATTCTTCATAAATGGAGAAAAGAAAAATAACTTGATATTTGTCACAATTATTCATGTAAAATCATTCAGTTAAATAATGGTCTTTGACATATCATACAATTCCTGCTAATATCTGAATGTTAAGGATAGCATCTTAAATGATGCCTTCATTTAAAGCAATGGTTCTCAACTTCCCTAATGCTGTGAACCTTTAATACAGTTCCTCTCATGCTGTGGTGAGTCCCCAACCATAAAATGATTTTCATTGTTTCTTCATAACTACAAGTTTTGTACTGTTATGAATTGTAACATAAATATTTTTGGAAATGGAGGTTTGTCAAGGGGTTGCGATCCACAGATTGAGAACCATGGCTTTAAAGCCTTACGATAATATATAAAGATCAAGTAGAACTTATACTTGGTATGAAAGAATGATTAGCATTTTCTTGGCTTTACTGAGGCATAACTGAGGAACAAGAATTGTATATTTTTAAGATATACAAATTGTTGCTTTGATATTTATATACATTGTATAATAGTTGTCATGATACAGCCAATTATATCTTTCTTCTCACAAAGTTAGCATATTCTTTTTTGTTTTGTGGGTCACTACCTATCTTTGCTCTTAACGAATCTTATGTCTGTAATACATAATTGTCAGC
Organism: Meriones unguiculatus; assembly: GCF_030254825.1. NCBI lineage: Eukaryota > Metazoa > Chordata > Mammalia > Rodentia > Muridae > Meriones > Meriones unguiculatus. The sequence continues at coordinate 122,922,998 of NC_083369.1, forward strand.
TGTAGTGATAATGTTGAACATTAGATGCCCAGAATTAGTCGTCTAAAATACCAGAAACTTGATTTAACATTGGAAAATGAGTCAAGGTAATTGACCACATTAATACGATAAACCAGAAAAATGTTTTTTCCCTCAATAAACATGAGAAAAACTTTTGTCAAAAGTTGCCATCAACCCTCAAAAATCAAAACTCTCACTAAATTCACAATGGACACTCTGAAAACCCCCGCAGTACCATCATACTTAATTGTGAAAGACTGAAGAGTTGTTTTGCATTTTGTTTATGTGGTAGAAGAACAGAAACAAGGGCCTCTTGATTCCTGCCAAGTGCTGTGCAAATGACCTACACCCTGGGCCCTGCAGGCACTTTCATAAAGATAGTAATCCTCCATTTGTTTCAGACTTTAATTTTTCTAAGAGGTGTATTATACTTTTCTCGGCTTGCACAGCTTTCATTAACTTCATGCATAAGCATTTTGTGCATTTTCATATTACTGTAATTGATAGTATTCTATTCAATAAGTTAAGCACATTGGTTTTGTTTTTAGTGTGAACATATTACTTTGACTCTGGCTATATTCTACCAGTATTTCTACACCATCATTTCCTCTGTAAATTATAATAGGTTTATAAAAGTTTCTTCCTTTTCTACTGCATCAATTTTCTAAACAAAATCAATTTTCCACCTATACCTGGGAGAAATTTCCTTTCTTAATTTTCTTGTCTTCTGATTCCATATATGGAATATATTATAAGAATACATTATAGATATATATTTATACTTATATAAATATGCATAAGTAGGGGGGAAGGACCTGGAGGTGACAGGAGGCCCTCAAGAAGACTAACTGAGCCAACTAACCATGGCCCAGAGGGCCTTGTGGAGACTGAAGCACCAACCAAGGACAATGCATGGACTGGACCTAAGCCCACTACACAAATGAAGCTGATGGGCAGCTAGGGCTTCATGGAGGTCCTCTAGCAAGGGGAGGGGCGGCTTTCTCTGATATGGACTCTATTGCCTGCTTTTTTTTATCACTTCCCCCTGACAGAGCTGCTTCACCAAACCACAGGGGAAGAAGATGTGCTCAGTCCTGGTGCAACTTGATGAGCTGGGGTGAGTTGGTGAGGGAGGGGTTCCTCTGTTTCTCTGATGAATAGGGGAAGGAGAGAGAGGGCACCACCAGGAAGAGAGGAGGAAAGGGACTACAGGTGGAATGTAAAGTGAAAAAAATAAATAAATTTACTAAACTATATATAAGGACATTATATTTATATAATATATAACATTTATATGTAATATATAGATATATAATACGTCTTATATATTTATAAATATATACTTTGTTTAATACATAAGAATATATTATAAGAAATATTCCAAATATTTCTTATGTGTCTTGTGATTTCTTCTAACAAGGCGATGTTACCAACATAGAACAAATGGGAAAGTGTCTCTTCTTGCCTTTTTGGGAAGCATCCGAATGGAATTTTTTTTGTTGTTTTCTACTTTTTATTTTATGTTATTACAGTTGTATGCCAGCTGTACCCACTTCCCCATCCTCTCCCAAACCCACCCTCCCTCCCTCTTCTTCTGCTATGCCCCTCGCCCAGTGCAATGATAGGGGAGGTCTTCCTCCCCTTCCATCTGACCCTACTCTATCAGGTCTCATCAGGACTGGTTTCTTTGTCTTTCTCTGTGGACTGGGAAGGCTGCTTCCCCCTCAGGGGGAGGTGATCAAAAAGCCAGTCTATGAGTTCATTTCAGAGATGGCCCCTGGTCCTATTATTGGGGAAACCTCTTGGATACTGAGCTGCCTTCAGCTACTTCTGTGCAAGGTTTCTAAGTTATCTCCTTAGAACTGGTATCTGTCTCAGAAAAGACCCCTGTGCCCAGATTTTTTGGTTCTGTTGCTCCCTTTGTGAAGATCCTGTTCCCTCCAGGTCTTTCTATTTCCCCCTTCTTTCATAAGATTCCCTGCACTCTGCCCAAAGTTTGGCTATGCATCTCAGCATATTATTTGATACCCTGCTGGGTGAAGTCTTTCAGAGGCTGTCTGTGATAGGTTCTTGTCCTATTCCCTGTTTTCTGCCTCTTCCGATGTCCATCTCATTTGCCTTTCTGAATGAAGATTGAGCATCTTACCCACGGTCCTCCTTCTTTTTCTGGGGGGGGGGGAGTTTATGCATAGTGGATCTCAGTTTGGGTTTATTCTTCTCATTATTGTTTTTATATGTATAATTTTATTTTATTTTTTGTATTAATTACACTTTATTCACTTTGTATCCCCCCATAAGCCCCTCCCTCCTCCCCTCCCGGTCTCACCCTCCCTCCCCCTTCTTCACTCATGCCCCTCCCCAAGTCCACTGATACAGGAGGTCCTCCTCTCCTTCCTTCTGATCTTAGTCTATCAGATCACATCAGGAGTGGCTGCATTGTCATCTTCTGTGAGGTGTACAGATTTTAGTATAATTATCCAATATTATATGTCTAATATCCACTTATGAGTGAATATATACCATGTGTGTCTTTCTGCTTCTGGGATAGCTCACTCAGGATGATCTTTTCTAGATCCCACCATTTGCCTGCAAATTTCATGATTTCTTTGTTTTTAAATGCTGAGTAGTATTCCATTGTGTAAAAGTATCACAATTTCTGTATCCATTCCTCAACTGAGGGGCATCTGGGTTGTTTCCAGCTGCAATTACAAATAAAGCTGCTACGAACATGGTTGAGCAAATATCCTTGTTGTGTACTTGAGCATCTTTTGGATATATGCCTAGGAGTGGTATGGCTGGATCTTGAGGAAGCACTCTTCCGATTTGTCTGAGAAAGCACCAGATTGATTTCCAAAGTTTTTGTACAAGTTTACATTCCCACCAGCAATGGAGTAGGGTTCCCCTTTCTCCACATCCTGTCCAGTATGTGTTGTCACTTGAGTTTTTTATCTTAACCATTCTGATGGAAGTAAGGTGAAATCTCAGGGTCATTTTGATTTGCATTTCCCTGATGACTAAGGATGTTGAGCATTTCTTTAAGTGTTTCTCTGCCACTGAATGGAATTTAAATGTTCTGTTTCTTCACTGTTTGCCAGGATTCATTAGTGAGGATACTGGGCCTGGGGTCATCATTGAGGTGTATTTAAATTGCAAAGTCAAAGGTTATGCAGATTCTAAGACCTTGAGAGAACTTTCCTTGAATATATCTTTGAAGGAATTTATTCACTTTATTACACTTTCACCGTACTGGTATACAATAGAGTTACCCTTGATAACCTCATAGTACCCAGAGTATCCATCCTCATCACTACCATTTCATTAGAAATGGATTTGTTTTTTCTCTGTTTTTTTTTCCATTTTTTTAGAGAGGTTTAACAAGATTTTTGTAAAAAATACCTTTTGTTTTCATTGCATTCCTTTCTGCATTGTTCTTCTGCTCTTTTCTCACTGCTCTTTTTTAAATTTAATTTTATTTATATATTTATTTATTATAGTTTATTCACTTTGTATTCCTGCTGCAGCCCCCTCCCTTGTTTCTTCCCATTCCCACCCTCCCTCCCTCTTCTCCCCCTGTGTTGTTTCCCTAGTCCCCTGATAGGGGAGGACCTCCTCTCCTTCTATCTGACCCTAGCTTATCAGGTCTCATCAAGGCTGGCTGCATCATCTTCCTCTGTGGCCTGGCAAGGCTGAACCCCCGCACCCCCCCCGTGGGGGTGATCAGAGAGCCTGTCACTGAGTTCATGTCAGAGACAGCCCCTGTATCCCTTACTAGGAAGTCCACTTGGAAACTGAGCAGCCAATGAGCTTCCTTTGAACAGGGGTCTAGGTCCTCTGCATGTATGGTCCTTAGTTGGAGTATCGGTCTATGCAGGTCTCCCTGGGCCCAGGTATTTTGGCTGTGCTGTTCTCCTTGTGGATTTCCTGTCCCTTCCAGGTCTTTCAGTCTCCCTCTTCTTACATAAGGATTCCAGCACTCTGTCTCTCAACAGAGGAATGGATACAGAAAGTGTGGTACATTTACCCAATGGAACACTATTCAGCAATTAAAAAAAAGGAAGTCTAAATGATTGGCTAGCCGACGTAGCTCATGCCTTAGTTGTACATAAAGGAATTAATGCTCAACTAAAAGGAAGCTTGATGGTGTTCAATCAGAGGATTGACCTCGTGCAGGAGCAAATTGATACCCTATGGCAAATCGCTCAACTTGGCTGTCAATGAAAACATGCTGGACTTTGAGTCACTAGCATATAACATGAGAATTTTTCCTGTGCTGCAAATCTGTTTAAACAATTGTCGAGCTATATTTTAGGTAATTGGACTGGAGAATTCGATACTACAATGGAGCAGCTGAGAGTGGCCATTGTCACAGTAAATTCTACCAGAGTGGACGCAGGACTAGCCACAGGATTATCATCATGGATTGCTGCAGCCATGAATCATCTGAAGGAATGGGCGGGCATGGGAGTGTTAGCAGGCCTTCTGGTGTTGGTCTCCTTGGTTTGCCTGTGGTATATATGCAATATTAGAGTCTCCCAACAGTGTGATGCAGCCATGATCATTCAGGCCTTTACAGCCATTGAAGCAGGACATTCTCCCCAAGCATGGTTGGATACCATAAAAAGCTAAAATGTTAAGCTCAGGATGCGAGGATAAGCACTGCACTGAGGGTCAGCCGCTTTCGACCCAGAGAAGAGCATGTCTGGTTGCATGCGGGTTGATGCCCCAGGTCCCGCCTCTGAGAAAAAGGTATCGGACGGGTCTGATGCTCTTTGGGTGGATGACACCTAAAGGAACATCAGTACAAAGTCCCAATTTATTTCTATTATCAGAGATCAGACCTCTACTCTTGCCTGATGCGTCTAAAACAAAAAGGGGGAACTGTAGAGAGCTGCGGAATGCTATGCCTTAAAGATGGAGCTGGTTTCCTCCTTCCACCTTCCCGATGGTGAGTGCTCTCTGTCACGAACAATTCCACATTTGGCTAAGGCTGAGGATCTGGCTTGCTTCCATGTATGTGGACCTATCTGCATTGCCCACGTGGCACGCCTGGGTTGGCTACCCAGAGGCTATTTAAGCTGTGGGCTGGCTTTCCCCAGGGTCCGAGGATTGTTCAAGGTTCCTGGATAAACTGCATTGAAAAAAAAAAAAAGGAAGTCATAAAATTTGCAGGCAAATGGTGGGAACTAGAAAAGCTCATCCTGAGTAAGGTAACCCAGAAGCAGAAAGACACAAATCGCATATACTCACTTATAAGTGGATATTAGCCCAATAATATGGGATAAACATACGAAAATCACTCGTCCTAAAGATGCTAGACAACAAGGAGAACCTTAGGGAGGATGCTTAATCTTCATTCAGAAGGACAAACAGGATAGACATCAGAAGTAGGAGAAGACAAGGAACAGGACAGGAGCCTTCTACAGAGGACCTATTAAAGACTCTACCCACTAGGGTATCGAAAGAGATACTGAGGCTTATAGACAAACTTCTCACTGCTTTTTTAAATTGCAATTTTACTAATATTTCCCTCTGCCTGCTTGCCTTGACTTTCATTTGTGGTTTTATTCTGATCCTATTGAGAATATTTGACTTCTGGTTTCTACTTTGGCATTTGTGCTGTTTCAAAACACATTTTTGTCTCAAAATACTTTTTGCTTGTTTGTTTCTTTTTCTTTTTTCCTATTGCTGGATGCTGGAAATGTGCCACTAATGGAATTTCATTGTGTTCAAAGAACATTCTTTGTATAATAAGAATACTCAAACTACTTGAGAGCTATCTGAAGGCCCCAGATATGACTATCTTAGCTGTCATCTGGACACTTGAGTAGAGTATGTGTTCTTGCTATGTTAGACAGGCTGTTCTATAAATATCTGGTGCTAGAGTCTTAAAACTCTTTAGTAATTTAGAAACTCCTTGAGATAGTATGGTACTGAAATTCTTAACCATCATCATAGGTTTCTTCTAAATGTGGGCTGGGTTTTTTTTTTTTTTAACTTTTTAGTAAATGTATTTTGAAGATCTGATGAGTAAATATTTTGAATTCTATGCTCTTCACAGATTAGTTATTTCAATACCACAAAATCATTTTGAACATAATATAAATCTAATTAAAGATTAATAAAACTTTTCAAACTTTCTTTTGATTGGTGTTTAAGTGATATATCATTTTCATTCTTTTATTCTGAAGCAGTTTCTACTTTTAATACTTGAACTTGGGGTAGCTGTCACTGCTAATCAGGTAATCCACAGCTATTCATGCCTAGGCGCCAAGATGAAGTTCAATCCCTTCATAACCTCTGACCGAAGCAAGAAACACAAGTCTCACTTCAATGCACCTTGTCACATCTGGGGGAAAATCATGTCTTCCCCTCTTTCCAAAGAGCTGAGACAGAAGTATAACGTTCGCTCTATGCCCATTCAAAAGGCTGATGAAGTTCAGGTCGTCCAGGGACACTACAAATGCCAGCAGATTGGAAAAGTGGTCCAAATATACAGGATGAAGTTTGTCATCTACACTGAGTGAGTGCAGCGAGAAACAGCCAATGGCATGACCATCCACATGGACATCCACACCAGCAAAGTGGTTATCACCTGGCTAAAGCTGGACAAAGACCACAAGAAGATCCTGGAGAGGAAAGCCAAGTCTCAGCAAGTTGGAAAGGAGAAAGGCAAATACAAGGAAGAAACAGCTGAGAAGATGGAGGAGTAGAAGTGCCTCACACACAACTTCCATTAAAGACTGTTTCCATAGATAGACAGACAGACAGACAAATAGATAGATACTTGAAGCTGGATTTGCTACTTTATCAAACATGACAATCCTATATTTTACCTAGGGTATTTATATCTTTAATTTTTTTTTCAAGTTTATTTTTATCTTTTTTTTTTTTTCAATGCAGTTTATTCAGGAACCTTGAACAATCCTCGGACCCTGGGGAAAGCCAGCCCACAGCTTAAATAGCCTCTGGGTAGCCAACCCAGGCGTGCCACGTGGGCAATGCAGATAGGTCCACATACATGGAAGCAAGCCAGATCCTCAGCCTTAGCCAAATGTGGAATTGTTCGTGACAGAGAGCACTCACCATCGGGAAGGTGGAAGGAGGAAACCAGCTCCATCTTTAAGGCATAGCATTCCGCAGCTCTCTACAGTTCCCCCTTTTTGTTTTAGACGCATCAGGCAAGAGTAGAGGTCTGATCTCTGATATTAGAAATAAATTGGGACTTTGTACCGATGTTCCTTTAGGTGTCATCCACCCAAAGAGCATCAGACCCGTCCGATACCTTTTTCTCAGAGGCGGGACCTGGGGCATCAACCCGCATGCAATCAGACATGCTCTTCTCTGGGTCGAAAGCTGCTGACCCTGAGTGCAGTGCTTATCCTCGCATCCTGAGCGTATCATTTTAGCTTTTTATGGTATCCAACCATGCTTGGGGAGAATGTCCTGCTTCAATGGCTGTAAAGGCCTGAATGATCATGGCTGCATCACACTGTTGTGAGACTCTAATCTTGCATATATACCACAGCTGGACTTTGTGTCACTAGCATACAACATGAGAATTTTTCCTGTGCTGCAAATCTGTCTAAACAATTGTCGAGCTATATTTTAGGTAATTGGACTGGAGAATTCGATACTACGATGGAGCAGCTGAGAGTGGCCATTGTCACAGTAAATTCTACCAGAGTGGACGCAGGACTAGCCACAGGATTATCAACATGGATTGCTGCAGCCATGAATCATCTGAAGGAATGGGCGGGCATGGGAGCGGTAGCAGGCCTTCTGGTGTTGGTCTCCTTGGTTTGCCTGTGGTATATCTAATTTTTTAACAGTATCTTTTATTCTTTTAAAATATCCTAGAACCCCTGCACAGATGTAGCCCATGGCAGTTCCGTGTCCAAGTGGGTTCCATAGTAATGGGAACAGGGACTGTCTCTGACATGAACTGATTGGCCTGCTCTTTGATCACCTCCCCCTGAGGGGGGAGCAGCATCACCAGGCCACAGAAGAAGGCAATGCAGTGAGTCCTGATGAGACCTGATAGACTGGGATCAGAAGAAAGGGAAGGAGGATCTCCCTTTTCAGTGGGCTGGGGGAGAGGTATGAGTGGGGCAGACACCCTCTTCTGCCCTCCACAGGAAAGCATGTGACACACAAATATATAGGGAAAACACTCATATACATACAATAAATATTCATAAAATTTTAAAGCAATTCTATCTCACTCCGCCCAGGAAGACCATCATCAAGAATACCTGGCATGCACGGGAGACTGTTTTACCTTGTGGGTGGGAGTATAAATTAGCACAGTCATTCTACGAGTCTGCTTGGGGAGTTCTCCAAAAGCTAGAAATAGATTTACCACAGGACTCATATTTGATGTTCTCTCTCCTGTTGGATCTATTTCCATCTTCTATATTTTTATTTTCTATTAATGTGCTTGGTTTTTGTTTTTATACTTTTTATGCTGATTTCTCTTGAGTTGAAGAATCTGTGAATGATTGCATTTTAACTCTGTGAATTAATTCATTCATATCTGTTATATGCTGCTTTGTTATTTTACTAGTTCCTTTAAGGGTAATCACATATAACTTTATCTTCACCAAAGATACTTTCAAGCATTGTTTCAAACGTGTTCAAAATTGAACATGTTCTGGGCATAGTGGTGCATACCTTTAATCCCAGCACTCAGATGGCAGAGGGATGAGGATTTCTGTGAATTCAATACCAGCCCAGTCTACACAGTGTTCCATAACAGCCATTACTACATAGACAGACCTGTCTCCAAAAAAATATGAACATATGAAATGTCTGGTGTGAGTTGAGGCCCTTACACATCCATATATCTTATCCCAGATTTCATAATGCTAATGTCAGATATGTTATTGCTTTTTATTATTTATTATTTTTATTGAAAATTGAGTCTTCTCTCATATAATACATATGGACCACAGTTTCCCCTGCCTCCACTCCTCTCAGCTACTCCTTCCTGTTCCCCAGATCCAGCCCCCCTCTGTTTCCTCTTCAGAAAACAGCAGTCCTCCAAAAGATGATAGCCAAACAGGTCAAAACAAGAGACAATAAGACAAGGTGAAATCCCTCATAATGAGGCTGGACAAGGCCACTCAGTCAGAGGAAAACAGTCTCAAGAGCAGGCAAATATCAGGACACACCCACTCCCACTGTTATGAACCCCACAAAACACGAAGCTAAACAACCAGAACATATACACAGAGGACCTGGTGCAGCCCCATGCAGGCCCTGTACTTTCTGCTTCAATCTCTGTGAGCCCATGTGAGCCCTGCTTAGATGATTTGGTGGGCCATGCTCTCCTGGTGTCCTCCATCCCCTCTGACTCCTACAGTCTTCCCTGTCTTCCATGGGGTTCGGAGGGTCCCAATGGAGACCTCCAATTTAGAGACTCATCATAATGTCTGGCTATGCGTCTCTGCACTTGCTCGCATCTGCTGCTGGAGGAAGCCTCTCCGATATTGACTGTTACAAGTACCTATCTCTGTGTATAACAGAATATTATTAGGAATCATTTCATTGATTTGTTATTGTTGTTGTTTGTTAGTTTTTTAGACCAGTCTTATTTGGTTCTACCCTAGGTTTCTGGGATATCCAGGCTCTGGTTCCTGGCCATCCAAGCTATGTAGGACATGAGCTCCCTCTTGTGGCATAGACTTCAGGTTAAAGCAAACATTGGCTGGCTACTTGCACAAGTTTTGTGCCAACCATTGTTGCTACACATCTTGCAGGTAGGACAGATTGTAGGTGGAGGGTTTCTGGCTGGATTGGTGTCCAGGTTTCTCTTTCTGAAGCCTATAGAGAACCTTCTTGTGCCAACAAGACTAGAACGTAGAAGTGAAAGGTCTATGACACCACCAGCACAACCTCTCTATGTTCAATGATCTGTGTAGATGTTATCCTCGGCTCTAGCTGTCAGTTTTCAGAGGACCGTCTATCCTAGCATCAACCTGGGTTGTTTAAGTAATCTTCATAAGGCCTCCTCAGCCAATAACTCAAGGGAATGTAACCCAGTCCCACCACTGGAAGCCTTGCCTGGCTGCAAAGTATGGCCAATTCATACTCCGTATCTTCCTTTATTAGGAGTACTAGATCACCCTCAAAGACTCCAGGAAGTTTCCACTGTACTAGGTTTCCGCATCACCTCACTATGCTCCCCAATCCCAGCTGCCCCCCCAATGTTGCTTGATCCTTCCTGCTCCCATCCTCATCCACCCCCAGTCCACCCCCAAAATTTAATCTATTTCCCCTTGCCAAAGAGATTATGTGTCCCGTCCCCCCCCAGAGCCCTCCTGTTTGCCTAAACTTTCTGGGTCTGTGGATTGTGGCTTGATTATCATTTACTAAATAGGCATTATCCACTGCTAAGTGAATATTTAGTGCCATATTTGTATTTCTGAGTTGGGGTTACCTCACCCAGGATGATTTTTTTAGTTGCATCCATTTGCCTGCAAATTTCATGATGTTATTTAATTGTAACAGCTGAGTAATGCTCCATTGTGTAAATGTACCACATTTTCTCTATCCATTCTTCAGTTGAGGGGCTTCTGGATTGTTACCAGTTTTTCGCTATTATGAAGTTCCAAAGAACATAGTTGAGTAAATGTCTTTGAGGTAGGATGCAACATCCTTTGGGTTCCCAAGAGTGGTAGAGCTGGGTCTTGAGGCTGACCAATTCTCAACTTTCTGAGAAACTGCCATATTGATTTCCATAGTGGCTGTACAAGTTTGCCTTCCCATCAGCAATGGAGGAGTGTTACACTTGGACTTGAGTTTGTGCAGGGTGGTAAATTGAATCTATTTGCATTCTTCTAAATGGCAACATCCAATTTAACAAGCAACCATTTGCTGAAAGTGCTTTCTTTTTTCTATTGTGCATTTCTGGCTTCTTTTCCAAAAATCAGGTGTGCATAAATGTGTGGGTTCATTTCTGGGTCTTAAATTGGATTCTATTGATCAACCTGTCTTTATGCTAATACTATGAGTTTTTATTACTATAACTCTGTACTACAACTTGAAATCAGGGATGGTGAAACCTCCAGAAGTTGTTATTTGTTTTATTGTCCAGGATTCTTTTAACTCTCTTGGGTTTTTTGTTTTTCCATATGACGTTAAGAATTGTCCTCTTGGAACTCCACAAGGAGAGCAACAGAACCAAAAAATCTGAGCACAGGGGTCTTTCCTGAGATTGCTATTCCAACCAAGGACTATGCATGGAGATAACCTAAGACCCCTGCACAGATGTAGCCCGTGGCAGTTCAGTATCCAAGTGGGTTCCATTGTAATAGGAACAGGGACTATCTCTGACATGAACTGATTAGTCTGCTCTTTAATTACCTCCCCTTGAGGGGGAAGCAGCATTACCAGGCCACAGAAGAAAAGGTAGCCACTCCTGATGAGACCTAATTGACTAGGAACAGAAGGAAGGAAAAGAAGTCCTCCCCTATCAGTGGACTTGGGTAGGGGCATGCATGCAGAGGGTGGAGGAAGGGAGGGATTGGGATGGGAGGAGGGAGAGAACCATGGGGGGGATACAATGTAAATAAAGTGCAATTAATAAGGAAAAAAAAGAAAAAAAAAGAATTGTCTTCTCAAGATCAACAAAGAGAATTACAGACCAACTTCCCACATAAATGCAGAAATATTATATAAAATGCTTACAAAGCGAATGCAAAAAGGATATCAAAAAGATCATCCACCATGAGCAAGTACACTTCATCTCAGAGATGCAGGTATGGTTTAATATATGGAAATCAGTCAATGTAATTCATCATATGAATAAGAAAAATCTGCATGATCATCTCATTAGATGTCAAAAAAAAAAGAAAGAAAAAGAACCATTAACAAAATCCAACATCTTTTCATAATAAAAGTCTTAGAGAGATTAGAGATTACAAGGGAGAAACCTAAACATAATAAAGAAAGTTTACAGCAAGCCCATAGCCAAAATCAGTTTAAATGGAGAGAAACTCAAAGCAATTCCACTAAAATCAGAGACAAGACAAAACTCTCCACTCTCTCTATATCTATTCAATATAGTACTGAGAGTCTTAGCTAGAGCAATAAGACAAGTGAAGGGGATAGAGGAGACACAAATAGGAAAGGAAGAAATCAATGTTATGATAAAATACATAAGTGACCCTAAAAAATTCCTCTAGAGAACTCTTACAGCTGAAAAACACTTTTAGCAAAGTGGCTGAATACAAGATTAGCTCACAAAACTCAGTAGTCCTCCTATATACAAATGACAAATGGACTGACAAAGAAATCAGAGAAACAACACCTTTCTCAATAGCCTCAAATAATAGTAAATATCTTGGGGTAACTCTAACTAAGCAAGTGAAAGACTTGTAGGACACAAGCTTTTTGAAGAAAGAAACTGGAGAAGGTATCAGAAGATCGAAAGATCTCTCGTGGTCGTGGACCAATGGAATTAACAGTAAAAATGGCCACTCTATGCGCCTAGTTCTGCACCAACTTAATGTGACAGGGCAGGTGGTTTTTCCATAGGGGACCTCCACCTTCTTCTGAGGAGGAGAAGGGTGAATAGAGGGGAGTGATGTGTGACGGAGGCTAAGAGGAGAGGAGGGGGCTGCAATCGGTATGTAAAGTGAATAAATATTTTTTTTTAAAAAGAAACACGGTCACACACAAATGGCCATCCTACCAAAAGCAATCTACAGATCCAATGCAATCCCTATCAAAATTCTAACACAATTCTTTACAGACTTTAAAAAGTTAATTCTCAACTTCATACAGACATGTTGCTTCTACCTATGACATAGACTCAGTAACATATACATACCTTTAGGCAACTATTTTAAGGAGTAAATAGGCAACAGGAAAACCTAAGGCAGCTAAACCACATGTTTAATTTAGTTTGGGAGCTATCTGTCTTTTTCTGTGGATCTGTTTCCCTCTAGATCCATTTGTCTGCCCCCTGCAACACTTCCATAGGTAGACAGATATGCTCCCCTTTGCCAGGTAGATCTTGCTGTTATGTCCACTTGTTTGGCATGTCTCCACTGAGAGACCCATTACCATCCTTATCTTTATTGCTCTGGGCTTATCATATTATTTTCTCAACCAAGCACCTTTATTGTTTAAATTTTAAACAATTTATTATTATTATTTAAATTATATAAAATGTTCCACTTTGTATCCCAGTTGTAGCCCCTTCCCTCATCTCCTCCTAATCCCATCCTCCTTTCTCTTCCCTACCTATGTCCCTCTCATAGTCCACTGATAAGGGAGGTCCTCCTCCCCTACTATCTGATCCTAGCCTATCAGGTTTAATCAGGACTGTCTGGATCTTTCTCATGGCCCAGAAAAACCACCTTACTGGGGGAGGTGATCAAAGAGCAGGTAATCAAGTTCATTTCATAGACAGTCCCTGTTCCTCTTACTAGGGAACCACCACTTGGAGACTGAGCTACCTATGAACTACATCTGAGCAGGGGTTCTAGGTTATATCCATACATGGTCCTTGGTTGGAGCATCAGTCTTTGCAGGACCCCCTAGACCCTGCTATTTTGGCTTTGTTTTATTTTTCTATCTAGCTATGTTCTTTAGTCAGGTTTCCTTCTTGTCCCTTGTGCTTGAAGTTTGTGGCACTTGAATCTGTGAGTTTGTAATTTTGATAAGATATGGATTTTAAAAGACATTTTTATTCAAATATTGCCACTTGAAGGGGATGCTAAATGCCCTTGTCTCATGGTCACTGGCATTTTAATTGTTGATATTGTTCTCCCTGTATGTTTCATTTTGATACTTTTTACTGCTGGGTCTTCAGGTTCATGATTCCTTTGTCATGTCTGAACTTACCCAGTATCTTTTTTTGTCTTTCATATTATAATTTTCATCACCATTCCAATAAGTTTATTTAGGTTGATTTTATATCTTCCATGTCTCTACCTTTTTGAAAATATTTATAGTTAGTAGTTTTAATTTCCCCTTTCCTCTAAAAGAGCCATTTCTACTTTTTTTCTAAAGCAGCTGTGCTTGAGTCACATCAGGGTCAGTTGATTTCCCTTCATTCTGGGATATATTTCGACTGCATCTTTGAATGTGTGAAAAGTTTTCATTGGACGCCAGATGGTGTGACTTTTATCTTATTGGACATGGGCTATTTTTATACTTGACCGCTTCTCATTCTTTACTGTGATGCCCTCTAGGAAGAGATCAATGGATTTTTGGGTGACACCAGAACCACATTGAGTGTATAAGAGTGATTATGCTCCACTCCTGAAACAGGAGTATTTGGGGTGTTCTACCGGACATACCTGCCCCTTTAGTAGGTGCTACTCTCTGTCTCCTTAGTGTACTTGGGTTGCTGGTAGGGTTTGAAAGTTCAGTGTCTCCCACTGGCTCTTTTGCTTGAATACTTAGTCCCCAGCAGGTGGCACTGTTATTGGACGTTGTGGAGGCAAGGCAAGTAGATCTTAAGGACATGGTCCACTGAAGGTGATGCTTACCCCTGATTCGGATCTGTATGCTTTGCATCTTATTCCACTGCCATATGAGGAGCCTCTTTTACTCACTGTGGCCACTCTTAACAACACCGTGCCTGTCCATCATGATGGGCCTGTCCATCATGATGGTACTCTGTGGCTATACTTCTCCTGGAGACACACGACAGACCAAAGTGTGGGTAAGAAGTTATTTAATCAAGAGTCCAGAATGATGAATTTGAGATAAATATTCGTAATATCATGCCTTACAGTCACATTTTCTTGGGAGGGATTTTTATTTTGTGAAACATTTGTGAATTAGGGAGTAGATGCTTTTATTTTAAAGATAAATGATTTGTATATTGCTTGTTACAAATAAAGGTGGCTTTAAACAGAAAAAAAAGTTATTTACATGAACATGGATGATTCAAAAGCAGCTCCATCACAGAAAATCTCACTCCATTATGATGACTCTAGAAACCTGCATCTCTGGAGGTGGTGGTTGACTCGAAAGAATTATTGTTTTCTAGGCCCAACAGGGCTGAAGCACATATGAACTACAGAAATAGAGACTGCATGCATAAGATCTGAATGAGCTCAAGCCAGATAAAATCCCAGCATGAAGGAAGAGAAGTGGACACAAAGGTTAATACCTAGCCAAGTAGCTCCCTCTGATTGGAGAGGGAGAACCACTTTTCTCAGTGGAGTGACATTGAGTATATCAAACACACCCAGAAAAGGCCCCATATTTGGTGACTGGGCAAATTAAATAGGAATCCGTGTTGGATTTTTTTTCTTATTTTTACTTATAAATGTACTATTTTTGTTTGAAACGAGAAAAAGAACATGACGTTGAGTTGAGGGAGAATCTGGGAGTAGTTGGGGAGGAGAAAATATGATCAAAATATATGAAAATATTTTAAAAGAAAAATATTAAAAGTAAAATGTTCATGTTGAGGCAGGGCGGGGAGACAGCTGTTGCACAGTAGCTGAATCTAAATGGTGGCTCACGACTGCCTGGTATCCTAGCTCCAAGGGATCCAACACCCTTTTATGACCTCCATGGACACATGCACAGACACACATGCAGGTAAAACACCCAGGCACATGGAATTAAAATAAATAAAAACTTTAAAAATCATAAGAGCTGTCTGTTGGACTGGATAGTGCTCTCAGGGATTACAAGTGTCCACTGCTCTTGCAGATGCCCCGAGTACAGACTGCACTGCCTACTGACAGCCGTCTATAACACTGAGGCCAGCCTGGCCTATTTAGCCTTGGTAAAGAGCAAGACACAGAGCACAGACACAGACACACACACAAACACACACACACACGCATGCACGCATGCACGCACCTCTCTTCACTTAGTCTGTACATTTATATACTTACTTCACCATTACAGTGACCCCATGCTATAAGTATTGTTGTTATCCCCATCATACACAAGAAGAGACCAAGCAAAGCCCAGAGAGGCTGAGTAACTAACTCTCAAGTCACACGGCAACTAAGATGCCACCCATGACTTCAGCCATGCCTCCAGTAATCCAGGTCATTGTGAGATCACTGGGCCCCCAGTCCGTTACCATATGGAGGAGGCAGTAAATACAGGAAAATGAGGACTATCCACAGATGGCAAATTCATGGCTCCTTCGCCTAGGGGATAGCAATTACTGACTCTCCACTCTGTGATTTAGAAGGGAATCAGAAAGTGAAGGCAGGAGAACCCAGGTGGGTCAGATACTGGTTTACAGACTTCATTAACTGAGAGGAGTGTATGAAAAAGGGATGACCGCAAGGCATGGGGCCACTACTTTGCCTGCAGCCCTAATTTCAAGCAGTGGACAAAGACAAAAGTCTACCTATGTATGGAAAGGTTGGCCCAGCCTGGGAAGAACAGTTACAACCTGCCAGGATCTGTCGGCATCTAGTGGTCGAAGATATGTATGACACCTAACAAGAAAGGCGTTCTTGTGGCCCAGCAGTGGGGATAATCAGGACCCTAGATTCTTCTTGTCTGGGAGTTTATCTGTGTCCAGAGGGAAAATACGGCCAGGGATGTGAAAACAAGATCCAGAGTCACAGCGAGAAGCTGCTCTGCTGTGCTTCCTGGCAACTGTGGTCAGGTTATCCACAACGAATGCACACAATGTGATGTCACAAAGCTCCAGAAAATCAGAGCTGGAGAGCCATGAGTTTTTGTCCCGAGAAGAGTCCGGTCATCCACCAGTGTCTTCAGCAGCCATGGCCATGTGGAGATAGAACCCACTGGCAAGGCCTTAGGCCTGTGCTCTCAGCTCTGGACATCTTTTCTGGTTCTGGATGGACACCCCCGGGATTCAGAGGGCCTGACAGGCCCAGCTATGTTAGGATCATCTTTTTCACTTGGCCCGAAGGGACTGGCTGCACACTGCATAGATTTTTCCTCTGTTCAGCAGCCCCAGGGCCCCTTCTCTGGCCCAACTGCTCCTCATTCTCACCCTTCAGGTTTAAGGTCTGAGGACTCTGCCTCCTCCCCATCCTGAAGCCCCCATTCCTGCAGTCTCTCAGGTGTCTTTCCCCATCACCCCTAACATACATGAGGCTGTAGAGTGTGCCTCAGCCAGACCAACTCATTGTGTCCCGGAGACCCAGGTAGGCTGTGTTGACCCTTTCTGCATTAGGGGCTTTATTGTGGGTCAGGCCTGGAAACACTAAAGGCACACACAGTTGACTGACACATGCTGGGGGGCATGAGCAGGAAGAAACTTCCTGATAGCTAGAGTCACCGTGGATGGTAGAGTTGCATCATCTCTTTTGACTCAGCATGATGCTTGGAAACCTTTGTTGGCTGTTCCTGACTGCTTTCTTCTCTGAGGGTTGTTTCACTGTCCCCCGAGGAGCTGAGGGTTGACCATTATCTGAGCCAGCTATCAGAGTGTGAGTTTGACACCTCCCTGTCTTCATTGTGCTGTAGTGATCTTTAGAAAAGGACTCAGAAAGACCTAGCATTTGGAATGTGATGGCAATGGCCAATGAAACTGTTAGGCATAAGGTGAGCTCTGGGAGAGGCCATAGAACAATGGATAGGCAGCTTAAGGTCCCTTAATTGCAAAAAAGTGGTGTTCAGGTTATAAAGTTAATGGCAGTGGTAGACTCTAGATGGGCCAGCTTGGGACCTTCAGAACAGGATGTGACTGACAATAGGGGATGGTGAACCATATTAGCTAGAATTATCAATGGCAGGCTCTTTGACCTCTCCCCCTCCCCACAAATGAGGACTTTGCAGCCAGTCCTGAAGACACCTGATAAATCAGGATGAAAGGGGAGGAGGTCCTCCCCTATCAGTGGACTTGGAAAGGGGAAGGGAGGAGATGAGGGAGGGAGGGTGGGATTGGGAGGGAATGAGGGAGGGGATTACAGCAGAGATACAAAGTTAACAAACTGTAACTAATACTAAAAAATTAAAAATTAAAAAAAAAAAAACCTCAAGACTTCCTTTGTAGGGTAGCATCATGCACAGGGTGATCTTGCCTTTTCCCCTAGTAAATTTTCAGTTTCAGCTTTGTCTTTTGTTTCTATCTTCCTTTTTCCTTCCTTCCCTTCCCTTCCCTTCCCTTCTCTTTCTTTCTTTCTTTCTTTCTTTCTTTCTTTCTTTCTTTCTTTCTTTCTTTCTTTCTTTCTTTCTTTTTCTTTCTTGGCCGCATTTCTCTGTGTAGACTTGGGCTGTGTTGGAACTCTCTTTCTATACGAGACTGGTCTCAAGCTCAAAGAACCATCTGCCTCTTCTTCAAGAGTGCCACGATCAAAGGCAAGCACCACCATGGCTGGTATACTGCAGCCTCTTCTTAAACCCCTATACATATTCTTGCATCTTACACATCTAATTAGAGAAGACTGAATTCTGGGTAATCTTGGTTTCTGAGAAAAGCACACCGCTTTCCTAGAAGTGCACATTACATCCTGGGGGAAGCAAAAATTAGGAATGGCCAGAAAAAAAGAAAAGTAGGCCCTATGCCTGCTAGGGCCTCTTCTTCTTGCCTTGGCCAGCGTTGTTCTTTGCTTCTTCTCTTACTCTGACTATGCTCTTGACTAGCTGATCTACTAATGTGTCCTGTCTGAATTTTCCTTTTCAAGAGCAAAAGAAAATTAAGAAAGAGAAAAATGAACAAACAAATAAGCAAACTGCTGCTAAGGTCAAGACCAGGGAAAATAGAGGCCCTCTTCCTCTTCATAACAAATCCAGTGAGGTAAATGGAAGTAGGAAACACAAGTTCACTATGTTCACTAGTCTCACCTGATTTCTTTACATTGATTCCTGGACTTCCTCTCAGGCTAATAAAATTAGCCTTTGGACATAAGGTCCAGAACACACTCTCTCTCTGTCTCTGTCTCCGCCTCTGTCTGTCTGTCTCTTTATCTCTCTGTCTCTCTCTTTCTCTCTGTCTCGTCTCTCTCTCTCTCTCTCTCTCTCTCTCTGTGTGTGTGTGTGTGTGTGTGTGTGTGTGTGTGTGTGTGTGTGTGTTTGTAGTTAATCTCCTTGTATGATTTCAATGTGTGTCCAGGAATGAGAACCAGGTGATCAGATGGATGTGTGTGCAGATGCATGACTTTGGGTTTGTTTTCTCAGATGCTGTCTACTTTTTTTCTGAGGCTGAGTCTCTCACTGGCTGGAAATTCACAAACTGTAGCAAGCTGTCTGGACCATGAACCCGTGTCTCCCCCTCTTTTCTGCTGGGATTCCAAGTGCGGGATTCAAAAGATGGTCTTTTTTATATAGGTTCTAGGGCTTAAACTGAGGTCCTCATGCTTGGAAATCATGCATCTTGCTGACTGAGCTATCTTCCTAGACCATCAGATGAAATGTTTAATTGCAGTACAAGAAATGTACTGAGAAATGTGTTTCAAAGTGTGTGTACTCTAAAACCATTAACTTAGACCCTGAGTGCTAGTTCATGAATGTTTCCTGAAGAGACATAAACAAACATCAAATAGGGCTCCAGCACACCAAGGTATTATTCCACCAAAGGCCAACTTATGAGACAATGAGCTTTTAAGTTACAGCAAACAGACAAGGGATTGCTTTACAGTGACCTCAAAGTGGCAACACCACCAAGAAGTCTCACTGCACCACAGATGATGGATAGCTTCCCTAGAGCTGCACAGATGGACGTGCCTGCCCTGCCCCCACCAGTCGACCGTCCACACTCTGTATACTCTAGAGTCTCCAGAGAGTACCCACTACATTCAGCTGGGACAGAAGTACACACAGCTGGGAAGGAGGTGCAGCCAGGAAAGTCTGGATTCTCTAATGGCAGCTCTCCTCCCACACACCCACACACCCTTCTATAAAGAAACAGCAGCAGGCAAATAGGTGGTAGGAGTGTATGAGGAAGCAGGCTGAGTGAGCCATGGAGAGCACACGCCAATAAGTAGCATTCCTCCATGGCCTCTGCTTTGTTTCCTGCTTCTGGTTCCCTACCTTGAGTTCTCTTCATGGTGGACTACAGCTGTAAGCTGAAATTAACCCTTTTCTCTCAAGCTGTTTTGCTTATAATGTTTTCAATTGAAACCAAATGAAGACAACATATTTCCAAGTAGGCAATACACCAGACAGCCATAAACCTCATGAATGATCCATCCATAATCTTCAGAATACACTTAATCCTGTACTCAGAGGCCCCAACCATTGTAAGGCCAATTGTTTCTAAGAAAGCTTTTAATTTTAGAGATTTATATTTACAGAAAAGTAGCAAAGATAGTACAGACTATTCCCAAATGCCCTGCACCTGGTTGAATCTATTGTTATTACTGTCATGAAGTGGATGTGTTACAACTGATGAGCCAATCAATGCATTTCCAATTACTAAGTTCCATGCTTTATTCAGATTTCTTTACATTTTACTTGTCAAGATTTCCAAAATCTCATTCAGGAGCCTATATCAAACATCAGTGATTCCCATTGCTTTCCTGTAAAACCATGTCATGATGTGGTTATATTGTGTTTGGGGATCATTTACTATACTTCTGAGGTAACATGAAATGTTAGTGTGTTCCATCCTGTGCTTATCTCAATGAAATCAACTTCAGGAAGAGCATGTACACATTAGACCACAGTGAAGCTTCTAGAAAATGTTCTTTTTGGAAGTACAAGCCTCCTGGGTCCTTGTAACAGAAAACATCAAGCTCTTTACATTATATATTCTTCAATTTATAAAAGCTCCCTCTAAAAATGAAGTCTCACAGACATGGTGGCTCTCCTAGTTTACATGTCAGCATAGCACATTGTCAACTGAGAGGAAAGCCTACATTGAGAAATTGCCTACATCAGATATTCAGACAGACATCAGATTAGGAGCTTGGCCCTTGGGCACATCTGTGGGTTATTGCCTTGATTGTTGATTCCTATAGAAGGGCCCTGTCCACTGTGTGCAAAACAATTCCTAGGCAGATGGTCCTGGGTTACATAAAAATACTAGCTACCCTTGAGTCTATGTGCAAGGAAGGAAGGACCAAGCAGCACTATTCATGGTTCCTTTCTCCATGTTCCTAGGTGAGTTCCCATCTTGACTTCCCCTAGCGATGAACTGTGAATTGAATGTATAAGCCAAATAAACACTTTCTTCTCCAAGTTGCTTTTGTTCAGAGTCTTTATAACAGCAACAGAATGAAATCGCAACAGTGGCAGACACTTTTGGCAAGCATGGGCAAGGGGGTGCAAGCTCCAAACTAGCCTGGGATACATAGTGAGGCACTGAATCTAACACTAAAACCAAAACAATGTTGATAATCATAGAGTAAAAATGTAAATCTACTCTTAGGAATAAAGGTAACTGACCAGACTTACTCTGTTGTGTCATGGTATGCCAGTGCCTCTCATTGATCTTCATATTCTCCTCTTAAATTAATCAAAGTCCTTCTCTAGCTCTAGTACTTTCTCTAATACTGGTACGTGTATGTGAGGAAATCATGTACTGTGACTTCCTTTAAAAGGGACCATGGCATTGATTTTTGTTTTTTGTTTTTTTTTCTGTAGAATGAAAGAGGAGTAAAGTCTCATTTGTATATATGGATAGCCTGTAATCCCAAGACCGCATGTTGAAAAGAGAGTCCTTTCCCTCCATACACTTGAGATGCTAGCATGTGATGTGTGGCAAGCCGTGGCTATTAGGCTATTAAGTTGCCGAGCCTAAAAGATGGCGCCTGCCGGATGTACTGACTGCTGATAAACGAGTCCATATTTGGTCAAGGCGAGCATGGCACTGGCCCATTGGCTGCCTGCTGCAGGTCTGATGAGTGAGTGTGGTTGGCTGTGATTGGCTGATGCGGTTGCCTATATAATTGGGAAGGGCCCGGGGTATGGGGGGAGAAGAAGCTTACAAAGGCCTGAATAAACTGCTTGAGGAAGAGCTGGTGGTTGCGTCTTCCTTGCTGGTCGAGGCGGTCATGACGAGTGGTGGCCCGTACGGGGAACCTCCGCTATCTCCCCCACCACAATGGCTCAGAACCTCAAGTAGTCAGGGAACGTCGACGGGGTAAGTCTACAAAGGGCTTACAACCCCAGGAAACTGGGGAAGGTCCTCAGTACATAGAGGCTATTTAAGGTTGCCAGGAAGTAGGCACTAGCGGAGCCAAATCTGGCTCAAAAGTGAAACCATGGGTGAGTCCCAGTCGCACTCAATTTTTTTGGGTATTAACGAGCTGCTTCATTCTAAGAATTTAAAGATTAAGAAAAACACCTTAGAAAGATTTCTAAAGGAGTGCAATACCGTTGCACTGTGATTCGCAGTCTCCAGGAATCTTACGGTCTCTTCGTGGGAGAAACTAGGAGAAGATTTAGACTTTGCTTTTGAACAGGGAACCCTTAAAGGTGGCGTAAGACCTATCTGGAAACTGGTGAGGGGCTGTCTTGAAGAGAAAATGGACAGGCCGCTTTAGAGATGTTATATCCCAGTCTCACAGAATTGGATGACTCGAAGTCTACAGACTCAGAGGAAGAACTGCAGGCTCTCATAGAGCAAATGGAGAGAACAAAGTTATGAAAGAGGGAGAAAAAGAAGGAGAAGGGAAATCCCGAGAGGGAGGAGTGTTGCGAGCCTCCTTCTTGTCAAGTAGTGCCGTCCGCACCCCCTCCTTATGCAGAAGGAAAGAATGGCAGCTCGGGGCGCTCCTTTTGTCCAGGAACCTGGAGGGCAGTAAGGACAGAATTAAGGTTGGCTTTCCCAGTGTTTCAAGACCCACAAGGAAATAGATATGAAGAACCTCTAGACTTTAAGGTGATCAAGTCCTTAGCTGAATCCGTAAGAGCTTATGGCATAACAGCCTCCTTTACATTAGCACAGGTGGAAAGTTTAAACAGGTTCTGCCTGACTCCTAGTGATTGGGGCGGATTAGCTCGAGTTTGCCTCAGCCCAGGCCAGTACTTAGATTGGAGAGCTTTTCTAATTGAGTACGCCACTGAACAAGCTGCAGCTAATCAAGCGGCAGGGAATCTGGCATGGGATAGAGATATGCTGCTCGGGCAAGGTCGTTTTGCCAATCAGCAGACAGGATACCCAATACAAGTTTATGAACAAATCAATAAGACTGAGATAAAGGCATGGAAATCCCTGCCTAATAGAGGGGAAGTGGGTGGCAACCTTACTAAGATCTTACAGGGCCCCATGGAGCCGTTTTCGGACTTTGTTGCTCGTATGGTTGAAGCTGCAGGCAGAATTTTTGGGGACCCAGATGCAGCCATGCCTTTGATTAAACAACTTGTCTATGAGCAATGTACCAAGGAATGTAGGGCTGCCATAACACCTTACATAGGTAAAGGATTGGAAGCATGGATGAAGGTCTACAGAGAACTCGGAGGGCCTCTGACTAATGCTGGCTTAGCAGCTGCAGTTCAAGTGCTCACAGGTGTGGGCATGCAGAGAGGGTTTTCAGATTGCCTACACCCTCAAGCGTCCTGGTGGGGAGCCTATCACAAGTCACATGTGGTGGGCACAGCAGGTGAGTAGATGCAAGAACAGATAGATACTCTCTGGCAGTTTGCTCAATTAGGTTGTGAATGGAAGTACCCAGGGTTATGTGTAACCTCAGTTCAATTTCATAATTTCACCAAAGCTGCTAACCTGTCTAAGCTCTTATCTCAACAGTTACTCGGCAATTGGTCTCAGGATTTTGAACGCCTCCTTAGAGATTTGAGACTGGCCATTGCGACGGTGAATTCCACTCATGTAGATCCTTCTATTGCTGAGAGCCTGACGTCCTGGATTTCTGCAACGTTTAGCCACCTGAAGGAATGGGCGGGATTAGGAGTCGTGGCAACAATGATGTGTTGTGCTTGAGTATTGTGTGTGTGGTTTATGTGCCGTATGCAGCAATGTCAACATCATGCCAAAGCCATGATTACACAAGCCTTTACAGCAGTAGAAGCTGGACAGTCGCCTCAAGTATGGCTCGCTGCCATAAAGTAAGCTTATCATCACACTCGGGGTGCGAGGCTAAGCACTGCACGAAGAGTTAGCCTGTGAGCAGTTAGGCAGCTCTCTGAGAGGCACGTTTGATTGCATGGAGGTTTGTACCCTAGGCCCCTCCCCCTGGGAAAAAAGGTACGGGACAGGTCTGGGTCAGTTACTGGTGATGGGCCTGTGGCTGACCTCAGTACATCGCCCCACATGTCTTGCACACCAGGGATCAAACCTCTACCTCTACCCATTGTGTTCTGTTCTTTGCTTGCTTTAATAAAGAAGGGGGAACTGTGGCAAGCCATGGCTATTAGGCTATTAAGTTGCCGAGCCTAAAAGATGGCGCCTGCCGGATGTACTGACTGCTGATAAACAAGTCCATATTTGGTCAAGGCGAGCATGGCACTGGCCCATTGGCTGCCTGCCGCAGGTCTGATGAGTGAGTGTGGTTGGCTGTGATTGGCTGATGCGGTTGCCTATATAATTGGGAAGGGCCCGGGGTACGGGGGGGGGGGGAGAAGAAGCTTACAAAGGCCTGAATAAACTGCTTGAGGAAGAGCTGGTGGTTGCGTCTTCCTTGCTGGTCGAGGCGGTCGCGACGGTGATGTATTATATGGTTTGTTCAAAAAGCTGTTCCTTCACCAACAGCACAGGCTCTAAGAGCAACAATCAATAAATGGAACCTCATGAAACTGAGAAGCGTCTGTAAAGCAAAGGACACTGTCATCAAAATAAAATGACTGCCTACAGATTGGGAAAGAATCTTCACCAACCCTTTATCTGACAGAGGACTCATATCCAGTATATATAAAGCACTAAAGAAGCTGAAAAGCAGCAAACCAAGTAATCCAATTAAAAAAATAGGGAACAGAGCTAAACAGAGAATTCTCTGTAGAGGAATATAGAATGGCAGAGAAACACTTAAAGAAATGCTCAACGTCATTAGCCATCAGGAAAATGCAAATCAAAATGACCCTAAGATTTCACCTTACACCTGTCAGAATGGCCAAGATGAAAAACTCAAGTGACAACACATGCTGGAGAGGCTGTGGAGAAAGGGGAACCCTCCTCCATTGCTGGTGGGAATGTAAATTTGTACAACCACTCTGGAAATCAATCTGGCACTTTCTTAGACAACTAGGAATAGTGCTTCCACAAGATCCAGCCATACCACTCCTAGGCATATACCCAAAAGAGGCTCAAGTACACAAAAAGGACATTTGCTCAACCATGTTTGTAGCAGCTTTATTTGTAATAGCCAGAAGCTGGAAACAGCCCAGATGCCCCTCAACTGAAGAATGAATGCAGAAATTGTGGTATTTCTACACAATGGAATGGAACTCAGCAACAAAAAAAAATAAGGAAATCATGAAATTTGCAGGTAAATGGTGGGACTTGGAAAGGATCATCCTGAGTGAGGAGTGAGCTGTCCCAGAAGCAGAAAGAAACACACGGTATATACTCACTTATATAGACATATAATATAGGATAGACCTACTAAAATCTGTACATCTAAAGATATTAATCAAGAGAGAGGATCCTGACTAAAATGCTCAATCCCCATCCTGAAAGGCAAAGAGGAAGGACATCAGAAGAAGAAGAAAACAGGAAACAACCTAGGAACCTGCCACAGAGGGCCTCTGAAAGGTTCTGCCCCGCAGACTATCAAAGCAGATACTGAGACCTATGGCCAACTGTTAGGCAGTGTGCATGGAATCTTATGTAAGTGGGAAATAGTAAGATCTGGAGTGGACAGGAACTCCACAAGGAGAGCAACAGAACCAGAAATTTGAACACAGGTGTCTTCCCAGAGACTCATGCTCCAACCAAGTACCAGGCATAGAGATATCCTAGAACCCCTGCACAGATGTAGCCCATGGCAGGTTAGTGTCCAAGTGGGTTACATAGTAATGGGAAGAGGGACTGCCTCTGAATAATCTGATTGGCCTGCTCTTTGATCACCTCCCCCTGAGTGGGGAGCAGCCTTACCAGACCACAGAAGACGATAATGCAGCCACTCCTGATGAGATCTGATAGACTACGATCAGAAGGAAGGAGAGGAGGACCTCCCCTATCAGTGGACTTGGGGGAGGGGCATGCGTGAAGAAGGGGATGGGAGGGTGGGATCGGGAGGGGAGGAGGGAAGGGCTTTTGGGGGAATACAAAGTGAATAAAGTGTAATAAATAAATAAATAAACAAACAAAAAGCTGTTCCTTTCTAGCAATGGATGCTAGAAGACAGAAACTTCCTTTAGAACGTAGTGATAGAAGAAGTGATAACCCAGGCTCTATTACCTACTGAAAACATCTTTCACTGATGAAGGTAAAATAAGGGTTTTCAGAAAAAGAAAAAAGTAAAAGTCCTGGGAACAACTGGAAATACACATATAAACACAATCAAATTCTTCAGGTTGAAGAAAAATGACGCCATAGTTATAATCATCTTTTGGTGTAAAATAACATCACAAAGCTTAAAAGTATATTTCCACTTTTCTTCATTAAACTACATGTAGAGGCTGGCAAGATAGCTAAGTGCCTACAAATGCTTTCTGCCAAGGATGATGATGTGAATTTGACATTCTGGATATGGTAGAAGGGAGAAAAGACTCCCTCCATATGTTTATTGTGGCACACACACACACACACAAACATGTACACACATAATAAAGGAATAAGAATAAAATTTAAAATCCATATAAATGTTTAAAAGCAAATGATGATATTTTGGGAATGTCTAATACATAGGCACGTGAATTAACTATAGTATACTATAGGATAAAGAGCATTAGAGAATATAAGGTTTTACTTTTTCTTTCAAAACATGGTTTCACTCAGTCTCCCAGACTGGTCCGGACCTCACTATGTTACTCAGCTGGCCTCTAACTCATCCAAAGCTCTTTTCTTGTACTTCTTGAGTATTAGGGTTACATGTCTTAAGCACCAGATTTAGCTAAGGATTTGCTTTCTGCATAAAATGGTAAATAGCAATACTAAGTAGACTGTAAAAAAGGTAAGGACATACAACCTCTAAGGTAATCACTAAAAAAAAATCAGAAAGGCTGACAAGAAAATATAATAGTGTTCTAATAGCTAAAACACTCCAACAATAAGAATAACAAAACTAGAGAAAAAAAATATGAGGGGCATATAAGAGTCAAATAATGAAAATTAAAACTTATCAGCAAGCTTTACTGAATCAAACACTTTGAATAAAGATCAAAGAAACTCTGAACAGATAACAAAGAAAGATCAATAAAACCTTAACTGTGAGATAAAGACTAAATTTACAAGTGTGTTTGAAAGCAAGGTCTAGAGGTGCCAGCCTTAATCCAAGTTACTGTGGAGCCTGAAGCAGAAAGAACATACATTCACGATTAGCGTGAGCTACAGAAAGAATTTAAGGGAAGCCTGACAATTAGTAAGATTCAGTTTCAAATGAAGAATGAGGAAGAGAAAGACAAAGAGGAGGAAGAAGAAAGAGAAGTGAAAAGAAAATGAGGAAATAGCTCAGTGACCAATCAACAACAAAAAGAAAGAAAAAAAAAAAAACTTGCCCAGCATATACAATACCCTAGATTCCAATGCCTAGTACTAAAAATAAGTGCACTTCAAAAAAGGCAGGCAAAAGATGGGATCTAGAAAAGATCATCCTGAGTGAGGTATCCCAGGAGCAAAAAGACACACATGGTATATACTCACTTCTAAGTGGGTACTAGACCTATAAGATAGGATAAACACACTAAAATCTGTACACCTAAAGAAGATAAACAAGAAAGAGGACCCAGGGTAAGATCATCAACCCTCACTTGGAAGGACAAATGGGGTGGACATGGGAAGTAGGAGAAAAGAGGACAGGAGCTCCACAAGGACCAAATATATCAGGGCACAGGGGTCTTTTATGAGACTGATTCTCCAACCAAGGACCATGTATGGATATAACCTAGAACCCCTGCTCGGATGTAGCCCATGGTAGCTCGGTATCCAAGTGGGTCTTCCTAGTAAGGGGAACAGGGACTATTTCTGACATGAACTCAATGGCTGGCACTTTGACCTTCCTCCCCAACCCCCCCCCCCCCCCAAGGGAAGAGCAGCCTAGCTAGGCCACAGAGGAGGACATTGCAGCCAGCCCTAGTGAGATCTGATAAACTAGGGTCAGATGGAAGGGGAGGAGGACCTCCCCTATCAGTGGACTTGGAAAGGGGCAGGGAGGAGATGAGGGAGGAAGGGTGGGATTGAGAAGGAACTAGGGAGGGGGCTATGATTGGGATACAAAGTAAATTACCTGTCATTAATATAAAAAATAAAAATTATAAAAAAGATTTTATTTTTATTAATTGTGTGTATATGTGTGTATGTGTGTGTGAGTAGGGGTACACTTGAGTAAAGTGCCTATGCCTGCCAGAAAAGGGCTATGGATCCCTGAGAACTGGAGTTACAGAAGGTTTTGAGCTACCTCATATGGGTACTATGAAATGCAGGTTTGTTGAAAAAAAAAAGGCAAAATAAAACAGAACAGGACCTGTTCTTAAGTGCTGAGCAATCTCTTTCACCCCTGGTGCTTTTTCATACGGATGAGCAGCCCAGCCTATAGATAGACCATATTGAACTTATATGCTCACCAGTTGATAGACATTGTAGTTGTTTCTGTATTTTTATTGTTATTCATGTTGCTATCAACATTTGTGTACAGTTTTAGTGTAATTAAGTTTTCATTTCCTCTTGGGTAGATACCTAATAGTAAACTAGGTCATGACATTACAGAATCTTAAATTTTTAATTAATTTATTTATTCACTTTGCATCCTGCTCAAAGTCCCCCTTTCCCTCCTCCTGGTCCCTCCACCTCACAAATCCCCCATTCTCCCCTCTCCTCCTCCGAGAAGAGGGAGGTCATCTATGGGTACCAACACACTCTGGGCACATTAAGTCGGTGCAAAATGAATCCTCTACCAGCAAGGTCAAACAAGGCAGGGGAATGCTATCCAAAGGCAGGCCTCAGAGATAGACAGGATCCCTGATCCAGTTGCTGGGGGATGCACATGAAAACCAAGCTGCACATCTGCTACATATGTGCAGGGGACTTAGGACCAGTACATGCGTGCTCTTTGGTTGGTAGTTCAGCCTCTGTCAGCCCTCATGGGCCAAGGTTAGTTGACTTTGTAGGTTTTCTTTTAGAGTCCTTGAGTCCTCCAGCTCCCTCAATAGTTCCCCCAACTCTTCTACAGTACTCCCTGAGGTCTGTCTAATGTTTGACTCTGGGTCTCTGCATCTGTTTCCATCAGCTGCTTGGGTGAAGCCTCTCAGAGGCGTTATGCTAGGCTCCTATCTACAAGCATAGCAGAATAGCATCAATAGCGTCAGGGACTGGATCTCTCCCATAGAATGGGTCTCAGCTAGGGTCATTCTTTGGTTGGCCATTCCCTCAGTCGTTGTCCCTGCACATCCTGTAGGCAGGACACATTTTGGGCTCAAAATGTGTGGGTTGGTGTCCTTATTCCTCCATTGGAAGGTGTGCTTGACTCCAGGAGGTGGCCACTGCAGGCTTCATATTGCCCTCTGCTAGTAGCCTCAGCTAGGGTGGCCCCAATAGACTTTCTGAGGCCGTTGCTATCCCAGGTCTCTGGCATGTCCCAGAGATGCTCATTTACTGTTCAGTACTTGTGCTACCAGGGTTCTGTTCAGAAACACTTTCCCTGTGCCAATGAGTTAAAGGCTATTCTCCACTTTCTCTTCTACTAGGCTCACTATACCTGGTTTTATGTTGAGGTCTTTGATCCCTTTGAAGTTGAGTTTTGTACAGGGTGATGAGTGTGGAGATATTTGGATGTTTCTTCATGCATCTATCCAATTTGACTATCTTTTTTTCCAGTGTGTATTTCTGAGCTCTTTATAAAACTCAGGTGTTCATGGGTAGTAGACTTATGTCTGGTTCTTCAATTCCATTCCATTAATAAATGTGTCTATTTGGGACACTGAACACTTAATACCAGCAGTAGGGAGGTAGAGGCAAGAAGATCTATGACTTCAAGGCCAGTATGGTCTACACACTGGGTTCCAAGCCAACCAGAGGTACATACTGAGATCTTGTCTCAGAATATTGTTTTTAAAATGAAACTATTTCTAAGAGGCAATTCTGTAAAGAAGATATAAATATGGCCATGACATCATTAGCCATGAAAGAAAAACAAACCAAAACTTTAGTGAGATGTCAACAGGACAAAATGGCAACCTAAAGCAATATTTTTTTTATTAATCAATTCATTTTACATTCCAGTTACAGCCTCCACCCTCGTTTATCCCTGTCCCACCCTCCATTTCTCTTCCCCCCATCCCTGTTCCTATTCCTCAGAAAGGTGAGCCTGCCTCCCTTATCAACTGAACCTGGATTATCAGTCCTTTTCAGGACTGCCTGCACCCTCTTCTGTGGCCTGGCAATTCTGCCATGCCCAGAGGAAGTGATCAAATAGTAGGCAACAGAGTCCATGTCAGATATAGCCCCGGAATCCCTCACTAGGGAACCCATATGGAGACTGAGCTTCCCATGGGTTACATCTGAGCAGGGGTTCTACCTCTCCATGTATAGTCCTTGGGGTTTCACCGGTATCTGCAGGGCCCCCTAAAACCAGATTTTTTGAGATCTGTTGGTCTCCTTCTGGAGCTCATGTCCTCTCTAGGTCTTTCTATCTAACCCTTCATTCATTAGGTTCCTTGTGCTCTACCCAAAGTTTGACTATGAGTCTGAGCATATGCTTCGATACCCTGCTGGGTAGAATTGTGCAGAGGACATCTATGGTAGGCTCCCATCCTGTTAATTATTTTCAACCGCTTCTGGTATATATTCTATTTGTTTTTCAGAAGGAGAATTAAGCATTCGTTTTAGGGTCCTCCTTGTTACTTAGCTCCTTTGGGTCTGTGGATTGTAGTATGGTTATCCTGTATGATATGGCTAATATCCACTTATAATTGAGTATCTACCATGTGAGTTTTTCTGGGTCTGGGTCACCTCACTCAGGATGATCTTTTCCAGATCCATTCATTTGCCTGCAAATTTAATGATTTCCTTGTTTTTTTATAATTTATTTTTATTTTTTATATTACAGTTTATTTACTTTGTATCCCAGCTGTAGCCCCCTCCCTCCCTTATCTCCTCCTTGCCCCTCTCTAAGTCCACTAATGGGAGAGGTCCTCCTCCCCTTCTACCTGACCCGAGCTTATCAGGTCTCACTAGGGCTGGCTGCAATGTCCTCCTCTGTGGCCTAAATAGGCTGCTCCTCCCACCGAGGGCTGTGGAGGCCAAAGAGCTAGCTATAGAGTTCATGCTAGAGACAGTCCCTGTTCCCCTTACTAAGGAAACCCGCTTGGATCCTGAGCTGCCACGGGCTACGTCCAAGAAGGGGTTCTAGGTTATAGACATGCATGGTTCCTAGTTGGAGAATCAGTCTCAGACAAGCCCCTGTGCCTAGATATATTTGGTCCTTGTGGAGCTCCTGTTCTCTCCAGGTCTTACTAACTCTCTCTTCTTTCATATGATTACCTGCACTTGCCCAAAGTTTGGTTATGAGTCTCAGCATCTGCTTTGATACACTGCTATGTAGAGTCTTTCAGAGGCCCTCTATGGTAGGCTCCTATCCTGCTTCTCATTTTCTCCTACTTCCAATTTCCTTGTTTTTAATAGCTGAGTAATAATCCATTTTATAAACATATAACAATTTCTTTATCCATTCTTTAGTTGAGGGACATCTGGGTTGTTTCCAGTTTCTGGCTCTTACAGCTAAAGCATCTCTGACCATAGGTGAGCATTGCATTTTCCAGCTTCATTTAAAAAAAAAAAGACGCAGAAATTGTGGTACATCTACACAATGGAGTATTACTCTGCAATGAAAAATAAGGAAATCATGAAATTTGCAGGTAAATGGTGGGACCAGGAAAGGATCATCCTGAGTGAGCTGTCCCAGAAGCAGAAAGACACACATGGGATATACTCACTCATATAGACATATAACATAGGATAAACCTACTAAAATCTGTACATCTAAAGAAACTAATCAAGAGGGAGGACTCTGACTAAAACACTCAGTTCCCATCCCAAAAGGCAAAGAGGAAGGACATCAGAAGAAGAAGAAAACAGGAAACAACCTAGGAAACTGCAACAGAGGGCTCTAAAAGGCTCTGTCCTCCAGACTATGAAAGCAGATGCTGAGACTTATGACCTACTGTTGGGCAGCGTGCATGGAATCTTATGAAAGAAGTGGGAAATAGTAAGATGTGGAGAGGACAGGAACCCCACAAGGAGAGCAACAGAACCAGAAAATTTGAACACAGGTGTCTTCCCAGAGACTCATACTCCAACCAAGTACCAGGCATGGAGATAACCTAGAACCCCTGCACAGATGTAGTCCATGGCAGTTTAGTGTCCAAGTGGGTTCCATAGTAATGGGAAGAGGGACTGCCTCTTATATAAACTGATTGGCCTTCTCTTTGATCACCTCTCCCTGAGGGGCTAACAGCCTTGCCAGGCCACAGAAAATGACAATGCAGCCACTCCTGATGTGATCTGAGAGACTAAGATCAGAAGGAAGGAGAGGAGGACCTCCCCTATCAGTGGACTTGGGAAGGGGCATTCGTGAAGAAAGGGGAGGGAGGGTAGGATCAGGAAGGGAGAAGAGAGGGGCTTATGAGGGGATACAAAGTGAATAAAGTCTAATTAATAAAATAAAATTAAAAAAAGAAAATAATCATGTTATTTGCAGCCTCAGAGACCAAGTCAAACACCATCTGTTTGTTAACGAAGGTACACTGGATAATTTTATATCAACTTGACAGAAGGTAGAGTCGTCAAAGATGAGGGAGCCTTCTTTGTGAAAATGCCTCCTTAAGATTTTGTTGTAGGCAATTCTTTAGGGCTTAATGTCTTAATTAGTGATTGATGGGGGAGGGAAAAAAGGAAAAAAAAAAACACAATAGCACTTTAACATCATTTTTTATTTAACATTTGGATTGATTGATTGATTTTGTGTGTGAAGACCCATGTGCTCCACAGCCCAAATGTGGAGGTCAGAGAAAAACTTGTGAGGGTCAGTTCTCTCTTTCTATCATATGGGTCCCAGGGGTCGAACTTTGGTTGTCAGACTTAGGCATCAGGCATCTTTATCTGTTGAGCCATCTCTCCAGGTCCTTCTCCACCTTTTATTTATTTATTTTTCGTTTTTGTTTTTCAAGACAAGGTTTCTCTGTGTAGCCTTGGCTGTCCTGGAACTCACTTTGTAGATCAGGATGGCCTCTAACTCATAGAGCTCAGCTGCTTTTTCTGCCTTCCAAGTGCTGGGCTTAAAGGGGTGTGTGCCGCCACTGCAAGAATGGCCTTCTTCTTGCTGGGTACTTTTTCCCTACTAATAACACCACCTTCTCCTTTCACGACACATGCGATCCATTATGCTCTCCCTTTCTTCCTCCCCATTCCTTAAGGTCTCTTCCTACTCTATCAAGGTCCTTTTCAATTTTCATATCCTATACATGTATATGAATACACGCATGTGCGAGCACACACACACATATGTACACATACACTTAAATCTAATGTATACATGAGAAAAACATGAGGTTTTTTTGTTCATTTAAAAAAATTATTTTTAGAGACCAGTGGATCTCTGTGAGTTCGAGACCAGCCTGGTCTACAAAGCAATTCTAGTATAGCCAAGTTTACACAGAGAAACCCTGTCTCAAAAAAATATGTTTATTTTTATTCATATGTCTTTAGCTCTGTCGGTGCACACATCACATGTGTACAGGTGTCTAGGAATCCAGAAAAATATTTTGGACTCACTG
This sequence comes from Meriones unguiculatus, assembly GCF_030254825.1. Taxonomy (NCBI): domain Eukaryota; kingdom Metazoa; phylum Chordata; class Mammalia; order Rodentia; family Muridae; genus Meriones; species Meriones unguiculatus. The sequence goes on from NC_083369.1 coordinate 122,956,733, forward strand.
GAGCTGAAGTGACAGACACTTGTGAGCTACCTAATACATGTGCCAGAAACTGAACTCCAGTCTTCTGAACGAACAGCAAAGTGTTCTTAACTGCTGAGCCATAACTCCAGCCCTTTCTGCTCATTAAGAACATTCATCATCATCATCATCATCCGAATTAGTAGTAGTAGTGGGATGTGTATGTGTGTTTGTTGGGGAGGAGGGTGTATGGTATGCCATAGCACATGTGTAGAAGTCAGAGAACGAACAGCTTCTTTCCTTCTACCTTATTTGGAAGCAAGCTCTCTCTTGTAGTTTCTGTCGTACTGAGTTTTCCAAACTAGTTGAGCCACTGCATTTAGCCCTTTATAAAGGACTCAGAAAGACAAACATTGCATGTTCTTCTCTCTCATGTGCAGTTCCTAGCTTGAAAATTTCAGATATGAGTGTATAATCTAATGTAACTGCAGAAACCAAAAAACGTGAAAAAGGGACCACAGTGGAGGGAATCAATAGAGAGGTGAATAGCAGGGCATAAATGGTTTGAAGGAGAAAAATGGGGAAATAGGAAATTTTAAATAAGGAACAGGGAAGGAGATAAATATAATAGGACAGAGGAAAGTAAATTAAAAATTGCTATGTCTGAAGGCATAAGGATGATACTCCAGTGAAGGACCATTCATGGAGATAACCTAGAACCCCTACACAGATGTAACCCATGGCAGCTCAGTCTCCAAGTGGGTTCCCTGGTAAGGGGAACAGGAGCTGTCTCTGACATAAACTCAGTGGCTGGTATGTTGATCACCTCCCCCTGAGGGGAGGCAGCCTTACCAGGCCACAGAGGAAGACAATGCAGAGCCCTGAAGGGACCTGATAGGCTAGGGTCAGATGGAAGGGGAAGAGGACCTCCCTTATCAGTGGACTAGGGCAGGGGCATGGGAGGAGAAAAGGGAGGGAGGGCAGGATTGGGAGGAGACGAGGGTGGGGGCTACAGCTGGGATACAAAGTGAATAAATTGTAGTAAATAAAAATTTTTAAAAATTTTAAAAAGGCAGAAGGAGTCATACTATTAACTATCTACTTAATTTATATCTAATACACGTAAGTATGTACATGGTACATACATATGTATAGTTTAAATGAAAAAATTCATCTGGACTGACAAGTTTCTGCAAAAGAATCATCGATTATCTAACAAAATCACAACACCACACACGAGAAGACCCCTTTCATGTTGTACATCATGGTTGTACAAGAGACTCCCAAAACATTACATCCTGTTGCTGTTCCCTCTAGTTAACTTCTACAGGTTGAAGCTAAGTCCCTATTGCTGAAGACACCATGCACTTCAGACACAGGGCCCAGAAGCCTCTGAGTTGGTTCCAACCTGAAAGTTTCCTTCATGAGGACTAGCTCTCATGGTTACCTGAAGGCACCATGCAGGTATCTAAAGGAGGGAAGCAACCAATAGTCCTACCTTGCTATGAAGCCTATGAACACATCAATGACCAGAATGGCACAATAACCCTAAGAGTGCTGTAGTGACATACATACCACAGCATGTATGTCTAGTTAGACTTATGAATTGCTCAACAAGAGGGAAATCATGCCTGATACTGAAAACCCAGCTAACAACCCAGGGCTTGTGAAGTCATGGATCTTGTAGGAGAACCTACAACTGTGACTTTACTAAACCATATATCACTTCATGTAAATGCTGACATAATTGTCTTACTTTTAATGGCTACAGGGGGAAAAAAGCTTTTGGCAAATAATTACATAATATAAAGTCCAGTCTTCTTAGGCCCATTTAATGACATTTGAAGTGGCTTTTAAAAATTAAAGATCACCTCCCCCTCAGGGGGGAGCAGCCTTACCAGGCCACAGAAGATGACAATGCAACCACTCCTGATGTGATCTGATAGACTAAGATCAGAAGGAAGGAGAAGAGGACCACCTCTACCAGTGGACTTGGGGAGGGGCATTCGTGAAGAAGGGGGAGGGAGGGTGGGACCGGGAGGGGAGGAGGAAGGGGCTTATGGGGGGGACACAAAGTGAATAAAGTGTAATTAATAAAAAATTAAAAAAAATCAAAGAAAATGAAATATTTTTTGTTTTTTAATTTTTTATTAATTACACTTTATTCACTTTGTATCCCCCCCTGTAGCTCCCTCCCTCCTCCCCTCCCAACCTTTCCCTTCGTTCCTCCTCTGCACAAATGCCCCTCCCCAAGTCCACTAATAGGGGAGGTCTTCCTCTCCTTTCTTCTGATCCTAGTCTATCAGGTCTCATCAGGACTCACTGCATTGTCTTCCTCTGTGGCTTGGTAGGCTGCTCCCCCATCAGGGGGAGGTGATCAAAGAGCAGGCCAATCAGTTCATGTCAGAGATAGTCCCTGTTCCCATTACTATAGAACCCACTAGGAGACTGAACTGTCATGGGCTACATCTGTGCAGGGGTTCTAGGTTATCTCCATGCATGGTACTTGGTTGGAGTATGAGTCTCTGGGAAGACCCCTGTGCTCAGATTTTTTGGTTCTGTTGCTCTTCTGTCCTCTCCAGATCTTACTATTTCCTACTTCTTTCATAAGAATCCATGCACTCTGCCCGAAGGTTGGCCATAAGTCTCAGCATCTGCTTTGTAGTTTGCAGGGCAGAGCCTTTCAGAGGCCCTTTGTGGTAGGCTCCTGTCCTGTTCCCTGTTTTCTCCTTCTTCTGATGTCCATCCTTTTTGCCTTTCTGGATGGGGATTGAGCAGAAAATGAAAATTTTAAATGACAAGAAATCCTCAAATGCAAACATGATATTTGAAATTCATGCCCATAAATTTCCTGCACACAAGCAACACACAGGCGCACGCACACACACAAACACAAATGGTAGAACACCATAGACTGCAATATTGTTTGAGGTAATATGATAAATAACATCTTCTATCTTATAGTTACTCAGTTTATCATTTGATTTCTATGTGTGGATATTTTTCTTAGAAATTGGTCAACTAGTGAATTTTAGAAGGTGTAAAATAAGCCCCAAGCTGGTCATGGTGGTGCGTATACAATCTTGGGACTATGGAGCCTGACCAACAGGATCTTGATTTGAAGGAGAGCCTGGCTACAAAGAGAGAGCCTGAATATTTTTTTTAAGCTGCTGTTAGACTTCTCATGTGTGGTGTTGTGATTTTGTTAGACAATCTATGATTCTTATGCAAAACTTGTCGGCTTAGATGAATTTTTTCATTTAAGCTATACATATGTATGTACCATATACATACTTATGTGTATTAGAAATTAAGTAGTTAATAATACGACTCCTTATGTCTTTAAAATTTTTTATTACAATTTATTCACTTTGTATCCCAGCTGTAGCCCCCTCCCTCATCCTCTCCCAATCTTGCCCTCCCTCCCTTTTCTCCTCCTGTGCCCCTCCCCTAGTCCATTTATGCTGTTAGAGAGAATCCATTTTCCTGTGTTAGATAAATAAACAATTGCAAAAAACACTAACATTTGAACTGGGCCGTAACTGAAGAAAATAAATAATAATGTTGAAGGAGCTTCGGGCATCCTGTAAGCAGTTTATTGACTTGCAGGTGGTGATAGTCATTTAGTTAAACAATGTCAGTTCTCATGCAGAGCTGTACATCTTGTTTACAGCATTTGAACACATGTACCCATTAAGCTGCCAATAGTAGTTCCCCTGGGATAGGCTGATTTTAGATAAAGTGCTTCCATATGGCTTTTATAGACTTGTGTATTCTACAAGAATTTTCATAATGGTTTTATGCACGCTTCAATAACAAATCCAGAACAAATATGTGCAGAGGTAATTACTGTGCTCCCTGCATGCTAGGGGCCTAAGTATTTACATTTTTGATTATACAAAATAGGAGGCACGAAGTTGCAAGTGTATCTTACAATCTGCAAATTTCTGATAGCATTCCCATTATTTCATTCATGGTCCTTCTTTAATAAATGGATGTTGTAAAGGCTCAAGAGGATGTGTGTGGAGGAACAATCCTTATTCACAGTTGGTGGTTTTGGAAACTGGGGGGGTCACTATTGAAATCAGAGAAGAATTTTCATCACAAACTAAAGATAATATTGTATGAACCTGCTATCTATACCATTCCTGGACATACACCCACGGCAGTAAATCCTACCACAGAGATATTCTACCGCATTCATGTTTACTGCTTCAGTATTTAAAATAGCAAGGAAATGAAATCACTCTGTATAATGTTCAACAGATGACTGGATAAGAGAATTATTTTTAAAATAATTACATACGTATAAATAAGGAATGAGAATGACACTTTTAAAAAAATCTTTATTTTTCATATGACTGAGACATCAGTAATTTTTGGTTTTATTCTTTCCCCAAATTTGAAGTTTACAGTAGGTATTGTTTTAAATTTCTTAGATTAATGAAAGTCTTTCTGGTTAGAATTAAAGAGATGTCAGATAGTGATATAGATATATCATTTTCACCCCCCCTCCCTAAAGCTTAGGGACCATCACCGAAGGACCAGCAGAAAGACTGTAAGAGTCAGAAGTTTAGGAGGACTGTAGTAAAACACTCTTCCGGACATGACAGGACCACCGTACTCTTGAGCTCACAGATCAGGCAAGTCAACCTTCTAGCATGGAGTCTATAAGGGTTCATGAGTCCTCCCCCCTAGCTAAATAGCTGTTGGAAGTTGATGGCTTCTGGAAGAGGAAGGGTAAATTTCTTTACTGGTGTGGCTCTTGTTAGGTCAACGAGGCTCCACTGGATGGCCCCATACCCAAGAGTACATGGACAGCAAAAATTAGAATCAATTGATTGGGTGTCAAGTGGATCTGGGACTAATTAGGGGGTGAAGTAGGAAATGAATATGATAAAAACACAATGTATTAAATTCTCAAAGAACTAAGCAGGGCATGGTGGTGCAGGCCTTTAATCCCAGAACTTGGGAGTCTCCAAAGCAAGTTCCAGGACAGCCAAGGCTGTTACACAGAGAAGCCTTGTCTCTAAAAACAAAACAAACAAAACTAACAAAAAGTAAATTCTGAAAGAATTAATAAAGCCTCCCAAGTGCTGGGATTAAAGGAGTGCATCATCAGGTCCAGTTCAAAATTATCTTGAACATTAATTCAATTATATTTTAAGAGAAGCAAACTTTTCATTAATATATCTATAGATAAGCAAATATGTTCAAAACTGCATATAAGTTTTCAGTACTGAAAGTTGAGTCCAGGGAGTCTCACATGCTAGGCAAAGACTTTAGCCTAAAATTGTTTAATATTATAAGAAAATATTTTAATAATGAAATAGTTAAATCTTAACCTCTGTTCTTGCATATATATGTATGTTAGTTTGTGTGTACATACACATGTGTATACATGTACAGACGCATAAATGTGCAGACCTTGATATTTAGCTTTGTATGCAACAGATTAAAATCAGATTAATTCATATATGAGAGTACGGATGCTATTTTCAATTCTACCTCATTGGTAGTTTGTCATCATCATGAAAAATGTGCAAGATTTGATTCTTTGGAAGTAAACTATATAAAGAAAAACCTCGATGAAGCATTATAGGTGATGCTGTGCTGTGATGCTCTCATAGACTGTATGCCTGGCTCGCTGTTACATGGTGCACACAAGAAATGAGCTTCACTTAATTAAGGAATGCTGTCTGTTGTTATATTCCAAATAATGAAATGACAAGATTAATTTATAGACTAAAACGTCATCTAAAACCTTCTTGTGACCAGTATTGGTGGCAAAAGCCTAAAACCCCAGCATTCAAAGGTTGAGGCAGTCTAGATTAAGTAGTGAGGCCCTGTCTCAAAAACAGTTTTTGAGCTTGCAACATTTTAGTCTTTAATTTCATCAGCACAATTAAGTGTATAAAATAATAGATCTCATTGTGATATTTTTATACATGAATACAATATACTTTGATCATTTTCATACTTCCTATTTAAAACGTAGGTTAGATATAGGCTGTTTGATTTCTCTTATGAGTGGATCCTGGATCTTAATTCTTAGGTGTGTTCACAAAACCATATATGGGATAATGAGAAGTACAAAAGAGGTCTTAACGTGGGGGAGCACTAGAGAGAGGAAATATAGGGAGGAAAGTAGAGTAACAGAGTATGTGTGACTGGAATAAAAAAGACTTTTTTTTTCTTAGTGGAGGGAAATGGGGCCTAGAAGAAAGAACAACATGGCTTTGGGGGAGGCAGTGGAGGAAAAGGACCAACAAAAACAAACTATGCTTGAAGTCATTTTTATATTAGAAAAATAATATATGGAAAGCACAGAATAAAAAATTGAAGTTGAAGCATGGTTGCATATATCTGCAAGAGAATCTCAAGCTTGGGGCATATATGTATAGTCATAATTTGGTATTTGTTTTAGAGTAATACATACTATACATGTTAGCATGATAAAGATTAGAGTCTTTAAATCATATTTGTGAGTGGCATCAACGAATCACACCTCTAGATGCTATTTGAGGTTTTCTTTTATTGAGACAGGGCACCTCTTTGTTTTAGTTAGGGTTTTATTGCTATGAAGGGTCATGATGAATGTGGAAACTCTTAAAAAGGACATTTAGTTGGGGGATGGCTTACAGTTTCAGAGGTTTAGTCCATTACTGTCATGGTGGGTGCAGGCATGGCAGCGTGCAGGCAGATATGGTGCTAGAGAAGGAGCTGAGAGTTCTACGTCTTGATCTGTAGGCAGCAGGAGACTGTGTCCACACTGAGTGCAGCTTGAGACCTCAAAGCAGCCCCCACAATGACACACTTCCTCCAAGGCCACACCCACTTCAGTAAGGCCACACCTCCTAATAGTGCCACTCCCTATGGGCCAAGCATTCAAACACATGAACCTATGGGTGGGGTCATTCGTATTCAAACAACCACATTTCTGCTGGCCTCAGAGTTATCTCTTGCCTCTCCCTCCCCAGTGCTGAGAGTGAAAGTCTGTGCTACCATTCCCAACTTAAATAAGTTACATTTTTATACATATGTATTTTAAATATTATGTACATGAGTGTTTTGCTTGCATATATGTGTACCATTTGTATTTCTGGTCGGAAGATGGTGTCTGATTCTCTGGAACTGGAGTTAGACAAGTCTGTGAGCCACCATGTGGATGCTGGGAATGGAACCTGAGTCCTCTGTAAAAACAATAGGCGCTCTTAACTGCTCAGAAATCTTTCTGGCCAAGAAGTTGTTTGGGGGGAGAGGAAGGTTGGGGAGATGGTTCAGTAATTAATAGTGCAAACTGCTCTTGCAAAGGCCTTAAGATCCGTTCCCAGCACCTACCTATTACACCTAACAACTGCCTATAACTCCAGCTGCAAATGACCCAATGCCTCTGGCCTTATCCCATACTCACGTTCATGTGCCCAGACACAGATATACACTTAGATGCATATGTAAGTAAAAACAAGATAAATATTTTCATAAAAATGGAAGCTGTGTATTTCCCCCATGTATAATTACTCCAGCAACTCAGGAAGCTGAGGCAGGTAAGCATGCTGAGTTTGAGACCAGCCTGAGCTATGTAATGAGCTCCAAGCCATCCTGAGCTGTATTGTGATGCTTGTTTCAGACAAGAGCAACAACAACAAAAGAAGCTTTTGCCAGTGTTTGATTTTATTAAAAATACAGCTTACGTAAAATTTTCATAATAATGATCAGCTGTTCTGTAAACACGTAAAAATAGGAAACAAAAAAATATAACCCATTTAATCATAAACATGTAGGAAGCTTATTGTAAATGTTTTGTATTATTAATGAAGTAAATATCCAATACATTGAAACTGAGTTTGTATGTGTATGTTGAAACATCATGTAAATGTTTATCAGTAGTTTCCACCACGAACTGTGGTTTACACTCCATCAGCAGCACATGGTAATTTTCTGAATTCTTAGCAAATACTATGCCTTATAACTTAAAAGAAAATACTGAAGACTATTTCCTCAGTGATGTATACATACACAGTGAAGTCATTGACAGCCATAATAAAACCACAAGAAAGAAATGCCTCTGGTAATGAAACCACAAGGCTTCATCTGGAATCTGTCTATATTTGAGTATGTATGTTCTAAATGGGACTGTGCAAGTGGACTTTGTCTTCTAATTTTAATGAATAAAATAATTATTGAAAATCCTTTCTCTTTAATATAGAGCATACTTGTATTATACGTGCTCGTAGTGTAATAGACACATAGCTTGGAGTTGTGGATAAATAGAAATTTCTTCCCCAACATACAGGTTTGATACTCTGGCCAAAATATGTGCGGAATCCCTAAGGGAATATGGGAAGATAGCCAGAGAAAAGGTACTGGTAGCGATGCCCAGAGTGGCTGTTCAGCATCCCTTAGCTGGAAACATTTTCTTTTCCTACTCTAGTTTATCCTGGATACTCCAAGATAATTTAGTTTCATGAGAAAATGTTACCTGAAGAGGAAAAACAAACAAACAAACAAACAAACAAACAAACAAACAAGAATTGTGAAGACAGGCCAGGTAGAAACTGAATTTTTGAATTACGTAGGCCCCTCTTTGGTTTTAGGTGAAAACAAAGACAGAAATCAGGATGCTAGCAAGTCTTTTCAAACTGGGCCATGACAAGGCAGTCATCCTTTCAGATGTCTTTGTCTCTTGGTCACATCTGTGTTCGCCCAGTGTCCCTATGCGATAAAGCTCTAGGCGCGACCCCGCCACGGTGAGGGTGTTCCTGGGAAATGCCCGGTAGCTTTCCTTACTGACTTTGACCCCCACTCTAGCAGTGGCGCGATCTGGGCTGGCTTCCGTTCCCATGGTTTCCCTTCGGGGGTCCACGTGTAGGAAGCTGGCCTATGGGGGAAGTCCAGGCAGGGGCAGTCCTGGGAAACCGCGTGAGGCTCTCCCGAGAGTGGGAGGGACTAGAGAGGTCAACTGCAGACCGGCCTGGGCTTCTAAGCTGTAGGTCTTTCCTCCCCCCCGCCCCACTCAGGATACAGGGAAGACGAGCACGTGCTCTCTCCGAGCTGTAGGGACCCTTTCGGCAGCCGAGTGAGACCGCAGAGAACAGGTGGCTAGGAAGAGACCTTCACGTGCCTGCCGGAAGTCTCAGGTGCATCCATCCTCCTTGTTTTTAGAGACTTGGAGAGGAGTGAAAAAAAAAAAAATCCCGGCCACGCCCAGAGGAGTCAGGACTTCTACTAGGAAGCCGACCACATCGGACTGATGGAGACCAAAAACACGCCCGGAGGACTGAAGATGAAGCAGGCGAAAAGTCATCTGCTAGAGGCTCTTGGAGGGTATGTTTGTAAGCTGGGAGACGTGGCTGTTTCTAGAAAATAGAAAAAAACGGGGAGAATTTTTAAAGCAGCGCTATTTTAAAGATTTACTGGTATGTTTAAAGCTTTAAAGCTACCAATGAGGAATTAATGCTCAAAGTACATAAGAATTTTCCAATTAAAAAAAAATACATGTTACATGTGCGAAATGAGGTTATGAGAACATGTAGCAAGGCCGTTTTTGTTTTTTTCTTCTTCTACCAGAAAGGTACCGTTTGTTTTTACTTTTGTAATTTCTCAAAATTGAAATACTTTGCCAGCAGCGGGTAAACTTTTACAATTTCTTGGGCTAGAAAGGGCTTCTGGGGTAAAATTACAAATATTAATGATACTTCAAAACACTTAGAACTTTACAGTGATTTGCAGGGGAGCAAATGGTATGTGTTAGCACTGAGCACTTTCAAGCCATATCCAGTGTGTTTAAGGGGATGAGCATGAAGTTATATACAACTATTTCCTTGTAGACACTGTAGACATTGTTTAAAAGTTTATACTTTCAATCCTAGCCACTATTAAAGAGGACATGACTGTGCTATTCAATTTGAACGTCTCAGCCAGTGTTGTGCAGTCATATCTATATCTATATTATATTTTTATCAGAGACATAACTGAAGTCCAAAGGGTTTGGATGCACCTGCTGTCCAGTTTTTATAGATCATACATCGTTGTGACTGAATTTTGGAACTTTATCAATTCCTTTTTTTTTTTTTTTTAAGGAAACTGCCTTTAAGATGAAAACAGCTACTGAAAATTCTGTACCTCAGCCATCTAGAACAAGTATGGTGACTACTTTGTAAGCTAATAGCTTTTTTCTGTCTTTATTAAAATACGATTAACACATGAAAATTGGGTGTACTCAGGGTATACAACACGCTTATTTTTTTTTCCTGAAACCGTAAGCACAGTCAAGCTAAACACCATAAGCTACCTGTGAGAATGCTTGCAATTTATTGTGGACAATATTCAAGAGAAATACCAATGGCAAACTTTGCTTGTTAAATTCTGTATGCTCTTTTAAAGCTCTTTTTTATGCTCTTTTAAATGTCTTTTAAAGACATTTCTTGAGATGAAAATTTGTAGTCAATTCTGAAAAGTGTAGCGCTAGAGTTCTTAACTAACTTTCCTTCCTTCTCTATTTTTATTTTTATTTTTTTGAGACAGGGTTTCTCTATGTATCCCCGGCTGTCTTGGACGCGCTTTGTACACCAGGCTGGCCTCAAACTCAGAAATTCACCTGCTTCTGGAGTGCAGCAATTAAAGACGCGTGCCTTCACCGACTAGCTGAGTTCATAAATTTCTTAAACGTTTTAATGTGTAATTCCTGTTTCATTATCACATGGCAGGTTAGGTATGGATGGCCTTGATGACGAATTCCTTGAATGGTAATATTGTAGCTATTTTATGTGCTATATAGATTTTTTTAATATTAAGGGAGAAACTAGTATACTTTAATGAATATAGCCAATGAGGAAAGTCTTTGGAAATCTCTTATTTATGCAAAATACAGGCCTTTGAAATATTTCAGGATAGTTTCATCTACTCAGAATCAGAAATAACAGGGTTGGAATTTAAAATGGGATGTGTGTGTGTGTAAATCTAATTTCATTATAAATTTGTTGCAGTTTATCGCCCATAAATGCACAACTATATGTGTGTACAAAAAAAGAAAATGGGAGTAGATTTGCAAAGATTATGAATGTTTAATTGAAGAGCTTCTTCCATTGCTTTTATTCCTGAGCAAGATAGGGCGACTTTCTAAAATCTTTGCAAGCACTGTATCTTAGGAGAAAACACCGTAAGCCTAAATGAATACAAAACAACAGCAACAACAAAAAACATAGGAAGCATTAATGGTTAATGTGTGACGGGAATGTGGTTGTCCTCCAATGTCAAATGAACCTATGAGAAAAACTCACGTCCGTCTTGACTGGGATTTATAAAGTCACTCCGGGAGAGACATAATAATACGGAGTTGGGATGTGGAGTTCCCTGGACCCTCCATTTAGAATTCCTGCCATGTTGCTTTCTACCGAATATAAAAGTCCATGGTGAGAAAATGGAGGATTCCTTGGGAATCTGATCCTGAGACCAAAGTCACCTGACCTGGTGCCTAAATTTGCATTTCTCTGGGAGCTAAGTTCCAGAGTTCTCTGTTTTTTTACAATCCCTCACTGAAGCAAAGGACTTGGGTGAGAATACAGTCTTGGCTGAATAAAGGGCAGATTTGTTAAGCCTTCGTAGAGTGTCAATGGAGTACTTAAAAACAAATCATAGCAAACAAAACTAGGTGCTACAGGCCTGTCTTATGTCCCCCACCAGAAAAAAATGAGGAGGCAGCTTTCTTTCCTGGATCCTTCCTCTCACAACTCCCCCCCGCCCCCACAGCCTGTGAGTGGGAGTAGAAGGGACAGGGCTAATCAGGTTTTCCAGAATAATACTGTGACCCAAAGAAAGTTGTTTTCCAATACCCCGTGGTGTGAGTGTATCTAGCAGTGAAGGAGGGTTGGCTGTTTGGCCCTGAGCAGACCTCCTTTAATTTCAGAGTAGGAGCTTGAGACAAAGATTGAATCCAAGGAAAGATAGTAATGGGGAAGTGAGAGGGTGGTTGCAGGACTGAGGACAGATGCCAAGTAGGTCAATACTTGGAAGTCATGTGGTCCATAACCAGTGAAGTCAGGACAGACCCAAAGCACTCTGATGGTTTGGGGGAGACTCTGGGTATTTGTTTTCTAGCTCTGCTACTTGACCCATAAGGTCAAGGTCCCATAAGCTGGGACTTAGATGTAGGAGGTAAGGTTGAAGCTGTGCTGGCGCCTCAACAGATACTCAGAACTTATGCTTCATTAACACGAGTAAGAAGAGCTTAAAGATAAGAAGTGTGTGCCATTGTGCCACACCAATGAATTCCATCGGCAGGGATCAGATTTACACATTCAGAAGGCTCAGGGGCCTTTTCTAGGCCCAAGAGGTGAACAGATACAGTGGCTATGCAGCTAGTGGAAAGTGTTCTCCAAAGAGGCATACTCTAGGGCACTGCTTCTCAACCTTCCTAATGCTGCGATCCTTTAAGACAGTTCCTCATGTTGTGACGCCCAACAGGGACAGTATTTTCATTGCTGTTTCACAACTAGTTTCACTATTATGGATCATAACGTAGATAGATGTTTTCCAATGGTCTTAGGTGACTCCTGTGCAAGGGTTGTTTGATTGCCCCCCCTCCCGCCAAGGGGGTTGTGATCCACAGGTTGAGAACTCTGGAGGGACACCTTCTCACCTCAGTTTGGAAGGGTTGAGAGTCTGCTCATTTAACCCTGTTGTCATTCTAGTAATAAAAATGAAACTCATGATACGCGGGACCTGTTGATTCAGGTTAGCAGGTGCTCTCCAACTGCCCGCTTTCTTAGCATTTTCTGATGAAGATTCCCCATAGGTCTACCAAGATATCCTCGTATGGGAATTCCTAGGGGAGTTGGTCACAGCATAGTAAGAAAAACCCAGTATTTCGTGGGCTTCACTGTACATGAACATTTCCATCTCTCTGTGCCAATGTTGATAGCTGACCGCGTTCAATAGAGGAAGGAATGTTATTCTGCTATATTGCTCTAATGTTTGCTCACCTCTTGAACTCTTGCTTACCCAGCATGTTCCACCTCTGCTACTAAGTCTTCATTCATGTCTACAAGGACAAAGAAGTTACTGAGGAAAGTGATGATGGGCCTGGCTGTCCTTGAGGATGCTCTTGATTAAGGTAAGCCATGGAATGAAGAGAAAATGGAAACAGCATGTTTCTCTGGTCTTGAGTAATATATGAAAGTAATAAAGTGACCCATGCCTTCCTTTGCTTATGATAGATAAGCAGGTGGTGAGAAATGCTGTGCCCACTAGGTAAAGCTGTCTGCATTGAAGGAATAGTTTCTCCATGTGCTAGACTAAGGAGGCTGCATATATGAAGACCGTGCATTGTTTGTGAACATAGACTTGTGTACCACAGATAAGGTAGGCCAAAGCCATAGAAATCTTAAGGTGTGAGAATTTTGTAATCACATACGTTTTGGTTTACATTAAGGATTTGGGGAGGGGCATGCATGCAGAGGGTGGAGGAAGGGAGGGATTGGGATGGGAGGAGGGAGAGAACCACAGGGGGGGATATAGTGTGAATAAAGTGCAATTAATAAAGAAAAAAAAGAGACTACATCTAGCCAGAGATGACTGCAAGCCTAATGTAGTAGTACCTTCCTGGGTGCCAGGAATTCAAACATGGTACTATGACAGGATATTGCAGCTACAGCTGACTGTGATTTCTCCTCAACCATTATATTCACATCAGTTCAAAGGCTATCTTAAAATGAAAAGGTCAAAGGAAAGAAACATTGCAGGAAAGGCATAATGGACCCCTATCTTTTCCTTAGCAGAGTCTTAAATTCATCTGTACTAAAGTAAACTCCCGTAATGCCCCTCATGCTTTAAGTCAGCAAGAGAATGAGAGCAAAGCCATTGAAACAGCTTAGGTTATGTGGAGATTTACAGAAGTGCGCAAGCTCTAACCAGAAAAGCAATATTGTTGATTGATTCACCACTTCCAATGTCAATGGTTACATCAGTTAGCCTTTCTCATACACATCCTTTGTCCAAAGACTGCCTCCTGAAAGTGGTTACTCAGTCACACTCTACAGGAAAATGCAGAGGTGGGCATGAAGAGGATTGGTGAAATGCATTTTTAACAGTAGCAATGGAGCAGGGAAAGGGCCATTTACCAGGTTCTGTGTGCACCTTACTCTCCTTAAACTTTTGGAACGTTGAAAGCCACTCTCCAGATTGTCTTTAGGGGAGAGATATGTGCCTTTGGCTTAGAAATGAACAAAACAAATTGCTGGAACTTTTGGATTTTATGATAGATAAGCAGGTGGTGAGAAATGCTGTGCCCACTAGGTAAAGCTGTCTGCATTGAAGGAATAGTTTCTCCATGTGCTAGACTAAGGAGGCTGCATGTATGAAGACCGTGCATTGTTTGTGAACATAGACTTGTGTACCACAGATAAGGTAGGCAGCTATTTCGGTTAGGGAATATAAAAATTTCCCTACTTGTTACATACATATTTAAATAAGTTGATCATAGAAAAGAAACATGGATTTGAAAAAATGAATAGCTACAAAGAAAATATCTGGAAACCTTCAAACCAAAGAACTGGTTGTGTAAATGCCATTTGTTTATTTGCCTTAAAGTTTTATTATTATTAGAGGTAGTATTGCCATTATTGCTTATTTATTTTATGTGGATGGGCATTTTGTCTGCCTGTCTGTCTGTGCACTCCATACGAATGGTGCCCATACCGGCCAGAAGATGGCATCAAATCCTCTGCAAGTGGAGATGAGCCACCTTGTGGGTATTGGTAACAGAACTCAGGTCCTTTGGAAGAGCAGCAAGTATTCTTAACCACTGTGCCATCTATTCAGCCCCAGCCTTGAAGTTTTAAATTATTCTTGTATTTAGAATTAAAATGTTGAAAATAGAAAACACATCTGAAATAATTTTTAAAAAAGAAACCAATACCATTCAAAACATAATTGGAAAATAATGTCTATTTCTCTAAAAACAGTATTTCTATGCAAAATTTAAAGAGCATACTTTATTGGCATGTATTAACTGTACAAAGTAGCGGGTTTCACTTCTGCGTTTCTTTTTTGTGGGGAGGGGATCAGGGCTTGAGACTCCCAAATTCAGACTAGTCAAGAATTCATGATGTAGCACAAATTTTCCTCAAATTAGTGGCCATCCTCCTGCCAATCAAGTGCTGGAATTAAGCATGAGCCATAATTCCTGCTAGTTATGACATTTTCATTTAGATGTTTAATATACTTTAATAATATACATCCCTCCCATTACTTTGTTTCTTGCCACACACTGTCACCGTATTCCTGTTTGTTTGTTTGTTTTAGTTTTTTTTTTTTTTTTTTTTTTTCATTTTTTGAGACAGGGTTTCTCTGTGTAACAGCAGCCCTGGCTGTCCCGGACTCACTTTATAGAGCACTCTGGCCTGGAACTCATGAAGATCTGCTTGCCTCTGCCTCCTGAGTGCTGGGATTAAAGGCATGTGCCACCATGCTTGGCTAAAGGCCTCACTCCTAAAAGACCTCACTCTTAATTTTTATGCACGTGTAGTACTATCATTAATTTCTACATCTAATGACATATGACAGGGTTTGTGATATGAGACCTTAGAGCAATATCAACAACTTCTGTCAGCCTGTATACATACATGTTGTCTGATAATACAACAGCAGGATGCAATTAATCAAACAAAGATGAGATACCTATAAAGCACATAAGAGTATTTGCTCGATTTGTAGGGATATTTTGTTTGTGTGCTTGCTTGTTTGTTCGTTTTTGCCAAGATGCATGTTAGTATTGAAATACTATGAATAGTATTGAAATACTGTAAGGGAGCTGGAGAGATGGCTCAGCAGTTAAGAGCACTGGCTGCTCTTGCAGAGGACCCTGGTTCGATTCCCAGCACTCACATTGCTGCTTCCAGCCTCCTGTAACTCCAGTTCCAGGGGATCTGATGCCTTCTTCTAACTCTCATGAAATCAAGGCACACATGTGGGGAACCTGCAAGCCAAACATTCTTATAATTAAAGTAAATAAAAATAGTTTTTAAAAAGGAAATGCCTTGAGATTTACTCCCGATGCACACACACCAAAAAGTGTGCTGGTGACCTTTTCACTTTTTATCCATGACTACTTTGTAATTCTAAGGAATGTTTAATTTTAAAAACCACAGAAATTAAGGGGAAACATTAAAATATTATATATTCCTGGGCTAGGTGTGGTGACACTGACTTTAATCTCACCGCTCAGGAGTCAGAGGCAGGTGAAGTCAAGCTAGCCTGGGCTATCCACTGAGACCACTAAAGGAGAAAAAGTACATATTCCAAAGAATAGTTAGCATGATTGTAAGACCTCAAACTGTAATAACTGATGGGGAAAACCTATCTGAACACTTGATGTACAAAATAACTAGGGTTTTAGATTAAAGTGTGTGTCGTGTATGTGTGTGTGCGCTTGCTCATGATGTGTGTGATATGTGGATAGGGAAAATAAGAGAATATATAATGAAGTTATTTCTTTTCTTTCTTTTTTTTTTTGGTTTTTTGAGATAGGGTTTCTCTCTGGGCTGTCTTGGACTCTCTTTGTAGACCAAGCTGGTCTTAAACTCACAGAAATATGCCTGCCTCTATCTGCCCAGAGTGCTGGGACTAAAGGAGTGCTCCAGGCTGTTTCTTCTAATATTGATTATGGTGCCTGCCCTTTTTTTTTGGGGGGGGGGGCTTTTCAAAATGAGAACAAATTGCCAGCAATAGTGCTATTTTTTGTAGTTTGGAAGAGGATCTATTTTTAAGAAAAGATTTCCATGTCAGGAAACTACAAGAGACTGTAGAGAAAACTGCTCAGTGTGTGAGTCAAATTGTCATTAAGGTGGCAGAACTGCACATTTATATATGTATGAACATAATATATAGCACATATAAATAAATACATTAAATGAAATAAGCATTTCTTACAATGATTTTCACTAAAAATGAGAACTTGAAATTTTTATATGTATATTTGTCACACTGCTTAGGAATAAGGAGTGAAATCTATTTGTTATCTGGTGTCTTGATTCTCCCCTCCCCCCTTTTTTTCTTTCTTTTTATTTTTTAGTTATTTTGTATTATTTTAGGCACTGTCATACATTAGCTTAGCTTTGCCTGGATTTACATGTAGGCTGGCCTCAGACTTGTGCTGTTCCTTTTGCCTCAGCCTTCAGAGTATTAGGATTACCTAGCTGAATCACCGTACTTGGCTCAAGGGGTGGACCTTTCTGTGCAAACCAGAATGTAAAAACTTGTATTTTTAGTACAAACTTACTGTTATGTGTGAAAGTAAATTTTGGACTCTACATTGGAACAGGCCTCAAGGAAATAATCGAAAAGGTTATCAGTGGTCATATGAGGCTTTGTGGGAATTTTTTTTTTTTTTTAATGAATGGTTATTTTCTGAATTTTTGACTTACACTATGTGGTAGAACCTAATGGGAAAATAGTTTTAATACTTTTCTCAGGAACACAAACAATAACACCCAAACAAATCATAGGAAATCTATTTAATGACATGGCAAAATGCTGTGTTCAAATGGTAAATAAATGTGTCCATGCAACCAGGCGGTGGCACAATCCTGTAATCCCAGCACTCAGAGAGGCAGGAAGATACTATGAGTTTGAGGCCAGTGTGGTCTACAAAGCAAGTCCAGGACAGCCAAGGCTACACAGAGAAACCCTGACTAAAACAAAACAAAACAAAACAAAAAAACAAGTGCCCAGGTAGAAGCAAGGCCTGTCTTCAAAGGAAATAAGAGATGATAGTTTATTCTGGAGCCAACATGACCAGGACCCAGACACATAAATAACATGTTCCATAACCAAAGTAGTTTGGTTATAAAACAAAGTCATAAATCAAAGTATTTGTCAAATATATTGGTAGGGTTCACAAGTATGTGAATTAAACAGCCAAGGGAAGAATTCTGACTTAAGATTCAAAATAAATACCTTTCGGGTTGGTGAAAGCTAGTGGTCTACTAAGAATACATTTTAATAGTAACAAGGATGTTAGGTCAGACAAAGGTTGGCAGTGGATGGCTTTCAGAGATACTGAAAGTAGTCCAAGATAGTTTGACTCTTGCTTGCAAAACCCGTATAACCTTAAAGTTCATTCTATAGGCCTTGTAGGATCTTTAACATATGGGCAGCTTCTGTTCTTCCTTCTAGGAGCTTTCTTTAATTCATAAATGCCTAAGAAAAGACTTGAGTAACCTCTCACTGGAATACTCTCCACAGTCTTTTAAGGTCATGGCCAAAAGGCCAACAATTCAACACACAGTCTATGGCCTGTTCTTCTTTCAGAAAATGGAGAGTTACTTGGGGGATGTGAAAACAAACCAAAAAAATGGCATATGGTTTGTAACCTGGAGAGGTACTCCTGGTTCCCACATTTTTCTTTCTTCATTTTTTTTTAAAATTTCACTTAATTTTTGTTATCCTGGGATCCTTTATCAAGCTAATAGCTTGATAACTTGGAAGAACACTAGGGATGTGATGCTAAGTGGGGAGAAGAGCTGTGAGATATTTATTTCATTGTATTTTCTCCCTTGTTCTTTCCATAGAAGGGGCTGGAATTCTTAGGGTAAGGCTGTTGTCCTACGTCAGCTGAGACGACCAGTAATGTACCAAACCTGGAGGAAATAAAATTATTAATTTTTGAGACAGGATCTCTAAATGTATCACTGCCTGGACTGTAATTTACTTTGCAAATCAAGTGGGCTTAAACTTACAGAGACCTGCCTGCCTCTGCCTCCCAACTGCTGAGATTTAAAGGCAAGCACCACCATGCCCAACTTAAAAGTACTTTTTTCTTCTTTTTTTTAATGCTAATGAACATAATGATGTTCGGCTTCTGTTTGGATTTAGGGTTAGAAAAAACAGACAAGGAAGGCTTTTTTTCTGTTTACTTTTATCTTTTATTCTTTTTTAATGACCCTACTGGCTTTGCTTCCCGGATCGTTCATTTCTTGATTTTTTTTTTTTCCGTTTCTGTTGCTGTGGGCTGGAGGAGGAAAGTTTGCAGCGAGAATAGTTAGCATATACAGAGTATTTCCCATTTCCTTTGTTTTCTCTTTATCCAAGTGCCTGGTTTTATTTAAAAATTTGGTGTCTATTTTCTGGTTTGTTTGATTGTGTGGTTGTTGGTTTTTGTTTTTGTTTTTGTTTTTGTTTTTTTTTTTCAAGGCAGGAATTGGGATTCTCTATGGAGCCTTGGCTCTCTTAGACTCACACTGTAGACCTGGCTGGCTTCGAATTGGCAGATATGCCCCTGCCTGTACCACCCCAAGGGCTGGGATTACAGGGACCAACCCCAGGGCTGACCTCTTCATTAATGTGTATACAGTAAAAATGTGCTTCAAGATTTAGAAGCCAAGTAACAGGAAGTGAACCCTCAAGCTCATTGTAACTGAGGAACACAACACTTGGGTTACATGTTCTGGGCCCTCGCTTTGATCTCAGTCCAGGAAGTGGAAACTAATTCATGTCTAATAGTGTGCCTGGAAATCTCCCAGTTCTTAATATTGTGGTGGGTATTAATGGCAGTACATATTTTTTGCTTGTTTTTTTTTTTTTTTTTTACTTTCGAGATGTGGTTTCTCTGTGCAGCTATACCTGTTTTTGAACTCAGCTCTGTAGACCTGGTCCGCTCTCACCTCTATAAGTCTGACAAAAGATCTTTCTGCCTCTCCCTCCCTAGGGCTTCCACAACCACCGCCCCTGGTATATTCTATTTATAATATGACTCGGAGAGAATTTGAGGAAACAGTTGATGGGGGCAAAAATGATATATATAGCCAATTAATCTACTGAGAGATTTATATTTCTTTGCCATCAAGGGGATATCCTCATCACATCCCTCCACTAACGGCCCATGGAGTCATGCAGAGAAGGAGCTGGTAGGAGGGTAAAACCAGAGGGTAGACATTTTTGTAGGAAATTTTCTTTTCTTTATCATCTTCTTAGCCTTTTGTATGTTGTGATTTCTGATTTTCTGTTTTAGTTTTTGTGTATCTGTGTCTTATGCTTGTGTTTATTTTAATTCTGTTTTTTTAATTTATTTGCTTGCTTGCTTGCTTTCTTTCTTCTTCTCTTTCCTCTCTTTCTCTCTCTCTCTCTCTTTCTCTCCCTCCCTTTCTCTGTGTGTCTGTGTCTCTGTCTTTATCGCTCTTTCTTTTTCATGATAGGATCTCTGTAGCCCAGGCTGTACTGGAACTAACAAAGATGTACCTGTTATTTCCCCTGAATCCTGGGATCAAAGGAGTGAGTCACCCTAAGGTCTCCCGTTTGTTTTCTAAAGAGAAAGAGAAAGAAGGCCTGCATTTGAGTGGCTAGGTTGATGGGATTTGGGAAGAGACGGGCAAGGGGGAAACCATGATGAGATTGTGTTGTCTGGAAGATGACTTGTCAATTAGCAAAGCAAAGAAAAATATTTGATGAGGAATGACTATGTTTTCCCTCCGTTTCTCAGTAGAGAAGTGAAGGATGAACAAGGTGTCTCTGTCCTACTGGAAATGCAGGAACCCTCTTGCAGGGACCACAGTCACAAGAGCAGTGTCTGAGGCGACCTCCAGGTTAGCATGTGAGGACACGGACAGCAGCCAGGTATGTGGTCAGTTGGTAGCTCTGCATTTCACACAGGCTCTGCCTAGGCTGGTGGAGCAGAGAAACTCCATGTGATCTGAGATGCTGGGTGAGAGATAGGAAACACATTCCCTCAGTCCATGGGGGCTGCGACTCAACTAGGAGAAAATATCACGGGAGGAGATGGTAGGTGGAGGCCCCAGTGTGATTTTAAGGAGAATACCAGAGCCAAGGTACAGCATTTGGTCTCCACCCTGGCAAGCTGCTAAAACCCCAGCTGCCATGTTTCTTGCGGAATTTTCATCTTTATTTTTTTCTAGACGCGGAGGGCGGGAGAAGAGCGCTCAAAATGGCTCTTTGCTTGGTACATAGGGCAATACTGCCACCGTGAGGAATCAGTTTCAACTCAGACAGCGCCATGCCCGCTCCCTGCCAGCTCCCTGCACTCAGTCTCCCTACAGCTGCAGTGCTCAACCTGTGGGTATAGCCCAGGAGACATCATGCTTGTTAGCATGAAGATTGGTAACAGTAGCAGAGTTCCAGCTGCGAGGGGCAGATATCTTCCTCCAGTTTTGGGAAAGGCTGTGGTCTGGCCGTTGCTAAGGGTCCATGGTTGGACTCCTATCTCTTTTGCTTTTCCCCTCCTAGAAAATATTTCATAGCTAAGCGGGAGCAGACCCCTTCGTGAATAGCGCTGGTAGACATTTTGATGAAGGTGAGGGACTGGGGAGATACCTTAATGGTTCATCTTGCCCTTCAAGTCGCCACCCCTCCCTCCTCCCTTTATATTGGCACCCTGGAGTCAGGGCTCATTGCAGACTCCAAACAGGAAGCAGATGGGCGGGGTCTCCTATTCCTAGGCTCCCAGTATAAAAGTACTGGCTGGTGTACAGGGTCAGGAGCCAGCTGAGGGTTGTGTTGAGAGAGTACTACAGCCTGCACTTTGGATCGGGCCTGAGCACGAGTCAGGGCAGCCCAGTCAGGCACCAGCAGACACTCATGTTTCCTGTAATAGCCATCTTGCGCCAGTGCTAAGAATCATGGGAAGACTGAGCACAAAATGCTCAGTCATTTTAGAAACTCCATCCTGAGGAGTGCAGCAGAGGAAAGGGTAGGAGCTTGTGGGTGCCTGCCTCCAGCCTCTCCTGTGTGGATAAAAGAGACCTTACCAAAACAAAACAAAACAAGCAAAATATCTACCACTCAGATATACAGACACCAAGGAAGAGGGCTGCCCTGAGGTTTGCCCTTCCCTTCTTGGAATCGTTTTAATGGCATTTTAACTTTTTGTCTTATTTATCAGATGAAGCCAATCTGAGGCCTAAATTTAGTAGAGGCCATAGGACTCTTTTCCTTCCGTTATTATTTCCCAATTCCTTGGTTTTCGCCTTGTTCAAGTGCCTAGTTTTACTCAAAGATTTGGTGCCTACTTTCTTCTTCTTTTGTTTGTTTGTTTGTAATTGTTTTCAAGACATGGATCCTCTGTACAGCCTTGGGTTTCCTCCACTCACAGTGTATACCTGGCTGGCCTCTACAGCTCTAAGGAAAGATCTTTCTGCCTCTGTCTCCCTAGTGTTTGCACCACCACCAGTGCTGGTTGGGCCCTGGCAAATATTGTTTATAATATGACTGTGATGGAATTGAGATAACACTTGGTGAGGGAAAAATTAAACACACACACACACACACACACACACACACACACATATGTATATATGTAGCCAGTTAATCTGCTGAAATCCTTATATTTCTTTGTCATCCAGGAGATATGCTCTTCTAATCCCTCCCCTCTGGACCCATGGTGCTATGCAGAGGAGGAGGCAGTAGGAGTATAAGAGCTTGAGGGCATAGGTAACCCCTTGAAAGGGTATGTTGGACCCCAAACAGAGCTGACACACAGTAAAACTCCCAGAGACTGGCAGCCTGCACTGTGCCTACACAGGTTGAAACTAGACATGGTGCCAGGGCTGTTCAAGGCAGGTGGACAAAAGGCCCTCCCTCCTAAGCAATAAGCTGTCTCCTGTTGAAAGGCACTTGCAAAGGAACTGTTAGTTTTCCCTGATGGACCCCCATTGGGTATATAAACCACACAGAAGGGTAGACCTTTTTGTAGGGAATTTTTTTTTTAATCATCTTTTTGGCATTTTGTATGTCGTGGTTTCTGATGTTCTGTTTTAGTTTTTGTGTATCTGTGTCTTATGCTTCTGTTTATTTTAATTATGTTTTTTGCATTTGCCTCCTTTCTTTCTTTGTTTCATTCATTCTTTCTTTGCTTCTTTCTTCTTTCCTTTCTCTCTCTCTCTCTCTCTCTCTCTCTCTCTCTTTTTCTCACTCTTCCTTTCTCTGTGTGTGTGTGTCTCTGTCTTTGTCGATCTTTCTTTTCCATGGTATTATCTCTGTAGCCCAGGCTGTCCTGGAACTAACCAAGATGTACCTGTTTTGTCCCCTGAATCCTGGGATGAAAGGCGTGAGTCACCCTAAGGTATCTTGTTTGTTTTCTGAAGACAAAGAGAAAGAAGGCCTGCATTTGAGTGGCTAGGTTGATGGGATCTGGGATGAGATGAGCAAGGGGGAAACCATGATGAGATTGTATTGTCTGGAAGATGATTTGTCAATTAGCAGGGAAAAGAAAAATATTTGATGAGGAATGACTGTGTTTTCCCTCCGTTTCTCAGTAGAGAAGTGAAGGATGAACAAAGTGTCTCTGTCCTAGTGGAAATGTAGGGACCCTGTTGCAGGGACCACAGGTCACCAGAGCAGTGTCTGAGGGGTTACTTGTCTCTGTCTCTTGTCAGGTCTTCAGACAGAGTCGACAAGAGTTGTACATGGAGCAGGAAAACAGGAGGCGACCTCCAGGTTAGCATGTTAGGACGGACAGCAGCCAGGTATGTGGTCAGTTGGTAGCTCTGCATTTCACACAGGCTCTGCCTAGGCCGGTGGAGGAGAGAAACTCCATGTGATCTGAGATGCTGGGTGAGAGATAGGAAACACATTCCCTCAGTCCATGGGGGCTGCGACTCAACTCAGGAGAAAATATCACCGGAGGAGATGGTTGGTGGAGGCCCCAGTGTGATTTTAAGGAGAACACCAGAGCCAGGGCACAGCATTTTTGTCTCCACCCTGGCAAGCTGCTAAAACCCCAGCTGCCATGTTTCTTGCGGAGTTTTCATCTTTATTTTTTTCTAGACGCGGAGGGCGGGAGAAGAGCGCTCAAAATGGCGCTTTGTTTGGTACATAGGGCAATACTGCCACCGTGAGGAATCAGTTTCAACTCAGACAGCGCCATGCCCGCTCCCTGCCAGCTCCCTGCACTCAGTCTCCCCACAGCTGCAGTGCTCAACCTGTGGGTATAGCCCTGGAGACATCATGCTTGTTTGCATGAAGATTGGTAACAGTAGCAGAGTTCCAGTTTCGAGGGCAGATATCTTCCTCCAGTTTTGGGAAAGGCTGTGGTCAGGCCGTTGCTAACGGTCCATGGTTGGACTCCTATCTTTTTTGCTTTTCCCCTCGTGGAAAATGTTTCATAGCTAAGCGGGAGCAGACCCCTTCGTGAATAGCGCTGGTAGACATTTTGATGAAGGTGAGGGACTGGGGAGATACCTTAATGGTTCATCTTGCCCTTCACGTCGCCACCCCCCCCCTCCTCCCTTTATTTTGGCACCTTGGAGTCAGGGCTCATTGCAGACTCCAAACAGGAAGCAGATGGGCGGGGTCTCCTATTCCTGGGCTCCCAGTATAAATGTACTGGCTGGTGTACAGGGTCAGGAGCCAGCTGAGGGTTGTGTTGAGAGAGCACTACAGCCTGCACTTTGGATCGGGCCTGAGCACGAGTCAGGGCAGCCCAGCCAGGCACCAGCAGTCGCTCATGTTTCCTGTAATGGCCATCTTGCGCCAGTGCTAAGAATCATGGGAGGACTGAGCACAAAAGGCTCAGTCAGTTTAGAAACTCCATCCTGAGGAGGGCAGCAGAGGACAGGGTAGGAGCTTGTGGGTGCCAGTGTCCAGCCTCTCCTGTGTGGATAAAAGAGACCTTACCAAACCAAACCAAAACAAGCAAAATATCCACCACCCAGATATACAGGCACCAAGGAAGAGGGCTGCCCTGAGGTTTGCCCTTCCGTTCTTGGAATCGTTTTAATGGCATTTTAACTTTTTGTCTTATTTATCAGATGAAGCCAATCTGAGGCCTAAATTTAGTAGAGGCCATAGGACTCTTTTCCTTCCGTTATACAGGGTATTTCCCAATTCCTTGGTTTTCGCCTTGTTCAAGTGCCTAGTTTTACTCAAAGATTTGGTGCCTACTTTCTTCTTCCTTTGTTTGTTCGTTTGTAGTTGTTTTCAAGACAGGGATGCTCTGTACAGCCATGGGTTTCCTGCACTCACACTGTACACCTGGCTGGCCTCTACAGCTCTAAGGAAAGATCTTTCTGCCTCTGTCTCCCTAGTGTTTGCACCACCACCAGTGCTGGTTGGGCCCTGGCAAATATTGTTTATAATATGACTGGATGGAATTGAGGAAACAATTGGTGAGGGAAAAATTAAACACACACACACACAGACACACACACGCACACACACACAGACACACACACACACGTATATATGTAGCCAGTTAATCTGCTGAAATCCTTATATTTCTTTGTCATCCAGGAGATATGCTCATCTAATCCCTCCCCTCTGGACCCATGGCGCTATGCAGAGGAGCAGGCAGTAGGAGTATAAGAGCTTGAGGGCATAGGTAACCCCTTGAAAGGGTGTCTTCGACCCCAAACAGAGCTGTCACACAGTAGAACTCCCAGAGACTGGCAGCCTGCACTGTGCCTACACAGGTTGAAACTAGACATGGTGCCAGGGCTGTGCAAGGCAGATGGACAGAAGGCCCTCCCTCCTAACCAAGAAGCTGTCTCCTGTTGAAAGGCACTTGCAAAGGAACTGTTAGTTTTCTCTGATGGACCCCCTTTGGGTATATAAACCACACAGAAGGGTAGACCTTTTTGTAGGGAATTTTCTTTTTTAATCATGTTCTTAGCATTTTGTATGTTGTGGTTTCTGATGTTCTGTTTTAGTTTTTGTGTATCTGTGTCTTTTGCTTGTGTTTATTTTAATTATATTTCTTTGAATTTGCCTTCTTTCTTTGTTTCTTCTTTGTTTCTCTCTTTCTTCTTTCTTTCCTTTCTCTTTTTCTCTCTTTCTCTTTTTCTCACTCTTCCTTTCTCTGTGTGTGTGTGTGTCTCTGTCTTTGTCGATCTTTCTTTTCCATGGTATTATCTCTGTAGCCCAGGCTGTCCTGGAACTAACCAAGATGTACCTGTTTTGTCCCCTGAATCCTGGGATGAAAGGCTTGAGTCACCCTAAGGTCTCTTGTTTGTTTTCTGAAGACAGAGAGAAAGGAGGCCTGCATTTGAGTGGCTAGGTTGATGGGATCTGGGATGAGATGAGCAAGGGGGAAACCATGATGAGATTGTATTGTCTGGAAGATGATTTGTCAATTAGCAGAGAAAAGAAAAGTATTTGATGAGGAATGACTGTGTTTTCCCTCCGTTTCTCAGTAGAGAAGTGAAGGATGAACAAAGTGTCTCTGTCCTAGTGGAAATGTAGGGACCCTGTTGCAGGGACCACAGGTCACCAGAGCAGTGTCTGAGGGGTTACTTGTCTCTGTCTCTTGTCAGGTCTTCAGACAGAGTCGACAAGAGTTGTACATGGAGCAGGAAAACAGGAGGCGACCTCCAGGTTAGCATGTTAGGACGGACAGCAGCCAGGTATGTGGTCAGTTGGTAGCTCTGCATTTCACACAGGCTCTGCCTAGGCCGGTGGAGGAGAGAAACTCCATGTGATCTGAGATGCTGGGTGAGAGATAGGAAACACATTCCCTCAGTCCATGGGGGCTGCGACTCAACTCAGGAGAAAATATCACCGGAGGAGATGGTTGGTGGAGGCCCCAGTGTGATTTTAAGGAGAACACCAGAGCCAGGGCACAGCATTTTTGTCTCCACCCTGGCAAGCTGCTAAAACCCCAGCTGCCATGTTTCTTGTGGAGTTTTCATCTTTATTTTTTTCTAGACGCGGAGGGCGGGAGAAGAGCGCTCAAAATGGCGCTTTGTTTGGTACATAGGGCAATACTGCCACCGTGAGGAATCAGTTTCAACTCAGACAGCGCCATGCCCGCTCCCTGCCAGCTCCCTGCACTCAGTCTCCCCACAGCTGCAGTGCTCAACCTGTGGGTATAGCCCTGGAGACATCATGCTTGTTTGCATGAAGATTGGTAACAGTAGCAGAGTTCCAGTTTCGAGGGCAGATATCTTCCTCCAGTTTTGGGAAAGGCTGTGGTCAGGCCGTTGCTAACGGTCCATGGTTGGACTCCTATCTTTTTTGCTTTTCCCCTCGTGGAAAATGTTTCATAGCTAAGCGGGAGCAGACCCCTTCGTGAATAGCGCTGGTAGACATTTTGATGAAGGTGAGGGACTGGGGAGATACCTTAATGGTTCATCTTGCCCTTCACGTCGCCACCCCCCCTCCTCCCTTTATTTTGGCACCTTGGAGTCAGGGCTCATTGCAGACTCCAAACAGGAAGCAGATGGGCGGGGTCTCCTATTCCTGGGCTCCCAGTATAAATGTACTGGCTGGTGTACAGGGTCAGGAGCCAGCTGAGGGTTGTGTTGAGAGAGCACTACAGCCTGCACTTTGGATCGGGCCTGAGCACGAGTCAGGGCAGCCCAGCCAGGCACCAGCAGTCGCTCATGTTTCCTGTAATGGCCATCTTGCGCCAGTGCTAAGAATCATGGGAGGACTGAGCACAAAAGGCTCAGTCAGTTTAGAAACTCCATCCTGAGGAGGGCAGCAGAGGACAGGGTAGGAGCTTGTGGGTGCCAGTGTCCAGCCTCTCCTGTGTGGATAAAAGAGACCTTACCAAACCAAACCAAAACAAGCAAAATATCCACCACCCAGATATACAGGCACCAAGGAAGAGGGCTGCCCTGAGGTTTGCCCTTCCCTTCTTGGAATCGTTTTAATGGCATTTTAACTTTTTGTCTTATTTATCAGATGAAGCCAATCTGAGGCCTAAATTTAGTAGAGGCCATAGGACTCTTTTCCTTCCGTTATACAGGGTATTTCCCAATTCCTTGGTTTTCGCCTTGTTCAAGTGCCTAGTTTTACTCAAAGATTTGGTGCCTACTTTCTTCTTCCTTTGTTTGTTCGTTTGTAGTTGTTTTCAAGACAGGGATGCTCTGTACAGCCATGGGTTTCCTGCACTCACACTGTACACCTGGCTGGCCTCTACAGCTCTAAGGAAAGATCTTTCTGCCTCTGTCTCCCTAGTGTTTGCACCACCACCAGTGCTGGTTGGGCCCTGGCAAATATTGTTTATAATATGACTGGATGGAATTGAGGAAACAATTGGTGAGGGAAAAATTAAACACACACACACACAGACACACACACACGTATATATGTAGCCAGTTAATCTGCTGAAATCCTTATATTTCTTTGTCATCCAGGAGATATGCTCATCTAATCCCTCCCCTCTGGACCCATGGCGCTATGCAGAGGAGCAGGCAGTAGGAGTATAAGAGCTTGAGGGCATAGGTAACCCCTTGAAAGGGTGTCTTCGACCCCAAACAGAGCTGTCACACAGTAGAACTCCCAGAGACTGGCAGCCTGCACTGTGCCTACACAGGTTGAAACTAGACATGGTGCCAGGGCTGTGCAAGGCAGATGGACAGAAGGCCCTCCCTCCTAACCAAGAAGCTGTCTCCTGTTGAAAGGCACTTGCAAAGGAACTGTTAGTTTTCTCTGATGGACCCCCTTTGGGTATATAAACCACACAGAAGGGTAGACCTTTTTGTAGGGAATTTTCTTTTTTAATCATGTTCTTAGCATTTTGTATGTTGTGGTTGCTGATGTTCTGTTTTAGTTTTTGTGTATCTGTGTCTTTTGCTTGTGTTTATTTTAATTATATTTCTTTGAATTTGCCTTCTTTCTTTGTTTCTTCTTTGTTTCTCTCTTTCTTCTTTCTTTCCTTTCTCTTTTTCTCTCTTTCTCTTTTTCTCACTCTTCCTTTCTCTGTGTGTGTGTGTGTCTCTGTCTTTGTCGATCTTTCTTTTCCATGGTATTATCTCTGTAGCCCAGGCTGTCCTGGAACTAACCAAGATGTACCTGTTTTGTCCCCTGAATCCTGGGATGAAAGGCTTGAGTCACCCTAAGGTCTCTTGTTTGTTTTCTGAAGACAGAGAGAAAGGAGGCCTGCATTTGAGTGGCTAGGTTGATGGGATCTGGGATGAGATGAGCAAGGGGGAAACCATGATGAGATTGTATTGTCTGGAAGATGATTTGTCAATTAGCAGAGAAAAGAAAAGTATTTGATGAGGAATGACTGTGTTTTCCCTCCGTTTCTCAGTAGAGAAGTGAAGGATGAACAAAGTGTCTCTGTCCTAGTGGAAATGTAGGGACCCTGTTGCAGGGACCACAGGTCACCAGAGCAGTGTCTGAGGGGTTACTTGTCTCTGTCTCTTGTCAGGTCTTCAGACAGAGTCGACAAGAGTTGTACATGGAGCAGGAAAACAGGAGGCGACCTCCAGGTTAGCATGTTAGGACGGACAGCAGCCAGGTATGTGGTCAGTTGGTAGCTCTGCATTTCACACAGGCTCTGCCTAGGCCGGTGGAGGAGAGAAACTCCATGTGATCTGAGATGCTGGGTGAGAGATAGGAAACACATTCCCTCAGTCCATGGGGGCTGCGACTCAACTCAGGAGAAAATATCACCGGAGGAGATGGTTGGTGGAGGCCCCAGTGTGATTTTAAGGAGAACACCAGAGCCAGGGCACAGCATTTTTGTCTCCACCCTGGCAAGCTGCTAAAACCCCAGCTGCCATGTTTCTTGCGGAGTTTTCATCTTTATTTTTTTCTAGACGCGGAGGGCGGGAGAAGAGCGCTCAAAATGGCGCTTTGTTTGGTACATAGGGCAATACTGCCACCGTGAGGAATCAGTTTCAACTCAGACAGCGCCATGCCCGCTCCCTGCCAGCTCCCTGCACTCAGTCTCCCCACAGCTGCAGTGCTCAACCTGTGGGTATAGCCCTGGAGACATCATGCTTGTTTGCATGAAGATTGGTAACAGTAGCAGAGTTCCAGTTTCGAGGGCAGATATCTTCCTCCAGTTTTGGGAAAGGCTGTGGTCAGGCCGTTGCTAACGGTCCATGGTTGGACTCCTATCTTTTTTGCTTTTCCCCTCGTGGAAAATGTTTCATAGCTAAGCGGGAGCAGACCCCTTCGTGAATAGCGCTGGTAGACATTTTGATGAAGGTGAGGGACTGGGGAGATACCTTAATGGTTCATCTTGCCCTTCACGTCGCCACCCCCCCTCCTCCCTTTATTTTGGCACCTTGGAGTCAGGGCTCATTGCAGACTCCAAACAGGAAGCAGATGGGCGGGGTCTCCTATTCCTGGGCTCCCAGTATAAATGTACTGGCTGGTGTACAGGGTCAGGAGCCAGCTGAGGGTTGTGTTGAGAGAGCACTACAGCCTGCACTTTGGATCGGGCCTGAGCACGAGTCAGGGCAGCCCAGCCAGGCACCAGCAGTCGCTCATGTTTCCTGTAATGGCCATCTTGCGCCAGTGCTAAGAATCATGGGAGGACTGAGCACAAAAGGCTCAGTCAGTTTAGAAACTCCATCCTGAGGAGGGCAGCAGAGGACAGGGTAGGAGCTTGTGGGTGCCAGTGTCCAGCCTCTCCTGTGTGGATAAAAGAGACCTTACCAAACCAAACCAAAACAAGCAAAATATCCACCACCCAGATATACAGGCACCAAGGAAGAGGGCTGCCCTGAGGTTTGCCCTTCCCTTCTTGGAATCGTTTTAATGGCATTTTAACTTTTTGTCTTATTTATCAGATGAAGCCAATCTGAGGCCTAAATTTAGTAGAGGCCATAGGACTCTTTTCCTTCCGTTATACAGGGTATTTCCCAATTCCTTGGTTTTCGCCTTGTTCAAGTGCCTAGTTTTACTCAAAGATTTGGTGCCTACTTTCTTCTTCCTTTGTTTGTTCGTTTGTAGTTGTTTTCAAGACAGGGATGCTCTGTACAGCCATGGGTTTCCTGCACTCACACTGTACACCTGGCTGGCCTCTACAGCTCTAAGGAAAGATCTTTCTGCCTCTGTCTCCCTAGTGTTTGCACCACCACCAGTGCTGGTTGGGCCCTGGCAAATATTGTTTATAATATGACTGGATGGAATTGAGGAAACAATTGGTGAGGGAAAAATTAAACACACACACACACAGACACACACACGCACACACACACAGACACACACACACACGTATATATGTAGCCAGTTAATCTGCTGAAATCCTTATATTTCTTTGTCATCCAGGAGATATGCTCATCTAATCCCTCCCCTCTGGACCCATGGCGCTATGCAGAGGAGCAGGCAGTAGGAGTATAAGAGCTTGAGGGCATAGGTAACCCCTTGAAAGGGTGTCTTCGACCCCAAACAGAGCTGTCACACAGTAGAACTCCCAGAGACTGGCAGCCTGCACTGTGCCTACACAGGTTGAAACTAGACATGGTGCCAGGGCTGTGCAAGGCAGATGGACAGAAGGCCCTCCCTCCTAACCAAGAAGCTGTCTCCTGTTGAAAGGCACTTGCAAAGGAACTGTTAGTTTTCTCTGATGGACCCCCTTTGGGTATATAAACCACACAGAAGGGTAGACCTTTTTGTAGGGAATTTTCTTTTTTAATCATGTTCTTAGCATTTTGTATGTTGTGGTTTCTGATGTTCTGTTTTAGTTTTTGTGTATCTGTGTCTTTTGCTTGTGTTTATTTTAATTATATTTCTTTGAATTTGCCTTCTTTCTTTGTTTCTTCTTTGTTTCTCTCTTTCTTCTTTCTTTCCTTTCTCTTTTTCTCTCTTTCTCTTTTTCTCACTCTTCCTTTCTCTGTGTGTGTGTGTGTCTCTGTCTTTGTCGATCTTTCTTTTCCATGGTATTATCTCTGTAGCCCAGGCTGTCCTGGAACTAACCAAGATGTACCTGTTTTGTCCCCTGAATCCTGGGATGAAAGGCTTGAGTCACCCTAAGGTCTCTTGTTTGTTTTCTGAAGACAGAGAGAAAGGAGGCCTGCATTTGAGTGGCTAGGTTGATGGGATCTGGGATGAGATGAGCAAGGGGGAAACCATGATGAGATTGTATTGTCTGGAAGATGATTTGTCAATTAGCAGAGAAAAGAAAAGTATTTGATGAGGAATGACTGTGTTTTCCCTCCGTTTCTCAGTAGAGAAGTGAAGGATGAACAAAGTGTCTCTGTCCTAGTGGAAATGTAGGGACCCTGTTGCAGGGACCACAGGTCACCAGAGCAGTGTCTGAGGGGTTACTTGTCTCTGTCTCTTGTCAGGTCTTCAGACAGAGTCGACAAGAGTTGTACATGGAGCAGGAAAACAGGAGGCGACCTCCAGGTTAGCATGTTAGGACGGACAGCAGCCAGGTATGTGGTCAGTTGGTAGCTCTGCATTTCACACAGGCTCTGCCTAGGCCGGTGGAGGAGAGAAACTCCATGTGATCTGAGATGCTGGGTGAGAGATAGGAAACACATTCCCTCAGTCCATGGGGGCTGCGACTCAACTCAGGAGAAAATATCACCGGAGGAGATGGTTGGTGGAGGCCCCAGTGTGATTTTAAGGAGAACACCAGAGCCAGGGCACAGCATTTTTGTCTCCACCCTGGCAAGCTGCTAAAACCCCAGCTGCCATGTTTCTTGTGGAGTTTTCATCTTTATTTTTTTCTAGACGCGGAGGGCGGGAGAAGAGCGCTCAAAATGGCGCTTTGTTTGGTACATAGGGCAATACTGCCACCGTGAGGAATCAGTTTCAACTCAGACAGCGCCATGCCCGCTCCCTGCCAGCTCCCTGCACTCAGTCTCCCCACAGCTGCAGTGCTCAACCTGTGGGTATAGCCCTGGAGACATCATGCTTGTTTGCATGAAGATTGGTAACAGTAGCAGAGTTCCAGTTTCGAGGGCAGATATCTTCCTCCAGTTTTGGGAAAGGCTGTGGTCAGGCCGTTGCTAACGGTCCATGGTTGGACTCCTATCTTTTTTGCTTTTCCCCTCGTGGAAAATGTTTCATAGCTAAGCGGGAGCAGACCCCTTCGTGAATAGCGCTGGTAGACATTTTGATGAAGGTGAGGGACTGGGGAGATACCTTAATGGTTCATCTTGCCCTTCACGTCGCCACCCCCCCTCCTCCCTTTATTTTGGCACCTTGGAGTCAGGGCTCATTGCAGACTCCAAACAGGAAGCAGATGGGCGGGGTCTCCTATTCCTGGGCTCCCAGTATAAATGTACTGGCTGGTGTACAGGGTCAGGAGCCAGCTGAGGGTTGTGTTGAGAGAGCACTACAGCCTGCACTTTGGATCGGGCCTGAGCACGAGTCAGGGCAGCCCAGCCAGGCACCAGCAGTCGCTCATGTTTCCTGTAATGGCCATCTTGCGCCAGTGCTAAGAATCATGGGAGGACTGAGCACAAAAGGCTCAGTCAGTTTAGAAACTCCATCCTGAGGAGGGCAGCAGAGGACAGGGTAGGAGCTTGTGGGTGCCAGTGTCCAGCCTCTCCTGTGTGGATAAAAGAGACCTTACCAAACCAAACCAAAACAAGCAAAATATCCACCACCCAGATATACAGGCACCAAGGAAGAGGGCTGCCCTGAGGTTTGCCCTTCCCTTCTTGGAATCGTTTTAATGGCATTTTAACTTTTTGTCTTATTTATCAGATGAAGCCAATCTGAGGCCTAAATTTAGTAGAGGCCATAGGACTCTTTTCCTTCCGTTATACAGGGTATTTCCCAATTCCTTGGTTTTCGCCTTGTTCAAGTGCCTAGTTTTACTCAAAGATTTGGTGCCTACTTTCTTCTTCCTTTGTTTGTTCGTTTGTAGTTGTTTTCAAGACAGGGATGCTCTGTACAGCCATGGGTTTCCTGCACTCACACTGTACACCTGGCTGGCCTCTACAGCTCTAAGGAAAGATCTTTCTGCCTCTGTCTCCCTAGTG
Organism: Meriones unguiculatus; assembly: GCF_030254825.1. Classification (NCBI taxonomy): domain Eukaryota; kingdom Metazoa; phylum Chordata; class Mammalia; order Rodentia; family Muridae; genus Meriones; species Meriones unguiculatus. Next base: position 122,990,317 of record NC_083369.1, read on the forward strand.
TTTGCACCACCACCAGTGCTGGTTGGGCCCTGGCAAATATTGTTTATAATATGACTGGATGGAATTGAGGAAACAATTGGTGAGGGAAAAATTAAACACACACACACACAGACACACACACGCACACACACACAGACACACACACACACGTATATATGTAGCCAGTTAATCTGCTGAAATCCTTATATTTCTTTGTCATCCAGGAGATATGCTCATCTAATCCCTCCCCTCTGGACCCATGGCGCTATGCAGAGGAGCAGGCAGTAGGAGTATAAGAGCTTGAGGGCATAGGTAACCCCTTGAAAGGGTGTCTTCGACCCCAAACAGAGCTGTCACACAGTAGAACTCCCAGAGACTGGCAGCCTGCACTGTGCCTACACAGGTTGAAACTAGACATGGTGCCAGGGCTGTGCAAGGCAGATGGACAGAAGGCCCTCCCTCCTAACCAAGAAGCTGTCTCCTGTTGAAAGGCACTTGCAAAGGAACTGTTAGTTTTCTCTGATGGACCCCCTTTGGGTATATAAACCACACAGAAGGGTAGACCTTTTTGTAGGGAATTTTCTTTTTTAATCATGTTCTTAGCATTTTGTATGTTGTGGTTTCTGATGTTCTGTTTTAGTTTTTGTGTATCTGTGTCTTTTGCTTGTGTTTATTTTAATTATATTTCTTTGAATTTGCCTTCTTTCTTTGTTTCTTCTTTGTTTCTCTCTTTCTTCTTTCTTTCCTTTCTCTTTTTCTCTCTTTCTCTTTTTCTCACTCTTCCTTTCTCTGTGTGTGTGTGTGTCTCTGTCTTTGTCGATCTTTCTTTTCCATGGTATTATCTCTGTAGCCCAGGCTGTCCTGGAACTAACCAAGATGTACCTGTTTTGTCCCCTGAATCCTGGGATGAAAGGCTTGAGTCACCCTAAGGTCTCTTGTTTGTTTTCTGAAGACAGAGAGAAAGGAGGCCTGCATTTGAGTGGCTAGGTTGATGGGATCTGGGATGAGATGAGCAAGGGGGAAACCATGATGAGATTGTATTGTCTGGAAGATGATTTGTCAATTAGCAGAGAAAAGAAAAGTATTTGATGAGGAATGACTGTGTTTTCCCTCCGTTTCTCAGTAGAGAAGTGAAGGATGAACAAAGTGTCTCTGTCCTAGTGGAAATGTAGGGACCCTGTTGCAGGGACCACAGGTCACCAGAGCAGTGTCTGAGGGGTTACTTGTCTCTGTCTCTTGTCAGGTCTTCAGACAGAGTCGACAAGAGTTGTACATGGAGCAGGAAAACAGGAGGCGACCTCCAGGTTAGCATGTTAGGACGGACAGCAGCCAGGTATGTGGTCAGTTGGTAGCTCTGCATTTCACACAGGCTCTGCCTAGGCCGGTGGAGGAGAGAAACTCCATGTGATCTGAGATGCTGGGTGAGAGATAGGAAACACATTCCCTCAGTCCATGGGGGCTGCGACTCAACTCAGGAGAAAATATCACCGGAGGAGATGGTTGGTGGAGGCCCCAGTGTGATTTTAAGGAGAACACCAGAGCCAGGGCACAGCATTTTTGTCTCCACCCTGGCAAGCTGCTAAAACCCCAGCTGCCATGTTTCTTGTGGAGTTTTCATCTTTATTTTTTTCTAGACGCGGAGGGCGGGAGAAGAGCGCTCAAAATGGCGCTTTGTTTGGTACATAGGGCAATACTGCCACCGTGAGGAATCAGTTTCAACTCAGACAGCGCCATGCCCGCTCCCTGCCAGCTCCCTGCACTCAGTCTCCCCACAGCTGCAGTGCTCAACCTGTGGGTATAGCCCTGGAGACATCATGCTTGTTTGCATGAAGATTGGTAACAGTAGCAGAGTTCCAGTTTCGAGGGCAGATATCTTCCTCCAGTTTTGGGAAAGGCTGTGGTCAGGCCGTTGCTAACGGTCCATGGTTGGACTCCTATCTTTTTTGCTTTTCCCCTCGTGGAAAATGTTTCATAGCTAAGCGGGAGCAGACCCCTTCGTGAATAGCGCTGGTAGACATTTTGATGAAGGTGAGGGACTGGGGAGATACCTTAATGGTTCATCTTGCCCTTCACGTCGCCACCCCCCCTCCTCCCTTTATTTTGGCACCTTGGAGTCAGGGCTCATTGCAGACTCCAAACAGGAAGCAGATGGGCGGGGTCTCCTATTCCTGGGCTCCCAGTATAAATGTACTGGCTGGTGTACAGGGTCAGGAGCCAGCTGAGGGTTGTGTTGAGAGAGCACTACAGCCTGCACTTTGGATCGGGCCTGAGCACGAGTCAGGGCAGCCCAGCCAGGCACCAGCAGTCGCTCATGTTTCCTGTAATGGCCATCTTGCGCCAGTGCTAAGAATCATGGGAGGACTGAGCACAAAAGGCTCAGTCAGTTTAGAAACTCCATCCTGAGGAGGGCAGCAGAGGACAGGGTAGGAGCTTGTGGGTGCCAGTGTCCAGCCTCTCCTGTGTGGATAAAAGAGACCTTACCAAACCAAACCAAAACAAGCAAAATATCCACCACCCAGATATACAGGCACCAAGGAAGAGGGCTGCCCTGAGGTTTGCCCTTCCCTTCTTGGAATCGTTTTAATGGCATTTTAACTTTTTGTCTTATTTATCAGATGAAGCCAATCTGAGGCCTAAATTTAGTAGAGGCCATAGGACTCTTTTCCTTCCGTTATACAGGGTATTTCCCAATTCCTTGGTTTTCGCCTTGTTCAAGTGCCTAGTTTTACTCAAAGATTTGGTGCCTACTTTCTTCTTCCTTTGTTTGTTCGTTTGTAGTTGTTTTCAAGACAGGGATGCTCTGTACAGCCATGGGTTTCCTGCACTCACACTGTACACCTGGCTGGCCTCTACAGCTCTAAGGAAAGATCTTTCTGCCTCTGTCTCCCTAGTGTTTGCACCACCACCAGTGCTGGTTGGGCCCTGGCAAATATTGTTTATAATATGACTGGATGGAATTGAGGAAACAATTGGTGAGGGAAAAATTAAACACACACACACACAGACACACACACACGTATATATGTAGCCAGTTAATCTGCTGAAATCCTTATATTTCTTTGTCATCCAGGAGATATGCTCATCTAATCCCTCCCCTCTGGACCCATGGCGCTATGCAGAGGAGCAGGCAGTAGGAGTATAAGAGCTTGAGGGCATAGGTAACCCCTTGAAAGGGTGTCTTCGACCCCAAACAGAGCTGTCACACAGTAGAACTCCCAGAGACTGGCAGCCTGCACTGTGCCTACACAGGTTGAAACTAGACATGGTGCCAGGGCTGTGCAAGGCAGATGGACAGAAGGCCCTCCCTCCTAACCAAGAAGCTGTCTCCTGTTGAAAGGCACTTGCAAAGGAACTGTTAGTTTTCTCTGATGGACCCCCTTTGGGTATATAAACCACACAGAAGGGTAGACCTTTTTGTAGGGAATTTTCTTTTTTAATCATGTTCTTAGCATTTTGTATGTTGTGGTTTCTGATGTTCTGTTTTAGTTTTTGTGTATCTGTGTCTTTTGCTTGTGTTTATTTTAATTATATTTCTTTGAATTTGCCTTCTTTCTTTGTTTCTTCTTTGTTTCTCTCTTTCTTCTTTCTTTCCTTTCTCTTTTTCTCTCTTTCTCTTTTTCTCACTCTTCCTTTCTCTGTGTGTGTGTGTGTCTCTGTCTTTGTCGATCTTTCTTTTCCATGGTATTATCTCTGTAGCCCAGGCTGTCCTGGAACTAACCAAGATGTACCTGTTTTGTCCCCTGAATCCTGGGATGAAAGGCTTGAGTCACCCTAAGGTCTCTTGTTTGTTTTCTGAAGACAGAGAGAAAGGAGGCCTGCATTTGAGTGGCTAGGTTGATGGGATCTGGGATGAGATGAGCAAGGGGGAAACCATGATGAGATTGTATTGTCTGGAAGATGATTTGTCAATTAGCAGAGAAAAGAAAAGTATTTGATGAGGAATGACTGTGTTTTCCCTCCGTTTCTCAGTAGAGAAGTGAAGGATGAACAAAGTGTCTCTGTCCTAGTGGAAATGTAGGGACCCTGTTGCAGGGACCACAGGTCACCAGAGCAGTGTCTGAGGGGTTACTTGTCTCTGTCTCTTGTCAGGTCTTCAGACAGAGTCGACAAGAGTTGTACATGGAGCAGGAAAACAGGAGGCGACCTCCAGGTTAGCATGTTAGGACGGACAGCAGCCAGGTATGTGGTCAGTTGGTAGCTCTGCATTTCACACAGGCTCTGCCTAGGCCGGTGGAGGAGAGAAACTCCATGTGATCTGAGATGCTGGGTGAGAGATAGGAAACACATTCCCTCAGTCCATGGGGGCTGCGACTCAACTCAGGAGAAAATATCACCGGAGGAGATGGTTGGTGGAGGCCCCAGTGTGATTTTAAGGAGAACACCAGAGCCAGGGCACAGCATTTTTGTCTCCACCCTGGCAAGCTGCTAAAACCCCAGCTGCCATGTTTCTTGCGGAGTTTTCATCTTTATTTTTTTCTAGACGCGGAGGGCGGGAGAAGAGCGCTCAAAATGGCGCTTTGTTTGGTACATAGGGCAATACTGCCACCGTGAGGAATCAGTTTCAACTCAGACAGCGCCATGCCCGCTCCCTGCCAGCTCCCTGCACTCAGTCTCCCCACAGCTGCAGTGCTCAACCTGTGGGTATAGCCCTGGAGACATCATGCTTGTTTGCATGAAGATTGGTAACAGTAGCAGAGTTCCAGTTTCGAGGGCAGATATCTTCCTCCAGTTTTGGGAAAGGCTGTGGTCAGGCCGTTGCTAACGGTCCATGGTTGGACTCCTATCTTTTTTGCTTTTCCCCTCGTGGAAAATGTTTCATAGCTAAGCGGGAGCAGACCCCTTCGTGAATAGCGCTGGTAGACATTTTGATGAAGGTGAGGGACTGGGGAGATACCTTAATGGTTCATCTTGCCCTTCACGTCGCCACCCCCCCCTCCTCCCTTTATTTTGGCACCTTGGAGTCAGGGCTCATTGCAGACTCCAAACAGGAAGCAGATGGGCGGGGTCTCCTATTCCTGGGCTCCCAGTATAAATGTACTGGCTGGTGTACAGGGTCAGGAGCCAGCTGAGGGTTGTGTTGAGAGAGCACTACAGCCTGCACTTTGGATCGGGCCTGAGCACGAGTCAGGGCAGCCCAGCCAGGCACCAGCAGTCGCTCATGTTTCCTGTAATGGCCATCTTGCGCCAGTGCTAAGAATCATGGGAGGACTGAGCACAAAAGGCTCAGTCAGTTTAGAAACTCCATCCTGAGGAGGGCAGCAGAGGACAGGGTAGGAGCTTGTGGGTGCCAGTGTCCAGCCTCTCCTGTGTGGATAAAAGAGACCTTACCAAACCAAACCAAAACAAGCAAAATATCCACCACCCAGATATACAGGCACCAAGGAAGAGGGCTGCCCTGAGGTTTGCCCTTCCCTTCTTGGAATCGTTTTAATGGCATTTTAACTTTTTGTCTTATTTATCAGATGAAGCCAATCTGAGGCCTAAATTTAGTAGAGGCCATAGGACTCTTTTCCTTCCGTTATACAGGGTATTTCCCAATTCCTTGGTTTTCGCCTTGTTCAAGTGCCTAGTTTTACTCAAAGATTTGGTGCCTACTTTCTTCTTCCTTTGTTTGTTCGTTTGTAGTTGTTTTCAAGACAGGGATGCTCTGTACAGCCATGGGTTTCCTGCACTCACACTGTACACCTGGCTGGCCTCTACAGCTCTAAGGAAAGATCTTTCTGCCTCTGTCTCCCTAGTGTTTGCACCACCACCAGTGCTGGTTGGGCCCTGGCAAATATTGTTTATAATATGACTGGATGGAATTGAGGAAACAATTGGTGAGGGAAAAATTAAACACACACACACACAGACACACACACGCACACACACACAGACACACACACACACGTATATATGTAGCCAGTTAATCTGCTGAAATCCTTATATTTCTTTGTCATCCAGGAGATATGCTCATCTAATCCCTCCCCTCTGGACCCATGGCGCTATGCAGAGGAGCAGGCAGTAGGAGTATAAGAGCTTGAGGGCATAGGTAACCCCTTGAAAGGGTGTCTTCGACCCCAAACAGAGCTGTCACACAGTAGAACTCCCAGAGACTGGCAGCCTGCACTGTGCCTACACAGGTTGAAACTAGACATGGTGCCAGGGCTGTGCAAGGCAGATGGACAGAAGGCCCTCCCTCCTAACCAAGAAGCTGTCTCCTGTTGAAAGGCACTTGCAAAGGAACTGTTAGTTTTCTCTGATGGACCCCCTTTGGGTATATAAACCACACAGAAGGGTAGACCTTTTTGTAGGGAATTTTCTTTTTTAATCATGTTCTTAGCATTTTGTATGTTGTGGTTTCTGATGTTCTGTTTTAGTTTTTGTGTATCTGTGTCTTTTGCTTGTGTTTATTTTAATTATATTTCTTTGAATTTGCCTTCTTTCTTTGTTTCTTCTTTGTTTCTCTCTTTCTTCTTTCTTTCCTTTCTCTTTTTCTCTCTTTCTCTTTTTCTCACTCTTCCTTTCTCTGTGTGTGTGTGTGTCTCTGTCTTTGTCGATCTTTCTTTTCCATGGTATTATCTCTGTAGCCCAGGCTGTCCTGGAACTAACCAAGATGTACCTGTTTTGTCCCCTGAATCCTGGGATGAAAGGCTTGAGTCACCCTAAGGTCTCTTGTTTGTTTTCTGAAGACAGAGAGAAAGGAGGCCTGCATTTGAGTGGCTAGGTTGATGGGATCTGGGATGAGATGAGCAAGGGGGAAACCATGATGAGATTGTATTGTCTGGAAGATGATTTGTCAATTAGCAGAGAAAAGAAAAGTATTTGATGAGGAATGACTGTGTTTTCCCTCCGTTTCTCAGTAGAGAAGTGAAGGATGAACAAAGTGTCTCTGTCCTAGTGGAAATGTAGGGACCCTGTTGCAGGGACCACAGGTCACCAGAGCAGTGTCTGAGGGGTTACTTGTCTCTGTCTCTTGTCAGGTCTTCAGACAGAGTCGACAAGAGTTGTACATGGAGCAGGAAAACAGGAGGCGACCTCCAGGTTAGCATGTTAGGACGGACAGCAGCCAGGTATGTGGTCAGTTGGTAGCTCTGCATTTCACACAGGCTCTGCCTAGGCCGGTGGAGGAGAGAAACTCCATGTGATCTGAGATGCTGGGTGAGAGATAGGAAACACATTCCCTCAGTCCATGGGGGCTGCGACTCAACTCAGGAGAAAATATCACCGGAGGAGATGGTTGGTGGAGGCCCCAGTGTGATTTTAAGGAGAACACCAGAGCCAGGGCACAGCATTTTTGTCTCCACCCTGGCAAGCTGCTAAAACCCCAGCTGCCATGTTTCTTGTGGAGTTTTCATCTTTATTTTTTTCTAGACGCGGAGGGCGGGAGAAGAGCGCTCAAAATGGCGCTTTGTTTGGTACATAGGGCAATACTGCCACCGTGAGGAATCAGTTTCAACTCAGACAGCGCCATGCCCGCTCCCTGCCAGCTCCCTGCACTCAGTCTCCCCACAGCTGCAGTGCTCAACCTGTGGGTATAGCCCTGGAGACATCATGCTTGTTTGCATGAAGATTGGTAACAGTAGCAGAGTTCCAGTTTCGAGGGCAGATATCTTCCTCCAGTTTTGGGAAAGGCTGTGGTCAGGCCGTTGCTAACGGTCCATGGTTGGACTCCTATCTTTTTTGCTTTTCCCCTCGTGGAAAATGTTTCATAGCTAAGCGGGAGCAGACCCCTTCGTGAATAGCGCTGGTAGACATTTTGATGAAGGTGAGGGACTGGGGAGATACCTTAATGGTTCATCTTGCCCTTCACGTCGCCACCCCCCCTCCTCCCTTTATTTTGGCACCTTGGAGTCAGGGCTCATTGCAGACTCCAAACAGGAAGCAGATGGGCGGGGTCTCCTATTCCTGGGCTCCCAGTATAAATGTACTGGCTGGTGTACAGGGTCAGGAGCCAGCTGAGGGTTGTGTTGAGAGAGCACTACAGCCTGCACTTTGGATCGGGCCTGAGCACGAGTCAGGGCAGCCCAGCCAGGCACCAGCAGTCGCTCATGTTTCCTGTAATGGCCATCTTGCGCCAGTGCTAAGAATCATGGGAGGACTGAGCACAAAAGGCTCAGTCAGTTTAGAAACTCCATCCTGAGGAGGGCAGCAGAGGACAGGGTAGGAGCTTGTGGGTGCCAGTGTCCAGCCTCTCCTGTGTGGATAAAAGAGACCTTACCAAACCAAACCAAAACAAGCAAAATATCCACCACCCAGATATACAGGCACCAAGGAAGAGGGCTGCCCTGAGGTTTGCCCTTCCCTTCTTGGAATCGTTTTAATGGCATTTTAACTTTTTGTCTTATTTATCAGATGAAGCCAATCTGAGGCCTAAATTTAGTAGAGGCCATAGGACTCTTTTCCTTCCGTTATACAGGGTATTTCCCAATTCCTTGGTTTTCGCCTTGTTCAAGTGCCTAGTTTTACTCAAAGATTTGGTGCCTACTTTCTTCTTCCTTTGTTTGTTCGTTTGTAGTTGTTTTCAAGACAGGGATGCTCTGTACAGCCATGGGTTTCCTGCACTCACACTGTACACCTGGCTGGCCTCTACAGCTCTAAGGAAAGATCTTTCTGCCTCTGTCTCCCTAGTGTTTGCACCACCACCAGTGCTGGTTGGGCCCTGGCAAATATTGTTTATAATATGACTGGATGGAATTGAGGAAACAATTGGTGAGGGAAAAATTAAACACACACACACACAGACACACACACACGTATATATGTAGCCAGTTAATCTGCTGAAATCCTTATATTTCTTTGTCATCCAGGAGATATGCTCATCTAATCCCTCCCCTCTGGACCCATGGCGCTATGCAGAGGAGCAGGCAGTAGGAGTATAAGAGCTTGAGGGCATAGGTAACCCCTTGAAAGGGTGTCTTCGACCCCAAACAGAGCTGTCACACAGTAGAACTCCCAGAGACTGGCAGCCTGCACTGTGCCTACACAGGTTGAAACTAGACATGGTGCCAGGGCTGTGCAAGGCAGATGGACAGAAGGCCCTCCCTCCTAACCAAGAAGCTGTCTCCTGTTGAAAGGCACTTGCAAAGGAACTGTTAGTTTTCTCTGATGGACCCCCTTTGGGTATATAAACCACACAGAAGGGTAGACCTTTTTGTAGGGAATTTTCTTTTTTAATCATGTTCTTAGCATTTTGTATGTTGTGGTTGCTGATGTTCTGTTTTAGTTTTTGTGTATCTGTGTCTTTTGCTTGTGTTTATTTTAATTATATTTCTTTGAATTTGCCTTCTTTCTTTGTTTCTTCTTTGTTTCTCTCTTTCTTCTTTCTTTCCTTTCTCTTTTTCTCTCTTTCTCTTTTTCTCACTCTTCCTTTCTCTGTGTGTGTGTGTGTCTCTGTCTTTGTCGATCTTTCTTTTCCATGGTATTATCTCTGTAGCCCAGGCTGTCCTGGAACTAACCAAGATGTACCTGTTTTGTCCCCTGAATCCTGGGATGAAAGGCTTGAGTCACCCTAAGGTCTCTTGTTTGTTTTCTGAAGACAGAGAGAAAGGAGGCCTGCATTTGAGTGGCTAGGTTGATGGGATCTGGGATGAGATGAGCAAGGGGGAAACCATGATGAGATTGTATTGTCTGGAAGATGATTTGTCAATTAGCAGAGAAAAGAAAAGTATTTGATGAGGAATGACTGTGTTTTCCCTCCGTTTCTCAGTAGAGAAGTGAAGGATGAACAAAGTGTCTCTGTCCTAGTGGAAATGTAGGGACCCTGTTGCAGGGACCACAGGTCACCAGAGCAGTGTCTGAGGGGTTACTTGTCTCTGTCTCTTGTCAGGTCTTCAGACAGAGTCGACAAGAGTTGTACATGGAGCAGGAAAACAGGAGGCGACCTCCAGGTTAGCATGTTAGGACGGACAGCAGCCAGGTATGTGGTCAGTTGGTAGCTCTGCATTTCACACAGGCTCTGCCTAGGCCGGTGGAGGAGAGAAACTCCATGTGATCTGAGATGCTGGGTGAGAGATAGGAAACACATTCCCTCAGTCCATGGGGGCTGCGACTCAACTCAGGAGAAAATATCACCGGAGGAGATGGTTGGTGGAGGCCCCAGTGTGATTTTAAGGAGAACACCAGAGCCAGGGCACAGCATTTTTGTCTCCACCCTGGCAAGCTGCTAAAACCCCAGCTGCCATGTTTCTTGCGGAGTTTTCATCTTTATTTTTTTCTAGACGCGGAGGGCGGGAGAAGAGCGCTCAAAATGGCGCTTTGTTTGGTACATAGGGCAATACTGCCACCGTGAGGAATCAGTTTCAACTCAGACAGCGCCATGCCCGCTCCCTGCCAGCTCCCTGCACTCAGTCTCCCCACAGCTGCAGTGCTCAACCTGTGGGTATAGCCCTGGAGACATCATGCTTGTTTGCATGAAGATTGGTAACAGTAGCAGAGTTCCAGTTTCGAGGGCAGATATCTTCCTCCAGTTTTGGGAAAGGCTGTGGTCAGGCCGTTGCTAACGGTCCATGGTTGGACTCCTATCTTTTTTGCTTTTCCCCTCGTGGAAAATGTTTCATAGCTAAGCGGGAGCAGACCCCTTCGTGAATAGCGCTGGTAGACATTTTGATGAAGGTGAGGGACTGGGGAGATACCTTAATGGTTCATCTTGCCCTTCACGTCGCCACCCCCCCCTCCTCCCTTTATTTTGGCACCTTGGAGTCAGGGCTCATTGCAGACTCCAAACAGGAAGCAGATGGGCGGGGTCTCCTATTCCTGGGCTCCCAGTATAAATGTACTGGCTGGTGTACAGGGTCAGGAGCCAGCTGAGGGTTGTGTTGAGAGAGCACTACAGCCTGCACTTTGGATCGGGCCTGAGCACGAGTCAGGGCAGCCCAGCCAGGCACCAGCAGTCGCTCATGTTTCCTGTAATGGCCATCTTGCGCCAGTGCTAAGAATCATGGGAGGACTGAGCACAAAAGGCTCAGTCAGTTTAGAAACTCCATCCTGAGGAGGGCAGCAGAGGACAGGGTAGGAGCTTGTGGGTGCCAGTGTCCAGCCTCTCCTGTGTGGATAAAAGAGACCTTACCAAACCAAACCAAAACAAGCAAAATATCCACCACCCAGATATACAGGCACCAAGGAAGAGGGCTGCCCTGAGGTTTGCCCTTCCCTTCTTGGAATCGTTTTAATGGCATTTTAACTTTTTGTCTTATTTATCAGATGAAGCCAATCTGAGGCCTAAATTTAGTAGAGGCCATAGGACTCTTTTCCTTCCGTTATACAGGGTATTTCCCAATTCCTTGGTTTTCGCCTTGTTCAAGTGCCTAGTTTTACTCAAAGATTTGGTGCCTACTTTCTTCTTCCTTTGTTTGTTCGTTTGTAGTTGTTTTCAAGACAGGGATGCTCTGTACAGCCATGGGTTTCCTGCACTCACACTGTACACCTGGCTGGCCTCTACAGCTCTAAGGAAAGATCTTTCTGCCTCTGTCTCCCTAGTGTTTGCACCACCACCAGTGCTGGTTGGGCCCTGGCAAATATTGTTTATAATATGACTGGATGGAATTGAGGAAACAATTGGTGAGGGAAAAATTAAACACACACACACACAGACACACACACACGTATATATGTAGCCAGTTAATCTGCTGAAATCCTTATATTTCTTTGTCATCCAGGAGATATGCTCATCTAATCCCTCCCCTCTGGACCCATGGCGCTATGCAGAGGAGCAGGCAGTAGGAGTATAAGAGCTTGAGGGCATAGGTAACCCCTTGAAAGGGTGTCTTCGACCCCAAACAGAGCTGTCACACAGTAGAACTCCCAGAGACTGGCAGCCTGCACTGTGCCTACACAGGTTGAAACTAGACATGGTGCCAGGGCTGTGCAAGGCAGATGGACAGAAGGCCCTCCCTCCTAACCAAGAAGCTGTCTCCTGTTGAAAGGCACTTGCAAAGGAACTGTTAGTTTTCTCTGATGGACCCCCTTTGGGTATATAAACCACACAGAAGGGTAGACCTTTTTGTAGGGAATTTTCTTTTTTAATCATGTTCTTAGCATTTTGTATGTTGTGGTTGCTGATGTTCTGTTTTAGTTTTTGTGTATCTGTGTCTTTTGCTTGTGTTTATTTTAATTATATTTCTTTGAATTTGCCTTCTTTCTTTGTTTCTTCTTTGTTTCTCTCTTTCTTCTTTCTTTCCTTTCTCTTTTTCTCTCTTTCTCTTTTTCTCACTCTTCCTTTCTCTGTGTGTGTGTGTGTCTCTGTCTTTGTCGATCTTTCTTTTCCATGGTATTATCTCTGTAGCCCAGGCTGTCCTGGAACTAACCAAGATGTACCTGTTTTGTCCCCTGAATCCTGGGATGAAAGGCTTGAGTCACCCTAAGGTCTCTTGTTTGTTTTCTGAAGACAGAGAGAAAGGAGGCCTGCATTTGAGTGGCTAGGTTGATGGGATCTGGGATGAGATGAGCAAGGGGGAAACCATGATGAGATTGTATTGTCTGGAAGATGATTTGTCAATTAGCAGAGAAAAGAAAAGTATTTGATGAGGAATGACTGTGTTTTCCCTCCGTTTCTCAGTAGAGAAGTGAAGGATGAACAAAGTGTCTCTGTCCTAGTGGAAATGTAGGGACCCTGTTGCAGGGACCACAGGTCACCAGAGCAGTGTCTGAGGGGTTACTTGTCTCTGTCTCTTGTCAGGTCTTCAGACAGAGTCGACAAGAGTTGTACATGGAGCAGGAAAACAGGAGGCGACCTCCAGGTTAGCATGTTAGGACGGACAGCAGCCAGGTATGTGGTCAGTTGGTAGCTCTGCATTTCACACAGGCTCTGCCTAGGCCGGTGGAGGAGAGAAACTCCATGTGATCTGAGATGCTGGGTGAGAGATAGGAAACACATTCCCTCAGTCCATGGGGGCTGCGACTCAACTCAGGAGAAAATATCACCGGAGGAGATGGTTGGTGGAGGCCCCAGTGTGATTTTAAGGAGAACACCAGAGCCAGGGCACAGCATTTTTGTCTCCACCCTGGCAAGCTGCTAAAACCCCAGCTGCCATGTTTCTTGCGGAGTTTTCATCTTTATTTTTTTCTAGACGCGGAGGGCGGGAGAAGAGCGCTCAAAATGGCGCTTTGTTTGGTACATAGGGCAATACTGCCACCGTGAGGAATCAGTTTCAACTCAGACAGCGCCATGCCCGCTCCCTGCCAGCTCCCTGCACTCAGTCTCCCCACAGCTGCAGTGCTCAACCTGTGGGTATAGCCCTGGAGACATCATGCTTGTTTGCATGAAGATTGGTAACAGTAGCAGAGTTCCAGTTTCGAGGGCAGATATCTTCCTCCAGTTTTGGGAAAGGCTGTGGTCAGGCCGTTGCTAACGGTCCATGGTTGGACTCCTATCTTTTTTGCTTTTCCCCTCGTGGAAAATGTTTCATAGCTAAGCGGGAGCAGACCCCTTCGTGAATAGCGCTGGTAGACATTTTGATGAAGGTGAGGGACTGGGGAGATACCTTAATGGTTCATCTTGCCCTTCACGTCGCCACCCCCCCCCTCCTCCCTTTATTTTGGCACCTTGGAGTCAGGGCTCATTGCAGACTCCAAACAGGAAGCAGATGGGCGGGGTCTCCTATTCCTGGGCTCCCAGTATAAATGTACTGGCTGGTGTACAGGGTCAGGAGCCAGCTGAGGGTTGTGTTGAGAGAGCACTACAGCCTGCACTTTGGATCGGGCCTGAGCACGAGTCAGGGCAGCCCAGCCAGGCACCAGCAGTCGCTCATGTTTCCTGTAATGGCCATCTTGCGCCAGTGCTAAGAATCATGGGAGGACTGAGCACAAAAGGCTCAGTCAGTTTAGAAACTCCATCCTGAGGAGGGCAGCAGAGGACAGGGTAGGAGCTTGTGGGTGCCAGTGTCCAGCCTCTCCTGTGTGGATAAAAGAGACCTTACCAAACCAAACCAAAACAAGCAAAATATCCACCACCCAGATATACAGGCACCAAGGAAGAGGGCTGCCCTGAGGTTTGCCCTTCCCTTCTTGGAATCGTTTTAATGGCATTTTAACTTTTTGTCTTATTTATCAGATGAAGCCAATCTGAGGCCTAAATTTAGTAGAGGCCATAGGACTCTTTTCCTTCCGTTATACAGGGTATTTCCCAATTCCTTGGTTTTCGCCTTGTTCAAGTGCCTAGTTTTACTCAAAGATTTGGTGCCTACTTTCTTCTTCCTTTGTTTGTTCGTTTGTAGTTGTTTTCAAGACAGGGATGCTCTGTACAGCCATGGGTTTCCTGCACTCACACTGTACACCTGGCTGGCCTCTACAGCTCTAAGGAAAGATCTTTCTGCCTCTGTCTCCCTAGTGTTTGCACCACCACCAGTGCTGGTTGGGCCCTGGCAAATATTGTTTATAATATGACTGGATGGAATTGAGGAAACAATTGGTGAGGGAAAAATTAAACACACACACACACAGACACACACACGCACACACACACAGACACACACACACACGTATATATGTAGCCAGTTAATCTGCTGAAATCCTTATATTTCTTTGTCATCCAGGAGATATGCTCATCTAATCCCTCCCCTCTGGACCCATGGCGCTATGCAGAGGAGCAGGCAGTAGGAGTATAAGAGCTTGAGGGCATAGGTAACCCCTTGAAAGGGTGTCTTCGACCCCAAACAGAGCTGTCACACAGTAGAACTCCCAGAGACTGGCAGCCTGCACTGTGCCTACACAGGTTGAAACTAGACATGGTGCCAGGGCTGTGCAAGGCAGATGGACAGAAGGCCCTCCCTCCTAACCAAGAAGCTGTCTCCTGTTGAAAGGCACTTGCAAAGGAACTGTTAGTTTTCTCTGATGGACCCCCTTTGGGTATATAAACCACACAGAAGGGTAGACCTTTTTGTAGGGAATTTTCTTTTTTAATCATGTTCTTAGCATTTTGTATGTTGTGGTTGCTGATGTTCTGTTTTAGTTTTTGTGTATCTGTGTCTTTTGCTTGTGTTTATTTTAATTATATTTCTTTGAATTTGCCTTCTTTCTTTGTTTCTTCTTTGTTTCTCTCTTTCTTCTTTCTTTCCTTTCTCTTTTTCTCTCTTTCTCTTTTTCTCACTCTTCCTTTCTCTGTGTGTGTGTGTGTCTCTGTCTTTGTCGATCTTTCTTTTCCATGGTATTATCTCTGTAGCCCAGGCTGTCCTGGAACTAACCAAGATGTACCTGTTTTGTCCCCTGAATCCTGGGATGAAAGGCTTGAGTCACCCTAAGGTCTCTTGTTTGTTTTCTGAAGACAGAGAGAAAGGAGGCCTGCATTTGAGTGGCTAGGTTGATGGGATCTGGGATGAGATGAGCAAGGGGGAAACCATGATGAGATTGTATTGTCTGGAAGATGATTTGTCAATTAGCAGAGAAAAGAAAAGTATTTGATGAGGAATGACTGTGTTTTCCCTCCGTTTCTCAGTAGAGAAGTGAAGGATGAACAAAGTGTCTCTGTCCTAGTGGAAATGTAGGGACCCTGTTGCAGGGACCACAGGTCACCAGAGCAGTGTCTGAGGGGTTACTTGTCTCTGTCTCTTGTCAGGTCTTCAGACAGAGTCGACAAGAGTTGTACATGGAGCAGGAAAACAGGAGGCGACCTCCAGGTTAGCATGTTAGGACGGACAGCAGCCAGGTATGTGGTCAGTTGGTAGCTCTGCATTTCACACAGGCTCTGCCTAGGCCGGTGGAGGAGAGAAACTCCATGTGATCTGAGATGCTGGGTGAGAGATAGGAAACACATTCCCTCAGTCCATGGGGGCTGCGACTCAACTCAGGAGAAAATATCACCGGAGGAGATGGTTGGTGGAGGCCCCAGTGTGATTTTAAGGAGAACACCAGAGCCAGGGCACAGCATTTTTGTCTCCACCCTGGCAAGCTGCTAAAACCCCAGCTGCCATGTTTCTTGCGGAGTTTTCATCTTTATTTTTTTCTAGACGCGGAGGGCGGGAGAAGAGCGCTCAAAATGGCGCTTTGTTTGGTACATAGGGCAATACTGCCACCGTGAGGAATCAGTTTCAACTCAGACAGCGCCATGCCCGCTCCCTGCCAGCTCCCTGCACTCAGTCTCCCCACAGCTGCAGTGCTCAACCTGTGGGTATAGCCCTGGAGACATCATGCTTGTTTGCATGAAGATTGGTAACAGTAGCAGAGTTCCAGTTTCGAGGGCAGATATCTTCCTCCAGTTTTGGGAAAGGCTGTGGTCAGGCCGTTGCTAACGGTCCATGGTTGGACTCCTATCTTTTTTGCTTTTCCCCTCGTGGAAAATGTTTCATAGCTAAGCGGGAGCAGACCCCTTCGTGAATAGCGCTGGTAGACATTTTGATGAAGGTGAGGGACTGGGGAGATACCTTAATGGTTCATCTTGCCCTTCACGTCGCCACCCCCCCCCTCCTCCCTTTATTTTGGCACCTTGGAGTCAGGGCTCATTGCAGACTCCAAACAGGAAGCAGATGGGCGGGGTCTCCTATTCCTGGGCTCCCAGTATAAATGTACTGGCTGGTGTACAGGGTCAGGAGCCAGCTGAGGGTTGTGTTGAGAGAGCACTACAGCCTGCACTTTGGATCGGGCCTGAGCACGAGTCAGGGCAGCCCAGCCAGGCACCAGCAGTCGCTCATGTTTCCTGTAATGGCCATCTTGCGCCAGTGCTAAGAATCATGGGAGGACTGAGCACAAAAGGCTCAGTCAGTTTAGAAACTCCATCCTGAGGAGGGCAGCAGAGGACAGGGTAGGAGCTTGTGGGTGCCAGTGTCCAGCCTCTCCTGTGTGGATAAAAGAGACCTTACCAAACCAAACCAAAACAAGCAAAATATCCACCACCCAGATATACAGGCACCAAGGAAGAGGGCTGCCCTGAGGTTTGCCCTTCCCTTCTTGGAATCGTTTTAATGGCATTTTAACTTTTTGTCTTATTTATCAGATGAAGCCAATCTGAGGCCTAAATTTAGTAGAGGCCATAGGACTCTTTTCCTTCCGTTATACAGGGTATTTCCCAATTCCTTGGTTTTCGCCTTGTTCAAGTGCCTAGTTTTACTCAAAGATTTGGTGCCTACTTTCTTCTTCCTTTGTTTGTTCGTTTGTAGTTGTTTTCAAGACAGGGATGCTCTGTACAGCCATGGGTTTCCTGCACTCACACTGTACACCTGGCTGGCCTCTACAGCTCTAAGGAAAGATCTTTCTGCCTCTGTCTCCCTAGTGTTTGCACCACCACCAGTGCTGGTTGGGCCCTGGCAAATATTGTTTATAATATGACTGGATGGAATTGAGGAAACAATTGGTGAGGGAAAAATTAAACACACACACACACAGACACACACACGCACACACACACAGACACACACACACACGTATATATGTAGCCAGTTAATCTGCTGAAATCCTTATATTTCTTTGTCATCCAGGAGATATGCTCATCTAATCCCTCCCCTCTGGACCCATGGCGCTATGCAGAGGAGCAGGCAGTAGGAGTATAAGAGCTTGAGGGCATAGGTAACCCCTTGAAAGGGTGTCTTCGACCCCAAACAGAGCTGTCACACAGTAGAACTCCCAGAGACTGGCAGCCTGCACTGTGCCTACACAGGTTGAAACTAGACATGGTGCCAGGGCTGTGCAAGGCAGATGGACAGAAGGCCCTCCCTCCTAACCAAGAAGCTGTCTCCTGTTGAAAGGCACTTGCAAAGGAACTGTTAGTTTTCTCTGATGGACCCCCTTTGGGTATATAAACCACACAGAAGGGTAGACCTTTTTGTAGGGAATTTTCTTTTTTAATCATGTTCTTAGCATTTTGTATGTTGTGGTTGCTGATGTTCTGTTTTAGTTTTTGTGTATCTGTGTCTTTTGCTTGTGTTTATTTTAATTATATTTCTTTGAATTTGCCTTCTTTCTTTGTTTCTTCTTTGTTTCTCTCTTTCTTCTTTCTTTCCTTTCTCTTTTTCTCTCTTTCTCTTTTTCTCACTCTTCCTTTCTCTGTGTGTGTGTGTGTCTCTGTCTTTGTCGATCTTTCTTTTCCATGGTATTATCTCTGTAGCCCAGGCTGTCCTGGAACTAACCAAGATGTACCTGTTTTGTCCCCTGAATCCTGGGATGAAAGGCTTGAGTCACCCTAAGGTCTCTTGTTTGTTTTCTGAAGACAGAGAGAAAGGAGGCCTGCATTTGAGTGGCTAGGTTGATGGGATCTGGGATGAGATGAGCAAGGGGGAAACCATGATGAGATTGTATTGTCTGGAAGATGATTTGTCAATTAGCAGAGAAAAGAAAAGTATTTGATGAGGAATGACTGTGTTTTCCCTCCGTTTCTCAGTAGAGAAGTGAAGGATGAACAAAGTGTCTCTGTCCTAGTGGAAATGTAGGGACCCTGTTGCAGGGACCACAGGTCACCAGAGCAGTGTCTGAGGGGTTACTTGTCTCTGTCTCTTGTCAGGTCTTCAGACAGAGTCGACAAGAGTTGTACATGGAGCAGGAAAACAGGAGGCGACCTCCAGGTTAGCATGTTAGGACGGACAGCAGCCAGGTATGTGGTCAGTTGGTAGCTCTGCATTTCACACAGGCTCTGCCTAGGCCGGTGGAGGAGAGAAACTCCATGTGATCTGAGATGCTGGGTGAGAGATAGGAAACACATTCCCTCAGTCCATGGGGGCTGCGACTCAACTCAGGAGAAAATATCACCGGAGGAGATGGTTGGTGGAGGCCCCAGTGTGATTTTAAGGAGAACACCAGAGCCAGGGCACAGCATTTTTGTCTCCACCCTGGCAAGCTGCTAAAACCCCAGCTGCCATGTTTCTTGCGGAGTTTTCATCTTTATTTTTTTCTAGACGCGGAGGGCGGGAGAAGAGCGCTCAAAATGGCGCTTTGTTTGGTACATAGGGCAATACTGCCACCGTGAGGAATCAGTTTCAACTCAGACAGCGCCATGCCCGCTCCCTGCCAGCTCCCTGCACTCAGTCTCCCCACAGCTGCAGTGCTCAACCTGTGGGTATAGCCCTGGAGACATCATGCTTGTTTGCATGAAGATTGGTAACAGTAGCAGAGTTCCAGTTTCGAGGGCAGATATCTTCCTCCAGTTTTGGGAAAGGCTGTGGTCAGGCCGTTGCTAACGGTCCATGGTTGGACTCCTATCTTTTTTGCTTTTCCCCTCGTGGAAAATGTTTCATAGCTAAGCGGGAGCAGACCCCTTCGTGAATAGCGCTGGTAGACATTTTGATGAAGGTGAGGGACTGGGGAGATACCTTAATGGTTCATCTTGCCCTTCACGTCGCCACCCCCCCCTCCTCCCTTTATTTTGGCACCTTGGAGTCAGGGCTCATTGCAGACTCCAAACAGGAAGCAGATGGGCGGGGTCTCCTATTCCTGGGCTCCCAGTATAAATGTACTGGCTGGTGTACAGGGTCAGGAGCCAGCTGAGGGTTGTGTTGAGAGAGCACTACAGCCTGCACTTTGGATCGGGCCTGAGCACGAGTCAGGGCAGCCCAGCCAGGCACCAGCAGTCGCTCATGTTTCCTGTAATGGCCATCTTGCGCCAGTGCTAAGAATCATGGGAGGACTGAGCACAAAAGGCTCAGTCAGTTTAGAAACTCCATCCTGAGGAGGGCAGCAGAGGACAGGGTAGGAGCTTGTGGGTGCCAGTGTCCAGCCTCTCCTGTGTGGATAAAAGAGACCTTACCAAACCAAACCAAAACAAGCAAAATATCCACCACCCAGATATACAGGCACCAAGGAAGAGGGCTGCCCTGAGGTTTGCCCTTCCCTTCTTGGAATCGTTTTAATGGCATTTTAACTTTTTGTCTTATTTATCAGATGAAGCCAATCTGAGGCCTAAATTTAGTAGAGGCCATAGGACTCTTTTCCTTCCGTTATACAGGGTATTTCCCAATTCCTTGGTTTTCGCCTTGTTCAAGTGCCTAGTTTTACTCAAAGATTTGGTGCCTACTTTCTTCTTCCTTTGTTTGTTCGTTTGTAGTTGTTTTCAAGACAGGGATGCTCTGTACAGCCATGGGTTTCCTGCACTCACACTGTACACCTGGCTGGCCTCTACAGCTCTAAGGAAAGATCTTTCTGCCTCTGTCTCCCTAGTGTTTGCACCACCACCAGTGCTGGTTGGGCCCTGGCAAATATTGTTTATAATATGACTGGATGGAATTGAGGAAACAATTGGTGAGGGAAAAATTAAACACACACACACACACGCACACACACACAGACACACACACACACGTATATATGTAGCCAGTTAATCTGCTGAAATCCTTATATTTCTTTGTCATCCAGGAGATATGCTCATCTAATCCCTCCCCTCTGGACCCATGGCGCTATGCAGAGGAGCAGGCAGTAGGAGTATAAGAGCTTGAGGGCATAGGTAACCCCTTGAAAGGGTGTCTTCGACCCCAAACAGAGCTGTCACACAGTAGAACTCCCAGAGACTGGCAGCCTGCACTGTGCCTACACAGGTTGAAACTAGACATGGTGCCAGGGCTGTGCAAGGCAGATGGACAGAAGGCCCTCCCTCCTAACCAAGAAGCTGTCTCCTGTTGAAAGGCACTTGCAAAGGAACTGTTAGTTTTCTCTGATGGACCCCCTTTGGGTATATAAACCACACAGAAGGGTAGACCTTTTTGTAGGGAATTTTCTTTTTTAATCATGTTCTTAGCATTTTGTATGTTGTGGTTTCTGATGTTCTGTTTTAGTTTTTGTGTATCTGTGTCTTTTGCTTGTGTTTATTTTAATTATATTTCTTTGAATTTGCCTTCTTTCTTTGTTTCTTCTTTGTTTCTTTCTTTCTTTCTTCTTTCTTTCCTTTCTCTTTTTCTCTCTTTCTCTTTTTCTCACTCTTCCTTTCTCTGTGTGTGTGTGTCTCTGTCTTTGTCGATCTTTCTTTTCCATGGTATTATCTCTGTAGCCCAGGCTGTCCTGGAACTAACCAAGATGTACCTGTTTTGTCCCCTGAATCCTGGGATGAAAGGCTTGAGTCACCCTAAGGTCTCTTGTTTGTTTTCTGAAGACAGAGAGAAAGGAGGCCTGCATTTGAGTGGCTAGGTTGATGGGATCTGGGATGAGATGAGCAAGGGGGAAACCATGATGAGATTGTATTGTCTGGAAGATGATTTGTCAATTAGCAGGGAAAAGAAAAATATTTGATGAGGAATGACTGTGTTTTCCCTCCGTTTCTCAGTAGAGAAGTGAAGGATGAACAAAGTGTCTCTGTCCTAGTGGAAATGCAGGGACCCTCTTGCAGGGACCACGGGTCACCAGAGCAGTGTCTGAGGGGTTACCTGTCTCTGCCTCTTGTCAGGTCTTCAGACAGAGTCGACAAGAGTTGTACATGGAGCAGGAAAACAGGAGGCGACCTCCAGGTTAGCATGTTAGGACGGACAGCAGCCAGGTATGTGGTCAGTTGGTAGCTCTGCATTTCACACAGCCTCTGCCTAGGCCGGTGGAGGAGAGAAACTCCATGTGATCTGAGATGCTGGGTGAGAGATAGGAAACACATTCCCTCAGTCCATGGGGGCTGCGACTCAACTCAGGAGAAAATATCACCGGAGGAGATGGTTGGTGGAGGCCCCAGTGTGATTTTAAGGAGAACACCAGAGCCAGGGCACAGCATTTTTGTCTCCACCCTGGCAAGCTGCTAAAACCCCAGCTGCCATGTTTCTTGCGGAGTTTTCATCTTTATTTTTTTCTAGACGCGGAGGGCGGGAGAAGAGCGCTCAAAATGGCGCTTTGTTTGGTACATAGGGCAATACTGCCACCGTGAGGAATCAGTTTCAACTCAGACAGCGCCATGCCCGCTCCCTGCCAGCTCCCTGCCAGCTCCCTGCACTCAGTCTCCCTACAGCTGCAGTGCTCAACCTGTGGGTATAGCCCAGGAGACATCATGCTTGTTTGCATGAAGATTGGTAACAGTAGCAGAGTTCCAGTTTCGAGGGCAGATATCTTCCTCCAGTTTTGGGAAAGGCTGTGGTCAGGCCGTTGCTAACGGTCCATGGTTGGACTCCTATCTTTTTTGCTTTTCCCCTCGTGGAAAATGTTTCATAGCTAAGCGGGAGCAGACCCCTTCGTGAGTAGCGCTGGTAGACATTTTGATGAAGGTGAGGGACTGGGGAGATACCTTAATGGTTCATCTTGCCCTTCAAGTCGCCACCCCTTCCTCCTCCCTTTATTTTGGCACCTTGGAGTCAGGGCTCATTGCAGACTCCAAACAGGAAGCAGATGGGCGGGGTCTCCTATTCCTGGGCTCCCAGTATAAATGTACTGGCTGGTGTACAGGGTCAGGAGCCAGCTGAGGGTTGTGTTGAGAGAGCACTACAGCCTGCACTTTGGATCGGGCCTGAGCACGAGTCAGGGCAGCCCAGCCAGGCACCAGCAGTCGCTCATGTTTCCTGTAATGGCCATCTTGCGCCAGTGCTAAGAATCATGGGAGGACTGAGCACAAAAGGCTCAGTCAGTTTAGAAACTCCATCCTGAGGAGGGCAGCAGAGGACAGGGTAGGAGCTTGTGGGTGCCAGTGTCCAGCCTCTCCTGTGTGGATAAAAGAGACCTTACCAAACCAAACCAAAACAAGCAAAATATCCACCACCCAGATATACAGGCACCAAGGAAGAGGGCTGCCCTGAGGTTTGCCCTTCCCTTCTTGGAATCGTTTTAATGGCATTTTAACTTTTTGTCTTATTTATCAGATGAAGCCAATCTGAGGCCTAAATTTAGTAGAGGCCATAGGACTCTTTTCCTTCCGTTATACAGGGTATTTCCCAATTCCTTGGTTTTCGCCTTGTTCAAGTGCCTAGTTTTACTCAAAGATTTGGTGCCTACTTTCTTCTTCCTTTGTTTGTTCGTTTGTAGTTGTTTTCAAGACAGGGATGCTCTGTACAGCCATGGGTTTCCTGCACTCACACTGTACTCCTGGCTGGCCTCTACAGCTCTAAGGAAAGATCTTTCTGCCTCTGTCTCCCTAGTGTTTGCACCACCACCAGTGTTGGTTGGGCCCTGGCAAATATTGTTTATAATATGACTGGATGGAATTGAGGAAACAATTGGTGAGGGAAAAATTAAACACACTCACACACAGACACACACACGCACACACACACAGACACACACACACGTATATATGTAGCCAGTTAATCTGCTGAAATCCTTATATTTCTTTGTCATCCAGGAGATATGCTCATCTAATCCCTCCCCTCTGGACCCATGGCGCTATGCAGAGGAGGAGGCAGTAGGAGTACAAGAGCTTGAGGGCATAGGTAACCCCTTGAAAGGGTGTCTTCGACCCCAAACAGAGCTGTCACACAGTAGAACTCCCAGAGACTGGCAGCCTGCACTGTGCCTACACAGGTTGAAACTAGACATGGTGCCAGGGCTGTGCAAGGCAGATGGACAGAAGGCCCTCCCTCCTAACCAAGAAGCTGTCTCCTGTTGAAAGGCACTTGCAAAGGAACTGTTAGTTTTCTCTGATGGACCCCCATTGGGTATATAAACCACACAGAAGGGTAGACCTTTTTGTAGGGAATTTTTTTTTTAATCATCTTTTTGGCATTTTGTATGTCGTGGTGTCTGATGTTCTGTTTTAGTTTTTGTGTTTCTGTTTCTTATGCTTGTGTTTATTTTAATCATGTTTTTTTTAATTTGCCCTCTTTCTTTCTTCGTTTTTTTTTTTTGTTTGTTTGTTTCTTTCTTCTTTCTTTCCTTTCTCTCTTTCTCTCTCTCCCTTTTTCTCACTCTTCCTTTCTCTGTGTGTGTGTATCTATGTCTTTGTCGATCTCTCTTTTTCATGGAAGGTTCTTTGTAGCCCAGGCTGTCATGGAACTAACAAAGATCTGCCCGTTTTGTCCCCTGAATCCTGGGATGAAAGGAGTGAGTCACCCTGAGGTCTCCTGTTTGTTTTCTAAAGACAAAGAGAAAGAAGGCCTGCATTTGGTGACTAGGTTGATGGGATCTGGGATGAGATGGGCAAGGGGGAAACCATGATGAGATTGTATTGTCTGGAAGATGATTTGTCAATTAGCAAAGAAAAGAAAAATATTTGATGAGGAATGACTGTGTTTTCCCTCCATTTCTCAGTAGAGAAGTGAAGGATGAACAAAGTCTCTTTGGCCTAGTGGAAATGCAGGGACCCTGTTGCAGGGACCACAGGTCACAAGAGCAGTGTCTGAGGGGTTACCTGTCTCTGCCTCTTTTCACGTCTTCAGACAGAGTCGCCAAGGGTTGTACATGGAGCAGGAAAACAGGAGGCGACCTCCAGGTTAGCATGTTAGGAGAGACAGCAGCCAGGTATGTGGTCAGTTGGTAGCTCTGCATTTCACACAGACTCTGCCTAGGCCGGTGGAGGAGAGAAACTCCATGTGATCTGAGATGCTGGGTGATAGATAGGAAACACATTCCCTCAGTCCATGGGGGCTGCGACTCAACTCAGGAGAAAATATCACCGGAGGAGATGGTTGGTGGAGGCCCCAGTGTGATTTTAAGGAGAACACCAGAGTCAGGGCACAGCATTTGGTCTCCACCTTGGCAAGCTGCTAAAACCCCAGCTGCCATGTTTCTTGCGGAGTTTTCATCTTTATTTTTTTCTAGACGCGGAGGGCGGGAGAAGAGCGCTCAAAATGGCGCTTTGCTTGGTACATAGGCCAATACTGCCACCGTGAGGAATCAGTTTCAACTCAGACAGCGCCATGCCTGCTCCCTTCCAGCTCCCTGAACTCAGTCTCCTTACAGCTGCAGTGCTCAACCTGTGGGTATAGCCCAGGAGACATCATGCTTGTTAGCATGAAGATTGGTAACTGTGGCAGAGTTCCATTTGTGTGGGCAGATATCTTCCTCCAGTTTTTGGAAAGGCTGTGGTCTGGCCGTTGCTAAAGGTCCTTGGTTCAACTCCTATCTCTTTTGCTTTTCCTCCCCGTAGAAAATATTTCATAGGCAAGCGGGAGCAGACCCCTTCGTGAATAGCGCTTGTAGACATTTTGATAAAGGTGAGGGACTGGGGAGATGCCTAAGTGGTTCATCTTGCCCTTCAAGTCTCCAGCCCCCTCCCCCTCCTTTTTATTGGCACCTTGGAGTCAGGGCTCATTGCAGACTACAAACAGGAAGCAGATGGTCTCCTATTCCTGGGTCCCAGTATAAATATACTGGCTGGTGTACTGGGTCAGGAGCCAGCTGAGGGTTTTTGATGAGAGAGCACTACAGCCTGTAATTTGGATCGGGCCTGAGCATCAGTCAGGTAAGCCCAGCCAGGCACCAGCAGTCGCTCATGTTTCCTGTAATGGCCATCTAAGAATCAGTGCTAAGAATCATGGGAGGACTGAGCGCAAATTGCTCAGTCAGTTTAGAAACTCCATCCAGAGGAGGGCAGCAGAGGACAGGGTAGGAGCTTGTGGGAGCTAGTCTCCAGCCTTTCCTGTGTGGCTAAAAGAGACCTAACCAAACCAAACTAAACCAAACTAAAACAAGCAAAATATCCACCACCCCGATACACAGGCACCAAGGAAGAGGGCTGCCCTGAGGTTTGCCCTTCTTGGAATCGTTTTAATGGCATTTTAACTGTTTGTCTCATTTATCAGATGAAGTCAATCTAAGGCCTAAATTTAGTAGAGGCCATAGGACTTTTTTCCTTCCATCATACAGGGTATTTGCCAATTCCTTGGTTTCGCCTTGTTCAAGTGTCTAGTTTTATTCAAAGATTTGGTGCCTACTTTCTTGTTCCTTTGTTTGTTTGTTTGTAGGTATTTTCAAGACAGGGATCCTCTGTACAGCCATGGGTTTTCTGCACTCACACTGTAGACCTGGCTGGCCTCTACAGCTCTAAGGAAAGATCTTTCTGCCTCTGTCTCCCTAGTGTTTGCACCACCACCAGTGCTGGTTGGGCCCTGGCATATATTTTTTATAATATGCCTGGGATGGAATTAGAGGAAACAATTGATTAGGGAAAAATTAACACACACACACTCACTCACATACACACACACACACATATGTATATATGTAGCCAGTTAATCTGCTGAAATCCTTATATTTCTTTGTCATCGAGGAGATATGCTCATCTAATCCCTCCCCTCAGGACTCATGGAGCTATGCATAGGAGGAGGCAATAGGAGTGTAAGAGACCGTGGGCATAGGTAACCCTGAGCATAGGGTGTTTTCCACTACAAGCAGTGGTGATAGACAGTAGAACTCAGAGATTTTGGCATCCTGCATGGATTTTCAGTGGGTATATAAACCAGGCATAAGCATAGATCTTCTTCAGGGAATTTTTTTTGTGTATCATTTTGTTGGACTTTTGTATATTGTGGTTTTTGATTTTCTGTTTTATTTTTTGTGAAACTATGACTAGTACTTTTGTTTTTTTTTCATTCTTTTTTATTTTGTACCTTTCTTTCCTTCTTAATTTCTTTTTTTTTTCCTCTGTCTCACTCTCTTTGTCTCTCTCTGTCTCTTTCCTTTTTTTTTTTTTTTTCATGGTAGGATCTTTTTAGTCCACCCTGGCCTCAAACTAACAAATATCTGCCTGTTTTGTCTCTTGAATGCTGGCATTAATGGAGTGAGTCAACATACAGGCTCCTGTTTGTTTTCTAATGAGAAAGAGAAAGTAGGCCTGGAGCTGGGTGACTGGGCCACAGAGTGGATGTACATACCTGTGGCCTGTGGTAGTGTTGGGGCCAGTGCTGGCAGTCCCTGGGCAGAAGAGGAGGCCTATAAGTTGGGAGAGGAAAAATCTTATCCTCTCTTGTGCCATAGTGTAAGATAGGATAGAGGGGGCCAGAAGGCTTAGGGGGAGTCTTATTCCTCAAGTCCAGTGTGGTTGCGGGACCTGAAATTCCATCTCTAGTCGAAGGAGTCTCTGTAAAAGGAAGATTTTTAGCAGGGAGAAGAAAAGCCTAATCCAGGGTAGGGGGAGGTTCATCACCCAATCCTTCCAGACCACTATACAAGAAACCTGGTCAGGGTTTCCCTGTGACTTTAGAAATATGTTATCCTCTATGGTCAGAATGGTGGGAAGATGGAAAGTCCCCTCTGGTGGCCATATGACATTAAAGGTCAATCATTCAGAGCTGCAGTAAGTATTCATTTTCCCCTCTTTTAAATATACCAAGAGAATGCGAACTCTTGCTTTAACCTCTTTGAAGTGGTTGAGAACCCAGTCAAGGGGACAGAAGTCGTCTGTCCCATAATGTCTATCACTGTCCAGTAAACACAAAGACTCACAAATACAAGAAACACAGTAAAAAAAACGAAAAACAGATAAAAAATCTTCTCTGAGTCTGAAAACAGGTAACCGTGCACTCAGCACCCACTTATGACGGGAAATGTGAAAACAGCAGGGGGAGTCAAAAATTCCTCCAGAACGGTTCTGGTGTCCCTTCCTGGGGGAGGTGCTGAATCCACCCTGAAATATTTCTCATAGAATAGACCTTCAGATTCCCTAGCTGTAGGTGGCTTAGGAACACTTCCAGAAATTGAGGAATTTGGGAGATGCCTCTCCCACTTCAGCGACTGTGATTTTTTATACATCTATTTAATCACTAGCAGCCCATTACAGATACCCTGAGGCAGAACAGAATATAGGCGCCAACATACACGAAGACAGAGACAAAGATCAGGGCACAGGCACTTACTGGCCAATATAAGAGGCCTGGAACCCTTTGGGCCTCCAGAATCCCAGTGGGACCTCCGAGACATAATAACCAGATCACGAGTTCCCAAATGACCAACAGGATTTGAGACCGATGAAAAACACAAGAAGGTCTTTTATTAAAAACTCGAGCTGGGGGACTGCCCTTTACAACGACAAAGGGGCAAGCAACCTCCAACTCCAGGAGAACAAAAGGTTGTAAAGGGACAAAATGCAAGCTGGGTAGTGCAAGTCTTGGCATTACAGGATTGGGTAGGAGAGTCTCAAGGGGAGGTGACCTTTAAAATGATTGGTCTGTTTTTAGGTACCAAGACTGCAGATGGTCAGGCCTGGCTACTAAGGGACACCTGACCTCTAGTACTGCCCTGTTACGTGCAGGTTAGGCTGTAGCAAGGTGTGTGTATGGGGGGGGGGGTGCCACATTCCCTGGTGTTTCTAACGGGCTACGTGACTCCAGTCACACCTTAAGGTTTATCTTGGTATAGGACTGCTGCTGGACTTTTGTTCTGAAAGGATTGTGATCTGGTGATTTTTTTCCCCAGTCCCAGGAATTAACTCTTAAGTTTTTGAACCTCTCAATAGCAAAGGAATGTGTTTTCCGTCTGTTTTCAGTAGAGAAGTAAAGGATGAGCAAGGTCTCTGTCTCCTAGTGGAAATTTCATACCTTCTTTCAGTGACCCTGGGTCACAAAAGCAGTGTCGAGGTGACCTGTCTCTGCCTCTTGTCAGGGCTTCAGACAGAGTTCTAAGAGTTCAACAGGGAAAAGGAAAAAAGGAGGCGAACTCCAGGGTAGCCTGTGAGGACAGTGGCTAGGTATGTGGTCAGTTGGTAGTTCTTCATTTCACACAAGATCTGCTTAGGCAGGTGGATCAGAGAAGTTCCAGTTTACCCAGCTCTAGGATTTTCATAGTCGAGCATGAGGAGGAGATACTGTGCACGTAGAGGGAAAAAAAAATCTCTCCTAGGAGAAAGAGGAAGTCCTAAATGGAGGTCAGCAAAAGGGGTCAACCGTAGCCAGTGAAAACTGTTGTTGGGGGGGATTGGGTCCCACAGTCTCAAAAGATAGTAGGAATTTGCCTGATGCTGAACGGTCAAGCTTCCCCTAACAAGAGAGGCATTTTATGCTGATAAATTAGGTGAACTCAGCTAATCCAGTGGCTGGCCAATGAGGGAAACTCACCATTCCAGCCAGTGTTGCCTATAGAAGGTAGAAATCATGTAGCCAGGAAAGGGAAGTCCCAAAACCAGGGAAAGGGGAGGAATCCCACCCTCTGAGATAGGCAATAAGTACAGTATTTATCTGTAGTCCAGTTGACCTGAGAGGTAGATTCAGGTTGATTTCGTGCAGCTTACAAGAATTACTTTAAGTTTTACGAAGGATATAAAACTTCAGACATGTTAGCATCACAGTTGTAGTCTGCACTTAAATATACATTGTAGTAAAGGCAGTGGACATACACATTTGTATTAAGAGCATAAGCATTCTTTAAGGAGAGCTTTGAAAAGGCAGAAGCCTTTCATGAAGTACAAGGGACAAAAGTTCACTTGATCTTAACCTTTAGTGTAAGTACACGTTATGGAGATTTAAAATTTTGAGCTTAGAACCATCATAGTGGGTGGTATAGTGGGATGCTTTTGTATTTGAGTTAGATTAATAAATCAGAGCTCTACTGATAAAGGTCAAAGCTCTGGACAGTCAATATAACTGTAGCATAGCAACAGGAGGAACTATTAAGCCTTTTTACCTATTTAGGATACCTTAAATTAACTTACATCTTGCAACCTTTATAACTTGCATTTACCAACCTTAAAACATTTTTTTAGAACTTGAAACATTTATAACTTGCATTTATCAACCTTAAGATGCTATCTTAGGCCATTAAATAACATTTTTTAGGCGTTTGTATCTAGTTATTTACTATGAGACACAGGTGAGACTGCTATGAACATTTATTGTCCTTTAACTAAATAAAGGGATGGTGAAAGGTTTCATTTAGGCCTGTTTCTTGAGTCTGGCAACAAGGCATACTGTGTCTTGGCCTGACAATATCAACTTTATGACTGAGGCTTAAGGCCTGGTCTGCATATGAAGAGAACTGAGAAGACATCTAGAGTCTCCCAAAACAGAAGTTGGCAACATATCCACGGAGCCCCAGTGACGCCAAGAGAGACCTGCAATGTTACCCTGGGCTGGGAGAGGGTGGTGGAGGTCCCTGAATCAAGGATCCATTTTTCCTCCACCAGGCCAAGGAGCTGGAAGGGTGGAAGTATCTATCTATGGTTCTTGTGCTGTTAAGCCTCCATGGCTGGGCACAAAGGACAAACCTGCACTGGAGCATTTTGACCTCCAGAGGCCAGTCTGCTGGCAGGCAGCCATGGCTTTTTGAGGCAGCTGTGGAACCAGCATCACTTTAGCTGCATTTGAATCACTCACCTGGCGCAATTGACTTTTGGCTATACCCTGGCAAGATGGGGCATTGCAGACCTCTTGTTTTCAGTGCCGGAATGCCAACAGACTCAGAGCAGCAACCAAGGTCTGGAGCATAGTTTTTGCTGAAGACGAGCCTGTCAGCAAGGCTCCTCTCCTGTTATTTTTACCAACTCCTGTATGGTGACTCAAGGACCATCCTCAGCTGTTTATTAAAGATGGCAGTGAGACCATGTTGGCATCTGTAGAGCTGTAAATATATTTTTGGACATATTAGAGAACTTGATTATCTGTGAGGTGACTATTAACTAACTTGTATTTGTTAACCATTAAATTAAGACTTTAGGTTTTGTCTCTGTTAAGTTAGAGCCTTAAAAGTCATAAATATAGTCCATTAAAGTGAGAGCACAATAGTTTTTTGTATGATTTGGTATATAAAAAGTTTTTAGCTTATAAAAATCTAAGACTATACTATAGATTAATAATAATACCGTTTTAGAAAATAAGACCAAGCATATTTTAACTCTTTGATAGTAAAGATACAGTACAACGACCAAGTTTTAACATAAATAAATAAATCCTCTAAACTTAGTAGATCTTAATTTAGAATATTGGTAAAAACCTGTACATAGTAACCCCTGAGTTATGAGTTTTAAAACCAACAATATAGTAGAACAGTATAAAGCAATTTTAAAATTAAATTTGAATTTATTATTGTAAACCTATTAGCCAGAAAGCCTAGTGGCAAATTTGGATCCTAGGCAGCTCATGTCAGGAGAAACAGCATATATTAATTTAGAAATTGAAAAAGACATAGGCAGTTATATGTACATTTTAAATTAACTTAATTTGAATAGATATTTATAGCATTGAAATTTTATTATTATTGACCCAGGGTTGAATTATATATATTGCAAAACATAGCTTTGAATTTTTATGAAAATCCATACCAATTTAAAATGAGGCTTGTCCAAAGGACATCGTCATCAAAACAAAACGACTGCCTACAGATTGGGAAAGAATCTTCACCAACCCTCTATCTGACAGAGGGCTAATATCCAGTATATATAAAGAACTAAAGAAGATGAAAAGCAGCAAAACAAGTAATCCACTTAAAAAATGGGGAACAGAGCTAAACAGAAAATTCTCTGTAGAGGAATATAGAATGGCAGAGAGACACTTAAAGAAATGCTCAACCTCATTAGCCATTAGGGAAATGCAAATCAAAACGACCCTAAGATTTCACCTTACACCCATCAGAATGGCCAAGATGAAAAACAGAAATGACAACACATGTTGGAGAGGTTGTGGAGAAAGAGGAACCCTCCTCCATTGCTGGTGGGAATGTAATCTGGTACAACCACTTTGGAAGTCAATCTGGCGCTTTCTCAGACAATTAGGAATAGCGCTTCCTCAAGACCCAGCTATACCACTGTTAGGCATATACCCAAAATTTGCTCAAGTACACAATAAGGACATTTGCTCAACCATGTTTGTAACAGCTTTATTTGTAATAGCCAGAACCTGGAAACAACCCAGATGTCCATCAACGGAGGAATGGATACAGAAATTGTGGTATTTCTACACAATGGAATACTACTCAGCAATCAAAAAGGAGGAAATCACGAAATTTGCAGGCAAATGGTGGGATCTAGGAAAGATCATTCTGAGTGAAGTATCCCAGAAGGAGAAAGACAAACATGGAATATACTCGCTTATATAGACCTAAAAGATAGGATAAACAAAATGAAATCTATACACCTAAAGAAGATAATCAAGAAAGCAGACATGGGGTATGATGATCTATCCTCATTTAGAAAGCCAAATGGGATATGCATTGAACGTATGACAGGAGTCTACCGCAGAAAGCATCTGAAAGACTCTACCTAGCAGTGCTCCAAAATAGATACTAAGACTCACAACCAAACCTTCGGCAGAGTGCAGGGAATCATATGAAAGAAGGGGAATTTGAAGTGGAAAGGATAGGAGCTCCACAAGGACCAAACGTATCTGGGCACAGGGTCTTTTCTGAGATGGACACTCAACCAAAGTCCATGAGAGGATAAAACCTAGAACCTCTGCTCGGATGTGACCCGTGATAGCTCAGTAATCAATTGGTTTCCCATAGTAAGGGAAACAAGGACTATTTCTAACAGGAACTCAATGACTGGCTCTTTGACCTCCCCACCTCCCAAGGGAGGAGCAGTACTGTTAGGCCACAGAGGAGGACTTTGCAGCCAGTCCGGAAAATACTTGACAAAAGCGAGTCATATGAAAGGGGAGGAGGTCCTCCCCTATTAGTGGACTTGGAAAGGGGCAGGGAGGAGATGAGGGAGGGAGGGTGGGATTGGGGAGGGAATGAGGGATACAGCTGGGATACAGAATTAACAAAATGTAACTAATGAGAAAAATAAAATTATGGAAAAAAATAAAAATAATAAATAAATAAATAAATAAATAAATAAAATGAGGCTTGTCGCTGTGCTAGTCTAAAAGGAGATAAAATAGAGAATTAATTATGATTAAAATTGTTTAGTTTAAGATTTTTTTTTTTGAGAATATAAAAAGAAACCAGAGAGTATATTTAGTGGGTTGGCAGACAGAGAGGAATAGACAAGACTTTGCTTCATGGATTGCTGTTAGTGTTACTGGCTATTAAATATTTGAGTAGGGCAAATATAGGTGTAGAAGCCAGAGGTTTCCATAAGAGGAGAGATATGAGGAAGCTGTTCCTTTGACTGAGGAAGGGGAAATGGGAATGGACCATGTAGCTAGTGGTTGGTCAACCAAGTAGCAGGTCGTGAGCTTAATCTGGCTAAGCCCGAGAACCTAGGTGCCTGGTATCAGGGCTTTTTCAGCAGTAAGGCTGACTTCTCACAGAGGGACTCTCATCCTCAGGAAAGGATAGGGGCAGATAGGCAGCTTTAGAATGAAGGTAGGAAGTGGCACAATGGCCTTTTAGGGCCTATAAGAGACTGCAGTTTTGCAGCTTGAAAAACAGTGGGACAGAAACGAAGTAAAAGCAGGCAGTGAAGGAAACCATAGCCTTTGTTTTATAACCAAGATGGCAGCCAATCATGTGACTGTCCTTAATTGCCCTAAGTTAAGGTGGCTGTGAAACCATGTGGAGATGGCAGTGAAGCCATGGCTCCACCCTCCTTTTTCCAAAAGCAACATGGCACTGGCCATGTGCGTAGTGAGACCAGGTACTTGCTCTTCATATGGCTGTCTAGGCCTGCTTTAAAACCCTCTGTGTTTGGCATTGAAGTCTGTAACTGCAAACGCTTCTCTGCAACCCAGCCTCTAGCAGAAGGCATTCCTCGGGAACTTTAAAATCTCGTCCCTGGAGCCAGAGGTTACAGTACAATTTAAAGCAATCCGTGTGTGCACAAGGTCCCCAGTACTTGATTACTTGTCTGTCTGAAGCTGTGCACAAGCTGTTTTAGTCTCCTCAGGCCAATTTTGGCTCAGCTGTGTCCATTGTGTCCATTGTGTCCCTGGTGCTCAGAGCCTCTGAGCATCTGCAAGCAGAGGGACAGATGTGTGCCAGCAGGACAGTTGAGAGAAAGTAAAGATTTTCAGGGATAGGTGGTTAGGGGTAGATAGAGCAGAAAAAAATCAGTTGCAGCAGTCCATGGTCCAAAGCATCCATAGTCCAATTTAAAGGGGTCCTGGCAATACCAGGCGTTCCTTTCCTGGCCAACGCACCAAGTGTTAGGACCAATTAAGACAATGATGAGGTGCACAGCACATTTTATATGAAAGAGTTTTATTAGATGGAAATAGAGAGTGAAGAGAGGGATACAAATGGGCGGAAGGGGAGGGGAGTGCCCTGACAGAGAACGGGGAGAGGGCAAGAGCCAGGAGAACCAAGAGAGCAAAAGGGCAGGAGAGAGAATCTGAGTGTGTTGATCCTTTTAAGGAGCAACATAACCATACCTGGCAGCAACAAATGATTACATCATACCTTGCTAGGCAACCCAGAAGCAGGTGCCTAAATACCTATAAGCACATGAGATATCACACATATTAACATTATGATTGGTAACAGTAGCAGAGTTTCAGTTAAGAGTACAGAACTCTTCCTCCAAGCTGGCCTTACAAGTTTTGAGAAAGGCTGTGGTCTGGCCATTATTAACGGTCCATGTTTGGACTGCTACCCCTTTTCCTTTTCCCCATAGAAAATGTTATAGCTAAGCAGGAACAAACCCCTATGTGAATAATGCTTCTAGACATTTTGAAGAAGGTGAGGGACTGGGGGATTCCTAAATGGTTCATCTTGCCCTTCACTGAGCCACCCCCCTCACCTTTTATTGGCACCCTAGAGTTGGGGCTCATTGCAGATGCCAACAGGAAAGAGAGGGGCAGGGAAGGGTAAATCTGTGGGACTCCAGGGGCCGTATCTGGAAGACCTTCAGGCATCTGGGAAAAGAAACTAGCTAAATGCAGTCTTTCCCTGCCCACTATTTACACAGTTGCTGGCAACCCGGCCCATTTGACCAGGCCAGAACTGTTTGTAGTCTTGGAGCCTAAAGTCGACCAATCATTTCAAAAGTCGATTTTCCTTACCCAATTATGTAACACCAAAGCATGTAAGTCCCTGCATGCAGTTTTGCCCTATAAAAACCTTATTCCCGTAGACAGGGGCGGAGGGCATTCTTTCCCTGCTTCCACAGGAAATTTTTGTCCTGTGTTCGAATGAGTATACAATTAAAAAACCTCATGTATTTACAGTGGAGTCTATTCCTGGTCTTTTGGGCCTCGTGAACTGGGTACACCATTTTGGGGTCTTGTCCCAGGACCCCAAGCCTCCAGGAACCTGACCCGGAGGTTTTTATGGCTGTGGTGTCGTGTCTATGTGTCTCTGTGCAGTGTCCCTGTGTGCATGTATTTTCTGTCCTCTAAAATTCCTTGGGGTATCCGTGTCTGGGCTGCTTGTGTGATTAAGGCAGCTGAATTGCTGTAGAATCACAGCTGCCGAAGTCAGAGTTTCTGGCTTCATCAGTATGCTTGGGAGCTTTTGTGGAACATCTTTCAGGTCATTCCCGTTGGAGGAATTTTTCTCCACGCTTGCTCCCCTGCTTGTGGGCTGGTGGCACTCGGCAGTATTGGCTATTCCTCCAACTGTCCTGAGGGGCCAGCCCTCGGGCTGCCTATGTGCTGTTGAGCAGCAGGAATTCGGTGGCCATCTGGGCGCTATTTGAGGTGGGAAAAGCTGCCTTGATCTCTCTGCAACCAGTGGCACTAGCTGTGTTCTGTCTAGACCTAGAGGGGACATGTGAAGCTGCAGCCATGCAGCCCTACAGCAGCTTGTGCACCCACTACCCGGTGGGCACGCCAGCCCCATGGCCACCATGCCACCTGCCACAGCCATAGCCGTCAAGATCTCCTTGCAGTCAGCTGGCACCACTGTCGCTATCCTGGAACTGGACACTGGAGAGCGCCCACCCTCCGTTGGCACTGAGCCCCAGCAAAGCTGCCACTGAGTTTAAAAAAAAAGTGCTTGAAATTACAGTTGGATCCAATATGAAAAGTTTTGTCTGTCTGTTTAAATGTATAGCCATTATATGTTTGTTTTTGACTGATCTTAAATGGTTAATACGTTCTGTATGTCTTGGTTGTAAATTAAGAATTATTCGTGTGTTTAAGGATTAAATTTAAACTTGTTTAGAACATGTATGTGTGCCTAGGTGTTTGTAAGTTCTAAGGAAGCATAAATGTTTTTAAATAGCAACAATGTGGCTTACCATGCCACGTGATGTGACTCTGCCATCTTTTGATTGCCTCATGGTGTGGGGCAGGGAAAGAATAAAAGATTACAGAACCTCTTAGTCGTAATGAATTTTGTTTAACATTCTATTTCCTTTCAGACTAAGACAAGTCTCATTTTAAATTGGTATTGGTTTTAGAGACTGGCTTGTTTGCAGTGGTAATTTGATTTTGACTTTTAAAAATTATGGTTATTCGTTGTGATTTCACTCCTAAAGAGGGTATTTTATTTTGATATTGCCTAAACAGGTTTTGGAGAATGTTTAAATGTTTCAGGCTATGAAACGTTTTAAGGTTTATCAGGCATTTTAAATAATGACTTTGGGCAGTCTAACAAAGAACTTGGAATAGTTTCTCAACCCTTTGGGGAAGGACACTGCTTTGTTATTTATTTAAAAAAAATTGTTTTCACCTTGGTCTTTAAAACCTGATCCAAGTTCCTTAAAGCTTGTTTGTATGACCTTGGACCATATCTGCTACAGGGAAGTAATTTTAGAAAAGAGATTTGGCAGTTCCACGAACTTTTTGTATTGATATGACTTGTTTTTGCTTTGCCTATTTAAAAAAAAAAAAAAAAAAAAAAAGAATCATGGAATAAACCCACGCTGGGTTCCGGCAGTATCATGTCAGGACGGAAAGGATTTTGATGGAAGTTTTTTATGTAGTCTGAAAAGCAAGAGAATGGAATATATGCCAGACCGCCAGTTCCTGACTTGAGTGGATTAATACTGTTTCTTTCTGGCCAATAGGTTTGGTATGGCCAGAAGAGTTCGTACAGTTTAAAATTGTTCTATACTGTTCTGTTATGTAGTTGGTTCTAAATCTTATTTAATTACAATGTTAGAACTTTTGGTTATGGGGCATTGTGGATGTTCCACAGTGCATGCAATACTGTGGGAGGTAACAATACCATCAGCGACACCTGATGGCTGTATTTTGAAATGCTGGCCTCTGCCCCTCTAGTGCTGAGATGAAAGTGCTGTGCTCTCCTTTCCCCCACTGTGCCCGGCCCCAGTCACCTTCTTAAACTTAGGTTGGTCTTGAGGCTTCTGCCCCATGGTGGATCTCACAGAAGGGACCCAGCTCCTCTCTTTGGTCTCCTTTATTTCACCTACTTGGAGTCAACCCCACTGAGGCTGGTCATTCAGGCCAGTGGTGTCCTGAAAGACTTGGTTTTAGCCTGAAATTTCTCAGCATCTTTTGGCTTTAACTTTTTATATGCTGTTCAATGTTTCATCTGGAGAAAAGAATATTGTAACTGGTTCCTTGGCTGAGTTATGTGTTCATTTTGACTGAGGAGGGTCTCCCTTCTAGATCTGATTTTGGTTAAGCATTGTGATAGCCAAATTCACCATGGCTAATGTATTCCTCCACTCATCCTCGAGGTATCTTAGTTCTATCTACACTGTCCAGTCTTTTTGGCTGACTGTAAACTGAACTGAACACAACGTTTTCATGGCAATGTTTTCCTAACAGAAACACTTGCTAAGGGGCTGCCAAAACGGAATGGGATGTTGAAACCATTAAAGGACCATGAACTTTAACCCCAGTATTCCAGATCCTTAGGGGACCCACCTACAAGGTTCATACAGCACTATGGTCTCATTTCTTCCCAACCAGAAGGGCAGTTTTGATTGCCCAGCAGGTCCACAAATACCCTTTTCTCAGCATATGGAAACCCCTGGCTTTCTCTCACAGAGAACTAGGAAGTCAATCTCTCTCTGGGCTGGGTTCAGTTGCTTAGTAAGTCAAAAGATTTGGTTCTTTGTGTTTATTTATTCACCATTGGTTTTGCTTTGCTTTATATTTTTATTATTGGTGCCATGGGCTTTTTGTTACATTCTGTGAAATGAAGAAGGAATGCTACATCCCTGAAAGTTCAGGACTAGCTCCAGTCATCTGTCTTGTCTCTCTGTCTGTCTCTCCCTCCTCCCCCAGTTCCCTACCTCCTTTCTCAGAGAGGATGGAACCATAGCTTTGCTGCCATCTTTGTTTAGTGCTACTAGCTATGTTCAGTTACCTGATTAGTGCTAAGTGCAACTTTTGTCCTTAAAGCTTTTTGATGTTCAGTTTTAATGCAATAAGGTAGGATCAACAAGATTTGCTAGCCTCTTTATGAACTGTATCTGATTAAAAGTTTTGCTTTGATTTTAGTTCAGAAAGAGCAGATTTAAAGTTATGCTAAGGACTGCAGTTGAGTACAAGATAGAGCTTAACCTAGTCTGTTTGTTTAGTTTTTTTTTTGTTTGTTTGTTTTTTTAAGGTTAAGCCTAGGATGGGTAACTATGAAGTTTGCCTATGTAGATCTACTTGAAATATTGTCCTAAAACATGCATCTAAGGAATATGCCAGAATTAGAGATTATAGCATTCTGTTTTATAGGATGCAGTTTAGAGCAGATGAGAAAGACAGACAAAGAGCAACTCAGGTATGCTGGCCCTCAAGCTTGTCAGAGATCTGATGAATATGGCATTTTAACATATGTAAGCTTATTATCACAGAGAGTCCGAAAATCCTGGCAGTAGCTCCCCCAAGGTCTCGGAGAAGATTTGGGCACAATGACAGAGGACTGCAACTCTGGATTGTGGTATACTAACCACTGGGCAAGACTGCCCCAACTGGGCCACTGCTAGGGCCCAGCCTAAACTGTGGACACCTGGAGAGTAATTGTTTCACATTGTTTGAGGCAAGGTGAAGTCAATCTCTCGTGTTCCTCTTTCCACAGAAGCAGCTTCTTATCCTCTGTGCCTGATGGCTGGACCGCCTCTGCTTAGGATGCTATGAGACCATAGGAGCCAGGGACAGTGCCTAGGTGATGGACTAACTAGTCATCTCTGTCATTTTGTTTGGTACATGGATTGTTACATTTATTTAGCTTGTAATTTATCTTTCTCAGGTCTCTGATCACATTGACGGCTAGGCTAAGCTTATGGTAACTTTGCAGGTAAAGAGCAGACAATTAGATTCACTGTTAGCTCATTGGTCAGTTCGTTAGCTAGTTAGAACTACAAGGTACTAGATCCGTTATTTAGAAAGGCAAACAGGTTTGCCTTGCTCATGGGCTTCATGTTAGTTGCCTGTGTTTTATGGTGAATAGCTGGATAGAAAGATAAAGAGTTTATGTAGGGTCTGAGGATACAGGAGTTTAGGTTATGAGAATCTAGAGAGTGTTGTTTGATGGTCTGGGAAAATGTTTCCAAGTTGGTAAATGCAAAAAAGATCGGATGGTCTAATTAGGTGTTTAAAGGTATGTGAATGTGAGTTGTATATAGATATAGAAAAATTATTTAAGGCATATTAAAAATGGGAGATAGTGTAGACTTCTCCCCTGTCATTGCTATTGTTGTGCTTATGTTGTTATAAAAATTCACAAGTTCAGAGTTTTGACATGGATCAATAGAGTTCTGATAAGTTGATGGAACACTGACTGCTTATTAACCAGTCACAAGCTTGCTTTTTGATTGTCTTCTGGAAATAGATTTAAAGCTGCTTCTAGTCATGCTATAAACGTCTGTTTAATGTGTATATCTGGCTCAGAAGCCATAGCTTTTACTGTGGTATTCCTAATATCTGCCATTTCTGAGGTAGACACTTTGACACAGGAATATCTTAAACCTATTCCTCCTAGTTGCTTTGTTAAGGAAAGTCCAAGCATCCGGGAGTTAACACTAAAGCCATTAAGGTATTTCTGCCTAACTTTGCAGTGTGACATGGAGATAGGGCCTAAAAGTATATGCTGAGTGAACAAAAAGTAGCCGAGCTCCTTTGGTGGCTGATTACCAACAGCTGTACCCACAGTTAAAGTGTTAGAGTTTCAGACTGTGGACACACTTAAATTGTTTATAAAGATTACAAAACAAACAGCTAAGAAGAACTGATGCTCATTCCATTGGATGTAGTTTTACCCATTACTCACAGAATGTTGTTGTTGTTTATATTAGATTTTCTGTATGTAACTTTCCTGACTTATTTTAATATATATATTTCCCTTTGTGTACTAAAAATTCATGTGAGTTCCAGGGAACCAAAAAGTCATGAGACCTGGATCTGGCATAACTCCAACAGACCCCAGATGAGTTTTTCCCCTGGTCTTGGGATTTCTTCTGTTTCTAGTCTGAATTTGTCTCAGCAGATTTTCACCTGGTTGACTCTATTCTGGGTTCAGCTATGGACTGCGAGCTGAAATCTGGACTTGCTGGAAGCTGACATGATTGCTCCCTGTCTCTTCAGTTGGATCAACTAACCAGATGCTTCTGAGGACTGCTCCATTGCCCAGCCTTTGATTGGCATTCCAGCCTTCCTAGCCCCTGATGACAATATCCCTGCGGTCAGCAATGAAGCATATTCAGAGTAAGAGCTCTTCAACCCCATATCCCACCTAACAGGCTAAAATACTAAGTCAAAAGGGGCTACCTGACATTGGCTATTATCTTGGGGATCTGCTTAGCTGGAATAGGAGCTAGTATTGCAGCAACTGGACTAAAAAGCCTGGAGAGATCCTAAAAAGAAATATTCCAGAGGATGGTTAAAATCCTGATTTAATAGTTCTCCTTGACGCCTGGAACCCCTACACAGAGGTAGCCTGTGGCAGTTCAGTGTCCAAGTGGCCTCCATAGTAATGGGAACAGGGACTGTCTCTGACATGAACTGATAGGCCTGCTCTTTGATCACCTCCCCCTGAGTGGGGGAGCAAGCAGCCTTACCAGGAAGACAGTTCAGCCACTCCTGAACTGAGACCTGATAGGCTAGGATCAGATGGAAGGGGAGGAGGCCCTCCCTTATCAGTGGACTGGGAGAGGGACACGGGTCAGGGAGAGGGAGGGTGAGATTGGGAGGGAGGTACAGGGGGGATACGAAGTGAATAAACTGTAATTAATAAAAATAAAAATAATTTAAAAATTAGTCCTTGACTTACTAGCCTTATATCCACTCTGAAGGGACCCTACTCATTTTGGTTTTTATCCTTGGGCCTTGTATTTTAAGTTGCTTGATGGCTTTCATTAAGGAATGTTTGGGAGCAATACAGTAATGGTACTCAGATCCCATTGTGGAAAGGTAAATCTGTAGGACTCCAGGGGCCACATCTGGTAGACCCAAGTTTGGGTCTTCAACTGATCATGGGAAGGGGGAATGAGAGACCAAAAAGTTTAAAGCCCCAGCCACCTGGGAAAAGAAACTAGCTTAATGCAATCTTTCCAGGCCCACTAGTTTTAAAGTTGCTAGGAAACCGGTCCATATGATCAGGCCAGAACTCTCTTTTGTAGTCTTGGCTCCAAAAGTGGACCAATCATTTTAGAAGTCAATCTCCCTTACCCAATCATGTAACGCCAAAGCATGTAAGTCCCTGCTTGTAGTTTTGCCCTATAAAAACCTTGTTTCCCTAGACCTGGGGTCCGCATTCCTCTCCTGTTTCCACAGGAAGTTTGTGTCCTGTGTTTGAACGAGTATACAATTAAAACACCTCATGTATTTACAGTGGAGTCTATTCCTGGTCTTTGGGGGCTCATGAACTGGGCACAGCAGGAATAGTTTTGATGGTATTTTTACTTTTTGTCTTGTTTATCAGATGAAGCCAAACTGAGGCCTAAATTTAGTAGAGGCCATAGGACTCCTTACCTTCTGTTATACAGGGTATTTCCCAATTCCTTGGTTTTCACTTTGTCCAAGTGCCTGGTTTTATTTAAAGATTTGGTGCGTTTCTTTGGTGATGTTGTTGTTTTCAAGACAGGGATTCTCTGTGCAGCCTTGACTGTGTTGTACTCACACTGTAGATCAGGCTGACCTCAAATTTGCAGAGATCCGCCTGCCTGTGCCACCGCAAGTGCTGGGATTACAGGAGGCAACACCGGGCCTGGCCTCTTCTTTACTTTGTATACAAGAAAAATGTGCACAAGATTTAGAAGCAAAGTAACACGAAGTGAACTCTCATGTTCATTGTAACTGAGGAACACAACACTTGGGTTACATGCCCTAGGCCCCTCGTTTTGATTCTCCTGGAAGTGGAAGCTAATTCATGTCTAAGTTGTGTACCTAGGAATCTCCCAATCCTTAATATTGTGATAGGTATCAGTGGCAGTACATCTTTTTTTGTTTGCTTTGTTCTTTTGAGATGGGGTTTCTCTGTAACTGCCTGTCTTTGAACTCAGCTCTGTAGACTTGGCTCTGCTCTAACTCTATAAATCTAACAAAAGATCTTTCTGCCTCTGCCTTCATAGTGCTTCCACCACCACCGACAGTGGGCCTCTTAGTAAATCTTATTTAGAATATGACTGGGATGGAATTTGAGGACTTAATTGATGAGGTTAATAATGATATATATAGCCAGATAATCTGCTGAGATCTTTTTTTTCTGAGGACTTAATTGATGAGGTTAATAATAATATATATAACCAGATAATCTGCTGAGATCTTTTTATTTCTTTGTCATCAAGGAGATATGCTCATCTAATCCCTCCCTTCAGGACCCATGGAGCTATGCAGAGGAGGAGGCAGTAGGAGTATAACAGCCTGAGGGCATAGGTAACCCCGAGGAAAGAGTGTCTTCCACCCCAAACAGAGCTCACACACAGTAGAACTCCCAGAGACTGGCAGCCTGCATGGGGCCTACACAGGTTGAAGCTAGACATGGTGCCAGGGCTGTGCAAGGCAGGTGGACAGAAGGCCCTCCCTCCTAACCAAGAAGTTGTCTCCTGTTGAAAGGCACTTGCAAAGGAACTTTTAGTTTTCTCTGATGGACCCCCACTGGGTATATAAACCACACATAAGGGTAGACCTTTATGTAGGGAAGTATTTTTAATCATCTCACTGGCCTTTTGTATGTTATGGTTTCTGATTTCCTATTTCAGTTTTTTTGTATCTGTGCCTAATACTTGTGCTTTTTCTTTTTTAATTCTGTTTTTTTTTTTCGTATTTATTTGCCTTTCTTGCTTTCTCTCTCTTCCTCTCATTCTGTGCTTCATTCTTTCTTTGTCATGGCAGGATGTCTCTAGTCCAGGCTGTCCTGGAACTAACAAAGACCTGCCTGTTCTGTCTCCTGAATGGGATTAAAGGAGTGAGTCACAATACAGGCTTCTGTTTGTTTCCTAAACAGAAAGTGAGAGAAAGCTGGGAGGTTCATGCCTGGGTGGAACATCATGTATGTCAGTGTGTTACAATTGTATTATACTTGCTGGATTCTAGGTTGCAGCTCTGTAAGACCAGAGAGGTCAAGCCAGTTCCTGGTGGAAATGTGTGGTTACAAAAGTCCTAAGGTGTACTGAATGATTTGAGGACCCAAAACACAGGGCAAAGAATTATGCCTTCTTATCAGAGAGCAAACTATATATACACATATATGTGGGAGACCAAGGTGAAAAGTGGTCGAGGGAGAGAGGAGAATAGTTTCAGTATGATCCTTAAAATTCCAATGAACACCTTTTTATAGAAATAGAATAATACTAATCTTCTTGGAATTTGTAGACTAGTAATTAGTACTGTAATGAATTTCATATAAGAAACAGAGTGGTTAGCCCCATACTTTTAATTTTATCATCTCTTAAATGTCTTCTCAAGTAAAATGCAAAGGTCCATAAATTCAAAGTATGTTACTATGTATATATGCTCACATTTTTAAGTGATGGTTAAGGTTCTGTGTAAAACTGTGACTTTATGATGTCTGTCTATGTCTCAGATAATTTGTTTGAATGTATTTCTGGGTATCATGTATATCTATTGCATGTTTTAAGAACTAAACAGATGTTAATGAAAACTTGAGCGTAAGAGAATGGAGTAGATATATGCCTAAAAGCTCTCTGGGCACACAGCTGGGTGACTGAATTTGAGGTGCCAGTTTTAAACATGTGTTGAGTATGTTTTTATGGGTTCTAATGATATGGTTTCCCTTTTATATTTGGAATAGTCACACTATATGTTACATGTATGCTGGCCTCTAACTGGCATTTCTATCTCAGCCTGGCATTTTAGATGTATATAGAGTTATGAATTAAAGAACAATAGCAGAAACTCTCAAAGAACAAATAAACAAACAAAAAAAAGTTACTCCTAGTGAAATAATCTTCAGTTTCCCCAATATAAATTGGTTTATATGTATTATGTATGAAATAAGTTTAAGTATTTACGTATGTAGATAAATAACTGTAATAAAAATCTCTTAACACTTTGTCATAAATAAGCTAAAAGATTTATAATATGCTAGCGAGATGGCTTAGCAAATGAGAGTTCTGGCTGCTCTTACAGAGAATCCTGGTTCAATTTCCAGCACCCACATGGTAGTTTACCCCCTCCCCCACAACTCCATTTTCCAGGGATCCAGTGCCCTCCTCTAACCAAGCATGAATGTGGTATATGTGCATACATACGTAAGTAC
Source organism: Meriones unguiculatus (assembly GCF_030254825.1). Lineage (NCBI taxonomy): Eukaryota > Metazoa > Chordata > Mammalia > Rodentia > Muridae > Meriones > Meriones unguiculatus. The sequence goes on from NC_083369.1 coordinate 123,034,456, forward strand.
ATACATCATTGCAAAGCACTCACACAAAGGTAAAAAAATGTATAGATCTAATTTAAAAAATAGACTTGTGTATGAGCAAAAATTCCTGAAAAGAACTTTTGTCTGCCTGTGAACAAAAAAAATTCTAGAAGGAGCCTCTGTCTGTGAGCATGATATTAGTATTGTAGAGAGATTGGAATTTTGCAGATTAGAAGCTAATTCCTTTATCTTGGGCTAGTTTTAGCCATCTGGAATACTCTGTGTCTGAATTAACAGTTCATGATAATGAATAAGAACTCCTTAGAAGCTATTAACATACCAGAATACACAACTTCCACCAACTCAAATGCCAAGAATGTCATCAATTAGTATCTTGGGCCTATAGAATAACTTCTCCCATCTTGTTGCATCTGCCTCTCAGATGTATCCACCAATGTACTTTAAAGTTGTCCTGATTTATAATTTTATTTGTTGTGTAAAACCATAAAACACTCTGAAACTGTTTCTATGATGAAACATGGAGTTTGCAGTAACCTAAATCTCTGTTCCTGGGCCTTGATCACTCAAAATAACTCCAGAATAAACTATTCTTTATTCCCTTCAAGATGACACATGTCATACGTCAACATGTGAATGCTTTATTTTCTGCATTCCAGACCTTGCCATTATTTAAAAGTATCAAAAACTTCCCAGAAAGTAGTACCTGTTAGAAGTAAAATGTAATGCCATTGTGTTTTTAAAGTAATGTTGCCCTGATCCCTGGGCGTCCTACCTAGGCAGAATATGGAGAACACTTGGAAGTGAATCTGGATGAGAACCAAGACTTGTTCTTCTCTAGTCATGATGCTTAAGCATTTTCTTTCCTCTCTTAAGTCTGGATCCCCTAGGTTTGTCACCAGGACCTCCAGAAAGAAGGGAAGAAATCAGAAGACTTGGTCATGTGGATACTGACTTCTTCAAAAAGATGCCTCCTGATAGATGATCATAGATGCCTTAGAGTTCACGTCTCTTTTAACATGTTTTTGGTGGTGGGAGAAAATTCTGGGCCTTCTTAATATGTATACTATTGATAGCATAGGGAAGCCAAAATTTTCCATATAAGTTCTTATATAGGCTCAATCTTCATCAGTTTCATTAAAAAAATGGCTGAAGACTGGTTTTTTTTGTTGGCAATGTTTTTTTTTTTTATTTTTTTATTTTCTATTCGGTTTGGAAAGGTTGGAACAGAACAGGATTCTTTATGGTTATGGGCCAGTACTACCATCTTGCAGGATGATTTTCACAAAACTCCAGTGTACAGATCATTTCTTCTGCAATTCCCTAGAAGTCCCTAGGAAGGCTAGGCCTCTGGGAGATTAAATGGTCTCAGACCCTGCTCAGCATTACAGTAGTTCCCTCTGTGTGTAGCCTGCAGCCATGCTCAAGTGTAGTCTTGACGAATAACTTAGTGAAAAAGTGACCAGAACCTAGTGCTCAGTTGTCCTGACATACAGGAAGAGGAAGCAGAGGGGTGGAGTTCAGGTTTTATTTTTAAGATTTAAAAAATTAATTTTTTATATTTTTTACTGTTTTTATTATTTAATTATGTGTACACATCTATGTGATGTTAAGTGTCTGCCATTCCACTTGGTTGTTAGGAGTAAACTCAGGCCCTCCACAAGAGCAGTACATAATTAATACTGAGCCATTCCTCTGGCCGCAGCATGGATTCTCAATAAAAATTAATTCCTATGAATAGTGTTGGAAAGACCCTGCTGTTTGAGGTTTCAGTCTTCCTGTCCTAATAGCCATTCTGAGATCAGCATTAAGGTGCAGGACTCTCTCTCCCCATCAGGGCCTCTTGCTCTCTGCCTGACTTCATCTGGAGAGTGTCTCTAGACATAGATGCCCCTAACCATATTTGATATATGGCCTTTGACACAGCTTCTTGCTAGCTCTCCCCTTCTTTGCTTCTCTTCATATGATAGTATCATGCTGTTTAATGCAAATCAAACATCCTTGAAGTGCCTGCTTCCAGTCAGTTATGTACACCTATCTTTGGAGAAACCCCCAACTCCCCAAGGGGTATATAGTCTTTGTTCTCTGGAATTAAAATTGAACTAGTTCCCTGAATTGGTTCTCAGAGTGTTGATTTCTTTACAGTGCTTTCCGTTCTTGCTCCTTGTCTCATGCCCCTCCTGACTTCATGGGCTGGTAGGGGACAGTCCTCAAGGCAGGAGGAAAACCACAAAGAGTGTCTTAGCAAGCTCATCTATGACCATTGAGTTTCCATTAGAAATGACTGGCTGATTTGTTAGGACAGAAGATATGAGGAACACAGAACTCAAAAAGCATAGTAATTCTATGATAAAGCTCAAAAAACTACTGCTTCATGGGAGCTGAGTAGTAAACAAAGGCCCCAAGACCACCTGTTTATCTCTGGGAGGGGCTCTAGGGGCTTTCCAAACACACGTGTTCCTAATGCGTTCCTGCACCCAGTATCTTTGACAGAGGCTAATCTATTCATGCTACTCCTTGAGAGTCTGGAGCAGTGGTTTTCAACCTTACTAATGCCCTTTGCTATAGTTCCTCATGTTGTGACCACCAACCATAAATTGTTTTTATTTCTACTTTGTAACTAATTTTGCTGCTGTTATGAATTTTAATATAAATATTTTTTGAGATAAAGCTTTGCCAAAAGAATCACAACCCACAGGTTGAGAACCACTGGACCAGACTGAAGCATCATTAGTTTCTAGACCTCTTCCAAATCATTTGAAAATGTCATGTTGGCCCAGCTTAAAGCCTAATTAATTTCCAGCACCTGCAAGGCCAGTCCTTTCCTTTCAGATAAGCTCCATGGAAAAGAACTTAGTGTTTTCACAGTACTGCCTCAGTCCTCAGTATAGATTTAGATCACCACTGAGTCAGTATTTTAAAAGTTCTTCTTGTGTTCAGTATAGGTTTCGATCATTCCTGAATCAACTGATAGGCTAGGGTCAGATGGAAGGGGAGGAGGTCCTCCCTTATCAGTGGGCGTAGAGAGGGGCAGGGAGGAGATGAGGGAGGAAGGGAAGGATTGGGAGGGAATAAGGGAGGGGGTACAGCGGGGATACAAAGTAAAATAAAGTGTAAGTAATATACAAAAAATAAAATTTTAATTAAAAAAATAAAATGACACCTAACCCAAAACAAAACAAAACAAAAAACATCTTGAGCATTCTTCCCCACCCTTCCTTGACCAGAGAAAAGGAATATTTACTATCCCTTTGGCCTTGTTGATGTGATTTACTTTAGTCAGTGTTATCAGTCAACTAGTTTACTAGAATAACATTTTGTCTCCATAGATTGATTTGTTGAATAAACAAGAAAGTGTTTGAAGCCCAGAGGACACCTGTGTTTTTTGTTTTTGCTTTGAGAGACAAGATCTAGCTGTGTCCCAGAGGAGCATTGCCTCAGCCTCAGGCTTTGGTGGTTTGTCAGTGTTTCAAGACATACTAGCAAAAAACTTACAAATCTAAATGTTCCTTTTGGTTACTGTTTGATACCAAGATTCTTCCTTCATCTGCTGTTGTCAAACTCTGTTTACCCATGAGTAGCTTTCCCACACATCTGCAACTAGAAGAAACACAGTTTTTGCTAAACTCTCCAGATGCTTGGGCATGCCTGAGGCCTTCCCAAACACACCTTCTCCTGCCATATGACGTCTGGAACTGACCTGTGCTTGCTCTTTCTGCACACTTGCAGTGACCGAGCCATTTGTCTTAGCATGGAGATGTTAGCTAAAAGCCTGCTAACTCAGGCTCCAAGGGGCTGGAATAGGAAAGAATTGCCCACCCAAGCCTGAATTTCTCTTTCCTTGGGCTTTTGTTATCCTCAAAGTGAGTGGAACCAAGGCCCCTCTTTAGGCTCTGCACACCTTCATTTTCCACACCGAGGTACAGCTGGCATCCAGGCCTCTCTTAGGACATGGAGGAGAACGCATGGGGCCGTGATGTTACGATTTTCAGGTTTGTATTTCCCCAGCTGCAGGCACTGATTGTGGGTACAGGCTTACAAGTGTTTGTTCACTCCAGACTCTAAGGAGGGCTCTCAACTTAGACAAGGCTAGAGGCAAGTACTTATGTTGGTGTGATCTACCTTGAGCATGGGTGTGGGCTGCTACACACTATACAAGATTTTAAAATACCAGAGAGTGAACCTTCAAAACCAAGTGTTCTCTGATATCATCTAAAGAAAAAGATGATTTGTCTCTTCTCAATCTCCATTCCCAAAGCAGAACTCAACAGATGGTCAAGAGTCACCAGACAAATCAGTACCAGTTCTGAGGACAGGTGCTTTGGGTTCAGCCTGTAATCAGTGGCCTCAACAGCAGGTTTTTGTTTTTGTTTTTTTTTCTTTTTCCCACCATAACACCAGTGGATTCCTTCTCTGATTCTTTAGAAAATGCAGCCATTTGTGGTATTCAGTTTTACAGGAGAACAAATAAATGTCTTTTGTGTATACATTATATTGGTATATCATAGTACTCTGTTTGAGCTCACAGAGAAGCTGGCTCTGGAGGTGGGACTTGGCCTTTCTACTTGATACCCAAGCATGATTGAAAGTGCACTCCTAAAACTGTTCTTGTTAGTCTAAACCCCTGGTTCAGGGAAAGGAGAATAATAAAGCAGCCCAAGAGGAAAGGTGCTATGCCCTTAGGAACAGCTCAAGGTAAATTGATTTGCAACAAAGGTTTCTATTGTTCTCTAACAGGAAGATGCCTTAATGAACACAGTTAATAGGATATTCATCCACAGAATAGACTTCATCTGGAAAATCCTCTCCCAGTAACAGTTTTAACAGGGCTTCTTTTTATTTGTGCAGCATTCTGTGAACATCAATTTGATGATGGTTTGCTATCTGTTAGTTTTCTTTATACTGTACTCATAGAAAACTGAAGGCACAGGTATGGTAGATCATTCTGGACCATATGGAATATAAAAAGATCTTTAGATATCTCGTGTTTTCTATGAGATTTGCCTAGGAATTTACAAAGCCTTATTGTTATCACTATGTGTGCAGGTAATTTTCATTTATTACACTAAGCTATACATATCGTTTGGATTCAGTTATTAAATAAGATGTTATTGTTACTGTGATTGTAAGGAAGGAAACAAAAAGGAACTCATAAGTATAAGGCAGAAAATGTTTATTAAAAGGATATAGAAACTGTCCTAAGTGAAGATCATTAAATGTTTTAAATCAATAGCATTCTCTTAACTTAAAGATCTACTTGTGGTAATGTTTATAAGGACTGACTTAAAGGATCAAAACTGTCTAATAGAGACAGTTTGCTTTTGGCAAACTTTATGTCAATGTTATACAAAAGTTAAAGATACTAGATTGGTATAACTGACCTTCTGGGTGTTTAATAAGCATTCTTAGAGGCCTACTAATGTGGTCAGAGGAAGTAAATGACATTAATTATGGCTCTTGCCCTTAAGAGTCCTGCAGCTCCATCAAGCCACCTGTTTTCCTGATCAGAGAAGCTATGGATCTCAAGGGCATACTCTAACCAGTGCATTTTAACGTTTTTATGTTCTCCAAACAGAGGCATCAACACAAAAGAAAATGCACTCAACGGTTCAAAAGGATGTGGGCAGCAATGTCTTGTGACTCATGTGCATCAGATGGCATAGTGAGAAGAAGAAGAAAAAGAAAAAAAAAAAAGGAACAAGTAGCTAAAGGAGTCAGAGGGTCCTCCCAAACCCAAATGATCCCCAAGAACCAAACACTCAACTGACCTTGACAGTTAAGAAAAAAAAAATAACAATAGTTTGAGCCACCTGCATGGTCTTAAGGGGGCAAAAAAGTGTAATCAAAGATTCAAAATTATAAATTTTAACCTGTGTGTATGTATATTTATATCTAATATATATGAATCATAACAAACATTAGGCTTAAGTCCATGTGAGATGGGTTTCAGAAAAGCATTTCTGACTAATTTTTTTTCTTCATAAGGGAAATGCTTCAAATCTTACAACATTCAACATGGGAACCTATTCATATGCTAGTTAAATATCATCTCTTCCATCCTAGAAGCCAGATGAAGGGGGTCCTCACATGAGGATCTGAGCCATTTCAAAAACTATGAAAGTATCTGGTAGCAGATCCTGGATTGGAGATCCCTGAGTTGGGGAGGACCTGAGGAGCCCAAAGGATGGGTGTTCTTGAGAGCTTATGGAGTGATTCTCATGGACTTTGATTTGAACATTTTAATTTTTAGTTTTACACAATGTCCTTTGTTCTGGCTTCTGGTGTTCTGTGGCTTGTAATGCTTAACTGTTACAGAAATCCATGCCTGACCCTGCTGGAAGCGAATCTTTCCTCTGCTCAGAGGGCTCTAGTTTCCCTTCTTTGTGACTCCATTTTGAAAGTTAAATTTTATGTATTTTTATTTGTGCATGGGTGCTTTCTCTGTGTGTATATCTGATGCTTGCAGAAACTAGAAGAAGGTATCAGATCCCCTGAGAATGGAGTTACACACAATTATGAACTACCATGTGGGTGCTGGGAGTCAAATCTAGAAGAGTAGCCAGTGCTCTTAACCACTAAGCCATTTCTCCATCTGCGCTCCCCACTACTCTTCTTTTTTTTCTTCAAAATTTTACTATTTTAATTGTAAAAATTAAATTTTAAGGAATTTTTTTAACCTGGTGACATTTATGTGAAACCTAAAACAAGATGGCAGCAGTTTTGTTATAGCTAGCAGTAAAGTACACCATCTATTATTTTCAAAATCACAAATTAGACTATACATCATCTTTACTGGTTTCTAGACATTCAGTGCTGAACACGAGGAAGGAAATCAAAGGTTTCAAAACTGGAGAGGCAGTCATGCCACATTTGCAACCTGAGCATGGCAAGCAACTATTAAAACAGTGTCAAACTATTAAAACAGTAAGGGAATCCAGGAAGGCTGTGGTAAAAATTTGAATTATAAGGTGATACTTCATTTGTAATGATCAACAAAAAATAATTTACACCATGAGAAAAACATATCAATAAAAGGGGAAGTATGGAGAAACATAGCTAAAATCAAAAGCTTCAACATAAAGAATGCTGAATGACCAATAGAAAATCAGCAAATATGACAGTAAGTGCACATCTCAGTCATGTTCTTGGATGAAGAGAGTAGATGATATGAGAATGGCAGTACTCAAATTGCTCTACCTTTTTACAAAGTATTTTCAAAAGCAAATTGATTATGTTTCTACATTTTAAATTACTTAATAGCATTCAACAGCACAACAGTTTTTCTACCTGGCTGTTATTTTTTGTGTTCTTCTTTTTTCCTTAATTATTTTTTTAAATTTTTTATTTATTACAGTTTATTCACTTTGCATCTCGGCTATGGCCTTCTCCCTCTTCTCCCCCACGCCACTTCCTTAGTCCACTGAAAGGGAAAGACCTCCTCCCTTCTATCTGACCCTAACCTACAGGCCCATTACTCTTCTTTTGCCTTTACTTCCTGTCTCTTAGCTCCTGTGGAGAACTTCTTCATGATACCTGGCTAATATACAAATGAATTTTATTGATGGTTTTTTGAGATCCCTTATGTAGATAGGCCTATGTTAAGGGTAACACACTCAAGGCTCCCAAAATGATGTCAAACTTTTTTAATTTTCAGAGTTATCTCTTAGAAAGGAGAAATGGTGAGACTAGGAGATAGGAGTTGCCTAGACAGATTAGAAGCAAGGACCTTGAAAGCAACACTTCAGGAATGTCTTTAGTTCCCCATGGAGAAATGCCTCATGACATCCCCTATATGAGTACTATTCCCTAGAGGAGGTTACATGAGAGGGTCAGGTAGTAATCTCTTGTGGAGAACAACTTTAGAATTGACCTCTAGATTTTCATATAGTGAGTTGTATCAATTCCCCAATTTTAGCCCATCTCCTAAATGATGTTAGAATTACCACTTTATTGAGGTAGAGTGCTTTTCCTTCCTAGAAAGCCCATCCCTGGTGTAGTAGCTTTTGGACCCACACCCATACCAGGGTCTGACTGCTTGACTCAGCAAAACATAGCTCTCACTCTGTTCTCTCACCATCCCTTACATATTTTCTCATAAGTGGCATGGTTTTCTCTCTTTCTCTTTAAGAGAAGACCCCCAATTTTCCTAGAAGGGCTCCCAAGTTTCCCATAACAGAAAGACATGCACAAGAAAAAGTCAAAAGGTGACGTTTATTTTTTTTCAATGATTGATGTGTGTGTGTGTGTGTCCACAAATACAAGAGAATATTATTGTCTCCCCCCTAATAAAGATGATCATAAAAATATAGCTTGGAAAATGTGTACATGCATATAGATGCATGAGTCAACACATGTTTCTTGCGAAAAATAATTGCATACATTTGTCATTTTATATAGTATTTAGCAGCACTTTATACAGCTGGCATACTTTCAATGAGTGTATGAGATTTTACACGTTATTTCTCAAGACGCTTAAGAAAATGTTAAAGTGTGTGGTAGGTGATGCCTAGTAAGAAGAAATACTACTTTAAAACATCATGTATCATAACCTCTTTCTTATACACATGTATTTCATTTTTATGAACCCCTTCTTACTTTCAGTTGGAAAATATGTATCATTCATTTTGATGCAGTTCTAAATAGAATTGTGTTTCTCCACCCAATTCCTGACAAGGACTCACTATGTATCCACGATTGGCTGTGAAGTCACAATCTTTTTCTTCAAACCACAGAATGCTAGGATGATAGGTAAGGGCACAATCTGGCTTTTGGCACTAGTTCTTATACACATCTACTCAGTGGTGATTCCCTGCAGACTTCACAGCAGGCAGGAAAATGTGATCCACTATGAGACAATTCAACTCAGCTTCATTTTATTTTAACTGGCTCTGGACCAAAACTTCTAATGTCTGGCCCAGATAATTTTTCTTTAGCCATATTTAAGTACCACACAATTTTGGAAAACGTATTCAGATAACAACTCAGTCCTGAGTGCACAACAATTTAAGAAGTGCTTCCATTGAGATTCTTTACACAGTCCATCTGCTTCTTTCACAAGAATGGGCATTTGTGGACTCAGAGTGTCCAAAGTTTAGAGTTTAGGGAGCTTGACAGAGGTGAACTGAGGAAAACGGCCTGTGGGTGTCAGGACTGGCCTGCCCCTAGGATAACATAGAAGTCACCCAGGCTGTTGTAAAGCACAAGTGACATCACTCATAAGAATACGTTTGTGCTTAAAAGCAGTGCTCTAGAGTTAGGGGAAAGGGTCTGGGACAAGTAAAACCAATTGTGGAAGATAAGGGCAGAACCTGTTGCATCAGACAGGATCACAGGGTTGTAAACCTGCATCATTCCTGGCATACCAGGAAGAACAGCTAAGCACATCATTCAACTGAATAGGTGAGCTGTGTGTTTAACTTTCCTGGAGTCTCCAGTGCTGTGTACACAAGGCCTTTTTACCCCTTCACACTACTCTACTAGAAGTAGGCATAAACAGACTCCAGACCTTTAGGTGTACTTGAGATTCCAGACACACTTGCTTCTGCCTTATGACTCTAGTAACCAACCTGTACTGCTGCTTCACTGTTGAAAGGAGGGTTTCTTAGATACAGTGACATTACATTAAAGACCTTCTAACTCTTGCTGCATGGGGCAGTAGCAGGAGAAAACTACTCTCAAGGACCTGCACTTATCTGAGTGTGTCCTTCAGATCATGCTTATACTGGTACAAATAATAGCCAAGAGTCAAGACTTCCAGTATTGTTATGTCCTAGCCCACAAGGGTCCACTCTAAGTAATTCTTTCTTAAGCTGATATTCTAGGATAAAATCAAATGTTTAGATGAAATTAAAGCTAAAAGAAAACACACGGGTTTGTAGGTGGGTTGGTGTCTTTTTCCCTTCTAATAGAAGTTCTGCCTGGCTATAGGAGGTGGTCACTTCAGGCTCTCTGTGCCTCCCCTTCAGGGGTCTCAGCTAGGGTGACCCCCATAGACTTCCTTGGGCTTCCTCTATCCCTGGTCTCTGGCAAATCCCAGAGATGTCTCCCACCTCTAATTTTTGTTCTGGCACCCAGCCCTTTCTTTCTGATCTCCTTACTCCTAATTCAAATGCAGAGACCTACAGCCAAACATTAGACAGAGCTCAGGGACTACTATAGACGAGTTGGAGGAACTATTGAGGGAGCTGGAGGAGTCAAGGACTCCAAAAGAAGACCAACGCAGTCCACTAACCTGGGCCCATGGGTGCTCACAGAGACTGAATCACCAACCAAAGAGCATGCATGCACTGGTCCTAGGCCCCATACACATATATAGCAGATGTACATCTTGGTCTTCATGTGGATTCCCCAACAAGTGGAGCAGGGGCCCTGTTTGACTCTGTTGTCTCCCTTTGGATCCCATTCCCTTAACAGGGCTGCCTTGTCTGGCCTCAGTGGGAGAGGATGCACTTAGTTCTGCAGTGACTTAATGTGCCAGGGCTGGCTGGTACCCATGGGGGACCTCCCCCTTCTCTGAAGTGAAGAAGAGGGGATATTGAGGGTAGGGGTGTGTAAGGAAATAGACCGGGAGGAGAGGAAGAGGGGCTGCAATCAAGATGTAAAGTGAATAAATAAATAATTTTTAAAAAGAAAAATAGAAAAAGAATTCTCAACAGAGGAATATAGAATGGCTGAGAATCACAAAAAAGAAATGCTCAGTGTTCTTAGTCATCAGAGAAATACAAATCAAAATGACTCTAAGACTCCATCTTACACCCATCAGAAGGATAAGATAAAAAAACTATGCTCACAGCAGCTTTATTTGCAATAGCCAGAAACTGGAAATAACCTAGATGTCAAGAATGGATAAAGGAACTATGGTACATCTACACAATGGAAATACCACTCAGCTATTAAAAACAAGGACATCAGGCAATTTGCAGGCAAGTGAATGGAACTAGAATAGCTCATCATGAATGAGGTAACCCAGACCCAGAAAGATAGTATATACTCACTCATAAACAGATATTAGCCATATAATACAGGATAACAATACTACAATTCACAGAACTAAAGAAGCTAAATCTTCCCAGGGCCCTCTGTGCTCCACTTCTTCTGCATGCCCTGTGCCCCAGTTCCTCTTCCTGTGCCATTCCCTGGGACTCACCCTGATCCGAGGCATTGGACACAAATTGGGATTGGGGAGCAGCAGGAAAACCAGAGAACTGAGGCCATCTGGGACCATGAGCTCTACCTATATCCCCAGAGACCTATTACCATCAGAGACCACCAGGCCTACTAATAACAGGGTCAACCAAATGCCTAGAGATCAGTGCAAGAACACCACCAAAACCCAGGGCCATATGACACCACCAAAACCCAGCTATCCTACCATAGCAAACACTGAGGATCCTATGACATCAGAAGAACAAGAAAACAATCTTAAATAGGAACATATAAAAATGATAGAGGCCCTAGAGGAAAAAAAAAATACCTTAAAGAACTAAAGAAAAATAGAACAGGTGAAGGAATTGAATTATCTCTTAAACAAGGAAAATACAATCAAACAGGTGAAGAAACTGAGTAAATCCCTTAAAGAAATGCAGGAAAATACAACCATACAGGAGAAGCAAATGAATAAAGGACATAAAATTGGAAACAGAAAACACAATACGAGGCAATCATGAAGGTTAAAAACCTAGGGAAGAGTCCAGAAACTACAGACACAAGCATCAATAACAGAATACAAGAGATGGAAGAGAGAATCTCAGGTGTAAAAGATAGGATTGAAGAAATCAACACATCATGTTAAAGAAAATGTTAAATCTAAAAAGTTCCTGATACAAAACATTCAATAAATCTGGGACAATATGAAAAGGCCAAACATAAGAATATAGGAATAGAAGAAAAAGACTCCAAACTCTGATGCTCAGAAAATACTTTCAACAAAATCATAGAAAACTTCCCCAACATAAAAGAAAGAAATGCCTAAAAAAATAAAGAAGCCTACGGAATACCAAATAGATTAGACCAGAAAAAAAAAATCTTCTTGCCACGTATTATTCAAAACACTAAATGTACAGAATAAAGGAATAATATTAAAAGCTGCAAAGGAAAAAGGCCAAGTCACATGTAAAGGCAAAACTATCAGAATTACACCTGACTTCTCAACAGAGACTATGAAAGCCAGGAGAGCCTTGAGCGATGTCACGCAGACACTTAAGAGCACATATATCAACACAGACTACCATACCCAGGAAAACTTTCAATCACCATACATGGAGGAAACAAGATATTCCATGACAAAACCAAATTTAATCAGTACCTACCCACACATCCAGCCCTACAGAGGATACTAGAAGGAAGAATCCAACCCAAGGAGTCTGACTATACTCAGGAAAGCACAGGGAACAACACCACAGCCACAAAACCAAAAGAAAAGAAACACACACACACACACACACACACACACACACTACTGCCACCAAAATCAAAATAGCAAGAAGTAACAGTAACTGGTCATTAATAATTGTCAACAACAATGGCCTCAACTCCCAATAAGAAGACACAGGCTAACAGAATGTAATTGTAATCAGGACCCATCATTCTGTTACATGCAAGAAACACACCTCAGCAATAATGAAAACATTATTTCAGAAGAAAGGGCTGGAAAAATGTTTTCCAAGCAAACGGACACAAGACACAAGCTGGAGTAGCTATTGTAATGTCTAATAAAATAGACCTTCAACCAGAATTAATCAAAAGAGATAGGGAAGGGCACTTCCTACTCCTCAAAGGAAAAATTGACCAAGATAACATCCCAATTCTGAACATATATGCCCCAAATGCAAAGGCACCCACATTTGTAAAAGAAACATTACTAAAGCCTAAATCAAACATAGAACCCCACACATTGATAGTAGGCGACTTCAACACACCTCTCTCACAATGGGCAGATGGAAACTAAATGAGAGATAACAAAACTAACCGACATTATGAATGAATTGGACCTAACAGATATCTACAGAACATTCCATCCAAACACAAAAGAATATACCTTCTTCTCAGCATCTCATGGAACCTTCTCCAAAATTGACCACATACATGGACACAAAGCAAGCCTCAACAAATACAATAAAAGTGAAATAACAGCTTGTGTTTTATCAGCCCATCATGGATTAAAGCTAGACTTCAAAAACAACAGAAAAATTAGAATGCCTATAAACTCATGGCAACTGAACAACTCTCTACTTAATGACTACTATGTCAGGGAGGAAATCTCTTTTGTTTGTTTGTTTGTTGTTTTCTCTTTTTTAATTTTTATTTTATTATTAGTTATATTTTATTAACTCTGTATCCCACTCCCTCATTCCCTCCCAATCCCACCCTCCCTCCCTCATCTCCTCCCTGCCCCTTTCCAAGTCCACTGATTGAGGAGAACCTCTCCCCTTTCATCTGACCCTGTTTTATCAGGTATCTTCAGGACTGGCTGCAAAGTCCTCCTCTGTGGCCTAACAGGACTGCTCCTCCCTTGGCGGGTGGGGAGGTCAAAGAGCCTGCCTTTGAGTTCCTGTTAGAAATAGTCCCTGTTTCCCTTACTAGGGGAAATCAATTGGTTACTGAGCTACCATGGGCTACATCCGAGCAGAGGTTCTAGGTTATATCCATACATGGTCCTTGGAATATCGGTCTTAGAAAAGACCCCTGTGCCCAGATATATTTGGTCCTTGTGGAGCTCCTATCCTTTCCATGTCATACTAACTTCCCCTTCTTTCATATGATTCCCTGCACTCTGCCGAAGGTTTGGTTATGAGTCTCAGTATCTGCTTTGATACACTGCTAGGTAGAGTCTTTCAGAAGCCCTCTGGGGTAGGCTCCTTTCCTGTTACTTGTTTTCTCCTACATCCAATGTCCATCCCATTTGTCTTTCTAAGTGAGGATTGATCATCTTACCCTGGGTCCTCTTTGTTGTTTATCTTCTTTAGGTGTATAGATTTCATTATGTTTATCATATCTTATAGGTCTATATAAGCAAGTATATTCTGTGTTTGTCTTTCTCCTTCTGGGATACCTCACTCAGAATGATCGTTTCTAGATCCCACCATTTGCCCGCAAATTTCATGATTTCCTCATTTTTGATTGCTGAGTAGTATTCCATTGTGTAAAAATACTACAATTTCTGTATCCATTCCTCTGTTGATGGACATCTGGGTTGTTTCCAGATTCTGGCTATTACAAATAAAGCTACTACAATCATAGTTGAGCAAATGTCCTTGAGCAAATTTTGGGTATATGCCTAGGAGTGGTAGAGCTGGGTCTTGAGGAAGCACTATTCCTAATTGTCTGAGAAAGCAGCAGATTGACTTCCAAAGTGGTTGTACCAGTTTACATTCCCACCAGCAATGTAGAAGGGTTTCCCTTTCTCCACAACCTCTCCAGCATGTGTTGTCATTTGAGGTTTTGATTTTAGCCATTTTGATGGGTGTAAGGTGAAATCTCAGGGTCGTTTTGATTTGTATCTCAGGGAGGAAATCTTAAATGTTCTATTTTACCAATAAAGACTCAGGACCCAGATGCTAGGGTGAAAACCTGCTAGCTCAGAGAGACAAAGAAAGCACCCAGTTGACTTTCCTTCTCAGCTCAGGTCCAGATGGAAAAAACAAAACAAAACAAAACAAAAGTCTCAGTAGCCTTGCTGACAAACAAGGAGGAAAAAACAAACCAACAAACCCCCCAAAAAACAAAACTCAAACCAAACCAAACCAAACCAAACCAAACCAAACCAAACCAAACCAAACCAAACCAAGTCAAAAAATCCCTTAAAGCCAAAGATTGCTATCCCAGAGCCCCAAAACCCCCCAAACCAGAGAGCTAGAAAGCTAAAGTCTCAGCTAAAGCCAAAGAGCTAAAGCCCTTCTCTTCTACATTCTGTCTTAAACACTCTTCAATTCAAAGTTCCTCCTACTCTTTAATCCCCCTGTCATCTGGTTTCTTGTTCTGCCTCTTGACCTAGGGTTAACTTCATTAAATCCTGTGTACAGAAAGCTTTAGGATTAAAGGTGAATACCAGGGCTCGGTGAAGCACACCATAATCACCTGTTTATAATAAACAGAAAGTTCTTGGATTAAAGATGTGTGTTAGGATTCAACCACAGCAAACAAGACAGAGTGTTACAGTTCAAAATTTTGGGTTTCCAATGGTGTCATATATCTTGCAACAGGATACTGTATCTCTGCCTTTTAGTTAGTTTGGCTAAGGGTTTGTCTTTCTTGTTGATTTTCTCAAAGATCCAGCTCTTCGTTTCATTGATTTGTATTGCTATCTTTGTTTCTAATTTATTGATTTCAGCCCTGAGAGTTTGATTATTTTCTGCCATCTACTCCTCTTGGGTGTGTTTGCTTCTTTTTCTTTTAAAGCATTCAGGTGTTCTTTTAAATTGCTAGTATTAGATAGACCCTTCCATTTTATTTTTATGAAGTCACTTAGTGCTATGAACTTTTCTCTTAGCACTATTTTCATTTTTGCCCTGTAAGTTTGGATATATTATACCTTCATTTTCATTGAATTCTAGGAAGACTTCAATTTCTTTATTTCCTCCCTGACCCAGTGGTCAATGAGTAGAGAATTGTTCAGTTTTGATGAGTTTGTAGGCTTTCTTTTGTTTCTGTTGTTGTTGAAGTCCAGCTTTAATCCTGCTGGACTGATAGCATACAAGGTGTTATTTCAGTTTTCTTGTGTTTGTTGAGGCTTTCTTCGTGACAAAGTATCTGGTCAGTTTTTTAGAAAGTTCTGTTAGGTGCTAAGAAAAAGGTATGTTATTTTGTGCTCGGGTAGAATGTTCTGTAAGTATCTATTAGATCTGTTTGATTCTTGACATCTGTTAGTTTCAATATTTCTTTGTTTAATTTCTGTCTTGATGACCTGTCCATTGGTGAGAGAAGAATGTTGAACTCACCTATTCCTGTGTATGGTTTGATGTGTGATTTAATATTTAATAATGTTTATTTTTATTTTTATTATTTTTATTAATTATAGTTTATTTACTTTGTATCTCCCCTGTACCTCCCTCTCTCATCCCCTCCCAATCCCACCCTCTTCCCCACTCATACCCCTCCCCCAGTCTACTGATATGGGAGGTCCTCCTCCCCTTCCCTCTGATCTTAGTCTATCAGGTCTCATCTGAAGTTGCTGCATTATCTTCCTCTGTGGCCTGGTAAGGCCGCTGCCCCCTCAGGGAGAGGTGATCAAAGAGCTGGCCAATCAGTTCCTGTCAGAGACAGTCCCTGTCCCCATTACTATGGAACCTACTTGGACACTGTACTGCCATGGGCTACCTCTGTGCAGGAGTTCCAGGCCGTCTCCATGAGTGGTCCTTGGCTGAAGTATAAGTCTCAGAAAAGACCCCTGTGCCCAGACATTTTGGCTCTGTTGCTCTCCTTGTGGAGCTACTATCCTCTCCAGGTCGTACTATCTCCCACTTCCGTCATAAGATTCCCTGTACTCTGCCCAAAGTTTGGCTATAAGTCTCAGCATATGCCTCGATACCCTGAAGGGTAGAGCCTTTCAGAGACCCTCTGTGGTAGGCTCCTGTCCTGTTCCCTGTTTTCGCCCTCCTCCGATGTCCCATCCTCTTTGCCTTTCCGAATGGAGATTGAGCATCTTAGCCAGAGTTCTCCTTCTTGATTAGCTTCCATAGGTGGACAGATTTTAGTAGATTTATCCTATACTATATTTCTAATACAATACTTATGAGTGAGTATATACCCTCTGTGTCTTTCTGCTTCTGGGATACCTCACTCAGGATGATCTTATCCAGTTCCCACCATTTACTTGCAAATTTCATGATTTCCTGTTGTTGTTTTTTTTAATCACTGAATAATGTTTCTTTTATGAATATGGGTGCCCTTTCAGTTGGGGCATTGATGTTCAGAATTAATACGCCACCTTAGTGGATTTTTCTTTTGATGAACGTGAAGTATCCTTTCTCATCTCTGTTGACTAATTTTTGTTGAAAGTCTATTTTATTAGATATTATAATGGCTACTCCAGATTGCTTCTTGGGTCCTTTTGCTTGGAAAACCCTTTTCCAACCCTGTACTCTGATGTAATGTCTATCTTTGTTGATGAGGTGTGTTTCTTGGATGCAGTAGAATGATGGATCCTGTTTTCAAATCCATTCACTTAGCCTGTGTGTTATTATTGGGGAACTGATTCCATTGATGTTGATAGATATCACTAGCCAATAATTGTTAGTTCCTGTTATTGTGATAGTGGTGGTTGTGGTCGTGGTGGTTGTGGTGGTTGTGGTGGTGGTTGTGGTGGTAGTGATGGTGGTTGTGGTGGTGTGTATGATTCCATTCTTTTGTTTTAGCTGTTGTGGAATTGTTTATTTACTGTGTTTTCTTGGATGTACTTAACATCCTTGGGTTGTAGTTTTCCTTTTACTGTTTTCTGTATGACTGGATCTCCGGATAGATATTGTTTAAATTTGTTTTTTTCTTAGAATATCTTGTTTTCTCCGTCTACTGTGATTGAAAGTTTTGCTGGGTATAGTAGTCTAGATTGGCATTTGTGCTCCCTTAGAGGTTGCAAGACATATGCCCATATGCTTTTAGAGTATCTGTTGAGAAGCTGTGTGTAATTCTGATAGGTCTGCTTTTTGAAGTTACTTGACCTTTTTCCCTCACAGCTTTTAATAATCTTTCTTGGTTCTGTGGATTTAGTGTTTTGAGTATTATGTGGTGGGAGAATTTTCTTTCCATGTCCAATGTAATTGGTGTTCTGTATGCTTCTTTTATGTTTATAGGCATCTTCTTCTTTATGTTAGGGGAATTTTCTTCTATGATTTTGTTGAAAATATTTTCTGGTTCTTGGAATTGTTACTCTTCATCTTCTTCTATTCCTATTATTCTTAGGTTAGGTCTTATCATACTATCCCAGAGTTCCTGTATGTTTTGTGTCAAGGTTTTTTAGATTTAGCATTTTCTTTGACAGTTTTTATCAGTGTCTTCTACCATATTGTTTACATCTCAGAGTCACTCTTCCATCACTTGAATTGGTGATTCTTGTGTCTGTTGTTCTTGTTCTCTTCCCTAGGTTTTCCATCTCCAGGATTCCCTCAGATTGTGTTTTCTTTATTGCTTCTACTTCTGTTTTCTGGTCTTGAACAGTTTTATTCATTTCCTGCACCTGTTCAATTGTGTTTTCCTGTATTTCTTTATGGGAATTATTTGATTCCTCTTTAAAGGTCTCTGCCTGTCTGTTTTTTATTTTCCTGTGTTTCCTTAAGGGATTTATTAAGGTTGGATTTAAAATAATTTTCTTATGCATGTTGGGATTTCCAGGGCTTGCTGTAGAAGGATAGCTGGGCTCTGGTGGTATAGTCATATTGCCCTGGCTTTTGTTGTTTGTGTTCTTATGTTGGCCTTTAGCCATCTAGCTATTCTTTGTGTTGGCCAAATGTTCTTAATATAGTACTCCTCACAGAGTCAGGCAGAGCCTTGAGTTGGACAATGGAGCATATGGAAGAGCCCCCTGCTCATCTCTGGTCATTTTGCTTCTGGTGATCCTGAATGTTCCTGGGGTCCTGCAAGCCTCTGCTAGTTATGTACCAGGTGGATCAAGCCAATAGGGCATAGGAAGAGGGCATTCTACATTGAATGTTGCAAGGTGCAAGGGTACCCACAGGCCTCCAAGAGATGGCAGGAGATGGGGGTCTGTGGCGATAGGAGTTGGGGATGATGTGCAACTCCTTCTGCTGGCTCTGCTTGCTGTGCCCCAGGTGGATCTCTGCTGGATATGCTTGCTGTTCCTCAGGCCAAACCACTCTCTTTTTTTTTAAAAAAAAATATATGATTATCTCTCTCTCTCTCTCTCTCTCTCTCTATATATATATATATATATATATATCCTTCTTTGTATCTATTTAACTTTATATCTTGACCACAGTTTTCATTTTACCCCACTTTTACCCCACTTCTACTCAAACTACACTTAGGGGCAGGCCACATAGAAATACAAACCACTGTTTTTATATGATTATTTACTATTATTATTAATTTATTTAAATTTATATCCGACCACAGTTTCCCCTCCTTTCTCTCCTCAAGCCACTCTTTTTTTTTTTTTTTTTTTTTTTTTTTGGTGGGGATGGTTACTTTAATCTTTGACTGATTGCTTTTCTTTCTTTTTTTTTCTTTTTATTTTTTTATCAGTTACATTTTATTAACTCTGTATCCCAGCCGTGTCCCGATCCCTCATTCCCTCCCAGTCCCTCCCTCCCTCATCTCCCCCGTGCCCCTTTCCAAGTCCACTGATAGGGGGGACCTCCTCCCCATTCATCTGATCCTGTTTTATCAGGTATCTTCAGGACTGGCTGCAAAGCCCTCCTCTGTGGCCTAACAGGACTGCTCCTCCCTTCGAGGGTGGGGAGACCAAAGAGCCAGTCATTGAGTTCCTGTTAGAAATAGTCCCTGTTCCCCTCACTTTGGGAAAACAATTGGTTACTGAGCTACCACAGGCTACATCTGAGTGGAGGTTCTAGGTTATATCCATCCATGGTCCTTGGTTGAATGTCAGTCTCAGAAAAGACCCTGTGCCCAGATATATTTGGTCCTTGTCAAGCCACTCTTTTTAAAATTTATTTATTTATTCACTGTACATCTTAATTTCAACAGCCTCTCGAAGTCCCCCTTTGCATATCCCTCCTTCTATTCTCCCCTCTCCTCCTCGGAGAAGGGGGAGGGCCCCATGGGTACCAACCCATCCTGGCAAATTTATTTGCTACAGAATTTGGTGCATCCTCTCCCTCTGAAGTCATACAAGGCAGCCCTGTTAGGGGAATGGAATCCAAAGAGAGACATCAGAGTCAAACAAGGCCCCTGCTCCAAATATTGGAGAATCCACATGAAGGCCACGCTTTATATGGCTACATATGTGTATAGAGCCTAGGTCCAGTCCATGCATTCTCTTTTATTGGTGATTCAGTCTCTGTCAAACCCCATGGGCCCAGGTTAGTTGACTTTGTAGGTTTTCCTTTGGAGTCCTTGAGCCCTCCAGCTCCCTCAATAGTTCCCCCAACTCTTCTATA
The DNA here is from genome assembly GCF_030254825.1 of Meriones unguiculatus. Taxonomy (NCBI): domain Eukaryota; kingdom Metazoa; phylum Chordata; class Mammalia; order Rodentia; family Muridae; genus Meriones; species Meriones unguiculatus. The sequence goes on from NC_083369.1 coordinate 123,054,501, forward strand.
GTACTCTCTGAGCTCTTTCTAATGTTTGGCTCTGGGTCTCTGTTTTGATAAGCTGCTGGGTGAGCCTCTCAGAAGAGTTATGCTAAGCTCCTGTCTATTAGCATAGCAGGGCAACATTAACAGTGTCAGGGATTGGTTTTCTCTCATGAAATGGGTCTCAAGTAGGGCCCATCTTTGGTTAGCCATTCCCTCAATCTTTTCTCTTTTTTTGTCCCTGAACTTCTTATAGGCTGGGCAAATTTTGGGTCAAAGGGTTTGTGGGTGTGTTGGTGTCCTTACCCCTCCACTGCAACCACTCTTAAGGGCAGCCCCATGCCCAGCGGAAGATAGCCAACAGCAAATGAATGCAATGGTATTTTTTGAGGGCTTTCTGTCTCATAATTGTTGGGGGTTGTTCTGCTGCCTTATTTTTATGCTAATTACTGGCCCTCAAGATCTGCTTACACATATTCTTGTTTTGTAAACCTGCCTAAGACATTTTACCTAACTGGTTGATTAAAGGCCCATACCTTGGCAGGACAGAATGGAGTAGGTATAGCTAAGGTTCCTGGGCTTTTGAGTTCAAAAGAATCACAGAAACAGACAGACAGGAAGAGAGGAGGAAGGAGGACACCATGATGGGTTAGGTGGAGTAGTATCCATGTGGTCAAGGAGGAAGAGCTCTGAGGATGGCATGCATGGTGAAAATATAAGCAAGTATTATAAGATTATGTATGGAAGGAAGCCCAGATGAGGATAGTTAAAGTGGATGGCATTGGATGGGGGCTAGGAGGTAAATGGTGAGGATATTGAGATGCTGTAGGTGAAATATCTGCCCAGCCCAAGGTAAATAAGACAATTATAAAATCTAACAACTGTCTATGTATTATTATTTGTGATAGCAGGCTAGATAACACCACTGTGATAATCTTGGCACTAATAATATACATTATATACCCCAACACTCATTTATTTTTATTTCCTACAACATATGATGCTTAGTCTGGGTATTATTTTTTTACCCTTCCTTCCGTCCTTCTTTCCTTCTTTCTTTCCTTCCTTTCTTCCTTCCTTCCTTCCTTTTTTATTATTTTTTATTTTTTTATCAGTTACATTTTATTAACTCTGTATCCCAGCCGTGTCCCGATCCCTCATTCCCTCCCAGTCCCTCCCTCCCTCCCTCATCTCCACCGTGCCCCTTTCCAAGTCCATTGATAGGGGGGACCTCCTCCCCATTCATCTGATCCTGTTTTATCAGGTATCTTCAGGACTGGCTGCAAAGCCCTCCTCTGTGGCCTAACAGGACTGCTCCTCCCTTCGGGAGTGGGGAGACCAAGGACCAGTCATTGAGTTCCTGTTAGAAATAGTCCCTGTTCCCCTCACTTTGGGAAAACAATTGGTTACTGAGCTACCACAGGCTACATCTGAGTGGAGGTTCTAGGTTATATCCATCCATGGTCCTTGGTTGAATGTCAGTCTCAGAAAAGACCCTGTGCCCAGATATATTTGGTCCTTGTGGAGCTCCTATCCTTTCCCCATCAGACTAACTCCCCTTCTTTCTTATGATTCCCTGTACTCTGCCAAAGGTTTAGTCATGAGTCTTTGCTTTGAAAACACTGCTAGTTAGAGTCTTTCAGATGCGCTCAGTAGACTCCTGTCATACGTTCAATGCACATCCCATCTGTCTTTCTAAATGAGGATTGATCATCTTACCCCATGTCTGCTCAATTGATTATCTTTTTTAGGTGTATAGATTTCATTATGTTTATCATATCTTATAGGTCTATATAAGTGAGTATATCCCATGTTTGTCTTTCTCCTTCTGGGATATTTCACTCAGAATAATCTTTTCTAGATCCCACCATTTGCCTGCAAATTTCATGATTTCCTCCTTTTTGATGGCTGAGTAGTATTCCATTGTATAAAAATACCACAATTTCTGAACCCATTCCACCGTTGATGGACATCTGGGTTGTTTCCAGGTTCTGGCTATTACAAATAGAGCTGCTATAAACATGGTTGAGCAAGTGTCCTTTTTGTGTACTTGAACAAACTTTGGGTATATACCTAGCAGTGGTATAGCTGGGTCTGGAGGAAGCACTATTCCTATTTATCTTAGAAAGCGCCAGATAGCTTTCCAGAGTGGTTGTACCAGTTTACATTCCCACCAGCAGTGGAGGAGGGTTCCCCTTTCTCCACAACCTCTCCAGCATGTGTTATCGCTTGAGTTTTTCATCTTGGCCATTCTGATGGGTGTAAGGTGAAATCTCAGGGTCGTTTTGATTTGCATTTCCCTGATGGCTAATGAGGATGAGCATTTCTTTAAGTGTTTTTCTGCCATTCGATATTCCTGTGTCGAGAATTCTCTGTTTAGCTTTGTTCCCCAATTTTAATTGGATTACTTGGATTGCTGCTTTTCAGCTTCTTTAGTTCTTTGTATATACTGGATATTAGTCCTCTGTCAGATAAAGGGTTAGTGAAGATTCTTTCCCAATCTGTAGGCAGTCGTTTTGTTTTGATGACGGTGTCCTATGCTTTACAGAAACTTTTCAGTTTCATGAGGTCCCATTTATTGATTGTTGTTCTTAGAGCCTGTGCTGTTGGTGTTCTGTTCAGGAAGTTGTCTCCTGTGCCAATGAGTTCTAGGCTGTTCCCCACTTTTTTTTCCAATTGATTTAGGGTATCTGGTTTTATGTTGAGGTCCTTGATCCACTTTGACTTTAGTTTTGTGCAGGGTGATAAATATGGATCTATTTTCATTTTTCTGCATGTAGACATCCAGTTGGTCCAGCACCATTTGTTGAAGATGCTGTCTTTTTTCCATTGAATGGAATTGGCTTCTTTGTCGAATATCGAGTATTCATAGGTGTGTGGATTTATTTCTGGGTCTTCTATGCGGTTCCATTGATTCTCCTTTCTGTTTCTATGCCAATACCATGCAGTTTTTATTACTGTTGCCCTGTAGTTCAGTTTGAGATCAGGAATGGAGATACCTCCAGATGATCTGTTGTCGTACAGGATCGTTTTGGAGATTCTGGTTTTTTTGTTTCTCCATATGAAGCTGAGAATCTTTTTTTCAAGGTCTGTAAAGAATTGAGTTGGTATTTTGACGGGAATTGCATTGAATCTGTAGATTGCTTTTGGCAGTATGGCCATTTTCACAATGTTAATCCTACCAATCCATGAGCACGGGAGATCTTTCCATCTTCTGATATCTTCTTCGATTTCTTTCTTCAGAGACTTGAAGTTTTTCTCAAACAGGTCTTTCACTTGCTTAGTTAGAGTCACACCAAGGTACTTTATGTGATTAGTGGCTATTGTGAAGGGTGTTGTTTCCCTAATTTCTTTCTCAGCCTTTTTGTCTTTGGTATATAGGAGGGCTTCTGATTTTTTTGAGTTGATTTTGTATCCTGCCACTTTGCTGAAGGTGTTTATCAGCTGAAGGAGTTCTCTGGTTGAATTTTTGGGGTCGCTCATGTATACTATCATATCATCTGCAAATAGTGACACTTTGACCTCTTCCTTTCCGATTTGTATCCCCTTGATCTCCTTTAGTTGTCTTATTGCTCTGGCTAGGACTTCAAGTACTATGTTGAAGAGATATGGGGACAATGGACAGCCTTGTTTTGTCCCTGATTTCAGTGGGATTGATTTAAGTTTCTCTCCATTGAGTTTGATGTTAGCTATAGACTTGCTATATATTGCCTTTACTATGTTTAGGTATGTGCCTTGTATCCCTGATCTCTCAAGACTTTAAACATGAATGGGTGTTGGACTTTGTCAAATGCTTTTTCGGCATCTAAGGAGATGATCATGTGGTTTTTCTCCTTCAGTTTGTTTATGTAGTGGATTACATTGATGGATTTCCATATGTTGAACCACCCTTGCATGCCTGGGATGAAGCCTACTTGGTCATGGTGGATGATATCTTTGATGTGTTCTTGTATTCGGTTTGCAAGTATTTTATTGAGTATTTTTGCGTCAATGTTCATAAGAGAGATAGGCCTAAAGTTCTCTTTTTTTGTTGGGTCTTTGTGTGGTTTAGGTATTAAGGTGACTGTGGCTTCATAGAATGAGTTTGGTAGTGTTCCTTCTGTTTCTATTTTGTGGACTAGCTTGAGGAGAATTGGAGTTAGCACTTCTTTGAAGGTCTTGTAGAATTCTGCGCTGAAGCCATCTGGTCCAGGGCTTTTTTTGGAGGGGAGACTGTTAATGACTGCTTCGATTTCCTTGGGAGATATAGGGCTATTCAGTCTTTCTACCTGATCTTGACTTAGTTTTGGTAGATGGAATCTTTCAAGAAAATTATCCATTTCATTTAGATTCTCAAATTTTGTGGCATATAGGCTTTTGTAGTATGACCTAATAATTGTTTGGATTTCCTCAATGTCTGTGGTTATGTCCCCATTTTCATTTCTGATTTTGCTGATCTGGATAGTTTCTCTCTGCTTTTTAGTTAGTTTGGCTAAGGGTTTGTCTATCTTGTTGATTTTCTCAAAGAACCAGCTTTTTGTTTCATTGATTCTTTGGATAGTTTTATTTGTTTCTAGTTGATTGATTTCAGCCCTTAGTTTGATTATTTCCAGCCGTCTGCTCCTCTTGGGTGTATCTGCTTCTTTTTTTTCTAGGGTTTTCAGTTGGGCCATTAAGTTGTTTGTATGTGATGTTAAGAATTTCTTCTTGCAGGCACTTAGTGCTATAAGTTTTCCTCTGAGCACTGCTTTCAATGTGTCCCATAAATTTGGGTATGTTGTGCCTTCCTTTTCATTGAATTCTAGGAAGTCTTTAATTTCTTTCTTTATTTCTTCCTCAACCCAGCTGTCATTGTGTAGTAAGTTGTTCAGTTTCCATGTGCGTGTCGGCTTTTTGTTGTTTCTGTTGTTGTTGAGGTCGAGCTTAAGTCCATGGTGGTCAGATAGTATACAAGGGATTATTTCAATCCTTTTGTATCTGTTGAGGCTTGCTTTGTGGCCCACTATATGGTCTATTTTGGAAAAGGTTCCATGCGGTGCTGAAAAGAAGGTGTACTCTTTTGAGTTTGGGTGAAATGATCTGTAGACGTCTATTAGGTCCATTTGATTTAGGGATTCTGTGAGTGCTTTTATTTCCCTATTTGGTGTCTGTCCAGTTGATCTATCCCTTGGTGAGAGTGGAGTGTTGAAGTCTCCCACTATTAAGGTATTAGGATCAATGTATGATTTAAGCTTTAATAATGTTTCATTTACGAATGTCGGTGCTCTTGTATTTGGGGCATAGATATTCAAGATTGTGATGTCCTCTTGGTGGATTTTTCCTTTGATGAGAATATAGTGGCCCTCCTTATCTTTTTTGATTAACTTGGGTTGAAAGTCTATTTTATTAGATATTAGGATGGCTACTCCAGCTTGTTTTCTGGAACCATTTGCTTGAAAAACAGTTTTCCAGCCCTTTACTCTGAGGTAGTGTTTGTCCTTGTTGCATAGGTGAGTTTCTTGGATGCAACAGAATGTTGGATCCTGTTTCCTTAACCATTCTGTTAGCCTGTGTCTTTTTATTGGTGAGTTGAGTCCATTGATATTGATAGATAATAGTGACCAATGCATGTTAGTTCCTTTTGTAATGGAGTCGATGATCTAACCCTGCTTCATTGCTTGTTTTCGTTTCATTTTTGTTGGGATATTATCTGTATGCCCTGTTTTCTTGGGTGAATTTGTTTTCCTTGGATTGGAGTTTTCCTTCCAGTATCTTCTGTAGGGATGGTTTGCTGTGTAGATATTGTGTAAATTTAGTTTTGTCATGGAATATTTTGTTTTCTCCATCTATGTTGATTGAAAGCTTTGCAGGGTATAGTAGTCTGGGTTGACATTTGTGATCTCTTAGAGTCTCCATGATACTTGCCCAGGCCCTTCTGGTTTCATAGTTTCTGATGAGAAGTCCGGTGTGATTCTGATAGGTCTACCTTCATATGTTACTTGGCCTTTTTCCCTTGCTGCTTTTAATATCTTTTCTTTGTTCTGTAGTTTTAGTGTTTTGACTATGATGTGATGTGATGTGTTTCTTTTCTGGTCTAGTCTATTTGGAGTTCTGTAGGCCTCTTGTATATTTATGGACATCTCTTTCTTTAAGTTGGGAAAATTTTCTTCTATGATTTTCTTGAAAATATTTTCTGGACCTTGGAGTCTGGAGTCTTCTTTTTCGTGAATTCCTATTATTCTTAGATTTTGTCTTTTCATAGCATCCTTGATTTCTTGGATATTTTGTGATTGGAACTTTTCTGATTTTACTTTTTCTTTGAGAGAAGTATCCATTTCTGCAAGTGTGTCTTCAGCTCCAGAGATTCTCTCTTCCATCTCTTGTATTCTGTTGGTGATGCTTAATTTTGTGGTTCCTGATCTTTTCTCCAAGTTCTCCAGCTCAAGGGTTTTCTCATTTTGTGTTTTCTTTATTGATTCTAATTCTGTTTTCATGCCTTGCACCATTTCTTTCATGTGTTTGAATTTGGATTCCTGTCTCTCTACGATGGCCTCTATTTCTTTTTTCATTTCCTTCCTATATGCCACTAATTTTTCCTCTACTTGTATATCTATTTGTTTGGCTATGTTTGCCTGTGTTTCTTTAAGGATATTGTCTATTTCTTCTTTCTTTGCCTCCAATTGACTGGCCATCTCTTTGAAAGACTTGTTCATTTCCTCCTTATGAGCCTCAAATAATTGGGCAAGCATGGCTTTAAAATCATTTTCCTGTGCTTCTGCTGAATTGGTGTATCCATCGATTTTGGGGTTTGCTGGTAAAGTCATGATGTCCTGATTTATGTTGGAAGTGTTCTTTTGCCTACCCCTGGCCATTGGCTTATCTGAAACCTTCCCTGTTTGTTTTTGGATTCTGCAGATCAGACTGGTGCTGTCTCTCTCTGGTGTCTGGAGAGTTCTTCAGGAAGCTGAGCACTCTCAGCGTGTGCTGAGGACTAGCTGTACCTGTGGGAGGAAAGTACGCAGGCGCAAACGGGGCAAATGCAAGCGTGTGTGTGCGCGCGTGCGCGCGTGTGTCTGTGTGTGTAAGTGTGCGTGGATGAGTTTCTCGAGGGACAGAGTGATGGCTAATGTTGAACCCTTGAGTGTGTGGGAGGGGCTCTGCACTGTATATGTTGCAGGCGCTAATGATGATCGCAGTGCAATTTCTGGCATTAACTGTCTTAGCTCCTCAGTCAGGCCCACAGGGCAGGAACTTCAATGTCCCTAGTGCCCCTCTGTTTCCCATATGGGTATGTGGGTGGGAGGGGGGTTCGATGCCTGGCTTCTGATTTAGAAGGACCCAGGATCTGGGGAACTGCAGATTCTCAAGGGTGCACTCACTTACAGGCAGGTCTCTTGGTATCCGGGGCTCTCTGCTCTCTGGTTTGGCCCTGCTTCTTTGATGTGTTCCGCTAGTTCTGTGCTGCTGTCACTGCCAGGTTCTGAGGTCTTGCTGCAGCTGGAGATTTCAGGGTGGTCACTTCAGCAGGGATGGGGTAACCAGGCTCTCTGTTCTCTGGTTTGGCCCTGGTTAGTCTTAAACTGGAGGGCTGTGGTGCCCCGCCAGTTCAGTGCTGCTCCGCTGCCATGTCCCGCTGTAACTGGAGACTGGGTTGCTAGTCCCAATGCTTTCTGGGAAGTCCTGGGATCTCTTCGTTGTGCTCTCCAAGCTTAGGAGGCCCAGCACCTGGTGTGTCCAGGTTGTATGACGTTTCTGCCTGGTTTTGGTGAGTATATAGCGTATTCTCTGTCACTGTGGGATTGGGCGGGCCGTACCGTCAGTGATGGTGATCCTGCGGAGCTAGTATGGTGTCTAGCAGATTCGCGCCCTGGGAGGATGGTGCAGACGCTGCGCGAATCTGGGACTCCGGGGCACGTACTGCTGGCTTTTGTCTGCCGCTAAAGTGCTTGGGGCTCCATCTCAGCGGCTGTATACCCCAGGCAGTTAGGTCTGCGCTGAGAAAGATGAGTCCGCTGTGCCGCTGTGCAGAGGAGGAAGGAGGTCTGGGGGAAGGGAGTGCGGCAAGAACAAAGGATCTTTCTCTCCTTCCCCAAGCAAGTCTCCGGGTGACCGGAGGCCAAAGTTTTCACCTCCTGCGATGTTCTCTGGTGTTCAGAAAGCCTCGCTTTGGTTTTCCTGGGTTGGGGGTCCTTCCATTCTCCAACTCAGAAGATCAGGTATCCCACCGCTCAGAAACTGTGTGTGCTAGTCGCCATCTTGGCTCCGCCCCCCTTTTCTCCTTCCTTCCTTCTTCTTTCCTTCCTTCCATTTTTCTTAAAGGTTCTTTGAATGTATTTTGTTTCCTAATGTTTTTAATGACATTTTTCTGTATGGGACCGTGTGTGTGTGTGTGTGTGTGTGTGTGTGTGTGTGTGTCTTCATATATGTGTGTTTCTTGTGCTTTTTCTTTGGCTCCTTTTCTCTTGGTAGCTTGTTTTATCCTATGCCAAGTTGTTTTATTTTTATTATTATTTTAGATGCCTATTTGTATTCTTTTTAAATATTAATTACAGGTTATTTACTTTGTATCCCAGCTGTAGCCCCCTCCCTCATTCCCTCCCTATCCCACCTTCTCTCCCTCATCTCCTCCCTGTCCCTCTCTAAGTCCATTGATAGGGGAGATCTTCCTCCCCTTCCATCTGACCCTAGTTTATCAGGTCCCATCAGGACTGGTTGCAACGTCCTCCTCTGTGGCCTAGCAAGGCTGCTCCTCTCTCAGTGGGGGGCAGATCAAAAAGCCCACCACTGAGTTCATGTCAGAGACAGTCCCTGTTCCTCTTACTAGGGAAACCCACTTGGATGTTGAACTGCCATGGACTACATCTGAGCAGGGGTTCTAAGTTATATCCATGCATGGTCCTTGGCTGGAGATCCAGTCTCAGAAGCCTATTTGTATTCTAATGAGAGGAGGAGATTTGGGTGGTTGAGGAGTGAGGGATGATCTAGAAAGAGTTATGAGAGGGGAAAACATAATCACAATATATGTATGAAAAAAATCTCTTTCCAATAAAAAACAAAAGGAAAGAAAAGAATGCTCTGTAAAACAATGACAATAACCACCACAACAGCAAAGAGTTGTAGCTTTCTGAATATCATTCTTGTCTTTGTAGTTTGAATGTGACATGTACCTTGAAAAGTTCAGTTATTTAAACATTAGGCCCTATTTGGTGGTGTTATTTTTGAATACTCTGCAATTTTCAGGAGGTAGAGGCTTGATGGAAACAATGGATCACTGCAGGTTATGATAACTGGGTCCTTTTGAACAATTAACTCATCCTTCTGCCTCCATGGTTTACCAACAAGATAGACTGTGACTTTAGACTGTAAGGTCAATGTCCATTTTTTAAGCTGATTTTGTCATTTATTTGATCATAGCAACAAGAAATATAGCTTTCCTTCATACATTACTTCTTCTCAGGTACTTGGTCAAAGAAGACTAATGCAATGTCATCATAAGCAATATGAGAATTTGTTCTTGCTCTCTGTTCTTTGTCTTTTTACCAATAGAAGGTGGGACAATGACAGACACAAGACCAGGGATACTTTGATCTTGAATTTCCCAGCATTCAAAACTGTGGGAAATAATATTTGTTGTTTAAGTCATCTAGTCTATGGTGATATCTTTTTTTTTTTCAATGCAGTTTATTCAGGAACCTTGAACAATCATCGGACCCTGGGGAAAGCCAGCCCACAGCTTAAATAGCCTCTGGGTAGCCAACCCCAGCGTGCCACGTGGGCAATGCAGATAGGCTATGGTGATATCTTATAGCATCCAAACCACACTGACTTAAACAATAAATCGTTTATGCTTTTGCTATCTTGCATTTGTAACACATACTTTATAGCTTATATAGGTGGTTTCTGGATTCTTTGTTTTCATTTATGTTATTTTTTTCTGTTTAATGTTGGGTAATTTCATATATGCAGCCACTATGGAAATCTATGTGGATGTTGGAAAATAGTGTAAAAGCTCCCCCAAAATTCCTGTGAGCTGTGTGGTGGTGGAGCATACCTTTAACGCCAGCACTCAGGAAGCAGAGTCCATCATAGTTTGAGGCCAGCTTCATCTATAGATCGAGTTCCAGAATTACACAGAGAAGCCCTGTCTTGAAAAACCGAGGGAGAGAGAGAGAGAGAGAGAGAGAGAGAGAGAGAGAGAGAGAAATAAAAAAGCAAACTATGTGGCTCTAACACACCTGGCAATAGGATGCAGTTCTTTTTTTTAATTACTATTGCTTTGTAGTACAACTTTTAGGCAACCCCTCTTTTTAAATTAATTTTTTTATTTTTTATATTAATTATAGTTTATTCACTTTGTATCCCAGCTGTAGACCCCTCCATCACTCTCTCTCATTTCCACCCTCTTTCCCTCATCTCCTCCTATGCCACTCTCCAAGTCCACTGATAGGGGAGGTACTCCTCCCCTTCCATCTGACCCTAGCTTATCAGGTCTTATCAGGACTGGTTGCATTGTCCTCCTCTGTGGCCTGGCAAGGCTGCTCCCCTCTTGGGAGGGGAGAGGTAGACTGAGTTCATGTCAGAGACAGTCCCTGTTCCCGTTACTAGGGAACCCACTTGGATACTGAGCTATTCAACCCAGTTTATTTCCAATCCTTCTTTCTTTTCTTCCTTCTGTCTTCTTCTTTGAAATGGGATTTTACTGTATAGCCCTGGTTGGCCTGGAACTTACTATGTAGAGTTTAGGCTAGCCTTAAACCCACAGAAATCCACCAGTCTCTGCCTCCTCAGTGCTGTAATTAAGTGTATAAACCAACAGGTCCAGGTTCCCCACTCCACTTTAACCACTGCTAATCACAAGTCTGTTTTCCATTTCTATATAATTTAAAACATGTTACATAAATGGAATTATATTGCATGTTAATGTTTAGGGAATAGTTTTTCTATACATCATAAGCCATTGCATTACCTGGTACATTCAACCATTCATGGAAATATGAGTTGTTTCCCAGTTCTTGTCTACATGAATAAAGTTGCTGCAAATACTGGAGAGAGAAGAGAGAGGTTTGTGGAGTGCCATTCTCTGGGTATGATACGGCCAATGATGTCTTGAAATTAGAACAATTTTATTGTATATAGAAGACCATCACAAGATTGTGTCCACTAACATCCCCTCTTAAAGGAGGATCATGAGGTGCATAAAAGGCTCAGCAGGTAGCACAAGAGGTACAATATGCCCTTCCCTTAACGTTTAAGTGGTTAAGTATTTCTATGTGTATGAGAAGAAGAAGAAGAAGAAGAAGAAGAAGAAGAAGAAGAGGAGGAGGAGGAGGAGGAGGAGGAGGAGGAGGAGGAGGAGGAGGAGGAGGAGGAGGAGGAGGAGGAGGAGGAGGAAGAAGAAGAAAGGACAGAAAGAAAAAAGAAAAGAGAGAAGGACTGGAAATAAAAGGGACTGGGTAAAAGTTGTACTGCAAAGCAATAGTAATTTTTTCAAAAGCCACCCATACCTTGCCCTTGATCTTGTAGGTAACCCCTTATGTACATTCTTAGGAATAACCTCAAACTCATTGGTTCACTGAGCTAGACTTAGGTGCAATTGTTTCTTTTGACTTTTGTAAAAGTAACTTTTATTCACCTGATTCAATTATTGTCTGAGAGGCTTACTGCCTCAGTTTGCTAATTTAGGCCTGGTCTTGGAAGCTTCTAGCCTCTGTACAATCTAACATAGGCCTAGAATCTTTTCAGCTTCTCAGACTCAATGCTAAATAAGCTCACCCTTTCTAGCTCTTTCTGAACTCATAGCTCATCAGTTATTCGGGCTCAAACTCCTCTCCCAGCTCACTTATTCAATATGGCTTTTGTCTCAGCTTCTGAATTGCTCTGCTTGGCCTCAAACTAACTCCAGTAATCTTTTCTAATCTTCTGGATCCTGCTCATTCTCTGGATCATTCTGTGTCTAGTTTGTTCTCTCATTCAACCTCTTTCTGTAAAATTCTCCAGGTAAAACTGCCTCCTCTCTCACTGCATTGCCCCTTAAGTAGCTACCTTTTCCTCTCTTCTTGTGAGAGTTGGACATATCCTAGTCTGTCAAATCTCTGATTCATCACTGCTTCTTCCACTCAATTAGACATCACTTTCAAACATGGGTGCTTCCTTCTACAAACCTTAACCTTCATTTTTTTAGATTAAAGGCATGCACCACCACCCCTGAAGCTAAGCTATTATTTACCTGAAAATTGCTCTATACCAAGGTGACCTTGAGCTCAGAGATCTCCTTGGCTCTGTCTCTTGGGGTTAAAGGCATATCTATATTTCTGCCAGATCACACAGACCTAGAAGGTCTTTGGATGTGATCTCTTGCCAGAGCAGCCACGTTCTGAATTAAAATTCCTCTACAGGATGTCATTGGTGCCCTGTCTGAGGTAAAAACTTCATTTACTTCTTAGAGTTAATGTAACAACAAGGCTTCATTTCTCTGAAATAAATTACCTGAAGAGCAATTAACACGCTGTTTGATTTTCTAATTTGTTAATTTTGAACATTTTCATACTTGTATCCAGTGCATTGTGATCATACTCACCCTTAGTACCCTGTCCACACATTTCTATTCATGCCCCTTAATTAATAATGCCTTCCCAATTAATCTCTTTCTTATCCTTATGCCTTTGCTTTTCTTTTTTCCCTTCTTACCTTCCTTCCTGCCTTCCTTCCTGTGTGTATGTGTGTGTGCATTTCTTGTGCAGGTGGTCACAGTTGCTCTGTGTTTGTGACTGCACTGGCTTAAAGCATCCAGAGGACAATGCTTTACTTCTCCTGACCCCCTCTGTCCTTCCATCCTGCCTTCCTCGATGTTCCTTGGGGCTAAGGCAAAGTAAAACAAATCACCTGTTTAGAGCTGAGCACTTAGTGGTCACATATCCCCAGCGATGTGCCTACTTGTAAGTAAGTTCCTGCTTTGACTGTCTTCCAGTGTTGAAGGAGGCCTTTCTTTTCTTCCTTCCTTTCTTCCTTCCTTCCTTCCTTCCTTCCTTCCTTCCTTCCTTCCTTCCTTCCTTCCTTCCTTCCTTTCTTTCTTTCTTTCTTTCTTTCTTTCTTTCTTTCTTTCTTTCTTTCTTTCCTTCCTTCCTTCCTTCCTTCCTTCCTTCCTTCCTTCTTTCCTTCCTCCTTCCTTCCTTCCTTCCTTCCTTCCTTCCTTCCTTCCTTCTTTCTGTTCTTCTTTCTTTTTTCCTCCCCTCCTCCTCCTTCTCCTTCCTCTCCTCCTCCTACTCTTCCTCCTCCTTCTTCTTTAAAGAGATCTTTCTTACCAAGGCTGGGAGCTGTACTCGTCTATGGGCATAAACATCTGTCTTTATAAGGCAGTTTGACCACATATTCATTTAGCAAAACGTCAGTAGTTTTTTCAGTTCCATAAAGGGTCTTGTGACCTTCCTAGACATATGCTTTTGGCTAAGTCTACAGTTCCAGACATGTATTCCCTTCCAAGAAGAGTGTCTCAAATTCAATCAGGAAGTAGTTGGTTATCCCCAGAGCATTCGTGTTACTGTTGTACAAATGAGTAGATGTTTTCAGGCAGCTCAGACCCTGTAGCATACAGGATCTACAGCTGTGTGTGAATATTGATGTATTTTCTTCCTCAATTGGTTGTGTAATACTTTCTGATATTATGATTAGTATAAGCAAGGAGAAATGAAGTTTCCAGATAAGTTCCAGCTTGATTTCTCTGTGCCCTGCATCTGAAGTATGCTGTATTTCCAGCAACATGGTCTTAACATTTAGGTTTTGTTTAAAAGCATTAATATTGTAAAAATGACCATCTTAACAGAAGTAATATCGAGTTTCAGTGCAGTCTCGATCTACATGCCAATGCCACTTTTCACAGAATAGCTTAAAATTCACATGGTAGCAGAAAAGACCCCAGATAATCTGAGAAATCCTAAGCAACAGGGCCAATGCTGAAGATATTTTACCACCTTTCAAGTTAGGTTACAAAGCTGTGGTAATAAAAACAGTACGGTACTGGCACAAAATGAGACATGGGATCAATGGAACAGAATGGAGGACTCAGATAGAAGTTGACACAGAAGTTGTCACCTGAATTTGACAATGATGTCAAAGTGCTTATTGGAGAAGAGACAGTATCTTCAACAAATAGAACTGAGAAAACTGGATATGTACATGTAGATAATTGAAACTAGATCCTCATCCCCATCCTGCACAAAAGTCAGCTTCAAATGGATCAAAGATCTCACTGTTGGACCTGAAATTCTGCAACTACTAGAGGAAAAAGCAGCGACTACACTTCAAAATATAGGCAATATGTAAGCGATTTCTGAACAAGACTCATCTTGCTTATGAAGAAATGCAAATCAAAACAACCCTGAGATTTCACCTCACATCCATCAGAATGGCTAAGATAAAAAACTCAAGAGACAACACATGCTGGAGAGGATCCAGAGAAAGAGGACCCCTCCTCCATTGCTAGTGTGAATGTAAACTTGTTCAACCTCTTTGGAAATCAATCAGCTGCTTTCTCAGAAAAATTGGGAAAAAAATTACCTCAAGCTGCAGCTCTAGCACTCCTAGGCATATATCAAAAATATGCTCAAGTATACAACAAGGACATTGGCTCAGCCATGTTCATAGTAGCTTTGTTCATAATAGCCAGAAGCTGGAAACAACCTAGATATCCCTCAGTTGAGGAACGGATACGGAAATTTTGGTACATTTACACAGTGGACTACTACTCAGCAATTAAAAACAAGGAAATCATGAAATTTGCAGGCAAATGGTGGGGACTAGAAAAGATCATCTTGAATGAGGTAACCCAGAAGCAGAAAGAAACACATGTTATATAATCACTCATAAGTGGATATTAGCCATATAATATAGGATAAACATACTAAAATCTGTACTACTAAAGAAGCTAAACAACAAGAAAGACCTTAGGGAAGATGCTCAATCCTCATTCTTAAGGACAAATCTGATAGACATTGGAAGCAGGAGAAGACAGGGAACAGGACAGGAGCCTATCACAGAGGGCCTCTGAAAGACTCTCCTGATCAAGGTTTCGAAGCAGAGGCTGAGACTCATAGCCAAACTTGGGGCAGAGTGCGGGGAATCTTATGAAAGAAGAGGGAGATAAAAAGACCTGGAAGGGACAGGAGTTCTAAAAGAAGACCAACAGAGCCAATAACACTGAGTCCCGAGGGCCCTGCAAGGTCTGATAACCCAACCAGGGACAATGCATGGAAAGGACCTAAAAGTCCCAGCTCAGATGAAGGCCATAGACTCAGTCTACAAATAGGTTCCCTAGTAAGGAGAGCGGGGGCTTTCTCTGGCATGAACTCAGTGACAGGCTCTCTGATCACCTTCCTCGGCGGGGGATGGTGGTGGTGGTGGTGGTGGTGGTGCAGTCTTGAAAGGCCACAGAGGAAGTGTGCAACCAGTCCTGCTGAGACCTGATAGGCTTAGGTCAAATTGAAGGGGAGGAAGACCTCACCAATCAGTGGACTAGGGGAGGGGCATAGGGAGAGAAAAGGGAGTGAGGACAGGATTGGGAGGGAGGGGGACACAGTTGGGCTACAAATTGAATAAATTGAAATAAATGATAATAATAAGAAATAAAAAGAAAGGCCTATAATTGACAAGTGAGTCTTTATGAGCTGTATTTCACTCTTAAAAATATATTAAGGTTCTGTTTAAGGCTGACTCTACCATATTGTATCCCCTGGTTATGTAAGTATGATAAATCTGCTTTTTTTCTACATAGTTGTTGGCTTTGGTAATGGAATTATTTTTTATTCTGTGTGTTTTGCGTGTGCTAATGGTTTCTCATTCAGGTTTTGAGGTGTGTGTCCTTAATGTTTTTCCATCCTTTCATGGACTCACTTGCCTTTGTTTGCCCTCTTGCAAGACCTGTATGCTCAGGGGTGTCACCTGTCTTCTAATCAGACAGTGTATATTTTTGGATTATATATTTCTTTTTACTACTGAGTTTATAAGTTTGTTTTATACTATAGTTGCTAAATTTTGGTCAGATAACTAACTTACAGATATTTTCTCCCTCTATGAACTAACTGTATTTCCACCCTTTTAGTGGACTCTTTCACAAAGCAAATCTGAGAATTCTTTATGTAACCCTATATCCTGAATATTTTCCTTATACATTTCCCCTCATTATAATATTTTATGAATGTGTTCTTGATGTGCTTTGAGTGCATGTGTGTATGAAGTGTCAGTCTTTGGTAAAAATTCATTTTTTTTTGTTTTGTGAATTTCCAATTCTTCTATTTTTGAAAGTGGTATCTTTTATCCTCTAAATTGTTTTTGCACCTTTGCTCCCGCTCCCCTCCCAAATCAATGGGCAGATTTGTGTGTGTCTATTTCTGGGTTTTGTGTTATGCTCTATTGATCCATGGGTCTATCACTCTGCCAATATCACACACTTCTGATTACTGTACTGTAGTTATATAATACAACTTAAAATTAAGTAGATTGATTCTTCTTACTTTATACTTTTCCAAACTGTTTGTAGGTCTTCTATTTCCTTGAACTTGTCACATAAATTTTCAACATCTGAGTACAATATTTCTATATCATACTTATAGCTTTTAAAAATCTACCTATATTATATATATTTAATTGTATCTATTTGGTAGTACAGATATAAAGTGCATATAATATGTACAATATAATATATAGTATATAATATATATATATCACATATATATATATATATATATGTGGGTGGTATATTGTTTCCTTGAGTTACCAAAGATATTTCCTCTTCTGGCTATTAGTTTCTTGCATGCTATTATATTGGAGGATTTCCTGGTACTGAAAACCTAGCAAAATCCTCATTTTGTTTTATTGTATAGATATTGTATTAAGTATGTATATTTATTCAAAAAGGCTTACCATCTTTACTATTGAGAATTCAACATTTTCTCAAATTTACTGCTAACACATTCACAAACATCCTATGCCACTGCATTTATTTAGGTGCTTTTTATTTCTGTCACCAACATTATGCAGTTTTAAGTACTTTGTTAGGCTTATAATTAAATCCTTTACAAAACATTTTTTTAAACATAAAAAGGGTGCTTATGTGTGTTGGTGTGAGAATAAAATGCAGGAATCATCCCTCTTCTTCCATCCACCATATGGGGTTAGGGATTGAGCAAAGGCTTTCAGGCTTTGTGCCAAGCTCCTTTACTAGAGGAGCCATCTTCCTAGGCTAAGACCTTCATTTTAAAGCAATTATAAATTTTATAATATTATTGAGTTTTGGTGTATTCTTGCAAGTATATAAAAATGTATTTTTTGCCCTTACGTGTTGATATTTTTTCTTGCAACTTGTATCTCACATCAGTTTTATTATATTATCTGAAACTATGTTTTTTATTTCTTTCTAATATTACACATATATTTCTTTTCAAATCCTGCCTTATGAGGCTAGCTAAAATTTGTAAGACGGTGTTGAAAAAAATGGCAAGAATGGATGTCCTTGCTTTGCTCTCATTTTTAGAAGTAAAGTATCCCATATTTCAATTTTAAGAAAAATAATAATAACATTTGTTGTTATTGTTGTTATGATACTATTTATCAAGCTAAGGTAATTTTTTTCTATTACTGTTTCAATGACTAAAAGGTTTCAAATATAATCTTGATTTTTCTGAAGGAGGCTTCTTATCTGAGAGAATGTTTATGTTGGAGCCAATTCCTTGAAATGGGTTGAACTATGATTGAGAATGCAGAATACAGAGAACATTAGAAATATTCCTCAAAATATTGCTTGCACTCTGCTCACTAATGAACACAAGGCATGGTTATAGATGTCCTTGAATTTTACTCTTCAATGTTCATATCATATCAGAGACAGCAAAGACCACAGGAAAAAAACATAGCTCTCTTATTTAAATATAATGATGAACAGAATGATTGAAAATTAAGATGCAAAAAGAATTATAGTGCCCCCATGTTGAAATTTTGGATGAACAAGGAAGCAAGATGAGGTCAGTTCTACTACTAAAGACAGAGACACATGCAGTGGCTGTGGGTGGTATATTGTTTCCTTGAGTTACCAAAGATATTTCCTCTTCTGGCTATTAGTTTCCTGCATGCTATTATATTGGAGGATTTCCTGGTACTGAAAACCTAGCAAAATCCTCATGGACAGTGAAGCCATGGATCCTGGAGAACCTACAACCAACCGCTACTTAACTAAACCAGTGTAATCCCTACCTACATTCTAAATATTTGTCCTTATACCCACAGATAAGTGTAATCCTCACCCTCATCAAGGAAATGTCTCTTTGCAACATATGGAGACTGTTACAGAAAACTACAACCAATCAAAAAATGCAGAGTTGTGAAACATGGTGCCGATGGATAAATGTACAAAACACTTCTCCATCTAAGACTGATGAAACATTTTGGAATAGGGAGTGGAAAGATTATAAGAGCCAGAAGAATGGGAAGTCTGCTATGAGACTGTATTTCCCAGTAATGTCAGAAGTTACACCCATAAAACTTCATCAACATGACTGCCTAAATGTGAACTGAATAAGGATACCATCAGTAGACATGACAAAGATGGCCAGGGGAAAGTCCAGGAGGCCTCAACCCTACTTAAAGAACTACAGGTCACTATGGAATGCTGAGAGTGGGGGAAATAGTCTTCTGCAGGGAAGAGACCATTAATTGATTACTTAATCCAATGGTCATCTGCGAAGACATACATGTGAGTAACATTATACAGATTGAACAGGTTATATATAGAAACATATACTATATGCATGTAACAACAATTCATGAAGATAGAGGCCATGAATTTAAAAGAAAACAAAGAGGGGTATATCAGAGGGTTTGGAAGGAGGAAAGGGGAGTGAGAAATTATCTAATTATCTGAAGAAAAAAATTTAAAACTTTAGTCAGAATTCTGGATAGTAACAGAGTACAAATATATCTTTGCACAGGTACATTAGCTGAAGGCAACATGGTTTTCAGTGATGGTGGGCAATGTGGCTATCCTTACTTTAGTTAGAAACGAGTGGCTGACTCTCTTTCTCTCATTTGGCATACACACTGCATAGCTTAGAGGTTGTTATTTGTACAATAAAAGAATCTAATCCACCTAACTTTTCACTTCTCCATGAGGCTTCTTGAGAACCCAGACCACAGGGCTTTGTCAATGAATGATATCACAGGCTATCCCATAACAGGCCGAGATGTTAAAAGTTATATATGAATATACACACGTTATTTATGCATTATATACAATTATATGTATGGGTTTTTACGTATATGGATATATTCAGTGTAGGCATTATCTGATATTCTCATGATGGACACCAGATGGCACCCTTATACCGTTTGAAATTGATTTTTTTTTAAAAGAAAGCACAAACCAAAGTAATTATAAAATACAGAGAATTTTGCCTCATCTCTGGAGGGATCTTTTTATTTTCTTATATATATATATATATATACACATTTATTTGCTTCTGGTGTCAGGGCTGTGATAGGGAACATTAGAAAGAAGACTACTCAGTATGTATTCAGCCTATAGAGGCCTAGCAGAAGGCACTGAGCCACAAATACAAGAGGAACTATTAAAGGAACAACCAACATAGAGGTCTATCTCAAGTACTATCTGCATGGAGACACCAATATCTAAATTTCTACATTTCCTTTTGATCCACATATGTATATCCACCTGGCTAGTAGTTGAATATCTAAACAAAATCAAAAGTTTTCAATATAGAACTAATATTTCTTTTAAAAGACATGAAAGCTAGAGGGAGCCTTTATAGAAGGTAGAGGGGATTCAATGGGATGAAGAAAAGATAAGAGAAAATAATGGGGGAAGAAGTGAACAAAGTAAAATTGTGTTTGTGAAATTATTAAAGAATAAATAAAAAACCCTAATATCCTTCTTTTATTCCTTTCTATACACATCCTTCCCAAGTTCATCCCTTGGACAAACCCTCTGATGATATACATTCTTTGCCAAATGGGATTGCTCCTTTTCAGGCATTCCCCAATCTCAGTAAAGAATTTCTCCTTGTTCAAGTCTTTAACTCCTTGTTCAAGTAGTACCATCTTTGATATATCCTTCTTTCTTTTATTTTCTTTCTCATTGAATTATGCTGCCCTATTTCTTCTGTTTCCCAAGTGTCTCCTGAATTCACCAAATTAAACATAATTTCTCACTCCAGGCCACCACCTTGTCCAGCCTAGAGTAGCTACAATACCCCTAATAGATATCCTTTCTATGTAAAATGCTGACTCTTCCCATTTATTTCTCACCTGACATTCAGACTCTAGCTACCTCTAAATATGTCAGTTCTTTGTGTGAAACTTTTTAAGGAATTCCCTTGCTTTCAGAATGATTTTTCAAATAACTTATTATGGGATTTGTTTATTGTCCTTTTAGGGTATCTGCTTCTGTGTAAAGTGTCACTTTAGAGAAATTGGGGATGAGCCTAAAAATGAAACATATATTCTATGCTTTCATGAAACTTAGCCTCTAGGGTCAGAGTATGCAGTATAGCATCGCAAAGGGCCTTTCCAAGTATACTTCCTGTTTACTGTTAGCTTGTGCATCTCTACTCTCTTTCCTCCTTCTCTGTTTCTCACTGCTCTCTTAGATTAGAACTCAGCCAAGTAGAGATACTTCAACTTTGTATGTATTTCTCCTTTTTCATACCTTCGCACTTTGGTCAGGCTTTTTTTCTGTCCATGTGCAATTCCAGGTACAACTTAACTATCAAGGAAAATTCCATTCACCTTTCAAAATTCATTTCAGATGTTGTCCTTTCTAGGAAGTGTTCCCTTCTTTTCTTTATCCTCTATGCCTAGACAATGTGCAAATACAGTATCATGGAGTCTTGTCTTCTTCTCTTGCAGCATTTCCCATGTAGCATTATGGTTGTTCATGACTTCGTTTCAACCTGTTTTGTGAGAAATTATCACACAGAGACCTTTATCCCCCTGTGTAAGTAGAAGGCCATCCTAAGCTTCTTATGTTTTGTGTCTCATACTATCTTTGTTCCCCACCATCACCTGGACCCATTTGACGCAAGGTCGTTAGTGCAATTGTAACTTGTGACCCCTTGCTCAGCATCTTTCTTCTTAGCTATTTCCTCCAGGACTGTTTTCAGAAAGCAAAGGATATATGAACAACAGACTGCAAGTAGTTGTTTGTCTTTCTCTATTCTACGCTGGTGTGCTTTGTCCACTTGGTAGAGACTGAACAATGATAAGGTAGGACAAATATGTGGACTTTTCTCATAGCTAGGTCCAAGAGACTGAGTTATTCTCCAGTTTACTCAAAAGACTAGAGGCAAAAACAGACTTTACCATTTCAGCCACACACACTTTGGTTTGTTAAGGCTTCAAGATATTTTTCAGTTCTCCTCAAATGATATTTTATCTGAGCTTGTGGAAGTGGAGTAGAGCTATATTTGAGGAGATGTTTCTTCAATGCCTCATGTACATCTTTAGTCCACGTTCTATGCTAGTTTATTCCATCTAGTTTGATTATGACAGCAACCAGTATCATTATTGCCATTAGAAAGGACTGCTGCTATTCAAGGATTTCTCTGTGACTTTCACTCTTGATCATAGTTAAGCCTTCTTGATAATTGGGTATAGTCTTCATTAATCAGGAACGTTCATATAAAAAGGATTAAAAATCCAGAATGTATGTGGGAATGAAGGGCTTGTATTGAGGGGAAGAATTAAAAATACCTGTTAGGTAAGAAAAAAAAAGACTGATGGAAAATAATAAACTTGTAAAGGCCACAAGAAAAAGCTGGGGGTGGGGGGGTAAAGGTAGTGGTTTACTGAAAAAAAAAAAAAAAAGGGTGCTGTGTAGAACATTTGCAAAGCAAGAAGGGAGGGGATCCCACTTGGACACTGAACTGCCATGGGCTACATCTGTGCAGGGGTTCTAGGTTATCTCCATGCATGGTACTTGGTTGGAGTATCAGTCTCAGAAAAGACCTCTGTGCCCAGATTTTTTGGTTTTGTTGCTCTCTTTGTGGGCCTCCTGTCCTCTCCAGATCTTACTATTTCCCACTTTTTTCATAAGATTCCCTGCATTTTGCCCAAAGTTTGGCCCTAAGTCTCAGCATCTGCTTTGATAGTCTGCAGGGCAGAGCCTTTCAGTGTCCAAGTGGGTTCCATAGTAATGAGGACATTACTGTGTTCTTCTGACATGAACTGATTGACCTGCTCTTTGATCACCTCCCCCTGAGGGGGGAGCAGCCTTACCAGGCCACAGAGGAAGACAATGCAGCCACTCCTGATGAGACCTAACAGACTAGGATCAGAAGGAAGAAAAAGAAACCCTCCCCTAGGAGGTTCTCCCCTATCAGTGGACTTGGAAAGGGGCAGGGAGGAGATGAGTGTGGAAAGGTGGGACTGGGAGGGAGAGAGGGAGCGGGATACAGCAGGGATACAAAATTAACAAACTGTAACTAATATTAAAAAAATAAAAAAATTTGTGAAGAAAAAAATTAAAATTAAAAAAAAGAAAAAAAAACTTTCCCCTACCAGTGGACTTGGGGAGGGTCATGCGTGGAGAAGGGGGAGGAATGGAGGGGTTGGGCGGGGAGGAGGGAAGGAACTAGAGAGGGGAATACAAAGTAAATAAAGAGCAATAAAAATAAAATAAAATAAAATAAAATAAAAAGAAGGGAGGGGATGAGATACACATAAGACAGTACCAAGGTGTCCTGCAGATGGAGCCCTAGTCACAGAATTAGGAGGAATAGAGATACAGATAACAGAAATTTAGACTGATCAGAGAGGAAGAGAAGAGGAAGAAATGTATCCCTTCTTTTGTTTCAAAATTGACAGCAGCAAAAGTGTGGTTAGCTAATTTCACCACTTCCTAATTTGTCAAGAGTTCACTGAAAAAGAGCATTCTATGCTTCCAATTTGACCTGGTGTTTTCAAGTCCCTCTGACATTCCCTTCTCTCATTTTCTTCTTTTCTTCCTTTCCTGCCCCACTACATCCCTTTCTAATGTAAATATACATTTTCTACTTGTCCCAATGTTTACAACCATACAGAAGAGCCTCTAATCTTAAAAGCTACTGTTCCTCAATCCCGGTGAATTCCCCCCTTTCATCACCAAACTTCACTAAAAAAAGAGTGTATGCCGTTGCCTTTTCTTTCTCCCTTCCTACTTTCAACCTTCAGCTTCAACAATTTACCATAACATCTTGTTTGGAAGTTTCTATGGAGCAAACTAAATGTTTTTCAGAAGCCATTCTCTTCCATATATCTGACATAGCCTTTAAATTATCTCTTCCTTTGGCTTCAATACTATTTTAACCTCTATATTCTACTACAGTCCCTAGAAATGTTTTCCCATATAACCTGTTCATTTCTTTTCCTACTACTCAAATGTGGGTCTTCTGGATGAATCTTCTTTCTGTTTTTTTTTTTTCTTTTAAAACTTCCAATGGCCTAATATCCTTCAATTAGCAAAGTACTTTACAATATGTTCTAACCATACCTATCTTAAAGAAACATTCCACATATTCCTTACCCATGTAGACTGCATCTATTTCTTCTACATCAACACACAGAGTTTCTTGCTTATAATCACACTTGTCAATTGTCCACATTTAGTGACTGGGCTTCAGGTACTTATTATTAAAGAAGAGGATGACACTTCAAAAGAGATACGGAGTCTGGGCAGTAACATTATCATGCATGAATGGCAGGAGATTTGAAATGGAAGACATACTCAAGGATGCCAGTTAGGGAGGAGAATAGCTTGGCTTTCTAAATTAAAAATGCAATGCCCATTTATTGATTGTTGATCTTAGAGCCTGTGCTTTTGGTGTTCTGTTCAAGAAGTTGCTTTCTGTGCTAATGAGTTCAAGGCTCTTCCCCAATTTTTCTTCTAACAGGTTTAGTATGTCTGGTTTTATGTTGAGGTCTTTGATCCATTTGGACTTTAGTTTTGTGCAGGGTGATAAGTATGGATCTATTTGCATTTTTCTTTATGTAGACATCCAGTTAGACCAGCACCATTTGTTGAAGATGCTGTCTTTTTTTCCATTGTATGGTTTTGGCTTCTTTGTAAAAAATCGACTACCCATAGGTGTGTGGGTTATTTTTGGGTCTTCTATTTGATTTCATTGATCCACCATTCTGTTTCTATGCCAGTACCATGCATTTTTTTTTATTACTTTTGCTTTGTAGTTCAGCTAGAGAACAAGGATGGCGATACCTCCAGAAATCTGTTGTTGTATAGGATCATTTTGGAAATTCTAGTTTTTTGTTTTTGTTTTTGTTGTTTTTCCATATGAAATCAAAGCAGATGGTGAGACTTATCACCAAACTTTGGGCTAAGTGCAGGGAATCTTATGAAGGAAGGAGGAGATAGAAAGACCTGGAGGGAGTAGGGACTCCACAAGGACAGGAACAGAACCAAAAATCTGCACAAAGGGGTCTGTTCTAAAACTGGCACTCCAATCAAGGACCATTTAAGGATATAACCTAGAACCCCTGCACAGATGTAACCCATGGCAACTCAGCCTCCAAGTGGGTTTCCTAGTAATGTAAACAGGGACTTTCTCTGACATTAACTCAGTTGCTGTCTCTTTTATTTCCTCCCCCTGAGGGGGGAGAAGCCTTACCAAGCCATAGAGGAAGACATTGCACCCAGTCCTGATGAGAGCTAATAGGCTAGGGTCAGAGGGAAAGGGATGATGACCTCCCCTCTCAGCGGGCTTGGGGAAGGGCATGGGAGGAGATGAGAGAGGGAGGGTGAGTTTGGGATGGCTTGAGGGAAGGGACTACATCTTGGATTCAAGGTGATTAAACTGTAATTAATAAAAAGAAATATATTATATAATGGAATACTCTTTCTACATTCTTCATAAAAAAAGAAAATAGTCCTGGAGCAAAGGGGCATTTCAATTACATTTCAGAAAAGGAAGCAGAACAAGAGATCACTGAAAAGTGACCAGCAGAGCTGAATATTTAGAAAATAGTGTTCAGAAATGTACATTTGAAGGAAGGTTATTTGTATGCTTTTGCTGACACTTTGCAATATCCTTACATAAAAAAGAAGTGATCCAGTAGCACTGACAGGATTTATATGCAAGAGACCGGAGAGGCTCAGCATATGAAATGAAAGCTAGCACTTTTACTGGCCATGAAATGGTAATAGCTGAAATTAATTTCTTAAGAGCTTGGAAATTTGGCAGAAGTAACCAGAGGATGAGCAAATTCTTATAAGAGAATGGACTGAAAACAATGAGAAATGGTCAAGGGGGAAGAAGTGCAACTTTCATTTTAAACTGTCAGAGTATTGGTACAGATGAAAAAATAAAGAGAGCTCTCAAGGAAAGAAATGAAGTCACATGCTTTGATGAGAAGAAATAGATATTTTCCATTGTAGAACCAATTAATGAGAAACACAGGAAAAGAATAAAGAAATTAGAATAGAAATAAAGAAACAATCAAAGGGCAAATGACAAATGACTCTAATAGCTTGAGTCAGGCTAATATGAGGAAGCAGCAAAGGCAAATGACACCGTCTCCTACACAGGAAGAGAGGAGGGGTGTTGTGTGCTTGAGAGAGAATAGGCATGTAGGCTGTAGTCACTTTAAGTCACTTAGGAGAGTTCTCCATGAATCTATGAGACAGGGAAGGATTCAAACTAGTACAAGATACATCAGATCAGACAGAAAACTGATAGTGACTCAGCAACAGGCTTCGCAGCTCAGAACGGGAGAGAATGTTAAGAGCAAGGTGTTGATGAAAAGATCTGGATCTGTGTTCTTAGTGGCCACAGTACAGTGGCAAATCTCCCAACTTTAGGGCCCAACTAGGATTTAGTCTTCCCTGTTCTCTCAAACCAGCCATGAAATTGTGGGCTGACCATTCCAGTCTCTGGATCCTTGGATTTCTCATCTGTAAAGTGAGGTTTACATTTCTGTGAGATTCAAATGAGAATACATTCATGAAATGCCTTAAACAAAACGTAGATATTATTACTCTCAGACTTCTTGGGGAAGTGCCAAGCGAATGCTTATCTGCTCTTTATTTGTTCTAATATAGAAACTGACTTCACTGTTATTTCTGAGCAATATTTTTTATACATCTTCCTGTTAGGTCTCATGATAGTATGATTCATGGTGTATGAGATACATCTGAAGGCTGTCAAAAGGAGTATCAGGTGATCGGTGAACCTCAGTGGTTAGGCAAGAAGGCAAAGGATACTTAGCATCTTTAAAGAAAAGCATTTTGCTTGAATGAAATGCTATTTCATGTACCACCAATTTCTATTCTAGTCAGAGACAGACCTGTGGTATATGAATGGAAGACAAAGATGAACTCTTGAAAATGTTCCTCTCTGTGTTTGTCTTTGGTCATCAAATGTTAGAAAGAAATGAATGATGTTGAATGCAAGATCTTTTAATCCTCTGGACCACCTATTCATATCTGAGATAAAGATTCTGCTTCTGAGAACCTATATCTTAAATTCGAGTGAACCTGCATTGTAAAAAAATCAAAAGAGGAACAAACAAACAAGGAAGGAAGGAAGGAAGGAAGGAAGGAAGGAAAAAAAGATAGAAGGAAATATCCAGAATGTTGCCATTCTGGTCTTTACCAATTCCTTACTGCTGTAGTGGTAGAGTCCAGTTCAAGTCCACAGGAGCTCTCAGATTATTGAAGGGGCCTCCTAATGGATATGGTGTCAAACTGTAGTCACTCCCAACTAATTCTTCATTTTTGTTTGTAAAAGTGATCTTTTTAAAAGAAGATGACAAATGTCTTGTTTATACCTTTAGTGGTGACCTATAGAAACCACATAGTAGCTTAGACATTTTAGGACAGGTTAAATTGTTACAGAGTGTTTCTTGGCTCTTTTTATTTACTGCTTAAAAGTTTGACAAACATTTGTAGCTTGTGGGCTGTATATGCTAAGGGCTAGATTTTGTGTTTCTGGTTATAGTGTGCTGACCTAAGAATAAACGAATGCAAGTTCCTTACTACAGTGTAACAGACTCTGGCTTGATGGTGCTTTTCAAGACTTACAGACTACCAAAGTAACTTCCCACAGCTTTTACTACAGTTGTGCTGAGTTGGTGGCAAGTATCTAGAAGACCACCAAACAGGTTTTTGTACTTTTACATGTTTAGAACACATCACTAAAACTGCCTTCTTTATTCAATTTATAATGAAATTGTTAACATACAGTAGCTCTTTAACAAAAGTTTAAGATGTAAATAATCTCAAATACAGAGTTATCAAATTGTGCCAGGCATAGTGGTACATGCCTTTAACTCTAGCACTCAGGAAGTATACACTGATGGATATCTATGAGTTCAAGACCACTGTGGTCTTCAAACAGAGTTTCAGAACAACAACAACAACAACAACAAAACCAAGTTATCAAATCATTCAACATCAGCAATAATAGAAATAATCATCAGCAGTCTGCTGAATTGCCATTGCAAGTAACCAGTGTTCAGAAGGAAGATTTTGTCTCTGTTTTTAGTTTTGTGACAACATTTCACTTGATAACTCAGGCTGACCAGGTGTGTGCCACCACACCTGCCCCCAAGGAAGTTATTATTTTAGTCTGAAGAGAAGTTATTTGACGTTCACTCTGATACTTTGTGATTTTTCTGTATAAGGCTCACTAACATGTATAAAGAGTGGGACAGACCCTCCAGGCAGCTTAGCATACTATATGAGGACTGTTTGAAATATCTGTTCAGTTGAAAATGCAAACCTGGATACTCATTATGACTCTATGTTTAGCTAGCTTTATGGTACTGGATGATTTTCTCACTTGCAAATGAGACATTTTATAGCAAGTAAAATACATCAGACTCTGAAAAGTAAATATCATGCTTTCTGTCATTTTAACATATTAGATTTTATACAAGTTTGTGAACTCTCATCTGTATGAAGGCCATGAAGAATAAAAGCAAGACTATTTGGGAGAATGAATGGCTATAACGGGAGGGGGAGCAGAGCAATTTGTATATTTGTATGAAGTTGATTTTATTTAGCCATTGCTATGTATAATAGACATTATTATTTTTTAAGATAGTATCTTGCTATGTTGCCATACTTAGTCTGGAATTCACTATGAAGAGTTGGCTGGCCTTGAACTTTGAATCTTGCCTCAGCCTCCTGAAGACTAGGATTACAGTCTTGAGCTACCATGCTCAACGATGCATTTAATTTTTACATTTTTGGAAGAGTAATCTCATCTAAGTTCTCTTGTTAGCATCCTAAATTGGAACATAAAATCTATCTTTCAATAAATATACTTTAAGGAAAGTTTGTAGGGTCTTAGTTTTGTTAGTGAAAGGCTGATGGTTTTAATAAGTGTGGGTGAACTGCCCTTGGAATGTAACTGTCTCATCACACTGGGAAAATGTGCTCTAAGTTCCATGCTGATGACTTATGAGTTAGCTTTTGGATATAACTCATTCCTAACTTTGATGCTGCCTCTACTTAAAATACATCAAGCATAGGTCAGAGGTACTGGAATAGGAGTCAAACAGACTAAGAGCAAAGCCATAAAAATGAGGGCCAAAAGGAAATATGATATTACCGTGTTCTAAAATTAGAGAAGAGGACAGCAAGTCTTCTCACTGTACAGTCTGGAGTGGAAGATGCATAAAAAAATAGCCTCAGAAAATAAAGAATAGCAATATTTGGAGGCTTTCAGCAAAAGAGCAATAGTGCTTAATATTGATTAAAAACTTACTACGTGTCAGAACTATCAAAGCAATTCATATTACAGACTGTCAATGTAATGAGACCAGCTTTACCATGAAAAAAGTGCCATTGTCTTTATTTCACTAGTGATGAAAACATCACACAGAGCAATGAACTAATTTGCCTAAGATGCCATAGCCAAGAAATGCAGTGCATGAATTTGAGCCTACCTCCTCTGATTTCACTATCCACCTTCCAATAGCTTTGGTTTAATATGTAGTGCTTCCAACAATGTATAATTTAAAAGTGTCAGGGACATGTTACTGACCACTTAGTATCTGCACAAATTGGTTCAAAGGAAAACTGGTTGGACCAATGGATCACTTTCTAGTGGTTTCACCCCATCATTTTTGAGCAGCATGTATTCAGATAGCAGATGTCCCACCCACTTGCTTAAGGTGGTGGCAAAAGTACTTATACTCTACAGCCTTCTTTTACCCACTGCCCTTGGTTTCTTGAGACAGACTCGTGCTGTGTAGTTGATTCTGAACGTAATATAACTACAGAGCTTGGAATGGATTTTAAGTCGTGATTCCTCTGCCTTATACTCCCAAGTATTAGGGTTATAGGTGTTTGTGTTTTTTCATGACTTTGTTATCTTAATCTCAGGAGTTATCTATTTTTGGAAAGTAAATAAAAAACTAAGGCAGAAAATGTTGAGACCAAAAAGTCATCTGCCCCCTACCCCCAAATGCTGAGTCAAGAGGGGAATTTTAAAAGCAAGACCTGTCTGCCTCTTGAATGTGTTGTGACAAGAAGAATTCTGCAGTTGTTCAAAGTTAAGACAAGAAAAACTGTGAGGTTTTATGATAAAAAGTGTTTAATAAATGTGGGTTCTGAACAATTGAGCATGCATATTGCATCTTATTAAATATGGAAAAAAGGAGAAAAATAATTTTAATCTTGGCCACGAAGACTCTTGGGAAGAGCAGAATTGCTAAAACTAATAAATGTACATAAAATAAGAGTTGAAATGGCCAGAGGGCTGCTTACGCACATCATGGAAGAGAAGGAAGAGAAACATAAGAAGGCAATGGCATAGCATTTCAGGTTTAGATATTTTTATAAGAAATTGATATGATGGTAATTTAATATTTGTCACAACAACATTGGTTTTAGAACATTCATTAATATTTATAATATGAAAAGTACTTTAAGATAAGAAATTCTAATATACACGACAGTAATTTATTTAAAAACACTTATCAAAAGAGAAATTGCTTTACATACAGTAGATACTCCTTAGCATCAGATATATCACTTAAAGATGAGAATTCAGTGGCTCTTTCTCCTTTAGGCTCAAATTGGATTAGGTGTCTATAAAATATTATCTAAGGAACAAATGCTACTGTGTATACACACCATCTTGCATATAAAATTTTTCTACCTGGTGTGGAAAGTTCAAAGATATCTAATTATAAATACATCATTCCTTTAAAAGCCTATGGATTATCTTTCACCCTGACAGCATAAGTAGACACAGAGGGCTTAAGAAAAAAGAGTACATAAAGTTGGGAGTGAAAAGTAATGGTGGTACAGGGTTATGACTGAGGAGGAGTGGGGGATAGGTTAGATTAAAACTTATTATATTATGTCTGAAATTCTCAAACACTAAATTAAAAAAAATATCTGAAGGAACATTTTAAAACCACTGAGAGACATATAAAAATATCCAAATGTCAAGAATCAGAGTAGTGCAATCTTTGAAGAAAAATAAAAAAGACAAGACATTCTTTCTGATGGGTTATTATGAGTATGGATATGTTGTCCGCTTTCATAACCTACCACTGTTCTTCTTTTTGCAAACTATTTTGGCTACATTTATGGCTTTAGAGCACAATGTGCCTTAAAACAACATTAATATCCAAGGTTAAGCTCTTAACGTATGCCTTGTGGTGACCATAAAGTGAATATTCACTAACACTTTTTATGGTATTTACTTAAAAAATATATTGTGGGATAAAGTGATGGCTCAGTGGATAAGAGTACTTGCTGCTCTTACGAAGGACCTGTATTCAGTTCTCAGAACCCACATCACAGCTCAAAAGCATCTATACCTCCATGTACAAGGAACCTGATTCCCCCTCCTTTTTTTTTTGCCTTCAAGGACATGACATGCATGTAGTATGCATCTATATATATGTAAAACCTGTATATATGTAAAATAAATACAAATCTTTAAACAATATATTGAACTAATGGGTTATGTTTTTGCTTTTTTCCTGTTCTCTGGAAGTCTTAGAGAAGAACAATTAGGATTGTGTTCATTTCCATTGCCTAACTGCTTACGTTCAAATTTCACATGCTTATCTTTCAGGCGATAAGTCGGGGGATTTAACTTGGAAATAAATAATTCACAATGTTGAGAAATCTTGTTTTTTTCTGAGATTCCTTTGATCGATGTTTCTAGTCCACGTGACTGGGTGTCCAGGGGTAGGTGGGTTTCATAAGTGGAGAAAGCTTCGAGCCTGGCCTGCACACAGCAGATTCTCAGCATATAACAAGCACAATGTGGAAGCAGGAAATGAGAGTGAAGGTGAAGAGCAGAGACAAGGTGAACATGCTGAGAAAGAGACTCACAATCACACTGACAGTGACTTCTGAGATGACAAGTGTCATGTAGTGCAGGCAATTCAACTGACCTTCCCTTAGGGACCTTCAGGGTCCTGACAATATCTTGTGTCAGTACCTACGTTCTATGGCATCATCTGGGCCAGGTACATAGTGACCTGTTGGCTACTTCCCCCTTACTCTCTTGCTCTTCCCTTCTCTTGTTTGTGCCCCCCCCATGTCTCTATCTCTCCCTCCCTCTTCATCAGTACCTCAGTCCCTCCCTTCCTCCCCCCCCTCATCTCCATCGAATAAATCTCACTGGATTTAAGATTAGGTGCATGGCATTTTTATCTAAATACTAACAACAAGCAGTGCCTGTAATTCACAGGTAGGATGACTATGGCACCATGCTTGCAAATGCAAAGCTGGGCAGGAACTCAGTGATTATTGTACTTGCTACTTGGAAGGTACTGGTCAACATTCCTAAGGCCAATGTATATGAAGACGTGATTATTCACAGTGGCTGTGGAACATGGGGAACTAGAGATCTGCCATTAGCCACACAATCAAGGAGGAGATGTTCATCCCTTATGAAGAGGAATGTGGTTATCTGGGCACAGCAGCTGTTAGGGGTGATGTGGGAAAGTCCCTGAAACATTGGGTCAGTACAAAGTAGTCCCAGCTGGACAACAAAACTCAAAGAAAGATACATTACTGAGAAAACCAATGGATGAGCCTGTGAAGAACCCCATCTCACTGCAATAACAATAAGGCTGTTGCCTAACTATTGTGACCAGGAAGAAAAAAAAATGCAGTCACAAAGAAGAAAGCTTTAATTCAAGGTTGTTGGGGAAATGAATTATTTCACCTATGAGGCATTGTCTCTTAAACTTCCCAATTACCCACGTGCTGAGGAAAGGAGACAAAACAAAATGTGATCTATAGAGGGATAAAGAAGGGCATTTTAATAAGTTGTTGCAATTCATGTTCTGGATCTCTAATTATTTTGTGTGATTTATTTACTAGGTTAGGCTCAGCTGTTGAAATGATCAGTGGTAGAGATATATCTTTCTTTTGCTTTTCTTGTCTTATAAAACCTTAAGTGACTATGGATAACTGATTACATTGTTTGCTCTGTTAGAGCCCAAATATAGGCACTTACATATGAGCAAGTAAGGCAGTCATTACTATTGATTCATACAATACAATTGATTCATTCATCCTGATAAATGGGCATAGCTAGATGGTTGCCAGCTATATTATGTCTCCCTCCCAAAAATGCATTTGCTACCTTTACTTAAGTTGACTCACAATTTTTCAAAAAAAAAAACATTGACACTTAAACTCCCTATTAATGCTCAAACTTCTCTATTTCACCATTTAGCTATTGTTGTGCTTATATGTTGTATTAAAATGACCTATGTTTCTAAATTAGAAAATTCCTATGTCGGTAAAGCAACCATTTAATTTAATGTGAAAACTGTGTACCCAGTTACATGATAGAAAACAAACAATTGGTGGATTTTTTGAAATCTTACTCTTTGTTCAATTACTTTAGTATTTATATTTAATTGATCCTAGTATAGTATCTTCACATCCTACTATCACCATATGATTCAAACAATGGGAAAATACAATGAGACAATGGCTGCCAGACATTGTGATGAGGTCCAAGTCAAAATTTAAACACAAATTTCCAAAGGTGTTAAAAAAGAAAAGACAACATCAGTTTTATATGAAAGAAATGATCAGTGGAGGTCTATTTTGGCTTTATGATTTTCTTATGTAGGCACAGCATCAATTTTCTTAATCTGTGTAGTTACGTTAGTGCTATATATAACTGGGTAGTACTATATAACCAAGACAGAATATCGAAAAACAGAGATCAAGCCAGGGAGCTATCTAGATCTAAGCCTAAATGCTTTCAGCCAATAAGAAATTGTGTAATTTTGAAAAAGTTACTACTTTACTATGTGAAATGTGAATATGACTTAGACCCTATTACTACTGTTCTGAGAGTGGTATAATTTCCATAAGACAGTCCATCACAAAAAAGAAACCATGTTGATATCCTGTGACATTATTAATTAATTATTTTGAATCTTCAATTTGTTTGGTAAAGGAGCTCAGGAGAGTACCTTGCATTTTCCTGGCCACCCAAGATGTGTTCACTCCCTTCCTGCTTTTAATCCCCATTTATGGATTTCTTTCAGCTTGTATCTTCTTCTTGTAAACGTGTGTCCAAATGTCATTTGGTTTTATCTTTCTCAGTGAGTTTATCAGTTTTCAGAAACAATACCATCTGAAGTTTTAGGTTTGAGTAACAACTAAAGAAAGTTTGACTGCGTAAGTCATTAACATTTGTTCCTGCTGGTAGGCAGGAAAGACACACAAAGAAATGAAAATTACTCACTGACTTGGGGCCTAAGGACAGCACCAGAGAAACATACCTCATTAATAACT
This sequence comes from Meriones unguiculatus, assembly GCF_030254825.1. Lineage (NCBI taxonomy): Eukaryota > Metazoa > Chordata > Mammalia > Rodentia > Muridae > Meriones > Meriones unguiculatus. The sequence continues at coordinate 123,088,219 of NC_083369.1, forward strand.
AACATTTTGCAGTTGGCAACACCCCCACAAATGACTAATCTCCAGAAAGAAATTTGATTCCTCCAACTACAAGGTAAAGAAGTTTAATGCAGGCAGCTGTGGTGATAAATCTTCCCATCAGTTGTGGTTATGAAGCTGGAAAATCTTTAGTTAACTGTGCTAGTGAATCATGCATATTTATTTTTATGTGTTTGAATACCTTTTTCTTTCATTTACACAGAGGTGGCTTGTAATAAGGCTATCACAAATGGTTGGTCTCCAAAAAACAAGAAAATAATTTGCTAGCATACATAATAATAGTATAAATGCCAGCTCAGGACATGTTTTTCTTTGTCTCAGTAAATATTAAATGATATTTCTTCTTGGACTATCCAAGAATTGTTAGTTTGTTCACAGCCACATAAAAATTAGTGATGTCTTTTTCCATATACATTAAGAATCTTTTAAAATACTGGTGTTTGCCCAAATACAGTCTACTTATAGATCACACATATTTCAGTAGAGTTATGAGAAGCCATAATTCAAATGTAATAGTGAGCTTTGGAAATGTGGATACTCTTTTAGTGGTTTAAGAATTTATTATTGTGGACCTGGAGCAATGGTTCAGTGATTAAGAGCTTGTTGCTCTTGCAGAGGACCCAGGTTTGATTTCCAGAAACCACATGATGGCTTACAGCCATCCTTAACTCCAATTCCAGGGGATCTGCCCCCTTCCTATGACTTCCTGTCAGTACCAGGCATACATATGGCTCACACATAATTATGCAGGCAAAACATTTGCCCACATAAAACAATTATATATATTTTTTCTTATTAACTAATTTATTTAATTTTATTTTATGTACATTAGTGTGAAAATGTTGTGCCAGATTCACGAGTCCCCAACAGACTACCAGGAGTCGAGACTGTTACAAAACACATGAAGATCTTTTTATTACAAACTATAGCTCAGGCTCATACCCTCACCGCTGGAGCAGTTGAGAGAAAAGACCCTAGTGCTAAGGTTAGATGGTTGATTTAAAGAGTCCAGTCCCTCCCAGCTAGCCCAAAGCAGGGGATTCATCCCTGGCAAGTGTCTATTGGTTGAAACACAAAAGGAGATGTTCCATTTTCCATTGATTGGCTATAGGAAGGCCCCCAAAGCATTAGTGGTCTGGCTTCCCTTGTTTGGCTGTTCTAGGGGAGGGGGCAATCTGGGCTGGTTTCCTAGCAACTGTATCTCTAATGGCAGGAAAAGAATGCAGTAAGGCTGGACATGTCTCCACCTGTCTGGTCTTTGTTCAGGCTTGTGCTTTAAACTTTAATTCAATAACCTTAGAATGAGGCTCTTGGCCATGTGGGTGCTAGGAATTGAACCCAGGTCTTTTCGAAGAGCAGAAAGTGCTCTTTTTTTTTTATTTTTTTTATTTTTTTTTACTTTTTTTTTTTATTTTATTTTATTTTTTTTTATCAGTTACATTTTATTAACTCTGTATCCCAGCCGTGTCCCGATCCCTCATTCCCTCCCAGTCCCTCCCTCCCTCCCTTCCTCATCTCCACCGTGCCCCTTTCCAAGTCCACTGATGGGGGGGACCTCCTCCCCATTCATCTGATCCTGTTTTATCAGGTATCTTCAGGACTGTCTGCAAAGCCCTCCTCTGTGGCCTAACAGGACTGCTCAGAAAGTGCTCTTAACCACTGAGCCAACTCTCCACCTCCTATAAAAATTTTTTTATTAAAGGATCACCTTAAAGAGAGAATTGATAACCTTAATTTTGAAAAAAAAATCATTTAAAGACTTATGGAATGTCTATACTTTGCAGTTAACTGGGAGAAAGAAATCCTGCTTTGTTTACCTCATTCAATAAATTTCTTTTGTGTTCTAACACAGCTAATGAGAACTTCTACAACCGTTTCTTAGAGTGATGATTCTGGTCTGTGTAATGGTTGTGTGGAATGAGAGGTGCTCTTTATCGAAAAGATATTTTCTTCTGTCTGCTCATCTCTTTGTTGGTTCACCTTCTATTTTAACAAGGTAACTAACTTGTTAAAATGAATAATTAAAATAATTTCAGAGGCCAAGTTTCACATCACATATTATTGCAAAAGCAACTTGTGTGTCAGCATCACCAGATGTTCTGGGTGTTGGGCTATGCTGATCAATCAGGCTGTCTCCCAAGTATGAATGAATTCAACAGATTGCAGGAAGATTTATTGACATTCACTTTGAAGGACTTTAGGCCTCATGTAAAAGAAAGAATGCTCTGGAATTCTACACCAAATTTGAGTTTTTCTTATTTTATCTGGCTTGAATCATAAAACTTTGAACCATGGAAACTTTCCAAATATGGATGAGGCTGTCATTTACTGAATTACTTGTCAGTGGCTATCCCACTGAAGAAAATGACGTTCCTCCCCCAAATCAATATTAATTATGAATGGCCCCTCATGGGTTCCCCTCTACTCATGATGAAATATTGATGGTCTTAATCTTGGGCAGGTTTCGTGTGACATATTTTTTTTTCATTAATTTAAAAACTATGTTTTCTTCATTCAAAAAGAATGCTTCAAAAAGACTATATTCATCTGGGCCATAGTCACTTTACACCGCAGCTCTGAGGTTCACTTCTACATACCCCTTGCAATAGATTTTGGTTCTATCTCTTCTCAAGTGGTAGGTTCACAATAGCTTAAAATCCCATTGAAATTATCAAAATATGAAAGTAAATAAAGCAGCGAACATTGGCAGAGGCATGGGGATTTGGAGAAATTGCAGTGACATACTGCTGAGAGGACATGTTTGATGTTTTTCATGCTTCCCTAATGAAGACGGCAGAACTGGCCGAAAGGCCAGGTATTGTAGAGATGAAAGGCTCCTGCTCTTCAGGCACATAATGGAAGTCTCCTTCTGCTAAAAGCCAGGATGGAATCTTGGGAGAAAAATAACTGTATTATTTAGTAGTTCCTAATAGAAGGAAACTCTGTGGCCAATCTTTGTGAAAGGGAATTGGCTGTGAACTATGAGGTCATACACTTTTTTCTGTTTTCTCATTTCCTTTTAATTAATTAATTAATTATTTAAAAAATCAGGGTGAAGCTTCCCCTTCCTTCTCTCCACCCAGTCCCTTCCTTTTGCCTCAACGCCCTGCTATTGCTATCCTCCTCTTTCTCCTAGGAAGAGGCTTAAGAAAAAGGGAGGCCTCCCATGGATATCAACCTATCTTGGCATATCAAGTTGTAGTAGGACTAAGAACATCTTCTCTTATTGTGGCTAGGCAAGGCAGCCTAGCACTCCTGAGTCAGAGGCAGGCAGATTTCTCTGAGTTTGAAGCCAGCCTGATGTATCGAATGAGTTCCAGGACAGCCAAGGCTACACAGAGAAACCCTTTCTCAAAAACAAAACAAAACAAAACAAAACAAAACAAAACAAAACAGAACAGAACAGAACAGAACAAAACAAAACAAAAAAACCAAAAACACAAAAGAAAACAAAACAAAGCAAATAATAAAAACAAAAAGAAAGAAAGAAAGAAAGACATAAATAGCTGCACAAACAAGACAGGAACATTGACAATATCAGTGCACAAATAACATGGAAGGTTATTTTGTGGTTTTCACTACTAGACAAAGAGCTGTAGACAACTAATGACTGTTGGGAGAAGGAGAATAAGTCTCCTCCAGAGATGAGTCCTCTCATTGGCTATCAAATGCAGAGTGGTCAGCCCTGAAATCATATTCACAAAGAAAAAAATGGACTCAGCAGCTTGTATTTATGAATTTATGTATTATACATATGTATGTGCATGTTTGTAACAATAATAATAAAGAAAAATAAGCTAGCAACTTGTGTGGAGGACGTGGGAGGTGTCTATGTAAGGTGTCTATGTACCTGGTAGGGCCTAAAGGGAGGATAGTGATGGGAGAAAGTTAATGTAATTCCATTTCAGTTACAAACATACCTTAAAACAAAACAAAAAATACTCCTATATATCGAGTTCTAGTGTAGTTGGTAAGGATGTAGCAATAAATAACAAAAGGAGAATATGCAAATAGCAACAAGTATCATGATATTTTGATATTAATGACTCATACAAATAAAATAAAATAAAACAGGGTCTTAAAAAGAGAAAGCGACAGACAAAATTGTTAACATTTGGGCCATGGTTTCCAAGAAGGAGACACTTGAAGTGTGACCAAAGGATGCAAAGAAAACAGCCATACTAAAGTACAAGGAAAGAATCCTAGCAGAGTAAGCAGTTACTACTGAGACTTGACAACACAGGAAGCTCAAATCCTTGTTGATTAAATGGGACATAATTGGCTGAAATGTAAAGCTCTGTGTCTAATCCTTGTGGTCTGTCTAGAAAATTTTCTCATTTTAGCACATGAAATCTTATGTTCTGGAAACCTCTAAATCACTTTGTGGGATTAGGGATTACCACAGAAACTCATTATAGCATAAACTTCATAGTCAGAATATCTTCTTGTGCGTTAAGCATGCTGTGGTCTTTCTGACTTGTCTCAGATGGTAGAATGGTAAGGTATCTCAACCACAAATCCATATCAACTCCTGAGATGGACTGTGGCAGTATTCCTGTGGTAAGTCATCTAGGGTAGCAAGTTATTTGTGGTAATAAACTTTGCAGTGAAGTGAGACTAATAATACTGATTTTTTTTTACACGAACTCCTCTCAAATCATTATACTTTCCATGACTGTACAATTGATTTTCTTTCACCTCAAGGCTCAGTTTTACCCTTTGCCCAGCAGTGTTCCATCTTTTGAAGACTGACTCACAATTTTATTCCACTGAGGTATTTTTGATGCTAATTCTGAAATCCAAATCTTGACCTATCATTTCTTATTTTACTTGTGTTACCAAGAATTTGACAAATCTAACTTTTGGCTTTTTACTGAAGTAATTTGATAAAAATATTAAATAGAACCATAATGTTGCACAAGTCACTAAAATCATTCTTTCAATATTCATTGATTCATTTATCGATGATAGAAGTATTTTTTTAATATACACCAAATCTTCAAAATTTAAGCTTATTTTATTTACCCTTGATTTGGGATGTGGCACGTAGTCACATGCCAGATTATTGTTTAGCTCCTATTATTTCCTTTGGTGGATCATTGGTAATAAGGCTGGAATTGTAGCTGGAATGAGTAAAAAAACATTATGGAAATTTGATAGAAGAAAAGGATTCTGAAAAGTGATCACAGGTCTTATAATTTAAGGAAGACAGAAATATAAAGAGGGTTGAGGAAAATGAAGAATGAAATATCATAGCTTGCCATTAAAGTCTTTTATAATAAGCCTGAAGTCATAGGAGAGATATAAATGAATGGATGTGAATGTTTTCTAATGTAAACTGAATTATAAACACATAGTGATCATGTTTTGAATGACATGCTATAATTTAAGAACAACAGTGATTCAGAATTATCCTTATATAAGTATATGCAGACATGTATAATTTATTATAGAGCTTTGGTGTCCCCTGACCATTCTTCCTATACTTTAAGCTTCATCATTAATAAATTTCCCCAATGTAGATTGGATTGTCTTTTAAAGTATTTAAAATTTTTATAAAGGATATCTTTAGAAATGATTAGACAATTTCATTCTTTTACATCATTTATTGAGATCATATCTAGGCTCAATTCTTCCTCTCTGCTCCCTGTGGAGCCTTCCAAGTCTGCCCCCCTCTAACTTTCATGTCTTCATTTTTTTTAATATACCATTGAGCCAAATTAGTTGGTCTTGCATGTGGATGAATATACCAAAACACTGGCAAGCTAACCAGTGCCCACACCCCAAAGAAAATTTATTTTCTTCTTGGCAGATATCAATGGTCAGTAACTCTACATCTAGGGTCATCAACACTGTCCCTTATCCAAGTGAGAATGTTGACTGGCTTAACCTTGTACAGGGCTTTGCAGGTAACTGCAGCTTCTCTGAGATCATGAGGACAGTGGCCATGTCCTGCCCAGAAAAGCATTCCTCCCAACCCTTAAGATATTTTTTCCTGCCATTTTTCTGTGAGCCTCATTGTTCCTTGAGCCTCATTGGGGATTGATATAGATATCCCATTTAGGGATGAATACTCTCAGTAATTTATTCCCAGCAGTTATAAATCTCTACACTGAGTGCTGACCACTGCAGAAAAATGCTTCTCTGGCCAAGCTTGAGAGCAGAATGAATCTATTGTTAGTAAACATAAATATTTAGGAGACAGCTTGACAGTTTATAAAGAATATTTTTAGTACATCTTTGACAATTTCATTCTTTTTTTATTTCAGTTTCAAAAAACAGTAGCAGCTTCTTCCCTAAGTTCTTTAATGTTCTGAAACATGGACTTTTGATCAGATTTATAGTACCAGGCATGGGTTTCCTCTTGTGGAGCAGTCCCCACATCCAATCAGAAAGTGATTGGTTATCCCCCCTCCCCCCAAACACTCATACTACTCTTGTACTTTTGAACATATCTTGTCTAGAAATTTGATATTGTAGCATGCTGAGTCCAGTGCTGTGAAAGTTCATACAGGACTTTTCTCTCAAAGTGGACTGTATAGTGCCTACAGGTACTGTGAAAGTTAACCAGTAGGTAGGGCATTTATCTGTCAGTTCTGGATGGATTTCTTTATGTGATGTAACCGAAGTTTGTTGTATCCTTAGAAATAGGTTATTTCCAAATGGCCTATGGTGGGTAACCAAAATTATTGGTTATAGCTTGTCTTGTTTGGAGCTTCTGATGCCTCTTTGACTAATAACTTGTAGAGAGGTATTTATTACTTGGTACAAGACTCACATTCAATAACACGTGTTTTCACCTTCAGCAAAGTGGCTGGATACAAGATTAATTAAAAAAAAACACCAGTAGCCCTACTTTATACAAATGACAAATGGGCTGAGAAAGAAAGTAGGGAAGTTACATCCTTCACAACAGCCACTAATAATATAAATTACCTTGGTGTAACTCTAAACCAAGCAAGTCAAAGGCCTGTATGACAAGAACTTCAAGTGTCTAAAAAAAGAAATTGAAGAAGATATCAGAAGTTGGAAAGATGTCCCATGCTCATGGATCAGTATGTTTAACATAGTAAAAATAACCATCTTACCAAAAGCAATCCATACACTCAATTCATTCCCCATTAAAATACCAACACAATTGTTTACAGACCTTCAAAGAACAATTCTAAACTTCATATGGAAAAGCAAAAATCCAAGAATAGCTAAAACAACCCTACACAATAAAAGAACCTCTCGTAGTTTCTCCATCCCTGACTTCAAGCTATATTACAGAGCAATAGCAATAAAAATTGTATGGTTTGCACAGAAACAGACAGAATGATCAATGGAATTGAATTGAAGAGCCAGAAAAAAAAATCCACACACCTATGGACACTTGGTTTTTGACAAAGGAGCTAAAACCACACAATGGAAAAGAGAGCATCTTTAACAAATGGTGCTGGTCTATCTGGATGTCCACATGTAGAAAAATACAAATAGATCCATATTTATCACCCTTCACAAAACTAAAGTCCAAGTGGATATAAGACCTCAACAAAAAATCAGATACACTAAATTTGCAGGCAAATGGATGAAACTAGAAAAGATTATCCTGAGTGAGGTAACCCACTCCCGGAAAGACATGCATGGTATGTACTCACTTATAAGTGGATTTTTAGCCATATAGTACAGGATAAACATACTACAATTTAGAAGAGAAATTGAGGAAGAGCCTTGAATTCATTGACACACGAGACAACTTCCTGAACAGAACACCAACAACCCTGGCTCTAAGATCAACAATTAATAAATGAGACTTCTTGAAACTGAAAGCTTCTGCAAGGCAAAGGACAGTGTCAATAGAACAAAAGGACTGTCTACAGTTTGGAATCAATCTTCACCAATCCTATGTTCAACAAAGGGCTAATATCCAGAATATATAAAAAACTCAAGAAATTAAACATCAACAAACCAAATATTCCAATTAAAAGGTTGGATACAGAGCTAAAAAGAGAATTCTCAACAGAGGAATCTTGAATGGAGGAGAAGCGCTTAAAGAAATGTTCAATGTCCTTAGTCATAAGGGAAACACAAACCAAAAGGACTCTGAGATTCCATCTTAAACCTGTTAGAATGGTTAAGATCAAAAACTCAAGTGACAACACATGCTGTTGTGGATGTGGAGAAAGGGGAACCGTCCCCCTTTGCTGGTGGGTGTGCAAATGTGTACAATCACTTTGGAAATCAATCTAGCACATTCTCAGAAAATTGACAATAGTCTTACCTCAAGACCCAGATATACCACTCCTAGGTATACATCTGAAAGATACTCCACTGTACAAGTACATTTGCTCAACCATGTTCATAGCAGCTTTATTTGTCATAGCCAGACACTGGAAACAACCTAAGAAGAAATTGAGGTACATTTATACAATGGAATACTACTCACCATTAAAAACAAAGAAATCATGAAATATGCAGGCAAATGGATGAAACTAAAAAAAAGATAATCCTGATTGAGATAACCTAGACCCAGAAATACACACACAACATGTATTGTCTTATGATTGGGGTTTAGCCATTTAGTATAGGGTAAACATACTACAATACAAGTAACAAGGAGGATCCAAGGCAAGATGCTTAAATCTCACTTAGAAGGTGAAATAGAATATACAGAGGTAATGATTAAAAAGAAGGAACAATGTAGGGGAGGAAACAGAGAGATATGAAGGTGGAGATCAGACCTAGGGAGAGAGGGGATGGGAGGACAAAAGGCCTGTAGAGAAGAGAAACTGGGCAAGGGCATCTCTCTGACAAGCTTGAGACCTAAATCAGAGTAAGCTCCTGGGCCGATATGAGAGAGACTCTAGCAGAGACTCCTTGTAGCAGGGCTGCAGAGATAGAAGAGGATACTCTCTAACTTAAAAGTCTCCTAGTAGAGGAAGCAGAACACCAACCCACCCACAAAAACTTCGACTCAGAATTCACCCTGCCTAGCGGAAGTGCAGGGATGAAGACAAAGCAGATATATCAGGAGACAGAGGGAATGCCCAATCAATGCCTGGCCTAAGGCAATATCCACCCCATGGGAGAGAACCAATTCCTGACACTATTGATGATACTGTGCTATGCTTGCAGACAGGAGTCAAGCAGAGGCGTTCTATGAGAGGCTCCACCCAGCTGAGTCTTTAACAGATGTTGACACTTACAACCAAACACTGGGTGAGGTGCAGGGATCCTTGTGGAAAAGTGAGGGGAAGGAGAAAGGGAACTGGAGGTGACAGGAGCTTCACAAGAAGACCAACAGAGCCAAATAACCAGGCACAAGAAGGGCTTGCTGAGATTCATGCACCAATCAAGGACCATGCAGGAACTGGACCTAGGCTCTCTACAAAGATGTAGCCGATGGGCAGTTCAGACCGCATATGGGTCCTTTAGTAAGGGAAGCAGGGTCTCTCTCTGACATGGACTGTTTTTCCAGCTTTTCTATTGCTTCTCTGTAGAGGTACTGCTTTGCCAGGGCTCAGGGTAAGAGGACATCCTCAGCTTTGATACAGCATGATGAGCTGGGGTGGATGGGAAGGGTGCTCCACTTTTCTGAGGAATAGGGGAGAGGGATGGGGAAGAGGGAGGGAAGGTAGAACTGGGAGGTGAGAAAGGAGGGGTCTATGATTAGGATGTAAAGTGAATAAATTAATAAATCAATTAAAAAAAACCCCTCATGTTTTCTGGGGGAAGCATTGTTCACCTAGGTAAGATACAAACTCCTTTCCCTCCTCCTCCTCTACCTCCTCCTTTCTATAAAAACAAAATTTCTCCCATTAAAATATTATTTTCCCATGTGTGTATTTGTGTGTGTCTGTGTGACTGCGTGCCACATGTGTATATGTGGTTGTGAAGTCCAGAAGTGGACATCCAAATGAACCCTTGGAGCTGGAGCGATAGGTAGTTGTAAGCCACCTGATATGAGTGCTGGGAACCTAACTCAGGTCCTCTAGAAAAGCAGAAAGTGCTTTCTTCACTACTGCGCCATCTCTCCATCCCCTCTTCTTCCTGTTCTAATATGTTTAGTATCTCATGATGTAGTGTGTTCCTTAAGGCCTTTTATATACTCTTAGTTTCGATTAGCACTCCTCTCTCCTCTCCCCAACCCCCTGCCCAGCTTCCATTTTAACCTTTAATCTCCAGTTTCCTCACCCCCTCTACTTTAATATTGTATTTTTTGTCATATCGTCATACTCTCATACTGTCCTTTCCCATTCTTCCGCTCCCTTTAATCCTAGCTTCTTTTCAGAATTGGTTCTTGCAACACTTCTCCTGTATTATCTAGAATAATGGTTGGTTCAGTTTCTCTGTAATCAATAATATATATATATATATACACACACACACACACACACATATATATACACATATATATGTATGTATGCCTGTATGTATATGTTTGAGGAGTTTCACAGCTCATAGTCCATGTAGGAAGCCCTGATCTCTGCCATTCTAATAAAACTTTATCTACAAAACAAGCAGTGGGCTGTAGTAAACCATGTGCTGAGTTTGCCAACTGCTGGAATGCTAGTAAATTTAGGTATGCCCTGGTTACTCGCATGCCTCGCTGGGTGCCTGTGCCCGTTGATGCCCCTCACGCTATGACTCTCTTCAGACAGAAAAGGGATCTTGGAACTACAGCCACCATTGTTACTGCCATCTCATTGGCGGCTGTTGGAGCTACCACCGGGGCATTAGCCATGAGTCATACTGGGCAGACTGCTCAGACCCTGAATAATCTTTTAGCCAATGTAGCTCATGCCTTAGTTGTACAAAAAGGAATTAATGCTCAACTAAAAGGAAGCTTGATGGTGTTCAATCAGAGGATTGACCTCGTGCAGGAGCAAATTGATACCCTATGGCTAATCGCTCAACTTGGCTGTCAATGAAAATATGCTGGACTTTGAGTCACTAGCATATAACATGAGAATTTTTCCTGTGCTGCAAGTCTGTCTAAACAATTGTCGAGCTATATTTTAGGTAATTGGACTGGAGAATTCGATACTACGATGGAGCAGCTGAGAGTGGCCATTGTCACGGTAAATTCTACCAGAGTGGACGCAGGACTAGCCACAGGATTATCATCAAGGATTGCTGCAGCCATGAATCATCTGAAGGAATGGGCGGGCATGGGAGCATTAGCAGGCCTTCTGGTGTTGGTCTCCTTGGTTTGCCTGTGGTAAAAATGCAAGATTAGAGTCTCACAACAGCGTAATGCAGCCATGACCATTCAGGCCTTTACAGCCATTGAAGCAGGACAGTCTCCCCAAGCATGGTTGGCTACCATAAAAAGATAAAATGTTATGCTCAGGATGCGAGGCTAAGCACTGCACTCAGGGTCAGCCACTTTGGACCCAGAGAAGAGCATGTCTGATTGCATGCGGGTTGATGCCCCAGGTCCCTCCTCTGAGAAAAAGGTATCAGACGGGTCTGATGCTCTTTGGGTGGATGACATCTAAATGAACATCAGTACAAAGTCCCAATTTATTTCTAATATCAGAGATCAGACCTCTACTCTTGCCTGATGCATCTAAAACAAAAAGGGGGAACTGTAGAGAGCTGCGGAATGCCGAGCCCTAAAGATGGAGCTGGTTTCCACCTTCCACCTTCCCGATGGTGAGTGCTCTCTGTCACGAACAATTCCACATTTGGCTAAGGCTGAGGATCTGGCTTGCTTCCATGTATGTGGACCTATCTGCATTGCCCACATGGCACGCTGGGGTTGGCTACCCAGAGGCTATTTAAGCTGTGGGCTGGCTTTCCCCAGGGTCAGATGATTGTTCAAGGTTCCTGAATAAACTGCATTGAAAAAAAAAGACAAAAAAAATTTCATGTGAATTAAATGTAATAGGTGTGCAATTAATTCAAGTTACTACATACTTAGGAAGAGTAAATGCAATCTTTTATTTCCCTTTTTGTATATTAATTATAGGATAAATCCAATTGTTCAGCAGGACATGGAGATATATGCCTGTGGTACCAGCATGTGGGAGAAAAGGGTTAAGGCTGGCTTGGTCTACATATTGAGTTCCAGCCAGTTTAGACTACAGAATATGACGCTGTCTTTTAAGAAAAAGTGAAAGAAGGAAAACAAAAAGATCAACGAAATGACAGGTTTTTCTATTTCTTTCTCCCCTAGAGACGCATAAGATATATTAAGGCCAGATAGCAGTTTTCATGACAAATTACAGCAGACGAACAAATATAAAATCTTAAAGACCCCAAAGATCCTTTGATTAAGCAGTTCAGAGTGTACATTTTAACACTTGGTAAGTTAATGAAAAATATCGGTGCCATGTGGGAAAGAATGAAGATAATTCCCTCTGTGGATGAATTGTGGCAGGCATTATATCCTAATAAAACAGTTTTGAGAGCTCAATAAAACAATGTTGGAAGCTTGGGCATTGGTCAAATACTGAACAAGCACCCACTACATATAAAGAATTAGTTTGACAGGAATGTCGGTCTTTTGTTGACTTGAGCAATGCTCTAATGGTTCATTTCATTCCAGGAAAGACTGTGCTCTGACCAGTGTCTCACATCAACACTAGACAAACAACAAGGGTTTTCATTCCAGTGAATTGTAAATGTAACTCAAAAAGACATTCGCTCTACTAAATGAGAAGAGAAACACTTTTATTAAAAAAAAAAAACACAAAAACTTTTATTCTTCTCTCATACATTACATCCAGACTGCAGTTTCTCCTCCCTCCACTCCTCTCAGTCCCTCCTCCCACCTCCCCTCCCTTTAAGATCCACTATATCACTTCCTTGCCAGCATATGCTGTCACTTGAGTTTTTGATCTTAGCCATTTTGACAGGTGTAAGGTGGAATCTCAGAGTCGTTTTGATTTGCCTTTCCCTGATGACTAAGGATGTTGAGCAGTTCTTTAAATGTTTTCCTGTCATTTGATATTCCTCTGCTGAGAATTCTCTGTTTACTTCTGTGTCACATTTTTAATTGGATTATTTGTTTAGTTGGTGTTTAATTTCTTGAGTTCTTCATGTATTTTGGATATGAGCCCTCTGCAGGATGTAAGGTTTGTGAAGATCTTTTCCCAGTCTGTCTTTTTGTTCTATTCACACTGTCCTTTGCTTTACAGAAGCTTTTCAGTTTCATGAGGTCCCATTTATTAACTGTTGATCTGAGAGCCTGTGTTGTTGGTGTTCTGTTTAGAAAGTTATCTCCTGTGCCAATGAGTTTGAGGCTCTCCCCCACTTTTTCTTCTAACCGATTTAGTGTGTCTAGTTTTATGTTGAGGTCTTTGATCCACTTGCAGGGTGCAGGGTGATAAATATGGATCGCTTTGCATTTTTCTACATGTCGACATCCAGTTAGGCCAACAGCATTTGTTGAAGATGCTGTCTTAAACTCCTCTAGTTCTGGTGGGAGTGCAAAGTTGTACAAACACTTTGGTTGTACAATTGTCTGGTGCTTTCTCAGACAATTGGGTATAGCTCTACCTCAAAACCCAGCTATGCCACTCCTAGGCATTTTCTCAACTATGTTCATAGCAGCTTTATTCATAATAGCCAGAATCTGGAAACAGCCTAGTTATCCCTCAACCTAAGAATGAATACAGAAACGGTGGTACATTTATATAATAGAATACTATTGAGCTATTAGAAACAATGACATCATGAAATTTGCAGACAAATGGATTGAACTAGAAATGATCATCCTGAGTGAAGTAACCCAGAACCAGAAAGACACAAGTAGAATATACTCACTTAAAAACGGATATTAGCCATATAATACCGGATAATCATACTACAATCTACAGACCTAAAGAAGCAAAATAACAAGGAGGCCCCTAGCAAGGATGCTTAATTCTCATTCAGAAAGGCAAATAGAATAGACACCAGTAGTTGTTGAAGAAAGGGAACAAGATAGGAGCCTACCATAAATGTCCTCTGTATGACTCCACTCAACAGGGACTCGAAGCAGATGCTAAGACTCACAGCCAAACGTTGGGCAGAGTGCAGTGAGTCTTATGGAACGGTGGGGCAATTGAAGGACTTGGAGGTGACAGGAGCTCCAGAAGGTGTCCAACAAAGCCAACAAATCTGGACCCAGGGGGTCCTGCAAATACTGATGCACCAACAAAGGACCATGCATGGAGAGTATCTAAACCCTCTGCTCAGATGTAGCCCATGGCGGCTCAGTCTTCATGGGGGTTTCCTAGTAAGAAGGAAAGCAGGAGCTGTCTCTGACATGGACTCTGTGGCTTGGTCTCTGATCACCTCCCACTGGTGAAGTTGCCTTATCAGGCCACAGAGAAAGAGGATCCAGACAGTCATAATGAGACCTGATAGGCTAGGGTCAGATAGTAGGGGAGGAGGACCTCCATTATCAGTGGAATAGGGGAGGGACATAGGGGGGAAGAGAAAGGAGGGTAGGAGAGCATTTCCAGGTCACAGATGAACATGATGCAAAATATCCTAATGAGACTTGATAAGCTGGGATCAGGTAACAAGGAGAGGAGGACTCCCCTTTTCTGAGAAATAGGGAAGGGGAATAGGTGGAAAGTGGGAGGGAGGATGAGACCTTGGGGAGTCAAAGGAGGGGGTTACAGTTGGGATGTAAAGTGAATAAATTATAAAAAAATAAAGTTAAATTTAAAAAAATCCACTACTCCTTCTACATTTCCCTTCAAAATGAACAGGACTCTCAGGAATATCTACTGAACTTGGCCTAACAATGTACAATAAGACTGGGCAAAAAGCTTCCAACCCAGTTGGATGAAAGGGGTCACAAAAGCAGGCAAAATAGTCAGAGACATGTTCCATATCAACTGTTAGGAGTCCCACAAGAACACCAAGCAACATCCATAGCATATATGCAGAAGACCTAGCACAGACCCATGCCGGCTCCATGATTGTTGCTTCAGTATCTGTGAGTCCCTATGAGCCCTATTTAGCTGATTCTGTGGGTTGTGTTTCTCATGTTGTGGGTTCTATCTCATGGATTAGGCATTAACTCAAATCCAACAAAAAACTTTATGTATGTATGTATGTGTGTGTGTGTGTGTGTTTGGTATTTAGAGACAAGGTTTGTCTGTGTAGATTTGGCTGTAGATCATTTTTGTAGATCAGGTTGGCCTCAAATTCACAGAAATCCCACTTCCTCTGCCTTCTTCAATACAGGGATTATAGGCTTGGATTACCATACTTGCTGTGGTGAACACTCTTAAAGTCTATCTTGTAATGTACAGTTGAAAATAACTAGAAGAGATGGCATTGGAGTTTCCCACCCCAGGACATGACACATGACTGATGTGGTTGATATACCAATTACCTTTATTTGATTTTTGTGTAGTGTATACATTTATTAAAATATCACATCATTTTTCATCAGTATTTGCAGTTAGTATATATCAATAAATTTAAAATTCTGAATAAAATAACAAGGAAGGGTAAAATCACACCTCGTAAGGGACACACTGTTAAAAGGTTTTAAAAAATGTAAAGTGAAACTTCCTGATAATGAAATTTCAGAGAGTTTATAGAAAGCCCATCCAATGGACGTGCTCAGAACTAGGTAAGAAGAGAAGGAGGGACAAGGAGAGGGAAGGGGGAAAGAAAGAAGAAGGAGAGAGAGAGGGAGGGAGGAAGACAGAGAGAAAGAGAGAGACAGAGTTTTATTTGTGGACTATTATCATAAAGATAGTTTCTTTCCTTGTTAATTTGCTGGATCTTTTTGGAAACAAGTGATTTATGACCTCTCTGGCAACTTTGGAGCCAATGGCCTGGGAAACCTATAAGTACTTCTAAGTGGTATCAAAAGTCAGGATGAAAGGTACCTGAATTATTCTTAATATATGAATGGTTGATGACTATTTGTTTAGTGTGTTGCCAAGCACAGCACCTTGCCAATGCAGAGTTAGAGTCCTTAGTTATGGCCCTGGTACTCTTACACTCTCATGCAATCCCTCTACATTCCAATTATCTGTTTACTTCTATACCTCTCCTTTGTGTCCAATTTTGAAACAGAGAAACACCATATCTTCCTTGTGTCCAGCACAATGTATGGTGTTGCTGCACACAGTAAACATAAAATGAGCAAAGAAACACAGCAGCCACCAGTAGCTTTGCCATGGGCCAGCTACTTCCTTAGAAGTTGGCCTAAGTATTGGCTTAGCAACACTAGCCAGTGTCCAAAGACTTTCTCCTTATGTCAGCTGAGGATCGTCAGAAATGGGGCTGGGAGAGAAACCATCTTAGCACCCCAATGATGATGTTAGAGCCCATTTGGCCTTGCAACTATTTTTTAAAAAAATGAAAATCAGTATTTTTTTTTGTCATACAATACATTCAGATGATGGCTTACCCTGCCTCAACTTCTAGTTCCTACCACTCACCCAAATCCACACCTTTTCTTGATCTCTCTCATTAGAAAGTAAACAAGCATCTAAAAAAATTAATACAAACAAACCAGGACAGCACAAAGCAAACAAACATAAAGGGCCAAAGAAAAACAAGAAACACACTCAGAGGAAGAGACACATTTGCACACAAAAGAATCTCAGAAAACACAAAATTGGAAGCCACAATGTAAAAGCAAAACACGTATAACACACAAACACAGACACACACAGACACACACAGACACAGACACACACAGACACACAGACACAGACACACACACACACACACACACACACACATGCATGCACACATACAGACAAAGCATTATGAAACAAAACCATCCAAAATTATCATTGAGTTCTTTCTGTGTTGGCTGTCTCCTGTTGGCCATGGGGCCTGCCCCTAAGTGTGGTTTGTATACCCAGTGAGACTGTTGGGAAAAAAAAAAAGAACTTTTTCTTTCTGAGAGTGATTATCAACAAGAGATAGTAATAGGAGGAGCTTGTGTCCACTCCCCTCCAGTGCTGGTTCCCATCAGGCTTATACCTGTGCATGCTGCCACAGTCTGTGAGTTTATACGTGCATCACTCCTGTTGTGTCTGGAAGACACTGTTTTCTTGGTGTCCTCCATCCACTTTGGCTCTTAACAGTCATTTTGCTTCCTCTTCTGCGGTTCCCTGAGTCCTGACATGAGCTATTTGATGGAGGACTGAGTGTTTGAAGTCTCTTATTCTCTGTACTCCGTCCTGTTGTGGGTCTACTGAAGGAGGAAGCTTCTCTGCTGATAGCTGTGCAAGACCTTATCTAGGTGTAGAGCAGAATGACAATAGGAATCATTTTATTGCTTCATTCCTTTAGCATAACAGAAATATTTGGTTTTCTCTTAGGTCCATGTCCAATCATGTTCTTGGCCACTTGAGAAGTGCCAATCATGGGCTTTATCTTTTGGATTAGGTGTTAATTCCAATCAGATAGTGGTTGGTTAGTCCCCCAACTTTTGTGCCACTGGTGCACCACTGTATATTGCAGGCAGATCATCATTGTTGATAGAATTGTTTGTAACTGGCTTGTTGTTCTCCTCTGGTAACATGCAGAGTAACTTCTAGAACAATGAACACTAGTCCATAGTAGTGAAAGTTCTAGGTAGGCAACAGCTCAATCTCTCCATGTTTAATGGGTTGTGTAGTTGTTCTTTAGCAAGAGGGCCTTATCAGTTCATGATGAGCAACGAATAGCCTTGGCAATAGCGTTGTTTGTTTGGAGGGTTTCCACGGGCACCTTTGGACAATGACTCAATTAGTTGTAACCTATTGGAACTAGAGATGTCATTTGATGCCTAAGGAGGTCTAGCTTGGGCTTTGCGGTTTCTGTGGTTTGGTGATCACACTTAGATTTCACACATATATGTATGTATACATATTTTGTAATTTTCTTTTTAAAATTTATTTATTTATTCACTTTACATCCGGATTGCAGCCACCTTCCTATCCCCCGCCGCCTTTGCACATCTCTTGCCCATTGTCTCCTCTTCACCTCTGAGAAAGTATAGATCCTCCATGGGTGCCAATCTGCCCTGGCACATTAAGTCACTGCAAAACTAGGTGCATGCTTTTCCACTGAGGCCAGATAAGGAAAGTAGAAGGTTTTTAAAAAGAAGCTTCCACTGTAGTAAGTTTCCGTAAGAACTCTTAAAACCTCTTAAATTGCTCTTAGTTTTAGCTGTCTCTCCCCAGACTTTTCCCATTAAATGATTTTTCTTCCTCTTCTCTATTTAATCCCCCCATACCTTTCCATCCAGAACTATATATTTTATTTCCCCTTCCTCAGGAAATCCTTTCCTCTTTCCTTTTTTTAAATTAAAATTTTATTTTTTCATATTAATTACAGATTATTCACTTTGTATAACCAACTGCAGTCTCCTCCACCATTCCCTCAAAATCCTATCCTTCCTCCCTCATATCCTTCCATTCCCCTTTCCAAGATAGGGGAGGTCTCATCAGGACTGGGTGCATTGTCCTCCTCTGTGGACTGGCAAGGCTGCTCCCCCCTCTGGGGTGTGGACAAAGAGAGTTCATGTCAGAGACAGTCCTAGTCCCCTTTATTAGGGAATCCACTTGGAAACTGAGCTTCCATGGGCTATGGAGCAGGGGTTCTAGGTTATATCCATGAATGGTCCTTACTTGGAGTATCAGTCTCAGAAAGACCTCTGTGCCCAGATATTTTGGTTCCGTTGCTCTCCTTGCAGAGCTCCTGTCCTCTCCAGGTCCCACTATCTCCCCCTCCATTCATACGATTCCCTGCAGTCTGCCCAAAGTTTGGTAAAGAGTCTCAGCATCTGCTTTGATACAGTGCTGTGTAGAGTCTTTCAGAGGCCCTCTGTGTTAGGCAACCTGTCCTGTTTCCTGTTGTCTCCTCTTTCCAATGGCCATCCTGTTTATCCTTATGAATGAGGATTGATCATATTACCTAGGGTCCTCCTTCTTGCTTAGCTTCTTTAAGTGTACAGATATTAGTAAGTTAATGCTGTATTATATTTTTAGTATCCACTTATAAGAGAGTATATACGGTGTGTGTCTTTCTGTTTCTGGGATACCTCACTCAGGATGCTCTTTTCTAGTTCCCACCATTTGCCTGCAAATTTCATGATTTCCATGTTTTTAATTGCTGAGTAGTATTCCAAAATACTACTATACTACTTTTGTACTTTTGTACAAAAGTATCACAATTTCTGTATCCATTCCTCCATTGAGGGTCATCTGGATTGTTTCCAGGTTCTGGTATTATGAATAAAGTTGCTACAAACATGGCTGAAAAAAATGTCCTTGTTGTGTGCTTGAGCATATTTTGGATATATGCCTAGGAGTGATATAGCTGGATCTTGAGGAAGTGCTATTCCTAATTTTCTGAGAAAGCACCAGATTGATTTCTAAAGTGGTTGTAAAAGTTTACCTTACCACCAGAAATAGAGGAGGGTTCCCCTTTCTCCACATCCTCTCCAGCATGTATTGTCACTTGAGTTTTTTATCTTAGCCATTCTGATGGGTGTAAGGTGAAATCTCAGAGTCATTTTGCTTTGCATTTCCTTGGTGACAAAAGACGTTGAACATTTCTTTAAGTTTCTCTGCCATTTTATATTCCTCTACAGAGAATTCTCTGTTTAGCTCTGTACCTTTTATTTTAAATTGGATTACTTGATTTGTTGCTTTTTAACTTCTTTAGTTCTTTATATATTCTAGATATTAGACCTCTGTCAGATATAGGGTTGGTGAAGATTCTTTCTCAGTCTGCAGGCTGTTTTGTTCTGATGACAGTGTCCTTTGCTTTACAGAAGCTTTTCAGTTTCATGAGGTCCCATTTATTGATTGTTGCTCTGACAGCCCATGCTGTTGGTGTTCTGTTCAGGAAGTTGTCTCCTGTACCAGTGAGTTCTAGGAAATTCCTCACATTTTCTTCTAACCGATTTAATGTGTCTGGTTTTATGTTGAGGTCTTTGATCCACTTGGACTTTAGTTTTGTGCAGGGTGATAAATATGAATCTATTTGCCTTTTTCTACATGTAGACATCTAATTAGAACAGCACCATTTGTTGAAGATGCTGTCTTTTCTCCATTGAACGGTTTTAGCTTTTTTGTCAAAAATCAAGTATCCATAAGTTTGTGGGTTTATTTCTGGATCTTCAAATTGATTCCATTGATTCACCATTCTGTTGCTATGCCAGTACCATGCAGTTTTTATTACTATTGCTCTGTAGTACAGGTTGAGATCAGGTATGGAGATACCTCAAGACGATCTGTTGTTGTGCAGGATCGTTTTGACAATTCTTGTTTTTTTTTTCCCCACATGAAACGGATTTTTTTTCCCTTCAAGATTTGTAAAGAATTGTGTTGGTATTTTGATGGGAATTGCATTGAATCTGTAGATTGCTTTTGGCAGGATGGCCATTTTCACTATGTTAATCCTACCAATCCATGAGCATGGGAGATCTTTCCATCTTCTGATATCTTCTTCAATTTCTTTCTTCAGAGTCTTGAAGTTTTTTTTTTTTTTTTTGAACCGATCTTTCACTTGCTTGGTTAGAGTCACACCAAGGTACTTTATATTATTCCTGGCAGTTGTGAAGTGTGTTGTTTACCTAATTTCTTTCTTGGCCTGTTTGTCTTTGGTATACAGGAGGGCTTCTGATTTTTTTGAGTTAATTTTGTTTACAGCCTCTTTGCTGAAGGAGTTCTCTGGTTGAATTTTTGGGGTTGCTCATAATATGCTATCATATTATCTTCAAATAGTGATACTTTTACTTCTTCCTTTCTTATTTGTATCCCCTTGATCTTCTTTAGTTGACTTACTGCTCTAGCTAGGACTTGAAGTATTACGCTGAAGAGATATGGAGAGAGTGGGCACCGTGCCTTGTCCCTGATTTCAGTGGATTGATTTAAGTTTCTCTCTGATTAGTTTGATGTTGGCTATAGGCTTGTTGTATATTGCCTTTACTATGTTTTGGTATGTGCCTTGTATCCATGATCTCTCCAAGACTTTAAACATGAAGGGGTGTTGGATTTTTTCAAATGCTTTTTTGGCATCTAAGGAGATGATCACGTTAATTTTCTCCTTCAAATTTATATATATATATATATATATATATATGGTGGATTACATTGATGGATTTCCATTTATTGAACCTCCCTCCATGTCTGGGATGAAGCCTACTTGGTCATGGTGGATGATATCTTTTATGTGTTCTTGGATTCGGTTTGCAAGTATTTTATTGAGTATTTTTGAATCAATGTTCATAAAATAGATAGGTCTGAAGTTCTCTTTTTTTGTTGTGTATTTGTGTGGTTTAGGTATCAAAGTGACTGTGGCTTCATAGAATGTGTTTGGTAATGATTCTTCTGTTTCTATTTTGTGCAATAATTTGAAGAGAATTGGTATTAGCTCTTCTTTGACGATCTGGTAGAATCCTTTCCTAAAACCATCAGGCCCTGGGCATTTTTTTTTTGGAAGGGAGGCTACTGATGACTGCTTCTATTTCCTTGGGGAGTATAAGACTATTCAAAGTTTACCTGATTTTGATTTAATTTTGGTAAATGGAATCTATCAAGAAAAATTTCCATTTCATTTAGATTTTCAAAATTTGTGGCATATAGGCTTTGAAGTAAGACCTAATGATTGTTTGGATTTCCTCAGTGTCTGTTTTTATGTCCCCTTTTTCATTTCTGATTTTTCTGATTTAGATAGTTGTTTTCTGCTTTTTTGTGTGTGTGTGGCTAAGAGATTGCCTATGTAGTTGATGTTTTTCAAAGTACCTGCTCTTGGTTACATTGATTCTTTGAGTTGTTTTATTTGATTCTAATTTATTGATTTTAACCCTGAACTTGAATATTTCTCTTAGTTTATTCCTTTTGCTTACATCTTTTCCCCCCCCCTAGGGATTTCTGGTGAGCCATTAAGTTGCTTGTATGAGATGTTTCAAGTTTCTTCTTGAAGGCACTTAGTGTATGGATCTTCCTCTTAGCACTGTTTTCACTGTGCCTTTCCTCTTTTCTAATCTTTTACTCTGCTCCTAACCTTTGTGATTGGGTGTGTTGTCGCCCCTGCAGCCGTATTTTTTATTTTTTTATTTTTTTTCTCAATGCAGTTTATTCAGGAACCTTGAACAATCATCTGGCCCTGGGGAAAGCCAGCCCACAGCTTAAATAGCCTCTGGGTAGCCAACCCCAGTGTGCCACGTGGGCAATGCAGATAGGTCCACATACATGGAAGCAAGCCAGATCCTCAGCCTTAGCCAAATGTGGAGTTGTTTGTGACAGAGAGCACTCACCATCGGGAAGGTGGAAGGTGGAAACCAGCTCCATCTTTAGGGCTCGGCATTCCGCAGCTCTCTACAGTTCCCCCTTTTTGTTTTAGATGCATCAGGCAAGAGTAGAGGTCTGATCTCTGATATTAGAAATAAATTGGGACTTTGTACTGATGTTCATTTAGATGTCATCCACCCAAAGAGCATCAGACCCGTCTGATACCTTTTTCTCAGAGGAGGGACCTGGGGCATCAACCCGCATGCAATCAGACATGCTCTTCTCTGGGTCCAAAGTGGCTGACCCTGAGTGCAGTGCTTAGCCTCGCATCCTGAGCATAACATTTTGGCTTTTTATGGTAGCCAACCATGCTTGGGGAGACTTCAATGGCTGTAAAGGCCTGAATGATCATGGCTGCATTACGCTGTTGTGAGACTCTAATCTTGCATTTTTACCACAGGCAAACCAAGGAGACCAACACCAGAAGGCCTGCTAATGCTCCCATGCCCGCCCATTCCTTCAGATAATTCATGTCTGCAGCAATCCATGGTGATAATCCTGTGGCTAGTCCTGCGTCCACTCTGGTAGAATTTACTGTGATAATGGCCACTCCCAGCTGCTCCATCGTAGTATCGAATTCTCCAGTCCAATTACCTAAAATATAGCTCGACAATTGTTTAGACAGATTCTGCAGCCGTATTTTTAAGATTTAGAAGCTGAGGTACATATGGGAACAGAGGTCATCCCTGAAGTAGAGGTCAGCAGAGGCTATTTCACCTGCAAGTCTCCAAACCATCTTGCCCAGTGCTCTTTGTTTTCCCATCAGCAACCTCTTCTCAAAGTCTTGAACTCCACTGGCTAGTGTTTTAATGATAGCTCCCCTGGAGAAGTATCTGTGCATTCTGTTGTCACGTTCTCTTTCTTCAACCTCAGTTTACTGACTTGGATCATTGTCCATATGATAAATGTCTCTCAGGTACATTTGGCTGCCATAAAGGTATATTTGTATGAAAACTGTCACTTGAAGTTTCAAGAACATATTTGGATTCCAAATCTAAAATTTTTTCCTGTCTTTCCAGGCACAGGTGGCCCATTCAGAGCATCATATAGGAAAAGAATCCTGGATAGGTGACAAGAATCATCTATATAGAGCGATCATTTCTAAGAACCATCTCATTCCTCCTGTGGCCAGTTTGAAGGTCAGTCCTGCATCTGTGTGGGCTTACTGTAAAGAGACTCTCGTTGGCTCTAGCTGAACTTCCCCCCAAGGAAACACAGCCCTGCAAAAACACACACTTTTCGATTTTCCTTGTGAAATGTATGAAAGAACCTTTGAGGGAATATAGTGATTTTTCTTTAGTTCCACTTGTTTACTTTTCTATAAACTCCCAAGATGGCTTACAT
Organism: Meriones unguiculatus; assembly: GCF_030254825.1. Classification (NCBI taxonomy): domain Eukaryota; kingdom Metazoa; phylum Chordata; class Mammalia; order Rodentia; family Muridae; genus Meriones; species Meriones unguiculatus. The sequence continues at coordinate 123,111,825 of NC_083369.1, forward strand.
GTTAGCTGTTAATCACACCATCTGTTCAAACAGTGTTTCAGTAAATGATTCAATTCATACTTTTCCTCTAAAAGAATCTTTCTAAGGACAATGTTTATGTCTCTGTTATCCTTCATTTGGCAATGTAGCATGAGATGAGCTATTTTAACTTTACTGTCGTTGCAAATGCACATTGAATTTCCCACTTCTTCACTGCGCAGAAAATAGGACAACTAGCCTGCATTCATTCGGGCTTGACTCTGGGCTGGTGTGGGGTAGGGTAAGAGTTTAACCAGGCAGAAATTCTATTTTAGAAAGAAACAAAGAATCAAACAAACACATGGATGAAGGCAAGGAGTTGCAGACAATATTTCCTTTGAAATCCTTAATTTTGTGATGAGTAGCTTCCAGTGGTGTGAGACTGCTCATGCCAGGCAAAGACAATAGAGTGTCCTCAGCATTTGGAAATGGGATGCTATGCTGTGGGGCCTGTCTACTCTTAACCGTAGGAGCCAATCATTGTAGAGAGAAATAGATACTGAGTCTTCCAGCCAGTCTAAAGCCAGATTTTGGAGGGGAGAATTTAAGAGGGTTTTAATTTTAGGAAACAGGGATTAAGAGGGTAGTGGTAGGATTCCATGTCAGGGTTTATGGAAGTTAGGACAGCAGTATCCCTGTGTGAAAGTGATGGCTTAGATAGATGTCACTCCCTGCTTACCAAGATTTTTAGTATTATGCTAGGTACTGCATTCTACAATCATATACTAAGAAGTCACGTGTGAACCTGTATGGGGTATCCCTAGAAAAGAGGTAGGAGGATGTAAGACAAGAGATGAACCACAGTTGGAGGAAAAAAGTGTTATGAGTATTACTATTATCATCATTATCATTATTTTGCTTAGATTGAGTGTAGGCTTCTTTATAGAACTTTGAAAGTTTGCATAGGTTTCTAAATTAAGGATTAAAAACATGGAGGTATTATTAAGTTGATTTTGTTTAATCAGCAAGATTAACAACAGCTGTCTACGCCTGCATGTAACTGGATACTCCCTATGAATTTAAAATAAGGGCATGACATGTTCTGACCTAGGTCAGAAGACTGAGGAACACCACAATGTGGTGTCTATTTTGGAATCTGTTTTTACAGAGATATCTAGTTACTGAAATAGACCATTTGATAGGTTAGTCAAATCAGGGCTAAACAAAACTGTCATAGGATGAGAGTCAGCGATGGATGGGATGATAATTGACATAGGATTGACAAAACTTTGAGGATGACTGGAAGTTGAAATGAGAGCACAGGAGAATTATAAGATGTCTCCCAGGTGGATAATGGCATTATTTGATTAGATCAGTAAAACAGAACATGCTTGAGCTATGAATAGATTTTTGGCTCATTACTCTGCTTAAGAATCTGTTCAAGCGCATGAATTTGCTGTGACCAACATCTGTTTAAGTTATCTTGAAGTTCATTCATTATGTGGCAGGCCCTCTTTTTTCATGGTTGGGCGTGGAAAATTTAATCAATTGTAAAGCAATAATAACCAAGTAAACATTGTGTAATAAATTTACATGTAGAGCGAAAAAGAATTAACGGTGGTTGCTAGATTTAAATATTCTGAGAGGGGCATGGGAGGACATGAGGCAGGGAGGGAGGGTGGGATTGGGAGGGAGGGAGGGAGGGGGCTACAGCTGGGATACAAAGTGAATAAACTGCAATTAACATCAAAAATAAAAACTAAAAAGATTCTGTTAATATTCATGTCCCTGACATATATGGGCCTCACAATACAATAATAAAATTTCATTACATTTATTTGTTTGTTTATTTATTTGTGAGTTCATGTGTGCACACACCATGTGCATGTGCAGATGTTAGTGGACAACTTGCGGGAGATGCACTGAGTGTTGAAATGCTGTGGGATATATTTCAATTACCATTTGATGAAGATGGAAAACTGCTAGCAAAAATGTATCTGAATTCATTTTGATTGAAAAAGACAAGACACCTACTGTAACTTAAGACAGACAATTCTTGTATGTCATAAAATAGATAAATTAACATGAGGTTGAAGCAGATTGCTCTACAAATGCATGCATGCATTTACACTCTTTCTAGCCAACCATTCTGATGTGTGTTTTTTTTTTTTCCATTGACAAAGATCTCCAGACATCACATTTGTGTTTGAATCATCAGGATGTAGGAAGGGATAGGTAAGAGGTGTCCATTTGCTCTGTTTTTGGACATTCGAACTTTTTTTTTTTTAAATTTAGAATACATTTAGCCACTAGGACTAGTCAGGGAATATGCCAGGAAATGTACCCTTAAGTGATGCCATCATTTCTCAGACTATCACAATGTGCACTCACACATGTCTGGATGTCAGTACTGGATGTCATGCAGTACTGAATGACATCTTCATGTATTCAACAGGTGTGATGGGCATGATATTTATGAGGGTGATTCAAATGACATCAGGTGACAAATGCGCTAAATTTATTTTCAACAACACTACAGACAAAAGAATATTGTATGGCACTATGATGTTATAGTGACCATGATGTCACTAAGTTATGGGAATTTTGCATCTTCATTATCGTTTTATATGACCACAGCTAAACACCTAATGAGAAATGTGTTTCGTTTATGAATTTGGTCACCAAACATGTGTACTTTGAAGAGAGACTGAGAACTGTACTTTTTTTAGAGAGCTGTCCTAATATTCAGGTAAAATTTTGTGATTTGTTACCAAAGAAGTTTGAGAACAATAATGAGGTAGATAACAAGAAATTTTTTGCCACAGCACATTATCTAAATAGAGGTATTTGAAATAAACAAGATGCAAAAAGAAATACTATCTGAATTGTTTGGTGGGAAGACAGGAGCATATCCAATATGATAACAAAAATTTATATTTATTTATTATTCCCGGAGTCTTTTATTTTCATGCCTACCTCATTCGCTTGTCATGGGAGGTGGGATAGGTGAACTATTACAGAGATGTTAATTTTTATTATTACAGGAAAGCGTGTAGTTCTGTGGAGAATATGGCCTTTCATATTAGGCAAAAGCCATAATTTTGACTTTAGGAATGGATACATTTTTATGGATCTATGCTGTTTTGTGACTGGTCCACTGCTTTGTTCTCTCCAGGCTAATGCCAGAAATAGGCTCTTCAGTCTCTGTCTTCAGCAAATGTCTCATTATCCTTTGGGGAAGTCCCAGGGTAGATGTCATTTTGTAAACAACATCATTAAATATTAAGAAAAGAATCATGAGTCATTGCCTTGTAAGCTATAGGGTCCTGAATGATGTCCAAGGAAGAAATGTATCTTGTGTGAAAAACTTTATTCTTTATTTTATGTGTTATAGAAAAACATCACTATGATAAATAAAATGTCTGCGACTATGTGCAATTTTATGTGTGTAGTTTTCTGTCCCTTCTCATTAATGTATTAGTTGAATAAAGTATTTGTGTTTCATTTTAAAAAAATTATTCTTTATATTTTTATTTTTTATGTCTATGAGTGCTTGTCTTATGAGGCCAGGAGCGGATATTGGATCCCCTGGAATTGTAGTTACAAGTAGTTATGAACCGCTAGTTGTATTCTGGGGAAACAAACCCAGGTCCTCTGCAAGAGCACCAAATGCTCTTAACTGCTGAGTCATCTCAACCAGCCTGCTTTAGTTTACAATGTAACATTTTAATTAATACTCATGTTGTAGAATTATCAGATTTGGGTAACTGTATCTTTCTATCACCTTAAATAGCAATTATTTTTTATAGTGAATATATGTAAAATCACACTTCTGTGCAGTTTAAAATGGACATTGCATTATCACGTCAGAGTTTGAAATGGTATTGTCTAATCCCACAATACCCTAAAGTATAGTTCATATACTAACAGTATTAGAATTACCTGAGTACCTGCTAGAAATCCAGAAGCTCAGATTCTCTGACCAGATCTAAAATTTACATATGGAGATTCTCTAACTAGTGATGAAGTTTGTAACCCAAGAATTTATAATAATCTTTTATAAAAATAACATCCTTATTGAATTAAAACTTCACATACCAGACAACTTAAACATGTATAGTGTATGATTCAACTGATTTTTTAAAAAATGTATTCACAGAGTTGTATCGTTGCTTAGAATATTTTCATTGCTCCCTAAGGAAACCATGTACTCATTAGCTACCATCTCCTGAGCCCTCACTTCTCTCAACTCTGAACAATTACTGAGCTGTTCTTGGCTTCCACAGTTTTCTTATGCTGATTATTTAATATAAATTAAATCAAACAACTCATAATCTTTTATGTCTTGCACCTTTATTTAGCACTATATTTCCAAGGTCTCTACATGTTGTAGTATAAAATCAGTTCTATATCACTTCCGTTGTTGAGTAATATTGTTTTTTAGTAATGAATAACTTACCTTTTAAAGTTAACATGCTTCAGTCATCTTAACTCCGTGGACTATATTCCTGTGCGTCATAATACATTGTTTTAAGGTTTATTTGTTAGTTCTTGTTTCCAGACCTCTGGGCTTGTTGGTCCACATCCCGGATATGTCTAAATTTTCCTTTTTCCCTATGAGTCTTGCTTTGACTCACCATTCTGGAATCCTTGCTGTTTTCAACATATAAATATATACTTTGTGTATATATTTCTTCCTCCTAGAATCCAAGGGCACATTACTATCTGTTCAACTCAGCCACTATTAGGTGAAGTTTGAAAACTCACTAGGAAAGAAAGCAGTTGGAGACAGTCCATTTAGCCATATGTATCACAGAAGTTGTCTTGATTAGGTCAAGCATTTGTATTTGAGTAATTTTGCTTATTTCTCTACATTTAGTTTTCTGTGAGCCATGTTCTTCAGAATATAGGCTCCCAGAATATAAATAATTCCCTTATTTTCCTGGCTTCTTGTTTCTATATAAAGGGGTGGAGTTAGAAGGGTAGTAAAAACAAAGCAATGAAGAATCCAAAAGTCATTTTCATCTGTCTCTGGAATAAAAAAAAATAATTAATTGAGGTGTTAGTGTTAGGCTGGAGAGGTGGCTCAAAGGTTAAGAGCACTGGCTGCTCTTCTAGAGGTCCAGAGTTCAATTCCCAGCAACCACATGGTGGCTCACAACCATCTATAGTGAGGTCTTGTGCCCACTTCTGGCATGCATGCAGACAGAACGTTGTATAGACAACAAATAATTCTTTAAAAAAAGATATTAGTGTTGAAATTTACAGGTAGATGGAGTTAGAAAAAATTCATCCTGAGTGAGGCAATAAAGATACCAAAAGACAAATGTGATATGTCTTCACTTATGTTAGATGCCATGCTACTATCTGGATAGTCACAGAGCTTAGAAACAGTGTAAGGAACCAAGGTGAAGGGCACGATCTCCTGAAGAAGGGGAAATAGAATATATAGTCATGATGGATGGAATGGAGGGGGTAGAATGAGAGGATTAAACAGAGACACGGAAGAAAGAGAGAGGTAAGGGAGAGAATATGGGGAGTGACAGATAAAGGTGAGGGCCATTTGATAGGACCTATGGAAACCTACTGTGGTAGAAGCTTCTTAAATGCATATATATATGAAAGAAATTTAAATGGATTCACCAAATAAGAGGGGACGTAAACCCTAACTAGACACCTCTCCCCATCAAGTAAAACCTTTAGTATCTGGAATGGGTTACATCTAATTGAGTTATCAGACAAAGGGGACACATAGAAACCCCAAACAACTCAGGTTATTTGTTGCTTTCCACAAACTGATAGTAAAGCCTTATTGTTGATGCTAACACCTATATATCTCATTGATCATGGAGAAAGTGAAATGGTGCCTAACTGGAGCCTTCAATCCTACTGGCTTGTGTTCACGATGCCAGAAAATATTCTGCATGCCACCAGAGAAGAAAGGGCTACAAGCTCTTTGACCTACAATGGTGACCTTCCTGGCTGATAAAATAGTTGCACAACACTTGTGGGAATAACCAACCACTCTCTGATTGGATTTAAGACCTATTTAATGAGATGGAAACCATCCCTGACACTGCTTGGGTGGCCAAGAATCTAAGATTAGATAGGGCATGGACCCAAGGAAAAACAAAATACTGTTGTTCTGTTAAGGGAAGGCAGCTTTTTAATGACTCCTAATGAGATTCTGTTATACTCAAGGTCAGTGTCTTGATCAGCCATTATCAGATAAGCTTTCTCCTGACATAGATGGGAAATGATACAAAAACCCAACTGGACAATGTGCAGAGTGAGAGACCTTGGAACACTCAGTCCTAAATGGAATGTCTTTATCAAATTTCCTCTTCTCAGGACTCAGGGAAATATATGAAAGAGGAAGCAAAAATATTTTGAAAGCAAGAGGGAATGGCATATACCAAGTAAACAGTGTCTTTCATAAACAACCACCAGTACCAGAAAAAGTAGTTTTTCCAAGGGAGTTTCATTGGTTATATAAACCACGCTTAAGGGCAGGACCATTGCCCAACAGTATTTGGCCAACACAGAATGGACTGATACGTATTTTAGATGTTTGGAATAATATTGTTTTGTTTGGGCTTTTTCCCTCTTACTGGTCTTTTGCTTGTATAGTATGGTTTCTGATTTTGAGTTTTATGGGTTGTGTGTGTGTGTAAGTTTGCATGTGCATGCATTTTTGTGCTTTTTATTACTTTATTTTTTGTTTCTTGTTAGTTTTTTCATTCTGTTTTATCCTTGTTTGCTTTATTATTTGCATGTTTGTTATGAGAGAGAGAGAGAAAATGTGTGAAGTTGGGTGGCGCCGACCATGCAGGGTATCTGAACTGCTCAGAAGTAAGAGCAGAGTGACCAGCAGGTCCTACTGTGGACCCCAAAACCCGGACATCTGTGTTTCTCAGGTGAGAGAAGAATTCTCAAGGATACACACAGGTCCATCTTCAGCCCACCTGGTTAATACAGGGAAAAATTCCTGATTTCCTACCTGGCACTGCCACAGACCTAGGCCACCTGGTCAAGCCCACCACCTTTGGATATCTTCCAGAGACCAGCAGCTCATGGTGCCCATACCTCCAGCCTTAGGCCACTCACCCAAGCTCACCTTTTGTGGATACCTTCTTGGTACTGGCTCTGACCTCTCGGCCTTAGGCCACCTTCCCAAGCCCACAATTGGTGGATACCTACCTCAGACCAGAGGCTCAAGCCTTGGACTTTGGGTGCTCACTCTCACTGCTTGTGGAGGTATCCCAGGTAGCTGGGGCAGAGCCAGAAAAATCTCTGAGCCTATAGCTGCTCCAGTGCCCCACAGCCTTCCTCAAGATGGAGGACAATGGGATTGAGTGCCAGTGCCACGCCTAGCTCAGCTCTGCTGTGTTCACTGTCTGTGTTGTGCTGGCTGATTCTGACCTGGACGATCCAGGCAACTAGGGAGCATGCAAAATGGAGCCACACCTCCTCCACAGTACCAGAATGTATTCCCTCCACAGGATGTTGAGGGTGCGCACCACTAGCAGCTTCAAAGAGGAAGATGTCCACAGTACTGTGAGAGTGGGAGTACCGGTTTATAGCCTCACTTTCAGTACAGGAAGGTATTACCTCCACAAGCAGTGAGTATGAGCAACCAAAGTCCAAGGCTTGAACCTCTGGTCTGAGGTAGGTATCCACCAATTGTGAGCCAGGAGAGACAGTGACTACATCAGATTCAAGTAGACCCAGTCTATAGTATAAGCTCCAGGAACAAAGAGTCAAGGCTGCAGACAAGCAGATGGGTATAGGCTGGAGCATAAGAATACAAGCAACAGAACCCAGGATATATGGCTTCCCCAGACTCTCCAAAAATCAACAGATATGCTAATGAAGGTAAAACAAAGGCAATTCTCTTAAATATGTAAATATGCAGTTATTGGAGGTACATAAAGAGGAAAAATATAGGCCATTATGGACAGACAGGAAACCACAATCAAACAAGTGAAGGAAATGGTGCAAGGCATGAAAATGGAATTAGAATCAATAAAGAAAACACAAGCAAAGAAAACCCTGGAGTTGCAGAATTTAGAGAAGAGATCAGGAACCACAAATGTAAGCATCACCAACTGAATACAAGAGATGGAGGAGAGAATCTCAGGTGCTGAAGATACAATTAAAGAAACTGACATATCTCTCAAAGAAAAAACAAAAATGGAAAAGTTCCTGACACAAAACATTTAAGAAATCAAGAATACCACAAAAGATGAAACCTAAGAATAATAGGAATAGATGAAAAGAAGTTTCCAGGCTCCAAGGCCCAGAAAATATTTTCAACACAAAATAGACTAGACCAGGAAAGAAAGTCCTCTCGCTACATAATAATCAAAACACTAAATATAAAGAACAAAGAAAAAATATTAAAAGCTGCAAGGGAGGGAAAAAAGTCAAGTAGCATATAAAGGGAGACCTATCAGAATCACACCAGACTTCTCAGCAGAGACTATGAAAGCCAGAATGGCCTAAGCAGGTATCAAGCAGAAAATAAGAGACCACAGACGGCACTCAGACTATTATACCTAGAAAAACTTTCAATCAACATAGCTGGAGAAAACAAAATATTCCATAACTAAATGCAAACAATATATAAACAGGAACCCACCCCTATAGAAGACACTAAAAGGAAAACTCCAACCCAACGAAATCAATTACACCTAAGAAAATACAGGATAAAAATACTTTCACAACAAAAAAAGCAAAAGAAAACAAGTACTCAAACATACAATCTCTACCAACTCCACAATAAAAAAGAACTAACAATCATTGGTCACTAATATTTATCAACATCAATGGACTCAACTCTCTAATAAAAAGACACAGACTAACAGAATGGTTAAAGAAACAGTATCCAATATTCCGCTGCATTGAAGAAACATACATCTGAAACAAGGATAGACACTACCTCAGAGTAAAGAATTTCCAACCAAACTGACCCAAGAATCAAGCTGGAGCAGCCATCCTAATATACAATAAAATATACTTTTAACCAAAATCAGTCAAAAGAAATTGAGAGGGACACTTCATTCTCACCAAAAGAACAATCCACCAGGAGGGCATCACAATCCTGAACATCTATATCCCAAACACATGAGCTCCTGCATTTGTAAAAGAAACATTATTAAAGCATTAGTCACACATTGATAGCAACAACTTAATAGTGGGAGACCCCACTCTCACTAAGGGACAGATTATTGAGACAGAAGCTATACAGGGATTTTTTTTCCCTATATTGCAGAGGTCTTGAATCAAATGGACCTAATAGATGTTTATAGAACTTTTCACCAAAACACAAAAGAGTATACCTTCTTCTCAGCACAACACAGAACCTTCTCCAAAATAGACCATATAGTCGGACAGGAAGCAAGCCTGAACAGATTCAAGAAGATTCATATAATCCCTTGTATCTATCAGACCACCATGGTCTAAAACTGGACCTCAACAATAACAGAAATAGCAAAAGCCTATACATGAATTAAAATTGAACAATTCTCCACTCAACAATGGCCAGGTCAGGGAAGAAATAAAGAAAGTAAAGCCTTCCTAGAATTCAATGAAAATGAAGGTACAACTTACTCATACTTATGGAACACAATGAAAGGAGTGCTAAGAGGAAGGCCCATAGCAGTAAGTGCCTTCATAAAGGAATTCGAGACATCTCATATAATCAACTTACATCTTCTAGTGATGTACAACTGACATCACTAGAAGAAAAAGAAACAGACACACATAAGAGGAGTAGATGTTTGGAAATAATCAAACTCAGGGCTGAAACCAATAAATTAGAAACAAAAAGAACAATACAATCAAGTAAACCAAGAGCTGGTTCTTTGAGAAAATCAACAAGATAGACAAACCCTTGGCCAAACTAACCAAAAGGCAGCTCTATACAAATAAGCAAAATCAGTAATGAAAAAAGGTACACAAAAACAGACACTGAGGAAATCCAAGGAATTATTAGGTCCTACTTCAAAAGACTATATGCCACAAAATTTGAAAATCTAAATGAAATGGGTAATTTTTTTTGATTGATTCTATTTACCAAAGCTGATTAACATCAGATAAATAAATTAAATACTCCTATATCTCCTAAGGAATTAGAAGCTGTCAACAAAAGTCTCCCATAAAAAAAAAAAAAAAAAAAAAAGCCCAGGCCTTCAAAGCAGAGCTAATGCCAATACTGTTTAAACTATTCCACAAAATAGAAACAAAAGGAACATTAACTCATTCCAGGAGGGCACAGTCATGTTGATATCTAAACCTCACAAAGACCCAACAAAGAAAGAGAACTTCAGACATTGATGTAAAAATACTCAATAAAGTATTTGCAAACAGAATCTAAGAATCCATCAACATATCATATACCTAGATATAGTAAAGACAATATACAGGAAGCCTATAGCCAACATCAAACTAAATGGACAGAAACTTAAATCAATTCCACTGAAAGCAGGGACAAGACATGGCTGCCGACTCTCTCCATATCTCATCAACATAGTACTTAAAATCCTAGCTAGAGCAATAAGACAACTAAAGGAGATCAATGGGATATAAATTGGAAAGGAAGAAGTCAAAGTATCACTATTTGCAGATGATATAACAGTATACATTAGTGACCCCAAAAATTCTACCAGGGAACTCCTGCAGCTGATAAATACCTTCAGCAAAGTGGCTGGATACAAAATTAACTCAAAAACATCAGTAGCTCTCTTGTATATGAAAGACAAAAAGGCTGAGAAAGAAATTAGGGAAAAATACACCCTGCACAATAGCCACACATAACATAAAGTACCTTGGTGTGACTCTAACCAAGCAAGTGAAAGACTTGCATGAAAAAGACTTCAAGTCTTTGAAGAAAGAAATTGAAGAAGATATCAGAAGATGGAAAGATCTCCCATGCTCATGGTTCAGTAGGATTAACAGTGAAAATGGCCATACTATTGAAAGCAATATACAGATTCAATGCAATTCCCATCAAAATGCCAACACAATTCTTTACAGACCTTGAAAGAAAAATTCTCAACTTTATATGGATGAAAAAGAAACCTGGAATAGCTAATACAACTCTGTATAGTAAAAGATTTTCTGGAGGTATCTCCATTCCTGATCATAAGCTGTATTATAGAACAACAGTAATGAAAATTTTATGGTACAGGCATAGAAACTGACTGGTGAATCAATGGAATAGAATCAATAATCAATGAAATCAATGGGATAGAATCAATAATCTCACGTGCCTAAGGATACTTGAATTTTGACAAAGAATCAAAAAATCATGCAATGGACAAAAGATATCATCTTCAACAAATGGTGCTGATATAACTGAATGTCTACATGTAGAAAAATACAGATAGATCCAGATTTATCATCCTGCACAAAACTCAAGTCCAAGTGAATCAAAGACCTCAACAAAACCAGATACATTAAATCTGTTAGAAGAAAAAGTAGGGAAGAACATTAACATCATTGGCACAGGAACAACTTCCTGAACAAAACACCAACAGCACAGGCTCTAAGATCAACAATAAATAAATGGGACCTCATGAATCAGAAAAGCTTCTGTAAAGCAAAGGACAATATTATCAGAAAAAACAAAACAACAAAAAAAAAAAAACAGCCTACAGATTGTGAAAGGATCTTCAGCAACCGTATGTCTGAAAGAGGTCTACTATCCAGAATACATAAAGAACTTAAGAACTCAAACACCAACAAGCCAAGTAATCCAATTAAAAAATGGGGTACAGAGCTAAACAGAGAATTCTCTGTGGAAGAATATAGAATAGCAGAGAAACACTTAAAGAAATGCTCAATGTCCTTTGTCATCATAGAGATGCAAATCAAAACGACCCTGAGATTTCACCTTACACCCATCAGAATGGCTACGATCAAAAACTCAAGTGACAACACATGCTGGAGAGGTTGTGGAGAAAGGAGAACCCTCTTCCATTGCTGATGGGAATGTAAACTTGTACAACCACTTTGGAAATCAATCTGGCACTTTCTCAGACAACTAGGAATAATGCTTCCTCAATATCCAGCTATACCACTCCTAGGCATATATCCAAAAGATGTTCAAGTACACAACAAGGACATTTGCTCAACTGTGTTCGTAGCAGGTTTATTTGTAATACCCAGAACCTGGAAACAACCCAGATGTCTGTCAACGGAGAAATGAATACAAAATTTTGGTACATTTACACAATGGAATACTACTCAGCAATTAAAAACATGGAAATCATGATATTTGCAGGCAAATGGATGGATCTAGAAAAGATCATCCTGAATGAGGTATCCCAGTACCAGAAAGACACACACAGTATATACTCTCTTATAAGTGGATACTAGACATATAATACAGGATAAACTTACTAATATCTGTACACTTAAAGAAGCTTTGCAAGAAGGAGGACCCTGGGTAATATGATCAGTCCTCACCCAGTAAGTCAAATGGGAAGGACATTTGAAGAGGGAGAAAAGAAGAAATAGGACAAAAGCCTGCCACAGATGGCCTCTGAAAGACTACCCAGCATGGTATCAAAGCAAATGCTCAGACACTTAGCCAAACTTTGGGCAGAGTGCAGGGAACCTTATGAAAGAAGTGGGAGAGAGAAAGGCCTGGAAGGAACAGGAGCTCCACAAGGAGAGCAACAGAAATCAGAAATCTGGGCCCAGTGGTGTTTTCTGAGACTGATACTCCAACCAAGGTCCATGCACGGAGATAAGCTACAACCCTGCACAGATATAGCCCATGGCAACTCAGTCTCCAAGTGGGTGTCCTAGTAAGGGGAACAGGGGTTGTCTCTGACATGAACTCAGTGGTTGGCACTGTGATCACCTTCCCTTGAGAGAGGAGCAACCTTACCAGACTACAGAGAAAGACAATGTATCCGGTTCTGATGAGACTTAATAGGCTAGGGTCAGAGGGAAGGTATGGAGGGCCTCCCCTATCAGTGGACTTCAGGAAGGGCATGCTAGGGACTGAGGGACTGAGGGACTGAGGGACTGAGGGTGTAATTGGGAGGGGATGAGTGAAGTGGTTACAGCTAGGATACAAAATGAATTAAGTTTAACTTATAAAAAAATTAATGTCGTCCTAGAATTCAATGAAAATGATGGCACAACATATCCAAACTTCTGGGACACAATGAAAGCAGTGCTAAGAGGAAAATTCATAGCACTAAGTGCTTTCAAGAAGAAATTTGAGACAGCTCATTCAAGCAAATTAATGGCTCACCTAAAAACCCTAGGAAAAAAAAAGAAGCAGACACACCAAAAAGGAGTAGACGGCTGGAAATAATCAAACATAGGGCTGAAATCAATCAATTAGAAACAAATACAACAATTCAAAGAATCAATGAAACCAAGAGCTGGTTCTTTGAGAAAATCAACAAGATAGACAAACCTTAGCCAAGCTAACTAAAAGGGAGAGAGACACCATCCAAATCAACAAAATCAGAAATGAAACAGGGGACATAACCACAGACATTGAGGAAATCCAAACAATCATTAGGACTTACTTCAAAAGTCTATATGACACAAAATTTGAAAATCCAAATGAAATGGACAATTTTCTTGATCGATTCTACTTACCAAAGCTGAATCAAGACAAGGTAAATCAATTAAAAAGTCCTATATCCCTTAAGGAAATAGAAGTGGTCATCAAAAGTCTACCATCAAAAAAAAAAAAAAAAAAAAAAAAGTCCAGGACCAGATGGTTTCAGCGCAGAATTCTACTAGACCTTCAAAGAAGAGCTAACTCCAATTCTCTTCAAACCATTCCACAAAATAGAAACAGAAGGAACACTACCAAACTCATTCTGAGCACAGGGGTCTTCCCAGATACTCATACTCCCCCCAAGTACCATGCATGGAGATAACCTAAACCCCCTGCACAGATGTAGCCCATGGCAGTTCAGTGTCCAAGTGGGTTCCATAGTAATGGGAAGAGGGACTGCCTCTTATATAAACTGATTGGCCTGCTCTTTTATCACCTCCCTCCTCCTTCTTGCCAGGCCACAGAAGATGACATTGCTGCCACTCCTGATGAGATTTGATAGACTAAGGTCAGAAGGAAGGAGAGAGGGACCTCCCCTATCAGTGGACTTGGGGAGGGGCATGCGTGAAGAAGTGGTTGGGAAGGTGGGATTGGGAAGAGAGGAGGGAGGGTTTTATGGGGGGGGATACAAAGTGAATAAAGTGTAATTAATAAAAGTTTAAAAAAAGATTAAAAAAATAAATAAATTAAAAAAATAATTTTATTTTATTTTATTTTATTTATTTTTTTTTCATTTCTTTTTTTTTCTTTTTTCTTTTATTTTTTTTTATCAGTTACATTTTATTAACTCTGTATCCCAGCCGTGTCCCGATCCCTCATTCCCTCCCAGTCCCTCCCTCCCTCCCTCCCTCATCTCCACCGTGCCCCTTTCCAAGTCCACTGATGGGGGGGACCTCCTCCCCATTCATCTGATCCTGTTTTATCAGGTATCTTCAGGACTGGCTGCAAAGCCCTCCTCTGTGGCCTAACAGGACTGCTCCTCCCTTCGGGGGTGGGGAGACCAAAGAGCCAGTCATCGAGTTCCTGTTAGAAATAGTCCCTGTTCCCCTCACTTTGGGAAACCAATTGGTTACTGAGCTACCACAGGCTACATCTGAGTGGAGGTTCTAGGTTATGTCCATACATGGTCCTTGGTTGAATGTCAGTCTCAGAAAAGACCCTGTGCCCAGATATATTTGGTCCTTGTGGAGCTCCTATCCTTTCCCCATCAGACTAACTCCCCTTCTTTCTTATGATTCCCTGTACTCTGCCAAAGGTTTGGTCATGAGTCTTTGCTTTGAAAACACTGCTAGTTAGAGTCTTTCAGATGCGCTCAGTAGACTCCTGTCATACGTTCAATGCACATCCCATCTGTCTTTCTAAATGAGGATTGATCATCTTACCCCATGTCCGCTCAATTGATTATCTTTTTTAGGTGTATAGATTTCATTATGTTTATCATATCTTATAGGTCTATATAAGTGAGTATATCCCATGTTTGTCTTTCTCCTTCTGGGATATTTCACTCAGAATGATCTTTTCTAGATCCCACCATTTGCCTGCAAATTTCATGATTTCCTCCTTTTTGATGGCTGAGTAGTATTCCATTGTATAAAAATACCACAATTTCTGTACCCATTCCACCGTTGATGGACATCTGGGTTGTTTCCAGGTTCTGGCTATTACAAATAGAGCTGCTATAAACATGGTTGAGCAAGTGTCCTTTTTGTGTACTTGAACAAACTTTGGGTATATACCTAGCAGTGGTATAGCTGGGTCTGTAGGAAGCACTATTCCTATTTGTCTTAGAAAGCGCCAGATAGCTTTCCAGAGTGGTTGTACCAGTTTACATTCCCACCAGCAGTGGAGCAGGGTTCCCCTTTCTCCACAACCTCTCCAGCATGTGTTATCGCTTGAGTTTTTCATCTTGGCCATTCTGATGGGTGTAAGGTGATATCTCAGGGTCGTTTTGATTTGCATTTCCCTGATGGCTAATGAGGATGAGCATTTCTTTAAGTGTTTTTCTGCCATTCGATATTCCTCTGTCGAGAATTCTCTGTTTAGCTCTGTTCCCCATTTTTTAATTGGATTACTTGGTTTGCTGCTTTTCAGCTTCTTTAGTTCTTTGTATATACTGGATATTAGTCCTCTGTCAGATAAAGGGTTAGTGAAGATTCTTTCCCAATCTGTAGGCAGTCGTTTTGTTTTGATGACGGTATCCTTTGCTTTACAGAAACTTTTCAGTTTCATGAGGTCCCATTTATTGATTGTTGCTCTTAGAGCCTGTGCTGTTGGTGTTCTGTTCAGGAAGTTGTCTCCTGTGCCAAAGAGTTCTAGGCTGTTCCCCACTTTTTTTTCCAATTGATTTAGGGTATCTGGTTTTATGTTGAGGTCCTTGATCCACTTTGACTTTAGTTTTGTGCAGGGTGATAAATATGGATCTATTTTCATTTTTCTGCATGTAGACATCCAGTTGGTCCAGCACCATTTGTTGAAGATGCTGTCTTTTTTCCATTGAATGGAATTGGCTTCTTTGTCGAATATCGAGTATTCATAGGTGTGTGGATTTATTTCTGGGTCTTCTATGCGGTTCCATTGATCCTCCTTTCTGTTTCTATGCCAGTACCATGCAGTTTTTATTACTGTTGCCCTGTAGTACAGCTTGAGATCAGGAATGGAGATACCTCCAGATGATCTGTTGTCGTACAGGATCGTTTTGGAGATTCTGGGTTTTTTGTTTCTCCATATGAAGCTAAGAATCTTAAAAAAATAATTTTAATGGTGCTCTTCCACATGGGTGGGAGAAGGTACTCCCAGAATCCATATGCCACTTAAATACAGTGTCCTATCAATCCTCACTTAGAAAGACAAATGGGATGGACATTGGAAGTAGGAGAAAACAAGTAACAGGACAGGAGCCTAATGCAGAGAGCCTCTGAAAAACTCTATCTAGCTGTGTATCAAAGCAGATACTGTGACTCATAACCAAACCTTCAGCAGGTTGCAGGGAATCATATGAAAGAAGGGGGAGTTAGTATGACCTGGAGAGGACATGAGCTCCACAAGGACCAAATATATTAGGGCACAGGGTTCTCTTATGAGACTGTTTCTCCAACCAAAGACCATGTGTGGATATAACCTAGAGCCCTTGCTCAGATGTAGCCCATGGTAGCTCAGTATCCAAGTGGGTTCCCTAGTAAGTGAAACAGGGACTGTTTCTGATATGAACTCAATGGCTGGCTCTTTGACCTCCCCCCTTCCCGGAGTAGCCTTGCTAGACCACAGAGGAGGACTTTGCATCCAGTTGTGAAGAGTCCTGATAAGCTAGGTTCAGATGGAAGGAGAGGAGGACCTCCCCTATCAGTGGACTTAGAAAGGGGCAGAGAGGAGATGAGGGAAGGAGGGTGGGATTGGAAGGGAATGCGGGAGGAGGCTATGGCTGGGATACAAAATAAATAACCTATGATTAATATAAAAAATAAAAATTATAAAAAAGAACAGGAATCATAAAAACAAACAAACAAACAAACAAACAAACAAACAAAAAACAAATACAGTGCCCTAGATCTGGGTTCTTAGGCTTTGTTGGCCAATATGTTCTTTGAGAACTCTCAAAATCTAGAGACTCTTTTGATCCTGTTTTTATGTATGAGCCAGAAATAGTTGATAGTCCCTCTAATTGAGTTGCATGATATCAAGATATCAGAGTTGGGGTTGAGCTCGAATTTTTCTATCTACTAGCTGGCTTTCATACACCAAAAAGCTTCTTACTATCATGTTGTGGGAGAATGCTCATAAATTGTCCTACAAGGTTGTGGGCTCTTTTTCTGTTAAAATTTGAAGCAAGATCTATATACTGGTACAGTGAACATAAATTATTAGGCGTGTAACCAAAAACTTTACAGTTTGTGTTGAGGAAGAGATGCATAGGAGAGAATTCATATCTCATACTGTGACCCAGAACAAAGCCCCGTGACTGTGAAGATAATAGATCCCAGTAGGAAGACAACTGCTGCTCTTTTGAGGAATGAAAGGTATAGGTCTCTATATTTTTCTTCTAAACATTTGTGCTTGTTCTCATAGTTTAGTACAGTTGTGAATGCTGTTGTAACTGATAGAGTCTACCTCCTTTTAGACATCTTCTTCCGTTTTTTGTTCTTTGCTGAGAGAGAGATTTGTAATTGCTTAAGTTAATTGATAGTTGTAGTTTGTGTCATCAAGAAAAGTTCTCCTTCTTTCTTCAAATATGGAGAGTATCTGTGCTGGATATACAAATCTAATATAGCTATAAATGTCATGTTTTTCACAATTTATTTATTATATATCCCTATTAAAGCCACCTCCTTCAACTCCTCCAGTCTCACCGTCCCTCCGCCTCCCCCCAATCCCATTTCCCTAGTCCACTGAAAGGGGGAGTTCTCTGCCTCTATCATCTGTCCATAGCTTATAAAGTCTCATCAGGACTGCCTGGATCCTCTTTCTCTGTGGTCTGGCAAGACAGCACTGCCAGGGGCAAGTGATCAAAGAACAACTGAGTTCATGACAGAGGCAGCTTCTGCTACTCTTACCCGGGAAACCAACATGGAGCCTGAGCTGCACATGCGCTACATGTGAGCAGGTTCTAGGTCTTCTCCCTGAATGTTCCTTTGTTGGTGCCTCAGTCTCTGCAGGAAACCCTGGGCTCAGAATGTTTAGTTTTGTTGGTCTCCTTGTGGGGCTCCTGTGCCCTCAATGTCCTTTTATCCTCTGCCTATTCTTCCATAAGACTCCCTCATTCTGCCTAAAGTTTGGCTGTGAGTCTCAACATCGGCTTTGCTCACCTGTTGGGTGCAGCCTTTCAGAGGAACCTTTATAGAAGACTCCCATCCTGTTTCCTCTCTTCCACCACTTCTTGTCTAGACTGTTTACTATTCTGAATGAGATTTAAGCTGACACCCTAGGGTCCTCTTTAATGTTTAGCTTCTTTAGGTCTGTAGATTTCAGTATGGCTATCCTATATTATATGGCTAATACTCACTTAAAAGTGAGTGCATACTATGCCTGTCTTTCTGTTTCTAGGTTATCTTACTCACGATGATCTTTTCTAGTTCCCACCATTTGCCTGCAAATTTCATGATTTCCTTGTTTTTAATTGCTGAGTAGTAGTCCACAGTGTAAATGTGCCACAATTTCTGCATCCTTTCCTCCGTTGAGAGGTATCTAGGTTGTTTCCAGATTCTGGCTATTACAAATAAAGCTGCAATCAACATAGTTGAACAAATGTCCTTGTTGAATGGTGGGGCACTTTTTCAGTATAAACCCAAGAGTGTTACAGCTGGATCTTGAGGTATTGCTATTCCTAATTTTTTGAGAAAGGGCCAGATTGATTTCCAAAGTGGTTGTACAAGTTTTTACATTCTCATCAGTAATGGAGGAAGATTTTCTTTTTTCCACATCCTCTCCAGCATTTGTTGTCAGTTGATGTTTTGTTCTTAGCCAATTTGGTCAGTGTAAGATGGACTCTCAGAGTCATTTTGATGTGCATTTACTCGATTACTAAGAATATTTTGCATTTCTTTAAGTGTTTCTCTGCCATTCAGTATTTCTATGTTGAAAGTTCTCCATCTCTATATTCCATTTTTAATTGGATTATTTCATTTGTAGATGTCTCATTTTTGAGTTCTTTATATATTCTGGATATTAGCTCTCTATCGTATTTAGGGTTGATGAAGATCTTTTTACATTTTGTAGGCTGTTGTTTTTTTTCTGTTGGCAGTGTTCTTTGCTTTAAAGAAAAGTTTCTTTCACGGGGTCCCCTTTATGAATTGTAGATCTTGGAACCTGAGGTGTTCATGTTCTGTTCAGGAAATTGTCTTCTGTGCCAATGAGTTTGAAGTTCTTCTCCCTTTTTTCTACCAACAGATTTAGGGTGTCTGGTTTTATGTTGAGATCTTTGATCCACTTGGACTTTAATTTTGTGAAGGGTGATAAATATGGGTCTTTTTGAGTTTTTCTACAAGTAGAAATCCAGTTAGACCAGCACCATTTGTTGAAGATGCTATATTTTTTCCATCGTATGGTTTTGGCATCTTGGTCAAAAATCAGGTGTCTGTAGGTGCGTATGTTTATTTTGGAGTCTTTGATTTGATTCCAATGACCGACCATTCTGTTTCTATTCCAGTACAATGCACTTTTTATTACTGTTACTTTATAGTACAGCTTGAGATCAGGGATGGCGATACCTCTATAAGATCTTTTATTGTAGAGGATTGTTTAAGCAATTCTGGTCTTTCTGTTATTCCATATGAAGCTGAGAATTTTTCTTTCAAGGTCTGTAGAGAGTTGTGTTGGTAATTTGATGGGAATTGCATTGAATCTGTAGATTGCTTTTGATAAGATGGCTATTTTTGCAGTGTTAACCCTACCAAGCCAAAAGCATGGGAGATCTTTCTATCTCCTGATATCCTGATATCTTTTTCAATTTCTTTCTTCAGAGGCTTGAAGTTTTTTTTTTTTTTTAACAAGTCTTTCACTTGCTTGGTTAGAGTTAAACCAGGATACTTTATGTTTTTTTTGTCGTTATTGTGAAGGGTGTTGTTTCCTTAATTTCTTTCTGAGCCTTTTTGTCTTTTGCATACAAGAGGGGTACAGATTTTCTTAAGTTAATTTTATATCCTACCACTCTGCTGAAGGTGTTTATCAGCTGAAGGAGTTCCCTGGTAGAATATTTGGGGTCACTCATGTATACTGTCATATCATCTGCAAATAGTGATAAATAGTGATACTTTGACTTCTTTTCTGGTTTGAATCGCTTGATCTCCTTTAATTGTCTTATTGCTCTGGCTAGGACTTCAGGTACTATGTTGATGAGATACAGAGAGAGTGGACAGCCTTGACTTGTCCCTGATTTCAGAGGGATTGATTTAAGTTTTTCTCCGTTTTGGTTTTTGTTGGCTGTAGTCTTGCTGTATTTCACCTTTACTAGGTTTATGTATGTGCCAGGTTTAGGGATAACCCTGACCTGTCCAGGACTTTAAACATGAATGAGAGTTGGATTATATAAAATTCTTTTTCAGCATCTAAAGAGATGATCACATGTTTTTTTTTTCTTTCTTTCAGTTTGTTTATATGGTGGTTTATATGATAGATTTCTGTATATTGAACTCCTGCATAACTGGGATGATGCCTACTTGGTCATAGTGGATGATATCTTTGATGTGTGCTTAGATTCCTTTTGTGTATAGTTTGTTGAATATTTTTGCATCAATGTTCATAAGGGATATTGACCTAAAATTCTTTTTTTTTGTTGGATCTTTATGAGGTTTAGGTATCATGGTGACTGTAACTTCATAGAATGAGTTTAATAATGTTCCTTCTGTTCCTGTTTTGTTTAGTAGTTTGAAAAGTATTTGTGTTAGCTATTCTTTGAAGGTTTGGTAGAATTTTTGCTGAACCATGTGGGCCTGGGCTTTTTAAAAATCTATCTATCTATCTATTTATCTATCTATCTATCTATCTATCTATCTATCTATCTATCTATCTATCTATCTATCTATCTATTATTTATTGTATGGGAGATTCTTGATGACTGCTTCTATTTCTGTAGTGGATATAAGACTATTTATCTGGTCTGGATTCAGCTTTGGTAAGTGGAATCCATCAAGAAAATTGTCCATTTCATTTAGATTTTCAAATTTTGTGGCCTATAGGCTTTTGAAGTAAGACCTAATGATTGTTTGTATTTCCTTAGTTTCTGTTATATCTTTCTTTTCATTTCTGATTTTGTTGATTTGGATAGTGTTTCTCTCTTTTTTAGTTGTTTTGGCTAAGGGTTTGTCTATCATATTGATTTTCTCAAAGAACAAGTTCTTGGTTTCACTGATTCTTTGAATTGTTCTCTTTGTTTCTAGTTTATTGATTTCTGCTCTGACTGTGAATATTTCTAGCCATCTACTCATCTACTCCTCTTCGGTTTTTGTGTTTCTTTTTTCCCAAGGCTTTCGGGTGAGCTGTTAAGTTTCTTGTATGAGATGTTATGACTTTTTTTTTCTTTAGCAACACAACAACAGTTATTTTATTGTTGTAGGTTTTTTTTGTTTGTTTGGTTTTGGTTTTGGTTTTGTTTGTTTGTTTCAGACCACTATTTTTAAAATATTTTTTTATTTTTGAATAATTTTATACAGTCACTTGTATCCCAGCTGTAGCCCTCTCCCTCTTTCCCTAGCAATCCTCCCCTCCCTTCCTCATCTACTCCCTGACCCCTTCCGAGTCCACTGAGAGGGGGTGTCCTCCTCTCCTTCTGTCTGGTTCTAGCTTATCAGGTTTCTTCAGGATGGTTGCAATGTCCTTATCTATGGACTAGCAAGGCTGCTCTTCCCTCAGGGGGGAGGGGAAGCTCATGAGTTCATGTCAGAAACAATTCCTGTCCCCCTTACTAGGGAACCCACTGGATACTGAGCTACCATGGGCTATGTCTGAGCAGGGGTTGTAGGTTACATCCATGCATGGTCCTTGGTTGGATAAACAGTCTCATAGAAGACCCCTGTGCTCAGATATATTTGGACCTTGTGGGGCTCCCTGTCTCCTCTACAATACTTCCTTCATATGATTCCCTTTACTCTGCTGGAGGTTTGGTTATGGGTCTCAGCATCTGCTTTGATACACTGCTAGATAGAGTCTTTCAGGTGTCCTCTGTGGTCCATCCCCTTTGTCTTTCTAAATGAGTATTGATCATTTTACCCCTGGAACTCTTTCTTGCTTATCTTCTTTAGGTGTACATATTTCAGTATGTTTATCCTATCTTATAGGTCTATATAAGTGTGTGTCTTTCTTCTTTTGGGATACCTCACTCAGGATAATTTTTTCTAGATCCCACCATTTTCCTGCAAAATTCATGATTTCCTTGTTTTTAATTGCTGAGTAGTATTCCATTGTGTAAAAGTACCACAATTTCTGTATCCATTCCTCTGTTTATGGAGATCTGGGTTGTTTCCAGGTTCTGGCTATTACGAATAAAGCTGCTACAAACATGGTTGAGCAAATGTCCTTGTTGTGTACTTGAACATCTTTTGGATATATGCCTAGGAGTGGTATAGTTGGATCTTGAGGTAGCACTATTCCTAATTGTCTGAGAAAGTGCCAGATTGATTTCTATAGTGTTTACTTTCCCTCCAGCAATGGAGGAGGTTTCCATTTTCACCACAGACTCTCCAGCATGCATTGTCTCTTGAGTTTTTGATCTTAGCCATTCTGATGGGTGTAAGGTGGAATCTCAGTGTCGTTTTAATTTGCATCTCTCTGATGGCTAGGAATTTTAAACATATACTTATGTGTTTCTCTCCCATTCTATATTCTTCTACAGAAAATTCTCTGTTTAGCTCCGTACACAATTTTTTAATTGGGTTCCTTGAATTATTGCCTTTTAACTTCTTCAGTTCTTTATATATTCCAGATATCAGTCCTCTGTCAGATATTGGGTTGGTGAAGATCCTTTCCCAATCGGTAGGCTGTCGTTTTGTTCTAACAACAGTGTCTTTTGCTTTACAGAAGCTTTTTAGGTTCATGAGGTCCCATTTATTGATTGTTGCTCTTAAGACCTGTGCTGATCGTGTTCTCTTCAGGAAATTGTCTCCTGTGCCAATGAGTTCTAGGGTCTTCCCCACTTTTTCTTCTAACCAATTTGGAGTACCTGGTTTTATGTTGAGGTCTTTTATCCACTCAGACGTTAGTTTTGTGCAGGGTGATAAATATGGATCTATTTTCATTTTTCTGCATGTAGACATCCAATTGGACCAGCACCATTTGTTGAAGATGCTGTTTTTTTTCCATTGAATGGTTTTGGCTTCTTTGTCGAATATCGAGTATTCATAGGTGTGTGGGTTTATTTCTGGGTCTTCTATGTGGTTCCATTGATCCTCCTTTCTGTTTCTATGACAATACCATGCAGTTTTTATTACTGTTGCCCTGTAGTACAGCTTGAGATCAGGGATGGAGACACCTCCAGATGATCTGTTGTTGTACAGAATAGCTTTGGAAATTCTGTGTTTTTTTGTTTCTCCATATGAAGTTGAGAATTTTTCTTTCAAGGTCTGTAAAGAATTCTGTTGGTATTTTGATGCAAATTTCATTGAATCTGTAGATTGCTTTTGGCAGGATGACTACTTTCACTATGTTAATCCTAAAGATCCAAGAGCATCAGAGATCTTTCCATCTTCTGATGTCTTCTTTGATTTCTTTCTTCAGAGAGTTGAAGTTTTTTTCAAACAGGTCTTTCACTTGCTTAGTTAGAGTCACCCCAAGCTACTTTATATTATTAGTGGTTATTGTGAAGAGTGTTGTTTCCCTGATTTCATTCTCAGCCCTTTTGTCTTTGGTATACAAGGGGGCTTCTGATTTTTTTTAAAGTTAATTTTGTATCCAGTCCCTTTGCTGAAGTTGTTTATCAGCTGAAGGAATTCTCTGGTTGAGTTTTTGGGGTCACTCAAGTATACTATCTTATTATCTGTGAATAGTGATACTTTGACTTCTTCCTTTCTGATTTGTATTCCCTTGATCTCCCTTACTTGTCTTATTGCTCTGGCTAGGACTTCAAGTACTATGTGGAAGAGATATGCAGACAATGGGCAGGCTTGCTGTGTTCCTGATTTCAGTAGGATTGAGTTAAATTTCTCTCTGTTGAGTTTCATGTTGGCTATAGGCTTGCTGTATATTGCCTTTACTATGTTTAGGTATGTGCCTTGTATCCCTGATCTCTCCAAAACTTCAAACATGAATGGGTGTTGGATTTTGTCAAATGCTTTTTCGGCATCTAGGGAGATGACCATGTGGTTTTTCTCCTTCAGTTTGTTTATATGGTGGATTACATTGATGGATTTCCGTATATTGAACTACCCTTGCATGCCTGGGATGAAGCCTACTTGCTCATGGTGGATCATATCTTTTATGTGTTCTTGAATTTGGTTTGCAAGTATTTTATTGAGTATCTTTGCATCGACTTTTATAAGAGAGATAGGTCTGAAGTTCTCTTTTTTTGTTGGATCTTTGTGTGGATTAGGTATTAATGTGACTGTGGCTTCATAGAATGAGTTTGGTAATGTTCCTTTCTGTTTTTATTTTGTGTAATAATTTGGAGAAAATTGGAGTTAGCACTTCTTTTAGGTTTGGTAGAATTCTGCACTGAAACCAAGTAGCCCTGGGCTTTTTTTGAAGGAAAGCTGTTGATGGTTGCTTCAATTTCCTTGGGGGATGTAGGGCTGTTTAATATTTCTACGTGGTCTTGACTTAATTTTGGTAAATGGAATCTATCAAGAAAATTGTCCATTTCTTTTAGACTTTCGAACTTTGTGGCATATAGGATTTTGTAGTACAACCTAATGATTGTTTGGATTTCCTCATTGTCTGTAGTTAATGTTCTCTTTTTCTTTTCTGATTTTGCTGATTTGGATAGTTTCTTTCTGTCTTTTAGTTAGTTTGGCTAAGGGTTTGTCTATCTTCTTAATTTTCTCAAAGAACCAGCTCTTGGTTTCATTGATTCTTTGAATTGTTCTTTCTTTCTAATTGGTTAATTTCAGCCCCGATTTTGATTATTTCCAGCTGTCTGCTCCTCTCGGGTGTTTCTGCTTCTTTTTTTCCCCTAGGGCTTTCAGTTGTGCCATTAAGTTGTTTGTATGAGATTTTACAAATTTCTTCTTAAAAACACTTAGTGCTATGAGTTTTCCTCTAAGTACTGCTTTCATTTTGTCCCATAAATTTGGGTATGTTTTGGCTTCATTGAATTCTAGGAAGTCTTTAATTTCTTTCTTTATTTCATCCTTAACCTAGCTTTCATTGAGAATATGTTGTTAATTTTCCATGTGTGTGTAGGCTTTTTGCTATTCCCATTGTTGTTGAGGTCCAGCTTTAGTCCATGGTGGTCAGATAGTATACAAGGGATTATTTCAATCTTCTTGTATCTGTTGAGGCTTGCTTTGTGACCAACTATATGGTTTATTTTGGAGAAGGTTCCATGAGGTGCTGAAAAGAATGTATACTCTTTTCAGTTTGGGTGAAAGTCCTATAGACATCTATTAGGTCCATTTGAATTAGGACGTTTGTAAGTGCCTTTATTTCCCTGTTTAGCTTCTGTGTAGATGATCTGTCCATTGGTGATAGTGGGGTGTTGAATTCTCCCACTATTAAGGTGTTGGGGTCGATGTGTGATTTAAGGTTTAATAATGTTTCATTTATGAATGTAGGTGCTCTTGTATTTGAGGCATAGATGTTCAGAATTGTGATGTCCTCTTGGTGGATTTTTCCTTTGATGAGAATATAGTGCCCCTCTTCATCTTTTTTGATTAGTTTTGGTTGAAAGTCTATTTTATTAGATATTAGGATAGCCACTCCTGCTTGTTTTTGGGGTCCATTTGCTTGAAAAACAGTTTTCTAGCCTTTTACTCTGAGGTAATATTTATCTTTGTTGTATAGGTGTGTTTCTTTGATGTAGCAGAATGTTGGATCCTGTTTCCACACCCATTTTCTTAGTCTGTGTCTTTTTATTGGAGAGTTGAGTCCATTGATGTTGATAGAGAATAATGACCATTGAATGTTATTTCCTATTATTGTGGAGTTGGTGTTGTTACTGTGATTCATTGCTTTTTTTCCTTTTCTTTCTTTTTTTTTTTTTTGTTGGGAAATTATCTATAACCTATGTTTTCTTGGATATAGTTGTTTTTGTTGGATTGGAATTTTCCTTCTAGTATCTTCTTTTTTTTTTTTTTTTTTTTTATTTTTTCAATGCAGTTTATTCAGGAACATTGAACAATCCTCGGACCCCGGGGAAAGCCAGCCCACAGCTTAAATAGCCTCTGGGTAGCCAACCCAGGCATGCCACGGGGGCAATGCAGATAGGTCCACATACATGGACGCAAGCCAGATCCTCGGCCTTAGCCAAATGTGGAGTTGTTCCTGACAGAGAGCACTCACCATCGGGAAGGTGGAAGGCGGAAACCAGCTCCATCTTTAAGGCATAGCATTCTGCAGCTCTCTACAGTTCCCCCTTTTTGTTTTAGACGCATCAGGCAAGAGTAGAGGTCTGATCTCTGATATTAGAAATGATACGCTCAGGATGCGAGGCTAAGCACTGCACTCAGGGTCAGCCGCTTTGGACCCAGAGAAGAGCATGTCTGATTGCATGCGGGTTGATGCCCCAGGTCCCGCCTCTGAGAAAAAGGTATCGGACGGGTCCGATGCTCTTTGGGTGGATGACACCTAAATGAACATCTGGTATCTTCTTTAAGGCTGGTTTGCTGTTCAAATATTGCTTAAATTTGGTTTTGTCGTGGAAGATTTTGTTTTCTCCATCTATGTTGATTGAAAGCTTTGCAGGGTATAGTAGTCTAGGTTTACATTTCTGGTCCTTTAGAACCTGCATGATATCTGCCCAGGCCCTTCTGGATTTCATAGTTTCTGATGAGAAGTCCAGTGTGATTCTGATGGTTCTACGTTTTTATGTTACTTGGCCTTTTTCCCTTGCTGCTTTTCGTACCTTTTCTTTGTTCTGTAGATTCAGTGTTTTGACTATGATGTGGCATGAGGAGTTTCTTTTCTGGTCTAGTCTATTTGGTGTTCTGTAGGCCTCTTGTATGTTTGTGGATATCTGTTTCTTTAGGCTGGGAAAATTTTCTTCTATGATTTTCTTGAAAATATTTTCTGTACCTTGGAGCCTGGAATCCTCTTGTTCATCAATTCCTATTATTCTTAGATTTTGCCTTTTCATGGTGTCCTTGATTTCTTGGATGTTTCGTGTGTGGGATTTTTCTGATTTTACTTTTTCTTTGAGAGAAGTATAAATTTCTGCAAGTGTAGCTTCAGCACCCGAAATTCTCTCTTCCATCTCTTGTATTCTATTATTGATGCTTTCCTTTGTGGTTCCTTCTCTTTTTTCTAAGTTCTCCAGTTCCAGGGTTTTCTCAGTTTGTGTTTTCTTTATAGATTTTAATTCTGTTTCATGCCTTGTAACATTTCCTTCATCTGTTTGGATGTGGATTCCTGTGTCTCCAAGATGGTCTCTATTTTTTTGTTTGTTTCCTCTCTTAATGCCACTACTTCTGCCTTCATTTGTTTGGCTATATTTGCCTGTGTTTCTTTGAGAGGTTTGTTCACTTCGTTTTTGTTTGTTTGTTTGTTTGTTTTCTTTTGGGAGGCCGAATCTTTGAGAGATTTATTTGTTTCTTATTCAACTGCTTGAATCCATATGGCTATTTCTCTGCGAGATTTGTTGGTTTCCTCTTTATGTGCCTCAAATAACTGAATAATTATAGCTTTAAAATCATTTTCTTGTGTTTCTGATGAGTTGGAGTATCCATTAAATTTGGTGAAGCCATGATATCTTGATATATGTTGTTTGTATTCTTTCTCTGACCCCCGGCCATTTGTTTATCCATAGTGTTCACTGTTGGTTCATGGATTCTGCAGATCAGACTGGTCTTTCTCTGGTGTATGGAGAATTCTTCAGGAAAAGGAGGGAGGTCCAGTGGTTTAAGTGTGTGTGTTGGTGATTCAGCTATACCTGTAGGAGGAAAGTTTACTGGCACAGATGGGCAAATGTGGGGTAGCATGTGATTGAGTGTGTGCTTGTAGGTGTGTCTTAAGGGACAGGGTGTTGGACAATGAAGAGTCCTTCAGTGTGTGAGAGTGGTGCCTTGCAGTCACTGAAGGTGTTGCAGGCACTTAAGGGATTGCAAGCATTGTGGCTATTCAGCTGGTTATCTGCCACTGAGGGGCTGGATGGCCCATACAATCACTAGCTGGCCAACCCTGTGTAGTCAGTACTGCCAGTTGCAGACTTGGGATTTCAGAAGGATTGTATATTGCGGATCTGAGTCTCTGTGGCTGGCACTCTTTGGGCATGCGCTCTAGTTGGGTGGGGTTTCCGGTGGTGTGTGCACTCCTGTGGAGCCCGGTGGAGGGTGTTCAAGGGTCTGGAGCTGGGCAAGAGGGCACTAAGTGGGACGTGAGCTCCTCAAATGTGTGCTCTGAGGGGTGGTGTTCAGTGGGCTCTTACAGCTTTCTGCTGTCGCTGAGGGGCCTGAAGTCCTGTCTCTGCTGTCTTGGTCCCCAGGCACTGAGCTTTGCGGATTTGGGATCCAGGAAGGATTGTATTGCGGAAATGAGTCTCTGTGGTTGGCACTCTGTGGTTGGGTCTGTGCTCTGACATTGGCTGTGGGTGCTTTCCTGTGTGGCAGGTTTTCCGGAGGTTTGTGCACTCCTCCGGTGTGGTAGGTTTCCGGAGTTTTGTGTGTTCCAGTGTGACTGGGTTTCCAGAGTTGTGTGTGCTCTGGTGGGCCAGGATTTCCGGAAGGACGTGAGATCTGCTGTGTTTCTTGTGGTGGGATCATGTCCCGTGGGGTGGGAGTGGGGATGTTCCCCTGGTCTAGCACTCGGCAAGAGGGCCCTAGGTGGGGCCCAGGGTATGGGTTCCTCAGACGTGTGTCTGAGGGGTGGTGTTCAGCAGGCTATTACAGCTGTCTGCTGTGCTAAGGAGCCTGGAGCACTGTCTCTGCTGTCTTGGTTCCCAGGCTGTGAGCTTTGAGCGCAGCTACCTGGTGCTGCATGCATTTTTCCCTGCGTGGGAGGCCTGGACAAGGAAGCCCCACTTTGTTCCCAGAGAAGTCCGCGCCCGATCTAAAACTACAAGTACTCCATGCTTCTGTGGTGTCCCCTCTCCTTTAGAAAGCCCAAAAGTCCAAATTCTAGTTTCGATTGTCTCTCCACTCACCAATTTCAGAGAGTCATGTCCTCTGCCTCTCCAAAACAGTGTGCTCTGTTCGCTGCCATCTTGGAACCTCCATGACTTTCTTTATGAAGGCACTTAGTGCCAAAAACTTTCCCTTTATCACTGCTTTCATTGTATATATAAATTTTGGTATATTTTGCTTTAATTTTTATTGAATACTAGGTAGTCTTTAATTTCTTTCTTTATTTCTTCCCTGACCAAGCTTTTGTTGAGTAGAGAGTTGTTACATGTCCATGTGTGTAGGCTTATTGATTTATGTTGTTGTAGATGTCCAGGTTTAGTTCATGGTGGTCTGATTGGATACAAGGTATTATTTCTATTTTTTTGTATCTGTTGAAGCTTGCTTTGTTACCAACTATATGCTGTATTTTGGAGAAGGTTCTAGGAGGTGCTTAGAAGAAGATAAATTCTTTTGTGTTTGGGTGTAAAGTTCTGTAGATGTCTGGTAGGTCCATATGATTCATGACCACTCATTGTTTCTTTGTTTAGTTTCTGTTTTGTTGACCTGTCCTTTGATGGGAGTGGGGTGTTGATGTTTTCCACTATTAATGTGTTGGGCTCTATGTGTGGTTTACATTTTATTATGTTTCTTTTACAAATGTGGGTGCCCTTGTCTTCAAAGCATAGATGTACAGAATTGAGATATCTTCTGGGTGGAATTTTTCTTTGATGAGTATGAAATGAACTTTCCCATCTCTTTTGATTAATTTTGGTTGAAAGTCTATTTTATTAGATATTAGAATGGCTACTCCTCCTTGCTTCTTGGATCCACTTGCTTGGAAAACCATCTTCTAGCTGTTTACTCTCAGGTAATATCTACCTTTTGACTTAGGTGTGTTTCTTGCATGCAAGAGAATGTTGGATCTTGTTTATGCATTCATTCTGTAAGTTTGTGTCTTCTTGGTGTAGAATTGTTTCCATTGATGTTGAGAGAGATTAATGACCAGTGAGTATTAGATCCTTTTATTTTGATGTCGGCTGTGGAGGTCTGTGTGTGTCTTGGCTACTTTTAGTTTTGCTGTAGTGAGGTTGTTTATTTCCTGTGTTTTCCTGGATGTAGTTAGCTTTCTTGGATTGTATTTTTTGTTCTAGTATCTTCTGCAATGCTGGATTTGTGTGTAGGTACTGATTAAATTTGTTTTTGTCATTGAATATCTTGTTTTCTCCATCTATGATGATTGAGAGTTTTGTTGGGTATTGTAGTTTAGGTTGACATCTGCATTATCTTAGGGTGTGCACGGCAGCTTTACTGGTTCTTCTGGCTTTCAGAGTCTCTGTTGAGAAGTCAGGTGCTTTTCTGATGGGTTTTCTAATATATGTTGTTTGACCTTTTCCCCTTGCAGCTTTTAGTATTTTTATTGTTGTTCTGTATATATATATATATATATATGTTTTGTTTATTATGTGGTGAGAAGATTTTCTTTTCTGGTCTAATCTATCATGCTTCTTGTAGTCCTCTTGTATGCTTATAGGCCTCTCCTTTAAGTTGGGGAAATTTTCTTCTATGATTTTGTTGAAAATATTTTCTGGTCCCTGAAGACAGGAATTTTCCTTTTCCTCTATTCCCATTTTTCTTCGTTTTTGTCTTTTAATGTTGTCCTTGATTTCTTGGCTAGTTTGTGTCAGGAATTTTTTAGAGTTAACATTTTCTTTGACTGATCAATATCTTCCATTGTATCTTCAATACCTGATATTCTTTCTTTCATCTCTTGTAAATCTGTTGGGTATGTTTACCTCTGTATTTCTTGTTTTCTTCCCTAAGTTCTCCCTCTTCATGATTTCCTCAGTTTGTATTTTCTTTAATTTTTCCATGTCTATCTTCAGTTCTTGAACTATTTTG
This sequence comes from Meriones unguiculatus, assembly GCF_030254825.1. Lineage (NCBI taxonomy): Eukaryota > Metazoa > Chordata > Mammalia > Rodentia > Muridae > Meriones > Meriones unguiculatus. The sequence goes on from NC_083369.1 coordinate 123,142,944, forward strand.
TTGATTTCCTTCACCTGTCTGTTTATATTTTGCTGCTTTTCCTTCAATCCCTTCACCTGTTTGCTTGAACTTTCCTCTTTTTCTTTCATTTTTTTCAATGATTTAATTATTTTCTTTCTAAAGGCTGCAATCTGTTTGGATGTATCTTCCTGTATTTCTTTATGGATAGCCATAATCTCCCTACTTTATCTTTCTGTATTTCTTTATGGATTTTATTTGTTTTCTCTATTACCATCTTTGTAAGCAAAGATTTTAGATCATGTTCATGAATTTCACTTATTTTAGTATATCCAGGACTACTTGCCCCTGGATCATTGGGTTCTGGAGATGCCATATTATTTTGGCTTTTGTTGACTGTGCTTTTTCACTGTCTCTACCCATCTGGCTGTCTCAGGTGCTGACTGTTAGTTTCTAGTGCCTGCTGGAATCCTGGGGTAGAGAGAATCCCCTTGGTAGGAAGATGGTTGTTCGTGATGGTGATGGAACCCTTTTTAGTTTTTTAGTTATGATCACCAAATGACTGGTTCTTCTTCAGGAATTGCCATAACTCTCCTCAGGTGCATGGTTCTATGGGCTAACTGGGCTTGTTCAGAGCCCAGGAACTCTCCTCTCACCAGGCAAATTCTCAGAGACAGTTGCCCTTTCACTGGCTTTTTTGCTCTGAATTTAGTGAGCTGCTGCTCTTACACTGTGTTTGCTGAGTGCAGCCTTTTTGAAGAACTAGTGATCCCCAAGGTTTGGTCAGTTTAGCTAGGGAGACAGGCTGAATGTGAATCAGTGTCTGGTGGCTGATCCCATGCATCCCAGGTGCCTGTAGTTCTGAGGATGGAGCTTTGTGCCCCAGTACCCAAGTGATAATCAGTGGCAGGCGAGCACAGCACACATGCATATGGCTGGAGGCTAAAGCCCCTGAACCTGTGGGAACCCAAGAACTTTACTGTGAAATAGCTGGGTTCCCAGAAGTCAGACTTGATATTTCGCTCACCATGGGGTTTCCTCCAGTAAAGAAAAAAACATTTTCTGTTGTTTTGGGTCCTCAGTTTTTTTCTGGGATTGTGAGTAGCACAGGCAGGCATGTGGCTCTGGGCTGGTGACAGAGTTCCTGCTGGAGACAGGGACCTTTTCCAGAGGGTTGGCTGGGTGACCTGATACCAGTTGTACCTGATTGTTTCCTTCATCATGGGGTTTTCTCTCAATGGAAAAACCCAGTCTCTGGTGTTGGGGGACCCACAGTTCAGTCTGGGATAGCGATCAAAGCATGCAGTCCAGTGGCTCTGGGTTGGGAACCAAGTGCGTGCTAAGACCCAAGAACTCTTCTGGGGTTTACTTGTGTGTCCTGAGATTGGTCCTGATTTCTTCTGATACTGTGAGGTTTCATCTCACCTGGGGAACAAAATTGCTGGTGTTTTAAGGCCCACAGTTTGGTCTGTTGGTCACTGTGTTGTTCTGTTTGTCAGACACCATGTACTCTCTGTGCTGCACTGTAGATGTCTTTTATGTGATTAAATAGATTATTCTATGTTTTCCCTGTCTTTACAATTTAAGTTGAGGTTTCCACTCTCACTGTGATGCATTTGCTTACATGTGTGCTCTAGTTTGTTTCTCCATGGCTGTAATAAAGAATGAGCAAACATAAGCTGGAGTAGAAAATGGTTTCTTTTACCTCATGCTTCCCAGCCATTGTCTCAGGAAGCCACAGCAGGTCATCAAGACAGGACTCAAATCAGGAACTGAAGCAGAGACCATAGTGAAATTTTGCTACTGGCCTGCTTCCCCTGACTTGCTCTGCTAACTTCCTTATGTCAGCCAGGCTAACCTTCCAAAGTATAGTACTACCTAGAGTGCAGGGCAATTTTGTAGCAATTATTGATAATATAGCACAGAAATTCTCATAGGTTAATATTATGGGAGTAATTTTTGTATTTGCATTCCCTTTTACCATGTGTATCAAGGTTGTATTAAGTTGACTATTTGCAGTGAGTGTTGTTCTCTTGATGTGGTCAATATGGTTTCTTTGTTCTGTGTTTGTAATGTTTGATGTAACCTCACTTGTGGGGTCCCTTTTCCGCGTTAGGAATTTGACAGTCTTCATTCTGTGATTCTTATTAATATCAGGAACTGGAAGATGGCAGAGGATGGAGAAAAGTCACTGATTTGAGAATGTTTTTTTGGGTGGTGCATCTCAGAAGTGGATGAGCCTGTGTTCATGAAAGCATTGGTAAAGAAGTGCAGTCAACAGGAACCAGGGTAGCTGACAGAAGTTTAGTGACTGCGCTACTCTTTTGGGGTGGCATGGTCATTGTAAGCTATGAACAGCCTTGTTACTTCTGAGTAACCCAAATCAGCATACACATTGGTGTTTAAAGTGCTAGAGCAACCAAAGAAATTAAGAATTGAAAGCCAAGGAAACAGGCCTGTTCTTGTGTGTTGAGTAAGAGTTTCTTCCACATTGAAACAGAGTTTCCTTGTGGAGGATAAGGAAGACTCATGAGACTCAAAAATAGACACAACTCAGGGGTCTAGGAAGGCTGAACTACTGGAAATATCATTTGTAACAGCATGTAAAAGAATAGTAAAAATAGAAAATAATTTGAAAGACAGTGCCCTGGTGTTTGAAAAAAAGGTACTACCAGAAGCTTTCTGGTTGTTAAATGAAATCCCTGTGCCAGAGGCATGACATTTCCCCATGTGCTGTTAACCATTAAGAACACAGAGGTTTCACAAATCTTAAAGGTTATTTCCACTAGTGTTGACTACTTGACAGAACTAGATGACAAGATAGTATTGCTGAGACTGCACATTCTGTTTGCAGGACTTTGAAATATCACTGTAGCATGGAGGGTGGATTTTTTTTTCTTTGCTGCTTCACAGACCCAGAATATTCTTTTCATGCTCTTGGGGAGAAATTGAAGCCTAAAGTCCTAGTTCATTGTTGACTTTCTGTCTTAACTATCAAAATGTCAAGCAAGATCTATACACTGATAAAATGAAGGCACAGTTGTTAGGTGTATAACCCACAGCTTTACAATTTGATTTGAAGAACAGAAGGGAATTCATATCTTGTACTGTGATCTAGAACAAAATCCCCTGTGACTGAGGAGGTCAATAGTTCCAGTGGGAAGGGCACTAGTATTGTGTTTTGAATGGAAAGAATGGGCCTCTCCATTGCCCATCTAGAAATTTGTACTTTTCTCCATAAATTACTACAGCTGTGGTTGCTGCTGTAACTACTAGAGTTATCTCCGTACTAGGCATCTTCATTATTTTGGTGTGGTTTGCTGATAGAAAAAGTAACTTTATTTTTTATATTGCTGTTTTTTTTTAAATTAGACATTGTTTACTTTGTATCCCCCCTCTACTTCCCTCCCTCCTCCCCTCCCAACCCTTCCCTTCCTCCCCCTTCTCCACATACTCCTCTCCCCAAGTCCACTGGTAGGGGAGGGTTTCTTTTTCTTCCTTCTGATCCTAGTCTGTTAGGTCTCATCAGGAGTGGCTGCATTGTCTTCCTCTGTGTCCTGGTAAGGCTGCTCCCCCCTCAGGGGGAGGTGATCAAAGAGCAGGCCAGTCAGTTCATGTCAGAAGCAGTCCCTGTTCCCATTACTATGGAACCTACTTGGACACTGAACTGCCATGGGCTACATCTGTGCAGGGGTTCTAGGTTATCTCCATGCCTGGTACTTGGAGTATGAGTCTCAGGAAAGACCCCTGTGCTCAGATTTTTTAGTTCTGTTGCTCTTGTTGTGTAGCTTCTGTCCTCTCCAGATCTTTCTATTTCCCATTTCTTATAAGATTCCATGCACTCTGCCGGAAGGTTGGCCATAAGTCTCAGCATCTGCTTTGATAGTCTGCAGGGCAGAGCCTTTCAAAGGCCCTCTGTGGGAGGCTCCTAACTTGTTTCCTGTTTTCTTCTTCTTCTGATGTCCATCCTCTTTGCCTTTCAGAGTGGGAATTGAGAATTTTAGCCAGAGTCTTCCTTCTTGATTAGTTTCTTTAGGTGTACAGATTTTAGTAGGTTTATCCTATATTATATGTCTATATGAGTGAGTATATACCATGTGTGTCTTTCTGTTCCTGGGATAGCTCACTCATCATGATCCTTTCCAGATCCCACCATTTACCTGCAAATTTCATGATTTCCTTATTTTTCATTGCTGAGTAGTATTCTATTGTGTAGATGTACCACAATTTTTGTATCCATTCTTCAGTTGAGGGGCATTTGGGTTGTTTCCAGCTTCTGGCTATTACAAATAAAGCTGCTACAAACATGGTTGAGCAAATGTCCTTATGGTGTACTTGAGCCTCTTTTGGATATATACCTAGGAGTGGTATGGCTGGATCTTAAGGAAGCACTATTCCTAGTTGTCTGAGAAAGTGCCAGAATGATTTCCAGAGTGGTTCTACCAGTTTATTTTCCCAACAGCAGTGGAGGAGGATTCCCTTTTCTCCACAACCTCTCCAGCATCTGTTGTCACTTGAGGTTTTGATCTTGGCCATTCTGATGGGTGTAAGGTGAAATCTCAGGGAGGTTTTGATTTGCATTTCCCTGATGGCTAATGATGTTGAGCATTTCTTTAAGTGTTTCTCTGCCATTTGATATTCCTCTATCTAGAATTCTCTGTTTAGCTCTGTTCCCCATTTTTAAATTGGATTACTTGATTTGTTGCTTTTCAACTTCTTTAGTTCTTTATATATACTGGATATTATCTCTCTGTCAGATAGAGGGTTGGTGAAGATTCTTTCCCAATCTGTAGGCAGTCGTTTTGTTTTGAGGACGGTGTCCTTTGCTTTACAGAAGCTTTTCAATTTCATGAGGTCTCATTTATTGTTTCTTTTAGAACCTGTGCTGTTGGTGTTCTGTTTAGGAAGTTGTCTCCTGTTCCAATAAGTTCTAGGGTCTTCCCCACTTTTTCTTCTAACCGATTTAATGTGTCTGGTTTTATGTTGAGGTCTTTGATCCAATTGCACTTTAGTTTTGTGCAGGGTGATAAATATGGATCTATTTGCATTTTTCTACATGTAGACATCCAGTTAGACCAGCACCATTGGTTGAAGATGCTATCTTTTTTCCATTGTATGGTTTTGGCATCATTGTTCAAGGTCAGGTGTCCATAAGTGTGTGGGTTTATTTCTGGGTCTTCTATTCTGTTACATTGATCCACCAGTCTGTTTCTATGCCAGTACCATGCAGTTTTTATTACTGTTGCTCTATAGTACATCTTGAGATCAGGGATGGAGATACCTCCAGAAGATCTTATATTGTAGGGGATTGTTTTAGCTATTCTGGGATTCTGGTTATTCTATATGAAGTTGAGAATTTTTCTTTCAAGTTCTGTAAAGAAATGTGTTGGTAATTTGATGGAAATTTCATTGAATCTGTAGATTGCTTTTGGTAAGATGGCCATTTTTACTATGTTAATCTTGCCAAGCCATGAGCATGGGAGATCTTTCCACCTTCTGTTATCTTCTTCTAATTCTTCAGAGACTGGAAGTTCTTTTCATACAAGTCTTTGACTTGCTTGGTTAGGGTTACACCAAGGTACTTTAGGTCATGTGTGGCTATTGTGAATGGTGTTGTTTCCCTAATTTCTCTCTCAGTCCTTTTGTCTTTTGTATACAGGAGGGCTACTGATTTTTTTTTTTTACTTAATTTTGTATCTGGCCATTTTGCTGAAGGTGTTTTTTAGCTGCAGGGGTTCCTTGCTAGAATATTTGGGGTCACTCAGTGATACTATCATATCATCTACAAATAGTGATACTTTGACTTCTTCCTTTCCAATTTGTATCCCCTTGATCTCCTTCAATTGTCTTATTGCTCTAGCAAGGGTTTCCAGAACTATGTTGAAGAGATATGGAGAGAGTGGGCAGCCTTGCCTTGTCACTGACTTCAGTGGGGTTGCTTTAAGTTTCTCTCCATTTAGTTTGATATTGTCTATAGGCTTGCTGTATATTGCCTTTACTATGTTTAGATACGTGACTTGTATCCCTGATCTCTCCAAGACTTTAAACATGAAGGATGTTGGATTTTGTCAAATTCTTTTTCAGCATCTAAGGAGATTATCATGTGTTCTTTTTTCTTTCATTTTGAAAAGAGATGGGGAAGGTCATTTCATACTCATCAAAGGAAACTCCACCAAGAAGACACCACAATTCTGAACATATATACCCCAAATCCAAGAGCACCCACATTTGTAAAAGAAACATTAATAAAAGTGAAACCAGACATAGATCCTCACACATTAATAGTGGGATAGTTCAACACCCCACTCTCAACAAAGGACAGGTCAACAAACCAGAAGTTAAACAAAGAAACAATGACTCTAACAGAGGTCATGAATCAAATGGACCTAACAGATGTCTACAGAACCTTTCACCCAAACACAAAAGAATTTACCTTTTTCTCAGCACCTCATGGAACCTTCTCCAAAATAGACCATATAGTTGGTCACAAAACAAGTCTCAACAGATATAAAAAGATTGAAACAATCTCATGTATCCTATCTGACCACCATGGACTAAAACTGGATCTCAACGACAACAGAAATAACAAAAGCCTACACACACATGGCAATTAATCAACATGCTACTCAATGACAGTTGGGTCAGGGAATAAATAAAGAAAGAAATCAAAGTATTCCTATAATTCAATGAAAATGAAGGTACAACATACCCAAACTCATGGGACACAATGAAAGCAGTGCTAAAAGGAAAGTTCATAGCACTAAGCGCCTACAAGAAGAAATTCAAAATCTCTCATGCCAGCAACTTAATGGCTCAACTAAAAGCCCTAGAAAAAAAAAGAAGCAGACACACTAAAGAGAAGTAGACGGATGGAAATAATCAAACTCAGGGCTGAAATCAATCAATTAGAAAGAAATAAAACAACTTAAAGAAACAATGAAACCAAGAGCTGGTTCTTTGAGAAAATCAACAAGATAGACAAACCCTTAGCCAAACCAACTGAACGGCAGAGACACTATCCAAATCAACAAAATCAGAAATGAAAAGGGGGACATAACTACAGACACTGAGGAAATCCAAACAATCATTAGGACTTACTTCAAAGTCTATATGCCGCAAAATTTGAAAATCCAAATGAAATGGACAATTTTCTTGATCGATTCCACTTACCAAAGCTAAATCAGGACCAGGTAAATCAATTAAATAGTACTATATCCCTTAAGGAAATAGAAGTGGTCATCAAAAGTCTCCCATCCAAAAACAGCTCAGGACCAGGTGATTTCAGCTCAGAATTCTACCAGACTTTCAAAGAAGAGCTAACTCCAATTCTCTTCAAAATATTGCACAAAACAGAAACGAAAGGAATACTACCAAACTCATTCTATGAAGCCACAGTCACCTTGGTACCTGAACCTCACAAAGACCCAACAAAGAAAGAGAATTTCACCTTGGTACCTGAACCTCACAAAGACCCAACAAAGAAAGAGAATTTCAGGCCAAACTTCCTTATGAACATTGATGCAAAAATATTCAGCAAAATACTTGCAAACCGAATACAAGAATATATCAAACTTTCCAAACGACCAAGTAGGCTTCATCCCAGGCATGCAGGGGTGGTTCAATATATGGAAATCCATCAATGTGAAAAAGTAACTCTTTAAGGCTCAAGAAAAAAATGAGGTAGCAATGGAGGAAATAATTGATAGAATATTATAGTATGATTTTTTTCACAAGGTAAAATCTGATCATCTAAGTATGAAATTTTTGTAGTGATTACCTGATCAGAGACAGTGAAAACTACCGCAGAGGAGTCATGTAGTTACAGATACAGTAAATCTTTCAAACAAACCCAGGAAAACACAATCGGAAGAATTAAAAAACAAAACAAAACAAAAAACCTTTAAAGAAAGCAATGTCAAACAAGTAGTTGAAGGGTATGAATAAAACAGTTCAAGACCTGAAAATTGAACTAGAAGTAATAAAGGAAACACAAACTGGGAAAATTCTGGAGACTTGAAAACCTAGGAAACCTAACAGACATAAGCGTCATGAACAGAATAAAAGAGATAGAAGTGAGACTCTCAGGCTTTGAAGATATGACAGAAGAAATACATATATTGGTCAAAGGAAATGCAAAATCTAAAGAATTCCTGACATAAGACATCCAGGAAATTTGGGACAGTATGTAAAGATTAAACCTAAGAAAGATAAGAATAGAATAAGGAAAACAATCCCATATCAAAGGACCAAAAATATTTTAACAAAATAATTGAAGAAAAGTTTCTGAACCTAAAGAAATACATGCCTATAAAGGTACAAGAAGCATACAGAATAATAAAAAGATTTGACCAGAAGAGAAAGTCCCAGCTCCACATTACAATCAAAACAATAAACTTACAGAAGAAAGAATATTAACATTTGCAAAGGACAGAGGCCAAATGACATTTAAAGGCAGACATATTAGAATTGTAACTTACCTCTCAAGGGAGACTCTAAAAGCCAGAAGGGCCTAAATAGATGATATTCAGACACTAAGTGACCACACACAAAGAAGCCAGTCCCAGCAAAACTGTGAATCATGATGAAAAAAGATGTTTTGTGACAAAATCAAATTTAGAAAATATCATCCACACCCAAATCAGAAGGTATCTGAAAAGTCTCCAACCCAGGAGGTTAACTATACCCACAAAACCACAGGCAATAAATAACATCAGACCTGCAATACCAAAAGAAGTGAAGTACACACACACACACACACACACACACACACCTACCACCACCACCACCACCAAAACATCATTAGTGAACTCAGTTGTCTAATATAAAGACACAGGCTAATAGAATGGATGCCAAAATAGGATCCACACTTTCATTACATACAAGAAACACACCTTAATATTAAAGATAAGTCATTCCGAAGAGTAAACAGCAGAAAAAAAAAGATTTTCCAAGCAAAATGGGCCTAAGAAAAAAGCTGGTATAGCAAAAAAATAAATTAATAATAATAACAACAATAGGAATAATAGTAATAATAAAAGTAATAATACTAAGACTTCAATGTTAACAGAGAAGGAGCACAACTTTATACTCAACAAAGGAAAAAGTCAACAATATGCTTTTTATCTATCTGTCTATTTTATTTATTTATTTATTTATTTATTAATTAACTTATTTGGGTTCACAGCATTTTTTAAAACTCCTTTAATTAACTAATTAATTAATTAACCAATAGTTCCCTCCCTTCTCTTCTTCCTGTCCCATATTCCTCAGATAAGAGGAGCCCCCCCCCCACCAACCCCAGCTCATTAAGTCACATCTGACCTGAGAGCTTCCTCTTCCTCTATGGCCTAGATAGGCAGCCCTGCCAAAAGAGAGTGATCAGAAAACAGGCAACAGAGTCCATGTCAGAGACAGCCCCCCCCTTCTTACTGGGGAACCTACATGAAGCCTGAACTGCCCATTATCTACATTGGTGTAAGGGGGGCTAGTTTCAGTCTATGCATGGTTCTTGGTTGGCACTTCAGTCTCTGCAAGCCCCTAGTTGGCTTTGTTTGATTTTTTGTATATAAGAGGACTACTGATTTTTTTTAGTTAATTTTGTATCCAGCCACGTTGTTGAAGGTGTTTATAATCTGTAGGAGTTCCCTGGTAGAATTTTTAGGGTCACTCCAGTGTACTATCATATTATCTGCAAATAGTGATAGTTTGATTTCTTCTTTTCAGAGTTGTATCCCAAAGCAGATGCTGAGAATCATAGCCAAAGTTTGAGCAGAGTGCAGGGAATCTTATGAAAGAAGGGGCAGATAGAAAGACCTAGCAGGGTCAGGAGCTCCACAAGGACATCAACAGAAGCAAAAAATCTGGGCACAGGGATGGTTTCTGAGACCGATTCTCCAACCTAAGACCACGCATAGAGATAACCTAGAATCCCTGCACAGATGTAGCCCATGGCATCTCAGTGTCCAAGTGGGTTCCCTAGTAAGAAGAACAGGGATTGTCACTGACATGAACTCAATGGCTAGCTCTTTGATCATCTCCCCCTGAGGGAGGAGCAGTCTTGCCAGGCCACAGAGGAAGACAATGCAGCTAGTCCTGATGAGACCTGATAAGCTAGGTTGAGAGTCAAGGAGAGGAGGTCTTTCCCTCTCAGTTGACTTGGGAAGGGGCATGGGAGGAGATGAGGGAGGGAGGGAAGGTTGGGTTGGGAGAGAATGAGGGAGGAGGTTTCAGCTGGGATACAAAGTGAATAAACTGTAATTAATAAAAAACATTAATTAATTAAAAGATAAAACATGGCAAAAAAAAACAAACAAAAAGAAATGCTCAACATTCTTAGTCACTTGGGAAATGCAAATCAAAACTACCCTGAGATTTCACCTCATACCCATCAGAAAGGCTAAGATCAAATCTCAAGGGATGATGCATGCTTGAGAGGATGTGGAGAAAGGTGAACCTTCCTCCATTGTTGGTGGTAATGTAGCCTTTTACAACAACTTTGGAAATCAATCTGGCCCTGCTTCAGAAAATTAGGAATAGTACTACCTCAAGATTCAGCTCTACCACTCCTAGGCATAGACCCAAAAGATGCCCCACCATTCAATAAGGACATTTGCTCAACCATGTTTATAGCAGATCTATTCGTAATAGCCAGAATCTGGAAACAACCTAGAAGTCCCTCAACTGAGGAATGCATACAGAAACTGTGGTGCATTTACACAATGAAATTCTACTCAGCAATTAGAAACAAGGAAATCATGCAGGCAAATGTTTTGAACTAGAAAAGATCATCCTGAGTGAGATAACCCAGAAGCAGAAAGATACAAATGATATATACTCACTTATAAGTGGATAATTAGCCATAAAATATAGTATAAACATAGTAAAATCTATAGCCCAAAAGAAGCTAAACAACAAGGAGGGACCTAGGGAAGATGTTTAATCCTCACTTAGAAGAGCAAACAGGATAGACTTTGGAAGTCAGAGAACACAAGGAACAGGACAGGAGCCTACCACAGAGGACCTCTGAAAGACTCTACCTACCAGGGTATCGAAGGAGATACTGAGATTCATAGCCAAACTTTGGGCAGAGCAACAAAATCCTTATGGAAGAAGAGGGCACCAGAAAGATCTGGAGGGGACAGGAACTTCACAAGGAGAACAATAGAGTCAAAATACATGGGCCCAGGGGCCTCTGCAGAGACCAATGCTCCAATTAAGGCCATGCCTGGAGAGGACCTAGATACCCTGTTCAAAGGAAGCCCATTGGCTGCTGAATTTCCATGTGGGTTCCCTAGTAAGGGGTACAGCGGCTATCTCTGAGTTGAACTCAGTGGAAGGTTTTCTGATCAGCTACGCCCCTGTAGAGTGCAGTCTTGCCAGGTCACTGAGGAAGATGATGCATCCAGCCTTGATAATACCTGAAAAGGTAATGGTCAAATAAAAGGGGAGGAGGTCCTCCTCTATTAGGGAACTAGGGAGAGGACACAGAGGGAGAAGAGGGTGGTTGGGTGGGACTGGGAGGAGACAATGGAGGGCGCTGCAGTGGGGTTACAAAGTGAATAAATTGTAATAAATAAGTATATAAATAATTAAAAAGAAAATGAAAAATAAATAAAATAAATATGAAGCATTTCTTCTCACAATTTATTCATTATATGCCCCAATTGAAGCCCCTTTCCTCATCTCCTCCTAGTCTTACACTCCATCTTCCTCCCTATACTCTTCCCCTAGTCCACTGAAAGAGGGAGTTCTCCTCCTCTGCCCTCTGCCAATAACTTATCAAGTCTCATCTGGATGCCTGGGAACTTTTCCTCTGTGAAATGGCAAGACAGCATTACCAGGAACAATTGAGCAAAGAGCAGGCAATCAAACCCATGACAGAGGCAGCAACTGCTCCCCTTACTCGGGTACCCACATGGAGACTGATATGCCAATCAGGAGATACCATATTACACCTATCAGAATGGCTAAGAACAAAAACTGAAGTGACAACACGTGCTGGAGAGGATGTGGAGAAAGGGGAGCCCTCCTCCATTGCTAGTGGGAATGCAAACTTGTACAATCACTTTGGAAATCAATCTTGAGCTTTCTCAGATAATTAGGAATAGCACTACCTCAAGGTCTAGCTCTACCATTCCTGGGTATATACCCAAAAGATGCCCCACCATTCAACAAGGACATTTCCTCAATTCTGTTCTTAGCAGCTCTATTCTTAATATCTAGGATATGAAAACAACCTAGATGCCCCTCAACAGAGGAATGAATGCAGAAATTGTGGCATATTTACACAATGTAATACTATGCAGCAATTAAAAATAAGGAAATCATGAAATTTGCAGGCAAATAGATGGAACTAGAAAAGATCATCCTGAGTGAAGTAAGCCAGAAACAGAAAGACAAGCATGGTATACACTCACTTATAGCCATATAATATAGGATAGCCATACTAAAATCTACAGACCTAAAGAGCTAAACACTAAGGAGGACCCTAGGGAGTAAGCTTAAATCTCATTCAGAATGGCATACAGGATAGACAGCAGAAGTGGTGGAAGAGAAGAAACAGGATGGGAGCCTTCTTTAGAGGTTCCTCTTTTTTTTTCCATAATTTTATTTTTCTCATTAGTTACATTTTGTTAATTCTGTATCCCAGCTGTATCCCTCATTCCCTCCCCAATCCCACCCTCCCTCCCTCATCTCCTCCCTGCCCCTTTCCAAGTCCACTAATAGGGGAGGACCTCCTCCCCTTTCATATGACTCGCTTTTGTCAAGTATTTTCCGGACTGGCTGCAAAGTCCTCCTCTGTGGCCTAACAGTACTGCTCCTCCCTTGGGAGGTGGGGAGGTCAAAGAGCCAGTCATTGAGTTCATGTTAGAAATAGTCCTTGTTCCCCTTACTATGGGAAATAGAGGTTCCTCTTAAAGGCTGCACCAAATACGTGATTGAAGCAGATGCTGAGACTCACAGCCAAACTTTGGGCAGAACTCAGGGAGTCTCATGGAAGATGAGGAGGAGGATAGGACATGGAGGGCACAGGAGCCCCAGAAGGAGAGCAACAAAGCTAAAAATTTCTGAGCCCAGGGGTTTCTGCAGAGACTGAGACACCAACCATGTACCATGTACAGAAAGAACCTAGACCCCCTGCTCAGATGTGTGTGTGTGTTTTTTTTTTTTTTCTATCAGTTTCTTTATATGGTGAATTACATTGATGGATTTCCCTAAACTGAACCACCCCTGCATGCCTGGGATATAGCCTACTTTGTTATGGTGATGATGTCTTTGATGTGTTCTTTGATTTATTTTAGTTTATTCAGTATTTTTGTGCCAGTGTTCATGAGGGAAATTGGTCTTAATTTCTTTCTTATTTAGGTCTTCGTGTAGTTTAGGTATCAAGGTGACTGTTGGACTTTCTCTGGAGCTTCTGCTACCTTAAGGTCCTTTTATCCTTCCTCTCTCTTTTCTCCAAGACTCCCTTATGATTGGCTCAAATGATTGGCTGTGATTCTCAGCATTTGATTGGATGCCTCTCAGAGGACAACTCTATGATGCTCCTGTCTCATTCCCACTCTTGAGCAACTTCCACTGTCTATTTTATTTCACCTTCGGAGTGAGATTTAAGCATCTGGCCTTGCGTCTTTCTTGTTACTTATCTTCTTTCTGTCTGTGAACTGCATAGTACGTCTATCCTGTGGTATATAGCTAAAATGCACGTTTAATTGATTACATACCATGAGTGTCTTTCTAGGTCTGGATTACCTCACTCAGGATTATCTTTTCTAGTTCCATCCATTTGTCTTCAAATTTCATGGTTTCCTTGCTTTTAGTAACTAATTAATATGCAGTTGTGTATATGTACCAGAGTTTCTTTATCCATTCTTCAGGTTAGGGATATCTAGGTTGTTTCCAGATTCTGGCTATTAGGAATACGGCTGCTATGAAGGTAGTTGAAAAAATGTCCATCTGGTATGATAGAGCATCTTTTTGGGAATATGCCCCGAATTGGTATAGCTGGGACTAGAGGTCATAATGCTATTCCCAAATTTCTGGAAAGTAGCAGATTAAACTCCAATGTGGTTGTACAAATTTGCCCTGCTACCGTCAATGGTGAGTATTCCCTTTTCTCCAAATCCTCACCAGCACTTGAGTTTTTGATGCTAGCCATTATGACAGGTTGTAAGATTGAATCTCACAGTCATTTTGATTTGTGTTTCCCTTATGACTTAGGACGTTGAACATTTCTTTGTGTGTTTCTTAGCCATTTGTAATTTATCTGTTTAGAATTTTGTTTAGCTGTGCACTCCATTTTTAACTGGATACCTTGATTTGTTGGTGTTTACTTTCTTGAGATCTTTATATATTTTGAATTTTAACCCTTTGTAGGACATAAGATTTGTAAAGATCTTTTCCCAAACTGTAGACTGTTTTCTTTTATTAATGGAGTACTTTGCGTTGCAAAGGTTTTTAGTTTGATGAATTCCCATTTATTAATTTGTGATCTCAGAGGCTGAGGTGTTGGTGTTCTGTTCAGAAAGTTGTCCCCTGTGCTAATGAGATCAAGGCTTTTTCTTACTTTCTCTTCTAGTAGATTTAGTGTATCTGTTTGTATATGTGGAAGTTTTGGAGGGTGGAAGGTCCTGGAGGGGTCAGGAACCCCACAAGGAGATCAAGAGATATGACTAACCCAGTCCCATTGAGGCTTTCAGAGACTGGGATATCAACAAAGGAGCATGCATGGTCTGGATCTAGGTCCCCTGAACACATGTAGTTGACTCGCAGGTTGGTCTTCATATAGGGTGGGGATGTTTCTAATATGGACTCTATTGCCTGATTTTGGATCACTTCCTCTGGCAGTGCTACCTTGCCTTGCCTTAAGGTATGAAAATGTGGTCAGTCCTGATGTGACTTGATGTTCTGGGAAAGTTTAATATGGTGGGAGAAGGGCTCCCCTTTTCTGGGAGGGAAAGGGAGAGGAAAAGGGGTAGGAGAGGAAGTGGGAGGACTGGGAGGAGGTAGGGATGAGGTACCTGGGGATGTAAACTTAATAAACTAATATAGAAAAAAAAGGGAAAATCTCAGAAGATGGAAAGACCCCCCCCCTGTGTTCATGGATTCATAGGGTTAATATTGTGAAAAATGGACATTCTTCTAAAAGCAATATTCAACAGAGTCCAATCAAAATTCCATTAAAATTCTTCATAAAAATTGGAAAAATATCTTAATTTTCATGAAAAATAAAATGTATGTATTTCTATTTCATATGAAAATTATATGTAATAAAAAAGACCTGGGGGGGGCAAAGCAACATTAAACAATTTAAACAATTTAAACAATTTAAACAAAACAACTGCTAACAGTATCAGCACCATAGACTTTAAGTTATACTACAGTGTTATAATTAAAGAAAACTGCATAGAACTGTCAGAAAAACAGACACATTGATTAATGAAACAGAATGGAAGATGCAGATATAAGACTACCAGATATAGCCAACAAACTTTTACAAAGAGGTTAGCAACACATATTAAAAAAAATAAACCACAGCAGAGTCAACAAGTGGTGCTAACAAACCCGGATAGTCATGTGTGTAAAAAATTACTGGATCCTTATCTCTTACTCTTCATGAAATTCAACTCCCAATGTATCAGTGACCTCTACAAAAGGCCCAATAGTTTGACTCTTGCAGAGAAAAATTGTGGAATATACTTGAACTCATTTTGTAGGAAAGATCTGACTAGAACAGACATTAATAAATGATAGCTCATTAAACTAAAAACTTTCTGTGTAGCAAAGGACACCATCATTTGGGTAAAGAGGCAGCCTAAAGAATGAGAAAAAGCTTTTACCAGTAGCACATCTGACAGAGGCTTAGCATCTAGAATATTAATATACAAAGCTTCACCACCACCACCACCACCACCACCACTACCACAGCAACAGCAAAGGAAACACCTAGAAAACAAGTAACCCAACTGAAAAATGGAGCATGGAACTAGAACAGAGATTTCTCAAGAGATAAAATGCAAGTGGCTGGGTAACATTTAAAAAGTGTTCGATATATGTACCCATTGGGAAAATACATTTCACCCATGTTAGAATGGGCAAGATAAAAATAAGTAACAACAAATACTGTTGTAGATATGTGTGAATATGAGGAAAGGGGAATGCTTATTCACCTCAAGTGGGAGGACAAATTGCTACAGTTACTATGGAAATCAATGTGGAGGTTTTTCAAAATACAAGAAATAGATCTGCCACATGAGCCAGCTATACCATTCTTGGCATTATACCCAATGGACTACTTAACCTGCTCTCCAAGCAACTGCTCAGCCATATTCATTACTGTTTTTTTTTTTTTTTTCCACAATAGGCATGAAATGGAATAAGTTTTATTTGCCCATCAACTGATGAATGGATAATGAAAATACAGTATATTTATAGAGTGGAATATTATTAATATGAAAAGAAAAATTAAGTTATGAAGTGTTCAGGTAGATGGACTAAACTAGAAACAATAGGAGTGAAATAACCCAGACCCTGAAAAAATAAAACAAACACAACATGTTTTCTTTCATTTGTGGATGATAACTTTCATCTTCAGATATATGTCTCATTTGGACTACACATAGAGTACAAGGGATTAATGTGGGCTAAAAAGGGAGAGGGGCTTTCATGATGTGGGAGCCAGAATGTAGTAGTATAAATGTTTAAAGTGAAATAATTTAGTAGAAAGAAATTGGGGTGGCCTGTGGGAGGGCAGGGTAAAAGTGGGCATACAGTGAGTGGCAAATAACTCTAAAGACTCTCAGAAATAGAAATACAGAAACCCATTACTGTAGAAACTTATAGGCTATTGCTAATGATATTGGTTACCCTCCAGAACTTGGCATTAACATTCTACCCCTGGAGATAATACACAGATGAGTGACAGAGAGACCCACATCTGTTCAAGGTACTGAGAATAAGAGATTGTGGAATTCTCAGCCCAAATGGGGTTTCTAAATTACAGGTCCTTTCCCCAAGGATCAGGGATCCTTACAGAAGAGGAAACAAAAGAAGTGTAAGAGTCAGAGAAGGTGGATGGCTACAAAGAAACTGTGTATTTTAGACACAGCAATGCAGTTGCACATATGAACTTATGACTGGTAGGACAGCTTGTATAAGACC
Source organism: Meriones unguiculatus (assembly GCF_030254825.1). Taxonomy (NCBI): domain Eukaryota; kingdom Metazoa; phylum Chordata; class Mammalia; order Rodentia; family Muridae; genus Meriones; species Meriones unguiculatus. Next base: position 123,160,062 of record NC_083369.1, read on the forward strand.
TGTGTGAGCTCAGTCCAGACCAAACCCCAGCAGGAATAGAGCAGGTGAGCACGATGTCTCAGTGACACCCAAGGAGCTATTGGCAGCTGATAGCTACTGAAAGAGAGAAAATGAGTTTCTTTGAAGAGTGTGGACCCCAGTAAGTTGACCACACTCTAGTGTAAAGCCAGATATTCAAGAATATAAGGCAACACAAGTTGTATTTAATATGTTTAAAATATATATAGGACACAGAGTTGGATAAATTAAAAGAGAGAATGGATATGGGAGTATCTGCGGGAGGGGATGGCTATGATCAAAGTACATTGTAATTAAACCATTAAAAACTATTTTAAATTATTTATTTTTAATGTTTATGCCTATGTCAGAAGTTTACCACATGTACATATGGATGTCAAAAGACAACTTTTCAGAGTCTGTTGTATCCTACAACCATGGGTTCTAGAAATTTAACTCTGGTCATTAGGCTTGTTGGCAAGCACTTTTACCTGATGAGCTATCTTACTGCCCCCCCCAATTTTATCTATCTATCTATCTATCTATCTATCTATCTATCTATCTATCTATCTATCTATCTATGGGCTGAAGGGATGGATCATTGACAAGGAGCACTTGTTACTCTTTCATAGGACTGGGGTTCGATTCCCAGCACCCACGTTGTGGCTCACAAACATTTGTAAGTCTTGTTACAGGAGGTCTGATGCCTTCTTCTGGCTTCACAGGCACCAAGAATGCATACAGTGCACCTGCACACATCTATGCAAAACAATCATACATACAAAGTATTAAAACAAATAAACCCAAAAGAGAAAAGTAAAAAGATAAGGACAGGCACGAGGCACTTGCAACGTGGACTTATCAAACCAAAACAGATTTTTTCCAAATTAATTATTTTTATTTTTTCTTCACAATTTATTCATTATATATCCTGAATGAATTCCTCTCCCTCAACTCTCCCCATTTCCACCCTCCCTCCTTCTTCACCCCTTATCCCTTTCTCCTAGCCCATTGAAAGGGGGAGTTCTCTACCATTGCCATCTGCCCATAAAATATTTATTAAATTAGAATATTTAACAAAGAGATTCATTTTAGTAGATGTATACTCCATCCAAATAGAGTAGAGAAAATTTAAAGGATGAAATAATAATAGTTTCAGAAAAAAATCACAGAACTTAGGAATTATTGCTCAGATTAAAAGAGTCACTTTTATGCCTACCAAAGTGTATGAGTAGACACACAGCAAAGGCACACCATGTTGAAATTTAGAGCGCAAGAAAACAAGAGAAGATTATGACTAATGATAGAAGTTGAGTAGATAGGCAGATGGTAATAACTGTACAATGATGTAAACCACTGGTACACCAAACCCATCAATTTCTCCCTTATCTACTATAAAAGAATATCAAGTATTCAAAAAAATTTCCTGCTTTCACTGTGTCATCTTCATTCAGTCCATTGTCCTCATTCTCAAAGAATATAATAGTCTGTAAAGGAAATCTCCATCTTCATTGTGGCACCTTGTAATTCATTCACCAAACAGAACCTACAACCAACTTGGTAAATTATAAATCAGAATAATTTTCTCCTTTTTTTAATCTCCTAAGAGATCTAATATTGCATATAGAATTAAATACAAATTATTTTCAGTAGCCTTCTGGTCTCTTCATAATGTGGTCTATGATTGGTTATCTTTTGACTTCATTATCTCTCATTTTAATCACACTAATATTTATGTATGTGTCCAACACATTTAGGTAAACAACTTAGCTAAAATAGCCATGCAATTCTCTAGAACATTTTATTCCTATCAGGTATTAGCAGATAGAATTATGTTTTCAAATCCAATTTTCTGTACTTATAAGATCTGTCTGCCAAATGGCATACAAATACTGGTAGAACAAAAATGAATTTATCTTTCTCAGTTTTCATTGTCTTACTATCTAGAATAGAGGTTTACATGTCATGTTGCTAAAAACATTGAACTAACTTACTAATGGTGTCTTAGTCAGTGTTCTATTTCTATGAAGAGACACCACAACCATGACAACTCTTGTAAAGAAAAGCATTTAATTGTGGCTTGCTTACAGTTTCAGAGGTTTAATCCATTTATCAGCATGGTGGGAAGTATGGTGGCATCCAGGCAGACATGGCGTTGGAGAAGCTGAAAGTTCTACATCCAGATGCGAAAGCAGAAGGAAGAGCAAGGCACTGGGCCTGGCTTGAACATTTGAAAACCCAAAGCCCATCCCCAGTAACACACTTTCTTCAACTAAGGCCACACCGACTCCAACAAGGGTACACCTTCTAATTGTTTTCAAGTAATGCCACTCTTTAATGAGCAGACAATCAAATATTTGAACCTATGGGGGCAATTCTTAATCCAACCCCCAAAACTGGTTATTTGCTGAGAATTTAGATACAAAAGAACACAGTAAATAAAGAGTTGTGGGACACACCTGGTGACATATTGACCTATATTTGGATATTCAAAGGGTATCTCCTTAATGGTTAATGAAGAGACTCATAATTGGTCAATATGCTAAGTATAATTGACTGGTGATAGCTCCACCCTGGATGTGACATCTATATCAGCCTCTCCATGATTCAAAGAACAGTGCAGAAATGAGGAAAGGAAGATCTGGAGTATGGGGAGAGTACTATGAGACTTTTTCCTGAACATGACATATGTATCATATTCACCCGGTTATTTGAATGAGAACTTCACAAGACAGGATGTACACATTTCTTCACAGATAATGTAGAGGTTCATGAGGCCCTATTCTTAGAGGCTAGCGCCAGTTAATGGTTGCAGAGGGTGTAATTTTCTTCAGTGCTGTAGCACTAGTAAGTTCCCCAATAAGGAACACCTAGTCCATTCTCTTGCAAGCAACCTTAAGTAAATTCAGTGGGTCTTAAAAATACAACATTATTTTATATTAAATACAATTATCCCAAAATACTTTCTTATATATGCTAAAATAAAATTGTAAATAAAGTAATTTAAAATTTTAAAAAAGTGAATCATATAGCAATGAGGCTGACTTTGTTGTTGTTTTTTTTAGTTTTGAAGTATCTGATTTTATTCATGTCAGATTCTGTCATTTATTCCAGAAAATGTCAGAGATTCTTATCACAAAATTATTCTCTGTAGAAATTAAAGTAATTTTCAGATGAGTAAAAAAAAAAATACAAAAGTCATGAAAATAGGAGGAGGACTGTTTGGAAGAAGAGAGCTTTCAAAGGGAGTGGGATGAGGAATAGAGAGGGCAATTGGAGTGAAAATAACCAAATTTCACTATGTGAGAAGCTGTCAAAAATTAAATACTTTATAAAGACAAACCACAGTCAAGAATATGATAAGTAGACTCATTATTATTGTGCTCCAAAAAAAGAAAGCAGTTTTGAACTGTTACAATGTCCTCTGTCTTATTAGTTTCCATAACAGAAGACTAACAAAAGGTAGAGAACATAAAAATTGAGTGAGGAAAAGTACACAATAAAGTGGAATGTATGTAAATAAAGATACAGGGTTGATAGTCAGGCCAGGTTTCTTACTATATTTAAGACTAATAAACCTTGGATTGTCCTATAAATAAAACACACAAGCTTTTTTTTTGGATTTCCAAGAATATATAATTATATTGGCAATAGGAGAGTGCCTTTTCTTATGGGACACAAAACAGAACTTATTTAGAAAACAGTAATTCTTTTGGTGTCTGGAAATGGCATAATAAAATATCAGAGACTGGGTAGTTTAAATGACAGAAAAAAAATCCTCACATGTTTTAGCTATTGAAAATCTGAGATCCTTGCTCAGTTTCTTTAGGTGTACAGATTTTAGTACGTTTATCCTATATGTCTAATATCCACTTATGAGTGAGTATATACCATGTGTGTCTTTCTGCTTCTGGGATACCTTACTCAGGATGATCTTTTCTAGATCCCACCATTTGCCTGCAAATTTCATGATTTCCTTGTTTTCAATTGCTGAGTAGTATTCCATTGTGTAAAAGTACCACAATTTCTGTATTCACTCTTCAGTTGAGGGTCATCTGGGTTGTTTCCAGATTTTGGCTATCAAAATAAAGCTGCTATGAACATGGTTGAGCAAATGTCCTTGTTGTGTACTTGAGCATGGAGGACCCAGTGTAAGATGATCAATCCTCACTCAGAAAGGCAAATGTGATGGACATCAGAAGAGGGAAAAAACAAGAAACAGAACAGAAGCCTACCACAGAGAACTTCTGAAAGACTCTACCCAGCAAGGTATCAAAGCAGATGCTGAGACTCATAGCCAAACTTTGGGCAGAGTGCAGGGAATCTTATGAAAGAAGTGGGAGATAGAAAGACCTGGAGAGGACAGTAGTGCCACAAGTAGAGCAACAGATCCAAGAAATCTGGACCCAGGGGTCTTTTCTGAGATTGATATTCCAACCAAGGACCATGTATGGAGTTAACCTAGAATCCCTGCACAGATGTAGCCCATGGCAGCTCAGTATCCAAGTGGGTTCTGTAGGAAAGGAAACAGGGGCTGTCTCTGACATGAATTTAATGGTTCTTTGATCACCGCCTCCCCCCCCCCCCGAGAGGGAAGCAGCTTTACCAGGCTATAGAAGAAGACAATGCAAGCAGTCCTGATGAGACATGATAGGCTAGAGTCACATGGAAGGGGAGGAGGATCTCCCCTATCCTCGGACTCGAAGAGGGGCATGAAAGGAGATAAGGGAGGGAGGATGGGATCGGTAGCGAATAAGGGAGTAGATTACAGCCGGGATACAAAGTGAATAAACTATAATTAATACAAAAAATAAAAATTTAATTAAAAAAAGAAAGTCCAAGATTCTTAACATGGTTGGCTTATTGATTTGTAGGGGGTCATCTCTTCTATGTCCCACCACTTAGGGAGAGAGAAAACAAGTAGAGTAGGAAAGGAGAGTAAGAATGCCCTAGAGTATATATGAGCAGAAATCCATAATGCCTCAGACTTGTGGCCTCTTTTAAACCTCCCTTTCAAAATAATGTCACACATGAGGGTTTAAGTTTTCAATGTAGTAATTTAAGGGACACAATTAATGAGAAGGTAACAAGAGTACAAAATCATAGTCTCTCATGAATTTATTTGGTAAGCCCTTGCACTTCCTTCTTCATTTCCCTACTTTTCAAAATTAATACGGGATCAGTATAAAGATTGACCTGTTGTAGGACCTAGAGAAATGACTTGGTGGGTACAACACTTGCCTTCCAAGCTGCCAGGGCATGAGTTCATATCACCAAAACCCACATAAGTGCTGGGCTAATATGACATCCCTTCTGTAATTCTAGCTTTGGGGAGGCAGAGAAGGTAGATCCATAGTGCAAGCTGGCTGCCTATACTAGTCAAATTGGTGACATTTGGGCTCATGTAAGAGACTCTGCCTCAACATGTAAGGTGGAGATAAGCTGAGAAGGGTATCCAATGTCAGTCTTGGGCATTACCATGACCACACACATTCCCATGTATGTCATATTCTAAATTAATCGTATGGGATCAAGTTTTGTTGCCAAACCATAATGTCATTTGTGCCAAGAAATCAAATATATGTATTAGGGCATTAATGTGTTCAAAGTCACCTCAAAAATAACATCTCCATCCAGATTAGAGTTATAAAACCATTGTTTACTAGTAGGAAGGTTCTCTTTTAGAAGATACAGTTTTTTGCCCAAGTAGATCCAGATTTCAGGTTATTCAACTGTGGTTCATGACCTTCATGACAATGATGTGTCAGAGACTGTCACACTGCACTTTATTGTTCAGTTTCATTTCTGGACATCCTATGCAGGGAACTAAAAATCAAGGAGACTTACTTTCTCCACAAACCTCCAAATTTAATTAGGAAAGAAGAAAAGAACACCATGTCCTCGTTCCCTTGACGCTTCAGATGGCAAAGTTTCTTCCTTTCCCAGGACTATTAGAAGCTTGCTACCATGCCAGGTGTATTTAAAGACAGCATGTCCCATAAGACTCACACGACAATAAATATTACTTAAAATTGACAAATCAGTTTGTATCACAAACAGAAAATATCGAGACCTTTTCCTAGAATAAAAGGTTGACTGAAAAAGAGCCGCAGAGATCTCTCAGTCGTAGAATGGGGAGTACTTTTATGGGCAACCCCCCGCCTCTGAGTCTTCTACCATTTGACTTTGCATTCTCCTGTTTGCTCCAGTTCAGTTGCTGCTCTGAGATACAGTCAGGGCTGAGGAGTTGTCTGCGCACATACTCTTGCTTGCCCCAACTGACACATAATCATGCTCGATGTCTTCGCAACCTCATTTTCTGTCATTCTCTTTCACTGAGACAATAATTGACAGTTGAGAAGAATCACAGAAAGGCTTAAGGAGTAGAGCTTTTGTGTCAACTGTAGCATGCGCAGTAGTGAAATGGGAAGCCATCTGTGATGATTTTCTATAACACTGAGAACTAAGTGCTTCCACTTGGCTTCCCAAACATCTCCCTTTACTAAAACCCCCTGGGTCCCAGTGCAGCCCTTAAGTAGCTGCCAGTAAAACCTTGATGAAACTGATCATTTTAAAGTGACCCGAGAATGAAGGAAAATATGATTGTTCCTCAAAGCAGACATGTGAGTCTTCTTCTTTTTTTTTTTAGCAATTGTTTTTTTAATTAGTTTTCACATATAAGTTTTATTTTTATTTTTATTTTTTTTTATTTTTTTATTTTTTATTTTTTTAATCAGTTACATTTTATTAACTCTGTATCCCAGCCGTGTCCCGATCCCTCATTCCCTCCCAGTCCCTCCCTCCCTCCCTCCCTCATCTCCACCGTGCCCCTTTCCAAGTCCACTGATGGGGGGGACCTCCTCCCCATTCATCTGATCCTGTTTTATCAGGTATCTTCAGGACTGGCTGCAAAGTCCTCCTCTGTGGCCTAACAGGACTGCTCCTCCCTTCGGGGGTGGGGAGACCAAAGAGCCAGTCATTGAGTTCCTGTTAGAAATAGTCCCTGTTCCCCTCTCTTTGGGAAAGCAATTAGTTACTGAGCTACCACAGGCTACATCTGAGTGGAGGTTCTAGGTTATATCCATCCATGGTCCTTGGTTGAATGTCAGTCTCAGAAAAGACCCTGTGCCCAGATATATTTGGTCCTTGTGGAGCTCCTATCCTTTCCCCATCAGACTAACTCCCCTTCTTTCTTATGATTCCCTGTACTCTGCCAAAGGTTTGGTCATGAGTCTTTGCTTTGAAAACACTGCTAGTTAGAGTCTTTCAGATGCGCTCAGTAGACTCCTGTCATACGTTCAATGCACATCCCATCTGTCTTTCTAAATGAGGATTGATCATCTTACCCCATGTCCGCTCAATTGATTATCTTTTTTAGGTGTATAGATTTCATTATGTTTATCATATCTTATAGGTCTATATAAGTGAGTATATCCCATGTTTGTCTTTCTCCTTCTGGGATATTTCACTCAGAATGATCTTTTCTAGATCCCACCATTTGCCTGCAAATTTCATGATTTCCTCCTTTTTGATTGCTGAGTAGTATTCCATTGTATAAAAATACCACAATTTCTGTACCCATTCCACCGTTGATGGACATCTGGGTTGTTTCCAGGTTCTGGCTATTACAAATAGAGCTGCTATAAACATGGTTGAGCAAGTGAGTCTTCTTTTATAGGGCAAAGTAAGCAAAAACTTTTAACAGGCAAGACTGGATGAGGCAGGGTAGCTGGGTTATATGGTCCTTGCATTTTTTCCCTCTTGATGTTTCTGTACTTTAATGCTATGACTGCTTATGAGAGAGGGTGATTCATGGGTCTACTGTACCAAGTAAGTGGGATTTAGAGAAGAAACAAGCCTTATGGGATATTTTCCTCATATAATTTCCTCTTTCCCAGTACTGAAGAAGTTCTTCAAACCTACTTCCATCTCTCATCGATATAACGAATAAATATATGAGTTGATGATTCCTCTCAAGCTGGATTGTTTGCAGTTTTAATGATAATCTCATAATCACCTCATTAAGGAAGATATTTAAAGCAGATTTAAATTTTTTATTATTATCATTTATTACAATTTATTCACTTTGTAGCCAGGCTGTGACCCCTCCCTCGTCTCCTCATAATCCCACTCTCCTTCCCTCTTCTTCCCCTATGCCTCTCCCCTAGTCCTCTGATAGTGGAGGACCTCCTTGTCTTCCCTATGATTCTAGCTTATCAGGTCCAGACTGGTTACATGGTGGCCTGGCAAGGCTGTACCCCTCAGTGGACAGTGATCAGAGAGCCTTCCACTGAGTTGAGTTTTAACCTTTTCCTATACGTTTACCTTTACCAATTTTCTCCTTGAAAACAGAAACCTAGCCACACCACTACTGTCAGGTGACACCCTTTTACAAACACACTCATTTATACTGAGCTCCCTTTCTCTGCACAATCTTAAGTGAACCCATAAGGCAAAATCTAATTCTTTTCTGTCACGAACTCTCTCAAAGCTGGAAACTGGGAAACTTCATGAATTATACAACAGAACACATACACAAAAGCCACTGTGGTAGTTGAAAAGAAATTGTACTATTTCTACTACCCATATACAATGACACTTCTACCACATCATGCATAAATTTACCCAATTAGAAATCATAGGATTTTTAAATGTCAGAGTGGAATAGGAGTATAGAGATCCTTTAGCATAACCCCTTTATTTTACAAAGGAAAAAACCCAGAGAGAGGACTTTAAAAAGGTCACCCAGGTAATTGAGAAAAGAAGTGGACTAAAATGGTGAGCATGTTTGTGATGTTCTATGTCAGAGCAAACAAGAACACATTCACCCCAGAACATAATTGGGTATAGATCAATCCTCCAAATGAGGAAACACCAATCTTTTCAAAGCGAAAGTGACCCCATTCATCATTTCTGAATGTCCCTGTTCTTTCCTGCATTGCTTTGCTGCTTGTCGATTCCCAGGACACTTCCCTTACCCTGCCTCTGAACAGCCCTCACGAATGAGCAATTCCTAAATGCATTTGCTATGACGTATGCAAAGGCAGCCACTCAGAGAAAAGGGCAACATCAGTGTCCTCTGTTTCCAAATATGCCTCTTTAAAAAACGCACACACACTGCAATACTGAATACAAATTGCCTAAAAACTTAGATCTCTCAGAAAGTCCAAGGCTCCTGAAGAAATGGCAAATCCAACAAAACTTGGGATGTGATTTACCAAACTGAAAAAGCTACACAAAACGGACATGCAGAGACAACATTTTTCTAGTGGCCTAGGGAATTGTGTTGACAGATCTGCAAGTAGCAGCCATGACTTTTGATTGTTAGTCTTTCTACACAGCAGTTTCTCTAGTACCTTAGAAAGTCATGCAAATCTGAGACACACTTGTCAGTCATTTGAAATAGGGAGTCAGATTTCGGGAGTGCTCAGGCAAAAAAGGGAAGTCCTGAAAGGAGAGAGCTTTTATTTTTATGTCTTTTTCTGTAGCTTGTATGTGTCTGCTTGTCTGTGTGTGCATTTGTGTGTGAGAGTGTATGTGAAAATATATATGTATACATATGCACGTGTGTGTGAAGGCCAAATGACAAGCACATGTACTGTCCACCTTTTAAAAGTTTTATTAATTTTCAGATATGATCACTCACTGGCCTGTAACTCTGCACACAAACTAGAGTCGTTGACCATGGATCCCCCGGGAACCACTTGTCTGTACCACCCTTGGGGATTCAATACAGGACCTGTGCTTGTACATGAGCACTTAATCAACAAAGCTATGACTCGGCCCTATAATTTAACTTTTGTATTTTATTATTTTTGTTCTTTTTCTTTGCTGTTTTGAGACTGGATACCACTACGCAGTTCAGGTAACCGTTGAACTCTACATATTGTTTTCTTAACCTCCCAAGGGCTGGAATTACACGTGTGAACTACCACACATGGCTGTGATTTGCATTTATGATATTAGTTCTTCCTTTTTCCACTTTGAATTTCAGATGTCATAAATTACATGGTACATACAAAGACCTTCATATCATTCCCAGATATTATTGCTAGTCTTGTTTTCCATTACTCTCCCCTGTACTACAGCCATAATAGTTAACCCTAAGTTCCTGAACACATCTTGTGCTTGAGGCCTCCAATACTCTTTATCTATATTTTTATGAGTGTTATTTTAAAGGCCAATTTCCCTTTTTGCTACTGCATTATTCAGTTCCACTTTCTCCTTAAAGGCTCTTGTGATCCCCATTACAACCTCAACATCATTCTCCTATACATAATTTTCATTCATCTGATGGTTACTCATTCCCTGATTACTGAGTAACAATTGTTTTTCAGCCTCGTAATAAATTTTAGGAATGCAGAAAAAGTGAAGCTGTCTTTGCCCTCACAATTTGTAGGGTAGTAGGGAAGACAGTTGCAGTGAATATGTTACATTTAAAATCGTGTAGGCAACTATGGAGTTACATTGGTGCATGTGGAGTTTCACTAATAAGTATCTCAATCTAATTTAATTTTGAGAATTCATAGAAAACCTACTTAAAGAAGCAGCATTTCAGTTGAGATCAGAAATCACATCATGAATTAAACAGAGGATGGGTGATTTCTTTCCAAACAGAGAATACAGAGATGTGAAAGAAACCGAAGCAGGAAAGAACTTGAGTCTTTAAATACATCTGAAAGAAGCGGATAAAGCACAGTCTAGAAGTGATAAATATGCAAAACAAATAACAATTTTGAACATTAAACTGAGAAGAACAAGAAGTCAGTATAAGTAGAGGCATGATAGTGATTTGGAACAGGATAGTAGAGATGGTTATATGTGAGATATATTAAAAATGAGAATACGTAAGACTTTTTCTTAATCCACAAGTCTTAACTAATTAACTCCTAAGAGAATAAGAACTTCTAAAAATGACAAAAGTTGATATAATTTAATGAGGTGAGAAAAACTATGGTTGGTTTTAGGCAGATGATGAGTTTTACATTAATTTTTTTTACATCTATCTGTCTGTCTATCTGTCTGTCTGTCTGTCTGTCCATCCACTCACCCATCTATCTATCTATCTATCTATCTATCTATCTATCTATCTATCTATCTATCTATCTATCTATCTTTTTATCTTTCTTCTGTCTACCTACATACATGTCCATTTGCATGTGTATGTGTGTGTGTTGTGTAGGTGCATGTGTTCCATGATTCATGTGTAGAAGTCGAAGTGGAACTTGTAGGAGTTGGTTCTCTCCTTATACCATGTAGGGTTACAGAATTAAACTCAAGTCATTAGGCGTGGTGGCAAGCACCTTTACCCATTGAGCCATGGTGATGACCCAAGTTTGGTTGTGAAAAATCTTTTTGTTGTGCTTGTGAGATAACTCAAGTGCAGATAACAGGTAATAATGTGAGTATTTTGTTTTGTAGTGCAGAATAACATGCTAAGCTAATTACAAGATATTGAGAACCATTATCATAAAGATGCTAAATGAAATCCTGAGGTAGATAATTATATTTAAAAGAGAGAGTTGCGCAAGTAAGGGAAACTGTCATATCATTATGAACACTCCAATATTTATGAAGGTGCCATGAAAAGGAATAGCAAAAGAGTACTCATCCAACTAGAAGTAAACCCAGACTGGTGTGAGAATTTCCCAAAGCCACGGAAAGAGAGTTTGTTAGGAAATGTGACCATCTGAGGTAAATGCTGTGAATTTACCAAGAAGACTGGATTTAACAGCTTAAGTGTCGTTGTGACCTTCATGAGCTATTTCAGTGAAATTATGTGGGGTGGAAGGCAGATTGGAGTGGGCTGAAGTGAAGAAATGGAGACAGAAATGTAGCTAAAACAAGAAATTTGTGTTTAATAACAGGAATGATACTGTTCAGTAACTAAGTGACTGAAATACATGAGGGTTTGCTTTGTCTGTTAGCTTGCACATTGCAAAGACTAGAACAGTTTTTAAATCTAACTTTTTGAAAAACAGTTTTGAAGTACTTATTGAAGACATAGATAAGCGAGAAACTAATTGATGATTTGAATCTTGAAGACAAATGTATATGGGATCCTAAACATAGGTGAAGGTTTAGCTAGTGATGTTACATAGAAACATGATGCGAAGACAGAGTAGTATCAATGTCAGTAGACTCCAGGGTTAGAAACAGGGCTGGCTTTATGTTTAGTAGCAGAGGTTGCATAGTAGATTTGAGTAGGTGCTGAGCATATTTGCTCAGATTTTGAAGGGAGGAGGAATTGTAGGAAGGAAGTTTTAGAAGATAACTTTTGGTCAACTCTCTATATACCTTCATTCTATAGCTCTGTCATCCATAATCATTAAGAAACACTGTAATACAATGGTTCCATGGGCTCTACCATGAGAGTTTCTTGGTGGTGATTTGAGTCTACTGCAGCCTAGTGGTATAGCTTTACTTAACTCACTCAAACTCTATCTTTTTCATTTATCCGTGAAAAAGATATCCTAACTTAATCCATATCACAATTTTATTATGAAAGTAAATATATGTGGTAGACTTAGAATAGTGCATGGGAGATAATAAGCACACTGATTTTACTTTTTTTTTTTAAAGAAAAGTAACACAAAATTTATTATTATTTTTTTGTTATTATCACTTATAACAATTTATTCACTTTGTATCCCAACTGTGGCCTCCTCCCTTATCGCCTCCCAATCTGATTTTACTTTTATTGTTAATTTTCTCCATAAAAAATTCTAAGGTTATGTGGAGATTCAAAGAACAAGTATTAGGTGAGGAGACTGATTGCCCCTCTCCCAATATTTTAGTTATATGGCTAGAGTAAAAGTCTATCATGTATGTAATAGTTTCATGTGTTCTTGGTTGCATATGATTTTTACATATCAGGAAATTAGCTGATGTCAATAGATCTCAGTGGGGAAGACTTGGTCCACAGAGAATGGACATATGAGTGGTTGTTTTTAATAAGAAGCCTTGAGGATTGTGTCCTAAGCCCAGAATCCAGGAGCAGAGACAACACTGGTTGGAGTTTTCATCCTTCCAACCTTCTTTTCTCTTTATTTTTTTGTTTCATATTGTTTTTGTTGTTAAGAAGAGGAAAAGTTGACATTGTCGCAAAAAAAAAAGCAAACCAAAAAACAAACCAAAAAACAAAACGAAACAAAACAAAAAACACCTGACTTCTTAGTGAAGAAATAGAAGCCATTTCTGTATTCAAGAGCTTTGGAAACAGCCATTTAAAAGCAAAGTGAGTGACACAGGAGGGAGATCTCAGCCCCCCAACACAAATACTTGCTTCCTACATCTACTATAAACATATTGTGCCAACTTAGTGACTTGAGTATGAAAGGTGACAGATGGAAGATGCAAACATTCCTGGTTGTGAACGGTATCACCAGCTTGCAGAGGGCAGATAGGAACAACCAGTTATATGGAGTTAACTAACATGATGTCTTGAAAGTCAAATCATAAATGTGCACTGTCAAACTTTGTTAATTCAATTTGCATTAATGAAAGGCCTAGATTACACATACATAATAATATACCACTTTATTATTTTCAGTACATTTTGTACGTATGAAACAGCAAAGTGTTGCCTAGCAGAGTTCCCACCAGACCTATCTTGCTTGATTTTCAATTAGCACATTTATTTGTTAGTATGCAAATGAGGACTGCTACGGTACTTAGAAAAAAATGTGTTTTAAAGAAGTACAGCATCTTTCCTATCTTGTTCCAACCATTCGTGGGTGCTATAAACCTCTTTTTATTTTTTTAAATCATGGAGGGCACAAGCTTAACATAAAACCTGTAAAGTTATAGAAATTTAGACAATGGCAGTTCTAGTTGTGTTAAGAAGGCATGAAGACATGGAAGGCTTTCAAGTAACAAATGCATAAGATGAATCTGCAAGAATCATATAAAACAGTCTAAGTGAGGTCTAAATTGCAAGAAGCAAAAACAAACCTTGCAAATTGCATGCCTGTTGTCCATTTTCTTTCAGGATTGGGGCAATTAAGTTCTAAGTCAAAACTCAAAGTTTAATGCCTCTACTACTGACAGTATGTGACTGGATGAACAAGTTTTCTTGTGCACTGAATATGGGTGAGGTTGAATAAATATTAATTATTGGCTCCTTTGAGGCACTTACGAAGATGTAAAGCAATACAGAAATGTTTCTGTGTTGGGCCTGATAAGACCTGCTGTATCTACCTGAGCCTGAATCAAGTATGGAGACCTGTCTTTAGCTTCTGATTTAAGAGGCACCACTTCTGGGCAAAAGTGATTCAGTATATCTGCCTTAAAATCAACCCTGCCTGGTAACTGTTAGGTGGAGTTTTGTCACTGGCCCACTTCTCCTTGCACCACTTAATCTCACCCTCTACGTCATCTTACCTCACTTCCTTAACCCTGCCTCCTGACCCAAACCTATAAGAAGGACCACTTTATTCAATAAACCAAGTTCCTGCTTCGACAGATCTTCCAGCTCGGTGGTGTTTTATTTCCTGGGGCATCTGGGGAGGTCTGGGCCATCGACACTCATCATCCAGCTCAGGCAGGGAGGGTACCCAACTGGACTGACTGGCCACCCTCCTCTCAGCTCCACCTGCTGGATATCGACCTGATATTCCTGCTTAATGTATTTAAGCAAGAGGTCTCTAAAGTCTAACTGATTCCATTACACTGATTTTTTCTATCAGTTTGATCAACATAACCCTGGATGTGTCAATTTTTTATCTATAAATTTGCATTTCAGTACTCCTATGTATTTTATGAAGTTATGGTGAATATTTGAAAAGATACAGCATGTGAAGCATTTAGAATATTGATAAACTAGAAGCCATAAAAAATTACTAACCCTTAGAACGTTACCCAAACCTTTCTTCGTTTTTGGCTTCTTTCTGTTCAAGTGGTTTCATTGTAAATTGGCTCAGGACACTAAATTCTATCTCTTTGTTGTTTAGTTGAGTGGTCATTTATGCATGGCTTTCTTTTTTTGCCATTTAAATTGTATTTAGAATAGTTTTACAAACTATAAGAAAACATGTACAGTTTATAATGATCAGGTCAAGATGATTCTTTTTTTCGATTCTTTTTTTATTAATTACACTTTATTCACTTTGTATCCCCCCAAAAACCCTTCCCTCTTCCCCTCCTGATCCCAACCTCCCACCCCCTTCTTCACGCATTCCCCTCCCCAAGTCCAATAATAGGAGAGGTCCCCCTCTCCTTCCTTATGATCTTAGTCTATCAAATCTCATCAGGATGGCTGCATTGTCATCTTCTGTGGCCTGGTAAGGCTGCTCCCCCCTCAGGGGGAGGTGATCAAAGAGCAGGCCAATCAGATTATTCAGAGGCAGTCCTTCTTCCCATTACTGTGTAACTCACTTGGAACTAAACTGCCTTGGGCTACATCTGTGCAGGGGTTCTAGGTTATCTCCATGCATGGTACTTGGTTGGAGTATGAGTCTCTGGGAAGACTCCTGTGTTCAAATTTCTGATTCTGTTGCTCTCCTTGTGGAGTTCCTGTCCTCTCCAGATCTTACTATTTCCCACTTCTTACATAAGATTCCATGCACACTGGCCAAGAGTTGGCCATAAGTATCAGCATCTGCTTTGATAATCTGCAGGGCAGAGCCTTTCAGAGGCCCTCCGTGGCGGGTTTCTAGATTGTTTCCTGCTTTCTTGTTCTTCTGATGTCCTTCTTTGCCTTTCAGGATGGGGATTGAGCATTTTAGTCAGGGTCCTCTCTATTGATTAGTTTCTTTAGATGTACAGATTTTAGTAGGTTTATCCTATATTACATGTCTCTATGATTGAGTATATACCGTGTGTGTCTTTCTGCTTCTGGAACAGCTCACTCAAGATGATCCTTTCCAGGTCCCACCATTTACCTGAAAATTTCATGATTTCCTTATTTTTCATTGCTGAGTAATATTCCATTGTATAGATGTACCACAATTTCTGCATCATTCTTCAGTTTAGGGGCATACATGGCTTTCTTGAGGCACTTCATGTAGATAATCACTTCACCTTGTGGAAATGTGAAAAGTGGGGATTGGATCAGTTTTTTTTGAGCTTTCTTTTTGCCTTTAGACTTCATGAGTTTTTCAGATTAGTGAATGATAACAGCTGTAATTTGTGTAGTTGTGGCTCAAATACATGTCTGACTACTTTGTATGTGTCAGTACAATTCTTATAGTACCTATGAAAAACAGAAACTGATGAAATAGTTCCAGAAAGCTCAGGTAGGAAAGACATGAAGATTGTGAGCTGTAAATACAGGATGCTCCATTTCTTCCATGTATCCATTTAGTAATATTTACTAGTCTCTCACCATGTATCAGGCTCTTTTTTAATTGCCGGTTTATTTAATAGGGAATGAATGTAACCTTGGGCTGTCTGGCTCCAACACCCAATTCTGTTCTACAATGTAGTGTAATGCACTGATGGGCTTTTGTGTCATGCTGCCATTTAACTGTGAAGATGAATTTTCCACTAAAAGTTTTAGCACAACCATGAACCAAGGAAACTGAACTACTATCTCTGGATTCATCCTCCTGGGACTCACAATGGGATCAGAGAAGCAGCTGCTCATCTTCACACTGTTTCTATGCATTTATCTGTTCACTGTGGTAGGAAATTCACTTTTCATTCTGATTATCATCAGTGATACCCACCTCCAAAGCCCCATGCACTTCTTCCTTGCTAATCTATCCTTCACTGATGTCTGTTTCACAATGACCATAGTCCCTAAAATGTTGGCACACATTCAAAGCCAGAATCCAACCATCTCCTTTGGAGGATGCCTTACACAAATGTATTTTTTTCATGCTCCTGGTGGACCTGCACAATTTCTTTTTGACAGCCATGGCATATGACTGATACATTGCCATATGTCACCCATTACACTAAGCTGCACTGCTGAATCCCAAGCACTGTGCCCTGTTGGTTGGGATTCCCTGGGTTATCTCTGACCTCATCTCAGCACTGCATCTCAACCTGGTGAGACACTTGCCTTTCTGTGATCAGAGAGTAGCCCCACACTTCTGTGATCTGGAACCCATGTTAAGGCTTGTTTGCTCAGACACTCAAATAAACAAGTTACTCATCTTCATTGTCAGAAGAAGAGTTGTTTTCATCCTCTTATTTTCATTCTTGTTTCCTCTGCACTTATTGGCACTGCTGTGTTTGATGTTCCATCAGTAAAAGGAAGTAGAAGACATTTTTCTATATGTGAGTCCCACCTCTCAGCACTGCCCCTCTTCTATGGGTCTCTTATTGGTTTCTACTTTCTCCTAGCAACCAGCTACTCAGCAGAAAGGGGTAAAGTGACTGCCATATAGTTGTAACACCCACAATGAACCCCTTCATCTACAGTCTAAGAAACAAAGAATGAAAAGGGCACTGAGGAGGCTATTCAGCAAGAAAAGCTTTTTTTTTTTTGAGTTGGTAAACTCTGCTACACAGACATCTTTATCAACTTTGAAAAACCTAGATAGTTGCAAAAGGGATACAGGGACTTAGGTTACAACATATCCTTAGCAGTTTCCTTCCCATCAAATTCTTAGCTTCCCTTCTGTCTCAAGATTCTTGTTCCTAGACATTTCATTGCAGTGAAAAGAATTACAACAGCAACGCAAAACAGCAGTACTCCTTTATTTTATTTGAAAACCTTTCTTTATTGTTTACATGAAGAATGTTGTTTAGGGGAGTCCAAGATGGTGGTAACCAGCATGAACCATATCAGAGAAGCACAGGATACAAAACCCTGAAATTGGTGAGTGGAGGGGCAGGTGAAGCCAGAACATCTACATTAAGCCTTCCTGGGCAAGAGGGGACAACACATGAGCTGGGACAGTTTGGATCCAGGTCATCCATGGACGTCTCTAGGGACTGAGAGTGGTTAATATTCAACCCCCTGCTCTTCCCCTTGTCCCAAGCATAGACCTCCCTGCTCTGTAGAGGTGACTCGCAGTTTTCTCCACAACAAGCAAGGGCATTCTTGCTTTGCACATGCTACAGAGATTACATCAAGCATGAGCTTCCTTGTTCAGTGACTGAGACAGCAGAAGTGGTGGTAGTACAGCCACCCAGGTTTGCGGCTACAGCAGTCTGCTGTACAGGCCACCGAGGTCTGTGGCTGAGGTGCGGAACTGGCTATTCCAAGCAGGAAATTCCTTGTTCAGTGACTGAGATGGCAGAAGAGGCGGCTGCCCCAAGCAGGCTTCACCATGCTCAGTGACTGCGACTGAGATGGCAGAGGTGGCTGCCCCAAGAATGGATCTCCCACCTTGGTGGCCAAACAGTGGAGATGATGTATCTCCTACACTCTCACGTGCCCCTAAAACCCAAATCTGAGAGAAGAGTACTGGGGGAGACCTTGTGCTTCCTGATTAGACCAATGAGCAAGTGAGTACACCATCAAGTGAGTGCATGCAGTGCCCCTGATCCAGGGTCCCTCTATACTAGCAGCCAGACATCGGATTCCTCCCACCCACGGCTCCACTGTGGGCAACATAGGGATCACTGGAACAGCATTCTCAACATTGAAGCCACTGTTCTGTGGGTCTACCAGTGGAGTCCAGGCAAACAATTCCTGGAGCCCAGACAGATCTGAATATCAGGAAGACTGTACAAGAGGCCTGTAAGCCACTGAAGTATTCAGGGTCTCTGTACATGATCATTGCACCCTCAAACAGCTCCAGCACCCCCTCCTATGCTTAAGCTCCACCTTTCAGGTATCCACATGCTCCACCACGCTGTCCTTTCTGGGACAATTCCACAAACACACTCACAATTGCACACATGTGTGTGTGATCTTCTTCCCCCAGCTACAGCTGAAACACCAACACCCAGTCTTGAACCAGTGGACTTCCCTCATCTTCCTAAAGACTACTCCAGACACCAGAGACAGATGGATCCAGTCTGAAGTACAGAGTCCAGGAAAAAAAAACAACTAAAGTTATGGAAAAACAGATGGCTAGAGGTTGGCATAAGAACACATCCAACAAAAATCAGGACATCATTAGGTCAACAGCAACCCTCAAAATCAATGGATATGCTAATTTTTCAGAAAAAAGGGAAAATGATCTCAAATCTATGCTTGTCCAGTTACTAGAGGCACATAAGCAGGAAACGAACAAAACTCTAAGAAAACAAAAACAAAAACAAACAAACAAAAAAACAATCAGGCAAATGCAGCCAAACAAATAGAGGCATGTAGAGGCACAAGTAGAGGCATAAAGAGAGGAAAGGAACAAAGTTCTCAAAGAAATACAGGGAACTACAGCCAAACAAATAGAGACACAGGGAGAGATATAAGTACTGGCATATACAGAGGAAATGAACAACAACAAAAAAATAGAGGACATCATGGAAAGACAAGAATCCACATTCAAAGAGATGAAAGAAATGGTGCAAGACACGAAAACAGATTTAGAATCAATAAATAGATCACAAACAGAGAAAACCCTGGAGCTGGACAACTTAGAGAACAGATCAGAAACCACAAAGTTAAGCATGACCAATAGAACACAAGAGATGGAAGAGAGACTCTCAGGCACTGAAGATACAGTTGCAGAAAGTGATACATCCTGCAAAGAAGAAGTTAAATTGGAAAATTTCCAAACAAAAAACATCTAAGAAATCAAGGATGCCATGAAAAGATGAAATCTACAAATAATAGGAATAGAAGACAAAGAAGATTCCAGGCCCCAATGTCCAGAAAATAATTTCAATAAACTCACAGAAGAAAATTTTCCCAACTAAAAGAAAGAGATGTCTATAAATATAAGAGAGCTCTACAGAACACCAACTAGACTACACCAGAAAAGAAGCTCCTCATGGCACATAATAGCCAAAACACCAA
The DNA here is from genome assembly GCF_030254825.1 of Meriones unguiculatus. Taxonomy (NCBI): domain Eukaryota; kingdom Metazoa; phylum Chordata; class Mammalia; order Rodentia; family Muridae; genus Meriones; species Meriones unguiculatus. The sequence continues at coordinate 123,179,917 of NC_083369.1, forward strand.
ATCTACAGAACAAAAAAATTATTATTAAAAGCAGCAAGGGAAAAAGGCCAAGTAACATATAAAGATAGACCTATCAGAATCATACCAGACTTCTCAACAGAAAACATGAAAGCCAGAAGGGCTTGGGAAGATGTCATGCAGACTCTAAGAGACCACAGATGCCAACCCAGACTATTATACCTAGCAAAGGTTACAATCAGCATAGATGGAGAAAACAAAATATTCCATGACAAAACTAAATTTAAACAATATCTACACAGCAACCCATCCCTACAGAAGTTACTAGAAGGAAAACTCCAATCTAACGAACTCAAATACACTCAAGAAAACATATATATAGTTAACGTCACTGTAAGACCTGGGGTCTCACAGCTCAGGAGTTCAATCGCGCACTTCCCAGAAATTCCCCCAGACCAAGACTCGTTGCAAAAGCAAGAGGTTTATTAACCATTGTACAATGGGGTCACCCCTGCCGGTCAGCAAAGAGTGGCACTGGGAGACAAAGGCCTTTAGGTTTTTAAAAGAAAAATTGCGGGAAATTTGAAGTTGTAGTTTTGGCAATTTAGGATTGGATGAGGAAGCTATAAAGTAAGATAATTGGTTAGTCTTAGGTGCTCAAGCTTGGCCAGTCCTGCCAAGTGTGGATGCAGCTGCAATTTAAGGTGGGGGTGGTTAGCTCATCCTTGAAGATTAGGGGCTACAGACTTTTGGCTGGAGGTCAAAAGCTACTCAGAAGAAGTCTAGGTTCGTTGCTAAGAAACGCTATCTCAAGTACAAGGGTCTGGTCCTTCTTTTGCTGAGTGAAGGTCATTGCTTGCTTGCCCTTTTTTTATATCTGTCCTTCACTCTCTGGAAAGGTACTAAGAGGCTTTAGCTTAACCTGGACCTAAAACTCAAAACTATAGGCTTTAGAAGACATATAGGTTACAAAGTTAGTCTAACCTTTTCATCACCACAAAGAATTAAAAGAAAACAAGCATTGAAACACAGTAAGGCCACCAACTCCACAATAACTAACATTCATTGGTCACTATTATCTATCAATGGACTCAATTCTCAAATAAAAAGACACAGACTAAAAAATGATTGTGGAAACAGGATCCAACCTTCTGTTGTATCCAAGAAACACACTTTTGCAACAAAGATAAACACCACCTCAGAGTAAAGGGCTGGAAAAATGATTTTCAAGCAAACAGATCCAATCCAGAAAACAAGCTGGGGTAGCTCTCCTAATATCAACTAAAATAGGCTTTCAACTAAAATTAATCAAAAAGATGGGGAGCGGCAATTCATTAGTGCAGATCTAAACAGAGAAGTCTCAATAGAGGAATATCGAATGGCAGAGGAACACTTAAAGAAATGCTCAACATCCTGTCGTATAAGTACCGCGCGCTAACCGATTGCGCCACTGGAACTCAATGACTGGCTCTTTGGTCTCCCCACCCCCGAAGGGAGGAGCAGTCCTGTTAGGCCACAGAGGAGAGCTTTGCAGCCAGTCCTGAAGATACCTGATAAAACAGGATCAGATGAATGGGGAGGAGGTCCCCCCTATCAGTGGACTTGGAAAGGGGCACGGTGGAGATGAGGGAGGGAGGGAGGGACTGGGAGGGAATGAGGGATCGGGACATGGCTGGGATACAGAGTTAATAAAATGTAACTGATAAAAAATAAAAAAAAAAAAGAAATGCTCAACATCCTTAGTCATCAGGGAAAACGAAATCAAAATGAACCTGAGATTTTACCATACACTTATCAGAATGGCTAAGATAAAAATCTCAAGTGAGAACACATGCTGCAGAAGATGTGGAGAAAGAGGAAACCTCCTGCATTGCTGGTGGAAATGGAAATGTAAACTTGTACACCACCTTGGAGATCAATCTGACATTTTCTCAGACAATTAGGAATAGTGCTTCCTCAAGATCCAGCTATACCACTCCTAGACATATATCCAAAATGTGATCACGTATACAACAAGGACATTTGCTCAACCATGTTCATAGCTGATTTATTTGTAATAACCAGAACCTGGAAACAACCCAGATGTCCTTCGACTGAGGAATGGATACAGAAATTGTGGTACTTTTACACCATGGAATACTACTCAGCAATTAAAAATAAGGAAATCATGAAATTTGCAGCCAAATGGTGAGATCTAGAAAAGATCATCCTGAGTGAGGTATCCCAGAAGCAGTAAGATACACATTGTATATACTCACTTATAAGTGGATATTAGATATACAATGTAGAATAAACCTACTAAAATCTGTACATCTAAAAGAAACTAAGCAAGGAGGTAGACCTTGGGTGAGATGATCAATCCTCATGCAGAAAGACAAAGGGGATGGACATCAGAAGAAGGAGAAAATGGGCAATAGGACAGGAGCCTACCAGTAAGGACTGTTGAAAGACTTTACTCAGCAAAGTATCGAAGGAGATGCTGAGACTCATAGCCAAACTTTGGGCATCATACAGGGAATCTTATTAAAGAATGGGGAGATAGGAAGACCTGGGGTCGGGGAACAGGAGCTCCACAAGGAGAGCAACAACAATAACAAAAGTCTCAGCACAGGGATCTTTTCTGAGACTGATACTCCAACAAAGGACCATACATGGAGATAACCTAAAACCTCTAGAACACCTGCAGAGATAAGCTCCTGGCATCTCAGTCTCCAAGAGGGTTCCCAAGTGATGGGAACAGGAATTGTGTCTGAGATGATCTCAGTGCCTAGTGCTTTGTTAATCTCCCCCTGAGGGGGGGAGCAGCCTCACCAGGCCCCTGAGGAAAACAATGAAACCAGCCCTGATGAGACCTGATAAGATAGGTTCTGATTGAAGAGGAGGAGGACCTCCCCTATCTGTGGACTTGGGGAGGAGCATGAGAGGAGTTCAGGGTGGGAGGGTGGGATTGGGAGGGGATGAGAGAGGGAAGGGCTACAGTGGGGATACAAAATGAATAAATGATAGTTTATAAAAATTTAAATAAATTTAAAAATTGAAAACAAGGAGGTTTGGAAGGTAAGCTTTATTTTGGTTTAAATACAAGAGAACCACAGTCTTCTGATGAAAGAAAAGCAAGGCAGTGGGGACATGGGGTGACTTGTTACATTGTGTCCACATTCAAGAAACATGAAGAGCTAATGTTTATTCCTTTTCTTAACTTTTTCTTACCTTATCCTGAAAGTTATTTCACTTCCTCTGAAAGTCAGCCAGAAGCTTTTAAGAAAGAGGTGATTGGACCCTAAATGAAAATCTTTCAAAGACATGAATCTGTCACCCCACATCCCACTTCACTATATTTTAAACATATCCTGATGAGACCTGATAGGCTAGGGTCAGATAGAAGAGAAAAAGGACCTCTGCTACACCCTCTCCAGTGTCATCAGTGTAGCTTATCAATAGATTGTGCTACAAGACAGAAGACACGTTTCCTACGGGAATCAGCTTCCTGGAGGTCCCTAGCAAGAACCCTAACATGGTCATCTAAGCCAAAAGACATATTCTATGTCCTACGTTTACTTGGTTGCAGGATTAAAATGCTGAGCTTTTTTGCTGTTTCTCTATCATTCTTGGAACAGTACAATTAACTATCCAAGGAAACACATTGCTAATAGATTACTAAAGGCTTTAGCAAGTAAGAGTACAAGAAAAAAAAATTTAGGAGAGGTAATAAATCATATTCACCATCAGGAATTGCTTGTGGAAAAACCAAACATTTTAGGTAATAAAGGAACAGGTGTTTTAGGGCTTTCTAAAGAAAATGTTTAATCAGGACCTGTTAGGATAAATGCTCTGAATATTCCCACTGCAGTAAAACTACTACAAAACCATTATCAAACACAGGTGTTTATGATGAGGCAAAAAGAAGATAGGCAAGCATAAAAGGTCAGAGAGTTTTGTATTATACTATAAGTTTTACAGACAGGCTAGCTCAAGCATCTTATCTCTAAGGAAAGATTGTACATCCTTAGCAAGACAAACAGGAGGAATTCTCTTCAATGCTTATCTCGGGGGGGGGGGGGCGGGTTGTAAATCTTTAGCCGACTTGGTTCGGAGGGCAATGACAGCCCCTAGCCTTACACTCACTAATTAGTAGCCGTAAACTGCATAAAAACCACTAGTTCTATATTTGCTCTGCTTAAGAGGCTGTTAGGCCAAGATTTTTTGTAGACACTGCTTCTACCAGGTTACTCTTTCAGTTAAAATGTAAACTTTGTATTGTTGGTAAAAAGTCTGAATGTTCCGGGAAATATGTCAACTTCAGGTGCTTCTTTATGTAATCACTATATAAGTGCTAGCTTGACTTCAGTAAATTGCAGTAGATACAAACCAACTACCTGGTGTAGTCTCTGTCATTTCGCCTACCTGTGCCTTCCTGATATCCGAATTCCCTGATTTTCCCGTGGACATGGGGCACCCAACGGGGCTGGTCTGCGGCAGACCTCCCCTATTAGTGCACTGGAGGGAGGAGGCTATGGCTGGGTTACAAAGTGAATAAATTGCAATAAATAAAAAATTAATTGAAGAAAACCCTAATAAATTTGTGGTAGGCTTCAACACTCCACTCTTACCAAAGGCAGATCATATAGACAGAAGCCAAATAGGGAAATAATGGCACTTACAGAGATTGTAAATCAAATGGAATAATAGAAATTTTCACTCAAACTCAAAAGTGTATACAATTCTTTTCAGCACCTCATGGAATCTTCTCCAAAATAGACAATATAGTTTGGCTCAAATCAAGGCTCAACACATACAAAAATATCAAAATGATCCCTGTATCCTATCAGACCACCATGGCTTAAAGCAAGACCTCAACAACAACAGAAATAACAAAAAGCCTACATACACAGGAAGCTAAACAATTCTTTACTCAGTGTCATCTAGTTCAGGGAAGCTATGAAAAAAGAAATTAGAGACTTTCTAAAATTCAATGTAAATAAAGGCACAACTTACAAAAATTATGGGACACAATAAAAGCAGTGTTAAGAGGAAAGTTCAACCAACAGCACAGGCTCTAAGAGCAATAATCAATAAATGGGACCTCATGAAACTGAAAAGTTTCTGTAAAGCAAAGGACACCGTCATCAAAACAAGATAACTGCCTACAGATTGGGGAAGAGTCTTCACCAACCCTCTATCTGAGAGAGGGATAATATCCACTATATATAAAGAAATAAACAAGCTGAAAAGCAGCAAAACAAGTAATCCAATTAAAAAATGGGGAACAGAGCTAAACAGAGAATTCTCAATAGAGGAATATCGAATGGCAGAGAAGCACTTAAAGAAATGCTCAACCTCATTAGCCATCAGGGAAATGCAAATCAAAACAACCCTGAGATTTCACCTTACACCCATCAGAATGGCCAAGATGAAAGACTCAAGTGACAACACATGCTGGAGAGGTTGTGGAGAAAGGGAAACCCTTCTCCACTGCTGGTGGGAATGTCAACTGGTACAACCACTTTGGAAGTCAATTTAGTGCTTACTCAGACAATTAGGAATAATGCTTCCTCACGACCCAGCTATACCACTGCTAGGTGTATACCCAAAATTTGCACAAGTACACAATAAGGACATTTGCTCAACCATATTTGTAGCAGCTTTATTTGTAATAGCCAGAACCTGGAAACAACCTAGATGTCCATCAGCAGAGGAATGGATACAGAAATTGTGTTATTTTTACACAATGAAATACTATCCAGCAATCAAAAATGAGGAAATCATGAAATTTGCAGGCAAATAGTGTGATCTAGAAAAGATCATTCTGAGTGAAGTATCCCAGAAGGAGAAAGACAAACATGGTATATACTCGCTTATATATACCTACAAGATATGATAAACATAATGAAGTCTATACACCTAAAGAAGTTAAACAAGAAAGTAGATAAGGGGTAAGATGATCAATCCTCACTTAGAAAGACAAATGGGATGTGCATTGGACATATGACAAGAGTGTACCACAGAAGGCATCTGAAAGACTCTACCTAGCAGCGTTTCAAAACGGATACTAAGACTCATAACCAAACCTTCGGCACAAGGGGAGTTAGTATGACATGGAAAAGATAGAAGCTCGACAAAGACCAAATATACCTGGGCACAGGGCTTTTTTCTGAAACTCTTTCTCCAACCAAGGACCATGTATGGATATAACCTAGAACCTTTGCTTGGGACGAAGCTCATAGTAGCTCAATAACCAATTGGTTTCCCATAGTAAGGGGAACAGGGACTATTTCTGACAGGAACTCAATGGCAGGCTCTTTGACCTCCCCACCCGCCCAAGGGAGGAGCATTCCTGCTAGACCACAGAGGAGGACTTTGCAGCCAGTACTGAAGATACCTGATAAAACAGGGCCAGACGAAAGGGGAGGAGGTCCTCCCCAATCCGTGGACTTGGAAAGGGGCAGGGAGGAGCTGAGGGAGGGAGGGAGGGAATGGGAGGGAATAGGGAGCGGGATACAGCTGGGATACAGAATTCATAAAATGTAACTAATAATAATAAGAAGAAGAAGAAAATGACAGTAAACAGGTTTTCTTTTAAGGAAAAAAAAAAAAGAGGAAAGTTCATAGCACTAAGTGCCTCCAGAAAGAAGTTTGAGACATGCCATACAAGCAACTTAACAGAACACCTGTAAGACCTAGAAAAAAAATGAAGCAGACACAACCAAGAGGAGTAGACTATTATAAATATACAGCCTCAGAGCTGAAATCAATGAATAAGAAACAAAGAAAACAGTTCAAAGAATCAATGAGACCAAGAGCTGCTTTTTTTTTTTTTTTGACTTTCTATTTGGAGATTTTCTCTTTTTTAAAATTTTATTTTTTTATATTAACCACAGGTTATTTACTTTGTATCCCAGCTGTAGCCCCTCCCTCATTCCCTCCCAATCCCACCTTCCCTTCCTTATCTTCTCCCTGGTCCTTTCCAAGTCCACTAACAGGGGAGGACCTCCTCCCCTTCCATCTGACCCTGCTTATCAAGTCTCTTCAGGACTGGCTGCAATGTCTTCTTCTGTGGCCTAGCAAGGCTGCTTCTCCCTCGTGAAGAGGGGGTGGTGGTGAAAGACCTTTCCATTGAGTTCATGTCAGAAGTAGTCCCTGTTCCCCTTATTAGAGAACCCATTTGGACACTGAGCTACCATGGGCTCTATCCGAGAAGGGGTTCTAGATTATATCCATACATGGTCCTTGGTTGGAGAAACAATCTCATGAAAGACCCCTGTGCCCTGATATATTTGATCCTTGTGACTCTCCTATACTCTCCAGGTCTTATTAACTCCCCCTTCTTTTATATGATTCCATGCACTCTGCCAAAGGTTTGGTTATAAGTCTTAATATCTGCTTTGATACACTGCTAGGTAGAGTCTTTCAGAGGCCCTCTGTGGTAGACTCCTGTCCTATTACTTGTTTTCTCCTACATCCAATGTCCATCCCCTTTGTCTTTCTAAGTGATGATTGGTCATTTTACCCCGAGTACTCTTTCTCATTTATCTTCTTAGGTGTATAGACTGCATCCCACCCATGCAAGGTTGGCTCAATAAAAGGAAATCCATCAATGTAATCCACCATATAAACAAACTGAAGGAGAAAAATCACATGATCATCTCCTTAGATGCAGAAAAAACAGGTGACACAATCCAACACCCAGTCATGTTTAAAGTCCTGGAGAGTTCAGGAATACAAGGCACATATCTAAACATAGTAAAGGCAATATACAGCAAGCCTATAGCCAATATAAAACTAAATGGAGAGAAACTTAAATCAATCCCACTGAACTCAGAGGCAAGGCAAGGCTGACCACTCTCTCTGTTTCTCTTCCACATAGTACTTGAAATCCTAGCTATACCAATAAGATAACTAAAGGAGATCAAGAGGATACAAATAGGAAAGGAAGAAGTCAAAGTGTCACGTTTTGCACATGATATGATATTATACATGAGAGACCCCAAAAATTCAACCAGAGAACTTATTTCTTCAGCTGGTAAACACCATCAGCAAAGTGGCTGGATACAATATTAACTCAAAAATTCTGTAGCTAGCCCTACTGTATACAAAATACAAAAGGGCAGAGAAAGAAATTAAGTAAACAATACCCTGTACAATAGCCACAAAACCCACAAAGTACCTTGGTGTGTCTCTAACCAAGTGAAAGACCTGTTGAGAAAAACTTTCCAGTCTCTGAAGAAAGAAATTGAAGAAGATATCAGAATATGGAAATATCTTTCCATGCTCATTGATTGATAAGATTCACACAGTGAAAATGGCCATCCTGCCAATAGCAATCAATAGATTCAATGCAATTCCCAAGAAATACCAACACAATTCTTTACAGACCTTGAAAAAAAATGTTACTATCATATGGAAACAATTTCAAAAATTGCTAAAACAGTCCTGTACAACAACAGACTGTCTGGAGGTATCTCCATCCCTGATCTCATGCTTTATTACAGAGAAATATTAATAAAAATTGTAAAGTACTTGCAAAAACGGTAGATCAATGGAATCAAATTGAAAAGGCTGAAATAAACCTACATACCTAGAGATAATTGATTTTTGAAAAAGAAGCCAAAACCATGCAATAAAAAAGATAGCATCTCTAACAAATGGTGCTGGATGTCATCATGTAGAAAAATGCAAAGAGATCCATATATCTTACCCTGCACGAACTAAATTCCAAGTGGATCAAAGACTTCAACATAAAACCAGAGACACTAAAACTGTTAGAAAAAAGTGGGAAAGAGCCTTGAACTTGTTTGCACAGGAGAAAACTTCATGAACAGAACACTAACAGCATATGCTCTAAGGTCAACAATCAATAAATGGGACCTCAAGAAACTGAAAAGCTTCTGTAAAGCAAAGAACACTATCAGCAGAAGAAAGTGACAGCCTACAGATTGGGAAAACATCTTCATCAAACCTATATCTGAAGGAAGGCTAATATCCAGAATTTATAAAGAACTCAAGAAGTTAAAAAGCAACAAATCAAGTAATCCAACTAAAAAATGGGGTACAGAGCTAAACAGTGTATTCTCAACAGAGGAATATTGAGTGGAAGAGAAATACAGAACTGCTCAATGTCCTTAGTCATCAGAAAAATGGAAATCAAAATGACCCTGAAGTTTCACCTTGCACCCATCAGAATGGCTAAGATCCAAGACTCAGGAGACAACACATGCTGGAGAGGATGTGTAGAAAAGGAAATCTCCTCCATTGCTCATGGGAATGTCAAATTGTACAATCACTTTGAAAATCATTCTGGTCCTTTCTCAGACAATTAGGTATAGTGCTAGCTCAAAATCCAGCTCCTAGGCATATATCCAAAATATGATCAAGTATACAACAAGAACATTTGCTCAATCATGTTTTATTTGTAATAACTAGCAAGAAGGAGGACCCTGGATAATATGAACAATCCTAATTCAGAAAGGCAAACAGGACAGAAATCAAAGAGAATGAAAACAGGAAACAGGATGGCAGCCTATCACAGAGGGCCTCTGAGAGACTCTACCCAGCAGGGTATCAAAGCAGATGCCGAGGCTCATAACCAAACTTTGGGCAGATTGCAGGGAATCTCATGAAAGAAGGGGAGATACAAAGACCTGGAGAGGACAGGAGTTCCACCAGGAGAGGAACAACCAAAAAATCTGGGCCCAGGGGTCTTTTCTGAGATTGATTATCCAACCATGAACCATGCATGGAGATAACCTAGAACCCTTACTCAGATGTAGCCCATGGCAGCTCAGTCTCCAAGTGGGTTTCTCTAGTAAGGGGAACAGGGACTTTCTCTGACAAGAACTCACTGGCCAACTCTTTGATCACCTCCTCTTGAGGGGGGAGCAGCCTTACCAAGCCACAGAGACAGACAATGCAGCCATTCCTGATGAGACCTCATAGCCAGGGTGAGATGGAAGGGGAGGAGGACTTCCCCTATCAGTGGACTTGGAGAGGCAAGGGAGGAGATGAGCTTGGGAGGATGGCCTGCGAGTTAGTGAGGAAAGGAGCTCAGCTGGAATACAAAGTGAAAAAATTGTAATTAATTTAAAAAAGAAAAAGAAAACTTAGAAAAATTCAGAGACTATGTCTTCCTATTGAGGTGCTACTCTGTACATGGTGCTTTGCACAGAGAAAGAATCAAAAGTATGTGTGAATAAGATTAATAAAAATGTGCAACCAAAACTCTGAATGTATGAAAATGTCATATAGACACATGCTATACAAAATTTCTTTTGGAAGCTCTTATCTTCCTATAAGTGTAAACTATATAAAAACAGGATAGCAGAACAGAATTCATATGAAAAAAAAAAAACAGGGAAGAATATTGGTAGCATAAAGCCTAAGCAGAGATGGGGATATGGGGTTTAAGTGAAAGAAGGGTTATTAAAACCTAAGTATATAGAAGCCTTCTGAAACCTCACTAGTTTATAAGCTAATTTACAACATATGTGCTTATAAATGAGTTTGAAGATGAACACAAAATATTACTGAACAATAATGTTCTTTTTGGTTATTAAATGAAAAAGAAAGTATCAGAAAATAACAGGGACTATTTCTGACAGGAATTCAATGGCAAGCTCTTTGACCTCCCCATCCCCAATGGAGGAGCAGTCCTGCTAGGCCACAGAGGAGGACTTTGCAGCCAGTCCTGAAGATACCTGATAAAACACGGTCAGATGAAAGGGGAGGAGGTCCTCCCCAATCCGTGGACTTGGAAAGGGGCATGGAGGAGATGAGAAGAGGGAGGGTGGGATTGGTAGGGAGTGAGGGAGTGGGATACAGCTGGGATACAGAGTTCATAAAATGTAACTAATAATAAAAATAAAAATAAATAATAAAAAAAGAAAATAAGATGATGCCAATAAAACTTAGTGGAGAAGACTTGGTCCACAGAAGATGGATATATGTGTGTTTATTTTTTTATTTTTTTTAAGAAATAAGATGCCTTGAGGATTGTATAAGTATAAGTATATACTTATACTATATAAGTATATATAGATCTATATAGTAGATCTATAAGTAATTGGTCAGACAATCTGAAAAGAAGCAAAACCACCACCAACAAGATAGGATATTGCTCTTGTCTGCCTACCATAAATACATGAGACATTATTGAAGACACTACATATTTTGGTTACACAACACAGAGAAATCAGACCTGAAGTGAGCAGAAAATGCTGATCTCCTGCCCACTGTTGCAATAATGGCAAGACTTCTTATAAGACCAACCAGTCACCCTTTTCATTTGACTTGAACCCTAATCCACGGGAAGGAATTTATACCTCTTTCTAGAAATATGGTTAAAAACAAGGATAAGGATGTCATAGACCATAGGGGAGAATTTATGGATATTGTTTTGATAAATGGCCTTCTACCAAATTGCCTTCTTAATATTTATGTCTATATTCACAGATTTTTGTTACTCCCAACTTTAGAGAAATTTTTTATTTCTTTCAATAGATGTTAATTCAGAGATTCAGTACCATTCAATGTGATAAAAATAAGTAATTATCAGTCCTTAGGTGTATGTGAGATATATGTATCATCAGCCACCCCTGTGGCTCAGGGAACATAGTGGAAGAGGATGCAGATAAAATAAGAGTTGCAGGCTACAAAACAGTGCTGTGATCGATCCAAAATATGCTCAAGTACACAATAAGGACATTTGCTCAACCATGTTTGTAGCAGCTTTATTTGTAATAGTCAGAACCTGGAAACAACCCAGATGTCCATCAACAGAGGAATGGATACAGAAATTGTGGTACATTTACACAATGGAATACTCCTCAGCAAATAAAAACAAGGCAATCATGAAATTCACAGGCAAATTGTGGGATCTAGAAAATATCAGCCTGAGTGAGGTATCCCAGAAGCAGAAAGACACACATGATATATATATATATATATATATATATATATATATTCTCTTATAAGTGGATATTAGAACTATAATATAGGATAAACATACTAAAATATGTACACCTAAAGAAGCTATGCAAGAAGGAGGACCTTGGGTAAGATATTCAATCCTCACTCAGAAATTCACTGGGATGGACATTCAAAGAAGGAGAAAACAGGAAACAGGAGAGGAGCCTACCACAGAGGTCCTCTGAAAGACTACCTACTCAGCATTGTATCAAAGCAGATGCTGAGACCCATAACTAAATTTTGGGCACAGTGTAGGGAATCTTATGAATGAAAGGGGAGAAAGAAAGACCCCGAGAGGACAGGAGCTCCACAAGGAGAGCAACAGAACCAAAATATCTGGGCACAGGGGTTTTTTCTGAGATTGATGCTCCAACCAAGGACCATTTATGGATATAACCTAGAACCTTTGCTCAGATGTAGCCCATGGCAGCTCAGTCTCCAAGTGGGTCCCTAGTAAGGGCAACAGGGACTGTCTCTGAAATGAACTCAGTGTTGGGATCTTTGACACCTTGCCTCCCCTCCAAGGGGGGGATCAGCCTTGCCAGGAGGACAATGCAGCCAGTCTTGATGAGACCTGATATGCTAGGGTGAGATGGAAGGGGAGGAGGACCTCCCCTATCAGTGGATGTGTGGAGGGGCAAGGGATGAGATGAGGGCAGGAGGGTGGGATTGGGAGGGAATGAGAGAAGAGTCTACAGCTGGGATACAAAGTCAATAAACTGCAATTAATATAAAAGTAAAACATTAATTTAAGAAGTGCTGTGAAATGTTCTTCCGTGGACGTAACATTTTATTGCACACATAAACTCACAGAAAAAAAAAGTTTACCTGTACAAGATCTGCATAAGATCTACCTATTAAAAATTCCTGAAAGAAGCTGTTGGCAATTGATGGCTTGATGGCTACTGGGAAGGGGAGAGTGGCCTCTGGAATGTTGTCATTGGACACATTCACAGTCACTCTCTCTCTCTCTCTCTCTCTCTCTCTCTCTCTCTCTCACACACACACACACACACAGAATTCTTGTTAAATTTAGTTTAAAATTGTACTGTAATTTATTCAGATTTTTAATTTCTTCACAGTGTTTTGAATTGTCTTCATTGTTTATTTATTTATTTTATTTATTTTTATTTTATTTTTTGTAGAATTCCCTTGAGTCTTGGTGTACTGATATCTAACTCAATCTTGCAGTATTGTTGCACTGATAATTAACTCATTCAGCTTTGATTTTTCCTGATGATGTCTTAATTTCTTTTTCTTCTTTCAAGGCAGTTTTGCTAGATACTGGACAAGGAGCCTTTAAAGTATAGTGAGTAGATTAATCAATTTATCATTGAAATATCAAAGTTCTAAATGAAACATGAGCTTTATTTAAATGCTAGAAGATATACTAAGTATAATCTTTTAAAATTTTTTATTCTTTTTTATTTGTTTATATTTATTACAATTTATTCACTTTGTATCCCAGCTGTTGCTCCCTCCATCATCTCCTCCCAATCCTACTCTCCCTGCCTCTTTTCTTCCCATGCCCTTTCCCTAGTCCACTGATACAGTAGGTCCTCCTCCCCTTCCATCTGACCCTAGACTTTCAGGTGTCATCAGGACTGGCAGCATAGTCTTCCTCTGTGGCCTGGTAAGGCTGTTCCTTGTCAGGGGGAGGTGATCAAAGAGCCAGCCACTGAGTTCATGTCAGAGACATCCCCTGTTCACTTTACTAGGGTGCCCATTTGGAGACTGAGCTGCCATGGGCTACATCTGAGCAGGGGTTCTAGGTTATCTCCGTGAATGGTCCTTGGTTGGAGTCTCGGTTTTAGAAAAGACCCCTGGACCCAGATTTTTTGGTTCTGTTGCTCTCCTTGTGGAGCTCTAATCCCCTCCAGAGTTCTCTATCTCCCCCTGTTTTACTTATTTTTTTTTACTCAAGTTTACTTAAGTTTTCCCCCTTTTACTTAAATTTACCCTTTTTAACTTACTTTTACTTAATTTTTTTTTCATACAATCCTTTTGACCATATTCATTCTCCTCCTCAACTCCTCCCAGGTCCTTCTTTTTTTTTTAATTTTCTAAATATTTTATTGGAAGAAGAATAAGCTAGATTACTCGAATCACAATAAAAAGTGTGTGAAATCAGGAGGAGGCATTTGGATTTAACTGGTAACTTGACTCGCTATATTTGAATATCATTTCATTAATTCCATTCTTCAGGAAAACCTAAAATACATGTGGCAGCTGAAGCTTCCTTTCTTTTTTTTTTTTTTTTTCCAATGCAGTTTATTCAGGAACCTTGAACAATCATCTGACCCTGGGGAAAGCCAGCCCACAGCTTAAATAGCCTCTGGATAGCCAACCTCAGCATGCTATGTGGGCAATGCAGATAGGTCCACATACATGGAAGCAAGCCAGATCCTCAGCCTTAGCCAAATGTGGAGCTGTTTGTGACAGAGAGCACTCACCATCGGGAAGGTGGAAAGCGGAAACCAGCTCCATCTTTCAGGTGCAGCATTCCGCAGCTCTCTACAGTTCCCCCTTTTTGTTTTGGACGCATCAGGCAAGAGTAGAGGTCTGATCTCTGATATTAGAAATAAATTGGGACTTTGTACTGATGTTCATTTAGGTGTCATCCACCCAAAGAGCATCAGACCCGTCTGATACCTTTTTCTCAGAGGAGGGACCTGGGGCATCAACCCGCATGCAATCAGACATGCTCTTCTCTGGGTCCAAAGCGGCTGACCCTGAGTGCAGTGCTTAGCCTCGAATCCTGAGCGTAACATTTTGGCTTTTTATGGTAGCCAACCATGCTTGGGGAGACTGTCCTGCTTCAATGGCTATAAAGGCCCGAATGGTCATGGCTGCATTACGCTGTTGTGAGACTCTAATCTTGCATTTTTACCACAGGCAAACCAAGGTGACCAACACCAGAAGGCCTGCTAACGCTCCCAAGCCCGCCCATTCCTTCAGATGATTCATGGCTGCAGCAATCCATGATGATAATCCTGTGGCTAGTCCTGCGTCCACTCTGGTAGAATTTGTCATAACAATGGCCACTCTCAGCTGCTCCATCGTAGTATCGAATTCTCCAGTCCAATTACCTAAAATATAGCTAGACAATTGTTTAGACAGATTTGCAGCACAGGGAAAATTCTCATGTTGTATGCTAGTGACTCAAAGTCCAGCATACTTTCATTGACAGCCAAGTTGAGCGATTTGCCATAGGGTATCAATTTGCTCCTGCACGAGGTCAATCCTCTGATTGAACACCATCAAACATCCTTTTAGTTGAGCATTAATTCCTTTTTGTACATCTAAGGCATGAGCTACATTGGCTAAAAAGTTATTCAGGGTCTGAGCAGTCTGCCCAGTATGACTCATGGCTAATGTCCCGGTGGTAGCTCCAACAGCCGCCAATGAGATGGCAGTAACAATGGCAGCTGTAATTCCAAGATCCCTTTTCTGTCTGAAGAGAGTCATAGTGTGAGGGCATCAACGGGCACAGGCACCCAGCGAGGCATGCGAGTAACCAGCTAGTAAATTTACTAGCATTCCAGCATTGGGCAAAAAAGCAAGTATCATTACCACAATTACTTGGCTCTATCTGGCTAATAATGAATAAAAATGGGGGATATAAACAAACAGGTGTGGGCTTATAGGAAATATTATGAGAAGCCTTAACCCCCTCGTTGGAACATCCTGCTTCAGTTGTAGAACTAGCAGTGGTGGTGTCCGAGGTCTGAGTAGGTTCAGGAGACCATTGCCCCCAGGGGCGAGACATGCTCCATGTAAATTGACTAACTCCATGTTTTCCTCCACTTTTGAAAGTCATTTAAGGTTCTTAAATTATTTTTCCCTTTTTTTAAAATTTTTCATCAATTATACTTTATTCATTCTGCATCGCCCCCATAAGCCCCTCCCTCCCCTCCCAATCCCACTCTCCCTCCTCCCTCTGCATGCATGCCACTCCCTAAGTCTACTGATAGGGGAGGTTCTCCTCTCCTTTCTGATCTTAGTCCATCAGTTCACATCAAAAGTGGCTGCATTGTCCTCTACCATGGCCTGGTAAGGCTGCTCCCCCTCAGGAGGAGGTGACTAAAGAGCAGGCCAGTCAGTTCATGTCAGAGGCAGCCCCTCTTCACATTACTATGTAACCCAATTGGACTCTGAACTACCCTGGGCTACATCTGTGCAGGGGTTCTGGGTTATCTCTATGAATAGTCCTTGGTTGGAGTATGAGTCTCTGGGAAGTTCCCTGTGTTCAAATTTTCTTGTTCTGTTGCTCTCCTTGTGGAGACCCTGTCCTCTCCAGCTCTTACTATTTCCCAGTTCTTACCTAAAATTCCGTTCACCTGCCCAACAGTTGCCCATCAGGCTCAGCGTCTCTGTTTAGCTCTGTTCCCCATTTTTTTAAGTGGGTTACTTGGTTTGCTGCTTTTCAGCTTCTTCAGTTCTTTATATATACTTGATATGAGTCCTCTGTCAGATAAAGGGTTGGTGAAGATTCTTTCCCAATCTGTAGGAGGTTACTTTGTTTTGATGATGGTGTCCTTTGCTTTGCAGAAGCTTCAGTTTCATGAGGTCCCATTTATTGATTATTGCTCTTAGAGCCTGTGCTGTTGGTGTTCTGTTCAGGAAGTTTTCCCCTGTACCAATGAGTTCTAGGGTATTCCCCACTTTTATTTCAAGCCGATTTAATGTGTCTGGTTTTATGTTGAGGTCTTTGATCCACTTGGACTTCAGTTTTGTGCAGGGTGACAAGTATGGATTTATTTTCATTTTTCTACATGTAGACATCCAGTTGGACCAGCACCATTTGTTGAAGATGCTATCTTTTTTCCATTGTATGATTTTGGCGTCTTTGTCAAATATCAGGTGTCCATAAGTGTGTGAGTTTATTTCTGGGTCCTCTGTTCAGTTCCATTGATCCACCATTCTGTTTCTATGCCAGTACCATGCAGTTTTTAAAACTGTTGCTCTATAGTACAACTTAAGATCAGGGATGGAGATACCTCCAGAAGATCTTTTATTGTAGAGGATTGTTTTAGCAATTCTGGGTTTCTTGTTATTCCATATGAAGTTGAGAATTTTTCTTTCCAGGTCTGTAAAGAATTGTGTTGGTAATTTGATGGGCATTGCATTGAATCTGTAGATTGCTTTTGGTAAGATGGCCATTTTTACTATGTTAATCCTACCAAGCCATGAGCATGGGAGATCTTTCCATCTTCTCATATCTTCTTCTAGTTCTTTCTTCAGAGATTTGAAATTTTTTTCATACAGGTCTTTGACTTCCTTTGTTAGGGTTACTCGGAGGTACCTTATGTCATTTGTGGCTATTGTGAAGGGTGTTGTTTCCCTAATTTCTTTCTCAGCCCTTTTGTCTTTTGTATACAGGAGGGCTACTGATTTTTTTTTTTTGAGTTAATTTTGTAACCGGCCACTTTGCTGAAGGTGTTTATCAGCTGTAGGAGTTCCCTGGTAGAGTTTTTGGGGTCACTCACGTATACTGTCATATCATCTGCAAATAGTGATAATTTGACTTCTTCCTTTCCAATTTGTATCCCCTTGATCTCCTTCAATTGTCTTATTGCTCTAGCAAGGACTTCCAGAACTATGTTGAAGAGATATGGAGAGAGTGGGCAGCCTTGTCTTGTCCCTGATTTCAGTGGGATTGCTTTAAGTTTCTCTCTGTTCAGTTTGATGTTGGCTATAGGTTTGCTGTATATTGCCTTTACTATGTTTAGATATGTGCCTTGTATCCCTGATCTCTCCAATACTTTGAATATGAATGGATGTTGGATTTTGTCAAAGGCTTTTTCAGCATCTAGGGAGATTATCACGTGTTTTTTTTCTTTCAATTTGTTAATATGGTGGATCACATTGATGGATTTCCGTATATTGAACCATCCCTGCATACCTGGGATGAAGCCTACTTGGTCATGGTGGATGATATCTTTGATGTGTTCTTGTATTCTGTTTGCGAGTATTTTGTTGAGTATTTTTGCATCAATGTTCATAAGGGAGATTGGCCTGAAATTCTCTTTCTTTGTTGAGTCTTTGGAGGTTTAGATACCAAGGTGACTGTGGCTTCATAGAATGAGTTTGGTAATGTTCCTTCTGTTTCTATTTTGTGGAATAGTTTGAAGAGAATTGGTGTTAGCTCTTCTTTGAATGTCTGGTAGAATTCTGTGCTAAAACCATCAGGTCCTGGGCTTTTTTGGGATGGGAGACTTTCTTTTTTTCTTTTTCTTTTTCTTTTTTTTTGTTTTTACAAAAGGATATTTATTCTTATTTTTTTAATTTTATTTTTCTTATTAGTTACATTTTGTTACCTCTGTGTTCCAGCTGTATCCCACTCCCTCATTTCCTCCCCAACCCCACACTCCCTCCCTGGTCTCCTCCCTGCCCTTTCCAAGTCCACTGATAGGGGAGGAGTTTTGGATGGGAGACTTTCGATGAATGCTTCTATTTCCTTGGGGGATATAGGACTATTTAATTGATTTACCTGGTCCTGATTTAGCTTTGGTAAGTGGAATCGATCAAGAAAATTGTCCATTTTATTTAAATTTTCAAATTTTGTTTCGTATAGACTTTTGAAGTAATTCCTAATGATTGCTTAGATGTCCTCAGTGTCTGTAGTTATGTCCCCCTTTTCATTTCTGATTTTGTTGATTTGGATGGTGTCTCGCTGCCTTTTAGTTAGCTTGGCTAAGGGTTTGTCTATCTTGTTGATTTTATCAAAGAACCAGCTCTTGGTTTCATTGATTCTTTGAATTGTTTTATTTGTTTCTAATTGATTGATTTCAGCTCTGAGTTTGATTATTTCCAGCCGTCTGCTCCTTCTTGGTGTGTCTGCTTCTTCTTTTTCTAGGGTTTTTAAGTGAGCCATTAAGTTGCTTGAATGCGCTGTCTTTAAATTTCTTCTTGAAGGCACTTAGTGCTATGAACTTTCCTCTTAGCACTGCTTTCATTGTGTCCCACAAGTTTGGGTATGTTGTGTCTTCATTTTCATTGAGTTCTAGGAAGATTTTAATTTCTTTCTTTATTTCTTCCCTGACCCAGCTGTCTTTTAGTAGCAAATTGTTCAGTCTCCATGTATGTGTAGGCTTTTTGCTATTTCTGTTGTTACTGAGGTCCAGCTTTATTCCATGGTGATCAGACAGGATACAAGGGATTATTTCAATCTTCCTGTATCTGTTGAGGCTTGTTTTGTGACCAACTATGTGGTCTATTTTGGAGAAGGTTCCATGAGGTGCTGAGAAGAAGGTAAATTCTTTTGTGTTTGGGTGTAAGGTTCTGTAAATGTCTGTTAGGTCCATTTGATTCATGACCTCTGTTAGAGATATTGTTTCTTTGTTTAATTTCTGTTTTGTTGACCTGTCCTTTGTTGAGAGTGGGGTGTTGAAGTCTCCCACTATTAGTGTGTGGGGATCTACATGTGGTTTAAGTTTTATCAATGTTTCTTTCAAAAATGTGGGTGCCCTTGTATTTGGGGCATAGATGTTCAGGATTGTGATGTCTTCTTGGTGGAATTTTCCCTTGATGAGTATGAAGTGTCCTTCCCCATCTCTTTTGATTAATTTTGGTTGAAAGACTATTTTATCAGATATTAGAATGGCTACTCCTGCTTGCTTCTTGGGTCCATTTGCTTGAAAAGCCGTCTTCCATCCCTTTACCCTCAGGTAATGTCTATCTTTGTGACTTAGGTGTGTTTCTTGTATACAACAGATTGCTGGGTTTTGTTTACGCATCCATTCTGTTAGTCTGTGTCTTTTTATTGGAGAATTAAGTCCATTGATATTGAGAGAGAGTAATGACCAGTGGCTGTTAAATCCTTTGACTTTGATGTTGGCTGTGGTCATATGGTTGTTTGCTTGGTTGCTTTTTGTTTTACTGAAGTGAGGTTATTTATTTCCTGTATTTTCTTGAATGTAGCTAGCTTTCTTGGGTTGTATTTTCCCTTCCAGTGTCTTCTGTAATGCTGGATTTGTTTGTAGGTATTGTTGAAATTTGTTTTTGTCATTGAATATCTTGTTTTCTCCGTCTATGAGGACTGAGAGTTTTGCAGGGTATAGTAGCCTGGGCTGACATCTGTGTTCTCTTAGGGTCTGCATGATATCTGTCCAGGCCCTTCTGGCTTTCATAGTTTCTGTTGAAAAGTCAGGTGTGATTCTAATGGGTTTGTTATTATATGTTACTTGGCCTTTTTCTCTTGCAGCTTTTAGTATTTTTTCTTTGTTCTGTATACTTACAGTTTTGATTTTTATGTGGCGGGAGGATTTTCTTTTCTGGTCTAATTTATTGGGTGTTCTATTGGCCTCTTGTATTCTTATTGGCCTCTCCTTTAAGTTGGGGAAATTTTCTTCAATGATTTTGTTGAAAATATTTTCTGGGCCTTGGTGCAGGGAATCTTCTTTTTCCTCTATTCCTATTATTCTTAGGTTTTGTCTTTTTATGTTGTCTTGAATTTCTTGGATGGTCTGTGTCAGGAATTTTTTAGATTTATCATTTTCTTTGACAGATACATCTATTTCTTCCATTGTATCTTCCACACCTGAGATTCTTTCTTCCATTTCTTGTAGCCTATTGGTTATGCTAACCTCTGTAGTTCCTGCTTTCTTCCCTAAGTTCTTTCTCTCCACAATTTCTTCCATTTGTGTTTTTTTTTTTTTTATTTTTCCAATTCTATCTTCAGGTCTTGAGCTATTTTGTTGGTTTCCTTCCCCTGTCTGACTGTATTTTCATGTTTTTCTGTCAATTCCTTCAGCTGTTTGTTTGAACAATCCACTGTTTCTTTTATTTCATTCAGTGATTTAAGCATTTCCTCTCTAAAGGCCTCATACTTTTTGGCTTCAGCTTCTTCTATTATTTTTTGTACTTTATTTGTTTCCTCTGTTATCATCTTCTTGAGCATAGATGTTAGGTCGTCTCCTTGAATTTCATTTATGCTGGGGTGTCTAGGGCTATTTGCCCCTGGATAACTGGGTTCTGGAGATGCCATAATGCTCTGGCTTTTGTTGGTTGAACTTTTACGCTGTCCTCTACCCATTGGGCTATCTTAGTTGTTTGAATTTAGTTTCTGGTTGTTCCTGGATTCTTGTAGTGGAGAGAATCCCTTTGCAGGAAGATGTTTTTTCCTGAAGGAATCCTTCCCAGCTTTTTGGGTATAGTCCCTGGATGTCCGGTGTTTTTCAGGAGTTGCTATAGCTCACCTCAAGCCTAGAGACCTGGGTGGTAACTGTGGTCCTGATTAGTCAAGAGGGCTCTCCTCTCACCGGGAGAAGTCCTGGGGGCAGCTGCCCTCCTTCTGGGTTTCTTGCTGTAAATTTAGTGATCAGCTGTGGTAATCTGTGGCGGGTGAGTACTGCTCTGGTGTCTTGGGGCACTCAGTTCTGTCTGTTTGCAATTTGCAGTCTGCTAGACTTTCCCTAGGTGACCCCAGCAGCATGGTTTTTTCCTTCTCTGTGGGGTCCTCTCCGGACAGGGGTTCCCAGTCCCTGTTGTACTGGGGTGCACAGCTTGTCTGTACCGATGAGCTGAGCGCAAAGCTCTCTGTGCGCGGCAGGAGCTCGGCTGTGATGGCGGCAGAGACCTTCCGGGGAGAGACTGGGTGACCTGAGATCAGACCCGCAACCCTGCTTCCCCGTGGGGTCCCCCCGTGACTGGGACTCCCAGTCTCAAGTACCCTTGTGCCCACGGATCAGCCTGGGAAAGTGGCTGGGACCCGCCCGCTTGCGGCTCCAGCCCGGAGACCCAAAGCCCGCCTTACCCGGGATTTCTTCCTGGTTCTGGCTGGGTAGCCGTGAGTGGACCCGACCGATTCCCACACCATGGGAGCCTCCCCTCACCTGGGAAACACGACCGCTGTGGTTTCAGGGCCCAGAGTTCAGTCTCCTGGTCTCTGCACGAAAAGTGCTGTCCTGCTGCTCAGACGCGCTGTTTTCCCAGCGCCGCCATCTTGGCTCCCCCCCTCCCAGGTCCTTCTTAACTTCATGGTTGCTCTTTTTTTTCTCTCTCTCTCTCTTGCTCTCTTAAAAATATCAAAAAATGAATAAAAAACCTCATATGAAAAAAATCAAAACCAAAAGTACCCTTCCACACCCACAACAAAAAGAAAAGGACAAAGGAAACCACTATAACCAACACCAGAAATGTGGAGTCCATTTTGTGTTGGTCAACTACTTTTGAGCATGAAGCATGCCATGGAGTGTGGTTGATAAACCCAATGATGCTGCACTGGAGAAAACTATTATTATTTTTTCCTTTCCTAGCATATATCAATTACAAATAGCTTTTTGGTTAGTATGCTTAAATATTAAAATTTGAATTTAACAAAATTATTGACAATATGCACAAAATGGACATGGCCTTCTCTTGATCCAGAGAATAGTCAGAAGAATGTTGTGGTGTGTGTGTGTGTGTGTGTGTGTGTGTGTGTGTATGAGAGAGAGAGAGAGAGAGAAAGAGAAAAAGAAAGAGAAAGGTAGAGAGAGGAAGAGATAGGGACCCTGTAAAAGAAAAAATAAATTACTCAAATATGAAGAAAAACTGGGAAAAAATTTGGCTTTAACTGCTGTGTAGAAGAATTTCAACCAAAGAGTGCGGTAATGATGAATATGTAGGCAGGGAGGCTCACCAGCAGAGGACTGGTCAACAACAGACTTCAAATGTTTGAAGCTGTCAATGGAAAAAAAAAAACCACATACAGACAACAAACAGATGATTTATTTTATGAGTGTTCAAGTAGAGAGACCAAAATTTGAAGAAGTGGCATAAAAGAACCTTATTATTATTTTGATACATAAAAGCAAACATAAAATTAACTCTCTTAAAATCTCAGTATGCTGGCTTGTGAGATGGCTCAGAGATTAAGAACACTCAATGTTCTTCCAAAATTCCTGAGTTCAATTCCCAGCAACCACATGTTGGCTCATAACCATCTATAGTAAGATCTGGTATACAGGCCGAATGTTGTATAAACAATAAATAAATCTTTTTTAAAAAGATCAGTATGCATGACTCTATTTATGTAGCATAAAGTTACTACCTGATGACAGGGCCATTTATACATCTGTGATATACAATTTCTAGGTGAGGAAATTTAGATTATAGCATTTAGTAGAAACTAAGAGCAAAAATATCATTTGGAAAGCATAAAGGAGAATGTCTGTGCTAAAATGTTCACTAGTACCTTGAGACCGTGACTGAGTACAGACAAAAACCTGTGAAAGAGATTCAGTAAAGGTTGGACATAGTGGTTCAATAATGTGATCAATACCTATACATGTAGAGAGAATTTTGGTTTCTTTAATACCATAGAAATGACAAAGCTGCACATGTGCTACGTATGTGTAGGGAGTCTAGGTTCAGTCCATGCAAGCTATTTGGTTGGTGGTTCAGTCTCTTTGAATTACGGTGGGCCCAGATTTTGTTTACTCTGTAGGTCTTCTTGTGGTGTGTTGACCCCTCTGGCTCCTTCTATCCTTCCTCCCATTCTTCCACAGCACTCCTTTAGCTCAGCCTGTTGTTTGGCTATGTGTCTCTGCATGTGTCTCCATCAGGTCCTGGATGAAGCCTCTCAGAGGGCAGTTATGCTAAACTTCTTTCCACAAGCATTGCAGGGTATCATTAATAGTGACAGTGGTGTGGGTCTCAAACTGGGCCAGTCACTGGTTTGCCATTCCTTTAATCTCTGTTCTGTCTTTGCTCCTACAATTCCTGTAGACAAGACACATTTTAGGTCAAAGGTTTTATGTGTGGGTTAGAGTCCCTCTCTCCCTGCTGGGAGTCCCACCTGGGTTCAGAAGGTGCCAACTTTATGCTCCTTTACACCTGTTGTTTGGAGTCTCAGCTCGAGTCATTCCCATAGACTCTCAGGAGCCTTCCTTATTCCAGAGATGCCCTTCACCAATTTCTATTCTCTCTTCCAGTTCTTTTCCTCGCCCCTCTTCATGTGGCTATGCTAGCAATAGGCATACGGGCTGAATTTGTTACCTATCACAGGGCCACTTTCCCCCTAGCTGAGCTGCCTTGTTAATCCCCAGTGGGAGAGGATGTGCTTAGACCTGGACTGACTTGAGTACCAGGGTGGATTGGTAACAATTGGGAGCTTCCCCTTCTCTGGGAGGTAAGAGAAGGGGAATTGAAGAAAAGGTATGAGGAGGTGGGACTTGGAAGAAAGGAAGGAGGGGGCTGGGATTGTGATGTAAAGTGATTAAATAAATAATTAAATGGAGGAAAAAAATAAAAACATACAAATGTTATGTAATTTCTTTTGTTTTAACCTCAGGTGTGGGATTTGGCCTGCTTTAGATTGTCCACAGCAGCTAACTATGATTTCTTTCATGGTCCTGCAGGGGTGTAATTTTGCCAGCTGAAGGAATTTTGGGGACTCTTTGGAGGTTATATAGATGCCAGAGCCCTGAGATTGCTTGCAGCAGGCTGCTGCTCTCCCTGCTGCTGTTGTTTGTTGGTTGCTGGATTGCTGGTTGCTGGATGGAAATCAAACTTGTCCCAAGGAATTCCACACTCCTAATCAGCAGGAAGTAGTCTAATGATATTGATATCCTCTTTCTCATCTAACCTTCTATCTTTCCTATCCCATGTTGGAAGGGATAAGGGTGGTGTATAAAGGTAAGAAAAAGAACCAAATAAAGTGGCTAAAATTGTGGGTACATATACATGCCAAGTAATCAAAATTTCTTATGAACGGGATTACATATATCAAAATAGATGCCTCAAAATGGAAAACTTTCATGTAGGGGTCATTTGTACTTCCGGATAAAACAATTTTTTTTTTCTGAATTTTGAAACTAAGCTGTTCTTTTGTGCATATCTGTTCTAAACTGCCACATCTTCTTAGCTCATAAAAATAAAAAATATCACACAGTAGCAACAATTAAAGTTTCTGTATATACACCTGTGCACATATATAGGCATGGACATGTATACTGAGGTATTACCTTGCAATATTGATAAATACAAGAATATTGGTCTTTATTTCTAGGAATCATTTTTTTATCTCATCTGGGGAAATAAATAATAATTTGGTGTATCATGAGAAACACATCATTAATTGTTTCAAAACAGTAATTCCATCAGCTCTTGATTTGATGTGTAGTAGATGCTTTGATAAGTTCTTGAACTTGATGTGTATATAGTTTGACTTTGAAGAAAATAAGCCAAAACTCATGAAAAAGAAACAAGGTGTTTAGTACATAAGCATTAATTGTGACTGTCTTAGCATTTACGAATTTACTTGTATTTGATATATTCTAATGCATAATTATGTTTACTTTGATTATTAAGTTCATTAGTGGATTCCATTGGCATTTATCGAGGACTTTGCCTTCATCATATGATATGAATTCTTTAATTAGATTGTAGTATGTACAATCTAATTGTAAAATATACAGCGTGCTTCCTGAAGGAGCTCATAGGTAAGAGATAGGGATGATCACAACACAGGTAAAGAGTACATGCTATAAACCATATGAGCACCTACTCCTGATACTTGGTGGCTACATCCTTAGCTCACAGACAAGGCTTTGGAACCCAGTGGCTTGAGACTTCTTACAATCTCAAACTGACATTCTCATTACTTTTGGATGGAGTAATTTTTGATAAAGTATTGACCATAACTATTCTTCATAACTGTGAAGTTGGAGTTTTCCGTCCTTTAAGATACCACATTCATTATCTCATTGGTTTTTTACATAATGTCACACCTCTACTAAAATATTATACTTCCCAAAGTTGTATATTTATTGTCAAAACTTATTTTTATTAATTCATTGAGAATTTCAAGAAAGCTTACAATATATTTTCATTATATTCATTCCACACTCCTCCATCGACTTCCTTCATGATCCCTCCCATCTTTCCTCTTCCTCTTTTGTAACTTCATGTCCTCTTAATTCATATCCAACCGAGTCCAATTTTTTTCTGTCAAAATATGCATGGGTATGGGGCCATTTGATAGAACATTATTGATCTATCAGGGACTACATAAATTATACAACCTGACTCTACCTCCTCTAACAGCTATCAATTATCAATAGCTTCTCAGCTATGGGTGGAATCTCATGAGGTCTTCTTGCTCCTTGCTGGAATTTTGGCAGGCTTTATCTTGTGCTGCTCTTATGCAGGCAGCCACAGCTGCATGTGCGTACAAGAGCAAGTCAGTACTGTCATGTCCAGAAGACAATGTTTCATTCTTTGCTACAATACTTCTGTCTCTCACAATCTTTCTGCCCTTCTTAAAAAATGCTCTCTGAGACTTAGGAAGTGTGGGCAGGGTCTGATACAGATGTTCTCATTTATAGCTGAACACCCTGTATGTACTTATTCTCACCAACAGTGCATATTTCTTAAAACTAGGCAAATTCAGACATACCCAAAAAATATCTCCTTCATTTACTCAGTATTCACTTTAGTGAATTTTTTTTCAATGCAGTTTATTCAGGAACCTTGAACATCATCTGGTGAATTTTGTATAATAGGAGAACATAAGAAAAAAGGTATAGAGATGTTCTAATCATTCAGTATATAACGATGCATGCATTTCTGGGAGGAGAAATAAAAGCTAAAGAAAAAAAGTGAGGCATTATTTTTCATGGCCAAAGAAATTTTGCTAACATTGTCACGTTTACTGAATTTAACTTATGTATGCCTCTTAAATATTGATATAAAAAGCTTGATTGGGGGTTTTAGAAGAATGAAGAAAGGGGCACTGGTAAAGGTGGCACTGGTAGAGGTGGACTAAGTCAGAGGCCACTGCATATCAGGAGACATTCTATTAAAGGAGCTCATTAGGTAAGTGGGCCTTCTGGAAAGTGGATCTGGTATTTTGCAAGGTCTGTATGCTGATGCACCTCTAGTGATTCCACCACCATTTATTGTCTGGTTACACATTTTTATACTTCTGAGACAAGGGAATTACCTCATAGTCAAAAGGACAATTAAACACAACACAGATGAATTCTAAAACACAACAGGTTACATGTTTTAAAACTAAACATTTCTTATCTATGTGTCCATTACATAAGTTTATAGTAAGTTCAGAGTGATAAGGTTGAAAAAGCCTAAAGGTTAACAGGGTCCAAAAGTTACAAAAATATATCTTTTCAATTAGGAATGACCTGGCTACACATTTTCCAGTTTATAATGAGTTCAGGACAATAATTTTATCTGTGTTCCATTCAAAGAAAAAAGTAAATTTAAAATGACAGTATATTATGCCATAAACTGACAAGGTATAAGGAATTACAACAAAACAGTTTGTATATATCTTGACATTAAGTTTTGTACTTAATTTAGACATCTGTAGGTAACCCCTTTATATTTTGGATTCATGGGAAGTTTAAACCAACTTGCCTATATTTATGGTGTATACCAAGATGTGTGGTGTCATCTGGAGTGAAGGCTATTTGAGGCTACAAATCTGCCATAAGCCTGTCTCCTAGTGAGTCATCTGGTGGTCCACAAAGGTACGTATTTCAGCCATAAACTTTCTAAAATTGTTTTAGAAGTTCTAAAACACTTCAAATTTAAATTTTTTGGATCAAATAAGGTATTCCATATTAGGGAATTAGTCATCTGAAGAGCAGTACATCCTTAATAAGATGCCCTAGGAAGTTTGTTCAATAAGAGTGGGTAAATACACAGAAAGTGATGATTCACATCATGCTAGATATTAGAAAAACACAGCAGTGCACAAATGACAGGATTGTGAGAGGTTGGAAGCATCATGGTACAGACCTTGCAAAATACTGGAGCACTTTCCAGAACTCCCACTTGCCTAATGAGCTCCTTTAACAGAATGGCACCTGACAACTGTACATGATTCACAACCTAGAGACTACCTTCATGAGCATCGAGGAACCAAGTGCTGTTTTCTAGGTGAAATGTATCTTCAAGGGCATCCTCAAATGGCTACCCAAAAAGCATAGGTTTTACCAAAATGATAGGTTTCTCAATGATCAGTCCCACTGTTTCTCAAAGATACACACACACACACACTTACACATAAACACACATACATTCATATATACACACACTCACACATAAACACATATGCATCCATATATACACACATAGATTCATACACACACACACACACACACACACACACACACACACACACACACACACCACTGTGTGAATATAACTTCAGCAGCTAATCAGAATGGCCACAGATCTCAGCCATAGCTGGCCTGGCCTTTGAGGAAGTTGATACCTCTAAGCCTTGAGCACAGATGTCTTCTCCAGCTCTCTGTAGCTTCTAGCTGTAATGAAGCCTCTGAATTCTGGAGGCAGAGCCAATGAACAAGCCTTGAAGTAAAAGCCTTCAGGTCTACACCAAAACAAACAAACAAACAAACAAACAAACAAACAAAAAAACCTTCATCACAATAAAAGATTTTTAGGTGGAAAAGAGCTTAACTGAAGACTCAGGGGCCTGTCACTGAAGGCTTACCTGAGATTAAAGTATCTATAAATTCTGAACCATGGTTGTTCATTTGAGCTCAATGATCTGACTAGATGTATTTTATCAAGAGAAATCCATGGGCAGCTCTGTGACAAGCTGGAGACCCCTAATGGTGTAGGCTCCTGGGAGGATATGGGGTGACTTTAACTGAGAGTTTTAGCAGTGGGAATGTGAAGACTGAAGTGGCCACCTCCTATAGCTAGGAATTACTTGTCATGAATGGAGGGGGACAACAAACTACCCATAAAACCTTCAACCCAAAATTTACCCTCCCTACAAGGTGTAGAGAGATAAAGATGGAGCAGATATTGAAGGAAGGGCCAAACAATGACTGACCCAACTTGAAACCCATTGCATGGGCAAAAGCCAACCTCACTGACACCATTCACATTACTCTTCTATGCTTGCAGACAGGAGCCTAGCATAACTGTCCTCTGAGAGGCTGCACCAAGCAGCAGATCAAAACAGATGCGGAGACCCATAGCCAAACATTAGGAAGAACTTGAGGAGTCTGGTGGAAAAGTTGTGAGAATGACGGAGGGACCAGTAGGGGACAGGAACTCCATGAGAAGGCTACAGAGACCATGGGGGCTCACGAAGACTGAACCACCAGCCAAAAACCAAACCAAAACAAAATAAAACAAAACAAAGTGCATGCATGGACTGCATCTTGATCTCCTACACATATAAGTTGATGGGCAGCTTGTTTTTCATGATGGGTTCCTTTGCAATTAGATGGGGGCTCTCTCTGACATGGACTTTTTTGACCCCCTTTTGGGTCACTTTTCCCCAGTTGAGCAACATTGTTAGGCCTCAGTGGAAGAGGATGCACTTATGCTTGATGAGACTTGATGTGATGAGGCATTTTGGTAGTGGTGGGGCTCCACTTTTCTGAGGAGAAGGGGAGGGAGGAAAGGAAAAGGGGTGTGAGACCATTTGGAGAGGAGGGAGGGAGCTGAGATAGGGATGTAAAATGAATAAATAAATTAAAAGATTTTTTCATATGGGTCTTCATCATAGTTTTTTCGTTTTGTTTTTACTTTAGAAGATAATCAACTTTATTAGGTTTTAATTTTCATTAAAATGCACAAAGTTAAGTGAAAATATTAATGAGTGTGAATAAATTGTGAATTCCCATGTAACTATGATTTTAGAATTAAGTAGAGAGCACTTCCATCCCTCTCTAATGTTATCTCTGCCTGCGCCTCAGTCATCTGATCCAGGGCTGGCCTCAAGTGACTTACTTTCTGCCACTGTGTGCTAATTTTTCTAGAATTTCATAAAAGTTACATAATTCACAGGGTATCCAGTACAGATCTCATTCAAAATGTTCCAATAGATAATAAATTATTAGATAATAAATCCAGTGAGCCAATGAAATACAAAATCTCACCCAGGACACACCCAAGCCTTTGGTTATGAACTGTGTATGAGCCAAAATGTTTGTGATTGAGAAGAATTATTAGCGAAATTACAATCAACAAAAACATTTAAAAAATTCCTATGGTTTAAAGTGTTAGGCCATGAGACTTTATAAACTGAACATTGAAAATTATATTTAACTACATGTCATAAACCTATACTAAGTAGTCAGTTCCTACACAACTAAGTGAAATATCTATCTCTCAAATTACCAAATGAACAATATTTTTTCATTTAAATTTTTGCCTCAAAGGAAAGTTAACAGCACACAAACAGTGTGTTATTTAATAGAATTAGTCTGCATTTTAGAAGAAATATGAGGTCTAGAGTTGTGGATTTCTTTTTATAGACACCATCATGAACACCATAATAGGACTTTCTGCCATGAGCTAAAGTTACTAAGAATGTACACAAGGATGATTTCTGATAGTCATGGAACAATGATCTGGACTCTAACTTAATTAATCTCCTTATTTATACGCAGACAATCTTGAGATACCCAATAAGGAGATTAATCAATATGCTTTCAAAGGTTGTTTCTAACTTGTCAAAATTTTGGGATTCTGTTACAAAGAATTTCTTGATTAAGCATTAATAACTAACTCTGATGCTTAACAGTAACTTAATATGTTTATAATTAAAACCTAAACCAAACTCCAAACTTTATTAAAATAGTCTGAGAGTTGAAGATTTTTTCAAGTTCCTAGTTGGACAAGAGAACTTGTGGTAAGAATAAGACCTTGCTGTGTATTTTGTTCTCTTAACAACAGCTATATTCTTTGTGCATTATATAGGACTGTATATTATGTTTAATGTTCATTCAGGAGTCATACAGAAAGGAAAACAAATGTCAAAGTCAATTAAAAAATATAGCATAAGGAAGTTGCCTTAGCTTTGCATCATTTCCTTGTTATAACACAAGTAAAGAAAGGTCTAGAAAAATATTAGATCAGCAAGGTTTATAGGCAAGAAATTATCTTCTTTTCTACCTAGTTAACTGGGGGCTTATGAAGTTCTTACCGAATAGATATTTGAACTCTAAATCCAAGTTAAAACAATAGAGACCATTTTAGCATACCTGTAAATCCAATGGTATTTGAAATTCACATACCCAAGAAAGTATGTAGGGGAGGGTGGTCTCAGAATCTGGTTAATTTGGGCTTTAAAAGCACTACATGTGTATCTAACCTTTGATAAAGGGAAAGCTTCCTCAATTCCTGGTGGGAGTGTGAACTTGTTCAACCACTTTGGAAATCAATCTGGTGTTTTCTCAGGAAAAAAAAATTATTTCTAACACTATGTTTGTGAATCTTCATACTCTTGAGAATAGTTCAAAATTATCAAAACAAAAAGAATGTTGGGGAAAAGATAGTAAAATATAGTTCTGTTGAAAATATGGTAAAAAGATAAATATTTAAATTTGACAAATTTCAAATACATAAAGACATGAAAGAAATATTTTAAAATAAGTCTTCAAGGAAAGGAATATGAAGAAATGGTAATAAGTTCCTTATAAATGTGGATATATAATGTAAAAAAGTATTTCTTTTTAAAAATTATTTATTTATTTACTTTATATTATGATAGTAGCCCTATCCCTCTTCTGCCAGTTCTACCTTGCCTTTCCCTCCCTCCACCCCATCCCCTCTTCCTCAGGTAAAGGGAGCATTCCCCCTGCTCCCCAACCACCCCAGCTCAATTAGTTGCATCAGAATTGAGCATGTCTTCTTTCCTTTTGTCCTGGTAAGGCAGTTCAGCCAGAGGGCAGTAGAGTCCATGTGAGAGACAGCCTCAGCGGCCCTTAGTAGGGAACCCATATGATGCCTGTGCTGTTCATCTGCTACATCTGTATAGGGAGCTTAGGTCCAGTCTATGCATGATCCTTGGTTGCTGTTTCAGTCTCCACAAGCCCCTCTGGGCCCTGATTAGTTGGCTTTCTTGGTCTTTTTGTAGAGCTTCTTGCACCTCAAGATCCTTCTATCATTCCTACCACATTTCCACAAGACTCCTTGCACTTTGCCCAGTGGTTGGCTTTGAGTCTCAGCATCTGTTTCGATCTGCTGCTGGGTAGAGCCTCTCAGAGGATAGCTATGCTAGGCTCCTGTCTTGCTTCTTCTATTCAGCCGCTTTTGCTGTCTATTCTATTTCTCATTCTGAATGAGATTTAAGCACCCTCCCTTGATTCTTCCTTGATATTTATCTTCTTTGTGTCTGTGAATTGCAGTATGTTTTTCCTGTACTACACAGTTAAATTCCACGTTTAAGTGAGTACATATCATGTAAATTTTTCTGGGTCATGGTTACCTCACTCAGGATGATCTTTTCTAGTTCCATCCATTTGCCTATAGAGTTCATGATTTCCTTGTTTTTCATAGCTGAGTAGTATTCCATTGTGTAAATGTACAACAAATCTTTATTCATTTTTTGGTTGAAGGACATCTAGTTTTTTTCCAGATTCTGGATGTTGTAAATAAAGCTGCTATGAACAGAACATGGTTGAGCAAATGTCCTTGTTGTATGGTAAATCATCTTTTGGGTATATGGCCAGGAATGGTGTAGATGGTCCTTGAGGTAGAGCTATTACAGTTCTATGCTGTAAAAAGGAAGTTGAAAGCACATTTAAAAAATTATCTTTTGGAACTCAAGACATTAAACACCAACAAAATAATCCAATTTAAAAATAGGGTAAAGAGAAAAACAGAATTCTCAACAGAGGAATCTCTAATGGCTGAGAAGCACTTAAGAAAATGTGGATAAAGGGAAAACTTCCTCCATTACTGGTGGGAGTGTGAACTTGTACAACCACTTTGAAAATCAATTTTGTGCTTTTTCAGGAAAAAAAAATTATTCCTAACACTATGTTTACGAATCTTCATACTCTTGAGAATAGTTCAAAATTATCAAAACAAAAAGAATGTTGGGGAAAAGATAGTAAAATATAGTTCTGTTGAAAATATGGTAAAAAGATAAATATTTAAATTTGACAAATTTCAAATACATAAAGACCTGAAAGAAATATTTTAAAATAAGTCTTCAAGGAAAGAAATATGAAGAAATGGTAATAGGTTCCTTATAAATGTGGATATATAATACATGAAGAATTCAAACAAAACTCAGTACAAGAAGGAAGGATGTGGCAGACACCTAGAAATAGACAGTCAACTGCACATTAGAGCAGAGAAACATTGCCACAGGAAAAAATTGACATGGTCAAAACGCATGGTCAGTCTGGTATTCATGTACATCTCACCTTTGTCACTTACTTTGTCAATTTGGGCTCAGAAAAACATTGCTCTTGAGAAGCTTCTCAATCACATTCACTCAGGACAAAGATTCTGACCAGCTCTAAGGGATTCTTGAGAATTCCTGAAGTGGGGATAAGCAGACTTGATGGGGTCACCGAAAGAAGAGGGAGGTGAATGGTGTGCCTGTGTGTATACAATAGGTTGAACTAAACGAGGTCTGTGCTATTGGAACAGGATGGGGCAGCATGACCCCTCTCCTCTGGTCTCCGGTTTGGGCTGTTTGTGCATGGCAGGGATGTGACATCCTTGCTGAAAATAACTGTTCCAAATAGGTTTTCCTGCTGTGCTAACAACAGCTAAGTGACGCAGTGGACCAGGCAAGGAGGCTGTTCTGGGCTCAGTCTCTGTCTTTGATACTGACAATTTGCTACATCAACGTACCTTTGCAGACACAAAGCATCAGATGATTAGCTATTAACAGCAAGGCATTTTCTTGCTTATTACAGCCTGTACTGTAAACTGTCCAGAGATGCAAGGAGCCCTGTAATGTAGAAATCATTTCTGGAGGCTTTGGGAGAACATGCAATTATTTTCCTTCCTGTCAGTGTTTCCAAACTCACCTAGAGATAAGAGCACCCTATTAAAATGGACTCATCTTCTTTTGAGTGAGGCCAGTGGATGATCTTCTCTGACCTGGGGGTGGGATACTTGTCCTTGATTCCTCATGCTTGGAAGACAGGGTCACCAGAGACAGGGTCACAGTAATTAGACAGCACTGTGTCACTGTCACTTGCATGCTTGTTGCAAGAAGAGAAAACTTTGCAGAGAAGAAAGTGAATGCTTCAGGCACAGCCCACCCTTTCACCAGTGGCCAGAGCCCTCGTGAGCCTGATTGCCACAGGCCCTTTTGCCTGCTTTGCTCTTGGGCATTTCTCAGGCTCCTTTGCTTTGGGGAAGTTCATGGGTTAGATCTACCTAGCCACAGATCTTGCCCAGAGAGACACTGTAGCTCCACCTACACTGGTGCTGACATCTTTGCCTATGAGCAAAGCTTCCAGCCAGTATGGCTCTGAAGCAGCATTGATGAGGGTGGCAGCTGACTCATCTTGCATATTGTACTAGGCTTTGTTCTTGCCAGAAGAGGCTGAGTGTCATTCCTTGACCCAGACCTACATCCTCTCTGTTCCAAACGAGAACTAGGCAAATACTATGATTTTCTCAGTGTGATTTCTAACTCATAAAGTCAGTATCAGCATCCTAACATGACACAAGAATGCCATTTGGCATCATGAGACATCATATCACCACCCAAGATGGATAGTCAGAATAGATCAGCAGTATCACTTTTATAATATTATTTTGTACTTGGTTTTTGAAATTGTGGTATATGTATATCAGTGATGTGTTCTATTTAATAATGTTTTAAATAATATTTTTAATTTGGTGAGGAAAGTAGAATTTAAGAGACAAAGCTGTTAGGGTTACTATATTTAGGGTCAAAATCACAGTGTGGGTGAGGTTTGACAAGATGTCTGTATTTAAAGCAACTCTTGGAGTTGAAATACACAGTATTTTCTCATGGATTTAAAAGGTTAAATCTACATCCTAATGATGAAGAAAGGGAAGGGTAAAGGATGATTTTCAACTTTTTTGCTTGGATAACTGCTTTTTCAGAATTTCATTTTGTTTTAATAAGCTTAGGGTTTGGAAGAGTTTTGAAATAAAGTTGTATTCTTTAAATTTCATTTATTTACTTTATTAATTACAGTTTATTCACTCTTTATCCCAGGTGTAGCCTCTTCCTTCGTCCCCTCCCAATCTCACACTGCTGTTTTCAGTCAAACAGCTTTTTCTGACCATTCCTCTCTCAACTCTCAGAAATCAAATCTGGTAGGTGAATCCAATCTTCTTAAGGGTAGCTAAGCATGGTCCAATGTCTATAAAACTTAGCTACATACTCCCATTTTAAAGGTTTTAACACAGATACAATATGGAGCTATTTACACAATGATGCATTTCTTAACAGAAAGTTTCATCTACCATACAGAAATTTCCAGTTATTATCATTTGTTTTCAGCTGTTAAGGTTTTTTTTTTCTCTTTTTTTTTTCCTTTTTAAAATTTAGATAGTTTGTGTGCTGTAAGCCATATCTAGAGCACAATAGGAAATGGAAAGAAATGTGTAGTCTTTAACCACACAAAGTTTCTCCCTGGAACAGTCTTAGAGCAAAGCATCACAGTTATCTGACCACCTCCTTACCAATGACGCAAATGCCACAGTCTCCGGCATCTGGGCAAATAATTAGAGTTTCCCAAGTCAATTGGGGGCATTCAATGCTGTCATCCCTGAAGACATGTAATGAAAATGTCAAGAACCTGCTTCCCTCTTGAGTAGGAGACAATCCAAGGTTACCATGATACCAAACAATTTAATAAAAAAGTAAAAAAAAAAAAAAAAAATCACTCATTCAGTCAATCTCCCCAAAAAGATCACACAACTTAGTAGGCACAATATGACCCATTCTTTCCATGTCTTAAAGGGAAAGCACAACATTTTTGCCAAGTTTTAGGGATAAAACTATTATTTGTCAAGTTTACTATTTAAATATATATATCAAATAAGTGTTACTGCTGCAGAAGTGAGTTGATAATGCTCAATAATCCCCACATCAGTTAGTAATATTCCACACTTTGAATTGTGTTGTGTTTGAAGATATTAATGATAATAGAAAACATGCATGTAAATTACAGAGACAAATTTCGGCAAATGGAAAGCCACTTCCTAACCACTTGTGGTACAGAACCATTCAAATTCTGCTTTCACCTATTTTGGGCAATAGAAAGAAATTGTGAGAAGCTTTTTAAAAATTATTTATTTTTTTATTAATTAAAGTTCATTCACTTTGTATACCAGCTGTAGCCCCCTCCCTTGTCTTCTTCCAATCCTATGTTCCCTCCATCATCTTCTCCTATGCGCCTCCCTAAGTCCACAGATAGGGGAGTTCCTCCTCCCCTTCCCTCTGACCCTATCCTATCAAGTCCCATCAGGACTGGCTGCAATGTCTTCCTCTGTTGCCTAGTAAGGCTGCTCCCCATGCAGGGGGAGGTGATCAAAGAGCCAGCAACTGAGTTCATGTCAGAGATAGTCCCTATTGCCATTACTATGGAACCCACCTAGGTACTAAACTGTCATGGACTACATCTGTGCTGGGGTTCTAGGTCATCTCCATGCATGGTCCTTGGTTGGGGTATCAGTCTCATAAGAGATGCGTGGGCCCAGATTTTTGGAGCTATTGCTCACCTTGTGGAGCTGCTGTCTTCTCTAGGTCTTTCTGTCTTCCACATCTTTCATAAGATTCCTTGCACTCTGCACAGTTTGACTACGAGTCTCAGCATCTGCTTTTGACACACTGCTGAGTGGAGTCTTTCAGAGGCCCTCTGTGGTAGGCTCTTGTCCTGTTCCCTGTTTTCTCCCTCTTCTTATGTCCATCCCATTTGCCTTTCTGAGAGATAATTGATCATCTTACCCGGAGTCCTCCTTCTTGCTTAGCTTCTTTAGGTGTACAGATTTTAGCAAGTTTATCCTGTATTATATGTCTAATATCCACTTATAAGTGATTATATACCCTGTGTGTCTTTCTGCTTGTGTTGTCACTTGAGTTTTTGATATTAGCTACTTTGATGGGTGTAAGGTGAATTCTCAGATTCATTTTGATTTGCATTTTCTTGATGACAAAAGATGTTGAACATTTCTTTAAGTGTTTCTCTGCAATTCAATATTACTCTATTGAGAATTCTTTGTTTTGCTTTGTACAAAATTTTTAATTGGATTACTTAATTTGTTGTTTTTTAGCTTCTTGGAGTTCCTTATTTATTCTGGATGTTAGCCTTCTGTCAGATATAGGGTTGGTGAAGATACTTTCCCAGTCTATAGGCAGGCATATTGTTCTGATGACAGTGTTCTTTCTTTTAGAGAAGCTTTTCAGTTTCTTGAGGTCCCATTTATTGATTGTTGATCTTAGAGCCTGTGCTATTGTTGTTCTGTTCAGGATGTTGTCTCCAGTGCCAATGAGTAGAGTACAAGGCTTCTTCCCCACTTTTTCTTGTAAGAGGTTTAGTGTGTTTGGCTTTATGTTGAGGTCTTTGATTGACTTAGCTTTTCGTTTTGTGCAGGGTGATCAATATGGATCTGTCTGCATTTTTCTACATGTAGACATCTTGTTAGACCAGGCCCATTTGTAGAAGGTGCTATCTTTTTTCCATTGTGTGATTTTGGCTTCTTCTTTTTTTTTTTTTTTTTTTTTTATGACATCGAAGTTGTTTTATTCATGAGCAATTGGAGCAAGTGATCTGAATGGTTTGCCTCCTAAAAACATTTTTCTTTTCTTTTTTTTTTTTCAATTCAGTTTATTCAGGAACCTTGAACAATCCTCGGACCCTGGAGAAAGCCAGCCCACAGCTCAAATAGCCTCTGGGTAGCCAACCCAGGCGAGATTTTGGCTTCTTTGTCAAAAATCAAGTATTTGTGGGTATGTGGGTTGATTTCTGGGTCTTCTATTTGTTTCCATTGATCTATCATTCTGTTTCTATGCCAAATACCATGCAGATTTTCATACTTTTGCTCTGCCATATAGCTTGAGATCAGGGATGGAGATACTTCCAGTCAATCTCTTGTTGCACAGGACTGTTTTTTACAATTAAGGGTTTTTTGTTTTTCCATATGAAATTGAGAATTTTTCTTTCAAAGTCCGTAAATAATTGTGTTGATATTTCGATGGGAATTGCATTGAATCTGTGGATTGCTTTTGGCAGGATTGCATTTTTCACTCTGTTAAACCTACATATCCAAGAGCATCAGAGATCTTTCCATCTTCTGATATCTTCTTCAATTTCTTTCTTCAGAGACTTGAAGTTTTGTATCAAACAGATCTTTCCCATGATTGGTTAGAGTCATACCAAGTTATTTTATGTTATTAGTGGCTATTGTGAATGGTGTAGCTCCCCTATTTTTTTTCTCAGCCCTTTTGTCTTTTGTATACAGTAGGGCTACTGAGTTTTTGAGTTAATTTTGTATCCAGCCACTTGCTGAAGGTGTTTATAAGCTGAAAGGGTTCGCTGGTGGAAATTTGGGGGTTACTTATGTATACTATCATATCATCTGCAAATAGTGATACTTTGATTTCTTCCTTTCCAATTTGTATCTCCTTGATCTCCTTTAGTTGCCTTGTTGTACTAGCAAGGACTTCAAGAACTATGTTGAAGAGATATGGAGAGAGTGGGCAACCTTGCCTTGTCCCTGCTTTCAGTGGTATTGATTGAAGTTTCTCTCAGTTTTGTTTTATGTTGACTGTATTTTTGTTGTGTATTGCCTCTACTATGTTTAGGTATATGCCTTGTATCACTGATCTCTCTAGAACCTTAAACATGAATGGATGTTGGACTTTGTCAAATGCTTTTCAGCATCTAAGGAGATGCTCATGTGTTTTTTCTCCTTCAGATTATTTATATGATGTGTTTGAAGATAATTGGAGTTAGCTCTTCTTTGAAAGTGTGGTAAAATTCTGTTCGGAAACCATCAGACCCTGTTTTTTTGTTTTGGTTTGTTTTTTTGTTTTGTTTTGTTTCTATTGGAAGGGAGACTTTTAAGGACTGCTTCTTTTTCCTTGGGGGATATAAGACTATTTGATTTATTTACCTGATCTTGATTTAATTTTGGTAAATTGAATCAAATTTTCTGGTTCTGTTGCTCTCCTTGTGGAGTTCTTGTCCTCTCCAGATCTTTCTATTTCTCACTTTTTACATAAGATTCCATGCGCTCTGCCCAACAGTTGGCTATAAGTCTCAGCATCTGCTTTGATAGTCTGCAGGGCAGAGCCTTTCAGAGGCCCTTTGTGGCAGGTTCCTAGGTTGTTTCCTGTTTTCTTCTTCTTCTGATGTCCATCCTCTTTTCCTTTTGGGATGGGGATTGAACATTTTAGTCAGTTTCTTCCCTCTTGATTAGTTTCTTTAGATACACAGATTTTAGTAAGTTTATCCTATATTATATGTGTATATGAGTGAGTATATACTGTGTGTGTCTTTCTTTTTCTGGGACAGCTCACTCAGGATGATCCTTTCCAGTTCCCACTTTTTACTGCAAATTTCATGATTTCCTTGTTTTTCATTGCTGAGTAATAGTCCATTATACAGGTGTACCATATTTCTATATCCATTCTTCAGTTGAGGCGCATCTGGGTTGTTTCCAGCTTCTAGCTATTAAAATTAAGCTGCTACAAACATGTTTGAGCAAGTGTCCTTATTGTGTACTTGAGCCTCTTTTGAATATATGCCTAGGAGTGGTTTGGCTGGATCTTGAGGAAGCGCTATTCCTAGTTGTCTGAGAAAGCGCCAGATTGATTTCCAGAGTGGTTGTACAAGTTTACATTCCCACTAGCAGTGGAGGAGGGTTCCCCTTTCTCCACAACCTCTCCATCATGTGTTGTCACTTGAGTTTTTGATATTGGTCATTCTGATGGGTATAAGGTGAAATCTCAGGGTTGTTTTGATTTGCATTTCCCTGATGGCTAATGAAGTTGAGCATTCCTTTAAGTGTTTCTCTGCCATTCGATATTCCTCTATCAAGAATTCTCTGTTTAGCTCTGTTCCCCATTTTTTAATTGGATTACTTGGTTTGTTGCTTTTAGCTTCTTTATTTCTTTATGTATACTGGATATTAGCCCTCTGTCAGATAAAGTATTGGTGAAGATTCTTTCCCAATGTGTAGGCATTTGTTTTGTTTTGATAACAGTGTCCTTTGCTTTACAGAAGCTTTTAAGTTTCATGAGGTCCCATTTATTGATTGTTGCTCTTAGAGGCTGTGCTGTTGGTGTTCTGTTCAGGAAGTTTTCTCCTGTACCAATGAGTTCTAGGGTATTCCTCACTTTTTCTTCTAACTGATTTAATGTGTTTGGTTTTATGTTGTAGTCTTTGATCCACTTGGACTTAACTTTTGTGATGGGTGATAAATATGGATCTATTTGCATTTTTCTACATGTAGACATCCAGTTAGACCAGCACCATTTGTTGAAGATGCTATCTTTTTTCCATTTTATGGTTTTGGCATCTTTGTCAAAGATCAGTTGTCCATAAGTGTGTGGGTTTATTTCTGGGTCTTCTGTTTGGTTCCATTCCTCCACCATTTTGTTTCTATGCCAGTACCAAGCAGTTTTTATTACTGTTTCTCTATACTATAGCTTGAGATGAGGGATAGAGATACCTCCAGAAGATTTTTTATTGTAGAGGATTGTTTTAGCAACTCTGGGTTTCTTGTTATTCCATATGAAATTGATAATTTTTTTCCAGGTCTGTAAATAATTGTATTGGTAATTTGATGGGAATTGCATTGAATCTGTAGATTTCTTTTGGTAAGATGGCCATTTTTACCATGTTAATCTTGCCAAGCCATGAGCATGGGAGATCTTTCTATCTTCTGATATCTTCTTCTAATTCTTTCCTCAGAAACTTAATTTTTTTTTCATACAAGTCTTTGACTTGCTTGGTTAGGGTTACACCAAGGTACTTTATGTCCTTTGTTGCTATTGTGAAGGGTGTTGTTTCCCTAATTTCTTTCTCAGCCCTTTTGTCTTTTGTATACAGGAGGGCTTCTGATATTTTTTTGAGTTAATTTTGTATCCAGCCACTTTGCTGAAGGTTTTAATCAGCTGTTGGGGTTCCCTTGTAGAATTTTGGGGGTCACTCAAGTATACTATCATATCATCTGCAAATAGTGATACTTTGACTTCTTCCTTTCCAATTTGTATCCCCTTGATCTCCTTCAATTGTCTTATTGCTCTAGCAAGGACTTCCAGAACTATGTTGAAGAGATATGGAAAGAGTGGGTAGCCTTGCCTTGTCCCTGATTTCAGTGGGATTGCTTTAAGTTTCTCTCTGTTCAGTTTGATGTTGGCTATAGGCTTGCTGTATATTGCCTTTACTATGTGTAGATATGTGACTTGTATCTCTGATCTCTCCAATACTTTAAACATGAATGGATGTTGGATTTTGTCAAATGTTTTTTCAGCATCTAGGGAGATTATAATGTGTTTTCTTTTTCTTTCATTTTGTTAATATGTTGGATCACATTGATGGATTTCCGTATACTGAACCACCCCTGCCTGCCTGGGATGAAGCCTGGTTGGTCATGGTGGATGATATCTTTGATGTGTTCTTGTATTTGGTTTGCAAGTATTTTGTTGAGTATTTTTGCATCAATGTTCATAAGAGAGATTGGCCTGAGATTCTCTTTCTTTGTTGGGTCT
Organism: Meriones unguiculatus; assembly: GCF_030254825.1. Taxonomy (NCBI): domain Eukaryota; kingdom Metazoa; phylum Chordata; class Mammalia; order Rodentia; family Muridae; genus Meriones; species Meriones unguiculatus. The sequence continues at coordinate 123,221,276 of NC_083369.1, forward strand.
TTGTGAGGTTTAGGTACCAAGGTGACTGTGGCTTCATAGAATGAGTTTGGTAGTGTTCCTTCTGTTTCTATTTTGTGGAACAGTTTGAAGAGAACTGGAGTTCATTCTTCTTTGAAGGTCTGGTAGAATTCTGTGCTGAAACCATGTGGTCCTGGGATTTTTTTGGATGGGAGACTTTCAATGACTGCTTCTATTTCCTTAGGGGATATGGGACTATTTAATTGATATACCTAGTCTTGATTCAGTTTGGTAAGTGGAATCAATCAAGAGAATTGTCCATTTCATTTAGACTTTCAAATTTTCTTGCATATAGGCCTTTGTAGTAAGACCTAATGATTGTTTCGATTACCTCAGTGTTTGTTGTTATGTCCCCTCTTTCATTTCTGATTTTGTTAATTTGGATAGTTTCTCTTTACTTTTTATTTAGTTTGGCTACGGGTTTGTCTATCTTGTTGATTTTTTCAAGGAATCAGCTCTTGTTCTCACTTATTGTTTGTATTGTTTTCTTTGTTTCTTATGCATTGATTTCAACTCTGAATTTTTTTATTTCCAATTGTCTACTCCTCTTGAGTGTTTCTACTTCCTTTAGTTCTGGGGCTTTTTGTGTGCCATTAATTTGCTTGTATGAGATGTCTCAAACTTCTTTCTGGAGGCACGTTCTGCTATGAACTTTCCTCTTAGCACTGCTTTCATTGGGTTCCATAAGTCTGGGTAAGTGTGTCTTCATTTTAATTCAATTTTAGGAGGTCTCTAATTCCTTCTTTCATTTCATGCCTGATTAAATTGTCATTGAATAGAGAGTTGTTTAGTTTTCATTTGTCTGTAGGCCTTTTTTTCTGTGTGTAGGCAATGGTATGAATTTGTGAGAATTTTTTTTTTTTTTTTTTTTTTTGTAGAGTCAGGGTAATTTTGTTTCTGGGACGGTCAATCTAATGTCTTATTTCAGATCTGTTTTCCTACCTATCTTGTATAAATCACACTGTTCCTCTATTATATTATTATCACAGAATTATTTGAGGTATTAACAAAGCAAAATATAAAATAAGATAAACAGAAAACCTTGGGTAAGATAATGTGTAAATTATATATAATAGTCACTGGACAGTGGAAAGTAATGAGCTGCAAATTATCTCAGACCTATGTATGTACAAAAGAAATGGGACAAGAGTCACAGAGCTTGCAAGAGTATTATGAAACAAAATTTTCATGAGAAACAGTTTTCCTGGTATTAAATTTAGACAGAAAATTGTGCTGTAGGTTTTCGTAAAACAAGTAAATAATAGTAAATGTTTTTATGTTTCATGGCAGTGCAATACCATAAGCAAGTGTTTTCATAGGGCTCATTTGATGACCAACTTCAGTGAAGGTTGATAACATTATGTCAAAGATTAATTCCATTCAAGTAATTCTGTAAAAAGGTAAAACTACAGTGATCTGAATTTACAGTTCTCTGGCTCTTTCAATCAATTGTTAAATTACAAATCTGAAGGATTAAATGAAACATGTCAGTTAATCTATATATTTTTTTATCACAATGCAGCTTTACATAATATAAAATGTCAAAAATAAAACCATACTTTCATTTGATAAATTGATGCAAACCCTTTATAAGTTTACAGTTATGGATAAAATTCTCAAAATTTTTTGGTTGCCTATGTCCACTTGAGATAGCTGAATTGCCAATCTTACTTCCCCAAATATTTCTATTCAGATTGTCATAAGTTGTGAATTTTCTAGAATATAACAGGATCCTAAAATTCTCTTCCATGGTCCATTATGTTTGCATTTTAAAAACATTTTCTCCGCATTAGTCAATTATTTTTATGTGTATTCATCTAAACTACACAATTAATAGGGAATTTCATTTTTTTCAAAATCCATCTTTGGCACAATAACCTTTCACCCCTCCCCATACTATAGCTACTACAGTTCTCATAAACAGAATCATATAATATGCTGATAATTATATGCATGTTTCCCCCACTGTATAGTGTTTTGTAAGCTCCATTCATGTTGTAGAATGTTATATCAGTAACTCATTTGCATTTATACATTGATGCAGTTTTATTATATAAAAATATATTTTATTCATTTATTAGCTTGTAGAACGTTGGCAAACCCTCATTTATGGACATTATGAATAGTGTACTATGAAAATTGGTAAGCAAAGATTTTTGTGAGCATGTGTTTTCATTTATTTTGTGCGTATACTCAGAAATAGGATTACTGAGATATCTCTTAACTTTATTTATAACGTTTTGAATAAGATATTTTGTCAAGAATATTTTCTTTTTAAAAATTTATTTACTTATTATAAATTACAGTTTATTCAATTTGTATCCCTGCTGTAGCCCCCTCCCTCATCCACTCCAAGAGCTACCCTTCCTTCCTCATATCCTCCCACGCTCCTCTCCAAGTCCTGATATGGGAGGTCATCCTCCCCTTCTCTGTGACCCTAGCCTATCAGGTCTCATCAGGACTGGCTGCATTGTCTTCCTCTGTAGACTGGTAAGGCTGCTTGCCCATCAGGGGGAGGTGATTAAAGATACAGACACTGAGTTCATGTCAAAGACAGTCCCTGTTCCCATTATTAAGGAACTCACTTGGTGAGTTGTGAATTTTCTAGAATATAACAGGATCCTAAAATTCTCTTCCATGGTCCATTATGTTTGCATTTTAAAAACATTTTCTCCGCATTAGTCAATTATTTTTATGTGTATTCATCTAAACTACACAATTAATAGGGAATTTCATTTTTTTCAAAATGAGTTTTTCAAACTCACTTGGTGAGTTCCTTAATGGGCTACATTTGTGCAAGGGTTCTAGGGGTTCTAGATTATCCCCATGTATGGTCTTTGGTTGGAGTATTAGTCTCAGAAAAGACCCCTGTGACCAGATTTTTTGCATCTGTTGCTCTCCTTCTGGAGCTCCTTTCCCCTCCAGGTCTTCCTATCTCCCACTTCGTTCATAAGATTCCTTGCACTCTGCCCAAAGTTTGGCTATGAGTCTCAGCATCTGCTTTGATACCCTGCTGGTTAGAGTCTTTCAGAGGCTCTATGTGGTAGGCACCTGTTCTGTTGCCTGTTTTCTCACTCTTCAGATGTCCATCTTATTGCCTTTCTGAGTGAGGATTGATCATCTTACCTAGCATCCTCTTTTGTCAAGAATATTTTCAAAATGATTTTACCAGTTTATATTCCTTCTAGAAATATTTAGGTTCCAGTTTCACTACCTTCATTTGGGTATGTTATTATCTCTTTATGATAGCAATTCTAAAAGGCGCAAAGTAGTAAGTCATTTTGGTTTTTATGAGTATTGTCTCTAGTATATGATGTGGCTGAGCACCTTTGTATACAGTTACTTATCATGAATATATTTGAATCAAAAATATCTGTTAAAATAATTAGTCCATTTTAATTGAATGGTTTCTATTTTGTTAGTGAGTTTTTAAAGTTCTTTATGAATTCTGAATATAATTTAGTCACGTATGGGGTATGGAATCCATTAATATTCCTTCTATTCTGTGCAGTCAGGAAGGATAGGAAACACTAAGCTCACTGCTTTTACAAATATCTAGGGGAGGGTGTAAAAACTAAGAATGAATGGTGACAGTCAATGTGACTAAAAGAGTGAGACTGCTCTCACTACTCATACATTGAAATCTAAGTCTCGAGAGGACATATTGCCCCTGGGAGGTGGTTAGGTCTTGGGTAATTTACAATAAGGAAAAGAAAACAAGTGATAAAAATTAGAGTTGAATCTGGGCATGATGTTGTACACCTGTAATCCCAGCACTCAGGGAGACAGAGGCATGCAGATTGCTGTGAGTTTGAGGCCAGCCTGGTCTACGAAGCAAGTCCAGGGTATCCAAGACTGTACAGAGAAACCCTGTTTCAAAACAAAACAAAACAAAACAAAACAAAACAAAAAAATTAGAGCTGAAATTTAAAACAGAAAACCAACCGAAATCATGAATGAAACACAGAGGCGGTTATTTCAAGATTAATATGCTTGACAAATGTTGTTCATAAATATCTGCTGTAAGTTAGTTAAACAAAAATAGAGTACATAGGGGATTGGATCCAAGTCGCGGCAACCAGCACGCAACATATCTGAGAGGCAGAGGAACTGAAACTCTGAAACTGGTGAGTGGAGGGACAACAGAAGCCAGAAAAATTGACACTGAGGCTTCCTGAACGAGAGGGAACATCACATGAGCTGAGACCAGTTAGATTCAGGTCACCCTTGGACTTCTCATAGAGTAGTGAACATTCGAATCGCTTGCACTTCCCCTTTTTGGGCCTCCCTCCTCCTCCACGGAGCTGGCCTACAGAGATTCTTAGAGTCTACAGAGACTCTTAGCACAAATTCACTGCCTGGAGACTGAGACAGCAGAGGCAGGGCTCCTCGCTCCTCAACTGTTCCTGCCAGCTGTACCAGCCTTCCTAGTCCCAGATCTGTGGTACCATCCTTCCGGGTCCTGGTTCTGCAAGCAGCTGTTTGGACTCTGCAGGGCCTCGCCGCCAGTGACTGTGTATGGGCTGCCCAATCCTTCAGTGGAGGACAGCCAGCCATACAGCCACTAAAGTAGCCAGACCTGCTAAACCCCTCAGGGAGACCAGGCAAAGGGCCATCTAGGTCTGTGGATCACTGCTGTGGCTCCGCAGGACTTCCCAGCAGGCACCTGGACTGGCTTCCTGGTTCCACTGCTGCTGCTGGACTCTCAAGTCCAGAGGCTGCAGAACCACTGAGCTGAAAAAGCTCCTACACCTGCATTTGACCCAGCAGGCTCAAAAAATTAGAGTAGAGAATAGGGGAACCCTGTGCTCTCCGATTTGACTTGCTAGAGAGTGAGTGCACCTTCAAGTGCCTACAGAGCCCCAGATCCAGGGTCCTTCTAAGCTAGCATCCAGACGTCAGATCCCTCCCACCCATGCATCCACTGTGGGAAACACAGGGACAGTGTTCTCAACATTGAAGCCCCTGTTCTGCAGGTCTACAGTGGAGTTCAGGCAAAGAACTCCTGGAGCTCAGAAAGAGCTGAATACCACTGAAGTATTCAAGGAATCTGCACAAGTGAATTATGCCTGTGAAGACCTTAAGTGCCTGCATGCCCTTTGGTGCCTGCTCAGCATCCCTGCCCCACACTTCAGACATCTATATTCTCTAACACCCTGTCCTTCAAGGCACACTTACACACACACACACACACACACACACACACTCACACACACTTGCTGGCACTTGTCCTACTGTGTCCTCAAATCTTTCTCCCTTAGGTACAGTTGAATCACCAATGCAAACTCTTAAACCACTGGACCACTCTCATCTTCCTGAAGAATTCTCCGGACACCAGAAAAAGATGGTACCAGTCTGAACTGCGGAATCCAGGAACAAACAGTGAAGGTTACAGAGAAGCAAATGGTCAGAGGTCAGTGTAACAACACATACAACAAAAATCAGGTCTTCATGGCGTCAACAGCAACCCCCCAAAACAATGGATAATCCAATTCATCAGAAACACAGGAAAATGATTTTAAAGCTATGCTTATCCAGTTATTCGAGGCACAAGAAGAGGAAACAAACAAATCTCTCAAAGAAATAGCCACAAAAATGGAAGCAAATAAAGAGGAACAAAGCTTTCAAAGAAACATAAGCAAAAATAGCCAAACAAATAGAGGCACAAGTAGAGGCACAATTAGTGCATATCAAGAGGAAACCAACAACAACAAAAAATATAGACCATCATAGAGAGACAGGAATCCACATTCAAACAGATGAAGGAAATGGTGCAAGGCATGAAAACAGAATTAGAATCAATAAAGAAAACACAATCAGAGAAAAACCTGGAGCTGGATAACTTAGAGAAAAGATCAGGAAACACAACGTTAAGCATCACCAATAGAATACAAGAGATGGAAGAGAAAAAAAATCTCAGATGCTGAAGACACACTTGCTGAAATTGATACTTCTCTTAAAAGAAAATATAAAATCTAAGAAATCAAGGATGCCATGAAAAGGAGAACTCTAAGAATAATATGATATCAGGCTCCAAGGTCCAGAAAATATCTTCAAGAAAATCATAGAAGAAAATTTTCCCAACTTAAGTAAAGAGATTTCCATAAACATACAAGAGGCCTACAGAACTCCAAATAGACTAGAACAACAAAGAAACTTCTCATGTCACATCATAGTCAAAACATTAAATCTACAGAACAAAGAAAATATATTAAAAGCAGCAAGGGAAAAAGGACAAGTAACATATAAATGTAGACCTATTGGAATCCCACAAGACTTCTCATCAGAAACTATGAAGGACAGCAGGGCCAGGGCAGATGTCACGCAGACTTTAAGGGACCACAGGTGCCAAACCAGATTACTATACACAGTAAAGGTTTCAATCAACATTGATGGAGAAATCAAAATATTCCATGATAAAACTAAATTTAAGCAATATCAACACTGCAAACCAGCCCTACAGAAGATACTAGAAGGAAAACTCCAATCCCACGAAAACAACTACACCCAAATGGTCAATTTCCTTGATAGATTCCACTTACCAAAATTAAAGCAATATCAGGTAGAAAGACTGAACAGTCCTACATCCCCCAAGGAAATAGAAGCAGTCATCAGAAGTCTCCCTTCCAAAAAAAAAAAATCCCAGGGCCACATGGTTTCAATGCAGAATTCTACCAAATCATTAGAGAAGAGTAAACTCCAATACTCTTCAAACTATTTCACAAAATAGAAACAAAAGGAACATAACCATACTAATATTCCATGAAGCCACAGTCACCTTGATACCTAAACCACACAAAGACCCAACAAAAAAAGAGAACTTCATACCTATCTCTCTTATGAACACTGATGCAAAAATACTCAATCAAATACTTGAAAACAGAATCCAAGAATATGTAAAAGATATCATCTAACATGACCTCATAGGCTTCATCCCAGGCATGCAAGGGTGGTTCAATATATGCAAATTCATCAATGTAATCCACCATATAAACAAACGGAAGGAGAAAAACCACATGATCATCTCCTTAGATGCGGAAAAAGCATTTGACAAAATCCAACACCCATTCATATTTAAAGTCTTGATCAGGGATACAAGGCACATACCTAAACATAGTAAAGGCAATATACAGCAAGCCTATAGCCAACATCAAACTAAATGGAGAAAAACTTAAATCAGTCCCACTGAAATCAGGGACAAGGCAAGGATGACCACTCTCTCTGTATCTCTTCAACATAGTACTTGTAGTCCTAGCTAAAACAATAAGACAACTAAAGGAGATCAAAGAGATACAAATCAGAAAGGAAGAAGTCAAAATATCACTATTCACAGGTGATATGATAGTATACATGAGTGACCCCAAACATTCAACCAGAGAACTCCTTCAGCTGATAAACACCTTCAGCAAAGTGGCTGGATACAAAATAAATTTAAAAAAAAAACAATCAGAAGCCCTGCTGTATACCAAAGGCAAAAGGGCCGAGAAAGAAATTAGGGAAACAATACCCTTCACAATAGCCACTAATAACATAAAGTACCTAGGTGTGACTCTAACCATGCAAGTGAAAGACCTGTTTGAAAAAACTTTCCAGTCTCTGAAGAAAGAAATTGAAGAGGATATTGGAAGATGGAAAGATCTTTTGTGCTCATTAATCAGTATGATTAACATAGTGAAAATGGCCATTCTTTCAAAAGCAAACTACAGATTCAATGAAATTCCCATCGATATACCAACAGAATTCTTTACAGACCTTGAACGAAAAATTCTCATCTTCATATGGAAAAACAAAAAACTCAGAATCTTCAAAATGATAGTGTTCAACAACAGATTGTCTGGAGGTATCTCCATTCCTGATTTGAACCTGTACTACAGAGAAATAATAATAAAAACCGCATGGTGTTGGCATAGAAATAGAATGGTGGCTCAATGGAAACAAATATAACACCAAGAAATAAATGCATACACTTATGGATAGTTGATTTTTGACAAAGAAGCCAAAATCATTCAATGGAAAAAAAAGAGCATCTTCAATGAATGGTGTTGCTCTAACTGGATGTCTACATGCAGATAAATGCAAATAGATCCATATTCATCACCAGGCACAAAAGTAAAGTCCAAGTGGATCAAAGAACTACACATAAAACGAGACACACTAAATCGGTGAGAAGAAAAAGTAGAGAAGAGCCTTGAACTCATTTCCATAGGAGACAACTTCCTGAACAAAACACCAACAACACAGGATCTAAAATCAACAATCAATAAATGGGACCTCATGTAACTGAAAAGCTTTTGTAAAGCAAAGGACACTGCTGTCAGAACAAAATGACAGCCTAACGACTAGGAAAGTATCTTCACCAATTCTATATCTGACATAGGACTGATATCCAGACTATATAAAGAACTAAAGAAGTTAAAAAGCAAAAAATCATGTAATCCAGTTAAAAAATGGGGTACTGAGCTAAACAGAGAATTCTCTGTAGAGGAATATAGAATGGCAGAGAAACACTGAAAGAAATGCTAAGTGTCATAAGGGAAATGCAAATCAAATAGACCCTCAGAATGGCTAAGATCAGAAAATCAAGTCACAACACATGTTGGAGAGGTTGTAGAGAAAGGGGATCCATCCTCCTTTGCTGATGGGAATGTAATCTTGTATAACCATTATGGATATCAATCTGGCACGTTCTCAGACAACTAGTAATAGTGCTTCCTCAAGACCCAGTTATACCACTCCTAGGCACATATCCAAATTATGCTCAAATACAAAACAAGGACATCTGTTCAACCATGTTCGTAGCAGCTTTATTCATAATAGCCAGAACGTGGAAACGACCCAGATGTCCCTCAACTGAGTAATGGATACAGAAAGAGTGGTGCATTTATACAATACAATACCACTCAGCAGTTAAAAACAAGGAAATCATAAAATTTGCAGGCAAATGGTGGGATCTAGAAAATATCATCCTGAGAGGTATCTCAGAAGCAGAAAGACACACGTGATATATACTCACTTACAAGTGGATACCTTAAAGATAGGATAAACATACCAAAATCTGTACACCTAAAGAACCTAAACAAGGAGGAGGACCCCGGGTAAGGTAATCTGTCCTCATTTAGATAGACAAATGTGATAGATTTTGGAAGTAGGAGAAAACAAGAAACAAGGCAGGAGACTACCATACAGGGCCTCTGAAAGACTCTACCTAGCAGTGTATCATAGCAGATGTTGAGACTCATAACCAAACCTGCCACAGACCAGACCAGTCGGGTTCCCTGCGTCCTCGGGAGAATCAGGGTTTGGATATCAGGAAGGCACAGTTTCAGGCAAGTTGACAGACAGAGACCACACCGAGATCGCTTTGACTCTGCTGAAATTTTACTGAAGTCAGGCTAATAATTTTATAGTGATTTCATAAGAAAGCACCTTAAAGTTGGCATGCTTTCCAGAACATTCAAACTTCACTAAGGATACAAAGTTTATGTTTTAACTCGAAAGTGCAGATAAGTGTAAAGCAATGCCCACAAGAAATCTTGGCCTAGTAACTTTCTGATCAATGCAAACAAGAAACAAAAACCTCAAACTGTGGTTTCATTATCACTGACTAGTAAAGGGGAAAGTCAGGAGCTGTAATAGTCCTCTGAGCCAAGTCAAATACCTGCCGAGGTATTTTTCTACATTAAAGTCTAAATACACCTTGGTCAACCATCCTCCCATATGTCTTGCTAAAGATTTATAATCTTCCTTAGAAACAAGATGCTAAAGGGAGGCATGCTCAAGCCTGCTGTACTTGCTTATGCTATTTTTCCCTAAGAAGGAGCCCATTATTTCTTTTTCTGTTCTTATAATGCTTTCTGATACTAAATCTGATTCATTACTTCTTTTAAAATTATTTTTCTTCCATTTTATTTTTATTAAAGCTTTTAATAATCTATTAAAAATATATTTCCTTGAATAGTTAGTTGTGCTGTACCAGGAATCATAGAGGCTCATTCAATCCTTTATCTGAGAAAGCAGGATTTTCAGAGTACATCTTTTTGGCATAGATGGCCAGGGGGAACTTCCAGGGACTTCCAGGGAGCGGATTCCCGTAGGAAATGTGTCTCCTCGTCTTAGCAGTATAATTTTATGTTTATATAGTACATTTTTATGCTCATATAGACTCTGGAGTTAGAGTGGCACAAACCTTGGGTAGAGTGCAGGGAATCATATGAAAGAAGGAGGAGTTAGTAAGACATGGAAAGGACAGGAGCTCCACAAGGACCAAATATATTTGGGCACAGGGCTCTTTTCTGAGACTGAGGACCATGTATGGATATACCCTAGAACTCATTGGTACAGGAGACAACTTCCTGAACAGAATACCAACAGCACAGGCTCTAAGAGCAACAATCAATAAATGGGCCCTCATGAAACTTAAAAGCTTCTGTAAAGCAAAGGAGACCATCATCAAAACAAAATAACTGCCTACAGATTGGGAAAGAATATTCACCAACCCTTTTTCTGACAGAGGGCTAATATCCAGTATATATAAAGAACTAAAGAAGCTGAAAAGCAGCAAAACAAGTGATTCAATTAAAAAATGGGGAACAGAGCTAAACAGAGAATTCTCGATAGAGGAATATCAAATGGCAGAGAAACCCTTAAAGAAATGCTCAACGTCATTAGCTATCAGGGAAATGCAAATCAAAACGAACCTGAGATTTCACCTTACACCCATCAGAAAGGCAAAGATGAAAAACTCAAGTGACAACACATGCTGGAGAGGTTGTGGAGTACGGGAACTCTCCTCCACTGCTGGTGGGAATGTAAACTTGTACAACCACTCTGGAAATCATTCTGGCGCTTTCTCAGACAACTAGGAATAGTGCTTCCTTAAGATCCAGCCATACCACTCTTAGGCATATATTCAAAAGAGGCTCAAGTACACAATAAGGACATTTGCTCAACCATGTTTGTAGCAGCCTTATTTGTAATAGCCAGAAGCTGGAAACAGCCCAGATGCCCCTCAACTGAAGAATGGATGCAGAAATTGTGGTAACCTACACAATGGAGTATTACTCTGCAATGAAAAATAAAGAAGTCATGAAATTTGCAGGTAAATGGTGGGATCTGGAAAGGATCATCCTGAGTGAGCTATCCCAGAAGCAGAAGGACACACACAGTATATATTCACTCATATAGACATATAATATAGGATAAACTTACTAAAATCTGTACATCTAAAGAAACTAATCAAGAGAGAGGACCCTGACTAGAATGCTCAATCTGCATCCCAAAGGGCAAAGAAGATGGGCATCAGAAGAAGAAGAAGGCGGGAAACAGACTAGGGGCCTGCCAGGGAGGGCCTCTGGGGGGCTCTGCCCTGCAGACTGTTGGGGCGGACACTGAGACTTACGGCCAATGGTTGGGCTGAGTGCATGGAATATTATGTAAGAAGTGGGAAATGGTAGGATCTGAGAGGACGGGAACCCCACAAGGAGAGCAACAGAACCAGAAAATTTGAACACAGGGGTCTTCCCAGAGACTCAGACCCCAACCAAGTACCAGGCATGGAGATGGCCTAGGGCCCCTGTGCAGATGTTGTCCATGGCAGTTTAGTGTCTAAGTGGGTTACATGGTGATGGGAGGAGGGACTGCCTCTGGCATAGTTTGGTTGGCCTACTCTTTGATCACCTCCCCCTGAGGGGGGAGCAGCCTTACCAGGCCACAGAAGATGACAATGCAGCCACTCTTGATGAGATTTGATAGACTAAGATCAGAAGGAAAGAGAGGAGACCTCCCCTATCCGTGGACTTGGGGAGGGGCATGCGTGAAGAAGGAGGAGGGAGGGTGGTACCGGGAGGTGAGGAGGGAGGGGCTGATGGGGGGGGATACAAAGTGCATAAAGTGTGATTAATAAAATAAAATAAAATTAAGAAAATTTTAAAAAATGGTGTACAGAGCTAAACAGAGAATTCTCAATAGAGGAATATCAATTGGCAGAGAAACAGGTAAAGAAACGTTCAACATCCTTAGTCATAAGGGAAATGCAAATCAAAATGACCCTAAGATTTTACCTTACACCCTTCAGAATGGCTAAGTTCAAAAACTCAATTGACAACACATGCTGGAGAGGCTGTGCAGAAAGGGGAACCCTCCTCCACTGCTGGTGGGAATGTAAACTTGTATAACCACTCTGGAAATCAATCTGGTGCTTTCTCAGACAACTAGAAATAGCACTTCCTCAAGATCCAGCTATACCACTTCTAGGCATATATTCAATAGAGGCTCAAGTACACAACAAGGACATTTGCTTAACCTTGTTTTTAGCAACCTTATTTGTAATAGCCAGAAGCTGGAAATAGCCCAGACGCCCCTCAATGGAGGAATGGATACAAAAATTGAACATCTACACAATGGAATATTAGTCAGCATTAAAAAACAAAGATATCATGAAATTTGCAGGTAAATGGTGGGATCTGGAAAAGATCATCCTGAGTGACCTATCTCAGAAGCAGAAAGACACACACGGTATATACTCACTCATATAGACATATAATACAGGATAAACATACTGAAATTTGTACACCTAAAGAAACTAATCAAGAGGGAAGACTCTTGCTAAAATGTTCAATTCCTATCCAGAAAGGCAAAGAGGATGGACATCAGAAGAACAAGAAAAGAGGGAACAATTTAGGAGTCTGACACAGAAGACATATAAAAGGCTCTTTTCTGCAGACTATCAATGCAGATACTGAGACTTATGGTATCTGAACCATATGAGCAACTGAGCCAAAAAATCTGAGCACAGGGGTCTTTCCTGAGACTGATACTCCAACCAAGGACCATACATGGAGATAACCTAAGACCCCTGCACAGATGTGGCCCATGGCAGTTCAGTATCCACGTGGGTTCCATTGTAATAGGAACAGGGACTGTGTCTGACATGAACCAATTGGCCTGCTCTTATATTACCTCTCCCTGAGGAGGAAGCAGCATTACCAGGCCACAGAACATGACAATGCAGCCACTCCTGATGAGACCTAATTGACTAGGATCAGAAGGAAGGAAAAGAAGACCTCCCCTACCAGTGGACTTGGGGAGGGGCATGCCTGCAGAGGGTGGGGGAAGGGAGGGAACAGGAGAAGGGAGGGAACCACGGGGGGGATACAAAGTGAATAAAATGTAATTAATAAAGAATTTAAAAAACAAACATACAAACAAACAAACTGGAGAGATCTTATACTAGCAATTTAAAAGCACACCTGAAAACCCCAGAACAAAAAGAATCAAACACACACGGGAGAAGTAGATGGCAGGAAATAATCAAACTCAGGGCTGAGATAATATATTAGAAACTGAACAATAAAAAGACTCAACAATACCAAGAGCTGTTTCTTTGAGTAAATCAACAATATAGACTAACCCTTAGTCCAAGTAACCAAAAGGCAGTGAGACAATATCCAAAGAAAAAAATCAGAAATAAAAATGAAAACCTAACAATGAGATCATCATGCAAAGAATCATTAGTTCTTTTTTTTTCAAGTCCATATCCCACAAAAATGGAAAATCTAAATGAAATAAATGATTTTCTTGATAGATACCACTTATCAAAGTTAAATCAAGATCAGGTAAACAATTTAAGTAGACCTATAACCTCTAAGGAAATAGAAGGAGTCATTATAAGTCTCCCATCCAAAAAAAAAATAATAATAATAATTTGCAGGCCCACATGGTTTCAGTGCAGAATTCTACCAAACTTTCAAAGAAGAGCTAATACCAATAATCATCAAAATTATTCCACAAAATGTAAACAGAAGGAGCATTACCATACTGATTCTATGAAGCCACAGCCAAGCCGATACCAAAATCACAGGGAGTCAACAAAGAAAATTTCAGACCAATTTTCCTTATGAACAGTGATGCAAAAATACTCAATAAAATTCTCACAAACTGAATCCAAGAACACATCAAACACATAATCTTTCATGATCAAGTAGGCTTCATCCCGGAGATGCAGGGATTAGATTGTTTGACATACAAAATTTCATCAATGTAATCCACCATAAAAACAAACTGAAATAAAAAAAAATCACATGATCATCTCATTAGATGCACAAAAGGTCTTTTGACAAAATCCAACACACCTTCATTATAAAAGTTTTGGAGATTAGGAATACAAGGCCCATACCTAAACATAATAAAGGCTACATAACACAAGCTGATAGTCAACATGAAACTAAATGGAGAGATATTAAAAGCAATCTTACGAAAACCAAGGACAAGACAAGTTTTCCCACTCTCTCCATATCTATTCAACATAGAACTAGATGTCCTACCTAGATCAACAAGACAACTAAAAGATATCAAAGAAACACTATTGGAAAGAAAGAAGTTAAAGTATCACTATTTGCAGATGATACAATAGTACACATAAGCGATCCCAAAAATTCCACCACAGAAAACATGCAACTGATAAACTTCTTCAGCAAAGTGGCTAGATACAAGATTGAAAAAACAAACAAACAAACAAAAAAAACACAAAACAGTAACCCTCCATACAAATGACAAACAGGGTGAGAAATTAAGGAAACCATATCCTTCACAATAGCCAAAAATAATATAAAGTATCTGTGGGTAACTCTAACCAAGAAAGTGAAAGACAGTTATGACAAGAACTTCAAGTCTCTGAAGGAACTAAAGAAGATACCAGAAAGATGGAAAGATCTCCCATACTTATGCATCAGCAGGATTAACATAGTAAAAAGGGCCATCTTACCAAAGGCAATTTACACATTCAATTCAATCCCTATCAAAATACAAAGACAACTTGACAGACCTGGAAAGAACAATTCTAAACTTCATATGAAAAAGAAAAAATGGCAGAATAGCTAAAAAAATTCCTATATGATAATAGAAATTCCAGAGGTATCTCCATACCACACCTTAAGCCATACTACAGAGCAATATTAATAAAAACTGCATAGTCCTGCATAGAAATAAGGTGATTGATCAACGGAATCAAAATGTAGACCTAGAAATTAATCCACACATCCATGTACACCTGATTTTTGACAAAGGAGCCAAAACCATACTATGGAAAAAGACAGCATCTTCAACAAATGGTGCTGGTTTAACTGGATGTCTACATATAGAAAAATGCAAATAGATCCATATTTATCACCCTGCTCAATACTCAAGTTCAAGTATATCAAAGACCTCAACATAATACCAGACACACTAAACCTGTTAGAAGAAAAAGTGGGGAAGAACTTGGAACTCATTGGCACAGGAGACAACTTCCTGAACAGAACACCAACAGCACAGGCTCTAAGAGCAACAATCAATAAATGGGACCTCATGAAACTGAAAAGTTTCTGTGAAACAAAGGACACTATCAATAGAATGAAATGGTAGTCTATAGATTAGAAAAAGATCTTTACCAATCCCATTTCTGACAGAGGGCTAATATTCAGAATACATAACAAATTTAAGAAATTAAACGCCAATAAACCAGATAATCCAATTTTTGAAAATAGGATACAGACTCCTGTACTTTTCCCTGTTTTCTCCTTCTTTTGATGTCCATCCTCTTTATCTTTCTGAATGAGGATTGAGCATCTTAGCCAGAGTCCTCCTTCTTGATTAGTTTCTTTAGGTGTACAGATTTTAGTATGCTTATCCTATATTATATGTCTAATATCCACTTATGATTGAGTATGTACCCTGTGTGTCTTTCTGATTTGGGGATACCTCACTCAGGATGATCTTTTCCAGTTTCTACCATTTTCCTGAAAATTTCATGATTTCCTTGTTTTTAATTGCTGAGTAATATTCCATTGCGTAAATCTACCACAGAGGGCCTCTGAAAGACTCTACCTTGCAGAATATCTAAGCATATGCTGAGACTTATAGCCAAACTTTGGGCAGCATGCAAGGAATCTTATGAAAGAAAGAGGTAATACCTGGAGAGGACAGGAGCTCCCTAGGGAGAGCAACAGAACCAAAAAGTCTGGGTACAGGTTTTTTTTTCTGAGACTGATACTCCAACCAAGAAGACCATTCATGGAGATAACCTAGTACCCCTGCACAGATGTAGCCCATGGCAGTTCAGTGTCTAAATGGGCTCCATAGTAATGGGAACATGGACTGTATCTGACATGAATTGACTGGCCTGTTCTTCGATCACCTCTCCTTGAGGGCGGGATCAGCCTTACCAGGCCACAGAGAAAGACAATGCTACCAGTCCTGATGAGACCTGATAGACTAGAATCAGAAGGAAAGAAGACTTCCCTTATCAGTGGACTGGGGGAGGGGCACGGGTGGAACAAAGGGAAGGTGGATGGGATTGGTAATGGAGGAAGGGGGGAGCTACAGGTGGGAAACAAAGTGAATAAACTGTAATTAATACAAATATAAATAAAAAAGAAAAATTGGATACAGAGCTAAATAAAGAATTTTCAACAGAGGAATCTCAAATGGCCAAGAAGCACCTAAAATAATGCTCATCAACCTAAGTCATCAGTGAAATGCAAATCAAAACTTCTCTGAGGTGTACAGATTTTAGTGTGTTTGTCCTATCTTATAGTTCTATTATCCACTTATAAGTGAGTATATACCGTGTCTGTCTTTCTACTTCTGGGACACCTCACTCAGGATGATCTTTTCTAGATCCCACTATTTGCATGCAACTTTCACAATTTCCTTGTTTTTAATTGCTGAGTAGTATTCTATTGTGTAACTGTACTACAGTTTCTGTGACCATCCCTCCATTGAAGGACATCTGGGTTGTTCCCAGGTTCTGGCTACTATGAATAAAGCTGTTACAACCATGGTAGAACCAATGTTCTTGTTGTGTACTTGAGCATATTTTGGTTATATGTCTAGAAGTGGTATAGCTGGATCTTGAAGCTAAAGAAGAGGTTCTGGGGTAAGATGATCAATCCTTACTTAGAAAGACAAATGGGATGGACATTGGAAGTAGGAGAAAACAAGAAACAGAACAGGAGCCTACCATAGAGGGCCTTTGAAAGACTCTATTTATCAGTGTATCCAAACAGATGTTGAGACTCAGAACCAAACCTTGGGCAGAGTGCAGGGAATCATATAAAAGAAGGGGGAGTTACTAAGACCTGGAGAGATCAAATATATCTGGGCACAGGGGTCTTTTATGAGACTGAGTCTCTAACTAAGGACCATGCATGGATATAACCTATAATCCCTGCTCAGATGTAGACCATGGCAGCTCAGCATCCAAGTGGGTTTCCTCGTAAGGGGAACAAGGACTGTTTCTGACAGGAACTCAGTGGCAGGCTCTTTGACATCCCTTCCCACACACACACCAAGAGAAGAGAAGCCTTGCTGGGCCACAGAGGAGGACATTGCCGCCAGTCCTGATGAGACCTCATAAACTAGGGTCAGATGGAAGGGGAGGGGGACCTCTCCTCTCAGTGGACTTAGAGAGGGTCAGAGAGGAGATAAGGGAGGGAGAGTGGGATTGGGAGGGAGTGAGGGAGGTGGCTACAGCTGGGATACAAAGTAAATAACCTGTAATTAATTAATATAAAAAATAAAAATTATAAAAAAGAACTACTCTGAGATTCCATCTTACACACATCAGAATGGCTAAGATCAAAAACTCAAGTGACACCAAATGCTGGTGAGGATTTGGGGAAAGGGGAACACTCCTCCAATGCTGGTGGGAGTGCAAACTTTTACAACCATTTTTTAATCATTCTGGCACTTTCTCTGAAAATTAGTAATAGCCATACCTAAAGACCATCCTGGACATACATCTGAAATATGCTCCATCATACCACAAGGACACTTGCTCAACTATGTTCATAGCTTATTTCTAATAGCCAGAAACTGGAAATAACCTAGATTTCCCTCAACTGAAGAATGGATAACGAAACTGTGGTAATTTACATAATGGAATCCTACATAGCAATTAAAAACAAAATACTACTCAACCCTTAAAAACACAGACATCATGAAATTTGCAGGTAAATGGATGGAAATATAAAAGGTTATCCTGAGTGAGGTAACACAGGTCCAGAAAGACACACATGGCCTATACTCACTTATAAGCAGGTTTTAGTTGTATAGTATCAGACACACATACAATTTACAGACTCCAAGAAGATAAATAATGAGGATATAAGGGAGGATTCATAAATATTCCCTCAGAAGGGGAAATGGAATAGACAGGGGTAGTGGTTGAAGAGTGGGAACAAGGAAGAAGAAGCAATGCAGAGAGAAATAAGGTTAGGTAGAGAATATACCTGGGAAGAGTAGAGGAGGGAGGGCAGAAAGCTTGCAGAGAAAAGAGAAACAGTGGGTCTGGGCATCTATGTGACAATCTACAAACCAAAATCAGAATAGGATTCTGGGAGGATAAGAGGAGCACTAGAGCTAAGACTCCTAGCAGCAGAGGCCACGAATTCTGAAGAGGACAGCCTTTATCTAGAGAAGACTCCTTGTGGATGGAGGAAATCACTGACTTACCCACAAAAACTTCAAACCAAAACTTACCCTTACCTATAAGGCCTACAGGGACAATGATAGAACAGATTAAGGAAATGTCCAATCAATGCTGGACCCAATACTATGACCCATCCCACGGAAGAAAGCCAACCTGTATCACTATTAAGGATACTCTGATATGCTTGCCAACAGGTGTTGTGCTCTTAGAGGCTCCACCCAGCAAAGTTTCGGAACTTATACTGAGATTCACAGCCAAACATTGTGTAAAGCATAGGCAGTCTAATGGAAAAGATGGGGGAAAGATCAGTAGACCTAGAGGTGACAAAAGCTCCACAAGAAGACCATCAGAGCCAATCACCCAGGGCCCAGAGAGGCCTATGGAATCTAAAGCACCAACCAGGGATAATGCATGGTCTGGACCTAAGTCCTCTACTTATTTTTATTTTACTTATTTTTATTTTTGTGTAAACTCACTAGTTAGGGGGGTGGAGAATATCTCTGACATAGACTATGTTGCCAGATTTTTGATCACTTCCCCCCTGATGGAACTGCCCTACAAGGCCACAGGGGAGAAAGATGAATTCAGTCTTCACGTGAATAGCTGAGCTTGGGTGTCTGAATAGGGGAGTGGGAATGCAGGAGAAAGTGTGGGATGGGAGGAGAGGAGGGTTAGGCCTATGACTGAGAAGCAAATTGAATTAATTAATAAAAAAATTGAAAAGAAACATTATACACACTAAGCAGGTTATATTTAAGAATTTTTATATATGCAGATTTATGCATGTACTAGTAATCAATGAAAAAGTGGCCAGAAATTTGAAGGAGGACAAGGAGGTATGAATGGGCAGGGGTTGCAGAGATAACAAGGAAGGGAGAAATGATGTAATTATATTGTAATCTCAAAAACTAAAAATTAGAGCACAGATCAGCGAGGACTAGGTGAGAACTCTCCCCAGCTTTTGGCCTGCCACTAATCACCAGAAGCAGTGATGAGGTCTTCTCAGGGCCCTCTGTGCTTCGCTTCCCTTGTATACTCTACACCCTAGTTCATGGGCTTTTGCCATTTCCCAGGACCCACCCTGACCTGAGGACCCTGCATTGATCAGGGAACAACAGCACCCATCTGGAAGCAGCAATTCCATGGTTAGCGCAATTTCCTGGACCCCATCTCCACCTGCAATCCTGAAGAACTGCACCCATCAAGGAACAGCAGAGAATGATACCCATCAGGGACAATCAGAGTCAGACACCCATCAAGGATCACTAGTCCTCAGCTCCATCTACAATTCCAAAGATCAGTAGCCACCAGAGCCTACAAGTTCTCCCTGCATACCCAAAGGCCTATGACCATGAGAGAAAACAAGAGGACTGCTGCCATCTGGTACCACAAGCTCTACCTACAACCCAGAAACCTATTACCATCAGGGACTACCAGGCCTGCTAATACCAGAGGCAACCAGATGGTTAGAGGTCAGCGTCAAAACATAAGAAACAAAACCCAGGGCCATGTGACACCACCAGAATCTAGCTATCCTTCCACAGCAAGCACTGGAGTCTGTCACACCTGAAGTGCAAGAAAAGGATCTTAAATCTGAGGTTTTAAAAAGCATAGATTCTTTAAAAGAGGAAAATAAATCCCTCAAAGATGCGGGAAAATACAAACAGATAAAGGAAATGAGTAAATCCCTTAAAGAAACACAGTAAAATACAATCAAATGGGAGAAAGAAATGAATAAAACTGTCTAACCTAAAAAATGGAAATAGAAGCCATAAAGACATCTGAGGCAAACTTGGAGAAGGAAAACCCAGGGAAGAGAACAGGAACTACAGATAAAATCATAACCAACAGAATTACAAGAAATGGAAAAGAGAATCTCAGGTGTAGAAGATACAACTGAAGAAATCAATATATCTATCAAAGAAAATGTTAAATCTAAAAATCCTGACACAAAATTTTCAAGAAATCTAGGACAATTGGAAAAGTCTGAACATAATAATGACAGAAATGGAAGAAGGAGAAGAAGACTCCAAGCTCCAAGGCCCAGAAAATATTTTCAAAAAATCAAACAAGGCTTTCCCAACCTAAACAAAAAGATGCTTACAAATATACAAGAAGCCTATAGAACACTAAATAGATTGGACCAGAAAAGAAAATCATCCTGCCACAAAATAATCAAAACACTTAATGTGTGGAACAAAAAAAGAATATTAAGAGCTGCAAGGGAAAAATGCCACCTCACATATAACAGGAGACCTATCTGAATTACAATTGATTTGTGGCAGATATTGTACAGACATGAAGAGATCAAAGATGTCACCCATGACTACTATACCAAGCAAAACTTTTAATCACTATAGATGGAGAAAAAAAGATATTCCATGACCAAAGAAAATTTAAACAATACCTACCTACAAGCCCAGCCCTATAGAAGATACTAGAGGGAAAACACCAATGCAAAGAGGCTAATTACACCCAGGAAAACACAGGAAATAAATATCCCTACAACCCCAAATGGGAGAAGCACAACACATACATACACACACACACACACACACAAACACACACACACAGTTTATCACCACCATCATCAAAATAACAGGAAGTAACAACCACTGGTCAATTCCACAATAAAAAGACACAGGCTAACAGAATGGGTGCAAAAACATGACCCATCATTCTGTTGTATACAAGAAATACACCTCAGCAAGAAAGATAGACATTACCTCAAAATACAGGGCTGGAAAAAGGTCTTCCAAACACATGGATACAAGAAGCAAGCTGCAGTAGTTATTCTAATATCTAATAAAAATAGACTTTCAACCAAAACTAATCAAAAGAGATGGGGATGAGCCCCCTATACTCATCAAAGGAAAATTCCATCCAGATGATATCTCAATTCTGAACATATATACCCCAAATGCAGGGGTACTCACATTCATAAAAGAAACATTACTAAAGCTTTAATCACACATTGAGGCCCAAACACTAATAGTAGGAGACTTCAGCAACTCTCTTTCACCAATAGACATATCATCCAGATAGAAATTAAACAGAAAAATGATGAAAATAACCAACATTATGAGTCAATTGGACTTAACATATCTACAAAACATTCCATCCAAGCACAAAAGAATATATCTTCCTCTCAGCATCTCATGAAACCTTTTCCAAAATTGACCACATACTGGGACACAAAGGAAGCCTCAACAAATACAAGAAAATTGAAACACCTTGTATTCCATAACATCATCATGGATTAAAGATAGGCTTCAACAACAACAGAAACAACAAAATGCATAGAAACTCATGGAAACTGAAGAACTCTACTCAGTGACCACTGGGTCAGGGAGGAAATAAAAAAAAAAAAGAAACTAAAGATTTTGTAGAATTCAATGAAAATGAAGGCACAACTCCCCAAAATGTGTGGGACACAATGAAAGCAATGCTAAGAGGAAAGTTCAAAGCATTAAGCGACTTCATAAAGAAAGTGGAGAGAGCTTGTACTAGAAACTTAGCAGCTCACCTGAAAGCTTTAGAAAAAATGAAGCAAACACACCCAAGAGATGTAGACTGGGAAATAGTCAAAGTCAGGGCTAAAATCAATAACCTACAAATGAAGGGAACAATGCAATGAATCAACAAAATCAAGAGCTGGTTCTTTGAGAAAATCAACAAGATGGACAAAAACTTAGCCAAACCAACTAAAAGGCAGAGGGAGAGTATACAAATTAATAAGATCAGTAATGAAAGGTGGGCTATAACAACAGACACTGAGGAATTTAAAGAATCATTAGATTTTTTTTGTTAATTACACTTTATTCATTTTGTATCCCCCCATAAGCCCCTCCCTCCTCCCCTCCCGATTCCACCCTTCCTCCCCTTTCTGCATGCATGCCCCTCCCCAAGTCCACTGATAGGGGATGTCTTCCTCTCCTTTCTGATCAAAAAAAACTGCTGCAAAATTGTAAAATTTAAATGAAATGGATGGTTTTCTTGATAGATATGATGAACCAATGTTAAATCAAGATCAGGTAAACAATTTTAATAGACTTATAACGTTAAGAAAATAGAAGCAGTCATCAAAACCCTCCCAAACAAAAAGAGCCCTGGTCTAGATGTTTTTAACACAGGAATCTACCAGACATTCAAAGAAGTACTAAAAACAATACTCCTATAACTTTTCCACAAAATAGAAAGAGAAGGAACATTTCCAAACTCATTCTATGAAGCCACAGTTTCCCTGATACCTAAGCCACACAAAGACCCAACAAAAAAAGAGAACTTCAGACCTATCTCTCTTATGAACATTAATGCAAAAATAAAAATACTTGCAATTCTAATCCTCACATTAGTGTCCTTTGGAAAGCTTACTCGGCAGAGGATTTAGACAGATGCTGGGACTTGCAGCCAAGCATGGGGCAGAGCTCTGAGGATCTTGCAGAATTGTTAGGGGAAAGATGGAAGGACCTGGAGGGGACAGGAAAATCAGAAGAACCCCAAAAGTGACAACTAACCCAGACCCATGGAGGATTACAGAGAGTGAGGCATCAACTAAGGAGCATGTATGTTCTGGACCTAGGCCCGTTTGCACATATGTCCCCTAAGATCTGCTTGGTGTTCCTGGGGGTGTGCTGGTGAGTGGAGTTGGAGGTTTTTATTGCTTGCTTTTGGATCACTTCCCTTTGGCTGGCCTCAGTGTAAGAGGGTGTGCTCAGCCCTCAGAAGACTGGATGTGCTGGGGAATAATGATATGGGGGAAGAGGCCTCCCTTTTTCTGGGAGGAAGGGAAAGGGGAAGTGAGTATAAGGGGAGGAGGGACTCAAAGGACAGGAGGAGTGGGCCATGCTCATGATGTAAATTGAATAAATAAATAAACTTTAAAACCCTAAAATTACAAAACTAAAGTCCAAGTGGATCAAAGACCTCAACATAAAACCAGACACACTAACCCTGTTAGAAAAAAAAGTGGGGAAGAGCCTTGAACTCATTGGCACAGGAGACAACTTCCTGAACAGAACACCAACAGCACAGGCTCTAAGATCAACAATCAGTAAGTGAAACCTCATGAAACTGAAAAGCTTCTCTAAAGCAAAGGACACTGTCATCAGAACAAAATGACAGCCTACAGACTGAGAAAGGATCTTTACCTATACCTGACAGAAATTTAATATCTAGAATATATTTAAAAAAAACTCAAGTAGTTAAAAAGCAACAAATCAAGTAATCCAATTAAAAATGCAGCACAGAGCTAAACAGAGAATTCTCTGTAGAGGAATATAGAAAGGCAGAGAAACACTTAAAGAAATGCTCTCAACATCCTTAGTCATCAGGGATATACAAATCAAAACAACCCCTAGATTTCATCTTAAACCCATCAGAATGGCTAAGATCAAATGCTCAAGTGACAATGCACACTGGAGAGGATGTGGAGAAAGGGGAACCCTCCTCCCTTGCTGGTGGGAATGTAAACTTGTACTACCACTTTGGAAATCAATCTGGTGCTTTCTCAGACAATTAGGAACAGCACTTCACCAAGATCCAACTATACCGCTTCTAGGCACATATCCAAAATATGCTCAAGTGCACAACAAGGACATTTGTTAATGATGTTTGTAGCAGCTTTTTTTTTTTTTTTTTTTTTTTTTGTGATAGGCAGAACCTGGAAACAACCCAAATGTTCCTCAGTTGAGGAATGGATATAGAAATTGTGGTACATTCACACAATGGGATACTACTCAGCAATTAAAAACAAGGAAATCATGAAATTTGCAGGCAAATGGTGGGATCTAGAAAGGGTCATCCTGAGTGAGGTATCCCAGAAGCAGAAAGACACACATGGTATAATATTCAATTTTAAGTGGATATTAGACATATAATATAGGATAAACATACTAAAATCTGTACACATAAAGAAGGTAAGCATGAAGGAGGACCCTAGATAAGATGTTCAATCCTCACTCAGAAAGACAAAGGGGATGGACATTAGAAGAAGGAGAAAACAGGAAAAAGGACAGGAGCCTACCACAGAGGCCCTCTGAAAGACTTTACCCAGCAGTGTATCAAAGCAGATGCTCAAACTCAAAAACAAACTTTGGGCAGAGCGCAGGGGTAATTAGTAAGACCTGGAGAGGACAAGAGCTCTACAAAGAGAGCAAAAGAACCAAAAAATCTGGGCACAGGGGTCTTTTCTGAGACTGATACTCCAACCAAGGACCATTTATGGATATAACCTAGAACCCCTGCTTTTATGTAGCCCACGGCAGCTCAGTATCCAAGAGGGTTCCCTAGAAGGGGGGGCAGGGTCTGTCTTTGACATTAACTCAGGAGCTGGCTCTTCGATCATCTCCCCCTCAGGGGGGTGCAGCCATAGAGGAGGACAGTGCAGCCATTCCTGATGAGACCTGATAAGCTAGGGTCAGATGGAAGGGGAAGAGGTCCTCCCCTCTTACTGGACTTGGAGAGGAGCATGGGAGGAAATGAGGGAGGGATGGTGGAATTGGGAGGGAATGAGAGAGGGGGCTAAAGCTGGGAGAAAAAGTTAAGAAATGGTAAATAATACAAAAAATAAAAATTAAAAATAATCTCTAAAATAGGATAGGGGCAACCAAAGCTTGAGGGCCAGTAACACACATCAGATCAACCTCCAATAGACTAGTTACCCTGTAAAGTCATAAAAGCATTCAAAGTAAAGTAGAGAAAATGCAACTTAAAGCAAATATATATATAGCTTCCTAGTGAATGTTGTATTTGCTTGAATCTTTTTCTGCATGTGTTTCTCTCTCTCTCTGTGAAAATCCCATTAAACTAACCAGAGGGCTATCCTATGTAAGATATCATTCATAAGCCTCTTCATTTTTGAAAGAGTCCCAATAAAAATAATGGTTTGTTTTTGGAGATAGCTAATGGAAAGACATTGTCATTGTCAATAATAAAATGGCAGGTCTTGTGTCCATTGAAAACACTTTTAGTTACATACAATACAACTAAATCCTATGATGCCTATAGAAAGATATTTGTCCCTTCCTCTTTTTATGTTAGATTAAGAAAGCAAATAATCTGAAGTGTTATGTTGTTATTAAAATAAAAAGAATGGTTTAAATACATGCCAATTTATTCAGAATTGTTCTGCATTTGTCAAATGGTTTTTACTTACCCTGGGCCCATGGAGGATCACAGAGACTGAACCACCAACTAAAGAGCTAGCATGTACTGGACCTAGGCCCTCTACACAGATGTAGCAGATGTGTAACATGGTGAACAGATGTGTAACATGTGGGACCCTTAACAATGGGAGTAGGAGCTATCTCTGACTGTTGCCTTCCCTGCCTTTTGGTCCCTTTCCCCTAGCTGGGTGGACTTGTCTGGCCTCTATAGGAGAAAATGTGCTTAGTCTTGTTGATACTTGCAGTTGCAGTGTGGTTTAGTACAGCATAGGGCCTCCCTTCTCTGAGAAGAAGGGGAAGACAGAATGGGAGGAAGGGACATGAGGATGGGACTGGAAGGAGAGGAGAGAGTCTGAGATCAGACTGTTAAGTGTTTAAATAAATAAAAGAAAAAGTAAGAGAGAATTAGATTTTACTGACTTCTGACAATCTGCATGGTACTTTGATAAAGATTTTTATAGAAGGATCGGTAGTTAGAGTGTCATACTGTGTTCACACATTTTAGCTCCTATAATTCGTTTTCATGCATCAAATGCAAAACACTCATACATATATGCTCTCCTACTTTCCTTGTGGACAGTTGCATAAAACAACAGGAATATAAAGTTTGTCATTGTTGCTTAATTATTCTGAGACAATACCTGGTCATTTTCCAATACACAGGCTTCTATAATCTAAGTTCAAAATGAGACTCTAGTGGTACAATTATAATGGTAAGTAAATTACAAAAAGTTACTTATCATTACTAAGGCTAACACTTAAAAAGTTAGCCATTAAGCCTCTTCATTAGGTTCTTTATTTAATTGGAGCTGCAGAAATCCTTTGAATGACATGAAAAAATGTTACTGAGACTGTAATAAATTAAGAGAATAAAGGAAGGCAAAATAAAAGAAAAATTGTTGCTATACACCAAAGCAAATAGAATGGCTCTGTGGAGACTCTGCTCTCAAATCTGAATCAAAAATCTAAATTGAGGTAAGCAAAGACATATATTTAATCATTTTTCCCTTTTTATCTCATCTGTATTTACCTTTTAAAGCAGAATAGTGGTTGGGCACTATTTCCATTCACAAACAAGACCTAGGGAAGAAGCTTAGGGTTTGTTCTCAGTACTTTGAAAAACAAGCCACAAGGGGAATTCCTGTCAAGTTGTTTTAACTTGTGTTCTTCTAAGACTAGTACATGTAGAATTAAAACTACAGGGGATGAAAACAAATTATAACATGAAACCTAAGCTATCTTAATTTTTGTCCTTTCTAAACACGTGTATCTCATAACACTTAAAGTGACAAATGTACTAAGGAATCCAGCTCAACAGCCAAACACTTCAGACCTCAAAGTTAACAGTAGGTTACATTATGTCTTAAACATTCCATCAACTTGTGGAATCAAACCTATAATATCACAGTATCACAAGTAGAAAGGAATTTTATCTTCCCTTAGTTTTCATGTCATAGAAGTAGACTAAGCCTCACCAGAAAAAATATGTGTTTACACTTACCCTCATTCCTTCTAATAATATATTTTCCGGGATTTTTTTGTTTATTTTTGTTAACATTTATAGAATCTATGGTATTTAATCATTTTTAAGGTGAAGACAACACTACAAAAGTTCCTGACAAGAAACAATCATGCTTCTTGCTTTCTTACACCATAAATGAAAGCATTTGTCCAAGGTTAGTTTTGGCAGTAATAACAGATTCTACTTGGTACATGATCAGCTGTAAATGGAACTGAATCTTAAAAATATAAGACTTTGATTTAACAATTCTGTTAGTTTAGAACTAGACCACTGGCTACCCTTCCAGAGGACCTAGTATCCTCACAGAGCTCTCAACCACCCATAACTCCAGATGCTCTAGTCTTATACTATCATCTGACTGGTGTACACACTGTATGAATGTGTGCAGAAACATACATGTAGGTAACACACCAAGCCACTTAAAATATGAATAAATAAACTTTTTAAAAAAGAAATTGTGATAGTTGCAAATCATAGTGGGCATGTAGAAAAGTCTTTGAACTACCTTGCATCCAAGGAAATCCTATGTTAACCTCAAAAATTAATAAATATTAGGGCCAGAAAGCTGAGCTGGAAAACAAAAGATCAAAATATGGAGCAAAAATGAATATATCAGAGAAGAAACTGTTCTCTACACTGCACCTAAGTTAGGATGTTTGCTGTTTTTACTGAAATAAACATTCTTTTTTTTTTTTTTTTGCCATAAGAATCCACTGGACAATTTAAAAGTTGAACTAGGAATAAAGGGCAGATCATTTGTAGAGGACTGTCTAGTATGCAAGAGTTCCTTTCTTCCTTCCCCTCATCAGAGAGAGAGAGAGAGAGAGAGAGAGAGAGAGAGAGAGAGAGAGAGAGAGAACTGTTGAGCCTAGCTAATGTGATTACTGGGTGAAAATGCATTCTAAATTCCAAGTGACAGCCTAGCTTTGTAGATCTTCAATGACATGAGGTAACTGAGATGAAAAAAAATGAAACCTAGGGCTTGCCACATACCAAGTAATGAGGTAACCTCAAGAAGAAATAGAATGTCTACTATTCTTAGAAAATTGAGCAATCTAAGGAGTCTAGGAAAAAAACAACATATGGACATGAAAAGAGAAAGTGGAAAGTGGAGTTCATGTTTGTCACCCATAAGGAAGGTAATGCTTGGAAAGCCACAGGGAGGAAAGGAAAAATATACTTCTTCACTACGAATCTCTCAGAAATATTTCAAGGTACAAAATCACCAAAATGCTCTTTCTCTTCCCAGCTCAGAATGCTTTGTCAGACAGAAAATGACCCGATTGTTATTATCTCAAACACTGATGATATTAGAATGTAGGCACCTAAATTTGTCTTGTGAAACTTTCAATTCTCAGTTTCTTCACGAAAAAGTACGTCTATGTCTAAGTGAGACAATTTCTTTCTAAGCTCTACTTGTTTCACATAAATACTGGACTTGATATATTGTGCTACAAATTAAATGGGAAAATAAAAACAAGGTTCTGTTGCTGTTACTCAGCATACAGGAGGCTCTCTCTGAATGGTTTATGGGAAGGATGGAGCATATTAGTAGCAAGTTATTAGCACAGTCACCTTAACAGAAAGAAGCACGGGACACAATAAGTTAGAATCATGGAAAATACAGCTGTAGTTTGTGTTGTTGCAAGATAAAGTTACAGTGTTCCAAGACGGTGCTCTCACATCCATTCACAGACTTACAGAACAGATGTCAGAAACCATGGAACAAAGTTTTCCTGAGAATACAAGCTGCTGCACAGTGACTTTTTAATACTACTTTATCCCATGCTACCAGGAAATTACCTGCTATTGTGAGATCTCTAAGCCTCCACTTCAGCTGTGGTAGAAAACAAAACAAAACAAACAAAAAACAAAACAAAACAAAACAAAAAGGATATTGTATGTTGTAGCAAGGTACAATGGAAGACTTAGATATACAGGTCCAGAAACGAAAAGACATTGACCTGGTTGTAGAAGTAATATTCTTTGCCATGGACTGTTAATGCTACTAGCTGCTTTTAGCACATATTTTGACAAATGTTTGTCTTTTGCTGGAAACATAACAGCTAATTTCCTTTCTTTCTATTCATTCGTAGTCACAATGCATTAGTTAAATATCTTTTTTTTTTTTTACAAATTAAAATAAAATAAAAAAATAAAAGGAAAATGCCCACTTAGCTAGGCATTGTAGACAGTTTGGGGACGAACAAGAAAGACACTGTTCTTCTCTTAAAGGACTGGAAAATTCCTCAGGGTGATGAATGAATAAATGCAAAGCTCTCTTGGGCAAGGTGGAGAGCAGATATGATCTAATAATGCTGCAGAAGCACATGCTGAGTGCTGCAAAAAATGAAAGATAAGTTTAGAAGGCCTTTAAACGAGTGAATGTTTGTATCAGATATTATATGAAATGGGCACTTCAGATATAAACAAAAACATAACATCAGTGCCTTGTGTGATGTTTGGTAAGAAAAACCACCTAATAAGGTTCAATGGGAAGAGTCTGGGATTTGTCAGGGGTGACTTTTGGCAGCATTTCAGAGAGCTTTGAAAGTCATATTAAAGGGCTTAAACATTGTTTTTGTAGGCAACAGGTATCTCATGGATATTTCTGAACAGCAATCAGGGCCTCGTAGTATAAGTCTATACTACTATCTACTCAAGAAATTGAGGCAGGGGAGGTGAAAAGTTCAAGGCCTGTGTGTGCTACATACTGAGTTCAAGGCCAGGAAAACTTAATGAGACCCTATCTCAAAACAGAAAGCAGAAAACAAAAGTTCAGTGGTAGAATACTTGCTTAGCATGCATGGGGCTCTAAGTTCAATCTCTAGTACCAAAAAGAAAGAAAAAGAACATACAGAAAAGAGTGGGGCAGAAACAGAACACACACACACAAAAATCATGAAACCAGATTCGGAATAAGAAAGAGAAGAAGAAGCAAAGCCAAGAGATGTTGAAGGTATGTAATTGTCAAATGTGTCTTATGATGGGCTAAGAGGAACACAAGGGATTATGGTGACATATGGTTGATGACTTCAGCCTGGTTGGTGAGAGAAATTATGTCACAAACAGGTAAAGAACACAAAAAGAACAAAAGATTTGGGGAGTATTTATCGTGTGTGAGTGTGTGTGTGTGTGTTGTGTGTGTGTGTGTGTGTGTGTTTATCAGATCTGGAGAGGAGCCCATTTCCCAAATGTACATTTAAACAGCACAAGGACTTTACAAAAATGAAGATGGACTCAGTAATGGATTAGTTGAGCTTGAAGTCTTCATTGATAGAAAGCTCTGAGAAAGACAATGTCGTTACCCACTCAGATCACACTTTAAATGATGCAGAAGATGGTCAAATGAGCATTTTCAAAAGATTTTAGTAGGAGATAGCATGCTTGTCTAGAAGACATATCAAGAGGCCAATGGAAAACTAAAAGTGTATGCATGAGGAAATATAGTATAATGTCAGTCAGATATCTTTTAAATTAGTAGTTTTTAATATTACTTTCCATTTTTCCTTACTAATAACCCATACACAAGTATGGGTTATACTCACTTCTCAGATTCACACACAGAAAGATAAAACTTTTAACTGAGTTAATAGTCTCTTTTTTCAAATAAGAGCTGATAAATACCTAAGAATCCTGGTGTAGGTCAATATCTATGTTAGCAAATTGAGATGGAGAGCTGAGAAATTAGTACTTCTTCGGGAATATTTTTAGAGACAGGGCATACATAATTGATTCCATCTTGCTCTTTGCTGACATTCTCCATTCAGTTTCATAATAAATTTAATCAAGTGGAAAATAACTGGTTCTCGCAATTCTCAGGAAAAAAAACCCTACAAACTGCTTGCATATGGTACCCCATTATTCATCTGTGTGTAAATTTCTCTGTCAGCTATACTACTTTGCACAATGTACTATAATTCAAATTGTTTACTGACTTGGAGTCTTCTCTAAAGGCCTGGACCATGTGTGAAGATACAGATAGATTAAACTCAATGGACAGAAAATGTACAATGAAATGACAAAAATATTTACCATTACACAACTTCTCAGGAAAATTATGGATTTTCATTTAACCAAAGATTTGCTTCTATGCTCTCCAAATGACCGGACATCAAAACAGCCAGAATTCCTACTGTGTAAATGTGTCTCTGAACTCTTTATTTTGTGTTCTTTCTTCAGAAATATAAAATCCTCCCTATGCAGTTACCTGGTATGTGGGATATTAACTACCAAGGAACTATGTGACCAAAAAGCTGAATGAAAGGGGCAGGAAGAGGATCCATGTGGATAATAAGCTGGCAAAGGCAGTGTGAACCCCATCTCAAGCATGCACTGAGCACTTGAAGGAGAAATTTCAGAGCCATGAAGGTGACATTTTCCCTGACCCTTAGTTTTCAGAAAATTTCCTGCAAATTCACGGCAGAGGCTGGAGCAGGAATGATGAGCCTGTTTCCAAAAGCCTGTCTGACAGACTTCAGATTTTAAGTATTCATATTGGGCTTAAAAATATGCTACTCACCAGCTCTTTCAATTGCAGCCCAAACGGTTTGCCTTTCAAAGAAATGATTGGAGACTGGTTGAGAAAACAGCAGGCACTCAACAACTATTATGAATGAGTGAATGAAAGGAATGAATGTGTGAGGTAGTGAATGAAAGGTCCCAAACCCTAAATCTGCACATGACCAGGAAAGTGCATTTACTGAGGGAACTATTTCATCTCAATTTGCCGGTACTAATCTCTGGCCTCAGATAGTTCATATGATGTATTTTCTCATCAAGTTGATTCACGCTTATAAATGTAGTTTTTATTCCCAGACAAACCCCATTACAAGAAGAAAAAATGGATTGCAGTTTTCTGTCCTCTTTCTGAGTCTTTGAATCTCTGGTTCAAATGAGAAGCCCTTTCCTCTTGGCTATAGTCCAGTTTTGCAACAGTCCAAGGAACATTCAGCTGCATTAGACTTGGTCTCAGCATATTAAAGCCCATAACCCGAGGGAAACTTGAGAGAGACTCAAAAAAAAGGAGTGATGAAACCTCTTTGCCACTACCTAAACCCATTTCACTTGATTTTGTACAGACACAGTTTTCTTTTCCTTATTCTTTTTGTATAATGTAAGTTTAAGCTATACACATATAGACAAAGGAAAATATTGTTATATTCAACTTAATTTTCAAATCTATCAATTTCCATACTTAGCTTTCTTTTATGTACTTGTGCAGAGGGTACTGAAAAAAAAAACTACCTTTGCAATAGTTTCATTCTACAATACTGTGTTCTTCTCAATCTTGGTCAGAGATGATTTCTTTTTAGTTAATTTATAGTATAATTACATACTTTCTCTCTTCTCTTTCCTCCTTTCAAACACAGCCTTACATGCCTCTTTATTTTGCTCTCCTTCAATTCCATGACTATTTTTCACTAATTGTTATTGCATACTTATTTGTTTATTTATGTGCATACACATATATACTTAAATATAGACTGCTCAGTTCATATACTGCTACCTGCATGTACATCTTTATGATGAAAATGATTCACATTAAGTAGGGAGTTAACCCATGGGAAAAACTACTAAAGAATATAGAATAAAGAACTCCCAAAATGAAAACAAAATAAGTTAAATCCAAACATTTGAAAATAATAGCTTAAATACAGGATAATTTGATGCAAAGATTTTATTTTGCTTTTCACTTGTTGAATTCATTCGGTGTTTCTGATTGTTTTTGTTTTGTTGTTTTGTCATTACTATTTTTTGATACAGATTCTCATTGTGTATCTTTGGCTACTTTGGAGTTTACTGTGTAGAGAAAATTGGCCTAGAACTCACAGAGATCACCTGCTTTTGCTTCACAAGTGCTAGGATTAAAGGCCTGTGCCACCAAACCTGGTTCAAAATAATCCTTTTAAAATATAACTTTCTCTCTTTAATCACTCGCCCCTGGTGATGCAGCCCTGGTAGGTGGTGGAAGAAGAGGATCCAGGTTCTGGCTAATACAAATAAAGCTGCTACAAAAATGGTTGAGCAAATGTTCTTATTGTGTACTTAAGACTCTTTTAGATATATGCCTAGGAGTGGTATGGCTGGATCTTGAGGAAGCGCTATTCCTAGTTGTCTGAGGAAGCACCAGATTGCTTTCCAGAGTGGTTGTATAAGTTCACATTCCCATCAGCAATGGAGGAGGCTTCCCCTTTCTGTACAACCTCTCCAGCATGTGTTGTCACTTGAGTTTTTCATCTTAGCCATTCTGATGGGTGTAAGGTGAAATCTCAGGGTCGTTTTGACTTGCATTTCCCTGATGGCTAAGGACGTTGAACTTTCTTTAAGTGTTTCTCTGCCATTCTATATTCCTCTATTGAGAATTCTCTGTTTAGCTCTGTACCTCCTTTTTAAATTGGATTACTTGATTTGTTGCTGTTTAACTTCTTGAGTTCTTTGTATATTCTGGGTATTAGCCCTCTGTCAGATCCACAGGTGGGATACAAAGTGAATAAAGTGTAATTAATAAAGAATTAAAAAGTAAAAAAAAAAATAGCCCACAAAAATGGACAGTCCTGATGAGACTTAATGAGGTATGGGCAGATGGCAATACTGGAGTACTCACCCTTTTAATGGACTAGGGGAAGAGAATGGGAGGAAGAAGGAGGGAGGGTAGGATGGGAGGAGTTGAGGGAGGGACCTTCAGTAGGGATATATAGTGAATAAACTGTGAAAAAAATAAAAAGTAAAAATTAAAAAGAAAAAAGCAAAAGAAAAGAAATAAAATATAACTTCTAAAAAGGACTATAAAATTTCTTACAACTTTAATTGTAAATGTGGCCATCTGAGCTCAGAATGTAATATGTAAATAAGATAAAAGAATGCAGCAAATGCTTTGCCTCAAAGATTAATACAAATACATGGCAACAAGTATAAAAACTATTTATGTCCACAGAACTGAAGTTAAACTCTAACAGGGAGAAGGTAGTCCCAGGGTTTTAGTGACTTTGGATAGGTTATCTGAGGACCACCCACTGTCAGTCTGGTGCTCACATCTCACTTTTGTCACTTCCCTTGCCAATTTAGGCTCAGAAAAACATTGCTCTTGAGAAGCTTCTCGATCACATTCACTCAGGACAAAGATTCTGACCAGCTCTAAGGGATTCCTGAGAATTCCTGAAGTGGAGATAAGCAGACTTGATGGGGTCACCGAAAGAAGAGGGAGGTAAGTGGTGTGCCTGTGTGTATACAATAGGTTGAACTAAACGAGTTCTGTGCCACTGCAACAGGATGGGGCAGCATGACCCCTCTCCTCTGGTCTCCGGTTTGTGCATGGCAGGGCTGTGACATCCTTGCTGAAAATAACTGTTCCAAATAGGCTTTCCTGCTGTGCTAACAACAGCTAAGTGACGCAGTGGACCAGGCAAGGAGGCTGTTCTGGGCTCAATCTCTGTCTTTGACACTGACAATTTGCTACATCAACTTACCTTTGCAGACACAAAGCATCAGATGATTAGCTATTAACAGCAAGGCATTTTCTCGCTCATTACAGCCTGTACTGTAAATTGTCCAGAGATGCAAGGAGCCCTGTAATGTAGAAATCATTTCTGGAGGCTTTGGGAGAACATGCAATTATTTTCCTTCCTGTCAGTGTTTCCAAACTCACCTAGAGATAAGAGCATCCTATTAAAATGGACTCATCTTCTTTTGAGTAAGGCCAGTGGGTGATCTTCTCTGACCTGGGGGTGGGATACTTGTCCTTGATTCCTCATGCTTGGGACACAGGGTCACCAGAGACAGGGTCACAGTAATTAGACAGCACTGAGTCACTGTCACTTGCATGCTTGTCGCAAGAAGAGAAAACTTTGCAGAGAAGAAAGTGAATGCTTCAGGCACAGCCCACCCTTTCACCAGTGGCCAGAGCCCTCGTGAGCCTGATTGCCACAGGCCCTTTTGCCTGCTTTGGTCTTGGGCATTCCCCAGGCTCCTTTGCTTTGGGGAAGCCCATGTGTTAGATCTACCTAGCCACAGATCTTGCCCAGAGAGACACTGTAGCTCCACCTACACTGGTGATGACATCTTTGCCTATGAGCAAAGCTTCCAGCCAGTATGGCTCTGAAGCAGCATTGATGAAGGTGGCAGCTGACTCATCTTGCATATTGTGCTAGGCTTTGTTCTTGCCAGAAGAGGCTGAGTGTCATTCCTTGACACAGGCCTACACCTCTCTGTTCCAAAGGAGAACTAGGCAAATATTGTTGTTTTCTCAGTGTGATCTCTAACTTGTAATTTCAGTATCAGCATCCTAATATGCCAGTTGGCATCATGAGACATCATATCACCACCCAAGATGGATATATGTAGAATGTATGAGCAGGAGAACCCCACCTTTTTTGCACCCTCCTCCTCATACACATCCATACCCACACACAAATGGCCACACACAGTTTGTTTTCCTTGGTTAACCCCTCTTCACCAACCCACATAATGACGGAGTCTCCCTTGCATTGGTGTCCAAGAACTGTTTGAGATTAGCAAGTTCAAGGCAAGTCATCACTAAAAAGTAATGTCAATAAAGGAAAGAAACAAAAACCAAAAAAGCAAAGTTGGCAAAGGAAAATAGTAGAATAGACTTTTGACTGTGGGATGTGTAACTGAATCTAACATGCAAAAGGACATAGTTTCAATGCCCACCAATAAAAGAGTAAAAATATAAAAGCTTAAGTTTACAGTAGCACTTAGCAAACATGACATCTTACTGGAAAAAAATTTAACACAATTTGTCTGGATTATTTTATTAAATTATTATTTAATTTATTATAATTAATTAATTGATTAATTAATTAATTCACATTGTATCCTGGCTGTAGTCCCCTCCATCATCTCCTCCCATTCTACCCACACTCCCTCTTCTCCCTCTATACCCTTTTCCCTAGTCCAGTGATCGGGGAGGACCTGCGCTCCCCTTCTATCTGACGCTAACCTATCAGGTCTCATCAGGACTGGCTGTACCATCTTCCTCTGTGGACTGGCAAGGCTGCAACCCTCAGGGAGAGAGGTGATCAAGGAACTAACCACTGAGTACATGTTAGAGACAGTCCCTACTCTCCTTACTAGGGAACCCATTTGAGACTGAGCTGCCTATGGGCTACATCTGAGCAGGCAGTCTAGGCCCTATTGTCTTGATTACTGGCAGGCCATTCCAGCAAAATTAATCATTTATTATTTAGAAAATGCAATTAACAGGCAGTGATGGACATAAATTGAATTCTGTAGACAACTATTACAGATTACCAATTATTCTCATGCATATGTGGGACATTTATGAATATTGACTGTACTAAAGTCAACATAAATTCAACTTTGCAGAGAATTGGTATCTAAATCATAATAAAGTTTGATGTCAGTAATGAAAAAGAAGAAAATTTAAATTCTTTCCATTTGAAAATAGAAAAGTCAAACTTTAATTCAAGGAATATTTTTAAAAAATAACAATTGTGTGTGGGGGGATCCAAGATGGCTGCAACCAATGTGCACCTTAACTGAGAGGCAGAGGATCTGAAATTTTGAAATTGGTGAGTGGAGGGGCAGCTGAAGCCAGAACATCAACATTGAGGCTTCCTGTGTGAGAGGGGACAACACGTGAGCTGAGACCATTTAGATCCAAGTCACCCACAGACTTCTCTAGGGACTGAGAGTGGTGAACATTTGATCCCCCTACACTTCCCCTTGTCAATCCTCCCTCCTCCTCAGTGGAGGCAGCCCACGGTGCCCTTGGCTCATAGCACAGAACTCACTGCTTAGGCAACTGAGGCAGCAGAGGTGGGCCTCTTAGTTCCTTAGCAGCGGCTGCCAGCTGTACATGACTTTCAGGTCCTGGGTCTACAAGCAGCTGTATGGCCCTTCAGGGCCTCCCAGCCAGTGACTGTACCTTCTGCCCAGTCCCTCAGTGGCAGGCAGCCAGTGGTATGGGACACTCAGGTCCACTACGTCTGCCAAGCCACCTAGGTCAACCAGGCCTTTGGGCCATCCGCAGATGACTGTAGGGGCTCCCCAGGACTTCCCAGGAGTTATTTGTACTGGCAGCCTCCCAATTCTGCTGCTGTGGCTGGACTCCCAGTGGACTGTTTTACCAGCCTCTAAGTTCTACCGCTACAACACTGAGCTGACTACACCCACATTTGCTTTAGTAGGCCCAAATCTGAGAATAGAGAAGAGGGGGAACTACTGTGCTTTCTGATTAGGCCTACTAGAGAGTGAATGAACCTTCAAATACATGCCTGCAGAGCCCCAGATCCAGGGTCCCTGTATGCTAGTAGCCAGACATCAGATCCCTCCCACCCACATCTACACTGTGGGCAACATAGGGATTCTTGGGACAGCGTTCTCAACACTGAAGTCCCTGTTTTACAAGTCTACCAGTGGAGTCAAGATAAACAATGCCTAGATCCCAGACAGACCTGAATACTAGTGGCCTGTAGGAAATTCAGGTATTTAAGGAATTTGGGCATGCACATTGTGCCTGCAACACAGCCAGCACCCACAACTCCTCCTACCCCTGCCCAACCCCTTGACCCATATTCCAGACATCTACACTCTCTAACACCCTGTCCTTTAAGGCACATTTCCACGCACACACACAGACTTGGTCACCTGCATTTGTGAGTCTGAACCAGCAGACCTTCCTCCCTTAGATAAAGCTGAAAAACCAAAGCACACTCTCAAACCAGGGGACCTCTCTCATTGCCCTGAAGAATAATTCAGACACCAGAGAAAGATGGTACCAGCCTGAACTACAGAATCCAGGAACAAACAGTGAAAGTTACAGATAAGCAGATGGCTAGAGGTCTGTATAAGAACACATCCAACAAAAATCAGGACATCATGGCTCCACCAGCAACCACCAATATCAATGGATATTTCAATTCATTGGAAACACAGGAATGTGGTTTTAAATCAATGAATATCCAGTTATTAGAGATACATAAAGAGGAAACAAACAAATCTCTTAGAGACATAGCCACACAAGTGGGTGCAAATAAAGAGGAAATTAACAAAGCTCTCAAAAAATACAGGCAAATACAGCCAAATAAAAAGAGGCACAAGTACAATTACTGGCATATAGAGAGGAAAAGAACAACAACAACAAAAATAGAAACCATCATAGAAAGATAGGAATCCACATTCAAACAGACGAAAGAAATGGTGCAAGTCATGAAAACAGAATTAGAATCAGTAAAGAAAACACAAACAGAGAAAACCCTGGAGATGGAGAACTTAGACAAAAGATCAGGAACCACAAAGGTAAGCATCATCAATAGAATACAAGAGATGGAAGAGAGAATCTCAGATGTTGAAGATACACTAGCTGAAATTGATACTCATCTCAAAGAAAAAGTAAAATCAGAAAAGTCCCAAACACAAAACATCCAAGAAATCAAGGATGCCATGAAAAGGAGAAATCTAAGAATAATAGGAATAGATGAAAAAGAAGACTACAGGCACCAAGGTCCAGAAAATATTTTCAAGAAAATCATAGAAGAAAATTTTCTCAACTTAAAGAAATAGAAGTCCATAAATATACAAGAGGCCTACAGAACACCAAATAGACTAGACCAGAAAAGAAAATCTTCATGTCACATCATAGTTAAAACACTAAACCTACAGAACAAAGAAAAATATTAAAAAGCATCAAGGGAAAAAGGCCAAGTAACATATAAAGGAGACCTATAAGAATCACACCAGCCAAGGACCACTCATGGAGATGGCCAGGAACCCCTGCACAGAGGTAGCCTATGGCATTTCAGTGTCCAAGTGAGTTACATAGTAATGGGGACAGGGACTGTCTCTGATAGGAATTGGTTGGCTTGCTCTTTGATCACCTCTCCCTGAGGGGGGGGGGGCAGCAGCCTTACCAGGCCACAGAGGAAGACAATGCTGCCACTCCTGATAAGATCTGATAGACTAGAGTCAGAGGGAAGGATAGAAGGACCTCCCTTATCAGTGGACTGGGGGAGGGGTATGGGTGGGGAAGAGGGAAGGAGGGTGGGATTGGGAGGAAATGAGGGAGGGAAATCCAGGGGAGAAAGAAAGTGAATAAACTGTAATTAAATATAAATAAAAAATACAATGGGGAAAAAAGAAACAAAAATATACTACAAATACCAAACAAGTGAAAAGAAATCCCATGCCTGTTGGGCACATTATACATGTCTTCAGATTTCTCTTCTAATGAGAAGTGGAAAATGTATGGTTGATTCTTGATAACCCAATTTTTTAAAAAATTTTTTTTTGAGAAAAACTTTTCCCTAAATTTATTTTAGGTTTTTGGCAGAAGTTATAGAAGTATTCTGTAAAGATCATTCCCAATAATGAAGAATAGCTAATGGACACAAATCCTGCTCTTTTGACTGATTATCATTATTCAAGTCCTAAAAGGACCTCTGGTGTATTTTTTAAAACACTTTTCATTTACATTTCTTACATCTCTTTCTCCCTGGTCCACTCCAACCCCTTCCAACACCCCAAAACCAGATTTACAAAAAAAGAATCACACCAGATTTTTCATCAGAAACTATGAAAGCCAGAAGGGCCTGGGCAGATGTCATGCAGACTTTAAGAGATCACAGATGTCAACCCAGACTACTCTATCTAACAAAGTTTCAATCAACATAGATGGATAAAACAAACTATTCCATGACAAACCTTAATTTAAACAATACCTACACAGCAAACCAGCCATATAGAAGATTCTAGAAGGAAAACTCCAATCCATCAAAAATAACTACACCCAAAGAAAACATAGGATACAGATAATTTCTCAACAAAAATTAAAAGAAAAGAAGTCACAGTAACACCACTAACTCCACAATAAAGGGAAGTCACATTCATTGGTCATTATTATCTGTCAATATCAATAGACTCAATTCTCCAATAAAAAGACACAGACTAACAGCATGGTTGCAAAAACACGATCCAACATTCTGCCACATTCAAGAAACACACCTCTGCAATAAAGATAAACACTACCTCAGAGTAAAGGGCTGGGAAAATGTTTTTCAAGCAAACAGACCCAGAAAACAAGCTGTGATAGCTATCTTAATATCTAATAACATAGACTTTCAACCAAAATTAATCAAAAACGATAAGGAAGGCACTTTATTCTCCTCAAAGGAAAAATCCACAGGAGGACATCACAATTCTGAACATCTATGCCTAAAATACAAGAGCGCCTACGTTTGTAAATAAAACATTATTAAAGCTTTAATCACACATTAATCCCAACATCTTAATAGTGGGAGACTTCAACACTCCACTCTCACAAAGAGAAAGATCATCCAGACAGAAGCTAAATAGGGAAATAAAGGAATCCTAAATGAAACGGACCTAATAGATAGCTACAGAACTTTTCATCCAAATTCAAGAGTATACCTTCTTTTCAGCACCTCACGGAATCTTCTCCAAAGTATACCATATAGTTGGACACAAAGCAAGCCTCAAGAGATACAAGAAGAGTGAAATAATCCCTTGTATTCTATCTGACCACCATGGACTAAGACTGGACCTCAACAAAAACAGAAATAGCAAAAAGCCTACACACACACGGAAACTGAAAAACTCCCTACTCAATGACAGCTGGATTCAGGAAGAAATAAAGAAGGAAATTAAAGTCTTCCTAGAATTCAATGAAAATGAAGGCACAACATACCCAAACCTATGGGACCCAATGAAAGCAGTGCTAAGAGGAAAATTTATAGCACTAAGTGCCCTCAAGAAGAAATTGGAAACATCTCACTCAAGCAACTTTATGACCCATTGACAGCCCTAGGGGAAAAAAAAGAGAAGCAGATACACTGAAGAGGAGTACACAGCTGGAAATAAAACTCAGAACTGAAATCAATAAATTAGAATCAAATAAAACTATTCAGAGAATCAATGAAATGAAGAGCTGGTTCTTTGAGAGATTCAACAAGATAGACAAACCCTTAGCCAAACAAACTAAAAGGCAGAGACACACCATTCAAATCAACAAAATCAGAAATGAAAAGTGGGACATAACAACAGTCATTGAGGAAATACAAACAATCACTGTGTCTTACTACAAAAGCCTATATGCCACAAAATATGAAAATTTAAATTAAATGGACAATTT
Source organism: Meriones unguiculatus (assembly GCF_030254825.1). Lineage (NCBI taxonomy): Eukaryota > Metazoa > Chordata > Mammalia > Rodentia > Muridae > Meriones > Meriones unguiculatus. Next base: position 123,262,579 of record NC_083369.1, read on the forward strand.
TCCTGATAGAATCCACTTAACAAAATTTAATCAAGATCAGTTAAATAGATTGAATATTCGTATATCACCCAAGAAAATAGAAGCAGTCATCAAACGTCTCCCTTCCAAAAAAAGCCCAAGGACAGATAGTTTCTAAGCAGAAGTCTACCAGACATTCAAAGAAGGGCTATCTCCAATTCTCTTCAAATTATTCCACAAAATAGAAACAGAAGGATCTTTACCAAACTCATTCTATGAAGCCACAGACACCTTGATACTTAAAACACACAAAGACCCAACAAAAAAAGAGAACTTCAGACCTATCTCTCATATGAACTTTGATGCAAAAACACTCAACAAAATACTGGCAAATGGAATGCAAGAACATATAAAAGATATCATCCACCATGACCAAGTAAGCTTCATCCCAGACATGCAGGAGTGGTTCAATATATCGAAAGCCATCAATGTAATCCACCATATAAACAAACTGAAGGAGAAAAACCACATGTTCATCTCCTTAGATGCAGAAAAACATTTGACAAAATCCAACACCCTTTCATGTTTAAAGTATTGGAGAGATCAGGGATACAAGACATATACCTAAACATAGTAAAAACAATAAACAGCAAGCATATAGCCAACATCTGTCACTGGCCAGCAGTGACACCTGAATACCACCCGAGAGAGGGCTGGGATAGAGAGACAGGGCGACACAGAGAAGGACACCAAGTCTACATGCTGATCCAGGTGTCGATTTAATGGACGTCAGGTTAACACTTAAGTAGGCAAAAAAGTACAAGCATTTTCTCACGTAGGAGCTTTACTTGGTCAAAACATAGGAGAGCTCACTCAAGGTTACACAGAGCCTGCTGTCTGGTTACTATGATTGCACAGAGTTTCTCAGGGTCAGAGCAGTCTGCTGTAGGACCACCAAGGTCAGTTTATGAGAGACTGGACTTTGGAAAATAGCCAAAGCTGAGAGGCCGAATTCCACTGCTCAGATGCCATTAACTCCAAATTTGCCATTAACTCCAAAAAGGCTGCCGCAATTCCTCCCTTTTGAATTAAAACAAAGGGACCATGCCTGTCTTAGGTGGGATGATTCCTGATAAATATCTTACCCATCATGGGAGAATCCTGCTTATAGGGGGATTTCCGTGTTGATAAATATCTGATCACCCAGAACCCGTTATTGACTAACTGACCCATAACACAGGAAAGGAGAGGTTAAAGCTGACGTTTGAGCTTGGCAAGCCAAGCCCCTACATGGGGCAAGGGAGTCACAGCATGCTGCTGTTTCAATGGCATTAAATCTAGCTTGGCACTGTTGAGCTAAGTGGACACATCTGGCAATGACAAAGATGAATAGTACCGGACCAGCCACACAAAGGTGTGCTAACATGTACAGGGAAAACAAGAAGGGGATTGGGTACTAAGGACTAAAAGTGTAATTTAGCCTTCACTGGATGAATCAGCTACAGCAGGATCAGCAATATCGTCACTTGGAGAATGATCTTGTTCCTTGAAGTAATCCACTTGTTGCACCAGTCTCTCTGGCAGCCATCAAGCAGCATCTTTAACCTGCAAAACAAACAAACAAACAAACAAACACCCCACAAACATATCCTCTTCCCCAAATTAAATTAAAATAGGGTCGGTTCCATGACATGTATTATTCAAGGGGTCCCTCCATTTAACCATGGAGGTTTTAGGGTGCCAAAAATGTTTAGCTGCAGATTTGCCATGTTTGTGCAAAGTTAAAAAAATTAAATTAAGCGCTGGATGAACAAGGAGGACATAATTACCCCTTTTTTGTCTTTTGTAAATATATCTTAATGGTGGCATGGGCATGTTTAACCATGCCTTGGCCCATTGGATTATAAGGAATACCTGTTACATGCTTAATATTCAATTTTTTACAAAAAAAATGAAAGTGATTGTTGGTATAAGGTGTTCCATTATGAGTCTTAATTTGGTGTGGCATGCCAAGAACAGCAAATGCAGCCAAACAATGATATGGCGTGCAGCTTCTCTAGAATGCAAGGTAGCAAAAATAGATCTTGTACAGGTATTAATTGTTACATGAATAAATTTTAATTTTTAAAATTTTATAAAATGGGTCACATCAATTTGCTATAGCTGACCTGGGGTCAGCTCTTGGGTTTAACCCCAAGATGAGGTACTGGACAGAAAGCATCAAAATTGTTATAATATTTTAACAATTTTTTGGCTTGTTTTTTGGTAAGGCCATAAGTTAAATGTAAGGAGTGATTATTAAGATAATGTAATTTATGAGCCAATTAAGCTTTTTGTATAGGTGTTTCTTGAGCTAAGGTTATTAAGGCTTTATCAATAGTCTGGTTACCTAAAGCAAGAGGTCCAGGATGACCAGAATGGGCTCTAACATGAATAATAGCAAAAGGATTATGACGAGCCTGAATAAGTCCTTGAATCTGAGCAAACATTTGACTAGCCCAAGTGGTAGAAAGAATCTGGCTTGCTGTTTTAGCTTAGGAATAGCTTGAGCAATATAAACACTATCAGTAAACAAATTACAAGGCTCAGAAAAATGTTGTAAAACTGCATGGATAACCATTAATTTTGCAAGTTGGGCAGATAACCCTGGAACTTGAAAAATAACTTTTTGTCTATTAACAGTATAGCCAGCTTTTTCTTTAGCATTACCATCAGAAAAAATAGAACAAGCATTTTAAAGGTTTATTTTTGACTATGATAGGAAAACAACCCTATGTAAAGTAAAAAATTGAATAATATTATTGGAAGGGTAATGATTATCTAGTTGTAGCCAAAGAAAGTAACCATTTTTCTGAATTGGCGTAAAGCCAATTAGTCTGAGCTTTACTATATGGTATAATAATCTTGGAAGGCTCAATTCCAAAGTAAGCCCTTGCCTGGGTGCATCCCAACGCAATGACGTGGGCAATAGCCTCATAATTAGGCAAAATAACTTTATTGGGACTAGCTGACAAGTGGATCCACAATAGAGGATTAGATTGTCATAACAATCTAGTAGGAGTTGACTGTGTTTGAAATACAAGTGATAGGAGAGGAGTATCTGGATCCCAATGTGTTACAAATTGATTTTTTAAAGCCTTTATTATTATTAATAATGTATCTTGAGCCCCTGGAATCAATTTGTTTTGGGAGGAGGTAGGAGCTTAATCCCCTTTAAGAACATTAAACAATGGCATTAGTTGTCCAGTGATTAATTTTAGATATGGCCTAAGCCAATTTATATCTCCCAATAATTTTTAAAAATCATTAAGAGTCTTTAATTTTTTTTAATTTGTACTTTTTGATGTTTAATACCCAGAGGAAATAAATTAAAACCTAAACAACTATAAGGACCTCTAGTTTGTACCTTTTTTGGAGTAATTTTTAATCCTGCTTGGGACAAAGCCTTAAATAGATCTGTATAGCAAGCCATAACATCTTGAGCTACGGGAGAGGCTAATAAAATATCATCCATATAATGAATGATATAAATAGAAGGACATTTTTTCCGTACTGGACTAATAGCATTAGCTACAAATTGTTGACATAAAGTAGAACTATTTGCCATGCCCCGTAACAGCATACTCCAATGATAATGTTTCATAGGTTCCTTAAAATAATAGAAGGGAGACTAAAAGCAAATCTATGGCAATCCTCAGGATGCAAAGGAATGGAAAAAAAAGCAGTCTTTTAAATCTAAAATAATCTTGTAAGTGTTTTGAGGAATCCCACTAGGTGATGGGAGTACTAGTTGTAATGTTCTCATAATTATTATAGTCTCATTCACCTTTTTAAAATCTTGTAATAATCTAAGTTTGTTAGATCTCTTTTTAATTATAAATATGGGTGTGTTCCATAGTGAGCTCTATAATGGTTAATAGTGATCTGAATATAACCCTCTCCAACTCTGAACTAATATGGAGCTGCAGTCCTTTTTTCCTTTAAAAGAGTATAAGCAAACATATTGCATTGAAGAATGTCCAGCTTTTTAAAATGAAGAGCAACATATTTTATAGTTTTTTTCCTGATATGATACATTGAAATAACTGCAGTTTTTTTTTAATTGGCTCAAAGAACATGGCTTGTTTATACTTTGCAAAATTAATAAAATAAATACCAAGGTCTTTTGACCTCCCCCAAAGGGTTGAGAAACTGTTTTAAGTTCTTTGTTAGACTGCCCAATGGTTATTTAAATCAGCACCTCTGAGTCCGGCCCCGGACCATCAGAGCCAAACTCCATAAAACATTTTAAATTAGAATTCAGCTCCGATGGTCCAGGACCAAACCCAGAGGTGCCGATCCAAACTGTCTCATGTCCAAAAATATTAGTATTAATGTTAGTCCAAGTCTACAGATAAACATACATACACAGATAAACATACACACATGCACATACATAAGGAACATAGAAATCTGACATTGCCACCTTGGAGAAACCAGAATACCCAAATACCAGGACTTGATCGGCCCCTACCAGACACAAGTCCCACAGATTCCAGAAGAAGTGGACCCCCTCATGAGCCCCCTCCGTGGGAACTGGATCGTCCTCCAGATTCACTTGACCAAATTGGAAACTCTCCGAGCTTCCCCAGACCTCACGAGCAAACCTAAACCAGAAACCAAAACACACAGCCTGCAGACAAAAACAAACAAACAAACAAAAAACAAAGACAAAGACAAGAAACAACCCCAGTACCTGCTTTTTAAACATTTAAATATTTAAAACCTGTTTTTGCAATATTAAAAAAAAAGCATCCTCTTTAGGAGTGAAATCATAAAGCATGTTAATAATTTTAAAAGTCAAAACCAAATTTCAAAATTTACCAGTGCAAACAATCCAATTTTTTAAAACCAACACCAATTTAAAATGAGACTTTTCTTTTCAGTCTAAGAAGAAACAAAATTTATGTTAACTAAGAGGTTTTATAATAATTTTTAACCCATATCCTGTAGCAAAGATGAAAGAATTATATCATATGCCTTTTAAACATATGTTTACAGACCTTATAAACATATATGCATATATATATATATATTCTAAACAGCAGTTTGAATATAACTTTAAAATATATTTAATTACTTTATTGATCTATAACCTAGATATATATTAACCGTTTAAGATGACCATATATTTAAACAGACAAATAAAACTCTTTTTACTGGATTTAGCCATAATTTTAAGTATGATAGCCAAGAGCGGCCCAATATCAGCACAAAGTATAATATAACCAGTTAAGTTTGCTTTAGAAGAAGATATCAGAAGATGGAAAGATCTCCCATGTTCATGGCTTGGCAGGATTAAAATAGTAAAATGGCCATCTTACCAAAAGCAATCTATAGATTCACTGCAATTCCCATCAAATTACCAACACAATTCTTTACAGACCTTGAAAGAAAAATTCTCACCTTCATATGGAACAACAAGAAACCCAGAATTGCTAAAACAATTCTCTACAGTAAAAGATCTTCAGGAGGATAGTATCTCCATCCCTGATCTCAAGTTGTACTATAGAGCAACAAAGTAAAAACTGCACGGTACTGGCATAGAAACAGAATGGTGGATCAATGGAATCGAATAGAAGACCCTGACATAAATCCACACACTTGTAGACACCTGATTTTTGACAAAGTTGCCAAATCCATTCAATGGAAAAAAAGACAGCATCTTCAACAAATGGTGCTGGTCTAATTGAATGTCTACATGGAGAAAAATGCAAATAGAACCATATATACCACCATACAGAAAACTCAAGTCCAAAGTCAAAGTTCAAGGGGATCAAAGACCTCAACTTAAGAACAAACACACTAAACCTGTTAGAAGAAAAAGTGGGGAAGAGCCTAGAACTCATTAGCATAGGCGACAACTTCCTGAACAGAACACAAACAGCAAAGGCTCTAAGATCAGCAATCAATAAATGGGACCTCATGAAAATGAAAATCTTTTGTAAAGCAAACGACACTGTCTTCAGAACAAAGGACGGCCTACAGAATGGAAAAGGGACTTCACCAACCCTATATCTGACAGAGGGCTAATATCCAGTATATATAAAGAACTAAAGAAGTTAAACAGCAACAAATCAAGTAATCCAATTAAAAAATGGGGTACAAGAGCTAAACTGAGAATTCTCTGTACAGGAATATAGAATGGCAAAGAAACACTTCAAGAAATGCTCAATGTCCTTAGCCATCAGGATGCAAATCAAAATGACCCTGAGATTTCACCTTCCACCCATCAGAATGGCTAAGATAAAAAACTCAAATGAGAGTCCATCCTGGAGAGGATGTGGAGAAAGGTAAACCCTCCTCCATTGCTGGTGAGAATGTAAACTTGTACAACCACTTTGGTAATCAATTTGGTGCTTTCTCAGACAATTAGGAATAGCACTTCCTCAAGATCCAGATATATTACTCCTAGGCATATATCCAAAACATGCTGAAGTACACAACAAGGACATTTGTTCAACCATGTTTGTAGCAGCTTCATTTGTGATAGGCAGAACCTGGAAACAACCTAGATGTTCCTCAATGGAGGAATGGATACAGAAATTCTGGTACATTAACACAATGGAATACTACTCAGCAATTAAAAACAAGGAAGTCATGAAATTTGCAGGCAAATTGTTGGACATAGAAATGATCATCCCAAGTGAGGTATCAGAAACAGAAATACACACAGGGTATATACTCACTTGTAAGTGGATATTAGAGATATAATACAGGATTGACCTACCTTGATTTCTTGGATGTTTTGTGTTTGTAATTTTTCTGATTTTAGTTTTTCTTTGAGAGACATATCAATTTCTGCAAGTGTATCTTTACTGCCTGAGATTCTCTATTCCATCTCTTCTATTCTTTTGATGATGCTTACCTTTGTGAGTCCTGATCTTTTCTCTAAGTTCTCCAGCTCCAGGTTTTTCTGTTTGTATCTTTTTTTTAATTGATTCTAATTCTGTTTTCATGTCTTGAACCATTTCCTTCATCTTTTTGAATGTTTATTCCTGTGTTTCCACAATGGCCTCTATATTTTTGTTTGCTTCCTCTCTATATGCCACTACTTGTGCCTCTACTTGTTTCGGTGTATTTGCCCTGTATTTCTTTGATACCTTTGTTCATTTTCTCTTTATGTGCCTTTAATATCTGGATAAACATAGAACTGAGATTATTTTCCCTTGATTCTGATGACTTAGCATCTCCACTGATTTTGGGGTTTGGTGGTGAAGCCATAATATCCTGATTTTTGTTGGATGTGCTCTTATGCTTACCTTTAGCCATCTGCTTATCTGTAACCTTCACTGTTTGTTCTTGGAGTCTCTATTTCAGACTGGGTAGTTCTTTCTCTAGTGTCTGGAGTATTCTTCAGGAAGATGAGAGTGATCCATCGGTTTGAGAGTGGATGTTGATGTTTCAGCTGTAGCTAAGGGTGGAAGATCACAGGCGAAGATGCATAAGCACAGTTGTGCAAGCGTAATCGTGTGTGTGGAAGTGTGTTTTGAAGGATAGGTTGCTAGAGCTTGTAGATATCTGTAATGTGGAGCTTATGCACAGGAGGTGGTGTGGGTGCTGCCCCTGTTTGTATGCCCAGTGCATATGTGCAGGTGCCCTGAATACGTCAGTGGCCTACAGGCCTGTCCTACTCACCTCCTGGTATTCAGATCTGTCTGGGTTCCAGGAATTGTTTGCCTGGACTCCACTGGTAGACCCATAGAACAGGGGCTTCAATGTTGAGATTGATGGCTCAAGGTTAGCTGTGTTTCCCACAGTGGATATGTAGGTGAGAGGGATCCGATGTCTGGCTGCTAGGTATTGGGACTCTGGAGCTGGGATTCTTCATGTACTCACTTGAAAGCTCACTTACTCACTAGCAGGCCTAACTGGAAAGCACAGGTGTTTTACCTGTTCTCTACTCTCAGATTTGGGCCTACAAGGGAAAATGAGATTCTAGGAGATCCTTCAGCTCAGTGGTGTCCACTGTTTGTCTTCTGGGCCGAGGACCCTTTCTTGGGGATTCCACCTATGTTTTTTCAGTCACTGAGCTTGGAGGCTTCTCTTACGGATAGCTGTCACCCCGATGCTGCAAGCACAGATCTGGCAGGCTGGTACAGCTACCCACTGGAAGGTCCTGGGATGCCGATATGACTGCCCACTGCCAATGCTGACCTGGGAAGTCCACAGAAGTGCTCACTGCTGCAGGGAGGCCGGTGGTTAGAGCAGCAGGTTCTGTGGCTTTCCTCCTTTGAGGAGTGAGGCCTGTGCTTGGGTCAAGAGGAAGTGCAGAGGGTTGGAATATTTGCCACTTTCAGTCCACGGATATGTCCACAGGTGACCTGGATCTAAATAGTCTCAGCTCAAAGGTGTCCCCTCTCCCCCAGGGAACCTCAGTGGTGATTTTCTGGCTTCAGCTGCCCTTCCAGTCATCAATTTCAGCTGCCCCTCCAGTCACCAATTTTGGATCCTATGCCCCTCAGATATGGTGTATCCAGGTCACTGCCGTCTTGGTTCTTCTGAAATACAGCTTTTTTTGTGTCGTTCATACATCAGTCAGTAAGGTGGTTTCTTTCAAATCTTAAAGTCAATAATGAAGAAAATAAAAGAGGGGCAAAAAAGAATATACTAACATCAAATGCTATTCTTTGTGACTATTAATAAAGTAAACAAAGACTGTGGGAATATTACTTAAAAAGACAAAACAAGAAATGTAATTTCAGTAATGGAAAGAGTGGTATCATTAGACATACAGCATATATTAAAGAGATACTAAATTCCAACAGGACAATACTTGCCTGCAATCACAGGACTCAAGAGGCTAAGGCATAAAAATCAAAAGTGCAAGGCCTGGGCTACAATAGCAACACCATGTTTAAATATAATAGCATATTAACAAATTTTTAATGTCAAAATGAAAAGTTAAGATAATAGACAAACATCTAGTCACGTATAAACTATGAAGATATATGCAAACTATATAGTCTTATGCTTCTAATGAAAGACCAAAGAATTCAAAATCAGTTTTTGGGTATTGGTTTAAAGTTTAAAGCACAAGCCTGAAAGAAAGCCAGCCATTAGAGACATGTCCAGCTACCTGCAGGGAGGAACCAGCTTTATTGCATTCTTTTCCTGCCCACTAGAGATACAGTTGCTAGGAAACCCACTCAGATAACTAGGCCAGAACCGTTTATGGACTTGGTTCCTAAAGTAAACCAATAATTTCAAAAGTCAATTTCCCTTACCCAATCGTGTAACACTAAGGCATGTAACCCCCATTTGTGGTTTTGCCCTTTAAAAACCTTGTTCCCCTACATCTCCGGGCCACACTCCTTCTCTTCAACAGGGAGGTCGCTGCAACCCAGGCTCAAGCTTGTAATAAAAAGATCCTCATGTGTTTTGCAATGGAGTTCTGGTGGTCTTTTGGGGTCTCGCAATCTGGGTACAACACTAATAACTATGAATATATTTATAGTCTTAATTTAGATTCTTGCAACACACAAAAAAGTCCTGGACATTAATGCATCTGTTAACATTTTCTACGAACATAATTGGATCAGCTTGTTAACACTACCGAGAAACCAAAAAGAAGAATTTTCTCTAATCCAATACATAACATTATTATATTACTATTTAAGCGAAAAATGTAAAATGTGAAATCATAAATCATGTCCACTAACAACTTTGGTCTTAAAAATCTTAAAATTAAAAAAAAATTAATGAATATAATTACATTTAAAAGAAATACACAGTGACCTATCTGAATTTATCTTAGTTAGATTTGGCCTTGGAAAATGAATAAATATTACTGATTTTACTAACATATTTAATGAAGAAATGTAATGGTCTCAAGTAGACACTGAAAATGCATTTTATTTATGTGATGATTGATGTTATTTGTCAGTTTGAAAGAATTTAGCATCACCTAGGATATAGACCTCTAAGAAAACTTGAAGGGACCTATTTTGGCTGCAGTAATTGAAGGGATAGACCTTTGCTAAGATTCTTTTGCTAAGATCCTGGGATATACAATAGAGACAGAGTGTAACAGCATTGCTCTCACTTCTCTTTACTTCCTGGTTAGTATGAGATATGACCAACTGCTTCATTTCCTTGCTTCCTTTACTTCCTAATCATGATGGATTGACTATGACCCAGAATAAACCCTTTCTTCCTTACATTGGTTTGGTTAGTATATTTTATCATAGCAACATGGAAAAAACTGAGCAGATCTCAATAGCAAGCAAATGATGTAAACTTCTATGAAATTAATTTCAGATGAAAAATAACATACTATGACTTAATGTGTCTATCAATGTCCTAAAATATTTTTATATTTCAGAGGAAAACATTTTATACTATTACCTTTACACCAAATGCAGTGAAGTATACCTGGAATTCTAGCACTTGAAATAAGTAGAAAAATAACAAATTTCAAGACATCCTTGCCAAAATATAGAAACTCTGTCCTACAAGGAATAAACATTTCTATTTGATATTAAAATTAATACATTATTACTTACTATAGAACTAGTGAACCACTTCTGAAACATTTTGGTATTTGTAAAAAGACAAGTAAAAAATAAAGGTATAAGAGGTCAAATTGAGGGCTGAAAATGCAGCTTTGTGCTTGCATATCATTCAGGCCATTCTGACTTGATCCTCTGCAAAATCAAAGCAAAATGAAATAAAATACAAGCAAACCATAAGGCCCCTAAGAATAAACATGGCAAGAATAAACATGGTGAAATATGTACAAAGTGTTAAATTAGAAAATCACAAAAATTTCAAACAAATAGTTGAAATTGACAGCCCATGTTTGTGTGTAAAAAGTCTTAATGTACAAATATGAATTCTTCCTATGGCAATTCACATACCTTCAGAAAATTTTTAGTATATTTGGAAGGAGTATGATAATTTTTTTAAGTCCAAATCAACTGAGTAACTAACTTTAGAAAGGCTCATGTATATCTTTACCTTTCCCTATGCTTGGCAGGTGAAAAAGATTTTGCAGAAGAGAAATTTGTCATGCAACAATGCTGAATGAGATCACCATGACTACAGTATCAAAGTAAACAAACACATTGACAAAATTCTTATTTTCCATTATTGTACATGTCCCTTTATTCTGGCCATCTAGCTCTTAGTAACATCCTTATAGTTTAGTGTCCTGTTGAAGATATATACTTGCTTTGCAACTCCTTAATAAGTATATTATTTTTAACTAAGTATAAATGAATCATGCTTTGATCATTTCCTTAGACCTCATTATCATCAAAAATCCCCATGTCCAGACAAAATTACTAAAACTTGTGTGCTTTCTCTCTTGATAATCACCTCTTGTACTAAGAAGGAAATTAGATTGTTCTCACAATATTTAAAATTTAATTTTAAAGTATGATTTTAAATGAAATGTAGTTTGTAGTATTTCTGGTAAAATGTTAAGATTTTTTTTTCTGATATAAAGGTAAAAAGGTTTTGCAATTCTGGGGATCAAATAATTTCATTCCAGCTAATTGCTCCACCACTGATAATATCCTTCATCCTAAAAATGTGTTTAACATAGCACAAAAAAACTGTATACAATAACATACAGCACATATGGCTATATTCAATATACAAACTTATATTTATCTAAAATCACCATAAATATAAACCACAACTAGAAAAGAGGTACTTGCAAGACTTTTAACTGGAACAGCATTAGTGTTGAGAATATACAATTCATACCCACAATTTAAAAAGTCAATGAATAGCTGGCTATAGTGGTGCATACCTTTAATCCCAGCACTCACCAAGGCATAGGTAGGTGCATCACTGTGAGTTTGAGGCCAGCCTGGTCTGCAAAGTTAGTCCAGGATGGCCAAAGCTACATAGAGAAACCATCTTGGAAAATAAAAAGAACCAAAAACAAATAAATTAACAAACAACCCCTTGAACAAAAACAAACAAATAACAAAAAAAGCAAAGATTTCAATGACAACACAATAAACATGAACATAAGATATGAAATGGGGTTTAACACTATCAATAGCTAAATTCCCCAAAATTATATAATTGGGCATAAATTGTTGATGGATTAATCAACATAAACCATCAACTATAACTACAATGACAGCTATCAACTATTAACTACACTAGGTTTTAAAAGTCTGAAGATATCAAGTTCTGAAGAATGTGTGCATGCAAACTGGCAGAAATGCCTTGGAAAACAGATGCTATCTTTTTTAATTAAATTTTTATTTTTTTATTTTATTTTTTTTTCAATGCAGTTTATTCAGGAACCTTGAACAATCCTCGGACCCTGGGGAAAGCCAGCCCACAGCTTAAATAGCCTCTGGGTAGCCAACCCAGGCGTGCCACGTGGGCAATGCAGATAGGTCCACATACATGGAAGCAAGCCAGATCCTCAGCCTTAGCCAAATGTGGAATTGTTCATGACAGAGAGCACTCACCATCGGGAAGGTGGAAGGCGAAACCAGCTCCATCTTTAAGGCATAGCATTCCGCAGCTCTCTACAGTTCCCCCTTTTTGTTTTAGACGCATCAGGCAAGAGTAGAGGTCTGATCTCTGATATTAGAAATAAATTGAGACTTTGTGCCGATGTTCATTTAGGTGTCATCCACCCAAAGAGCATCAGACCCGTCCAATACCTTTTTCTCAGAGGCGGGACCTGGGGCATCAACCCGCATGCAATCAGACATGCTCTTCTCTGGGTTGAAAGCGGCTGACCCTGAGTGCAGTGCTTAGCCTCGCATCCTGAGCGTATCATTTTAGCTTTTTATGGTATCCAACCATGCTTGGGGAGAATGTCCTGCTTCAATGGCTGTAAAGGCCTGAATGATCATGGCTGCATCACACTGTTGTGAGACTCTAGTCTTGCATATATACCACAGGCATACCAAGGAGACCAACACCAGAAGGCCTGCTAACGCTCCCAAGCCCGCCCATTCCTTCAGATGATTCATGGCTGCAGCAATCCATGTTGATAATCCTGTGGCTAGTCCTGCGTCCACTCTGGTAGAATTTACTGTGACAATGGCCACTCTCAGCTGCTCCATCGTAGTATCGAATTCTCCAGTCCAATTACCTAAAATATAGCTAGACAATTGTTTAGACAGATTTGCAGCACAGGAAAAATTCTCATGTTGTATGCTAGTGACTCAAAGTCCAGCATACTTTCATTGACAGCCAGGTTGAACGATTTGCCATAGGGTATCAATTTGCTCCTGCAAGAGGTCAATCCTGTGATTGACCACCATCAAGCTTCCTTTTAGTTGAGCATTAATTCCTTTATGTACAACTAAGGCATGAGCTACATTGGCTAAATGATTATTCAGGGTCTGAGCAGTCTGCCTAGTATGACTCATGGCTAATGCCCCGGTGGTAGCTCCAACAGCCGCCAATGAGATGGTAGTAACAATGGTGACTGTAGTTTCAAGATCCCTTTTCTGTCTGAAGAGAGTCATAGCGTGAGGGGCATCAATGGGCACAGGCACCCAGTGAGGCATGCGAGTAACCAGGGCATACCTAAATTTACTAGCATTCCAGCATTGTGCAAAAAAAAGCAAGTATCATTACCACAATTACTTGGCTCTATCTGGCTAATAATGAATAAAAATGGGGGATATAGACAAATAGGTGTGGGCTTATAGGAAATATTATGAGAAGCCTTAACCCCTCGTTGGAACATCCTGCGTCAGTTCTAGAACTAGCAGTGGTGGTGTCCGAGGTCTGAGTAGGTTCAGGAGACCATTGCCCCCAGGGGCGACACGTGCTCCATGCCAATTGACTAACTCCATGTTTTCCTCCAATTTTGAAAGTCATTTAAGGTTCTTAAATTATTTTTTCCCTTTTTTTTAAATTTTTCATCAATTACACTTTATTCATTCTGCATCCCCCCATAAGCCCCTCCCTCCTCCCCTCCCAATCCCAACCTCCCTCCTCCCTCTGCTTGCATTCCACTCCCCAAGTCCACTGATAGGGGAGGTTCTCCTCTCCTTTCTGATCTTAGTCTATCAGTTCACATCAAAAGTGGCTGCATTGTCCTCTACTATGGCCTGGTAAGGCTGCTCCCCCCAGGGGGAGGTGATCAAAGAGCAGGCCAATCAGATTATGTCAGAGGCAGTCCCTCTTCACATTACTATGTAACCCAATTGGACTCTGAACTGCCCTGGGGTACATCTGTGCAGGGGTTCTGGGTTATCTCCATGAAGAGTCCTTGGTTGGAGTATGAGTCTCTGGGAAGTTCCCTGTGTTCAAATTTTCTGGTTCTGTTGCTCTCCTTGTGGAGACCCTGTCCTGTCCAGCTCTTACTATTTCCCAGTTCTTACCTAAAATTCCATTCACTCTGCCCAACAGTTGCCCATCAGGCTCAGCATCTGCTTTGATAGTCTGAAGGGCAGAGGCTTTCAGAGGCCCTCTGTGGTAGGTTCCTCGGTTGTTTCCTGTTTTCTTCTTCTTCTGATGTCCATCCTCTTTGCCTTTCCGGATGGGGATTGGACATTTTTGTTAGGGTCCTCTCTCTTGCTTAGTTTCTTTAGATGTACAGGTTTTAGTGGGTTTGTCCTATGTTGTATGTCTATATAAGTGAGTATATACCATGTGTGTCTTTTTGCTTCGGGGACAACTCACTCAGGATGATCCTTTCCAGATCCCACCATTTACCTGCAAATTCCATGATTTCCTTATTTTTCATTGCTGAGTAATATTCCACTGTGTAGATGTACCACAATTTCTGTATCCATTCTTCAGTTGAGGGGCATCTGGGTTGTTTCCAGCTTCTGGCTATTACAAATAAAGCTGCTACAAACATGGTTGAGCAAATGTCCTTTTTGTGTACTTGAGCCTCTTTTGGATATATGCCCAGTAGTGGTATAGCTGGATCTTGAGGAAGCGCTATTCCTAGTTGTCTGAGAAAGCGCCAGATTGATTTCCAGAGTGGTTGTACAAGTTTACATTCCCACCAGCAGTGCAAAAGGGTTCCCCTTTCTCCACAACCTCTCCAGCATGTGTTGTCACTTGAGTTTTTGATCTTGGCCGTTCTCATGGGTGTAAGGTGAAATCTCAGGGTTGTTTTGATTTGCATTTCCCTAATGGCTAGTGAGGTTGAGCATTTCTTTAAGTGCTTCTCTGCCATTTGGTATTCCTCTACAGAGAATTCTCTGTTTAGCTCTGTTCCCCATTTTTTAAGTGGATTACTGAAAAGCAGCAAACCAAGTAATCCCTTTACTGTCCTTTTGAATATACACTATTACGAATCTCTTGTGTATGTTCTCCATGAACCACTGTTCATAATTGTACAATGTTCCAGCTTAAACATTAGCAAAGACTGAATACATTTTGTATTATATCACAGAATAATGTATAGTAACCCTCAGCAGTGTCCCAGCCTATACAGTTTTTTTCTCATGCTATTTTTTATTAATTACACTTTATTCATTTTGTATCCCCCCATAAGCCCCTCTTTCCTCCCCTCCTGATCCCACCCTCCTTCATCTTTCTGCATGCATGCCCCTCCCCAAGTCCACTGATAGGGGAGGTCCTCCTCTCCTTCTTTCTGATCTTAGTCTATCAGTTCTCATCAGAAGTGGCTGCATTGTCATCTTCTGTGGCGTGGTAAGGCTGTTCCCCCCTCAGGGGGAGGTGATCAAAGAGCAGACCAATCAGATTATGTCAGAGGCAGTCCCTCTTCCCATTATTATGGAACCCACTTGGACGCTGAACTGCCATGGGCTACATCTGTGCAGGGGTTCTAGGTTATCTCCATGAATAGTCCTTGGTTGTAGTATGAGTCTCTGGGAAGTTCCCTGTGTTCAAATTTTCTTGTACAGTTTTGACCCATCTATCCTGCCTAGGAATCATTTCTACCAGGAGCCATGCCTTTTTGACTTCCTGAGCCCTGCTTCAAATGCTTACCCTCACCAACACTCACCAGGAATGACACTCTAGGCACCAGCCACTGGCTTTCTGAACCAGACTTACCTGCAGCTCCCAGTAACTTTGCTCCTGGAGCTTACACCACAGCCTCCTGCAATGATTAGGAGAAAATAGCTAACTTTGCTTAGGCCCACCTTCACCACTTTGGAACTTTCTACAACAGAGCACAGAGGAAATTGGGTACCTCTACAGTAGCAAACGGTAGTCTTCTCCTGATTATTATAGATGCTTCCTCTGAAAGAAGAAAAATAACTTGGACAAGCAAATAAAGAAAAAGGAAAGGAGGGATGGGAGGAGAGAAGAAAGAAGGAAGAACTCAACCACAAAACTCCTACAGATGCACACATCTCAACTCAGAAAAAAAAAAGACCATGAAAAAGCAAAACAACATGACTTCTACAAATCACTACTCACATAATTATAACACTGAATGAAAATGACCTGAAGAACATTCAGACAAGGGATTAAAAAGAATGATTTTAATATATTCAAGTAACAAAAGAAGACATGAATAACTTAAAGAAACAAAAAAAACCGAATCAAATAAGAAGTTAATCTAAGACATGAGAACAGAATTAAGCAAAGTGATATTATTGAAGAAAACGCAAACTGAAATGATGTTGGAAATTAATAACATGATAAACCAAAAGCAAAACCTCTGTGTAGCGTCTTTCCAAGAATATAAATCATGTTGAAAATAGAGAATCAGCGATAGCAGAAAAGGTGGAGAAATGAGATCACTTAGTAGAGACCAGTGATAAATTACATACACACACACACACAGACACACACACACACACATATATATATACACATGTCTATGCACACATGTATATCATATATATATATATGCCCTGAAAAAAACCAAGCTCCATATAGGCATATAAATAGAAGAACACCATAGCAAATCATAATATTTTCATAAAAGAGCATTTTCCAAACCTACAGATTTCCTTCTAGCCATGAAGACTTACAGAAGACCAAATACACAAGACAAGAAAAGAAACCTTTCATGATTAATTATACAATTAAGACATCAAAATACAAAATAATCAAAATACATAGAATGTTTCAAGGCGAAGTCACTTATAAATTCATTTCCTAAAAACAATACCTGATTATTATACAGAAAAAAATGGAAGATAGAAGGATCTGGAAAGCTGTACTTTATGTTCTGAAAGATCACAGCTGTCAAAATAGGTTATTATATCTGCAAAACTATCCAATAAAATTAAAGAAAAAATAAAATCTCCCAATGATAAAAATAGACTAAAGAAATTTATGACAGATAAGTCATCAAGATGCAACCAAAAACTCCAGATGATAACTACATTCAGCAAAGGAGCAGGACACAAAATAAACATGCAAAAACTGGTAACCTTCCTATATGCCAATAACAAACATAGCAAAAAAGAAATCAAAGAAACAACCTTTTTTGCCATAGCCTCCAAAATAAAACAAAATATATTGGAAAAAAAATCTAGCAAAGGATTTTGAGGGCTTGGGGAATGGGCACATTCAGACTGAAATTAAGATAGTAGTAGAAGGAGGGCATTCCAAAATGGCAGTGAGAAGTGTGCACTGTATCTAAGGGGCACAGGATATGGAACTCCGAAATTAGTGAGTGGAAGGGCAGCTGAAGCCAGAACATCAACACTGAGGCTACCTGGGCGAGAGGGGACAATTTGTGGAGTGGGTCAGTTTGGATCCAGGTCACCAGGGACATCTATGGGACTGAGAGTGGTGAATATTCAGCACCGATGCACTTCCTCTTATCCCAAGCACAGGGAGCCCTGCTCTGCTGAGGCAGCAGTGGTTGTTCCAAGCACAAGCTTCCTGCCTTGATGACTGAAAATCATAGGCTGTCCTCTCAGAGTGGCAGGCTGCAGGAGGACAGCAGCTAGTCCAACTATGATCCTTAATAGTGAGAGACTTCAACACTCCACTCTCACCAAGGGACAGATCATTTAGACAGATGCTAAATAGGGAAATAATGACATAAAGGTCTGAAATGAAATGGTCCTAACAGATGTCTACAGAACTTTTTACCCAAACTCAAAAATTTATACTTCGTTTTCAGCACCTCATGGAATCCTCTTCAAAATTGACCAGGCATTCCAGCACAAAGCAAGCCTCAACACATACAAAAAGATCGAAATAATCCCCAGCTGTGTTAGGGAAGAAATAAAGAGAGATATGAAAGACTTTCAAGAATACAATGAAAATGAAGGCACAACATATCCAAACTTATGAAACACAATGAAAGCAGTGCTAAGAGGAAAGTTCATAGCACTAAGGACCTTCTAGAAGAAACTCGAAACATCTCATGCAATCATCTTAATGGCTCACCTGAAAGCCCTAGGCAGGAAAAAAAGAAGCAGACACATCTAAGAGAAGTAGACAGAGAGGAATATTCTAGCTCAGGGCTGAAACCAATAAATTAGAATCAAATAAAACAATTCAAAGAATCAATGAAACCAAGAGCTGGTTCTTTGTGAAAATCAACAAGATAGACAAACCCTTAGCCAAACTAACTAAAAGACAGAGAGAAACTATCCAAATCAACAAAAGCAGAAATGTAAAAGGGAACATAAAGACAGCACTGAGGAAATACAAACAATCATTAGGTCTTACTACAAAAGCCTATATGCCTGAATGCTTGAAAATCTAAATGAAATGGACAATTTCTTGATGTATTCCATTTACCAAAATTAAAACAAGAACAGGCAAAAGATTAAATAGTCCTATATCCCCTTAGGATAGAAGTAATCATCAAAAGTCTCCTTTCCAAAAAAAGCCCAGGGCCAGATGGTTTCAGTGCAGAGTTCCACCAGACCTTCAAAGAAGAACTAACTCCATTTTTCTTCAAACTATTTAACAAAATAGAAACAGAAGCAATATTACTAACCTCATTCTATGAAGCCACAGTCACCTTGATACTTAAACCTCACAAAGATTCGACAAAGAAATAGAACTTCAAACTTATTAATCTTATGAACATTGATGGACAAATACTCAATAAAATATTAACAAAAAGAATCCAAGAGCTGATAAAAGATAACATCCAACATGACCAAGTAGGTTTCATTCCAGGCATGCAGGGATGGTTCAATATACAGAAATCAATCAATGTAATCTACCACATAAACAAAATGAAGGAGAAAAACCACATGATCATCTCCTTAGATGCCAAAATAGGATTTGACAAAATACAACACCCATTCATGTTTAAAGTCTTGGAGAGATCATACATAAACATACATACATAAACATAGTAAAGACAATATGCAGTAAGCCTATAGCCAACATCAAACTCAATGGAGAGAAACTTGAATCAACCCGACTGAAATAAGGGACAAAGCAAGATTGCCCACACTCTCCATATCTATTCAACATAGTACTTAAAATTCTTGCTAGAGCAATAAGACAATTAAAGGAGATCAAGGGGATGCAAATTAGAAAGGAATAAGCCAAGGCATCACAATTTGCAGATGATATGATAGTATACATGAGTGACCCAAAAAATTCAACCTGTACTCTCAGGTAATGTCTATCTTTGTTATTTAGGTGTATTTCTTGTATGCAACAGATTATTGGGTCTTGTTTACAAGAATTCCTACAGCTGATAAACAACTTAAGCAAAGTGCTGTAAACAAAATTAACTCAAAAAATCAGAAGCCCTCCTGTATAACAAAGACAAAATGGCTGAGAAAGAAATTAGGGAAAAACATCCTTCAAAATAGCTACTAATAACATAAAGTACCTTGGTGTGACTCTAACCAAGCAAGTGAAAAACCTGTTTAAATGAAAAAAACAAACAAACAAAAAAAAACACTTCACTTCTCTGAAGAAGTAATTGAAGAACATATCAGAATATGGAAAGATCTCCCATGCTCATGAGTCCTTAGGATTAACATAGTGAAAATGGCCATCCTTCCAAAAGCAATCCACAGGTTCAATGCAATTCCCATCCAAACACTAACACATTTCTTTACAGAACTTGTGAGAACAATTCTCAATTTCATATGGAAAAAAAAAAAGCGACCATTGCTAACACAATCCTGTACAACAACAAATTTCTGGAGGTATCTCCATCCCTGATGTCAAGCTGTATTACAGAGCAATAGGAATAAAACCTGCATGTTTTTGACATAACAACAGAATGGTGGACCAAGGGAATTGAATAGAAGTCCCATAAATAAACCCACACACCTCTAGATACTTGATTTTTGATAAAGAAGACAAAATTATACAATGGAAATAGACAACATCTTCAACAAATGGTGCTGGTCTAACTGGATATCTACATGTAGAAAACAGCAAATAGATCCATATTTATCACCCTGCACAAAACTAAAGTCCAAGTGGGTCAAAGACTTCAACATAAAACCAGACACACTAAACATGTTAGAAGAAAAAGTGGGAAAGAGCCTAGAACTCATTGGCACAGGAGACAGCTTTCTGAACAGAACACCAACAGCACAGGCTCTAAGAGGAACAATCAATAAATGGGACCTCATGAAAATGAAAAGCTTCTGTAAAGCAAAGGACACTGTCATCAGAACAAAACAACAGCTTTCAGATTGGGAAGGATCATCACCAACCCTATGTCTGACAGAAGGCTAATATCCAGAATATATAAAGAACTCAAGATGTTAAACAGCAACAAATCAAGTAATACAATTAAGGAATGGGGTATAAAACTAAACAAAGAATGCTCTATAAAGGAATATCAAATAGCAGAGGAACACTTAAAAATATTCAATTGCCTTAGTCATCAGGGAAATGCAAATCAGAATGACCCTGAGTTTTCACCTTACACCATTGTGAATGGCTAAAATAATCATACTCCAACCAAGTACTATTCATAGAGATAACCCAGAACCCCTGCACAGATGTAGCCCAGGGAAGTTCAGAGTCCAATTGGGTTACATAGTAATGTGAAGAGGGACTGCCTCTGACATAATCTGATTGGCCTGCTCTTTGATCACCTCCCCCTGGGGGGGAGCAGCCTTACCAGGCCATAGTAGAGGACAATGCAGCCACTTTTGATGTGAACTGATAGACTAAGATCAGAAAGGAGAGGAGAACCTCCCCTATCAGTGGACTTGGGGAGTGGCATGCAAGCAGAGGGAGGAGGGAGGTTGGGATTGGGAGGGGAGGAGGGAGGGGCTTATGGGGGGATGCAGAATGAATAAAGTGTAATTGATGAAAAATAAAAAATAAAAAATAAAAAAATAAAAAAAACTCAAGTGACAGTACATGCTGGAGAGGATGTGGAGAAAGGGGAACCCTCCTCCATTGCTGGTAGGAATATAAACTTGTACAACCACTTTGTGAATCAATCTGGCACTTTCTCAGACAATTAGGAATAGCGCTTCCTCAAGATCCAACTATACCACTCCTAGGCATACATCCAAAATATGCTCAAGTATGCAACAAGAATATTTGCTCAACCATGTTTGTAGTAGCTTTATTCATAAGATCCAGAATCTGGAAACAACCATTTATCACTTAACTGATGAATGGATACAGAAATTTTGATACATTTACAGAATGGAATACTACTCAGCAATTAAAATCAAGGAAATCATGAAATTTGCATGCAAAGGTCTGGAACTAGAAAAGATCATCCTGAGTGGGGTATTTTCAATTCAGAAAGACACACATGGTATGTACTCACTTATAAGTGGATATTAGACATGTAATGTAGTATAAACATACTGAATTATGTACACCTAAAGAAGCTAAGCAAGAAGGAGGACGCTGGGTAAGATGATCAATCCTCATTCAGAAAGGTAAATTTGATGGCCATTAGAAGCAGGAGAGAACAGGGAACAGGACAGGAGCCTACCACAGAAGGTCTGTGAAAGACTCTTCCTAGCAAGGTATCAAAACAGATGCTAAGTGTCATAATCAACTTTTGGCAGAGTACAGGGAATCGTATGAAAGAATGGGGAGATAGACAGACCTGGAGGGTCAGGAGCTCTATTAGGAGAGCAACAGAACCGTGAAATCTGGGCAATGGGGTCTTTTCTAAGACTGATGCTTCAAGCAAGGAGATAACCTAGAATCCCTGCACATATATAGCTCATGGCAGCTCAGTCTCTAAGTAGGTTCCTTAGTTATTGAAACAGGGACTGTCTCTGACATGAACTCAGTAGCTGGCTCTTTGATCACCTCCTGCTGGGGGAGCAGACTTATCATACCACAGAGAAAGACAATGCAGCAATCCTGATGAAACCTGATAGACTACATTCAGCGGGAAGTAGAGAAGGCCCTCCCATATCAGTGGACTTGGAGAAGGGCATGGGAGGAGATGAGGGAGGAAAAGTGGGATTGGGAGGGGATGACAGAGGGGCTACAGCTGGATAGAAAGTGAATAAACACTAATTTATAAAATAAATAAATAGAATTTTAAAAAGGTGGTACTTGAAGAAGGAAAGACTTCCCATGCATGTGGATTGATATGACTGATATTCTGAAAAACATGGCAATTCTAGCAAAACTGGTCTACAGACTGAATGCCATCCCTATGAAAATTTCAATGTAATTTAAAGAAATTGTAAAACAGTCTCCAAATTCATATTGAAAAATGAAAGACCCAGAAGGGGCAAAACAAAGCTGAACAATAAAAATATTGCTTAGGTATACCACTAGCTGTAATTTCAAGATGTACTACAGAGCTATTGTAATAAAAACAGCATGTCCTGTGTTAAAATCAGGTGCTTTGATCAATAGAATAAACTTGAAGGTCCAATTTGTCTACAGCCAGCTGATTTTTGACAAAATTGCAACATTGCACATTGGATAAAAGAATGTTCACAAATTGTTCCAATCATAATGAATAACCTCATGCTGAAAAATGAAATTAGATCATCATCTGTGATTATGTGCAAAATCTAACACCAAATGTATCAAAAGCCTCAACATAAGACTTCACAGCTGAATGTGATAGAGGAGAATTTAGGAAATAAACATCAAACTGTTGTAATAAACGTTCTGAATGGGTCCTAGAAGTGATGGCTTTAAGATCAACAATTGAAAAATGAGATGTCATGAAATTAAGAAGTGTTTATTCTACAAAGGAAAACATTCTTCACGTGACGTGGCAATCTACAGAGTGGTAGAAGAATGTCAGCCATTCATTTAACATAAGTTCAGTATTTAGAATATACAAGATCTCAAGTGTTTTCTGTTAATTTCTAGTGCCTGCTGGAGTCCTCTGGTGGGAGATTCCCCTTTGCAGGGTTCTGAAGGAGATCTCCTCAGCTCTTTGAGTATGGTCAGCTGAACGGTGGTGCTTCTCATGAATTGCCACAGGTCACCTCAGGCACATGGACCTCTGTGGTTACTGTGGTGTTCAGAAAAGCTCTCCTCTCGTAAAGTGAAGTCCTGGAGACTGCTGTGATGCTGCTGGGTTTCTTGTTCTGAATTTAGTGAGCTGCAGCTGCTGCTGTTAAGCTGTACTTGCTTGGCACAGCCCTCGTGAAGAACCACGGGAGTCCCGTGGTTTCATCAGTTTAGCTAGAGATAACTGGTTGCACTTTGGAGCAGTATCTGAGGGCTGCTCCAATGGCTCTCAGGCTTTTGTAGGTCTGAGGTTGGAGCAGTTTGCCCCAGTACCCTAGCTGTAATCAGTGGCAGGTGAGCACAGCACTCGTGTGTGCAGTAGAAGGCCAGAGTTTAGGGCCTGTGGGAACCTAGAAACAGGCATGTGGCTCTGCCTTACAACTGGGCGACTGGGTGCCTGGGCACGTACGTGCTTGTATCAACCTGGGGACTTTTCCTGAGAACTTTTTAATTTGGGGGAGGGGGTGTCGGCTGAGTGCTCCGAGGTCAGAATTGCTCTTCTGTTCACTGTGGGCTTCAACCCATCAGAGAAACTCAGTCTCTGGTGCCCTGGGGCCCTCATTTCTGTCTGGCATGGTGAATCAGGCTCACAGGCAGGACTCTATGCTGGCGGCTAAGCACTCCATTTGGCCTGGCGCCTGGGTGCCCGCCGGACCCGGGGTTCAAGGCTCTTCCCCATTTTTTTCTTCTAAGGGAGTTAGTGTGTCTGGTTTTATATTGAGGTCTTTGATCCACCTGGAATTTAGTTTTGTGCAGGGTGATAAGTATAGATCTATTTGCATTTTTCTACATGTAGATCTCCAGTTAGACCAGCACCATTTGTTGAAGATGCCATCTTTTTTTTCCATTATATGGTTTTGGCATCTTGGTCAAAAATCAAGTTTCAATAATTGTGTGGGTATATTTCAGGGTGCTCTGTTTGATTCCATTGAACAATCATTGTGTTTCTATGCCAGTACCATGCAGATTTTACTAATGTTGCTCTATAGTACAGCTTGAGATCAGAGATGGCGATACCTCCAGAAGATCTTTTATTGTAGAGGATTGTTTCAGCAATTCTGGTTTTCTTATTATTCCATATGAAGTTGAGAATTTTTCTTTCAAGGTATGGAAAGAATTGTGTTGGTATTTTGATGGAAATTGCATTGAATATGTAGATTCCTGCTGGTAGGTTGTCCTTTTTTACTGAATTAATCCTGTCAAACCATGAGCATGGGATATCTTTCCATATTCTGATATCTTCTTTTAATTCTTTCTTCAGAGCCTGGAATTTTTTTTTTTTTTTTTTTGGAAAAGCCTTTGACTTGCTTGGTTAGAGTCACACCAAGGTACTTTATGTCCTTTGTAGCTGTTGTGAAGGGTGTTGTTTTCCTAATTTTTTTCTCAGCTCATTTGTCTTCTGTATAATGGAGGGCTACTGATTTTTTTTTTTTTAGTTCATTTTGTATCCAGCCACATTGCTGAAGGTGTTTATCAGCTGTAGGAATTCCCTGGTAGAATTTTGAGGGTACTCATATATATTATCATATAATTTGTAAATAGTGATACTTTGATTTCTTCCTTTCCAATTTGAATTCTCTTGATCTCCTTTAATTGTCTTACTGCTCTAGCAAGGACTTCAAGAACTATTTTGAAGAGAGAGAGAGCAGCCTTGCCTTGTGGGATTGATTTAAGTTTCTCTCCATTTAGTTTGATGTTGACTATAGGCTTGCTGTATATTGTCTTTATTATGTTTAGGTAAGTGCCTTGTATCCCTGATATCTCCAAGACTTTAAAAATGAATGGGTGTTGGATTATATCAAGTGCTTTTCAACATCTAAGGAGATAATCAGCAGTTTCTTTTTTCTTTCAGTTGTTTATATGGTGGATGACATCGATGGATTTCTGTATATTGAACCACCCCTGCATACCTGGGATGAAGCCTACTTAGTCATAGTGGATAATATCTTTGATGTGCTCTTGTATTCAGTTTGCAGGTATTTTTTTGAGTATTTTTGAATCAATGTTCATAAGGGAGATTGGCCTGAAATTCTTTCTTTGTTGGGTCTTTGTGAGGTTTAGGTACCAAGGTGACTGTGGCTTCATAGAATGACTTTGGTAATGTTCCTTCTCTTTCTATTTTGTGGAATAGTTTGAAGAGTATTGGTGTTAGCTCTTCTTTGAAGGTCTGGTAGAACTCTGCGCTGAAACCATATGGCCCTGGGCTTTCTTTGGAAGTGAGACTTTTGATGACAGCTTCTATTTCTTTAGGGGATTTAGGACTATTTAATTGATTTACCTGGTATCGATTCAGTTTGGTAAGTGGAATTAATCAGAAAATTGTCCATTTCATTTAGAGTTTCAAAATTTTTCGCTTATAGGCTTTTGTAGTAAGACCTAATGATTGTTTGGATTTCCTCAGTGACTGTTATTATGCCCGCCTACCCTCTTTTTTTCATTGAGTTGTTTCATTTGTTTCTAATTCATTGATTTCAGCCCTGAGTTTGATTATTTCCGGCTGTCTACTCCTCTTTGGTGTGTCTCCTTCTTTCTTTCTAGGGCTTTTAGGTGAGCCATTAAGTTGCTTAAATGAGATGTTGCGAATTTCTTCTTGAAGGCACTTAGTGCTGAACTTTCCTCTTAGCACTGCTTTCATTTTGTCCCATAAGTTCATTTATTTGGTGCCTTCATTGTCATTGAATTCTAGGAAGACTTTAATTTCTTTCTTCCCTAACCCAGGTGTCATTGAGGAGCGAGTTGTTCTGTTTCTATGTGTGTGTAGGTTTTTTGCTAATTCTGTTGTTGAGGTTCAGCTTTTGTCAGTGGTGGTCAGATAGGATACAAGGGATTACTTCAATCCTGTTGTATCTTTTGAGGCTTGTTTTGTGACCAATTATATGGTCTATTCTGGAGAAGGTTCCATGAGGTGCTGAGAAGAAGGTAAATTATTTGTGTTTGGGTGAAAGGTTCTGTAGATGTCTGTTAGGTCTATATGATTCATGGCAAAGAATCATTGTTTCTTTGTTTAATTTCTGTTGACCTGTCCTTTGTTGAGAGTTGGATGTTGAAGTCTCCCACTATTAATGTGTGGTTTAAATTTTATTAATGTTTCTGTTGCAATGTGGGTACCTTTGTATTTGGGGAATAGCTTTTCAGAATTGTGCTGTCTTCCTGGTCGAATTTTCCTTTGATTGGTGTGAAGTGTCCTTCCCCATCTTGTTTGATTAATTTTGGTTGAAAGTCTATTTTGTTTGATATTAGATTGGCTACTCCTGTTTGCTTCTTTCCATTTGCTTGGAAAACTGTCTTCCAGCCCTTAACTCTCAGGTAATGTCTTATCTTTATAAATTAGGTATTTGTCTTGCGTATAACAGATTGTCAGGTCTTGTTTACACATCCATTATGTTAGTCTGTGACTTTTTATTGTATAATTGAGTCTATTGATGTTGAGCGAGATTAATGACCAGTGGCTGTTAGATCCTTTTATTTTTATGTCGGCTGTGGTAGTGTGTGTGAGTGCTTGGCTACTTTTAGTTTTGCTGTAGTGAGGTTATTTATTTCCTGTGTTTTCCTGCAAGTAGTTAGTTTTCTTGGGTTGTATTTTCCCTGTATTATCTTCTCTAACACCAGATTTGTGTGTAGGTATTGTTGAGATTTGTTTTTGTCATTGAATAACTTATTTTCTCTGTCTGTGAGGACTAGAGTTTTGCTGGGTATAGTAGCCTGGGCTGACATCTGTGTTCTCTTAGGGTCTGCATGATATTCATCCAGGCCCTTCTGGCTTTTAGAGTCTCTTGAGAAGTCAGGGGTAATTCTGATGGGTTTGCCATTATATGTTACTTGGACTTTTTCTCTTGCAGCTTTTAGTATTTTTTCTTTGTTCTGTATACTTACTATTTTGATTATTAAGTGGCAGGAGGATTTACTTTTCTGGTCTAATTCATTAGGTGTTCTGTAGGCCTCTTGTCTGCTTATAGGCCTCTCCTTTAAGTTGGGGAAATTTTCTTCTATGATTTTGTTGAAAATATTTTCTGGGCCTTGTAGTCTGTTGGTTATACTTACCACTGTAGTTCCTGTTTTCTTTTCTACGTTCTTCCTCTCTGTGATTTCCTCCATTTGTATTTTCTTTAATTTTTCCAATTTTATCTTCAGATCTTGAACTGTTTTGTTGATTTCCTTCATCTTTCTGTTTTTCCTTCCATTCCTTCATTTGTTTGTTTGAACATTCTTCTGTTTCTTTTATTTCTCTCAGTAATTTAAACACTTCCTCTCTGAAAGCCAGGAACTGTTTGGCTGCATCTTCCTGTATTTCTTTACGGATGGCCATAATCTGTTTGACTTTATCTTCCTCTATTTCTTTACATATTTTATTTGTTTCCTCCATTAACCTCATTATAACTGTAGATGTAAGGTCATCTTTTTGAATTTCACTTATGTTAGGGTGTCCAGGGCTATTTGCCCCAGGATAACTGGGTTTTGGGTTGCCATATTGCTTTGCCTTTTGTTGGTCTCTACCCATCTGGGTTTCTCAGGTGTTGTCTGTTCATTTCTGGTGTCTCCTGCAGTTCTGGGGTGGGGAGAATCTCCTTGGCAGGGCTCTGAATGAGGCCTCCTCAGCTTTTTAGGTATGGTCAACCGAATGACTATGCTTCTCAGGAATTGCCACAGTTTACCTCAGGTTTATTTAACTATGTGGTAACTGTTCTCCTCTCACCAGGAGAAGTCTTGGAGACAGCTGCTCTCCTGCTGGGTTTCTTGCTCTGAATTTAGTGAGCTGCTGCTGCTGCTCTTATGCTCTGCTTTGCATAGCCCTCTTGAAGAATCAGGGAGCCCTGAAGTTTCTTCAGTTTAGCTAGGGATAAGTGGTTGCACCTTGGAGCAGTATCTGAGGGCTGATTCAGTCGCTCTATGGCTTCTGAAGGTCTGAGGTTGGAGCTGTTTGTCTCAGTACCCTAGAGGTAATCAGTGGCAGGTGAGTTCAGTGCTTATGCGTGCAGCCAGAGGCTAGAGTCTGGAACCAGCGGGAACCCAGAAACTTTTCTAGAGTTGGGTGTCCTGAGGTCAGATCTTACTTTTCCCTCACCTTGGGGTTTCATCTCAACAGGAAGACACAATCTGTGGTGTTTTGGCTTCCACAGCTTGTCTGGGATGGCAAGTGGAGCAATGCAGATTGGCTCTGCCTTGCTGGCGATTGAGTGCCTGGGCACCTGGGTGCCTGGGCATCTGCAGGAACCAGGGAACTTATCCTGCAAACTTTTCCCGGTGTGGGGAAATCAGCTGAGTGATCTGAGGTCAGATTTGCCGTTTTCATCACTGTGGGGTTTCTTCCTGACAGAGAATCCCAGTCTCTGGTGCCCTGGGGCCCATAGTTCAGTCTAGGATGGTGATCAGAGCATGCAGGCATGTGGCTCTGGGTTGCTCATTAATATTTGGTAACATCAATGGTCTCAGTTCCTTAATAAAAAAACACATGATAACAGAATGGATGCAAAAATAGGATCATTCCTCTCCTGCATGCAAGAAACAAACCTAATCATCAAGGATAAAGATATTTTAATCAAATAGAATGAAGAAGCCATTTTAATACCTGAAAAAATAGATTTGAAAAGAAAACTAATCAGGATAGAGGTAGGAATATTCTTATGTACTTACAAAGAAAAAAAATCCACCAGATTTTCTCTCTCTCTCTCTCTCTCTCTCTCTCTCTCTCTCTCTCTCTCACTCTCTCTCATGACTGGGTTTCTCTGTGTAGTCTTGGCTGTCCTGGACTTCCTCTGTACCTTTGTTGCCCAGGCTGGCCTCAAACTTAACAGAGATCTGTCTGTTTCTGTCTCCCTGAGTGCTGGGATTACAGGCATGCCCCAGCGCACCTGGCTAAGATATTGAAATTCTTAACATCTTCTATGCTCCAAACACCAGAATTTGTAAAAGAAACACTACTAAAACTTAAATCACATATTGACCCCCAAACACTGATAGTGGGAGACTTCAATAAACCCATTGTCACCACTAGAGAGTCATCCAGACAGAAAGTAAACAGAGAAAAGTTGAAACTAAATGACATTGTAAACTAAATGAATCTATCATGTATTTACTGAACAGTTTAGCCAAACAGAAAGGAATATGCCATTTTTGCACCTCATGAACTCTCCAAAATAGACCACATACTTGGACACAAAGCAAGTATCAAAAGAGACAAGAAAATCAAAATATCACCCTGCATCCTATGTGACCACCATGGATTAAAGCTTAATACTGGAAACAACAGAAAGCTTACAAAATCTTGGAAACTGAACAATTCTCTAATAGATGAAAAATAGATCAAGACACAAATGAAAGAGTTTCTAGAATTGAATAAAAATGAATAAACAACATACACATTGTGTTTATGGAACACAATGAAGGTGGTTCTCAGAGACAATTTCATAGCACTAAGTGTCTACTTAACAAATACAGAGATCTCATACTAGTCACATAAAAGCTTACCAGAAAACTGTGAACAAAAAGAAATAATACCCAAAGGAGCAGACAGCAAGAAATAATCAAACTACGGATAAAATCAATAAAGACAAAAAAACAGAACATAGAATTAGTGAAATAAACATTACTTTTTTTGAGAAAATCAATAAGACTGATACAATCTTATCCAAATTAAGTAAGGCAGAGTGAAAATATATAAATTAAGAAAATTAGAGATGAAAAGGTGGACATAGCAACAGACACTGAGGAAATACAGAGAATCATAGGACAGAATTTAAAATCCTGTATTTCATCAACTTGAAAATTTTAAAAGAAATTGATAGCTATCACTTACTAAGATTAAATCAAGATTAGATAAACTATTTAAATAAACCTATAACTCCTAGTGAAATAAAAGCCATTATTAAAATACTCCTAACCAAACCAAACCATAACAAGTAAGACAAGATGGTATTAGTGCAGAATTCTACTAGACTTTCAAAGAAGTATTAATGGCAATACTCCTTCAATTTTTCCACAAAATAGAAACAAAAGGAACACTGCCTAATTAATTTTATGAGTTCACAGTTACCCTGATACCCAAGCAACATACAGACACAACAATTAGAGGGAATTACAAACCATTTTTTTCTTATATATTTTGATGCAAAATTTCAATAAGATACTTGCAAACAAAATTCAAGAACCCATCAAAAAGATCATTTTCCATTGTCAATTAAGCTCAATTTCAAAGATTCAGGGATGGTTCAGCATATGTAAATCAATAAATGTAATTTACCATATAAACAAATTTTTTTTCATGGTAAAAGTCCTGGAAAGCTTAGGAAAATAAGGGACATACCTCAACATAATAAAAGCAATTTACACCAAGCCCCTGCAGACATCAACTTAAATGAAAAGCAAGTCAAAACATTTCCATTAAAATCAGGAACAAGACAAGGTTGTCCATTTTTTCCATACCTATTCAATATAGTACTTGTGTCTTACCTAAAGCAATAAGATAACTGAAAGAGAGAAAAGTGATATGAATAGGAAAAGAAGTCAAAAAGTTGTTTGCAGATGATATGATAGGATACATAAGCAAGCCTAAATATGTTAGCAGGAAATTTTTATACCTGATGAACACATTCAGCAAAGTAGTATGATAAAAAATCAGTAACTGTCCTATAATCATATGCCAAGTGGACTCAGGAAGGAATCAGGGAAACAATGTATTTCACAGTAACCTCAAATAATATAAATTATTTTGTGATAACTCTAATCAAGCAAGTGAAAGACTTTTATGATAAAAGTGTTATGACATTGAAGAAATAAATTAAAGAAATTATTAAAAGATGGAAAGAGGTCTTATGTTTAAGGATTGGTAGGATTGATATAGAAAAAAAATGGCCATCCTTTCAAAAGCAATCTACAGATTCAATGTCGTCTCCATTAAAATTGAACACAATTCTTCACAGAGCTTGAAAGGACAATTTTCAACTTTATATGAAAAAAAAAACACCTACCTTTAAAACAGACATACAAACAAGATTGCTAAAATCTAAATAATAATAAAAAAAAACTGTTGGAGGTATCACCATCCCTTATCTCAAATTGTACTATAGAGTTATAGAAATAAAAACAGTTTGATGAACTGGGTGCCTGTTAATCTCAGAACCTGGGGAGACAGAGGCAGGCAGACCTCTCTAAGTTTGATACCAGCCTGATCTACAGAGTGAGTCTAGGGCAGCCAACCTTACCCAGAGAGACCCTATCTCAAAAGCAAAATGGAGTAAAACTAAATTAAACAATGACAACAACAACAAAACCCAGCTTGGTGTTGGCAGAAAAATAGGTATCCAGATGAGTGGAATTGAAGTGAAGGCTCAACATAAGTACCTTCCCCCCAACACACACATTGATAAAGAAACCAGAAATATGCACTAAAAAATAAGATAGTTTCTTTATAAAATTTGCTGGTCAAATTGGATGGCTGAATATAGAAGAGTGCAAATAGATTCTTGCTAATTGCCCTGCAATCTCAATTCCAAATGCATCAAAGATCTCAACATAATACCAGATACACAGAACCTCAAAGAAGAAAAAGTAGGATAGTCTTGCATGCACTTGGGGAGGGGCATACATGAAGAAGGGAGAGGGAAGGTGGGATTAAGAGTGGAGGAGTGAGGGGTTTATGGGGGGATGCAAGGTAAATAAAGTGTAACTAATAAAAGT
Organism: Meriones unguiculatus; assembly: GCF_030254825.1. Taxonomy (NCBI): domain Eukaryota; kingdom Metazoa; phylum Chordata; class Mammalia; order Rodentia; family Muridae; genus Meriones; species Meriones unguiculatus. Next base: position 123,294,523 of record NC_083369.1, read on the forward strand.
TAAAAAAAAGGTTTTCTTAATAGACTTCTTATAGCATATGTACTAAGAACAATAATTAACAAATGGGACATCTGGACACAATTCAGATATTCCTCAACTGAGGAATGGATATAGAAGTTGTGGTACATTTACACTATGGAAATATTACTCAGCACTTAAAAACAAGGAAATCATGAAATTTGCAGGCAAATGGTGGCAACTAGAAAGGATCATCTTGAGTGAGGTATCCAAGAAGCAGAAAGACACACATGGTATCTACTTACTTATAAGTGGCTATTATACATACAATGTAGGATAAGCATACTAAAATCTGTACATTTAAAGAAGCTAAGCAAGAAGGAGGACCCTGGGTAAGATGATCAGTCTTCATTTAGAAAGACAAATAGGATAGATAGAAGAGAGAGAAAACAGGGGACAGGACAGAAGCCTACCACAAAGGGCCTCTTAAAAGTTTTATCTAGCAGGGTATCAAAGTAGATGCTCAGACACATATCCAAACTTTGGGGAGAGTGCAGGGAATCTTATGAAAGAAGGGAGAGGTGAAAGACCTGGAGGGAACAGGAGCTCCACAAGGAGAGCAACATAACCAAAATGTCTGGGCCCAGTGGTCTTTCCATAGACTCATAGTCCAACCAAAGACCATGCATAGAGATAACCTAGAACTCCTGCATAGATGTAGCCCATGGCAGCTCAGTGCCCAAGATGGTTCCCTAGTAAAGGGAACAGGGACTGTCTCTGACATGAACTCAGTGGCTGTCCCTTTGATTACCTCCCCCTGAAGACAGAGCAGCTTACCAGGCCACAGAGGAAGGCAATGCACCAAGCACTGATGAGACCTGATAGGCGAGGTTTAGATGGAATGGGAGGAGGACCTCCTCTATCAGTGGATTTGAGGGGGAGGATAGGAGGAGAAGAAGGAGGGAGGGTATGATTGGGAGGGGAAGAGGAAGGAGGCTACAGATGGGATACCATGTAAATAAATTATAAACAAATAAAACAAATGGGACATCATGAGTCTGAAAAGCTTCTGTACTACAAATGACATTACTATTTGGACAAAGAAACAGGCTACAGAGAGGGAAAAGATTTTTCCAGCTACACGTTTCATATAGAGAAAATATCCAAAATACATAAAAAACTCAAAACATTGAACATCAAGAAAACAGCCCATGTAAAAACCTGGGGTAGAGGCCTATATAGAGGATTCTTGAAAGTAGAAACTCAAATAGCTAAGAAACACTTGAAGAAATAATTGTTCAATGTCATTAGTCACCAGAGAGATGCAAATCAAAGCTATTCTGAGATTTCAGTTACACCTGTCAGAATGGTTATGATCAATAAAACAAATTACAGCTCATGCTGGCAAGGATATGGAGTAGGAGGAACATTCATCTATCCATTTCATGTGGGAGAGTGAATTTGTGTAGTCACTATGGAAATCAATGTGATGGTTCCTCAGAAATCTGGCTGTCGACCTACCTCAAGATCAAGCTATAGCATTCTTGAGCATATACCCAAAGGACTCTTCATTCTACTAAAGAGACACTTGCTCAGCCATGTTCATTGCCTTCCTATTTGTAATACTCAGAAATTGAAAACAGTCTAGATTTTCATCATTGGATGAATAGACAGAGAAAATATGGCACATTTCATGCAAAGGAATATTAATCAACCATTAAAAATGGAATCTTTAAATTCACAAGTAAATGGATAGAACTGGAAAACCTCATCCTTTGTGAGGTAAGTCAGACTCAGAAAGACAAATACAGTTCGTATTCACTTGAGTGATATCTCTCAAATCATTTATAAACAAGATACAATCTTTATAACCACTGAAATTAGGTATAGCATAAGGGACTAGGTGGGAGGGAGGGATCCCCCCTGGAAGGAGAGGCAACACAGAGGAGAAAAGACCTTCAATGTTTCCAAGCACCGTTAAGCATGATGTTTGACTTTTTGTCACATAGATGGAACAACTGGTGAAAGAAAAAGGTAAAGGAGCCAGAGGGTCCTTCTAATCTCAAGTGATCCTTGTGGACAACAGTGTCTGTTGACCTTGACATTAAAAACACAATTTTGACCACCTGCATGGCCTTAAACACCCAACTCCTGCTTAGTATACCTAAAGATTAAAATGACTGATGTGTTTGTTTAATATTCCAAGTGATTACACTCCCAGGACTTAGTCCTAACTCCATATGGGATATTATTTAGAGAACTGTTTTAGGCTAATGATTTTCTTCATGATGAAGCAAATGCTGTTCATGCAGAAGACATCATAACCTTGACTCAATTTAACATTTCTTCACCTCTTTGCAACTAAGAGAGACAAAGCCATTATTGTTATAGGCTAAAAAATTGATGGTTAATTTCTCTCTCTCTCTCTCTCTCTCTCTCTCTCTCTCTCTTTCTCTCTCTCTCTCTCTCTAGAAGCCATCTAAGAGGGAATTTATATTTTGATTGTAGATACCCTAATATCTATCAGATTTCTCCAACACATCCTGGGTTCATCATTCCTGAGTACAGCCTTGGAGTACATCAAGAGATTCTAATGAACTTCTTTTCAATTTGAACAGTAAAAAATAAATGCTCTGTTCTGGCTTATGCTGATTCCCTCCTTAGGATGAGACCCTTGCCTTTGCTTCTTTCTCACATTTCTTTCCAGGCACCAAATAAGGAGTAAATTTTCTCCCTACAAATAAAAGTTATTCACATAAAAATGCTGAAGCAGATTTGGGTCTTTTAGAGAGGACCATTGGCTGGGTACTGTGACTGCTACATCCAATATCTCTTAAGCTAGACAAAGCTTGGCCATTCTTTTCATTAATTCCATAATGACAGTTACATCTTCATGGAGTTGGGGGTAGCTGGCAGTGACACTAACAGAAGGTGGAAACTGGCTGGGTAGTTTAGGCTAAAAAAGACTCCCAAGAAACCTGACCAGTGTTTTGTTTGTTTGTTTGTTTTGTTTTGTTTTTCTTATTTAAAATCCAGAAATTTCCTTGAGTCTCTTGGCATCCTCATCCTTACCAGAGGCCAGAGAAGACAAAAGTGTTTGGGAGCTCTGAGCTAAATGATTTTAGGCTTATCTTCTTAAAGGGTGGAATGTTAGAGTGGCAATAAAGGCCATTAAGGAAAGCCTTCTGTTCAAGAGAATGGAGCAATTGACCTTGTAAGAGACCTAACATTTCAGCTGAACAAGGTAAATAACCTGGCCAAGGGATCATCCCTAGAAAAGTGGACTCACTTTAAACTACAAAAATTAAGCAAGTGAATTAATTATTCTTTTTTATTGTTTATTATTATTAGTTACATTTTTATTAACTCTGTATCCTAGCTGTATCCCGCTTCCTTATTCCCTCCCAATCCCACCCTCCCTATCTCAGCTTCTCCCTGTCCCTTTCCAAGTCCATGGATTGGGGAGGACCTCCTCCCCTTTTGTCTGGCCCTGTTTTATCAGGTATCTTCAGGACAGGCTGCAAAGTCCTCCTCTGTGGCCTAGCAGGACTGCTCCTCCCTTGGGGGGGTGGGGAGGTCAAAGAGCCTGCCATTGAGTTCCTGTCAGAGATAGTCCCCATACTATGGGAAACTAATTGGTTATTGATCTACCACGAACTTCATCCGAGCAAAGGTTCTAGGTTATATCCATACATGAATTGTAGTATTTTTACACAATGGAATACTACTCAGCAATCAAAAATGAGGAAATCATGAAATTTGCAGGCAAATGATGGGATCTAGAAAAGATCATTCTGAGTGAAGTATCCCAGAAGGAGAAAGACAAACATGGTATATACTGGCTTATGTAGACCTACAAGATTTGATAAACATAATGAAGTCTATACACTTAAAGAAGATAAACAAGAAAGCAGACACGGGGTAAGATGATCAATCCTCACTTAGAAAGACAAAATGAGGTGTGCATTGGATGTATGACAGGAGTCTACCGCAGAAGGCATCTGAAAGACTCTACCAAGCAGTGTTTCAAAACAAATACTAAGACTCATAACCAAACCTTCAGCAGAAGGGGAATTAGTATGACGTGGAAAGTACAGGAGCCCCACAAGGACCAATTATATCTGGGCACAGGGTTTTTTTCTGAATTATTTTTTTTTAAATTTTTCATCAATTACACTTTATTCATTCTGCATCCCCCCATAAGCCCCTCCCTCCTCCCCTCCCAATCCCACCCTCCCTCCTCCCTCTGCTTGCATGCCACTCCCTAAGTCCACTAATAGGGGAGGTTCTCCTCTCCTTTCTGAACTTAGTCTGTCAGTTCACATCAAAAGTGGCTGCATTGTCCTCTACTATGGCCTGGTAAAGCTGCTCCCCCCCAGAGGGAGGTGATCAAAGAGCAGGCCAATCAGATTATGTCAGAGGCAGTCCCTCTTCACATTACCATGTAACCCAATTGGACTCTGAACTGCCCTGGGCTACATCTGTGCAGGGGTTCTGGGTTATCTCCATGAATAGTCCTTGGTTGGAGTATGAGTCTCTGGGAAGTTCCCTGTGTTCAAATTTTCTTGTTCTGTTGCTCTCCTTGTGGAGACCCTGTCCTCTCCAGCTCTTACTATTTCCCAGTCCTTACCTAAAATTCCATTCACTCTGCCCAACAGTTGCCCATCAGGCTCAGCATCTGCTTTGATAGTCTGAAGGGCAAAGGCTTTCAGAGGCCCTCTGTGGTAGGTTCCTAGGTTGTTTCCTGTTTTCTTCTTCTTCTGATGTCCATCCTCTTTGCCTTTCCGGATGGGGATTGGACATTTTAGTTAGGGTCCTCTCTCTTGCTTAGTTTCTTTAGATGCACAGGTTTTAGTGGGTTTGTCCTATGTTGTATGTCTATATGAGTGAGTATATACCATGTGTGTCTTTTTGCTTCTGGGACAACTCACTCAGGATGATCCTTTCCAGATCCTATTAATGAAATTATATCCTTTTCCTTCCCAAAATCCCTGTTCCTAGCACAGTAGCTTACAGAGCTACAGCCATGCAGCTTTGCAAGTCTATTTATTTTTCTAAACTATTTAGATATGGATGACTTCTTTTATTCTTTCTGTCCACTTGCAAAGCATGTATTTCTGAGACTTTGGATTTCCCTGACATTTTGGGCTTCCATACTGTTTCTAGAAAGCTTTCCTTTCCACTTCATCCCCTTCCACTTGTCTGTCATATGTCTGAACTCCATCTCTGTTTAAATGGTATGGCATTTTTCTTTCTCTCTTATATTCTCCTCCTATGGCTAGCTGTTCATATTTACAGCTTACTGCTTGTCCTAGAGTTTTTCTTTAAAATTGTAATAAAATTGTAACGGTAAGAAAATAACAAATAACAAAAACCCCCAAACAACAAAAAACGAGTGCTATGTATAGAGTACAACTTTTTAAATTGTTGTCTAGTACAGTCCCATAGAACCCCTTAAAATATAAAGGTATTATTATTCCTCTTGATCATTCTTCAAAACATGATGGTAAGACCATTTTTCTGAACATACTAGACTTTTCAGTCATAGCACATGAAGAAATCAAGCTGGCACACACTGAGAAGCTTCATCCATACTGACTAGTTTTCATAGTACTACAAGAGTCTTATACAAAACCTTACCTTGTTGTGAATCCTGTGAACCACAATAACAACAAAATGAAATAGTGGTCTGAATGTTATGGAAATAACCAGTTGCTTTCTTATTGTAGTAAGGCTTGTTTCACAACATTGAATATATATATGGTACTATAAATTGAGCCATAAATCCATGGCTGTTGAAGTCATAGGTAGTAGAGAACATCCTATAACAATTATTCTGTTGAACCGACGTGGTATTATCTGTTTACATGAAATTTTTATTATTGGCAATTTCACATCATGAACGTCAATCAACCTCACTTTCCAGTCCTCCTTGGTCCAGACCCCATCCTTGTGACCTACTCCCAGTTTACTGGAGCCTGGCCAAATTCCCAGTGCCCATTCCCTTAAAGAAACTGTAGTCCTCTCCTACTTGCACCCCTTGTCAGAAGCCGTCAGTTTTAGAGAGCTACACTTCAGCATTCTTATCACAATTTTCAAGAGTTCTCTTCTATAACTTTCTGTCCAGGCTCTTAATTTTTGGGAAGGTTTTGGGGGTTGTGGTTATCACAGAAGTCTTTTATATCCCCCCCTTTCAGCAGTATGCTTACTGCATCTCTCAATGCTGAGAAGATGCCTCATTTTGCAGTAGATTGTGATTAATATAAAGACCCATAAGTAGTTAACACTCAGAGAATAAGAGATTGTGGAATGTAGAGCTCAAAAGGAGACACTTGTATCATGTTTCTATTCTCCAAGGTTCAGAGATCATAATAAAAAAGAGAAGCAGAATGATTCCAAGAGCCAGAAGCAGTGGATGACTGCAGCAAAAACTGTCCTCCAAACATTACAGAATGTTTACAGCTACTGATGTAGCTGTGCATTCACAATGCCTATGATTACATGCACAAAACCAGCATTAGACTAAGATAGTTAAAGTTCCAGAATGGTTCATGAAATCTCACCTCAATCTGAGAAGCTGTTGGAAAGTGATGGGTGTTGAGGAAAAGACAGTTTTCTTCAGGGATGCTGACTATCAGAGGCTACCTATGTATGCTTCAACGAATGCTCCTCTACCTATGAACATATCGCACCACTAAGAGAACTCAGTGAACTTTTAAAAACAACCCATGATGCTCATGTGTGAAATTGTCAAATAATATTTTTAAATAGTTAAAACATATCCAAATTTTAACATACTATTTTATAATAACAAAATGATCTTGAATATGCATGTCTTTAAAATATATTAATTGATGAGAGAAATTCCCAAAAGACTGTGTGCTGAAATATTAAAATGAGAAATTTGGGCTATTAGTGAAGCATGGGCAGTTGATCTGGAGGTTCTTGAGGAGGTTTGGTGGTTGGCAGGGAAGTCCTGAAAACCCAAGTGTATATGGCTTGTGTCATCCATGAGGTTCAGGAGAGGTCCTGGTGGTGATGGAATATGAATGCAGCCTCTTCTCAGGATGATGTCTTGCCTTGCTGCTTTCCTGGTCTCTGACAAGTTTCAGCATGGCAGAAAGGGATGCTGTGGTCTCATTGGCTTACAAACTTTTTGGGAATATTCAAGGGGTGTTTTTTCACAAATACACTCAGGAATGTTAAGGGAACAGCATGTAGACACTCTTCTGAAGGAGACTACCCTTAGTGCATCCCATTGTACTGTCAACAAACCAACTCATTTTTATAGGAAAGCTGTTTTCAAGATAGAAAGATGGCAATAGGTGGACTGATTACACTGATGCCGAGGTTAAAAGGCTGGGAACAGTAAAGGAATGGCTTGAAACAAGAAGTCCTTAATTACACACTGACAAAGCAAACTTCAATAATGAGAAAGTCTTCTCAAACATGGATTATTCAGGTTTCCAAACTGTAAAATAATGACACCAAACTTAATTTTTCAAAACAACCTCATTGCTTTTTTATTGATATAGAACTATTCTGTACTCAGAATTTGTCAGTAAGTTATTTTGGTTGTATACTTGAAAGTTATTGTGTATTACATGTAGGATGGAATACCATTGTGTATAATTCTACCAATGAAAACACATTAGAACCTTAAAAAATTAGAAAGTGAAGGAACTAAACATAAACAGTGTTACTTAGACATAAGTATACATGTGATAAAACTACATTTCAAAAAGCCAATGGGGTAAGGGGAGGAAGACCATCCCTATCTGTGGACTTGGGAAGGGGCATGGGAGCAGATGAGGGAGTGATGGTGTAATTGGGAGGGGACGAAGGAGGGGATACAACTGGGATACAAAGAGAATAAATTGTAATTTAAAAAAAAAAAAAAAAAAAAAAAAGCCAATAAAGGAGCAATACCACTCCTGGGTAAAAAAACAAAAGATGCTCCACTATTCAACAAGGACATTTACTCAACCATGTCCCTAGCATGTTTGTTCATAATAGCCTGAATCTGGAAACAACCTAGATGTCCCTCAAAGGAGGAATGGATACAGAAATTGTGGCACATTTAAAAAATGAAATACTACTTGGCTATTAAAAACAAGGAAATCATGAAATTTGCAGGCAAGTGGATAGAACTAAAAAATATCATCCTGAGTGAGATAATCCAGAAACAAAGAGACAAGTATGGTATACGCTCACTTATAAGCTGATATTAGTAGTATAATATAGGATAGCCATACTAAAATCTACAGACCTAAAGAATCTAATCAACATATTTTTAATCTGCTTTTGGTATTGGTAATTGCAGCTTAGCAAGATGTGGAAGACTACTTTCTTATCTATAACAATAATTATCAAATGGCCTACTGTATAAAAAAATCACTTTGAGAAGTTAATAAGGCAAATTCCAGAAGTTTCTCCCAGAAGACTATGATTCAGTATTTACAAAAGCATTTTTGAGCACCTGAACTGAATGTTATAGGGATCATAATTTTTGAAAAACAATGTTATACACCCTAAGCAATTGCAAATAATGTTGAAGTCATCTTTTCCTTCAAGGATACCTAAATTCTTTGGCTTCCTTAGAGCACATTGGGTAAGGAATGTTCAGGCTGACATACTTAATCCAGAGGTATCCAAACCACAGTTGCACATCAGGAGAGCCCACACTTATTTTTAATGGTATTGTTGCAGAACATTGTTAACTACAACATTCACATTCAACAAGCAGCAGCGAAACAAAATTTCTTAATGTGTTTAATGAGTTTAGTGTTTTATGTTGGCACACATTCATAGCTATTCTTGAACACACATACACACATTAGATACCCCTGTAAGTTTAATAGAAACCTTTTGTAAAAGCTTTTAAGAGGTGAGCACTTTGGCACTCAACACTTTTCCAGGGTAATTTTTATGATTACGTTTCCTATTATCTGAGCTTAATTTGACTAGTGTGTATTTCAGGTCTTCAACTGTGTTGTCTAAACTGTGTTTTCTAAACTAGTGTGTATTTCAGGTCTTCAACTGTGTTGTCTAAACTGTGTTTAGACAATGTTTTTATCATTATTTTGACTTCATCAGTTTGCAGCCATTCCTTTATTTGGTTAGTCATTTTATATGATTCCATTATTATTAGTTTCCAAATATAATAATTTGGCTTTTTGTTTTATCTAAAATGTTTAAGAGGCTTATTATTTAAATAATATATAAAGAAAAATAAAAAAATCAATGTATATATTTTGATGACTTTTTATAAAATGTGTGGTTATTTTTTGTTACTTTAAGACAAGTTAGAGTCACTTGGGAATGAGCATGTTAATGGGGGCATTTTTTTGGTTCTTAGTTGATGTAGTAGAGCTCCATCTACTGTGGGTCTTGGGTTGTATAAGGAAGCAAGCTGAGGAAATTATGTAAGCTTGTAAGCAGCATTCCTCTCTGGTCTCTGTTTCAGTTCCTATCTCGCAGTTCTGGCTTTGGTTTACCTGGATGCTGGATGATAACCTTTAAGCCAAATAAACTTTCCCTCCCTGTGTTACTTTTAGTCATGGTGTTTATTCCAGCAGGATAAAAGAAACTAGAACAGCAAGTGAATGCATTAACCCATTCTAGATCAAGAAAGAGAGCACTTTCTGTACCTCAGCAGATGCTTTCTATTTTCTTCCCAATCACTGCATCCAATACCCAGAAGTAACAGCTATCTAGACCCTTAACATTATATTTTTGACAATTCTCTAGAGTTTGGGCTTCTTTTATTTACATCATGATTTTAAGGTTCTTCTATATCTGTCTAGCCGTATTTGTACTGGAATGTTTTATAAACTATACTTCAATTCTAAAATCGAGTGAACTTTTGGCTTTCTATTTTACTTTTAGCCTTTGTGTCAACAATACAGACTGAGTCCTGGGCATAATGTATGGGAGGCAAGCACTGTACCGAGGAGCCTCAGGTAGCAGAAACTGTATGATAACTTGACATCAGCTATTCTGGAATGTTCAGCATTTTTCCTTCAACTAGGATTGCTTTGGCTTTAAAATTTAGCATCCTTTTTTGTTTTTTCTACTTTAGTGAAGAATATTGACACTGGAATACTAATGTAAATTTTACAGGATATGTAGATTGCTTTTTATCATGGAGACATTTTCACAATTTATTTATTTATATTGTTAATTTTTAAACTTTTTTAATTTTCAGTTTTAATGGAAGTTGTTCCTTCTGGCATCTTCATTTTCTTTTGTTACCATTTTAATAGTTTTTTTTTCATTTTAATGTTTTTATTGTAAGAATTTCTGTATCCCTGATTCAGTTTATTTTTAAATATTGCATTTTGTGAGGATCTCAAAGTGGGTTTTTTACATGATTTATTAACAACTTATTATTGTTATATAGCAAAGCTTCTTATTTTTGTTTGTTGATTGTCCAGTTTGTTGAAAGTTATCAAATCTCAGAATTTTTTGTTAGAATCCTTGGGTCATTTAAGAATATAATCATGTCACTTTCAATTATTGAATTCTTTCCTCTGTATATATATTTTTCATTTCCTTCTCGTACCATATTTTTCTAGCTAAGACTTCAACAACAGAAAAAGGATAGGGAAAATGGAAGAGAGGGGATGGAAAGAATGTAGAGTTGGAGGATGGGGAGGAGAGCTGTGAAATGCTGTCTTCTAAGAATAATGAAGTGATTGTGCACATGAATTCACACCAACTCTAGATGCTTATGCGAAAGAATGGCAATCACTATTCTAGCACAGATGGAGGAGAGGCTCACAAGGTTCTACCTTAACCTAGAGAGCTGTTGGCAGTTAATGGCTGCTGGGGCCACAGAGTCCTTTTTCTCCCTTATTTGGCCACTGTCAGGCTACACATGCCCGTGGATCATTCAACACCTATTGACCATATGTACTAATTTGAATAAGTGAATTTTTTTAAACACATACTATTGGGAAGAAGACATGTTGTGGGGGGTGACTGAGGGCAATATAAGGGAAAAGTAGGGAATGGATATGATCAATATACAATATATATATATATGACATTAAAATAATAAAACTATTATTTTAATAAAAGAACAGAGAAAGTGGGCATGCCTGTCTTATGCATGATTTTTGAGAAAATGTTTTAGGTTCTGAATATTTAATATGAATTTGGCAATACATTTGTCGTATACATCCTTTATTATATTGAGATGAATTCTTTTTAGTCCATTTTTATGGTTATTATCATGAAAATACACAGAATTTGTTCAAAGGCATTTTGTGTACCTATTGAGATAATGATGTGATGCCTGTCCTTTAGTTTATTTATGTGTCGCATTACATTTATTGATTTGCATAAATTGAATGATCTCTAGAGTGATCCTGTCCTAAAGCCAATGTAAATCAACTGTGAGTAGGACTGAGCTTTTCCAGAATAGTAGGCATTTTTCTATTTAGGTCAACTGCAGGAATGATTCACAATGACTTTTTCAAATGTCTCTCCAGGCTTGGAGACTTTATTTACTTTGTTACATCACTATGATGTAGTGTCATGATGATTAGTTCATGAGATTTGTACCTTATAAAATAAGACCACTTTTCACTATGTGAGCACATAGTAGGAAGTTGGTATGAGCCTAAAATTGGATGCTCACAAGGTGCAGAATCTTTCCAGCCTCAAGATAATTTTAAGAAGCAAATTTGTTATTTATAAACCACCCCGCTTCTTCTATATTATTATAACAACTCAGTGGATGAAGATAGTGCCTAAGATCGATTGCTCTAAAGATACTGTTATGTAGTTTACACATTTTTCTTATTGTTTTTGAAATGAGAACAAGACTAAGGACTTCAGCTCCATCTTTGTTTAGTATATTTGATGCACATACATCACACACATACATATACGAATTTATATGTTCACATTTAGTTGTTCTCAGTAGATACATATTTCTATGTATTAAGTCATATATGGAAAATTTGCATTGATTTATGTTTTTCTCATTATTTGTTATTTATAATGATTTTTTTGTGTGTCCTCATCTGTTTCCTTTCTTTTCTTTTTCTTTTCTTTTCCAGGAGTTAGAGGCAAGCCTGGAATACACATCTGTTTCTTTTTTGTGACTTTTGTTTTGTTTTGTTTTTCAAGACAGGTTTTCTCTGTGTATCCTTGGCTGTCCTGTACTCACTTTGTAGAATAGGCTGTCCTCGAACTCACAGAGATCACCCTGCCTCTGCCTCCCTGAGTGCTGAGATTACAGCCGTGCACCACCATGCCCAGCTTCTTATCGGTTCCTTTCTTTCTGTTCAGCTGTATAATCTGAAGCTTATGTGGGTTTTAGTTTCCAAAATGCTACCTTTGAAGCTATATATTTATATAATAGACATAAAATGTGGTTTTTGTTAGTGTTCTGCTCAAATCTTCATTATACATTGCATGTGTTACATGAAGACATTTTCATCAAATCTCTAATTTACACTGAGCATGTCTCTCATAATCCTTTGCCCTTCTTCTTCTTCTTTTTTTTAATTTTCATCTTTTTGATTAGTCTTCTTTCCCTGGACAATTTCTGCTTCTACTTTCCAGTTATAGGCTACCATTTTCACTCTTGGTTTTTACCTGCTTATTTTGACCAGAAATAAAGTTGATGTTATTTCTATATTGTTAAAGGTTATGGCAACAAAACACTATATGTACACCAATTTCATTTCTTTCTAGAATATACATCTAAATTTTCCAGCCACCCTTGGAGTTAGAGTTAGCTTGTGGCATGTGATAAATTTTTTGAAAGGAATATGAGTAGAAATACTGACTATATTAGCAAAGTCTGACTCTAGGATCTCTAGAATGTCTTTTTAGCCTCTCTCTCTTCCCTTCATCTCTCTCTCCTTTCTACCCAGAATCACAATATTGTGGAGGAGCCTGAGTCATTTTGTTGAGCATAGACACTGCAAAGAATCACTTAACTTTCAGAAAATATTATAGAAACAATAAATAAAGTATTATTTCTATGTATGTACTAAAATACAATGTCTTTAGTGAGTGAGTCTGATAGTTCGATATTGGATAGATTTATCCTGATAGTTTGTAATTGATTAGATATTATTATTCTGATAGTTTGATATTGGAAAGTGTTAGTCTGATAGTTCGATATTTTGATGGTATCAATCTGATAGCTTAATAATGAATGGTATTTATAGACACCAATCAGTTTTCTACATAATAAAATTATTTCTATAATCTTGTATTCTGCATTTCATTTTTAATTGTATTCCAAGATCATCATTGATCCTTCTTTTATAGATCATGTATATTAAGTCAGGTACAAAAAGATAATTCATGTTTCCACTCATATGTGGAACTAACAGGTTATTTCTTTTTTTTTTTTCTTTTTTTATTTTTTTTTATCAGTTACATTTTATTAACTCTGTATCCCAGCCGGGTCCCGATCCCTCATTCCCTCCCAGTCCCTCCCTCCCTCCCTCATCTCCACCGTGCCCCTTTCCAAGTCCACTGATAGGGGGGACCTCCTCCCCATTCATCTGATCCTGTTTTATCAGGTATCTTCAGGACTGGCTGCAAAGCCCTCCTCTGTGGCCCTCCTCTGTGTTTTGACTATTATGTGACATGAACAGCTTCTTTTCAAACAGACTATTCTGTTTGGTGTTCTGTAGGCCTCATGTATGTTTATTGACATCTCCGTCTTTAAGTTGGGAGATTTTTCTTCTATGATTTTCTTGAAAATATTTTCTGGACCTTGGAGCTTGGAATCTTTTTTTCATCTATTCCTATTATTTTTAGATTTCATCTTTTCATGGCGCTCTTGATTTCTTGGATGTTTTATGTCAACAACTTTTCTGATTTTACTTTTTCTTTGAGAGATTTATCAATTTCTGCAATTGCATCTCTAGTGTCTGAGATTCTCTCTTCCATCTCTTATATTATGTTGGTGATAGTTACCTTTGTGGTTCCTGATCTTTTCTCTAAGTTTTCCAGTTCCAAGTTTTTCTTTGTTGGTGTTTTCTTTATTGACTCTAATTCTGTTTTCATGCCTTGCACCATTTCCATCATTTGTTTGAATGTGGATTCCTGTGTTTCCCTCATGGCCTGTATTTTTTGTTTGTTTCCTCTCTATATGCCACTACTTGTGTTTCTAATTGTGCTTCTATTTATGCCTCTATTCGTTTGACTGTGTTTGCCTATATTTCTTTGAGAGCTTTGTTCATTTCCTCTCTATATGCCTCTGCTCATGCTTCTATATGGCTTCTATTTGTTTGATTGTATTTGCCTGTATTTCTTTGAGAGCTTTTTTCATTTCCTCTTTATGTGTTTCTAATATCTGGATTAGCATAGAATTGAGATAATTTTCCTGTGTTGCTGATAAATTAGCATATCCATTGATTCTTGAGGTTGCTGGTGAAGCCATGATGTCCTGATTTTTTTTTTCTTTTTTTTTTATTTTATTTTTTTTTATCAGTTACATTTTATTAACTCTGTATCCCAGCCGGGTCCCGATCCCTCATTCCCTCCCAGTCCCTCCCTCCCTCCCTCCCTCATCTCCACCGTGCCCCTTTCCAAGTCCATTGATGGGGGGACCTCCTCCCCATTCATCTGATCCTGTTTTATCAGGTATCTTCAGGACTGGCTGCAAAGCCCTCCTCTGTGGCCTAACAGGACTGCTCCTCCCTTCAGGGGTGGGGAGACCAAAGAGCCAGTCATCGAGTTCCTGTTAGAAATAGTCCCTGTTCCCCTCACTTTGGGAAACCAATTGGTTACTGAGCTACCACAGGCTACATCTGAGTGGAGGTTCTAGGTTATATCCATACATGGTCCTTGGTTGAATGTCAGTCTCAGAAAAGACCCTGTGCCCAGATATATTTGGTCCTTGTGGAGCTCCTATCCTTTCCCCATCAGACTAACTCCCCTTCTTTCTTATGATTCCCTGTACTCTGCCAAAGGTTTGGTCATGAGTCTTTGCTTTGAAAACACTGCTAGTTAGAGTCTTTCAGATGCGCTCAGTAGACTCCTGTCATACGTTCAATGCACATCCCATCTGTCTTTCTAAATGAGGATTGATCATCTTACCCCATGAGGTTATTTCATAAAAAATCAGAGAAGTAATAGTACTTACCAGTGACTGGGAAATTGGATGAGGATGGGGAAACAAAAGAAAGGAAGGCTAGATAGCATAATGTTACAATTAAGAAGGCTTAAACTGAAATTTCTTATATCTCAGAAAAATGATTGTGATTAACACCCAGTGGGGCTTATGTAAACTGAAGCACCAACTAAGAACCACCATGCATGGACTGTACCTAGGTCCCCTACACAGATGTAGCTGATGTACAGAGATTGATTAAATAAAACAAAATAAGCTAATGGAGAGACAAAGCTATACTATATAAATGCAGGTTTATTGGGAGCAGCAAGGGAGGGATGAGGGAAGGGAAGCACTTCTTGGGGGAGGGGGAAAGGAGAGAGAGAGAGAGGGCAGGAAGGGGAAAAAGGGTAGAAAAGGGAGCAATGGAGCCAAGATATCTGGTTATATAGTGAAGGGCCTCTGGGAGAGAAGCCCTGCCCCTAGGTGGATAACAGGGTATGGCAGCCATGCCCTGCTTCAAGGAGGGACTTTAACATCCTAGCCTTTTGCTGAAAATAAATGGACACTATGTGAAGAGTATTTTCTGACTACTTCCAGTTGACATTGGGAGTGCTGATTTGGGTGGGGGACAAAAAGCTGGAATGTTGGCCATGTCCCAAAAGCAGGCTGTTCTATTTGCTGTCCCGGATCTGGGAGACCATCTGCAGCTAGGAAACTGCAGGTCCAGATGATACAATCTGTGCAGTTTAGGATGGAACACCTGAGTTCTGAATACAGCTCTTGAGGATACAGGATCCTGGAACATATATATTAGGGGCAGAAGACAAAGTCAAAGAGATTAACTTTTGGGCACATGGCCTTTTAGGCCCATGGTCTTGGTAGCTGGGAGAGGGGAGTCCCAAATCCCGGGGAGGAATTCCACCCTCCGAAATAGGTGGCCCAGAAATAGGCTGTTGATTGGCAGTATTTATCTGGAATAGACTCGTGGATTCCAGTGGATCTCCTGAAGCTTACAAGAATCTTGTTTACAAAAAGAGACAAACTGGGTTGGGAACCAATTTAAAATCTGATTAATGTTAAATCTCTGAAGAGTCTTTCCTTTAAAAAGATTTTATTATGTATAGAATGTTTTATCTACATGTACACTTGCATGCCAGGAGAAGACACCAGATCTTATTATAGATGGTTGTAAGTCATCATGTGGGTGCTGGGAATTGAACTCAGGACCCCTAGAAGAAAAGCCAGTGCTCTTAACCTCTGAGCCATCACCCCAGCCCCCTTTAAACAGTCTTAATACAAAAACAGTAGCATAGTGGGGGAAGAGCTATTATGTACCTCAAATTACTTTCTTATCACCAACATTAAAACACCTTCTCAGACCCTCAAACGCTTTATCAGAAGCTCAGACTTTACATAAACTACATGTTTTTGAGAGGGCAGGTGAAGCCTTGTTTTCCACTGTTAAACTGATCTTTAAACCCATCAGAGACCTGAGAAAGACAAATTACTTCAGGCAGCATAATCGAAGCAGCCTGTGTGATGATTAGTATGACAGCTGCTTACACATTATCCAGACTTCCATCCTAGGCTCCTGTAGTGTCAGTTGCTCTTGTGAGCAAAAGTCCTAGGATCACATTGAAGCATCAGTCTCCAGGTTTTGGGGACCAGCAAATCTGAAAGGCTTTTCTGTGGGAGAGAAATTTGGAAGAATGACCTACCTTATTTTGTGTAGGCAAAATGGGGCAGTCAGCTCTCCGTGTGTCATGTTTGTCCACAACTCAAGTAGGGCCTTAGCAGCAGAACAGTTCAGGCAGTTCTGCCCAGTATCACATGATCCACGTGGAGTCATCTGTCCTTGTGACTAAATCTTCCTGGAAGCCTTGGTGTCACCGCTAGAAGCTAGAGTCTCTCTCATATTAGCCTTTTTTTTTCCTAATTAAGCATTTAAATGTACTATTCCACAGATTTTCTGACGGGTTTAAAGACCATGATCTATTAAGTATAGCTGAACCAAACAAACTTTGATTGTAAGCCCATCCTAGGCTTAACCTTGAAAACATAAAGAAGAGACTAAGTGAAGCTTAATCAGTTCCTTTAGCATGACTGTAAATATATATTTGAACTAGTATCAAAGGATAACTTTCAATCATACATACAATTCATAAACTGGCAATCAAAATCAGTTCTTTCAGCATGATTGTAAATATATATTTGAACTAGTATCAAAGGATAACTTTCAATCATAGATACAGTTCATAAACTGGCAATCCTATCGATCCTATCACACTGAATCATTACAGGCTGAACAGAAAAACCTTAAAAGTTGGTGACAAGGCCATGGTTCCACCCCCGTGTCTCAAAACCAATTTGACATTCAGCAGCGGGAGATTTAAAACTGGATCATTGTTGCCACAGCTCCTGACTCAGCCTTTGCCTGTAGCTGTCTCCACCTTATGAGACCTTGAATAGATGTGGGGTAGAGTCAGGATGGAGTTGGGAGAACCTGGAGTTGACTGTGCAGACACAGCCTCAGGAAGTGGAAAAGAGGGAGGGGTGAAAGCACGCCTTCCAAACAAACCTGGACAGACAGTTTGGAAATTTTCCGCAGACATCCATAAGGTGTCTGGGGACCAATTTTAGACCCGGAAGTACCCATTTTTCCCAACCTTTACTGGAATCCCAAAATTATGGAAGTGGCATCCCAATTCAATAATCTGGGATCTGCAGCTTGGTGAGGTTGATCTATGAACAGGTATCTCTGAAATGTGAGATTAACCCAGGAGAAAGCCAGGCCTTTGTTCTGGAAGGACTCCTCTAGTCGGGGTTGGGGGCAGGGGCATGAACCTTGGAAGAAGCATCTGGTACCTCCTGGCAGCAGCTGGGGGACAGGGCACTTACTGAATTCAAAGTTGCCTCAGGGAAGGTGGGAGGGGAGAAGTAGTTGGTCCTTTAATCTCAGGGCTGGATACTCAACTTCTATGTGGTTTGAAGAGGACTAGCAGAGAATGATGAGGTGAAGGTAGTAGGCTCACAAAGCCCAACTTGTGGGGCTCAACTTCTCCGGAGTCACAGGCACCAGATGATTGATTAAATAAAACAGAATGAGTTAATGGAGAGGTGAAGCTTTATTATATAAATGCAAGTTTATTAGGAGCAGCAAAGGAGGGATGGTGGAAGGGGAGTGCACTCTGGGGTGGGGAGGGAGAAGAAGGGCAGAAAAGGGAAAAGGGGGAGGAAGAGAGGAAAAGGGGGTGATGGAACCACAATGTCTGGTTTTATAGTGAAGAGCCTCTGGGAGAGAAGCCCCACCCCTAGATAGAAGAACCGGTATTGGAGCCAGGCCCTGCAACAGGTAAGGGCAACAGGCAGCTAGGTCTTTTGTGGGTTTCTTAGTAAAGGGGTGGGGGTTGTTTTTGACATGGACTTTGTTGCCTGCTTTTAGATCACTTCCCTTTGGCAGGTCTGCCTCAACAGGTCACAGGGGAAGAGGATGCACTCAACCCTTATGCGACTTAATGTGCTCTGGTGTTTTGAAGGTGACTGCAGGTTGATGGTGACTGCAACAGGGGCGGGGGGGGGGGGAGCGGATGCTTGCCATTTCTGAGGAGTAGGTGAGCGGGATAGGAGAAAAAGAGAGAGGGTAGGAACTAGAGGAGAGGAGGGAGGAGACTATGATTGGGATTTGATAGATAGATACATAGATATGTAGATATACGAAGTATAGATAGATAGATAGATAGATGATAGATAGATAGATAGATAGATAGATAGATAGATAGATAGATAGATAGATGGATGGATGGATAGATACATAGATAAAGTTTATCTGATGGTACATGCTTTTTATTCTCAGCACTCAGGTAGTAGAGGAAGGAGAATCTTTGTGAGTTTGAGGCCAGCCTGGTCTACAAAGTAAGCCCAGGACAGCCAAGGCTACACAGAGAAAACATGTCTCAAAAAAACAAAACCAACCAATCAAATAAATAAACAAAAGCTTGTGTGTTTCAAGATGGTGAGAAATGAGAAGTTTGCATGTTCCTAAGACATACAAAATATTTGAGATGATGTATATAGTAATTACTCCATTTTACCACTGTGCATTGGGTATATATGTGTAAGTTTATCACACCAATACATCCACAATTATTACACCCAGAATGCTTCGTACAGGAAAAGCCTTAAATAATTATTACCTCCCTGCTGAACTCTAGCTTTTTCCCATTTTCTTGAATACTGACTTCGAATTTTTTTGATTGTATAAAATAACAGATTCCATTATGATATTTGCAAATATGTATGTAATGCATATTGGTAATACTCATATTCCCTTTAAACATTTTATATATGATATATAATGTATACAATGTAATTATATACATCACACTAATATATTACTCATATAATATAATATGATTCACTGAGTTTTTCAGATGAACAAAAATTTGGGGTTTTTATTTCCTATTGTGTTAGGATGCATGCCTCTCCCAAAGATGGCTGTGCTATAATCCTCAGATCCAGAAACTGTACTAAGTTACACTGAATTAGGACACTCTCATTTGGTGGAATCAGGGCTATTAATATGGTAATAACATATGGAGATTATCCTAGATTGTGTAGGAAGTCCTAGTACAATCACAGGAGCCTTTTTAGACTGAAAGCAAGAAATAGATTTTGGAACTGCAGAAACTGTGAAAGAAATCACTTAGGTTGTTTTCAGCATTGGACTTTGAGACAATTCCTTACAGCAACATTTCTGTACAAGTCTATGATCATGAAGTTAAGGGATAGTAGGGTTGTGTACAATGCTTTGGTCTCATTGTCTTTCACTTGAAGGATTATTAGGCATTATTTTAATGTTTTTCGCAACTGACTATCATTATATAAAGTCCTGGTACCAGTCTGTATTTTCTTTGTGTTTATCATTAATTTGATGGGTAAAAGTTGGCTTGAGGCCCATAAAATTTTTTAAATTTTATTATTTTTTATTTACACTTTATTCACTATATATCCTGACTGACGCTCCCTCCTTCACCTCCTAAAAGTCTCCCTCTCTCTTGCACCCTATTCTCTTCCCCTAGTCCGATGAAAGAGGGAGTTCTCCTTTGTCATATGCCCATAGCATATCAAGTCTCATCAGGACTGCGTGGATGCTCTTCCTCTGTGGCCTGGCAAGGCCACATCACCAGGGGCAAGTGACCAAAGAGCAGGAAACTGAGTTCATGACAAAGACAGCTTCTCTTCCCTTACTCACAAACCCACATGGAGACTGAGTTTGCAGTCAGCTACATCTGAGCAGGGAGTCTAGGTCCTCTCCATGCATGGTCCTTGGTTTGTGTATCAGTCTCTGCAGGACTATCAACCTTAAGATTTTTTAGCTTTGTTAGTCTCCTTGTGGGACCCCTGTGAGATCTGTGTCCTTGTATCCATCCTTTCTTCTAAAAGACTTCCTGTGCTCTACCCAAAGTTTGGCTGTTAGTCTCAGCATTTGTTTTGATTCCCTGTTGGGTGAATCCTTTCAGAGGACCCTCTATAGTAGGCTCCCATTCGGTTTCCTCTCTTCCATTATTTCTGGTGTCTACCCTGTTTGCCATTCTGAATGAGATTTAAGTATCCTCCCTAGAGTCCTCATTGTTGTTTAGATTCTTTAGGTCTGTAGATTTTAGTATGGCTATCCTATATTATACAGCTAATATCCACTTATAAGTGAGTGAATGTCTAAGATCAAAAACTCAAGTTACTGGCTGTCAATGAAAGTATGCTGGACTTTGAGTCACTAGCATACAACATGAGAATTTTCCCTGTGCTGCAAATCTGTCTAAACAATTGTCTAGCTATATTTTAGGTAATTGGACTGGAGAATTCGATACTACGATGGAGCAGCTGAGAGTGGCCATTGTCACGGTAAATTCTACCAGAGTGGACGCAGGACTAGCCACAGGATTATCATCATGGATTGCTGCAGCCATGAATCATCTGAAGGAATGGGCGGGCATGGGAGCATTAGCAGGCCTTCTGGTGTTGGTCTCCTTGGTTTGCCTGTGGTATATATGCAAGATTAGAGTCTCACAACAGCGTAATGCAGCCATGACCATTTAGGCCTTACAGTCATTGAAGCAGGACAGTCTCCCCAAGCATGGTTGGCTACCATAAAAAGCTAAAATGTTATGCTCAGGATGCGAGGCTAAGCACTGCACTCAGGGTCAGCTGCTTTGGACCCAGAGAAGAGCATGTCTGATTGCATGCGGGTAGATGCCCCAGGTCCCGCCTCTGAGAAAAAGGTATCGGATGGGTCTGATGCTCTTTGGGTGAATGACACCTAAATGAACATCGGTACAAAGTCCCAATTTGTTTCTAATATCAGAGATCAGACCTCTACTCTTGCCTGATGCGTCTAAAGCAAAAAGGGGGAACTGTAGAGAGCTGCGGAATGCCGCGCCTTAAAGATGGAGCTGGTTTCTGCCTTCCACCTTCCCGATGGTGAGTGCTCTCTGTCACGAACAATTCCACATTTGGCTAAGGCTGAGGATCTGGTTTGCTTCCATGTATGTGGACCTATCTGCATTGCCCACGTGGCATGCTGGGGTTGGCTACTCAGAGGCTATTTAAGCTGTGGGCTGGCTTTCCCCAGGGTCAGATGATTGTTCAAGGTTCCTGAATAAACTGCATTGAAAAAAAAAAAAAAAAAAAAACAAAAAAAAACTCAAGTTACAACACATGCTGGAGAGTATGTTAAGAAAGGGGAAACTGGGGAGTCCAGGATGGCGGCAACTAGCACACATCCTATTTGAGTGGCACAGAATCTGAAACTCCAAAATTGGTGAGTGGAGGGACATCAACATTGAGGCTTCCTGAGCGAGAGGGGACAACCTGTGAGCTGGGACCTTTTGGATCCAGGTCAAATATGGACATCTCCAGGGACTTAGGGTGGTGAATATTCAACCCCCCCTGCACTTCCCCTTACCCCAACCATGGGCCTCCCTCCTCAGAAGAGGCAGCCCACAGTGGCCACTGCTCCAAGTAAGGATGTCCCTCCAAGGAGGATGAGATGATTGCCTCAAGCATAAGGCTCCATGATCGATGACTGAGGCAGGAGAGGTAGGCCTCCCAGTTCTGCAGCAGCCTTGAGCAGCTGTACTGGCCTCCCAGCTAACAACTGTACCATGCTCACAGGTCTGTGGCAGTGGAGGGGAGGAAGCTAGCCTTAGCATGAGCTGCCGTGCTCAATGACTGAGACAGCAGAAGTGACTAACCTAAGTATGAGTCTCCCTGCCCAGCAGACAAACAGTGGATATCAATGAGCTGACAGATCTCTTACACTCTCATATGCTCCTATGGACCCAAATCTGAGAGTAGAGAACAGGGGGAACCCCTGTGTTTTTCAATCAGGCTTGCTAGTGAGTGAGTGTGCCTCCAAGTGATTGCATGCAGAACTCCAGATCCAGGGTCCCCCTACCTAGCAGCCAGACATAGGTTCCTTCCCACCCACACACCCACTGTGGGCAACATAGGAATCCTTGGGCTATCATTATCAACACTGAAGCACCTGTTCTGTGAGTCTACCAGTGGAGCACAGGCTAACAATTCCTGGAACCCAGACAGATCTGAATACCAGGAGGACAGCATGACAAGACTTTAGACCATTGAGGTATTCAGAGAACCTGTGCATGTACATTATGCCCATGAACAACACAAGCACCCGCATCCCCTCCTGTGCATAAGTTCCACATTACAGACATTTATAAGCTCTAGCAACTTATCCTTCAAGACATATTTCCATGCACAAGACCATCTTTTCCCAACTGTTCTGGCACACCTGAGCCTGTGACCTTCCTCCCTTAGCTACAGCTGAAACACCAACTTCCACTCTCAAACCGGTGAACCTATCTCATCTTCCTGAAATATATTCCAGACACCAGAGACATACGGACACAGTCTGAACTACAGACTCCAAAAAACAAACAGTGAAGGTTACAGATAAGCAGATGGCTAGAGGTCGGAGTTAGAAAATATATAAAAAAAAAAAAAATCAGGACATCATGGCTTCACCAGCAACCTCAAGACCTTGAAAAAAAGATTCTCAGCTTCATATGGAGAAATAAAAAACCCAGAATCTCCAAAACGATCCTGTACGACAACAGGTCATCTGGAGGTATCTCCATTCCTGAGACACAGTCTGAACTACAGACTCCAAAAAACAAACAGTGAAGGTTACAGATAAGCAGATGGCTAGAGGTCGGAGTTAGAAAATATAAAAAAAAAAAAAAAATCAGGACATCATGGCTTCACCAGCAACCTCAAGACCTTGAAAAAAAGATTCTCAGCTTCATATGGAGAAATAAAAAACCCAGAATCTCCAAAATGATCCTGTACGACAACAGATCATCTGGAGGTATCTCCATTCCTGATCTCAAGCTGAACTACAGGGCAACAGTAGTAAAAACTGCATGGTATTGGCATAGAAACAGAAAGGAGGATCAATGGAACCGCATAGAAGACCCAGAAATAAATCCACACACCTATGAATACTCGATATTCGACAAAGAAGCCAATTCCATTCAATGGAAAAAAGACAGCATCTTCAACAAATGGGGCTGGACCAACTGGATGTATACATGCAGAAAAATGAAAATAGATCCATATTTATCACCCTGCACAAAACTAAAGTCAAAGTGGATCAAGGACCTCAACATAAAACCAGATACCCTAAATCAATTGGAAAAAAAAGTGGGGAACAGCCTAGAACTCATTGGCACAGGAGACAACTTCCTGAACAGAACACCAACAGCACAGGCTCTAAGAGCAACAATCAATAAATGGGACCTCATGAAACTGAAAAGTTTCTGTAAAGCAAAGGATACCGTCATCAAAACAAAACGACTGCCTACAGATTGGGAAAGAATCTTCACTAACCCTTTATCTGACAGAGGACTAATATCCAGTATATACAAAGAACTAAAGAAGCTGAAAAGCAGCAATCCAAGTAATCCAATTAAAAAATGGGGAACAGAGCTAAACAGAGAATTCTCGACAGAGGAATATCGAATGGCAGAAAAACACTTAAAGAAATGCTCATCCTCATTAGCCATCAGGGAAATGCAAATCAAAACGACCCTGAGATATCACCTTACACCCATCAGAATGGCCAAGATGAAAAACTCAAGCGATAACACATGCTGGAGAGGTTGTGGAGAAAGGGGAACCCTGCTCCACTGCTGGTGGGAATGTAAACTGGTACAACCACTCTGGAAAGCTATCTGGCGCTTTCTAAGACAAATAGGAATAGTGCTTCCTCCAGACCCAGCTATACCACTGCTAGGTATATACCCAAAGTTTGTTCAAGTACACAAAAAGGACACTTGCTCAACCATGTTTATAGCAGCTCTATTTGTAATAGCCAGAACCTGGAAACAACCCAGATGTCCATCAATGGTGGAATGGGTACAGAAATTGTGGTATTTTTATACAATGGAATACTACTCAGCAATCAAAAAGGAGGAAATCATGAAATTTGCAGGCAAATGGTGGGATCTAGAAAAGATCATTCTGAGTGAAATATCCCAGAAGGAGAAAGACAAACATGGGATATACTCACTTATATAGACCTATAAGATATGATAAACATAATGAAATCTATACACCTAAAAAAAGATAATCAATTGAGCGGACATGGGGTAAGATGATCAATCCTCGTTTAGAAAGACAGATGGGATGTGCATTGAACGTATGACAGGAGTCTACTGAGCGCATCTGAAAGACTCTAACTAGCAGTGTTTTCAAAGCAAAGACTCATGACCAAACCTTTGGCAGAGTACAGGGAATCATAAGAAAGAAGGGGAGTTAGTCTGATGGGGAAAGGATAGGAGCTCCACAAGGACCAAATATATCTGGGCACAGGGTCTTTTCTGAGACTGACATTCAACCAAGGACCATGTATGGATATAACCTAGAACCTCCACTCAGATGTAGCCTGTGGTAGCTCAGTAACCAATTGGTTTCCCAAAGTGAGGGGAACAGGGACTATTTCTAACAGGAACTCGATGACTGGCTCTTTGGTCTCCCCACCCCTGAAGGGAGGAGCAGTCCTGTTAGGCCACAGAGGAGGGCTTTGCAGCCAGTCCTGAAGATACCTGATAAAACAGGATCAGATGAATGGGGAGGAGGTCCCCCCATCAATGGACTTGGAAAGGGGCACGGTGGAGATGAGGGAGGGAGGGAGGGAGGGACTGGGAGGGAATGAGGGATCGGGACCCGGCTGGGATACAGAGTTAATAAAATGTAACTGATAAAAAAAAATAAAATAAAAAAAAAAGAAAAAAAAAATCAGGACATCATGGCTTCACCAGCAACCTCAAGAATCAATGGATATGCTAATTTATCAGCAACACAGGAAAATTATCTCAATTCTATGCTAATCCAGATATTAGAAACACATAAAGAGGAAATGAAAAAAGCTCTCAAAGAAATACAGGCAAATACAATCAAACAAATAGAAGCCATATAGAAGCATGAGCAGAGGCATATAGAGAGGAAATGAACAAAGCTCTCAAAGAAATATAGGCAAACACAGTCAAACGAATAGAGGCATAAATAGAAGCACAATTAGAAACACAAGTAGTGGCATATAGAGAGGAAACAAACAAAAAATACAGGCCATGAGGGAAACACAGGAATCCACATTCAAACAAATGATGGAAATGGTGCAAGGCATGAAAACAGAATTAGAGTCAATAAAGAAAACACCAACAAAGAAAAACTTGGAACTGGAAAACTTAGAGAAAAGATCAGGAACCACAAAGGTAACTATCACCAACATAATATAAGAGATGGAAGAGAGAATCTCAGACACTAGAGATGCAATTGCAGAAATTGATAAATCTCTCAAAGAAAAAGTAAAATCAGAAAAGTTGTTGACATAAAACATCCAAGAAATCAAGAGCGCCATGAAAAGATGAAATCTAAAAATAATAGGAATAGATGAAAAAAAGATTCCAAGCTCCAAGGTCCAGAAAATATTTTCAAGAAAATCATAGAAGAAAAATCTCCCAACTTAAAGACGGAGATGTCAATAAACATACATGAGGCCTACAGAACACCAAACAGAATAGTCTGTTTGAAAAGAAGCTGTTCATGTCACATAATAGTCAAAACACAAAATCTCCAGAACAAAGGCTCAACAGATACAAAAAAATGAAAATAATCCCTTGTATCTTATGAGACCATTATGGCCTAACACTAGACCTCAACAAAAACAGAAATAACTAAAAAAACATGCATATACATAGAAACTAAACAACTCTCTACTCAATGACACCTTGGTCATGGAAGAAATGGAAAAAGAAATTAGAGACTTCCTAAAATTCAATGAAAATGAAGACACAACTTACTCAAACTTATGGGACACAATGAAAGAGTGTTAAGAGGAAAGTTCATAGCATTAAGTGCCTCCAGAAAGAAGTTCGAGACATCTCATACAAGCAACCAAATGGCACAACTAAGAGCCCTAGAATAAAAGAAGTACATACCTGCAAGAGGAGTAGACGATTGGAAATAATCACACTTAGAGCTGAAATCAATGATTTAGGAACAAGGTAAACAATTCAGAAAAATCAATGAGACAAGAAGCTGGTTCTTTGAGAAAATCAACAAGATAGACAACACCTTAGGCAAACTAACTAAAAGACAGAGAGAAACTAACTGATTGGCCTGCTCTTTGATCACCTCCCCCTGAGGGGGGAGCAGCATTACCAGGCCACAGAAGATGACAATGCAGTAGCTCCTGATGAGATCTGATAGACTAGGATCAGAAGGAAGGAGAGGGGGACGTCCCCTATCAGTGGACTTGGGGAAGGGCATGCGTGAAGAAGGGGGAGGGAAGGTGGGATTAGGAGGGGAGGAAGGAGGGCTTTATGGAGGGATACAAAGTGAATGAAGTGTAATTAATAAAAAAATAAAAAATAAAAAATAAAGAAATAAACAGGGGGATATAATGACAGACACTGAGGAAATCCACACAATCAGTAGGTCTTACTACAAAAGCCGATATGCCCCAAAATATGAAAATCCAAATGAAATGGTAATTTTATTGACAGATTCCACTTACCAAAATTAAATCTAGAACAGGTAAATAGTTTAATTAGTGCTATATCAGCCAAGGAAATAGGAGCAGTCATCAAAAGTTCCCTTCCAGAAAAAGTCCAGGGCTGATAGTTTCAGTGCAAAATTTTAGCAGACCTTCAAAGAAGTGCTAACTCGAATTTTCTTCAAACTATTCCACAAAATAGAAACAGAAGAAAATACCAAACTGATTCTATGAAGCCACAGTCACTTTGATACCTAAACCACACAAAGACTCAACCAAAATTGAACTTCAGACCTATCTCTCTTATGAACATTGATGCAAAAATACTCGATAAAATACATGCAAACCGAATCCAAGAACACAAAAAATTGTCATCCAACATGACCAAGTAACTTTCATCCCAGGCATGCAAGGGTGGTTCAATATACACAAATCGATCAATGTAATCCACCATATAAACAAACTAAATGAAAATACTGCATGACCATCTCCTTAGATGCTGAAACAGCATTTGACAAAATCTACTACCTGTTCATGTTTAAAGTCTTGGAGAGATTGGGGATACAAGGCACAAACCTAAACATAGTAAAGTCAATATACAGAAAGCATATAGCCAACATCAAACTGAAAGAAGAGGAGTTTAAATCAATCCCATGGAAATCAAGGACAAAAAAGGATGCTCATTCTCTCTGTATCTCTTCAACATAGTATTTGAATTCCTAGCTAGGGCAATAAAACAACTAAAGGAGATCAAGGTGATACAAATCAGAAAGGAGAAATTCAAAGTAGTACTATTTGCAGATGATATAATATTATACATGAGTGACACCAAAAATTCTACCAGAGAACTCCTTCAGATGATAAACACCTTCAGCAAAGTGGCTGGATTCAAAATTATTTCAAAAAATTTCAATAGCCCTCCTGTATACTATAGACAAATGGCTGAGAAAGAAATTAGGGAAACTGCACACTGCACAATAGTAACTAATAACATAATGTATCTTGGTGTAACTCTAACCAAGCAAGCAAAAAAGACCTGTTTGAGAACAACTTCAAGTCTCTGAAGAAAGAAATTGATGAAGAAATCAGAAGATGGAAAGATTTCCCATGTTTATGAATCAGTAGGAATAACATAGTGAAAATGGCCATCCTGGCAAAAGCAGTCTACAAATTCAATGCCATTCTCATCAATATACCAAAACAATTCTTTACTTGAAGAACAATTCTCAATTTTATATGGAAAAACAAAAAACCTAGATTTGCTAAAACAGTCCTGTACAAAAACAGATGATCTGGGTGTAGCTCCATCTCTGATCTCAAGCTTTGCTACAGAACAATAGTAATAAAAACTGCATGGTACGCGCATAGAAACAGAATGGTGGATCAATGGAACAAAATAGAAGACTCAAAAGTAAACCCACACACTAATGGATACTTGATTTTTGACAAAGAAGCCAAAACCATAAAACGGAAAAAGGACAGCATTTTCAACAAATGGTGCTGGTCTAACTGGATGTCTTCATGTAGAAAAATGGAAATAGATCCATACATATCACCCTGCACAAAACTAAAGTCCAAGTGGATCAAAGACTTCAACATAAAACCAGATACAATCAAGCTTTTAAAATAAAAAGTGGGGAAGAGCCTTGAATTCATTGGCACAGAAGACAACTTCCTGAACACAACACCAACAGCACAGGCTCTAAGATCAACAATCAATAAATGGGACCTCATGAAACTGAAAACTTCTGCAAATCAAAGGACATTACAGCCTACAGACTGGGAAAGTATCTTCACCAACCCTATATCTAACAGAGGGCTGATATCTGGAATATATAAAGAACTAAAGAAGTTAAAAGGCAATAATTCAAGTAACCCAATTAAAAAAATGTTGTACAGTGCTAAACAGAGACTTCTCAATAGAGGAATATCGAATGCAGAGAAACACTTAGAGAAATGCTCAATCTCCTTTGTCATCAGGGAGATGCAAATCAAAACGAACCTGAGATTTCACCCTACTCCCCATCAGAATGGCTAAGATAAAAAATTCTAGCAACAATACATGCTGGAGATGATGTGGAGAAAAAGGAACCCTCTTCCAATTCTGGTGGGAATGTAAATGTATACAACCACTTTGGAAATCAATTTGCCTTTTTCTCAGACAATTAAGGAATAGTGCTTCCTCAAGATCCACCTATGCCACTCCTAGGCATATATCCAAAATAAGCTCAAGTACAAGGACATTTGCTGAACCTTGTTCATAGCAGATTTATTTATAATTGTCAGAATCTGGAAACAACCCAGATGTCCCTCACTGGAGGAGAGGATTCAGAAATTGTGGCACAATTTACACAATGGAATACTACTCAGCAAATAAAAGCAAGGAAATCATGAAATTTTCAGGTAACTGGTGGGAACTAGAAAAGATCGTCCTGAATGAGGTATCCCAAACTGCTACTCCAACCAAGGACCGTATATGGAGATACCCTAAAACCCTTGCTCAGTTGTAGCTTATAGCAGCTCAGTGTCCAAGAGGATTCCCTAGTAAGGGGGACAAGGACTGTCTCTGACATGAACTCAGTAGCTGGCTCTTTGATCACATCCCCCTGATGGGGGAGCAGCCTTACCAGGCCACAGAGGAAGAAAATTTAGCCAGTCTTGATGAGACCTTATAGGATAGGTCAGATGGAAAGGGAGGAGGTCCTCCCTTATCAGTGTACTTTGAGAGGGGCATGGGAGGAGGTGAGGGAAGGAGGGTAGGATTATTAGGGAATGAGAGAGGGGGCTACAATTGGGATACAAAGGGAATAAATTGTAATTAATATAAGAAATTTTTAAAAAAGAAAGGGGTACCCTTCTCCATTGTTTGTCAGAGTAAAAACTTGTACAACCACTTTGGAAAACAATCTGGCAGTTTCTCAAAAATTGGGGACTAGGAATACCTCAAGATCCAGCTATACCAATCTGGTATATATCCAAAAGATGTTCTACCATTCAACAAGGACTTTTGCTTAACCATGTTCATAGCAGCTTTATCTGTAAAAACCAGAATCTGTAAACAACCTAGATATCCCTCAACGGAGAAATGAACACAGAAATTGTGGTACATGTACACAATGAAATACTACTCAGCGATGAAAAAAAAAAAAAAAGGAATCATGAAATTATCAAGCAAATATATGGATCTAGAAAAGATCATCCTGAGTGAGGTAACCCAGAAACAGAAAAGAATGGTATACAGTCACTTATAAATTTTTTAAATTTAAACTCAAAGAACAGTAACTTTAGCAGCTGACCTCTCAGAATGGATGTCAAAATCTGAGACCATAGGGCAAGTAGCATCTATATTCAGATAAGCAAGTACAAACTATACATAATCCATTCCAGGTCTAGAATATAGATTTTGGTAAAGATGTACAGAAGCTGCAGACAGTATTTTGTCTGGCCCTTAGTTTTCAGGAATCCACCTAAAAATTTCTCAACAGATCACTTTAGCTACTGAATCTTGTTTTTTGTCTCCCCAGCCCTTGTCAATATCTGAAATATCTGTTATGCCTTTGTGAGATTATGGCTTCCTTTTTTTTATAAATTTCTTTTTGGAGCCTTCATTTATAATTCAACTTGGTAATTTATCAGTCAACTTATTTGGACTGATATAAAGTGATAGTGACTATATCCTTAGTAATTACCTAGCCTCTCATTTCTAGTAATATGTTTTTATCTCCCCTATATGTTTTTTTTATATTATTTATTTATTTACTGTATACTCTATCACAGCTTCAACTCACTCCTCTTTTCCATCTCATCTTCTCTGCTTAACATCTCTTCTCCTTTTTCTTCAAAAAAGGGGTACCGTCCCATGAATATCAACCATACTTTGGAACAGCAAGTTGCAGTAAGACTAGGGACATTTCTCCTATGGAGATTAGACAAGGCAGCCCAGTTAGGAGAAAGGGATGAAAAAGCAGGCAACAGAGTCAGAGACAGTCCCTGTTCCTGGTCTTAGTAGTCCAACATGAAGAACAAGATGCACAACTGTTACATATGTGCCCAGGTCCTAGGTCATTCCCAAGCATTCTTTCTGGTTGGCAGTTTAGTCTCTGGGTACCCCTATGGGGCCAATTTAGTTGATTCTGTAGGTTTTCTTGTGGTCCTTGATGTCTCTGGGTCCTTTAATACTTTCTCCCACTCTTCCAGAGGATTACCAAGTTCTGGCTGATTTTAGCTGTTCGCCTCTGAATCAGTATCCATAACTTGCTGGGTAAAGACTCTATGATGACAATTATGCTAGGTTCCTGATTGCATGTATAGCATAATATCATTAAAACTGTCAGGCATGGGCTCCCTTATCATGGTATGAGTCTCAAGCAGGGCCTGTCATTGGTTAGACATTCATTCAATTTGTGTTCCATCTTTATCCTTGTATATCTTGTAGGCAGGAAAACTGTGGGTGGAAGATTTTGTGGCTGGCTTGGGGTCCCAATCCCTCTACTGGGAAGTTTTGTATTATTACAGAAGATGGCCATTTCAGGCTCCATATCCCCCATTGCTAGAAGTCTAAGCTAGGGTCTCCCTCATAGAGAGCTGGGATTTTCCATTGACTTAGGTATTCAGCTTGTCCCATAGATGCTCCCTCCTGATTACAATTCTCTTTCCTTTTTTCCTCTGTCCTCCCTCCACTTGCTCCCCACTACCCCAGGTAGTTGTCACCCTCCCTTCCAGAAGTATATTCTCATTTCCCTTCTCAGTGAGATTCAAGCATCTCTGTGATAAAGTGTACTTTATCATGTTGAATGATGCTTTTGATGTGTTCTTGGATTCGGTTTTCAAGCATTTCTTTGAGTATTTTGGCATTAATGTTCAGAAGGGAAGTTAGCCTGAAATTCTCGATGTTGAATTTTTGTGTGGTTTATATATTAGGTTGATGATGATGTTGTTAAATTAATTTGGCAGTGTTCCTTCTGTTTCTGCTTTGTGCAGTAATTTGAGAAGTACTGGTATTAGGTTTTCTTTGAATGTCTGGTAGAACTGTGTACTAAAACCAAATGGCTCTTGGACTTTTTGGAGGGTGATTGTTGGGAGTCTTAGTTAGATAATTTTCTTGAACTTGATTTAAAGTTAGTAAGTGGTGTTTATCAAGAAAATCATCCATTTCATTTAGATTTTCTTTTTTTTTTTGTAGAGTACAGGTTTTTGAAGTAAGACTTAGTGATTCTTTGCATTTCCTTGTTGTCCCAATTTTCACTTTTGGTTTTGATAATTTGGATATTCTTTCTTTGTCTCTTAGTCAGTTTGGCTAAGGGTTTATTTATCTTGTTTATTTTCTCAAAGAACTAGCTCTTGGTTTTGCTGATTCTTTGTAGTATTCTCTTTGTTTATAACTTATTGGTTGCAGGCCTTAGTTTGATTGTTTCCTGCTATCTACTCCTCTTGGGTGTATTTTCTTTTTCTTTCTTTCCTTCTTTCTTTCTTTCTTTCTCTCTCTCTCTCTCTCTCTCTCTCTCTCTCTCTCTCTCTCTTTCTCTCTCTCTCTCTCTCTCTTTTGTTTTAGAGCTTTCAGGTGTAATTTTAAATTGCTAGTATGAGATCTCTCCAATTTTTTTAAGAAGACACTTAGTGCTATGAACTTTCCTCTTAATGCTGTCTTCACTGTGTCCCACAAGTTTGGGTATGTTGTGTCTGAATTTTCATCGAATTTTAGAGTCTTTAATTTCTTTATTTCTTTTTTGTCCCAGTTGTCATTAAGTAGAGAATTACTCAGTTTCCATCAGTTTGTAGGCTTTTTATTGTTTCTGTTTTTGTTGCAATCTATCTTTAGTCCATGGAGTTCTGATAAGATACAGTGGATTATTTCAATTTTCTTGTATCTTTTGAGACTTGCTTTTTGTCCATGTATATGGTCAGTTTTGGACAAGGTTCTATGAGTTGTTGAGAAGAAAATCTTTTTGTGTTTGTGTGAGATGTTTTGTTGACATCTGTTAGTTCCATGATTCATGAAGTCTGTCAGTTTCATTGTTTCTCTGTTTAGTTTCTGTCTCTATGATCTTCTCATTGGTGAGTTTGTGGTTTTGTAGTCTCCCACTATTAATGTGTGGGGTTTTGTGTGTGATTTATGTTTTAGTAATGTTTCTTTTATGAATGTGAGTGCCATTGAATTGGGTATAAATATTCAGAATTGAGATGTCTTGGTGGAATTTTCCTTTGATGAGTAGTGCCCCATCTTTTTTTGATTAATTTTGTTTGAAATTCTGCTTTATTAGATATTAGAATGACTGTTCCAGAGTGCGTCTTGAGTCCATTTGCTTGGAAAATCTTTCTCCAGCCCTTTTCTCTGAGGTAGTGTCTATCTTTCATGCTGAAGTGTGTGTCTTCTATGCAGGAGTTTGTTAGATCATGTTTTTGTAGCCATTTTGTTAGCCTGTATCTTTTTGTTAGAGTAAATGAGTCTATTGATACTGAGAAATATTAGTGATCAATGATTGTTAATTCCTGTTATTTTGATGTTGGTGGTGGTACTGTGTGTGTGTGTGTGTGTGTGTATTTCCTTTCTTTTGGTTTTACTGGTGTGAGATAATGTATTTTCAATGTTTTCATGGGTGTAATTAATTAATGTCTTTATGTTGCAGTTTTTTTCTAGTATCTTCTGTAAGGCTGGGTTTTTGCATAGATATTGTTAAAATTCAGTTTTGTAATGGAATATCTTGTTCGCTTTATTTATGGTGATTGACAGTTTTGCTGGGCATAATATTCTGGGCTGGCATCTGTTGTCTCTTAGAGACTTTAAGACATCTGCTCAGGCTTTTCTGCTTTTTTATCATATCTGTTGAGAAGTTGGGAACAATTCTTATAGGTCTGTCTTTCTTTGTTATTTGGCCTTCTCCCCTTGCAGCTTTTAATATATATTTTTTGTTCTTTTCATTTAGTGTTTTGATTATTATGTGGCAGGAAGATTCTATTCGAACCAATCTATTTGGTGTTCTATGAGATTCTTGTATTTTTAATATATATTAAATATATAATATTTATATAATATGTTATATTATATATAAATATATAATATTTATATATAATATAATGTTATATATAATTTATATATAATATAATATAATGTTATATAATATAACATATTATATAAATATTATATATTTACATATTATCTAAAATATATGTTATATATATAAATTTATATATTAACTTAAATATATATATAAAGTAAATATATAATTAATATATATAATATAATTAAATATATAATTAATATATAAATTTAAAAAAAAATATATATATTTACTCATTTTGCAACCTGATTGCACTCTACTTTCCTCACAGTGCTCTCCTTTCCCCATTCTTCCTTCTCCTTTTCCTCAGGGAATGGGGAGGTTCTTCATGGGTACTAACTATCCCTGGCTCATTAATTTGCTGGAGAACTATGTGCATCCTCTCCCACTGAGGCCATACTAGGCAGCCCAGTTAGGGGAACAGGATCCAAAGGCATACCTCAGAGTCAGAGAGGGACCCAAACCAGTTGCAGAGACCCACATGAAGACCAAACTGTGCATCTGCTACATCTGTGCAGAAGGCTCTTCAGTCTCTGCAGGCTCCCTTGAGCCCATGTTAACTCTTCTTATGGGGTCCTTGACCCCTCTGGCTCCCTCAATCATTCCTCCAACTCTTCTATGTGATTCCCAAGCTCTATCAAGTGTTTTGCTGTGTTTCTCTGCATCTGTTTCCATCAGTTGCTAGATGAACATCTCAGAGGAGTTGTGCTAAGTTCCTGTCCACAAGCATAGCAAAGTAATAGTAATAGTGTAGAGGACTGATTCTCTCTCATAGGATGGGTCTTCAAGTAAGGCCATTTCCTCAAACTTTGCTCCATATTTGTCCCTGCACATCTTGTAGGCAGGATAAATTTTGAAAAGGAGGTTTTGTTCTATACATTTAGTGTTTTGATTATTATGTGGTAGGAGAATCTTCGTTTTTGGTTCAATCTATTTGGTTTTCTTGTATGTTTATAGGTATCTATTTTTCTTCTATGATTTTGTTGAAAATATTTTCTGGGCCTTTGAGCGGGGAATATTCTCTTTCTTCTTATTTTATTATTCTTATGTTTGGTTTTATCACATTGTCCCAAATTTCCAGGATGTTTTGTGTCTGAAACCTTTTAGATTTAACATTTTATTGACCAATGTATTGATTTCTTCTATTGTATCTTCTAAACCTGAGATTCTTTCTTCCATCTTTTGTACACTGTTGGCAATGCTGTGCCTGTAGTTCCCTTTGTAATACTTAGGTTTTTAATCTCCAGGATTCCCTTAGTTTATATTTTCTTTTGTTCTTGTTGTTTTTTTTTGTTTGTTTGTTTGGAGACAAGGTTTCTTTGTGTAGCCCTGGCCATCTTAGATGCAATGTGTAGACCAAATTTGCTACATACTCACAGAGATCCACCTGCTTCTGCTTCTGGAGCTCACCACCAGGCCCAGCCAGTTTGTATTTTCTTTATTGCTTCTATTTCCATTTTCATGTCTTGAACAGTTTTGTTCATTTCCTTCACTAGTTTGATTGCATTTTCCTGTATTCCTTTAAGGGATTTATTTATTTCTTCTTTAAAGGCATCTATCAGCTTCATAAGATTAGATTTAACATTATTTTCTTGTGCTTCAGCTCTGTTAGGATGCCCAGGGAATAGTGTAGTAGGATAGCTGGGCTCTAATAATGCCTTATTGCTTTGGCTCTTGATTGTGTTGTTATGCTGGCCTCAGGTTATCTGGGTTTTGTGGTTATTATAGGTTCAGGTGTTGAACCATTATCTTTGTTGAATTTTTTACCTTGGTTTCTGTTTTTGCTTGGTCTTCTGACATGAGTAGCCTGGTATTCTGGTGACTAGGAAGTCCTCAGATCTAATTGAATATCTCCCCTGGGGTTTTTGTGGCTTGCCCGGCCTCTGGGGTTTTAGGTGTAAGGTGCCTGGGAGGACCCTATTACCAGTATGGTCTGGGGTCCCTGGTGTCTCCCTGCATTCTGGGAAAGCAAGCAAGATTGTTGAGTGAGAAATGTATTACATGGGTTGCAATTTATTGCTGGTGTGTTTTCAGGGGATTTGGTAGATAGAGGGTTAGGCACAGTCTTAGGCAGAATATCATACTGGTGCCAGAAAGTCCTCTGGGAAAGCATGCAGAGTTGTGGAGCAGAAAATTTAAACACTGGGTATGGGGCACAGTTTACGATTTTGGGTGTGCTTTGCTCTCCTATGTGTTTTTCAGGATTTTTTTTTTCTCTTGGGCTGGTAAGAAGTCTCAATGTATAAAGGCATTTTCTACGAAGTCTTGTGGCCTATGTTCAGTACCTGGAGGAAAGAAAACAAAATCCCATTAATCACCTAACATCCACACATGGGCTGTACCATGCTCATCCATCCCCTACACACACACACACACACACACACTCACACACACACACACACACACACACACACACAGATACACACAATTCAGATTTTTAAAATTTTATTAACATCCTTTATTCTTTCTTGGTTTTGCATAGATTTTTCTGTAAGTTTGTTTCGCAAAGACAAGATCCCACTATATAATCCTGGCTGTACTGTAACTTCATATATAGAACAAGCTGGCCTCAAACTAAGCATAAGATATATGCTTAGCTCTGCAGGGAATAAAGGTCTGAGTTAGCACTTCTGGATATATAGGTCATTTTAGAAGTCATCTTTCAAACCTCTATGAATTCTTTACAGATTTTTAGAAAGCAAAATTTTCCTCAGTGTTTTCTTCTGTCTTCTGGCATATTTCTTATTCAGTCTATTTCAACTCTTTTCCTTTTGTAAAGACATTTCCTTCTCCATTATCATTCTCCTATCATATATGCCCTGTTGATTCTTTTATGCATTATTACTCATCTATTAATAGGAATCAATCTTTTAGTTAAGAACACACTGTGAAATAAGATGCTGGGATACTGAGTTTGGGCAGGCAGACATTTCGTTACGTTTGGTAATGACATTTTCTAAGTTTTATAGTATGGATATGTTTCCTTTCTGAGGAAACAGTTAGAGTCTTCGTAGTCACAAATCTTACATAGGATGGATCCATACTCATGTCTCTCTCACCAGCCAAGATGAAATTCCACACATGGTATATGCCTATAACCCCACCACTCAGGAGGCTGCAGTGGGAAGACCAAGACTTTAAAGGTGACCTGGTCTTCATAGCAAGTTTCAGGCAAGATGTGGCTACATGACATGACCGCATCTCAAAGAAATAAACAAACAAAACTTAAACAGAAAATTTTCCAGAACTTCTCAGAAAATAAAACA
Organism: Meriones unguiculatus; assembly: GCF_030254825.1. Lineage (NCBI taxonomy): Eukaryota > Metazoa > Chordata > Mammalia > Rodentia > Muridae > Meriones > Meriones unguiculatus. The sequence goes on from NC_083369.1 coordinate 123,331,975, forward strand.
GCAATTCCTTCCCAAGATAGCTCATCCTTTTCCGTGTTGTTATTTACTTTTATTATGAAAACTAGCTTAAATTGGTCTCCTAATGTTTCTTTCCTTTTTTTTTTCTTTTTTATTTTGGTATGGTTTATACATCAACTCCCCTTCACTTCTGTAGGTTAATTCTCAAGTTTATACTCACATCGTCATTTACAATGTATTTAGAAAACACAGCAAAGAATCTTCATGAATGATCCAATCATCCACTTGAAATCAAATTTTTTCTAATGTACTTTCCTATTTTGTAAACCTTTCGTTACCTTGAATTGTGTGTGGAGACATAGATGGAAGGTACACTGATAAGACATGAACACTTAACTGTGCACAACCTCTTGGGGAGAGATTATGGATTTTATTTTAATCAAAAAGTTGTCTTCCTCTTCTATATGAAGTAACTGACATCAAAACAGCCCTAATGCCTACTGTGAAAATGTGTCTGAAATCTCTATTTTGTGCTCTTTCATAAGAAATATCAAATACTCCTTAGGCAGACACCTGGGAAGCTGGGATGTTAACTGCCAAGGAACTGCATGACAAAAAGCTGAATGAAAAGGTCAGGAGAGGTTCCATGTGAATAAGCATTGTGAACCCCATTTCAAAAAAACACTGCGAATTTGCAAGGGGAAATTCAGAGCCTTGCAGGTGACATTTTTCCTGGCCCTTAGTTTGCAGAAAATCCCCTGCAAATTCACAGCGGAGGCTGGGGCAGGAATGATGAGCCTGTTTCTAAAAGCCTTTCTGACATCCTTCAAATTTTAAGTATTCAGACTGGGCTAAAAATATCAAGCTACTCACCAGCTCTTTCAGTTGTTTCCCAAATGGGCCACCTTTCAAAGAAATAATTGGAGACTGGCTGAGAAAACAGCAAGCAGTCAACAACTGCTATCAATGCATGAGTGAAATGAATGAATGAATGAGTGAGGGAGTGAATGAAAAGCCCCAAACTCTGGAGTCTAAATCTATACTGTAACTTTTTTTTTTAAATTGGAAATGCCAATTTGTGAGCTCAAAGTCTATATAATGCATATCTACCTGGTGAACTTATGGTTATGAAAATGTCATTTCCAAAAATGTTCTATTGATGTAGAAATTAAATCTGGTAATTTTTTTTTCTTGAGCTCTTTCTGATTCATTCAATTATTTTGGTTTAAACAATTATTATACATTTCACTAACTTTTGGCCACTGTTATAGTACTTCAAAGAAATAACCATTACATTTTACTTTCTCTCTTCTTTGAAAAGCCATGAACCCAGATGAACTTGAAGGGAACTTAGAGTAAGAAAGTAAATCTTTCTTTCCATGAAGATGCCTCTTGAAGGTCAAAATTCAGATCCTCAGACAGAAATGAGTTCTCTAAATTTCCTAGAATTAGCTCATTTTGATGGAGATATATAGTTTATGTGGATATTGAAAGAACAGTGATAACAAACTTGGGAACATTAAGTATAGTTCATTCTAAGAAGAGCCTTTAAGGGTTTTTATGGAATCCTAAGGACACTATCAAAATATCAAAATATTTTATTTTTAATAAAGTAATATTTAATATATGACCTGAACTACAGCTCAAGATGCTTTTCTCATTATCTCCTGAAATGGAAGCTTCATAGTTTTGGTTTTGAATTTATTTTGATACACAAACTATTTTGTAAAGTGTTTGTACAAATATCTTTATGCTGAGACTTTGATAAATTTTTTAAATTGATTACAATTTATTCACTTTGTATTCCCCCCTATAGCTCCCTCCCTCCTCCCCTCCCAATTCCACCCTCTCTCCCCCTTCTTCAACCATGCCCATCTCCCAGTCCAAGGATAGGGGAGGTCTTCCTCCCCTTCCTTCTGATCCTAGTCTATCAGGTTTCATGAGGACTGGCTGCATTGTCTTCCTCTGTGGCCTGGTAAGGCTGCTCTGCGATCAGGGGGAGGTGATCAAAAAGCAGGCCAATAAGTTCATGTCAGAGACAGTTCCTGTTCCCATTACTATGGGACCCATTTGGACACTAAACTGCCACGGGCTTCATCTGTGCAGGGGTTCTAGGTTATCTCCTTGAATGGTCCTTGGTTGGAGTATCAGTCTCAGAAAAAAAAATCCCTGTGCACAGCTTTTTTTGTTCTTTTGCTCTTCTTGTGGAGCTCCTGTCCTCTCAAGGTCTTACTATTTCTCACTTCTTTCATAAGATTCCCTGCAGTCTGCCCAAAGTTTGGCTATAAGTCTCAACATCTGCTTTGATACCCTGCAGGGTAGAGTCTTTCAGAGGTCCTCTGTGGCAGGCTCCTGTCCTGTTCCATGTTTTCCCCTTCTTCTGATGTCCAGCCCCTTTGCCTTTCTGAAAGGGGATTGAGCATCTTAGCCAGAGTTTGATTAGTTTCTTTAGTTATACAGATTTTAGTAGGTTTATCTTATATTGTATGTCTAATATCCACTTATGAGTGAGTATATACCCTGTGTGTCTTTCTGCTTCTGGGATACCTCACTCAGGATGACCTTTTCAGTTCCCACCATTTACCTGAAAATTTTATGATTTCCCTGTTTTTTTATTGCTGAGTAATATTCCATTGTGTAGATGTACCACAATTTCTGTATCCATTCCTCACTTGAGGGGCATCTGGGTTGTTTCCAGCTTCTGACTATTACAAATAAAGCTGCTACACAGTTGAGCTAATGTCCTTATTGTGTACTTGTGCCTCTTTTGGGTATAGGCCTAGGAGGGTATAGCTGTATAGATGGATCTTGAGGAAGCATTATTTCTAGTTGTATGAGGAGGTGCCAGATTGATTACCAGAGTGGTTGTACAAGTTTGAATTCCCACCAGCAGTGGAGGAGGGTTCCCCTTTCTCCACAACCTCTCCAGCATGTGTTGTCACTTGAGTTTTTGATCTTAGCCATTCTATGGGTATAAGGTGAAATCTCAGGGTCGTTTTGATTTGCATTTCCCTGATGAATAAGGACATTGAACATTTCTTTAAGTGTTTCACTTCCATTCATTATTCCTCTATTGAGAATTCTCTGCTTAGCTCTGTACCCCATTTTTTACTTGGATTACTTGATTTGTTGCTTTTTAACTTCTTTAGTTCTTTATATATTCTGGATATTAGCCCTCTGTCAGATTTAGGGTTGGCGAAAATCCTTTCCCAATCTTTAGGCAGTCGTTTTGTTTTGACAACAGTTTCCTTTGCTTTACAGAAGCTTTTCAGTTTCATGAGGTCCCATTTATTGATTGGTTTTCTTAGAGCCTGTGCTGTTGGTGTTCTGTTCAGGAAGTTGTCTCCTGTGCCAATGAGTTCAAGGCTCTTCCCTACTTTTTCTTCTAACAGGTTTAGTGTGTCTGGTTTTATGTTGAGATCCTTGATCCACTTGGACTTTAGTTTTGTGCAGGGTGATAAGTATGGATCTATTTGCTTTTTCTACATGTGGACATCCAGTTAGACCAGCACCATATTTTGAAGATGCTATCTTTTTTCCATAGTATGGTCTTGGCATCTTTGTCAAAGATCAGGTGTCCATAAATGTGTGGGTTTATTTCAGGCTCTTCTACTCGTTTCCATTGATCCACCAGTCTATTTCTGTGCCAGTACCATGCAGTTTTTAGTATTGTTACTCTATAGTACAGCCTGAGATCAGGGATGGACATACCTCCAGAAAATATTTCATTGTAGGGGATTATTTTAGCAATTCTGAGTTTCTTGCTATTCTATACCAAGTGGAGAATTTTTCTTTCAAGGTCTATATATTGAACCACCCCTGCACACCTGGGATAAAGCCTACTTGGCCTTGGTGGATAATATCTTTGATGTGTCCTTGTAATCGGTTTGCAAGTATTTGTTGAATATTTTTGCATCAATGTTCATAAGGGAGATTAGCCTGAAATTCTCTTTCTTTTTTGGGTCTTTGTGAGGTTTAACTACCAAGGTGACTGTGGCTTCATAGAATGAGTTTGGTAGTGTTCCTTCTGTTTCTGTTTTGTAGAATAGTTTGAAGAGAATTGGAGTTAGCTCTTCTGTGTAGGTCTGGTAGAACCCTGTGCTGAAACTGTCCAGCCATGGGCTTTTTTTTTTTTTTTTCTTTTTTTTGCATGGGAGACTTTTAAAGGCTGCTTTATTTCCTTGAGGGATATAGGACTGTTTAATTGATTTACCTGGTCTTGATCCAGCTTTGGCAAGTGGAATCGATCAAGAAACTTGTTCATTTCATTTATATTTTGAAATTTTGTGTCATATAGGCTTTTGAAGTAAGATCTAATTATTGTTTGGATTTCCTCTGTGAGACTTTGATAATTCAAATAATTATTTAAATAAAAATTTTACTGTCTTTGTTCCTATTCCAATAGATTAGTTCCAAACCAAAATAATTGAGGTAAACAGTAAATATAGATTTATTTCTTTCCCTCTATGTATTTATTTACTTTTAAAAATTAAAATATAATTATATCAATTTCATCCTTTTGTTTTCTACTTCCAATGCCTCCCATGCCTCCACCTTACTTCCTCTCAAATTCATGACATCTTTTTTTTTTTTTTATTAACAGATCTTGCCTCAGGTTTATTTGTAAAAATAGCACACTGGTCATATCTAAAGAGTGCATAGATGGGTGTGTCACACCAGTCTGTCTGTCTTCACATTAGCAGAACCCTTTCCTACAAGGCCTTCACAGGGGCCTGGGCACCTTTGGGAGCCTGAGCTGGAGCTAAAACTATGCCTTTAGCTGGAGCTGTGGCCTCTGCCTTGGTTTGAAACTTGGGTTTTGATTTGCAGAGCCTACGACCCTTAGCCATATAGCTTTGAATCTGCTTCCCAAGATTGGGGTGAGTGATGAAAGCCAGATGCCTGAGTTTGTGGCTGGGGCCCTTTGGCATCTTGGGTTTAACAGCTGCAGGCTCCACAAGGGCCTTGATGACCTCTGCTTGCACACTCATTGTCTTTGCGTTGTTTGCTTGCATCTTCTTCAGGCCTTTCTTGTTGTGCTTCTTGGCAAAGCGCATGTTCCTCAAGAATTTGGGGTCCACCCCCTCAAGAGAGTCATATCTTTGTGACCGGGGTTTCTGGATGCCGTTTCTGTGCCATTTATGGAACTGGTTGTGTGTGGTGTGGTTCTTGGACTTGGCCATGTTTGCACAGTAATCTGCAGCTCCTGCAGTGTCTGGGACCGGAAGAGAAAGCTCATGACATCTTTTATTGATATATATATATATATATTTGCTGCAGATTGATACCATTGCAGAAAAGCACAACTGGTCAAAATGCAGAAAATATATAACCCAGCCCCAAGTCATACATCTACCCTAGTACTTCAGAACAATATGCATATAGTTTGTGTGTGCATAAATATATAAATACAATCTGCTGAGTATATTTATTGTTGCTTGTTACATATGATTTCAGGGCTGACCACTTGGTATTAGATAAATTATGGTACTCATCTCTGGGAAAGATTAATTCTCCCACTTTCAAAAGGTATTAGTTATTTTTAGTACTTTGTCTAGGGGTGGGCCCTCATGAGATTTCCTCCTTTCATGATAGCATGCCTACTGATATTGTCATTGTGCAAGTCTTGTTTAGGGAGCCATATTTGTTGAAGCATTATAGGTGACATATCTTTTTCCCTTCTAGGATATACAGTTACACAGCCAGTTTTCTGTTCCTCTATGTCTTACAATCTTTCCAGCTGGTCGTTCCAGATGTTCTCCTAGACTTAGGTACAAGAATTGTGTTGTTGATGTATTATTTGTGGCTGGGAATCCCATGGTCATTTGTTCCCTTCATTTGGATCACTTGCACTTTTTTGTAATGGTCTCAATCCATTCCAGGGAGAAACTTTTTTGATGAGGAGAAAGAGTTATATTTTTCTGTGGGTACATGACTAAGTATTTAGAACACTGCAAAGAAGTATATGGTTTAGTAAAGGGGCGGTAATGGGGTCTCTTCTAAGATCCATGACCTCACAGTCACTAGGTTTCCAGCAACACTAATAATATCAGGAAGGTTTTCCTCCTGTAGAATGGGCCTTGAGTTCAGTTATTCTGCTGGTGATTACTGCCAATATATTAGAATCAGTGTTATATCCTTAGAAATATCTTGCTATGATAGTCATTATTGTGGCTGGTGGGTATTACGCAGAGTGGGATTGCTGACTGAGTGCTTCTCCTGATTGTTGATTTGCATAGCATCTTCTGGTACTTTGAAAGCTAGTACTTAGTGAAGAGGCTTTTAGGTCAAATCTAGCTAAAATACTTCAGATTCTGTGTCTGCAGTACATGGTGTCATTAGAACAGGCTCTTACTTCAACTTCTGGGTTGTATCAACAGGAAAGAACAATATCTTGTATTGTTTTGGGAATCTTTTGGAGTCCTATCACCAACAATTGGAAAGATGGTTTCTCCTGTCTTTTTGTTTGATATTCTATGTCTCTTGGGAAGGACAATTTTCATCTCAAGTGGCATAATAGCATTAAAACATGTATGCATATGTGTACAATTAAATGTATTGTATATAACCTTAGGCAGTAAAAATAATTTTATTCTTTATGACTTTTTCAAATATTCTCAAGACTATTTATCCTTCCTTCCTCTCTGTTAATTTGTATTATCAGTCTTCATTCCCCAATTAATGCCACTCTACATGTTTTTCTATTTCTTCCTTCATGTCCAGCAAATTTACCTTAAACCAAATACTAAAAAAGATACTTCAGACAGAAGATAGAACTAGGTATAGTCAAGAGGCATTAGAAGAAAAATCAGTGATGGCTGTAATTATTGAAACATGATAGCAAAACAACAAAACAACAACAAAATAAAACAAAAAAATAATATCAAAAAAACTGCAATCAAATATATCTTTCAATTATTTCTTAAATATCAATGGCACTAATGGATTAATAAAAGGATATAGACTGCCTGGATAAATTATGGAACAAATCCACTTTTCTGTTGTTTATAAGAAACTGCACTTTAAAGGTGAAAGGAGGGAAGAAAAAAAAGCATTCCAAATAAATAGGATTAGAAAGCAAGCATGTGTTGTGGTAGAATATCTGCCAAAATAGACTTCAAACTATAGCTAATTAGAAGATATTTTTCCAAAGAAACTTGACTCTAGTAAAGGGAATACTTAACGATGTACATATATCACTATCCTGAACATCTATGAGCTAAAATATGATGTACCTAATTTCATTAAAAAAATGGTGGAATGAAAGACAGAAATTAACATCAATCTATTAATAGTAGGTGATTTTAATACCTCACTTTTTGTAATAGACAGGAATTATGACAAAAATTGGAAAATATATGACATGTTACGTCAAATGAAATTAACAGAAATGGACAGAATATCCCTTCCAAACAGCAAAGAATGTGTATTCTACTTACAACCCCATAGAAACATAGATAGATCTATAATAGATCACACCCTGGGAAAAAAAAGCAAATTTTTAAAAATTTTAAATTAAAAATTTTTTTCACTTTATTCATTTTGTATCCCCCCATAAGCCCCTCTCTCCTTCCCTCCCAATCTCACCCTCCCTCCCCTTTCTGCATGCATGTCCCTCCCCAAGTCCACTGATATGGGAGGTTCTCCTCTCCTTCTTTCTGATTTTTTTTGGATTTTTTATTTTATTAATTACACTTTATTCATTTTGTATCCCCCATAAGCCCCTCCCCTCTCCCCTCCCGATCCCACCTTCCCTCCCCTTTCTGCATACATGCCACTCCCCAAGTTCACTGATAGGGGAGGTTCTCCTCTCCTTTCTGATCTTAGTCTATAAGTTCACATCAAAAGTGGCTGCATTGTCCTCTACTGTGGCCTGGTAAGGATGCTCCCCCCTCAAGGGGAGGTGATCAAAGAGCAGGCCAATCAGATTATGTCAGAGGCAGTCCCTCTTCCCATTACTATGCAACCCACTTGGACACTGAACTGCCATGGGCTACATCTGTGCAGAGGTTCTAGGTTATCTCCATGAATAGTCCTTGGTTGGAGTATGAGTCTCTGGGAAGTTCCCTGTGTTCAAATTTTCTTGTTTTGTTGCTCTCCTTGTGGAGACCCTGTCCTCTCCAGCTCTTACTATTTCCCAGTTCTTACCTAAAATTCCATTCACTCTGCCCAACAGTTGACCATCAGGCTCAGCATCTGCTTTGATAGTCTGCAGGGCAGAGGCTTTCAGAGGCCCTCTGTGGTAGGTTCCTAGGTTGTTTCCTGTTTTCTTCTTCTTCTGATGTCCATCCTCTTTGCGTTTTTTAAAATTTTTAAAATTCGGAAATATTTAAATATCTTCAGGTATACTACCTGACTATGATACAACAAATTTCAAAAATTTTAAGTACACAAATCTATGAAGGTTAAGCAATTCATAAGAATAATGACTGTGTCAGAAAAGAAAGAAAAACATTCATGAAACTACGTGGAGATGAAAGCAAAACAACAAAAGACCTCTGGGACACATTGAAAGCAATCCTATGAGGAAAAATTATAACTCTAAGTGCCTTCATTTAAGAATCAGAAAGAATACAAATAAGTTACTTCATGATACAACTTAAGACACAGAGAGAGAGAGTTAATATTTTGGGAGCTTGCTTCTAAGATAGAATAGGTGAGAAACTTACCTGGTGCCCAGTTGACCTGAGAGGTGGATTCAGGTAGATTTCCTGTAGCTTACAAAAATTCCTTTTAAGTTTTACAAAAGAGGTAAAACTTTAGACATTTTGGCATCACAATTCTTTTCTTTCTAATTTCTATACACTCTGCTCTTTAAAAATGTTTTTAAATGCTGTAAATTCTTTTGTTTTTTTCAGACCAAACCCAGAACCTTGCGTTTGCTAGGCAAGCGTCCTACCACTGAGTTAAATCCCCAGCCCTGTAAATTCTTGTCTAACAATTTATATAATTTGCTCATTGGGTTTGCATTTATAAGACTTCCTTAATCATAACTAACTGTTTATTCTATCTCCTTTTAGACTAATACAACAACAATTCTCATTTTAAATTGTCATGGATTTTAATAAAAATTCAAAGTTATGTTTTTACAACATGCTATATATATGATCCAACTCTGGTTCAAAATAATTTTTATATGATGCTAAATTTCAAGGTTATAAAGGTATATTCAAATTAAGCTAATTTAAAATTGTATATCTAATTGCCTATGTCTTTATCAATTTTTAAATTATTTAATAAATGCTATTTCTCCTGCCATGAGCTGCCTGTAATCCATATTCACCAGTAGGTTTTCTGGCTAATGAATTTGGTATAATAAATTTAAATGTAATTTTAAAATTGCTTTATACTCATCTATTATGTTGCTGGTTTTAAAACTTATAACTCATGGATTACTAAATAAAAGTTTTTGCCTAGATACCCTTAAACTATACGATATAATTCTCAGGATACTCTAAACTAAGATCTATTAATTTTAGAGGAATTTATTTATGTTAAAACTTGGTCATTGTGCTATATCTTCACTTTTAAGGTTAAAATATGCTTGGTCTTGTTTTCTAAAAATGGTAATATTATTAATGTATAGTGTTGCCTTAGACTTTTATAATCTATGGGCTTTTTATATATTAAATATACAGGAAACTGATATGCTCTCTCTCTTTACAGACTATATTCATGACTTAAGGTTTCAATTTAACAGGGATAAAACCTAAAGTCCTAATATTTACTGCTTAACAAATACAAGTTAATAGTCATCTAATACATGATCAAGTCCTTTAACATGTTCAAAATATATTTATAGTACTACAGATGCAAATATGGTCCCATTGTTATCTTAATTAAGAGCTGAGCATGGAACCTGAGTCACCATACAGGTGTTGGTGAAAATAATAAGAGTCTTCCCAATAGGCTTGTCAAGAGCAAAATCTGTGCTCCAGACCTTGGCTGCTGCTCTGAGGCTGTTGGCATTCCCGCACAGAAAACAAGAGGTCTGTAATGCCTCATCCCACTGTTTTATAGCCAAAAGTCAACCCTGCCAGGTTACTGTTTCAAATGTAGCCAAAGAGGAAACTGGCCCCATGGCTGCCTCAACAAGACACATCCTGCTTACTGGCAGACTGGCCTCTGGAAGTCAAAATGCTCTCATGCTGGGAAGCCTAGATGCTCACATGTAGAAGAAGGGGAATAGATCCATATTCATCACGTTTCATAGAAACTAACCCTGAATAGATACAAGACCTAAACCTGAAACCTGAAATATTGAAACTACTAGAAAAAAAATCATAGGAAGTACCATATATGATATAAGAGTAGGAAAAGACTTTCTAAATAGGATTCCTTTGTACAGAAATTAAAGCTAACTATTAAGAAGTAGGACTTCATAAAATTAAAATCTTTTGCTCCACTAAGAAAATAATTCATTGAATGATGAGAAAGCCCACTGAGTGAGAAGAAATCTTTACCAGCTATATATTTGACAGGAGATGAATATCCAGAACACATAAAGATCTCAAAAAATCAAAAATCGAAAATATTAAATAACCCATTCAAAAAGTTTGTTATGAATCTGAATAGACATCTCAAAAGGAGAAATAAAAAAGGTTTAAGAAAGATTTCAAAAAATCTTCATCATTCTTAGTCACAGAAATGCAAATAAAAACAATTTCAGATTTTATTTTGCTCCAGAAAGAATGGCTATAATCAATAAAACAACTGACACAAATGAATAATGGAGCCATTTGCTCACTTTTAGTGGGGCTGCAAACTGGTGCAGTCACTCTTGAAGTTAATACAGAGAATTATAAAAAAGCTCAAAAGAAATCTATCATATGACTCATTTGTACCATCTTTTGGCATATGCCCAAAGGACTTGGCATCCTACTTCACAGATAATTGCCCAGACATGTTCATTGGTGCTCTGTTTACAATAGCCAGAGAATGGAAACTACCTAAACATATTTCAACTGATGATAATAAAAATGTGGTATATATACACAATATAATACAACTCAGCATAAAATCTGAGATCATTAAATTTACAAGTAAATGAATGGAACTAGAAAAGATTTCACTGAGCAAGAAATCAGAAAAATAAAGACAAACACTATGTTCTCTTATCCATAATTCTTAGCTTCAAAACTTCAGATATAAGTACATAACCTGGAGAAAATACAGAAACAAGGAAGACAGAACACAGTGTATGAAGTTATTATTAATCTGTCTTCTAATTAAATGAAAGTAATATTATCTATTTCATAAATGTATTATAAAATAACATGCACACGTGTGGATGTCCATTTCCTCCAAACTCAAATAAATCACCATAGGTCCAACCTAAATTTTAATACTTGTTACGTGCTCTGCAAAAACCTGCTCTAATTAAAGTTCAGATCATGTGTTTAGCTGATACATATCCTTCTATTTTCAAGCGTCTTTTACATTTAATATTTACTCTTGTCTTTACATCATCCATGGTTGTTACCTGAGAGGCATACTACTGTTCACTATTTAACAAATAATAAGAAATTAATGGGCTTTCTATGAGCATAGCCAAGTTTATGGCAAAGCCAAAACTAGAACCATGATCCTCCCAAGGGTAACTATATCATTATTTTGTGAATCATTTTGATGAGGACATTTGCTGAAACTCACTTGAATCAAACTTATAAAAAAGTTTTGAAGCTAATTCCCATGGCTTAGCTCGTGTTTATTTAGGACATTTGTTTTTCATCATTTTTAAATCTACAAAGCTTCTTCACGTATGTCTTGATGGAACATTTTATATTTCCCCCATGGATTACAGTTAGTATGTCATTATGGAGCTAGGATTTTCAGGTGAAGTCACCTGCTAAGCCTGCCAACTTCTTAACAATGCCCAGTGTGATATCTTTGAGGGTTTGCAAGTAGTTTTAATTGCTCAACTTTGAGCAGTGCACTGTGGCTAATCATGCCCCTAGATCCTGGAAGAATCACTGAAATACAGAGCTATTAGAAGTATTCTGATCATCTGAAACCAACTTAAAGCAACACTGAGGGAAAGAGCATTTTTCCTACTGAAGATGAGATTATCATTTTTCAAGACTGAGATAGGTTTCTTTAGATATTTATTTAAAGGCTATTGTATGATGGATGGTAATTTAGTCCTTTTTAGTACTCTCATCACTTCTATCAAAATGTCAAGCTGTGAATTTTTAATCCACAGTGAGGCTATACATCACAATAGAAGGGAAAGGAAGATATCAGAATTATCACTTGCTAGTTTAGGATTACTAATTTGTGTATAGCTGTTGATAAATATCTAATGCCATTGACCCTTGTAGATCACTAAGCATGATCTCTTTTCCTCATAGGCTTTGCACTAATCACAAATTCCTTCCAAATTTGTGAACAGATTTTTTTTCTTTTGTGTGAAATGAATTTTTAACAACTTCATTCTGAATTGCTGCCTCTTCTTGTCACAATTCCAGCTACTCAGTGACATAGGAACATTTAGTTCAGATTGGAGTGCAGCTTCATCTAATCTACAGAATGCCTTGCTTTCCTTTACCCATTCTTCATGTAAGAGAAAGAAGGTATTATCCACTATTCAAAGGAAATATCTGAACAGGAACAGTTTCTCTAGATTAAAACAGAATGGCAAAAATGAAATGACTTTCAAAGATGGTTGGTATATATATATATATATATATATATATATATATATATATACTTCCTACTGAAGATGAGATTATCATTTTTCAAGACTGAGATAGGTTTCTTTAGATATTTATTTAAAGGCTATATATATACACATATATTATATATATAATGGACTCAGAAAGTTGAAGTTTCTTGCCCAAAGTCAGGCAGCTTGTGGTAAATTCTTTTTCACCATCTTGGACAACAACATACTAACGATGAATTCAGTAGCCATGTCAACTGAAGCTGAATTATTTACCAAGGAAGTGGTGTAATATCCTAAATAGCACTGTGATCTGATTGGGCAACAAGACAAACCTTAGCTAAAACCACATATCTTAATCATATTTAAAATTTGTTTCTATATTATTATTATTTATCACAATTTATTCACTTTGTATCCCAGCTGCAGCCCCTTCCATCATTCCTTACTAGTCCCACCCTCCTTTCTTTTTTTCCCTACCCTACATCCCTCCCTAGTCCAGTGATAAGGAGGTCCTCCTCTCCTACTACCTGACCCTAGCCATATCAAGTCTCATCAAGACTGTCTGGATCCTCTTTCTCTTTGTTCTAGTACAGTATAAACATACTAAAACATATAGTCCTAAAGAAGCTGAACTACAAGGGGAACCCTAGAGAAAAGGCTTAATCCTCATTTAGAAGGGCAAACAGGATAGACATCAAAAGTAGGATACAGTGAACAGGACAGGAGCTTACCACAGAGGACCTCTGAAAGACTACTCAGCAGGGTATTAAAGCAGATGTTGAGACTCATTGCCAAACTTTGGGCAGAGTGCAGGAAAATTTAAGAAAGAAGGGGGAGATTTTTTTTTTTACAACACTGAGTTACTTAAGGATTTGTTCAAAGTTTGTTGAGTACAAGATTTGAGAACTTTTTTTCCTCAGAGCAAGTATGAGTCAAAATGCCATGCTTATAATTCTCAAAAGGTATTGGTATGGAAGCAAGAAGCTCTGAGTCTTTTAGTCATTTCTGTTTCTAATTAATTGTTTGACCTTTGACAAGCTGCTTGATTACTTTGGATCTCAGATTATTCATCTATAAAATACCGGGTTATGTGAATGCATTTGAAAGAGTAAAATTACTTATCATGCTTATTTTTCTTGAGGCTTGCTACAAGCCAAAACTTTGAAGCATTACACATACATACAAACACACACAAATATATATGTATACACATATGTAACATAAAAACATGTACTGATTTCATAAATTATAGCAGATGTTTTGATGTAAATGTACATGTGCACCAAGCTTGTAAGAGTTTTAATCATAATTACAATCACAACTATCCCACTATACTGCTTATACTTCTACTACCATTGCATGTTGTAAAATAGAAAAAAAAAACAACCATTTGCTTTCAGGTTAGTTGTTTTATTGGTTAAAAAGTCAGATGACTTAGACATACCCAAGAGATAGTGAACCAAGCTGAACTTTGAATGTAGATTGTAATATTTAACTTATCGGTTCAAGAGTAGTAGAAGCAAGCGTGAAAGGATTTGTTAAAAAAAAAAAAAGAAAGAAAGAAAAAAGAAAAGAAAACAGAAATGGAGAGATCATAATGAACAGACATGGAGTCATGTAGGTGTGGGAACGAGTAACAAGTCCCGTCAATGTGTATTTTGTCTATGTAGTAATAATCACAAGTGCATATTTTTGTTCTTGATCAGTTTTTTAGTACCAGTATATCCCAACAATCAGTCAGCTTCACGGACATAAAAACGATGTCTGGATTTTCTGTGTTAATGTATCCTCAGCATCAAGCACATTGATGAACAAATCTATTCGTGCTTTCACGTGGATGAGTGAATGCTAAAAGATGGATGAGGAATTGTTATAGTTGTTCTTTTTGTCCTTGCATGTCAGATGAGGAAAAATATACTTGACAGACCATGGAGGCTGTTGCAGCAGGCTAAAATCATGGAAGTGTGACTAGTAAAGCAAATATAAGGGCTATTTCAACATGAGGATCAATAACACATGTCCTCTCTGTGGTATACTCTTCATCCCAGCTGTCCCCTGACAGACATTTGTTTACCAGCTACAGGTTCTGTCACAACATCAATTTCATACAGAGCTATGTGAAGAAACTCTGGGCCAAAATAAAAAGAATTACTTTTCAGCTCTCTGAGAAGGCTAGCAGCAGTGTTTGAAAGGTGTATTTTTATTTGCCTTCCCTACTCAAAATACCACTTTAGGCTTGTTTTTCTTCTTTCCACTTTTTCATACAGCTCTGATTTGGCAAAACCTAATTGCCTATTTGGGATGTGGGCCCCAAAGCTCTTAGAAGGTAATTATTTCTTTCCAGTGAAGATCAGAATTTCTGAACTCAACTCGTGAGATAAATGGACTGGTAGCAGTTTGGAGCTTCACCTTATTTAAGTTGTTTTGAAGCTCATTAGCTTATTCACTGTGTTTGGAATTGAATCTGGAAAAGAATTTATCCCTAAGTATCAAGTATAAGGCAAAGATATAAAATTTATAGATTTATATCAGAAGAAAACATGCTTTCAGAGACAGAGGCTTTGGGGCAGCTGTAAACATAGATCAATGGGATTAAGACTGGATAGTGAGAAGAGGAGTTGTGGCCCAGTTTACAGAAGCCGAAGTATTTAATGAGAGGAAGCTTCTGAGTAGTTTTGATTTCTGGGTAAATGAAGGACAAACAAGACTTCATTTTGGTTTCCATTTCAGTGGCATGCTTTTAAAATGTGTTGTCTGTTTACCAGCCTTTCCGGTAGATAGAGACAGGTATTATAATTTTGAGGACCTAGGGATATAAAGGACCTTGAAGGTGTCAGATTATGTATTTTTATTCTTCAGCAATAAGAAAAAGTGGCACTAAATGGTAAAAAACCCAGCAGTCCCTAAGCTAGAAAGTCTTAGGCAGTTGTTCTTCAAGGGAGAACAGTTACCCAATTCCTATTAGTCCTTGATAGTTTAGTACCTGGGCTGGAGAGAAGGCTCAACCAGTAAAGGCTCAGCCCACAACCAAAAATATAAGAGAGCTCAGTACCTCTCCTGAAAGTCATCTGTTCTTCAAGTCATTTCTTGTAAAACTTGTGATTATTTTTCTTTCTTTTTAAAAAGTTGCTAACGATTTTTCTCTCTTACAATGCAACCCCACCACAGTTCCCTGTCTTTACTCCTCCCAGCATTCCCCTCACCAGAGTTTGCCTCTCCCCAAGATCCACTCTCTTCCATTTCCTCTTCAGAAAAGTGCAGACCTCCAAGAGACTAGCCAAACAGAACAAAACAAGATACAAAAAGACAAAGCAAAAGTCCTTCTATGCAGGCTGCACAAGACAACAGGAAGAAAGGAGTCTCAAGAACAGGCAAGAGTCAGCGACACACCTGCTTCCACTGTTTAGAGTCCCATAACAACACCAAGCTAACAGCTGTAGCGTATATGCAGAGGAGCTGGTACAGACCCACTCAGGCCCTGTGCTTACCATTTAGTTTCTATGGGTTCATGTGAGCCCTGCTTAGTTGATTTGATGGGCCATGTTCTCTTGGTGTCCTCCATCCCTCATTTACTCCCCTTCTTCTGCAGGTTCCCTGATCTCTAATAGTAGGAACCCAATTGGAGACCTCCAATTTAGAGGATCCTTCTCTATGTGGGTTTCTGTATCTGCTCCAATCTGCTGTCAGGGGAAGCCTCTCTGATGAAGACTGAACAAGGCATCAATCTATGAGTATAGCAGAATATCATTAGAAGTCATTTCATTGATTTTTTGACAGTGCTTTTGGTTTTAACTTAGGTATCTGGGCTATCTAGTCAACAGTTCCCGGCCATACAAGGAGTGTAGGGCATGGGCTCCTTCTTGTGGGGTGGGTTTTAAGATAAATCAAACATTAATGGGCTGCTTTAGCAAGTTCTGAGTCACCATTGCCCCAGCATATCTTGACAGCAGGATAGATTAATAGATCAAAGAATTGAAACTAGGTTTTTGGGGTACTGAGCTAAAAAGTTTAAAACATATCAGGCCAGTTGATCTTGCTGCTTCTAGGCAGATCCAGCCAACTGCAGGGAAGAGCTGACCTTGCTGCTCATTAGAGATATCATTGCCAGGAAACTAGCCCGCATGGCCCCCAACTCATTCCAACTCGTACCTTTGCTCTTGAAAATACCACAGACTACCCAAGGCCAGGTTAGGCCAGGACTGAAGCCACAGGCTGGGTGTTTCTCCTCACCCCCTGGCAAAAGAGAACAAAGAAACCTGGAACTGTTCATCGTCCTAGCACTTTCCCAGAGCAAACAGTTTTGAAATGTAGCATCCCCTTTTTTTCTGTATTAACCATTAGAAGCTTGTCAGACTACATTCCCCTGCTTTGGGTGCTGTGGGAGGGACAATCTGGAGCTCAGGGCTCTCTGCTGGATACCAAAGCCGTGGTGTCTATGGGAGTCAAACTCGAGGTGTGAATAAAGATCCTCATGTTTTGCAAGGGAATCGACTCCCTAGTGGTCTTTTGGTGATCTCGCTAATTGGGCACAGCATCTTGGGGACTCATCCGGGATCCCCCAGACCCTCCCCTTTCTCTGAATTCATCAGAATTATGGGTAAGCTCTTTTGCCGTGGCCAAGTTCTGTGTCTTGTGCTATCCTGTGTTTATGTTCTGTTATTCTGGGTCCAAGATATCAAGGATTTTGTGATGATGGCCAAGGAGAGGTCATGTCGGTAGAACTCTGGCTGATGAGCTGGAAGGCCACAGCCACATTGATTCTGGCAGACATCCCAGGTCCCGGAGGGGACAGAGAGCAACAAGGATGTTTAACAGGTGAGAACTGAGGGCCTCACAGAGATGCTGGGTCCCAGGCCTTTTAAACAGGTGAGGATGGAGAGCCTCATGAGTGGAACACCAGGTCCCATTTTCCCTAGAAGAAAATGGGTCGCTCCCACAGAGACAGGGAGTGCTGCCAAAGTACTGGTTTGGCGTTCTTACCGCCTTGACTGGCAGAATCTGTTCTTTGGCTTTGTGTTTGTCTGTCTGGCTATCTACGGTGACTGTTCTCATTTATCTGGAAGAAACTTGGACAACATATAACATGGGGCACACGGTTTCTAACTCCCTAGACATAACTCTTGCCCATTTTTGGGAGGCTCTGTTCTTGCAGAGCTCTGCCACTGCTCTGGTCTCTGGTCTGGAATAGGTCTTTCCAGAGTCAGAGTTGGGTTGCCTGGGAATGCAGCTTGCCCCATGCAGAGGCTTCTGTTCAGGTAAGCAGCTCCTAAAGGGGAAACAGCAGCTTCTCTGGTAAGAAAGCTACCATCTTCTATCGTCATATCAATTGGATTCAACAGGTAGCAAGATGTTCCTCCCTTGAAATTACAGCTAAAAGAAGTAAAAAAAAAAAAAAAAAAAAGTTTTGTCTGTCTGTTTTGAATATATAAGTTTACTAAGTTTTGTATGTCTTGGTTATAGATTATTGTTTATTGGGCATATTAAAAATCTTTAACATCTGTAACAAAAAGTTAACTTAAACTTGTAACATAGGGTTGTAGCCATTTTGAACAACAAATGGCTTGAGCCCACTAAAAAGTTTCCAAAGTTGAAATAAATTAGGAAAAGATTTTACGTAATTTTTGTCCTGTCTAAAAACCAGGTTTATAAAAATTAAGGTTTGAAACTGTTTATATGAGGCATTGGAGCTGCACCTCCATGTGTTTGTATACAAGTGCTTTTCTTTTTTTCTTTTTTTTTTTTCAATGCAGTTTATTCAGGAACCTTGAACAATCCTCGGACCCTGGGGAAAGCCAGCCCACAGCTTAAATAGCCTCTGGGTAGCCAACCCAGGCGTGCCACGTGGGCAATGCAGATAGGTCCACATACATGGAAGCAAGCCAGATCCTCACCCTTAGCCAAATGTGGAATTGTTTGTGACAGAGAGCACTCACCATCGGGAAGGTGGAAGGCGGAAACCAGCTCCATCTTTAAGGCATAGCATTCAGTAGCTCTCTACAGTTCCCCATTTTTGTTTTAGACGCATCAGGCAAGAGTAGAGGTCTGATCTCTGATATTAGAAATAAATTGGGACTTTGTACCAATGTTCATTTAGGTGTCATCCACCCAAAGAGCATCAGACCCGTCTGATACCTTTTTCTCAGAGGCGGGACCTGGGGCATCAACCCGCATGCAATCAGACATGCTCTTCTCTGGGTCCAAAGCAGCTGATCCTGAGTGCAGTGCTTAGCCTCGCATCCTGAGCATAACATTTTAGCTTTTTATGGTATCCAACCATGCTTGGGGAGAATGTCCTGCTTCAATGGCTGTAAAGGCCTGAATGATCATGACTGCATCACACTGTTGTGAGACTCTAATCTTGCATATATACCACAGGCAAACCAAGGAGACCAACACCAGAAGGCCTGCTAACGCTCCCATGCCCGCCCATTCCTTCAGATGATTCATGGCTGCAACAATCCATGATGTTAATCCTGTGGCTAGTCCTGCGTCCACTCTGGTAGAATTTACTGTGACAATGGCCACTCTCAGCTGCTCCATCGTAGTATCGAATTCTCCAGTCCAATTGCTTTCCTTGCTGGAAGCCAAAGTTTATAACATCAAAATAATACACTTGGTATTGATTTTAGAGACATTGAAATGTTTACCCTGATAAAATTTGTTTTTTGAGTTCTAAAAACTATGGTTATGCTCTATGACTTTACTCTTAAAAAGATACTTTATTTTAATATTGCAAAAACATATTTTGGAGAATGTTTAAGTATTTAAGGCTATGAAACATTTTAAAGTTTACCAGGTATTTTAAAATAATTGCCTTGGGCAGTCTAACAAAACTTGGAACAGTTTCTCAATCCTTTAGGGGAGGTCAAAAGACCTTGGTATTTATTTTATTAATTTTACCAAAGGAAACCAATCCATACTGTTTGAGCCAATTTAAAAACAAAACCTGCATTTTTTACTGTGTATCATGGCAGGATGATAAAGACCAATAGAATAACTTAGTAAAAAATGATGAAAAGGATTTTTGATGGAAGTTTTTATGTTGTCTGAGAAACAAAAGAGGAGGCAAGAGACTGGGATAATAAAGGGAGAGAAAAAAAAAAGAAAAAATAGCTTGTCTAAAATAAAAAAAATGTCTTGTTAAATCAGAGATACAGAGTGAGGAAAAGCCTGTCCTGAAGGTATGTACAATGTTATGGAAGGTCAGAGTGCATATAAAAAGCCAGAGGGCATATGAACTGTATGTGCTTTGGTTTCTCATACCTGCAAATATGATTTGAAAAATAACTGTAAAATATTTTCATATTTGGACGATATTAAATTAATCCTGGTTAGTTTTCTTCATTTAAAAGGCTGGTGATTCTTTAATGCAAAGGGTTTGCTTATGCTCTTTAAAGGGGCAAAAAGGACTGCAGCACCATGTGAGCCCAGGATTATACCAATGATCAGTTCAAGTCATTGTTACCCATTATATGAGATACATGCCTGTCTGCCATTTCCTAAATAAATGAATTAATGCTGTTCCTTTCTGGCCTATAGGTTTGGTATGGTCAGAATAGTCCAAGTACAGTTTTCAAATTGTTCTATACTCTTCTGTTATGTAGTTCTAAAAC
This sequence comes from Meriones unguiculatus, assembly GCF_030254825.1. NCBI lineage: Eukaryota > Metazoa > Chordata > Mammalia > Rodentia > Muridae > Meriones > Meriones unguiculatus. The sequence continues at coordinate 123,352,210 of NC_083369.1, forward strand.
TTGCTTGATTACAATGTTACAACTTGGTTACCGGAAACTGTTAATGTTCCATAGTGCTACACCGTGGGACTACTACTAGTGGCACCTAATGGCTATTTTTTTAAATTGCCTGCTACAGCCTGTAACAACACATGGCTGGCCACTATGGTGGCCAGAAATAAAGAGGATGGAACCATGGTTTTGCTGCCATCTTTGTTGAGGTCTGCCAGCCATGTTCAGTTTTCTGTTTAATGCTAAGTAAAACTTTTGTCCTTTAAACTTTTGTTGTTCAGTCTTAATAATATAAGATGGTAAAATCAGCAAGATTTGCCAGCCCCTCTATTAAAAGGTTTGCTTTGATTTTAGTTCAGAAAACATATTTGAAGTTATGCTAATGACTGCAGCTGGTTGCAAGATTGAGCTTTACCTAGTGTCTTGTTTATGTTTTCATGGCTAAGCTTAGTATGGGTACCTAAAAAGTTTCAAGTATAGATCCACTTGAAATAGATATGGCTCTAAAACCCTTATCTAAGGAATATTTCAGAATTAATGATTATAAAATTCTGTTTTACAGGATGCAGTTTAGAGCAGGTAACTAAAGACAGACAAAGACTAACTCAGAGATGCTGGCCCTCCAGCTTCTCGGAGATATGTGGAATACGGTATTTTAACATGTGTAACTTAATATGAGAGCGAGTCCCCAAATCCTGGCAGTAGCTCCCCAAGGTCTCCAAGAGGAACTGGGCATAACGATAGACAATGTGACTCTTGATTATGGTATTCTGCTCTAACTGGCCCACTGCTAGTGCCCAGCCTAAACCGGGGACAAAGCTGTGGACACCTGGAGAGTCATTGTTTCACGAGGGGAGGCTAACCTCTCATGTTCTTCTTTTTCACAGAAACAGTCTCTTATCTTCTGTGCCTGATGGCTGGACTGCCTCTGCTCACGATGCCATGTGAACACAGGAGCCAGGGAAAATCTGTCTGCCAAGTGTCATTTTAATTGGTACGTTGATTGTTGCATTTATTTAACTTATACTTTATCTTTCTCAAGTCTCTGATCACATTGATGGCTGAGCTAAGGTAATGGTAGCTTTGCAGCTAAAAAGCAGACAATTAGATCCACTGTCAATTCATTAGCTAGATAGAACTACTAGGTACTAGATCTCTTATTTAGAAATGCAAACAGGTTTGCCTTACTCACAGGTTTTATGTTAATTGCCTGTGTCTTATGATGAATAATTGGATAGAAAGATATAAAATTTATATAAGGTCTTCGAATATGAAAATTTAAGTTATGATGATCTAAAAAAATTGTTTGAGGGTCTAGAAAAATGTTTTCAGGTTGATAAATAAAAGTTATGAATGAAAGCCTCTCTAAGAAAGTTGGTAAAAGATTGAAACGTCTGAATACATATTTTTAAAATTATTTTTATTTTTATTACTTACAGATTACTCACTTTGTGCCCCCCGGTACCTTGCTCTCTCATCCCTTCCTAATCCTACCCTCCCTCTTCCCCACACATGTCCCTCTTCCAGTCCACTGAAAAGGGAGGCCCTCCTCCCCTTCCCTCTGACCCTAGTCTATCAGGTCTCATCAGGAGTGGCTGCATTATCTTCTTCTGTGTCCTGGTAAGGCTGCTCCCCCTTGGGGAGTGGTGATCAAAGAGCAGGGCAATCAGTTCTTGTCAGAGACAGTCCCTGTTTTCATTACTATGGAGGCCACTTGGACACTGAACTGACATAGGCTACCTCTGTGCAGGAGTTCCAGGCCATCTCCATGAGTGGTCCTTGGCAGGAGTATCAGTTTCAGAAAAGACCCCTGTGCCCAGACTTTTAGGATCTGTCACTATCCTTGTGGAGCTCTTGTCCTCTCAAAGTCTTACTATCTCCCACTTCTTTTATAAGATTTCCTGTACTCTGCCCAAAGTTTGGCTATAAGTCTCTACATCTGCCTCGATACTCTGTAGAGTATAGCTTTTCAGAGGCCCTCTGTGGTAGGCTCCTGTGCTGTTCTCTGTTTTCTCCACATCAGATGTCCATCCTCTTTGCCTTTCTGAATGGGGATTGAGCATCTTAGCCAGAATCCTCCTTCCTGATTAGCTTTCTTAATTATACAGATTTTAGTAGGTTTATCCTATATTATATGTCTAGTATCCACTTATGAGTGATTATATACCCTGTGTGTCTTTCTGCTTCTGGGATACCTAACTCAGGATGATCCTTTCCAGGTTCCACAATTTACCTGCAAATTTCATGATTTCCTTGTTTTTTTTTTTTTTTTTTAATCGTTAAGTAATATTCCCTTGTGTAAATGTACCGCAATTTCTGTATCCATTCCTCAACTGGGAGGCATCTGGGCCGTTTTCAGCTTCTGCCTATTCCAAATAAACCTGCTACAAACATGGTTGAGCAGATGTCCTTTTTGTATACTTGAGCATCTTTTGGATATATGCCTACCAGTTGTATAGTTGGATCTTGAGGAAGCATTATTCCTAATTGTTTGAAAAAGTGCCAGATTGATTTCCAAAGTGGTTGTATAAATTTACATTCCCAACAGCAGTGGAGGAGGGTTCCCCTTTCTCCACACACTCTCCAGCATGTGTTTTCACTTGAGTTATTCATCTTCACCATTCTGATGGATGTAAGGTGAAATCTCAGGGTCGTTTGGATTTGCATTTCCCTGATGAATAAGGACGTTGAACATTTCTTTAAGTGTTTCTCTGCTGTTCGATATTCCTCTATTGAGACTTCTGTGTTTAGCTTTGTACCATTTTTGAATTGGATTACTTGATTTGTTGCTGTTTAACTTCTTGAGTTCTTTATATAGTTCTTTATATAAACTGGAAATCAGCCTCTGCCAGATATAGGGTTGGTGAAGATTCTTTCCCAATCTGTAGGCAGTCATTTTGTTTTGATGACAGTGTCCTTTGCTTTACAGAAGCTTTTTGGTTTAATGAGGTATCGTTTATTAATTGTTTCTGTTAGAGGCTGTGCTGTTGGTGTTCTGTTCAGGAAGTTGTCTCCTGTGACAATGAGTTCAAGGATCTTTCCCACTTTTTCTTCTAACTGATTTAATGTGTCTGGTTTTATGTTGAGATCTTTGATCCACTTGGACTTTAGTTTTGTGCAGGGTGATAAGTATAGATCCAATTACATTTTTCTACATGTAGACATCCAGTTTGGTAAACACCACCCTTCAAAATAGCCACAAAAGACATAAAATACCTTGGTGTGACCCTAGCCAAGCAAGTTAAAGACTTGTATGAAAAAAAAATTCAAGTCTCTGAAGAAAGAAATTGAAGAAGATATCAGAAGATGGAAAGATCTCCCATTCTCGTAGCTTGGCTGGATTAACATAGTAAAAATGGCCATCTTACCAAAAGCAATCTACAGATTCAATGTAATTCTCATCAAATTACCAACACAATTCTTTACAGACCTTGAAAGAAATGTTCTCAACTTCATATGGAATAACAAGAAACCCAGAATTGCTAAAACAGTCCTCTATAATAAAATATCTTCTGGATGTATCTCCATCCCTGATTTCAAGCTGTATTATAGAGCAACAGTAATTAAAACCGCATGGTACTGGCATCGAAACAGAATAGTTGATCAATGGAATGGAATACAAGACTCAGAAAGAAATGCACACGCTTATGGACACCTGATTTTTGACAATAATGCCAAAACCATACAATGAAAAAAGTTAGCATCTTCAACAAATGGTGCTCGTCTAAATACATATTTTAAGGTTGGTAAATGCAAATTGTAAAATGTTTATGGGTCTGATAAGATGTTTTAAGGTATATGAATGCAAGTTATAATGATATAAAATAATTTAAAACATATTAAAATGAGAGATATTTTAGATTTCCTCCTATGTTATTGTTGTGCTTATGTTGTTATATGATTTCAGAAGTTCAGAGTTATGACATTGATCAAGAGAGTTTTAATAAGCTGATAGAACACTGACTGCTTGTTATCCAGTCACAAGCTCAAGATTTTAATATCCCTTTGGTTTTCTGCAGAAGATAGACTTGAGTGTGCCTTTAAATGCACTAAAAACATCTCTGTCTAATATGTATATCTCTGACACAAAAGCCATAGCTTTTACTAAGTTTTAATGACATAAGTATACTTCTCTTATCTGCTTTTCCTAAAGTATGGATTGCAATACAATGATGACACTAGTATACTTCCTTTTGTAAACTTAAAATTCATATGAGTTTCAGGAAATTAAAAAGTCAAAAGACCTGGATCTGGCATAGCTCAAATGGACCCCAGATTAGTTTTTCCTTTGGTCTTGGGATTCCTCACTTTCCTCATTCACTAGACCAATTTTAACTTCTGTCTCTAGTCTGAATTTGTGTCAGCAGATTTTCACCTGGCTGACAGAATCCATTTTGCATCAGCTATGGATGCAAGTTGGAATCTGAACTTCCTGAAAGTTGAAGTAAAGCAGTCCAGCCAATGTGATGGCTCCTACTGGATTGCCAATTAAATGGTGCCCTGTTGCCTAGCTTTTGATTAGCCTTTCAGCCTTCCTGGGTCCCCAATATCTCTGCCCCAATGCCAGCCTGAAGAAGTTACAGAAGAAGAGAAATTCATCGGCCTTTATCCTTACTAACTGGCTGAAATGCTAAGTCAAAAGGGACTTCCTGTCATTAGTTATTTTTTTGGGGACCTGTGTAGCTGAACCATGAACTGGTATTGCAGACTGGCTGTACAAAGCCAGAATTAAAACAGCTTACGGGCAGATATTGATAAAGGTATTCCATGCCTTGAGAACTTAATCACCCATTTAGAAAAGAATATTGATTACCTGGCAAAAATAGTATTATAAAAAGAAGGGGCTTGGATCTGTTGTTTTTATAGCAGGGCAGGGTATGTGCAGTCCTCAAAAAAGAATGTTGTTTTTCACTGACCACTCCAGATTAATCAGAGAGTCTAAGTTTCAGGAACCCCTATGATAGGGCCTGTTAGAGTGGGGAATGAGATACTAAAGAATTAAAAACTAGATTTTTGGGGTACTGAGCTAAAAAGTTTAAAACATGTCAGGCCAGTTGATCTTGCTGCTTCTAGGCAGATCCAGCCAACTGCAGGGAAGAACTGACCTTGCTACTCATTAGAGATATCATTGCCAGGAAACTAGCCCGCATGGCCCCCAACTCATTCCAACTCGTACCTTTGCTCTTGAAAATACCACAGACTACCCAAGGCCAGGCCAGGCCAGGACTGAAGCCACAGGCTGGGTGTTTCTCCTCACCCCCTGGCAAAAGAGAACAAAGAAACCTGGAGCTGTTCATGGTCTTAGCACTTTCTCATAGCAAACTGTTTTGAAATGTAGCATCCCCTTTTTCTGTGTTAACCAGTAGAAGCTTGCCAGACTACATTCCTCCACTTTGGGTGCTCTGGGAGGGACTAGGACCTATAAATCACCCACAATCTGGAGCTCAAGGCTCTCTGCTGGATACCAAAGCCTTGGTGTCTATGGGAGTCTAGCTCCAGCTGCAAATAAAGATATTCATGTGTTTTGCAAGGGAATCACCTCCCTGTTGGTCTTTTTTGGATCTCATGAATTGTGCACAAGATTGTAGGTGGAGGGTTTTGTGGCTGGGTTAGTGGACTGTTTTCATAGCCTGCAGGGAAGGTAATCACACTAAAAGGATTAAATGTCGGGGAGAAGGCTCCAAACCTTTCTGTCCCAAATCCACTGCTCCTCTGTTTCTCATCAGAAAAGAGCAGGCTTCCTGGCAATTTGAACCAAACACAGCTTAACAAGGTTGCTTCCAAAATTCATGATGCCATTTTTAACCACTGAATAATACACCATTATGTGAATATAGCACAATTTCTTTATCCATTCTTCAGTTGATGGACATCTAGGTTATTGCCAGTTTGGGCTATTATGAGTCACAATGAACATAGTTGAGCAAGTGTCTTTGTAGGATCTAGTATCCTTTGGTATATTCCTAAGCATAGTATAGCTGAGTATTGAGGTAGATCAATTCCTAATTTTCTGAGTAACCATCACATAGATTTCCATAGTGGTTGTACAACTTTAAATCTCACAGTAATGGAGAAGAGTTTCCTTTCCTCCACAGCTTTGTAAGCATGAGGTCTCACTTATGATTTTGATCTCAGCCATTCTGGCTGGTGTAAGATGGAATCTGAATATAGTTTTGAATTGCATTTCCCTGGTGGCTAAGGATATTGAATTTTTCTTTGTGTATTTCTTAGCCATTTGAGATATGTACCCCATTTTTAATTAGATTATTTTTTAATGTCTAGGTTTTTGAGTTCTTCCTTTGTTGGTTATAGGATTGGTGAAGATTTTTTTCCCATTTTGTAGGCTACCATTTTGTTCTATTGACAGTATTCTTTGCCTTGTAGAACCATTTCAGTTTCATGAGTTCTCATGCATTAATAGTCTGTCTTAGTGCCTGCACTATTGTTGTTCTGTTCAAAAACTTGTCTCTTCTGCCAAAATGTTTAATGTTGGTTACCCACTTTCATAAGCTAAAATGATCTGTAGTTTTCATTTCTTGAGTCTTTGTGGTTGACTGTAATTCTCCTTATTTGTTGATTTTATAGTTTGGGTATCAGGGTAACTGTGGCCTCATAAAATGACTTGAGAAATGTTGCTTCTGTTTCTATTTTGTGGAATAATTTGAGGAGTATTGTATTGTTAACTCTTTTAAAGTCTGGTAGAATTCTGTACTAAAACCATATGTCTTTGTGCTTGTTTTGGTTAGGAGAATTTCAATGATTACTTCTATTTTGTAGAAGTTATAGGTCTATTTAAATTGTTTATCTAATCTTGCTTTAACTTTAGTAAGTGGTACCTATTGAGAAAATTATTATTATTATTATTTTATATTTTCTAATTTTGTGGAGTACTTTTCTAAGGAATGCCCTTATGATTTCCTGGATTTTCTTGGTGTCTGTTTTTATGTAACCCATTTCATTTCTGATTTTAATAAATTTTAAAAGTAATTTGGATATTTTCTCTGCATTTTGGTTTGGGTACGTGTTTTCCATCTTGTTGATTTTCTCAAAGAACCTACTTTTTGGTACATTGATTCCATGTACTATTCTCTTTGTTTCTTTTTTATTTCAGACCTCAATTTGATCATGTCTTCTCCTCTTGAGTGTTCTTACCTCTTTTGTTATAGAGCTTTGAGGTGTGCTGTTAAGTTGGTAACATGAGGTATTTCTATTTCTTATGTAGGCACTTAAGGCTATGAACTTTTCTGTCCGCACTATTTTCATTGTATCCCATAAGTTTTAAAGAAAGTGACAATTTAGGTTAGTTTGGATTTATATCACCAACAGAAATAATATATAAATAAATGTTATGAAAGGCAATATATATGTCTTAGTTAACATTTCATTACTATGAAGAAACACCATGACCAAGCAACTCTTATAAAGGAAAACATTTAATTTGGGCTGGCTTACAGTTTCAGTGGTTTAGTTCATTACCATAATGGCAGGAAACATGGCAGCATCCAGGCAAACATGGTGGTGGAGAAGCTGAGAGTTCTGCATCTTGATCAGCAGACAGCCAAGAGGAGACTGAATTTTCATGCTGATTAGATCTTGAGCATATAAGACCTTAAAGACAACTCCCACAGTGACATACTTCCTCCAAAAAGGCTACACCTACTCCAACAAGACCACACCTTCCAATATTGCCAGTCACCACTGGCCAAGCATTTAAACATATGACTTGATGGGGGCCATACCTAATCAAACCACCATAATAAATACTACTTTGATGTACTAATACAATATACATAATATATAATGTATTATATATAATAGCTAGCCATTTGAAATAATCTAAAGATCTTAATGTAGAGCAATCATAATGCTAGGAAAGATCAAATAAGAATGTCAGAAAAAATGTTTGCATAAGAACTTCAGTGATTGAATTAGATACCTTTATTATAGGCAGTAGACCATAGTGCTTCTCAGTTGATATTTGACCTAATGTAAAAGAATTTTTCTTTTTTTTTTTTCAGAGCTTTATAAGCATTTGAATGTTTGACACTCTTGGAATACTTCTGTTATCTCTCTAGAGGAGTTTTTAGGGAGATCATTTCTAGTCAAAATCTAGAAATGTCGGGAGAACTGTTCCTCTGATAGAGCCATTGTGCTCCATTCATTAGTGCTACAGAGGTACCTCCAACAGAGTGGGTGATATACTAAGCTCTGATTTAGATTCTTTTCCTAATTTTTTCTTTTGTGAGGAAGGCTTCTAAACATCTGTCTGTCATAGGCCATCTTCAGGAAGTCAAGTGGTAAAAATTAACTAAAGGTAAGTTAGCTTGTATGTATAATTACACATAACAGTGTTTATCCAGGAAAAATGCTGGGCCCTGTTTTCCTGGAAATCTTTTAGTGGTGATTCTGGGATGAAACAGTCAGCACTGACTTTAAAGGGCAATCCCTGACTAAATGAAAAATAGGCTCCTCAATTTGGATGCTGAGTAGACTGTAAGTGTGAGAGTAAAATTATCTTCAATTTAAGTTTCATAGGTCCAAAACTAGTAGTAATGGGGACAAGGTCAAAATTCAGTTTTAACCTCTATTAGTATACTTAACACCATTTAAAAACATGTCTGTCCTACAGCCATAGGCTGATTACTAGATTTCAGTAAAATGGTTCATCAATTTATTCTAATGGTTGTACTATTCTGCACTGTGTGAGAAAAAAAATATAATCCATAGACAGTGATATGCTTGCATAGCAAAGGAAAATATCCATTTACCATTATCTATTGATTTAAATGCAATGATTTTGTAGACTTCTAAGTGCAACATGTGGCTCTTCAGATAGTATAATAATCAACTCCCTACTTCTAAGTAGAACCAGTTCTTTGTTCCATCTGAAGCATGTCCCTCATGTGCTTAGGTGAATGGCCCATATCTCATAGTTGGGTGCTAAATATACTCTCAACCACTGAAAAATGTTAAGATGTAAGCATTGTTTTATGTAGTCATAAGATTCCTTTATTTCTGTACTTTTGTTCTACAGAAAGTATTTTCTCAAATTTTTTCCTTAGCAAGGCAGAGGTAGTCAAAAGCAAAACCTTGTTCTCAAGATCCTGTGATAGATAAATTAAGGCAAAAACCGTGTTAGATCTTCGACCTATACATGCTTTTGTGAAAGTAAGTCACATCCTTCTCTGCCTCTTATATCCATGTGCCTCCTCACAAATGGCAAATACTTCTGCATCTATAACTTTGCCTTTTTTACGTATATAGCCTGTCTGAAAGGATATTCAAGGCACATGATAAAAGATGAGGATGATTTTGTTGGGAGGTCAGGATATAGGAAGGAACTATGAAATCCTCTGTGCTAGAGATTGCTAAATACAAGGGAGTTTCTGTCTCCGAAAAAGGTAAGAGCAGCTTTAATCCTTAGCAACCCACTACTCCACTCCAGCCTCTCCAGTAAAGGAGAAAAATGTATCAGATTCTTTTATGCTGGAGAGTATGATGTCCTTTGCTTATTTTACCAGAGAGAAAACTTAGGAAGACTTAGGAAAACTCAGAGAGTTCATTTGGCTTAATCATATTGCAAATTAAATTATAAGTGAAGTTACAGGGAGAAACTTTTCTGAAGACATAGTCAGTACATAACATAAACGTCAAGAAAGACATTATCAGGACATGGGAGAATCAGGTGTGTGATGGCACTGTAATCACAGCACCCAGGAAGCTGAGGCAGGAAGATGTTCAACTCTGGCAAGCCCGAGACACAGAAAGTTTCACATCAGCCTGAAGTGTATAACACAGAAGGGGAAATGAAAGAGGGGAGAAGAAGGAAGAAGGGAGCAGAACCTTTCTCATTAAGATACACACAAACTTTAAGGAATTTTTAACACAAACATATTTTTTAAAGAAATAAGTAAATGAAAAGAGATAGCTAGAGAGAGATTGCCTGTTTTTTTCCCCTTGGGAAATGCATGAGTTTATTTAGAGCAATGGGTGAGGGGTTATAGACAGGATGATACCTGACCTCAAAGAAGCCACATTGGAATGTCCACCCTCAGCAGGAACGAAAGCTTCCCATGGTTGCACAAGATGGAACTCTGTTCCCCTGCCATTCTACACCTTCCCACAAGGTCACATTCAATCACAGAAGAATCTGGGAATCTGGATATTTCCATGCATGTGAGGACCAAATGACCCTTGTAGTCCCTCCTTCTATGAGGGAAGGTAAACAATGAACAGGCTCAGCTGTGACGATCTTTCTGAAAGCAGGCCCAGAAGAACTCTTGAGGATGTGGCAATTTGGCTCAGAGAATAGTCCCATAAAACATAGATATGTTGAGACATGGGCAAAGCATATTTCCTGAAGACCTAAGGATTTTCCTTGATTGAGTCACAACCACATTGTTAGTTTTCTGAAAGGTATCTGTGATTGCAATATAATATCCTCAACATTAGGCTGGGTAATAGCTTTGAATCCTAGTTGCTAAGATGGCTTCTAAGACACCATCCTGAAGGAGGACAGTGTGTAAATAGGAACTGGAGTGAACCTGTCCTACTATCAGACTGCAGGGCTGTGGTCACACTAGGACTTGCTTAATAATTGCATTTATGCTGCCTTGGTTCTCCTGTCTGTCTATATCACGGTGGAGAGACACCATGATCATAGCAACACTTATAAAAGAAAGCATTTAATTGAACTTCTAGGCTCAAAGCTTCTGCTTTTTCTTTACTAGTTGTCTCAACATACTTTCTATTCCTCTGATAAAGACTATGACCAAAAGCAATTTGTGGAGGGATCTGCTTATTTTAGTCTATAATCCATCATAAAAAAGAAAGTCAGGGCTGAAGCTCAAGGCAGGATCTGAAACAGAGTTCATAGACAAGAATTGATTACTTGTTGCTCCTTAATGCTTGCTCAGTGTACTTTAGTGTACAACTGAGAACCACCTCCCCAATATGGCATCATTCACAGTGACCTAGGCTCTCTTCCAATTACTAAGCAAGAAAATATCCTCACAGGTCTTACTAAAGGACAATCTCACAAGGAAACTTCCTTAATTAAGATTCTCTTGTTTCACATATGTGAAGGTTTTCATCAACTTGATGAACCCCAACCAGCACACTGTTGTTGTATTTGAATTAGTGCAAAGGCTACTAGGGCTAACATGGTTCTTGCCAGTGACTGCTCATGGCACAAAAGTCATGCTTTCCCTATCTTGTCAGCCAGAAACCTCTGCCCTCTCTGGGACTGACTTGTGTTGGCTCCCTTGATGTCCTCCTCCCTTTTGTGTCAGTGTTCATGGCATAGTTACTCTGGAAATGTTTCAAAGCAAGTTCAGGTGGTATAAGCAGAATCTTCAGGCGTATGGAGCAATGAAAATCGAATCAGTTTTCTGTTGCTGCAGTGACAATCCGCACACAAAATGGTTTTGCTTTTGTGAGATCTCTAATGTGGTCTTGAGAGAAGACATGGTATTGGGATGATCTTTTTTGGGGGGAGGAGTACACAGAAAAGAATGCTTATTCTGGTCCTTAGCAGAACTCAGTTTCTAGCTTTGGAAGAATATGGTCCCTGTTTTCTTGCTGCCTGCTCAGGCCATTCACTATCAGTCTCTAGAGAACATACTTTCTCAAGTAAGCATTTTCATTTAGGTTTAGACTCAATCTCTTTTTTTGTTCTACCATCTCCATTTTGAGAGATTGCCTTTTAATATGGACTAGCTAAAAAGCTTAGTTTACAACTTTACGTAGCATATAATGATTGGCTGCCAGTTTGCACCTGGAATTATCATATGTTTGAGAAATACAACAATGAAAAAAGAGAAAATAATTGGAAGATCCAAGATGACTGCGACCAAAGCACACCGTATCTGAGAGAATCTGAAACTCTGAAATTGGTGAGTGGAGGGGCAGCTGAAGCCAGAAAATCAACATTGAGGCTTCCTGAATGAGATGGGGCATCACATGAACTGAGACCATTTAGATTCAGGTCACCAGTGGACTTCTCTGGGGACAGAGAGTGGTGAACATTCGATCCTCTTGCATTTTCCCTTTTCAGGCCTCCTTCCTCCTCCTCCTCAGCATAGCAGGCATAGTGCCTGAGACAATTAGCACAGAACTCACTGCCTGGGGACTGAGACAGCAGAGGCAGAGCTCCTAACTACTCAGCCGTGGCTGCCAGCTGTACCAGTCTTCCCAGTCCTGGATCCGTGGTAGCAGCCTTCCAAGTACAGGGTCCGAAGTTCCAACCATTTGAGTCTCGGGTCCATGAGCAGCTGTAAGGACCCCACAGGGCTTTCCAGCCAGCGACTGTATGGGTCACCCCACCCTTGGTGGCAGTCAGCCACCAAAGTCTGCCAGACCTGCCAAACCACCCAGGTACAACAGGCCCGCCAGGCCACATAGTGGTCTGTGGACCATTGTTGTAGCTCCCTAGGACTTCCCAGCAGGCACCTGTACTGGTCTCCCAGTTCTGCTATTGTGACTGGACTCCCAAGCTCAGTGGGGGCTGCAGCACCACTGAGCTGAAGAAGCTTCTACATCTGCATTTGACCCAGCCGGCCCAAAAATGAGAGTAGAGAACAGGGAAAATCCATGTGCTTTCTGATTTGTCCTGCTAGAGACTGAGTGCACCTTTAAGTTCTTGCAGAGCCCCAGATCCAGGGTCCTTCTAAGCTAGCAGCTAGACATCAGATCCTTCCCACCCATGCACCCACTGTGGGAAACAGAGGGAAAGTGTTCTCAACATTGAAGTCCCTGTTCTGCAGGTTTACTAGTGGAGTTCAGGCAAAAAATTCCTGGAACTCAGAGATGAATATCAGTGGCCTGTAAGCCACTGAGGTATTCAGGGAATTTGCACAAGCAAATTGTGCCTGGGAAGATCTTAAGTACCTGCAATCCTTCTGGTGCCTGCACAGTGTCCCTGTCCCACACTTCAAGCATCAACATCCTCTAACACATTGTCCTTCAAGGCACACTTCCAAGCACATGCACACTCATAGGCTGGTCTGCATTTGTCCTTTTGTGCCTGTGAATCTTCCTCCCATAAGTATAGCTGAATCACCAACGCACACTCTCAAAACACTGGACCTCTCTCATCTTCCTGAAGAATTCTCCAGACACCACAGAAAGATGGTACCAGTCTGAACTGCAGAATCCAGGAACAAACAGTGAAGGTTACAGATAAGCAAAAGACCAGAGGTCGGTGTAAGAACACATCCAACAAAACTCAGGACATCATGGCTTAACCAGAAACCCCCAAAATCAATGGATACTCCAATTCATCGGAAACACAGGAAAAAAGCTAGACCTCAATGACAATAGAAATAGCAAAAAGCCTCCACATACATGGAAACTGAAAATCTCACTACTCAGTGACAGCTGGGTTAGAGATGAAATAAAGAAATTAAAGACTTCCTAGAATTCAATGAAAATGAAGGCACAATATACCTAAACTTATGGAACACAATGAAAGCAGTGTTAAGGGGATTGTTCACAGCACTGAGTGCCTTCAAAAAGAAATTTGAAACATTGCAAACAAACAAGTCACCTGAAAGCTCTAGAAAAAAGGAGACACACCTAAGAGGAGTAGATGGTTGGAAATACTCAAGCTCAGGGCAGGAATCAGTAAATTTGAAACAAATAAAACAATTCAAAAGAATCAATGAAACCAAGAGCTGGTTCTTTGAGAAAATCAACAAGATAGACAAACCCTTAGCCAAACTAACTAAAAGGCAGAGAAAAATTGTCCAAATCAGTAAAATCAGAAACGAAAGGGCAGGGTATAACAAAAGACACAGAGGATATCCAAACAATCATTAGGTCTTACTTCAAAAGCCTATACCCCACAAAATTTGAAAATCTGAATGAAATTGACAGTTTTCTTGATAGATTCCATTTACCAAAATTAAATCAAGATCAGGTAATAGATTGAATAGTACTATATCCCCCAAAGAAATAGAAGCAGTCATCAAAAGTCTCCCTTCTGAAAAAGAGCCCAGGGCCAGATGGTTTCAGCACAGAATTCTATCAGACTTACAGAGAAGAGCTAACTCCAATTCTCTTCAAACTATTCCACAAAATAGAAAAAGAAAGAACATTACCGAACTCATTCTAGGAAGCCACAATCACCTTCACCACACAAAGACCCCCCTCAAAAAAAATTGAACTTTAGACCTATGTGTCTTATGAACAATGATGCAAAAATACTCAATAAAATACTTGCACACCAAATTCAAGAACACATCAAAGTTATCATCCTCCATGGCCAAGTAGACTTCATCCCAGGCATGTAAGGGTGGTTCAATATCTGAAAGCCATCAGTGTAACCCACCATATAAACAAACTGAAGGAGAAAAACCACATGATCATCTCCATAGATACCAAAAAAGCATTTGACAAAATCCAACACCCATTCATATTTAAAGTCTTGGAGAGATCAGGGATACAAGGCACATACCTAAATGTAGTAAAGGCAATGTACAGCAAGCCTATGGCCAACATCAAACTCGATGGAGAGAAACTTAAATCAATCCCACTGAAATCAGGGACAAGGCAAGGCTGACCACTCTCTCTGTATCTCTTCCACATGGTACTTGAAGTCCTAGCTAGAGCAATAAGACAACTAAAGGAGATCAAGGGGATACAAATCGGAAAGGAAGAAGTCAAAGTTTCACTATTTGCAGATGATATGATAGTATACATGAGTGACCCCAAAAATTCAACCAGAGAACCTTTTCGGCTGATAAACACCTTCAGCAAAGTGGCTGGATACAAAATTAACTTCAAAAAAACCAGAAGCTCTCCTGCATACCAAAGACAGAAGGGCCAAGAAAGAAATAAGGGAAACAGCACCCTTCACAATAGACACTAATAATGTAAAGTACCTAGGTGTGACTCTAAGCAAGCAAGTGAAAGACCTGTTTGAGAAAAAATTTCAAGTCTTTGAAGAAAGAAATTGAAGAAGATATCAGAAGATGGAAAGATCTCCTTTGCTCATGGATTGGTAGGATTAACCTAATGAAAATGGCCATCCTGCCAAAAGCAATCTACAGATTCAATACAATTTCTATCAAAATACCATCGCAATTCTTTACAGAACTTGAAAGAAAAATTCTCAAGTTCATATGAAAAAAGAAAAAACACAGGAATTCCAAAACGATCCTGTACAACAACAGATAGTCTTGGAAGTATCTCCATTCCTGATCTCAAGCTGTACTGCAGAACAATAGTAATAAAAACTGCATGGTACTGGCATAGAAACAGAATGTTGGATCAGTGGAACCAAGTAGAAGACCCAGAAATAAACCCACACACATATGGATACTTGATTTTTGGCAAAGAAGACAAAACCATTCAATGAAAAAAAGACAGCATCTTCAACAAATGGTGTTGGTCCAACTGGATGTCTACATGCAGAAAAATGCAAATAGATCCATATTTATTACTCTGCACAAAACTAAAGTCCTAAAGACCTCAACATGAAACCAAACACACTAAATTGGTTAGAAGAAAAAGTGGGGAAGAGCCTAGAACTCATTGGCACAGGAGACAACTTCCTGAACAGAACACCAACAGCACAGTCTTTAAGATCAAAAATCAATAAATGAGACTTGATGAAACTGAAAAGCTTCTGTAAAGCAAAAGATAACATCATCAGAAAAAAACAACTGTCTACAGATTGGGAAAGCATCTTGACCAACCCCATATCTTACAGAGGGCTAACCTCCAGAATATAAAAGAAGTAATGAAGTAAAAAAAAAAAACAACAACAAATAAAGTAATCCAATTAAAAAATGGGGTACAGAGCTAAAAAAAGAATTCTTTGCAGAGGAATATAGAATGGCAGAGAAACACTTAAAGATATGCTCAATGTCCTTAGCCTTCAGGGAGATACAAATCAAAAGAACCCTATCAGAGCTGGTAAGATCAACAACTCAAGAGACAACAAATGCTGGAGTGGTTGTGCAGAAAGGGGAAACCTCCTCCACTGCTGGTGGGAAGGTAAACTTGTACAACCACTTTGGAAATCACTCTGGTGCTTTCTTAGACAACCATGAATAGTGCTTCCTCATGATCTAGCTATACCACTCCTAGGCATATATCCAAAATACACTCAAGTACACAACAAGGACATTTGTTCAGTTGTGTTCTTAACAGCTTTATTCATAATAGCAAGAACCTGGAAACAACCCAGACATCCCTCAATGGAGAAATGGATGAAGAAATTGTGGTATATTTAAACAATGGAATACCACTCAACAATTAAAAACAAGGAAATCACGAAATTGCAGGCAAATGGTGGAATGTAGAAGAGATCATCCTCACTGAGGTATCCCAGAAGCAGAAAGACACATGGTATATACTCACTTAGTGGATACTAAACCTATAAAATAGGATAAACATGCTAAAATCTGTACACCTAAAGAATCTAAAAAAGGAGTAACTGGGGTAAGAGGATCAATCCTCACTTAGAAAGACAAAGGCGATAGATATTGAAAGAAGGCGAAAACAAGAAACAGCACAGGAGCCTACCACAGAGGGCCTCTGAATGTATTTACCCAGCAGTGTATCAAAGCAGATGCTGAGACTCATAACTAAACTTTTGGCCGAGTGCAGGGAATCATATGAAAGAAGTAGTTAGTAAGACCTGGAAAGTACAGGAGCTGCACAAGGAGAGCAATAGAGCCAAAATACCTGCCCTCAGAGGTTTTTTCAGAGACTGATTTCTAACCAAGGTCCATTCGTGGATATAACCTAGAACCCCTGCTCATATGTAGCCCATGGCAGCTCAGTATCCAAGTGGGTTCCCTAGTTAGGAGAAGAGCGACTGAATCTAACATGAACTCAGTGTCTGGCTCTTTGACCATCCCTCCTGAGGGAGGAGCAGCTTTGTCAAGACACAGAGGAGGACATTGCATCTAGTCCTGATGAGACCTGATAAGCTAGGGTCAGATGGAATGAGAGGTGGACCTCCCCTATTGTTGGACTTGGAGGGGGACATGGGAGGAGATGAGGAAGGGAGGGTGCCATTGGGAGGGAATGTAGGAGGGTGCTACAGCTGAGATACAAAGTGAATAAAATGTAATTAATATAAAAAAGAAAAATTTAATTAAAAAAGAAAAAATAGTTACATGAACTTATTAGTAATATGTTTTAGTTGAGAGAAACAATCAATAATCATAATGTATAGATAATATATTAGTATTTGAGAGACAATTCTGCAAAGAAAGTAATTCAGAAAGTCGAGTTATATATCTTAAGTGGATAGAGATGAACTTCTTTACAAGGTAACTGAAGAAGGAATCACACACACACACAAAAGGATGCTTTATGAGCCAAGAATGAGAAGGAGAGCCATGCTAGGATTCTGGGCTTTCACAACCATAGAGCAGCAATTGTTTCACAGTGATAAGTAAAGAGCTGACTAGTGTGACTGGAACAATATCAGAATGAAAGTGATACTTATATTTGTTAGGAAATGAGGAGACAAGTGTGAAAGTGCCCTTGCATGACAGTAAGTAGTGATAATGAAGTTGAAATGGTAATGTATATCATGCAACTGTACAGTATCACATGCTTAAACATTTGTTAACAATGTAGAATTTTATTTATAAGATGAGAGACAAATGGAGAGAAAACTCTTAGAAGTAATGGTGATATCTACAGAATCTTTTTTTTTTTTTTCTGACATAAGGATGGACCACCGAAGCTTGTTCATGCTTATCCCAAGCTTTCATGACATTTTCAGTGGTGGCTCTATCATTGATTGATGTATCCATATCCTAGAATTTATGAATGTGTATACA
Source organism: Meriones unguiculatus (assembly GCF_030254825.1). Classification (NCBI taxonomy): domain Eukaryota; kingdom Metazoa; phylum Chordata; class Mammalia; order Rodentia; family Muridae; genus Meriones; species Meriones unguiculatus. The sequence goes on from NC_083369.1 coordinate 123,370,005, forward strand.
TTGATGTGTATATCTTTTTGTGTGTATGTCATAGCTCAATGAATATATGAGGAAAGAATAGGTGCTTAGTGTATATTATGAAAGCATGAAAAAGAAACATTTAAAAAAAACAGGAGTGACATGATATGATTCACAATGTATTTGGATTATTTAAAGTGTGAGAGAACGAAAGAAATGAATATACTACTGACAGATTCAAGGTGTTATAACACTGTCATGGGAAAAATGATGACAATTCTGATGGCAAAGGGAGTAGGTAGATTCCAGATAATACTCACAAACTTTCACTTTTCATATTTACAAATATGTTTGATACCGATAATTCTTTTCTTCAATAAATTTATATTTAAGTGGATGATAAATAATATTCAAATGCTTGCTATAGTTTCAGATATTGGATAGTGACACGAGAAAAACTGTGCAAAGGGTGCTTTGGAAGAAAAAGTCATTCTGTCACCTGTTTTTTAATCCACGCCTCTAGAAAGATCACATTAGATTCTCAGAGTTCATGTGTACCTTGACACTCACAGCATAGAAAAACACAAGAAAAGATAGAAATGTAATTTTGATTGAGAATAGTAATGGAGGGGATCTCAATTACCACAAGATTTCCAGGGAAATTTTCCAATATATGTATATATCCCATATGTCCTAAGATATAATACACACACACACACACACACACACACACACACACGTATATATATATATATATATATATATATATATATATATATGCTAAGATCAAAGAAATACTTTGTACCAACTCTATGTGCTAGATCCTCACACTACAGCATAATAGATATGTGCATGAATAGGAGTGGAGATACAGTTACAAGAATAGGCAAAACTGTAGCTAAAACATCTCATCTACCACATTCAGCTATATCCATGCATCAAATTTGTCTTGGAAAATTGGAGAATATGTGAGTGAACTGGGGAGATGTCCTCCCTTTATTCTCTCTCTTTGTGAAGCTATATTTCCTTATTATTATTTACAGTTTATTCATGCTGTTCCCATCTGTAGCCCCCTCCCTCACCTCCCTCACTCTTCCCTCCTTATGTCCCTCCCCTAGTCCTTTGATTGGGGAGGTCCTCCTCCCCTACTGTCTGACCCTAGCCTATCAGGTCTTATTAGGTCTGTCTGGAGCCTCTTTCTCTGTAGCCTAGTAAGGTCACCTAGCCAGGGGGAGGTTATCAAAGAACAGGCAACTGAGTTTCTGCCACAGCAGTGTTTGAGTTTCTCTTATTGGTGTCTGTAAGTATCCTGAGTAGAGATGTGTGTTTTTTCACATTTGTCCTTTACCTCAATGTACTTCTAAAGAATAAGCAATCTCCTTCTTCTTTGTAACTAGTTTTGTACCATAATTTGTGGCCAAAACGAGCATTCCTAACTATTGCTGAGTGTCTCCTACTTCTTGTCCTGGCTTATGACTATGTGGTTGCAATGCCTAATCCCAAGTGGTATTCACAAATGGCTGTGTATCTGGATAGTTGATACTTCTTAGTGGTTATCACATATGCTCACTATCATGATCCTTGAGCTTTCACATCTATGGAACTATTCCACCAACCATTTTTTTTTTCCTTTGTGATCCTCTTCCTTATTAAAGTGGTTTGTTCTGTTAGTGGCCATGATGAACTTAAGATTGTCCTCATCAGTATCCTGGCCCCATTTTCTTTCCCTTTGTGCTCATCCTGATTTTTAGGGTATAAGTGGCTGTTGCTGCCTTAAGGATTCACTAGGTCAAGAGAAGGCTCAAGGCCTCTTCCACTAGAGCTGTTACTGCATTGTGGTTTTGTTTTTTTTTATGATGCAGCACATAAAAATTCTTTTTTGTTGTTGTTGCTTTTAGAGACAGGGTTTTCTGTGTAGCTTTGGCTTTCCTAGAACTCTCTCTGTAGACCAGACTGGCTTCCAACTCACAGAGATCCGTCTGCTTCTGACTCTGTCTCTTCCTCTCAGAGTGCTGGGTTATAGGTGTGAATCATTGCTATACAAAAACTCTTATCTTTCCCAGCTGCTTATCTTCCTCTGGCCAGCATAAGTTTATCTCCCTGTTTTTTTTTTAATTTTTATTAATTACACATTATTCACTTTGTATTCCCCCTGTAGCTCCCTCCCTCCTCCCCTCCTAATCCCACCCACTCTTCCCCTTCTTCACCCATGCCCCTCCACAAGTCCACTGATAGGGGAGGTCTTCCTTTCCTTCCTTCCGATCCTAGTCTATTAGGTCTCATCAGGAGTGGCTACATTGTTTTCCTCTGTGGCCTGGTAAGGCTGCTCCCCCATCAGGGGGAGGTGATCAAAAGGCAGGCCAAACAATTCATGTCAGAGACAGGCCCTGTTCCCATTACTATGGGACCCACTTGGACACTGCAATGCCATGAGCTACATCTGTGCAGGAGTTCTAGGTTATCTCGATGCATGGACCTTGGATGGAGTATCAGACTCAGAAAAGACCCCTGTGCCCAGATTTTTTGGTTCTGTTGTTCTCCTTGTGGAGCTCCTGTCCTCTGTAGGTCTTAGTATTTCTCACTTCTTTCATAAGATTGCCTGCACTCTGCCCAAATGTTAGCCAGAAGGTTCAGCATCTTCTTTGATACCCTACAGGGGTATCAAAGGCCCTCTGTGGCAGGCTCCAGATGTGTTCCCTGTTTTCTCCTTCTTCTGATGTCCAGCCTCTTTGCCTTTCTGAATGGGGATTGAGAATCTTAGCCAGAGTTTGATTAGTTTCTTTAGTTGTACAGATTTTAGTAGTTTTATCCTATATTATAGGTCTAATATCCACTTGTGAGTGAGTATATACCCATTGTGTCTTTCTGCTTCTGGAACACCTCACTCAGGATGATCTTTTCCAGTGACCACCATTTACCTGCAAAGTTCATGATTTTCTTGTCTTTTTATTGCTGAGTAATATTCTATTGTTTAGACATACCACAATTTCTGTATCCATTCCTCAATTGAGGGGCATCTGCGTTGTTTCCAGCTTCTGGCTATTACAAATAAAGCTGCTACAAACGTGATTGACCACAAATGTCCTTATTGTGCACTTGCGCATCTTTTGAATATATGCCTAGGAGTGATATAGCTGGATCCTTAGGAAGCAATATTCCTAACTGTCTGAGAAAGCACCAGATTGATTTCCAAAGTGGTTGTACAAGTTTACATTCCCACCAGCAATGGAGTAGAGTTCCTCTTTCTTCCCATCCTCTCCAGCATGTGTTATCCACTTGAGTTTTTCATCATAGCTATTCTGATGCGTGCAAGGTGAAATCTCAGGGTTGTTTTGATTTGCATTTCCCTGATGACTAATGATATTGTGCATTTAAGTGTTTCTCTGCCATTCGATATTCTTCTATCGAGAATTCTCTCTTTAGCTCTGTACCCCCATTTTTAAATTGGATTATTTGATTTGTTGCTCTTTAATATCTTTAGTTCTTTATATAAACTGGATATCAGCCTTCTGTCAGATATAGGGTTGGTGAAGATCCTTTCCCCATCTGTAGCCAGTTGTTTTGTTCTGATGACAGTGTCCTTTGCTTTACAGAAGCTTTTCAGTTTCATGAGGTTCCATTCATCTCCCTGTTTTATGGGGCTCTGACACTCATGCTGAATTCCTTAATAAATACATTCAGAAACAAGAATATGAAAGATGAAATAAAGAAATTCATGAAGAAAAATAGCAATATCTTCCTTTGCTTCTAAACTTGTGAAATAACACTCAGTTACATAATCACTGGTAGAGAAAATCGTGTACAAAAAAAGATGATTTTACCTTTAGAAGTGTAGATATTTGGTGTAGAAAAGATCTTCAGCAAAAGCTTCTAACTTAAAATATTATTTCCCCACTGAGATGTGAATTAACATTTAGATATACTACTTTTTCTCTTATTATTATTGGATAGGCATCCACTGGCTCTCCTTTGGGCTAATCAGAATCTTTTCCTTATGAGCAGAAGGGACCTAAACAGAGATGCTTTTATCTGTTGGGCACAAGCAATAAATAATTGAAACAGAAAGCTCTCCCCCAAAGCATATAAAAGACAAGGAAACAAATGTCAGAAATTGTATCACTTTATTGAATGATAGCAAAGTTTTCTTGCTCTACTTAACCTCTGAATGAAGAAAATTTGTGTCATGCTCTTTTTCTACACCTCTGTACCAGTTTTTACTTTTTCATTGTGGTTTCTAAATTTCTTTCTTATGTATTAGTTGCATGTAAATCCTAAAATACTTATGAAGTACTAAGAAAGACACAATGGCTTTCCGCCTACTTATGATAAAACATGGAGAACCAAACAAAATAAAATAATTTGTTCAATGTCTTACTTATTTAGCATTAGAATTAAAATTATGATTCAGAGTATATGAGTTGACCTCTAACCATTTCCACCAGGCTTATGAATGTATTTGAAACAATAGAACTTCATCTCACATGTATTGAATACTTATTATGAGTCACACACTTAACTAAGCTCTGTCAGTGTTTATTATCATGTCAAACTCTTACAACAAAACATTGCTATTTTCAGCCCATATTAGAAATGAGGAAACAGAGTGTCACAGAGGTTAAGTGATGAGCCCATAGATAGCCACAAAGGCAGTGAACAGAACATCCAGTATTTAAAGGAAGGTCAGGTTGACTATTTCTGAGCTACAGAGCCCTAATGATGATTTATGTAATGCTTTTAATCAATTCTATTGTGAAAGAATTTATGTACAATAATCTTTTCCAATTACAGCGTGAAATTTTATGAGATTTTTCCAGATGCCTGGGGAAGAAATACTTCAATTAAAGTACCCCACAATTTTATCACTTCTAAAAGGTTCCTTTGATTCTTTTGTAGTCCATCATTTCCTCCATTTCTTACCTTCATGCAACGACTGGTCTCCTTTCTTTCATCATGTGTCAGTATTTGTCAGCTTAAATCTTCCACAAATAAAATGAAACATGTACTTTTGTGTAACTACCTTCTGTCACTTAGCATGCTTTTAGGAGTCATTTTATAATGTTTCAGAAATGAGAAATTTGTTCTATATTTGTGGCTAGTACTCTGTTGTAAAAATTTACCATATCTTAAAAAAATCTATTCCTGTTGATGGACGTAAGACATTGATTTTTCGAACTTTAATTTCCATACTCCTATGGGTTCAGTAGTGCCTGCAGCTTGCTAATAGTGATGAAGTTTTCTGTAAACAATTCTTATCGAAGGGGGAGTTCGACAACCAAAAGAAAAAAGTTGGAAATCAATGTTCTTTTAAAGACCATGAACTTTGTGGAAGCAGATGTAGGTCTAAGACTTGAATATTCCTGCTGGGTGATCTCAATTTTCTTCTGGCAATTCCATCAAACAATAATGAAATCATATCCCAGGATGTTTGGTGTAGTATCAGAGACAAGGAAGGAGAAAACCAATACGGGAAACAAGACCGAACAGAGCAAGTGTGTATACTTGGTGCTCTCCTTACAGTCTGACTACTGGGTGCTAATATAACTTGGTGTGGTACTGCAAATGGAGTAGCAAGTATGTAGGATACTGTCTTATGTGTAAACTTAAAAATGAACAAAAGTAAGATGAATAAACCACTTGACAAAATACTTCAATTGTTTTTTAAAAGTTTAATTTTAGAAAAAATGCAACATTTATTAATATTTTGGTTAATATAATTTTTATATTAGTATTTTACTGATAATTTTAATAACATGTTTGTGAGATATAGTGTGATAATTCAATAATTTATGTAGTATGTAAAGATCAAATATGAATAGGTAAAACTTCTATTTCCTGGAATACATTCTGAAATCTTTAATCCTTAATAATGACATATATGTAGTTCTGTGTGCTATTTCAATACATTTACACAATAAGTACTTATTGGGTAGTACAATAAGTACTGAAAATCAGGGTAATTAATATCTTCTGCTCATCATAAATTTGTATTTGGAGCCACCAAGTTCTCTGCTGTAGCTATTTATAAAATATAAAATGTTGGATTACTGGAAACTATAATCATCCTACCGTGCTATGGAGCACTAGAACTTCCACTTCTATGTGTGTTTCAGTTTGTGACATTTGACATTGCAATAGCCCTCCTCTCATTTTCCATTCCAGATGCTAGCAATCACTACTACTTATTCAGATAAACTTTTTTAAAATTATTATTATTTTTATTAACTAAGTTTATTCACTTTGTATCCCCCCCTGTACCTTCCTCTCTCATCCCCTCCCAATCCCACCCTCCCTCCCTCTTCCCCACTCATACCCCTCCCCCAGTGCACTGATAAGGGAGGTCCTCCTCCCTTTCCCTCTCATCCTAGTCTATCAGGTCTCATCAAGTGTGGCTGCGTTGTCTTGTCCTGTGGCCTGGTAAGGCTGCTCCCCCCTCAGGGGGAGGTGATCAAAGAACAGGCCAATCAGTTCATGTCAGAGACAGTCCCTGTCCCCATTACTATGGAGGTCACTTGGACACTAAACTGCCCTGGGCTATGTCTGTGCAGGGGTTCTAGGCCATCTCCATGAGTGGTCCTTGGCTGGGGTATCAGTTTCAGAAAAGAACCCTGTGCCCAGACTTTTGGGATCTGTTGCTCTCCCTGTAGATCTCCTGTCCTCTCTAGGTATTACTATTTCTCTGTTCTTTCATAAGATTCCCTGCACTCTGCCCAAAGTTTGGCTATGAGTCTCAGCATCTGCTTTGATACCCTGCAGGGTAGAGCCTTTCAGAGGCCCTCTGTGGTAGGCTCCTGTCCTTTTCTCTGTTTTCTCCCTCTTCCGATGTCCATCCTCTTTGCCTTTCTGAATGAGGACTGAGCATCTTATCCAGAGTCCTCCTTCTTGATTAGCTTCCTTAGGTGTACAGATTTTAGTAAGTTTATCCTATATTATATGTCTAATATCCACTTATGAGTAAGTATATACCCTGTGTGTGTTTCTGCTTCTGAGATACTTCACTCAAAATGATCTTTTCCAGTGCCCACCATTTACCTGCAAATTTCATGATTTCCTTGTCATTTTATCGCTGAGTAATACTCCATTGTGTAGATGTACCACAATTTCAGTATCCATTCCCCAACTGAGGGGCATCTGGGCTGTTTCCAACTTCTGGCTATTATAAATAAAGCTGCTACAAACATGGTTGAGCAGATGTCCTTGTATACTTGAGCATCTTTTAGATATATGCTTAGGAATGTTATATCTGGACCTTGAAGAAGCGCTACTCCTAATTGTCTGAGAAAGTGCCAGATTGATTTCCAAAGTAGTTGTACAAGCTTACATTCCCACCAGCAGTGGAGTAGGGTTCCCCTCTCAGAAAAACTTTTTAAGAACGTGTCTATGACACAGTTTTGAAGATACAGTTGTTCCTAAGCATTTGGAGATGATTGGTTCCAAGACTTCTATAGATAACAAAAATTGCAGATAGAGATGAAATGATGGCTAAGTGAGTAAAGGTGCTTGCTGCACAAGTCTGGAGACCTGAAAGCAATCCTTGTAATTCACATAACGGAGATGAGAATCAACTTTCACAAGTTGTTCTTTGAACGCCAAGTGTACAACTTAACACATAGGTGCATGCTCGAACAGATACACACATTCACACACATACTCATAAATATAAGTTAAAATTTATCTTATGATTGTTAAACAGCTTATTTAAGGTAGCATAGACGCTTTCAGCATATTTCAGTGGCAGAGAACTTAATGCAGCATGCTGAAGGAACTTGTCAGTTGATCTTTAGTTTATTTATTAGACAAATATCAACTTTGGATTTTTAGCCAAATACTCTGGCACATTTATTATTGTGTACATCAAGTTCTTTACTATTTTAATATTTAGCTCAAATTAACATTATGAACAAAACATGTCAAAGAAATCATTGAACTATTAAAGGAAAAGAACAAAACGGCATTTATAAAGAAGCTCTAGGAAGAACATGAAGAGTACTCTTTGATGATCCTGCTTTGGGGTCAGAAATATTCCAGTCTCCATTATATGTCAATTTAGAATTTAAAGGGTGTCATATTTGTATTAGTGATGCCCCTACCGGAAACTGGTAGCTATCTTACTAGATTCTTTTCTTTTTATTAGGCTGATACAGGTATACCTTGTAGACAGAGTGACACAGTGCAGTCTAGAGATGGGTACCATAGAATTGATTTTGCTACTAACTAGCTTTTTGACTCTGGTTGTTTTACTCTCTGGCTTTTAAACTTACTCATCAATAAAGCAGGAAACTTGTGTTTCTCTAGACAAGGACCTTGCTAGATGCAACATTCTGTGAGTACGTGTTATTTTATATAGTTTTTCTTTTTTCCTTAAAAAATAAAATCATATCATCAATTTTCCCTGAAACTTTTTACAACACTTGACACTATATCATTGAATGCTCTTCCGTATATACTTGAGAGAGAGAAAGAGAGAGATCCAGAAGTGTAGGCAAACGTAGCTAGTTAACAAGACTCTCAGCTTTCCAGAACTGACGTTTTGTTTCTTGCCATTTACACTCAAAAGGCTATCAAGTTTGACATTGATGTTAATGTATTTTAAATAGGAACATGAGCCCTAGGAGAGTGTTGTGAAGTAAAATCAATGTAGGGATTTTGAAAGGTTCTAAGACTGAAGCTTCTCACTGTCTGTTCTGATCCTTTATCTCAGTGCATGGATAGTCAAGCTACCCCATTTCACCCTCAAAAGTGACATAGAGAGGTTTATTTGAAAGTAAGATGGTTTCATCTAGAATAGAGAAGGTCTACAATTTCAAACTAGGCTTCAAACACCATCTTCCCACTGAAATAGTCAAAGGAACTAAGGGAAAGTATATGATTGGAGTTGAATTTACAGTCAAAGTGTGGCAGAACTTAGAGCACATGTACCAGTCAACAGCTTTGGTGAGTTTAGTCCTACCATTTTGTTGCTTTGTGATTTAGAGTCCTTGCCTATAGGGCTAAAGTAAAGCCTGTCTGAAGCACTCCAAGTTCACTTTGGTAAGCACAAACAACTCTAGTTATTTTAGGCAGGAAGACACTTAATAAACAAAACTAGAAATCTACAAATCCTTCTCCATAGCCCTTTATTAAAGACCATTGCCAGAAACTTCAGGCAGTTACAGGAAATCCTAGGAAAGCTTATGGGTACTGGAAAACTGTTGACAATGACACTGCCAGTGCCATTGTTTTAGAAGAATGTTTACCAGTCACTGAGGTCCTTCTGATAAGGCAGATACACCAAAACATGTTGCCAGGAAGAGCTTTGTTGCTGTCTACTTCTGCTTGCTGATTTTGTTGCAAGTATTTCTTATTAATTGAATTAAAGCTTGAACATTGGATACTGGAAAGATAGCTTACTGATTAAGAGCAGTGGCTTCTCTTCCAAATAACAGGGTTAAATTTTTAGCACCACATGGCACTTCACAATCATGTGTAATGCCAGTTCTAGGGTATCTGACACCTTCTTCTGGCTTCTACAGGCACCAAGCATGAAAGTAGTGCACTGTCATACACACAGGCAAAATGTATACACCCAAACAATAAAATAATTATGAAAAATTGAACATCAGTGGCAAAAATGTTTGGTAAATGCAGTCTCTAAACTTCACACCACAGGTGACAACGTATAGTACAGAGATGGTGTTGAATTTTACTTCAGACATTTGTTTTCAGAACTGGATGAGTGTTAATGATCCTGCTTAGATCCTGCTAGAGATATTCCACCTTCTGTTATAGAAACATTTAGAATTTAAAAACAGAATCATGTTTTCCCTACTCAAATACTGTAGCTTTATTGTCAGATTCTTTATACCTTCTCTGGGTTGTACAGCTTGCAAAAGAGAGTGACATGATAAAGACTGAAAATGAAGTCTGTGGAGTTGATTCAGCCATTAACATTAATGAGCTTTCATAATAGAATAATGCCTTCCCTATAGTTAAAGTTCAAAATATGTTAGCTAATATTACAGGGTCTGGTTGCATGAGCCAGAAATTTAACACTTATTTCCTTCCTAATTGCTGCATCCCAAAGCTGCTCTTTCACTTTAACATTGATGCATTCATACATATATCATCTATTCATTATGTATTTATGAGGTCTACCATGTAGACCTTTGGACCCAGCATGTCTGATTGCATGCTGGTTGATGCCCCAGGTCCCGCCTCTGAGAAAAAGGTATCGGACAGGTCTGATGCTCTTTGGGTGGATGACACCTAAATGAACATCAGTACAAAGTCCCAATTTATTTCTAATATCAGAGATCAGACCTCTACTCTTGCCTGATGCATCTAAAATAAAAAGGGGGAACTGTAGAGAGCTGCGGAATGCTGCGCCTTAAAGATGGAGCTGGTTTCCGCCTTCCACCTTCCCGATGGTGAGTGCTCTCTGTCACGAACAATTCCACATTTGGCTAAGGCCGAAGATCTGGCTTGCTTCCATGTATGTGGACCTATCTGCATTGCCCACATGGCACGCTGGGGTTGGCTACCCAGAGGCTATTTAAGCTGTGGGCTGGCTTTCCCCAGGGTCAGATGATTGTTCAAGGTTCCTGAATAAACTGCATTGAAAAAAAAAAAAAAGGAGATTTAAAAAAAAAAGAACTAATCAAGAAGGAGGACTCTTGCTAAAATGCTCAATTCCTATCTAGAAAGGCAAAGAGGCTGGACATCAGAAGAAGGAGAAAAGAGGGAACAAGTCAGGAGCCTGACACAGAGGACCTCTGAAAAGCTCTGCCCTGCAGACTATCAATGCAGATGCTGAGACTTATGGGCAACCTTTGGGCAGAATGTTGGGAATCTTATGAAAGAAGTGGGAAATAGTGGGATCTGGAGAGGACAGGAGCTCCACAAGGAGAGCAATAGAACCAAAAAAATCTGAGCACAGGGGTCTTTCCTGAGACTCATACTCCAACCAAGGACTATGCATGGAGATAATCTAAGACCCCCGCACAGGTGTAGCCCATGACAGTTCAGTATCCAAGTGGGTTCCATTGTGATAGGAACAGGGACTTTCTCTGACATGAACTGATTGGCCTGCTCTTTAATTACCTCCCCCTGAGGGGTAAGCAGCATTACCAGGCCACAGAAGAAGACAACACAGCCACTCCTGATGAGACCTAATTGACTAGGATCAGAAGGAAGGAAAAGAAGATCTCCTCTATTAGTGGACTTGGGGAGGGGCATGCATTCAGAGGGTGGAGAAAGGGAGGGATTGGGACAGGAGGAGGGTGGGAACCACAGGGGGAATACAAAATGAATAAAGTGTAATTAATAAAGAAAAAATGTAAAAAAAAACCTTGTCTTTTACACTGTTATCAGAACAAAACGACAGCCTACGGACTGGGAAAATATCTTCACCAACCCTATATCTGACAGAGAGCTGATATCCAGTATATATAAAGAACTAAAGAAGTTAAAAAGCAACAAATCAAACAATCCAATTAAAAAATGAGGCATAGAGCTAAACAGAGAATTCTCTATAGAGGAATACAGAAGGGCAGAGAAAGACTTAAAGAAATGCTCAGTATGTTTAGCCATCAGGGAGATGCACATCAGAACGACACTGAGATTTCACCTTACATCCATCAGAATGGCTAAGATCAAAAACTCAAGTGACAACACATGCTGGAGAGGTTGTGGAGAAGGGGGAACCCTCCTCCATTGCTGGTGGGATTGTAAACTTGTACAACCATTTTGGAAATCAATCTGGCACTTTCTCAGACAATTAGGAATAGTGCTTCTTCATGATTCAGCCATACCACTCCTAGGCATATATCCAAAATATCCTCAAGTATACAATAAGGACATTTGCTCAACCATGTTTGTAGCAGCTTTATTTATAATAGCCAGAAACTGGAAACAACCCAGATGTCCCTCAATAAAGGAATGGATACAGAAATAGTGGCATATTTACACAATGGAATACTACTCAGCAATTAAAAACAAGGAAATCATGAAATTTGCAGGCAAATAGAGGGATGTAGAAGAGATCATCCTGAGTGATGTATCCCAGAAGTAGAAAGACACACACGTTGTATACTCTCTTATAAGTGGATACTATACCCATAAGATAGGATAAACATCTGTGCACCTAAAAAAGCTAAACAAGAAGGAGGTTCCGGGATAAGATGACCAACCCTCACTTAGAAAGACAATTGGGATGGACATTGAAAGTAGGAGAAAGCAAGAAACAGGATCCTACCATAGAGGGCCTCTGAAAGACTCTTATCTAGCAGCGAATCAAGGCAGATGCTGAGATTCATAACCAAACCTTGGGTAGAGTACAGGGAATCATATGAAAGAAGGGGGAGTTAGTAAGATCTGGAGAGGACAGGAGTGCCACAATGACCAAATATAGTTGGGCATCGGGGTCTTTTCTGGGACTTATCCTCCAACCAAGGACCATGTAAGGATACAACCTAGAACCCCTGCTCAGACGTATCCCATGGCAGCTTAGCATTCAAGTGGATTTCCCTAGTAAGTGGAACAGGACTGTCTCTGACATGAACTCAGTGGCAAGCCTTTGACCTCCCTACTCCCTGCCCCCCAAGGGAAGAGCACCCTTGCTAGGCCACAGAGAAGGACATCGCAGCCAGTCCTCGTGAGACCTGATAAACTAGATAGAAGGGGAGGAGGACCTCCCATATCAGTGGACTTAGAGAGGGCCAGAGAGGAGATGAGAGAGTAAAGGTGGGATTGGGAGGGAATGAAAGAGGAGGCTACAACTGGTATGCAAAGTGGATAAACTGTAATTAATATAAAAAATAAAATTTAAAAATAATTTAAAAAACTTATCTTTTGCTTTCCCTCTTTCCCCTCTTTCTTTTGACTACAATGACAATAGTCCTGGAAAAAAGAATTGGAAGACTTATTTATTATAGCTGCTCTATATCCTAGCAGGATGAGGACCATACTTGGGTAAGGTATTACTGAGTATTACCACTCATTTATGCTTTTTCTACGGGAACTACAAGCACTTAGTCTCTTGGCGTAAAAACTAAGTGACTGGAGTGTGAAGGACTCAATATATTGTTAGACTGACTAGTCCTACTGATTGAAGTTTTGCCCTCATTTTCTGCCTGTTGGTGGGAGACATACAAATTTCAGTTTTTTCTCTATGGACCCAAGCAGTTAGGAACTCCACCATGCAGAATGAAGAATGTTTGCTGAGTAGTGGTATAGATAGCATATGATACTTTACAGATATCTGTATTCCTCTTCTCCTCAAAGTAAAAATTGATTATCCTAATACCTTTGAGTAAAAAGGGTCATATAGATAGCAATAGTTCTATAAGTGTGTTAAACAATTTTAATAATGTAATTTTAAAAGTTTATGGTTTTATTTAAATTAACTTCTCCACTGGATTGAATCACATAACTTTGGGTACTACTTATCCAAATAGTGTCTAACTTTTGTTTGCTTCCAAACCTGTTGGAAATAACAGACAGAAAAAGTGTTAAGTAATAGTGGTACTGTGTTCTTGTGTGGTTTATAAATTTCAAATTATAAGTTTTACAGGATCTGTAGCCATGAAAGCTTGCAGTTACATATTTTTTTAAAAAGTTACACAGTTTTAAGTCACTTTTCTATTGCCTTGATGAAATGTCATTACCAAGGCAACATATAAAAGAAATCATTTAATTAGGGGTTTGCTTACAGTTTCACAAAGTGAGTCCACATTCATCACAGATGTGGGAATGGCAGCAGACAGGCAGGCATGGTGCTAAATGTAGAGAGAGGGCTAACTGGGAATGGTATGGCCACATCTCCTAATCTTTCCTAAAATAGTTCCACCAACTGAGGATGAATCATTCAAATACAGGAGCTCATGGGGGCTCTTCCCATTAAAACCATACACTGAAAAAAATACTTAAAAGATTGTATCAAATAATTCATATAATTGCTTAATGTTGCAAATAGTAAATTGTTAAAAAATGCTACCTACTTTTCTTGTTAGAGTTAAAAATATTTAACATTTCAATCAACTCAAAATTAGCATGTATTCAGCTTATTTGATGCCTTCTCCTTCCCTTCTTTTTCTCGAACAGTAATGTGCATAATCATTGCTTCTGGTTGAGTCTAGGCAAGCACATTGACAGCACAGCATCATGATGGAGTGGAAAAAATCATGCTAAAGCGTCAGCAAGTCTGGTCTCTAGTCAGGCTTCTGTGTTTAATGAACTATGAAATTCTTGGTGAATCACTTAACCTCTCTAGACTGCATCTGTCAAAGAAGAGAAAATATATTCCTTAACCTACATCTCAGAATGGATGAAAGATCAAATGAGATCATAGGCATTAGGTGTTGAAAATTAAAAACACGTTGCACATGCTAAGGTGTAGCATTACCATTATCCTCCAATTTAGGCCTTAGATCTCTTTCTTTTTTACCCTTGAAAACCTTTCTTTTAAATTTTTTTTATTTACAATTTATTTGTTTTGTATCCTGGCTGTAGACCCCTCCTCCATCTCCTCCTGGCCCTACCCTCCTTTCCTCTCCCCCTTCCATGCTCCTCTCCTAGTCCAATGATAGGGGAGGTCTTCCTCCCCTACTATCTGACCTTATCCTATCAGGTCTCATCAGGACTGTCTGGATCCTTTTTCTCTGTGGCCTAGTAATGCCACCTCTCCAGGGGCAGGTGATCAAAGAGCAAGTAATCAAGTTCATGACAGAGGCAACCCCTGCTCCCCTTACTAGGGTACCCCCATGGAGAGTGAACTGTCCATGGTCTACATCTGAGCAGGGGGTCTATCCCTTCTCCCTGCAGGGTCCTTGGTTGATTCATCAGTCTCTGCAGGCCATCTTGGGCCCAGATTTTTTCACTTATTGAATTTTATCAAGTCTTGTTCTGAAATGTCCCCCCAATATATTCCTTCCCAACTGTTCTCAATGTTTCTATTCTAGTGCATAGGCCCACTGCTACTTATCAGTGTGATTGTGATAGGTTCATAACTAATTTTTTTCTTCTCCTGTCTTTCCCTAGACATCTCCAATGTGACTTTTAGAAGGAAAATCTCATTGTGTTACTGCTTACTCCTTATAATCGTTCTCCAAGACTGGAAACTTCTAGTGGCTCACTGCTGACTGTAAGATCTACAACATGAATTAAGACTTCTTCTAACCCCCCCATCCTTACTCCTCACTTTATCTCCACAAAAAATGATGCTTCTCTGAACTTTTTATTAAAAACCACTCCTATATATACTGTTCTTTTTTCCTGCAGTGCACCTTCTCTACCTAGCTAATCTCATTCATTGTGAAAAAAAAAAAAAAAAAAAACAGCGCACAATTTCTTCAATGACATCCACCCCAGGGCTCATTACAGTCTGCTTGATGCCAGATGGATGATTTTATTACACAATATTTGCCTAAACGCTTTTTTGTTTAATCCTCAGTTCAGGCCTTTCATGCATTTTTTCGAGCTGAGTTGCTTTGGAATGTTAAACCACAATTAGATAGCAAGCATTTTGTAAACAGGAACTTTACATTACCAATATGTCTCCCACTAGCATGGTTTCTGGTACAGATGCATGCTTTAGTTAAAAAGCACAAAAGCTAGAGCAATTCTTTATAGACTATCTGTAAGAAAGGTAGTTTATTTAAAAATCTCCAAGCTCTTGCAGACTAACACTTTACACAGTACAATAAAAATATCACAGCAATGCCAAATCACGTTGAAATTACTGCTTATTCTCTATTCTCTCCTCAGTGGGAACATTTTTAGCAACATTCAGCTAGACAGATTGCAAAGATCCCTTGTTCTTTCCTCCTAATATTCGTTATCTAGGTTGTCAATTTTGACAAGAATTCACATAAAATAATAATCAAGTGAACAATATATTCACAGCATAACTGGGATAGAAGTCAATAAAATTAAACTATTGTGATTAGGCACACACTCGGGTGAATAAATTATCAGCACAGTAAAGGACAGGATGGAAGACTCAATTGCAATAGTGACAGTTTGTATGGGAACTCAAAAATAATCTAGTACACTTTAGGGAAAAGTAAGGTTTCCTGAAAGTCCTCAAATCAAAGAACTGAAATGGGGTGAAGGAATTCAGGGAAACAATGAGGACGAGGAGATACTTCTTTAAACACTCTTTTTCATTTAACAGGGTGCTTAATTAAAAGTTTTCATAGGATCCCAACAGATTTTGGACACTCCTCCTACCCCATTCATTCATTATCTTCTTGAGTTACTGAGTTAGGAACTCTTCCAAGAAATGAAACATTCTGACTAATCATCCCTAAAATGACTCTCCTCCCTGACAAATTAGGAGGAGAAATGTAGTTAATGATGGTAGTCAAGTTTTATCATTGTCACTAATGAAGTCTTGGAATCACTAGGCAAACACCACATCTATTTAATGACAGAATAATGCTCCCTAAGGCACATGTCTGCAGCCCCATCATTCAAGAGGCAAAGGAAAGAAGCTCCACAAGGAGAGCAACAGAACCAAAAATCTGGGCACAGGGGTCTTTTGTGAGACTGATACTACAAACAAGGACCATGCATGGAGTTAACCTAGAACCCCTGCACAGATGTAGCCTATGGCAGTTCCGTGTCCAAGAGGGTTCCCCAGTAATAGGAACAAGGACTGTCTCTGACATGAACTCACAGGCTGGTTCTTTGATCACCTCTACCTGAGGGAGGAGCAGCATTACTAGTCCACAGAGGAAGACAATGAAGTCAGTCCTGATGAGACCTGATTGACTAGGGTCAGATGGAAGGGGAGGATAACCTCCACTATCATTGGACTGGAGGAGGGTCATAGGAGAAGAAGATGGAGGGAGGGTGGAATTGGGAGGGATGGGGCAGGATCTACAGTTTGGATACAAAGTAAATAAACTGTAATTTATGAAAATAAAATAAAAATTTAAAGAGGCAAAAGCACAAAGCAAATTCAAAGGCTATCCTATTCTGTACAGTAAATGAAGAGCAAAAACCTAGCTCAAAAAGGAGATTGAGAAGGAACGAGGAGGAGGAAGAAAGCAAGAAGGAAGGAAGGAAGGAAGGAAGGAAGGAAGGAAGGAAGGAAGGAAGGAAGAAAGGAAGGAAGGAAAGAAGGAAAGAGGGAAGGAAAGATCGAAGGTTGATAGGAAGGAAGGGATCTTCAATAATAATGGGATTTAGCTACCTTTTAGATAATTTATCCCTGAAATTCCTTCAATTACATAAACCACTTTGTGGAATGATAATGTATAAGTGGAAATGATAGCTCCAGTGAATGACTGAAGTTCACCTTTCATCCTTTTGTTCATATTTGAAATCATTTGAGATCCTCCTTTATCTGTCAATTTTAAAAGATAACATTATTGACTACAACAATCTTGTTTGGCTGTTATTTGCTTTCAGTGTTGGAATTCTGTTACTAATTGCTATCCTAGCTTTTAGAGGTGCCAGTGAGAAATCTGAATCTATTCTAATATGCTTGTCTTTGTAAACATGTTGATGTTTTAGCCTAATAGTTATTAATATTGTTTATTGGTTTATACTTTTGCTATCCTGACTGCACTATGTTGTAAAGATGTGTATTTATTATCATGTCGCTTAAAAGTTATAAATGTTTCTTATAGTTAGATGTCTAAGCTCCCTCTACATTTAAAATTTTCCCCAATGTATTTTCTATATGTACACATTTATAATTTTGCTTTTTTAGCTTAGTGCTTTCTTCTATCTTTTAGATTCTTAAGTTTCTTCTCTGATTGTTTCCCAAAGTTCTGGGACATCAAGGCCCTAGCTATTATCTCTTTTCTCTATTGAGGTTTGAAAATAATAGCATTTCCTTGGCTTTGCCATCAATCTATGGTTTTATTTCTTCATGTCAATTCAGTGTTTTTTGTATTTTTATTTTTATTGATTACAGTTTATTCACTTTGTATCCTCCTGTAGTTCCCTCCCTCCTCCCCTCCCAATCCCACCCACCCCCCTTCTCCACCCATGCCCCTCCCCAAGTCCACTGATAGGTGAGGTCTTCCTCTCTGTCCTACTGATCCTAGTCTATCAAGTCTCATCAGGAGTGTCTGATGGCCTGGTAAGGCTGCTCCCCCATAAGGGGGAGGTTATCAAAAAGCAGGCCAATTAGTTCATGTCAGAGACAGTCCCTGTTCCTATTGCTGGGGACCCTCTTGGACACTGAGCTGCCATGGGCTACATCTGTGCAGGAGTTCTAGGTTATATCCATGAATGGTCTTTGGTTGGAGTATCAGTCTCAGAAAAGAACCCTGTGCCCAGATATATTGATACTGTTGCTCTCCTTGTGGAGCAACTGTCCTCTACAGGTCTTACTCTCTCTCCCTTCTCTCATAAGATTCCCTGCACTCTGCCCAAAGGTTGGCTATCAGCATCTGCTTTGATACCCTGCAGGATAGAGCCTTTCAGAGGCCCTCTGTGGTAGGCTCCTGTCCTGTTCTCTGTCTTCTCCCTCCTTGGATGTTCACCTGTTTATATTTCTGAATGGGAATTGAGCATCTTAGCCAGAGTCCTCCTTCTTGATTACTTTCTTTAGCTGTACAGATTTTAGTATGTTTATCCAATATTATATGACTCATATCCACTTATGAGTGAGTATATACCCTGTGTGTCTTTCTGCTTTTGGGATACCTCACTCAGGATGATCTTTACCAGTTTCCACCATTTGCCTGCAAATTTGTCAATTCAGTTTTTAATACTTGCTAATATTTTAAATTTGATCCATTGAGTTTTTCATTTACAATATTTTATTTGGTTCTTTTTTTAAATTTCAATTTTATTTATAATTTTTCCTTGTGTTGCTAGCTCTTTCATCTATATTGCTGATTTTCTCATCTATTTTATTGACTTTGTGTAGCTGATATTCCTCTCCCAGTCCCAGACTTAGTTAATTTTCCTTGTATTCTCTCTGAGATCACAGATAATTTTTACTAGTCAACTTTTGAAATATTTCACTTGACATTGTACCTATTTCATAATATTTGAACTCAGTAATTGAGACATTATCTTCTTTTAGATGAGTTAAATTGCCCCAATTTTTATCATTTTTATTTTTATTTGTGTGTGTGTGTGTGTGTGTGTGTGTGTGTGTTGCTTTTGTGCATCTACTGGTTTGGATATGTCTTCAGGATTTACTTAATGATATTGTTATTGATCCAACTTCTATTGATAGTATAATCCCTTGAAACACTCAAGGAAGATTCTGATGTCTAATATTGATTGTCACCATGAAAAGATTTAGAGTAATATAGGAGACAACTTCTGGCCACATCTATAAGGAAGTTTCTAGACTCAGTTAATTGAGATGGAAATACCCAACCTGAATCTGGGTAATGTCATTTCATGTTTTGGGGTGCAAGGGTGAATAAGAAAGAGAAAGCAAGTTGAGCACAAGCAATCACTGTTATATACTCCGTGACTGCAAAGAAAATACGACCTCATAATCTTGCCACCATGTTTTTCCTGTCAACATGAGCTGTACCTTCATCTTGTAAGGCAAAATTTATCATTCCTTAAAATATTTGTCTTACATATTTTCTTTCTTTTTTTATTTATTTTATTATTATTATTTTTTATCAGTTACATTTTATTAACTCTGTATCCCAGCCGTGTCCCGATCCCTCATTCCTTCCCAGTCCCTCCCTCCCTCCCTCATCTCCACCGTGCCCCTTTCCAAGTCCACTGATAGGGGGGACCTCCTCCCCATTCATCTGATCCTGTTTTATCAGTTATCTTCAGGACTGGCTGCAAAGCCCTCCTCTGTGGCCTAACAGGACTGCTCCTCCCTTCGGGGGTGGGGAGACCAAAGAGCCAGTCATTGAGATCCTGTTAGAAATAGTCCTTTTTCCCCTCACTTTGGGAAACCAATTAGTTACTGAGCTACCACAGGCTACATCTGAGTGGAGGTTCTAGGTTATATCCATCCATGGTCCTTGGTTGAATGTCAGTCTCAGAAAAGACCCTGTGCTCAGATATATTTGGTCCTTTTGGAGCTCCTATCCTTTCCCCATCAGACTAACTCCCCTTCTTTCTTATGATTCCCTGTACTCTGCCAAAGGTTTGGTCACGAGTCTTTGCTTTGAAAACACTGCTAGTTAGAGTCTTTCAGATGCGCTCAGTAGACTCCTGTCATACGTTCAATGCACATCCCATCTGTCTTTCTAAATGAGGATTGATCATCTTACCCCATGTCCGCTCAATTGATTATCTTTTTTAGGTGTATAGATTTCATTATGTTTATCATATCTTATAGGTCTATATAAGTGAGTATATCCCATGTTTGTCTTTCTCCTTCTGGGATATTTCACTGAGAATGATCTTTTCTAGATCCCACCATTTACCTGCAAATTTCATGATTTCCTCCTTTTTGATTGCTGAGTAGTATTACATTGTGTAAAAATACCACAATTTCTGTACCCATTCCTCCGTTGATGGACATCTGGGTTGTTTCCAGGTTCTGGCTATTACAAATAAAGCTGCTATAAACATGGTTGAGCAAGTATCCCTTTTGTGTACTTGAACGAACTTTGGATATATACCTAGCAGTGGTATAGCTGGGTCTTGAGGAAGCACTATTCCTAATTGTCTTAGAAAGCGCCAGATAGCTTTCCAGAGTGGTTGTACCAGTTTACATTCCCACCAGCAGTGGAGGAGGGTTCCTCTTTCTCCACAACCTCTCCAGCATGTGTTATCGCTTGAGTTTTTCATCTTGGCCATTCTGATGGGTGTAAGGTGATATCTCATATTTTCTATATCTGTGAAAAGACACCACAGCCAAGGCAACTTAATAAAGAAAGTATTTTATGTTAGATACAGTCCCTGTTCCCATTACGAGTGAACCCACTTGGACCCTGAGCTGCCATGGTTTACATTTGTGTAGGGGTTCTAGGTTATCTCCATGAATGGTGCATGGTTGGAGTATCAATCTCAGAAAACACCTCTGTGTCCAGATATTTTTGGTTCTGTTGCTCTCCTTGTGGAGCTCTTGTCTGATAGAAACTAATTGGCCTGCTCTTTGATTACTTCCTCCTCAAGGGGATACAGCCTTACCAAGCCACAAAGGAAGACAACACAGCCACTCCTGATGAGACCTGATAGACTAGGATCAGAAGGAAGGGGAGGAGTACCTCCCCTATCAGTGGACTGGGGGAGTGACATGGGTGCAGAAGAAGGAAGGGGTTGGGAGGGGAAGAGGGAAGGAGCTGCAGGTGGGATATAAAGGGAATAAACTATTTAATAAAAATAAAAGTAAAATATTATAATTAGAAAGTATTTAATTTGGACTCATGGTTTCAGAGTGTTAGAGTTCATGATGGCAGAGCAAAGAGATAATGGCCAGAATAGCTAAGAGTTTATGTCTTGATCCATAAGTAGAAGGCAGAGAGAGAGAGAGAACACAGGGGATGGTCAAGGTCTTTTGAAACTTCAAAGGCTGCCACCAACAAGGGGGCATGTCTTCCACAAGGCCACACCTCATAATCCTTCCCAATAGGTTCCATGAACTGAGGACCGTGTATTCAAACATATGAGTGAGAGCTATTCTCATTCAAACCACCACAGTTAATTTTTAGATATTTTGTCACAGCAATAAGATTAGTAGTTCTAAGAACTAGACAAACTGCTGTAACAGCAACATTGTCAAATAGTACAAAATTTAGCACAGTTAAAGTTTACTAAACCTCTAGAATACATCACTAGAGATCATACAACAAAAAATGCCAAATTAGTATAAATTGTACCATGTAGTTAAGAAGGTATTTTGTATAAAAATGGAATACAGTGAATGAATAAGATAAAGGGAGGAGGCTGAGAAAGAGATATAGAAGGAGCAAGTAAGATTAAACACAAAAAAGGAGAAAAGAATCTGATTGAAGGCAGATGTTATAGCAGGGAAAAGGACAAGAAATTAGGAAAAAAAAGTTTCTGAAATTTAAAATGAAGTCATGTTTCCAATAATGAGAAATATAAAACATTGCACGAACATACCAGGGGAAATACAAAGTAAAAATATAAAAATAAGGGGAGGGGAATCCAAGATGGCGGCACCGAGAGGACACTCTTTTTGATCAGCAGCACTGCAGGGTCTGCACAGTGACCAACAGACAGAATTCTGGGCCCTAAAACACCAATAATTGTATTTCCCAGGTGAGAAGAAACCCCAAAATGTGGGATTTCTATCAGCTTTAGGTCACCCAGCTAAACCAGGAAAGATTTCCGTGGTCCCACTAGATGCTTGGTCACCAGCCCAGAGCCAGAAGCCAGAGACTGGGATTTCCAGTAGAGAGAAAACCCCAAGGTGAAGGAAGAGATTAGGGCCAACCTTAGGTCACCCAGCCAATCCCTGGTAAAGGACCCAGGTCCAGCAAGCACCCAGGTGCCAGCCCAAAGTGGGGTGCTTAGCTGTCAGCACAAAATCCTGCCTATGTGCCTGACTCACCGTTCCAGAAAGAACTGTGGGTTCCAGAGTACCAGAGACTGAGTTGCTTTGTCTGGAGGAAACCACACAGTGAGGAGAATAGCAGGTCTGACCTCAGAGCACTCATCCAATCCCTCCCCCCCCCAAAAAAAAAAAAAACTTCTGAGGAAAAGTCCCCAGGTTCTTGCAGGCACACAGGCGCCCAGTCTACAGCAAGGCAGAGCCATGTGTCTGTGCCTGCACACTCTACTCAGCATCCCAGATGGAACTGTGAACTCCAAAGTACTACAGATTTGGGGAAAACATCAGGTCCAACCCAGCTCCAGAAAAGTTTCTGGGTTCCCACCTGCTCTAGGCTCTGGCCATCTACTGAACACATGAGTGCCTAGCTCACCTGCCATTGATGACAGCTAGGGTACTGGGGCACACAGCTCTAATGTCAGACCTACAAAAGCCTGGGAGCCATTGGAGAAGCCCTCAGATACTGCTCTAAGGTGCGACCAGTTATCCATAGCTAAACTGATGAAACCGCAGGACTCCTTGTTTCTTCAGAGGTCTGAACCCAGCAAATACAGCTTAAAAGCAGCAGCAGCTCACTAAATTCAGAGCAAAACACCCAGCAGCAGGACAGCCATCTCCAGGAGTTCTCCTAATTAGAGGAGAGCCTTCCTGAACACCACAGTTACCAAACAGGTCCATATGCCTCAAGTGAACAGTGATAATTCCTGAGAAGCACCATCATTCAGTTGACCATACCCAAAAAGCTGAAGAGATCTCCTTCAGAACCCTGCCAAAGGGATTCTCTCCACCCCAAAACCCCAAGAGGCACCAGAAATTAACAGACAGACAATATCTGCGACGGACAGATGGGTATAGGCCAGCATCAAAGCACAACCAACAAAAGTCAGAGCAATATGGCATCCTCGGAACCCCGTTATCCAGGGACAAGTAGCCTAGGACACCATAACGTAAATGAAATTCAAGACGCTGACCTTACATCTCTGCTTATGAATAGGTTAATGGAGGAAATAAATAAAATGCTTAAAGAAATAGAGGAAGATACAGTCAAACAGAATGTGGCTATCTGTACAGAAATACAGGAAGATGCAGCCAAACTGACTGTGGCTTTCAGAGAGGAAATGATTAAATCACTGAAATAAATAAAAGGAACAGAAGAATGTTCAAACAAACAGGTGAAGGAATTGAAGGAAAAACAGGAAAATACAGTCAGACAGGTGAAAGAAATAAAACAACACAAGATCTGAAGATAGAATTGGAAAAATTAAAGAAAACACAAGTGAAGGAAATCAGGGTGAGGGAGAACTTAGGAAAGAAAACAGGAACTACACAGGTAAGCATAACCAACAGACTACAAGAGATGGAAGAAAGAATTTCGGGTGTGGAAGATACAATGGAATAAGTCGATGTATTCATCAAAGAAAAAAAAATTCCTCACAAAAACCACCCAAGAAATCCAAGACAACATGAAAAGACAAAACCTAAGAATAATAGGAATAGAGGAAAAAGATTCCCTCCTCCAAGGCCTAGAAAATATTTTCAACAAAATCATAGAAGAAAATTTCCCCAACTTAAAGGAGAGGCCTATAAGCATACAAGAGGCCTACAGAGCACCTAATGAATTAGACCAGAAAAGAAAATCTTCCTGCCACACAATAATCAAAACAGTAAGTATACAGAAAAAAATAAAAAAATTAAAAACCTAAAAGCTGCAAGGGAAAAAGTCCAAGTAACATATAATGGCAAACCCCTCAGAATCACACCTGAATTCTCAACAGAGACTATGAAAGCCAGAAGGGCCTGGGTGGATATCATGCAGACCCTAAGAGAACACAGATGTCAGCCCAGGCTACTATACCCAGCAAAACTCTCAGTCCTCACAGACAGAGAAAACAAGCTATTAAATGACAAAAACATATTTCAACAATACATGCACACATATCCAGTGTTACAGAAGATACTATAAGGAAAAATACAACCAAAGAAAAATTAACTACTTTATGAAAATGCCGGAAATAATTAAAATTAGTACAGCAAAACAAAAAGTACCTAAGCACCCAAACATAGTACCACAGTCAACATCAATATCAAGGGATCTAACATCCACTGGTCATTAATATCTCTCAACATCAATGGACTCAATTCTCCAATAAAAATACACAGACTAACAGAATGGATGTGTAAACAAGACCCAACAATCTGTTGCATACAAGAAACACACCTAAGTCACAAAGATAGACATTACCTGAGAGTAAAGGACTGGAAGACAGTCTTCCAAGCAAATGGACCTAAGAAGCCGGCAGGAGTAGCCATTCTAATATATAATAAAATAGACTTTCAACCAAAATTAATAAAAAGAGATGGGGAAGGATACTTAATACTCATCATGGGAAAATTCCACCAAGAAGACATCACAATCCTGAACATCTATGTCCCAAATACATGGGCACCCACATTTTAAAAAGAAACATTAATAAAACTTAAACCACACATAGATCCCTAATTTTAATAGTGGGAGACTTCAACATCCCACTTTCAACAAGGGACAGGTCAACAAAACGAAAATTAAACAAAGAAACAATAACTGTAACAGAAGTCATGAATCAAATGGACCTAACAGACATCTACAGAACCTTACACCCAAACACAAAAGAATTTACCTTCTTCTCAGCACCTCATGAAACCCTCTCCAAAATAGACCATAAAGTTGGTCACAATGCAAGCCTCAACAGATACAAGAAGATTGAAATGATCACATGTATACTATCAGAACCATGCACTAAAGCTGGACCTCAACAACAACAGAAAGCGCAAAAAGACTACAAACACATGGAAACTGAACAATTTGCTACTAAATGACAGCTGGGTTAGGGAAGAAATAAAGAAAAAAATTAAAGACTGCCTAAAATTTAATGAAAATGAAGGCACAACATACCCAGACTTATCGTACATAATGAAAGCAATGCTAAGAGGAAAGTTCATAGCACTAAGTGCCTTCAAGAAGAAATTTGAAACATCCCATTCAAGCAACTTAATGGCTCACATAAAAGCCTTAGAGAAAAAAGAAGTAGATACACCAAAAAGAGTCGAGGATAGCAAATATTCAAACTCAGGCTGAAATCAATAAATTAGAAACAAATAAAACAACTCAAAGAAACAGTGAAACTGCTGGTTCTATGAGAAAATCAATAAGTTAGACAAACCCTTTGCCAAACTAACTAAAAGGCAGAGAGAAACTGTCCAAATCAGCAAAACCCGAAATGAAAAGGGGACATAACAAAAAACACTGAAGAAATCCAAACAATAATTAGGTCTTACTTCAAAAGCCTATACGCCTCAAAATTAGAAAATCAAAATAAAATGGACAATTTTATTTGTCTATTCCACTTGCCAAAGGTGAGTCAATACCAGGTAAATCAATTTAATAGTCCTATATTCCCCAAGGAACTAAAGGGTTCGTCAAAAGTCTCCCATGCAAAAAAAGCCCAGGGCCTGATGGTTTCAGCACAGAATTCTACCAGACCTACAGATAAGAGTAACTCCAATTCTCTTCAAACTATTCCACAAAATAGAAACAGAAGGAACTTTACCAAACACCTTCTATGAAGCCACAGTCACTCTGATACCTAAACTACACAAAGATTCAACAAAAAAGAGAACTTCAGTCCTATGTCTCTTATGAATATTGATGCAGTAATACTCAACAAAATACTTGCCAACCGAAACCATGAACACATAAAAGATATAATTCACCATGACTAAGTAGCCTTCCTCCCAGGTATGCAGGGGTGGTTCAACATACATAAATCCATCAATGTGATCCACCATATAAACAAACTGAAGGAGAAAAACCACATATGCTGAAAAAACATTTGAAAATATCCAACATCCATTCATGTTTAAAGTCTTGGAGAGATCAGGGATACAAGGCACATATCTAAACATAGTAAAGGCGATATACAGCAAGCCTATAGCCAACATCAAACTGAACGGAGAGAAACTTAAATCATTCCCACTGAAATCAGGGACAAGACAAGGCTGCCCACTCTCTCCATATCTCTTCAGCACAGTTCTTGAAGTCCTTGCTAGAGCAATAAGACAGTTGAAGGAGATCAAGGGGGTTACAAATTGGAAAGGAAGAAGTCAAATTATCATTATTTGCAGATGATATGATAGTATACCTGAGTGACCCCAAAAATTCTACCGGGGAACTCCTACAGCTGATAAACACCTTCAGCAAAGTGGCTGGATACAAAATTAACTCAAAATATCAGTAGCCATCCTGTATACAAAAAAAAAAAAGAAAGAAAAGAAAAGAAAAGGCTGAGAAAGAAACAACACCCTTTACAATAGCCACAAAGGACATAAATTACTTTTGTGTGACCTTAACAAAACAAGTCAAAGACTTGTATGAAAAAAATTGCCGGTCTCTGAAGAAAGAAATAGAAAAAGGTATCAGAAGATGGAAAGATCTCCCAGGCTCATGGCTTGGCAGGATTAACATAGTAAATATGGCTATCTTATCAAAAACAATCTACAGATTCAATCCAATTTCATCAAATTATCAACAGAGTTCTTAACAGACTTTGAAAGAAAAATTCTGAAATGCAAAGGACACTGTCATCAGAACAAAATGACTGCCTAGAGATTGGGAAAGGATCTTCACCAACCCTGTATCTGACAGAGGACTGATATCCAGAATATATAAAGAACTAAATAAGTTAAAAAAAAAAGAACAAATCAAGTAATCCACTTAAAAATGAAGTACAGAGGTAAACACAGAATTCTCTGTGTAGGAACATCGAATGGCAGGGATACACTTAAAGAAATGCTCAATGTATTTAATCATCAGGGAAATGCAAATCAAAACAACCCTGAGTTTTTACCTTACACCCATCAGAATGGCTAAGATCAAAAATTCAAGGGACAGCACATGCTGGAGAGGATGTGGAGAAAGGGGAACCCTCCTCCACTGCTGGTGGGAATATAAACTTGTAAAACCACTTTGGAAATCAGTCTGGTGCTTTCTCAGACAATTAGGAATAGTGCAACCTCAAGATCCAGCTATACTATTCCTGGGCATATATCCAAAAAAGGGGCTCAATTACACAACAAGGACATTTACTTAACCATGTTTGTAGCAGCTTTATTTGTAATAGCCAGAAGCTTGCAACAACCCATATGCCTCCCAGTTAAAGAATGGATACAGAAATTGTGGTTCATCTACACAATGGAGTATTACTCAGCAATAAAAAAAACAAGGAAATCATGAAATTTGTAGGCAAATTTTGGGAACTGGAAAAGATCATCCTGAGTGAGGTATCCCAGAAGCAGAAAGACACACACGGTATATACTCGCTTATAGTGGATATTGGTCATATAATATAGAATAAACATACTAAAATCTGTACACCTAAAGAAGCTAATCAAGAAGGAAGACTCTGGCTATAATGATCAATCCCCATTCAGAAAGTCAAAGAGGATGGACATCAGAAGAGGGAGAAAACAAGGAACAGGACAGGAGCCTGCCACAGAGGGCCTCTGAAAGGCTCTATCCTGCAGGGTATCAAAGCAAATGCTGAGTCTCATAGCCAAACGTTGGGCAGAGTGCAAGGAATCTTATGAAGAAGGGAGAGATAGTAAGACCTGGAGAGGACAGGAGCTCCACAAGGAGAGCAACAGTATCAAAAAGTCTGGGCACAGGGTTCTTTTCTGAGAGTGATACTCTAACCAAGGACCTTTCATAGAGATAACCCCTGCTCAGATTTAGCCCATGGCAGCTCTGTGTCCAAAGTGGGTTCCCTAGTAATGTGAACAGGGCCTTTCTCTGACATGAACTGATTGGCTTGCTCTTTGATCAACTCCATCTGAGGGGCTGGGGAGCAATCTTGCCAGGCCATAGTGGAAGACAGTGGAAGACCCTTCAGATGAGACCTGATAGATTAGGTTCCGAAGTAAATAGAGGAACTCCTCCACTATCAGTGGTCTGTGGTAGGGGCATGGGTAGAGAAAGGGAAGGAAGTGTGGGATTGGTAGGGTTGGAGCTACAGGGGAATACAAAGTATATCAACTGTAATTAATAAAAATAAAAAAACTAAAATAATTTGCTTACCTAAATTATATATATATATATATATATATATATATATATATATATATGTCTTACAAAATTAAGATTAACACTGTATGCATGATAAGAACATAAAAGACAAGAATTAAGGAACGAAAGAGAGAAATAAAGATTTTCCTAAAGTGAAAAAAATATGTAAAGAAAATTAGATGGATATATGGAAGGAAACAAAAAATAAAAACAAAGAAGCTTTAATTCAATAAATAAAAACACTAGCAAACGTTTTATATAGCTAGCTGGGGAGATGACTCAGCAGTTAGAAATATTGACTTTGCATCTAGAGGGCACAGGTTCAATTCTTAGCACCCAAACTGTTACTCACAACCATCTATAACTTCAGTGCCAGGATACCCAACACCTTCATCTGGACTTCATATCTTTGTACACATGTGGTGCTCAGACACATTCACGCAAACACTCACACATAAAATAAAAATTAAAAGTTTTTAAAGCTTAATATGAACAGTAAAGTATGAGGAGGTGGAAAAAATTTAAATATTGTATTTGAAACAACTGTTTTGTTGGTTCTAAAAAAATGGATACGGCCAACTATTTACTCTGTGATAAGGTCTGATGAAATTCATTACTCCTCTCTATGTTTTAGGCTGGAGTTGGGCTCATGCTGGAGTAGTATTTAGTATCCACTGTGACTCCCTTTAATTTAGCATCTTTCCTTCTTTGAGCAGCAAAGGTTTCTGTTGGTCACACTTAGATTTATAGTCTGTTGGTTAGGCAGATTCTCTAAACCCTTAAATGTTCCCAGATCATAATGTGTAGAACGAT
The DNA here is from genome assembly GCF_030254825.1 of Meriones unguiculatus. Classification (NCBI taxonomy): domain Eukaryota; kingdom Metazoa; phylum Chordata; class Mammalia; order Rodentia; family Muridae; genus Meriones; species Meriones unguiculatus. The sequence goes on from NC_083369.1 coordinate 123,399,314, forward strand.
TAATCTACCTTAGGTTGTCTCCCAAATGTATAGCAATGAGAGAAGTGATTACACTACCAAGAACTGCGCAGGTAGAGAGGCACTGTGTGTACTTTCAAGACATTGGGTATTAATTGCCCTGCTGGAGGACTGTACCTGTCGGTTTCAAAAGACTGCTGGAACAGTTTGAGGGCTCTAAAGCAACAAGGAAGACAGGTCCCTCCAAAGTTGACACCTGTTGACCTCAGTTTTGTGGCAACCAAACTTCAGGTTTATTTTCAATTGATGAAAGGTGTACTAAGGCACCTATGGTAGGGATATGTACTTTACTGCCTGAATTTAGCCCCCTTTACGCTGTGCTTTTTAACTTGCTGATGCTTGGCTTTCCTGCCCTTTCTCATCTTGGAGTTGTAGTAGCACACATTCAGGCTACCTGATTTGCGACTGCTCCCTCTTCTAAGTGCTCCAAGAGTAACTCAGTTTTAAACAATAGATCCCTTCTTAAGTTGGCAGTGAGACGCTGTTCTCTGAAGCACACAGAGTAACAAAATGGTATTCCTTGTCTGCCTTACCAAAACCCACAGCTAGAATCCAAGCTTGTGAACACTTACAGGCTTGTTCTGGGGATAATGCTTACTTTCTTTTCTTCATGGCCTCCAGGCTTCCTTTTTGGATGAAATTCCTATGGACCTGCACAGCTAAAGCTGTATTCATTTTTGCTTATTCTTATTATTCTTACTATTTTGTCACATGCTTCTTTCCTATACTTTCAGCTCTTATATTACTGCCTTTGTGAATTTTTATAGCCTTTCTTCTCTTTCTCTGTTTTAGGAACAGTCTCCTGTTTTTCATTCTCGTTCTTCTTCACCAGGTTACATGGATACACTTTTAAATACACTATGTTTTAGAAAATGGTATGCTTTAAAAAAATAGCAGCAATTCATGAGTACGTAGGTCAAAACTCCAATGAGACTGACTATAACTATTTCAATTTTACAGGTTACAAAACTTATATGTAAATACTATAACCAAATTAATCAGTGATCCTCTGGAATCCTAATGCAGTCCCATGCTCTTTACTGCACTTATAATGTTTTATCTGGGAAACAGAAATATCAGTTTGTAGTAATAGCCACTCCAGATCCTGGAGTTTCAGAAAGCTTTTAGGAGAGTAGGGGTAGGAGAGATGCTTCTGGTGTTCTTTAATTTTGGAATTGAAAGTGAAATTTTTGAATATTCTGGTAAAACAAAGTTATGCATGCTGGGTAATTGGGAATCCTGGGAGATTTGTGTAAAGAAAAATTATGAAGTGTGTCCAAAATATTTCCAAAAATGTTTTTTTTTATTAAAAAAAGCTGTGAATGTATGTGTTGGAGTCTCTACATATGTCTAGCTAGCTTTGCAAGTTTCTGGCTTTCACAGTGCTAAAACACTGAATTATTCAATACAAATATATGATTGATCTGATGAAACTCACTCAGATCATATAAACACACAAAATGTGTTGTTTCCATATATTTATATTTACATTTGTTTTAAATCTTCAAGGTTATTAAACACCAGGACGTATATACTGTGGCAGCCTTTTTGGAGTTAATGGCAAATTTTGAGTTAATGGCATCTGAGCAGTGGAATTCAGCCTCTTGGCTTTGGCTATTTTCCAAAGTCCAGTTTCTCATAAACTGACCTTGGTGGTCCCACAGCAGACTGATTTGACCCTGAGAAACTCTGTGCAACCATAGTAACCAGACAGTAGGCTCTGTGTAACCTTGAGTGAGCTCTCCTGTGTTTTGACCAAGTAAAGCTCCTACATGAGAAACTGCTTATACTTTTTTGCCTACTTAAATGTTAACCTGATGTTCATTAAATCGACACTTTGATCAGCATGTAGACTTGGTGTCCTTCTCTGTGTCGCCCCCCCCCTCTCTCTCTCTCTCTCTCTCTCTCTCTCTCTCTCTCTCTCTCTCTCTCTCTCTCTGACCCGCTCTCAGGTGGTATTCAGGTGTCACTGCTGGCTGGTGACAGATGGAGCTGAAACCCCGGGAACCTGAGACGGAGGACCAGCTGAGGCAAGTTACACAGACCATAGGATCCCGCGCAAAGCAACTGACCAAGGTAAAGTTGGGTGGCCGTCAGGGGCAGGGAACTAGTAAGGTGGGATCTATTAGATCCCTTAAATAGTTTTTTAAGACACAGAGAATTAGAATAAAACTCCCTAATCCCTTTACTTTGTAAAACTAAAGAGTTGCTTGGAAAAATTAAAGCAGCCAAACAGGCAGAAAAAAAGTACTTCTAAGGTTATATCGAATGTTCATAAAGGAGCTCAAACAGATTTGTGTAATTTGAGAGCAGAAAATAATTTAGGAGCTAGATAGTAAAGATGAAACGGAGTCAAAGATAAAAGCTGCCAAGTCTCACAATTCAGACTGGCCTCTTGGGCCTTCCCCTCCACCCCCATGGGATCACTGCAGGAAGATATAACTGTTCTCTGAGAGAAAAATCCAGTTAAAAAGAGAACAGGTTCAATTATTAAATATTTATAATAATAATAGTAATAAATAATAATTTTAATGTAACACAAAAGGAGTATTCACTCAGAGTGGACTTTCTTTTGTGCAACAGTTGGCTTTTGAGAATGTTAATTCAGCCTGTAAAACAGCTATCAGACCCTATCAAACTAAAGCAAACTTAACTTGTTATATTCAACTTTGTGCTGATATTGGGCCGCTCTTGACTATTATACTTAAAATTATGGCTAAATCCAGTAAAAAGAGCTTTATTTGTCTGTTTAAATATATGGTCATCTTAAATGGCTAATATATATCTAGGTTATAGATAAAAGTAATTAAATATATTTTTAAATTATATTCAAACTGTTGTTTAGAATATATATATAATATAATATAATATACACATATATGTTTATAAGGTCTATAAACACATGTTTAAAAGGCAACCATATGATATAAGTCTGTCATCTTTGCTATAGGATATGGGTTAAAAAAATTATTATAAAACATCCTAGTTAACATAAATTTTGTTTCCTTTTAGACTGAAATGACAAGTCTCATTTTAAAATTGGATTGTTTGCACTGGTAAATTTGAAGTTTGGTTTTGACTTTTAAAATTATTAACATGCTATATGATTTCACTCCTAAAGAGGATGCTTTGTTTTAATATTGTAAAAACAGGTTTTTAAAAAATATTTAAATGTTTAAAAAGCAGGTACTGCGGTTGTTTCTTCTCTTTGTCTTGTGTGTGTGTGTGTGTGTGTGTGTGTGTGTGTGTGTTTGTCTGCCGGTTGTGTGTTTTGGTTTCTGGTTTCTGTTTGCTAAATAGGTCTGGGGAAGCTCGGAGAGTTTCCAGTTTGGTAGAGGGAATCTGGAGGACGCTCCAGTTCCCGGCGAGGGGGCCATGAGGGGGTTCACTCCTTCTGGAATCTGTGGGACTTGTGTCTGGTAGAGGCCGGTCAAGTCTTGGTATTTGGGTATTCTGGTTACTCCAAGGTGGCAATGTCAAATTTCTATGTTCCTTATGTATGTTTATCTGTGTATGTATGTTTATCTGTAGACTTGGACTAACGATACTAATATTTTTGGACATGAGACAGTTTAAATCAGCACCTCTGAGTTTGGTCCTGGACCATCGGAGTTAAATTCTATAAAACATTTTAAAATTTATCAGGTATTTTAAAATAATAACCATTGGGCAGTCTAACAAAGAACTTGAAACAGTTTCTCAACCCTTTGGGGGAGGTCAAAAGACCTTGGTATTTATTTTATTAATTTTGCAAAGTAAAATCAAGCCATGCTGTTTGAGCCAATTAAAAAAAAACTGCAGTTATTACAATGTATCAGATCAGAAAAAAATATAAAATATGTTGCTCCTCATTTAAAAAGGCTGGAGATTCTTCAATGCAAAATGTTTGCTTATGCTCCTTTAAAGAAAAAAAAAAAAAAAGGACTGCAGCTCCATATTAGCCCAGGATTATACAGGGTTATATTCAGATCATTGTTAACCATTGTAGGGCTTATAGTTCTCTCTAACTCACCATGGAACACGCCCATATTTATAATAAAAAAATCTAACAAATTTAGGTTATTACAAGATTTTTAAAAATGAGACTATAAAAATTATGAAAACATTGCAACCAGGACTCCCATCACCTAGTGGGATTTCTCAAAACACAAGATTATTTTAGATTTAAAAGACTGTTATTTTTTTCCATTCCTTCACATCCTGAGGATTGCCATAAATTTGCTTTTAGTCTCCCTTCTATTATTTTAAGGAACCTATGAAACATTATCATTGGAGTATGCTGTTACGGGGCATGGCAAATAGTTCTACTTTATGTCAACAATTTGTAGCTAATGCTATTAGTCCAGTACGGAAAAAATGTCCTTCTATTTATATCATTCATTATATGGATGATATTTTATTAGCCTCTCCCATATGTCAAGATGTTATAGCTTGCTATACAGATCTATTTAAGGCTTTGTCCCAAGCAGGATTAAAAATTACTCCAAAAAAGGTACAAACTAGAGGTCCTTATAGTTGTTTAGGTTTTAATTTATTTCCTCTGGGTATTAAACATCAAAAAGTACAAATTAAAAAAAATTAAAGACTCTTAATGATTTTTAAAAATTATTGGGAGATATAAATTGGCTTAGGCCATATCTAAAATTAACCACTGGACAACTAATGCCATTGTTTAATGTTCTTAAAGGGGATTAAGCTCCTACCTCCTCCCAAAACAAATTGATTCCAGAGGCTCAAGATACATTATTATTAATAATAAAGGCTTTAAAAAATCAATTTGTAACACATTGGGATCCAGATACTCCTCTCCTATCACTTGTATTTCAAACACAGTCAACTCCTACTGGATTGTTATGACAATCTAATCTTCTACTGTGCTCAGATATTTTGATACTGTTGCTCTCCTTGTGGAGCTCCTGTCCTCTCCAGGTCTTACTCACTCCCCCTTCTTTCCTTTGATTCCCTGCACTGTGCCCAAAGTTTGGTTGTGAGTTTCAGCATCTGCTTTGATACACTACTGAGTAAAGATTTTCAGAAGCCCCTTGTGGTAGGCTCTTGTCCTGTTTTCTCCTTCTTGCAATGTCTATCATGTTTGGCTTTTTGACTGATGATTGATCATCCTACCCAGGGCCTCCTTCTTGCTTGATTTCTTTAGGTATACAAATTTGTCTAGGTTTATCCTATATTATATGTCTAGTATACACTTATAAGCAAGTATAGAGTGTGTGTGTCTTTCTGCTTGTGAGATAGCTCAATCAGGATGATCTTTTCTAGATCCCACCATTTGCTTGAAAATTTCATGATTTCCTTGTTCTTAATTGATGAGTAGTATTCTATTGTGTAAACGTACCACAATTTCTGTATCCAGTCTTCCTTTGAGGGAAATCTGGATTGTTTTCAGGTTCTGGCTATTATGAATAAAGCTACTGATAACATGGTTGAACAAATGCTCTTATTGTGTACTTGAGAATCATTTGGATATATGCCTAGGAGTGGTATAACTGGATCTTGAGGAAGCATTATTCCTAATTGTCTGAGAAATCACAAGATTGATTTCCAAAGTTGTACAAGTTTACATTCCCACCAGCAATGGAGAAGGGTTCCTCTTTCTCCACATCCTCTCCAGCATGTGTTGTCAACTTGAGTTTTTGATCTTGGCCATTGTGATGGGTGTAAGGTGAAATATCAGGGTCGTTTTGATTTGCATTTCTCCGATGACTAAGGACGCTGACCATTTCTTTAAGCGTTTCTCTGCCATTTTATATTCCTCTACAAAGAATTCTGTTTATCTCTGTACCCCATTTTTTAATTGGATTACTTGATTTGTTGCTTTTTAACTTCTTCAGTTCTTTATGTATTCTGGATATTAGCCCTCTGTGAGATACAGGGTTGGTGAAGATCCTTTCCCAGTCTGTAGGCTGTTGTTTTGTTCTGATGACAGTGTCCTTTGCTTTACAGAAGCTTTTCAGTTTCATGAGGTCCCTTTTATTGATTGTTGATCTTAGAGCCTGTGCTGTTGGTGTTCTGATCTTTCAGTTGGGAAAATTTTCTTCTATGATTTTCTGGAAAATATTTCCTGGACCTTGGTGCCCGGTATCTTTTTTTTTTTTTTTTTTTATTCATTTTCTCCTACTATTCTTAGATTTCGTGTTTTCATGGCATCCATGATTTCTTGGATGTTTTTTGTTTGGAACTTTTCTGATTTTACATTTTCTTTGGGAGAAATATCAGTTTCTGCAAGTGTATTTTTAGCACCTGAGATTCTCTCTTCCATCTCTTGTATTCTGTTCCTGCTGTTTTGTCTAAGTTCTCTAGCTCCAGGTTTTTCTCTGTTTGTGTTTTCTTTATTGATTCTAATTCTGTTTTCATGTCTTACACCATTTCCTTCATCTGTTTTAATGTGGAATCCTGTTTTTCTATGATGGCTTCTTTTTTTTTTTTTGTTTCCTCTCTATATGCCATTAATTGTGCCTCTACTTGTTTGGCTGTATTTGCCTGTATTTCTTTGAGAGCTTTGTTCATTTCCTCTTTATTTGCCTGTACTTGTGTGGCTATTTCTGAGTGATTTGTTCATTTCCTCTTTATGAGCCTCTAATAACTGGCTAAGTATAGTTTTAAAATCAATATCTTCTGTTTCTGATGAAATGAAATGTCCATTGATTTTGGGGGTTGCTGGTGAAGCCATGATGTCCTGATTGTTGTTGGGTGTGTTCTTACTCTGACCTCTGGCCATCTGCTTATCTGTAACCTTCACTGTTTGTTCTTTGAGCCTGTATTTCAGACTGGGTCCATCTTTTTCTGGTTTCTGGAATGTTTTCCAGGAAGATGAGAGAGGTCCACTGGTTTGAGAGTGTGTGTTGGTGTTTCAGCTGTACTACGTGAGGAATTTGTTGCTGGTGCTATTCGCAGGTGCTGTTATTGGGCACAATGTGTAGGCGCTGATTCCCTGACTACCACAGTGGTCTACAGGCCACTGGTATGCCGATCTTTCTGGGTTTCAGGAATTTTTTTTTTCCTGGAAATCACTGGTAGACCTGCAGAGCAGGGGCTTCAGTTATGAAAACACTGTCCCAAGAATCCCTATGTTGCCCACAATAAGGCTCTGGGTGATAGGGATCTGTTGGCTCGTTGCTTGTTTGGAGGGGCCCTGGATCTGGGCCTTTCTAGGCACTCTGTTGAAGGTGCACTCACTCTCTAGCAGGACCAGTCCAAAAGCACAGGGGTTCCCCTTCTTCTCTATTCTCCGATTTGATGCTGCTGCGGCAAATGCTGGTGTAGGCTAACAGTCAGCTCAGTGGTGCTGTAGCTGCAGATCTTAGTGTCCACCAGCACTGTGCAACATGCTGGGAGCCACCGGAACTGGTGGCCAGGAACTATTTTCTGTATCGGACTCTGCAGGCTGTCTTTGTAGCCTTCTCCTCTGCCAGGGAAGGATTATGGTGGCTGGTCCTGGAGAAGTGCTGGGGGCATGGGAGTTGAGTATTCTCTGTCCCAGATCCTGGGCTGGGGTTTCTTTGTTAGGAGCCACCGGCACTGGGGGCCTGGCACTTTGCCCTGTGGCATGCACTGTGGGATGCCTCCGCTGCCTCAACCAAAGAAGGAGTAGGGAAGTGGATATAGGGAAGTGGCTGGGGATTGAGTCCCCAGGAGAAATCCACAGAGGAGTCTGTGGGTGACCCTAATTTAAATGGTTTCAGTTCATGTTTAGTCTCCTTTCTCCCTGGAAGCCTTCATGTTGTAGTTCTGGGTTCAGCAGCTCATTCACTCACCAATTTCATTTTCAGATGTCTTGCCTCTCAGATATGGTGCACGCTGGTCTCTGCCATCTTAGATCCTCTAGCATATTTTGAGTCTTTTTCTGGTGCTTTAGTTATATTTCTCATGCTCTACTGTTATGGTGTACTGGTTTCTGGAGGAGACATATTGTCTTGATTGTTTTTGTCCTGTGTCTAGGCATCTGGAATTAAGATAAAGATGATTTGAAGTTTTATTTTTTTATTTTTTTTCTTAAATTTTTCATCAATTACACTTTATTCATTCTGCATCCCCCCATAAGCCCCTCCCTCCTCCCCTCCCAATCCCACCCTCCCTCCTCCCTCTGCTTGCATGCCACTCCCCAAGTCCACTAATAGGGGAGGTTCTCCTCTCCTTTCTAAGTCTGTCAGTTCACATCAAAAGTGGCTGTATTGTCCTCTACTATGGCCTGGTAAGGCTGCTCCCCCCCCCCCCCCAGAGGGAGGTGATCAAAGAGCAGGCCAATCAGATTATGTCAGAGGCAGTCCCTCTTCACATTACTATGTAACCCAATTGGACTCTGAACTGCCCTGGGCTACATCTGTGCAGGGGTTCTGGGTTATCTCCATGAATAGTCCTTGGTTGGAGTATGAGTCTCTTGGAAGTTCCATGTGTTCAAATTTTTTTGTTCTGTTGCTCTCCTTGTGGAGACCCTGTCCTCTCCAGCTCTTACTATTTCCCAGTTCTTACCTAAAATTCCGTTCACCTGCCCAACAGTTGCCCATCAGGCTCAGCATCTGCTTTGATAGTCTGAAGGGCAGAGGCTTTCAGAGGCCCTCTGTGGTAGGTTCCTAGGTTGTTTCCTGTTTTCTTCTTTTTCTGATGTCCATCCTCTTTGCCTTTCCGGATGGGGATTGGACATTTTAGTTAGGGTCCTCTCTCTTGCTTAGTTTCTTTAGATGCACAGGTTTTAGTGGGTTTGTCCTATGTTGTATGTCTATATGAGTGAGTATATACCATGTGTGTCTTTTTGCTTCTGGGACAACTCACTCAGGATGATCCTTTCCAGATCCCACCATTTACAAGCAAATTTCATGATTTCCTTATTTTTCATTGCTGAGTAATATTCCATTGTGTACATGTACCACAATTTCTGCATCCATTCTTCAGTTGAGGGGCATCTGGGTGGTTTCCAGCTTCTGGCTATTACAAATAAAGCTGCTACAAACATGGTTGAGCAAATGTCCTTTTTGTGTACTTGAGCCTCTTTTGGATATATGCCCAGTAGTGGTATGGCTGGATCTTGAGGAAGCACTATTCCTAGTTGTCTGAGAAAGCGCCAGATTGATTTCCAGAGTGGTTGTACAAGTTCACATTCCCACCAGCAGTGGAGAAGGGTTCCCTTTTCTCCACAACCTCTCCAGCATGTGTTGTCACTTGAGTTTTTGATCTTGGCCATTCTCATGGGTGTAAGGTGAAATCTCAGGGTTGTTTTGATTTGCATTTCCCTAATGGCTAGTGAGGTTGAGCATTTCTTTAAGTGCTTCTCTGCCATTCGGGATTCCTCTACAGAGAATTCTTTGTTTAGCTCTGTTCCCCATTTTTTAAGTGGATTACTTGGTTTGCTGCTTTTCAGCTTCTTTAGTTCTTTATATATACTGGATATGAGTCCTCTGTCAGATAAAGGGTTGGTGAACATTCTTTCCCAATCTGTAGGTGGTCGCTTTGTTTTGATGACTGTGTCTTTTGCTTTACAGAAGCTTTTCAGTTTCATGAGGTCCCATTTATTGGTTGTTGCTCTTAGAGCCTGTGCTGTTGGTGTTCTGTTCAGGAAGTTTTCCCCTGTACCAATGAGTTCTAGGGTATTTCCCACTTTTTTTTTTCATGCCGATTTAATGTGTCTGGTTTTATGTTGAGGTCTTTGATCCACTTGGACTTCAGTTTTGTGCAGGGTGACAAATATGGATCTATTTTCATTTTTCTACATGTAGACATCCAGTTAGACCAGCACCATTTGTTGAAGATGCTATCTTTTTTCCATTGTATGGTTTTGGCGTCTTTGTCAAAGATCAGGTGTCCATAAGTGTGTGGGTTTATTTCTGGGTCCTCTGTTCGGTTCCATTGATCCACCATTCTGTTTCTATGCCAGTACCATGCAGTTTTTAAAACTGTTGCTCTATAGTACAACTTAAGATCAGGGATGGAGATACCTCCAGAAGATCTTTTATTGTAGAGGATTGTTTTAGCAATTCTGGGTTTCTTGTTATTCCATATGAAGTTGAGAATTTTCTTTCCCAGGTCTGTAAAGAATTGTGTTGGTAATTTGATGGGCATTGCATTGAATCTGTAGATTGCTTTGGGTAAGATGGCATTTTTACTATGTTAATCCTACCAAGCCATGAGCATGGGAGATCTTTCCATCTTCTCATATCTTCTTCTAATTCTTTCTTCAGAGATTTGAAATTTTTTTCATACAAGTCTTTGACTTCCTTGGTTAGGGTTACTCCGAGGTACCTTATGTCATTTGTGGCTATTGTGAAGGGTGTTGTTTCCTTAATTTCTTTCTCAGCCCTTTTGTCTTTTGTATACAGGAGGGCTACTGAGTTTTTTGAGTTAATTTTGTATCCTGCCACTTTGCTGAAGGTGTTTATCAGCTGTAGGAGTTCCCTGGTAGAGTTTTTGGGGTCACTCACGTATACTATCATATCATCTGCAAATAGTGATAATTTGACTTCTTTCTTTCCAATTTGTATCCCCTTGATCTCCTTCAACTGTCTTATTGCTCTAGCAAGGACTTCCAGAAATATGTTGAAGAGATATGGAGAGAGTGGGCAGCCTTGTCTTGTCCCTGATTTCAGTGGGATTGCTTTAAGTTTCTCTCTGTTCAGTTTGATGTTGGCTATAGGCTTGCTGTATAGCGCCTTTACTATGTTTAGATATGTGCCTTGTATCCCTGATCTCTCCAATACTTTGAACATGAATGGATGTTGGATTTTGTCAAAGGCTTTTTCAGCATCCAGGGAGATTATCATGTGGTTTTTTTCTTTCAGTTTGTTAATATGGTGGATCACATTGATGGATTTCCGTATATTGAACCACCCCTGCATACCTGGGATGAAGCCTACTTGGTCATAGTGGATAATATCTTTGATGTATTCTTGGATTCGGTTTGCAAGTATTTTATTAAGTATTTTTGCATCAATGTTCATAAGGGAGATTGGCCGGAAATTCTCTTTCTTTGTTGAGTCTTTGTGAGGTTTAGGTACCAAGGTGACTGTGGCTTCATAGAATGAATTTGGTAATATTCCTTCTGTTTCTATTTTGTGGAATAGTTTGAAGAGAATTGGTGTTAGCTCTTCTTTGAAGGTCTGGTAGAATTCTGTGCTGAAGCCATCTGGTCCTGGGCTTTTTTTGGATGGGAGACTTTTGATGACCGCTTCTATTTCTTTGGGGGATATAGGTCTATTTAGTTGATTTACCTGGTCCTGGTTCAGCTTTGGTAAGTCAAATCGATCAAGAAAATTGTCCATTTCATTTAGATTTTCAAATTTTGTGGCATATAGACTTTTGAAGTAAGTCCTAATGATTGTTTGGATTTCCTCAGTGTCTGTAGTTATATCCCCCTTTTCATTTCTGATTTTGTTGATTTGGGTGGTGTCTCTCTGCCTTTTAGTTAGCCTGGCTAAGGGTTTGTCGATCTTGTTGATTTTCTCAAAGAACCAGCTCTTGGTTTCAGAGATTCTTTGAATTGTTTTATTTGTTTCCAATTGATTGATTTCAGCCCTGAGTTTGATTATTTCCAGCCGTCTACTCCTTCTTGGTGTGTCTGCTTCTTCTTTTTCTAGGGTTTTTAAGTGAGCCATTAGGGTGCTTGAATGAGCTGTCTCGAATTTCTTCTTGAAGGCACTTAGTGCTATGAACTTTCCTCTTAGCACTGCTTTCATTGTGTCCCACAAGTTCGGGTATGTTGTGTCTTCATTTTCATTGATTTCTAGAAAGACTTTAATTTCTTTATTTCTTCCCTGACCCAGCTGTCATTTAGTAACAAGTTGTTCAGTTTCCAAGTGTGTGTAGGCTTTTTGTTATTTCTGTTATTGTTGAGGTCCAGCTTTATTCCATGGTGATCAGACAAGATACATGGGATTATTTCAATCTTCTTGTATCTGTTGAGGCTTGCTTTGTGACCCACTATGTGGTCTATTTTGGAGAAGGTTCCATGAGGTGCTGAGAAGAAGGTAAATTCTTTTGTGTTTGGGTGTAAAGTTCTGTAAATGTCTGTTAGGTCCATTTGATTCATGACCTCTGTCAGAGACATTGTTTCTTTGTTTAATTTCTGTTTGGTTGACCTGTCCTTTGTTGAGAGTGGGGTGTTGAAGTCTCCCACTATTAATGTGTGTGGATCTATATGTGCTTTAAATTTTATCAATGTTTCTTTCACAAATGTGGGTGCCCTTGTATTTGGGGCATAGATGTTCAGGATTGTGATGTCTTCCTGGTGGAATTTTCCCTTGATGAGTATGAAGTGTCCTTCCCCATCTCTTTTGATTAATTTTGGTTGAAAGTCTATTTTATCAGATATTAGAATGGCTACTCCTGCTTGCTTCTTGGGTCCGTTTGCTTGGAAAGTCGTCTTCCAACCCTTTACCCTCAGGTAATGTCTATCTTTGTGTCTTGGGTGTGTTTCTTGTATGCAACAGATTGTTGGGTTTTGTTTACATATCCATTCTCTTAATCTGTGTCTTTTTATTGGAGAGTTGAGTCCATTGATGTTGAGAGAGATTAATGACCAGTGGCTGTTAGATCTCTTGATTTTGATGTTGGCTGTGGTCATCAGGTTGTGTGCTTGGTTGCTTTTTGTTTTACTGAAGTGAGGTTATTTATTTCCTGTGTTTTCTTGAATGTAGCTAGCTTTCTTGGGTTGTATTTTCCCTTCCAGTGTCTTCTGTAATGCTGGATTTGTTTGTAGGTATTGTTGAAATTTGTTTTTGTCATTGAATATCTTGTTTTCTCCATCTATGAGGACTGAGAGTTTTGCTGGGTATAGTATCCTGGGCTGACATCTGTGTTCTCTTAGGGTCTGCATGATATCCGTCCTGGCCCTTCTGGCTTTCATAGTCTCTGTTGAAAAGTCAGGTGTGATTCTAATGGGTTTGCCATTATATGTTACTTGGCCTTTTTCCCTTGCAGCTTTTAGTATTTTTTCTTTGTTCTGTATACTTACTGTTTTGATTATTATGTGGCGGGAGGATTTTCTTTTCTGGTCAAATTTGTTGGGTGTTCTGTAGGCCTCATGTATTCTAATTGGCCTCTCCTTTAGCTTGGGGAAATTTTCTTCAATGATTTTGTTGAAAATATTTTCTGGGCCTTGGAGAAGGGAGTCTTCTTTTTCCTCTATACCTATTATTCTTAGGTTTTGTCTTTTCATATTGTCTTGCATTTCTTGGACGGTCTGTGTCAGGAATTTTTCGGATTTAACATTTTCTTTGACAGATACATCGATTTCTTCCATTGTATCTTCTACACCTGAGATTCTTTCTTCCATCTCTTGTAGTCTGTTGGTTATGATTACCTCTGTAGTTCCTGTTTTCTTCCCTAGATTCTTCCTTTCCATTATTTCTTCCATTTGTGTTTTCTTTAATTTTTCCAATTCTATCTTCAGGTCTTGAGTTGTTTTGTTTACTTCCTTCACCTGTCTGATTGTACTTTCCTGGTTTTCTTTTAGTTCCTTGAACTCTGTTTCTATCATTTCATTCAGTGTTTTAAGCATTTCCTTTCTAAAGGCCATAAACTGTTTGGCTGCATCTTCCTCTATTTCTTTACGGATGGCAATATTCTGTTTGAGTTTATCTTCCTCTATGTCTTTACGAATCTTATTTGTTTCCTCTGTTATCATCTTCATGAGCATACTTGTTAGGTCATCTTCTTGGATTTCAGTTATGGTGGGGTGTCCAGGGCTACTTGCCCCTGGGTAACTGGGTTCTGGAGATGCCATATTGCTCTGTCTTTTGTTGCTTGAGCTTTTACGCTGGCCTTTACCCATTGTGTTATCTTAGGAGTTTGGGGTTATTTTCTGATGGCTCCTGGTGATCCTGTGGTGGAGAGAATCGCCTTTGCAGAAAGCTGGTTTTTCCTGAAGGATGTCTTCTCAGCTTTTTGGGTATAGTCCCTGGATGGCTGGTGTTGTTTTATGAGTTGCTCACCTTAGGGATATAGACCTGAGTGGTAACTGTGGTCTTTCTTAGTCGAGAGGGTTCTCCTCTCACCCAGGGAAGTCCTGAGGGCAGCTGCCCTGTTTCTGGGTTTCTTGTTGCAAATTTAATGATCAGCTGCTGTGACCCAGTTGGACATCAGGCGCGCCTCAACTGTTTGTGCTTGTGTCTGGAGAACAGCTGAGTGCTGGCGCCTCGGTCCCACTAGACTGCTAGACTTTTTCCACGGAAGGATTGGGTGATTTAGATCAGTACAGTTTCCTTCCTTCCCCGTGGATTCTCTGGAGACATGGACTCCTAGTGTCTTTTTTTGCCCTGGTGCACACTGCTCAGTGTCTGCCAGCTGGCTGGCCACAGAAATTTGCCTGTGCCTGGAGCACAGCTGTGTGATGGCGGCTCAGTCTCTGCCAGCTGTCTGGTGCGCAGAAACTGCCTGTGTCTGCCTTTGCGGCTTTTGGGAGCCTGAGTGGCTCCCTAAGCTGAGTAATTTTCCAGGGACCTTTTCAGGTTGGGGGTGAGCTGAGTGCTCTGAGATCAGACCCGCCGTTTCTATCTCCGGCAGCGAATCTGGCCCGCAGGCAGGCAGGGCTCTGTGTCTGGGTCCCCGGCTCTGGCTCCGGGCTGGCTCCTGGGGTGCCCGTGGAACCCGCCCGAGTCTTTTCCAGGGGATGTCTAGGTGACCTAAGGCCGGTCCCAATCATTTCCTGTACCCTGGGTTTATCTCTCGACTGAAAATTCCAGTCTCTGATAGTGTGGTGCCCAAGGTTCAGTCTGGGACCGTGACCAGAGACACTGGCTTGTGGCTCTGGGCTGGGGCTGGGGCTGGCGGCCGGCAGCCAAGCGTCTGGCGGAACCGGGATCTCTTCCGCGGTTTAGCCGGGTGAGTTAAAAGCTGATTGAATCCCCCACAGTGGGGTATCCTCTCACCTGGGAAACACAATGACTGTGTTTTATGGCCGAGAGTTCTGATTGCTGTTCACTGTGCTGATCCTGCTGTGCTGCTGCTCAGAATGAGAGTCCTCCCGGCGCCGCCATCTTGCCCCTCCGATTTGAAGTTTTAATATCTGATCTTGTCTTTGTCAGGTTGGTGTTCCATTCCTTGGTTTCTGTTTCCATGTCTGGATCTTAGAAGTGTATGGTTGCTCTAGTAGAGAGCACTTCTTTCTCACAGTGTGTGGAAAAGTTAGATTGGCTAGACTGAGAGGAGCTATGGGAAAGAGCTAAAGGGAATCTGTCTAGAACGGGAAATGGGGTTCCCAGAGAGTTGGATATGTGGTGGAAGAAAAGGCTCCTGCAAATAAATTGAAGTAAAACAAATAATAATATGGAGAGATAGGGATGAAAAGGTAGAGGAACATGAAGTCTCTACCAAATGATGGAGTCTCCAGTAAATGCAGTACAGGTGGGAGGAGCAGCACCTGAAAGCCCCACTGCAGTACTAGGTTGAAATTGCCTAGCTGAATACAAGCCCAGTGTGGCTACTCATATTGCCAAGTAGAAAGTGTTTTGAGACTGGGCTAGAGGTGATAGCTAAGAGGGTCCATGGGAAGGAAAACTATGTCTTCTCCTAGGTTTTTTAGAGACATCAGATAATCGATGAAGTGTTGGAGTAGGGGCACCTACAAGCACACTGCTATGAGGCTTGAGTGAGCCTGAAAATTCCTAAAAGTTGAAATGAAGGAGAATGAAAACAGCTTACTTGGGCTACAGCCCAGTGTGACTATGAGTGTTTCCAGGAAGAAAGTTTTTCTACGAATCAGTGACTGACACAAAGGAATGGGAATGGGATAGTAGGGAAGGGTGAGAGGGTCCATGCTACGGAAGAAAGGTGAGTTCACACCTAGGTTCTTCGGAGTCACCAGAGAATGGAAACCCAACTTTATTACCTCTCTCCTATCTATCTATCTATCTATCTATCTATCTATCTATCTATCCATCCATCCATTTAGCTACCTACCTACCTACCTACCTACCTATAGATAAATAGATGTGTTTTGAGGCTGGGCATGATATTATCATTTTAACATCCATTTTAAAAATGTAATTCTTATCACCTTTTGTAAAATATAGTATAGATCTGAAACCCTGGAACTAAGCTAGAGCCCTGTTAATCAAGTCAATTCATATGTTAGACCAGATAGATGGTTTGATGATAGATGGTAGTGAATCTGACTATTTAACACATATTGATAGTTTTGCAATAGATATAGAAGAAAAGGCCAAGAGGACTTCATGACTGATTGATGTGCAGTGTAAGAAAACAGTGAGAATGGCCAAGCACACATTTTTTATCATGGATTTAAATGAGGTAAAGACAAATATCCATTGCATTATAAAGGTAATTAATGCCACTGTGATTTAAGGATCTGACTGCATTTTAATGGTAAAAAATGTACATTTTATTTAAGGGGAGTGTTCAGAGCAAGTTTCAGGTGGAACCCAACCACTTTGACAGATGAAGGAATTAAGACAACTAACTATTCTACTTTGTAAATTGATCTTGTGTTGTGTAAGAGTGCTTTATCTCTCAAATTAGAACATAAAGTTCCAAGCAGCATTACTTATTTTATAGACATATCTTCTTAATAGCATCTGATATAAGGACTGAGAACATAAGAAAAATTCAATAAATGCTTTCCAAATTAAAATTAATTGAACTTCTTTTTCTTTTTCAGGTAAGAGAGAGAGAGAGAGAGAGAGAGAGAGAGAGAGAGTTCTTATCAATAATGGCAATGTAACTGTTCATCTTTTGGGGTTTGTTTTATCATCAAACATCTCATCTTACCATTTATTGCACTCTGGAAGTGCTTTATCTTACCTTATTGGTGTACCTCAGTATTGTTGTGGTTAAAGTTGATGCAGAGTTTTGTACCTTTGTGTTTGCTTTCCAAAGCAACCTATATTTCCTTGGTATTTACTGCTTCAGCAATCCAATATTATAATAAACTACCCAAACTAGGTCCTATACTAGCTACATCGGTTTCCCTGGAAACCACATCCCTCTTTATAGGGGGTGAAGATCTCCTCCTTGCTCTTGTGGCTAATGGCAGATCTCCAGTTCCCCATGTTCCACAATCATTGTGAATAATCACATCTTAATATACATTGGCCTTGGCAATGTGGACCTTACCTTCCAAGTAACAACCAAAGCAATAACTGAATTTCTGCCCAGCTTTGTGGGCATGGCATCATAGTCATCCTACCTGTGAGGTACAGGCGCTGCTTTTCATCTCAGAAATCACTGTCAGTGTGATTGTGAGTCTATTTCTGAGCATGTTCACTTGTCTCTGCTCTTCACCTTCACTCTCATTTCCTGCTTCCACATTGTGCTTGTTATATGCTGAGGATCTGCTGTGTGGAGGCCAGGCTCAAAGCTTTCTCCACCTATGATACACACTTACTCCTTGTCACCCAATCATGTGGACTAGAAGCCTCAGTCAAAGGAATCTCAGAAAAGAAAAAAGATTTCTCAACATTGTGAATTATTTACTTCCAAGTTAAATCAACTGACATATATCCTGAAAGATAGGCATGTAAAAATGTTCTGAGAAAAAACCCTAGAAACCTAAAAATATTTTAATATTTTAAGGACTATATAACCAACAGTTTGTTTTTGAATTATAAAAATAACAAAGTGGTATTCCCTTGTGTAAATGAACCGCAATTTCTGTATCCATTCCTCCGTTGAGGGACATCTGGGTTGTTTCCAGGTTCTGGCTCTTACAAATAAAGCTGCTATGAACATGGCTGATCAAATATCCTTGTTGTGTACTTGAGCATCTTTTGGATATATGCCTAGGAGCAGTATAGCTGGATCTTAAGGAAGCAGTATTCTCTTTTTTTTTTCTTTATTAATTACACTTTACTCACTTTGTATCCCCCTCGTGGTTCCCTCCCTCCTCCCATCCCAACCCCTCCCTTCCTCCACCCTCTGCCTGCAT
Organism: Meriones unguiculatus; assembly: GCF_030254825.1. Lineage (NCBI taxonomy): Eukaryota > Metazoa > Chordata > Mammalia > Rodentia > Muridae > Meriones > Meriones unguiculatus. Next base: position 123,417,216 of record NC_083369.1, read on the forward strand.
GCCCCTCCCCAAGTCCACTGATAGGGGAGGACTTCTTTTCCTTTCTTCTGATCCTAGTCAATTAGGTCTCATCAGGAGTGGCTTCATTGTCTTCTTATGTGGTTTGGTAATGGGAAGCAGTATTCTTATTTGTCTGAGAAAGTGCCAGATTGGTTTCCAAAATGGTTGTACAAGTTTACATTCCCACCAGCAATGGAGTAGAGTTCCCCTTTCTCCACAACCGCTCTAGCATGTGTTGTCACTTAAGTTTTTTTAACTTTGCCATTCTGATGGTATAAGGTGAAATCTCAGGGTCGTTTTGATTTTCATCGCCCTGATGGCTAAACATGTTGAGCATTTCTTTAAGTGTTTCTCTGTCATTCTATATTCCTCTACAGAGAATTCTCTGTTTAGCTCCATATCCCATTTTTTATTGGATTGCTTGATCTGTTGCTTTTTAACTTCTTTAGTTCTTTATATATTTTGGATATCAGTGCTCTGTCAAATATAGGGTTGGTGAAGATCATTTCCCAGTCTGTAGGATGTCATTTTGTTCTGATGACAGTGTCTTTTGCTTTACAGAAGATTTTCAATTTCATGAGGTCCCATTTATTGATTGTTGCTGTTAGAGCCTGTGCTGTTTGGTGTTCTGTTCAGAACGTTGTATCCTTTCAAAATGATTTCTAGGCTCTTCCCCATTTTTTCTTCTAACCGACTTAGTGTATCTGGTTTTATGTTGAGGTCTCTGATCCACTTGGACTTTAGTTTTGTGCAGGGTGATAAATATGGTTCTATTTTCATTTTTCTGCATGTAGACATCCAGTTGGACCAGCACCATTTGTTGAAGATTATATCTTTTTTACACTGAATGATTTTGGCTTCTATGTCAAAAATCAAGTACCCATAGGTGTGTGGGTTTATTTCTGCGACTTTTTCAGTTACATTGATCTACCATTCTGTTTCTATGTCAATACCATGCAGTTTTTATTACTATTGCTCTGTAGTACAGAATGAGATCAGGGATAGAGATACCTCCAGACAATTTGTTTTTGTACAGGATCATTTTGGAAATTCTGGGTTTTGGGTTTTCCATACAAAGTTGAGAATTTTTCTTTCAAGATCTGAAAAGAATTGTGTTAGTATTTTGATTGGAATTGCATTGAATCTATAGATTGCTTTTAGGAGAAAGGCCATTTTTACTATGGTGAAAGAGCAGAGGAGATCTTTCCATCTTCTGATATCTTCTTCAATTTCTTTCTTCTGGGACTTGGAGAGTTTTTTAAACAGAACTTTCACTTGCTTGTTTAGAGTCATATCAAGTAATTTATGTTATTAGTGGCTATTGTGAAGGGTGATGTTTCCCTAATTCCTTTCTTGGCACTTTTGTCTTTGGAATACAGGAGAGCTTCTGATTTTTTTTTTAAGTTAATTTTGTATCCAGCCACTTTGCTAAAGGTGTTTATCAGCTGAAGGAGTTCTCTGGTTGAATTTTTGGGGTCACTCATGTATACTATCATAACATCTGCGAATTTGTCCTCTTCCTTTCCAAATTGTATCCCCTTGATCTTCTTTAGTTGTGTTATTGCTCTAGCTCAGACTTCAAGAACTATGTTGAAGAGATATGGAGAGAGGGGGCAGCCTTGCTTTGTCCCTGATTTCAGTGGGATTGCTTTAAGTTTCTCTCCATTGAGTCTGATGTTGGCTATAGGCTTGCTGTATATTGCCTTTACCATGTTTAGGTATGTGTCTTGTATCCCTGATCTCTTCAGTACATTAAACATGAATGGATGTTGGATTTTGTCAAACGTTTTTTCAGCACATGTGGTTTTTCTCTTTCAGTTTGTTTATATGTTGGATCACATTGATGGATTTCTATATATTAAACCACTCTTGCATGCCTGGGATGAAGCCTACTTGGTCATGGTGGATTATATCTTTGATGTCTTCTTGGATTCAGTTTGCAAGTATTTTATTGAGTATTTTTGCATCAATGTTCATAAGAGAGATAGTTCTGAAGTTCTCTTTCTTTTTTTTTTTTTTCAATGCAGTTTATTCAGGAACTTTGAACAATCCTCGGACCCCGCGGAGAGCTTAAATAGCCTCTGGGTAGCCAACCCAGGCGTGCCACGGGGGCAATGCAGATAGGTCCACATACATGGAAGCAAGCCAGATCCTCAGCCTTAGCCAAATGTGGAGTTGTTCGTGACAGAGAGCACTCACCATCGGGAAGGTGGAAGGCGGAAACCAGCTCCATCTTTAAGGCATAGCATTCCGCAGCTCTCTACAGTTCCCCCTTTTTGTTTTAGATGCATCAGGCAAGAGTAGAGGTCTGATCTCTGATATTAGAAATAAATTGGGACTTTGTACAGATGTTCATTTAGGTGTCATCCACCCAAAGAGCATCAGACCCGTCAGATACCTTTTTCTCAGAGGCGGGACCTGGGGCATCAACCAGCATGCAATCAGACATGCTCTTCTCTGGGTCCAAAGCGGCTGACCCTGAGTGCAGTGCTTAGCCTCGCATCCTGAGCATAACATTTTAGCTTTTTATGGTATCCAACCATGCTTGGGGAGAATGTCCTGCTTCAATGGCTGTAAAGGCCTGAATGATCATGGCTGCATCACACTGTTGTGAGACTCTAATCTTGCATATATACCACAGGCAAACCAAGGAGACCAACACCAGAAGGCCTGCTAACACTCCCATGCCTGCCCATTCCTTCAGATGATTCATGGCTGCAGCAATCCATGTTGATAATCCTGTGGCTAGTACTGCGTCCACTCTGGTCGAATTTACTGTGACAATGGCCACTCTCAGCTGCTCCATCGTAGTATCGAATTCTCCAGCTGCAATAAGTTCTCTTTCTTTGTTGGGTCTTTGTGTGGGTTAGGTAACAAGGTGTCTGTGGCATCATAGAATGGGTTTGGTAATGTTCTTTCTGTTTCTATTTTGTGGAATAGTTTGAAGAGAATTGGAGTTAGCACTTCTTTGAATGTCTGGTAGAATTCTTTGCTGAAATCATCTGGCTCAGCCCTTATTTTTGGAAGGTAGACTGTTAATGACTGTTTCAATTTCCTTGGGGGATATAGGACTATTCAATCTTTCTACCTGATCTTGACTTAATTTTGGTAGATTGAATCTATCCAGAAAATTGTCCATTTCCTTTAGATTTTCAAATTTTGTGGTATATAGGCCTTTATAGTACAACCAAATGATTGTTTGGATTTCCTCAGTGTCTGTATTTATGTCACTCTTTTCATTTCTGATTTTGCTGATTTGGATAGTGTTTCTCTGCTTTTTAGTTAATTTGGCTAAGGGTTCGTCTATCTTGTTGATTTTATCAAAGAACCAAGTCTTGATTTCATTGATTCTTTGAACAGTTTTATTTGATTCTAATTTATTGATTTCAGCCCTGAATTTGATAATTTCCAGGCATGTGCTCTTTTTTTGGGTATTTCTTCTTCTTCTTCTTCTTCTTCTTCTTCTTCTTCTTCTTCTTCTTCTTCTTCTTCTTCTTCTTCTTCTTCTTCTTCTTCTTCATAAGGCTTTCAGTTGGGCCATTAAGTTGCTTTTATGGGATGTTACAAATTTCTTCTTGAAGTCACTTAGTGCTATGAATTTTCCTCTGAGCACTGTTTTCATTGTGTCCCATACATTTGTGTATGTTGTACCTTCATTTTTGGTATATTTACACAATAGTATACTACTCAGCAATTAAAAACAAGGAAATCATGAAATTTGTAGGCAAATGGTGGGATTTAGAAAAGATCATCCTAAGTGAGGTATCCCAGAAGCAGAAAGACACACACGGCTTATACTCACTTATAAGTGGATACTAGACCTATAAGATTGAATAAACACACTAAAATCTGTACACCTAAAGAAGCTAATCAAGAAGGAGGACCCGGGTTAAGATGATCAATCCTCACTTAGAAAGACAAATGTGATGGACAATGGAAGTAAGAGAAAACAAGTAACAGGACAGGATCCTACCACAAAGGGTCTCTGTAGGACTCTACATAGCAGTGTATCAATGCAGATGGGGAGACTCATAACTAAACGCTGGACAGAGTGCAGGGAATCATATAAAAGAAGGGAGAAGTAGTAAGATCTGGAGAGGACAGGAGCTCCACAAGGACCAAATACATCTGGGCACAAGGATCTTTTCTGAGACTGCTTCTCCAACTAAGGACTATGCATGGATATAACATAGAACCCCTGCTAGGATATAACCCATGGCAGCTCAGTATCCAAGTGGATTCCCTAGGGAGTCGAACAGAGACTGTCTCTGACATGAAATCAGTAGCTGGCTCTTTGACCTCTCCACCCCCGAGGCAGAAGCAGCCTTGGTGGGCCACAGAGGAGGACATTGCACTTATTCCTGAAGAGACCTCATAAGCTAAGGTTAGATGGAAGGGGAGGAGACCTCCCCTATCAGTGGATTTTGAGAGGGGCATGGAGGAGATGAGGAAGGATGGGTGGGATAGGGAAGGAATGAGGAGGGGTCCACAGTGGGATACAAAGTAAATAAACTGCAATTAATATAAAAATAAAATTAAAAAGTAACAGTGGAAATAATAATTTATAATTTAGAAAAGTAATTAAAATATGCTGTTTCTAATTTCAACTATTATGTAAAATAGAACTTCCTTTCACCAAGAAAAGCATATTAAATTTTTACAGTGCCATCTATTTAAGTAGCAAATTACAAGAGATAATTTTGAGAGGTTTCTAATAAAATATTTACTAGTATATTTTAATAACAAGTTTGATTTTATATTATCAAATGGGAAATATGCTAGTATTCTAAAATTCCCTTTTCTAAGTGAGAAAGTGCAAACTGAATAAGGAGAAATTGCTATTTCAGTATTCCCAATGTGAAATACTATGACTCAGGTTTCAAATGTTGGATGTTATTGACTAAAAAGAGGAAAACTACAGTGTAGACTTCCACATGGAAGGTTTCTGCTGAAGCAAGGAGCCCTCCAAAACTGTGGATAGCTGAGAGTTGGACTTCATGTCCCTAAGGGCCATGAAATTCCATGTCTTTTAAAATATGTGTTTATAATAAATTATTATGGTGCATGAGGTGGTCAGACAACAACTTGCAGTATTCAGTTCTCTCCTTTTACCATGAACCTTGGGGATCAAATTCAAGTTATTTATCAGGCTTGGCAGCAGGGTCCTCTACCTCAAACCACTCTCACCAATCCTGACTTGTATGTCTTGAAAAGAACATACAACTGTGTCTTCTCAGTCAGTGTACACTTCTTCCAACTTCTAAAGTGGTTTTAAAACTATGAGAAAATTCAGCTCAGGAAGAATGTCTTTAAAAATTAGCAAACATGTAGTTGCAGTTAGAGTATAAACTATACTATTCATTATTTTAAATAGGTTAGGGGATCAAAGGAAATAGAAAATCCATTATAATCACTCAGTGAGGCATCCATAGGTTTTAACATCATACAGGTATATGTTTGAATCTGTCCCTCACAACTGTATTAATTTCTCTTTAGGCTTTAGATTTCTTACTGCTAGATAAGGACTATAAAAGTGCCTATCTCCAAATTTTGTCCTGCAACTTAAGTGAAGTCATAACTATGGAGTTGCTGTCATAATTTCTAGCACATCATAGTACTGACAAATATATGAGCCAAAAGAGAAAACAAAAGAATCAGTTTACTATTTAATATCTATACTTTTGATTAAGTGGCCAGTTGCCTATGTGCACACCAAAAATGAATGTATCATTTAAATTTGATGATAGCATAACAGGCTGAAAGCATATAATAATAATAATAGTAATTATTATTATTACAACTTATTTAATTTTAGATAAAGTTGATAATCTGGGTATATAGTTCAGTGGTAAAGTGGTTTCCTGGCATGCACGAGGTACTAAATTTGAATTCCACAGCCACAAATTGAACAGTATATAATAAAATAAAGAGAAAGCTAATGAGTTTCAGTATATTTATTCTGTAAATTAATTGGTTATTTGGATTTGGGGAGGGTGAATCTTTATCTTTTAATTTTTATATTTACTGTTTGAGTAACTGATACATTAATATGTGTTTTGATCAAAAACACCTCTACTTACTCCCCTCCAACATTTCCTGTAACCTTCATTTCTTTTTCCGGTCAACTTCATGGGCTCTTTTTAAAACCCACTGAGTCTACTTAGTGCTTCCACTATATGCACAGGAATGTGGCCATCAACTGAAGTATGAGCAACTTAACAAGTGGCCTCATCCATGAAGAAAACTGACTACCCTTCCCTGAGAGTAGTTACTCCATCCATGAAGGAATTTAGTCTGGCTTAATCTTTTGTAGGCCTTATGCACGCAGTCATGGCTTCTATGAGTTCATGTGTGCAACGGTAATGTCGTGGCTCATAAATAATGTTTCCCTAAACATATCCCCTGACTCTGGCTCTTATAATCTTTCTGCAGTCTCTTTCACAATGATTCCTGAAACTTGGGGTGACATGGGTATAGTTGTCTCATTTAGACCCACAATCTGTACTCTCTGCATGAGGCCAGTTTTCTATTTCTATATTAATTGCCATATACTCCAAAAAGAAACCTCTCTATTGAAGGCTAAGAATGATACTAATTTGGTATATGCTCATAGGTTTTTCATATCTAAATTGGTCATTTGTATCTGAAAATTCAAGGTGTTTAGTAGTTAAGTCCAAATGGCAATGAACTGTCACAGGTTCTGAGAACTACATTGATCATGTGTATTTCAAATTTCAAGGCGGTCGAAGTTAAATCAAAATGACAATGATCTGCCACAATTCTAGACAACAAATAAACAAAAAAAACCAATGCTACATTTAATAACATATGACAGACAAAAACCTCCATTTATGTTTCTTCTTTGATTGAATCTACCATTGCTTCAAGATACATCCTAGCAGACTTAAACCCACTTTGTGCCCTGTTTAACTCCACTAAGCATTCCTGGAATAAATACTTTATTTGTGTTTATTTATTTATTTAAATTATTATTATTTATTACAATTTATTCACTTTGTATCCTATCTGTAGACTACTCCCTTGTCTCCTCCCATTCCTACTGTTCTACCTTCTTCGCCCCTATGTCCCTCTCCTAGTCCACTGATAAGGCAGGTCATCCTCCTCTACTATCTGCCCCTAGTCTATCAGGTCTTATCAAGACTGTCTGGAAACTCTTTCTGGATTCATCCTAAGGCCTCCTTGTCAGGTGGAGGTGTTCAAAGGTCAGGCAATAGAGTTCATGCCAGAGACTGCCCCTGTTGCTCTTACTAGTGGACACTCATGAGCTGCCATGTCCTAAATCTGAGCAGAGGGTCTAGGTCCTCTCCGTGCCTGGTGCTTTGTAGATTCATCAGTCTCTGCAATCCCCCCCAACCCCGGGCCAAGATTTATTGCCTCTATTAGTATCTTTGTGGCGTTAGTGTTTCCTCCAGGTCTTTCAATCTCCCCAATCTTCCATATGATTCTCTACACTCTGACCAAAGTTTGGCTATGAGTCTCAACATTTGCTTCAATCTACTGATAGGTAGAGGATTTCAGAGACCTTCTGAGGTAGGCTTCTGTCCTGTTCCCTGTCTTCTCCTACTTTTTATATGTATCCTGTTTGCCCTTCTGAGTGATAGTTAAGCATCCCTAGGGTTCTCCTTGTAGTTTAGCTTTTTTAGCACTATGGATTTTAGTATTTTTATCCTATACTATATGGCTAATATCCACTTATAAGTGAGTATATTCCATGTGTGTCTTTTTACTTCTGGGTTACCTCACTCAAGATGATCTTTTCTAGTTCCGTCCATTTGCCTGAAAATTTCATGATTTTTTTTTTGTTTTGTTTTCAATTGTTGAGTAGTATTCCATGGTGTAAATGTCCCACAATTTCTTAATCCATTCCTCAGTTGAGGAACAACTAGATTGTTTCCAGGTTCTGGCTATTACAAATAAAGCAGATATGAACATATTTGAGCAGATGTCCTTGATGAATGGTGGAGTATCTTTAGGGTATATGCCCAAGATTGGTATAGCTGGATGTTGAGGTAGCACTATTCCTAATTTTCTGAGAAAGTGCCAGATTGATTTCCAAAGTGGTTGTACAAGGTTACATTTCCACCAGCAATGGAGGAGGGTTCCCCTTTCTCTACAACCTCTCCAGCATGTGTGGAGAAAAACAATTGAGTTTTTGATCTTAGCCTTTCTAATGGGTGTAAAGTGGAATCTCAGGGTCATTTTGACTTTCATTTCCCTGATGACTAAGGAGGTTGAGCATTTCTTTAAATGTTTCTCTGCCATTTGCTATTCCTCTATTGAGAATTCTGTTTAGTTCTGTGCCCCATTATTAATTGGGTTACTTGGTTTGTTGGAATTTAACTTCTTGAGTTCTTTATATATTCTTGACATTAGCCCTCTGTCAGCTGTTGGGTTGGTGAAGATATATCCCCACTCTGTAGGTTGCTCTTTTGTTCTGTTGATAGTGTCCTTTGCTTAACAGAAGCTTTTCAGTTTCATGAGGTCCCATTTACTGATTGTTGACCTTAGGGCTCATGTGTTTATTTTATTCACTTCACATACTTGTAGCCCCTTGCCTCTTTCCCATCCAGTCTCACCCTCTCCCTCTCCCTCTAACCCCTTTGCTTTTCCCTAGAAAAGGAGAGAAACCTTTCCCATCCATCCCAGCTCATCAAGTTGCATCAGGACTGAATGTGTCCTCTTCTCCTATGGCCTGTCAAGGCATTTCTGCCAGAAGAAAGTGATCTAAAAGCTAGCAAGGGAGTCCATGTCTAATGCAGTCCCCATTTACCTTACTAGAGCACCCAATTGAAGGCCAAGAAAAAAATTGTTGATTAATAGATATTTTATTTATTAAAAGTATATTGACTCTGTAGATTGCTTTTGGCAGGATGACCATTTTCACCAATCCATGAGAATGGGAGATCTTTCCATCTTCTGGTATCTTTACTTTCTTTTATCAGATACTTGAAGTTTTTGTCAAACAGGTCTTCCACTTGCTTGGTTAGAGTCAAACCAAGGTACTTTATGTTATTTGTGGCTATTGTGAATGGTGTAGTTTTCCTAATTTCTTTCTCAGCCCTTTTGTATTTTGTATACAGGAGGGCTACTGATTTTTTTGAGTTAATTTTTTATCCAGGCACTTTGGTGAAGATGTTTATCAGCTGACGGATTCAATGAAATTCCCATCAGAATACCAACACAATTATTTACAGACCTTGAAAGAACAATTCTCAAATTCATATGGAAAAACAACAACAACATAAAACAAATTTCCCAAATCGATCTTGTACAACAATAGATCATCTGAAGGTATCTCCATCCTTGATCTCAAGCTGTACTACAGAGAAATAGTAAAACAAAACAAAAAACCTGGTACTGGCAAATGGAATCGAATAGAAGACTCAGAAAAAAACCCGCATATCTACGGATACTTGATTTTTGACAAAATGTCAAAACCATACAATGGAAAAAAGACAGCACCTTTAACAAATGGTGCTATTCCTACTGGATGTCTACATGCAGAAAAGTAAAAATAAATCCATATTTATCACCCTGCATAAAACTAAAGCCCAAGTGGATCAAAGACCTCAACATAAAACCATACATGCTAAATTGGTTAGAAAAAAAAGTGGAGAAGAGCCTTGACCACAGAAAACAATTTCCTGAATAGAACACCAAACAGCACAAGCTCTAATATCAGCAATCAATACATGGGACTGCATGAAACTTAAAAGCTTCTGTAAAGCAAAGGACACTGTCATCAAAACAAAACGATTGCCTACAGATTGGGAGAAGATCTTCACCAACTCTTTATCTGATAGGGCTAATACCCCGAATATATAAAGAATTGAAGAAGTTAAACAGCAACAAATCAAGTAATCCAATTAAAAAAATGGGGTACAGAGCTAAACAGAGAATTCTCAGTAGAAGAATACTGAATGGCAGAGAAACATTTAAAGAAATGTTCAACCTTCTTAGTCATCAGGGAAATATAAATAAAAAGGACTCTGAGATTTCATTTTACATCCATCAGAATGGTCAAAATCAAAAACTCAAGTGACAACACATGCTGAAGAGGATGTGGAAAAGTGAGAAACCTCCTCCACTGCTTCTGGGAGTGTTAACTTGTACAACCATTTTGGAAATCAAATGGACACTTTCTCAGACAATCAGGAATAGTGCTTCTATACGATCCAGCTATATCTGTTCTGGGCATATATCCAAAATATACTCAAGTACACAACAGGGACGTTTGTTTAACCATGTTTAACAGCTTTATTTGTAATAGCCAGAACCTGGAAACAACCCAGATGTCTCTTAGAGGAGGAATGGATACAGGAATTGTGGTACATTTACACCATGGAATACTATTCAGCAATGAAAAACAAGGAAATCATGAAATTTGTGGCAAATGGTGGGATCTAGAAAAGATCATCCTGAATGAGGTATCCCAGAAGCAGAAAGATACACACACATGGTATATACTCACTTATAAGTGGATATTAGACATATAATATGGGATAAACCTACTAAAATCTGTATATCTAAAGAAGCTAAGAAAAAAGGAGGATCCAGGGTAAGATATCAATCCTCACTCAAAAAGGCAAACTGAGACAGACATTGGAAGAGGGAAACAAGAAACAGGACAGGAGACTACCACAGATGGCCTCTGAAAGAATTTACCCAGCAGGGTATCATAGCAGATGCTGAGGCTCATAGCTAAACATTGGGCAGAGTGCAAGGAATCTGATTAAAGAAGGCAGAGATAAAAAGATTTGGAGGCAACAGGAGCTTCACAAGGAGAACAAGCAATAGAATCAAGAAATCTGGGCCCAGTGGTCTTTTCTGAAACTAATACTCCAATCAAAGACCATGCATGGATATAACCTAGGACCCCTACACAGATGAAGCCCATGATAGTTCAGTGTCCCTAGTAAGGGGAACAGGCACTGTCTCTGACATGAACTCAGTGGCACTCTCTTTGATCACCTCTCCCTGAGGGGGGAGCAGTCTTACCAGGCCAGAGAGGAAGACAATGCAGCCAGTCCTGATGAGACCTCATTGTCTAGGGTCAGATGGAAGTGGAGGTGGACCTCCCCTATCAGTGGACTTTGAGAGGGATATGGGAGGAGTTGAGCGAGGGAGGGTGGGATTGGGAAGGAATGAAGGAGAGGGCTACAGCTGGGATACAAATGAATAAACTGTAATTAATACAAAAAAATTAAAAGTATAAAAAGTAAATTGACTGCAGATTCTTGTAAGCACATATAGTTGAGAAAAATCCATAGGAACTCTGATTTTTAACTATGCTGCATAACACGAATCCATTTTGTGTTGCAAATTTTGTTTTAGTATTGCCAATTTACAAAGTAAACATATTCTTTCATAAATTTAATTTGTGGTGTTTTATAATTATTCTTATTTAATTAAAAGCACCCCTGAAAGTACAGGGGTTTTACTATTAACGAGCAAATAAGAGACAGCAAGGAGACATTCTCCAACACCACAGGTGAAGTTGGGAACAAACATGATTCTACAAAAGAAAGGCAGGAGAGGCATAAAACCACAGGTCTAATATTTATTGGAGTTTGATTATTTTCATTAGGCACTAAAGTAGGTTGAGAAGAACAAGCAATAAGATGTGCCATATTCTGACAGGGAGAAATTTATTGGAAAGATGCAGCTACCTTTTTAGCTGTGAGAGAAAAATTAGACAGATAAACTAATGTCTTTCCTTTTTATTGCATCTGGGACATATTAAGAAGGATTCTCTCTAGAGTGAGAAAACTGGCACACCTGAAAGTAGAAAGAAAGCTGCAGTGAGGTGTTTGAGATGAAATCAAGACTCAATGAAAAAAAAATTTAAGGGATAATTAAAAAACACTTTATCATATAGAGATATGTATAAAACCAACCTTTATGTTCAATGTTTTAAAATCTTTCCTGTGTTACTAAATGGCTGTCATTGCTGGCTACTCAACAGGCAACCTGTAGGAACTCTCTTTTGCTGGGAAAAATTTATTTAGATTTCTTGTCTATGTCAAAGACACTTTATGACTTATACCTGATAACAGGCAACACTTAACCTTCTGCACACTATTTCCTCATAGGGTGTAAGAAATTTACTGGACAACCTTATGAAGTTGGCCTGGTCTATTAAAATCAACACTATTAATTAAAGAACATTATACAGTTCATCAGAATCAGGAGAGTGAGGAAAAGGCATGTGAGACCCATAACCAAAACACTGTTTTGAATTTTAAAAAATTATTTATTCACTTTATATCCTGATTACAGCCCCCTTCTTTCAGTTCTGCTTCATATACCTCTTGCCTCATTCTCCTCTCTCCTTCTCAGCAGAGAAAGGAAGGTCCACCATATGTACCAACTTGTCCTAGCAGATAAAATCACTGCAGAACACGGTGCATCCTCTCCCACCAATGCAAAAAAAATGAAACATAGTTAGGAGAACAGGATCCAAAGGGGAAGCTTCAGAGTAAAAAAGGGCCCCACTCTGGTTTTTGGTCCACATAAAGATCAAGCTGCACATCTACTACATATGTGCAGAGGACCTAGGAGCAGTCCATGCATGTTCTTTGGTTGATGATTCAGTCTTTGTGAGCTCCAATGCACGCAGGTTAGTTGACTGTGTATGTCTTCTTGTGGGGTCTTGACCCCTCCTAGTCCCTCAATCATTCACCCGAGCTATCCATTAGATTCTCTGAACTCTGTCTAATGTTTGGCTCTGGGTCTTTGCATCTGTTTCTATCAACTGCTGGATGAAGTCTCTCAGAGTAGTCATGCTAGGCTCTTGTCTATAAGCATAGCAGAGTAACATTAATAGTGTCAAGGATTGGTTCCCCCAAAGGGATGGATCCCAATTTGGGCCAGTCTTTGGCCTTCCCTCAAACTTTGATCCATCTTTGTCCCTGCATATCTTGTAGGTAGGACAAACTTTGGGTCAAAGGATTTGTGGGTGAACTGTTGTAAATACCCCTCCACGGTAATGCAGTGCCCAGCAAATACAGCTTAACAGCAGCAGCAGCAGCAGCAGCAGCAGCTCATTAAATTCAGAGCAAGAAACCCAGCAGCAGGACAGCCCTCTCCAGGACTTCTCCTGATGAGAGGAGAGCCTTCCTGAACACCAGAGTAACCACACAGATCCATATGCTTGAGGTGAACTCTTGACAATTCCTGAGAAGCACCACCATTCAGTTGACCATACTCAAAAAGCTGAGGATATTTCCTTCAGAACCCTGCCAAGGAGATTATTCCACCCCAGGATACCAGTAGGCACCAGAAATAAACAGACAACACCTGAGATGGACAGATGGATAGAGGCTAGCATAAAAGCACAACCAACAAAAGTCAAAGCAGCATGGTATCCCCAGAATGCAGTTATGCAAGTAGCCCTGGACACCCTAACATAAGTGAAATTCAAGAAGATGACCTTACATCTATGCTTATGAATAAGTTAATGGAGAAAACAAATAAAATGCATAAAAAATTAGAGGAAGATAGAGTCAAATAGATTATAGCCATCCTTAAAGAAATATAGGAAGATGCAGCCAAACAGATTGTGGCTTTCAGAGAGGAAATTAAATCATTGAAAGTAATAAAAGAGACAGAGGAATGTTCAAACAAACAGGTGAACAAATTGAAAGAAAAACAGGAAAATACACTCAGACAGGTGAAGGAAATCAATAAATGGTTCAAGATATGAAGATAGAATTGGATAAATTAAAGAAAACACAAACGGAGGAGATCATGGAGAGGGAGAACTTAGGAAAGAAAACAGGAACTACAGGGGTAAGCATAAGCAACAGACTACAAGAGATGGAAGAAAGACTCTTAGGTGTGGAAGATACAATGGAAGAAATTAATGTATCCATCAAAGAAAACAATAAATCTAAAAAATTCCTGACACAAACCATGCAAGAAATACAAGACAACATGAAAAGACAAAACCTAAGAATAATAGGAATAGAGGAAAAAGATTCCCATCTCCAAGGCCCAGAAAATATTTTCAACAAAATCATAGAAGAAAATTCCCCCAACTTAAAGGAGAGGCCTATAAGCATACAAGAGGCCTACAGAACACCTAATAAATTACACCAGAAAAGAAAATCCTCCTGCCAAACAATAATCAAAACAGTCAGTATACACAACACAGAAAAAAATAATAAAGGCTGCAAGGGAAAAAGGCCAAATTCATTAGAATCACACTTGACTTCTCAACAGAGACTATGAAAGCTAGAAGGGCCTGGACGGATATCATGTAGACCCTAAGAGAACACAGACGTCAATCCAGGCGAAAAACTCTGTTAAACCTACATATCCAAGAGCATCAGAGATCTTTCCATCTTCTGATATCTTCTTCAATTTCTTTCTTCAGAAACTTGAAGTTTTTCTCGAACAGGTGTTTCACTTGCTTGGTTAGTGTCACCCCATGGTACTTTATGTTATTAGTGGCTATTGTGAAGGGTGTTGTTTCCCTAATTTCTTTCTTGGCCCTTTTGTCTTTGGTATACATGAGGGTTTCTCTCTCTCTTTTTTTTTTTTTTTTTGAGTTGATTTTGTATCCAGCCACTTTGCTGAAGGGGTTTATCAGCTGAAGGAGTTCTCTGGTTGAATTTTTGGGGTCACTCGTGTATACTATCTTATCATCTGCGAATAGTGACACTTTGACTTCTTTCTTTCTGATTTGTATCTCCTTGATCTTCTTTTGTTTTCTTATTGCTCTTTCTAGGACTTCAATTACTATGTTGAAGAGATACAGGGCAAGTCTTGTCCCTGATTTTAGTGGGATTGATTTATGTTTCTCTCCATTGAGTTTGATGTTGGCTATAGGCTTGCTGAATATTGCCTTTACTATGTTTATGTATGTGCCTTGTATCCAGGATCTCTCCAAATCTTTAAACATGAATGGATGTTGGACTTTCTCAAAAGCTTTTTCGGCATCTAAGGAGATCATGTGTTTTTTCTCCTTCAGTTTATTTATGTGGTTGATTACAGTGATGGATTTCCGTATGTTGAACCAGCCTTGCATGCCTGGGATAAAGCCTATTTGGTCATGGTGGATGATATCTTTGATGTGTTCTTGGATTTGTTTTGCAAGTATTTTATTGAGTATTTTTGCATCAATGTTCATAAGAGTGATAGGTCTGAAGTTCTCTTTTTTTGTTGGGTGTTTGTGTGGTTTAGGTATCAAGGTGACTGTCACTTCATAGAATACGTTTGGTAATATTCCTTTTGTTTCTATTTTGTGTAAATTTTGAGGAGAATTGGTTTCAGATGAGAAGTCTGGTGTGATTCTGATAGGTCTACCTTTATATGTTACTTGACCTTTTTCCCTTGCTGCTTTTAGTATCTTTTCTTTGTGCTGTAGATTAAGTGTTTTAACTATGATGTGGCATGAGGAGTTTCTTTTCTGGTCTTGTCTATTTGGTGTTCTGCAAGCCTCTTGTCTGTTTGGGGACATCTCTTTCTTTAGGTTGGGCAAATTTTCTTCTATGATTTTCTTGAAAATATTTTCTGGACCTTGGAGCCTGGAATCCTCTTCTTTGTCAATTCCTATTATTCTTAGATTTTGCCTTTTCATGGCATCCTTGATTTTTTGGATGGTTTGTGTTTGGGATTTTTCCAATTTTACTTTTGCTTTGAGAGAAGTATCAATTTCTGCGAGTGTATCTTCAGCACCGGAGATTCTCTCTTCCATCTCTTGTATTCTATTAGTGATGCTTACCTTTGTGGTTCCTTCTCTTTTCTTTAAGTTCTTCAGTTCCAGGGTTTTTTCATTTTGTGTTTTCTTTATTGCTTCTAATTCTGTTTTCATGTCTTGCAACATTTCCTTCATCTATTTGAATGTGGCTTCCTGTGTCTCCAAGATAGTCTCTATTTTTTTGTTTGTTTCCTCTCTTAGTGACACTACTTCTGCCTCCATTTGTTTGTCTATATTTGCCTGTGTTTCTTTAAGAGCTTCCTTCACTTCGGTTTTCTTTGTTTCCATTTGGGAGGCCAAATCTTTGAGAGATTTATTTGTTTCCTCTTCAACTGTTTGAATCTGTATGACTATTTCTCTGAGAGATTTGTTGGTTTCTTCTTTATGTGACTCAAATAACTGGATAATCATAGCTTTAAAATCATTTTTTTGTGTTTCTGATGAGTTGGAGTGTCCAATAATTTGGGGGGTTGCCGGTGAAGCCATGATATCTTGATTTACGTTGGTTGTGTTCTTTCGCTGACCCCTGGCCATTTGTTTATCCGTAGTGTTCACTGTCTGTTCCTGGATTCTGCAGATCAGACTGGTCTTTCTCTGGTGTCTGGAGAATTCTTCAGGAAATTGGAGAGGACTAGTGGTTTCAGTGTGTGCATTGGTGATTCAGCTATACCTGTAGAAAGAAATTTCACAGGCGCAGAACAGCAAATGCAGGGTAGTGTGTGTTTGAGCATGTATTTGTGGATGTGACCTTAGGGACGGTGTTGGAGAATGAAGAGGCCTTCAGTGTGTGAGATGGGTGCTTTGCAGGCACTGAAGGTGTTGCGGGCGCTTAAGGGATCTCAAGCGCTGTTGAAGATTGCGGGCACATATTGTTTTTGCAGGTCTGCGGGACTTTGGTGTCTATTCAGCTGGTTTTCTGCCACTGAGGGGTTGGATGGCCCATACAATCACTGGCTGGGAAGCCCTGTGTAGTCAGTGCTGCCACTTGCAGACTTGGGATCTGGGAAGGATTGTACTGCAGATCTGAGTCTCTGTGGCTAGCACTCTTTGGGCGTGCACTCTGGCGGGGTGGAGTTTCTGGAGGTGCGTGCACTCAGGTGGGACCAAGTGGTTGTGGTAGTGGGGGGTACATTCCGAGCATCCAGAGCTCGGCAAGAGGGCACTAGGTGGGGTGTGGGCTCCTCAGATGTGTGCTCTGAGTGGTGGCGTTCAGCCGGTGGTTACAGCTCTCTGCTGTAGCTTCGGTGTCTGGAGCCCCCTGTCTCCTCTGTCTTCGGTCCCAGGCACTGAGCTTTGCAGCTTTGGGTTCCAGGAATGATTGTATAGCAGGACTGAGTCTCTGTGGTTGACACTCTGTGGTTGGGCCTGTGCTCTGGCGCTGGCAGTGGGTGTGCTCCTGCGGTGTGGCCGTTTCCGGAGGTGTGTGCGCTCCGGTCGTTTGGGACGTGAGCTCTGCTGTGCTTCTTGCGGCAGGATCACATCAGTGGGATGGGGGGAGGAGACCCTCCGCGGGTCTGGAGCTCCCTGTCTGGGGCCTGGGGTGGGACCTGTGTCCGAGGGGTGGTGTTCAGTGGGCGGTTACAGCTATCTGCTGTGCTAAGGGGTCTGGAGCACTGTCTCTGCTGTCTTAATCCCCAGGCTGTGAGCTTTGCGCTCAGCTGCCTGGTTCTGTGTGCAGGTTTCCCCACGGGAGGCCCAGACAAGGGAAGAGCCCACTTCCTTCCAAGAGAAGTCTGCGCCCTATCTATTTCTACAAGCACTTCATGCTTCTGTGGTGTCCCCTCTCTTTTAGAAATCCCCAAATCCAAATTCTAGTTTCAATTGTCTCTCCACTCACCAGTTCCCGAGATTCATGTCCTCTACCTCTCCAAAACGGTTAGCTCTGCTTGGAACCCGATTCTTTGCTTTTTTTTTTTTTTTTTTTTTTTGAGTTCTTTAAGCATTCTGAATATTTTTAAATTTATTTATTTATTCACTTTACGTCACTATAGCAAGCCCCTTCTTCCTCTCTTCCACATCCTACCCTGCTACCTTCTTCCTTCCTCCCCCTTCTCTTCAGAAAAGAAAAGCCCCTTCCATCTAACCCACCCCAGCACATCAAGTCACATCTGGACTAAGTGCATCCATCCTCTTCCACTGAGGCCAGACAAAACAGCCCAGCTAGGGGATAGTGATCCAAAAGCAGGCATCAGTGTCCATGTCAGAGACAGCCCTCACCCTAATTGCTAGGGGACCCTTAATGAAGATCAAGCTGCCCATCAACTACTTATGTGAAGGGGACCTAAGTCCAGTCCATGCTTGTTCTTTGATTGGTGGTTCAGTCTCTGATCCCCCATGGTCCTATGTTAGTCGACTCTGTTGGTCGTCTTGTGGAGATTTTGTTCCCTCCATGGCTCTCTATACTTACTCAAACTCTTCCACAAGACTCTCAAAGCCCTTATGTTTGGCTGTGGGTTTCTACACTGGTTCCCATCAGCTGCTGGGCCGAGCCTCTCAAAGGTTCTTGTCTGCAAGCATAGCAGAGTATCATTAACAGTGTCAGGGGCTGGATCTTAAGTTGGGCCAGTCATTATTTGGCCCTTCCCTTAATTTCTGCTCTATTTTTTTCCCTGCAAACCTTGTAGGCAGTATAAATTTTAAGTCAAATTTTTGGGTTCCCTCCACTGAAGGTCCTGTCTGGCTATAGGAGGTGGCAACTTCCATCCCCATATCCCTCACTGCTTGGAGTCTCAGCTAGAGTCACCTCCATATCCTCCCAGGAGTCAACCCTGTTACGTGTCTCCAACTTTTCCAAAAGATGCCCCCCTTCTCTCTCCCAGACCTTCACCTTCTACCTCCACTCTCTCCCAACCTGATCCCTAACCTCATTCCCCTTCCTATCCTCTCTCCTACTCAGTTCTCTCTCTTCATACACTTTTGATGCCTATTTTATTTTCTTGAGGAAGATTCAAGCATTCTTCTTTGTGCCCTCCTTGTTACTTAGCTTCTTTGAGTATGTTGGTTGTTGTATGGTTATCCTGGACTATACACAAGGAAATCATGCATTTTACAGGCAAATGGATGGAACTAGAAAATATTATTCTGAGTGAAGTAACCAAGACCCAGAAAGACAAACATGGTATTTACTCACTTATAAGTGGAAAATAGCCATGAAGTACAGGATAAAAATTCTGAACATTTACCCTCTCTTACATGTAAAATTCCCCTCCCCATCCCATGGGTCTTCTCTTCACCAAACTGTTTCTTTAGCTATACAGAATACTTTCAGTCTTGTGAAGTTCCATTTGTCCATTGTTGTTCTTAATTCTTGGGTAGATGGAGTCCTATTCAGAAAGTCCTTTCCTATAGCTATATCATATAAAGCACTGCATAATTTTTCTTTTATCAGTTTCAGTGTTTTAAGTTTCATACCTATTTAGGTCTTTGATTTGTAGTTCCTTTTTGTGCAGGGTGATACATGTAGCTCTAATTTCATTCTTTTACATGTGGACATCTAATATTCCTAGCAGAATTTTTTGAAGATGATTTATTTTCTCCAGCTTATGCTTTTAGAATCCTAATCAAATATGAAGTGACTGAAGTTACCTGTGCTCATTTTTGGTCTTTGATGTTATTCCATTGGTCTACACATATGTTTTTGTGCTAGTGCTATATTGGTTTTGTTACCATAGCTTTGTGATATATCTTAATATCTGGAGTAATAATCCCTATGGCATTGTCCTTTTTGCTCAGTATTGTTTTGGCTGTCTCTGTTTTTTTTTTTTTAGTTACATACTTATTTTAGGATAGGTTTCCATTTGGGTTGCATTAATTTGTTAACACCATTGTTTCTACGAATCCAGGAGTATGATATGTCTTTCTATTTTCTAATTATTTTCTATTTCTTTCTTCAGATGTTTAAAAATTTCACTTTAGAGGTCAATTATCTGTTTTGTTAGGCTTATTTCCTTTGAGGTTATTATGAATGGGAGTGTGTCCATGATCTCTGTCTGTATGTTTGTGGTGTATCAAAAAGCTATTGATTTTTGTAAGTTGGTTCTGTATTCTGCCACATTGTTGAATTTGGTTAACTTCTGTGACAGTTTTCTGATAAATGTTTTTTGGTTCCTTGTATATATATTCTGAAAATTAAGGATAGTTTGACTTCCTTCCATATTTGTATCCCTTTAATTTCCTTCTCTTACTTTATTGTGCCACTTAATGTTTTGAGCATATTGAAAAAAGAATGAGGAAAGTGGACAGTCCTGTCTCAGTCCTGATTTCTTCAGTGAGATTGCTTCAAATTTTTCTCTTTTTCAGATGGTTTTGGCTGTATTTTTTATAACTAGCTTTATTATGTTCAGGCATGTTCCCTTTAGTCCTACATTCTCTAGGATTTTTATCATGAAAGGATGCTAAAATTTTGTCAAAGGTTTTTCTTACAGCTATCAGGTGATTGTGTGATTTTTGTCTTTCTGTACATTTCTGTAGTTTATTCCAATTATTAATTTGCATATGTTGAATTATTCAATATTATTTTTAAATAAATATGTGCAGTAGCATCAATCATTTTCAGAAGTGTTATATGAAAAAGCAAGATAAGAAATATGGAAGATGTATGTTGTTATGAATATGATATTCAAAGACTACCAAAATCATTCTGGGTAAAGAAACAGAACAGTGGCTATTTATGAAAGTGGAGACTGTACAGTGATCCAAATAAATGAGTTCTATAGCCATGTTGCACATTTTAGCAAAATTGTGGTTACAAATGCATATACATTTTGAAAATTTGTCTCATGTTTTATGTTTCACTCTATGTAAATTTCACTTTCAATCTTGGAAGGAAACTGTTTCATAAAGGCAAAGTTCAATGCTCGAAATTGTGTTTCAGGTACATGCAGATACAGTGAAACCGAGATTCCCATTGAGTCAAGAAGCATGTTTGATATCAGGTGAGTGACATTCACGAAGTAAAAGTAGTTCCACATTCTTCATCTTCTTCTTGTTCTTCTTTTAAAATTTATTCGCTTTGTATTCCAGTTGTGGCTCCCTCCATCATCTCCTCCCAGTCCCATACTCTCTTCTTCTTTCCTCCTTTCCTCCTCCCCTAGTCCACTAGTCATCTTGATGAGATGAGACCTGATAGGCTAAGTCAGATAGTAGGGGAGGAGGACTTCCACTATAAGTTCCATATTCTTAGCACTTTGAGTACAATTCATCCTTTTTTCTAGTTTTTTGTCTTCTTCAGTTAAAGAAATTCAGCTATGTTTCCAACTCTTCATATGATAGGAATTCTGTACAGAATGTTTTAGATTTGCTCTCTGATGTATCTAGGCTGTTTCTTCAATGGGAATAATTAGATGTTCATTTCCATTTTCTCAGTAAGTTAACAACATATGAGAAAAAGTGAAATAGGGAATTGTCAGTCTCTGGCAGGAAGAGGAAAAGTATGCTATGTCTCACAGCTTATATCCTGTTAAGCTATAATACAGCTAAGGGCACTTCATCCTGTGCTGTGCTTTAATGATTTTGGAATTCCAATTGGCTACTATACCAGTATCTCCAAGAACAAGTGGGTCCCAGAAGGTTATGGATCCCTAAAGCATTACAGCTGCACACACACACACACACACACACACACAGATCTAGACCTAAGATATGTCGTATTGACAGATGATTGATGACATACTCTCACAATTACCTCCAACTTAATAAGATGTTTATAAACAATTACCATTACAGTTACATTTTCTCAGTTAATCATGAAAGGAATGAGCTCAGAGGTAATGACAGTCAGTCCATTTAGTGAACATGTAAATCAGGCACTGCTGTGCATTGTTTTAGTTTACCCCTAATTCACTCTCTTACATAGGTATTACTATGATCACATTAATTTTTAACGTGAAATACTGAGAGGAATTTGTGAAGGGAAGAATTCAACTGAGAATTGCATGACAACAATGAGCTCACAACGGAATACTAAAGTCATGCGGCTTCTTTTTAAATGTTTGTTATGTCCATAGTATGGTCTTCTTACAAAGAGTGGGATTCATAAGTGAGCTCCTGACATTTTATAGTCAAAACCATACAATTCACTTCTCCATGACATTTTGAGAAAAGGGGGTATATGATCACACTTAGAGAATTGCTTCAAAGGAAGAAAGTGGGATGACTCACTTGAAGAACCTAGTTATCAGAATGTTTACATGGCTAGTGTCTGTAGTCATTGTAGAACAGGCAAGAAAAACAATGAGTTATGTTCCAGACACTCTGTCCCTTGGATTTATAAAGGACAAGAACTCCTTGACAATTGAATGTATAGGTATTAAACGTCTTGTTACAATGTTTACTATCTTATTCAAGTGTCTGAGTACTGTTGGAAATACTTCTGCCAGTCAAGTAAAAGCCTTGATGAGAACATCCTGTGACTTTCAGGGCCAGAAATTGAGACTTGGTCTCCTTTTGGGAACTACATGGAGATGACTTGATTCCACGTCCTAAAAGTTGAGGCTTCTATCCTCAAATAATAAGCAAGCTATTATTCTTTGTAGGAAAAGATCTCTTTAAGTTTGTGCCCAGATTATGAAGAACACTTTCTCCATATTATAATCATAGGTGACTATTCAAATTAACCTTATTGATTCATGTATTTAACATCAATGTATTCACATTCAGAGATAACAGGAGCTGTTCTGTGAGGAGAACTTATTACCTGCTCTTATCGGGTCAGATTTCACTTGTAGATCCTAACAGTGGCCGGATATTGAACTTTCTCTCACTCTCTGCCTGGGAACTGCCAACTGAGTTATTGCTGTCGGAGAATTATGCAGTGTGTCTGGGCTTTGGAGTTATCAGATCAGCACAGGCATTGTTGAGTAAAGTTTATTTTTCTCCTAGCCAAAGAATTATAAACTCAAAATCATAAGGCTGTAATAACCTAAAAGGTCATTTTCTCTATTTTCTCTATCTTCCAGTTAAAAGCTACATCACATAAGTAGCACATATAGGCCTCTGTAACAATAATAGGCTAAAAATAAATCTGACTGTTTACTGTATACCTGAAATACCATTTTATGCATAGTTTCATTTAATATTCATAACATTACTCTGAGTTAGAAATTGTGTTTTTTTTTAATGGCAGATGTTTATTAGAGAGTTTAAGTGGCTAGACAAAGTTCACTTGGAATTAGGAAGAAAAAAACTCAGACCTAGGTTTGTTTGTAAAACCCATATCTTTACACTTCTTATGGTTTCTCATAATTCAAATAAGTAGGATAATTTTAACCTTGGAAATTTCATATTTTATTGCTGAATTCAGGAAATTTGCTTGCCTCTATATCACTTTCCTTGTTCTTCTCCCAGCAATGACCACAAAACTACTATTTTGATTTTTGTTTGTTTGTTTGTTTTAGTAGGTATTCTACAGACTATTATAAAAAACTGCAACTAACAGAAACATAAATCTGGCCATCAAATCCTGTAACTCTGAAAGATTAAAAGCTACTTGAAAACAGGAAATTTTGAACCACAAACAGACCAGTTTTAATTCTTGAGAAGTAAATAGGAAGAGAATAAAAGAGCCTCTGATCAAAATGCATCTTTTTTTTGATAAAATTCTATACCACAGAGTGGTGAAGCTGTTTGTTGGACTTATTTAAACTGATATATCTTCAGAATGATTTTTCCCTCCCTACTACATAGATGCCTTTCTCAGGCAGGTGCAATGTCTTCCCTCTGTTTCCTTTAAAGAGATCTACACTTTAGTTTTCCTAAACTTATTGAGCACTATTTTTGTCCTTAACATTATACTAAGAACTAAATACATGTAAAAGGAAACCACAGTCTCTATCTCAATCTAGCAGCCAAACATATCTTTAAACTAAAAGTAGCAATTTAATAAAGAGATTTTTAATGGAAATATGCACAGAATGCTTTAAAGCATAGGAGTTAGCAGTGTCACACACATTGCAGGTGCTCAATATCCGCTGTTTAAATTTCATTTACTCAAGGAGAGGAAAGGTTTAGCTCAGTAGGAAGTCGAAAATGAAACAAGGTTTTGAAGTATGAGGGAGATATAATCAAAATACAAAATTACTCTAGCAGAAATGTCGAACATAGAGGAACAGGACAGAAAAAGAGACCATGCAAAAGATAAACAAAAGGCTTTGACAAGGGAGGTGTCTTGCTATTCAGAATAGCATATTTTTTGAATCAGACTAGGTGCCTAGTAACTGATGAAAGGATAAAGAAAATGTGGCACATATGTTATAAAGTTTTGTTCAGGCATAAAGAAGGAAAAAACTCATTTATTGAAAAATGCATTGAACTGGCATCCTCTTATCAAGTAATGTAAGCAAACATAGAGACACAAGTGTCACATTTGTTTTTATTTGTGAATCTGAGATTTATATAGGTACATAAAACCATATGTGTGTGTGTGTGTGTGTACACAGAGAGACACCACACACACATCTCTGAGAGTGAGTTCTGTGTGTGGTGGTGGGAACTATAATGGAAGAAAGGGAACTAAGAAAAGGGGAAGGAGAGAAAATGGAGGATGCTGAGTGGTGAATATGATCAACAAGCATGACAACCAAACCTAGGTCTTCTGGAATAGCAGTAAGTGCTCTTAACCTAGGAAACATCTGTCCAGCCCTGTCAACACGGAAAAAAAATCAATGAAAATCAGTGTGCTTAGTAACTGATAGGGAAATTGTAATAAAGAAAATGTAGGTGTCTTTTGCAGTATTGGAGAAAAAAATGATGCTTTTAAATGGAATGGGATAGTTACAGATCTATTTTAATTTTTCAAGAAAGCAGAACATGGTGGCTCATCCTTCAATCTTAGAAAACTGAAGCAGGATAATTATCATTAGTTTGAGACAAGTCTGTATTACAAAATGAGTGTCAGTTAATCCCAAATTACATAATGAGTCCTTGTATCAAATAAACAAAAATAGTTTTTAAAATTGCTTACAGTTTAGAGTTCAGGATGCCATTACAATCAAGTGATTCACAAAGTTTTCTTTCTTTAGGAGTTATTGTTGTGAAGAACTGGATAGGCTCATATGGTCAGGTATGATCATCTATATAAGATATAAGGTTGTATAAATGAGTAGGAAGCATAATGGTGATCATTGGGATTTTTTACAATTACTACAGTCTCCATATCCTTCCATGTATAAGGTAGCATCAACCTGTGACTTGTTTAGCCAGCTCCGTGTCAGGAAATGGAAAGGCTCTGTCACTTCCTGATAGAAGCTTAAAGGTCACTACAGATTTCAGTATGCTTTTCTTATCCTGCCTTTGTCATCATTACTATACATGTCAAGTAGAATCTCCAGTCAGGCTTGGTGCCTGGATGTTGATGGATATGTAGCATGAACAAAAAAGAATAAACCCGTGTTATTCAGGCCATTCAAAATTCGACATATGTTACTATTTTATCTTAAATGCTACTAAAGACTTAGGAATACATACATTCAGAAATTTGAAATAAGAAAGGTGACAAGGGAAGTTGCAATGGAGATGAAGCAAAGACCTGCACTGAACCATGTTGAAAAAAATATAGTAAAGGAATCTTTACTATACAACAAGGACATCTGCTCAACCATGTTTGTAGCAGCTTTATTTGTAATAGCCAGAACCTGGAAACAACCTAGATGCCTGTCATTTGAAGAATGGATACAGAAATTGTGATACATTTACACAATGGAATACTACTCAGCAATTAAAATAAGGAAATCATGAAATTTTCAGGCAAATGGTGGGATCTAGAAAAGATCATCCTGAGTGAGGTATTCTAGAAGCAGAAAGACACAAAGGTTATGCACTCACACATAAGTGGATATTGCACATATTACATAGCATAAACATGCTACAATTTGTACATCTAAAGAAACTAATCAAGAAGGAGTACTCTGGATAAGATGCTCAATCTTAATTCAGAAAGGCAAAGAGGATGGACATCAGAAGAGGGAGAAAATAGGGAACAGGACAGGAGGCTACCACAGAGGGCCTCTGAAAGATTCTACCATGCTGGATATCAAAGTAGATACTGAGACTTATAGCCAAACTGTGGGCAGAGTGCAGGGAATCTTATGAAAAGGTGAGAGAAAGACCTAGTTAGGACAGGAGCTCCACAAGGAGAGCAACAGAACAAAAAAATCTGGGCACAGGGGTATCTTCTGAGACTGATACTCTAACCAAGGGTCATGTATGGAGATAATGTAGAACCCCTGCACAGATGTAGCCCATGGCAGTTAAGTGTCCAAGTGGGTTCCCTCATAAAGCATACAGGGACTGTCTCTGACATGAACTGATTGGCCTGTTCTTTGATCATCTTCTCCTGAGGGAGTATCAGCCTTACCAGGCCACAGAAGAAGACAATTCAGCCACTCCTGATAAGACCTGATAGACTACGTTCAGAAGGAAGGGGTGGAAGACCTTCCCTATCAGTGGACTAGGGCTAGGTCATGGATGGAGAAGAGAGAGGGAAGGTAGGGCTGGGAGGGGTGGAGAGAGGGGCTTACTGGTGGGATAAAAAGTGAATAAACTGTAATTAATAAAAATAAAAATGAAAATAATTAAAAAAGTTCTAGACTGATCATTTTGTAAAACCATTTTTTTCTCTTTGCAAAGGAGATGCTTCAAATTTTTAAGCCACTTTTTATTTCTGATGGGCCCTTGCTGACATATAAGAGTTAGGTCAGTTTCCCTCAGTAGGAAAAAGCTACTTAAGCATAATTTAGTTCAAAATACCAAAATTATAGATTCATGAGTTAATAGAGTAAAGGGTCTGAGAGGGCATCACTCAACACTACACTTGCTCAAGTTCTCCTGGCCATTCTGGCACTGCCAAATAGTTTATCCATGTGCTCTTAGAGGCACTTATTGACAGGGATACAAAGACGGTAGGAAATAGATTCTAACATTTCAACAATCTATAAAGCTCTTCTGTGATTGAATATTGTTCATAGTATCAACATGAAAAGAAAGATGCTCAAATGCAACTACTGAATTCCCACTATCCCTTCACTTTAAAAACACACAACAAAGTTGAGTTGGAGATAATCTTACCTGTATTATTTTTTTGTCAGAAACAGCAATTAATTACATTTACACTTTTCATATCATTTCACCCACCACTCATTTTATTGTAAAGTCTCAACTTTGAGGTAGGAAAAAATTTGAGGTAAGAAAGACATTGCTCCTCATTCTCATTCTATGGGTTATAAAACCACAGGTCTTTTATATCAATAAAGCAAATATATGATCACACTAAAATGCATGTGATTTAGCATTCTTTGCTAGTATTCTCACTGGTTCTTTTAATAATAATTCAGCTACATGAGAATAGAGTTATCCTGGACAAAAACTGCAGTTTCATTAATTGTATTCTTGATACCTCACCATAGTAAGCTCCTTGACTTTAATGACTCAAGTTCTATTCTATCTTTAATCCTATTGTATCAAAGAATTTGATTTCCATGTATACAGTCATTGTTCAGGTATTTTTATGCAGCTATTTCTAAGAGACACAGTTTCACAGTACACTTCCTGGTTCTAGTCTCTTAAAATCTTCCTTCCCCCTCTTCATTAATGTTCCTTAAACCAATGATTGCTGAGAGAGCAAAAATTAGCCTCTCCCAAGGAGGAACTCCATAACTGATTATCTAATACAAAGTGGTCAACCCTGAATTTATAAACATGCCAAAAAAGAAACTAACCTGGCAAATTATATTTATATATTTTTATACACACATGTATGTATGATTAATAACCATAGAAAAAGAAGCCATCAATTTGACAGAGAGAGGGCATGAGAGGCTTTATATGGATACAAGATGAGGGGATGTGACATAATTGTATTTAAATACATTCATTTTAAAAACAAATTGTTTTCTATACACAGCCAATGCTGAAAACCTGGAGACTAACTAGAAAGAAATTAACTTCAATTTTGTTGTGCAGGCCAAAACATAAAAAACATTTCAATTGGAATTAGAATTATTTATCCCTGTATCTGCATACATCTAAACCTCATTTTAGACGAAGTAAATGCTTTGGCATGCATGACAAAGCCTTTCAAGAGTTGTCTTTTACCATCAAAACCATTATTGTATACACAAATCAAGCTGAATTACTTAGGAAATCCATTTTTAATTAACATTTTATTTTTTATATTGATTACGATTATATTGATTACAATTATATTAATTACAATTAATTCACTTTATTACAATTATATTAATTACAATTATATTAATTACAATTAATTCACTTTATATTCCCCCTCCCTCATTCCCTCCAACTCCCACCCTCCCTCCCTCATACCCTCCCATACCCCTCTCCAAGTCCACTGATACAGGAGGTCCTCTTCTGCTTCCATCTGAACCTATCTTACCAGGTCTCATTAGGACTGGATGCATTGACCTACTCTGTGGTCTGGGAAGGCAGCTACCCCCTTAGGGGGGAGGTGATCAGAGAGCAGGCCACTGAGTTCATGTCAGAGACAGCCCCTATTCCCCTTAATAGGAAACCCACTTGGGTAGTGAGCTGCAATGGTCTACTTCTGTGCAGGGGTTCTAGGTTATATCCATGAATGGACCTTGGTTGGAGTATCAGTCTCAGAAAAGACCCTTGTGTGCAGAGTTTTTTGGTTCTGTTGCTCTCCATGTGGAATTCCTGTCCTCTCCAGGTCTTTTTGGCATAAGATTCCCTGCATTCTGCCAAAAGTTTGGCTATGATTCTCAGCATCTGCTTTGATACACTGCTTGGTAGAGTCTTTCAGAGGCCCTTTGTGGTAGGCTCCTGTCCTTTTTCCTGTTTTCTACTTCTTTCAATGTCCATCCCATTTGTCTTTCTGAGTGAGGATTGATAATCTTACTCAGTGTCCTGCTTCTTGCTTAGCTTCTGGAAGTGTACAGATTTTAGTGTCTAATATCCACTTCTAAGTGAGTATCTACCATGTGTGTCTTTCTGTTTCTGGGATACCTCACTCAGAATGATCTTTTATAAATCCCATCATTTGCCTGCAAATTTCATGATTTTCTTGTTTTTAATTGCTGAGTAGTATCCCATTGTGTAAATGTAGCACAATTTCTGTATCCATTACTCTATTGAGGGACATCTGGGTTGTTTCCAGGTTCTGGTTATTGAGAATAAAGCTGCTGTTAACATGGTTGAACAAATGTCCTTGTTGTATACTTGAGCATATTTTGGATATATGCCCAGGTGTAATATAGCTAGATTTTGAGGAAGCACTATTCCTAATTTTCTGAGAAAGTGCCAGATTGATTTCCAAAATGGTTCTACAAAGTTACATTCTCACCAGCAATGGAGTAGGGTTTTTCCTCCACATCCTCTCCAGCATATATTGTCACTTGAGTGTGTGAACTTTGCCATTATGATAGGTATAAGGTGAAATCTCAGGGTTGTTTTGATTTGCATCTCTCTAATGAAGAAGGACGCTGAGGATTTCTTTAAGTGTTTCTCTGCCATTCAATGTTCCTCTATTGAGAATCCTCATTTTAGCTCTGTACCACATTTTTAATTGGATTACTTGATTTGTTGCTGTTTAACTTTTTTAATTTTTATTTTTTTAATATTAATTACAGTTTGTTAGCTTTGTATCCTTGCTGTATCCCGCTCTCTCTTTCCCTCCCAATCCCACCCTCCCACCCTCATCTTCTCCCTGCCCCTTTCCAAGTCCACTGATAAGGGATAACCTCCTCCCCTTACATCTGATACTGGTTTATCAGGTGTCTTCAGGACTGGCTGCAAAGTCCTCCTCTGTGGCCTAGCACCTCCCTGAGTGGGGGGTGTCAAAGACCCGGCCATCGAGTTCATGTCAGAGACAGTCCCTGTTACCCTTATTAGGGTACCCACTTGGATACTGAGCTACCAAGGGCTACTTCAGAGCAGGGGCTCTAGGTTGCATCCTTGTTTGGAAACACAGTCCTTGTTTGGGAAAAACAATCTCATAAAAGACCCCTGTGCCCAGATATATTTGGTCCTTGTGGAACTCCTGTCCTCTCCACGTGCTGTTTAACTTAAGTTCGTTATATATACTAGATATTAGCCCTCTGTCAGATATAGGGTTGGAGAAGATCCTTTCCCAATCTGTAGGCAGTCGTTTTGTTCTGATGACAGTATCCTTTGCTTTACAGATGCTTTTCAGTTTCATGAGGTCCCATTTATTGATTGTTGCTCTTAGAGCCTGTGCTGATGGTGTGCTGTTCAGGAAATTGTCTCCTGTGCCAATGAGTTCTAGGCTCTTCCCCACTTTTTCTTCTAACCAATTTAGTGTGTCTGGTTTTATGTTGAGGTCTTAGGACTTTGGTTTTGTGCAGAGTAATAAATATGGATCTATTTGCATTTTTCTGCATGTAGACATTCAGTTGGACCAGCACCATTTGTTGAAGATGCTGTCTTTTTTCCATTGAAAGGTTTTGGCTTCTTTGCCAAAAATCAAGTATCCATATGTGTGTGGGTTTATTTCTGGGTCTTCTACTTGGTTCCATTGATCCAACATTCTGTTTCTATGCCAGTACCATGCAGTTTTCATTACTGTTGTTCTGTAGTACTACTTGAGATCAGGGGTTGAGATACTTCCAGACTATCTGTTTTTGTACAGGATCGTTTTGGAATTCCTGTGTTTTTTCTTTTTTCATATGAACTTGAGAATTTTTCTTTCAAGTTCTATAAAGAATTGTGATGGTATTTTGATAGAAATTGTATTGAATCTGTAGATTGATTCTGGCAGGATGGCCATTTTCATTAGGTTAATCTTACCAATCCATGAGCAAGGGAGATCTTTCCATCTTCTGATGTCTTCTTCAATTTCTTTCTTCAGAGACTTGAATTTTTTTTTTCAAACAGGTATTTCACTTGCTTGCTTAGAGTCACACTTAGGTACTTTATGTTATTAGTGTCTATTGTGAAGGGTGCTATTTCCCTTATTTCTTTCTTGGCCCTTCTGTCTTTGGTATGCAGGAGAGCTTCTTGTTTTTTGAAGTTAATTTTGTATCCAGCCACTTTTCTGAAGGTGTTTATCAGCTGAAAAGGTTCCCTGGATGAATTTTTGGGGTCACTCATGTATACTATCATATCATCTGCAAATAGTGATACTTTGACTTCTTCCTTTCCGATTTGTATCCCCTTGATCTCCTTTAGTTGTCTTATTGCTCTAGCTAGGACTTCAAGTACCATGTGGAAGAGATACAGAGAGAGTGGGCAGCCTTGCCTTGTCCCTGACTTCAGTGGGATTGCTTTAGGTTTCTCTCCACTGAGTTTGATGTTGGCTATAGGCTTGCTGTACATTGCCTTTACTATATTTAGGTTTGTATCCCTGATCTCTCCAAGACTTTAAATATGAATGCGTGTTGGATTTTGTCAAATGCTTTTTCAGTATCTATGGAGATGATCATGTGGTTTTTCTCCTTCAGTTTGTTTATATGGTGGGTTACACTGATGGTTTTCATATATTAAACCACCCTTACATGCCTGGGATGAAGTCTACTTGGCCATGGAGGATGATAACTTTGATGTGTTCTTGAATTTGGTTTGCAAGTATTTTATTGAGTATTTTTGCATCATTGTTCATAAGAGACATAGGTCTGAATTTCAATTTTTTTTTTGAGAGGGGCCTTTGTGTGGTGAAGGTGATTGTGGCTTCATAGAATGAGTTCGGTAATGTTCCTTCTTATTCTATTTTGTGGAATAGTTTGAAGAGAATTGGAGTTAGCTCTTCTCTGTAAGTCTGATAGAATTCTGTGCTGAAACCATCTGGCCCTGGGCTCGTTTTCAGAAGGGAGACTTTTGATGACTGCTTCTATTTCTTTGGGGGATATAGTACTATTCAATCTATTACCTGATCTTGATTTAATTTTGGTAAATGGAATCTATCAAGAAAATTGTCAATTTCATTTAGATTTTCAAATTTTGTGGGGTATAGGCTTTTGAAGTAAGACCTAATGACTGTTTGGATATCCTCAGTGTCTTTTGTTGTGCCCCTCCTCTTTTCGTTTCTGATTTTACTGATTTGGACAATTTTCTCTGCCTTTTAGTTAGTTTGGCTAAGGGTTTGTCTATCTTGTTGATTTTCTCAAAGAACTAGCTCTTGGTTTCATTGATTCTTTTGAATTGTTTTATTTGTTTCAAATTTACTGATTCCTGCCCTGAGCTTGAGTATTTCCAACCATCTACTCTTCTTAGCTGTGTCTCCTTCTTTATTCTAGGGCTTTCAGGTGACTTCTTTGTTTGCAATGTTTCAATTTTCTTTTTGAAGGCACTCAGTGCTATGAACAATCCCCTTAACACTGCTTTCATTTTGTTCCATAAGTTTAGGTATATTGTGCCTTCATTTTCATTGAACTCTAGGACGTCTTTAATTTCTTTCTTTATTTCATCTCTAACCCAGCTGTCACTGAGTAGTGAGATTTTCAGTTTCCATGTATGTGGAGGCTTTTTGCTATTTCTATTGTCACTGAGGTTCAGCTTTAGACCATGGTGGTCAGATAAGATACAAGGGATTATTTCAATATTCTTGTATCTACTGAGGCTTCATTTGTGATCAAGTATATGCTCTACTTTGGAGAGGGTTCCATGAAGTGCTAAAAAGAAGGTATACTCTTTGAAAATTTCTGTAGATGTCTATTAGGTCCATTTGATTTAGGGCCTCTGTAAGTGCTCTTATTTCCCTGTTTAGCTTATGTCTGGATGATCTGTTTCTTTTGTGTGAGTAGTGTATTGAAGTTTCAGACTATTAAGTTGTTGGGACTCATTAGTGATTTAAACTCCAGGGTTTACTCTGTTTGTGTTTTCTTTATTAATTCTAATTCTGTTTTCATGCCTTGCACCATTTCTTTCATCTGTTTGAATGTGGATTCCTGTCTCTCTATGATGTTCTCTATTTTTTTGTTCATTTCTTCTCTATTTGTTTGGCTATTTTTGCCTATGTTTCTTTGAGAGCTTTGTTCATTTCCTCTTTATTTGCTTATATTAGTGTGGCTATTTCTTTGAGAGATTTGTTTGTTTCCTCTTTATGTACCTCTAATAACTAGATAAGCATAGCTTTTTTTTTTTCAATGCAATTTATTCAGGAACCTTGAACAATCATCTGACCCTGGGGAAAGCCAGCCCACAGCTTAAATAGCCTCTGGGTGGCCAACCCAGGCGTGCCACGTGGGCAATGCAGATAGGTCCACATACATGGAAGCAAGCCAGATCCTCAGCCTTAGCCAAATGTGGAATTGTTCGTGACAGAGAGCACTCACCATCGGGAAGGTGGAAGGCGGAAACCAGCTCCATCTTTAAGGCACAGTATTCTGTAGCTCTCTACAGTTCCCCCTTTTTGTTTTAGACGCATCAGGCAAGAGTAGAGGTCTGATCTCTGATATTAGAAATAAATTGGGACTTTGTACCGATGTTCATTTAGGTGTCATCCACCCAAAGAGCATCAGACCTGTCCGATACCTTTTTCTCAGAGGCGGGACCTGGGGTTGCCCAATACTAGAATGCTAGTAAATTTAGGTATGCCCTGGTTACTCGCATGCCTCACTGGGTGCCTGTGCCCGTTGATGCCCCTCATGCTATGACTCTCTTCAGACAGAAAAGGGATCTTGGAACTACAGCCACCATTGTTACTACCATCTCATTGGCAGCTGTTGGAGCTACCACCGGGGCATTAGCCATGAGTCATACTGGGCAGACTGCTCAGACCCTGAATAATCATTTAGCCAATGTAGCTCATGCCTTAGTTGTACATAAAGGAATTAATGCTCAACTAAAAGGAAGCTTGATGGTGTTCAATCAGAGGATTGACCTCGTGCAGGAGCAAATTGATACCCTATGGCAAATTGCTCAACTTGGCTGTCAATGAAAATATGCTGGACTTTGAGTCACTAGCAGATAAGCATAGCTTTAAAATCATTTTCCTGTGTTTTCCATGAATTGGAGTATCCATTGATTTTGGGGGTTTCTGGTTAAGCCATGATGTCCTGAGTTTTGTTGGATGTGTTCTTACGTCGACCTCTGGCTTATCTGTAACCTTCACTGTTTGTTCCTGGATTCTTCAGTTCAGACTAGTACCATCTTTCTGTGGTGTCTGTAGAATTCTTCAGGAAGATGAGAGAGGTCCAGTGTTTTGAGAGTGTGCGTTGGTGATTCAGCTGTACCTGAGGGAGAAGATGAGACCTTGTAGGCTAAGGTCAGATGGAAGGGGAGGAGGTCTTCTCCTCTTAGTAGACTTGGGAAGGGGAATGGGTTTAGAAGAGGGAGGAAGTGTGGAATTGGGAGGGAATGAGGGAGGAGGCTACAGCTGGGATACAAAATGAATAAATTGTAATTCATAATAAATAAATAAATAAATAAATAAATAAATAAAAGATTAGTGTTGGAATTTTGATGGGAATTGCATTGACTCTATAAATTGCTTTTGGTTAGTGGCCATTTTCATTATGTTAATCCTACCAATTAATTAGAATAGGAGATGCCTATATTGTGATCTCTCTCTCTCTCTCTCTCTCTCTCTCTCTCTCTGTATGTGTGTATGTGTGTGTGTCTGTGTTTTATATGTGTTTTTGTGTGTTTTCTGGCGTATGTCATTGAGCACATATGGAGGTCACACGATGACTTTCAAGAGTTCTTTCTCCCCTTCCACTCTGGGTTCCTGGGATCAAACTCAAGTCATTAAGCTCTTCCAGAAAGCTCTTTTACTGTCATGGACCTATGACCAGCACCAGCCTCTTGTTTTTTAGATGGAGAAGAATTAGATCAGAAAGGGACTTTTATTAGCCCAATGTAAGATAGCTGTTTAGGGTCATATTTAAGGATGATCTATTTGCTAACCTCGTCATTGCTCTTTCTAATTAGGGAGCTGAAAGGTAAGGTTTTATACTAATTAGTTCAAATTGAAAGTTCATATTTCCCAGTGGGTTAGAACAATAAATATGCTGCAGTATGACAACTGACTTAGTGACCAAAGTTGGTGAAACGATGTTTGCACAAGCAGAAGACATGATAAAGCAACAAGATTCTATTTACATGATATCCTTCAGTTAAGCTAAGATTATCTCAGGGAAATGATTCTATATATTATATGAGGTATTTTTTTCCATACTTGGCTCACGATTGACTGTTTGTGTGGAGAGAAGAACAATGAGCTAAATGCTTCATTTGTTCCAGAAGAAACAGTTCAGGGAAGATGAATGAATTGCTAACCGTATTTTTTGGAAAAATATAACATGAAATTGTAAGTGAGCAGTGTGGCCTTGTGCCTTTTGTTGTAATCGCAGTACAGAATAGAGCAAAAATTAAAGTTTGTGTTTTGGTGGGATGCTACTGATACAGTCTTTACAATAAAAGTGTTCCTATTTTGACATGTTTGTCTAGGGCCTATATATTGAAAAACTTCAAACAGAAATTTTTTCTTTGAGTAACTCTATTTGCTTTTCATACTTCTATTTTATGTCTGCAGAGGTAACACACAATAAATTTGGGTAAGAATGTAGCAGGAGGAAATCAGAATTGATGAATTCCAAGCTTACATAAACTAAGGTCTGCAATCCTGTGTGCTTTTCTTTGTCCCTGTCAGTAGACTTAGTGAACAAGACCAATGTTCTGAGTCCTTCTCACTCCTGTCCTATCACTCAGGGATTTTGAAGACTAGGCAGTATGATTGCTTTGCTAAAACAGAAGAGGATTTACTGGGTTAAGATGTGAAATGGAAGTGAGGCTGCAGGGAGGAAGGCAGTATATCAAACAGATGACTTGTGTTCATAGGTGATATGAGAAGGGAAGATGCGCAGATTCCAGCTCGCTGCAGGAGCCAACAAGCAGCTACCACATCTTTTCATTTTTGGTAGATGCTGCAGGCACTCAGTGCCCACAGCTATCCTTACCTCAGAGTTTAATCCCCAACATGGACCAGAACAAGTACTTGTAGGTTTGACTTAACACTCACCTTTATATACTGTTGATTTTTAAAATTGCAGAACTTCACTGAGTCATAGCTATCCAGCCCCCTGCGTGCCTGGCTGACCTTTTTAAGGGACAGTCATGCTATTATGTGGCCTGAGGTTATATCAGATATAATTCTTTTCATTGTTTCTGGTGATTACATGGCCATCTAACCTGATAATATCAAATAGTGTGTTTAGCCATCCCCCGGTTTCTAGGCAGTTACTATTTTTCATGTAATGCCCTTTTCTCTCTTTTTATTTTTTTGGTAGATAAATAGTTAGAGGGATAAAGAGTCAAAGAATATATGTTTAATTTCCCTCTACAAAATTAGACCTAGTTTTCTTTCTCTGAGAGCAGTGTAAAAGCTCTGCATGGGGAACTCAGGATTCTCTGGGTCCCAAAGGGCTCCATTACCCCTGCTATACCACTGGAAACAGACACAAATTCTGTCATAGGCTCAGGTCAGCTTCACTCTACAGTTTTACTGTCCTTGGTGGTCATCCTACAGTACCAGCTTCTCAAAAATCCTGGTGTCTCCACTACATCTGCGCTACATCTTCACCAGAAGACTCTCCTTGGCTTTCTTCATTGATTCTGCATGGTGCCAAACCTCAACTTGTTCCCATGAGCCCTTAAGTCTGGGACTTCTATTGCAACTGAGGTTGTTCCTTCATTATTGTCCTCTCACAGTGCCGGCCCTCAGTTGGTCTCATTGACCCATTCATGCCTTCAAAACCAGCACTATATTAGAGAATCTTACACATGATCAAGTTGGACTTCAATCCAAGTTACAGCCATGGACCCCTCTGGAACACAGTTTCTGTGTGTAGATTTTCAAGAAAAACTTCCCAGAAGATTCTTCCTCAAAGAGGTTAGTCTTTTCTGAATTGCAGCTAATTATTCAGTATCAGTTGACCAGCATTAATTGTTCCAGCAAAGCAAAGGTTTCACTTCAGTGATTCTAATCTCATGTTAGTTAATCACATCATATTCTTCAGCCCCAAGTGACCCAAACTAAAGATTCTTAATTCATGAAATCTTCAGGCAAATGGTGGGATGTAGAAAAGATCATCCTGAGTGAGGTATCCCAGAAGCAGAAAGACACACAAGGTATATACTCACTCATAAGTGGATATTAAAGATATAATATAAGACAAACATACTAAAATCTGTACACTTAAAGAAGCTAAGCAAGAAGGAGGACCCTGGGTAAAATGATTAGTCCTCACTCAAAAAGGCAAATTGGACAGACATCGGAAGAGGGAGAAAACAGGAGAAAACAGAGAACAGGACAGGAGCCTACCACAGAGGGTCTCTGAAAGATTCTATCTAGCAGGATATCAAAGTAGATACTGAGACTCATAGCGAAACTTTGGGCAGAGTGCAGGAAATGTTATGAAAGAAGGGGAGAGAGGGAGGGAGAGTAAGATTGGGAGGGAATGCGGGAGGAGTCTACAGCTGGGATACAAAGTAAATAACCTGTGATTAATATAAAAATATATTTTTTAATTTTTTTAACTTTTATTAATTACACTTTATTCATTTTGTATCCCTCCATAAACCCCTTCCTCCTCCCCTCCCAGTCGCACCCTCCCCCCTTTCTGCATGCATGCCCCTCCCCAAGTCCACTGATAGGGGAGGTCCTCCTCTCCTTCTTTCTGATCTTAGTCTATCAGTTCTCATCAGAAGTGGCTGCATTGTCAGGGTTCTAGGTTATCTCCATGACTAGTCCTTGGTTGGAGTATGAGTCTCTGGGAAGTTCCCTGTGTTCAAATTTTCTTGTTCTGTTGCTCTCCTTGTGGAGTTCCTGTCCTCTCCAGCTCTTACTATTTCCCACTTCTTACATAAAACTCCATTCACTCTGCCCGACAGTTGGCCATCAGGCTCAGCATCTGCTTTGACAGTCTGCACGGCAGAGGCTTTCAGAGGCCCTCTGTGGCAGGTTCCGAGGTTATTTCCTGTTTTCTTCTTCTGGCTTTCAGAGGTCCTCTCTAGCAGGTTCCTAGGTTGTTTCCTGTTTTCTTCTTTTTCTGATGTCCATCCTCTTTGCCTTTCAGAATGGGGATTGAACATTTTAGTTAGGGTCCTCTCTTTTGCTTAGTTTGTTTAGATGTACAGATTTTAGTGGGTTTATTCTATGTTGTATGTTTATATGAATGAGTATATACCGTGTCTGTCTTTTTGTTTCTGGGACAACTCACTGAGGATGATCCTTTCCAGGTCCCACCATTTACCTGCAGATTTCATGATTTCCTTATTTTTCATTGCAGAGTAATATTCCATTGTGTAGATGGACCACAATTTCTGCATCCATTCTTCAGCTGAGGGGCATCTGGGTTGTTTCCAGCTTCTGGCTATTACAAATAAAGTTGCTACAAACATGGTTGAGCAAATGTCCTTATTATGTACTTGAGCCTGTTTTGGATATATACCTAGGAGTGGTATGGCTGGATCTTGAGGAAGCGCTATTCCTAGTTGTCTGAGAAAGTGCCAGATTGATTTCCAGAGTGGTTGTACAAGTTTACATTCCCACCAGCAGTGGAGGAGGGTTCCTCTTTCTCCACAGCCTCTCCAGCATGTGTTGTCACTTGAGCTTTTCATCTTGGCCATTCTGATGGGTGTAAGGTGAAATCTCAGGGTCGTTTTGATTTTCATTTCCCTGATGGCTAATGAGGTTGATAATTTCTTTAAGTGTTTCTCTGCCATTCTATATTCCTCTACAGAGAATTCTCTGTTTAGCTCTGTACCCCATTTTTTAATTGAATTACTTGATTTGCTGCTTTTCAGCTTCTTTATTTCTTTATATATACTGGATATTAGCCCTTTGTGAGATAGAGGGTTGGTGAAGATTCTTTCCCAATCTGTAGGCAGTCGTTTTGTTTTGATGGCGGTGTCCTTTGCTTTACAGAAGCTTTTCAGTTTCATGAGGTCCCATTTTTTGATTGTTGATCTTAGAGCCTGTGCTGTTCGTGTTCTGTTCAGGAAGTTGTCTCCTGTGCCAATGAGTTCTCGTGTCTTCCCTAATTTTTCTTCTAACCAATTTAATGTGTCTGGTTTTATGTTGA
The DNA here is from genome assembly GCF_030254825.1 of Meriones unguiculatus. Taxonomy (NCBI): domain Eukaryota; kingdom Metazoa; phylum Chordata; class Mammalia; order Rodentia; family Muridae; genus Meriones; species Meriones unguiculatus. The sequence goes on from NC_083369.1 coordinate 123,455,952, forward strand.
GGTCTTTGATCCACTTGGACTTTAGTTTGTGCAGGGTGATAAGTATGGATCTATTTTCATTTTTCTACATATAGACATCCAGTTAGACCAGCACCATTTGTTGAAGATGCTATCTTTTTTCCATTGTATGGTTTTGGCATCTTTGTCAAAGATCAGGTGGCCATAAGTATGTGGGTTTATTTCTGGGTCTTCTATTTAGTTCCATTGATCCACCTTTCTGTTTCTATGCCAGTACCATGCAGTTTTTATTACTGTTGCTCTGTAGTACAGCTTAAGATCAGGGATGCATTCTTCATCAAGCTCTTCTCAGTTTTCAAGGTCTGCATTCATGACTGCCTCCCCTGTCAAAACTTCCTTTTCTCTCTCTTCACCTTGTTCCACTTCCAGAAAGGAAATTAGGTTTCTGATTTGTGTTTTTATGACTCTTTGTCTTTTCTTTTTTCATGAAATTAGATATATTTGCAGGTGCCTTCCTTAATACAGTACAGGTCCTTTTAAGGCAACAATTGGAAGTTACACACCAATGAATCGCCAAACAACGTGATGAACATTTTTTAGTTATTAACATTTATTTGGGGTCATACATATGTATGCAAATTTCTGCAAATATCTGTGTTATTTAGGAAAAAAACAACAAACTCTGATTTTTATGGCACACATACACACTGTGTTAGGAGAAATTTTGTGTTTCAGTGCATACTTTTCTGAAGTTATAAGCTCTGTCATAGGAAGAGGATGGACCAAAAGATCTATTTACATTGCCATCTTATGTTTTTATCATTTCTTCATGTTTTAAGTAGTGAGTTTTAAAAACGCCATTACTGCATTTTATGTCTTTTAGTTACTGCCTTATTTGAAAGTAAAATATTCAAAATAATTTTCATCATATATTTTAACATACCATCCTACATCTGAGAACATCATTTTGACTTGATGATTCCTTGTCTTTTCAGTAACCATATAACGAAAGATGTAGCATTGTTCTGTTTTGGGTTTTGCTTCCTATTTCCACTGGAGAGAGTTGTTTGTTTAAATTTTGATCTTTTTGAAATTTAATAAACTATATGATGCAAATTGCATACCCTAATTCACTTCTCATTTTACTACTACAGTTTTACAACATTTATTGAAGTGTTTCAATTACAAGTGTTTTTGTTTTGTGTATGTGTGCTCTAACCTTCCTGAAAAATTTTTGCAAGAATTCAAAATTTGTTCTTTGTTTTCTAAAATATACTGTTTGTAAAATCAATCTTTAGTCCTACCTGATGCCAATTAGTCTTTATATAAATCTCTTTGCAATAATGTTCAAAATCTGAGAAGTTGTAACCTCCACTACTTAAAAATAATCTCATGACATTATTTTCTTCTTGTAGACAAATAACTTCAATTTATAGTTTGCATATATATATTTGCAATTCAAATAACATCAAAGCTGTACTTTTGCATAAATAGTATTACTAGTCGGGTATTTTGTGAATTTTTCTTATTTATGTTTTCATGTCTACCATTATAATTTTGTCATTTCTTTGTATATATTTGTTTTGTCATTATTTTTTTAATTTTAATTTTTTGTTTTTTACAATTTATTCACTTTACATCCCAATTGTAGCCCCCTCCCCCATCACCTTCCTGTCCCTTCCTTAGTCACTGAAAGATGGAATCCTCCTCCCTTACCACTGCCTATCAAATATCAGGACTGCCTGGATCCTTTTACTTTTTGATCTGGCAAGACTGCACCACCAGGGGGAAGTGATCAAAGAGCAGGCAACAGAGTTGATGTCAGAGACAACCCATGTTCCCCTTACTCTGGAACCCACATGTTGACTGAGCAGCCTACCAGCTACATCTGAGCAAGGGGTCTAGATCCTCTTCATGTATGGTCCTTGGTTGGTGCATCAGTCTCTTCAGGATCCCCTGAGTTCATATTTTTAGCTTTGTTAGTCTTGTGGGGTTCCTGTCCCCTCCATGTCTTTCTATCACCCCCCGTCTTCCATAAGACTCTCTGTGCTTAGTCCAAAGTTTGCCTGTGAGTCTCTGCATGTTCTTCAATCCTTTCTTGGGTGGAGCCTTCCAGAGGATATATTAGTAAACTGACAATAATATCTTGTGTATAGGGCTTTCTGCCAGAGGTCACTAGAAGAGTTCATCTTCGATCCCCTGTTGGGTGGAGTCTTCCGGAGGACATTTTGCTAAACTGATGATAACATGGTGTATAGGGCTTTCTGCCATAGGTTACTAGAAGAGTGTCTATATAGCATGAGTGACTGAGCTATAATGTATTTCTTCTCTTCAGTATTTATCATTACTTTTTTGGTACAAGTCTCTATTAAGATATAATTCATATACCGTAAAACTCATACATCTGAGCTGTACAATAGGTTTAAATATATTCACAGTTGAGTAGCTATCATTTTGGTCATCTGTAGTACATTTTCATCATCCATAAAAGAAATCCCATACCTCCAATTTAGCACCTTCAAAACCCTATCAAGATCTAATATACTTTCTGAAGCTCATGCTATAAATGAACTTTAAAGATATGCAATCCACATATACTGAGCATCTAAATATCTGCTGATATTTATATTTCTTTATACTTTACATGTTTATTTATACTTTTTAACTACTATTTATTTATACTTTATATTTATTTAAAATTTTATAGCTATGTTCATGAGCATTGTATCTACATCACTCTAGCCCTTCCCTTTTTCCTCCAACTCCTCTCATGTCTCTCCAATTCCCTCCAAAATTCGTGACCAGTTCTTCTTTAATTATTTTTGTTGTACAGACAACACACACACACACACACACAATTAAACATTAAAACAACAACAACAAAAATGTCTAATGACCCTAATGAATTATTTCATGTAGTTTTATGTACATGTATCCTGGGTTGATCATTTGGGATTCAACAACCTATGTGTGAGCTTGTTTCTAGAATAAAACTGATTATACCTCTCTCAGGAGAGACTGACCACCTGTATATCTTCACCAAGGCATGAGACCTATTGGAATTTTTCCTATCCACATTGGCATATCAACTGTTATTGCCATTATACATTTCTTTGTTCAAGCTACCTAATCATTGGGATCTCATGGGTGCAGTTTCCATGCCATGTCTAGATGATACTACCTAGGAGCAGGTATCCTGGTATTTTGGCTTTTAGAATATTTTCACCCCCCCTTTCATGATTTTCCTGGCTCTAAGTTGTAGAGGTTTTATTGCAGATGTAGCCATTGGGGCTGGACACCCCACAACACTTCTCTGCATTTTGATCAGTTATGGATATCTGTTATAGTTTCTATCAAGAGAGTCATTAAAGTTAAGTTGTATTTTTCTAACTTTAAGTAAGTAAATGGGTTTCAGAGAAGTTGATCAGTTTGCTCAGTCATGCTCTTAGAATTTGACTAGATCTTTGGGAATGTAATTTGTATTTAAAGTCAGGAGGAAACTTGGGAAAAAAACCTTTTATGCTCCGTCTCAGTTATCTTCAGTGACTTGCAAGAAGAGCACATACCAATAGAACATTTCTGGTACCAAGGGAGGAAAGAACAGTGAAGGGCAGAAAGGTTTGTAGAGCACAGATACACATCACTGTAGAAATTTGCTTTTGCTACTTCCCTTCATCAGATATAGAGAACAGCTGGTGACCTTTGAGCAGTATGACTCACAGAGCCATGGGAAATTAGAGAGCAAAGCTGCAAAGAGCTTCAGAGACCACCTAGTTTAGCTGTTCTGTTTTACTGATGAATGAACTAGGACCTGTAACAAACAAGCAATTTGCTTCCAATCATATAGCTGAAATACAGTGACAGATAATTACCTTTCATCCATTATTAGTGGAGTGAATGCACCAAAGGAAAGCATCCCCTCAAGAATAACTTCAGAAAACAAGTTAAGAATAAATCAAAAATGGTATTATAAAAAGAATGACTGTATCAGGAAAGAATATCTGGGTTTTAACACCAGCACTGCCCCTTGTTCACTGAGTCCTTAGCCACATTTGTCATTCCTGGGTGCTTGTTTCTTGTTTTAACTAAAAATTGGTGGGTTGGAATAGATGACTTCTAGAAGCCTTGCACTTAATAAACACTCAAAAAACATTTTAGTGAAGACTTCTTTAAATTCCAAGTTCTTAGTTATTTTTAGAGTAGTCACAGTTAACAGCCTAACTGAAGGATTGAAAAAGGTAATGAACTTTTTGAAGAATAGGTATTGTAAATGTAAATGCCTGTATGAACAAGTACAGGAATGCATTTAAAAATACCTGTAAAAGGTCACTTCTTCAACAAATAGGAGAGTCTGAGTATTTCCAACAAGTAAACATCCAAGACACATCATCCATGGTAATAAACCAGCTCAGTTGTCATCATGATAGCAGTTAATGCAGCAGCATGTGTGGATGGGAGTATCAAATCATTCTTTTATAAAAGCTTTAATTTTTATGTTTATTTCCTCTGGGGAAAAAAAGCAATTCTATCTTATTGTAAGTACAAAAAAGAGAGATTTCACTGCATTTTTAAGACTAGCAGTCACTTACTCATTCAAGTATACATATTGAATACTTAGAATGCATGCAGATGCCAAGGAAAAGACCCTAAAACAGTAAAAAAGTTTTAAAATGACACGAGAATGTGAAAATAACATTGAAAGGAGCCTGACTTTCTTAGGATCACAGGTATGTGCACAGCCTACAGCTACTGGCTTAAGCCTTCCCAGGCTGAAACACTCATAGTGAAGTGGCATAGCAGATAATATGTGCAGGGGTGAGTGGGAGGGCAGAGACGGCAGCTCTGTAAGTGGGAGCTGGAACAGGCAGCAGAAAAATGAGCATATTGACGTGTTCCTTCTCTCTCTCCCACCTTCTGAGATAGAATAATAGTAGGGATCTGTTCCATGTGTATTGTATCACGCTTCAGAGTTTACAGAGTGCTTCCAACATTAATCATCTTCTTTGATCTTCATGCCAACCCTAAAACAGAATATTGGTTGTTATATTTTCTGGTTTCAGACATAAAAAAAACATGGGACTCAAAGTAGTTATGAGTTTGTTTGCTGTTTTTCAACATTCACTGACAATACGAATTAATTTAATCCTTCTCTTTTTTATTTTAACTGAAAGCAGCTTACTTTCCACTCACCCCAACCCAGCTTTCTTCTGTCTCCTTATTTGAAGGAAGACATTGAGGAATGTTCTACAGAACACTGCAACAGCAGAAGGCAACTCAAACAGTTTTAGAAGAGCAAAAGCAAGCGACAAACAAAACCAGTGAAGTCTTAAAACAAATAAAACTGACAGGCTCTGTTTTAATTTGGTCTGACAAAATTTCCGTGTGTGTGTGTGTGTGTGTGTGTGTGTGTGTGTGTGTGTGTGCGTGTGTTGGGTAGACAACGTGGCAAGAGAGTGGAACTTGTGGAGTCTAGAGAGTTTTAATTTAGCTAGTTGTCAGTAAATTTCCTCTTACTATCTGCAGATGATGTTAATGACACACATGAAGCCTCTGCCTGAACTTAGTGAAATATGGACAAGCAAGAGAGAAAATACCTAACACAGGCATGAGTGGTATTGGAATGATGGAGAAAATAATTTTCTAAGCATTTGCATGTACCAAGGAGATTTAAAAACAATATTACTGAATGTTACAATAGTTCCATGGCATAGAATATACTATTGCCTTTCTTTTACAGAGTGAACTAAAAGTAACATAGGCTGAGTCCTTGGTCACAGAACTATTGCTCTCCTAAGAAGATTCAGATGGTCCATATGGCTGCAGGATCAGAAATGCTATTATCGCAAGTGATGACACTATGTCATCTTGAAAGATTGCAACTACAAAAATAATTTTATTTTTAATTTCTGAGGTTCAAAAGCATGGCCAAAAAAAATCCTATATGTCAAGTTTGGGACCACTCTTATGCAGTTCTCTTGTGCTGCTCCTAGGCAAATTGAGGACCTCACTCTAGATTCCACTGCACAATGGCTGTCAAACCATCCAGATTGAATGGGTGTTGGTTTCAATTCTATACATGGAGATAGAGCTGGATAGATGCACACATAGATGCAAAGGCCTGGTACTCATGTGAGGTAGCAAGCTGCCATCAGTGATAGGTTGTGACCACAAGAGTGAGGGCCATAGCCCATGCATCTGACACCAACCACTTTGCTCTTCTGGCCTGTGCCTAGACACAGCTGTTCACTCAGTGGACTTGGGAGTCACAGTTAGTTTTGCAACTGTATTCCCTCTGGTTTAGGAATGGTCAAAGGATCAAGCAGCTGCACAGGTGGAAGCTGCATGAATCCTGAGAGGTTTGCCCTTATTTGCTTGCTCCTTCATGGGATAGAAGCAGTACCTTCACATCTGAGTTCAATATCTTGTGGTCATTTGGGCATATTCTAACACCGGAAATAGTATTTTAGTGAGACGATAAACATGATTTTGAAAAATTCTGTGATTACCAACACAGTAATGATAACGTCTACTGTGTCAAAAATAATGTCCCAGATTCTGAGGGTATGGGGAAAGGTGGTCTGTGACTGAAATACTTGACCCATTTGATCCATTTGCCATTAGTTGACCCATTTGCCTCATGCCTTGTTTCAATTTTGTAGGTATGAGAGGAAGAAGGATGTAAAATTACACTGCACTATTTTGTTTTGATTTTGTTGTTATTTTTGTAAGAACGTGTAGTAAATCTTCACTTATTCCTTTGACAAATGTAAAATCCAGTTTGCCTCCTGGGCCTTTGCTCTTTTGTTCCCTCCTGAATTCCTATTAGGCCCTGAGTTTTGTTAACCTCTTTCTTGCTTTTCTATTTCTCTTCAGCCTTTCCATATTACACATTTTATCTGGAGATGGTACTACTGTATGGAATGGAGTTTAATATGAGACTATAGATAAGGGGATGCGTTTGATAATGTCCTGGTTTATGTGTTTTGAGAAGGACTATTTTACTTATATCAGCTAGTTTTCTTTCATTTTCTTAAAGCATGCCTAATGAGTTTTAAACAAGTCAAGAATGATTCTTAGTCACGTCAATGGAGAATTTATCTACAGAGACTAAATTCATTTTTCTTGGTTTGACAGATAACCAGCAGCTTGTGGTCTCAATTTTTGGACTCTTTCTTTTGTTATTTATTTTATTACTGTACTGGGGAACGTAGGCCGGTGGTACTACTTCAAGTCAGTCACCATCTCCACTCACTTACATACTTTTTTTTTCTTCTCTCAAATCTGTCCCTCCTTGATGTCTGCTTCTCTTCTATCACAACCGCAAAGACTTTAGCTAATTTATTATCTCAGCTACAAGACGTTTCTTTCTTTGGATGAATGGCTCAAATGGGCTTGTTCATAATCTTTGCTTCTGATGAATGAAATTTTTGGCCATGGCCTATGAGCATTGCACAGTCATCTGTTGGCCACTGATTTACCATATTACCATTTGGAGAGGTCATTGTCTTTTTGGCAGAAGGATGTTACCTTGGTAGGTTATTTAACATGGTTGCTGTAACAACTTCCATCTCACAACTGTCATTTTGCCAGCCCCATGTCATTTCACATTTCTTCTGTGGTATCCCCTCATTGCTGACATTAGTCTGTTCTGATCAGTGGGTAACCCAGAAGATCTTGGTTGTTGGCTGTGGGGGATTTGCCCTTGTCACCACTGTCATGGTAATTCTTCTTTCCTAAAAGTCTATATTAATGACTATCATGGGCATCCCATCAGCTTCTGGCAAACAGAAGACCTTCTCCACCCATGCTCCCCATTTAACTGCACTTACTCTCTACAATGGAACTACTATGTACACGTACTTGCAGCCCTCTCAGCATGGATCTCAAGCAGGAAATCAGATGATCTCAGTGTTTTATACAGTGGTGATTCCCATATTTAATCCTCTCATCTTTGAGAAATCAGGAAGTGAAAGCTGCCTTATAGAAAATATTGAGGCACAATCTCTAATTTATTTTGTGTCTCAAGAGATAATAGACTTACAAAGAACTACATTTCGTTCAGTGTTTTCCTTGCCTAAATATGAAGTCTTGTTAAGAATTTAATTTCACTGGCTAAGCTTTAGAAGTGGTTGTGTGGATAAATAAAAATGTAGTAGGGGTAGATTATATGTACAACACAATCTATTTTCTGAGACAGTTATTTAATAAGCAGTACTAAAGAAGGAAATTTCTAATTTAATGACTATAAATATGTCAGTCTTACTGGTGAACTTGTATAATACTAGTCATAAGTTTAAATAATCTCCAGATAACAGAGGTTAGAAACATTTAATTTTACCATGTTTTACAAAAGAAGCCATGGGTGTCAACTGGGCTGACTGCAAATAAAATTATTCTTTTATGCATTTACTTACAATGAGGATTTGGTGCACCATAGTTTGAATTAGATTAAGTCAATATCTGTGTTAAGGATTCAGAAGGTTCCTCGGTATTCATTACTGAGAATTATAGGGGAAAATCTTAAAAAAATACAAAATAGAGAAGACTTACAAATTTGAATTTCCAGATCATTTAAAAAAGACAATTGCTCATTGCTTACTGAGACATCCAGTTTTGAATTGCACCTGTGATTGCTGCATGCAAATTTTGAGTGGAACTAAACAAAGATTACTGTTATTATTGAATATTCTTGCAACAAGAAACACAAATGGAAATACAACTCCAGTTAACTCATTATTCCACAGCTACTCATCAGAACTTACAAGTATGCAATAAATATGTGGTGATTGTTATATTTTCTAAATACTCTGAGCAATGGTGCTGATGGGATAGCTCAGTGAAAGAGCATTTGCTTGGATTGCATTATACCCTGTGTTTCATCTTCACTACCTTGTACCGAAAAAAAAAAAAACAAACAAAAACCAAAAAGCCTCTAGTCATAAAACCAGCTAAAAATATAAAACCTTATTTTTATTTTATAAATGAAAGGAGAATCTAGGAAATTTACCAAACTCTAACAACTAGCTGTAGAGAAATAATCCTACTGGCACAAGCTGCAAGGAAAACCAGAAAATAGTATTTACCTGGAGCCTGGGATCGTGGCACATACCTAAAATCAAAACAGTGCCAGTGAGAGGAAGCAGCATGTAGGCTTCAGTGCTAGCCTGGGCTGTATGATGAGACCACATCTCAAAATCAAAGACAAAATAAACGCATCAAATCCCTATCATTATCAATAAGCAGAAAAATCAAGGTAATATTTCCGTCTACAGTCAGGCACAATCTTTGAACTCCAAGCATGTTTTATCTTTAGACTCTACTTTGAAGAATTGTGTAATCTTGGAAATAAATTTTCAAGGATCTTTTACTCCTAGGTGTTATGGAAGACACCATAATTTACTTATTGGCTTTGAAAAGCCCAAACCCGAGAATTCCAGATTCTGAAGCACTTAGTAGAACCTCGGGCACACATAACCTTTAAAAACCGAACCTCTTTAAACTTATTCTTCTTTCCTTGTCTCCCATATAAGTAACTTTTACAGCTCCAAAACTAAGATTAAATCATTGGCACTCCTTTTTTTTTTTTATCTGCAACTCCAAGTACCACATCCATATCAGTTCTCTCTCCATTCTCTTGAGTTAGGTTTTTCTTCACCATCCCTGTTCCAGATCAAGATGTTCTCCCTTCACACTTGGATTAAATCACTGGTGTTGCATCCTTTCTTCCTGAAAATGTTCTGTGTCCTATCCAATTCATTTTTTATCAGGCAGCCACAAATTTAAATGGTTAATATGACTCATGCACAGTATATCAAACTAGTTAGAGATTAAATTAGTCTGATCATAGCAACCCCCTCTTACTTGCCACACTGCTGAAAATCTTTCCAGGTGTCCACTTTCCATAAGACAAATCCTGAATACATCAAAAAATGAACCCAGTCCTTGTGTAAGTATTATTCATCCTTAACTTAAATTCCGTATTTTTGTGGGTAACTTTTCCTAATGTTTAGGCAGAAGTAAAAAAAAAAAAAAAGTCCCTTTTTCTAATTCACTTTGCATGTCTCTTTTAGGCTTATGATATTTTGATATCTAGTGAAATACTCAAATATTTACTTAGATTTTTTTCTCGCCTGGCCTGAATACCTTTGGAAGGACAGAAACATGTTTGATGAATTTTTTTTTTATGTCTAATCATAGGCCTACCATGGGACCTGATTACTTAGTAGAGGCTAAAAGAAATAAATAGTTGGAATTCACTCACAACTAACATCCTTGCTAATACAGTCTACTTTCTCTACTATGTATTCTTATATTCTGTTGTGCAACAAAGGCAAAGTTGAAAGTCTTGTCTCTTAAAACACCAGAATGCAGCAAAGTCTTTGATTTTTATAGATACATATCATATCTGTATGTATGGAAACTGAACTTCTTTTTCTTCAATCACCCTTAATGTTTGTCTCTCCACCACCAAATCAATCTGATGGCATCTCTAGATTTCTGTTCTTTTCCAGTCTTAGATATAAGTATGTATATAGATTGCGTCCTTTAAGCACAGTTCTCCACATTGGAACCAAAGGTAATAACAGGGCCCACAGAAAGAATGGAGAATGATTGATTTCAATATTTTCAGCACTGAAACATCTTCAAGATTGAAAGCACGACAGAGCGTTAGGTTTGCCTAAAGGAAGTATGATGTACTCATTACCTGGCTCTCACCATCTTTATCTAAGCCTATCTCCAGAATTTCAATGATAGAAAACACTAGATTAATAAAAGCTGTTATTTTCAGAACATGCCCAAGAGAAAAACTATATTCTAGAGATCATTCAGGTAGTCAGTGGCGAAGGTAAAATTAGAATTCAGGCTTATTGATTCATAACCCTTGAACACTATGTACTGAACACTATCCTTTGATGTGGTGTGATACTGACTACAACTGAGAGGATCTGATGAAATGGACCTTATCGAACCGTGCTTCAAAGAGTAAGTTATAATTCCTTAGCGTGTGAAAATGCTCACTGCAAAATACACACCTTAAAGAACCTCACTGAAAGTACAGATAGTTATGACCTCATCAGCTCTAAGGTATGGGCCTTGAGATATCCAAGTGATTTAGTCATAGATATACCTCATACATAGGACTGGCAACATAATTTTCAGGTCCGACACAGGATGTATCTATGAAGATAAAGCCCCTCTAAGGAAAAAAAAAGCATTTCTCCTAAAGCCCCTCAAACATATAGTTGTTTTTTCTAAGTCTATTTTCAACCTGCCGCACTGCCTTAATTTAGCTATTTAGTGTCACACCATCTCAGGTGCAGGCATGCTTAAAAAGCAGGTGCAGACACTCAAGGGTATCTAGTAACCTTTTATTAAGACTTGATTCAGTTGTACAGAGTCTACTGAATATCAGACTTTTCCTGACCCCAGTGCTGGACAAGAAGGCAAAATTAACCTTTTACCTTTCCATAAAGAGGGTGCCTCAACCTACCAAAGGTATATTAAACGTTAGCTCTATGTAGATCATCAGTCTTATGTCAGGGATAGTCTGTGGCTAGGATAGCTGTTAACATGATCAATAGTAATATTTCGCATCTTTCCTGTACCTGAAACTAAGCTTATCTGTGATCATGTTTAATCCTCTGTGGGTAGAGAATGATGAGATAGAGTAGGACAAGTTGGAAGAGCAGAAAATGATGAGATAGAACTGGACAGGTTGGATGGGGTTGAGGGAATCATAGTGAAGAATCTGTTAAAAAGAGATGGAAAGGCTGTGAAAATAGAACTGCATGCCACTAGAAGCTGCAAGCTCCGTGTATGAATGCAATTGTGCTTTTAGACTTCAGTGACAAAAAATATTCAACATATTAAAATGTATTAGATGCATAGGTGAACTCCAACTCTAAGGCCCTTCTAAGCTCTGGGATCTGTACAAATGCCTTGATCACATAACATGAAGCTATCTCTGTAAATAAAGGTAGTTTCTTTAAAGAATAGAACATGGTGGTTAAGGTACAAATTCTGTGGACAATGAATGTAGCTTGATGCTGGTTTGCTTGAGTAATGTGTACAGGGCTCCAAAATTCCATTCCAATGACAATGAGAACTCAAAAAGTTAAAAATCAACAAGATCAAGTAATCTAATTAAAACATAGGGTACACAGCATTGCCAAAATGATCCTGTAGAACAAAAGATCATCAGGAGGTATCTCCATCCCTGATATCAAGCTGTACTACAGAGCAATAGTAATAAAAACTGCATGATACTGGCATGGAAACAGAATGGTGGATCAATGGAATCTAACAGAAGACCCAGAAATAACCCACATACCTACTGATACCTGATTTTTGACAAAGAAGCCAAAACAATACAATAGAAAAAAGATAGCATCTTCAACAAACAGTGCTGGTCTAACTGGATGTCTACATGTAGAAAATAGATCCTCATTTCTCATGTGACACAAAACGAAAGTCCAAGTGGATCGAAGACCTCAACATAAAACCAGACACACTAAACTTGTTAAAAGAAAGAGTGGGGAAGAACCTTGAACTCATTGGCACAGGAGACAACTTCCTGAACAGAACACCAACAGCACAGGCTCTAAGAGCAACAATTAATAAGTGGGACCTCATTAAACTGAAAAGCTTCTGTAAAGCAAAGGACACTGTCTTCAGAACAAAACGACAGCCTACAGACTGGGAAAGAATGATCAACAACCCTATAGTTGATAGAGGTCTAATATCAAGAATATAAAAAGAACTAAATAAGTTAAAAGGCAAAAATCAAGGAATCCAATTAAAAAATGGAGTACAGTGCAAAACAGAGAATTCTCGGTAGAGGAATTTTGAATGGCAGAGAAACACTTAAAGAAATGTTCAACATCCCTAGTCTTCAAGGATATGCAAATTAAAATGATCCTGAGATTTCACCTCACACCCATCAGAATAGCTAAGCTCAAAATCTGAAGTGAGAACACATGCTAGAGAGGATGTGGAAAATGGGTAGCCATCCTCTATTTCTGGTGGGAATGAAAACTTGTAAACCACTCTGGAAATCAATATGGAGCTTTCTCTGACAATTAGGAATAGTGCTTTCTCAAGAAATAGTTATATCACTCCTAAGCATATATCCAAAAGATGCTCAAGTATACAACAAGGACATATGCTCATCCATGTTCATAGCAGCTTTATTTGTAATTGCCAGAATCTGAAAACAACCCAGATGTCTCTCAAAGGAGGAATGGATACAGAAATTATGGTACATTTACACAATGGAATACTACTCAGCAATTAAAAACAAAAAAAATCATGAAAATTGCAGGTAAATGGGGGGGGTCTAGAAAAGATCATCCCGAGTAAGGTATCCCAGAAACAGAAAGACACACATCATATATACTCACCTATAAGTGGATATTAGACATATAATATAGGATAAACATTCTAAAATCTGTACACCTAAAGAGCTAAGCAAGAAGGAAGACTCTGAATAAGAAGCTCAGTCTTCACTCAGAAAGGACATAGGAAGAGGAAGAAATCAAGGAACAGAACAGGAGTCTACCACAGAGGGCCTCTGAAAGACTCTACCCAGCAGTGTATCAAAACAGATGTTGACACTCATAGCCAAACTATGGGCAGAATGCAGGGAATCTTATGAAAGAAGGGAGAGATGAAAGACCTGGAAGGGACAGGAGCTCCACAAGGAGAGCAACAGAACCAAAAAATCTGGGTCCAGGGATTTTTTTTCTGAGACTGACACTCCAACCAAGGACCATGCATGTATATAACTTAGGACCCATGCACAGATATAGCCCACGGCAGCTCACTATCCAAGTGGGGGTCTCTAGTAAGAGGAACAGGGACTGTCTCTGACATGAAATCAGTGACTGGTTCTTTGAGCACATCCCCCTGAGTGGGGAGAAGCTTTCAGAGACCCAGAGGAAGACAATGTGGCCAGTCCTGATGAGACCTGATAGGCTATGTTCAGAGGGAAGGGAAGGAGGACCAACCCTGTCAGTCGACTTGGGGTGGGGAATGGGAGGAGAAGAGGCATGGAAGGTTGGAATTTGGAGGGAATGAAGGAGGGTACTACAGCTTGGATACAATGCGAATAAACTTTAATTAATATAAAAAATTAAAAAAGTAACAAAAACTGAGCCCTTTCCAACCTGCTCTCTGTGCTAAAGCCAGAAGTTGTGGATAGCTACACTTTAGCATTCTTATCACAATTTCTAAGAGTTCTCTTTGATGGCTTCTTGTCTAATCTGTAACTTTCATTTGCCATGGTAAGGGTGGAGGTGGGTAGGTGTTGTCACAGCCTTCTATGATTCTCTTTTTCAACTGAGTCTACAGTTATCTATACCACCATAAAAGTAGCTTCCTTGCCTTTTACAGTCAGTGGGAGCAAGGATGACATGGTTTCTGGCAACAATATGCACCATAGACATCAACATGTCCACGGTGTCCATACAAGTCATAGACCTTAGCATGGTTTCTGGTGGCAGAACAGACCATGGATATCAACATGGCCCTCAACAGCAGGGCAGCTAGGGACATAAAAAATGTCTTTGTTTTTAATCTTAGTCATTTTAAGTGGTATGAGATGAAAATATAAATATCATTTTAATTTTCATTTTTCTAATGACTAAGAATAATGAACATTTTCCACACATTTCTCAGCCATTTGTATCCTTTTTTGTAAGTACATCTGTTTTGTTACATGCCCCAATTTATATTGGGTTGTTTGTTTTCTTAGTATCTTGTTTACTAAGTTCTTTATATATTCTAGACACTAACCTTCTGTCACCTGTATTAAGGAATGTTTTTCAAAATTTTAAAAATATGGCTAAGCTAGCATTTTTGGAGAACAGAAATGTCCTAGATTGTCCATGAATATTTGAGCACAGTCTGTGTGAATTGCTATTTTTGGTTGTGTAGAAGGTCAGAGAAAAGAGCAGGGAGAGAGGTGGAAGATGCAACAGAAAACAAGGGCAGTAACTTTTTCTCTTTTGGAGCATAAAACATTGGCCCTTGAGGAAAAAAAAAAATGGCCAAGCACAATGAAAACCAAGTCAGAAAGAAACCAGTTTTATATTATTATTTTTTCAAAATTGTTTTGTAAAATTTGTTTCAAACTCACTAAATTTCTACTGATTTCTTTTTAGTTTTTAGAGATATTTTCCTCCTTTAAAAGGTAACCTAAATTCATAACAATAAAGGTGTTAATTTCTTTTGGTAAGGATTGTTACCTTTACCACACATGCTGGTTGACCATGATAAGTAATTGAATTACCTAAAATCACCTCTTTTTTATTCCCATTACTGAGGACTTGAAAATATGGAGAAAGAGAAACATAAATTAAGGAGCCCCAACCTCTACATCCAGGAAGCATTATTTGGTATACAACTTTTAGTCTTTATTTTTTTCTTAAATGCATGCACAGGACTTTGCATATGTGTATAAAAATATTTGTAATAGAAAAAATGGGGTATTATTTTGTATCCTCTCTTCACTTAAAATACATCAAGAAAATATGCATGTCATGAAGCATTGTCATTTCTCCTGAATTTAATGATTGCATAATGCAAAAGCGTATGGTTGAGCCCTCATGACTAATTGTTAACAAAGAACTTTGAATAGGCTGATAGGAAGAATATATAGTTAACAATAGCTTCTATCAATGTGCTCAAAGCAAGATTGAAAAACACAATTTTGGGTGTGACTGTACTTTATTAAATGCATAAATAGGAGTACAGGCTAAATTAAGTTACTGGGAAGAAAAATTATCTCCTGTGATCAAATCTCATAGGAGCACAAAGGTTTGAAGTGAAATGAATTTGAATATGTAGGGGAAAAAGATTTAACTTTTTTTTGAAAATGAAATGAAAACTTTTACTGGAAGTTTCTCATAAGAGTGTGGAATAGGAAATTCAGCTTATTTCAGCACTGAACACAACAATCAATATAATCACAGAAAAAGAAGTCCATTCCAAGGGTGAGGTTGGTGGAAGGGATCAGGGAATGCCTCTAGATTTTTAGTACAAGATTATAAGAGTGGTTTGGAAAGTCAGAGATGTGAGAACTTATTCCTTTCCTAGAGCAGAGTCTATGGAGAATGATAATCTCAACAGATACTTGTGGATGAAGGAGAGGAAAGCAGCGGAGAAGGATTAATAACTAGCTTCACCAAAGAAGGCTTATTACAGAGGGAAACAATTCAGAGAAGGTGTGAAACACCTGACGAGGATATTGAGTGTACAGATATCACAGTGGCTTGAAAACCAACACCCAGAAACATCTGAAACAAAATTTTTAACACAAACTCAAAGAATCCAACAGATATTCTGATTTGATCTCCTCATCCATGCTGGTGAAGTTTTCAGTTCCTCCTACTCTGAGTTGTCACAAAATCAGGATTGGCAATTTGTAGCAATCCCAAGGGGTAAAACCATTCTGGACCATTTAAAATTCATTTAAGCCAAGTTTAATTAACATAATATTTAATTCTACTTTAATTACTTTTAAGAACTCACATATTTCTTTGGGGAATTAGTAAAATTAGACAAAATTAGTGTGTCATAACCTGGAACAGGTTGAGAATCGTTAGTTTAAACCATCTGCATAGTTAGTTATCTTTCTTTCTACTTAGTAATTGACATCATCTATATCTGCCTGTACATCTCCCTACACCCTACATCTCCCTCCAGTCCCTCCCACACATGCATATCCATTAGGTAGTCTCTTGAGAAATGGGAGTTCTGTTATTTGGTCAACCTTTAACTTTATGTCTTCTTATGCTTTATAAGCTTTCAATTAATCACATATAACATAAAGTTATATTATCGAGAAAATTATGGTGACTTGACAAGATCATGTACCTAATATAATTCATGAAAAATTTCAATTGCTTGGAAACTTTAACCTAATATAGATGCTGGGTGGTAAGTCTTGATTCATACTGTTGACCAATGAGGAAGACATATTGGTAATCGCCACCAACAAAAGATAGCTTTGACTGGTTTCACAACTTAGGTCTATGAGAAGTATCTAATGAATAGTGAAATTAGAATTCTCCTCAGCTAAAAGGTACAATTGACACTCCTTTTCTCAAAAGACACAAAAACCTTCACAGATGCCCCAGTGTGATAACTTACACTTATCAGAATGGCTAAGATCAGAAATTCAAGTGAGAGCACATGCTGGAGAGGATGTGGAGAAAGGGAACACTTCTCCATTGCTGGTGGGAGTATAAACTGCTACAACCGCTTGGGAAATCAATCTGGCACTTTTTCAGAAAATTGGGACTAGCACTACCTCAAGATCCAGCTATACCTCTTTGGGCATATACTCAAAGATTCCTCACCATTCGATGAGGATATTTGCTCAACTATGTTCATAGCAGCTTTATTTGTAATAGCCAGAATCTGGAAACAACCTATATGTCCCTCAACCGAGGAATGGATACAGAAATGGTACATCTACACAATGGAATACTACTCAGCTTTTAAAATCAAGGAAATTTTGAAATTTGCAGGCAAATGGAGCAAGAAGAGATTATACTGAGTGAGGTAACCTGAGTTTTTGATTTTTGTCTTTCTGGTGGGTGTGAGATAGAATCTCAGAGTTAAGTTATGCTGATTTTTCATTTCCTTGATGACTAAGGATGTTGAGCATTTCTTTAAGTGTTTCTCTGTCATTCAATATTTCTGTGTTGAGAATTCTGTTTAGCTCTGTATGCCATTTTTTTTAATTTTATTTTTTCTTATCAGTTACATTTTATTAACTCTGTATCCCAGCCGTGTCCCGATCCCTCATTTGTTTTGTTGGTGTCTAAATTTCTGAATTCTTTATATAGTCTGAATATTAGCCCTCTGTCAAATGCAGGTTTGGTAAAGATAATTCCCAAATCTAGTCTATTGTTTTTCTCTGTTAACAGTGTCCTTTGCTTTACAGAAGCTTCTCAGTTTCATGAGGTTCCATTTGTTAATTATTGGTCTTAGAGCCTGAACTGCTGGTGTTCTGTTAAGGAAGTTTTCTCCTGTGCCAATGAGTTCAAGGCTCTTCTGCACTTTTTCCTCTAAAAGATTTAGTGTGTTTGGTTTTATATGGAGTTCTTTGATCCACTTGGAGTTAAGTTTTCTGCATGGAGATAGATTTGGGTCAATTTGCATTTTTCTGCACGTGGACTTAGACCAGCACCGTTTGCTGAAGATGTTATCTTTTTTCAATTCTATGGTTCTGACGTCTTTGTAAAAAATCAGGTGTCTGTATTTGTGTGGGTTTATTTCTGGGTCTTGGATTCAATTACATTGATCCATCAGTCTATTTCTATGTCAGTATCATGCAGTTTTTATTACTCTTGCTCTATAGCACACCTTGAGTTCAGGGATGGAGATACCTCTAGAATAACTTGTATTGTAGAAGATTGCTTTAGTTATTCTTTGTTTGTTGGTTGCTGTTGTTTTTGTTTTTAATACACACAATCTCATACACATTCAGATACACATACATACACAAACACATACATACATTCACACACACACACACACACACACACACACACAAACTTTGGATAGACATATATCTCAGCAAAAGAAGGAGTATATTTTAAGTTGTGATCCAAACTATGAATTCTGAACCTACAGTCCTAGTCCACTTACTGATTATCTATATTATGCACACTTGCCAAAATAAATAATTGAAATATATTTTAAAGATAACCTGTGTAACTTATAGCAGTAACATAAAAGAAAAAGACAGTGTAATTCATGGAATTAACATCAAAACATTTACTTATAGACTGGGAGAAAATCAAAATTTATGTTTCAGAATTTCCAGGCCTACAAGTTATAAGACTGTAATCCTAGCTATTCAGGAGATTGAGTTTGGAAGAATACAATTTCAAGGCTTGCCTAAACATCATAATGCAACTCTGACTCAAAATATAAAGTAAAGGCCAGGCATGGTGGCACTCACTTTTAATCTCAGCACTCAGGACGGAAAGACAGGTGGATCTGAGTTTGAGGCCAGTCTGATGTACTAAGCTAGTTCCATGAAATCCAAGGGCATGTATATGTGTGTGTGTGTGTGTGTGTGTGTGTGTGTGTGTGTGTGTGTGTAATCCTCTTTGTGCACTGAGCCAACTTGCTAACCTACTTTGATTTTTTTTTTAATTTTGACTGTGTCCTTTTTTAACATGAAGTTTCTGCAGTGAGAGATATTTTGTAACTAATCCTGCAATATTGATGTTATCAATTCCAGGATGGATGCCCAAAGGAATGAACTTGCACTAGAAGTAGAAAAAAACTACATCAAAGGGACATTTGATGGCAACTCTATTTTACAGTGTTCTTCTTACAGTTGTCTACCTTTCCCAGTGGGGAGGAGATTTAACTTAACTCCAATTAAAACAATAAGGATTTTCTGAATGCACTCATAAATGAGTTTCTATGTAATTTTGGATGTGCTCTAATTTTCTATTGAAACATCCCTTTCTCTGGTCACCTACTTAATTTCCAACACATTAAGATATTTCAGAAACATCTTGTACTTTTACTGTTCTAATCAAAATATCAGTTCTTTTTTAAGATTCCTTAAATCCTCTGAGAGGAGTTATGAGCAAAATTCATGCATACATATGGCGTGAACATAGCATATCCATTCTTTACATGTATCTCTGTTTCTCTTTCATCCTCTGGCTCTCCATCTCTCTATCTCTGTCTCTCTCTCTTGCTGTATGTGTGTGTGTATATCTGAGTGCCTAACTGCAAGTCTGTTTGTCTCTTTCTACTCCACCTCTTGAGCACATATCCAACACCTCTAATTTAAAACCAACATCTCAGAAATCTTTCTAGATTTCTTGTTTTCTATGCTTGCTTTTTAATTAAATTTTTATTTTTTATATTAATTACAATTCATTCACGTTGTATCCCAGCTATAGCTGTCTCCCTCATTCCCTCCCAATCCCACCCTCCCTCTCTCATCTCCTCCCATTACCCTCTCCAAGTCCACTGATAGGAGAGGTCCTCTTCCTCTTCCGTCTGACCTTATTATATCAGGTCTCATTAGGACTGGTTGCGTTGTCCTCCTCTGTGGCCTGGCAAGGATTCTCTCCCCTCAGGGGGAGGTGGTCAAAGAGCCCGCCACTGAGTTCACGTCAGAAAAAGTACCCATTCCCCCTACTAGGGAACTGAGTTGTTAACAAATTCTTTGTTAGTGAAAAAGCTATCTCTTATTACTTTTGCTTATTTATAAATACAGTCAACTTCCTTGCATATAAAAATTCTCTGGTCTATGATGATAATCTCTCCAGCTCACAGCTCCATTGCAATTTTCTCAGCCTTGCTACTTTCAAAAAAAAAAAAAGTAATGTAAATATTAGGTTCAAATACATCCAAAAGAATATAATGTAAAAGGAAGGTGATTTTATTAATTGTATTAAAAATAATTTACACGAATAGAATGAATGTATAAAGAAGACCCAACAATGTTGCATACAAGAAACACACCTAAGTCACAAAGATATATATTACCTGTGAGTAAAGGACTGGAAGATGGCTTTCCAAGCAAATGGACCCAAGAAGCAAGCAGGAGTAACCATTCTAATATCTAACAAAATAGGCTTTTAATCAAAATTAATCAAAAGAGATGGGAAAGACACTTCATACTCATCACGGGAAAATTCCACCAGGAAGACAACACAATCCTGAACATCTATGTCTCAAATACAAGGGCACGCACATTTGTAAAAAAAAAAGGAGACTTCAACACCCCTCTCTCAACAAAGGACAGGTCAACAAAACAGAAGTTAAACAAAGAAACATTATCTCTAACAGAGGTCATGAATCAAATGGACCTAACAGATATCTACAAAACCTTTCACCCAAACACAAAAGAATTTACTTTCTTCTCAGCACCTCATGGAAATTTCTCCAAAATAGACCATATAGTTGGTCACAAAGCGAACCTCAACAGATACAAGAAGATTTAAATAATCTCTTGTATCTTATCTGATCACCATGGACTAAAGCCGGACCTCAACCACAACAGAAATAACAAAAGGACTGCACACACATGGAAACTGAAGAACTCGCTACTAAATGACAGCTGAGTCAGGGAAGAAATAAAGAAAGAAATTAAAGTCTTCCTAGAATTCAATGAAAATGAAGACACAACATTCCCAAACTGATGGGAAACAATGAAAGCAGTGCTAAGAGGAAAGTTCATAGCATTAAGTACATTTGAGAAGAAATTCAAAACATCTCATTCAAGCAACTTAATGGCTCACATAAAGACCTAAAGAAAAAAAGAAGCAGGCACACCAAAAAGGAACAGACTACAGGAATAATCAAACTGAAGGCTGAAATCAATAAATTAGAAACAAATAAAACAATTCAAAGAATCAATGAAACCAAGAGCTGGTTCTTTTAGAAAATCAACAAGATAGACAAAGCCTTAGCCAAAGTAACTAAAAAGCAGAGAGACACTATCCAAATCAACAAAATCAGAAATGAAAATGGGGACAGAACACCAGACACTGAGGAAATCCAAGCAATCATTAGGTCTTACTTCAAAAGCCTATAAACCATAAAATTTGAAAATCTAAATGAAGTGGACTATTTTCTTGATCAATTCCACTTGCCAAAGTTGAATTAATACCAGGTAAATCAAATAAATAATCCAATAATCCTATGTCCCCTAAGGAAATAGAAGTGGTTATATATAAAAAGTCTCCCATGCAAAAAAAAAAAAAAAAAAGCCCAGGGCCAGATGGTTTCAGCATAGAATTCTACCAGATCTTCAAAGAAAAGCAAACACCAACACTCTTCAAACTATTCCACAAAATAGAAACAGAAGGAACACTACCAAAATCATTCTTTGAAGCCATAGTCACCTTGGTAACTAAACCCTCACAAAGACCCAACAAAGAAAGAGTTTCAGGCCAAACTCCCTTATGAACATTGATGCAAAAAATACTCAAAAAATATTTACAAATGAATACAAGGACACATCAAAGATATCATCCACCATAGCCAAGTAGGCTTCATCCCAGGCATGCAGGGATAGTTCAAGATATGGAAATCCATCAATGTGATCCAGCATATAAAAAACTGAAGGAGAAAAACAACATGATCATCTCCTTAGATTCTGAAAAGGCATTTGACAAACTGCAACATCCATTCATTTTTAAAGTCTTGGAGAGATCAGGGATACAAGCACATACCTAAATATAGTAAAGGCAATATACAGCAAGCCTATAGCTAACATCCAACTCAATGGAGAGAAACTTAAATCAATCCCACTGAAAACAGAGACAAGGTAAGGCTGCCCCCTCTCTCCATATCTCTTCAAGATAGTACTTGAAATTCTTGCTAGAGCAATAAGACAAAGGGGATACAATTTGGAAAGGAAGAAGTCAAAGTATTACTATTTGCAGATGATATGGTAGTATACTTGAGTGACCCCAAATATTCCTCCAGGAAACTCCTTCAGCTGATAAAAACCTTCAGTAAAGTGGCCGGATACAAAATTAACTCAAAAAAAAAAAAAATCATCAGCACTCCTGTACTCAAAGACAAAAGGGCTGAGAAAGAAATTAGGGAAACAACACCCTTCATAATAGCCACGATGGACATAAAATACCTTAGTGTGATCCTAACCAAGTAAGGCAAGACTTGTATAAAAAAAATTTTTTCTGAAGAAAAAATTAGACGAAGATATCAGAAGATGAAAACATCTCCCATGCTCCTGGCTTGGCAGGATTAACATAGTAAAAATTACTATCTTACCAAAAGCAATCTACAGATTCAATGCAATTCCCACCAAATTACCAATACAATTCTTTACAGACCTGGAAAGCAAAATTCCCAACTTCATATGGAATAACAAGAAACCCAAAATTGCTAAAACAACCCTGTATAATAAAAGATTTTCTTGAGGTATCTCCAACCCTGATGTCAACCTGTACTATCGAGCATCAATACTAAAAACTGCATGGTACTGACATAAAAACCATACTTATCACCCTGCACAAAATTAAAGTCCAAATGGATCAAAGACCTAAATATAAAACCAGACACACTAAACCTCTTAGAAGAAAACTTGGGGAAGAAAAATTGAACTCACTGGCACAGGAGACAACTTCTTGAACAGAACACCAACATCACAGGCTCTAAGAGCAACAATCAATAAATGGGATCTCATGAAACTGAAAAGCTTCTGTAAAGCAAAGGACACTGTCATGAGAACAAAAAGACTGCTTATAGATTGGGAAAGGATTTTCACCAAACCTATATCTGACATAGGGCTTATATCCAGAATATATGAAGAACTCAAGAAGTTAAACAGCAAGAAATTACTTAATTGTATTTAAAAAATGGGATACAGAGCTAAACAGAGAATTCTCTGTAGAGGAATATCGAATGGCAGAGAAACACTTAAAGAAATGCTCAACATCCTTAGTCATCAGGGAAATGCAAATCAAAATGACCTGAGATTTCACCTTACACCCACCAGAATGGCTAATATCAAAATCTCAAGTGACAGTACATGCTGGAGAGGATATGGAAAAATGGTAACCCTCCTCCACTGCTGGTGGGAATGTAAACTTGTACAACCACTTTGGAAATCAATCTGGCACTTTCTCATACAATTAGGAATAGTGCTTCCTCGAGATCCATCTATACAACTCCTAGGCATATATCCAAAAGAAGCTCAAGTATACAAACAGAACATTAGCTCAACCGTGTTTGTAGCATCTTTATTTGTAATATTCAGAAGCTGGAAACAACCCAGATGCCCCTCAGTTAAGGAATGGATATAGAAATTATGGTACATCTACACAATGGAATATTACTCAGCAATGAAAAACAAGGAAATCGTGAAATTTGAAGGCAAATGGTGGGAACTGGAAAAGATAATCCTATGTGAGGTATAAAGACACACAGGGTATATACTCACTCATAAGTGGGTAATAGATGTATAATATAGGATAAATATACTAAAATCTGTACACCTAAAGAAACTAATCAAGAAGGAGGTCTCTGGCTAAGTTGCTCAATCCCCATTCAAAAAAAGCAAATAGGATGGACACATCAGAAGAGGGAGAAAACAGGGTACAGGACAGACACCTAGGCCAGAGGGTCTCTGAAAGGCTCTATCCTGCAGGATATCAGAGCAGATTCTGAGACTTATAGCCAAACTTTGGGCAGAGTGCAGGGTATCTTATGAAAGAAGGGAGAGATAGCAAGACCAAGAGAGGAGAGAGGCTCCATAAGGAGAGCAAAAGAACCAAAAAATCTGGGCACAGGGGTCTTTTCTGAGATACTTCAAACAAGGACCATTCATGGAAATAACCTAGAACCCCTGCACAGATAGAGCCCATGGCAGTTCAGTGTCGAAGTAGGTTTCCAAGTAGGAATAGGAACTGTCTCTGACAGGAACTGATTGGCCTACTGTTTGATCACATCCCCCTGAGGGGGAAGCAGCCTTACCAGGCCACAGAGGAAGACAATGCAGCCACTCCTGATGAGACCTGATAGACTAGGATCAGAAGGAAGGAGTGGAGGTCCTCCTGTATCAGTGGACCTGGGGATGGACATGGATGGAGAAGGGCAAAGGAGGGTGGGGTTGGGAGGGAAGAAGGAGGGAGCTACAGGGGCGGGGATACAAAGTGAATAATCTGTAATTAATAAAAATAAAAACTAGCAATAAAAATAATTTACATGCATTTGTTTTACTCTATCTTAAGTTATATACTCATGTCCATGAATAATGAAGCATTTTAATTTTTCCAATATTGATATCTCATTTCTCTTAGCTTTTTTAATTTATACTAGATTGTCCCCAAATAATTAAATAACAAATGTGATTAGGGACATACTTTCTTTATTCTTGATATTGATATATTACTTGAGTCTCTCACCAGTAAGTAGAATAATACAGATTTCTAAAATTCTCACTTTATTTTTTTCTTTGTGATAATCTGTTTTGATTAAACATAGTCATTTAATTTTTATTAAATTAATGTTGTTACTTAAGGAAATTAATGTCAAATTTTATTTGATAAAGATTTGTATTAAATTATATTACTTTCCAATTATTTAATCTTAAAGTTTTCAGTATAAAACTCATCATTTTGGTTTAGTTATTTTCTTTTAATGGGGCTATGGCCTATTTGTTAACATTTAATTTGATATTTTTCGTTGGCGTTAATAATTCAGAATTGACTATGGTTTTTCAGTTTTGGTATTTCTGGTCTATTTTCTATCTCTGGTTCTGGAACATTTTAAACATCATTAACGTACTTTGTTCTTTTAAATTCTAGTAGAACTAGAGACTATGACCTTGGAATACATAAATACTTTTTTATATTAATATTTTTTATTTTTAAATAATTTTATACATTCACTTGTATCCCAGCTGTAGCCCACTCCCTTTTTCCCTCCCAGTCCTCCTGGCCCTAGCTTATCAGGTATCTTCAGGATGGTTGCAATGTCCTTATCTGTGGCCTAGCAAGGCTGCTCCTCCCTCAGGGGGGAGGGGAAACTCATGAGTTCATGTCAGAGACAATTCCTGTCCTCCTTACTAAGGAACCCACTTGGATACTGAGCTGTCATGGGCTATGTTTCAGCAGGGGTTGTAGGATATATTCATGCATGGTTCTTGGTTGGATAAACATTCTCATAGAAGACCCCTGTGCTCAGATTTTTTTGGACCTTGTGGGGCCCCCCTCCCTGTAGGATATACTAATTCCTCCTTCCTTCATATGATTCCCTACACTCTGCCAAAGGCTTGGTTATGGGTCTCAGCATCTGCTTTGATACACTGCTAGGTAGAGTCTTTCAGGTGCCTTCTGTGGTAGGCTACTGTCCTGTTACTTGTTTTCTCCTATTTCCATTGTCCATCCCCTTCGTCTTTCTAGATGAAGACTGATCATCTTACCCCTGGACCTCTTTCCTTTTTATCTTCTTTAGGTGTACATATTTTAGTATGTTTATCCTATCTTATAGGATATACCATGTGTGTCTTTCTGCTTTTGGGATACCTCACTCAGGATGATTTTTTCTAGATCCCACCATTTGCCTACAAAATTCATGATTTCCTTGTTCTTAATTGCTGAGTAGTATTCCATTGTGTAAAAGTACCACAATTTCTGTATCCATTCTTCCGTTGATGGATATCTGGGTTGTTTCCATGTTCTGGCTATTACAAATTAGGCTGCTACAAACATGGTTGAGCAAATGTTCTTGTTGTGTACTTGAACATCTTTTGGATATATGCCTAGGAGTGGTATAGCTGGATCTTGAGGTAGCACTATTCCTAATTGTCTGAGAAAGTGCCAGATTGATTTTCATAGTGGTTGTACCAGTTGACATTCCCACCAGCAATGGAGGAGGGTTTTGATTTCACCACAGCCTCTCCAGCATGTGTTATCTCTTGAGTTTTTGATCTTAGCCATTCTGATGTGTTGTAAGGTGAAATCTCAGGGTCGTTTTGATTTACATCTCTCTGATGGCTAGGGATGTTGAACATCTGCTTATGTGTTTCTCTGCCATTCTATATTCTACAGAGAATTCTCTGTTTAGCTCCAGACCCCATTTTTAAATTGGGTTCCTTAAATTATTGCCTTTTAACTTCATTAGTTCTTTATATATTCCAGATATCAGCCCTCTGTCAGATGTTGGGTTGGTGAATATTCTTTTCCAATCTGTAGGCTGTTGTTTTGATCTAACGACAGTGTCTTTTTCTTTACAGAAGCTTTTCAGTTTCATGAGATCCCAGTCATTGATTGTTGCTCTTAGGGCCTGTGCTGATGGTGTTCTGTCCAGGAAGTGTCTCTTGTGCCAATGAGTTCCAGGGTCTTCCATCAGCAAAATCAGAAATGAAAAGGGGGACATAACTACAGACAATGAGGAAATCCAAACAATCATTAGGTCATACTACAAATGCCTATATGCCACAAAAATTGAAAACCTAAAAGAAATGGACAATTTTCTTGATAGATTCCATCTACCAAAATTAAGTCAAGACTAGGTAGAAAGAATGAATAGCCCTATATGCCCCAAGGAAATTGAAGCAGCCATCAACAGCCTCCCTTCCAAAAAAAAAAAAAAAAAAAAACAGACTTTTTTTTGAATAAAAAAGTGCTAACTCCAATTATCTCCAAATTATTACACAAAATAGAAACAGAAGGAACATTACCAAACTCATTGTATGAGGCCATAGTCACCTTAATACCTAAACCACGCAAAGATCCAACAAAAAAAGAGAACTTCAGACCTATCTCTCTTATGAACATTGATGCAAAGATATTCAATAAAATGCTTGCAAACCGCATCCAAGAACACATAAAAGATATCATCCACCATGACCAAATAGTCCTCATCCCAGGCATGGAAGGGTAGTCCAATATACGGAATCCTTCAATGTAATCCACCATATAAACAAACTGAAGGAGAAAAACCACATGGTCATCTCCCTAGATGCCGAAAAAGCATTTGACAAAATCCAACACCCATTCATGTTTAAAGTTTTGGAGAGATCAGGGATACAAGGCACATACCTAAGCATAGTAAAGGCAATATACAGCAAGCCTATAATCAACATCAAACTCAACGGAGAAAAACTTAAATCAATCCCACTGAAATCAGGGACAAGGCCAGACTGCCATTCTCTGTATATCTCTTCAACACAGTTCTTGAAGTCCTTGCTAGAACAATAAGATAACTAAAGGAGATCAAGGGGATACAAATCGTAAAGGAAGAAGTCAAAGTTTCACTATTCACAGATGATATGATAGTATACCTGAGTGACCCCAAAAACTCAACCAGAGAACTCCTTCAGCTGATAAACACCTTCAGCAAAGTGGCTGGATACAAAATTAACTCAAAAAAATATCAGAAGCCCTCCTGTATACAAAAGACAAAAGGGCTGAGAAAGAAATTAGGGAAACAACACCCTTCACAATAGCCACTAATAACATAAAGTACCTTGGGGTAACTCTAACTAAGCAGATGAAAGACTTATTTGAAAAAAAGACAAAAAAACAAAAAAACTTCAAGTCTCTGAATATAGAAATCAAAGAAGACATCAGAAGATGGAAAGATCTCCCATGCTCATGGGTTGGTAGGATTAACATAGTGAAAATGGCCATTCTGCCAAAAGCCATCTACAGATTCAATGCAATTCCCATCAAAATACCAACACAATTCTTTACAGACATTGAAAGAAAAATTCTCAACTTCATATGTAAAGACAAAATCCCAGAATTTCCAAAACAATCCTGTACAACAACAGATCATCTGGAGGTATCTCCATTCCTGATCTCAAGTTGTACTACAGAGCAATAATAATAAAAACTGCTTGGTACTGGCATAGAAACAGAATGGTGGATCAGTGGATCCGAATAGAAAACCCAGAAATAAACCCACACACCTATGAATACTTGAATTTTGACAATGAAAACAAAACCATTCAATGGAAAAAAGACAGCATCTTCAACAAATGGTGCTGGTCAAACTGGATGTCTACATGCAGAAAAATGAAACCAGATCCATGTTTATCACTCTGCACAAAACTAAAGTCCAAGTAGATCCAAGACCTCAATATAAAACCAGATACATAAATACTTTAAGGTCTGAAATAAATATATTTAAATCAATAGCAATGGTGTATTTTTGTGATATTACAAATTTTCCATATTTCTCTACATCCAAAACAAAAAGTTTCTTATAAAGGTAGAGCTATGCAAATTTTATTGCTATATTTTGTGTACATATATTAACTTAAAACCTTACATCCATTATAGTTTTAAAATTAAAATGATAAATGTCATAAAATAAATGTAAGACAGACACATCTTCTCTTAGCCATTCTCTTCTACAAAGTATTTTCTTGATTCTTTGGTAAGGCACAAATTAGAAATTGAAAGTAGAATTTTAATTGAAACCCCTGGAGGAGAAAAGTAATCATTAGTCATACCCAGCCATGAACAATGCAAGATATTATAATTATTGATCTAACAAAACATGTCTATGGGTGTAATAGTGTCATGAATGTTATGGGAACCACCAGAACTTTCTTATTAGATTTGGTTCCCATGTCACGAATTGAAACCAATCCCTGGCACCATTATCAGAGCATGAAACTGTGCCTTAACAAGACATAAGCCATAGAGAAGAGCCTACTGCTATTATTCTGCTAAATGAACATAGTACTAAACTATGCCTATTGGCTCATTACTATAACAATATATTAATGTACTCTCAACCCTCAGAGAAGCTTCTATTTTCAGTAGATGGAGATTAACACGGAGACCCCAAAATGGTCAAGGTGCAGAGAATTGGAGCCTGAAATAATTCTTGGCCTTAAACAAGATACCTATCGTTATTCCCTTTCTACCAAGAATCAGAGATGTTGAGGACTACAACAAAAAGTGTTTTCTGAACATAAGAGAATGGCTAGAAATATGAACACAGAGTAGCTGTGACAGTATGTACAAGTTCAAGCAGGACAAAATCCAAACATGTAAATTGGAGGTGGATACAAAGTGACACACTATCTGAGGAGGTATTGACAGTTTATAGCTGTTGGATGAAAAAGACTCAATGTTCTTTAAAAATCCATCCCTTGGTAAATCAACCACATTTATGTGTAAGGCTACACATCCAATAACATATAGAAAGAACATGCTGGATTAGATCAGTGTGGTACTTCAAACTAATGTGGCTCAACAAGAGATTAACAGAGCCATAAAAATCTGGGCTCGTGAGGTCCTGCAGAGACTGATGAATCAACCAAGGACCATGCAAGGAGAGGACCTAGATGACCTGTTCAGATGTAGCCCATGACTAGTTCAGTCTCCATGTGGTTACTTAGTAAAGGGAGCAGAAGCTGTCTCTGACATAGACTCAGTGGCTGGCTCTTTGATCATCTTCCTCTGGTGATGTAGACTAATTAGGCCAGAGAGAAAGAGGAGCCAGCCAATCCTGATGAGACCAGATAGGCAAGGATCAGATAGTAGGGGTGGAGGACCTTCTCTACCATTGGACTATGGGAAGGACATATGGGAGGAAGAGGGAGGGAGGGTGGGACCACCAGGACATGAGAGAGTGGGCTACAGCTGTGAAAAAATAATAAATTACAATAAATAATAATAAAGAAAACAATGAAAAAATAAAATGGCCCCCAATGGCTCATAGTGATTGACATTATTTGAAAGGATTAAGATGTGTAATCTTGTTGGAGTAGGTGTCGCCATATTTGGAGGAAGTGTGTTGCTAGAGTTGGGCTCTGAGGTTTTAGAAGCTCAAGCCAAGTCCAGTGGCTCATATTCTCACTCCCTGCTACCTGCTGATTCAGATACATAGATCTGAGCTCAGTTTCCAACACCATGTCTGCCTCAGTTCTGCCATGCTTCCCACCATGACAATAATGGACTAAACCTCTGAAACTGTAGTAAGCCAGCCCCAGTTAAATATTTTACTTATTAAGAGTTCTATGGTTTTGGTGTCTCCTCCAATCAATAGAAACCATAACTCAGAGCACGGGTTTTCAAAAAAGACTATATATATTTTGAGAAGCAAATTTTGGAGGAACTGATACAAGGGCAGCCACAACCAAAACTTATGCAAAATTCACAAAGACCCAGTAATTATTTTTTTTCAAAAAGAACTTCAAAATATGTCCTATTTTTTCATGGGTAATCATATTTAATTAAATGATAATTCAACACTTAAAAATACATATCACCACTGCTCCAAACCCATAGAGGAGGAACAATTTTTTTTTTTTTGGCTGAGAAACACAGGACTTACAGGGTGAAATACAAAACACTGCTAACAAAAACTAAGGCAGGCGTCAATAAATGAAAAATATTGTGTGCTCAAAGGCCATGAAAGTTTCTAATGTTGAGATGACAATTCTCCCTAAAAAATCATCATGGTCATGGACATTTTTTTGAAAAATGATGAATTGACTTTGAAAGTATTATTTAAAAACGCTTGGAAGACTATTCAGATAAACAAAATGATTTACAAAGAAAATATAAGTTGTAACACTCATTTACTGATTTTAAACCAACTATGTATCCATCCTAAAAACCACAAGTGGCATTGCCTTAAATGCAAACATAGGACAAAAACTGAGAATGGAGATCACAGAAAAATATGCTCACAGGTTGAACACTGAAGGAAAAACAAGTAGAGCTGGAAAAGGTAGTGTAACTACTCTCAAAACAATGAAGCTGGATTCTTTTCGTATTTATTTAAACATTTACTCAAAATGAATTCAATATCTAAAGTTAAAAATGGACATTTCTTTTAGATTTTCCAATTTTATCTAATACACACTTTTGAGGTAAAACCTAACTATACTTTGGATTTCCGCAGTGTCTCTTTTTATGTTTTCCTTTTCATTTCTTATTTTGTTAGTTTGTGAGCTGTCTATCTTTTAATTAGTTTGACCAATGTTTTGTATGTCTTGTTGATTTTCTCAAAGAACCAACTCTTGGTTTCATTGATTCTTTGTATTGTTCTCCTTGTTGCTAATTTATTAACATTAGGTCTGAGTTTGATTATTTCCTGCTATCTACTCTTGGGTGTGTTTGTTTCTTTGTTTTTTTTCTAAAGTTTTCAGATGCTTTTTAAGTTGCTAGTATGAGATCTGTCCATTTTCATTTTTTAATTCAAATTCAAATTCAAATTTTTATTTTTATTTATTTTTTATTTTTATTTTTTATTATTAGTTACATTTTTTAATTTTATTTTTATCATTAGTTACATTTTATTAATTCTGTATCCCAGCTGTATCCCTCATTCCCTCCCCAATCCCACCCTCCCTCCCTCATCTCCTCCCTGCCCCTTTTCAAGTCCACTGATAGGGGAGGACCTCCTCCCCTTTCATATGACTCCGTTTTGTCAGGTATTTTCAGGACTGGCTGCAAAGTCCTCTTCTGTGGCCTAACAGTACTGCTCCTCCCTTGTGAGGTGGGGAGGTCAAAGAGCCAGTCATTGAGTTCCTGTTAGAAATAGTCCTTGTTTCCCTTACTATGGGAAACCAATTGATTACTGAGCTATCATGGGTCACATCTGAGCAGAGGTTCTAGGTTTTATACTCTCATGGTCTTTGGTTGAGTGTCCATCTCAGAAAAGACCCTGTGCCCAGATATGTTTGGTCCTTGTGGAGCTCCTATCCTTTCCACATCAAACTCCCCTTCTTTCATATGATTCCCTGCACTCTGCAGAAGGTTTGGTTGTGAGTCTTAGTATCTACTTTGGAACACTGCTAGGTAGAGTCTTTCAGATGCTTTCTGCGGTAGACTCCTGTCATACGTTCAATGCAAGGACTGATCATCATACCCTGTGTCCGCTTTCTTGATTATCTTCTTTAGGTGTATAGATTTCATTATGTTTATCATATCTTTTAGGTCTATATAAGCGAGTATATTCCATGTTTGCCTTTCTCCTTCTGGGATACTTCACTCAGAATGATCTTTTCTAGATCCCACCATTTGCCTGCAAGTTTCATGATTTCCTCTTTTTTGATTGCTGAATAGTATTCCATTGTGTAAAAAATACCACAATTTCTGTATCCATTCCTCCATTGATGGACATCTGGGTTGTTTCCAGGTTCTGGCTATTACAAATAAAGCTGCTACAAACATGGTTGAGCAAATGTCCTTATTGTGCACTTGAGCAAATTTTGGGTATATGCCTAGCAGTGGTATCTGGGTCTTGAGGTAGCACTATTCCTAATTGTCTGAGAAAGCGCCAGATTGACTTCCAAAGTGGTTGTACCAGTTTACATTTCCACCAGCAGTGGAGGAGGGTTCCCCTTTCTCCACAACCTCTCCAGCATATGTTATCACTTGAGTTTTTCATCTTGGCCATTCTGATGGGTGTAAGGTACAATCTCAGGGTCGTTTTGATTTGCATTTCCCTAATGGCTAATGAGGTTGATCATTTCTTTAAGTGTTTCTCTGCCATTCTATATTGCTCTACAGAGAATTCTCTGTTTAGCTCTGTTCCCCATTTTTTAATTGGATTACTTGGTTTGTTGCTTTTCAGCTTCTTTAGTTCTTTATATATACTGGATATTAGCCCTCTGTCAGATAAAGGGTTGGTGAAGATTCTTTCCCAATCAAAGAAGTGCTGATACCAATTCTCCTCAAACTATTCCACAAAATAGAAACAGAAGGAACATTACCAAACTCATTTTGTGAAGTGACAGTCACCTTGATACCCAAACCACACAGAGACCCAACAAAAAAGAGAACTTCAGAACTATCTCTCTAATGAATATTGATGCAAAAATACTCAGTAAAATACTTGCAATCTGAATCCAAGAACACATCAAAGATATCATCCACCATGACCAAGTAGGCTTCATCCCAGGCATGCAAGGGTGGTTCAACATATGGAAATCCATCAATGTAATCCACCACATAAACAAACTGAAGGAGAAAAACCACATGATCTTCTCCTTGGACGCCGAAAAAGCATTTTACAAAGTCCAACACCCATTCATGTTTAAAGTATTGGAGAGATCAGGGATACAAGGCACATACTTAAACATAGTAAAGGCAATGTACAGCAAGCCTACAGCCAACATCAAACTTAATGGAGAGAAACTTAAATCAACCCCACTGAAATCAGGGACAAGACAAGGCTGCTCATTCTCTCCATATCTCTTCAACATAATACTTGAAGTCCTAGCCAGAGCAAAAAGACAACTAAAGGAGATCAAGGGGATACAAATTGGAAAGGAAGAGGTCAAAGTGTCACTGTTCGCAGATGATATGATAGTATACATGAGTGACCCCAAAAATTCAACCAGAGAACTCCTTCAGCTGATAAACACCTTCAGCAAAGTGGCTGGATACAAAATCAACTCAAAAAAATATGAAAGACAAAAGGGCTGAGAAAGAAATTAGGGAAACAACACCCTTCATAATAGCCACTTATAACTTAAAGTATCTTGGTGTGACATTAACCAAACAAATGAAAGACCTGTTTGAGAAAAACTTCAAGTCTCTGAAGAAAGAAATTGAAGAAGATCTCAGAAGATGGAAAGATCTCCAGTGCTCATGAATTGGTAGGATTAACATTGTGAAAATGGCCATCCTGCCAAAAGCAATCTACAGATTCAATGCAATACCCATCAAAATACCAACTCAACTCTTTTCAGACCTTGAAAAAAAGATTCTCAGCTTCATATGGAGAAACAAAAAACCCAGAATCTCTGAAACAACCCTGTACAACAACAGATCATCTGGATATATCTCCATCCCCAATCTCAAACTGTACTCCAGAGCAATAGTAATAAAAACTGCATGGTAATGGAATAGAAACAGAAAGGAGGATCAATTGAACCAAATAGAAGACCCAGAAATAAACCCATATACCATACCTATGAATACTCGCTTTTTGACAAAGCAGCCAAAACCATTCAATGGAAAAAAGATAGTATCTTCAACAGATAGTGCTGGTCTAATTGGATGTCTACATGCAGAAAAATGAAAATAGATCCACATTTATCACCCTGCACAAAACTAAAGTCTAAGTGGATCAAAGACCTCAACATAAAACCAGATACTCTAAATCGGTTAGAAGAAAAATTGGGAACAGCCTAGAACTCATTGGCACAGGAGACAACTTCCTGAACAGAACTCCAACAGCACAGGCTTTAAGAGCAACAATGAATAAATGGGACCTCATGAAACTGAAAAGCTTCTGTAAAGCAAAGGACACCGTCATCAAATCAAATTCTTATTTTTATATTAATTACAGTTTATTTGCTTTGTATCTCAGCTGTTGCCCCTCCCTCATTCTATCCCAATCACACCCTTCCTCCCTCATCTTCTCCCATGCCCCTCTCCAAGTCCACTGATAGGGGAGTTTCTCCTCCCTTTCCATCAGACTCTAGCTTATCAATTTTCTTCAGGACTGGCTGCATTGTCTTCCTCTGTGGCCTGGTAAGGTTGCTCATCCCTCAGGGGGAGATGATCAAAGAGCCAGCCACTGATTTCATGTCAAAGACAGTCTCTGGTCCCATTATTAGGGAACCCACTTGGACACTGGGCTGCCATGGGCTACATCTGTGCAAGGGTTGTAGGTTATTTTCATACATGGTCCTTGGTTGGAGTATCAGTCTCAGGAAAGACCCCTGGGCCCACATTTCTTGATCCTGTTGCTCCTTAGGTGGAGCTCCTGTCCTCTCCACGTCTTACTATCTCCCCCTTCATTCATAAGATTTTCAGAATTCTGCCCAAAGTTTGACTATGAGTCTCAGTATCTGCTTTGATACCCTTCTGGGTGGAGTCTTTCAAGGTCCTCTTCGGTAGGCTCTGGTCCTGTTTCCTGTTTTCTCCTTCTTCTGATGTCCGTGCCCTTTGTCTTTCTGAGTAAGGATTGATCAACTTACCCTGGGTCTTCCTTCTTGCTTAATTTCTTTAGGTGTACAGATTTTAGTATGTTTATCCTATACTGAAGGACTAATATCCACTTATAAGTGAGTATATACCATGTGTGTCTTTCTGATTCTGGGATACCTCACTAAGAATGATCTTTTCTAGATTCCACCATTTGTGTGCACATTTCATGATATACTTGTTTTTAATTGCTTAGTAGTATACCATTGTGTAAATGTATCACAATTCCAGTATCCCTTCCTCAGTTGAGGTGCTCCGAGGTTGTTTCCAGGTTCTGGCTATTACAAATAAAGCTGGTAGATCATGGTTGAGCAAATGTCCTTGTTGTGTACTTGAACATATTTTGGATATATGCCCAGGAGTGTTATAGCTGGGTCTTGAGAAAACACTATTCCCAATTGTCTGAGAAAGTGCGAGATTGATTTCCAAAGTGGTTGTACAAGTTTACATTCCCACCAGCAGTGGAGGAGGGTTACCATTTCTCCATATCCTCTCCAGCATGTACTGTCACTTGAGATTTTTATATTAGCCATTCTAGTGGGTGTAAGGTGAAATCTAAGGGTTATTTTGATTTGCATTTCCCTGAAGACTAAGGACCTTGAGCATTTCTTTAAGGGTTTCTCTACTATTTGATATTCTTCTATACAAAGTTCTCTGTTTAGTTCTGTACCCCATTTCTTACCTAGATTACTTGATTTGCTGCTTTTTAACTTCTTGAGTTCTTTATATATTTTTGATATTAGCCCTCTGTCAGATATAGGGTTGGTAAAAATCCTTTCCCAGTCTGAAGTCTGTCATTTTGTTCTGATGACACTATCCTTTGTTTTCCATTTTCTTTATGATGACACTTAATGTTATAAACAGGATAACCTAAAAGCTGTCAAATGAGTCCTTGTCTGATGCAGTCCCCATATCCCTTACTAGAGGACTCACATGAAGCCTAACCTGTACATCTGCTACATCTTTGTAAGGGACCTGGTTCCAGTCCATGCATGGTACTTGGTTGTTGCTTTCAGTCTCAGCAAGCCACTCTAGGCCCTGCTTAGTTGGATCCGTTGTTTTTCTTTTAGAACTTCTGTCACTTTCAGTTCCTTTTCTCTTTCCTGCCACTTTTTCACAAGACTCCCTAAGCATTACTCTATTTTGTCTGTAAGTATTGGCATCTGTTTGGAGGTGCTGCTGAGCAATGACTCTCAAAACACAACTCTGACAGGCTCACATCTGCAAGCTTAGCAGAGTATCGTTAATGGTGTCAGGGGTTGACACTCTCCCATAGGGTAGGTCTTTGGTTTGGCCAGGCATTGGCTGGGCATTTCCTCAATCTCTGCTCTACCTGTTCTTTCTTTTTCCCTGCACATTTTGTACGCAGGGAAAATTTGGGTTTAAAGTTTTTGTGTGTATGTTGGAGTTCCCCTGCCACTACTAGGTGGCTAGTCTAGTTTGAAGGTGTCCTCTTCAGTCTCTATGGCCTCTGCTAGTAGCAGTCACTGCTTGAATCCCCCTCATATCCTCCCAGGTGCTTACCTTGACTTAGCTTGTTTCCGATATGTGCCCACCTTCCTTTTCTCTTTTTTCTGCAGGCCATCTGTCCTCTTGCCCTCACTCTCCCCAGGTCTGAGTTTCACCCTCTTAACTCTCTGTGCTCCCTCTCCTAGATCGTTTCCTTTCTTTAGCCACTACCTCTGTCTACTCTGCCTCTCCTTCCAAGTG
Organism: Meriones unguiculatus; assembly: GCF_030254825.1. Lineage (NCBI taxonomy): Eukaryota > Metazoa > Chordata > Mammalia > Rodentia > Muridae > Meriones > Meriones unguiculatus. The sequence goes on from NC_083369.1 coordinate 123,493,046, forward strand.
AGGTTTATGCATTGTCCCTTAGATCCTCCTTAAACCCATATACCTAGAGACACTGGATTTTTGACAAAGGAGCCAAAACCATACAATGGGAGAAAAAAAAAAAAAAAAAAAAAAAACAGCATCTTCAACAAATGGTGCTGGTCTAAGTGTATGTCTACATGTAGAAAATGCAAATAAATGCATATTTATCTCCCTGTACAAAACTCAAATCCAAGTAGATCAAAGACTTCAATATAATGCCAGATACAGTAAGTTTATTATAAGAGAAAGTGGCGAAGAGCCTCAAACTCATTGGCACAAGAGGCAACTTCCTGAACAGAACACCAAACAGTTCAGGCTCTAAGATGGACAATTAATAAATGGGACCTCTTGAAACTGGAAAACTTATGTAAAGCAAAAGACACTGTCAATAGAGCAAAATGACTGTCTACAGACTGGGAAAAGATCTTCACCAATCCTTCATCTTACAAATGGCTGCTATCCCAAACATATAAAGAACATAAGAAAGTAAACACCAGCAAAACCACTAATTCAATTAAAAAACGTGGTACAGAGCTAAACAGAGAATGTTCAATAGAGGAGTATCAAATGGCAAAGAAATATTTAAAGAAATGCTCAATATCCTTAGTCATCATGGAAATGCAAATCAAAGTGACTTTGAGATTTCATCTTGCAGAATGGCTAAGATTAATATTTCAAGTGACAGCACATGTTGTCCAGGATGTGGAGAAAGGGGAACATTTGTCCATTGCTGGTGGGAGTGTAAACTTGTACAACCACTTTGAAAATCAACCTGGTAATTTCCCAGAAAATTTGGATTAGATTTACCTAAAGGCCCATCTATACCACTCCTGGGTATATAACCAATAGATTCTCCACCATACAACAAGATTACTTACTCAACTCTGTTCATAGCAGCTGTGTTCGGAATAGCCAGAATCTGGATACAACCCATTTGTCTCTCAGCTGAAGAATGGATAAAGAAACTGTGGCACAATGAGATACTACTGAACTATTAAAACAATGGAAATCATGAAATTTATGGACAAATGTATGGAACTAGAAAAGATAGTCCTGAGTGAGGTAGTCCAGACCAAGAAAGACACCATAAATGTTTTATTATTATTCAATTAGTGCAGCTTGAGATCAGGAATTACCTCCTGGAGAACTTTTATAGTACAGTTTTTTTCAATCTCTTCTGTGTTTTTTGTTTTACCATATGAAATTGGGAATTGTTCTTTCAAGGTCTGTAAAGAATTGTTTTGGTGTTTTGATGGGAATTTCATTGAATCCCCATCTAGATGGCAAGATGATGATTTTTAAGTATGTTGATGTTATAGATCCGTGATCACAAAGGATCTTTCCATCTTCTGATATCTCTTTCATTTTCTTTCTTCCAAGACTTGAAGTTTTTTCTTACAAGTCTTTCACTTGCTTGGTTAGGGTTACACCAAGATACTTTATATCTTGTGTGTGTGTGTGGGGGGGCTATTCTAACGGATCCAAGAAGCAAGCTGGAGTAGTCATTCTAATATCTAATGAATATGCTTTCTACCAAAATTAATCAGAAAAGAAGAGGAAGGACACTACATACTCAACAATGTAAAATTCCTCCAAGATGACATCTCAGTTCTGAACATCTATGCACCAAATACAAGAGCACCCACAAATGTATAAGAAACATTAATAAAACTTAACGCCCGGGGGGAGTCCAAAATTGCTGCAACCAGCATGCAATTTATCTGAAGGGCACAGGATCTGAAACTCAAAAATGGGTCAGTGGAGAGCAACTGAAATCAGAACACTGACATTGAGGCTTCCTAGGCTAGATGGGACAAACTGAGACCTGGGAGAGTTTGGACCCAGGTCACCCATGGGCGGCTCTGGGGACAGAGAGTGGTGAATATTCAACACTTCCCCTGCACTTCCCCTTGCACCAATCACAGGCCTTCATGCTCAGCAAGGCAGCAGTGGTTGCCCCAAGCAGGCGCCTCTGTGCTGAGTGACTGAGATGGCAGAATTGGCAGCGGTACAGACCTCCAGGTCTCTGGCTACAATGGGCAGCAGAGAGCCCTAGAAGGAGCCTCCATGCTCTGTGACTGAGACTACAGAGGCAGCTGCCCTAAGCAGGAGCCTCCATGCTCAGTGACTGATATAGCAGAGGAGGGTGCCCCACATATTTCTCTCCCTGTCTGGAGGCCAAACAGAGGACACCTCTGAGCTGACAGATCTCCTACACTCTCATTTTCTCCTGGGGGCACATATCTGAGAGTACAGAAGAGGGAGTTCCCTTGTGATTTCTGATGAAGCCTGCAAGCATGTGAGTGCAACTTCAAGTTAGTGCCTGCAGAGCCCAGATACAGGGTCCTTTTAATTCTAGCAGCCAGACATTGGATTCCTCCCACCCACACCCCCAGTGTGGGCAACATAGGGATCCTTGAGACAGCCTTCTCAATATGGAAGTCCCTGTTCTGTGGGTCTACCAGTGGAGTCCATTCAAATAAATCCTGGAGCCCAGACAGATATGAATACCAGAAGGACAGTACAACAGGTCTGTGGGCCACTGAGATACTCAGGGAACCTGCAATTGTTCATAGCATATGTGAAAAACATCAGCACCCCTCCTGTGTTTAAGCTCCACACTTCCAGGCATAAACATACTCTAGCACCCTGTCCTTCAAGACAAACTCTACTCACAGCCTCACTCTTGTGTACATGCACCTGCAATCTTCCTGCCCTAGTGATAACTGAAACACCAGCATCCACACTCAAAAAAGTGGACCTCTCTCATCTTCGTGAAGAAAACTCCAGACACCAGAGAAAGAAGGACCTGGTCTGAAGTACTTTGGTGTAACCATAACCAAGCAAGTCAAAGACTTATATGAAAAAAATTTCAAGTCTCTGAAGAAAGAATTAGAAGAAGATATCAGAAGATGGAAAGATCTCCCATGCTTATGGCTTGGCAGGATTAACATAGTAAAAATGGCCATCTTACCAAAAGCAATCTACAGATTCAATGCAATTCCCATCAAATTGCCAACACAATTCTTTACAGATATGGAAAGAAAAATTCTCAACTTCATATGGAACAACAAGAAACCCAGAATTGCTAAAACGATTCTCTACAATAAAGATCTTCTGGAGGTATCTCCGTCCCTGATCTTAAGCTGTACTATAGAGCAACAGTAATAAAAACTGCATGGTACTGGCATAGAAACAGAAGGGTGGATCAAGGGAACTAAATAGAATACCCAGAAATAAACCCACACACTTATGGACACCTGATTTTTGACAAAGATGCCAAAACTATACAATGGAAAAAAGATAGCATCTTCAACAAATGGTGCTGGTCTAACTGGATATCTACATGCAGAAAAATGCAAATAGATCCATACTTACCACCTGCACAGAGCTAAAGTCCAAGTGAATCAAAGACCTCAACATAAAACCAGACACATTAAATCAGTTAGAAGAAAAAGTGGGGGAAGACACTAGAACTCATTGGTATAGGAAACAACTTCCTGAACAGAACACCAACAACACAGGCTCTAAGAACAACAATCAATAAATGGGACCTCATGAAACTGAAAAGCTTCTGTAAGGCAAAGGACACCGTCCTCAAAACAAAACGACTGCCTACAGATTGGGAAAGAATCTCCACCAACCCTCTATCTCACAGAGGGCTAATATCCAGTATATATAAAGAAGCTGAAAAGCAACAAGCCAAGTAATCCAATTAAAAAAAAATGGGGTACAGAGCTAAGCAGAGAATTCTTGATAGAGGAATATCAAATGGCAGAGAAATACTTAAAGAAGTGCTCAACCTCATTAGCCATCAGGGAAATGCAAATATAAACGACCCTGAGATTTCACCTTACACCCATCAGAATGGCCAAGATGAAAAACTCACGTGACAACACATGCTGGAGAGGTTGTGGAGAAAGGGGAACCCTTCTCCACTGCTGGTGGGAATATAAACTTGTACAACCACTCTGGAAATCAATCTGGCACATTCTCAGACAACTAGGAATAGAGCTTCCTCAAGATCCAGCAATACTACTCCTAGGCATATATCCAAAATTTGCTCAAGTACACAGTAAGGACATTTGTTCAACGATGTTTGTAGCAGCTTTATTTGTAATAGCTAGAAGCTGGAAACAACCCAGATGCCTCCCCAACTGAAGAATGGCTACAGAAATTGTGGTACATCTACACAATGGAATATTACTCAGCAATGAAAAACAAGGAAATCATGAAATTTGCAGGTAAATGGTGGGACCTGGAAATGTTCATCCTGAGTGAGCTGTCCCAGAAGCAGAAAGACACACACACAGTATATACTCACTCATATAGACATATAATATAGGATAAACCTACTAAATTCCATACATCTAAAGAAACTAATCAAGAGGAAGACTCTGACTAAAATGCTCAATTTCTATCCCAAAAGGCAAAGAGGATGGATATCAGAAGAAGAAGAAAACAGGAAATAAGTTAGGAACCTGCCACAGACGGCCTTTGAAAGGCTCTGCCCTGCAGATTATCAAAGCAGGTGTTGAGACTTATGGCCAACTGTTGGGCAGAGTATATGGAATCTTATGAAAGAAGTGGGAAATAGTAAGATTTGGAGAGTACAGGAGCTCCACAAGGAGAGCAACAGAACCAAACAGTTTGAACACAGGGGTCTTTCCTGAGACTCATACTCCAACCAAGTACCGTGCATGGAGATAACCTAGAACCTCTGCACAGATGTAGCCCATGGCAGTTCAGTGTCCTAGTTTGTTACATAGTAATGGGAACAGGGACTGCCTCTGACATAAACTGATTGGCCTGCTCTTTTATCACCTCCCCCTTAGGGGGGATCAGCCTTACCAGGCCACAGAAGGTGACAATGCAGCCTCTCCTGATGAAATCTGCTTGACTAGGATCAGAACGAAGGAGAGGAGGACCTCTTCTATCAGTGCACTTGGGGAGGATCATGAGTGAAGAAGGAGGAGGGAAGGTGGGATTAGGAGGGGAGGAGAGAGGGGTTTATGGGCAATACAAAGTGAATAAAACCTAATTAATGAAAGTTAAAAAAGAAGTTAAAATATAATTACATCAATTTCCTCTTCCATTTCTACTCTTCAATCCCTCCCATTGCACCCACCTTGTTCAATGTAAAAATCTTGGCTATTATTATTTCTTTGTTGAAATATATATATTCCTAAATATATAAATAAATCCTGTTCAATGAATATAATGTTACCTTTATGTACTTCAGGACTGACAACCTGATATTGGATTAACTAGAGGAAGGGAGTCCTCCTAAGATGGAAGAGTATTCCTTGGAGCTGAAAATTTTTTCTTCAGCTGTCAGCCGGCCCTCAGTTGCTTATTGATTTTTTTTTTTGTCTAGATTTCAAAGCCAGGAAGAGTTCCCTTTCATGTTAGTATGTCTCTTGGTTCCATCCTTTTTCAAGTGTGGCATGCAGGCCTTGGCAGTAACCAACAGCTTTGTAATTGGACTTAAGATCTACTCAACATTATGAAAATCATGTCTGGTCCTCAGAACCTAACCAGCTGCCCAAGGATACTGAATTCATGGATTTTGAAGGGGAACCACAACTGTCACCTTACTAAACCAATATAATTTTTAATTGCACTTTAAATATTTATCCCTATGCCCACAGATAAATGAACCGCAACACAGAAATGTCTTCTTGCAACAGACAGAGACAATTGTAGAAAACCATAGCCAATCAAAATGCAGAGAAGTGATTGTGTAGTACCCAGTTCCTACTGGTACATCTACCACAACTCCTGCACCCAAGGTTCAGAATCATAGAAAAAGCCGGAGCCAAAAGATGGAAGTAAGAATGAAAGGAGCAAGAAGTTTTCTCTGAGATTGTATCTCCTAAATAATATCATTTTTAGATTTTTGAATAGCACAGATTCTGTTTGCCATAAGATTGTGCTCTTTAATAGCTCTATTGCCAAAGTGCATGCAAAGATTTGCTTTCCTTTATATCATTGCCAATACTTGCTACATTTTGTAGGTTTTACCATATTTCATTATGGGTTACATTTAAAATTTCCTAATAACAGAAATGGTGAGCACTTTTTCACATGCTTACAAGTCATTTGATTGCTTTGTTTTAAGAAACATTTACTCCATTTTTTGAGCATTCTAAAATGGGATTCTTAGATTTTTGCTATTGAATTCTACTTGTGGCTTCAAATATACATTAAATAGGAACTCTTATATATGATTTTCAATTATTCTCTCCCATTGTATGCTCTGCCATTTAACTCTGTTGATTAATATTTTGTTTTGCAGGACACTTTTAGTTTTATGTAATACCAATGCTAGAATATTAACAACAAAATTAAATAATGTTGATGTAAAATTCCACTTAAAAATAAATTTCTGTGTGTTTATTTTAATGTAAGTGTCAAATCAGAATTGTTTACTAAATTGAAAAGTGAGGGAAACACAAATCTGTGCAGAATTCCAAATAATTTATAAAGATAGTTCAGCCTGGAGTTCCTCCTTATTTCATAAGCATGGGCTGCTCATACTAACTCCCTACACAAATATATAGCATGGAAAGTGCTACAGTGGAAAGTTATAGTTGAAAAGCTGAAAAAGAATGAGCTCAGCTAGGTACTCAAAGTTGACACCTAGGATGTGTCCTTATAGCACATAAAATTTCTAGGTTATGACAGAAATGGTTTTCCATTGATTAATTCATGAGTATTCTATATGTAACCAGACCTATTCTCCTTGAAATTATCAAGTACATAAAATACAAACAAAGCCTGAAAAACCTATATTGGCCGCGAGGAGCCTAAGAAGTTAATGAAAACTAGATGAAGTATAAGAATCAGGCTGGAGTATCATGGAACCAACATTTGAACTGATTTATTGGCTTTAGTGAATGAACAGTGTGTCACTATAGGATCTTTTATTGAACAACTATTTCATAGTAGTATGTTATGGGAAACACCTTTTGTGGGTTATACTATCTTCACAAATTTGTGGTAAAGATTTAAGAGTCAGTCAGGTACAGTGGTGCACACCTGTAACCCCATCACTGAAGGAATCAGAAGCAAGCAGATCTCTGTGAGTTTGAGGACAGCCTAGTCTATAAAGTGAGCCAAAGGTACACAGAGAAACCCTGTCTGAAAACAAACAAAACAAAACACCAACCAAACAAAACTTGAAGTGTCCTATTATAATATTTTAAATATGATAGAATTTACAAAAGTAACAGGTTGGGTTTGGTCCTCCAATGTTGATACCCAGCATTATTTATTTTATTTATTTTTTTTTCAATTTTCATAGCTGAGTTAACTAAATTCATTGTCTGCCAGCTCTACTGAGATTCTACCATCTCAGACTTTCTGTGCTTTTACATTCTGCAAGATAGTCTTGGTCTGTGCATCCTAAGATCCTTTGCTAGATAATTCCACAAGAGTACCATGCTGCACAACTCCCATTGGCTTCTTTATCCCTGACCTACAGAGCAGAAGTGCCACAAAGCCTTAGATATTCTACCAATTTTGTTATCAAAGACATCACATGTCTTGTTCTAGTCTCAAACAACTTTCTTTGACCTCTTGCATGCCATTTGTTTCATTTGCTGTCAGCAAAGCATCCTATGGAGACTTCTCCATTCCTTACAATTGCAGTGGTCCCCCCTGGAGCCTTGAAACATGACAATAACCATGTTGATTCCCTTCTCAGGAGCCCTTTCTGTCTCTGAAGGGATTTCAATCCAATGCTAATGAATGGGTCATTATTTAATTAAAGCAACATTAAATGAAGATCCTGCCTGATGACCTTTACAAGGTAAAGGGGATAATTCTTTCCTTCCAAAAAAGTCCCCTTTTTGTTTCCATCTTTGTAATAACCTGTAAATCTAGGAGTCTGAGCTAAATAGCTGCTTTGTTTTTTTTTTTTTTTTTTTTTTTTTGAGGTTTACATGCATAAATTTTCTTTGAATAGAAGAAACCTTAAAGTACCTAGCAACAGAGAAGGGCAATTTAAGAAAATGGCGGGACATCTTTTGGGTATATGCCTAGGAATTGTATAACTGGATCTTGAGGTAGCACTATTCTTTTGTTTTTTAAAAGACTTTTATTTTATTTTTTTAATATTAGTTACAGTTTATTAAGTTTGTATCCCAGCTGTAGCCTGCTCCCTCATTCCCTCCCAACCCCACCTTCTCTCCCTCATCTTCTCCCTGCTCCTTTCCAAGTTTACTGATAGGAGAGGTCTTCCTACCCTTCCATCTGACCGTAGCTTATCAGGTTTCTTCAGGACTGGCTGCAATGTCCTCCTCTGTGGCTTAGCAAGGCTGCTCTTCCCTTGGGGGTGGGGTGAAGTCAAAGATCCAGCCACTGAATTCATGTCAGAGACAGTCCCTGTTCCCCTTACTAGGGTACCCACTTGGATACTGAGCTGCCATGGACTACATCCGAACAGGGTTCTAGGTTATATCCATACATGGTCCTTGGCTGGACATACAGTCTCATAAAAGACCCCTATGTTCCTTATGGAGCTCCTGTCCTCTCCAGGTCATACTAACTCCCCCTTCTTTTATATGATTCCCTGCACTCTGCCGAAGGATTGGTTAATTTTCTGAGAAAGTGCCACTTTGATTTCTGAGGTGGTTGTACAACTTTGTGTTCCCACCAGCAATGGAGGAGGATTCTCCTTTCTCCACATCCTCTCCAGCATGCATCATATCTTCAGTTTTTTATCTTAGCCATTCTGATGGGTGTGAGGTGAAATCTCAGAGTTGTTTTGATTTGCATTTCCCTGATGACTAAGGACGTTGAGCATCTCTTTAAGTGTTTCTCTGCCATTCGATATTCCTCTGTTGAGTATTCTCTGTTTAGCTCCTTACCCCATTTTTAATTGGATTACTTGGTTTGTTGTTGTTTAACTTCTTCAGTTCTTTATATATTCTGGATATTAGCCATCTGTCAGATGTAGGGTGGTGAAGATCTTTTCCCAGTCAGTAGGTTGTCATTTTGTTGTGATGACGTGTCTTTTGTTTTACAGTGTCCTTAACCATGCCCATAGCAGCTTTATTTGTAATAGCCAGAATCTCAAAACAACCTATATGTCCCTCTGTGGAGGAATGGATACAGAAAGTGTGGTACATTTTCACAATGGCATACTACTCAGCAATTAAAAACAAGAAAATCCTGAACTTTGCAGGCAAATGGTGGGAACTAGAAAAGATCATCCTGAGTGAGGTAACCCAGAAACAGAAAGACACACATGGTATATACTCACTTATAAATGGATATTAGCCATATAATTTAGGATAAACATACTAATATCTATAGTCTTAAAGAAGCTAAACAACAAGGAGAACCCTAGGGAAGATGCTTAATCCTCATTCAGAAGGATAAACAGGATAGACCTAGAAAGTAGTAGAAGACAAGGAACAGGAAAAGAGCCTTCCAAAGAGGACCTCTGAAAGACTCTACCCACCAGGGTATCGAAGGACATACTGAGACTCATAGCCAAACTTTGGGTAGAGTGCCAGAAACCTTATGGAAGAAGAGGGAGACAGAAAGACCTGGAGGGGACAGGAATTACATAAGGAGAACAATAGAGCCCAAAAACTGGATCCAGGGGAGGCCTGCAGAGACCAATACTCCAACCAAAGGACCATGCATGGAGAGAACCTAGAACCCCCTATTCAGAGGAGACCCATAGGCTTCTCAGTTTCCAAGTTGGTTCCCTAGTAAGTGGTACAGGTGTAGTCTCTAACATAAACTCAGTGGCCCACCCTTTGATCACCTTCCCCTGGGGCATGCATCCTTACCAGGCCAAAGAGAAAGAGAATGCAACCAGTCCTGATGAGACCTGATATGCTAGGTTCAGATAGAAAGGAGTTGGTACTCCCCTATGAGGGAATAGGGAAAGGGCATAGGGGGAGAAAAGGAACTGTGTGTGGGACTGCGAAGAGATGAGGGAGGAGACTGCAGCAGGGATATGAAGTGAATAAATTGTAATAAATAAATGAATAAATAAATCAAAATAAATTTTACAAAAGGAAATGCTGTTAAAGCCAGAAGCTAAAGCAGATTGATTTCAGTTTCCCGGGTGACCTTTGTAGCTGACTACCAATATATCTGCCTGTCCAGAGATGCTCGGAAGGATTTAGCATTTTGCTTGGGCTTTGGTAGCAAGGATTCTGAGATCATTGTCTTAATAGAAGACACACACCCAGGGAAACAGCTACAGACTGCTTTATCTAAGGAATTTCTCCAAACTGCTTTCTCGAGGAGACAGTAACCCTTGAGAAGCAATACGGTTTTCAACAAATAACTCTGCAAATGTTTTGAACAGTTCTTTTGTAAATGTTCCTAATCCTCCATTATGGATTCAGGATACAGCATGGAAAGGGAGATGAAAAAGATGTTTCTAGCTACCCAGGGTCCTGAATTTAAATAACTGCCTAGTAGGGTGCTGTGCTGTGAGAAAATGATGAGACATGGACAGATAGGTGTCAGTAACTATTAATTGAGGTCTTTTTTTTTAAAGTCCTGTACTAGATAACAATTTGCACTGATCAAATCTGAGAGTCGTGAAAAGCTATGAACCTTGATTCTATACTATATAAATTCCAAAGGAGTATAAAGTCAATGAAGCCTGTTGACTCCAGAAAGTTCTTAGTAGAAGTGGAACTGGAAATGTAGGGAAAAATTAGGTTCAGAGTCTTTCCTCCTGATCTTCTGGAACAGAGAAAAACTGGAACCTTATCCATTTATGTTCTGCTCCCATAATCTAGAAAAACCCTAAAAGACCACTTTACCCAGATGCCTGCTGGATTGACAGAAGACCAGTTAAACTGCAGGAGGCACATGGGTTCTCACTGGCTGGCCTATAGAGGAGCTAGAAGTAGCAACTGGGAAGGATGGGAATCTAGGGGCCAAATGTGAGCGATGTGAAATTGGGGGATAATAGTTGTGTAAGCATCAGTGTCCAAAACAGAACTCCATACATCTAAGAGAGAGAAAAGGAGTCATCAGTTCTAGAAAGTGTTTCCAAGGTTTTAAATCCCTAAATATGAGTGGCAGTGTGCAATGAACTTGGTGGAACAGGCTTGCTGTCAAATTCACTTCTTTCTGAATCATGGATGCCCCATGATATAGACTTGTTGTCTATATCTCTGAATAGAGAGTATAGATGCTCTACTACTCCCTTCTGCAGAAAATAAAAGCCTTGTCTGTCTAGTGAATATGGACAGTCACTTAACATTTTACTCAAATAAAATGGTGGTGTTCTGCTTCTAGGTTTCCTTGTTCCCTCAACCTTCTGATCTTAATGGGATTGCCATTTTTTCCTTCTTATCACTGTTCTTTCATGTGGAGGGGAGGTCCTCAACTTCTTTCTGAAATGTTGGTCATTGAACAGCTTGACTCATCAAAGAGAGGGTTAATTCTACCCACCACAGCCTCAAAATTTTATTTTACATGGTTCCTGCATGACTGGTGCTCACACCTCCCGCTGTTAATCTGAAGTTTTATTATTGTTTCATTTAGCCAGTGTGCAGAGCACTCACCCCCACTTCCCCAGACCCATGTCACTGTCTCTACAGTAGGGCCTCTCACGAAACCAGGTCTCAGCTGTTGAATAATTTCATGACTTAAGTGCTGCAGTGGCTGCCTGTAGAGGCCACATTTTTTTGTTTTCTTAAAACAAAAACAAAACAAAACAAGCTGCAATTTAGGTAGACCATCACTAGGTGGAACCAGTCCCTTAGAGCAAGTTGAGTCCATGCCCAACAGCTATGAGCTCCTTGTGTTGCTGTATACTGTTGATATTTTCTTCTAGAATCATAAATAAACCTCTCCATGAAAACTGTAAACTCTCATTTCGAAGACAAAGTAGATCATTCTTTAAAATGCAATTGGCACCCTGGGTAGAGTCTGTTACTTTTCTTTCCTTCTTTCTATTTATCAGGTCCACCAGAATCTTAAAAGTCAAAGGTCTTTTTTTTTTTTTTTTGACAGGTATGTTTTATTAAGTGTTGCTACTTCTTTGACGTCAAAATTACCCAGATATTTATTCGTCAATGGCTACCAAAAAACAAAAACAACCCCTGCACAGATGTAGCCCAGGGCAGTTCAGAGTCCAATTGGGTTACATAGTAATGTGAAGAGGGACTGCCTCTGACATAATCTGATTGGCCTGTTCTTTGATCACCTCCCCCTGGGGGGGGAGCAGCCTTACCAGACCATAGTAGAGGACAATGCAGCCACTTTTGATGTGAACTGATAGACTAAGATCAGAAAGGAGAGGAGAACCTCCACTATCAGTGGACTTGGGGAGTGGCATGCATGCAGAGGGAGGAGGGAGGGTGGGATTGGGAGGGAAGGAGGGAGGGGCTTGTGGGGGGATGCAGAATGAATAAAGTGTAATTGATGAAAAATTTAAAAAAATGAAAAAAAACAAAAACAAAAAACAAAACAAAACAAAAAACAGTGGAGATCTCAGCCACAGGCAGTCTGTTCACCCTTCCTCCACTATTTGAGCTAATCATAGGGAACAACTTCTTTGCCCACTGAGGAGGAGGTGTGATGATGCTGAAAGTATACAAGCTAGCTCCTCCCTTCATTGTTTTGCCTGAAATAAAAATAAATGTACTTTCTTACTAGACACCTAGATTCTCTCTGCCCATCAGCTCTCTAAACCCGCTGGAGGCTGCTGACTTAATGTCTGCAATAGCTGCAGTTAATTAGTATCCCAGGGTAACTGACTTCCCTTAGCAACAGAGGTAACAATGACATCAGCTCACAAATTACCTTAGCTACAGTTTTCTTCCACTGATAAAAACATATTTAATATTCAAGCACAGATTATTTAAACAGAAAATTAATGTGATGTCCACTCATCAATAAATATTTATTAAATTTCTACTGTGTGAGCATAACAGACCTGGCTACTAGATTTAGGGAATACAAATCATTATGGTTCATTCTCAAACACAAACTGCAATGGGAAGATATGGAATCAAATTAGTCTCCTACAAGATAATGTTAAATACCTGGTTTGATTTGAAACCCCTGAAGGTGTTGGTGCCTTAATGAAGGTCTTTGTGAATGTGTGAGTTGGGCGTGGAATTAGAAAGCCCAACTATGGAGTATGACTGATTATACCTTAAACTCTAATGTTGCCACTCTGGCATATTTTTAAATTTTTTTTATAAAATGTTTTATTTATTTTTGATAACATCATACATGTGTATTTTCTCAATTTTATGTATATGTATTTTCATTATATCCATCCTTACCTTCCCTTGTCCCCTCTGACCTTCTTTTTCTTTCAATTTGCCCCCCCCCTTCTATCTCCCTCTTCCTCTTCTGCTTCTGCTGCTGATGGTGGGGATGATGGTGGTAGTGATGGTGTCCTTCTGAGTTCAATTAAGATTCTCTGCATATTCATGGATAGAAGGTTATTTGGACACATCACCAGTTGTGACAACCCTAAAGAATATAATTTCCCAACAATCACTAATTGTTAATAGCTCCTCAGGAAATGGTGGGGCACAAGAACCCCAAGAATACATGACAGAATGTTGGTGAGCCCAATATCATTCAGGTGTTCTGCAGGTAACAAAAATTGCTGACACTGAGATTTTTTAATTAGTCAGCCATGTCACATTCCGAAGTCAGCTTTCCACAACACTCCTCTTTTCTGACTTATATTCTTTCTTCTGCTGTTGTGATGTTCCCTAAGCCTTAGAACGAATGACACAAATATCCTGCTTAAGGCTGCACAGTCAACTGTTACTTATTCTCAACACTTTAAGAAATCAGAGTCCGATACCTTTTTCTCAGAGGCGGGACCTGGGGCATCAACCCTGATGCTCTTTGGGTGGATGACACCTAAATGAACATCTGTACAAAGTCCCAATTTATTTCTAATATCAGAGATCAGACCTCTACTCTTGCCTGATGCGTCTAAAACAAAAAGGGGGAACTGTAGAGAGCTGCGGAATGCTATGCCTTAAAGATGGAGCTGGTTTCCGCCTTCCACCTTCCCGATGGTGAGTGCTCTCTGTCACGAACAACTCCACATTTGGCTAAGGCCGAGGATCTGGCTTGCTTCCATGTATGTGGACCTATCTGCATTGCCCCCGTGGCACGCCTGGGTTGGCTACCCAGAGGCTATTTAAGCTGTGGGCTGGCTTTCCCCGGGGTCCGAGGATTGTTCAATGTTCCTGAATAAACTGCATTGAAAAAAAAAAAAAAAAAAAAAAAGAAAGAAATCAGAGTCCATGCATTAATATATATCTGTTGGAAAGCGAGGCTTCTTTGATCAAGGCTGAGAACACTGCTCTTCTACTGGTCATATAGTACTTAGTAGGCAGTTTGATGACCACAACATGACAATTTGACAAAATAACATTACTAGATAACCCCACTATCCACTTATTATTCAATGCCTATGATTTCCCACAGCAATGGACTTTTACCAAGCACACAATATCAGGCATGAATTTCCCGCTCTGGAACTGGCCTGATAGCCCTCCTGTATACAAAAAACAAACGGACTGAGAAAGAAATTATGGCAACAACACCCTTCACAATAGCCACAAAGGATATAAAGTACCTTGGTGTAACCCTAACCAAGCAAGTCAAAGACTTGTATGAAAAAAACCCTTCCAGTTACTGAAGAAAGAAATAGAAGAAGATATGAGAAGATGAAAAGATCTCCCATGCTCATGGCTTGGCAGGATTAAAATAGGAAAAATAAGGAAATCCTGAAATTTGGCTATCTTATCAAAAGCAATGCACAGATTCAATGTGATTCCTATTAAATTACCAACACAATTCTTCACAGACTTTGAAAGAAAAATTCTCAACTTCATATGAAATAACAAGTAACCCTGCATCGCTAAAATAATCCTCTACTATAAAAGATCTTCTGGTGGTATTTCCATCCCTGATCTCAAGCTGTAGTATAGAGTAAAAGTAATAAAAACTGCATGGTACTGGCATAGAAACCAAGTGATGGATTAATGGAATCAAATAGAAGACTCAGAAATAAACCTTCACATTTAAGGACAACTGATTTTTGACAAGGAAGCCAAAACCATACAATGGAAAAAAGATAACATCTTCAACAAATGGTGCTGGGTCTAACTGGATATCTACATATAAATAAATGCAAATAGATCCATACTTACCACCTTGAACAAAACTAAAGTCTGAGTGCATCAAGAACCTCTATAAAAAAAAAAAAAACAGACACACTAAACTTGTTAGAAGAAACAGTCAGGAAGAGCCTTGACCTCATTGGCACAGGAGACAACTTCTTGAACAGATCACCAACATTACAGACTCATAGACAAACTTGAGGCAGAGTGGAGGGAATCTTATGAAAGAATGGGGAGATAGAAAGACCTGGAAGGGTCTGGAACCCCGCAAGGGCAACAGAACCCAGAAATCTGGGCCTACTGGTCTTTTCTGAGACTGATACTCCAACCAAGGTCCAGTCATGGAGACCGCCTAGAACCCCTGCACAGTTATAGCTTGTGGCAGCTCAGTGTCCAAATGGGCTCCTTAGTAAGGGGAACAGGGGCTGTCTCTGACATGAATTCAGTGGCTGGTTCTTTGCTCACCTACCCCTATAGGGAGAGCAGCCTTATCAGGCCAGAGAAGAAGACTATTGAAGACAGTCCTTATGAGACTGATAGGTTAGGGTCAAACAGAAGGGGAGGAGGTCCTCCTCTATCAGTGGACTGGGGAATGGGCATGGGATTAGATAAGGGAAGAATGGATGCAGGGAGGGATTGGGAGTGGGCTACATCTGGGATACAAAGTATATAAACTCTAATTAACAAATAAATAAATTACAAAAATACAGCTTCTTTAGGTACATAGATTTTAGTAGGTTTGTCTAATATTATAAGTCTAATATCCACTTATAAGTATATCCTATGTGTGTCTTTGTGTTTCTGGGATACCTCCCTCAGGAGTATCTTTTCTCATTCTCACTATTTGCTTACAAATTTCAGGATTTCCGTATTTTTAATTGCTGAATAGTATTCCATTGTGTAAATGTCCCATAATTTCTGTATCCATTCCTCCGTTGATGAACACCTGGGTTGGTTCCAGCTTCTGGCTATTATGAATAAAGCTGCTAAGGACATAGTTGAGCAAATGTCCTTGCTGTATACTTGAGCATATTTTGGATATATGCCTAGGAGTGTTATAGCTGGATCTTGAGGTAGCACTATTCCTAATTTTATGAGATAGTGCTAGTTTGATTTCCAAACTGTTTTATTTCCAAATGTTTTACACGTATATTTTTGTAGAGTATGTTTTGTGTATATGTGAATGACTCTCAAATGAAAATTCTGGTGCATATTGCCAGTCTGGAGGCAACATTTGTCAATCACTTTGATTAATGAAGTGTCTCCTATAACTACAAAAAGATGGAGTGAAAGAAGATGATGGAGTTAGGGAGGGACAGAGGAAAGGGAAAGAAAATGATGGATGACAGAAAAGAATATAAATTTATGTGAAATATGTTCAAATATTTTTTATATTTAAGATTACAATATAATTATATTTCATTTCTCCCCTCCTATTCCTGCCTTCAAACCCTCCTATATATCTTTCCTTGCTCTCCTTAAAATTCATGACCTTTTTTTCATTGTTATTGCATGCATATTTGTATGGATGTAAATATATATGTTCCTAAATAAAACCTGTTCCTTACATATAGTGTTGTTTGTAGCTATGTTTTCAGTGCTGAACATCTGGCAGCCACAAATCGGCTTGCTTTCCTCTGGGGAAGACCATCTCTTCCATTCCCATCACTTGTTAGTTACTTATAGTTCTCTGTATAGTGTTGAGCCCTCCTTGGATTTTTTCCCATCCACTTTGGCATATCCATTAGTATCAACCTTGTTTAATTCACATTTGGTCAGTCATGTTGTATGACTTCATGGGCATGGTATATGACATTACTAGGAGACACGATTTCACAGCAAATTCCGACACTCTGAGTCTTTCTGCCCCTTCTTCAGCAGTGTTCCCAGAGCCCTTAATTCAGGAGTTATTTTGTAGACATATGGACTCCACAACTCTGTCTTTTGATTGGTTTTGGTTGTGTGTAATGGTCTCCATTTGCTGCAAATAGAAATTTTCTTGATGCCGTGAAGACTAACTTTAAGAAAAAAATTATAGCTTGTTATTAGGCATTAGGGCATTTAATAAAGTGATGGTTGCAGATTCTCCTCCAATAGCCCATGACTTCACTAGTACTAAGTAGTTATCAAAGTTTCCAGTACCATACATAATTTCCCTCAGCTCAAAAATTTTAAAGAGGACAAAATAAATAGTGGGAAATTGGGGAAATGTTGGAAGAAATTTGCACATACTAAAAGGAACTATAAATCTCTAGTAACTAAAACACTAGTTCTGGTACATGAATTGATAAATTAGATCCCTAGAATCAAGGTTACTCAATGTCCTACTCAAAAATATGTTTTAGAAATATCAAAGAATGAAACGGAGAAGAATTGGGGCTGGAGATGTGCCTCAATGGTTAAAAACACTTGATGTTCTTGTAGAAAACCCTAGTTTGATTCCCAACAGACACATGGTGTCTCAGAACCATCCATAACTCTAGTTCTAGAGGGTCGAGCACCATCTTCTGACTCCTCAGGCTCTAGGAACATGTGGAGTGCACATACACTAAGTTGATGCACATAAAATTAAAAAAATCTATTAAAAATCCACATAATACTGAAGCAGAACTGGTCTTCCTAAAGAGCCATAGTTCAGAAAACAAAAAGAAAATCTGATAAATTTAGCTGTACATAGTTTTTCACAAAATACCCTAAACACAGAAGATAACTTAGGAAAACACCTTTATTGCCTCTGATGTGTAACCATCTAACGAAATCAAGAATTTATTTCAAATAACAGTGTAATCAGTTAGTTAGTAAAGGAGATTCTCTTACAAATAAACAGCAAATGAATACATGTACATAGAAAAAAATCAGAAAAGCCATGTGTGTGTATTTCACCTGCACATAGTTAACAAACATACAAAAATTCTTTCTAATCTCACAAATGATGAATGTAGTATAAGTTAAAACAATCTTTAAATACTATTTTTCTCCATCTTATCCAAACAGAGAAACAGAGAATATGAACTAGTAGAAATGGGCATTTCACATCTTGGAGGTGGGATTATAAAAGGCTTCTACCCTTTTGGAGAACACAATTTTGTAATATCTAACAATATGATAAAATGCATTTAAAATTTGCCTTGACTTAGTAATTTTCATAGTGGTGTGCAAGGGTTCAAGGGTTTTCCTTACAGTGCTGTTTTCATGAATGAAATATGGAATGAGGCTTAATAAGCATTACAAGGGGATAGGTTTAAATTAATGAGCCTATATTCCTATATAGAAATAATAGTCAATTAAGGTAATAAAAGTGAACTATATGTGCTACAACGAAACTATTTACAGGCTTAATTCATAGAGATTCGAAACAGCAATGCTCACAATGGTGTGTAAAGTGCAGTATGCTTTTTTTTATGGCAAAGACTGTTTACACACTTGCTTCCATGTAAAGAGGAAGTTTGGCTCACATTGTACTTATTTGTACCCTAGTAGTTTTTTTATGAAGTCTATGTATTAATTTTTCAATAAACAAACCTAATCTAAAAAACATGCTCCTTTTGAGTTTACGTTTGCTTATCTCATCTCTCATTTCTTCTCTAGTTCTTGTCTCAAGGTCTCTTTTCCAGTAATCATAGTTTTCGCAGTAGAACCTGCAGGGAGTTGATGATAACTTGTAACTTGCCCTCTTTCATAACATAGCCCAGAAACCATCATTTCAATTTCCTTGTACCCAAAAGGCCTTCACTTGATGTTACCATCCAAGTATGTAACGTCTCTTAAATAAAAAAACCTCAGGGGGGAAGACTGAGTCTCTTCAGCCCTGAAGTTTAGGGCTCCATGCAGTGCTTTCACAGTAGCCAACTATCTGCCACACCCACGGTATGGGGTTCTTTTTCTAACTCTCCAGCAGATGCCGCTCTCCTCAGTACTTTTCCCTGTGCTGTTAGTGCTTGGAGCAATGCTCATTCTCACTCAGATGCTGCTCAAGTCAATCTTATGTCAAGCCTCACTTTCTTCTACTGTGAGTTTCATGGTTACTTCATCCCTGTGCAGAATCATTCTCTGATGTTGCACTTTGCTTTCCTAAAAAGCTATTAGGCATCCCAAATTATATGTTAAGAAAGCATGTTAAATGCATTTACGTTTTAGTTTTAATTTTAATTGATAGGTGATATTTTATCATATGCACCATGTTTCTGTTCTCCCTCTTTCTACATGTGTGTATATGTATGTATATATATATGTCTACATACATACATTACTTATTGCCTCAATGTAGCTAAGTTTTTTTCTTTTTATGAAATGTCATAATAATGACATTTTACATTTCTCATGAATATAACACATTATCACTTAAGTAGAGTCATCTTGCTGTATGGTAAAATCCTAAATGTATTCTTTATAACTATATAATTTTATAACTAATAACTTTAATAGCATATATCCATGTCCCCATGTATCTAATCATTTCACCCTTTGGTAAATATCGTAATATTCTCTATCATGAGATCAAGTTTTCTGATTCTATATGTAAGTGAGATCATGAGGTATTTGTCTGACTATGACTACCCTATTTCACTTAACATAATGTCACACACACTCATGTCATCACAGATAGATGTGTCATTTTTCAACAATTGAATAGCATTCCATGTGTATAAATACCATTTATCTTTTGTTTGCCATTTGGTTCACATTAGGTTGAATTGATAATTTGACTCTAACTAAACGTTAATAGTGCTATGATAAAATATGATAGATCTTCTCTTGACATAGTTGGTTTATTGATTTACACTATACTACACGACACACACACAAAGAGAGAAACAGACAGACAGACAGAGATACAGAGAAAAAGAGACTGACAGAGAGGTGGAGAGACAGACGAACAGAGAAAGAAAAAGTAGTGAGTGGGGTTGTTTGATCATATGGTAATCATACATTTAATTTTTAAAGGCGCTTCCAAACTTTTCTTTATAATGATCCTACTAAAGTTTCACCATTAGTGAACAAAAGCTTTGTTATCTACACTTTAGCAGTACTTAGTCTTTTGTGCTTTTGAGAATAGTACCTCTACTAGGTTTGATACAATATTTCATTGTATTTATCATTGTAGTTTAGATTTTCATTTGCTTGATAATTAGTGAAGTCAAACATTTTTCATACATATGTTGCCTATTTGTATCTCTTCTTTGGAGAAGTTTCTATTCATACCTTTTACAAATTTTATAGAATTTTATTTACTGAGTTGTTTCTATTTTAATATTAAACCAATGCCATGTTAGACTTTTGCTAATGTTTTTCTAATTCTTTAGATCCTTTCTATATTTTTGATGCAATTCGTATAAAAGTAATGAAGACAATTTGTATAGAAATGGGAAACACCACCAAAATTTACTTAGAATCACAAAGGATCCCTAAACAGCAAAAACAATCTTTTTTTAAGGTTATTTATATCTTCCTTTTTAATTTTTTTATTAATTACACTTTATTCACTTTGTATCCCCCCTGTAGCTCCCTCCCTCCTTCTCTCCTAAACCCTCCCTTCCTCCCCCTTCTCCAAGCATGCCCTTCCATAAGTCCACTGATAGGGGAGGTCTTCTTTTCCTTCTTTCTGATCCTAGTCTATTAAGACTCATCAAGAGTGGCTGCATTGTCTTCCTCTGTGGCCTGGTAAGGCTGCTCTTCCCTCAGGGGGAGGTGATCAAATAGTAGGCCAATCATTTTTTGTCTCTGTTTCTGTCTCTTTTTCTGTGTCTGTTCGTCTGTCTCTCCACCTCTCTGTCAGTCTCTTTTTCTCTGTATCTCTGTCTGTCTGTCTGTCAGTTTCTCTGTGTGTGTGTATGTGTGTTGTGTAGTATGGTGTAAATCAATAAACCAACTATGTCAAGAGAAGATCTACCATATTTTATCATAGCACTATTAACATTTAGTTAGAGTCAAATTATGAATTCAATTCATGCCAATCAGTTTATGTCAGAGACAGTCCCTGTTCCCATTACTATGGAACCAAGCTGAGGAATGGATACAGAAATTGTGGTACATCTACACAATGGAATACTACTCAGCAATAAAAAAACAAGGAAATCATGTAATTTGCAGGTAAATGGTGGAAACTGGAAAAAAACATACTGAGTGAGCTTTCCCAGAAGCATAAAGACACACATGGTATATACTCACTTATATAGACATAAAATATAGGATAAACATACTAAAATCTGTACATCTAAAGAAACTAATCAAGAGGGAGGACTCTGGCTAAAATGCTTAATCTCCATCCAGAAAGGCAAAGAGGATGGACATCAGAAGAAGAAGAAGAAAACAGAGAACAAGTTAGGAACCTGCCACAGAGGGCCTCTGAAAGGCTCTGCCTTGCAGATTATCAAAGCAGATGCTAAGAATTATGGCCAACCTTTGGGCAGAATGCGGGGAATCTTATGAAAGAGGTGGGAGATAGTAAGATCTGGAGAGGACAGGAACTCCACAAAGAGAGCAACAGAAGCAAAAAAAAAAAAAAAAAAAAAAAAAAAAAAAAAAAAAAAAAAAAAAAAAAACACTGAGCACAGGGGTCTTCCCTGAGACTGATACTACAACCAAGTTGCATGCATGGAGATAACCTAGAACCCCTGCACAGATGTAGCCCATGGGAGTTCAATCTTTTTATTTTTTTAACAAAGACTCTTTTTAGAGCCACCCACAGTATCTTCCAGAGACCTAAACACTATTTTAAAAAATAGGATAAATATACTGAAATCTATACACCTAAAGAAGATAAACAAGAAAGAGGACCTGGGGTAAGATGATCAGTCCTCACTTAGAAAGACAAATGGGATGGACATTGGATGTAGGAGAAAACAAGTAACAGGACAGGAACCTACCACAGAGGGCGTCTGAAAGACTCTACCTAGCAGTGTATCAAAGCAGATATTAAGACTCATAATCAAACTTTGGGCAGAGTACAGGGAATCATACAAAAGAAGGGGAAGTTAGTGTGACCTGGAGAGGACAGGAGCTCCACAAGGAGCAAATATATCAGGGCACGGGGGTCTTTTCTGAGACTGATTGTCCAACCCAGGACCATGTATAGATACAACCTAGAACCCTGGCTAGGATGTAGCCAATGGTATCTCAGTATCCAAGTGGATTCTCTAGTAAGGGGAACAGGGACTATTTCTGACATGAACTCAATGGTTGGCTCTTCGAACCTGCCCCCACCCCTGAGGGAGGAGCAGCCTTGCTAGGCCACAGAAGAGGACCTGGCAGCCAGTCCTGAAGAGACCTGATAAGCTAGGGTCAGATGGAAGTAGAAGAGATCTTCCCCTATCAGTGGACTTGGAAAGGGACAGGGAGGAGATCAGGGAGGGATGGTGGGATTGGGAGGGAATGTGGGAGGGCGATACAGCTGGGATACAAAGTAAATAACCTGTGATTAATAAAAAATAAAAATTATTATAAAACATGACCAAAAATTCATAAAAGAAAAAACCTCAAGGCAGTGTAAGCTCAAGGAGCTGAAGGTTGAGACAAGACATTTGGCATTAAGCAGAAACACTGTCAGTCTAAGGCAAATTGGGCAACATTTGTGGTAAAAGTAAAAGACATTATTTCAGCAATTATAAAAAAAAAATATGTTTATCAGGACTGTCCACATTGTCTTCCTCTGTGGCCTGGTAAGGCTGACCTACCTCACACCCTATCAGGGTGAGGTAATCAAACAGCCATCCACTGAATTCATGTCAGACACAGCCCCTGTTCCCCTTAGTAGGGCTCTCACTTGGAGGCAGCCTTGCAAGGCCACAGAAGGAGAAAATGCAGCCAGTCCTGATGAGACCTGATAGGCTAGGATCATATGGAGGAGGACCTCCCCTATCAGTGGACTGGAGGAAGGGCATAGGAGGAGAAGAGGGAGGGAAGGTAGGAAGGGAAGGACTGGGAGGGGATGAGAAAGGGGGCTAAGTAAATTTTATAATTGAATAAATTGTAATTAAAAATTAAAAACAGATTTATTTATTATGTATACAATGTTCTGTGTGCATATATGACTGCAGGTCAGAAGAGAACATCATGTTTCATTATAGATGGTTGTAAGCCATCATGTGGCTGCTGGTAATTGAACTCAGGACCTTTGGAAGATCAGTCAATTCTCTTAACCTCTGGGCCATCTCTCCAGCCCAGCCAAAAAAAGCAACCTAAAGCAAAGAGAACAAAGCTGGAGCTATCACACTGTTTTACTTCAGAATATATTTCAAAGTTAACATAACAGAAGCAACGTGGTACTAACATAAGAGGAGCCATGCAGCAGAACAGTGGAATAGAACAGAGAATCCAGAAACAAATCCATAAATTTTCAACTATCTCTTTGCTTCTTTTGGCACAGATCCCAAGAACAACTAAGAAAATACCTTCTATAAAATTGTGTTATGAAAATTAGAAATACACATGAAGACCTTTATCTCTCACTATACCAAGAAATTAATTCAAATAGTGTTAAATATGGAACTGAGAGACAAAAACACTTGTTTTAGAGGAAACATAAGAAATACTTCAAAACATTGATCTAAACATACTAAAATCTGTACACGTAAAGAATATAACAAGAAAGAGGATCCAGGGTAAGATTATCAATCCTTACTTAGAAAGACAAATGGGATGGACATTAGAAATAGGAGAAAACAAGTAAAGGGACAGGAGCCTACCACAGAGGGCCTCTGAAAGAATCTACCTAGTAGTGTATCAAAGCAGATGCTGAAACTCATAAACAAATCTTGGGCAGAGTGCAGAGAATCATATGAAAGAAGGGGGAGTTAGTAAGACCTGGAGAGGACAGGAGCTCCACAAGGATCAAATATATCAGGACACAGGGGTCTTTTCTGAGACTGATTCTACAAACAAGGACCATGCATGGAGATAACCTAGAACTCCCGCTCAGACGTAGCCCATGGCAGCTCAGTCTCCAAGTGGGTTTCTCTAGTTAGGGGAACAGGGATCATCTCTGACATGAACTCAGTGGCTGGCTCTTTGACATCCCGAGGGAGCAGCAGCCTTGCTAGGCCACAGAGGAAGACAATGCAGCCAGCTCTGATGAGACCTGATAAACTAGGGTCAGGTAGAAGGGGAAGAGGACCTTCCCTATCAGTGGACTTAGAGAGGGATAGGGAGGAGATGAGGGAAAGTGAGTGGGGATTAGGAGGGAATGAGAGACAGGGCTACAGCTGGGATACAAAGTGAATAAACTGTATTTAATATAAAAAATAAAAATTTGGAAAAAAAAAAACACATTGGTCTAGGTAAAGATGTTTTTCATAAAATTCACTTCCTAAAATAACATGATATAGGAAGAATTGGCTGCTGTTGCTGAAATTACATTGATGTTTTATTCAAATACATAGTTATTCATTTTCACTAACTCTTATGAATTACTTTCTGGATATCAATTTCATTTTAACTATAGATAATAATAATACCAACCATATAAG
Source organism: Meriones unguiculatus (assembly GCF_030254825.1). Lineage (NCBI taxonomy): Eukaryota > Metazoa > Chordata > Mammalia > Rodentia > Muridae > Meriones > Meriones unguiculatus. The sequence goes on from NC_083369.1 coordinate 123,517,680, forward strand.
GCTATCTCATGCTTTTAAATGAAAAGTTACTTATACCATACACGAGATATAGTTATTTACTATTAGCCTAGAATCACCTCGTTATCACCTCATGGCCATAATATCACCCAGAAAGGGAACGGCAATTATGAGAATAATAGATCCCAGGATAAAATTCAGTGCAGAAAGAGATTTTGGTCTTTTCCTTGCCATTTGGTTTTCTTACCTTAGTTTTCATTCTCCCTTATTTGAAGACCTATTTATGTTCTGATGACCACTTATAAACTTTGTGACAATGGGCTAGTCATTGAAGTATATAGAACCTTCTTTTTCTCCATCCTGAATCAGGGTTGGTGTATCCTTAAAAGAATTATTAGGAGGTTTCTATGGAATCATGCCTTTGACTGTGTAGAGTGTGAAGTTGCACAGTGCAATAACAAGTTGACGTGCTCTTATTACATGGTCATGTAGAGTGAGATTTTAAAGATAACAAAAGCCTCTGGAGCTCCAATGATTTATTTCACAGCTCAGATTGATTTGTCATTTTCACTTGGTTCACAAGTCATACTTCCAGCTGTCATCCATCAGCACTTTGGCCACAGCCTGTTCTTGGCTGCCTGGCTGGCTGGAATTAGTTACCCCTTTTAAGGCAGCCTAGTTTTCTTCAGACAAAATCCCTCTTCCCAAAGACAGAAAGTTTTCCACTGAAATTTTCTTCTGATAAACTTTTTCTGTCAAATCTGCCTCATTCATTCTTGTCTATTTTTCTGCCTTGTAGATGCTGAAATATGCATAAAATTCATTCATTTGTACACTCTGTAAATACATTGGACACAGATTCTGTATCACTTCTGATGGCTAAGTCTGAATGATATACAGCAGCACATACTGCAACTCCAGCTCTTAAACATGTAAGTAGAGGAGAAGCATGAAAACCAGTGAATTTATTTTAAGTGATAAGTGCAGTAATATGAGTGTTTACAAGCTATACTGACAAAAGATTCAGATTCAGAAATAGTTTATAGGAGCTGTTGTTTTAGTTTTAAATGATGATCCATGTGTCAGACAAGAAAGGCAAGGATTTTTCTTGCAGAGAAGGGAAGTTATCAAAAATATGTGTCATGAGGCAAAATAGTATTTAGAGATTATATTACAATATTATAAAGAATTATAGGATGATTATTCAAAATAAAGTTCAAGCTAGATCCCCAAATTCATAGTATCCATACTAAGGGACTCAAGCCAAAAAGACTGAAAACATGAGTATTTTACAAGGTGACAGACATAATCAGTTCACAAAAATGGTTATCAGACTGCAGCAGGCATTGGAAATAACTCGGGAGTTAGAAAAATATTATATTCAAGGCACGAGACTCTTATAAAAGTGACTTGCATCAAAAATGTTTTAGCATTTTAAAAGCTGTTCTCCGGTATTTTTAATGTGCATCCACAGTTAAGATAATGACCATAGAATACTTAAGAAATAATTTGAATAATAGTATGGATGGTCCCCTGAGATTCTAGGAAGGGAAAGGCCAGAGGTTGAGAGCTCAGGTGAAATAAGATACAAAATGTGTTTAAAAGGATATACTGTCCCATCTACCAAGAACATTATTAGCTATTTTAAAACGGAAACTGAGTTTGATAATTTTTCAGTATTGTGCATCTAGGCAAAGCAGATACTAAGTAGTTTTTGTTAGGTTGGCAATGAGTAAACATTAGTTGTTTAACTTTAATTTCCTTGTGTTTTTAATATCCTTGCTCCACTCAGGTAGTTATTGCTAAGTATATGCTCACATATCATCTTCTAGACTCACACTGCTGAGTCCAAGAAATGCAGTATACTTTTAATGATAAATATCTCCAGCAAGTAGAATTTGAAGCAAAACAAAGCACAACATACATGCCTATGTATGTCTGTGTCTCAAATCTCATATGTAACATATTAATAGAGAGTGGCCTTAGGTATATTGTTTTATGGGAATTTATTATATTTTTGTATAGGTGTAAAATTTTCATCGTTAAATATTTCTGGTACAGTGAATTATCTTCATTGAAAAGCCTTCCACCTTCCCGATGGTGAGTGCTCTCTGTCACGAACAACTCCACATTTGGCTAAGGCCGAGGATCTGGCTTGCTTCTATGTATGTGGACCTATCTGCATTGCCCCCGTGGCACGCCTGGGTTGGCTACCCAGAGGCTATTTAAGCTGTGGGCTGGCTTTCCCCGGGGTCCGAGGATTGTTCAATGTTCATGAATAAACTGCATTGAAAAAAAAAAAAAAAAAAAAGAAATGGCTAAAATTATAAATTTCAAGTTATATATTTTTTTACATGACAATTAGGTGAAAATGTACAGATTATGTGGGTGAAAACACAGGCTAATGACACTAATGAAATATATGACTTAAGCTGGTCATTAGAGGAAGACAGACACCAAGGTGTACAGCAGAATTGTAACTTCAAAGAATATCAACATGTTGGACTGTTAGATGCTAACTAACACTTCCATAAATCTGATTTGGGAAGAAGCACCAACTGCACACACAGAGGATGGCTTGTTATGACAGCAGTTGAGTTGAAAATGCCCTGAAATTTTTCAGTTGCCTGTGGCTTGATGCGAGACTAGAGCACAATACAGTTGTTAAATAATGCCACACAACTTGAGATACCAGAGTAGAATATCAATGTCCCAAAGAGTCAATGTCTGACTCTAAAAAATATTTGTGCATATGAAGCCATACCTAAAGTAGTGTTCTCTTGAAAAGAAAGCTCACAAGAGAAATGTAAAAATAGAGAAAACTTAAAAAGCCATTTTGTCTGAGAAATGGACTGGAGAGTTTGTAACTAATCTTTGGTCTGCATGAGAAGGCTGGCCTAAAAGGAAAGGATCAGGAAGGTAGATAAATAATCTCTGCCAGGTATGCAGAAACTATGAGGTTAAGAAGTGAAGACTGAACAAATTATAGTATTCCCATGATCTAGACCCACAGGGTTAACAGTTCAGAGTTCCCCAAAACCTGGGCAGCAGTTGGGAAGGGGAATCCACTACAGCTGTTATCCAGAGTTTGGCCCTAAACCTCATGCCTGATGTCTGTGCAACTGTCTGCCAAAACCAGGAGAGGGTCTCAATAGCTAATGAATATAAAGAGGATGTGTGTTATTCCTTCAAAACTCACAGTACAAGGTTATAATTTTTATTCTTCTAAATTCACAGATGAAGAAACCAAAGCTCCAATCTGACTAAATGTCAAATCACTAAAGAATGGGAGAAATTAATTTCACCTATTCTATGTAGTGTTTACCAAGATCAACATTGGTCCAGAACTTCAGCTAAAGGACTAAACTTTGTGCAGAGTGCCAGAATCCTTATGGAAGAAGAGGGAGACAGAAAGTCCTGGAGGGGACAGAAACTCCACAAGGAGAACAATAGAACCAAAAAAACTGGGCCTGTGGGTCTTCAGAGACAGATACTCCAACCAAGGACCATGCATGGAGAGGACCTAGAACCCCAGTTCAAAGAAGCCAAGTGGCTACTCAATTCCCAAGTGGGTTCTCTAGTAAGGGGTACAGGGCCTGTCTTTGACATGAACTCAGTGGCTGTCTTTTTGATCACCTCTCCCTGGGGAGTGCAGACTTGCTGGATGATGCAGCCATCCTAGATGAGAGCTGATAAGCTAGGGTCAGATAGAAGGATAGAAGGTAAGAGGTCCTCCCCTATGAGGGGACTAGGGAAAGGGCATAGGGGGAGAAGAGGGAGGGTGGGTGTGGCTGGGAGGAAATGAGGGAGGGGGCTACAACGAGGATACAAAGTGAATAAATTGTAACAAATAAATATATAAATAAAATTGTTTATCAAAAAAACCTATCAATATGTAGTCTTGGCCCTTTGATGTTTATCAATATCTTTAAACAATAAAATGAAGGTTAAAGTACATATTTTTCGGATCATGCTCTATATTTACATGCAGGAGAACTGTTGCTTAAGTAGACACATGAAAAGAAGGATAGGAAAGTATCTGGAAAACTGATTTGGGCTCAGATTTTGATGTACTGAAAATGATATGCCAAATTTGGTGGGCTTTGTACTTTGTAGAGGAAGGAATTACAAACATGGCTAAGGCAGAAGAGCTTATAAGTCAAATCCATTTCAAGAGATAACTCTAAGAACAGTTGGAAATGAACTAAATAAAATTGAAAAGAAAGACGAAACTTGGCAACTGTACAAATGACAAAAGATGAATTCCAGAAAAACTAAAACAGAAACAGTAGAGATGTGAGAAAATTGGAATAAGGACATATGAGATCATTTGAGAAGGTTGAATTGTGACAGTATCTACATAGAGGATAAACACGAGGAGGAAGTAATTGATAGAACTAAACATCAGACAGGTAATGGATAAAGAGATTGAAGAAAAAGATCAAGCTGAGGTTAGGTGGTATTTGCCTTAGGGTAATCTTCACATGACAGTCTGGTAAAATGTAGTACTTGAACTAGAGAAAACATTTGGGATAAAATTAGGGATTGGGGGATTATCAGATATTTCAAGTTGATTGAAAGCAAAAGAAAGGACAGAATCTGTTTTAGAAAGAAAAAGGAAGAGAAGAGAAGGAAAATAGGAGTAAAGTAGAGTGGACATGGGATGAGAGAAGAGGAAGAAAGAAATCGTAAAGGGAGAGGAATCATAGACAATGTCCAAACATTGTTGAGACTCAAAACGTGGGCATAGCAAATAGAATTCTAAATTAAAAAAAAAAAACAACAACGTAGAATCAACTGAATGAAAACAACATTCCAACAATTAAAGGTAGAAGAAAAGAAGCCAAAGGATTCAGAAATGGTGCTAGAAGTAGAACCTCTAAGAAGAAATGGAATTGTGTGCACCAACTGAGAAGAAAGGTTTTAGGTTATACTGAAATAAGAAAGGACAATGAGAGACTTTCTTGAGGATGTTGGAATCTAGTTGGAGGTATCAATTTTATCATGTTTGCAACACGATGGTGAACAGACTCTCCATACTTTGAGGGAAAGTATGGATGGTGAGGCAGCAGCAGAGAAGCTTCCTGGGAAGATGGGCATTTTGACAAACAACTTAAAGAAGATAAGCTTTTCATGCTGAGAGGAAGGCGAAGAAAACAAACATAAAGGAATTAGTTAGTGTTAATCTTTGAATTTGTCACCGAGTGTTCATGTTCCAAAAGCTTGGTTCCCGGTGTGGAAATATTTTAAAAGTGGAAGGATTGAGCCAGCAAAATTCTTCAGGAGGGTAAAGGCACTTGCCACCAAGCCCAGTGGTCCGAATTTAATCCTTGAAACCCACAGGGTAGAAGAAAAACTCTCACAAGTTGTCCCCTGACTTTCACATGCACTATGCCATATCTCCACAGTGTATATGTGTATATATGTGTGTGTGTGTATGTATGTATGTACACAAACACACACACACAATGTAATTTAAAAATTAAGGGTAGTGGTAATTATCCTATGTTGGGTGTAGAAGGAGATCAGGAGAATGCTCTAACCCCATTCTGGCTTCCTATATAGCCAGACAATCTCTACCTCCCACCCATATTCTGTCATTGTCATACCATGTATCATTATATAATTCATCCAAGGGACCTTAACCAGAGCTGTGCAAGGCTGTTTGGACTTTCAGCCTGTGAGCTGAATAAACATCTTTCCATATTTGTCCATAGCCTTAGCTATTTTATTGTAGTAACAGAAAGAGGACTAACATAGCTAACCTGAGGACCTTGAGCCTGAAACTGATTTAGTAGAGTGACACTGAACAAGTTACTAGTATGGTTAAGAAAAACTAACGTATGTTGGTCAGATGCACTGCTACATGATCTTGGCCCAGCGAAGAAATTGTGTTATCTGTTAACATCAAATTCTGCTCCACAGCACTTACCCTAAGGGAAAATAATGGAGTTAAAATGGTGGATTTTCTCATTCCTCATGATTTAATCCTCATCCTTCACACAGAGGCAATGCAGTTCTTATTGGTAGAAATTCTCAAAGGAGATTTAGAAATGTAATTCATATCAAGGCTAAAATAATTTGCAAAAGGCTGTGATAGGGAAGGCTTCAGTATCCAACTATCAAATTGGTATTCAATCCTCTAAGAGTGAGGAGCCAATCAGAATGTGTTGAGAAAGAAATGATAGTAAGAACTAAATGGTGGCACTAGGAATCTCCGATAGAGTATTCATTTTTTTTTTGTTTTTTTTTTTTTACTATTTTTTTTACTTTATTCACTTTGTATCCCACCATAAGCCCCTCCCTCCTCCCCTCCTGATCCCACCCTCCTTACCCCTTCTTCATGCATGCCCCTCCCCAAGTCCACTGATAGGGGAGGTCCTCCTCTCCTTCCTTCTGACCTTAGTCTATCGGATCACATCAGGAGTGGCTGCATTTTCATCTTCTGTGACCTGGTAAGGCTGCTCCCCCCTCAGGGGTAGGTGATCAAAGAGCAGGCCAATCAACTCGTGTCAGAGGCAGTCCCTCTTCCCATTACTATGTAACCCACTTAGACACTAAATTGCCATGGATTACATCTGCACGGGGGTTCTAGGTTATCTCCATGCATGGTACTTGGTTGGAGTATGGGTCTCTGGGAAGACCCCTGTGTTCAAATCTTCTAGTACTGTTGCTCTCCTTGTAGGGTTCCTGATCTCCAGATCTTACTGTTACCCACTTCTTACATAAGATTCCATGCACTCTGCCCAACACTTGGTGATAAAGTCTCAGCCTCTTTGATAGTCTGCAGGGCAGAGCCTTTCAGAGGCCCTCTGTGACAGGTTCCTAGGTTGTTTCCTGCATTCTTCTTCTTCTGATGTCCATCCTCTTTGCCTTTTGGGTTGGAGATTGAGCGTTTTAGTCAGGGTACTCTCTCTTAATTAGTTTCTTTAGATGTGCAGATTTTAGTAGGTTTATCCTATGTTATATGTTTATATGAGTGAGAATATACCGTGTGTGTCTTTCTGCTTCCGGCCATAAGTCTCAGTGTCTGCTTTGATATCTGAAGTTATTTTTTTAAAGTCTAAAGACCTTACTGAGGTTAAACAGAGACATCAGAATTAAGATTGAACATTATAAGGTAAAATTCTCATCAACCAAATCCAAAATATTCATTCCAAATATAAGTCAAAGTAGATTCTGGCCCAATCTCTGAACCTATGCTTTGAGAGTTTTTTGGGTTTTTGTTTGTTTGTTTGTTTGTTTGTTTCAAATGCCTTTCCATAACAAAAGAGCAAATATTAGCATTGTGGAAAACTTCCTTCTCTAAAAGATGGTTCTCCACATTATTTGACCATTATATGGTATATTTTTATCATGGTGAAGAACATGATTGATTAAGTCTCAATATATCTGTCTGTCATTAAGACTTTGTAAGTATATTCTTCAACGATAGTGATTCTCTACTCTTTCTGTAGTTCTAAAACAAATATGAGTGTCTTCAGAATCTCATGTACCTCTTCTTTTCCTCAACAGCAATAGGTGGTGGTGGTCATGGTTCCACTGCCTGTGAACATTTATTCTCCCTAGTTACAACTCCAAGAGACACACCTGGCATTTTTCTATTAAGGTCTTCAACTCAGCCATTTTCCATTTCTTTTGTTTCACCTCTCCTTCTTCAGTCTCCACATGTACTTTGGTTACATTTCTACCTGTTTCACATTCATATTCTTTGGAACACGGCTTCTAGCTTTTAAACTGCTTCATTTTTCTAACACCAATAAAACTTTCCTCATCTGTATGCTTTTCTCAGTCTACAGTTTGTACAAGCCACCAAGCCACCATCTTGAGGTGGTCACCTGCTGAAAAATAGAGACTACTTTCTTGTTCCACACTTGGGTATCCAGGGAAAAAAATTAAAATATGTAAAAAAAACCCCAAAGTTTAAAGACAAGACTATGTTTTCAGAATCCTATTCATTATTCTTTCTTCTTTTTCAAATTAAATCTTTATTAAACAACATTCTTAAAGAAAATCTTTCCACATTTCCATAATGCATAGAAGTTCAAAGAGTATCACCTTCTGAATTAGAGGTTTTGTTGTTTTAATTTAATTAATTTTATTTATTACAATTTATTCACTTTGTATCCCAACTAGAGCCCCCTCTCTCATCCCCTCCCAATCCTACCCTCCCTCCATCTTCTCCTCTCATGCCCCTTCCCCAGTCTATTGATAGGGGAGGTCCTCCTCCCCTTCCACCTGACCCTAGCCTATCACATCTCATCAGAACTGTATGCATTGTCTTCTTCTGTGGCCTTGTAAGGCTGCCCTCCCACAGAGGGGGAGGTGGACAAAGAGCCAGTCACTGAGTTCATGTCAGAGACAGTCTCTGTTCTCCTTACTGGGGAACCCATTTTGAGATTGAGTTGCCATAGGCTACATCTGTACAGGGGTTCTAGGATATCTCCATGCATAGTCCTTGGCTGGAGTATCATTTTCAGAAAAGACCCCTGAGTCCAGATTTTTTTTGGATCTGTTACTCTCCTTGTGAATCTCCGGTCTCCTCTAGGTCTATCTCTCCCTTCTTTCATAAGATTCCTAGATCTCTACCTAAAGTTTGGCTATGAGTCTCAGCTTCTGCTTTGGTACCCTGCTGGGGATAGTCTTTCAGAGGCCCTCTATGGGTAGGCTCCTTTCTTGTTTCTTGTTTTCACCCTCTTCTGAGGTCTATACCATTTGCCTTTTTGAATGAGGATTGAGCTTCTTACTCAGGGTCATCCTTCTTTCTTAGCTTCTTTAGGTATACAGCTTTTAGTATGTTTATCCTATATTGTATGTCTAATATCCACTTATAAGTGAGTATATATGATGTGTGTCTTTCTGTTTCTGGGATACTTCACTCAATGTCCAAGTGGATCAAAGACCTCAACATAAAACAAGGCACACTAAACCTTTTAGAAGAAAAGTGGGAAAGAGCCTTGAATTCCTTTGCACAGGAGACAACTTCCTGAACAGAACACCAACAGCACAGGCTCTAAGATCAGCAAACATCTGGGTTGTTTCCAGGTTCTGGCTAAGACAGATAGAACATGCTAAGAACATGGCTGAACAAATGTCCTTGTTGTGGACTTGGGCATATTTTGGATATATGCCTAGGAGTGATACAACTGGATTGTGAGGAAGCACTATTCCTAATTGTCTGAGAATGCACCAGATTGATTTCCGAAGTCATTGTACAAGTTTTCATTCCCACTAGCAATGGAGGAGGGTTCCCCTTTATCCACATTCTTTCCAGCATATATTTTCATTTGAGTGTTTGATCTTTGCCATTCTGATGGGTGAAAAGTGAAATCTCAGGGTTTTTTGATTTACATCTCCCTGATCACTACGGACATTGAACATATCTTTATGTGTTTCGCTGTAATCTATATTCTTCTACAGAGAATTCTGTTGAACTCTGTACGCCATTTTTTAATTGGATTACTTGTTTTGTTACTTTTCAATTTCTTGAGTTCTTAATATATTCTGGATATTAGACTTCTGTCAGATATAGGTTTGGTGAAGATCCTTTCCCATTCTGTTGGCTGTCGTTTTGCTCTGATGACAGAGTCCTTTGCTTTAAAGAAGATTTTAGTTTCATGATGTCTCATTTATTGATTGTTGATTTTAGAGCCATTGTCTCTTGTGCCAATGAGTTCTAGGCTCTTTCCCAGTTTTTATTCTTACAAATTTAGAGTGTCTGGTTTTATGTTTTGGTCTTTGATCCACTTGGACTTCAGTTTTGTACAGAGTGATAAATACGGATATATATGCATTTTTATGCATGTAGACATCCAGGTATACCAGCACCATTTGTTGAAAATGCTGTCTTTTATCCATTGTATGGTTTTGGCTTCTTTGTCAAAAATCAAGTATCCATAGGTGTGTGGATTTATTTCTGGGTATTCTATTTGGTTCATTGATCCACCATTCTGTTTCTATGCCAATAACATGCGATTTTTATTACTATTGCTCTGTAGTATAACTTGAGATCAGGGATGGAGAGACCCTCAGATGATCTGTTGTTGTAGAGGATGATTTTTGCAATTCTGGATTTTTTATTTTTCCATATGAAGTTGAGAAGTTTTCTTTCAGAATAGGTAAAGAATTGTGTTGTTATTTTAATGGGAATTGCATTGAATCTATAGAATGCTTTTGGCAGGATGGCCATTTTCACTATGTTAATCCTACTGATGAATGACCACTGGAGATCTTTCCATCTTCTGATATATTCTTCAATTTGTTTCTCCAGAGACCTGAAGGTTTTTTTTTTTTTTTTTTTTTTTTTTTTTTTTTTTCAAACAGGTCCTTCACTTGCTTGGTCAGAGTCACACCAAGGTGCTTTATGTTATTAGTGGTTAATGTGAAGGGTGTTGTTTCCCTAATATCTTTCTTGGCCCTTTTGTCTTTGGTATACAGGAGAACTTCTAATTTTTTTTGAGTTAATTTTGTATCCAGCCACTTTGCTGAAGGTGTGTATCAACGGAAGGAGTTCTCTGGTTGAATTTTTAGGGTCACTCAGGTATACTATCATATCATCTGGGAATAATGAAACTTTGACTTCTTCCTTTCCAATTTGTGTCCCCTTGATCTCCTTTAGTTGTCTTATTGCTCTAACTAGGACTTCAAGTACTATGTTGAAGAGATACAGAGAGAATGGGAAGCCTTGCCTTGTCCCTGATTTCGGAGATATTGATTTAATATCTCTCCATTTAGTTTGATGTTGACTATACATTTGCTGTGTACTGTCTTTAGTATGTTTATGTATGTGCCTTGTATCCCTGATCTCTCCAAGACTTTAAACATGAATGGGTGTTGGATTTTGTCCAATGCTTTTTCAACATCTAAGGAGATGATCATGTGGTTTTTCTCCTTCAGTTTGTTTATATGGTGGATTACATTGATGGATTTCTATATATTGAACCACCCCTGCATTTCTGAGACAAAGCCTACTTAGTCATGGTGGATGTTTTCTTTTATGTGTTCTTGGATTCGGTTTCCCAGTATTTTATTGAATATTTTTGTATTAATGTTCATAAGAGAGATAGATCTGAAGTTCTCTTTTTTGGTTGGGTCTTTGTGAAGTTTAGGTTTCACGGTGACTGTGGCTTCATAGAATGAGATTTGTAGTGTTCCTTCTATTTCTGGTTTGTGGAATAATTTGAAGAGAGTTGGAGTTAGCTCTTCTTTGAAGGTCTGGTAGAATTCAGCACCAAAACGATCAAGCACTTTCCTTTTAGTGAAGGAGACTTTTGATGACTGCTTCTATTTCCTTTGGGGACATAGTATTATTCAATCTATGACCTGATCTTGCTTTAATTTTTTTGACACTTACTCAGCATTTATTATACAGATGAAATTCCTTGGAAACACACGTAATTTGTTCTTTCTTTGTTTCTTTCTTTTTTTATTAATTACATTTTACTTACTTTGTATCCTCCCTATACCATGCTCCTCCCTTTCTAATCCCACCCTCCCTCTTCCTCACCTGTGTCCCTCTCCCAGTCCACTGAAAATGGAGTTCCTCCTCCCCTTCCCTCTGATCCTAGTCTATCAGTTCTCATCAAGAGTGGCTGTATTGCCTTCTTCTGTGGCCTGGTAATGCTGCTCCCCCCTCAGGGGGAGGTGATCAAAGAGCAGACAATCAGTTCATCTCAGAGACAGTCCCTGTCCCCATTACTATGGAGGTGACTTGGATACTGAACTGCTATAGGCTACCTCTGTGCAGGGGTTCCAGGCCATCTCCATGAGTGGTCCTTGGCTAGAGTATCAGTTTCAGAAAAGACCCCTGTGCCCACACTCTTAGGATCTGTAGCTGTCCTTGTGGGGCTCCTGTTCTCTCCAGGTCTTACTACCTCCCACTTCTTTCATAAGATTCCCTGTACTCTGCCCATTGTTTGGCTGTGAGTTTCAAGATGTGCCTTGATACCCTGCAGGGTAGAGCCTTTGAGAGGCTCTCTGTAGTAGGCTCCTGTCCTGTTCCTTGTGTTCTCTCTCCTCTGATGTCCATCTTCTTAGCCTTTCTAAACCGGGATTGAGCATCTTATCCAGAGTCCTCCTTCCTGATTAGCTTCCTTAGATATACACATTTTAGCATGTTTATCCTATATTATATGTCTAGTATCCACCTATGAGTGAGTATATACCCTGTATGTTTTTCTGCTTCTGAGATACCTCACTCAGGATGATATTTTCCAGTTCACATTATTTATCTGCAATTTTCATGATCTTCTTGTTTTTTATTGCTGAGTAGTATTCCATTGTGTAGAAGTACCACAATTTCCGTATCCATTCCTCAGTTGAGGGACATTTGGGTTGTTTCCAGCTTCTGCCTATTACAGATAAAGCTTCTACAAACATGGTTGAGAAAATGTCCTTGTTGTATTCTTGAGTGTCTTTTGGATATATGCCTAGCAGCGGTATAGCTGGATCTTGAGGCTAAATGGAATCTATCAATAAAATTGTCCATTTCATTTGGATATTCAAATTTTGTTGCATATAGGCTTTTGAAGTAAGACCTCATGTTTATTTGGATTTCCTCAGTGTCTCTTGTTATGTCCCCTTTTTGTTTATGATTTTGCTGATTTGGATAGTTTCTCTCTGTCTTTTAGTTAGTTTGGCTAAGGGTTTGTCTATCTTGTTGATGTTCTGAAAGAACCAGCTCTTGGTTTCAATGATTCTTTGAATTGATTTGATTCTAATTTATTGGTTTCAGCCCTGAGCTTGAATATTCCTCTCCGTCTACTTCTCTTGGATGTGTCTACTTCTTTTTTTTCCCACCTAGGGCTTTTAGGTGAGCCATTAAAGAGCTTGTATAAGATGTTTCAAGTTACTTCTAGAAGGTCCTTAGTGCTATGAACTTTCCTCTTAGCACTGCTTTCACTGTGTCAAATAAGTTTGGGTATGTTGTGCCTTCATTTTCATTGAATTCTTGGAAGTCTGTAATTTCTCTCTTTATTTCTTCCCTAACACAGTGCCATTGAGTAGCAAGTTGTTCAGTTACCATGTTTGTGTAGGCTTTTTGCTATTTCTGTTGTTGCTGAGATCTAGCTTTAGTCTATGGAGGTCAGATATGATACAAGGAATTATTTCATTCTTCCTGTATCTCTTAATGCTTGCTTTGTGACTAATTGTATAGTCTATTTTGGAGAAGGTACTATGAGGTGCTGAAAAGAAGGTATACTCTTTTGAATTGAGGTGAATAGTTCTGCAGACATCTACTATATCTATTCCATTTTAGGAACTCTGTAATTTCCTTTATTCTGTCCAGATGATCTGTCCCTTGGTGAGAGTGGAGTATTGAAGTCTCTCACTATTAAGGTGTTGGGATTTAATGTGATTTCAGCTTTAATAATGTTTCATTTACAAAGGTAGGTGCTCTTGTATTTGGGACATAAATGTTCAGAAATGTGATGTCCTTCATTGTATTTTTTCTTTTGTTATACAAATTTTATTTTTTATGTAGATCACAGGTTATTTACTTTGTATCCCAGCCATAGCCCCCTTCCTCATTTCTTCCCAAAATTCCACCTTCCCTCTCTCATCTCTTCGCTGCTCCTTTCCAAGTCCACTGATAAGGGAGGTCCTCCTCCCCTTCCATCTGCCCCTAGCTGTTATCAGGTTTCTTTAGGACTGGCTGCAATGTCCTCCTCTGTGGCTTAGCAAGGATGCTCCTCCATTGGGGTGGGGGGAATCAAAGAGACAGCCATTAAGTTCATGTCAGAAATTATTCCTGTTCCCCTTACGAGGGTACCCACTTGGATACTGAGCTACCATGGGCTACATCCAAGCATGGGTTTTAGGTTATATCCATACATGGTCCTTGGTTGGAGATAAAGTCTCATAAAATACTCCTGTGCCCTGATATATTTGGTCATTGTGGAGATCCTGTCCTCTCCAGGTCATACTAACTCCCCCGTCTTTCATATGATTCTCTGTACTCTGCCGAAATTTTGTTTATGAGTCTCATCATCTGCTTTGATATACTGCTAGGTAGAGTCTTTCAGAAGCCCTTTGTGGTAGGCTCCTGCCCTGTTACTTGTTTTCTCCTACTTCCGGAAACAACCCAGATGTCCATCAATGGAATAATCGATACAGAATTTGTGGTACTTTTACACAGTAAAATACTACTCATCAATTAAAAACAAGGAAATCATGAAACTGCAGGTAAAAGATCATCCTGAGTGACGTATCCCAGGAACAGAAAGAAACACATGATATATACTCAGTTATAAGTGGGTACTAGACCTATAAGATAGGATAAACAGACTAAAATCTGTACTCCTTACAAAGATAAACAAGAAAGAGGACCTGTAGTAAGATGATCAATCCTCACTTAGATAGACAAATGGGATGGACATAGTATTTTTTTTTAAATTGTAACTTAGAGAATGTTTATTTTCATATAAACATACACATTTATGGATTATAATGTAATCTTCTGATTACATTAAATCCCAACATTATGTTGTAGAATGGTCAAATCTAGGAGATTTTAAACATTTATCTTTTCTTTCCGGTAATAGCATTCAAATTCTTCTAATCATTAAAAATATATAATATCTAATTATTGATTAGGTCCATGTTGTTATACCACAAATCACCTGAATTTACTAATTCTAAGTATAGCACCACTATACTCATTTAATGAGTTGTCAATGTCTCTTCTTTAACTTCTATCTCTTTGAATCTTAGGTAACCATGATTCAACTTTCAGCTACTATAAGATCATTTTTAAACTTTCAGCTACTATAAGGTCATTTTTAACATAATCCACATATATATTAGATCATGAAGTTTATTCTTTCTTGATCTGTTTTACTTCAGTTAGTATAATGTCTTTCAGATTCTTCTAAGAAATGGTGAAAATGATAACGTTTCCTTTCTATTGAGGCTGAATAGTAGTCCATTATATCAGTATATCACCTTTTCCTTATTGTTACATCTGTGTGTAAATACACACAGTTTTAGTATCTTGACTATAACGATTAGTGCTAAAGACTAGAGGAGCCTTTTCAGTCTTTTAATCCTTTGAGCATATATTCAGAAATGGGATTTCCTGATCTTATGGTGATTCTACTTTTAAGTGTTGAGAGAACTGCATATTTCTTTGATTTCTTTTTGTTAGAGGCTGAAAACTTTGCTATACAACAAAAAAACATACAGAGTTCTAAAATAATCCATGTTGCTTTCAAAAATTGCTATGTATTTTGATGTCTTATATTTTCATTTTCATTTCATTCCACAAATCTTTTAATTTCTTATGAAATATCCTCTTTGATCCATTGTTGTTTATTTTCAGTATATTGTTTAATTTTGAAGTGATTTAAAATTTACCTGTTAACTTTCTGTTATTGATTTCCAGTATAAGTCAATTGTGATCACAGACCATAATTATAGTTTCTACTGTTTTCATGTGTGTTACAATTTGGTTTATGCTATATTCTATATTGGTAATTGAATTCTGTTATTTCTGAATAGAGTGTTCTATGATTCTAATTTAGGTACAGTTAGTTATTAATGCTGTTGAAATTCTTTTCTCTCAAAACACCAAAATGTGTTACGTTTTTACCAAATATGAACTATGTTCCTTCAAAGTGCTATATAGAGCAATAGCCAAATATTATGTTTAAAATAACAGTAAAACGAAATACCAGAATAATTAAAAGGTGAGTAAAACAATTTAAAATATTTTATCCATAATTACAAATATAAAATAATTTTATTCCTATAGAGGGAAATACATTTAATTACATTATGCTTTTATAATCAAAAATATTATTCACTGGACAGTTTGTTACCAATGTTATATTAAATAAATGCATTATTATAAATTGTTATTTATAATATTAATTATTATAATTATATAATAATTATCTAGACCATAAAAGATAAATAATCCATTTTTAGGATTATGAGTAAAACTGATATAAATATTGATTATCTTGTTCAAGTGCTTATATAAATACAACTTAAACTCTGTAATTTAAACCATGTCCTATCAGATTCTGAAAATTATGTAATTTTAATTATACCACTCTTCCTTGGGTTGGATATATATATTAATTCGAATGTTGTTTGAGAAATGTTCCTAAATTTTAGTCACAAATGCATATTTTTCCAATTATATTGCTCACTCTTTAAAGTTAAAAACTGTCTTTTGTTCTTTTAAAGCAAAGACACAGTAATGCCTGTTTGATAAATGGACTAAGAACTCCTCTTAATGCAGCTCAATAGGAACAGGATAATGGTAAATAACAGCTACACTAGTGGAAAGGCCATTATGTTAAACCTGGTTAGCATACTATTATTCCTCTACAAAAGAGCTGTTGACATTTAAGTTGAGATGCTTTTGTCGTGATAATTATACACTATGCTCTAAAGCATTACAGAACATTTAGCATCCTTGACTTCTGTGGACTTTTGGCCATCATTATATTTCTTCCCAGTGTTTTGGACATTCAGAAAACTCTTTCACAAACTTAATGAAGGAAATGTCACAATATTACTGGCCATACACAGGACCAGGCAATGGTTAATATGATTGTTGTGTGAAGTAGAAAGAAGTATCCTTCAATGAACAAAGATCCTAGTTTTAAAAATTGAAGTTGAGTTTGAATTTATTCTATCTCATATACTTGTGGAATATGATGCTGCTTACAGTTATTTCTGTACCCCCTTTTTCATTGTAAGATTCCTTGGATTTGTCTAAGGTTCTAAGTCATCAATTCATTCATGTTAAGATTTCATAGCAATAACAGTACTTTGTTGTTGTGGAAGGACTGCTACTTGATTTTTATACTGAGGAAGAGACTCAAGTTCTTATTCAGGACCTGTGAAGCACTGGTCAATTACGAGTCATCATGCTCCTTGTGAACAAGAAGTAAGAAAATAACTCATAAGGCTCAAGAGAGTGTTCAGTGCATAAACTGTTTGCCATACAAGTTTTAAAACAAAAGTTTATGTTCTCTAAACTTGCTATTATTTTTTTAAAAAGCTTGTAAGCATCATGGCTGCCTATAATACCAGAACCAGGAGGCAGACACACAAGGGATTTTATGAACATAAATCTTCCCTCAGTCTCCTAAGAATGAGTGAAATAAGTGAAATATAGAAAATGCTGATAAGGATGTAGAAAAGTAAAGAACGCTTATACACTATTTATGGAAGCATAAATTTATGCAGACATTATAGAAAACACTGTGGTGGTTCCTAAAAAATTAAACACAGAACTTCAATATACTTCACAAATATTACTGTTGGATAATTATTAAAATTAAAAAGTTAGTATGTTGAAGAGACATCAACATTCCAGGGTTTACTGCAGAGCAATTCACAATCCACAATAGCAAGAGTGGTTGGAGGAGGTCATTAAGTATCTGTCAGCATAAGCTGATTAACAGATAAAATCTGCACACATGTGTAGTAGAATACTGTTCAGTCATAAAATTTAAATTCTCACATTCATAACAAGTTGAATGGAATTGGAGATCACAATCTTAAATTAAAACAAGCCAAGGAGAGATTGATAATGATTCAGATATCACTTACCTGAGAAATCTTAAAATGTTGATCTCATAGACGTTAAGAATGAAATAAAGATCATTCTGAGTGAAATATCCCAGAAGGAGAAAGACAAACATGGGATATACTCACTTATATAGACCTATAAGATATGATAAACATAATGAAATCTATACACCTAAAAAAGATAATCAATTGAGCGGACATGGGGTAAGATGATTAAGCCTTGTTTAGAAAGACAGATGGGATATGCATTGAACGTATGACAGGAGTCTACTGAGTGCATCTGAAAGACTCTAACTAGCAGTGTTTTCAAAGCAAAGACTCATGACCAAACCTTTGGCAGAGTACAGGGAATCATAAGAAAGAAGGGGAGTTAGTCTGATGGGGAAAGGATAGGAGCTCCACAAGGACCAAATATATCTGGGCACAGGGTCTTTTCTGAGACTGACATTCAACCAAGGACCATGTATGGATATAACCTAGAACCTCCACTCAGATGTAGCTTGTGGTAGCTCAGTAACCAATTGGTTTCCCAAAGTGAGGGGAACAGGGACTATTTCTAACAGGAACTCAATGACTGGCTCTTTGGTCTCCCCACCCCCGAAGGGAGGAGCAGTCCTGTTAGGCCACAGAGGAGGGCTTTGCAGCCAGTCCTGAAGATACCTGATAAAACAGGATCAGATGAATGGGGAGGAGGTCCCCCCATCAGTGGACTTGGAAAGGGGCACGGTGGAGATGAGGGAGGGAGGGAGGGACTGGGAGGGAATGAGGGATCGGGACACGGCTGGGATACAGAGTTAATAAAATGTAACTGATAAAAAAATTAAAAAATTAAAAAATTAAAAAAAAAGAATGAAATGTTGGTAACCAGGGGCATGATTGTGAAGAGAGAGAAATAGAATAGGTGATTAATGGGTAATAAGTTACAGTTAGACAGAAAAAAATATATGCTATTGCAAAATAAGGTAACTCTATATAAAAATATATATGTATGAATAACATTAAATGCACTCAATTGTGTGTGCATGTGTGCACGATAACAATTAAAGATTAAAGTGAGTCAGGTGACTTGGGAGTAGTTGGAGGAGGAAAGGAAGTAGTGAAAATGAAGTCAACACAGTACTCAAGTATAAAACCTCCAAAAACTTTTTAAATTAAGACTTTTAAAATAGCTGTTACAATTGGTGAAGGAGCTGTCTCTGACTTTGTTGCCTGCCTTTCGATCCCTCTCCCCTAGCTCAGTGGAAGAGGATGCCCCTAGTCCTGCTGCAGATTGATGTACCAGGTCAGGTTGGTGTACATGAGGGAGAGTCTCCAAGGAGAAGGGGAGAAAGGAATGAGGGAGGAGGGAATGGGGGGAGGATGTGTGAGGATGGGACTGGGAGGATAGAAGGGAGAATAAATAAATACACTAATAGAAAAATAGCTTTTTGTCCAGAACACGCACAAGAGAATCTGAGGATAGTATGAGCTTTTTTGAAACTCCACAGTGATTTAAATATGCCACTAGTATTAAGAACCATTTGTTTTAAAGAGAAGGACTGAAGTGATTATTATTATTATTATATTCTTATAAAATTATATTAATGTATTACAAACAAAAGAGCTAAGACTATAGAGTTAAAAGTACTTTAAAAACATGCCTTGCTTGGTTATGGATCACTTGTATAATCCTGTATTTGAATTTCATTTTTTTATCTGTAAAATAAAAATTAAAACAGTGCCAATGTCATGCATAGTTGCAGAAAGAATATAATGTGGTTGAACTTAACATAGTTCTTTGTACAGACTGGCTCAATAAATTTTTTAAATATGTAACTTGCAATTTTAATCTCTGAGCTACACAGTGTCCATTTAATATACAAGAAAAAGAAAAAGTAGAAGAAAATTTAATTTGGGAGAGCAAATGGCAAGGATGACATCATAAGAAAGAAGGTCACTTATTGCAAGGAGGACAGTGAAACTTGTTTGTTCCAGACTCCAAAAAGTTGAATATACTGACTTTACCCACTGAAGACTGGTAAAAAGACAGCCTTGTATTCTGCCGCCTGGTACAGGTTACTCTTGGATAAAGACATCAGTGCAGCAATACAGAAATATGATAGCACATTGCGTGTCATCAAGCCTCCCAAAATTTACTGCACAGATGGAGCAACAAATTAAAGTTTAAAAGGCCACTCATTTCCTTCTTGAGAAGATGGAAATACTCTCAGATAGCCATAAATCTTCAACCTTCACAATTTAAACAGTTAACTTACTCTGTTGTGCCACCAGTTAGTGCAGAACTCAGTAGCAAGCACCTATGTGGGAAAACAGGGACCCCACCACCAATGTGTGGTTAGAATCCTTAAAAATTACACACATTATAGCATTAACAGAATTTTGCTACTGGCTACTGTGAGACCTTTGATTGTGGAATTGATCATGTGTGTGGCTGTGTGTTCAGATGATATCACATCTACATCTTCAAGTATGTTCAAGCAGTGACAATGGGTAAAGGCATCACAACCTGGGAAAAAGATACATGGCTCTAACTGAACACATCTGGGCACCAATTTGATCTGATGACATATTACCTCATTTATCTCAACCATTTATGAGTTACCCTTTGCTCAAAACCCCCATTTGAGCAAAGGCTGTGGATATAGTGAACAAAATGACTCATTTTAGCCTATGCAGTTGTGATGCCCCATGATTATTAAATCTGGGGACAGTGTATGTCAGCAGGTGCAATCAGCCCATCTTGCCATTACAGAAGCTTATAAACAGGTTCAAATAACACCATAATGTATCACAACTTAGCTTCAAAAACCAGACAATTTCACTACTTAAAATGACTAAAATTCTACACAGTCAAGAAACACAATTAAATAAATCTGTCCACAAGGGAGATGTCTATAATGTCAACAAATTTCTTGCCTAAAAATTAGTAATTTTAGCCTTTAAAACACAATAACTGATTTTTTAAACAAATGCTGTCAATGAGCTTGCACAAAAAAGATTAAAGATGCCTTTTGACTTTCAAATGAAAGAGTTTGTGCATAATGTGTGATCATACAAGTACATGTATGTCTACCTTAGGGAGCAGAACTGAGTAAACGTAGAGGTTCATAATATCATCATTGATTTCACATTCCCAGTTCTTAGTACAATGTCTAACGTGTGATGACTGATAAGCATTTATTGAGTGATAAATAAAACAACAAATATGGAAAGAATACGTTCACAACCAATTTTTTTTTTTTTTTACAAAAGTGGAAAAGCATAGGACAAGGTAACCATTCATAACAGAGATCCCAGATGTGAAACTGTATTAATAGAAAACTTAGCAGCAGTAGTCAGAAACTTTATTACCATATAAAAGCTCAATTAAATAAATCCTTGGTGTTTAAAAATGATCTATAGTTTATAATCAGACTAAGTGGTTGAATAAACAACATGATATGACAGAACATAAAATGAAATTATTCTTACTATATTGACCATTGTGTACATCATCTTCGAATACTTACACCTGGGAAAACAACCAATATTTTAATATGAACAAAAAGAATTCTAAATAAAAAGTTAAAAGCCAATGTAGCTCACAGTCAATTTTTTTTCTTCCAATTGTTTCCAAAACACCTCAGTAGAAAGTCCAATTCCCCAAACTCTCAGTATGAGTCAGTGAAAATGTCCCGTTGGTAATGGCTGTGCTTGCTGCTGTAGCCACCTTTGATGTCATCACTGCTCAGCCTCTGGGCTTACTTTTCTGGGTATCTCAGGAGACCAGGAAAGAAGGCAGAAGCTTTTTTTTTATTATTAATGATTCTGTCAATTACAGAGTAATGGACAAGTCTAGAGGGAGAAATGGGAAAGGATTAAGACTTGAACCTTAGTTCCAGAGGCTTTCCTGCTATGACACATGGGCTTTTCTGTGCTTGCTAAGGGAACAACTGGAAAGAACCCAAACACCAAAGCCAGCCTGGATCTATCTGAATGAGTACAGAAACAGCAAAAGGCTAGTGGCTGCTGGTGACTTCTGGGTACATTCAAGAAGAAAAGTTCGTGATAAAGGTCAGGAATGCTTACAGATAAAGGATTAAATATCCTACATGTTCAGTCAGCCTCATCAGCTTCTGCTTAGACCATGCTTTCATGTAGGCTTAGAAACTTGCAGCCACTTCTGATGAGAACTGACAGACTAAGATCAGAAAGAAGGAGAGGAGGACCTCCCCTATCAGTGGACTTGGGGAGGGGCATGCATGCAGAAAGGGGAGGGAGGGTGGGACCGGGAAAGGAGGAGGGAGGGACTTATGGGGGGATACAAAAGGAATAATGTGTAATTAATAAAAGTTAAATAAAAAATTAAAAAAAGAAACTTTGCTTTGTTTCTGTTTACAAGCATCTGTTTACACACAAGGTGTCTGAATAACTCCTTTATTACCATTCAGATTTCAGGTTTTACTATCACCTCCTCCAAGATTTCTGCTGCCATACTGCATAGCGTTAGTCCTCTAAGCCTAAGTGCTTCTTCACTAACTTATCCTACTTTTGTATAATTAACCACTTTACTATCTATAACACTTACTGATTTTTTGTTTATTAATGTTTATTACTTCTTTTATATTTTAAATATTATAATGCAATTATATCATTTTCCCTTTCCTTGCTCCAAACCTTCCCATATACTAGCTCCTGATTTCTTTCAAATTCACGGGTTCTTTTTTCATTAATTGTTGTTGTTGCTGTGTGTGTGTGTGTGTGTGTGTGTGTGTGTGTGTTGCTAAATACATAAGTACAACATGATAGGTTTATATAACGTTACTTGTATGTATGTTTTTAGGGCTGACTAGTTAGTATTGGATAAGCAGTTGGTGTGTTGTTCCCTGGAAACAACATTTCTCCTGTTCTCCGAATTCCTTATTTGGCTGTAGTACCTTGTTGAGGCCTACTGAGCTTCTCACACCAATTCTTTATTAGCATGTCTTGTGTTACCATCCTTGTAAAACACTGATTTTTATTTGTTGTTCGTCACTTCTTTCCAACTAGAAAGTCCATCAGAGTATGTATGACTCTTATTCACTTTTTTTACCCTAGTGTCTATCACACTGCTTGAATTACACGAAGGACTTCATGAATATTTTGTTCAATGAATAAATGTGTATATGCCCAAGAAAAATATGCTTCACATTTGTAGCTTGCAAAATAAAGAGAAACAATTTCATTAAAATTAGTATAATGATCTGGATGTTGTGATATGTGCCTTTAATACCAACACTCAGAGAAGTAAAGGAAAGCACATTGCTGTCAGTTCCAGGCCATCCTGGCCTAATAAGCAAGTCCAGGATAACCAAGGCTAGACAGAGAAAGTGTCTTAAAAAAACAAGCAAACAGAAAAACGAAAACAAAAACAAACAAACAAATGATTAGCATGATGAGAAGATAGATTTATGAATGGCTGGAAAAAGAAAACTTTAGCAGTCTCCACTTGTGTGAGACTATATTTAGGAAAGGTAATGTGAATAATACACTAGCATTAGCATTACTGACCTGAGTTGCTTTTTTTAAAAGATATTTTGGCTAATATCCACTTATAAGCAAGTATATGCCATGCATGTCTTTCTGCTTCTGGAATACATCACTCAGGATGATCTTTTCTAGTTTCCACATTTTACCTGCAAATTTCATGATTTCCTTGCTTTTAATTGCTGAGTAGTATTTCATTGTGTAAATGTGCCACAATTTCGGCTTCCATTCCTCTGTTGAAGGAGACCTGGGTTATTTCTGGATTCTGGCTATTACGCATAAATCTGCTAGGAACATGGTTGAGCAAATGTCCTTGTTGTGTACTTGAGCATATTTTATATATATGCCTCACTTATAAGTGGATTTTAGACATATAATATAGAATAAGCATATTAAAATCTGTACGTCTAATGGTGCTCAGCAAGAAAGAGGACCCTGGGTAAGATGATCAATCCTCATTCAGAAAGGAAAACAGGATGGATTTTGGAAGAGAGAGAAAATAGGGAAGTGGACAGGAGCCTACCACAGGGGGGCTCTGAAAGACTCTACCGAATAGGGCATTAAAGCAGATGCTGAGAGTCATAGTCAAACTTTGGGAAGAGTACAGAGAATCTTATAAAAGAAGAAGGAGACAGAAAGACCTGGAGGGGACAGGAGCTCCACAAGGAGAACAATATAACCAAAAATTCTGGACCTGGGAATCTTTTCTGAGACTGATACTCCAACCAAGGACCATGCATTGAGATAACCTAGAATCCCTGCACAGATGTAGCCCTGGTATTTCAGTATCCAAGTGGGCTCACTAGTAAAGGAAACAAGGACTGTCTCTGACATGAACTGATTGGCTTGCTCTTTAATTTCCTCCCCGTGAAGGGGGAGCAGCCTTACCAGGCCACAGAGGAAGACAATGCAGCTGTTCTTGATGAGACCTGATAAACTAAAATGAGATGGAAGGGGAGGAGGTCCTCCCATATCAGTGAACTTGGAGAGGGCCATGGGAGGAGATCCGGGAAGGAGGGTGAGGTTATGATGGAATGAGGGAGAGGGCTACAGCCGGTATGCAGAGTGAATAAACTGTAATTAATATAAAAAATAAAATACGGTAAAAAATAAATAACATTTATTTTGGATAGCATACAAAATGATGGGTATGTTGTGCATTGTGATATTTTCATTTTCATACACACACACACACACACACACACACATGCTTTGCTGTTATTCTTCCTGTACTATCCTCCACATTCATTCTCTTTTCCTCTTTTGATTCCCTTTTTCCTTGAAAATAGTCTCTCATTTTGTTTTCATTAAGCTAATGTTTTTTGGCAGTTCTAAGGATTACATTCAGAGCCCCCCCTATACATCAGGCAGGTGCGTTACCACTAAACTGGCCTTCATGCACAGCTCATCAACCTTTGTTTGATATAGATTCTACCACATACACAACTATGAGAATTTCAGTGGGAATTTTATTTCTTCAGGTCTCAGTTTTTTTTTTATTGAAATGGGAATTACAATAGTAGTTTCTGTGTACAGTTTTTAGAAGATCAAATAAAATGACTTATTAAAAATCAAACAATACACTGGTACTAAGTACTGTGTTAACAACAGCTGTTACAATACTAAGGATAATATTTCAGTTTTGAACAACTGGTACTGAACATCTGTTTTCAACAGTGGCTATCATGGGAACATTAATGGAACAACCATTCAAAACAGGCAGATACAACCTCGAGGTAGATAGAAAGGCACTGGTCATTTAACATGTGTTGCAAGATAGTCATCATGATGTTTTCTTTTTTCTTTTTCTTTTTCTTTCTCTCTTTTTTTTTTTTACAAGGCTTTGTCTCAGAGGTTACAAGACAAAGAGAAATGGGGGCAACCTATCACGAGGTAAGGTATCAGAGCAGAACCCAGAAAAGAATGGCTCAGGAATAGCAATTTAACAATAATCATAATAAACTTTTTAAGTTTAATCATAGTAAACTTTTAACAGTATCCCAGTACATGATTTCTGAGGATCCACTCTTAATTTATTTACAGCTCACAAAGCATTTTTTTTTTCTTGAAGCTTTTACCTGACCTCTTCAACAAACATGTGATATTAGAAGGGAAAGATTTGTTATTTGTATTTTACAGATGAAGATCCTATGACTCAAAAAGGATTTACAATAAATACAGAGCTCAGAGCACAGAGCACAAATCACATGCATCAGGACTGAAACTCAAATATCTAGAGTCTAAATCCCTTGTATAAATCCTCTGTGCAAAGCTGTAGTTTGCCCTTTAGTATCCTGCAGTGTTACAGAAAAGTAATATAAAAATAGAGATCATCCTGAGTGAGGTATCCCAGAAACAGAAAGAAACACAGGGTAGGGGGGATCCAAGATGGCAGCGATCAGCATGCACCCTTTCTGAAAGGCAGAGGATTTAAACTCCAAAATTGGTGAGTGGATGGGCAACTGAAATCGGAAAATCGACATTATGGCTCCATGAAAGAGGGGGGACACCACAGAAGCAGAGAACTTTTTGATTCAGGTCAGAAGCAGACTTCTTTGTGAACAGAGAGGGGCACTTTCTTCTTCAGGGCTCCCTCCAGCTCGAAGGAGCTGAGACACAGCTCCAGTGGCACAGATCTTGCTGCTTGAGAACCGAGACAGCAGAGGCGGGAATACTAGCAGCTCAGCCTCAGCAGCCAGCCTCACCTGCATCCGAAGCCCAAGATCCATGGTTTAATCCTGCCTGGGTCCTACGCCTGTGAGCAGCTGGCCTTACCAACTCCACAAAGCCTGACTGTAAGAGCCTCTTAGTCCCTCAGTGGTTGTGCACCCACCAAAGTCCAGCGGTCCTGCAAAACCACCCAGGGGAACCAAATGCCGAGCCACCATAGTGGCTACACAAGACTTTCTGGCAGGCACTTATATACCCCAGCTCTGCAGCCACAACTGGATTCCCGGGTACAGCAGCTGCAACACCACTGAGCTTTCTGAGCACACATTTGGCTTATCAGGTCCAATCCTGTTAGTAGAGAACAGGAGAAACCTCTGTGCATTTCAATTTGACCTGCTAGAGAGTGAGTGTACCACCAAGTGTCTGCAGAGCCCCAGATCCAGGGTGCTTCTAAGCTAGCAGCCAGACATAAGAAATCTCCCACCCACACATCCACTCTGGGAAACAAAGGGTTTCTTGGGACAAGTAAGCCCTGGCTCTGTGGAGCTACCAGTGGCATTTAGGCAAATAACTCCTGGAGCTCAGTTAGAGATGATTACCAGTGGCCTAGAGACCACTGACATACTCAGCGATCATCACTAACACATGCGATAACTTCAGCACCTGTGACCCATTTGGTGATGGCAAGGCGCCCCTCCCTCACATTGAAGGCCTCTACATTCTCTAGTACCCTGTCCCTCAAGGCAAACTTCCACGCACACGCACATGCTCGCCTGCTCCTTCCTTGACCATGGACTTTCCTCCCACAGGGACAGCTAAAGCACCAACACACACGCTAAAACCATTGGACCTCTCTCATCTCCCTGAAGAATTCTTCAGATGCCAGAGAAAGATGGTACCAATCTGAACTGCAGAACCCAAGAACAAACAGTGAAGGTTACAATTAAGCAAATGGCCAGAGGTAGGCAAAAAAAAAAACCCACACCCAACAAAAATCAGGAAATTATGGCTTCACCAGCAACTCCCAAAATCAATGGATGCTCCAATTCATTGAAAACACAGGAAAATGAACTTAAAGATATGCTTATCTAGTTATTAGAGTCACATAAAGAGGAAACAAACAAATCTCTCAGAGAAATAGCCAAGCAAATCCAGACAGTTAAAGAGTAAATGACCAAATCTCTCAAAGAATTGACCTCCAAGATGAAGGCTAAGAAAGATGAACTGAACAAAGTCCTCAAAGAAACACAGGCAAGTATCGCCAAACAGAGGGACAAGTAGAGGCAAAATTAGTGGCATATAGAGAAGAAACAAACAAAAAAATAGAGGCCATCATACAAAGACAGGAAGCCACATTGAAATAGATGAAGGAAATGGTGCAAGACAAAAAAATAGAATTAGAATCAATAAAGAAACCACAAACAGAAAACCCTGGAGCTGTAGATCTTACAGAAAAGATCAAGAACAACAAAAGTAAGCATCATCAACAGAATACAAGAGATGGAAGAGAGAATCTCTGGTGCTGAAGCTACGCTTGCAGAAATTGACACTTTTCTCAAAGAAAAAGTAAAATCAGAAAAATCGCAAACACAAAACATCCAGGAAATCAAAGATGCCATGAAAAGGCTAAATCTAAGAATAAGAGGAATCGATGAAAAAGAAGATTCCAGTCACCAAGGTCCAGAAAATATCTTTAAGAAAATCATAGAAGAAAATTTCCCCAACTTTAAGAAAGAGATGTCCATAACATACAAGAGGCCTACAGAACACCAAACAGACTAGACCAGAAAAGAAACTCCTCACGTCACATCATTGTCGAAACACTAAATATACAGAACAACAACAACAAAAAGATATTAAAAGCAGCAAGGGAAAAAGGCCAAGTAACATATAAAGGTGGACCTATCAGAAAAAACACTAGACTTATCAGAAACTATGAAAACTGGAAGGGTCTGGGAAGAGGTCATACAGACTTTAAGGGACCACAGATGTCAATCCAAACTACTATACCCAGCAAAGCTTTCAAACAACATAATTGGAGAAAACAAAATATTCCATTAGAAAGCTAAACTTAAGTAATTTCTACACAGCAAACCAGCCCTACAGAAGATACTAGAAGGCTCTAATCCAATGAAAACAACTATACCCAAGAAAACATAGGATAGTGATAATGACCTTACAAAAATTAAAAGAAAACAAGCAATGAATCACAATAAGACCACCAACTCCAAAATAAAAGGAACTAACGTTCATTGGTCACTAGTATCTATCAACATCAATGGACTCAACTCTCGAATAAAAAGACACAGACTAACAAAATGGATGTGGAAACAGGATCCAACATTCTGCTGTGTCCAAGAAACACACCTCTGAAACAAAGATAAACACTACCACCTCAGAGTAAATGGCTGGAAAAATGATTTTTCAAGCAAATGGACCCAGAAAACTAGCTGGGGTAGCTATCCTAATATCTAATAAAATAGACTTTCAACCAAAATTAATCTAAAAATATGAGGAGGACACTACATTCTCATGAAAAGAAAAATCCATCAAGAAGAAATCACAATTCTGCACATCTATGCCCCAAATACAAGAACACCTACATTAGTAAAGGAAACATTATTTAGGTAATTGGACTGGAGAATTCGATACTACGATGGAGCAGCTGAGAGTGGCCATTGTCACAGTAAATTCTACCGGAGTGGGCACAGGACTAGCCACAGGATTATCAACATGGATTGCTGCAGCCATGAATCATCTGAAGGATGGGCGGGCATGGGAGTGTTAGCAGGCCTTCTGGTGTTGGTCTCCTTGGTTTGCCTGTGGTATATATGCAAGATTAGAGTCTCACAACAGTGTGATGCAGCCATGATCATTCAGGCCTTTACAGCCATTGAAGCAGGACATTCTCCCCAAACATGGTTGGATACCATAAAAAGCTAAAATGATACGCTCAGGATGCGAGGCTAAGCACTGCACTCAGGGTCAGCCGCTTTGGACCCAGAGAAGAGCATGTCTGATTGCATGCGGGTTGATGCCCCAGGTCCCGCCTCTGAGAAAAAGGTATCGGACGGGTCTGATGCTCTTTGGGTGGATGACACCTAAATGAACATCAGTACAAAGTCCCAATTTATTTCTAATATCAGAGATCAGACCTCTACTCTTGCCTGATGCGTCTAAAACAAAAAGGGGGAACTGTAGAGAGCTGCGGAATGCTATGCCTTAAAGATGGAGCTGGTTTCTGCCTTCCACCTTCCCGATGGTGAGTGCTCTCTGTCATGAACAATTCCACATTTGGCTAAGGCTGAGGATCTGGCTTGCTTCCATGTATGTGGACCTATCTGCATTGCCCCCGTGGCACGCCTGGGTTGGCTACCCAGAGGCTATTTAAGCTGTGGGCTGGCTTTCCCCGGGGTCCGAGGATTGTTCAATGTTCCTGAATAAACTGCATTAAAAAAAAAAAAGTTAAATCACACTTTGATCCCAACACCTTAATAGTGGGAGACTTTAACACCCCACTCTCACCAAAGAACAGATCATCTAGCCGTAAACCAAATAGGGAAATAAAGGCACTTACAGAGGCCATAATTCCAATGGACTTAATAGATGTCTACAGAACTTTTCAACCAAACTCAAAAGAGTAATCTTTTATTTCAGCACCACATTGAAGCTTCTCCAAAATAGATAATATAGTTGGTCACAAAGCAAGCCTCAAGAGAGTTGAAATTATCCCCTGTATTCTATCTGACAACCATGGACTAAGCTGAACCTCAACAACAATAGAAATAACATAAAGCCTACACACACATGGAAAATGAACAACTTGGTACTCAATGAATGACAGCTGGGTTAAGGAAGAAATAAAGAAAGAAATTAAAGACTTCCTAGAATTCAATGAAAATGAAGGTACAACATAACCTAATTAACCTAATTTATGGGACACAATGAAAGTAGGGATCAGAGGAAAGCTCATAGCACTAAGTGCCTTCAAGAAAAAATTTGTAATATCTCATACAAGCAACTTAATGGCCCAACTGAAAGTCCAAGAAAAAAAAAAAAGAAGAAACACATACACCCAAGTGGAACAGACAGCTGGAAATAACCAAAATTAAGGCTGAAATCAATCAAGTAGAAACAAATAAAACTATCCAAAGAATCAATGAAACCAAGAGCTGGTTATTTGAGAAAATCAACAAGATAGACAAACCCTTAGCCAAACTAACTAAAAGGCAGAGAGAAACTATCCAAATCAGCAAAATCAGAAATGAAAACAGGGACATAACTAAAGATACTGAGGAAAACCAAACAATCATTAGGTCATACTACAAAAGCCTATATGCCACAAAAATTGAAAACCTAAAAGAAATGGACAATTTTCTTGATAGATTCCATCTACCAAAATTAAATCAAGATCAGGTAGAAAGATTGAATAGTCCTATATCCCCCAAGAAAATCAAAACAGTCATCAACAGTCTTCCTTCCAAAAAAAAAGCCCTGGGCCAGATGGTTTCAGCACACAATTCTACCAGACCTTCAAAGAAGTGCTAATTCCAATTCTCCTCAAACTATTCCACAAAACAGAAACAAAAGAAACTTTATCAAACTCATTCTATGAAGCCACAATCATCCTGACATTTAAACCACACAAAGGCCCAACAAAAAAATAGAACTTCAGACCTATCTCTCTTATGAACATTGATGCAAAAATACTCAACAAAATACTTGCAAACCGAATCCAAGAACACATAAAAAATATCATTCACCATGAATAAATAGGCTTCATCCCAGAAATGCCAAGATGGTTCAATATATGGAAACCCATCAATGTGATCTGCCATATAAACAAAATGAAGGAGAAAAACTACATGATGATCTCCTTAGATGCTGAAAAAGCATTTGACAATGTCCAACATCCATTCATTTTTAATGAGAGATCAGGAATATGAGGCACAAACTTAAACATAGTGAAGGCAATATACACCAAGCCTATAGCCAACATCAAACTCAATGGAGAGAAACTTAAATCAATCCCACTGAAATCAGGGACAAGGCAAGGCTACCGACTTTATCCATATCTCTTCAACATTGTACTTGAAGGCCCAGCTATAGCAATAAGACAACTACAGGAGATCAAGGGGATACAAATCAGAAAGGAAGAGGTCAAAATTTCTCTATTCAAAGGTGATATGATAGTATACCTGAGTGACCCCAAAAATTCAAGCAGAGAACTCCTTCAGCTGATAAACATCTTCAATAAAGTGGCTGGATACAAAATTAACAAACAAACAAACAAACAAACAAACAAAAGACCGCAGCCCTCCTGTATACCCAAGAACAAAGGGCTGAGAAAGAAACCAGGGAAACAACACCTTTGAAAATAGCCACTAATAATATAAAGTACCTTGGGGTGACTTTAACCAAGCAGGTGAATGACCTGTTTGAAAAAAAAAACGTCAAGTCTCTGAAGAAAGCAATTGAAGAAGATATCAGAAGATGGAAAAATCTCTCATGCTCATGGATCAGTAGGATTAATATAGTAAAACTGTCCATCCTGCCAAAAGCAATCTATAGATTCAATGCCGTTCCCATCAAAATACCAATACAATTCTTACAGACCTTGAAAGAAAAATTGTCAACTACATATGGAAAAACAAAAAACCCAGAATTGCCAAAAAGATCCTGTTCAAGAACAAATCATCTAGAGGTATCTCCATCGCTGATCTCAAGCTGTACTACAGAGCAATAGTAATAAAACAAACAAACAAACAAAAAAACAACAAAACAAAAACAAAAAACCCCGGCATGGTATTGGCATAGAAACAGAAAGGTGGATCAATTGAACCGAATAGAAATAAAGCCACACACCAATGAATACTTGATTTTTGACAAAGAAACCAAAACCATACAATGGAAAAAAGACAGCATCTTCAAGAGATAGTGCTGGTCCAATTGGATGTCTACATGTAGAAAAATGCAAATAGATCCATATTTATCACCCTGCAGAAAACTAAAGTACAAGTGGTTCAAAGACCTCAACATAAAACCAGACACACTAAACCACTTAGAAGAAAAAGTGGGGAAGATCCTTTAACTCATTGGCACAGGAGACAACTTCCTGAACAGAACACCAACAGCAAAGGTTCTAAGAGCAACAATCAAGAAATGAGTCCTCATGAACTTGAAAAGCTTCTGTAAAGCAAAGGACACTGTCCTCAGAACAAAACAACTGCCTACAGATTGGGAAAGGATGTTCACCAACCCTATATCTGACAGAGGACTAATATCTAGTATATTTAAAGAACTCAAGAAGTTAAACAGCAACAAATCAAGTAATCCAATTAAAAAAATGGAGTACAGAGCTAAATAGAAGATTCTCAATAGAGGAGTATCAACTGGCAGACAAACACTTAAAGAAATGCTCAACCTCATTAGCCATCAGGGAAATGCAAATATAAACGACCCTGAGATTTCACCTTACACCCATCAGAATGGCTAAGATCAAAAACTCAGGTGACAACACATGCTGGAGAGGTTGTGGAGAGAGAGGAACCCTCCTCTATTGCTGGTGGGAATGTAAACTTGTATTACCACTCTGGAAAGCATTCTGGCACTTCTTCAGACAAATAGGAATGGCATTTCCTCAAGATCCAGCTATACCACTCCTAGGCATATACCCAAAAGAAGTTCAAGTACACAATAAGGACATTTGCTCAACCATGTTTTAACAGCCTTATTTGTAATAGCCAGAAGCTGGAAACAGCCCAGTTGCCCCTCAGTGGAGGAATGGATACAGAAAGTTTGCTTCATCTACACAATGGAATATTACTCAGCAATAAAAAAACAAGGATATTATGAAATTTGCAGGTAAATGGTGGGATCTGGAAAAAGATCATCCTGAGTGAGCTATCCCAGAAGCAGAAAGACACACAAGGTATATACTTACTCATATAGACATATAATATAGGATAAACCTACTAAAATCTGTACACCTATAGAATGCAGCTTTATTTGTAATAGCCAGAAGCTGGAAACAACCCAGATGCCCCTCAACTGAAGAATGGATGCAGAAATTGTGGTACATCTACACAATGGAATATTACTCAGCAATGAAAAATAAGGAAATCATGAAATTTGCAGGTAAATGGTGGGATCTGGAAAGGATCATCCTGAGTGAGTTGTCCCAGAAGCAAAAAGACACACATGGTATATACTCACTCATATAGACATACAACATAGGACAAACCCACTAAAACCTGTGCATCTAAAGAAACTAAGCAAGAGAGAGGACCCTAACTAAAACGTCCAATCCCCATCCAGAAAGGCAAAGAGGATGGACATCAGAAGAAGAAGAAAACAGGAAACAACCTAGAAACCTACCACAGAGGGCCTCTGAAAGCCTCTGCCCTTCAGACTATCAAAGCAGATGCTGAGCCGGATGGGCAACTGTTGGGCAGGTGAACGGAATTTTAGGTAAGAACTGGGAAATAGTAAGAGCTGGAGAGGACAGGGTCTCCACAAGGAGAGCAACAGAACAAGAAAATTTGAACATAGGGAACTTCCCAGAGACTCATACTCCAACCAAGGACTATTCATGGAGATAACCTAGAACCCCTGCACAGATGTAGCCCAGGGCAGTTCAGAGTCCAATTGGGTTACATAGTAATGTGAAGAGGGACTGCCTCTGACATAATCTGATTGGCCTGCTCTTTGATCACCTCCCTCTGGGGGGGGGGAGCAGCCTTACCAGGCCACAGTAGAGGACAATACAGCCACTTTTGATGTGAACTGACAGACTAAGATCAGAAAGGAGAGGAGAACCGCCCCTATTAGTGGACTTGGGGAGTGGCATGCAAGCAGAGGGAGGAGGGAGGGTGGGATTGGGAGGAGAGGAGGGAGGGGCTTATGGAGGGATGCAGAATGTTTAAATTACTTTAATAAAAAATAAAAAAGAAAAAAATAAATAAAAAAATAAAAACACACACACAAAAAAAGAAATTAATCAGGAGGAAGGACTCTTGGTAAAATGCTCAATTCCTATCCAGAAAGGCAAAAAGACTGGACATCAGAAGAAGGAGAAAAGAGGGAACAAGTCAGGAGCCTGACACAGAGGACCTCTTAAAGCCTCTGCCTTGGAGACTATCAATGTAGACGCTGAGACTTATGGGCAACCTTTGGGCAGAGTGTAGGGAATCTTATGAAAGAAGTGGGAAAAAGTAAGATCTAGAGAGTATAGGAACTCCACAAGGAGAGCAAAAGAACCAAAATATCTGAGCACAGGGGGCTTTCCTGAGACTGATACTCCATCCAAGGTCCATGTATGGAGATAACCTAAGACCCCTGCACAGATGTAGCCCATGGCAGTTCAGTATCCAAGTGGGTTCCATTGTAATAGGAACAGGGACTGTCTCTGACATGAACTGATTGGCCTGCTCTTTAATTACGTCCTCCTGAGGGGGAAGCAGCATTACCAGGCCATAGAAGAAGACAATGAAGCCACTCCAGATGGGATCTGATATACTAGGATCAGAAGGAAGGAAAAGAAGAACTCCCCTATCAGTTCAGTGGATTTGGGAAGGGGCATGCATGCAGACGGTGGAGGAAGGGAGAGATTATGAAGGGAGGAGGAACAGAACCACAGGGGAGGATACAAAGTGAATAAGTGTAATTAATAAATAATTAAAAAAACTAGATACACTAAATAGGTTAGAAGAAAAAGTGGGGAATAACCTAGAACTCATTGGCACAG
This sequence comes from Meriones unguiculatus, assembly GCF_030254825.1. NCBI lineage: Eukaryota > Metazoa > Chordata > Mammalia > Rodentia > Muridae > Meriones > Meriones unguiculatus. Next base: position 123,552,106 of record NC_083369.1, read on the forward strand.
TAGTCAACTTTCTGAACAGAACACCAACAGCATAGGCTCTAAGAGCAACAATCAATAAATGGGACCTTATGAAACTGAAAAGCTTCTGTAAAGCAAAGGACACTGTCATCAGAATAAAATGACTGCCTACAGACTGGGAAATGATCTTCACCTACTCTATATCTGACAGGGGCTGATATCCAGAATGTATAAAGAGCTAAAGAAATTAAAAAGCAATAAATCAAGCAATCCTTTAAAAAATGGGGTATGGAGCTAAACAGAGAATTCTCTGTAGATGGAGAAACACCTAAAGAGGTGCTCAAAGTTCTTTGCCATCACAGAGGTGCAAATCAAAACAACCCTGAGATTTCACCTTACACCCATCAGAATACAAAAGTTGAAAACTCAAGTGGCAACACATGCTTGAGAGGTTGTGGAGAACTGGGAACCCTCCTCCATTGCTGGTGTGAATATAAAGTGGTACAACCACTTTAGAAATAAATTTGGCTCTTTCTCAGACAATTAGGAATAGTGCTTCCTCAAGATCCAGCTCTACCACTCCTAGGCATATATCCAAAACGAGCTCAAGTATACAACAAGGACATTTGTTCAATCATGTTTGTAGCAGCCTTATTCTTAAGAGCCAGAACCTGGAAACAACCCTGATGTCAATCAATGGAGGAATGGATACAGAAATTGTGGTATTTTTACACAATGGAATCTTACTCAGCAATTAAAAACAAGGAAACCATGAAATTTGCAGGCAAATGGTGGGATGTAGAAAAGATCATCCTGAGTGAGGTATCCCAGGTGCAGAAAGACACACATGGTATATACTCACTTATAAGTGGGTACTAGACCTATAAGATAGGATAAACATAGTAAAATCTGTACACCTTACGAATATAAACAAGAAAGATGAACTAGAGTAAGATGATCAGTCCTCACTTAGAAAGACAATTGGGATGGATAAGGGAAGTAGGAAAAAACAAGTAACAGGACAGGAGTTTACCACAGAGGGCCTCTGAAAGACTACCTAGCACTGTATCAAAGCAGATGAGGAGACTCATAACCAAACCTTCAGCAAAGTGCAGGGAATCTTATGAAAGAAGGGAGAGTTAGTATGACCTAGAGAGGACAGGAGCTCCACAAGGTCAAAATATAGCAGGGCAGAGGGGCCCTCTATGAGACTGTTTCTGCAACCAAGTACCATATAAGTTATAACCTATAACCCCTGCTTGGATGTAGCCCATGGTAGCTCAGTAACCAAGTGGTTTCCCTAGTAAGGGGAACAGGAACTCTTTCTAACATGTTCTCAATGACTGGCTCCTTTGCCTCGCCGCCCCCCAAGGGGGGGAGGATCAGTCTTGCTAGGCCACAGAGGAGGACATGGCAGCCAGTTCTGAAGATACCTGATAAGCTAGGGTCAGATGGAAAGGAAGGAGGACCTCCCCTATCAGTGGACTTGGAAAGGGGCAGGGAGTAGATAAGAGAGGGAGGGTGCAATTGTGAGGGAATGAGGGAGGGGGCTATGGCTGGGATACAAAGTAAATAACCTGGGATTAACATAAACAAATAAAAATTAATAAAAATAGGAAAAGAGAATCACAGGGTATATACTCACTCATAAGTGGATAATAGACATATAATACAGGATAAACATACTAAAATCTGTACACCTACAGAAAATACTCAAGAAGAAGGACTGTGGGTAAGATGTTCAATCCCCATTCAGAAAGACAAAGAGGATGGATATTAGAAGAGGGAGAAAACAGGACAGGAGCCTACTGCAGAGGGCCTCTGAAAGGCTCTACCCTTCGGGGTATCAAAGCAGATGTTGAGAGCTAGAGCCAAACTTTGGGCAGATTGCAGGATTGCAGGGAATCTTTTTTTTATTTTTTTATATTTTTTTTATCAGTTACATTTTATTAACTCTGTATCCCAGCCGTGTCCCAATCCCTCATTCTCTCCCAGTCCCTCCCTCCCTCCCTCATCTCCACCATGCCCCTTTCCAAGTCCACTGATAGGGGGGACCTCCTCCCCATTCATCTGATCCTGTTTTATCAGGTCCTGAAGATTGCAGGGAATCTTATGAAAGAAATGGGAAATAGTAAGACCTCGAGAGGACAGGAGCTCCACAAGGAGAGCAACAGAATAAAAAAGTGGTCTTTTCTGAGACTGATACCCCAACCAAGGACCATGCATGAAGATAACCCAGAACCCCTGCAACAGATGTAGCCCATGGCAGTTGGGTGTTCAAGTGGGTTCCATAGTAATGGAACAGGGACTGTCTCTGACATTAACTTATTTGCTTGCTCTTTGATCACCTTGCCCTCAGGTGAGTGTAGCCTTACCAGGCCACAGAGGACAATAATGCAGCCAGTCCTGCTGAGTCCTGATAGAATTCATCAGAAGAAAGGGGAGGAAGATCTCTCTTATCAGTGGACTGGGGGAGGGTTTTGGGTGGGACAGAGGAAGGGAGGGTGGGTTTGGAGAGGGAGGAGTGAGGAGTGAGGAGTGAGGTAGTTAAAGGTGGGATACAATGTGAATAAACTAATAACAAAAAATAAAATAAAATAAAAAGATCTGAAAAAAAATAGTCGGACGTTGACAGACTCTCTAAGAAAAAGGGTAAACATGGTCTTCTGTTGGACTTAACGTTGTTATTACTCAAACAAACTGTGCATGAATCAACCTACCCTCACCCAATGTGATTGTAGGAGGAGAAAGATTCTATATTTCTAAAAGAGAATCAGAGGTGAGGTATCTTTGTCATGAAGGATCCCAGGTCCCAGGAATCCAGATCCAAGTCCATGAACAACTATTTGTGTTTTCGATCCTTTTGAGACCCCAGTTAGTACATTTCTCCATTTAAAATTGTATTCGTATATATGTATAATTATATACTTTATATTTTGGTTCATGCATAATAAATATACTTAGGAGATACAGTATAAAATTTGATACACTATACACTACATAACTGGCATAACTGGTTCCTGAAGCATATAAATTCTTCACAATTTGGACATTCCAAATTCCTCTAGCTCTTAACTTATATGCTATATTGTTGTTAACTACATTTACCCTACTGTTCCATAAAACATGAAAGCTTACTATCTTATCTGTGTAAATTTATACTCATTGATAAATTTTTCCAGCTTATTCATCCTTACCCTTCCCAGACACTACTCTATTCTCATCTTCCATAAGAATAACACTTTTAGCTTCCACACTTGACATCATATAGTATTTATCTTTCTGTGTTTGATTTATTTTGTTTAGCATGTTAATATAATATGTTTTGTTGCATATGACAGGACTTCAATCTCTTTGGGCTGAATAGTATATATCCATGACTATATACCATGTTTCTTTTTCTGTCCATTCTGTGGTTCATTATTGTAAACAGTACCAGAATGAAGATAATTGTACAGATGTCTCTTTGACATACTAATTTCATTTTCTTTAGATAGATATTTTTACTTAAGATACTTACGAAACTTTGTAAAGACCACATGGCTAAGAAAGAAAGATATGGATGTAACCAGTCAAGGACCAACTGCAAAGAGAGGATGATGATTACGTAGGCAAAGAAAATAAAGCTCATCTGTTCAATCACACTGAACCAATAAGGGCAAAAAGAAAGAATTTTCTTAACTTGCTCGCCCTTCATGCTTCCCTAGGTCACTTCTGGTATTCAGCAGTGGCATGAATGATAATGGTGAGACATAAGAAATTTAAAGACCTGTATGGACACACCTTTTCCTCTTAGGATATGACACATCTTGTGTGCAAATTTCTATGGCAAATTATTCATCCTGGCTTCCTCTTCTCTTGGAAGCTTCAGGCCTATTGATTACCACATTTTAAGTATAATAGATAGAATTTGGAGTCTGGAAAATGAAAAAACATGTAAATGTAAGAAATCTTATGGAAACCGAATCAATATTTGAGGTTCTCTCATTGACAAATAGAGTTCAATTGAACTATTTTAAAATCTTCACTGTCAGGTATTGTTCCCAGTGGCGTCTATAATCAATGACTACTATGTGGCCATCTTCAGTCCTCTGCTCTACCATATTATCACATCCGTCTTGCTAATCTTGCAGACAGACAATAGCTACCAGTTCTGCAATTGGCCTTAGTCGGTAATATTTCATCTAACCTTATGTTAACCTCATGTCAGTATTATTTCTCTTATCTTTCCAACAAACCCACCTAGTACATAATCTAATCTGCTCTGATCTCCAGTTTCTTATCTAACCCAAAGACAAGTTTAGTAAGTCTTTGTCTTTGATAAATATCTTTTGCTCCTATACATGTGCCTTCCTTGTTATTATAAAACATTCCTACTTCATACCTGATGAGTCATTCTGAACTATGGAGACACAATATTCAGTTCTCTTTTCCTATTCTCTATGTACTCATTAGGTAGAGACATACTGAATGTTTTATTCCAGACAGTGTCCATCTTAAGAACTGAGACATGCCTGCATTTCTGTTTCTGGGTTAACTCAATCAGGATGATCTTTTTTAGCTCCATCCATTTGCCTGAACATTTCATAATTTCCTTGTTTTTAATAGCTGAGTAATATACCATTATGTAGATGTACCACAATTTCTATATTCATTCCTCCATTGAAGGACATCTAGGTTGTTTCCAGATTCTGGTTATTACGAATAAAGCTGCTATGAACATAGTTGATCAAATGTCCCTATTGAATGGTGGGACATCTTTTGGATATATGCCTAGGAGTGGCATAGCTGGATCTTCAGGAAGCACTATTCCTAATTGTCTGAGGAAGTGCCAGATTGATTTCCAAAGTGGTTGTACATTTACATTTCTATCAGCAATGGAGGAGGGTTCGCCTTTCTCCATATCCTCTCCAGCATGTGTAGCCACTTGAATTTTTGATCTTAGCCATTCTGATGGGTGTAAGATGGAAACTTGGAGTTGTTTTGATTTGCATTTCCCTGGTGACTAAGGGTGTTGAGTGTTTCTTTAAGTGTTTCTCTGCCATTCAATATTACCATGGGGTCCTGCAGAGCCTGATTCACCAATGGGGGACCATGCTTGGAGAGGACCTAGATCACCTACTTAGATGTGGCCAATTGGCAGCTCAATCTCCATGTGGATTTCTGAGTGAGGGGAGCAGGGGCTGCCTCTAGCATGAACTCAGTTGACTTTCCAGGCCACGGAGGAAGAGGATTCAGGCAGTTCTGATAAGACTTAACAAGCTATGGGCATATGAAAATACTGGAGAATTCCCCCTTTCAGTGGACTAGGGGAAGGGTATAGGGGAAAGAAGGAGGTAGAGTGGAACTTGGAGGAGTTAAGGGAAGGGAATTCACTCAGGATATGTAAGGAATAAATTGTGAAGAAAAAATATAAAAATTAAAATTAAAAAATACAGAGAGAGATGAAGAAAACTCTTAACAATATCCTCATGAAAATATTATAGTTTCTCTTTTTAACTGTGCCCAGATTACCCCCTGTATTCAAAAGAGTAAAGAGAAACAAAGGGAAGTAAGAAAAGAGATTTATGCCTCCAACCATTATTAGGAAGTTCTGATAATTTTAAGTCATTTATGTCTTGAATCATATTTCCACAGTGCAAGTTGGCAGCCACTCTTTGTAGATGCAGAAACTGAGGCCCTAAGTTCTTTGCTGATTTGTATATTATATAGTTTGTCTATAGTGGCACTCAGATTTCAACTCAGTACTGTCCAATTGTAAAAACCCTTTTATTCTACATCGCACCCTTACACTGTGGGTAAGATGCTACTTTTTCTTCACACCTTAAAAGCTCCATTTCTAAAACAATTCCCCTTCTGATAAATTTTGTCACAAATTTCTAAGTTCAGCCTCCTAGATCTGTTTTTTTCATAGGTGGTTTAATACTTGTGGCCTTGCAGCAAGTTTACTCAGGACACCAAATGAATTTATCACTTATTACATTTATACCAGGCACAGAAGTGAAAGGAGATCATAAAGTAGCAAGCTACAGTGATCATCTATTTAGGGAAGACAAAAGATCCACTCAAGAGCCAAGCTAAATTAAAACTTTTTACTAAATTAAGACGTACTGACTGTCCTTAGTGTGCTAATAGCTAAATCAGACATTACATTTAATGTTTGCAAGTTATCTTTGAGTTAGTTCTAACAGTTATTCTCATTTTACAAATAAAAGTTTCAAAGGTAAACACTGCCATGCAGCTGGTGAATGATAAAGAATAATCTAAGGTTTCGTTTTTGTTTTTCTTTGCCCAAAGGGCTTATGTTCTTTTCACTACAATATGTCACTTTCTCAATTGCCACACCAAGGAATGTAAACTATAAGATTGTTGTCTAGAAGAAAAGTGGATTGGGATTGTAAAGGGGTACCTAAAATATGTAAATGGTTTGAAGAAAGCATATAAAGATGAAGAAGTAGTGAGCATGGATAGGATAACGAAGAGAAGGGAACTGTAGACCAAAGCTTGTACAGTCAGACTTCAATGAATAAAAGCCCGGTTGGTCTAGATCCAGTTGTAAGGCATGTTTGGAATTAAGATATTGCTGAAATGAGGAAGTAGTTGGGAAGACTGGGTTTCTGTCATAACCTGTTTATAGGTCTCATTAACATATAAATAATCACCTTCTGCCATACATACCACATATAGTAAGAGATTTTTGAGTGTTAATTTGGGGTTTGGAGCACAGGCCGGAGTGAAGGCCAGTCAAGTGGAGACAAGTGCAGCCACCTGGGAAAAGGAACTAGCTTTAATGCCTTCTTTTCCTGTCCGCTAGAGATTCAGTTGATAGAAAACTGGCCCAAACGGGCAAGCTAAAACCGTTTATTGTCTTGATGCCGAAAGTAAACGAATCATTTCAAAAGTCAGTTTTCCTTACCCAGTCATGTAACTCCAAGGCATGTAACTCCCTGATTGTGTTTTTTCCTTTAAAAACCTTGTTCTCCTAGACCGGGGCCATATTCCTCTTCTGCTTGCACAGGATGTTTTGCATCCCAGGCTCGAGCTTGGGATGTACCTAAATAAAAGATCATCATGTATTTGCAGAGGAGTCAATTCCTGGTTGCTTTTAGGGGTCTCATGAATGGGGCATAACAATAGGAAAGATCATTCTCCAGTTTCCATAATTTGGTCTTGATAGCTTTGAGCATATGACTGAAATAAGTTGTGGTTGGTTAAGACTCAATATTTTGAGGGCAAGATCCTGTTTTTATCTACAGACTGCATTCTTCATGTTGGCCAGATGATAGACTGATTTGATTTCTTGATATAAAGTCCATCAGACAATCACTGATCAATTAAAAACTCATGCCAATGTAAGCTTGGGTAATGTCTATACAAGTTTGTCTTACTGATGTCACTAGTCCAAAGGCAGCCAGACCTGGAAGCTAAAGTACATCTAGATTTATGAGTGGAGGATATGATGCTTATTACTGCCTATTAATTCTGCATCTATTTCCTCTACCTATATTTTCTCATTTTATTTTCCAAAAACCTAAAGTTTTGAAAAATCAAACAAGTTTACCAAATAAGAAGTGGATAAATCCTTATTACTATGAGATGTTGAACTTACCATCTTAGAAATGGAAGAAAAAATAGTGTAAGAATATGTACTATTGACTAAAAAGTAAGTTAATATAGATATTGAAGAACAAATGACCCATTTACACATATTAATATGTTGACTATAATTCAAGAGGCTTGAGGTATCTTTTTAGATGATAAAGATGGATTCTTTATTGATTTATTATTGTTATTATTATTATTATTAACGACAAGTTATTCAATTTATATCCCAGCTGTGTCCCCCTCCCTTGTCTCCTCCCAATCCCACCCTCCCTCACTCTTCTCCTCCTATGCTGCTCCACTAGTCCACTGATTGTGTGGTCCTCCTCCCTATTAGGTTTCATCCGGACTGCATTGTCTTCCCCTGTGTCCTGGCAAGACTGCATCCCCCAGGGAGAGGTGGTCAGAGAGACTGCCACTGAGTTCATGCCAGAGAAAGCCCCTGATCCCCTTACAAGGAAACCCACATGGAGACTGAGTCTATGGGCTACATCTGAGTAGCAGTTTTAGGTCCTCATCATGCATTGGCTTTGGTTGGGGTATCAGTCTTTGCAGGGATTTTTTTGGTTCTGTTTGTTTAATGACACAATTACACACATTTGCTAAAATTCATAACATCACAATAGATGAATGTGGGTTTTTTTTGTATAGCATACTACAATAAAGGTATCAAAATTGAAACTGCCATTCACAAAAATAAGCAATGCTGTTAAGTGTATAGGTACACACCTAAAAAAAAAAAAAGATGTGTGTGATATTGATGGAAAAGACTATAAACAATAGTGAAAGACATAAATGGAAGAAACAATAAAAAATGCTTTCTCCTAGAGGCAAATATCACCTAACAAAAACAGAATATCAGACATAAGAAGCCCTCTTTTGAGTTGTTGGTCAAGGCTGTCAAGGAGACTCCAAAAACAAAAACAAAACCCTAGCTTATTACTGTTGCCCTTGGTTGTTTTCAGAGGTAAAAGATAAGTCCTTATTGGTGAACACACCATGCATTTCAGAATCCTGAATCAGAGACCCCTGAGCTAGAACTGACCTGAATGTCTTCTTCCTGGTACCTATTTTTCTTGGTATCAGAAAGCACCATATAAGCTTCTAAAGGAGGACGTTAACCAGCAGTTCAATCCAACTATAATGCCAATGAGCCACATCAACCACCAGCATGACATGATAACTCTTAGGGCACACTCATAAATAACATCTCTCTAATTATATTTAACATCTGCCCAACAAGAAGGAAAACATGCTGGTACTGAAGACCTAGGTAATTACACAGTGTTAGTGATGCCATAGGTAGTGAAGGAGAACCTTTACCCACTACTTTACTATATCAGCACAATCTGTATCAATAATCTATAAGTATTTGTAGATTACCCACAGGTAAATGTCTGCACCCCTCATCAAGGAAACTTTGCAACAGATGGAGACCAAACATTTAGAATACAGACATCTGAAGCATAGTCAAAATGGATAAATCTACAAATCATTCCCTCACCTAAGCTTCAGAGAACATTGTAGAAGAGTGGACAGAAAGATTGCAAGAGCCAAATGATCTAGGATTTTCTGTGAGACTATGCCTAATAATAATGATAGAAGCTACACACATGAAGTCTCACCACCTGACTCTCCAAACATGCCTTGAACAAGAATTACAACCATAGAAATGGCAGAGTGGGTATCCCAGAGGCCTCAACACTATACAATGAATCACAGATAACTGAGGAATTTTGGGAGCAGGAGAAAGTCTTCCCAAAGGAAAAGCATACCCACTCATTATCCAATATCAAACAGTCAGACTTGAAAGCATACATACAAGTAACATCATACAGACTGAGCAGGTTATATTTAGGAATGTGTGGGTGTGGGTGTGTGTGTATGTGTGTGTGTGTAAATGAAAACAAAGACATGAATTTGAAAGAGAAGATGTAGAGGTATATGGGAGGCTTTGGAAGGGGAAATTAGAAGGAAGAAATGTTACAATTGTATTATAATCTCAAAAATAAAAAGATTTTAAAAAGGATAATTCAACCAAAAAAAATGCCTGCTTTCTCAAAAAATTAAATTCCACAGTAGTTCAAAGTTCCAAAAGATGTGCTTTATGAAACTTGAAAAGCTGCTTCTAAAAACAAAGGATCGAAAATATGCAAGATAATTTTAAAGAACAAGTAGAAAGTACTAGTTCTACGGATATTAAAATTTCAAAAGACCATGTAATTAGAAGAATATAATATTTGAGCAGAGAAGCAAACAGATTAATGGGAGAGAAAAGATACCTGAGTACAAATTTGAGAACACAAAGAACCTTGGTGTATGGTATAACTCACATTTCAAGTCATGAAGATGGTTCAGTTGTTTAGAGAGGATCATATTCTCATATTGGAGCAAATTAAATCAATTTCTACATTGCATCATATAAAGAAATACATTCCAGACAGCTTTAATAAGAAGACAGTAAAATAACTTTTAAACCTTTTCAAAGAAATATCCAATATTTTTGAATATTTCGAAATAATTTTATTTGCTCTTTCATATCTTCAGATTAGGTATTATTTTCTTTCCTTCTTCTGTTTTAAATTTATAGGGTTGTTTCATTTGGTTGGGTTTGCTTGTTTTGTTTATTTAGAAAGTGAATTCTTTATTTTTATTTTTTATACTAATTACAGGTTATTTACTTTGTATCCCAGCTATAGCCCCTTCCTTAATTCCCTTCCAATCCCACCCTCCTTCCCTCATCTCCTTCCTACCCCTCTCTAAGTCCACTGATAGGGGAACACCTCCTCCCTTTCCATCTGAACCTAGCTTATCAGGTCTCATCAGGACTGGCTGCATTTTCCTCCTCTGTGTCCTAGCAAGGCTGCTCCTCCCTCGGGGTGGAGGAAAGGTCAAGGAGCCCTCCACTGAGTTCATGTCAGTGACAGTGTCTGTTCCCCATACTAGGGAAACCCACTTGGAGACTGAGCTGCTATGGGCTACATCTGAGCAGGAGTTCTAGGTTATATCCATCCATGGTCCTTGTTTGGATAATCAGTCTCAGAAAAGACCCCTGTGTCCAGATATATTTGGTCTTTGTGGTGTTCCATCTTCGCCAAGTCTTCCTAAATCCCCTTTCTTTCATATGATTCCCTACACTCTGCCCAAGAATTGGTTATGAGTCTCAGCATCTGCTTTGGTACACTGCTAGGTAGAGTCTTTTAGAGGCCCTCTATGGTAGGCTCCTGTCCTTTTACTTGTTTTCTCCTACTTCCAGTGTCTATTCCATTTGTCTTTCTAAGTGAGAATTGATCATCTTACCCCAGAACCTCCTTCTTGTTTAGCTTCTTTAGGTATACATATGGAAATCTGTCATTGTAATACACCATATAAACAAACTGAAGGAGAAAAACATGATCATCTCCTTAGATGCTGAAAAAGCATTTGACAAAATCCAACACCCATTCATGTTTAATGTCTTAAAGAGATCAGAGATACAAGGCACATAACTAAACACAGTAAAGGCAATGTACAGCAAGCTTATAGCCAACATCAAACTTAATGGAGAGAAACTTAAATCAGGCCCCCTGAAATCAGGGACAAGGCAAGACTGCCCACTATCTCCATATCTCTTCAACATTGTACTTGAAATTCTAGCTAGAGCAATAAGACAACTAAAGGAGATCAAGGGGATACAAATCAGAAAGGAAGAAGTCAAAGTATCACTATTTGCAAATGATATGATAGTATACATGCGTGACCTCAAAAATCCAACCAGAGAACTCCTTCAGCTGATAAACACCTTCAGCAAAGTGGCTGGATACAAAATTAACTCAAAAAAAAATCAGAAGCCCTCCTATGTACAAAAGAGCTGAGAAAGAAATTAGGGAAAAAACACCCTTCACAATAGCCGCTAAAAACATAAAGTACCTTGGGGTGACTCTAACCAAGCAAGCGAATTACCTGTTTGAAAAGAACTCCAAGTCTCTGAAGAAAGAAATGGAAGAATATATCAGAAGATGGAAAGATCTCCCATGCTCATGGATCAGTAGGATTATCAGTGAAAATGGCCATCCTTCCAAAAGCAATCTACAAATTCAATGCAATTCCCATCAAAACACCAACACAATTCTTTATAGACCTTGAAAGAAAAACTCTCAATTTCATATGGAAAAACAAAAAACCCAGAATTGCCAAAAAATCCTGTACAAGAACAAATCATCTGGAGGTATCTCCATCTCTTATCTCAAGCTGTACTATAGAAAGTGAATTCTTAAATAAGACACACCTCATCACTTAAGTTTTAAAAGACTGATTCCTTTGACCGCAACCACAGAAAGAGACAAAGCCCCTATCCTTCTGTTTTATAAGATATTGCAATAATACAAAATCAACAGACAAATGGTATGGGAAAGACATTTGAAACAAGAAAAACACAAATGTGGGCTGCACAAAGGATCACATCCATTAAAACAATATAAGTTAATTATTCACAAGATATTAATGACCAATGCACAGAATACACAACCTAGGTGGCAGGCACATGGATGAAAACATGCTTATACTCATTAGTACTCAGAGAGAATCAAACTAAATTAGCATAATGAAACTAGCTGCTATTTATCAGATTACCTTAAATAAAAACATCTAATATCAAGTGTCAACAAGAAGGAGGGGCACATAACTTTGGAGAAGGGGTTTGCAAGAGTCAGTATGTCTAAAAATATGTGTATACTGCATCAGCAATTTAAGGCCTTGTTATTAGAAGGAAATACTAGAAAAAATGTTCATGGATACTCATTGTGACTCTTATACTAGCTAAAATATATTAAGGTAAGTATTCTTTTCTGACACCAAAACATTTAAATTTTGAACTTTATCTGTTCTTTCAATGTATAAGAGTTTTCAGGACTGCAGCCAGTCCTGAAGATACCTGATAAAACAGAGTCAGATGAAAGGGGGGGAGGTTCTCCCTTATCAATGGACTTGGAAAAGGGGCAGGGGGGAGATGAGGGAGGGAGGGTGGAATTGGGGAGGGAATGAGGGAGTGAGATACAGCTGGGATACAGAGTTAACAAAATGTAATTAATAAGAAAAATAAAATTAAAAAAAGAATTTCTGCTTTTCTGTTAATCTTTTCAGCACAACCTCAAAACAGACATTTGAGAAAAAAATAATTATAATTTCAGGACTCTCACTCTTTTAACATGTATGCTATAAGGGAAAAGACAACACACCAGCACTCTGTCCAGTGACAAACAGATTCAGTCAACAACATCTAATTCCTGAGGAATGAAAACCCTCAGGAGTTGTGGAGCAGGTACAACAAAAGCTAGACTTTTTTGTAAGAACAGTATGAAAACTTTAAAATGAGTGAGATCTGCTCTATGTATGTTTCTCAATGCAGAAAGGTCTCTAAGATAAACTAGAAGCACCCTAAAAGCATCATGCATTTTATGATCACTATTGTAAAAATATACTGAAATAAGAATGTGTTCAGGATAGTATAAGTACACAAACTTCCCTCCAGTACCCATAACTGCCTTCTAGTAGCTACCTTTTAAAGGCTTGGTGATGATGGGAGGCTTGCTTCTACTGTCTTCTTTATTATTCCCTGTGTGAAAACTATGCATTGTCCATGAAATCGAGTTTTTTTGTTTGTTTGTTTGTTTGTTTTGCAAAAAGCATAGATTTAAAAAAAAAAACTGCCTCTTTTGATTTTTAGGTTGGCATTGTGTGTGTGTGTGTGTGTGTGTGTGTGTGTGTGTGTATAGATTATGTGGTACTTACTGGTTTTAACCAAACTTTCTGCTGAATTTTAGCTACCCACAAGTTGGGCAGTAGGAGACAGTGTTACTTTGCTGAGCTATTCAAGGCCAAGAGCTGTATCTGAAGAATCCTTGTGTTTTTTCCACATATATATTAGTCTTACCTTTCTTAGTAAAATGTGTATATCTACCTATGTTTGCTATAGTTCATCTGTTTGCCCGGGTAACAGGTATCATTAGAGAACTCCCTAGCTTGTCTTTTTCTCATAACAGACTTCTATTCATCCTCCAAAGTCCAATGGTTTGTAATGATATGTGTGATGTTATTAAGAAACAATTTTGTAAGCAAAGATCAAAGCAGATAGCAGGGCCTCCAATGCATCTTTACAGTTTCAACATCTTCAGTAACTTATCCTGAAAACCTCTTTGCTATGGATTATATAGAGTTTAATTTGTGTTGATCATGTAGCAGTTTGATTATTTTGTTTGACTGCCACTTGCAGTAGATATTTGACTGCATAGTCATACACTCAGCTTTGCAGACTTTCTCCCTCCCATTTGTCCTCTTCCCATTTAGAGATTTTCTAAATTACAGGGGAGGTACCTAATGTTGTTTGAGTACTTTCTGATGGTGTTCTGGCAATTATGATGTTCTGAGATGGCAAAGACTATATCAGACCCCTGGTTTTCTATGGTGCTGATAGATACTTAAAGGATGCTCACATAGGGGCTGGGGAGATAACTCAGTAAGCATGTGAAACTGAATTAACCCCTCAGAACCCACATTTAAAAAGCCAGAGATTTAGTGATGTGCTTGTAATTGTAGTTGGGTAGCATCAAAGAAACAGGAAAATAATTTACAGAAATATTCTACTCCACTTATGAACTCTATTCTGCATAGCCTGAAAAGCAGGAAAATCTTATAATCATATGCTTAGGTAACATACCTAGGAGGGGCATGAAATCTGTCCAACACAGGATTAATGACAAGGTAAGTGGTTTGAAAAACTGCCTCTGACATCTTGTGTAAGAGGACTTATAACTTGACTATAAAAACCAAACCATAGCAGTTGTGTTGTCAATTAGTATGTAAAACTTACTTAAGGTTTCCTGAATATTTGAGGTAAAAGAAATTTGGGTATTTTCAGGTTCTAGTTAATGATATAAAAAATAAAGTAGACTTCTGCTTCCAATTTGGAGGGTTAAAACCTCCTTGAACTTTAAGACAAAACAGCCTTCAACTTCTGTGATCAGTAGCATCATTCATTTTTTTTCCTATAAAAATGCTAGTAAGATGTATTCGGGAGTTTACCAGCTAATACAGGGACTCCTCACACAACACTGCATTTGAGTCAAACAACATCCTTGTAAGGTCAGCAGGACAATTCAAAGTAGGAAAAACTAGATCTGTGTGAATATAAGTGACACAAAATTATACAGGCCTAGAAATATGTGGATCTAATGCCTTGATTTTCAGTCATTACTTTCAGCGCTTTTAGCATTGTGCCCTCCGTGAAACTACTGCTTGTTACTTTCAACAGTTTCTAGAGTCTGACCTAGATGGATGATGCATTTGACCCATACGACATGTCACATACTCCAATATCCAATTTTACACCATTAGTCTGCAGTCATTGAATGGGAGTTCAGGATGTCATGAGGACCCAACATCGATCTCTCAATTAAATAGCAAAGCTCCCCTGAGAGCCAACTTAAAGATAATTGGTTTTTGTTTTACCCAGGCTCTGCTTGCAGAAGATTGTTGGCTAGTTTAAAAGGGAGATATATTAGTGAGCATTGTGCCCATTTGAAACCTAAAGGAGGTTACCGTATGGGGCCAAAAAACAGTTTGGTCACAAGAACTTGAAAACTAAAAGTAATTTCAGGTGTCAGACTCCTTAACGATTCCTTTGGAAGCCTTCTGATATTCAAAGAAGTTAGAAAGTTATGATTGTTCAGAAACAGAAAGAATGGTGGTAAGTCATGATTCCTAAGGTTCTGTGTAACACTTAAAGAGTGTGTGACACATCTGCATCCTGTTGCCAGATCAATTCCTGGTTAAAAAACACAGTAATGTTACTGAGAACTAGTTATCCTTTTTAGACTCTTACTTTGGTCTCCTCCACTAAGTGCTTGGGGCTCTGCAAATACAGACAAAGCAAGAAGACAGGTTTGAGGAAAGGGAAGTGAACATATCCAACATGGGATCATCATAGATATCTAAGAATGGCTTAAATCATCAACAGTCCTGATGAGACCTGACAGGCTTGGGCCATATGGAAGGGGAAGAGGACCTCCCCTCTCAGTGGACTTGGAGAGGAGCATGGGAGGAGATGAGAGAGATAGGGTATGGGAGGAAATGAGAGAGGGGGCTACAGCTGGGATAAAAATGAATAAACTGTAATTAATATAAAATTTTAAATGAATAAGGTTAAATATCAGCATGGTAAAAATAAATAAATAAACTGTAATTAATAAAAATAAAATTAATTTTTAAAAAATGGAACAGAAATATGAGCTAATTATCTTTATGCTTAATATCCATCTTTAACTAACTGCTACTTTTCTAAAGGATTCCTTTTCAGTCCCACCTTAATACAGCACCTCTAGCCATATATTTTTTACTCATCCTAGCCCCTTCACCTTCTTCTGAGTTACTCCTGGCTCAATGACACATCTCCTTGCACATCTCTCCTCTTTCCTTCTCTCTCTAGTGACATTATTTGCTTAGATACTAGATTAAGTTTCTACTTTACAAAGGAGAGCAAGAATGAAAATATTCCCTCTATCCTCATTTCTATATCTGGATCTGTCTCTCTCTGTTGTATTTGTCTGTCTGTTTGTCTCTTCTTTCCCCACTCCTTCTCTTTATTCCCCCCTCTCTCTGTGTTTGTCTCTTTTTTGTCTGTCTTTTGGCAAAATATTCTTCATATTAGAGTTCATGTCTGTTATTTCCTTTCCCCTTCTACCTACAGCAGTATACTCTGACATTTTCTTTGTTTCTCCCACTCTTGTGACTCATTTTTGAAATCTTTTTCGGGTCTTTTCTTTTTCACAAACAGTGTGTTCCTGTCAATTCTCTTTAGCCCTCAGTCCAGTAAAATCTTTCTAAATCCAATGACCAACATGAAACCCACCTTACTAGACCATTTCTTAAACATTCTTTCTGGAAGATCGCTATCCCTCCTTGTTTTCAGACATGGAACCATCACAATGTCATTCTACCTTGCAAGAATTTTACTTCCAACAGCAGCTTTTTTATTTGTTTTTTACAACTCTGTCCTGAAAATTTACCACAATGTCCTGCATTTGCTGTAAATTCCAAAATGATGGCAACCCCATATGGTTCCTATTATCCAGTTACCTGACCAAAACTTCTGGCTCATAATGTAATTAGATCTTATAAATTCACACTTTCATCAATATGCATAAGATTAAGTTTTTCTCTCCAGAGGAAAGAGATATAATTGAAATACCACTATATTGTAGTGACTGTGTAATCATCAGTATCCATTTTCTCATCTGTAAGTCCACTGAAGCAAATCAAAGAACTACTCCCAGATGCTTCATTAGATACTTAGAAAGAATAAAACTTGTAAAAGTTCTGAGACTTTTCCAAAGGTTATGCTGACAACATATGAGTTACTAAATGGCAAGTAATCCTTCCTTCATGTGCTTACATAATATACATTAACATGGTCCCTTGGGATACTGGAGGAAAATGAAAAGAGAAATGAAAAAATAAATGAATGAATAAGTAAACAAACAAATGCATATTGCAGTGGAAGGAGCAGGAGTTAGATATGAAAACTTGGTGCTGACTCTTGCTCTGTTTTTTATACCAGACTTCAGACCTTAGGAATGATAATTTACTTGTCTGTTCTTTCCCAGGCAGTGAGCAAATAAAGAGTTTGGTAAAATGATGGGTTAAAAATCCATTCTCTCTTCAGCATCCTATGGTAGAATGGGGGAGACCTGCCATATTTCACTATAATTGATATTTTTTTAATTTCTTGCTTTTCTTCCCTTCTATTCTTCTAACATACCAAAGCCCCAAGCTGGTATTAATCTACTATCTGCTTCATGATCTCAGAAGCTAAGTATTGCCAAATATTTTTAATGATATATTTTCACTTATGTTTTGAGACTGTCATAGATGCATACAATGCATTTTAATCATATCTATGCCAGTGTGGAGTTCCCTAACATCTTGCACTCTCAACTTCAGATTTATTTATTATTACACTGACTTTGTGAAAGTTACCCAAGTGCTAAGCAATTACCTAAGTGATGCTCAGGACTCTATGGAGAATAATTCTGAAAGCCAATTTCTTACAAAGACAAATTTATTGAGTATAGACAAATGGGTTTATTTTAGCTCTACATTTTAAACTTATAATCTTAAATATCAAATAACCACTCAACACTGCCTAGGTTCAGAATTTCTTTAACTGGGATGTAGCCTTACATCCAGTTCTGACTGTTTTACAGCGTTTCTTTGCCCTCGAGCCTCCTGCATACGTTCACCCACCCCTTAGAGAATGGTCAATCATACTTTACTGAAAGAACAGGAACTGCACATGCAAACTCAGACATCTCCCTAAGATTAAATGTAACAATTTAACATTGACAATCTTCCATATCCTTCCTCTTGATTAAAAACAACAGCAGTACAAAGATGTACTTTTCTGAATCAAAAAGGGAGCACTTGGGCTCTACATTCCATTCTCTTTCAGTTTCTAAAAAATATACTACCACAAATTAGCTCCTCATTTATTTATGTATCACCAACCTCCCCTCTATAATGCCTCATAGAAAAGGTAGGACAATGTTACCTCTCTAACCAATTCCCCTGTTTCTCTTCTGTTCTTATCTCCCTCATCAATCTACTATCCATATAACTAGATTAAGAGATGAGTCTATTTCCCTCATAAACTTCCAGTAAGTTTAAACCTAATAATTCTATAATGTGAATCTTCTTATTCTACTTTTTCCTGGGTTTCAGTCTCACCTCTCTGACTTCTTGTTTTCAATCTCCCCATCTTTCTTCTTCTCTGTTTAATCCAAATGAAAGAGAAAGTCAAACTTGGGTGGTAGACATTCTTCTCTATTTTATAATCCTTCTCCAGGTCATGTCATCAAGTCAAATTTCCTTGAATATTTTCCTTGAATATTATCCATATTCACAAGACTTCTAAGTTTATATCCCAGCCTAGCCCTCTCTTCTGGGTTACATACAGACCTGGCTGTGTGCTCCTCTCTACACAGAATTTCACAAATTTCAGACAATGCAAACTGAAAACCCTGAAATTTTCCTTACACACAAACTTCACTATCTAAGTAAAGAGTATCAATTATTCAAACCAGAAACTCACAATTCATTTTTTATCATTCACCTTTCCTGTATTCCTCACATCTATAGTTAATGAATCCTGATATTTCTACCTCCTAAACACATCAATTTGTCTTCCTTCTGTCTTTTTGGCAATCAGGTGTTCTATTGGGTCTCATATGGTCCACTGAATAGTCTTTTAATTTGGTTACTCTTTGAAACTCTTATTCTAATTATTTGTTGAAAAGCACCAGAAGTGTTTGAAGCCATACATGAGAAAAAATTACTACATAATACACTCCTGTGAATTTATGTATTAGTTAAATATACTTTATTTAGGATACTGTAAAAGAAACTGAATGAGCTGCCATACTCATCCTTCTTCCTCCCTCCTCTCTTGCACTTTCTTATGTTATTAGTTTACTTTAGATTTTTTTAATTTTTTATTAATTACACTTCATTTACTTTGTATTTCCCCTGTAGTTCCCCCCTTCTCCCCCCAATCCCTTCCTTCCTCCTCCTTCTCCATACATGCCTTTCCCCAAGTCCACTGGTAGGGGATGTCTTCTTTTTCTTCCTTCTGATCCTATTCTGTTAGGTCTCATCAGGAGTGGTTGCATTGTCTTCCTCTGTGGCCTGGTAAGGCTGCTCCCCCATTAGGGGGAGGTAATCAAAGAGCAGGCCAATCAGTTCATGTCAGAGACAGTCCCTGTTCTCATTACTATGAAACCCACTAGGAGACTGAACTGTCATGGGCTACATCTGTGCAGGGGTTCTGGGTTATCTCCATGCATGTTACTTGGTTGGACTATCAGTCTCAGGGAAGACCCATGTGCCCAGATTATTTGGATCTGTTGCTCTCCTTGTGGAGCTCCTGTCCCCTCCAGGTCTTACTAACTCCCACTTCTTTCATAAGATTCCCCGCAACCTACATTAGATTTTCAAAACTTGTTCTTTCCTAGCTCAAGACCTAGTGCATTGTTTAGAATATTCACCCTTATCCCCATTTCTAATTTCTGACTTACTGTCTCCTTTCCATTTCTTAGGTTTCATGTCTTTTTAGCCTTTTTTTTTTTTGATCACCTCAGGCAAAATATCCTTCTCTCATACATGCATCTCTTTTGTGTATTTGTTAAATTCATAACAGGTAGCTCAACATTCTTTTGTAGGTCACTTTCTTTGTTTTGGGTGTTTACAGTCTACCAGAATGTTAACTCCATAAAATACAGAGCATTCTTCATTTGTTAGAAATGATTGACTTTTTCAGTATTTTAAGCAAATTTGACTCATAGTAGAGACATCTTTGTGGAATATAGCAGGTACCTAGAATTGATCAGTAGTTGTGTAAAATGTAATATGTAAAATTAATATACTATTCTATAGATGAGAAAATGACTACCAGAGAAGTGTAACTCATGACAGGGAACACAGCTAGTAAAAGTGACATAGTGACATACTTGAGCTATGCATCCAGGTACAACTTTTTCCCCCCCATTATTCCATACTGCTTCCCTGCTGTCCATTGTTAACTCTTGGTCTACTATTCTTCTTGTACTGATTTTCATGACTTGTTATCAAATAAAATTTTAAGGACAAGATGTATTTTGTCATGATGAAACATAATCTACACAAAGCAATTGATTTGTAAAAGAGACAATAAAAACTTTCCTTTTACGTATGAGTACGATTATTGATGACTGAGATAGCACCACCCACAAAAGTTTAAAAAACAAACAAACAAGCAAGCAAACAAACAAACAAAACAAAGTAAGATCTCTAAGGATTGAATATTGCCTCCTGTTTCCCAAATAAATATTTGGAAATGTGTATAGCTATATGTCATAGTCACATTCTAAATAATACATGGTAATTTAAACAAAGGAATAACTTTCTAAATGGTTCCTGAGAGACTATATTCAAATATATTAAGTTTCAGAATCTTGAAGAAACCAATTAGGTTTGCTATGGATAAGTGCTCAGCACTTCAAATTTTTTCCTAAAATAGTGTTTGATCAACTGTTCTTTTTCAAATTTTTACCTACTTAAATCCATGTCTATCAGTGAAGAAGAAAATATCACCCAAATTTCAGAAACTGTTCTTTAGGGTTTTGGGGATCTCCATGGCCTTCAGTTTCTTCTTTTTTGGCATATTTCTGGCCATTTATATGATGTCTTTCATGGGAAACATTGTAATTCTCACTATGGTGTCAGCTGATAGTTCTTTTCACACACCCATGTATTTCGTTCTTGGTCTCTTCTCCTTCCTAGAGACTGGCTATACCACAAACATTGAGTTCACAATGCTGAGGACATTATTATCAGCTCACGTACCTATTTCCTTTCCAACTTGTCTGTCTCAGTTTTATTTCTTTGCTTTCCTGGTAGCAAGAGGATTCCTCTTCCTTAGTGTAATATTTTATGATAGATATATACCCATCTGTGACCCACTACACTACTCCAGTATCATGGATTGCTGGGGTTGCTTCCAGCTAGCAGTGGCCTCTTGGTTGGCTGGGTTTCTGGCAACTGTCCTGTTCATGATCTCCATTTTTTGCTTAACATTTTGTTCTGCCTTTGAGATTGCCCACTTCTTTTGCTACTTAAAGTCAATAATGAAACTGCCCTGCACTAATACTCAAGTATCTGAAATGACTTCTCTTATATGTAAATCTTTATTTGCTCTTGGTCCTTTCCTACTTACCTGGACTTTCTATATTAACATCATCTGCACCATTCTAAGGATTACTTCTACCACAGGGAAACAGAGGGCTTTCTCCACTTGTACATCCTACTAAACAGTGGACATTCTCTACTGTGAGACTTTGGGCATTGTTTATGGCTTCTCATCAGTGACTCAGTAAGAAGGTGTATTGAAGTTGCTCTCACTTTTGTGTTCAGTATTTACTCCTGCTGTCAACCCTATCACTTACACCCTAAGAAAAAGGATGTGAAGGTAACTCTAAGAAAATTGATACAACAAAATATTCCAACAAATCAGAAATGTCTATAGTATTCTCCTAGACAGTCTTGAAACAAGAGTTTGAACTTGAGCCCATAATTTTCTTAACACCAAACTCACTGTTTTTATTAACCAAAGAAAACTGAAAAACCAAAATTGTCTAAGACAATTTACTTGGGCAATGGAAAACAAAGTTATGTTTCACTTTCCTTAAGAGAACATGGTTTACATGAGACAGCAGAAAAGAATGGATAAACATTCTTTTACATTCAGAATGTAACTGAAATCCCAGTCTTCATCTCCAAAGTTACGGTAAAAGTGAAAAAGATAAAAATATCTGCATATTAAAATTACTTTTGGTTATTTATTTCAGGAATATTCATATAAAAAGGGTTTAAAGCAATGTGACTAGTTTTATGACTTAAAGACATCCACACATATGAATATAATATATCCATAAATAAAGAAAACAAGCAACAGTAGAAAAAAGTCAGCTCTTTTTGTTTATACAGAGAGATCTCCAATATATATATATATAATTACTACAGTATGGCATCATATGTGCAAAGAAGATAATTTAAAGCTGGTTATCATGGTATACATCCTTAATCCCAGGACCTGGAAGGTAGAGGCAGATAGATATTAGTGAATTAGACATCAGCTTGGTCTAGATAGTGAGGTCCAGGACTACAAAAAAAATAATAAATTTAAAATATTTACACTTAACTATAGATACATATAAAAGGACATATGGGATTTGATAGTATCTATTATCTCTTGTTTGTGCAACTAAATTCATGAGAGGTATATATTTTGAGGTGGGAATTACATTAAATTAATTACTTTTTGAAAAGGTATCCATAGAGATCCAAGATGACAGGTACCAGCGGACACCTTATCTGAGGGGCACAGGATCCGAAACTCTGAAATTGGTGAGTGGAGGGGTAGCTGAAGCCAGAACATTGACATTGAGGCTTCCTGGGAGAGAGGGGACATCCCCCCAGCTGAGGCCTTTTGGATCCAGGTCACCTGCGGACTTCTCCACGGACTGAGAGTGGTGAATATTCAACCCCCCCTGCACTTCCCTTAACCCGGGCCTCCCTTTCCCCTTATCCTCTGTGGAGACGGCCAAGAGCACCCACTGCTCCAAGTTTGGAGCTCCCTGCTCGGTAACTGGGAGAGCAGAGGTAGGCCTCCCAGTTCCACAGCAGCAGCCAGCAGTGGGCCACTGTACTGGCCTCACAGATCTGCAGGGGGCTGTATGGCCTTCCCAAGCCCTCCCAGTGGGTATCTGTACCAGCCTCCCAGGTATGTAACAGCAGAGGTGGGGTGTCAGATAGCCACCCAAGAGTCTCCATACTCCTGCTCCATGAGTGAGACAACAGGAGTGGTTACACCAAGTAAGGGTCTCCATTCCCAGCAGACAAATAGTGGACACCAATGAGCTGATGGATCTCCTAAAGTCTCATTTGCCCCTGAAAGGGTCAAATCTGCAAGGAGAGAACAGAGGGAACACATATGCTTTCTAATTATGCCTGCTATCGAGTAAGTGCTCCTTCAAGTGAGTGTATTCAGAACCCCAGATCCAGGGTAACTCTACACTAACAGCCAAACATCAGATTCCTCCCACCCACATACCCAATGTGGGCAACATAGGGATTCTTGGGATAGTGTTCTCAACATTGAAGCCATGTGATGTTCTGTGGATCTACCAGTGGAGTCCAGTCAAACAATTCCTGGAGGCCAGACAAACCTGAATACCAAGAAGACAGTATGACAGGCCTGTAGACCACTTAGGCATTCAGAGCACCTGTGCAGGCACATTTTGCCCACAAACAGCTCCAGCACCAGCACACCTACCTGCACTTAAGCCTCACATTGCAAGCTTCTAATGATCTAACACCCTGTCCTTCATGGTACACATCCACACATGCCCACCGTTGCCTCCCCCACTTGTCCACCTGCACCTGCAACCTTCCTCCGTTAGTGATAGCTGAAACACCAGTATCCATGCTCATACTGGTACACTTCTCTCATCTTCCTTAAGAAGACATCAGAGAAAGACAAACCAAGTATGAAGTACAGACCCCAGGAACAAACAGTGAAGGTTACAGGTAAGCAGATGGCTAGAGGTCAGCATAAGAACACATCCAACAAAAATCAGGACAACATGGTTTTAACAGCAAACCCCAAAATCAATGGACATGCTAACTCATTGGAAACACAGGAAAATGACCTTACTTCTAGGCTTATCCAGATATTAGAGGCATGTAAAGAGGAAACAAGAAAGCTCTCAAAGAAATACAGGGAACTACAGCCAAAAAATAAAGGTACAATTAGTAGCGTATAGAAAGGAGATGAACAAAAAGAAAGAGGCCATCATGTTAAGACAGGAATCCACATTCAAACAGATGAAGGAAATGGTGCAAGACATGAAAACATAAATAGAATCAATAAAGAAATCACAAAAAGAGAAAACAGTGGAGCTGGAGAATTTAGAAAAAAGATCAGGAACCACAAAAGTAAGCATCAACAATAGAATACAAAAGATGGAAGAGAGAATCTCAGGTGCTGAAGAAACACTTGCAAACACTGATAAATCTCTCAAAGTAAAAGTAATCATATAATTATCAAACACAAAACATCCAAAAAATCAAAGATGCAATCAAAAGACAAAATCTAAGAATAATAGGAATAGACAAAAAAAGAAGATTCTAGGCTCCAAGGTCCAGAAAATAATTTCAAGAAAATTTTCCCAATGTAAAGAAAGAGATGTCCTCTCATACAAGCAACTTAATGGCCCAACTGAAAGCCCTGGATAAAAAAAAAAGGAGCAAATACACCTAAGAGGAAAAAACAGCTGGAAATAATCAAACTCAGGGCTGAAATCAATCATTTAGAAACAAATAAAACGATTCAAAGAATCAATGAAACCAAGAGCTAGTCCTTTGAGAAAATCAACAAGCTATACAAATCTTTAGCCAAACTAAATAAAAGGCAGAGAGCAACTATCCAAACCATCAAAATCAGATAAGAAAAGGGGGAAATAACTACAGACACTGAGGAAATCCAAACAATCATAGGTCATACTACAAAAGCCTATATGTCACAAAATTTGAAAATCTAAAAGAAATGGACAATTTTCTAGATAAAGTCCATCTACCAAAATTGAGTCAAAATCAGTTAGAAATATTGAATAGACATATATCCCCCAAGGAAATGGAAGGAGTCATCAACAGTCTCTCTTCCAAAAAAAGCCCTGGGCCATATGGATGCAGCGCAGAATTCTACCAGACCTTCAAAGAAGTGCTAACTCCAATTCTCTCCAAACTATTCCACAAAAGAGAAACAGAAAGAACATTATCAAACTCATTCTGTGAAGCTACAGTCACCTTGATACCTAAACCACACAAAGACCCAACAAAAAAAAAGAGAACTTCAGACCTATCTCTCTTATGAACATTGATGCAAAAATACTCAATAAAATCCTTGCAAACCGAATCCAAGAACACATCAAAGATATCATTCACCATGACCAAATAGGCCTCATCCCAGGCATGCAAGGGTGGTTCAACATAGGGAAACCCATCAATGTAATCCACCATAAAAACAAACTGAAGGAGAAAAACCACATGATCATCTCCTTGGATGCTAAAAAGCATTTGACAAAATCCAACACCCATTCATGTTTAATGTCTTAAAGAGATCAGGGATACAAGGCACATATCTAAACATAGTAAAGGCAATATACAGCAATCCTATAGCCAACATCAAACTCAATGGAGAGAAACTTAAATCAATCCCACTGAAATCAGGGACAAGACAAGGCTGCCCACTCTCTCCATATCTCTTCAACATACTACTTGAAGTTTGAAGTCCTAGCTAAAGCAATAAGACAACTTATAGGAGATCAAGGGGATACAAATTGCAAAGGAAGAGGTCAAAGTGTCACTATTTGCAGATGATATGATACTATACATAAGCGACCCGAAAAATTCAACCAGAGACTTCCTTCAGCTGATAAACACATTCAGCAAAGTGGCAGGATACAAAATCAACTCGAATAAATCAGAAGTCCTCCTGTATACCAAAGACAAAAGGGCCGAGAAAGAAATTAGGGAAACAACACCCTTCACAATAGCCACTAATAACATAAAATACCTTGGGGTGACTCTAACCAAGCAAGTGAAAGACCTGTTTGAAAAAAACTTTAAGTCTCTGAAGAAAGAAATTGAAGAAGATATCAGAAGATGGAAATACCTCCCATGCTCATGGATTGGTAGGATTAATATTGTGAAAATGGCCATACTGCCGAAAACAATTTACAGATTCAACAGAATTCCCATCAAAACACCAACTCAGTTAGAACCTGAAAGAAAGATTCTCAGTGTCATATGGAGAAACAAAAAACCCAGAATCTCCAAAACGATCCTGTACAGCAACAGATCATCTGGAGGTATCTCCATCCCTGATCTCAAGCTGTACTACAGAGCAATAGTAATAAAAACTGCGTGGTATTGGCATAGAAACAGAAAGGAGGATCAACAGAACCGAAGAGAAGACCCAGAAATAAACCCACACACCTATGAATAGTTGATTTTCGACAAAGAAGCCAAAATCATTCAATGGAAAAAAGACAGCATCTTCAACAAATGGTGCTGGTCCAACTGGATGTCTACATGCAGAAAAATGCAAATAGATCCATATACATCACTCTGCACAAAACTAAAGTCCAAGTGGATCAAAGACCTCAACATAAAACCAGATACTCTAAATCAGTTAGAAGAAAAAGTGGGGAGCAGCCTAGAACTCTTTGGCACAGGAGACAACTTCCTGAACAGAACACAAACAGCACTGACTCTAAGAGCAACATCAATAAATGGGACCTCATGAAACTGAAAAGCTTCTGTAAAGCAAAAGACACTGTTGTCAGAACAAAACGACAGCCTACAGACTGGGAAAGGATCTTCACCAACCCTGTATCTGACAGAGGGCTGATATTCAATATATATAAAGAACTAAAGAAGTTAAAAAGCAATAAATCAAGTAATCCAATTAAAAAAACTGTGTATGGAGCTAAACAGAGAATTCTCTGTAGAGGAATATAGAATGGCAGAGAAACACTTAAAGAGATGCACAACATCTTTAGCCATCAGGGAGATGCAAATCAAAACGACCCTGATATTTCACCTTACACCCATCAGAATGGGTAAGATGAATAACTCATGTGACAACACATGCTGGAGAGGTTGTAGAGAAAGGGGAACTCTCCTCCATTGCCGTTCGGAATGTAAACTGGTACAGCCACTTTGGAAGTCAATCTGGCACTTTCTCAGGCAATTAGGAATAGTGCTTCCTCAAGATCCAGGTATACCACTCCTAGGCATATACCCAAAATTTGCTCAAGTACACAAAAAGGACATTTTTTCAACCATGTTTCTAGCAACTTTATTTGTAATAGCTAGAACCTGGAAACCACCCAGATGTCCCTCAACGGAGGAATGCATACAGAAATTGTGGTATTTTTACACAAAGGATTACTACAATCAAAACCGAGGAAATCATGAAATTTGCAGGAAAATGGTGAGATCTAGAAAAGATCATTTTGAGTGAGGTATCCCAGAAGGAGAAAGACACACATGGTATATACTCACTTATATAGACTTATAAGATATGATGAACACAATGAAAGCTATACACCTAAAGAAGATAAACAAGAAAGAGGTAAGATGATCAATCCTCACTTAGAAAGAAAAATGGGGTGTGCATTGGACATAGCAGAAAACAAGTAACAGGACAGGAGCCTACCACAGAGGGTCCCTGAAAGTGTGTCAAAGCAGATACTAAGACTCATAACCAAACCTTCGGCAGAGTGCAGGGAATCATGAAAGAAGGGGGAGTAAGTACGACGTGGAAAGGATAAGAGCTCCACAAGGACCAAATATATCTGGGCACAGGGGTCTTTTCTGAGACTGACACTCCACCATGGACCATGTATGGATATAACCTAGAACCTCTGCTCAGATGAAGCCTGTGCTAGCTCAGGAACCAATTGTTTTTCCATAGTAAGGGAGCAAGGACTATTTCTGACAGGAACTCAATGGCAGGCTGTTTGACCTCCCCATCCCTCAAGGGAAGAGAAGTCCTGCTAGGCCACAGAGGAGCACTTTGCAGCCAGTCCTGAAGATACCTGATAAAACATGGTCAGATGAAAAGGGAGGAGGTCCTCCCCAATCAGTGGACTTGGAAAGGTGCAGGGAGGAAATGAGGGAGGGAACGAGGGATTGGGAGGGAATGAGGGAGTGGGATACAGCTGGGATACAGAGTTAATAAAATGTAACTAATAATAAAAAGTAAATTAAAATAAAGAATGAGAAAAAAAAGAAAGATGTCCATAAATATACAAGAGGCCTATAGAATACCAAATAGACTAGGCCAGAAAAGAAACTCTTCATGTCACATAATAGTCAAAACACTAACTCTACAGAACAAAGAAAAAATTTTAAAAG
The DNA here is from genome assembly GCF_030254825.1 of Meriones unguiculatus. NCBI lineage: Eukaryota > Metazoa > Chordata > Mammalia > Rodentia > Muridae > Meriones > Meriones unguiculatus. The sequence goes on from NC_083369.1 coordinate 123,580,213, forward strand.
CAGCAAGGGGAAAAGGTCAAGTAACATGTAATGGTAGGCCTAGAATCACACCAGAATTTTCAACAGAAACTATGAAAGCCAGAAGGGCCTGGGCAGATGTCATGCAGACTCTAAGAGACCAGAGATGCTAATCCAGACTATTATACCTAGCAAAGCTTTCAATCAACATAGATAGAGAAAACAAAATATTCCATGACAAAACTAAACTTAAACAGTATCTACACAGTAATCCAGCCCTAGAGAAGTTAATAGAAGGAAAATTCCAATCCAACAAACTCAGCTACACTCAAGAAAACACAGGATATAGATAACTTCATAGCAAAAAATTAAAAGAAAAGAATCATAGAAACAGTAAGAATCCCAACCCCACAATAAAAAGATCTAACATTCATTGGTCACTATTATCTATCAACATCAATGGATTCAAATCTCCAACGAAAGACACAGACTAACAGAATGTTTTCAGAAACAGGATGCAACTTGCAGCCAAGAAGCACACTTCAGCCACAAAGATAAACAGTACCTTAAAGTGCTGAAAAAATATTTTTCAAGCAAGTATACCCAGAAAACAAGCTGGGGTAGCTATCCTAATTCTAATAAAATAGACTTTCAACCAAAATTAATCTAAAAAGATGAGGGGGGCACTTCATTCTTATCAAAGAAAAAAAATGCACCAGGAGGACATGATAATTCTAAATATCCATGCTATAAATACAAGAGCACCTGCATATATATATATATATATATATATATATATATATATATATATATGTGTGTGTGTGTGTGTGTGTGTGTGTGTGTGTGTGATTGTGTGTGTGTATAAACATTATTAAATCTTAAATGATATAATGATCCCAACACCTTCACCAAGTGGGAGACTTCACCATGGGACAGATCATCTAGATAGAAGCTAAATAGAGAACTAATGACACCTACAGAAGTCCTAAATGAAATGAAGTAATAGATGTATACAGAACTTTTCCTCAAATGCAAAACAATATACCTTCTTTTCAGCATCTCAAAGAAAAGTCTCAACAATTGACGATATAGTCAGGTACAAAGCAAACCTCAACAGATACAAGAGATTGAAATAATCTCTTATATCCTATCAGAACTACATGGCCTAACACTAGACCTCAACAACAAACAAAACAAAAAGGCTACAAACACATGGAAAATAAACAATTCTCTACTCAAGGACAGCTTGATGTGGGAAGAAATGAAAAAAGTAATTAGAGACTTCCTAAAATTCACTGAAAATGAAGGCACAACTTAGGCAAACTTATGGAACACTATGAAAGCAGAAAAGTTCATAGCACTAAGTGCCTTCAAGAAGAAATTCGAAACATCGCAGCAGGGCAGAAATCAAAACATTAGAAACAAATAAAACTATTCAAAGAATCAATGAAACCAAGAACTGGTTATTTGAGAAAATCAACAAGATAGACAAACCCTTAGCCAAACTAACTACAAGGCAGAGAGAAACTAGCAAAATCAGAAAAGAAAAGGGGGACATAACAACAGACACTGAGGAAATCCAAACAATCAAAACTTTATATGCCACAAAATTTTAAAATCTAAATGAAATGGACAATTTTCTTGATAGATTTCAAAATAGATTGAATAGTTCTATATCCCTAAAAGTAAGAGAAGCAGTCATCAAAATCGCCCTTCCAAAAAATCGCCCAGGGCCAGATAGCTTCAGCGCAGAATTCTACCAGACCTTTAATGAAGAGCTAACTCCAATTCTCTCCAAACTATTCCAGAAAATAGAAACAGAAGGACGATTACAAAATGCTTTCTGTGAAGCCACAGTCACCTTAATACCTAAATCACAGAAAGACCCAACCAAAAAAAAAAAAAAAAAGAGAGAGAGAACTTCAGGCTTATCTTTCTCAAGAATGTTAATATAAAAATGCTCACCAAAATACTTGCAAACTGAATCCAAGAGCACATAAAAAATATCGTCCACCATAACCAAGTAGGCTTCATACCACACATGCAGGGGTGGTTAAATATACAGAAATACATCAAATTAATCCACTGTATAAACAAACTGAAGTATAAAAATCAAAGGATCATCTCTTTAGATACTGAATTTTGTCAAAATGCTGGCAAAATCCAAAACCCATTCATGTTAAAAATCTTAGAGAGATCAGCAATACAAGGCAAATACTAAAATATAGTAAATACAATATATAGCAAGTCTATAACCAACGTCAAACTAAATAGAGAGAAACTTAAATCAATCCTACTGAAATCAGGGACAAGGCAAGGCTGCCCACTCTCTTTGTATCTCTTCATCATAGTACTTGAAGTCTTATCTAGAGCAATAATAAAACTAAAGGTGATGAAGGGAATACAAATAAGAAAGGAAGAAGTCAGAGTATCATTATTTGCAGGATATGATAGTATACATGAGCAACACCAAAAATTCAACCAGAGAACTCCTTCAGCTGATAAAAATCTTTAGCAAGAGGCTGGATACAATATTAACTCAAAAAAGTCAGTAGCACTCCTTTATATGAAAGACAAAAGTGATTTAAAAAATTAGGGTAACTACATGCTTCACAATAGTCACTAATAACATAAAGTACCTTGGCGTGACTCTAAATCAAGCAAGTGAAAGAACTGTTTGAAAAAAAATCAATTTCTCTGAAGAAAGAAATTGAAGAAGAAATCAAAAGATAGAAAGATCTCCCATGGTCATGGCTGGGCAAGATTAAGATAGTTAAAATGGACGTGCTGCCAAAAGCAATCTACAGATTCAATGAAATTCCAATCAAAATACCAACGCAATTCTTTACAGAACTTGAAAGAACAATTATCAATTTCATACGGAAAAACAAAAAAAAACAACAACCCAGAATTGCTAAAACAATCCTGTACAAGAACAGGATTATAGATTTTCCATTCCTGATCTCAAGCTGTACTACAGAGTACTGGTAATAAAATCTGCATGGCACTGGCATAGAAACAGAGTAGTGGATCAATGGAAGCAAATAGAAGACCCAGAAATACACTCACTCACTTAAGAATACTTGATTTTTGACAAAGAAGACAAAACCACACAGTGGAAAAAAAGAAAAGACAGCATCTTCAACAAATGGTGCTGGTCTACCTGGATGTCTACCTGGATGCATACAAAAATGCAAATAGATCCATACTTATCACCCTGCACAAAACTAAAGTCCAAGTGGATCAATGACCTCAACATAAAATCAGACACTAAATCTGATAGAAAAAAAAAATGGGAAAAAGCCGTGAACTCATTGGCACATGAGGCAACTTCCTGAACAGAACACCAACAGCACAGGCAATAAATGGGACTTCATGAAACTGAAAAGCTTCTGTAAAGCAAAGGACACTGTCATCAGAACAAAACAACAACCTACAGACTGGAAAAGGATCTTCACCATCCCTGTATGTGACAGAGGGCTATTATCCAGAATATATAAAGAACTAAAGAAATTCAAAAGCAACAAATCAAGTAATCCAATTAAAAATGAGGTGCAGAACTAAACAGATAATTCTAAGCAGAGGACTATCAAATGGTGGAGCAACACTTAAAGAAAAGCTTAAAGTCCTTAGTAATCAGGAAAATGCCAATCAAAACGACCCTGAGATTTCATCTGACACCCATCCGTATGGTTAAATAAAAAACTCAAGTGACAATACATACTGGAGAGAATGTGGAGCAAGGCAAACCCTCCTTCATTGCTGGTGGGAATGTAAACTTGTACAACCACTTTGGATATCAATCTGGTGCTTTCTCAGACAATTAGGAATAGTGCTTCCTCAAGACCCAGCTATACCACTTCTAGGCATCTATCCAAAATATACTCAAGTACACAACAAGGACATTTGCTCAACTGTGTTCATAGCAGCTTTATTTGTAATAGCCAGAACCAGGAAACAACCCAGATGTCCATCAACAGAAGAATGGATACAGAAATTGTGGTACATTTACAGAACAAACTACTACTCAACTATTAAAAACAAGGAAAACATGAAATTTGCAGGCAAATGGTGTGATCTAGGAAAGATCTTCCCTGGGTGAGGTATTCCAAAAGCTGAAAAACACACATCATATGTACTCACTTATAAGTATGTATTAGACATGTAATATTGGATAAACATACTAAAATCTGTACACTTAAAGAAACTAAGCACGGAGAATGCTGGATAAGATGGTCAATCCTTACTCAGAAAGGCAAATGGAATGGACATAGGAAGAGGGAGAAAACAGGGAACAGGACACAAGCTTACCACAAAGGACTACTCAAAGACTCTGCCCAGCAGAATATCAAAGTATATGCTGAGGCTCATAACCAAACATTGGTCATAATGTCGAGAATCTTATGAAAGAAGGAGGAGATATAAAGACCTGCAGGGGATTGGAGCTCAGAACCAAAACTATCTGGACACAGTGGTCTTTTCTGAGACTGATACTCCAACAGAGACCATGCATGGAGGGAACCTACAACCCCTGCAGAAATACACTACATGGCACCTCAGTTTCCAATTGGCTTCCCTATTAAGGGGAACAGGGATTGTTTCTGACATGAACTCAGTGGCTGACTCTTTGATCATCTTCCCCTGATAGGGGAGCAGCCTTACCAGACCACAATGAAGCCTGCCCTGATTAGACCTGATAGGCTAGGGTCAAATGAAAATGGAGGAAGACCTCCTTCATCAGTGGCCTTTGAAAGGTGAATGGGATGATTTGAAGAGGGAGGGTGGGACTGGGAGTGGAAGAGGGAGAGGGCTACATCTGGGGTGCAAAGTGAATAAAACATAACTAATATAAAAATATTTTTTTCAAAAATGAAAAAAGAAAAAGTATTCCTGTTTAATAACTTGGTGTAAATTAAAAGCAAATATGTTGAACAAGCCAATTTTAGAGACTACAGTGAAAATTTATTTAGACATAAGTCAACTTCTTCTTCTTCTTCTTCTTCTTCTTCTTCTTCTTCTTCTTCTTCTTCTTCTTCTTCTTCTTCTTCTTCTTTTTGAAAATCAAGTTAGTGTCCTTACAGACAAATCCTTGTTTCTTACCCATTTGGACTTCAGCTACAGTGCTTTCCATGACGAAAATGTTAAATATAAATGTCATCCTAAACACTAAGTGTAAACTCCTGGGCAAAAACTGTTTCGTATGAACCTTTCTTGTGACTTCTTCATTCTGTACACTGACCCTCTCACAGCACATGGGACAGAGCCTGCATCCAGTGAACTTTTGCTCAGTGAAGCCAAGACTGGGAAGAATCAGTTTTGATTTCCTCAACAGAATCCCGCCCTTATAATTCTATTGTTAACTCTGGATTCTTCATTTTAGATCTATGCAACTTTTCTGATACACTTGGAGGATAGAAGTATGGTGAAGAAGGAGAGGGATATATCCATATGGAAAAGTTAAGCCAATACTTCCATGACAGAGTAGCTCTCTTCTGCCAATTAAAAGGCAACACATCCATGCAGCACAGTAATTGCAGCCAATTGGATTTCTTCTTTGTAAATACTTGAACCAGGACCCTATTGAGAGAGATCTGGCAAGGAAATCTATTAAAGGCAAGGTGTCCTCTGCATATCACTTCATTCGAGGTACTCAAGGAAGCAGATTACACATCATACTTTCTTAAGAGAACTGAAATTCAAAATGGTGCTCTGTGTAGGTTTAAGGATCTAATTCTTGCTGGAAAATTAATAATCAGTATATAAAGGCAATGCCTTGAACAAGGTGAAATACTTTTACGTGGGTCACACTTTTGCCAATATAAAGCCAGTTATCTGGGTTACAATGAAAATTTAAATAATTGTTCCCTTTTAGAAGAACTGTATATGACATGTTTTAAGGTCCCCAGATGTTTCTTGTTATGTAGAATACTTACAGCATTTAATAATGCTTTAAGAAGCTGACCTGCCACTTACACTAGTTTCTGACAACTGGTTCTATGACTCTAAGTAAGTAACTTAGTTTCAATGGTCTTCAAATCTCTATACAGAAAATGGTAATACTAATAGCACCTTATCTCTCCATGCTTCTGAAAACATTAAAAGAGTTGGTACATAAAATCCCTGGCTCATGACACATATTTGATATTTGTTAATTATTATTTTAGCAGTTATTGTCATTATCTTTTGTGATTATCATCAGGTCCTCTCTTGATATAGTAAAGTAGTATGGGGTCAAGAAGTTATCTAAATCACTGGAAGTGGTTTAAAAGCAGATCCAAGAAAAATACGGAGCAATTTTCTGAAGTGTCTGTTTTTCTGGGGTTTAGTTCACTATCATTCCTGGTAATGAATTAAAAAAATGTTCTGAATAAAAGTGTTTTGCATATTAATTGATAGAAAGGCTGATGCCTGATGCTTCTAGCTTCTAATGACTGCTCGAATGTTGTCATCGCACTGGCTCTAGCTCACTATTTTTGCAGAAACCACATTTGTTTCTGCTTCACTAACTCGTATTTTTCTTCCATGGAAAGAAATAATCAAAGCAGATCCAAGATGGCAGAGACCAGTACGCAGGGTATCTGAGGGGCACAGAATCTGAAACTTGGAAATTGTTGAGTGGAGGGGCAGCTGAAGCCAGAACTTCCACATTGAGGCTTCCTTGGCAAGAGGGGACAACCCTGGAGCTGAGACCATTTGGTTCTAGGTCACCCACGGACATCTGTAGGAACTGGGATTGGTGAATATTCAACCCCGCTGCACTTCCCCTTAACAGGTCTCTCTCCTCTCTCCTTGGCAGAGGTGTGCCCGCAGTGCCCTCTACTCCAAGCACAGACCACCTTGCTCAGTAACTTACACAGCAAAGACTGGCTTCCCAGTTCCCCCATGGCAGGTAGCTGTATGGGCTTCCCAGGACCTTTCAGTTCTGTGGGCTGCTGTACAGGCTTCCCAGGGCCTCCAATGGAGCGACTGTACCAGCCTCTGAGGCCTGCAGTGGTGGCAGCGGGTGGCAGCTATTCCTACCAGGAGCCTCCATGCTCCATGACTGAGACAACAGAAGTGGCTACCATAAGTACGGGTCTCCCTGCCAGGCAGACAAACAGTGGACACCCCTGACCTGACATATCTCCTACACTCTCATTTGCCCCATGCAGCCCCAAATTTGAGACTAGAGAACAGGGAGAAATGTTATGCTTACTTATTAGGCACGCAATGAGTGTGTACACCTTCAAGTGAGTGCTTGTAGAACCCCAGATCCAGGGTCCCTCTATGCAAGCAGCCAGATATCAGATCCCTCCCATGCATACACCCAGTGTGGGCAACATGGGGATTCTTGGGACAGGTTTTTCAACATTGAAGCCTCTGTTCTGTGGGTCTACCAGTGGAGTCTAGGCAAACAATTCCAGGAGCCTAGACATATCTGAATATGAGGACAGTATGACAAGCTTGTAGGCCACTGAGGTATTCAAGGAACATGCACACACATGTGCATTGTGCCCAGAAACAGTGCCAGCACCTTCACCCTCTTCTGAGCTTAAGCCCCACATTCTAGGCATCTACAAGCTCTAGCACTCTGTCCTTCAGGTGTATTTCCATGCACACACCCATGCTTGCTTGCCTGCACTTGTACACCTGCGCTTGTGACCTTCTTTCCTTAGTGACAGCTGAAACACCAACACACACACTCATCTCACCTCTCTCATCTTCCTGAAGAATACTCCAGACACCAGAGACAGATGGATCAAGTTGGAATTACAGACTCCAGGAACAAACAGCAAAGGTTACAGATAAGCAGATGGCTAGAGGTCAGCTTAAGAACACATAGTCCAAAAATCAGGGCATCATGGTTTTACCAGCAAACCCCAAAACCAATGGATATTTTAACTCATCAGAAACACAGGAAAATAATTTTAAAGCTATGCTTATCCAGTTATTAGAGACATATAAAGAGGAAATGGACAAATCCCTCAAAGAAGTAACCACATAAACAGAGGCAAATAAAGAGGAAACGAACAAAGCTCTCAAAGAAATGCAGGCAAACTACAGCCAAACAAATAGAGGAAACAAGTAGGGGCAAAATTAGTGGCATATAGAAAGGAAATGAACAGAAAAATAGAGGACATCATGGAAAGACAGGAATCTACATTCAAACAGATGAAGGAAATATTGCAAGGCAAGAAAAAAGAATTAGAATTAATAAAGAAAACTAAAAGAGAGAAAACCCTCGAGCTGGAGAATTTGGGTGAAGGATCAGGAACCACAAAGGTAAGCATCTCCAGTAGAATACAAGAGATGCAAGAGAAAAATCTCAGGTGCTGAAGATACACTTGCAGAAATTGATGCATATCTCAAAGAAAAAGTAAAATTGGAAATGTTCTAAATACAAAACATCCAAGAAACCAAGGATGCCATGAAAAGACGAAACCTAAGAATAATATGAATCGACAAAAAGGAAGATTCCCGGCTACAAGTTCCAGAAAATATTTTCAAGAAAAACATAGAAGAAAATTCTCCTAACTTAAAGAAAGCGATGTCCATAAACATAGAAGAGGCCTACAGAACAGCAAATAGAGTGAACCAGAAAAGAAACTCCTCACTTCACATAATAGTCAAAACACTAAATCCACAGGATAAAGAAAAAATATTAAAAGCAGCAAGGGAAAAAGGCCAGGTAACATACAAAGGTAGACCTAGCAGAATCAGACTAGACTTCTCAACAGAAGCTATGAAAGTCAGAAGGGCCTGGGCAGATGTCATGCAGACTCTAAGGGACCACTGATGTCAACCCAGACTACTACACACAGAAAAGCTTTGAATCAACATAGATGGAGAATACAAAATATTCTAAGACAAAACTAAATTTAAACAATATCTACACAGCAAACCATCCCTACAGAAGATACTAGAAGGAAAACTCCAATCCAATGAAAACAAGTACACCCAAGGAAACAAAGGATATAGATAACTTCACAACTAGAAAGTAAAAGAAAAGAAGCACAGAAACACAGTAACACCACCAATTCTACAATAAAAGGAAATAACGTTCATTGGTCACTATTATCTATCAACATCAATGGACTCAACTCTCCAATAAAAAGACACAGACTAACAAAATGGTTGCAGAAACAGGATCCAACGTTCTGCTGATCCAAGAAACACACCTGTGCCACAAAGATAAACACTACCTTAGAGTAAAGGGCCGGAAAAATGTTTTTCAAGCAAATGGACCCAATGCAGCTAATGCTAATGAGACCTAATTGCCAGTGCAGATGGAAGAGAAGGAGGACCTCCCCTATCAGTGGACTTGGAGAGGGAAATGGGAGATGAGGGAAGGAGGATGGGATTGGGATGGAATGTGGGAGGGGGCTACAGCTGGGATACAAAGTGAATAACTGTAATTAACATAAAAATTAAAATTAAAATTAAAAAATAAAATAACAGCAAGTAGTGTTAAAGTATACAAGCTAGTGCTTAATTATGTAAGAGAGGCTAAGAAGCAGGGGACTATTCAATAGTTACATATTTCTTCTCTATTTACCAGTCCAAACTTCTCCTGTTCCATTATTTTCTCTCTGTGTGCTCTGTCCACACCAGGACCTTAATTATATTTCTTGAATCTGCAAATTATTTTATGCTTTAGAATATTTACATATGGTGTTCCTTCCGCTCAGAATAGTCTTTCTAAGACCTGGATAGAGTTAATGGTTTTCTCCCACTCCTTCTTTAAATTTCCTATCAGCTAAATATGTCCTGACTACCTCATCTAGATTGACTTCTCTATACATAGCATTACCTACCACCACTTAGTATAAGTTTTGAAGTCATTATGATAATCAGCTAGCAAACTGGTCATTATTAAATAATTTGTTTATTTCTGTGTTTTGTGTGTCTGTCTTGAAATTCTGTGCCTGTCCCAAAGTAAGTTCTCAAAATATATTAGAAAAAATGGATTTGGAATTTTCAATACCTACCTAGTCAGTGGATGGAGAGTCATTCTGATTTGATAGATAGGAAACTGAAGAAAGTCTAAAACATGCTCACAAACTCACTAATTGTCTTTCCACCAACAGTCAGAGTTAATATCTTCTGTTTTGAATCTGATTTCGTTACTACTTGAAACAAGGCAGCATGGCATAGCCACCAACAAGTGTTATTCAGGGTACAGCAGTAGCTTGCAGAATAGAAGGAATAACTTCCACATTTGAGCCACAAAATGTAGTATATTGTTGGCCGTCTTGGCTGTTAACTTTCTTTCAAAGCACTAAAATGCCTTATAAGAAGTCACACTACTCCTAAGTCCCCAGTCTGGAGAGCACGTGACAGAAAGGTCACATGGAGGCTCTTTTCCCCCATTACTTTTTCTTGTCCTCCCATGTCCATGTTTGTTAGTTAATTGTCTCTGGAGAGAGAAAAATGATTTCTATACAAGATCTATAAGGTTCATTTCACATGCATAAATCCTCTGATAGTCTTTCTATTGGGAAGTAGGATCTAATGTATACAAATCCTTCCACTGAGTATGACTACTTGACTTAGAGCAGAAAGAAGAGTAAAATGTGGGCGTGCACAGGTCAGTAAATGATTCTTCCTCCTTGTTGTCAAGACCCTGCCAGTCATAAAACTTTCCTGAATGAAGTCTCAGACATGGGCAGACGAAAGCCATTCCTACAGTGGCCTGCCCAGATTACTGATCCACAAATTCCATGAACATAAGTCAGTTTTTGGTTATAATATACTAGTTTGGTAGGGGTGAATTTTATGCAGGAAGGGTAGTCAAAAGAGTAGCCATGAAATCCGTGGTATTTCAGAGACACAAAGTAAGTTCTGAAATTTAAGCTGTGAGAGAAAACAAGCCTCTTGATTGTCAAAACTTCCCTCAGTCTTTCACAGAGAAGGGAGTGCATCTTTCATCTTAGCTTCTTTGACTGTGTGGAAGCTACTCTGTGTTGGTCCCTTGTGCACAAATTAACTTACATTCTCCCTTACTTTCTAAAATATCTTGCCTATAGTATTCGTACACTCAGTGTCTTATGTTGAAAGTTCAGTGAATACATTTTGGGTGATTAAGTGAACATTTTCCTTTGCAAATGCTAAGTAATACTATGCCTGGCCCTGCTTAGCTCCTGAGGTAAAACAGTGTCAGGCACATTTAGGGTGGCATAGCCACAAACAAAATGGATGTTTCTAATGATCATTTTTATCTGGTCTGGCTTTGCTCTCCTCTAAATGCCAGACTTCAGTGTGTTCTGGGTCAGCACCAACCTCTTCTAACAAATATGGAATATAGATGAAGGTCTGAGCCATCTGTGCTGTTCTGTTTGATTTAAGGTCATCAGTGGCTTTGCCATACAGATTTCACCACCAGCATTTCATACATTTATTACCTGCAGTTCTACTTCCTGAAGAAGTAAACACACAGAGGGACAGGCACAGTAATGAGGAAGCCAAGGCTACAGCTAAAAACAACAATAGCCACAATAACACAAATGCATCTAATGATAAATGAAAGTTTGCTTTGTTCCAGGCAGTGTGGTACTGTTTTATATACATGATTTTCCTAAATCCTCACCAAGAATCCTGAAAAACAGGTGCTATTTATTGCCACTTTACAGATGAAGAAATTGAGGTTCAGAGAAGGTAAACACCAAAATTTCCATTGGCTGCAGATTAGGAGGTGCAGGTCTATCTATGAAACTCTACAGATCATCTATTGACAGGTATCCCCATGGATGTGCTGGCTTTCTCAGGATTTTGTAGACCACTTATCTTTAATGGCAAAATCAAAATAACACAGGCTTTGAATACAGAGGCATTCCAGTCCTTGCCTTCACTGAATTAGTGGCTAGAGGTGTGTGTGTGGAGGAGGCTTGATGGGTAGGTTGAAGTAGGATTTTCTTTTTAGTGATATTCTATCCCCTTAGAAAGTGGATAGTTTGAAAGTGACTTAGTCATTTCATGGTATCAAGGGTAGGGGGAGGAAGTGTGCATAATAAATTCAGACATTTTCCTCTTCATTTTCTGACCTATCTTCCCATTATGTTCTGAATATTGAGATTCAGACTTCATTTACTCCACTGTGTTGCTACAACTATCAAAGAAAAAAAAAAAACAACTTTCCTCTGAATCCCTCTGAAAGCCTTCTGGAAAGGATTAGAGTATCCTCCAGAGGCTGGCAGAAGACAGTATTAGAACACTTCAGACAGGGGGCTTTTTGAGTGGCAGTTAGAAGTACACATTGGACAAACAGAACTCCCTCCCTCCCAAGTTTTTGTGCTCTAGCAAAGAAGTACTAGATGAAGATGGTGATTAATGCCAACTCATTCAGCACACTGCTGACATAGATGCAGATGAGGAATACACCAAGGCTGACAAACCCAGGAAAGAAGCTAAGAATTTGGTTTAACTGTTTAGAAGTAATTCTAATTACAGGCATTTATGTGAGCTGTTTACAATTTATGCCTAATTGCCACCCAGCACAATAACAATTATGCATATCATTAAATATGTGTCAGATTAATTTTGCTGTAAATTTTTAGTATAGCAGCAAACCCTATGTGTGTATGCACTGTCTTTATAATTTGTTACTCAGATTGTTCACAATTTAGGGATAAATGAGACAGAAAACTGGCTGGAGGGGCCAGGACTGTGAAAGGTGCAGAGGCAGAGGCGGTTGCCTTGGGTTGAATATTTACAATGGGTAGTGCACGAGGTGGATAAACAACAAATGCATAAATCCCAGAAGCTCAGCTTCAGTGAGCCCTGCAGGCAGCTCCCCAATCTTTTATTCATTTCCTGTTGATTCTTTGGATATATTCACGCCCACAGCATGTCCCAACCCTTTTCTCGTTTCCTTGGCCTCTCAACATACCTCTTCTCTCTAGACACTAGTTCAGTGAGTTAAGTATAACCTCATTCCAGCTTTTGGGTAGTATATCTGGCTAACAATTTTCCAATATGAGTTCGAATTTTGTTTTAAGTTTCAGTTCTTTTTTCTTGTATGTCTCACACCTGTAAGTAGCAAAGGTGCATTTTCATTCTCCTCCCACTTTCACAGCTGCTGGTTTCTTATTCCAGTATTACACTGTGCCTTCAAATCTTTTCTAGAATTGTTTTCATGCACATAATAAGCATTCTACTAATCTTTGTTGAAGTTTCTTTTTGATATTCACAGGACACAAATGGATTACACACACACACACACACACACATACAATATGTACATACATACTACAGACAGACAAAGCACCCACCCACACTAATATACACACACACACATAACACACACATAATACACACACAATCAGCAGAGAGAGAGAGAGAGTTCCCTGGTATTCTTTAAACTATCCCATTTTCTCTTCTTTATCTATTAACATTGTACTTACTATGCATCTTCCATATCCCGTTGTATTCAAAACTCATTTATGCAAGGGAATTCTATAGATTTAAAAATTGTTTCTTAGCCCAAATTAAAGCACTCAATAAATACTCAAAGATTTTCAATCATGGATCCTCTCTAAATTATTTCCTTGTGTAGAAATAAGAATGCCTCACTTTTATTTTCCAACACTATGTTAGAGACCCCAGGAAAAGTAGAAAGCAGATTATTGAAAGACAAACAGCTTGCATGTAATTAAGCAAACTGAACTTTTATTTCAAGGCCTGCCACTTGATTAGCCTAACAACTATGGCAATTGGCTTCCTCTTCCTGAGGTCCAATGACCTCATATGAAAAGTGAAGATATTATAAAGCCCATCCTACAAGATTGCTATGAAGACAAGTTATCATGCAGATGATAAGGGTCTGGTACACAGTAGTAATAATTCTTCCCAGGCAGAAACATTCAGGTGCTGTAGCTCACTCTCACAGAAGCTTTGTTCCACCTACTGCAATAATATTGTACAATCTCAATTACTTCAAGTATTACTTATTCACTACATTCATCTCTCATTCTTAGTTCTAAATCAGTAGTTTTCATTCCTATGAGACTTAAGACTGACTCTTTTTTTATTTTTTTTAATTTTTCATCAATTATACTTTATTCATTCTGCATCCCCCCATAAGCTCCTCCCTCCTCCCCTCCCAATCCCACCCTCCCTCCTCCCTCCTCCCTCTGCATGCATGCCACTCCCCAAGTCCACTGATAGGGGAGGTTCTCCTCTCCTTTCTGATCTTAGTCTATCAATTCACATCAAAAGTGGCTGCATTGTCCTCTACTATGGCCTGGTAAGGCTGCTCCCCCCCAGGGGGAGGTGACCAGAGAGCAGGCCAATCAGATTATGTCAGAGGCAGTCCCTCTTCACATTACTATGTAACCCAATTGGACTCTGAACTGCCCTGGGCTACATCTGTGCAGGGGTTCTGGGTTATCTCTATGAATAGTCCTTGGTTGGAGTATGAGTCTCTGGGAAGTTCCCTGTGTTCAAATTTTCTGGTTCTGTTGCTCTCCTTGTGGAGACCCTGTCCTCTTCAGCTCTTACTATTTCCCAGTTCTTACATAAAATTCCCTTCACTCTGCCCAACAGTTGCCCATCAGGCTCAGCATCTGCATTGATAGTCTGTAGGGCAGAGGCTTTCAGAGGCCCTCTGTGGTAGGTTCCTAGGTTGTTTCCTGTTTTCTTCTTCTTCTGATGTCCATCCTCTTTGCCTTTCTGGATGGGGATTGGACATTTTAGTTAGGGTCCTCTCTCTTGCTTAGTTTCTTTAGATGCACAGGTTTTAGTGGGTTTGTCCTATGTTGTATGTCTATATGAGTGAGTATATACCATGTGTGTCTTTTTGCTTCTGGGACAACTCACTCAGGACTGACTCTTAATAACAAATAATTTGTGACTCACCAATCTTTCACTATCTTCAAATGAAGTTCATAGATAATATACCCTACCTACATACTTAATTTAAATAAAACCAATACAGTGACCTAGCAGAAATATAAATGAGGAATGAAAGAAAAATAATTTACAGTAAAATAAACATATTTCAAATTACAAATTCAAGAACATGAACACATCAGACAGGATAATGAAATACATGTTTGAGCCAACTTTTTATTAAAAGATTGCAAGACATTACACATAAGAAAGAAAAACATAAAAGTCAAAGATACAGAAAAATTGTTACATTAAGACAATACTCAAATAAATAACCTTTAAAATATGTATTGTTAACAGATGATATGCCACAAAATTTGGCCATCCTGCCAAAAACAGTGTACAGACTCAATGCAATTCCAATCAAAGTACCAACACAATTCTTTACAAAACTTGAAAGAACAATTATCAATTTCAGACAGAAAAAAAAAACCAGAATTGCCAAAACAATTCTGTACAAGAACATATCATCTGTAGATTTCTCCATCCCTGATCTCAAGCTGCACTACAAAGCAATAGTAATAAAAACTGCATGAAACTGGCCTAGAAACAGAATGGTGGATCAATGGAAAAGAACGGAAGACCCAGAAATAAACTCACTCACTTAAGATTACATGATTTTTGACAAAGAAGCCAAAAACCATACAATGGAAAAAAGTCAGCATCTTCAACAAATGGTGCTGTTCCAACTGGATGTCTACCCATTGAAAAATGGAAACAAATCCATACTCATCACCTCTCACATTAAGTCCAAGTTGATTAACGACCTCAACACAAAGCCAGGCACACTAAATCGAGTAGAAGAAAAAGTGGGGAAGAGCCTAGAACTCATTGACACAGGAGACAACTTCCTGAACAGAACACCAACAGCACAGGCTTTAAGAGCAACAATCAATAAATGGGACCTCATGAAACTGAAAAGCTTCTGTAAAGCAAAGAAAACTGTCTTCACAACAAAATGACAACTTACAGACTGGGAAAGGATCTTCACCAACCCTATATCAGACAGAGGGCTAATATCCAGAATATATAAAGAACTAAAGAAATTAAAAAGCAATAAATCAAGTAATCCAATTAAAAATGGGGTATTAAGCTAAACAGATAATTCTCTGTAGAGGAATATAGAATGGCAGAGAAACAGATGCAAATCAAAATAACCCTAAGATTTCACCTTATACCTATCAGAATGGCTATGAACAAAACTTCAAGTGACAGTACATGTTGGAGAGGATGTGGAGAAAGGAGAACCTTCCTCCATTGCTGATGGAAATGTAAACTTTACCACCCCTTTGGAAGTCAATCTGGCACTTCCTCAGACAATTAGGAATAGTGCTTCATCAAGATCCAGTTATACCACTCCAAGGCATATATCCAAATGATGCTCAAGTACACAACAAGGACATTTATTCAACCATGTTCATAGCAGCTTATTGTTAATAGCCAGAACCTGGAAAAAAATCAGATATACCTCAATGGAGGAATGGGTACAGAAATTGTGGTACATTTACACAATGGAATACTACTGAGGAATTAAAAACAGGGAGGTCATGAAATTTGTAAGCAAATGGTGGGAACTAAAAAAGATTATGCTGAGTGAGGTATCCCAGAAACAGAAAGACACACATGGTATAAACTCACTTATAAGTGGATATGTGACATATAATATAAGTTTAAGTAAACATACTAAAATCTGTACACCTAAAAACACTGAGCTAGAAGGAGGACCCTAGTAAGATGATCAATGCTCACTCAGAAAGGCAATCAGGAAGTACATTAGAAGAAGGAGAAAACAGGAACAGGACAGGAGCCTACCACAGAGGCCTCTGAAAATCTCTACCCAGCAGTGTATCAAAATAGATACTGAGACTCATAAACAAACTTTGGACAGAGTGCAGGGAATCTTAATAAAGAAGGGAGAGATAGTAAGACCTGGAGAGGACAGGACCTCCACAAGGATAGCAACAGAACCAAAATATCTGGTCACAGGGTCTTTTCTGAGACTGATACTCCAACCAAGTGCCATTTATGGATATAACCTAGAATCCCTGCTTAGATGTAGCCCATGGAAGCCTCAGTATTCAAGTGGGTTTCCTAGTAAGGGCAACAGGGACTGTCTCTGACATGAACTCAGTGGCTAGCTCTTTGACTGCCTCCCTCTGATGGGGGAGCAGCCTTGGCAGGCCACAGAGGAGAGCAGTGTAGCCAGTTCTGATGAGACCTGACAAGCTAGGGTCAGATGGAAGGGGAGGAGGACTCCCTCTATCCATGGACTTGGAGAGGGCATAGGAGGAGATGAGGGAGGGAGTGTGGGATTGGAAGGGAATGAAGGAGGGGGCTACAGCTGGGATGCAAAGTAAATAAATTGTAATTAATATAAAAAATAAAATTAATTAAAATGTATTATTAAAGCTAACTGCAATGTTCTAAATCGGTGTGTGACATAGGGCAAGTTTTCATTACATAGCATGGTTCTGTGTATTTTAAGGTAAGGACAGTCACTTGTCCACATCCTCTGAATGTCAGTAGCATGAACCAAGCTTGGTGATAACGAAAATGTGTCTATTAATTTTCAAATATCTCTCAATTGACAGTTTTCTCATTTTTGAGCAGTTGCACTCTAGTTCAGATTCAGAAAGGAAAAAAGGCTAATTTGGCCAGTATCACAAGCTTCATGTTCTAGGTTCTGGAACACTTCATTGTGTGTAGTTTGATGTCTTTGTGTTCTTTCTGGTAGCAATATTCTTGAGACTATGACACGTGATGTTGAGTACCTGACAGTGACCGTAAGAAAGGACAAATTTCTTTCCCTTGCTTGCTCTTCAAGTTCTTCTCCCTCCTTTATACCTATCACCATTTCAGAATTTCAGTCACCTCAGGCTTACTTATTACCTACATTCCTACTTAGCACTACATAAATAGTCTTTCTTGCTGCAGACTTAATAGTCCCTCTTAATAACAAATATTTTGTGACTTACTCTTCCCTATCCTGAAGTGCAGTTCATTGATAATTTACCTTAGAATATCTT
This sequence comes from Meriones unguiculatus, assembly GCF_030254825.1. Classification (NCBI taxonomy): domain Eukaryota; kingdom Metazoa; phylum Chordata; class Mammalia; order Rodentia; family Muridae; genus Meriones; species Meriones unguiculatus. The sequence goes on from NC_083369.1 coordinate 123,598,062, forward strand.
GTTTGGCCACAGAGTGTTTTTTTTTTTTCAATATAGATTAACTGGGCTACCCATAACAGTATATGTAACAACCAAATATTGTCTCATGAGGTGTCAATGCCACCACTTAAATTTCTGCAACCTTTGAATTAATTCCATTGTGGTCATTGAGCCACTAACCCTTTATCATCTAGGAACAAATTAATAGATTTCATATTTACTTTTCTCATTTTAAGTGTAAATTTTAAATAATTCTTTTGAAATTTTATCTGTATGGATATTTTGACAACATGGAAGCCTATGCCCCAGATGTATCTCTGGTGCTCAGGAAGGCCAGAAGAGAGAGCATTATTCCACTGGAACTGGAGTTGCACATGATTGTAAGCTGCCATGTGGGTGTTGAGAATTGAACTCAGGTCCACTGGAAGAACAGTATTTATTCTTAATGCCTGAGCCTTCCTCTCCAACCCAAGTAACAATTTTATTTAAAGTAATTTTGATGCTAAACTATCCAACATGTATATGTTAGCATGATGGTACAGAGCATTATTGTTACCTTGATGTTTCATGGACATCACTGAATTTAAATCACATGGCATGTGTGTGATTTTCAATTACTTAGATGTATCCTTGTATTCTAACTTAAAAAGATGGAAATGTTTTAAACAAGTATTTGTAAAAACAGAACCCAAATGATGCCTCAATCTCAGCATGCAAGGTGTTGAGGAATTAGGACAAGTACAAAACCAACCAAAATTACCCACAGAGTTCAAGGTAAGTGTGGGCTACATCGTGAGATTTTGCCTCAAAAGATAAAATAAATTAAAAAGGTCATAAGCATTTTCAACATCTCTGTTTTATCATTACCATGATTACTGTAATTGTCTTATGAAATATAAGTTCAAACATTCTTCTTATTATGCATAATGCCATCATATTTGTTGATACATTTATTTTTAATTAAATTTTAATTTTTATATTAATTATAGTTTATTCACTTTATATCCCAGCTATAGCCCCCTCTCTCATTCCATCTCAATCCCACCCTCCCTCTCTCATCTCCTCCCATGTCCCTTTCCAAGTCCACTGATAAGAGAGGTCGTCCTCCCCTTCCATCTGACCCTAGCTTATCAGGTCTCATCAGGACTGGTTGCATTGTCTTTCCCTGTGGCCTGGTAAGGCTGTTCCCCCATGAGAGGGAGGTGATCATAGAGCCAGCCGCTAAGTTCATGTCAGAGACAGTCTCTGTTCTCATTACTAGGCAACCCACTTGGAAACTGAGCTGCCATGGTCTACATCTGTGCAGGGGGTCTAGCTTATCTCCATGCATGGTCCTTGGTTGGAGTGTCAGTCTCAGAAAAGACCCGTTGGCCCAGAATTCTTAGTTCTGTTGCTCTTTTTGTGGCGCTCCTGTCCCCTCCACCCTTCTTTCATTTCTATCTCTCCCTTCTTTTATAAGATTCCCTGCCCTTTGCCCAAAATTTGGCTATGAGTCTCAGCATGTGCTTTGATACTCTGTTGGACAGAGTCTTTCAGAGGCCTTCTGTCCTGTTCCTTGTTTTCTCCCTCTTCCTATATACATACTGTTTGCCTTTCTGAGTGAGGATTGAGCATCTTACCCAGGGTCCCCCTTCCTGCTTAGTTTCTTTGGCTGTATAGATTTTAGTATTTTTATCCTATATTATATGTGTAATATCCACTTAAAAGTGAGTATATATACAAGTTTGTCTTTCTGCTTCTGGGATATCTCACTCAGGATGATCTTTTCTAATTCCCACCATTTGCCTGTAAAGTTCATGATTTCCTTGTTTTTTTTTTTTCTTTTTTTGATTGCTGAGTAGTATTCAATTGTGTAGAAGTACCACAATTTCTGTATCCATTCCTCAGTTGAGGGACATCTGGGTTGTTTCCAGATTCTGGCTATTACAAATAAAGCTGCTACAAACATGGTTGAGTTAATGTCCTTTTTTTGAACTTGAACATATTTTGGATATATGTCTAGGAGTGATATACTTAGATCTTGAGGAAGCACTATTCCTAATTGTCTGAAAAAGTGCCAGATTGATTTCCAAAGTTGTTCTACAAGTTTACATTCCCACCAACAAAGGAGGAAGGTTTCCCTTTCTCCATATCTTCTCCAGCATGCATTGTTGCTTAAGTTTTTTTATCTTAGCCATTCTGATGGGTATAAGGTGAAATCTCAGGATTGTTTTGATTTGCATTTCCCTGATGACTAAGGACTTTGAGGATTTATTTACATGTTTCTCTGTCATTCATTATTTGATTGTGACCTACTGACTTTAACCAGAGCCATTTGTGTAACCATGGGTTTGGAACTAACCATTGGAGGCCAGTAGGCTCAGGACTGGCTACCACTAAAATCACTCATTCCTCCTTTCCTCCTATCTCAATTTTTATCAGTTTCAGGTAGTCCAGTGGTGAAGCACACATTCTCATGAACCTCATAGCCTTCCATGACCAACTTTTAATAAGGCCTTTGTTTTTGGGCCCGGTTCTGGTAACCGCAGTTGTGAGGATTTGATGATTACAATGGTTATACTGAATCCAAAGGATGGTATTTTGCAACCATTTCCTCTGTCTTTTGGCTCTTACATATTTTCTGCTCCCTCTTTAACAGTGTTCCCTGAGCTTTAGAGACGATGGTGTGTCTCATTTATGACTCAGGCATCTTGGGTAGCTATGAAATTCTGCCTTCACTGTAAGAAGGGGCTTCTTGGATTAAGTCTGGGAACAGCTCTTGTCTATGAGAATAACCACAAATATTTACAAAGTAGTTTGATGCTGTGTCAGTCTAGTTCAACAGCAGTAATGAGTTCTCTACCTGGGTCTACTACCTCTCCAGACTTGGGATTTTAGCTGTGCTCACAGTACCAGACATGGTTTATCCCTAACATTTACCCCATGAAGTGGGAGCTAAATCCAGCCTGGGTACAGTTGATTACCTTCATAGAAATCAAGATACTATTGCAGAGGTGAGCATAATTCACCTCTTCTGACCTTCTAGTTCCTTCTAGTTCACAGCTATGTAAGGCCAGTGACACCCTTTTCTCCCTTAGCACTCTCTAGTGGTTTGAATGCTAACCAACAGGGAGGAAGTTTCCAGATCAGTATTAACCTGCTTTCTCTATATCTGACCACCAAAGTAAGTGGTGCTTTCTAAAACAAGAGTTTTTCCCCTAACTCTGCTGAACAACCAAGAAGATAGGCAAGGAACTGGGATATTTTGGAGGCCTTTGTGGCCTCCATGACCTATTCTTGTTGACAGTATTACAGACCTAGGACAAGGAATGATGTTGGTTGGGCCTGGAAACTGCTTCTAGAACCACTGCCATCTAATCATACAGGGTAACTGCCTTTAATACCGCTTTTGTATTTTTACTTGGAATATATCTCAGTAGGCTTCCATATTGCTTGTTTAGGCTCCTTCTCATTTGGTAACTCACCCCAACCTTCACCCTGCCCTCTTGTTTGCCCAGTCTTTTTGCCTCCTATCATTAATCTGGGTTTGAATAATTAACAGATTTTCTTTTGATGAAAATAAAATTGCATACAACAAAATAAAAAGGCCTTAAGACCACACTCATTACACTGTGACAAATTCACACATATTTAATAATTTTCAGAATACAGAAAATTACACTTAAGCCAGAATCATGTCATTTACCAACCCAGTCACTACTTGCCATATCTTTTTTTCTAGTCTCTTCCACATGTTTATATTTTTTTCTTCCAGACTTAGTATGAGATTCCTTCACACAAAATAATGTTTTCCACTTATCCATCCTGTTTCATATTTTAAAATAGCTTATTTCAAATTATTGTGATGGTTTTTTAAATTTTGATAGACACCTAGGATAATTTCAGTTCTTGCTATTATGACTTAAATGTCAAAGAATATTTGTGACTGTATTTTATGTGGACATAAACTTTTTAATTTATTTTTACTAAATATGTAGGAGTTTAATTGCTCAACCATAGAATAATTCAGTTCTAAGAAAAAAAAAATTGCTGGGTTATTTTCCAAAGTTGTAGTAGCATTTTACACTCCCACTTACATTACAAGTGTAAGAAAATTCTGATTGCTCTATTGCCTTACCCACATTTGATGTTGACAGTTTTCTTAATCTGTACTCTTTAGAAGGGTGTTTGTTAATATTGCCTTTTAGTTCTTATTTGCTTTTCTATGATGCCTAATGATATTGTATACTTTTTCACGTGTACTAGCCTTTCCTATATTTATTCTTGTACTGTTTATTGAAACGTTTTGCCCCTTTAAATATTTTGAAATAATTTTCGGTTTAATAAAGTGTTGTAAGCAGCCAGGAGAGGTGGCACATGCCTCTAATCCTAACATTCAGGGAGGCAGAGTAAGGCTGATCTCTGTGACTTTGAGGCCAGACTGGTCTACAAAGTGAATCCAGGACAGTGAAGACTATGCAGAGAAACACTGTCAAGAAAGAAAGAAAGAAAGAAAGAAAGAAAGAAAGAAAGAAAGAAAGAAAGAAAGAAAGGAAAGAAGGAAGGAAGGGTTGTAAGAATACAGTAAAAATTACTATAATGTTAAAACATTATGCAAACATGAGATGTGCATTTATAGAAAAGTAACATACTGGCATATTGCTGCTGACTGTTAAATGCTAAAATTCTATTGTAAGTTTATCAATAGATGTCATTTTCTTTACCAATATCAATCTAGGATGCCACATTTTCTCTGTGCCTTTATATCATCTAATCTGTCATAGTTTCTCAGTCTTTACATTTGACTCATCATATTGACACTCTTGAGGGGTATCGTAGACCATTTCTCACTTAGCCTTCATCCAACGTTTTGTCAGAATCAGACCGGGATCTGTGCGTTAAGGATAAGAATGAAGCAAAGTGTCCTTTCAGCCTATGACAGCAGGGATACCTGGCATGTGATTTATGATAACCTTAGTCACTTGGACAAGGTGGTGCTTTTTAAGTTTTCCACAATGAAATTTCCCAGCAACATAAATCCTTAGTACATACACAATGCACACATTGTTAGACTTTATATTATTTCTATAGAAACAAATAGCCAATCCTATCTAACAGTTATCGGAAGACTAATAAACCCCATGCAGCATATGGAGGAGTAACAAAAAAATCTGAAGGTATAAAATAAGAACATAATTGATATTTGAGGTAACTAGAAAGATCTCATTTTCACCAAAGTTTGATCAGCTAATTTTAGCATTCACCAGTGGATCTTCCTTACATAAAATATTGCTGTTTTGATTTTCTTTTATTCTCATTTCGTCCATGTTTATTAATTGGAATTATTCTATGAAAAATACTTAGTCTTCATTCTCCATTTATTTATTAAATTATGTATGTGAATATAGATGTACATATTCTTTGACTAATAGTACATTAAAACAATTATTTATTTAGTTTGTCTACTTTGTCTAGCCATTAAGGATTCTCACCGATTGGGCCTTCTATCATTTTGACATGGCCCCCCTTTTGTGGTTACTTTTAAAGGCAGTTGCTTTCAGTATAACATTATCCAAGTTTGTCTTGTTTGGGAGCTGACTCTTCCTTATAATCATTGTTCAAGAACTCATAACTGATTTAATGAAGAGTAATGTTCAGAAACTGTGGTGGTTTGGATAATAATGGCCCCCAAAGCCTCAGATGTTTCAATGCTTGGTCTCTAGTTCATAGAACTCTTTGAGAAGAATTAGGAAGTGTGTCTTTGTTGTAGTTGTGTCACTGGAGGTGGGTAGGTTGAGGTTTCAAAAGGCCATACTAGGCCCAGTCTCTCTCTTCAGATCAAGATATAACTCTCAGCTACTTCTCCAACACCATGATTGCCTGCCTGTTGCTATACTCCTCACCATGATGGTCATGGACTCACCGTCTGAAGCTGTAAGCAAGCCTCTAATTAAATATTCTCTTCTATAAGTTGCCTTTGTCATGGTATTACTTCACAACAGTAGAACAGTAACTAAGACAGAAACCAAGGTGTGAACCTGAGTGTATTTGTTGCTGACAAGGTGTTCCTGTTTTTAGATCTTCTTGATAGGTACATCCAGAAAAACAATGTATAAACAAGCCTATATTATCTTTAATTGATCCGTATGTGTAGTCAAACAAGTGAATTTACATTGATACCTCTAATGCTAATCCAGAATTAAAAAGGTTTATTTTATTGTTCTTTCTGTGGTAGGCAGAAAAAAAAAGCCAACCAAAAGACACATCCTAGGCCCAGAAAGCAATTGGCATGTCCCATTAAGTTGTATGTAATCAGATTCTGGTACTGTACAAAGATTACCCTGGTTTTTCTGTGTGGGCTCATTGTTTCACAATGTTCATAAATATCTTACATCTTACACAAAAAGAGTAAGAGGTATCTGTGACCTCCCCTATCAGTGGACTGGAGAAGGAGCATGGGAGGAGAAGAGAGAGGGAAGGCATGATTGGGAGAGGCCTAGGGAAAGGGCTACCGTTGGGTTACAAAGTGAATAAATTTTATTAAATAAAAAAAGTGGTAGCTGTGACTTTTCGAGGAAGACATAGAGAGATAAAATATTACTGGCTTTCACAGAGAGAAAAAAAAACCAAAAACATGAGCCAAAGTTCATATGTCCTTCTAGAAGCAAGGAAAGAAAAGTAGGCAGGTCATCCTCTGTAGCAGCAAAGAAGGAAAGCAGCATGCTGAAAAAGTCATTTTCACCCTTAAGATTCTTTTTGAAACTTTATCTATAGAGCTATATGAAAATAAATTTGTGTTATTTTAAATATACTAAGTGCATGGAAGTTTATTATGGCAGGAATAGAAAACAAATAAATTATTGTGTCTTATTTCTTAGTAATATTTCTGGTAGAGAAAGCTTGATTTTACTATTATTAATCCACTTGTATTTTTCAACCCCAGCAATCACATAATGAAGTTTCTTCCCTTGTAAGGAAGAGATTTATCTATAATTCAGTGTTTGTGTTCAATTCTGCTTTTCTTTATTTTTGAGATAGTATCAGGACATACCAAATAACCATAATTTCAAGTCAGTTGCTTCCCTCTTCATTTCATGAAATAATGCTATAACATATTTATAAAAGTTATATATATTTATCACACTGTGTATTTTATTCCAGGTTCTGGAGACATCCTAGATTATTTTTGGTATTTATATAGTGAGACATTCTCTATTCTGTATGGTACTATGGGTTTTGAAAAATGCGTATTCATATATCTATAGCACGATGCCACTCAGAATATTTCCAACACCTAAAAATGTCTCTATAATCATCCCCTGTCCCTCCTCAAACTCTTGGAAATCAGGGATCTATCTTCCATTTGCTGCTTTTTCTTCTCCAGAATTCAGATATGTAAAATGATACCGTATATTGCCTTTGTCCCTTTTGATTACGAAATAATATTCTACAATCTCTGGATGCATTTACCTATTGAATGTTCTCTAGGTTGCATTCAGTTTGGAGAAGGAATAAGACTGTTTTAACTCTTAATTTACAGTTTTTGCGTGCAAATATTTTTCCAGCTCACTTAGGTAAGTATGTAGAAGTGAGAAAGTTGAGTCATATGGCAATTTTATGAACAATTTTTAAAAAACAAACTAACTGCTTTCTGAGCTGACTGTGAAACTTCTGCGCACTTTAACATTTTTAGAGTTTTATTATTGCAGTTGTATGAGTTCATTTCATATTCTGAGTAATAGTATCATCAGATATTAATTTTACAAATATTTTCTTCTAGTACAAGACTTTTCTATTTCTAGTAATGTCTACAGTGAGCAGAAGATTTAACCTTTGATGGGACAGACATTATCAATTTTATATTGCTTCTGTTTTCTGTGCCTTGTACACAAACTCCTCATCTACAGATTTATGAAAGATATTCACCTATGTTTTCATTTACACTGTATGATTTAACCTTTATTTTTATGTCTATGATCCAACTTGAATCAAGTTTTATATCTTATGATAAAAGGCTTGAAAATTATTATTTTTATATGCGAAATTTTCATATCTGCTCTCACAAAAAGGTTAAGATTCTTATTTGTCCTCATTGATATGCAATTATTCTAGATCCATCTATAAAGGGACAAAAAAACCCAAGCAAAACAAAATTAAAATATTTTTCTTTCCTTGTAAAATTGCTTTAGTACCTTTATCAAAAATTGAATAACTGTCTAAGTTCAGTTTTTTTAATTCCATTGCTAATAATAGCATATGTTATTTCTTGTGGAAATATTACAGTCTTAACCTTAATATTAATTTTTATATCAACTATAGTACTTTTATCAATGATGTTCTTTTTAAATATTGCTTTGATTTCTCTCAGTCTTTTGAATGCTATAAGTTTTTTTAGAATCCTCATCAATTTCTGTAACAGTCTGCTAATATTTACTGTAATTGTAAAGTAAATTTGAAACCACAAAAATTTGGAAAAAAAAATTCTTCCTCTTATGCGGTTCCGCTGGCTAAGGTGAAGTCTGTTGTCTCCAGATAGCCATTTATTTGCACTAGGTCTATGATGATGTACTTCTTTTTCTCAGAGGGGTGCTAAAAGTCTCATTCCTAGAAATATTCCATCCTGCTAAGGATATTACTCTTCAGCAGTTACCTTCAACTGTACTTGGAGATTCCCCGCCGCCACGCACACCCCATCGGATAATTAACTACTGTGTTCTCCTTCTTGTGATAGGATCATGGTATTGCATGGAAAAGGAGGCACTGTACAACTACATGTAAATCAAGTGTCCCTGACCGCCTGACCCCAGCAAATCAAACACATTGACCCTCAAAATCCCTCTCATTGCCCCAAGGATTATAAATCCCTGAATTTAAATAAATGTGCAGCTGGGGTTGAGTGCTGCTTGATACAATATGCCTTCCACCATAGCCATCTAAGATTCTTCATTTATCCCCATCATGGAGGCGTTTCACCAGGCCTGCCCTCTGGCCTGCTGGGCCTGGACCTCAACCAGGCCTGTGTCTAAGCTGCAAGCCAACCAAGCATGTGCTTCCACCTCTGTCATGCTTAGCACAGTAGCTTAACCAAGAGCTTTAAGACTTTGGTATCTCTGTAAGCATTGGAACAGCTGAGCTTCCATTGCCACCAGGGACTTCATGCTAAAAGAGCTAAGCTGTAACACTCTGTGGAAAACCTTTTCCACATCCTGGCTTAGTGCATAAGCCTCACCCTCAAGTGCTCTAGCTGCCTCTGAGAAAAATGAAACCCCCATTCTCCATCTGAAAGCCAGTTCCAGACCTCAGCCGAAATCTAAGCCCTTGCAGAACAGAGAACAACACCTCCCAACTCACAGCATATTTACTTCATTTATTTATCATCTTTCTTAGATATGTTAAAAATGATGTATATATTGGCTGTGCTTATTGCTGTTAAATTTATTCCTGCTAAAAATATTTGAGGCTATTACGTAAATAGAATTACTGTTAAAATTCAATTTCCAAAGTATGTATGTGATAGACTAAAATGTGGCATATTTTAATAAAGTAATATTGTTATACTATAGCAGTGATAAAACAAAATGGAGAATAAAGCTCTAGCCACATGCACATAGGTAAACCATTTTCCTTTTAATTAGTATAGATTAATAAAAGCAATGGGTTCTATTATGATAGATTTATATATGTATATAATATGCTTTGTTTGTGTTCACCCATTTCTCTGTGTTGTACTCACTCCCCATGTTTTTGATCCCTTTCCTTTTCCTAAATATTCTCACTTCTATTTAAATTTCTCTTAATTTTTAATTTTATTTTTGTTCTGTGTATGTGTATACATATGAAAAAAGTTAACTTTGGGTGCCTTCTTCATTCTTTACCTTATTTTTTTAGAATAATTTTCATAAAGTTTATTTTATTGTATTTACTTTTAAATTTTGGTTTTTAATTTATTTGAAATTTTCAGACATGAGCACTGTATTTGAGAAAAGGTTTTTAACTGAACAGTGAGATCTCATATTCATCTATGTTGGCTAGAGAACCATCTTCATAGAGCATTTCTGAAGGTAGTTTTTACTAGGTCAGAAAACCTATCCACTGTGAGTAGGACAATTCCATGAACTAAGATTGTGAACTGTGTAAAAAATGAAAAAGTTAGGCAGAGCATAAGCATTTATTACTTTTTAAATATCTTAGTATGAATACAATGTGAAGAGGCAGCCACTTATTCTTACCCCATGCCTTGCAAGTTGGTTACCATGTCATTCACAACACGATATACACTATACCCCTTTGGAAGTGTAAGCCAAAATAAACTCTTCTTCCCCCTCCTCAAAGATAAATCAGTGGATAAAAGGCAGTTGTTACAGCAAATGATGTTGGTGCAAGTAGTCATCTTCATCCATGAACTTGAACCTTAAACAAAATATCACACATTGAACCAAAATTAACTCTAAACAAATCATGATATAATCATGAAATAGAAAAATTTTAGGAAAAATACTCAGTACCAAGAGCTGAGCAAATTGCACTAAAGGTTGACAGCAAAATGTCAGACATTAGGTAAATGCTAGTAAGTTGCACATCACCAAATTTTAAGAAATTGATCTTAAAGGGAAAGAAGACAAGCTACAGATAAAAAAAAAAAGCTGTGTTCAAATTGCATGTCATTTCAATTATTAAAATGAATTCATATAATTTTTCTTTTTTAATTGTTTTAATTTATATGTTTTATTAATTGGTTTATTCTCTTTTTATCCCAGCTGTAGCAACCTCCCGCATCCCATCCCAATCCTACTTTCTTTCTAGGTGTACTTGCCCCTACCCAAGTCCACTGATAAGGGAGGTCCTCCTCTCCTTCCCTCTAACCCTAGCCTATCAGGTCTCATCAGGACTGGCTGCATTGTCTTCCTCTGTGGCCAGGTAAGGCTGTTCTGCCCTCAGGAGGGGAGTGTGATCAAAGAGCCACCAACTGATTTCTTGTCAGACACAGTCCCTGTTCCCAATGCTGGTGAACCCACCTGGAGAATGAGCTGCCATGGGCTACATCTGTGCAGAGGTTCTAGATTATCTCCATGCATGGTCCTTGGTTGGAGTATCACTCTCAAAAAAGACCTCTTTGTTCAGATTTTTTGGTTCTGTTGCTCTCCTTCTGGAGCTCCTGTCCCCTCCAGGTCTTTCAATCTATCCTTTCTTTCATTAGATTCCTTGCACTCTGCCCAAAGTTTAGCTATGAGTCTCAGTATCTGTTTGGATACCCTGTTGGACAGAGTCTTCCAGAGGCCCTCTGTGGTAGGCTCCTGTCCTGTTGACTGTTTTCTCCCTCTTCCAACGTTCATCCTGTTTGCCTTACTGAGTGGGAATTGAGCATATTACTGAGGGTCCTTCTTCTAGCTCACCTTCTTTAGGTGTACAGATTTTAGTGTGTTTATCTTATACTATATATCTAATATCCACTTATAAGTGAGAATATACCATGTGTGCCTTTCTGCTTCTGGGATACCTCACTCAGGATGATCTATTCTAGTTCCCAACATTTGCCTGCAACTTTCATGATTTCTTTGTTTTTAATTGCAGAGTAGCAATCCATTGTTAAATGTACCTCACTTCCTGCATCCATTCCTCTACTGAGGGAAATCTGGTTTGTTTCCAGATTCTGGCTATTACAAAAAAAGATGCTATGAACATGGTTGAGCAAATGTCCAAGTTGTGTACTTGAGCATATTTTGATAGATGCCTAGGAGTGGTATAGCTTGATCTTTCAGAAACGCTTTCCCTAACTGTCTGAAAAAGTGCCAGATTGATTTCCAAAGTGCTTGTACCAGTTTACATTTCCACCAGCAGTGGAGTATGGTCCCCCTTTCTGCACATCCTCTCTAGCAGGTATTGTTGCTTGAGTTTTTGATCTTAGCCATTCTGATGGGTGTAAGTTGCAATCTCAAGGTCATTTTGATTTGCATTTCCTTGATGACTAAGGACATTGAGCATTTCTTTAAGTTTTTTTCTTCCATTCTATACTCTTCTATTGAGAAGTCTCTGTTTAGCTCTGTACCTCATTTTTTAATTGGATTACTTGATTGGTTGCTTTTTTTTTTCAATGCAGTTTATTCAGGAACCTTGAAGAATCATCTGACCCTGGGGAAAGCCAGCCCACAGCTTAAATAGCCTCTGGGTAGCCAACCCCAGCGTGCCACATGGGCAATGCAGATAGGTCCACATACATGGAAGCAATCCAGATCCTCAGCCTTAGCCAAATGTGGAATTGTTTGTGACAGAGAGCACTCACCATCGGGAAGGTGGAAGGCGAAAACCAGCTCCATCTTTAAGGCATAGCATTCCGCAGCTCTCTACACTTCCCCCTTTTTGTTTTAGACACATCAGGCAAGAGTAGAGGTCTGATCTCTGATATTAGAAATAAATTGGGACTTTGTACTGATGTTCATTTAGGTGTCATCCACCCAAAGAGCATCAGACCCGACCAATGATTGGTTGCTTTTTAACTCCTTGAGTTTGCTATATATTCTAGATATTAGCCCTCTGTCAGATATAGGGTTGGTGAAGATCACTTCCCAGTCTGAGGTTCATTGTTTTGTTCTGATGACAGTGTCCTTTGCTTTACAGAAGCTTTTCAGTTTCATGAGGTCCCATTTATTGATTGTTGCTCTTAGAGCCTGTGCAGTGATGTTCTAATCAGAAAGTTGTCTCCTTTGCTAGTGAGTTCAAGGCTCTTCCCCACTTTTTCTTCTAAGAGATTTAGTGTGTTGGGTTTTATGTTGAGGTCTTTGATCAACTTGGACTTTAGTTTTGTGCAGGGTGATAAATATAGATCTATTTGTGTTTTCTGAAATGTAGACTTCCAGTTAGAGTAGCACCATTTGTTTATTTTCCATTGTATGGTCTTGGCTTCTTTGTCAAGAATCAAGTATCTGTAGGTATGTGGGTTTATTTCTGGGTCTTCAATTTGATTTCATTGATCCATCATTCTGTTTCTATGCCAGTACCATGCAGTTTTTATTACTATTGCTCAGGAGTATAGCTTGAGATCAGGGATGGAGGTATCTCCAGAGGTTCTATTCTTGTACAGTATTGTTTTAGCAAGTCTGGGTTATTTGTATTTCCATATGAAATTGAGAATTGTTCTTTCAAGGTCTCTAAAGAATTGTGTTGGTATTTTGATGGGAATTGTGTTGAATCTGTAGATTGCTTTTGGTAGGATGGCCATTTTAACTATGTTAATCCTATCAATCTATGAGAATTGGAGATGATTCTATCTTCTGATTTCTTCAATTTCTTTCTTCAGAGACTTGACCTTTTTTTTATTTCAAACAGGTCTTTCAGTTTTTTGGTTAGAGTCACCCCAAGTTACTTTATGCTATTAGTGGCTATTGTGAAGGATGTAGTATCTCTAATTTCCTTCTCAGCCTTTGTGTCTTTCGTGTACAGGAGGATTACTGAGATTTTGAGTTGATTTTGTATCTAGAAAATTTACTGAAGGTGTTTATCAACTGAAGGAATGCTCTAGTTTAAGTTTTTGAAGTCACTCATATATACTATCATATCATCTGCAAAAAGTGTTACTTTGACTTCTTCCTTTCCAATTTGTATCCCCTTGATCTCCTTTAGTTGTCTTATTGCTCTAGGTAGGACTTCAAGAACAATGTTGAAGAGAGATGGAGAGAGCAGGCAGCCTTGCTCTGTAAGCGATTTCAGTGGGATTGGTTTAAGTTTTTCTCCATTTAGTTTGATGTTGGCTATAGGCTTGCTGTATATTGTCTTTACCATGTGTAGGTATGTACATTGTATCCCTGATCTTTCCAAGACTTTAAACTTGAATGGGTGTTTGATTTTGTCAAATAGCAAAGGATGTGATCATGTGGTTTTTCGTCTTCAGTTTGTTTATATGGTGGAGTACATTGATGGATTTCCTTATACTGAATAACCCCTGCATGCTTGGGATGAAGCCTACATGATCATGGTGGATGATATCTTTTATATGTTCTTGGATTTGTTTTGCAAGTATGTTATTGAATATTTTGGGGTCCTTGGTCATAAGAAAGATAGATCTGAAGTTCTCTTTACTTTGGTCTTTGTGTGATTTAGTTATCAAGGTGACTGTGGCTTCATAGAATGAGTTTTGTAATGTTCCTTTTGTTTCTATTTGTGGAATAGTTTAAAGATAATTGGAGTTAGCTCTTCTTTGAAAGTCTGGTAGAAATCTGTGCTGAAACCATCTACCCCTGAGTTTTTTTTGGAAGGGAGACTTTTGATGACTGCCTCTATTTCCTTGGGGGGATATAGGACTACTTAATCTATTTACTTATCTTGATTAAATTTTGGTAAATAGAATTATCATGAAAATTGTCCATTTCATATAGATTTTCAAATTTTGTGGCATATAAGGTTTTGTAGTAAGACCCAATGATTGCTTGAATTTCCTCAGTGTCTGTCCTTATGTCCCCCTTTTTTGTTTCCAGTTTTGTCAAATTTGATAGTGTCTATCTGCCTTTTATTTAGTTTGGCTAAGGGTTTGTCTATCTTGTTGATTTTTCCAAAGAACCAGCTCTTGGTCTCATTGAAATATGAATTGTTTTCCTTGTTACTAATTCATTGGTTTCAGCTTTGAGTTTGATTATTTACAATCATCTACACCTCTTGGGTGTGTCTGTTCCTTCTTTTTCTCTAGGGCTTTTAGGTGTGCCATTAAGTTGTTTGTATGATATGTCTAAATCTTCCTTCTGGAGACACTTAGTACTATGAACTTTCATCTTAATTCTACTTTCACTGTTTCCCCTATGTTTGGGTAAGTTGTTGCCTTCATTTTCATTGAATTGTAGGAAGTCTCTAATTTCTTTTTTCACTTCTTTCCTGACTAAGCTGTCATTGAGTATGGAGTTGTTTAGTTTCAATGTTTATATAGGCTTTTTGTAATTTCTGTGGTTGTTGAGATCTAGTTTGGGCTATGGTGGTCTGATAGGATACAAGGGATTATTTCAGTCTTCATGTATCTGTGCAGGTTTGCTTTGTGCCTTAATATATGGTCAATTTTTGAGAAGGTTCCATGGGATCCTGAACAGAAGGCATACTCTTTTGAGTTTGGGTGAAAAGTTCTGTAGACATCTATTAGGTCCATTTGATTTAGGACTTCTGTGTCATTATTTCCCTATATAGCTTCTGTCTCGATGATCCCTCCCTTGGTTAGAATGGACTGCTGAAGTTTCCCACTATTCAGGTGTTGGGATTGATGTGTGATTTAAGTTTTAATAATGTTTCATTTACAAATGTAGGTGCTCTTGTATTGGGTGTATAGATGTTCAGGATTGTGATTTCTTCTTGGTAGATTTTTCCTTGGATGAGAACGAAGTGCCCCTCCTCATCTTTTTTGATTAATTTTGGTTGAAAGTCTATTTTATTAGATATTAGGATAGCTACCCCACCTTGTTTTCTGGGTCAGTTTGCTTGAATGTCATTTACCCAGCCCTTTACACTGAGGTACCTTTTATTTTTTGCTGAGGTGTGTTTATTGAATGCAGCAGAATGTTGTATCATTTTTCTGCAACCATTCTGTTAGTCTGTGTCTTTCAAGTGGAGAGTTGAATCCGTTGATTTTGATAGGTAACAGTGACCAATGAATGTTTGTTCCTTTTATATTAGAGTTGGTGGTGTTATTGCTTTTCTCTGCTTGTTTTCTTTAGTTTTTTCTTGTGGAGTCTCTTGGATGTAGTTGATTTAGTTGGATTGGAGTTTTCCTTCTAGTATCTTCTGTAGGGGTAGGTTGTTATGTATATATTGTTTAAGTTTAGTTTTGTCATGGAATACTTTGTTTTCTCCATCCATGTTTATTGAAAATTTTGATGGGTATAGTAGTCTGGTTGGCAACTGTGGTCTATTAGAGTCTGCCTGACATCTGCCCAGTCCCTTCTGGGTTTCATTGTTTCTGTTGAGAAGTCTGATTTGACTCTGATAGGTCTAATTTTGTATGTTACTTGGCCTTTGTCCATTGCTGCTTTTAATATTTTTCTTTGTTCTGTAGACTTAGTGTTTTGACTATTATGGGATGTTTTCTTTTCTGGTCTGGTCTATTTTGGTGCTCTGAAGGCCTCTTTTATGTATATGGACATCTCCTTCTTTAAGTTGGGAAATTTTTCTTCTATGATTTTCTTGAAAGTATTTTCTGGATCTTCAAGCCTGGAAACTTCTTTTTCATCTATTCCTATCATTCTTAGATTTCTTCTTTTCGTGGTGTCCTTGATTTCTTCAATGTTTTGTGTTTGGAACTTTTCTGATTTTACTTTTTCTTTGAGAGATATATCAATTTCTGCAATTGTATCTCCAGCTCCTGTGATTCTCTCTTCCATCTCTTGTATCTTGTATTCTTTTGGTGATGCTCACCTTTGTGGTTCCTGATCTTTTCTCTAAGTTCTTCTTCTCCAGGGTTTTCTTTGTTTGTGTTTTCTTTATTGCTTCTAATTATATTTTCTTGTCGTGCACTATTTCCTTCATCTGTTTGAATGTGGATTGCTGTCTTTCATGATGGCCTCTATTTCTGCCCCAATCTCAAGTGGATTATACGGATAGCCTCCGCAACACTTTCTCCCTGCTTAACCATTAATTTTAGCCCTTAAACCCAGAAGGCATTCCCTGGGAACCTGACAGCCAAACCTGCCAGAGAGCCAAATAAGTCGTCAAATCAGGTAGGTACAAGTTTCAATCTTCACTCTCTCCTCCATAAGCAATGCCCTGGTCTCCTCCTCAGATCTGTAACAGTTAATCTTTTGTGGCCTCTCCTCACTCTGTCCACTCTTCAAGGGATTAAGCAGATCCTAGAGGCACAATCTTCTTTTCTACCTTCTGTAGACCCTCTCAGCACTATCCTCTTTCTCAGCCCATCTCCATTCACAAGTTTCAGCCACCAACTGAAACTTATTTGGAAACACATTTTAGCTGGAACCCTTAGTAAGCACACCTTGTAGCATCCCAGAAATAATTACCTACCAAGAAACACACAGCTACCACACACTCTTATGAACCAGAAAAAGCAATAGAAACAAAGGCAGATAGACAAAAACAATGTTGGCACTTACAATTGCAATCTTCATTAAGCAAATGACAAGAAGCTAGTGTAAAATAAAATCAAAACAGCCAGGACAACATGTCTTCACAAGAGCCCTGCAACCCTACCACAGTAGGTTGAATATTGCCACACTGACAAAGGACAAGACAAAGACCTTAAAATGGCTTTTTATAAATATAACAGAACTCCTCAAAGAGAAAATAAATCTATGAAAACACAAACTCTTTTGCCTTGTCTTAGACTCTTTTCATCCTACTGAGTTGCCTTGTCTAGCCATGATATGAGGGTATGTGCCTTATTCTAACTTTTTATACAATGTTCGGTTAAAACTCTGAACGGCATGTTGTTTTCTGAAGAGAAACAGAAGTGGGCCTGGGGAAGAGAAGGGAGGAGGAGGGATTGGAAGGAGTGGAAGGAGGAAAAACTGTGTTTGGGATATTATAGATGAGAAGATTATACATACATATATATATATATCCATTAAAATATATCCAGCTCTCTCTCTCCTTGCTCTTTTCTCACCTCTCCTCCTCCCACTCATTTCCTGCTCTCTAGCTCTTCCCCTCTTTCCTGTCCTTTGGCTCTTCCCAGCTCAACATTGTCTCTAGTTGCTTTATTTTGGCCTCTTTACACAAGAGTTGAGACAGGATGCTTAAAATGAATATCACAATGCAATATCTGGATTGAAACCAGAGAGTGGGGTGGGGGAGAAATCAGCATTTGAATGAACAAAGGTAAGGGTGTAAACATTTCAAAAGAACATTACACCAACAACATGTCATAGAACATACCTCCAAATTGACCACATACTCAAGTTGGGCACATACTCAGACACAAAGCAAGTCCCAACAGATACAAGAAAAAAAGATATCACACACAAAATTAGTAGATGGCAAGAAATAATCAAACTCAGGTCTAAATTAAGTAAAATAGGAACAAAAATAAAAAAAGGAACAATGCAGGGGTGGAGACAAGATGGGGACTAGCATGTACAGTTTCTGAGCTGTGGAAGAGCTGATCACCTGAGTTGGCAAGTGGAAGGACTTCTGAAGACAGGGAAACTACAGTGAGGTTTTCTAAATGACAGGGAACATCGCACGATGTGAGAACTTTGGTCTCGGGTCACCTGTGGACTTGTTTGGGGAAGGAGAGAAACGATCATTTGATCTCCCGGCACTCCTCTTTCTTGGACAACCCTCTTCCTTGGCACAGCCAGATCACCGAGACTCTCATCTCAGAGTTCACTGCCTGGGGAAGTAGGGGCTGAGATGGAGCTCCTAGCCCCTTAGTGGCAACAGCCTGCTGTACCTGTACTGGTCTTGGAGTCCCAGACCCACAGCACCATCCTCTCAGGGTACCAGGACTGCTAGGTGCCATACTGGCTTCGCAGGGTCTCTCAGCCACTGACTGTACAGCCCGCCCAAATCCTCAGTGACAGATAATACGCTATATAACCACCAAAGCCCAGCAGACCCAACATACAAGCTAGGCACACCAGGCCCTGGGCCTCCCAGGCCTGGAGAGCACAGTGGAGGGTGCCTAGGACGTCCCAGAAGACATCTGGACTGGCATCCTAGTCTCCAGCTGTAGCAGGACTTCCTAACCTGGCAGCTGCAGCAACACTGAGCTGGTGGAGCAGGTCAGTCCTCCTGCATAAGACCAAGCAGTGCCAAACCTGAGAGCAGAGTGCTCAGATACCCTGATCCCTGCCCTGATCCCTGCCGATGTGACCTGCTTGAGAGTGAGTGCGCCCCTGAGTGTCTGCAGAGCCCCAGATCCAGGGTCCTTCTAAAATAGAAGCCAGGCATCAGACCCCCCTCACCCACATACTCTCTGTGGGAAACAGAGGATCACTTGGGAAATTGAAGCCCCTGATCTGCAGGTCCAACTGAGGAGTTAAGGCAGATAATGCCAGAAAGTGCTCCGCAACCATCACCAGCACCTGCTACATATACAGCGCATACACAAATAACCCCTTAGAAGCCTGCAAAACAAAGCCCCTCCCACACATTCAAGGGTTAAACATTCTTTATCACTCTGTCCCTCAAGACACACTTCCACGCACACTTCCACACACACACACACACATATACACACACGTGCGCGCACACATGAGCCTGCATTTTCCCTTTTGCGCCTTTGTATTTTCCTCCCACAGATACAGCTAATGAACCAACGCACATGCTGAGGCCATGGGACCTCTCTCAGGTTCCTAAAGAACTCTCCAGATGCCAGAGAGAGACAGTACCAGTCTGAATTGCAGATCCAGAAACAAACAGTGAAGGTTTCAGATAAGCCAATGGCCAGGTGTAGGCAAAAGAACACATCCAACATAAATCAGGACATCATGACTTCACCAGCAACCCCCTAAATTGATGGATACTCCAATTCATCAGAAGCACAGGAAAATGACTTTAAAGCTATGCTTACCCAATTATTTGAGGCTCATAAAGAGGAAACAATCAATTCTCTCAGAGCAATAGCAATGCAAATTCAGACAGTTAAAGAGGAAATGAACAAATCTATCAAAGATTTGGCAGGCCAATTGGAGATAAAGATAGAGGAAATGGACAAAATTCTTAAAGAAACACAGGCAAACATAGCCAAACAAATAGAGGCACAATAAGAGATATAATTAGTGGCATATAGAGAGGAAATGAACAAAAAATAGAGACCATTGTAGAGAGACAGGAATACACATTCAAACAGATGAAGAAAATGGTGAAAAGCATGAAAACAGAATTAGATACAATAAAGAAAACACAAACTGAAAAAAACCCGGGAGCTAGAGAACTTGGAGAAAAGATCAGGAACCACAAAGGTAAGCATCACCAACAGAATACAAGAGATGGAAGAAAGAATACCTGGAGGAGAAGATACACTCGCAGAAATTGATACTTCTCTCAAAGAAAAAGTAAAATCATAAAAGTCCCAAACACAAAATATCCAATAAATCAAGGATGCCATGAAAAGAAGAAATCTAAGAATAATAGGAATAGAGGAAAAAGAAGATTTAAGGCTTCAAGTTCCAGAAAACATTTTCAAGAAAATCATAGAAGAAAATTTTCCCAACTTAATGAAATAGATGTCCATAAAAATACAAAAGGCCTACAGAACACCAAAAAGACTAGACCAGAAAAGAAACACATCATCTCACATCATAGTCAAAACACTAAATCTACAGAACAAAGAAAAGATATTAAAAGCAGCAAGGGAAAAAAGGCCAAGTAACATATGAAGGTAGACCTATCAGAATCACACCAGACTTCTCATTAGAAACTATGAAAACCAGAAGGGCTTGGGCAGGTGTCAAGCAGACTATAAGAGACCACAGATGCCAACCCAAACTACTATACCCTGCAAAGCTTTCAATCAACATAGATAGAGAAAACAAAACATTTTAGACAAAACTAAATTTATGCAATATCTATACAGCAATCCAGCCCTACAGAAGATACGAAAGGAAAACTCCAATCCAATGAAAACAACTTCACCCAAGAAAACATAGCATACATATAATATCGCAACAAAAATGAAAGGAAAACAGGCAATGAAACACAGTAAGACCACCGACTCCAATATAAAAGGAACTAACGTTCATTGGACACTAGTATCTATCAACATCAATGGACTCAACTCTCCAATAAAAAGACACAGACTAACAAAATGGGTGCGGAAACAGGATCCTACATTCTGCCACATCCAAGAAACATACCTCTGCAACAAAGATAAACACTACTACCTCAGAGTAAAGGGCTGGAAAAATAACTTTCAAGCAAGCAGGCCCAGAAAACAAGCTGGGGTAGCTATCCTAATATCTAATAAAATAGACTTTCAACCAAAATTAATTTAAAAAATGAGGAGGTACACTACATTCTCATCAAAGGAAAAATCCACCAAGAGGACATCACAATTCTCAACATCTATGCCCCAAATACAAAAGCTTCTACATTCATAAATGAAACATTATTAAAATGTAAATCACACATAGATCCCAACACCTTAATAGTGGGACACTTCAACACCCCACTTTAACCAAAGGACAGATCATCTATACAGAAGCCTAATAAGAAAATAAAGGTCTTAAATCAAAGGACCTAATAGATGTCTACAGAACTTTCCACCCAAACTCAAAAGAATATACTTTCTTTTCAGCACCTCATGGAACCTTCTCCAAAACAGACCATATAATTGGTCACAAAGCAAGCTTCAACAGATACAAGAAGATTGAAATAATCTCCTGTATTCTATCTGACCACCATGGACTAAAGCTGGACCTCAACAACGATGGAATTAGAAAAAAGCCTATAAGCACATGGAAACTGAACAACTCACTGCTCAATTGACAGCTGGGTTAAGGAAGAAATAAAGAAAGAAATTAAAGACTTCCTAGAATTCAATGAAAATGAAGCTACAACATTCCCTAATTTATGGGACAAAATGAAAGCAGTGCTCAGAGAAAAATTCATAGAACTAAGTGCCTTCAAAAATAAATTTGTGACATCCCATACAAGCAATTTAATGGCCCAACTGAAAGCCCTAGAAAAAAAAAAGAAACAAATATACCCAAGAGGAGAAGACAGCTGGAAATAATCAAACTTAGGGAGGAAATCAATCAATTAGAAACAAATAAAACTATTCAAAGAATCAAAGAAACCAAGAGCTGGTTCTTTGAGAAAATCAACAAGATAGACAAACCTTTAGCCAAACTAAGTAAAAGGCAGAGAGAAAATATTCAAATCAGCAAAATCAGAAATGAAAAAGGCAACAAAACTACAGACACAGAGGAAATCCAAACGATCATTAGGTCTTAGTACAAAAGCCTATTTGCCACAAAATTTGAAAATCTAAAAATGGACAATTTTCTAGATAGAATCCATCTATCAAAATTAAGTCTAAATCAGGCAAAAAAAAAATGAATGGTTGTATATCCCCCAAGGAAATAGAAGCAGTCATCAACAGTCTCCCTTAAAAAAAAGCCCTGGGCCAGATGGATCCAGTTTAGAATTTTACCAGACCTTCAAAGAAGTGCAAGTCTCTTCAAACTATTCCACAAAAGAGAAACAGAAGGAGCATTACCAAACTCATTCTATGAAGCCATAGTCACCTTGATACCTAAACCACACAAAGACCCATTAAAAAAAGGGAAATTCAGACCTATCTCTCTAATGAACACTGATGCAAAAATACTCAATAAAATACTTGTAAACCAAATTCAAGAACACATCAAAAATATCATCCACCATGACTAAGTAGGCTTCATCCCAGGCATGCAAGGGTGGTTCAACATAGGGAAATCCATCAAAGTAATCCACCACATAAACAAACTGAAGGAGAAAAACCACATGATCATCTCTTTAGGTGCCGAAAAAGCGTTTGACAAAGTCCAACACCTATTCATGTTTAAAGTCTTAGAGAGATCAGGGATACAAGCCACATATATAAACATAGTAAAGGCAATACAGAAAGCCTATAACCAACATCAAACTCAATAGAGAAAAACTTAAGTCAATCCCACTAAAATCAGGGACAAGACAAGGCTGCCCACTCTCTCCATACCTCTTCAACATAGTGCTTGAAATCCTTGCTAAAGCAATAAGAAAACTAAAGGAGATCAAGGGGATACAATTTGGAAAGGAAGAGGTCAAAGTGTCACAATTCACAGATGATATGATATTATACATGAGTGACCACAAAAATTCAACCAGAGAACTCCTTCATCTGATAAACACATTCAGCAAATGGCAAAACACAAAATCATCTCAAAAAAAAGATCAGAAAGGAGAGGAGAACCTCCCCTATTAGTGGACATGGGGAGTGGCATGCAAGCAGAGGGAGGAGGGAGGGTGGGATTGGGAGGGGAGGAGGGAGGGGCTTATGGGGGGATGCAGAATGAATAAAGTGTAATTGATGAAAAATTTTAAAAAAAAGGGAAAAAATAATTTAAGAACCTTAAATGACTTTCAAAATTGGAGGAAAACATGGAGTTAGTCAATTGGCATGGAGCACGTCTCGCCCCTGGGGGCAATGGTCTCCTGAACCTACTCAGACCTCGGACACCACCACTGCTAGTTCTAGAACTGACGCAGGATGTTCCAACGAGGGGTTAAGGCTTCTCATAATATTTCCTATAAGCCCACACCTGTTTGTCTATATCCCCCATTTTTATTCATTATTAGCCAGATAGAGCCAAGTAATTGTGGTAATGATACTTGCTTATTTGCCCAATGCTGGAATGCTAGTAAATTTAGGTATGCCCTGGTTACTCGCATGCCTCACTGGGTGCCTGTGCCCATTGATGCCCCTCACGCTATGACTCTCTTCAGACAGAAAAGGGATCTTGGAACTACAGCCACCATTGTCACTACCATCTCATTGGCAGCTGTTGGAGCTACCACCAGGGCATTAGCCATGAGTCATACTAGGCAGACTGCTCAGACCCTGAATAATCATTTAGCCAATGTAGCTCATGCCTTAGTTGTACATAAAGGAATTAATGCTCAACTAAAAGGAAGCTTGATGGTGGTCAATCAGAGGATTGACCTCTTGCAGGAGCAAATTGATACCCTATGGCAAATCGCTCAACTTGGCTGTCAATGAAAGTATGCTGGACTTTGTGTCACTAGCATACAACATGAGAATTTTTCCTGTGCTGCAAATCTGTCTAAATAATTGTCGAGCTATATTTTAGGTAATTGGACTGGAGAATTCGATACTATGATGGAGCAGCTGAGAGTGGCCATTGTCACGGTAAATTCTACCAGAGTGGACGCAGGACTAGCCACAGGATTATCAACATGGATTGCTGCAGCCATGAATCATCTGAAGGAATAGGCGGGCATGGGAGCGTTAGCAGGCCTTCTGGTGTTGGTCTCCTTGGTTTGCCTGTGGTATATATGCAAGATTAGAGTCTCACAACAGTGTGATGCAGCCATGATCATTCAGGCCTTTACAGCCATTGAAGCAGGACATTCTCCCCAAGCATGGTTGGATACCATAAAAAGCTAAAATGATACGCTCAGGATGCGAGGCTAAGCACTGCACTCAGGGTCAGCCGCTTTCGACCCAGAGAAGAGCATGTCTGATTGCATGCGGGTTGATGCCCCAGGTCCAGCCTCTGAGAAAAAGGTATTGGACGGGTCTGATGCTCTTTGGGTGGATGACACCTAAATGAACATCTGTACAAAGTCCCAATTTATTTCTAATATCAGAGATCAGACCTCTACTCTTGCCTGATGCGTCTAAAACAAAAAGGGGGAACTGTAGAGAGCTGCGGAATGCTATGCCTTAAAGATGGAGCTGGTTTCTGCCTTCCACCTTCCCGATGGTGAGTGCTCTCTGTCACGAACAATTCCACATTTGGCTAAGGCTGAGGATCTCTGGCTTGCTTCCATGTATGTGGACCTATCTGCATTGCCCACGTGGCATGCTGGGGTTGGCTACCCAGAGGCTATTTAAGCTGTGGGCTGGCTTTCCCCAGGGTCCGAGGATTGTTCAAGGTTCCTGAATAAACTGCATTGAAAAATAAATAAAAAAATAAAAGTTAAATAAAAAAAAAATCAGAAGCCCTTCTGTATACCAAAGAGAAAAGGGCCTAGAAAGAAATCAGGGAAACAACACCCTTCACAATAGCCACCAATTGCATAAAATACCTTGGGGTGACTCTAACTAAGCAAGTGAAAGACCTTTTTGAAAAAAACTTTAAGTCTCTGAAGAAAGAAATTGAAGAAAATATCAGAAGATGGAAAGATCTCCTGTGCTCAAGGATTGGTAGGATTAACATTGTGAAAATGGCCATCCTGCCAAAAGCAATTTACAGATTCAATGCAATTCCCATCAAAATACCAACTCAGGTTCTTTACAAACCTTGAAAGAAAGATTCTCAGCTTCATATGGAGGGAAAAAAATAATCTCCAAAATGATCTTGTACAACAACAGATCATCTGGAGGTATCTCCATCCCCACTCTTAAGCTGTACTACAGAGCAACAGCAATAAAACCTGCCTGGTATTCTCATAGAAATAGAAAGGAGGATCACTGGAATTAAATAGAAGACCCAGAAATAAACCCGCACACCTATCAATACTTGATTTTTGACAAAGGAGCCAAAAACATTCAATGGAAAAGTATCTTCAACAAATGGTGCTCGTCCATCTGGATGTCTATATGCAGAAAATTGAAAATAGATTTATATTTATCACCCTACTCAAAACTAAAGTCCAAGTGGATCAAAGACAACATAAAACCTGATACTCTAAATTGGTTAGAAGAAAACAGGGAAAGAGCCTAGAACTAATTGGCACAGGAGACACCTTCCTGAACAGAACACCAATAGCACAGCCTCTAAGAGCAACAATCAATAAACAATCAATAAATGGCACCTCATGAAACTGAAAAGCTTCTGTAAAGCAAAAGACACTGTTGTCAGAACAAAACGACAGCCCACAGACTGGGAAAGGATCTTCACCAACCCTTTATTTGACAGAGGGCTGATATTCAGCATATATAAAGAACTAAAGAAGTTAAAAAGCAATGAGTTAAGTAATCCAATTAAAAATTGGGTAAGGAGCTAAACAGAGAATTCTCTGCAGAGGAATATAGAATGGCAGAGAAACACTTAAAGAGATGCACAACATCCTTAGCCATCATGGAGATGCAAATCAAAACGACCCTGAGATTTCACCTTACACCTATCAAAATGGCTAAAATCAAAAACTCAAATGACAACACATGCTGTAGAGGTTGTTGAGAAAGGGGAACCCTCCTCCATTGCTGGTGGGAATATAAACTGGTACAACTACTTTGGAAGTCAATCTGGTGCTTTCTCAGACAATTAGGAATAGTGCTTTCTCAAGACCCAGCTATACCACTCCTAGGCATATGCCCAAAATTTGCTCAAGTACACAATAAGGATATTTGCTCAACCATGTTTGCAGCAGCTTTATTTGTAATAACCAGAACCTGGAAACAACCCATATGTCCATCAACGGAGGAATGGTTATAGAAATTGTGGTATTTTTACACAATGGTATACTACAGTCAAAACCGAGGAAATCATGAAATTTGCAGGAAAATGGTGAGATCTAGAAAAGATCATTCTGAGTGAGGTATCCCAGAAGGAGAAAGACACACATGATATATACTACCTTATATAGACCTAGAAGATATGATGAACATAATGAAATCTATACACCTAAAGAAGATAAACTAGGAAGAGGACTCAAGGTAAGATGATTAATCCTCACTGAGAAAGAAAAATGGGATATGCATTGGACATAGGAGAAAACAAGTAACAGGAGAGGAGCCTACCCCAGAGGGCCTCTGAAAGACTCTACCCAGCAGTGTATCAAAGCAGATACCAAGACTCATAACCAAACCTTCGGCAAAGTGCAGGGAATCATATGAAAGAAGGGGGAGTTCATATGACATGGAGAGGATAGGAACTCCACAAGGACCAAATATATCTGGGCACAGGGGTCTTTTCTGAGACTGACACTCCACCATGGACCATGTATGGATATAACCTAGAACCTCTGCTCAGATGAAGCCTGTGGTAGCTCAGTAACCAATTGGTTTCCCATCGTAAGGGGAACAGGGACTATTTCTGACAGGATCTCAATGGCAGGCTCTTTGACCTCCCCACCCCCCCAAGGGAGGAGCAGTTTTGCTAGGCCACATCGGAGGGCTTTGCAGCCAGTCCTGAAGATACTTGATAAAACAGGGTCACATGAAAGGGGAGGAGGTCCTCCCCAATCAGTGGATTTGGAAAGGGGCAGGGAGGAGATGAGGGATGGAGGGAGGGAGGGCTTGGGAGGGAATGAAGAAGTGGGATATAGCTGGGATACAGAGTTAACAAGATGTAACTAAGAATAAAAATTTTAAAAAAGGAAAAGTGCAACAAATAGTTGGTTCATTGGGAAAATCATTCAGATTGAAAAACCATTATCCAAGTTAACCAAAAGGCATAAAGTGTAAATCCAAATTAACAAAATTAGAGATGAAAGGGGAGACATAGCAACAGACACCAAGAAAATCGAGTGAATTATATGGACATACTTTAGAAATTTGTGCAACATCAAATTGGAAAAATAAATAAATGGATCAATTTCTCAATAAATATCAATTATCAAAGTTAAGCTGAGATCAGGGAAACAATGTAAACAGAACTATAACCCCTAGTGAAATACAAGCAGTCTATGTCTGTAGAGGACTTAGACTCCCTACTCAGATACAGCCCATATGCAGCTCAGTCTCCCTGTTGGTTCCCTAGTAAAGGGAGCAGGGGCTGTGTCTGAAATGGATTGCACTGCCTTCTCTTTGGTCACTTTAACCTGGTGGGGAGACCTTTGCAGGAAACAGAGGAAGAGGATGCAGGAAGTACTCATGAGACTTGATAGGCTAGGGTCAGGTGCTAAGTGAGGAGGACAACCCCTTTTAAGTGGACAGGGGGAAGAAAGAGAAGGGAAGTTGGGACAAGGAGATAAGGGAAGGGGCTAAAATCAGGATACATAGTGAAAAAAATTGTTAAAAAAAAAGTAATAAAATATATTTTTTTAAATTCTCCTAACAAACAGAAGTCCAGGTCCAGGTGGCTTTAGTGCAGAATTCTAACAGACTGCCAAAAGACGTTAATGGCAATATTCCTCAAAATATTCCACAAAAGTGAATTAGAAAGAACATTGCCTAATTCTTCTATAAGGCTACAGTTACTCAGATACCTAAACTGCCGAAAGACCCAAAAAAGAAAGAAAATTACAGACCAATTTCCTTTATGAACATAGATGCAAAGATACTCAATAAAACACTTGCAAACCAAAAAGATCATTTACCATGATCAAGTTGCCTTCATCTCAGAAATGAGGGATGTGACAACATATAAATCAATAAATGTAATCCCCCACACCTACATTTTATCAACCACATTAATTGCTGCTCTTTTTGTAATAACTAGAAGTTGGAAACAAGCTAGATGTCTGAAAAGATGAATGGATATGCTGGTGGAAGTGCAATCTCATACAGTCACTTTGTAAATCAATATGGAGGTTTCCCAGAAAATTGGAAATTGATGTACTTCAAGACCCAGCTATACAGCACCATCCTACCACAAGGACACTTAACTCAACTATATTCACAGCACCTTTGTATGCAATAGCCAAAACTGGAAACAACTTAAATGTATCTCAAGTGAAGAATGGACAAAGAAAATGTGGTGTATTTACACAATGGAGTGTTACTAAGCTGTTAAAAAAAGTCATCAGCAACTTTCCAGTCTAATGAATAGATGTAGGACAAAACACCATCCTGAGTGAGGTAACATTGACCCAGAAAAACAAACATGGTATAAACTCACTTATAAGTGGATACTAGCTGTAAAATAAAGTATTATCATGCTACAATTCATAGACCCACCAAGGCTAAGTTACAAGTAGGGCTCAAGTGGTGAGGCATGGATTTCCCTGAGAAGGGGAAATAGAATAGATTATTCAGGTAGATGGGAACAAAAGGTAAAAGTTGGGGTGAGACGACTAGAATTTCTTGGGTGAGGTAGAAACCTAGCGCAATGGAAACTCCCAGGAATTTATGAGGTTAGCCCCAGTGAAAACTGCTAGTAATGGAGAATGTTGTACCTGAAATATCCATATTCTGTAACCCAACAAAGCTTCTACTAGAGGGATTGGGACACCTTAGACCCACAATTTGGCCTGCCTGCAAGATATGCTGGGTAAAGGTGGTACAGAACTTGTGCAAGTGATCAACCAATGACTGGTCCAATTTGGGACACATGCCATGAAAGGAAGCACAAGCATGACATTACCTGTAGGGCCAGAAATCAGAGGATGGATAACTCAAACACCAAAGGCAGACCAAAACATGACTAGTAAAAATAAAATAAAATAAAATAAAATAAAATAAAATAAAATAAAATAAAATAAAAAATAAGTTCCTAATGATATTCTGCTATACTTATAAACAGGAGCCTAGCATAATTTTTATCAAAGGGGCTTCATCCAGCAACTGATAGGAGCAGATGCAGAGACCCACAGCCAAACATTAGATGGAGCTCAGAGAATCCTGAAGAAGAGAGGGAGGAAAGAGTGTAGGAGCCAGTGGAGTCAAGGACTCCACAAGAAAATGGCTCACAGAATCAACTAACCAGCACTCATCTGGGCTCACAGAGATGGAAGTGACAGTCAGGGTGCCTGTATGGGGCTGACCTAGGTCTTTTACATATATGCTATATATGTAAATTATGTAGCTTGATGTTTGTATGACATTTAACAGTGAGAGTGGGAACTATCTCTGACTCTTTTGACTGCTGTTAGGATCCTTTACTTCCTACTGGGTTCCCATATTAATCTTAATATAAGGGACTGTCATTAGTCTTATTGTAACTTGATATGCCATGGTTGGATGATAACCCTGGGAGGCTTTTTCCTAAAGGGAAAGGGAGAGAGAGTGTATCCAAGGGAGAGGGAGTCTGTGGGGTCTGGGGGAAGGACTAGGAGTAGAGTAAGGAAGAGAAACTTTGGTGAGGATGTAGTATTTGAGAAAAGAATAAATAAACAGACAAATAAATAAAAGCATGGATAAAAGAAATGTGGTGCATTTACACAATATAATATTACTCAAGTATTTAAAAAAATGAAATAATGACATTTGCATGTAAAGAGTTGGAACTAGAAAAACACCTTATACGAGGTATCCCAGATTCAGACAAATATGTTATGTATTTGCTTATATGTGGATATTAGCTCTTTAGTCAATGATACCCAAACTACAATCTATAAAACCACAGAGGTTTGGCATAGACTACGGGACTAAGTGGGAATAGATATGTCTTCCTAGGAAGAAGAAATAAATAGTTATGTATTCAAGAGGAGGGGGACTCTAATGTGAGGATCAAGTGGGGTCAAAACAGGAGAGACAGCTCAAAGTAAGGACAATTTAAGAGGTAGTATAAAAAAAGTAGTCCAGTAGAAGCTTTATAAAAGTTATGGGTATATAAAGGCGACCTAAATGAAATTGCCACATAATAGGGAAACAGAGTCCCAACTGGACATCTCTTGTTACCAAATGTCACTTCCAGTCTTGGGATTGAGTTTCCTAATCTAGTTTTTTTTTTTTTTTTTTTTTTTTTGACAAAAAAGTCTCATTGTGAATCCCCAAACAACCCAAGCTATTGCCAAGACTATAGGTTGCTTTCCATGAACTAATGGCAAGGCACCATTGTTGAAAAAAACACCTACACCACACATTGAAGATGGATATGTTGAGCTTGTGCCTACATAAAGCCTTCACCCCTGTGTGCATGTCCTAGTGTCTTTGGTACAGGAAAATACTTTTGCATGCTGCCAAAGAAGAAATGTAAACCCAACCCAGGCACAAACTCTTTGACCAACAAATGGTGTGTACTACCTGCAAGATGTGCTAAAGCAATTGCCCCACAAAACTTGTGAGCATAACCAACCAAACTTATTTGACTTAAGGTTCACTCCCTGTGATGAAAGCCATATTCAACACTGATTGAGTGACCAAGAACCTAGGCTCTCACAGCCCAGGAACTTAGGTAAACAAAATTATACTGGTTTAAAAATAATTATAAAATTACTCCTAATAACATTCTTCTATACTCACAAATCAGTAACTTGTTCAGCTCTCAGCAGAGATGCTATCTCCTGTATCAAATGGGAACAAATGTAGAGACTCATAGCCAGACATTACAAAGAGAGTGAGACCTTCTAACAGTCTGCCATAAATAAGATATCTTCCATTAGGGTTCAGGGAACCATTAAGAATATGAGGTACAGAGAGTGTAAGTGCCATAGGGGATGGAGGACAACAAGAAAATCTTGTTAGGCCCTTTAAATCCACAGGATCAAAGCTCATGTGAACTCACAGAGACTAAGGCAGCAGACACATGATCTGCACTGGTCTCCACCAGATGGGGTCCAAGAGCTGAAAGAAGAAGTGGACACATGCCACTATCCATGACCCAGAAGCTACTTCCAATTGAGAGCTACTTGAAAATTTAGTTTTCTCCAGGGGAGCCTCACTGGGAAAACAAAGTACCATTAAGAGTAGGCTGCATGTCCAGCAGTAGACGGCCAGTAGAAAATGTACCCAAAGACATCATCCGAGGTTCCTTGTCTTAAAGACTCATGCTGGGGCTTTAAAAAACTATCTTTTAAATTTTCACCTTAATTTAGTATGTACATATATACTCATATCTATATTTAAGAGAGTACATACATACAGAATATTAATATATGCATATACATATACACATATACACTTGCTTTTTACCCTACAGGTTTATTGCATATACATTATGGTTTTTAGTTTAGTGTTTTTATGTGATTCCTAAATGTGTAAGCAAGTGGGTTTCTTTTTTTTTTTACTTCTGTTTTATTATATTATTATTATTATTATTTACATTTTATTAACTCTGTATCCCACCTGTATCCCGCTCCCTTATTTCCTCCCAATCCCGCCCTCCCTTCCTCAGCTACTCCCTGCTCCTTTCCAAGTCCAAGGATTGGGGAGGACCTCCTCTCCTTTCGTCTGGCCCTGTTTTATCAAGTATCTTCAGGACTGGCTGCAAAGTCCTCCTCTGTGGCCTAGAGGACTGCTCCTCCCTTGAGGGGTTGGGAGGTCAAAGAGCCTGTCATTGAGTTTCTGTCAGAAATAGTCTCTGTTCCCCTTACTATGGGAAACCAATTGGTTATTGAGCTACCATGGGATGTGCATTGAATGTATGACAGGAGTCTACCACAGAAGGCATCTGAAAGACTCTACCAAGCAGCGTTTCAAAACAGATACTAAGACTCATAACCAAACCTTCGGCAGAAGGGGGTTTAGTATGACGTGGAAAGGATAGGAGCTCCACAAGGACCAAATATATCTGGGAACAGGGTTTTTTGCTGAAACTGTTTCTCCAACCAAGGACCATGTATGGATATTACCTAGAACCTTTGCTCGGACGAAGCAAGTGGGTTTCTACATGTACATGTTTCTTGTACTTTTTCTTGGTATCTTTTCCTCCTTCTGTTTGTTTTCTTTTATTCAGATGTATTAATTCTTGCTTTATCTTATTGTATTTATTGCTATATATTATGTTAGAAAAAAAGTTATTTTCAATGAAAGGAAAATTAGAAATAATGAGCCA
The DNA here is from genome assembly GCF_030254825.1 of Meriones unguiculatus. Lineage (NCBI taxonomy): Eukaryota > Metazoa > Chordata > Mammalia > Rodentia > Muridae > Meriones > Meriones unguiculatus. The sequence continues at coordinate 123,630,251 of NC_083369.1, forward strand.
AGGGCTAGTCACACAACTCAGTAGGAAAAAGTGTTTGCCACCCGGTCTGGTGCCCTGGGTTTGATCCCTGAAACCCACAATAGGAAAGGAGAGAACTGACTCTTGCAAGTTTTCCTCTAAACTCTATGTACTTCATAGCAGAAATGCATCTTTACCCACACACACAAAAAACTAACAAATAGAATTTAAACTTAAAACTACTAGGAATGGAAGATGAAAGTAAATCTGATGGCTAGAGTGCAACAGGAAGTTGCCACACAGAAACAGAACTGTTTTTACTTCATGAAGTTGTCTCCTGTGCCAATGAGGTCAAGACTCTTCCACACTTTTTCATCTAACAGGTTTAGTGTGTCTGGTTTTATGTTGAGATCTTTGATCCACCTGGACTTTAGTTTTGTGCAGGGTGATGAATCTGCTTGAATTTTTTTTTACATGAAGACGTCCAATTAGACCAGCACCATTTGTTGAAGATGCTGTCTGTTTTCGATTATATGGTTTTGGCTTCTTTGTCAAAAACAAAAAAAAGTATCCATAGGTGTGTGTGTTTATTTTTGGGTCTTTGATTTGATTCCAATGATCCACCATTTTATTTCTATTCCAGTACCATGCAGTTTTTATTACTGTTGCTCTGTAGTATAGCTTGAAAACAGGGAAAGATATACCTCCAGATGATCTATTGTTGTACAGGATTGTTTTAGCAATTCTGTTTTTTGTTTGTTTGTTTTTCCATTTGAAATTGAAAATTGTTCTTTCAAGTTCTGTAAAGAATTGTGTTGGTATTTTGGTGGGAATTTCACTGAATCTGTAGATTGCTTTTGGCAGGATGGCCATTTTCAGAATGCTAATCCTACCAAACCATGAGCATGAGAGATCATTCGCCAAAAGCACAGGCTCTAATATCAACAATCAATAAATGGGTCCTCATGAAAAGGAAAAGCTTCTGTCACTGTCATCAGAACAAAACGACAGCCTACATACTGGGAAAGGATCTTCACCAACCCTATATCTGACAGAGGGCTAATATCCAGAATACAAAAAAAAAAAAAAAAACCTCAAGAAGTTAAAAGCAACCAATCAAGTAATCCAATTAAAAAATGAGGTGCAGAGCTAAACAAAGAATTCTCAATAGAGAAATATCAAAAGGCAAAGCAAGACTTAAAAAATGCTCAATAGTCATCAGGGAAATGCAAATCAAAATGACCCTGAGATTTCACCTTACACCTATCAGAATGGCTAAGATCAAAAACTCAAGTGACAATACACGCTTTAGAGGATGTGGAGAATGGCAAACACTCCTCTATTTTTGGTGGGAATGTAAATTTGTACAACCATTTTGGAAATCAATCTGGTTCTTTCTCAGATAATTAGGTATAGTGCTACCTCAGGATCACATTGGATACTTTAGGTCCTTTTATTTCTTTTAACAAACTTTTACTGTCACTTGGACAATGTCTACCAAAAACCCTCTTGGAAATTTAATAAAAATTATTTTTAATGCTTTAAATTATGTGTGGAGGATAGATGTTGCATGTGTGCGTTCCGATGCCAAAAGAGGCCAGAAGAGGAGTTCTGTTCCCTGGAAATGGAGATACAGTTGGTAGTCTGACATGGCTACTAGAAACAGAAACTTGGATCCTCTGAAAAAGCAGTATGTTTTGTTACACACTTAGTCATCTCTCCAGCTATTTTTTTTTATAAAAATTGTATTAAAGGGACTAGAGGGAGGGAGGACTCTTGCTAAAATGCTCAATTCCTATCCAGAAAGGCAAAGAGGCTGGACATCAGAAGGAGAAAAGAGGGAAGAAGTCAGGAGCCTGACACAGAGGACCTCTGAAAGGCTCTGCCCTGCAGACTATCAATGCAGATGCTGAGACTTATGGGCAACCTTTGGGCAGAGTGCAGGGAGTCTTATGAAAGAAGTGGGAAACAGTAAGATCTTGAGAGGACAGGAACTCCGCAAGGAGAGCAACAGAACCAAAAAATCTGAGCACAGGGGTTTTTCCTGAGACTGATACTCCAACCAAGGACTATGCATGGAGATAACCTAGAAACTCTGCAGAGATATAGCCCATGGCAGTTCAGTATCCAAGTGGGTTCCATTGTAATAGGAACAGGGACTGTCTCTGACATGAACTGATTGGCCTGCTCTTTAATTACGTCCCCCTGAGGGGGGAGCATTACCAGGCCACAGAAGAAGACACTGCAGCCACTTCTGATGAGACCTAATTGACTAAGATCAGAAGGAAGGAAAAGAAGTCCTCCCCTATCAGTGGACTTGGGGGGGGACATGCATGCAGAGGGTGGAGGAAGGGAGGGATTGGGACAGGAGGAGAGAGGGAACCACGGGGGGGATACAAAGTGAGTAAAGTGTACTTAATAAAGAGAAAAACATTAAAAAATTGTATTAAAAACAAAATTTGCAATATTTCAAAAATTCAGTATATATTATTGTACAGGACACTAGATTTTACAAGAACTTTTTTATACAAATACATAATGTGTTTTGATGGTGCTCTTCCCCACATCCCTCCCTGGCTATTTCCCTCCCTCCAGTGCTCATTAATAAATTCTCTTCCTCTGAAAAGCTTTGCATCCTACTGCTTTTCAGATACACTCATGGTTTATGTATTTGTGTAAAATCTAGGATGCACAGATGAGAGAAAATGTGAGATATTTATCTTAATTTGTTTAATATTGTTATCTCTGGTTGCATCAAATCTAACCTCTTTATTTCTGAAAAACATTTCACTGTGTTTACATACTACCCTTTCTTTATCCATTCCTCTTGGATCGGTGGCTGGACTGGTTCTATAACTTGGTAGTTGTGAGTAGTGCTACAAAGTTTGAGTCACAAGTGCCAATGTGATATAATATGATTTGACTTGAAGTCTTACGAGTAAATACACTGGAGTGGGGGGGCTGAGTCATGTGTTAAATATATTTTAGTTCTCTTCTTTCTTTTTCTTTTCTTTTTCCTTTTTTGAAGAAACATACATGCTACAGTGGTGTAGAGAATGGGAAATCCCCCTCCATTGCTGGTGGGAATGTAAATTTATACAACCACTTTGGAAATCAATCTGGTACTTTCTCAGACAATTAGGAATAGTGCTACCTCAAGATCCAGCTATACGACTCCTAGGCATATTTCCAAAATATGCTCAAGTACACAAGGACATTTACTCAATCATGTTTGTAGCAGCTTTATTCATAATAGCCAGAACCTGGAAACAACCCAGATGTCCATCAACGGAGGAATGGGTACAGAAATTGTGGTACATCTATACAATGGAATACTACTCAGCAATTAAAAACAAGGAAATCATGAAATTTGCACGCAAATGTTGGGAACTGGAAAAGATCATCCTGAGTGAAGTATCCCAGAAGCAGAAAGACACACATATATCTTTACTCACTTAGAAGTGGATATTACACATATAGTATAGAATAAACATACTAAAATCTATACACCCAAAGAGCTAAGCAAGAAGGCGGACCCTGAGTAATATGCTCAATCCTCACTCAGAAAGGACATAGGAAGAGGGAAAAAACAAGGAACAGGACAGGAGTCTACCACAGAGGGCCTCTGAAAGACTCTACCCAGCAGTGTATCAAAGTAGACGCTAAGACTCATTTTTACCACCAAAGAAATTTCAAAAATATGCTCCCCTAAATGAGATCTACACAGTGATATAAGTTGACATGCTACCACAGTGGTGGAAATATCCAAAGTCTAGACCTAGTTGAAGAGCTACAGGCAGTTAATGGCTGCTGAGAAAGGGAAAATGAGTGTTCTATAGGGTTGAGCCCCAACAGGTAATCCACTCCCAAGTTGTCTGCCCTAAATATATACTTAACAGATTGCATTTATATATACATATGTGCATGTACACACATACATACATATATAATTAGAATATATATGTATGATATGGAATTATGCATATGTAATTAGAAAAGAATTGGTAATGTATTTAAGAGGAAAAGAGAAAAGGGGAAGAGGAGGAGGAGTTGGAGAGGGGAAAAGATAGGGTGGAAATTATGTAAATGTAGTACGTATGTATAAAATTCTCAATCATAAATAAGTGGTATTCGTCTTTCTAGGTCTGAGTTACATCACTGAATAGATTTTCTAGTTCCATCTATTTTTTTCTACACGTTTCATGATTTCATTTTTCTTTACAGCTTAACAGTATTCCATTGTGTATGACATTGTGTATGACATTTTCATTATCCATTTGTCAGTTGAAGGATGTTTGGGTTCTTTCTATTTCTTAGCTGTTGTGAATAGAGTGTCAATAAATATGGCTGAGCAGCTATTTCTGGAATTGGATGTTGAATTCTTTGAGGTGTTGGGGAGGGAATGGGGGTAAATATAAAAATGGATTGTATTAAATTCCCAAAAATAATAAAAATATTTTATTATTAAAATTAAAATGTTAAAAAGAATCTTCAAAGATTTCCATTTCCCCTTAAGGAGTCTATAAGAACACTAGAGCTTGAGGAACTTGACAAGGCTCTATGATTTTACATAAAGGAATTTGATTGGGCAAGTACAGTAAAGTGCCGAAAATCTTAGCTGTTTGTCTAATGCTGAGCCATTATTTATCACCTTATCTTTCTTGTGTCTCTATCTCAATGAACTATGCTTTAGGTTGCTTAAGCAGAAACTTGGAAATCATCCTTGAAAACATCATATTCCTTCCACGGATGGAATTTCCTTCAAAATGAGACATTCTTCCATGCGAATCTATTCACTGGTGCTCTTTTGCCCTAAAAGTAAATTTTACATTCCTTGATATGGTGCTGAAAGCACTTGGTAATCTGACCTAAGCCTTTCTATTCCAAATCATCCTGTGCTGCTTTTATGAGCTGTGTCTGGCATTCTTAAATCATTCTAAATCTCTAATTTCCTTCCCATATTTTTGTTCATCTCCAGAGTCTTCTCTATCTTTGCTCATTCCACATTACATGCTCTTTTTCTTTTTTTTTTTTTTTCTGGAGTCATAACACATGCTGCAAATTTCAACCTTCATGTTATTTCTTTGAAGAAACCATTGCCAGCAATCTATTCTTCGAGTTGAAGCCTGATTTTTTTTCCTACTTACACCAATAGCTTGTAACTCCCCCCCCCCGTCATATGGCCTTTCCCAAAGCTCTTCATATTAATTGCCTGCTTAACTGTCCGTTTGATGTATAAAGATAGAAAATTTATTCAAATGTGTTCAGTTATCAATGGTTCACTTTACATATTGTAGGAACACAATAAATAGTTGTTAGGTAACTGAAGGTAAGACATGCCAGAAAATTCTAGAAAATTGGTGTCAGCATGGGTAAATAGAAATAAAGTTGTTAACCCATGTGTTAGAGAACAGGGTAGGAAGGAAGGGCATGCTGAATGAAGTGAGTGGAGCTGCCTGACTGTAATATACATGGTGTTTCTAAGAACATTTGCAGTTAAGATTGGAGATTTAGAACAGAGCTGAGTGTAAAGGACCGTGAATGCCAGTGTGATTAATTTTAATGCAACAAACAAGGAATGTTGGTATAATGTTCTTTTAAAATGTATATGCCTTACCCTTGTTAATTCAAATGCTGATTTCCCCACCCCCAACTCTCTGGTTTCAATCTGGATATTGCATTCTGATATTCACTATAAGCATCCTGTCTCAACTCTTGTGTAAACAGGACACAAATAAAGCAACTAGATACAATGTTGTGCAATGGGAGGAGCCAGAGGACAGGAAAGAGGAGAGGAGCTAGAGAACAGGAAAGGGCGAGAAGGAGGAGGAGCACAGGGGAGGAGAGCACATGGAGAGCAGAGAGGGAGGAGAGAGCTTGGGAGACTTGGAGCATGAACCAGACCTAAGATTTCACAAAAAGCAAGTATAATGTGGGAAATCTAAATGTTAGGAAACTGAGGGCTTGGAGGTTTAGGAGGGAGTAAATATTGCCCAGCATTGTGTTCTAGGATAACTAAAGACCCAGTCTCTGTGTGGTGATTTGGTTTTACAGCTGCTGAGGATTAACAGCAGCGTTACTAGAAGATAAAACAATAGTAAATATTAATCTCCGCCTACAACAAATGGCGCCCAACTAATCTAAGAATCCACACCTTTTAAATCATACTTAAATATAATTTGGAGGGGGGAATAAACTCCCAGTGATAAAACCTAAACTTAAAATCTAAAAACTCCCAGGTCAGTTACTGTCTCTTTAAGAGAGGCTCTTTAACCGGCCCAGGAGTAAAAGACAGCCTCCTGTGGGCAGACCTGAGACTGGCTGCTGCTGCAGTCTGAGGGGTAAACAAGCATGACTCTTTTATACTGTGGCTGGCTCAACTGGTTCAGCTCCACAGCCATGGCAGGAAAGAAAGTAACTGGAGGCATTCAAACCTCTAGACAGAGTTTGGCCTAAACTGCATGTAAAATAAAGAATTGTCATGGCAGAGGGTGTTTTAATATCTTTTGGTTTCATTTTGGCTGTCATATTCATGGATCTGGTTGCAATATGTTTAATGGTGTTGGTTCTTCTCCATGCCTTCTCCAAGAAAGTTCAAGGAGAAAATGGGGAAAAAGCCAAGATTGGGGTACTAAGTTACAGACAATAGTACTCATCCAAATAATTACGTTAATAACGGCTAAAATTCAAAGCTCTCTGGCTGCAAGGTATTTGTCAGCTCTTTCTGGTAAGGGTCCACCAATTTATTGAAACATCAACTAAAATAACCAACTGGGCTTTGTTTGTTACAGCGTAACTTGGCACAAGTGACCCCCAATTTAAAATTTTATTGTCTCTTTGTTTGGTTTTCATTTAAAGGCTTTGAGTTACAAATATACTGATTTGAAACTATATATATCTGAACAAGTTGGTGAAGGCACATGCCTTTCTTCGAAACACAAAGTAAAAAGAAACAAGCAGATCTCTGAGTTCTGGATCAAGCTTATTTACATAATAAAAGCCAGGATGGCAACTCCTGCTGTTTAGCCACTTACAGAGATAGTCTAAGATTCAAAATGACAAAATTTTCCTTAAGGTTACCATGTAAATTCTTTTTTCTTAATAATAGATGTTATATCCTTACTGGTCTAAAGGTTGGATTCACATTATTTTTAGGTTTATATAAAGAGAAATAATGTCACACTGCTCTGGAAACTACCTTATCCTTTTAAACATGAAACATTTTCATGGGAGAAAAATGTTGGTCATGCTTAATGTAAAAAAGACACAAGAGGCTTATAGATGGCAAAGTACATGCCAACCAAGTTTAGTCCTAAAAACTCAAAAATTATATTCATATGTTTAAAAAACAAAACTGTCCATCCCATATCAAAAAAAGGGCAAGCCAAAGAATAGTCAAAACCCATGTAAAAACCCAGGTACAGGATGCCTAGGATATACTTAACGCTAAGGGTAAGAGAGTTTATGTGCTAATGCTAAGAGAGTTTACATAAAGTTCGGCTATAAAGGCATAACTGCCCATCCTGTATAAATAAGGGAGAAGCCAAAAAAATAGCCACTATCAATGTAAAGCCCAGGTACAAGATGCCTAGGGTATGCTTAAATGCTAGAGGTAAGAGGGAGTTTAAATAAAGATTGGCTATAAAGGCATAACTGCCCATTCTATATAAACAAGGGGATAAGACAAATAGCTACAATATATATATAAATCTAGGGCTAAACCTCAAAACAGGTACAAGATACCTAAGGTATGCTTACACTCTAAATTAAAAAGGAGCTTATGTAAAGTTTACTTAAAATATGTATTTTCTATTGCTCAAGGCAACCAGCTTGTCTCTCTAATGGGAGGCTTCTCTAGGGAAATAGGTAGCAACTTGGCCTAATACAACAGGCACACAAGAGCCGGAAAAAATATTTTAATCTATCTAACCTTGTTTTGATGATAATGATTATATGTTCAATAAAAATGGTAACTTATATTGGTAATCCCTTTAAATGGGAACAACTCTAAAACTGACTGAGACAAAAAAAAATGTGTCTCCAGCCAAAAAACTTCAACAATACTTGGCCAATAAATCCTTGGCTATAATATCCTCAAAATGCATTATGCTAACCTTTTAATTGATATAGATTAAAAATGGCTTACAGTTTAGTTTCATCCTGCACATCTCATATATTTATAATTTTAGAACTCTATAATGCTTGTGAGAAATTATATGTTTGTAGAACAAAAGAACTGGACACCAGAGATGCTGGATCAAACCTAACAGAATCATTCTTCAGCATGCTGAGACATTGGCACATCTGTTCCAGCATCTTGCATATTCCAGCATTCTGCTTGTTCCTGCCTCAACTGCTTCAATTGCTATTTTCTCATCAAAGCCTGCTCCCAAAAGAACTTTGAAGAAAGCTACTAATTTTAACTGGTCCAGCATTTTAGACTGTTCCAAAAAGGACTTTAATTAAGCCTGAAATTTCTCAACATTCAAATGTTATTGGACCACAAATGTTATTGCTTGCTTAATTAACCATTTTTATTTGGGTCCCCTACAGGATTTCTACATGTCCACAATGTCAGCTAGAAGAAACTCATGAGAACGGCGTCCAATTTCCTTTAAAGGGGGTTGGGTATGTTTTTGGTTGTTTGCTATGGCTACGAAATTTTATTGTCATTGGGAGATGTTGATTATTAACGGTCTTATTCAAAGTAAAACAAGGAATATACAGGGATATTTTATAGAAATAGAAAAAGGGTAGATTATTGAATCTACTCAACTTAAGGTTTTTTTGTTATTCCCAAATAAGGTTAATTTTAACTCTGGTATAAGATTTTGCACATTGATGCAAAAATAAGTATTTTTAATACATTGGTATAAGCTTCAGTATCTTGATAGAAAGTAAAGGCTACTTCCAATACTTTTAAACTATTATTAAAAGGTGGATAGGATATTAGGTATGCAAGTGAATTATTAGTTATTCAACTCATAGTCATTTCAGACACAGGAGTATATCTCATAGGTTTAACAGATATGACTTTGTATACAAAGCATTTATATAAAGATAGGTAGTCTTCAAAAACTTCAGAGACCTACAGAATATGGCATTTAAAATGTTCTTATTATTTTAAAGATTCTTTGACAATGAGACAAGTCATTTCCTGGCAGCACCCTGCCTACCTGAAAGAAGATAATGAGCATCGAAGAACCTCCACATGAAGATGGCTTCAAATGTGGCAAACAAGCCACTCGGGTAAAGAAAATAACCTCACTTCACAACAGACAAATTCTGCCTAAAATGGGCGAGCTTAAATGCAGGACAAGTCGACTGCCGAACTCTGCCAAGGCAGGGTAAGCAAGTCCTAAAAAGTTCCTGCTTCACGTATATGTCTGTCAAAATATTCTGAGCCAGAAGGCTGAAGATGATGCTCCAACGTTATAGAGTGTTATGGGTGACTAACTGTTCAGCAGCAAACTGTCTCTGTCAATTTTTTATTTTTTGGAAGCTGCTAACATGGACTTCCTATTTATTCTCATAACTAATTTTATTCCTTCTCAAGTCTCTGATGGGGTTGAAAACCAAGTAGTTACAGTATCACATTTAAGATTAAGTTGTTTAGAAATTAAGAAATCTTTTTATATAGGTAATACCAATAAGGATAAACGTTAATTTAGGTATAGAACTTTAAACTTATAAAGATAGATAGGATAATCAGACACTTTCTCCCAAGATACCCTCTCCATGTGCTAAATACACATGGACTAAAAATTGCTCATGTAGATCTTACCTAACAGTTTTCATAATTTCATAATTATTGTTATATTGAAAGAAAAGGAGCCTTTTATTGGACTTAAAGGGGGAAATGTTGGTATAATGTTCTTTTAAAATGTATATGCCTTACCCTTGTTAATTCAAACGCTGATTTCCCCACCCCCAACTCTCTGGTTTCAATCTGGATATTGCATTGTGATACTCACTATAAGCATCCTGTCTCAACTCTTGTGTAAACAGGACACAAATAAAGCAACTAGATACAATGTTGTGCAATGGGAGGAGCCAGAGGACAGGAAAGAGGAGAGGAGCTAGAGAACAGGAAGGGGCGAGAAGGAGGAAGAGCACAGGGGAGGAGAGCACATGGAGAGCAGAGAGGGAGGAGAGAGCTTGGGAGACTTGGAGCATGAACCAGACCTAAGATTTCACAAAAAGCAAGTATAATGTGGGAAATCTAAATGTTAGGAAACTGCGGGCTTGGAGGTTTAGGAGGGAGTAAATATTTCCCAGCATTGTGTTCTAGGATAACTAAAGACCCAGTCTCTGTGTGGTGATTTGGTTTTACAGCTGCTGAGGATTAACAGCAGCGTTACTAGAAGATAAAACAATAGTAAATATTAATCTCCGCCTACAACAAAGGAAATTAGGAATTCTGTGAATATGCAAGCATCTTTAACTCTGTGCTTCTGGCCCCAGATATCTTATTTTTACATGGTGTTCCTCTCAGAGTACAAGGATGAAAGGAGCAAGGACAGCATTACTGTTAGTAGGCTGAACGTGAACAATTTTTTGGTTGTTTTTTTTTCTCCAACATGATTGAAGTATAAATTAAAATTCATCAGTTGTAAACATACTGTTCTGTAAGTATGCCTCTGTGAGTCAAGCAACCTTCTTTACAGTGAAGATAAAGAACATTTTACTTACTTTTAAAAGTTCATTACTCCTTGTTGATATACAGAATTCCCAACCTAAATCCTTCTTACCAGCCTTACCAGACAGCTCATACCAGTCTGTCCTCCACATGGTATAGTTCATTTAAGAGAACATCATGTATGTGAAATTGTGCAGTATACAGTATTTGGTGTCTGCCTTCTTTCACTCAGCTTAATATTTTTAATATGATGTGATTCTGTTTATTTTCTTCAAATTTTACATTCAATTTGCATTATAATAAAGAGGTAAGCAAAATGTAACTTACAGAAATGGTCTGAAAACAAAGGCCAATTAACAATACTGGAAAAGCTTTATGTGTCTCATATAAAGTATTGATACTCATTTTTCAATTAAATTTTTATTCTTTATATTAATTACAGGTTATTTACTCTGTATCCCAGCTGTATCTCCCTCCCTCATTCCCTGCCAATCCCACCCTCCCAAGACCCCCTCCAAGTCCACAGATAGGGGAGGTCTTCCTCCCCCTCCATCTGACCCTGGTTATCAGGTCTCATCAGGACTGGCTGCATTTTCCTCCTCTGTGGCCTGGCAAGGTTGCTCCCCCATCAGGGGGAGGCCATCAAAGAACTAGCCACTGAGTTTTTTTATTTTACAAAATAATGGGTTCTAACATTAACATTTTAAGACAAGTACATTATTGTAATTTGATCATATTCACCCTATATTACTTTCTTATGTCCCCACCACTGTTCTCATTCTGCTTTTCTACTCATATAGACCCCTTCTGCTTTCATGTCGTATCTATGCATATAGAGATAATATAGATTACACATAGAAAAAATAAATTGATGCACTCTCTTATTTTTCCTCTTTTCAGTACCCTGCCTCTTTCCAAATAGTTCTCCCTCTACATTTACATTTCATGTATTTCTGAGATTCTTTATATCAAATATATCAATAATCTCCCAACCAACTCTCTTTTTTGGGGGAGTAGGGCTGAATAGTGTTCTATAGTTTGGATGCAACACAAGTTTTTCATTCACCAATTGACAGGCATTGAGGTTATTTCCAGCTTGGATTTATTATGAATAAAGTTTCTGTGAACATTTAAGTAGCAGTGGTGGTGCACTTGCGTGGCCCCTCCACCCTGTACAAAGGTACCTGGCAAGAGACTAATGGGTTTTAGGAGAGACTATTGGACTAAGATCATACCAAGGCTCCCTCCCATCACCCCCTCCTTGAAGTTTGTTTCATCAGCACTGCTGATGTTATTACTGGACACAAGTTGAAATGAAAACATTGTTTTCTCACAGCTTTGAAGATTTTTTTCTAACTGTGTTGTAGTCATTCAATTATTAGCACCATCTCTCTCACTCTCTTATGGATTTCCCTACTTAAATTTACTTTGATATATTTGTGTGCTCCTTTTGGCTCCTATACTTTTATTTCCTTTACTCCTCTCCCTGTCTGTCTGTCTTTTCTTTTACCTCATCCTTTCTAGGTTCTCTTCACATTTCTCTTTCCTTTTATTTGGTATGTTCTATCACAGATATTCACATTTACAGAGTATTTTTTTCTTTTCTTTTCTTTTTATTAGGATTTATTCACTTTGTATCCCAGATGTAGTGCCCTCCCTCTTCTCCTCCCATGCCCCTTCCCAAGTCCACTGATGGGTTTTCCTCCCGTCTGACCCTAGTTATCAGGTCTCATCAGGACTATCTGCATTGTCTTCCTCTGTGGCCTGGTAAGGCTGTGCCCCTGGCCCCCCAGTGGTGTTTAAAGATCCAGCCAGTGAGTTCATGTCAGAGACAGCCCCTCTTCCCCTTACTAGGGAAACCACTTGGAAACTATTTAAATCAAAGATATGGCCAATTTGCATGAACTTTCATCATAAGTATTTTATATCCTGACAACGTATTTGATTTAGTTGTTTGAACAGAGATGACATTAAGCATTCAGCTAACTTTCTATTCCATGAGATCACATTGGTCAATTACACCTAATTTTCTATAGTGATTCTGAGAATTTCAGCTGGATAGTGCTGTTGTTTTGCTTTAAAGTGCACAGTTGTTGGTTCATAGGCTGCATACCAGTGCCAATCCTTCCTGCCCCCATTAATACTTCTATGTTTGGACAAATTAGAGTCATTAGTATGTTAGTTCCCTGAACTAGGTTTAATCATTCAAATGCTGGTGCTCTGTGTTCAAACTTTTGTGTTAACAAACTCCACTTTTCTTTTCCTTGTTAAGGAGGAACCTGATATTTAAGCATCCTAGATTAATGTTACAGGTGCAGTTTCAACCCACCCATGAAGAGCTGTGCTCAAATTCCCATGTCTAAAGCCACCCAGCATTAGGGGTACTAAAAAAGATCATTTTATAACTTTATTAGAATTGCTTCTTTTGTACCTAGACCATTTTTCACAAGGCTTCAGATTAAGGGTCTATACTGGCTAATTTATATTCTGTTTCCTTTCCCAGGGACATGAAGCCCTTCCTGTAAATGCAATGTAAATTGGGGTGGGTGGGGGTAAGGGGAATCAGGGTGGGTGTTTTCATTGATTCAGTCTTGCTGGCTACGTGTAAGAAGGCACAAGAACAAGAGTGAAGTAAAAAGGGGTTGAGGGGGAATCACGATGTTCAGGGTATGCAAAAAAATAATAGCAGCAGCAAAAAGCCCAACTAGAACATCACTGCTTGGGTAAATTGTTTTAGAGAAGAAAGAATAGGAGTCAAAAAGAGGAAAATAGATTGTGTTTGGAGGGGAGTACAGATATGATGGTTAAGTTTAACTTAAAGACAAGTTTTTGTTTTCTTTTCTTCCTTTGTTTTCTTTTCTTTTCTTGTTTCCAGGCTGACTCAGCCCAGTTTCTCAGCATTGTTTCCAGAAGTATCAGCAAACTTCTCTTTCCCTTCTAGAGGTATGGTAGCTTGTGACTGCTACCCAGATATCCTCCCTTCCTGGCATGCTGCTATTTCATGGAATGCTTCAAGTAGGAGTCTGCCAAGTACAGAGCTGAGCTCTGCTATCACTCTTGTTTCTGACTTTATTTCTTTACTGATGTAGGTGAAGATGGATTTAGTTTTCCATGCAGCCATGACACACAACAGAATAATATGGCACTTCCAGTCCCTGAAAAGCACTAAATCTTTTTACTGATACTGCTGCTTAGCCACATCTCATTCTGTTCTTGGACATCTGGTTGTTTCTTAGCCCAGTACAGGATTTTTACATTGATGTTCCATATTTATAAACATTGTATTAGTAAGCTTATTTCTGATATTATTGAAAACTGCCATTATTTTGTAGTCAAAATTTGTCCTATTTTGTTTTGTTTCCATACTAAAAATTAGGTTGTTTTTTTTTTTCTTAGAATGAAGGTGCAGATAATTAAGCATTAAAGCACATGTCTACTTTTCACAACCTATCTTTAAAATATTAATGCTCTCAAATCCAACTTGTTGACAGAATGTGGATTTAAATTATTAGATTTGCTTTGTTTTCACTTGTGTTGGGAAAACAATAAGATATGCTTGAGCTGTCCTCGGCGTCCTAAAAAATGCTGCAATGCTCCAAAAATAACCATATTCTCTCAATACTGGGCATTGGGCAACATCATGTATCAAACGTCTTTCATTTTTGCATCTGCATATCTAGCTTAATGTTGAAATAGCTCCAAACAACATGCTATATATTGCATAAATAAGATTTACTAATATACTTTAGGACATTTTCACATTTTCTTAGTGTTTGTGTAGTTTCTGTATTTTTAACCTTAAGAAAGGTACAAATTATTTTGAACCAAAATTAAAATTATATTAAATGAACCCAACTAACCTTGTGGTAAACACAAGTCTTTGAAAAATATCTGTGTTGATGTTTTCCACATGAATGATTGCTACCTGATGACATCAAGTTACAAGGTGATAGATTTATGAAATCACAGAATGCTCTTCTTATTTCAAGGAAAAAATAATATGTAGAATGTTAGCTTTTGTTTCTTTCCCCAAACTCTAAGAAAATACAAATCCTTATCAAAAATTTTCAGTGTAGGATATGTAAATGTTGGGCTTCAGACCTGGACAAGCATCTAAGGTGCCTTTTGGACCAAAGTGAACCTGGCTTTGAGGTTTTCCCAGCATTCCTTGACCTCTATCTGCTGCAGTACACGGCCAGCATACCCAGCCCTGTACCCTGAACTTTCCAGACCAGAAGCAGTGGCTTCCCCTCTCCCAGAGGCTCTTCACTATATAATCCAGACATTTTGGTTTCCCTCTCTTTTTTCCTCTCCTCTACTCCCCCCAATCTTTGTCTCTTATTTCCTTCTTGCCTCTCTTTATTTCTGTGTATACTTTCCTGTCTTCCCTTGCATGGTGGTTTCCCTGGTCAAGTTCCTTAGGGCCAGTGAAGTAGCCTAGAGCTACCCCCAATAAACCGTGCATTTATATAATTTAACTTGGTATTGAATTAGCTCATTCTGATATCTCCATCATATTTATCAATAAGTAGTATATTTCTAGTTCTTTTCATTTGTTTCTAGTCCTTTATAACTACAAAGAATATTATTCAAAGACATCTTTCAGACATATTGTAAGTTGTTAAGTTTATTATGCATTGTCATAGTTATATTATATTTGGCCTATCAACATATAGTCTCAAACCATCATTACCTTGGAACAGATTTGTTTTCTGCACTTAAGTGCTATATAGTAAACTAGATTTAAAAATTTTAAAAAGAAAGAAGGAATGAATAAAAAAAGGACGGAAGGAAGAAGAAAGAAAAAGAAAGAAATAGAATAGAAAGATACTTCATAGCATTGTGGGAAAGACAAATTAGCAAAAAAATTCTGAGAGCACTTTGATGGGGAAAATGGTACTATACATAGATGAGGAATTATGATAAAAACAATAACAGTCATCAGATCTGACCTAATGGAACTTGAACAGTAGAACTAAAAGCCATTTTAGGACACCTTCATAACTATCTTCCACTTCTTTCAGTTCTCATGCCAATAAAATGTAAGATAATTATAAAATATACCAAATAGCCTAATCTTAAACATTTAAATGCTTAGTCTTTTCTCTTGTGTGTGTATCATAACATACATTCTTTTTCATAGTTTGATAGTTTCATACATGAAAATAATGTGTTCTGATTAATATCACACCTTACTCCCTCCACTGTGACTCTTTCTCCACCTCATCACCACTTTTCTCTCCAAACTTAATGTATTTATTCTAAGCCAACTGAATCCACTAAGTGACGCAGTATGTGTGTGGGTATAAGAACACCCACTAAAATATGGGAACCTATCCGAGACCACGTTTGAAGAAGAAAACTGACTTTCTGTCACACAAGACTCTTCAATTGCCAATATCTCTTAAGCTAGGAGTGAGTAACATTTCACAACAATATATGTTTGAGCCATTTAAAATTGAATTGAAAATACAATATCTATAACACTCCCAAATACTGAAAATATAATGTATATTTTGTTAACAACAAAAAATTCTGACTTTTAAAAATCCTTAGTAAAATATAACCTACCTCAAATAATTTTTCCAATGTACATTCTTGATAATGTCCATAAATTTAAAATATGACCCAAATTTTAAAATTATTTTTATTTGTATTAATTACAGTTTATTCACTTTGTATCCCCCCTGAACCTCCCTCCTTTTTCCCCTCCCAATCCCACCCACCCTCTTCCCCACTCCTGTCCCTCTCCCAGTCCACTGATAATAGAGGTCATCATCACCTTCCCTCTGATCCTAGGATGGACTTCAGAGGAGGGAGAAAACAGGGAACAGGAAAGGAGCCTACCACAGAGGGCCTCTGAAAGGCTCTACCCTGCAGGGTATCGAGGCAGATGCTGAGACTCATATCCAAACTTTGAGCATAATGCAGAGAATCTTATGAAAGAAGACCTGAAAAGGACAGGAGCTCCACAAGAAGAGCAACTGATCCAAAATGTCTGGGCATGGGGATCTTTTCTGAAACTGATAACTCCAGCCAAGGACCACTCATGGATATGGCCTGGAACCCCTGCAGAGAGGTAGCCCATGGCAGTTCAGTGTCCAAGTGGGTTCCATAGTAATGGGGACAGGGACTGTCTCTGACATGAGCTGATTGGCCTGCTCTTTGATCACCTCCCCCTGAGGGGAGAGCAGCCTTACCAGGCCAAAGAAAAAGAAAATATGAACCAAATTTTTAAAAGTGCTTTGTGAAAACAGAAACTTTTTGTCATAGTACAGGAATGGGGAAGGTGGAGAATATCACTAATAATTATCTATCATATAAAAAATAAACAACATGACCATCCTATGAGTTTTCTTTGAAGTTTATTTCTAGGATAACTTTATGGAGATATTACTATCTTTAAAGTTATTGTAACATTTCTCAACTGGGTCATAAAATAATTTTTAAAAAATCAGTGTATAATAGTTCAATTTTTACAAAAGAAAATACATTTCTTAGCTAAGCCTTAAAATATAGTGACAGTTTTGTCCATTATTCTTATATCTCTTTCTCCATCTTGTTCCTTTTCACACACACCCTAAATTTTCAGATTTGGTGTTCTCTGGCTTTACAATCTTTTCCTCATTTCATATTTATTCATTCACTTACTTGAAATAGTAGATATTGGAACACAACAACACAGGTTTGGGAATTATGTGACCCAAAATAGACAAAAAATCCTCCCTCTAGCTAACTAGTGTGATCTTGGGCACTTTGCTTAACTTCTCTGAATGTATCTGTACTCATTTGTAGGAAAAGAAAAGAGCAAAATGGATGCTATCAGCGATAAAAACTTACTTTTCCAGTGCTTGCTTGAGACACCATGACCAAGGTAACTTATAGAAGAAACAATTTCGGAAGATTGCCTTCCATGACTATCGTTGCAGGGAGCATGGCAACAGACAGGCAGGCATAGTGCTTGCTGGAGCAGTAGCTGAGAGCGCTCATCTTGAGAACCAAACATCAGGCAGAGAGAGAATGCTAACTAGTAATGGCTTTTGAAACCTTGAGTCTCACCACAGTGACAAACCTTCTCCAACAAGGCCACAGCTTGTAATCCTTCTCTAACAGTTCTACCAACACAGAGCCAAGTATTTAAACATATGGGCCTGTGGAGGCTATTCCCATCCAAACCATCACAGTCTTCAAACAGTTCCTGTCAGGGTTTTACTGCACATCCTCACTACAAAGCTATCTGAAAATGCATGTAAAATGTTTAACAAGGAGGGTCTGGCAAATGTACTTTTAGCAAATACTTATCTCAGCACCATTTGTATATTAGATGCAAAAGATAAATCTCTCTCTTGCTCCTCTCTGGAAAACTAAGCATGTAGTGTTTACAGCTGCCAGCATAATTAAACATACTTCTGACCTCAGTTCAAAAATAATATCAAATTTTCAGTAATTCCTCTCAGGTGGAAAGACTTTTATTGCCTTTTACTAAATTCCCATAACAAATTTTTATTTTACCTTTCTTATCAAATATTAGTATACTCTACTTTGTATTTTTACTTGTTTAAATATCTTTACTCATTTCCAGAAGGGTAGTGCCATTTATTAATCTTTTATTTGCCAATATGTTCATGGGTGGAATTTATACCTATTTTCATTCTCTTTTTTTTATATTCTTTCTTGATTGTATTACATTAAACATTTGAAGGTTCCTTATTTGTGGTGATTCAATAAAATCTGATTAAATGAATGAGCAGAAGTCAAGCATTTTAAATCCAAGAAAGCATATATTATTAAGAATGCCATATTTTTCAAAGCAATTTAATTTAAAATCTTTTTTTTTTTTTAGCTTACTTACAAGTCATAAGAATAAATGCCCACTTCATTTGGAGCCGTGCTAAGTTCTACTTGGTAACTCTTTGGCTCCATCTTTCAGCTATTTCAAGTGGGATACTTTCATGGTGTACATATTTTTAAAATATTGTCATGCTGTGCCCAGGATAGTTACAGAACTTCCACAGCAAGTACTCCTTGTTGAAATCCAGGGTTATTAATAATGACAAGTCATTTGGATACTTTAATTAGTGTCCAGCACTATTTCCATTAGTTAATTTGTATTTTTAACATCATAGTGCCTAATGACTATCACAGTGTAGATTTCCTTGGCTGTACAATTTCCCCACTTGATTGTGTCACTGTAAGTTTGGGGGAGCAAATTTTTTAAATTACAAGAAATTTTTCTATAGATAAAGGTCACATAGCTAATCAAAAGGCAGTTTAATGCCTTGAACAAAACTTTTCGGCCACTACTTTTAAAATATGTAGTTGGATTTCCATATGTTTTGCCCCTACACATTTTTCTGTCTGGTCTACTGGATTTGTAATAAAGGGATTTAAGGAAAGAAGTGATGATAGAGATACCTAAAAGTTTATTCAGAGTCATGCATACCCAGACCAATCTTGGTCATTATTAATCATATAAACATATCAAATTTCCATGGTTTTCAATAAAAGTTAGTTTTATTTCTTTCCTAATGGAAAGGAGTATCTTCTTATATAAAAACATTAGAGGACATATCAATACAGATCTTAAAAATGTTCACTAATAGGTGATGATTTTCTATTGTGTTTATTGGTGTATCTCCAAAATAGATAATCAGAGTAGCTGTAAAAAATATTATTGTATAAACCCCCAAGTGAATAAATTCTGTTTGCTTAAGATCTCAAAGCACCAAAACACTCTAAGCACTGAAAACTATTTTTAATTGTTTTGAATGTAGAGGTACCTAGCACCTGTTCTAATTTTTATGAGGCAAATCCCATCAGGTGCTTAGACCAGTTTTCCATAACAATTCTGAGTATTTCTGAGAATTCATATGAGAGTTTGATGAAATCACCTTTTGGATTTGTATTTACAGGAACTAATTCTGTTTTTCTTCTCTCTACACAATATTTCCCCTCTACAGTGTGCTCATACAAACCCCGTTAAAAGTTATCTGCTTGGATACACTGGAGTATAAGACTATGACTTTAAAATTACCACAGCAACATTTTTATACAGGAGTGTTTAAATATATGAAAGAAAAAGTGTATACTGCTCCAGTTCCAGTTTTTGTTTCCCTTTGAAACAGAAACCTGAACTACAAGAAGCTTGAATTAGAGGGACAGGTGGACTGTCAGCTTAGAAAGTGGCCTCTGATTCCTGTCCCTAAGGATCTGTGACCAGGATAGCATAAGTCATGTCAGGACCAATATTAGGAGCTAGAGAAAGACATTTTCTGCTTGGTGAGAAGGCCTGCGCATGGATCTAGATTATGGCCTGACTGTTCAATTTGGCAGAATTATAAAATTTTTAATAAAAAATGCTATATGACACATACATTTCTTAATGGCCTGGCTTTAGGCAGTCTCCCCAGTTTTATTTCCAGGCATTCTCTTTTTATTCCACATGACACCATACTTTCCAATGATAAAAATTATATGACAAAATGTCAGGGAGACATCAACTGCATAAAGAAGATGCTTTGGAGCAAGGAACTTAAAGATGCCTTCCTCATGCTCAATGATAGAGATGTTTGAGTGTGAGTAATACCTTAAGTGCAGCCAATCAAAATTACATGCTTCCTCTTTTAAGCTCTCATTGTGTCTTGTCTAAAACTCTGTCAAAGTTTACCATGCTCTGCATTCTAGTATTCTTAGCTGTGATTATGTACAAATCTCTCTCTGGAGCATAAGCTTTGTACTTATTTTTTCTGCTATCCCTGATGATTTTATCAGGACCTCATACCTTCTCACCATACACTGTTCCACTGAGCCACAATCATAGCCCTGCTCCATAATCTTCAACACTGCATTTATTTGCCCATCTTTCTAAAATACATGAGCACAATTAAGCTGAATATGTTTTTTTAATATCATAAAGATCATGCTGTGAGACTCAAGTAGGTGTCCATTGCAGATCCATTTATGTTTTGCCCTCCCCATCACTGTTCTGTCTACTACTGTCACAAAAGAAAGAAAGAAAGAAAGAAAACGTTCCAGATACCACTGTAAAGAGTCAGATAAGCTATGATTCGGTTGTAGCAAACAGAGTTCTATATTCAGACTTAGCTCATAGTTATTAAATACTCCTGTAACTGATGAGGAGATGGAGACTCAAATAACTTTCAGTAACTTGCCAAATGTCACACGACTACACAGTTAGTAAGCAGTTCTGCCAGAGTTGAAATTCAAATCCTCTGACACAAAGCCAAAATCTCTTTCAACAAATGTTGGAACATTTGTGTGAGCTCTGCTCACTCCCTATAATTCAAATGCTCCTAGTTGTTTCATTGAAATATTCTGTGTATTTTAGTCAGGCAAAGGAAGTGTACTATGAATATATAAGGGTCAATATATGTCATATTCGTTTCCATGTTTTTTTATCTTTATGACTATATTATTTTTCTATCTTGCTCAATTTGTCCATTCAAATATTTAGTGTACTTTTATTTTGTATATGTATTATTTTTTTTACTCATGTCCTTATCTTTTTTTAATCTTCCATATAATGTTGTGAAGTTCTGACTCCTGATGCTTTTTGAAGGAGCAGAGACATTGATTATTTCTTAGTTTTCTGTAAGATTTCCTAGGGTTGTAGCTTAAAATTTGGCTTGCATTTCAATTGAAATCCCTCAACACTTGAACTTTTTTTTTGGTGGGGGAGACTTTTATGAACATAGCTATGTGTTAAACTGAATTGCTAAGCTCCAAGATAATAGTAGCCTAAGATACAATGGGGGGGGGAAGAAAATTCAAAAAACCTAAGTTTTAAGGGGAATGGTAGAGACAAGTATAAGAGTGACCACTGTGATACCAAGAAGAAACATTGAACCTCAGAGGGTTCCTGAACCATGGCTTTTCAGAGAAGCAACAGACAGAATTCAAATGAAGACTGAACATTTGGAAACTGATACTTATCAGACTAACATGATTCAGGGCCTGTGATCATTTTCAAAAAACAAACAGAAAAGTTCATCAAAGAAGACGGCAAGACATTGATGAATGAGAATTCAAAGGTATGCTGAGAGAAAGAAAAAAAAACTGCCTCAAAATAGCACAGAAGAGACAAGTAATACAAATGAGGACAAAATTGAAGATAAAGTTCAAAAATGGAATATTAAGGAAATTATTTTTAAAAATTTCCCAAAATGAACACAGTCTTAACTTATATATCTCAAACCAAAAGTCTAGGCTTTTAACTGTCCAATTATTAAACTTGGAAGGAAAGAAAATCCCCCAGTACACTGTTCAGAAATAAAAAAAGTGATTGTCAGCAAGAAAACAATAGTGCCCACAGCTGACTATACTATAGGCACAAAGACATAGATACTGAGTTGTAGAAAATTTTCTAGTAAAACTTTTTAGGTATGTAATGTCAAGCGAACCATACAGACAACTGTTCAATTTGAAGATGCAAGAAATGTCTGAGACAATCAAGATAACTTGAAGACATTTTTTGGTAAAAATCTCAAGCCACTGGCTTTTCTGAAAGTAGCTCACACCCAAGGAAAATGTACACAAGGAAACTAAGTGACTAAATTCACCTATGAAGCCACATGTTTTAATAGAATTTTTGATATTGTTTTTAACATTAATTGCATTTTACTTAGGGTTATTTGGAGAAATAAAGTGAAAATGTAGAATTGTATGAAGTGCTTATTGTCTTTTGTATATACCTATATTAAATCCCACATAAGTGTGTAGATACCTATATTAAATACCACATAAGTGTGTAGATATGTATACATATATATGTAATACACTGCAAGGAACAAAAAAGATTAAAATATAAAGGAAGAGAAAATGATAACAAAAAGTGTGAGTTATATAGAATGATAGAGTAAAATAATCTAGAGTTGTTGACATACAACATTAAGACATAATCAAAATTGACCAATTTTATCATCAGTTAAATGTCTTCTACTGTATAAAATTAACAGATTTATTTTACAGAAAGTCTTTTCTTTCTGTCTGTCAAGTTAGCATGAATGTTTTAGAAATTTTTTTCACATTTGAGCCTCTCACAGTGACACACATATGTAAAGTAGCACTTGGGATGCGGAGGAAGGAGGATCTTGAGTTCAAGTTCAGGCTAGACAGTATAGTAAGACCTGGGAGAGAAGAAGGAAGGGAGAGCGAAGAAGGAAGAAGATGAAGAAGGAGTAAGTTGGTTGTATTCTAGGAAAGCAAGCAAGATCTAGACATTGAAATCATTCACTATAAAGTGATATTTTCAGAAGCAGACTGTAAACAATGGGCTTTGCTGCAGTGATGTTTTTAAATTGTTAATGTGTGTTATTCTTGCAATTTAGACATCCCTATTTAACTTTGGTTATGTAATTTTTGATCATACAATAAATGGGATAAAAGAACCTAATTGCTCACTTCTTCACTACCATCTGGACAAGTGATTACAAGTAAACAGAGAAGCCCAGTCACACATTACTAAGTGGCATCACCTTCTCACTTTCCCCTATCCTCATGAAAATACCTGTAATCATGACACACTGGAGGCAAGGTTGACTCTGGAGCAGAAAAGGCCTTCCCTGGCAACAGCACTTCTAAGCATCCTGCCTGGGTAACACATAGACTTTTTCCAGAATTCATTCTGTCTGGCTACCTACAGTGTGGAGGACTCTTTGTCTTCTGAATCTTTAACTTCATCCTACCTTCGTAAAGGTAGCTATGAAAACACTTCCTGCCCACCCTTAAAACTCTCCTGAGTTTTAGGTCTGTCTTTGCATTGTACATTCTTACCCACCATGTACTCAGAAGCACACTGTTCCTCAACTACACATAAAAGCATTGGATTGTGCTAGAAGGTTACCTTGTGGGGAAAGATGGTTAGATCAGGCAGAATCTTGTGGCCCTGTGAAACTGGAGCAGAACCAAATATCATTTGTTCTATGTACCCATTAAACCTTCAGCTATCTTCACTCAGGAAATCATACCATGCATTTACTTGGTACATAGTATGTACTACCCAGAGTTCTGATCAAGTCAGCCTCTCTAATGGAGTATGGATTACAGTGATGCTTTGGATTAAATATGTTTCAGTTTGGGTATTTGCTTTCATTTTATTTATTCTACAAGGATTCTTTTACTGTCCTAGAAACACCTTGAGTTACAACTTCCTCTACTGATTCTGTACCCTTAATAATGGACATATTTGAAAGACTGTATTGAGACCTGAGCGCTGATGGCCAACACACCTTTGCACCTCTCCTTCCATACCTGCACAAGCCTAAGTCCTTATCTGGTCTTTCTGATTAGGTGTCCCACTTGATAGCCTCATCTATACTATACTTTCTCTCCACTGCAGAAAAGATTGGCTACTCTGTCTGGGGAGTCTGAAGGGAGATGGCTAAATATATCTTCAACCTTGGAATGTGAGTGAAATCCCATTGATATTTCACATTTCTCAGGTGTCTTACCATCACAATGAAGTAGATCAAGGAGAAGAAAGCACAATCTTCACAACTCTCCTGACAGTATGTAAAACTAAGGGTATGGGAGTAGAGAATTCTTGTTTGAAAGTGAAATTCACTGTCCTAAAATGTACACCTGAAAGAAGTTGATTTTTGGAGTAAATATTTAGAAAGAGTTGTCAGAGTGGAATGGGATGGGATAGGATGAACTCTCAACTCTGATTTGCAGCATTTGTAATTTCTGTGTTTAAAATCCTCTGACCATGACAAATTTAAAGCTATCGCTACAAGGCCACTCAGCATAGGGTGGAATAAGATGGTTACATTTGGTGTTCCTGCTTGTTGGCAAGCTTAAGTGTATCACAGGAAAGAGGTATTCCATCCTCTGTATCTCTCCTATTTGGAACAGTACACAAAAGACTGACTTGCTCTAAAAGAAAGAAACAGCAACAAAAAGGCATCATCATCTTATCAAAACCTCAATTATATGGAATTCCGGCAAAGTCAGCTTATGACCCTTTATGATTACTTTTTGCTTCTTAAAGCTCATCTAGAGCTTCTTGCCTACCTGTCAGTGCTTCTGTGTGAAATAGTCTCTTTTCTTTGTTCTAGCCTGATGGTCTCTGTAGTTCAGAAATACTGTCTCTCAAATCTGCTTCTTCTGCACATTATACTCCCTACTTCAACAGATTTAAGGTGTGTTCCACACAGTCTAGTGTTTGAGTGGTACCTTGGGATCCATAGGAATCTCTAAGAAAAGACACTGAAGGTTTTCTTTCAATGAGATACATTTATAATTATTCAAAATTTATGTGAAATACAAATGCTTTATAATACCTAAGTGATATTTAAAAAAATTCTTTACATACATGATATCCTGACCACAGTTTCCCCTACCTCTGCTCCACCCAGTCTGCTCCCACATCCCCTTTCTCCCAGATCCACACCTCTGTTTCCCTTTTGAAAAGAGCATGCCTCCCAGGGATATCAACCCAACATAGTACAACAAATTATAAAAATACTAAGCACAAACTCTCATATCAAGGCTTGAAAAGCCCAGCCAATATGAGTAAAAGTGTCCTAAGTTGAGACAAAATCTTCAGAAATACTCCCCACTCCCACTCTTTGGAATCACACAAAAATAGCAAGCTATGACTCTGAAGTTTTTGTAGATAGACCTCTTTTCTAGCCCCAGTAGTCAAGGTCTGGAAATAAGAAGGAGTATAGGTCAAAAACATGTTCTAGTCTCACCACAAAAAGAGGGTAGGAGCTCCCATGCCAGCCAACCAGACCGAGGTAATTCATAGAGCAAAATGCTATCTATATATTAGCCACAAGATTAGTTGTTCCCAAAAGAATCACAGAAAGAATAGCTATTTAACCACTGCTAATCCCAGAGTAATAAACCAGGAGAAAAAACTCAGAGCTTCTTGTGGGGAAGGAAGACAGAGAGGAAAGAGGGAAAGTAGGAAGGATGGAACTGTGTGTGTGAGTGTGTGTGTGTGTGTGTGTTTCACAGCCACAGAGCCATATATTAGATTCCCAATGGAAGAAGACTAGCAGAGTCAATGTTAAAGTAAGTCCATCACACTGCAGCCCTACTCCCCCATCTTTAGATCCTGTTGGCTTCTCCTGCCAGCTTTATAATGCTTAAGGTTTCTTCAGGGAGGTCAGCCAGAGAATGTTTCTCTTTCTGCAGGCTGTGCAGTTCAAAACCTACTATATAGCCTAAAGACTGAGTTTCTGGAATCTCAATTTCCAGCCATAGTCTGAATGAAGGGTTTCTATGAACCCTGAATAATAATGTTTTTCAAGACAGCATAATGTCATGAAAGACCAAAGAATTAAACATTA
Source organism: Meriones unguiculatus (assembly GCF_030254825.1). Taxonomy (NCBI): domain Eukaryota; kingdom Metazoa; phylum Chordata; class Mammalia; order Rodentia; family Muridae; genus Meriones; species Meriones unguiculatus. Next base: position 123,656,165 of record NC_083369.1, read on the forward strand.
GGTTTTGGGGTTATTGGATTGAAGTTTAACATACAAGTCTGAACAAAAGCTAGACAAGTTGAGAGATGTCAGGCCACCTCCTTGGAGGAACCAGCCTTACTGCATTCTTTCCTGCCCACTAGAGATACAGTTGCTAGGAAACCAGCTCAGACAGCTCCTCTCCCCTAGCAACAGCCAACCAAAGGAAACCAGCCCTGTTAATGTTTTGGCACGTTCCCACAGCCAATAAATTTAAAATGCAACATTCCCTTTTGTGTTTAAACCAATAGACACTTGCCAGGCTAGATTTCCCCTGCTTTGGGAATGTAGGGAGGGGCTCAAACATATAAAGTCATGCCCATTCCTGAGGTTGGGCTCTCAGTTTAATACCAGTGCCTTGGTTTCTGTGAGAGTCCCAGCTGGAGCTGCGAATAAAGATCTTCATGTGTTTTGCAACGGACTCAACTCCTAGTTGTCTTTTGCGGTCTCATGAATTGGCACAACATCCTTGGGGGATTGCTGGGAACCCCAAAAACCTGAGGACCCCTGAGGTGGGGGATCTGAACCCTGGGTAAGTGATTTTTTTTCTTTTTTAATTTTAATTTTTATACTAATTACAGTTGATTCACTTTGTATCCTAGCTATGGCCCTCACTCTCATTCACTCCCATTCCCACCTTCTGTCCCTCATCTCTTCCCAGGCCCCTCTCCAAGTCCACTGATAGAGGAGATCCTCCTCCCCTTCCATCAGACCCTAGCCTATCAGGTTTCATCAGGACTGCATGAATTGTCTTCCTCTGTGGCCCGGTAAGGCTGCTCCCCCCTGAGTGGGAGGTGATCAAAGAGCCAGCCACTGAGTTCATGTCAGAAACATTCCATGTTCTCATTACTAGGTAATGCACATGGATACTGAGATGCCATAGGTTACATCCATGCAGGGGTTTTAGGTTATCTCCATGCATGGTCCTTGGTTGGAGTATCAGCCCAGAAAAGACCCCTGAGCCCAGATTTCTTGGTTCTGTTGCTCTCCACGTGGAGCTCCTATCCCCTCCAGGTCATTCTATCTCCCCTTTCTTTCATAAGATTCCTTGCACTTTGCCCAAAGTTTGGCTATGAGTTTCAGCATCTCCTTTGAAACACTATGGGGTAGAGTCTTTCAGAGGCCCTCTGTGGTAGGGTCCCATCCTCTTCCTTGTATTTTCCCTCTTCTGATGTCTATCCTGTTTGCCTTTCTGAGTGAGGACTGAGCATCTTACCTAGGCTCTTCCTTCTTGCTTACCTTCTTATATTTATGGTTGTGAGCCTAGCCTTTAATGGCTGAGCCATCACTCTAGCCCCTTGCTAACCTTATTTAGGTGAACAAATTTTAGTATGTTTATCCTATATTGTGTCTCTAATATCCACATATGTATGAGTATATATTATGTGTGGTTTTTTGCTTCTGGGATACCTCACTTAGGATGATCTTTTCTAGATCCCAGCATTTGTCTGCAAATTTCATGATTTCCTGGTTTTCAATTGCTGAGTAATATTCCATTGTGTAGATGTACCACAATTTCTGTATCCATTCCTCAACTGAGTAACATCTGGGTTGTTTCTAGGTTCTGACTATTACTAATAAAGCTGCTACAAACATGGTTGAGCAAATGTCCTTGTTATGTACTTGAACATATTTTGGATATATGCCTAGGAGTGCTATAGTTGGATCTTGAGGTAACACTATTCCAAATTGTCTGAGAAAGTGACAGATTGCTTTCCAGAGTGTTTGTACAAGTTTACATTCCCACCAGCAATGGAGGAAGGTTCCCTTTCTCCACATCCTCTCCAGCATGTGTTGTCAATTGAACATTGACCTTGGCCTTTTGGGGGGGGTATAAGGTGAAATATCAGGGTAGTTTTGATTTGCATTTCCCTGATGACTAAGAACATTGAACAGTTCTTTAAGTGTGCCTTTGCCATTCAATATTCCTCTACAGAGAAGTCTCTGTTTAGCTCTGTACCCCATTTTTAATTGGATTACTTGGTTTGTTGCTTTTTAACTTCTTAAATTCTTCATATATTATGGATATTAGCCCTCTGTCATATATAGGGTTGGTGAAGATCCTTTCCCACACTGTAGGCTGTCATTTTGTTTTGATGACAGTGTCCTTTGCTTTGCAGAAGCTTTTCAGTTTAACGAGGTCTCATTTATTGATTGTTCATCTTAGAGCCTGTGCTGTTGGTATTCTGTTCAGAAAGTTGTCTCCTGTGCCAATGAAGTCAAGGCTCTTCCCCAATTTTTCTTCAATCAGTCTTAGTGTGTCTGGTTTTATGTTTGACTTTAGTATTGTGTGGGGTGATAAATATGTAACTATTTTCATTTTTCTGAATGTAGACATCCAGTTAGACCAGCACCATTTCTTGAACATGCTGTCTTATTTTTCCATTGTATGGTTTTAGCTTCTTTGTCAAAAATAAAATATCCATAGGTGTGTGGGTTCATTTCTGGGTCTTCTATTCGATTCCATTGATCCACCATTCTGTTTCTATATCAGCACCCTGCAGTTTTTTATTAGTATTGCTGGGTAGTATAGCTTGAGATCAGGGATCTCCAGATGATCTGTTGTCGTACAGAATCAATTTGACACTTCTGGGTTTTTTGCTTTTCCATATGGAGTTAAAAATTGTGTTTTCAAGATCTCTGAGGTATTGTGTTGGTATTTTGATGGGAATTGCATTGAATCTGTAGATTGCTTTGAGCAAATATGGCCATTTTCTGTATGCTAATCCTACCGATTCATGAGCATGGGAGATCTTTCCATCTTCTGATATCTTCTTCAATTTCTTTCTTCAGAGACTTGAAGGTTTTTTCAAAGAGGTCTTTCACTTGTTTGTCACCAAGGTTCTTTATGTTATTGGTGGCTATTGTGAAGGGTGTTGTTTCCCTAATTTCTTTCTTGGCCCTTTGACTTTGGAATACAGGAAGGATTCTGATTTTTTTTTTTGAGTTAATTTTGTATCCAGCTACTTTGCTGAATGTGTTTATCAGCTGAAGGGGGTCGCCGTTTGAAATTTTGGGATCACTCATCTATACTATCATATAATCTATAAATAGTGATGCTTTGACTCCTTCCTTTCCAATTTGTATACTTTTGATATCATTTAGGTGTCTTATTGCTCTACCTAGGATTTCAAGTATTATGATGAAGAGATATGGAGAGAGTGGGCAGCCTTGTCTTATCCCTGATTTCACTGGGATTGATTTAAACTTCTTTCTGTTCAGTTTGATGTTGATTATATGCTTGCTGTTTATTATCTTTACTATGTTTAGGTATGTGTCTTTTATCCCTAATCTCTCTAAGACTTTAAACATGAATGGGTGTTGGATTTTGTCAAATGCTTTTTCAGCATCTAAGGAGACAATCGTGTGGTTTTTCTCCTTCAATTTGTCTATATGGTGGATTACATCGATGGATTTCCATATATTGAACCATCCTTGCATGCCTGGGATGAAGCCTAATTGGTCTTGTGGATGATATCTTTGTTGTATTCTTGGATTCGGTTTGCAAGTATTTTATTGAATATTTTTGAATCAAAGTTCATAAAAGAGATAGGTTTGAAGTTCTCTTTTTTTGATTTTATTATTATTTTTTTTATCAGTTACATTTTATTAACTCTGTATCCTAGCTGTATCCCGATCCCTCATTCCCTCCCAGTCCCTCCCTCCCTCCCTCATCTCCACCGTGCCCCTTTCCAAGTCCACTGATAGGGGGGACCTCCTCCCCATTCATCTGATCCTGTTTTATCAGGTATCTTCAGGACTAGCTGCAAAGCCCTCCTCTGTGGCCTAACAGGACTGCTCCTCCCTTCGGGGGTGGGGAGACCAAAGAGCCAGTCATTGAGTTCCTGTTAGAAATAGTCCTTGTTCCCCTCACTTTGGGAAACCAATTGTTTACTGAGCTACCACAGTATCAGAAGATGGAAAGATCTCCCATGCTCATGGATTGGTAGGATTAACATTGTGAAAATGGCCATACTGCCAAAAACAATCTACAGATTCAATGCAATTCCCATCAAAATACCAACTCAATTCTTTACAGACCTTGAAAAAAGATTCTCAGCTTCATATGGAGAAACAAAAAACCCAGAATCTCCAAAATGATCCTGTACAACAACAGATCATCTGGAGGTATCTCCATTCCTGATCTCAAGCTGTACTACAGGGCAACAGTAATAAAAACTGCTTGGTATTAGCATAGAAACAGAAAGGAGGATCAATGGAACCACATAGAAGATGCAGAAATAAATCCACACACCTATGAATACTCGATATTTGACAAAGAAGCCAAATCCATTCAATGGAAAAAAGACAGCATCTTCAACAAATGGTGCTGGACCAACTGGATGTCTACATGCAGAAAAATGAAAATTGATCCATATTTATCACCCTGCACAAAACTAAAGTCAAAGTGGATCAAGGACCTCAACATAAAACCAGATACCCTAAATCAATTGAAGTTCTCTTTTTTGTTGTGTCTTTGTGTGGTTCAGGTATCAAGGTGTTTGAAGCTCCATAGAATGAGTTTGGTAATGTTACTTCTATTTTATAGAATAGTGTGAAGAGAATTGGCTTAGCACTTCTTTGATGATCTGGTAGTATTCTGTGCTCAAACCATTCTGCCTCTGGGCTTTTTTTTTGGAAGGGAGACTTTCGATGACTGCATCTTTTTCCTTGGGGATATAGGACTATTCAGTCTTTTTACCTGATTTTGGTAGATGGATTCTGTCAAGAAAATTGTCTATTTCATTTAAATTTTCAAATTTTGTGGCATATAGGTTTTTGTAGTAAGGAGTTTGGGTAAACAGTTATGTAGACATCTATTAGGTCCATATGATTTAGGACCTCAGAAAGTGTCATTTTTTTCCATATTTAGCTTCTGTCTAAATAATCTGTCTCTTGGTGGAGTGTTGAAGTCTCCCACTACTAAGGTGTTAGAATCAATGTGTGATTTAAGCTTTAATAATATTTCATTTCTGAATGCAGGTGCTCTTGTATTTAGGGCATAGATGTTCAGGATTGTGATGTCCTACTAGTGGATTTTTCCTTTGATGAGAATGAAGTGTTCCTCATCTTATTTTGATTAATTTTGGTTGAAATTCTATTTAATTAGCTATTAGGATAGCTACTGCAGTTTGTCTTCAGGGTCCATTTGGTTGAAAAACATTCTTTCCAGCCCTTTAGTCTAAGGTAGTGTTTATCTTTGTTGCAGAAGTGTGTTTCTTGGATGCAGCAGAATCCTTGGTCCTTTTTCAGCAATCATTCTGTTAGTCCGTGTCTTTTTATTGGGGAGTTTATTTCATCGATGTTGATAGATAATAGTGACCAATGAATGTTAGTTCTTTTATTGTGAAGTTGGTGGTGTTACTATGTTTCTATATTTATTTTCTTTTATTTTTTTTTCTTGTGAAGTTAACTATATCTTATGTTTTCTTTGGTGTAGTTGTTTTTGTTGGGTTGAAGTTTTCCTTCTAGCATCTTCTGTAGGGCTAGGTTGTGTATAGATATTGTTTAAGTTTAGTTTTGTCATAGAATATTTTGTTTTCTACATCTATGTTGATTGAAAGCTTTGCTGGGTATAGTAGTCTGGGTTGGCATCTGTGTTACCTTAATGTCTGCATGACAACTGCCTAGGCCCTTCTGGTTTTCATAGTCTCTGGTGAGAAGTCTGGTGTGATTCTGATAGGTCTACCTTTATATGTTACTTGGCCTTTTTCCCTTTCTACTTTTAATATTTTTCTTTGTTCGGCAGATTTAGTGTTTTGATTATTATGTGAAATGAGGAGTTTCCTTTCTGGTCTAGTCTATTTGGTGTTCTGTAGGCTTCTTGTATGTTTATGGACATCTCTTTCCTTAAGTTGGGAAAATTTTTCTTCTATGATTTTCTTGAAAATATTTTCTGGACATTGGAGCCAGGAATCTTCCTTTTGTTGATTCCTATTTTTCTTTGGTTTTGCCTTTTCATGCTATCCTTGATTTCTTTTGATGTTTTGTGTCTGGAACTTTTCTGATTTTACTTTTTCTTTGAGAGATAAATCAATTTCTACAAGTGTATCTTCAGTGCTTTAGATTCTCTCTGTCATCTCTTGTATTCAGTTGGTGATGCTTACCTTTGTGGTTCCTGATCTTTTCTCTATGTTCTCCAGCAGGGTTTTCTGTTTGTTTATTTTTCTTTATTGATCCTAATTCTATTTTCATGCCTTGTACCATTTCCTTCATCTGTTTGAATGTGGATTCCTGCCTTTCCATGATGGCTTGTATTTGTTTGTTTGTTTGTTTCCTCTATATGCCACCAATTGTGCCTTTACCTGTGTCTCTATTTGTTTGGCCATAGTTTTCTGTATTTATTTGAGAGCTTTGTTTGTCTCCTGTTCATTTGCCTTTATTTGTGTGGATATTTCTTTGAGAGATTTATTTGTTTCCTCTTTATGTGCCTCTAATAACTGGGTGAGCATAGCTTTAAAAATCATTTTCCTGTGTTTCCAATGAATTAAAATATTCATTGGTTTTGGGGGTTGCTGGTGAAGCCATGATGTCCTGATTTTGTTGGATGTGTTCTTATGCAGACCTCTAGCCATCTGCTTTATCCATAACTTTCACTGTTTGTTCATGGAGTCTGTACTTCAGACTCCATTTCTCTGCTGTCTTGAGTATTCTTCAGGGAAGATGAGAGAGGTCCATGGTTTGAGAGTGTGTGTTGGTGTTTCAGCTGTAGCTAATGGAGGAAGGCCACAGCACAATTGCAGGAGTGCTGGCGAGCAAGCTCGTGCTTGTGTGTGGAAGTGTGCCTTGAAGGACAGGTTGCTAGAGAGTGTAGATGCTTGGAATGTGGGCCTTAAGCACAGGAGGGGGTGTGGGTGCTGGTGCTGTTTGTGGGCACAATGAGCATGTGCAGGTTTCCTGCATACCTCAGTGGCCTACAGGCCTGTCATTCTGTCCTCCTATTCAGATCTCTATAGGCTCCAGGAATTGTTTGTCTGGATTCCAATGGTAGACACACAGAGCAGGGGCTTCAATGTTGAGAAATCTTTCCCAAGAATCCCTTTGTTACCCACAGTGGGGCTGTGGGTGGGAAGGTCAGATGTCTGTCTGTTAGGGTAGTGCCTGCACTCACTTGAAGGCACATTCATTCTCTAGTAGGCTTAATTGGAAATCACAGGGCCTCCCCCTGTTCTCTATTCTCATATTTGGGCCTGCTGGGGCAAATGCAAGTGTAGGAGATCTGTCTGCTCAGTAGAACTTCAGTGGCAGAACTGGGTGGCCAGTAGAGTTTTGTCTTGGGAAGCTGGTACAGCTGCCTGTGGACCCGGCCACACAGAGCTGTGGAACTTGGAAGCCTGCCTCTGTTGTCTCAGTTACCAAGCAGGGGGTTCTGTGCAAGGAACAGCAGGCACTATGTGCTGCCTCCGAAGAGGGAGGAGGGAGATCTGTCAAGGGGAAGTGCCAGGGGTGTGTGAATATTTGCCACTCTCATTCCCCAGAGAAGTCCAAAGGTGACCTGGATCCAAATGGTCTCAGCTCACTGATTGTCACCTCTCACCCAGGAAGCCTCAATGTTGATGTTCTGGCTTCAGCCACCCCTCCACTCACCAAATTTGGAGTTTTGGATCCTCTGCCCCATAGATAAGGTACACACTGGTCACTGCCATCTTGTATTCCCCGGGTAAGTGCTTTTGACTTGGCTAAGTTCTGTGTCTCTTCTCTGTCATTCTGTGTATTTTTTTTTTTTTTTTACATTTCAGTGCGGTACACAGTGGGTGGCCAGGGAGCTGTCATGTTGATAGTTCACTAGATGATGAGCTAGAAGACTGCGGTCATGTGGATCCTGGTGGAGAAAGAGCTCCTCAATATTACTGTAGCAATATTGGGACATGAAATCCAAAGTCTGTTTGATGGGCCTAGAAGAAAGTGGGTTGTTCCAGCAGAGATAGGAAGTGCTGCTAACATACTGGTTTGGGGTTCATACTCTCTTGATTGGAGGAATCTGTTGTTTGGCTTTGTGTTTGTCTGGCTGGCTGCCTGGGGACTGTTCTCATTTCTTTGGATGGGAATTGGACAATGTATAACATGGGACAGATTGCTTCTAACTCCCTAGACTTAATTCTTGCCCATTTCAGGGAGGCTCAAGCAATGCTTCACATGTTCCAGTGACAGAAGCGAGGAGGCTCTATGAAATGGATACAATATGTGCATCTACAGGCTTGGTGCCTTTGCTACTACTACTCTCTGGTCTCTTGTCTGACAGAACCTGGACACTGCTCTGGCCTCTGGGCCAGCAGAGCTTGGCCACTGCTCTGGTCTCTGGTCTGGCAGTGTTCCACAGGTATGTTGCTACTCTGCCTCATATCTGGAGGGTGACAGGTGGCTGTTCCAAGCTCTGGTGTGGTTGGGTAGAGCCCAGTTTGGGGGCAGTCTACCCCTAATGGAACAGGATGGAAAGGCCATCGATATACAGGCTGCTGTTCTGAGGTTTGGTTTTTTATTTTTCTTCCTTTCTCTTTGTTCATGTTGAATTGAAAAAAAGTTCTTTTGTTTTGTTTTGTTTTGTTTTGTTTTTTGAGTTTGTTTTTTTTTTTTTTTTGTATTCTTTTTTGCTTGTGATGGTCTCAGTAGGCTGGTGACCAAACAGTTTTGCACCATGGTGACATTGCCTGTCTCATGCTTCCAGTACTACAAGCTAGGGCATCTCTGGTCATTGGTGGGAGCATGCTTTGGGGTTGGACAGGTAGAGAACTGCCAAGAGTAAGGTGGGCAGTGAGTGCTCCCCCAGGCTGATGGACTTATTTCTACCTGGATGGCTGGGAGGGTGATGTCAGCATCACTCATAGGTAGCCATAGTTGTCCCAAGGGTTCCTGCCTCTGGACAAATATGCTAATTGAAATCCCAACGCAAAAGGAGGGAGTTCTCTCTGCTTAAAATAACTCCACTTGTGCAAGCCTGATTTCTGTGAGGGGAAATAGCATTGGTAGACTTCCACATGGTGGTGTTCACTACTCTCCCCAGGGTCAGCATGAGAGGCAAAGAGACATGCCAGCAGATGGCTGCATCCTGTGGCACCCCGGGATGTACTGCCAGCCCGTCCCAAACTCCCTTGTAAATTCAACAGATAACAAAATGCTTGAAATTACATCTGGGTGGAGTAATAAAAGTTTTGTCTGTTTTGTTTTAATTGTATGTATGGCCATTGCATGTTTATCTTTGACTGATCTTAAATGGCTAATATACTCTGTATGTCTTGGTTATAGATTAAGTTATTAGATATGCTTAAAGTTTAAATTCAAACTCTTGTTTAGAACATATAAATATGCATATATGCTTGTAACATCTATGGAAGCACAGATGTTTTTAAATAGCAAACATATGGCCAGCAGTGTGATGCAACTCCACCATTTTGAAATTGCCATGTAGTATGGAGTAGAGCAGAAAAAATTTCAGAACCTCTTAGTCATAATGAATTTTGTTTATCATCTTATCTCCTTTTAGACTAAGAAGACAAGTCTCATTTTAAATTGGTATTGATTTTAGAGACTAAATTGTTTACATCGGTAACATTTAGTTTTAACTTTTAAAATTATGCTTATGTTTTGTGACTTCACTCCTAAAAAAGGTACTTTATTTTGATATTGCAAAAACAGATTTCTTTTAAAAATATGTTTATAGCTATGAAACATTTTAAAGTTTATTGATTATTTTATAGTAATGTCTTTATAGATTTTATATATATACATATATATATATATATATATATATATAAAATTCAGGGTTGTATTTTTGCAGCATGCTCTATGTATGATTCGTTCCTGGTTTGTAAACCAGCTGATTTGAAGTATATGCCTGGCAGCAGTTCCTGAATGAATGGATTAATACTGTTTCTTTCTGGCCTATAGATTTGGTACGGCCAGAATAGTTCAAGTACAGTTTTCAAATTGTTCCATACTATTTTATTATGTAGTTGTTTCTAAAAATTATTTAATTACGATGTTAGAACTTGGTTACAGGAAACTGTAAATGCTCCATAGTGTTACACCATGGGAGGTAGAAATACCATCAGTTTAAAATTGTCAGCCAGAACCTGTAACAACACATGCCTAGCAACCATGTTGGTTCAGGGATAAAGACGGTGGAGCCATGGTTATACCACCATCTTTGAGGGCTTCCCACTGTGCTCAGTTCTCTGTTTAGTGCTAAGTGAAACTTTTGTCCTTTAAACTTTTGCTGTTCAGTTTTAATAATATGATATGATCATATAACATGATAGGATCAGCAAGATTTGCCAGCCTCTCTATGAACTGTATCTGACTGGAAGTTTTGCTTTGATTTTAGTTCACAAATATATTTAAAATTATGCTTTGACTGCAGTTGGTTACAAAACTGAGCTTTTCCTAGGCTTTTCTTTATGTTTTCAAGGTTAAGCCTAGGATGGGTAACTACAAAGTTTGCCTATGCTTACCCTCAAGTTTGTCAGAGATCTGATGAATATGGCATGTTATTTAAGTTTTACTATGACAGAGAGTCCTAAAATCCTGGCAGTAGGTCCTCAAGGTCTCTGAGAATATTTGGGCACATAGAGAGATGACTTCAACTCTGAATTGTGGTATGCTAACCACTAGGCAAGACTGCCACAATTGGCCCACTGCTAAGGCCCAGCCTAAACTGTGGACAAAGGTTTAGACACCTGGAGAATCCTTGTTTCACGTTGATGAAGGCAAGGTGAGATCAGTCTCTCATGTTCTTTTTTCCACAGAAATAGTCTCTTATCTTCCAGATGATGTCCAGACTGCTTTTTCTTGTGATTTCATGAAACCACAAGAGGCAGGGACAACTGCTTAGGTGGTGGACTGACTAGTTATCTCTCTCATATTGATTGGTACATAGATTGGTACATTTGTTTAGCTTATAATTTATCCTTTTCATTTCTCTGATCACACTGATGGCTAAGATAAAATATTGGTAGCTTTGCAGCTAAAGAGCAGACAATTAGATCCACAGTTATTTCATTGGTCAGTTTGTTAGCTAGTTAGAATTACTAGGTACTAGATCTCTTATTTAGAAAGACAAACAGGTTTGCTTTGCTCACAGGCTTCATGTCAATTGCCTGTGTCTTATGAATAACTGTATAGAAAGATGTGAAATTTAGGTAATGTCTGAGTATATGAAAGTTTAATCTATGAGGATCTAAAAATATGGGGCTTATGATGATGTTTCAAGGTTGATAAATGCAAGGAAGACTGGAGGGTCTAATTGGGTGTTTTAAGATAAGTGAATGCAAGTTGTAATGATATAAAAAGTAATTTAAAATATATTAAGAATGGGAGATATTACAGATTTATCCCCCCATGCTATTGTTGTGTTTATGTTGTCATAATATTTCAGAAGTTCATAGTTACAACATTGATCAATAGAGTTCTGGTAAGCTGATGGAACACTGACTGCTTATAATCCAGTCCCAAGCTTGAGATTTTAATTCACCTTTGGTTGTCTTCTGGAGATATACTTAAAGGTGCTCCTAATTATGCTAAAAACATCTCTGTTTAATCTGTATATCTCTGACTCAAAAGCCATAGCTTTTACTAGGTCTAAATATCATGAGTCTACTCCTGCTGTCTTGCAGACATCTATTACTTGCTTTTTCTAAAGTATGGATCTCAACACAATGGTGATACTAATATACTTCCTTTTGTAAACTAAAATTCATATGACTTTCAGTAATTAAAAAAAAATGTCAAAAGACATGGATATGGAATAGCTCAAATGGACCTCAGATGAGGTTTTCCCTTGGTCTTGGTATTCCTCACTTTCCCCATTTAATAGTTAAAGTTAAACTTTTGTCTATAGTCTGAAATTTTCTCAGCATATTTTCAGTTGGCTGGAGACTCTATTCGGGGATTAGCTATGGATTGCAAGCTGAAATCTGGACTTGCTGAAAGCTGAAGTAAACCATTCCAGCTGATGTGATGGCTCTGTCTCTTCAACTGGATTGCTAATTAGATTGTGCCCCATTACCTAGCTTTTGAGTAGTCTTTCAGCATTCCTGGGTTCCCAATATCTCTGCCCCAATGTCAGCCTGAAGAAGTTACAGAAGAAAAGAAATTAATCAGCTTTTATCCTACTTAACAGAATGAAAAGCTAAGTCAAGAGGGACCTGCTTAGCTGGATCAGGAATTGGTATTGCAGACTGGCTGTACAAAGCCAGAATTATATCTGCTTAAAGGCAGATATTGATAAAGATATTCAATACCTTCATAACTCAATCACCCACTTAGAAAAGAATGTTGATTTCCTGGCAGTAGTAGCTTGGTAAAACATAAGGGGCTTGGGTATGTTGTTTTTACAGCAAGGTGAGCTGTGTGCAGCCCTTAGAGAAGAATGTTGCTTTTATGTAAGCTACTCAGGGATGATTAAGAAATCCTTAGGAAGAATAATAAAAATCCTGGAGAGATGCTGGAAAGAGAGGGAGGATTCCAGAGGATGGTTTAAATCCTGGTATAATAGTTCTTCTTGGTTTAGTACACCCTGATATGGCCCCCACTCATTTTGATTTTTATCTTTGGGCCTTGTATTTTAAATCATTTGATGGCTTTTATGCAGGGAGGAACCAGCCTTACTGCATTCTTTCCTGCCCACTAGAGATACAGTTGCTAGATCGCCCCTTTCCCATACAACAGCCAAACAAAGGAGAACAGACATGATAATGGTTTTGGTGCCTTCCCACAACCAATCCGTTTCTAACACAACATCTACTTTTGTGTTTCAATCAATAGACAGTTGCCAGGCTGGAATTCCCCTGCTTTGGGCACACTGGGTGAGACTGAGACCTATAAAATCATGCCCAACCCTGAGCTTTGGGCTCTCAGTCAGATACCAGTGCTTCCGTGTCTGTGAGAGTCTGAGATTGAGATGAGAATAAAGATCCTCATGTGTTTTGCAAGGAAGCAACTCCTGGTGGTCGTTTGGAGTCTCACAAATTGGGCACAGCTGTCCCAGAGCAAAAGGCTAGAGTGAGTGATGTACTACTCTTCCATTTAACATCAGGACCTTCTCATCCTTCCAGACCCATATGAGGTGTTACTGGGCTCTAAATTCAGGATTTTGGTCCCAGAGCTTCTGCCCAGAGACTTGAACAGAGCTGGGCAACAAAACAGTACCTACTTCCCATATTATAAACAGTATATTTGATTGGTGATTTTATAAGTTACACAGCACTTTCACATTTTTTTTATTTTTTTAACTTCCAGATTATTTTTGTCATTCTAATTGTTCATTGGAGAGGTGACATAAGATAATGGTTGAAAAGAAGAGACTCTACCAAGGATCCAAGACGGTGGTGCTTATAGCACACTGTGTCTGATCAGCAGGGCAGTGGTGATGGCACAGCAACCAACAGACAAAACTGTGGGCTCCCAAACACCAGCGATTGTGTCCCCCCCAGTTAAAGGAAACCCCACAGTGAGGAAAACATTTGGATCTGACATCAGGTCACCCAACTAACCCCTGGAAAAGTTCCTGAGTTTCTGCAGGCTCTCTATCTCCAGTGAGTTTCCTACACGCCTGGCCACTGTGCTTGAGAGAATCAGGCCTGCCCCACCCCAGCCCAAAAGTCACCAGGACCTAGTGACCCTCCACAAAGTCACCAGGATTTAGGCCATATGACATCAATTACTGGAAGAACATAATAAAATTTCCTACCCAAGGAATAGCCTGTAGATAACCACAAGAATGCAAAGGTATCTTATCTCAGGGTAGGACATTTGTGCTGGGCAGCCCACCAGACCTGGTAGTAGAACTTACATGGCACAGAAATGCCTAACATTCCTTGGGTGTATAGATAGCTTGCTCAATATTAGTCATGTAAGTTAGCCACAATCACTTTGTGACAAGTTTACCTTTGCTGGCTGTCACCCAACTGTGTAACTGATAAGCTGGAATTTCCCAACCTTACTGTAACCCTAAATAAAAATCCCTCTCTCCCTGAGCTTAGGACTCCACACTAGAGAACCACTGTGTTGGTGACAGTGTGGGCCCAAGCTCGAGCTTGTAATAAAAGACCCTATTGCATTTGCATTGGAATAGACTCCTTTGTGGTATTTGGGGTCTGTGAGTCTTGTCCATAATATGCTCACCTACTCAGTCTGAACTGTGAACCCCAAAACACCACAGACGGGGTTTCCAATTCAAGAGGAAACACCATGGTAAGAGAAAAGAAACTAAATAAAGAAACAATGGGACTAACAAATGTAATGAATCAAAGGGACCTAACAGACTTCTACAGAACTTTCCATCCCTAAACAAAACAATTCACCTTCTTCTCAGCACTTCTTGGAACCTTCTCCAAAATAAACCATATACTCAGTCACAAAGCAAGCTTCAACAGATACAAGAAGATTGAAATAACCCCTTGTATCCTATCAGACCACCATGTACTAAAGCTGGACCTCAACAGCAGCAGAAATAGCAAAAAGCCTATACACGCATGGAAACTTAACAACTCTGCTCAATGATAGCTGTGTCAGGGAAAAAATAAAGAAAGCAATTAAAGACTTCTAGAGTTTGGCTGTGAGTCTCATCATCTGCTTTGATCCCCTGTTGGAGGAGCCTTTCAGAGGACTCTCTAAAAGGCTGCCAAACTATTCCTTCTCTTCCACTGCTTGTGGTGTCTATCCTGTTTGCCATTCTGAATGAGATTTAAGCACCCTCCCTAGGGTCTTGTTGTTTAGCATTTTTAGGTCTGTAGCTTTTAGTATGTCTATTCTATATTATATGGATAATATCCACTTCCAAACATTGGGCAGAGAGCAGGGAGACTTATGGAGGAAAGGGGTGCTAGAAGGACACGGAGGGTACAGCAACCCCACAAGAAAATCAACAATGCTAAAAAACCCGAGCTCACAGTTTCCTACAGAGACTGATGCACCAACCAAGGACTAGGCATGGAGAGGACCAAGACCCCTGCTCAGATGTAGCCTACAGGAAGCTCAGTCTCCACATGGATTCCCAAGTAAGGGGAGCAGTGTCTGTCATTAACTGGATGACCTGATCTGTGATCAGTTGCCCCTGGTGATGCGGTCTTGCCAAGCCACAGAGGAAGAGGATCCAGGCATTCCTGATGAGACTTTGTAAGCTATGGGCAGATGGCAGAGGGGAGGAACTCCCTCTTTCAGTGCACTAGGGGAAAGTGATAGAGGAAGAAGGGAGACAGGGGGACTTGGTGGGGCTGAGGGAAGGGGCTTCAATAGGGATATATAATGAATAAATTGTAAAAGAGTAAAAATAAATAAATAAAATAAAATAAAAACTTCCTAGAATTCAATGAAAATAAAGGCACGACTTACCAAACTTATGAGTCACAATGAAAGCAGTGCTAAAAGAAAAAAAAAATCATAGCACTAAGTGTCTTCATAAAGAAATTCAAAACATCTCATACAAGCAACTTAACAGCTCACCCTAAAGTCATAAAAAAAAACAGACACACTCAAGAGCAGTAGACCACTAGAAATAATCATACTCAGAGCTGAAATCAATAAATTAGAAACAAAGGAAGCAATTCAAAGAATCAAGGAAACCAGAAGTTTTGTTTTTTTTTTTTTTTTTTTGAGAAAATCATCAAGATAGACAAACCCTTAGCCAAACTAACTAAAAGGCAGATAGACACTATCAAAATCATTGAAATCAAAAATGAAAAGAGGGACATAATGACATACACTGAGAAAATCCAAACAGTCATTAGGTATTATTTCAAAAGCCTATACGCAGCCACAAAATTTGAAAATCTAAATAAAATGGACAATTTTCTTGATAGATTCCATTTACCAAATCTGAATCAAGATCAGGTAAATAAATTAAACAGTCTTATTTCCCCTCAGGAAATAGAAGCTGTCATCAAAAGACTCCTTTCCAAAAAAAAAAAAAAAAAAAAAGCTCAGGGCCAGATGGTTTCAGAGCAGAATTCTACCAGACCTTCAAAGAAGAGCTAACTCCAACTCCAATTCTCTTCAAACTGTTTCACAAAATAGAAACAGAAGGAACATTACCAAACTCATTCTGCGAAGCCCAGTCACCTTGATAATTAAACCACACAAAGACCCAACACAAAAAGAAATTCAGACCTATCTCTTTTATGAACATTGATGCAAAAAATGCTCTATAAAATGCTTGCAAACTGAATCCAAGAACATATCAAAGATATCATCCACCTTGACAAAGTAGGCCTCATACCAGGCATTCAGGGGTGGTTCAATATACAGAAATCCATCAATGTAATCCACCATATAAACAAAACACATGATTATCTCCTTGGATGCATTTGACAAAATCCAACATCCATTCATGTTTAAAGTCTTGGAGAGATCAGGGATAAAAGGCACATACCTAAACAGTAAAGACAATATACAGCAAGTCTATAGCAACATCAAACTAAATAGAGAGAAATTTAAATCAATCTCACTGAAATCAGGGACGAGGCAAGACTGCCCACTCTTTCCTTACCTCTTCAACATTATACTTGGAGTCCTAGTTAGACTTCTAAAGACAACTAAAGAAGATCAAGGGGATACAAATTTGGAACAAAGAAGTCAAAATATCATTATTGACAGGTGATATGATAGTGTACATGAGTGACCCCCAAAATTCAACCAGAGAACTCCTTCAGCTTATAAACACCTTCATTAGCATAGCTAGATACAAAATTAACTCTTCAGTGTTGGGCCCTTTGACAACTCCCAAGGGTGGAGCAACCTTGCCAGTCCACAGAGGAGGACAATGTAGCCAGTCTTGATGAGACCTGATAAGCTAAGGTCAGATGGAAGGGGAAAAGGACCTCCCCCATCAGTGGACTTGGAGAGGAACATGGAAAGAGATGAGAGAGGGAAGGTGGGTTTGGGAGGGAATGAATAAGGGGGCTACAGCTGGGATACAAAGTGAATAGACTGTAATAATATAAAAATAAAACTTTAATTAAAAATAATCAGTAGCCTTCCTGTATTTAAAAGACAAACTGGCTGAGAAAGGTAGTAGAGAAACAATACCCTTTACAACAGCCACAAATAGTATAAAATACCTTGGTTATTACTTGTGTAGAAGTGGGGAGTAAATGAGTTAAAACTGACTACACTCAGTGTCTGGTACTTTAATAACATTTGAAAAAGTAATGTATGTTATGACTAGGTGTGTTGGTCCAGATATTTAACCCGAACACTTGGGAGGGGGAAGGACGCAGATTACTGTGAGTTCTAGGCTAAAATAGTATATACCATGAGTTCCAAACCATCCAAGGATAATTGTCTCCAAAGAATATTGCTTCAGTGTTTCCAGACTCACAGATTGTAATACCCATTACCATGTTCCAAACAACACCTTACTGGCCCAACTTTGTCTCTTCAAAGTGTTCAAAACCCTTGCTCTGTCTTTCCTGAATCCAGTGCTCTAGTTGAGCCACAAAGTGACAGCAACCGGTTTGCACTTCTCAGAGCACTACTGTCATGCCTGACTTGCTGCTCTTCTCAGCTGTAAGAGATTCCCAACACCCCTTTGTTCTCTGATTCCCAACACCCCTCTTTTGCTTCCTGCTCATTTTCCTTCATGAGTAATGCTTGGGTTAGAGACTCTTGAAGAGGAACATCTCTCTGAATCTTTAGAACAATGTATGCCCCAAAGAACCTATTGACAAGCATGTGTGGAATTAAAGGCTATCTGTTATGACCCAGTCCCTAGGTAGTGGTTGGCAGGAAAGTTTTTATTTAACCCTACACAATGCCTTGTGCGGTGGTAAGTTCAGTTATTATCTCCACTTTTCAAATAAGAAAATGATGCTCAGACAGATTAAATAATTTGCCAAGAAATGTATATTTATACTTATATGGCTGATTACACCAAAACAATCTGCAGTTTGAAATGCTGAGTAGGGTCTATGGGTGCCAGGAAAGTGCAGCTGTTATCACCTGCAGCATGAAGCTATGATAGTCAAATGGCTTCATTAAAAGCACAGTCTCTGTTTTACACATGATTTCTTTTGTCATTGATATTCATAAGCTAATTTGGGACATCTTAAGAAGGTAAAATGCACATAAAAAAGCTTTGGCTATTTGCTATCAATTGTTCAGTGAGCCCCTTAGGTTGCCATACTTTAATCTCATCACATCCAATATGTCAACAGCTACAGTTAGTGTCTCACCCATATATTGTCATTAAAACAAATTCTTTATAAGGCCAGGTGATGGATCTTTTTTCATAAGTCTTATTAGTTGAGTTCAGTCCCCAGAACCCAGGAGACTACAGTGAGAGGGAAGGGTTTGAAACATGAAAATTATCCAGAAGCTTGAAGGCCAGCTGGCCTGGAATAAGCTGTATAATGATGGAAGCAAAAGTGACCCTGCTTGAACAATTTGAAGTTATATACAAACCCCCGAATCCTTCCATCTCCATGATGTAACAAGTATCATCTCTGTCTCTCACACATTCTTGCACAAAATAAAATTTGAAAAATATTTTCTAGTCAGCAAGACCTACACCCATTGCTCTGTAGAGTCAAAACCATACTGCCCTGAGGCAGTTAAGGAGGAATTTACAGATTAGCAGCAGCAGTAGAAGTGGCAGTAGTAGCCACAGATAGTATTTGTTGAGAACTTTGTATGTGCCAGGCCCGTAGTACTTGGAGATTTACTTGAGTTAGCCATTAAAGTTATCCAAAGTAGGCTCTGCTATCTTATTTAAAATAAGGCAGAAGTGAGCCTATGAGAATATAACTCACTTGCTAGGGTCCACAGAACTATTAAATGTAGAACCTAAACTGAAATCTGAAAGCGCATGTCTGTAATGCCTGGGCTAATACCAAACTGTACAAGGGTCAGTTTCCTCTTCAGTAAAATACAGAGAAAGAACTGCTGTCTTGCAGGGTTTCTGTGAAGATTAGAAATGCCCAGGGCCAGGGCCAAAAGTGCACAGAGTAGATGTTTCAACTACCCTGTTGACATTTATCATGCATGGGGTCATTTTAGTAGCAGAGGAAGACTCAAGATTGCTTTAAAAGCACTGGGGAGCTGGAGAGGTGGATCTACAGCTTCAGCTGTCTTGGAAGCTGTGCCTCTCCCTTCCAGGTTACAGTGACCAAATGAAGCTCAGAGAGACAGGCAGGGGCAGGGGCCTGACTCCTGCTCAGTCAACCTCTGCTGGGAGTTGGGAGAGAGGCGGGGAGCTGGGAGGGGCGATCCAATCCTAGTCTTCAGAGGACTGCAGGTGCTAGGCAGAGTTGGTGTAGGTGGGTTCCGGAGCCTAGCAAGGGAGGGGAGGAGGATGGGGCGGGGCTACAGGCGGGTGGGGGAGAGACAGAGGCGGGGCTGAGGGACGGAGAGGCTGTCCTAAGATAGCTCTTCCCCTGCCCGGCAGTTCGCAGCGTCTGGAGGAGCTCTCAGGAGAATCTCCAACCTCCGAGCGGGCCTACAACTACCGTAAGTACTTGCAAATGAGCGCATTGTCCAGTGGCTGACAAAATCTTAAACAGAACGCCGAAAGCCAATAAATTGCCTTAAATCAAACTGCTCCCCAGACCCCTTTCCCCATTCATCCCTGTCTTTCTCTTTCTCTCCCCGGATCCCAGCCCCGCCTCGATGAGAATCTCTGGGCAATGTGGGTATCTCCCCCTTCCCTTCTCAGTCTTCCCTCCAAACCCTAAGAAAATCTTGTACCCAGCACCCTGCGGAGTCCAACCCCTTTGATTGCTGGAGCTCTTAAAGCTATGAAGGAGGTTATCCATTAGGTATTTTGTATATATCACCCTTGAAAACACTGCGGGGTTGCCTAATGGTGGGGAAAGTGCTTGGGGTAGAGTACACGGGGATCGGAAAAAAAAAGCCTCATTAGCCTAAGTTGGGTGTGGGGTGAAAGAGCAAAATGGGCGTGTCCAATTTTGAATCTCAGGGTTATTCCCAAGTTCCCTAGGCATAAGATTCATCATCTTGCCAGATTTTTTTAAATTTTTAATATTTTTATGATTGAAGAATGGTCAGCCATGCTGAGAAATCCAGCTGTTCTCATCCCACTCCAGTAACCAAAAGGCAAGCCCCTGATGTTCATGTGTTAAAGCTGGATCTCCAGATAGCATTTCCTGGGTGCAATTCCAGGTTGAACTCTCTCCTTGGCAAAGAACCTAGCTTCCGCCAATAGATCCTGGCCCAGTGCCCCAAGGGGAAACAAAGCAACAGGGTGGTATCCAAGTTTTGGCCTGGCACTGAGAAAATTGGGGACAAGCAGTTCTAGTAAATGAGATGAAAGGAGTCTCATTATGGTCTTATACCAAAAGTATACCCCTCTTTGAAAAATGGGACAAAATACACCTGTTTACATGATAGGTACACAGCATGCCTGGCACTATACACCCATTTTCTGTAACTCAAAACAACAATGTTTTGAGTACATATTATCTCCCCACCTAATAGATAAGGAAAGTTCAGAGATGGTAAGTTAAGCTTCCTGCAACACAAATAAAGGAAAATCAGGGCCGGGCTCTTCTTGAATCTCTCCGTGTGTCAACCTGTTGTCCTACTGCCCAGTTGTTTTGACAATGAATCTTTCAGCTCCTCCATTTTGCTCTCTGTTAGCATTAAAATATATTAGAGGCTGTTGTTATGCAATGTTTAGAGCAACAAAGTCATTCTCTTTTCCTCTGTGGGAGCTACACCTACCTTTCTCCCCTGAGTTAAGATCAAACAGCTGAGAGCAGGCAGGAATTCGTACTATGAGTAGAGGCTTCATGAGGAGAATTCTCCTGAATTTGTGCTGTGAGGATATACCTTCCCTTTGCAGCAAGAGGGGAGAAGATCCAAGCCATCTATACACAGGTTGGTAGTGACTTCTGGGGAAATGAGTTGGCCTCTCTGAGCTCAAATCTCTTTTCTGTGTTCCTTCAAATTCAAATAATTCCATTTTCTTCAGAGGTAGTGAACAAAGCTGCTTAGAAGCTAAGGGCAAGTTCTAAGGAGGAATCATTTACACTTTTATTAACTATGTGGAAGCAGTTGGATTAGTTAACACCTACACAAGACAGGGTATTAAGCTTTGCAGTTAAGAGACCATGGTGCATCATAAGCACTCCTTAGAAGGAACAGTCTGTGTGAAGAAATGGGAGGGGTGATGGAGGATGAAGATGGGGTGAGGGCAGGTGCTGCCTCTGGACATTTGAGTGTCAACCTTTGTGTTAAACATGAACTTTAATTTTCATTTAATATTTTGACTTTCAGCAAATTATGTATCCTGCCTAAACTCCATTTGCCTCGGCAACAAAATGGGGACAGTGGTAATGTCTTCTTTACTGAGCTGTTGGATGACTCAGCTGTGTGTGTGAGTGCATGTATGCACATGCATACACTGCTGTGGGTGTGCACATGCTGCGTGTGAGTAGTGCATTTGTGTACTCATCACAAAAGGTGAGTCTTGGCACATTCCACTTCCCCCACTCAGTAGGATTTCTTCAGGCTTGTTTATGGTCACCATTTGTGCCTTTGAAATCTCAGGGATGAAGGAAAAATTCAACAAAAATAACATCTTGGATCTGAGGAAAAGAGCTTGAGTAGAGAGACAAGGAAGTGAAGAAAAGGATCAAGGAGAGGAAAGCAACAAGTGGGCCTTATTAACAGGCTAGGTTCCTGTGAACCAGTGCAATGTAAGGTAGTCAAGAGTCATGCAGCGATCACACTGCAACTTGAAAGAGCAAAACTAGTCCCTGAGCATGAAAATGTCTTCTTTTAGATCCTACTATCTTCTAAGAAGCAAGCCTCTAAGATTCAGAGAACACATTCTGCCCATAGGCCTGGGCAGGCCACAGCAAGGGCCAAGATGCTTCGGAACTTCACTCTTTTGCTTGTTTGCATTTGTAAGTACAAGGAAGGGATGAGAAGCAAGTGACCCTGTTATGGAAGACCTTGTGAGCAGGCTCCTGGGGGAGGGGAGGCAGGGGAGATTATTGAGGTTGGAGGGTAAAGAAAGCAGAATCTCTCCCTGACCATTCATTCTCTCTTTTTAGGGCTCAGTCTGGGTATGACCTCAATGGGTAAGTGACTTCCTGTCTGAGATTCTAAGGTCCTGGCCTGTATGTATATATGTATGTATGTATATATGGCAAGAAAGGTTGGGCTGCTTGGAATCAGAGCTTCTTCTATCATGACTTGATTTCCCAAGAAATAAGCAGAGCTTTATCTAACATTAGCAGGGAGCTTATTCCCACGCCCATTTGGATTCTTTGAACAAATGCCCTGGCATCTCAAACCCTTACACGAACAGACACTCCCACTCCCACTAGCACAGGAAGGCAAAAGTCAGCATCTGGGTGGGTTAGAGCTAATTTTAAGGTGTGTTGTGGGGCACTTTGGGGAAGGGAGATGGCTGACTGTCAATATTTCTGTGATTTGGGGCAATGACAGCAGTGGAATCTCAACCAGAGCTATGGATAGAGTCCAACTATCCCCAGGCTCCTTGGGAGAACATCACGCTTTGGTGCAGAAGCCCCTCTCGGGTATCCAGCAAGTTCCTGCTTCTGAAGGATAACACACAGATGACCTGGATTCGTCCTTCTTATAAGACCTTCCAAGTTTCATTCTTCATAGGTGCCCTTTCTGAGTCCAAAACAGGGCTTTATCGGTGCTGCTACTGGAAGGAGAAAGGCTGGTCGAAACCTAGTAAAATTCTAGAGTTAGAAGCACCAGGTGAGATGACAAAGCTAGATACTCCACAATTTTCTCCCACTCTTGGGACTCTAAATCACTGTCCCAGAGAACGATTTGTTGAAGTGATTCATTTACCTCAAGTGCATGCATGTTTGCTCACCACAGATAGCACAGAAGTGCCTACTGTGTATCAGACAATGCATGTAGAGGCTGTAGCTCTGGAAGGGTGGGACGAGGAAGGGTTGTTGGAAAGGCTTATTCAAAGCCAAACTTTCCTCTCCTGCTGTCTAGGTAGCACTACCCTTGCTCTAACTCATATCAGTTCATTTTTTCTTTCCAGGCCAACTTCCCAAACCCATTTTCTGGATCCAGGCAGAGACCCCCCCTCTTCGTGGATGCAATGTTAACATCCTCTGCCATGGATGGCTTCAGGATTTGGTATTTATGTTGTTTAAAGAGGGATACACAGAGCCCGTAGATTACCAAGTCCCAACTGGGACAATGGCCATCTTCTCCATTGACAACTTGGCACCTGAGAATGAAGGGGTTTACATCTGCCGTACTCATATCCAGATGCTTCCCACTCTGTGGTCAGAGCCCAGCAACCCCCTGAAGCTGGTGGTAGCAGGTGGGTGTGGCCACGGCTGCTGGCATCTGACAATTGTTATCCCAGGAATCATGGCTGGTTGAGCAAAAGTTTTTGATACTACTTGCCTTGGCCGGTTTCTAGGCCCTGCAGAGTCAATGTGGCAGAGTCATTTGACATTTTCCTGAGTTTTAGAATCACACATGCTTTAAAGTAAATAATCCTTTGGCCGGTTTGTAAGCCTGCCCAGCTATTTAGCAGCTTCATCTTATCATAGTTTTATTGTTCTTTACTTGTTGATTATCATTCATTCATTCATCCAATATTTATTGAGCACCTAATATGTGCCAGGCATTGCCAGTATAGTCTTAAAGATGATTTTCTAAAAGTTTAAATGTATTTGTGTTTATTATATTCAAGTGTGGGAAACAAAATGAATCACTATTCCCTCTGACAAAAAAACAAAACAAATGATAAAGAAAGCAACATTTTAGTTTATATTTCAGAAATGGTTTGACAGATTACTTTGTCTCAGTAAAAGCAGCACCAAGCTTTAAACACAGAGGCAACGCCTTCAAAGGTCCAAATGCTAGCCACACACTCCAACTTAAACTCCTCTGTCCCATGCCCTAGATGATTCCAAATGGAATTGTCAACATTTCCGCAGTTCCTGCAGCAAGCAAATAGATCCAGAGAAACTGTGATGTTACAGAAAGTACCCTGATTTCTAGTTCCACCCATGACACTGCTTCCCATTGTGATGTTGAGCAAGTCATCTCACTTCTCTGTGTTTTGGTTTTCTCCATTCTAACACAGGATAACAGTACATATTCAATCTACTGTATAATGCCACTCTGTGCTTCAATTTCATGATCTGCAAAACTGATATAAAAATAATGCCTACCTCACAGGGTTGTTGTGAGGATTGCCTAAATAACATGTACAGTGCCTGGCATATAAGTTCTCAATAAATGGTAGATAACAATTTTATTAATATAGCTTTTTCTTGAGGATCAAAATACAAAGGACTGTTTAACCCGTGTATATGGGTGCTTGCTGTACACATATACTTCCAACATAGTTTCCCCTAACACATTCTTCTGCAATGAATGTTCACCAGGATTTCCCATTTGTTTATTAATTTAATGCTGGCAGGAGCTTCATATTCTTCACACTCAATTCCCCTAGACTGGCATGATTTATGACATATCCAGAAAGCTCCCATGAGTATGTGACAGAGTTGATCCTTCCATAAGGGATGAGCTGTTGTACCTGGGATTTGAATGGGGATAAGATGGAGTCATATAAAGCTGAATTTAATAGTACAACCATCTTAAATTAAAAATAATCCATAGAAATGAGTGTGGGCCCCATTACCAGATTTCATTGGCTTACTGAGTTATTACCCCAAATCACTCTATTGTCCTCCTCCAACCTCATGTTGCAAGTGTTGGAAGTAGGGTCTTAAGGCAAGATTAATGTGTTCAGATGCTCTCTATCGTCAATGAAAGTTATGCTCTACAAGATGGAATCAGAGTCATTTTTAGAGATATAGATTTTCTGACTGTGGAAAGAATATACTTGCCATTTCAGAGATCTAAAGATATAGGGCATTATGACTGTAGACAGTTCCCTGAGGCAAGCAACTATACCTGGCTGAGTTGGGTGAGATGAAAGGGTCATAAGTGAACTTACCCTTGATTACATTCATGAGGAGACATAAGTCTAAGGAAAAAGAAGGAGGAAGGTTATATTCCAATTGCTTCTCTTGTGCAAAGAAACTAGGAGAATTAAAATAGACTAGGGAAGAATTGGCCAAGCTGTAACTTAAGGGTCTCTTCCCTTTCTAGGTCTCTACCCCAAACCAACTCTGACAGCCCATCCTGGGCCCATCCTGGCACCAGGAGAAAGCCTGAGTCTCAGGTGCCAAGGGCCAATATATGGAATGACGTTTGCTTTAATGAGGTTGGAAGACTTGAAGAAATCTTTTAACCACAAGAAGGCAATAAAAAATGAGGCATATTTCTACTTCCGGTCTCTGAAGATCCAGGATACAGGGCACTATCTCTGTTTTTACTATGATGGGTCATACAGGGGCTCATTGCTTAGTGGTATCCTGAAAATCTGGGTGACTGGTAAGACAGGGGTATGTTATAAAATTTCCTCTGACTCCCACTCCCCTCTCATACTTATATCACTTGGCCAGGGCTAATGGTGGGGGGGGGGGAGGACAAAATTCATGCAACCTAGTTGAGTGATTTGCGAAGTATAAACTTGAAGACTGAGGTGGAAAATAGCCCTAACTATGGAAAGGAGGGGAGAGTGATACCATTGGCTCTTTGTATTTTGGGTCTCATCCTAGACACTTTCCCCAAGACCTGGCTCCTTATTCGGCCCAGTCCAGTGGTTCAAATGGGTCAAAACGTGAGCCTGAGATGTCGAGGACTGATGGATGGCGTGGGGCTTGCACTCTATAAGAAGGGAGAAGAAAAACCCCTTCAGCTTCTGGATGCCACCAGCAACACTGGCAGCAAATCATTCCTCCTCAAAAATGTGACCTACAAGGATGCTGGCATCTATAGCTGCCACTATTATCTTACCTGGAAGACATCAATTAAGATGGCAACATACAACACTGTGGAGCTGATGGTTATAGGCAAGTGATCTTAACAGGCTTCAATTTTATTTTCACCTATATGCTTTTATCATTATTACAGCTCTCTAAGTGAGGTGAGGGAATCTTAGTGACTCTTGCACTTGCCTAGAGGTGGGAGGTAAAGAGAGAACATTAGGAAGATGATGTACTTTATATCCTTCAGGGACCTTTTCTCCTGGGATTCACTTCAAGCCTTCCTTACCTCTCATCATGACACAGCCCCACTGTGACTTGCGAAAAACAATTATTTACCTTCAAGTCATGGAGAGTTTACAGTTATAAGGTCTTTCTGATTGAAATTAGAGCCAGTAGTCTTTAAAGAAACACATAGAGCGGGGGGGGGGGATGTGACGGGAAGCTTGGAATACACAAAGTTTGAAGTCACTAACCAAATGTAAGTGAAAAGACAAAGAAGTCCAAATGTGGAGCTGAGAAACATTCAGCAAGGGAGAGGATGTTGACTCGATGTCACTTCTAACTGTAGTCTCTGGATTGGTTTCAGATAAGCCTCCCAAACCCTCCCTTTCAGCTTGGCCCAGTTCCGTGTTTAAAGCAGGAAAGACCATCACCCTTCAGTGCCGAGTATCTCATCCAGTACTTGAATTTTCTTTGGAATGGAAAGAAAGGGAAACCTTCCAAAAATTCTCCGTAGATGGAAACTTCATCATCACTAACACTGAAGGGCAAGGCACAGGGACCTACAGTTGCAGCTATCGCATTAAAGCATACCCTAACATCTGGTCACATCGCAGTGAGCCTCTGAAGTTGGTGGGGCCAGCAGGTGAGAAGATAACTTCTCATATGAATACCCTTCCAAATCCTGGGATCTCAAAATACTACCCAGAAATTTATGGTAAGGGGAGTGAGGGCTTGGAAGTCAGGACCCATGCACTTAACATACTTCCCTTGGGTACACTACAAAAACTCAAAGCAGTGACCAGAATATTCTGAAGACTCCAGTTCACCAAGAAAAGAACACATCTCTCTCAAGTTTCTAAATAGAAGCTTTCTCAGTAAGCATCTCCCCCCACCCCCCCGTGACTTTATCCGTCCTAACTTGTCTCCATCAAGGCTTCTGCTTCTGGTCTTCTCTGTTCACAGGCACCCTTACCTGGAATTCCATTCTGAATGAAGCTCTCAGGATGTCCTTAATTGTGCAGCTTGTTTCCTTGCTGTGGCTAGTGCTGTGGATACATTGGAAATGTCGGACACTGAGACTCAGGTATTTGCCTTCTCTCAGCCTGTTGTTGACATGCTTGCCTAGTCTCCTGAAGGGGCCACTCCCTAATTGCAGTAAGCCACAAGGACACACTCTTACTTTCCCCCTCAGCATCTAGGCTTAAGAGTCAAGGCATTCCCATCTGATTCCCTTTTACCTCACAGAGGTGTCATTACTGAAGCCAGAAAGTAGAGACATGTATAGTTTTCAGGAGCTCTAGAAATAATCTGAGGCATGTTTCCTGAACTCTACACCTCCTACAATGCCCAAATCTCCTCTTAAACTGCCCTGTCCACAAGACTTCATAGACGTCCCCACTGATACAGTATAAACATGCTCACTTGTAAGAAGCTATGCTGTTGTATCTTCCATGTTATTATTTAATTCCCATCCCATTTTTTTCAACTTTACCCTTTACTTTCAAAGGCTAGAGAGAGTATTTTGGCCCATCCTAGGTTCCTTAGAAACCAGTTTCTCTGTTACTCTGGACTCCTATTGTCTGTGCAGAGCACCCTTAGGATATAATTTTAACCTGGATAGACATTTGATAAGACAACAAATGGAGCTGGAGAGTCAGACTGTCCCTTAGCCTGAAAACAGCCCAAAAGATCCTCCTGCCATTTCTTTATATTCTCCAGTGTCCTTTGGACCACTAATATCTATCCTTAATCCCTATGGTTTTCTAAGGCTATTCCAGTTGGCAATGAAAAGATAAATGATAATTCCTACCCAACCCTGTGCTTCTGGATGTACTTTTGTATGTCTAGGAAATTTAACACACAATTGATGATCACTACAACTATGTCTGCCTGTGTTTTCTGCTGGGATCTGAGGGACAATGTGCCAGGGTAACAAGTGAAGAGCCACCTGTGGTTTCTGAGAGAAAAAGAAAACACACTTGGAGTTTTCAATAAAGTCAAATTTTACCGTCCTATTGATTCTAATTTTCATATGCTTTAGGCTAACCTTATATTAGGATTAGAAAAGATGTAACTTCATGTTTCTTACCCTACTCCAAGATCATTGCATCAAATAATAATATCAGAATCCAGATGTCATAGAAAGCAGCTTAAAAAGTAGTTTTCCTGACCAGGAAAAGGCCGAGGATGGTCACTGTTTCCTAAGGAAAAGGAATTGTCAATTTACTTTTGGCCTTATACGTCCTAATTCTATATAGGAGGCAGAGCCCAACAACAATGCTACACATATATAGTCACAATCTAGGTAGTGGAGAGAGAGATCCCACTCTTTGACAAGCTCAGCTCAGCACTGACAGGCAGTCAGTGTTCTTGTAATCCATCAAGGCTGCCTAGGCAACCCTTCCATAACAAAGGCAGGTCAGTCTGAAGACAGTCTGAAGACCAGTACTGCCATAGGAACAACTGCTTCCAAACTTAAACTTGATGACTGAGAAACACTCAAGGTTGCTCTTTCCACCCCCACTCTCAACCACCCAGAGCTGCTGAGATCCAGGGGTTCTGAGAACTGGAAATACAAAAGCATTTTCTCATCTGACATCTCCTTTGCAGCAACAACCTAATTAGGGGCCATGGGAAGCTGACATATAATATATGTTGGGGGGAGGGGCAGAGAGGAAGGGCATGTAGGTCATGGAAGTGCAGGGGGTTTGTAAGCGATTAGATCCTCAAAAAGAAAAGTCATCAGTGTCAGAAAAGATTATATCCCATTATCCTGGCCATACCCAATCCCTATTGGATAGTGAATGAGCCAATGACATAAATTGCCGCCCCCTTCTCTCTGCCCTCCCCCTAATCCCAGCAACTCCTCTCATCTTTTTTCTGGTCTCCTTAGAGAACCCTGGTTGTTAGGAACAGCTCAAGGGGTGGCCATGTTCTTCATACTCATGGCTCTTCTTTGTTGTGGTGAGTACAAAGGGGGTGAGATGGGGGTCTGGGCAGCAGGCTGTGGGGGTCAGTTTTGGTGAGGAGGGGGCAAAACCTGACAAAGGTTTCTTTCGAAGGACTGTGCAATGGAGCATTGGCAGAAGAGATTGGTGAGTTTTTCCTGCTCCAGACTGGGACATTCCTCTCTGGAGATCCGAAATAACTACAGAGTGTCAGTGTCAGTGCCCAGGGAGTGACTGGTTGGGAGGGAAGGACAGCCAGGAAGGCAACATTCAGTCTCCAACTTTTTCTTTCTGCCTGTGAAAATTTCCTTCAGGCTCCTGCACTTTCATGAAGCTCAGTTGAGACATCAGCTTCCCCTTTCCTCAGCACCTAAAGAAAGAAGCAAGATAGGAATGAAAAGATTCTGATTTAAGGGGGAGGGGTGTGAGATCTGGGTAGGGGCTTCAAGAGAAAGGAAAGGAGGGAGGGGGAATACTAAGAGGATGGCTTCATTAACTCTGCTGTTTCTAGAAATAATCATGCCAACCCCTAAGCCTGAACTGTGGGCAGAGACAAACTTCCCTCTGGCCCCGTGGAAGAACTTAACGCTCTGGTGCAGAAGCCCTTCTGGCTCAACTAAGGAGTTTGTGTTACTGAAGGACAGGACAGGGTGGATTGCAACTCGGCCGGCCTCAGAGCAGGTCCGGGCTGCCTTCCCCCTTGGCGCCCTGACCCACAGCCACACCGGGAGTTACCACTGTCATTCATGGGAGGAGATGGCTGTGTCAGAGCCTAGTGAAGCACTTGAACTAGTGGGGACAGGTAAGAGAAAGCAGAGGATCCTTCTGGAGTGATACCCAGTGCCCCTGGGAGCCCTGTGCTACTGGGAGGAAAAGTAGGGGGAGGGGAGAAAAAGAATGAGAGGACACAGACTGTGGAACTCAGTCGGGATGCCTTTGGTTTGTTTGTAGAGAAAGTAACTTTGAGCGTCCTATCTTGGGCACTTCCAAAGTTTTGAATCCCTAGCCATCCCATTTTGTTTTCTAGACATTCTTCCCAAACCTGTCATTTCGGCTTCCCTCCCAATCCGGGGCCAGAAACTGCAGATCCGGTGCAAAGGATGGCTGGAAGGTTTGGGGTTTGCTCTGTATAAGAAGGGAGAGCAGGAACCTGTCCAGCAACTTGGTGCGGTTGGGAGAGAAGCCGTTTTTACAATTCAAAGAATGGAAGATAAAGAAGAGGGCAATTACAGCTGCCGCACACACACCGAGATGCAGCCATTCAAGTGGTCTGCGTCCAGTGAGCCCCTGGAGCTTGTAATAAAAGGTAGAGCTGAATAGGGTGTGTGAGGGCAGAAGAGCGGGGGAAGTGCTTGACAGACTCTCCTAACTCCACCACAAACTTTGCTGCTAGTACTAGGAGCCTGTGTCCAATCTTAGAGCCAGGCAGGCGTGGCGCTGGGAGTGCCAGGGCCTCTGGCTGCACGATATTAATAGCCATAATCGTTATTAATAGCTTGGGTTTGTGGAGGGTGATTTAATTTTTCTGATTTTTTCCCATTGATTATCTCATTTAACTATAGAGGAAATCCTGAAGTGAGGTGATGTAGCTACTATTTCCTTCTCTTTTCCAGATGGGCACACTGAGGCTAAGAGAACTAATAGAGTTCTAAAGAAAGTTTAACCTTTTAATAGCCTCACTTGCCTGTTCCACTAACAGTGAGAATTTGATGAGGAACAAGGGTGAAGGGTCCCTATAGAAACAAACAAACGAATCTATCAATGCATCTGTTTCTGAATGAAAGTGCATATAGACAACAGCTTCTTCAAACCAACATTTACTGTATTTTCTTCCTGTTTTCTTGATTTGTTTTTTTAACGTTTTGGTTTTATTTTCTAGAAATGTACCCCAAGCCTTTCTTCAAGACATGGGCCAGCCCTGTGGTCACTCCTGGTTCCCGAGTGACTTTCAATTGCTCCACATCCCATGAACACATGAGCTTTTTTCTCTACAAGGATGACAATGAAATTGCATCCAGTGACCCAGCCTCAGGAAACCCAGGGGCTAGTGAAGCTCACTTTCTGATCATCTCAGTGGGCACTGGTGATGGAGGAAACTATAGCTGCCGCTATTATGACTTTTCCATCTGGTCTGAGCCCAGCGACCCTGTGGAGCTCATTGTGACAGGTTAGGGAGGGGAAGTCTTGGTGGAAGTAGCACTGACCCCAGGAGAGTGAGAGGAATGGCTGCCGGGGGAGGGGGGGAAGAAATGTGTTTTCTGGACACTGAGAACAGTTCTTAGGACAGTGTTTGGCACACAATAAATTGTTCATGGAGGACAGCTGCTCATGTTATCATCACAAGAAGAAAAGACAAAGGAGCAGGGGAGGGCAGTAATTCACAAGGAAAGAATCTAGGGAGATAGCGGTGTCCAATTCAAGAATCAAGCTCAAGTTGCCTTCTTTCTGAGATAATCCTTTTAAGGCTTGGCCTTGAGCTTTGAGTTGAATGTCTGCCTTTTTCTGAGCTGAGCTATCAGGGATTGGTAGCTGGATGGCCCTCAGTGAAAAGGAGAAAACCTTGAAATGTCAGGTACACATTATACAGCTATTACAAATGATCATTTAAAAGGGTGCTTAACGTCATAGAAAAGTGTTTACAATATAAACATATCAGACTCTTCAACTCTCTGTGCAGTGAGTCTCAATTACATAAATACTCTCAGCTCCAAGGGCATAGTCATGTGTTAAGACACAAGTGGAAAAATAGGTAAAGAATAGTTATATTTGAGCTGGTAAAATTACGTTTTCTTCATTAGCTCTTTATTGCACTTTCTAAGTTACTACAATAAACATATATCATCTCTTATAGCAACATTACAAAAGCTATTTGTGAAATGTGGGGAACAGTATTCTCTTACATTATGATCTTTTTCATTTTAGAATTCTACCCCAAACCCACTCTCCTGGCTCAACCAGGCCCTGTGGTACTTCCTGGGAAGAATGTGACCCTGCACTGCCAAGGAATTTTCCGGGACATGAGGTTTGCCCTCTTACAGGAGGGTACTCATGCTCCTTTACAGTTCCAGAGTGCTTCGGGGACCTCGGTTGATTTCCTCCTCCAGACTGTTGGAGCAGAGGACTCTGGGAACTACAGCTGTATCTACTATGAGACAACCATGTCCAACAGAGGCTCATACCTTAGTAGTCCCCTTATGATCTGGGTGACTGGTAAGAACAAACCAGATATGGGGTTGGGATAGGGTCAATTGGAGTAGAGACTAAGGAGGTCAATCTCTACTAGAAGTGTAGGCCAAACTATAGAGGGGATTCCAAGAAAAGCAATTATCATGCGGAGCAGGTAATGAGGTTTTATACTCACACTTTTTTTCTTTCTAGACATATTCCCCAGACCATGGTTGTCTGCTGAGCCTAGTTCTGTAGTCACTATGGGGCAGAATGTTACTCTCTGGTGTCAAGGACCAGTCCATGGAGTTGGATATATCCTGCACAAAGAAGGAGAAGCCACTCCCATGCAGCTTTGGGGGTCCACCAGCAATGAAGGAACATTTTCTATCACCAATATATCTGGTGCTAGCATAGGACGTTATAGTTGTTGTTACCACCCTGACTGGATGAGCACTATCAAGATACAGCCTAGTAACACTCTGGAACTCATAGTCACTGGTAAGGGGATGAAACTGTGGAGTGAATGTTGTAGTGGAGAAAAATTTGATTGACTGGTTCATG
The DNA here is from genome assembly GCF_030254825.1 of Meriones unguiculatus. Lineage (NCBI taxonomy): Eukaryota > Metazoa > Chordata > Mammalia > Rodentia > Muridae > Meriones > Meriones unguiculatus. Next base: position 123,688,887 of record NC_083369.1, read on the forward strand.
GAAGATATTTTTAAAGAACTCAAATAGAGGCAAACAATAGTCTCACCTTGTTATTGATGAGATACTAGGGGAGGGAGGATAGGAATGGACTCTAAAACAGCTTCTATTCCCTGACCAGCAGTTAATTTCTTACAGGTTTACTTCCAAAGCCCAGCCTATTAGTCCAGCCTGGTCCCATGGTAGCCCCTGGAGAAAATATGACTCTTCAATGTCAAGGGGAACTGCCAGATTCAACATTTGTACTGTTGAAGGAGGGAACTCAACATCCCTTAGAGCAGCAGAAGCCAAGTGGGTACAGAGCTGACTTCTGGATGCCAGTGGTGAGGGATCAAGATTCTGGTATCTACAGCTGTGTTTATTATCTGGATTCTGCTCCCCTTGCAGCTTCAAATCACAGCAACTCTCTAGAGATCTGGGTGACTGGTAAGGTTCTGAATCCCAGGAAAGCATTTAAATTTTGTAGTTTTTGGCCTTTTAGAGGTTATGAATAATAGAAGAAATGGCCAGATTCAGGTCCACTTTTTTTTTTAACTGTGTTCTTGGTTTGGTTGCAGATAAGCCCCCTAAACCTTCTCTGTCAGCCTGGCCCAGCACTGTGTTCAAACTAGGCAAAGACATCACCCTTCAGTGCCGAGGACCTTTGCCAGGAGTTGAATTTGTGCTAGAACATGATGGTGAAGAGGCACCCCAACAGTTCTCAGAGGATGGAGATTTTGTCATCAACAATGTGGAAGGGAAAGGCATTGGAAACTATAGTTGCAGCTACCGGTTACAGGCCTACCCTGACATCTGGTCAGAGCCCAGTGATGCCCTGGAGCTGGTTGGAGCAGCAGGTGAGTTTATAATGTCTCCATGAAAGTTTCTGTTGGGATATCAAGCATAGACCCCCCAGAGATAAGTGGAAAAATTAAGAGACAAGAAAGTTGTGGAGCTTGAGTCCTCAAGTATATCATCTTGTAAAGACAAGGAAAAGGTAAGGCTTGGGGGTTCACTTAGAGATGCTGAATAGAGTCATCTAAGGCTTCCCTGCCTTCCAGAAAGGATGTCTGAGTAGCTCTTCCTATGTACCTATACTGGCTGTTCCTTCTATTGCTTGCATGTTACTCTGAAGTGGCAAGACTGAGAAGACAACAAAATATACAAAGAAATACTAATATACTAAGCTCCAATTCTGTTTCCTTGATACACCACAGGGCCTGCTGCTCAAGAGTGCACTGTGGGTAACATTGTCCGAAGTACCCTGATTATCGTGGTTTTGGTAGCCTTGGGGATAGTGCTAGCCATAGAGTGGAAGAAGTGGCCTCAATTTCAGACTAGGTAAACACTTAGCTCTACTCAATTCCAGAAACATCTGAGCCTGTCTTACAATTTGTTTTCAGAACCCACCCTCCAACCCCATTCATTCTGTATTTTTTCTTTTTACAGGGACTCTGAGACAGATGGAAGAGACCAGGCCATAGTCCTTGAAGAATGTAACCAAGAAGGAGAAGCAGGCACTACCACCAATTCTCCTTCATCTGCCTCTCAGGGACTCTCAGTGGAACTGACAGTCCCAATATAATTACCCTCTCCTTTAAAAGAGCTTTCCTTTCCCATCTCTTACCTGCAGAGGCCTGGCAATCCAACTTGGTTACCCTGGAATTCAGCAGCATTTACTGCTTCTTGACACCTAACCACCTGAGTTAGGTCAAGAGGAATCTAGGAGTGGCAAGTTCTACCAGGTCAAATTGTTTCCCTTATCCTTATAATTCCTCACTGTACTGATTTACTGGTGCATGAAACTCTGTTAAAATATATTCTTCTGAATAAAGAGAACATTCATTATCTAACTGCAAACCAAACCATGGTAGTGTTTTTTGTTTTGTTTTGTTTTGTTTTTTGTTTTGTTTTGTTTTTTTATCTGCTTCCCAGTTACAACTTAGCAGAAATGATAAGAGGACATGGGGCTGCTACTAACAAAAGAAAAAAAAGTAGCTCAAGGATTGGGCGGAAGAGGAGGGTGTTGTGGGTAGGGAGTGCTCCCAAATAGCACTTTGTGACTTAGTTTAAGATAAGTGCACTGAACATGATGTTCTTCTGCCCTTCCTTTCTATCCTTGAATGACAATGCTCTGTTCAAGTAAAACATGAGGAGGACAAACACTGAAGTCACGCTACTTCTTTACCCACTGTGTTAATTTTATGTCCATGGGCTTTCAAACAGCCTGTCTGACCCTATATAGAACATTGAAACTGGCAAAGTATGTTTTGTGACATTTATTAGCAACTATGGAGTATTAACTAATTCAATAGTAATTATGAATAATAACAACTGATATTGCATTCCCTGTAAAGAAAGTTAAGTTTCTCCAAAGGTATGAATTTCTAGTGGCCTTGTAGAGCTTGCTACTCCCAGATTCCTCTTGACCTAACTCAGGTGGTTAGGTGTCAAGAAACAGTAAATGCTGCTGAATTCCAGGGTTAACCAAGTTGGATTTCCAGGTCTATGTGGGTAAAAGACAAGAGGAAAGCTCTGGAAGTTAGTAAGCAATTATCACGTGTGGTTTTTAGCAGGGGGGCCTTTTAGTGTCCATTCTCAGGGTTCAAATTGAAACTGGCTCCTATTTTTAGCCTTTGATCCTTTTTGTTGCGACAACACATCAAAATATGCTTTGCTTCATGGATGAGCATTTAGTATATGTTAGACATATTTGATTGAAGAGGGTGAGTTACCTAGTTCCTTGAATCTTGTTTAAGACCTCACAAAAATTGAACTACAGGTCCTAGAGGATGTTATGACCCTTTCAGACATGATCCTAAAGTTCCTTGCCCAGTGCTCTACAATAGAAAACACTGTTCAAGAGAACAATATACAAAGGTTGAACACATAGTGAATTATTTAACTCTGAGTACAATAAAGTTTAGAAAGTAACTCCTATATCCTCCATTAGGAAGCGTATTTATCCCAGAAGTTAATGAAAAAGAATGCATCCCATTTCCCTTAATCCAGAAAAATAAAACACACTGAGTATTTTGGACTAATTTGTATTAAGCTTTGTGGAATGCAGAAGTACAAAGTCCCACTCTGATTTCCATTTGATGAGATTCTATTAGTTGCTTATACTAATTTGTTATAGTGTTTCTAAAAATTGCATTTGAAAAGTGATTTTATATTTGAATCCAGCCAAACCTAATTGTTGCTTTGTGCTGAACATTACTCTTTGCCTGCAGACTCCATATCCTTAACCCTTCGTCTAGCTGTGCCTTTTGAACATTGAAAGAAGGCCTGTCCTCAGTCCTTGGTTTTAGGATAAAAAATCCTTTGATGGGGCCAAGTTATGTTTTCTGATCTTTGGGTGTTTCAAAGTGTATGTTGTCAAGGTTAGCAACAGAGCTGTACAAGTTATCAAAGAATGATTTGATTATTCTAGCTGGAGAGATAGATAGAGATAGATAGATAGAGAGAGAGAGAGAGAGAGAGAGAGAGAGAGAGAGAGAGAAACATAATGAGAAACAAAGTGAGACAAGGAGAGTCAGAGAAAGAAAGAGAACATGAGGAAAGGAGATCAGAGAGAGACCCAGGAAGTGAAATTTAAAGAAGCCTCCAAGTTAGAAAAGCAGGACCTAAAAAGACAAACATGCCAGAGACTCTTGTGAAATGTACACATTGAACCTGGGTTCTCCTGTGTCACCAAGGTTCAAAGAGAGGTGCTCATGTGCAATCAGGAAAAAGCCTGAGAAACCTTGCCCTGAGAAACAAAGTGTGAGAAATATTGTGACACTGGACTCTCAGTTTGCTTTCTTAAAACATTCACACACACACACACACACACACACACACACAGACACTGTTCTTTCACTAAGAGAGACCATTTCTACAAGTATTAGAGGGGAGAAAGTAGTTGTCAATTAACTGTGAAATACTTAAAAACAAAGAGTCGCTGTGGAATTTAACTTTGCAACTCCCTGTCCAATCTATGTCAATGAATTAGATATCTATTTATAATGCAGAAGTTGTCACAAACTATCTCAATTAATTAAATATCTTTCTTTAATGCGAATGTAGCTTGTTTCTGACAATTCTCTTCATGGTCTGTTTTTTTTTTTTCAACCTGGTTGCCATGGGAATCAGTCCTTTTACCCCTGGCTGGCCTCTAATCACCAGCATCAGGTAATTTCTGGGAAGTGGAATCCCAATTAGGGAACGAACCTTTATAGGAGAATTTGTCTCTCCAAAAAGAAAATGAAAATGCTTCTCCCAAGTTTGAGAAAATAAATGCAAATCCCTGCTGATCATTGAGTTATACAGCTTTGGCTCCAGCATCCCAGAAATATGAAGATGTTTTTAGCCATACTGATGTGTAGACATGTAGTCTATTCTTGTATACCCCTAGAGAAACGGAGGTCACGCCAGCAGGAGACAGCTTGAGAATTAACACTTGGTGTATGGACTCTCTCTATTTGCCTGTGTATGCCTTGCATACTTTCTCATCCTAATTCTGACTCAAACTGTAACTCAGACTTAATCCACAACAGTCCTTCAAGAATTAGGAAATGGGAAAAGTCCGAGTCCAATCAATGTACATTTGTGGTGGTACCAGAGTTCAATTTCCATTCAGAAATGTGTTTGTGATAGTAGTTCCCTAGATAGATAGCTAGGTTCTAGATATGGTAGAGTTTTATGTCTACTGGGCTACATTAGATATGGCAGAGTTTTATGTCAGCTGGGCAACATTCAGGCAGAGCAGCATTTTAGAACAATTGATATATCTGTGTGTTGTACAAATACATATTGGCTGTCTTCTATGTGGCACACACTTCATGGGCACTGGGTACAGTTTTGATTGAAATAGATAATCCTTGCCCATCTGGTGTAGGAAGCAAATAAATATCACCAGTAGTAAGTTATATAAAATATTCCATATAATAAGTGCTGTGGTGAAAATTTAAACAAAGAAAGAAACCTCAGGATTTATTTTCCGGGAAGCTCACTGCAAGTTTTGAAAGATGGCTGAGAAGACAACACTGGGAAGGTAATATTTGAGCTATGGTTTAAATGACACATAACAATTAGTACAAATCTCTAGGCAAAGTGTATTCTCCTCAGAGGTAAACATGGGTGCAAAAGTCCTGAAATGAGAGAATTGTCTATTTTTTTTAAGTTGTGTATGAGCTCATGTGCCTAAGGAAGAGTAAGTAAGGAGGGATGTAGAAGCACATACCTTGGAATTCAGCCGTATTTACTGCTTCTTGATACCTAACCATCTGAGTTAGGTAAAGAGGAGTCTGGGAGTGACAAGTTCTACCAGGTCAAACTGTTTCCCTTATCCCTATAATTCCTCACTGTACTGATTTACTGGTGCATGAAACTCTGTTAAAATGTATTCTTCTGAATAAAGAGAACGTTCACTATCTAACTGCAAACCAAACGATGGTATTTTTTTCTTGTTTTTTTTTTTTTTTGTTGTTGTTGTTGTTGTTTATTTTTTGGTCTGCTTCCCAGTTACAACTTAGCAGAAATGATAAGAAGACATGGGGCTGCTACTAAGAGGAAAGAAAAAAAAGTTCAAGGATTGGGTACCATGCTATTTAAAATTCAGTTCAGGATAGGAGAGTCTGCTTTTGGAAACAGGTAAATTAGTTTAGTTTTGTCATGATTGTGACAAAATACCCGGAAAGAAGCAATTTAATGAAGGAAGGTTTCCCTTGGTTCATCATATAGGAAAGGTATGGTGATGTTCATGGTGGTGGTAACACATGTCCTACCTTCTAAAAGTCCCAGTAAGCCAAAGGACAGCTGTCTCTCTTCTTTTATCATTTTTATTTTGTTGGGACCCACAACTCATGAGATGGTGTGTCACCCACATTCAGGGTGAGTTTTCCCTCGTCAGTCAGTTAAGCTGTCTGGAAACACCCTCACAGACCCAGAGGTTTTCCTCCTAGGTAATCCTAAGTGTAGTCAAAGATAATGTTGAATTCCATTTGCAGCACAGTCCTTGGTTATGAGCTGAGGCTGTACTTAACTTAGTGGCTTGGCTTCCTGGTTACATGTGACCAGGAATGGTAGCAAGGAGCTTTTATACTAGGTAGCTGCTAGGGTTAGATGACTTTGAGCATATAGATATCTAGAAGGGGACTCACTAAGTGATAATATATGATTTTTGTAAGCTAGGACTCATAAATCAAGACATAACAGTAAATATCAACACTTAAGATTTTAGTTAAAAACTCAATTGCCAACCATGTCATGTGCATGAGTAAGGAACAAGAGCTAATTGAGCTGTCAAGAGCTTATGTGAAGAATAAACCCTGTGAGGTTAGTTGACTATAGGATTTTGTATGAGGCAACAGTGTGATCTGCCTACTCATGTTGTTAATGTAATTTTAAGGTGGTGATAATGGTGAGCAGAGATCCCAGAAATTAATACTTTTATTTTTTTTCCTTGGCCCTTGTGCTTCTTGTACTTCTGCAGACACAAGAGACTATCCCCTGTTGATAATGTTTCTGGATAGACCATGAAAAATGCACTGACATACTGTCCCAAAGCAGTGTCCTAGTTTGGGAGGCATTGGGAAAATATTTCTTGAGGACAGAATGAAGGTATTAGATTTAGTAGACTGATCACCTTCCCACCATGCTATTTTACTTATTTTCTTAAATGGTACTCATATTCACTTAGCAGAAGAGGTCCTGTTTCAGTGCTTTACATTTATTAAGCATTTTGATCCTTATAATAAATGTTCGAGGTCAGTCCTGTCATAATTCACATTTCTGACAAGAAGGAAACAGATGCACAATGGAGTTAAGCAAGCTAGTAGGTCACTCAGCTCACAAATATTAGGGGCAGAATTTGGACCCAGGCAGTCTGGCTCCACACTTCATGTTTGTAATCACTGAGCTATGCTGTCTCGGGTTTCTGTGAGATCCTGTCCTTGCACCAAGCCAGATTCACTGTCCATTGCCAATGAAAAACCTGCAGCCCTCCTGTGAAAACTTCACTGTCTTCCTCTCCTTTCCCCTGTTCTTAACTGAAGCTAGCCCCTAAACTTTAAGGAGAAGTCCTTCTACAGGTTACCAAATGTAGTACTGATCATTATCTTTCCTTTTCAGGATTCCATGCCTCTCTGCCCTGCTTATAATGAAATTCCTCCAATTTTCCTCCCTGGGGTAGGGGTAGGGGTGGATAAAATGATGCTGCACAGTGGAAAGCTAACATTATGTGATAAACACCACTTTCTAAAAAGCCATGGGATGTGGCACGTAGGCTTGGGAAAAAAACATATTTCCTGATGTCCCTCCGTGCCACCAGCCTGAGCTTTCATAATCCTGTGGCAAAGAACTTTATGGAATTCTGTCTCAAGTAGTATTTTCAATGGGTTGCGGTCAGGATTTGTGGAAAAACTGAAACCACTCAGCTGACTTATAGACCTCATCACAGATTACTTTTGATGTAAAGTCAGTGCTTTTATTATATATATATATAATATTTAATTATATATTTAATATATAAATATATATATTAAAATTAGCACACAAATCATTAGATCTCTTCCTGGTATTTGCAGGCATAGTTTCTTGTTGCTGATCCTCCTCTCTTCTCTTCCATCCCCTTTTCCACATTGTTCCCTTCAACCCCTAATAACATTCTTATACTTTCATGTCACATGTTCTTTGTGGTCCTCTTCCCATCCTCAACATGTTTTGTGCTTCTCTCATGGTCTCCTCTTAAGTTCTGTGATGTAACCTTAGCTCAGGCTGGGCCTGGACTCCTCATCCTCCTTAGACTCCAGAGTGTGCCATTATACCTGGCTCCAGCTACTGTGTTGGGTGACAGAGAAAATGCATGTGTCTCATGTACTAGTTAAGTCATCTATATATATGTTTTATGCCTTTGGGAAAAAAAAAATATCTCCTGCTTCTTCAAAATGTCATTTTTGTAGCCCAAGAAAAAGTTCAAGAACAAGCCATGTAAAATGATCATTTAGTACAGTGGTTCTCAACCTCGTTAAATCTAAGACATTTCAATAAAGTTCCTCATATTGTGGCGACCCCCAATCATAACATTATTTTTGTTGTTTCTTCATAACTGTAATGTTTCTACCATTATGAATTGTAATATAAATATCTGCTATGCAAGATATCTGATATGTGACCCTTATGAAAAGCTCATTAGATCCTCAAAGGTCATTAGAACCCAGAGGTAGAGAACCACTGATCTAACAAAGTATTCAATGAGATTCAGAATTCATTTTGAACTTGAGACAACCCTGTAAAGGCTGGAAGATGATAGTAAACCTGTCATGATTAACCAAACTTCTCTCAAACAACAGCATTGTTCCTTGTGGTTTATTCTGTTTAGGTTCTAAAGGTAGAAATAAGTGTATTTATCCAGACATTGTCAGCTTTCTTGTTGTGACAAAATACCTGAAAGAAGAACCTAAGGAAAGAGGGTCTGTTTAACTCACAGTTTTTCCATAATGACAAAAAAAATGAATGGTATTAACAGTGGTTCCATCCTTACAATGAATAGGGGAATGAAAATGAAGAGAAAAGAAGGATCAACCAAAACCACCAGTTTAACAAAGCCATAGTAATACTATGAAGGGCTGCTCCTCACACAGTGGGGAAATCAGGAAGTAGAGAACACAGGATAAAGCCAGAACAGTTATAACTGTCAAAAGACAGCATCGTATATCCTGCCTTACGCTAATTAGGTCCCATCTCTTAAAGGCTCCAACATCACAACCTGGGAACCAACACTGCACCTTTATTCATGTATACTCCTAGTTTATTGTGGTTCCCTTATCACACCCATTCTGCATATGACCACTCAGCAAGTTAACCAAACCATTCAGCCATCCATATTATCAACTACTTCTTCTTCTTCTTCTTCTTCTTCTTCTTCTTCTTCTTCTTCTTCTTCTTCTTCTTCTTCTTCTTCTTCTTCTTCTTCTTCTTCTTCTTTTCTTAGCACCATGTCTAAAACGGCATTGTACAAGTGTTTACAGAGTCCTCCTTGGAAGTCCAGGTAAATGATTTTTGTGGTTTCCTTACTTCCTTGGAAGCCCATCCAAAAGGAAATGAGCCCAGTCTTGCATGACTCATTCTTAATGAAGCCATGCTGTTCCCTGGTGATTAGTAAATGTCCATCCAGGGGCTCAGAAATCATCTTCTTTTTACATTTTTATTTATTTATTACAATTTATTCACTTTGTATCCTAGCTATAGCATCCTTCCTCATCCCCTCCCAATCAGGCCTGCTGACCCTCTACTCCTCCCATGCCACTTCCCCAGTCCTCCTCCCCTTCCATCAGACCATAGTCTATCAGGTTTTTTCAGGACACTGCATTGTCTCTGTGGCCTGGTAAGGCTGCCCCTCCCCTCAGGGGGAGGTGATCAAAGAGTCAGCCACTGAGTTCATGTCAGAGACAGCCACTGTTCCCCTTAGTAGGAAACTCACTTGGATAGAGCTGCCATAGGCTACGTCTGTGCAAGGATCTAGGTTATCTCTAATGCATAGTCCTTTGTTGGAGTATCATTCTCAGAAAAGACACCTGTGCCCATAATTTCTGGTTCTATTGCTCTCCTTGTGGAGCTCCAGTCCCCTTTAGGACTCTCTATTTCCCTTTTCTTTCATAAGATTCCCTGCACTCTGCTCAAAATTTGGCTATGGGTCTCAGCATCTGCTTTAATATCCTGCTGGGAAGAGTCTTTCAGAGGCTCTCTGTGGGTAGGCTCCTGTCTTGTTCCTTGTTTGCACCCTTGTCTGATGTCTATCCCATTTGCCTTTCTGAATGAGGACTGACCATCTTATTCGGGGTTCTCCTTCTTGCTTGAGGAATGGATACAAAAATTGTGGTACATTTACACAATGGAATACTACTCAGAAATTAAAAACAAGGAAATCATGAAATTTGCAGACAAATGATGGAAACTAGAAAAGATCATCCTGAATGAGGTATAGCAGAAAGACACACATGGTATATACTCACTTATAAGTGAATATTAGACATGTAACAAAAGATAATCATACTAAAATCTATACACATAAAGAAATCATCCTCTTAATAATCCAGTTTAGAAGTTGTCTGGAGATCAACATCAAACTGACCAGGTGAACATTTGTAGGTTTGTGAAGAAAAGCATTGTTGTATTTAGGCTGGTGGTATCTTTCTTCTAACCTACAAGCCCTCAAAGTGCTTAGCAGATAGACCAGAAAAAAAAAAAAAGAAAAAAAAAGAAACAATACTGATGCTACACTATATTTCTTCCTCATTTTTTCTGAAGTGGGGGAAATCAGCTTTGTTAGACCAATGTAGAAACCCACAACTAAGGTCATAAACTTAATGTGATGTTTTGAAAAAAAAAATTCAGGCCAGTGGAGCACAATGGTTGCCTATGCAAAAGCACACCCTCTGATGTGCACTTTATGGAGCTCAGCCATACTCTAGATCAGGGCCTCTTGATCTTTAATATGCCTGTGCATGTCCATTGATAGGGCTCCAATTCAATGGGTCTGAGATTAAACATGAACCTTTATAGATCTCACAGTTGATGTCAATGCTGTGGCTGCACAAACCATGGTTTGTGGAACAACATTCTAGGTTAGTGATTAGGGAATCTTGCTGACACACATGATTCCCTTCAAGACTAGGACAAGGGAGAGGCTGGAATAGTCACAGCAAGTGAAAAAATGTGAGATGCAGAATATGAAACCTAAGACCCAAAACAAATCATCCCAATGTTGATTGATACATGAAAGTCCCTCGTCAAATAGCTTAAAGAGAGAAGATGAGCCCTGTCACAGATACCAAGCATTGGCTTGTATAGATCTCAGAAATTCTCAGTTGAGCAATCCTGACAGAAAACTTCTGCCCAGTAGCCAAGCAAAGGGAGGAAGTGTATCCCTGTGTGTGAAGGGCAACAGTTTGGCTGGCACCACAGCCAGTAGCATACCAGAGGCAGAGAGCGGCCAAGGAAGGTGAAGCTCAAAGAGGAACAAAGTGCAGGCTGGATGGTGGCAGGTCTCAAAAATGTTCTAGACAAGATTCCTCTCTGGGCAGCAATTCTTGCTGGCATCAGACCTGACGGTTCTTTTGGACAGCATGGAAAAGGGCCACATTGATGCCAACTGATAGGGTCATCATTTTTATATTACCGACCATGTTACCACAGGAGACATCTAACTTTCCATACTGGTCACACAAAAAGAGGATTTAAAAATGGAAGATATGGGAAGGAGTATTAGTGGCTCCTCTGTACTTTTCTTTTTTTTTAATTTTATTTTTTTCTTATCAGTTACATTTTATTAACTCTGTATCCCAGCCGTGTCCCGCTCCCTCATTCCCTCCCAGTCCCTCCCTCCTACTTTTCATTAAAGGCATTGTCAGTTACTTTTCCCTTATGGAGAACTTCTGACAACAGAAACAAAATGAGACCACTTTACCTTCTCCTTTCTTCAAGTTTGGCCCCCCACTCTGCATCCATCTCAATTTGTTGCCCCTACTCTTCATACCCCAAAAGCATTACCTCCTGTGGGGGAAAAACACCTTCCATCGAGGACTGACTGCAGGTGCCAATTATCAATCAAGTACTGTATAGCTAAAAACCAAAGCCAAACAAACAAAAAGAAATGCAAAAGGAAAAATATTTGAGGACATATATGAATTGACATTTCACTATATATGAGTATCACCACTCAACATAAATAAGTGCAGTTTCCATGTTTTATAAATATTCATGAAATATAAAACTTTCAAAAATAAACAGCACAAAACTCACAAACTCCTTCAATTACTTAGTAACTCTGCTAAAGGGATAAGAATAGTTAGCTGAAAGCTAACTATTTTGACAGTAGTTGGTCTTTCAGCATCTTGCAACTCCATTCTTTGTTCTGCAGGCCCATGGATTGCTCTATGTTCTCTACAAAGCTGCCCCATCCATGCTCTGTGCTAAGCACTTAATATGTATTTTCCTCAGAACACTCTCAGGGCTTTGCAGCTCAGTAAGATTCAGTAACTTGCCCTCAGGCACAGATCTAGCAAGTGGATAGGCCAGGAGAAACATGTAGTTGATCTGATTCCAGAATCTACGCACTTGGCCTTGCAGTGCATGGTGACAATGGAGGAAAGGGAGCAGACCCAGCTAGTTCAGACACCTGTTTGCCTCACAGTCCCACAGCAACAAATGTCTGCAGGATTCTTTATACAACAGATTGGTTACCATGGGAGCCACCTGCTCTTGCCAGCATCTTATTACCAGTATTGGACCAGGGGTCTTCTGGAAAATAGAATCCTCCCTCAGCTCCAGTAGGGTGGCAGGTTCCCTACCGAGTAGAACAGTCTGGTACCTAGACAACCAGGTGTGTCATCTTCTCATAAATGTGTGAATGAGGAAAAGTCCTCCTCTGTAATTACTATTGCTTGAAACTGGACCTTTGGAACATTTTGTCTTTTATTAAAATGCAAATACCTTTTTTGATTCATTTACATCACAGTGTGAATCTTTTAGTTCATCAATTTCAAGAACACTATTCTCTGAGGTTTTAGTCTGATGTAGTTAACATTGTAAGCAATGAACTTCATATTATCTAGCTCTTATCTCCACCTTTAACTTTAGTTATTTACACTGCCCATCAGAAAATCTCCACCACCTCCCAATTCAAAAAGGTTCATTTTATTGTTTGCTTTCGTTTTGTGACAAGGTCTCATTCTGTAGCTGAGGTTTATCTGGAATGCACTATGTAGCTCAGGTTGGTCTTGGACTCACAAAAATCTTTCTGCCTCACCCTTCTACATGCTTGGATTATAGGTGTGATCCATCACACCTGGGTCTTAAAGCAGTTTTTTAAAGATTTATTTATTTTTATTTATGTATGCCTGTGTAAATTTGTTTGCACCATGTGTGTATAAGAACCTGTGGAGGTCAGAAAAGGGCATCAGACCTCCTGAAACTAGAGCAGTTCTATATGTAAAGCACTATCCTTGCAATAAACTTCACTCTATTTTTTTCGACTTGATTCTTAGTTATCAGTCCAAATTCCATGCCCTGAATCATAGCAGCTTCATAGTTGGCTTAGGTGTCTATGTCTTCTGCTGTATAAAGTCTATGATATTCCTCTGGTTTTCTATTTGTGTAATGATGCATAAATTTTACCCACTCTGTGTAGTGCAGGTAGCATTATTCTTTTTCACTTTACTTGCATAGGATCAGTAGCAATAAAGGCACATGATTATAATAGGCAGACTGCATGAGATCAGGAAGCAGGAGAGCATGTTGCTGCACCCCCCACACTGGTGTTTTGAGTTCAACAGAACCCCTAGCAGTTTTTTCCAGAGTTGTTTTGTACATATTTAAAATATTTGTGTACACTTCGGTTTCACATAGATAAAATAGTGCTGTCCTGAATCTTGTTTTTATGTATCTTGTAGGTCTGCCTATATCAGTATCAATATATATGTCTACATATTTATCAAATTTGTTATGTAATATAACTTGGGTAGGTGCATCCTGACTTCTCTACCTTTCTAGCACACTGTTTTTTGTTGTTGTTGTTGTTGTTGTTTTTTCCCTTTCTGCTGTTTAGATTCTTTGTTGCCTTTGGTTTTCTCTGCCATTAGGGATGATGAACCCAGGGTTATATCCTCATATTTACTTGTTTATGTAAATGTGACTCTATGGTCAAGTCTTCAAGCTAAGACCACTGGGTTGAATGGTACAGATATTTACAATCTTGATAAAAATGGCAAATTATCCTCTAAAAATTATAACTTCAATGTGTGTTCCAATCAAATGCACCTGAGAGTTATTCAGTGGTTATGCTCTCAAGAATAGTTTCCTTTTAAAAAAGTGTGGTCACATGTTAAATTAGACAAGGAAAAATGTTTTCACTACTTTGATTTGTCTTAAACAATTATGCACAAGTTTGAGTAAAATTTTTATATTCACTGAGTATTATTTATTTTCCTTCTCATTACAGGGATTTTATTAGTGGTGCTATTAGTGATTTTCTGTTGCAAATATCTGAATGCATATCTGATGAATACAGCTTTTGTGTATTAAGTGCCAGTTACTAGAGAGGTCAAAGATGAAGGCTCATGTTTAACCTTCAGTTAACACTGTCAAGCAGTTCACAGAATAAACTGTTTCTGTCAGAGATGTGAAGATTTTTATCTGTTTGTTTGTTAAACTTTACTGAGACAATTAAGTAGCTCTGGTTGGCCTCAAACTCATGACTCCAGCTTGCTTCAACCTCCCAAGTCCTAGTATTATTGGAGTGCATCTTCATATTTACCTTTTATTTCTTTTATATTATTTATTACAATTTATTCACTTTGTATCCTGGCTGTGGCTCCCGTCCTGTTCTCCTAATCTCTCCCTACCTCCCTCTTCTCCCCCTATGCACTTCCCTTAGTCCACAAATAGCAAGGTTCTCCTCCTTTTTTTATCTGAGCCTAGTCTAGCACATATCATAAGGATTGGCTCCATTGTGTTGGTCTGTGGATTGGCAAGGCTATATACTGAGGGGGAGATGGTCATAGAGCCTGCCACTGAATTCATTCCAGAAACAGCCCCTACTCCCCTTACTAGGGAACCCACTTGGAGACTGAGTCTATGGATTACATCTGAGTAGGGGCTTTAGGTCCTCTAGATGCATGATCCTTGGGTTGGGGAATCAATCTCTGCAGGCTTCCCAGGATTTTTTTTTTTTTTGGCTCTGTTGGTCTCCCTTTGGAGTTCCTGTACTCTCCAAGTCTTTCTATCTTCCCTGTCTTTCAAAACATTCCATGCACTCTGCCCAAAGTTTGGTTATGAGTCTCAGCATCTGCTTCAATGCCTCAATCAGCAGAGTCTTTCAGAGGTCCTCTGTGGTAGGCTCCTGTGTTCCCTGTTTTCTCCCTCTTCCGATTTCAACCCTGCTTGCCATTCCGAATGAGGATTGAGTGGCATACAGGGTATTCCTTGTTGTTTAGTTTCATTAGGAGTATAGATTTTAGTATGTTTAGCCTATATTTTACATCTAATAATCACATATGAGCGAGTATATACCATGAGTGTTTTTCTGCTTCTGGGTTACCTCACTCAACATGATCATTTCTGGTTCGAACCATTTGCCTGCAAATATTATGATTTCCTTGTTTTTAATTTTTGAGCAATATTCCATTGTGTAAATGTACCACAAATTCTGTATACATTCCTCCTTGAGAGACATCTAAGTTGTTTCCAGATTCTGGCAATTAAGAATAGAACTACTACAAACATGTTTGATCAAAGTCCTAGCTGTATAGTTGAGCATATTTCAGATATATGCCTAGGAGTGGTATAGAAGTATCTTGAGATAGCACTACTCCTAATTTTCAGAGAAAGCATCAAATTGATTTCCAAAGTGGCTGTACAAGTCCTCTCTAGCATGTCTTGTCACTTGAGTGTTTGATCTTAGCCATTCTGATGGGTGAAAAGTGAAATCTCAAGATCATTTTGATTTGCATCTCCCTGATGACTAAGGACTTTTGAACATTTCTTTAAGTGTTTCTCTGCCATTCAATATTCCTCTATTGAGAATTCTCTGTTTAGCTCTGTACCCCATTTTACCTGGATTAATGGGTTTGTTGGTGTTTAACTTCTTAAGCTCTTTGTATATTCTGGATTTTAGCTCTCTGTCAGATATAGGGTTGGTGAAGATCCCTTCCCAGTCTGTAGGCTGTCATTTTGTTATGATGACAATGTCCTCTGTTTTACAAAAGCTTGTCAGTTTCATGAGGTCCCATTTATTGATTGTTGATCTTAGAGCTTGTGCTTTGGTGTTCTGTTCAGGAAGTTTTCTTCTGTACCAATGAGGTCAAGGCTCTTCCCCATTTTTCCTCCTAACAGTTTTAGTGTGTCTAGTTTAGTGTGTTGAGGTTTTGATCCATTTGGACTTTAGTTTTGTGCAGGGTGATAAGTACAGATCTATTTGCATTTTTCTTCATTTACACATGCAGTTAGACTAGCACCACTTATTGAAGATGCTATCTTTTTTCCATTATATGGTTTTGGCTTCATTATAAAAAATCAAGAATCCATAGATGGTGTGGGTTTATTTCTGAGTCTTCTATTTTTTTTCCATTGATCCTTCAGAATTTTTCGTTGCTGGTACCATGCAGGTTTTATTATTGTTGCTCTATAGCACAGCTTGAGATCAGGGATGGAGATAGTACCAGAAGATCTGTTTTTGTGCAGGATTGTTTTAGCAATTCTGGGTGTTTTTGTTTTTCCATATGAAATTGAGACTTGTTCTTTCAAGTTCTGTAAATAATTGTGTTGGTACTTTGATGGGAATTGCATTGAATCTGCAGATTGCTTTTGGTAGGTTGGCCATTTTCACTATGTTAATCCTACCGATCCATGAGCAAAGGAGATCTTTCCATCTTCTGATATCTTCTTCTATTTCTTTCTTCACAGACTTGAAGTTTTTTTCAAACAGATTTTTCACTTGTTTGGTTAGAGTCACACCAATGTACTCCATGTCATTTGTGGCTTTTTTGAAGGGTATTTTTTCCCTAATTTCTTTCTCAACTCTCTTTTCTTTGGTATACAGGAGGGTTACAGATTTTTTTCAGTTAATTTTTTGTCCAGACAATTTGCTGAAGATGTTTTTCAGCTGAAGGAGTTCTATGGTAGAATTTTGGGGTCACTCTTGTATACTATCATATCATCTCCAAATAGTGATACTTTGACTTCTTCCTTTCCGGTTTGTGTTCCTTTGATATCCTTTATTTGTCTTATTGCTCTAGCTAGGACTTCAAGAACTATGTTGAAGAGATATGGAAAGAGTAGGCACCCTTGCCTTGTCCCTGATTTTAGTGGGACTGATTTAAGTTTCTCTCCATTGAGTTTGATGTTAGCTATAGGCTTGTTGTATATTGCCTTTACTATGTTTAGGTATGTGCCTTGTATCCCTGATCTCTCTAAGACTTTAAGCATGAATGGGTGTTGGCTTTTGTCAAATGATTTTTCAGCATCTAAGGAGATGATCATGTGGTTTTTCTCCTTTTGTTTGTTTATGTGGTGGATTTGATTGATGGATTTCCTTACATAGAAACACCCCTGCATGCTTGGGATGAAGCCTCCTTGGTCATGGTGGATGTTATCTTTTATATGTTCTTGGATTCCGTTTGCAAGTATTTTAATGAGTACGGGAAATTGGTTTGAAATTTTCTTTCTTTAGTACGGGAAATTGGTTTGAAATTTTCTTTCTTTAGAGGGACTTTGTGTGGTTTAGTATCAAGGTGACTGTGGTCTCAGACACTGTTCCTTCTGTTTCTTTTATGTGGAATAGTTTGAAGAGAATTGGAGTTAGCTCTTCTTTGATGATCTGGAAGAATTTAGTGCTGAAACCAACAGGTCCTGTGCTTTTTGTGGAAGGCAGATTTTGATGACTGCTTCTTTTACTTTGGGGGATATAGGACTGTTTAATCTATTTACCTGATCGTGGTTTAGTTTTGATAAATTTAATCTATCAAGGAACTTGTGTATTTCATTTAAATTTTCAAATTTAGTGGCATATAAGTTTTTGTAATAAAATTTAACGATTGTTTGAACTTCCTCTCCGTCTGTTGTTATGTCCCCCTTTTTGCTTCTGATTTTGCTGATTTTGATAGTGTCTATCTGCCTTTTAGTTATTTTGGCTAAGGGTTTGTCTATCTTGTTGATTTTCTCAAAGAATCAGCTCTTGATTTCATTGATTCTTTGAATTATTGTTGTTTCTAATTTGTTGATTTCAGCCCCGAGTTTGGTTATTTCAGGCCATCTACTCCACTTGGGTTTTTCTGTTTCTTTTTTCTTCTAGGGCTTTTAGGTGTGCCATTAGGTTGCTTGTATGAGATGCTTCAAAGTTCCATCTGGAGGCACTTAGTGCTATGAATTTTCCTCTTAGCACTGCTTTTATTGTGTACCATAAGACTGGGTAAGTTGTGCCTTTGTTTTCATTGAATTTTAGGAAGTCTCTAATTTCTTTTTTTTATTTCTTCTCTGATCCAGTTGTCACTAAGTAGAGAACTGTTTAGTTTTCATGAGTGTGTAAGCTTTTTTTATTTCTGTTGTTGTTGAGGTCTAGTTTTAGGCCATGGACATCTGAGAGGATACAAGGGATTATTTCCATCTGACTTGCTTTGTGTCTAACTGTATGGTCAATTTTGGAGAAGGTTCCATGAGGTGCTGAAATCTTTTCAGTTTGGGTGAAAAGTTCTGTAGACATCTATTAGGTCTATACCATTTAGGACTTCTGTAAATTTCATTATTTCAGTATTTAATTTCTTTCTAGATGATCTGTCCCTTGGTGAGAGTGGTGGGTTGAAGTTTCCCACTATCTAGGTATTGGGGATCGATATGTGATTTGAGCATTAATAATGTTTCATTTACAAATGCAGTTGTTCTTGTATGCGGGGCATACATGTTCAGGATTGTGATGTCCCCTTGGTGGATTTTTCCTTTGATGAGAATGAAGTGTCCCTCCACATGTGTTTTTTTTTTTAATTTTAGTTGGAATTCTGTTTTAGTAGACATTAAGGTAGGTACTCCAGCTTGTTTTCTGGATCTGTTTGCTTGAAAACCATTTTCTTTCTCTTTACTCTGAGGTAGTGTCTGTCTTTGTTACAGAGATGTGTTTCTTGGATGCAGAAGAATGTTGGATTCTGTTTCCATAACCATTCTGTTAGTCTATGTCTTTTTATTGGAAATTGATTCTTTTGATGTTGATAGATAACAGTGAGCAATGAATGTTTGTTCCTTTTATTGTGGACTTGGTGTTGATTGTGTGATTCTCTGCTTGTTTCCTGTTGATTTTGTTGTTGTGAGGTTATCTATGTCCTCTGTTTTTTGGGGGTGTCTGTTTCTGTACATTGGAGTTTTCCTTCTAGTATATGTGTAGGACTGTGTTGCAGTATAGATATTGTTTAAGTTTAGTTTTGTGATGGAATATTTTGTTTTCTCCATCTATGTTTATTGAATACCTTGCTGGGTATAGTAGTCTGGGTTGACACCTGTGTTCTCTTAGAGTCTGCATGATATCTGCCCAGTCCCTTCTGGCTTTCATATTTTCTGTTGACAAATCTTGTGCAATTCTGATATGTCTACCTTTGTATGTTACTTGGCCTTTTACCCTTGCTGGTTTTAATGTTTTTTCTTTGTTCTGTAGATTTAGTGTTCTGAATATTATGTGGTGTGAAGAGTTTATTTTCTGGTCTATTCTATTTGGTGTTCTCTTTTATGTTTATGGACATCTCTTTCTTTATGTTGGAAAATTTTTCCTCTATGATTTTCTTGAAAATATTTTCTGGACCTTTGAGCCTGGAATCTTCTTTTTTGTCTATTATTATTGTTAGATTTTGTCTTTTCATGGTGTCTTTGATTTCTTGGATGTTTTGTGTTTGTAAGTTTTTTAATTTTATTTTTTATTTTAGAGAAGTATCAATTTTTGCAATTGTATCTTCAGTGTCTGAAATTCTCTCTCTCTTCTATCTCCTATATTCTGTTGGTTTTGCTCATCTTTGTGGTTCCTGATCTCTTCTCTACTTCTCCATCTCTAGGGTTTTCTGTGTTTGTGTTTCTAATTCTGTTTTCATGTCTTGCACCATCTCTTTAATCTGTTTGAATATGGTTTCCTGTCTTTCCATGGTTGCCTCCTTTTTTATTTCCTCTTTATATGTCTCTATTTGTGTGGTTATATTTGCCTGTATATCTTTGGGAGTTTGTTTTTTTGTTTTGGTTTGGTTTTGGTTTCTTCTTTATGAGCCTCTAGCAATTGGTTAAGCATAGATTTGAGATCATTTTCCTGTGTTTCTGATGACTTAAAATATCTGTTTATTTTGGGGGTTGGTTGCTGGTGAAGCCATGGGTTCCTTGGTGAAGCCATGATGTCCTGATTTTTTTTTATGTGTTCTTATTCCTGTGTCTTGCCATTTGATGATCTGTAGCTTTCACTCTTTGTTCCTAGAACCTGATTGCAGACTGGGTTGGTCTGTCTCTGTAGTATGGAGTATTCTTCAAGAAGTTGAGAGAAGTACACTGGTTTGATAGTGGTTGTTGGTGTTTCATATGCAGCTAATGGAGGAAAGTCACAGGTGCATGTGCACAAGCACTGGAGTTTGTGTAGAAATGTGCCTGTCTGGAATGGTGGAGTGTAAGGGAGGAGTGTTAGCACATGCTGTGGTGCTGGAGGGATTCATGGGAACAGTTTGAGTTCACAGCTGCCCTGAATGGCTCAGTGGTCCATAGGCCTGTGTCCGTATTTTTCTCCAAGTGCTGACATCTGTCTGGACTGCAACATTTTGTCTCCAGGAATTGTTTCTCGGAATTGTTTGCCTGGACTCCACTGGGAGACCCATAGAATGGGGTCTACAATGTTGAGAACACTGTCCCAGGGATCCCTATGTTGTCCACATTGTGGGTGTTGGTGTGAGAAAGAGTAATCTGGTGTCTGATGGCTAGCATAAAAGGACCTCGGATCTGGGACTCTGTATGCACTCTTTCACAGAGGCACTCACTGGCATGCATGTGTGGAACGTGCAGAGGGACTGTGAACTCACTTGCAGGCATATGCGGTAAGCTCAGAGGGCCCACAGTTTTCTACTCTCATATTTTGGTCTCCTGTTTGGACATTAGAGTAAGGAGTCCCCCTATCTAGGGTTATGAGCTCCCTGCCTCTGCTTCAGTTGCTGCCACAGCTGCTGGAGCAAGGGAAGTTGCAGCCAAAAGTGCAGGGGGTCAATAGTTTGTCACTCTCAGATTCAGGAGATGTCCAAGGGGGCCTGGATCCAGTCTGTCCTAGTGCATAGGTTGTACCCTCTAGCCAGAGCATCAGAGTCAATGCTCTGACTTCAGCTGCCCATCCACTCACCAGTTTTAGAGTTTTGGATCCTCTGCTCTTCAGAAAGGGTATGCACTGGGCACCCACATCTTGGAGTCCCCTGGGCACTATTTCTTGTGATTTTAACGTTCTTTACCCAATTTTCAGTGGTGTTTTCTCCCTTAATGACTTATAAATGTTTTCTTAATATTTCTTTAAAGTATCTTGCCATTTTAGAAACATCACATTTCTCTTTTTTCCCATTTGCCTTTTGATTTGTTCACTTACTATCACAATAGGAAAATGAATAGATGCAGTTAAATTAATCAGTCTTTCCTTTTATCCCGTATGAGTTTCATGACACAGTGAGATTTGCCTTCAAATATAACAATAACTGTGTTTTTTTTCTTTTAAAATATGTAAACTGTTTAATCCAGAGCAAGAAGTCAGAAAGGGATCTTGATACTGCATTTAAAGATCTGTAGAGTGTCCATTCACTTGAAGGTTTTTTCCCCAATATTTCCTTCTCTCTCTCCTACTATATTATGAATTTCTTTCAGAAAAGAACCATACCTTGTGAACTATTTTAATCTAATATCTAACATGGGGTATGGCACTGAAGACATGTAGCATCAATGCCAGAGAGACTGCTTTTATTTCTTCTGTCTGTGAATAAGACCTGGTTAAAGGTAATTAATAGCCTATATGTGTAACATTTTGCTAAGTCTACTGCTTTTCCAGTGGAAACTTGTTCTTATCAACTACTTCCTGGTACCTATAACCTCTTATCCAAGCTACCTGATTAAAAAGACTAGGTAGATGCGACAAGTGTCTAAATAAATAATGCCCCACATGGTAAAATAAAACATAATAATTCTATTTCTGGCCAAGAAGCCCCCTACTCCACAATTACTAGTGCCTGAAATTCTATCATTAAGACTTTGTGTCCTTAATTAAAATGGAAATATTCTCTTGAGGTAGATGTTTTTTATTCATTCACATCACAATGCAGATTTTTGCTGTCTTATTTTATTCAATGCAACACATACACACAATTTAGCAACAGTATATACACATACATACACACACATACATTCCAGAAGCAGCATGGTACACACAAACAAGTCTATAAAAGCAAAGTTTTGAAAGGAGGATAGGAATGAGAAGAAGCCATCATCAAAGAAAAAACAGCAACAATGAGGGGCATGTCAACAGGAGAGGAGCATGGAGAAGGTCAGTTATTACTCATGTTCTAACAATGGCACTTTAATATACAAAGCTACTTAATCACAAACTACATCATGCCACTCTCCTCTTTCTGAACCTCAGCAATCTAAACTCGCTAGGTTTACTGGACATCTTTGTAAGAGACTATTTCTATTAGATAAGTTCACATGAGTCTTTTAGGGCTAATTTCTTCTAAGTGTTTCTGAGAATTTTCGCTTAAAGGAGTACTGAGATGTTATAATTTTCTTTTAAAGAGTGTAATAGCTTATTTTACCATCCAATATGCTGCCTCATCCCCTGTTGCCCTCAAATTTGACATCTTTCTGGGTAAAAGTACTTTGAGGAAGAAAGGGGTGAAAAAAAAGAAGGTCAAGATGAACTTCAGCATGCTTTTGATCTGGGGTTATGACATATAAAGTAATTCAGTGTCCCCAATTTTGCCAGGCTGGAAAAAATATTGAGGATCTTAAATTAGTGTGACAGGTAAACTTGAGAGTCCCTTCAGCTTACTGGACTAAGTCGTTTGGGGCTTGCTGTCAGTGAGCAATGGGGGTTAGGAAAATCATTTTCCTGGTTTATTAGACTCTTTCTCTTTGGGTCCAGGACATACTTCCCATGCCCTGGTCACTTCAGGCTGAACTCTTCCATCAAAAGTTGTTTTTCATTTCTCACTTTGTATGAAAAATTGACCATAAAAGTCTGTGCATGGGCCTTTGTTTATTGTTAATCTATCCCCAGAGTTGAAGAGAATAAAAATAATGAATGGACTTTGAAATTAAGGGAATGAACTTATTAAAGGTGTAGAGTCAATGGAAGATGCTATATTTGAATAAGTATCCATTCATAGCTCACTGAGAGTTAATGTGATAGTCCTCCACATAGAACCTCTGAGCGTAGTGTGTAAACAAACAAACAAAAGTTACAGAAAAGAAAGGGCAATAAGGTACTGAATTCTTGGCTGTGGGATTGGTTTACAGCCAGATCTAAAACGACCTCCAAATAAGAAATGGGTAACACTACCAAAATGTTGTTTTCCTTAAATGTATCTGAAATATGGTCCCAAGATTTAGAACTTTCAAATCTTTTATGAACTGAAAAAAAGAGAAATGTGGGAAGAAAAGAAGGAAGAGCATCAGGAGGAAGAGAAGAAACTGATATTAACAATTTAATAACATTTTCAGAGCACTTATTTTATGTGCAATGTATGCATTATATCATTTAAACTTATCAATAACTCTAATAAAACTCCAACTCTACTTTTAATTTGAAAGAGAAGAAAACAAGGCTCAGTAAGTTTAGTAACTTGTCCAATATCTCTTAGTAGAACACCAAGGCTGAGCCAATACAGTTTCTTCTGCACTATTGAGTGACATAACAGCACCTTTCAGCTATTGCCTTTTGTCCACAAATATCCCAACTCTGGGCTTATTTCTCAGCCACAGTTGGCCCTTTTTATTTTTCTATTACTGTCTGGGTTCTGCTCCTTAATATCCTTTGAGGTCAGCTCTGAACACTATCTTACCACCTTCCTCCTCAGTCGACTGATATAGAACAAGTGAAAAATGTTGAGAACACATCCTTTGCAAGTCAGGTACTTTCTCAATTGTTTTTCTCCTTTAATCTACTGATCTTTGAGGAAAAGATTCTCATCCCCATTTGACAGATTGGCAAACCGTGGCCAAGATGAGTTGAGAATTATTTCAGACAAGTCAAAAGTTGTATGT
Source organism: Meriones unguiculatus (assembly GCF_030254825.1). Taxonomy (NCBI): domain Eukaryota; kingdom Metazoa; phylum Chordata; class Mammalia; order Rodentia; family Muridae; genus Meriones; species Meriones unguiculatus. Next base: position 123,712,641 of record NC_083369.1, read on the forward strand.
AGGTTTGCTGACTCAAGAGTTTGAAAAAGCATATGAAACATGAATCACTTAAACTGTTAGGAAAATTTGCATATTAAAAGAGAACTTCCACTTATTCAAAGGACAAATGACTAACTAATATTGGAAGTAAAAGAAAAAGGTAGACAAGAAATAGGCCTGCAGATAAGAAGCCTTGTCTAAGAGTCTTTTTCACACTTATACAAACAGGAGCTTGTTCTTTAGCCCTCTTCTTTCCTATCATGAGCAAATATAGCACTTGCAAGGCAGATGCTGCCACTGAAGTGCTGACTTCCTGCCTAGGATCACACTGCAAATTATTGCAGAAATCCAAAAGGTCAAGCCCTGTTCTCTTTTTCTTGTCCCAGTCTTTCCATAAAGGTGGGAACTTCAACACACATTTGAAAAGTTAAACAGAAAAGGGTGGAATTGGTAAAGATACCTTGAGAAGACTGGTAAGCCCTAAGGGAACAATGGGAGGTAATCTTGTCTTCTCATCCAGAAATGGGGCCTATCATGGAACAATGCCCTCTCCTTTGTCACCCTAACACTGATGAGTCATTAAGCTCTTTATTTCTAATTTCAATAAATTAAAAGGAGGACTTGAGCTTTTTAATACAGAATATTATATTTATCCAGTCACTTAATGAAAAATGCATCATTGAAGCTTTGCAGTACCTAAGCACTCAAGGCACTGTACATTAATTTTATTAAGTTGTTTTGCCTTCAGGGTACCAAGCATCTACTCTCGGTTTTATTAGATGAAAACCCATCAGGCATGCATGTTAATTTTATACTAAATCTGAAAATTTCAGATGCAGATCACCTCTATTACTTTAATGAAACTTCTCTGATGCTATAAAGCACTCTCTATTCTGTCTTCACCAACTGCACCCTGACAAGTACTGCCTTCAATATGATATGATGCTAGAGAAGAAAATTCCTTGCCTTCTTATACTGAATCCCTGGCTGATCTGCATTATAAGATTTTGGATCTGCATAAAGAACTGAAAACAGATGCCTATAGCCTTTAATTTTGAAAGGACTTTTAAAATTTTTCTTATAAATAAAAGCTTCAACAAGTCTCCTTTTTGCAAATTATATATTTTCTGAGATTATAATAAAATTACATCATTCCATCCATTTTTTCCTTTAAGCCTTCATCTATCTATCTATCTATCTATCTATCTATCTATCTATCTATCTATCTATCTATATCCCTCTTTGCTCTCTTTCAAATTCATTTCTTTTAAAAATTAATTGTTGTAACACGTGTATGTATCTGTATGTATGTATTATATATATTCATAAATGCATAAATATAGCCTGCTCAGTTTGTATAATGTTATTTGTATGTATGTTTTTCTGAGTTCACCATTTAGTATTGGGTAACCATTTAGTGTGTTCTTTCCTGGGGAAGAACATTTTTATCACTTCCAGCATTCCTTAGCTGCTTATAGTTCTTTGTGTAGAGTAGAGGCTTCATGGTTTTTCCCTTGTCTGTGTTAGCAAGCTTATTAATGTCTTCCTTGTTCATGTCATGTTTCAGCAGTTGTGGTGGTGAAATTTTAAGGGTATAGCTTCTGATATTACTCGGAGACACAATCTCTTAGCAAACTCTCCAGTCCCCTAGCTCTTGAAATCTTTCCAGACCCCATTCTGCAAAGTTCCTTGAATCTTAGGTGTGGGAAGTGTGTGTTGTTTTGTAGATCTACCCATTGTGATTGAGCTACACAACTCTGCATTTTGATTGGTTGTTTTTTCTTATGATCTTTGTCTGTTGCTATGACAAGTTTCCTTGATGAAGGTATAAGGACACATACTTAGGGTATAGTTAGGAATGATGCTTATTTAGTACAGTGTAATATACGTTTCAGTGTTCATTGAAAATAATCAGATCTGATAATTGGTGCATTCTTCGTTGCATGTAGGTCATGTGTTCACACCAAAAACCTTTAAAAGTGACTGTAGTTCATTTTTAAAGGATAGAAGCATCCCCTCTAATGTCCAGTTCATCCCTCGTGAATATTCAATTACAGATTGTTAAATTTTGTAAAGGGTTTCACTGTTTATATGAAACTCTTACTAGAAAGTACCTTATGAATTTTGGAGTTTCACTAGTTAGAAGACAGAAGATGTGACGATAATTGTCCCAATCATATAGGATGTTACTAGAGGTAGACTAAACTTCCATATTTGGTTTCCTTCCCACCAAAGATTACCATAAATATGAGGAAGACATAATAGAATCCAATAAAATAAAATAAGAAGTGTAGCTATATGTTATAAATCTGGAGTAGTCCTGTTGAGGCACAAGGTGAAGAAAATGAGATTTATGGAGAAAAGCAAAGCATAAAGCACACATAGCAGAAGATGTATAAAGGAGTTGGGTATGAGTCCAGATGGTCTCCAAGCCAGAAGCATGTTAGTAGAATACATAAGACTTAAGGGGTAGGGGGAGCAGTCATTTTTATTATGGTACCACATTTTGAGCAGTTAGGTGATTTTATGTCTTAATTCTCTGTTTAATTATGCTGGGAAGGCAGCAGCATAAGTGTTTTGTTGTTGCCCCATACTGAAGCAATTTTTATGAATGCTTGGACTGGAGTAGCAAGACAGGCACACCAAATGGCTGGGGACACCCAGGAGAAACAGAAAGCATCTAGGCTTAGAAGATTACTATTTAAACTTTCCACTCAGCAACAAGTCATGCCTTTTCTCAAACTCTTGATGAGTGTGGGCTGCCGCAAAAAAAAAAAAAAAAAAAAAAAAAAAAAAAAAAATGACATTTATATGCAAAGTGAGGACCTGTCACTCCTAGGTGAACAATAAGCAAAAATCAGCAGACATTTAGTAGAAACCAGGACTGTCAATTAGAGACTCCAAATTGAAGAATCAGAATGAATTCCCTTAAAATAGATAAAATATGTTAAAAATGAAAAAAGAAAAATGAAGAGATAATGTTGAAGAAAGAGAAGTCTTTAAATAAAAACTACACAGCAATTACCAAACAAACAAACAAACAAACAAACAAAAAACCCCACAAAAACCCTTAATCTGACTGACACAAAATAATGCTATATAATCTAAAGTGACAGTTAAGAGAATTACTTTGAGTGATTGTTATATATTATGCCCTTTATGTATTAGAATAACATTGTACCACATAAATACATATAATGACTATTAATCAATTAAAACTAAATATATTTATTTAAAAGAAGTTCATACTTGACTGATACTCCAACCAAGAACCATTCATGGAGATGGCCTGGAACCCCTGCATAGAGGTAGCCCATGGCAGTTCAGTGTCCAAGTGGCCTCCATAGTAATGGGAACAGGGGCCATCTCTGACATGAACTGATTGGCCTGCTCTTTGATCACTTCCCCCTGAGTTGGGAGCAGCCTTACCAGGCCACAGAGGAAGACAATGCAGCCAGTCCTGATGAGACCTGATAGACTAGGATCAGTAGGAAGGAGAGGAGGACCTCCTCTATCAGTGGACTTGGGTGGAGAAGGGGGAGAGAGGGTAAGATTGGGAAGGGAGGAGGGAGGCAGCTACAGGGGTATACAAAGTGAATAAACTGTAATTAATAAAAATAAAAAAAGAAAAGAAGTTCATACTTAAGGCCTATCATGATGAACTTCCATAAATTAAAATCTTTGAAAATTTCTAAAACAACAACCTACATAGAAGTAAGAAACAATCTTATATCTGGCAGCATACTAACAATATCCAGTATTAGCAAATGTTAATTATCTTCGAATTTATGAGAAAACTAATTTAAAATCAAGAATAGTATGGTAAGGAAGACTAAAATTTACGTATTATGAGAAGGACTGTTACAGAATGAAGACATTTTTCAGACATACAAAGACAGTAATCTTAGGAACTACAATTTATATTTGAATGCATTAATGGGAGACTGTACTTTAGCAAAATACAAAAATAAATTCAAAGATCTGATTTAGAATAAAAGGAACTACAACCAGAAAAGAAACCAGCAAAAGTTATGAGTAAATCAAAGTAATTATTATTGTAAAAGCAATATGAAATTAAGTCACAGAATCATCAAAATGGGAAATTACATGGCTCAAAAGAAAATAGAATAGGAAAGGAAGAGTCAGTATAGTTATCTTTTTCCAGAATGTGGAATTAAAAAAAAAACATAAATTTTAAGAACAAATGGGTAACATATGTTAGGAATATTTTGTTGCTGTTGTTTTTTGATATTTATTTGAATGCCTTACTTTTTTCTAAAGAACTTTTGCCATCCATGACAAAGATAGGCAATATATTCTCATTGACTCTTTGTTTCTGAGTTCATTTCTTTTATTTCTTTTATTTTTTTTTTACAATTTGTATAATTTTATTAATGTTAACTTTTTAAATGATTTGTTTTTTAATATTAATTACAGTTTATTTACTTTGTATCTCAGCTGTAACCGCCTCACTCATTCCCTCTCAATCCCACCGTCCCTCCCTCACCTCCTTCCTGCCCCTCTCTAAGTCCACTGATGGGGGCAGTTCTCCTCCCCTTCCAACTGATCCTAACTTATCAGATCTCTGCAGGGCTGGCTACAATGTCCTCTTCTGTGACCTAGCAAGGCTGCTCTTCCCTCGGGGGTGGGGGGGAGTGGAGGTCAAAGAGGCAGCCATTGAGTTCCTGTCTGAGACATTTCCTGTTCCCCTAACTGGGCAACCCACTTGGATACTGAGCTGCCATGGGCTATATCTGGGAAGGGGTTCTAGGTTATATCCATTCATGGTCCTTGGTTGGAGAAACAGTCTCAGAAAAGACCCCTGTGCCCAGATATATTTGGTCCTTGTGGAGCACCTGTCCTCTCCAGGTCATACTAACTCCCCCTTCTTTTATATGATTCCCTGCACTCTGCCCAAAGTTTGGCCATGAATCTCAGCATCTGTTTTGATATACTGCTAGGTAGTATCTTTCAGAGACCCTCTGTGGTAGGCTCCTTTCTTGTTACTTGTTTTCTCCTATTTCCAATGTCCATCCCATTTGTCTTTCTAAATGAGGATTGATCACCTTACTCTGAGCCCTTTTTCTTGTTTATCTTCTTTATACAGATTTTAGTATGTTTATCCTATTTTATAGGTCTAGTATCCACTTATAAGTGAGTATAGAGCATGTGTGTCTTTCTGCTTCTGGGATACCTCACTCAGGATGATCTTTTCTAGGTTCTGCCATTTGCCTGCAAAGTTCATGAGTTCCTTGCTTTTAATTGCTGAGTAGTATTCCATTGGGTAAAAATACCACAATTTCTGTATCCATTCCTAACTGAAGGACATCTGGGTTGTTTCCAGGTTCTGGCTATTATGAATAAAGCTGCTACAAACATGGTTGAGCAAATGTCCTTGTTGTGTACTTGAGCATCTTTTGGATATATGCCTAGGATTTATATAGCTGGATCTTGAGGAAGCACTATTTCTAATTGTCTGAGAAAGCACCAGATTGATTTCCAAAGTGGTTGTACAAGTTTACATTTCCACCAGCAATGGAAGAGGGTTCCACTTTCTCCACAACCTCTCCAACATGTTCTGTCACTTGAGTTTTATAAAATAGAATGTAAGATAATTTTTGGTCTAAAATTAATACAGAACAGAAAAATAAAGTAGAGAAACACTACCATAATTTGCACAGAAAGAAATATGAGGTTGAGTCCAAGATGGCAGCAACCAACATGTACCTTATCTAAAGGGCAGAGGAACCAAAACTCAGAAAATGGTGAGTGGAGGGGCTGCTGAAACCAGACCATCAACACTGAGGCTTCCTGGGCCAGAGGGAATAATCTATGAGCTGGGAAATTTTGGATCCAGGTTACCCATGGATTTCTCTGGGTTCTGAGAGTCGTGAATATTCTATGACCTGAACTGTCCCTTACCCTAAGCACAGGATTCTCTCCTCAGTGGAGACAGCAGTGGTTGCCCTTAGCACCAGCCTCCCTGTTCTCTGACTGAGACAGCAGAGGCTGCTGTCAAAAGTATGGTTCAAGGTCCTTGTCCTGCAGCCAAACATTGACACCGCTGAGCTGACAGATATCCTACTTGTTCATTTGCACTTTGGGGCCCAAATCTGAGAATAAAGAACAGGGAGAAGCCCTGTGCTTTCTGAAATAGGCCTGCAAGCAATTCTGTTCGCCTTCAATTGATTGCCTGCAGAGCCCCAGATCCACGGTCCCTCTACTTTAGTAGCCAGACATCAGATCCTTCCCACCCACACCAGCACTGTGTGCAATAGAGATAAGCATAGGACAGCATTTTCAGCATTGAAGCCCCTGTTCTGTGGGTCTCAAAGTAGAGTCCAGGCAAACAATTCCTGGAGCCAAGATGGTGAAACACAGACAGAACTGAATACCCGGAGGACAGTACAACAGGCCTGTGGGCCACTGGGGCATTCAGGGCACCTGCACATGCACATTGAGACCATGAACAGTGCCAGAACCCCACCTGAACTTATGCTCCACCTGTCAAGGCATATACACACAGTAGAACCCTGTCCTTCAAGGCACACATCCATGCACACTCCCAGGCTTGTGCACATGTGCTTGTGACATTCCTCCCTTAGCTACAGCTGAAACAACACTATCCACTCTCGAACTTGTGGACCTCTGTCATCTTCCCAAAGAATATTCCAGACTCCGGAGACAGATGGACCTAGTCTGAAGTACAGAATCCAGGAATAAACAGTTAATGTTATTGATAAGCAGATGGCTAGAAGCATAAGAACACATCCAACAAAAATCAGGACATTATGGCTTCACCAGAAACATCCAAAAATCAATGATATTTTACTTCATCAGACACAGAAACATTATCTCAACTCTATTCTTATTACAGGCATATAAAGAGGAAAAGAAGAAAGTTCTCAAAGAAATACAGACACATAAAGACAAACTATATAGAGGCAAAAGTAGAGGCATATAAAGGGTAAAAGAACAAAAAAAAATAGAGGCCATCATGGAAAGACAGGGATCCCCATTCAAACACATGAAGGAAATTGTGAAAGACATGAAAACAGAATTAGAATCAATGAAGACAACAGTAACAGAGAAAACCCTGGAGAACTTAGGGAAAAGTACAGGAACCAAAGAAGATTCAAGGCTCTAAGTTCCAGAAAATATTTTCAAGAAAAGCATAGAAAAGATTTACCAACTTAAAGAGATGTCTTTAAACATAAAAGAGGCCTGCAGACAACCAACTAGACTAGACTGGAAAAGAAACTTGTCATGTCATATGCTAGTCAAAGCACTAAAACCTACAGAACAAAGAAAATATATGAAAACCAGGAAGGGAAAAAGGCCAAGTAACATATAAAGGTAGACCTATCAGAATCATACGAAACTTCTCAACAAAACTATGAAAGACACAAGGACATGGGTTGATGTCAAGTAGACTCTAAGAGACCATAGATGCCAACCCAGACTACTATACCCTGCAAAGATTTCAATCAACATAGATGGAGAAAATAAAATATTCCATGACAAAACTAAACTTAAACACTATTGACACAGCAACCCAGCCCTACAGAAAATAATAGTAGGAAAATTCCAATCCAACAAAATCACTACACCCAAGAAAACAGAGGATGTACCTAACTTCACAACAAAAATTAAAAGAAAACAAGCATTGAAACACAGTAACACAATCAACTCCACAATAAAAAAGAACTAATATTCATCGGTTACTATTATGTATCAACACCAATGGACTCAACTTTACAATAAAAAGACAGAAACTAACAAAATAGTTGTGGAAAAAAGGATCCAAAATTCTGCTGTATTCAAGAGACACACCTCCGCAACAAAGATAAGTACTACCTCAGAGTAAAGGGCTAGAAAATTGTTTTTCAAGCAAATGGGTCCAGAAAAGAAGCTGGAGTAGCTATACAAATATCTAATAAAATAGCCTATAAAAGAAAATTAATAAAAAAATATGAGGAGGGGTACTTCATTCTCATCAAAGGAAAAATCCATAAGGAGGTCATCATAATCCTTAACATCAATGACCCAAATACAAGAGCACCTGCATATGTAGATGAAACATTATTAAAGCTGAAATCAAACATCAATCCTAACACCTTAACAGTGGGAGACCTCAACACTCCACTGTCACCAAAGGAAAGATCATTTACACAGAAACTACCTAGGGGAATAATGACACTTATAGAAGCCCTAAATCAAATGGACCTAAGAGATGTCTACAGCACTTTTTACCCAAACTCAAAAGACCCTGCATGGATATAACCTAGAAGCCCTGCTCGGACTTAAGCCATGGCAGCTCAGTATCCAAGTGGGTTCCCTAGTAAGGGGAACAGGGACTGTCTCTGGCATGAACTCTGAGGCTAGCTCTTTGACCTCCCCACCCCCCTTGGGAGGAACAGCCTAGCTAGGCCACAGAGGAGGATATTGCAGCTAGTCCTGTTGAGATCTGATAAGCTAGGGTCAGATGGAAGTGGTGGAGGACCTCCCTTATCAGTGGACTTAGAGAGGGGCAGAGGGAGATGAGGGAGAGAGGGTGGGACTGGGAGGAAATGAGAGAGGGAGCTAAAACTGGGATACAAAGTAAATAAACTGTAATTAATATAAAAATTAAAATTTAATAAAAAATGTATGACACAAACACAAAAAAAAAGAAATTGAAGAAGATATCAGAAGATGGAAAGATCTCCTGTGCTCATGGATCAGTAGGATTAACATAGTGAAAATGGCCATTCTGCCAAAAGCAATTTACAGATTCAATGCAATTCCCATTAAAATACCAGCACAATTCTTTACAGACCTGAAACAAAAATTCTCAAGTTCCTATGAAAAACAAAAACAAACAAATAAAAAAAAAACCCAGAATTTCCAAAACGTCCCTGTACAATAACAGATCATCCAGAGTTATTTCGATCCCTGATCTCAAGCTGTACTACAGAGCAATAGCAATAAAAATCTATGTTATTAACATTGAATTACAATGGTGGAAGAATAGAATCAAATAGAAGTCCTGGAATAAACCCACCCACCCATGGATACTTGATTTTTGACAAAGAAGCCAAAACCATACAATGGAAAATAGAGAGCATCTTTACCAAATGGTGCTGATCTACCTGGATGTCTACATGTAAAAAAATATAAGTAGAGACATGTTTATAACCCTGTATAACACGAAATTCCAAGTGGATCAAAGATCTCAACATAAAACCAGACACAATAAATCTCTCAGATGCAAAATTTAGAAGAACCTTGACCTCATTGACACAGAAGACAACTTCCTGAACAGAACACCAACAGCACAGGCTCTATGATCAACAATCAATAAATGGGACCTCATGGAACTGAAAGTCTTCTCTAAGCAAAGGATACTCTCATCAAAACAAAACCACAGCTTACAGACTGGGAAGTGATTTTCACCAACCTTATATCTGACAAAGGGCTAATATCCAGAATATAAAAAGAACTCAAGAAGTTAAAAAGCCACAAATGAAGTAATCTGATAAAAAATGGAGTACAAAGCTAAACAGAGAATTCTCAATAGAGGAATGATATCAAATGGCAGAGAAACACTTAAAGAAATGCTCAAAGCAGATGCTGAGACTTATGGCCAACTGTTGGGCAGAGTGCATGGAATCTTATGAAAGAAGTGGGAAATAATAAGATCTGGAGAGGACAGGAACTCCACAAGGACAGCAACAGAACCAGAATATTTGAACACAGGGGTCTTCCCAGAGTCTCATACTCCAACCAAGTACCATACATAGAGATAACCTAAAACCCCTGCACATATGTAGCCCATGGCAGTTTAGTGTTCAAGTGGATTCCATGGTAATGGGAAGAGGGACTGCTTCTGATATGAACTGATTGGCCTGCTCTTTGATCACTTCCCCCTGAAGGGGATGAAACCTTACCAGGACACAAAGGATGACAATGCAGCCACTCCTGATGAGATCTGATAGACTAAGATCAGAAGGAAGGAGAGGAGGACCTCTCCTATCAGTGGACTTGGGGAAGGGCAGGTGTGAAAAAGGGGGAGAGAGGGTGGGATTGGAAGGGGATGAGGGGCTTATGGGGGAGATACAAAGTGAATAAAGTGTAATTATTTAAAAAAAAGAAATGCTCAATGTCCATAGTCATCAGGGAAATGCAAATCAAAATGACCCTGACATCCCCTGACACCTAATAGAGTGGCTATGATCAAAAACTCAAGTGGCAACACATTCTGGAGAGGATGTGGAGAAAGGAAAACCCTATTCCATTGTTGATGGGAATGTAAACTTTTACAACTACTTTGGAAATCAACCTGGCACTTTCTCAGAAAACTAGGAAAGGTGATACCTTAAGATCCTGCTATACCACTTCTAGACATATATCCAAAATATGCTCAACTATTCAAGGACATTTGCTCAATCATGTTTGTAGCAGCTTTACTCATATTAGCTAGTATCTGGAAACAACCCAGATGTCCATCAACTGCGGAATGGATGCTGAAATTATGGTGCATTTACACCCAGTACTTAAAAAATAAGGACATCATGAAATTTGCAGGCAAATGTTGGGAACTAGAAAAGATCATCCTGAGTGAGGTATTCCAGAAGCAGAAAGACACACATGGTATATACTCACTTATAAGTGGATATTAGAGTTATAGGATAGGATAAATATACTAAAATCTATACACCTAATAAAGCTAAGCAAGAACAAAGACTCTGGGTAAGATGCTCAATCCTCGTTCAGAAAGGAAAAGGGGATGGACATTGGAAGAGAGAGAGAACAAGGAACAGGACAGGAGCCTACCACAGAAGGCCTCTGAAATACTCTACCCAACATGCTATCAAAGCAGATGCTGAGACTCATAGCAAACTTTGGCATAGTGCATGGAATCTTATGAAACAGCGGGGAGACAGAAAGGCATGTAGGGGACTGGAGTTCCACAGGGAGAGCAACAGAACCCAAAAATCTCTGCACAGTGTTCTTTTCTGGGACTGATACTCCAACCAAGGACCATGCATGGAGACAACCTAGAACTACTCCAAGTGGGTTCCCTGGTGAGGGATACAGGGGCTGTCTCTGACATGAACTCATTGGCTGACTCTTTGATCCTCTCCCTTGAGTGTTGTGCAGCCATACCAGGCCACAGAGGAAGACAGTGCAGCCATCCTGATGAGACCTGATAGGCTGTGATCAGATGAAAGGGGAGGTGGACCTCCCCTATCTGTGGACTGGCGGAGGAGCATGGGAGGAGAAGAGGTACAGAGAATCAGATTGGGAAGGGATGAGGTAGGGGGATAAAACTGGGATACTAAGTGAATAAAGTGTAATTAATAATAAGTAAATAAATATAAAGTAAAAAAGATATATGAATGATGGTAGTCGGAAAGGAAGACAGGATGACAGAGATCACCCATACTTATCTCCATACTAGACCATAATACATTGAATCTATAGTACCAATGAGGGTTCTTCCTTTTTTTTTTTTTGAGGAGGAGGAGAGATAACAATGGGGTAGGGTAGTGCAAGGGGGTACTGGGCTGTGAATGGGGTCTGCAGTCCGGATATAAAGTGGATAAATAGTCTAAAAAATCAAATCTATCAATAGAAAAACAGATAATCTTAGATTGTACATGTTAGCAAGATCTAACCATGTCTTATTTAATAGACACAGTGAAAAAAAAAATTAACTGAGAAAAAAATAAATGAAGAAAATACCAATTAAAATGGATATAACAATGTTAACATCATGAATAATAATATTAACAAAATTATAAGAAGTTATGAAGAACATTCGGTATTGAATTAATCCATTAAAGAATATGTCAATCATTAAAGTATTCATAAATATATAACTTCGATGTAAATATTGATAAGAAAACAAGAAGAAACCAACAATGAACTACCCCCTGGGGAAATATCCATATTAATTTCTCAGAAATAAACAGCAAATTAAGTAGGAAATAGAGACAAAGCTGAAGGTAATTTATATAATGCATTTTGTTTGTTTTAATATATGTGTATATGAATATATCTAATAAATATGCATATGGGATAATCCCAGAATTTGACTTTGGTGTATAAGTTTACATTAAAAAAAACCTTAATAATGTCTGAATAGTAGAAAAATTAATTCTATATTACCTGAATGTATACCATTAAATTATAAAGTAGTGATGTGTTAAGACATCTAATTAACACTTTGTTTACATTTAAAGTTTGTTTATAATGACTCTGGATAAAAGAAAGCATGAAAACTGAAAGAGAAAACTACTGAAAGCTGACTACAACTGGAACCACTATAAAGCAAAACCTACAAACACAGTCAAAACAGCACCCAAAGGGAATGTAACTCTAGGAAATGAATGAGAAAACCCATGATGTTAGAGAGAGAACCAGGCTGACTCCCAAAAAATTGAATATAACCTAAAGGCATAAACTGAAAATATTTTGACAAATATTAAACAAAAAGAAAGTACTAACCCACAAAACCTTAACAATTTACTTGGAAAGACTGCCAAAACAAACAAACTTTTGGGGAAGTCTATGAAAAAAAAACAGATATAAGTACAAATAAACAATGAATGGAGAAGTATCTATGTCTATATCTACATCTATGTCTGTGTCTAGGTCTAGGTTTACATTTATGTTTATGTATATATTAAAGTCACATTAGATTTAATAGTGTAGAATTTTATGTCATTAACATTTCAAATTTGATAATGAGGTTTTTATTTAAGACAGCATTAACTGTTAAAATTGAATCAAGAGGTAGAAAGTCTGACCTGTCTAATGATCAGGAAACTAGTTGTAGATCTACTTCTTAAAAAAGACACAGGGCCCCAGAGCTCAGAAAGACATATTCTATCACATCTTCAGGGAACAAAGAATTCTTCTGATCTATGAAATATGGGGAAAACATCCACAACTCACAGTGTAAGTCTAGCAAGATTTTATGCCAAAAATTAGACAAACATAGAAGAAAAAAAAAGTATGTAGCCAATCTTACTTACGAAGATACATGTGGAATACTGAATATAATATTGGCAATTCAAATTCAGCAATAAAGTAAAAGAAAAATAGACCATGAGTCATGATCACTAAGGATTTTCCCATAAAATAAATATAGCTTATATTGGGGGACTTATTAAAACAATTCACAACATTAACAGACTGGCAGATAAAAATGATGTAATCACCTTAATAAATGTTTGAAATTAGTTCAAGAAACTTAATATTCTCAGTATGCGACACAATATTCTGCAGATCTTATTTTAATATTAATAAAGCATTACTTTTTTATTCAGGAGATTGAAATTATAGTTGAAACACATTATTTCTCAAGTTATGTTCTTCCTTGTTGATTGTGTCTCATTGACAATCTGAGTCTGGTACTTCCAGTTAAATAACTAGAAGGATTTTGACTGTTTTCCTTTTTAAGTGTTCATATATTTTTTTTAATTTTCTTTTCTACCTTATAGTTTATTTGCTGTTTTATTAGCATTTCATTCCTAGTTCCTCTGGGAGCTTAAGTACAAGACAGTCCTGTTTACATTGTTAACCATGTAAAGCTCTGATTAAATTGACACTTCAATGTATATAATAATGAATTTAGAGCCATGATATAAAAGCAGCTTCCTAAAGATAGTCCACATCAGTGTCATTATAAGCACAACCACTGAAAGATTCAAAACTGGCTCAAATGAGGCCCTGACACTTCCTGCTCAGCTGAATCTTCCAAGATATGCATGGACAGTTAATGTTGGGGTGATTAGCACCCCTACAAGTAATAAATGTTTAAAGTAAAGTCTGAGGGAATCAAACACACACAATCGATGACCAGAATCTCTCATAAACATAAAGCAAGCAACACATTTAATGAGGAAATGAAAATTTCCCTAAAATTTAGAAACAAAAAGTCAATGATTTTTGCTTTTATTTGACATTGTATTGGAAGTTCCAAATAATTCCATAAACATAGATAAAAGGAAGACATAGAAATATTGTGAAGGGATAAATAAAATTTTGCTACTTACCCTGAAAATTTAGAAGAAAGCAATGACAATTTAGTAGATCTAATTAAAATGTTTATTTTTTAATTTATAGGGCCAAACAACATCAGACCCAGGGGAACTCAATATTTGTTTTGCAAATAAAATAAGTAATTAATTTCTAAATGTTACAGGAAAAATTACATTCATAATAGAAAATATACTTAGGTAAAAATATAATAATATATCTAACCTCAAATAACCCTTATAGGCTATACTAAAATATCTGTAATATTGTATGCAAGGTCATGAAAGAATATTTAATGACCCAAGGTATATAATACCTACACAAGGAATGAAATATCACTTATGATTAAATGACTCTGTAAATTAAAAGTATATATGATCAAAATACAGGTAGTAATGTTTGTAAATTTTTATGTAGATCCTAAATTTGATCAGGAATAGAAACTACAGAAACAGCAAGGCAAAAGAAAAAAAAATTATTCTATCAGTTATCAAAATGCATCTGAAAGCTACAGTTATTTTAAAAATTTTGTACCAATACAAGAATAGCTAAAAAGATCAATAAACTAGAATGTAAGGCCCTAAATCAGAGCTCTGTAAATAAATGGAATATTAGTACATGAAAAAGATGTATCTGAAATCAGTGGAGAGACCATGACCTTCTCAATAAACACCTTTAGGACACTTGAAAATTAGAGATGTCTATACAGGTATTACATGATTATAAATTTAGATAGAAAGAAACAAAAATAGAGATCATACCTTATAATACAAACAAAACCAAATTCCTAATGAAAAAAGGCTTTGATAATGACATGAAAACAAGGTTTGGAGAGATGGCTCAGCATTTAAGAGCTCACCATGTTTCAGGGGACCAGAGTTCAGTTCCCAGCACCATGTAATGTAGCTCACAGATGTCTGTAAATCAAGCTGCAATTAGCCAGCACATCTGACCTATGCCTGCACCTGCACTAGTGTACACAGATATATATGAGCACACAAAATTATAACCTTTTACAAAAAAGGCAAAACCATTAATTTACCAGAGGAAAATATATAGCAAAATGAATGTAACAATGGAAGAAAAATTTTTTCAACCAAGAAATCAAAAACTGAAATAAAATTTAGACAAGGTCAAGAGACTTTAACTTCTGTACAATATTCACCATAAAAGATAAAAATGTGATTGGGTTATGAAATAACAATTACAATCAAGATATTGTTTACATTTATTTATATATGAGCTTATATTAATACAAAAGTATAAACTTTCATTAGTGGAGCAAAAACACATATAAATTATGGGAATCCAATGGGCAATAGATATGAATGAGCAATTTACTAACAAAAGTGAAAGACAAATGAACAACAAACATAGGAGAAAATGTTTAGCCTTAAAAGTAACTAAAGAAAGCTGTCTAACCCCTAAGTCTTGCAGCTGAAAATATCTTACCTTCTCCAATATTGATAAAGTTGTAAAACCATTAATGGATGTGAAATTGGCACTAGGAGTTTAGAGAAAAGTTTTACAGCTTGGTCTACATAAGTGAAATATTAAAATGCAGAATGCTCAAATCAATTGATAGTATGTGCAGTTTAAAACAACGAGACAGATGTATATGTAACTGATATAAAAACATACTGGATACATAGTATTGGATCAAAAAATCAACTTAATGGGTGAATGAGATGGCTCAGCAGATGAAGGTAATTTTCACCCAATACAATCCTCGGACCAGCATGGTAGAAGGAAAGAACCTAACTTATACACACACACACACACACACACACACACACCACACATACACACACATGCACGCACATACACATGCACACATACATACAAATACACACAGAGAGTGAAAGAGAGAGAGAGAGAATAAACACAATAAAAATTTTAAAATAAACTTACAAAAAATAGTTTGATACTTTTTTATTTTAAAATAAACATATCAAATAAACACAACCCACACATATATGTATGCTTCTAGACAAATAACAATCATCTAAAATCATACATGGCCTATATACTTTCTTCCTTGGAATTGATGTGAATTTGGGAGCTGAATGGAGACTTTGGTATTTTTTAACATTACTACTACAATGGGAAATGTTTCAAATCTTGTGAAAACTGAAAATACAATAAATAAAAAAAATTAAATACAACAAAAAAATGAAAAGGCACTAGAAAGACAAATAAGGACTCTTGTCCTACCCATCTTTTATAAGTAGCAAAATGAAGCTCGAGAGAAACTGTGTGTTTCAAGGTCACACAGTTAATTAGTTACAGAACTAGAACTGGAGTCTAGGCTTCTGGTCTCCCAGGCAAGAGAGTGTCATGTAGGAATTTATCTTCATTATACCCGAAATCTTCCTTGTTCTATTCAACAATAGGAATCATTTTGTGATGTTACCAGGATTTTTATTTTGAGATTATTAGATCAGTACCTCTTTTGTAAATGCTATATACACCAAACAGAACCTCTGGCCCCTGTAGAATGGAACACAACAAAACATCATTTTCTCAAACACCTAGAAACCTTAATAGAAATTTTTTTCATAATCACAATACTGTGTATTTTCTCTGTGGCAGTCATTGGGAAACAATTCAGAATAAACCTATCTAATGTCTCACAGTATTGAATGACTACTTTTATTAAATACGTTTCTGTCAGGTTTTATTGTTTGTTTCTATCCAAAGCCCTCTGTATAATTCTAAATTTTTTGAATTATACTTTCTGAAACCTTCCTTAGCTCTTGAAATTTTTCTTTAATCACTAGAATTTTAGATTCTTTCTTGGATCAATACATGAGTTCTCTACAACATGACTTGAAACAACCATTTTGCTATTTTTTTTTACCATTCCTCAGTAATTCTTGCCTCTAGTAACACAACACTAGGTACTAATATCCTTGGAGAATGCCTTGTCCAATCTTACTACTAAATAGGATTCAATATTGGTAAGTTGTGTGTTTTTTTCATGATTTAGAGTGCTATACATCATCCATCTACCTGTTTCTACTCAAAAGAAGTGTTTAGTGGTTAATGGAAAAATCACAGCTTTTAAACAAGATTTAGATTACTTCCTTGCCAGGTGGGTGGCACTGCACACCTTTAATGCCAGTACAGGAGGCAGAGGCAGGTGGATATTTGAGTTTGAGGCCAAGAGTGAGTTCCAGGACAGCCAAGAGTACAAAGAGAAATCTTATCTCAAAAAAATGAGAGAGATTAATTCTGTTTATACTTTTATATTATTTTATTCAACTTACTTATGAAACTTTAACTTGATCATATTTGACATAGCATTAATACATCTTCTTCATGAAATGGTTTTGAGTATAGCAGGTATTTCAGCATGGTGTCTGCAGCATGACATGCCTTTATTATTATCATCCATCCTTCACCAAACATCTTCCTATATCCACCTTATCCTCAAACATGTACAACAGCCCACATGGTCACCTGCACACATGTGCTGATAGTGTGAACTTGCCTGTTCACAAATAGGGGAAATGCTGAGTGATTTCTTTGCTAATAACCAATCAGAACCAGGTCATTTTTTACTCAGCATACCATAACAATGTCTCCCCTATCTTCGTATCACCAAGATCATGGTGGCACACCTTCAGTTCTCAACTTTCTACTGCATGGGTTCAAAATGTTTAATGACAGACTTCAAAGGAATAAGACTTGATTAGAAACAAATACTCTTCTAAAAGTTGGGAGAAATCACACAAGTCATTTTACACATGTGACACATTTGGAATTTGTCACAAAAGGTAAAAATCCCCTCTATTTTCAAATAATTACTAAAAGCCAAATTTGTTGTAGTTTTTTTCCATTTAAATTGTAAGTCAGTAAGGCCTAGAATTGGAGGCTCTGTGTTTCAGGTTTTGAAAAACAAATTGATTATGGGCATAAGAAGTTCAAAAAGGACTTAGGTCTCCAAATTGAGTGGCTGATCTTTATTTAAATGCAAATATCTTGCAAAGGGTTCAGCATTAATTAGCTTTCATCTATTCAAGTCACAATGTTAGTTTCTATATCAATCCTATTTTAAGAAGAACAACCAAAGATAACCCAGCTTCCAGAGAATGGAGCTAGAGAAAAGGTCACAGTATTGCACCCAAGTGCCCACACAGGGAGCAGGGACACAGGAAGAGGCCTATGTAAAGGACAGCACTTACTGATCATTTTCTGAGGCAGGAGTATTTATTTTCAAAGGAAGTCAATAAAAGATGCATCCACTTACTATTTTTAATGCACATAGGCAATCTCTAGACTTGTTAAATACATTTATATGAGATTATTTTTGGTAGAGGGGATCACATTAGTCAGTTGTTGACTAATTTCTTAGAATATCTCCAAGAATTTCAATAGGAAAGGGCATTTGAGCATCATATTTTTCTGAAAGACTCCAAATGATGATTCATATGGCAAACGTAACTTCCCGTCTTCCACCAAAATAACAACTCATATTTTAAAAATAAAATTGTGAAAGATATTTGTTATTGTGAAGGACAAAGAATGGTATGTGGAGAGGGAGCTTGTACTGGAACCCAGGAAATGTAGAAACATAGTTTCCTACAAAGAGAAACCCCTTACAACTTGTCTCACTCCTGACTCTTGTCAAAGTTTCCACGGTGGGTATATACCATGAGTGTCTTTCTCATTCTGAATGATCTCTTCTAGTTCCATCAATTTGCCTGAACATTTAATAATTTTCTTTTTTCTTTTCTTTTTTTTCAAATAGCTGAGTAGTGTCCCATTGTGGAAATGTAACACAATTTCTTTATTCATTCTTCCATTGAGGGACATCTATGTTGTTTCCAGATTCTGGCTATTTCGAATAAAGCTGCTATGAATGTAGTTGAGCAAATATCCTTTTGTATGGTGGAGCATCTTACAGGTATATACACAATAGTGGTAAAGCTGGGTCTTGGGATAACCATACTAAAATCCACAGATGTAAAGAAGATAAATAACAAGGAGGATCCTAGGGAGGATGCTTAATTCTCATTATGAATGGAAAATAGAATAGACACTGGAAGTGGTTGTAGACAGGGAACAGGATGGGAACTTACCATAGATATCCTCTGAAAGACTCCACCCAGCAGGGTATCAAAGCAAATGCTGAGACACACAGCCAAACTTTAGAGTTCAGGGAGTATTATGAAAGAAGGGAGGGGATAGAAGGATCCTGAGGGAACAGAAGCTCCACAAGGAGACCAACAAAGCAAAAAATAAATAAAAAATAAAAACCTGTGCCTAGATGGCCTGCAGAGACTGATGAATAAACCAAGGACCATACGTGGAGAGGATCTACACACTCTGCTCTGATGTAGCCAATAGGCAGCTCAGTCTCCATGTGGATTCCCTAGTAAGGGAAGCAGGGATTGTCTCTGACATGGACTCTGTTACCCACTTTTTGATAAATTTCCTCTGGTGAGGTAGTCTTGCCAGGGCCCATAGGAAGAGGAGCAAGGCAGTCTTGATGAGACATGATAGGCTAGGTTCATATGGTAGGGGAGGAGAGCTCTCTCTTTCTGTGGTCTAGAGGAGGTAGATAGGGAGAAAAAGGGAGGGAATGTGGGACCAGGAAGAGACAAAGAAGAGGGCTACAACTGAGATATAAATTGAATAAATTATTTTAAAAGGTTTCCATGGTGCAAATCATCTCTTTCCATCTTGTGTTTCCATTATCTTTTAAGGTCTCTGAATTCCCCAGTATGCTACAAGCCTCAGCAATGTAGGAACTATGACTTCATAATCAGTAGATCAACTTTAGTTCTTAGCACCTAAGAGGCAAATTCGAAAAAAAAAAAAAAAAAACAAAAACAACAATGAATAAGAAAATTAAGGATTAAAAGGGTAAACAAATAATCATGAAACCAGGAAGAAAGGAGAAACACAGGGTTCGGGTTATCCAAAGCCTAGATTAAGAATAGGATGTTCTTCCAATAGGAAACAGAATGAATTATCTTTCATTGCTTTTAGTGAAAATAGAGTAGAAGCTCCAAGGTAAACAACTACTACAAAGCCACGGGGATTACAGCAATCAGAACGAATCGTGAAAGATGCCTCTTCTGCTTCCCCAAATCTACCAGAGTACCACACTAAAACATTGTCCCACAAAGACGTGGCCAAGGCCTTATACATTCCTATCAGAGTAGAAGAAACCAAAATGGAGTTGGAACAAGGAGGCTGGGATTCAAAATCAAATCCTGATTCCCACACAAACATTCCCCACTCCACGACTCTGCCTATACACTTGGAGGCCAGTAGTCACTAGGGACAAACAGGTAAGAACCTGTTCCAGGCCTTAATATTCCCATAATACACAGCTATTAGCCTTAAACTGAACCCCATTCTCTAAACTCCATTGCCCAATCTAAAACCTGGCCTGCTCTCCTGGAGGCCCTCCAGCACAAGCCATGATGCTGCTAAGGACTTTAGGGTCAACTTTAGCACCCTAAACCCCAGTGACCACACAGGCCACAAAAATCATAAGGACTATATTCTACTGCATATGAAGACTAGCTAGTCACCAGAACCCTAGGACACTCCGACCAATAGACAGAGAGAAAAAAAAAATCTAAAGGAAAAAAACATCCAAAAAATGCCCATCCAACAATGATAAACTCAGAAGTTAGCATCTAAACCTATAATAACTGCAAAACCCAGATGGCTAAAGGCCAGCCTAAAAACACTATCAACAACAGCGAGGGAAATATGGCACCACCAGAGCCCAGCTATACTACTGTAAGAAGCCCTGGATATCCTAACACAGTGGAAGCAGAAGAAAATGACTTTTAATCCAATTTTATGAAGATGATAATGGCCTTTAAAGGAAATGAATAAATCCCTTAAAGAAATACAGGAAAATACATACAATCAAACAGGATGAAGGAAATGGAGAAAAGGGTTAAATACCTGAAAATGGAAATAGAAGCAATAAAGAAAACACTAACAGAAGGAATCCTGGAGATGGCAAACCTAGGTAAGAGTATCAGAACCAGAGACACAAACATCACCAACAGAATACAAAAGATGGAAGACAGAATTGCCTGTGTAGAAAATAAAATAGAAGAACTTGATAAACCACCACCACCACTAACAACAAAAACCTCTTAAAATTCCTGATATAAAACCTTCTTGAAAATCTTGGACAGTATTAAAATATCAAAATTAAGAATAATAGGAGTATAGCTTTTCTGCTGCCTACTGGGGAACACAGCCAGCAGAGTTCCACAACTATCCCTCTGTTAGCCCTTGGATCATCCAAGTCAGTAGGTCCCCAGGAACAGCCAAGTTACACTGTGCTCAGGCTTTCTCCTGCCTTCTGGTGGACACAGCCAGTAGAGGTGAACTGCATGCTGCCTACCCCATGCCCAGCTCCATAATCTTCCCTCTGAAGGAGGCCTGCTGGGCCAGAACAAGGTTGAAACCTGCCCAGCCTTTCTCCTGCCTACCAGGGGACACAGGCAGCAGTGAACTGCACACTATTACACCCCCCCCAACTTCATAAACTTCCCTCTGAAGGAGGCCTGCCAGCCCCAGGAACATCTATGCTAGACCCCAGCCAGCTTTTCTTCTGACTGCTGGGCCAACTTGGGACACAACCAGCAGAGGAACATCCAGGCCTGCTGGTCCCCAGAACACCCAACAAGCAGAAGTGAGCAGCCTGCTAGTCCCTGAGTTCCACTATCAGGTTCAAGCCTTTGCCTGCCTCCCCACAGTATCCTGTAAGCATCACTAATATATAGCCAAGATGAGTGTCAACCAGATAGCTAAAGGTCAGCATAAGCACACAATCAACAAGAGCCAGGGCAATATGGAATCACCAGAACCTACCTTTTATAGTTATTACTATAAAAATTTCTTTGTGTTTTAGTTTCTTTCTTAATCCAGCTATTACACAAATTGGGACTATAATCCATTATTTTAATAAGCTTCACAGAACAATCCTGAGCAGTATTAACTCTACTCTTAATCCTTTAAATTAATCTGGCTTCTTTCCAGCATACTTCTCAGAGATACTTGTACTTTATATATTTTCTTGTTGAGTTCTCTTTCTTGGTCTCTCTTGAACATCTGCCCATGGCTGCATCCTCTACCTTATACTCTAACTCCCTTTCCCCTGCCTAGCTGGAAGTCTCACCTTATTCTTTCCCCTGCTCAGCAATTCACTATAAGATGCTTTATTGGCATACCACAGTACAATTGGGGAGCAGTGTTTACATAACATTGAGTATCAGATTTAGGATTACACCAAAAAAGGGAATGCAGAAGTCAGCATTTGAATTACAAAATAATCTTTTGCCTACACTCACCCATTCCACTACAGAAAGCCCTGGCCCCCTGACACAACCAAAGCAAAAGAAGACGACCTTAACTGCAACCTTATAAAGATGATGGAGGCCATAAAAGAGCACATGAATAAATCTCTTAAAGAAATGCAGTAAAATTCAATCAAACAGGTGAACAAAAATGAGTAAATACCTTAAATATAGGAAAATACAAATAAACAATTGAAGGAAATTAACAAATCAAAAAAATACATGAAAATATAATTAAATAACTGAAGAAAATAAATAAAATTATCTATCTTACCAAAAGTAATCTACAGGTTTAGTGCAAGTCTCATAAAAATTCCAACACAATTCTTTACAGACCTTGAAAAACTAAATCTAGACTTCATACGAAAGAACAAAACACCCAGGATATAAAAACAACCTTGTGCAATAATAGAACTTCTGAAGGTATCACCATACCTGTTTTCAAGTTATACAACGGAGTAATAGTAAAAAAATCACATGGTATATTGGCATAAAAACAGACAAGTCAACCAATGGGATCAAAATGAAGACCCAGAAATAAACCCATACACCCACGGACACTTGATTTTTGACAAAGAAGCCCAAACCATAAAATAGAAAAGAAAGAAAGCATCTTCAATAATTGGTGCTTGTCTAACTGGATGTCAGCCTGCAGAAGAATGCAAATAAATCCGTATCTATCCACCTGCACAAAACTCAAGTTCAAATGGGTCAAAAACCTCAACATAAAACCAGATACACTAAAACTGATAGAAGAGAAAGTGAGGAATAGCTTTTAATGCCTTAGTAAAGGAGACAACTTGCTGAACAGAACACCAACAGCTCAGGCACTAAAATCAACAATTAATAAGTGAGACCTCATGAAACTGAAAATCTTTTGCAAGGCAAAGGACATTGTAAATAGAACAAAGCAGCAGCCCACAAATTGGTCTTCACCAACCCTACATCTGGCTGAGGGCTGATGCCCAAAATATATAAATAACGCAAGAAATTAAACAGCAACAAGCCAAACAATCCAATTAAAAGTGGGATACAGAGCTAAACCGAGAATTCTCATCGGAGGAATTGCTAATGGTCAAGAAGCACTTAAAGAAATGTTTACCATCCTTAGCCATCAGGGAAATGCAAATCAAAATATCTCTGAGATTCTACCTTATACCTGTCAGAATGGCTAAGATAAAAAACAAACTTAGGTGATGGCACATGCTGGTAAGGATGTGGAGCACAGGAAACACTCCTCCATTGCTGCTGTTAGTGCAAACTTACACAACCACTTTGGAAACAAGTCTTGTATTTTCTCAGATAATTGGGAATTGTTCTACCTCAATACCCAGCTATGTCACTCCTGGGCATATACCTAAATGATGCTCCACCATATCACAATGACACTTGCTCTATTTTGTTCATAGCAGCTTCATTCATAATCGCCTTAAATTGGAAACAACCTATATGTCCCTCAAACAAAGAACAGATTAAGAAAATGTGGCACATTTACAGAATGGAATATCACTCATGTACAAAAAATGATGTCATAAAATTTCCAGGCAAGTGGATGGAACAAGAAAAGATCATCCTGAGCAAGGAAATCCAGACCCAGAAATATAAACATGGTATGTATCACCTTTAAATGGATATTATCCGTAAAGTCCAGGATAACCATGCTAAAATCCACAGACCCAAAGAAGATAAGTAACAAGGAGAGTTGAAGGGGGAAACACTTGACTCTTACTGAGAATGAGAAATAGAATAAGGTAGAGGGAGGGGAGAACTGCCTGGAGAGTGGGGTAAAGAGTAGAGAAGGAAATATCAAGTGGGGGGGATGGAGGGAGAGAGTACTGACACAGAGAACTTGAATTGGTCGTGGAGGCAGTATCTCTTGGATGAGCTAAAAACCTAAGACAATGGAAACACTGGGATCTTTGAGGGTGACCCTAGCTAAAACTCCTACCAGTAGGGGATATGGAACCAGAAATGACCATCTGCTGTAACCAGAAAATACTTCCAAACAAGAGACTGGGACTTCAACTCAGCCACAAAACCTTAAACCCACAATTTCTTCTGCCAACAAGACATACAGGGGTAAAAATGGAGCAGAAATTGAGGGAAGGGTCAACTAATGACTGACTCAGCTTGAGACCTATCTATGGGAGAGAACCCATCCCTGACACTATTAATGACATTCTGTTATACTTCCAGACTGGAGCCTAGCATAACTGTCCTCTGAGAGCCTTCACCCAACAACTGATGGAAACAGATGCAGAGACTCACAGACACACATTAGTCAGAGCTTGGAGAAATTCATTGAAGAGGGGGACAAAGATCAAAGAAACTCAAGAGGTCAAGGACACCACAAGAAAAGACACAGAACCAACAAGCCTGGGCCCATAGTCTCCCCCAGAGCCTGAACCACCAAACAGAGAGTATGCTTGGGATGAACCTAGGCCCTCCACATATATGTAACAGTGGTACAGCTTAGTCTTCATTTCAGACTCCTAACAACAGGAGCAGGAGCAGGAGCTGTCTCTGACTCTGTTGCTTGCATCAGGATCCCTTTCCCCTAACTGGACGGCTTTGCCTAGCCGCAATAGGAGATGTGCTTAGTTCTACTACAACTTGATATGTCAAGGCAGGTTGATATTCATTAGAAGATTCCCTTCTTTTGAGGGGAAAGAAAAGACAGAGAGGATAGTGGGGATGCGAAGGTGAGAGAGAGGAGAGTAGGGAAGTGAAACTGATAATTTTTTTAAAAGTAGAGAAAAACATAAAACTGGATTCCACATGTAAGAGCAAAAATGTGACATGTCAGCAAAGTGTCTGGGAGCATGTGCTGTAGGAAGAATAGAGAAGATAGGATCCATGATAAAGTAAATCTATCTGGGCAAAGTAAATAATCTGAGACTTTGTAGTACTCACAAGGGGTAAGAAAGGGTAGGAGATAGACTTGGCAAGCAGAGAATGTAGTTTAGTGGTCAAAGAAAGTTGGGAAAGTCCCTGGGGTAAGAATAAGTGTGTCAATTAGCTACTGAAAGCTGTCATGGAATAGGACTATATACTCCTAAGAGGTATTAAACAACATTTCTTTCCGTGTTCCACCACTTACAAAGTTTATATTCTGCTTCAGCTCTTTCAGCTAAAGCCATGCCTCTCAATGCTTCTCTCAGTGGACTACCATGATTGGTTTCAAAAACTGCAAGAAGTTAAGCCATCTTGATGAGGAGAAAGGAAAGGTTTAGGAGGAATTAGTTACTACCCACACTCACCATACCATGGCCCTTAACATAATTGTAAAAGTTTCCAGGCATTTCCCCCTCCTGCCTTTTGGTATCTTATTCCTTTGTAGAAGGTTAGTAGGAGAAGGGAGTAATGCAATGAAGAAATTACCTATATGTATATGTATGTATATATATATACATATATATATATATATTTACCAGATTGTACTAATATCTCAGATCACAGAACAACTCTAGATGTATACTGGGCTAGCCTACATCCTTTTTATACTCCAATATGCCCTTATAATGCAAAGACCTAATATGGTTTCTTCTCTTTGGAAGTTCTTATTTTTTTTAATATATATATATTTTAAGTATTTATTTATTTTATGTTTATGAGTGCTCTGTCTTTACATAGACCAGAAGAGGGCACCAGATCTCATTACAGATGGTTGCTAGGAATTGAACTCAGGACCTTTGGTAGAACAGCCAGTGCTCTTAACCTCTGAACCGTCTCTCCAGCCCCGGAAGTTCTTATTCTTTATCAAAGTTTTCCATTCAGAGGCCTCCTTTGGTTCTTTGATAGCTACACTGTTGCCAGGGAAACCTGCCCCTCATTTGTCTCTAAATCAACTGTTCTGGAAGGATAAAGCTTCAATTCCCATTTCTATTACATGAGATTACATCAATCAGTTATGCTAATATTCTATAGTGTTTCTAAGAAATCCAGCTAGAAATAGCTTCAGAGTTTTGTCAAAAGAAGTCAGTTCTAGGTCTGTGGATTGTATGCCACGACCACACCTGACTGCCCCCCATAAAATCTGTTTCTATACACTTGAGGCCAATCAGATAGTGGTTATAAAATTTTAGCACTCTCAAGTGAATATGATCCATTAGATGTCAAAGCTGAAGTTTCTGTGTTGTTGTCAAACTACCAGTGGCTTTTTGAAAAACAGAGATTAGAAAATCAAATATCCTCAATTAATAGGATAGGTGAAACATTAGCACAAAAAGTTGATAAAGTCCTAGCCATGTACAACTAGGCTAGGGACCCTTTGTGTCACATCATATGATAATAGATACAAGAGAAAGTGTGTGTTCTTAATGTCTTGGATTGTGTATGAAAAGATGGGAAATCCACTCTTTTTTTTTTTTTGCGTCTTTCTCCCATTACTGAAAGCTTCAGTCACTAAGAAAGTAGAGTTGTTGAGTGCAGAGATGTGGGATGAGTTGCAGATCACACCTGTGATGTCTCCTTGCATTCCAGTCCAGCTTACCTGGGAGCCATGATGGAATGAATATGCACATATTTCTCACTGGTCTGTTCCCATCTGCCCTTCAGTTTTTCTCATGCCAAACACACTCCTGCATAGTGCAAATCACTCTTACTGCTGACTCCAGATTATTGATTCCAAGACCATTATGTTCCCCTACCCCCACTTGCCTGGGCTTCCCCATACAGGGTATTGTGCCCTGGCAAAAACCTCTTATAAACCCTTAATACAAACAATAAAGCAGAACATTTGCATTTTCAATTCAGAGGGAAATTGGGTTAAGGGAACTTCAATGCCTGAATCATGGCCAAAGAATAGGAACAGAGTGAAGGGCAAGGTCTTCAGAGGGCTGCCAGAAGCAGTGGCTGGAGGAGGCTGGACTTAGGAGACAAGGAGAGCCAAATAGACAAGAGGTTATAAGAGAAGATTGTAAAGAAGTGGGCTTGCTTGTTCCCTCTTTTCTCCTTCTTCTGATGTCCAGCCTCTTTGCCTTTTTAGATAGGAATTGAACATTTTAGCAAGAGTCCACCTCTTGATTAGTTTCTTTAGGTGTACAGATTTTAGTAAGTTTATCCTATGTTATATGTCTATATGAGTGAGTATATACTGTGTGCATCTTTCTGCTTCTGGGACAGCTCACTCAGGATGATCTTTTCCAGATCCCACCATTTACCTGCAAATTTCATGATTTCCTTGTTTTTTTTATTGCTAAGTAATATTCTATTGTGTAGATATACCACAATTTGTGCATCCATTCCTCCACTGAGGGGCATCTGGGCTGTTTCCTGCTTCTGGCTATTACAAATAAAGCTGCTACAAACATGGTTGAGCAAATGTCCTTATTGTGTACTTGAGAATCTTTTGGATATATGCCTAGGAGTGGTATAGCTGGATCTTGAGGAAGCACTATTCCTAGTTGTCTGAGAAAGCACCAGATTGCTTTTCAGAGTGGTTATACAAGTTTACATTTCCACCAGCAGTGGAGGAGGGTTCCCCTGACACAGAGGACCTCTGAAAATCTCTGCCCTGCAGAATATCAATGTAGATACTGAGACTTATGGGCAACCCTTGGGCAGAGTGCAGGGAATCTTAGGAAAGAAGTGGGAAATAGTAAGATCTGGAGAGGACAGGAACTCTATAAGGAGAGCAACAGAACAAAAAAAAATTCTGAACACAGGGGTCTTTCCTGAGACTGCTATTCCAACCAAGGACTATGCATGGAGATAACCTAAGACCCCTGCACAGATGTAGCCCATGGCAGTTCAGTATCCAAGTGGGTTCCATTGTAATAGGAACAGGGACTGTCTCTGACATGAACTGATTGGCCTGCTCTTTAATTTCTCCCCCTGAGGGGGAAGCAGCATTACCAGGCCACAGAAGAAGACAATGCAGCCAGTCCCGATGAGATCTGATATACTAGGATCAGAAGGAAGGAAAAGAAGTCCTCCCCTATAAGTGGACTTGGGGGTTGCAGGCAGAGGGTGGAGGAAGGGAGGGATTGGGATAGGAGGAGGCAGGGAACCACGGGGGGATACAAAGTGAGTAAAGTGCAATTAATAAAGAAAAAAACTTAAAAAAATAAATAAAGCTGCTGCAAACATGAAAAAGAAAAAAAAAAAAAAAAGGAGTGGGCTTGCGTTACCCTGGCTCTAATTTGTGACATGTTTATAATTCAAAATTCCATTCCTCAACACTGAAAGAGCAGTGACACCCCCACGGGAAATCTCATAAAGAAAAAGAAAAATGAACAGAGAGACAGACCCTTGAGAGTTACAGAGCAATTTGTAGCAAAGAAACTTAGAGCTACTTCAGTGCAGTGAATTTTATTAGCGAACATTATCTTTCAAATAGCCTTAATAGCTTAAGGCATTGTTACCAACAAAATATATACTGCAACTTCCTTATAACATTTTTTCACTATAGAACAAAGAAAGGTAGGCCCATCATGGACTGCATTAAAGCAGCTTTAGTTACTGAAATATCAAAAACATCTTGCCATTAGGTGTTCCCAAGGTAAGAAAGCTGAGGAAAGTGTTATTGCTATGCAAAGGGTAATAAAAGCAACTAACAAAGTGTAGTATTTTCTTTCCTCTGCAGCAAAGATTCTATTGACTTGCAGCAGCGCATAATTGGTTGAGACCCCCCTCATGGCCAATAGCCACAGATGGGAAGGACAAAGTTGAGAATAGCTTGAGATAAGGTCAATTGCTGTATCATATTAAATTTAAGGAAAGACACTTGAGTTATTTGATAAGCCTACAAAGAAAATATCCATGCATCTAAATGTTAATTTATGTTCTATTTTTAAAAAGATGAGGAGCTTTCCAATGGGTTAATCTTTGGTACAATTTGACTGAAATCTGTTTTGAAAGAATAAAAGCAGTGCAAAAGGAAGATGGAGGCAAATCAAATATACTGAACCCTCCCTTGCCCCATCATACTTCTATGACGCTAAAACAATCAAGCCTACAAGTTGGAGTGGAGTCTCCTAGCAACCAAGGTGAAAATAAAAAGATGATGTTTACATTTGTCCTGTGATACTACCATTCATTCTGGTCTTCATACTGATTTCTGAAAAATGTGACCCACTTACCTGGTAAACAATTAACAATTGTTGTAAGAAGCCACAGTTGAACTGACCTAGTGACTTAAAAGAATTTCTAAAGACAGATATATTTCTGGACCTTGTTAACTGAAGGTTCAGTAAACATCTATGGAGCCATCAGATCAGTAGTCCTTATGGACAGCTCATCACAATTACACCATTATTTTCTGCCTGAGGATCCGCAGGTCCCCAAACATCTTAATCTTCCAAGTCAGTCACTGTGCTGAGATTTGTATTTTTTTATGTGTTCCTGGCTTTTCCTAACTCTGATAGCCTGGTGTAGTGCCAAAATTTCTGTTCTAAAACACCTCAATCCAAGTCAGCTTGTCATTTTTCAGCACCATCATCACTCTGTGGGGATTTCCCAGACTTCCATTCAGGTCTTGGTATGTTGATCAGTTGCTTGCCTTTTGGGAAGTATAGCTTGCTCTGCTTCCTCAGTTTGGAGTAGGCTGAAAGTTACCTTGGCTTCCGCAGCATGCCGTTATCCCACATTCTCTTTGAGTAAATTCAAACTCTTACAGTGTATATCAGGCTTGGATAGATGAGGAGGATACTTTTTCATTGTTATCATTGTTTGGCAGAAAAGAACAAACACATCCATGAAGAAAAAAAACAATTTTATTCCTGGTGTCAATCTTGGAGAAGCATTTGTCATGAGTTTTTATATATGGAGTAACACTGAACAATAAAATACATGATGTCCCAAAACAGGAACAAAATATGGAGAGCCAGCTGCTAACTCTACAAAGAACATTAGTTCACAGCTCTGCATCTGGTGCTCATAAATCAAACCCTTGCAGAGCTTATACTGCTGCTGCTGATACTCCAAAACCATGCAAATTTAATCTGAAACACATATCCTAAACTCACATTCAAATAGATCATTCTACAGGTTTCAAAACTGTATGCCCCAAACTCCCATTATATACTCACTTCAACAGGCTTTTAGCCCACCCTTCCCAACTGAAATTAAAGATGTCCTTCAAGGTAAGCATTACTGTGCAAGTGTGCAAAGCCATTTGTGGATTTCCACGGCAGTATTAAGGACCAATGAACATAAGGGTGCAGTAATCAAGGGATGGCCCTGTAATTCATGTTTTCTCTGTTTAACACCTACCATAAATGCTCTATATCCCTAAGACTGTTCCATGGGAAAAGTTTTCTTCTGTCCTGGCATGGGGTAATGTGAAGCTCTCCCAGACAACCCTTCTGCTTTTCTGCATTCTCTATTCATTACAATATGTAGCCACACTTCCAAAGCAGCAAAAAGACCGTGACTGGCAGCAAGTTATTGGGGAAGAAATATTGGATATGAGATAGAGTAGAGGAGAAGTTTAACTACCTTTCTTTGTTTCTGGAGCCAAAATCATCCTTGCCTCAACTTCCTTCTGCCAGAAAAAAAGAAACTTCTAATTAAGAGAGAAAAAAAAAAACAAAACAAAACAAAAAGCAAATAAGCTGAAAGCATGTTTTTCATTCCCACTATGTCTTAATTTTTCTTTCCACTTCTCTTTGCATGCAAGTAAAGAGACTTCACTCATAGACCTGCTCCACACTTGGTTACATTTCTCTAAAATTCAAGTTTATAGAACTCTTTTGACTCCAGTCCATGCTATGACATCTTTTCATTCTCTTTCTCCTAAGGTCATAATTTATCTACTTCAGGAGCAGCAGACAATGAGTTCTAGCTCTAGGACTATAATTACATTCTTGGATGCTGTGATAAGTTGTATAATGACCCCAAAGATACACCAAGGTTTTTTTTTAACCTTGTTTTTTTTTTTCCAGAGCTGAGGACCGAACCCAGGGCCTTGCGCTTGCTAGGCAAGCGCTCTACCACTGAGCTAAATCCCCAACCCCTCACACCGAGGTTTTTAAGTGCTGCCTTATGTGACAATAGAGACTTAGAAGATTTGATTATGTTGATTTTGAAGGGGAGTTTACTTTGCATTATTTGAGTGGGACATCAACATAATCATAGAGGTCTTGTATGAGGGGAACAGAATAAGATACTGTTACAAAGAAATCCTACAGACAAAAACTTGAACTTGAAATTACTATCCTTGACAATTCAAGAAGTTGTCTTGCATAAAGGAATATGCAGGAAAAAAGCTCTAGGTAAGGGAGCTCTGATCCCTATAGGGAGGATGGCCCTCTTGATGCTTGCACTTGAGTCTACAGAGTCCTTTTAGACCCCTGGTCTCTAGAAATACAAAAGAAAGAAGTTGTAATTGCTCTGAACCACAAATGTGATGGCAATTTGCTATTGCTGCGACAGTTAGTCTCTATTCTGCTTCTGCTAGGAAAGTGACCCGTCACACTCTGTGTCCCAGGACTAGTGATTCCCCTGAAGAAAAATGAGGTAAGGGGTTGCCTCATAGGTGAGAGATAGGGAAAGCAAGTAGTAGGGCAGAAGGAAACTGTTGATGCCTTAGGAGGATAAAAAGAGCTTGATGAATGGGGAAGGAAGATATGTCTAAAAGGAAGAAAAGGTCTGAGGAGGGCTTCATTTGAATAAGATGGCTTAGTCCTAGGAAAAAATGATTGAGGGACTGACCAGCATATGAACAGAGGAATATTTCTCTATAGCTCTTAATTACATTAAAATGAACAAACAAAACCCATACACTAATGAAATTCAAATGGGTAGATTTTGGACAACTTAGACACATTAAATTAAAACCACAGTTGTGCAGTGTTAGGCAAATCACTTTGTTTCTCTGTGTCTATTTCACTGTGCTACTATAGTTGGCATTATTATAGCTACTTCATGAGATTGCCTGGGAACATTAAATAATTGTGGATGTGCTGGTGTTATGGCTGGTGCAACTTTAATTGATAGCACTGGGTTCCTTATCCCCTGGTAGTTTCTCTTATGTACTCTTTCCTACTGTTCAGTTCCTCTTTCTTGTTTCATTTGCTAGGATGCAGGTGATGGTTCACTCATCTCTTACTCCTAGACACTGTACAATTTGGCATATGGTTCTGAGACTACTTTTAGGAACTTTAAAAGAGTAAACTGAGAACACAGGTATAGAACCTAGAACTGGCCAAGAAAAGGCTACCAGGTACAGCTACAAGTTACCATGGCAACTAATTCTTATCTCCTATCCATATATACTAGATTTCAGTGATGATCAAGGTGAGGGACAGAGAAAGGTAGAGTTTGTTCTATAATATTCTGTTTTTGGATTAAGGTAATTAGAGGTAAATGTCTCTACATCCAACTTGATATCCTCCAAGTGTGTCTTATTTTCTGGGGTTCTATCTTCATTAGGCTCTCTCTTCCCAGAATTGCTTTTGTTAAACAATAGTAATTGAAACCCAGGAAAAAAGTTCTTTGGGGAGAAAATATAAGTACCTGCGTTTTAAGGTTGCTATGATGTTCTTGAATGAAGAAAAATTAATCTGATAGTTAGCACAAACTATTGGATACCTCCTATATAAAGAGAAATACAAGAACTGATGAGATTGCTCAGCAGTTAAAAGCATTGATTGCTCTTCTAGATGACCCAAGTTCAATACGACATGCCCACAAAAGGAAGGACACAACTACCTGTAACTCAAGTTTCTGCAC
This sequence comes from Meriones unguiculatus, assembly GCF_030254825.1. NCBI lineage: Eukaryota > Metazoa > Chordata > Mammalia > Rodentia > Muridae > Meriones > Meriones unguiculatus. The sequence goes on from NC_083369.1 coordinate 123,745,661, forward strand.
AAACATGGTACATATAAATTCATGCACACACATACACATACACATTTATATTTAGGAACTTATATGTATATCTGTATACATATTCACATTGATATATTCAATAACAATTAAAAAAACAGAGGTCATGAAGAAGAGCAGAAAAGAGTGTATGGGAGGTATTGGAGAGAGGAAAAGGAAATGAGAAACGTTATAATTATACTATAATCTTAAAATAAAATAAATTTAGAACTAGAAATACAATAGAAACTCAAGTGGATGTGATTAGCTCTTCTGTGGTCATATTCATTTATATGAGTACAAACCTGTTTTTTAGCCTTTAAAATTTTTATATTAATTACAGTTTATTCACTTTGTATCCCAGCTATAGCCCACTCCTTCGTTCCCTCTCAATCCAGCCCTCCCTCCTTCATTTCCTCCTATGCCCCTCTCCAAGGCAACTGATAGAGGAGGTCCTCCTCCCCTTCCATCTGACCCTAGCTTATCAGGTCCCATCAGGACTGGCTGCATTGTCCTCCTCTGTGGCCTGACAAGGCTGACATGAACTCAGTGGCTGGCTGTTTGACCACCTCCCCCTGAGGAGGGAGCAGCCTTGCCAGTACAAATCTCTTAATAAATAGTTGTTTACTAACTGACAGCAAACAATTGCCAGTACAAAAAAAATTACGTAGCACAAAAATTACCAAGATAATAAGTTAAAAAAAAAACTTCTAAAGAAGTGAACACACTTCTGCATTCTTAACTCAGAAGTTAACCTCAATTGATAGCCCCTTACAACTAAAAAAAAATTATTTTCTTCAAGGGAGTCACAATGGGAAACAATCAACCCTTAAGGTAGGCCCCATGTATGGCCAACAGAAAATTCACTCAATGAAATCTTTGGAGATTCTTGGTCTCATAATATCAAATAAGGGAATTTTTTTTTGTTTCCCATTTATTTATTTATTTATTTATTTATTTATTTATTTATTTATTTTCTTTACATCCTGATTGGGAATAGTTCTTGATCTATATCCCTGAATTAACATGTCCTGTGCTCCATATACTCTACTTTTGCTAACAAAATATATTTCTGACATTCTCATTTGCCTTTTATTCTTCAGTGAATTTACTCTACCACGAAGATCAGCCTGTGCAAGGTACACAGGTTTCTTTAAAAACTCAAAATGTTTCTAGTTTAAAGCTACTTATTTCTCTGCAAGCATTTTTGTATCTTTGGTTGACTTCTCTCTTCACTATCCAAGAAAGACAATGCCACTATATTTGTTAAAGAAGACCTTCCTTTTCATGTCTGTTATTGTTGATTTGGATAGTGTCTCTTTGCCTTTTAGTTGGTTTGGCTAAGGGTTTGTCTATCTTGTTGATTTTCTCAAAGAACCAGCTCTTGGTTTCATTGATTCTTTGAATTGTTTTATTTGTTTCTAATTTATTGATTTCAGCCCTGAGTTTGATTATTTCCAGCTATCTACTCCTCTTTGGTGTGTCTGCTTCTTCCCCCTACCCCTAGGGCTTTTAGGTGAGCCATTAAATTGCTTGTATGAAATATTTCGAATTTCTTCTTGAAGGCACTTAGTGCTGGACTTATAGCCAAACTTTGGGCAAAGTGCAGGGAATCTTATGAAAGAAGGGAGAGATAGTAAGACCTGGAAAGGACAGGAGTTCTACAAGGAGAGAAACAGAACCAAAAATTCTGGGCACAGGGGACATTTCTGAGATTGATACTCCAACCAAGGACCGTTCAGGGATATAACCTAGAACCCGGAATAGTAGCCGATGGCATTTCACTGTCCAAGTGGTTTCCATAGTAATGGGGACAGGAACTGTCTCTGACATGAACTGATTGTCCTATTCTCTGATCATCTCCTCCTGAGGAGGGAGCAGCCTTACCAGGTCACAGAGGAAGACAATGCAGCCACACTTGGTGAGACCTGATAGACTAGTATCAGAAGGAAGGAGAGAGGACCTCCCCTATCAATGGACTTGGGGAGGGGCATGGGTGGAGAAGGGGGAGAGAGGGTGATATCACAAGGGGTGGAGGGAGGGAGCTGCAGGGGGGATACAAAGTGAATAAACTCTAATTAATAAAAATTAAAAAAAATGAAAAAAAATTAAAACAAGAACACTTTCCACCAAATGCTTGGCCCTACCCCTTCTCATCCTCACCAAGATCTTGTTCGAACAATGAGGATGCCAGACCATGTGCACATGTCTTTCATCTTTACACCAGGACTATTAAATGTTAAGCCAAAAATGTTTGTTTTTAGCTCACAAATTACAAAGCTAATCCTTACTGCAAGAAGACATCTCACAGTCCCAGCAGCATACTTTGATTACCTATTTTTGGTCCTTTAAATTCATCACAAAAACTCTTCTAAGCATGCTCTTTGCTCACTTTCTTCAATATGACAACCTTACTCTCATTTTTACCTACTTACATTTGATTCTATCTTGAAAGTAATCTCCACCACCAAAACTTCTCGTCACCAAAATTATTTTCTCATTGTTTTTTCCTTCTGACTTTTCTTCTTTATTTATAATGATCATTATTCAACCTGATACAAATCCTTTTTCCATAATTTTCTACTTCTACCCTCCCTCCATGATATCTCTCACCTTTCCCTTTTGCTAACCATGCCCCCTTATCATAGTAATTCAATACAAACTGTCTCAAGCTTATGTTCCAGATCATTTTCTTTTCCAAAGTTGATCTCATTTCTCTATAGTTGTAAGGTTAACTCTTTAGAGATTTTTTCTAGTTTTAATCATCTGAAGTCCAAATTTCTCTCCATGTTAGCAGTCCCCCAATACTGTGACTGTCATCACTATTCTTCTAGTGACAAAAGACCCACACTTAGTGTTCATTATATAACTCTTATCTTACTGAAACAATTGCTTTTTCCAGTCCCACATCCAGGTAGTCAAGTTTTCTTTTCACTCACATTATCTACTTGTCCATGATCTTCCCTGCATTTCCTAACTTGAATTCTTGTTACAGTTTCCCACATCCAGACTAGTGTATTGCAATAGTCTCTTAACTGTGTCTACTGAGTCCTCTCTCCCATCCATCCTCTGCACTGCTGACAGATTAATCTTCCTAAAGCACCTCTTTGACTGTCAGTCCACTGCTTTAAGACTCTATATGGTTTCCTGTTGCTTATTTGATGTAGCCTTTACTCTATTGGATTTTGAGAAAGATGCTCTAAAGTACAGCGGCAGTTGCTTTTTCCATAAGTGCTCAATAATCCTATTCCTATATCCTGTACTCCAGACATACCAAACTTTCATACACATCATTTGATGACCTGCAAGTAGCATATTGGTCAATTGTATGCATGAACTTTTGACTCATAAAGGTTTTGAGTAGAAACCAGTCTCTGATACATCATAGCTGTGTAACATTAGATATTTATTAATTTTTTTAACTTTTATTAATTACACTTTACTCACTTTGTATCCCCCATAAGCCCCTCCCTCCTCCCCTCCTAATCCCACCTTCACTACCCCTTCTTCATGCATCCCTCCCAAAGTCCACTGATAAGGGAGATCCTCCTGTCCTTCCTTTTGATCCTAGTCTATCAGATCTCATCAGGAGTGGCTGCATTGTCATTTTCTGTGGCCTGGTAAGGCTGCTCCTCCCTTAAGGGGAGGTGATCAAAGAGCAGGCCAATCAGATTATGTCAGAGGCAGGCCCTCTTCTTATTACTATGGAACCCACATGGACACTGAACTGCCATGGGCTACATCTGTGCAGGGGTTCTAGTTTATCTCCATGCATAGCACTTGGTTGGAGTATGAGTCTCTGGAAAGACCCCTGTGTTCAAATTTTCTGGGTCTCTTGCTCTCCTTGTGGAGTTCCTGTCCTCTCCAGATCTCACTATTTCCCTCTTCTTTCATAAGATTACATGCACTCTGTCCAACCGTTGGCCATAAGTCTCAGCATCTACTTTGATAGTCTGTAGGGCAGAGCCTTTCAGAGGCCCTCTGTGGCAGGTTTCTAACTTGTTTCCTGTTTTCTTCTTCTTCTGATGTCCATCCTCTTTGCCTTTCGGGATGGGGATTGAGCATTTTAGTCAGGGTACTCCCTCTTGATTAGTTTCTTTAGATGTACATATTTTAGTAGGTTTTTCCTATATTATATGTCTATATGAGTGAGTATATACCATGTGTGTCTTTCTGTTTCTGGGACAGTTCACTCAGGATGATCCTTTCCAGGTCCCAGCATTAACCTGCAAATTTCATGATTTTCTTTTTTTTTTTTTTTTCATTGCTGAATAATATTCCATTGTGTAGATGTACCACAATTTCTGTATCCATTCTTCAGTTGAGGGGTATCTGTGTTGTTTCCAACTTCTGGCTATTACAAATAAAGCTGCTACAAACATGGTTGAGCAAATGTCCTTATTGTGTACTTGAGCCTCTTTTGGATATATGCCTAGGAGTGGTATGGCTGGATCTTGAGGAAGCGCTATTCCTAGTTGTCTGAGAAAGTGCCAGATTGCTTTCCAGAGTGGTTATACAAGTTTACATTCCCACCAGCAATGGAGGAGGGTTCCGCTTTCTCCACAACCTCTCCAGTATCTGTTGTCGCTTGAGGTTTTTATCTTGGCCATTCTGATGGGTGTAAGGTGAAATCTCAGGGTCGTTTTGATTTGCACTTCCCTGATGGCTAAGGCCATTGAACATTTCTTTAAATGTTTCTCTGTCATTTGATATTCCTCTATGGAGAATTCTCTGTTTAGCTCTGTTCCCCATTTTTTAGATTACTTGATTTGTTGCTTTTCAACTTCTTTAGTTCTTTATATATACTGGATATGAGTCCTCTGTCAGATAAAGGGTTGGTGAAGATTCTTTCCCAATCTGTAGGCAGTCGTTTTGTTTTGAGGAGGGTGTCCTTTGCTTTAGAGAAGCTTTTCAGTTTCATGAGGTCCCATTTATTGATTGTTGCTCTTAACGCCTGTGTTGTTGGTGTTCTGTTAGGGAAGTTGTCTCCTGTGCCAATGAGTTCTAGGGTCTTCCCGACTTTTTCTTCTAAATGATTTAATGTGTCTGGTTTTATGTTGAGGTCTTTGATCCACTTGGAATTTAGTTTTGTGCAGGGTGATAAGTATAGTTCTATTTGCATTTTTCTACATGTAGACATCCAGTTAGACCAGTACCATTTGTTGAAGATGCTATCTTTTTTCCATTGTATGGTTTTAGCATCTTTGTCAAAGATCAGGTGTCCATAAGTGTGTCGGTTTGTTTCTGGGTCTTCTGTTCGGTTCCATTGATCCACCATTCTCTTTCTATGCCAGTACCATGCAGTTTTTATTACTGTTGCTCTATAGTACAGCTTAATATCAGGGATGGTGATACCTCCAGATGATCTTTTATTGTAGAGGATTCTTTTAGCAATTCTGGGTTTCTTGTTATTCCATATTCCATATTCCATATGAAGTTGAGAATTTTTCTTTCCAGGTCTGTAAAGAATTGTGTTGGTAATTTGATGGGAATTGCATTGAATCTGTAGATTGCTTTTGGTAAGATGGTCATTTTTACTATGTTAATCCTGCCAAGCCATGAGCATGGGAGATCTTTCTATCTTCTGATATCTTCTTCTAATTCTTTCTAAAGAGACTTGAAATTTTTTTTCATACAAGTCTTTGACTTGCTTGGTTAGGGTTACACCAAGGTACTTAATGTCCTTTGTGGCTATTGTGAAGGGTGTTGTTTCCCTAATTTCTTTCTCAGCCCTTTTGTCTTTTGTATAGAGGAGGGCTACTGATTTTTTTGAGTTAATTTGGTATCTGGCCCCTTTGCTGAAGGTGTTAAGGAACACTACCAAACTCATTCTATGAAGCCACATTCACCTTGGTACATAAACCTCACAAACACCCAACAAAGAAAGAAAATTTCAGGCCAATCTCCCTTATGAACATTGATGCAGAAATACTCAACAAAATACTTGCAAACCGAATACAAGAACACATCAAAGATATCATCCACTATGACCAAGTAGGCTTCATCCCAGGTATGCAAGGGTGGTTCAATATATGGAAATCCATCAATGTGATCCACCATATTAACAAACTAAAAGAAAAAAAAAACACATGATAATCTCCCTAGATGCTGAAAAAGAATTTGACAAAATCAACATCCAATCATGTTTAAAGTATTGGAGAGATCATGGTTACAAGGCACATATTTAAACATAGTAAAGGGGATATACAGCAAGCCTATAGCCAAGATCAAACTAAACAGAGAGAAACTTAAAGCAATCTCACTGAAATCAGGGACAAGGCAAGTCGGACTACTCTCTCCATATCTCTTTAACATAGTTCTGGAAGTCCTTGCTAGAACAATAAGAGTTGAAAGAGATTAAGCGGATACAAATTGGAAAGAAAGAAGTCAAATTATCACTATTTGCAGATGATGTGATAGTATACATGAGTGACCCCAAAAATTCTACCAGGTAACTCCTACAGCTGGTAACATTAGATTTTTAACTGTCCTCTGCTTTCTCAGATTCCTCATCTACAAAATCAAAAGTGAAAAATGTAATCTAGTCTTTGTGATCTGTTTTTGGGTTATGCTTCCTGGACTGCTTAGAGTGGTACCTAGTACATATAACACATAAAATTTCCATATCTCTGATAAATTCATTTTCACCTCTCTTGAAAGAGGGTCTTTAATTATATACACTAAAGTCTTTTGCACCCTGAATTCTATTCTAGAAAGCTTTCTCTGCTGCTTACAATTCTCTTACTTTGCACTATCTTGGCTTTACATAAAACCCCTTTCTTTGTATGATACACTCAATGCTTCTGCATACTCACCTGTGTTCTTATATTGCCTGTGTTGTCCACAGTGCCTTCCATGGTACAAAAAAGGTACTTGGTAATATCAGTCACCTAAGTAGCTGGAGACTACATGCTCAAGTGCAACAAAGTAACAAGAAAGATGGTTCTGAGTTTGGACAACCCCAACTGGGGAGATAATAACCTTGCTAGTAGTGCCACTGACACCGACTTCTTTTTCTTTTTTCTCTTGTCTCATACTCCCACACACCTTCTTTTCCAGCTAGTACTTTACCCTACACCAGGATCTTAAGTTTTACACCATGGCCATTATTTAATCCTGCTAATAGCCCTTGAGGGCGAAAAGGTTCCTATGACAACCTCAGATCTTGTTTCTTTGTCCTTTTCACTTAAGCTTTGGTGAAAACTACCTTCCTACCTACTACAAATTCCTGCAATAGGCGTTCATTATAATTATGATCAATTCACCATCTAGATTCTGTGATGAAAACACAGAACAGGTAATTAGACGCCTTTATGTAACCGCACTTAGTTGCCTGCCCAGATCCCAGTAACTACTCTATATCAATAGCATTCTTCAACATTCAAAGTTTACCTAGTCCAAACTTTGCTTTTAGTCTACCAGTAAACTTTGAGAACAAATCATCCAATTTTCAAAATGTCTTTCTTGGCAGCTCTTATGTAAGTCCTGTGAAGGACAAAGATATGTCCAAGTAAGATAGCCACTAAGGTTTATTTGTGTCCTCTGAATTTTCTACTGTTCAGCAAATCATGTGAGATATAGTCAGATCATTGCCCCCAGGAAATGTACTCCCTGATAAAATGAGTCTTCTATGAACTTTGAATATTGCATGCTTGCTCCTTGACAAAAAATCATATTTCTCCTGAACTCCCAACTCCTCATCTCTGCATCATTCTAGCATTCCACTTGCTTTTCTTTGTAGTGAATGAATCCCAGAATCTTTCTTCTAAGTTTTCATCAAAGAAACATAAGACATGGAAGAAAGAACTAATTTTTATTGAATACATATTCAGTATTGACTTTGTGCAGTAGGTTCTTTCATTTAAACTGCATAGCAGCCTAATGATACATTATATTGTCTAAATTTTGAGCATGAGGTAGATGTTATCTACTGAACTTAAACTGGTTGTATAAGGGCACTCATATAGTAAGAGGACAGATTGAGATTTGCTGGGTCCTTTCTGATGTCACAGTGTGAGCTCTCTCTACCCCTCTACCATTCCTGTGCTAATTAATAGTTGCTTTCCAGAAAAAAAAGTGCCTTCTCTTGACACTTGAATAGGCTATAGGACATTATTAATTAATTTTGGTATAAAATGAATACTTACACTGCTACCTGTAATCTGTAATGCCCCCTCACCAACAGATGTCACAACACTTTGTCCAACTGTCTAGTCTCCTCAGATTCAAGATCTGTGTACAGCCAGCACTTTTGAGAACTCAAACCTGTTATCTAGATTTTTTTTGTGTGTTATAGACACCAGATTGAAATATTTTTCTTTTTATTCTAAGAAATAAAGATACAGGAGAAATTCTAGGATGTAGTGTTCCAGGAAATATTCTAGCAAGAATGAAAATATTTTTGGTTCCTAATACCTTCCTTAGAGAAAGATAACTGTACCGGGGGGGAAAAGTATGATTTTTGAAGGTGTCTTAACATTAAGGACATAATAGCATCCTTGATATTCTATGAAGCCCAGAGAAATCAAAGATCCATATTGAAAGACTATGATAAATGTGAATAATGGTAAATTTAAATGACAGATGACTCATTTTATACATATTTTGGCTGGACATAATGGTATACACCTTTAATCCTAGCACTAGGGTGGCAGATGTAGATGGTTCTCTGTGAGTTCAAGGTTAGCCTGGTCTACAAAGTTAGTTTCAGGACAGCTAGGGCTATACACTGGGAAACCCTATATTCAAGAAAACCAAAAACAGAAAGAAAGAAAGAAAGAAAGAAAGAAAGAAAGAAAGAAAGAAAGAAGAAGGAAAGAAGGAAGAAATAGAAAGAGAGAGAAAGAAAGAAGGAAGGAAGGGAAGGAGGGAGAGGGAGGGAGGGAGGGAGGAAAGAAAGAGAGAAGGAAGGAAGGAAGGAAGGAAGGAAGGAAGGGAGGGAGGGAGGGAGGGAGGGAGGGAGGGAGGGAAGGAGAAAAGAAGAAAGAAAGAAACTTTGGACATTTAAATTTATAAGATAGACTTAGGAACCAGAGTAGTAGTAATCTTATGCAGTATTCCTCATTTCTCCAAAATTTCCTACAGGATTTTATATATATATATATGAAAGCTTCCTGAATGCAGTTGACATTGAGAAAGTTTTACCAAAGCTTAAAATAATTGCTTTCAGTTAAACACTCACTACCTAATTCAAATTGTACTTATGGTAAGATGTTGTACATGTAGCAAGCATTCAGTAAATATTTGTCTGAATAATGCAGTTATTTTCTTCTTGAGTATATTCAATAACTTATATTGACGGCTTTGAAAAGGTTTTCAAAGAGGTAAAGTATTTTGATGAATAGTAACAACTCATTTAAAATCATCAATATTGATTTACATGAGGTGTGCTCAGTGTTCTTGAAGAAGTTACGAATGACCCTTAAAATGTTGCTTACAATTAGCTCCTCTCAAGTCATCAAGTTTAGAATTTAAGGTTTGGTGAGGCAAGATGATCTACCATTTCATTTAAATTTCCCAGTTAAGTGGGGAAATATTACCCCTGGGAAAGAGGCTTAAGGGAAATTGATTTTCATGAGTACAACATATTAAGCAAACAGGCAGGACTTGAGTCCCTAATGGGAGGAAGTTCCAGCAGGATATTAATTTGAGCAGTAAGACTAGCAACTAATCTGAGAATGCCCTTGAAGATGGAGCCTGTTTCTACATCAGGATGAATCATCCAGATGAGGAAGTCATGGTGGTCAACCTTTTAGAGTGGAGAAAAAAGAAGACAGTGGAAGGTAAGAAAAAAAATATGAAGGTTTTCTGATAACAGTGATGAAAATTAGAATTTCAGATTTGAACTAGGAAGTGTAAAAGTTACATCAGCACTTATTAACTCAGTCCTTGTACTATATATATGAAAGAAATCAGGAGAAAACAAAATAAAAATTATGACAGTGTTTCCTGTTGAGTGAGATAAGATATTAAATAACATTGGAGAAATCATCTACACACAGGTACACATTTGTCAAAATATAGTGACATTCGTTATAGCTCTTGCAGGACTTTGTACAGATTATTTCATTAAGTTATAGAAAATGCATGTACACCTGTAAGGTCATTTAATTATCACTCTTATCCTTTATTTTATACATTAAAATTGAAATAGCAAGATATTAAGTTTCTTGCCCTGAGTTAAACTGATAACATGCAATGTAGCCAGAATTCCAACTCAATTTTGCCTGACATGAATGAAAACGTATGCACTTAGCCACTATGACATAACAAATCCTCTAGCAGAATGGTCCTCAACCAGTGAGTTAAGACCCCTTTGGGACTGAACAGTCCTTTCACAGGGGTTATCTAAGAACACTGGGAATGGAATCAGATATTTATATTACAATTCATAACAGTAGCAAAATTATATTTATTAAGGAGAAATGAAAAAAAATTATAGTTGGGTGTCACCACAACATGAGTAACTTATATTAAAGGGTCTCATGAGGAAGATTGAGAACCATTGTCTTAGGGAAAAAAAAAGACACCATGTTAATGTTAGTCATAGCAGCTTCTTGACATTTGTCACAGAGGGTTAAGAATCTAGGAACAAGAACTCTCAAGGAATAACTTTAAGTAGTGATGGCTAAAATCCTCAAATTTAGAGAAAGTAGATGAAAGAGAACTGTCTCCATCACCCAAGCCAAATATCAGAATGAAAGCTAAAAGGTGTAAAAAGGAAATCTCCCTACTCTTCAGATACCTAGAATAATGAGCATATGAGCAGATTAAACATTAGAGTGATGAATTGAGACATTTCAGTTCCTTGCCATGTAAGTCAGTAGAATAAGCTCAGGCAGTCTGTCAAATGCTATTTCTGTCCCCTAAAGGCAAGAGAAACAGAAGAAACCAATTCAAAGAAAATAGAACTGGTTAAAAAGTGAACTCATTCAAGCCTCATTTTGACACATTTTTTTCCTTAGGCTTACTACTGAAAGGTTTCTGGACTTCATCATTTTCAGATGTTTTGCTACAAACTTATAGACATGTTGCATATCAATATTTTATGACATTTAGGCAATTAATTCAGGTATATATTCAGTTCAGCTTTTACCAAATTATATAGACTCCCTGCATTTTACATGCAACCAAAAGTAAGATCATGCTTTTAATAATGTTTTTAGTTTTTTAATTGAAAAGAAAAAAATTAAAACAATATATTCTGATTACACTTTCCCCTCCTCTTACTCCTGTTTTTCTTTTTGTAAAAATCAACTTTACTCACGTAATTGTTGCCATTTTCACATTTAGGCTAAAGGTATGTCACATAATGAGACACCACGTGTCATTGGTCAAAGACATTTCTTAGCCTGTTTCATTGTGTGTCATCTTGACAAATGGAATAGAACAGGAAAAATATTTGGAAACAAAGAATATAGTTGAATTAGAAATATCTGTCACTAGGTAGGTCTCAATAATGCCAGTCGATTTCTGGGTCTCAATAATGTTAGTCTAAAGCATCTCAGCAACATCTGGCTCAAGGTCTCAAGGTGCAAAAAATAGAAATAAAAGAATCATTCCCGTAGACACCAAGGCTTTTCTAGCATCAATGTGCAATTCCTTTAAAATTGAGCTGTCTTTAATATTCTACAAGTTGTTTTCAAAAGAAACAAAAAGAAAGCTTTCTCCAAAATGTTCTGCTGTGTGGCATAAACTTGAGTTATTCAAGAAAAATAATCATTTTTTGAGAGTTGACCGAAGTAATCAACTTACCTCTGTACTAGGGGAGTTAGTAGGGGACCAGTCAAAGATATTTTCTCTGAGCTTGTGCAGATTCTGTCTGTGGATAATTTTCCTGATCTTGTCCCTGTCTCTCAGATGTCACCTTAGGGAGGAGGTTAATATGTATTTGGAACAAAGGTTGACCTAAATTGTGAGGATTAAGCTGCAAACTTCTTTACTTGACTATGTTACCCTGATCTAGCATTAAACAATTGCCCCTGTCATAGTAATTGACAAGCATAATATAGATAGAACAGAGCTTCAAACCTACATTCTGTCTTAATATTTAGATGGGGGATTTGGGGGAAGGAAGAATACAGAATACCAGACTGGTTCAAACAAAAGCAACTGTACACTTCCTCCTATCAACAAACTTCAGTTATTCTTCAAGTTCTTCCTCACTTCCCTCTTACATTTCCACACTTTGGTTTCATTATTGTACTTATACAACCATTAATATCTTATGTGGTCATAGATGTGAATTTGGGCATTTTGTATTGTCTTGCAAACAGTTTTATCTTTTGATGATTATAATTGTATAAGAATATTAATAAAAAGATAAATTTTGATTAAAAAATACCAAAGGAATGGGTTCAGAGGACATGATTAATTAGTTTTTCTGTGTAACTAGAAGTTAAGAACAAAGCTGTTTTCCATTATATTCACTTAACAGCTCCATAAAGACAACTAAACCTACAGTCCCTACTTAGTAAATCAAGGAAAATAATACACTTAAATCATTCTACTAATTGTACATGTTTCAGAATCTCTGACCATAATTTTTTCATTAACTCTTAATGGTTATAACTATAAATGAACATGAAGAAGAGAGAAGAAAGTATTCTGACTGCAAATGAACCCTGAAAATTGTTTTCTTGACTAAACTCATTCCATTGTTATCTACCTCTCTCATGCAAGGGCAAAATGAAATAAACAGAACCTTTTTGGGGAAAAACAGAAAACTGAAAGCTCTGAGTAATTTGGTCATCCTCAATGATGGGGAGGTTCACACTGAAGAGATTTCGACAATCCCTACCAAATTGATCTCTCTTGTACATCATGTGCAAGATTGCTCCTGATATTCTGTTGTTAACCCCTGGCTTTGAACAATTTTTGCAGGGTGACTAAAGGTTACACTGACCTATTCGGTCTCTTCGCTGGTTGTTTTTGGAAACAAGGCCAATTATTTGTGATGCATTTGCTTAAAAGCTTGTTTTTTAGTCACATTGAGAGCCCTGCCTCTCAGAGCTAGAGCTCTGTCTGTCACTAAATAACTGACCTTAAGAGCCATTTTCTGGAAAAAGACGGAGAGAGAATAAAAGATACTAAGAAAGAGTGAAGAAAAATCCTTTACTCAGTCCATCTTCCTATCTGCAGGAAAGACGGTTTCTGAAGCTAAAATCTTGAGATTCATCCTCATTTTCTTCTTTTACTTCATGCCTACTTCTAATATGTTTGCAGTGAAGTTTATTTCTTAAACTGTTTATTGATGTACATGCAGAGAAATTCAAGGACGTCTTGATCGTACTACATAAAAAGCCTTAAGGTTAGCTAGCTCATCTTAACTCATTTGAGCTTATGCTTAGCTATCATATCTAGCTTGGACTAGCACATCAGCTTTCTGTCCAGTTTCCTGACTTTCATTCTGATTCTTTCATATCCTCCTATACCTTATAGATCTGCTTTCAGAATAAAAACATAACTTCCACCTCAGCTGTGTCTTGTTTAATCATGTCACAAAAACTATGTCACCTATTCCTGAACATTATTCTTTGAATCGCGGTCCTATATGTCTCCCTCAAAGCACTTATCATAGTGATGGTTTTATACTTGTCAGAATTTGACCTATTTAATGCAGTGGTTCTCAACCTGTGGGTTGTAACCATTTTTGCAAGCTCTGTCTCCAAAAATATTTATATTATAATTCATAGCACTGGCAAAATTATAGTTATAAAGTAGCAACAAAATAATTTTATGGTTGGGGTCAGCACCAACACAAGAAACTGAATTAAAGGGTCACAATAGGAAGGTTGAGAACCATTGGTTCAATGCCTACTTTAAAAAAAAAATATATATATATATATATATATATATTCATTTTTATTCACTTTGCATCCTGGTTGTAGTCCCATTTCTCTTCCCTTCCCAGTCTCACCCTCTCTCCCTCTGCCTCCCACCTCCTTGACCATTCCTCAGAAAGGGGGAGCTCCCTTTCCAACCCACCCCAGCTCATCAAGTTGCATCAGGACTGAGCATGTCCTCTTCCCCTGTGGCCTGCTAAGGCAGTCCCAGCAGTGGCAAATGATCAAAAAGCTGGCAAGTGAGTCCTTGTCAAATGCAGTCCCCATTTCTCTTACTGAAGAACGCACAAGAAGCCTAAGCTGCCCATCTGCTACATCTGTGTAGGGGGCCTGGGTCCAGTCCACACATGGTCCTTGGTTGGTGCTTCAGTCTCCACAAGCCTCATTGGGCCCTGGTGAGTTGGCTCTTTTGGTCTTCCTATGGAGCTCCTGTCATCTCAGGTCCTTTTCTTTTTCCTCCCACTTTTCCACAAGACTCCCTAGGCATCACCCAATGTGTGGCTGTTAGTGTTAGCATCTATTTTGAGGCACTGCTGGGTAGTGTATCTCAGAGAACAACTCTGTCAGGCTCCTATCTGCAAGCTTAGCAGAGTATTGTTCATAGTGTCAGAGGTTGGCACTCTCCCATAAGGTAGGTCTCTGTTTGGACCAGGCATTGGTTAGGCATTCCCTCAATATCTGCTCCATCTACTCTATCTTTATCCATCTACATCTTGCAGGTAAATTCAGAAGGTTCTGTGAGTGGGTTAGAATTCCCCTCCCTCTACTAGGAGGATAGTCTAGTTAGAAGGTGTCCTCTTCAGTCTCTATGACCTCTGCTACTAGGAGTGCTTGAGTGTCCCTCATATTCTCCCAGTAGCCTACACTGACTTAGTTTGTCACAGAGATATCCCCACCCTTCAATCTCTTCTTGCCCTCACTCTCTCCAGGTCTGATCTCCACCCTCTTAACTCTTTGTGCTCCATCTTCTACCTTGTTCTCTCTCTTCAGCCACTACCTCTGTCTAGTCTATCTCTCCTTCCAAGTAAGATTTATGTATCTTCCCTTGGATCCTCCTTGTTATTTATGTTTTTTGGGTCTGTACCTCATAGTATGCTTAGCCTGTATTATATGGCTAAAATCCACTTATAAGTGAGTACATGGAAATCAATCTGATGATTTTCCAGAAAACTGGGAATAGCATTACCTCAAGACCCACCTATATCACTCCTGGGTATATACCCCAAAGACACTCCACCAAACAACAAGGATATTTGCTCAACTATGTTAATTGCAACTTTATTTGTAATAGCCAGATGTCCCTCAACCAAAGAATGGATAAAGAAACTGTGGCACATTTACACAACGGAATACTACTCAGCTATTAAAAATAAAGAAATCATGAAATTTGCAGGCAAGTGTATGGAACTGAAAAGATCATCCTGAGTAAGGTAACCCATACCCAGAAAGTCACTGCCTACTTTTATTATTAAACTATACCCTTAACGGACATTGTTACCATGTCTTCTTTGCTTATGGTTTCACCCCTTAGTGTCTATCAGCTCAATAATATGATATATAACATGTGTCCAGAGAGAATGAAAAAATGAATTCTTCTGAACTATTTTTCTCATTTATGGGTTTACTACAATGAAAGAGTGGACTTGAGGAGGCTGTGAATTTGAACACACCAAAAACATGCTTATAAGCCAAAGGAAAATAATTCATTACTAATTAATGAGACTTGGGATTGAATGATAAACATCTAATGATGTTAATGCTGGTTCTGAATGCAGAGTGGCAGTCTCTGAAGACAAACTAAAATTATAAGAGGACAGTGCAGTTTAATTCCCCAATTAGGAAGCATCTGTCAACTCCAGGGACAATATTAGCTGTTGATTGATTTTTTTAATACACTATAGTCATGGTCAGTGCTACTTCATGCAGTTCAAATATACTATATTCTTCTAGTATATGTGGATCGTTCTTAACACAATCATAATATACTAAAATCTAGAATGATACAAAGGGTAAATTACGAAAAATTCCTTCATATTTCAGAAGTGTCTAAATAAGGTTCCTTTGAATAACCAGCTTCCTGAGTACAGTTAAACAATGATTTCACAGTCAAAAAATATGATTTATCTGTAACCTTTTAAGGAAACATCGTTACCCCAAACAAAGCAGGAAAGGTGGCTGCTCCTTATTTTCTAGTCACAGACTGAAACTTCAGCTTGCAACATTGATATCATCAAGCCCCTACCTCTGGCTTTATATAGTCTCCTCATTTAGGCCACAGTAAATACTAATTTCTGATCCTATCATAGCCCAGGCACTGTGACCAGATAGGTACTTCACAAATATGGGTCTTTGGGTACGAACCACAGTGGGGCAAGTGGGGAAGGAGAAGCTCTATCCATGACTCACTGCTAATCTACCCTGGCTGCTGGGAAATTAAAAAAAAAAAAAAAACAAAAACAAAAAAACTTTTAAACTCACATCCTATGGCTTGTGAGTCAGGAATGTCTTTTTCATTTATGAATGATGGAACATTATTTTTCTCTAACATTTCCAGTGAATAACTTTACATACATTTTCCCCCAATTTCCATAGGAATTTGATGCCATGGAAGCAATCAGCTACATATCTACAGAGCCCAGCAGAAACTCTTATTTTTCTTATAGGTAATTTAAGATCAATAATTCTGAATTCACCTTCTCCTTCTGCTGATGTTAGTAAAATTCAACCTGATTTGGGGATCACGGTAGAGGAGTTCCATAGGAAAGAGTTGTATGATTTACTCTTATTTTAAGATTTGGTATTCACATTGCCAGTGAGCCTTACATACTCTTTCAGAAGTTCAGGTAATATTGTTAAAAGAAGCTTGTGCTCAATGTCACCATTATATTGTGTTTGCTTTCTATTGTGAGACACTCAAAGGTAGATTCATCACCAGTAATATCAAAGAAAAAAGTGGTTAAAAAATGCAATCACTCTTTCTTAAGGGATCCTTAACTTTGGATCCATTCATAGCCATTATGATTTGAATGAGAAATGTCCCCCATAAACTTATGTGATCAACACTGAATTCCTAGCTTGTGGCAGGCACTCTGTGGAGAGGTTGTTGAACCTTTAGGAAGTAGAATCTCATTGGAGAAAGTCTTCAACTTGAAGCAGACCTTACATTGTGAGTATAGCCCTCACTTCCTATCTCATTTATGCTTCCTAGTTCACTGAAATTCAGGGAGGTAAAACATGCATCCCAGCCACACGTTCATGCCACCTTAGAGTATCCTGCTTCCATGCTTTCTCCATCACAAAGAACTACATCTCTCATGCCATGAGCCAAAATAAGCCTCTCTTCCTTTTGGTCACTTCTTGTCAATTACTTCATCATAACAAGGAGAAACAGAAGAAATAAAGAAGTTGCTAGGTAAGTACACCTAGTAAAATACATAAAAAATGTCTTCTAGGGAAGAAGGGACAAGACTATTAGCTGATGTTCTGGTGCTCTTGCTCCTTCCAGCCATGTTTGTTCTTTTTTCCAGTTGTTTTTATTTCTTTTCCTCAGATTTTGAGCCTGAATATCATAGGTATGGGTAATCTCACCCTGATCAAAGAATTTCTCCTTCTGGGATTCGGAAGTCTCCATGGATTACAGTTTTTTCTTTTTGGAACATTTCTTGGAATCTATGTAATGACCTTACTGGGGAATATTCTCATTCTTACAGTTACTTCCTGTGACCGCAGTCTCCAAACTCCCATGTACTTCTTTTTGTCCAATTTCTCCTTCCTTGAGATCTGGTATACAACTTCCATTACTCCTAAGATGTTGAAGACCCTTCTTTCTGGTCCAGAGGCAATTTCTTTTGCAGGATGTGTGGCTCAGTTTTATTTCTTTGGCTCCATGGCAGTAGTTGAGTGTTTTCTCCTGGCAGCCATGTCTTATGACCGATACCTTGCTATCTGCAGCCCACTTCGGTATCCATCTCTCATGAACTTCCACACATGTCTCTGGCTTGCAGGTGGATTTTGGCTGGGTGGGTTTCTAACTCCTGTTGTCACTGTCACTATGACTTTCCAGCTGCAGTTCTGTGCATCCAATGAGATTGATCATTTCTTTTGTGACCTTGCTCCTGTGCTGAAGCTGGCTTGTTCTGATCCTAAGGAAGTAGAAAAAACTACTTTTCTCATGGCCTCCTTTGTCACCATGGTACCCTTTCTGCTTACTGTAGCTTCCTATATAAAAATTGTGGTTGCTGTCCTCAGGATACCATCAGCTTCAGGAAAGCAACGAGCCTTTTCCACATGCTCTTCCCACCTCATCGTGGTTACTCTGTACTATGGAACACTGGGAACAGTGTATGCTATCCCCACAGCAACTCAGGCCACTGCCCTAAATAAGGTCTTCTCACTGCTCTACACTGTGATCACCCCCATGGTGAACCCCATTGTGTACAGCTTGAGAAACAAGGATGTTAAAAAGGCAGCACAGAGACTCCTGAGTGAGTGGATGCATGCTATGAAGATATAATGGCCTTCTCCATCCCCAGAAAGTCCTTTCTCCATCAGTTTGTGCTTCTTTAGAGAGAGCCAGATATTTGACTGACAAGTTGGAGTTACAAGCAACTGTTGCCCCATTCTTCCAGGGAAATCAGTAGCAGAATTATGGATTCTCTCCTAATTTTTTACAGTCTAGTTTTTCAGGTGATTTCCTGAACAGAAAGAATAAATTTATCAAGATAAATGTACTCTACCAGGCTACTCTACCATATATTAGTTCCTTTAAAGAATAAATTTAGAACACCAAATTTGGTCATTCACAAGAAACAAGATACAAAATCAGCTTAAGTGTCTGTCAATTAATAAATAGATAAAGGTAATATAATATTCACTTATATAAATACACATATGTGTACATTCATACACATATTACACACAAACATACACACACAAGTATTTTTAGCCTAAAGAAAGCTGAGCTTATGTTATTCACAAGAAAATAGATGGACTTGGCTGCAGATCATCATGTAAGTAAAGTGAGCATGACTCAGAAAACTATCACATTTTCTTTCATATATGGAACCTAGATTTTAAAATGACATAAAAATAGAAGAGAGAGTGCTAGGGAGAAAGCAGAGCTCAATGGGAGCAGAGGTGAGAGAGTGAAGAGTAAAGATTATCAAATTACATTAAATTTATGTATGTAGATGTCACAATGAAACCTGTTGTTGTGTACAATTTTCATGTGTCAATCATTAATAAGACCCAGTTTGCAGTAACAGTCTCATGCCATAAAAGCTTCTTCCTTCCTCATTTCCTCATTTTCTTTTTCTGTGTTTATAAAAGAAGCTAATAGAATTATTTGTTGATATTTAGGTTTCTTGGTTAAATTACCTACCCATGTCTGTATGTATCCACATGCAAAAGCCTCCAAGAATCTCTCCCTACTTTACACATAGGCATGTTCATAGTACTATACCCAATGTTCTTCATCCTTCAGGACTTCCTATTATCTTCCCTTAGCTTCTGCTTAGCAAGGCCATTCATTGTATCTTGCCTCAAATTCATATTCCAACTAGAGTAGCTTATATTATTTTGTTTCTTTAGATCATTTGCTTTTCTATTCATAAAATACTAGAGCAGCTATTGACTAGTTCACTTATTTGGACAGTTAACCAAATTCCTCAAAGACTGGAGCACCATTGTCCTTATTACTCCTTTTGTTGAAAAATATGTTTTTAATTGAAATAAAATGGCATCATGTTATCACGGCCTACATCTGAGCAGAGGTTCTAGATTATATCTATACCTGGTCCTTGGTGGAGTATCAGTCTCAGAAAAGACCCCTGTGCTCAGATATATTTGGTCCTTGTGGAGCTCCTATCCTTTCCACGTCATGCTAACTCCCCCTTCTTTCATATGATTCCCTGCACTCTGCAGAAGGTTTGGTTATGAGTCTTGGTATCTGCTTTGATACACTGCTAGGTAGAGTCTTTTAGAGGCCCTCTGCAGTAGACTCCTGTCCTGTTACTTGTTTTCTCCTATGTCCAATGCCCATCCCATTTGTCTTTCTAAGTGAGGATTGATCATCTTACCCAGGGTCCTCTTTCTTGTTTAGCTTCTTTAGGTGTATAGATTTCATTATGTTTATCATTATCTTATAGGTCTATATAAGTGAGTATATACCATTTGTGTCTTTCTCCTTCTGGGATACCTCACTCAGAACCAATTGGTTTCCCATAGTAAGGGGAACAGAAACTATTTCTGACAGGAACTCAAGGGCAGGCTCTTAGACCTCCCCACCCACCTAGGGAGGAGCAGTCCTGCTAGGCCACAGAGGAAGACCTGTCCTGAAGATACCTGATAAAACAGGGTCAGATAAAAGGGGAGGAGGTCCTCCCCTATCAGTGGACTTGGAAAGGGGCAGGGAGGAGATGAGGGAGGGAGGGTGGGATTGGGAGGGAATGAAGGAGGGGGATACATCTGGGAAACAGAGTTAATAAAATGTAACTAATAATAAAAATAAAAAAGAATATTAAATAAAGTATGTCTTTGAAAAAAATTACATCATGTTTTTCTCTCCCTTTCTTTCCTTCAACCTTCCCTTGAACTCCTGACATGTCCCACTCCCATTCTCAAGCTGACAACTTATTTTTCTTTATTATTGTTACAAACACACATGTGTATGCATATGTATGTATATATGTGCAAGCACAAGTGCATTAGTACAACCTGTCAAGTCCATTCTTGATGGTAGCACATATGTTGTTTCAAGGCTGACCACATTACCTTCATTTGAAAACTCAAAATACTGCATCCACGGCTCGGGATATGTCCTTAGTTTTAATTTCTCCTAACATAGCATTCAACACAGAATAGTTGCAAATAATAATTTGCTGATTAAAGCATTCAATGACTAGTCAATACAATGAATGTGTGGTAGATAAAGTGAAATAAATCATATTTTTGGCATATATTGACTACACTTTTTTTATAACTTTTTTGCCCCAGTAAATTTCTTGGTGTCATGGCCACCCCTACTTCTTTCTACAGGCACCTCAAACTAAATAATCTCAATCTTTTCCCTTGCTATCCCTCTACCTATCCTTTCCAGAATATATAGGTGGATCATGTTAGAGTCCAAAGCTAAACCCTCCATGGTTCCTCAGAGTCCCAGAGATGGGGGCATAGCTTCTCAGCTGGATCTTTAGCCAACTCTCAAGTTCACTCTAACTTTTCCTTTCCCCCCATTTTCTGCTACAGCTACTGAAAACTTTAAAAGTAGACTCAAAGGCAAGAAGTATCGATGCTTGCCACATCTCCCCTCACAGTATCTAAAACCAGAGTGAGACAAAAATGTAGTTGTTCTGACCCTAGCCTATCAGGATCAGAACAGACTAGGGTCAGATAGTAGGGGAGGAGGACCTCTCATATCAGTGTACCAGGGGAGGGGCATAGGGAGAGAAGAAGGAATTAGGGTGGGACCTGGAGGAGATGAGGGAGGGGGCTGTAGGCAGGAAACAAAGTGAATAAATTCTAATAAATAATAAAAAAATAAAATTGTGCTTGTTCCAATAGTGCCTCTTCAGTTCAATAGCAATGTATTTCATTACCTATATATTGTTACCACTTGCTTCCAGTTTTGGTATCAGGCCTATAAAGCCCTCTGTCTTGAGGAAAAGGTAATCTTGATTGGCTATCAATGATGTGTGTATGTTTAAATCTAGTTTCCCATGTCACCTCTAGGGACACAAGAAGCTCAGATAGCCGTCCCCAAACCTACACTTACAAATGAGTCCAAGAATACCAAGCAGTTTGGGAAACACTTTCCCAGCTGGTTCTTCCTACTCCCTTCCTGGCCACCCACAGAGCTCCCTGTTGTATAGTGCCTAATTGTCTCTAATCTAGTTTTAACTTCTTGTAATTACCCTCAATTATGAAATAGAGCCTGCAGAACACACACTTTGTGGTTAAAACCTAGATCTACTGTAGAAGTGTAATTACTGCTTTGCCACTCAGGGGTTCTGCCTTCTGCTCTGATGCACAGTGGCAATGCCTCATCTGCTCCAGCCACACAGGAGTGTTTTTTAATCCAGTTGAAGGATTTGTCTAGTGTGCTTGCCACGAGGAAAGATTAAAAATATCTACCACCTTCACATCAACTAAACCTAGAAATGTTTAACAAATTATCTTAGCCCTTAAGATAAAACCTTACTGTTCCATGGAAGTGAGCAGCCAAGACACCTGTTACAAGATCCCCAAACATGTAGCCTATCTCCATCTCACCCTTGACTTAAGAATTTATAATTCTAGCCAAAAATCTCAGCTTTTACCTCTTGTCTCCATTTTCCTCAAAGCCATTTGTCTCCTCAGAACTCTCACACATTACGTTCTTTGCCTCCTTCCTTCTCTCTTCTTCTTTCTTTGTTTTTGGTTCTTTTCTTTCTTTCCTTCTTTCTTTCGTTCGTTCTTTCTTTCTTCCTTTCTTTCTTTCTTTCTTTCTTTCTTTCTTTCTTTCTTTCTTTCTTTCCTTTCTTTCCTTATAAAAATGAAATATAGCACCATGTAGTCAACATTGCTCTAAAACTCATAACAATACTCATCTTGCTACCTTTGAAGTACTTGGATTTTAAGTATGTACCATCACGCCTAGATCCATGCCTCTTTTAATTTGAACAATCTATTGGGTGCCACCAAGTCTTTGTATGTTTGCTTTTGGAGCACTCAGAATTTTCACTACACATTTTCCCAACTACAATTAAATAAGTAGATAAATATAATTTGCAAATGTACATATGTATATATGCTTATTTTCTACCCCAAAAAAATTCACCAAAGCATGATTCATGTCAGCTGTATCTGACGTCTATAATTCTATCACCAAGCACAGCACTTATCACAGAATCATGTGATGCTCAAAAATATATCTGTTAATAAATGGGAAAAAAGAGCCATCTAAAGGCATTTCATTTGTTTAATAAAGCATTATATTGCTTTCACCAAAGATGTGATTGATTATTTAATCTCCTCATGGGCTAATTCATTCCACTCTGTTTCCCAAACCATGGTATAATCTAGGATACACAGGCAATCACTTTACAAATGTGTGTAGTTCTTTCCAGTACTGGAAAACTGCATATGGTGGAAAATAGATAGCTTATTACTAATACTAAGAAACATGTCATAGTGTATGTCCTGCTCCCAGTGGCAGTACAGCTTCTCTGCTGTACCCAAAATTCAGCACTTTTCTAATACTGAGTTCTGGTTGATGTATTTGCTTATGCAATGTGAATAATTTTTTCTCTATTTAGTGAAACATTATGTTAATGATTGAACAGAGTAATTAATAGCAAATCAGATTAAATTTTCATCTCTCTGTACAAGCCAGAGAGAAATTATCCCCATTAACCTGATCAGTACAAAATGTCATGCTAGATTAAAAGTGCCATAGCTCCAATTTATAACTTAAACCACACTGTTTGGTTCAGTTGGTGTGTTGGTACTACATCATGTGCTCAGGAGAGACAGCAGATCTAGAATGGACAAACCTGGAACAAGAAGAGGTAAAATTGGGCTTTAGGCCTGGTCTAATGGAAGAGTGCCAATAGTACCTGTATCGACATCTTAGTCATATCAGATCTCTGTACAATGCTGTCAGTGGAGGGCATGCGGAAGCAGAATTGCTTTTAGGAGAGTGATGGCAATCATATTCAAGTAAAAGGTTATTACTGTGTTTCAGAACAGTGCAGATAGCACTCCAGAGAGATGGCCAAGAGGTAGTGTGGCCTCCAAAGAAGAGAAACATGCTTAGAGGTGTGATAGTGTCATGAATTCTATCAAATGGATTGCAGAACAGAGGATAACTATATGGTAAAACCTAAATACAGGCAAATCATATGCAGAACATCTCTGTGGGTTATTTAAAATTACGAAATAATAACCAATTCCCTATTTTTCCTCCAAAGGCTTTGCTTCCAACCTCTATCTTCACATATAAACACACACATGGAATATAAGCATATAGTATCAGTTTTTAATACTCTTTTTGCTGGTCAAGGTTTGCTTTAATATAGTCCATAATCTTCACCTGTATTTGAATTCTGCACCTACTTTGAGCTCTCTGGTGTGCCAACATTTATCTCTTAAGTGTCTAACACATTCACTCCTTGATCATATTAGAAAGCTATTTATCACCCTGGCTAAATTCTTACCCAAACACCTTGTTTTGTTAAGCTTCCCCTGAAAATTCAAAACAAATGTCATATCTTCCCTGTTTTCATTCATCACTCAAAGTGCATTTACATCTTCACCAAATATTCACTTGTGTTTTGGCTTTCTTCCAAAACAAGTCAGCTTCTTTAAGCAATCTGAAGTCATCAGCTGTCATTCTTACAGTTGCAAGACATAAAGATAATTAATGAAACAAATCTCTGACATTTTCAGTTTTCCCATCATTTGTGTGGAGGACTAGATGACCAAGTCATGCCTTATCATGGACATTGTCATTAAAACTTTTGGAGCATCTTCATTTATTGTTCTCCATAGAGTTTAACCCCTAGTAAGACTTTCTTATCATGTGAAGTATCTCACTTGAAAGTTCATTTCATACATTTGATAGTGATCTTTTGTTGTAAGCAATAGTTGTCTTTGTCGTCTTTTTTGTTTTTTCTGGCAATGACATGAAAGAACAATGTCAAACTTGTTAGCAAACTTTAAAGGTTTTGTTCCTGAGAGTTTAAAGCATGTTGCCAATTTGGCCTTGGCCACAGTTTCAGACATTGAGCAACAGCTTCCCTTTGGGCAGCATAAATGTAACCTCAAGGATGATTATTTTAGAAATTAGGACACTTATGTTATTTTACTTTCATATATTTTGTAAACATAGCTTAGACTAACTAAAAGTCACTGCCACACAGGAATGGAGTCAAGCAAGTTTACCCTAATTCTCATGTACCACATAAAGCACCCTGTAATATTTTGTTTATCCTATGTTGTGAGCATGAAGCATTTGGTATCTGCTACTATGCTAGTCTCTCGAGTTGGTGCTGGATTTGAAACTTAATCTGAGCATTCACTCCTAACTTGGTCAAGTGTATTATTTGCTGTCCTGAGCTGCTGTTATTGATATAATGAATAATATCTACCTCAAAGGAGTTGATGAAATGACACATAAAGTAATTATCAAACTACATGGCACATTTAAGCAATACTATTAATTGACTGAACAACTAGTCAGAATTAATGAGGTCAAAATACCTTTCAAATCTGTAATAGAATACCACCATGAATATTGACTATTGTTATTCAAATATTTTCCTCATAGATTTAATTTCAAAACTGAGATTTCATTTCAGCCATCATACAAGAAGAGGGTGGGTTTTTCCGAGACTCATGGGCTATATACCTGTTTCCTTGGGACATTAGCACAAACCTATCAGCCTTGAGTTGATAGTAGTATATGTCCTCCCCACTAACAAGAACTTGATAATCTCTTATTTTCAGCTGTCACTGCTACTATTCAAGGATAGAGGGCTTCTATCAATCCTCTGCATCTGTGCATACCAGGCTGAAATTTATTCAAATGAACTTTCTTCTTAGTGAAACGACTATTTCTGTTATTGTTATTCTCTCATTTTGTTTCCAAATGTAAATAATCAACTTCATTTCTCAGTAGATGGGCTTAATGTAATCGTTATTAGTAAAGAGAAAAATGTATCAATGTTCCAGATGTAAATAATATCCTTATCACTCTATTACTCTTCATTATTTGTACAAAGTAGTAGTTTACCAATCAAATTCTTTCTTTTTGATGATGTGGAAAACTCTAAAACTTGGTATACAAATGAGGCAGTTCTATATCATAAACTGGAGATGTTAAACTTCTCAATTTATCTGTATTACCCCTAATTAAAATGTTATATGTAGCTAAAGGTGCCTTTCTTAGAATACATAATTTCTTATTATTTGTGGAACTTAAAATTATTCCTTAATAACCTTAGGGAAGCCAAAAGTGATGATACAAAAAAATAAAAAAAATACAACCAGACCCATGGAGACAACTTCTAGAAATGCCTCTCCAAGGCTCTTAATAGCACCTTATATACATTTATATTCATTTTGAAGTAAAGGTAGAATAGTAAATGTAAAAGACTACAAGAAGTATAGGCAATATTATTAGTAGTCAAAGATCTTATAGAGAGAAGACAAGATGATTCTTAAAAAGTAAATAGCCCAGGACCATTTATTAGATTATTAAAGAGTCATACTTCTCATGTTCTTCAGGACATCTCTACATCTTTGTGAAATTGAGTTACTATTGTCAATAATGATAGCTTAAAATCAACCTGAGAAGGTAAAATTGCGCCAAGAAGAATTACCATGAAAAAAACAAGACTTAATCATTTCAAGCAATGGAATCCAATGATGAGTATTCTTTGGACATGTCATTTATTTGGAGCATACCCTTGAAAATATGTCTTTTCCTGACCATTGATGACTAGAAAAATATGAAATTCTCTGCGAACTAAGTTATATCACACTAGAATCTTTCAGCCTGACTTTAAAGAACAGATAAGACATTGGCAAGGAAAGGTCATTGTTTCAGATTTATAATGAAGTCAGGGAATTTCCTCTCACCTTGTTACCAATAATAAACAACTAGGGGTGAGTGGTATACAAAATAATGACCTCCCAAGGAGCTCTTATGCACTGATTTTTAATAACTCCCCCTGAGCCCATGTCCTAGTAAAGTTCTTTGTAGCTGAAAGGCCTTTAACTATGTTGTGTATAACCAATTAAAAGCATCTACTTTGTACTGAATGAAGTGCTAACTTAATTCCAATAATTGGTGGGCAGATGAAGGAAGGGCTATGATGAGGGAAGCACATTATTGACTATAAGAAAAGGATCTACCTATAAATCTAGCTACAAGGTACATAAGTAGCTTATAAGAGACTTCTCTCTCTCTCTCTCTCTCTCTCTCTCTCTCTCTCTCTCTCTCTCTTTCTGTAATTTTTATGAAGACAATTCTGTGAACAATGTTTATTATCTATATTGATACAAATATATATATTTGCACATTTATTGCACATATAATAGTCACAACTACAGCAAAATGACTTGGCTCCTTGAAATTTGTCTTCAGTATTGGTAAGTGCATTTTTATGGAATATCTTGTTCCAAGCAAAAGGCAAACAGTAGTCGCCAAGTCAGGATGTTATGTTATATTCTTCTGGGTGGTACAGGTTTATCTATCATTATTCTCCTTCTCTTCTCTCTCTCTCTCTCTCTCTCTCTCTCTCTCTCTCTCTCTCTCTCTGTGTGTGTGTGTGTGTGTGTGAGAGAGAGAGAGAGAGAGAGAGAGAGAGAGAGAGAGAGAGAGAGAGAGAGAGAAGGGAGAACATTCATATTTATGCAAGTACCTATAGTAAGCATGAGAAGATGTATATTTTTTAATGAAATTAGTCTCATTTAGACACATATCCCACCAATATCTTGTCTTGACCATCAGTCTTCTTACTCCAGGGTTCACTTTACCATCTTCAACATGGAACCCATGGGTCAAATTTCGCTCCCTTAGAGATTACTAAGATTACCTTATTCTGTCCTCCTTTCCAGGTCAGAAATCCCATTGATCAATCCTGTGGTTTCAGCAAGAGCTACCACCTGTTCTTTGGCCCATTCCACCTGAAGTGATTTACATGAAACTGACCTAGTGACCCTGATTAGACTATGTTAAATATTAGTCCTGGCAGAACAGAGTAAAAACAAGGTGACAAGGTTGGACTGCAGGGTTTTGCATGGTGTGAACCAGTCTCCCTTGGGGACAGTAGAAACCAAGATGTTGGAGAGGCTTCCTGAAGTGAGAACTGCTGGTTTGGGGTACAAGAATTTTATTTGGCACATACAGGGACATTGGCCTAGTGGGAAGAAATCAAGTGAAAAAAAAAATAAAGAACAAAGGTGAGGTTCATGAATGAGAAGAAGAGTAAAAAGAAAATATGGAGTGTCTTGGAATATAACTTCAAAGTGAGTCAAAATTCTCCACTGCCATCTCTAAGAACATGTCACATAGCCATTTACTCAAGGCAGACTATTTGCCAGAGACTTTCCTTAACACATTAATGCTTCTTTTTTTTTGGAAGTGTTGGAGGAAAGATGGAAGGACCTGGAGGGAACAGGAAGCTCACAAGAAGACCAACAAAGACAACTAAACTAGTCCCGTGGGGACTTACAGAAACTAAGACATCAACTAAGGAGCAGGCGTGGTCTGGACCTAGGCTTTCTGTACACATGTAGCTGAGGGGTGGCTTGGTCTTCATATGTGGTGCCTGGCAAGGGGAGGGGGAGGGCTGTTTCTAACATGGTCTCTATTGCCTGCATTTGGGTCACTTTCCCCTGGCAGGGCTGCCTTGCCTGACCTCAGGGGATGAATATATGCTCAATCCTGATGTGACTTGATGTGCTGGGAAAGGTTGATATGGGGTTGGGGAGGGGGTATCCCCTTTCTGGGGGGAAATAGAAAGGGGAAGAGGAAAGGAGGGGGAAAGGGAACTGGAAAGAGGGGATGGAGGGTGTACCCTTGGTATGTAAAGTAAATAAATTGAAATAAAAGAAAGGAAAAACAAAAAATAGTAATCAAACATTATCTAGTTATACCAAAGAAGTAACATCTTCCCTCAAGCTTCTTGTTGTACTTCTGACAACACTTACTTCTTTTCAGGGTCAAGTTTCTTCAACGGAACAGCTACACAGGATGTCTTCTCTCTTTTGCCTTTCTGCCATTCATATATATTAGTCCAGTAGAGCTCAACACTCAACATTAAGAGTATCTTTCCTGAAGTACTCAGTGATGATGAGGTTATCGTATACAATGAACTCTCAGCAAAACTTATCAGGTTCTTCTTATTTAAATATGTTGTTCTAAGTGCATGGTTTGCTTCCTGCCTCTCTATCTTACCCTCATCTGCTGGCTTTTTTAGATTTTTATTTTATGTTTTACAATTTATTCATTGTATATCCTGATTGAAGCTCCCTCCTTCAACTCCCCTGGTAGCTCCCTCCATCTCCCCCCCATCCCCTTTCCCTAGTTCACTGAAAGATGGAGTTCTCCACTCTTGCCATCTGCCCATAGCTTGTCAAGTCTCATCAGGGCTTCCTGGATCCTCTTCATCTGTGGTCTAGCAAAAATGTCTAAGTGGTGGAGTTTCCATGATTCTATTTCATGTTCTCCTCTCCCTCTCATTTTTTTCTCTTCATAATTGCACCCACTTTCATGCTTTTAAATGCCACTTACATGCTGGTGACTTCTAAATTTATAGTATTGAACTATCTATATCTCTAGATTTCCAAATCATTATATTTAATTGACATCCACTGCCAAATCAGAACACTTTTATACAAAGCTGGATGTATCATTTCTCCTTACCAGCAAACCTGGTGCTACTCTAGAATTCTGTACCTCAGGGAGTAGTGCAAGCACATATTCAATTCACAACCCCTTGAACAGAAATCATTATCATTACTTTCTCCACATACATCATCAATAAAGCTTATCAATTCTACTTTTGAATATATCAAATACACTTCAGTTTTCATCTCTGCCAGGATTCACCTAGCTCACGTTATCATAATCTCTGATCAAGGGTAGTGTAATTGTGTTCTAATTAGGTTACCAACACCTATTAGCTCTCTTCTGACATCAAACATTAGTCTTTGCCCAGGAGCCACCAAGATTTAAAAACATGAAGTAGGTCATGTTATTCTATTAGAAACCATTCAAGAATCACAGTGAAGTCCAGTGAAGCTCTGGATTAACCCACTGCTTTCTGGTCTTAACTCTGATACTCTTTCCCTAAATTTCTCGCCTATCTTCCCCACTCTGTAGCTACCACACTTTATGTTTTTTTTTTTTTTTTCTTTTTGTCTCATCTTATAGTCACTCTTTACCTGGAATACTCATATTTGTCCTCTGATCTCTTTTCACATGCTATATCTTCAAAGAATAATCCTTTGATAGTCTCAAAAAGACCCAAATAAATTACCCTTGTTTTGTGCATTCCTAAGAATCCTGCACTTTTTTCTCACAGTGCTTGTAGCAATATTAATCTCTTTTGAGATTATCGTAACATAAGTGACACCTGAATCATGAAAGTAGTAATAGTTTACTTAATAATGCTGGAAAATAACTCAGCAATTAACTCAACAAAATATTTGCTCAAGGTTTCCTAAGGCAAGCATTCTTCTGGGTACAATAGACATGGTAGTAAAGTTCATAATGCTGGAAGTATATCTAGGAGACAAACTTCAGAAAAAATATCTGGGAGGGTATAGTTAATTCAATAAATATTTTGGTTGAATAAATTAATATATATGATAATTCCTTAAACTTAGGCATACTGGGACTCCTGTAGCAGTAAGAGACCATCATTTGGTTCTACAACGTAAAAGATGGGAAAACACAGGTAACTCGTTCTGAAGAAGATAATGATGTATCAAAGGGTGAAAAAGCTGAAACAATATGATCTAGACATTCTATACATAGGATATGGGTGTGAGTAACTATTCACAACAGTGATATAGTGAATTTCAAGATGAAGCCTAGTAGGAGATGAAATTAGAGGAGGCAGAATTAAGGCCATGGAAAGCATTGAGTCCCAAGCTGAGGAGCTTGTGTTTCATCCCATGTAAGTGTCAAGTGACTATTGGGTCCATGGCACTATGCTATGTATAACTTCAAATGACTCTTTCTGTGTCTTTAAGGGGTTTATGATCTTAAGGGAAGAGAGGACCTATGCACAAAAGTGTGCACAACAGTAATGTTCCATATGAAAGAAGAAGCATAAAGTCCTTCTCTTGGGGAAGGTCTAACATAAGTCAGTCATAAAGGGTTCCAAGAGAAGGTGAAGCACTTGTGTCTTTTTTGTTTTTGTTTTTTGTTTATATTCCCTACTAAAATTTTGCTGGTCCATTCTATTGGTTTTTTTACACAATTTAATTTATTTTAAAATTAAGGTAAACAGGAGCCTTGGACTTTCATTTTGAGACTTTATGGGTGGTTCTTTCAAGCTCTACATAATCTGTAATGTTAAACCTAAATTTGGAACAAATTGACACCACGCCTCTTAAGCAATAATACCTTTGAGCTTGGAAACTGTCTGCATTGTTCATTAATCTCTTCTTAGCACCTAGCACATTTCATGGATAATATTAGGCTTTTAATAAATATTTTGACTGAATAAATGAATCCATGTATTCTCTCCCCTTTCAGAGCAGAATCCTTTTTTAATTTTTCTTCTCTCTTGAAGTGTGTAGATTTTATATGCCATTTAATGATATTAAGTAACTGGTAGCAAAGACAAATGAAATAGAAATCCAAGTGTGTCCAGTAAGACAAACTCAGCTACATGCCAGTAAAAGGACCTGGGAGAACAGAAAGATAATGCAGTATGTATCTATAAATGTTAAAGGAAACCCAATCTAGAAAAAAAAAATGTACTTGAAGCAATCCACATGTCGAAGCCACTGCTGCAAGTATTTAAGGCACATTTCTTTAAAACTAGCTCACAAGTGGGTTTCCATTATTCTATTATACTTTATCTTTATCTTTGTATTCTAGGCTAAGCAAAGGTACAGTATTATCAACCATTTAACACAGGCAGCCTCTCTGCCAGAATTCAAGTCTGAATATTGAATGAAACGTGTATGGCTTATTTACATAGGAATTTCTCTCATTGTTAAGAATTATCACAGTTTCCACCTCTCCTTTAACTGCACCATATTCTAGTCGGTATTATTTATTCTCCCATTTTCTTCACCAAAACTTTTTATTTGCGTCTTTATATGTCTGGGCTTGCAACCCTATTCAATACCACCAGCTCTTTCTTCATGTATTATAGACCATGTTGTCTTCTCTTCTCTTTTCTTCCCCCCCCCCCCCCAATGGTAGAGCCTGAACCAAGAACCTTGTGCTTGGCATGAAAGTGCTCTATCACTAAACTGAATCCCCAAGCAACTTTCTTTTCATTTTGAAACTAAGAAAACTCTCATTACCAGTGTAGGACATTTCACTATAAGCTGTTGGTCACTTAAGTCCCAGAGCCCTCCCGGACTGACCAATATTACAAAGATCTCAGTTTACCACTAGAAGTTTGTAAGACCTTAATTGCTAAAAATTCCTCAATGCTCCTCCCCAGCTGCAGACCTCATTAGCTATAATAATGACCTGCTTTCAAGATATGCCCACCAGTACAATAGTAGAAGCACTATTATGGTGTAACTAGCCACTCTAATTGAATTTGAAGTTTGGTCCATTAGATGGACTTCATTACACACCTAGTTATGAACCTAGAGCTGAGGGGGTGGGGAGGGTCATTGGCCTTAACAGAGAACCAGCTACTGTTTTTATGTTAAATAAATGTGGCATCAAAGTTTCTCCTAAAAGCTTATGTTTACATGCATAAATTATTCATTTCTCAGTCTTCCATTCTTTTTGCAGTAGATGGTTAATGTAGAGATTTGACAAAATAAAAAAAAAAAAAAAAAAAAAAAAAAAACAGAGAATAAGGGACTTCTGAATGTCAGGCCTTAGATGAAACTGTATATCACCAAGTGTAGAAGGAATATAAAAGGCAGAGTTTGGGAAAGAGGGCAACAATGTCTATTGAATTTTTATTTATTTATTTATTAAATTACAGTTTATCCACTTTGTATCTCAGCTGTTGCCCCTCTCTCATCCCCTCCCAATCTCATTCCCTCCCAATCCTACCCTTCCTCCCTCACTTTCTCCCATGCCCCTCCCCAAGTCATCTGATAGGGGAGGTCTTTCTCCCATTCCCTCTGACACTAGCCTATCAGGTCTCATCAGGACTGGCTGCATTGTCTTCCTCCAAGACCTGGCAAGGCTGCTCCCCCCTCATGGAGAGGTGATCAAAGAGCAGGCCACTGAGTTCATGTCAGAGACAGTTCTTGTTCTCATTACAAGGGAACCCACTTGGATACTGAGCTTCCATGGGCTACATCTATGCAGGGGTTCCAGGTTATCTCTAGGCATGGTCCTTGGTTGAAGTATCAGTCCCAAAAAAGACCCTGGGGACCAGATATATTTTGATTCTGTTGCTGTCCTTGTGGAACTCCTGTCCCCTCCAGGTCTTTCTATCTCTCCCTTCTTTCATAAGATTCCTTATACTGAGCCCAAAGTTTGGCTATGAGTCTCAGCATCTGCTTTGATAACTTGCTCGGTAGAGTCTTTGAGAGGCCCTCTAAGGTATATATGGTAGGCTCCTGTCCTGTTTCCTGTTTTCTCCTTTTTCTGACGTCTGTCTCATTTGCCTTTCTGAGTGAGAATTGATCATCTTACCCATGTATGCAGATTTTATTATGTTTATTCTATATTATATGTCTAATATCCACTTATAAGTGACTATATACCATGTGTGTCTTTCTGCTTCTGGGATACCTCACCAAAGAGGTATCCCAGAAAACAGTGTCTTTAGGATATGGTATCATGGTTACACATATTAATACACAGCACTTGTGGTTACCTGCACAAAACCTGTACAATATCAAGCCAGACAAAACTCCAACATGAATCAGGAAGGGACATAAGGCTCCACACTTTCACTGGGAGACTACAAAAAGTTAATGGATGCTGGGAGAGCAATGTTATTTTCATTTAATGTATTTTTTAAATCTAAAAAAACCCTCTTCTTTGAATTTTTCATGCATTTATACCAGGTATTTAGATCACATCCATCCGTCATTACCTTCCTCCAACTCCACCTACTTCTCTCCCCCTGTCTCCTTCCCAAGATAGTGTCATGCTGTTTTTTGTTTGTTTGTTTTCTTCAATAACTACTAGTCAAAGTATCATTGTTCCTATACACATTTGTATGGGACATCCCCTGAGACCTGGGCAACCAACTAGCAGCTGTGTATCCAAAAAGAAGTGACTTTTCCTCCTTAACCAACCACCCACTCTCAAGAACTCCTTTAACAGAGGTGGAGCCTTGGGTCCCCTCCCAAATTCATGCTGGAATTTCTACTGACTTGATCTCATGCATATTTTGTGCAGGTAACCACGAGGGACCATGATCAGAATCTTTCATTTGCACAGAAGAAATTCACAAGGAAAATCCTTCGTAGATACTGACAATACCAAAAATTGATGTCCCTCACAGCAGTTCATATTAGTGATATTAGTGGCCTTCTTGAGTAAAGCATAAAATAAGGGGCAGAAATGCCAAGACTGTTACAGAGAAACCTTCCATCAATGCTTTGGGAGCATGTATACTCATTTGGAAACACCATTCCTGATGCAGTAGCCTGAGAGAGTATGCTGTAGAAAACTAGGTGTATACCCCAAAGGAGAATAAGGATATTTTTTTTAATTACCTCATAAAATGTTTGAATTTATGCTTGCGAAGGAAGCCTACAACATGACGCTTTAAACTACTAGTTAGATTCTTATTACATATACCTAAACAAAGACATATCATGCATGCAAATACAGGTACACATACATTCTGCTGCATCCACACATTCAAAGAGAAAAGGTACATACATAGTCTTCATTCTCCCTTCAAATTTGGGTTTATGATGTCACTCATGTGGAATATTTGCTCTACAAGATTTGCCTAACTTTGTAGATAATGACGATGGGTGAGGTCACCACATTGAGATAAACAGGCTTTCCGTATGTATAGGAAACAATAGAATAGAAGCTAGCAATTTTTTTTTCCCTTCAACTTCTGTTATTAGTCTTTTTGGCAAGGTGGTGTTGGTATAATGTGAAAATGCATAAAATTCAAAGCAACACTGCCTGGATCAAATTTCACCCTCCCAATGCATTGACTGTGCAACGTCAGCTAGGTTACCTTACCTCTGTTAAGTCTTGGTTGTCTCATTTAAGGGATATGTGTGAGTAGAAGTGTGCAACACATACAACACTAAATAAGTACTAAAGAGTTTGGTTTATGTGGAAAAAGTTTTGAGAAAACATGCCCGTAGAAGGATTAGCTGACATTACTAATCACTACATACTGAAATAAGAGAGAGCAATAGAAATGCACAGAAGGAAATTTGTAGTTTTTACTACTTTAAAACTTTTATTTGCATTTATTTATCTGGTGTGTACGTATGTATGAGCATGTATCGTGGCATATGTGTACTGATAAGAAGAAAATTTGTGAATGTCTATTCTCTCCCTCTACCATGTGAGTCCTAGGAATCAAAATCAGATGATCAAGCTCAGCAGCAGATATACTAATCCACTGAACCATCTCCTATATCTTGTTTTTACTTCTTAATTATTACCTGTCACCACTTAATTCAACCTCAAAATAATTTTAAATGGCATTAGTATAAACTGAAGTCATTGATGAGATTATGTAATATAAAATGTTCTCCATTTAGAAAATATCCAATAAATCACATCTAATAACAATATTAACAACTTACCTGAAGTAATCAAATGAACATGTAGCAGGGTGAATATGCACAGTCCTGTGTGACTCCAACAAGTATAATATTTCCACCATGCACCTGGACATAGTGCCTTCTATAATTTATATGTGTGTGTATTTGCACGTGTGCTCTGTTTTTGTGCAATGCCATTTTAGAAAAATTCTCTCTAAAAGAGTCAAAAGACAAATTCTCTACAATGCTCTTGTGCCTTTTAGCTAGGCTTCTTCTTCCGTATCTATTCTGTACCAGTTCCCCACCACACACAAGCTGTGGTCACCACACTGCTCTCTTTGTTTTTCTGGCTCCCATTCCTTGTCCAGCTCCTGACCCTTACATCAACCTCCTTTTTAAGGGAAAACTCAAGGTTTTCATTGGATGTTCTCAACACAGTCTCCTACCTCCACCTCAAAAGCTTTGGCTGAGTCTCATTATCCACAATTTCTTCAAAACAGAGCGCATCGTTAACCATTTCTTTCAGCAATAAATCTCTAACCCATTCTGCTGCCAACTTTCCTTCTTTTTTAATTTAATTTAATTTTATTAATTACACTTTGTATTCCCCCAAAAGCCCTTCCTTCCTCCCCTGCCGGTCCCACCCTCCCTCCCCCTTCTTCACGCATGTCCCTCTCCAAGTCCACTGATAAGGGAGGTCCTCCTCTCCTTCCTTCTGAACTTAGTCTAGCAGATGAAATCAGGAGTAGCTGCATTGTCATCTTCTGTGGCCTGGTAAGGTTGCTCCACCCTCAGGGGGAGGTGATCAAAGAGCAGGCCAATAAGATTATGTCAGAGGCAGTCCCTCTTCCCATTACTATGGAACCCACTTGGACATTAAACTGCCATGGGCTACATCTGTGCAGGGGTTCTAGTTTATCTCCATGCCTGGTACTTGGTTGGAGCATGAGTCTCTGGGAAGACCCCTGTGTTCAAATTTCTGGTTCTGTTACTCTCCTTGTGGAGTTCCTGTCCACTCCAGATCTTATTATTTCCCACTTCTTACATAAGATTCCATGCACTCTGCCCAACAGTTGGCCATCAGGCTCAGCATCTGCTTTGATAGTCTGCAGGGCAGAGCCTTTCAGAGGCCCTCTGTGGCAGGTTTCTAACTTGTTTCCTGTTTTCTTCTTCTTCTGATGTCCATCCTCTTTGCTTTTCGGGATGGGGATTGAGCGTTTTAGTCAGGGTACCCTCTCTTGATTAGTTTCTTTAGATGTACAGATTTTAGTAGGTTTATCCTATATTACATGTCTATATGAGTGAGTGTATACAGTGTGTGTGTTTCTGCTTCTGGGACAGCTCACTCAGGATGATCCATTCCAGGTCCCACCATTTACCTGCAAATTTCATGATTTCCTTCTGAACTCTTTTTTGCATGTAGCACATATCAAGCACACCACATAATATTAATACATTAAATGTAACTCTAATACATTTCTTTTTTTAATGCATGATCCATGAAAGCAAGGATGTCTCTCTTTTATTCACCAAGTGAATCCTCTTTTCTTAGAATATTGCCTTGTAGAGAGAATATTTCCTTTATAATTGGATGAGGTAGTATGATAGGGTGAATAGAACATTGTCTTATTGAAAACTGTGTTCAATTCTCAGCAACAGTTTTTGGAACATGTAGGTATGTACAGTATGCCTCTGTGTCCTTATATGTTAACTAAGAAACTTCTCAGAACCTCTTAGATGTCTCCAAATATCCACTTCCTCTTCTAGATCATGAATTATTTTTTTTCCTTAAAAGACAGAAAGTAACATTTGAAGATCCAGGAGCTAACGTTTATATTTGTCAAAAGTATTTCTTAAATGCTATGATATGAGAAAGCAGACTAAATAATACAGAAATGAAGAAGAGTACTTATGTTCCACTAAAATGTTATTTACAGGCTGAATAGATGGTTCAGCAGGTAAAAGTACTCACCTCTCAGCATGACAACTTGAGTTAAATCCCAGAACCCACGTGGTAGAGAGAACAGACTTCTGCAAGTGTTCCTCTGAGTTCCACTCATCCTAGATGTATATTAAATTTTAAGCAAAACTTACGAATTTAAAATAGTCTTAGGCATCTTGTGCCTGACTATAGACATAGCTACCTATGCGAAGTCCTCTTTCACCAATAGATAGGAACAGAACAATTCTAGACTGTTTCCAAAAAGGAAACAAAATCTATATAATTACATTTTCCTTTTCCTCCTTCCTACTGACTGGGATGGAAACCTAGAACTGAGAGTCTTGTCATGGAGATAAAATATTCCTATTTTGTCTGTTACTGAATATTCTGAGCCCTTTGTTACAATATCCCAGCCTTATGTTAACTAATAAATACATTTAACTACTTCCAGTGATACTATGATGAATTAGCACAATAGTACTTGCAAAACACTTAGTATCATAATTGGCACAAAGTAAACAGGTTTCACTATGATTTATATTTTTAGTAACTTCATCCTTCCAATTTCTTTTTATCTATGGTATACCCCGATATTTTTATGTGCTTCATAGTGACAATTCAATCAATAGGCAGGAATCTGCATAGATGGTGGTGGTCATATATGCTTATAGTATCTAATAATCCTGTGGCCATCTTAGTTTATGTGTACATGCTTTATGATATGACACAATGGTGGAATCACCCAATGATGCAATTATCAATAAAACATATGCACATTATAAAAACATGGTTTCTAATTTCTCCATACCAAATTTGGGTTCACTTAAGACTTAATGTTTACACAGATCCAAAAAGCTGTGAGAAGACTCTAGCAGCTCATTTTCTTTATGGATTCAACAACTCCCCCCTCATTTAGAAAG
The DNA here is from genome assembly GCF_030254825.1 of Meriones unguiculatus. Taxonomy (NCBI): domain Eukaryota; kingdom Metazoa; phylum Chordata; class Mammalia; order Rodentia; family Muridae; genus Meriones; species Meriones unguiculatus. The sequence goes on from NC_083369.1 coordinate 123,783,760, forward strand.
AGAAATTGAACCAAAGTGCCAAGATTTTCATTTGTTCATGAAATTAAAATACTATACTTGATTGAATATGACTTTCACATTCCTAACAAGCTAGAAAATCAATCTTACAACTTGGGTATACATAGCTGGAACTTCTGGTAATTTTTCATATATTTCTGGTTATCATAACCTGAAGGGGTACTACTACTGACATCTAGAGACAGAGGCCAGGGATTTTACTCAGTACTGTACAGTGCTCACAGGACATTCCCCAGAGCATGCAATTTTCCGGTCTAAAATATAAATGGTGTTGTTCTAAACGCCCTACAAGTACACAGACAATGCAAATTTCCAATTTTCATGCAAATGTTTCTGGGAAATCAATCTGCTACCAATCAGCTTGAGGCTGAGGAATCATTCTGGCTCTATTTTCTTATTTCATCTTTTAAATTCCTTCTTCAAATGTATAAGAGAAAGGTCTACCTATGAGGCACCTTGAATCTTAGTAAGACTACCATCATTTTCTTCTCTAAGATTCCAGAGCACAGCAAAATAGAGTAAAGACATGATGCTGGGAACTGTCCCAGGTTCTAATTGATATTTTTCCACTTAGTAGCTGAATAGCTACTTATATCTTTATTTAACACTTTGACAACTTATGGCCACAACCATTTTTGTTCAAATTACATTTTACAAACATTTTTGGTTAAGACTTTTTTTTTATCAATTGCACACTTTATTGTTCACAATCTAATGCAAACCTCAGATAATGAATTGTCTTCTTTTTTAATCGACTGTAAATATTCCTTCCAGTATCCTCTCAACAATTCAGGCAGATACTACTTCTGAAAATCTCATGTTTTTATTAAACAGTGGATGCCCTCTAGACTATACAGTCAGCAGCTATAAATTTAGTATTTAGTTCTCTCTCCATTAGTAAATGTCCTTCATTACATGCTAACAATTGAGTCAATTGCAAGCTCATTATTTTTTAAGACTTTTAATAGAATGATCAAGAGAAAATTTTGAGTATAAAAATATGTTTGGCATTAGGATAAAATGCTACGGACAAAGTGGATGTGAATATGCATTCCAGAAACACAGTCAAGAGTAAGTGGTAAATACCAGATTGTTAAGAATTTGTCCATTTATATTTTAATACCTAGTGGTGTTTATTAAACTGTGATCTTACCCAGTAGGAAGTTGCTGAGGATGTTCAAAGAATGATGCAAGAGTTTAATTTTAAACAGTCAATATTTACAAGGTTAGAGAAAGTAAACGGTGTGTACATCTATTTGAACTCACGTGGAAAAAAAAAAATCCAGGTGTCAGTTTAAAACTGTGCAAGGGAAGGGGGCAGAGTAAAGTACAGAGTTGAAAAGGCCAGGTTATGGCTGAATCCCCTCTGTGTCCTTTCTTGCTTGATGAAAAAAACAGGAAGAGGAAAAAACCCAGTCACATAGAGATGTGATTAAAATGCAGCAGCAAGTCTTACTGCACAAGACTATTTCTCTCTGGCCCCCACTCATCCTGCCAGCTAATGTCTAAGTGTTTTTCCCCTGTTCAAGAAGTTCTTCATGCTCCCCTAGCCTTTCTTTCAAACCAGTAACCATTTTCCCCTTTTATTAAATAATGACTCTCTTAGTCATCGCTGCAGGTTTCCTGGACTTGTACAACCTGCTTATGACTCAACCTGCTTTTAGTGAGTGGGCCTTTTAGACACAATCCACAATTATCAGGCAGAACTTTAAGAAATATATTAAAAAGAAAAGAAGTTTTAAAACACAGCTGTAGGGTGACATGTGTATGTGTGTGCATGCATGCACACACATGTCTGTGCTCCTACTGAATCTGCATACATGGGAAGTTCTGCTCTGCTGGGAAGACTATTGGAAAAATTAACAAATCACTCAAGCAAAACATTCTTGTAATTGATGACAAATGTGAAACTGGTATATGTTTGGTTGCCCAGTAATGGAATTTAAGCACATGCATACACAAACACAGAGCGAGAGACAGAGACAGACAGACAGACAGAGACAGAGAGAGAAAGACAGAGGGAGAAGGAGACAGAGACAGAGAGACACAGAGAGAGAGTGAGAAGATGGTGAAATTGTAGCATGGGAACAAGACTATGCTTGATGACTTCCACCAGCCTGATCCTACATTCACACTGACATCAGAGAATACAAGTTTAAAATAGAAATAGCAGGCAACAAAATGGTTCATATTCACCCAGACAGGTTTGCAGAGCACAGAGCTCCCCTGAGCTCTGATTTGGTAAATATCAACCAGTTCCCTAGAAGTCTAGCCCTCCACTTGAACCTTCCCTGTCAGAAAACAACGTATCTACACTTTGAATCAAGAGAAGTGGTCTTTCCTTACGTTGTTTCTTAGGACAAACCTAGCTAGTGATTTTGCATTCCTCTTGATCCTTTAGTAGCTGTGTGGCCATGAGTGACATTGATAACCTCTCTAAGATAGTTTCTTTAGCTAAAATAAATATAATTCCATCTCCCTTAACTCAAGTACAAAATGGATGGTGAAGCTTAAGGAAGATATCACTGTAATGTAATGTTAATATTTTTTCATTTAATAAATTTTATGTGAAGAGTACACTTATAATGTGTGTGGTAGTCAGGATGACAACTTGAATTGTGGGTATTGAAGCCCCCAGACCTGATAACCAGCCTGTACTCACTCGGTCAGCTCCTGAGAGGACCTATTCTGCATTTGCTAAACTGTAATTATTGGAAAGAATTCAAAATTAGTATTTCTTTATATTTTACATGCTTTTATGGCCTTCTCAATAATATTGTACAACTTGGACCTGCATTTTTTCTGAGTGTAGCTTTTGTAATCATTGAAGAAAGCTACTGTAGTCCTGCTCACCCCCAAATACCAATCAGCTAAGAAGCACATTTAAACAGTGGAAAATTACAACACCAGTAGACTCACACGTCAGTTCTCCACATTTTTGTTTATGTACTGATTTCTTTTGCCCCCTTTGGAGGTTGTCAGCTCATGGAAATGATGTTTGTTGAGTCTGAAAATGTGAACAAAAATGTTTGTATTTGCTTTTGTATGCCCAGTGCCAGTCAACACTTAATGTCCTTTTGATGTGCTCAAAATAAGTGGATGAAAATCTGTTATAGATGCTGTATTTCCTAAGCATGATGGCCTGAGTTCCCACATCCTGCCCTCTGCTGCACATTCTATGGTACACACAGGAAGACTCTCCAGACCCAGACTCACGATTCCAGCCAGTATTGACAGGGCTCCTGGTTTTGTTTCTTTTTTCATATAAACCCTTAGGAGGCACTGTCAGTAACTGATTGATGCATATTCACATTCTTTCTTTTTCTTTTCTTTCCCCTGCCCCTCTGGGTTTTTGTCAATGTCAAGGATTGAGGCTACAGGGAACTAAGAAGCCTTATTCTAATTTCTGTTTTAGACAAACTGGTGGATTGACCACATATGTGTTTATGAAATTGCAGCTTTAAATTTTTACCAAAAAACTCCTTTTAATGAAGGGGGAGATGCATTATTCAAAGTTTTAAAAAAAGGAATATGCTGTTGTGTTAACTAGAGAAAATAGTTTGTGTGTCTCTTTTCTTTATTCTAGTTCTTGATGTTTAGTTTACTTTCCCTTCTTTGAGGTACTGTTTGTCTGTTTGTTTATTTTAATTAAGCATACTTTACCTCCTCTCCATGATGTTGGTGAGCAAACAGGAGAGACCTTGACTTGTTTAAACTGAAGGGCTATGTCAGAGGAGCCTCGGGTCCAGGTCTCTTTGTATGTCAATCTGGTCTTTTGAAACCTGAAAACAAAGCTCTCCTTTTGAAAAAATCTTAAATATTTAAAGTTAAAGAAAACGGAGAGATCTGACTAATAAAGAAATTTTGTATATATGATAAAGGAACTATAACACTATGAATTGCCAGCCTGCAACAATAGGCATGGTGCCTATAGGTTGGTTAAATTGTTAGCTAATACTGAGACATTCTCTGTACAGTCAATAACCATTATGAGGAAGAATAATCTTTCAGAAGAAAGGAAAGAAGGGAAAACAGTGAGAGAGGGAGGGAAGTACAGAGGCATGAAGTGAGTTTCAAGGTAAACTACCTAAAAGAATAAGACATTTAGAATTCTACAGTCCATAAGTGACTGATATTGTTTCTGCATTTACACAGTTTATCTGGAGCATTTGGCATTCCATTTTGGATATTCACTGCATAAAGTTATATATGGCTCTCTCTGCCTCTAGTTTTTACCTACAGTTGAGTCATGGACGCAAGCTGGTCTGTAAATCACAGAAAGTTTCCAGACTACACATTCAGGTTCACTGTTCTCACATGAGCCATCAGTATACTCTCCAGGAAATTTGCCTGAATTAATTTAGTCTCCAGAGCAGCCAAACAAATGATTAGTTTTCAAAATAAATAGAATTTGATCAACTTACATATATTCCCTTCTTCCTGCTTCCTTGAGTATGCATGATACATAGATAAATCTCTCTATATAACAGTCTCTTCTGCTTTATTTCAAGATAAGAAAACAGTAGTTGAAAATTTTCTCTTAGTGCTAAGAAAGAAAGAAAGAAAGAAAGAAAGAAAGAAAGAAAGAAAGAAAAAGGAACACTTGCTATACTCTTCCAGGTGGTGAAAAAAAAAACTGAAATAGATCCTATGACACATCAAATTAGGAAAACAGTCAAGGGCTTTTCTGCATTCAAATTACATTTGGGCCCATTTTCTATACCTTCTAGAGCTGATGCTTTGGCTATGGTAACAAAACAAATGGGTGACTTCTCTATGGCCCTAAAAGAGTCTTGGAATACCAATATTCAATGGTGACCACATATTTTTTATAGTAACTCAAGAAGTTTTGATATGGATCTTTTGAGAGGATTTTTTAAGTGGGGGAATAAATTGAAAAATGTTTTCAGTCCCCTTTCAGAGATCTGGGCTCTCTCGTGCTACTCTCTATATACATTTTTAAAAATAATTCTGCAATCTCCTTTCATAATTCTGCAATGCTGTTGTCATATCACTGTTATTTTGGTGGAAGAGGTATTGGTGCCATGGTCTTAGTAATGGCAGATGTTAACATTTGTTACATATTCACAATTTTGTGAACCTTGTGACAAAGACATTGGTCAAGGACTTATTCATAAATGATTTTATCTTAGAGATAACTATATGAAGTTATTATTAGTAATAGATTTATATTTCAGATGGTGGACATAAGACAAAAAGAAGTTAAGCAATATATCCTTAGATTAGAATTATTTTAAATGAAGAATTTTGCCTTATAAATATAGAATACTCTTTGTCCTATTCTAGTACACAAATGAGTCAGCAAAGAGTAAGTTAAGAAACCAAGTACTAGGCCAGGTAAAAGTAAATACCCTATGCCAGTCACTGAACTAAATTCTTTCCATACATTATTTCAAAAACTCATCACAAATGTCTTAAGAGAAGGAAACCAATATTATTCCCATTTTACAGGTGGGGAAAAGAGGTTCAAGGCAAAAGACTAAGCATCATCACAGAACTAGGAAGTGAATCTAGACTTTTACTTATTTTTATCTCCAAAGTGTATATTCCTTCTGAAATATGCAATGTCCAGGAGACAAATTATGTCCCTCTGTATGCAATCTTACCTACTTCGTATCATATAGATCAGCCCCCAGCACTGGGCCTCTATATTAAGTAGATTGGCTTCATTAATTTAATAGAAAAACAGGTACTCTGGTCCCCAGTAAAGTGGTGGGAAGAAAGGTTGTCTCAGAGAAGGAAAGATATAGAAAGAGCTATACACAGAGAAGGAGACATACACACAGGTATTTAACAATTTGGATCACTGTCTAGGTGGAAAGGATCAGAAGAGACCATCAAGTTAGGCTTTTGTTCTGCAGTATTTTTTAAACTACCTGCTTCATCTCATACCAGAATATATGGATGATATCCCAAAGTCAACATTGCTTTGTGCATATTGCTAATACTAGGCCAAAATAAGTAATCCTATATCCAAACCCATTTCCATTTCTAGAGGTAGGATTCCTTCTGTTAAACGAAGAAAAACACAAAGGGGACTTGATAGGTCTCATACCATTATTTTCGAGTCAGAAAGTTTCCTCCACAGTCAGTTATGCCATTCCCTATTCAGTTCAGCTTCACTGATGCATAGAGCAATCACCATACCTGTTAGCAGTCAACACCCCAGGCTTCTTCATTCCTTAGGGTTAAGTTATCACTCATTTCTGACTGTAGCTACTCCACTCTTGATCTACTTCCTAATATTCTTCCAGAAAAAAAGATGATTTTCTGAATTCAAACCCAATTATGCAAGCTTACCTTTCTTTTTATTAGAAAGTGGCCCACTGTCCTTTTTCTTTATATAAGCTGATCTTCTTACACCATATAAGGAGAACAGAGATGGAATTCAGGCGTTCTAAGAATTATAGCAGTTAACACAAGGAATACCCTATGGGTTGGCTAACCTAAAAGAAGTATGTAATATTAATAAGGCCTATATGGGACCAATTGTATGACATTGTATAGGAGTATGTCACATCTGACACTTCTGTCTTGGTCATCTCACAAACACTGTCTCTGGGTCACAAACATGAATTGACCCACAGCATGGGAGGACAATAAGCCAACTAAGCCAGTTTATTTTATGATACACAAGATCCAGAGGGAAGGGAGCTATAGTCACCATACTCAGTAGGCCAGTGGAATCCTGGGTAAGCTAGTGAAATCCTGGGTAAATCTGAGTAAATCTTTATTCTTTCGAGTTGCTGTTTTATCATTTTTTAAAAGGTTAATAAACTGGGTGGAGCGTTGCTAAAGCAGGAGTGAGGGAAACTTGGTGAATGGGAGTATATTCTTTGGATATTTTACTCAGTAATTCATATATATGCTCACTTCACCCTCTAATCGCTTTAAGTTGAGAATTTTTATTGAAATAATAACATTCAATATATGTATCTTGCTCATTTCACACTTAATAATGTCATCTTCCATATATTCCAAATTTTAAAAAAAGATATGAATCCTACATACTCCCTAGTGCTTGATAATTCACTCTGAAAATAATTATAGAAATGATTTATAGAACTAATAATAGAATGTTGAGATAGGGTAGACCTTATTAATTACTTATATATCTTTCTTAAAACTGGTTGTACAATGATTCTTAGATTTAGAGGCAAACTCTGGAAGAACTTGGGTAATCTTTGTAGAAATAAAAACGAGTGAAAGCTGGGGAAAAAAACTGGTTGTAGAGAAAGAACAGATCCAAGACCAAAGCATCCTCCCTCCCATATATATGTGTTCTTCTATCACTTTAGGGGCTTTCCCGCAAAAATCATGGCCAGCTCTGCATTAATAAAAGTACAATGCACCAAGAGGAAGACAATGCAGCCAGTTCTGATGAGACCTGATAGGCTAGGGTCAGGCGGAAAGGGAGGAGGACCTCCCCTATCAATGGACTTGGGGAGGGGCATGGGAGGAGAAGAGGGAGGGAGGGTCCTTTGGGGGGGGTACAGCTGGGATACAAAGTGAAAATGTAATAAATAAAAAATAATTTAATTTAAAAATAAAAATTAAAAAGTATAATGCAGATTGCAGGCTGTTTATCATTGTAATTTACAAAACCGCCTTGAAGGTCAGGCAAAAACACATCCTCAGAACATTAGAGCATGGCTTTGGAACATAGAAAAGGGGCAGAGGAGAACTCGAAGCTAGAATCCCCAGGAAACTCTGCTAGGGTTGGCCAGCTGGAAACAAAAGCAGAACCATGGGCTCTCAGGGGACTGGAGAACTCCACAGGATTCTATGTTCTCTCTTGGGTTTGGAAGTCTACTACTCGTCCCTAGAAGCTAGTTTCCAAATCACTGCCAACTATAGCTCCCCAGAGTCCTCTGTCAAAAGGTATAGCCAAGTAAGGAAGAATTCTACTGTGCGGAGCAAGCACTATTTTCATATCACTAAACTAATATAGTTTCCAACTGACTCCTAAACACCTCTCTTTATTTCCATTTAATGACTTAATCACATGACAAATGCCTCATCTCTGAATGGTGTTACATTAGGGATTAACATCAAATTTGTAATGATATAAACCTTTAGACCACAGCAGGCAATGTTACATACAACTAAATGTAAAACAAAGATTAAGGCTACATCACAGGAACTCATATCCTAAATTACATCTGCCTCAAACCTCACTCACAGTGGGAATAGAGCTGGTAGCAGTTCAGCCTGTGCTGCACTGGCTTACTTCACCTTCTGGATCAACATCTCTACAAATTACGCATATCTTCTTTTTTCCTGAGGTCTTAGCACTATAGACATGGAATCATAATTCCTTTGGACCCTTAGCCATATCTCTGAAGTTATCCAAGCATATTTAATAACCATGTCTATTTTACTGATGAGGCCTATAGGGGAAAGGTGATGTTTCAAACCTACAAGGTTAACTTACATCAAAGAAAGTTCTTGAACTTGATTTGCATTAACTTTACTGCCAGCACTTTCAAAATTACACCAATGCCAGCCCCAAACCCACAGTAAGGTCCTAGTTTTACTTAACCATTTTTAGTTAATATTCCAGGACTTTGTTCTCCCTTGCTGTCAGCACACTTTACTTGTTTTCTGTTTGTTTACTGTGATCCACTTTCTCTGCTCAAACATAGATAACATTCTTTCCTTTGAAGTTCAATATCTTGTCAGAAGTCTTACACCCAATAAATGGTAGATCAAAGAGTGTAACTCTTAGTCACTGAGTCTGAATATCTTTGCTCTTTTTGCAACATTTTATTGTTTGGAGTCTACTTGTCAAACTAATCTGTTAACAGATTAATGTCACACAAACATTAAATAAGTAATCTGAAAAATCTGTATTTGGTTTTTGTTTTTTGTTTTTTATTTTTTTTTTCATTTTACTTCAGTCAATGTGCCACAAGGAGAACTTACCCCTGTTTTCCTGGCTAAATTATATTGGTGGGACATTAGGAACAAACATAATGCTATAAAATAAACTTCAGAATCCAAGATGGCAGTGATGAGAGGACACAGTATCTGATCTGATGAGCAGGACAGCAGTGACTGCACAGTGACCAACAGACAAAACTCTGGGCCCTAAAACACCAGTGATTGTGTTTCCCAGGTGAGAGAAAACCCAACAGTGTGGGAAGCAATCAGGTCCATCTTCAAGTCACCCAGCTAAGCCCTGGAAGAGTTCCAGGGTCACAGCAGGCACTCAATGGCCAGATAAGAGCCAAACATCTGCATGCTCTGATCACCATTTTAGACTGAACTGTGGGCCCACCACAGCAGAGACTGGGATTTCCAGTTGAGAGAAAAACCCCACAGTGAAGGAAGCAATCTGGACCGACATCAGGTCACACAGACAATCCTTGGAAAAAGTCCTAGGCTCAGGCAGGGACTCAGCCTCCAGCCCAGATACCTGCACAACCAACTCACATTCCCAGACAGAAATATGGGCCCCAGGGCCCCGGGGATTGGTTTACCCTGTCGGTGTGGGAGAGGAGGACCCCATGGTGAGGAAAACATCAGGTACAACCTTAGGGCACTCAGCCCACCTCTCCTTCCCCACATGCGAAAAGTTCCCAGGGAAAACTTTCTTGGTTCCTGAAGGCAAACAGTCACCAGCTTGGAGCAATTACCCTGTGCCTGCGTGCTCTACAAACCACCCCAGACTGAACTGTGGAGCCCAAAACATCACAGACTGGGTCTCTCTGTCAAGAGGAAACCCCACAGTGGGGGAAATATCAGGTCTGACCTCAGGATACCCAGCTCCAGAAAAGTTTCTGGGTTTACACAGGCTTCAGGCTTTAGCTCTCTGCAGGAAGGATGAGTGCAACACTCACCTACTACTGATTACTGCTTGGGTACTGGATCATGCAGGTTCAAATAATCCCTTTTGTCCTATCTGACCACCATAAACTAAAGCTAGATCTCAACAACAACCAAAAAAAACAAAAGGCCTATACACACATAGAAACTGAACAATTGGTTACTCAATCACAGCTGGGTCAGGGAATAAATAAAGAAAAAAATAAAAGTCTTCCTAGAATTCAATGAAAATGAAGTCACAATATACCCAAACTTATCGAACACAATGAAAGCAGTGCTAAGAGGGAAGTTCATACCACTAAGTGCCTTCAAAAACAAATTCGAAACATCTCATTCAAGTAATGTAAAGGGACACCTGAAAGCCCTAGGAAAAAAAAGAAGCTGAGACAAAAGAAAAAGAAAAAAAGAAACAGAGACTCCCAAGAGCAGTAGATGGCTGGAAATAATCAAATTCAGGGCTGAAATCAATAAAATAGAAACAGAGAACAATTCAAAGAATCAATGAACCAAGAGCTGGTTCTTTGAGAAAATCAACAAGATAGAAAAACTCTTAGCCAAACTAACTAAAAGGCAGAAAGAGACAACATCCAAATCAACAAAGTCAGAAATGAAAAGGGGACTGCTTGATTTATTGCCTTTTAACTTCTTTAGTTTGTTATATATTCTGGGTATCAGCCCTCTGTCAGATATAGGGTTGGTGAAGATCCTTTCCCAGTCTGTAGGCTGTCATTTTGTTCTGATGACAGTGTCTTTTGCATTACAGAAGCTTTTCAGTTTCATGAGGTCCCATTTATTGATTGCTAATCTTAAAGCCTGTGCTGTTGGTGTTCTGTTAAGGAAGTTGTCTCCTGTGCCAATGAGTTCTAGGCTCTTCCCGACTTTTTCTTCTAACCGATTTAATGTGCCTGGTTTTATGTTGAGGTCTTTGATCCACTTGGACTTTAGTTTTGTGCAAGGTGATAAGTATGGATCTATTTGCATTATTCTGCATGTAGACATCCAGTTAGACCAGCACCATTTGTTGAAAATGCTGTCTTTTTTCCATTGCATGGTTTCAGCTTCTTTGCCAAAAATCAAGTATCCATAGGTGTGTGGGTTTATTTCTAGGTCTTCTATTTGGTTCCATTGATCCTCCTTTCTGTTTCTATGCCAATACCATGAAGTTTTTATTACTATTGTTCTGTAGTACAGCTTGAGGTCAGGGATAGAGATGCCACCCGATGATCTCTAAGACTCATAAGCAAACCTTCGGCATTGTGCAGGGAATCATATGAAAGAAGGGGGAGTTAATATTACACAGAGAGCATAGGAGCTCCACAAAGACCAAATATATCTGGGCACAGGGGTCTTATATGAGACTGTTTCTCCAATCAAGGACCATATATGTATATAACCTAGAACCTCTGTTCAGATGTAACTCATGGTAGCTCAGTAACCAAATGGGTTACCATAGTAAGGGGAACAGAGACTATTTCTGACATGAATTCAATGGTGGGCTATTTGACCTCCCCACCCCCCAAGGGAGAAGCAGGCCTGATAGGCCACTGAGGAGAACTTTGCAGCCAGTCCTGAAGATACCTGATAAGCTAAGGTCAGATGAAAGGGGAGGAGGTCCTCCCCTATCAGTGGACTTGGAAAGGGGCAGGGAGGAAATGAGGGAGGGAGGGTGGGATTGGGAGGGAATGAGGGACAGGATACAGAGTTAATAAATGTAATTAATAATAAAAATAAAAGCAGAAAACCAAGTAATCCAATTAAAAAATGGGGAACAGAGATAAACAGAAAATTCTCTGTAGAGGAGTATAGAATGATGGAGAAACACTTAAAGAAATGCTCAACCTCATTAGCCATTAGGGAAATGCAAATCAAAACAAACCTGAGATTTCACCTCACACCCATCAGAATGGCCAAGATGAAAAATTCAAGTGACAACACATGCTGGAGAGGTTGTGGAGAAAGGGGAATCCTCCACTGCTGGTGGGAATGTAAACTGGTACAACCACTTTGGAAATCTATCTGGCACTTTCTCAAACAATTAGGAATAGTGTTTCCTCAAGACCCAGCTATACCACTCCTAGATATATACCCAAAATTTGCTCAAGTACACAAAAGGGATATTTGCTCAACCATGTTGATAGCAGCTTTATTTGTAATAGCCAGAACCTGGAAACAACCCAGATGTCCATCAACGGAATGGATACAGAAATTGTGGTATTTTTACACAATGGAATACTACTCAGCAATCAAAAAGGAGGAAATCATGAAATTTGCAGGCAAATGGTGGGATCTAGAAAAGATCATTCTGAGTGAAATATCCCAGAAGGAGAAAGATAAACACACTATAAACTCACTTATATAGACCTATAAGATATGATAAACACAATGAAATCTATACACCTAAAAAAGATAATCAAGAGAGTGGACATGGGGTAAGATGATCAATACTTGTTAGAAAGACAGATGGGATGTGCATTGAACTAATGACAGGAGTCTACTGAAGGCATCTGAAAGACTCTAACTAGCAGTGTTTTCAGTGCAGATACACAGACTCATAACCAAACCTTCGGCAGAGTACAGGGAATCATATGAAAGAAGGGGAGTTAGTATGATGGGGAAAGGATAGGAGCTCCACAAAGACCAAATATATCTGGGCACAGGGTCTTTTCTGAGACTGACATTCAACCAGAAACCATGTATGGATATAACCTAGAACCTCTGCTCGGATGTAGCCCGTGGTAGCTCAGTAACCAATTGGTTTCCCATAGTAAGGGGAACAAGGACTATTTCTAACAGGAACTCAATGGCTGGCTCTTTGACCTTCCCACTCCCAAGGGAGGAGCAGTCCTGTTAGGCCACAGAGGAGGACTTTGCAGCCAGTCCTGAAAATACCTGATAAAACAGGATCAGATGAATGGGGAGGAGGCCCCCCCATCAGTGGACTTGGAAAGGGGCAGGGTGGAGATGAGGGAGGGAGGGTGGGATTGGGAGGGAATGAGGGAATGGGATACAGCTGGGATACAGAGTTAATAAAATGTAACTGATAAGAAAAAAATAAAATTAAAATAATAATAATAAAAATAAATAAGTACATGAAGAGGAGGACAAAACAACAGACACTGAGGAAATTCAAACATTCATTAGGTCTTACTAAAAAGCCCATACATCACAAAATTTGAAAAACTAAAGGAAATGAACAATTTTATTTATCATTTCCCCTTAACAAATTTGATTTAAGACCAGTTAAATCAATTAAATAGTCCTATATCCCCTTAGGAAACAGAAGCTGTTATCAAATTCTACCACCAAAAAAAAAAAAAAAAAATGCCCAGGGCCAGATGGTTTCAGTGCAGAATTCTACCAGACTGTTAAAAAAAAAGATCTAACACCAATACTCTGCAAAGTATTCCACAAAATGGAAGCAGAAGGAACATTGCCAAACACATTCTATGAAGCCGCAGTCACCTTGATACATAAACCTAACAAAGACCCAACAAAGAAAATTAATTTCAAGCCAACCTCCCTTATGAACATTGATGCAAAAGTACACAACAAAATACACATCAAAAATATCTAGGATGACCGAGTAGGCTTTATTGCAGGGATGCAGGAGTGTTTCAATAAATAGAAATCCACTGGTGTAATCCACCATATAAACAAAATGAAAGGAAAAAAAATACACATCTTCTTAGATGCTAAAAAAGTATTTGATAAAAATCCAACATTCATTTATGTTTGAAGTCCTGGAGAGATCAGGGAAACAAGGAACTTATCTAAATATAATAAATGCAGTATACAGCAAGCCTGGAGCCAACATCACACTAAACAGAGAGAAACTTAAATCAATCCCACTGAAATCGGGGACAAGGCAGGTTGCCCACTCTCTCCATATCTCTTCAACATAGATCTTGAAGTCCTTGCTAGAACAATAAGACATATAATGATATCAAGGGGATTCACTTCATAAAAGAGAAAGTCAAAGTATCACTATTTGCAGGTGAAATGATACTATACATGAGTGACATAAAAATTCTACCAGGGAACTCCTACAGTTGATAAACACCTTCAGCAAAGTGGCTCTATACAAAATTAACTCAAAAAAAAAATCAGTAGCCCTCCTGTATACAAAGGACATATGGGCTGAGAAAGAAATAAGGGAAAAAACATCCTTCAAAAGAGCCATAAAGTACATAAAGTACCATGGTGTGACTCTAACCAAGCAAGTCAAAGACTTGTATGAAAAAAACAAAACAAAACCAAAAATCCAAAACTCCACTCAATGAAGAAAGAAATAAAAGAAGATATCAGAAGATGATATCAGAAGATGGAAACATCTCCCATGCTCATGGATCATTAGGACAAAAATAGTGAAAATGGCCATCTTACCAAAAGGAATCTACATATTCAATGTGATTCTCATCAAATTACCATCACAATTCTATGCATACTTTGCAAGAAAAACTCTCGATTTCATACAGAATAACAAGAAACAATCGCTAAAACAATCTTCTACAATAAAAGATCTTCTGTAAGCATCTCCAACTCTGATCTCAACCTGTACTACAGAGTAACAGTAATAAAACTGCAGGGTACTGGCACAGAAACACAATGGTTAATCAATGAAATCGAATAGAAGACCTAGAAATAAACACACACGCTTATGGACACCTAATTTTTTGACAAAGATGCCAAAATCATATGCAGGAAAAAAGACAGCATCTTCAACAAATGGTGCTGGTCTAACTGGATGTCTACATGCAGAAAAATGAAAATAGATCCTTACTTATCACCCTGCACAAAACTGAAGTCCAAGTGGATCAAAGACCTCAACATAAAAACAGACACACTAAACTTGTTAGAAAAAAAAGTGGGGAAGATCATGAACTCATTGGCACAAGAGAATCTTCCTGAACAGAACACCAACAGCACAGACTCTAAGATCATCAATCAATAAATGGGACCTCACCAAACTGAGAAGCTTCTATAAAGCAAAGGACACTGTCATCAGAACAAAATGACAGCCTACAGACTGGGAAAGACTCTCCACCAATCCTACATCTGACAGAGGGCTAATATCCAGAATATAATATAAATATAAATAACTGAAGAAGTTAAAAATGCAACAAACAAGTAATTCAATTAAAATGGGGTACAGAGCTAAACAGAATTCTCAGTAGAGGAACATCTAATGGCAGAGAAAAGCATAAAGAAATGCTCAACATCGTTAGTCATCAGGGAAATACAAATCAAAACAAACCTGAGATTTCAGGTTTAGATTTCAGATTACACCCATCAGAATGGCTAAGATCAAAAACTCAAGTGTGACAACACATGCTGGAGAGGATGTGGACAAAAAGGAACCCTCCTCCATTGCTGGTGGAAATGTAAACTTGTACAACCACTTTGGAAATCAATCTGGCGCTTTCTTCCAAAATTAGGAATAGTTGTACCTCAAGATCTAGCTGTACCACTCCTAGGCATATATCCAAAATATGCTCAAGTATACAGCAAAGAGATATGCTCAACCATGTTCATAGTAGGTTTATTTGTAATAGCCAGAAGTATGAAACAACCCAGATGCCCCTCAGTTGAGGAATGGATACAAAAACTGTGGTAAATTTACACAATGGAATACTACTCAGCAATTAAAAACAAAGAAATCATGAAATTTGCAGGCAAACTGTGGGATCTAGAAAAGATCATCCTGAATGAAGTATCCCAGAACCAGAAATACACACATGGTGTATACTCACTTATAAGTGGATATTAGACAGAAAATATAGGATAATCTTTCTAAAATCTCTACATCTAAGGAAGCTAAGCAGAAGGAGGACCCTGGGTGTCATGCTCAATCTTCATTCAAACAGGCAAATGAGACAGACGTCAGAAGAGGGAGAAAAGAGGGAACAGGACAGGAGCCTATTACAAAAAGTGTCTGAAAGACTTCATGCAGCAGAGTGTCAAAACATATGCTGAGATGCATAGCCAAACTTTGGGCAGAGTGCAGTGAATCTTATGAAAGGAGGGAGAGATAGAAAGATCTGGAGGAAACAGAATCTCCACAAAAGGAGCAACAGAACCAAAAAATCTGCACACAGGGGCCTTTTCTGAGATTGATACTCCAACCAAGGACCATTCATGGAGGTAACTTAGAACCCCTGTGCGGAAGTGGCCCATGACAGCTCAGTATCCAAGAGGTTTCCCTAATAATAGGACCAGGGACTATCTTAGACAAGAACTCATGGGCTGTCTCTTGGATCACCTCCACCTTATGGGTGTGCAGCCTTGCCAGGCCACAAGGGAAAAAAAAAGAAGCCAGACCTGATAGACTGTGGTCTGATGGAAAGAGAGGAGGACCTTCCCTATCATTGGACGGGGCAGGGGCATAGGAGAAGAAGATGGAGGAAGGGCAGGATTGGGAGGGGTGGGAAAGGGGGCTACAGCTGGGATACAAAGTGAATAAACTGTAAGTAATAAAATGAAGAAAAGTAAAACAAACAAACAAACAAACAAAAAACCAGACACACTAAATAGGTTAGAAGAAAAAATTGGGGAAGAGCCTAGAACTCATTGGCACTGGAGGCAAATTCCTGAACAGAACACCAACAGCATAGACTCTAAGATCAAAAATCAATAAATGCTACCTCATGAAACTGGAAAGCTTCCGTAAAGCAAAGAACACTGTCATCAGAACAAAACAGCAGACTACATACTGGGAAAGGATCTTCACCAACCCTGTATCTGACAGAGGGCTAATCTTTCAGATATATAAAGAACTCAAAAAGGTAAAAAGCACTAGGAACCTACCAGAGAGGGCCTCTGAAAGCCTGTGCCCTACAGACTATCAAAGCAGATGCTGAGCCTGATGGTCAACTGTTGGGCAGAGTGAATGGAATTTTATGTAAGAAGTGGGAAATAGTTACTCAGCAATGAAAAATAAAGAAATCATGAAATTTACAGGTAAAAGGTGGGATCTGGAAAGGATCATCCAGAGGAGTGAGTTGTCCCAGAAGCAAAAAGACACACATGGTATATACTCACTCATATAGACATACAACATAGGACAAACCCACTAAAACCTGTACATATAAAGAAACTAAGCAAGAGAGAGGACCCTAACTAAAATGTCCAATCCCCATCCAGAAAGGCAAAGAGGATGGACATCAGAAGAAGAAGAAAACAGGAAACAACCTAGGAACCTACCACAGAGGGCCTCTGAAAGCCTCTGCCCTACAGACTATCAAAGCAGATGCTGAGCCTGATGGGCAACTGTTGGGCAGAGTGAATGGAATTTTAGGTAAGAACTGGGAAATAGTAAGAGCTGGAGAGGACAGGGTCTCCACAAGGAGAACAACAGAACAAGAAAATTTGAACACAGGGACCTTCCCAGAGACTCATACTCCAACCAAAGACTATTCATAGAGATAACCCAGAACCCCTGCACAGATGTAGCCCAGAGCAGTTCAGAGTCCAATTGGGTTACATAGTAATGTGAAGAGGGACTGCCTCTGACATAATCTGATTGGCCTGCTCTTTGATCACCTCCCCCTGGCGGGGAGCAGCCTTACAAGGCCATAGTAGAGGACAATGCAGCGATGTGAACTGATAGACTAAGATCAGAAAGGAGAGGAGAACCTCCCCTATCAGTGGACTTGGGGAGTGGCATGCATGCAGAGGGAGGAGGGAGGGTGGGATCAAGATGGGAGGAGGGAGGTGCTTATAGAGGGATGCAGAATGAATAAAGTGTAATTGATGAAAAATTTAAAAAAAAATTAAAAAAAAAGTGGGAAATAGTAAGAGCTGGAGAGGACAAGGTCTCCACAAGGAGCAGGCCATTTCTTTTTTTTTTTAATAATAAATATTTAATACAATCAATTAATTAATGCATGGCAAAAAGAAAAACAAGGAAATGATTATTGTAAAATTCAGCTGAACACTTACTTAGAAAACAAATATGCTACTCTCAGTCGTAACAGGCCCTTTCTTAATGTTGTTTCTGAGGCTTGAACTCAGGCCTGCTTGCTTGCATTTAAAGTGTTTTACCAACTAAACTATCCTCCCAACTCCAGAACATTGTTTTTTTTTTTTTTCAATGCAGTTTATTCAGGAACCTTGAACAACCATCTGACCCTGGGGAAAGCCAGCCCACAGCTTAAATAGCCTCTGGGTAGCCAACCCCAGCGTGCCACGTGGGCAATGCAGATAGGTCCACATACATGGAAGCAAGCCAGATCCTCAGCCTTAGCCAAATGTGGAATTGTTCGTGACAGAGAGCACTCATCGGGAAGGTGGAAGGCAGAAACCAGCTCCATCTTTAAGGCGCGGCATTACGCAGCTCTCTACAGTTCCCCCTTTTTGTTTTAGACGCATCAGGCAAGAGTAGAGGTCTGATCTCTGATATTAGAAATAAATTGGGACTTTGTACCGATGTTCATTTAGGTGTCATCCACCCAAAGAGCATCAGACTTGTCCAATACCTTTCTCTCAGAGGCGGGACCTGGGGCATCAACCTGCATGCAAAATGTTACGTTCAGGATGCGAGGCTAAGCACTGCACTCAGGGTCAGCCGCTTTCAACCCAGAAATCTTTTCTTTTTTTTTTTTTTTTTTTCTTATTAAGAAATCAAAGTCCAGCATGTCTGGTAAGAATGATTTGAGCAAGGCCTTCCAGGTATGGAAGTAAGTACTCAGAGAGACACACCAGGGTTTCAGTACTCCATGTGTGAGAACAATTAAAAGATTGGCTTCACTTCAACACAAGGTAATGATTATAGATGTATTAGAATTAACATGTTGGTTTGAAATTGTTGGTTTTCTCTGACACGGAAAGGAATCATTCGTATACCTCCAGATGTTATTTATTACACATCTATATGTGATGTTTGTGAAAAAGGTGGGTGACAGGGCAACCTTGACAGCCTCCTCAGATTCTGTTCTCCTATAACGTCGAATCTTTAAGAAGCTGGTATTGAGGGAATCAAGAAATCTCACTTCTGTGGTATAGGGAAAGATCAATCACTTTGGGGGAGGAGTAAAAACATAATTTTTCTATCTCTAAAAGGAAGCTCTTTTGTACCTGGGGTGCCATAAAAACCAATTGCTCTTAGGGGAGAGGATAAAGGCAAAGCCTTCCATCGCAGCAGTAGAAACAGGAAACTTTCATAGGCCCAGAAGCCTTCAAATGCATCTAATATTATTTTGCAGCTAATGAAAGAGGGGCAGGACATTCCAGTCCCACTACAGGAGATTCATGTCCCAGATCAAGCAGAGAGAGAAATCAAAGTTTGTTCCCACAATGAGCACTGCCAGAAATATTAGGAAATTCTATTTCTGAAGCCCAGGTGCTCAGGGCTTGCCTCAGATTGAGACTGGAACATGGAAACAGGGAACAGTGTGTCATGCTCCTGTGAGTTGCCTTGTGTCAAATAACAAGCCACATTTTACTGTTGGGGGAAAAGCATGAGCACAGAGAGACTTCCTTCTGTGGCCCAGGTATGCAAGGGCAGGCAAAATCTGAGAGGGAAAATGAAAAACCCTCCAAAATTACAATTTTTGCTTTAAGCATATGGTAGCAGGAGACTGCCAATACAGGAATTCAAAATTTGTGGCACACTGATGGTAAAGGTAGTATAAACCACAACCTCTGCTTATATCCTGATTAGACTGACTCAATTTAACCATTAAAAGGCTTTACAGAAAAGAGGCAGGGACGCTTCTAGGTGTAGCTGCTATTTACCTTAGTCTTAGCTGTACCTCTAAAACTTATCTGTAATAAAAACAAAACAAACAAAATACCTAAAAGCCAAACCAAAGGCAAGGAAAGTAATTCATTGTCAAGAAATAATACAGCCACAAATATCTGATTCAGAGTTGATGCAGATAATGGACTGATAAAACTGGAATTCTTATGATAAACACAATTAGTATTATAAATGACAGTGAAAAAGATGGAAATACATGACTAGATGGAGAATTTCAGCATAACTATCAAAACACTATGAAAGAGTAAATGGTATGATATGAAATGGTAAAATACACAATAACAAAGTGATGTTGGAATGAAATTGTAGAGAGGAAATTTTCTGCATTAATAGATGGAAAGAAGTAAAGAATCAGTTGACTAAACAATAGATCACTACAACTTATTTGAACTGTAATACAAAACAGATAAAAGTTAAAAATGTATCAAAAAGCTGTGAGGCATCCTATTGCTGACTTAAATACAAGCAATTCAATTTTCAGAAAAATGGGGAAGAATTATTATTTTAAAACATGATTCAGAATTTTTTCCAAAATATTAAAACTATACATCACTTATCTGAAAAGCTCAGAAAAATAAAATGTGGACACACACATAAACACACACCCACAAACTCACACACGCATACACATACAACATAAAATACTAAAACAAAAATATTGATGATCAAAAACTAAAGTATACATGAATTATTAAAGGTTTGAAACACTGTTGATTTATCCTCAGAAACTATGCAATCACAAAGACATCTTTAAAGTACTGAAAAAAAATCTGTCAACCTAAAAATCTATACCTTCTAAAGTAAAGGATGAGTGAAGAGTTTTTCAGACAGGAAAAGACTAAGGTAATTTATAGATAGTTTACTCTTAGCATAGCTGTGTACAATAAATAGTAGGGGTTTTTTCAAGTAGAAAGAATAATATAACATGGGCTGGAAATTTGATAGAAGTAAAGAGAGCCATAAATGACACAAATAATACATTTAATCTTCAAAATGATATACAAAAGCTATGAGAAACAACAAATTATGATGAGGTGCATAATATATATCTAAATAAATATTGCACAACAAGCATAGGAATTAGAAATACATTGTTGAATGATTTTAATGTAATTATGTGTCTGTGTGTCTGTGCATGCATATATGTGTGCAGGGGCAAATAAGTCTGTGGAGGACAGTCTTGGATATGACCTTCAGGAAATCCATCCATTTCTTTGAGAAAGGATCTCTCATTGGCCTGGAACTTACATATTACATTAGACTGGAAGGTTAGCCACAGGATTCCTCCTGTCTGTTTCTCCCCAATACTCGGAATATAAGCACATGCCACTACACACACACATGTAGGTTTTGGAGATATAATTGAGGTCCCAGTTCTTGGAAAGCAATAATTTCATTGGCAGAGTTATCTGCCCAGTTCCTTAAGGTTTTCATTAATTTATAAAGCAAAAAGCTTCTTTATGGCCTTTCATATATAGTTTTGTTTGGGGTGTATTTTTGAAATTATAATATAATTTTAACATTTCCATTTCTTTCATCCCTCTAAATTCTCCCATATACCTCTTCCCACTTAATATAATTCAGTTTCTTCTTTCAATAATTGTTTTTTTTTCCATTCATAAATATCCACGTACATGCATGTATATTGCTAAATATAACCCGCTCAGCTTGTATGATGTTACTTGTATGTATGTTTTCAGGAGGGACTATGTGGCACTGGGGAAACAACTAAGGAAGAACACCTCTCCTGTTCTCAGCTTTCTTTACTTGCCTATAGTTCGTTGTATGCCTTTCCCTGCATACTTTGTATACTTTGTCGTGTCCAGTGATGTCATCCATATTTAGGCAGTCATCTTGGTTAAACTTTATGACTGTAGCTTCTAATTTTACTAGGAGACAACAGTCTGACAGCAAACTCCCTGATTGTCGAGCTCTTTTTTTAATTTTAATTTTAATTTTTTATATTAATTATAGTTCATTCTCTTTGTATCCCAGCTGTAGCCCCCTCCTTTATTCGCTCCCAATCCCACCCTCCCTCCCTCATCTCCTCCTTGTCCCCCTCCAAGTCCACTGATAGAGGAGGTCCTCCTCCCCTTCCATCTGACTCTTGTTTATGAGGTCTCATCAGGACTGGCTGCATTGTCCTCCTCTGTGGCCTGGCAAGGCTGTTTGTCCCTCAGGGGGAAGTGGTCAAAGATGCAGCCATTGAGTTCATGTCAGAGACAGTCCCTGTTCCCATTACAAGGGAACTCACTTGGCTATTCAGCTGCCAAGGGCTACATCTGAGCAGGGTTTCTAGGTTATATACATGAATGGTCCTTGGTTGGAATATCAGTCTCAGCAAAGACCTTTGTGCCCAGATATTTTGTTTCTGTTGCTTTCCTTGTGAAGCTCCTATACTCTCCAGGTTTACTAACTCCCGCTTCTTTCATAAAATTCCCTACACTCTGCCCAAGGTTTGGTTATGCATCTCAGCACCTGCTTTGTTACCCTGCTGGTTAAAGTCTTTCAGAGGCCCTGAGTGGTAGGCTCCTGTCCTGTTTTCTGTTTTCTCCTTCTTCCAGTGTCCATTCGGTTTCTCCTTTTGAATGAGGTTTGATCATCCTACCCAGGGTCCTCCTTCTTGCTTGGTTTCTTTAGGTATACAGATTTGTATAGGTTTATTCTATATTATATGTCTAGTATCCACTTATAAGTGAGTATATACCGTGTGTATCATTTTGCTTCTGGGATACCTCACTCAGGATGATCTTTTCTAGATTCTCATCATTTCCCTGCAAATTTCATGATTTCCTTGTTTTTAATTGCTGAGTAGTATTCCATTGCGTAAATGTACCACAATTTCTGTATCCACTCCTCAGTTGAGGGACAACTGGGTTGTTTATATGTCCTGGCTATTATGAATAAACCTGCTATGAAGATGGTTGAACAAATGTTCTTACTGTGTACTTGAGCATAGTTTGGATATATGCCTTAGGAGTGGTATAGCTAGATCTTGAGGAAGCACTATTCCTAATTTTATGAGAAAACACCAGATTGATTTCTAAAGTGGTTGTACAAGTTTACATCCCCACCAGCAATGGAGGAGGGTTTCCTTTTCTCCACATCCTCTCCAGTACGTATTGTCACTTGAGTTTTTGATCTTAGCCATTCTTATGGGTGTAAGGTGAAATCTCAGGGTCGTTTTGATTTGCATCTCTCTGATGACTAAGGACGTTGAACATGTCTTTTAGTATTTCTCTGCCATTCTACATTCCTCTACAGAGAATTCTCTGTTTAGCTCTGTACCCCATTTTTAATTGAATTACTTGCTTTGTTGCTTTTTAACTTCCTGAGTTCTTTATATATTCTGGATATTAGCTCTCCGTCAGATGTAGAATTGGTGAAGATCCTTTCCCATTCTGTAGGCTGTCATTTTGTTCTGATGACAGTTTCATCTGCTTTATAGAAGCTTTTCAGTTTCATGAGGTAGCATTTATTGATTGTTGATCTTAGAGCCTGTGCTGTTAGTGTTCTGTTCAGGAAGTTGTCTCCTGTGTCAGTGAGTTCTAGGCTCTTCCCCACTGTTTCTTCTAACCGATTTAGTGTGTCCGGTTTTATGTTGAGGTCTTTGATCCACTTGGACTTTAGTTTGTGCAGCATGCTAAATATGGATCTATTTGCATTTTTCTGCATGTAGACATCCAGTCAGACCAGCACCTTTTGTTGAAGATGCTCTCTTTTTTTTTCATTGAATAGTTTTGGATTCTTTGTCAAAAATCAAGTCTCCATAGTTGTGTGGGTTTATTTCTGGGTGTTTTATTTGATTCTATTTATCTGCCATTGTTTCTCTGCCAATACCATGCAGTTTTTATTACTATTGCTCTGTAGTATAGCTTGAGATCAGGGATAGTGAAACCTCCAGATGATCTGTTGTTGTACAAGAACGTTTTGGCGATTCTGGGTTTTTTGTTTTTCCATATCAAGTTGGGAATTATTCTTTCAAGGTCTGTGAAGAAATGTGTTGGTATTTTGATGGTAATTGCATTGAGTCTGTAGATTGTTTTTGGCAGGATAGCCATTTTCACTATGTTAATTTTACCAATCCATGAGCACGAGAGTTCTTTCGATCTTCTGATAGCTTCTTCAATTTCTCTCTTCAAAGAGTTGACTTTTTTTTAATAGGTCTTTCATTTCCTTGGTTAAAGTCACCAAGGTATTTTATGTTATTAGTGGCTATTGTGAAGGGCGTTATTTCCCTAATTTCTTTCTCAGCTCTTTTGAGAAAAATCAGGAGGGCTACTGATTTTTTTTTTAGTTAATTTTGTATCCAGCCACTTTGCTGAAGGTGTTTATCAGCTGAAGGAGTTCTCTGGTTGAATTTTTGGGGTCGCTCATGTATACTATCATATCATCTGCAAACTGTGATACTTTGACTTTTTCCTTTCCAATTTGTATCCCTTTGATCTCCTTTAGTTATCTTATTGCTTTATCTAGGACTTCAAACTTCAAGTACTATGTTGAAGAGATGTGGAAAGAGTGGGCAAGTTTGCCTTGTCCCTGATTTCAGTGGGACTGACTTCAGTTTCTCTCCGTTTAGTTTGATGTTGGCTATAGGATTTTTGTATGTTGACTTTACTATGTTCATGTATGTGCCTTGTATCCCTGATTATTCCAAGTCTTTAAACATAAATGGGTGTTGGATTTTCTCAAATGCTTTTTCTTCAGCATCTAAGGAGATGATCATGTGGGTTTTCTCCTTCAGTTTGTTTATACAGTGGATTACATTGATGGATTTCTGTATATTGAAGCACCCCTGCATGCCTGGGATGTAGCTTACTCGGTCGTGGTGGATGATATCTTTTATGTGTTCTTGCATTTGGTTTGCAAGTATTTTATTGAGTACATTTGCATCAATCTTCATAAGAGAGATAGGTCTGAAGTTCTTTCCTTCTTTTGGGTCTTTGTTTGGTTTAGGTATCAAGGTGACTGTGGCTTCATAGAATGAGTTGTTATTGTTCCTTCTGTTTCTATTTTGTGGAATAGTTTGAAGAGAATTGGAGTTAGCTCTTCTTTGAAGGTCTGGTAGAATTCTGCGCTGAAACCATCTGGCTCAGGGCTTTTATTTGGAAGGGAGAGTGTTGATGACTGTTTCAGTTTCCTTGGTCGATATAGAACTATTCAATTTTTCTACTTGATCTTAATTTAATTTTGGTAAATGGAATCTATGAAGAAAATTGTCCATTTCTTTTAGATTTTCAAATTTTCTGGCATACAGGCTTTTGTAGTATGACCTAATGATTGTTTGGATTTTTGCAGTTTCTGTAGTTATGTCCCCCTGATCCTCTGACTCCTAACAATCTTTCTGCCCCCTCTTCCATAACGGTCCTTGAGCCTTAGGTGTGCTAATGTCTTGTACATGTGTCCATTGGAATTGGCCTCCACAATTCTGTATTTTGATATGTGATTTTTCTATAGTGGTCTTTTGCAAAGAGTAAATTTCCTTGATGAGAACTATAGACTACACTTATCTATGTATATAAGGGACACTATATAATTCAGTCATAGACCATGGAGAAATCAAGGTGGTATTAACCTAAGAAGTTTCATCCTACTGGGTCATTTTCATAGTGTTAAAAGATGTTACACATATTATCAGAGAAGAAAAGCATACTTAGGTTTGGTTGATCCTCCTGTAAGGTTCTTATTGTACATGTAAATTTGAATATGTTTTGAAAATTAACTCTGATGAATAATTGTTTTTTAAACCATTGAAACAAAAATAAACTTTGAGGGGGCATAAATAAAGACAATAAAAGGGATATATTCTTTATTTTATTTAAAAAAACACAAAAAGAAAAATTACTAAAGAATGGGTATAATACAAAAAAAAAACATAGTAAGTTTAACCACAAAAAGGTAAGAGAGTAGAGATAAGACAAGGAGAGAGTGATGACAAGAGGACAGAAAGCTTGTAGAGGAAAGAGACACTGAGGGTGGGAACATCTCTGTGACAAGCTGGAGACCTAAATCAGGGTAGGATCCTGGGAGGATATGAGGGGCACTCAAGTAGAGACTCCTTGTAGCAGAGGCCATAGAGATGGAAGAGTACAGCTTCTAACTAGATTATCCTCCCTGTAGAGGGAGGGGAACTCCAACTCACTTACAAAAACTTCAACCCTGAATTTACTCTGCCTACAATATTTTCAGGGATACGAGTAGTGTAGATGGAGCAGAGATTGAAGGAATACCAATACAATGCTTGGTCAAACACTTACCTTATGGGAGAGTGCCAACCCCTGAAACTATGAAAGGTACTCTGCTAAGCTTGCAGATAGGAGCCTGACAGAGTTGTCCTCTGAGAGGCTCTACCCAGCAGTGCCTCAAAATAAATGCTGACACTTACAGCCAAACATTGGGTGATGCCTAGGGAGTCTTATGGAGAAGTGGGAGGAAAGAGAAAGGGACCTGGAAGTGACAGGAGCTCCACAAGAAGATCAACCGAGCCAACTCACCAGGGCCCAGATGGGCCTGTGTTGATTGAAGCACCAACCAAGGACCATGCATGAACTGGCCCCCTAAAAAGATGTAATGGATGGGCAACTTTGGCTTCACATGGACTCACTCTCTAGCTTTTTGATCACTTGCCCTTGGTGGCACCACTTTGCTAGGCTACAGGAGAAGAGGACAAGCCCGGTCCTGATGCAACTTAATGAGCTGAGGTGGATGGAAAAGGGAGGTCCTCTTTTCTGAGGAAAGGCAAGAGGGACAGGGAGGAAGGGAGGATGGAGATGGGATAGGAGGAGTGATGAAGTCTACAACAAATATTAAATTGAATAAAAAAATAAAAATATATAATTTGCAATCTTGAAGTAACTAAAATTTATAGAGCACTATATTCAGCAAGAAAATATACATTGGTTTTATATGTATACATGGTAAATGTAACCAAAATGGTACATTTAGCAATTTTTTTTCTGAAATGGCCTGTAAGAGCACAGGAAATAATCACCAAAATTAACAAATTGAATTACATGAAATTTAATAAAGAGATAGACTACAAAATGAGAGAAAATATCTGCCAATTATCTGAGAATAGCACTATCTACAATCCGTAAAGAAATAAAAAATAAATAAATAAACAACAAAACTTCCCCAAGTCATCCAGTCAATAAATAGCAAATGAATTGAATGGTCCTCAATGAAAAGGTATTCACTAAGATAAAGATAGATAGGTAGGTAGGTAGGCAGGTAGGTAAGTAGATAGATAGATAGATAGATAGATATTAGATAGACAGATGACAGAAAGACAGACAGACAAATAGGTAGATATAATTATAGATAGATAGATAGATAGATAGATAGATAGATAGATAGATAGATAGATATGGGAGGTGGTGGGGGAATTGGGAGGAATGAGGAATGGCAGGAGGGGAAACTGTGGTCAAGTTGTAACGTATAAGAGAACAATAAAAATTTAGACAGACAGATAGAGTTAGATGATAAATACATAGCTAGATATATAGTTTTAGATACATAGATATGCATATATGCATTCAAAATTGAAAAGAAAAATAGTGAGGAAGATAGAGGAGGAATTGGAGGGTGAAATAGGGGCAGGTTTGATTAAAATGTGTTATATTTATACATGAAATTCTCAGTGCTGAAGAAATCATATACATGGGACGCCAGCCAAGCAGGAATCAACTGGTACTGACTTGAAAGATGTACCCCTACTGACTACTTTCATAGTGCTGGAACTATACAATTATCATATCCAATTGTGAACTCTGTTAACTACAAAACAACTGGCCGGGCAAGAGTATGGTCACTGATACAACAGTGGCATGAATGTTATGGGAATAACTAACCACTTACCACTTTCTGATTGTATTTAAAAGTTGGCTTCACAAAATGAAACTCAAGCCTGGTACTGTTAACTGGTCCCCAAACCCATGGCTGGCTAGGTCATTTGAAAATATTCTATTTCCCTATTGTCCTGCCTCTTCCCTCCAACACCTTCCACATTCTACTCCCACACACTCCAACTTAAATTCATTGCTTTTTAAACTAATATTGATTTATATACATACATGTTAATTTATGAATACAATCTTCTGTGTTCATTTAGTGTTTTTCATATTAATATAGTTTTAGGGCTGACCACTTTGGCTTGGATAATATATCCGGGGGCTCATCCATAAAGAAGACTGATTCTTCCTCTCTCAGCAACTATTAATTGCATCTTCTAGACAAACCAGGACAGTTGCATATATATATATATATATATATATATATATATATACTCACTGAGGCTGTGAAAGCATAGAAAAGACCTATATAAGACCAATTCATACCAAATACCAACATGAGTATAGGAGTTGGGCAAGAAATACTACCTTTAGCTGTGGTAACATTGACAAATATAAGTTACTGGGAAAAGAAGAACCAGATTTCTCTAAGAGTACAGCCCCTGGCATGTTGGCCATGTTCCAGTGGAAGACCACATGTTCAGAAATATTTGGGTAGCACAAATTGGTCTTGAAAGATTTAAAAAAATATAGACACAAATTTCAGTGCATAAGAAAGGGAAGAAACTGGGAGGAGTTGAGAGAGAGAGGTGATTACAATCAAAATACATTCAATAAAATTCTCAAGAAACTAAAAGCACAGAGAGAAAATAATAAAGATTGAATTCTCTCTTTCTTTGTTCCAGCTGAGACTTCAAACACTGTATTGAAGAGTAGTGAAAAAGGACATTCTTGTCTTCTTCCTAATTTTAGAGGGATTGCTTTGCAGTTTTCACCATTTTACACAGTTGTTGGCTGTGGGTTTACTAGATATTACCTTTATTATACTGAAATATAGCATATCTCCTATATCCCTAGACTGTAAAGACTTTTATTATGATGGCATATTAAATTTTATCAAAGTTTTTCTGCATCTATAGAGATGATCATGTGGTAGCTGCATTGATTCTTTATGTGATGGATTACATTTATTGATTCATGTATGTTAAAACATCCTTAAATCTCTGGGATGAAACTAAATAGATTATGGTGGGTAATCTTTTTTATGTGTTTCTGAATATTATTCTATATGTAAAATCCTAAACAGTCCACCAGAAAACTAATACAGCTGATAAATTCATTCAGCTTAGTAGCAGGATACAACACACACAAATCACTAACGTTTCTCTATATTGATGAGAAATATCATGAAACAAATCAGGAAATTATATCCTTTATAAAAGCCTCTAAAAATAAAATATCTTGAAATAAATTTGACTATGTGAAAGACTTGTATAACAAAAAGATAAGATATTGAAAAAAGAAATTTGAAAAGTATACCAGAACATGAAAGCCTTCTTATGCTCATGGATTGCAGAATTAACATTCTGAAAATGGCCATCTTATCCAAAGCAAGCTACAGATTTAATGCAGTCCTCATCAAAATTCCAATGTAATTCTTCACAGACATTGAAATAAATCTTTCAATTTATGTGGAAAACACATGCGTATGTGAGCACACACAAAATCACAGACACATAAAAAATACTGAACAATAAGAACATTTCTGGAGGTATCACTATCCCCAATTTTACGTTACTTTACAGAGCTATAGTAACATGGTTCTGGAATCTATCTATGATCACCAGATTTTTGACAAAAAGACCACAAAAGGAGAAAAGACATAGCATTCTGCAGCTCTCTACAGTTCCCCCTTTTTGTTTTAGACGCATCAGGCAAGAGTAGAGGTCTGATCTCTGATATTAGAAATAAATTGGGACTTTGTACTGATGTTCATTTAGGTGTCATCCACCCAAAGAGCATCAGACCCGTCCGATACCTTTTTCTCAGAGGCGGGACCTGGGGCATCAACCCGCATGCAATCAGACATGCTCTTCTCTGGGTCGAAAGCTGCTGACCCTGAGTGCAGTGCTTAGCCTCGCATCCTGAGCGTATCATTTTAGCTTTTTATGGTATGAGAAAAGACAAAATTTTCAACCAGTGGTGCTGGCCAAACTGGATAGCTACATATAAAACTAAAATAGATCCTTATGTCTCATACTGGATAAAACTCAAATCCAAATGGATCAATGACATTGGCATAAGACATGATACAGGAAAAAGTAGAGAATAAACTTCAATTTACAACACAGGAAAGGACTTTCTGAACAGGACCAAATTAGTGTGAGGGACCAACAGCTGACAAAGGGAACCATATGAAACTAGAAAGCTTCTATAAAACAAAGAATACCATTAGTCAATTGAAGAGGCAGCATAGCATAATCTTTACCAGCTATACATCTGATGAAATATTAGCATCTGGACTACATAAAAATTTTTCAAAAAAACAAACAAACAAAAACAAAGAACCCATTTTAAACTAGGGCATGGAACTAAACAGACAGTACTCAGAAGTTGAAATAGAAATGGCTGAGAAACAATTTTTTTTAAATGTTCAGCATCTCAAGCCATCAGGAAAAGGCAAATTAAAACTTCTTTGAGATTTAATCTCACCCCAGGCATAATGGTTAAGATAGAAAAAATAATAACATATATTGGTGTGGAGGCCAGGAGAGAGAAATATTTATTAAGGGCTGGTGGGTGTGTGAATTGGAACTGTCACAACGGAAATCAGTATGGGGGATCCTCAAAAGCTAGAAATAGATCACTACATGATCAAATTTGGTGAATGAAAACAATCCAACCTTATTATATAATAATTGTCAGTTAGAAGTCTGACGGGTCTCTTTGCGCCAAAATCAAGGTGCTGGAAGGACTATGATCCTCTCTGGAAACTCTAGGAGAGATTTCATTGTCTTACCTTTTCCATCCACTAAGAAGCATCTTATATTCATTTCCAGATGCCTTACTCCTTTCTAACTTCAGGGTTGGCAATGGCTTGTTATGTATTTTTTCCTGTCACCTCCTTCTGACACTGAATGAATGTTCTTCTACCTTCTCTTTTTAAAAACCTTGTAGTTTTATCTAAGGTGCTAGATAATCTAAAATCACCTTTTTGCATTTAAAAGCAACTAAATATGGGCTGCAAATTCCATCCTAAATAGTTAATTCCTTTCAAAAATGTCACTTTGTTTATTAAACCTATTATATTATATATTAAATTTTAGTATATATAATAATAATATGTCATATACTATATTATATATTAAACATATCAATATATAAATAAATATTAATAGATTGTTACATTAGTGATGTTGGTCATGGAAAACTATTTTAGGAATATTTTTTTTACCATCACAACCATGTGATATCTGCTCACTATACATTGCTGGATTCAGTTCATTAATATTTTGTTAAGATGTTCTTATAGCTACATTCATGAGAAATGTTGAATATTTCATAAGCTCTGGTGCCTTTTGTGAGTTTTGATATCAGAGCAAATTTGGAATATCAGTGTATGTGTTTCTCAGTGTTTCTTACACTTATGTTTCTTGGGGGAGTTCCTTCATTGTTGATGTAATCCCCACACACACACAAACACGAACAAATGTATGGAAAAACTTGGCTGGAGAATTTGTGACTAATAATTTTGTTGTTACTGTTTGCTTTAAAGATTCAGGTATAAATTTACTTTCTGTAGTAAATGAAGGACCATTTAGGTGGTTGATTGATTGATTGATTGATTGACTGATTGATTTTGCAGATTATCCATGATACCATATTTTCTATTTTTTGTACATGATCAACTTTATTGACATGGATTATTGAAAATAATTCCTCATTGTCTTTCAAAATACCCCACAGTTTGTAGTCATGCCTTTCTTTACATTCTAACATTCCTAATTTCTGTCTTCTTTTCTTTCTTCTTGAACAATCAAGCTTGAGTTTTTATAAGTGATATTGTTCCATTCACAGAACCAGTATTTGTTTTTATTGATATTTATCATTTTTTCTCTGCTGTTGACTTGTGATATGTTCACTTTCTTAATCTCCTTTTATCTTTGGAATTTTTTTAATTTTTATTTTTTATGTTAATTACATTTTATTCACTTTGTATACCAGCTGTAGCCCCCTTTCCAATTCCCTCCCAATCCAACCTTCCTTCCCTCTTATTATTTTATGCCCCTCCCCAAGTCCAATGATAGGGAGGTCCTCCTTCCCTTCCATCTGACCTTAGCCTATCAGGTCTCATCAGGACTGGCTGCATTATCTTTCTCTGTGGACTGGTAAGGCTGCTACCTCCTCAGGTGGGGGTAATCAAATACCCAGCCACTGAGTTCATGTCAGAGACGGTTCTCTTCCTATTATTGGGGAACCCTCTTGGACACTGAGCTGCCATGGGCTACATCTGTACAGGGGTTCTGTGTCATCTCCATGCATGGTCCTTGTTTGGAGTATCAGTCTCAGAAAAGACCCCTGGGCCCAGTTTTTGTTTTTGTTTTTGTTTTTTTTTGTTTGTTTGTTTGTTTGTTTTTGGTTTTTTTTTTTGTTTTTTGTTATTTTGCTCTCCTTATGGAGTTTCTGTCCCCTTCAGGTCTTTCTATGTCTCCTGTCTTTCATAAAATTCTATGCCCTCTGCCCACTGTTTGGCAATGAGTCTTAACATATGTTTTGATACCCGACTTGGTAGAGTCTTTCAGAGGCCCTCTGTGGTAGTCTCCTGACTGTTCCCTGTTTTCTCCTTCTTCTGACATCCTTCTCGTTTGCCTTTCTGAATGAAGATTGAGCATCTTACCCAGGGTCAGCTTTCTTGATTAGTTTCCTTAGGTGTTCAGATTTTAGTATGATTATCCCACATTATATGTCTAATATCCACTTATAAATGAGTATATACCCTGTGTGTCTTTCTGCTTCTGGGATACCTCACTCAGGATGACCTTTTCTCGATCCCACCATTTGCCTGCAAATTTCATGATTTCCTTGTTTTTAATTGCTGAGTCTGTTTCTATGCCAGTACTATGCAGTTTTTATTACTGTAGCTCTCTAGTAGAGCTTGAAATCAGGGATAGCAATGTTTCCAGAAATTCTTTTATTGTAAAGATTTGTTTTAGTTATTCTGTTTCTTTCTTTCTTTTTTTCTTTTTTCTTTTTTGCTATATGAAGTTGAGACTTGTTATTTTAATGGGAGTTGCATTGAATCTGTATTGATTTTGGTAAGATTACCATTTTTAATATGTTAATCCTACAATCCATGAGCATGGGAGATTGTTCTGATATCTTATTTGATTTCAAAGACGTCAACATAACACCAAGTGGGTCAAAGATGTCAATATTAAGCCAGACACACTAAATCTGTTAGAAGAAAAAGTGGGAACAAGCCTTGACCTCATTGCACAGGAGAAAACTTCCTGAACGGAATACCAACAACACAGGCTCTAAGATCAACAATCAATAAATGGGACCTCATGAAACTGAAAAGCTTCTGTAAAGCAAAGGACCCTGTCGTCAGAACAAAACAACAGCCTACAGACTGGGAAAGGATCTTCACCAACCCTGTATCTGACAGAGGGTTAATATCCAGAATATATAAAGAACTAAGGAAGCTGAAAAGAGGCAAATCATGTAATTCAATTAAAAAATGGGGTACAGAACCAAACAGAGAATTCTCTATAGTGGAATATGGAATGGCAGAGAACAACTCAAAGAAATGCTCAACATCCTTAGTGATTAAGGAAATGCAAATCAAAACGACCCAGAGATCTTCCCAGAAGCAGTACTACAAAAATGTTATGTACTCACTTATAAGGCGATATTAGACATGTAATATAGGATAAACATAATAAAATCTGTACACCTAAATATTCTATGCAAGAAGAAGGTCTCTGGGTAAGATGATCAATCCTCACTCAGAAAGACAAATGGGATGGACATAAGAAGAAGGAGAAAACAGGGAACAGGACACTACCACAGAGGGCCACTGAAAGACTCCACCCAGCAGGGTATCAAAGCAGATACTAAGGCTCATAGCCAAACTTTGGGCAGAGTGCCAGGAATCTTATGAAAGAAGGGGGAGCTAGAAAAACCTGGAGGGGACAGGAGCTCCACAAGGAGAGCAACAGAATCAAGAAATCTGGGCCCAGGGATCTTTTCTGAGACTGATACTCCAACAAAGAACCATTCATGGAGATAACCTAGAACTCCTGCACAGATGTAGCCCACGGCAGCTCAGTGTCCAAGTGGGTTCCCTAGTAATGGGAACAGGGACTATCTCTGACATGAACTCAGTGGCTGGCTCTTTGATCACCTCCCCATGAGGGGGAAGCAGGCTTAAGAGGTAACAGAGGAAGACAATGCATACAATTCTATTGAGACCTGATGGGCTAGGGTCAGATGGAAGCAGAGGAGGAGCTCATCTGTCAGTGGACTTGGAGATGGACATGGAAGGAAATAGAGAGGGAGTGTGGATTGGGAGGGAATAAGCAAAAGGGCTACAGCTGAGATACAACTTGAATAAACTGTACTTAATATAAAAAAATAAAAATTAATAAAACAATATAAAAGAAAGACCTGGAGGGTACAGCAGCCCCACAAGGAGAGCAAAAGAAGCAAAAAATCTGGGCCCAGGAGTCTTTTCTGAGACTGATAGTCTAAACAAGGACGATGCATGAAGATGACCTAAAACCCTTGCACAGAAGTAGCCATGGCAGCTCAGTGTCCAAGAGGGTTCCCCAGTAATAGGAAGAGGACCGTCTCTGACATGAACTCAGTGGCTGGGTCTTTGATTACCCCCACCTGAGGAGGTAGCAGCCTTACCAGTCCACAGAGAAAGACAATGAAGCCAGTCCTGATGAGACCGGCTAGGCTAGGGTCAGATGGAAGGGGAGGAGAAGCTCCTCTGCCAGTGGACTGTGGGAGCAGCATGGGAGAAGAAAAGGGAAGGAGGGTGGGATTGGGAGGGAAGGAGTGAGGGGGCTACAGCTGGGATACAAAGTGAATAAACTGTAGTAAATGAAAATATAAATTAAAAAATGTTTGCTTGCTTCTGTTTCATCAGTTGATACATTTTGACTTGGACTTCATTATTGCAGTTCACAGTTGAATAAGGCCACTGATATACATTATCCTCCAGTAGGCAACACAGCATCTTCGAACACAATAAAATCTAGCCATCAAGAAGGAGTTTTCTACTGTTCCAACAATAGATTAAGTTAGTTCTTCAGCAGCAATAGAGTAATCTACTCCTGGTGAGCAGCCAAGGACAATGGCGAGAACCTATATTCTCTAGGATCTCCCTACCACACTTCCTAATCCTTTCTAATCAGTTCCACCAACTTGATATCAAGTATTCAAATATGTGAACTTAGGATGTCCATTATCATTTAAAACACCATACTCCTGAATAAAATCTCATTGTGTACAGGTACCATATTTTCTTTATCCATTCATCAGTTTAAGAATATCAGAGATCAGACCTCTACTCTTGCCTGATGCGTCTAAAACAAAAAGGGGGAACTGTAGAGAGCTGCGGAATGCTGTGCCTTAAAGATGGAGCTGGTTTCCGCCTTCCACCTTCCCGACGGTGAGTGCTCTCTGTCACGAACAATTCCACATCTGGCTTGCTTCCATGTATGTGGACCTATCTGCATTGCTCATGTGGCACGCCTGGGTTGGCTACCCAGAGGCTATTTAAGCTGTGGGCTGGCTTTCCCCAGGGTCAGATGATTGTTCAAGGTTCCTGAATAAACTGCATTGAAAAAAAAAATAAATTTGACTTGAAATAAAAAAAAAAAGAATTTTTAGGCTGTTTCCATTTCCTAGCTTTATGAATAGAGCACCAATAAACATGGCTGAACAAATATCTTCTATGGAGTTCAGTGTCAAGTCAAGTCCTTTATACATATGCTAAGGAATGGAATAGCTGTCATATAGTAGATATACTTCTAGCTTTTTCATAATTCCCCACATTGATTTTTATAGTGGGTGTACCAGTTTGTAATCTCACCAACAGGAAATATGGGTTCCTTTTCCCCCACATTTTCTCCAGTATTTATTGTTGGTTATATTGATATTAGTCCCTCTGACTTGGGTAAGGTTAAATCTCAAAGTAATCTTAATTGACAATTTCTAAATCACTGTGGATGTCAAAGGCATTTTGAGCTATTTCTTAGTCATTTTAATTTCTTCTTTTTAGAATTTTATGTTCAGATCCATAGCCCATTTTTTGGAGGATTTCATATGTGAATACTATATTTATATCAGTCTTCCATCCTGTCCCTCTCCTTCCCCCAATTCCTTCCAATTCTTTCCACTCTGTCTCAAATTCATGATCTTTTTCTCTTTAATTATAATTGATATATATCAATTCCACACACAGATACACAATTTACTTAGGTCATTTATTATTGCTTATTATGTGAAATGACCACTTAGGTTTGACTGCCTTATCAGGACCTCATATCTGGGGAAGACTGATTCTAATTACCTTTCTTTCAGCAACCATTGATTGCTTGTATCTCTTCTCCTAGGGTGTGAAGCCTTGAAAAAAAATCTCCCATCCACATTGCCATGATAATTCGTTTTTCTTCCCAATGTTAAGTCTTGTTTAGGCAAACATATTGTTGAATTTTCCTAGGTACAGCTTATATTTCATATAGACAAAACACTATCTCTCAACATATATCCTGTCCTGGTCCTCTGGATCTTACAAACCTTCTTTCTTGATGTTGTGTTGCAGATGTATCGTAAAGGCCTGGGCAGACCTCAAATCAGTTTTCCTCTGCATTTTAACCAGATATGGATTTCTACAATGGTTTCTGTCTGCTACTAAAAGAAGCTTCTTTGGTGAGATTTGAGAGCTACACTTAGAAGAATACATATTTAGAATGCAGTTAGAAATTGTACTGGCTAACTGAAGTGGCAGTAGTAGATTCTATTCTAGGGTCTGTGGATTCTCCAGCCATGGGAAGTAGGCTGTTTACAGTACCAGGCATGAATTCTAAATTCTATCCTACTGAGCAACCCTAAAGTCCTATTACATAATTTTTGGTTACCTCCTGGATATGGTGACAATTTTGTACCTTTTGGAACCTATTGTCATTTTTATTGCTGTGATTCACAGGCATTACAGCTGGTGGTTGCTTTTCTCCCTTAGAATCTTGTGTGGTTACTTCCAGTACTATTCAAGCTAGTCCTGCAACTGGTGAGCTCCAAGTCAGTCCCAGAATTCTCCATGTTGTCTTAAATATATGGTGTCTTCAGCAATAGGGTCTACCTTCATTTTCCAGGACACAACCAAGGGAAACAGCAATAGCCTACTCTTGGATTCTCCTGACAAACAACTGAAAAGAAAATTTCCCATTTCTGCCACTGGAATTTTGCTAAATGTTTGGTGGTTCTTGGGGAAACACTGTTACTCCAAGTAGCATATTTCATATGTATGTATATATGTGAACATATATATATATATGTATGTATATATGTGCACATACATATATATGTGTACATACATACATATATGTATATATATATATATGCACTTACACACATCTGTATGTGTGCAGTTTTAAGCAAACATAATACAATTTCTTATGGCTTTCTGTTTTTCATGCTTTGGTTTTTAGTTCTTTGTATATTTTGGATATTAATACCCTATTAGATGTACAGCAGGCAAAGATTCTTTCCTACTCTGTGGGCTTTCGCAGTTAATTGTTTTCTTTGCTGTACAAAACACTTCAGTTTTCTGAGGTCCCATTGTCAATTGGTGGCTCTAATTCCTGAAGAAATGCAGTCCTAGTCAGACAGTCCTTTCCTTCAACTTTATTTTGTAGAATACTGCTTTTGTTTTCTTATAGCAGTTTCAGTGTTTCAGGTTTCACAATGAGATCTTTGATTAATGTGAAGTTGATTTTTCTGTAGGGTGATAGATATACATCCAATTTCATTTTCTATATGTAAACATCCAGCTTTCCAGGAAACATTTTTTGAAGATTCTGTCTTTTCTCCAGTGTATACTTTTAGGATATTTTTGTCACTATCTGATGCCTCTAATCATGTGCACTGATGTTTGGGTCTTCTATTTTGTTTCATTGATCTGCATATCTGGCTTTGTATGAAAATCATCCTGATTCTATTACTTAGCTTCATAATAGGTCTTGAAATACGGAATGATAATCATTTACAGCATTTTTTTTTTTATTTTTTCGATGGGGGACTGAGTTAGTGGATATTCTTTGTTTCTCAGATTGCTTTCACCATTTAGACATTTTGGAGTTCCATATTAATTGTAGATTTTTTCCATTTTAGTGAAGACTATTGTTAGAATTTTGATTGGGGTTGCACTATTTAAATTGCTTTCGTAGGGTAGTCATTTTTCAAATATTAATTCTACCAATTCTTACACTTAAGAGGAATTTTCATGTTCTGATATCTCCCCAATACCTGTCTTTGGTCATTTTAAAGTGTTAATCATATAGATGTTTTACCTCTTTGGTTAGGTTTATTCATAGGTCTTTTTACAGGCTATTGTGAGTGAGAGTGTTTCTCATCATTGTTTCTATTGGTTTATAGAAACTGTCTTGAGATCTTTTTTTTTTTTTTTTTCAATGCAGTTTATTCAGGAACATTGAACAATCCTCGGACCCCGGGGAAAGCCAGCCCACAGCTTAAATAGCCTCTGGGTAGCCAACCCAGGCGTGCCACGGGGGCAATGCAGATAGGTCCACATACATGGAAGCAAGCCAGATCCTCGGCCTTAGCCAAATGTGGAGTTGTTCCTGACAGAGAGCACTCACCGTCGGGAAGGTGGAAGGCGGAAACCAGCTCCATCTTTAAGGCATAGCATTCTGCAGCTCTCTACAGTTCCCCCTTTTTGTTTTAGACGCATCAGGCAAGAGTAGAGGTCTGATCTCTGATATTAGAAATAAATTGGGACTTTGTACCGATGTTCGTTTAGGTGTCATCCACCCAAAGAGCATCAGACCCTTCCAATACCTTTTTCTCAGAGGCGGGACCTGGGGCATCAACCCGCATGCAATCAGACATGCTCTTCTCTGGGTCCAAAGCGGCTGACCCTGAGTGCAGTGCTTAGCCTCACATCCTGAGCGTATCATTTTAGCTTTTTATGGTATCCAACCATGCTTGGGGAGAATGTCTTGCTTCAATGGCTGTAAAGGCCTGAATGATCATGGCTGCATCACACTGTTGTGAGACTCTAATCTTGCCTCACTGGGTGCCTATGCCCATTGATGCCCCTCACGCTATGACTCTCTTCAGACAGAAAAGGGATCTTGGAACTACAGCCACCATTGTTACTACCATCTCATTGACGGCTGTTGGAGCTACCACCAGGGCATTAGCCATGAGTCATACTGGGCAGACTGCTCAGACCCTGAATAATCATTTAGCCAATGTAGCTCATGCCTTATTTGTACATAAAGGAATTAATGCTCAACTAAAAGGAAGCTTGATGGTGTTCAATCAGAGGATTGACCTCTTGCAGGAGCAAATTGATACCCTATGGCAAATCGCTCAACCTGGCTGTCAATGAAAGTATGCTGGACTTTGTGTCACTAGCATACAACATGAGAATTTTTCCTGCGCTGCAAATCTGTCTAAACAACTGTCGAGCTATATTTTAGGTAATTGGACTGGAGAATTCGATACTACGATGGAGCAGCTGAGAGTGGCCATTGTCACAGTAAATTCTACCGGAGTGGACGCAGGACTAGCCACAGGATTATCAATATGGATTGCTGCAGCCATGAATCATCTGAAGGAATGGGCGGGCATGGGAGTGTTAGCAGGCCTTCTGGTGTTGGTCTCCTTGGTTTGCCTGTGGTATATATGCAAGATTAGTGTCTTGAGATCTTGATAAGAACTGAAACTTTATCTAACTAAGTTATCAGTGAGTTTTCAAGAGAACTTTCTTCCAAGTTTTATTTAGTAAGGATGGCTACTAAAACTGCTTGTTGAGTTCTTGGGATTTGACATAGAATAGGGATAGGGGAACTGGAGTATCCCAGAAGTAAGCAGCATAACAACTTTCTGAGGGACACACACACACACACACCAGTCACAAATGAGAACAGTGATCTCTTCTGAGGACTTTTTCTACAGATATCAACATGTCCTTGCTTGTAGCTATTGATGACTCAGCACTGTACTTCCACCTGTCACTCCAAGTAGTATGTGAGATAAATGTAGAATTTATTTCAGTTACAAATCCACTTTTCTACCACTTGTGTCATTCCCACTGTGTATGTCTCTCTTTTCTCAGACTGTTTCTTGTTCCATTCATACATTCATTCAGCATATACTTACAGCTTACATATTGTCAAGCTCTTGCAAGTCTCTGAAAAGTACTCCTAGGATGAAAATTAACTTCTCATCTTATCCAGTCTATATCATTCTAAGTCTCTGTTTCTGTCTTTGTCTCTCTGTCCCTTTCTTTAATATTTGTATGTTATGTTGTGATTTCAGTTCCCCATTTCTCTTTTCATTTTTTATACATTTATATGACCAACCCTAGTCACTGACTGGCTCACTTCAATTTTGCTTAGCGAAACCCTGCATTTTTGGTCTTCTTTCTTTCTGATTCACTTAATCTCCAGAGACAATGCCATTATGAGGAAAATTGGCACAGGCCTCTCAACAACAGACTCAGTCAAGAGCAGGCCTAAGAGCCAAGCATGGTGGAGTACATCTTTAATCCCAGCACTCTGAGAGGCAGAGGCAGCAAGTTCTCTGTGAGTTCAAGGCCAGCCTGGTCTACAAAGTAAGTCCAGGACAGCCAAGGCTACACAGAA
Organism: Meriones unguiculatus; assembly: GCF_030254825.1. Classification (NCBI taxonomy): domain Eukaryota; kingdom Metazoa; phylum Chordata; class Mammalia; order Rodentia; family Muridae; genus Meriones; species Meriones unguiculatus. Next base: position 123,824,079 of record NC_083369.1, read on the forward strand.
AAATTGTGTCTCAAAAACAAACAAACAAACAAAACAAAACACAAAAAAGAGTGAGCCTAGGTAGTTTCATGTGGGTGAAGTTGAACCTGTCTAAAATCCTACCTAAGGGTTGATTTGTTCTCTAGGGAACCATCTGGTCATTGTTATTCCCATATAAACTAACCTACCTGGCATGTATGTTTTTAGCTTAAGTATCCCGGTTTAGAGTCCTCTGAAGCTCCTAAGAAGTGCTCAAATTATTTTTTTTTTAATTTTTATTTTTTTATCTTAATCACAGGTTATTTAACTTGTATCTCACCTGTAGGCTCCTCCCTCATTCCTTCCCAATCCCACCCTCTCTCTCTCTCATTTCCTCCCTGCCCCTTTCCAAGTCCACTGCTAGGAGAGGTACTCCTCCCCTTCTAGCTGACCCTAGCTTATCAGGTATCTTCAGGACTGGCTGCCATGTCCTCCTCTGTGGCCTAGCAAGACTGTTCCTTCTTCGGGGGCAGGGAAAGTAAAAGAGCCAGTCATCGAGTTCATGTCAGAAATAGTTCCTGTTCCCCTTACTAGGGAAAACCACTTGGTTACTGAGCTACAATGGACTACATCTAAGCAGGGGTTCTAGGTTATAGCCATACATGGTCCTTGGTTGGAGAAACAGTCTCATAGAGGGCCCCCATACCCTGATATATTTTGTCCTTGTGGAGCTCCTGTCTTCTCTAGTTCCTACTAACTCCCTCTTCTTTCATATGATTCTCTGCATTCTACCCAAGGTTTGGTTATGAGTCTTCTCCGCATCTGCTTTAATACACTGCTAGGTGGAGTCTTTCAAAGGCCCTCTACAGGAGGCTTCTGTCCTGTTACTTGTTTTCTCCTACTTCCCCTGTCCATCCCATTTGCCTTTTTAAGTGAGGATTGATCATCTTACTCCGGATCCTCTTTCTTGTTTATCTTCTTAAGGTGCACATATTATAGTAGGCTTATCCTATCTTATAGGTCTATATAACTGAGTATATATAATGTGTATCTTTCTCCTCCTGGGATACCTCACTCAGGATGATCTTTCCTATATCCCACCATTTGTCTGCAAATTTCATGATTTCCTTGTTTTTAATTGCTGAGTAGTATTTCATTGTGTAAAACTACCACAATTTCTGTATCCATTCCTCTGGTGATAAACATCTGTTGTTTTTTTTTTGTTGTTTTGTTTTGTTTTGTTTTTTGCATGTTCTTGCTATTAAGAATAAAGCTTCTACAAACATGGTTGAGCAAATGTCCTAGATGTGTACTTGAGCTTCTTTTGGATATATGCCTAGGAGCGATATAGCTGGTTCTTGAGGAAGCACTATTCCTAATTGTCTGAGAATGCACCAAATTGATTTCCAAAGTGGTTGTACAAGTTTCAATTCCCACCAGCAATGAAGGAGGGTCTTAAATTCTCCACAACCTCTCCAGCATGTGTTGTCACTTGAGTTTTTAACCTTTTGCAATTCTGTTGGGTGTAAGGTGAAATCTCAGGGTCATTTTGATTTCCATCTCTCTGATGGCTAAGGCCATTGAAACCTTCTTTAGGTGTTTCTCTGCCATTCTATATTCCTCTACAGAGAATTCTCTGTCTAGCTCTGTACCCCATTTAAATGGATTGCTTGACTTACTGCTTTTTATTTTCTTTAGTTCTTTATACATTCTGGAGATCAGCCCTCTGTCAGATATAGAGTAGGTGAAGATCTTTTCCTAATCTGTAGGCTGTCGTTTTGTTCTGATGACTATGTCTTTTGTTTTACAAAAGTTTTTCAGTTTCATGAGATCCCATTTATTGATTGTTGTTCTTAGAGCCTGTGCTGTTGGTGTTCTGTTCAGGAAGTTGTCTCCTGTGCCAGTGAGTTCCAGGCTCTTCCCCACTTTTTCTTCTAACCTATTTAGTATATCTGGTTTTATGTTGAGGTCTGCCTTTATATCTTACTTGGCCTTTTTCCCTTGCTGCTTTTAATATCTTTTCTTTGTTCTTTATATTTAGTGTTTCTACAATGATGTGACGTGAGGATTTTCTTTTCTGATCTAGTCTCTTTGGTGTTCTGTAGGCCTCTTGTATGTTTATGGACAGCTATTTTTTAAAGTTGGGGAAATTTTCTTCTATGATTTTCTTGAAGATATTTTCTGGACCCTGGATACTGGAATCTTCTTTTTCATAAATTCTTAGTATTCTTAGGTTTTGCTTTTAATGGCGTCTTTGATTTCTTGGATGTTTTGTGTTTGGGACTTTTCTGATTTTCCTTTTTCTTTGAGAAAAGTATCAATTTCTGCAAGTATGTCTTCAGCACCAGAGATTCTCTCTTCCATCTCTTGTATTCTGTTGGTGATGCTTCCCTTTGTGGTTCCTCATCTTTTCTCTGAGTTCTACAGCTCCAGTGTTTTCTGCTTGTGTTTTCTTTACTGATTCTAATTCCGTTTTCATGCCTTGCACCATTTCCTTCTTCTGTTTCAATGTGGCATCCTGTCTCTGTATGATGGCCTCTATTTTTTGTTTGTTTGTTTCTTCTTTATATGCCACTAATTTTGCCTCTACTTGTCCCTCTGTTTGTTTGGCTATATTTGCCTGTGTTTCTTTGTGGACTTTGTTCAGTTCTTTTTTTTTTGCCTCCACCTGGCAGTTCAATTCTTTGAGAGATTTGTTCTTTTCTTCTTTGACTCTCTGGATTTGCTTGGCTATTTCTCTGAGAGATTTGTTTCCTCTTTATGTGACTCTAATAACTGGATAAACATACCTTTAAGGTCATTTTCCTTAAATGTATTTAAACACATTTTCCTGTGTTTCTGATGAGTTGGAATATCCATTGATTTTAGGAGTTGCTGGTGAAGCCATGATCTTCTGATTTTTGTTGGGTGTGTGCTTTCTCCTACCTCTGGCCATTTGCTTAAATGTAACCTGCACTGTTTGTTCTTAGATTCTGCGGTTCAGATTGGTACTGTCTTTCTCTAGCATCTGGAGAATTCTTCAGGGAGATGAGAGAGGTCCAATGGTTTTAGCATGTGAGCTGGTGTTTCAGCTGTACCTGTGGGAGGAAAGTCCACAGGAGCAAAAGGACAAATTCAAGCAAGTGTGTGTGTGTGTGTGTGTGTGTGTGTGTGTGTGTGTGTGTGTGTGTAAGTTTGCCTTGAGGGACAGGGTGCTAGAGAATGTAGAGGCCTTCAGTGGGAGAGAGGAGTGCCTTGCTGTCACCAAAGGGATCGCGGGCACTGAAGTTATAGCTTGGGCAAATTCTCTGAGTTATATCAGTGGCCTACAGGCTAATTAATATCGTCTCTACCTAAGCTCCAGGAGTTATTTGCCTAAACTCTGCTGGTAGCTCCACCGAGCTAGGGCTTCCTTCTCCAAAGAAACCCTCTGTTTCCCACAGTGGATGTGTGGGTGGGAGATTTCTGATATCTGGCTGCTAGCTTAGAAGCACCCTGGATCTGGGGCTCTGCAGGCACTTGGGGGCACACTCACTCTCTAGCAGGTGAGATTGAAATGAACAGGGCTTTCTCCTGTTCTCTACTGGCAGAATTGTCCCTTCTGAGCCAAATGTGCACTCAGACATCTCAGTTGTGTTGCAGCCATTGTATCTGAGAATCCAGTTGCAGCTGCATAACTGGGGTGTCTAGGTGCTTGCCGGGAAGTCTTGTGTAGCCACTATGGTGACTCAGTGCTTGGTGCCCTTGGGCAGTTTTGGAGGTCCGCGGGATATTGGTGGCTGCACAGCCACTAAGGAACTGAGCGGCTCGTACAGTCAGGTTCTGTGTAGTTGGTAAGGCAGGCTGTTCGCAGGCGCGGGACCCAGGCAGGATTATACCATGGATCTTGGGCTTCGGATGCGGGTGAGGCTGGCTGCTGAGGCTGAGGTGCTAGTTTTCCCGCCTCTGCTGTCTTGGTTCTCAGGCAGCAAGATCTGTGCCACTGGAGCTGTGGCTCTGCTCCTCTGAGAGAGAGGGAGGACTGAAGAAGGAAAGTACCCTTTTCTCTTCACAGAGAAGTCTGTGTCTGACCTGAATCAAAAAGTTCTCTGCTTCTGTGGTGTCCCTCCTCCTTCAGGAAGCCATAATGTCGATTTTCCGATTTCAGTTGCCCTTCTGCCCACCAATTCCAGAGTTTCAAATCCTCTGCCTTTCATAAATGCAGGGCACCAATCATTGCCATCTTGGATACCTCAAATTAACTTTTTTATCCATAAGTCCACTCAATCAAAGTTTTGTAGGCACTCATTTCTCCTGTTTTCAATGCAATCCTCCTTTAGCTCTCAAAATAATTCCCCTTTAAATCATTTATACTGTTTTCATTTACCAATGAAGAAACTTTAGCTCAGGGAATTGCCGTGGCTATCCTACAGTCTCATAGTCAATAAGTAGCAGATTAGACTCATGAATTTGTACTTCTCCATGCTAAATATCTTTCCCCTCCAACAATAACCTATCAACACACAATGTATTTTAAAGTTATGCGGTAAGTACATACTGGTCAATGTCACAAGAAACATCATTTTGGACAAAAAATTCTAGAAATCTTTTAGTTACAACTTCCAGTCTGACATCTCTTCTTGGATGTCTTATAAGGGCCTCAAACTCAGTTGCCTCAAACTAAACCCAACAAGTCTCAGAACCCTCTATGTTCCTATACTCGATCCAATTCATCCTTCCTTGTTCATGCCACCTTTACTATATAATGACCATTGCCAGAATCTGGGAACAATCCAGCTGTCCCTCAAATGAAGAACAGATACAGAAATTGTAGTACATTTACACAATAGGATACCACAAAGTAATTAAAAACAAGAAAACCATGACATTTGCAAGCAAATGGTGGGAAGTAGAAAAGATCATCTTGAGTGAGGTATCCCAGAAACAGAAAGACACACATGGTATATACTCACTTATAAGTGGATACAAGACATGTGATATAGGATAAACATACTTAAATCTGTACACCTAAGGAAGCTAAGCAAAAAGGAAGACCTTGGGTAAGATGACCAATCCTCATTCAGAAATGCAAATGGGATAGACATTGGAAGAGGGAGAAAACTGAACAGGACAGGTGCCTTCCACAGAGGGCCTCTGAAAGACTCCACCCAGCAGGGTATCAAAGCAGATATTGAAACTCATAGCTAAATTTTAGGCAGAATGCAGGGAATATTATGAAAGAAAGGGGAGATAGAAAGACCTTAAAGGGACAGGAGTTCCAAAGGAAAACAACAGAACCAAAAAATCTGAGCCCAGGTGTCTTTTCTGAAACTGATATTACAATCAAGAGATAACCTAAAACCCCTGTTACAGATGTAGCCCATGCTAGCTCAGTGTCCAAGTGGGTTCCCTAATAATGGGAACAGGGGTTGTCTCTGACATTAACTCAGTAGCTGGCTCTTTGATCACCACCCCCTGAGAGGGGGCAACTTTACCAGGCCACAGAGGAGGACAATGCAGCCAGTCTTGATGAGACCTGATGGGCTAGGTTCAGATGAAAGGGGAGTAGGACAGCCACTATCAGTAGACTTGGGGAGGGGAATAATAGGAGAAGAGGGAAGGAGGGTAGGATTGGGAGGAGATGAGGGAGAGGGCTACAGCTCGGATACAAAATGAATAAATTGTAATAAATAAAAAAATTAAAAAGAAAACCATGCATGATGATTTTATTCCTATGATGCCTTGCTAAACTCTGAAACCACCTATGTATTCCCATATCCATCCTAAAACTCACTTAAGAATTCATTATAATTTGCCTTCATTTGAATGAAACTCTTTAGTAACAATTTGTTAAAAGTATCTTGCTTTTTTCGTTCTGATTAATATAAATATTTAACATTGGATAACCGTAGATATTATCTTAGAACCATTTTGCTATCTTGTGATCTCATCCAATTTCATATCAGATTGTTAAATAACATCATTATTATATCAACCACTCAGTTCTTATCTCTGCATTAAGCATCTCACCTAAACTACATAGATAGACATGCATCCAATTGACTATGTGATCACTCTATTCATTATTTTTCTTGTTACTAAGGCAAAATACATGCCAAAAAAATTTAAAAAGGGATTAAATTGGCTCACAGTTGGAAGTTCAGTACTTCATGCAAGGGAAAGCATGATGAAAAGACGCTCTTTCTGTGATGACAGTAAAATGAGGCAGCTAGTCACAATGTTCCGGCAGTCAGGAAGCAGAAAGAGATAAATGCTGGGGCTACACTGGCTTTCTTTTCTCTCTCTCTCTCTCTCTCTCTCTCTCTCTCTCTCTCTCTCTTTCTCTCTCTCTTATTCAGTCTGCCCATGTTCAGAGTGTGTCTTTTCTCCCCAGTTAAATCTCTCTGGAAACTGTCACACAGACAGACCCTGAGGGTTTTGTAAGCTAGGTGACTTCAAAATCAGTAATATTAGCTATGAAGGTAGCCCCCAGAGGCACCTACATGTGAATGCTAATGAACTTCTTGAACTTATACTATAAAATAGAGCTAGATCTTCCATAAATCTCAAGCTTGCTTCTATATTATTACCCTCTGTAGTGAAAAGTGGCAGCTCAGATATTCTTGTTGCTCAAGGCTTGGTGGTTTTAGAACACAGCAAGCATGTTCTTGCCAAAGGATGCTCTGACTTGTCATTTCCTGAAGATGAAATGTTCTACTGCCTATATATTTGATACACTGTTTTATTTCACTATGTTGTCTGCTTGTTTGATATTGTAACTGAAAAAACATCTGTGGTCACCCCTAGAGCATTTTTCTTACACCACACTGTCACTTTATTTTTTCAAACAACTTTTTACTACCTAAATATTTATCTACTTGTTTGTTCAGCTCTATTTCAGTCATCTACAATGTAAACTCCTTGAGGGCAGAAAATTTCTTTTCTTATTTTGCCATATTTAGAGCATGTTATAGGGCACATAGAACACAAGTGTGCAGACAGTATTTACTAAATAAAAACATACTTAAAGTGAATAAGCGTATGCAGATAGATAAGTAAGTATAAATGCTGTGTATTTTGTTTTACCTCCCAGGTACCTGCATCTTTCTGTGAAAGTTTAGCAACTTTCCTAAGTTCCAGCTCAACTATTACTACTTCTACAATGTTCCATCCAACTTGTCTCACCATGACAAGTTCCTTTCTTATGCTGATATAACTCAAGCATATAATTCTTTGCATTACTCGTTATATTCAGTATTGTGTTAGAGTTATCTATGTAATGGGCTGATCCCATGACTTAATATTGAGTTATTTAAACTGTGGAATTCCCTGAAATGTCTAGCAGGGTATGTGGGCCACTGTTAAATTTAATGGAAGAGAAACAAATGCTTATTATTATACTAGACAACGCCAATTAAGGATAATAGCCTGTGAATGTCAGTGTTGTTAGCGATGCAATGAACTCTAGTTGCTCTTCCCAGACATGGATATTATCTGGAATTCAGCTTTGAGATATTACATGTGTGGATCTTTTTGTTCTTAACTGGTCTGTGATTTGTGTGAGTTATGGTAATGCTTTCTGTACCTCCTCCTTTTGATGATACTTGTAAGCACCAGGGTAAACATGGTAGGTCACTTGCCGTCCTCATCAGCCCTCTTTCAGGAGGAGTTACTATAGAGTTACAGTGTCTCTCTCTTTGTGCTGTAAACTGCTTAGAGTAGAAGAATAATGTCACCCTAATCACATTGGAAGATATTTAAAATAACGTGATCATTCTTTCTGCATCAACATGATGCCACACTATGGTAGCAGGTAGAGTCTGCCTAGGGCAATCATCATATCTTCCTAAAATACAAGGGATTGTTAAAGTAACCACATTACCTCTATCAGCATTGTGTTTCCACAAAGTGACTCAAAAATCAACAAAACTCGAAGAACCATCTTTTGGTGAATCTCAATTAGTATCATGTGTTTAAACTCTTTTTTTTTATTAATTACACTTTATTCATTTTGTATCCCCCCCATAAGCCCCTCCCTCCTCCCCTCCCGATCCCACACTCCCTCTCCTTTCTGCATGCATGCCACTCCCCAAGTCCACTGATAGGGGAGGTTCTCCTCTCCTTCTTTCTGATCTTAGTCTATCAGTTCTCATCAAAAGTGGCTGCATTGTCCTCTTCTGTGGCCTGGTAAGGCTGCTCCCCCCTCAGGGGGAGGTGATCAAAGAGCAGATTATGTCTGAGGCAGTACCTCTTCCCATTACTACGTAACCCACTTGGACACTGAACTGCCATGGGCTACATCTGTGCAGGGGTTCTAGGTTGTCTCCATGAATAGTCCTTGGTTGGAGTATGAGTCTCTGGGAAGTTCCCTGTGTTCAAATTTTCTTGTTCTGTTGCTCTCCTTGTGGAGTTCCTGTCCTCTCCAGCTCTTACTATTTCCCACTTCTTCCATAAAATTCCATTCACTCTGCCCAACAGTTGGCCATCAGGCTCAGCATCTGCTTTGATAGTCTGCAGGGCAGAGGCTTTCAGAGGCCCTCTGTGGCAGGTTCCTAGTTTGTTTCCTGTTTTCTTCTTCTTCTTCTGATGTCCATCCTCTTTGCCTTTCAGGATGGGGATTGAGCGTCTTTAAACTCTTTATAGTGAAAACGTACATTTGTATTTGTGGTGATTTGAATAAGAATGAGTCCCATAAACTCATATATTTGAAAGCGTGGTCAGTAGGGAGTGGTGCTAATTTAAAATGATTAGGAGGTGTGGCCTTCTTGGAGTAGGTTTCAAGGGCCCAAGCCAGGTCTAGTGTGTGTCTTTTGCAAATGACTATGGATCTAGATTTAAAACTCTCAACTTCTCCAACATGATATTAACCTGCATGCTGTCATGCTCCCTAACATGATGAGAATGGACTAGCCCTCTGCAAGTGTAAGCAAGTCCCAATTGAACACTCTCTTTTACAAGAGTTATAGTTATCATGGTGACTTCACAGCAATAGAACACACTAAGACTATATCTCTTTCCCAACCCTTTCCACAAACTCAGGGCTCCCCATGAACCTGTGTGATTAATAGGTATACTTGGGTACTTGATAGGAATTACACTTACAGTCTCTTGAAACAAATAAAGAAAACCACAAATATAATTTTGTTCTCAAGTATGTCCCTTCTTATTTTGACAGCAACTTCATTCTTTCACTTGATCAAGTAAGAAACTTGAAGTCATCCTTCAATTTGGACTTTTTTTGAAACCAGTCTGTTAAAAACAGTATCAAGCTTCAGCATAATTTCAATATCAAAAAACCTCTGACCACTTCCATTATTATCATAGTAGTCTAAACCTGGATTTCTTTCAAATTATGTTACTTAAATTGTTTCTAAGTGGTTTCCCTGATACTTGCCACTCATTTATTAGCACCTTCTCAACAGAACAGTTAAAATTATTATATAAATATACTATATAGTGTGTATTTTATATTTTCATATATACACATCATATTATGAATGTTCCATTCAAACATTACTTTGGGCTACAAAGATCTTCATTGTGTTATGTAGGAGGTAATTTTATGTGTTAACTTGAGACCTTGAAACTTGATTGAGCTAGGGGGTTATGAGATAGCTGCTTAAAATATTGTTTATGGCTATTTCTGTGAAAGTATTTCTGGAATTGATGAACATTTAATATGGTAGACTAAGCAAATAAATCCACCTTTCTAATTCTTTAAAAACCAGAACAGAAAAAGTAAAAAAAAAAAAAAAAAAGATTTTGAATTTGAATTTATTTGAGCTAAGACATCATCTTACCTTGTCCTCACTCATACCTCAACAATTCTTGTTCCCAAGGCTTCAAACTCAAAACCAAATTATAGCACTGGCAAGTTGTGGGACATCTCAATTTCCATAATTATCTGAGCCAATTCCAATAATTCATATATATATATATATATATATACACATACACATATACATATATTCTATGTATACATACATATTCTTCCGAATTCTGCTTCTCTAAACAATTATAACTAACACATAGCATTTGTGTTATAACATCACCATCTAGTTCTGGAACATTCTCATCGCTCCAAAAGAAAAACTCTATAATTTTTAAGCAGTCACTCCTCACTCCTTCCTCTACTCAGCCCATGCCAATTACTAATATCATTTCATAAAACTCCACAGTTTTTTCTATCATAAACATTCCATATAAATGGAACCATATGGTGTATACACTTTCGTGACTAGCTCTTTTTTACTTAAAATATTGCTTCTAAGGTTCATCCATGTTACAGCACTCCTACAATATGCAGGAGTGTATGCCATTACATTTTATACCTGACTAATGCTTTATTCTTATATGGATACGTCACATCTTGTCTATCTAGTTTTCTATTGGTAGTAAGTTGGGCTGTTTGTACATTTCTGATTCTTACAGCACCCAAGGCTGAAATTTGCCATCAAGCAAGGATATTTTCTCATAAGGCATCAGTAATTGTCATCTATGCTTTTACATAGTCTTCTTTGTTGTACATATTAACACTCATATTTCCTTATAAGGGCATCAGTCAAATTTAATTAGAGGTCATCCCAAGCACACCATTTTAAACTAATGAATACTTTTAGTTCCCCAATTCCAAATATAGTCACCTACTGAAGAACTGAAAGTTAGGGCATCAATATATAAAGGATTGAGAGTTACAATGCATCTTATAACAGCTGCTTTCTATTTTTCCTCAAAATTATTCTCTATCAAATAAACTACATATTTTACTTACATATTGCATTTAACATTGTCTTTCTCCTCTGCTAAAGCACATGCTAAGTTAAAACAGTTATGTCTATTTTTTGCTCAGTAACATATCCTTAGTGCCCAGAACAGTGCTCAGAATACAATGGGCCCTTAGCAGAGATGTATAAAATAGATACATTTTCTCTTCATCCTAGGAGGTGCTGAAAATTGGAACTTCTTAGAGTATGCATAAAAGTCTCCCACTCATCAATCAGAACTTTCATCATGATTGAGAATCACATCTCCTCCTGACTAGGTTGTGATTCTTCTCTCATTAAGTAGCAAGAGTGGTGTTTGCTTTATATGAAATTACTCATTGTAAGTCCGGTGCTAAAAGAAAAAAAATCAATGCCCAGTGAATAAATTCTCTTTAATGTGAGTCATGTTAACAAAACTGGAGATTTATGATCCAAGCACCTACTCTCCCTGCTTTGATATTGGGCTTCTGGTGTTAATTTGATTCATTTGTCTCTTACCAATGCACAGAGACTGCTGAGTTGAGGAACTTTTTGGTGCAGTGTAAAAATTATTGGAGATAATGCACTCTAATTCCTGTGCAATACAGAGTATACTACTCACCCGATGAAAGACTGGCTTTTCTCATACAAAAATGAAAAGGTGGGAAAATGTTTTTCAGTGTTCCCAGTCTTACTAGATGCCACTGTCATTTGCCCTTGGTCAAAATATGTAAAGTAACTTAGATTTCTCTCTTTAACCCACATTTTGGCTCACTATTTATACTACCTTTACATTGGTATGAGCCAATATCATCTCCGGCATGGGCTACTGATACAATATCTTGTGTGCCCATGAAAGACTTTTTAATGTGATAATTAGTTTTATGTCAACTAGACTCAGCATAAAAAGAGAACAAATCCCACCAAGTTGCCCTCTGATTTTCAGATACATGTATGAGAATAAATACACGAACAAAATATATATTCATATTTATTGATTATAACATCCAACCATCTCATTGTTTCATTTGAAACCCATCCAATTTCTACATTAATCATGGGAAAAATCTTTATCACACATAGTCTTAGAATTCTTATGTCATGAACCTTAACATTTTATCTTCACCTCCTACAATAGCTCCATGTTTGAGCTCTTAATATATTCACCAAAAATAGAATCTTAAATGTTCAAATTACAATGAGGAAGCAGATACAGCTGGGATACAGAGTTAATAAAATGTAACTAATAATAAAAAAATAAAATAACATAAAAAGAAAAAATGTTCAAATTACTGGTCTTCAGCTATCTACAATATCTACAACTATCACAAGCTACACATATCCATACCTCCTTCCTTTACAAAGCATATTCCAGTCATCTATCCTCATTCACATAACATGGTATCTTATGTAGGAACTATCTACTTTAGCCAGGTTTTAACCAAACTACTTTGTATTTTGCTTCCCAGGTTTGGTATACATCAAGAAAATCACTATTCCTTTCCCTTGCAATGATGTCTTTGGTTCTAAGACTCTACTATGAGAGCAACTATGAACTCTTCTTGGTGCAAAATAATGCCTCATTCACCTTGGCACCACCAGAACTAAACACCATGAGAACACCATGAGAAAAAACATAGCATCTACAACAAATGGTGCTGGTCTAACTGGATGTCTACATGTAGAAAACTGCAAATAGATCTATAATTTATCACCCTGCACAAAACTAAAGTCCAAGTGGATCAAAGACCTCAACATAAAACCAGACACATTAAATCGGTTAGACGAAAAAGTGAGAAAAACCCTAGAACTTATTGGCACAGGAGACAACTTTCTGAACAGAACACCAACAGCACAGGGTCTAAGAGCAACAATCAACAAATGGGACCTCATGAAACTGAAAAGCTTCTGTAAAGCAAAGGACACCATCATCACACAAAATGAAAGAATGGGAAAGAATCTTCACCAACACTTTATCTCACAGAGGGCTAATATCCAGTATATATAAGAACTAAAGAAGCTGAAAAGCAGCAAACAAAGTAATCCAATTAAAAAATGGGGAACAGAGCTAAACAGAGAACTCTCTGTAGAGGAATATCAAATAGCAGAGAAACACTTAAAGAAATGCTCAATATCATTAGCCATTAGGGAAATGCAAATCAAAACGACCCTGAGATTTCACCTTACACCCAACAGAATCGCAAAGGTTAAAAAATCAAGTGACAACACATGCTGGAGAGGGTGTGGAGAAAGGGGAACCCTCCTCCACTGCTGGTAGGAATGTAAACTTGTACAACCACTCTAGAAATCAATCTGGCACTTTCTCAGACACCTAGGAATAGTGCTTCCTCAAGATCCAGCCATACAACTCCTAGGCATATATCCAAAAGAGGCTGAAGTACACAAAAAGGACATTTGCTCAACCATGTTTGTAGCAGCTTTATTTGTAGTAGCCAGAAGCTGGAAACAGCCACAATGTCCCTCAAATGAAGAATGGATGCAGAAATTGTGGTACATCTACACAATAGAGTATTACTCAGCAATGAAAAATACTGAAATCATGAAATTTGAAGGTAAATGGTGGGACCTGGAAAGGATCATCCTGAGTGAACTGTCCCAGAAACAGAAAGACACACACGGTATATACTCACTCATATAGACATATAACATAGGATAAACCTACTAAAATCTGTACATGTAAAGAAACTAATCAAGAGAGAGGACCTTGACTAAAACGCTCAATCCCCATCCTTAAAGGCAAAGAGGATGGACACCAGAAGATGAAAATAGGAAACAATCTAGGAACCTGCCACAGAGGGCCTCTGAAAGATCTGCCCTGCAGACTATCAGAGCAGATACTGAGACTTATGGCCAACTGTTGGGCAGAGTGCATGGAATCTTATGTAAGAAGTGGGAAATAGTAATAGTTGGAGAGGACAGTAACCCCACAAGGATAGCAACAGAACCAGAAAATTTGAACACAGGGGTCTTCCTAGAGAGTCATACTCCAACCAACTACCAGGTATGGAGATAACCTAGAACCCCTGCACAGATGTAGCCCATGGCAGTTTAGTGTCCAAGTGGGTTACATAGCAATGGGAAGAGGGACTGCCTCTGAAGTAATATGTTTGGCCTGCTCTTTGATCACCATCCTCTGAGGGGGGAGCAGCCTTACCAGGCCACAGAAGATGACAATGCAGCCACTCCTGATGAGATCTGAAAGACTAAGATCAGAAGGAAGGAGAGGAGGACCTCCCCTATCAGTGGACTTGGGGAGGGGCATGTGTGAAGAAGGGAGAGGGAGGGTGGAATGGGAGGGGAGTAGGGAGGGGCTTATGGGGGGATACAAAATGAATAAAGCATAATTAATAAAATAAAATAAAAAATAAAAAATTATAAAACAAAACAAAATAGGAACCCATAATTGCCTTTTAGATCTATTAGGAAACCCACGATTAATTTAATCAAGAGTTCAAGTTACTTCTCAGTCTTCTATGAACTCTGTGACTGAAGTACATTTATATGATTTAGGCAATAACTGACATTTTATTTTTTTTATTTATTCTTCTCTCAAACAATACATCCCAACTACTCCATTCCTTTCACCCCCACTTTCCCACTCCATCATCTTTACTGCTCCTCCATTTCTCTTAAGAATAGAGCAAATCTCCTAGGACTATCAACTAAGCTTGACATAAAAAGATGCAATAAGTCTAGGTTTATATCCTCATATGAAGGCTGGACAAGGCAACCTACTAGGAAGAAAATGTTCCCATTAGCAGGTTAAAGTGTCAAAGACATCTTCAGTTCCATGGTTAGGAATCCAACAAAAATCCCAGACTAGAGAACCATATAGTATGTATGCAGAAGAACAAGTGATGACCCACACAGGCTCTATGGTTGTTACAAGTACAAGTGGATCAAAGACCTAAAGATAAAACCAGACAGTCAAACCAGACAGTCTGAACCTGATAAAAGAGAAAGTAGGTGATAGCCTTGAATTCATTGTCACTGAAAACAATTTCCTAAACAGAACACCAATAGCATAGGAAGTAAGATTGACGATTAATAAGTGGGACCTCATGAAATTGAAAAGCTTATATAAGACAAATGACACCATCTATAGGACAGAACAGAATACAGAATAGAGACTACAGAATAGAAAAAGATTTTTACCAACTCCATATCTGATAATTAATAATTTTAACACACCTTCATCGCAAACCAGGCATTCTATTGGGTTGTTTATTCAAAACATTTCAATTGATCCTAAATAACCTTCTGAGATAAATCTCATTATCATTGTTTTAGAAATGAAGAAATAGACATCATTCTGACATATAAACTAATCAAGGTTACAGATATTGGGATAGGAAAATTAAAGGAGGGAATCCAAGATGGTGGCACCAAGAGGACACTGTGTCTGACAAGCAGGAGGCAGAGACTGCACAGCTACCAACAGACTGAACTCTGGACTTTAAAACACCAGCAATTGTGTTTTCCAGGTGAGAGAAAATCCCACAGTGGGGGAAGCAATCAGGTCCACCCTGAGGCAACCCAACTAAACCACGGCAGAGTTCCCTGGTACTGGCAGATGCCCAGTCGTCAGCCCAGAGCTACACACCTGCATACTCTGATCACCATCCCAGACTGAACTGTGGGCCCAACAATACCAGAGACTGGAATTACAAGTGGAGAGATAATCCCATGGTGAAAGAAGCAATTGGGACCGACCTCAGGTCATACAGACAATCCCTGGAAAAGGCTCTGGCAGGCATTCATCCAGGAGTCCAGAGACCTACCTGGGTGCCCAACTCATAGTCCCAGACAGAACTGTGGGCCCCAGGGCACCAGAGACTCGTTTTCCCCGTCAGAAGAAAATACCACAGTGAGGGAAACATCAGGTCTGACCTCAAGGCAGTCAGCTGAATCCCTCCCTCGAAAAGTTCTCAGGAAAAGTACCTGGATTCCTGCAAGCACCCAATCACCAGAATGGAGCCACTTGCTTGCACCTGCATGCTTTACTCACCATCCCAGCTGAACTGTGGAACCCAAAACACCACAGACTGGGTCTCCCTGTCAGAAGGAAATATCATGGTACAAGAAACATCAGATCTGACCTCAGGACACCCAGCTCTAGAAAAGTTTCTGGGTTCCTGCAGGCTCCAGGCTCTAGCTTCCTGCCTCATGTATGAGTGCTACACTCACCTGCCACTGATTACCACTTGGGTACTGGGGCATAGAGCTCCAAGTTCAGACATGCAGAAGTCTGGGATCCATGGAATCAGCCCCCAGACACTGCTCCATGGCACAACCTGGCTCCCTAGCCAAACTGACCAAACTGTGGGGCTCCCTGGTCCTTCAAGAGGGCTGTGTCCAGCAAACACACTAAAAGAGCAGCAGTGGCAGATCACTAAATTCAGAGCAAGAAACCCAGTGGATGGCAGGGCCGCTGTCTTCAGGACTTCTCCCGGTTAAAGGAGAGCCCCCTGACTACCAACAAACACGGTCACCACGCAGGACCATATGCCTGAAGTGAGCTATGGCAATTCCTGAGAAGTACCAGCCATTTGGTGAACCGACCCAAAAAGCTGAGGAGGCCTCCTTCAGGAAAAACTATCTTCCTGTAAAGGGGATTCTCCCAACCCCAGGATTCCAGCAGGCACCAGAAACTAACAGCCAATATCTGCGGAAGCCAGATGGGTAGAGGCCAGCATAAAAGCACAATCAACAAAAGCCAAAGCAATATGGCATCTCCAGAAGCCAGGGGTATGAAGACCTGGACACCCTTATCATAACTGAAATTCAAGAAGATGACCTTACAACTATGCTTATGAAGAGGATAATGGAGGAAAAAAATAAAGTAAATAAATAAGTAGAGGAAGATAAAGTCAAATAGATTATAGCCATCCATGAAGAAAGAGAGAAAGACAAAGTCCAACAGATTATGGCCATGCATAAAGAAATACAGGAAGATGCAACCAAACAGTTTGTAGCCTCAGAAGAGTAAATAATTAAATTACTGAAAGAAATAAAAGAAAGAGAGGAATGTTCAAACAGGTGAAGGAATTGAAGGAAAAACAGGAAAATGCATTTAGACTGGTGAAAGAAATCAATAAAACGGTTCAAGATCTGAAGATAGAATTGGAAAAATTAAAACACAAACGGAGGAAATCATGGAGAGGAAAAACTTAGGCAAGAAAACAGTAAATATAGAGGAAAGCTTAGCCAACAGATTACAAGAGATGAAAGAAAGAATCTCAGGTGTGGAAGATACAGTGGAAGAAATGAATGTATCCATCAATGAAAATGTTAAATCTAAAAAAATTCCTGACACAAACCATCTGAGAAATCCAAGACAACATGAAAAGACAAAACCTAAGAATAATAGAAAGAATGGAAAAAGAAGATTCCCATTTCAAATGCCCAGAAAAGATTTTCAACAAAATCATAGAAGAAAATTTCCCCAACTTAAAGGAGAGGCCTATAAGCATACACGATGCCTATAGAACACCTAATAAATTAGATGAGAAAAGAAAATCCTCCTCCCACATAATAATCAAAACAGTAAGTATACAGAACAAAGAAATAAAAACACTAAGAGCTGCAAGGGAAAAAGGCTAAGTAACATACAATGGCAAACCCATCAGAATCACACCTGACTTCCAGACAGAGACTTTGAAAGCCAGAAAGGCCTGGAGAGATATCATGCAGACCTTAAGAGAACACAGATGTCAGCCTAGGCTACTATACCTAGCAAAACTCTAAGTCATCATAGATGGAGAAAACAAGATATTCAGTGACAAAAACAAATTTAAACAATACCTACCAAGAGACACAGCCTTACATAAATACTAGAAGGAAAAATACAACCAAAGAAAGGGAAATACATTCAAGAAAACACAGGAAATAAATAACTTCACTACAGCAAAACTGAAAGTACCCAAGCACACAAAAACACTACAGAAACCAACAGTAAAATCAAAGGACCCAATAGCCATTGGTCATTAATCTCTCTCAATATCAGTAGACTCAAGTCTCCAATAAAAAGATACAGACTAACAGAATGAAGGAGTAAGTAAGACCCAAAAATCTGTTGCATACAAGAAACACACCTAAGTCACAAAGATAGACATTACCTGAGAGTAAAGGGCTGGAAGACGGTTGTCCAAGCAAATGGACCCAAGGAGCAAGCAGGAAAAGTCATTCTAATATATAATAAAATAGTCTTTCAACCAAAATTAATCAAAAGAGATGGGCAAGCTCACTTCATATTCATCAAAAGAAAATTCCACGAAGAAGACATCACGATTCTGAACATCTTTGCCCCAAATACAAGGGTACCTTCATTTGTAAAAGAAATATTAATAAAACTTAAACCACACATAAACCCCACAAATTAATAGTGGGAGACTACAACACCACACTCTCAACAAATGACAGAAACCAGAAATTAAACAAAGAAACAATGACTCTAACAGAGGACACCAAGGAAATGGACCTAACAGACATCTACAGAACTTTTCTCCCAAACACAAAGAATTTACCTTCTTCTCAGCACTTCCTGTAACCTTCTCCAAAATAGACCATATAGTTGGTCACAAAGCAAGCCTCAATAGATACAAGAAGATCGAAATAATTCCTTATAGCCTATCTGACCATCATGGACTAAAGCTGGACCTCAACAACAACAGAAATTACAAAAAGCCTAAACACTCATGGAAAGTGAACAACTCCCTCCTCAAGAACAGCTGCGTCAGGGAAGAAATTAAAGAAAGAAATTCAAGACTTACTAGAATTCAATGAAAATGAATGCTCAACATACCCATACTTATGGGACACAGTGAAAGTAGTGCTCAGAGGAAAATTCATACCACTAACTGTCTTGAAGAAGAAATTCGCAACATCTCATTCAAGCAACTTAATGGCTCACCTGAAAGCCCAAGAAAAAAGAATCAGACACACCTAAGAGAGGTAGACAGCTGGAAATAATCAAATTCAGGGCTGAAATCAATAAATTAGAAAAAAATAAAATGATCCAAAGAATCAGTGAAACCAAGAGCTGGTTCTTTGAAAAAATCAACAAGATAGACAAACCCTTAGCCAAACTAACTAAAAGGCAGAGAGACACTATCCAAATCAACAAAATTAGAAATGAAAAGGGGGACCTAACAACAGACACTTAGGAAATCCAAACAATCATTAAGTCTTACTTCTAAAGCCTATATGCCACAGAATTTGAAACTCTAAATGAAATGGACAATTTTCTCGATCAATTCCACTGACCAAAGATTAATCAAGACAAGGTAAACAAATTATATATAGTCTTATATCCCCAAAGGAAATAGAAGCAGTCATCAAAATTCTCCCATCCAAAAAAAGCCAGGTCCAAACGTTTTCAGCCCAGAATTCTACCACATCTTCAAAGAAGAGCTAACACCAATACTCTTCAAACTATTCCACAAAATAGAAACAAAAGGAACATTACTAAACTCTTCCTATGAAGCCATAATCACCTTGATACCTAAACCTCACAAAGACCCAACAAAGAATGTGAATTTCAAGCCAATCTCCCTTATGAACATTGATGCAAAAAATGCTCAACAAAATCTCCTCAAATTGAATCCTAGAACACAGCAAAGATATCATCCACATTGATCAAGTAAGCTTCATCCCAGGTATGCAGCAGTGGTTTAATATACAGAAACCCAACAATGTAATTCACCATATATACAAACTGATAAAACAAAACATGAAAATCTCCTTAGATGCTGGAAAAGCATTTGATGAAATCCAACATGCATTTATGTTTAAAGTCCTGGAGAGATCAGGGATACAAGGCACTTACCTAAACATAGTAAATTCAATATACATCAGGCCTATAGCCAACACTAAATTAAATGGAAAGAAACTTAAATCAATCCCACTGATATCAGGAACAAGGCAAGGCTGCCCACTCTCTCCAAATCTCTTAAAGATAGTTGTGGAAGTCCTTGCTAGAGCAATAAGACAGTTGAAGGAGATCAAGGGGATACAAATTGGAAAGGAAGAAGTCAAATTATCACTATTTGCAGATGATATGATAGTATACGTGAGTGACCCAAAAATTCTACCAGGGAACTCCTACAGCTGATAAACACCTTCAGCAGAGTAGCTGGATACAAAATTAACTCAAAAAAAAAAAAATCAGTAGCCTTCCTGTATACAAAAGACAAAGGGCTGAGATAGAAATTAGGGAGACAAGACCGTTCACAATAGCCACAAATGACATAAAGTACTTTGGTGTAACCCTAACCAAGCAAGTCAAAGACTTGTATGGGAAAAAAACTTCCTCTCTGAAGAAAGAAATAGAAGATATCAGAAGATGGAAAGATCTCCAACACTCATGTCTTGGCAGAATTAACATAGTAAAAATGATCATCTTACCAAAAGCAATCCACAGATTCAATGCAATTTCTGTCAAATTACCAAAACAATTCTTTACAGACATTGAAAGAAGGATTATCAACTTCATATGGAATAACAAGAAATCCAAAATTGCTAAAACAATCCTCTACAATAAAAGATCTTCTGTAAGCATCTCCAACCCTGATCTCAACCTGTACTAAGAGCAACAGTAATAAAAACTGCATGGTACTGGTACAGAAACACAATGGTGCATCAATGGAATCGAATAGAAGACCTGGAAATAAACACACACGCTTATGGACACCTGATTTTTGACAAAGATGCCAAAATCATATGCAGGAAAAAAAGACAGCATATTCAAAAAATGGTGCTGGTCTAACTGGATGTCTACATGCAGAAAAATGAAAATAGATCCATACTTTTCACCCTGCCCAAAACTAAAGTCCAAGTGGATCAAAGTCGTCAAAATATAACCAAACACACTAAATCAGTTAGAAGAAAAAGTGGGAAAGAGCCTTGATCTCATTGGCACAGGAGACAACTTCCTGAAGAGAACACCAACAGCACAGGCTCTAAGAGCAACAATCAATAAATGAGACCTCATGAAATTGAAAAGCTTCTGTAAAGCAAAGGACACTGTTGTCAGAACAAAATGGCTGCCTACAGATTAGGAGGAGATCTTCACCAACCCTACATTGGACAGAGGGCTAATATCCAAAATATATAAGTAACTCAGGAAGTTAAACAGCTACACATCAAGAAATCCAATTTAAAAATGAGGTACAGAGCTAACAGTGAATTCTTTATAGAGAAATATAGAATGGCAAAGAAACAAATATTTTTAGTCATCAGGGAAATGCAAATCAAACACCTTACCTCCATTAGAATGGCTAAGGTAAAAAACTCAAGTGATAACACATGCTGGAGAGGATGTGGAGAAAGGGGAACCCTCCTCCCTTGCTGGTGGGAATGTAACCTTGGGCAACCAGTTTGGAAATCAATCTGGGTCTTTCTCAGACAATTAGGAATTGTGCTACCTCAAGATCCTGCTATACCACTCCTAGGAATATGTACAAAATATGATCAAGTATTCAACAAGGACCTTTGCTCAACCATGTTCATAACAGCTTTATTTATAATAACAAGAATCTGGAAACAACTCAGACATCCCTCAGTTGAGGAATGGATACAGAAATTGTGATACATTTACAGAATGGGATACTATTCAGCAATTGAAAACAAAGAAATTGTGAAAATTCAGGCAAATGGAGGGAACTAGAAAAGATCATCCTGAGTGAGGTATCTCAGAAGCAGAAAGACGCACATGGTATATATCTACTTATAAGTGGATATTAAACATGTATTATAATCACACTAAAATATGTACACCCAAAGAAGCTAAGCAAGAAGAAGGACCCTGGTTAACACAGGACAGGAGTCTACCACAGAGGGCCTCTGAAAGACTCTACCCTGCAGTGTATCAAATAAGAGATTGAGACTCATACCCAAGCTTTGGACAGAGTGCAGTGAATTTTATGAAAAAGGGGGAAATAGAAAAACCTGGAGGGGACAGAAGCTCCCCAAGGAGAGCTTATATATATATATATCTAGCTTATATATATATATCTGGGCACAGGGACCTTTTCTGAGACTGATACTCCAACCAAGGACCATTGATAGATATAACCTAGCAACTTTGCACAAATGTAGTGCATGGCAACTCAATGTCTAAGTGGGTTCCCTAGTAATGGGAACAGAGACTCTCTCTGATATGAACTCAGTGTCCAGCTCTTTGATCACCTTTCCCTGAGGGGGTGCAGCCCTTCCAGGACACAGAGTAAGACAGTGCAGCCAGTCCTGATGAGACCTGATATACCAGGATCAAATGGAAGGGTAAGAGGACCTCCCCTCTCAGTGGACTGAGGACAGGGCATGGGTGGAGATGAGGGAGGGAGGGTACAAATGGGATAAGATGAGGGAGGGGGCTTCCATTGGGAAACAAAGAGAATAAACTGTAATTAATAAAATAAATAAAATTTAAAAAAAGATGCTTAATCCTCATACAGAAAGGCAAAAGGATAGACACTGGAAGAGAGTGAAAACAAAGAACAAGACAAGAGCTTACCACAGAGGGCCCCTGAAAGACTCTACCCAGCAGATATTGAGACACACAGCCAAACTTTGGGCTGGGTTCAGGGAATCTTATGAAAGCAGGGGGAGATAGAATGACCTGGAACATACTGTTTCTCTACAAGGAGAGCAGCAGAACCAAAATTCTGGACCCAAGGGTCTTTTCTGTGACTGATACTCCAAGAACCACTTATGGAGATAAACTAGGACACCTGCACAGATGTAGCCCATGGTAGCTCAGTCTCCAAATGGGCTCTCTAGTATGGGAAACAGAGGCTGTTTCTGACATAAACTCAGTGGCTGGCTCTTCTATCACCTCCCCCTTGGGAGGGGGCAACCTTACCAGGCTATAGAGACCTGTAGAGACAGTCCTGATGAGACCTGATAGGCTAGGGTCAAATGGAAGGGGAAGAGGACCTCCCTTATTAGTCGACTGGGGAAGGGCATGGGTATAGAAAGAGAAAAAGAGTGGGATTGGAAGTAGATGAGGGAGTGGGATACAGCTGGAATACAAAGTGAATAAATTGCAATAAATAAAAAGTAAGTTGAAGATTCCCTGATAAAGAGGAACATAATAACCTAGTCTCCAAAATTAGAAACTGTTGTTAAACTGTAATAAATTATGACATTTGCTGTTTTGAGAATAGTGATTAAAGCAAACTTTCATACTTTTTGATTTTCTGTTGCTTTAACAAAATAAATAAGATTGTGTAATATATTTAACAAGAAATCTACTAATATCACAGTTTGAGAGATTCATAATCCAATATCATACAGTTGCTTTGATTTTTTTCTTTGGCAGCTGCCCCTATAGCTATACAACATCATGGCAGATGACATAATAGTGGGAATGTTCATGACAGGGAGAGATTACATGAAGGAAGGAAGCCAAAGTGAAAATAATAGAGGACTAGACTTGCATAACAATTTGTGCTTATAACTCAGGATCCTTGTGGACTACATTATTCCCTATTGATGTTAAGGTCTCCA
Organism: Meriones unguiculatus; assembly: GCF_030254825.1. Classification (NCBI taxonomy): domain Eukaryota; kingdom Metazoa; phylum Chordata; class Mammalia; order Rodentia; family Muridae; genus Meriones; species Meriones unguiculatus. Next base: position 123,847,265 of record NC_083369.1, read on the forward strand.
ATGACTTTCACTATGTTCTACCTCTTGAAGGTCCTGTATCTCTTAAGATTGTCACACTGGAAATCAAATTTTAACCAGTACACCTTTATCAGACACTTAGCAAACTTAGAATCTGATTCAAGTCCAAGAAAACACCAGGGTAAAAGTGAGAGAAGGAGGTTTTGTATACTTACTGGGACATTTTTTATATATACAGTTGCAGAATGCTTGACAATAGTGTATTGTTTTCCGTGGTGCTTCTTTTTCCATCTTTTCCATTAATCCTCCAGAAACACACACACACGTGTTTGTGTGTGTACTACATGATTGAGAATAAGAGAAAATTTATATATCCAATTAGGACTGGATTAAATACTGAATATATTTATTATATAGGAATAGAAGTATTTTCTTTTGCATTAGGTATTAAAATTTCTTGTTCTACATTCTTGGCCAACCTGATTAAGTCTGAATGTCTGGGTAAGCTTGCTTTCAGACCTATCAAGGAATACCAAACATGATATTGCCTTTTTATTTATTCTTGATTTAAATGCTTCAGGGTGCCTACAAGGATCCAAAAGCTTGATACTGGTAAAGATTCATAGAAGAAATCTACAAGTGGTACCTAGTATTAGATAAATAATGTTTTGGGGGCATCATTTCCCATTGTTCCTTCAAAGGATGTTCCAAAACAGAAGGAAAATAATGAAGAGATTGAGTCTTCTGAATGTGATGATTCGTAGATTAAGACCTTTTCTCTAAGAATACAAGGCTCATCTCCAGAATCTCTGGCTTGATTGGCTTTCACAAACAACTACCTATATCTACTATTATGTGCCTTTTTTCCCTCTAGCCTGAATGTCCTTTTCTTTTTTGTTTTTTATTTTAACAAACTTCAACTTGTTGATTGATTCTTCACTCAAGAATCCTCTTTTGTAGAGGATGGACATCAGAAGAAGAAGAAAACAGGAAACAACCTAGGAACCTACCACAGAGGGCCTTTGAAAGCCTCTGCCCTTCAGACTATCAAAGCAGATGCTGAGCCTGATGGGCAACTGTTGGGCAGAGTGAATGGAATTTTAGGTAAGAACTGGGAAATAGTAAGAGCTGGAGAGGACAGGGTCTCCACAAGGAGAGCAACAGAACAAGAAAATTTGAACACAGGGAACTTCCCAGAGACTCATACTCCAACCAAGGACTAGTCATGGAGATAACCCAGAACCCCTGCACAGATGTAGCCCAGGGCAGTTCAGAGTCCAATTGGGTTACATAGTAATGTGAAGAGGGACTGCCTCTGACATAATCTGATTGGCCTGCTCTTTGATCACCTCCCCCTGGGGGGGAGCAGCCTTACCAGGCCATAGTAGAGGACAATGCAGCCACTTTTGATGTGAACTGATAGACTAAGATCAGAAAGGAGAGGAGAACCTCCCCTATCAGTGGACTTGGGGAGTGGCATGCAAGCAGAGGGAGGAGGGAGGGTGGGATTGGGAGGGGCTTATAGGGGGATGCAGAATGAATAAAGTGTAATTGATGAAAAATTTAAAAAAAAAGATTTCTGCATATCAAGGTATAGAAATTTTGTCTAGAAGACACCTATAAGCTTTTACTGGACTGTAGCTGATAACATACATAGTAAAGGGAATTCAGGGTGAAATTCCTGATGCCTACCTTATCATTTAATGTAAGTAAACAAAGAAGGCTGCAACAAAGCAGCTACATGGGCATTTGTAAAAAGGAAATGTATTTGGTCAAATGCAAATATTTACTGTGAAAGTCTTTTAATTCTGCATTTACTACCTTCTGTAATAAATTATATTTTTAAATTAAAAAAAAAGAAATCCAAGATCTTTTTTTTCATCAATTACACTTTATTCATTCTGCATCCCCCCATTAGCCCCTCCCTCCTCCCCTCCCAATCCCACCCTCCCTCCTCCCTCTGCATGCATGCCACTCCCCAAGTCCACTGATAGGGGAGGTTCTCCTCTCCTTTCTGATCTTAGTCTATCAGTTCACATCAAAAGTGGCTGCATTGTCCTCTACTATGGCCTGGTAAGGCTGGTCCCCCCCCAGGGGGAGGTGATCAGAGAGCAGGCCAATCAGATTATGTCAGAGGCAGTCCCTCTTCACATTACTATGTAACCCAATTGGACTCTGAACTGCCCTGGGCTACATCTGTGCAGGGGTTCTGGGTTATCTCTATGAATAGTCTTTGGTTGGAGTATGAGTCTCTGGGAAATTCCCTGTGTTCAAATTTTCTGGTTCTGTTGCTCTCCTTGTGGAGACCTTGTCCTCTCCAGCTCTTACTATTTCCCAGTTCTTACATAAAATTCCCTTCCCTCTTCCCAACAGTTGCCCATCAGGCTCAGCATCTGCTTTGATAGTCTGTAGGGCAGAGGCTTTCAGAGGCCCTCTGTGGTAGGTTCCTAGATTGTTTCCTGTTTTCTTTTTCTTCTGATGTCCATCCTCTTTGCCTTTCCGGATGGGGATTGGACATTTTTGTTAGGGTCCTCTCTCTTGCTTAGTTTCTTTAGATGCACAGGTTTTAGTAGGTTTGTCCTATGTTGTATGTCTATATAAGTGAGTATATACGATGTGTGTCTTTTTGCTTCGGAGACAACTCACTCAACATGATCCTTTCCAGATCCCACCATTTACCTGCAAATTTCATGATTTCCTTATTTTTCATTGCTGAGTAATATTCCATTGTGTAGATGTACCACAATTTCTGCATCCATTCTTCAGTTGAGGGGCATCTGGGTTGTTTCCAGCTTCTGGCTATTATAAATAAAGCTGCTACAAACATGGTTGAGCAAATGTCCTTTTTGTGTACTTGAGCCTCTTTTGGATATATGCCCAGGAGTGGTATGGCTGGATCTTGAGGAAGCGCTATTCCTAGTTGTCTGAGAAAGCGCCAGATTGATTTCCAGAGTGGTTGTACAAGTCTACATTCCCACCAGCAGCGGAGAAGGGTTCCCCTTTCTCCGAACCTCTCCAGCATGTGTTGTCACTTGAGTTTTTGATCTTGGCCATTCTCATGGGTGTAAGGTGAAATCTCAGGGTTGTTTTGATTTGCATTTCCCTAATGGCTAGTGAGGTTGAGCATTTCTTTAAGTGCTTCTCTGCCATTCGATATTCCTCTACAGAGAATTCTCTGTTTAGCTCTGTTCCCCATTTTTTAAGTGGATTACTTGGTTTGCTGCTTTTCAACTTCTTTAGTTCTTTATATATACTAGATATGAGTCCTCTATCAGATAAAGGGTTAGGGAAGATTCTTTCCCAATCTGTAGGCGGTCGCTTTGTTTTGATGACGATGTCCTTTGCTTTGCAGAAGCTCTTCAGTTTCATGAGGTCCCATTTATTGATTGTTGCTCTTAGAGCCTGTGCTGTTGGTGTTCTGTTCAGGAAGTTTTCTCCTGTACCAATGTGTTCTAGGGTATTTCCCACTTTTTTTTCAAGCCGATTTAATGTGTCTGGCTTTATGTTAAGGGCTTTGATCCACTTGGACTTCAGTTTTGTGCAGGGTGATAAGTATGGATCTATTTTCATTTTTCTACATGTAGACATCCAATTGGACCAGCACCATTTGTTATCTTTTTTCCATGCTATCTTTTTTCCATTGAATGGTTTTGGCGTCTTTGTCAAAGATCAGGTGTCCGTAAGTGTGTGAGTTTATTTCTGGGTCCTCTGTTCGGTTCCATTGATCCACCATTCTGTTTATATGCCAGCACCATGCAGTTTTTATAACTGTTGCTCTGTAGTACAGCGTAAGATCAGGGATGGAGATACCTCCAGAAGAGCTTTTATTGTAGAGGATTGTTTTAGCAATTCTGGGTTTCTTGTTATTCCATATGAAGTTGAGAATTTTTCTTTCCAGGTCTGTAAAGAATTGTGTTGGTAATTTGATGGGCATTGCATTGAATCTGTAGATTGCTTTTGGTAAGATGGCCATTTTTACTGATAATCTTGCCAAGCCATGAGCATGGGAGATCTTTCCATCTTCTCATATCTTCTTCTAATTCTTTCTTCAGAGATTTGAAATTGTTTTCATACAAGTCGTTGAGTTCCTTGGTTAGGGTTACTCCGAGGTACCTTATGTCATTTGTGGCTATTGTGAAGGGTGTTGCTTCCCTAATTTCTTTCTCAGCCCTTTTGTCTTTTGTATACAGGAGGGCTACTGATTTTTTTGAGTTAATTTTGTATCCGGCCACTTTGCTGAAGGTGTTTATCAGCTGTAGGAGTTCCCTGGTAGAGTTTTTGGGGTCACTCACGTATACTATCATATCATCTGCAAATAGTGATAATTTGACTTCTTCCTTTCCAATTTGTATCCCCTTGATCTCCTTCAACTGTCTTATTGCTCTAGCAAGGACTTCCAGCACTATGTTGAAGAGGTATGGAGAGAGTGGGCAGCCTTGTCTTGTCCCTGATTTTAGTGGGATTGCTTTAAGTTTCTCTCTGTTCAGTTTGATGTTGGCTATAGGCTTGCTGTATATCGCCTTTACTATGTTTAGATATGTGCCTTGTATCCCTGATCTCTCCAATACTTTAAACATGAATGGATGTTGGATTTTGTCAAATGCTTTTTCAGCATCTAGGGAGATTATCATGTGGTTTTTTTCTTTCATTTTGTTAATATGGTGGATCACATTGATGGATTTCTGTATATTGAACCACCCCTGCATACCTGGGATGAAGCCTACTTGGTCATAGTGGATAATATCTTTGATGTGTCCTTGTATTCGGTTTGCAAGTATTTTATTAAGTATTTTTGCATCAATGTTCATAAGGGAGATTGGCCTGAAATTCTCTTTCTTTCTTGAGTCTTTGTGAGGTTTAGGTACCAAGGTTACTGTGGCTTCATACAATGAGTTTGGTAATGTTCCTTCTCTTTCTATTTTGTGGAATAGTTTGAAGGGAATTGGTGTTAGCTCTTCTTTGAAGGTCTGGTAGAATTCTGTGCTGAAGCCATCTGGCTTTTTTTGGATGGGAGACTTTTGATGACCACTTCTATTTCTTTGGGGGATATAGGTCTATTTAGTTGATTTACCTGGTCCTGATTCAGCTTTGGTAAGTCAAATCAATCAAGAAAATTGTCCATTTCATTTAGATTTTCAAATTTTGTGGCATATAGACTTTTGAAGTAAGTCCTAATGATTGTTTGGATTTCTTCAGTGTCTGTAGTTATATCCCCCTTTTCATTTCTGATTTTGTTGATTTGGGTGGTGTCTCTCTGCCTTTTAGTTAGCTTGGCTAAGGGTTTGTTGATCTTGTTGATTTTCTCAAAGAACCAGCTCTTGGTTTCGTTGATTCTTTGAATTGTTTTATTTGTTTCCAATTGATTGATTTCAGCCATGAGTTTGATTATTTCCAGCCGTCTACTCCTTCTTGGAGTGTCTGCTTCTTGTTTTTCTAGGGTTTTTAAGTGAGCCATTAAGGTGCTTGAATGAGCTGTCTCGAATTTCTTCTTGAAGGCACTTAGTGCTATGAACTTTCCTCTTAGCACTGCTTTCATTGTGTCCCACAAGTTCGGGTATGTTGTGTCTTCATTTTCATTGATTTCTAGAAAGACTTTAGTTTCTTTCTTTATTTCTTCCCTGACCCAGCTGTCATTTATTAACAAGTTGTTCACTTTCCATGTGTGTGTAGGCTTTTTGCTATTTCTGTTATTGTTGAGGTCCAGCTTTATTCCATGGTGATCAGACAAGATACAAGGGATTATTTCAATCTTCTTGTATCTGTTGAGGCTTGCTTTGTGACCCACTATATGGTCTATTTTGGAGAAGGTTCCATGAGGTGCTGAGAAGAAGGTAAATTCTTTTGTGTTTGGGTGTAAAGTTCTGTAAATGTCTGTTAGGTCCATTTGATTCATGACCTCTGTCAGAGACATTGTTTCTTTGTTTAATTTCTGTTTTGTTGACCTGTCCTTTGTTGAGAGTGGGGTGTTGAAGTCTCCCACTATTAATGTGTGGGGATCTATATGTGCTTTAAATTTTATCAATGTTTCTTTCACAAATGTGGGTGCCCTTGTATTTGGGGCATAGATGTTCAGGATTGTGATGTCTGCCTGGTGAAATTTTCCCTTGATGAGTATGAAGTGCCTTCCCCATCTCTTTTTATTAATTTTGGTTGAAAGTCTATTTTATCAGATATTAGAATGGCTACTCCTGCTTTCTTCTTGGGTCCATTTGCTTGGAAAGTCGTCTTCCAACCCTTTACCCTCAGGTAATGTCTATCTTTGTGTCTTAGGTGTGTTTCTTGTATGCAACAGATTGCTGGGTTTAGTTTACGTATCCATTCTGTTAATCTGTGTCTTTTTATTGGAGAGTTGAGTCCATTGATGTTGAGAGAGATTAATGACCAGTGGCTGTTAGATCCCTTGATTTTGATGTTGGCTGTGGTCATCAGGTTGTGTGCTTGGTTGCTTTTTGTTTTACTGAAGTGAGGTTATTTATTTCCTGTGTTTTCTTGAATGTAGTTAGTTTTCCTGGGTTGTATTTTCCCTTCTAGTGTCTTCTGTAATGCTGGATTTGTTTGTAGGTATTGTTGAAATTTGTTTTTGTCATTGAATATCTTGTTTTCTCCATCTATGAGGACTGAGAGTTTTGCGGGGTTATAGTAGCCTGGGCTGACATCTGTGTTCTCTTAGGGTCTGCATGATATCCGTTCAGGCCCTTCTGGCTTTCATAGTCTCTGTTGAAAAATCAGGTGTGATTCTAATGGGTTTGCCATTATATGTTACTTGGCCTTTTTCCCTTGCAGCTTTTAGTATTTTTTCTTTGTTCTGTATACTTACTGTTTTGATTATTATATGGCGGGAGGATTTTCTTTTCTGGTCAAATTTGTTGGGTGTTCTGTAGGCCTCATGTATTCTAATTGGCCTCTCCTTTAGCTTGGGGAAATTTTCTTCAATGATTTTGTTGAAAATATTTTCTGGGCCTTGGAGAAGGGAGTCTTCTTTTTCCTCTATACCTATTATTCTTAGGTTTTGTCTTTTCATATTGTCTTGCATTTCTTGGACGGTCTGTGTCAGGAATTTTTCGGATTTAACATTTTTTTTTGACAGATACATCGATTTCTTCCATTGTATCTTCTACACCTGAGATTCTTTCTTCCATCTCTTGTAGTCTGTTGTTTATGCTTACCTCTGTAGTTCCTGTTTTCTTCCCTCAATTCTTCCTTTCCATTATTTCTTCCATTTGTGTTTTCTTTAATTTTTCCAATTCTATCTTCAGGTCTTGAATGGTTTTGTTTACTTCCTTCACCTGTCTGATTGTACTTTCCTGTTTTTCTTTTAGTTCCTTCAACTCTGTTTCTTTTATTTCATTCAGTGCTTTAAGCATTTCCTTTCTAAAGGCCATAAACTGCCTGCAGCTTCCTCTATTTCTTTACGGATGGCAATATTCTGTTTGAGTTTATCTTCCTCTATGTCTTTACGTATCTTATTTGTTTCCTCTGTTATCATCTTCATGAGCATAGTTGTTAGGTCATCTTCTTGGATTTCAGTTATGCTGGGGTGTCCAGGGCTACTTGCCCCTGGGTAACTGGGTTCTGGAGATGCCATATTGCTCTGTCTTTTGTTGCTTGAGCTTTTACTCTGGCCTCTACCCATTGTGCTATCTTAGGTGTTTGGGGTTATTTTCTGGTGGTTCCTGGGGATCCTGCGGTGGAGAGAATCCCCTTTGCAGAAAGCTGGTTTTTTCTGGAGAATGTCTTCTCAGCTTTTTGGGTATAGTCCCTGGATGGCTGGTGTTTTGTCAGGAGTTGCTCACCTCAGGGATATAGACCTGAGTGGTAACTGTGTTCTTTGTTAGTCGAGAGGGTTCTCCTCTCACCCAGGGAAGTCCTGAGGGCAGCTGCCCTGTTTCTGGGTTTCTTGTTGTAAATTTAATGATCAGCTGCTTTGACCCACTTGGACATCAGGCGCGCAGCAACTGTTTGTGCCTGTGTCTGGAGCACAGCTGAGTGATCTCGCCTCAGCCCCACTGGTCTGCTAGACTTCTTCTGAGAAACACAATGATTGTGTTTTTTGGCCGCGAGTTCTGATTACTGGTCACTGTGCTGATCCTGCTGCTGCTGCTCAGAATGAGAGTCCTCCCGGCACCGCCATCTTGCCCCCCTGAAATCCAAGATCTTATCACAGCAAAGTTTGTCAGTCAGGTAGTGATCTATGTTGCTATGTTTTCAAAGCTTTGGGACAAAAATAAAAAGCCACTCCGACATGGTCATAGAAAAAAAAAAGAATCTTCTTTTGTGATGCTTTGTTTGACCTTTAGGCATCTGATGAGCTTCTTCTCTCACAGTACCATGGCACTGAGTTCAAAATTGTTTAAAAATGACCTTTCACACAATTTGAATGATTCCACTGTGTTTCAAGTTCTTCAAGGGATATCACCCTGTCTTACTCAACCTTTTGTCTTATCCCAACTACTAATCTCACTACAGTTTGAACTGGTACAGTGTAGTTACTCAACAAATTAGGAACTTTTAATAAGTGTGAGACAATGTGAAGAATAGTAGGTATCAAGTGACAGGGCACAGAAACAGGGACACAGGAAAAGATGAATCCAATTTCTCCCAGTAAAACTTTGAATAGGTCCAGTATGGGCTAATTTCTAATTTCTTGACTACATCTGGAATCAACTAAAACCCAACTACCTGGGCAGGCCTGTAAGAAAGTTTTAAACTGGGTTATTAGAGGTGGAAAGACACACTCTAAACCTGGGCCACATCTTCTGGTGGCAGCCTGGATAAAGGAATATAGAAGAAAACTTCTCGCTTTTAGTGTGCTTGACCTCACTCTCATCTATTTTGTTGTTGAGGAATTTCTTCACCAATCTTAGAACCTACCTCTTTAGCATTTCAACATAGACAGAAGACCAGCTGAGACATCCCACTTTGTGGACTAAATAACTACCTGGTTCTTTGTCTGTTTGTCAGGAGACAGCCATTATTGCAGTATCTGGAGCATGGCTTGTAAGCCACTCTACACAATCCCCTTTTAATATATTCATTCTATTGTTTTTCTGTTCCTGTAAAGAATCCAGACTGATGTACCCTATAATTCAGGAAATTAGTTCCTCCACTAGTTATCAAAGGTCAAATATTTCACAAGCTCCAAAAGTACCTTTTCAGTCACCACTAAATTATACTTTCTTTTAAGCTTTGGTTTAAATGATTAAATTCCATATGTGCCTTATTTACTATCATTCAGATTCCTACTTTCATACACTCTTTTTAGCTACAGTTATTGAACACATTTCTTTCTCTGGTAATAGAACCAATCAGTCTTAACATACTTGGAAATACATCATTCTTATGGCTTCTGGATGGGCAAGAGTCCTAGATACCTTCTTGTTCTATTATGAGATCATTGTTGAAGATTGAAATTCAGTTCTAAGGAGGTGAAGATCTCTGTTTGGTATGGTAGACGGATAATGTGTCTCTCAATTCTGTAGCATCCTCTTCCTGAGATCATGGTCTCAGCTTTAATGAATATAAAAACATTGTTTCTACCTGCTTATGATGATCAAAGCCAATCAGACTTGCCAGTGGTGTAACTCTTTCTATTTGTTGTGCACCAGAGAAACAAGAAACCTAAACTTCTCAAGTGGTAACTCTAGCTTAAGTTTAGTTGGAATCTTACACTGTCCCCTAGTGGAAGAATTCATTCTCTAGCAACCACAACCTCTACAAAGGCAGAGCTGGATATTTTCAAGTGATGATAACTGAAGCCACTTCTATTTCCACCATTTTTACTCAGATTTGTATATCCTACCTATTAGACATCAACTAATATATAATAACCTTTGGCTCAATACATAGACTCTCTCAGAAAATTAAAAAAAAAAACAACCTTCTATTATAAGCTTCTCCAACATACTCCTTATCTGCTCATCTGTCTTTTCAAGAGACTCCACTAGCTTGGCAGTTTCTGGTAAACATGGTATGTTGTAGAGCAGTGGCTCTACATGCCTAAATATCTACCATTATGGTTCTTCTTCAGTAAAATGAAACCCTTAATGCAAGGAGATATTATGCAGAACCTCATAGTGGTCAATCAGAATTTCTTTGAAAAAAATCAGTTTAAAGAGGTGGCAGATACATTACAGACAGAAAACTGCAAATAGCCTTGATTCAAGTAAATTCTAGTTATACTAAATCACTGTTCATTCTGAGACAGGGCATAACTCATGATCAAGTGGCTAGTTTGTCTCTTCAAGGATGTATTAAAATTTTAGCACTAATCTGTGGTAAGAAAAGATGAGAAAGAGATTTCTTCAAGGTACAAAATGAGAGCAGTTAATCAGCCTTGATAAAAGCAAGCCCTTTCGTTGATCTAGTTCATAGCTTCTGTCTATTAGATCATGATTACTCAATTAATAGGTGAACAACAAATCTGTTGTGATAAATGCAGGAGCTGACTGAACTCTATGGAACAAGCTAAACCACTGAGATGTTCTTGACTGCTTATTCAGTTAATGATCCCTCATAAACTTTATTGTGAGGTGTGCCAATCCTCTCTCTGTACACCTCACAATATAAGTGAGGAAAAGGTCAATCTATGTGCCTTTGGTCTCCCTATCCTGCTTTTTCCAACATCTTGACCAGCAAGTCAAATTATTGCTCACTGCTCCAGAAAGTCCATATGTATGATTTTAACCTTTTATTTAAAGTAGATAATTGGCCAGCTCCTTTACTTCTTACCCTGTTGCCTTTGAATGGGAACCTTTGAATGGGTACCACTGTCATACCTTTTTGGCTCATATTAATAGATGAATTTGTTTTTTTTTCCTTTTATGTTCAACTGATCAGACAGAATATCCCATGAAGACACTGACATGTCAAGAATAAAGAGGCCTTAAGGCAAACAAAAAAAAAATTGGTCCATTAGTTTGTGTAACTTATCCATGTCCTCTGGACAGTCTTAGATATAATTCCAACTACACTACTTTTATCATAGTAAGAATTGCCGTTATGAATGAACTAGATCATGACCTATTAAGATATTGAGAGAAAAACTGCTTACCTACATAATTGCTTCCTTTACACAAGCGTTCTCTACAAGAGCATAATAGCACACATATAATGTGCTTTTTTATTTTATTTTTCTCTCTTTTATAATTTATATTCATATTTATTATATTTCAAGCTATTTAGAATGGTAAAATGGAAGGTTTTGTGTACTTGTGAACTATATAAAAACTATGAACTATGTACTTCTGAACATCATAAAAAACTTACAAATACATTAATGACCACATATTTTTGTACAGTGAAGAACAGTTTTACACAACATACCAAAGCCTATAGGATACAATGATAATTGTCCCAAGAGGAAAATATATAATTCTAATTACCAACTTCAAGAAATCAGAGAGATCTTAAGTAAATACTCTATGATTTGTCTTTTTATAATGGTGCTTCATGTTGTGTGTTGTGGCCCATATATGTGATCTCAAAGTCTGAGACATGAGGCAGTAGGATCATATACTTCATGTATGCCTGAATATTGTGTATTGGGGGGTTATGTGTCTGTATGAGATGAGAAGACAACTCTGGGTGTCTCCTGTTTTTCAGGTACCGTTCACTTGTTTGTTTCTGTTTTTGAGACTGGGTTTCTCACTGGTTAGGAATCTGTAAGTAGGTAAGAATGGTTGGCCAAAGTGAGCCCGAAAGACCTGCCTGTCATTGACTCCCTAGAGGCCATGATTACAAGCATGTATCACTATTTGTAGCATTTATTTTTTATTTTTATTTTTATTAGTTACACTTAATTCACTTTGTACCCCCCCCAGCTCTCTTCCTCCTCCCCTCCCAATCCTCCCCTCCCTCCCACTTCTCCATCCATGTCTCTCCCCAAGTTCACTGATAGGGGATGTCTTCCTCCCCTTCCTTCTGATGCTAGTCTATCAGGTCTCTTCAGGAGTGGCTGCACTGTCTTCCTCTGTGACCTGGTAAGGCTGCTCCTCCCTCAGGGGAAGTTGATCAAAGAGCAGGCCATTTCTTTCTGTCCTTATAATTCTTTATTAATTATACTTTATTCACTTTGTATCCCCCCTGTGGTTACCTCCCTCCTCCCATCCCAATCCCTCCCTTCCTCCACCCTCTGCATGCATGCCCTTCTCCAAGTCCACTGATGGAGAAGGTCTTCTTTTCTTTCCTTCTGATCCTAGTCAATTAAGTCTCACCAGGAGTTGCTGCATTGTCTTTTTCTGTGGCCTGGTAAAGCAGCTTCCCCCTCAGGGGGAGGTAATTAAAGAGCAGGCCAATCACAATGTAATATTACTCAGCAATAAAAAGAAGGAAATCACGAAATTTGCAGGTAAATGGTGGGAACTGGAAAAGATCATCCTGAGTGAGCTATCCCAGAAGCAGAAAGATGCACACGGTATATACTCACTCATATAGACATATAATATAGGATAAACCTGCTAAAATCTGTACACATAAAGAAACTAATCAAGAGGGAGGACTCTTGCTAAAATGCTCAATTCTTATCCAGAAAGGCAAAGAGGATGGACATCAGAAGAAGAAGCAGGCCATTTCTTTTTTTTTAATAATAAATATTTAAAACAATCAATTAATTAATGCATGACAAAAAGAAAAACAAGGAAATGATTATTGTAAAATTCAGCTGAACACTTACTTAGAAAACAAATATGCTACTCTCAGTCGTAACAGGCCGTTTCTCAATGTTGTTTCTGAGGCTTGAACTCAGGCCTGCTTGCTTATATTTAAAGTGTTTTACCAACTAAACTATCCTCCCAACTCCAGAACATTGTTTTTTTATGGTACTGCACTGTAATTTGTACTGTTGTTAACACTGTCAAAATAATTGTATAAGCAGTGTTTATTATTATTATTTTTTTGCTTTTTCATACTGATTCAACTCTAGTGTTTGTCTTATTCTTTAAAAGTTTGAACATATCTATATAAGGAACTGTATTGTTTCTTACCCCTTTTTAACCTGTTTCATCTCCTCTCCTTCACCCACTGCAAACCTTCTTCCCTTCAAGTACAGTTCCTACTATTTTTTTAAGAATGGAGTGATCTTTTTTTAAGATTTATTTATTTTATTATGTACACATTGTTCTGTCTGCATGTACACCTGCAAGCCAGAACAGAGCACCAGATCTCATTACAGATGGTTGTGAGACACTCTGTGGTTGCTGTGAATTGAACCGAGGACCTCTAGAAGAGCAACCAGTGCTCTTAACCTCTGAGCCATCTCTCCAGCCCCCCTTCCTTCTTTTATGTCTTTTTTTTCACTATTAAATCAATGTTTCCTTTTAATATTTAATAGGTTGCTTTATATACTATAAACTTGCTGTTTAAAGATTGCATATAATTTCATATCTGGCTTTCACTTTCTTTTTTTATTTATTACAATTCATTCACTTTGTGTCCCTGTTGTAGCTCCACTCTCCTCTCTTCCTGGTCCCAACCTCCCTCCTCCTTCTGTCCCTATTTCCCTCCCCTAGTACACTGCTAAGGGAGATCTTCCTCCCCTACTGTCTGACCCTAGCCTATCAGGTTTCATCAGGACGTCTGGATCCTCTTTATGTAGCCAAGTTAGGCCAACTTGCCTGAGGGAGGTCATCAAAGAGCTGGCCACTGAGTCCATGTCAGAGACAGCCCCTGTTCCCCTTCCTAGGGAACCCACAAGGATGGGTATATATCCTTGTGGGTATAGGGGAAAGAGAGTGGGACCAGGAGGAGATGATGGAGGGTGCTACACCCAGGATACAAAGTGAATAAATAATGATAGTAGGGAAAAAATTTAAAAAGGAAGGACACATTATGATGCAGGTTAGCAAATTAGGGTAATTACAGCTAACAATAATGTTTGTTTCAAGATAGATAAAAGAGAAGATGGCAAATGCTTTTGTTAAAATGAAATGATATGTATTAAAAAGTGATGAATATTATTAATTGTCCTGAATTGATTATTCATAATACATACATGTATCAAGACATTACTTTTACCCCATAAACATGTCTAATTATTTTGTTTAAAAATAAACTACATCCTCCCTAAGCTGGAAAATGTCAAGGTTGTTTTATAAATACCTCACCAAAGTCTGGTCAGTATTCCTAATGGCAGTATATGCAGTCCAGAATCCTATAAATTCCTACTAGAACTATCAAGCACTGATAATTTCTTAGCACTGGGGTAGTTAAGATACCATAATATGTACTTTAGATGATACACTGACACACTTACATTTTAACCATTACTTCCAAATTAAATTATATATCCTTAGGAGCTAATTAATCTAGATTTTTTGCAACTTCTTTATTAGAGTAAAATTGATGTATGACATAGAGGTCCAGCATGAGATCATATAGAAATTCCAGATTGTCACAGTATTTTTGGACTATATTATATTAAAGAGCAGGAGAGTTAAAAGTTAACCTGTACCTAAACCATGAACATAGAGTGAATAATCCACTCAATAAATAAGCAATGGAACTGAAAGGATATTTCATAAATGAAGAAGCACCAATAGTCAATAAATACATGAAGAAATATTCAACATCCTTTAAACCACCAGAGAAATGCAAATCAATGCTGCATTGACTCATCGTCTTGCTCTAGTAAGAATTGCTATCATCAAGAACGGAAATAACAAATGCCGGCAAAGATTCAGGGGATAGGAAAGAATCTTGTTTGTAGCTAGTGAGAATATAAATTATTCTAGCAACTCTAGAAATTGGTATAATGTTTTCTCAAACTAAAATAAAGCTTTCATATGATCTGGATATAATACTGTTGCATGTAAACAAAAGCATTGACATCAGCATGCAATAGAGATTCTATTAACACTATAATAGCTACATTACAACATCATCCTAGCATAAAGAAAAGTTGGTGGTGGTGGTGGCGGTGATGGTGGTAGTGGTGTGTTTGTTTGTGTGTGTGTGTGTGTGTGTGTGTGTGTGTGTGTTTACACACCTATGTACACTGGGGTTTTATTCAACAGTAAATAATAAGATTATGCCAATTACAAGGACATGGATGGACCTGAATATATGTTATCATGTGAAATAAATTTGTCTCACAAAGATAAATATCATGTATTTTCTCTCATCTGTGACATCTAAACTGAGAAGGACATGAAAATAAAAAGGGAACTATAATAGTTGTGAAAAGAAAAGGCAAATGGGGAGGGGAGTAAGTAACAGTCCTAGAGATTATTGATAGGACAGAAGTATATTATATGCTTTTATAGAAATAATACAATGAAACCTTATATGGTATTATTACCATGTCCTTTCTAAAGGGCTATTAATTTTTATTCTTACCATTCTGGTGTATTTGAATGCAGTTCATTGTTAGAGCGGTTGCCTAGTATGCACATGAACTTGAGTTTAATCCCTTGCGTCAGGAAAAAAAAAATACGACAAAAACAAACAAAAAAATGGTTAGATTTTTTTAACCCTTCACTCATTAATGTTTACCTAATGTTTAAGAGAGAAATAATTTCTCAGCTCTAACTGTCTCTTCACACATATAAGAAAAATCTGAATAAGTATGATAACTCACCAAAATATGCAAACACTTACTGCTAGAACAAAACTCACACCAATATCAGAAGAGGAAAAAAATACCTGAGGAGAACAAGTTGGCACGCTAATATTGTCTAATAAAAATGGGGATGTTAGAAACTGTATTTTGTTGAAATGGAAGTATAAAATGTTGTTTACCAGAGTATGGAAAATATGCAGGTAGTAAGGTAAGAAAAACAATGTACAAATTACTTAACACAAAAGTTGAGTGAGTAAAAACAAAAAAAAAAAAAATTATTTGCTGACAAATTACTCTGCCAGACAGTAAGCTATGGCCTAAGAAGAAAGAAATGCAAAATTACATTTTTAAGCACAAAATGTATTTGGAAAACCTAAAAGCAATACACTACCATATGTCAAGGGCTCTTAGGAAGACACAGTAATTAAGATAGTTTGCCAAGATTGATTAATGCTCCAATGGAAGCGAAAAACTAGTCTAGAAATACACTCATACATATAAGGACATTTTTATTATGACAGTGATGTTTCAGTATAGTGCAGAAAACAGTCTTTTCAGTGCATGGTGCTCTGTCTATTAACCATCACTTAAGCCTAGATACTGACCAATTTTTCATATTATATGAAATATCAAATAATAATAGTTGTTAGAAGAAAATATAAAATTCATAACGATGTCGAGGTTAACAAAACTGTTTTTCATTTATTCCTTATATTTTCTTTGCTCATACGATATACTCTGATTCACCTAAAGGAGATAAACAAGAAAGAGGACCTGGGGTAAGATGATCAGTCTTCACTTAGAAAGACAAATGGGATGGACATTGGATGTAGAAGAAAACAAGTAACAGGACAGGAGCCTACCACAGAGGGCCTCTGAAAGACTCTACCTAGCAGTGTATCAAAGCAGATGCTGAGACTCATAATCAAACTTTTGGCAGAGTGCAGGGAATCATATGAAAGGAGGGAGAGTTAGTATGACCTAGAGAGGACAGGAACTCCACAAGGACCAAATAGGGTACAGGGGTGTTTTATGAGACTGTTTCTCCAACCAAGGACCATGTATGGCTATAACCTAGAACCCCTGTTCAGATGTAGCCCATGGTGGCTCACTATCCAAGTGGGTTCCCTAGTAAGGGAAACAGGGACTATTTCTGACATGAACTCAATGGCTGGCTCTTTGACACCCCCCCCCCATGAGGGAGAAGCAGCCCTACTAGGCCACAGAGGAGGACTTTGCAGCCAGTCCTGAACATACCTGATAAACCAGGGTCAGATGAAAGGGGAGGAGGTCCTCTCCTATCAGTGGATTTGGAAAGGGGCAAGGAGGAGATGATGGAGGGAGGGTGGGATTGGGACGGAATGAGGGAGCGGGATACAGCTGGAATACAGAGTTAATAAACTGTAACTAATATTAAAAAGTAAAATAAACTATAATAAAAAAAAACAATATACCATGATTATAATTTTCCCCCTGCTACTTTTCCCAGTTTCTCCTTACCTCCTCTTCCAACTAGGTCTGCTCCCTTTCTGGCTCTCAGTAGAAAATAGCAAACTTCTAAGAGATAGCAAACAAACATAAAAAATACAATAAAAACAAAATATAGTAAGATGAAAATAAAATTATTGTACTGAGGTTGGATATGGCCACCCAACAGGAGGAAAATAGTTCAAAGAGCAGACAAAAGAGCAAGAAACACATTCATCTTCAGTCAGGAGTCCTATTTAAAAAACTAAATTAATAGCTATAATATATATGCAGAGGGCCTACTGTAAACCCTTGAAGAACCTATGCTTGCTGCTTCAATCTCTGTGAGTTCATATGTGCCTTGCTTAGTTGACTCAGAGGGCCTTGTTCTCCTGGTATCTTTAATCCCTTCTGGTTCTAACAAACTTTCTGCCTCCTCTTTGGAATTCCCTGAGCTCTGAGGGGAGAGATTCGATGGAAACCTCCCACTTAGACTCTCCCTTTCTCTCTTTCTCTCTTCAAGTAATGTCTGGCTATGGGTCTCTACATGTATTCCCATCTGCTGCTAGAGGAAGTCTCTAGATAAGGCACTGATCTATGAGTATAGCAGAATATCGTTAGGGGTCATTTTATTGATAGTTTTGTTTCGAGGCTATCAGTGCTTGGTTTTACCCTAGGTCTCTGGGCTATCTAGTCTCTGATTTTTGGCTACCTAAGCAGGATCAGGTATGGGTTTCTTATCACAGAGTGGGATTTAAGTGAAAGCAGACATGGGCTACTCCCACAAGTTCTGTGCCACCATTGTTATAATATATGATTAATGTCACATATACTAGTATGAAGGAGGTTTATTTGGGAGGAGAGGAGATGAGTTAGAGCCTAAGTGAGCCATGAGGACAGAGAGAGAGAAAGAGACAAGACAGAGAGAAAGACCAAGAGACAGACTGAGAGACAGAGACACAGAGAGAGTGTGAGGGAGAGAGTGATGTGGTGGGTAGGTCCTTTTATTAAACACACACCTGATGTGAATGAACCTAGCAGTGGAGGCAGGTGAAAACATAAGAAGTTTCTATGACCCTGAAAGGCAGGCTAGTGGAACTACTTGCACACTAACAACCATTGCTCTAACATTTTTGCAGGCAGGACAAATTGTAGGTCAAAGGTTTTGTGGCTGTGTTGGTGTTCATGTTTCTCCTTTAGTAGCCTGCAGAGTACATTCCTTCAACACAGAAACTAGAATGTAGTGGTGAAGATTCCATGTGGGCACCATCTCAACTTCTCCGTGTTCAATGAGTTATATGGGTGTTGTCCTCAGCAATGAAGAAATTAGATTAATTGAAGTCGGAAGACATATTTGTGGACAACATCATATCTTGGACTAGAATTCTATCTTGAATAAAACCTAAATTGGATAAAATGGAAAAAATAACCTGAATCCCTCAGCACTCATCATTTGTTGTTTTCTGTCTATGGATGCCAGATGTCAGTTTATAGAGAGCAACCCTTTGTCTCAGCAACAGCCTGTGTTATTTGGGAATTCAATGAGACCCTCCTCCTTTGACCAACAACTCAACTGTATGCAACCTAACTTTGGAAGCCTCACCTGGTAACAAGAGATAGCCAATTGAGACTCCATATTCCCCGTTACTACAGGTTGCATGGTATAATGGTTAGCACTCTAGACTCTGACAAAGGTATTTTCATGTGGGACTCCAACCATTTTAGTGGAGCTACTGACAGATAATGATTGTTGAAGAGAAGGGAAGTCACTTTTTTCCAGTGGAATGGCCACTGGTTAATTTTCCATGCTCCTATAAATACCCCCCAAATCATTATTTTGCAAGTAACCCTGATTAAACTCAATGAAGAAAAGAAAAGACATGAAAGTATAAGGTGATGTTTTGGAGAAGGGTTTCAGTAGGAGAAGATAAGAGGGATATTTATGATTATATGAAAATGTCAAGGAATATATAAACAATATATGTGATGTTCCAGTATAGATCAATGAGAAAAAGATAAACCATAAAATGGGAAGAAAGCAAAGAGTCACCTCACAGTAGAGTGAGGTGTATCTAAATATTCAATAAGTACATAGAAAATTCATAACTTCATTGGCCTTCACACAGATAAGAATTACAGTAAGAAGGAAGAAACACTTATCAGATTGCCTGAAATTGAAAAATGCAGCGTTACCAAACACTGTCAAGAGTATGGAGAAGCTACAACTCTTAGCCTATGATATTGGTACAACCATTCTCAAAAGCTTTTCAGCAATATAAAGCAAAACTGGGTATGTAAGCACACAGTACAACAATTCCACACCAAGAATGTATGAGGTAGGAATATGTATATATGTTCACCCAAACATGATTATTAGAATATTCATAATAGTATACTTTATGATAGATTCAAACCAACCAGCCATCTATCATCAGCAAAACTGCTAAAATTTTTTAAAATAATTTTTACTTATTCCTTGACATATTCATAAAAATATAAAATGTATCTTGTTTTAGATTTTCAAAAATATTGATTGATTTAATATGTATGTGTGTATGCCTGACTGTACATACATACACTATATGCATAAAGGAACCCATGAGATCAGAAGAGAACATTGGATCCCCTAGAGCTAGAGTTACAGGTGTTTTCAAGTTGCTACATGGGGGTTGGAATCTGAATCCATTGCAAGAGTAGTAATTGTTCATAACCTCTGAACATCTCCAGCCCCACATACAATGTATCTTGATTATATCCAAACTCTACTTTCTTTTGTGCTTCTACTGTACCTCTCCCAACACATATCTCTTCCAACTTCATGCCCTCTTTATCGTATCATTATAGTACCTAAATCATTTTTATTGAAAATTCATACAACAGATTCTTATCATTGTCTCTCTCTCTCTCTCTCTCTTCTCCTCCCATATCTTTTTCACTTCTCATTGCTGCTCATCTAATGCCACACCTTTTTTTCTATATACTTAGAAAACAAACAGGCAAATAAAACCAAGCCATAATAATAATAATAATTTTAAAAAATTAAAAGGCACAAAACACACAAGAAACCCATAACAACACAGAATTAAAACCCATTAATATGCAGGTGAAACACCAGTATGACAAAAAGTGTCCAAGAATGAAATATGGGGCAAAATATCTACAAAAACACTGTTGAGTTCATTCTGTAATAGGCATTTACTGCTGTGAATAAGGCCTACAGTTAAATGTGGGTTATATATCCAGTGAGATTCCACTGGAGAAAACTAAGTTTTTCCTTTGTAAGTGGTTGTCACTTGGAGGTGGTTTTTTGCTTAAGAATGAGACCTCATGTCAACTTCTTCTTAATGCTGGGACTTTTTCTGGATTGAACCTGCACAGGCCCTGTATGTGCTGCCACAGACTCTGTGAGTCCATAGGTTCGTCCTTCCTTTTGTGACCTGAAGTAACTGCTTCCTTGATGTCACCTATCCAGTCCTGCTTTTGCACCTTTTCTGACACCTCTTCTTCATGACTTCTTGATCCCTGAGGAGAAAGATTTGATGAAAATATCCCATTTAGGACTGAGTGTTCCAAAATGTTTCATCCTCTGCATACTGTCCAGTTGTGGGTTTCTGTATTAGTTCCCATCAACTGCAAAAAGAAGCTCCTCTGATGAAGGCAGAACAAGATTTGAGTCTTAGGCTACCTCTTTGACTTTTTAAAAATAATCTACTGAATCCAATTAATGCACAGGTGTGTAGGACTGGGATATAGTCATCCTTTGTATTGTTCAACACAGAAAGTACAAGTCTTTTGACAAGCTGAGCAAATACCTCAACAAAGAAGATGTTTGGGGACAGATAAGAATATTATAGTCTTAACATTGATTGCCGTCACAGAAATGAAATTTAAACAAAGACATGGGAGATTGGTTAGAATCCAAAAATAGAGACAACAACAGCTTACAGGCAAGTAACAATTCAAGGACTGTTGTTCATTGCAGTAAGAATTATAGTCTAGGGGAGGGGAAGCTATCTGTGAGTTTTGGTTCGTCAAGGAGCAAGCAACTACTAAAGCACCTGAAATTTGTAGAATACCTAGGAAGAAAGGTGGAGCTGAAAAAAGTAAATCTGAAGATATATAATAAAACAAGTAACTGCAGTCCTTAGACTTAAAGAAGATGTTATAATTGAGTTTATATTCAACCAGGCAGAAGTAAAGAATCCAGATTCCAAAGATGCAAAACAATTTGACTGGGTATTTGAATGGGAAATGCTAGCGAATAAACCAGAGGTGTTGCCCTGCTGTTAAGTGCACAATAAGACAGCCAACAGAAGAAATAAAACTGAGACATCTGGGTAAGAAAAAAAAAATGGCGTCTCTGAAACGACAAGGTGAAGATAAAAATAAACAGGTTAAGGAAAAAATTTTAAGGCAGTTGTGTGGGGGAAATGTCTCCTTCCTCTAGAAAAACAATCTTCTGCATCAGGAGAGACAAAGTAGTCTCTTTCCATCTCACCAGCACAGAACCAAGAGCATGAGAAAGACAAAATACTGCAGATCCAAGAATTTTCAGTGAAAATGGAAAAATGTTCAGTACAAGAAGTAACATCGATGAGCGAAAAGCTCCCGAAACTGAACACCTGGATGCTATCAGAGCATAAAATACCTCCTCTAGCTTTAATAAAAATCCAAAAATGATAAAGAAAAGACCAGGCCAACATTTCAATCACATTCCAAATCACCATTATGGATGTGTAATCAATCATTTTTTCATACTGGACTATAAGACAGATGTTGATCACAATCATATTCATAGAGATGGTAGCCAAGCCCAAGAAAGCAATTATGTCCTGAAAGAACTTTCTTGAAACTGATGCCTCCACCAGCTAAAACACAGGAGTGGGGCTCCATGGAATGGAATGTTTTCACTGCATCTGTGGCAGGAAGTAGCTCTTTAGTTTCTTATCAGGATCCAGAAGCTGCCAAAGACAATAAAAGGGCATCTGCTTCTCCTTGGACAAATTTATGGCATTTCTTCCTCAGCAAGTCCTCCAAATAGAAGGCATATAATTGCAACAATGCAATTCCACCACCCAAAACACAATATTCCATAACCCGGTGTAAGCAAATTGCATGAGAAAAAGTCATATTTATCTCTAGGGTGAACTACAGGTAAAGTCATCATCACTAGAACCAAAATGTGGAAAAGGGGAGTTACTGAAGTCCTTAGAAGACAGAAACAAAATGGCTCCAGCCAATTTTGTGCATCAGAAATGTCAGTACAAGCAAAATTAGCAGTCTTTATCTGTCTCTCACTTGTCTTTCACCTCAAAACATAAGAGACCTGAGAAATGATATGTGAAAAACACATAGGCCAGTGAGCAGAGATATTCCTCTTCGTGGAATGCTTCTTTGCCACCAGGAAAGCACTAAAGAGACTTCAGAGGTAGAAGGTAGCAGATCCTCCCACCACCTGATAAAGGCTAAATTCCTTTACTTCTTCTTTCTCCTCCCATCCTCAGAAAAGACACCACCACTATTAAAGTAACAAAAATGTGCAAAAGAAGATTTTTAATTTTTATTTGTTTGTTTTGTTTTCTTTGCGACAAGATCTCATTATGTAGCTCTGGCTGTCCTAAAACTAGCTATGTAGTCCTGGCTGGCATAGATCTACCTGCCTTTGCCTTTGGAATGCTGGAATAAGAGGTACAGCTCCCACCCACCCCTACCCACTACTCTCACTAACCTGGACCCTCTTCTACCCACCCTTACCCTCTGCTCCCACTGGAAGTAAACAATAACAGCAACAATAACAAAACATTCTTAAAATGATAAAGAATGATTTTTTCCCTAAGAATGCCATGCTTTGTTTTGCTTTTGTTTTGTTGAAAGAAAAACAGTTAAAGTAGTTCAACTCAAAAGAATTTCATTCTATCAAGGAAAAAAAATAATAAGCACTAATGAACAGTGACACAGAAAATTTTAAAAAAGACAACAATTTGTGAGAACAGCATGTATCATCTGGCTTTCTTGAGACTACCTTGGGTATTCAGTTACTTTAAGCCAGTGGTTCTCAAGCCCTTTGGGATCAAATATCAGATATCCTGCACACAGAGATATTTACACTGTGATTCATAAGACTAGCAAAATTACAGTTATGAAGTAGCAGGGAAATAATTTTATGGTTGAAGTCACCAAAACATGAAGAGCTGTATTAAAGAGCCACATAGTTAAGAAGATTGAGAGGCACTGCTCTAAGCTAAAACACTTGAAAAACCATAAGACAGATCATGATCCTTTGATGGTATAGCCACACCAAGCAGTCAAGTTGTTGACTGACTAAACACTCTTTTAAGATTATATCAGCTCTCAACCAAACCCTTCCTACCGTTTGTACTTTCACTACATTGGACAACAAGGTCTGAAGTTTGTCTTATGTGTGTCCTTTTTGTAGGACTGAATAAACTATCTATTAGGATCTTAATGGAGATGCCATGAAATTTAAGTTCCTTAAACAAATATGTGAAAATGTTAAGCTATATTATATATATGTACATATATATAATTTATTGTATGTTTTAAATCTTTTGAGGTAATGAATTTTATAATTATCCAAGGAGATCAGGTTTTAGTTTCCCCTTGTTATTATGACTGGAATATATAACAAGAATTCTGGGTATCGGACGGGTCTGATGCTCTTTGGGTGGATGACACCTAAATGAACATCAGTACAAAGTCCCAATTTATTTCTAATATCAGAGATCAGACCTCTACTCTTGCCTGATGCGTTTAAAACAAAAAGGGGGAACTGTAGAGAGCTGCGGAATGTTGTGCCTTAAAGATGGAGCTGGTTTCCGCCTTCCACCTTCCCGATGGTGAGTGCTCTCTGTCACAAACAACTCCACATTTGGCTAAGGCTGAGGATCTGGCTTGCTTCCATGTATGTGGACCTATCTGCATTGCCCACGTGGCATGCTGAGGTTGGCTACCCAGAGGCTATTTAAGCTGTGGGCTGGCTTTCCCCAGGGTCAGATGATTGTTCAAGGTTCCTGAATAAACTGCATTGAAAAAAAAAAAGGGAGAATCCATCAAGAAAAAAAAATTGAATAAATTGTAATAAATGATAAAAAAAAAAAAGAATTCTGCAGACCACCATTTGGGAAATATTGTCCTAAATAATTACATTTGAAAAGTCCCAGTAAAAATGAAAGTATGATATCTTGGTAATAGTAACACATTAACTCTTCTTTCATTTTTGTTAATCATTATTATTTATTAAAATTTATTCACTTTGTATCCCAACAGAGGCCCCCTCCCTCCTCTCCTCTGAATCTCACCTTCCCTTCCAATTCTCCCGCTATGCCTCTCCCCTAGTCCACCAGTAGGGTAAGACTTCCTCCCCTTCTATTCAACCCTAGCCTGTCAGGTCTCATCAGGACTGGCTACATTGGCTTCTTCTGTGGTCTGGCAAGGTTGCACCCCACCCCAGGGGTAGGCGCTCTCCTCAGAGAGCCTGCCATTGAGTTCATGCCAAAGACAGCCCCTGCTCCCCTTATTAGGGAACACACTTGGAGACTGAGTCTGTGGGCTATATCTGAGTAGGGGTTTTAGGTCCTCTCCATGCATGGTCCTTGGTTGGAGTATCAGTCTCTACAGGGCATCTAGGGCCAAGTTTTTTGCTTTTGTTTTTATTTTTTGGCTCTGTTGGTCTCCTTGTGGAGCTCCTGTCACTTCTAGGTCTTTCTGTCTCCCCTTTCTTTCATAAAATTCCATGCATTCTGCCCAAAGTATGGATATGAATCTCAGCTTCCACTTTGCCTAGATCAGATGAGTCTTTCAGAAGCCGTCTGTGATAGGCAGCTGTCCTGTTCCTTTTCTTCTGCTTCCAATGTCAATCACATTTGCCCTTCTGAATGAGGACTGAGCATCTTCCCTAGGATTGTTCTGCTTTAGCTTCTTTAGGAGTATAGATTTTAGTATGTTTACCCTATATTATATGTCTAATAACCCCTTATGAGTGAGTATATACTATGTGTGTCTTTCTGCTTCTGGGTTGCCTCACCCAAGATGATCTTTTCTAGCTCCCACCATTTGCCTGCAAATTTCATAATTTCCTTGTTTTTAATAGCTGACTAGTATTCCATTGTGTAAATGTACCACAGTTTCTGTATCCATTCCTCCATTGAGGTATATCTACGTTTCCAGATTTTAGCTATCATGAATAGAACTTCTAGGAACACGGTTAAGCAAATATCCTTCTTGTATGGTTGAGCATATTTCAGATATATATGCCTAGGAGTGGAATAGCTGGATCTTGAGGTAGCACTATTCCTAGTTTTCTAAGAAAGTACCAGACTGATCCAAAGTCGTTTTACAAGTTTACACTCCCACCAGCAATGGAGGAGGGTTCCCCTTTCTTCGCACCCTCTCCAGTATGTGTTGTCACTTGAGTTTCTGATATTAGCTATTCTGATGGGTGTAAGATAAAAATCTCAGGGTTGTTTTGATTTGGATCTCTCTGATGACTAAGGACACGGAACATTTCTTTAAGTTTAAGGAATATCTGCCATTAGATATTCCTCTATGGAGAATTCTCTGTTTAGCTCTGTACCCCAATTTTTTAATTGCATTACCTGGTTTTTTGGTGTTTAACTTCTTTAGTTCTTTATATATTCTGGACATTAGCCCTCTGTCAGATACAGGTTGGGTGAAGATCTTTTCCTAGTCTGTAGGCTGTCGTTTTGTTTTGATGATAGTGTCCTTTACTTTACAGAAGTTTTTCTGTTTCATGAGGCCCTATTTATTGATTGTTAATCTTAGACCCTGTACTGTTGGACACACTCACTCTTAACATCCACCTTTGTATTTGGTAGAAAATACTGACTGAACAGAACATCAGAAATATGCATTATGTTGAAGGAACATACAGTATATTATTAAGAATAAAAAAAGAGAAATTAAACCTAAAGTCTTACTATGGTAAGTATGTATGTACTGGTATATGATCTTATTATCTTGAACAAGAATTATAGAGGTGAAAATGAAAAGGATTGGCCATGTTTGGAATCTATTATGAATGAAGATCAATACAACTTCGTAGCAGTTTAAAAGATGACACCTGAGTGTTTAAAAAATTTTGTATGTGCATGACTCTACTCCCATGATTAAAAAAATAATAATAATAAGAGAAAAGAAGCAGATTTTGGGTAGTGAATGGGCTTAGCGTATAGTATTTCTTTTTTTTTTCTATTTTTATTTTATTTTATTATTATTTTTTTATCAGTTACATTTTATTAACTCTGTATCCCAGCCGTGTCCCGATCCCTCATTCCCTCCCAGTCCCTCCCTCCCTCCCTCATCTCCACCGTGCCCCTTTCCAAGTTCACTGATAGGGAGGACCTCCTCCCCATTCATTTGATCCTGTTTTATCAGGTATCTTCAGGACTGGCTGCAAAGCCCTCCTCTGTGGCCTAACAGGACTGCTCCTCCCTTCGGGGGTGGGGAGACCAAAGAGCCAGTCATTGAGTTCCTGTTAGAAATAGTCCTTGTTCCCCTCACTTTGGGAAATCAATTGGTTACTGAGCTACCACAGGCTACATCTGAGTGGAGGTTCTAGGTTATAACCATACATGGTCCTTGGTTGAATGTCAGTCTCAGAAAAGACCCTGTGCCCAGATATATTTGGTCCTTGTGGAACTCCTATCCTTTCCCCAAAAGACTAATTCCCCTTCTTTCTTATGATTCCCTGTACTCTGCCAAAGGTTTGGTCATGAGTCTTTGCTTTGAAAACTCTGCTAGTTAGAGTCTTTCAG
Source organism: Meriones unguiculatus (assembly GCF_030254825.1). Lineage (NCBI taxonomy): Eukaryota > Metazoa > Chordata > Mammalia > Rodentia > Muridae > Meriones > Meriones unguiculatus. The sequence continues at coordinate 123,874,037 of NC_083369.1, forward strand.
ATGCGCTCAGTAGACTCCTGTCATACGTTCAATGCACATCCTATCTGTCTTTCTAAACGAGGATTGATCATCTTACCCCATGTCCGCTCAATTGATTATCTTTTTTTAGGTGTATAGATTTCATTATGTTTATCATATCTTATAGGCCTATATAAGTGAGTATATCCAAGATGGCGACTAGCATATAGTATTGCTAATGAGAGTTATTATCAAAATCACCTTATGTGGCTGTTGTTTTGTTTTTCTGCTCTGTTATGTTGTAAAATTAACAGTTCATGTAAAGATGTCACATTAACAATTCTATCTGAATCATTTATCCTCACACCTATTACTACGGTAGTTTAATTGATTAGCAAAAATGCCAGACATGATCTATAGCAGTAAGAAATTTATAGACCAAAAGCAGCCATTCACAAAACAAGGTTATCTTAAAAATAACTGTCAGAGATCATATTAATAGTTCATGATTATTAACATCAGTGTTTTAAACAAAGTAGTGAAGATATAATATATTGTATGTTCTTTTAATTTGCACATAAGTAGTAAATCACCATTTATGCATGTAGAGTATGTAGTAAGTTTAATATTGAGCTCTAAAAAGATAAAGTATTTAGAATTCATGATGCTGAAATTTTCAAAATTTACACATGGATGGGTGTTTTAGACATGTAAAATGCAAGCAAGAAAACTTGTTAGGTGATTTGTGCTAGAAAGCTATATTCCACACATTTGTGTAACAACTGTGAAAACCTTTCATCCTAGTTGAGGATTGTCAATGAATTTGACACTTAAATTCATCCTCACAAAACAGAGAATATATTTTCTTTTTTTATAATATTCACCCACTGTTTTATTCTTTTTAATTAAATTTTATTTTTTACATTGATTACATTTTGTTAGCTTTGTATCGTAGCTGTAGTCCCCTCTCACAATCCCTCCCAACCCCACCCTCCCTCCCTCATCTTCTTCCCTGCCCCTCTCTAAGTCCACTGATAGGGGAGGTCATCTACCCCTTCCATCTGACCCTAGCTTATCAGGTATCTCCAGGACTGGCTGCCATGTCCTCCTGAGGTGAGAACAGAATCCATGGGAATCCATGAAGGTCCAACTTCAGGACACCTGGATAATGCTGGGAAAAATTATCAGCTCCCTTCCACACTGCCCACTGCTACATCCCTAGGCCACACACCCACGTCATCTGTGGATCACCTTCCTAGTACCAGTGGCTGGGAGCTATGTCCTTGCTTGCTCACTCTCACTGCTTGTGAAGTGAATACCTTCCTGTACTGAGGATGAGGCTCCAAATCCAGGTGCCCACTCTCACCATCCTGTGGACATCTTCTTGGTCTCAGTGACTATTGGCACTCACTCTTACCATCTTGTGCAGTGGATGCCTTCCAGTACTGTGGGGGAGGCATTGCTCCATTCCACCTTCTCCCCAGCTGCTTCGCTCACCTGGGTCAGAATCAACTAGCACAGCACAGATAGTGAACACAGTGGAGCTGAGCATCGCACTCCAGTCCCATTGTCTTCCAACTCAAGGAAGCCTTTGAGGCACTGGAGCAGCTCTAGAGTCAGAGATCTTTCCAACTGAGCTCCAGCTGCCTGGCTCACCTAGGCCAGAAACAGCAAGTCCACCACAGACAGGCAACCCAGGGAAGCTGAGCTAGGCACCAGCACACTAGTTTCAATATCCTCTTTCTCAAGGAAGACTGTGTGGCTCAGAGATCTTTGCACCTGCTCTCCAGATACCTGTCATACATGAGTCACAAACAGTGAGCCAGCAGAGACAGTGAATCCAGCAGAGAATACTCTAGACTCCAGAGACAGGTGGACCCACTATGCAATACAAGCTCCAAGAACAATCAGTCAAGGCTACAGACCACAAAGAGGCTATTTGCCTAGAGAACAGAGTAAGAATACAGGAATTTAAAAAAAGGACATCATGGCTTCAACAAAATCGCCAAAAATTAACAGATATGCTATTGCAGCTGAAATGCAGGAAAATGATCTTAATCTATAATTATGCAGTTATCTGAGGCACATAAAGAAGAAATGAACAAAAGGATAGAAGCCATCATTGACAGACAGGAATACACATTGAAACAAGTAAAAGAAATGAGGCAAAACATGAAAACTGAATTAGAACCAATAAAGGAAACACAGAGAAAACACTGGAACTTGAGAACTTAGAGAAAAGATCAGGATCCACAAAGGTAAGAATCACCAACAGAGTACAAGTGATGGAGGAGAGAATCTCAGGCACTGAAGATACACTTACAGAAATTGATACATCTCTCAAAGAAAAAAATAAAAATGGAAAAATTCCTGACACAAAACATCCAAGATCCACAAGGAGAGCAACAGAACCAGAAAATTTGAACACAGGGGTCTTCCCAGAAACTCATACTCCAACCAAGTACCACGCATGGAGATGACCTTGAACCCCTGCACAGATTTAGCCTATGGCCGTTTAGTGTCCAAGTGGGTTCCATAGTAATGGGAAGAGGGACTGCTTCTGACATAATCTGACTGGTCTGCTCTTGATCACCTCCCCTTGAGGGGGGAGCAGCCTTACCAGGCCACAGTAGATGACAATGCAGCCACTTCTGATGTTATCTGATAGACTAAGATCAGAAGGAAGGAGCGGGGGACCTCCCCTTTCAGTGGACTTAGAGAGGGGCATGCGTGAAGAAGGGGGAAGGAAGGTGAGATTAGGAGGGGAGGAGGGAGGGGTTTATGGGGGTACAAGGTGAATAAAATGTAATTAATAAAAGTTTAAAAAATGAAGAACAACACCAAAAATCATCCAAGAAATCAAAGACACCACAAATATATAAAACCTAAGAATAATAGGAATAAACAAAAAAGAATATTACAAGCTCCAAGGCCCAGAAAATATTTTTGAGAATATCATACAAGAAAATGTCCCTAACCTTGAGAAAGAGATGCCCTTAAACATACAATAGACCTACAGAACACCAAATAGACTAGACCAGTCACATAATAATCAAAACACTAAATCTACAGAAAAAAAAAAAAAACGCAAGGGAAAAAAGCCAAATAAGATATAAAGGCAGAATTATCAGAATCACAACAGACTTCTCTACAGAGATTATGAAAGTCAGAAAGGCCTGAAAGGATGGCATGCACACACTAATAGACCACATATGCCAACCCAGACAATATACTCAGCAAAACTTTCAATCAATATTGATGGAGAAAACAAGACACAACATAACTAGATTTAAACGATATATACACAGCAACAGAGCCTTATAGAAGATAGTAAAAGGAAAACACCAACCCAACAAGATCAAGTACACCCAAGAAAACACAGAGTAAAAACACCTTCACAACAAAAAAAAAAGAGCAAAAGCAAACAAGCACACAAATACATAATCACCACCAACTCCACAATAAAAGGAACTAACAATCATTGGTCGCTATTATCTATCAACATCAATGGATTCAACTCTATAATAAAAAGACACAGACTAAAAGAATGATTGCAAAAACAAGATACAACATTCTGCTGCATTCAAGAACATACATCTACAACAAAGATGAACACTAACTCATAGTGAAGAACTAGAAAAGGGTTTTCCAAATAAACAGACCAAGAAGCAAGCAGTAGTAGTAGTCATCCTAATATCTAGTATCCCCCCATAAACCCCTCCTTCCTCCCCTCCCACCACCTTCTTCACACATGCCCCTCCCCAAGTCCAATGATAAAGGAGGTCCTCCTCTCCTTCCTTCTGATCTTAGTCTATCAGAGCTCATCAGAAGTGGCAGCATTGTCATCTTCTGTGGCCTGGTAAGGCTGCTCCCCCCTCAAGGGGAGGTGATCAAGAGCAGGCCAATCAGATTATGTCAGAGGCAGTCCCTTTTCCCATTACTATGGAACCCACTTGGACACTAAACTGCCATGGTCTACATTTGTGCAGGGATTCTAGGTTTTCTCCATACCTGGTACTTGTTTGGACTATGAGTCTCTGGGAAGACCCCTGTGTTCAAATTTTCTGGTTCTGTTGCTCTCCTTGTGGGGTTCCTGTGCTCTCCAGATCTTACTATTTGCCACTTCTTACATAAGATTCCATGCACTCTGCCCAACAGTTGGCCATAAGTCTCAGCATCTGCTTTGATAGTCTGCAGGACAGAGCCTTTCAGAGGCCCTCCTTGGTAGGTTTCTAACTTGTTTCCTGTTTTCTTCTTCTTCTGATGCCCATCCTCTTTGCCTTTCAGGATGGGGATAGAGCATTTTAGTCAGGGTCCTCTCTCTTGATTAGTTTCTTTAGATGCACAGATTTTAGTAGGTTTATCCTATGTTACATGTCTATATGAGTGAGTATATACCATGTATGTCTTTCTACTTCTGGGACAGCTCACTCAGGATGATCCTTTCCAGGTCCCACCATTTACCTGCAAATTTCATCATTTCCTTATTTTTTTATTATAGAGTAATAGTCCATTGTATAGATTACCACAATTTCTGCATCCATTCTTCAGTTGAGGGGCATCTGGGCTGTTTCCAGCTTCTGGCTATTACAAATAAAGCTGCTACAGACATGGTTGAGCAAATGTCCTTATTGTGTACTTGAGCCTCTTTTGGACATATGCCTAGGAGTGGTATGACTGGATCTTGAGGAAGCACTATTCCTATTTGTCTGAGAAAGCACCAGATTGATTTCCAGAGTGGTTGTACAAGTTTACATTCCCACCAGCAGTGGAGGAGGGTTCCCCTTTCTCCACAGCCTCTCCAGCATGTGTTGTCACTTGAGCTTTTCATCTTGGCCATTCTGATGGGTGTAAAATGAAATCTCAGGGTCATTTTGTTTTGCATTTCCCTGATGACTAATGAAGTTGAACATTTTTTTAAGTGTTTCTCTGCTATTTGATATTCCTCTACAGAGAATTCTCTGTTTAGCTCTGTTCCTCATTTTTTAATTGGATTACTTGGTTTGCTGCTTTTCAGCTTCTTCATTTCTTTATATATTCTGGATATTAGCTCTCTGTCAGATGTAAGGTTGGTCAAGATCTCTTCCTAATCTGTAGGCTGTCGTTTTGTTCTGATAACAGTGTCCTTTGCTTTACAGAAGCTTTTCAGTTTCATGAGGTCCCATTTATTGATTGTTGCTCTTAGAGCCTGTGCTTTTGGTGTTCTGTTCAGGAAGTTGTCTCTTGTACCAATGAGTTATTTTTTTTTATTTATTACAATTTATTCACTTTGTATCCCAGTTGTAGCCCCTTTTCTCATCCCCTCCCATTCCCACGTTCCCTTCCTCTTCTCCTCCCATGTCCATCCCCAAGTCCACTGATAGAGGAGGAACTCCTCCTCCTCCATCTGACCCTACTTCACAAGTCTCATCAGGACTGGTTGCATTGTCTTCCTATGTGGCCTGGTAAGGCTGCCCCCTCAGTGGGTGGTGATCAAAGAGCCAGCCATTGAGTTCATAAAAAAAAGAATCTTTCACTAAAATCATTAGAGGTAAAAATAGATGACAAAAAAAAAAACTAAGAAAAACAAAAAATAAATAAATAAATAAAATATAAATGACAGAGGAGGGGTGAAGAATGAGAAATGTCGCAAAAAAAAAAAATCTCCCCAACATAGTGAAGCAAAAAATATTACACACAACATAGTGAAACACAAAATACTATACAATGCAAAAAGTATTACATACAACATAGTGAGACACAAAATGTTATACAATGCAAAAAAAATTACACACAACACTGGCAGAATTCATTTTGTTATAAACTGAATAGGGATCACTTAATAAAACTGATCACATGTTTGAAAACAAAGAAGTCGTTAAAACATTCATGAAGATTGGAATTATTCTGAGAATGTTCTTGACTCTGTAGAAGTAACCAACAATAAAATAATTGACAGGAATGTTTAAATTTCAGACCACTGAGATGGCTTAGCAGCTAAAGGTATCTCTATTGCCAAGCCTGATATCCTGAACTCAGTCTTCACATGGTAGAAAGAAAGAGCTGATCTCCTAAAAGTGTAGTTGTCCTCTGTTGTACACACACACACACCCACACACACACAAACGCATTCCATTAACTAAAATTAAGTACGTTTTATAAATTATATATTCAGTTTCCTGTAATGAATAGGATATGTGAGTAAATGACCAGTGAATAAAGGAAGAAATCATAAATAAAAGTAAAAAAAATATCAAAGTAGAATATAATAATTCTGACAAAATTCAACTGAATATCTTAATTGCATATTAAGAGACAATTCATAATTGTGAGTTACCCTATTGGAACTGAGAAAAGGCTGAAAATTAACAACTTGAGTGTTTGCATTTCAGAATTTAAAAGAAAACAAAATTTAGCTTGCAATACAATTAGGAAAGAACATATAAGAACCTGAATAGTTAAAATTTTAAAAAGAAATGTAATTATTTAGGTCACTCATAAGAAAATCTCAGAATAAGTATTTTTTTAAAAGTAACAAAATCATATATGAAATTTAAAAATTAAGGCTGGTTCATTCATTTACGAACTTATCATAGCTTTGATTCTAAAAACAGCAGGCTATTTCAGGAAAGGAAATTTATGAACAATATTTCAAGTAGACACAAGTACAAAAGTGAAGTATTTCAAATATTGCAATAAAAATAGAACATATCACAATTAGATGATGTTTATTTCAGGCATTCATGGGTGGCTTTCAAAAATCATTCAATATGAACAAAGTTAAAATGAGAACAATCAGGAGAATTTAAATAGAATTAGAAATGTCATTTGGAAAATTTTAAAACATTATAATAAAACCTTTTAGCAAGCTATAAATGGAAAGGAATTTAATCATTCTAAGAAAACAAATTACAAAAAAAATTTAGTAAACCACATTACATTCAATCGATGACCACGACTTTTCACTATGACTAGTTTTTTGAAAGATTACTCAATTACCACTTTTGAACAAATGTGTACTGCATTGCACCTCCAAAGAGTGTAAAACTAAAATATTTAAAGACATAAAAACATAAAAGTTGAATTAATTCTTACTATTTGTAGAGAAGATTGTATACCTAATGATTGCAGAAATTTATGTAAAGCAAATATTAGAAGTGAGTTTTAATGTCAAAATACAAAAGTTGATTTTATTTCACTAACAAAAATTCAAATTGAAAAATATTAAATGAAATATATATACTTAGCTAGGTATGATATTGAGTTTTTAACATTAATCTGGGCATGGCCATGAATGTATTTCTCAGGTATGATTAATATCTATAATCAAATAACATTAAGTAAAGAATATTCTAGATATATAGCTCTACTTTAGAAGTAAGTACCTAGTTGTATCAGTTAAGAGAATTATTTTGCCTGAAGAAGTTGCTTAACCTATGTGCATTTTCATTAGGTTGTGTTCAAGATTTTCAGTACATTTATTACACTGTTCTTGTGGTTTTCAGATTTCCCTAGTCCCTCATATTCACAAACTATTCATAAACACTGATGGAAAAATACATGGATGCATATAGATAGATAGATAGATAGATAGATAGATAGATAGATAGATAGACAGACAGACAGATAAACAGATGATAGAAAGATAACAGATAATGTGCATATACGCATCATTGGAATTCTGGATTATATAAATATCAGTAACAACTACAAAAGAAACAAATGTTTAAAATAAATTTGGTAAAAATTATGAATAATTTCGTATAGAAAATAAATGATTTGATGCAAATCAAATAACAAGAGTGACAACTGATAAAATTTAAATCCTCAAAAAGCTGTAAAATTTGCCCTATGTAGTAGATAATCAGCCAAATCCAAATAAAGATGTCACAAAGTACTTAGAAAATTACCAGGTGATCTCAGAATCCATAAAGTTATACAAAGAATTTTTTAAAAAGTATTTTATAGACCAGGAACAATTAAAATGGATTTACTATTTGATTAAAAATTTCTGTTATAAAGAGATAACAATTAAGAACATGAAAAACTGACAAGAAGATAACAAAATTAATTAATGTAACAAAATTTAAAATCTACATTTAAACCAAAAACTATGCAGTCATCTTATTTACATTAAGAAGTCCCTGCAGTACTTTGGAGACACATTTTATTAAATAAGTACTTCTGGGTCAAGTGAATATATTTATGGGAAAACATTCTATGTTGGGTAGACTTTCAGAATAGTAATGGTGAACATACATAATATTCTCTTCCTTAAAAGAACTATTTAACATTTGTTAAATATTTTAAAAATGTTTACAATATCTGGAAATTTTTCCCATGAAAACAAAGGAAATAAAGCCATCCAATAAGAATATAATATATTTTTGGTTGTGAGCCTAGCCTTTAACGGCTGAGCCATCTCTCCAACCAAGGACTATGCATGTAGATAACCTAAGACCCCTGCACAGATGTAGCCCATGGCAGTTCAGTCTCTAAGTGGGTTCCATTGTAATAGGAACAGAGACTGTCTCTGACATGAACTGATTGGCCTGCTCTTTAATTACCTCCCTCTGAGGGGGAAGCAGCATTACCAGGCCACCGAAGAAGACAATGCAGCTACTCCTGATGAGACCTAATTGACTAGGATCAGAAGGAAGGAAAAGAAGACCTCCCTTATCAGTAGACTTGAGGAGGGGCATGCATGCAGAGGGTGGAGGAAGGGAGGGATTGGGACTGGAGGAGGGAGGGAACCACAGGGGGATACAAAGGGAATAAAGTGTAATTAATAAAGAAAAAAAAAGAATATAATATAAACCCTGGTAAGAACAATGAAGTTTGAAGAATTAGATCTTTGACATATGATATTCCAATCACTACCAGCTCATTGTGGTGGAAAATCTATTTCAAGTAATTTTGAAGTTGAGATGATGGCTCCCTCCATCATCACTTAATTCTCAGCCTAGGGTCACAGTTTTACTCTGGAAGTTGGAGGCAACTAATTTTATCCATCATGGTAATTTCTGTACTCCAAGAGTTCTAGTCGGAGCATTACAAAAGACTGCTTATCTTTCCCCCTCTCAAATAGCAGGGGTTCTACTTTAGACATAGTACAATGTGGTGTGTTTTCTTCTAAAGTCATTTGATTGAGCTTTTCAGAATTGAAGGTTATAACCTAAAAAGTTCATGTAATGAAAAATAGAAGCTACCTCCAACACTCACAGCTCAGCTCCAAGGTATAGAAAATTTTGCTACACTTAAAGAGAAGCAAAGATCCTTATGCCATCCTCCCTTGCAATAGCACAGAAATCCTAAAGAAGGTAAAAGATAAGCTGTAGGACCATAGTACTCTACAACTCAGTTGAAGGAGACAGGTTTTACTTTGAAGAATTTATTCCAGGAAAAGACAATCTAGAATATACGCTGAAAATGTACTGAATTTAATTTTCATATAGATTTCTAATCTCATTCCATTTTGGTAATAGATTATATTTTGAAGTGACACCTTAAATTTAAGTGTATAAATTCCGCCTGGTAGCACAGACATATAAACTCATGTCCTCGAGTGTTTGAAGCACAAAGATCACATGTTCATAGGCTAAGGCATGGTCAATATCAAAATACTCTCTCAAGCAATAAAGAAAACAGAGCAAAGAAAGTTCCCATGACACATAATAATCAAAATGTTAAATGTAAAAAGCAAAGAAATTATACTAAAAATGCAAATGAAAAATACCAAGTCAGATATAAAGGCTGGTCAAATATAATAGCCCTTGATTTTTCAATAAAGATTCTGAAAGCCAGAAGAGCCAGGTCATATGTTCTACAAAATTTAAAAAGCAATAGATGTCAGCCCATATTACTATACCTAGTGAAAATATCAATCACAATTGATAAAGAAGAAACAGAATGGTGGATCAAAGGAACCGAACCAAAGACCCAGAAATAACTCACACACTTAAGGACACCTGATCTTTGACAAATATGCCAAAACCATACAATGGAAAACAGATAGCATCTTCAACAAATGGTGCTGGTCTAACTGGATGTCTACATGTAGAAAAATGCAAATAGATACATACTTATCACCCTGCACAAAACTAAAGTCCAAGTGGATCAAAGACCTCAACATAAAACCAGACACGTTAAATCAGTTAGAAGAAGAACTGGGGGAAACCCTAGAACTCATTGGCACAGGAGACTACTTCCTGAACAGAACATCAATAGCACAGGATCTAAGAACAACAATCAATAAATGGGACCTCATAAAATTGAAAAGCTTCTGTAAAGCAAAGGACAACATCATCAAAACAAAACGACTGCCTACAGATTGGGAAAGAATCTTCACCAACCCCTTTATCTGACAGAGGGCTAATATCCAGTATATATAAACAACTGAAGAAGCTGAAAAGCAGCAAAACAAGTAATCGAATTAAAAAATGGGGTACAGGGATAAACAGAGAACTCTCTGTAGAGGAATATCAAATAGCAGAGAAACACTTAAAAAAATGCTCAATGTCATTAGCAATTAGGGAAATGCAAATCCAAACGACCCTGAGATTTCACCTTACACCCATCAGAATGGCCAAGATGAAAAGCTCAAGTGACAACACATGCTGGAAAGGCTGTGGAGAAAGAGGAACCCTCCTCCACTGCTGGTGGGAATGTAAACTTGTACAACCACTCTGGAAATCAATCTGGCACTTTCTCAGACAAATAGGAATAGTGCTTCCTCAAGATCCAGTCATACCACTCCTAGGCATATATCCAAAAGAGGCTCAAGTACACAATAACGACATTTGCTCAACCATGTTTGTAGCAGCTTTAATTGTAATAGCCAGAAGCTGGAAACAGCCCAGATGCCCCTCAACTGAAGAACAGATGCAGAAGTTGTGGTAATCTACACAATGGAATACTACTCTGCAATGAAAAATAAGGAAATGATGAAATCTGCAGGTAAATGGTGGGACCTGGAAAGGATCATCCTAAATGAGCTGTCCCAGAAACAGAAAGACACACACGATATATACTCACTCATATAGACATGTAACATAGGATAAACCTACTAAAATCTGTACATCTAAAAAAACTAATCAAGAGAGAGGACCCTGACTAAAATGCTCAATCCCCATCCTGAAAGACAAAGAGGATAGACATCAGAAGAAGAAGAAAACAGGAAACAAGTAAGAAACCTACCAAGGAGGGCCTCTGAGAGGCTCTGCCCTGCAGACTATCAAAGCAGATGCTGAGACTTATGGCCAACTGTTGGGCAGAGTGCATGGAATCTTATGTAAGAAGTGGGAAATAGTAAGATCTGGAGAGCACAGGAACCCCGCAAGGAGAGCAACAGAACCAGAAAATTTGAACACAGGGGTCTTCCCAGAGACTCATAGTCCAACCAAGTACCAGGCATGGAGAAAACCTAGAATCTCTGCACAGATGTAACCCATAGCAGTTTAGTGTCCAAGTGGGTTCCATAGTAATGGGAAGAGGGACTGCCTCTGACATAATCTGATTGCCCTGCTCTTTGATCACCTTCCCCCTGTGGGGGAGCAGCCTTATCAAGCTACAGAAGATGACAATGCAGCCACTCCTGATGAGATCTGATAGACTAAGATCAGAAGGAAAGAGAAGAGGATCTTCCTTATCAGTGGACTTGGGGAGGGGCATGTGTGAAGAAGGGGGAGGTAGGGTGGGCTGGGAGGGGAGGAGAGAGGGGCTTATGGGGGGATACAAAGTCAATAAATTGTAATTGATAAAATAAAATAAAATTTAAAAAAAGAAAAACATTTCATGATAAAAGCATATTTAAACATTTTTCCAACCAATGTAGCACTGCAGAAAGCACTGAAAGGAAATTTTTAAACATCTGAAAATGTTAACTATATACAAAAAGATACAAGGAATAAATTATCTCAGAAAAGCTGATCAAAAGGGAGTGCACAACAACAAAGGAATTTAATAAGCACTCCTAATTTTTAACTCTCAATGCTAATTATCTCAATTCATGAATGAAAAGACAGACTAATTTGTTTAGATTCAAAAACAGAATCCAGCTTGGTGTGGTGGCTTATGCCTTTATTTCCAGCAATGGCAAAGGCATGCAAATCTACATGGGAAACTCCAAAAAAGTAAGGGATACATAGACAAATGCTATCTCAAAGACAAAAAAAAATGAAAGAAAGAGAGAGAGGAAGGAAGGAAGGAAGGAAGAAAGGAAGGAAGGAAGGAAGGAAGGAAGGAAGGAAGGAAGGAAGGAAGGGGGAGAGAGAGAGAGAAAGAAAGAAAGAAAGAAAGAAAGAAAGAAAGAAAGAAAGAAAGAAAGAAAGAAAGAAAGAAAGAAAGAAAGTAGTATCCATCTTTCTGCGGCATCCAAGAAACATAACTCATCAGCAAGAACAGACATCATGGTAGGGTAAAATGATGAAAAAAGGTATTCCAAGCAAATGTAATCAAGAAGCAAGCAGGTGTTCCTACTTCAATACCTGATAAATCAGACTTCAAACCAAAACTAATCAAAAAAGATAGGAAAGGACACTACATACATCATCAAAAGAAAAATCCATGAAAAAGATATTACAAATAAAAATATTTATTCACCAAGCAAGGGCACCAAGTTAAAAAAAAAAAAGACTACAGCTAAAATTACATCCTGTGAGCCATCTTCAGATCTTCAGCCCAGGCCTCTGCCTACATGGTGCCCCCAGGCAAGCCTAAAAGTGATGAGCCTGTCCCGTGTGTGTTCCAACTTCCAGACCACAGCTTTTCCTTCATTCCCAGAGGCCAGTAGCCGGACCACCAGCTCAGCCTCTATCCCCTATCCTCTATTTTGCAGCCTTCCAGAAGAGAAAGAGGCCAGTGGCCATCAGGGACCACCAATTCAGCTTCCAGCCCTGGAAGTCTGCAGTAACCTAGGACAGAAAGAAGTCTGCACCCATCAGGGACCACCAGAGGCCTGCAGCCATCAAGGATCAACAGAGATACACCATTATCTTCCCTACAACTCAGCATGTATTACCCAAGGCCTAATAATACCAGAGAAAACAAGATGGCTAAGGGTCAGCATAAGAACACAAATAACAAGAACCAGAGCAATATGGCAACAACAGAACCCAGCTATCATGCTACAGCAAGCCCAAGATATTGTAACATAGGTGAAGCACAAGAAAATGAATGTAAATCCAACCTTATGAAGATGATAGAGGTCTTTGAACAATACTGAATAAATCCATTAAATAAATACAGGAAAATACAATCAAACAGGTAGAGGCATTTAATGACACAACTGAAAAAAAAATCCCTTAAAGAAATACAGGAAAACATAATTAAACGGGTGAAGGAAATGAATAAAACTGTTCAGGACCTGAAAATGTAAGTAGAAACAATAAAGAAAACATGATCTGAGAGAATCCTGGAGATGCAAACCTAGGAAAGAAAACAGGAACAACAGACACAAGCATCAGATAGAATACAAGAGATAGGAAATCTATCTAGCGCTTTCTCGGACAATTAAGAATAGTGCTTCCTCAAGACCCAGCTATACCACTGCTAGGTATATACCCAAAGTTTCCTCAAGTACACAAAAGGGATACTTGCTCAACCATGTTTATAGCAGCTTTATTTGTAATAGCCAGAACCTGGAAACAACCCAGATGCCCATCAACGGAGGAATGGATACAGAAATTGTGGTATTTTTACACAATGGAATACTACTCAGCAATCAAAAAGGAGGAAATCATGAAATTTGCAGGCAAATGGTGGGATCTAGAAAAGATCATTCTGAGTGAAATATGCCAGAAGGAGAAAGACACACATGGTATATACTCGCTTATATAGACCTATAAGATATGATAAACATAATGAAATCTATACATCTAAAAAAGATAATCAAGAGAGCAGACACGGGGTAAGACGATCAATCCTCATTTAGAAAGACAGATGGGATGTGCATTGAACGTATGACAGGAGTCTACTGCAGAAGGCATCTGAAAGACTCTACCTAGTAGTGTTTTCAAAGCAGATACTAAGACTCATAACCAAACCTTCAGCAGAGTACAGGGAATCATATGAAAGAAGGGGAGTTAGTATGATGGGGAAAGGATAGGAGCTCCACAAGGACCAAATATATCTGGGCACAGGGACTTTTCTGAGACTGACATTCAACCAAGGACCATGTATGGATATAACCTAGAACCTCTGCTCAGATGTAGCCCGTGGTAGCTCAGTAACCAATTGGTTTCCCATAGTAAGGGGAACAGGACTATTTCTAACAGGAACTCAATGGCTGGCTCTTTGACCTCCCTACCCCCCAAGGGAGGAGCAGTCCTGTTAAGCCACAGAGGAGGACTTTGCAGCCAGTCCTGAAGATATCTGATAAAACAGAGTCAGATGAATGGGGAGGAGGTCCCCTCATCAATGGACTTGGAAAGGGGCAGGGTAGAGATGAGGGAGGGAGGGTGGGATTGGGAGGGAATGAGGGAACGGGATACAGCTGGGAAACACAGTTAATAAAATGTTAATAAAATTAATAAAAGTTAATACAAGTTAAAAAAAAGAATACAAGAGATAGAAGAAATAATCTCAGGTGTTGAAGATAGCATAGAAGAAATCGAAACATCAAATAAAATGTTAAATCTTAAAAAAAAAAAAAAATCCTTAACAGAACATTCTAAAAATCTGGGATATTACGAAAAATCCTAACCTCAGAATCATAGGAATAGGTGAAGAGTCCCAGCTCCAAGGACCAGAAAATATTTTCAACAAACTCATAGAAGTTTCCCCAACCTAAAGAAAGAGATGCTTATAGCATACAAGAGGCATAGAGAACACCAATTAAATGGGACCAAAAAAGAAAATCCTCCTGCCCAATAATAATCAAAACACTAGATCTACAAGAACAAAGAGAGAATATTCAAGGCCGAAAGCAAAAAAAGCCAGATAATTTACAAAGGCACACCTATCACAATTACACCAGATTGTCAACAGAGGCTCTAAAGCCAGAAGGGCCTAGACATATGTCTTGCAGCCTCTAAGAAACCACAGATGCCAACCTAGACTCCTATATCCAGCAAAACTCTCAATCACCATAGATGGAGAAAAAAAGATATTCCAAGATAAATGCAAATTTAACCAGCATCTATCCACAAATCCAGCCTTAAAGAAAATACTAAAAGGAAAACTTCAGCTCAAGTAGGTTAACTAAAACTAAGAAAACACAGAACAAAAATAATTTCACGCCAAAAACTCAAAAGAAGCGAAGCACACACTACCACCACCAACATCAATATAACAGAAATTGACACTCACTGATCATTAAAATCAACATTAATGAATTCAATTCACCAGTAAAAAGACACAGAATGGAAGAAAAAATGGGATCCATAATTTTGTTGCTTATAAGAAACACACCTCGGGAGGATCCAAGATGGTGGCACCAGGAGGACACTCTTCTGACCAGCAGCACAGCAGGATCTGCACAGTGACCAGCTGATGTAACTCTGGGCCCTAAAACAACAGCGATTGTGTTTCCTGAATGAGAGGAAACCCCACGGTGTGGGATTCAATCAGCTTCAGATCACCCAGCAAAATCGCAGACTAGTCCAGGGGCTCAGGCGCCAGCCCAGAGCCACATGCCTAGGCGTGTTCTGATCACTGTCCCAGACTAAACTGAGGACCCCACAACAACAGAGACTGGTATTTCCACTCAAAAGAAAACCCCACGATGCAGGAAGTAATCGGGATTGTCCTTAGGTCACTCAGACAATTCCTGGAAAAAGACCCAGGTCCAGCAGGCACCCAGGCGCCAGCCCAAAGAGGGGCGCTTAGCACCTGCACAGGGTTCTGCCTCCTCCCACAACTCAAAATCCCAGACAGAACCAAGGGCCCCAGTGCCCAGACACCCAGTTGTCCAGTAGCCAGCAAGGCAAAACCTGTGCCTGCTTGCTCTACTAGCCATTCCAGACGGACCTGCAGACCACCAAACACCACAGACTTGGGGAAAACATCGTTTTCAACCCTCAGGACACCCAGCTCCAGAAAAGTTTCTGGATTTCCACAACCCCTAAGCTCTGGCCTTCTACTGCACACACGAGTGCTGTGCTTACCTGCCACTGATTACAGCTAGGGTACTGGGGCTCACCAATCCAACCTCAGACCTACAAAAGGCTGAGAGCCATTGGAGCAGCACTCAGATACTGCTCCAAGGTGAGACTAGTTATCTCTAGCTAAACTGATGAAACCACGGGAATACATGGTTTTTCATGAGGGCTGTGCCCAACAAATACATCTTACAGCAGTAGCTGTGGCTCACTAAATTCAGAGCAAGAAACCCTGAAGCAGGACATCCATCTCCAGAACCTCTCTTTATGAGAGAAGAGCCTTCCTGGTAGTAACCACACAGGTCCATATGCCTGAGGTGAGCTGTGACAATTCCTGAGAAGCACTACCATTCAGTTAACCATACTCAAAAAGCTGAGGAGATCTCCTTCAGAACCCTGCCAAGGGCATGCTCCCACCACAGGACTCCAGCAGGCACCAGAAATTAACAGACAACATCTGAGACAGACAGATGTGTAGAAGCCAGCGTCAAAGCACAACCAACAATAAGCAAAGCAGTATGGCATCCCCAGAACCTAGTTATCAAGGGGCAAATAGCTTTGGACACCCTAACATAAATAAAATTCAAGAAGATGACCTTATATCTATGCTTATGAAAAGGTTAATGGAGGAAAAAAATAAAATGCATAAAAAACTAGAGGAAGATAAAATCAAACAGATTATGGCCATCTGTAAAGAAATACAGGGAGATGCAGCCAAGCAGTTTGTGGCTTTCAGAGAGGAAATGATTAAATAACTGAAAGAAATGAAAGAAACAAAGGAATGTTCAAACAAACAGGTGAAGGAATTGAAGGAAAATACAGTCATACAGGTGAAGGAGATCAACAAAACAGTGCAAGATATGAAGATAGAATTGGAAAAATTAAAGAAAACACAAATAGAGGAAATCATGGTAAGGGCAAACTTAGGGAAGAAAACAAGAACTACAGGTAAGCATAACCAACAGACTACAAGCGATGGAACAAAGAATCTCAGGTGTGGAAGATACAATGGAAGAAACTGATGTATCCATCAAAGAAAATGTTAAACCAAAAAAATTCCTGACACAAACCATCCAAGAAATTTAAGACAACTTGAAAAGACAAAACGAAAGAATAATAAGAAGAGAGAGAAAAGAAGTTTCCCATCTCTAAGGCCCAGAAAATATTTTCAACAAAATAATGGAAGAAAATTCCCCCAACTTAAAGGAGAGGCCTATAAGCATACAAGAGGCCTAGAGAACACCTAGTAAATTAGACCAGAAAAGAAAATTCTCCTGCCACATAATAACCAAAACAGTAATCATACAGAAGAAAAAAATAGTAAAAGCTGCAAGAGAGAAAGGCCAAATAACATATAATGGCAAATCCATCAGAATTACACCTGACTTCTCAACAGAGACTATAAAAGCCAGAAGGGCCTGGATGGATATCATGCAGACCATAAGAGAACACAGATGTCAGCCCAGGCTAAGCAATGCACGCAGGGTCAGCCGCTTTGGACCCAGAGAAGAGCATGTCTGATTGCATGCAGGTTGATGCCCCAGGTCCCGCCTCTGAGAAAAAGGTATCGGACCGGTCTGATGCTCTTTGGGTGGATGACACCTAAACGAACATTGGTACAAAGTCCCAATTTATTTCTAATATCAGAGATCAGACCTCTACTCTTGCCTGATGCGTTTAAAACAAAAAGGGGGAACTGTAGAGAGCTGCGGAATGCTATGCCTTAAAGATGGAGCTGGTTTCCGACTTCCACCTTCCGATGGTGAGTGCTCTCTGTCATGAACAATTCCACATTTGGCTAAGGCTGAGGATCTGGCTTGCTTCCATGTATGTGGATCTATCTGCATTGCCCACGTGGCACGCCTGGGTTGGCTACCCAGAGGCTATTTAAGCTGTGGGCTGGCTTTCCCCAGGGTCCAAGGATTGTTCAAGGTTCCTGAATAAACTGCATTGAAAAAAAAAATATCCATCAAAGAAAATATTAAACCAAAAAAATTCCTGACACAAACCATCCAAGAAATTTAAGACAACTTGAAAAGACAAAACAAAAGAATAATAAGAGAGGGAAAAGAAGTTTCCCATCTCTAAGGCCCAGAAAATATTTTCAACAAAATAATGGAAGAAAATTCCCCCAACTTAAAGGAGAGGCCTATAAGCATACAAGAGGCCTAGAGAACACCTAGTAAATTAGACCAGAAAAGAAAATTCTCCTGCCACATAATAACCAAAACAGTAATCATACAGAAGAAAAAAATAGTAAAAGCTGCAAGAGAGAAAGGCCAAATAACATATAATGGCAAATCCATCAGAATTACACCTGACTTCTCAACAGAGACTATAAAAGCCAGAAGGGCCTGGATGGATATCATGCAGACCATAAGAGAACACAAATGACAGCCCAGGCTACAATACCCAGCAAAACTCTCAATCATTTTTGATGGAGAAAACAAGATATTTAACAACAACAAAAAAGTTAAACAATATCTACACACAAATCCAACCTTACAGAAGATACTAGAGGGAAAAATACAATCTAAGAAAACAAACTACTTTCAGAAAAATACAGGAAATAAATAACCTCACTACAGCAAAACAAAAAGAAGCCAAGCACACAAACATACTACCACAGCCAACATCAATATCAAAGGATCTAACAGCCACTGGTCATTAATCTCAACATCGATGGACTCAATTCTCCAATAAAAAGACACAGACTAACATAATGGATGCATAAATAAGACCCAACAATGTGTTGCATACAAGAAAAACACCTAAGTCACAAAGGTAGACATTATCTGAGAGTAAAGGGCTAGAAGACAGTTTTCCAAGCAAATGGACCGGAGAAGCAAGCAGGAGTAGCCATTCTAATATCCAATAAAATAGACTTTCAACCAAAATTAATCAAAAGAGATGGAGGAAGACAATTCATACACATCAAGGGAAAATTCCACCATGAAAACATCACAATCCTGAACATCTATGCCTCAAATAAAATAGTACCCTCATTTGTAAAAGAAACATTAATAAAACTTAAACCACACATAGATCCACACACATTAAGAGTAGGACAGGGTCTCCACAAGGAGAGCAACAGAACAAGAAAATTTGAACACAGGGGTCTTCCCAGAGACTCATACTCCAACCAAGGACTATTCATAGAGATAACCCAGAACCCCTGCACAAATGTAGCCCAGGGCAGTTCAGAGTCCAATTGGGCTACATAGTAATGTGAAGAGGGACTGCCTTCTACATAATCTGATTGGCCTGCTCTTTGATCACCTCCCCCTGGGGGGGAGCAGCCTTACCAGGCCACAGAAGATGACAATGCAGCCACTCCTGATGAGATTTGATAGACTAAGATCAGAAAGGAGAGGAGAACCTCCCCTATCAGTGGACTTGGGGAGTGGCATGCATGCAGAGGGAGGAGGGAGGGTGGGATCGGGAGGGGAGGAGGGAGGGGCTTATGGGGGGATACAGAATGAATAAAGTGTAATTGATGAAAAATTAAAAAAAAAATAACATGAAAAAAAATTGTCCTCTATACCCTAAGGAAATAGAAGCAAGTATCAAAAGTCTCCCATGCAAAAAAGCCCAGGGCCAGATGGTTGCAGTACAGAATTCTACCACAACTTCAAATAAGAGCTAATTCCAATTCTCTTCAAACTATTCCAAAAAATAGAAACAGAAGGAACACTACCAAACTAATTCTATAAAGCCACAGTCACCTTAGTACCTAAACCTCACAAAGGCCCAAAAAAAGAAAGAGAAGTTCAGGCCAATATTCCTTATGAACATTAATACAAAAATAATTGCAAACTGAATACAAGAATACATCAAAGATATCATCCACTATGACCAAGTAGGCTTCATCCCAAGTATGCAGGGGTTATTCAATATACAGAAATCTATCAATGTGATCCACCATATTAAGAAACTGAAGGAGGAAAAACCATATGATAATCTCGTTAGATGCTGAAAAAGCATTTGACAAAATCCAACATCCATTCATGTTTTAAGTGCTGGAGAGATGAGAGATAGAAGGCACATATCTAAACATAGTAAAGGCAATATACAGCAAGCCTATAGCCAACATCAAACTGAACGGAGAGAAACTTAAAGCAATCCCACCAAAATGAGGGATAAGGCAAGGCTGCCTACTCTCTCCATATCTCTTCAACATAGTACTTGAAATTCTTGATAGAGCAATAAGAAAATTAATGGAGGTCAAGGAGATTCAAATTGGAAAGGAAGAAGACAAAGTATCACTATTTGCAGATGATATGATAGTATACCTGAGTGACCCCAAAAGTTCTACCAGGGAACTCCTACATCTGATAAACACCTTCAGCAAAGTGTCTGGATACAAAATTAACTCAAAAAAGTCAGTAGCTCTCCTGTATACATAATACAAAAGAGCTGAAAAAGAAACTAGGCAAAAAACACTCCCTCACAATAGCCACAAATGAAGGAATAAAGTACCTTGGTGTGACCCTAACCAAACAAATCAAACACTTGTATGAAAAAAATTTCAAGTCTCTAAAGAAAGAAGAAGAAGAAGATATCAGCAGATGGAAATATCTCACATGGTCATGCCTTGGCAGTATTAACATAGTAAAAATGGCCATCTTACCAAAAGCAATCTACAGAGTCAATGCAATTCCCATCCAATTACCAATACAATTCTTTACAGAGCTTGAAAGAAAAATTATCCACTTCATATGGAATAACAAGAAACCCAGAATTGCTAAAACAATCCTCTACAATTAAATATCTTCTGGAGGTATCTCCATCCGTGATCTCAAGCTGTACTATAGAGCAACAGTAAGAAAAACTGCATGGTACTGGCATAGAAACAGAATGGTGAATCAATGAAATCAGATACAAGAACCAGAAATAAACCCACATACTTATGGACACCTGGGTTTTGACAAAGATGCCAAAACCATACAATAGAAAAAGACAGCATCTTCAAAAATCGTGCTGGTCTGAATGGATGTCTACATGCAGAAAAATGCAAATAGATCCATACTTATCACACTGCACAAAACTAAAGTCCAAATAAATCAAAGATCTCAATATAAAACCAGACACACTAAACCTGTTAGAAGAAAAAGTGTGGAAGAGCCCTGAACTCATTGGCACAGGAGACAACTTCCTGAACAGAACACCAACAGCACAGGCTCTAAGATCAACAATCAATAAAGGGGACCACATGAAACTGAAAATCTTCTGTAGAGCAAAGGACACTGTCATCAAAATAAAACGACTGCCTACAGATTGGGAAAGGATCTTCACCAACACTACATCTGACAGAGGGTTAATATCCAGTATAAAATAAAAAATTTAAGAAGTTAAACAGCAACAAATCAAGTAATCCAATTAAAAAATGGGGAACAGAGCTAAACAGAGAGTTTTCAATAGAGGAATATAAAATGGCAGAGAAATACTTAAAGAAATGTTCAATGTCCTTAGTCATCAGGGAAATGCAAATCAAAATGACCCTGAGATTTCACCTTACACCCATCAGAATGGCCAAGATGAAAAACTCAAGTGACATCACATGTTGGAGAGGTTGTGGAGAAAGGGGAACCCTCTTCCACTGCTGGTAGGAATGTATACTTGTACAACCAGTTTGGAAATCACTCTGGTGATTTCTCAGACTATTAGGAATAGCACTTCCTCAAGATCCAGCTCTACCACTCCTAGGCATGTATCCAAAAGATGCTCAAGTATACAACAAGGACATCTGCATGAAATTTGCAGGCAAATGGTGGGAACTGGAAAAGATCATCCTGAGTGAGTTATTGCAGATGCAGAAAGACACACAGGGTATATACTCATAAGTGAGTATTAGATATATAATATATGATAAACATACTAAAATCTGTACACCTAAGTATGCTAATCAAGAAGGAGGACTCTAGTTAACATGCTCAATCCCCATTCAAAAAGGTAAAGAGAATGGATATCGGAGGAGAGAGAAAACAGGGAACAGGACAGGAGCCAACCACAGAGGGCCTCTGAAAGGCTCTACCCAGCAGGGTATTAAAGTAGATGCTGAGACTCAGCCAAACTTTGAGCAGAGTGCAGGGAATCTTATGATAGAAGATGAAGATAGAAAGGCCTTGAGGGTACAGGAGCTCCACAAACAAAGCACAGAACCAAAAAATCTGGGCACAAGGGTATCTTTTTAAGACTGATACTCCAACCAAAATCCATGCATGGAGATAACCTAGAACCCCTGCACAGATGTAGCACATGGCTGCTCCGTGTACAAGTTTGTTCCCTAGTAGGTGGAACAAGGGCTAATTCTGTCATGAACTCAGTGGCTGGCTATTTGTTCACCTCCCCTTTAGGGAGAATCAGCCTTACCAGGCCACAGGGGAAACCAATGCAGCCAGTACTGGTAAGACTTGATATGCTAGGGTCAGAGGGAAGGGGACCTCTCCTATCACTGGACTTGGGGAGGGGCATGGGAGGAGAAGAGGGAGGAAGTTTAGCATGGGGAGAGGATGAGAGAGTGGGCTACAGATGTAATACAAAATGAATAAACTGTAATTAATTAAAAAATAAATGAATTAAAAGTCAGAATGAAGTGACCCATTATAGCTTCTCCTGGTTCTGCTCTGAGATTATTGCTGGTGACATTGGGCATGACAAAGTTAGTTTTGTGCTTCTTTTCCTAGTTTATAAAACTATAGTGTTGGATGAGAGAATTTATGACATTTTATCCAGCCATAATAGTCAGTGATTTTGAGAGATCAAACGAGTTCACCGAGCCAATGAACAGCAGGGATGGCCAAGAACTCAATCGACCTCCCATTTTCTGTCTTAGTTTGCTGTGGAACTTTCTCCACTTTGTAAAACCTAAGTGTTTATTGGAGAGCACATTTACATGGATCAAAATTCAAACAGGATAAAAGACCTCTATGTGAAAAAAAAAAAAAACATCTTTCACCTGTTATTTTTTTCTTGTTCTCCCTCCCAAAGCCTTTGAATATACCTACGAGAGAGTTTTTCTGTGTTGTGTATATATGTGCATTTTCTTTCTCTGCTTTTATAAAGTGAATTATACTTGAACCTTCTTCTTACATCTGAGAGAAATGCAAATTATTACCGTATCAGGATGCAGGCTTTTTTTCTAATATTAAGTTCGATTTATTTTTGTAGGGGAACTAAAACTTACCTAACTTTTCTTATGGATTATGCGCTCAAAGTGTTTTCTGTGTACCCCTCTCTAGTTGACTTGCTGATGGTATGTAGGCATGAATAATGTAATTATTAGAAGAATTCACTTTGTAACATGTGACTATTTTCTTGTAATTTGATGGTTTTTTTTTTGTTTTTGTTTTTTGTTGTTGTTGTTTGTTTTTGGTTGTTTGGTTTTTTTTGGGGTTTTTTTTTGGTATTTTCTCATGGGACTTTCCCCTGATAAATTGTGCCAAGTGAGTAAATTCAACAACCAAAAAAATGTTAGGCTATGCCATTCATTGTGAATCACACATATAAACTCAGCAGTTAGCAGACTGAGATATCACTAGTTCAAGGCCAACCTGAGCTACATAGTAACTTATAGGCCATTCTGGCTTGTACTGTGAGCCCCAATCACAGAAAAGAAAAATGTTAAAGTTAATAAGCCAAAAACTGTGACGAATTTTAGTACTAAGAGACACTTGTCTTTTAAAAAGCTTAAAAACAAGAAAAAAGAAAGGATATGATAAAAGAGAGAAAAAACAAAACAGTAACTCAACCACACTGAAAACTGCTTTAAATTGGCTAAGCATGACAAGAGAAACTAACCATTATTATCCTGACAAAAAAAAAAAAAACATATCAAAATGACCTTAAACTAGTAGAAATATTTAAAAGTGAAATTGTGAAAGAAAGCATCATCACAAAACAAACAAACATAAGAAATCTGGATTTGCTCTTTTTTTCTATTTTTAATTTTTATTATTAGTTTCATTTTATTAACTCTCTATCCCACTTCCTCATTCCCTCCCAACCCCTCCCTCCCTCCCTCATCTCCTCCCTGCCCCTTTCCAAGTCCACTGATTGGGGAGGACCTCCTCCCCTTTCATCTGACCCTGTTTTATCAGGTATCTTCAGGACTGGCTGCAAAGTCCTCCTCTGTGGCACAGCAGGACTGCTCCTCCCTTGGGGGGTGGGGAGGTCAAAGAGCCTGCCATTGAGTTCCTGTCAGAAATAGTCCCTGTTCCCCTTACTATGGGAAACCAATTGGTTATTGAGGTACCACAAGCTTCGTTCGAGCAAAGGTTCTAAGTTATATCCATACATGGTCCTTGGTGGAGTGTCAATCTCAGAAAAGACCCCTGTGCCCAGATATATTTGGTCCTTGTGGAGCTCCTATCCTTTCCCCATCATACCAACTCCCCTTCTTTCATATGATTCCCTGCACTCTGCTGAAGGTTTGGTTATGAGTCTTAGTATCTGCTTTGATACACTGCTAGGTAGAGTCTTTCAGAGGCCCTCTGTGGTAGGCTTCTGTCCTGTTATTTGTTTTCTCCTACATCCAATGCACATCCCATTTGTCTTTCTAAGTGAGGATTGATCATCTTACCCCGGGTCATCTTTCTTCTTTATTTTCTTTAGGTGTATAGATTTCATTATGTTTATCATATCTTATAGGTCTATATAAGTGAGTATATACCATGTGTGTCTTTCTCCTTCTGGGATACCTCACTCAGAATGATCTTTTCTAGATCCCACGATTTGCCTGCAAATTTCATGATTTCCTCATTTTTGATTCCTGAGTAGTATTCCATTGTGTAAAAATACTACAATTTCTGTAACCATTCCTCCGTTGATGGACATATGGGTTGTCTCTAGGTTCTGGCTATTACAAATAAAGCTGCTAAAAACATGGTTGAGCAAATGTCCTTGTTGTGTACTTGAGCAAATTTTGGGTATATGTCTAGGAGTGGTACAGCTGGGTCTTGAGGAAGCACTATTCCTAATTGTCTGAGAAAGCGCCAGTGGATTAGCTTTTTGAAATCAGATAAATACTGCACACCACTAAAACAGTCACACAAAGGGTAAAAGTTTACTAAGGAGAGAAATTCCAATCCATTTGTCAATTTCAACACTACTTTCAGTCACTGATGGAAAATGTAGACAGAAAGCCAGTAATGTTATAGAAGATTTGGACAATATCAAACAATTTACTTTAATTGAAATTCAGGGAACATTGCAACCTGGAATTGTTGAATATAATTTTTAAATGCATGTGAAATATTTCCAACTGTAGATCAACCACATGTCAAGCAAATTTTAAGTGGCCTTCATACATTTTTGAATGAAAAAAATTTCAGTCAGTATGTTATCTAGTTATAATGGTCTTAACTTAGGAATGAATTGCAGACTAATAACTTTTAAACCCCTAAATGTTTGGAAAATAAAACTCATTAAGTATCTCAAGAACTGAAAAATGAAACATTGGGAATATTTTTAAATGTTTTGAAATAATGACAATAAAGATACAGCATATCAAAACTTGTGAGCTGTAACTTAAACCTTAAAGAGAAATATATTGCTTTAAGTACTGAAAATAGAAAGAAATATTTGAAAACAATTACTTTGATTTCCAAGTTATAAGACTAAGACGAAAAGAATAATTTAAGCCTAGAGTTAGTAAAAAGAAGGAAATAATAAGAATAAGGTTGAGAAATCAATGAGATACAAAATTAACAACCAAAAAACACACAAAAATGTCAAACCAGAACTGCAAAAGTTGTTTCTTTGACATAATTAATGAAACAGATAAAACATCTATAAGACTAGTTGAGTAGAAAGAAATCAACAACATGAATTGTATATATCACTACTAAATAAGATGCAAATATAAACAACACAGACAATAAGAAGTTAATAAAAACTACTCTACTCCACTACATACAATAACTAAGATGAATAGGTTCAATTGTTTAAAGACATGTGGTTTTTAAATATCACAAAAGAAATAAAAATATCAAGAGGCCTATATGTACTTGAGAAATTAAATTTGTAACAAAACCTTTTCCTAATCTCATAAAGAAAATATTAAGCCTTCATATATTTAAGTTTGTATTGTCAAAATTAAAAGAATGAATAATACTGAGTTTATTCAGAAAATAACAAAGAGAGAAGTGTTCCATGATTATCAAAAACAGCTATCTTTAATCAGATAAAATATAATTAATATATGCATCAATATTTTTATAAACATATGTAACTTTAACATTATGTCAGAGGTTTCAATTCAAAAATATATAAAAGAATGATCTGATAAAGGAAACTGAGATTTATTATGAGTATATAAAGTTGATTTAAAACATGGAAAACTAACTAATGCAATTGACCATATTTGTACAGTAACAAATATGTTTTGTTACAGTAACAAATGTTGTTTTGGTCTCAGTAAATAAAGAAAACTTGTGAAAAATACAATTAATTCTTTTTGAAAACTAGGATTGGATTATATGTTCTCAAGTAATGAGGAGTTTTTAAGTTGCATTATATTATTGATGAATATTGAAATCTTTCTTCCTGCAAAAGGGAACAACATAGTAATTTTCTTTTGCTACTTCTATAATTAGTTTCTTGTTCTATCCAGTGTGGTAAGACAATAAGAAATACTTACATAATGTCTTGCATACTGTAAATAAAGATGTAAACCACTCATTTATAGATAATTATGTGAAATCTTTAGGGGTGTGTGTGTGTGTGTGTGTGTGTGTGTGTTGTATGCTTCTATAAACATTTCTGTAGTGTGTATGTGTCTTCCTCCATCACTCTCCCCTTAATTTTTAAGATATTTCTCACTGAACCTGGAGATCAACAATGAGGTGATAGTAGCTGGCTGGTGGGCCTTTGGGATTCCTCCTGTTACTCACTCACCAGAACTAGGATAATAAGTGTATACCAGAATGGCTAGCTTTTATATAGGTGCTAGAAGTTCTTAACTCTGGACTTCGTGCTTACATGGCAGACACTTTACTAACTGAACTATCTTCCTAGTCTCAAAGCTCTAAATCTATTTTGTGGGGAGGGGGTTTTGAGAGGGTTTCTCTTTATAGCCCAGGCTGTCCTGGAATTCTCTCTGTAGATCAGACTGGCCTGAAATTTGCAATGATCTGCCTGTGCCTCCCTGAGTCCTCAAACATCTGAATCAAGAAAGAAAGAAAGAAAGAAAGAAAGAAAGAAAGAAAGAAAGAAAGAAAGAAAGAAAGAAAGAAAGAAAGAAAGAAAGAAAGTTCACTTGGCCACAGTGTATTGTTTTCCAACACTCCTGAATTCAATAAGGCTGGCACTTTTGAAGATTCTGTCTGTCTTCATATGGGCAATTGGTCTGATGGTTTGTTTTCCTGTTTCCTAGTACCTCTATCTATTTTGCTATAAGCAAAACACTATACTCAACAATGGGGAAAAAAAAGGAGGAAATAAATTCAAGAAAAGCCAAAGAATACAATGTAAATAGTCAAAGATACAATGTGTTCTACATGTTAGCAAATACAAGTGGAATTTTGAAAGTATTAATAAACATTAAGTATACAGAATTAAATTTGTCTAATATAAAGAATACTAAAAACTATCAAGTATTTCTGATTGAAATTAAGGAAAATTAGAGTTTTGGGAGACATATTTGAATCCACATGAAATATTCAATATTAAGATATCAATTTATGTCATCAAACTAGCCAGTATACTTCAAAGAACAATAAACCCCTGAAATAATCACATATTTTCTGTAGCATTTAATATATTTATTCTCAAATCTATACAGAAAGCAAAGATTTTGGAATAGTCAAAACAATCATTTTAAAATAGAACAAATTTGAATACACGCAACATAATATCAAGGCAAGACATATAGGTGAGTAGAAATGAATAGAGAGGAAAATAGATTTACACATATATGGCCAATTAGTTATCTGTTTTTTAAACCAAGTTGGCAAGGAAATAGGATGAAGAAAAGCTAATTTTTAATCATATGGTGCTGGAAATAACAGATGTCCATAGAAAGTCAATAGTTAGTCACACAACTTACCATACTTGTGAGCCAGCAGTCTTTTTGCCAAGAATGCCCTAATTAAATGAAAGTGAGAAACCACATAAATATGTATACATGAATATATATGAGTTCAACTTATAATAAATCCAAACTAAAAACAATTCAAAAAAAATCAAATTATTATTATGCAAATTATAGAGTATACATAACATGTATAATTATAATTATGAATAATTTTATACAATGAAATAACCATTGGCTGAGAAAAGTAACAAAACCTTGATATAAACAATCACAACTTACAAAGATAAAAAAAACAGTATGCTAAACAAAACTATACTGATACAAAACAAAGATGTACTGTCCAATTCTAATTGAGTGAAATTACAAAAGAGAGAAAATTAGTCTATAATGGCAGAAAACATATAATTAGAAGGAGAAAGGAATTTAATATATAGGGACATAAGGAAAAGCATGGAGTAGTGAAAATTCACTGTATCATAGTAGTTAAATGAATTAATTAATTATTGGCATCAAATGAACATATAAAATAAACTTGTTTTACTCTGTGTAGCTTATAATTTAGTAAGGAAGATTTTGAAGAATGTTTATGTTTAAATGATATGAACAAATTGGAACTCTCTTACAGTGTCTGTAAGGATATGAAATGATTCCATTGTTACGTATTGGGTAGTTACTAAAAAAAATAAATATAAAGTTACTATATGCTGCAATTAGCACACTCTTAAATATATAACTGAATGAAAACTTCTTTATGAAAACTAATATGGTCAGAGCAGCCATATTAACAATAGAAAAATAAAATGGCTGTCAATTAATGATTAGAAATACACAAACAGAAAAATTTCTGGGACAATGCAAGAGAAAATAGGGCCTGGGCTGGTGTGATATTAACATTATAGGGTTCAAAAATTTTCAAGATTCTGTCACCTTTTGAAACAAACAATCCAGAGAATGAGTTCCTACTTAAAGTTTGTGTGCCACATACTCTTCCTCCTCAGTTTATTTTCAACCCTGAATAATGTTTTCTGATCTTAAGTTAAGCAGATTTCTTAGCAATAATATGAAAAGAAAGATTCACAGAATATTTAAATAATGTACTAGACTCTACAAAAATAAATAAATAAATTCCTGTCCTCAAAAGACAAAAGAGAATGAAAGTTGAGCCACAAACTGGAAATAATTATTCAGATTGTGAGAAAAAAAAAACAGTACTCTATCAGGGGTCTTTTCTGAGACTGATACTCCAACCAAGGACCACTGATGGAGATAACCTAGAATCCCCTCGCAGATGTAGCCTAAGCCAGTTCAGTTTCCAAGTGGGTTGGGAACAGGGACTGTCTCTGACATGAACTGATTGGCCTGCTCTTTGATCACCTTCCATTGAGGGAGGAGCAGCCTTACCAGGCCACAGAGGAAGACAATACAGCCACTCCTGATGAAACCTAATAGACTAGGATCAGAAAGAAGGAGAGGAAGACCTACCTTATCAGTGGACTGGGGGAGGGGCATGGGTGGAGAAGAGGAAGGGAGGGTGGGATTAGGAAGGGAGAAGGGAGAGAACTACAGGTGGGAAACAAAGTGAATAAACTGTAATTAATAAAAATATAAATTAAAAAATAATAAAAGAAAAAATATACTAGTTAAACCAGGTGGTGGTCGTGCATGTCTTTAAACCCAGCACTCAGAAGGCAGAGGCAGGCAGATCTCTGTGAGTTCAAGACATCCTGGTCTACTGAGCTAATTCCAGGCCAGCTAGGGCTACACAGTGAAACCCCATCTCAATAAAAATAAATAGATAAAAAGTCAGTTAAAATGATGGGCAAAAACAAAACAAAAAACCAAAATCAAAATCCTGACCCTATTAACTATAGTCTGCTATGCTTGCAGCTCAGAGCCTCTCAGAGCTGTCCCCTGAGAGGCTTCATCCAGTAGTGGATCAAAACAGATGCTAAGACTCACAGCCAAACATTGGGTGAAGCATAGGGAGTCTAGTAGAAAAGTTAAGAATAAGGATAAAATAAGCTTCACAAGACCAACAGAGAGAACTAACCAGGGCCCAGAGAGATCTGTGGAGTCTGAAGAATCAATAAGGACCATTCATGGACTGGATCTAGATCTTCTACATATATGTAGAAAATGGGCAACTCAGACTTCATGTGGGTTCACTAGTAATGGGAGAGGTGGCTGTCTCTGATGTGGAATCTGTTTCCTACTTTTTGATAATTTCCCCCTGACTAGACTGCCTTAGGAGGCCACAGGGAAAGAGGACAAACTCAGTCCTCAAGTGACTAGATGAACTGAGGTAGGTAGAAAGGGAAGTTCCCTTTTCCTAAGGAATAGGAGAGAGGGGAGGGAGAAGGGAGGGTGGGACTGGAAGGAGAAGAGGGAGGAGGCTACATCCCAGATGTAAAGTGAATAAATAAATGAATAAATTTAAAAAATTGATGGGTTCCAGGCAGTGGTGGCACATACCTTTAATCCCAACACTTAGGAAGCAGTGACAAGCAGATCTCTGAGTCTGAGGTCAGCCTGATCTACATAGTAAGTTCCAGGATAGCCAAGAATGCACAGAAAAACACTGTCTCAAAACAAACAAACAAATAAACAAAAAAGATGTACAAACATTTGGACAGATACATTACCAAAGAATACAGGAAAATATGAAAAATACTTAGCATCATTATTTCCAGTTAAATGAATATTAAACATGGAATAGCCATAAAATGAAACATTATTCAACATTAAAAATGAATGAAGTTCAATTAGGAATAGTGCTTCCTCAAAATCCAGCTATACCATTGCTAGGCATATATCCAAAATATGCTCAAATACACAACAAGGACATTTGTTCAACCATGTTCATTGCAGCTTTATTCATAATAGTCAGAATCTGGAAACAACCCAGATGTCCCTCAACTGAGGAATGGACACAGAAATAGTGGTACATTTACACAATGGACTGCTACTCAGCAATTAAAAAACAAGGAAATTATGAAATTTGCAGGCAAATGGTGGTATCTAGAAAAGATCATCCTGAGTGAGGTATCCCAGAAGCAGAAGACAGAAATGGTATATACTCACTTATAAGTGGATACTAGATATAAGATAAACATACTAAAATCTGTACACCTAAAAAAGCTAAGCAAGAAGGAGGACCCTGGATAAGATGATCAATCCTCACTCAGAAAGAAAAAGGGGATGGACATTGGAAGAAGGAAAAAAACAGGGAAGAGGACAGAAGTCTACCACAGAGGGTCTCTGAAAGACTCTACCCAGCAGTGTATCAAATCAGATGCTGAGACTCATAACAAAACTTAAGGCATAGTGCAGGGAATCCTATGAAAGAAGGAGGAGATAACGGGACCTGGAGAGTACAGGAGCTCTACAAGGAGAACAGAACCAAAATATCTGAGCACCGGGGTCTTTTCTGAGACTGATGCTACAACCAGGGATCATTCATGGATGTAACCTAGAAACCTTGCTCAGACATAGTCATGGCAGCTCAGCATATGGGTGGAATCCCTAGTAAGGGGAACAGGGACTGTCTCTGACATAAATTTAGTGACAGGCTGTTTGAAACCCCCGCCCCCCAGAGGAGGGAGCAGCCTTGACAGGCCACAGAGGAGGACAATGCATCTCCTGATGAGACCTGATAAGCTAGGGTCAGGTGAAAGGGGAGGAGGACCTCCCCTATCAGTGGACTTGGAAGGGGGAATGGGAGGAGGTGAAGGAGGAAGAGTGGGTTTGGGAGGGAATGAGGGAGGAGGCTACAGCTGAGATACAAAGTAAACTGTAATTAATATAAAAATTTTACTTAAAAAAATGAATGAGGAGAAAAGCTCTCTCCACAGGACTTGCGCCTAGAGAGTTTTAACTTTCTGCATAGTTTTCAGTTATTTTATCACATGATTTTAACATACCGCTGATAACAACTGCCGTATTTAGCTTTAACATGTATTAGTGAAACGACTGTCGAATTAAAGCAACTTCTGGTATTTTATTTGAAATTCAGTTCTCAAATGGGTCATGATTCTGTTTTCTTTTTCTTTCTAATGAGTAGTTTTAGTTGATTATCGCCTTATTAATTCTTGGCAGGTCTTTATATGTTCTGGATTTTATTCTTTCATTAGGTATAGTAACTGAAAATATTTCCATACATTGTATTTTTATCATCCACAATTTTGAAATATTAATGTAGTCAAATTTGTCAGTCTTTACCTTTATTATTCATGATTTTGTTGTAGTGTAGATATTTATATACGTTGCTTATCTCTCTTAAAAGATTATAACTTTTGTCTGGAAAGAATAAATATATAAACATCTGAAAAAAATGAATGAGGTTCTCATTAAACATAGAGGATTTAAAAAATATGTTAAATGGGATGAGATCATTCACAAAAATTCAAATGCTACATGATTTTAGTATGATATTTACTAGGCACTAGCAGAAATAGAAAGTTTGGTGGTCACATAGATTTGGGAATTGG
Organism: Meriones unguiculatus; assembly: GCF_030254825.1. Classification (NCBI taxonomy): domain Eukaryota; kingdom Metazoa; phylum Chordata; class Mammalia; order Rodentia; family Muridae; genus Meriones; species Meriones unguiculatus. The sequence continues at coordinate 123,906,592 of NC_083369.1, forward strand.
AAAGAATGTGGTGTGACAGTTATAAGACCATGTTTTTTTGGGGGGGGGATGATGACAGTATTATTATTTTAAATTATAAGAATGTAAGTCTACAGGTATTCTAAGAATTTAATTCTTAATGTTAAATGTATATTACAGGAATTATCTAATTTTTAAAAATATCTTCATGGGAAAAATGTAAGAAACTTTAATTCTTCTGCTGCTGCTTCTTCTTCTTCTTCTTTATAATTTATTCCCTTTGTATTCCAGTTGTATCCCCTTCCCTCTTCTCCTTCTGGTCCTCCCCTCCCTCCTGCTTCCTCCCCTATCCCTCTCCCCTAGTCCACTGATAGGGGTAGTTCTCCTCCTCTACTGTCTGACCCTAGCTTATCAGGTCCCATCAGGACTAGCTAGATCCTCTTCTTCTGTGGGCTGACTAGGTTGCCCCACCAGGAGAAGTGATCAAGTAGCAGGCTTATAAGCTCCTCTATACTAAGTACAATTAGAAACCTTGCAAATAAGACATAATTTAAGGAGAGCTCTGAAAGACGGCAAAGGGTGTACAAGTTTTGAACCCTCCACAGCATGACTAGAAAATCAACACAGAAACAGAACGCATATGAGCTCCTATTCTACATAAGTCTGTGATCCAACGCTTCCATTTTAAAGTAGTATTTTAGCAATATAATATGGCCTACCATAACTTTATTACTCATACAGAATAAAAGTGTGCCCGTAGGGTACATGAGACAGATAGTACAACACCTCAGTAACAGCAAAATCAGAAAAAAATCTAGAAACTCTTGAAAACTTAAGTAAGCATATCAAACCATGGGTCAATGATAACATCTGAGAGGTAATAAAAAGTTATAAATATAATAAAAAGAACAACAAATAAAAAATGCATGTTGCACTATACAAGCAACTCTAAAATGAAAATGTGTAACATTTTCTATTTAAAATAACTATAAAACAAACACAAAACTGAACTAGATCTAAGCAGAGAGAAGAAATAATCAAGAAAGGCATAGAAATAAATAAAAGACAGCAAAGAACAAAATAAACCAAAGACGGTATTTTTAAAAATGATAAATGGGAAAATTCTCTGCAAGACTGACCACCAAAAAAAAAAAAAAAGAGAGAGAGAGAAAAAAAAGTGTGTTGTGCTTGCCAGGGGAGAGTTCATAGAGACAAAAGCAAATCAGAAATAATGGCACTTACAGAGGTCTTAAATCAAAAGGACCTAATTGATGTCTACACGGAACTTTTAACCAAAACACAGAGTATACCTTCTTCTCAGCATCTTATGTAATCTTCGCCAAAAAAGACCATATAGACTGGCACAAAGCAAGCCTCAACAATATAAGAAGATTGAAATAATTCCTTGTATCATATCAGATCACCAAGGTCTAAAATAGACCTCAAAATTAACAGGAAAAACAAAAACCCTCACACACATGAAAATTGAACAAATCTCTACTCAATGACAAATGGGTTAGGAAGAAAATAAAGAAATTAAAGACTTCCTAGAACTTAATGAAAATGAAAGTACAATTTACCCTAATTTGTGGGACACAATAAAATCAGTGCTAAGAGGAAAGTTCATAGTACTGAGTGCCTTCATAAAGAAATCCTAGGCATCTTATACAAGCAACTTGATTGCACACATAAAAGCACTAGAAAAAAAAAAAAAAAGAAAAAGCAGACCTTCTCAAGAGGAGTAGAAAGCTGGAAATAATCAAACTCAGAGCTGAAATCAATTAGAATCAACCAGGCAATTCAAAGAATCGACGAAACGAGGAGCTGGTTCTTTAAGAAAATCTACAAGACAGTCAAACCCTTAGGGAAACTAAGAGGCAAAGGGACACTATCCAAATCAACAAAATCAGAAATAAAAAGGGGGATGTAACAACAGACACTGAGGAAGTCCAAAGAATCATTAGATCCTACTTCAAAAGCGTATAATCAACAAAATTTGAAAATGTGAATGAAATGGACAATTTTTAAATTAAACTTTTATTTTTTATATATTAATTACAGTTTATTCATTTTGTATCTGTAGCTCCCTCCCTCATTCCCTGCCCATCCCACTCCCCTCCCTCATCTCTTCCCATGGCCCTCTGCAAGTTGAAATGGACAATTTTATTGATAGAATCCATTTACCAATCCTGAATCAAGATCAGGTAAATAAATTAAATAGTCCTATATCCCCTAAGGAAATACTAGCTGTCATCAAAATTTCGTATCCAAAAAACAGAGGGCAGGACAGTCTCAGCACAGAATTCTACCAGACTATCAAAGAACTCTTTGAAATATTCCACAAAATAAAGGTAGAAGGAACATTACCAAACTCACTCTATGAGGTCACAGTCACCTTGATACCTAGGCTGCGCAAAGACCCAATAAAGAAAGAGGACTTAAGACCAATCTCACTTGTGAACATTGACAAAAAAATTGCTCGATAAATTCTTCACAAACAGAATCCAAGAACACATCAAAGACAATATCCACTACGACCAAGTAGGCTTCATACCAGGCATGCAGGGGTGCTTCAACATATGAAAATCCATCGATGTAATCCACCATATAAACAAACTGAAAGAAAAACAAAACAAAACACATTATTATCTCCTTAAATCCTGAAAAAGCATTTGACAAAATTCAATACCCGTTCATGTTTAAAGTTTTGGAGCAATCAGGGATAAAAGGCACATGCCTAAATATAGTAAAAGAAATATACAGCAAGCCTATAGCTGATATCAAACTAAATGGAAATAATCATAAATCAATACCACTGAAATCAGGAACAAGGCTGCCCACTCTCTCCTTATCTCTACAGCATAGTTCTTGAAGTACTTGCTAGAGCAATAGTACAACTAAAGGAAATCAAAGGGATACAAATGGGAAAGGAAGAAGTCAAAGAATCACTATTCACAAATGATATGATAGTATAAAGTAGTGACTCCAAAAATTCTACCAGAGAACTCCTTCAGCTGATAAATAACTTCAACAATGTGGCTGGATACAAACTTAACTCAAAAAAATATGAAGCCTTCCTGTATTTAAAAGACAAATGGGCTGAGGAAGAAATTAGGGAAACTACACACTTCACAATAGCCACAAATAACATAAAGTACGTTGGTGTAACTCTAACCAAGCAAGTAAAATACCTGTATGAAAAAAAGAAACAAAAAAATACTTCACATCTCTGAAGAAAGAAATTGAAGAAGATAGAAGAAGATGGAATAATATCCAATCCTCATGGATTACTAGGATTAACTTAGTGAAAATGGTTATCCTACCAAAAGCAGTCTACAGATTCAAAGCAATTCCCATCAAAATACCAACACAATTTTTTTACAGAACTTGAAAAAAAAATTCTCAATTTTTATGAAAAAATAAAAAATTTAGAATTGCTGAAACAATCCACTATAATAAAAGATCTTTTCGAGGTATTTCCATCCAGATCTCAAGCTGTACTATAGAGAAATAGTAATAAAAATGTCATGGTACTAGCATATAAACAGAATGGTAGATCAATGGACTTGAATCAAAGACCCAGAAATTAACCTGCACACATATGGAAACTTAATTATTCACAAAGAAACCAAAACCATAAAATGGGAAAAAGACAACACTTTCAACAATTGGTGCTGGTAGAAAAAAAGCAAGTAGATCCATATTTATGACCCTGCACAAAGTTAAAATCCAAGTGGATCAAAGACCTCAACATAAAACCAGACACACAGTCTGTTAGAAGAAAAAGTGGGAAAGAGCCTTGAAATCCTTGGCACAGGAGACAACTTCCTGTACCAACAACTCAGGCTCTAAGACCAACAATTAATAAACAGGACCTCATGAAACTGAAAAGCTTCTGTAAAGGAAAAGACACTGTTATCAGAACAAAATGTCAGCCTACAGACTGGGAAAAGATCTTCACCAACCCTACATCTGAGAGAGGGTTAATATCCAGAATATATAAAGAACTGAAGAAATTAAACATCAACAAACAAATAACCCAATTATAAAATGGGGTACAGAGATAAACAGATAATTCTCAACAGAGGAATATAGAATGGCAGAGAAACACTTAAAGAAATCTTTAGTCATTTGGGAGATGGAAATCAAAACGACCTGGAGATTCCACATCATGTACATCAGAATGGCTAAGATCAAAAACACAAGGGATGATGTCTGCTGGAGAGGTTGTGAGGAAAGGGGAACCCTCTTCCAATGCTGGTGGGAATGTAATATTCTACAACCACTTTGGAAATCAATATGGTGCTTTCTCAGAAAATTAGGAATAGTGCTACCCAAAGATCCAGATATACCTCTCCTAGATGTATACCAAAAATATTCCCCACCATTAAAGAAGGATATTTATTCAACTACATTCATAGCAGCTTTATTTGCAATAGCCAGAAACTGGAAACCCCTGCAGAGATGTAGCCCATGGCAGCTCAGTCTCCATGTGGGTACCCTAGTAAGGGGAACAGATGCTGTGTCTGACATGAACTCAGTGGCTGGCTCTTTGCAGCCCTGCCAGGCCACAGAGGAGGACAATGCAGCCAGTCCTGATGAGACCTGATAAACTAGAGTCAGATAGAAGTGGAGGAGGACCTCCCCTATCAATGGACTTGTAGAGGGGCTTGGGAGGAGATGAGGGAGGGAGGATGAGATTGGGAGGGAATGAGGGGGTAATACACCTGGGATATAAAGTGAATAAATTGTCATTAATATACAAAATAAATTAAAATTACATATTATAAAAGAAGCTTAAAAACAGGGAGGACCTTAGGGAAGATGTTTAATCCTCATTCAGAAGGGCAAACAGGATAGACATCAGAAGTAGGAGAAGAAAAGGAACAGGACAGGAGCCTTCCACAGAAAGACTCTACTCACCAGGGTGTAGAAGGAGATACTGAGACTCATAGCCAAACTTTGGACAGAGTGCCAGAATCCTTTTGGAAGATAAGGGAGATAGAAAGACCTGGAGGGGACAGGAATGCCACAAGGAGAACAGAGCTAAAAAACCAGGTTCCAGGGTTTCCTGCAGATATCAATACTCCAACTCAGGACCATGCATGGAGAGGACCTAGACCCCCTGTTCAAAGGAAGACCACTGGCTTCTCAGTTTCCAAGTGGGTGCCCAAGGAAGTGGTACAGAAGCTGTCTCTGACATGAATTCATTGCCTAGCTCTTTAAGCACATCTCCCTGGGTGTGCAGCCTTGCCAGGCCACAGAGGAAGATGATGTTGCCAGCCTTGTTGAGGCCTGATAAGAAAGGGTCAGATAGAAGGATAGGAGATCCTCCCCTATCAGGCCACTAGGGAAAGGGCATAAGGAGAGAAAAGGGCTTAGGGATGGGACTGGGAGGAGACAATAGAGGGGGCTGCAGTGGGGATACAAAACGAGTAATTTGTAATAAATAATATATAAACTAATTAAATTAAAAAAAGAAAAAAGCAATTTGCAAATATAGATGTGACTTAAAAACTATAATGGATAAAGAATTGATTGTAATTGATGATTTTATACACTATCCACATATTGTATACATGATATACACATTATATAGTGCATATTAAATTAAAAACAATCACTATGATATGCTTGAAAAACATCTATTTTTATTTTCTGTTCTGAGTGAGAGTCAAGCATCTTCCCTTGGGCCTTCCTTGAATGCTTTAGGTATGTACTTTACGGCTAAAATCTATTTGTAAGTGAGTACATATCATGTGTGTCTTTCTGGGTCTGGGTTACCTCACTCAGGATGATCTTTTCTAGTGCCATCTATTTTTCGCCGAATTTCATGATGTCCTTTTTAATAGCTGAGTAATAGTCCGTTGTTTCAATGTACCACGTTTTCTTTATCCATTCTTCAGGTGAGGGACATTTAGGTTGTTTTCATTTTCTGGCTATTACAAATAAAGCTGCTATGAACATAGTTGAGTAAATGTTCCTATTGTATGGTTGAACAACTTTCAGGTATATGCCCAGAAATGGTATAGCTGGATCTCGAAATATATCTATTCTCAGTTTTCGTTAAAACCTCCAGATTTATTTCCACAGTGGGTGGACAAGTTTGCACTCCCATCAGCAATGGAAAAATGTATCCCTTTCTACATACCCTTGCCAACATGTGCTGTCACTTGAGTTTTTGAACTTATTCATTCTGATGGGTGTAAATTGGAATTTCAAAGTCATTTTGATTTGCATTTTTCTGATGACTAAGGATGTCCAGCATTTAAGTACTTCTATGCCATTAGTGATTCCTCTGTTTAACACTCTACCCCATTTTTAAATTATTTTATTTATTCCAGTTTATTCACTTTGTATCCCAGCACCCTCCCTCATCTCCTCTCAGTCCCACCCTCCCTCCCCCTTCTCTGCCTATGCCCCTTTCTAAGTCAACTGGTAGGGGAATTTCTCCTCCCCTTCCATCTGACCCTATTATATCAGGTCTCATCAGGACTGACTGCATCTTCCTCCTCTGTGGCCTGACAAACTGCTCCCCCCAGATAGAGGTATTCAGAGAGTTAGTCACTAAGCACATGTCAGAAACAGTCCCTGCTCCCCTTACTAGGAAACTCACTTGGAGACTGAACTGCCTACATGGCCTACATGGTCTAGGTCATCTCCATGCATGGTCCTTGGTTATAGCAGTGGTCTCTCCAGGCTCCCTTGGGCTCAGGATTTTTGCCTCTGTTGGTCTCCTCGTGGAGCTTCTCTCCCCTCTAATTATTTCTATCCCCCCCTTCTTTCATAAGGTTCTCTGCACTCTGCCCAAAATTTGGCTAAGAGTCTCAGCATCTGCATCAATACCCTCATGGATACTCTTTCAGAGGTCCTCTGTGGTAGGTTCCTGTCCTGTTCCCTGTCTTCTCCCACTTACAATGGCTCTCTTGTTTGCCCTTCTGAAAGAGGATTAAGCATCTTCCCTAAGATCCTCCTTGTTGTTTAGTTTCTTTAGGACTATAGATTTTAGTATGTTTATCCTCTTTAATATGGCTAATATTATTTATAAATGAGTATATACCATGTGTGTCTTTTTCCTCTGGGTTAATTTGGTTTCTTGGTGTTTAATTTTTTGAGTTCTTTATATATTTTGGATACTAACGCTCTGTTGGATATAGGGTTGGTGAATATCTTTTCCCATTCTGTAGGCTGCCATTTTGCCCTGTTGAGACTGCCCTTTTTCTTACAGATTTTCAGTTTCAGGAGTTCCCACTTATTAATTTTTGACCTTAGTGCTTGAGCTCTTGTTGTTCTGTTCAGAAAGTTGTCTCCTGTTTCAATGAGTACAAGGCTATTCCCCTCTGTTCTATTAGCTTTAGTGTATCTGGTTTTATGTTGAGGTCTTTGATTGACTTTGACTTGAGTTCTGTGTATGGTGATTAATGCAGATCTATTTGCATTCTTCTACATACCGACATCCAGTTAGACCAGCACCATTTGTTGAAGATGCTATCTTTTCTCCATTACATGATTTTTATGTCTTCTTCAAAAATCAAGTGAGTGTATTTCTGGGTTTTTTTATTTCATTTCATTGATCTATTGTCTGTTTTTATGCCAATAACATGCAGTTTTCATTAATATTGCTTCATAGTACAGAGTGAAATGACGGATAGTGATAGCCCTAGATGTTCTTTTATTGCACAGAATTATTTTACCTATCCTGGATTGTTTTTTTTTTTTTTTCATTTTGTTTTGTTTTGTTTTTGGGGGGGTTGTTTGTTTGTTTTTGGTTTTTGTTTTGTTTTGTTTTTTACTTTTCCATATGAAGTTGAGAATTGCTCTTTTTAGATCTGCAAAGGATTGTACTGAGAGTCCTATGGAAAAGTTGGGAGAATCATTGAGGGAGCCAGAACGTTCAAGAACTCCACAAGAAGACCTACAGGGTCAACTCACCTGGAACCATGGGGACTCACAAAGACTGAAATACCAACCAAAAAGCATGCATGGGCTGATGCCAGGCCCCCTGAACATATGTAGCAGATCCGCAGTTTAGCCTTCATGTTGATTATCCAACAACTAGAATAGAGACCATCTCTGACTCTGTTGCTCCCCCTATGGATCCCATTCCCCTAACTAGGCTGCCTGTTCTGGCCCCAGTAGGAAAGGATGTGCTTAGTCCTGCATTGAGTTAATGTGTCATGGAGGGTTGGTACCCATGTGGAAACTCCCCCTTCTCTGAGGAGAACGGCAGGAGAAAATGGAGGAAGGGACATGCAAGGGGAGACTAGAAGGAGAGGATGGGAGCTGCAATCAGGATGTAAAGTGAATAAATAAAATTTTAAAAATATATACATATATAATTGTGTTGGATTTTTGATGGTAATTGCACTGAATCTCTAGATCGCTATTGATAAGATGACCATTTTTATTATGTTAGTCCTACTTATCCATGAGCATTGAGAGATCTTTCTATCTTATGATGTCTTCTTCAGTTTTTTTTTTTTCTTCAGACTTGAAGTTTTTGTCATACATGTATTTCACTCACTTGGTTACAGTTACACCAAAACTCAGGTGTGGGGAGAGCAGGGAAGGGGAGGTGGGGATAAAGGACTGAGGGAGAGAACAAAAATTGTGGGAGGGCATCTCTGATACAAGAGAGGCTCCTGGGAGTCTATGGGGGTGACCCTAGCTGGGACTCCTAACATCAGGGGATACAGAGATTTAAGTCACCATCTCCTGTATCCAAGTGGGTCTTCTGACAGATGGAAGCCGACACCAACCCACCCATAAACCTTCAACACAAAATTTATCCTTCTTACAAGAGTAGAGTTTGAGGGAACGGCAAACTAATAGCGGGTCTAACTTGAGGCCCACCCCATGGGTGAAAGCCAGCCTCTGTCACTATTAATGATACTCTGCTATGCTTACAGACAGGAGCCTAGCATAACTGTCTTCTGAGAGGCTTCAACCAGCAGATGATATAAACAGATGCAGAGATCCACAGCCAAACAGTAGGCTGACCTTGGGGTGTTATATGAAAGTGTAGGAGGAAGGATATAGGGATTTGGAGGGACCAAGTACACCATAAGAGGACCTACAGACTAAACCAACCTGGGTCCATGGGGGCTCACAGAGGCTGAACTACCAACCAAAGAGTATGCATGGGCAGTACCTAGACCCCTTACACATATATACCAGATGTGGAGCATGGTCAACATGTGGGTCCCCTAAAAATGGGAGTAAGTGCTGTCTCTGACTCTGTTGCCTGTGTCTGGATCCCTTTCCCTTAGCTGGGCTGCTTTGTCAGGCCCCAGTAGGAGAGGATAACTTATTCCTGATGCAATGTGAAGTGCCAAGGTGTGTTGATACCCCTTGGGGGCCTCCCCTACTCTGATAAAAAGGAGAGGGGAAAATGGTTACAGGGTAGCTTGAAAGTGGAACTGTGAGGAGAGGAGGAAGGGGCTGGGGTCAGGCTGTAAAGAGATTAAATCAGTCAATCAATCAATGCATTCATGCATGCATGCATGAATGAATAAATAAACAGAAATTTCTTCACAGTTATAAATATTGTTTTAAATTGTCCTGTGGAAAAAAAGAACAAAGTACAATGGTGTATGTATTTCAAAATGTCATAATTAAACTCATTGCTTACTAACTTAAAAATTAATTTTAATAATTGAGCACAAACTGATAGTTAGAGTAGGGAAGTAATAGAGAAAATCAATTAACTCAAAGGCAATTCTTTTTCATTATAGTTACTTTTATTTTTATTTTGAAAGTTTTATTAAGACATGGAGTTATTGTGATCATATTAACCTCCCACTATCCTCCTCTCCCAGCTCTGATACTCCCTTCTTCTTTCCAAATAGACATCTTCCTATTCCAATGCCTTTTTCCATTTTTGCTGCTCTTATTCAGGTCTGGTGCAGGTAGACAAACTGCTCTATGTTTATGATTGGAACAGCAATGTGATATCTGGAACACAATGTTTCATAGCTCCTCTCCAAACTCCAACTTTCTTTTTTCATTGTGTACGTTTATTGTGAATGGTTCTGTGCTACATAAGCACATTTCATTTTCATTCAAGTATATATTGTACATTGAGCATATTTCCTCTTTCTTTCTCCTTTTCATTCTCCCTCCCATAAGTCCTCTCTGTTTTTATAGACAGTGTGCTTCTGCATTCATTTCATATATGCATACATATTTTAGTGTAAATATGAAATCTAGAAATCACAAATGAGACAAAACATATATTTGCCTTTCAGAAGCTGACTTAATTCACTTACAATAATTTCTTACAAACAACATAGTATTGTTCTTCATAAAAGAGCAAAACCTTATGGGTCTATACCAAGTTTTCTTTATGCATTCTTCTATTGTTGTACCTCTAGGTCTAGATTTAGATTTTCACACTTAGTATTATTATCACCATAATAATACATTATTATATATTAATATATATATTAGTAATATAAAATATATTAATTAGGATATATTAGTATAAGTAGCATATATTATATAGTATAATTAGTATATCTTAGTAATTATATGTACTATATAATATATAATATACATATTTTACATTACATATTATGTTATATGTTACATGTATTATATTATACATTATATATCATATACCATATTTTATATATTGTATATTGCATATTGCACATTACATATTATATATTGTATATTAGTATAGAATAGTATACTAATAGTATATAATTAGTATATATAGTATTTAATTAATATATATATAAAGGAGAGGGGAAAATGGTTACAGGGAGCTTGTGAAGAGAGGTGAGAAGGGCTGGGGTCAGGCTGTAAAGAGATTAAATCAATCAATCACTCCATAAAGTTAAAGATAGTACCCCCAAGGGAAACACTCCTCCTTTGCTGCTGGGAGTGTACACTTGTACAATCACTTTGGAAATCAAACTGACACTTTCTCAGAAAGTACATACACATGGTATGTACTCATAATAGGATTTTAGACAGATAATACAAGATAAACATACTACAATTCACAGACCCAAAGAAGATAAGTAACAAAGAGGACCAAGGAGAAATGCTTAAATCTCACTCAGAAGAGGAAATTGAATAGACTAGACAGTGAAAGTGGATAAAAAGGGGAAACAGGATAAGAGAGAGAATGCTGAGAGAAATGAGGATGGAGATCAGACCTGGGGATAGGGACAGAGAGACAGGGACAGAGAACCTGCAGAAAGAAGAGAAACCTTGGGCAGGGTTATCTCTGTCTGGATACCTGAGCAAGGGACAGGGGTAGACTCCTAGGAGGATGTGGGGTGACTCTAGCTTGGACTCTTAGTAGCAGGAATCATAAGGACAGAAGAGGACACCCTATAACTAGACTCCTAGTGGAGGGAGGGGAACACCAACTCACCCATAAGAACTTCATCCTAAATACCCTGCCTACAAAATGTGCAGATATAAAGATAGAGCAGAGATAGAGGGAATGTTCGCATAATGTCTGGCCTAACCTGACTCCTACGTCATGGGAGGGAGCTAATCCCTGACACCATTAAAGATACAGTGTTGTGCTTGCAGACCAGAGCCTAGCAAAGCTGTCCTATGAGAGGCTCCACCCAGAAGGGGATCAAAACAGATGCTGAAACTCACAGCCAAACATTAGGTGAAGGCTAGGGAATCTTGTGGAAAAGTGAGGGGAAGGAAGGACCCAGAGTGTTCCTTCCACAAGAAGACCAACAGAGCCAACTAACCAGGGCCCAGGGGCTCTTGTGTAGACAGAAACACCAATCCAAGACCATGCATGGACCAGTCCTAGGGCCCCTACACAGATATAGCAGATGGGTAGCTCATGCCTCATATGGGTTTCCTAGTAAAGGGAGTGGGGGTTGTCTCAGACATGTACCCTGTTGCCTGCTTTTTGATCACTCCCCTTTGGCAGGGCTGCCTTAGGAGGCCACAAGGGAAGAAAATGTGCTCAGTCCTGATGCATTTTTTTTTTTTGCTGGGGTGTGTTGGTATGGAGGAGCTCCCCTTTTCTGAGGAGTTGGGAAGGGAAGATGGGGGAAGAGGAAAAGAGGTAGGGGCAGGAGATGAGGTAGGGGGTTATGATCGGGATGTAAAGAGAATTATTTAATTAATTAATAATTAAAAAAGAAAAGACATTATTCCAAATCTCTGTATGCCATTAGCGGCTTTCTGTTGCTGTGATTAATATGACTAAAAGCAACTTACGGGAAAAAAAAAAGTTTATTTCGGTTTACAAGTTACAGAACATCATCCAGGAAGCTAATGCAGGAGCTCAAAGCAGGATCCTGGAGGCAGAAACTGAAACAGAAACAATGGAGTAGTGTTCCTGACTGTCCTACCCTGGTTTGCTCACCTACATTTTGAATACAGCCCAGACCAATCTGTCTTGTGATAGTACTGCTTACAGAGAGCTGTGCCCTCCCACATCAATCAGTGATCAGGAAAATCCCAAGTGTGTCAAGTTGATAACCAGGATCAGTCATTATATTACACAGTTGTTTATAGAGGTCTTCCTATAATAGTAGAAGACTGAAAATAACCAAAATGTCTTTCAACAGGTGAGTGATGTATTATTCAGCAGTAAAAAGGGACAAAGTATTGTTGCATACAATAACCTGGATGTAGCTCAAGAAAATTGTACTGAATAAAAACCATCAAATTCTAAAAGTGACATATGTATTGATCCTATTTAAAGGTCTTAAAAATGCAAAATTATAATACTAAAACAAGATTAATTATCAGGCATTAAGAAGAGAGAATGGTTGAAAATGGAAGGCAGGCTTATGTCTTTTGCTATAATGGGCAGCAGAAGTGATGCTGGTAGTGACTGATCTTTATTGTATCTGGACTATATCAATTTCAGTACCTTAGCTATGATACTACATTCTAGGTTTGTAAGGCGTTAGTGCTGGGAGAAATTAGTTGAGAGTACACAAGACTTCTCTGCATTGTTTTTTTTTTATCCTACTTTGTTATTGATAAAGCATCTTGCTATCTTTCTCAAGATAATCTTGAACTCTTGATCATCTTCCCACTATCTCTTAAGTGCTGGAAGCACATGCATGTGATATACTGCCAAGCTCAGCATTGATTCTTTTTTTAATGATGTATTTATTTTATGTATATAAGTGTTTTTCTTGTATGTATGTATATATGCATCACATGCATGACTGATGACTGAGGAGATTAAGAGAAGGCATTGGGTCTCCAGGAACTGTAGTTACAGATGGTATGAGACACCCTGTGGGTGCTGGGAATTGAACTCTGGTCCTATGGAAAAGCAACAAGTGTTCTTAACCTCTGAGCCATCTGTCCAGCCCCTCAGCATCAAATCTTAAAATGAAAATCCATCTATAATTATCTCAAAATAAAAAATGTTTAATTAAAAATGAAATGTATGTTGAATATAATAGTAGGCTTTTGGTAGTTACCTTTCCCCAATTATCTCATTGAAGTTGTGGGAACAGATGTCTAATTGATAAAGATTGAAAAATAGTGGGAGGAAAAGCACTGAATAAATTATTCCATCCAGCTGTTCTAGGGCATTTTCCTCAAAATTGTAACATTCTTTCCAAATTGAAGCATTTACTCTAGGGAGGGGAGGCTCATGGGCCTCTAGAGGTAAATGAAAGGTCACATGCCCAGGAGAACAAAAACTTAGATTGTTTTTATACTGATTATTCCATACAATATATTTTGATCATGTTTTCACCTCTCCCATACTTAGAATTTGTCTTGACCTCTCCCTCCCCCACCCAGCAGGATGAAAGGAAATAAAGGGTTGCTGGGAGTGGAGACTCTGAACAGCCAAACCAGGGAAAGAAAGACATCTTAGCAATGTTGAGCTGCTTACAAGCTATACCTGTGTTGAGGTGAGCTTTCAAGTAACGTAGCTGACTTTAATTTATCCATGGTCCTAGTAAGTAATCCTTCACTCATATTCCTGTTAGTAACCCCAGTCCCCCTACCAAAAATAAATAAATAAAAACAACTCATTCTTTCACCAAATTGGACACTGGCACAGTTTCTACTTTGGTTCATGGAATCCCTTTCTGGGATGAGTAAACATGTATGTTACATCTCTCCAAGTGGAAAGAAGGTCGGGGTCATCACACAACACTAGAGGTTAACAGAGGTTAACACTTGGTATAGTGATGAAAGATTAAAAATACAGTTGCTAGAAATGGAAAATGCATGGCCAAGTTAATGGCTTGTGATAAGGAAAGATTCACATAAGTGCACTGCTAACACTGAAAACAAGGTTGTGGGTGAGTGGAGAAAGAGTGCAATAATATTTGAACTACAATAGTGATTTGTACACTCGAGAAAAAAGAGTTCAAATGGCTTCAACTTCCTTTAGGAAGTAAGAATTTATGCTACTGTATTCTATAGGATTAGCATACAAAGGGGTCTTTATTCAAGGGGAATGATGGAACTTAAGTACAAATGGGGAAGAAAAGGGAGAAAGTCAATTCTGGGGCACATGAACAATTGAGTGACCCCAGGACCAAACTGAAATCATAGTTTCTGACTGGCGGGTGTACCATTATCTCAGGTGCTGATTCTTCCTCCCAGTCTTCAATATGGGACTGGTGTCCTCTCAAGTTTGAAGGGATATAAAGCTGAGGCTAAACACTACAAACAGCATTTGGACAACAATAATGCACTCACTGCTAAATCCATTTGCCCCAAGATCCTGATTGGATAGAAAATGAGTGACACTGGGACACTGGGACCCTAGGATCCTAACTGCAGACTGAAAGCCAATATTGGTAGACTCAAACATTTTTGACAGAAATGTATCTCTGAGGGATTGAAGCTAATCTCCTTGGAGGCACAAGAGATATCAAGTGACTAGGAGTGGTTGGAATGTTGAAATCTGTAAGTCAGAGAAGTCAAGGAGTATGGCACCATTTTGCCACTCAGGCTGAGAACAGGATTGGAACATCAATGCAGTCTTTGAGCTGGTCTTTACAATAAGATTTAGAAAAATGTCTACTTGTTTACAGGGTACTTGTCAACCAATAAGCTGCATATTTGGGGAGGTCATTTAACCTCTAGATATTTCCATTATATGAGGATAGCAATAACATGTATCTTCTAGAGTTAGTGTGACTTATAAATTAAATAAATGGATGTGAAACTTGTAATACCAGATACTTTGGAACAATTGCATATGTATTAACTGTCATTGTAATTATTACAATATTATTATTATAGGAGAAACTATTGTTACATTCCTACTGTTTATAATCCTTTATTAAAATAAATATGTAGTGCTTGGCATGATGGCATAAGCCTGTAACACCAGCACTCGCTGAGGCAGAGGCAGATAGATCTCTGTGAATTCAAGGCCAGCCTAGTATACAAAGCAAGTCCAGAGCAGCCAATGCTACACATAGAAACCCTATCTCAAAAATAAATAAATAAATAAATAAATAAATAACACAAAATGAACCCAGCAAACTGTTTGTGTGTGTGCATGTTGTGTGTAACAATAATACTTAAAAAAAAAAAAAGTCCAGGAGACGACAAGATGGCGGCGCTGGGAGAACACGGTGACTGAGCAGGACATTTCCCATACAGCGACCAAGAGGCTGAACTCTGGGGCCTAAAACAACAGTGATCATGTTTCCCAGATGAGAGGAAACCGCCATGGCGTGGGAATCAGTCGGGTCCACTCTTAGGTCCCTCAGCCAGAGCCCAGAAGAGATCCCTGGTCACACAGGCACTAGGTCCCCAGACCAGAACCACAAACCTGCGTGTCCTGAACACCTTCCCAGGCTGATTGGTGGGCACAAAAACACCAGAGACGTGGAGTCCCTATCCCGAGAGAACTCCACAGGGAAGGAAGGAAATGATACTGACTTGGATCACCCAGTCTTTCCCTGGAAAAAGTCTCGTAGACCAGCGGGTACAAGCCTCCATCACTGAACTGGGCTCCACCCGCAGACCCAGACAGTCACTATACACCAACTATCTGGCAGAGACTGAGCTGTGTGCTCCAGGGCAAAAAAGAGACTGGGAGTCCCTGTGGCAAGAGAACTCCACAGGGAAGGAAGGAAACAGTACTGACTTGGGTCACCCAGTCTTTTCCTGGAAAAAGTCTCACAGACCAGCAGGTACAAGCAGCCATCACTGAACTGGACTCCAGCCACAGGCGCAGACAGCTGCTGCACGCTGGGTCTCCAGCTGTGTGCCTCAGGGAAACAGAGACTGGGAGTCACTGTCAGGAGAAATCCTCACAGGCAACCAAGCAAAGGGGACAGACTTAGGCCATCCACTATATCCCTGGAATAGATCCCACAGACCAGCCCAACCCAGGGACCTGCTGTGCACCAGATAGGCTGCTGTTACCAGGAGAGCCATACCCACATGCCACAGATTGCCACTTGGGTACTGGGACATAGAGCCCCAACCTCAGACCTAAAAAAGCCTGAAATCCCCGAGATCAACCCCCAGATACTGCTCCAAGGGGCAACCAGTTTTCCCTAACAAAACTGACCAAACCATGAGACACACAGGTCACAGCAGCAGATCATTAAATCTACAGCAAGAAACCCAGAAGCAGGGCAGCTGTCTTCAGGACTTCCCGGGGCAAGAGGATAACTCTCTCAACTAACAAGTACCACAGTTACCACTCAGGTCTCTACCCCTGAGGTGAGCAGCAGCAACTCCTGAAAATCACCAGCCATCCAGTGACTATACCCAAAAAGCTGAGAAGGCTTCCTTCAGGAAAAACCATCTTCCTGCCAAGGGGATTCTCTCCACCACAAGATCCCCAGGAACCACCAGAAACTAACCCCAAACACCTAAGATAGCACAATGGGTAAAGGACAGAGTAAAAGTTCAACCAACAAAAGACAGACCAATATGGCATCTCCAGAACCCAGTTATCCAGGGGCAAGTAGCCCTGGACACCCCAGCATAACTGAAATCCAAGAATATGACCTAACATCTATGCTCATGAAGAGGATAACAGAGGAAACAAATAAAATACGTAAAGACCTAGAGGAAGATAAACTCAAACAGATTATGGCCATCTGTAAAGAAATATAGGAAGCTGCAGGCAGTTTGTGGCCTTTAGAGAGGAAATGTTTAAATCACTGAATGAAATAAAAGATACAGAGGATTGTTCAAACAAACAGCAGAAAGATTAGATGTAAAAACAGGAAAATACAGTCAGACAGGTGAAGGAAATCAACAAAACGGCTCAAGATCTGAAGATAAAATTGGAAAAATTAAAGAAAACACAAATGGAAGAAATTGCGGAGAGAAACAACTTAGGGAAGAAAACAGGAACTACAGAGGTTAGCATAACCAATAAACTACAAGAGATGGAAGAAAGAATCTCAGGTCCAGAAGATACAATGGAAGAAATAGATGTATCTATGAAAGAAAATGTTAAATCTAAAAAATTCCTTACACAGACAGTCCAAGAAATTCAAGACAACATAAAAAGACAAAACCTAAGAATAATAGAAATAGAGGAAAAAGAAGATTCCCTGCTCCAATGCACAGAAAATATTTTCAACACAATAATTGAAAAAAAATTCCCCAACTTAAAGGAGAGGCCAATAAGAATAAAAGAACACCCAATAAATTAAACCAGAAAAGAAAATCCTCCCGCCACATAATAATCAAAACAGTAAGTATACAGAACAAAGAAAAAAATACTAAAAGCTTCAAGGGAAAAAGGACAAGTAACACATAACATAACGGCAAACCCATTAGAATCACACCTGACTTTTCAACAGAGACTATGAAAGCCAGAAGGGCCTGGACAGATATCATGCAGACCCTAAGAGAACACAGATGTCAGCCCAGGCTACTCTACCCCGCAAAATTCTCACTCTTCATAGACAGAGAAAACAAGATATTCAATGACAAAAACAAATTTCAACAATACCTACACACAAACCCAGTGTTACAGAAGACACTAGAAGGGAAAATACAACCCAAGAAAACTAGCTACTTTCAAGAAAACACAGGAAATAATTAACCTCACTACAGTAAAACAAAAAGCAACCAAGCACATAACCTTATGACCGCAGCCAACATCAAAATCAAAGGATCTAACAGCCACTGGTCATTAATCTCTCTCAATATCAATGGACTCAACTCTCCAATAGAAAGACACCAACTAACAGAATGTATGCATAAACAAAAACCAAAAATCTGTTGCATACAAGAAACACACCTAAGTCAAAAAGATAGACATTACCTGAGGGTAAAGGGTTGGAAGACGGCTTTCCAAGCAAATGGACCCAAGAAGCAAGCAGGAGTAGCCATTCTAATATCTGATAAAATAGACTTTCAACCAAAATTAATAAAAAGAGATGAGGAAGGACACTTCATACTCATCTAGGGAAAATTCCACCAGGAAGACATCACAATCCTGAATATCTATGCCTCAAATACAAGGGCACCCACATTTGTAAAAGAAACATTGATAAAATTCCCTTCACTCTGCCCAACAGTTGCCCATCAGGCTCAGCATCTGCACTGATAGTCTGTAGGGCAGAGGCTTTCAGAGGCCCTCTGTGGTAGGTGAAGGGAATTTTATGTAAGAACTGGAAAATAGTAAGAGCTGGAGAGGACAGGGTCTCCACAAGGAGAGCAACAGAACCAGAAAATTTGAACACAGGGAACTTCCCAGAGACTCATACTCCAACCAAAGTCTATTCATAGAGATAACCCAGAACCCCTGCACAGATGTAGCCCAGGGCAGTTCAGAGTTCAATTGGGTTACATAGTAATGTGAAGAGGGACAGCTTCTGACAGAATGTGATTGGACTGCTCTTTGATCACCTCCCCCTGGGGGGGAGCAGCCTTACCAGGCCATAGTAGAGGACAATGCAGCCACCTTTGATGTGAACTGATAGACTAAGATCAGAAAAGAGAGGAGAACCTCCCCTATCAGAGGACTTGGGGAATGGCATACATGCAGAGGAAGGAGGGAGGGTGGGATTGGGAGGGGAGGAGGGGGGGGCTTATGGGGGGATGCAGAATGAATAAAGCGTAATTGATGAAAAATTAAAAAATAAATAAATAAATAAATAAATAAATAAATAAAAGAGAAAAAAAGAAACATTGATAAAACTTAAACCACATATAGATCCCCACACATTAATAGTGGGAGACTTCAAAACTTCACTCTCAACAAAAGACAGGTCAACAAAACAGAAATTAAACAAAGAAACAATGTCTCTGACAGAGGTCATGAATCAAATGGACCTAACAAACATTTACAGAACCTTACACCCAAACACAAAAGAATTTACCTTCTTCTCAGCTCCTCATGGAACCTTCTCCAAAATAGACCACATAGTTGGTCACAAAGCAAGCCTCAACAGATACAAGAAGATTGAAATAATCCCTTGTATCCTGTCTGATCTCCATGGAATAAAGCTGGACCTCAATAACAACAAAAATAGCAAAAAGCCTACACACACATGGAAACTGAACAACTTGCTACTAAATGATAGTTGGGTCAGGGAGGAAATAAAGAAAGAAATTAAAGTATTCCTAGAGCGCAATGAAAATGAAAACACAACATACCCAAACTTGTGGGACACAATGAAAGCAGTGCTAAGAGGAAAGTTCATAGCACTAAGTGCCTTCAAGAAGAAATTCGAGAAAGAGCATTCAAGTAACATAATGGCTCATTTAAAAACCCTAGAAAAAAAAAAAAAGAAGCAGACACACCAAAGAGGAGTAGACTCCTGGAAATAATCAAACTCAGGGCTGAAATCAATCAATTGGAAACAAATAAAACAATTCAAAGAATCAATGAAACCAAGAGCTGATTCTTTGAGAAAATCAACAAGATAGACAAACCCTTAGCCAAACTACATAAAAGGTGGAGAGACACCATCCAAATCAACAAAATCAGAAATGAAAAGGGGGACATAACTACAGACAATGAGGAAATCCAAACAATAATTAGGACTTACTTCAAAAGTCTATATGCCACAAAATTTGAAAATCTAAATGAAACGGAGAATTTTCTTGATCAATTCAACTTACCAAAGCTGAAGCAGAACCAGGTAAATCAATTAAATAGTCCTATATCACCCAACGAAATAGAAGTGGTCATCAAAAGTCTCCCAGCCAAAAAAAAAAAAAAAAAACCTAGGACCAGATGGTTTCAGGGCAGAATTCTACCAGACCTTCAAAGAAGAGCTAACTCCAATTCTCTTCAAACTATTCCACAAAATAGAAACAGAAGAAACATTACCAAACTCATTCTATGAAGCCACAGTCACCTTGGTACACAAACCTCACAAAAACCCAGCAAAGAAAGAGAATTTCAGGCCAATCTCTGTTATGAACATTGTAGCAAAAGTACTCAACAAAATACTCGCAAACCAAATACAAGAACACATCAAAAATATCATCTACTCTGACCAAGTAGGCTTCATCCCAGGCATGCAGGGATGATTCAATATATGTAAATCCATCAATGTGATCCACCATATTAACAATCTGAAAAACCACATGATAATCTCCCTAGATGCTGAAAAAGCATTTGACAAAATCCAACATCCATTCATGCTTAAAGTATTGGAGAGATCAAGGATACAAGGCATGTATCATAGTAAGGTGATATACAGCAAACCTATAGCCAACAACAAACTGAATGGAGAGATCCTTAAAGTAATCCCACTGAAATCAGGGACAAGACAAGGCTGCCCACTCTCCCCATATCTCTTCAACGTAGTTCTGGAAGTCCTTGCTAGAGCAATAAGAGAGTTGAAGGAGATCAAGTGGATACAAATCAGAAAGGAAGAAGTAAAATTATCACTATTTGCAGATGATATGATAGTATACGTAAGTGACCCCAAAAACTCTACCAGGGAACTCCTACAGCTGATAAATACCTTCAGCAAAGTGGCCAGATATAAAATTAACTCAAAAAATCAGTAGCCCTCCTGTATACAAAAGACAAAAAGGCTGAGAAAGAAATTAGGGAAAAAAAAAAACACCCTTCACAATAGCCACAAAGGATATAAAGTACCTTGGTGTAACCCTAACCAAGCAAGTCAAAGACTTGTATGAAAAAAATTTCAAGTCTTTGAAGAAAGAATTAGAAGAAGATATCAGAAGATGGAAAGATCTCCCATGCTCATGGCTTGGCAGGAATAACATAGTAAAAATGGCCATTTTACCAAAAGCAATCTACAGATTCAATGCAATTCCCATCAAATTACCAACACAATTCTTTACAGACCTGGAAAGAAAAATTCTCAACTTCATATGGAATAACAAGAAACCCAGAATTGCTAAAACAATCCTTTACAATAAAAGATCTTCTGGAGGTATCTCCATCCCTGATCTTAAGCTGTACTATGGAGCAAGAGTAATAAAAACTGCATGGTACTGGCATAGAAACAGAATGGTGGATCAATGGAACCGAACAGAGGACCCAGAAATAAACCCACACACTTATGGACACTTGATCTTTGACAAAGATGCCAAAACAATACAATGGAGAAAAGACAGTATCTTCAACAAATGGTGCTAGTCTGACTGGATGTCTACATGTAGAAAAATGAAAATAGATCCATACTTATCACTCAGCACAAAACTGAAGTCCAAGTGGATCAAAGACCTCAACACTAATCCAGACACAATACACCTGTTAGAAAAAAAAATGTGGGGAAGAGCCCTGGACTCATTGGCACAGGAGACAACTTCCTGAACACAACAACAACAGCACAGGCTTCTAAGATCATCAAT
The DNA here is from genome assembly GCF_030254825.1 of Meriones unguiculatus. Lineage (NCBI taxonomy): Eukaryota > Metazoa > Chordata > Mammalia > Rodentia > Muridae > Meriones > Meriones unguiculatus. The sequence continues at coordinate 123,928,291 of NC_083369.1, forward strand.
CAATAAATGGGACTTCATGAACCTGAAAAGCTTCTGTAAAGCAAAGGACACTTTTATCAAAACAAAACGACTGCCTACAGATTGGGAAAGAATCCTTCACCAATCCTTTATCTGACAGAGGGCTAATATCCAGTATATATAAAGAACTAAGGAAGCTGAAAAGCAGCAAACCAAGCAATCCAATTAAAAAATGTGGAACAGAAGGAGAGCCACAGAACCAGAAAATTTGAACACAGGGAAGTTCCCAGAGACTCATACTCCAACCTATTACCAGGCATGGAGATAACCTAGAACCCCTGCACAGATGTAGCACATGACAGTTCAGTGTCCAAATGGGTTACATAGTAATGGGAAGAGGGACTGCCTCTGACATAATCTGATTGGCCTGCTCTTTGATCACCTCCCCCTGATGGGGGAGCAGCCTTACCAGGCCACAGAAGATGACAATGCAGCCACTCCAGATGTGATCTGATAGACTAAGATCAGAAGAAAGGAGAAGAGGTCCTCCCCTATCAGTGGACTTGGGGAGGGGCAACCATGAGGAAGGGGGAGAAAGGGTAGGATCAGGAGGGGAGGAGGGAGGGACTTATGGGTGAATACAAAATGAATAAAGTGTAATTAATAGTAAAATAAAAAATATTGTTCAGCATAAAAAATGGGGAACAGAGCTAAACAGAGAACTCTCTGTAGAGGAATATCAAATGGCAGAGAAACACTTAAAGAAATGCACAGTGTCATTAGCCATTAGGGAAATGCAAATCAAAACGACCCTGAGATTTCACCTTACAGCCATCAGAATGGCCAAGATGAAAAACTCAAGTGACAACTCATGCTGGAGAGGTTGTGGAGAAAGGGGAACCCTCCTCCACTGCTGGTGGGAATGCAAACTCTTATAACCACTCTGCAAATCAATCTGGCACTTTCTCAGACAATTAGGTAGGAGTAGCGCTTCCTCAAGATCCAGCCATATCACTCCTAGGCATATTTCCAAAAGGGGCTCAAGTACACAATAAGGACATTTGCTCAACCATGTTTGTAGCAGCTTTACTTGTAATAGACAGAAGCTGGGAACAGCCCAGATGCCCGTCAACTAAGGAATGGATGCAGAAATTGTGGTACATCTACACAATGGAGTATTACTCTGCAATGAAAAATAAGGAAATCATGAAATTTGCAGGTAAATGGTGGGACCTGGAAAGGATTATCCTGAGTGAGCTGTCCCAGAAGCCGAAAGACACACGATGGTATATACTCACTTATATAGACATATAACATAGGACAAACCTACTAAAACCTCTACATCTAAAAAAACTAATCAAGAGAGAGGACCCTGACTAAAGTGCTCAATCCCCATCCTGAAAGGCAAAGAGGATGAAGATCTGAAGAAGAAGAAAACAGGAAACAAGTTAGAAACCTACCAAGGAGGGCCTCTGAAAGGCTCTACCGTGCAGACTGTCAAAGCAGATGCTGAGACTTATGGCCAACTGTTGGGCAGTGTGCATGGAATCTTATGTAAGAAGTGGGAAATAGTAAGATCTGTAGAGGATAGGAACCTCACAAGGAGAGCAAAAGAACCAGACAATTTCAACACAGGGGTCTTCCCAGAGACTCATAGTCCAACCAAGTACCAGGTATGGAGATAACCTAGAACCCCTGCACAGATGTAGTCCATGGCAGCTTAGTGTCCAAGTGGGTTACATAGTAATGGGAAAGAGGGAATGCCTCTGACATAATCTGATTGGCCTGTTCTTTGATCACTTCTCCCTGAGGGGAGAGCAGCCTTACCAGGCCACAGAAGATGACAATGCAGCCATCTGATGTTATCTGATAGACTAAGATCAGAAGGAAGGAGAGGAGGACCTCCTCTATCAGTGGACTTGGGGAGGGGCATGTGTGAAGAAGGGGGAGGGAGGATGGGACTAGGAGGGGAGGAGGGAGAGCCTTATGGGGGGATACAAAGTGAATAAATTATAATTAATAAAAATAAATTTAAAAAAAGAAGTCATGGTTTTGCAAAGGAGTTCAACAGGTGTGGAAGTAATTGGATGGAGACTATGGAGGAGAAATGGTGTATGTACATTAACTCTAATGAAATTCTCAAAAATATTTAAATAAACAAATAACACTATTCCACTTTGGGGGCTCCTACTTTTGACATGCAAAATTTCTCATTGTGTCCTGATGCCTTAGCTTTCAAGAAGGATTTAGTAGTCAATCCAGTTTTAGTTTGACATCATTCTTATACCTGGAAGTCATATTTTTTCCAAATTCTTTGAGTTTTTTTTATTTGTCAAAAATCAAGGAAAATGTCTCAACTGAGAAAATCTACCATTTCCCCATTTATGCCTCCTGCTTCCAAAACTATAGGTTCTCCCATTAATTTACCCTTTGGTTTCCTTTCTTTAACCATTTGTCTTGCTTTGACTCAAGTCTCTTTATTCAATCACAGGAATTCACTTTTTCCTATTTTATTTCCTATCATTATACTTCATCCCACCCCTATTATTTTATGTCATTGTTGTTCCTTATCCTATGTGATTTTTTTCCTTGATTACAAGTTGTCCTATCCCTATATTCAACCCATACCACTTTCCCACTTATTGAATATAACCCATTCTCATTTCTCTGTGTCAGGGATTCTCAACCTTCCTAATGCTGTGACTCTCTAATATGTTCCTCATATTGTGGTGACCCCCGAAAATAAAACTATTTCATTGTAACTTTTTTATTTTGTTCTTTAAGACATGGTTTCTCTGTGTAGCCCTGGCTGTCCTGGAACTCACTTTGTAGAACATGCCTCTGCCTCCATCATGATGGTATTTAAAGACATTGGCACCACCATGCCTGGCTTATTGTTACTTAAGTGTAATTTTTGTTATTATTGTGGATCATAAAGTAAATATCAGATATCCAACCCTAATGGGGTCATGACCCACTGGTTGAGGACCTTTAATATAGAGGCCCACTGTAGTCTATACCATTTCTTTGTATCTATCCAAAAACCACTCTCCTCTCCTTTCATTCTTTCTCACCTCTTTTTTACTCTTGTTACCCCTTCCTTTTTATCTTCTATCACTTTTTATTCTTTTTCTCCCAACCTTCATATCTTTTATCTCTTACCATTTTACTTATATCATCCTCTTTATTATACATCATCCCTTCCTATTATTCCATGCTGTCTCATCCTTTTTTACTCTATCACCCTTCTCCTTATATCATGCCCTCCTCTTCCCCCTCACTCCTCGCCTTATCTCATGTCATACTTTCCTCTTAACTCCCTAGTACCTACCCTTCTTTTTTATCCTTTGTCATCCCCTTAACTATATTCTCCATCACTCCCTCCTCCTTTCCCCATATCATCCTGTCTATCCACCATTATCATTACCCTTTCTCCCATGCCATCTTCCCTTTTCTCTCCATCATGCTTCTCCCTTATCCTGTATCATTTCCTCCTCTTCATACACTATTATCTATTACCTTTATCCTATTTTATACCCTCATTTTCCATATCACTCCTGTGTCATCCCCATACAAGTCATTCATGTACCCACCATCTTTTCCTTTTGTTCCAAACCATAGCCTCCTTTTTGTCTAAAATCACCCCACTTATCCTAGTACCTCCTCCCCTTTATTATCTATCATCCTTCCCTTTTATGCCATGTCATCCTCTCTTCCTTCATCTTCTCTTCTTTATTCTTGATCACCCCTTTACCCCATGTCCTCTCATCTTATTTTCTATCATCCTACCTTATAACTCCATATCACCCCCTCATCCACTATAGTCTATCCCCTTTACTCCATACCACCCTTCTACTTTATCCACAATCACACCCTCCCTTTATTATGTGTCATCCTTTGCTCTTTATTTCCCATCATCCTTCCATATTATGTTATACCATCCTTCTTCTTTATTGCTTTATGCAATGCCACCCCTTCTTTTTCATTCTCCATCATCCCTCCTTTTAACCCCTTATCAGCTCCTCTTCTTCATCCACCATCATCTCTCCCCTTTATTTCATGTCATTCCTTCTTTATCCCATCATTCTATACCATGCCATCCTCTTCTTTATTCCCCTTCACCCCTCCTCTTTATCTCAAGTCATCCACTCTTCCTTTGTATTCCACATCCCTTCTTTCTTTTATATCATGTCATCTCTTCTTTTACATTTCATATCAACCCCTTCCCTTTATCCCTCTTTTCTGTCTCATTTTCCCCTTCAGATCTCCACTTGGAGCTTCTAAAACTCATCCCGCAAATTCTAAGAAGTGAAAAAAACACACACTTTACACCATGAATATGCTGCTGTCACAACACAGATGTTTATTAATGATGAAATGCCAGAGAAGTTTTAACAATCACAAATCTTCGAGCTCTATGGTTGTTACCCATTGTGTGATCAATTTCTATCCCTCAATACAATACATTCTTCACTCTAAGGACCTTAGCTGTTGTAACCCAAAAATATCAGTTGTAATTTGGATGTCATACATAACCCATATCTGTGTTTTTACCAGAGCAAGTCCCACAAATTTGTCCCATCATGTATAGAGGAAATACAGAGATAATAAGAGAATTTGTGTTCAGGTGATTTTAACTACGTGGAACTATGTGTCTGTGCCTAAATAGTTGTTTTGCTAACAACAGGCGTATGAACACCAGCTGTCTTTAAAACAGGTCCAGGACTGAAATCTAATTTTTTCCCCTAAATTTTGACCCCAGAAAAAACTAGTCAGGCTTACACTTGAGGTTTTCCTGTTGACATGTCCTGGGCAAAACTGCACAGAATTTTGGGAGTGGCTGTTTGATGAGCCATTGGTCTAAATAATTTGAGGGGGATAGAAATTCTGAGGCAGTGGAGTTGCTGCGGGGACAGGGCTATGAGTTGGTGTGACACAGTTTAGCATTAATTGTTTGTCAGCTGTCAGTAGGCTGACCTAACATTCTAACATGCCTCTTGAGGGCCTTTCCAGTGAGCTCTCTGGAGGAGGGTAGGAAAGTCAGGAAAAACATGCAATCCCCTTATGAGGAGGAAAAGCACCTCGAGATTTGTGAGCTTCTCTGGGACAGATGTTTATCACAAATGTAACATCAATTAAAAGAAGGGGCTGTAGTGAGAGAAAGCCTGGATCAGGGGTAAAAGAGAAGGCAAGGTAGCACCAGGGAGCCTGGGCATCACACAGAGACATCTCTGCTTTTACCAACTGAAGATACTAAGCATCCCCAGTAAAGGGGCTGGCAGTGTATTTGAAATTTCCTTCCTGACCCGAGCATCAGGGGGAACTTCTTATCCTTAGTTCTTTGTCTTCATGACTCCTTGGTGTTTCCTGTGACATTTCAGCTCTACCCCCACCCTTTTCCCCTTACAGAAGAGAAAACATCTAACGAAAAAAGCGAATGCCAGATTTGCCCTTCTTCTCTTTCTCCCTGGGCACACGGAGCAATGGGTGGTCTTGCTCTGCATTGGGGTAGTTACCCACTCCTTCCTTGTCTTCATGAGAATGGGCAGTGCCAGGAGACACAGTGGGCTCCTCAGAGGAACCTGGAAAATAGTAACAATGTTAACTTCTTATGTTTCTAGACTTCATACTTTGCACCCAAGACACTAAGACCTAGTTTTAAGTTTTAAATATAATATGAATCAAAAGAGCAGAGCAAGAAAATCACTCCCATCTAACATGTAAGAAAACTTAATCCTAACAGTAGAACAAAGAGTTTTAAATTCAGGAGAATGTGGACTTTGCCATAAGGTTTGGGCTAGGAATCATAAAGAGTGAGGTAGAAACCCCATGTTCAAACAAATAGATCACACCATCACAGATACAGGGGAAAGGGTGAACTTCTAACCATCAGGATCATCACCATACAAGTAGCCTTGTTAACTCTACCACCCAAATGAGTTAACAGAGCTGGAGCTGGAAGGTGACAAAACCTTGTGGAGGGCAGAAAGCATGTCTTATTCTTTAGTGATTCTTGGAAGGACTTATAGGCTATGTCTGGGCCAGGCAGAGCCTTGGTTTTCACAGGAATGCACTGTCTGCATGACCTTTTTGGAAACAAACAGCTTTTTGATTCTGACCTTCATTAGAAGGGGATCTTCTGGCACAAGGACTCCTTTTACTTTCATGACATCTTCAAGATTGACAGCCAGATCTTGTGGAAGGTTTGGAATCATACTAAGAATGAATACATCTTCAATTTCTGGAGCTACAGCGCTAATTTCATCTTCATCAAAAGCACTCACTCAGTCTTTCTTGAAATCTAGGATCTGTCTGTAAATTTGAGCATTCTCGGTCTCAGGTACTGATAACCAAGTTTCCCGCAAGGTCAGAGTTTTTTCAGAGTTCTGATTTCTGCTACATTGTAGGCTTCTTCATGTCCTTCTTCATCATCTGAAGCTTCTTCATTGCTTGGTGCTTCACTCACCTCTGAGGATTCTTCCTATTCTTGAATGTCTTTGAATCTGAGATATATCTTGAGGGGTGCGAGACCACATGGAGAGCTGGCACTTCTTCAAGGTTAAGGGCTTCTTCCAACTCCATAATTCCATTGACTTCTGGAGCTTCTTCACAGTCTGCGATTTCCTCAGCATCTGAGGTTTCTTCATCACTTGCCATTAAAATCTGGGACCTCTTTATGATTTGGATCTTCATCAAAATGTGAGGGTCCATTTAACCTCTTGGTAGTCTTCATGATCTGGTATATCATGTCTTACAGGAGCTTCTTTGGGACTTGGAACCACATGAAGAACTGGAACTTCATCAAAATCAAGGTATTCTTCAGAGTTTGAAATTCCATTAACTTCTGAATATTCTTCACGGCCTGGGGTCTCTTCTGCACTTGAAGATTCATCATTTGGGACTTCATCAGCTCCTGGGATGTCTTCAAGATTGGGAACTTCTTCTGAATCTTGGAATCTTAGGGGTTAATAATTATTTGGGGCATTTACATTATCTGATATTTCATTAATGTCTAGGAATTCATCATTACCTGGGATTTCATCAGCATCTGAGTCGTCATCTTCGTTGTTTGGAATTACATCAAGATAGGGAACCTCGGCAAGATCCAGATTGTCCTCCTCTTCAAAATCTGGATCTTCCTCAAAGTCATAGCTCAGGTTTTCTCCAAGGTTCAAAATATTATGCACATCTGGAGCTTCTTCAGGATCTGAAACCATATAAAAATAAGGTTATTCTTCAAAACTTGGGATCTCACTGAATTCTCATATTTCAGCATCACATTCTAGAATATCCTCAAGAAAAGGTACATCATCAAAATTTAAGGTGTCATCATCATTCTCCTCATCTTCACCATCATCTTCTTCCTTAAGCTTTGGTATGCCCTCAAGATAAATACCAAGGTCACAGGGGATATCAAGAACTGGTACTTCCCCCACAAACCACTCACTCACTAAAATATTCAAATACCAACTCTTCATTTACAGACATATCATTCTTAGAGGATTCACCTTCCTGAACAGGCTTATCTTTAACAAGGACCTAGCTCTCTGAAACGGCCTGACCTTTTAACAGGGGTCTGATCTCCAGAAGGGAACTGACCTTCATCAAAGGGCTGGCTCTGGGCAAGGATAGCAGCCTCTGCTTCAGTTGCGTTTTCCACTGGATCAGAAAGTAAAGCATCCTCTTCCATCTTTATGCGAGCGCTCCTGAATGGAAAGGAATTTGAGAAAGTTAACATGTTTGCCCTAAAGTTGGCTAATATCAATACAATATGTAATTATAAAGCCTATAAGCTAAACATAAACCAGCCAAGAAATTAAAACCACACTCACTGTATCTTCCTAAGATTCCGACGTCTGATAAAATCCAGTGCTTCAGGGCTGGACTTCCACACACGCTTAGCAACCTGCTTCTGAATATGATGAGGCACCTGCAGATAAAAGTAGTAACCTTAGTTAATTATCCAATTTCAGTTATATTCATCTTTATTAGGTATTCATGACTGAAGGGACTATAACCAAAAGATAAGGGGGAATTTCTAGAATAGGAGAACACACAGAACTCTCCCTTATTTTGTGAACTAAAGGGGAATGTGTGAAATGAGGGTTTTCAAAAAATCCAACTTACCTGGAATAGGATATCCCAGTTGTCAATCATCACACGGACCACATTGACAGATGCGACATAGTGGTCTATGCCCAATCTGGTCTTCCTGGATTCCCTCTTGGCCAGCTTCCCCTTCTTCAGCAGCGATGTTCCAAACACCAAAGCTAAGTTGTTGGAAGTCATCCGATTACCTGGAATCTAAGCAAAGAAGTGCAATCAACTTTGAGGTACTGCTTGAAGGTGTACAAATAGATGTATATCTTTTTATTGTTGGTTTTCTCTTTACCCACTTTACAACCAACTCTTTTTTACTACCCTTCCCCCCAGATTTTTACCAGTTGTCCATCAATGCCAATGGAGTCTTCGCAGTTCTCAGTGATTTTATGCAGGGCCTGCAAAAGTCGCTCAAGGGTATCACTGTGGCAGGGTGGCATCAGGTAGACGAGCAGCTGCAAGGCAGAAACCTGATCCTGGGGCTTCAGAGCTAGAGGAAGAAAATTAGGGGTAGCTTAGAGTGCTAGCTTTGGCAGCAGCCTGATATCAAAGAAAACATATTTCTACTTCATGGTTGCTGGCAACTCTGGGAAAAGTACTACTTGGGCAACATGCTTTTGCTTCCTTTCCATACATCTGACTGAGATCCAGGGTCTCTGAAAGTGCCCTTCTCAACCTCAAAATCAAAATCAAATCTCTACAGAGTCAGGGTTCTTCTTTGCCCTGAGAGGGACAACCAACAACTTCCAGAAGCTTAAGATAAATTCCAAGCAAGGGATTTGTAAGGGAACAGCAAGAGACACACAAAAAAAGCAGCCAGGAAAGGGTTTATTTGTGTGTGTGTGTGTGTGTGTGTTTAATTTTTTAATTGACAAATAATGACTGTATTCTGGAGATGTATGTATCATATTCTGATCTTGTTTGTACCCTAAATTATTGAGATTCTATAACCTGAGCTCTCTCATTTTACCCTCTAGATTTCTGGATTGCTTCTTTTTCTTGCCCCAATAATGGAGGACAGAAGACTCACTTGCAGTCAGGAGGAAGGACATGTACAGATCATCAGGCAGCAGAGAGTCCTTCATTTCATGAAAAAACTCCTTCAGGAGTGCAGCCACATCATGTACATTCACATTGTCATCCAGCACAATATCCAGACCTTTGTCAAATAACTCACGAAGCTGAAAGAAGGGAAAGAAGATGTGAAATGTCTGCCTTGCCCACCATAGGCCAGGTTTGAACAGTTCTTCAAAAACCAACAGCTGGCAATATAGTGTATTTAGGGGTCTATAAAAAAGCCTTTGGTCCCCCTCCCCATCAATCATGACACTACCCTATGTTTATAAGAGACCCCTTATTTCTATCTTCCTTTTTACTAGCTAAAAACCAAACATGTAAATACAGTCAGTTTACCTCAAGCACTTTCTGCACTGAGTATTCAATGGTGAAAATCCCCATGGAGCTTAAGCCTGAAAGAAAAAACCAGAGATCTTAAGCATCTATGACCCCTGTTCACCAATTACATTTCTCTTGTTCTCCCTTAGTAGCTGCATTCCAACTTTCAGTGGTGTTGGGGGAATGCTATTCAGGCCCTCCATCCCACAGTTTCTCTTTCCCTCCCTTTCTAGAACATCCTTTCCCCTTCAGTTCCCTCCTCCCTTGATTTAACCATTTGTGGCTTCCTTACCATGTTTCTCAATGAATTTGCAGCAAGTCTCAACAATCTGAGGAATTTGTTGAGCAATTGGGTTAAGGCTCATCTTCCTCTTGGATCCCAGAAGTCGCTGCCCGATAGGAAATGATACTTGTGAGAGTTGCAGGGTCTGAAGCAACAGGGCCCCATCCTCCAGGTCAGCCAGGCTATCCACAGACACTGCACCCTGTGGAAAAATCCAGACTATCTTGAAATGGAGAAGGTACATCCATTGGGACCTTCCTAAGCTCTGAATGACATTCAAAACCTGACAGTCTCCCTGTGGTATGGCAAGCCCACTCCTTCTATTTCTGTTGGGTCCCCACACCCTTTGTGCCTGCTCTCCACAAAAGGTCCCTTGCTGAAACCTCTAAGATTCAACTCACTCGACGCCCACGATGAGTGAACTCTCTGGGCAGGGTGGGCTCATTCCTCCTGCGACTGAAAAAGTGCCTCATATGTCCAAACATCCTTTGCACCACATTTCCTTGGCGGCGACGACCTGCAGAGGGACCTGTGGCATCTTCAGCCTGCATCGCAGCTGTCAGTTCAAGGTGCTTGCGGCGGGTGAGCTCATTCACCAGCACCTCTTCTAGACGGATGCCAAAGGTCTTGAGAGATACAGCTGGGAAAGAATGAGAAATGTCAACAATCCACAGCACTCTTCCTAGCAATCGTGTCCATAATCTACCCCACCCCCTCTAGGCCTGCAGCGCCCCTTCCAGGGGAGCCAGACCCTGCAGTAGATTAGGTAAAAATTACTCCGTTTCACTCTACTACCTCAATGCCACTCAGGGTCTTGTCAGTGCATGACCACCTTGAGGCAATGAGGGAGATTTCTTCAGGTTGATCTGCCTGGGGTGCATCAAAGGGAAGCTAAGGCAGGTTTGGGAGCACCACCGCAAAGGCCAGCAGCTATTCCTCCATTTTCTGATATATGCCTCTAGGGGGTTACTGAGAGGGAGAGGGAAGATTCTTCAGGAGCAATAGGCATTGGCCATCTCCACTACTCAGGGCCACACTACCAGAGGGGAGTTAGCATTTTATTTCTTTCCTAAGGAAAAGAAAAAGGTCCTCTCACCCCTCTCTTGTCCTCTCAGAATCAGAAACCATTTCTCCAGGGTGTTTGGACGGTCAACGGGTAGAGCTATAAAAAGGAAAAAAGAAAAGACATATGCACTCACATACATGAAGGAAGTTGTAGGTAACTAAAACATCTGCAATGCATTGATATGCAGGCAGGGAAGAGGGAGGGGATTATCTATCCACTCCAAGAAAAGTGTTTTGCTTTCGCCTGCCTCAGGTTCCCCACCTGACAACAAGACTAGTCCTATCTAGCACATGCAAGAGTCTGAAGAATTTAAGCTAATCAGTTTAGTGCGCCAGTTTAGTTGCTATAAACCAGTAATATCTCAACCTACTTAAAACATAAACTCAAACACTCAGATGCGCTCCGCTCTGATCATGCAACAGGCGAGGGGAGGGGCTCCGCCTGCAGCGCCACCACAGCTGAGGGTCAAGTTACTGCAGAAGCGCTCACGCGCGCTCGGATTTGCCATAGGCTTGCTGTGCTGCTGTGAGAGAATCCGAGACACCTAGCTATCTCTCCTCTCCAAACCCCTCCGTGGAGACTGCTGGCGGGGTCCCCCTGCCCTTTGCTTCACTCAGTTCAGGCTGCACCAGAGGTAAATGTCTGGGGAACCTGGCTCCCAACCCTGCACTTCCCAGTCTTAAGGGAATGTCTCTGAAGCAGTGGGACTATCTCCTGCCTCCCTTAAAGCCCACAACCAAATTTGTGCGCACACCCGACATCTCCTGAAGCGCTGGAGCCCGGTCCTGTCCTGATCCCTTGACTTCCCCGCAGCCATGCCCAAACCCGCACAGCCCTCCAGCTCTTTGCCTGGTTGATGCGCATCTCTCTGCCGCTTTCTCACTGTATCTCTCTCAAACTCGCACTCTCTTCTCTCTCCAATACTCTTTTAGAGTGACCCTTTGAGCTTGTCCCTCTTTGCCCAATTCTCCCACCACACCTGGAGAGCCCCTTTTCTTCATCTGACCGTGGTCCTACCGAGCTTACTGTCCCCTCAAAATCCCAGGCTTCGACTCAACCTTTTCTGAAATTAAACAAACAGTATTCAACTCCTGCTTCTTCCGTTCCCGGGGCACTAGGAGATTGGTCTGTTTCTAAGAACTCCTCTCACCCTCCTAGACCTCCAATCTGCCCTATCCCGCCCGGGGGTCTACTTGCCGATAAGCAAGGACGCCACATATCGGGTCTAACTCACCTCTGTCCGGCTTGAATTCAGAGAGGAAATGTCTGGCCACGAGTTCTTGGTAAGCAGTCTCTTGCAGCTTCAGGCGCTCCAGCTCGGAGAGGCTATGTATGGATACCATGTCCATCCTGCGGTCTGGGTTCTGTCCTGGGGCTCCTCCCAGGACGCTCACTAAATAAATGAAGCCAGACAACAACAGCAAAAGGGGCATGATTCTGGGACATCGTGTCCTTGCTGCCTTCAGAAAAGGAATGCAGCTACCCATTCTGGGATCCAGTGATTATCAAGGCTGCATCATCCAATTGTCATTGGACCTAGTGGAGGGAACTATGAGGGGGGAGTGAAGAGGGAGGGAAAACTGGGAGGCGGCTTCACCCTCAAGCAGAACTGCCTCTCTTCTGCTTATTCAGGGGAAGAGAAAAAAAAAATACAACTTAACAAAAAACCCAGCTCTCAATAGACAGTCCAGAAAAGAGAAAAAAAAGCTAACAAAAATGAAAGAAAACAGGTTTTTAAACATAAGCAACCTTATATTATTTTAGAAAAACCACTTTGATACAACAATAAGACATAATATTTTCTATTAATTGCTTATAACACTGATAGGTTTTTTTTTAATTTTTCTTCCATGATGATGCCCTAAGATACCTTGGTTAGGTAAAAAGGAGGCATCTATCCAAGCTAGGAGTACTGTAAATTTAAATAACTCTTTCAAAAGACAGACTGGACACAGAGATCTGGAGCCAAAATTTGTCCCTAGGCCTTTTGACCTAGTAATTCCCCTTCTAGGAATTTATCCTAATGAAATCTTGCTACAGACAGAAAACATCATATACAAATGAAATGTCCAATAAAAAACAGCTCAGAAATGAGATTAGTTATATAGGTTACGTAATAAATAGTATGGAAAATGATGAAGTCATGCAGCAATGTTTATAAAGAAATTTTCAACAAGTACAAAATACAGAAAATACGATTGCATAAAACACTGAAAGAAGCACACCCAAATTCTAATAAATAGTTGCTACAAACAGTATTTTGTTTGTTTTTACTTTTTCTCATTTATTAAACCTTATTATATTGCATTTCTTGGAGAAAAAAGCCAACTTTTATGAAAACAAATAAACTTCATCTCTAGACCATTCCTAGTGAGACTCTTGCAGAGTTAGTAATCACAGTGAAGTTTGTCTTAACGTGATGGCAAAAGTGTTTTATATGGCCTTCCTCCAGTGCCCTATCTGACACTGTGCACAGGTTGCACATCCCTCAGTGGAGCCCTTCCTGGACTTCACATATGCATATTTTCTTTCAACAATTCATTAAAAGAAAAAAAAAGAAATCTGTATTAATTGTCCACTTTAAAGCAGGTAGTCAATTCAAGGGATGAGCAAGATAATATTGCTCCTTTCATAAAAGGTTTAATACTGCAGTGAATGACATGCACAGGTTAGCAACAGTTTACAAAACCTATTGATATGTCAGCTGGCAAAAGTGTAAAAACAAAACGTGCTGTGAGAACAAAAAAGAGAAAATATCCAAGTCTTCCTGGAGACAGGGTCAGGGGAGGAATGAGACAGAGAGCCAAACAGAGAGAGAGAGAGAGAGAGAGAGAGAGAGAGAGAGAGAGAGAGAGAGGGAGAGGGAGGGAGGGAGGGAGGGAGAACAGTTTGCACAATGGCAATGAGATAGAAGAAAGATTGTTATCTACTTAAAACAATATACAGAAGTTGGAAGAAGATAAATCATGGCCCCATAATGCCATGTTAAAGAGACAGACTTTTTTTTTCTCTCTCCAGGCAATAGGGCACTAACTGCTATAGGGTTTTAGGCAGGGAGTGATTGAGTCATAGCTGTACCTTTGAAAAATCACACAGAGTCATGAAAAACCCTGCTTTGAGTAGAAAGCCAGAACCAGGTAGATCAGCTAAAGGGGGGGGGAAGGGGGACTGGTGACATATATCAGAGATCCTGCATGGAAATGACAAGACTTAGGGCAAAATTGATTTTAATGGAAAAGAAATGTTTAGGATATCTTTTAAGTGCATGGTTTGTGTGGATATGCTAGTCTCTGCAAGAGAAAATAATTTGGGACATGGGGGAATAATTCTTTTGACAAAAAGAAGCAATCTTATGTCATTTTCTAAGGTTTACTTTTATAGGAAGTTTTACAAATATGTTCTATATGTTATTCTGAGAGAGGCTTAAAATCCACAGATCAAGAAGATGGCTGTGACAGAGAAGAGGTTGGAAAAAGATTTATCATACAACATCTAAATAAATTAACAATACTGTTTAAAAAGAAAATATACTTCTTGAGTTTTATCAACAAAAATCTTTTACCCACTCACCTTAATGGCATTCCATAGATACAAGAAATACTTGCTAGATAAACGAGGTACAGCATGAGAAAAAAAAAAATGAAGGCTTTTTCTGTGGCTTTTAGATGAAGCCGAGGTGAAAGTCCATAGATTCTAAAGCTCCTTCAATTGAAAAGCACATACCCTGAACCCAAAGTGAACATCAAAGCCTGACTACCAAATGACAACCACAAAGAGACCATTTTAACCAAAGGTATATGGATTTAAATGTAGTTCCACACTAAATTTCTAGCAAGCCCTGGTTACAATAGCAGGTCTAAAGTCCATCAACTGCTGTCTCAGTCTCATCTTGGCACACAGTCTAGCTTTGGCTTAAAATTTCTAACATCAGGAGCAGCCCTGTTAGGCCACAGAGGAGGGCTTTGCAGCCAGTCCTGAAGATACCTGATAAAACAGGATCAGATGAATGGGGAGGAGGTCCCCCCTATTAGTGGACTTGGAAAGGGGCATGGTGGAGATGAGGGAGGGAGGGACTGGGAGGGAATGAGGGATCGGGACACGGCTGGGATACAGAGTTAATAAAATGTAACTGATAAATAAATAAATAAATAAATAAATAAATAGATTTCTAACATCACAGTCTACCTCCCTTATCCCAATCCAAACATTTTTGTACCTGTCTTGCAATTTCAGCTGTTTCTTCTTGTAGCTTACCAGAGCTGTTCACCCAAAAAGCAGAACTGCTTCTTCCCCCCCCCTCCCCAAATATACAGTATGGAAATAAATCTCTCCCCTCCTCAAAAACAAAACAAAAACAAAGGTAAGAACAAACAGTGAAATCACAAATCCTCATCAGCCCAAAAATGAGAGAAAGAGGAGAGAGCGAGAAATCTTTAAGACATGAGTCAGCCTAGATGCTTGCAATTCCGTGGGAAATCAAAGGCCTTACAATAAACCATTTGTCATTGCCTCCCTGCTTGAACATACAAGGCTGAACTTAACAACAGTCATAGGCTGCAGTACTGCAACAAAATTGACTGCCTCTCGAAAACCCTTAAACCTCTCAGATATAGCAGAGCTAGGAAGGCTAGCATAGCCAAGGAAGAGCAAATAGGGAGTACAGGGAAGGGATAAACATGTTTTAGCACTAAGGGATAGACACAATAAGTTCTATTTGCCCCCAGGACTGACTTTCCAAGCTGAACACAAAAGAAGGCTCACCACAGGGAACAAAGTACCAAGAGATCTCTCTTGCTTCAGTGTCTTCCCTTCCCCACTTCAGCATGTCATAGCTCTAGTGTGAAAGGACTATGAGATCAAAAAGTACCCAAGGAGGAAGGTGAAAGCAAACCAGCTGAATTTTGGTCTAGAATTCAAGATATTTGCAAAAACTAATTTCTTTATATGAATACATGCAGTTGGCAATAAAGTAAGAGCCAAAACAAAGCTTTTATATTTCTTAGCTATATAAGCATAGGAAAACCAGTTGAATTCTGAGTCTTGGTGACCTTGCTCGGTAAAAGGCAGAAATAACGTAGCTTCTATTTCCACAGTTTCATAGTACGTGAATACTGTATATGTAATAAGCAGCACTTTTTTAAATAAACATGTAATATCAAAGATTCTTTGCAGGGGGCCCAAATCTGTCTGAACCTGTCAGGCTGCAAGAATGGTGGCATAAAATAGAAATTTGCATCTATGCATTGATTAGTATCTCCTGTTCAGTTTCTAAGTTTGAATTAAATTAGTACAGATGAAGAGATCTGGAGGTCTATATTAGAAAAAGCTCTGTCTTCTTCACTCTTCAATTTCAAGCACTTTTAATCATTTTACAAGAGTCAGAAAAACTAACTGCATAATTAAATATTTCAAATGCTGTTATTCAGATCAGTAAAATGCAGATGTGCTCCTAAATGTATTTCTCTTTCAAATCATCCAGTTTGGCCATGTTACCAGCGAAAGAACATATAATATCACTTAGGTCAGGAAAGGAGTTCAGAAATTAGCAGGTACCAAGCAGGAGAATCTGAACAAAGGTCAAAAGGACAAATCAAGTATTGAGCAGGGCAAAGGGGGTGAGCATCCTTGGGTGGCATCAAGCTTGTTCTCCATGTCCTCCTGAAATGCATGGCACAAATGGGGAAACAAATTAACTTTGGAAAGGTCAACCACGTCAACATGGAGAGGACAGAAATGTTCTCAGGGAACCATTAACTCACAGCCTCATAATGTGAGGGCCTGATTTATTCTGATGCTGCTATCAAATAGTTAAGGTTGATATAGGTCTCACTAGCAAACATGGATGGAAAAAAAGACAGGGGCCACACTGATGATGTGGTTGAAATCTATTAATTAGGCACCTTGTGGCATCATTAGAATTTTGCTCCAAGACACTGAAAGCTCCATGGAGTTTGAGAAATTGATAGTGCATGGGGCCAGGTGCCCAGAAGGTATTGCATCAACATTATTCAAATGTGTATAGGTGGTGACAATGGGTAAAGAAAACACAACCTGGGAAAGAGATATGGGACTCTAGCTAAATACAGCTGGGTGTCAATTTTTTCTGCTGACACATTACCTCATTCATCTCAGGCATTAATGAGTTAGCCTTTAAGTTGTTATCCTATAACTTCCATTTCAGCAAAAGCTGTAGATGCAGCGAACAAAATGACTCATTTAAGCCTATGCAGTGGTAATGCCCCAAGGTAATTAAATCTGGGGACAGTGTTATTCGGTCTATGCAATCAGACTATCATGCCATAACAGAGGGTCATAAAATGGAGATAGTACTGCTAAAATATCTCAAGAAAAGGCCTGTGCCTAAAATTATGCTCCAAGAACAGTGTACTATGAAGATTGGAGTTAAACTTAGCTATCACGTCTTCCAAAACCTCATCTGCATTTCGGAAAACTGAGGTTCAGCAACAGGGAGTTTTCTAAGGCAACACAGCAATTTAATAACAGAGACTAGACATGAAGTCATTTCTCAGTATCAGGGCATTTTCTACCAGCCCATCTACCAGTTCTCTCAATAGCTGCAAGATGTTTGCATTGTTAGTTAATGTACTGACAAGAATTCATATGTAATCAAAGTCTATTGCAACAAAGCCAGAGAAAATCATATAGAAGGCAGGCAACCACCAGAAATTATACCATCTTTATACAATAAGTAAAATCATCATTTCATAAATTGTGGTATGACCTTTTTAAATTTTATAAACTAAAGAAACATCTCCAGCTCAAAACAGTGAAAGGAAAACTTTATGCTATAAACATCCCAAAGGACACTGTAAACAAGGCAAGGCAACATCAAATACAAGATGTAGATTTTCTCACTATTATATGCAGTACGTGTCAGGGTACATATTAGTGCTGCCATCGCAAGCTATGTCATCTTTTCCCTCTTTTAGTTGTTATTTCTATTAAATGGTGGCAGAAAAGGTAAAAAGAAAATAAGATGGTCTATCATCTTAGTAGTAAAAAATAATTAATGCTTAATTTGCCCTGTGTTTCTTGTTTTCTAAAAAGTTTTCTATATATCCTTATGTCTAGATCCTGACACACAGTAGGTGTTCAATAAGTGTTCATTGGGTGTATCATAGGATTATAAACTTTAAATGTTTGCAAGAACGTAAAGTTCTTACAATTGAAACAGCTACCCATGATTCATGAACAAATGAATCATGCCACTTTCTTCTCACAACAATCCCAGGAAGTGAGGAGGTTAGGATTATCTCTTTACAGACAACAAACCAGAGCTCTTCGGAGCTTTTGGCTTCACGCAGATTATACAAAAATCATGAGAGAAGTGGGAATAAAGATTCTCTCTGTCTCCCATGTCTCCTTCTCTGTCTCTATCTCACCTTCACTACCTCTCTATCTCTCTCTGTCTCTGTCTCTCTGTCTCTGTCTCTGTCTCTGTCTCTGTCTCTCTCTCTCTCTCTCTCTCTCTCTCTCTCTCTCTCGTGTGTGTGTGTGTGTGTGTGTGTGTGTGTGTGTGTGTGTGTGTGTGCTTATTTCATACTGGAAGCCTGGATTCAAATTTCAGCCTTATATATTCAAACACCAAGTGACTTAGAGCAGAATATCTCACTTCTGTATCAAGTCTATGCCCTTTTAATATATATAACAAACACAGTACATGTTGGGGATGCATATCCAAAGGTAGGATGGGAAGAAAGAATCCTCTAAAGGATAATTTGTCCCAGAGTGAGAAACCCCCCCCCCCCTCAAAAAAAAAAGAAAAAGAAAAAGAAAAGAAAAGAAAAACGCTTCAAGTCAACTTTGCAAAGACTGCTAGGGTGAACCACTTTATTATTTTTTTTTAAATCTGAGAATGAGGAGGAATCTCTCCCTGCTGAAAGAATGCCTCTGACCCAGCTTTAAAAGGTGGTACTGAATATTCACCTACTGCCAGCAGGAAGCACACTTTCAGAGGGGAAAGGAGAGCTTATTCTTCACAGCCTCTTGCTTGATGGGAGCTGCTCTATGTGGGGAGATTAGTTTAGTTTGTGAAATGTAGAGAAAACTAACTGGGCAACAAAAGGAACCGAGTAGTGGCTGGCTCAGCATCTTACATAAGCCAGGTCTGCTAGAGAGAAAGGAAGGGGGGGGGCTATTCCCATGGAAGATCCCATCTCTGGCCCTTGGGATCTTATAGTTTAGTTGAAGGTCACATGTCACAGGACTGAAAGAGAGAGGGATTGTCATCCTTCTATGTTTCTCTTCACTAATTTAAATCCATTTCCTTTGTTCCTTTAAGGATATCAAGAATTGACTGTCTCCAAGCCTACTTGCACTGGCCCGACACTTACTCAATTGTAGGCTTTCTGTTTACACTTAGTAAATGCTAGAACATTCTTCCCACATAGTCATTCTCCTTCTCCCCCTTTCTCTCTGTTTCACTTACAGCTATATACATACTCACATCCTGACACTCTTCCACATATTTACACAAGCACTTCTCTCTACTGTGTTCACTATAATAGAGAGAACTGAGAATCAGTTCAATGAAACATCATCAACCATTTGCCTTTCCAGATCACATTTGTGGCTTCTACCCAGGACACATGAGAAAGAAAAAAACAGTAGAAATAGTCTCCCAGACTATATCAAGGAAACCTGCAGAATAAAGAAATCTTACAGCCCAGACTCCTTCATTTTTGTGCTCCCTACCGACTCACTCGTTCCCTTTGATTATATCTTCCTCAACAAGAATACAATTTTCTGCCAGTTTTCTTTTTCAATATTCCATCTGAGTGACTGTCATAAAGAATTGAGCTGTGGAATATATTTTCCCTGTAGTTTTCATGAATAGGAATATTATAAGACTACCTTCTGATAACCATATTTCTAAAACACCAGTATGGTACTACTCAAGCTTTCTCTCGAAAGTAGACCACTCTCTTCAAAAATTCCTTAGACCAAGAATCAGGAGGCCTGCTTAATGACTATGTAGCTGGGTGTCCTTGGCCAAGTCAGCATGCACCTCCAAGTCCAAAACTCAACAGGCATAATTTATCATTATCTTGTTTCTCTAAACAGCACTGTAGAGACAGAGCCTTGTGATGGCAGTCCTTGCTTATTCTAAGTAGAGACTTAATGAACTCCAAGACAGAGGTTTGCAGTGCTGATGCCATACTTCCTACTCAAAAGAGAGAACCCCCACCCCTCCATTCCTCAGTAGACCCCCCTCTGGGTCCAGAATGTCAAAGGTGAAGGTACTAAGCTTGTCTCCTTGGTAGTCTTATTTAAGCTGGGGCCCAACTGCAGGCTCTTGACCCCTGGGAGCAGGGTTTCAGCACAAACTCTGTACCCTGAAATCAAGGGATTAGTCTCAGCAGGTGGCAGCCACTGCCCCAGAGAGCTAGGCCTTCAGACTGAGTTGACTTCCCAGTTCCTGTGCCTCCCCTTTGTAGTTCCCTGGAAGCATTTAATCTGCAAAGTTAAACCAAGACTCCCCTGCAGAGCACAAAGAAACTACTCTCCACTGTTAGCCTTACAGTGAGAAATGAAAAAAAAAAATTTCAACTTACCTTCAGAACTTTCTCGTTGGTGCCCGTACTGAAAATTCTAGCAAAACGTTCAAAACTCTGTGCTCTCCTCTCTTCTCACAGGTGGGAAATGCTCCAGTGTGAGGTCCCTTGGCCCTTCTCTCACCACTCCACAGAGGACCCTACTGACATCCAGGCCCTGCTCTACCTCTTGGTCACTCACTTGCTTCCAGCCAAGGGATAAGAGGCTTGGACACCTACTAGTCAGCCTGGCAATGCAGCCACTACTAGTCTTGAGATAAGGTGCAGGCTCTGTGAGCACTCAGCTCTTGCATTCCGATTTCCCCACCCTGCAAGTGTACAGCTTTCCGAGGTGGGGTAGAGACTGATTCATAGCAATTTTCTACACAGCAGCCAGCTTTGTGCCTTAGAAATACCTGGGTGCTTAATTCCCTAGGCTACTCCCACTGTTTTTTCCAAGTACTACACAATCTTTTCTCCTCTTATTTCAAAACAATCTCATCTTTAAGATTCAGCCCTAAGGGTCCCAATTTTTTTCTCTTTTTTTTTAACTTTTCTTAGTTACACTTTATTCACTTTGTATCCCCCCATAAACCCCTCCCTCCTCGTCTCCTAATCCCACCTTCCCTCCCCCTTCTTCACGCATGGCCCTCCCCAAGTCCACTGATAGGGGAGATCCCCTTCTCCTTCTTTCTGATCTTAGTCTATCAAATTTCATCAGGAGTGGCTGCATTGTCATCTTCTGTGGCCTGGTAAGGCCGCTCCCCCCCCCCCTCAGGGGGAGGTGATCAAAGAACAGGCCAATCAGTTTATGTAGCAGCTTTATTTGTAATAGCCAGAAACTGGAAACAACCCAGATGTCCCTCAACTGAAGAATGGATACAGAAATTGTGGTACATCTACACAATGGAATATTACTCAGCAATGAAAAACAAGGAAATCATGAAATTTGCAGGTAAATGGTGGGAACTGGAAAGGATCATCCTGAGTGAGCTGTCCCAGAAACAGGAAGACACACACGGTATATACTCACTCATATAGACATATAATATAGGGTCCCATTTTCTTGAGCATTCCAAATGCCCACCTCTCTAGGCCATGCTCCATATTCTCATATTACAGATGAGGGAAAGTCAGAAGTAGGGTTCAGAATGTTTAGAAATGTATGCCCCAAACACTGGGCTAATTATTTCCAAGGCCAAAGTAAGGGTTTACACCTCTTGGTGCCCAGTTTGGCATCCTACTTGATATAGCACATTTATTCCTGTCTGACCTGGTTCCCATGATCAGAGAACATTCTTTGTGGACCCTTTACATGTAAGGGCTACCTAAAGACCACCACCCTCACATCTTGCCTCAGATTTTCAGCTCCATCATTCCCACTCTTGTCCAAGGCCTGCCTCTTCTCTTAAAAGGTCACTTTGTTCAAAGTTCAGTGAGCTAGAGAAGCAGACAGTAGCCATCTTCAAAAAGTCCTCTACCTGCCTGGATGAAAACGGTCTCAGTCATCTCCCCTAGCCCATCTCCCCCACCCCATTACTATCATCTTCATCCTTTCATATTAATTTTACATGTCTAGAGACCTGCGGAAGCCACATGACCATGCATCTAAACCTTCTTCCAAAACTGCCCTTTTCTAATCTTTAGCCCACCAATCATATTTACAACTCAACATTACACCAGGCAACAATTTATTATTTCCAAGAACAAGGTATATAAAATACTCTCTTATGGTGCATCAAAAGCAATAAGGTGCTGTGATGCAAGCTCTCATCTGAGAGGAACTTCCAGTGTACAGTGGCTTCCCCTTGCAACTGATTTCCTTGCTTTCTTAGGTCAAGTCTATGGAGAACAGGAGATATGATTGTTAAAATGTTAAAAAAAAAATGGAGAAGGTAAGAGTCCAGAATGTTCTTTACCTGTGAGAAAGACTATGTATGAGGCAAGCAAGAAAAAAAGGGAGATAGTCCAGGATGAGGAGAGAAAGTTGAAAGGAGAAAGGAAAAGTTAGAGAGCAACTGCTTGTTCTGGGCATGCATGGCTAAGGAGATGGTCTAGGAAGATTTGACCTCACCAAAGGCTAAAAGTAAGACATGTGACTCTGAAGAATCCAGTTTAGAAGAGAGATCAAACTTAGTGGCAAATTTCTCTTCAGAGGGGTGGCAAGGAGGAGGGGGCTGAGAGGAATACAGTAGAACAATAGAAACAGAGAGAGGGAGGGAGGGAGGGAAACAGAGAGAGAGAAGAGAGAAAGCAAACTTCTGTCTTTGGCTGCATGTGCATGCTGTTTGGGGTTTTCAAGTACCACCATCACTACCACAATGAAAATCTTCAGCTCTCCCTCTGCTGCCCTGAAATTAAATAAATCTCACCCCACTCAGAATTGGAAGCTCAAGATGAGTTTGCTTTCCATTCAAGGAGAGGCTGACTTCCTCTCTGGGTGTTTCCCCTTTATACATTCTAGAGCACCAGACCAGGAGATGAAGAAAAGGAGGGAGAGAGCACTTACTTAAAGCTTGTCCAATTGTCCCTGGCATATTCATTCTCTCTCTCTCTCTCTCTCTCTCTCTCTCTCTCTCTCTCTCTCTCTCTCTGTTTGTGTGGGGGGGGGGGGTGTAGGTGTGTGTGTCCCTTTCTAGAGTTTTCTGCAGCCTCTCCTTCTGTCCCTGGTTGCATTGTTCTTTCTCACTGAAACACCCTGCAGAACAATTCCCCTCCTCCTTTTGATACAGGGCTGATACTGAGTTACATCTTTCTATTAGTGCTTGCTTTGGATGGTACTAGGGACTAGACTCAAGGTCTTGGGCAAGCCGGGCAGTCACGTGACCAATGAGTTACCCCCCACCCCAGTTATTTTGCTTGCCTTTTAAGGTGGAAGTTTAGATTAACATGACAGAGACTAATACTTGGTGAGAAGGATGTGTTATCAGAGATGAAAAAAAAAATACAGTTAAGTAACCAGCAACATTTTAGTGTTGAAAGGCAGCAGGAAGGAAGGGTTTGAACCTGAAATCATAGGAAGCCAATTTAGTCAAAGAACTGGGAATTCATGGCTTAAATTGCAATGATTGCAAAGACACAAAGACAATTTGAGGTATTAAATAAGTCCCGCAGCAAATAATACTCAGCTTCAGTTTTCTGAACTGCAAAATAGAAGAATAAATGTTTACTTTCACCAATGCTTTGTAGAAAAGTGAGCAGATAACATCTGCAAATACTAAGCACTTACCTTAGTACTGAAGCCCCTGAAGAAAGAGAATTTGCCCAGGATGACCAAACAAATAGTAGAATCAGATATGAACCCAATTCTTCACATACCCCTGGTACTAAAATGAGTGCTTTCCATTCTAATTTATCCTCTAAGAAGGCTTCCAGAACTATCCTTAGGGACTTAGTGGACATAGAAGTAGGGAAACCTGTTAGGAGTTGATTCTGTACATATGAATATAGTCACTCTATCACTTAGTCTCTGCCTAGGGGGACTGAGGCTCAAACTCCTGTCTGATCCCCTTCTCATTACCATTCAGGTAATTTCTCTGTGGTATTGTGGACCGATTCATTGCCATTTCAGCACCCCCTCAGCTGCCCTACTCCTAGGTGGTGACTCACCCTTTGTCTGGCTAAGGCTTCTGTCCTCCAGGAAAGTGGCTTTCTCCTTAATTACTTTGCAGAAGACTCAGTTTCATTGAAAACAAAAACAAAATAACAAACCTACCCTTCTAGTCATACTTGGAGATGGAAGACTTTAAAGGGAAATCAAATAGCCCCTTGCCCCAAACCATTACCCTCTATCCATACAGTACCTATTCAAGTACTTCTGTGTTCTTTATATTTTGAACCTCCAAGTCTCTGTTATGCCAAGGCAATTCACCCAGGACATCTCTCTTATGCATTACATTTGTGTGTATCTAGTATATTAGATACTGGCAGAATATAAAGTAACAGGAGACATTCATAACACCCAGTGAATGTTCACTATAAATTTATGAACATTAATACACCACTTTGGTAAGGGGAAATTATGTGAGAGGGGTAGAAAGTTCCTTTGATGGGTAGAGATGACCTTACTACAATCTCAAGAACTGGAGCTGTGACGAGGAGTTTCTTAGAGTTAGGAACTAACATCACTAAGTCATCCATGCAGGCATTTCCCTTCGACACAGAAACAGAGCTTGAGAAACTGTAAGTTGGCTAAACCCCTGGCCACCCTCTGCCTTCCTGATCTGGCTTAGGAGCATCAGCTAGTGGCCAAGTCCCTTAGAACTGTTTTGATTTCTGTCCCCAAGCCCACATATCCTTATATTTTTATAAGGTTCTTGAAAGGAATGAGACATGCTGGGCTGGTGTGCTAAGGAAAAAAAAAAGAGCTCTCTGGCTGTGTGAGAGCAGGCACAGGTTTGTGCTAGGCGACACATAGCCCTGCTAGATTTGCTGACATAAAAGGGAAGCAGGGAAGGCAGTGTCCTACTGTGTGTCCAGCGCAACACGGAGTCAGCGATTTCTAGTTGCCACTGCCTTTTGTGTAGTAAATCTGTTGCTGTGCAAAATAATGAGCTCTTCATTAAAAGAAGTCTTCGAGCTAGAAGATAGGGGTTTCTCAAAAAGCTTCTATGCAAATCTCAACTCGTTACTTTTTCAGATCAGTAAAGTCCCACACTTCTCAGAAGTCCACTCTCGGGCGTAAATAAAAAAGCAACACACCCTGGGGAGGGGGCAGAGGTCAAACAGATAGGACAGGGGGTGGGTACTGGGAGGAGGAGCCTCCAGCATGGTCGACCGCAATCTGAGTCAGGGTCTTCGCTGAGTGCTCGCGCCTGCTCGCAAAATCCCAGGACTTTGCTGTTTTCCAGCTGGACCATACCTGGACCCAACTCACTGTCTTGACCTGGGACAGAGGGGCAGCACCCTCAGGTCAAAAGGAAAAGAGCCTCTTTGGCCGCTCTCCTTTGCACGCCCATCCTCCCTCCTTTCTTCCCCGCCTCCACTCCTCGCCCCTTTATCTTCCGCCCTGAGAGAAGGAGGGGACTGGCTGTGTGTGTATGTATGTTTGCATGTTCACGTGTGTGCGTGTGGGCGTGTGAGCACAGGGGTACAGCAGGTCTGTGTATGTATTCATGTGTGGTCAGGAAGATGTGTGCGATGAGGGTGGGGGGTGAAGTGCATATTTTAACCCAAGTGTTTGGTATAGTGTCTTTGCTCTCTGATACAGGGAGGTGTGTGCTCGTGCTGTTTGTGTGTGCATGCTTGTAGGATATATGATTCTGCCTGACCGTAGAGTGACTATGAGGGTGCAGTCTGAATGTAGGTGTGTTCAGTGTGTGATTTTGCAGGGGTCTGTGGTTCTGCTGTAGCAAGTGTGTGAAGGTTGACAGTGTGTGAGCCTGCTGAAGCTTGTGTGTATATGTATGTTTAATGTGTCCTTACACTTAGATGTGTCATGCCAAGGTGGTTTTATTGGCAGTATTTATTGTAATGTGTGGTGTGTGCATTTGGGAGCAAGGCACCTTTATTAGAGTACTGAAGTGCTTGTGTACAAAGGTTTGTGCATGTGAGGGTTTTATGTGTATTTTAACTGTTATGTTCAAGTGTGTGATTTGGAGGTGTGTATCCAGTTTATATGCATGCACAGAGGATTGAATATGGTGTGTCTTGGAGGGAAATCATAGGAGTGTTTGGGTATAGTGTGTGAAAGGACAAGGTTATTGAATGAACCCAGGTGGTATTTTCATGGTAGTGGTGGTGTGGTGTGGTGTGGTGTGGCATGGTGTGTGTGTACACTGCACCAAGATTGCACAACGAAGGAGGTATGGGCTGGCAACCCCAGCAGGAGTGCCCACAAGCTTTATCTCTTCCCTCTGTGGAGGTCTGCTCTTCTAATGCTGTGCCTGCCAGGTCTGCTGAGGCAGGGTGTGAACTCACCTGCTGCTTAGAGAAGGAAGAGGAGGGCTTCGCAGGAGATTTGGCCAGGTAGGGCACCTAATGCGCATGCATGGGCTAGTGGGGGTAATCTGGAAATATTGTTGATCACTGACCAATGTCACCACCACCACACCAGGAGGTTCCAGTTTGTCTCCAGCTGAGCACAAGTATTTGTTCAAGGCCTGGATGTTTCACACCTCTTTGACTTTGTGTGGGCAGATTCAGTTGCCCGGAAGTCCTTTCCCCCTGGGCCTAATGACAAACTCCTACTTATTTTTTTAAGAACTCAAGAATCACAAAACTTTCTCTGCTTTTTTTTTTTTTTCTACCTCTCCATCCTGGTTGAAGTCTCCCTCCTTTGAACTATCACAATTACCCTCTTTGTACTTCTTATGGCATGATCATACATAGCTGCAGTTACTGGACCTTCCTTTCAAATGTGGGGCTGTACAGAGAACACATGGCATACAGGAAGAATGGTAATAATCATCCTAATACTGTTTTCATTTATTAATCACTTCCTGTGTACCAGGCATGGTGCTAAGTGCCATGTATTATCTCCCAAGGAGTCCTCCCAAGGAGGCTGTGAGGAAGACAAAGGTATAATTATCACTATTTTATACTTTACAAATCAGGCTCAGAGTTGTTAAGTCATTTCCCCAATGTCATGCAGATCATCGGAGGCGGAGCTGGTGTTTGAACTCAGGTCTGCTGTGCTCCTGTAGCAGGCAGCTTAAACAAAAGTCCTCTGATTTCCTGCTAGACAGTGAAGTCTTTATGAAACAGTATCATTTCCCAGGGCTTCTTTATTTTGAGTTTACTGACAGAACCAAGAATACTCAGCATAATTACTTTGTGTGTGTCTCAGACCGCAGAAGCTTCTCCATCTAATTGCACCTCACCAGCTCTAGTTCTGGGAGCTCTCCTTAGTCTGGTGCTGAAAGAAAACAAGGAATGAGTTGGGGTTTTTTGTTTGTTGTTTGTTTCTTTGGTTGTTTGCTTTTTTGTTTGTTTGTTTGTTTGTTTGTTTGTTTTCCTTCATAGCAATGCAGAATTGAAAACGGAGAGGGATGGAGGTGAGGGATAAGGAAAGAGTATGGGATTGTTGTGTAGCTTCCTTAGACCTGCTCCTATGGCAACCTCAACAGATGTTACTATGCACTGAATTTCAAAACAATTAGTCCTCTCCATATCAAACTGGATATAGAGAAAAGAGTAGAACCCTGAAATAATTACTGAATGGGCCCTATTTTGTGTTATTCATGCTCTAGGGGAGGGGGTACTGTGCTTGCCTAACGAGGCTCAAGCTGCTCTAATGCCTTCCAAGGGACTTCATTTGAGAAATTCTAATTAAAACAATACATTGCATTTGGGAGAACACATTTATGGGGGCCATGGTGTCAGCCTAGTCAGAGCCAATGGATGGCTGGAAGCCTCTGCTCCCATATGGGCCCCCAGGGAACCATCCTGGACTACTGCAAAGAGGTCAGGAGGTGGAGAGAGAGGGACAAGTCAATGGTGGTGAGTCACTTTGCCACTTTTCAGGGGGGAAAGTGAGAAGCATGATTTGAATTGCCACTGTTATTATTGTGCTCTTTCAGCTAGCACAAATGAGCCTAGTGTATGGATGAAAAGCAGTAGGAACATCCATAAGCTGCCCTCCCCCACTGGGCCTGTGTCAGCACCTCATCCTGGGTGGGATGGGGGCAGGAAAAGCATTGCTTAAGTATTAGGTACACAGAAAGGCTTTATTGGGGTTAAAAAAAAAAACAAAAGACTAGAAGTGGAAGGTCTGAGATTCAATGGACAGAAACTACCATGAAGCTTTGATTTCACTACACTTCCATCTGTACAAGGAGCTCAAACTATAGTATCTCTCAGCATCTGCTCTCAGGCACTCAGTCCTACATGGGTCACTCTGGCTCTCCAACCCTCCCCTTCCAAAGACACCAGCCTTCTTTCTGTTTTCTCACTGCCAACCAGCTGCATCCTCTCCTTTCTAAAAGATTTCCTTTCTGTGCCCCATTCCCAACACACACACACATCTCACACCAATTTCTTTATATTTTAAAACTGCTATTATAAGTTTATCTTTCTTTGGAGTATGGGAAGTATGTTGTTAGAGAATGAGGACTATATGAAGTATTGTAAAGATGAAAGTGCCTGAATGCCTGCAGACTGCCCTTAAACATAAACAGAGATTTTCTTATCTTCATCCTAAAATATAAAGATCTACAGGCTCAAGACAATAAAATGTGAATCATCCTAGGGAAAAACAACTTCACTTTCCCATGAAAATAAAGTCATTGAGTATCAGGTCTTTTGTCTTTTCTGTGGGAGCTGAGAAAAATCACAGGCATTGATGTAAGACAGCTTTAAAGTTGTATTCTAGCTAGACCACACTTGCTGTCTGATCTTGGGGAAGGTTACTTCACTTTGCTAAGCCTCAGTTTCCCTACCTGCAAAATGGCTGCCTTAGAATTACTTAGATGATAAAGGGAGACGAACCATAGAAAGCATCAGCCAGATAACTGACACTCATCATAAATTTTCAAGAAAAGGTGAATTAATTCCCTTTTCCATTTTCCCCCTTCTCATGTAGCACAGAGTATCAACCAGGATGTTCAGGAGGTGCTGCCCATTGTCTAAGCAGACATTTTTCTTTTCTTATTGTTGGTTTGTCTGACACTCTTGAAACAGCCCCCTCTTCTTTTAGGATGATGATTTGATCAGCCTAATGTAAACCAGAAGAATTGAACCTTAAGCCCAATTCTCACTCTGTAGTTTCTCCAGGCAGTGTTAATGAGACCTGGGTTTGAGATGTAATATTCCACACAAAGGAAAGCCCAAAACCTTCTGCTACTTGTTCAGACTTCCTCAACCCCATCTGCAGCCCCAGCCCCAACCATGCCTCCTAAATAGGTGCTATTGTACTAAAAAAGTGACAGACTATTTCTTGCCAAGATTGCCTTGTGCTGTTTTTTTTTTTTTTTTTATCTCTACTCTAGAAATAAGAAGAGTTCCTAAGTTCTAGCAAACCCCAAGGGCAAGAGGAAAATAGGGTGAGGAGATCATGCCCCTTCCTCCCTGATGCTATTGCCTCCCTCTAAAGACTAAAGCAAGTTACTACAAGCTAAAGTCACTTAGTGCTGAAAGTAAGATTAAGGGATGGGAATGAGGGGTGTGTGTGTAGCCTCAGTTGGTATAATTTTAGGGAGGCCCCAAAACTATGACAGATGAGAAAAATACTGATATTCATGGAAGCTAGAGCTCTGAGAGGCTAGCCTTTTGATATTATTGGTCCCTAAAATATACTTAAATTCCACCCTCTCCTTTATATGTCCCTCATTCTTGTGGACCCTTGGAACCACTCTGAAAGGTATTATTTTAGTAGTCTTATGTGCATCTGAGAAGGTCCTGAAACCTCTGCTTTGAGAAAAAACTGAGAGGAATAATAATTAAGAGTCAGTCAAATCATACAGAGAATGGTTGGAGCTTCAGTTTAGGATAAGTTCATTTAATTGCATAAGTTTCCTTATTAAGCAGGGACTACTGGGTGCTGGGTACTGTGTGCCCATCTGAAGAAGCCGCACGGTTCCTCAAGAGGTATATCTGAGACATGACAGGATCTGCCAAGGCTCATAAAACATCCCATCTACCACTTCTGTGCATGCATGTGACAATTGATGTTACTGCCAGAAAGAAACAGAAATCGTTTCCTAGTGACTCACAACCATAGCTCTAAGGACAGGTGGTGTTTGCACTGCACCTCCCCACTGAAACGTGCACCTTTTTCACATATAAGAATCCATAGTCAGTCAAACAGTTTAAACTACAGAATTTGGACCCTAGGCAGGCTATCACCAATGATATCAGATTGACCACCTTGGAGCTAACTGCTGTATATCAGCAGAGTACTGGGAGCTTATGTCATTATTCCTTTTACTCTCACTCACATTTTTAAGTTAGGTCAAAAGGGATTGTAACTTCTCCTCAGTCACTGTGAAAATGAGCAAATTAGGGAACTTTTCTGGAGTTTTTTTTTTTTAACTAGAAAGAATAACTTAAAGAGTTGTTCTGAAAGTAAAAAGAGGTAGTTTATGCAAAGTGCCTGGTTGTTGGTAAATATTTGGAGAAGAAACAAAATATATATCTTTTGATACCTGAAGCATAAATAGCATATCATATAATTTCATGTACAATAGTGATGATAAGTATTACTGTCATTAATAACCCAACAATATAGGCATGTCACTTTAAGAGAATTGAACCAACAGGCTTGTAGCAACACTGTAGGATCAGGCATATGATTCCAACCAGCTGTGCCTTTTTCTCACCAAGCAATAGGGGACATTTCACAATCACCAAGAACAATCAGCTGGTTTGATGTAGTCATTATATGTAAACAAAAATATGAAGGAAATATTTAGATTGAACTGTGTATAATGGATTTTAAGCTTACTATGTAAGCTGATTGCATGCCATAGCTCTTTGTTAGCCCTTCTATAAGCTTTTAAAATTCAAAGAATAATTTAAGGGACAAATTTTATGCAGATTTAAGAAAGCAGAGGAAAAAAAAAAAACCTAAGCACTATTTTGCTCTTTTTCTAGAATCCCCTAGGTTTTTTTTTTTCCACTTGTGACAGTTATGGCCATTTTCCATGTTATTATGTTTTCTTCACAGACCCCATTTTTATGGTTGTATCCTATCATGTAGATTGGCATAAAGTTTATTTAGCCACTGCACTACTGTTGGTCATTTAGGTTGTCTTAGTAGGTAAGTGTGAAAAGAAAGGAATGATGTTGATTTCACAATTGACATAATCACCCTCAGGAACCTAGTATCCTGCTCTCCCAATGTTCAATGTGCTTTCTGTCATTTGATATTTAAGCTTGATGAATGTCAGCTCCATTACTAGAGCCTGGGGTACATTTGCAAATGGATTATTTCTGCCCATTCTCATCACAGATTCTGTGTTTCATCCTCATGGTAACTAGAGTGTAGTTGAACTGGTAAGCTTAGCTCTGACCTCATACTTGTTCTCCCCATGGGGAAATGTCTTGAAGCATCAAGAAGTCATTCACAAAGAATTTTTTTGGGAAGTGGTGTTCTTAGTGAATTGCATATTTATCTGACCCCTTTGCCAGGGGAATGAGATGTCATTAGCAACTTTGTCCTTGCTCTGGAAAATGATTTTGCTGTAGCCCACTCAGCCCTGGCCTTAGCAAATTGATTAGGTATCGTCTCCAAGAAAAGATTAAATTTATATGTAAAGTGGACCCCAGGGTCCCTTCAGGTTCAGAGTTTTGGCTGCTATATAAAAGTCCTACTGCTTGAGGCCAAATCATCTGCCAAGAGTGAACTGGGAAGAGAATTTCAAGAGGGTCAATGGTGCTCTCCCTTTCCTTGAGAAAGGCCTTTCTGCCCCCTACCCATGTCTAGCAGATCTTAGTGATACCCTTACCAAATACCTTCATATAATTGTCCATTGACACTACCAACCTCAAAAGATTGCTCTGACAAAGGGACTATTTAGAATACCTCCCACATTCTATTCAATCTGTGGCCATGTATCTCTTGCACTTCAGATGTCTCGGGATTTTTAAAAGGCATGTTAAAAGAGGAAACAAGGGCAACTATAATGCCATACAATATCAATAGTTATTCCACTCCCAAAGTTACCCTTCATGTTGCACAGTGTTTCTCAGTGACAGTGCAATAGAGTATATACTACTACCTGGTCATTTTATACTTAAAAATGATGTTGTGTGATATGAGCGAGACCATGCATATAAGGGTGAGCTCAAAGGTCTAGCATTTAGGTAACATTTTGTATATATTAACTGTCATTGTGTGAGTAATAGACCTGGTGTAGGTAATGCTGTGTTGTAGGAGTATTTAGTGGATAGATCTCTCCATTTGTAAATGCAGCAACAAATTCTTGTCTTTGTTTTAAACAGACTAAACAGAAAATGAGCACTGTAAAAAAAAACTTGTGTTTACTTAATTTTTAAAGTAGCTTTATTTTAAAATAATTGCAATATTAAAAATCTTTCAACTGCTTAGAATTTGCATGGGATGTGTGGGTGGCACATGTGTGTATGATGTGAAGAGTATTGTGTTTTATAGGAATTATGAAATCCATGTATAATACATTTACATTTGTTTATGGCTTTGTGCAGAAATATGCATAGGTTTGGGATATGTACAGATACACATATTTATGGCTATGTATGTATACATGTGCCTTGGGAGCAGTGTAGGCTTCCAGAAGAGAGTAAGTCAGCCATTCAGGGCTATATTTACAGGACACAGCTGGGAATCGTCGTTTGATTTGGTTGTTGACATTTATAACTTGGAGTATGTTCAAACAGGAGCAGGTACTGGTGGGCCCTGTCACATATTCAACCAATGAAGAAACTGGGGAGATCAGAATGATAAGAACTGCAGTAAGTGGGAGAATGGAGAAGGCTGCCAATGTTCAGGCCCAGAGTCACAAGCAGAAACTCCCATGATATTAATTACCCTTTGATTATGATAAACTTTGCTGTTTTATGGTGGAAGTGGGATTCCTTGTGCAAATCCCCATAAGGAGTAGAATTCATAACCTTGATTTCATTGGTGTTGCACAATAGCCTTCAAGGGTGTTCAAGACCTAAGGCCTTAGAATAAGGCCTTAAGCATAAGACTCCTTCCTTTCCTCTCTCCCTTGTACCTGACCTCCTCCCTGCTCTTTATACCTCCTTCTTCCCTTCTCCTTTCTTTTCTTATCTTACTATAGCCTAAGTTGACCTCAGACTTACTATTTAGCATAGATGGACCTTGGCTTCTCAATCTTCCCCCTGCAGCATTCCTAGTCTGGCATTAACAAACTAATGCCACTACCCCCCAGCTTTTTCCTTTCTTTCCCCTGTCCTTTCTTCTCCTTTCCTTTCCTTTCCTTTCCTTTCCTTTCCTTTCCTTTTTTTCCCCTTCCCTTTCTTTCCCTCCCTTCCTTTCTCTCCTTCTCTCACCAGGATTGCGCACGTTAAAGATTCAGAAAAGAAAAAAAAAATTAACTTTCAGTAGATGTAGATCATTTTTAAGTTTAGAGAGATTATGACCTGTCAGGGTGTATACCTGAACTGGCTAAGCTGCTTCAGTTTCTTAGCAGGAGATGAGACTGCTGTGATGACTGTCAGCAGGGTGGTGGAGTTTGCAAGAACCAAAATCAGATCTCTGATGAATTAAGTTTCTGAGGCCCCTCCCCTTGCTGCCTCCCCTCCCTTGCCTGTGAGGGTGCAGAAGAGAGAAGACTCCAGGTTTGGTCTATGGCTGGTGACTAATGACGCATGCTCACCAATATAGATTTTGGAGTTGGAGACTATGGAAAAACAGGTGGCTGTGGTGGCAGATGGTAGCCTGATGGGGGTGGGGCTAGTCAAAGGGAAGTGAAGGACAGTGTACATTTGCGGGTGCAGGGCTCAGGGACAGGTTCCTACGGAATCTCCAAAATAATGCATCAGCCTCTGAAACTTTAAGAAACCAAAATAGGCTTCTCAAATCTATTTTATAGAAGGCATTCCAGAAGGGAGAAATGGGATCCATAAACTTAACACAGAAGCTGTACAGGTTGCACATTTAAGCCCGCCATTCCATGGTGGTAAAGGAACTAAGCACTGACATCAAGTACCCAAGGAAAGACCCAAAATAAAGACCCCAGGCCTTCACAACTAAGCAGTTTGGGGCATTGAGCAGTTAGCATAGCCTAAACTGTCTCAGATTGGCTGCCAACTCCATAGATGACCTTGAGCAGGCCCTTGTCTGAGCGTCAATGTCATGATCTCTTAAATGGAGAGGTTGAATTAGACTACTCAAAGGGGCCAGGGCTGCTACTCTTCAGCTGAGATTGGGACAACAGGGATAGGCTTTAAGGCAAAAGAAAACCCCACCTCCAAGTTAAGGTCCCTGGTTTCTTGATGCCCTGCAAGAGAAGGTCCTCCTGGGGCCTTTAGAGCCCTGGGCTGCCTGATGGCTTGTTGGCCAGGAGGCTCTGGCAACCCCCACCTTAGGATAGAGCCAGCAACTCCTCCCCCGCTCTCACCCACGTCCTGCTGAGCCATTAGTGCGATTGCTCTGAGTTCCCAGCAAAAGCTGGTGATTTATGCTGGTCCTCGACGGGGCAGTACCTTGAGCCAAGAACAATTAGCTAAAAGCCAGCGGGGAAAGGAGGCAAGGAGGGCGGAGAGCCAAGCCCTAGGGCACCCAGCTGAGGCTACAGACCCCTCAGCAACCCCCTGATGATCACCCCTGCGACAAAGTGGGCCCCACTCACCACGGCGGGGGCGGGGCTCAAAGGCAGACGCGAAAAGGCAGTCCAGCATCCACGCCATAACCCGTGCTGAGTGCCCGGCAGCCTTGTAGCTACTAGCTAATTTCCATGCAGTTGCCCTGCAAAGGCTGCTCTAAGTAGCCCCCGGTGACCACGCCCTGGGCCGCACCCTGCACCCAGCTCTGAGAATCTTGGTCACCGGACACCTCAAGCGTGTCACAAAGGGGGCATGGCCTCATGGGAGGTCCCCTCCCGCCAGAGGGGAGGGCCTCTTGCCCTGCAACCCCTTCCCCCACCCAGAGGGAGTCTAGGACAGAGCTTCTGTCTAGAGAAGGTCCGATTCTGACTGTACCCTGACCCTACCCTCTGGGAGATCACATTTTGAGGGGTGAAGGCATCTTAGCCCTGGTGAGTCCCAAATCTGAGGAGGGCCTTCCCTCCTCGATTCCCAGTTGCCCTTGGTGGAGCATTTAAAATCAGGTCTGTTTCCAGAAGCTCCTCCATTTGAGGAAAACATGGTGCACCTGTCTCAGGGTACCTCAGATCTATATCCCAGACCCTAGAATCCCCATGTTTTAACAGAGGTCATTTCAGCTGTCAGGAAGCCGAGTCTCAGCAGAAATTAGTCCTGGTCTCCAAAACCCTGAATCTAAATGAGGCCTTAATCTTTAGGAACAATTCCCACTCCTGACCACCACTCCCCTCACCCATTTTAGAAGATTCCTCACTTTAGCAAGTGTAGCACCAAATCTGCTATGATTTTAAAGCTCTGATTCCTTGTAGAGGACCCAGAATGTAAATAAGAGAGATGACATTTTCTCCACAGGAAGAATCTGAGAGGAATTTTATTTCCCTGGCCTTGAAATTTTCCCAGGAAAGAGAGCATCAATGTTCTCCTGGCTGGAAATTTTTCTTTTCAGGGGATTGATTCCTACCTGCCTTAGAAATATACAATGTCCATTACTCATAAATGTGGGTGCCTCCAACAACTATGGCCAATGCTTTTGTCAGAGCACTGGCATAGGAGAGGCAATGACATTTATTTTTAGAAATAATTTGATATTTCACTGAGGAGTGGTGCTGTGTTGGATTTCTTTGTACTTCTATTAAGGCTTTATATTTTTAATATTTATATATATGTGCAAGGCATGTCCTGCTGTGGGCTCCATCTTTGGGACTCTTGGTGGTAGTAAAGCATCTCTACTTCTCCCTTAATCCTTAGCTAGATATAGTCAAAGACCCACATTAATTTCTACCCCTTTTCTTCATGGTTCGCGATGTACAGATGTGACTGTGCTCAGGTTTTTCTCCGCTGGGAAAATGGTGTTCTGTCAATCAAAATGCAGGGAGATTGTGGAAACAAACGAAGAAAATCTTCTTCTAAGCCTTTGCTTGTGGGCTTGAGTCAAAGCTGAAATCACAGGTCCTTTGAGGAAAGTAGATATGCCATTTGCTTGGCTAACCACATTAGTGTTAATGTGGCAAAAGGAGTGCATAAAAACGAAAAAATCACCTGTACTCAGCCATGCAATTCTAAGTAAAGTAGAACTATAACTAGACTTTAAAGAGTTTCAACTCTTTTTTTTTCTTTCTTTCTGGGAAACACGGTACCCCTCATTTTTTGTGCCATTTTCTAAACCATTTCCAATTTCACATATCTACCAAAGGCAATCAAAAATAACAAATATTCACCATACCTGTTCCTTTACCAATTTCTGCTGTGCAAATACTCACTCACCAAAGCCTAACAAGTATGGCACCTAGAAAAGCTCACCCTCAGGTTCTGGGTGTTGACCTGACTTCTCTTGAGCTTATCCAGCACCAGCTTCTTTACAGCCTCAGTGGATTCCCATTTTTAAAAGCTTGATGAATTTTTGTTTGACTCACTCATGACAAAAAGGCTACATGCTTACTGCTTACTGCTGTGCAGAGTTCCTGACCATCCAAGGAATAGACTCCGCTGTAAATACATGAGGTGTTTTAATTGTATACTCGTTCGAACACAGGAGGCAAACTTCCTGTGGAAACAGGAGTTGAATGGGGCCCCCAGGTCTAGGGGAACAAGGTTTTTATTGGGCAAAAAATGCAAGCAAGGACTTGACATGCTTTGGCATTACATAATTTGGTAAGGGAAATTGACTTTTGAAATGGTTGGTCCACTTTAGGCGCCAAGACTACAAATAGTTCTGGCCTGGTCATATGGGATGGTTTCGTAGCAACTGTAAAACTAGTGGGTGGAGAAAGATTGCATTAAGATAGTTTCTTTTCCCAGGTGGCTGGGGCATTAAACTTTTTGGTCTCTCACTTACCTGTTCCCTTCTAGTTCTCTGGTAACTGAATTTCTTGCTTTCAGAATATCTCTAACTGAAGTCTAAACCAATGAAGTCATCCTTCTCTATGATCCCCCTCCCCTCCCCTCCCCCTTTTTTTTCAAGAAGTGTGATGTGGTAAAGGAAAAAAATGTCAGAACATTTACAAACCTAGTTTGTAAGTATTACCTATTGGGAAATCCAGCTGTGGTATGTATTACTTATGTAAACTTGAGAAAGTTGTTCTAACTCTTGCTT
Source organism: Meriones unguiculatus (assembly GCF_030254825.1). NCBI lineage: Eukaryota > Metazoa > Chordata > Mammalia > Rodentia > Muridae > Meriones > Meriones unguiculatus. The sequence continues at coordinate 123,965,445 of NC_083369.1, forward strand.
TATTCATATGTAAAGTGTGGTTGCTAATAGTTGTTAGCAAGCTTCAGGCAAACCAAAGCATCTACAGTTCTGGGGAAGGGGGAATAAATAGAAATATGGAGTTCATAATTCTAAAAAGAAAATAATAAAGTTCCATTTGAAAAACTTATATTTTTAACTCATAATAATAGGGCACATAATAGGGCACATTGTCACAATAATAGAGCAATGTATTCATCTATCACTCTCCTAATTCATTCAATAAATATTAACCAAATGTCCTCTAGCTGCCATACTTATAGTCTTGCAAGTAACATTGGTTCACTCGATGAATTATTATGCAATTATTTTTAAATCTATAACTTGGAAGCTTATATGATAATCTGAAAATACACTTATTATATTTATTTAATTTTAATGCTTTTTGAATTTTTTATTAACTATTTATTACAATTTATTCACTTTGAATCGTGACTGTGGCCCCCTCCCTTATCTTCCAATCCCATCCTCCCTCCCTCTTCTCCCCCTATGCTCCTCCCCTAGTCTACTGATGGAAGAGGTCTTGCTCCCCTTCTATCTTACCTTAGCCTATCAGGTCTAGAGATATCAAAGCAGAAGCTGAGACTCAGAGCCAAACTTTGGGCAGAGGGCATGGAATTTATGAAAGAAGAGGGAGATAGAAAGACCTGGAGGGGACAGGAGCTTCAAAAGAAGACCAACAGAGCCAAAAACAAAAACAAAAACAAAAACAAACAAACAAAAAAAAACCTGGGCCCTGGGGTCCTGCAGGTACTGACCACGCATGGAGAGGACCTAAAACCTCTGCTCAGACATAGCCCATAGACTCCAAGTGGGTTCCCTAGTAAGAGGAACAGGGGCTGTCTCTGGCATGAGCTCAGTGGCTGACTCTTTGATCACCTCCCCCTGGAGGGGGGTGCAGTCTTAGTAGGGCACAGAGAAAAACAACATTTACAATATTTTTTAAATGAAAATAAGCCAGAATATAAAATATATGAACACTATAATCCAGACAGAAAAAATAAATAATATGCCTACATATATATAAAAAAAGGCTGAAAAGAAATACAGCAGAATCTTAATCATGAATATATTTAGGCAATGCAATTATGCACAATTTTAATTGTTTTATTATTTTCATATTGTAGCATTCTCCAATTTTTCTTTAATAAACACATTATTCTCTAGAGTTAGAAAACTCTACTCATAAAAAACAGTAATATCTGAGTTGAACAAAGGACTAAGGCAAATAAACTAATTACTTGAGATTGTAGTTTGGGGATGTGCTAATGGCATTAGTCACTTTGTTGACCGAGAAAAAGTTGAAGAAGTTGGTTTCTGAGTAAAGTGCAGGGCTCACTTTCTACACAGGGGCACATATTCAGCAAGGGCATTTTTCCTAGTGCAAAGGAGTCATCAGCAGCCCCATCAAAGTGTCAGGAGCTTATTCACATGAACCTGAACCCCCTCATTCCTAGGACTCACTGGGCATCTTTGTCTTTGCCCTGGCAGTTCAAGGCCTAAAGCTTAACTATTAGTTATCAAGAAGTCTCCTACTGTATACATACAATGAGAGCCATTACTTCTGTTCCTAATTTAAGCCATAGTGTACTGTGACCTCTTTAGCTGCAGTGATGAAGTTATTCTAAAGATTCGTTGACCTTGAAAAGGAAAGCTTCAGACCTTTCTTTTCCCTGAAGCACAAAAGTACTCATTTCCCAGGCAAACAATTGTTGATAATTAAGTACAATTGTAAGACTCAAAGGTCTTGCTAATGGTCACTGCTTCTCAGGGTATTGTGTTTGGGGCAAGACACATCCATTAGGAAGTGCTACTACAGTGCACACTTACTTCTTGCTTTCACTCCAGTTGTACTCACTAAGAATTTCTGGCCTAGCATGATGACACACACCTGCAATCCCAGCTATTTAGCAGATCAAAGCTTGGGAATCACAAATTGCAAGCCAGTCTACAACAGGTAAGTCCCTATCTCAAAATAAGAACTTTCTTATCATGTGAGATACACTAGATTCAATCCTTAGGAAAGCTTCCTTACAAAAAACAAGCAAACAAACAAAAACATTCTGGGCATAATTATGGACCAAAAAATATATATTTCTCAGGTTACTCATTGGAGATTTTATGGTCACTAAAATTGGAAAAACTGTAATACCAAGGAAATAAATCTGCCCCTGAACACTCTCTACCTTTCTCTTCCCATTGCATCTAAGCTATAAGAAGCATTGAGGCAGTCACCTGGGAAAAATTATCCCTTTAATTCAATCTACTTCATTTTTGGGGAAATGAATAAATAAATATGTACCACATGAAACAGACAAGCCTTTAAAGTGTAATCTTTACAGTCAGGATATATACAAAACAGCATACTCCACACAATTCATCTGTTTGAATTTTCTAAGAATGCTTGTATATTGGCATTGCCTGGTCAGGTTTTTTGAACATCCTGTGTGTTCGTCTCTTTGCATTAAGGAAGAGGGAGGTGAATCAACATAGAAAGAGCAGAGTATTTAAAGTTAAGACATCAGAATGAGGCTGGCATACCATGCTATAGGACCAGCTGAGTAAATATGAATAAGGCTGCTTCCCTGAGCTTCTGTGAAATGGAGGGTGAGTCTTAGTCTTCCCCTCCTTCTGTCCAGATCCCTCAGGAGAGATAATAATGTTTCCCATCTATGGGTCTATGAAGGGAATGATGGATTATCAACTCTGGCTCCCAAAACTCTCTGTTTTGGAAAAAAAAAAAAAACTATCAGAATGCCCATTGGGTGTTCATGGCAATCATACATACTCAATAAAGGAAACCCTAGTAGGAAGGACCTCAAGATTCTGCCTCTCTTCTCTTCTGCCTGTAAAGGCTAATTGGGTTCATGGTGACTCTATCTGTGAAATCATGAAGGAATTGTGTGGGTCTCAAAACTCAAATGGCCATGTCTTTCTTGTCCCTTAGGTAGAATTGTACAAGAAAACGTGGACCTTTCTTCTCAGCTGTTTAATAGCATACTAGGATATATTCCTTCCATGGAATTTCCATCTTATGATTCTTCTATTTTCAAACAAAAGCCTGGCAAAATCCTCTACTAACCTTGGTAATATAGAAATGGAGAGATTTAGTCTCTTATTTTTAAGTTACAAAAGTGAGGTAAACTAAGTGACTAGTCTAAAGTCACCCAGGGGAAGAAAGATGAGCTGGGACCAGTCTCCAGTGCTCTCACTGCCCACCCCCAAGCCTGTTTTTTGTCAGTACTTTTTGCAAGATCTCCGGCTGTCTGTCAGTGTGCTGACACCACTCAAGAAAATGCAAGTTTCATCCTGACATCAGAAAGACAGAGCCACGATTACACTTCAGTCCCTAAGGAGGCAGAGAAATTGCTTTTAGTTGACAAGTGCATCTCCCACACACATACCCCTCTGGTTGAATGAAAAGATAAAAATCAAGTTAAAAATCCCAAATGTTCACTTAATTTTGTAAAACATTTTGTTCTTTGAATGAGGGGGTAGGCAGGATGAAAGAATTTTCCAACTCTGTAGGTCTCAACAGGGTGGGGTGAGAAGATTAGTACAAACTAAGGGGATACAGAAAATGTCATAAAGAAGAACTGGGGAGGTGATCCTTTCTTTTTTGCCACAATTGATAAGAGCAAATGGCATTACATAAAAAGAGCTATGTAGAACTACAGAATACACTACAAAAGATACAAACTAATTAGTTTCTTTTTTCATCTAGAAAATTCTGTGACTTCCAGTTACAAGTGTTTGGAGAATGAGCAAAGGAAGCATACATTTTGATGTATTACCAGAGTTCTCCAGACTTTTGGCCAGAGACACTCCTGACCTTCACTAGCTCTGAAACTCATCTTTGTATATCAATGGCCTATAGATTTTTAAGCAGCTTATAAAGGGCTCTTGTCTTTCATTTTGGATTTGAACTTCTTAAGCTTTGTAAATTTGGGAAGCTGGTGAAGGACGGATTAATATAACTCCTGGTACATAGATGAAGAAACTAAAGATCACATAAGATAAGTGACTTGTCCAAGGTCACTCCTTTTTATTTAAGACTTTATTTGAACAGGTGTTTGTGTCTCCTTCTCTTTTGCCTGCCTTCCTTGAATATGCTAAACATATGCACACTAAAATCTATACATTATGTACTTATTGGCACTCTTTGGATTGTGTATAACTCCAATGTCAGATACTAGACACACTCCCCTTACTGAAAGTTCAAAAGCCCTTACAAAGCCTGATGATATTTCTAGCTACAGATGTCCCCATTCCTATATGTATTCCAAAATGTTTAAAACCCAGAGTCTAAATGCAACATAGTTCCCATTGAGGTAGATGGGACAGTTGTTAATATGAAGGCGTGTACAAGTATTTTCTTTCTTTCTTTTTTTTTTTTTACTTTTGACTGATACAGAGTCATATAAAAATGTACTTATTTGTAAGATATCAGGATATCATGTGTTATTTTGATACACATGTGCATTATAATAATTAAATCCTAGCTTCTGGTAACAACCACATTGTTTTCAACTTCTATGAAATCAGCATTTTAATATTCTAATCAACTATTGTGCAGTTATTTCAACATACAAATATTTGAAAATACAAAGTTGAGGGAAAAATTTCTCTTAGGCAGCTGCCTCACTTGCCTAGGTTGAAGTCTGAGTGACAATGGCTCATTCTCCACTCACAGCACTTCCCCAGGATGGTCCAGCCCCAAAGGCAGAATTGGCACAACAAAAGAGAAAAGGCTAGACATACTCTATGAGGTCTCTGTTTCTTAGGTGAAACTTGAATAGTGGTAGATGTCACCAAGTACTGAGTTACCATTTGGGAGTGAAAGATTTGGTGATAAGTCAGCAAAACTGAAGCACTGGAGAAGTTATCCCCAAAGAAATTCTATCTAGAGATGGAGATTTTTTTTAAAAGTGTTTATTTTTTCAGTTTCAATTTCAGGATTCATTAAGGCTAAGAGTGTCATTAGAGATAATCTAGTTTAACCTTCTCACACCACAGGGGCCATCACAGAAATCTAGGAAAAGGAAGTGACTTACCCAAATTCATCTAGCAAGTTCGTAGATAAAATGAAACTAGAAGCCAGATGTCCAAACTTTTAGCCCAGGACTCATTTTGCAACACCACATTGCCAGACCACCTTGAGTTCCTGAGTTCTTGAAAAATCATCTCACTCCCTCAGGGCTTGCTCTCCTCAGACCAGCATAGCACTTGGGGGATTTGCAGGCAGCAACATTCCATGCTACTGGGATTCTAGCCAGGCGCCTGAAGATGGCACCTGTCACATCCCATTGGAATGAATGGCCTCCCTCTGAAACTGAGACAGGCCAGGCAGAATCTGGGAGGAGCACCTTGAGAACATTCAGAGCTGGCCTGTGTGGCTAGTGTGCCATGAGCATTCAAGGCAGAAGAGATAATAGCAAATGTACTCAGCTCAGTTTGCTGGGGAGGTTTCTACTTCTCTTGGACCCCAGTGATTTATGATTACGTTAGGGACAGGCACTCTGGTTCATTGGTTTAAGTGCCACTACCCTTGAGGGGCATGGTGAGGGCTGTCTGCCTGTTGTTTTCCCTGGTCTGACTGCTTACAAGATTTGTTCATAGGACAGTTTAACTGGACTCTCATATGCCTGTCTGGATTAATGGCATTTGACTGTATATCATGAAAAATCACATCAGTAATTGCCAGTGGGGGTGGATGGTGCAAGCAGGAGAAGGGACATGAGAAAGAAGAAGCACGAAAGGAGGAAGAATGGGAAGAGAACATGTGCTGAAGGAATTCTTTTGCACTCCAACCACTGACGATTCAGCGTCTGTAGCTTCTCTCACTTTTAATCATTGCATCCATTAGTTGCCATTTGTCAATCCAAATAAGCCTTTCTCTACTGTAATTTATTTTTGAGATAACTGAAGCCTTTAACAAATGCAGGCCTCACTAATGAGACAGTTGCTCTTCTTTCCCCATGTCTTCACATTCTGGACACTACAGAAGTTAAGTGTGTGAACATACTGGAGAATTGGTCCAATACCAAAACAAAAGATGCTAAGAACCAACTGTTATAACATCTTTGTATCTGGAACCTACCTTTCACCCTCTCTTACTTTCAAGCACCCAAGGATTATAATTGTCCTACTGTTCTACTGTCTAGATCTCAGGAGATTTGTTAGACACGAAAATAAGAAACAAGATAGGGTGGTGCTAGAGAAGAACATGCATAAGACCAGGAAGTGCCATGCTGGAGAAGAGGAGCCATAAATGGGCCAAACCAAGTAGAATGAAAACCAGATGCCACATCCATCACACTGTGTGTATATCAAAGATCTGAAGAAGTAGTTATATGTAGAAATATCGTTTTTTTCCTTTAGTGGAGGATGTATTCAGCTAGATCTCAGGAATCTAGGCCCCCAATACCTTAACAAATAAGAGAAGTAGTTAAGTCATCTCTAAATGACTATGGGCCCTGACTGTTTTTCTGTTGTTGTTGCTGTTGGTTTTTGTTGTTGTTTTGTGTTTGTTTGTTTGTTTTGAAGCAGTTTCTGTGTGTAGCTTTAACTTTCCTGGAACTTACTCTGTAGAACTTGCTATCCTCAATCTCACAAAGATCTGCCTGCCTCTGCCTCCAGAATGCCTGAATTAAAGTCATAATGCCATCACCTCTGGCAACCTGACTGTAAGTGGATACCTGGGTGGAAATTTCAGAGATGAGGAAAGAAGAGACTGTGTGACGTAGGTATGTACTGTAGGCTTCCACAGTCATGGTGGGACATGCTCTGTGGTCTAGTACTCTGAAATTGGGACCACACCTTACTACCAACACCCTAGGAAAAGAGAAATATTCCCCAAATGAACTTTCAAGTCACACTTTGTTGTCATCAAAGCTACCTCTCCAACTTATCATTCATGCTGAGATACCCTGTACATCATGGACTCAAGGATGGGATATTACTGACCAGGACTAGGTTCAAGGACCAAAAACACAAGCTATGTTTTTGATCTTTCATCCCCATCCCATAAAAAGAAGGGAACCTTTTCTTAGTCCAGTCTTCAGCATGGCTATTCTCTGAAGCTCAGCTCCTTAGCTTTCATCTCAATCATCAAGAACCTCTTATCTTCTTGTGCCTTTTAGCCTCTCCTCTCACAGACTCTTACCCTCTGCCCATGTGTATGCCATCCCTCTCCATAAAGTTTATTTTTCTGGTGTTTTATATACTACTTCTTGGTCTGTGGAACTTTTATAATGTTTTGTCTCTGCTATCTACTAAGTATTTTACCTATTCCTATCTTCTCTGGCTATTGAAGGCCTTTGTAGTTGTTTCACAATTTTAGATGCAGTAACTCCTTGTCAGTTCTCTGTTCACTCAGCCACACTGTTTGCTACCCCTGGTCCCCTTTTACTTATGAAAAATCTCCCCTTCTCATAGAAGAGCATCCCAGGTCTCATCTCTAAGAATCCTGTCTCTAAGAATGACTATCCACCATCCTGTCTCACACCTGTTTATACAATTTCTCTTTTCCTGTAAGTTTTTTCCATAGCATTCCATGAAGATATTAATATATTCCTAGATAAAACCACCTTCCTCTTTTTCTTCATTCTCCTTCCAGCTCTTATTCAGCCTTCTCTCAGACTTGGTCCCATATGCCTAGCAGCATTTCCTCATACACCATTTTTTATTGTTTTAAATTTTATTCTCATTTATTTATTTTATCTGCTTTACATTCGTGTAGCCCCTTCTTTCCTCCATTCTCAGTCGCTGTCTCTCTCCCTCCCCCTTCCCTTTTCCTCAGAAATGGGGAGCTTCCTTTCCTATCCACTTCAGCTCATCAAGTTGCATCAGGACTGAAGTGTCCTTTTCCCCTGTGGCTTATTAAGTCAGTCCCACCAGGGAAAACTAATCAAAAAGCTGACAAGTTAGTCCTTGTCCTATGCAGTCCCCATTTCCCTTACTAGAGGAACCACATGAAGCCTAAGATGCCCATCTGCTACATTTTTGTAGGGGACTTAGGTCCAGTTCCTGCATGGTCCTTGGTTGATGCTTCAGCAAACTCTTCTGGGCCCTGGTTAGTTGGCTTTGTTGATCTTTTTGTGGAGTTCTCATACACCACTTTTTGCCTTCAAAGTAAGATGGCTTTTACCACTCCACTCCACAAGCAGGCCCTCAAGCACCCACGGATGAATGCACGCACACATGCACACACATGAGTGCTTCACTTTTTATAAGTGATGTTGTCAATGTTCTTTTGTAAACTTAATCCAAGATGATATATTTCTGTCCCAAATTTGACTTGCCTCCTCTGCAAAATCCTTCACTGTGAATCTGTATTCATGAAAAGTCTCTTTTACCTTGTCTCTGAAGACAATGCAAAATCCCCCCTCCATCTATAAAGCTTCTCTGGTATCTCTGTTATTCAGACTCCTGTCACTAAAGCTCTAATCACCCCCTGCCTTTTGGTTTATTTGAGACAGGCTTTCTCTGTGTAGCCTTGACTATCCTGGACACACTTTGTAACCCAGGCTGGTCTCGAACTCACAAAGATCTGCCTGCCTCCAACTCCCCAAGTACTGGGATTAAAGGCATGCAGCACCATGCCAGGCTTGATGCTCTAACCTTATATTGGGAAAGGCTCATCTCTCTATTGGCCCTTGTCTCTCTAGATCATTCCCAGTACCTGAAATAATATACTAAGTAGAGCAAACAATTAATTTTTACCTAACTCACTAGCATTTGATAATTATGCAGTGGGTGATACATAAAAAACGTTTCATGAAGGTCATTTTTGGACTTTTACAGTTTAAAAGCAATTTCTGTATATTTATTTGAATCCATACTCATAATATCCCTGTGCAGGTGGTTTTGTCTTATTCTCAGTTTTTGCTGAGGAAAGTAGTGGAATGGAGCAGGCATTTATTTTCAGCCCTTTCTACGCCAAGTGTTTGCATACACAATTTAATTAAATTTTCAGAAAGTACTGTGAAGTGGGTGTTTTTAGTTACATTTTACAAATAGGAAAACAGAAACTCAGACAGGAGTCCAAGATCACAAGGAGCATATAAATCTGCCTCCTCTGCTATTTCATTGTTCTGTAATTTGATCACAATAAATCAAGTGGGCCATACTGAGAAGGCATACAAAAGGTATTATAAAGTAATATTATAATTATTATTTACATTTATGTTTTGGTTTTCATTTCTATGAAATTTACTGTCAGGCATATAAAAACGTGAAAGGGAAACTAAAACATTTCTGTTTCCAAACAATGCTTGCCTTTCTCGTTGCATATTATAGTTGTAGGAACCAATGACTGAGTGCTTCCCGTGCACTAAGCATTATTCTTAGACCTTTCAATGTTTTCATTTAATCATGAGCATTATCTTATGAGGTAGGGGATATTTTATGCCTAAATATATGCATACGTAACTGCAGCTCATAGGAGTTAAGTAACTTTACAAACTATAGTTGGTGAGGTATTTGTAATTTAAAGTTATGTTGGTCTTATTACAAAGTTAATGTTCTTTCAATGATACTACAGTGCTTTTCTAAAAGGATAAGAAAATCAAGGGTCAGAGTGACTATGTGACATCAACTCTGATGACTATATTTCCCATTTCCCTCTGGGTGCTCACTTCTCTTTGTCAAAGGCACTGTTCGTATTATAAACAATCTTCATATGCTTGTGGTCCATCTCCCCAACCACATCAGCTCTTCCAACCCTATTTAGATGCCCCACAGAGAGTTCTTACTAAATACGTGACAATAGATGAGCATGGGTCCCTCTCCACTTGAAAGAATTATTAATAAACTATCATGTTTTAACAAAACCTTTATCTCCAAAAGAGTGAGACTTTGTTGCTTAAATGTATCAATTCCTCGCCTCCCTGCAGCTTGAATTCAGGAGCTCACACTCTCTACCTCTGGACAGCATCTATTCTAAAGGGAGCTTCTAAGTTTCAGAATCATTTCACTGAAGGCTAAATTGTGCTGTGTGTGTGTGTGTGTGTGTGTGTGTGTGTGTGTGTGTGTGTGTGTGTGTGTGTGTCTGAGAGAGTGAGGTCCCAAAGGGGGGGGGGGACTACACTCTAAGATTCTGCATGCAGATGGACTCTGAGAATGTTCTCCATCTAAACAATGTGTCAACTTCTAGCAGCCACACTTTATACAATAAGTTCTAAAGATTGTGTCTCTTATTATTAGGAATATTAATAACCTTATATTTTTTACAGGGAACTTCCATTTACACTAAAGGCTCCTGCACAAGATTTTGAAATTTTTAGTTTGTGCTCTTTCAATCCCTTTTAGATTTAGCATTCCTTCAAAACAGCCTCCTGTCCATTCTGGAGGAATGGAATCCAACCCAGGGAAGCAGGGACAGCCAAGACCACAGAAGAATAATTTTCATCAGTTTGAGGTCAGCAGCTAATCCTGTTGCACATTTAAGATCTTAAATGCAGCCCTAGGTCTTCTACCTTCTCCTTGCCTGTTTCCAGAGTTTGCAGGATCTGTAAGCCTTAGTGCCTCCTGCCATAAGAATTCACCCTTCCTAGTCCCTTTCCCCATAGATGGCTTCAGGGATGCTGTAGAAGCGTCGATTATCTCTTCCCTTTCTCCAGACCAATTTCCTCATGCATTTGTATGAACTCACTTAGCAGCCTACAATGAGACATGCCATTGTAATAATTATATCTAACACTTGTGTAGTTTTTGCTATGAGCCAGGCACTATAATAAGCCTTCTACATGTATAACTTTTATTGATCCCATAATAGTTCTATGAAGAAGGGTTATTAAGATCCCTATTTCATGGAAAAGGACATTGAGGATCTGAGTGACTAAGCAACCTGCCAAAGAATACACAGCTAGCTAATAATACAGTCAAGATTCAAACCTGTGAACATTCATAAACTACTCATATGTATCTTGCTATCAGTCTCCATTCTCATATACAAACAGTAAGATTCAAAGGTTGGGAGGCCATGTGGCAGCCAGAGGGAACAGTCTCAAGAAGTCAGAAAATATTTTTTCTCTGATTTTCTTCCAGTATCAAGTGGTAGAGCATTAAGGAGTCACTTGAAGTCCCCTGCTTCTGAATCTGCAGGCAGGGTCCAGTGTGTGAGCTTTAAGAGAGCCAAGCCAAGAAAGGTTAATCTCCTCCAAATTTATAGAGCTTAAAAGCATTACAAAAATTCAAAGTGTGCCTTATCGTAATCCTTTACATTGTAATTCCAGCCTATTCATCTACCAATGCACCTGGGATAGAGACCTTGCTCTGTACCTGGATTCTGGTGCCATTCATGTGCCAACAAATGGTCTTAGGGAGTAGTGGGTGATCCATTATCTGGATATGGATTATTTCTCAGGAGTAAATCGTTAGTCCTGTCAGCTGCTGATGAATTATCCCACTGCACCTGGGGGCTCATCACTTTGCTTTGCAAGGGACGTGTAGGGAATGCAAGCAGTGACTAGACTGAAACAGTGACTGTGTAGGATGGGTCCTTAGGGCCAGGAAAGCATGGTGGGCTTAGGTTCCCTCCAAGCAGTGACAATTCCACCCACCTGTGAGAAGATAATAAACTTACCCACCCACAGGTCAGCCCAAGATTTGCAGGATCAATTCCTGACCTCTCCTGGTGTTTAGAGCCTGGTGAAGGAAGAAATAAAGCAGAAAAGAGCCTGGCACTTTGACATACCAGAAACTTCTCAAAGAGAGATAAAAGGAATGGACAGCAGAAAGAGAAACAAAAGTAAAGGACTAGAGATAAACAAGAATAAAATAGGGAGTGAGCAGAGAGATGAGAAAAATAAAATAAAACATCTCAGAAAATTCATGAATAATAAGAAGATTACAGTGAAAAAGAAAGCCAGAAAAAAAAAGACTCAAGAAAATAAAAAAAGAGGGGAAAATAAAAACAAAAACAGTCTCAGAAAGAAATTTGTTTTTTTTATTTTTGTATTTTTTATTAATTACAGTTTATTCATGTTGTATCCCCCCTGAATCTCCCTTCCTCCTCCCCTCCCAATCCACCCTCCATCCCCCTTCTCCATCCATGCCCCTCCCCAAGTCCACTGATAAGGAAGGTCCTCCTCTCCTTCCTTCTGATCCTAGTCTATCAGGTTTCTTTTTTTTTATATAAAGGAATTATTTGTTTATTTATTTACTTATTTATTTTACCTTTATTTTATTTTATTATTATTTTTTTATCAGTTACATTTTATTAACTCTGTATCCCAGCCGTGTCCCGATCCCTCATTCCCTCCCAGTCCCTCCCTCCCTCCCTCATCTCCACCGTGCCCCTTTCCAAGTCCACTGATGGGGGGGACCTCCTCCCCATTCATCCAGAAAGATATTTGGAATGATAGTAGAGTAGAGGCAGAAACTGAATTTGTATGTGAAAATATAAGTCTGGAGGAAAAGCAAATAACAGAAGAAAAACGTGAGAAATAAACTAGAAAAAATTTAATAAGATAAATAAAAAGTAGAATCATTAAAGACAAAAAGACAATTAAAAGAAAAGGCATGGAAATAAGAGATAGTAAACACAATGAATGAAATCTGAGAAATGTGGAAAAAGAAACAAATCTTTAGAGGGATGAGAAATGCTTTTCCCCAATTGTATCTTTTTCCCTCTTTGATTGCAGAACACATATACATTTTCAATGTGATGCCCAGGGTTGACCTTAAAAATGGTTAGGTTTCCATCTTTGTTTAGAAGGTTGACTCCCTTGTTGCCTGAGAGATGACTCAGCAGTTAAGAGTACTTGCTACTTGTGGAGCTCCTGTCCCCTCCAGGTCTTTCTATATCCCTCTTCTTCCATAAGGTTTCCAGCACTTTGCCCAAAGTTTGGCTGTGAGTCTCAGTATTTCCTTTGATTCCATGGTGAGTAGAGTCTATCAGAAGCCCTCTGTGGAAGGCTCCTGTCCTGTTCCTTGTCTTCTCCTACTTCAGATGTCTCTTTTGTTTGTTCTTCTGAATGAGGATTAAGCATCTTCCCCAGCGTCCTCCTTGTTGTTTAGCTTCTTTAGGACTATAGATTTTAGTATGTTTATTCTATATTATATGGCTAATATACACTTATAAGTGAGTGTATATCATATGTGTCTTCTGGCTCTTTGATCACCTCCCCCTGAGTGTGCAGCCTTGTCAGCTACAGATGCTGCTAGCCTTGATGAGACCTGATAAGCTAAGGTCAGATAGAAGAGGAGGAGGTCCTGCTCCATCAGGGGACTAAGGAAAGGGCATAGGGGTAGAATAGGGAGGGTGGGTGAGACTGGGAGGAGAAGAGAGAGGGGGCTACAGTGGGTATACAAAGTGAGTAAATTGTAATAAATAAATATATAAATAAAATTAAATTTAAAAATTAAAAAATATATTTACAAAACAAAAGAAAAAAGTACTTGCTGCTCTTGCAGAGAATCTATGTTCAGTCCTCAGCATATACATGGTAACTCACAACCATCTGTCACTACAGTTACAGGAGACCTGATGGTCTCTCTCTTCTGGTCTGCACAGGCACCAGGCATGATGTGGTTCATATACATATATGCAGGCAAAATATTCATACACATACCATTTAAAAAAAACTTTAAAATATTACATAAAATGCTCCCTGCCTCTCACCAGCTGCTCACTAGTCTTGTAATAAAAAGCACTAAAGGTAGAAACAAAGCTGGGACTAACCATCTGTATAGATGCAGATCTAAACATATAGAAAAACACATTCTCTCTCTCTTTCTCTTTCTCTCTCTCTTTCTTTCTCTCTCTCTCTCTGTCTGTCTCTGGCAAATGGAGACACAAAAGATAGAAATCCAGATATTTAGGTGCCAAAAGAAGCAAGACATTGTCCAAATCCGACTTCACAAAAGCCAGTCCAACAAGAGGGGACCCAGGCAGAAAACTGAGAAGATGTAGAGATACACAACCACAGAGTTATGACAGAGACTCAGAAAAAAAAAAAAAGGCCATAGGAAGAGATAGACAGCCAGGGTAGGAGAAGGCTCATCCTTAGCTCAATTCATCCCTTCTGCATTCAGAGAGTTTTCTAATGTCAGAAACTGGCTTCGTTCTTGGTCTCCTTGTGGAGCACCTGTTCTCTCCAGGTTTTTCTATCTCCTCCTTCTTTCATGAGATTCCCTGTACCCTTCCCAAAGTTTGACTGTGAGTCTCAGCCATCTGCTTCAATACCCTGCTAGGTAGAGTCTTTCAGAAGTTCTCTGTGGAAAGCTCCTGTCCTGTTCCCTGTCTTCTCCAACTTCTGGTGTCTATCCTGTTTGCCCTTCTGAATGAGGATTAAACATCTTCCCTAGGGACCTCCTTGTTGTGTAGCTTCTTTAGGATTATAGATTTTAGTATGTTTATCCCTTAATATATGGCTAATATCTACTTAAAATCTGGGATCCACAACTAGACGAGACCAACAGAGCCAAAAATCTGGGCTCAAGTGGTCCTGCCGAGACCAAATTAACCAAGGACCATGCATAGAGAGGACTTATACCCCCTGCTCAGATGTAGTCCACTTGCTACTCAGTCTGCATGGGGGTCTTCATAGCTCTTCTAAAGAGCTAAGATCATGCCAATCTAGACTTTCAGTAATTGAAGAGAAGTTGATTGGATTTTCTGGACTAACATGACGTCACTGTCTTCCTAATGAATATTTAGCTGTGGCCCCAATTTATTGATTTTGCTCAATAGGAAAATTTCTTGGCACAGCTTTCAATACTGACTGGTAGCCCCCCGATAACGTGAAATATATATCCTCCACAGCCTCTACCAGATAAGCTACATTTATGGCATTTATGTGTCTGTCCATCTAGCATGTAATGACATGAAGGCTTTACCACACTTTCTGGCTAGTGCTGAGCACATGAAAGAGTGAGAAACTGCATTTGAAAAGGAAATGGTATTTTGTACTGGAAATCAGGATAATCTAAGGGCTTTGAATTGCTATAACCTGCAGCAAACATAAAGAACCAAAGTGAATAGCTTTACGTTGATGATCAGTAGCACCACTTAGAGGGTCTGCCTCCTTAAATCTCCTTCCTTCCTTCCTTCCTTCCTTCCTTCCTTCCTTCCTTCCTTTGTTCATTCTTCACAGAATGCTTTTTTCTGCACCAACTTTTTTCTGTACTATAGCTGGGAACACAGACTTAATACCTCATCTTCAAATCCAGATTGTGATAGAGTGAAAGGAAGCAATAGTAATAGTAATAGCAATGTTGCTTAAAATCAACAAACTTAGGCTATGAATAAATGTTTATGGGAAGAAATAATTTGATAAGAATATTACTGTATATGCACATTTTAATTATCCCCCCAGGCAAAACAGTTGAATCAGAGGTCCTTTTTTGTATGCAATATTCAGAATTCACAGAAGTCTTATAATTAGGTTAGGTGAAATAATTTGCTTTGTAAGTATAGCTCAAAAAAGTACAAGTTAGCTAAATATATATATATTTTTTATCTTTTAGTTGCACAGTCTTGGTGACAGGGTTTCATTTGTTGGTAATTGTTTGAGATCATTGTTTTGGGAGAGTGTCTAGACATTTACTGAAAAATAAGGGAACATAAACTTTCTTTGATGCTACCATGACAATAACCCTGTCATTCCCAAATAGTGAGAGTTTGGTGCACATTGTTGAACTTGCACTCATTTCAAGTATCTAACAACCATATAACAATCACCTTTGCTGACTCACATACTTGGGTAAGTGTGAGAACACTGGGAAGTTTCCAATATACCTAGACCTATGAAAGGGCTTAACGTACCAATAGATAACTTGAGAGCTTTATAATCAGTGCTTTAAGAGAAATTTGGGGGAAAGGAACTGAGAAGAACTGAGACTAAACAATGAGGTGAACTGAGCTAAAAGACAGGAGCAGCTGGTGAGACTAAATGATAAGGGAAACTTTGGTGATGTATGGTGAGAGGGGTCGGATGTATGGTGTTGGGTCTGATGAGGAGCAATCTCCTTTCCTCTATGTCTTCTTTTAAAACAGTAGGATGTATTCTTATGATCCAGAGAGCAATACAGCAAGCAGACCACTCTGTGGCTGAGATTAGCAGAGTACCTTGCTTCACTTTTAACTGTTTCAGTTTAGGATGAAACATATCCGCTCCATTTGTAAAACAAAGCAATGAGATTAAGGCTCTTATCCACTAATGCTCTTCCCTTGAAAATCACTTTCTTTGCCTTTCTAACAATTCTGTCTAGCAGAATTCTTTCATGGAGGTGAGAGGTTTCAAGTGTTACTGAATACTAAGGTGGCTATCAAATTATTCACATTCCGAAGGAGCCATAATTATTTCCAAGATAACTGGTTGTAGAAATAAGTCCTTCTACAAACCCAGCAATAGAATTTTCATGATGCCACAGGATGATTCAGAGCATTTGGTCTTAATTACTTTGATTGTCCTCCAGGATTTAATATATGAATATTACATTGCGATCTTCAATTTAATTTCTTGTGTAAATGGATTGTGGCAGAATCCTGTAGTCCGGGAAATGGCACATAATTCAGCGTGGAAGACACTATCTTAACTCATCTCATTGCTCAAGCCATTTGTTGTCCCTCAGGCTTTGACAACCAGGAGATGGGAAAGTAGCAGAGGTGATGTGATCTCTCAACCTGGGTCCAGACAGACATGAGCCATTGTCCTTACGCTGTTACACAAAGACAGCACTTACTTTCAAAAAGACCATTCCACTCAATATGCAGCTGTGTGCCCCGGGCTTTCTTAGCACAGTTGGAAAATCTGTGACATGCATGCAAGATCTTAGTCTTTGGTAGAACACTAAATTTGCAGTATGATTTTGGGCAAGTCTTTTAATTCATCTGAGCTTCCCATTTCTCATTATTCATGATCATCGAATTTTTTTCCCCTAGAAGGAATGTTTCCTGGTAAATCTAAAGTCTTGGCACCATGACTGGACAAAGGTCATTGGTATACATTCTGTGAATAATAAGCCACCCTGGAAGAGAAGGGAAGGTTTGAGGGAAGAAAGGAAGTTCAACTGGAGGGATTAGAAAAGAAAGGAGAGATAGAGAAAACAGCTCTGCAGGCTTAGTAAGTTGACCCTTTCCCATTTATCTGGCTGAGCTTGCAAAAGGCTTAGCAAAATGGGCATCATTGGGGCTCAGGAAGTCTGATGGAAATTATGGGTAGTGGGAATGACACCCAAGTATTAACTGAGAAGCCACTGTGCTAGGAATTTATCTGTGGTTGAGGCAGGATAAATATATATCCTTCATATATTTATATAGAAGGATGTTCACATAAAATCTATAAAGAATCCCTAAAAATTAATAAGGAAAAGAACAAAATACTAGAAAAAAAGATGGATAGCAAGTTTAAATAGGAACTGTGTGGAAGAGAATATAGAAAAGACCAATGACTATATGAAAAGATGCTCAACCTTATTAGTCACCAGAGAGATGCACATTAAAATCACAGTGAGATATCACTGTACACCCACCAGAATGATTAAAATTTCAAAATCTGAAAACAGTGTTGATAAGGGTTTGGCACAATGAAGGGGTGTAAATTGGTGCACACTTTGGAAAACTGGCAACAGCTACCAAAATGGAACATGTGCATATGTTATGACTCAGTTATTCCACTCCTAACAAATACAGGCACATATGCACCAAGAGAAAAACAAAAATATTCAGAGTGATGTTAATCCAAATAGCTCCAAACTGGAAGAAATTAGCTTTTCATGTCTACTAGAATGGATAAATCAACAGTAGCATAGTCACAAAAGGAATATTATATAACAACAAGAAAGAACAATAGAAATTTCATGTTACAGCATGGCTGAATCTCACAAATATAACATTGAATGAAAAATCCAAATGCTAAGAAGTACCTACCAAATTATTTCATAAAAGTCAGTGACTGGAAAACTTATGTTTAATTATGTAAGTTGTTTGAGTAAAAAAAGCCATAAAACCATTCATGTAAAATAACAGTTGTTACAGTTTAGAAGTTAATAAAGGGATTAAGGTTAGGAAAACAGACATAGTTTAGGAATTAGGAATGCTGATATCCTATTTCTGTTGTTATGTTTGAGGCAAGGTCTTACTATACAGTTCTAGACTGGCTAGACTTGAAGCCAGTATTTAGCCTAGTCTGTTCTCAAATTAATGAAGACTATACCATGGTTACCAGAAGAAATATTCTGCTTTTCAGTTGGGTAACAGATAACACTGTCTTTCACGTAATAAACAATGCATTGGTGATTTATGTGTTTCTTTCTATGTAGTATATTTTAAGAGAAATCTTTAAAAGAGAGTTAAGAAAAATTCAGACACCTTTGTCTCAAGGCACTCATCCTCTCACACTCTTGGCAATGGGATTTAAGGCTCTTTTTGTGTCTCTGTATTTATCTACAGTGATATTTTATCCCTAAAGCCAGGTTGAACCAAGCCTGTATCTAACAGCTGTCAGTAAACTGAAGTCAGAGACATCATGTACCTGTTATTGCCTAGAATCCTATTTTCCCCTTCCCAAATTATTCTTGCTCTATTGCATCTCTGTCTTCCCCCACAAAACTGTTCCATTTTCTATTTGCAATCTTTTTCATGCCCTTTAGACTAAAGGCTAAGGGACCAAACTAGATTTCTTTTTCTGAAGCTCAGCAAGCTCTTCTCTCTAAAGATGTCAATGCCTACACTTCTTACGCTGAATCTTCTTTTGCCTCTGCCAAATTTGAGTAGTTGGTCCAATACTTCTTCATCTGGACATCTAAGATATTGAAGTGCCTAATGAAAAACTCTTGGAGCCAGATACATTTCAAAGTTGTGACACTGAAAGGTGTTATCAAGATAATCATATGCATTTGTTTTTATCATATGATACATTTACCAGATAGTGACATAGTTTATACAATCACACATGTTCATATTTTGTTATGAAATACGTGAATATTCATGCTGAGTGGGATGAAAAAGTAATATTTTCATGCAACAATGTGGATAAATTTTGAGATAAGTTAAAATGAGTTTTAGTGTCAGACTTTTAAGTTTTTAGTTTTCAGTGCCTTGTGTTTTTAAAAATTGAAATTGCTAGGCTCATGAAATCCCAGCACTTTGGAGACTGAGGCAAGAGGATTGCCATGAGCTGGAAGCCAGCCTGGTCTGACTAGCAAGTTCTCAGCCAACCTGAGCTACAAAGTGAGACCCTGTTTTTAAAAATAAAAATAATAAGAAAAATAAATTGTAGTAAGAACCTCTTTTTAGTTTGTTTGTTTGTTTTTTTTTAACCGTTAGACAGATAGAAGTACAGATGGGTATAATATGGTCATTACGTGTGATTGTCTTCCCAAATAAGTGAAAAATGCACATTAAATAAGGTTTTTATATCTCTCACAGTGCCCAATTGTGAGTAATGAAATTTCATTGCTGGCAAGAGGAACACTATTACAGAAATCCACCCCATGTAAATCTGCTACAAATCATAAATGCCCTGCCAGGGATCTCATGGACATCTCTGGTACTCAAATAGTAATCACTCATAAAAATATGTCCTTTTTCTTGCTGTGGGTAATACAGATTTAACTAGAAGAGAAATGTTGGCATGGCAGGTTCCTGGGACTATTTTGTTGTATGCAGTATGAAAGGAAAGAATGAGTTTCAGGCAACAAATTGGGGTTCTTTTGTTTAAATACTATTATTCTCAACTAGACTTTGCAATGCTTGTAAGTGGAAGTCAGTTTAGAACTCCCTTTAGGACAATATGCAGAATTCAGTGAGCTTGTATTGACAGTTCAACATAGAGGTAGATATTTATTTCCAGCTAGCTGGGGAATAGGAGTACTATGTTCTATAGTCCTAGTATATTCCAAAGACAAACCAAGGGTTCCCAAAGAGATTGATAAAGGAGTAGAGAATAAATCAGTTAAATCATGAAGCTTTCCCATCCAGGAGATTCCAGTGAAACACAGGAAACTCCAGTGAGAGAAGATCATGTGACCATTCTTAGCAAAATGACTGGAAGGGAAAGCCAGCCAGGTAGATAAATTTTAGAAGTTAAAAGGTTCAGCTTCCTACCTTTGGGGCACAAGACTGTTTGCTTCTAGAGGGCAGAAACCTCAAATCACAAGTTTGGTATCTCCTACAGCAATTCCCCAAGCTCTTCGTATTTAATAGAAGAGAATAGGACTTATACGCGCTCCACCACCTCTTCCCATTCTACTTTTGAGGCCCAACAAATCTGTGATGTCTTTAAAAAAATAAGATATATTTTTTATTATTTTTATATGAGTAATACATATTTCTTGTTTAAAATTTAAGCAACCAGATAAATACATGAAAGCTTAAATTCACTTGCCATTTCATTTCCTACACATTTTAGTGTATTTCCTCCTTCCTTGCTTATGTTTCCAGGTCTTTCACAAAATTTTAACAGAGTTTTGTGTTTTGAATTACACTCTCAAGAATATGCAGGGCATTTCTCATGTTAATATTAGAACCAGTGCAATTTAAATGTTCGCCAGACACAGTGGCTATACTTAAATATAGAATGTGTACCCTGCCTTTATGGAATTTGGTCTGAGTAAGAAGATGAGATAGATATACATGATCCAATAGTGAAAAATACAAAATGGAACATAATTAAATTTAATTTAGGAAGATAGACAGGAAAGACAGCTAGAATCAAAAGGCAGGAGAGATTAATGTGGGTAGAAAAAAAGGTTCATGGACAAGAAAGGACTTAATTTTTTGTTTGTTTGTTTTTAAAGAATAAACAGGGAGAATGAGGAAAGAGAAGCATTGAGGAAAGTGAACCAAAGGAAAGCTACACTGAAAAGGTGAAAACCCTTTTATCCTTTTTGTTGTTGATGATAGAAGCCTACCCTTGGCCAGTTTTGAAACTCTTCAAAGGTTCATCTTCCACACAGTCAAATAAAACCAGGTTTCTTACGTGAAGTGATTTGGAAAATAGATGCATAAAAATGATTCACTCGTGTTAATAAGACAATAACATAGACTTGGACCTTCTGCTATTTAGAAATTTTCTTTTTGCTGCACAATGAACAGTGATGGCTCACAAGTCATAATATGACTGGCTAGAGTCCTCAACTGAACAGCTTTATAGGTAGGTAGCAGGTTACATGATTCCAGAGTCTTGGCCACAGTCAACTTATTACTGTGTCTTAGTAATAACAAGAAGAGAATACCAATGAAAGAAAGCCCAGGGCACAATTCCCCTTCTTCTACTGAACACACATAAAGATGGCTAAAAGTAAGTAATCCACATTTGTGTTCTGAAGACTTCCCCAGTGGAACTAAAAATTCCCAAGGGGCATAAAATCAATGGTACCAAGAGAACTAGAAAGGTACATGAAATACTATAACTTGTTCATTTGTGATGTATCCAAAATGTCCTTTCTTGTGTAGAGAGACCCACCACTAACCAGTTATATGCCTTTGAGAAAGCAGTATTAGATCTGAGTTCACCTCAGTTCTCTAACCCATCCATAAAATGGAAACTATACCAAAGTTTCCTTTCACACCATAATCATATGGACTTATGACTTTTTTTGATCATTACTTCCTTTCTGATTTTAGGAATCCCCTATAACAATGCAAATAACTTTGAGAAAAGGCTACATCTCACCATGCGTTGCCAGTCACCACCATACCTGGGAATCGAAGTCCTTTAGAAAATTGGACCAGAAGAATGAGCAGGCCCAGCCTCAGGGGAGAGGCACAGAAAGGAGAAGTGGGTGGGTTCTCAAGATGTCACCAGTTAGGCAGAGGGAGGATCTTAATACCTCCTCCTCTTTCTGCCTCTCCCCTGAGTGCCCAGTAGAAGGCTGTGTTTGGTTGTATGCCTACGTAGGTGCCTGCTCAGCACAGGATGACCTGGCTGCCAGCATTACTGTTCTAAGCCAATGAGAGAACCTTGAGGTGAATGATCTTGAGACCAATCATAGGTGGATGTGTCTCTTTAATGGCTAAAGAGATTTTATTTTTGGCTCCTTTTCATTGGTCCAGGCTAACAGAAGTCTCTCTGGAGTGTCTGCCAATGCCAAGCCGCCAGCCAACGGGAGTGGATTTAGCTGTGGGATCTTGTTTTTATCTGGATCTGAAGGTAGCCTTGTCTCAAGGGCTGTCTTCATATGTCTCGTCATTGTCATCCTTGACTGAAAGCTTCTGCCAAGAACACAGGAGAAATAGCAGTTTCACCTAACTGAGGCAGCCTGATGAGAGGTAGGCATACTTGGGGACAGGGGTTATGTGTTTGCACATCCCCTGCAGGTGAGTGCAGGCATATCAGCAAAGGAAAAGAATAAGGAGGTAGTACTGGTGGGAGTGAATACTTTAATGCTAAAGGAAGATTTTTGACAACTTACATTGTTATTACTTCCTTCCCACAAGTTATAAATATTCAATAGACCTATTCAAAACCCTGTAGTGTCTTCTGTATCCTTATCCTGTGTGCCCATAGAGAGAGGATTCCTAAAAGAGTAAAAGGTGTGCTAATTCCTACTTAGAACCTGCAGTCCCCATTTTAGGTAGTCTAAAATACACAGTGAGAAAAACTGATGTAGCTGGACTCCAAAGACAGGTTGAACACACAGTGTTCTCTTCTAAAATCCTAGCTTACTCTGGGTACTTCTGGTTATGATTCATGGAATGCTGGGACTATGAGTTCTACTGTAAATTATTCTATAGGAATAATTTGGATCTCTGACCACTGTTATAATTCTTAGTCCCGTGCTAGATGAAACATGTAAGTGTGGCAGCTTTCTAAGCAATGTGTATACAAGAAGCAAGGTAAGAGAGCATGTAAGTGGTAATGGAAAGCCTTTAATATTTCTGGAGAGATGTTTTTAATTATTCAGGAAACATTTACTGAGTGTTTTCTGTGTGACAGGCACTATAGCATATACTGTGTGGACAGAAAATAACACATATGGACTTTTGGCAAATGCTGTCAGGTCAGAACCAAGAGAAGTGTGTACTTTGGTCCTTGGTTTTAGACTATTTTTAAATCTTTTAGTGATTGCCTTGTAGTAATGGTAGATTTTGAAATGCCCTAGAACTGAGGTTGTTTTAAAAGTGGTCAGAAAAATCTGTTTTCAGTACTCTTAAGATGCTCCCAATATAAACTTTGTATTAGAAAAGACTTTGCCACAAATTTGCTGTAAGGTCGTGGATGAGTCATTTCTCCAGTCTCTCTTCATTATAATGAGTTAGACACAAGACAGTTTCTAACATTCCTACTCTAATAGGCAGTCTTTAGTGTGAGTTTAACTGGACATGGTCTTCCTCCATGACCTTAGCCCCATTTGAAGTGTTGTCTCCAGCTATGTAATGAAGTCCTTTGTCACTGAGTAAAAAGGGAGAAGTATTTGTGAAAGAAAGATGAGGAAGAAAGGAAATGTAATAAACATTCTGAGGAATCTCCATTTCCTTTTTTAGCTCAGGAGGTAGGACCCTGTAATAAGTTGAAGCTAATCCCAGCAGATTATTTAGGTACTAATGAAAAGAGCAAACAAAAATAAATCTGATTGGGGTCTTATAACGCCTGAGCACCAAGGAAATGTTGCAGCAGAATTAAGGGCCAGTAAAATCTCTGAGCAGCCATTTGCTAGGCTCAGGACACCAGTTTTATAAAAACATCGCTATTAATCACTCTTCTCCTGCTTGTATTGGGTATTTTTTTATGTCCTAAATATTCATCTTACTGGCCTCTGATATTCTGAATGATGTAAGGTCAGGAAAAGTGAGAGTGATTCAGAACTGCACTTCATTCCTTAAGTGCATCTAGTCAGTGTGAGTTCCCTGTTTGAACATGGGAGCTAAGAGAGGTAAACCAAAACAAGAAGTTAAGGGGCGGGGTTGGAAAGGGATAGAGTCAAGGAATCCAATCAGTGATCCATATTAATGTTTCTTACATGAACATGCTGATGGGTCGCTCTCCAGGTGCCAAATGACATCTGGGAAACATTACTCCATTCCCCAATTGACATAATAATTAGATTGCACAAATGGCTCCTCTGTGCTCACTCCCAGCCTAAGAGACAAATGTTATTGGTGAGTCAATCAATCTTCCCCCATCTCATCCCTCCCCATCAAAGTTTCAACACTTGTTAGCAATTGTACTGTGGAATTTGAAAGCTACCCAAGTAAGTGAAAACTGGCAAAGATGTATTTTGGGAGTGGGTTTTATGAAGCTACTTTCCTGCAGGTTGAGTATAGTATGGACCTTGAAATGTACATGACCAGAACCACAAATGGACATAGCACAAGGGGCTAAAAGAATAAAGGAAAGCTAGTGGCTTCTTCCGTAAGATTTTGCTTTCCTTTGTTCCAGCTCATCCTCAGGCAGACTAAGGAGAGCATGGCAAAAGAATACACTAATCATTTAGTATAGATCCTTATGACAACCTAAATAATGTCCTTTCTCCCCCAGAATCTGTGACTATGGCATGGGGTGGGACATTGCAGATATAGCTTATTTAAGGCTCTTATGATGGGGAGATTATCTTGAATTGTCCAGGTAAGTCCTAATTGTAATAAAAAAAAGTCCTTAAAATATCAAGTCAGAGGGAAATTACAGATGAAGAGAAGGCAATGTGATTGTAGAGGCAGAGCATGGAGTGATGTAGTTACAAACCAAGGCATGCCATCCTCCACCAAAAGCTAGAAAAGGCAAATAATATATTTCCCCCCGGACCATTCCAAAGGAAGTTAACTTTGGGAATAATTGGTTAAGTTTACATTAGATTTCTGACTTTCAGACTAAGATAATATATGTCCATTGTGTTAAGTCATGTAGTTGATGGGAATTTATGGCCAAAGCCTTATGAAAAACTAACACACTCTTTCATCACTATGTCTCATGACACATATAAGGATAACTTCTTACTGTTGTGTAAAAAGCATCAAAGTCATTTTTTATTAACTTGGTTAAATTTGAAAATTAAAAAAAAAACCCACACACTGAAATTAATCAGACCAAAGTTTATACATCTCAGTGATCTTTTATACATTTGAACTGGGCATTCTGAAGGTTTTCAAAACACAGTCTAATGTGGAGCTCTACAACCTCAAAATCCTTCTTTGGTCCAAGTACAATGATGCAACACTGAATGTTAGGAATTCAAACTTCACAAATATGTCAACATTTCTACATTTGGGACAGCTTTCTTGCTGCAGTATTTATAAGCTCCTGTTTTCTGCTAGTCCTTTTGCATGAATTTATATATCTAATTACCTCCAACCACCAGGCAGACCTTGGGGGATAAGAAAGGACACTAAGCAGGTAGAGAAATACAGTAAATATGTCTAAATTGAAACTACAATTGGGAGCAAATCAAATCTCTTTTAGTAATAACACTAAGTAGGGCCTTTAGGAAAACAAGTCATGGCAGAACTAACTTAATTTACTCTCCTGATAAGGTTACAAAGCTTGTAGATCAGGAGAATGCTGTAGACAGGATGCATCTGGACTTTAACAAGGCCTTTGACTTGGGCTCCTGTGAGGCCTTTGTAGATCAGGTGAAGAAATACAGACTTCAGGTGAAACTCCAGAGCTAGCAGGTGGCTGCCAATAATGTGGATCATGGTCTCTGGTGACAGGTCATTGGTCTCTGTATGAGTTACAGTCAAGTCGCCATTCTTATCCATCAACTCATGTGGAAATCAAGACAGATGTCATGCTCTCTAAGGGTGAGTGTGATGGGAGCCCAAAGGATCCAGCTAAGAAAATGGAAGTAGGAGTTAAGATCATAAACAACTTCAGTAGGTTGGAGCACTGATTGACCTCTGTGAAATGCAATAACCAATACCAGGATTTAGAAATTCACATGTACAAACACAAATTTATATACAGAGAAGCTGTCAGAGTACAGGAGGCAGGAGTGCCAGTAGACAGACAGCTTGTTGACTTAGAATGGTAGACTCAAAGTAGGGGAAATTTTAAGTGTGTGTGCCTCCCCAGAAATGGGAGAAAGTGAACCATGTACCCATCTGATTACACTGCCGTTCCTCAGGCCACACTGAGGTTCAGTTCCAGCAAAGATTATTTTTTAATCTCTCAGATTTAAAAAGATCTTATTCAAAGATAAGAGAAGGAGAGATCTTTGGTTAAAAAATTACAAATGGTTAGACAAGAGGCTTAAGTTTTAGAGAGGTATTATATGGCGTGGTGACTGTAGAAAATAGTGTACAATTAAGATGGCTGAAAGAGGTTTTACTGAGATAATGGATATGTTAACCAACTTGAGTTACCATATATATCAGAAGATCATGGTATATGCAAAAAATTGGCAATCACAATTCCTTCACCTCTTGTCCTGTTGGAATAATACATCTTCTTTCACACATGTTTTTCTAAGCAATTATTTACCATATACTATCTTTAACACAAATGAAGCATATATACGAAGCATAACACACACACACATATACGTATATATATATATATCTGTAACTGTATATCATGTACATTTTCCAGTGTCAGTGATGATGAAAACATTTTCCATGTGCCAAGAACAAGTCCAAAAGTACTTCATATTTTCCTATATCTACCACTCACAATAACAGCATAAGATGAGCCCAACTATCCTTAACATTGTGGAGAAAAGAAAATGGATTCAGAGAACTTTTTCTAGATCAGATACCTGTTAACTGATACAGGATGGACTTGAGGTTGGGACTCTCTGGTTCCATAGTGCACATACTTAATATCTACACCAACCCTCCTCTCAGGACCCTTTGTGTTAAAATGACAACAGGTATTCCTTTTATCTGTATTATAACTTATTCTATTAATCTTGCATTTCTGGACACAAGATTATTTCCTTTTTGAAGAATGTCTTAGACTTATTATACTAATATGGATTATGAATACCCCAAGAGAGCAAAAAGCTATTTTTCTTCTACTTTCAACTCTGTCATAGTTTTTCTTATTTTTTAAAAATTATGGATACATTAACTTACCTACTGGGTGTTGAAATTGCAAGAATCATAAAAATACTTGCATATATTACCTACATAATGTGATTGATGGTAAATGTGCAAATCACTAAATGAACTTCCATTGCTTCAGAATAACCACCATAACTGTATAGAAATACACTGAGATGTGTAGAGTATAATGTGAATTAATTAGACTAAAGTAATTCTGAGAATTTCATAATTCTGCTTTGAGCATATTCATTCCTACTCCTTCCATCTCCACCACCTCCACCCTTACCTCCCTACTTATCCAACTTTTATTTTTCTTCATTCCTACCATAGAGTCCACTTTGTTTTCCCCAACTATTACTGGAAGTGGAGCCTCTTTAACATGGTATACTGAAAAGTCATAAGTTTAAAAAAAAAACTGACTCTCCTCTCTCTGTTTCCCAACAACTGTCAAATACCAATAGCTCCTCACCTGCTGATAAAACTTACTACACACCTCCTCTGCTTCATGCTGGGATTTTTTTCCTGACATGCAGGTCATGTGCATGCTGTCACAACCACAGTGAGCTCATATGTCCAGCCATCCTGTTGTATCTGAAAACACTATTTTCTTGAAGTCATCCACCACCTCTAGCTCTTAACGTCTTTCTGCTTCTTCTTTCTAAAAGAGCTTTTTGAGGGAAGAGCATAATATAGATGTCCCATATAGAGCTGGGAAGAAAAGAATAAAGTTGTTTTATTTATAGAGTGGTCAGTGTAGCCAAAATTCCTTTAATCAATACATCATTTTCTTTCTCATATAATATTTGAAGATCTGAAGCATTAGGCATTAGATTTTGGCAGGAGTCTGAATTACTTTGGATATTTTTCAAATGCAGAGTCTCAGACCTTAACTAAAATGCTTCCAATGTAAGGAGTTCATATACAACACATTGAGAAATAATATTGTCTGCTATGAGATTAATCTTCTATGCAAAAAGTGGAAATAAAAATAATATTTAAAAAAAAGCCCAATTGTGAGGGGCTCTGAAAGACTCTATCTAGCAGTGTATCAAAACAGATATTAAGACTCATAACCAAACCTTGGCCAGAGTGCAGAGAATCATATGAAAGAAGGGGGAGTTATTATGACCTAGAGAGGACAAGAGCTCCACAAGGACAAAATATATCAGGGCACAGGAGCCCTCTATGAGACTGATTATCCAACCAAGGACCATGTATGGATATAACCTATAACCCCTGCTCAGATGTAGCCCATGGTAGCTCAGTAACAAAGTGTGTTTCCCTAGTAAGGGGAACAGCAACTATTTCTGACATAAACTCAACGACTGGCTCCTTTACCTCAGCACCCTGAGGGGGGAACAGTCCTGCTAGGCCACAGAGGAGGACATGGCAGCCAGTCCTGGAGATACCTGACAAGCTAGGGCCAGATGGAAGGGGAGAAGGACCTCCCCTAGCAGTGGACTTGGAAAGGGGCAGGGAGGAGATGAGGGAGGGAGGGTAGGATTGGGAGGGAATGAGGGAGGGTTCTATGGCTGGGATGCAAAGTAAACAACCTGTGATTAATATAAAAAAAATAAAAATTAAAAAAGCCCAGTTCTATGCATAAATATGTGGAGGAAAGAAACATCTTTTCTCTTCTCTTCAGGCTACATAATTAGTATAACTGTCTTCATTGCAGTGCTCAATGAAGTACTTCCCTGGGTACTCGGTTATCGAAGCTCACAGGGGATTAAGCCACCAGTGAACACTGCACCACTGTGGCTCCCTCAGTGAAAAACTGTACCATCACCAAAAATATAAGCTCATCATCGGTTTAAAAAATATCTTTCAGGGAGTTCTGTCCATAGCAGTTGGAACTCTTACTACTAGAATCTCTCCCTTGGGAATGATTACTTTCTAATCCAAACAACAATTGAAAACCAAGAAATAGCCCAATATGAAGATTCCGCATGAACACACACACACACACACACACAGAGAGAGAGAGAGAGAGAGAGAGAGAGAGAGAGAGAGAGAGAGAGAGAGAGAGAGAAACTAAGAGGGAGAAATTGTTGCTGTTTTAAATAACCTGACAATCCAGGAAGACATGCTCATTCTCTCAAGTCATATTTATGATCATCAAATCTTGACACACATGCAGGCTATTTCAGGGTCAACTGATAATTTGAAACAAGAAAAAGCACCAAGTAGGAAAAAAAAATGGGAGGGATGGGCATAACTAGATTGCTAAAAGAGTGCTCAGTAGGGAAGTTCTAGGAAATGTTCTCTAGTGACTGGAAAGGGGCCTTCTAGAAAAGGAGCCAGAGCTGCTTCTTACTAAGTCAGTCTAAAGCCCTACACTTAAGACTCTTCATCAGCCACATGTGTGATTTCCAAACTCCCTTTACCTTTAGGATCACAAAGAGTCTTCAATTCAGCTGTAAATGGCCAAAGGGGCATTGCTAAGAATACAGACAAATTGAAAGGCTACAGGAATTTGGGGAAACCTTTGCCTTCTAGTACAGAAGGATACTATACTGTTCACCAAGCAGAAGGAGTTATACTGCTATATATAATTTTATGACTGGCAGTATCAAGTAGCTCACATTTCACAGAAAAGGGGTCTAAAAGGAAATATATATCCAGTATTGAGTTAGCCATAGGAGGCTGTATGTGAATGAAATGTGTTTTCTATACGTAGGCTTTCCTCTCTCCTTGATGTTGTATGATGGGCATCATATATTGTAGTAAACAATAAAAATATAAAAGAAAAATATAGATCAGCTCAAAATTCAAGTCTTAACTTTATCCATTGTCCAAGGTATTTTGCATCCTGAGACTCAGTTTCCAAAACTGTCCTCATGGTTCTAACAATGAGTGACTGAAGATACTGGTAGATATGAGAGAAGAGGACAGGAAAGGCAAAGGTCAATGTGGAGATGCATTTCCAATTTAGTTTGATGTGGTCTTGTAAAGCAGAGATGCTATTTTTCTGATCTTAGAAATGGTGGCTATGAGAATACCTTGCAAGTTGTCAAGGGCTATTATGGAAATGTCAAGTTATAAGAAAAGACCTTGTATCTCCTGCATAGGCATGAACATATACATGCACACATCTTTCTCAAAGTACTTGAAAATCCACCCTTTGCCTCGATAGTCTCTCCCCTTCCCCTGCGTTATTTCACTGATGGTATTATTACTAACTTGACATAGGGTGTCATCTGTGCTTCTTCCCAGCCAAGCTGCCCACATTAGGCCACCTTTTCTAAGCTTTCTTCCCACAGATTGTTATGTAATTAACAAGCATTATCTACATAACTCAAAGTCACTTCCCAGGGCTCTGCAACAGTGAACACGGTGATGAAAAACAATCTCTCCAACAAGGACAGAATCTGAATTGTATTATTCCAAGCCAAATTAATTATCTCATTAATGGCAGTACTTGACCTGTGTCCACTCTATTGCTGTAATAACATGTACACAGCATATGTTTTGAGTGCTGAACAGGAAGCTACTGTTGTTTACAGAGCACGGAAAGTATAAATGAAAAGTCCTGGAACCAAAAGGCTAAACATCAAATAATGTTAGTATTTCAACCCAACTGAACTCTACATTCAAACTGTCCTTTTATATTATACTAGGGCAGTACCTCGTCACTGGATGTGTAGAACTCAAAAAAAAAAAAAATGAAACTTACATTGTATTCTTAGCAGTGAAGAACTATGGCATACTATGCAGTTGAACATTTTAGAGACTAGAATAACACAACAAACACAATTTTTAAGACTCAATTTAGATACTAAAGACCAAAAATAAAGACCCAAAATGGGAAGTCTATCTCTCCTCCCCATCCCTATCTTTCCCTGTGTGTGTGTGTGTGTGTGTGAGCACGTGCGCGCACGAGTACTTGTAATGCATGACTAGCACTGGATCCTTCCACAAATCACGTAAATCACGGTTTTTTGCCCTTATCCACTAAATCATCTATTCTATAAGCAATTATTGGCCATTTTGTCTCAAATATTCTTCTTCATATGGTGGGTATGACACAAGAAAGAGCAGGGTGTGGTTAATGCCTTTAAATAACCCATCATAAACTAAAGGAAAAAATAGGAGTAAATATGACTTACACTAAATACATAGCAAAATAGAATTTATGCCACGAGAGAACAAAATGTTTTGGTAGTCTAAAGGGAAGATTCTGATCTATTGGAAATGACTTTATGATGTATGATATCAATCTACGAAGACTCACTAGAATTAAAGAAATAGAAAATGAGTTGGAGTGGTGAGTTACTAGGAAAAAAAAAAAAAGAGAAGGATAATGTAGGAACAGAGGGAAAACTCCAGATGAGAGTCAAAGGATAATTTTATTTTGGTGGCCCTGGGAATTGTATACAAGAAAGAAAAACATAAAATGACAAGATATGCTTTGAGCTAGAGTGTAGTAAGTGTCAAATAATGTGGGTCTAGCTTCAACTTATATCCTTCTGAGCAGGCAGTAGCAGTGGTTGCTCATGGAAGCATTAGGAAAAGACAAAAATGATTGCTATTTCTCCGTGAGATCAGGAGATGAAAGAAAAGAAGGTCATGTCAGCATGGGCTCCAGAAAGGGATTAAGGCAGCTGCTTTTTCTAAATTTATTTATTATTAATTACAGTTTATTCACTTTGTATAAACTGTAGCCCCTTCCCTCATCCCCTCTCACTCCCACCCTTCCTTCCTCTTCTCCTCCCATGCACCTCCCCAAGTCCACTGATAGGGGAGGACCTCCTCCCCTTCCCTCTGACCCTAGCCTATCAGGTCTCATCAGGACTGCCTGCATTGTCCTCCTCTGTGGCCAGGTAAGGCTGCTTCCCCATTAGTGGGAAGTGATCAAAGAGCCAGCCACTGAGTTCATGTCAGAGACAGTTCCTTTTCCCATTACTATGGAACCCACTTGGACACTGAGCTGCCATGTGTTACATCTGTGCAGGGATTCTAGTTTATCTCCATGAATGGTCCTTGGTTGGAGTACCAGTCTCAGAAAAGATCCCTGTGCCCAGATTTTTTGGTTTTGTTGCTCTCCTTGTAGAGATCCTGTCCCCTGCAGGTCTTTCTATCTCCCCCTTCTTTCACAAGATTCCCTGCACTCTGCCCAAAATTTGGCTATGAGTCTCAGCCTCTGCTTTGATACCATGCAGGGTAGATTCTTTCAGCGGCCCAGGAGCTGGAAACAAACCAGATGTCCCTCAACTGAGGAACGGATACAGAAATGCTACAGTTACACAATGGAATACTACTCAGCAATTAAAAACAAGGAAAGCATGAAATTTTTAGGCAAATGGTGAGATCTAGAGAAGATCATGCTGAGTGAGGTATTCCAGAAGATGAAAGTCACCCATGGTATATATTTACTTGTAAGTGGATATTAGTTATATAACATAAGATAATCACACTAAAATATGTACACCTAAAGAAACTAATCAAGAAAGAGGGCCCTGGGTAAGAAGCTCAATCTTCATTCAGAAAGGAAAAGGGGATGGACATTGGAAGAGGGAGGAAACAAGGCAGCTTCTTTTACAGGGTGAGTAGAAACGGCAAGCTACTTTAGGAGAAAACACTTCTCTTTTCCTGAAATCTTTGCCTTGGATCCCTCCCAAGTTCATCTTTACTTGTGCTAACCTTGAAGTCTATAGTGTCTTTCTCAGCCACTGTCCTATTAGATCTATTAAGAATGTTGGTTCATGCTTTTGGACATTTTTCTCTCTGCCTTTTGTTTCAGAGACATTCAGTTCTTCACAAATAGTGCCATGGGTACCAATTTCTGCTTCATCATTTTTGGCTCACTCATTTATAGGTATAAGTTAAACTCTTTCTTTTCTACCAAAGTCTAATTTAAACATTCTATTTCTGGACCAGATGGTTCCCACTCATGTCTGCAGCTAACATGTTCATTGCCTGTAAGTCTACATCTTCTCTCTTAGGAGTCCAAGACCCATAGAGTAAGTCACCTATTTGATGTAGAGGAATTTTAACCCAGAACTTGGCTGTTCTGGCTAAAGATCACAGCGAAAGACCTTCTAGGTCTGTGTGATCTTACTGGAATATGAACATGCCTTTAATTCAGGAGACAGTGGCAAGCAAATCTGAGTTCAAGGCCAACCTGGTACAGAACAAGTATCAGATAAAGAAAAGCTTAGTTCTAAGAGTGGTGATACATGCCTTTAATACCAAACAATGAAGGTATAGTTAGTTTGTAGAAGGAAGCACCTATGTTTGAAAGTGATGTCTAATTGAGTGGCAGAAAAAGTGACAAAATAGAGAAAAATTTTACAAAATAGGATATGTCCAATTTGGGGGAGAAAAGAGAGGAAAGGGAAACTACTTAAAACGAAGGGAAAAGAGAGAAGAGACAGTTTTAATAGGAGAGTTTTACAAAGAGACATTGAACGAGAGAACAAGCTAGACTCAGGTGAAGACTGAATGAGTCAGAGTAGGAGTAGGAGCCAGGAGATTAGAGCAGATTTCTGGAACTAGTTTAAAGCCAAGCAGAGCAATTCAGAGACAGAGCGAAAAGCCAGACTGAGTAAATTTGTTGGGAAAGGAGTTTGAGCCAGAGCAGCTGAGTTGATCCAGCCAGCCTAGAACTCAAAAAGAATAAAAAAGTGTGAGTTTATAAAGCAGTAAATATCAGAGGCTGAAAACATTCTAGTCCTAGGTTAGATTTTATGGAGGCCAGAAGCTTTTTGGACCAGGCCGAGGATAGCAGAAGGGGGCAGTAAGCCTCCCAAACAGCAACTTAACCAGGAGAATAAAAGTTCCTTTTACAATTTGACACTTCTATTTTGATGCTCCACAGAAAACTACACCTCAGAAATAATCCCATCATTCCAGACAAACTGAGTCCACCATCCAACACAAACTTTTCCCACTTAATTTACCATCACACAGTTTATAAGTCAAATTAGGCACTTGGGAATTTAGCCCTAATTCTCATTCACTGTTCCCCAAACATCCAAACAATCAATCAATCTTAAAGTTCCTGTGTCTATAATATTGACTGACTATGTTGTTTTATCTCCAATTTTACTGCTAACATCTCAACGGGATTCCTAAACTAATTTATCTTATTACCTGGACTCCAAATCGTGTGCCACAATTTTCATGCAAGCACTGAGTCAATACTTCTCAACTAATACCTCCTCCAGATAGGACAAAACAAACACACAAACAAACAAACAAACAAAAAAGCTTGTAAGAATCAGAGGACCAGGATGTCTGCTGTGAGATATGATTGGGAACTACGCCCAAGAAATCTTAACAGCATGGTCACCTAAACAATGCCTTCACAATGACACCAGTTGACATGCCAGTGTGGATGGGGAACATTTTACATGGCTCTATCCCTAAATAAGGTACTGTAAGCAAACTAATGGCTACTGGGAAAAGGATAATCGGTCTTCTCCAGGGACGAAAAATCCCGGATAGGTTCTCTAATCCCTGTAGTCAACCCTAAATTAATCTATGTAACAAACAACAGGAAATGGACTCAACAAGATGTATTTGTGTGTCTGCCTGTGTGCGTGCATGTGTGTGTGTGTGTGTGTGTGTGTGTGTGTGTGTGTAATAATATAATTAAGAGGTGTTGTTTTAATCCTTACTTTTTAAAAAAGATCTATTTTTTTTTTTACTTGTACTGGTGTTTTGCCTGTATATATGCCTGTGTGAGGGTGCCAGATCTCCTGGAACTGAGTTACAGACAGTTTTGAGCTTCCATATGGGTGTTGGGAATTGAACCCAGGTCCTCTAGGAATAGCAGTCAGTGCTCGTAACCATTGAGATCTCTCTACAAACCTAATTAAGAAGTCTTAAATTATGGATGAAGTGGAGGGACATGAGAGTAACTGAAGGGTAATGTGGAGAAATACAATTATGTAGATATGGTACCCATATGAAATTCTCAAAAAAATTAAATAAAAAATAACACCTCTTCCAGAAAACATTTTTGGACCTTTCCAACCAATCTTTTCTTCTCATAAAGTCTGCACAGGAAATACCTGTGCAAAATAGGCAAAGAATTTGGAAATATTTACATTATCCCTTACCTGTAAGTGGAATTGAAGGCAATGGAGAGCAGTGTTTTCAGAAGTGTCTTCTAAGTGACAAAGGCTGTTGGAGAGTTCTGAGGTACATGTGCTTGGGAATGGGCTCCAAGGGAGCAGCGTAAATTTGGAGAGTTTATATAAATTCACCTTCAAACATTTTGATTTCTGGTTTTACCCTTATTTTTTGACAGTTTCACAAAAAAAAATCTGATCCACTGCTGCAGGGATTTGTGGAATAAAATGCATCATTAATCAAAAATTCTCTTCCCTAAAGTAAAATATTAGCTCTGTTGTGTAGTTAATTGCATTATCAAAATGAACAGCTCATCCTCTTTACAATGGCTTTAAACCCTAATCACTTAAAAAGTACAGGAATTAGAGTTAATCTAGCTCAAAATTTAATTATGATGAGTCATACTTCACAAAGCAAAGCACACAGGGTCAAATTTTTGGTGAAGCCAAGTCCCATTGACCTTGATCTCAGGCTTGTTTCCTTTTTCCAAGAGAGATATGGGAAATCCTTCCTGTTTGTGAGTTAGGAAGGACTTCCTAACAACACCCACTTCAATCTACCTTGGAGGCCTTGGAGGAAAGTTTGTCTAAGTCAAACCTTACCAAACCTTACCACGACAAAGCCCAGAGGCAATCCTCCCTCAACACTCTGCCTTTTCAGATCTTATCAGGACATTACGCATATAGGTTTGATGATCAAAATTACAGGGGATCCAGACTGGAACAGGTTACTTAGGAATTGCTTGAGGCCTTCAAAATCAAAGAATGTGTCTCCATCTAGATTCCAAGGTTCTCCAAGTTGACAGGAATCTAAAAGGTCAACAGTATTGTGTCACATGTTTAGGGCCTGAAATTTTTCTCACCTCTCACAGAATTGAAATAAAATTTTAGGTGTTTTCTGAATAGCAAGGAGCCATAAGTCTCCTCTATTTAAAATTTTACATTTCTAATAATGGACTTTTGTCTCTGTAAAATTATTGTTACCCAAATTCAGTTTTCACTGGTCATTCTAATTATTTATACATCTTCAGGGTGGACTTAGTGGCATCATTTTTTGTTAATGTTTCCTGAATGTTATCTTTTATTTTTTTTTTCAATGCAGTTTATTCAGGAACATTGAACAATCTTCTGACCCTGGGGAAAGCCAGCCCACAGCTTAAATAGCCTCTGGGTAGCCAACCCAGGCGTGCCACGTGGGCAATGCAGATAGGTCCACATACATGGAAGCAAGCCAGATCCTCAGCTTTAGCCAAATGTGGAATTGTTCGTGACAGAGAGCACTCACCATCGGGAAGGTGGAAGACAGAAACCAGCTCCATCTTTAAGGCATAGCATTCCGCAGCTCTCTACAGTTCCCCTTTTTTGTTTTAGACGCATCAGGCAAGAGTAGAGGTCTGATCTCTGATATTAGAAATAAATTGGGACTTTGTACTGATGTTCATTTAGGTGTCATCCACCCAAAGAGCATCAGACCCGTCCAATACCTTTTTCTCAGAGGCGGGACCTGGGGCATCAACCCGCATGCAACCAGACATGCTCTTCTCTGGGTCCAAAGCGGCTGACCCTGAGTGCAGTGCTTAGCCTCGCATCCTGAGCATAACATTTTAGCTTTTTATGGTATCCAACCATGCTTGGGGAGAATGTCCTGCTTCAATGGCTGTAAAGGCCTGAATGATCATGGCTGCATCACACTGTTGTGAGACTCTAATCTTGCATATATACCACAGGCAAACCAAGGAGACCAACACCAGAAGGCCTGCTAACGCTCCCATGCCCGCCCATTCCTTCAGATGATTCATGGCTGCAGCAATCCATGATGATAATCCTGTGGCTAGTCCTGCGTCCACTCTGGTAGAATTTACTGTGACAATGGCCACTCTCAGCTGCTCCATTGTAGTATCGAATTCTCCAGTCCAATTACCTAAAATATAGCTCGACAATTGTTTAGACAGATTTGCAGCACAGGAAAAATTCTCATGTTATATGCTAGTGACTCAAAGTCCAGCATATTTTCATTGACAGCCATGTTGAGCGATTTGCCATAGGGTATCAATTTGCTCCTGCACGAGGTCAATCCTCTGATTGAACACCATCAAGCTTCCTTTTAGTTGAGCATTAATTCCTTTATGTACAACTAAGGCATGAGCTACATTGGCTAAATGATTGTTCAGGGTCTGAGCAGTCTGCCCAGTATGACTCATGGCTAATGCCCCGGTGGTAGCTCCAACAGCCGCCAATGAGATGGTAGTAACAATGGTGGCTGTAGTTCCAAGATCCCTTTTCTGTCTGAAGAGAGTCATAGCATGAGGGGCATCAATGGGCACAGGCACCCAGTGAGGCATGCGAGTAACCAGGGCATACCTAAATTTACTAGCATTCCAGCATTGGGCAAAAAAGCAAGTATCATTACCACAATTACTTGGCTCTATCTGGCTAATAATGAATAAAAATGGGGGATATAGACAAACAGGTGTGGGCTTATAGGAAATATTATGAGAAGCCTTAACCCCCTCGTTGGAACATCCTGCGTCAGTTCTAGAACTAGCAGTGGTGGTGTCCGAGCTCTGAGTAGGTTCAGGAGACCATTGCCCCCAGGGGCGAGACGTACTCCATGCCAATTGACTAACTCCATGTTTTCCTCCACTTTTGAAAGTCATTTAAGGTTCTTAAATTATTTTTTCCCTTTTTTTTAAATTTTTCATGAATTACACTTTATTCATTCTGCATCCCCCCATAAGCCCCTCCCTCCTCCCCTCCCAATCCCACCCTCCCTCCTCCTTCTGCTTGCATGCCACTCCCCAAGTCCACCTACCACAGAGGAATGTTATCTTTTATATTTAATGCATTGGTCCTTCCTTTCACATCTTTGGGGAATATTCTTTCTATGCTCCAAATCAATAACTGCCTTTTCTTTTTCATTTTCTTTTGTAGTATTGAGAAACAACCTTTTTTCCCTACCTGCTTAAAGTCATTTCTATTGTGACTTCCCCATATCAAGAATAGGATGCTGACTATAGCTATTTCCTGATAGAGAAATTAATTGTTCCTCTTTTATTGAGCTTTGCCTTTTTTTCCAAGCTATATGTTGAGTTCCTTTTAGTATTTTGGAATTTAGAGGAAAATGTTTTGCTCTGAACTTTTCATGATGATAGACACTTTACTCACATGCCTCTCTTCTCCACTTTAGTTATTTATTGCTGTGTAAACAAACCACTCAAAATTTAGTGTTCTTACAGAACAATTTTATTTTATTCATGATTTTATGGATTGAGAATTTGAAGACACCATAGCTAGTGGTTTATATAGTTCATCTGGAGTTAGCTGGCAGCTGGGGGTAGATATCTCACTTTCTTTTTTTTAAATTTTTATTCATTATTATTTATTACAATTTGCTCACTTCATTTCCTGGCTATAGCCTCCCCCTTGTCTCCTCCCTCTTCTCCTCCTATGCCCCTTCCTTAGTCCACTGATCTGGAAGGACCATCTCCCCTCCTATCTGACCATAGCCAATCAAGTTTCATCAGGGCTGGCTGCATCATATTACTTTGTGGCCTGTCAAGGCTGCACCCCCCAGGGAGAGGCGATCAAAGAGCCAGACACTGAGTTCATGTCAGAGACTGCCTCTGATCCCCTTACTAGTGAACACACTTGGAAACTGAGCAGGCTATCAGCTTCATTTGAGCAGGGGTTCTAGGTCCTCTCCATGCATGGTACTTGGTTGGAATATCAGTCTGCAGTATCCCTTGGGCCCAGGTATTTTTGGCTCTGTTACACTCCTTGGGGAGCTCCTATCCACTACAGGTCTTTCTATCTCCCCCTTCTTTCATAAGATTCCCTGCACTCTGCCCAAAGTTTGGCTGTGAGTCTCAGCATCTGCTTTGATACCCTGCTGGGATGAGTCTTTCATAGGCCTTCTGTGGAAGGCCCCTGCCTTGGTCCCTGTCTTCTCTTACTTCCAATGTCTGTTCTGTTTGTCCTTCTGAATGGGGATTCAGCCTCTTCACTAGGGTCCCCTTGTTGTTTATCTTCTTTAGAACTATACATTTTAATATGTTTATACTATACTATATGGCTAATATACACCATGCAACAGGGACATTTGCTCAACTATCTTCATAGCAGCTTTATTGATTTGCCAGGATCTGGAAATAACCTAGATATCCCCCAACTGAAGAATGGATACAGAAATTGCAGTACATTCACACAATGGAATACTACTCAGCAATTAAAAAGAAGGAAATCATGAAATTTGCAGGCTAATGGATGGAACTAGAAAAGACCATCCTGACTGAGGTAACCTAGAAGCAGAAAGACACCTATGGTATATACTCACTTTTAAGTCAACATCCCACTTTCAAACTGATTTCTTCACCTACAAGCTTGTAACCTCAATTGTTTCACCTTACCTTCTCTATGTCTTTCTTTGCTTTCATCTCTCCCTTTAACTATGGAATTTTATCTTTTGAGGCCTTTAAAAATTGTTCAAGCTTTCCACGTTTTATTAGTAACAGGTTGGTCATACATTGGCTAGCTTTCTACAGGTAGGGTATGGCAATTTCTAGACCAGCTATAAGCTATTCTGAGAATGGTCACAACATCAATTATATTATATTTCTTTGGTCAAAGCAATAACGGGTACAACCTAGATTCAAAGACATAGAAAATATATTGCTTCTTACTGGAGGAGTGGCATTGTTGGCTTTGTTGTAGAATACGTGATACTAAAGTAATTGTCTTTGAAAAACACAAACATATGTCTTGTACAGATTACTAGATTTCAAAGTGTATATGCTACAAAAAGTATATGGAAAAGTCAGACAAAAATATATAAACTTGAAAAAATTGGATTTAAGTTAAGATAGTAGTATGTAATGGTTCAAAGAAGGATTTAAAATACAAAACTCTGAATTTGGATGTTGTCATACCTGATACCTATCTTATATACAAAGAACTCTAAATATTAATAATTGCTTATTAAGCAATTTTTATAAACAAAGCATTGTTCTGAAAAAGAACGGATTTTGTATGAATAAAATAATAATTAAGGCTTCAGAGAGCCCACAGCTGTCTAAAAGAAACTGTCATAAACAAATATTTAGAATAGACTGTAAGAAATGATACAATAAAAATACAGTGTACCTTGGTGCCTCAGAGTAAGAAGTTGTAAATCTGGGTGTTCAGAAACTACTTCATAGAGCAGAGACTAGCAGAGTGAAACAAAAATGTACTATAAAGGATGACAAGAGCATAAGAAAATGTTGAAAATTAAGGATAGAATAAAAAATGAAAAATATTAACATATTGTTAGTAAGCTGTGATACTATTTTAATCAGCTTAATTAATGTGGAATTTTCAAAATAGAAAAGAGGACAGAAAAATATTGGAAGAAATAATGGCTGAATTATATAAAAATAAGAATTCACATGTTTAATAACTGCAACATATCCCAAGCACAGAAATCATAAAGTATGATGCTAAAGCATATTATAATTCAATTCCTTAAAATAGGTTTTAAAGATAAAATTGTAAAAGAAACTAGTACACAGAAATCAATATATGAATGAAGCCAGATTGCTCTTTTAAAACGTCTAAAACAAAAAGGGGGAACTGTAGAGAGCTGCGGAATGCTATGCCTTAAAGATGGAGCTGGTTTCTGCCTTCCACCTTCCCGATGGTGAGTGCTCTCTGTCACGAACAATTCCACATTTGGCTAAGGCTGAGGATCTGGCTTGCTTCCATGTATGTGGACCTATCTGCATTGCACACGTGGCACGCCTGGGTTGGGTACCCAGAGGCTATTTAAGCTGTGGGCTGGCTTTCCCCAGGGTCCGAGGATTGTTCAAGGTTCCTGAATAAACTGCATTGAAAAAAAAAAAAAAAGTCAAAATAAAACCGACTATTTTATGTGCTAATTTTAAAATCCAATTACAATAGCCACAATTTACATCCTTTTGAGTCTATTTCATACAACAGTTTAGAAGATACAAATCTATTGGAAGAGAGAAACTATTAGTGATGAGTGTCTTGGATGCCGATCAAGGAGAAGCATGTGCATAGAAAATATTGATTATATCCGGGCAAGTACAGGGAATAGTGTTTGCAGAAGGACTGTAAAGGGAAATTTCTAAAGCTGTTGAAGGGTTCTCTGTACTGCATTTGTGGTGTTTATAGAAACTTATTTAAGCCCAAAGACTGTATTTTTTTTTTTACAAATATCATTTCAATATATGAAAATAAAATTGTATATTTGACACCCGTAAAAAAAAAAAAATCAAATCAGAAGACACCAGGAAACATATGCTAACAATGGATAGAAGGAAGAGTATGGTAATTCAAAGTATGCAAAGTAAACTTCATACCGATAACAGTCATATTATAACATTAAAGAATTTAATTCATCATGACAGTGTTATTTACAGTTAATCCAATAACAGTTTCAAAAATATTTGATAAGTGGTGGCTCACTCATCTTAGTCTAGTACTTTGAAGGTTGAGGCAGGAGGACTTCAATGAGTTCTAGAACATCATGAGCTAAAGAATAGAATGCTGTCACCGCCCAAAAAATACATGATGAAAATATGAATACAGTTTAGACAACTGCACAATTATTGTTGGGTATTTTGATAACTATCTCTCAGTTTATAGAACAAATAGAAAGTCATTAAGATGAGAGGAAAGTATGACAAAGGAAATTGACCAAAACAACGTGTATGGAACACTATACATAAAAGTATCAGAATAAAGATGTTTTCAAGTGAATTCAGAACATTTATGATAGTGTATCATAATATGCTACACAAAACAATACATGAGTACTTTTCTTTTTATATTTTTTATTTTATATGCATTAATATTTTGTTTGCATGTATGTATACCATATAAATGCTTTCTACTGTTGGAGGTCAGAGAAGGGCATTGGATCCACTGGAACTGCAATTATACATGGTTGTGAGCTACCATGTGCAGGGTGGGGACTGACAAAGAATGAAATATTGTTATTTGCAGAAAAAATGGATGGACCTGGAGAACAACATGTTGAGTTAAGTAATTATAGAAAATTCCTGGCTGTTTCTTCCCTTATATGGAAATAAAACCGAAAAGTCAATTATAAGAAGTAAGAAAAAAAAAGTTTTTAAAAGTGTACTAAAGATTAGGGCAGACATTTAACAAAAGAAGAAAAAAAAGCAGATGGGAAATATTTGCACAAGAAAAGATGCTCAACATCATTGGTCATTAAAAAATGCAAATCAAAACCACAATGATCTTCAACTGTACACTCATTAATCTGTCTAAAATATAAACAGCTGAACATAGATTAACAGAGAGGATGGTAAACAGTTATCTCTTCCATTAATGGTGGAATATAAAAAAATTACATCCATTTGGGCCAGCAAAGAGGCATTTTATTTATTTACTTAGTTTCCTAAGTTAAAATATTTAATAGTTTTTGAAAATTTTGTATATGAGTACTTTATTTACAACATTCCTACTGCTTTCTCTCAACCCATAACTCCCTCCTTGTCCCTCCACTCTCTAAAATTCAAGACATATATATATGTATGTCTTGAATTATATAAATATATATATTATATATATATGTATTTTCTTTTAAAAATTAAAGATATGTCTATAATTATGCATCTTTCTCCTAAACATTTACTCGTGAAATAAAGGATTTATTTATATAACACCCCGCAAATGTTCATTTTAGCTTTAATTACATAGTCCCAGTTTTAAATAATCCATGTGTTCATTGACAGGTGAATGGATAAATATTGTATGTATCCTTATTTAAGTGATGAGATTGACCTGAGGAATTTAATGCATAACTCTTTCTGTACAAAACTATGTGTGATTCTAATAATAATGACTTAAGTGAAACAAGATACACAAAAAAAAGAACATAAAATGCCCTGGGAGTATATAAAGGATGGGACTGTAAGAAAGTGAAGTATATTTCAGTGTCTCTCTGACCAGATAATATAGAAAGGCCTTGAAGTCATAGAAAAGGACATGTAATCATAGAACAAAACTTTGCTAGTCAATATATAACATTTCAATGATCATAATAATAGCAATGCTAGTCTTTTATTTTCTAAAGAAATACTTATTCTACAAAGTAGAACGCAAACTTATCAACATTGGTATAAAAGTACAGTCGAAAATGAGGAAGTTTGGTTCTGATGTTCCCCTTGTGGAGGTCCTGTCCCCTCCAGGTATTTCTATTTCCTTCTTCCATAAAGTTTCTAGCACTCTGCCCAAAGTTTAGCTTTGAGTCTCAGCATCTCCTTCGATACCTTGGTGGGTAGAGTCTTTGAACAGCCCTCTGCCATAGGCTCCTGTCCTATTTGCCTGTTTTCTAGCTCTTCTAATGTCCATCCCATTTGCGTTTTAGAGTGAAGATTGATCGTCTTACCCAACGACTTCCTTCTTGCTTAGCTTCATTAGGTGTACAGATTTTAGTATGTTTATCCTATGTTATATGTCTAATATCCACTTATAAGTGAGTATGTACCATGTGTGTCATTCTGCTTCTGGGATACTTCACAAAGGATGATCTTTTCTAGTTTCCACTATTTGGCTGCAAATATCACGGTTTCCTTGTTTTTAATTGTGAGTAGTAATCTATTGTGTAAATGTACCACAGTTTCTGTACCCATTCCTCCATTGAGGGACATCTGGGTTGTTTCCAGATATTGAGTGTTACAAATAAAACTGCTATGGATGTGGTTGAACAAATGTCCTTGTTGTATACTTGAGCATGTTTTGGATATATGTCTAGGAGTGAAAGAGTTGTATCTTGAGGATCTCAGAAAGCACCAGATTGATTTCCAAAATGGTTGTACAAGTTTACTTTCCCACCAGCAATAGAGGAGGGCTCCCCTTTCTCCACATCTTCAACAGCATGTGTTGGCACTTGGGTTTTCATTCTTAGCCATTCTTATGGCTGTAATGTGAAATTTCAGGGTCATTTTGATTTGCATTTTCCTGATGACTAGGGATGTTGAGCATTTCTTTAAGTGGTTCTCTGCCATTAGATATTCCTCTATTGCGAATTCTGTTT
This sequence comes from Meriones unguiculatus, assembly GCF_030254825.1. Lineage (NCBI taxonomy): Eukaryota > Metazoa > Chordata > Mammalia > Rodentia > Muridae > Meriones > Meriones unguiculatus. The sequence continues at coordinate 124,009,537 of NC_083369.1, forward strand.
AGTTCTGTACCTCATTTTTTAATTGAATCACTTGATTTGTTGCTGTTTAACTTCTGGAGTTCTTTATATATTCTGGATATTAGCCCTCTGTCAGATATAGGGATGATGGAGATCCTTTCCCAATATTTAGGCTGTTGTTTTGCTCTGATACAGTGTTCTTTGCCGTAAAGAAGTCAGTTTCATGAGATCTCATTTATCAGTTGTTGATCTTAGAGCCTGTACTATTGGTGTTCTGTTCAGGAAGTTGTCTCCTGTGCCAATGAGTTCAAGGCTCTTCTACACTTTTTCTTCTTAGATGTTTAGTGTATGTGGTTTTATGATGAGTACTTTGATCCACTTGGACTTTAGTTCGTGTATGATGATAAGTATGGATATATTTGCATTTTTCTACATGTGGCTAAATACAAAATTAACTAAAAAGAATCAGTAACCCTCTTATATACCAAAGACAAAAGGGCCAAGAAAGAAATTAGGGAAACAACACCTTTCAAAATGGCCACTAATAGCATAAAGTATCTTGGTGTGACTCTAACCAAGCAAGTGAAAAAGCAGTTCGAAAATAACTTCAAGTTTCCGAAGAAAGAAATTTAAGAAGGTATCAGAAGATGGAAAGAACTGCTGTGCTCATGGATCAGGAGGACTAACAGTCAAAATGGACATCCTGCCAAAAGCAATCTACAGATTCAATGCAGTTCTTTTTTTCCCTTTTTTTTATTTTTTCATCAATTACACTTTATTCATTCTGCATCCCCCATAAGCCCCTCCCTCCTCCCCTCCCAATTCCACCCTCCCTCCTCCCTCTGCATGCATGCCACTCCCCAAGTCCACTGATAGGGGAAGTTCTCCTCTCCTTTCTGATCTTAGTCCATCAGTTCACATCAAAAGTGGCTGCATTGTCCTCTACTATGGCCTGGTAAGGCTGCTCCCCCCTAGGGGGAGGTGATCAAAGAGCAGGCCAATCAGATTATGTCAGAGGCAGTCTCTCTTCACATTACTATGTAACCCAATTGGACTCTGAACTGCCCTGGGCTACATCTGTGCAGGGGTTCTGGGTTATCTCTATGAATAGAAGATAATAACAGAGGAAACAAATAAGATACCTCAATGCAGTTCTTAACAAAATGCCAACACAATTTTTTATAGACCTTGAAAGAACAATTCTCAACTTCATATGGAAAAACAGAAAACTCAGACTTGCCAAAACAATCCTGTACAACAACAGATCATCTGGAGATATCTCCATCCCTGATCTCAAGCTGTACTACAGAGCAACAGTAATAAAAATTTCATAGTATTGTCATAGAAAAAGAATGGTGGATCAATGGAACCAAACAGAACCCCAGAAATAAATCCACACACCTAAGAATACTTGATTTTTGACAAAGAAGCCAAAACCATTCAATGGAAAAAAGACAGTATCTTCAACAAAGGGTGCTGGTCTAACTGGATGTCTACATGCAGCAAAATGCAAATAGATCCATATTTATCACCTTACACAAAACTAAAGTCCAAGTGGATCAAAGACCTCAACATAAAACCACACACACTGAATTGGTTAGAAGAAAAAGTGTGGAAGAGCCTAGAACTCATTGGCACAGGAGACAACTTCTTGAACAAAACACCAACAGTACAGGCTCTAAGATCAACAATCAATAAATGGGACCTTATGAAACTGAAAACCTTCCGTAAAGCAAAAGACATTGTCATCAAAACAACATGAAAGCCTACAGATTGGGAAAGTATCTTCACCTATATCAGACAGAAGGCTAATATCCAAAATATATAAAGAACTCAAGAAGTTAAACAGCAATCAAGTAATCCGATTTTAAAAAAATGTGGTACATAGATAAACAAAGCATTCTCTGGAGATGAATATAGAATGACAGAGAAACATTTAAAGAAATGCTCAATGTCTTTAGCCATCAGGGAGATGCAAATCAAAATGACCTTGAGATTTCACCTTACACCCATCAGAATGGCGAGGATCAAAAACTTAAGTGACAACACATGCTGGAGAGGTTGTGGAGAAAGGGGAAACCTCCTCCATTGTTGGTGGGAATGTAAACTTGTACAACCACTTTGGAAATCAGTCTGGCGCTTTGTCAGACAATTAGGAATAGTGCTTCCTCATGACCCAGCTATACCACTCCTAGGCATATACCCAAAGTTTGCTCAAGTACATAACAAGGACATTTGTTCAACCATTTTCATAGCAGCTTTATTTTTAATAGCCAGATCCTGGAAACAACCCAGATGCCCCTCAATGAAGGAATGGATACAGAAATTGTGGTACATTTACACAATGGAATACTACTCAGCAATTAAAAACAAGGAAACCATGAAATTTGAAGGCAAATGGTGGGATCTAGAAAAGATCATCCTGAGTGAGGTATCCTAGAAACAGAAAGACACACATGGTATATACTTACTTATAAGTGGATATTAGATTTATAAGTAGAAGATAAATATACCAAAATCTGTACACCTAAAGAAGCTAAGCAAGAAGGAAGTCCCTGGGTGAGATGATCAATCCTCACTCAGAAAGACAAATGCAATGGACGTTGGAAGAAGAAAACAGAAAACAAGAAAGGAGCCTACCATAAAAAGACTCTGAAAAACTCTACTCAGCAGTGTATCAAAGCAGATACTAAGACTCATAACAAAACTTTGAGCAGAGTGCAAGGAATCAAATGAAAGAAGGGGGAGATTGAAAGTTCTGGAGAATACAGGAGCTCCACAAAGAAAGCAACAGAACCCAAATATCTGGGCACAGGGTTCTTCTCTGAGACTGATGACTCCAACCAAAAAACATTCATGGAGATAACCTAGAACCCCTGCTCAGATGTAGTTCATGGCAGCTCAGTATCCAATTGGGTTACCTAGTAAGAGGAACAGGGACTGTCTCTGGCATGAACTCATTGGCTGGCTCTTTGACCACCAGTCCTGAGAGGGAAGCAGCTTTGCCAGGCCACAGAGGACAATGCAGCCAGTCCTGTTGTGACCCGATAAGCTAGTGTGAGATGGAAGTCCCTATCAGTGGACTTGGAGAGGGGAATGGGAGAAGATGAGGGAGGGAGTGTGGGATTGGGAGGGAATGAGGTAGGTCATTACAGCTGAGATACAACATGAATAAAGTGTAATTAAAATAAAAAATAAAAATTTCATAAAAAAACTTAAATTAAAAAAGAGCGTGGTGAACTGCTGAGTTTTCAAAATTAATTAAATCAAATGGAAGTAATTACAGACCCGCAAAGACAAGTGGTCAAAATTCTTAAAATAAGTAAGTATTGTCTGAATCCATTTCCATAAATTCTATAAATACAATTTATTCTATGCCTACAAAATTCAGATCAAGGCTTACTTAGAGACTGTCTGGGTGGGTGGATATTTGTATCCAAAGGGTGTATTATAAAGCTTTTGTTGGTGGTAGATACATATTATCCTTGTTGAGGTGATATTTTCATTGAAATGTATAATACAAATATTCCCAACTTACTGTATGCCTCAATAAAGCTAAGATCTAGATGAAGAAATTCTCCTAGTGAATGGGCTGAGAATGATTCATGCTAGGTCATAATGAGTTGAGAAGAGAATGAGAAAAGGGAGAAGAGATGAGTATAAGTAACCAACTCCCTCCACACACAAGGTATTATACACTGCTTTTAAAACCTAAAAGATGTGGAAGTTGTCATAATAAATGAAGTAGACAATGATGTAAAGACTAGATTTCGGAAAAAGAGAAAGTGAACACAGGAACAAGATGAGGTAGGGGAACTAACTGCTAAGAGGAGATATTAGCATTTGATAACCTCTAGGAAAAGCAAAGTCAGTTTTTGTTAATGTTGTGACACTTACTAGACTGACCACACACCAGGGCAGGCCTCACTCATAAAACAAGATGGAAAACAAAATCTGGTCTCAATGAGAAAAAAAAATATCAAAGTTGAGTAGAAACTGATGAGAGGGTGGAGTTGAAGGAAAGAGGTGAGTATGTTCAAAATAAATTGTATGAAACTCTCAAAAGTTAATACAAATATTTCAAAAATGGAGCATAGTGAATGTAAGATTTTTTCTTTTTAGTTCTATAATCTGTAGATTATAGAGAATATAATCTCAGTTTTTCCAAGACTACAAGAGAAATACAAAATAGGATTTTAAAAACTCAAAGGGTATTTGTAAATTTGAAGATAGGAGGTTAGAAATGGCTTCAATTTTCTGTGAGAAATAAGAATCTAAGTAATTTTGGAGGATTTAAAAGAAGATAGACTGAATGGGGACCTTATTTGAGGGAAGTGATGAAGTGATGATCAAACATAAGTGCAAATGAGAGGAAAGGGGAGGAAGTAAAGACTAGGGGCATGTGAAGGATTGTTAAGTGGCCAGAGAGTCCAAATGTAACATCTCAGAGCCTGCTTTTTTTTCTTAGAGTTCAAGATGGGGATGATATAATCCCATATTTGGAGTGACCTAAAGTTGAGGCTAAGCCATACAAATGTGATGTTTCTGATTTCACAGGATGATGATATAATCATTGTTAAACCTATATGTCTCCAGATTCTGGTTGGATAGGAAAAGAAATAAAGGAGGGGAAAAAGAGATTGAAATACTGGATCTCCTAATTCCTCATTTTAGGCCAATAATAAAAAGGAGGAGAAAAAAAAAGCATTGCTGGAAGATTTGAGTCTTAGTGATATATCAGAGCTGAGCCTTAGAGCAGTGCCAATGCCCAGAGATACGGAGTGGCTTAGTGTGTCACAAAGCTAAAGATCAGAGAGGTGTGATACCAGGGAGTATTGGTAGAAAACAGGGTTTGTGTGAGTTGGGTATTAAAGTAAGGGGAACATTGACTAAGAGTTCAAAAAATAATCATCACAGTGTTGGCATACAGTCATAATAGGGCATAATATGTCTTGATTAATATTTATGCTTTCATATCTTGTAGGAAAAGAAATGCTGGTATTGGAAAAGATTTGCCTTAATTTCATTAACTGTTGGGTCAACATTTTTCATTGTAGCCAAATTGTTTTTTCTCATGCCAGTTTTCAAAAGAGTTGGATTTGAATACTTAACTCATCACATCTCTGTGAGAACAAATTAAGATAATGGATTTAAAATGTTCAACACAGAGTCTGGCACCTAGTAAGTAATCAGTAAATTGAAGCAGTGACTATTAACATTATTGTACTTTTGATTTGTTTTGCCAATTAAGTAATGTTATCCATGCAGCACCGTTCTTCCTCTAAAGCTGCAAATCACAGTTTCTTTTTAAGCCAATAAAAAAGTCTTTATTAGCTGGCCAGCGACTACACTGGGTGTTTGGGCTCCCAGTGTAACCCCCAGCCTTTCTCAGGGTGAGCTTTTAAACCCATATTTTAGGATGACATACTTCAGTTAACAAGAACATTTAGCCAGAAGTACAATTACAGAAGCTCAAAAGCAAGGTTAGTACATCCTGACACTTTCCCAGAACTATATGAACTTTGAACTTTCCCAGAACTATATAAGCTTTGTTTTAGTTTTAGCAGGTGATACTATATGCTGAGTTTAACAGCCAAAATGGTACTTCCATCATGGAGTCAGTTATGCTAAGGTCTGGAACCCTTTACAAACTTCAGTAGACCCTTTTCTGTGTGCTCAGCCCCAAGCTGCAGAGGACTGCCACTAACCCTTCCGAGAATTTTCACATGCGGTGTGTTTCTAACTACCTTACAACAACTGAGCTCCATCTAGTCCTTCAAGGACAGTTTTGGCTTCTTTTCTAGCATGTAGCCTTCAGGGAAGGCAGAAGGGCAAACATAAACCATATTTCCTTTGACATTAAGTCTGACTTGGGACTGAATAGTTAAGCTGGCTTGCTCTGTATGTGTCCATTGAACTTAAAATTGGACAATCGTTTTTCAGTTTTGGTTCAAGGGCTCGTGTGCATAACTTACTTAAAAAAGAGAAAGGCGGTGGCACATGTCTTTAATCCCAGTACTCAGGGAGGCAAAGGCAGGTGGATCTCTCTGTGTTCAGGGCTAGCATGGTCTACAAAACAAGTCCAGGATAGCCAAAACTACACAGAGAAATCCTGTCTCGAAAAAAACAAAAACTAAAACAAAACAAAACAAAAAGACCAAAAAAAAAAAACCCAAAACAAAAACAAACAAACAAAAAAACAGAAGACCTCTGAAATACCCTACCCAGCAGGGTATCGAAGCAGTTGCTAAGACTTATAGCCAAACTTTGAGCAGAGTACAGGGAATCTTAAAAAGAAGAAGGAGAGAGAAAGACCTGGAGGAGCTCCAAAAGGAGAGAACTAAAAATTCTGGATCCAGTGGTCTTTTTTTTGAGACTGATACTCCATGCATGGATATAACCTAAAACCCCTACACAGATGTAGCCCATGTTAGCTCAGAGTCCAAGTGGGTTCCCTAGTAAGGAGAACAGGGGCTGACTGACATGAATTCAGTGGCTGGCTATTTGATAGCCTCCCCCCTGAGGGGAAGGGCCAGTCTTAGCAGACCACAGAGGAAGACAAGGAAGCCAGTCCTGATGAGACCTGATAGGCTAGGGTCACATGGAAGGGGAGGAGGACCTCTCTTATCAGTGGACTGGGGCAGGAAATGGGAGAAGAAGAAGGGAGGGCAAGATTGGGAGGGGACCAGGGAGGATGCTATAGCTGGGATTCAAAGTGACTAAACTGTAATAAATAAAAAATAAAACAGTGCTTGGGATGTGGCTGGACAAGGCAACCACAAGGGACACAACTTTTCTGTTGTTCTTTTGTTTGTTGTTTTATTTTTATTATTTTTTTTACAAGTAACAAATCCTCAGACATCAAGAGACAGAAAGGACATCCCTCATTCCAATGAAAAATATCTTTGATTTCTCCCCAATCCTTGCAAAGACCAACTTCCCAGAATTCCAGTGAAAATATGACAAGTATATCCATTGGGCCTGATATGTAGTAAGTCTCACCATCTTATTTGTCTTAGCCATGCACTTGGAAACCACTCATAGTTCTAACCCCTAAAAATGGCATGGAAAATATGTTGATTGATTTCAGAATACCAATATTAGATTTAGTTTTGATAGTCTGGAAAATTCATTCACTATGACTTCTTTAAAAACTGAGATCAGATTTTTTTTATCTTTCAAAATTATTTCTGGGGATACAGGTGATAGGTATTCAATAATTCTCTTTAAAATGAAATTGATTTTGGCTCCCTGACTTGCTTTTACGACAAGCCCTCCATTTATCTGTAAAATTCAATGGGAAAACAATATGCTTAATATTTAGTCAATTATCTTAATTTAAGAACTTTCCTGACATCCTGTGCATGCCGTTATACTCCAGCTAAAATGAAATCCAGTGATCTTGGAGAGACAACAATGGCAATAATAATATTCCCCATCATCCCCAGCATTTTCGAATGTGTTCATTAAAGATGTATGCATATGATATGTGTGGCCGTAGGTGTGGAGATCTGAGAACAACTTTATGGGTCTTTCCATCTTTAGTGCACTACTAGTATAGAACTCAGGTTTGCTAGGTTTATGCAAGCACTGCATGATGAAGTGGGGTGGGGGAAAAAAGGTCATCAGGGTTATTAGTACATAGCGATAGGACACTGTGAATTGAATCATATAAATGTTAACCTCTTAGTTCCCATTTTAAAAAAGTAATTGTGTTCTGTTCTGGGAGTTGTCTCCTGTATCAATGAGTTCTAGGGTTTTCCCCACTTTTTCTTCTAACTGATTCAGTGTGTGTGGTTTTATGTTGAGGTCTTTGATCCACTTGGACTTTAGTTTTGTGCAGGGTGATAAATGTGGATCTATTTGCATTTTGCTGCATGTAGACATCCAGTTAGATCAGCACCATTTGTTGAAGATGCTATCTTTTTTCCTTATATTGGTTTGGCATCTTTGTCAAAGATCAGGTGTCCATAAGTGTGTGGGTTTATTTCTGGATCTTCTGTTCGGGTCCATTGATCCACCATTCTGTTTCTATGCCAGTACCATGCAGTTTTTCTTACTGTTGCTCTATAGTACAGCTTGAGATCACGGATGGAGATACCCCCAGAAGATCTTTAATTATAGAGGATTGTTTTATAAATTCTGGGTTTCTTGTTATTCCAAATTAAGTTGAGAATTTTTCTTTCCAGGTCTGTAAGAATTGTGTTGGTAATTTGATGGGAAATACATTGAATCTGTAGATTGCTTTTGGTAAGATGGCCATTTTTACTATGTTAATCCTGCCAAGCCATGAGCATGGCAGATCTTTCCATCTTCTGATATCTTCTTCTAATTCTTTCTTCAGAGACTTGAATTTTTTTCATACAAGACTTTGACTTGCTTGGTTAGGGTTACACCAAGGTACTTTATGTCATTTGTGGCTATTGTGAAAGGTGTTGTTTCTCTCATTTCTTTCTCAGCCCTTTTGTCTTTTGTATACAAGAGAACTACTGATTTTTTTGATTTAATTCTATATCCAGCCATATTGCTGAAGGTGTTTATCGGCTGTAGGAGTTCACCAGTAGAGTTTCTGGGGTCACTCAAGTATACTATCATATCATCTGCAAATAGTGATAATTTGACTTTTTCCTTTCCATTTTGTATCCTCTTGATCTCCTTCAACTGCCTTATTGCTCTAGCAAGGACTTCCAGAACTATGTTGAAGAGATATGGAGAGAGTGGACAGCTTGTCTTGTCTCTAATTTCAATGTGATTGCTTTAAGTTTCTCTCCATTCAGTTTTATGTTGGCTATAGGATTCATGTATATTGCCTTTACTATGTTTAGAATGGGACCTCATGAAACTGAAAAGCTTCTGTAAAGCAAAGGACACCGTCCTCAAAACAAAACGCCTGCCTAAAGATTGGGAAAGAATCTTCACCAACACTTTATCTGACAGAGGACTAATATCCAGTATATATAAAGAACGAAAGAAGCTGAAAAGCAACAAACCAAGTAATCCAAATAAAAAATGGGGAAGAGAACTAAACAGAGAACTCTCTGTAGAGGAGTATCAAATGGCAGAGAAACACTTAAACAAATGCGCATCGTCATTAGCCATTAGGAAAATGCAAATCAAAATGACCCTGAGATTTCACTTTATACCCATCAGAATGGTCAAGATGAAAAACCCAAGTGACAACACATGCTGAAGAGGTTGTGGAGAAAGGGGAACCCTCCTCCACTGCTGGAGGGAATGTAAACTTGTACAACCACTCTGGATATTAATCTGGCGCTTTCTCAGACAACTAGGAGTAGTGCTTCCTCAAGATCCAGCCATACCACTCCTAGGCATATATCCAAAAGAGCCTCAAGTACACAATAAGGACATTTACTCAGCCATGTTTGTAGCAGCTTTATTTGTAATAGTTAGAACCTGGAAACAACCCAGATACCTCTCAACTGAATAATGGATGCAGAAACTCTGTTACATCTACACAATGGAGTATTACTCTGCAATGAAAAATAAGGAAACCATGAAATTTGCAGGTAAATGGTGGGACCTAGAAAGGATCATCCTGAGTGGGGTGTCCTAGAAGCAGAAAAACACACACAGTATATGCTCACTCATATAGACATATAACATAGGATAAACCTACTGAAATCTGTACATCTAAAGAAACTAATCAAGAGAGAGGACCCTGACTAAAACACTCAATCTCCATCTGGAAAGGCAAAGATGATAGACATCAGAACAGAAGAAAGCAGGAAACAACCTAGGAACCTGCCACAGAGGGCCTCTGAAAGGCTCTACCCTACAGACTGTCAAAGCAGATGCTGAGACTTATGGCCAACTGTTGGGCAGAGTGAATGGAATCTTATGTAAGAAGTGGGAAATATTAAGATCTGGAGAGCACATGAACTCCACAAGGAGAGCAACAGAACCAGAAAATTTGAACACAGGGGTCTTCCCAGAGACTCATGCTCCAACCAAGTACCAGGCATGGAGATAACCTAGAACGCCTGCACAGATGTAGCCCATGGCAGTTTAGTGTCCCATTACATAGTAATGGGAAGAGCGACTGCTTCTGACATAATCTGATTGGCCTGCTCTTTGATCACCTCCCCCTGAGTGGGGAGCAGCCTTACCAGGCCACAAAAGATGACAATGCAGTCACTCCTGATATGATCTGATAGACTAAGATCAGAAGGAAGGAGAGAAGGACCTCCCCTATCAGTGGACTTGGGGAAGTGCATGTGTGAAGAAGGGGGAGGGAAGGTGGGACTCGGAGGGGAGAAGGGAGGGGCTTATGGGGGGATACAAAGTGAATAAATTGTAATTAATAAAATAAAATAAAATTAGATTAAATTAAAAAAGTAATTGTGGTTTAATAGTAGCATGATGGGTCATGGGGATAACCAATTGCTTTTTGGTTGGATTTGACGGGTTTTACATGTGAGGGAATACAGGTTTTTACATATCTGGATAAAGGCCTGTTTATGTATGGCAAGTCACAGACCTTGGAAGGATTACCACTATTGTTATGGTAAATACATATTTCATATATAAACTGTATATATAAATATAAACAGCCTCCTAAATATCTGTGTTTATATCCTTAGTCTTTGCTTCTATCATCCTTGGCTACAGAGGGATATTTTTGTAGTGGACAGCTGTTAATGACTGTATGGAGTTCCTATATAGTCATTCTGAGAATAAGTGATAGTGGAGTGCTCAGCTCCAAATGGAACATCTAGACCACTCCACTGAAGACTCAGGGGACATTGTGAGAGAATTAGCAGAAAGAATGTAAGGGCTGAAGAATGAGGAGTGTCATGAAATGCTGTGTTCTGGATATGGGATGGCCACTGTAAAGATGAATGTGCAGTAGTTTGTATAAAACCTGTACAATAAAAAGGACATAAAAGTAGAAGGAGAAGTTGTGAAGTGGGAGAAGGAGTAGAAGATGTGAATACGATCTTCTTACACTGTACACACGCATGAAAATATTTTTAAAATAGAAAAAGAAACATGCATCTCTAAAGCTTAAAAGTTATTAATATATAAAAAACTGTGCAATATTTCTTTTTCTGGGTGTGGTTTATGTCACTCAGGATGATTATTTCCAGCTGCATGACTTTACCTCCAAATTTCATTTTCTTAAGAGATGAATAATTTTCCATTGTATTAGAATGGTGAATGGCATGCACTGAATTGTTTGTAATCTCCTTATGTTTAGATGTTGAAGCACCATTGATTTTGTGTATAGACACCCTAATCTGACAAGTATTTGGATACTATGGTAGGTAATATTGTTGTAATAAATATGTAAATACTGAAGCTGGTTTAGAAATATTATACAAAATGAGTACAGTTTGGATGAATTTTGAAGTACATGCCAAAATACGAACATTATAAGCATTTCTAGTGTATTTTGATGCAGATATAAAAAATGAACATGTACTGAAAATTGGAGAGAAGACAATGCTTTTATAAAGTGTTAAAGAACTTAATTAACCTGTATTGTAGTGTTTTGTGGAAGGTAGAATTGCAGGATGGCATTAGTTCCTTAGCTGAGGATATTTTTGAGCAAAGTTAAAGGAGTAGTTTTTTTTTTTTTTTTGTAAATGCTTCTGGTAAAATATTAAATTAGAGAGATTAATAGAAGAAATCATTAAGCAGAAGTGAACTAGTACTTGGAGATTTGGAAAAGCCTTGGTCTTTCTGTAATGCAAAAATTAAAACTCATATTCTGAACAGAATGCTAAGGGTCTGTGTGAACAATAATTCACTAAAAAGATCGTGAGCATGACTCATGGGCTTACTCATACATGTTAAGAGAAGCCAGTAATACAGATGGGACTATGCCGTTATAGACCCTATCAGTTTTAATTAAAGATGACCAAAAAGTTCCAATGACGTAAAAAGAGGCTACCAGGCTTAACTAAAATTTACAGGATCAAACAATAACACTATTTCATTGCCAATGCATAATTCTTCAAAAAAGGGAAATATGATCCTAAAGCCAATTCAGATATTTTCAGAACTGCTTCTTCTAAAAGGTGTGTAACCATTGTCTTGGTTTCATCAATACAAATGCCCAAAAATCATGGAGACAGAATACTTCGAGAACTGAAGACAGTGTCCCCTCCTAGCACATCCTGGAGGGATGATCTCCACCATTAAGACCAGTAAGGGCAAATGACAACAACAATGTGTCCGGAAGGCAGACAGTCTTCCCTTGAGATTGGGATTTCTCCCTTGAGAATGGGATTTTTCAAGACATACTTGCCCACTGTTGTCTTTTGGGAAAATACACCATAGCTTCTTTACTGCATTGTTTCATACTGGAGATATATTATACCCTAAATAGCAATCATGTCAAAATCAGATAATATTTTAGATGAAACTTCAAATTTTGCAGTTTTTGTTAGAATGATTCAAGAGTTTCTTGTTGCTGTTGGCATAAAGCATACTTTGTATATGAGAAAAATAAGAATTTGTGGAGGCTTCAAGTTAAATAATATGGCTTGAAATCTGAGTTACTACAAAACTCACAAGCTGAAGGCTTAACTACCAAAATTGGTGGCTAAGATTTAGAGAGGTGTCTCTGGAGATTAATTAAGATTGGATGAGGTCATGGGGATAATGACCTCATAATAAAATTCACATCTTTATTATAAGAAATACAAAACCTTACTGACTTGATTCCCTCATTCCTACCTAAAGAACCCAACCATTGTAGCCCTTTCATCTTGGACCCCTCAACTCTAGAAATATGAGGAAATGAAGTTTGATTGCTTACACCATTCAGAGTATGGAATTACATTATGGCAGCAAGAGAAAACCAAGGCATCCAGTCTAGATTTCCTGGATTTAAACAGTATTTCTAGATTATGCACACATTTAATTTTACTTATGTGTTCCCCTAGAAATAGAAATCTCGTTTGCTTTCATTGTTACCATAATGATTTCATAAACATTATTGCACATATTCTTTAGTGAACTTGTTCACTGTAAATTGAGTCATAACATTTATACATAAATTTATTAAGCTCTTACAGATTGCCCTCCAGATGGGCTCTACTGGTCTATACACCATCTAATAGGAAACAGTATGATTCTCCATGCCATCAACAGCCACTGATATTATCTGACTTTCTAATTTTGATGTTGGACTATGTGTTTAACACGGTGTCATGGCTTTATTTTTTTCTTTTTTATTATTAAAATTTATTTATATTTTATTCATTTCCTCAGTGTCTGTAGTTATGTCCTTCTTTTAATTTCTGATTTTGTTGATTTGCATGGTGTATCTCTGCCTTTTAGTTAGCTTGGCTAAGGGTTGTCTATCTTGTTGATTTTCTCAAAGAACCAGGTCTTGGTTTCATTGATTCTTTGAATTGTTTTATTTGTTTAATTTCTGTTTTGTTGACCTTTCCTTTGTTGAGCCTGAGGTGTTGCAGTCTCTGACTATAATGTATGGGGATCTATGTGTGATTTAAGTTTTATCAATGTTTCTTTTACAAATGTGGGTGCCCTTGTACTTGAGGCATAGATATTCAGGATTGTGATGTTTTCTTGGTGTCATTTTCCTTTGATGATTATGAAATGCCCTTCATCATCTCTTTTGATTAATTTTGGTTGAAAGTCCATTTTATTAGATATTAGAATGGCTACTCCTGCTTGCTTCTTGGGACCATTTGCTTGGAAAACTGTCTTCCAGCCCTTTATTCTCAGGTAATTTCTATCTTTTTGACTTAGGTGAGTTTCTTATATGTGACAGATTGTTGGGTCTTGTTTACATATCCATTTTGTTAGTCTGTGTTTTTTTTACTGGAGAGTTGAATCTATTGATGTTGAGAGAGATACTGAACAGTGGCTGTTAGATGACTTGATTTTGCTGTTGTTTGTTGTAGTGTGTTTGTGTGCTTGGCTACTTCTAGTTTTGCTGTAGTGAGGTTATTTATTCCCTGTGTTTTCCTGGAAGTAGTTAGCTTTTATGGGGTTTTATTTTTTCTTCTAAAATCTTCTGTAAGATTCTTCTATGATGATTGAGAGTTTTTCTGGGTATAGTAGCTTGGGCTGACATCTCTGTTCTCTCAGGGTTTGCATGATGTCTGTCCAGGTCCTTTTGGATTTCATAGTGTCTTTTGAGAATCAGGTGTGATTCTGATGGGTTTGCCATTATATTTTACTTGGCCTTTTTCTCCTGCAACTTTTAGTATTATTTTCTTTGTTCTATATACTTACTGTTTTGATTATTATGTGGCGGGAGGATTTTCTTTTCTGGTCAAATTTATTAGATGTTCTTAGGCCTCTTGCATGCTTATAGACCTCTCCTTTAAATTGGGAAAATTTTCTTCTATGGTTTTTTTGAAAATATTTTCTGGGCCTTGAAACAGGAATCTACTTTTCCCTCTATTCCTATTATTCTTATGTTCTGACTTTTCATGTTGTCTTAGATTTCTTGGATGTTTTGCATCAGGAATTTTTTAGATTTAACATTTTCTTTGACGTATACATTCATTTCTTCCATTGTATCTTCCACACCTGAGATTCTTTCTTCTGTCTCTTGTAGTTTGTTGGTTATGCTTACCTTTGTATTTCTTGTTTTCTTTCCTAAGTTTTCCCTCTCTATGATTTCCTCTGTTTTCATTAATTTTTCCAATTCTATCTTCAGATCTTGAACTATTTTGTTGATTTCCTTCAGCTGTCTGACTGTATTTTCCTTCAATTCTGTCACCTGTTTATTTGAACATTCCTCTCTTTCTTTCAGTGATTTAACTATCTCCTCTCTGAATGCCATACACTGTTTTGCTGCATCTTCTTGTGTTTCTTTACAGATGGCTATATTCTGTTTGACGTTACCTTCTTCTATTTCTTTATGGCTGGCCATAATCTTTTTTACTTTATTTTCCTCTATTTCTTCATGGATGGCTATAATTTGTTTGACTTTATCTTCCTGTACTTTTTTATTTGTTTCCTCCATTATCGTCTTCATAAACACAGTTGTAAGTTCATCTTCTTGAATTTCACTTATGTTATTGTGTCTAGGGCTATTTGCCCCTAGATAACTGGGTTCTGGGGATGCCATATTACTTTGTCTTTTGTTGGTTGTGCTTTTATGCTGGCCTCTACCCACCTAGTTGTTCAGGTGTTGGCTGTTAGTTTCTGTTGCCTGTGGGAATCCAGTGGTGGGAAAAATTCTCTTGGCAGGAAGATGGTTGTTTCTGAAGGAGGCCTCCTCAGCTTTTTGGGTATGGATAACCAAATGGCAGTGCTTCTCAGGAATAGCCACAGCTCACCTCAGGCATATGGACTTTTGTGGTAACTGTGGTTGTTGGTAGTCAGGGTTCTATCCTCTCACCAGATGTACTTGAGACAGCTGCCCTGCTGCTGGGTTTCTTGCTCTGAATTTAGTGAATTATTACTGCTGCTCTTACACTGTATTTGCTGGGTGCAGCCCCCTTGAAGAACCTGGGAGCCCCACAGTTTGGTTAGCTTAGCTAGAGATACCTGGTTGCACCTTGAGCAATATCTGGGGTCTGATCCTGTGGTTCTCAGGCTTCTGTAGGTCTGAGGTTGGAGCCCTGTGCCCCAGTACCCAAGTGGTAGTCAGTGTCAGGTGAGCGCTGCACTCATGCTTCCCACTGGAGGGTGCTGACTCGAGGCTGTAGGAACCCAAAAACTTTTCTGGAGCTTGGTGCCCTGATGTCGGACCTGATGTTTTCCCCACCGTGGGGTTTCCTCCAGACAGGGAGACCAAGTCTGTGGTGTTTGGAGATTCACACCACAGTTCTGTCTGTGACAGTGAGTGGGTCATGCAGGTAGGTAGATCTCTGGGCTGTAGGTTGAGCACCAGCTGTAGTCTGGGGCCTTTTCCAGGGATTGTCTGGATGACCTGAGGTCAGTCCTGATTGCTTCCTTCACTGTGTTTTTTTTTTTCAACTGGAAATCCCAGTCTGTGGTGTTGTGGAGCCCACAGTTCAATCTGGGATAGTGTGTGGGCTGGCAACCTAGTGCCTGGTGGGACCCGAGAACTCTTCTGGGGTTTAACCGGATTACCTGAGGATGGACCTGATTTCTTCCCACACCATGGAGTTTCTTCTCAGCTGGGAAACACAATTGCTGGTGTTTTAGGGCCCAAAGTTCGGTCTGTTGGATGCTGTGCACTTACTGCTGTCCTGCTCATCAGATATGGTGTTCTAGAGGCACCACCATCTTAGATTCCGCCTGTCATGGCTTTTCAAACTTGAATGAATATTTCTGTAATTGGACATGTTTCTACAAGTACATATTTCTTATTCTGTGATGATTCAAAGACTCTTCCCTCCTCCTAGTTTGGGGATACCTGAAATATTCATGTTTAACATATTATTTGCAATCTATATTAAAAATAAGATTTTAATATATGTTAACAGATTAATATAATAATTAAGGAGAATAGAGCTAATAAATAAGACCAAAATAGTGATGGAGGAATCATACAGAGAAAAGGAACAGCAAAGATAAAAAAGTTACTTCTATTGAATATAGCTTTGAACATCCTGGTAGCTAAGAACAAAAATTGAAAAGATGATTCATTTATTCAACAAATGTTTTTGTTGAACCTTCATGGTTTCAAATTTTTTGGACTCTTAGCTGAGTCTCAATATAGAAAATAAATATGATTTTGAGAATGTAATCTAGCTAAATCAAGTCCCAAAAATACAATCATCAGAAAACCACTAGAGAAAATGTTGTTCGGGGCTGAATCATCTCTCTAATCATCACATCTACAGATATATTTTTCAGACATTTGTTTTGGTTCAAAAATATTTTCAAGACATGTTGATTTTTAAGTTTTTTTAAACTTTTGTTTTGAACAGTAGGAAGCAGAATGCACAAAACAGTTTTTTAAATGTTTTCTCAAAACATTGTGCTGCTGAGTGTTATTTAAAGAATTTAAATTTTTATATATTGGCTTCGAAATGGCTGTGAAAAATTGCACTCCTCAGGCAAAGCTGTAGACAGAATAAAACGATCAGTGATTACCAGATGCTGAGAGGAATGAGCAATGTATATGCAGAACACTGGAGATTTTTAGGACTGTGAAAACACCTGGTATGGTATGATGTTATAATAGAGGATACAAGTCATGATACATTGCTCCAAACCCATGGATGATGTATAACTCCAATGACAAACTCAAAAGTAAATTTGGAAGTTGAGTAATAATGGTGTGTCAATGTGAGTTTATCAGTTTTAATAAATGTACCACTCTGGTAAAAGATGATGATTAGGGGAAAGGGTGTGTGTATATTGGGGCACATGGGAATTTTCAATATTTTCTTGTTTGTTTTACTATGAAATGAAAACTGCTTTAAAATCATCTTTATTTTCAAAAGCCTTTTCCCTTCTTGGTGACAAATGCATGCTCCAGTGCTGTACTGTGGTCATCTTAACATAGCTTCTATACAATGAGTTTTCAGGGACCCAGCTTGAAGCTGGAGTCACACTGGATATTAAGCCTTATAGACAAGAAAAAGTCTAGTTTGGAGGACTGAAATTCTTTAGTTCAAAGGTCCCTGGATTGTCCTGGAAGTCTTCCAGGGAAATGCTGAGAGTTCCCTGATGAAGTGGCTCCCTGTGTTTCAATGGTCACCTCAGAAGCTCTGCAACTTATTCAGCTGGTAAGGGGGAGGGACTTACAAACCCCTTACCAAATTCTGCTTGACCAGTACCAATGGATCTTTATAAATGCTGATATCCCAAAGGAGAAAAGCCCCTTGACAAATATCATTGTTTCATTGTGTAGAATTCCTGTCTTCTACACATGTTGTATCCAATGGTCTCAGAAATCTCATGAGGAGATAATATTATTCTCAGTTTACATATAAAGAGACGGGTGTTCTTAGACAGTAAATAAAATGCTCAAGGTAGCACAGCAGGCTCCTCCTACTCTCAGTCCTAGGGTTAGTAATTTATATTATTATATTCACCACACTAATAGTATTTTATTTTACTTTTTTGTGAATGGAGTACTGGAGGTGTAAGCTAGTGATGAATGCATACTAGGCAAGAAATCTACTACAGAGCTACAGTTCTAACCCTAGTATTTAATATTTGTATTGTCCTTTGTCACTTAACACTGTACAGCTGGTCCCCATGTAATTGGGTGATTAACCCTATCATGGAATGACTTACCACTTTTACTTCTCTTATACCCGAATAGTGATTAACACACCTGTAAAAACATGAAAGGGGAAGAAGGGGAAAAAAGACTGATGTCTGACCCTAGCTTATCAGGCATCTTTAGTTCCTTAGGTATCTTAGTTATCATTATATTCTCTACCACATGGGGTATCTTATGTATTTTCCTTTTGCTGTTGTTGTTTTGGAGGGTTTTGTTTGTTTACATGCTTACTTGCTTGCTTTGAGACAGGTTCTTACTTACTAATTTACAGTCCAGGCTGGGAGGGAACTCACAGATATCCTTATGCCTGTGCTGAAGCATGAGAATTAAAAGTGTGTACCACCACTTCAGGCTATCCTATGTATTTTCTAGCTTTATCTTTCTAAATTTACATCTGTACGAGTACTGTGTATGTTCCTGTTATGAAGACAAAGAAACTGAGATTTAATGAGTAAAAATTACTTGCAAATTCTATTTGCAT
Organism: Meriones unguiculatus; assembly: GCF_030254825.1. Classification (NCBI taxonomy): domain Eukaryota; kingdom Metazoa; phylum Chordata; class Mammalia; order Rodentia; family Muridae; genus Meriones; species Meriones unguiculatus. Next base: position 124,028,133 of record NC_083369.1, read on the forward strand.
GAAGATTAAACCCTGGCTAAGTTATTCTATGGTACTGACTGGAAAGAGGCATGTAGTCTTTGGCATTCTTCTCCAATAGATGGATACATGAATGTAAGTATCTGGAATGCTTTACCCAGTTGTGCACTTAAAAATTGTATGAATTTGAGGAATGGATACAGAAATTGTGGTACTTTTACACAATGGAATATTACTCAGCAATTAAAAACAAAGAAATCATGAAATTTGCAGGCAAATGGTGGGAACTAGAAAAAATCAACCTGAGTGAGGTATCCCAGAAGCAGAAAGACACACATGGTATATACTCACTTATATAAACCTATAAGATAGGATAAACATACTAAAATATGTACACCCAAAGAAGATAAACAAGAAAGAGGTCCTCATCTAGATGATCAATCCCCATCTAGAAGGACAAAGGGGATGGTCATTGGAAATAGGAGAAAACAAGTAACAGGACAGTAGCCTACCACAGAAGGCACCTGAAAGACTCTACCTAGCAGTGTATCAAAGCAGATGCTAAGACCCATAATCAAGCCTTCGGCAGAGTGTATGAAATCATATGAAGGAAGGAGGAATTAGTATATCCTAGAGGGGACAGGGAGCCCCACAAGTTCCAAATATATCTGAGCACAGGGGTCTTCTATGAGACTGTTTATCCAACCAAGGACCATGCATGGATATAACCTACAACCCCTGCTCAGACATAGCCCATGGTAGCTCAGTATGCCAGTGGGTTTCCTAGTAAGGGGTACAGGAATTGTTTCTGACATGAACTCATGAGCGTCCCCTCTCCCCTGAGGGAGGAGCAGCCTTGCTAGGCCACAGATAAGGACATTGCAACCATCCTGAAGATACCTGATAAGCTAGGGTCAGACAAAGGGAGAGGAGGACACCCTCTCTCAGTGGACTCAGAAGGGGGTAGGGAGGAGATGAGGGAGGGAGGGCAGGAATGGGAGGGAAAAGGGGATTGGGCTACAGCTGGGATACAAGTGAATGCATAAAATTATTTAAAAATTAAAAAAATAAAATTTAAAAAATGTATGAATTTCTGCTTATAAAAAGTATTTCAATTAAAGGCAAATGGAACAATTAAAACAAATTACATTTTCTGAGCTCCATAAATAATAAATGGCAAGGGTGAAATCTGAACTCAGATCTATAAGTGTCAGTTCTCTTCCCAAATGCTAAGCTCTTCTCACTTTTGCCATTTTTATAAGTAACAACTTGATCTTCCTCTAGATCAATTTTACTTTTCATAGTTTCTCTAACTGAATCTGAACAGAGAGAAGAGGAAGAACAAGAAGAAGAAGAAGAAGAAGAAGAAGAAGAAGAAGAAGAAGAAGAAGAAGAAGAAGAAGAAGACGACGACGACGACGAAGAAGAAGAAGAAGAAGAAGAAGAAGAAGAAGAAGAAGAAGAAGAAAAGATTCATACTATATCCACTCTCCAGCACTGTCCACAACCCTCATTCAAAACATGGGATTTCTTTTAATCAAAGGACCACATTTAAATCTATATGTCAATAGTTCAAGCAGAGGCATTTACCAAGGGGACTTTGGTAATTAAAAGCTACTGTTACTGAAATAGTTCTTATGCTTACCTTCTAATTATTGGAGAGTTTTGTCACCATATATAGAAAGCAATAATAAACAGCTTCAATTTAGTTAATCCATTCAATCACACCAGTTTAACTGGTCAACTTTTCAGTCTAAGTTATTGTATTGGGTCTGTGGACAGCTGCACAGATGGCCCTATCAGCTTCTTTGAAGAGTTCTCAGTAGTTGAGTCAAGGAGACAGATGTCTATGCTTTGCCAGAAAATAATATGCTGGAAATTGGGAGAAGATACTGAGATCTCTGGTAGAAAAATAAAAAAATCAAGAAGTACTCCAAGAGAACATTGTTGGCAGCAAGCCATGAAAACTGAGATTTAAACTGTATAAAACCCTTAGACTCACCTCGATTCTTCCACTCCATTCTTCTGTCCTACTCTGTATCCAAATTATCCACGTGTCTGTTGCTCTCTATTTTAAAGATAAACTGATGGAACCATTAACACCCACTTCCATTATTAATACTGAGGGACAAGTTTTCATTTGTCACTTGGCCTATTTCACTAGCATTCTCATTGGATTCTCTCCTAATCTTACCTCTAGGACTTTCTTCACCAGAGTTCACAAATTTAGTAAAAACGAAAATCAATTGTTGCCATTGACCTGCTTAAAAAGTCTTCTATTTGGTTTGCCTGTGGTGTATATGCAAGATTAGAGTCTCACAACAGCGTAATGCAGCCATGACCATTCAGGCCTTTACAGTCATTGAAGCAGGACAGTCTCCCCAAGCATGGGAGCTAAAATGTTACGCTCAGGATGCGAGGCTAAGCACTGCACTCAGGGTCAGCCGCTTTCGACCCAGAGAAGAGCATGTCTGATTGCATGCGGGTTGATGCCCCAGGTCCCACATCTGAGAAAAAGGTATCGGACGGGTCTGATGCTCTTTGGGTGGATGACACCTAAATGAACATCAGTACAAAGTCCCAATTTATTTCTAATATCAGAGATCAGACCTCTACTCTTGCCTGATGTGTCTAAAACAAAAGGGGGGAACTGTAGAGAGCTGTGTAATGCCGCGCCTTAAAGATGGAGCTGGTATCCGCCTTCCACCTTCCCAATGGTGAGTGCTCTCTGTCACAAACAACTCCACATTTGGCTAAGGCTGAGGATCTGGCTTGCTTCCGTGTATGTGGACCTATCGGCATTGCCCACGTGGCACGCTGGGGTTGGCTACCCAGAGGCGCTGTGGGCTGGCTTTCCCCAGGGTCAGATGATTGTTCAAGGTTCCTGAATAAACTGCATTGAAAAAATAAAGTCTTCTCTTGGCTTTTCATTTCACTTAGAATAGCATCTTATCTCTCTACCACAGCCTTCACAATCCTTCAAACTCTCCTCTCTGTTTTGTCCCCCTTGCCTTTATTTTCTTGATCAATATGCTTTAGGTACATTGTTCTTCTTCTTATTCCAGGAACTTTGTGTTCACATTCTGTGTATTAAATGTATATGGACTTTTAATTCCCTCCTCTTGGAATGCTTTATCATTCACCTGTACATGACTAGTGACTTACTCCCTGAAATCTTCAGATAAAATAGGAATCCCTTCCATGTCCTTTAACATTTTGTCCTGCTTCATTTTTATTATTATGGCTTATCACAGCTTGACATTTTTTATATAAATTTGTTTCTATCTATTGGTAGACTGTTGTCCACTAAAACATGGGATAAATTAGAATTGTATGTTTTTGCCTGTCTTGTTCACTAAAAAATTTCTAAATTCTGGAATAGTGATTTTCTCTTATTAGGTGACCAATAGCAACTGCAAAATGTACAGGCTGAGATGAAGGGAGATTTATATTGTTAGATAAAAAATGACTCGTGTATTCAATATTGTGCTGTATGCTGAAATAAAGTTATATCAGGAAAAGTACACCAAGTCCCCTGCAAAATTGCCAGTGCTATAAACAAGCAATTAGAAACTGTAGGATCAGCTCATTGACAGAAGCTAACACTGTGGGTTATGGGAGGACAGGAGAGAACCACCCTATAGTGATTAGCACAGTGACTAGCCTGTGATATTGATTTGTTCCTGTCTCCCTCTATCACACATTTATTGAACACCTCTTTTACAAAAAAAAAAAAAAAAAAAAAAAAAAAAAAAAAACATGGTACTTGGCACAGCGATGTATCCAATTAACAAGATGACTCAATCCTTTTCCTCACAAGGCTCATAGTCAAGTATAGAAAATACATGATCAACAGTGAGATATAGGTGAAGACGAAGACAAAGGTGAAGGATGGTAGATGAAATAGACAAAGAAATTGGCAGTAAAGAATCCTGAGAAGAGACCAGTGCAATGGTGTCAACACAGAAGTAACAGCTGGTCTGGGACAGGGGAATCAGTCAAGTAATATGTTACCACTTTTCCTCATTTTTTCCCACCAATTTTCCTCAAAGTGCATTTAACTGGCCTGGAGAAGTCCATTACTAGCTCTTGTCCTCTATATCTCCTCCCATCACCTGCATGTTGGTTTCTCCATCAGGAACCTTCATGAATCCTTCTTGACATTTCATGAGGCCTGTGACACTGGCATATTTCACTGCACAACTAAAATTTTCCACTGAAAAGAAAAATGGGGCATTGGAGGCATTTCCCCTCCTATAAGGTGGGGCTACATTAGCCCTATCAGTAATGAAATGAAAGAATAGTGGAAGATATATGGGAGGCAAACAGAAACCAACGGATGTGTGAGATATAGGCCCATCCCTTGAGCCATCCAACTGGGCTAAGAGAGCCAGACCAAGAGCTGGGCTTCCAGGGGCCCATTCCATTTCAGCTGACTTATTTAGACATTACTTTATTTATACCCCTGCCTCATTCCACACGGGCTTCTGATCTGATCTGTTGATCCCCTCTTCTCCCCTTACCCTTTCAAATGAAAGGTCATCAAGATAGATTTCCTTGAGGGCCCAGCCTACACCTGTTCCTTGCACGTGCTCAAGTGGGAAAGTGGCCAAGGACTAAATACAACCACTTCATCTTTAGGGAGAAAATTGAGACTCAGAGAAGTTAATGAATCAGCTCAAGGTCACAGAGTTAATAACTGGATAAATCCTGTTTTAGCATAGATGCAAGCTTGGGTCTTCTGATAGTCATACTGTGAGCACATTTTCTCATTGTTTAAATGACAGGAACTCATTTCCCAATGGAAACCTTTCTTTCTTTTTTTTTTTCCTTTTTTTTAATCATTACAATTCATTCACTTTGTATCTCAGCTGTAGCCCCCTCCCTCAACCCCTCCCAATCCCACTCTCCCTCCCTCTTCTCCCATGTCCCTCCCCCAATCCACTGATAAGAGAGGACCTCATCCCCTTCCGTCTTACCCTAGCCTATCAGGTCTCTTTTCAGGCCACAGTGGAAATCTTTCTTAACTGGAGAATTCCAACTATTAAGAAAAAAAGAAAAGGAAAGAAAGAAAGAAAGAAAGAAAGAAAGAAAGAAAGAAAGAAAGAAAGAAAGAAAGGAAGTTAGTTCCTTATATAAATAGTGTGGTGTTCAGTTTTTCAAGAACCTAAGCTTATAAGGGGAAGAGTGTAGGGAAGAGGTAAATACATGGCTATGTAGTGTTTTTTTTTTTTTTTTTTTTTTTTTTGTTAACTCTACATGCACCAATACCTATTCACACACAAACATATTCACCTGCTCTTCAGTTTGCCATAAGTTGATGCTCATTATCAGTTCAAAAAGTAATTGTTTGGGGTTGCAGCTGCCATTTCCAGCCTGGTTGCAGTGGTCTGTAGGGTCTAAATGTGGGAGGATGACATCATTATTTGATCCTCCTCTTGTCCATCTGTAAGCCACAGGCCCTCTTTGTCCCTGCCACATCATGATCATTTTCTTGGTCACTTTCTGTTGGTGCATTCATTGACACACTTTTTCTCTATCATTTTCCTATTTCTCTTGCCTGTCTTTTCCCCTCTGCCTCTTTGCTCTATTTCTCCCTCCCCCTTTCCTTCCTCTCTCCCCTCTTCCACCAGAAGCACTCAGAGAGTCTTCTGAGCAATAAACTAACACCCACAGTTTTTTGCTCCCAAACCCCTCCACCCATTGACTGTTAGCAAACACAAAGCTATTCTTAAGTCTCATTTCTCTTCTTGGGAGCTAGGATCACTAGTGACAGCTAGAAAGGAAAGATGCCACTCAAAGTCCAATCAACACTAGTGCCTGAAAAGGTCTCTCCTGCCCCATCCCATAACATGGTATATACCATATGCCTCAGAAGCTGCCTTTCCATGAAGAAAGACTAGGATGGTCCTGAGCAAAGGCATGCTGGTCTGGTTCTCTCAGCACCTTTCTTCTCAGCCTTCTTACCATCTTTCCTACATATTATCCTTGCACTAGATACCATTGCCAGACTTGTTTGCTACATGTGTGAACTTATGATGCCCCCCCCCATTTAGACAGTAGGCTCCAGGGGGCAAAGTGTGTGTGTTGCTCTGTCAACTTTCGCTAACAATATCCTTGTTAAGATGGTGGTGTTTGTCTTTAACCCCAGCACTTGGGAGGCAAAGGCAGGCAGATCTTCATGAATTCAAAGCCATCCTGGTCTAGAAAGCAAGTCCAGGACAGCCAAAGCTGTTACACAGAGAAACTCTGTCTTGTAGCATCATCAGTACCTAGCACAGTGTATGGCAAAAAGTGAGCATACAATTTTATCGAACAAATCATCAAATGAACCAATTATGCACTCTTTAAGCTTCAAGGTTCTCTCCTAGAAAATGATGATAATACCAACTCTCTTCTAGGATTTTTAGATATACTGAAATATGGAAATGTGTATAATGCATTTTCAACAGATGTGAAATAAATGTAAAAGCTTTGCAGTGTTGTTGAGGGGAAATTAAGATGGCACATATAGATCTAACTAGCACAGTTTCTGACACAGAGAAGCCCTGGGAAATAAATATCCACGTCCTTCAATGTCTTTACCACAGTCTGCTGCTAGAAGTACAGGGACCAACTGGAAGTGAGGCCCCCTCCTAACTGGCACCTGGAATGGAAACCTGTGCCTTCTGCTCACTGCCCTCAGCAGTTTTACACAGGAGGACATTTAGTCTATAATCCCAAAGGCCCCCATCTTCTGCCCCTGCTCAGCCTTTGCTGCTAATTAGATGAATAAGGGTGTTTACTGTCTCAGGCTTAGCAGCTGAGGGATGGTTGAGGCTGCAGATCATTAACCTTTCCAAGGTTCCCAAATGTTCTCATTAAAGTGCACTGTCCTATGTCTTTTTTCTAGCCCCGAGCTGAGGGCTTCAAAGCTGCCTGTCACAGGAAGTAAGTGCTGGGTGGGATGTGATTGCATTCTGGCCTGAGTTCTCTGCTGTAGCCTCCGTATTCTTCCGGCTTTTTTCACCCTTACCAATGCCTTTTTAATAGCCACCACCTTGTGGAGGGTTATACTTGTGGGAACCCTGCGCCTATGGAGAGCATATCACCTTGCTCTTTTATACTTCTCGAGAATGTAAGCATAGATTTTGGTCTTGACAGGCTGCTCTGAAAATTCTCACAACTCCAGAAAGGAAGTAATAGAGCTCCAGGCAAGCTTAGGCTGAGGTTTAGTCTTACTCTGCTTTCAATTTGCACTGTGTCTTTTGGGCAAACTACCTGACTTCCCTTTACCCTGCTTCCCTGACTTTGGGAATAGGCTTCTTTGTTCTTTAATGGCTCCTTCACCTCTTCAAATCTCTGATTCAGAGACAGAGATGGTAATAAATTATTAGTAAGACAGAGCTCAGGATAGCTAGCCCATAAAGGGGAGCATTATTCCACTCCACCTGTCAATCTCAGTTCTGCAGAAGATAGCTCTTCATTGCCTGAATGCTCCTCTTGGACTATCCGAGGGCAGACACTGGTAGATAGTGACAATGAAGAAATGAATGAGTCAGACTTATTAAACACTCATGGCAGGCGAAGGCATCTGGGTTTTGCATCTGACTACTTGTATGAGTCTGAATGAATTGCTTATCCCTGCTGACCTTTAGCTTCTTTAACTCTAGAATAGGTATAACAGAAAGAGTGACTTGGAACATTATAGGAGAAAATGGATTTTAACAATGGGCATCAAGGGTTATCCTATTTTATCTTGAAGGTTCTCTACATGCTGAAACGGGGGAGGGGTGCAGAATTCTTGCACAGCTTTACCCAGCCTTTTACTTTTATTCAGGCAGCCACAGAGCCTTGAACTATATCCTTGAAGAGCTAGCCTTTGAAGGTTCATATGATGTATGATGTATGTATTAGGGTAGGTAAAAAAGGGCTGTGCAACAAAGTACAATTACACATTTTCATAGTCTGCTAGAACCCAGAGATAAGTGATCCAAACCAAAGAAAGTAGGAATTACCAAAACCACAGTCACAGAAAGGAAGAAGTATGGGATATAAGAAAAGAGACTTTTCCATCATTGATCATTATCTTTTATTCTTGTTAATCACCTTTTTTACTTTTTGAAATTATACTTTAATTAAAACATTTCTCCCTTCCCTTTATTCCTTCCAAACACTCTCACATTCCCCTTCCAACTCCCCTTCAAATTCATTGCTTCTTTTTCTAGTAATTGTTATTACATGCACATATGTATCTATATATACATGTATTCCTAAATGTGACTTGCTGAATCTATATAATGTCACTAGTGGGTGTGTTTTCAGGGCTGACCATTTATCACTGGTGTGCTATTCACTGAAGAAGACCACCTTTCCTGTTTCCAGCTTTCCTCAGTTGCCTGTAGTTCTTTCTGTAGGGTTGAGGTCTCGAATTTCCACAAAGGAATGTGTCACCCCTAATCTTTTCTTAGCTAAGTTTTCTTCATTTTAGTGAATTACACTATTACCATACATCCCAAATAGTGGGCCACATCCTTCCTCTTTACCTCTGATGTAGACCATGCAAACTCTCTAAACATGATAATTCATGTTCAAATTCTGTACAGTTCTCTCTCTCTCTCTCTCTCTCTCTTTCTTTGGTCTTAATGTTAAAGATCTACTCCAAACTTCAAAGTCTGAGGAGGTGAGTATTTTTTTAAAGCTGTGTGCAGTGGTGCACGCCTGAATCTTAGCACTCAGGGAAGCAGAGGCATGCGGATCACTCTGAATGACCCCAGCCTGCTCTACAGACTGAGTTCTAGGACAGCCAGGGCTACAAAGAAAAACCCTGATTTGAAATACAAAAAAAAAATAATAAGCATTTAATTTTTTTCTTTTAAGTGTTTTACAAATTCATGTATGTATATCCTATACTGTGACCACACAAAGCTCCCATTACCCTCTCTTAGCAAGTCTCTTAGAAAATCAATAATTTTAAAAGAATCCAGGTGAGTCCTATATTTAGTCAAGAATAAGAACTACAGCTCTAATTAAACAAAACAATATTTTCAAACCATAAATCATATTATTATAACTTTCTCTTCGAAAACCTTTCATTGGTTTCTCATTGTATTTAGAATAAATTTCAAGCTCTTTCTTATGGCCAGTAACAGGGTGGCTGAGATACAATTTCTTTTGTTATTATAGAACACCATGACCAAAATCAAATTGGGAGAAAAAGGTTTACTTCCTCTTACAGCTTGTAATACATCATCCATTGAAGTCCAGGCAGGAATTCAAGGCAAGAACTTGTAGGTATGGAATGAAGCAGAGGCCATAGAAGAATGTTGTTTACTGGATTGCTCTTCATAGTTTGCTCAACTTCTTTTTCTTAAAGCACCCAGGACACCAGCTCAGGCATGACACTACCCACAGTTAGCTGAACCTTCCCACTTCTACCATCAACTGAAAGAGTGCACCACAGGTCAAACTAGTAGGGGTAATTCCTTAGTTGAGGTTCCCTCTTCCTAAATAACTCTAGCTTGTGTCAAGTAGACATCAAAATTGCAAGCACTTCTTAATTTTTTACTTGCAACCCCTTCTTACCTGAGAAAATTTTACTTAACTTCGTGTATATCATTATATAAAATATGTGTATGAGAAAATTTTACTTAACCTTATGTATATCAATATGTAAAATAGGTATAAAAATAAAATATTTGCTGATAATGAAACTCTTTGGCATACATATAATTTTACCAATGACTAAACACAAAAGCAAATTTGCATACTAATGAGGTGGATATGCTTGCTTGTTTGTTTTAATAAAGACTTAAAGCTTGGCTGAGTATTTGATACTCCAGGACATAAAGCATCATTAGCATTTTTTACGATGGAACAATATTGTAATATTATAATTGTCAATGTTGTTTCACATAAATTTGTAGTACAAAACAGCAAAAAGATGATTAAGCAAATCTGATCAGTGCTGATAGAAGTCAGACACAAATTTATTTTCAGAACACTAGCAGCACTGAGAACCTATTAGCAATGACAATTAATGGGCCTCGTGCAGATCTATTGAATGAGAATCCACACACAAAACTCAGTCATCTGTGTTTTAACAAGCCCTCAGTAAATCTGGACTAGAGTTCACCTCTTACAAGAGTATTGACAAGTAAAGAGTAAGGGAGGAAGACCTTGTGTGACTCTTGAAGTGTTCCCCAGCATCTAAGACAATAGATGTTAAACATAAACAGGGGGGAAAAAATCCTGAAAGTAGTGAGATGTTGACTAGGGTATGTAAACAACACATGGAAGAGCTTAGAGAATTTGAAATGGAAGCAGTCAGGCATGGAAGAGGGTTGCTGCAACTGGTGCTAATGCCATTTTCTAGACTGTTACTTTCCGCCATAGTCAAACTGCCTCATTTCTCTCCAGACCCTACCATCAAGCTTGGGGAATACCCCCACCTATTCTCCACCTTGCCCCTACCTCTGCACCAGACACATACCGCAGTGTTTAGCTATGAGCTTTTGTTACTGACCTTTCTGCCTTTGAAACTTTCTGCCCAATTAATAATAATAATAAAAAAAAATCTCATCTCCTTAATGGATTGAGACAATCCTGTTCCAAAACCCATTTCATTTGGCTGTGGCTTTGGGTGGTATTAGGGGTGGATAAACGGTCTCACTGAGTTTGCTAGAGTCATCATTTTCTTGAACATTCCATCAGTCCACTTACTTTAAGAGCCTGTCAGGAAGATGAAGCACCTAACTTTTGCCATGTCCAAGACTGAGTCCATAGCCCTGCTGACATTGACCTGGGAGCTGTCTCAAGAAATTCACAATACTCAACAGGTTAGCTGCCAATTTTTATTGGCTTCTTGAGGACCCAGAATTTTGTAAGATTCAAATTTAAAGAACTTTAGAGCATTTCTGTGCAGTCATCTTACTCAGTTCATGTGGAAACTGAAACCAGTGGCCACACAAGTTAGCTCCCATGAAGGTCAGTGATAAATGTTCTGGCTTTATGATCCCTGTTTCTCTCATGAAAGACCATATGGAAAAATAAGTAACTAAAGTTCCAGCTTTTATCCCTGTTCGGTTTGTTCAACAAAAGTCACTCATTAAAAGAGTGGACTTGTGATGGGATTATATGTTCTTACTGAAAACACATTTCATTCTCAAATGAGTAGCTTATATCCACAGGCTGGAGATTTAATGATGCCAGCCTCAGGGCCCTGAAGAGGCAGCTAATGCTGTAAAATAGTCTGGACCTTCCTAGCACTGTGTTCAACTGGCACATGGCCCTGAAGTTTGGACAATGCACTCATAGATTTCATTCTCTGGTTTATCATTGTTCTATACTAATATACCATATTTGTCTGCCTTGCCATGAGAAAGACATCCTTCTATATGTAGAACTCTAGTCTGATAAGTAACAAAAAGAATATATAGATTACTAGGACAGTTAGTAGATTTAAAGACAGACAGATGTGGATTCATAGTTCTAGCTCCACCACTTCTTAATCCTGATATATTAGTCAGATAATTTCTCTGAACCCAGAGGTATCCAATTAAAATATAGACAGTATATGTCATTTTCAGAATTATTCAGATTAAATAACTTCTATATTGAACTATGCACATTGCTAGGTACAAAGTAAGTACTTACTAAATGATAATCATTATTTTTCATTAGATGAATAATCTGGAGTAACTTCTTTCTTCTGTCAAGGTATCAGGTTCCTTATCATACTTCAAATGGAGATAAAAATATCCACTTGATACAGTTCTTATGATGATTAAACAACGTTACGATTGCAGGTCATCTGTCACAGCACTTAGTAATCCAATACCTGTTTTCTATGAATTAAAGCCAGAGACAACATAACCTGAGGTAGAGGTTAGCAGAGAGCACCTGAATCCATAGAGTCCCCAAAGCAGTGAGTTGACATTTAATTAGAAGTGCTGGTAATTTCAATGCCATAATTATTAGGTTATTTATCTTAAAGACAGGAAGCTGATCAGAGCTTTCTGTGAGATTTTATCCAATAACATTAGCTTATCCAACATCAGTTACTGTCACCTGGATTTTTCTGTATTTCTCAGGTTCTCTGGGAAACCAAGACAGTGTGGTTTGGAACTAACCAGAGAAACAGAAGAGTATAATATGCCACACAGCTTGACCACAGGTAAGCACCTTGATCCTACTGCTTTGACTAAGACACACTACCCTGACCACTGCAGGAAGGTGGGTAGCACTCGGATCAGTGGGCTAATTGGACACATCCCTAGACATTTTTTAGAAAGCAAGAGAAGTGGTAGACACGGGTATTTGATATGTCCAGTGAGGGCATATATACAGTGTTAAAGTGTCCTCTTGGCAGGGACAGGAAAAGCTTCCCAGAGTAGAGTCTATTTGAGCCTTATTTTGGAAAGGGGTTTCAACAGGTGAGACTAGAGAAAGAAAACAGCACAAACAAAAGAATGTGGGGAAGTAAAATAACATGCCACAATGGGAACTGGCTTCAATAATGCTTGAGTTCACCATGTGAAGAGCAAACACAGGCTGAAGTAGGAAAAACATGAGTTTCCTTGTAGTACAAAATTAAGAAAGTAAACTTGGAAACTGAGAAACCTGGAGATGTTACTCAAGGATAAATTATTCACCTAGCATACATATGCAATTCTGGGTTTAATAACTAGTACTGGGAAAAATGGGCAGTTTAACTTTGGGATTGGAGTATAGATCAGCACAGAAATGATTTCCTAACATGAATTAGGCCAGATGTTTAAACCCCAGAATCAGGTAAGGGGACTGAAGAGTCACCGAAAAGTTTAAAGGCTCAATGCTCTGATCAGAGTTCCATTTTAGAAATCTTGTATGGTTGCATGGTGGAGAAATTGTTGCTTAAGAGATAAACACACCCAACATATTGAGGGGGCTGTTGTAATAGTCTGAATGCAAACAAGGACCTATAATAGAGTAGAGGAGAAATAGAGCCATAGAGGATGAATAAGAGCAACTAGAATTTAATTATCTATTGAATTCAATGGTGGAAGAAAAGTAGGGAGAGTGAAGATGACTCTGAAGTTAGAGTTTAAGAAGCTAGGTTAAAGAAGATGCCATAAACTGAGGAAAGTTACATAGGAAGAAGAATTAACTAGTCATGGCAAATTTAGGTTTGTTTAATTGGGTTTTATTGGGGAGGGGATTAGGGATTAAACTCATATCCTCAATAATAGTAAGCAAGGGTACTGCCACTGAGCCATATCCATAGTCCCTCAGTTATGATGAGTTTGAGGTACATAAAGGTAAGCTAGACAGAAATGGCAAAGGCTTTTATTTTCTACATGCCAACTGTGGTATATTGTCATTTTCTAATTTAATCCTTAAAACAATCCCACGAGGCACTACTATTGCTCTCATTTTATAGCTGAGAAAATGAATATAGACTGATATGCCAAGACCAGTCTCACACCAGGCTTCTACTAGGTGTTCATTACCATTCTACCAGGAGACAAAATCTTAACAGTAGTCTACCGCAGAGCCTCTGCATTCATCCTAGGAAGAACCTACCTATAATTGCCCCCTAAGTGACCCTCCCAGAGCCTGAATTGTTGCTGTGGCAATTTCCAAAGTCATTTCCCAGGACACCATTGGAGACATCCTCTGGGGACTGAGTGTATTCCCACCCCAGGACACTCAGAGCCACTTGGCTCTTAACAACAGAGAAGATCCTCACATGCTCTGCTACCTCAAATATATTTCTAAGGCTTCATATAATTTCCAACACTTGTATTATTTGATCTACACATAGATCCCATATCCACTCCTAAAACTACAAGATAAACAGCTACGGGAGGCATCACACCAGTGAAAAGGGTCTGCAGGCATGGGGAACTTTAGCACTCAGGAGAAGTACACCAGAAAAAAAAAACTTTTAAACTGCAGGGGTTTGGCCTTTTGCCTTTTTTCCAGTCTTGTATATCTCTCCATGCAAGAGATAACCTTTCAGTGATTATTCCCAGAATGGTCTTTCTCACTTACATTCTTTATTTGCCTCCTATCGACCACTTTCATCCTCAGGGGTTTTTCAAAGTCACTCTTAGACCTCTGTGGTTTTAATTAACCAAGTGGTTTGGTGCCATCAGCCTCCCTCCATCAATTTATTAGTCATTTCCTTCTTGTGCTCATTAATGAACATACTTAATAACACTGTTTCCATCCCCAACTCTCCAGAGCCCTCCACACCCCTCCCCATGATGCCTTTCTTCTTGCCAGGAACTGCTGGAAATTCATCCCTTGACCCTTTCTTCTGCACCAGCTAGAAATCCATAAATATTAGCCTACCCTCCAGGGTTACTGAGAAATGTCTGGATACATGTTTAAGCATGGGGATGCATATGCATGTGGAAGGGGACAGAAAGGGAATCCTAACAGGAGACACAGAGAAAATATGGAAATGAAGATAATGAAAACATTTTCTTTAATCAAGTTTTTACCCACAGGTCTTTGGAAAGACCAGTCAATTGCCTATGCTCTTTATTATTGCTTCCCTCGCCCTCAATGTCCTCTTGCTTCTCCTCTGATGCCTCCTCCATCCTGAAGCCATGAATCAAAGACTTATAAAAACACATGAGTGGAAGGGACCTTACAAATGCACTGTAGCTCATATTCCTAACTGTTAAGACAAGGCCCAGAGGCAACCCAATTACTGCTCACCTGGGAACAATATAGGTGTTACTCCTTCAGCTTCTCCAATGGAAGAGCCCTTTCTACACAGCTCTGAGAGATAGTAGAGTGTTAAGAGGATAGCCTCAGGATCCTAGTTCTTTAGGTTCAAATCTTAGCTCTGAAAGCCCATTGTGTTGTTTACTGGAGCTTGTGTATCAAGTCACCACAACCTGTCTGTGTTAAACCAGTGGGAGGTTATTCTCTCACTGGTCAAGAAACCAGAGGTGGAAACCAAGAAATGTGTAGGTGGTCTCTCTTTGAAGGCCCCATGGAAGAATCTCTCTTTCTCTGATCTTCTACTAGATATCTACAATCTTTGCATTGCTTGCTGCACAGACACTGAGCTCTCTATCTACTCTGTGTCTCCATCTTCACACTACCTTCTCCTTGGTGTTTCTGTTCATCCATACTCCTTTGCTGAGATGCAGGACTTTGTGTCCCCACTATGGATTTCAAAGTTGCTAACTGATTTCATCTTCAAAGACTTTTATTTCCTAATAAAGTCATATGGTGGGGTTGTAGGTGGACATGAATTTTGAGGAATGCTATTTAACTTACCATAGTCATGGCACACCGCTGAGCCTCAGCTTACCCCTCTGCTTAACGGAGATAATGTCCCTCATCTTCCTTATGATGAGGTGCTGAAGTTGAAATAAGCTAACTTATGGCAAAGCTTTCAAAATAATGCCTAGCATGTAGCAAGAACAACACTGGCATTTTACCTTCACTCAACCCTGAGCTCCATGCAGAAATGTTTCTAGGTTTTTTTTATGATTGCTTATCTTTTTATTTGTATTTATTTATTTATTTGTATTATTAGTAGCATTTTATTAACTCTGTATCCCAGCTGCATCCCACTCCCTCATTCCCTCCCAATCCCACCCTCCCTCTCTCATCTCCTGCCTGCCCCTTTCCAAGTCCACTGATAGGGGAGGTACTCCTCCCCTTTATTCTGATGCTGTTTTATCAGGTTTCTTTAGGACTGGCTGCAAAGCCCTCCTCTGTGGCCTAGCAGGGCTGCCCCTCCCTTGAGGGGTGGGGAGTTCAAAGAGCCCGCCATTATTTTTGACATAACTCTAGTTTTTCCTTTCTTTTTCTTTCTTTTTAAGCCACATAGCTTAGATTAAGAACAGTGTTTGACACATAGTAGGGACAAGGCAGAAAAAATGTGTGAAATGGACAATGGGGATGTTTAAGAGTCACCAAGAAAAGCCATTATTCACACATTGTTTCAGTGGCAGAGCTATAATTTTTTCAGCTCCTCAAGATAAACAAAGGAAATAGTGTGGAGGTTGTTGCAGCACAGAGGGTCAAGGTTTATCAACAATATTAGTGTAGGGCATTCCTAAGCTACACATAAGCTTCACAGAGACCATGGATATATTAGACTCACTTATCTCTGCAGGAGCAGCTATACCAATCAGGGTGGGAAGAGAGAGGGAGAAGGCAAGCTGGCAGGCACCAGCTGCTGGTTGAACCTGTCAGTGAGTACCAACAGATCTCTAAATACATCCTCCTAAAGGGCTCTGGGGACATTGCTGGTGGGGCTAAAAGAAACAGTCATGAAGTTCCCTATGGTCTCTCTCTCTTCAATTGGATACTGTTGCCCAAAGGATGTCCTTACTAGGAAAATAGCCTGGCAGGGGCTGAGTCAGCTGCCCAGCTGTCTTGTAGGGCTCAGTTACATTTCTCTGCCTCTCTACTGGGCAGGGATTTGCTTCTGGAGTTTGAGTGGAAAATCTCTCTCTCTCTCTCTCTCTCTCTCTCTCTCTCTCTCTCTCTCTCTCTCTGTGTGTGTGTGAGTGTGTGTGTGTCTCTTCTCCCCCTCTATGTGTGTGTCTTTGTGTTCATGCACACTCATGTATGTGTGGGATAGAATGTTAGAATGTTTCAGTGTGTTTGTATATAGACCAACTGGTTTGGAGAGGTTGCTCTCCAGGGCAGAAACACGTAATCTAACTCTTCCTCCAAGGCCAAGAACAGCAGGAGAGCTGAAAACCAAAATTAGAACACTGACCTGAAGCTTTTGCCTGAATATGAAAGGGTGTGCACATCAGGAACCCAGCCAGGGTAGATACCAGGGAGAGGCACCAAGGAACCTCCAACTGGGTCACCCTTAGTGAGAATACAGGTTCATGGAGCCTTCCCCCATTGTCATTTCCAGCACCATGCAATGTGATATGCCCAACTGAGAGACAGTACCTGGAATTTGGAGTTCAGCATATGACCTGATTCAGTTGTTGGCTAGGACAAGGGCTCATAAATAGCAAACATTTGCTGAGCTGGTACCAGGTGCCAGTCACTGTGTTAAACTCTTTACAAGCATTGACTTCTTTCTTAATGGCATCCCCTCCTTTCCAGTAGAATGCTGAGGCCATGCAGACCAAAATCTTGAAAGTGTTAGGACCAGAGTAGAACCCACTCCCTTAAACATTAAGCTATACTGTCCTCAGAATCAAACTCTTTTAGACGAGGTCAAGGTATAAGGGCAGAATATCTTACAAACTTGGGGTTCTGTTTACCTTAGTCTATCTCAGTTTCCATTTTGATGTAATGCTGCCGCAATAAAGTAAGGCTTTTATGTAAGGTTGCGCCCCCTTGTGGTTAGAGTGGTACAACAAGTAACTAAGGGATTCTGGCTTTGAAGTTTGGTGGGTTTAGAGGTTTGTTTTTGGTTTTTGGTGTTTGGTAGTTTGTTTGTTTGTTTGTTTGTTTGTTTGTTTGTTTGTTTGTTTGTTTTTCTTCTCCATTTCTGGGCTCCGAGTGCCTGATTGGCCCAGGTGTCTTGTTGTATCTGAGAATATATACAGTTTCAAAAGAGGTAGCTGATGGAAAGAATAAACTTATCATGTGCTCATAGAAAGCCCCTAAAATGTATCTAACAACGGTCTGGGCATCTAATGTGCTTAAAAATCAATGATGCAGAAAGAGAGGAGAGGGGAGAAACAAAGGCATTGACTTCAATGTTTTATAAACCTGAGAAAAGACGAAGGTAGGAACATTTATCTGGAATCCATTAGGTTTCCACCACCTGTTGCCATAATACATGTCCTCAGAAAACAATTAGTAAGTATTAAATAATACTGTATCTAACTTATGGAATCCCTACTAGGCTCCAGTGTGGTACAAATTATTCATTCTGCTTTGCAATTAGGGAAGCTGAACTTTAGAGGATTCTGACTATTTGCCTCTTCAGTTTCCCAGCTGTATATTTTTTAGTATATCAGTTGACCTTTCTGTACCTCCATGGGGTTACATTTCAAGGAATTTACAATCCTTAATCCATGTAAGTCTTTTAGGGCAGTAGTAGTATGCAGTTAGTACTTAACAAATGTTCATCATTCTCATCTATGGAATGAGAGTTCCAAAAAATTCTCCTCAGATTTCCTGACCACGTATCTATTTGTCTCCTCATCATCTTCAATTGGATATGAGACACTTGATGGACTCAAAAACCAAACTGAGGAGCACAACCATGCCAAAGTAGTTCTCTTTCACTTGTCTCAGTGATTAACATCATCAAACAGAAACCCCATCCCAAAGCTGTTCCTGTTCCTGCCTCTGGCTCAGTCCCCATATCCAAATTCATCAAGAGTTCTAAAGTAATACAAGGTGTGGTTTGTCATCAGAGCTAGGATCAGAATCTACACGATGAAGATGAAACCTAGTATAAAAGCTAGGTGTGAAACTAGACACATCTGCCCCTCGGTCCTCTATGTGTAATGTAGACAATAATGGTTTCTACCTGCTTAGACTGTCATAAAAGCAAATAAATCTGTGCATAGAAATGTAATAAAACAGTATCCAGTATCTTGCAAATCCTTTGTACCTGTTCGATGCTATTTTTCTATTTTTCATTAATGTGAATATTTTGTGAGTTTTTATTTTGATGTATGTAGCCTTGGCTTCCTCATTATTGTGCCTGTCCCTCTGTGTGTTTACTTCTGTAGGAAGCAGAATGACAGGAAATGAATATATGAAATGCTGGTAAAATCTGAATGGTGAAGCTATAAATAACCTTAAATCAAACAGAAAAGCACAGGTGGCTCAGACCTCATCTATATTCCGTATTTGTTAGAGAAGGTTGGTGCAGCCCTGAAACACAGAAAAACACTGACATTTAGAGAACACAAAAAGCTGGACCAATTTTAAATGATCATTAGACACATTTGTTTAACCACTAAAATCATACTAGGTGTATCCCTACTGTGTACAAGACACTGGGAAAATAAGTAGGTGAAACACAGCCCGGCCTTCAAAATCTTCAGTCACTAACCTCAACAAAACACTAGAGACTTCCAGTAGAGAACCAAGCCCCACAGTGTTGTGGCTCATCACTGGACATTGCTCGCCATCAGCCTCCTCATGCTTCCAAGTAAACCCCTGGAACCCCTGGGAGATTCCATCTCAGCCCCATCAGAATGATAGTCATTAAGAAAACAAATGGCAAATGTGGATGAGGATGTGGTCCAAAGAAAACCCTTATACACTATTGGTAGGAACATGAACTAGTCCAGGTACAATAGAAATCAGCATAGAAGTGTATCAATAGAAAACCAGCACCAGTCTTACATATGACTCACCTATACCACTCCTGGGTATTTACCAAAAATCAGCATATCATAGAGATACTTGCATATCAATGTGCGTTACAGTGCTAGTAAAATGAGCTAAATTATTAGAGCAACCCAGGTGTCCAATAATAGAAGAACAGGTAAGGAAAAGTGGTTTACATGCACAATAGAAGTTTTTAGTCATGAAGAATAAAGTCATACTACTTGCATAAAATTGAGTGCCACCTGAGATAATAGAATTGAAATAATTGAGTCAGATGCAAAAGGCAAATGCTGTATGCTTTCTATCATTTGTGGCTCCTAGATTTTACATAGTCAAATGTAATCTTATATGAAGCTATGACATAAAACTAGAAGACTCTGTGGGGATAGAAATGTGAAATGGGGAAAAAATAGGAGGAATGAGGGGATGCTCATAATACAATACATACTTGGACCCCCCCCCCCCTTTTTTTTAAGAAAAGTTAATGACAAAACAACAGCAGCAAAGGACATCATGCTTGGCTGCTTCACAAACACTGCCTGAAGGGAAAATGGCCAACTCAGTTCTGGAGTTACTTAGGCCATGGGACAAATTCTAGCTTCATCCCATAGCAGCTCTGTGACATTTTCCCTAGCTCTCAGGACCTCTGCTGTTTCATCTTACAATAGAATTAATAATAGTACCTACCTCATAGGACTGTGGAGGAGTAAAAAATCATCTATATAAAGCAATGAACATGATGCATAGCCTGAGTAAAAACTGAGTTCCCATTTGCCACTATTGTTAGCTCACAAGTATACAGAAATAGCCTGGGAATCAATGGAAAAGACCACGAAGACATTCGTATCTCCATAACATTAAAGGATGGATCACAAAAGAAAAACTTGTGCTTTGTGATGTCCTGGTTAAGTTTCACTGTTGCTAGCTTAAACAGTGACCAAAAATAACTTAGAGAAGTAAGAGGTTTATTTCATATTACAGTTCCCAGGAGAGTTGGGGAAGAAACTCAAGGCTTGAACAGGGAAGCAGTATCTAAAACAGAGGTCACAGAGGAACCTGCTTATTGGTTTGTTCTCATTCCTTACTTGGTCTGCTCTCTCATAAAATTCAGGAACTCCTCCCCAGTGATGCTACTTTCTTCAGGAGTCTGATCCTTTCTAATCAATCAGCAATCGAGAATATGCCCCACAAGTTTACATACAGGAGAGTGTGGTAGAAAAAATTCCTCAGTTGACTTCCCTTTTTCCTAGAATAACTAACTTATTCTTAACTCTAGTTTTTGTCAACTTGACAAAAATTAAGCAGCCTATGTCAAGAAGCTAAGGCCACAGTACAGATTTATCACAAAGTGCCCATCTGTGCTGCATCGGGGCTCACATACTGCACTTAAGAAAATGAGATTACATGGCCAGAGAGATGCCTCAGTGGGCAAAGGCACTTGATAGCAAATCTGATGACCTGAGTTTTAGCCCAAGAACCTATGAAAGGTGAGAACCAACTCTCACTGGTTGTTCTCTAGCCTCTAGTCACATGCCGTGGCAAACACACACACAGACACACAAACACACACTAACTAGATGGCTAGATAGATAGATAGATGAATAAATTTTTAAAAGGTAAAAAAGAGAAAAGAAAGAAAAAAGAGATTAGAGATCAGGAAGAGATGTATATTCTAGACTGGTAGGTATTTTTATATTTTTTGTTTTGTGTTATTACTATTTATTTATTTCTTTGAGAGAGTTTCATGTGTCCCAGGCTACCCTCAAACTTGTTATGTAGCTGAATAATCTTGAACTCTTGATTCTCCTGCCTCTGCTTGCAGAGTGCTAGGATCACACCCAGGTATGTATGGTACTAGAGATGAAACCCAAGGCTTCATGCCTGCTAGGCAAGTACTCTACCAACTGAACTACATCCCCAGTCCTAAGGTAAGCTTTCTAGAAGTGAAATGTTTGCTCTGCCACAGAGTGTTGTTTACACATGTCGTCATTAGAGAAGTATCCCTAGGTTGGGGTCTCATATGCCAGAAAATCTGGGCTTTAATACACCATTGGCTGTGGAACCAAATAGCATACTTTTTCCTTCTGTTTTGCTACCACCATTGTTTGTTTTGTGTGTGTGTGCACTTCCTACAGCCAGATTATTGTAGGCTACATTCCAGCTCTGTGCTTGAGGCAAGTGCCTTAGGCACAGAATTAGGGTTGTCTCTGAAGAGAGAGGGGCCTAAATAGGAAATCTGCAGATCCCCTAGGACCTGATTGGAAGCATCCTGTGCTAAGTGAATGTCTAATGTGCCTATCAAGTTCATTACACATATAATTATGAGACTCATAAGAACTTTACTGTAGACACACACACACACCACCACCACCACACCACACCACACCACACTACGATTTTGGCTTTAGTTGGACTCAAACAAGCATACTGTAATTATAAGCATTGGGATTCACTCTGCAGAGTAAAAGGTGAATGGGCTGGCTAGCCAAAGAGCTCTAACTCTGAATTTCAACTTTTCTGTTTGGTATTAGCTTTGATGCCAAAGATCACTATATTTCTTCATTTTCTTTTTGTTTGTTTGTTTGTTTGTTTGTTTTTTGTTTTGGCCATATACTTTGTTTAGGTAAAATATATAACAAAATCGACCATTTCAAGTGATCTCAATAACAGTTAACATTCACCATATTTTAAAACCAGCACCCCTATTTAGTGCCAAAGAGTCTTTACTATACCAAAAGAAAACTTAATAACACAACTAAAAAGGTATTTCCATTTCCCCATCTGTGCATGATTTCTTTTGTCTTTTAATGTTTTTACATTTTAATTAGATTCTTCATATATTTAAGGTAAATGTGTCTAGTGCTGTTTAACTTTTTTTGTTTTTTTTTGTACTTTGTGATTTTTTTTGCATCATTTCTCTTTCTCTCCTCCCAATTATTTCCATGACAAATGCTTCACAAATTTATGACCACTTTTTAAATTATTATCGGTACATACCTGCACAAATAAATCCATGCATACATCTGTATATAAAACCTACTGGTTCTGTTTACTATTTATCTGCATATGTTTAGGTAGAGCTGATCAATTGGGGTGAATAAACTATAAGGAGAAAACTGACTCTCCTCTCAAGAGTTTCAGATTGCCTGTAGGTTTTCAAGTAGCTTTGGGACCATTTTATATTGTCATGATGCAATTAGGAGACCATATTGTTGAAATTTTATGGGTTCAACTTCCCTATCAATTTTGAAGCTAGTATTTCTGAGCAGACATCCTTGTCCTCTGACTCTTCCATTCTCTCTGGCCCCATTCTACAATTTTTTTTTTCCCAGAGGTATAGGGACGCATTATAGATATATCAGTGGGATTGGGCACCACATGGTATATTATTCTCTGCTCTTCGGTCAGACAGGGTTTCTTGCTATGATCTTGATGTGTTTGCAAAAAGAAATTTCTTTTTTTTATTAATTACAGTTAATTCACTTTGTATCCCCCCTGTGGTTCCCACCCTCCTCCTGTCCCAATCCCTCCCTTCCTCCACCCTCTGCAAACATGACCCTCCCCAAGTCCACTGATAGGGGAGGACTTCTTTTCCTTCCATCTGATCCTAGTCAATTAGGTGTCATCAGGAGTGGCTGCATTATCTTCTTCTGTGGCCTGATAATGCTGCTTCTCCCTCGGGGAGAGGTAATTAAACAGCAGGCCAATCAGTTTATGTCAGAGGCAGTCCCTGTTCCTATTACAATGGAACCCACTTGGATACTGAACTGCCATGGGCTACATCTGTGCAAGGGTCTTAGGTTATCTCCATGCATGGTCCTTGGTTGGAGTACCAGTCTCAGGAAAGACCCCTGCGCTCAGATTTTTTGGTTCTGTTGTTCTCCTTGTGGAGCTTCTGTCCTCTCCAGATCTTACTGTTTCCTACTTCTCTCATAAGATTACCTGCACTCTACCCAAAGGTTACCCATAAGTCTCAGCATCTGCATTGATAGTCTGCAGGGCAAAGGCTTTCAGAGGTCCTCTGTGTCAGGCTCCTGACTTGTTCCCTCTTTTCTCCTTCTTCTGATGATAAGCCTCTTTGCCTTTCTGGATAGGGATTGAGCATTTTAGCAAGAGTCCTCCTTCTTGATTAGTTTCTTTAGATGTACAGATTTTAGTAGGTTTATCATATATTATATGTCTATATGAGTGAGTATATACCGTGTGCATCTTTCTGCTTCTGGGATAGCTCACTCAGGATGATCTTTTCCAGGTCCCACCATTTACCTGCAAATTTCATGATTTCCTTCTTTTTATTGCTGAGTAATATTACATTCTGTAGATGTACCACAATTTGTGCATCCATTCCTCCACTGAGGGGCATCTGGGATGTTTCCAGCTTCTGGCTATTACAAATAAGGCTGCTACAAACATGGTTGAGCAAATGTCCTTATTGTGTACTTGAGCCTCTTTTGGGTATATGCCTAGGAGTGGTATAGCTGGGTCTTGAGGAAGCACTACTCCTAGTTGTCTAAGAAAGGGCCAGATTAATATCCAGAGTGGTTGTACAAGTTCACATTCCCTCCAGCAGTGGAAGAGGGTTCCCCTTTCTCCACAACCTCTCCAGCATGTGTTGTCAGTTGAGTTTTTGATCTTGGCCATTCTGATGGGTATAAGGTAAAATCTCAGGGTCGTTTTGATTTGCATTTCCCTTATGACTAATGACGTTGAACATTTCTTTAAGTGTTTCTCTGCCATTCGATATTCCTCTATTGAGAATTCTCTGTTCAGCTCTGTACTCCATTTTTTAATTCGATTACTTGATTTGTTGCTGTTTCACTTCTTGAGTTCTTTATATATAGTGGATATTAGTCCTCTGTCAGATATAGGGTTGGTGAAGATCCTTTCCCAACCAGGGGGCAGTCATTTTGTTCTGAAAACAGTGTCCTTTGCTTTATAAAAGCTTTTCATTCTCATGAGGTCCCATTTATTGATTGTTGCTCTCAGAGCCTGTGCTGTTGGTGTTCTGTTCAGGAAGTTGTCTCCTGTGCCAATGAGTTCAAGGCTCTTCCCCACTTTTTCTTCTAAGCGGTTTAGTGTGTCTGGTTTTATGTTGAGGTCTTTGATCCACTTGGACTTTAGTTTTGTGCAGGGTGATAAGTATTGATATATTTGCATTTTTCTACATGTAGACATCCAGTTAGACCAGCACCATTTGTTGAAGATGCTGTCTTTTTTCCATTGAATGGTTTTGGCATCTTTGTCAAAAATCAGGTGTCCATAAGTGTCAGGGTCTTCTATTCGATTCCATTGATCCACCAGTCTGTTTCTATGCCAGTACCATGCAGTTTTTAGTATTGTTGCTCTATAGAACAGCTTGAGATCAGGGGTGGAGATACCTCCTGAAGATCTTTTACTGTAGAGAATTGTTTTAGAAATTCTTGGTTTCTTGTTATTCCATTTGAAGGTGAGAATTTTTCTTTCAATGTCTGTAAAGAATTGTATTGGTAATTTGATGGGAATTGTATTGAATCTGTAGATGGCTTTTGGTAAGATGGCCATTTTTACTATGTTAATCTTGCCAAGCCATGAGCATGGGAGATCTTTCCATCTTCTGATATCTTCTTCTAATTCTTTCTTCAGAGACTTGAAATATTTTTTCATACAAGTCTTTGACTTGCTTGGTTAGGTTCACACCAAGGTAATTTATGCCCTTTGTGGCTATTGTGAAGGGTGTTGTTTCCCTAATTTCTTTCTTGGCCATTTGTCTTTTGTATACAGGAGGGCTACTGATTTTTTTTTTGCGTTAATTTTGTATCCAGCCACTTTGCTGAAGGTGTTAATCAGCTTTAGGAGTTCCCTGGTAGAATTTTTGGGGTCACTCAAATATACTATCATATCATCTGCAAATAATGATACTTTGACTTCTTCCTTTCCAATTTGTATTCCCTTGATCTCCTTCAATTGTCTTATTGCTCTAGCAATAACTTCAAGAACAGTGTTGAAGAGATATGGAGAGAGTGGGCAGCCTTGCCTTGTCTTTGATTTCAGTAGGATTAAGATATTAAAAATGGCCATCTTACCAAAAACAATGTACAGTTTCAATGCAATTCTCATAAAAATATAAATACAATTCTTTACAGATCTTCAAAGAACAGTTCTCAATTTCATATGGAAAAACAAAAAAATCAGAATACCTAAAACCATCCTATATAATAAAAGAACTTCTGGAGGTTTTAAGCTATACTACAGAGCAATAGTAAGAAAAACTGCATGGTACTGGCATAAAGCTAGACAGATCAATGGAACAGAATTGAAGACCCAGAAATAAATCCACTTGATTTTTGACAAAGGAGCCAAAATCATACAATATAAAAAAGACAGCATCTTCTAACTGGATGTCTACATGCAGAAAAATGCAAATAGATCCATATTTATCTCCCTGCACAAAACTCAAATCCAAGTATATCTAAGACTCAACATAAAACCAGATACACTAAATCTAATAAAAGGGAAAGCAAGGAAGAGCCTCAAACTCACTGACACAGGAGACAACTTCCTGAACAGAACACCAACAGCTCAGGCTCTAAGAACAACAATTAATAAATGGGACCTCTTGCAACTGAAAAGCTTCTGTAAGGTAAAGTACACAGTCAACAGAAAAAAAAAAAAACTGCACCCTACAGATTGGAAAAAGATCTTCACCAATCCTACTAATATCCAGAATATATAAAGAATTCAAGGAGTCAAACCCCAAATAAACAAAATAACCCAATGAAAAAAATTGATTACAGAGCTAAACATAGAATTCTCAATGTAGGAATCTCAAATGATGAAGAAATACTTAAAGAAATGCTCAACTTCCTTAGTTATCAGGAAAATGTAAATCAAAACAAGTCTGATGTTATATCTCACACCTTTCAGAATAACTAATATCAAAATCTCAAGTGACAGCACATGATGATTAGGATGTGGAGAAAGGGGAATCCTACTCCATTGCTGGTGAGAATGTGAAGTTGTACAACTACTTTGGAAATCAATCTGGCACTTTCTCAGAAAATTGGGAATAGGAGAGATCCAAGATGGTGGCCCTAACCATACAATGTATCTGAACAGCAGGTCAGTAGTCAGAGCAGGGTGACTGGCAGGCCGTAATGTGAACCCCCAAACGCCAATGTCTGTGTTTCTCAGGTGAGATAAGAATCCATGGAGATAAGTGAAGGTCCAACTTCAGGCCACCTGAATAATCCCAGGAAAATTTTCTGGGCTCCTGCCTGGCACTGCTGCAGTTCCAAGCCACCTACCCAAGCCCAACATCACCACATATCTTCCTGGGACCCACAGCTCATGGTTCAGACCCTGCAGCCTCTGGCCACACACACAAGCTCATCATTTGTGGATACTCTCCTGGGACAGGCAGTGCATTGCTCTGACCCCATAGCCTTAAGCCACCTGCCCAAGCCCACCATCTGTGGATACTTTCTTGGGACCATCAGTTTGGGCACTCACTCTCACTGCCTGTGTATTGAATGCATTCCTGTACTGAGGGTGAGGCTCCACACCAGGGCACCTACTCTCAGTCCTGTGGACAGCTCCTTGGTACCAGTGGCTCCTGGTTCCAAAACTGAACCAGAAGCTAGTGGAGCTCACTCTCACCATCCTGTGGAGGGGACACCTCCTGTACTGTGGTGGAAGCACTGCTCCATTCTACCTGCTGCCCAGCAGCCTGGCAAAACTGGGTCAGAATCAGCCAGCATAGCATGGACAGTGAACACAGCAGAGCTGACCTAAGTGCAGGATTCATGTCCTATTGTCAGCCGTCTCCATGAAGCCAGTAGGGCACTGCTGAGTATGGGAGTAGCCCCATACTCAGAGATATTTGGGCCTGCACCCCAGCTGCCAGGCTCACCTAGGCCAGAAACAGGGAGCCTACCACAGAAAGAGAAGCCAGCAGAGCTGACCGAGACACGGAACCCAAGTTCCACTGTCCTCCTCCCCAAGGAGATCTGTAGGACACTGCAACAGCTCTAGGCTCAGAGAACTTTCTGCCTATTTTCCAAAGCCTAACCCACCTGGGTCAGAAACAGTGAGCCCAGGACAGCCAGTTAACCCAGCATGAGCCATGCATGGGACTCACATTCTACTCTCCACAATCTCAAGGAACCCTGTGAGACAGTGGAGCAGTTCTAGACTCACAGATCTTCCCACCTGCGCCTCAGCTACCTAGAATACCTGGGTCACAGACAGTGAGCCAGCAGAGACTACACCAGATTCCAGAGACAGGTGGACTCAGCCTGCAGTACAGGCTACAAGAACTATCAGTCAAGGCTGCAGAAAACCGGGTGGCAAGAGTTTGGCAAAAGAAATACAGAAAATAAATAATAATAATAAAAAAAAAAAACAGGACAACATGGCTTCACCAAAATCTCCAAATATTCACAAATATCCTATTACAGCTGAAACACAGGAAAGTGATATTAAATCTATAATTATACAGCTGTTTGAGGCACATAAATAGAAAACAATGAAAAAAATAGAGACAATCAAGGACAGACAGGAATCTTTGTGTCAAAAATATGAAAGAAATGGTGGAATACGTGAAAACAGAATTAGAATCAATAAAAATATAAAACAAACAGAGAAAACCCTGCAGTTGGAGGACTTAGAGAAGATATCAGAAACCACAAAGGTAAGCATCACCAACAGAATACAAAATATGGAGGAGAGAATCTCAGGAGTTGAAGATACAATTGCAGAAATCGGTACATTTCTCAAAAGAAAACACAAAATTGGAAAAATTCCAGACAAAAATCATCCAAGAAATCAAGGACACTATTAAAAGAGGAAACCTAAGAATAATAAGAATAAAAAGAAAAAGAAGATTTCAGGCTCCAAGGCCCAGAAAATGTTTTAAAGAAAACCATAGAAGAAAATTTCCCCAACCTTAAGAAAGAGATACCCTTAAACATACAAGAGGCTCCATTGATGCACCATTCTGTTTCTATGCCAGTAGCATGCAGTTTTTATTACTGTTGCTGTATAGAACAGCTTGAGATCAGGGATGGAGATACCTCCTGAAGATCTTTTATTGTAGAGGATTGTTTTAGCAATTCTGGGTTTCTTGTTATTCCATGCGAAGTTGAGAGTTTTTCTTTCCAGGTCTGTAAAGAATTGTGTTGGCAATTTGATGGGAATTGCATTAAATCTGTAGATTGCTTTTGGTAAGATGGCCATTTTTACTATGCTAATCCTGCCAAGCCATGAGCACGGGAGATCTTTCCATCTTCCCATGTCTTCTACTAATTCTTTCTTCAGAGACTTGAAATTTTTTTCATACAAGTCTTTGACTTGCTTAGTTAGGATTACACCAAGGTACTTTATGTCATTTGTGGCTATTGTGAAGGGTGTTGTTTCCCTAATTTCTTTCTCAGCCCTTTTGTCTTTTGTATACAGGAGTGATACTGAATTTTTTGAGTTAATTTTGTATCCGACCACTTTGCTGAAGGTGTATATCATTAGTAGGAGTTCCCTGGTAGAGTTTCTGGGGTCACTCATGTACACTATCATATTATCTGCAAATAGTGATAATTTGACTTCTTCCTTTCCAATTTGTATCCCCTTGATCTCCTTCAACTGTCTTATTGCTCTAGCAAGGACTTCCAGCACCATGTTGAAGAGATATGGAGAGAGTGGGCAGCCTTGTCTTCTCCCTGATTTCAGTGGGATTGCTTTAAGTTTCTCTCTGTTCAGTTTGATGTTGGCTATAGGCTTGCTGTATATCACTTTTACTATGTTTAGATATGTGCCTTGTATCCTTGATCTCTCCAATACTTTAAACATGAATGGACGTTGGATTTTCTCAAATGCTTTTTCAGCATCTAGGGAGATAATCATGTGGCTTCTTTCTTTCAGTTTGTTAATATCGTGGATCACATTGATGGATTTCCGTATATTGAACCACCCCTGCATACCTGGCATGAAGCCTACTTGGTCATATTGGATAATATCTTTGAAGTGTTCTTGGATTCGGTTTGCAAGTATTTTGTTAAGTATTTTTGCATCAATGTTCATAATGGAGATTGGCCTGAAATTCTCTTTCTTGGTTGAGTCTTTGTGAGGTTTAGGTACCAAGGTGACTGTGGCATCATAGAATGAGTTTGGTAATGTTCCTTCTGTTTCTATTTTGTGGAATAGTTTGAAGAGAATTGGAGTTAGCTCTTCTTTGAAGGTCTGGTAGAATTCTGTGCTGAAGCCATCTGGTCCTGGGCTTTTATTAGATGAGAGACTTTTGATGACCACTTCTATTTCTTTGGGGGATATAGGATTATTTAGTTGATTTACCTGGTCCTGATTCAGCTTTGGTAAGTCAAATTGATCAAGAAAATTGTCCATTTCATTTAGATTTTCAAATTTTGTGGCATATAGACTTTTGAAGTAAGTCCTAAATCAATGGAACCGAACAGAAGACCCACAAATAAACCCACACACTTATGGACACCTGATTTTTGACAAAGATGCCAAAACCATACAATGGAAAAAAAATAGCATCTTCAACAAATGGTGCTGGTCCAACTGGATGTCTACATGTAGAAAAATGAAAATAGATCGATACTTATCACCCTGCACAAAACTGAAGTCCAAGTGGATCAAAGACCTCAACATAAAACCAGACACATTAAATCGGCTTGAAAAAAAAAGTGGGGAATACCCTAGAACTCATTGGTACAGGAGAAAACTTCCAGAACAGAACACCAACAGCATAGGCTCTAAGAACAACAATCAATAAATGGGACCTCATGAAACTGAAAAGCTTCTGTAAAGCAAAGGACACTGTCATCAAAACAAAGCGACTGCCTACAGATTGGGAAAGAATCTTCACCAACCCTTTATCTGACAGAGGGCTAACATCCAGTATATATAAAGAACTAATGAAGCTGAAAAGCAGCAAACCAAGTAATCTACTTAAAAAATGGGGAACAGAGCTAAACAGAGAACTCTCTGTAGAGAAATATAGAATGGCAGAGAAGCATTTAAAGAAATGCTCAACCTCATTAGCCATTAGGGAAATGCAAATCAAAATAACCCTGAGATTTCACCTTACACCCATCAGAATGGCCAAGATCAAAAACTCAAGTGACAACACATGCTGGAGAGGCTGTGGAGAAAGGGGAACCCTCCTCCTCTGCTGGTGGGAATATAAACATTCTGGAAATCAATCTGGCACTTTCTCAGACAACTAGGAATAGCGCTTCCTCAAGATCCAAGCCATACCACTCCTAGGCATATATCCAAAAGAGACTCAAGTACACAAAAAGGACATTTGCTCAACCATGTTTGTAGCAGCTTTATTTGTAATAGCCAGAAGCTGGAAACAGCCCAGATGCCCCTCAACTGAAGAATGGATACAGAAATTGTGGTACATCTATACAATGGAGTATTACTCAGCAATGAAAAATAAGGAAATCATGAAATTTGCAGGTAAATGGTGGGACCTGGAAAGGATCATCCTGAGTGAGTTGTCCCAGAAGCAAAAAGACACACATGGTATATATTCATTCATATAAACATACAACATAAGATAAACCCGCTAAAATCTGTATATCTAAACAAACTAAGAAAAAGAAAGGACCCTAACTAAAATGCTCGATCCCCATCCTGAAAGGCAAAAAGGATGGACATCAGAAGTATAAGAAAACAGGAAACAACCTAGGAACCTGCTACAGAGGGCCTCTGAAAGCCAGAAGTAGAAAACAGGAAACAACCTAGGAACCTGCCACAGAGGGCCTCTGAAAACCTCTGCCCTGCAGACTATCAAAGCAGATGCTGAGCCTGATGGCCAACTGTCCTGCAGAGTGAATGGAATTTTATGTAAGAAGTGGGAAATAGCAAGAGCTGGAGAGGACAGGAACTCCACAAGGAGAGCAACAGAACCAGAAAATTTGAACACAGGGAAGTTCCCAGAGACTCATACTCCAACCAAGGACTATCCAAGGAGATAACCCAGAACCCCTGCATAGATGTAGTCCATGGCAGTTCAGTGTCTAAGTGGGTTACATAGTAATGTGAAGAGGGACTGCCTCTGACATAATCTGATTGGCCTGCTCTTTGATCACCTCCCCCTGAGAGGGGAGCAGCCTTACCAGGAGATGACAATGCAGCCACTTCTGATGAGAACTGATAGACTAAGATCAGAAAGAAGGAGAGGAGGACCTCCACTTTCAGTGGACTTGGGGAGGGTCATGTATGCAGAAATGGGAGGGAGGGTGGGATCGGGAGGGGTGGAGAGAGGGGCTTATGGGGGGGTACAAAATGAATAAAGTGTAATTAATAAAAGTTAAATAAAAAAATAAAAAAAACATACAAGAGGCCTATAAAACACCAAATATCTATCAACATAAATGGACTCAACACTCCAATAAAAAGACACAGATTAACAGAATGGTTGTGGAAACAGGATTGAACATTCTGCTGCATTCAAGAAACAAACCTCTGAAACAAAGATAGACAGAAGCATAGATTAAAGTGCTATAAAAAGGTTTTCCAAGTAAACAGATCCAAGAAGCAGGATGGAGTAGCCATACTAATATCTAATAAAATAGACTTTCAACAAAAATTAATCAAAAGAGATGGAAAAGGACACTTCATTTTCATCAAAGGAAAAAATCCATCTGGAGGACAATCCCAACACCTTAAGAGTGGGAGACTTAAATATCTCACTCTCACCAAGGGGCAGATTTTGGAGACAGAATTTAAATAGAAAAATAATGACACTTACCTGGATCTTAAATCAAATGGTTCTAAAAGAACACTAGAGAACATTTCACCCAAACACAAAAGAGTACCTCTTCTTCTCAACACCTCATGGAAACTTCTCCAAAATTGACCATTTAATTGGGCACAAAGGAAGTCTCAACAGATAAAGAAGAAGATTGAAATAATCCCTTGTATCCTATCAGACCACCATGGTCTAAATCTAGACCTCAGCAATAACAAAAATAGAAAAATCCCACACATACTCAGATACTGAACAACTGTCTACTTGACAGCTGGGTTAGGGAAGAAATGAAGAGAGAAAGTAAAGACTTCCTAGGATTCAATGAAAATAAAGGTACAACATACCCAAACTTATGGGACACAATGAAAGCAGTGCTAAGAGGCGAATTCATAACACTAAGTGCCTTCATAAATAAATCTGAGACATCTCATACAAGCTTAATGGCACACCTGAAAGCACAAGCAAAAAAAAAAAAAAGAGAGAGAGAGAAGCAAACACATACAGAAGGAGTACAAAGTTGGAAATAAACTCAGAGATGAATTCAATAAATTAGAAACAAAGAGAACAATTCTAAGGATCATCAAAATCAAGAGCTGGTTCTTGTAGAAAATCAACAACATAGACAAACCCTTGTCCAGACTATCTAAAAGGCAGATGGAAACTATCCAAATCAGCAAAATCAGAAACAAAAAGGGGGACATAACAGCAGACACTGAGGAAAACCTAAGAATCATTAGGTCCTACTTCAAAATCCTATATGCAACAAAATTTATAATTTTAAATGAAATCGACAATTTTCTTCATAGATTCCATTTATCAAAGCTGAATCAAGATCCTGTAAATATATTAAATATTTCTATATCTCATAATGAAATAGAATCAAAAGTCTCCCATCCAAGAAAAGTCCAGGGCCAGACGGTTCCAGTGCAGAATTCTACCAGCCGTTCAAAGAAGAGCTAACACTAATATTCTTTAAAATATTTCACAAATGAAATAGAAGTTTACCAGATTCATTCTATGAGGCCACAGCCACCTTGATACCTAAACGGCAGAGACTCAACAAAGAAAGGGGGCTTAAGACCAGTATAGCTTACAAACATTGACACAAAAACACTCAATAAGACTATATGTGTGAGTATATACGCTGTGTGTCTTTCTGCTTCTGGGATACCTCACTCAGGATGATCTTTTCTAGATACCACCATTTACCTGCAAATTTCATGATTTCTTTGTTTTTTATTGCTGAGTAGTACTCCATTGTGTAGATGTACCACAATTTCTGTATCCATTCCTCTGAGGGACATCTGGGTTGTTTCCAGGTTCTGGCTATAGATGTCCCTTAATGGAGGAATGGATACAGAAATTGTGATATTTTTTACACAATGGACTACTACTCAGCAATCAAAAAAGAGAAAATCATGAAATTTGCAGGCAAATGGTGAGATCTACAAAAGATCATTCTGAGTGAGGTAACCCAGAAGGAGAAAATTACACATGGTATATACTCACTCATATAGTCCTATAAGATATAATAAACATAATGAAATCTATACACCTAAAGAAGATAAACAGGAAAGAGGACCTGGGGTAAAATGATCAATCCTCACTTAGAAAGACAAATGGGAGGTGCATTGGACGTAGGAGAAAACAAGTAACAGGACAGGAGTCTACTGCAGAGGGCCCCTGAAAGACTCTACCTAGCAGTGTATCAAAGCAGATACTAAGATTCATAACCAAAACTTCGGCAGAGTGCAGGGAATCATATGAAAGAAGGGGAGTTAGTATGACGTGGAAAGGATAGAACTGCACAAGGACCAAATATATCTGGGCACAGGGGTCTTTTCTGAGACTGACACTCCACCAAGGACCATGTATGGATATAACCTAAAACCTCTGCTCGGATGAAGCCTGTGGTAGCTCAGTAACCAATTGGTTTTCCATAGTAAGGGGAACAGGTACTATTTCTGACAGGAACTCAATGGCAGGCTCTTTGACCTCCCCACCCTCCAAGGGAAGAGCTGTCCTGCTAGGCCACAGAGGAGGTCTTTGCATCCAGTCCTGAAGATACTTGATAAAACAGGGTCAGATGAAAGGGGAGGAGGTCCTCCCCCAATCAGTGGACTTGAAAAGGGGCAGGGAGGAGATAAGGGAAGGAGGGGGTGTTTGGGAGGGAATGAGGGAGCGGGATACAGCTGGGATACAGAGTTAATAAAATGTAACTAATAATAATAATAATAATAATAATAATAATAATAATAATGAAATAAAAAATTTAAAAAAGAACATACAATAATAAAAACTAAAATATTTAAAAGAAGAAAAAAAAAACAAATAAAACTGCTACAAACATGGTTGAGCTAATATCCTTATTGTGTACTTGAGCCTCTTTTGGGTAAATACCTAGGAGTGGTATAGCTAGATCTTGAGGAGTTGCTGTTCCAAGTTGTCTGAGGAAGTGCCAGATTGATTTCCAGAGTGGTTGTACAAGTTTACATAATATAGGATAAACCTACTATAATCTGTACACCTAAAGAAACTAAGCAAGAGGGAGGACTCTTGCTAAAATGCTCAATCCCTATCCAGAAAGACAAGGAATATGGACATCAGAAGAAGGAGAAAAGAGGGAACAAGTCAGGAGCCTGACACAGAGGGCCTCTGAAAGGCTCTGTGCTGCAGACTATCAAAGCAGATCCTGAGACTTATGGGCAACCATTGGGCAGAGTGCAGGTAATCTTATGAAAGAAGTAGGAAACAGTAAGAGCTGGAGAGGATAGGAACTCCACAAGGAGAGCAACAGAACCACAAAAATCTGAGCACAGAGGTCTTTCCTGAGACTGATACTCTAACGAAGACCATGCATGCAGATAACCTGCATAGATGTAGCCCATGGCAATTCAGTATCCAGATGAAGCGATAGTATATATTAATGACCCCAAAATTTCTACCAGGGAACTCCTAGAGCTGATAAACACCTTCAGCAAAGTGGCTGGATACAAAATTAACTAAAAAAAAAAAAAAAAAAAAAAAAAAAAAAGCAGTAGCCATCCTGTATACGAAAGGCAAAAGGGCTGAGAAAGCAATTAGGGAAACAATGTCTATCACAATAGCCACAGATAACATAAAGTACCTTGGTGTGGCTCTAACCAATCAAGTGAAAGAAAGACCTGTATGAAAAAAATTTCAAGTCTCTAAAGAAAGAAATTGAAGAAGAAATCATAAGACTGAAAGGTCTCCCAATCTCATGGCTCAGCAGGATTAACATAGCAAAAATGGCGATCCTACCAAAAGCTATCTACAGATTAAATGCAATTCCCATCAATTTACCAACACAATTTTTTACAGACCTTGAAAGAATAATCTCAATTTCATATGGAAAAACAAACAAACAAACAAAAACCCCAGAATAGGTAAAACAACCCTATACAATAAAAGAAATGAGGGAGTGGGCCACAGCCAGGATACAAAGTGAATACATTATAATTAATAATAATAATAATAAACATTATGTTAAAGTCATAAAAATGGGAATAGCTTTACCTCAAAACCCAGCTATATCACTTCTGGGCATATACCCAAAATGTGCTCAACCATACAACAAGGGCACTTGCTCAACTATATTCACAGTGGCTTTATTCATAATAGCCCCAAACTGGAAAAAAAAAAAAACTTAGATGTTCCTCAACCAAAGAATGGATAAGGAAACTGTGGTATATTCACACAATGGGATACTATTCAGCTATTAAAAATAAGGAAATCATGAAATCTGTAGGGAAATGGCTGGAACTAGAAAAAGATCCTCCTGAGTGAGGTGGTGCAGTCCCAGAAAGACATACATAGTATGTAGTCACTTATAAGTAGATTTTGGCCATATAGTACAGGATAAACATACTACAAAGCACAGACTCAAAGAAGATAAGTAACAAGGAGGATACAAGGGAGGATGAATAAATCCCACTTGGAAGGAGAAATGGAATATACCAAGCTAGTGGCTGAAGAGAGGGAACAATGTAGGAGATAGGGCACAGAGATTTAAGAGGGTGGGGATAAGACCTGGGAGAGTGAGGACAAAGGACAGAAGGCCTGTAGAGGAAAGAAAAACTGAGTGTGGGGTTATCTGTATGACAAGCTGAAGACATAAGTCAGGGTAGGCCCCTGGGAGGATATGAGGGGGATACAAGTAGTGACTCCTAGTAGCAGAGGCCATAGAGACTGAAGAGGACAACTTCTAACTAGACTAACCTCCTACCAGAGGGAGGGGAATACCAACCCCCTTACTAAATCTTTGACCCAAAATTTAGCCTGCCTACAAGATATGCTGAGATAAAGATAAAGCAGAGATTGAGGGAATGCCCAACCAATGCTTGGCCCAACCAAAGACCCCACAGTATTGGAGAGTGCCAACCTCTGACACTATGAAAGATGCTCTGCTAAAGTTTCAGACAGGAGCTTGACATAGTTGTCTTCTGAGAGGCTCTACCCAGAAGCACCTTAAAATAGATGCTGAGATTCACAGCCAAACATTAGGCAATGCACTAGGAGCCTTGTGAAAAAGTGGGAGGAAAGAGAAAAAGACCTGGAGATGACAGGAGCTCCACAAGAAGACCAAGAGAGCCAACTAACCAGGGCCCAGAGGGTCTTGATGAGACTGAAGCATCAACCAAGGATCAGTCAGGAACTGGACCTAGCCCCTCTACAAAGATGTAGCAGGTGGGCAGCTTAGGTTTCATGTGGGTCCTCTAGTAAGGGAAGTGGGCCTGCATCAGACAAGGACTCACTTGCCAGCTTTTAGGTCACTTTCCCCTGGTGGAACTGCCTTACCCATCCACGGGGGAAAAGGACATGCTCAGTCCTGATGCAACTTGATGAGCTGTGGTAGATCCCCTTTTCTGAGAAAAAGGAGTGGGGAGGAGGAAGGATGGGACTGGGAGGGGAGGAGGGATGTTGCTACAATAAAAGTGTAAAATGAAATTTAAAAGATGGTTTAAAAAATATTGAAGTTCTCTTCCAAAAATTATCTCAAACCCCCACCCTGCACACTATCCTCTTTTTGTTCCTTCCACTCATTTCTCTTTGCTTTGGCCCCATTCCCTCCACTCTACTGATTCTTCTTTCACACTCATCAAGGAGACTTTATGTGAATCTCTGGAACCCTATGGAATTCCCTCCCAACAGAGAGAATTTAAGAGAGTGTACAAAGGGACCAGCCTTGTCCAGGCGTGAGGAAGATTTACCTCTGCTTCAGAAGGAAAGAGAAAGAGCCTTGTTTTTCCCCATGGATAAATAGCCTAAGAACAAGTCCTTTAAAAGCACCTGCCACCTCATCTCTTCAGCGTCAGAAGAGGCCTTACCATCTGTCACAGCCCCTCTGCCCTCCAGGTTGCAGAAGAGTGAAAAGTCATGTGAATAGGCATGTGTCACCACAGGCCAAGGCGGCTGTGGCAGATGGTTTGAGGTGGGAGGTTACCAGGAACAAGGGAGGGGATACATTTCCATATATTTGTCCACAAGATTATTTCTGCTTGTCAAATGTTCTCATAAGCATATGTCCTCAGGGACTATCTTAAGGACTCTTGGTTGTCAGGAACACAGTGTTTAAATCATCTCTCTGCCCAGATGCTCCATTACATCATCCTAATCCTCCACTGTCATCATTACTCCCTGACCCAGGTCTTTGGCTTTAGAGAGGCTCAGGCCTCAATCAGAAAGCATACCACGTGACCTTTCTTTTGGACTCCACAAATTACATGCTATGTTTTCCAACACAGACCTTTTGTCTGCTCACCTATATTGTGTGTGTGTGTGTGTGTCTCTGTGTGTGTGTGTTTGTGTTGGAGGATGGTATGTGAAAGGAACTTTGAAGTCAGATGCCTTAGTTTGGAGGTTTCAACACCCACAAATCCTTCTGCCTACTACAATGGTTCCCAGTGGTCTCAGAAAGTGCTTTTCTGTTGTGTGTCCCCTTTAAAATGTGTGTGTGTGTGTGAGTGTATGTGTGTGTATGTCCTAATTACTGACTCATTTTTATTTTGGTGTTCTACTATGCACTAAGAGAAAATAAACTGTAAACTCCTTATGCTTGTGGCTGAGATACAGTTTTAAAGCTGTAACAAACTTCCAAATGAAATGTAAACAAGACCTCAAAACCAATAAAAATCAAATAAACAACAGTTATTTGAACAAGGTAGGTGATGTTTTTCTAAAATTAAATTGCTGTTCAGATCGTGACTGCTTTGCAGACTGGGATACAGGTTCCTTTGAGTTCGTCATGCTATATTACTGAGAGCCAGGCAATGACTCAGCTCTCGTACCACTTTTTTCCTATTAGATCTACTGCTAAACTGCCATTCTTCCAGCCCTCAGGGACATCATTTGGCCTTCACTGGAGACTAAGCCATCATATATGTATTAAGTCCTCCTCTGTTCTTTTCTCATTAGTCCTTGACAATACAAGCAGGACACTGTAGAAAGAATGAGTTCTTTTGTACCGATTGTAGCAGAGATTGCTAGTTATCTATCCCATTGTACATTCCCTTTCTTCTTTAACTAAAGCCTTCAACCTAAACTTAAAAAAAAAAAAAAAACAAAAAACAAAACAAAACAAAACCCTCAACCTACTCCACCGCCTTCTTTGAAGCCATTCTGCAAGGTCCAGTTCAATGAGACATAAATGAAAGTGTTATTTAAAGTCTTTTGAAGGTCCTCTAAAGTAAGAAAGGGACTGACTGTCTTTGTCCTTTGTCACATCTTCAGGGCCATTCCAATCAGCTTAGATCACAAAGGTGGATGAACTACATACAAAATTGAAACAGCAGAGAACTGGGAGGAGTTGTGGTACCCACCATGATCATGAAATCATCCCACCAACCCTATACATCCCAGCTCCAAATGTTGATGTCCTACAAAACGAGTCATGTATGTTGTTTAAACCACTGTAGTTTTTTAATTTGGTGATCACAGGCAGCTTAACATGATCCTAATACATCAAGACCAATACACAAGAATTCCTGGAGCTCTTATTAGTTCTTTGTGTGGTCATTAAGACAGACAGATGAATGAGAGATAGTAGCCTTAACTCATTTGTTTTAGGTTTTACTGATATGAGAGAGAGAGAGAGAGAGAGAGAGAAGTTTTATTGGCCTAGCTATTATGGAAGACAATATAGAATTTACTAAAAAAAAAAAATTGAACCACCCATAATAAAATCAGCACTGAAAAGAAGTTACCTGCCATCCCATGTTCATGCTACATTCTTCACAATAGTCACGGTATGGGAACACTCGAAATATTCATCAACTGATGAAGAAAGAAATTGTAGTACATGAAGAGAGAAATATTCTTCTAACTTTGTGTTAAAAGGGAGGTGGTCTTTACCATTTTCAACAACATAGATGAAAATGGAGGTCATCACTCTAAGTGCAATAACCCAGACACAAAATCAAAAATACAACACAGTCTCACCTATATCTAGAAGATTTTGTTAATAAAAGTAGTACATGAAAACAGGGACAGTACATTCAGACCAGATGGCTACCTGAGACTAGTGGCAGGGATGAGGTCCTGGGGTGTAAAATTGCATTTCCTTAGGATACATGTCTAGAGATACAATATACAACTTAGTGATAATTGACTGTACACTGAAATTTTGCTAGGACAGTAAATTGAAGGGGTTCTTATCACAGAAAAAAAGAATTGTGAGAGTACACTTATGTTCATTTGTTTGAATACAGCAATCATTTCACCACACACACACACACACATATATATTCATGTTGTACACATTAAATATTACAAGAAAGTTTTAAGAATCCAATTATTAAAATTACCACACAAAATTCTAATCCATAAGGATATGCTATACCCCCAGAAATTATCTTTGTCACCCAGAAAGTCACTAAGGTGATTTGGTACAGAAAATGGAAGTCCTACTAGGGGATCCCTATACAGGACAGAAACAAAAATTGAATTTAGTGAATAGCTTGAGAGAGATGCTCTCTGGTTTCAAGAAGCCAGTGAGACCCTAAAGGATGCAGGCTGGCAGCAGTCACATCCACCTTTGTGTGCTACCAGGCTCAGCCCCACAGCACTGCACAGACCCGATTATGATGGCATTAGAGACCTCAAGCCAAGAAAGTGGCTGTCATTGTTTCCTAGAACGCCAGTGGCATGGAGCACGTGACAGGAAGGTGGGGGCCAAAGTGCTAGCCAGGAAAGGACAGCTTTCTATCCCTCTGTGAGGCCTCAGCTGCTGGACATAGCCACAGCTCTGGAAACTTGACTCCTCTGACTGAAATCCCCATGCTAACTTCAAATTTAGCTCTGGGCCTTGAGCTGCTTCATAAGCTGTCTCCTCATATCTTCCCCACTCCACCACCTTAGAGATCAGGGCCAAAATATGGGAGAGGTTATGAAATATGAACTTTGGTTTGGCCTGCTCAACCCATCTCCAGATAAAACTTAGTAAAGCCACTGGATAGAATCCTCTGTGCCTTTGTGATGAAGTCTTTTAGCATTTGTCCCCTTTCCCCATTTCTACTTCCACCTCAATTCTTGCCTTCTTAGACTCTTTGCCCTTGGCCCAGCTGAACTTCCCTTCCTTTGCTGGTTTTGCCAGGCCCCACAGGGTGACATAGTGCAAAAAGCGTATGGTTGAGCTAGAGAATGAAAGTTAATCTGGGATCACAACTAACTAACTCTAAGATACAGGACAAACCTCTTCAATCTTCTGAGTCTGTTTTCATTCTGAAAAAGTAATATAATGTAATAATTCTGCTAAGAAACTGCCATTGTGACTTAATTGAATGAGACAAAATATGTAAATGTCCCTAAGATCTTGTTGGGAACTTCTGTTGATAAGCATGACATGTATCTTCCCCTGGACACAACTATTCCTCAAACCTGTCCCTTCCAATACTTTTTGGCCTTGATGAATGACACCTGCTGTGATCCAGCAAGCAAATGTTGATTCCTGACTCATTCTTCTGCCTTAACTTCTAACTTCAATCCATCACCAAGTAA
This sequence comes from Meriones unguiculatus, assembly GCF_030254825.1. Taxonomy (NCBI): domain Eukaryota; kingdom Metazoa; phylum Chordata; class Mammalia; order Rodentia; family Muridae; genus Meriones; species Meriones unguiculatus. The sequence goes on from NC_083369.1 coordinate 124,069,117, forward strand.
GTCTTGTCAATATTACTTTCGTGTCTAAGCCAGATATTGTCTCATAAGACCATGTACCCTTGTCACTGCTTTAAAAAGTGGCAATTTTACCTTTGTGCTGTGATGATTCATGCTAATCTCCCCACTCTTTATTGTATTCCCAGTCCTAGCACAGCATTTGTCATGAAGTAAACAGTATTGAATATGAGAATTAGATTGGAGTTAGAATTATTGCCATTAACTGGTAAAGCACACGATTTTTGCAGAATCTAAATGCCTCTTCCAGAGTGACAGAAATATGTCTGATCCCAGAGTCAGCTTGATCCAGAGCTTTCTGGATGTACAGAATTAAAGAAAACTGTAGAAATTGAAAGTGTAAGATGTGCCAATCTGATTACTTTAAAATGATTACTATCATCAAGTTTGTTAGCATACTCATCATCTCTCAGTTATCAGAGTGAGTGGTGTGTGTGTGTTTGTGATTGTGTATGTGTGAGGTGTGTGTCACATGTGTAGTATGTGTTTATGTGTGTGATGTTATGTGTGGTGTGAGTGTGGTGTGAGTAGTGTGTGTATTGTATTTGTGTGTATGAGGTCTGTGTGGTATGTGGGGGTGTGGTGCTTGTATGTTCTGTGGGTGTGCAGTGTTGTATGTGTGTTGTGTGGTGTGTGTTGTGTGGTGTGTGTTTGTTTGTGATGTTATGTGTGGTATGAGTGGTTTGTGGCGTATTTGTGTGTGTGAGGTGTGTGTGATATGTGTGATGTATGTTCATGTGTATGTTCATGTTTGTGTGTGTATGAGGTGTGTGTGTGTGTGTGTGTTGAGATTATTTAAGATTTGTTCATGAGCTGAACCTAGTGACGTTTGCCTCTAAGCCCAGCACTCAGAGTTGTTGAAAAAGGAGGATGACAAGTCTGCATACCAAATTTCAAAAACACAACACAACAGTATTTACTCATTATGCTGTATGTTAGATACAAACTCACTCAGATGAAATTTCTGCTTTGTGCTATATGTGCAGTATGAAATACTGAAGGGGTCATTTATCTTTTGTATATGTTTGTCTGTAGAATGGACTTTAGTTAAATTCTTTTTCCTGGTGTTTACGGTCAGCTGGCATGTTGTGAGTCTGGCTCAGGAATCTCATTACACTGAGATTCTTCATCTTTCTATCACGATTGGTATAGAAGTACTGTCAGCCTTGACCACCCTTGTAGCTGATGATTCAAATTTGTTTTAATTAAATTTGTTCTGAACATGTAGGAACATTTTGTTTCATGTCATCCTTAAACAATATACAGTAGCAATTACTTATGTAATGTTCTCATATTATTTATTGGAAGCAATTTAGAGATGATATAGTGCATGCTGGGGTGTATATGAAAGTACTATACCATGTTATAAGTAGGACTTGGGCACATAAAGATTCTGGCATCTCAAGTATCTTGACACAAACCCCCATAGACGCGAAGATATCTCTATATAATTGCCTGTGTGGGTGGGATCCAGAGAAAGGGTCAGGCAGAGACTCATATTTGATAAAATGCAGCTTCCTGGTGTCTGAAGGCTGTAGGGGTAATAGCTAGCACTGCTTGGTAGATATGCAGCAATTTCTCAAGGCTCCGGTCTTATTTAACATGAAGAATGAGTCATAAGAAAATGTCAGGATGTCTGGGGCAGAAATGTGGGCGCAGAGTAGGAATAAGAATTATATTCATTATTGAGAGTTAATTGTGAGCAAGACACCAAATGAGATGTTGGTTTAATCTTCCAACCAAACCAAATAGGCGATAAAAGGCCAGAAAGACAAAGTGACATAATAAACTCACAAAGCTAATGGGTTGAGGGGAGCACCACAAGGACTTAGAGACAGGTCTGTCTCTCTAGGATTACTGTTATTTTCACTATACCATAATAGTTCATGCTGCAAGCGTGAGGAACTTAACAGAAAAGTATGGATAAAGAAATAGAATTAAAGTCCAAGCCACTTCTGTCCAGTAAAAACACCAGACCAAACCAGGTAAGGCAGCAAGGAGAATAGCCACAAGTTCAAGGACAACCTAGGATAAACAATGAAACCCCATCTCATTTAAAAATAAAAGCACCAGATCACATACTCTAGACTCTGGTGTTCCTAGGCTCTCTTAAAAGTTACTGATAATCAGCTGATGGTGATGACAAGATGCCCGTAGCAAAATCACAGTTATGAAGGAGCTACAAAAATAATTTTATGGTTGGGAGTCACCACAACATGAGGCACTGTATTAAAAGATCACAGTATTGGAAGGTTGAGAACCATTGCTCTAGTATCTAGTGATGTTAAGGGATACTATTTTAGAGTTGTTTCTCTCTTGCCACCCCAAAGTCAGGAGAAGAAAAATAGAATTGCAAAGCTATTCAGAAGTCAGAAAAAATGGATTAAAAATAATTTAATGAAGCCAGGCATCTTGGTACCTGAGTATGGTTCCAGCTACAATGTAGAGACAGACAAGAGGATCAGTGTCCAGGAATTTGAGCAATGCTTTATAACATTATCAACCACTTGGTTGTGGTTGAGTAACAAAGTAAGACTTCATCTCAAAAAAGACTTATTGTTTATTGTAGCACAAAATTTTAATCCAGGTTAATAAGGTCTCTAAGTTTTCCAAGTAGACATGAGCCTGAAAAATTTACCTCATTGCTTTACCATTTACCAGCTATTCTATCTTAGGCAAATCCCTTCCTTTTCCCAGTCCTCAAATTGCACATTTGTAAATGGAGACCATAATCCTTTTGTTCCATGGGCATTGACTAAATGAAGAGTTAATGTGCATGAAGCACTTTTCAGGTACCTGGCACATGGTAGGCATGTGCTGTTGATATTCATAACCAGCTGTACCTAGCCTAACATCCTGTTTCAGCAGATCTTAATAGTTATTAATCAAGTGTTAAAAGGTTCCATTTACTTATTCAGACATTTCATTGTAAACACAATTAACAATGTTATCCTGCTCAGATGTGATTGATCCCTAGTGAGCCTAATGATCAAACTACAGAATGATCAAAATCCTGAGAGAGTTGCCTACCATGGCAAGAGACAGGTTGAGGGAGAAATAGGCACTTTCTATCTGACATCTATACCTGTGGCACACTCTGAAAGCACATGGAAGGGATACATTGCATCTTTTTATGCTCTTAGCAATCCGCAAAAATAGTAAACAGTAAAATAAGTGTGTTTAACACTGAAAACTATGAATAAACCCTGCAATTGATTTTTAAACAATAAAACATGGTTTAAAGGGACTTCAGTCTTGCATCTGTAATCTTCCACTATCAATGTTTACAAATGGAAACTTTCTTTTTTTTCTTCGGGGTTACAGGATACTTGGTACACATTGGCTAAAGAGATAGATGAAAACTTCGTTTAGCCTAGATAAACACTAAGGGACAGCAGCCAAGTGTTGATCTTATTATAGGATAGCAAATGGCACTGCAGGGGTTCTCAGTGAACACAGCTGGACCTACAGGGAACCCCTGGAAATGTATGATAAGCATAGCTGGGCACCATAAATAAGACTAATCAGCAATCATTTGGGGCACATATTGCAATTCCAGTACTCAAGAGGTTGGGTCAGGAGGATTGCTAGTTCTATGCTCCCAGCTTCAGCTACACAGTTAAACCGTATCTATGAAAAGAAAAAATGTGAATCCAAAAGAAGACCAAGGCATGAAGCATGGGCAACAGGGAGGGCCTCTGTACACCTTCATGGACACCCTAGAATCACTATTTCCAAAGACTGTGAAATGGACAGCACCCTCCGATGCACAGTGTAGTGGTCCTGTGCATGCTTAGAGAGGAAATGGAAAGAACTTCTAGATAAACATATAGAAGAGGTATTACTTAGAGTGCAGGACTTGCCTAGGTTAGCCAGGGCAGCCCAGACCAGCTCATGAATATACTGGATGAACAGATGCATCTCCTTCGTCTGGGTTTGTTATTGTCTCCAGAGTGCTGAATGTTGCTGGTCTGTCCTTGTGTCCAGAGAGGGGAATGCATATAGGCATCCCAGACACTGCTTATAACTCTGGATTTCTCCTAAACCCTTTCTAAGCATGTATGATGCCTGTCCAGCTGGACATGTACCCAAGAATGGCTCTACTTGCTCCTGGAACAAAGACAAATTGAAAGTGACTCAACAATTCTTTCTGAGACTCCTTTGGCCTTAGCAATTTTTCTTTGAGTTGGATCCTTAAAGAAATGGTCTCAATAGGAAGCAGGAACATAGACAGCCTCAGAGAGAGGCCCAGCCCACTCCATCACAGTCCAGGAAGGCTGGAACATAGGACCAACCATAATTTTTTTACAGGTCCCCACTCACTTGAATACAGTTAAGTGACATCTGAAGGCACAAAATCTGCCCTCTCTGACCTTCAGACTTTTATACAGAGAGATCATGTGTGCCCTACTTGATATGAGCCATCCATAATCATGTATTCTTGACAGAGCAGTACTCTGGCATCAAATAATCTGGTTTCCAGAACCTTCTGTGCTACATACCTAGGTATCTGATACTGAGAGAAATGCTTAATTTGGCTGAGTCTTGATTTCCTTTATAAACATCATAAGCCATCTAGTTTTGCAGGATCACTGGTAACAATCTCTGCAAGCTATAGCACAATCTAGGACAAATTATTGAGCTTTGCTCTGCTTTAATTTTCTTGTCTTTAAAAAGGGAAGGATAACAGTACCAACTAGAGGGATATTATAAGAATTATATGAGGTTTCATTTTTAATGCACTTAAAACAAATGTTACCACCAAGTAAGTATCCTGTGGTTTTTAATTAAATAGGTGAACAGAACATCAATTTCTCTACCTATTCTATAACTACTGTGTGGCAGTCATGGTCGGAATCAAAGGAATCAATCTCTACAAGATTCTCTATTCTGTGTAGCGTACAGTCAGCTAAGAAATACATACAGTAAATAAGGCAACTAGAAGTCAACAAAACAAACAATGATTTCCAAGAAGAAAGATGAAAAACTGTTGCAGGGAAAGTCATAGTGAGAACATGCCCACCACTGTTTCACAAGACAGAGAAGGCAACCGCTTAAGCTAAGACCTGCGTGCAAGAGACAGACTGTAGAAGCTAGCCTTCCAGAGAGAGGACAGAAATGGTCCATGGTCTCGAGGTGTGGTTGGAATAGAGTGAAAAAGAGTGGAAGTAGTAGCAAGTGAGAGCAAAGAGAGATAAGAAACCTGTTCATTTTTATCCACCCCATGGGTTACATACAGTGGAGTTTAAATTTAATTACAAGGGCAACAAGGAACTGCAGTGTGTTAGATCAACTGCTAATTGTGTTTATTTGTTTGCTTTCTTTGGTTTGGTTTTTTTTTTTAAATAAGGCAAGGAAGGTCTAGTCTAGTGAGAGGAAACATGTTCAAATGGCACAGAATTACTAGCAAAACTGGGACTTATATTCAGCTGTCCTCATTCTCCAACAACCTTAAGTTTGTTTGTGATTCCATTCCAGCCTGCCCTGTAATGGAAGGGAGAATCTGAAAGATATTTCAGATTTGCTTTTAATTTGGGAACCCTTTCCAGGCACATGCTGGTGCTTGTCTTTGTGCCTCAGTTAAGTGCCACCATGCCTGCACTGAAAGCTTCCTTGCCATCCTCCTTTTAACTCCATGAGAAGAGGCAGGAAATCCTGCGCTAGTAAGTATGATGTGCTTGCCTAGAATGAGGAAACCAGAAGCTGTACCTATATACTCACAGACAGATAGAGCTAGAGTATCTGTTTTCCAGAGGTCACCTTGACATGAAGATTTAACCAAAGGCCTATACAACCATCTTTTCCTCAGAGAGAGAGAGAGAGAGAAACACACACTCATTTGTGAGTGAATGTTGCCTAGGACTCCACAGTTCAGCATCAGCTAAAGGAACAGCAGCAGCCTGGCCTGCTAGGTTTTGTTTGTTTGTTTGTTTAGTTGGTTTTTGTTTGTTTTTCAAATTTCTGCAGCTATCTCATTGAGGCTTGCTGGAGAATGAGGCTCTGCATTTAGAAATAGCTAAATGAAAGACATCTTATAATTCCTTTCTCAAAGATCTAGTAACTTAGAATTTAAAATATATATATATATAAATAATTGCAAAAACAGTAACAAAAATTTAGAATGCGTATGGACAATATTGGCTCACAAACTACTAGCCTAGACATATAATCCTCTCTGATTAGTTTACTAATATATTTTTATGTGTAAATGATTAAGAAACTATAGGTCCATAAAGGAGAAGCTGAAAATTACTTTCAACTCCAAATCAAAGAAATAACCACTGTTTACCATGTAGTTTCTCTACTGTTGTTTTCCAAGGTATATGAAACATAATTTAGGCTGTGTTGCATATAAAATATTTTTATATTTCTTATCTAAAATTATGAACATATCTTCAATTAAAAATTCCCATAAGGCATGATTTATCTAACTAATGTGTAATATTACAGCAGATAAATATTTTGTAACCTATGTAATGTAAATTCTACTCTTATTAACAGTTCCCAGTTGTGGAAACACTATTATAATTTTAAAGAACAAAAACTGAGAAAATGATTCATTGTGGAATGACGTTCCAAACTCTCATTCTGACAACATTTTACAAATTTGTCTTCAGTATGACTGATATGAGAGCCTTATTATACCAAATGTATAACATTTACATGTTATGACAAGGAGATATGGTATGCAAGATTTCCTGTCTGCGACACAAAACAAGAGCCTGTCTCTCTAAAACAAATATGGGATAATACTCCCCTCTGGTGGTCACACAGAAAAACAACAAAAACAAAAAAAAGTTCTTGGGATTGGAATGTTGTTTTATTTAAAGAGTAGTTTATACCACTCATGAAGCCCTGTATTTAATACCTGAAGTCATTCTTGGATACATACAGTTTTTAGACAGTGTTGTGTACATAAAACCCTGCCTCAAAAACTAAAAAGAAAAATGAACAGTTTTGATTCTGCACTCTGGATCTAAATTCAGCGCAGCTGAGTTTATTTCTACTCAGTCAAGCTTTATCTGTTTAAACTGGAAGATCTCCTTTTTCTGTTTTCTACTTGACATTCCTTTATTTCCTATAATGTTATTTTCAGTTCAGTCTTCCTTTTTATTTATTACAGTTTGTTCACTTCGTATCCCTACTGTAGCCCCTTCCTTCCACCCCTTCCAATCCTGCCCTCCCTCTTCTCCTCTCATGCCCCTCCAGCAGTCCACTGATAGGGGAGGTAATCATCCCCTTTCATCTGACCTTAGTCTATGAGGTCTCATCAGAAATGACTTCATAGTATTCCACTGTGGCCTGGTAAGGCTGCTCCCCGGAGCCTTCAGGGGGAGGTGATCAAAGAGCCAGACACTGAATTCTTGTCAGAGACAGCCCCTGATCCCAATACTAGGGAACCTATTTGGACACTGAGCTGCCAAGGGCTATATCTTTGCAGGGGTTATATGTTATCTCCATGCATAGTCCTTGGTTTGAGTATCAGTCTCAGAAAAGATACCTGGGCCCAGATTTTTTGGTTCTGTTGTTTTCCTTGTGGAGCTCCTGTCCCCTCCAGGTCTTTCTATCTCCCCCTTCTTATATAAGATTCCCTGCACTCTGCCCAAAGTTTGACTATGAGTCTCAGACCCTGCTTTAATACCCTGCAGGGTAGAGTCTTTCAGAGTGCTTCTGTGGTAGGCTATTGTCCTGTTCCCTGTTTTCTCCCTCTTCCGATGTCTATCCCATTTGGCTTTCTGAATGAGGATTGAGCATCTTACTCAGGGTCCCCCTTTTGTTTTTAATTTCTTTTTTTAAATCTTATTCTTTTTATATTAATTACAATTTATTCCTTTTTATCCCAGCTGTAGCTTCCTTCCTCATTCCCTCCCAATCCAACACTCACTCCCTCCCTCATCTCCTTCCATGCCCCTCTCCAAGTCCAATGATAGAAGAGGTCCTCCTCCACTTCCATCTGATCCTAGCTTATAAGGTTTCATCAGGACTGGCTGAATTGTCAGCCAGGGAAACATGGTGAGACTGTTTCAAAAAAAATATTAAAATAGAGTTTATAATGGTGATTTCAGGCCTATTGAGACAAAGGTTAAAAAAATTAAATTTTACAAAAAGTTTTAATTTTCTACACCAGGCGTGGTGGCATATGCCTTTAATCCCAGCACCCAGAGAGGCAGAGACAGGTGAATCTCTGTGCTTTAGAGGCCAGGCTGGTCTACAAAGTGAGTCCAGCACAGCCAAGGCTACACAGAGAAACCCTGTCTCAAAAACCAACAACGACAAAGTTTTAATTTTCTAACTGCTCTAAATAGTTCCCATAGACACACCATACATTTCCGTCTGTTAGTAACATTTCACCCCACTATGGTATAGTGTTACAATTAATGAACTAATGCTGTTAATATATAATTAAATAGAATTCATAATCTATTCAGTTTGATAAATCTTAAGCAAATGTCCCTTTTTGTTCTAGGACCTTATCCAGTATCCCTCAGAACATTTATCCATAATATCCTCTTAGCTTCTCACAGTGAGTGTTTCTCAGACTTCCCATGGTGTTGGTTTGTTTGCTTCTTTCTTTCTTTCTTTTTTAAATTTTATTTTTCTCATTAGTTACATTTTATTAACTGTATCCCAGCTGTATCCTGCTCCCTCATTCCCTCCCTAACCCCACCCTCCTTCCCTCATCTCCTCCCTGCCCCTTTCCAAGTCCACTGATAGGGAGGACCTCCTCCCCTGTCATCTGATCCTGTTTTATCAGGTATCTTCAGGGCTGGCTGCAAAGTCCTCCTCTGTGGCCTAACAGGAGTGCTCCTCCCTTGGGGGGGGGGAGGTCAAAGAGCCTGCCATTGAGATCCTGTTAGAAATAGTCCTTGTTCCCCTTACTTTTGGAAACTACTTGGTTACTGAGCTACCATGGGCCACATCCAAGCAGAAGTTCTAGGTTATATCCATACATGGTCCTTGGTTGAGTGTCAGTCTCAGAAAAGACCCTGTGCCCAGATATATTTGGTCCTTGTAGAGCTCCTATCCTTTCCCCATCATACTAACTCCCCTTCTTTCATATGATTCCCTGTACTCTGTCAAAGGTTTGGTTATGAGTCTTAGTATCTGCTGTGAAACACTGCTAGGTAGAGTCTTTCAGATGCCTTCTGCAGTAGACTCCTGTCATACGTTCAATGCACATCCCATTTGTCTTTCTAAATGAGGATAGATCACCTTCGCCTGTGTCCACTTTCTTCATTATCTTCTTTAGGTGTGTAGATTTCATTATGTTTATAATATCTTTTAGGTCTATATAAGCGAGTATATACCATGTTTGTCTTTCTCCTTCTGGGATACTTCACTCAGAATGATCTTTTCTAGATCCCACCATTTGCCTGTAAATTTCATGATTTCCTCCTTTTTGATTGCTGAGTAGTATTCCATTGTGTAAAAACACCACAATTTCTGTATCCATTCCTCCGTTGATGGACATCTGGGTTGTTTCCAGGTTCTGGCTATTACAAATAAAGCTGCTACAAACATGGTTGAACAAATGTCCTTGTGTACTTGAGCAAATTTTGGGTCTTTCTTTCTTTTAAGCACAAATTTTTGTGAGACTGATTTTTTTTGTGTGTGTGGTTTGTGTGTTTTTGTTTTTGTTTTTGTTTTTTCCAGACAAGGTCTTACTCTCTTGCTCAGGCTTGATTTGAACTTGTGGTCTTCCTTCCTATACCTGTTTAGTGATGAGATTACAGGCATATACCCTCATACCAGTTTACTTTAAACATTTTTTGGAGAAGTGTTTTGTAGATTTTATGTAATGTCCCTTAACTGATATTTTCCTGGTGTTTGCATGGTGATTAAACTGGAGTCACATGATTTTGTCAGGGAGGACTCAGAGGCCAAATGCTATTCTCAACATATAATATCAGAATATAATATGGGCACAATGCTAATACTGGCAAGTAATAAGTTTTTTTCTCTGGATTCAGAATCCTCTTTAAGTTGTAGAGAAAGATGGGCAGCAAGAAATTTAATGACCATTTTTAAATTGAAGAAACACTTTCAGGTCTTTTTTTTTTTTTTTGTAACCATTGAGTTGAGTTAGGATTACTGGGAAAAAGTTCTCATCTACCTCCAGGTGTGTCCTGTGGACAATATATTTATATTTTAGGTAATATAAGTAAAGTTTCCAGATGACTTTGCAAAATTTTAAATATAATAAATTCAGTGAAAAAGATCCAACTACCTGAAGCCTGTCAAAATTGCACACAGGCAAGACATCAAGTAAAGAAATATATATTAAGTGAATCTAGTAAATCTGGGAAAGAAAAAAAGAAATCTATGTGCCTGAGCCAGGAGGTTTCTTCTCCCTTTTCAGGGTGAGTATGACAATGCATGCATCTTACATTACACAATAATAAAAATTAATTAAAAGTTATTCTGTGTAGGAATAGCAGAGAACACAGGCCAGCTCCCTTAGCCACCAGTGAAGATGAGATGAGCCATCAGCCAGTATCATCATTGCCCTCTACCGCACAAGCTCCTGGTGACCAAAAGAATGGTCAAAAGTGATGATGAAATGTATCTTCTTTCCATTAGAATTCATCATGGAGAAAAGACTGCACTCACAGGGGTGGCTGGGTACTGATCTAGTAGATGCTCCTGACACAGCTCAGTTATAGACAGAGCTTCACTCCTAGGAAACCCAAGGTGAGAAGACCACAGGCTAACTGCCCTTTCCAGCTGTTCTTGTCACAAAGCAATGATCACTATCCCAAGAAAAGTGGGACAGTGTGTCAGCACCCAACTCTGAAGCAGTGACTAAAATAATTTTGTGTTTAGCAACAGGCATAGACCTTTAAACATAGGTCTCCAAAGCTCTTCCTAAAGAACCTAGCTTTATACTAACAAAATGAAGTAACTCTCAGTAATCAGGTATGTTTGGTGGTAAACAATTAAAAAGCTCCTGAGAAAGAAAGGGGAACCCTCCTCCACTGCTGGTGGAAATGTAAACTTTTATAACCACTCTGGAAATCAATCTGGCACTTTCTCAGACAACTAGGAATAGTGCTTCCTCAAGATCCAGCCATACCACTCCTAGACATATATACAAAAGAGGCTCAAGTACACAATAAGGACATTTGCTCAACCATGTTTGTAGCAGCTTTATTTGTAATAGCCAGAAGCTGGAAACAGCACAGATGTCCCTCAACTGAAGAACGGATGCACAAATTGTGGTACATCTACACAATGGAATATTACTCAGCAATGAAAAATAAGGAAATCATGAAACTTGCAGGTAAATGGTAGGACCTGGAAAAGATCATCCTGAGTGAGCTATCCCAGAAGCAGAAAGAAACACACAGTATATACTCACTCATATAGACATGTAATATAGGATAAACCTACTAAAACCTGTACATCTAAAGAAACTAATCAAGAGAGAGGACCCTGACAAAAATGCTCAATCCCCATCCTGAAAGGCAAAGAGGAAGGACATCAGAAGAAGAAGAAAACAGGAAACAAGCTAGAAACCGCCACAGAGGGCCTCTGAAAGGCTCTGCCCTGTAGACTATCAAAGCAGATGCTGAGACTTATGGCCAACTGTTGGGCAGAGTGCATGGAATCTTATGTAAGAAGTGGGAAATATTAAGATCTGGAGTAGACAGGAACTCCACAAGGAGAGCAACAGAACCAGAAATTTGAACATAGGGGTCTTCCCAGAGACTCATGCTCCAACCAAGTACCAGGCATGGAGATAACCTAGAACCCCTGCACAGATGTAGCCCATGGCAGTTTAGTGTCCAAATGGGTTATATAGTAATACATAAGAGTGACTGCCTCTGACACAATCTGATTGGCCTGCTCTTTGATCACCTCCCCCTAAGTGGGGAGCAGCCTTACCAGGCCACAGAAGACAACAATGCAGCCACTCATGATGAGATATGATAGACTAAGATCAGAAGGAAGGAGAGGAGGACCTCATCTATCAGTGGACTTGGGGAGAGGCATTTGTGAAGAAGAGGATGGGAGGGTGGGACCGGGAAGGGAGGAGGGAGGGACTTATGGGGGGATACAAAGTGAATAAAGTGTAATTAATGAAAACAAATTTAAAAAAGCTCCTGAGAGATAACCCAGAACCCCTGCACAGATGTAGCCCAGGGCAGTTCAGAGTCCAATTGGGTTACATGGTAATGTGAAGAGGGACTGCCGCTGACATAATCTGATTGGCCTGCTCTTTGATCACCTCCCCCTGGGGGGGAGCAGCCTTACCAGGCCATAGTAGAGGACAATGCAGCCACTTTTGATGTGAACTGATGGACTAAGATCAGAAAGAAGAGGAGAACCTCCCCTATCAGTGGACTTGGGGAGTGGCATGCATGCAGAGGGAGGAGGGAAGGTGGGATTGGGAGGGGAGGAGGGAGGGGCTTATAGGGGGATGCAGAATGAATAAAGTGTAATTGAGGAAAAATTTTTTAAAAAGGGGGGAAAATAATTTAAGAACCTTAAATGACTTTCAAAAGTGGAGAAAAACATGGAGTTAGTCAATTTACATGGAGCACGTCTCGCCCCTGGGGGCAATGGTCTCCTGAACCTACTCAGACCTTGGACACCACCACTGCTAGTTCTAGAACTGATGCAGGATGTTCCAACGAGGGGGTTAAGGCTTCTCATAATATTTCCTATAAGCCCACACCTGTTTGTTTATATCCCCCATTTTTATTCATTATTAGCCAGATAGAGCCAAGTAATTGTGGTGATGATACTTGCTTTTTTGCCCAATGCTGGAATGCTAGTGAATTTAGGTATGCCCTGGTTACTCGCATGCCTCGCTGGGTGCCTGTGCCCGTTGATGCCCCTCACGCTCTGAGTCTCTTCAGACAGAAAAGGGATCTTACTGCCATCTCATTGGCGGCTGTTGGAGCTACCACCATGGCATTAGCCATGAGTCATACTGTGCAGACTGCTCAGACCCTGAATAATCTTTTAGCCAATGTAGCTCATGCCTTAGATGTACAAAAAGGAATTAATGCTCAACTAAAAGGAGGCTTGATGGTGTTCAATCAGAGGATTGACCTCGTGCAGGAGCAAATTGATACCCTATGGCAAATGGCTCAACCGGGCTGTCAATGAAAGTATGCTGGACTTTGTGTCACTAGCATACAACATGAGAATTTCTCCTGTGCTGCAAATCTGTCTAAACAATTGTCGAGCTATATTTTAGGTAATTGGACTGGAGAATTCGATACTACGATGGAGCAGCTGAGAGTGGCCATTATCACAGTAAATTCTACCAGAGTGGACGCAGGACTAGCCACAGGATTATCACCATGGATTGCTGCAGCCATGAGTCATCTGAAGGAATGGGCGGGCATGGGAGCGTTAGCAGGCCTTCTGGTGTTGGTCTCCTTGGTTTGCCTGTGGTGTATATGCAAGATTAGAGTCTCACAACAGCGTAATGCAGCTATGATCATTCAGGCCTTTACAGCCATTGAAGCAGGACAGTCTCCCCAAGCATGGTTGGCTACCATAAAAAGCTAAAATGTTATGCTCAGGATGCGAGGCTAAGCACTGCACTCAGGGTCAGCCACTTTGGACCCAGAGAAGAGCAAGTCTGATTGCATGCGGGTTGATGCCCCAGGTCCCGCCTCTGAGAAAAAGGTATCAGACGGGTCTGATGCTCTTTGGGTGGATGACACCTAAATGAACATCGGTACAAAGTCCCAATTTATTTCTAATATCAGAGATCAGACCTCTACTCTTGCCTGATGTGTCTAAAACAAAAAGGGGGAACTGTAGAGAGCTGCGTAATGCTGTGCCTTAAAGATGGAGCTGGTTTCCGCCTTCCACCTTCCCAATGGTGAGTGCTCTCTGTCACAAACAACTCCACATTTGGCTAAGGCTGAGGATCTGGCTTGCTTCCATGTATGTGGACCTATCTGCATTGCCCACGTGGCACGCTGGGGTTGGCTACCCAGAGGCTATTTAAGCTGTGGGCTGGCTTTCCCCAGGGTCCAATGATTGTTCAAGATTCCTGAATAAACTGCATTGAAAAAAAAAAAAGCTCCTGAGAAGTCTGTTGATTACGAACAACAGTCTAAACCACAAATAAATGCCTTTACAAATGAGGAGCTAAGCAAAGAGACGATGATGAGTATTCCTGATATATGAACAAACTTCAAAGACTTGCCTCAAATATAAGTTGGAAAAGTACCAACTTTAATTGGACCTGACTTTTGAACAATTGGTGCCCCAGAACATTTTCAAAAACAATAAAGCAAGTCCTGCCCAGCAAGTGGTTAAGCCTAACATCTGGGTGTAATTGTTGCAATGCACATTTCATTTTAACTGAATGATCAGAAACAGAGAAAGTCACAGAGAGTTCCGAGGAAGCCACTGCTATTCTGCAGGAATGGAGCCTGTTCTGGAGGCTGTGATCTCTGAATATCAATGTGAAGACTTCAAACTGAGGGAGAACTCTGCCTCACAATAATAGTTTAATTAAAACAAAACAGGAATGTAACAGCAAAAGCAAGCATGGGAGAGTAGAGACAGAAATCAATATCTAGTTAATATAATATATTGTCTAACATGCCCAATTTTCCAAAAAAAAAAAAAAAAAAAGAATTGAGTCAATGAAAGAAACAGAAAAGAGGTATCAGTATGCAGAAGAGAAAGTAAGCCTCCTAGAAACCATGAATGCATTCCAGTGTTAGATTTGGCCAAGACTTCAAATCTCCCACTAGATATAGGTTCAGAGAATTAAAAGAAACTATGTGCAAAGAAGTAGAAGAGAAATAGGGAGCCTCCCCACATCCCCTTGTTAGTAACAGCAATGAGAAAACTAGCAAAATGTTCCCAAACAAATATTCTAACAGGAATAAGCCAAAAATTTACAACATTAGGTAAATATATCCAAGCAAAATGGTGAAAGATCTCAATAACAATAGTGATATTCGTGTCTTGCCCATGTCCAATCCCATACATTCTAGCTCCAAAGTAACCCTAAAAGCTCATAGTCTACATTCACAGTGACAACTAAAACCCTGGGAGACAACATGGAGCAGAAAGACGCTGGACCTCCTTTGGGAATGATTCCCACAGCACTGTCATTACTTAACCAGTCTGGTGTTACCTTGGAAGGGCTATGTGTGCTTAACCTAGACTTAGGGTTCTGTTCGTGTAAATATTATTTTGCCTCAGAGCATTTGTCAGACCTAATTCCACACAACTCTATTTGCTACTCCATGAAACACCTCAAACCAATAGTGGACTACTAAAAAGATCTTTGAAATTAAATCTGGTCAATGAAATATTCATAGACACCTTTAAAAAACTTTTAAACAAAGAAATGACTCCCCCCCCCAAAACATAAATGTGAAATACTTTCCACAAGGTGCTGTGATAAATTGAAGATCAAAATTAATGAATGATGTTTGAATTTGCATTTCCTTCTGAAAATTTTGTATTTCGTGTTACTAACATTTAATTATTTGGTTTATTTGGAGTTGATTTGCTGAGTATACTATGTGGTAGATGTCTGTTAAGTACATATTGCACACCTAAAACAGGGTACCATGGATTGGGTAAATTGTAGAGGACAGAAATGTATTTCCTCGTATTTATGAAGTCTAGAAAAGTCCAAAATTGAGGCAATACTTACAGTGTGATAAGGAACTTTTTGCTGTGTCGCCTATAGCAGAATTCTAAAGGACAAGAGAGATCAAAAGACCAAACCTTCATCGTCAAGTTATTTTATAATTACCATTAACCCATTTTAAGAACATCATCCTCATGACATGAGGTCCTACTTTCTATCATTGATGTCCTGGGAATTAAGTTTTCATCACAAACTTTTGAGGGAAACAATTAGACAAGTGAAATGTCATTTGGTAATTTGGGAGGAACATAAACAACATCAGGGAAATGGAATAAAATTATTTTCAGAAAAGGTAAACTATGTAAAGGAATTTCAATAATGGCGGGTGAGCACAGCGCTCATGCCTGCAGTAGAAGGCTAGAGCCTAGACTCTGCGTGAATCCAGAAAGTCTTTTGGAGCTGGGTGTCCTGAGCGTTGGACCTGATGATCCTCCCCTCCCCTGCTGTGGGATTTTTTTTCCTGACAGAGACACCCAGTCTTTGCTTTGGGGACAGCCATTCTGTCTGTGATGGCAAGTAGAATCCGCAGGCACAGACTTACATGGCTCTGCCTTTCTGTGTTTCTGGGGATTGGGTTCCTGGGCATTTCCCGAAACTGGGTAATTTTTTTCCGAGACTTTTTCGGGCTGGTGGTATCGACTGAGTGCTCTAGATCAGACCAGCCTTTCCCATTCCCCTCCTTGTGG
Organism: Meriones unguiculatus; assembly: GCF_030254825.1. NCBI lineage: Eukaryota > Metazoa > Chordata > Mammalia > Rodentia > Muridae > Meriones > Meriones unguiculatus. Next base: position 124,085,461 of record NC_083369.1, read on the forward strand.
GTTTGAACCCAACAGAGAAACTCAGTCTCTGGTGCCCTGGGGCCCACAGTTCTATCTAGGCCAGCAAGTCAGGCGCAGGCAGGACTGTGCCTGTGCCTGGGTCTCCGACTCTGGCTCTGGGCTGGCTCCTGGGTGCCTGCTGAACCCCGAGTCTTTTCCAGGGATGTCTGGGAGACCTAAGGTCGGTCCCAATCGTTTCCTGCACCGTGGAGTTATCTCTCAACTGGAAATTCTAGTCTCTGATGTTGTGGTGCCCACAGTTTAGTCTGGGACAGTGATCAGAGCATGCCGGTATGTGGCTCTAGACTGGAGACCAAGCACCTGGTGGAACCGGGATCTCTTCCGCGGTTTAGCTGGGTGAGTTAAAGCTGATTGAATCCCCCACTGTGGGGTATCCTCTCACCTAGGAAACACAATCACTTGTGTTTTAGGGCCACGAGTTCTGACTGCTGGTAACTGTGCCGATCCTGCTGTGCTGTTGGTCAAAATGAGAGTCGTTCTGGCGCAGCCATCTTGCCGAATCAGAATTTTTTTGATTAAATTTTTATTTTTTTCATATTACTTACAGTTTATTTACTTTGTATCCCAACTGTAGCACCCTTCCTCATTCCATCCCAATCCCACCCTCCCTCTCTCATCTCCTCCCCATCCCTCTCCAAGTCCATGGATAAGGGAGGTCCTCCTCCCCTTCCATCTGACCCTAGCTTATCAGGTCTCTTCAGGACTGGAAGACATGAGCTTCACAAGGTGTTTGGAATTAATGTCATGTTTTATGTTTTACTTAGAGATGTGACCTTCACCACACTGGAAATCTTCCTTAACCTGTTCTCAACAGAAAACAAAAACAATACAGTACCTAATTTTATAAGTTTATATAAGGCAGTTTATGTAAAATGCTTAACATAGTACTTATCCAAGAGTCAGTATTATAATGACAACTCTGTTTCAGCCCATCCATTAGTAGGACCTGGAAAATTAACTGCCTTTTAATGGTAACTCAGGCTCATAGGAAGAAAACTACCCACTCTCAAGCGTCGATCCTGGCATTGAGATTCTAGATGTTTCTGAGCAAATAGTGTCCCTGGCCTTTTACTCACTGTTTCTGGTGATCTCCCTCCTCCTATTTGTTAGGGCTCATGACCTAAGGCAAGCCAAGGTGCCAGAGAGAATTTCAAATTACATTCTCTGTGCTGATAAACATCCCATCTCTCTGTACTTTCCTCCACCAAAATATTATGTATGTCTCTGAAGTCTAAGATAAAACAACAGAACACTGTTAAGTTTGTCTGCCAACAAGTTCACCTCCATCAGAGGAAATAATTAAAAATCCGCATACTTCCTTAGGAACAATATTCTTTTACATTTGATTCGGTTGAATAGCCATGATAAGAATTCCTTATAGCTTGATAGATTTTCAAAGAAATTTTATATTAGTCGCTTGGAAGAATAAAACCAACTATGGGACTAGGAAAGTGGGAATCACTCAGTAACTTTGCAACTGCAATAAACAGATGTCTTGAACCTCCTGACTCCTCTCCTAGAGTGTGTCTCAGTTATCCTAATACCTTGGAGAGCACTTTACCATTCATTCATCCCTTTCAAAAGCTGGAAACAAGTCTCTTCATCTTCCATCAAAAGTTCCAGTTACCCAACCAAGGACTATTCATGGAGATAACCTAGAATCCTGACAATGCAGCCACTTCTGATGAGAACTGATAGACTAAGATCAGAAAGAAGGAGAGGAGGACCTCCCCTATCAGTGGACTTGGGGAGGGGCATGCATGCAGAAAGGGGGGGAGGGTGGGACCGGGAGGGGAGGAGGGAGGGGCTTATGGGGGATACAAAATGAATAAAGTGTAATTAATAAAAGTTAAATAAAAAATGTCTGATAAGCCACTACCAAAAAAAAAAAGTTCCAGTTACAAAACTTTAGTAGTCCCTTTCTGAGTAATCTGTATATGGTCCCCAGGGGAGGCAATCCTGATGGAATATTGATGATCTCTTTCCTCTTCCCCATCATCCTCTTGTGCAAACCATACTCCATCTCTCTCTCTCTTTGAGCTCTGTCAGTCTGACTCATTTGTTAATTTCCAATCTCTAGTCATCACTTCCCACCCAGGTGCTTATTAAAAGCCGCCAGTCTATTTCCATCTCGTCCGTCTTCTCCGCCTCTGAATCTATCACACAAAAGGTCATATTTCTCTATTCCAATTTCTGCTAATGGCCTTAACAACACTTAATGGGAACAGAAAAGAATTTCACCTTCCTAGAGGTGTCGATCAACTTTCAACAAGTTCCCCATGAATTCTGACTGTGTTTCTTTTCCAAGGATTAATTGAACAGGGCTGTTGACATCTACTGCCCGGGGATGCTTCATAACATGCATGCAATGTCCTACTGGATTCTATCTGCTGAGATCCATTAGAGGGTGAAAAGTTATATTAAGTCACAATCATTCTGCTTGGCAAATGACCTTAGGGAGCCAATCATGTCCCAATATTAGCTGAATTGCACCCAAGAGCTAATGTACTGTTTACCTTTTCTCCCAAAGTCCAGATAAGTTGACCAAAATTCTTTGGTATCATGCCCCAGCTCTTATGTGTCTGAAGGGGTTGAAGGAAGCAAAAAGGCTCTGGATTTGCAGTCTTTACAGAGTTGATGGTGGGGGCTGGAAAAATGTAACAGGGCATGCATGAAGGCTTATCAAGAAGCCCTTTGACTCTTACAAGTACGGTTATGGGACCACAACAGTTACAGTTCTTTAGAGGACAAACATTCTGTATTTATTTTCCCAACATTTACCCATTATACAACTGCCCTTAACTAGCCTGTAAGGTAGAGATCAATGGAGAGTACAACTGCTTGTCATGTCAAACCTCTTGCAAGTTCATAGGGGAAACAAGCTGAGGACCAACAGAGTCAATGCCCTTTTTAAGTACTAGACAGAGATCAGGGAACATACAAATACCTGATGAAACCAGAATACAGTGGGAAAATGTCAATGGATAAATACAGGGTTCCTTGAGAAGACAAGAGAGGCCCCTGCTCTGGACTTGACAGCTTGAGGAGAACCTCCTTGAGGATATAGTGCTTGAAAGAGAGTCTCTCTTTAATCAGTGCTAGTCAGACTCATCTGAACCCTCTTCCCAGCTAGGTTTAACCTTTTGACTTTCATGTCTGTCACAACACGGTCACATTTTCACAAGAATCCTAACTGGCTTTCCAAGGACCACCATGCTCATCCATCATCACTCACATACTACAAGTGATGTTGACTACCCTGGTCTGTCTTCAGGAAGAATCAAATTAAGCCATTTTGAACAAAATGTCTCCTCATTCCTGATGTTTAGTTATAATAAATTTTGGCCTACTGACTTTTTCCTTATTCCTCTATATCCTACACCCTCATATTTCCTCATTGTATTTGAAGTTGCGTTCAATCCTTCTTATCTACCACAAAACCTCATTGCACTTCTTTTTATACCTGACACAATTGTTCCCCTGAAAGTCTGCCTTACTGTCTTTATTATTTTTTATGAATAGTATATGTTCTTTATTACACTGATGTAGTACTCTGAAACATACCAAAATATGTATATAAGCAAAGATAGGTGGACATAAAGGTTGTTCTTGGGGTGGGGGGTTGTTTTTGGTTTTTCGAGACAGAATTTTTCTGTGTAGTCTTGGCTGTCCTGGACTCGCTTTGTAGACCAGAATGGCCTTGAACTCTCAGAGAGGGAAGGATGTTCTCAGCATTGAAGAACAACATATTCATCAGCCAGAGCAAGGCCTGGTATTCTCTCTCTCTCTCTCTCTCTCTCTCTCTCTCTCTCTCTCTCTCTCTCTCTCTTACACACACACACACACACACACACACACACACACATACTAACCTGTAGATTAAATTCAAACATGGCACAGGTTCAGGGACTACATCACTGAATTCCAATAGTAAGAGAAATATTAGGAAATTAAAGATATTTGAATAGTGTCAGTTTTGTTGTTTTCATCAAATGCAATGCATATAGCACTGCACAAGGTTTCTCAGGGACAGAAGATATAAAAAAAAATATTATAGATATGGTCCCTATCTTCAGGGTGTTTAAGATTTGTCTTAAATTGTACTTCTCAACCTGTGGGTCATGATCCCCACAGGGGTTGCATACCAGACACCCTGAATACCAGGTATGTACATTAAGCTTCATAACAGAAGCAAAATTATAGATATGAAGTAGCAGTGGAAATAATTTTATGGTTGAAGTCACCACAACATGAGAAACTGTATTAAAGGGTCAGAGCAGTAAGAAGACTGAGAACCATTGGTCTAGAATATTTTGAGTGAAGATATAAAGGTGTCAGAAGTCTACAAGTCAGGGATCTCAAATATCTGTAAGGTTTGAATATTTTAGAGTAGCTATGGCACCTCAACAGAGTGTTTGAGTTGCTATGGCGCCAGAGAATAAAGGAAGGCTTTGTGGAAAAACAGGCATTAATTAAGACTCAGACTCCTCCAGTTACCTCATATCAGTACCATGACCCCCTGTTCTGTTGTGTTGGCGGTCATTTAGTGTTAATTACAACCTACTGACAAGCTTGCAAGCATCCTTGCTGTCACTGTGGCATGAAGGCTGACCTTCACTGGCTGTACCAAATACTGGAAAACTAAATGTAATTCGGAATAAAATGACCATGGATGAAAAACAGAGTTGTCTTCATGAAATCTGAGAGTCCCTTCCAGAAAAAGAAAGTAAAAAAAAAAAAAGTGCTTTCTTCTCAATCACCTCTTCTTGCTTGTCCACGGTGATAGCAAATCCTTAACCCAGTCAACATTATGTCTTTCCATGTGCCTATTATTGTTCTTTCCTTTTGTAGAGGTAGGATTTATTCTTTTAACCCTCTTAGTTGGCACTGTTATAAGTGCTTTGATCAAATGAAAAAATACAAAATTCAGCATGCCAATTCCAAACCTAGATTTCATCTACTTCCAACTCTTCAAATGCTCCCTGAGGTCACCATGTGGACACTAAATGGAAAGCTAAGTGAAAAGGAGAGGACACATGTAAGTCTTCTAATCAATGTTCCCTATTAACTCCTCCATGAATCCTAGCATCAACTGTCAGTGACTATAAATCCAGCTCCATCTGAGTATAGCTTCATGAGAGAAACGAAATGAGCATTTCTCGTATGAGCCCATTCAATTCACAGAAGCATTAGAGATAATAACGATTTCCTGTGCACAGACAAAAAAATTGGGGATCATTTGTTAGACAGAAATAGATAAATCTAAAGACTTTTCTATCAAATTAACCCAAAGCTCAGCAAACTTTGTCAACAAAAGATATAGTAGCAAATCTCTTGTCCTTGCTCACTACGCAATCTCTATCTGGTTTGAATGAAATAAGGCATCACTGAAATTTTTGTTTCAGAGAAGCATCATTGAAATTTTTGTTTCAGAGAAGCATTATCTGTATTAGGATTGAGAAGCCAGATTTTATATGCACCAATGTACACAATCTGAAAATTTATAAAATAAAATTTAAAAAAAGGACAGAGCTAAATGAAGTACCAAACCTGTAATTATAGCTTAGGATTTCAATTCTCACTCAACAATGGATAGAATTAGTGACAAAATCAAAGTCAAGTGCAGTAGCACATGGTACAATTCCAGCACTTAGGAAATGAAAGCAGGGGCATCAGGAGTTCAAAGCCAGCCTTGGCTAGATGAGAATCTTTCTCCAAAGAGAATGAAGGTGGTGGGCAGAGAAACAAAGAGGCAGAGAGAGAAAGGGTTATAATTAAGGAGACAAAAAGATTAAAAAAAAACACAGCTAAGTAAGAGGGTCTAGTCAAAATGTATAGAATATTCCACCCAACAATGTCAGAATATATGTTTTTTTTTCAAAATTCTGTATAGAACTTCCTATGATAGATCATATTTTGGTATATAAAATAAAATTCCATAAATTTGAAAGAATAAAACTCAAATATCACATTAGCACAAGGGGATCTACTATTTTTTTTTTAAGATTTCGGTACTTTTAAAAAATTATTTATTTTTTATTAATTGGACTTTATTCAGTTTGTATCCCAGCTGTAGCCCCCTCCTGCAATCCCTGCAAACCCACCCTCTTTCCCTCTTCTCCTCCCATGCCTTTCACCCAGTACACTGATATGGGAAGTCCTTGTCCCATTCCATATGACCCTAGTCTATCAGGTCTCATCAGGAATGGCTACATTGTATTTCTCTGTGTCCTGGTAAGGCTGCTCCCTCCACCCCTCAGGAGGAGGTGATCAAAGAGCCAGCCACTGAGCTCTTGTCAGAGACAGATCTTGCTCACATTACTAGGAAACCTACTTGGACACCAAACTGCCATGGGCTACATCTGTGCAGGAGTTCTAGGTTATCTACATGATGGTCCTTGGTTGGAGTATCAGTCTCAGAAAAGACCTCTGGGCCCAGATATTTTGGTTCTGTTGTTCTCCTTGTTGAGCTTCTGTCTACTCCAAGTCTATCTATCTCCCCCTTCTTTCATAAGATTCCCTGCTCTCTGCCCAAAATTTGGCTGAGTCTCAGCATCTGCTTTGATATCCTGCAGAGATATACTTTTAAAATTCTTACAATAAGTAGGTAATTCAGGGTCTCTTGCTTGCAAATATGTCTGTGCACCCACATACATGCTTGGAGCTCTTGGAGGCCAGAAGAAAGTGTCTGTTCCCCTTGGAACTGGAGTTACAGGCAGCTTTAAGCTGCTACATGGGTGTGGAAATCAAACCTTGGTTCTCTAGAAGAGCAGCCATTGCTCTTAAACACTGAGTGAAAACTTTACCCTAACTTACTACTCCTGCAGAGGACCTGGGTTCAGTTGCCAGAACTAACTTCATGTGGCTCAGGGGATCAGACGTTCGCTTCTGACCTTTGTGGATACCAGATATAAATGTGATACACATATGTACATGCAGGCACTCATATATACACAAAAAATAGAAATAAAACTTTTAAAGTATATGTTTTTGCAATAGCCCTAAAGAAAATGAAGTGCTTACATATGCAAAATTCAACAGAAACTGCATTTTGAATAAAACACTAAAAGTGAGTAAAAAATAATTTAAACTGATTGGAAAGATACACTTTAGAAGTTTCAACATAGTAATATGTCACTTCTCCTCCAAAATGACTTATAGGATATTGTAATCACAGTAAAAATGACTGCAAGTCAGTTTGTAGGTACAAATAAACTTTTTCTAAGCTTTACTTAAGGAGGAGAAGGTCCTCTAACAAATAAAGAAATCTTAAGAAAGTAAAGATGAAAATATACTCTAGTCAATACTGTCAATCTTATATTGAACATTACCATATAAGTACAATAATACTAACAGAAGGATAGACACTCAGATCAATAAAACCAAATAAGAAACCAGAAATAACCCACACAAATACATCCACCATTTCGACACAATGACAGAACTACTTTTTTTTCTCATTTTATTTACTTATATATACTTATTTATTTTATTAATTAGAGTTTATTCAACTTGTATCCCAGCTGCAGCCCCTCCCATTTTCCCTCCAAACCCCACCCTCCCTCCCTCATCTGCTCCCATGTTACTCCCCAAGTCCACTGATAGGAAAAGTCCTCTTCCCCTTCCCTCTGACCCTAGCCTATCAGGTCTCATCAGAACTGGTTTCATTATCTTCCTCTGTGGTATGATAAGGCTCCTCTCCTATCAGTGGGAGGTGATCAAAGAGCCAGCCACTGAGTTCATGTCAGAGACAGTCTCTGTTCCCATTACTAGGGAACCCACTTGGACACTAAGTTGCCATGAGATACATCTGTGCAGGGGTCCTAGGTTATCTCCATGCATGGTCCTTGATTGGAGTATCAGTCTCAGAAAAGACCCTTATGCCCAGATTTTTTGGTTCTGTTGCTCTCTTTGTGGAGCTCTAGTCTCCTCCAGGTCTTTCTATCTCCCCCTTCTTTCAGAAGATTCCCTGCACTATGCCCAAAGTTTGGCTAGGAGTCTCAGTATCTGCTTTGATACCCTCCTGGGTAGAATCTTTCAGAGACCCTTTGTGGTAGGCTCCTGTTCTGGTTCCTCTTTTCTCCCTTTTTAGATGTCCATCCCTTTTGCCTTTCTGAGTAAGGACTGATCATCTTACCCAGGGTCCTCCTTCTTGCTTAGCTTCTTTTTTTAATTAAATTTTTATTTTTTAATTAATCTTGATTAGCTTCTTTAGGTGTAGAGATTTTAGTATGTTTATCCTATATTGTATGTCTAATATCCACTTATAAGTGAGTACATACCATGTGTGCCTTTCTGATTCTGGGATACCTCATACAGAACGATCTTTTCTGGTTCCCATTATTTGCCTGGAAATTTCATGATTTCCTTGTTTTTAATTGCTGAGTACTATTCCATTTTGTAAATGTACCAGAGTTGCGATATCCATTCCTCATTTGAGGGGCATCTGTGTTGTTTTCAGATTCTGGCTATTACCAATAAAGCTACTACAAACATGGTTGAGCAAATGACCTTGTTGTATACTGGAGGATAATTTGGATATATTCCTAGGAGTGGTATAGCTGAATCTTGAGGTAGCACTATTCTTAATTGTCTGAGAAAATGCCAGATTGATTTCCAAAGTGATTGCATGACGTTACATTCCCACCAGCAATGGAGGAGGGTCCCCCTTTCTCCACATCCTCTACAGCATGTGTTGCCATTGAGTTTTTGATCTTAGCCTTTCTGATGATTGTACAGTGAAATCTCAGGGTCATTTTGAATTGCATTTCCCTGATATCTAAGGACGTTGAGCATTTTATTGAGTATTTCTCTGCCATTTGAAATTGCTCTATTGAGAATTCTCTGTTTAGCTCTGCACACCATTTTTAAAATTATTTTTTTTATTTTTATTAATTATAGTTTATTTCCTTTGTATCCTCTCTGTACCTCCCTCTTTCCTCCCCTGACAATTCCACCCTCCCTCATCCCCACCCATTTCCCTCTCTCAGTCCACTGAGAAGGGAGGTCCTACTCACCTTCTCTCTGACCCTAGTATATCAGGTCTCATCAGAAGTGGCTGCAATGTCTTCTTCTGTGTCCTGGTAAGGCTGCTTCTCCCTCAGGGGGAGGTGATCAAAGAGCAGGCCAATCAGTTCATGTTAGAGACAGTCCCTGTTCCCATTACTATGTAGGCCACTTGGATACTGAACTGCCATATGCTACCTCTGCGCAGGGGTTTCAGGCCATCTCTATGAGTGGCCCTTGGCTGGAGTATCAGTTTCAGAAAAGACCCCTGTGTCCAGGATTTTAGGATCTGTCACTGTCCTTGTGAAGCTCCTGTCCTCTCCAGGTCTTACTATTTCTACTTCTTTCATAAGATTCCCTGTACTCTGCCCAAAGTTTGGCTATGAGTCTCAACATCTCCCTCGATACCCTGCAGGGTAGAGACTTTCAGAGGCCCTCTGTGGTAGGCTCCTGTCCTGTTCCCTGTTTTCTCCCTCCTCCAATGTCCATCCTCTTTGCCTTTTTGAATGGGGATTGAGCATCTTAGCCAGAGTCCTCCTTCCTGATTAGCCTCTTTAGGTGTACAGATTTTAGTTTGTTAATCCTATATTATAAATCTAATATCAACTTATGGGTGAGTGTATACCCTTTGTGTCCTTCTGCTTCTGGGATACCTCACTCAGGATGATCTTTTCCAGTTCCCACCATTTACCTGCAAATTTCATGATTTACTTGTTTGTAATTGCTGAGTAATATTCCATTGTGTAGATGTACCACAATTTCTGTATGTATTCCTCAACTGAGGGGCATCTGGGATGTTTCAAGCTTCTAGCTATTACAAATAAAGCTGCTACAAACATGGTTGAGCAGATGTCCTTGTTGTATACTTGAGCATCCTTTGGATATATGCCTAGCAGTGGTATAGCTGGATCTTGAGGAAGCGCTACTCCTAATTGTCTGAAAAAGCACCAGATTGATTTCCAAAGTGGTTGTATAAGTTTACATTCCCACCAGCAATGGAGGAGGGTTCCCCTTTCTCCATATCCTCTCCAGCATGTGTTGTCACTTAGCCATTCTTATGGGTATAAGGTGAAATCTCAGAACACCAACAGCACAGGCTCTAAGAGCAACAATCAATAAATGGGACCTCATGAAACTTAAAAGCTTCTGTAAAGCAAAGGACACTGTCATCAGAACAAAACAACTGCCTACAGATTGGGAAAGGATCTTCACCAACCCTATATATGACAGAGGGCTAATATCCAGAATATATAAAGAACTCAAGAAGTTAAACAGCAACAAATCAAGTAATCCAATTAAAAAATGGGGTACAGAGCTAAACAGAGAATTCTCAATAGAGGAATATCGAATGGCAGAGAAACACTTAAAGAAATGTTCAATGTCCTTAGTCATCAGGGAAATCAAATCAAAACGACCCTGAGATTTTACCTTACACCCATCAGAATGACTAAAATGTAAACCATTAGAGTCACACCAAGGTAATTTTTGTTATTAGTGGCTACTGTGAAGGGTGTAGTTTCCCTAATTTCTTTCTCAGCCCTTTTTTCTTTCATATATGGAGGGCTACTGACTTTTTTGAGGGAATTTTGTATCCAGCCTCTTTGCTGAAGATGTTTATTAGCTATAGGAGTTCCCTGGTGGAATTTTTGGTGTCATTCATGTATACTACCATATAATCTACAAATAATGATATTTTGACTTCTTCCTTTACACAGCGAATTCCACTGATCTCCTTTAGTTGTCTTATTGCTCTAGCAAGGACTTCAAGCACTATGTCGAAGAGATAATGGAGAGAGTGGGCAGCCTCGCCTTGTCCCTGATCTCAGTGGGATTTCTTTACGTTTCTCTCCGTTTAGTTTGATATTGGCTATAGGCTTGCTATATATTTCCTTTACTATGGTTAGATAAATTCCTTGTATCTCTGATCTCTCCAGGACTTTAAACATAAACAAATGTTGGATTTTATCAAATGATTTTCAGCATCTAAGGAGATGTTCATGTGGTTTTTGTCCTTCAGTTTGCTTATATGTTGCATTACATTGATGCATTTCCATATATTGAACCACCCCTCTATACCCGGGATAAAGCCTACTGGTTCATGGTGGATGATAATTTTTATGTGTTCTTGTATTTTTATTTTATTTTATTTTATTTTTTGCTAGCATTTTACTGAGTATTTCTGTATCAATGTTCGTAAGAGAGATACTTCTCAAGTTCTCTTCTTTTTAGTTGGGTCTTTCTGTGGTTTAGGTATCAAGGTGACTGTGGCTTCATAGAATGAATTTGGTAATGTTCCTTCTGTTTCTATTTTGTGGAATACTTTGAGGAGAATTGGAGTTAGCTCTTCTTTGAAGGTCTGGTAGAATTCTGTGCCAAAACCATCTAGTCCTGGGCTTTTTTTGGAAGGGAGACTTTTGATGACTGCTTCTATTTCCTTGGGGGATATCAGACTATTTAATTTACCTGATCTTGATTTAATTTTTGGTAAGTGGAATCTATCAAGAAAATTGTCCATTTATTTCGATTTTCAAAATCTGTGGCTTATCGGCTTTTGTAGTAAGAACTAATGATTGTTTGAATTTCCTTAGTGTCTGTTGTTATGTCCCCCTTTTCTTTCCTGATTTTGTTGATTTGGATAGTTTCTCTCTGACTTTAATTAGTTTGGCTAAGGGTTAGTCTATCTTGTTGATTTTCAAAAAAGAACCAGCTCTTGGTCCCATTGGTTCTTTGAATTGTTTTCTTAGTATCTAAAATATTTATTTCAGCCCTGAGTTTGATTAATTTCAATCATCTACTCCTCTTGGTTGTGCTTCTTTTTTTTCCCTAGGGCTTTTAGGTGTGAAATTAAGTTGCTTGTATGAGATATCTAAAATTTCTTTCTGGAGGCTCTTAGTGCTATGAACTTTCCTCTTAATTCTGCCTTCATTGTGTCCCATAAATTTGGTTAAGTTGTGCCTTCATTTTTGTTGAATTTTAGGAAGTCTCTTATTTCTTTTTTCCTTTCTTCTCTGACCAAGCTGTGATTGAGAAGAGAGTTGATTAGTTTTCATGTGTTTGTAAACTTTTTGTAATTTCTGTAGTTGTTGAGGTTTAGTTTTAGGCCATGGTGTTCTGATAGGATACGAGGGATTCTTTTGATTTTCTTGTATCTGTTGAGGCTTGCTTTGTGTCCTACTATATGGTCAGTGTTTGAGTAGGTTCCATGAGGTGCTGAAAAGAAGGTACACTCTTTTGAGTTTGGATGAAAATTTCTGTAGACATCTATTAGGTCCATCTGATTTAGGACCTCTACTGTCATTTTTTCCTTATTTAGCTTCTCTCTAGGTGATCTGTCCCTTGGTAAGAGTGGAGTGTTGAAGTCTCCCACTATTAAGGTGCTATGATCAATGTGGGGTTTAAGCTTTAATAATGTTTCATTTACAAATGAAGGTGCTCTTGTATTTGGGGCATAGATATTCAGGATTGTGAAGTCCTCTTAGTGGATTTTTTTCCTTTGGTGATAATAAACTGCCCCTCCTTATCTTTTTTGATTAATTTTGGTTGAAAGTCTATTTTATTAGATATTAGGATAGCTACCCAGCTTGTTTTCTGGGTCCATTTGCTTGAAAAAAAATTTCTAGCCCTTTATCTTTATTTCAGAGGTGTGTTTCTTGGATGCAGCAGAATGTTGGATACTCTTTCTGCAACCATTCTGTTTGTCTGTGTCGTTTTATTAGAGAGTTGAGTTTATTGATGTTGATAGATAATAGTGTCCACTGAATGTTAGTTCCTTTTACTATAGAGTTGGTGGTGTTACTGTTTTTCAGTGCTTGTTTTCTTTTAATTTTTTGTTGTGAAGTTATCCATATCCTGTGTTTTTTTGGATGCAGTTGTTTTTGTTGGTCTGAGTTTTCCAGTTCAGTGATGGCGGCTTGTACCAGCCGGTCTGTTAGACTTTTTCCAGGGAAAGACTGGGTGATCCAAATCAGTACCATTTCCTTCCTTCTCTGTGGGGTTTTCTACTGTCAGGGACTCTCAGTCTCTGTTGCCCTGGGGCACACAGCTCTGTCTGTGCCGGAGTGCTGGTGCACAGCAACTGTCTGTGCCTGCAGCTGGGGCCCAGTTCAGTGATGGCAGCTCATACCCGCTGGTCTGTGAGACTTTTTTCCAGGGAAAGACTGGGTGACCCAAGTCAGTACCATTTCCTTCCTTCCCTGTGGGGTTTTCTCGTGACTGGGACTCCAAGTCTCTGGTGTTTTTTGTGCCACCCGATCAGCCTGGGAAGGTGATTAGGACACGCAGGTGTGTGGTTCTGGTCTGACAACCTAGTGCCTTCGCGACCTGGGATCTCTTCTGGGTTCTGGCTGGGTGACCTGAGAGTGGACCCAACTGATTCCCATGCTGTGGGGGTTTCCTCTCACTTGGGAAACACGATTGCTGTTGTTTTAGGGCCCATATTTCAGTCTCTTTGTCGCTGTATGGAAAATGTTGTCCTGCTCCTCAGAGGCAGTGTTCTCCTGGTGCCACCATCTTGTCCCCCCTTGGGTGTGTTCTTAAGCCAACCTCTAGCCATCTGCTTATCTGTAACCTTCACTTTTTGTTCCTGGATTCTGTACTTCAGACTGGGTCTGTCTATCTCTGGTGTCTGGAGTATACTTCAGGAAGATGAGAGAGGTTCATCGGTTTGAGAGAGTGAGTTGGTGTCTCAGCTGTAACTAAAGGAGGAAGTTCACAGTCACATGTGAGCAAGCACTCAAGTTTACATGGAAGTGTGCCTTGAAGGACAGGGTACTAGAGCGTGTAGATGCCTGGACTATAGAGCTTAAGCACAAGTTGGGGTGCACGTGTGGGTGCTGGAATTGTTTGCCAGCACAATGCACATTTGCAGGTGCCCTGAATACCCCAGTGGCCTAAAGGACTGTCATACAGTCTTCCTGTTATTCATATATGTCTGAGCTCCAGGAATTGTTTGCCTGAACTGCAATGGTAGACCCATAGAACAGGGTCTTCAATGTTGAAAACACTTTCCCAAAGATCTCTCTCTTTCCCACAGTGGGGGTGTAGGTGGAAGGTGTCTGATGTCTTGCTGCTAGAAGAGAGGGACCCTGGATCAGAGGCTCTGCAAGCACTCACTTGAAGGCACATTCACTTGCTTGCAGCCCTGATTCGAAGGCACAGGGTTTTCCCCTGTTCTCTACTCTCAGATTTGAGCCCCGGGAGCAAATGGGAGTATAGGAGATCAGTCAGCTCAGTGGTATCCACTGTTTGGCCACTGGGCAGGGAGACCCATACATGGGGTAACCACCTCTGAAGTCTCGGTCACTGAGCATGGAAGCTCTTGCTTGTGTTGGCTGCCACCCTGACACTGCTGCATATCTGGGAGATCTATCTATGCTGTTTCAGTCACAGAGTTTGGAAGCTTGTGTTTAAGGCAATCATTGCCACCTCTGTTGAACAGTGAAGTCAGTGCTTTGGGCAAGGGCAAGTGCATGAGTTCAATATTCACCACTCTCAGTGCCTGGCGATGTCCACAGGTGACCTGTATCCAAACTCTCCCAGATCATGGGTTGTCCCCTCTTGACCAGGAAGCCTCAATGTCGATGTTTTTGCTTCAGCTGCCCAATTTTCACTCACCAATTTTGGAGTTTCAGATGCTGTGTCCCTCAGATAAGGTGCGCACTGGCTGCTGCCATCTTGTACTCTTTGACAAAACTGTTTCAAAGGAAGAGGAAATAAATGTTATTAGAGCCATTGAAAATTCTACTTTAATATTTAAAAATGGATCATGGACTTTGAATGTGAAACATAAAATATAGAAAACTTTTTTTAAAAAATGGGTCCAGAGATTTATTGCATTCGACAGCAAAATTGCAATCCATGAAAGATTAGCAAGATTTCAATGAAATAAAAAAAAAAAACCTGTTGCTCTGAAAATGGTGTTACAGCAAGCTACAAAAGGAGAGACAAGGTTTGCAAAGTACATAGCTGATAAAGAACATTATTTAATATTTTTAAACCCAATAGTTTACAAAAATAACAGATAATGGGTGCATGATGTAAATGTTAGCCAGCTTTTCATCTGTATGGTAAATACCTGGGAGAAACTTCAAACAGAAAACATGTTGTTGTTTTTTTTCTCACAGTTTCATAGACTTGCAGTCCAAGGCCACCTGGATATATTATTTCTGGACTGTCATCGGACATCATAACAAATAACATGTGGCAGAGCAAAGTTGTTTACTTTATGGAGCCCAGGAAACAAAAAGACACAAAAGGACAAAGGGCAATAACTTTCCGGGGCATTTCAGGGCATTCCACCAGTGCCTTACTCCCCTCAACTAGACTCTACCTCCTACTCCCCTCAACATCCTAAAATGGAGAAAACAGGGAAAAGGACAGAACAAGCCTTCCACAGGGAGCGTCTGAAATATTCTACCCACCAAGGTATCTAAGCAGATGCTGAAACTTGTAGCCAAACTTTGGGCTGAGTGCAGGGAATCTTATGAAAGAAGAGTGAGAAAGACTTGGAGGAGACAAGAGCTCCACATGGAGACCAACAGAGACAAAATTCTGGGCTCAGAAGACCTTGCAGAAACTGATGAATCAACCAAAGACTGTGTATAGAGAGGACCTAGATCCCCTGCTCAGATGTAGCCCATAGATAGCTCAGTCTTCATGAAGGTTTCCTAGTAAGAGGAGCAGTGGCAGTCACTGTCATGAACTCAGTTGCCTGTGCTTTGTTCAACTCCCCCTGGTAAGTTGGCCTTCCTAGACCACAAAGAGGATCCAGACAGTCCTGATGAGACCTGATAGGTTAGGTACAGATAGCATGGAAGGAGGATTTCCGCATACATTGGACTATGGGAGGGACACAGGGAAAGAAAAGGGAGGGAAGTTGGGACCAGGAGGAGATGATGGAGGGGGCTACAGCTAGGATACAAAGTGAATAAATTGTAACAAATAATAATAATAAAGAAAATTTAAACATAAAGATTTATTATTAATTATTTAAAAATGACATCAAGTAATGAATCTTTAATTGCATGAATCCAATGATTAAGAACCCAATATGACCCAGTCAAATTGCCATAAAACCCACATCTCAACACTATTCCATTGGAATCCAAGCCACCCATGAGAATTTGGGAGGACATCTCATATCTACACCATCAGGAAATGAACACACCTTTCAATATTACATAGATGACAAAGAGGTCCATGAGAATAAGTTCAATGTCATTAACTACTAGTGAAATAAAAGTGAAATCAAAAGAGCTGAACTTCTTTTTAACCTTTATGTTGTTGTTATTATTATTATTTTTTAATTTTTCATCAATTACACTTTATTCATTCTGCATCCCCCCATAAGTCCCTCCCTTCTTCCCTCCCAATCCCACCCTCCCTCCTCCCTCTGCATGCATGCCACTCCCCAAGTCCACTGATAGGGGAGGTTCTCCTCTCCTTTCTGATCTTAGTCTATCAGTTCACATCAAAAGTGGCTGTATTGTCCTCTACTATGGCCTGGTAAGGCTGCTCCCCCCCCCTCCCAGTGGGAGGTAATCAAAGAGCAGGACAATCAGATTATGTCAGAGGCAGTCCCTCTTCACATTACTATGTAACCCAATTGGACTCTGAACTGCCCTGGGCTACATCTGTGCAGGGGTTCTGGGTTATCTCTATGAATAGTCCTTGGTTGGAGTATGAGTCTCTGGGAAGTTCCCTATGTTCAAATTTTCTGGTTCTGTTGCTCTCCTTGTGGAGACCTTGTCCTCTCCAGCTCTTACTATTTCCCAGTTCTTACATAAAATTCCCTTCACTCTGCCCAACAGTTGCCCCATAAGGCTTAGCATCTGCATTGATAGTCTGCAGGGCAGAGGCTTTCAGAGGCCCTCTGTGGTAGGTTCCTAGGTTGTTTCCTGTTTTCTTCTTCTTCTGACGTCCATCCTCTTTGCCTTTCCGGATGGGGATTGGACATTTTAGTTAGGGTCTCCTCTCTTGCTTAGTTTCTTTAGATGCACAGGTTTTAGTGGGTTTGTCCTGTGTTGTATGTCTATATGAGTGAGTATATACCATGTGTGTCTTTTTGCTTCTGGGACAACTCACTCAGGATGATCCTTTCCAGATCCCACCATTTACCTGCAAATTTCATGATTTCCTTATTTTTCATTGCTGAGTAATATTCCATTGTGTAGATGTACCACAATTTCTGCATCCATTCTTCAGTTGAGGGGCATCTGGGTTGTTTCCAGCTTCTGGCTATTACAAATAAAGCTGCTACAAACATGGTTGAGCAAATGTCGTTTTTGTGTACTTGAGCCTCTTTTGGATATATGCCCAGGAGTGGTATGGCTGGATCTTGAGGAAGCGCTATTCCTAGTTGTCTGAGAAATCGCCAGATTGATTTCCAGAGTGGTTGTACAAGTTTACATTCCTACCAGCAGTGCAGAAGGGTTCCCCTTTCTCCACAACCTCTCCAGCATGTGTTGTCACTTGAGTTTTTGATCTTGGCCATTCTCATGGGTGTAAGGTGAAATCTCAGGGTTGTTTTGATTTGCATTTCCCTAATGGCTAGTGAGGTTGAGCATTTCTTTAAGTGCTTCTCTGCCATTCGATATTCCTCTACAGAGAATTCTCTGTTTAGCTCTGTTCCCCATTTTTTAAGTGGATTACTTGGTTTGCTGCTTTTCAGCTTCTTTAATTCTTTATATATACTGGATATGAGTCCTCTGTCAGATAAAGGGTTGGTGAAGATTCTTTCCCAATCTGTAGGCGGTCGCTTTGTTTTGATGATGGTGTCCTTTGCTTTGCAGAAACTCTTCAGTTTCATGAGGTCCCATTTATTGATTGTTGCTCTTAGAGCCTGTGCTGTTGGTGTTCTGTTCAGGAAGTTTTCTCCTGTACCAATGAGTTCTAGGGTATTTCCCCCTTTTTTTTTCCAAGCCGATTTAATGTGTCTGGTTTTATGTTGAGGTCTTTGATCCACTTGGACTTCAGTTTTGTGCAGGGTGATAAGTATAGATCTATTTTCATTTTTCTACATGTAGACATCCAGTTGGACCAGCACCATTTGTTGAAGATGCTATCTTTTTTCCATTGTATGGTTTTGGCGTCTTTGTCAAAGATCAGGTGTCCATAAGTGTGTGGCTTTATTTCTGGGTCCTCTGTTCGGTTCCATTGATCCACCATTCTGTTTTTATGCCAGTACCATGCAGTTTTTAAAACTGTTGCTCTATAGTACAACTTAAGATCAGGGATGGAGATACCTCCGGAAGATCTTTTATTGTAGAGGATTGTTTTAGCAATTCTGGGTTTCTTGTTATTCCATATGAAGTTGAGAATTTTTCTTTCCAGGTCTGTAAAGAATTGTGTTGGTAATTTGATGGGCATTGCATTGAATCTGTAGATTGCTTTTGGTAAGATGGCCATTTTTACTATGTTAATCTTGCCAAGCCATGAGCATGGGAGATCTTTCCATCTTCTCATATCTTCTTCTAATTCTTTCTTCAGAGATTTGAAATTTTTTTCATACAAGTCTTTGACTTCCTTGGTTAGGGTTACTCCGAGGTACCTTATGTTATTTGTGGCTATTGTGAAGGGTGTTGTTTCCCTAATTTCTTTCTCAGCCCTTTTGTCTTTTGTATACAGGAGGGCTACTGATTTTTTTGAGTTAATTTTGTATCTGGCCACTTTGCTGAAGGTGTTTATCAGCTGTAGGAGTTCCCTGGTAGAGTTTTTGGGGTCACTCACGTATACTATCATATCATCTGCAAATAGTGATAATTTGACTTCTTCCTTTCCAATTTGTATCCCCTTGATCTCCTTCAATTGTCTTATTGCTCTAGCAAGGACTTCCAGCACTATGTTGAAGAGATATGGAGAGAATGGGCAGCCTTGTCTTGTCCCTGATTTTAGTGGGATTGCTTTAAGTTTCTCTCCGTTCAGTTTGATGTTGGCTATAGGCTTGCTGTATATCACCTTTACTATGTTTAGATATGTGCCTTGTATCCCTGATCTCTCCAATACTTTAAACATGAATGGATGTTGGATTTTGTCAAATGCTTTTTCAGCATCTAGGGAGATTATCATGTGGTTTTTTTCTTTCAGTTTGTTAATATGGTGGATCACATTGATGGATTTCCGTATATTGTTATGTGGTTGAGAGACATCATGTAGACATTTAACCTTTCTCTTAATACCTTTCTTTACAAATAATGTCTATGCCTACTTCCTCTTAAAAACATCTATATGTCTAACTGTCTGTCTATCTATGTATCTATCTATCTATCTAGAGGAGAGGTGTGCTATGGCACACAGGTGGAAGTCAGAAATCAACTTGTGGGAATCAGTTCCTTCCTTACACCAGATGGTTTCAGGGATGGAACTCAGGTGTGTCAGGCTTTGTGCCTAACACCTTTACCACTGAGCCATCTAGCCTGTCCTCATCTCCTCTTAGTACAAAACAAAGGGAAATGTTTCCACAGAGACAGACACATACATAGAATGATGTAACAATGGGACATTGGTGATGTAGGTGGAGACTAGAGTAAAGACAACTATAAGCCAAAGATTTACAGCTACCACCACAAGCTAGAGAGATTAATCATGAATTCCACTAAATGGATTCTCAAAGGGAGTTGATACTTTTTGATTTTGGATGCCAAGTCTCTATAACTGAGCCCAGTCAGGCAAGATGTTATGCCAGCCCTGTCAGCTGATGTGCCATGGAATACCGATAATAAGATATCACTATTATAATGATAATAAAAGAATACTAATAATAACAAGAGAAAAAGTTATTGTTTATCTCATTTTTTTCTTTTTATTTTATTCTGGGACTCTAATTTATATGCCTCTTATACACAGAATAAGAGATGAAACAACATGAGCAAAGCAACTTGAAGAAGAAAGGGTTTATTGGTCTTACATTTCTACATTACATTTTATTATCTAAGGAAGTCAGGATAGGAACTCAGGCAGGGCAAGAACCTGGAAGCAGGAGCTGATGCAGAGGCCATGGAAGAGTGTTGCTTCCAGGCTTTTTTGTCATTACTTGTACATTCTGCTTTCTTATAGAATGTAGGACCAGCAGCCCATCAATGGCAACACCCACAATAGGCTGGGCCCCCACCCCCATCTATCACCAACTAATAAAATGCCCTACAACCTTGCCTATAGCTGGATCTTATGGGGGCATCTTCTTAATTGAGGTTTTTCTCTTTTTGCTTGTCAAGTTGACATGAAACTATCCAGCATGGTGCTCTATTGATAAACACAACAATTAGATATACATATTAAGCTTTTTTAAAAGTCCAGTTCCAGGAATCAAGGAGATGGCTCTGTGGGGAAAGTGCTTACTGTACAAACTTAAGGACTTGAGTTTGCTGCCCCAACCCTCGAGCAAAAAGCCAGACTCCTCAGTACACACCTGTCATTTTAGTACTGGCTTGCTACACAGCTTGATGACCTCAGTGTTGTCCCTGAACCCCTTGTAAAAAGCTAGATGCAGTAATGTGCATTTGTAATCTCAGCATTCATATGATGAGATTGAAAATGACAGTCCAGGACCAATCAGCTTGGGGTATTCTGTGCAGGAGCAAAAATATCAAAAGAGACTCTGCCTCAACAAGATGGAAGGCACAAACCAAGATCTGAAAGTTGTACTCTAACCTCCACACATAAGCTATGAAAAGCACACACATATATACATACACCATACACACCATAATGGCAAACCAAGAACAAATGAAAAAAAATACATAGATGGAAAATAATTAGTTGGAGAGCATTTGAGAAAGACATCCAATATGAACCACTGGCCTCCACATGCATATGCCTATGTACACACAAACACATATGCATAACCATACTATATTAGTAACTTATTTTTGCTACAATAAAATACATGGCAAAAGCAATTCAAGAATAATGTAATGGTTAATTTTTTTCAACTTGACACAATACTGAATCAGAATGATAGATTTTCTACATTGGTTTAGCCTCTGGAGAAACATCTGCATGAGACTGTCTTAATTATTGATATGGTATATGCTCTCTGTAGATAAAACTATTTCTCAGACAGCCAGCATGCTGTCATGTTCCCCACCTTCTTTGGTAAGTTGCTTTTGTCATTGTGTTTCTTCATAGCAATAGAAAAATAACTGGACAAACAATAAACCTCAATATATAAACACTTCCTTCTGTAAGTTGTCTTTGATTTTAGTGTTTTATCATACCAACCAAAACATAAATAATATAATGTACAATGGCACAGAATAAAAATTCCCATTCCAAAACAGAAGAATTGGGACATAATAAGAAATAATCATACCAAAGCAAGACTGAAACACAACATAGAAAACACAAATTCTAAATTATCATGCCAGGTATCTAGGGATAATTATAGAGTTGTGTGGACACCAAAGATGTGTAATATCCTCTTTCCTCTTGGTCTGCCTGCTGCAACACACAAAAAAATCTCTCTTGTAGCTTTCCTCAGAAGATACTCTCCAAGCTTGCTTTCCCCCATATCTTGAGACCACAATCATGTCTTCATAGTGTAGTCTCTAATAACCTCCTTGCAGGAACTCCAACCCTGCTACACATTGCCTTATTTCACTGGTTCTTTTGCACTACTGGGCAAGATTCCATGACCCCCTCATCTTTGATTATTGCAACACAAGTAGTACAAGAGCAATGCTATCAAGTTCTTCAGCCATGTTGGCATGGAGTCTGAACCCTAGTTTCACAGTATCCACTTCTGTGTACTGATCACTAGGCAGTTACTTTTCAGGCACAGGGGATTTCTTCAGTAGCATTGTCAGTTTCAGATTCTTCCTTTTAACAGAATTTGCATTTTCTCAAGATGGAGTTTCACAATGTGTAGATTTTCTCCTTGGGGGACCTATTGTCCCAATGCAGATCAAATGGGGTTCTCTTTATTGATGCTAATCTCTTTAATAATTATAGGTGCTTTCAAACTTGCCTTATGTGTAAGTTTAAACTGCCTCACTCTTCCTCATCAAATTTCACTTTTTTATATCTTTCTTTTCCAGTTTTTTTTTTTCTTTCTGTCATTCACTATAGCCCTAGATGAGAGCAGTAGCAGGCTGAATGCTAGCCTGTCTTGAAATTTCTTCTACCAAACAAATTAGTCCATTACTCATATATTCATTGTCATCCAGGTTCCCAGGATGTGGGCAGAATTCAATCAGACTCTTTGACGCTATATCAGATGAATGACCACTGGCCCAGTTCCCAATACAGTCTCTTCCCGATCCCAAACTTCATAAGTCAGGCCACTGTTCCATAAGCATTTTGGTTTTCCAAACTTTAATCAGGATGGTTTTATTACAGTCAACTGAGAGCTTTTCTAGGCCAAAGTTCCAAAACCTTCCACATTACTCCCACAGATCAATCCCAAAGGCCTATGAAGAACAGGTCAGATCTCTTACACATGAATCCACTTCTCAGTGCCAAATTTTAGTACCACTTGCCTTGGTGAAGAAAAAAATCTTAAAGAGGCAGGAGCTTATTTTGGCTCACAGTTTCAGATTACAATCTATGAGGACAGAAATGGCTGCAGGAGCAAAGAATGGATGGTCATGGTGCAGCTACAGTCAAGAAGCAGGGTGAAAAGGGCTGGAGAGATGACTCTGGTTAAAAGCACTGACTACTCTTCCACAGAACCCAGGTTCAATTCCCAACACCTATATGACAGCTCACTACTGTCTGTAACTCCAAGATCTGATACCCACATACAGAATACATGCAAAACAAAACACTAATTCTCATAAAATAAAAGTAAAATGCAGCAGAGTGAAGATGAAATACATTTAATTCCCTTTCTTCTTTTGATTTTGTCCAGTAGCCCAGCCAATGGAATGGTACCACCCATATTTCAGGTGACTCTTTCTACCTCATTTAAATTAATCTAGACAATCCATCACAGACAAGCCCAGAGATTTTGTTTTCATAGTGACTCTAAATACTGTCAAGTTGACAATATTAGCCACTACACAAATAAAATAAAATATATAAAAATTTCTGACATGAACACAATGGCGAGTTCTTTGACACCGCCCCCCCCCGAAGGAGGAGCAGCCTTGCTAGGGCACAGAAGAGGCCATTGCAGCCAGTGCCAGTCCTGAAGATACCTGATAAGCTAGGGTCAGATGGAAGGGAAGGAGAACCTCCCCTATCAGTGGAGTTGGAGAGGGGCATGGGAGGAGATGAGGGAGGGAGTGTGGGATTGGGAGGGAATGAAGGAGGAAGCTATGGCTGGGATACAAAATAAATAACCCGTGATTAATATAAAAAATAAAAAACTAAAAAAATTAAAATCTGAGCCCAATATAATCCTCTTTATTATGCAGTATTTTTGAAATGAATAAATACTAGAAACAGAAGGCAGGTTATAATTTTGGCAGGAATCATGAAAATGGCAAGAAATTGATGGATGCAGTTATAAAAGAACAAACCAAACCACGCACAGTGGCACCTGCCTCTATTCCTAACACGTGGGAGGCAGAGGCAGGAGAATCTCCGTAGGTTCGAGGCTAGTGTGGTCTACAAAGCAAGTCCAGGGAACTTTCGGAAATGTTTTGAATTTTGACTGAGGTCCTGACTATGTAAACATACACACATGACACAATTGTGTAGGACTTAAGGTATGTAAGTATAAATAATATATAGAAACTTATGTATATTTATATAATATATAGTATTATAATATAATATATTATATAATATATTCCTCCATTACTGGACTAAATGGAACGTAAACTTGTACAACCACTGTGGAAATCAATCTGGTGCTTTCTCAAAAAAAAAAAAAAGGAATACATTTACCTCAAGATCCGACTATACCACTCCTAGGCATGTATCTAAAATATGCTCAACTATACAACAAAGACATTTGCTCAACCGTGTTTGTAGCAACTTTGTTTTTAAGACCCAGAATCTGGAAACAACCTAGATATCCCTCAATGGAGGAATGGATACAGAAATTGTGGTGCATTTACACAATGGAATACTACTCAGCTATTAAAAACAAGGAAATCATGAAATTTTAAGGCAAATGGTTGGAACTAGAAAAGATCATCCTGAGTGAGGTAACCCAGAAGCAGAAAGACACACATGGTATATACTCACTTATAAGTGGATATTAGGTGGGACAAGATGGCGGCGCCAGGAGAACACTGCGTCTGAGGAGCAGGACAACATTTTCCATACAGCGACCAAAAGACTGAACTCTGGGCCCTGAGGCAACAGCAATTGTGTTTCCCAGGTGAGAAGAAACCCCCACGTGTGGGAATAAATTGGGTCCACACTCAGGCCACCCAGCCAGAACCCAGAAGAAATCCTGGGTCCCGCAGGCACTAGGTCTCCGGACCAGAGCCACACGCCTGCATGTCCTGATCAACTTCCTAGGCTAAACGGTGGGCACAAAAACACCAGAGCCTGAGAGTCCTAGTCGTAAGAAAAATCCACGGAGAAGGAAGGCAGCGGGACTGGCCATGGGTCACCCAGTCTTTACCTGGAAAAGGTTTAGCAGACCAGCTGGTATGAACCGCCATCACTGAATTTGGCTTAAGCTGTGAGCACAGAGAGTTGCTGCATGCCCAGCTCTGCAGCACAGACAGAGCTGCACTCCCCAGTGCAATAGAGACTTGGAGTCCCTGTCAGGAGAGGGCCCCACAGGGAAGGAAGGAAATGGTGCTGACTTGGGTCACCCAGGCTTTGCCTGGGGAAGGTCTCCCAGACCATTGGGTACGAGCCGCCATCACTGAACTGGGCCCAAGTTAGGAGCAAAGAGAGTTGTTGGGCGCCCAGCTCTCCAGCACAGACAGAGCTATGCGCCCCAGGGCAATAGAGACTGGGAGTCCCTGTCAGGAGTAAACCCTACAGGGAAGGAAGGAAATGTGGATCCGAATTAGGTCATCCAGTATGTCCCTGGGAAAGATCCCGCAGACTAGCAGGCAGACACCCGCTCTGCCAGCCTAGAGACCTGCTTTGTATCAACTATTCCATACAGACAAAACTGTGCCCCCCAGGACACCAACGACTTGAAGTCAAGGTCAGAAAAATCCTCACAGGAAGGAAGCAAAGGGGACAGACTTAGGCCACCCAGTATACCCCTGGAAAAGGTCCTGCAGACTGGCTGAACCCAGGGAACTGCTGTGCACCAGGTAGCCTGCTGTTACCAGGAAAGTGGTACTCACCCTCCACAGATTACCCCTTGGCTATTGGGGCGCAGAGCCCCAACATCAGACCTACAAAAGCCCAGGATTCCTGAGATCAACCCCCAGATACTGCTCCAAGGGGCAACCAGTTATCCCTAACAAAACTGACCAAACCACGGGACACACAGGTTACAGCAGCAGCTCATTAATTTACAGCAAGAAACCCAGAAGCAGGACAGCTGTCTTCATGACTTCTCTAGGTGAGAGGTAAGCCGTCTCAACTAACAAGGACCATAGTTAGCAATCAGGTCTCTGTGCCTGAGGTGAGCAGCAGCAACTCCTGAAAAAAAAAAAAAAAAAACAATCATCCAGTAACTATACCCAAAAAGCCAAGGAGGCTTCCTTCAGGAAAAACCATCTTCCAGGCAAGGGGATTCTCTCCATCACAGGATTCCAGGATCCACCAGAAACTAACTCTAAACACCTAAGATAGTCCAGTGGGTAGAGGCCAGCATAAAAGCTCAATCAACAAAAGACAGCAATATGGCATCTCCAGAACCCAGTTATCCAGGGGCAAGTAGCCCTGGACACCACAGCATAATTGAAATTCAAGAAGGTGACCTAACATCTATGCTCACGAAGAGGATAACAGAAGAAACAAATAAAATGTGCAAAGAAATAGAGGAAGATAAACTCAAACAGATTATGGCCATCCATAAAGAAATAGAGGAAGATCAAAACAAACAGATCATGGACATCCATAAACAAATAGAAGAAGATAAAGGAAAGACAGATTATGGCCATCCATGAAGAAATAAATGAAGTTGCAGAAAGAGAGTTTGTGGCCTTTAGAGAGAAAATACTTAAATCACTGAAAGAAAAAAAAAGAAACAGAGGATTGTTCAAACAAACAGCTGAAGGAACTGAAGTAAAAAAAGGAAAATACAGTCAGACAGATGAAGGAAATCACAAAATGGCTCGAGATCCGAAGATAGAATTGGAAAAATTAAAGAAAACACAAATGGAGTAAATTGTGGAGAGAAAACTTAAGGAAGAAAACAGGAACTACAGAAGTTACCATAACCAATAGTCTACAAAAGATGGAAGAAATCATCTCAGGTGTGGAAGATACAATGGAAGAAATAGATGTATCTGTTAAAGAAAATGTTAAATCTAAAAAATCTTGACACAGATCGTGCAAGAATTTCAAGACAACATAAAAAGACAAAATCTAAGAATAATAGGAATAGAGAAAAAAGAAGATTCCCTCCTCCAAGGCCCAGAAAATATTTTCAACAAAATCATTGAAGAAAATTTCCCCAATTCAAAGGGGAGGCCTATAAGAATACGAGAGGCCTACAGAACACCCAATAAATTAGACCAGAAAAGAAAATCCTTTTGCCACATAATAATCAAAACAATAATTATACAGAACAAAGAAAAAATACGAAAAGCTGCAAGGGAAAAAGGCCAAGTAACATATAATGGCAAACCCATTAGAGTCACACCTGACTTTTCAACAGAGACTATGAAAGCCAGAAGGACCTGGACAGATATCGTGCAGACCCTAAGAGAACACAGATGTCAGCCCAGGCTACTATACCCTGCAAAACTCTCAGTTCTCATAGACGGAGAAAACAAGATATTCAATGACAAAAATAAATTTCAACAACACCTACACACAAATCCAGCATTACAGAAGACAATAGAAGTTAAAATACAACCCAACAAAACTAGCTACTTTCAAAAAAACATAGGAAATATTTTTCACTACAGTAAAACAATAAGCAATCAAGCACACAACCTCATGGCAACAGGCCATGTTAATATCAAAGGATCTAACAGCTAGTAGACATTAATCTCTCTCAACATCAATGGACTCATATCACCAATAAAAAGACACAGACAAACAGAATGGATGCTTTAAAAAGAACCAGCAATCTATTTTATACAAGAAACACACCTAAGTCACAAAGATAGACATTACCTGAGGGTAAAGGGTTGGAAGACGGCTTTCCAAGAAAATGGACACAAGAAGCAAGCAGGGTAGCCATCCTAATATCTGATAAAATTTCAACCAAAATTAATGAAAAGAGATGGAGAAGGACACTTCATACTCATCAAGGGAAAATTCCACCAGGAAGACATCACAATCCTGAACATCTATGCCCCAAATACAAGGGCACCCACATTTGTAAAAGAAACATTGATAAAACTTAAACCACACATAGATCTCCACACATGATAGTGGGAGACTTCAACACCCTACTCTCAACAAAGGAGAGGTCAACAAGAGAGAAATTAAACAAAGAAACAATGTCTCTAACAGACAATTACAGAACCTTACACCCAAACACAAAAGAATTTACCTTCTTCTCAGCACCTCATGGAACCTTTTCCAAAATAGACAATATAGTGGATCACAAAGCGAGCCTGAACAGATACAAGAAGATGGAAATAATCCCTTGTATCCTATCTGATCACCATGGAATAAAGCTGGACCTCAACAACAACAGAAATAGAAAAAAGCCTACACACACTTGGAAACTGAACAACTTGCTAATAAATGACAGCTGGGTTAGGGAAGAAATAAAGAAAGAAATTAAAGTCTTCCTAGAACTCAGTGAAAATGAAGACACAACATACCCAAACTTGTGGGATACAATGAACGCAATGCTAAGAGGAAAGTTCAAAGCACTAAGTGCCTTCAAGAAGAAATTCAAGACAGCTTATTCAAGCAACTTAATGGCTTAATTAAAAACCCTAGAAAAAGAAGTAGACACAACAAAAAGAAGTAGATGGCTGGAAATAATCAAACTTAGGGCTGAAATCAATCAATTAGAAACAAATAAAACAATTCAAAGAATCAATGAAACCAAAAGCTGGGTCTTTGAAAAAACCAAAAAGATAGAAAAACCCTTAGCCAAGCTAACTAAAAGGCAGAGAGACACCATCCAAATCAAAAAAATCAGAAATGAAAAGGGGGACATAACTACAGACACTGAGGAAATCCAAACAATCATTAGGACTTACTTCAAAAGTCTATATGCTACAAAATTTGAAAATCTAAATGAAATGGACAATTTTCTTAACTGATTCTACTTACCAAAGCTGAATCAGGACAAGGTAAATCAATTAAATAATCCTATATCCCCCAAGGAAATAGAAATGGTCATCGAAAGTCTCTCATCCAAAAAAAGCTCAGGACCAGATGGTTTCCGTGAAGACTTCTACTAGACCTTCAAAGAAGAGCTAACTCCAATTCTCTTCAAACTATTCCACAAAATAGAAACAGAAGGAACATTACCAAACTCATTCTATGAAGCCACAATCACCTTGGTACCTAAAACACACAAAGACAAAACAAAAAAAGAGAATTTCAGGCCATTCTCCCTTATGAACATTGATGCAAAAATACTAAACAAAATACTCGCAAACTGAATACAAGAACACATCAAAGATATCATCTACCATGACCAAGTAGACTTCATGCCAGGTATGCAGGGGTGGTTCGATATACGGAAATCCATCAATGTGATCCACCATATTAACAAACTGAAAGAAAGAAGCCACATGATAATCTCCCTAGATGCTGAAAAAGCATTTGACAAAATCCAACGTCCATTCATGTTTAAAGTATTGGAGAGATCAGAGATACGAGGCACATATCTAAACATAGTAAAGGTGATATACAGCAAGCCTATAGCCAACATCAAACTGAAAAGCAATCCCACTGAAATCAAAGACAAGGCAAGGCTGCCCACTCTCTCCATATCTCTTCAACATAGTTCTGGAAGTCCCTGCTAGAGCAATAAGACAGTTGAAGGAGATCAAGGGAAAAAATCAGAAAGGAAGAAGTCAAATTATCACTATTTGCAGATGATATGATAGTATGAGTGACCCCATACCTCTACCAAGGAACTCCTACAGCTGATAAACACCTTCAGCAAAGTGGCCAGATACAAAATTAACTAAAAAAAAAAATCAGTAGCCGTCCTGTATACAAAAGACAAAAAGGCTGAGAGAGAAATTAGGGAGACAACACGCTTCACAATAGCCACAAATGACATAAAGTACCTGGGAGTAACCCTAACCAAGCAAGTCAAAGACTTTTATGAAAAAAAATTCAATTCTCTGAAGAAAGAGTAGAAGAAGATATCAGAAGATGGAAAGATTTCCTATGCTCATGGCTTGGCAGGATTAACATAGTACAAATGGCCATGTTACCAAAAGCAATCTACAGATTCAATGCAATTCCCTTCAAATTACCAACACAGTTCTTTACAGAGCTGGAAAGAAAAATTCTCAACTTCATATCGAATAACAAGAAACTCAGAATAGCTAAAACAATCCTCTACAATAAAAGATCTTCTGGAGGTATCTCCATCCCTGATCTTAAGCTGAACTATAGAGCAACAGTAATAAAAACTTCATGGTACTGGCATAGAAACAGAATGGTGGATCAATGGAACCGAACAGAGGACTCAGAAATAAACCCACACATTATGGACACCTGATCTTTGACAAAGATTCCAAAACCATTCTGTGGATAAAAAAAAGTGGGGAAGAGCCTTGAACTCATTGGCACAGGAGACAACCTCCTGAACAGAACACCAACAGTACAGGCTCTAAGAGCAACAATCAATAAATGGGACTTCATGAACCTGAAAAGCTTCCATAAAGCAAAGGACAAAACAAAACAACTGCCTAAAGATTAGGAAAGAATCTTCACCAACCCTTTATCTGACAGAGGACTAATATGCAGTATATATAAGGAACTAAAGAAGCTGAAAAACATCAAACCAAGTAATCCAATTAAAAAATGGGGAACAGAGCTAAACAGACAATTCTCTGTAGAGGAATACCGAATGGCAGAGAAGCACTTAAAGAAATGCTCAGTGCCATCAGGGAAATGCAAATGAAAACGACCCTGAGGTTTCACCTCACACCCATCAGAATGGCCAAGATGGGGAACTCAGGTGACAACACATGCTGGAGAGGTTGTGGAGAAAGGGGAGCCTTCCTCCACTGCTGGTGGGAATGTGGGCTTGTAAGGCCACTCTGGAAATCAATCTGGCACTTTCTCAGACAACTAGAAATAGCACTTCCTCAAGATCCAGCCATACCACTCCTGGGCATATATCCAAAAGAGCCTCAAGTACACAATAAGGACATTTGCTCAACCATGTTTATAGCAGCTTTATTTGTAATATCCAGAAGCTGGAAACAGCTCAGATGCCCTTCAAATGAATAATGGATGCAGAAACTCTGTTACATCTACACAATGGAGTATTACTCAGCAATGAAAAATAAGGAAATCATGAAATTTGCAGGTAAATGGTAGGACCTAGAAAGGATCATCCTGAGTGAGCTGTCCCAGACACAGAAAGACACACACAATATATACTCACTCATATAGACATATAACATAGGATAAATCTACTAAAATCTGTACATCTAAAGAAACTAATCAAGAGAGAGGACCCTGACTAAAACACTCAATCCCCATCCTGAAAGGCAAAGAGGAAGGACATTAGAAGAAGAAGAAAACAGGAAACAACCTTGGAACCTGCCACAGAGGGCCTCCTAAAGCCTATGCCCTGCAGAATATCAAAGTAGATGCTGAGACTAATGACCAACTGTTGGGCAGAGTACATGGAATCTTATGTAAGAAGTGAGAAATAGTAAGAGCTGGAGAGCATGGGAACCACACAAGAGAGCAACAGATCCAGAGAATTTGAACACAGGGAACTTCCCAGAGACTCATACTCCAACAGGACTATTCATGGAGATAACCTACAACCCCTGCACAGATGTAGCCCATGACAGTTCAGTGTCCAAATGGGTTACATACTAATAGGAAGAGGGACTGCCTCTGACATAATCTGATTGGCCTGCTCTTTGATCACCTCTTCCTGAGGGGGGAGCAGCCTTTCCAGGCCACAGAAGATGACAATGCAGCCACCCCTGATGTGATCTGATAGACTAAGATCAGAAGGAATGAGAAGAGGACCTCCCCTATCAGTGGACTTGGGAAGGGGAATGCGTGAAGAAGGGGGAGGGAGGGTAGGATCGGGAGGGGAGGAGGGATAGGCTTATGGGGGATTACGAAGTGAATAAAGTGTAGTTAATAATAAAGAAATATCTTCATTCAACACCACATATAAGTCATATGGTGATATGCTTTGTGTGTGTGTGTGTGTGTTGTAGAGGATAAAAGAGGGGAGGGATACAAAATTGATAGACACTGTTAGTGACACCTTTTGGCTTTTGCTTATCACTCATTTGCTTTGTTTTGTTTTGTATTATTTTGTTTTATTTTTGAGACAGGTTTCTTTGTGTACCCTTAACTGTCTTGGGCTTGCTTTGGACACCAGGCTGGTTTCTTCCTGCCTTTCCCTCCTTGAGTACTAGGATTAAATGTGTGCACCACTGCTCACAGCTGGAAAGACAATTTCACTGAGTTAAAGAATCTAGGTTTTCTCCACCATTGCCATCTGCCCATAGCTTGTTAAGTTTCATCAGGACTGCCTGGATCCTCTTCCTCTGTGGCCTAGTAAGGCCACACCACTGGGGGCAAGTGATCAAAGAGCAGGCAACTGAGTTCATGATAGAGGCAGGCCGTGCTCCCCTCACTCCCCACATGAGACTGAAATGTCAATCACCCACATCTGAGTAGGGGGTCTAGGTCCTCTCTATGCATGGTCCTCCATTGGTGTATCATTCTCTGCAGGACCCTTTGGGCTCAGATATTTTAGTATTTTTGTTGTTGTTGTTGTTACTGTTGTTCTCTTTATGGGGCTCTTGTCCCCTCCATGTTGCTCTATTCCCACTTTTTCTTTGTCTACAAGACTTCCTGTGCTCTGCCCAACATTTGACCCTGAGTCTCAGCATCTGCTTTGATCCCTTCTTGGGTGAATCCTTTCAGAGGATCCTCTAGAGTAGGCTCCCATCCTGTTTCCTCTCTTCTACTGCTTCTGGTGTCTATGCTGTTTGCCATTCTGAATGAGATTTAAGCATCCTCCCTAGTGTTTAGCTTCTTTAGGTCTGTAGATGACTATCCTATATTATATGGCTAATATCGTTTTTAAGTGACTATATACCATGCCTATCTTTCTGCTTCTGGGTTACCTCACTTAGGATGATCTCTTCTAGTTCCATCTATTTGCCTGCAAATTTCATGATTTCTTTGTTTTTAATAGCTGAGTAGTATTCCATTGTGTAAATGTGCCACAATTTCTGTATCCAGTCCTCAGTTGAGGGCTATCTAGGTTATTTCCAGATTCTGGCTATTATACATAAAGCTGCTATGAACATAATTGAGCAGTCCTTATTGAATGGTGGGACATCTTTTGGGTGTATGCCCAGGAGGTATAGTGGATCTTGAGGAAGTGCTATTCCCGATTTTCTGAGAAGGCACCAAATTGATTTCCAGAGTGGTTGTATAAGTTTACATT
The DNA here is from genome assembly GCF_030254825.1 of Meriones unguiculatus. Lineage (NCBI taxonomy): Eukaryota > Metazoa > Chordata > Mammalia > Rodentia > Muridae > Meriones > Meriones unguiculatus. The sequence continues at coordinate 124,118,105 of NC_083369.1, forward strand.
CCTGCCAGCAGTGGAGGAAGGTTCCCCTTTCTCCACATCTTCTCCAGCATTTGTTGTCACTTGAGTTTTTCATCTTAGCCATTCTGATAGGTGTAAGATGGAGGGATAGGGGGAAGAAGGAAGTAGGGTGCCACTGGGAAAGGCAAGGGAGGGGACTTCAATTAGGATATATAATGAATAAATTGTGAAAAAAATAAAAATTAAAAAATTGGTTTATAGATTTCCGTTTAATCACTTAAAAACATCACTGCACTCTCTTCTGAATCTCGTAGTTTAATGTTATGTCTGCAATTAATTCTTTACCTTTGTTCCCCTGTGTCTTTAAATTTAAGTATCATTAGCATTTTCTTTTTATTACTGGTTCTGTTTGTAATTTTAAGGTGTGTTGACTTTATCAAGTTATCAGGATTATTATTGTAGACAACTGGCAAAATTTTGACCATTTTTTTAAATATATTTTTGCCTTTTTTTCCTTGTATGAGTCCAGTGCTCTATTTTATTTTTGGTTTCCTATCTTGATATAATTTAATTTGAATCACTTTTCTATTCTTCAGCATTGCTGATATGTGTAGATTATAATTTGTCATAATAGCTTTTATATCTTACTGATTAAATTTCAATGGCAGTTTGCTGATACATATAGTCATCTCTTCCTTTGTGTGTATTTGATAAATATTCCTGTTTATGACAAATCCAATAAAATATTGTTATATTTACAAAAAATAAATAAAGAAGGAATAATAAAATTTAATTATCCAAAGTAGAAGGAGAGCAAACTGAAAACAGAACTGAACATTTTTCATAGAGTTGCATGTAGTGTGTAAGAAAAAATTATTATAACATCAGACTTTTAAGCTGGCGGTGTCTGCAGGTAGGGGAGGTTTGGTAGTGGGGGAAGAGAGAAAGGTGACAATGATAAAATGTGGGACCTGTATAATATTCTCAAATCCACAAAATAAAGAAAAAGAAAGGGAGGAAAAACTAAAAACCAAGACTTAAAGAAATATTATCAAAGATTGACATCCAAAATATATCCCTCAAACTTTGCTTATCCAGTATGAGAGTAGGAGAGTATTTCATGTCCAGATATGAGGAATCAGTCTACCTGCTAGAAGGAATCTTCGTGGTGTCTTGGGGAGAATGAACCTTGGCACTTGAGATCATGTCAAATTCAACAAATCCAGGTGTAAATATTTCCCCCTTTCAGCAAACAAAGCAGACCCAAAATAGTTGCTATTGTATGTTGCAAAAAGAAGTGTCTGAAGGTGGAGGCTTTCTGCTAAATACCGTATAATAAATGATTTCACTGTACCACTTGAACAGTTCTTTCCACTGGGAACTTGGTTGCTTCTACCAGGTCCAGGCTGCCAGTCTCATATTTGATAAGAGACTTCAGGAGATGTGGCCCTGGCTGCCACACTCTGCATAATTTTTCTAACCACATCTGTTGGCCCATTCTTAGTTCTCAGCACTTGTATTAGAATTCCCTTTTGGGATCCCAATTAGGGCAAGCTCATCAAGCAAAACGGATTTGCTCTCTGTATGAAGTACACGTAGCAATATTTAATGTGTTGGTATTGAGAAACTCAGACAACAAACTAGCACAGTTCCCATAACACCTGTCACTTCTGGACAGGACTACACTGGGGAGTAGAAAGGAGGGAGGAAGGGAAGAGGATAGGAATATTTTGGTACGTAGCTGTCTCCTGCTGCTGCTCTGCCATGCCTGGTCAAGCGATAAGGACTAAAGTCAAGACCTCAGTTTCCTAGGTCCCTTGTGAGGCAATGAGAGCTCTAAGCCAATTAGTTTCACAGACAATGGAAAGTTGCTCAGTCTGGAGAAACCAAGGATAGAGAGGGCTAAAGTGAAGACAGTGTAGTTTTCCAGTGATGAGAGAGCATAGCTGTCAGTGGTGACATGTGAATGAGAGAGGGAATTGATTTCATCAGTGTGGCTTCAGAGCTCAAACCCAATGATACCATGAGTTATGAGAGACAAAGGAAGTAGGCTTAGGTAGGACAGACCTTTTGACAACCATATTTTTGCTTATCAAACTGTCTCACCATCTTTGGTGTTTGTGAGCCAGTGACTCTTTTCAAAACATTCTGTTTACTCACTCATAAGTGGATATTAGACATATAATAGAGGATAAGCATACTAAAATCTGTACACCCGAGGAAGCTAATAAAAAAAGACAACTCTGGCTAAGATGCTCAATCCCCATTCAGAAAGGCAAAGAGGATGGACATCGGAGGAGGGAGAAAACAGGGAACAGGACAGGAGCCTACTACAGAGGGCCTGCAGGGTCTCGAGGCAGATGCTGACACTATAGCCAAACTTTGGGTGGAATGCAGGGAATCTTATGAAAGAAGTGGGAGATAGTAAAACCTGGAGAGGACAGGAGCTCCACAAGGACAGCAACAGATCCTAAAATTTTGGGCACAGGGGTCTTTTCTGAGACTGATACTCCAGCCAAGGACCACTCATGGAGATGGCCTGGAACCCCTGCACAGAGGTAGCCCATGGCAGTTCAGTGTCCAAGTGAGTTCCATAATAATGAGGGAACAGAGACTCTCTCTGACAGAGACTGATTGGCCTGCTCTTTGGTCTTCTTCCCCTGAGGTGGAAGCAGCCTTACCAGGCCACAGGGGAAGACAATGCAACCACTCCTGATAAGATCTGATAGACTAGCATCAGAGGAAAGGGGAGAAGGCCCTCCTTCATCAGTAGACTGGGGAAGGGGTACAGGTGGGGAAGAGGGAGAAAGGGTGGAATTTAGAGAGGAGGAGGGAAGGAGCTAAAGGGAAGATACAAAATGAATAAACTGTACTTAATAAAAATACAAATAAAATTTAAAAAGGAAAAAATGTTCTGTTTAACTTGACCTTTTTTGGCCTTATACTTTGGTGCTAGGTTCAACCTTCTTGCCTCTATACAAAAGATCTTCTCTTCATCATACTCTGTAGATTTCCTTTCCATTCCTATCTCAGAAGACTGAAGAAGAAAACCAGAGAGAAGCTTAAGTTTCTTTGATATATAAGTGAATGTTTTAAAATATGTATTTATTTTGTTTTATGTGATAGGTGTTTTATCTGCATGTGTGTCTGTGTACCATGTGAATGCTGGGTGATGACAGAGACCAGAAAAGGATACTGGTGCCTCTGGAACTTGAGTTATAAATGTCTGTGAGTCACCATGTGGGTGCTAGAAATCGAACCCAGATCGTCTGAAAGAGAAGCCTGTATTGTTTTTATTATTTATTACAATTTATTCACTTTGTATCGCAGTTGTAGCCCCCTCCATCATCTCTTCCCAGTCCCACTCTCTCTCTCTCTTCTCCTCCTATGTCCCTCCCTCAGTCCACTGATGGGGGCAGACCTCCTCCCCTTCCCTTTGACCCTAGCCTGTATTCTTAACCAGTAGACCATCTCTCCAACCCTGAATTATTTTTTAAATCAAATTTAGGAAGTCATATGATTTCTCTCTCCTCCCCTGAGGACTTCTGTTATGCATGAAGTCGTGCATGTATGGATATTTCAGAAGTCTTTGAGACATTGTTTGTCTTTTAACTCCTTATTTCTGTTTATCAGACTACACAATATTCATCTATCTTTGAGTTTGCTGTTGAGCCATTCTATTAAATTTTTCATTTCAGTGATGGTGCTTTTTAACTGCTAAAATTTTAGTGTGTTCTTTTTTTTCTAATTTTTTTATTAATTACACTTTATTCATTTTGTATCTCCCCATAAGCCCCTCCCTCCTCCCCTCCCGATCACACCCTCCCTCCCCTTTCTGCATGCATGCCACTCCTCAAGTCCACTGATAGGGGAGGTTCTCCTCTCCTTCCTGATCTTAGTCTATCAGTTGTAATCAAAAGTGGCTGCATTGTCCTCTACTGTGGCCTGGTAAGGCTGCTCCCCCTCAGGGAGAGGTGATCAAAGAGCAGGCCAATCAGATTATGTCAGAGGCAGTCCCTCTTCCCATTACTAGGTAACCCACTTGGACACTGAACTGCCATGGGCTACATCTGTGCACGGGTTCTAGGTTATCTCCATGAATAGTCCTTGGTTGGAGTATGAGTCTCTGGGAAGTTCCCTGTGTTCAAATTTTCTTGTTATGTTGCTCTCCTTGTGGAGACCCTGTCCTCTCCAGCTCTTACTATTTCCCACTTCTTACATAAAATTCCATTCACTCTGCCCAACAGTTGACCATCAGGCTCAGCATCTGCTTTGATAGTCTGTAGGGCAGAGGCTTTCAGAGGCCCTCTGTGGTAGGTTCCTAGTTTGTTTCCTGTTTTCTTCTTCTGGCTTTCAGAAGCCCTCTCTAGAAGGTTCCTAGGTTGTTTCCTGTTTTCTTCTTCTTCTGATGTCCATCCTTTTTGCCTTTCAGGATGGGGATTGACGGTTTTAGTTAGGGTCCTCTCTCTTGCTTAGTTTCTTAGATGCACAGATTTTAGTGGGTTTGTCCTATGTTGTATGTCTATATGAGTGAGTATATACCGTGTGTGTCTTTTTGCTTCTGGGACAACTCACTCAGGATGATCCTTTCCAGGTTCCACCATTAACCTGAAAATTTCATGTTTTCCTTATTTTTCATAGTGTGTTCTTTTTAAAAATATTTTATTAATGTATTTCATTGGATGAGAAATCATTGTGACACTTCTTTCTAAACATGGTTTTGTTCAATTCTTTGAACATAGTTTTTATATTTGATTTGAAGTTGGTTTGCTTAGGCATAAGCCCCTGTACAGAGTGTTTTCACTGAATGCCTTTTTAGTATACAAGGTTATATGCTTTTGTTTCTATGTATTCTATTTTTTTCTAGCAATTCCGGAGAAGTTTCTCTTCTCTGGGGCTTGGTGTTGACACTGTTCATTTATTTGGTGACTCTGCTGTATTAATTATGTGACTTTGGGTAAGTTATTAACCCTACAGTCCCTAGCTTCAGATGTCCCTACTGAAGAAAGTTTCCCTTGTGTTTATTTGGAAGAGTGACTGCCTATTGGTCAACATAGTGTGTTGGATAGACACTAACTGGTTATAAGTTTCATGTTTTAAGGCTTTCACCCTTACCTTTGGATGTATGTGTATCTGGGCTAATGCTTTCATGGGTCAATGGAAAACTGTTCATTCAGGAACTAGTGTTTCCAAAGTACTTTCTCTAATTATTTCTGAGTAAGTGTATTCTGTGGCATGGAATTCTTTCTGTTTATCTGAGATGAGTGTGAATTTACCACGGGCCTTGTAAACTATCTTAATCTTTTAAGCTTATACCTGATCTCATGGAGTTGTTCTCTTCTTGATGTTATTTACTGTGGGTTTGTGTGTGTGTGTGTGTGTGTGTGTGTGTGTGTGTGTGTGTGTTCAAAAATATTGCAGGACACGAGTTCCTCGAGTCTCTAACCCAAAAAGTTTTCCCCATTATTCTTTGCGTCTGTACCACTTCTCTCAGAAATAATCACTTCTAGAACACTTCAACTAGTTCTATACCTAAGTTCTTCCTATGGATTGAATGTTGTATGTTTGGGATTGCTTCCATTCATCAGGGATATTTCTGCTTCAGGAGACAAGGAAAAGAGAATCTCCTAGTGTTTAGCAACTTCCATTACCTTTCCAACATGTTAATAGATCTTCCACATCAGGGAAATTCAAGAATACAAGAGCTTTTTCTTGGCTGCAGCTTTGCATGTAGATCTAGCTGTTCAGTCTTCTGAGAGAATTCATCTACTGGGGATGTGGTGGGTGCCATCTCTGGCTCAGATACTATAGAATAGATGTCCCCCAATTGTGGTCCAGCCCCAAAGCGTTGAAAAATTTTTCCTTTGGTAATTTTAACCAGTTTAACTATTATCTCACTGGAGGAATAGATTATTTGAACTGCTTACACCAGGGAAGAAATTGTGCAAACTTTTTCTCTAAGCCTGGGATCAAAAGCACAGTTGAGCCATGGTGATTGAGAACCAGAACCAAGGTCGGTAAGGAAAATAAAGTTGTCATCATTAATAGTCTGGAGCAATAGAGAAGTAGACAGGAAGAAAATTTAGCCATGTCATGAAAAATGTATGTGTTATAGCCACCCTTCAGCTAGGTTTAAGCCTATTTTATCTTTACAAGATAAAATAGCTCTGTGTATATAACGGACAACAGACTTATAACCTATCCAACTCACATTGTATTTGTCTACTCTGAAGCAGGGTGCTTCCCTTGTGTTCACTCCCTTTCTTTCACTAAAGCCAGTTAGTGTGTTTTCCTGACTAACACTGGAAGGAGGAAAAGGCCCTTCATGGTTCCTTAATGTGAATATTTGGGGCTTTTACCCCACTTTGATGGAGTACAGCCTTGACAAACACCTTATAGAAATCAACAGCAAAGCTCCATGTTTCATGGAGAGGATGAGAGAGTAAGGCAACACAAGAATTAGGTCAAGATTTAGATACATGTGCCCAGGGTTCTGCCCTGGTCCCTTATAACACTATGATCTTGAGCAAGACATTTAACTTCTTCTTGTCATCTTTCCTCCTCTCTAAAATGAGGTCACAGCAGCTGATGATTAAATTTACAACAAGAAACCCAAAAACAGGGCAGCTGCCCTCAGGACTTCCCTGGGTGAGAGGAGAACCCTCTCGACTAACAAAGACCACAGTTACCACTCAGGTCTATATCCCTGAGGTGAGCAACTCCTGAAAAAAACACCAGCCATCCAGGGACTATACCCAAAAAGCTGAGAAGACATTCTTCAAGAAAAAACAGTTTTCTGCAAAGGGGATTCTCTCCACCACAGGATCCCCAGGAACCTCCAGAAAATAACCCCAAACACCTTAGATAGCACAATGGGTAGAGGCCAGCGTAAAAGCTCAAGCAACAAAAGACAGAGCAATATGGCATCTCCAGAACCCAGTTACCCAGGGGCAAGTAGCCCTGGACACCCCACCATAACTGAAATCCAAGAAGATGACCTAACAAGTATGCTCATGAAGATGATAACAGAGGAAACAAATAAGATTCGTAAAGACATAGAGGAAGATAAACTCAAACAGAATATTGCCATCCGTAAAGAAATAGAGGAAGCTGCAGCCAAACAGTTTATGGCCTTTAGAAAGGAAATGTTTAAAACACTGAATGAAATAAAAGAAACAGAGTTGAATGAACTAAAAGAAAAACAGGAAAGTACAATCAGACAGGTGAAGGAAGTAAACAAAACAACTCAAGACCTGAAGATAGAATTGGAAAAATTAAAGAAAACACAAATGGAAGAAATAATGGAAAGGAAGAATCTAGGGAAGAAAACAAGAACTACAGAGGTAAGCATAACCAACAGACTACAAGAGATGGAAGAAAGAATCTCAGGTGTAGAAGATACAATGGAAGAAATCGATGTATCTGTCAAAGAAAATGTTAAATCCGAAAAATTCCTGACACAGACCGTCCAAGAAATGCAAGACAATATGAAAAGACAAAACCTAAGAATAATAGGTATAGAGGAAAAAGAAGACTCCCTTCTCCAAGGCCCAGAAAATATTTTCAACAAAATCATTGAAGAAAATTTCCCCAAGCTAAAGGAGAGGCCAATTAGAATACATGAGGCCTACAGAACACCCAACAAATTTGACCAGAAAAGAAAATCCTCCCGCCACATAATAATCAAAACAGTAAGTATACAGAACAAAGAAAAAATACTAAAAGCTGCAAGGGAAAAAGGCCAAGTAACATATAATGGCAAACCCATTAAAATCACACCTGACTTTGCAACAGAGACTATGAAAGCCAGAAGGGCCTGGACTGATATCATGCAGACCCTAAGAGAACACAGATGTCAGCCCAGGCTACTATACCCCGCAAAACTCTCACTCCTCATAGATGGAGAAAACAAGATATTCAATGACAAAAACAAATTTCAACAATGCCTACACACAAATCCAGCATTACAGAAGACACTGGAAGGGAAAACACAACCCAAGCTACATTCAAGAAAACACAGGAAATAAATAACCTCACTTCAGTAAAACAAAAAGCAACCAAGCACACAACCTGATGACCACAGCCAACATCAAAATCAAGAGATCTAACAGCCACTGGTCATTAATCTCTCTCAACATCAATGGTCTCAACTCTCCAATAAAAAGACACAGATTAACAGAACAGATATGTAAACAAAACCCAGCAATCTCTTGCATACAAGAAACACACCTAAGACACAAAGATAGACATTACCTGAGGGTAAAGGGTTGGAAGACGACTTTCCAAGCAAACAGACCCAAGAAGCAAGCAGAAGTAGCCATTCTAATATCTGATAAAATAGACTTTCAACCAAAATTAATCAAAAGAGATGGGGAAGGACACTTCATACTCATCAAGGGAAAATTCCACCAGGAAGACATCACAATCCTGAACATCTATGCCCCAAATACAAGGGCACCCACATTCGTGAAAGAAACATTGATAAAATTTAAAGCACATATAGATCCCCACACATTAATAGTGGGAGACTTCAACACCCCACTCTCAACAAAGGACAGGTCAACAAAACAGAAATTAAACAAAGAAAGAATGTCTCTGACAGAGGTCATGAATCAAATGGACCTAACAGACATTTACAGAACTTTTCACCCAAACACAAAAGAATTTAACTTCTTCTCAGCTCCTCATGGAACCTTCTCCAAAATAGATCATATAGTGGGTCACAAAGCAAGCCTCAACAGATACAAGAAGATTGAAATAATCCCATGTATCTTGTCTGATCACCATGGAATAAAACTGGACCTCAAAAATAACAGAAATAACAAAAAGCCTACACACACATTGAAACTGAACAACTTGTTACTAAATGACAGCTGGGTCAGGGAAGAAATAAAGAAAGAAATTAAAGTCTTTCTAGAAATCAATGAAAATGAAGACACAGCATACCCGAACTTGTGGGACATAATGAAAGCAGTGCTAAGAGGAAAGTTCATGGCACTAAGTGCCTTCAAGAAGATATTCGAGACAGCTCATTCAAGCACCCTAATGGCTCACTTAAAAACCCTAGAAAAAGAAGAAGCAGACACACCAAGAAGGAGTAGATGGCTGGAAATAATCAAACTCAGGGCTGAAATCAATCAATTGGAAACAAATAAAACAATTCAAAGAATCAATGAAACCAAGAGCTGGTTCTTTGAGAAAATCAACAATATCGACAAACCCTTAGCCAGGCTAACTAAAAGGCAGAGAGACACCACCCAAATAAACAAAATCAGAAATGAAAAGGGGGACATAACTACAGACACTGCGGAAATCCAAGCAATCATTAGGACTTACTTCAAAAGTCTATATGCCACAAAATTTGAAAATCTAAATGAAATGGACTAATATCCAGTATATATAAAGAACTAAAGAAGCTGAAAAGCAGCAAACCAAGTAATCCACTTAAAAAATGGGGAACAGAGCTAAACAGAGAATTCTCGACAGAGGAATATCGAATGGCAGAGAAGCACTTAAAGAAATGCTCAACCTCACTAGCCATTAGGGAAATGCAAATCAAAACAACCCTGAGATTTCACCTTACACCCATGAGAATGGGCAAGATAAAAAACTGAAGTGACAACACATGCTGGAGAGGTTGTGGAGAAAGGGGAACCCTTCTGCACTGCTGGTAGGAATGTAAACTTGTACAACCACTCTGGAAATCAATCTGGCACTTTCTCAGACAACTAGGAATAGCGCTTCCTCAAGATCCAGCCATACCACTCCTGGGCATATATCCAAAAGAGGCTCAAGTACACAAAAACGACATTTGCTCAACCATGTTTGTAGCAGCTTTATTTGTAATAGCCAGAAGCTGGAATCAACCCAGATGCCCCTCAACTGAAGAATGGATGCAGAAATTGTGGTACATCTACACAACGGAATATTACTCAGCAATGAAAAATAAGGAAATCATGAAATTTGCAGGTAAATGGTGGGATCTGGAAAGGATCATCCTTAGTGAGTTGTCCCAGAAGCAAAAAGACACACATGGTATATACTCACTCATATAGACATACAACATAGGACAAACCCACTAAAACCTGTGCATCTAAAGAAACTAAACAAGAGAGAGGACCCTAACAAAAATGTCCAATCCCCATCCGGAAAGGCAAAGAGGATGGACATCAGAAGAAGAAGAAAACAGGAAACAACCTAGGAACCTACCAAAGAGGGCCTCTGAAAGCCTCTACCCTGCAGACTATCAAAGCAGATGCTGAGCCTGATGGTCAACTGTTGGGCAGAGTGAATGGAATTTTAGGTAAGAACTGGGAAATAGTAAGAGCTGGAGAGGACAGGGTCTCCACAAGGAGAGCAACAGAACAAGAAAATTTGAACACAGGGAACTTCCCAGAGACTCATACTCCAACCAAGGACTATTCATGGAGATAACCCAGAACCCCTGCACAGATGTACCCCAGGGCAGTTCAGAGTCCAATTGGGTTACATAGTAATGGGAAGAGGGACTGCCTCTGACATAATCTGATTGGCCTGCTCTTTGATCACCTCCTCCTGGGGAGGAGCAGCCTTACCAGGCCATTGTAGAGGACAATGCAGCCACTTTTGATGTGAACTGATAGACTAAGATCAGAAAGGAGAGGAGAATCTCCCCTATCAGTGGACTTGGGGAGTGGCATGCAAGCAGAGTGAGGAGGGAGGGTGGGATTGGGAGGGGAGGAGGGAGGGGCTTATGGGGAGATGCAGAATGAATAAAGTGTAATTGATGAAAAATTTAAAAATAAAAGGGAAAAAAATAATTTAAGAACCTTAAATGACTTTCAAAAGTGGAGGAAAACGTGGAGTTAATCAATTGGCATGGAGCACGTCTCGCCCCTGGGGCAATGGTCTCCTGAACCTACTCAGACCTCGGACACCACCACTGCTAGTTCTAGAACTGATGCAGGATGTTCCAACGAGGGGGTTAAGGCTTCTCATAATATTTCCTATAAGCCCACACCTGTTTGTTTATATCCCCCATTTTTATTCATTATTAGCCAGATAGAGCCAAGTAATTGTGGTAATGATACTTGCTTTTTTGCCCAATGCTGGAATGCTAGTAAATTTAAGTATGCCCTGCTTACTCGCATGCCTCGCTGGGTGCCTGTGCCCGTTGATGCCCCTCATGCTATGACTCTCTTCAGACAGAAAAGGGATCTTGGAACTACAGCTACCATTGTTACTGTCATCTCATTGGCGGCTGTTGGAGCTACCACCAGGGCATTAGCCATGAGTAATACTGGGCAGACTGCTCAGACCCTGAATAATCATTTAGCCAATGTAGCTCATGCGTTAGTTGTACAAAAAGGAATTAATGCTCAACTAAAAGGAAGCTTGATGGTGTTCAATCAGAGGAGTGACCTCGTGTAGGAGCAACTTGATACCCTATGGCAAATCGCTCAACTTGGCTGTCAATGAAAATATGCTGGACTTTGAATCACTAGCATATAACATGAGAATTTTTCCTGTGCTGCAAATCTGTCTAAACAATTGTCGAGCTATATTTTAGGTAATTGGACTGGAGAATTCGATACTACAATGGAGCAGCTGAGAGTGGCCATTGTCACAGTAAATTCTACCAGAGTGGACGCAGGACTAGCCACAGGATTATCATCATGGATTGCTGCAGCCATGAATCATCTGAAGGAATGGGCGGGCATGGGAGCGTTAGCAGGCCTTCTGGTGTTGGTCTCCTTGGTTTGCCTGTGGTATATATGCAAGATTAGAGTCTCACAACAGTGTAATGCAGCCATGATCATTCAGGCCTTTACAGCCATTGAAGCAGGACAGTCTCCCCAAGCATGGTTGGCTACCATAAAAAGCTAAAATGTTATGCTCAGGATGCGAGGCTAAGCACTGCACTCAGGGTCAGCCGCTTTGGACCCAGAGAAGAGCATGTCTGATTGCATGCAGGTTGATGCCCCAGGTCCCGCCTCTGAGAAAAAGGTATTGGATGGGTCTGATGTTCTTTGGGTGGATGACACCTAAATGAACATCGGTACAAAGTCCCAATTTATTTCTAATATCAGAGATCAGACCTCTACTCTTGCCTGATGCGTCTTAAACAAAAAGGGGGAACTGTAGAGAGTTGCGGAATGCTGTGCCTTAAAGATGGAGCTGGTTTCTGCCTTCCACCTTCCCGATGGTGAGTGCTCTCTGTCACAAACAACTCCACATTTGGCTAAGGCTGAGGATCTGGCTTGCTTCCATGTATGTGGACCTATCTGCATTGCCCACGTGGCACGCTGGGGTTGGCTACCCAGAGGCTATTTAAACTGTGGGTTGGCTTTCCCCAGGGTCCGATGATTGTTCAAGGTTCCTGAATAAACTGCATTGAAAAAAAATAAAATAAAATAAAATAAAATAAAATAAAATAAAATAAAATAAAATAAAATGAGGATAATGATGACTCTGCAGGGCTCTAGGGGTGATAGAAAATAATCTAACTTCTGCTAATCTCTTAAACGCATCTAAAAACTAATACCCTTTCTCATCCAATACAATCAAAGCACACTGATTTCTTTTTGTTCCTTGAACACACCAAGAACCATTGTAGCTTGAAGACTTTGTATACTATATTCTCTTATCTATAGTGTTGTTCTTGTAAGTTTTTTAACAACTTTAGTTTTTACATTGTCTCTTAGGTGACATGTTAAATATAATTTCTGAAGAATGAATTTCCATGACAATACAATCTAAAAAAAAACAGAAAATTCTGGATTATGTCCCCCATTCCATTCACTGTATCTCATTTTATTTATCATGACACTTACCAATACCTAAACAAAGAGATAATGTATCTTAGCTAGATAGTGCCAAATAGCCAAGATTTGAATCTTGTTTCTGTCCATTCCTACACAACAACTATTTTAGCTATTGTTCTCTTTCTGTAAAGAGACAGTATGACCATAAAACTCTTACAAAGTAGAACATTTATTTGGAGGCTTGCTTTCAATTTTAGAGGGTTAATCCATGATCATCCTGTTATCACCATGACAGGAACAGACGAGCCTAACATTGTACCAGTAGCTGTGAGCTTTACATCCTGATCTTCGGGCAGCAAACACACAGAGAGAGAAAGAGACACTGAGTCTGGTGTGGGCCTTTAAAACCTGAAAGCCCACCTCCAGTGATACCTCCTCTAACAGGGACATACTTCAACAAGGCCATACCTCCTAAACCGTTTCATACTGTTCATCAACTGGAAACTATGTACAAATATATGAGCCTTTGAGGGTGATTTTTATTCAAACCACTACAGTGACATTGGCAAGATATTTAACTACCCCTTAGCTTCAGGTTCCTTGTCTGTAAAATAAGAATAATAACAATGTCTGTCTCAAAGTGTTGTTAGTATCTGTGAAGTCCATCTCAGCAGGGAATCTGGAACATAATATTAAGACTTTCCATCAGAACCAAAAAATATGGGCCCAGTGGTCTTTTCTGAGACTGATACTCCAAGCTAGGACCATGCATGGAGATAATCTAGAACCCCTGCACAGATGTAGCCCATGGCAGCTCAGTCTCCAAGTGGGGTCCCTAGTAATGGGAACAGGGACCATCTCTGACCTGAACTCAGTGGCTAGCTCTTTGATCATCTCCTCCTGAGCGGGGATCAGCCTTACCAGGCCACAGAGGAAGACAATGCAGCCAGTCCTGATGAGACCTAATAGGCTAGGGTCAGATGGAAGGGGAGTAGGACAGCCCCTATCAGTGGACTCTGGGAGGGGCATGATAGGAACAGAGGGAGGAAGGGTAGGATTGGGAGGGGAAGAGGGTGGAAGCTACAGCTGGGATACAAAATGAATAAATTGTAATTAACAAAAAATGAATTAATGAGAGAGCATTACAAAAAAATAATTTCATCCTGGGTATTCTCATTCATCTGTACCAGTTTCCTTGGGTAATGAACCTGTGGGATAGGATATTAAATGACCATATCAGACAACCCTATGAAGAAAACTTTGAGATTTTCACACACACACAGAGAGAGAGAGAGAGAGAGAGCAGTTGAAACAATCTCAAACCAAGTTAATTGATCTTGGCAGGGAATTTGCTATGCAACATTGCTTGACTTTAACCTCATGAAAAATCCTTAGTCAGAATTATTTAGATGAGTTGTTCCAGGCTTCCCTGACTCCCAAAAGTCATTTGAAATAATAAATATTTGTTATTTGTGCCACTAGGTTTCAAAGTGGTTTGTTATGAAACAATAGGTATTAATATAACCATTAAGTTATACTGTTGGTTTACCTCATTATTGATCAGTCCTGTTTTCTCTGCTCTATTCCACGTCCTTCTTTAGTGGAATTCTGAGTTTAAAGTGAGCATATGCAGTAATTATTGTTCAAAATTTGACTTGAAACTAGGGTTTGTGGCACACACCTTTGATCCCAGCACTCAGGGAGGCAGAGATAGGTGGATCACTGTGAGTTCAAGGGCAGCCTGGTCTACAGAGTGAGTTCCAGGACATCTGCCATGGATGCACAGAAAAACCCTGTCTCAAAAAAAAAATGACTCAAAGTCTTAAATAAGCCTTACTTAGTTGTTATGTTAATTATTCTGCTATAATGTAGAGTACTGGACTAGAAATGTCAACTGTGCTCAAGGCACTCCATAACTGTGTGATCTTAAATAAGTCATTTATAGCCTGGAACATTTCCATATCTCTGAGATATGAAAACTAATTATCTTTCCTACCTACTGAAATGAATAATTGTGAAGATGAAATGAGATGATAGATGGGAAAACTGGTGTCAGAATAAGCAAAGTAAAGGCAACATCAAATTTCCTCTAAAACCTGTCCTTGTCTTTCATGCTTATGTAAACAAACATCTCTGAATCTTTTAAATATGTTATTATTACTAATTTCTCTATTGGTATGAGGATTTAGACTCTGGGGTAGTAATATTTAAGATAACACGGTTTTTCCTTCAGTCCTCCCAACTTTTCGGTTTTGTAACTAGCAATTATTATGTCAAAGCACAGATTTTTTTTTCTCATAATGTATCAAAACATTGCTTTCTTCAAATAGTTAATTTACCCCATCATATTAATCCCTTCCAATTTAGGTTTGAGCATTCAACTCCATTTTGCTGCAATCAGATCAGTACTGAAATGATGAATTCACCATTTGAGCAATTGGAGCAAGTAATTGCCCATAATTTGAAATGGACATTTTTTCCTTAATTCTTTGCTTGCCACATTCCTAGGCCTACTGCATGAAACTGTTTCTTTTCAAGAACTTTCTTCAGGGACTGATTGAGCCAACAACTTTTAGTCACACAGTGAAGAATTATGTAGCTGTATAAAGGGATTATAAATCAGTTTGTGTATTGCTATCAATTGGATACCATGATATACTGTTGGGTTAAAAAAAAAGTTGAGAACAGTACATATAGTATGCTTACTTTTATGTGGTGTAGGAGGAAATAGAAGAATAAAAATGTGGAATTATTTTTCTATTTGAAGACACTCAGGAAAATAAAAGCAAAAACGTCAATAAAATGGCTTCCTATAAAAGGAAGGAGAAACTAGGTTTAAAAAATGAAAGAGGAGAATTTACTAATATAAACATAATTATTTTATATATCTTTGGAATGTTGTAGCTCTTGCATAAGCTATCAAAACTTTGAATGACCATTCATGGAGATAACCTAGAACACCTGCACAGTTGTAGCCCTTGGCAGCTCAATTTCCAAGTGGGTTCCCTAGTAAGGGGTAAAAGGGTTGTCTCTGACATGAACTCAGTGGCTGGGTCTTTGATCATCTTCCCCTGAGGGGGGAGCAGCATTACCAGACCCCAGAGGAATACAATGCAGCCAGTCCTGATGAGACTGATAGGTTAGGGTCAGATGGAAGGGGAAGAGGACCTCCCCTATCAGTGGACTGGAGGAGGGACATGGGAGGAGAAGAGGGAGGGAGAGCAGGATTGGAAGGGGATGATAGAGGGTGCTACACCTGGCATACAAATGAGTAAATTGTAATAAATAAAAAAATTAAATGTTACAAAATAGCAACACAATTACTAAAATTAAAATGTATATACTTAATTCTGTACTGAGATGGCAACCTACCATATTCATGTAAGGAGAATCATTTCAAGTAATTTTAAAACATAATTTGTTTATATATCCTTAACAGTTTATACTTCAGAAACAAAAGCAGTTGCAAATAATTTGATATATTTTCAACAACCATATTACCTGTAATAATACTGATCATGTTGTAAAACTCTAGGTCTTATTACAGATTGATGAAAGAAATATCATAAACCAGGTAATTTATAAACACCAAAAATTTACTAGTAATCATTCTGGAGACTGAAAAGTCTGAGGTCAGGATGTCAACATGTTCTTGGCTCTGGTGAAGAGATAATTATGTGTTGTATACAAGTAGCTACTTGCTGTATCCCATGCAGAAAGAGTTCTAGCACTCTGGCTTATTATAAGTGAGAACATCCCATGTTTAAGACTTCCCTACCATTATCTAGTTTTCTAGCAGAGTCATGTCAATGGAGACTAGTATTTCTAGCACATGAATTTTAGAGGATATAATGTATCAGTCAAAATATTTTAATGAATGTTTTAGGATAAAGTAAGTAAATAATTTTACAACTGCTATCAGAAACCAAAATTTTGAGGATATAAAACAATATGCACTCAGCTTCAGCCAGACCTCACTCAAAATCTACAGCTTTATCTAGAAGAACGGGACTTTTGCTACTGGATGGTGTCTGCTAGACACAACAAGGATGAAATCTCAACAATATGGCTGGATAAACAAGACCTGCATAATGACAGTAGCAGTTCACATACCAATATGAATCAGGGAAATCTTTACAAGTGCTCACCCCTTAGTAAATGAAGAATTACAGCCAATCATTGGCTTCTATGAGAGGATGAGAGTGAGAATCAATTCTCTCTATAAACACATGTACATAAGAACAACATTAAATGATTAAATGAACTCAGTAAGATGTGTGTGTGTGTGTGTGTGTGTGTGTGTGTGTGTGTGTGTGTTTTGTGAAACAATAATGAATTTGAGATGGAGTTGGGGGAACATGGGCATACTGAGAGGATGAGATGGAATGAGTGGTGGAGATGATGTAAGTACTGTATCCATTTATGAAATTCTCAAAAAAAATTTAAAACGTACTTCCACCCTTGTCAGGTTTATAATGGAGCTCTCCAAACTGAACTGGCATGGGAACACCAGAGAGGACTGTAACATTCATCCTTCATGTTCAACAATGATCTAACCTCATACTCCTGCACTGTCTACACAACTGTCTATGGACTTGGATTCTTTCTTGGAAGCCAGAAGGAAAAGGGCATGGCTTTTTTTTTTTTAACCTGCTGAAGCAAAAGAACTGTCATCGTGAAATCCTATATACAGAAGAAATTTGAAAATTTGTCTTTAAATTTAAATGTTTTAAAATATTAAAAATTTATCTGTATCCTGTATAACTGTGTGTAGTTGTATGCATGTGTGCATGCAGGTGCTGGTGGAATCAAAAAGCCATCAGTTTCTTTGGGGCTGGAGTTTCAGGTGGTTGTGAGCTGCCCAATTTAGGTGCTAGAAACTACACTTGGGCCCTCTACAGAAACAGTACATGTACTTGACTGTAGAGCCTTCTTTCCAGCCCCTTTCACTTCAAATTTGTGCCCGTTGATGCCCCTCACGCTATGACTCTCTTCAGACAGAAAAGGTATCTTGGAACTACAGCCGCCACTGTTACTGCCATCTCATTGGCGGCAGTTGGAGCTACCACCGGGGCATTAGCCATGAGTCATACTGTGCAGACTGCTCAGACCCTGAATAATCTTTTAGTCAATGTAGCTCATGCCTTAGATGTACAAAAAGGAATTAATGCTCAACTAAAAGGAGGCTTGATGGTGTTCAATCAGAGGATTGACCTCGTGCAGGAGCAAATTGATACCCTATGGCAAATCGCTCAACCGGGCTGTCAATAAAAGTATGGGGGACTTTGTGTCACTAGCATACAACATGAGAATTTTTCCTGTGCTGCAAATCTGTCTAAACAATTGTCGAGCTATATTTTAGGTAATTGGACTGGAGAATTCGATACTACGATGGAGCAGCTGAGAGTGGCCATTATCACAGTAAATTCTACCAGAGTGGACGCAGGACTAGCCACAGGATTATCATCATGGATTGCTGCAGCCATGAATCATCTGAAGGAATGGGCGGGCATGGGAGCGTTAGCAGGCCTTCTGGTGTTGGTCTCCTTGGTTTGCCTGTGGTGTACATGCAAGATTAGAGTCTCACAACAGTGTAATGCAGCCATGACCATTTAGGCCTTTACAGCCATTGAAGCAGGACAGTCTCCCCAAGCATGTTTGGCTACCATAAAAAGCTAAAATGTTATGCTAAGGATGCGAGGCTAAGCACTGCACTCAGGGTCAGCCACTTTGGACCCAGAGAAGAGCAAGTCTGATTGCATGCGGGTTGATGCCCCAGGTCCCGCCTCTGAGAAAAAGGTATCAGACGGGTCTGATGCTCTTTGGGTGGATGACACCTAAATGAACATCGGTACAAAGTCCCAATTTATTTCTAATATCAGAGATCAGACCTCTACTCTTGCCTGATGCGTCTAAAACAAAAAGGAGGAACTGTAGAGAGCTGCGTAATGCCGCGCCTTAAAGATGGAGCTGGTTTCCGCCTTCCACCTTCCCGATGATGAGTGCTCTCTGTCACAAACAACTCCACATTTGGCTAAGGCTGAGGATCTGGCTTGCTTCCATGTATGTGGACCTATCTGCATTGCACACGTGGCACGCTGGGTTGGCTACCCAGAGGCTATTTAAGCTGTGGGCTGGCTTTCCCCAGGGTCAGATGATTGTTCAAGGTTCCTGAATAAACTGCATTGAAAAAAAAAAGATATCAGAACTACCCTACAAGAATAGTTTTTAAAAGTTCTTTAAGTGGGAAAGGAAATAACAGGAGAGAAACATCTTGGAAAATCAACAAAGAAACCACAAAAGGGAAAGTGTGGTTAAGCATTAGAGATTTTACATATTCTTTTCAACTTTTAAATATGTATGTAACATATGAAGAAAATTTATAACTGCCTGATAGACTGTAAATACACATAAAATTATAACAATTACATACCAGAGTAAGGAAATGGACCAACAGAAGGGATGGAAGAACAAGAGAAGGTATTGGGGGTTAAATATTATCAAATACATATTATACATATATGAAAACATCATAATGAAGCCCGTTATTTGTACATGAGCAATAATACAAAGACAGTTACCTCACAAATTAAGACAGACTCAGAGACAAAATAGGAACAAGTTGTCTACAGTTCACCTGAACTGATTAAAATGTGGAGTGCAATTATAAAAATTTATAACCATTTTATGGTCTGTAAAGTTGCTTTTAACATTGAATTCATGAATACAGAAATAATGTTTCTGTTAAAACAAATTAAACTATTTATAGCATAGCATTCTACACATTGCTATATCTGATTTTCTGAAAAGTTTTAGGATTTTTCATTTATAACTGAAAGAGATCTCAATCTATGATTATCCTATATAATTTCTGCTGCACATTTTTAAGAAATTTTTCTTTTGATTCTACTTATGATTATTGTTGTATCAAATGGAGGTTGTATTAGTCCAGGTTCTCTGAAGGAACAGAACTACGTATATGGAGATTTATTAGACTGGCTTATAGGATGTGGTAAATGTAGTCCAACAATGGATGTTCCAAAGGCCAAAAAAAAAAACATAGTTGTTTGTTTCAGGAGGCAGATGTCTCAGCAGTAAGAAACTGGCACAGAAGGATTCCTGAAGAGTCAGTGATGTTCAGTTTACATTAGAATCCCAAAGAAACAGGTACTAACACTGGTGGTAGAATTACTCAGCAACAGGAAAGGTGATCTTTACAGTGGGAGGAAGGGCAAACAGGCAAAATGTAAAAGCTTCCTCTTCCATGTCCTTTTATATAGACTTCACCAAAAGGTGTGCGGTCCAGATTTAGGGTGGGTCTTCCAGCTTCAAATAATCTAATTAAGAAAATCCCATACAGGAATGCTCAGAAGCTTGGATTTTAGTGGATTCCAAATGGAGTCAAGTTGACAACCAAGACTGTCACCTAAGGGTTAATAATTATAAGATCACTGAGAAAATTCAATGAAATATATTATATATAACATTTAGCACAGTTCCTAGCACATTATAAAGACATGAGTAAATGGTGGCTGTCATTTCAAATGGCTTTTAAATTTTTTTTTCAAATGGCAAATAATTATTCAATATAAAGGCTTATTCTTCAGGTTATAATTGTGCCTGCTTTTAACACATGGGCTTTTATCTTTACATATTCTCTTTTAGATTCATCTACAAAACATAGGGGTGAAATTTGGCCAAACATTTTCATCTTGTTGACAGTTCTCTGTTGCATACCAATTCCTAGTCTTTTGGCAAGTATTTTTTTTTTTCAATGCAGTTTATTCAGGAACCTTGAACAATCATCTGACCCTGGGGAAAGCCAGCCCACAGCTTAAATAGCCTCTGGGTAGCCAACCCAGCGTGCCACGTGGGCAATGCAGATAGGTCCACATACATGGAAGCAAGCCAGATCCTCAGCCTTAGCCAAATGTGGAGTTGTTTGTGACAGAGAGCACTCACCATCGGGAAGGTGGAAGGCGGAAACCAGCTCCATCTTTAAGGCACAGCATTACGCAGCTCTCTACAGTTCCCCCTTTTTGTTTTAGACACATCAGGCAAGAGTAGAGGTCTGATCTCTGATATTAGAAATAAATTGGGACTTTGTACCGATGTTCATTTAGGTGTCATCCACCCAAAGAGCATCAGACCCGTCTGATACCTTTTTCTCAGAGGCGGGACCTGGGGCATCAACCCGCATGCAATCAGACTTGCTCTTCTCTGGGTCCAAAGTGGCTGACCCTGAGTGCAGTGCTTAGCCTCGCATCCTGAGCATAACATTTTAGCTTTTTATGGTAGCCAACCATGCTTGGGGAGACTGTCCTGCTTCAATGGCTGTAAAGGCCTGAATGATCATAGCTGCATTACGCTGTTGTGAGACTCTAATCTTGCATATACACCACAGGCAAACCAAGGAGACCAACACCAGAAGGCCTGCTAACGCTCCCATGCCCGCCCATTCCTTCAGATGATTCATGGCTTTTGGCAAGTATTTTAATAATGCTTTTGTATTTAGTTGATACTGAATAGGATTCTGCAATAGTTTTCAATTTTATACTGTTAATGTAGGTAAATTATACTTTAAATTAATTTCTCTGCTTTCTATAAAACTGAAAGTTACTGGAATAAAGTTCTTTGCAATAACCCATTATATTTTCTAATATATAGAGTGCATATAGTGATTACCTGCTCTTTTATTCATGAGGCTAACAAATAATTTTGTCTTTATTTATTTGGCAAGTTGTGCTAGGGGATTTGTTAATTCATTTTCTCACTTTGTGAATCAAAATGTTGTTAATTATTTTAATCTTTCTATATACCTATATGTATAGTCCTGATATATATGTATATGCATATATGATATATGTGTTTGCACATATATGATATGTTGGTTACATATGATATATATAGTTCTCTATAGGTAATGATTAAACAGTGTTCCATAAATTTTAATGCAAATGTTTTTAAATGTACTTATACTTTGGAAAGCAACAGTGTACAGTTTTTATTAATTTTAACAAATGTGACAAGTGTCATCAAAACCAGCATATAAACAGAAAAAGTTAATTGTGGTGACACATACCTGTGCTGCCTGCACACCTCAGGAAGATGATGCAGGAGGATCAAGCATTTAAGTCTAGATGAGGGTACTTAGCAAGACTATGTGTCAAGAAAATTACATAGACTATTATAGTCACCAAGAAGTTAAACCAATTCCTTTTATAGTTATAAACTACTTCAAGCCAGTTGTAATGAAAATGCTGAATCATACTCAATTACGTAAATATGTTGAAGTTTTCTTATGTTTGATACGTTTTTGAGATAGGGTCTCAGACATGCACTACCAAACCTGGATGGATTATACTTTTGATAGATATTTAAATTGTTATTTGTGTTCAGTTATTCTGAACAATACTTTAGTGAATGCCCTTAAGATGTCTTGAGATTATATGCTTTCATGTAATGATAACCTAGGATGGAATTGGCAAATTATGTATGGAATTGGTAAATTATGTATTCTTTATGGTCAATTTTATGTACCAATTTGACTAGATTACAAGTGGATTATATATTTTTTCTGAACATTGGTTCTAGTAAAATCTAAAATTAGACTAGCACTTGAATCATCTAAAAATTAGACTAGCATTTAAATTATTTATAAATTAGTTTAGCACCTGAATCAAAACAATACTTTGAGTAAGCATCATCATCAGTAGGAGTGAGTTCTAGACCATCTACTGAAGATCCAAATAGCAGAAAAAAAAAAGTATGAAAGGTGGATTCTCTCTGTCTTTTCTTTACATATGGCTTCTGTCATCTTCTACTTTTCATGGGAGCTATTGAAGCTCAGGCCATTTGAATAATGAAACTGCACCAGCAGAACACTTTCTTATGCCCATATCTATAATTCTCAGGCCTCCATTCTGAGATGGAATTATAGCAGCAACGCTGCTGAATATTCATCCTGCAGATGACATACTGTAGGATTTCTGGAACTCCTGTAGCACATGAGATAAGTTTTCATAAGAAATCATCCACCTGCTTATTTACAATTATGTCCTATTGATTCATTCTCCCTGGAAAACGCTAACATATATACCTGGAGTTGTAAGGAAATGGGGGTGGGGACAGGAAATTTCAACCATATTTTACTCTCATCAGCAGTGTATGAGACTGGCAATCTTTTGAGTAATACCCATTTTGATGTGTATACAAGCATATAACTGTGGTTTTAACTCAATTCTAATATTGTTGAACGTCTTTCTGGGTCCTATATATTTCCTGCAAGGAAAACATTTGCCAAATTTTTGGGTTGCTGTTTTTGGTTCTTGGAGCTAGAATCTTACTATACAGCCCAGACCAGCCTTGAACTTATCAAAATTAAACACATTTTGTTCATGATGTATTTTTTGTAGTATGCTTCATGTATTTGTGTAAATTATATTTTATTACCAATTTTTTCATGTGTGTTCTGTCCATGATAGATATTGATTTGATAATGTTTACTCTTGTAGTGCTCTTACCAAATCAAAACTTGATGTATAATTTGTACAATCTAACACAAATAGAACAGGGAGTTTCTGTACAGAAGCAAGAAAAGACACCAATATATCAACATCATCCTTAAAATATTGTATTACACGGAAAATATATTAATTATAAAGATATTTGTGAATAACAATATAAACTTGAAAAATGAAAAGGTTGGCGCCAGGAAAACAATGCATCTGAGGAGCAGGACAACATTTTCCGAACAGTGACCAAGAGACTGAACTCTGGGCCCTAAAACAACAGGGATCATGTTTCCCAGGTGAGAGGAAACCCTCACAGCATGGGAATCAGTAGGGTCCACTCTCAGGTCACGAAGCCAGAACCCGGAAGAGATCCCAGGTTGCCAAGGCACTAGGACGCCAGACCAGAGCCACATGCCTGCATGTCCTGATCACCTTCCCAGACTGATCAGGGGGCACAAAAAGCACCAGAGACTGGGAGTCCCAGTTGCGAGAAAACCCCACAGGGAAGGAAGGAAATGGTACTGATTTGGCTCACCCAGTCTTTCCCTGGAAAAAATCTCGCAGAGCAGCAGGTGCAAGCAACCATCACTGAACTAGGCTCCAGCCTTGAGCACAGACAGTTGCTGTGCTCCCAGCTCTCTGGCACAGACAGAACTGTGCGCCCCAGGGCAACAGAGACTGGGAGTCACTGTCAGGGGAAAATCCCACAGGGAAGGAAGGAAATGGTACTGACTTGGGTCACCCAGTCTTTTCCTGGAAAAATTCTCACAGACCAGCGGGTCTGAGCCACCATCACTGAACTGGGCTCCAGCCACGAGCACATACATTTGTTGTGTGCCCAGCTCTCCAGCACAGACAGAGCTGTGCACCCCAAGGCACCAGAGACTGGGAGTCACTGACTGGAGAAATCCTCACAGGGAATGAAGCAAAGGGGATGGACTTAGGCCACCCAGTATACCTCTGGAAAAGGTCCTCCAGACCAGCCAAACCCAGGGACCTGCTGTGCACCAGATAGCCTACTGTTACCAAGAGAGCAGTAGCCACCCACCACAGATTACCGGATGGGTGCTGGAGCACAGAGCCCCAACCTCAGACCTACAAAAGCCTGGAATTCCCTAGATCAATCCCCAGATACTGCTCCAAGGGGCAACCAGTTAACCCTAACAAAACTGATCAAACCACAGGACACATAGGTTAAAGCAGCAGATCACTAAATTTACAACAAGAAACCCAGAAGCAGGGCAGCTGTCTTCATGACTCTCCAGGTTAGAGGAGAACCCTCTCTACTAACAAGGACCACAGTTACCACTCAGGTCTCTATGCCTGAGTTGAACAGCAGCAACTCCTGAAAAACACCAGCCATCCCTGAGATTTCACCTTACACCCATGAGAATGGCCAAGATCAAAAACTCAAGTGACAACACATGCTGGAGAGGTTGTGGAGAAAGGGGAACCCTTCTCCACTGCTGGTGGGAATGTAAACTTGTACAACCACTCTGGAAATCAATCTGGCGATTTCTCAGACAACTAGGAATAGCGCTTCCTCAAGATCCAGCTATACTGCTCCTAGGCATATATCCAAAAGAGGCTCAAGTACACAAAAAGGACATTTGCTCAACCATGTTTGTAGCAGCTTTTTTTGTAATAGCCAGAAACTAGAAATAGCCCAGATGCCCCTCAACTGAAGAATGGATGTAGAAATTGTGGTACATCTATACAATGGAGTATTACTCAGCAATGAAAAATAAGGAAATCATGAAATTTGCAGGTAAATGGTTGGACCTGGAAAGGATCATCCTGAGTGGGCTGTCCCAGAAGCAGAAAGACACACATGGTATATACTCACTCATATAGACATGTAATATAGGATAAACCTACTAAAACCTTCCCTATCAGTGGATTTGGGGAGGATCTTGCCTGAAGAAGGGGGGAGGGTGGGACCGGGAGGGGAGGATGGAGGGGCTCATGCGGGGATGCAAAGTGAATAACGTGTAATTTATAAAATAAAATACAATAAATGAAAAAAGAAAAATGAAAAGATTGTAAAATGATTATATAAATAGTATATAAACATTATATATCTTATATAAATCTAACTTAAAATGTTTATATAAATTCTTATTACTATAATATATTGAGTGATCATGACAGTTTATTTTAGTGAGGGTCTTGACACATATTTAATACAGTGTACCTTTAAACTCAATCCTTCTGCTTCAGTCTCTTAAATGCAGGAATTAAAGATGTATACCACCACACCTGTTTCTCTCTCTTTCTTTAGTTATAAGGTTTTAAACTCACATTTTAAGAAATAATTTATTAGACTGTAAAAATGTGGTCTTTTGGCAACCACACTTTTTTTGATAACTAAAATATATTTATTATATTTTCTTCACCTTTTATTGAAAATAGGCTCTTTTATCAGATAATATATATTGATTACAGTTCTCCCTCTATTTCTCCTAGTTGCTCCCCTACGCCCCTCTTCTCCAGATCCCTTTTCTTCTCTCACTAGGAAAGAATAGGCTTCTAAGAGATGTCAAATTAAAAAATAATAAGATAAAGCAAAAACCATCATATTGATGTTGGACAAGGCAAAACAGAAGAAAAAGAGAAACAGAAGATCAGACACAAAATCAGAGACTCACTCTTTCAAACACTCAGTAGTCCCATAATAATACTAAGCTGAAAGTTGTTATGTATAGGTTGAAGACCTGGGACAGACCTTCGTTGGCCATGTGTTGGCAACCACATTTTCAATTGATGAAATGAACACAATATATATTTCTAGGCCATGATAATTTTGGAATACATTTCTTATAAATTATTTTGAAATAAAAATTATGATTCTTGCAGAACAATTTGCATTTGGGTATGTGTCGGTCTAGGTGCTTGTACATATGCATATGACTGAACATATGTAAGTATATGTGTGTGAACATGTGTGTGGAGGTCAGAGGGCAACATCAGGTACCATTCCTCAGGAGATATTTACCTTGTTTTTGAGACAAGGTCTATGAATGGTCTGTAGTTCACCAGGTGAAAGTAGGTTGGCCAACTACAGAGGCTAAGATATCTGCTTCTTCAACACCTAGATTTCAGGCCTGTGCCACCACATCTAGCCTTTTTACATAAATTCTGGGGATCAAATTCTGGTCCACATGTTTGTATGGCAAACACTATGTAGATGTTGCTGTCTCCCCAACCCCAAAACAAAGTTTTTGAGGTAGAGGTTGCTATATATAGCCCAGGCTAGTCTAATGTTCATAGTAATTTACCTGCCCCAGATCCCCAAACACTGGGATTATAGTTGTGATTAACTATGCCCATCACAGAAAAAGGTTTCAGAACAATCTTTCTATCTCCCTTTTCTTTCATAAGATTCTTCAAATAAAATAAGATGCTTCAAATAAATTAAATAAGGTTCTTCAAATAAATTAGTTTTTAATATAATTTTTTATTTATTACAGTTTATTCATTAAGATAAAAAACTCAAGTGACAACACATGCTGGAGAGGATGTGAAGAAAGAGGAATCCTACTCCATTGCTGGTGGGAATGTAAACTTGTACAGCTACTTTGGGACTCAATCTGGCTCATTCTCAGACAATTAGGAGCAGCACTTCCTCCAGATCCAGCTATACCACTCTTAGGCATATATCCAAAAGATGCTCTTAAGTATACAACGAGGACTTTTGCTCAACAATGTTCATAGCAACTTTATTTATAATAGCCAGAAGCTGAAAACAACACAAATGTGCCTCAGTTGAGGAATGGATACAGAAATTGTGGTACATTTACACAATGGAATACTACTCAGCCAGTAAAAACAAGGAAATCGTGAAATTTGCAGGTAAATGGTGGGATCTAGAAAAGATCATCCTGAGTGAGGTAACCCAGAAACAGAAAGACACATATGGTATATACTCACTTATAAGTGGATATTAGACATAGGATAAACATACTAAAATCTGTACACCTAAAGAAGCTAATCAAGAAGGAAAACCCTGGGGAAGATGCCCAATCTTCATTTAGAAAGGAAAACAGGATGGACATCTGAAGAGGAAGAAAACAGGGAATGGGACAGGAGCCTACCACAGAGGGCCCCTGAAAGACTCTACCCTGCAGGGTACCAAAACATATGCTGAGACTCATAGCCAAACTTTGGGCATAGTGCAGGGAATCTTATGAAAGAAAGGGGAAATAGAAAGACGGAGGGGAGTCTACTGAGCGCATCTGAAAGACTCTTAACTAGCAGTGTTTTCAAAGCAAAGACTCATGACCAAACCTTTGGCAGAGTACAGGGAATCATAAGAAAGAAGGGGAATTAGTCTGATGGGGAAAGGATAGGAGCTCCACAAGGACCAAATATATCTGGGCACAGGGTCTTTTCTGAGACTGACATTCAACCAAGGACCATGTATGGATATAACCTAGAACCTCCACTCAGATGTAGCCTGTGGTAGCTCAGTAACCAATTGGTTTCCCAAAGTGAGGGGAACAGGGACTATTTCTAACAGGAACTCAATGACTGGCTCTTTGGTCTCCCCACCCCCGAAGGGAGGAGCAGTCCTGTTAGGCCACAGAGGAGGGCTTTGCAGCCAGTCCTGAAGATACCTGATAAAACAGGATCAGATGAATGGGGAGGAGGTCCCCCCCTATCAGTGGACTTGGAAAGGGGCACGGTGGAGATGAGGGAGGGAGGGAGGGACTGGGAGGGAATGAGGGATCGGGACACGGCTGGGATACAGTTAATAAAATGTAACTGATAAAAAAAATAAAAAAAAAGAAAGACGGAGGGGAAAGAGCTTCACAAGGAGAGCAACAGAACCTAAAAATCTAGAAACAGGGGTCTTTTGTGAGACTAATACTCCAAACAAGGACCATGCATGGAGATGACGTATAACTCCTGCACAGATGTACCCCTTGTCATCTCAGTCTCCAAGTGGGTTCCCCAGTAATAGGAACAGTAACTGTCTCTGAGGTAAACTCATGGGCTGTCTCTTTGATCACCTCCACCTGAGGGGGAAGCAGCTTTACCAGTATACAGAGGAAGACAATGAAGCCAGTCCTGATGAGATCTGATAAACTAGGGTCAGATGGAATGGAAAGAGGACCTCCCCTATCATTGGACTGGGGGAGGGGCATAGGAGAAGAAGAGGTATGGAGGGTGGAATTGGGAGGGGATGAGTGAAGGGACTACAGCTGGGATACAAAGTGAATAAACTGTAATTAATAAAAATAAAATGAAACAACTTATTCATTTTGTATTGCAGCTGTAGCCACACCCTAATCCATTCCAAATCCCTCCCTCATCTCCAACCATGCCCCTTCCCCAGTCCACTGATAGTGGAGGACCTCCTCCCCTTCCATCTGAACTTAGCCTATCAGGTCTCATATGGACTGTCTTTCATAGTCTTTCTCTGTGATTCAGTGGGAGGTGATCAAAGAGCCAGTCACTTAGTTCATGTCAGAGACAGCCCCTGTTCCACTTACTAGGAAACCCATTTGGAGACTGAGTTGCCATGGCTACCTCTGGGCAGGGGGTCTGGGTTATCTCCTTGAATGGTCCATGGTTGAGGTATCAGTCTCAGAAAAGATCCATAGGCCCAGATTTTTTGGTTTTGTTGTTCTTCTTGTGGAGCTCCAGACCCTTCCAGGTCTTTCTATCTCCCCTTTCTTTAATAAGATTCCCTGCACTATGCTTAAAGTTTGGCTAGGTGTCACAGCATCAACTTTAATACCCTGCTGGGTAAAGTCTTTCAGAGGCCCTCTGAGGTCAGGTCCTGCCTTGTTCCTTGTTTTCACCTTCTTCCTATGTCTATCCCATTTGCCTTTCTGAATGAAGATTGATCATCTTACCCAGGGTCCTCCTTCTTGCTTAGTTTCTTTAGGTGTACAGATTTTAGGATAATTATCCTATATGTTATATCTAATATCTACTTATAATTGAGTATATACCATGTCTGTCTTTCTGCTTCTGGGATAGCTCACTCAGGATCATCTTTTCCAGATAGCACCATTTACCTGCAAATTTCATGATTTCCTTGTTTTTTTATTGCTGAGTAATATTCTATTGAGTAGATATACCACAATTTGTGCATCCATTTCTCCACTGAGGGGCATCTGGGATGTTTCCAGCGTCTGGCTATTACAAATAAGGCTGCTACAAACATGGTTGAGCAAATGTCCTTATTGTGTACTTGAGAATCTTTTGGATATATATACCTAGGAGTGGTATAGCTGGATCTTGAGGAAGCGCTATTCCTAATTGTCTGAGAAAGTGTCAGATTGATTTCCAAAGTGGTTTGTACAAGTTTACGTTCTCACCAGCAATGGAGTAAGATTCCACTTTCTCCACATCCTCTCCAGTATGTGTGGTCAATGCAATTCTTGATCTTAGCCATTCTGATGAGTGTAAGGTAAAATATTAGTGTCATTTTGATTTGAATTTCCCTGATGACTAAGGATGTTGAGAATTTCCTTAAGTTTTGCTCTGCTATTCGATATTTCTCTATTGAGAATGCTCTGTTTAGCTCTGTACCCCATTTTTTAATTTTTATTTTTTGTATTAATTACAGTGTATTCGCTTTGTATCTCAGCTTTAGTCCCCTCCCTCATTCCCTCCCAATCCCACTCTCACAATCCCCTCTTCAAGTCCACTGACAGGGGAGGTCCCCCTCCCTTTCCATCTGTCCCTAGCTTATCAGGTCTCATCAAGACTGGCTGCATTGTCTTCCTCTGTGGCCTGACAAGGCTGTTTCCCCCTCAGGAGGAGGTGGTCAAAGAGCCAGCCACAGAGTTCATGTTAGAGACAGTACCTTTTCCCATTACTAGCATACTCACTTGGGTACTGAGCTGCCATATGCTACATCCGAGCAGAGGTTCTAGGTAATATCCATGAATGTTCAACCATGTTTGTAGCAGCTTTATTTATAATATCCAGAACCTGGAAATAACCCAGATGTCCCTCAAGAGAGGAATGGATACCAAAATTGTGGTACATTTACACAATGGAATACTATTCAGCAATTAAAAAACAAAGAAATTATGAAATTTGCAGGAAAATGGTGGGATCTAGAAAAGGTCATCCTGAGTGAGGTATCCCAGAAACAAAAAGACACACATGGTATAGGCTCACTTCTAAGTGGATACTAGACATATAATATAGGATCAACCTACACAAATCTATATACCTAAAGAAACCAAGCAAGAAGGATGACCCTGGGTAGGACAATCAATCCTCACTCAAAAAAGACAAACAGAATGTACTCCATTTTTTTTAATTGGATTACTTGATTCATTGCTTTTAACATCTTGAGTTTTTTATATATTCTGGATACTAGCCCTCTGCCAGATATAGGGTTGGTGAAGATCCTTTCCCAGTCCATAGGCTCTCATTTTGTTCTAACAGCAGTGTCCTTTCTGTACAGAAACTTTTCAGTTTCATGAGGTCCCCTTTATTGATTGTTGATCTTAGAGCCTGGGCTGTTGGTGTTCTGTTCAGGAAGTTGTCTCCTGTGTCAATGAGCTCAAGGCTCTTCCCCACTTTTTCTTCTAACAGGTTTAGTGATTCTGGTTAAGTTGAGGTCTTGGAGTTTAGTTTTGTGCAGGGTTATAATTATGGATCTATGTGCATTTTTCTACATGTAGACACCCAATTTGAGCAGTACCATTTGTTGAAGATGCTGTCTTTTATCCATTGAATGGTTTTGGCATCTTTGTCAAAACTTAGGTGTCCATAAGTATGTGGGATTACTTCTGGGTCTTCTATTTGATTCCATTGATACATCAGCCTGTTTCTGTGCCAGTACCATGTCGTTTTTTAAATATTGCTCTATAGTACAGCTTGAGATCACGAATGGAAATACCTCTAGAACATCTTTTATTTTAAACAATTGTTTTAGCAATTCTGGGTTCTTTGTTATTCCGTATGAAGTTGAGAATTTTTCTTTTAAATTCTGTAAAAAATTGTTTTGGTTTTTGATGAGAATTGCATTGAATCTGTAGATTGCTTTTGGTAAGATGGCCATTTTCACTATGTTAATCCTGCCAAGCTATGAGTATGGGAGATCTTTTCATCTTCTGATATCTTCTTTTATTTCTTTTTTCAGAGACTCTAAGTTTTATGCATAAAAGTCTTTTATTTGCTTGGTTAGAGGTACTTTACATCCTTTGTGGCTATTTTGATGGCTGTTGTTTCCCTAAATTCTTTCTCAGCCCAGTTGTCTTCTGTATACAGGAGGGCTACTGAATTTTATTTTTTGAGTTAATTTTTTATCCAGCCACTTGGCTAAAGGTGTTTATCAGCTGTATTAATTTTCTGATAGAATTTTTGTGTTCCCTCTTGTATACTGTTATATCATTTGCAAATAGTGATATTTTGACTTCTTCCTTTCCAAAATGAATCCCCTCGATCTCCTTTATTTGTCTTATTGCTCTAGCAAGGACATCAAAAACTATGTTGAAGAGATATGGAGAGAGTGTGCAGACTTGCCTTGTCCCTGATTTCAGTGGGATTTATTTAAGTTTCTCTCTGTTTGGTTTGATGTCGACTATAGGCTTGCTGTATATCGCCTTTACTATGTTGAGATAGGTGCCTTGTATCCTTGATCTCTCCAGGGCTTTAAAGATGAATGGGTGTTGGATTTTGTCAAATGCTTTTTCAGCATCTATGGAGATTATCATGTTTTTTTTAAGTTCAAATTGTTTACTATATATGTATAAAATATATGTAGAAAATGATGTGCTAGGTAGAGTTTTAGAGTAGCTCTTGAAATATCAATGCTTTGACATATGTATATGGTGAGATATATTTATTTTGGTTATGTCCTATTCTATATGGCACAAATAATCTTTGAATCAGAAGATTGTTCAGCTGAACCTAATAAAATCATATGTGCAACTTTGAAGGCAACCATTTTTTTTTTCAAACTAGCATGAGAATTGGAAAGTAAAGGGATTTGAAATATGTGTGAAGGGGAGTTGACATAAGGGATCCTGCTGTTGGCTACAATAGTTTGCCAACTTGTCTGTGCTCTAACATTAATTTGCTCCCATTTAGATGGAATTCACTAAGACCCTTTCACACTCAAGGGAACTGTGGTATTGATAACTAAATTCTATCTCCTAGAGAAGTGAGTCTATAAAGATTAAATTATATAGAACTATTTTATAAACATGAATTGTCTTTATTCTCCTGTTCATTTAATTAAATGTGTATTTATACAAATAAAGACCCAAATATATTCACATTGTATTTTAAATTATAATCTAGTTTTTAGTATTTATTTTTCTTGCTCAAAATTTTAGTTTCTATCTCTGGCCAATTTTAAGTTGTTTGTTATTCGTCTCTATGGTGTTTTGATAGGCGTTCCTTTGTTAAATTTCCTTACTTTCTGGCACTACAAAATACTTGACATTCATCTTCCACTTTCCCCTAACCAATTTTCAAATGATAAGTAATCCCATTCAAGTTATTTCTTTGAATGATCTACTTATTTACTTTCAACTGTGTCACATAATTTTACTTTCATTTAATGTGTGTATCAGCCAAGATAAACCAAAGTTGGAGAAAAACAAGGTGCATGGGGTTATTTGCATAGACATCATTACAAGACCTGGCCAATGTAGCTGTGGGGACTAGAAAAGCATTCCTAGAGCTCTTAAGTTCATAAGTCATTAAAAGAAGAGCAATGACAGGCAGGTAGAGGCTGATGTGATGTTCAGAGGTATAGCTTCTTCTTTCTTGCAGAGACTTCAACCTTGACTTGCATTCCAAAATAATGTTACTTAAACCCATTGCGTTTATCCATGGTAATCTCCCTTACTTGAAATCAGTGAATTAGAAGTTTAATTGTATGTGAAAGATTTTTTTTTAAGCAACAACGTCTAGATTAGTGTTTGAAAAAATAATGGGTTTAGAGCTTATCCAAACTGACAAATCGCAGTCATGCTCTGCCTGTGTTGTATTTACTGTGTCTATTTACTGGGAGCTTGTCTTTGTATTTAAGCTCTTTTTTTTCATTTTGTAACAGTGGATACCTTGGTACCAGTGCCTTCTGTAATGTCCCATTCTTCTGCTTAATCTTCTATTTTGTGGAATTTTCAGACTCATTATTTGTTATCTTTTTGATATGTAATAAGAAATAGGGCATGTAAACACCTGTAATCCCAGTACTAAGAGCTGAGTCTCAAGAACAGAGGATCATGAGTCTAATGCTAGCCTGAGCTATATAGCAAGACTGTGTCTCAGAATATATGTTTTTGCCTGAATATATGTGCTATACAAATATTACTTGTTCATATGTGTTCATGGTTCACTTAGAGGACAATGTGAACATTAGATCATCCTGGCACTGGATTTACAGACAGTTATGAGCCACTATACAGATTCTGAGAACCAAACTGTATCCTCTGAAAAAGTACAAATTTCTCTTAAGCAATAAGCCCCTCAAGGCTCAGGGATCTGTGCAGAAGAGTGACAGAAAGATTTGTAAGAGCCAGAGGTAAATGACAACTCCAGTGAAACATTGTCTACCAGACACAGTGGGAATATCATATAAAATCACAGAGAGTTACCGTATATGTAGGGCCTGCATAGATCATAACCAGACAGAATCCCAGCCTTGAGAAGAAAAAGTGAGCACAATGGCTTATCCCTAAACAAGAAGATATCTGAAATGGATAGCTGCTGGGAGAAGGATAATGAGTTTTCTCCATTGGAGTGACACTGGGTATATCGACCACACTCCAGAGCAGGTGTCATGCTCAAGAGTAGTTAATATAAAATCAACTTCATGTTTTTTTTCTGTGTTTGTGTGTGTGTGTGTGTGTGTGTGTGTGTGTGTGTGTGTATGATTTTTGGAGGATGTGGTTTGGTTTAGTCTTTTTCTTTTTTAGTCTTTTTAAATTTCTATTTATTCATTTTGGGTCTTAGTCATAGCTCCGTCCCTCTTTTCCTCCTGGTCCCACCCTCTATCCCTCCTTCCTCTATTCTCCCTCCCTTACTCCTCAGAGAAGGGGAATTCCCCTACCCACCCACCACAGCATATCAAGTTGCATGAGGACTGAGAGCATTTTCTACCTCTGGGGATTGGGAAGGTAGCCCAGCCAGTGGGGAGTCATCAAAAAGCAGGCAACAGAGCCCATGTCAGAGTCATTCCCATTCCCTTGTTACTCATCTTCTTTGGGTGTGTGAATTGTAGTATCTATTCTGTACTATATGACTAAAATCTGCTTATAAGTAAATATATGCTGTGTATATCTTTCTGAGTCTGAGTTACCTCACTCAGTAGGATCTTTTCTAGTTCCACCCATTTGCCTGCGAATTTCATGATTTCCTTGTGTTTAACGGCTAAGTAGTATTCCATTGTGTGAATATACCACAATTTCTATATCAATTCTTTGGGTGAGGTGCCAGAGCCAGCCAGCAGAGACGAACGGTTCTTGAGTCGGGAGTGAGGATTAATATTAATAAAATGAACACACAGCACACAGGAAAATTTTTTAAAGGTTCAGACTCAACAGCCACAGAAAAAGGCAGGCTGCTTCAGCAGTGCCAGCAGCAAGTCTCAAGTCTCTGCCTCCTCCTCTGCCTCCAGCCCTCTGACCTCTTTAATTGTCAGGAGTTACTTTTAGCCAGTAAAACATATCAGAACAATAAGTTAATTCGCACAAGGAGCCTGAGGAAGAGGTGTGACCCTCATAAGCTATCCCACCTGCTGTCACAAACAAAAGGAGATGGACTTGTAAGTTCTCCTCTGCCATTAGTAAAGGCCTGCTAAAAGCCATCTCTCCGCTGAGATTTAAATAGCAAAGCAGGCCACTGGAGTCACAGCTCCCGACAGTGAGGGACATTAGGTTGTTTTCAGTTTCAGGCTATTACGAATAAAGCTGCTATAAACATAGTTGATCAAGTGTCCTTGTTATATGGTAGAGCATCTTTTGGGTATATATGGCCAGCAGTGGTATAGTTGGGTCTTGAGGCAGACTATGAAGTTTTTATCTTTTTTATTTCAATTTTTATTAATTACACTTTATTTACTGTGTATCCTGCCCTGCAGTTCCCTTCCTTCTCCCCTCCCAATCCCATTCTCCTTCCCCCTTCTCCATGTATGCCCTTCCCCAAGTACACTGATAGGGGAGTTCCTCCTCTCCTTCCTTCTGATCCTTGTCTATCAGGTCTCATCAGAAGTGGCTGCATTTTCTTCCTCTGTGGCACAGTAAGGCTGCTCTCCCCTCAGGAGAGGTGATCAAAGAGCAGGCCAATCAGTTCGTGTCAGAGACAGTCCCTGTTCCCATTACTATGAAACTCACTTGGACACTGAACTGCCATAGGGTATATCTATGCATCTTTAAGAGTACAAAAGATCATGAACTTGTGGAAAGATCTGTGTAGAGTTGGGAGACAGGAAAGGATATGATCAAAGCATATTATATAAAATTTTAAAATGAAAGAAATGAAGTTGATCTTATCTTAAAAAATTAAAAAATGCTCTGAAGAAAGAAATTGAAGAAGATATCAAAAGATGGAAAGATCTCTTGTGCTCATGGATCATTAGGAGTAACATAGTGAAAATGGCCATTCTGCCAAAAGTAATCTACAGATTCAATGCAATTCTCATCAAAATACCAACACAATTCTTTACAGACCTTGAAAGAAAAAATTTTAACTTCATATGAAAAAACAAAAAATCCAGAATTTCCAAAATGATCCTGTACAACAACAGATCATCTGGAGGTATCTCCATCCCTGATCTCAAGCTGTACTACAGAGCAATAGTAATAAAAATTGGATGGTACTGGCATAGAAACAGAATGGTGGATCAATGGAATTGAATAGAAGACCCAGAAATAAACCCACACACCTATGGATACTTGATTTTTCAATCCAAAATCATTCAATGGAAAAAAGACAGCATCTCCAACAAATGAGGCTGGTCAAACTGGATGTCTACATGCAGAAAAATGAAAATAGATCCATACTTATCACCCTGCACAAAACTAAACTCCAAGTGGATCAAAGACCTCAACATAAAACCAGATACACTAAATCCTTTAGAAGAAAAAAGGGGAAGAGCCTAGAAATCATTGGCACAGTAGACAACTTCCTGAACAGAACACCAACAGCACAGGCTCTAAGAGCAACAATCAATAAATGGGACCTCATGAAACTGAAAAGCTTCTGTAAAGCAAAGGACACTGTTGTCAAAACAAAACAACAGCTTACAGACTGGGAAAGGATCTTCACCTACCCTGTATCTGACAGAGGGCTAATATCCAAAATATATAAAGAACTAAAGAAGTTAAAAAGCAACAAATAAATCAATCCAATTAAAAAATGAGGAACAGAGCTAAACAGAAAATTCTCAGTAGAAGAATATATAATGGAACAGAAACACTTAAAGAAATGCTCAACGTCATTAGCCATCAGGGAGATGCAAATCAAAATGACCCTGAGATTTCACCTTCCAACCATCAGAATAGCTAAGGTCAAAACTCAAGTGACAACATATGCTGGAGAGATTGTGGCGAAAGGAAAACCCTCCTCCATTGCTGGTGGGAATGTAAACTTGTATAACCACTTTGGAAATCAAACTGGCACTTTCTCAGACAACTAGGAATAGTGCTTCCTCAAGATCCAGCTATACCACTCCTAGGCATACATCCAAAGCTAATCAAGTACACAAGGACATTTACTCAATCATGTTCGTAGCAGCTTTATTTGTAATAGCCAGAAGCTGGAAACAACCCAGATGTCCCTCAGTGGATGAATGGATACAGAAATTGTGGTACATGTACACAATGGAATACTACTCAGCAATTAAAAACAAGGAAATCATGAAATTTGCAGGCAAATTGTGGGATCTAGAAAAGATCATCCTGAGTGAAGTATCCCAGAAGCAGAAAGACACACATGGTATGTAGTCACTTATAATAGGATACTAGACTTATAAGATAGTATAAACATATTAAAATCTATAAACCTAAAGAAGCTAAACAAGAAGAAGGATCCTGGGTAAGATGATCAATCCTCACTTAGAAAGACAAATGGGATGGACATTGGAAGTAGGAAAAAACAAGTAACAAGACAGGAGCCTAACACGAAGGCCTCTGAAACACTCTACCTAGCAGTATATCAAAGTAGATGCTAGGACTCATAACCAAACCTTGGGCAGAGTTCAAGGAATCATATGAAAGAAGGGGGAGTTAGTATGACCTAGAGAAGACAGATGCTCCACAAAGACCAAATATATCTGGGCACAGGGGGCTTTCTTGAGACTGATTCTTCAACCAAAGACCATGCATGGATAGAACCTAGAACCCCTCCTTGGATGTAGCCTATGGAAGCTCAGTATCCAAGTAAGTTCCCTACTAAGGGGAACAGGGACTGTCTCTGACATGAACTCAGTGGCTGGCTCTTTGACCTCCATCCACCCCTGAGGGAGGAGAAACCTTGCTAGGCCACAGAAAAGGACAATGCAGCCAGTCCTGAAGATACCTGATAAACTAGGGTCAGATGGAAGGGGAAGAGGACCTCCCCTATCAGTGGACTTAGAGAGGGGCAGGGAGGAGGTGACGGAGGAGGTGTAGGATTGGAAGGGAATGAGGAAGAGCGCTACAGCTGGGATACAAAGTAAATAAACTGTAATTAATATAAAAAAGTATAGCGGCAAGAGAAAAATGAATTAGAATTTTACTTCTTAAAAAAACAAAGCTGATATATGAAAGTAAATATGAAGAATCTTACCTCTCATACAAACAGTCAGAACATTTAAATCAAATCCAGAAATATATTACAAGAAAAAACTAGATCATTATTTCAATATATGTAAATAAAATCAATTGACAAATCCAAAAAACATTAATAAATGAAAATATGTTGAGTCTTATTAGGCTTCTTGATTCAAGAATAAGCTTTATTTTGGTGAGACAAAAGTGTGGTACTTTTGTGTATTGCTGATGGTGATGACCCTATTAACCTTTTTAAAAATTATTTTTAGTTTTTCATATTAATATTTTATTATATTTATCATTTTGCCCTCAAAACATTTATATTTATTCTTCCTCCTTCACAAACATGACATTCCTGTTAATTAGTTTTCATAAAAGTACTATGGCATGTGATAAGATAAAATAAATAGCATGACTTCTGAATACCAAACACAAATCTCCAAAGTAGAATATTCCCATTTGACAATAAGGTAAAAAAATAATAGTTAAAAAAATCCTTCATGTTATTGTGAATAAAGCTGCTTTAAACATTGTTGTGGAAATGTCCTTGTTGTATGGTGGATCATCTTTTGGGTATAGGCCCAGGAGTGGTATAGCTGGGTCTTGAGGTAGAGCTATTCCCAATTCTGAGATACTGCCAGATTGTTTTTCAAAGTGGTAGAAGTTTGACTCCCACCAGCAACAGAAGAGTGTTCCCCTTTCTCCACATCTGTGACAGCATGTGCTGTCACTTGAGTTTGTTTTAATTTTTTATATTAATTACAGTTTATTCACTTTGATCTCAGCTGTACCACCTTCCCTCCTTCCTTTCCAATCCTGCTCTCCCAATACATCCTTCTTCTTTTCAGCAACTATCTAGTGTTCTCCTCCCTTGGGCTGGTCAGTTCCCCAGAAATAGGAGTTTTCTGAAGCTTCCTCCTCTGGTTTCAAAAGAATTTACATTTTGAGATAAATGGACTTTCATATGCATGAGTAAAGAGTAATAATGAAAAACCCTGTTTACCCTTTGCTCAGTTTTCCCC
The DNA here is from genome assembly GCF_030254825.1 of Meriones unguiculatus. Lineage (NCBI taxonomy): Eukaryota > Metazoa > Chordata > Mammalia > Rodentia > Muridae > Meriones > Meriones unguiculatus. The sequence continues at coordinate 124,157,077 of NC_083369.1, forward strand.
ACTGGTTTCTTCTTAAAGAACTGAAAACAAAATAATTAGGATAGTGACTTAGAAAGTCAAGGTAAACTTTTGCATCATCATGATGATTACTCATGATGTGCTTTCATATTCATCTTCATTTCTCTCCCAGTACTCCTTCTCAATCTCTAACAAGTATATACATATCACTAATTCCTAATATGTATATTATTATATGTATAAACACCCTAATCCCTAATATGTACATATTATAAATATGTATATATAACATATATATATTCATACATGTCCATATAAAATATATATTAAGTGAATGGAATGATATAGCATGCAATTTTGAGACTGCTTTAGTATAATTCTTTGTGCAATATTTTTGTGTATATAAACAGTTTGTTCTTTATTATTTTATTGTTTTATTGTATATATAATAGCTTAACAATTCACTTATTAACTCATATCTGGGTTGTTTCCACTTTAACCGTCAGAAATAAAGTGTTTATGAATATGTAGTTATTTCAGTATGGAGATAAGTTTCCTTTTAAGATATGCCCAGTAGTGTGATTCCTGCTTATACCACAAATGTTTATTTTCTACATGTCAAGTGTTTTATTGATTTGGAAAATACATCCAATTAGACATCATTAAGAGCATGCCTATGCTTTAAAATAACAAGATTTTTTACCTAATGTATTAGTGATTTTTTGAAATTATAATATAGTTACCTCATTGCTTTCCCTTCATTTTCCTCCCTCTGTTCTCTCTCATTCATTCACCCTTGTTATGTTTCAAATTCATTACCTCTTCTTTTTTTATTTTTGTATTTTTTATTAAAAGCATTTATAAGTTTTAATTTTTTTCTTTTTATTATTATTTATTACAATTTATTCATTTTGTATCCTGGCTGAACCCACTCCCTCATCTCCTCCTGGTCCTAACCACCTTCCTTATTTCCCCCTATGTCCCTCCACTAGTCCACTAATAGGGGAAGTTCTCCTCTACCCACATGTAGACTGGGCTGCCTATGAACTATTTCTAAGCAGGGGCCTAAGTCCTCTCCAAGCATGGTTCTTCATTGGTTCCTCAGTCTCTACAAGATTACCTGAGCCCCGATATTTTTTGCTCTGTTGGTCTTCTGAATGAGGTAACCAAGAAGCAGAAAGACACATATGGTATACACTCATTTATAAGTGCATATTAGCCAGATAACATAGGATAACCGTACTAAAATCTATAGTTCTAAACAAGCTAAACAACAAAGAGGATCCTAGGAAAGAGGCTTAATTCTCTTTTAGAAGAGCAAACAGGATAGACATTGGAAGTAGGAAAAGACAGGGATCAGGACAGGAGCCTTCCACAGGGGGTGTCTGAAAGACTCTACCCATCAGGGTATTAAAGCAGATATTGAGACTCATAGCCAAACTTTGGGCAGAGTGCAGGGACTCTTATGGAAGAAGGGGCAGATAGAAAGACCTATAGGGCACAGGAGCTCCACAAGGAGACCTCCTTTTTTTTTTTTTAATTGTTGTTACAAACACGCACACACAAACACAAACATATACCTCCTACATATATGCATATATATTCCTATATATATAAATACAACTTGCTCTGTCTATATAATGTTACCTGTATGTAAATGATCTCAGGGCTGACCACTTGGTATTGGATAACTAATTAAGGTCCTTTCACATGAAATCATGTCATGCTCTGTTACAGTCTAGACATGAAAAAGAAGTGACTCTCCTATATTCTCACAGTGATGTATGAAAGATTCAGACTCCAAGTATTCACAACATCATGAGACTTTATCTCTTTTATTTGTTTTTGATCAGGAGGTCTGTATAAATTACTATCTTGTACCTGTGACTAAATACCCAACAAGAACTATGTTAACAGAGGAAGATCATGTTTTTTTTTTTCTTTTTCTTACAATTAGAGGTGATACAATCCATGATGCCAAGGAAGATGTGGTAAAAGGAGTATTATGTGGTTGGTTGCACCATCTTTGTAATCAGTAAACAACTCAGAGGTCAAGAAGAAAAGATGCTATATCCTTGGGCCTGTCTGCAGTGAACCACTTCCACTTGTTAGGTCCCACCTCAATGCCTGTGCACAGATGGGGACCAAGTATTGGAACATGTGTTCATATAGGGCACATTTCCCATTCAAACAATAGGATTCACTAAGTAACTCAGGGTAGCCTCAAACTTAAAAAAATTACATAGGTAAATTCCTGCTTCAGCTACCTAAATGCTAGAATTACAGGCATAGATCACCTCACATGGCTTATCATTTTTATTGTAGTTGGCCTAACTAATTTGTAGTGATATGTCTTTTTGGTTTCAAAGGAACCAATAGTGAATTGCTCTTAAGTATTGACTGTATAATTTTAAGGATGCTCTTTGTAGTGGTTTATGTGAGAATGGCCCCCATAGGCTCATATGTTTGAATGTTTAGTCTCCAATTAGTGGAACTATTTGGGAAGAATTAGTAGGTGTGTTTTTGTTGGAGAAGGTATGTCATTGGGGGAGGAGGATTTGAGGTTTCAAAAGACCATATCAGGCCCAGTCTATGGCTCTAGCACCATGTCTGCCTGCCTACCACCATGTTTCTCACATGATGATAATGGACTAAAACTATAAGGAATCCTCTGATTAAGTTCTATTTTTAAAATTTGCCTTGATCATAGAGTTTGATCACAGCAATATAACAGTAAGTAAATTTAAAAGCAGATCAACATACAATGCCATGGAATATAGATTAACATTTTTTAAAAAGAAGGAAAGGGTGCCTGGTGTGGAGATACTGGACCAACATAAGACTGAAAACCAGCAGGACAAGTCCAAACCTACATCTCCATGTCTGATGTCAAAACACTCTTCAGATATCCTACTCCTTTCAGCTTTGTTGATCGTAACAACCCCCCCTCTCTCTATTGGGCTAGTTCCACACCCAGTCTTCAGTGTTCCTCAGCAGATAGCCAGGATTCTGGCATCTCCCACATCATGTGGTCTCCAAGGCAATCCAGGTTTTACCTCCACAGTTTCACACAATGACTCTCTAGGAATCCATACAGGGACACCTCTGACATAGGCCTGACTTCTGGGGCTTTCCAAGGTTGTTGAGGAAGATTCCATAGCCTTTTCTTGTATCCTTGACTCTAAAGCTAGAACCATGTGTCCAAATCTGCCAATCTGCTACTTACTGGGATGGAACTTAGCCCCCTCCTTCAAATATATTTTTATCTGCTTTCTGGTTTTGATGGTTTCCTTCACTTAAGCTTTTCTTTAATTCCTTTACATAAGCAGGAAGCTGAACAGGACAGGGTCTTTCCCTGAGGGCACAACTCCCTTTACTGCATTTAGCATCATGTTTAAATTTTTCATTTCCTTGAACACTGGACTTATTGCCATTGCACTTCCTGGCTCTCCTTTTCTCTTCAAATTGTACATATTGTATCCTTCCTTATTCAGCTTACTCCTTTTCATTATAGATCTGCATAAAACTGGATACTAATAAACAAATAACACAGTCAATACTAGGCTGTTTTGACATCTCATTTGCCAATGCCATTAATCCAAAACTCTTCAATTTAACCTCGGGCAGACTTTTGAGACAAAGCCAAAAAGAAAATAAGAAAGAAAAGAAAAGTCTCAGCCACATTCTTTGTCAAAATATCACAAGAATGACTTCTAGCTCACTGCCTTAATTAGGGTTTTATTGCTGTGAAGCAGTACCATGACCATGGTAACTCTTATAAATGAAGAGATTTAATTGGGGCTGCCTTCCAGTTTCAGAGGTTTAGTTCATTATTATTGTGGTGTGAGACATGGCATGCAGGCAGAATTGGTGCTGGAGAAAGAGGTGAGAGTTCTACATCTTGATATGAAGGCAGTAGGAGACTGCCACACACTGGCCAGACTCGAGTTTCTGACACCAGAAAGCCAACCCCAATCACACATTTCCTCCAACAAAGCCACACTTACTCCAGCAAGGACTTACCTCCAAATAGTGCCACTTCCTCTGGGCCTATTAAGGAGCCATTTTATTAAAACCACCACAACCACTTACTATCATTCTTCTCTCTGAAATCTCTTGAGCCAGACCATCATAATCAACATTGTTCTCAGCACTGCTATCTTCCATGCTCCTGCTAGTATGGTCTATTAAGCTCCACTTAAAGCAATCAACTGCTTTCCTAATCCAGCATCCCAAAGTCTATATTCTGCCAACAAGAAGTATGTCAGGCCTGTTAGAGCTATACCCTAATATCTGGTACCAACTTCTGTGTTATTTAAAGTTCTATTGCTGTGAAGAGACACCATGGTTACAGCAACTCTTAAAAGGGAAGCAAGTAAAGCTTGCTAACACATTGTTCATTATCATCATGGTAGGTAGCATGGACATGCAGGCAGACATAGTGCTGGAAAAGGAGCTGAGAGTTCTACATCTGGTTCCACAGGCAGCAGTAAGAGAGAGAGCCACTGGACTGGCTTGGACTTCTGTAACCCCAAATCCCACCCTTATTGACACACTCCCTTCAACAAGGCTACACCTACTCCAACAAGGCCACACCTACTAACCCTTCTCAAATATATGAGCTTATGGGGGCCATCCTTATTCAAACCACCATACCATAGATCAATGCATCTCCCATTCCTTATCAGAGAATACTCTTTTGCAGTAGATGATAAGTAACATAGTGACCAACAACTGAAAAATATGAAGAGAATAAGAGGTTTTATAGTACTTGATTCTAAATGGGCTGTCTATACAATACCTTTCCTCTCAAGGCTCAGAGATCTATGTAGAATAGAAGGTAGAGAGATTGTATGAGCCAGAGATGGTGGACAACATCAAGAAACCACTTCTTCAAGACAAAACAAGACTGCTACACTCATAAACCCACAGAGATTCTGACAGCATGAACAAGACCTGTATAAGTTCCAGCCAGACAAGATCACCTTAGGGAGGAAGGGAAATGGTCCTACCATCCCACTTCAAGCCAAGAAGCTAATTGCAATAGAGAGCTATAAGAGAGAGAAAATCAATGTTCTTCATTGAAGTGACACTAGGTATATCATCTACACTTCAGAGCAGTGCCCAGGCTCAGGCATAGTTGGCAAACAAAGATCAGACTCTATGTGTATTTATTTATGTTTTTTTTGTTGTTGTTGTGATTTAACTATTTAAAGATCACAAAAGAACATGAAGTTAGGTGGGAAAGGAGGTAGGAAGGACCTGTGAGAAGTTGAGGGGAGGAAAATATATTACCAAAATATACTGTAAGGAAATTTCAAAAATGAATAAACAACATTGAAAATTGGTCCAATTAGAGAAATCATAAGAGCAAGTGTCAGCATGGAAGTGGAACATGTTATTGGTGTGAATGAAAGTTATTTCATCCACTTTGGAAAAGCATTTGGTAAAATTTTCTAAAAATCAGCCTACACCATGATGCAGTAATTCTACTTCTAATAGATTCCTTCTCCCTCAAAAAGAAAAAAAATGAATGCAAGTACATTACCCTCATTCAAATAAATAACCACCCACTTATGTTCATGCAGGCAACCCTAATTAAATGTGGTTGGACACAGAAATAAAAAAAATATGAAAATTTGAGGGGGACTTGGGAAGAAAAAAGGATTCAGTGGGAGGAGAAGGAGATAAGCTATAATAATATATAACAATAGTCAATTAACAATCTGTATGAACTGGTAAAAGAAAAACTATTTTTAAAAATAAATGAATGCATACATTAACATCACATATGAGATTACTTTAGTTATTTTACTCATTAGAGTCTCAAACAGAAAACAAAAAATTCCATTAACATATTAACAGTAGATAGGAAAAATGCTAAAGTCACATGATAAACTGTTGCAGATAAATTTTAAAACATGCACTGAAACAGAGAAACTATGAAAGATTATTTAATAAATATAATTTAGATGAAATGGAAAAATTCTTTGAAAAACATTATTCACTAAAATGGTATTAGAAGAAATGGGAAATATGTATAGTCTTTTCTATTAAGTAATTTTGTTATTAAAATGCTTTCTACAAGAAAATTTACAGTTCCAGATGGTTTTGTATATATATTTAATTTCATGTTGACTCTATGGGTATTCAGATGATTAAAGAAACATAATTTTAAAACATATTCTCTCCAAAGCCAGAAGAGGAAGTAACATTTTCCAATTTGCATTATGAAATCAGTATTCTCCTAATATTCTAAGTAAATGAAGATATTATAGCAGTGGGTCTCAACCTTCCTAATGCTATGACAGTTTAATCAGTACCTCATCTTGTGGTGATGCACAACCATGAACTTTTATTTTAGTTGTTACTTCATAAACTGTAATTTTGCTACTGTTATGGGTTAAAATATAAATATCTGATATGCAGGATATCTGATATCCAACCCTGTGAAAGGATCATTTGATCCCCCAAAGTGGTCATGACCCACAGGTTGAAAACTGCTTTATTATAAGAAAGCAGACAAAGAGATACATACATTTATTCGAGAATTTGGTAGGCTGAGAAAGAAGATTGTTAAGTTTGAGGTCTACCTGGACTAAACAGGACTCTACTTCAAAAGGCAACATCAACAAAAAAAAATAATGTAAGAATGAGAATATTAGACCATTATTTTTATCAAAGTTTAAAATTCTGAATCTGGCAATATATTAAAAAATATATATCGGGAGAGTGGCCTTCCATGCTCCAGTGGATTTCTTTTTTTTTTTTTTTTAACTTTTATTAGTTACACTTTATTCACTTTGTAGCCCCCATAAACCCCACCCTCCTCCCCTCCTGATCCCACCCTCATTCCCCCTTCTTCACGCATGCCCCTCCCCAAGTCCACTGATAGGGGAGGTCCTCCTCTCCTTCCTTCTGATCTTAGTCTATCAGATCTCATCAGGAGTGGCTGTATTGTCTTCTTCTGTGGCCTGGTAAGGCTGCTCTCCCCTCAGGGGGAGGTGATCAAAGAGCAGGCTCTGGAAAGACCCCTGTGTTCAAATTTTCTGGTTCATCCTGAGTAAGCTGTCCCAGAAACAGAAAGACACACACTGTCCATACTCATATAATATAGGATAAGCCTACTAAAATCTGTACATCTAAAGAAACTAATCAAGAGGGAGGACTCTGACTAAAATGCTCAATCCCCATCCCGAAAGGCAAAGAGGATGGACATCAGAAGAAGAAGAAGAAAACAGGAAACAAGCTAGAAACCCGCTACAGAGGGCTTCTGAAAGGCTCTGCCCTGCAGACTATCAAAGCAGATGCTGAGACTTATGGCCAACTGTTGGGCAGAGTGCATGGAATCTTATGAAAGAAGTGGGAAATAGTAAGATCTGGAGAGGACAGGAACTCCAGTGGATTTCTAATTGAAATCAGTGGGTTATCAAGAAAAAAGAAGATGTGAAACTTGGAATATGATTGGGGAGGAATTGGAGAAGTTTAAGGAGTAGGCAGTGGATATTTATAAATACTTTGCAAACATGTGTGAAATATATATATTATTATTATTACATATATATAATGATAAACTGGAGTATCTTAGTTTCTTTTTAATTGCTGTGACAAAGATCCATGGTCACATCAACTTATAAAATAAACTATTTAATTTAGGGCTCACAACTCCAAAGTCTATGATCTTCATGGTTGAGGAGCACGGCAGCAGGAAAGCAGACATGGTATTGAGCAGTAGCTAACACAACAATCAGTCATGGTCAAAACATTCAAACCACCACATGGGATTTATCCCATGAACACAGAGTATTTTTTATTTTTTAATTTTTATTAATTACAGTTTATTCGCTTTGTATCCCCCCTGTACCTTCCTCCCTCCTCCCCTCCCAATCCCACCCTCCCTCTTTCCCACCTGTGTCCCTCTCCCAGTCCACTGAAAAGAGAGGTCCCTCTCCCCTTCCTTCTGATCCTAGTCTATCAGGTCTCATCAGGACTGGCTGCATTGTCTTCCTCTGTGGCCTGGTAAGGCTGTTGCCCCCTCAGGGGGAGGTGATCAAAGGGCAGGCCAATCAGTGAACACAGAGTATTTTAACCTTGGAGAGGCATTGCCATTTACCATATTAATGAAATAAAAAAGAAAATCTGTATAAAAATCTATCTAAACATTTGCTAAAATCATGCTTGATAAAATTTGGCAAACTTATCTGAGCAATTAGGAGGAGGAGAAGACTACTTCTTTAACTTCAAGAAGGCTAGACAAACACACATGCACAAAGAGCGAGACAGAAACAGTTTTTAATGGAAAAAGGAGCACTTTCTTCCTGTTATCAGGAAAAAGCAATGAGGTCTACTACCATTGCTTTTGCTGAGTATTTTAATCTCAGTCAGAAAAAAAGAGACAATAACATGAGATAAAAGGAATATATATTAGAAAGGAAGGTTAATCGCATATATTGCATTTATTGTTATTGAAAATTTGAAGCAATCTAAAAAAAAAGCTACTAAGAGTATTTGTGTAACTGTAGCAAGTTCAACATATAAAAAGCCAATATGAAAGTATCAGTTTCAGTTCTGTATAATAACAATGAAAATGTAGAAGTGTTTTTAGAAACAATTCCATTTACAATGGTATCTGAATATAGAGGAAAAATAGGAATAAATGTAAAATATTTTATGGAATATATACAGTGAAAACTATAAAACATTGGAAATAAAAACTTAAAATAAACCTAAATAAATGTAAAAATACTTTAGTTAAATATATGGGAAGACCCAAATTTGTAACTCCGTAAGTTCTTTCCCATTTTTTCCACTTGACACAAGTCAGGATCCTAAAAATGTATGTTAATATTAAAATGAGTATTAAAATCAAGGATAAAAGGGAGGATCCAGGATGGTGGTGATCAGCATGCACCATATCTGAGGGACAGAGGATCTGAAACTCTGAAATTGGTGAGTGGAGGAGCAGCTGAACACAAAACAACAACACTGAGGCTTCCAGGGAGAGAGGGGATTAACCCTGACCTGAGACCAATCAGAAACAGGTCAACTGCGGACTTCTTTGTGGACTTCATCTGGGGACTTAATTCCCAAACACTTCCCCTTTAACTGGCAGAGGCAGCGGTGGAGGCAGCAGAGGAAGTCCACAGTGCCCAGAGCCCCTAGCACAGAGCACACTGCTGGCTGTTCCACCAGGCCAACCAGGCCAGCAGCTCCCCAGGGCCTTCCAGAAGGCATCTGTGCCAACAGCCTCTTAGTTCTGCTGTGGTAACAAGATTCCCAGTGGACTGCAATACCAGGCCCCAGGTTCTGCAGCAACATAGGAGCCTGAACAGAACAACAACAGCACAGGCTCTAAGATCAACAACCAATAAATGAGGCCTCATGAAACTGAAAAGCTTCTGTAAAGCAAAGGACACTGTCATCAGAACAAAACGACAGCCTACAGACTGGGAAAGGATCTTCACCAACCCTATATCTGACAGAGGGTTAATATCCAGTATATATAAAGAACTAAAGAAGTTAAATAGCAACAAATCAAGTAATCCAAATAAAAATGGGGTACAGAGCTAATCAGAGAATTCTCTGTAGAGGAATATAGAATGGCAGAGAAACACTCAAAGAATGCTCAATGTCCTTAGTCATCAGGGAGATGCAAATCAAAACAACCCTGAGATTTCACTTTACACACATCAGAATGGCTAAGATCAAAAACTCAAGTGACAATACATGCTGGAGAGGATGTGGTTAAAAGGGAACCCTCCTCCATTGCTGGTGGGAATGTACACTTGTTCAACCACTTTGGAAATCAATCTGACACTTTCTCAGAAAATAGGAATAGTGCTTCCTCAAGTACCAGCTATAGAACTCCTCGGCATATATCCAATATATACTCAAGTACACACAAGGACATTTGTTCAACCATGTTTGTAGCAGCTTTATTTGTAATACCCAGAATCTGGAAACAACCCAGATGTTCTTCAGTGGAGGAATGGATACAGAAATTGTGGTATATTTATACAATGGAATTAAAAACAAGGAAATCATGAAATTTGCAAACAAATGGTGGGATCTAGAGAAGATCATCCTGAGTGAGGTATCCTAGAAACAGAAAGAAACTCATGGTATATACTCGCTTATAAGTAGATACTAGTCGTATAATATAAGATAAACCTACAAAAATATGAACATCTAAAGAAACAAATCAAGAAGGAGGACTTTGGGTAAGATGATCAGTCTTCACTCAGAAAGGCAAACTGGATGGACATTGGAAGAAGAAGAAAACAGGAAACAGGGCAGGAGCCTACCACAGAGGGCTCTGAAAGACTCTACCCAGGAGTGTATCATAGCAGATGCTGAGACTCATAACCAAATTTTGGGCAGAATGCAGGGAATCGTATGAAAAGGGGGAGACAGTCGGACCTGGAGAGGACAGGAGCTCCACAGGGAGAAAAACAGAACCAAAAAATTAGGGCCTAGCTATCTTTTCTGAGACTGATACTCCAACAAAGGACCATTCATGGATATAACCTAATACCTCTGCTCAGATGTAGCCTGTGGCCTCTCATCCAATTGGGTTCCCTAGTAAGTGGAGCAGGGACTGTCTCTGACATGAACTCAGTGGCTGGTTCTCTGATCACCTCCCCATGAGGGGGGAACAGCCTTGCCAGGCTACAGAGGAGGATAATGCAGCCTGCCCTAATGATAAGCAAGGGTCAAATGGAAGTGGAGGAAGACCTCCCCTAACAGTGGACTTGGAATGGGACAGGGAGGAGATGAAGAAGGGAGAGTGGGTTTGGGAGGGAATGAAGGAGTGGGCTACAGTTGGGTTACAAAGTGAATAAACTGTAATTAATATAAAAATAAAATTTAATTAAAAAAGAGTATGTATTTCCAACCAAGAACAATGAATACGGAGTACCTAGAATTTCGCTCAGATGTAGCCCATAGACTCAGTCCCCAAATGGGGTCCCTAGCAAGGGGAAATGGGACTTTCTCTGGAATGAACTCAGTGGCAGACTCTCTGATCACCTCCCCTGGAGGATGCCACCTTGCCAGGCCACAGAGGAAGACAATGCAGCCAGTTCTGATGAAACCTGATAGGCTAAGTTCATATGAAAGACGAGTACCTCCCCTATCAGTGGACATCTATATGATACAGGTTCTCAAGATGAAAGGAACAACATCATAAAATCATAGACACAAGTAGGGAATAATTAAGCAGGCCCAGAAAGGAAGTATGATGGGACCTAAAAATGTTGGTTCTATAGAAACTAAGAATGAGGGTTCTCAGAGCCCAGGGAGAATGCAGTAGGAAAGGGATAGCAAAATGAATGGTGAATGACAGAGGCAAGAAGTTCTGGTGTATTACTGTGCATTAAGCAACTACAAACGACAATTACAAATAAACATTTCTAAAAGCAAAAGGAAGGATGATGAAAGTTTTCACCAGAAAGAATGCACAAATATTTAAGATACATATGTTTGGATTAAGTATTACATAGTGTGTACATAGACAAAATATTACACAGCACCCCCATTAATATGTTTATTTTTATGACTCTTTTGCCTTCAATAGAAAAATTCATGTCTTTAAAAAATAAAGATCAAAATGTTTAGTCATAAATTAGGAGAAGTCATATAATGCACTATGTAACCAGAATATAGCAAGATAAAATATACAAAAGAAAGTTGGACATCCCAAATCAGTATGCAAAAGGTGTTCTTTTTTTTTCTTTTTTTTAATTTTATTTTTTTCTTATCAGTTACATTTTATTAACTCTGTATCCCAGCCGTGTCCCGATCCCTCATTCTCTCCCTGTCCCTCCCTCCCTCCCTCATCTCCACCGTGCCCCTTTCCAAGTCCACTGATGGGGGGACCTCCTCCCCATTCATCCAATCCTGTTTTATCAGGTATCTTCAGGACTGGCTGCAAAGTCCTCCTCTGTGGCCTAACAGGACTGCTCCTCCCTTCGGGGGTGGGGAGACCAAAGAGCCAGTCATTGAGTTCCTGTTAGAATAGTCCTTGTTCCCCTCACTATGGGAAACGAATTGTTTACTGAGCTACCACAGGCTACATCTGAGCAGAGGTTCTAGGTTATATCCATACATGGTCCTTGGTTGAGTGTCAGTCTCAGAAAAGACCCTGTGCCCAGATATATTTGGTCTTTGTGGAGCTCCTATCCTTTCCCCATCATACTAACTCCCCTTCTTTCATATGATTCCCTGTACTCTGCCGAAGGTTTGGTCATGAGTCTTTGTATCTGCTTTGAAAACACTGCTAATTAGAATCTTTCAGATGCGCTCAGTATACTCCTGTCATACGTGTTTTATGGCTTGGCCAAAGTTTATCATGTAATTTCCACTTCAGGAATTTGCCTGAGTTACTCAGGGATTGGGATTAGACAGAGTCGACTTGTGGAAGGGAAATAATAGATGCATTTTCTTTCCGATTTGTGTGGTGAGTAAAGTGGTTTGAAATGAGAGAGGGTGTCTGCAGGTTACTCCCTCTCTAAACAGGAGAAATGACGATCACTTGATATTTCAGAAAAGTGGAGGGCAAGCATGCACAGGTGCGCACCTGAAAGGCAGACTGTGGGCAGACACCCGGGGGCTGGTCCTGCTCAGCAGGCTAGTGCTGCGCTGAGCACCCTTTGTGTGGTGAATAGAGCGAGGGAAGGCTGTTGTCACCTGCTCTGTCCTCCACAGAGAATTCTGGGAGATAACACTTCTTGCCTCTGTTTTTTCCAGATGGAAAAAATTGAAAATGCCCAGAGTTACTTATACTTATAAAAAAAGTAGAAGATGCCAGAATTGTACTCTTACCCTCTATAAAGCAGCAGAGGCGACTGTTCAAACGCATGCCCTCTGTTTCTTTAAGTTAGATTTTGGAACCATTTGTATAAGGCCCAACTTCCCTATTTCATGATATATGCACCTGGATTACCAAGAACGCAATGGGATTTGTGTTTCTAAAGGGTGATTTGTGGACCAGGTAATTTGGGATTACATGAACGCCCTTGTTGAGAGGGCAGAGTGCTGGCTCTGTCGAATGAGAACAGAAGTACTGGAGTTGGAGGCCTTGTGGACCTTTCCATTTTTCACTAAAAGCTGTGGGTTGTTTGTTTGTTTGTTTGTCTTTATTTATTTACACCAAGAGTAATGGGTTTTGAGAATTTTAGTGTTAAAATTCTCCTGGTGTATTTATGATGGAATGAGGCTAGAACTGGTTTTCTTTCTTCTCTACCATAGCTCATTGCCTCTGGCCTTTTAAAAATAAGCTAATCACAGTCACTTGGATCTATTTCAATCCTGTCAGTGACCCTACACTGACATAAAAGATGATTCCTGGGAGATCAGTGACTCTGATTCACACTCATTTGAATGTTGAAAAAAACAAAACAGTACATTTCTTCAGAGTTCTCTTCAGGAGGTGGAATGATTCAGTAAGCTGTATAGAAGTGTTTCTGTCCCATATCCTCCCCCCACTCTCTCTCTCTCTCACACACACACACACAGAGCTCAAGCTTACCCAAACCTGAGGGAGGGGACTGGCAAAAGGTGTTCTTAATGTCTTTATTCATCAGACAAATGTGAGCCACAAATTTATATATATATATATATATATATATATATATATATATATATATATATACCCCGTATTCATGGAAATTAGACTAGCTAAAACTAGAATAACTTTAATAGAAATACCACTACTGACATGAAGCCATTTAAAGTCTCATGCATGTAGGCAGAATGAAAACTTGATATGACCACATTAGAATACATTTTGGTTATACATGTGTGTCCCTATGTAACAAATCTACCAAGGACTATATAAGAAATGTATACATTCTCCATATATAAGATACATATCAGAAAATAAGAAAAGAGTAATTATATGAGATGATAGAGACATTTTAATAGAAAATGTATTTGTGGGCATATAAAATTATTGGAATTAATTTTGCAAATCTGGTAAAAAGTATAGTTCAGTTAAAATTCTGTATATTTTAGAAATGCTTTCTGAATCAAGTATGGGATTTGCTTAAAATAATTCAGTATGATGGGAGAGGCTACATGGGAGAACACATGAAATAAGATGGACTCTCTGGATAATGATTATAAGTTGATGATGAGTAAAATGGGTTTCATTATATTATTATCTTCATTTCGCACCTAACTGAACATTTTCCATAAAAAGTACCCTCTATTATTTGAAAAAAAAAAAAAAAACCCACAGGTTTTGTGGTCAGAGAGAGTTCCTCTACTATTAGTTTTGTGACTAGAGAAAAAAGTTGCCTAACCTTACTTGTTTGCATTCATCCTCTAAAAACTGCATTACTTTGCCTCAGACTCTAGGACGACCCCATAAGACTCTGCTGCTAAATACTTAGCTTACTATCTAGCTGGCTTACATCAGTTGCTCAATAATGGCTGATTGCTTTGCCCCTACTCTTTTCAACCAAGCTCAGCCCTATTCCTTCAGTTGGTCAGTACACATAGCATTTGGTCTTTGACTTCCTGTGGAGCAATGTGTTCTAAAATTTGTATCAACGTACTTTCCCACCTAAAGACATAAGAGGGTGTATTGTGTAGTTTGAGGTGATACAGTAATACTAGCATAGTGGTTAAGTGTTATGGGATGGTGATGCCCTTTGTCACAAAAGGTACAGTAGGTGACTAAAATTTACCTCCTGGCTGAAGATCTCCTTCTCCTTTGGTCTAATGTTTGAAAGTAGATATGTCCAAAGCACCATAGGCTCCTTGACTCAGACTCAAAGTACTCAAGGAACCTTCCTGGCATTTCAAAGTCTCAGTTAACATATCTGAAGAATGGAAATGGTGTGATAGACTCAAATAGGAAGAAATGTATATACAGTCCACAGTAACTATGAACCATCTGGTTCTGTTAGAGACAAGAATGTACATCAGGCACATTCCACATTCCTTGGGTAATTTTCCACATGCGCCAGCCTTTTTGGGGGCTCTAGTTGGTCCTAGAACTCACTAACTCTTCGCAGGGCCTGAACACAGACTGCTCACCCACCCTGGTCCCCTCTTCCCCTCCAAACTTAACTGCTCAATTTTCTGTATCCTGCTTCCCTGTCTCTTCATGTCCACCAGGTGGCGCCAGAGTATGTTCCAAGTCCGTCAGCTCCATGGGAAAAACTACAGAATCATTTGAATTATGTGCTCCCTGAAGAAGTATATGGTACTTTCTTCCCTAAGGATATTTGAAGAGTTTTGTTTAAGGTCCTCCTGAACTTGTGTTTCACTGCGCGGACTATCTTAGTCAGTAAGTTAGGTTCCTACCCTGCCTGAACTTTTTATTCTTTTTAATTTTTATTTTTATTAATTACAGTTTATTCACTTTATATTCCCCCTGTAGCTCCCTCCCTCCTCCCCTACCAATCCCACTCTCTTTCCCCCTTTTTCATCAATTTCCTTCCCCAAGTCCATTGATAGGGGAGGTCCTCCTCTCCTTCCTTCTGACCCTAGTCTATCAGATCTCATTGGGCATGGATGCATTGTCA
Source organism: Meriones unguiculatus (assembly GCF_030254825.1). Lineage (NCBI taxonomy): Eukaryota > Metazoa > Chordata > Mammalia > Rodentia > Muridae > Meriones > Meriones unguiculatus. The sequence goes on from NC_083369.1 coordinate 124,172,568, forward strand.
TTCTCTGTGGCCTGGTAAAGCTGCTCTCCCCTCAAGGGGAGGTAATCAAAGAGCAGGCCAATCAGTTCATGTCAGAGACAGGACCTGTTCCCATTACTATGGAACCTACTTGGACACTGAACTGCCATGGGCAGTTTCCATGTCTACAACTGTACAAGGAAAAGTACCGTAGTGCTGCCAGCCATGTAAGATTATCATAAAGAAAAATGGTATCACTTGGAAAGTTCTTGTAACAGTGCCTGGAAAACACTATCCATCATTCGCCAACAGCAGTATAGTCCTTTTGTTATTAGGAGTTTTTGTCACACTGACGACCTGGATTGCAGAGTGTTTTAGGAATTTATTTATTTCTTGGCCTTCACTGTCTTTACTGTCCCAGGATGGAAGACAGCACATTCTAAGTTCTTTCTGTTGATAAATTCTTAATTAAAATCGACAACAACAAGGTAATGGGAGGTGAGTGAGCAGAGTGCTGTTGGAAAGAAGCAACCTGTGCTGGTTGAGAGCCTGACTCATGAAAGGTTTCTCAATGAGAAAGTTTTAGCACCAACAAGAAATCTAAGTCTTTATCCCCTATCCCAGTTGTTCTCAACCTTCCTAATGCTGTGACATTTTAATATAATTCCTCATGTTGTGATGATTCTCCAACCATAAAATTATTTTCATTGTTCCTTTATAACTGTAAGTTTGCTACTGTTATGAATCACAATATATAAATATCTCTGATATTCAGGATATCTAATATGTGAACCCTGTGAAAGGGTCATTCTATCTCTCAAAGGGGTGTTGACCCACAGGTAAAGAACCCCTTCACTCATGGAGACAGAGATGCCTATAGGCAACATCTGAGGAGGAGGTCTAGGTCCTCTCCATGCATGGTCCTTGGTTGATTCATGAATCTCTGCAGAATACCCTGGGCCCAGATTTATTGGTTCTGTTGGTCTCCTTGTGGAGCTCCTGTCCCCTCCAGGTCCTTCTGTCTCCTCCTTCTTTTATAAGACTCTCTGCGCTCTGCCCAAAGTTTGGCTTGTGGGTCTGAGCATCTGCTTCGATCCTCTAATACGGTGAGCAGGGGCTGTCTCTGACACTGACTCTGTTGCCTGGTCTTTGATCACTCCCCTAGGCAGGGAGGCCTTACCAAGCCATAGAGAATGAGGATGCAGGCAGTCCTGATGAGACTTGATAGGCTGGAGTCAGATGGTAGAGGAGGAGGGCTCCCCCTTTCTGTGGACCAGGAGAGGGTGGGTAGAAGAGGGAGGGAGGATGGGACCTGCACTGAGAGGAGATGAAGGAAGAAACTACAATCAGGATATAAAGTGAATAAATTATTAATATAATAATAAAAATAAATGGACATACACACACACACACACACAACTACTCCCCTATCCTATCTCCCGCTCCCTTCCTTCTTGAAATTCAGGTCATTGTACTTTTCTAGAGTTTTCCAGGCTAGCTGTAGTGTTTGTTGTCACACTGTCACTCGATGTCAGTGTCATGCATTGCTTTCTGTGACTTAATGGTTGTTATTTCAGGACAATGAGAAACACAAAACCATCATTTTACAGAAAAGGAACTCACTTCAACCCTGACAGAGGAAGAGACTTACTCATAGATATGGTGTTAGAATGTTTGTTTCTTTCAGAGACTTTAGGTTTTGAGGACAAGGACTACGATTTCCAGCCAACTCTCATGTTATGTGGTAGACCTAAAATCAACATCTTCCCTGCAAAACAGGATCTGTTGTCTTCTAATCACCAATATCAGCTGCTGGTCACATGGTGAGCATAGCTACAGAAGACATAAGGATAGCATGCAGGCTTGAAGTGGGGTAAGCATTTCTGACTCTATCCTGACTCAGTTCTAATGTCTTTTCATTTTTTTTTTAGCTTTCCAGACTCATTAAATCCACCTCAAAAACTGAGATTATAGGTGGCAACTACAATTTCTGGGTCCATGTAGCCCCCAGGGCATTAAGAGTTTTCCACTACTTCATTATTTACCATCATACACTCATAGTAAATATTGAGCACAATTGTGTGTTGAGAGTGGGAGACAATGATACTGTTGTCATCACCCTGTGATCTATGCCGATGGTGTTCTCTACCGGCCATGCCTGGTAATACACTTTGACTGGTGCACTCTGCAAACCCCTTGCCACCTGTCTGGGTTTATCAACACACTATGTCAGTGTTTCTCAACCCATGGGTCATGATTCCCTTGGTGTGTGAGCACCTTTTTACAGGCTTGCATATCAGATATCCTGCATAGCAGATATTTACATTATAATTCATAACAGTAGCAAAATTACAGTTGTGAAATAACAACAAAAATAATTTTATGGTTGGGGTCAGCACAACTTAAGGCACTGTATTAAGAGGTCCCACATTAGGAAGGTTGAGAACCACTGTGCTGTGTGCTTCGACTGAAATGTCCTGTCACCTTCCTGTCTACATAGTCAAACCCTCACCACACTGATGTTCTGCCCAACGACACATACTACCAGGAAGATTGTAATGCGAACTCTTCTGCTCAGGTTCTATATCCCTCTGAATTTCAAACCACTGTGATGAACAACACAATGCTGCTAACCACTGAACTCTCCCTTATTTCACTCTACATCAAGTTCTGATGTCTATCAAAAATCATTCCCGGTGATAAATTAAGAAAAGGCTTCACCAGAGATTTTGGTTTATTTTTTGGTTTTAATGTTTGCTTTGCTACTTATCATCTGTGTGACATTACAAATATTACCTCTCTAAACATGTTTTTCCAATTGTATAAGGGAGATACTAATAACACAGAACACTTTTTCAAAGTTGTGAAAATAAAATAAGACAAAATAAAGTCAAATTAAGATTGTAAATCTCACTTATATAACACATACAAAATAATGTCATACAAAGATGTAGAGGCTTGAAGTCTGAATAGCAGTGGATTTTCAATCTGGTTCTATATCAATCATTTCAAGATTTAACTGGATTAACAGCTTTTCTTATCTGTAAGATGGAGATAATACCGCTCACATAAATGTTATGAAGCTGCAATGTGATAATATGAGTAAAAATATGAGCTAGCAAAGTGGGGCTATGCACACATAACTCCAATACTTGGGAGGCTACGGCAAAAGGTTTATGATTGCAAGGCTATCCTGGATGCATTATGAAACCCTGTCTCACAAAAGTGAGAACAACAAAACAAGAAAGAAAATAAGCATGCATGTACTACTGGATAGTATATGTCAACTTGACAAAAGCAGTCATCTGAGAGGAGGGAATCTCAATTAAGAAAATGCCTCCATAAGATCAGGCTGTAGGCAAGCCTATTGGGCATTTTTCTTGATTAGTGACTGATAGGGAAGGACACAGCCCACTGTGGGTGGTGTCATACCTAGGCAAGTGGCCATGTGTTCTGTAAGAATGCAGGTTGAGCAAGTCATGTGAAACAAGTCAGTAAGCAACATGCTCGATGACCTCTGCATCCCCTACTGCCTCCAGGTTCCTGCCCTGTTTGAGCTGCTGTCCAGAATTCCTTCAATAATGAGCATGATATTAAAAAATAAGCTAAATAAACTCATTTTTCTTATCTAAGTTGATTTTGGTCATGGTGTTTCTTCACAGCAATAGTAAGCCCAAATAAGACACACATCTCAGTGAATACTAACAGCAAGAGTACTGGTTGAGCATGTGTCCACTGTGATATGATGGAGATCAGTTTAGTATGGGGAGACATGGGAAAGAAGCTAGGAAGGATTCTCAGGAAAGTCCATTGCTGGCACATACACACAAGCAAAAATGAGAAGAGCACTCAAGAAACAGAAGTTTCTGTTAGAATTATGTTTCCAGTTTACATTATAACTACCTAGGCAGTATGCAGAGAGTTCTTTCCCTCAAGAAGCAATCATCCACTTTCCTAGGGTGGGTATTTTTTACTCATCAGTTCTTTGATTTCCCCTCAATATTCTTTGCTTGTCTTACTACTCCTTAGCATATATTTCTGAAACACCCAAGACATTGCTGGTCCATATTAAAAGTTTTATCTCTCACCAGGGCATGGTGACACACAACTGTAATATTACCACTTGGGAAGCTAAGGTAGGTGGGTTGCTAGTTCTAGGGAAGATTGGGCTATACTGAGTGTTTCTGGGCTGCCTGGAATACAGATTGAGACTTTGAAAGGAAAGACAAAAATGAATAGAGGGAGGAAGAAATGAAGGGAGGGAGGGAAGGAGGAAGGTAGGAAGGAAAAGAAACTAGAATCAGTATCTACCCATAATTTTTCTTAAGTTGTAGAAATCTGTTTATTAAAACACTTCCATGACAACCTTATTTAAATGCAATTAATATAACACTATAGATAAGGCAGCAAGTTTCCTAAGCCAGATCAAAGACCATCCAGGCAGTACTAACCACATGTCCTCTGTTTAAGTCTGGCCACCAACTATATGCAGAGTCCAAGATCTTTGCCTGAGTTCTAGATATAGACTCCTAACTCTGGTTTTAGAGATTTAACTTAATTTTGGACCACTCTCTCAACCTGGCCAAAGATAGAGACTTTAACTGTAGGTATAACTCATCTCTTTCTAGCCACACTCCAAATTCTTAACCCTAAGAAAACTGAGTCCCTAGACCTGGTTACATACTAACACCCAAAATATGGCCCAATTATAAACACCTAAGGTTGGTCCAGATGATGTAACCCTCATCACCTATTGTAATCTACCTATAATCCATAAATAAGAATCCAATATAACATCAGACATAGCCCCTAAACTTTCCCCCAGGGCAAATGACTAGTCTAAGCTAAAGACTGACCTAACTCTGTAATATAGTTAGCCTTCTTCTTCTTCTTCTTCTTCTTCTTCTTCTTCTTCTTCTTCTTCTTCTTCTTCTTCTTCTTCTTCTTCTTCTTCTGCTGCTGCTGCTGCTTCTCCTTCTTCTTCTTGTTCTTCTTCTTCTTTTTCTTCTCTCTCTCTCTCTCTCTCTCCAACAACAAATTGAAGGATCAGCATAGTACTGAGAAGTCTAACAGTCATCACAGACTTTCTAACTCAGTCACAACCTGAGATCTGATCTTAGAAACTAAACCAGCTACAATTTCCACAGACTTAGCACTAACCAGAACATAACTCCAACACTGGCAAGAGAATGACTGCTAAACTTGTACTTAGACAGAGACAAAAACATGTACAGAAACCAAACTCTAAACTTAGCCTAAGACTTCTATGATTATAGCCAAGAAATGTAACCCAATATTCTGTAAAACCTGAGGATGTATTCTGACTTAAACCCATAGACAGATGATTAAATATGGTCACAGACTGAGAGGCTTATTTAAAGAAAACTCAAACCTAATTAAGAGTGGGCTAATAAATCTGACCATGGGATAATCTAGCTAGAATTGACTGAGCCCTATCACTGGCCACTGATTTGACTCCTAAATATTAAAGCCTAAAACTACTCATAGATTGGATCTCAAATTTTAATCACAGACCTAATCTGTAGCTTTTATGATAGACTGAACTTATAAGCTTATTCTTCAACCTGATTTTCAGCCTGGAAGTAAATCTATCCCCACCCCCACCCAACATACACAAATACACATTCAGAAAAATAGCTAATGGGCAATCTTGTATCTTTAAGATAGAGTGAACCTTATTTCTTTCTAAAGATTAGTTCCAAGGTGGATCTGAGCTCCAACAAACCACCATTTTAACCTTGACCCTAGTCATAGAAAAATTCCTAATAGCAGAATCTAACCTACTTTCCAGAACTGGGTTCAGGCTGAACCGAAACATTAAACATGAATTAAGGACCAAACTGGCAAAGATGAAATGAAAGCATCTCATATTGTTAGGCTAAAATCTACCAACAGACTGAATTCTGTACCTGAACACAGACTAAATTCACCACAGTGAATAACTGAATGGTATCACTGGCCACATCCAGAACACTGACCTGAGCAGCCTATAAAACATGGCCGTAGTGAGAGTCCTAAAAATCAAGCTCTAATGGTGGCTAGAGGATGATTCCTAGCACTAATAGGCTAAATCAAAACCTTCTTCACATTTTTAAAATGGTCAAGATCGACAACTAATATTCATCATTGAGTTTTAAGCCCACAAATTTCACCATATTCTTGGCCCCAGACTGAGTTCTAGAACTAGCTAAGGATTGAGTAATCTGTCTGGCTACAAACCTATTCTTAAATTGAGGATAGAAACTCCCATGATAACCATCAGCACAGACTGAACACTAATACTGATATACATGTTCCTGCTACACTGATGAGAACCTAAGTTTCTAACAGACAACAGGGTATGAACACTCTGAACTTTAACCAAGTCAGTAGGCTGATCCCCAAACCTTGACCATAGTGAAGCTTTTTAACTTGAATTCAAGCTGGACCTATGAGTTTTAAATTATTATTCCAGCTTTATCCATAGACCAACATGTAACATCTTTGTTATGAAACAAAACAAAACAAACAAAAAAAGAAACAGACTCCTGTAGCTCTTAAAGTCTTCTTCATAGTAAATCTTACCCTGATTATTGCTAACTCCTAAGTTCTGGTTAAAAGGTTAAATAGATGGTACAACCTCTAGCATTCAGTAAACAGAAACTCTAGAAAAGTTCAAAATGGAGCCTCTACATCCAGATTCAGTTTTATAGGGCTGTGATGGTTAGAACTGTCAACTTGAAAGAATTGGTTTCTAGGCATGCCTTGAGGTATTATCATGATTATGTTAGTTGAGGTGGGAAGACTTGCCATCCATGGGTGGCACTATTACCCGGATGGGATCTTGGACAATATGTAAATGGACAAAAGGGGCTGAGCACTGTGCACTCATCTCTGCTTTCTGGTTGTTAATGTGATATGACCAGCTGCTTTGAGCTTCTGCTGCCTTGACTTTGCCTATCGTAATGGACTGTATCTTAAATGGATGAGCCTAAATCAATCTTTTCACCTTTGAGTTGCTTATGTCAGAATATTTTACCAGAGCAACAGAAAAAGAAACTGCCACAGAGACCAAATTGAAATAATAGCAGAGGTCATAGTTATAGAGTCATACTTTGTCCACCAAATGAAGACCAATACTAGCCACAGAAACATCATTTCCAAAGTATGTACAATTTTAACACTGACTAAATTCAGAAATCACAATTTGATATGCATCTCCAATCCTGTGCATATTCATAGTTAAAATCGTGGCCATAAAGTCATGGTGTCTATAGATAAAATATTAGTTGTGGTTTTAAAACTCCAGGGCACTCCTTTGGCTTTGGTGTACTTTGCCATGTAAAAGCACAAATGTAAAGGTGTGGTTCCCTAAAGTGATAGTACAGAAAGTTGAGGCATTATGAGAAGTTTGTGGTGAAATCTGACTTCAAAAGGGAGCCCAGAATGCTGTTCATTTCATCTCTCTGTTTCCTGGCTTGGAATGCAATTTTCTGTTTATTTGTATGCAGTGTCATTGCCAGAAAGCTTTATTCAATACGACTGTTTAATCTTGGAATTAAGCTTTCCAAACTGTGAGCTAAATAAACCCTGTGTATGTTGCTGTAGATATTGTATTGTAGTAATACAAAGCTACAAATGCAGATACATCACAGATGATGTCCTAATATGACACCATTCAGGATATTAGACATTGGATGAGCCTACTCATTGACTGAGATCTAATTATCAGACCAAGCATAATATCTTATCCTGGACATTGACTGAAACTTAACTTGATGAATGAATCATTGAGCACACACCCTATTCATACTCCTGCATAACCTTTCTCTTGGCAGCAAAATCACTAAGAATACTAATTCCAAAACAAAGATAACTCTGGGTTTATTGAGTCTCAGTTCTATAAATAAAAGTGAATACAGCATTGTCTAAAAGCTAACGTGAACCTTGGGTCCTAACATTTGGTGTGGTCTGTACAAACCTGGTCTACATACTGAGCCCCAGTAACAATCTTAGAACCAGGGTTCTTACACATTAATTTTACAATGAGGTATAATACAGACTAATCTGGACAATTGTCCACCTGGGTTATGAGCTTTAACACCGACCAAAGCTGCATCTTGGTCTATCAGCTGAAACATGACTATAACTTTGAAGCCTAATATTTGTATCAGGTTAGATAGTAATATTCGTTTGATGACCCATGACCATGAATTCACACTGGCCTGTAAACATAGCTACAGGCCAACTCCAACTTATCCTAAGGAAAGATTTAAGTCAGACACACTCCACATTATAAACATGAATCTAATTGTGACCTGATGAGGTCTATACTGGCTCCACAAAGAGTTAGAACTTTGCCCTATTAACTGCTATCCGAACCCATCCAGCATTACTTACCAGTATTTCAGAAATGGCCCATTACTTCATTAATTTGTCTTAGTATATAACAGTGTGGCAAAGAGTATCCTAGTAAATAAAAAAAAATAGGCTTTCTTCATATGTATACCCACACATTTTAATAAACTATGTAGAAATATATTCATACATATATACATACTTAGGACAAGTAGTATTTATACACACACATATATACTTATATATACAAGTATGTATGTATATGTATACAGATACTATACACACAAACACACACATATATGTATATATATATCCATTGATCTTGATCCTTTACGGAGACCTAACTAATATACTCTCCTATTTGTATTCTCTTTATTTCTCTCTCTTGGTATTATTGCTCAAGCTAAGACTTTAAGCACTTTATGAATGGGGGGGGGAGAGTGGACATTCTTGTCTGTTGCATAATTTTCATGGAAATGATTCGGGTTTTTCCCTGTTTAGCATGAAGTGACTGTGGGCTTATTGTTATTACATTTATTATGTTGAGATATATTTGTTAGGTACTTCAGGAATTTTATTACAAAGGGATATTGGATTTTATACGAGGCCTCTATCTAATTACTGTATTTAATGATAGTATGTGGGTTTTTTTTGTTTACTCAACTATGTTCATAGCAAGTTTATTCATAATAGGCAAAATATAAAATTAACATAGATGTTCCTCAAGGGATGAATGGATGCAGAAATTGTGAAACATTTACACAATAGAATACTACTTAGCTTTTTTTTTTTCAATGCAGTTTATTCAGGAACCTTGAACAATCATCTGATCCTGGGGAAAACCAGCCCACAGCTTAAATAGCCTCTGGGTAGCCAACCCCAGCATGCCACGTGGGCAATGCAAATAGGTCCACATACATGGAAGCAAGCCAGATCCTCAGCCTTAGCCAAATGTGGAGTTGTTTGTGACAGAGAGCACTCACCATCTGGAAGGTGGAAGGCGGAAACCAGCTCCATCTTTAAGGCGCGGCATTATGCAGCTCTCTACAGTTCCCCCTTTTTGTTTTAGACGCATCAGGCAAGAGTAGAGGTCTGATCTCTGATATTAGAAATAAATTGGGACTTTGTATTGATATTCATTTAGGTGTCATCCACCCAAAGAGCATCAGACCCATCCAATACCTTTTTCTCAGAGGCGGGACCTGGGGCATCAACCCACATGCAATCAGACATGCTCTTCTCTGGGTCGAAAGTGGCTGACCCTGAGTGCAGTGCTTAGCTTTGCATCCTGAGCCTAACATTTTAGCTCCCATGCTTGGGGAGACTGTCCTGCTTCAATGGCTGTAAAGGCCTGAATGGTCATGGCTGCATTACGCTGTTGTGAGACTCTAATCTTGCATATATACCACTGGCAAACCAAGGAGACCAACACCAGAAGGCCTGCTAACGCTCCCATGCCCACCCATTCCTTCAGATGATTCATGGCTGCAGCAATCCATGATGATAATCCAGTGGCTAGTCCTGCGTCCACTCTGGTAGAATTTACCGTGACAATGGCCACTCTCAGTTGCTCCATCGTAGTATCGAATTCTCCAGTCCAATTACCTAAAATATAGTTAGACAATTGTTTAGACAGATTTGCAGCACAGGGAAAATTCTCATGTTGTATGCTAGTGACTCAAAGTCCAGCATACTTTCATTGACAGCCCGGTTGAGCCATTTGCCATAGGGTATCAATTTGCTCCTGCACGAGGTCAATCCTCTGATTGAACACCATCAAGCCTCCTTTTAGTTGAGCATTAATTCCTTTTTGTACAACTAAGGCATGAGCTACATTGGCTAAAAGGTTATTCAGGGTCTGAGCAGTCTGCACAGTATGACTCCTGGCTAATGCCCTGGTGGTAGCTCCAACAGCCGCCAATGAGATGGCAGTAACAATGGCGGCTGTAGTTCCAAGATCCCTTTTCTGTCTGAAGAGAGTCATAGCGTAAGGGGCATCAACGGGCACAGGCACCCAGCGAGGCATGCGAGTAACCAGCTAGTAAATTTACTAGCATTCCAGCATTGGGCAAAAAAGCAAGTATCATTACCACAATTACTTGGCTCTATCTGGCTAATAATGAATAAAAATGGGGGATATAAACAAACAGGTGTGGGCTTATAGGAAATATTATGAGAAGCCTTAACCCCCTCGTTGGAACATCCTGCATCAGTTCTAGAACTAGCAGTGGTGGTGTCCGAGGTCTGAGTAGGTTCAGGAGACCATTGCCCCCAGGGGCGAGATGTGCTCCATGTAAATTGACTAACTCCATGTTTTCTTCCACTTTTGAAAGTCATTTAAGGTTCTTAAATTATTTTTTCCCTTTTTTTTTTAAATTTTTCATCAATTACACTTTATTCATTCTGCATTCCCCCATAGTATGTGGTTTTTAACCTTGAGTCTACTTATGCTCTGAGTTACATTTACCTATTTACATATGTTGAAACATCTCTGTATCTCTGAGACAAAGCCAGCTCGGTGGTAAGTAGATGATCTTTTGATGTGCTTGTGGATTTGGTGTTGTAAGTATTGATTTTTTTTTTAATCTGTGTTTATCAGGGAGATTGGTGTGAATTTATTCATCCATTTTTAGTATAAGGGAAATATTGATTTTATAAAATTAATTTGGAAGTGTTCTTTCCTTCTCTATTTTATGGAATGATGGGAGGCATATTGTTGTTAGTTCTTTAATAGTCAGATAGTACTCTATGCTGAACCATTTGCTCTTACGCATTTTTTAGCTGGGAGATTTACTATTACTGCTTATATTTCATTGGTTGCTATGTGTCTCTTTATGTTATTTACTTCATCTTAGCTTAAGTTTGGTAGGTCATATGCATCTAGAAGGTTATCCGTTTCTTTTAGATTTATCTTTTTTGGAAAATATGAAATTTTGGGGGGATATGAAATTTTAATGTCTTCATGAGTCTCTGGATTTCCTAATTGTTGTAATTTCTCACCTTTCATTTCTAATTTTATTAATTTATGCCTCCTTCTTTTTCTTTTGATTAGTTTTCAATCCGTTAAGGTTTGTTTGTTTTGAAACATGGTCTTGCTGTGAATCCTTGACTGGCTTTGAACTCATTGTGTAAACCAGACAAGCTTTCACCTGCCTCTGCACTCTGAGTACTGCGAAAGGTATGCTTCACCATACCTGGCTATCTTTTTTTTTTTTTTGCTTTTAATTCAGGCACTTAGTGCTATAAAACTTCCCCTTAGTCCTGCCTTCATTGTGTGCTACAGATTTTGATGTGTTGTATTTTCATTTTTAATCAATTCTAAGAATTAAACATTTTTTTTCTTGACTCAGTTATCATTCAGGAGTGTTTTGTTTTTGTTAGTTTGTTTGTATAGTTTCTACTGCTTTTGATATCTAGCTTTATTCCACTGTGGTTCAATAAAATGCAGGATGCTATTTCAATTTTCCTTTATTTGTTCAGACTTGATTTGTGTCTTAACATGTTAAATTTGGAGAAATTTCCATGGGTTGCTGAGGAGAATATGTACTCTTTAGTCTGTCAGCTCTATTTGATTTGTGATGTTGTTTAAGCTCCAGAGTTTCTCTGCTTAGATTTTGTCCAGGTAACTTATCTATTGGTGAGAATGGAGTATTGAAGTCACCCACCATAGATGTTGGCATTAGTCTGTGCTTTTAGATCCAGTATGCCTTTTATGAAGTTGGGTCTACCTGTGTTTATCCACCCATTTATTTATTGCCCAGTTGTCAGATAGTTTTAATTAAAAGATGTTTTCTTTTTTTTTTTTTTTCATTGGGGCAAGGCAGAAGGAAGGAGGTTCGGAGGCCAAGGAAAAACTGTGTAGCCAGGCTGGCCTTGAACTCGTGATCCTCCTGCCTCTGCCTCCTTCAGCAAATCCTACCGGTGTGTGCCACCACAACCGGCAAAAGATGTTTTCTTAAAGCTATATAAAATTACTTGTTTTTCCGGTTGTATTGTGTATCTGTTATAAGCTAGAGAATTATATAAGTATACGGCATACCTATTGTATATTCACTGAAAGAATGCAGATTTGTTGCCTTTTAGGATCTCTCACATTTAATTATGACAAGGTCTAAGAAAAAATATAATTCTCAATTAGAAATACAATTTTTTAATGACTCTAATAAAGGGCAAACGTTCGCAGGTATCTGTTCAGTTAAAATTTTAAGGTTAACATGTTGAACAGAAACAATGCACATACATACATACATACATACATACATATCTGTCTATCGCTATCCATGTATCTATCCATCTATATATCTGTATCTAATCTCTATCTATCTATCTATCTATCTATCTATCTATCTATCTATCTATCTATCTATCTATCTATCTAAGTCTTGGTAGCACACGTATTTAATTCTGTATCCCAAATGGCTTCGGCAGCAAGATTCTTAACTCAGGTCTGGGCTAGATAGCCGCATTCTGGATGAAAAAAAAATCGATCATATGCAGACTTCAATGAGAATGTCAAATCATAACGCAATGAAAACGTGAATTCTTAAAACATAATTATTTTTAAAGTAGTCAAAAGAATCTAGAACACTAGTTGGCCTCAGCAAGCACTTTTTACCCTAAGCTAGTCTGAGGTGCCTTGCACACTAAACTACAGTTCCCAGAGTACTCTCCTGTATCTGAACTCTGGGGACTTTCGGAAGCTTGGTTTGAGAGGAATTGTGGGTATCTGGAAGAAAGTATCTTGACTTCATCTCCCACAATCCTCTGATATCTTTTGAGTAGTTCCACCAATGAAAATATTGGATAGTTCTAAGCAAGCATGCGCTCCAGTGATTTCAAACTACATTTCCCAGGAGTACACGCGCTTAGGCCTTGTGCTTCCTTGATGTCCAATAGCCAATAGGAGAGGCCTCAATAGTCACCCTGTGGGTTAGAGTCCCGCCATTGGGCCCCATTTACTGGCCTAGGCCGGCTAACAGAAGTGCCGAGTTTGGAAGACACTTGTGGGGTATGCAGTGCCCCGAGGGTACTCCCGGTCCAGGAACTTCCGAGTGGGCCCGATTTTCTGCAGCTGTTTAAGGAGTAGAGCTTCGGTAGCCGGGGAGCTGGAGGTCAGCGAGGCAGAAAGCCTGAATGGCAATGGCCGGGATTGTGGGACCGAGGGGGACCTAGGGAGGAGGGTGCTTCCGGGGCCACTGTCTTTGGTGCCTAACTCCGCCCAGCTCCGCTTCTTCAGGGATGGGGGTTTGTGGACTGGGAGTCAGGGAATGGGAACTAGTTTCCTGAGCTTAGAGAACGCAAGCCCCTTCCCCCAACTCTTTTGTTTTATTTCTTACCACCACCTGCTCTCTTTCCCACTACCCAGCCGTAAGTGGCATCTGGACTCTCCTTCCTTTATGCCGGGAGTTGGGTGCTGTGTTTTTTCTCTTTTGTAGCTTAGTTCTGAGCACTTACTACTGTAAGTACACAAACACACTACCAGTTCCCTCTGGGCGAGTTGAAATTCGTCGCTAATACCCAGGACTTGTTTTTTTTTTTTTTTTTTTTTTTTGTCTAATTTCCATTTCTGCTTCCTGATGAGATTTAAAAACAAACAAACAAACAAAAAAACCCAAAAAAGAAACATTGGTTCATTTCTCGTTACTGGCCCTTTTCCAACAGTCACTGGAGTGGAAAAGTATTCTTCAATTTCCTGAAGGGTTAGAGAGCAGAAAAAAAAAATGAACCTTACTTTTGAGAAACACATAATTAAGGTTCAGTAAAGTGTTCCTGGTGACAATAGAAGGCAAATTAGACCTATTTAGACACGTGGAGCATTATAAGAGCTTACAGCAAAGACTAATTAGTATCAATGTTGATAAAAAGTGGGCACGCCATTGACAAAACACAATAGACAGTGTGAAACACATTGAATTAATTGTACTTTGCAGATGTGTGCAAAATGTGCTCAGGGCTTACTGAAAGGGCATGTAGATAGGAGTGAGAGGCTGATTGTGAAAGTTCTAAGCTAACTCAGGACTTGGCAAAGTCTTGAAACTTACTCTTTCTTTAGATCATAGTAGGCTTTGTGGAGGAGGGCACCTTTAATTTGGACTCCAGTGGAATAAAGGAGATTTGAAATGAGCAGAGGAAGGAACTGTTTCCTGATGATTCAAGGGTTAGAGATTAAGAAGGGGGTGGGTAGAAAAGAGAGGGCTGTTTGAAGGGCACATCTGATTATATAAGAGGTATCAGCAGAGATGTATTGGAGATAATACTTGGGAGTCATAGTAAAATAACAAGTTGAAGAATATACAAAGTTTGAATTGTATTCTGTATTGAATAAAATTAAAGACAAAAAAAATTAAGACTGGGTGATTTTCCTTTTCATCCTAGGGGAACCTGATTTGAGATCAATTCTTGGAGAACACAAAGAAGTGTGGTGGTATGTTCCACATGTGAGTTTAATTTATGTATAAAGAGAAACTTTTGTAGATGTTTGTTTGTAGCTATGCTTAGCCACAACCTGTATTTGTCAACTAGAAAGCAAAGTGCCATAAATGTATTGAGAAGTGAGTTTGCTGTCTTTGTGTAGAAAATTACCTGAATTGTAATCATCTGATTAGACAATAATGATGCCTACTTATTGAGCCCATATAATGTCCTAAGCCTTATCATAGGCACTTTGCAACATTATTTGAGGGTCTTATAACATGTACTATTACTTCCATTATTTCTCTAGAACAAGGAATTAAAATTCACATTTTAAGCAAGTACTTGAGGTTAATTAGATGATAAATAACTGAGGTGGAGCTTTAGTGTGAAGACTTCTGAGGAGAGCTCATGCTCTTTCTCCCACGGTTTCCTAGTTCTGATAAACATTTTTGTTCTTGATTTTCTAATTGTGGCAAGAAAGATTGCTGTAAGGTACAAGTGATCATCCTGGAAGAAAACCAATTGAGTAATTTTGGATTTCTTTATCTGAGCATGTCTGCTGTAAAGTACTTGCCAATACCAAATTAGCTTAACTGCTTTTATAACCATAGTTGATTATGTCCGCCAACATTATAGTCAATATATTCTTTTCTAAATTAGATGATTCCATACAAAAGCTGAAATGAAATAAAAACCAAAGAATTGTGTATAACCAAATAGCTTAGAGGTAGGATATAGCTTTTGTATGCTCTGAAATTCAGACGATGCAACTGAATACAAGGCCTGACCCCTCACTGGGTCTAGGGAGCTATGTAAACACAATTCTGAGGTACCATAGAATAGAAAATTGTGGGAGAATAGAATACAGTTATAAAACACTGGTAGAATAGACGAAGGAGCAGCTGAGTAGAGGAGAGAGTTAGGGAGATGACTTTTGTGAGGAGGTGACATGGTAGATAGGTCTTGAAGGGTAAAGAATTTGCCAGGCAAAAAAGGGTAGAGAAGATCCATTGAAGATAAAAGAATCAGTCTGTGAGTATGGGTGGGATGTGTTTTTTCAATATGAACAGTTCATCACAGCTAGATATGAATGGTGTGGGACAAGAAAGGTTCAAGCAAAGTCTGCTATAGAATTTTGAGGCTGATTTTCGTAGAATCAGCTGTAATGCTAAAAACTATGAATGTGTTCCTATAGGCCCATTGACTCTCAAAATGTCAGACATGGAGCAGTGATAGCTTTGTTGTGCTCCCCCACACATGTTAGATTTCATTGTTTGCATATTTGAAGGTATCTGGTAAAAATAAATTTGGATTAGTTTATCAAACCTAAGGTTATATAGAGCTTGATTTAATAAAAATAAATACACTAAGTTGATTTAAGGATAAATATTAAGTAAGTAATAGTATGAAGGTATTAAACCTTCTAACCTCATGTAATTGGATGTAAGCAATACAGTTGTTGTCAATAGACAATTACTCAACATTTTCAGGAAAGGAACACAGCAAGCAGATGATCACATTTGTAAGGTAACAGTGGAAAGGATGCACTGGAGGGAGGCATGATCTGTGTGAATGTAGGGTGTTTCCTTCAGAGAGATTTATAATTAGCAACATGGTAGAGGAGGAAACAGAGGGGAGGAATTAGTAGCATTTGGTATATGTAAATATTATTCTATTAGTGTTGCTATTTGCTTGTTCTTTATATTTTATGATGAGCATAGTATCGCCATAGCATGCAATTTCATGTATTAAGGTAAAAGCAGGGGATGGTTACTATTCAAGAGAGTGGATTTGGATTATGTAAAGCACCCCTCATGCCTCACTGAGTGTTCCTGAGAGTCTTCAAAGTTCAATTGAAATATGACCATCTCTGGGAAGGCTTGCCAAGAAACACTCTACGTAAGCCTAAATATACACACAAGACATTGTTAGTGTTCTCACTTCTGTAGGACACATGTTGCCTCTATTCCAGACTGGATCATAATGGAGTGTGCCGTTTTGTGGATGTTTCTCAGAAGTAGATTGTGAGCTCCTTGAGGGCAGGAATATCTCATTCATCTGTATACACTTAAGAGTATTTGGGACAGTGGATATTTAACAAGTGGTTATTGTATGACAAAACGTAACAAATATTCACATGGATGCAACTGTGGACCTTGGTAATGCATGATATTAAAAAGTATGAAAAATGTAGATTGATATACAGAAGTTTGCTGCAGTTTACTGGATTGAACAGTTAAAATGAGCTTTTGTTGTTGTTTTTGTTTTTGTTTTTAGACAGGGTTTTTCTGTGTAGCCTTGGCTGCCCTGAACTTATTTCTGTAGACCAGGCTGGCCTCAAACTCACAGAGATCCACCTGCCTCTGCCTCCCCAAGTGCTGGGATTAAAGGTGTGTGAAACCACACCAGGCTGTACTTTCACTTTTTTATTTTAGGCATAATTGTTACCTTTTTCTTTCCCATAGCTTAAATATGTCAGGCCTGTTTTATTTACTTTTCTTGACAGAAGGTTCACATTTCCCTTTTCTTGTTACTTTCTTAGGTAACATCTTCTTTATCTACCAAATCCATTTGGTTTCATCTTAGGTATCAGTCTCTAATGTATCTTCTCTCGGTCATATATATTGGTAGTGGGCTGATAATTTTATTCAGCTCTTTTGTGAAAGTGATTTGTCAATTTGAGTCAGAAATTCTCAAACAGAACATAGTCTTCAATCATCAACTTCTTGAGCTGTATGCTGAAGAAGCAATCACTCTTCCTAAAATTTAGCTTTTAGCTACTCTAGAACTGTTTGTCATAGTGTCAAAAAAGAGGGAAAAATGGCATCCTAAATACCCAGTACTGGAAGTTTGAATGAAATAAATTGTGAATCATTAAGTAGCCATGAAATTGGATGTTGTCAAAATGTATTTCATGGTGTAAGAATTTGTTTGTGATACATCAAGAGAAAATTCAGGCCATAGAATTCCTAGTAGAGCGAAGCAGATTCCAACTTAAACATGTGTACTTATCTTACAAATGGCACATAAATCTGTATATACACACATAGGAAAATTGCTATAAAGTTAAAAAAAGATTAAATAGATTAATAAGGATGTGCTACAAATGATACGATTACATATAACTTACACTTTTTAGCTTTTATATATGCTTATTCTATACTTTCCAAGGAATAATTTCTAAGTTTTTTTCTCTTTTTTTAAATTATTGTTTATTATTATTAGTTACATTTTATTAACTCTGTATCCCAGCTGTATCCCGCTCCCTTATTCCCTCCCAATCCCACCCTCCCTCAGCTTCTCCCTGCCCCTTTCCAAGTCCACGGATTGGGGTGGACCTCCTCCCCTTTTGTCTGGCCCTGTTTTATCAGGTATCTTCAGGACTGGCTGCAAAGCCCTCCTCTGTGGCCTGGCAGGACTGCTCATCCCTTGGGGAGTGGGGAGATCAAAGAGCCTGCCATTGAGTTCCTGTCAGAGATAGTCCCTGTTCCCCTTACTATGGGAAACCAACTGGTTATTGAGCTACCATGAGCTTTGTCGGAGCAAAGGTTATATCCATACATGGTCTTTGGTTGGAGAAACAGTTTCAGGAAAAAAACCCTGTGCCCATATATATTTGGTCCTTGTGGGGCTCCTATCCTTTCCACGTCATACTAACTCTCCTTCTGCCAAAGGTTTGGTTATGAGTCTTAGTATCTGTTTTGAAATGCTGCTTGGTAGAGTCTTTTCAGATGCCTTCTGCGGTGGACTCCTGTCATACATCCAACACACATCTCATTTGTCTTTCCAAGTGAGGATTGATCATCTTACCCCGTGTCTGCTTTCTTGTTTATCTTCTTTAGGTTTATAGACTTCATTATGTTTATCATATCTTGTAGATCTATATAAGCGAGTATATACCATGTTTGTCTTTCTCCTTCTGGGATACTTCACTCAGAATGATCTTTTCTAGATCCCACCATTTGCCTGCACATTTCATGATTTCCTCCTTTTTATTGCTGAGTAGTATTCCATTGTGTAAAAATACCACAATTTCTGTATCCATTCCTCCGTTGATGGACATCTGGGTTGTTTCCAGGTTCTGGCTATTACAAATAAAGCTGCTACAAACATGGTTGAACAAATGTCTTTGTTGTGTACTTGAGCAAATTTTGGGTATATAGCTAGCAGTGGTATAGCTGGGTCTTGAGGAAGCATTATTCCCAATTGTCTGAGTAAGCACCAGATTGACTTCCAAAGTGGTTGTACCAGTTTACATTCCCACCAGCAATGGAGGAGGGTTCCCCTTTCTCCATAACCTCTCCAGCATGTGTTGTCACTTGAGTTTTTCATCTTGGCCATTCTGATGGGTGTAAGGTGAAATCTCAGGGTCGTTTTGATTTGCATTTCCCTAATGGCTAATGAGGTTGAGCATTTCTTTAAGTGTTTCTCTGCCATTCGATATTCCTCTGTCGAGAATTCTCTGTTTAGCTCTGTTCCCCATTTTTTAATTGGATTACTTTGATTGCTGCTTTTCAGCTTCTTTAGTTCTTTGTATATACTGGATATTAGTCCTCTGTCAGATAAAGGGTTAGTGAAGATTCTTTCCCAATCTGTAGGCAGTCACTTTGTTTTGATGACGGTGTCCTTTGCTTTACAGAAGCTTTTCAGTTTCATGAGGTCCCATTTATTGATTGTTGATCTTAAAGCCTGTGCTGTTGGTTTTCTGTTCAGGAAGTTGTGTCCTGTGCCAATGAGTTCTAGGCTGTTCCCCACTTTTTCTTCTAACAGATTTAGAGTATCTGGTTTAATGTTGAGGTCTTTGATCCACTTTGACTTTAGTTTTGTGCAGGGTGATAAATATGAATCTATTTTCAATTTTCTGCATGTAGACATCCAGTTGGACGAGCATCATTTGTTGTAGATGCTGTCTTTTTTCCATTGTATGGTTTTGGCTTCTTTGTCAATAACCAAGTATCAGTAAGTCTGTAGGTTTATTTCTGGGTCTTCTACTCAAAACCATTGTTTCATCATTCAGTCTCTATGCCGTTATTGTGCAGTTTTTATCAGTATTGCTTTGTACAACACCTTGAGATCAGGGATGGAGATACCTCCAGACAATCTGTTGTACAGAATTGTTTCAGGAATTCTGGACATTTTTTTTTTCCATATGAAATTGAGAATTGTTCTTTCAAGTTCTGTAAAAACTGTGTTGGTGTTTTGATGTGAATTGCATTGAATCAGTACATTGCTTTTGGCAGGATGGCCATTTTCAATATGTTTATCCTAACGATCCATGAGCATGGGAGATCTTTCCATCTTCGTATATCTTCTTCAATTTCTTTCTTCAGAGACATGAATTTTTTTTTCCTACAAGTCTTTGACGTGCTTGGTTAAAGTCACACCCAGGTACTTTATGTTATAAATAGCTATTATGAAGGGTGTTGTTTCCGTAATTTCTTTCTCAGCCCTTTTGTTTTCGGTATACAGTAGGGTTTCTGATTTTTTGAGTTAACTTTGTATCCAGACACTTTACTGAAGGTGTGTAACAGGTAAAGGAGTTCTATGGTTGAATTTTTGGGTTTGCTCATGTAGAGTATCATATCATCTGCATATAGTGATACTTTGACTTCTTCCTTTCTGATTTGTATACCCTTGATCTCCTTTAATTTTTCTATTGCTCTAGCTAAGGACTTCAAGTACTTTGTTGAAGAAGTATGGAGAGAGCGGTCAGCTTCGCCTTGTCCCTGATTTCAGTGGGATTGCTTTAAGTTTCTCTCCATTTAGTTTGATACTGTCGATAGGCTTGGTGTATGTTGTCTTTATTATGTTTAGGTATGTGCCTTCTTTCCCTGATCTCGCCAAGATTTGAAACATGAATGGGTACTGGATTTTGTCACATGCTTTTTCAGCATCTAAGGAGTTGATCTTGTTGGTTTTTTTTCCCCTCAGTTTGTTTATATGGTAGATTACATTGATGGATTTCCATATATTGAGCAACCCCTGCATGCCTAGGAAAGCCTATTTGCTCATGTTGGATGATATCTTTGAATTGTTCTTGGATTCATTTTGTCAGTATTTTATTCAGTATTTTTGCACCAATGTTCATAAGAGAGATAGGTTTGAAGTTCTCTTTTTCTGTTGGGTCTTTGTGGCATTTAGGTATCAAGGTGACTATGGATTTATAGAATGAATTTGGTAATATT
Organism: Meriones unguiculatus; assembly: GCF_030254825.1. Lineage (NCBI taxonomy): Eukaryota > Metazoa > Chordata > Mammalia > Rodentia > Muridae > Meriones > Meriones unguiculatus. Next base: position 124,193,483 of record NC_083369.1, read on the forward strand.
TCTTCTGTTCCTATTTTGTGGAATAGTTTAAAAAGAACTTGAGTTAGCTCTTCTTTGTAAGTCTGGTAGAATTCTGCACTTAATCCATCTAGCCTTGGGCTTTTTTTGGGGGTGGGGTGGGGAAGGAGACTTTAAATGCCTGCTTCTATTTCCTTGGGGGATATAGGACTATTTAATCTATGTACCCGATCTTGTTTTACCTTTGCTAAATGGAATCTATGACGAAAATTGTCGGTTTCATTTAGATTTTCAAATTTTGTGGCATAAAGTTTTTTAATGATTGTTTGGATTTCCTCAGTATTTATTGTTATGTCCCCCTTTTTGTTTCTGATTTTGCTGATTCAGATAGTTTTTTTCTCTGACTTTTAGTTAGTTTGGCAAAGGGTTTGTCTGTCTTGTTTTTTTTTTTTTTTTTTCCTCAAGGAACCTCTTGGTTTCATTGATTCTTTGAATTGTGTTCTTTGTTTCTCATTTATTGATTTTAGCTCTGAGTTTGATTATTTCCAATCTTCTACTCCTCTTGGGTGTGTCTGCTTCTTTTTCTAGGTCTTTTATGTGTGCTGTTAAGTTGCTTCTATGAGATGTCTCAAACTTTTGTTTGAAGACACTAAGTGCTATGAACTTTCTTCTTACCACTGCTTTCATTGTGTCCCATCAGTTTGGGTAAGTTGTGCCTTCATTTTCATTGAATTTTAGGCAGTCTCTAATTTCTTTTTTTTTTTTTTTTCATTTCTTCCCTGACCAAGTTGGCACTGAGAGTTGTTTAGTTTTTCTGGGTTTAGTAGAATGTATTGACACCTGTGTCCCATTAGAGTCCTCATGATATCTGTTCAGGCCCTTCTGGCTTCTATAGTTTCTGTTGAGATGTCTGGTGCTATTCTGATAGGTCTTCCTTTATTTGTTACTTGGCCCCTTTCCCTTGCTGCTTTTAATATTTTTTTCTTTGTTCTGTAGTTTTAGTGTTTTGACTATTATGTGACATGAAGAGTTTCTTTTCTGGTCTAGTCTATTCGGTGTTCTGTAGGCCTCCTGTGTGTTTATGGACATCTCTTTCTTTAAGTTAGAAAAATTTTATTCTATGATTTTCTTGAAAATATTTTCTGGTCCTTGGAGCCAGGAATCTTCTTTTTCATCTATTTCTATTATTCTTAGATTTCTTCTTTTCATATTGTCCTTGATTTCTTGTGTTTGAAACTTTTCTGAATTTTTCTTTGACAGATATATCAATTTCTGCAATTGTACCTTCAGCGCCTGAGATTCTTTCTTCTATCTCTTGTATTCTGTTGGTGATGCTTACCTTTGTGGTTGCTGATCTTTTCTCTAAGTTCTCCAGCTCCAGGGTTTTCTCTGTTTGTGTTTTCTTTATTGATTCTTATTCTGCTTTCATATCTGGCACCATTTCCTTTATCTGTTTGTATGAAGATTACTGTTTTTCCATGATGGCCTGTATTTTTTTGTTCATTTCCTCTCTATATGTCACTACTTGTGTCTCTACTGGTTCCTCTAATTCTTTGGTTGTATTTACCTGTATTTCTTTGAGTTCTTTGTTCGCTTCCTGTTTATGTGCATCTAATAACTTGATAAGCATAGATTTCAGTTCATTTTCCATTGTTTCTGATGTATTATCATATCCCGTGATTTGGGGGGTTGCTGGTGAAGCCATGATGTTCTGATTTTTGTTGGATATTTTCTTATGCTGATCTCTGTCCATCTGCTTATCTGTTACCTTTGCTGTTTGTTCCTGGAGCCTGTACTTCAGGCTGAGTCAGTCTGTCTCTGGTGTCTGGAGTATTTTTCAGGAAGGAGAGAGGTCCACTGGTTTGAGATTGTATGTTGGTTTTTTAGCTGTAGCTAAGGGAGGAGGGTTACAGGCACATGTATGCAAGCACGGGCATGTGTGTGGAAGCATGCCTTGAGGGACGGGGTGTTAGCATGTGTAGATGCCTGGAAGGGTGGAGCTTAAGCACTAGGAAGGGCTGGGGGATACTGCACTGTTTGTGGGCCTGCATATGTAGGTTCCCTGAATACCTCAGTGGCCTACAGGCCTCTTTTACTGTCCTCCTGGTATTCTGATCTGTCTGGACTCCAGGAATTGTTTGCCTGGAATTCACTGGTAGACCCTTAGAACAGGGACTTCAATGTTCAGAACACTGTCCCAAGGATCCTTATGTTGCCCACATTGGGTGTGTGGGTGGAAGGGATCCCATGTCTGCCTGGTAGAATAGAGGGACCCTGGATCTGGGGCTCAGCATGCACTCACTTCAAGTTGCACTCACTTGTTCTTTGGCCTAATTTGGCAAGCACTGGGTTTCCCCTGTTCTCTTCTCTCAGATTTGGGCCTGCAGGGCAAATGAAAGTGTAGGAGATTCATCAGCTCAGTGGTGTCCATTGTTTGGCCACTGGGCAGGGAGGCTTGTCCTTGGTGTAGCTGCCTTGACAGTCTCAGTCACTGAGTATGGAGGTTCTTGCACAGGCCAGCAGTTTCCCCACTGCAGCTGCAGCCTTGGGAGGCCTGCCTGTGCTGTTTCTGTCACTGAGCGGTGGAGGTTCTTGCTTGGGGCAACTACTGCTGCCTCTGCTGAACAGGGAGGCCTGCGCTTGGGGCAAGGAGAAGTACAGGGAGGTTGAATATTTGCTACTGTCATTCCCTGGAGATGTTCACGGGTGACCTAGATCCAAACTTTATCAGCTCACTTTATACCTGTCCCCTCTTGCCCAGGAAGCCTCAGTGTTGATTTTCTGGCTTCAGCTGCCCCTCCATTCACCAACTTTGGAGTTTTGGATCCTATGCCCCTCAGATACGGTGTGTGCTGGTCGCAGCCATCTTGGACTCCCATTCTTTATTTCTTAATTTTGTAAATGTATTTTAAAATAGTTATTCCTTTTCTATCTCTATCGCCATTGCCTTAGTTTGGGGTTTGCTTACCGTAGCACAAATGCATCATTTGTAGCCTGGATTTCTGCTGCCTCTAACCAGCTCTCTTCCATCTGTTTTATGTATAAAGGGTTTTTAAAAATAAATCACAGATCTGATACTATTCAGCCTCTATATAAATACTAAAGAGGCTGCCCACCATCCTTAGGATAACATCCAAATTTCTTTAGGCTGGCTCATGAAAGTGTTGCAAATCAGTTCCACTCACAATAATTTTTCTTCCTATAACTTATTTTTTGGGGCAAGGATTGTAGGCCACTATCAGGCAGATGTGGATTATATAGGCTAAGTATTGTTATAACACATAAACTACTGGTATTGTAGCCTCAGAACAACATATTAAATACATTCAGTAAATATTACTACTTTAAGCTGAGTGTGGCAGCAACAGAATTATGTGAGTTTGAGGAGGGCCTGATTGACATAGTAAGTCCCAGGCCAGCTGGAGCTACACAGCAAGACCCTGTCTCAGAAAAAAGAAATAATTATTTTTACAGATGGAGAAGCCTAATTTAAATAAGAGATAGAAGAAAAGTTATTATAAGGAACTTTGTTAAGATACATTAACTCCCTGCAGTGGTTAGTGCTTTGCATTATTCTGAAATACCTGTTAATCTTTGTCACTTTACATAGACTTCCTATATTCCCTTGGACAAGTTATATGTGATCATAGCAATAGTTTGCATTGTATTAATATATAGAAATCTTTCCTTACTCACACAACACTTCTTACAAAGGAGGTGGAATAGCTCTAGTTTCTCTGTGTTTCTTTCTGAGATGTAAGTCTTTGTCTTTGGGAACAGGGATGCCATCAAAAGCTTGGGAAAATCATGATAAGACTAAGTGTACAAGAGGCAGTGTATGTCGTGGGGGCCAGTGTCACTGGTTACTTAATTTTTAATGCCATACAAATGCATTTTTCAGTGATCTATTCCCAGGGAAGATGTTGGTTGAATGCTACAGTTAATCTTATTTACATAATATAGCCCATGCATACACTATATTCTTGTGTTAAGTGTTCTTAGACATTTGTATGGGGATTACCATAACAACATACAATTACATGAATATGAAATTTTTCTCTACAAAAGTATATTGGTAGTCATATAGTCACGTAGTATCCTGCAGTGTGATTTCTCCTTAATTTTCCTTACAAATAATAACCATTTTGCAAAAATGGATGATCTTTAGAGGACAGAAGTTATGAGCACAAATCATTTGGGATTGAAATAATATCACTTTGCATAGACTATGATATCCTTTTAAGCTTATTAGTTTTACTATTAATATGCCTATATACTAATAAAACAATCTGTAATTCTCCACTTCAACATTGAAATTACAGTTAAAGTTTCAAATTATTCAGTGAATTTTTGCAGGCTTTTTATGTGGCATTACTGTGCTAGGCTCTGCAGAAGATACTCATAAATACTTTGATACCTTTAGAGGTTAGTGTGTGTGTGTGTGTGTGTGTGTGTGTGTGAGAGAGAGAGAGAGAGAGAGAGAGAGAGAGAGAAAGAAAGAGAATTCTTAAAAGCATGCCCATCATCTAAATGAAAATTTACCCAGCTGAAAATTGGGCTGTGTGCCCGAAAGACTTTATTTTTCTTTCCTACTTTCTTCCCTCTGTGGGATAGCTAGGCATAAGTAAGCTACCAGATAGGTGGTAAGCAAACTTGTCTGTTTGTAAACAGTAGTACCCAAGACAGGGTAGGATTCTGTGGCTCCAGCCCAGCTCAAGCTTGCCTGTGCTGTGAGAGAATTATGATTATGTTAGCTTTTCCAGGGTTTCTGTCTCTGCTGTAGAGATTTGGCAGACACCTAAGACAAATTTTATATCTCTTAAATCTTCCTCAAGCAAGACTTTGCCCTTAGATTTATATATACAATAAAAGTAAAGTGTTTAACAGTTTGACATTTTTGAAGATCAAAACAGACTCAGTTGTTTTTCTTTTCTTTTTTCAGTTCAGTAAGCCACCTTAGTTTAGTCCACAGAAAAAGCTAAGTGCTTTGTACTAACTCTTAAGAAACAGCCTCAATGTTGACTTTTCAGAAGTGGCTACTGATCATATACCTGAAGATTTATATTCCAGTATTCAGCTTAATATTTTTTTATTTCTTGTCTACAAACTATGATGTTTTGCTACTCTTAACTTTCTGTTTTTAAACTTTACTGATGACAACATAAAATATTGTAAAATCGAGACAGTGAAATGTACTGGTGATATATGATGAACACAGTTTTTTTAAGTTTTGTTCCCCTTCTATTTATGTTGTTTTCTGTAGTGTCCTCTTAAAAAAATAGTGTTCCTTGGCATAATAATGATAGGTGAGAATAAAAATTGGAGAACATTTGATGACTATCCATTAACAGGGCTGGTCGAAAGGCATCTGTAGGCAGAGCACAAGTGAAAGTTTGGCTGTAACTCAGAGGAACTGAAGCATTATATGGAGAATGTTGTATAAACAATATTGCTTCAGTGGTGCACTGGGAAAAATAAAGATGGAGAACTCCCTGGTAAGGCCCCTTCTCATCTGTTCCAGCTGCTCTTTTTAGCAACAACTGCTAGTAAGAATTTCCTGGGATAGAAACAAACCCACAACAAGATCTCATGATATGTCCTCCTACTGTTTCTTCTTCAGTTGTGCCCTCAGACACACTTCACTAATATTACATTTGTCACATATTATTTTAATTTTTCCCTTTCAGGAGATGCCAGGGGCAGTGGAATAAATGTGTCATGAAAGCAGAAAGGGGACTATTTGGGGATCTTAGGAAGGGGACTGGCAATAAAGTGGGGGAGAAGACAGCTAAAGAATAAAGAAGAGCAAAGTATAACTATTATATATGTATGAAAATGCCACCATAATACCGATTTCTTTCTCTGCTAACCAAACATTTATTTTTAAAAAAGATACTGAATTTGAAATCAAGGAACTTATAGTTGGTCACTTATAAAGGTCTGGACTTCATGCTGAGCACTGGAAATATAATATGGAATTATATATATATTCTGCCCAGCTTATTGAGCTCAAAGTATAACAGTGGAGACAGAACTTAAAACAGTGGTTATATTTAATATTTATAGGGTACTCATAAGGAGAGGTATACAGGAGGCTTCCTAGAAACACAGTGAAAGGAATTACTGCTGGGTATGGGCAACCAGTAGATCAAAGCTTTGACTTTACTGGTTCACAAAGAATGAGTAAGAGTTGCCTGTATTCTAGGTAGACAAAGAAATGGCTAGTGAGTCTTAGCAGGATGACCAACACATGAAAAGAAGTTTGGAAAACCTAGAGAGTTGCAGCACAGTTCTGATGTTGTATATAATCTACTAGGAACATGACAGAGGGCTACATAATAGGAATTTGGACAGGTTATCCTGTGGCAAGTTAATAAGGGAAATTGCTTGCTACTAAGTGTGGTCTCATAGGTGACCTCACAGAGGTAATGCAGCACAGAGTTTTAAGTAGGGGAGTAACATGACTGGATTAGAGGATAGAAAGGAGAAAGTCCACATTGTAATTTGGGAGTTTAAAAGAGGTGTTATCATAATCACTTATCTCTGTCCATCAATGCTGCCTCCATTAAGCTTTCTTTTAATACACAGAGAATAATATTGTTGCCTTATATATACATGACATACGTTCCTGTACCCCTTCATATATCATTCAGTTGAATATTCAGGTTTTCTACCACAAATCAGTGATTTTTCCAGAAATTTGGGTTTGATTATCACAAACAAAATCAGTTACAGAGCCCAGCAGCTTCATTTAAAAAACATTATGTGAACCTTATTTATTGCTTGCTGAGCCAGTAAGACTGAAGCAAGTTGAGGGCACAGGGAGGGAAAGGGACATATGCTGAATATGTGTAAAGGAAAAGGTGGCCTGAAAAGTGACTAGTGTCCACAATGCTGGAAACCAATATGGGCCATGTGAAGATCTGGGAAGTAGAAGTATCAGAAGTATATAGATAAATGTCAAGTGCATTTTGAAGGTACATTTGCCTAAACAAATTGCACTATTTAGCTAATCAGTTTTAGTTAATTTTCTTTCCCTGACTCAGAAATCATAAATAGCTTCCTTAGGAGGAAAGCCAATTTTTTTTTTTTTTTTTTGCCTGGCATTCTCTGAAATTTGGCTCCAGCATGTTTCTAATATTTATACTTCTCTCTTAACAGAACTCTGCTCCAGCCAGTTATCCTTTCAGACATCACTTTGACATTCCTTCATTTATATTGTTAGCTTGCTTAGGGCAGTGACTAATGTTTTAAAAAATACTGAGTCAGCTGGGTGCAGTGGTTCACTCCTCTAATCCCAGCACTCTGGGAGACAGAGGCAGGAAGATTGCTGTGAGTTCAAGGCCAGCCCTCTCTACAAAGCAAGTCTAGGACAGCCAAGTCTACACAGAGAAACCCTGTCTCAAAAAAACGCAACCGACCGACCAACCAACAAAACAAACAACAACAACAACCACACATACACACACACACAAAAAAAAAAAAAAACTGAGTTCCTTCTAGCTTCTAATATAGTGTCTTGAATATAATAGTACATTCATGGTCTTTCTATTGCTTGATGATTGTTATTCTCCTACCTTCCTCCATTGTTTCACTGTCTACCACCATAGGTCTCACTGAAAATGGTAAAGGAAACAGGCAAATGGCATATATCTGTGGTTTTGGCATCTGGGAGACTGAGGTATAGTGATGGCCATGATTTTTTTAAATTTAATTTCATTTATATATATTTATTACAATTGATTCATTTTGTATTTCTGCTGCAGCCCCCTCTCTATTCTTCTCCCAGTCCCACCCACCCTCCCTTCTTTCTCCCTATGCCCTTTCCCTAGTGTCCTGTTGGGGAGGCCATCCTTCCCTTCTAAAAATATGGAATGCTTCACGAATTTGCATCCTTGTGCAGGGGTCAGGCTAATCTTCTCTGTATCGTTCCAATTTTAGTATATGTGCTGCCAAAACGAATACAGTAGCCATGATTTTGAGGCCATCCTTGGTTATATAGTGAGTTCTATGGCCAACTTGGTATGCATAATGAAATACTGTCTAAAATGAATGAAACAAATTAATCAGCCAACTAATAAATGCATGAATAAAAATTTTAAAATGACAACTGAGATACTAAATAAAAGGGATCATTGCTCCACAAACTGCCTTTTTAACTTTGTGGTGTGTATGTGTGTGTGTCTCTGTGTGTGTGTTATACCTGAGTGTTTATACTGGTCAGAATGCTTATTTGCTTCTGTGGAGGCCAGAAGAGGATGCCAGTTGTCCTCTTTTATCACACTCTGCCTTATTATTTTGAGGCAGGCTCTCTCCCTTAACATGGAATTCACATTTTTTTAAGCTAGTCTTACATGCAGAAAGCCTCAGTGAGCCTTTGAAAATCCATCTCTCCAATCTTGTAAGCACCTTTAAATATGGAAAAAAAAATTGTCATATAACAAGTGTTATATACTATTAATTCAGAATCTCTAATTTTTCCCTAAGTGCCTTACGCTCTTTCTTCTGGAAATTTGAGGTTTAATAACCTCCAATGCTTTTTATCCTTAAGCTCTAATTATAAAAAAATATTACATGTAGGAGAAAAGTTGAAAAAAAAAACTATATAGTGAGAACTCAGATACTAATTAGTCATGTTATATATATTTTTTGAATTTATAGTTTGTTTTGTGTGTGTGTGTGTGTGTTCCACTGTATATGTGTGGCCAAAGGACAACTTGTGGGAGACTGGTTCCTCCTTCCACTCTGTGGATTCCAGAGATTGGTATCAGGTTATCAGGTTTGGTAGCAAGTGCCATTATTTGCTTCGCCATCTTGCCAGTGCCTGCATTTCATTACCTGTCTTATCACCTACCCAGCCTCTTATGCCTTTCAAATGAAGTTTTGATATCAGTACAATTTTTTCTAAGTTTTTCAGTGTTCATATCATTAGCTACATAAAGAAATGTTTTTTTTTTTTTTTTTTTTTTTTTTTTTTTTTTTTTTTTTTTTTTGTGGTCTGAAATGAGTAAAACCTTTAAATTATAGCTGCATTTGCTATATGTTGCCAAAACTCTAATTGACCTGGGTGTCTTAGATTTGCTTTTCAATGGAATATATATCTCTGTGATTAATTTTGAGATGTTCCCCTGTTTCATCTAGCATAGTGCCAAGGACATAGTCCATAAATACCACTTGATGCTGTGGAGCAGAGACAGAGCTAGGCCAGGGCAAGAAATACTAAAAATCAGAATATACCAAGGAAGGGAGGGGAAAAAGAAGTATATAAAAATGCCACAGTTGAATGGGAGGTATTCAGTCAGGACTTGATGTGTTCTGGAACAAAGGCTGCTAAAGTTCACCAAGTAGTCTCAGCAGTACCTCTATTCTCTCAGCTCTCTCATTAGATACAGTGGTTCTAGGAAACTCAAGACAATTGTTCCTTAGTGTAGCAATGGTATGTCTCCTTGTTGTTAAATACCACCAATTAATACATTCATTTTGCTGTCATTTATCATCTGATGCAACTTAATTTTGGAGGCTGTGGGCACCAGAGTTCCATAACCCTGGTTTCCTTTTTATAAAAATTTATTTTATTTTATTAATTACAGTTTATTCACTTTGTATCCCAGCTATAGTCCCCTCCACCAACCCCTCCCAATCCCACCCTCCTTCCCTCTTCTTCTCCTATGCTCCTCCCTCAGTCCAATAATAGGGGAGGTCTTCCTCCCCTTCCATCTGACCATAGTCTATCAGGTCTCAACAGCACTGGTTTCTTTGCTTTTTTTAAAGCAGTTTCTATTTTGCTGTGTCACTTAAGATACAAAGAGAACACTAATCTGCTTTTATTGAATAGTAATTTTGTGCCAAGTATTGTGCTAGCTGCTGTCACATCAATGACACTTTATAAAAATCTAATAACACCCTTCTTTGTCCATTTGCTAGAACAAAGAAAAAACCTTGAGACTTAGAACAGTCAGTTCCACAAGTCAGAATTCTAGAAGTTCAAGTCTGTCTGCCTGAAAAGCTAATAGTCCCAAGTATTACACTATATTATCTGATGACATTTTAATTAATAACAATTAACAAACAACAACAGCAGCAGCAAAACAAGGGACCAGAGAGATGTCTTAATGGGTGTAGGTATTTTCTGCCAGTCTTGATGAGCTGGCTGAGTTCAATTCCTGGAACCCACGATGTAGAATGAGAAAGCCAACTTCCTCTGATCCCTATATGTGCCATGATATTTATGTTTATATTCACATGTACACATACACATACACACTCAGACTGATAATAAACAAAGATTAAAAAGGACAAATGCAAATACAAGGAAGTCCACATTTACTCAATGGGCTTAGCATATGATTTATTCATTATACAATTTCAGTTGTATGATTGATTTAGGAAGTGTATCCTAATCACTGAAATGTTAGTATAGTAATTGATTCTGGCTGCTAGAGTTCAAATCTCAATTTTATCGTAGTAGTTGAGTGAATAAGCAGTCATTTAACATAAGTTGGCCAGTTTTATTGATTACAGTTTTATATAATACTTTACAAAATGTAAACAACACAGTATTGTGGGGACTGCCTAATGTAATTGTGTGAAATACCATGCCATGTCTGGCATACAATTGTTGATCACCATATTTTAGGTTACTCTCCTCTTTAATATTTTTGTGATGTCAAGACTACACACCTATAACTTTCACTTGAGGAACACAAAGTGTTCATAAAATATTTTTTGCAAGCAGATATCTTAAAAAAGACTGTTAAGGTGGGTTTTTCCTTTGAGTCTGGACAAGATCAGCTACAAACTCTCATGTAAAATAGATTTTAAAATAAGCTAGAGATGTAAACTCATAAGTGAGTTGTGGTCAGTGTGGGAACTGAGGAAGTATTGATGGGTAATGTAGCTTAATGTTCTTGTGGGACTCCCATTAGTTAGAGTGGAAGATATCTCTGACTCTTTTGCCTGCTCCTGGGACCCTTTTTTTCCTACTGGGTTGCTTCATCCAGCTTTGATATAAGGGTTGTGCTTAGGCTTATTGTAACTTGTTAAGCCTTGTTTGGTGGATATCCCTGGGAGGCCTGCTCTCTTCTGAAGTGAAAGGGAGGAGGATTGGATTTGGGGGAATTGGAGGGGGAAGGAGAAGAGAGGAGCAACTGGGACGTAATGTATGAGAAAAGATTAAGAGAGTTGGAGGAGGGGTTGATGAGTGAGTGTCTCTGCTTCTTAGCTGTCAGAGCCAAATTGTGATGTCATTTAATTTTTTCGCTAGACTAATTTTTTGCAGTTGGCAACAAGTATTTGGTTTGGGATATTGGCAATATCAGCACAGCCATTTCAAAACAAGCAAGGTGAGGGTAAGAGAACAGAAGTGACTTGAGCAAGGGCAAACAGGAAGAAAATAAATAAAGTAGCATAGTCCAGTCTCCTGATTTTCTTTCTTTCTTTCTTTTTTCTTCCTTGCGGAGCTTTCAAGCAAGTAAGTACACTTAAGGTGTCCTCTTTACAGAAACTTGAACTGTTAGTTCTATCAGGTTTTGGCAAACTGTGATTGATTCAGAAAACATGAAACATTTTGTTCAAATAAGCATATTTACTTATTTTTACTTCTGTTCCACTCTTAACATTTGTATCTTAAGCTTTAGCAAATTCATTTTGTTGGTTCCTGTGGAACTTCATGATTTGGTTCTTGAGTCGTTGAAATCTTCCACTGGGATGTTTGTTTTTGACATATATACCTGGAATCCCAAATGGCTAATGACCCTATTTCATTCTACCAGTCAGTCTTGGGAAAGCTCAAGGATGTAATTTGTGCTTAGGTTTTAAAAATTAAAGTGAGGATAGTATAACCATTGCAGTAGTTTCTGGTATTTCTTTTCATCAGGAAGCTTTGATTTTCTATTCTTGGTCATGTGGAATGAATGTGCCCCTCCCCAACCCTCACAACTCATTGCCTTTTGGAATACTTTGTCAGTCCTTATATTTTGGATAGGATCCTTTTATTTTGGCTGAAGACAAAAGAAATTATTTCCCAGTCCTTTCCCTTTTACTTTGTGTGGTACTTTTGAGGAACTTGAGGGATTTGAACTTCAAACTTGAGTTTGTGAAAGTTCTTTATGGTGCCCAAAGGTGGAATACCCTGATTCTGAAATACAGCCATTATTTTGTTTTTACCGTGCCCAATTTAAAGCTTCAGCAAATCCCCTCTGTAGACCAGCAGTTTAGCTGTCACCTTTCTTTGCTGCCAACCAGGCCAGAGGTAAGGTTGTGGTGGGAGGCTTGCAGCTTGGAGGTACCTGGAGATCTGTGCTCAAAAATGCTTGGTTTTCTGTGCTCAACATGCTTGTTTTTCTGCATGCCAGGGGAATCAAGCTCCGGAGTTAGGACCTCCAGCACCTTTACAAGCTCTTCTTTATTCACACAACAGATGAAAGTCTATGTTGCACCTTTGGTTATAACAAGTATCATTCACAATGCTTCAAAAGTGAAGCAGAAGAGATTTGTCATGGCCCAGCAAGTGTGTGATTAGAAAGAAAGCCCACAGCTGGGCAAGATGCTGCATGCCTGTAATCACAACACTCAGGGAGGCAAAGGCAGGTGGATTGTTGTGAATTCTAGGCCAGCCTGGTCTGCAGAGTGAGTCCAGGACAGCCAAGGCTACACAGAGAAACCCTGTCTTGGAAAAAAAAAAAAAGGAAGCCCACTTATTCTCTCCTATTCTCCGCCTACTGTCCTGTTTTCTCTCTCACGTCTTCTAGCTTCTTTTTCCTTTCTCCCTTAAATAGTCCTTTTGGTCTTATGTATTAGGCAGGTAACCTTTTGTGTTTCATATTATCTATTTTCCCCCTTGATTTAAAACAGATTTCAGATAAATTTTTAACTTGCATTTTCAGTAAAGGCAATGGTATTTGAAAGAATAATTAGAAACTTTCTTTCTTATTGCATTATTTGGTCTAAGCACTTGTTTGAAGTCACAGATGGTACTGGAGGGGGCCAAGATGAGCTGACATCTGATATTTCTTCTACTTTTTTTTTTTTGGCTGTTTCACATTTTTCTCATGTGGACAGACACACACTTGGATAACTACCATACAGATGGAAATCAGGACATGTGGGATTTGGCTGAACCAGAGGTCCCCAAACATTGCCTGGATCATTTAGTACCCCAGGTGTGGCCACCCCAGGACTTCATGTGCTAAAATTGTGTCCCAGTATAAGCCAGCTGGTCACTGTATATATAGTATCAAGGCAACTTGGAGCCTTAGAAAGCATGACTTTGGATTTTTACCTTATGGATGTACACTTAATCAACTCAAATCTTTCCTCCATACTAAGCATAGAAGATGAACCAGAAAAATAGAAAGATTTAACAGAAGGAGATGTTTATTTTTAAATAGCATTCTAGATGGGACATAAACTCAGAGCCTATAAAAGAAAATGGACAAACTTTCTAGAAAGGCAAGAGAGAATTAGGGGTCTCCATTTTCTTTGTCAAACTTCTGATATGCTATGGGTTACATTTTAAAACATGTCTTTTGAAAAAAATCCATCTCTGGGACTTCTAAGAATAAACAATGGCTCTAATTTTAAAATTTGAAGAATTTGAACAATGCTTTTAAAAATTATATTGGTCCCTTCTTTTTATTTACCTTATGTGAGAGAGGTGCTTCACTTCAGTCATTTAAGTAGGAGCTGGTTCATAGTGCAATAATAATGACCGTATACAGTTGCCCATCCCTTTGCAATTTACAGAAGAGCCGTATCCAATATCTTATTAGCTTTGTATGATACTCTTGTGAAGCAAACAGGATATGTACCTTCATCTCCAACTTATAAATAAGGAAGTTTAGGCTCAGAGAAATTATATTCCTTATCGGGTACCACAAAGCTGTAGAAGTAGAATCCAGGGTTCACTGAAACCCACCCCTAGATATCTGTCCCTTCAAGTGTGTCATTTTCTCCATGAGAAATTCCTTCCTTACTGTTTCTATTCAGAGATTATTTTAAAAATCAGTCTAAAGAAGTATGCTTCATTTTAACAGATGAACAAAACCAAGCACTTCCAGATAATGATTTCTTAAGGTCACTTATCAAATGAGTCGTGCATATTGCCTTGTCTTTTCAGCTCTACTTTAAATTAATTATTTTTAAATGGACTTTTTTTTTAGGGTTAAATAGAGGCACAGAAGTTGTATGATTGATTGATTATAGGTGTTGAAGCTGCACCCAGAGAATGGGAATAGGAAGAAAAAGTTGGTTTAAAATAATTAGCTTCTTGTGTTTTTGTTAAGAGATGTCATGTTCAATAGAATTTAATTTCTTTATACTTCCTTTGCATTCAGCTTTTTAAATATAATTCTTTAGGGAAAGCAACAAATATTCATTCAGAATGTTGATTTGTCAGGGACATGAGTAGCCAGAGGAAAGAGAAAGTAGAGGGGTGACTTTCTGTAACCTGGAAATGTGGATGTTATTTTGTTTGAAGCTGCGAGCTAAGGTTTCTTTTAAGACATGCAAATCGTAAAGTTCTGATTTGTCAACTGCATGCTGTTTCTTTAGGCACTGATGTAAGAAATCCCGAACGAATTCTCCAATGAACATACTGCTAATTGCTTCTCCACCTGCTCTCTAGCCTCCCCCACCCCACCCCCTCCTCTCTCAATTCAGCCTATAAGTGTCCGTCATTGGAGATGGATGGTGACACATGCAGTAATAGCAATTCATAAAAGGCAGTTCCAGCCCTTGTCTTCAAGGCTCCTGGATTTTCCACTGCCTGCTTTTGTGTAAGTGAAGTGGATGGAAGTGCTACTGGCATCAGAATCCACCTCCCCATGCTCCCGTTGCTAGAGCTCAGTTGCTCGGCTGGAGCTGAGCTTAACAGAAGCATCGGATCTGAGCCAAACTGTGGCTCTGTTTTGGCCCCCCTCATGGGGGGGTGGGTTAGGGATAGTGTATAGCAGGGTCTTAGGGTCTTTTGACTTTTCTTTTTGAGGAGAGAAGAGGGTCAGGAGAGAATAACTCAGGGTAGGATATAACGTGAAACAGTTCCCCGAAGAGTGTCACAATGTTCCTGGTACAATATACAGGTATAGTATGTTTTATTTTCTGTGAAATTTCCCTCTGGTTTCAAAGTGAATTTCTTTCTCTTCTTTTGCTTCCTATTCCTGCTGGACTGAAAGACAAATGAGATTCTGATAAGCTAAACAAAATAGCTGCATAAAACTCGCCTGTCCCTAGCTATGTGTGTGGTAGATTGCTGTGTGAAATCTGGGTTTTCTGTTCAATTGGTAGTTATGATCCCTTAATTGTGCATGCCTTTCTGCTGTATTCTTGTATTGAATTTCTTAAGCCTTACATCTGCAACTGGTCATATTTAACAATGCCTACAGTGTTTGTACACAAGACAGTGTTTTGGAAGGAAAAAGCAATTTTTAAACTTTAGTATGTTGTTTTTCTCCTGAGTTTTTAAGGTGCTGTATTTGTTAATTGGTTGTGTGGATTTTCATGTAGTTAAGAGTGAGGAAACTTCTAATGGGAAGTATTTCAGAAGCACATCTTTTATTCAATTTATTTTCCTTTCAGTGTTGAATTTAGGCTGATGAATATCATGTATTATTGTTTATTCTCCTGGTAGAAACAAAAACGTGCTGAAAACAGCAAGGCTAAAAATGCCATCCCTAAGCCACTGTGTTGTAACTTATCACTGGATCTAAAATGTTCCTTAAGTATGTGTTTAAGCTTTCAGAAAAATATTGGTGCATACTAGTGAATTTCTGGGCACTGGTCAGACACCTCTGCATGTTGTTTTAAAGGCATGTTATACAGCTGTTGGATGAGAAACGACCCTTTCAAATAAGAGACTTGGAGAAAGTTTCACTTTTCTGATTGAATGGAACAGAAGCTTATCTTCTCTTGCCACGTGTTTTCCCATAACTTTGGATATCATTTATTGTCAAGGACTTTCATCTCCATTCTTGCTTCATTCTTAAAAGAATGTGCTTCTGAGCTGAAAAGCTAACAGATCATATTCTGTTTTGATGCATGGTTTGACAGTTGATTTCACTCCTCATTAATTGGGTAGCATGCAGATGATGTGGAGAAAGGAGTGAGTGACAGTATTTCAAGGTTGCATTGAAGAGCATACAGTGAGCCTTGGACCAACAGCTGCTGAACTGAATTGTCTGCAATTAAAGCAACAGCAGGTTTGTGTAGTCTCCCTGCAGCCCATTTCTTTGAATTAATGTCTTTGGTTTCCTTCCTGGCTATCACTTGGTTTGTTTCTCTAAGAGTTGGAAAGTTGTGTTTGCTAGATGTTTTCTCCATATACTAGTGCAGGTGTGACTTCTAAAAAGCTGTATCTGCACATTTTAATGTGACAAGTTGCTGAGGTTGTTTTTCTGTGGTTAAATTCAGAGCTGTCTCATTTTTCACTATAAATTCAATAGATATATTATCATAGAAAACATTGTTTTGTTCAATACATAGAGGTTTCTTGTGTGCTGGTAATACCAGTTTAGATGTCTGGCAGTGAAAAATACTGAACTTTGTTATGCTCCTGGAATTACTGTATCTAGAAAGAACTTTTCAGTTTGAATACAGTGTTTACAATTAAAATAAATGGTGACATCCCCTTGCTATCTATCAATTCAAGTGCACACATGAACAATCTTAAATTCAACCAGGTGGCCTTAATAACTACATTTTATTTGTGTGTTAGTAATGGATACGTTTAATTCTTTAATAGTTTTACTCTATTAAAGCTATAATTGGAATACAGTTGTTGGGTCACAGTAGATATGTAAAACATTTCAACCATGATCTAACTCATATTCTCAGTTTAAGCTCCTATCAGTCTTGTGTGGTAACAGTAGCTATGTGGTCTGTACTTTATAGGTAAGAAAACAGACTTAGAGTCTAAGTAGCTAGCCTGAGCCTGAGAATCAGAGTATAAATGTCTTCCACCAACTGAGTGGCAGAGCCCAAACTCATAGGTTAAATCATATGATTTTCAAAATATCTGTGTTTATTTTTTTCTCCCTTATACTATATTACTTCTCAGAAAATGTGTCCTAGAAAAATTGGACTTCTGCTATTAGTTGTGAAGACTATGTTTAGTTATTTACAGAAACAATATATTCTTTGATAACGTACTAGTGTTTGATGAATTTACATACCAATATGAATGAAAGTAAAAATTTGAAAATGTGAGGAAACTAGTCTAATTTAAAGATTAATGTAAAATATTTTTCCTCTGATATAATAATTTGTTGTAATATTTTGCTTAATGGATGTATGAAATAGTTTTCATAAGTGTGTATGTAATATCCTGGCTATGAATGTGAACTATTATGTTTTCAGAATTAGAATACTTTTATACAGATACCAGTAAAAAATATGTAGGCGATTCTCCTATCCTCTTCCCCTCCCTGTTCAGCCCTTCCTCTCTGTGTTCCTTACTCCTTTCTCATCAGTCTTCCCATCTTTTAAAAGTTCCCATTGAAAGTTCTCAAATAGATTTTTCAATTGGCTTGTTTTACTGAAACGTCATACTCTGTGTACCATCAAAAATAGGGGTCCTGCTTAAAACTGTGTTAGAAATTCAGCAAATGGATCCAGACATTGAGGTATTCATACTAGTTCTAGCTTTCTGAGCATCCTTTTCTTTAAAACCTTTTTAGGATACCTGGTGGTGGTGGTGCACACTTTTAATCCTAGCTCTCATGGAGGCAGAGGCAGGAGGATCTCTGGAGGCAGAGGCAGGAGGATCTCTGGAGGCAGAGGCAGGAGGATCTCTGTAAGTTTGAGGCCAACCTGGTCTAAAGAGTGAGTTCCAGGACAGCCAAGGCTACACAGAGAAATCCTGTATCAAAAAGACAAACAAACAAACAAACAAACAAACAAAAACAAAATAAAAAAACTCCAAAACCCTTTTAGGAGACATTGTTCCATCAGCTTATTGCAGATCCCATGTACTGGTGAAATGACTGTGTGCTTATGCCACACACAATTTTCTTATTTTGATAGTTTTCAACAATGTTATTAAGGGAATGAGTCAAGTCATGCATGGTGGCATTTACCTGCAATCCCTGCATTCCAGAGGTAGGGGCAGAGGCTTGAGAGTCACCACAGGTTTGAGAAAGGCCAGCAATACAGAGTGAGGTTCTTCTTCAAAGACCAAACAAAACAACAGTAAAGAAAATGAATCCAAGATAGGACAAATAATGCTATTTGTTCATTCAACTTTTAGAAAAGTTGAATATGAAGATGGTGAATGTCTTTATTGCTTCAGTCACCATGTGTTTACAATTTATCATCATCTAAGATTTTGTCTTTTTTTAATTAAATTTTTATTTTTTAGTGTTAGTTACAGATTATTAACTTTGTATCCCAGCTGTAGCTCCCACCCTCATTCCCTCCCAATCCCTCCCTCCCTTCTCCCTGCCCCTCTCCAAGTCCACTGATAGGGGGGAGGTCCTCCTCCCCTTCCATCTGACCCTAGTTTATCAAGTCTCTTCAGGACTGGCTGCAATGTCCTCCTCTGTGGCCTAGCAAGGCTGCTCCTCCCTCAGGGGAGGGGGGGAGGTCAAAGAGCCAGCCATTGAGTTCATGTCAGAAATAGTCCCTGTTCCCATTACTAGGGAACCCACTTAGATAATGAGCTGCCATGGGCTATATCCAAGCAGGGATTCTAGGTTATATCCATACATGGTCCTTGGTTGGACAATCAGCCTCATAAAAGACTCTGTGCACAGATATATGTTGTCCTTGAGGAGCTCCTGTCCTCTCCAGGTCCTACTAAATCCCCCTTTTTTCATATGATTCCCTGCACTCTGCCCAAGGTTTGGTTATGAGTCTCAGCATCTGCTTTGATACACTGCTAGGTATAGTCTTTCAGAGGCCCTCTGTGGTAGGCTCCTGTCCTGTACTTGTTTTCTCCTACTTCTAATGTCCATCCCATTTGTCTTTCTAAGTGAGGATTGATCATATTACCCGGGGTCCACCTTGTTTAGCTTCTTTAGGTATACAGATTTCAGTATATTTATCCTATCTTATAGGTCTAGTACCCACTTATAAGTGAGTATATACCACGTGTGTCTTTCAGCTTCTGGGATACCTCACTCAGGATGATCTTTTCTACATCCCACCATTTGCCTGCAAATTTCATGATTTTCTTATTTTTAATTGCTGACTAGGATTCCATTGTGTAAAAGTACCACAATTTCTATATCCATTCCTAAACTGAGGGACGTCTGGGTTGTTTCCAGGTTCTGGCTATTATGAATAAAGCTGCTACAAACACGGTTGAGCAAATGTCCTTGTTGTGTACTTGAGCCACTTTTGGATATATGCCTAGGAGTGGTATAGCTGGATCTTGAGGAAGCGCTATTCCTAATTGTCTGAGAAAGTGCCAGATTGATTTCCAAAGTGGTTGTACAAGTTTACATTCCCACCAGCAATGGAGGAGGGTTTTCCTTTCTCCACAACCTCTCCAGCATGTGTTGTCACTTGAGTTTTTGATCTTAGGCATTCTGATGGGTGTAAGGTGAAATCTCAGGATTGTTTGGATTTGCATTTCCCTGATGACTAAAGACTTTGAGAATCTCTTTAAGTGTTTCTCTGCTGTTGTATATTCTTCTACAGAGAATTCTCTGTTTACCTCCATACCCCATTTTTTTATTGGATTACTAGATTTGTTGCTGTTTAACTTCTTTAGTTCTTTTATATATTCTGGATATCAGCCCTCTATCATATATAGGGTTGGTGAAGATCCTTTCCCAGTCTGTAGGCTGTTTTGTTCTGATGTCAGAGTCTTTTGCTTTACAAAAGCTTTTCAGTTTCATGAGGTTCCATTTATTGATTGTTGCTTTTAGAGCCTGTGCTGTTGGTGTTCTGTTCAGGAAGTTGTCTCCTGTGCCAATGAGTTCTAGGCTCTTCCCTCTTTTTCTTCTAACCGATTTAATGTGTCTGATTTTATGTTGAGGTCTTTATCTACTTGGACTTTAGTTTTGTGCAGGGTGATGAGTATGGCTCTATTTTCATTTTTCTGCATGTAGACATCCAGTTGGACCAGCACCATTTGTTGAGGATGCTGTCGTTTTTCCATTGAATGGTTTTGGCTTCTTTGTAAAAAATCAAGTATCCATAGTTGTGTGGGTTTATTTCTAGGTCTTCTATTCTGTTCCATTGATCCACCTTTCTGTTTCAATGCAATACCATGCAGTTTTGATTACTATTGCTCTGTAGTACAGCTTGAGATCAGGGATGGAGATACCTCCAGTTGATTTGTTGTTGTGCTGGATTATTTTGGAAATTCTGGGGTTTTTGTTTTTTCACAAGAAGTTGAAAATTTTTCTTTGAAGGTCTGTAAAGAATTGTATTGGTATTTTGATGAGAATTGCATTGAATCTGTCGATTGCTTTTGGCAGAATGGCCGTTTTTACTATGTTATTTATGTCTTTAGTGTATTTTAAAGTAAAGTAAAATATTACTTTCTCTATTTAAATGAGGAAGATATAAATGAGATTCGATAATTTAAAAAGTAAGGAATTTGGGGGAAGGTCAGGATTACAGAACGGAGAGTTGGGAAATCTTAGGCATGTGATTGGAAAATTTCTTATGCAGTTAGGATCCCTGAACAATACCCCTGTTTTCTACCAGAACACATACTGATTCCTTTATGTGGGAATGAGTCTACTAAATTTAAATGAAAAAGATTTTATTGGGGCCTGTTGGAAGAAATTGCATTTAAAAAAATTGGTTAAGGAAAATGAACCTTGATCTGTATAATGGTCATGTTGCTGCATGGACCCCAAGAGAAAGGTAGTTTCTGACTTGAGCTGTGCAGTATTATAAGTGTGAGCTGTGTGCTAGATTTCCTCAGTATGCCTGCCAAGGGTATATTAGTCAATTAAGGGGCAGGCCTTGCATACTCAAGACAATCACTGAGAATACTTACAAATGTAATCGCTTATTATTTAGAAAAAACTAATATACTCATTAAAAATAATACTCAAGGTCTGGCAAGATGGCTCAGCGGGTGAAAGTGCTTGCCACCAAGCCTGATGCCTTGAGTTTGATCCTTGGGCCTCACATGACGGAAGGCAAGAACCTATTCCTGCATATATTATTGCAGTCTGTCATCTCATCTCCACATACTCCATGTGGTACACGCCCATCCCTTCCAGAAAAGTAAACATATTTTCAAAGGAATCATAATCAAGGTATGCTGTTCATGCAGGAACATTTAGGCTGCTTGCTAAACAGTATTAATGACATATTTGAGATATTGCACACATGCATTTAAGGGTTACTGTGCATAGTACAGTTAAGTGTGGGTTCTATACCCATCTATACACATAAGATCTAAAATTCACTGGATGCTTACAGTGTATCAGGTCAGTGTTTTAAATAAATACCTTGTATGTATGGGGCCAGTCATCAACCTTTATAATACTTCCGTTAGGCATATAGCACTAGTTCCACTTAAATGTTTAAAAAACAGAGTCACGTATCTTTTTCTTTTTTTTCTTTTTTCGTTTTTCTTCTCTTGGGTTGCTTGAAGATCTCCATGGGACTCTTTTGGCCAACAACTATTGAGTATAACCCAGCACAGACTTTTAAGTAACATGCTTAGCAGGTTTTGAAATTACTAGGCATCAAAATTAAGGTTTTTTTTTTTTTAATTTCTATTGTTTGAGACATGGTCTTACTTTGTACCTCAGGCTGGTCTCAAATGTTTTATGTCCCACAGACTATCCTGCTCTTACCCTGCTCCTGCTTCTCCCCTCTCAAATACAGGGTTTATCAGGTACGAAATACCAAGTGTACCGTATAGCCTCGAGATTTGATCACTGAAAGTTTGGTCCAGAGCCCATGTTCTTAACTACATGTCGTATGAGGGGAATCTAAGTGTGCTTTGTTGAAGAAGCTATGTGTGCACTCAAAAGCTAGTATTTGATTGTCCATGACTTCAGAATGCGTAGGTGGTATAGAATCATCTGCTCACCAGACCATTGAAAACTTTTTTTTTTTTTTTTTTTACTTTCTTTCTGATCTCTGTCATGGATAATCTTTATTTACAGAGTTACAAAGGATGGATCACTGAGTACTTGGCAGTTTCTAAATGATCATGTTCTTTTTAAGATTTTCAGTTTTATTTAAAAAATGTTCATATTTTGTTGCTTTTCTCTTGATATATAGCTTTTTGCAACAAGACTATTTCCAAGTAGATCCTAATTTTTCTTCCATGCAGCCAAATGACCAATCATAGCACATCATCTCAGCTTCTCCTACCTGCCCACTACCTTTTATACCCAGATAGTATAGTTTCCCTAAATGCAGGTCTTATATGATCACTTTTGCTTCTCAAAGATTTTTGCTAAAGAATTTTTTCTTTAAACTGAAGAGACATTCCGGGTAATATTTAGTCACATCCCAGCCACCCAGAATGCTTTTATACCCTGAGATTACACCATACAACTCTATGTATACCTTATTTATTTATGAACTAGACTACTCTGGGTCACCTGGTACACTCCATATTTTAAAGCTCTTGTGATTCTTCCATGCTGTTTTTACATTTAAATGACCAACTTTCACATCTCTAGCAACTTTAGAATCACTTGACACTTAAGAGTCAGCTCAAATCACAGCTGTTACTGTATTATAATACTTATCTTTGCTCTGACTTCCCCTGGTAGTCTGAGTTCCTGAAGTCACTAGCTGTGTTTTTACCCATCTCTTAGCACACAGTTTACTGTCTCACACATAAGCATTGACATATAATACTAGGCTGTCTGCAGCTGTACCAAGGTTTTCCCCATCTCCTACTAGCTAGCTAAAGTTTCAGAATCTTTTCAGAGCGAAGAGTTCCAGAATTTTCAGTTATTCAGGTATATATTATGGGTAGGTAGATGCTTCTGCTTTGCACAGATATTCTGGAATATTCTGTCCAACAAAGTTTTTCCTGCTGCTTGATTTTTTTCCTTCTCTGTACTTAATCTTTGCATAGATTCATCGTACCTTGAATATTTCCTTTGCCTTTGGAGAGCAATTTCTATTTTTACATAGAAAAATGTTTATGTACTACTATGTATATACAGTAATATATATGAACTCAAGAAAATAAATCAGTATATATATTTATAAAATTGATAAACACAGACATACACACATATAAAATGATAATTAGATTTTCCCATTTTATTATGTTAGGCAAAACTTTTAAAATTTAAACTACATTTATTTTTAAAGGTATATTCCTCTACTGTCCATACTTTTATTTTCAAACCAGTACATAAAAGCCAAAAAAAATATTACCAACTAATGGGGTACCATGTAAATTAATGTTAACATATCCATATATTGTGTAATGTTCAAATTACATAAATATATCTATCTACATAAACATTATCATTTATTTCCTTTTGTGCAGTGGCAAAGTTGTTTGCTTTATAGTCCAGGTTGATCTGTAGCTTGCTATGTACTCTAAAGTAACTTCTATTTCATTATTTTCCTGTGTCAGCCCCCTAAGTGCTAGGATTACAGGTTTAGCCACAAGGCTTGACTCATTTATCATTTCTTTATGGTGAAAACTCCTTCAATTTTGTTTCTTCCAGACATTTTAGATATACGACACATAGTTATTTCCTTTGGCCTCTTTATTATGCAGTAAGACGCTAAGTATCTTTATCCATACTTATAATTTATCTCTCACTGATAAACCTCTATCCTCCCTACCATTTCCTCTGCTCTTCCTGGAAGCCTTTGGTAACCAGTATTCCATTCTAAACTTCAATTAGATGAACTATTTTATATTCCACATACAAGTGAGATTATATAGTACTTTTCTTCTGTGTCTGGATTTTTATGTTTAACAGAAGGAACAACCATCATTTTCATCCATATTATTGGAAAGGACAACATTTTTTCTTGTTTGTGGCCAAATAGTATCCCATTGTATGTGTGTATCAGATTTTCTTTATCCATTCATTCATTGATAAAAATCAGTTGGAACTATTTGATGCATAATGGTAACATTTCTCAAATTGCAGTTTAAGAACTACCTGTGAATCTTATGTAACAAGTAGGAAATAGTAAGATCTGGAGAGGACAGGAACTCCACAAGGAGAGCAACAGAACCAGAAAATTTGAACACAGGGGTCTTCCCAGAGACTCACACTCCAACCAAGTACCAGGTATGGAGATAACCTAGAACCCCCTACACAGATATAGCCCATGGCAGTTTAGTGTTCAAGTGGGTTCCATAGTAATGGGAAGAGGGACTGCCTCTGACATAATCTGATTGGCCTGCTAATTGATCGCCTCCCCCTGAGGGGGGAGCAACCTTACCAGGCCACAGAAGATGACAGTGCAGCCACTACTGATGAGATCTGATGGACTAAGATCAGAAGGAAGGAGAGGAGGACTTCCCCTATCAGTGGACTTGGGAAGAGGCATTCATGAAGAAGGGGGAGGGGGGCTAGGAGAGGAGAAGGGTGGGGCTTATGGGGGATACGAAGTGATTAAAGTGGAATTATTAAATGTAAAAAAAAAAAAAAATACCTGTGACAGCATTATCTAGAACATGCTTTAAATGCACATTCCTGGATCCAGACCTACACAATCATTTTTTTAATAAGAACCATTTAATAAACCTTTCAAATGATTCTTCTGTACAATTGACTTTTGATAACCACTCTCAAAGTAAAACATTAAATCTTAGGTGAAATTTTGTTATTCTCTATGGATATAAATAGTAATTACACTATTTAAGCCTGTAATTGAGATTGTTTGACTTTTAGTTTTATGATTGCAAGCCTTAGCCTTCTGATAGCTAACTCAGTACTATCTGAGAAAATTGCCTATGATGATAAAATATTCTGACCCATCCCTTTCCAACACAGTAGCCACTAGAAACATGTGGCTAGTGAGCTTGGAAAGATGGCTGTTTCAACAGGATGGGTTATTTTATTGGATTTTAGCTATTGGATATAGTATTAGGAGTGCAACTGGAAAGTGTCTAGTGGTGGTACCAGTAATGATTGTATCAACAGAAAATCAAACAGGGACATTGGCTCCTTTGACATATAGGGAATTGCATTTCTTTTGATTGATAATTTAAAATTTAAACGTGCCCTAAGATGAGTTATTTTCAGAAGTTATTTAAAAAATTATGGTCTAAATTAAATTTAAATGAGAACTATACTCTGCGTTTCTCATCAGTACTGTTTTTCTCATCATATTGGGTGCTGGTTGAGCTCTGGCTGTAAGCCTTTATTTCTAAGCTAAAGTATAGTCAATCAGAAGAGCTCCTAGCTCCAGTGCATTTTAGCTCTAATAGTCCCTTTCCCTTTCCTCTGTTAAGAGTATTCCACCTTTCAGACACTCATGACTCACTGCTTTTCTAGTTCCATTTCTTCCTCTGACAGATCTTCTTTGAACATGTTATGCCCTTTCCAAATAAATTCACTATCTAAAATAGCATTAAAAGTTTGGAAGACTTTGAATGAGAAATATACTGTGGTCTGTACATAGATATGCTCTCTCTATTTTTATTATTATGTGAGCTCATGCAAAATTAGTTGTTCTTCATGGCTTTAAAAAGAGCTCCACTTCAAAATCCATAGTGTTAAAAAAAAACCCCACATGGTAACATAATTTAATATTGCTGTCTGCTAAACTGTATGATGATAATTATGCCTGCTTGACCTGTCCTCCGTTGCCCAGATACTAGTTCTTTGTATTCTTTTCAATTGCAAAAAGAAAAAAGGAAAAAAAAAAGTACATCCTGAAATTCCCATTTTGTCCTTTGGCATTCCTCACTTTATATAGGCTTTCAGTTTTCAGTGGACAGAAGATCCCTTCTTCCTTTTAGTACCATTTACATTCATTCCCAGAATTCATTGTTGTATCTGTCCTCACTGGATTGCCTAGGGGAGTAAAAACTTGTTCTTCTTAAAGCTCTTAAGCATCACCCAGGATTCCCACACACCACTCAGAAAATACATTTTTGTTTTGTTTTGTTTTGAGTACTAAAAAGACTATAACTCAGCTACAGTTTTGAGAAATATGTAAAGTCAAAATACATTTGAATCTAAAGGAAAATTTTGACACTTTCTTTCTCTCCTTTCCCCTACACTACAGCCCTAGTATTCTGTGACTTAAAAAAAAAATGAAACCATATTAAGGAATTGAGACATTTGTGCATTCATTAAGAGAAGTTCTCTCTGATCAAGCCCTTTTATGATTGAACCAGAGTTGGTAAGAACTGGGTCTTGATGGCATACTATATGGCTTTGCTAGGATTCTTTCACAAAGTATTTTTATTTACTACCCTGTAGTCCCAACAAATGTTAGTTGTTCTTTTCATGCAACCTTGCTATAACAGTAACTTTGTTTACAGCTTTGTTTTTAAACTCCAGTCTACATTTTTATAGATATCTCACTCATGTTTAATTGTGGATGGTTGTGTTCCCTCATGTATGTATATGTTGGGGTTTGG
This sequence comes from Meriones unguiculatus, assembly GCF_030254825.1. NCBI lineage: Eukaryota > Metazoa > Chordata > Mammalia > Rodentia > Muridae > Meriones > Meriones unguiculatus. Next base: position 124,219,935 of record NC_083369.1, read on the forward strand.
GAGAAAAGAGAGGAGAGGGCTGAGAGGAGGAGAGATAAGAGAGAGAGGAGAAGGAAGAGAAAGAGAGGGTTATAAATATTAATATGTTCCCTTGTAAAATGCAAGATCAGTGAAGTGAAAAATATAAAGGAAAGACTCCCTGATTTAGCTGTCTACTGAACCACAATTGGGATGTTTTCAACCAGTGCCTCTAAAGAGGTTGTAAAGATCATTTGTTTAGATTCTTATTCTCCTCATTGCCACTCTGATTCTCTCCCCTATACTGCTAGTTCTTTTCACCAAACTTGTTGGCATTTTCTTAAATCCTGACAAACCTTTGGGTTTGGAGTTGGAAGAAGAGCTATGAAGAACACCAGCCTTTACATACTTGGTTGAATCATAGACATTTGCCCAGCTTATTCAATGGAAGTTGTACAATCAAATTTTGCCTCAATTTGTGATACAGAAGGAGAAGAATATGAAATAATCATGACAGGGCATATTTAATAAAGCTAATAATATTCAGAGAATTAAGTTGACTATTCTGGAAAAAGGTTTTTCTTTTTTGCTTCTATGTTATATTTTGTCTTGATTATTAAATATCAAATGAATTGATTTCAAATAGGTCATTAAAAGTAAATTTTATTCATGATTTTGTAAGTCTTTGTGTAGCAGGCGACAATATATTAGTTATGTAATATGACATAGGGTTTTAAAATTCAATATGGTTTTGAATAACTGAAATTGTTATAGACAGACAACTTCTTAGATCCAAGTAATCTCATTTTATATCATAGTTAAGACCATGCTGAAGTTTGCTTATGATTCTTCAAATGGAAAAAAAGCAACTGGAATAGTTAGGGGATGTAGGAAGAGTGTTTTATGAAGGTGGGACAGAAAGTAAATACAATAAAGATCGCTTGGGTAATTAATGAATATTGACACTCATGGGTATTTTGAATGGTGTGAGCAATAAAGAGCACAATCTGGCAGAAAAAGGGATACGCTTGGTCATAAATATGATCATTGGTAAAATAAGTCTGGGATTCCAATAACATCTCTCCCTCTCTCAGTAGTGTTTCCTACCTGCTGGCATTTTGAAGCTCTTAACAAGATGGAAACAAATGGTTTGAGATTGAAATTAGAAAGACAGTTTTTGGCAAGTATTTTCATCTAAAAGCTGACAGTAGTGATAGAGAGCTTCACTAGCCTGTGTGCAGGAAGCCCAAGGTTCTGTCCCCAGCACTTGAAGAACAGCTCTTCCAATTACTAAAGATACCAGAATTGACACTCATACATAGGAGATGCTTTCTGTGATATTATTGCACAGGTAGGGTGAGAGTATATAAGTCGCGTTCTATGTATTTTAAATACCTATAAGATAGTATTGGAAATTTTTTTACACAGAAAGGTACTACATGTTTGAAGAGGTAAATGTGTTTATTCTTTTTAAATATTACACAATGTTTACATGTGTTGAACATTAACATGTGTATCTTTTATTTTAACTTATCAATTAAATTCTGAAAAATTATATTTGTTTAAAAGTAAATAATACTAACCCAGCAACAAATTCTGTAGAACATTTTTTTTTTGGGCTGGCTTCTTGTAGAGATAAGCAGTAGAGAAGATCCTCACTCTAGCATGAAATATGATCTAAGGCCCCTTCTTGGACGTTCTCCACAGGGATTTATTACTGGAAGTAAGAGAAGGGGTATTTCATAACATTAGAACAGCGCTCCAAGGCATGAACATCAAGGTTGACAGTGACTACAATTTCACTGTGAAGTTTTTCCATTTAAAAATTTTGACACAGTTTTTGTGCATTCCTGTGTTTTCAGTAAGCCAGGGCAAGTCAGCATTACTTAGCTCCTGCTCCTTATGTGGACTCCCTCAGACCAATCTAGTGAGAGAAGTACTTGATGCTGGTTTGTCGTTTCTAATCCTGTAGATACTATTGGTTGGCTTCCTACCAGTTTATTAGACTCTCCAGTGGTATTGTAAAACATGATAAATACAAAAGCAGATTTCCCATAAATCTAGGCTTGAATCTTCTCAGTAGAGAACAATTCTAAGGACTTTTGAAAGAGTAAAGAGAAGGAAAGACTGTTGCCCCATAAAGTTTTAAGTCTAGATCATAGTTGCCAAATGATTTCTCTTCATGATCTCAAGTTAAAACTTTTACCAAAGAATAAAAGCATTGCAGGCTTCCCTGACCATGGGGGAAGAGGATCCAGGCAGTCCTGATGAGACTTAACAAGCTATGGGCAGATGGGAATAGTAGAAAAGCCCCCTTTCAGTGGACTAGGGGAAGAGGATTTGGGTAAGAGGAGAGGAGGGTGAGATTGAGGGAGTTGAAGGAGGGGGCTTCAATTGGGATATGTAATGAATAAATTGTGAAGAAAAAAAAATTAAAAAAATGCTGAAAGTCATGAGTCATCAGGGAATTGCAAATCAAAATGACTCTGAGTTTTCATCCTACACCTATCAGAATGCCTAACGTCAAACACTCAAGTAACAGCACATGCTGGCAATGTTGTGGAAAAAGGAGAACACTTCTCCATTGCTGGTGGGAATGTAACCTTGTACAAACATTTTGGAAATCAATTTGATGCTTCCTCAAAAAATTGGGATCAGCTCTACCTCAAAACCCAGCTATACTACTCCTGGGCATATACCCAAAAGATGCTCCACCATACAATAAAGACATTTATTCAGCTATGTTCATAGCAGCTTTATTCATAATAACCAGAAACTGGAAACAACCCAGACATCCCTCAACTGATGAATGGATAAAGGAACTATGGATAAAAGAACAATAGAATACTATTCAGCTATTAAAAACAAGGACATCATTAATTTTGTAGGTCAATAGATGGATCTCAAAAGATCATCCTTTGTGAGGTAACCCAGACTCAAAAAGACAAACTTGGTGTGTACTTAAGTATAAGCAAATATTAGCCATGTAATATAGGATAACCATACTACAATCTGCAGACCTAAAGAAGCAAAGTATCAGAAAGCACCCTAGGGAGAATGCTTAATTCTCATTCAGAAGGGCAAATAAAATAGACATCTTAAGCAGCTGAGGAGAGGGAATTGAGCCTACCAAAATATCCTCTGAAAGACTCTACCCACTCTACCCAGGGGATAGAAGAAGATGCTGAGACTAACTGCCAAACTTTGGGTAGAGCACACGGAGTTTTGTAGAAAGGGGTGGGAGGAATAGAAGGATCTAGAGGGGACAGGAAGCCACAAGATCAACAGTGCTTACAAGTCTGAGCCCAGGGGGTCCTATGGAGACTGATCCATCAACCAAGGACCATGCATAGAGTGGACCCCTGCCAAGATATATCCTATAGGCAGGTCAGTCTTCATTTTGGTTCCTTAGTAAGGGGACAGGGACTGTCTCTGACATGGACTCTGATGCCTGCTCCTGGATCACTTACCCATGGTGGGGATGTCTTGCCAGGCCAGAGAGGAAGAGGATTCATCCATTCCTGATGAGACTTGATAGGCTGGGGTTAGTTGATAGGGGTGTAGTGCCGCTATTTCTGAGGATTAGTGGAGGGAGATAGAGGGAAGTGGGAGGAAGTGTGGGACCTGGAAGAGAAGACGGAGGGGCTATAATAGGTATGTAAAGTGAAAAAAAAAATGAAAAAAAAGTAAAAAGAAATGAAATTAATAAAAAATGTAATGAAAAAAAAAAGCATTGCAGGCAGACCAAATGCCAGTTTCTTATGGCATTTATGGCTTTATGCCAAAATATTTCAAATATTCAGCCAAATGGTTGATTCTAAAGTTTCAGTAGCAACTTATAAAAATAAACAGCCTGCATATTTCAGATATGGGGAAAGGCTAAAAGGTGGTATAGAGAAAGGACACAATCCAAAGTGCTTTGCATTCATTAACTGTTATTAGTGTTAAGTACAGGCAGGATATTTTTCTTGTTGAAATTTGTAAATGAATTTTAATCCAGCAACATGCCTGCTCTGGCAAGGAATTGTATCCAAAGATCTCCTAGGTTTTTGTGATCTGGCTTGAATGACACACCTTTAATCCCTCTGGCTGTAATACAAACACACCTTTTTTTTTCTCCATAATTTTATTTTTCTCATTAGTTACATTTTGTTAATTCTGTATCACAGCTGTATCCCTCATTCCCTCCCCAGTCCCACCCTTCCTCCCTCATCTCCTCCCTGCCCCTTTCCAAGTCCACTAATAGGGGAGGACCTCCTCCCCTTTCATATGACTCCCTTTTGTCAGGTATTTTCAGGACTGGCTGCAATGTTCTCCTCTGTGGCCTAGCAGGATTGCTCCTCCCTTGGGGGATGGGGAGGTCAAAGAGCCAGTCATTGAGTTCCTGTTAGAAATAGTTCTTGTTCCCCTTACTGTGGGAAACCAATTGATTACTGAGCTATCACGGGTCACATCCGAGCAGAGGTTCTAGGTTTTATCCTCTCATGGACTTTGGTTGAGTGTCCATCTCAGAAAAGACCCTGTGCCCAGATACGTTTGGTCCTTGTGGAGCTCCTATCCTTTTCACATCAAACTCCCCTTCTTTCATATGATTCCCTGCACTCTGCGGAAGGTTTGGTTGTGAGTCTTAGTATCTATTTTGGAGCACTGCTAGGTAGAGTCTTTCAGATGCTTTCTGTGGTAGACTCCTGTCATACGTTCAATGCATATCCCATTTGTCTTTCTAAATGAGGATAGAGCATCATACCCCGTGTCCGCTTTCTTGATTATCTTCTTTAGGTGTATAGATTTCATTATGTTTATCCTATCTTTTAGGTCTATATAAGTGAGTATATTCCATGTTTGTCTTTCTCCTTCTGGGATACTTCACTCAGAATGATCTTTTCTAGAACCCACCATATGCCTGCAAATTTCATGATTTCCTCCTTTTTGATTGCTGAGTAGTATTCCATTTTGTAAAAATACCACAATTTCTGTATCCATTCCTCCGTTGATGGACATCTGGGTTGTTTCCAGGTTCTGGCTATTACAAATAAAGCTGCTACAAACATGGTTGAGCAAATGTCCTTATTGTGTACTTGAGCAAGTTTTGGGTATATGCCTAGCAGTGGTATAGCTGGGTCTTGAGGAAGCGCTATTCCTAATTGTCTGAGAAAGCGCCAGATTGACTTTCAAAGTGGTTGTACCAGTTTACATTCCCACCAGCAATGGAGGAGGGTTCCCCTTTCTCCACAACCTCTCCAACATGTGTTGTCATTTGTGTTTTTCATCTTGGCCATTCTGATGAGTGTAAGGTGAAATCTTAGGGTCGTTTTGATTTGCATTTCCCTAATGGCTAATGAGGTTGAGCATTTCTTTAAGTGTTTCTCTGCCATTCTATATTCCTCTACAGAAAATTCTCTGTTTAGCTCCGTTCCCCATTTTTTAATTGGATTACTTGTTTTGCTGCTTTTCAGCTTCTTTAGTTCTTTATATATACTGGATATTAGCCCTCTGTCAGATAGAGGGTTGGTGAAGATTCTTTCCCAATCTGTAGGCAGTCGTTTTGTTTTGATGATGGTGTCCTTTGCTTTACAGAAGCTTTTCAGTTTCATGAGGTCCCATTTGTTGATTGTTGCTCTTAGAGCCTGACAAACACATCCTTTGTACACACCTTTAATCCCTAACAGTGAAAAGTTAAAGTTAGTTTGTAGAAGGAAACATCCATGTTTGAAAGTGACATCTATTGAAGGGCAGAAAACGTAAGAAATCAAAGAAAGTTTTGACAGAATGAGTCAGAGATAGGATATGCCCAACTCTCACATTTCAAAACAGACATGAAAGAGAGGAGATTTTAAGGGAGCAGCACAGAGAGAGGGCAGTTGAATCAGTTCAGTCACTTTTGGAAGTTCAATTGAACAGTCAGCTGAGAGTCTGGGGAGTCAGTTTAGAGACAGCACAGTGGAGTTGAGTTTGTGGCAGTTCATTTCTTAGAGTTCAAAGGTAGTTTTATCAGGATGGTTGTAGAGAGACAAGTTCCAAAAAGAGAACAAGCTAGACACAGGTGAAGATAGAATAAGCTAGGAAATGAGAAGGAACCAGAAGATTAGAACATGCTCCCTAAGTTAGTATGAGGCCAAGAAGAGCAATTCAGTCAGAAGATTAGAGAAGGCAGTATGACTCAGTTAGCTTCGAGAAGATTATTGAGGCAGAATGCCTGAGTTGAACCAGCTGGCCAGAGTTTAGAAAGAGCTAGGAGTGATCTTATTCATCAGGAAGTCTTGGAGACAACAATTACATCAAGTGAATAAAAATTACTTTTACAGAAATTTATGTTACTGTTAAAGCTACAGACTAAAAAGTAAGCATAATTGAATACATAAGTTCTTCATGAAATGACTGATATAGAAACAACTTGTATAGATTAGAGATGGCCAAAAGCATAAGATCAAGTTTTATTATTTTATAAGAAGTCATTGTTGTGACTTTCGACTGGTATAAAAATATGCAAATGTGCATTGAATCCTGGCTAATGTTGAAATTTTTATACAGGGAAAGACTTTATAGATACAAGTTTTGACAGACTTTGTAATATGTGAATTTTAATAAAATTGTTGGTTTTTAGGAAACCTTAACTTTTATGAAATCATGTATTCCCATCTACAATATATACACATAATTTATTACATGTGCCCATTTACTCCATCCTTAACTGGTCAATTTTGTTTATCTCTGGAAACTACTAATAATTAAATTATTTTCAATCTAAGGCGAGAAATTTAATTTTTGAATTGATCTAGTTGCTGAACACTTACATAAATGAATCAAAATATTTCCCTTTTCAGCTGGGTGCAGTGGTGCAAGCCTTTTAATTCCAGCACTCAGGGAGGCAGAGGTAGGTGGATCTCTGTGAGTTCCAGGCCAGCCTGGTCTGTAGTGTGAATCCAGGATAGCTAAGGCTACACAAAGAAACCCTGTCTTGAAAAACATAAATAAATATCTTCTCCATTTCTTAGGCATAGTAGCAAAGCCACACAAAATATAATACAAAGGGTTTACTCTGCTGTGTAGGATAGCCTTGTTTCAGCTCATCCCTTAGGACCACACCAAACAGACCTGCTCTTCTTTCATATGGTAGCCCCTTGTGATGATTAGTGTTCTTTGTCAACAGGTTAGTGTTCTTTGTCAACTTGATGGACTGTAGAATCACTTGGAAGCTGGGCATCTAGGCATGTCTGTGGAGAATTATCCTGTCTTTCTAGAACTGGAAAGACCTACCCACTGTGTTTGTCATCCTTACCTGACTGAGACCATGAACACCCTAAGTAGAGCAATAAAATTAAGCAGTAGTATTCATTCATTGCTCTGTACTTATTGACTATGGAAGTTTGTACTGCCTTGACTTCTCTTTAGTGAGAGACATTTTGGAACTGTGAACTACAAAACTCCTTTCCCTCTATAAGTAGCCTCTACAGCAACAGGAAAAGAAACTAAGACTTTCATCAGATGTTGTGAAAGAATCATGTATATGCTCCCCAAGTTACTGATTTTCTTGTTGTTGAAAGCTTTATTGAGCTATTATTTACATACCACACAATTCAATAATTTTAAATGTATAATTCAGTTATATCATTAGTGTGTTCATAGTTGTCTAATCATCACTACAATTATTTTTATATATTTATTTGTGTATGTGTTGTGTGTTGTGTGTACACACACATGTGTGAGCATGCCATGGTGCATGCATAGAAGTCAGAGTACAACTTTCAGGAGTTCTCTCATTCTGCTAGACTGCTGGGAAATTTTCTACAAAGCCTGACAATGTTCCTTTACCTGACTGAGCCATTTTACTGACTCTTATTTTTTGAACATTTTTATTATTGCCAAAATAAGTAATCTTGATCTGCTTTAGCCATTACTTCCCAGCTTTCTATATCTTTCTGTGACCCGAATGCTAAACAATCACTATCTCACTGTGTTTCCATAAAATTGCCTATTTTAGATATCCCACATGAATTAAATCACAAATATATGGCACTGTCCTTAGTTGTCTAGCTAGAAATTTTTTAATTTTGTTTATTTTTTGGAGAGCCACTTCTGTGCTGAGTTCTGGTTTTGATATTGGGATGTTAGCCTTCTAGAATACATTTGAAAGAATTCCTTCCTCTTTGTTTGTTATAGAATAAATTAAAGAGAATGGGTATCATATCTTTACTATGTGGCAGATTTCAGCCCTGAAGTTGGCTGATCCTGGGCTTTCTTTTGATTGTTATTTTCAGCCATATTACTTGGAACTAGGGTGTTTGGGTTTTCTGTTTCTTCATGATTTGGCCTTGCTAAGGTTTGTATGTAGAGGTATGAAATTTTTTTTCATTTATCCTAGATTATTAAATTTGTGGACACATAGTTGACCATAATAATCTCTAATGATTTTTTCCATTTCTCTGATATCAGTTGCAATGTTTTCTTTACATCTCTATTTTTCCTAGTTTGACTAGCTAAAAGTTTGTCTATTTCTTTTCAAAGAAAAGGCTCTATGTTTTCTTAATCATATATATTATCTTTTTAGCTTCTCTTTTATTTGTATCTTCTTTGATCACTACTGTTTGGTGGGGTTAATTTATTTTATATTTCGGTAATTCCTGTGATAATTTATCTGAGATCTTTTACTTTTTTGATATGGGCATTGATTCATACAAATTTCTTATTACTTCTTTGCTATGCTCCGCATGTTTTGGTATATTATATTTCTATATTTATTTAAGGCAATTTTAAAACTTCATTGTTGATTTCTTCCTTTATCCAGAATTAAGTTGATTTTGTATTTATGTATGAAATTCTCAAGTAACATAAGGCTATAAATAAAATTTTAAAGTATTTTTAAAGTAGCTTACATGTATTCGTATAGTTTTCTGTTTTTCCTCTGTTCTAGATTCATTGCACTGTTGTTGGAATTATACTTAATATAATCAGTTATTCCTCCTTATTCTCTTTTTTCCCTAACACACAAACACAAACACACACACATACACACACACACACACCCTGAGGATTTAATGTAGAAACTGATACCTGTCTCAGTGTTTAAAAATTTCTTGAGATTTGTTTTGTGTCCTATCATATGATATTTTCCCTGTGTTGAGAAAAATGTGCTCTTCAGATGTTGGATGGAGTGTAATTTAAATTTGATGTTTCTTCGTTGTTTTTTGTTTTTTTTTTTTTCTGTCTATGTGTTCATTGCTGAAGATGGGATGGTCCCCAGTGATTTTTATTATGTTCAAATATGTATTAGTTTCTTTAGGTAATTAATATTTGTTTTATATATTTGGGTACTCTTGTATGTGTTATATATATTTAGACTTTTATTTCCTCCAGCTATCTTGAGCCCTTTATCATTTTATAATGCATGTTCTAGTCTCTTTTTATTGCTTTTGATATAAATTATATTTTGTCTTTGTATGGCTGTCATTCTTGCTCTCTTTCATTGTCCATTTGCATGAATTATTCCATCCATTCACTTTTCACCCATTAAGTTTAAGTCCTTCAAGGTAATGTGATTTTCTTGTAAGCTACATATAGTTGGGTTTTGTTTTTTTATTCATCCAGTCACTCCATGTCCTTTAATTGGAGTATTTAATCCATTTGTATTCAAGGTAATTATTGACAAATAAGCTCACACTTCATTCATTTAGAAACTTGTTTACTAGCTTTGCTGTGGTTCTTTCCTTTCTGTTTCCCTCTCTTACTCTGCCTAAGTGTTTATGTGGGTTACTCTAGTAGTGGAGATTGGATTCCATGCTTATTAGAAATTGGTTCATTACAAAAACACCTATTAAAAACTTTTGCTTTGTAGCTTGATTGTAACAGACTGTTTTGAAATAAAAGTGGAGCTATTTGGGATCTGCCAACAGTTACATTGCCCGTTTCCAGAATAAAGTCCTAACCTAACAGATGAAGCCTCAAACATAGTATTCAGCTTCACATGGAGACAGCATTTTTGAAGGTGGATCCTTGGGCACCTGGACTGATATTCCCACGAATCACACCATAATCTAATAGCAACAAGTACTTCCAGTCTCAGTGGTGCACAGAACTATAAGTCTGCCCCATTGGATTAAAGTCTCTGCTTGGTATCATGTCCTCTCTTTCAAAAATCCTATATGGAGATGACAGTAGCTTTGTTGTCTGAGGTTGGAGGATTAGTTGTAGAGATAATTCCTTTAGCTATCAAGGCTAGTGTTAAACTGCGCTGACCTAAGTCTTAGAGCAAAACCATTTTGCATAGTCTCAGGAGTAGGATGTGTGTTTCTCAGGTTCACTTCAAAGTGGCAAATTGCTTTACCCACAGGTGAACAAATCTTTTGGTGCTGCAGCCAATTCTGAGAGCTTTCGCCTATGCATAGTGCCTTCTACTTCTACAGGATACTGTATCTAACCACAGTAGGCCTTAGTCTTGTCTCCAAGACAGCTTTGTATGAGCTTTCATGCTCTGCCTATTTAGTGTGGATCAAATATTGTTCTCAGCTCTACATCAGGAGGTTGAAGGAACTGGAGTGGGTTGAGCCCATTGCTACTTGGCCTAGTACAGTTGGAGCAGCATTGTTCACACAAATATTGGCCTGGTAAAATGAGCATTGTACAGCACTGAATTTTACCATGATAGGTGTTTTAATTTTAACATGAGGATTTAATTACTTCCCCTCCCTCAAATGGGAGATTCCCTTGTTCTGCTGTGCTTGTCAGTAAGGGGAGAAAAGAGCAGAACTCAGAGCTTTTGTCTTGCCCTTTCCAGTGCATTTACCCACAATGATCTCTTACCTAATTTCCTTAGTTCTGGTGCTACTAGTTAGGTAGTTGGTGTGTCTTTGGGAGAGATCTTTGGCTTGTCTTTGCTGTCATATTTCTCATGTTCCACTAAGAGTTTATTTCTAGCATTGCTTTAAGTTTGTCCTTACACTAGTATTGTCACACCTTGATTATTAGCCTTTGTAGAAATATTTGAATTTAGAAAGTGGGAGTCCCTCAATTTCTTTGTCAAGAAGCAATTTTTCACTACTCTGTTTCTTCTTCTTTGCCTCATCCACTTGTTTAAAAGTAGTTTCTGCATTTGCTTCTGTGTTGTAAAGCTATACCTCCACATGATCTCATGCCATTTCTATTAATATTCTTTATACACATATAACTTTTCCTGTCTGTTCTGACATTGTGATGCTAGGTTATTGATCTTTGCCCTTTCCACTTCACACTTTAAAAACAAGGATTTGGTAGAGGGACATCTAGGTTGTACCCAGATTTTGGCTATTACAAATAAAGCTGCTATGAACATTGTTGAGCAAATGTTCTTGTATTTTTGAGCATTCTTTCGGATATATGCCCAGGAGTGGTATAACTGGGTCTTGAGGTAGCACTATCCCCAGTGTTCTGATTAAATGTCAGATTGATTTCCAAAGTAGTTGTACAATTTTGCATGCCCACCAGCAATGGAAGAAGGTTTCCCTTTCTAGCATGTGTTGTGATTTGAGTTTTTGTTCTTAGCCATTCTGATGGGTGTGAGGTAGAATATCAGAGTCAGTTTGATTTTCATTTCCCTGATGACTATGGACATTGAGCATTTCTTTAAGTGTTTCTCTGCCATTCTATAGTCCTCTGTGACACACATTGTATATACTCACTTATAAGTGGATATTAGCCATATAATATATAATAAACATAGTAAAATTTACAAACCTAAAGAAGGTGAACAACAAGGAGGACTTTAGGGAAGATGCTTAATTCTCATTCAGAAAGGAAAACAATAGACACTGGAAGTGGTAGAAGAGAACATGATGGGGTCCTACCACAGATGTCCTTTAAAAGACTCCACCCAGCAGGGGATCTATGCAGATGCAGACAAACTTCGGACAGAGCAGTGGGAGTCTTATAGAAGAATGGAGATATAAAAGGGGACAGGAGCCCCACCAGGAGACCAACAAAGCCAAAAAAGCTGGGCCCAGGGTGTCTGCAGAAAACGATACACCAACCAAGGACCATGCATAGAGAGGATATGGAACCCCTGCCCAGATGTAGTCCATAGACAACCCAGTCTCCATGTGGGTTTCCTAGTAAGGGGAGAAGAGAAAGTCTTTGGCAAGGACCCTGTTACCTGTTCCTTGATCACTTCTCCCTAGTTAGGAGACTTAGCCAGCCCACATAGGAAAAGAATCCATACAGTTGTGATTCTGATAGGCTAGGGTCAGACAATAGGGGAGGAGGACCTCCCCTATCAGTGGACTAGGGAAGAGGGATAGGGGAGGAAGAGGGAGGGAGAGTGGGACTGGGAGGAGACGAGGGAGGTCTGGGATACAACTGGGATACAAAATGAATAAATTGTAATAAACTAAATAATTGTAATAAATAAAATAAATAAATTGTAATAAATAATAAAAAGAAAAAAGAAAGACAAGGATTCAATTGTTTTATAGAAACTTCTCTAATTGTTTCATATACCATGCTTCTGAAGGTACCCAAATCACCAGGTCATATGTTCCTTGTCTGTGACTCATTAGGCTGCTCCTGTGACCCTTTTCCTCCTACTGGGTTGCCCCATCCAGCCCTGATCTATGAGTTTATGCCTTGTCTTTTTTTCCCATTAATTAATTTATTTAATCAATTTGTAGCCTGATCACAGCCACCTCCCTCTTCTGTTCTCACTCCCATCCTTACAACCTCCTTCCCCCATTTCTCCTTTTCCTTATAACTTGTTATGCCATGATTACTTGATATCCCTGGGAAGAGACCTGCTCTTTTCTGAAGGGAAATGAAGAGGGAGGGGATACTGGGAGAAGGTGAGGGAAGGGAGGCTACAATTGAGATATATTGTATGAGAGAAGAATAAAAGTGAAGACATGAAACAGTGTTTTTAGCAAAAGTCCAGGCTGTGGCAAGTAATACGTTTATTAGAGAATAAGGAAGAGATTACAAATTCCTAAAAACAAGCAGTACTTAGTCAGTACTTTGGACCTTTTTCAGCTAGAAACTGGTGATTGTTTTGCTGCCTTGTGCTTTATAACAGTGGTTCTCAAATTCCTAATCCTTCGACACTTTACTACAATCCCTCATATTATACCCCCAACCCTCAGCCCCCAACCCCCAATAGGGTTAATTGGTTAATGTATATGATATTGACTAATTTGCTTCATTGACCTCTTTCTTCAGCTTTCCACATTTCAACCCACTTTACCTAACTCAAACACTGTACCTCACAGATAAGCCTCACTTTCTTGCATATTCTACCTTAATTCCCCCCTTTTTCGAACTGTAATAGTATTTACTATTTGTACCCCCAATTGAATGTTTCAGTCCTGCTCTTTTTTTGTTACTTTTTATGTTACTTCACAACTGTCATTTTCCTATTGTTGTGAATTATAATGTAAACATCTGTGTTTTCTGATGGTGATGGTCTTAGGTGTCCCTTATGAAAGGGTCACTAGGTTCATAAAGGAGTTAATACCCTTAGGTTGAGGACCATTGTTTTAAAAATTACCTTGGCTTTCTTCCCCCTCTTCTCTTTTTCCTCCATTGTTTCTATTAGCATTATGATCTACCATTCGAAGGAAAATTAGAAATGAAGTTTCATAATAGGTTATGAGTATTCTTACTTATACTAAATTCATAAAATGAGGACAAACCACCTTGGTAAAATATGCAAGTTTAGGAGACATAGCTTGAAAAATATTTCCTAAATATCCCAATATGATTTTGGTGAGTACTGTGCCATCATTGTTGAGAATCATTTAGAAAAATAAAAATGGATACCTATTACCAATGGAAATTTTATTTTTAGCAATATTCCATGGCCTCCTATACCTTAGTAAACTCTTTGCCAGCCTTCTGTACCCTAGTAAACTATATGGCTTATAAAATAAAACAGAACAAAACTAATGACAATAAATTGTGAAAAATTAAAATTAATAAAAAAAGAAAACAGAAACTTTCAAGAAAAACTTCTTTGGTCATTTCCAATTAAGATGTATCAAATAAGGGCTAAAATTTCTTACAAGCAAGAGAAAAAGGCATGTGACCATGCAGTTCATCAGCTCTAACAATTGCATAGGGGAAGAAACAGATTTCCCTAAAATGGGTAAAGACCAGAAAAATGCACTAGGAGGCCTCCCCTAGCTTCCAGTTCTTTTCTCACTTAACTACAGTAAGTGGTCTCTGCCTTTCTTTCTCTATTTTGATCTCATTCTTATTTTCATATGCAAATGTTTTATGGAACGGTTAAGTCTTACTATTTTAGCACTTATTACTTTAATCAGATTTTCTAATCAATTTGTATGAAGAAAGGTTTATGTTCCTTATTAGGTTAGAAAGGACATGTAGGAGTGACTTTCAGAATGTTCTTGATGTAAAGAACTTGTTTTAGTTGGTAAAGTACTTGGTATGCAAACATGAAGACCTGAGCTCTATTCCTAGAACCCATGTTTAAGAAGCCAAGGTGGTAGCATATGCTTGTAATGCCATTCCTGGGAAGATGGAGAAAAGTGGATTCCTGGGGTTTGCTGGCCAGCAAAATTGGTAGTCTCCAGGCCAGCGAGAGAAGCTTTTTCAAAACACAAGGCACCCGAGGAATGACAATTATGCCATCTTTGCCCTATATACAGGCAGAGAGGAAGAGAGGGAAGCCAAGGGAGAGTCTCAGGCACACAAAAGAACTCAAGAGTTGGGATAGGGTTAATTGCTTAATGTATATGATATTGACTAATTTGCTTCATTGGCCTCTTTCTTCAGCTTTCCAAATTTCAACCCACTTGACCTAACTCAAACACTATACCTCACAGATAAGCTTCACTTTCTTGCATATTCTACCTTAATTCCCCCCTTTTTCGAACTGTAATAGTATTTACTATTTGTACCCCCAATCGAATGTTTCAGTCCTGCTCTTTAGTGGGTTTCTATATGCTGAACATATTTTCCTTCATGTGAGATTGCTGGTAGGTTTGCACTATAACTTACTACTGGAGGAAATGATTCTAAGTTCTCTTAATTGAAAGTGTATTTTTTTAAAATATAATATATTCTGACTTTGGTTTCCCCTTCCCCAACTCCTCCCAGATCCTTCCCACTTCCTCACCCACCCAAATCTACACATTTTCTTCTTCTCTTTCATTAGGATACAAACAAGTATCTAAAAAAATATAATTAGATGAAATAAAAACAAACAAACCAGAATAAGACAAAACAAATAAACACACAAACAGAAAGAAAAGAGCCAAAGAAAGAGCTCAAGAAACACATATAGTCACAGAGACAAACATATTTGCCCACACAGAAATCCCAACTGGAAATCATAATATATATGCAGAGGACCTGTAAGGGGAACAAAGCTATGGCAAAGCATTATGAGACAAAGAACCTCCCCAAATGCAATTGAGTTCATTTTGTGTTGGCCATCTACTTACTGCTAGGCATGGACCTGGCCTTAAGAGTAGTTTGTAGCGGGGCAGCATTAGTCACATGACAGTGTTGGTACTCTGGCAAGACAGTGATGTTTAGAAGGTTCATAGTTTAAGAATATCTAAAATAGTTTAAAAACTGTAAAGTTGCAACACATGATTTTTACACCTAGTTACTAGAAAACTAAGGAAAGCACTTATCAGCTTTGAAGTAAGGTGAAAACAGGAATGCATGTCTACTAATCTACCAAAAGAAATCTTCAAATGCAATATCAGAAAGATCTTACAGTACAGGTCAGACCTATTGCTTATTAAGAAAGGGGTCCTAAAGAAAAGCACTTGCTAAGTTAGCAACTGAGGATGGCCAGTTTATACCTCACCCACGTGGATATGCTTCCCATCGTGGCTCTGCCTGAGATGTTCCTTTGGGTCTGTGAGGTTCTGTCAACTGCTGTGCTAACGCTGTTCTGTACAACGTAACTCACTGGCAAGAACACAGTGTTGGGTCCTTCAACCACTAGAACAAACTTTTTTCAATTGACAGTTGCAGAATTGTAGAGTGTTTTTACATTGATCCTTTGCTAATGCAGTTAGCAGTATGTTTTGCATGTATGACTTAATAAATCCTTGAATCATAAAAAAAGAGTAGTTTGTATCTCTAGTGACACTCCATTGGAGAAAATTACTTTTTCATTTGCAGGTGGTTATAGATTAGAGATATCTTCTAGGTTAGGGATGTAGCATTAAGCATTCCCCTCTTAATGTTGGACCCTATCAAGGCCAGAGCTGTGCAGTCCCTGTGCATGCTGCTTGTTCCCAGCATTGCCTGGGTGGTGAAGAACCTGAGACTAGATAGGCTAGGGACCTAGGGGATAACCAAATGCTACTGGTCTGCTAAAGGAATGAAGAAATAAAATGACTCCTAATGGTATTCTGATATATTCATAGATCAGTGTCTTACTCAGCCATCATCAGAGAAGCAGCTTCTTCTTCGTCCTTCTCCTCTTGCTCCTCCTCCTCTTCCAGTAAATAGGAACTAATTAATAATTTTAAGTTCTTGCAAGCAAGAATGGTATCTTTCTTCCTACTTGACATTCTAATCAAAACTCAACAAACTGCTATTATAATTAAGTTTTCACTCAGTGCTATCATCCACCTTAAAACATACGACATTTGTAAGTATGCAGAAATGACTGTAGTCACTCCACTTAAGTTGGCAACATTCTTTTCTAGCTTCCTTATAAGCCTTTTGGAGCAAAGAAGGTAGTAGTAGTTTTTCATGCTACATTTCTTGCAGCCTTGTTATTGGGCCCTTCTCACAGTAACAACTGGGAACACTTAGAAAGGCCACCTAGTAGCTTCATATAACAGCACAGGGACACTGAAAAAACACAACACTGTATTTTCTTGTTAGCCAGATTTCCAAGACCGATAAGCACCCTAGTTATTTTGTGGTTCTTGTTTCTTAAATTCTCTCTATAGAACACAGAGGAAAATGTTAATTTATATAGAACCATTTTATTTATTTTTTGATATAGATTCAAAAGAACAAAATAAGAATATCCTTCTAGAAAGATACAGAAGCTTTTAATTTTCAGCGGTTGGAACAGCAAAGCACAGTCAGCATTGGCAGAGTGTGTATTAAAGGAATTCATATATTTAATTAGTTACCCTCTATACTTCTCTACCTTTGTACGTCTTCTTTATAACAGCAGGTAGAATATAGTGCTGACAATTGCTTCTCTTCCCTTAAGTTTAAAGTTTAAAATTTTAAGTGCTGTATAATGAAATGGTGATTTTCATTCTGTCCTGGTGGTAAAAAGGGATTTGCTGATGTGTAAAATGAGACAAAGATAAATAACAAACAGATGTTCTCACAAAATGTTCATTAAATCCATGCCTAGTAGAAGATGCTGGATTACATGTGTTCAAACTCTAAATAGGCTAGAGAATAAGGAGCTTTTATACCTTAATGTTCAATTTATGAAAGACTGTAACTTTCCCAGTAAAAATCACAGTAATCAGTGATTTACATTTTCTTCCTCATTTCAGTATAGCTTGTCATGACTATTTTTAAACTTCTCTTATTGCTTTTCACAGGTCCAATTATCCAAGTAGACATCACTTTTTTGGGGATAATGAAGTGAGGTTAAGCTTTTATTTGGCCCCAGATAGGGGTATTCCACAGGTGGAAATTACAGTCTTTACTTGAGTATTTGGTATAGATATATGATAATTATTTTAGGAGAATGGGGCTGCAAAGGGAGAATAGCAATAAGACCACCCTTTTTCATCCTGTGATTCTTCCATAGTCATAGTAAATGTAAGGTTTTCTGCTGTCTTAAGTGATGTAATGTCTCACCATGCTAGGCAGAACAGACAGTTATTTTTTAAAAAAAGATTTATTACATTTAATTGTGTGTATGTGGGTAGGTGCACATGAGTCTAAGGGTCTGTAGAGGCCAAAGTTGTTGGCTTCCCCTGGAGCCAGATTCACCTACGTGGATTATAGGAACAAAACTTGATCCTCTGGAAGAATAGTACATATTCTTAACTTCTGAGCCATTTATCCAGTCCAGGGTAAATCTTGATGCATTGTATTGCATACAGCAATGGTAAATAACATAAAAATCTTAGTTCTTATGACTTTGATTAATGTTGCTTGTTATGTGGTTAGAAAAGTGGAGAAATGTCAAGTTGAAGTAATTAGTATGCTATAGGGGGTAAATTATTTACTTTTACTATGCTAAGAATGAGCATTTTTTTCTCTTTTAGGTGATGGAAACTATTATGAAGTTTTGTTCTGGATCTGACATGTGTTCAGTCAGACTTGAATTTTAGAAAGACTATTCTGAAAAATAAATCTGGATAGGAAGAAAAGGCTGAAAGATTTGGAAAAATGTTGTCTGAGAGGTCAGTTATAACTATTTAAAGCAGTCCATGTAAAGAAGGAAGATCTAAATTAGAAGAGTGGTGGTAGAAATGAAAGGTAGGTATAAAATCTGAATGGAATGCAGCAAATATGTTTTGTTTAGCCCACAGTGTTTAAATCTAAATAACTTTACATGGAATGTATGTTCTCCAGTTTGACCTAGCTCCCCATTTTATTACATTACAGGTTTACAATGCCTGGCTGGCCCTTTTTTGTAAAAAAAAAATATATATATATATATTTTTTTTAATTAAATTTTTATTTTTTATATTAATTACAGTTTATTTACTTTGTATCCCAGCTGTAGCCCCCTCCCTCATTCAGTCCCAATCCCACCTTCCCTCCCTCATCTCCTCCCTGTCCCTCTCTAAGTCCACTGATAGGGGAGGTCTTCCTCCCCTTCCATCTGACTCTAGCTTATCAGGTCTCATCAGGACTGGCTGCAATGTCCTCCTCTGTGGCCTAGCAAGGCTGCTCCTCCGTCGGGGGTGGGGGTTGTCAAAGAGCCAGCCACTGAGTTTATGTCAGAGACAGTCCCTGTTCCCCTCACTAGGGAACCCACTTGGATACTGAGCTGCCATGGGCTATATCTGAGCAGGGGTTCCAGGTTATATCTATGTATGATCCTTGGTTGGAGAATCAGTCTCAGAAAAGACCCCTGTGCCTAGATATATTTGGTCCTTGTGGAGTTCCTGTCCTTTCCATGTCTTAAGATTTTTTTTTTCATTATTTAGTGCTTCTCAGATTTTTAAAATGAAGGACAGCTTGTTTTAAATTTCAAACCAAATACATATTCAGAATTTTTAAAAATTTTCACATAGAACCCTTTTAAGAAAAAGTTACATTAGAGAAAGTATTAGAAAAGGGTTTATGATAAAAGAGAAGTCTTATGTCCTTCACTGTGAACCCCAAATCACCATAAACTGGTACATCTGTAACTTACTGACTGCAGGCTGCAACCTTTCTGTCACACTTGTGGTAGGTATTTGAAATGTATTTTCTGTATTCATTTCTTTTGTTTGTTTTGTTTTGTTTTAATTAAATATTTATTTCTTTATATTAGTTACAGTTTATTCACTTTGTATCCTAGCTGTAGCCTCTTCCCTTATTCCCTCCCAATCCCACTCTCCCTCCCTCAACTCTTCCCTGCCCCTCTCTAAGTCTTCTGATGGGGGAGGTCCTCCTTCCCTTCCATCTGATCCTAGCTTATCAGGTCTCTTCAGGACTGGCTGCAGTGTCCTCCTCTGTGACTTAGAAAGGCTGCTCCTCCCTCTGGGGGGGTGTGTCAAAGAGCCACTGGCTGGTCCTTTTGTGGGAGGGGGAGGAGACGAAAAAATTATGAATGACCCCTTAAATAAAAAAAAGAGGATATGAAGTTGGGAGGTAGGTGTTTTAGGGACTGGTGTAAGGGTAGCTCTAGGGAAGTAGTACAGAGTGTAGACTTTAGATATAATCAGGATACATTCTATATATGTATGATATTTTCAAAGTATTTAAAATGAGTTCTAGAAGTACAAGTTAAAAACCTATTTTGAGATTTTTTTTAATTTTATTTTTTTTCTTCACAATGTATTCATTATATATCCCGATCAAAGCCCCCTCCCTCAGCTACCCCAGTCCCACCCTCCCTCCTTATTTTCACATCCCCTTCCTCTAGTTCACTGGAAGAGAGAGTTCTTCACAATTGCCACCTTCCCATAGCTTGTTAAGTCTCATCAGGACTGCCTGCATCCTCTTTCTACATGGCCTGGCAAGGTTGCCCCACCAGGAGTGAGTGATCAAAGAGCAGTCAACTTAGGTTCATTATAAAAGCAGCTCCTGCTCCCCTCACTCAATGATCTACATGGAGACTGAGCTGTCAGTTGGCCACATCTGAGCAGGGGGTCTAGGTCCTCTCCATGCATGGTCCTCAGTTGGTATATCAGATTCTGCAGGACCCCCTGGGTTCAGATCTTTTAGCTTTGCTGGTCTCCTTGTGGGACTCCTGTCCCCTTCATGTCCCTCTTACCCCACACCTCTCTTCTTCCATAAGAGTCCCTGCACTCTGGCCTAAGTTTTGCTGTGAGTCTCAGAATCTGCTTTGATCCCCTGTTGGGGGATCCTTTCAGAGGACCCTCTGTTCCACCACTTCTGGTGCCTATACTGTTTGCCATTCTGAATGAGATTTAAACATCCTCCCTATCCAGAATATGTAGAGAACTCAAGGAATTAGATACCAACAAACCAAATAATCCAATTAAAACTGGGGTACAGAGCTAAGCAGAGAATTTTCAACAGAGGAATATACAATGGCACAGAAACACTTAGAGAAATGCTCAGCATCCTTATTCATCAGGGAAATGCAAATCAAAACAATTCTGAGATTCCATCTTACACCTATAAGAATGGCTAAGATGAAAATGTCAAGTGACAACACATGCTGGAGAAGATGTGGAGAAAGGGGAACCCTCCTCCATTGCTAGTAGGAGCAGAAATTTGTACGACCACCTTTGAAATCAATCTGGTGCTTTCTCAGAAAATTGGGAATAACACTACCTATAGATCTAGTTACACCACTCCTGGGCATATACTCAAAAAATGCCCCACCATTCAATAAGGACATTTGCTCAACTATGTTCATAGCAGCTCTATTTGTAATAGCCAGAATCTGGAAACAACCTATATGTCCCTCAATGTAGGAATGAATAATACTACTCAGCTCTTAAAAACAAAGAAATCTACTTATAAGTGAGTATATACCATATGTGTCTTTCTGCTTCTGGATTATCTCACTCGGGATGATTTTTTCTAGTTCCTACCATTTGCCTGCAAATTCCATGATTTCTTTATTTTTAATTGCTGAGTAGTATTTCCAGGATTGTCCCATGGGTTCTAAAATGTCAAAACAATCTTCAAAATAATTCTAAGGTATTTCTTGCCATATTTACTGTGTTTCACTGGTGGTGCAACAGAACATGTGAATAAAATTGCTAGTGACCTGGCAAGAATTTTTATTGTGCATTATTCATTCATTCGATTCTTTACTAGTATATACTCAGAGGTAGGAAAACAGATGTATTTTCACTTAGTCATGTTGCTTTTATAATCGATAGAGACTGATCTTTTACTTTGTGAACTTTTAATATCCTGTATATCAAAATGGAAAATACTTCTGATGCTTTTGATGTGTACTAGAATATGATGTTGTCTCTGAGTGTAAACCACTTGCATGAGTGCACTGCAACAGGAGCTCACAGGTTTTTTGCACAGGAGGGGCATAGGAGAAAGAGAGGAAGGGAGGGTGGGATTGGGAAGGGAGGGGGATGGGGGCTACAGATGGGATACAAAGTGAATAAGCTGTAGTTATTATAAAAATAAAATAAAAAAATAAAAAAAATGACAGAGCATAGTTACTCTGCACTACTGAGTATTTAGCAGCCATCAACCCCGAAATAAAGTAGTATGTTATTTTAAGAATAGCAGCTATTTATTTCTTGCCAATGACAAATACAAACTTTTAAATGCAAATTAGACTTTTGACACTTGTATCTGCTATCATGAACTTGAGAGCTTCCAATACTCCATCACTTTTTTGATGAGACCAGTGATAATATTAACCAATATGATTTTCAAATCTTGTGTAATTAAATGTGCTACCATCTAAAAGATTTTCATAACTTAGCAAATCAATATTTTCAAATGATCAATATATGATGTTATCAAATTATACTTGAAAAAATCTTAGAGTGTAGAGCTAAGCGGTGAATTTAATACTACTAATCCTTAAAAATTCATTAATTCAGATTCAGATTCCCCATTGCTCTAAAAGAAACTACCATTGTCAACTTTTAATGTACTAGCAACGAATACCAAAATTATCTGAAAAAACCTACTCAAATAATCGTTCATAATCTAGCTGTATATTTGTGTGAGGCTAGATTTTTTTTGTGTTCTTCAAAGACCATACACAGGTTTAATACCAGTACATTAAGTACATGTGTGAAATGTCATAATGAGCCAATATGTATAATTAATGTATACTAATACAAACTTAAAAAAAATCATTTAAAAAAGAATCTCACTGTTTTTAAAAAAAACAGAAAAATTGTAAAACAGTGCAATTATTCTAATTGATTTTACTTGTTTCTGGAAAACATTGTTATAGTTATAAACATAATTTATATTAACATACAAGATTTGTTATATTTTTGTTTTATTTTATTTTGTATTTTTTATAATTTTTATTTTTTATATTGATACTAGTTCATAAATTTCATTTGCAAATCTTTCATGAAACAAGTGCATTACTTGGTTAACCCAACTCTGTTGTTATTTTAAAATAATGTCTAACATGGTAATTTGTTTACTCAGTTTTGATATTAGTAACCATAATTGATATGAAAGGAAAATAAGTGATTTTACTAGAAAACAGATGTCATATGACATTTTTTTTCTTTGATAAGCTAATGATATGAAAATTAGTGTTTTGGGCTAGGATTTTTATTAGCTATCAACTACTCTGCAAAGAATTAGGCCAAAATGTAGTGTGTTCATGAAGTAAATATCTCAATGTTTTTAAGGTTCAAGAATCTATAGATGGTTTGACTATATAGCCATGGTTCAAGATGTCTCAGGGAGGAGCTGAGGGAGGGAGGGTAGGATTGGAAGGAAATGATGGAGGGGCCTTCAGCTAGATTACAAAATAAATAAACTAATATAAAAATAAAATTTTAACAAAAAATAAATAAAATAAAATATAAGAACTGAAAAAAAAGATCTCTCACTGAAGATTCAGCTAAACTGACTGTTGTGGTTCTGGTCTTACCTTGAGGGTTAGCTGATTTTACTTGTAAACTCATAGTTGTGCTTCCTACTGACTGTAGTCTCTTATTCATGGACTTTTTCACAGAGCTGCACAGTAAATGTCAAGGACCATTCTAGAGACTCTAACTCAAATAACAACCAAGATAGAAACCAGAGGAAATTAACAATCTAGTGCCAGAAATGGTATACCATCATTTTAAAGTGAATCAACAATTTGTTAATACCAGGAGGTGAGGATCATTGAGGGTTACCTTAGAAGTTGCCCACTATATATTTGTTGACAACAAATTTACCTTTAAAGCATATAACTAAGATTATGGAAAAAGAAAAGATACAGACCCATTTGTTTTCTTGGTACATCCTTTTAAAATGATTTTACCATTTTCATTATTTTTTTAGTTAGCATACAAAATAATAGGTGTTATTATGTATTTTTATAATGAAACCAGGAACATATCCTGTGTGCTGAAGCATGAAATGTTGAATTGTCTGTTATGAAGAGAAAATAACTTAGAAAATTGCCGGAAACTCATATATATGTGCGGGTATAATTATATATATATATATTCACTAAGATATAGGCATTCATATTACAACATAAGCAGACCTTTTATATTTATATTTATATTTTGTTTTATTGCTGTGTTGGGAATTAAACACAAACCTTCAGGCAGGCTAGACAGGTGTTTTACCACACAGCTAGCCTAAGTTCTGTATACAATCTTTAAAGCCATCTTGTATTTACTAAAATATAGACTGAGAAGAAATTGAAAATTCAATTAGAAAGAGGTCAACATAAGGAAAAAAAACTGTTTTCAATTTACTCCTGTACTTACAATCATTCACAACACAGTGAAAAGTTTGCTTTTAATAGCAGCCCTATGTAAATTTCAATATTATTTTTTTAATTAATGTAAGTTAGTATGAACTAAGATAGAGACCACAGTTAAATGTAGCCAGTGTATGCTGCTTTTAATGGGTATTTGAAGGTAGATACAGAGAAAAGTAGACTGAACCTATAAAAAGTCAAATTTTATACAGGTATAGATTTGCTCACAGTTTGTATCTTTTTCTCTTACTTTTTCTTATGTTACATTTTAGTTTAATAAGTGGAATTATTAAATAAACATTTTGGTGATGAATGGTAATTTAGAAGGAAGGAGGACAATAGTGTGTTTCAGCATATCTTTAAATCCAGTTTTTAACTAAATTAATATTGTGAGGGCTAGGCTATTCTTTCTAAATCCATAAATTATAGGTATTAATTTTTATTCACAAACTATATCCCATTTATTCAAAATAAAAGATATAACCCTGTACTTGTTCACAGAGAAAAGGAAAGGACTGAGTGAAAAGTGCCTTATTAATCATAAAACCTGTCTGTTTTAATCTGAGGACGAAATTATGTATAATATTGTTAGGGCATGCATTTGTGTATATGCATTTCCAAAGAGATGTACTTCTCAATTTGTCTTTTCTTATTTGGAAATTCAGGCATACTTGATATCACAAAGCAAAGTAATAAGTGAAAAAGGAAAAGTCTTGGATTTGGTGATTCTCTCAGGTGGCTCCTAGCCTTAATATTTGGAATCCATGTTCAGATTAGATATTTGAGGCACAATTCTTGGTTATTTTTGTCAGGAAGAATGCATACTTAAATCTGTTTATCTTTTAGTTTAAATTTTGCTTGAACATTCTTCTCAAATAGTCCTTTAAAAAAAAGTTGGTGAATTTTAAAAACTGTTTTAACATATTCTTTGAGGATTTCATACAGTATATTATGATCATATTCTTTCCATTCCCCTATGTCCCTCCATATCCTCCCCTACCTTCCCTTTAGGCATCATATTCTTTTTCTCTCTTCAAAAGTAGAGACTGGGGCTGAAGAGATGGCTCAGTGATTAAGAGCACTGTCTGCTATTCCAGAGGTTCTGAGTTCAATTCCCAGCAACCACATGGTGGCTTATGCCCATTGATACTGGGGTCTGATGCTCTCTTCTGGCTTGCAAAATGGAAGGAAGGAAGGAAGGAAGGAAGGAAGGAAGGAAGGAAGGAAGGAAGGAAGGAAGGAAGGAAGGAAAGAAAGGAAAAAAGTAGAGTGTGGCTTGTGTTGACCAGCTGCTTTGAATAGGGGTCTGTCCTGGAGTGTTGATAAACCCAATATCACTCCATCAAAGAAACCTGATTTTTCCTCTCCCAGCAGTTATTAGTTGTCAATAGGTCTTTGCCATGTGTGGGACTTTGTGAAAACTTCCCCTCTTACTTTCTGGGACTTTGTTTGATTTTAACATATGTGTTTGTATGTATAAGTTTATATATGTATCTTCCCTGTTGTGTCTGGAAGACACTGTTTCTTTAGATCTTATAGTCTTTCTGGTCCCTCTTTTATATAAATTCCAAACCTTGGGAGGAAGAAATATGATAAAAATATCCCATTTATGGATGAGTGCTCCCATGTCTCTTATTCTCTGTACATTGTTGAGTGCTAAGTCTATGTGTGTGTCTTAATCAACATATTCTATAAGAAGTTTCATTGATGACAGTGGACTTATCTATGGTATAGCGATATGTTCTTAAAATATCTTTTTCAGGCTTAACTAAAGATACGTTCCCTATTCTCCCTTTGGTTCTGTTTCATATGCATTCATTTGTTGATCATATACTTAAACTTACTGTATCCTAGGAACTATTTTATGTACTGTAAATGTGTGTGATCATTAAAAACTTCTTGCCTTATAGCTTAGATTCTGGAAAGGACCAAATGGAGAAAAATATTACCCACCCCTATACATAGAAAATCACACATAGTCTTGAGGGATGTGTGTGTGTGTGTGTGTGTGTATGTGTGTGTGTGTGTGTGTGTGTGTGTGTTTACAAGGTGATTAACTATATGTTATTCTTTTATATACAAATGGAAGAAATTGAGCAGACTTAGAGAAATTGAGAGCATTGCAAGGTGTATAGGCTGTAATTTTAAGATGTCTAAAGTTGTTTTATTGGGAAGGGACATTAAACAGTTATTTGGAAGAGGTTAGAGGAAAATAGCTATCTGTGGGAAAACAATGAAACCAAGGGAATTACCAGCATAAACAGTCAAGGAACATATGTTCAGGGAGCTGGTTTGAGTAAATCAGAGTAAGAGAAGGGAATATTAGGAGCTGACTTTCAAAGTCTGTAACTGAAGGAGCAACTAAATTTACATTTTGATTTGAGTAGTAAGTCAATGGATGAAGTTTGGACAAAGAGTGATGTAAATTTAGCTGTTAAAGGGATCATGCTTGGGGGAAGCTTGAGAGAGGTAAGAGCCGTGGCTCCAGCAGTATAAGCATGAAGAGCTGAGTTTGGATCTTAGCACCCATGTAACTATGTGTGTGCCTATAACCCCAGCACTGTGGGCGTTGGAGACAGGAGTATTGCTGAGTATGCTGGCAGTCAACCTCTAGGTGTGGTGACAAACCTTATGTGCAAGGAATAATGGAGAAGGTGATAGTAGGATATCTGATTTCTTCCTTTGGCGTCAGCCGTTAACTCAATGCATCTACTCAAGAGTACATACTGCCACACACATGTGCATACTCACGTCCTCACCCAATCCCCACACAATCTTGGTGGTTCTTACTTGTATTGCTTAAGCCAAACTATTGAAGCACAGTTAATGAATAAAAAGTTGTATGTATTTAATGTATATATCTTGATGAAATTGGAGATTAAGTGTATATCATAAAGTCATGTCATTCTGTGCTATGAGCCTATCAATCATCCTTCAAAATTCCTCCTCATATTTGTATGTATGATACGTGTACTTACCAGAAAATATACTGTCTTAGCAATATTAAGTCATTATTACAGTATTGATTTTTTATATTTTTTTATTTTATTTTTCTTTATTAATTACACTTTACTCACTTTGTATCCCCCCATGGTTCCCTCCCTTCTCCCATCCCAATCCCTCCCTTCCTTCAACCTCTGCATGCATGCCCCTCCCCAAGTCCACTGATAGGGGAGGACTTCTTTTCCTTCCTTCTGATCCTAGTCAATTAGGTCTCATCAGGAGTGGCTGCCTTGTCTTCTTCTGTGGCCTGGTAATGCTTCTTTCCCCTCAGGGGGAGGTAATTAAAGAGAAGGCCAATCAGTTCATGTCAGAGACAGTCCCTGTTCCCATTACAATGGAACCCACTTGGATACCAAACTGCCATGGCTACATCTGTGCAGGGGTCTTAGGTTATCTCCATGCATAGTCCTTGGTTGGAATAGCAGTCTCAGGAAAAACCCCTGTGCTCAGATTTTTTGGTTCTGTTGCTCTCCTTATGGAGTTCCTGTCCTCTCCAGATCTTACTGTTTCCCACTTCTTTCCTAAGATTCCCTGCACTCTGCCCAAAGGTTGTCCATAAGTCTCAGTATCTACAGTATTTTTAACAACTAATACTATATTTCTATTTTTTATAACTTATTTTTTTTAGATATATGGCTCTCTTAAGATTTAACCATCCTGTAGTACTGAAACTATACCCTTAAATTAATACTGTTTCTTCTTTTTCCTCCCTTGAATCCCTGACTACCATCTTCTATGCTATGGTTCTATGAGTTTGGCTACTTTTGAATCATCATATAACTACTTCCATGTAACATTTGCTCTTCTGTGTCAGCTTCATTCCTTTAGGATAGTATTCTCCAAGTTTATTCATATTGTGTCAAATGCTAGTATTTCTTTCTTTTTAAGATTGAATAATATTCTATTATATATATATAATACATATAGTTTTATTATATACATACATTTTCTTAATCCATTCTTCCATATATGGGAGTTGTATTTGTTTTCCTTTTTCAGCTTTTGAGAAGAGTAGTTCAGTGATCCTAGCCATATAGATATCTCTTCAAAACACTTATTTCACTTTTTTGGGTACATGTACAGAAACGGGACCAATGCATCGTAGTAGTTCCATTTTAAGTAAGTGGGATTTTTGAGTCCACACTATTTTCTATACTGACTGTACCAATTTGTATTTTCACTAGCAATATATAACTATTTCTTCTCCCCTTTGTTCTTGGTAACACTTTGTATCTTTTCAAAATCGTAACCACCCCTGTGTCTATGAGGTAATAACTTTATTGTGGTCTTAATTTGCTTATTCCAAATGATCAGTGATGTGGAACCCTTTTTAATATACCTGTTATACACTACCTTCTTTGGAAATGTGTTTATTCATGTATTTTTTCCAGCTTTTAGTCTCTTTAATTGTTTCTGGGCTATGGGAGTTCTTTCTATGTTTTGAATAATAATATATCAGATGGATGTTTGGTTTGCATATATATTTTTCTCATTACATGAGTTGTCGTTTCATTTCATTGTTTCCTTTTTGTGCAAAAATGTTGGCTATATAAAGAAGAGATTATAAATGTCTTTGAAAAGTAGAAGCCAGGATAGCAAATAGAAAGCTGTTTCAATAATTTAGGCAAGAGGTGATGGTTATTGGAGTAGGACTGAAACAACTTTTTGATGTTGTAAAACATTTAAGATTTGTTGGTAGATTGGCTATGGGATATGAAATAGAGACCACAAGGATGAATCCTTTAGTTTTGGTCCTGAGGAAGGAGAAGACATTTATTAAGCTGAGAAAGACTAGATAAAGTTTAGTATGAGGGAGTTCAGGTTAGACATGTCACTTTCAGATTCCTACTAGGTATCTAAGTGGCAGACAGACAGTGTATGCATCTGGAGTATGGAGAAGAGGTCTGGATTGGTGCTGTAAATTTAGGGGATCATCACCATATACATAATTAAAGCCAAGAGTGTCAAGGCAAAGAAAGCTATAAGGACTGAGCCCTGTGTTAGAATACTATTAAAATTTTGCTAGCAAGAGGAAGAATGAGCAAAGAAAACTGAAATGAACTGGCCAATGAGTGCTGGGAGGACAATATGTTGTGGCATTTTGAAATTAAGCAAGTTGAAGTATGCACCCTAAATTCTAGTTTCACCTTGTCTTTTACTAGTACATTGTCCCTCGTTCAGCAGGACTGTCATTAATAGTCTAATTTGCAACAGTCTTTTAATTCGGCTACTTATCTCCATTCTATGTACTCTAATGCATCCATACCGCCTGTTTTCTCCATCTAAAACACAAATTTAATCTTGTCACTCTTCTTCACAAAAAAAAAAAAAAAAAATCTGTTTGTAGTTTCTGAATATTCTGCTTCTTTTCTCTTTTGTGTCTCTCTATTTCTTCATTCCAGGTCATTGTACCTCCTCTCTACAAACCCCATCACCTGGCTAACTCGTATTTGTATTCATCCTTTATCCCTCAAGTTCAGTTTAGGTTCAGTCTTATTTGTATAGCCTTCTCTAGCCTTCCATCTATACTTTAGTTTGTGCATATTTTTTTTTTACAGGTATCACAGTTCTAGTTTTATTACCATTCAAATTAATTAGAGCCATAAATAAGAAAAGTGAAGTACCTTGGGCTGGAGATACAAGATTTTCGGAGGATATAAAGTCCTGTCTATTGGGAATCGGGTTTCTATTGGTGTGATAGAAATATTTTCAAATTCATATATGGAAGTTTCACAGCAAAGAATCACAAATTTGTAATTTATATATCTTTACAAAACTGGTATGTTGCAAACTGAAAAGGATGGTAAGGAATCTGGACCACAGTTGGAAGGGATCTTTAAAAGTGGAGATGTCGCCTGAGTGACGCAGGGTCTTCTAGGACATTATTAATGGCCCTGTGCATTACCACATGGAAAGACCTGCTATTAATGCTCCATTCGGCATCATCCATTTTTTTTTTCAATGCAGTTTATTCAGGAACCTTGAACAATCATCTGACCCTGGGGAAAGCCAGCCCACAGCTTAAATAGCCTCTGGGTAGCCAACCCCAGCGTGCCACGTGGGCAATGCAGATAGGTCCACATACATGGAAGCAAGCCAGATCCTCAGCCTTAGCCAAATGTGGAGTAGTTTGTGACAGAGAGCACTCACCATCGGGAAGGTGGAAGGCGGAAACCAGCTCCATCTTTAAGGCACAGCATTACGCAGCTCTCTACAGTTTCCCCCTTTTTGTTTTAAACACATCAGGCAAGAGTAGAGGTCTGATCTCTGATATTAGAAATAAATTGGGACTTTGTACCGATGTTCATTTAGGTGTCATCCACCCAAAGAGCATCAGACCCGTCAGATACCTTTTTCTCAGAGGCGGGACCTGGGGCATCAACCTGCATGCAATCAGACTTGCTCTTCTCTGGGTCCAAAGCGGCTGACCCTGAGTGCAGTGCTTAGCCTCGCATCCTGAGCATAACATTTTAGCTTTTTATGGTAGCCAACCATGCTTGGGGAGACTGTCCTGCTTCAATGGCTGTAAAGGCCTGAATGATCATGGCTGCATTACGCTGTTGTGAGACTCTAATCTTGGATATACACCACAGGCAAACCAAGGAGACCAACACCAGAAGGCCTGCTAACGCTCCCATGCCCGCCCATTCCTTCAGATGATTCATGGCTGCAGCAATCCATGTTGATAATCCTGTGGCTAGTCCTGTGTCCACTCTGGTAGAATTTATTGTGATAATGGCCATTCTCAGCTGCTCCATCGTAGTATCGAATTCTCCAGTCCAATTACCTAAAATATAGCTCGACAATTGTTTAGACAGATTTGCAGCACAGGAAAAATTCTCATGTTGTATGCTAGTGACACAAAGTCCAGCATACTTTCATTGACAGCCCGGTTGAGCGATTTGCCATAGGGTATCAATTTGCTCCTGCACGAGGTCAATCCTCTGATTGAACACCATCAAGCCTCCTTTTAGTTGAGCATTAATTCCTTTTTGTACATCTAAGGCATGAGCTACATTGGTTAAAAGATTATTTAGGGTCTGAGCAGTCTCCACAGTATGACTCCTGGCTAATGCCCCGGTGGTAGCTCCAACAGCCGCGAATGAGATGGTAGTAACAGTGGCGGCTGTAGTTCGAAGATCCCTTTTCTGTCTGAAGAGAGTCATAGCATGAGGGGCATCAACGGGCACAGGCACCCAGCGAGGCATGCGAATAACCAGGGCATACCTAAATTCACTAGCATTCCAGCATTGGGCAAAAAAGCAAGTATCATCACCACAATTACTTGGCTCTATCTGGCTAATAATGAATAAAAATGGGGGATATAAACAAACAGGTGTGAGCTTATAGGAAATATTATGAGAAGCCTTAACCCCCTCGTTGGAACATCTTGCATCAGTTCTAGAACTAGCAGTGGTGGTGTCCGAGGTCTGAGTAGGTTCAGGAGACCATTGCCCCCAGGGGCGAGACATGCTCCATGTAAATTGACTAGCTCCATGTTTTGCTCCACTTTTGAAAGTCATTTAAGGTTCTTAAATTATTTCCCCCCCTTTTTTTAAAATTTTTCCTCAATTACACTTTATTCATTCTGCATCCCCCTATAAGCCCCTCCCTCCTCCCCTCCCAATCCCACCCTCCCTCCTCCCTCCGCATGCATGACACTCCCCAAGTCCACTGATAGGGGAGGTTCTCCTCTCCTTTCTGATCTTAGTCTATCAGTTCACATCAAAAGTGGCTGCATTGTCCTCTACTATGGCCTGGTAAGGATGCTCCCCCCCAGGGGGAGGTGATCAAAGAGCAGGCCAATCAGATTATGTCAGAGGCAGTCCCTCTTCACATTACTATTTAACCCAATTGGACTCTGAACTTCCCTGGGCTACATCTGTGCAGGGGTTCTGGGTTATCTCCAAGAATAGACCTTGGTTGTTATATGAGTCTCTGGGAAGTTCCCTGTGTTCAAATTTTCTTGTTCTGTTGCTCTCCTTGTGGAGACCCTGTCCTTTCCAGCTCTTACTATTTCCCAGTTCCTACATAAAATTCCATTCACTCTGCCCAACAGTTGCCCATCAGGCTCAGCATCTGCTTTGATAGTCTGTAGGGCAGAGGCTTTCAGAGGCCCTCTGTGGTAGGTTCCTAGGTTGTTTCCTGTTTTCTTCTTCTTCTGATGTCCATCCTCTTTGCCTTTCCGGATGGGGATTGGACATTTTAGTTAGGGTCCTGGGTCCTCTCTCTTGCTTAGTTTCTTTAGATACACAGGTTATAGTGGGTTTGTACTATGTTTTATGTCTGTATGAGTGAGTATATACCATGTGTGTCCGTTTGCTTCTGGGACAACTCACTCAGGATGATCCTTTCCAGATCCCACCATTTACCTGCAAATTTCATGATTTCCCTATTTTTCATTGCTGAGTAATATTCCATTGTGTAAATGTACCAAAGTTTCTGCATCCATTCTTCAGTTGAGGGGCATCTGGGTTGATTCCAGCTTCTGGCTATTACAAAGAAAGCTGCTACAAACATGGTTGAGCAAATGTCCTTTTTGTGTACTTGAGCCTCTTTTGGATATATGCCTAGGAGTGGTATGGCTGGATCATGGGGAAGCACTATTCCTAGTTGTCTGAGAAAGCGCCAGATTGATTTCCAGAGTGGTTGTACAAGTTTACATTCCCACCAGCAGTGGAGAAGGGTTCCCCTTTCTCCACAACCTCTCCAGCATGTGTTGTCACTTGAGTTTTTGATCTTGGCCATTCTCATGGGTGTAAGGTGAAATCTCAGGGTTGTTTTGATTTACATTTCCCTAATGGCTAGTGAGGTTGAGCATTTCTTTTTTTTTTCTTTTCCATAATTTTATTTTTCTCATTAGTTACATTTTGTTAATTCTGTATCCCAGCTGTATCCCTCATTCCCTCCCCAATCCCACCCTCCCTCCCTCTTCTCCTCCCTGCCCCTTTCCAAGTCCACTAATAGGGGAGGACCTCCTCCCCTTTCATATAACTCCCTTTTGTCAGGTATTTTCAAGACTGGCTGCAAAGTCCTCCTCTGTGGCCTAACAGTACTGCTCCTTCCTTGGGAGGTCGGGAGGTCAAAGAGCCACTCATTGAGTTCCTGTTAGTAATAGTCCTTGTTCCCTTACTATGGGAAACCAATTGATTACTGAGCTATCACGGAGTACATCCCAGCAGAGGTTCTAGGTTTCATCCTCTCATGGACTTTGGTTGAGTGTCCATCTCAGAAAAGACCCTGTGCCCAGATACGTTTGGTCCTTGTGGAGCTCCTATCCTTTCCACATCAAACTCCCCTTCTTTCATATGATTCCCTGCACTCTGCGGAAGGTTTGGTTGTGAGTCTTAGTATCTATTTTGGAGCACTGCTAGGTAGAGTCTTTCAGATGCTTTCTGCGGTAGACTAGTGAGGTTGAGCTTCTCTGTCATTCGGTATTCCTCTACAGAGAACTCTCTGTTTAGCTCTGTTCCCCATTTTTTAAGTGGATTACTTGGTTTGCTGCTTTTCAGCTTCTTTAGTTCTTTATATATACTGGATATGAGTCCTCTGTCAGACAAAGGGTTGGTGAAGATTCTTTCCCAATCTGTAGGCAGTCGCTTTGTTTTGGTGATGGTCTCCTTTGCTTTGCAGAAGCTTTTCAGTTTCATGAGGTCCCATTTATTGATTGTTGCTCTTAGAGCCTGTGCTGTTGGTGTTCTGTTCAGGAAGTTTTCTCCTGTACCAATGAGTTCTAGGGTATTCTCCACTTTCTTTTCTAGCCGATTTAATGTGTCAGATTTTATGTTGAGGTCTTTGATCCACTTAGACTTCAGTTTTGTGCAGGGTGATAAGTATGGATCTATTTTCATTTTTCTACATGTAGACATCCAGTTGGACCAGCACCATTTGTTGAAGATGCTATCTTTTTTCCATTGTATGGTTTTGGCGTCTTTGTCAAAGATCAGGTGTCCATAAGTGTGTGGGTTTATTTCTGGGTCCTCTGTTTGGTTCCATTGATCCCCTATTCTGTTATTATGCCAGTACCATGCAGTTTTTAAAACTGTTGCTCTATAGTATAACTTAAGATCAGGGATGGAGATACCTCCAGAAGATCTTTTATTGTAGAGGATTGTTTTAGCAATTCTGGGTTTCTTGTTATTCCATATGAAGTTGAGAATTTTTCTTTCCAGGTCTGTAAAGAATTGTGTCATATTGGATAATATCTTTGATGTGTTCTTGGATTTTGTTTGCAAGTATTTTGTTAAGTATTTTTGCATCAATGTTCATGAGGGAGATTGGCCTGAAATTCTCTTTCTTTGTCGAGTCTTTGTGAGGTTTAGGTACCAAGGTGACTGTGGCTTCATAGAATGAGTTTGGTAATGTTCCTTCTGTTTCTATTTCGTGGAATAGTTTGAAAAGAATTGGAGTTAGTTCTTTTTGAAGGTCTGGTAGAATTCTGTGCTGAAGCCATCTGGTCCTGGGCTTCTTTTGGATGGGAGACTTTCGATGACTGCTTCTATGTCCTTGGGAGGTATAGGACTATTTAATTGATTTACCTGGTCCTGATTTAGCTTTGGTAAGTGGAATCGATCAAGAAAATTGTCCATTTCATTTAAATTTCCAAATTTTGTTGCATATAGACTTTTGAAGTAAGTCCTAATGATTGCTTGGATTTCCTCAGTGTCTGTAGTTATGTCCCCCTTTTCATTTCTAATTTTGTTGATTTGGATGGTGTCTCGCTACCTTTTAGTTAGCTTGGCTAAGGGTTTGTCTATCTTGTTGATTTTCTCAAAGAACCAGCTCTTGGTTTCATTGATTCTTTGAATTTTTTTTATTTGTTTCTAATTGATTGATTTCAGCCCTGAGTTTGATTATTTCCAGCCATCTGCTCGTTTTTGGTGTGTCTACTTCTTCTTTTTCTAGGGTTTGTAAGTGGACCATTAGGGTGCTTGAATGAGCTGTCTCGAATTTCTTCTTGAAGGCACTTAGTGCTATGAACGTTCCTCTTAGCACTGCTTTCATTGTGTCCCACAAGTTTGGGTATGTTGTGTCTTCATTTTCATTGAGTTCTAGGAAGATTTTAATTTCTTTCTTTATTTCTTCCCTGACCCAGCTGTCTTTTAGTGGCAAGTTGTTCAGTTTCCATGTATGTGTTGGCTTTTTGCTATTTTTGTTGTTACTGAGGTCCAGCTTTATTCCATGGTGAGCAGGCAGGATGCAAGGGATTATTTCAATCTTCTTGTGTCTGTTGAGGCTTGCTTTGTGACCAACTATATGGTCTATTTTGGAGAAGGTTCCATGAGGTGCTAAGAAGGTAAATTCTTTTGTGTTTGGGTGTAAGTTTCTGTAAATGTCTGTTAGGTCCATTTGATTCATGACCTCTGTTAGAGATATTGTTTCTTTGTTTAATTTCTGTTTAGTTGACCTGTCCGTTGTTGAGAGTGGGGTGTTGAAGTCTCCCACTATTAGGGTGTGGGGATCTATGTGTGGTTTAAGTTTTATCAATGTTTCTTTCAAAAATGTGGGTGCCCTTGTATTTGGGGCATAGATGTTCAGGATTGTGATGTCTTCTTGGTGGAATTTTCCCTTGATGAGTATGAAGTGTCCTTCCCCATCTCTTTTGATTAATTTTTGTTGAAAGACTATTTTATCAGATATTAGAATGGCTACTCCTGCTTGCTTCTTGCGTCCATTTGCTTGAAAAGCCGTCCTCCATCCCTTTACTCTCAGGTAATGTCTATCTTTGTGACTTAGGTGTGTTTCTTGTATACAACAGATTGCTGGGTTTTGTTTACGCATCCATTCTGTTAGTCTGTGTCTTTTTATTGGAGAATTAAGTCCATCGATATTGAGAGAGATTAATGACCAGTGGCTGTTAGATCCTTTGAATTTGATGTTGGCTGTGGTCATACGGTTGTGTGCTTGGTTGCTTTTTGTTTTACTGTAGTGGGGTTATTTATTTTCTGTGTTTTCTTGAATGTAGCTAGCTTTCTTGGGTTGTATTTTCCCTTCCAGTGTCTACTATAATGCTGGATTTGTTTGTAAGTATTGTTGAAATTTGTTTTTGTCATTGAATATCTTGTTTTCTCCGTCCATGAGGACTGAGAGTTTTGTAGGGTATAGTAGCCTGGGCTGACATCTGTGTTCTCTTAGGGTCTGCATGATATCAGTCCAGGCCCTTCTGGCTTTCATAGTCTCTGTTGAAAAGTCAGGTTTGATTCTAATGGGCTTGCCATTATATGTTACTTGGCCTTTTTCTCTTCCAGCTTTTAGTATTTTTTCTTTGTTCTGTATACTTACAGTTTTTTTTTTATTTTTTATTTTTTATTTATTTATTTTTATCAGTTACATTTTATTAACTCTGTATCCCAGCTGTGTCCCGATCCCTCATTCCCTCCCAGTCCCTCCCTCCCTCATCTCCACCGTGCCCCTTTCCAAGTCCACTGATGGGGGGACCTCCTCCCCATTCATCCAATCCTGTTTTATCAGGTATCTTCAGGACTGGCTGCAAAGCCCTCCTCTGTGGCCTAACAGGACTGCTCCTCCCTTCAGTGGTGGGGAGGTCAAAGAGCCAGTCATTGAGTTCCTGTTAGAATAGTCCTTGTTCCCCTCACTATGGGAAACGAATTGTTTACTGAGCTACCACAGGCTACATCTGAGCAGAGGTTCTAGGTTATATCCATACATGGTCCTTGGTTGAATGTCAGTCTCAGAAAAGAACCTGTGCCCAGATATATTTGGTCCTTGTGGAGCTCCTATCCTTTCCCCATCAGACTAACTCCCCTTCTTTCTTATGATTCCCTGTACTCTGCCAAAGGTTTGGTCATGAGTCTTTGCTTTGAAAACAATGCTAGTTAGAGTCTTTCAGATGCGCTCAATAGACTCCTGTCATACGTTCAATGCACATCCCATCTGTCTTTCTAAATGAGGATTGATCATCTTACCCCATGTTCCCTCAATTGATTATCTTTTTTAGGTGTATAGATTTCATTATGTTTATCATATCTTATAGGTCTATATAAGTGAGTATATCCCATGTTTGTCTTTCTCCTTCTGGGATATTTCACTCAGAATGATCTTTTCTAGATCCCACCATTTGCCTGTAAATTTCATGATGTCCTCCTTTTTGATTGCTGAGTAGTATTCCATTGTATAAAAATACTACAATTTCTGTACCCATTCCACTGTTGATGGACATCTGGGTTGTTTCTAGGTTCTGGCTATTACAAATAGAGCTGCTATAAACATGGTTGAGCAAGTGTCCTTTTTGTGTACTTGAACAAACTTTGGGTATATACCTAGCAGTGGTATAGCTGGGTCTGGAGGAAGCACTATTCCTATTTGTCTTAGAAAGTGCCAGATAGCTTTCCAGAGTGGTTGTACCAGTTTACATTCCCACCAGCAGTGGAGGAGGGTTCCCCTTTCTCCACAACCTCTCCAGCATGTGTTATCGCTTGAGTTTTTCTTTTGGCCCTTCTGATGGGTGTAAGGTGATATCTCAGGGTCGTTTTGATTTGCATTTCCCTGATGGCTAATGAGGATGAGCATTTCTTTAAGTGTTTTTCTGCCATTCGATATTCCTCTGTCGAGAATTCTCTGTTTAGCGCTGTTCCCCATTTTTTAATTGGATTACTTGGATTGCTGCTTTTCAGCTTCTTTAGTTCTTTGTATATACTGGATATTAGTCCTCTGTCAGATAAAGGGTTAGTGAAGATTCTTTCCCAATCTGTAGGCAGTCCTTTAGTTTTGATGACGGTATCCTTTGCTTTACAGAAACTTTTCAGTTTCATGAGGTCCCATTTATTGATTGTTGCTCTTAGAGCCTGTGTTGTTGGTGTTCTGTTCAGGAAGTTGTCTCCTGTGCCAATGAGTTCTAGGCTGCTCCCCACTTTTTTTTTCCAATTGATTTAGTGTATCTGGTTTTATGTTGAGGTCCTTGATTCACTTTGACTTTAGTTTTGTGCAGGGTGATAAATATGGATCTATTTTCATTTTTCTGCATGTAGACATCCAGTTGGTCCAGCACCATTTGTTGAAGATGCTGTCTTTTTTCCATTGAATGGAATTGGCTTCTTTGTCGAATATCGAGTATTCATAGGTGTGTGGATTTATTTCTGGGTCTTCTATGCGGTTCCATTTTTCCTCCTTTCTGTTTCTATGCCAATACCATGCAGTTTTTATTACTGTTGCCCTGTAGTACAGCTTGAGATCAGGAATGGAGATACCTCCAGATGATCTGTTGTCATACAGGATCGTTTTGGAGATTCTGGGTTTTTTGTTTCTCCATATGAAGCTGAGAATCTTTTTTTCAAGGTCTGTAAAGAATTGAGTTGGTATTTTGATGGGAATTGCATTGAATCTGTAGATTGCTTTTGGCAGTATGGCCACTTTCACAATGTTAATCCTACCAATCCATGAGCACGGGAGATCTTTCCATCTTCTGATATCTTCTTCGATTTCTTTCTTCAGAGACTTGAAGTTTTTCTCAAACAGGTCTTTCACTTCCTTGGTTAGAGTCACACCAAGGTACTTTATGTTATTAGTGGCTATTGTGAAGGGTGTTGTTTCCCTAATTTCTTTCTCAGCCTTTTTGTCTTTGGTATATAGGAGGGCTTCTGATTTTTTTGAGTTGATTTTGTATCCT
Organism: Meriones unguiculatus; assembly: GCF_030254825.1. Taxonomy (NCBI): domain Eukaryota; kingdom Metazoa; phylum Chordata; class Mammalia; order Rodentia; family Muridae; genus Meriones; species Meriones unguiculatus. The sequence continues at coordinate 124,258,499 of NC_083369.1, forward strand.
GCCACTTTGCTGAAGGTGTTTATCAGCTGAAGGAGTTCTCTGGTTGAATTTTTGGGGTCGCTCATGTATACTATCATATCATCTGCAAATAGTGACACTTTGACCTCTTTCTTTCCGATTTGTATCCCCTTGATCTCCTTTAGTTGTCTTATTGCTCTGGCTAGGACTTCAAGTACTATGTTGAAGAGATATGGGGACAACGGACAGCCTTGTCTTGTCCCTGATTTCAGTGGGATTGATTTAAGTTTCTCTCCATTGAGTTGATGTTAGCTATAGGCTTGTTATATATTGCCTTTACTATGTTTAGGTATGTGCCTTGTATCCCTGATCTCTCCAAGACTTTAAGCATGAATGGGTGTTGGACTTTGTCAAATGCTTTTTCGGCGTCTAAGGAGATGATCATGTGGTTTTTCTCCTTCAGTTTATTTATGTAGTGGATTACATTGATGGATTTCCGTATGTTGAACCACCCTTGCATGCCTGGGATGAAGCCTACTTGGTCATGGTGGATGATATCTTTGATGTGTTCTTGGATTCGGTTTGCAAGTATTTTATTGAGTATTTTTGCATTAATGTTCATAAGAGAGATAGGCCTAAAGTTCTCTTTTTTTGTTGGGTCTTTGTGTGGTTTAGGTATTAAGGTGACTGTGGCTTCATAGAATGAGTTTGGTAGTGTTCCTTCTGTTTCTATTTTGTGGAATAGCTTGAGGAGAATTGGAGTTAGCACTTCTTTGAAGGTCTTGTAGAATTCTGCGCTGAAGCCTTCTGGTCCAGGGCTTTTTTTGGACGGGAGACTGTTAATGACTGCTTCGATTTCCTTGGGAGATATACGACTATTCCGTCTTTCTACGTGATCTTGACTTAGTTTTGGTAGATGGAATCTTTCAAGAAAATTATCCATTTCATTTAGATTCTCAAATTTTGTGGCATATAGGCTTTTGTAGTATGACCTAATAATTGTTTGGATTTCCTCAATGTCTGTGGTTATGTCCCCATTTTCATTTCTGATTTTGCTGATCTGGATAGTTTCTCTCTGCTTTTTAGTTAGTTTGGCTAAGGGTTTGTCTATCTTGTTGATTTTCTCAAAGAAGCAGCTTTTTGTTTCATTGATTCTTTGGATAGTTTTATTTGTTTCTAGTTGATTGATTTCAGCCCTTAGTTTGATTATTTCCAGCCGTCTGCTCCTCTTGGGTGTATCTGCTTCTTTTTTTTCTAGGGTTTTCAGTTGGGCCATTAAGTTGTTTGTATGTGATGTTACGAATTTCTTCTTGCAGGCATTTAGTGCTATAAATTTTCCTCTGAGCACTGCTTTCAATGTGTCCCATAAATCTGGGTATGTTGTGCCTTCATTTTCATTGAATTCTAGGAAGTCTTTAATTTCTTCCTTAACCCAGCTGTCATTGAGTAGTAAGTTGTTCAGTTTCTATGTGTGTGTCGGCTTTTTGTTGTTTCTGTTGTTGTTGAGGTCGAGCTTTAGTCCATGGTGGTCAGATAGTATACAAGGGATTATTTCAATCCTTTTGTATCTGTTGAGGCTTGCTTTGTGGCCCACTATATGGTCTATTTTGGAAAGGTTCCATGTGGTGCTGAAAAGAAGGTGTACTCTTTTGAGTTTGGGTGAAATGATCTGTAGACGTCTATTAGGTCCATTTGATTTAGGGATTCTGTGAGTGCTTTTATTTCCCTATTTGGTGTCTGTCTAGTTGATCTGTCCCTTGGTGAGAGTGGAGTGTTGAAGTCTCCCACTATTAAGGTATTAGGATCAATGTATGATTTAAGCTTTAATAATGTTTCATTTACGAATGTAGGTGCTCTTGTATTTGGAGCATAGATATTCAAGATTGTGATGTCCTCTTGGTGGATTTTTCCTTTGATGAGAATATAGTGGCCCTCCTTATCTTTTTTTATTAACTTGGGTTGAAAGTCTATTTTATTAGATATTAGGATGGCTACTCCAGCTTGTTTTCTGGAACTGTTTGCTTGAAAAACAGTTTTCCAGCCCTTTACTCTGAGGTAGTGTTTGTCTTTGTTGCATAGGTGTGTTTCTTGGATGCAACAGAATGTTTGATCCTGTTTCCTTAACCATTCTGTTAGCCTGTGTCTTTTTATTGGTGAGTTGAGTCCATTGATATTGATAGATAATAGTGACCAATGCATGTTAGTTCCTTTTGTAATGGAGTCGATGATCTAACCCTGTTTCATTGCTTGTTTTCTTTTCATTTTTGTTGGGACATTATCTGTATGCCCTGTTTTCTTGGGTGAATTTGTTTTCTTTGGATTGGAGTTTTCCTTCTAGTATCTTCTGTAGGGATGGTTTGCTGTGTAGATATTGTGTAAATTTAGTTTTGTCATGGGATATTTTGTTTTCTCCATCTATGTTGATTGAAAGCTTTGCAGGGTATAGTAGTCTGGGTTGACATTTGTGATCTCTTAGAGTCTCCATGATACTTGCCCAGGCCCTTCTGGCTTTCATAGTTTCTGATGAGAAGTCCGGTGTGATTCTGATAGGTCTACCTTCATATGTTACTTGGCCTTTTTCCCTTGCTGCTTTTAATATCTTTTCTTTGTTCTGTAGATTTAGTGTTTTGACTATGATGTGACGTGATGTGTTTCTTTTCTGGTCTAGTCTATTTGGAGTTCTGTAGGCCTCTTGTATATTTATGGACATCTCTTTCTTTATGTTGGGAAAATTTTCTTCTATGATTTTCTTGAAAATATTTTCTGGACCTTGGAGTCTGGAGTCTTCTTTTTCGTGAATTCCTATTATTCTTAGATTTTGTCTTTTCATAGCATCCTTGATTTCTTGGATATTTTGTGATTGGAACTTTTCTGATTTTACTTTTTCTTTGAGAGAAGTATCCATTTCTGCAAGTGTGTCTTCAGCTCCAGAGATTCTCTCTTCCATCTCTTGTATTCTGTTGGTGATGCTTACTTTTGTGGTTCCTGATCTTTTCTCCAAGTTCTCCAGCTCAAGGGTTTTCTCATTTTGTGTTTTCTTTATTGATTCTAATTCTGTTTTCATGCCTTGCACCATTTCTTTCATGTGTTTGAATTTGGATTCCTGTCTCTCTACGATGGCCTCTATTTCTTTTTTCATTTCCTTCTTATATGCCATTAATTTTTCCTCTACTTGTGTATCTATTTGTTTGGCTATGTTTGCCTGTGTTTCGTTAAGGATATTGTCTATTTCTTCTTTCTTTGCCTCCAATTGACTGGCCATCTGTTTGAAAGACTTGTTCATTTCCTCCTTATGAGCCTCAAATAATTGGACAAGCATGGCTTTAAAATCATTTTCCTGTGCTTCTGCTGAATTGGTGTATCCATCGATTTTGGGGTTTGCTGGTGAAGTCATGATGTCCTGATTTATGTTGGAAGTGTTCTTTCGCCTACCTCTGGCCATTGGCTTATCTGAAAACTTCCCTGTTTGTTTTTGGATTCTGCAGATCAGACTGGTGCTGTCTCTCTCTGGTGTCTGGAGAGTTCTTCAGGAAGCTGAGCACTCTCAGCGTGTGCTGAGGAAGGCAGGTCTCTTGGCAGAGATCGGGGTATCCGGGGCTCTCTGCTCTCTGGTTTGGCCCTGCTTCTTTGATGTGTTCCGCCAGTTCTGTGCTGCTGTCACTGCCAGGTTCTGAGGTCTTGCTGCAGCTGGAGATTTCAGGGTGGTCACTTCAGCAGGGATGGGGTAACCAGGCTCTCTGTTCTCTGGTTTGGCCCTGGTTAGTCTTAAACTGGAGGGCTGTGGTGCCCTGCCAGTTCAGTGCTGCTCTGCTGCCATGTCCCGCTGTAACTGGAGACTGGGTTGCTAGTCCCAATGCTTTCTGGGAAGTCCCGGGATCTCTTCCTTGTGCTCTCCAAGCTTGGGAGGCCCAGTGCCTGGTGTGTCCAGGTTGTATGACGTTTCTGCCTGGTTTTGGTGAGTATATAGCGTATTCTCTGTCACTGTGGGATTGGGCGGGCCGTACCGTCAGTGATGGCGATCCTGCGGAGCTAGTATGGTGTCTAGCAGATTTGCGCCCTGGGAGGATGGTGCAGCCGCTGCGCGAATCTGGGACTCCGGGGCACGTACTGCTGGCTTTTGTCTGCCGCTAAAGTGCTTGGGGCTCCGTCTCAGCGGCTGTATACCCCAGGCAGTTAGGTCTGTGCTGAGAAAGGTGAGTCCGCTGTGCCGCTGTGCGGAGGAGGAAGGAGGTCTGGGGGAAGGGAGTGCGGCAAGAACAAAGGATCATTTCTCTCCTTCCCCAAGCAAGTCTCCGGGTGACCGGAGGCCAAAGTTTTCACCTCCTGCGATGTTCTCTGGTGTTCAGAAAGCCTCGCTGTGGTTTTCCTGGGTTGGGGGTCCTTCCATTCTCCAACTCAGAAGATCAGGTATCCCACTGCTCAGAAACTGTGTGTGCTAGTCGCCATCTTGGATCCGCCCCCCTCCAACACATGGCCTTTTACAGTTTTGATTATTATGTGGCGGGAGGATTTTCTTTTCTGGTCTAATTTATTGGGTGTTCTATAGTTCTTTTGTATTCTTATTGGTCTCTCCCTTAAGTTGGGGAAATTTTCTTCAATGATTTTGTTGAAAATATTTTCTGGGCCTTGGTGCAGGGAATCTTCTTTTTCCTCTATTCCTATTATTCTTAGGTTTTGTCTTTTTATGTTGTCTTGAATTTCTTGGACGGTCTGTGTCAGGAATTTTTTAGATTTAACATTTTCTTTGACAGATACATCTATTTCTTCCATTGTATCTTCCACACCTGAGATTCTTTCTTCCATTTCTTGTAGCCTATTGGTTATGCTAACCTCTGTAGTTCCTGCTTTCTTCCCTAAGTTCTTTCTCTCCACAATTTCTTCCATTTGTGTTTTTTTTTTTTAATTTTTCCAATTCTATCTTCAGGTCTTGAGCTATTTTGTTGGTTTCCTTCCCCTGTCTGACTGTATTTTCATGTTTTTCCCTCAATTCCTTCAGTTGTTTGTTTGAACAATCCACTGTTTCTTTTATTTCATTCAGTGATTTAAGCATTTCCTCTCTAAAGGCCACAGACTGTTTGGCTGCAGCTTCCCGTATTTCTTCACGGATGGCCATAATCTCCTTGTCTTTAATTTCCTCCATTTCTTTACGGATAGCCATGATCTGTTTGTTTTTATCTTCCTCTAATTCTTTTCTTATTTTATTTGTTTCCTCTGTTATCTTCTTCATGAGCATAGATGTTAGGTCATCTCCTTGAATTTCATTTATGCTGGGGTATCTAGGGCTATTTGCCCCTGGATAACTGGGTTCTGGAGTTGCCATTTTGCTCTGGCTTTTGTTGGTTGGACTTTTACGCTGTCCTCTACCCATTGGGCTATCTTAGTTGTTTGAGTTTAGTTTCTGGTTGTTCCTGGACTCTTGTAGTGGAGAGGATCCCTTTGGCAGGAAGATGGTTTTTCCTGAAGGAAGCCTTTCCAGGTATAGTCACTGGATGTCCGATGTTTTTCAGGAGTTGCTACAGTTCACCTCAGGCATAGAGACCTGGGTAGTAACTGTGGTCCTGATTAGTCGAGAGGGCTCTCCTCTCACTGGGAGAAGTCCTGGAGACAGTTGCCCTCCTTCTGGGTTTCTTGCTGTAAATTTAGTGATCAACTGCTGTAACCTGTGTGTCCCGTGGTTTGGTCGGTTATTTAGGGATAACTGGTTGCCCCTTGGAGCAGCATCTGGGGGGTTGATCTCAGGGTTCCTGGTCTTTTGTAGGTCTGAGGTTTGGTCTCTGTGCCCCAGAACCCAAGAGGTAATTTGTGGCGGGTGAGTACTGCTGTGGTGTCTTGGGGCCCACAGTTCTGCCTGTAAGGTGTATTTGGTACAATGCAGGCCTCTGGGCTGGTGGAGCCTGCTAGTCTGCAGAAACTGAGTTTCCAATCACTCTGGTGCTCCCTGTTTTGGCCCAGATCTGTGATGGCTGGGCGTACTCACCTGTCTGCGATCTGCAAGCTGCTAGACTTTCCCTAGGTGACCCCAGCAGCACGGTTTCTTCCTTCCCTGTGGGGTCCTCTCTGGACAGGGGGCCCAGTCCCTCTTGTACTGGGGCGCACAGCTTGTCTGTACCACTGAGCTGAGCGCGCAGAACTCTGCGTGGCAGGAGCTCAGTTGTGTTGGTGGTGGGTACCCACCGTCCTAGCGACCTTCCGGGGATAGACTGGGTGACCTGTGATCAGTCTGGCAACTTTGCTTCCCAGTGGGGTCCCCCCGCGGCTGGGACTCCCTTGTGCTCATGGATCAGCCTGGGAAAGTGATTGGGACACACGCTTGCGGCTCCAGCCCGGAGACACAAAGCCCGCGTTACCCGGGATTTCTTCCGGGTTCTGTCTGGGTAGCCGTGAGTGGACCGGACTGATTCCCACACCGTGGGAGCCTCCCCTCACCTGGGAAACACGATTGATGTAGTTTCAGGGCCCAGAGTTCAGTCTCCTGGTCTCTGCACGGCGAGTGCAGCCCTGCTTCTCAAATGCGGTGCTCTCCCAGCGCCGCCATCTTGGCTCCCCCAGTTTGTGCATATTTTAATAGTTGGTATGATTAAATTAAAGCTTTTTAGAACGTAATGCTTAAACAGTGCATCTTCATCACTCCCATCCTTCCCTCAACACATCTCATTGCTCCTCTTCCTTCCTCAGTTCATGATATCTTTTTTAATTCTCTCTATATATACAGTTATAATGATAATAGTAATTATATATGCACATATGTATATAACCTACTGGGTCCATTTAGCACTGCTCATAAATACATGTGTCCAGGGCCGACTACTTGGAATTGGAGAAGCTATGCTGGATCTTGTCCCTGGAGGCAATTGATTCTGCCTCTCTCAGCAGCCATGGACCTCTTACATCTCTTTATCTAGGGGTAGAATTATCTGTAAGCTGTTTCTTGTATTTTAGGCTGTAATTTCTTAAAGGGTACTGACCGGATTTTATCCATCTTTAAATGTTTTGCTCCTGACAACAAATGGTATGCAGTTAATGAATGGAGAAATGAGTAGTCACTCTTTCTTTGCTCTGGATAGTTTTTTTTTATGCAACTTTTAATTGTTTACAAGTCTTCAATTTAAATATCGAATATAACTAGTTTTATAACTATAATTATTATGAATATGTATACTTATGTATATATATATATATATATATATATATATATATATATATATATATTTACAGGGCACCAAGTATTGAGGAGGGGAGAAGAGGCATGGGATATGTTGGAGAGAATGATGAGAGTGATGTAGATATAGTGTTTATGATGTTCTCAAAAATATATATGATACATAGCAAACATAACTGGTTTGAATTTCAGGTGCAGGAATAAGATACAGAATAGAAATATGCTTTGTGTTTGATACTCAGGATATATAATATGTTTATTATATATTTTCACCTAATATATTCAGTATATACTGCACTTATTGGAATCCAGCCAACCATCACACATTGTATAAGTTAGGTATCTATATTTCCCTCTGTAGCTTCCCTATACCATATGAAACAAGTTCGTTGGAGGAGATTCTGCTTTGTACTTTGGGGTCATCTGCCATTTCAAACTATTAAGCAGTATTTTATATTAATTTGCTGTAAAATAAAAGGATAAGTTTGTATCTTTTCCATCAGTGCACCTTAGTTCTTAGAAATGTAAGAGTGCCCATGATGAATTATACCTGTTATATAGCCAAACCATTACTCTTTTCCCCCAAAAGTTATAATGAGAAAGCATGTGTCTCTCTAATAACCTCAAATGGTAGAAAATATCCTTGGGATAAAAATCTTCTAACTTATTGCATTATGATCCTATTATCTGGATTTTAGCGAAAATACATTATGTTCCTTTTTAATTTTAAAAAATTCATATTTTGAAACAGAAATTTTCTAGTTATATTTTACTGTATAAATAAATATTTTCATTTCAAATGCTGTGTATAATTTTGACATTTAAAATTTATACAGAAATAATACTTAAATTGATAAATTTTGAGATAAGTATAACATATACCATGAAAACATCCTTAGTTTATGCTGTAAATCCATACATAGCCCTAGAAATTTACCCTTCCCTTTTAATTTTTATTAATATTATTATCAATTTGTTTTGTTCCCTATATAAGAGCACTAAATGCAAACTCTACCCCCTTTAGAGTCTTTTTTTTTTTCAGGCTTGTTTATTGAGATGATATTTTTCCATATAGTCTCAGCTGGCTTTGAAATCTCCTGCTTCTGAGATTACAAGTGTGCATCACTTGTAACCTTTGTAAAGAAAATTTTAAGTATTTAAGTCAAAATTGTTAACTAGTTAGCAGGCTTCATAGTGAGTCTTTATGATTTTTAAGAACTTGTAGCCTTGTTTGATTTCCCATTTTCTTCCTTCCCCAGTCCCTAGCAATCACTTGCTGCTTCTGTGAGTTATATTACTTTTTTGTTTGCTTTGTTTTGAGATAGAATCCCAGTTTCCTGAAACTGAGTTTCCTGAAACTCCCTGTGTAATCCACGCTCCCTGCAAATTCATAGAGATCTGCCTACCTCTTCTATGTCCTCGGACTAAAGGCATTTACCTGAATAAACAGCTTATATTAGACTGCTCTTGATTCATTTTCACTTCTTGATTGACCATGGTAGTATGTTAACTTTTAATTTTGAGTAGTTTATCATTATTTGAATTATCTACAGCTGGCATATTCATTTTTCAACTGAAAAACATTTGTGTAGTTTCCATTTTCCCTCTGTCATGAATTAGTCTGAAACTGTGAGCACTTAATGCTGTGTATTCCACCGTAAACACCTCTTTGTATTATCTCAAAATTTTTGATATGTTCTAATTTCATTTTAAGTTAGATCAGTGTGCTTTTTAATATCTCGTGTGTTTTCTTCTTTGACACAAGAAACATTTATTCTTTCCAGATAGGTTTCTATTGATTTGTAATTTAATTCCATTTTGTTCAAATATATGTGTTCTGTGCTTTGAATTTGTTAAAATTTATGATATGGACTCGAATAGAACCAGTCATTAATTGACTGTGATCCTTTAGAGACTACAACTTTAGTTCCCTATGGAACTAAGATTTCTAGACAGCAGAGTCAAATGTCTTGGGAACCGAAAAGATTGCTTAAATTACTTGGAGAATAGGGAACTAATTTGCTCTCATTTTCATCTCTAATAGTTATTTTCATATCTATGAATTGTAGTGTTAAATAAGTATCAACCATATATTAGCCATTAACAAAGAGAGTTCTGGAAGACATTCCTTCTAGAATACATTGTCTACTAATTGGTGCTATAGGTCAGTCTTCAAAACGATACTTTATCATTGTATCAAGTCTACCTCTTCAGGATGATGGGAAATATGGGCATACTTCATTGTCTGTAATATGAATTTCTTGAGCAAATCGATGCCATGATTGTGAATAATGTGCCCCATACTTTCTTTTTTTCACAAAACTAGTACAATCACATCCTAGGGTAGCATATTAATTTCCATGCTTCATCAGCACTCATCCACTGTATCATCTACAAATATTTTTATTTCTTCTTAATTTTAACATTTTCATCTTTATTGCACTTGGTAGAACTTTCAGTACTATATATTAAATATTACATGGATAGAGATAAGATATATTATTTCTGTCATTAAGAGAAAATTATTCAGTTATTAGCCTTTATATAAGAGCTTTTTGTAGATACCTTTTTCAACAAGTTGAGAAAAATCCTTCACAATTCCTGTGCTTTCCAAGGCTTTTAAAAAATGCATTACTGTTGAATTTCTTCAAATGATTTATTTTCTGCATCAACTGCAATAATTATATGTTTTTTTTTTCCATTTAGCCGTTTAATATGATGGGCTCCAATGACTGATTTTTGAATATAGAACCAGTCTTACACCTCTAGATTAAAACCTCCTTGGATATAATATATATTTTTAAAATTTCATTTCATTATTTTCTATTAAAAATAGTTGCTTTTCTCAATACAATATATCCTGATTATAGTTTCCCTTCTCTCTACTCCTCCCAGATCCTCCACACCTCCCTTCCCATTCAAATCTACTCCCGTTCTGTCATTAGAAAAGAGCAGGTTTCTAAAAGATAACAACTAAACATGACCAAATAAAATATAAGACAAAGCAAAACCCATCACATTATGTTTTGGTAAGCAACCCAAGAGAAGAAAAGAATCCCAAGAGCATGAACAAGAATCAGACACCAATTAATTTTCATATTTACGAGTCCCATAAAAATTCTATGCTAAAAGCTGAAATACACAGAGGACCTCCTGCAGACCTTTGAAGGTTCCATGCTTGCTGCTTCAGTCTCTGCAAGCTCATATGCACCTTGCTTAGTGGATTCAGAGAGCCTTGTTCTCTAAGTGTCTTCTATCTCCTCTGTCTCTCACATTCTTACCACCTCCCCTCCCTGAGATCTGGGAGTGAGGGATTTTATGGAGACGTCCCATTTAGACTCTCTCTAATGTAATTTCTGGTTGATGGGTCTCTGCAACTGTTCCATCTGTTGCCAGAGGAAGCTTCTCTGATGGTGACAAAATATCTCTGAGATAAGCTGGAGACTTCTGACAGGGTAGGATCCTGAGAGGGTATGGGATTGACCCTAGCTGAGGTCCCTACTAGCAGAGGACATGGTGACTAAAGAGACCACCCTCTAACCAGACAGGACTCCTAGTGGAGGGAGGAGAACACCAACCGACTCACAAAAACTTAAACCCAAAATTTATCCTTACTACAAGATAAGCAGGGATAAAGATAGAGCAGAGATTGAGGTAATGTCCAACCAATGCCTGGCCACACCATGGGAGAGAGCCAACCCCTAACACTCTTAACAATACTCTGCTATGCTTACAGAAGGGACCCTAGCATAGCTATCCTCTGATTGATTGAAACAGATGATGAGATTCACAGCCAAACATTGGGTAGAGTTCTGGGAGCCTTGATAATGGGAGAAAGGATAGAAGGAAATGGAAGGAACAGGATCTCCACAAGAAGACCAACAGATTCAGCCAACCTACATCCAGGGGATCTTGTGGTGACTGAAACACCAACCAAGAACCATATATGGACTGGACCTATGTCCCCTACACATATGTACCTAATCAACAGTTTGGTCTTCATGTGAGTGGTCTAGTAAGGGGAACTGGGGCTATCTTTGACAAGGACTCTTTTACATGCTTTTTGATCATTTTCCCCTGCTGGGGCTACTTTGCCAGGCCACCATGGTAGAGGATGTGCTCAAGTCCTGATACAACTTGATGTCCTGGGATGGGAAGGTGGTGATGGAGGAGGGGGCTCCTCTTTTCTGAGTGGGAGAGGAGAGGGGATATGGGGAAAAGGGAAGGAGGATAGGACCAGGAGGAGAAGAGGAAGGGGGCTATAATTGAAAATAAATTTAGTAAAAATTAAAAAACAAGAAAGAAGAAAAAAAAAAGAAGAAGAAATCAGGCCCATTAAGAATATGAGGCAGGAACATTACCATATGTTATCCTCCAAAACTAAAAAAAAAAACTTATTTCAAAAAAACTAAAAAGTATAAAAATCTAAAGTATAATATTTCTTTTATTGGCGTGTATTCATTGTACATAGTACTGGGTTTCATAAAAAAGTATCTTTCAGTTGTATCATGTGCTTTGACCACATTCAACCCTTATAGTTCCTTCTCTTAGTTCCTCCTTTTCCCTTTCTGCTATTCTTCTTTCAGTCTCCCTTCTGGTTTTATGTCGCATATGTATGTGTGGTTTTGCGTATCTATAAAGAATTTTAATACCACAAATGACAAAAAATGTGTTTTTTTTATGTTTCTGCCTCTGGCTTATTTGCTTATTATAATCTCCAATTCTATCAGTTTTCTAGCATATGACATCAATTTCTTGTGGCTGATACACACATGTGTCATACACACACATGCACACCTTCTATCTACTGGTCATAGTTTTTGTCAGTTTAACAGAGACTTAGAGATCGCTAGGAAGGAGATTGCTAAAGAGACCACCCTCTTGAAGTATTGTCATGATGTGATGGTCCTGTGGACATGTCTGTGTGGAAATTTTCTTGATTGCTGATTGATGTGAGAGGATGAGCCCAGTGTGGGCAGTGTTATCACGGGACAGGTGGTCCTGGGAAGGTAGCTGAGCAAGCTAATAAAGGAATCCAGTAAGGAGCATTCCACAGTGATCTCTACTTCATCTCCACCTTTCAGCTCCTGCCCTGGCTTCTGTTGATGATTGTCTCTAACCTGCAAGATGTACAAAACCATTTCTTCCCCAAGTTGCTTTTGGTTGTGGTGTTTATCATAGCAACAAACACCAAATCAGAACAATGCCAGATTTCTTTATCCATCAATATATTGGTGGATAAATAGGCTGATTCCATAATTTGGCTATTGAGAATATGACTGCAGTCAACATTGATGTATAGGTATCTCTGTTTTACTTTTTTCTTACAGTCCTTTGGATATATATATACCCAGATTCATCTTAGGTTGGGCATATGATAGTTCTATGCTTTTTTATGTTTTTTTTTTTTTGAGGATCTATATGGATTTTCATAGTGTTTGGACCAATTTGCATTCCCAGGAGCAGTGTATAAGAGTTCCCTTTCCTCCTCATCCTTACCAGCATTTGTTGTTGCTTGTTCCCTTGATAATAGGCATGGAATGTAATGACATCTCAGCATGATTTTTATTTGCATTTCCCTGATGTTTAAGGGTATTTAACATTTTTCATTTGTTAATTCACCTTTTGTACTTCATCTTTTAAGAACGGTTTGTTCATTTCATTAGCACATTTATTGTGTTGTTTGACCTTGTATTTAGCATTTATGAATTCTTTGTGTATTCTAAGTAGTGTTACTCTATCAGTTGTTTGGCTGGCAAAGATTTGCTCCTGTTTTGCAGCCTAGCTCTTCTCTTGATTAATTCCTTTGTTGTACATAGTTCTTTAAATGTTATGTTATCTTATTTGTCTGTGCTTGGTATTATTAAAGAGTCTTGGCTAGAACATTCTACATTTTACTCAGAAGATAGAAGCGGCTAACAATTTGGCCAGTTGCCATGGATGCACTGTAATTCATGTGGTCCTTTGAGTATTTGGAACCTTTCCAAATGTTAGTTTCCCAGATGAAGCTCAAGACCTTGAGTTGCATTTGTATTTTACAAAGGCACTGTGAAAAATTAATAAAAAGAGTTATAGATGTCATCTGTGAACTTGGCTACCCACTGTCTTTTCTGCTTAATATGCCTTTGTAGCAGGTACCTATGGAGGTCTCAATAGACAGGAATCTTTATACCTGTCATAGCAGATGCAAAGGTGCAGGCTTTCCTATAAGATTTCGTTGAATCATGGAGAAAAACCAGAAAGAGTTGAGCTATTAATTTCATACCTCTCGAAATTCCTCTGGTATTAGACAGGCACAGTAGATTAAAAAAGAAACCACACCTGTTTTATACTGTCTGGTGTTTATAAAAAAATATGTCCATTGATATAACATATTCTAAATGCCAAGACTATGCTAAAACAAAAAAAAAAAATGGAATTTAAATTTGCCCTAATCTCTTTTCAAACATAGTAGTCTTCAAGGGAAACACAGTTGAGATTTGAGAACATTAGTTATGTACAATACTTGTCCTGGATAACTTATATCACCTGGCCCTTTCCAGAAAGATTTCCTCCAGAACTGATATTGTGCTTTGAACAGGAGAAGCTTTTACTCAAATGGTCTGTCTCCAATAAACTCCCCATCAAATTCTGTGCCATTGGTGTTATTGTCTTAATTTTAGTTAAGTCCTGGCTTCATTTTAAATCCAGAGGAAAAAAAATGTTATTATTGAGCAGAATTTAAGTCTCTGAGGATAAGAATAACAGTTGCCTTCTCCTTGACCTTCCTGCTTTCTTCCCACTGCTAATAGAGCGAAGAGGGAGGAGAGATAAAATGGCCCTTCTTTTTAACTTGATTTACCTACTTTGGAGAATTGCATCATATGAATGACAAGCTCATTGAATGAGAGAATTCCTGTCAAAACAAAAGTCATTCTAATGGCTTGCTCCAACAAAATAATACTTCAAGTGGCAGAGAAGAATTTTGTATTTATTTTGATAACTCAAATATAGGGGCTAACATGATTGGCTTTTTTTTGCTTTGTTTTTATTTTAATAAGATATCACTATTTGTAATTATGATACTAGATTTAAAATGAAGATGTATGGTTATTTTTCCTGGCCTCCTATAGATATATGAAAACAACTATGCTATAAAATATGGAATGTATGTTAAAATCTTTACATTTTTGGATGAATGTCAGAGAATGTAGATGATAATTCATTTACTTATTAAATAGTCTTTTGAATGCTTGCTTCCCAGGCAATAACAGCAAAACAAATAAGATACAGAAATCAACCTTTACTCTAATGGACCCTTGATAGTATCCTATTCCTTCAAATCCCCTTTGAAGGTACTTCTCATAGTCTTGATTTTGATTTGCCCAACAAGATGGAAAGCTCTCATAGAGCTAGAAATCTTATTTCACATTTATTGTTATTATCATTATTAGTATACTGTATTTTCAACAGATACTTCCTGGACTGGATAAAGCAAAGACTTTGGAAGATATAGTGAAGAAAATTTTAGTTCCTCATAGAATATGAGCATTGGAAGGAACTTTAAGAATTATGTGGCAAATAAAATTTCATTGTGGGTTCCTAGTCTTTCAGGCTGTTTCCAGGGATGAGGTGAGATCAAGTAGAATGGAAAGAGGCATGAGATTGTTATGATGACACCGTGATCAGGCATAAGATTTTCTCTTTTAACTCTTTTAGATGTAGAACCTTTCTTATTTAGAAAGCATTGGCTACTTAAAGAAAAAAAGCAATAACTGAAGGTATGCAAATTCAAGAGACAGGCTGGTGGATCTTTGTAAGTTCAAGGCCAGTTATTCTACATATTGAGTTCCAGGCTATGTCAAGCTACACAGTGAGATTCTACCTAATTACAAAAAGAAAGGAAGAAAGAAAACTTACTAGCTCAACATCTTTATCCATATATCCACTGGTGTCTGAGTTTTTTGTATGTTTTAGCTACTGTCAGTACTGCTGCAGTGACTATAGGGGTACAGGTGTATGATGACTTAATTTCCTTTAGGTAGTTACCCAGTAGCACAGTGTTCATGTCTCAACATCTCTATCTTTTAGATATACCTAGAAATGTGAGTGATTTGTCCAAGTTCATGCATATAGTTCATAATATTCATAAAACCAAAACCTAAATCTTAGAATTAATATTATATAGATTTTTTCCTTTTTTTTTTTTTGTCTCTTGGCATTCTCCTGAGTATTAGTTTCACGTGCTGCTGAAGTGGTACCATGCGTACCACATAGACAGCATAAATGAAGGAGTGTGAAGTCTGTGAACATAATGCCTGTCGCATCATTACATGTTCATTGGAAATGCTTGTGAACTTGTACGTCTTTGAATGATTGCATCATTTGTCCCGACTAAAGCAGTCTAGTCTTTCTTTTATTGCGTAATCACAATCTCTCAAAATTACCGTGCTTTCAAAAAATTATTTTATTATATGTGTGTATGCATATGTGTGTGTGTGTGTGTATACATGTGCCACAGCATGTGTTGAGGTCAGAAAGCAGCTTGTGTTCTTTATGAGTTAGTTCCCTTGCTCCATGTGGGTTCCAGGAATCAAACTCCACTTTTGAGGCCTCACAAGTGCCTTTACCACTGAGCCTTTTCACTGGTCCATAAATGTTGTTATGTATTTACTTATGCAATCGTTAGTTAACAGTTGTCTAATTTAACAATTAAGAAAATAAATTGGGCTTAGAGACAGCATTCAGCCATTCAGCTCAATGGCTACTCTTCCAGAGGACCCAAGTTTGATTCCTAGAACTCACATGGTGAATAACAACCATTTCTAACAGTAATGCTACAGGATCTGGCATCCTCTTCTGGCCTCCACTGGTATCAGATATGTACATGGTATACAAACATACATACAGGCAAAACACCCATAACACATATAATAAAAGTAAAGTTTAATTATAGAACACTAATTGTACTTGTATGCTTTTGTGAATTCACTTAGGTTTTCTATCTGCTTTTATGAATACATTGTACAGGGGCGTTGAGATGGCTCAGCAGGTAAAAGCGCTTGGCTTAGTTACTGCTTATTGCTGTGAAAACGTATGATGGCCAAGGCAACTCTTTAATTGTGGGTTTGCTTATAGTTTCAGAGGGTTACTCTATGATCATCATAGCAGGAAGCTGGAGCAGGGTACTGGAGCAGTAGCTGAGAGCTTTACATCCTGACCTGCAGTTTCTCACATCTTGCAGATGGATCCTCAAGGACAAATTTGCCAGAATATTTTCTAACACAGATGTAGGTGCCCTTTAGGGAGAGACTAGTGTCATCAGATTCTGTTGCTAATGTTTTCTGCTAGTTAAATAGGAAGAAAGAAATTGGTTTTGTGAAGAGACAAAATTAGATTTGTTTTCTAGTATATTCTTGTTTTGGGAGGTTGTAATGTAATTCTTAGTAGCATTGTACTGCAGAAAAAAATATTAGAATTCAAAGATGAAACTTAATTTTCAAGTTAGTTAACAAAAATAGGACCTCCACTTACAAAGCTCATGCCAGGTTTGCAAGCTTTAAGGCTGTTTTTATAGTTTCTGTTAGTGCTTTTAATTGACACTTGTTTTATTATAGTAAATAGTAAATATGTCCCATCATTACCTGTTATTTTAAACTAGGGAGACTTTCTTCTAATAGTATTTACCAAGGTATATAAGTTTTTTTTCCACTTTATCTATTTATCTATTTATCTATCTATTTATTTATTTATCTATTTATTTATTTATTTATTTGTTGCAATTAATTCACTTTGTATCCCAGCTGTAGTCCCCTCCCTTACACCCTTCCAATCCCTCCTCCCCTCCCTTTTCTCTTCCCATGCCCCTTCCCCAGTCCACTGATGGGGGAGGTCCTCCTTTCCTTCCACTTGACCCTAATCTAGCCTGACAGGTCTCATCAGGACTGATGTAGCTCATGCAGCTCAGTCTCCAAATGGCCTTCCTAGTAAGGGGAACATGTGCTGTCTCTGCCAAGGTATAAGTGTTGATGTTAGTTATTGATATTTTTTCAAAAATATAAGTTATAACTTCTTTGAGAATTTTATATAATATATTATATCCATATATATCTCCATTCTCACAATAATTCTTATCCTTTCCCATTTTTATGTCATTTTAAAAAATATTTATTATTTATGAAGTATATAATACTTCTGCCTGCATGTGTGCCTGTAGGCCAGAAAAAGGACACTAGACCAAAGTATAGATGGTTGTAAGCCACCGTGTGTTTGTTGCTTAGTGAACTCAGGACTTTGGAAAAACAGCCAGTGCTCTTGACCTTTGAGCCATCTCTCCAACCCCTTTATGTCCTTTTAAAAAATAACTGAAGGAGTCAAATTTTTACTGTCCATAATGTACTGAGAGTTTCTAATCCAGTATTTTGGAGGTGTTTATCTTTATTTTATGATATTCATAAATTAAATTTTAGTTTTGTATAATCATATTGCCTTCCCCCCTCACACTATACATACACGTATACATACATATATGCAGGCAGTTATTTTTATTTCCAGAGGTTTGGAGAAATCAGTAGGCTGGTTAGTTTCATGTCAGCTGGACGCTAGAGTCATCAAATAGGTAGGAGCCTAATTGAAGAAAATTCCTCCAGGGTGATCCAAGTTGGTGGCGAACACCACGTTCCATATCTGATGGGCAGAGGATCCCTAACTGTGAAATTGGTGAGTCAAAGGGCGGCTGAAGCCAGAACATTGACATTGAGCCTTCCTGGGTAAGAAGGGACAACCTGTGAGCTGGGACAGTTTAGAGCCAGGTCACCCATGTATATCTCTGGGGTCTGAGAGTGGCAAATATTTGACCCTCCTGCACTTTCCTTTGCCCCAAGCATGGGCCTCCCTGCTCAGCTGAGGTGGCTGTCAGTGGCTACTGCCCCAAGCATGCTCATTCCTGCGTGGCTGTGGTGGTAGTGGTTGCTCTTATCAGGAGCCTCCATGCTCAGTGAATGAGACAGCAGAGGAGGTGGCAGTACAGGCCTCTTAGTTCAACAGCTGCATCATGATGCTGCTGCCCCAAACAGGAGCCTCTGTGCTCAGTAACTGGTGACTGAGAAGCCTCTGTGCTCAGTGACAGAGACAGCAGAGGCAGCAGTACGGGCCTCCTAGCCCTGCTGCTGCGCCAAGCTAGGTTACTAAGACAGCAGAAGCCACTGTCCCAAGCAGGAGCCTCCAGACTAGGTGATAGAGACTGCAGAGCCCTCTGTCCCAAGTAAGGATCTCCCTGCCTAGCGGCTATTTACCCCTGCAGACCCAAATCTGAGAGTAGAGAACCAGGGTAAACCTTATGCATTCCCCAAAGGCCTGTGAGCAAGTGAGTATACCTTCAAGTGAGTGCATTTAGAGCCCTAGACCCAAGGTCTCTCTACACTAGCACTCAGACATCAGATCCCTTTCTTCCCCACTGTGGGCAACATAGGGATCCTTGGAACAGCATCCTCAACATTGAATCCTCTGTTCTATGGGTCTCCCAGTGGAGTCCCGACAAACAGTTCCTGGAGCCAAGATATTACAGCCCAGATAGATCTGAATACCTTCCGGACAGTACAACAGGCCTGTGGGCCACTGAGGCATTCAGGGCACCTGTGCATGGGCATTGAACCTGCAAACAGAGCCAGCACCAACATCTGCACTTATGCTTCACCTTCCAGGCATCTTACATGCTCTAGCACCCTGTCCTTCAAAGCGCACTTCCATAAACACTCCCACGCTTATGCACATCTACCTGTGATCATCCCCACGTAGCTACAGCTGAAACACCAACATCTACCCTCACACCAGTGGCCCTTTCTCATCTGCCTGAAGAATACTCCAGAGGCCAGAGACAGACAGACCAGGTCTGAAGTACAGACTCCAAGAAAGAACATCAAGTTTACTGATAAGCAGATGGCTAGAGGTCTGCATAAAAACACATTAAAAAAATTCAGGACATCATGGCTTCAAGAGCAACCCCTACACCAATGGATAATTTAATTCATTGGTAACACAGGAAAATGATCTCAAATCTATGCTTATGCAGTTCTTAGAGGCACGTAAAGAAGAAATGAACAAACCTCTCAAAGGGGACAGGAGCTCCACAAGGAGAGCAACAGAACCAAAATATCTGGACACAGGGGTCTTCTCTGAGACTGATACTCCAACCAAGGTCCATGGATGTAACCTAGAACCCCTGCTCAGATGTAGTCCATGGCAGCACAGTCCCCAAGTGGGCAGCAGGGACTGTCTCTAACATGAAATCAGTGGCTAGCTCTTTGACCACCTCCCCCTGATGGGGTAGCAGCCTTACCATGCCCTAGAGGAATACAATGCAGCCAGTCTGATGAGACCTGATAGGATGGGGTCAGATGGAAGGTGAGGAGGAGCTCGCACATCAGTGTCATGGGAGGGTCATGGGAGGAGAAGTGGGAAGGTGGAATTGGGAGTGGAGGGAGTTTGTTATAGCTGAGATACAGAGTGAATACATTGTAATTTCCCCTGCACAGATATAGCCTATGGCAGTTCTGTGTCCAAGTGGCTTCCATAGTAATGGGAAAAGGGATTGTCTCTGACATAAACTGGTTGGCCTGCTCTTGGATAACCTCCCCCTGAGTAGGGAGCAGCCTTACCAGGCCACAGAGGAAGACAATGCAGCCTCTCCTGATGAGACCTGATAGACTAGGATCAGAAGGAAGGTGAAGAGGACCTCCCCTATCAGTGGACTTATGGAAGGATATGGGTGGAGAATGGGGAAGGAGGGTGGGAATGAGAGGGGTGGAGGGAGGGAGGGGTGGAGGGATATAAAGTGAATAAACTGTAATTAATAAAAAATACCAAAAAATAAATTATTAAAAAAAAAGAAAAATGAAATTCCTCCAGAAGATCTGGCTGCATAAAAACCTGTAAAGCATTTTCTTATGATTGATATTGGAGGTCCCAGTCCATTGTAGGTGGGCTTCTCTGGGTATATGGTCAAGTATTTTATAAAATTAACAGTCTGATCATGCCGTAAGGAGCAAGAGTGTGAGCAGCCTCTGCATCAGCTCCTGCCTCCTGTTGCATGCCCTGACTTTTTCAGTGATGAACTGTGGATGTGGAAGTGTAAGCTGAATAAATCCTTTCTTCTCCAGGTTGCTTTTGGTCATGGTGTTTCATCATAGTAATAGTACACTAAACCAAGATAACCAGTTTCATTGCTTTCTACACATCTGAATGATTGGAACTAGAGTGATTAGATGATTTAAGAGTATGGAAGTTTGACATAGTCATTTAGAACCTTGTAACTTTATAAAACATAATGCTTAATTGCTAGTCTAGAATTGTGCTAGAACTAGGATTTATGTCACATAATGATCTTAGAGTAAATCACATAATAAAATGTTGAATACTATATAATGTAGAACAGCAGTTTCCATATATCAGAGTGAAGTATTATTGACTGTAACCATCTTAGGAATGAAGGGTTTATTTCCAAATCAAATGGTCAGAGTGTTATACTGTCTGTAAAGTTGATGTGTATCTGGGTAGGCAGAAGACTTGCAACTTTTTCCACATTTTAGTCCTGATCTTCTTCACGAACTTTGTATCTACTGAAGGTTTTTGTTTGTTTGTTTTGTTTTGTTTTGTTTTGTTTTTATAGGGGTGGGCTAATTGATAACACTCAGCTAATGCATCAACTTAGCTGTTTTTAATAATTGTGTTCAAGGCAACATCTGTTTGTCTGAAATTGAATTAATGCTTAGGTTTTCTATTTATATAATCAAATTATATATTTGTACAAAATTGAACAACGTAAAATTAGATATGTCAACCAAAGACACCAACTTGCAACACATGCAACCAGAACTGGAAGTTGTATATTAGTAATCATAAACACTGAAGCTTAGAATCAGAAGTGACAAGGGACAATTATATTTACACGTATTCATTTGAAGATCTGAAACATGTCATACCAATACATAGATATGCTGAAACAACATTTCGTCTTTTACTAAATTAAACTTCTATGCTTACTTCACTCTACTTGACGCTAGAGGCTATTGCTTTAAAGATTTATTTTTTAAAATATATGTGAGTGTTTGCCTATAAGTATGTATGGCACCAGGCATGCACTTGGAGGCCAGAAAATGGTGGAAGATCTATTGGCATTGGAGTTACTGACAGTTGTGAGCCACCATGTGGTTTCTTGGATCTGAACCTGTGTCCTTTGCAAGAGTAGCAACTGCTCTTACCCACTGACCTTTCTCTCTATTACCCCAAAAGTTTATTTTTTAATGTACATGAGAAAAAATATTTTTCCAAGTACACATTCTGATACAACCTTCTCAAAAGATTTTAGGGTACTTTCTTATATATCCTTTCTTACAAAATCCTAAATTTGTCCTTGGGCCTGTGTGAAATGGTTAAAGTAGGTGTTTGTTGTTGGTTTTTCTCCACATTTGTAATGAAACCCATCTTCCTCAATGAGGATTTGAGTATTATATCAGTCTGCTGGCATTTGAAGTACAGATTTTATCTCTCTGCTTACCACCCCTTACCCCCTGCCCCACCCTCATATGACAAACATACACTTTAAGCAGAGCCAGTATGCCAGGATTCAAATTTTCAAAAGATAAATCAAATACAATTCTATGTGAATCTTGTTGGTACAGGAATAGTGCACTTAAGACAAAAAACATGTTTATAAGAAACTGAATATGTAAATCCATATTTATAGAAACAAATTTTGCTTAAAAGTACAATATTAGCTTCACATTTCACAAGGCTGCTATGTGGAATGCTTCTGTAATACAAAAAAAACCTCTCCTTTATTGTCTGCTTTGTAGACTGAATAAAGGAAAATGAATCATCTTAAAGTGGGACACACTGTATACCTGCACAGAGATCTTATCTCTAAAAATTCATGTTTTGTTAATCTAATTTCTTAATCAGCCCTAATCTCTTGAGATTTCATTCTACTTCATTAACCCACTGATTCAGGTATGCCTTCCTGCCTCTTGATCTCTGCTCAGCTGTAGTATATTGTATATCAAAATATAATTAAACATTTCTATGTGAAATACAGGAGAAATTTGTACAGGAGCAGTATAAACATACATTTTTTTTTCTTTCTATATAGTGTTATCTAAGATCAATGGGGATAGTATATATTGCTATGGTTTACTTTCTTTTATATATTGTTATTTACTCTAAACATTTTTATTTTGTACCTTATTTTTTTTTATGTTATACTAACTACTGTATCTAGTACTAGGTATAATAACTTCTAGAATGAAGAAGCATTTGTGTAACCATGTTGAATATTTTGTTAGTTTGTTTAGAATACAAAGTGACACTTGTCTTTCTTTTTTTACACTGAAAGAGTTTAACCTATCTCCAATGTTAGCAAAGGATAATGGTTCTTTTGATTTGTTTTTAAAAGGGTGTGCACTAGTAATCTCATTTGTTCTTTTCATTTTCCTCTTTACTAGTTTGTTCCCTTGGCCACACTTGCTTCTTTATGGGGAAGAATGCATCAGAGGCTTTCTGTGCTTCTACTTTGCCATGATATGTAGACCAGTTTATGGAAAAATACATCAGTTGCCTGCTGTGCATTTAAATTCCCCATTTCCCTGCTGTATTTGTGTGCACAAAGGAAAGACAAAGAGATGAATGCAGGGCCTTTTTTGTCAGCATAAGTTTTTGAATGCATGCATTACCAAGCACACATATTAAATATAGGAAGCAAAAGTGGTAGTATATCAGCTTTGTCCACAGAGGAGAAAAAGAGTCAGTGATTATGAGAAATAAATGGAAGTGTATCTTTCCTTATCAATCAAGAAAATTAGGAGATGAGAATTGGCTCTGTAGGCCATCTGGTTCCTCCCCCAGAGACTAGCAGACAATTTTCATTATTTTGCTCTTTGTGTTGGTTTTTGTTACATGCTTTCTTAGGTTTGCAAGTAACTTCAGGTGTTTATATCTATAATTTCTTCACTTGCCTTGACCAGAGAATTTTAAGTTGAAGCTTATTTTGGAGGAGGTATCTTTTTGTTTTCTATTTGCAGTAAGCACATGCTAGTTTACTGTGATTTAGACCTTAAAAAGTAAATAAACTCACTTGTTTCTTATGCTTTGTTAAATTTTACCTTTTCTAAAGCGCTGTTATATAATTTTAGTAATTTTAATACCATAAATTAATACCAAGAACTTTAAAAAATTGGATTGTAACTTTATTTTTACAAAAGATAGAAATGTGTTTTTTTTAAAGACATTCTTTTCACTATCTGTATCTCCATATTTCTGTGTTGTTTTTTTTTTTTTTTGTGTGTGTGTGTGTGTGTTGGTTTGTTTTAATTACTAACTCAAACAATCTAGAATTGCCTGGGAAGAGACTCTGTGAGGAATTGTCAAGATCACATCCACTGTGAGGGATTTTTCTTAATTGGTTTAACTGAGATAGAAAGATCCACCATGAATGTGTATGGTACCATTTCTAAACTATGTAAGAGTTAATTAAAAAGCTGAGTAGGAAGTATGAGTGCCTGCATGTATTTCTTTTTGCTCCGGACAATGGACATAAACTGACCAGCTGCTTAAAATTCCTCTCTTAACTTCTCTTTAATGGTGGACTATAACCTGCTATTGTATGCTGACTAAATCCATGCTTCTAAGTTGCTTATTGTTACTGTGTTTTGATCACAGCAACAGAAATGAAACATATTCCCTCCCTCCTTACTCAACTCTGTCTTTGCTTCAGAGTCTTGCTTTCTTTCTCTCATGTCTCCCTCTCTCTTTCACATAGATACAAAGAAATGTCTTGCCTTTACCCAACCTATCTTCAGCTGTCTGAACCAGATTATCACAGTGCTGTTAGGATGACAGGACGTCAGGGAAAGAAAATAGGTTTGGGAGATGAAATTTAGATATGTCAAGAAAACTGAACATTACAGAATTTTTATGATAGGAAGAAATAGAACATATCCTTAGTTATATAAACGAGGGACTTAAGGCAAGGTGAAGATTGTGGGTATTAAGAGGATGGGGTAAAAGCCTTGAATTTCTACCTGCCCAGAAACTTATTAAATTATTATTATTATTTTTTTTATTATTTTTTTTTTTTATCAGTTACATTTTATTAACTCTGTATCCCAGCCGTGTCCCGATCCCTCATTCCCTCCCAGTCCCTCCCTCCCTCCCTCCCTCATCTCCACCGTGCCCCTTTCCAAGTCCACTGATGGGGGGGACCTCCTCCCCATTCATCTGATCCTGTTTTATCAGGTATCTTCAGGACTGGCTGCAAAGCCCTCCTCTGTGGCCTAACAGGACTGCTCCTCCCTTCAGGGGTGGGGAGACCAAAGAGCCAGTCATCGAGTTCCTGTTAGAAATAGTCCCTGTTCCCCTCACTTTGGGAAACCAATTGGTTACTGAGCTACCACAGGCTACATCTGAGTGGAGGTTCTAGGTTATATCCATACATGGTCCTTGGTTGAATGTCAGTCTCAGAAAAGACCCTGTGCCCAGATATATTTGGTCCTTGTGGAGCTCCTATCCTTTCCCCATCAGACTAACTCCCCTTCTTTCTTATGATTCCCTGTACTCTGCCAAAGGTTTGGTCATGAGTCTTTGCTTTGAAAACACTGCTAGTTAGAGTCTTTCAGATGCGCTCAGTAGACTCCTGTCATACGTTCAATGCACATCCCATCTGTCTTTCTAAACGAGGATTGATCATCTTACCCCATGTCCGCTCAATTGATTATCTTTTTTAGGTGTATAGATTTCATTATGTTTATCATATCTTATAGGTCTATATAAGTGAGTATATCCCATGTTTGTCTTTCTCCTTCTGGGATATTTCACTCAGAATGATCTTTTCTAGATCCCACCTTTTGCCTGCAAATTTCATGATTTCCTCCTTTTTGATTGCTGAGTAGTATTCCATTGTATAAAAATACCACAATTTCTGTACCCATTCCACCGTTGATGGACATCTGGGTTGTTTCCAGGTTCTGGCTATTACAAATAGAGCTGCTATAAACATGGTTGAGCAAGTGTCCTTTTTGTGTACTTGAACAAACTTTGGGTATATACCTAGCAGTGGTATAGCTGGGTCTGGAGGAAGCACTATTCCTATTTGTCTTAGAAAGCGCCAGATAGCTTTCCAGAGTGGTTGTACCAGTTTACATTCCCACCAGCAGTGGAGCAGGGTTCCCCTTTCTCCACAACCTCTCCAGCATGTGTTATCGCTTGAGTTTTTCATCTTGGCCATTCTGATGGGTGTAAGGTGATATCTCAGGGTCGTTTTGATTTGCATTTCCCTGATGGCTAATGAGGATGAGCATTTCTTTAAGTGTTTTTCTGCCATTCGATATTCCTCTGTCGAGAATTCTCTGTTTAGCTCTGTTCCCCATTTTTTAATTGGATTACTTGAATTGCTGCTTTTCAGCTTCTTTAGTTCTTTGTATATACTGGATATTAGTCCTCTGTCAGATAAAGGGTTAGTGAAGATTCTTTCCTTAAATTATTATTTACCACGTATTTATTGAACTACAATGTTGTACCAGTTGTGCTTCTATGCCATATAGTCCTTGAACTCAAAGAGCTTATAGCTCATCCAGGAAACTTTAGTGGGGATCAAAAGAAATGCACAATCGATCACAATACAGAATTATGTTTACATAGCAGTGTGTGATATTATCTGAGTATGTAAGAGGTGCCTTTAATGAAGTCTTATAGTCAGGAATAGTTCTTATCAAAGGTTTCCCAAGCCAAGGTAGACAGGGTATTTCAAGCTCATGTGACTGGAATTATATCCCAATTTTAGAAGCCAGGGAAGTGGTGAATTTAAATGCACAGTAGTCAGCTGGCTTATTTCTCCATAAACTGCTCTACATATCATGGTGAAAGCAGAAAGAAAGCCTCAGGTGCATTCCCCACAAAGCAACAAATGGGGTCATGGATTCAGTTAAAGCATGTAGAGTATTTAGGGACTGACTTTGACAAGCTACAGAGTATGCATAAACTATACAGATGAGAAGGAACTAGGCAATGAAGGACTTTGTTTACCGTGCCAGGGACTTTGATGGTCTCTGGTCCAAGAAAAATAAATAAATAAAGAGAGTGGCAGGGTCAATTTTTTTTGTTTATTTTAAAAGTGTCACTCTTTCTCCAACTAAGAGTTGGTGCCAGAAAGACATGTGAGGAGGGCTGTTTAAATAATTCATCTTGATTGAGAAGATAGTTATAGGGAGAAGGATTCACACTTGAAATAGAAGGTAAAAGAGGTCCTGGTTATTGAATGTGGAGAATGAGGTAGAGGAGAGAAGATAAAGAGAGCACAAGCAGAGGATTCTTAAGCCATTATACCATAAGACGATCATGTTGAGAATCATCCTAACTAAAAATATGAGTTTGGAATTACCAGCACTGATGGAGAGATGATTTGAAGTTTGGGGTCAATTGTAAAATCATTTTCTCTTATATCTTATTTTATTTCACATTCATTTATGAACCTGATAACTATAGGCCCTCTACCCATAAAATCTGTATACACCACTCTATGCATAGTTTCAAGAAAGTCTACAGACTTGAAGCATACCCAGGAACCTTATGGTGTCCAGGTTTAAAACATCTGGATGTAAAATAAGAATAAAAAAGCCACAAAAATGCAACACTGGGGAACACTATACACAAAATAAGTAAGCATGAAGTTCATGAAAGAAACTGAGAAAGAGGAAGCCAAGAGTCAGCTTGTATTAAATAAGGCAATGGAGCAGGGCATGGTGGGTCACACCTTTAATCCCAGTGTTGGGCAAGGCAGAGGCAGGCAGATCTCTGTGGGCTTGAGGCCAGCCTGTTCTACAAAGTCGAGGGCAGCCAAGGCTCCACAGAAAAACCCTGTCTCAAAAAACAAACAAACAAAACAAAAAAAAAAAAAAAAAAAAGAAAAAAGAAGGCAAGGGAAGAGAATTTCAAGAAAGCAGGACTGATTAGACTTTGGTGCCACAGTTAAGAGTTAAGTAAGGGCTAAAATGTGATCATTGGCTTTGGCAAGAAAGGGGCAGTGACCTTTACATGGGGTTTCAGTAAAATGCTGTTGACAGAATCCTGAGTGCATAGCTAAGGAAAGCAGAAGTGGGAAGAGGAGGTGTGTGGCATCTGCTTCCAGGGAGGTGGAGTTTGGGAGGAGTAGTTTTTGTTAATTTGGGGCTACAGAGAGCAAGCTAAGAGTTTTCCTCAGTATTGTCTTTGAACTACCTATTTTTCTGATTTCTTACCATTTAAAAAGAAAGCTACACAAGAAATGGGTTTTTACAGATGTCTAATGATTATGCTGAATACTAATAAAAGATGAATTGTGGGTTTATATTTTTACAACTCTCTCTTTGAGTTTTGTTTAATGAGTTTTTCTTCTTAGAATCTAAAACTTGGTCTGTACTAAATCAGCACTGTAGTATGTATATACAGGCTGGCCTAGATGGAAAAGAGAGCCAATAAGGCTGACATTTGACCCTTGAGTGAGGAGCCAGCTTTGTAATACCCAATTTAGTAATCATGGGGGCTTTCTGTTTGCACGTGTGAATCTTAGTTAAGCTTTGTCATAGGTTTCCCAAAACAGCTGGGGCTTTTGGTCTATGAAGACTTTAATTTGTGTCTCTAGAGGCTATGCATAAATCAAACTGGGAAAGAGGGGAGGAGCAGGAAGGAATTTTGGTCTTTGTGTGAATCCCAGCTCCCTGTTAACTGTTTAATTGAGGAGAAGGAAAGAGTCCTGTGACAGTTGCTGCATTAGTGATGCACTATTTTCTTCTGCTTGATGGATTCTTGCTTGGTGTATGCATGCTAAGCAAGGCAGTAAATACTGCCTCTCCTAAGAAGGTCCTGCTTTGTTAACCATCAACAGAAATGTAGACTCAGATTTCACAGTCTCTGTTGATTCAAAGGGCGGATCAATGTGGGTTAGTGATGGTTGTTAATTTCAACTTTAGTCGTTCCTTTTGACCATCTGTTGTGCAGTGGCTGGTCAGTCACAGATCAGGAACAATAGCAAAGATACCAACGAGGGAAAGCTGAGTAGTAACACAGCGCCTTTGAAATAAAGCTTCTTCTTCCTCTGGCAAGATACACTTTCATGGAAGCAATTGTCATGTTAGACTAAATTCAGGACAGGAAGTGAGCTCGACTTAAAATGCTTATAACCTTTGAAGTACAAACCTAAAGGCCTCTTTCCTAAGCAAGGATGTCTTCCTTTCCCACTATTTTGGGTTTACATATTAGGCACTGCAAGTATCTAACAGAATACCAAAAATTTAGAGTAAGGAGGAGGCTTTCTTTCTGTATTTGCTTCCTTCTTTGTCCAATAGAGCAATAGATGAAAGCAAATACAACATACTCTACAAAGCAGACTAGGAACTCCCACTCTGCCATTGTGTGTGTGATTTACCAAACACTCTATGCATCCAAGAATAAGTTCATAGAGGTAAAGGACTGTATTTTCTTATAAAAATAGCTGTGTGATGCCAATGTAAGTGTCTAAATACTACAATCATACCCCATGACTTTATATAGTGTTTTCCAGGGTGGAAGCAAAAAAAAAAAAATATCCATGGGTTTTATGTATGTTAAGGATAAAATTATAAATAGCAACATTAACTCTTAGGATTTCTGTTGGGGAGCGTATATTCAGGTTTCATACAAGAATAGCTATCACTGATTGTATATTAAATATGGTTATTTTAGACTATATTTTTCTTCTTGTCAAAAATGTGTACCTTCTTGTAAAAGAAAAGTTTCACAAGTATGCAGTTCTGTGCTGGCAGATGTACATCCCATTTAGCAGTACTCACTATGTCTCTTAACTGCTTCATGACCACATTGAATCATTTATTTACATTGTTTGGATTTTTGTAAGCACACACTATGATGCTGGTAGATGACTCCCCGTTAATGCATTTCTCAGAACTTATCCCTGTTGTGAGATATGGCTGTGAAGTATGGGAATAAAACAGTTATAAGAATGAGCCTCAGGAAATGGCTAGTATAACTGCTCTGATTCATTAAGTCACTTGAAGTTTTGATAGAACTGATCACTTATTGAGCAACAAAAGTAGATTGATGAGCAAGAAAAGTCACAATGATAAAGAAAATGCGTAACCATTGCCTTTGCCCACTGCCTTGCTTT
This sequence comes from Meriones unguiculatus, assembly GCF_030254825.1. Classification (NCBI taxonomy): domain Eukaryota; kingdom Metazoa; phylum Chordata; class Mammalia; order Rodentia; family Muridae; genus Meriones; species Meriones unguiculatus. The sequence goes on from NC_083369.1 coordinate 124,287,781, forward strand.
AGTTGAGTTTCATTTTCCCAAGGTTAAGTAACACTCTCAAAAAAATAAAAGAAATATATATATTAAAAAAAAAAGTCCAGAGCAATGAGAGTTTAAGAGACCTATCAAGATCATGTGAATGAGGAAGCCTGAATATGAACCCAGGTAGCCAGAGAAATGCACAATTTATCTTAGCATAAGGGCCAGCTCTTCTATTCAACTTGTCTGTGGCCTTAGAATATAACTTAGTGGTAGAGTGTTTGCTTAGCATGGTTGATATTCTGGGTTTTATCCCATTACTTCCAAAAAAAAAAAAGAAAAGAAGGAAGGAAGGAAGGAAGGAAGGAAGGAAGGAAGGGAGGAAGGAAGGAAGGAAGGAAGACTATTAGCCTGTCTTAAGTAGAACTATTCCCAACCTGAATATATTTATGCAATATCCAGGTGTCATTGTTAGGCATGCTGTGAAGAGGAAGATTAAAAGTAATATAACTTCAAAGGACCATAACTCATGTTGTGTGAAAGTGCTGGGCATATGTATTACATTAGTGAGCATTTGGACCCTTTCAAGCCCATTTGTAAAATTATTTTAATAGTAACAACTCATAGTAGACAAGTTTCATTTCTCAGTCTTTTTTCAGAGGCAAGCTTTCATGAGTTCTAAACTGGCTTCAAATTCTCTGTGTAGCTGAGGATGACTTTAAACTCCTAATGTGCTTGCTTTTACCTCCCCAGTGCCAAGATTCCAGGTGTATAGTATCACACCTTGTCTAAGCAGTCTTAGGGATGTAAACTAGGGCTTTGTACGTGCTAGGGAAGCACTGTGCTACATCATCAGTTTTAGATTTGATTTCTGTGACTCTGTAGGTGGGTTCTAGGCATAGGGAATTATAAGCTAAATAGAAAGAAGTCAATCCAAAGTCCTGTTGTTTGAAGAAACTGAGAAACCAGTAACACGGTCCAAAGAAATCCACTGATGAAAACTGATCAACCTCTGGAGTTCTCTTTTCTAACCACAATAATTTATAATACAAGTGAATTAAGTATCTACTTTTAAACTCCAACTCTCATTTTATATTTAAAATTCCTTGCATTAACCTGCCATATGTTTTTTTCTTATCCAGCCCTCTAATAATGTCACTTAACTTCACTCAGATACTTGTATTATTAGTCACTTACAAAAGCCATCTGTGAAGTCATATAGCATACTCACCAAAAGCATAAGCATTTCATATAATTTAAAATTATAAGCAGCATGACATGAGAAAAGTAACACAGAAGTAAAATAAATAGCTAACTCTTTCTCGTTCTGCCTTAGCCTCCATCCATTTTCTTTGTCTACTTTCCTAAAATAAAATAAAGTAACTCAGGAGAAAAATGAGCTCTTTGGGAATTCCATCACTGTCAGTGGCAACTACAAGGAGACACTATCATTACCCTCCTTTTGCTCACTTGCTCTTTAGAGCTTTGACAAAGCAGCTAGGAATGTGGCTTATCATTGTTTCTATGTCAAACGTGATAATAGGTAGTCACCTGAGAAGGTGACAGGCAGAGAGAAGCAAGCCATGAACTGCTCAGAAAAGATATGACTGGAAAATCTCAAGACTAGAACAGTTGCTCACACTGAACTGACTGGAGCCCCTGTAGGAGGCCAAGTGAGTCTTCAAATGAGCCCATTCTGTTTGATAACTCACTGTACATATGCATTTTATAGCCAAAAGGCTGCATATGCTGGTTGTGATTCTATGTTTTATCAAAGTTAATGCTGATATTATCTCTGGGGAACTGAATTTTCTACAGTGTTGTTGAATTTCACAGCTAGCTTTTCACTCAGTTCAGCTTTACTTAAGTCAGTAGCAGTATTTCAGAAACAATGCGAGACTTTCACATTATTAGAGCCATTTTTATTGACCTAACTGAGGCCCTTGATTTAGTCACCCGTAAACACTTTCTTCACAAGTCCCATGATTCTGGGCTTAGCAATGACCCTGTAAAATGCTTTTCTCTCCATTTAGTTCTTCCCAACTTAGCCTCGACCTGGCAGTCCAAAATCCATGCAGACTGTCATTTTTAGTGAAGATTAAGTGAAGTTTCTCTTTGGCTGATGGTGAAGGAGAGTTCAAATACTGTGCTGGCAGCCTCATTTGCTATCTCAAAGATGTTTTCCTTTCAAAAATTTTTCTCCAGCAGATCTATTGTTTTGAGGGTATATTGTTTAGGAGAATTTACTCCTTGACTTATTTATGGTGTAAGCTATCTCCAATAGTAAAACATTTACGGTGACACATGTGACATAACTTAATTGACAGAGTAATAAAGTAGTAGAAATGAGTGAGATATGTGGAAACTTGTAGCTTGTTATCTTTGTTTGATATGTGAGAAAATTGAGACCCAGAGATATTAAATGATTCACACAATATGATAAAATGTTTAATTTCAGAGTCTAGATTTAAACCCAGTTCTCCAGGCTCCTACTTGGATGCTGTTTGTATTGCATTAAGCCACTTTCTGCCTAGGTAATTGATTTGGAATTTATAAAGTACAGATATCCACTTATATGACATGACAATAGATGCTAGACAGAGCTACTTGTGGTATCGTCTATGAGTGGCAATATAATCTTTCAGCTCATTGCAGACTTAGACCTAAATTCTTATTGTTGTATGGGTTTCTATATCTCACTTAATGTTTGGCTTACAGCTGTCTCATTTACTAAACTGATAAGAGAAGAAAGAGTATTATATATCCGCTAATCTAAATGGTTGTGAATATCCAGTGAGAAAATGTATAAGAAGCACTTTGCAGATTGCTATTCAGATACTAGATTTTCAGTGAATGGAAACTCACTGTGCCCACTAACTTTTTCCTGCATGCTTCATTTATGCCCACTTTCCCTATTTCCTGCATGAAAATTCTGTTGGAAATAAGAATTTAGGTTTATACTAAAATTTGTTTTCATTAAGGTAAAAAGTAAATGTATTGACAAGCAGCAACATTCTTTTCCCTAATATGAATCTAGGATATCTATTTTATTCTCCTACTCTAAGCCTGATATAGTTCTGTTCAGTATTTCATATATTTCTACAAACAAGACATTCCTTTTCTATATTTTGATTGGCAGGGGTGTTTTATAAACATTACTGAATTTTACTAGTATTGCTCTATTGTGGGGGACACAATTTCATTAAAAGCTTCTGTTAATAGGTATTTATCTTTTTCATAAAACTGCCCTTTGGAACTGAACATTTTTCAGATGAGGTGGAAAAATTGGAGGATGTGAAAAATGGAGAAAGGATTTGAACATTTTATTTAATTATGAGTTAAATGAATAAAATGTGAGTAATCACATTTTAAGGTTTTCCTATTTGCCCCTGCAGTTTCAAAATGCTAAAACTCCTTAATAACCCAGAAATGTACAACACAATTGTTTTAAAGAACAGCTTATAGAAAATTTAAGGGATATACATACATACATACATACATACACACACACACACACACACACACACAGGATCAGAGTTTTGTGAATATAGTGTAGAGGCTTTCTTCTTCAAATCATCTTTGACAGTGCAGAATTTTTTGGTAAAAAATATATTTCTTGAAATTGGACCATGCTATTTTATATTCTTAACTATCCTCAATTTTCACTTTGGTTGAGAATTATTTATCAGGATGAAATGTATACAAAGTAACCATTGCATAAAGATTCTAGGGTTAATGGTGGCAAGAATTATAAATGGAGCTGGAGGCTGAGGAAAACACTAAGCAAAGATGTTCAAAACCAGAAGGCATAGACCAGTGCCTTAGGGATTTTGATCAAATTCTTGTCATTGGGGTCTGAAAACATGGGTTATTATTATAATGAACACTGTCTTTAATTAGTGCTAATCCCAACTACAGGGGACAGTAGAGGTGAAGCTGACTGAAAGAGGTTATTAAGGTTAGGTATGGGGATAGAAGAAATTTCAGAAACAGCAACAAACAAACAAACAAACATCTTTCACATTGAGCCCTTGAGAAGCTAGAGAGTATAGTAAAGGGGGGGGGTGATTCTTTAATCACTTAGACTAATATTAGGTAACATGATTAGTGAAGTTTTTAATAACTCAACTAAGCAATCCCAATTTTAAAATGGAAGATTTCTGGCTGCCCGCCTTATTGAGTGTGCTTACTGATAGATACCATCAGTAAGAGCCATATATGTGCTATATGGATGGGACAAGTATACATATGCTGAATCTGTGGATGATCTATGTAGAAGTACTTTGGAGTTTCTTTCTCCTAAAATTAGATGAACTTATTTACTCTGCTGCCTTTGTGTATACATTGGAGTGAAGAAGACAAAGACCCTAAATACATTAAGTAGATCAGGCAACAATAGGAATCGTGGCTGAGGTCAAGTATAATTTGGGTTGCTTTAGAGAATCTTTTATTTCTTTCAGTTTACTTGGCACAAAATTGGTTTTACCTTAAAATATCTGTCACTGGAACCTAGGTTATGTTATGCTGGAATTAATAAGGAGGGAAGCTAAAATCAGAGTGCCCTGAAGAAGTTTCTCCCTTTCTCATGTCTTACCTGCTGCTAACAGCTTATGACTGTTTCGGTTCCATTACATGATTAAAAACAACAACAAAAAGAACAGCATCTTAAACATCAGAAACTTTTCTGTCCTTGTTGTATGAGCCTGTGAAGCTATTCTGTGAACTTTTAATGCCAACCCCTAACACAGCACCTGGTACTAAACAAGCTCTCAATAAATAACTGTTGAATATGTAACTCTGTCTGGTCCTGTGTTTTTGAAGGACACCTAGTATATTCTACAACTTTCCATGGTCCCCTTAAGAAGACAGAAGGGTATCAGGAAGAACAATTATGGGGAAATTGGAGAAGAAGAATGAAAAGTAATTACAATTTTATACGTGCTCAGATTCTTGTGCACTTTGGGAAATTTCCTAAGTGTCTCAGATGAGTTACATTTCCATTATGTCAGTTATTTCAAATGTGCAGAAGCTAAGACTCAAAGTTCAGCAACTACTGGTTGGAAACAATAGAAATAATACCGGTGTATGTGTCATTGTACATGAATAGTGATGCCAAAGTGACAGCATTAAAACATTTGTATGTTTTGGAGGCTTTCTGACCCACCAACTTTCTGATCCATGAACTGTAATAAAGATTTTCTGAGCCTTAACCCTAAAGTATTTGTGCATAACAAACTTTTTTCTAATAAAGAACATGTTGTGAAAGCAAATATGCTTTCTATAGAATAAGATTGGGATTTGAGTGCCAAAAGAAATATAGGTTAGTCTGAGAGGTTCTTGCTTTAGGAATCAGGAAATAAGCAATCATGGACAATACTTTTAATAAAAGGGCTAGATGTGGAGGATGCAAAACTAATATAGGAAATGTAGAGTAAGAACATCTGGCAGCTTTGTGCTTCCTGTGTAAAATGACTCTTATGGAACATTAGTGGGAGGCAGTAGGCTATAGTGGATTATAACTTTTTCTTGTCAGATTCTCATATTCCTGAATTTTTCTTATGCTTTAGATTTTTGTCTGTTTTAGTTTTGCTTTATGTTCTTACAAAGGCCACATCCCAAGCGTGTCTGTGTGTGTGTGTGTGTGTGTGTGTCTGTGTCTGTGTTTTTTTATACAAGGTAATGTCTCTATTTAGTTTCTGTCTTTAGGTATTTGTAGTTTTGAGTTATTTCTCCAACAACTGACATAGTATTGTTTGGGCAAGTCATTTCTTTTGAACACCATAGATTTCTGTTTCCAGCTTTTGGCTATTACAAATAATGCTGCTACAAACATGGTTGAGCAAATGTCCTTATTGTGTACTTTAGACTCTTTTGGGTATATGCCTAGGAGTGGTATAGCTGGATCTTGAGGAAGCGCTATTCCTAGTTGTCTGAGAAAGCGCCAGATTGCTTTCCAGAGTGATTGTACAAGTTTACATTACCACCAGCAGTGGAGGAGGGTTCCCCTTTCTCCACAACCTCTCCAGCATGTGTTGTCTCTTTGAGTTTTTGATCTTAGCCATTCTGATGGGTGTAAGGTGAAATCTTAGGGTCGTTTTGAATGCCCCTCAGTAGAAAATGGATGCACAAATTGTGGTATATCTACAGAATGGAATATTACTCAGCAACAAAAAACAAGGAAATCATGAAATTTGCAGGTAAATGGTGGGATCTGGAAAAGATCATCCTGAGTGAGCTTTCCCAGAAGCAGAAAGATGCACACAGTATATACTCACTTATATAGACATATAATATAGGATAAACCTACTAAAATCTGTACATCTAAAGAAACTAATCAAGAGGGAGGACTCTTGCTAAAATGCTCAATTCCTATCCAGAAAGGCAAAGAGGATGGACATCAGAAGAAGGAGAAAAGCGGGAACAAGTCAGGAGCCTGACACAGAGGACCTCTGAAAGGCTCTGCCCTGCTAACTATCAATGTAGTTGCTGAGATTTATGGGCAACTTTTGGGCAGAGTGCAGGGAATCTTAGGAAAGAAGTGGGAAACAGTAAGATCTGGAGAGGACAGGAACTCCACAAGCAGACCAACAGAACCAAAAAATCTGAGCACAGGGGTGTTTCCTGAGACTGATATTCCAACCAAGGACTATGCATGGAGAAAACCTAAGACCCCTGCACAGATGTAGCCCATGGCAGTTCAGTATCCAAGTGGGTTCCATTGTAATAGGAGCAGGGACTGTCTCTGACATGACCTGATTGGCCTTCTCTTTAATTACCTCCCCCCTGAGGGGGAAGCACCCTTACCAGGCCACAGAAGAAGACCACACAGCCACTCCTGATGAGACCTGATTGACTAGGATCAGAAGGAAGGAAAAGAAGACCTCCCCTATCAGTAGACTTGGGGAGGGGCATGCATCCAGATGGTGGAGGAAGGGAGGGATTGGGATGGGGGTGGGACCACAGGGGGATACAAAGTGAATAAAGTGTAATTAATAAAGAATTAAAAAATAAGATTTCTGATGAGAGTACTGTAAACTGCAGCTCTAAAGCGATGTTGAACAATTGATAAACTATTTAGCAGAGGGATAAATGGCTTGAGGTAAGAATAACTAAACTATATATACTCCTTTCTGTTCAACTGTGGAGAGTGAGAGGAAGAAGACCTGATTTAAAAAGCAAACAAACAAACAAACAAAAAACCAGCCCCTTAAATGATTATAACCCTCAAGGTTCTTTCTGCCATCTGAGTTAACATTCCAGATTCTTTGTGTGTGTCTCTCTCTCTCTCTGTCTGTCTGTCTCACCTCTTCTCTCTCTCTCTGGCTGTTTCTGTCTCTGTCTCTGTCTTGTACTGTATGTCTCTCTGTATCTCTATCTTTGTCTCTCTGACTTGCTCTCTGTGTATCTCTGTCTGTCTGTCTGTGTCTCTGACTTTGTTTTCTGTGTCTGTCTCACTCTCTGTGTGTATCTGTCTCTCTGTGTGTCTCTGTCTATTTCTCTATTTCTCTTTCTCCTCTCTCTTATTTGTTTGGGAAGAAATGACCATGAAATCTGATAAGAACATACTGGTTACCATTTGTCAAAAGTTAGCAATCTAAAAAGAAGCCTGATTCTTTTCCTAAAGAGTCCATTTTTTTTTCTGTGTTCAGACTGTGTTTAGGGAAGAATATAGTGAAAAATGGTAATAAAATACCTTTTAAAAAAAGCTCCTTATTGAAAAAAAATGCTTCTCATGTGAAGACTTTTAACCTTATAGTTTACTGTCACTAATAATGGACTATTTTTTTTTTTTTTGCTTATTCTGAGTACCATGTCTCTGTCTACTTGATTGTTGTCTTGGATACTATTCAGTGAGATTCAAGAATTAACCCTTTCCTAATTCAGGTATCATTTAATAAATGCCTGCTTGGTGCCAGACATTCCATCCATCAGACACTGTAAAAGTAACAATAGAAATATATACAAAGGTCCCTCTCCATAGTGAGCTTTGAGATAGATAACACAGAGAAACACATCGGTACACATATAAAATATGAGCTGATGGTAGGAAGTGCCAGCCTACCTGTAGTTGAGATAAATGTAGAGGACCTACTTTATCCTCATGGAATATTTCCCCGAGAAGATAAATTTAGGTTGAGATTTGTCAAATAAAAAGACATTCATTATTCAGAGTTGCTAGGGAAAAACACACAGAGAAAAAGGAAAAGACTAGTGTGTTGCAGGAACAGAAGAAAGGGCAGTGGAGTGGAGTCGACAGTAACAGCATCAGATGAAGCTGACATAGTCAATGGGCCACATCAAACAGAGCAAACAGGCTCCAACATGTTTGAATTCTTTCCTCAGAGCAATGAGAACACATAACAAAAATATTAAGCATGGGAGAGCTATAAATAATTAAAAAAATAAGTGTTGGCTGTTTTGTTTGATATATATACTACTTTGCTTACTCATTGGAAAGCAAATTAAAAGTAAACTAGAATGGAATTCTAAAACCAATACAAGGGTATTTATTTATTGCAGGAGTCTATGTAAGAAAGCATGTTAACCTAAATGGTATTAGCAAAGACGAAGAGAACTGAGCTTAAAATTATTTGGGGGTTTGAATAAAAATTAGTATCTGCAATGATTATGATGTACTTGGTGTTGAAAAAATAGGAAATTGGGCTGTTACAGGAGAAAAGGGAGAATGGCAAAGACTTCAAGAGCAGGTGTGAGTGGGACAGGAGGATGGTATTCGAGAACTCTGATTCTTCCAGGATGAAAACAAGATTATAGAGATAAGGGTAAGTGTGAAGATTTCATTAAGGGAAGAAGAGAGCACCTTCTTTGTATGCCTTTTGATTTCTTTGTATGGTATAAGGCAATGTTATTAGCTAAACGCTGCAAGTAGGAGTGGGAAAAGATATAGGGATATTGAGGACTGAAGTGAAGAAACATTTATTTTAAAGCATGAGAAATCTAGTTTGATGTGATAGTACTATTGGTGGGAAGAAATAAGTACTCAGATGAGGTGTGTTTATGAATCTTTTCATTGGAAGTAAAGCCCAGCAGTTCACCTATGTGGATTTTCTCCAGTGAATTTTGGTAGTGTAGATGAAGTCTCAGGAGTGACAATTTAACTGATTTCATCATTATTTTGCCATGTGAGTGCATCTGAGAGAATATAATATGATATAATGGAATATACCCTTGACTACAGGGTCAGATGAGCTAGGCTCTGATACAGCCTCAGCTACTTGCAAACCATATATTCTTGGACAAGTTGATTAGCCTTGCTGTACTTCCATTTTCTCACTAAGAAGATAAGAAAGCCTAAGTCTTAACTTTTTTAACCTCTTAAAACTCTGGGTTTAATTTTCTTTTTTTAAATATTTTTTTTATTTTTAAATAATTTTATACATTCACTTGTATCCCAACTGTAGCCCTCTCCCTCTTTCCCTCCCAATCCTCCCCTCCCTCCCTCATCTCCTCCCTGCCCCCTTCCAAGTCCACTGAGAGGGGTGTCCTCATCTCCTTCCATCTGACCCTAGCTTATCAGGTATCTTCAGCATGGTTGCAATGTCCTTATCTGTGGCCTAGCAAGGCTGTTCCTCCCTTGGGGGCGGGGGAGGGGAGAGCGAAGCTCAATGAGCCAGACAGTGAGTTCATGTCAGAAACAATTCCTGTCCCCTTACTAGGGAACCCACTTGGATACTTAGCTACCATGGGCTATATCTGAGCAGGGGTTGTAGGTTATATCCTTGCATGGTCCTTGGTTGGATAAACAGTCTCATAGAAGAGCCTTGTCTTGTGCCTAGATATATTTGGACCTTGTGGGGCTCCCTGTCCCCTCTAGGTTATACTAATTCCTCCTTCCTTCATATGGTTCCCTACACTCTGCTTAAGGCTTGCTTATGGGTCTCAGCATCTGCTCTGATACACTGCTAGGTAGAGTCTTTCAGGTGCCTTCTGTGGTAGGCTACTGTCCTGTTACTTGTTTTCTCCTATTTCCAATGTCCATCCCCTTTGTCTTTCTAGATGAGAATTGTTCATCGTACCTCTGGTCCTCTTTCTTGTTTATCTTCTTTAGGTGTACATATTTTAGTATGTTTATCCTATCTTATAGGTCTAGTACCCACTTATAAGTGAGTATATACCATGTGTCTCTTTCTGCTCCTGGGATATCTCACTCAGGATGATTTTTTCTAGATCCCACCATTTGCCTGCAAAATTCATGATTTCCTTGTTTTTAATTGCTGAGTAGTATTCCATTGTGTAAAAATACCACAATTTCTGTATCCATTCCTCCATTGATGAACATCTGGGTTGTTTCCAGGTTCTGGCTATTACAAATAAAGCTGCTACAAACATGGTTAAGTAAATGTCCTTATTGCGTACTTAAACGTCTTTTGGATATATGTCTAGGAGTGGTATAGCTGGATCTTGAGGAAGCACTATTCCTAATTGTCTGAGAAAGCACCAGATTGATTTCCATAGTGGTTGTACCAGTTTACATTCCCACCAGCAATGGAGGAGGGTTCCCCTTTCTCCATAGCCTCTCCAGCATGTATTGTCTCTTGAGTTTTTGATCTTAGCCATTCTGATGGACTTAAGGTGAAATCTCAGGGTCGTTTTGATTCGCATCTCTCTGATGGCTAGGGATGTTGAACATCTCCTTATGTGTTTCTCGGCCATTCTATATTCTTCTACAGAGAATTCTCTGTTTAGCTCCATACCCCATTTTTTAATTGGTTTGTTTGAATTATTGCCTTTTAACTTTTTTAGTTCTTTATATATTCTTTATATATTTATATTTTTTATCAGCCCTCTGTCAGATGTTGGGTTGGTGAAGGTCCTTTCCCAATCTGTAGGCTGTCATTTTGTTCTGACAACAGTGTCTTTTGCTTTACAGAAGCTTTTCAGTTTCATGAGGTCCCATTTATTGATTGTTGCTCTTAGGGCCTGTGCTGATGGTGTTCTGTTCAGGAAATTGTCTCCTGTGCCAATGAGTTCTAGAGTGTTCCCCACTTTGTCTTCTAACCGATTTAGAGTATGTGGTTTTATGTTGAGGTCTTTGATCCACTTGGACTTTAGTTTTGTGCAGGGTGATAAATATGGATCTATTTTCATTTTTCTGCATGTAGACATCCAGTTGGACCAGCATCATTTGTTGAAGATGCTGTCTTTTTTTCCATTGAATGGTTTTGGCTTCTTTGTCAAAAATCAATATTCATAGGTGTGTGGGTTTATTTCTGGGTCTTCTATTCAGTTTCATTGATCCTCCTTTCTATTTCTATGCTAGTACCAAGCAGTTTTTATTACTATTGCTCTGTAATACAGAGATCAGGGATGGAGATACCTCCAGATGATCTGTTGTTGTACAGGATTGTTTTGGAAATTCTGGGTTTTTTATTTCTCCATATGAATTTGAGAAAATTTTTTCAAGGTCTGTAATAATTGTGTTGATATTTTGATGGGAATTGCATGGAATCTGTAGATTGCTTTTGGCAGGATGGCCATTTTCACTATGCTAATCCTACCTATCCATGAGCACGGGACATCTTTTCATCTTCTGATGTCTTCTTCGATTTCTTCAGAGACTTGTTTTTTTTTTTTCAAACAGGTTTTTCACCTGCTTGATTAGAGTCACCCCAATGTACTTTATGTTATTAGTGGCTATTGTGAAGGTTATTGTTTACATGGGGGTTTTGGATCAAAGTCAGGTCACCAAATTTGCATGACAATTGCCTTTACTTTCCCAGCCTCTGGCCCCTTTATACAAAAAGATTTTAAATGAAGTTAATCTTAGTTTATATCCCGTGTTAACCATTTAAATAATTTTGATACAGTGAGTAAATACACCAGCCGCTACTCAGATTTCTCTTTTCTAAAACAAGAATAGTAGTAATACCTGATAATGCGTGAGGCAAATTAAATAAGATATGGCAAGTACAGAACAAGGTACTACAGGGTTTATGGAGTGGGCATTTAATTAAAGCAATTATTACTGTTAAAGTACCCATTTTATATCAGCTGTTGGAGAATAAGTGATTTCTGTTGGTCTTATGTTTGTGCTAGAGCTCAGAGAAGTAACAAATGGCCCAACTGGACAAAATGACCTAAACAGTAAAACAAGATCAGCCAGTAACTAGAGATGAGGGAAGAGTCGAAAAATGCAATAAAGGAGTATACATTGTTATTTGGTACAATAAGCATTATGAACAGTTTAGACTTCTTCTAACATTAAAATATTATTTTAGAGGTTTGATGGATTCCACTTAGAATGGATTAACTGAGCCCAAGATTGTAATTAATATTTCCAATCTGCTTAGCAGTTCGGGGAATTATAACCTTTGCCTTTGACTTCTGGACAAAGATAACCACAGAGACCTTCTAATCAGGCTTCCTGTGAAATCCAAGGACTTCGCAGTGAAAAGACATCATTTATATGAGGCTGAAAAATATAATAAAATGTTATTCTTGGCATAAAACTACAATGGGAGACATACCTATTGTTACATGAGTTTGAAAACACCTTCCAGAGTTGTTAGTGTTTCTTGTTTCTTTGTTGGGTTTGGGGCTGTATTTTTGTTTGTTTCTAAGCCAAGGAGTTATGGCACTGAAGTGATGGCTCAGTAGTTAAGAACATGTATCGCTCTTGTAAAGTGACCCAGTTCATTTCCCAGCACCCATGTTGTTTGATGCGTAATTGTCTCTAACTCCAGCTCTAATGGATCTGATGCCCTCTTTTGGACTCCACTGGCAACTCTACCCACATGCATATATTCACACATGTACACATAATTAAGATAAAATAAATAAGTAAAATATACACCTAAATAAATAAAATATGCTTATAATTATAATAAATAAATAAAGATTATTATGGGAAATAATGCCTCATTTAAATGCTCTTTGATAGTGTTTTAAACTTTGTCTTGTAATGCTAAATTGGATCCAACTTAATATAGGTGTTTTTATTGCAGTGTTACTTTTCACATGGTATTAATTAGAAATATAGATTAGGCCAAAAGTGTGTTTTTCTTCTTAATTACATTTTAGAAAAAATGCTAGGTTTAATTACTCTGAGACCTTGTCACTATTGTAATGCATTTCATTAGCCTGTTAATTTCTTCTAGTTAACTGAATGACTAACATTAATGCAAAATTTTATCAACTCAAAATAGAAAGTAAATGCCCATACCAGCCCTAATTTCCCCTTGTATGTGCTTGTTTAGTCAGTAATTTGAACCCAGAAGCTAAATTACTTTTACTAGAGCAAAACACAATAGTCAGTATGAATTATAGGCATTCTTTCTGTATAAGATATTTGCTCTTATCTCTCTTTCACTCCTTCTTAAAGGTTGTGATAATAATTGTGATATTACTAGAGTACACTGTTATATTGGCTAGAGCAATCAAATCTGATATTGGGATACGATTTGCAGGTGGGAAAGTTCACTGCACTTCTCAGTCCATTACCCCTTCAGAAAAATGACAGTGATAATATCTTCTCTTACCTATTTTAGCCAGACGTTGTAAAAGCAAATGAAGCATGGTTGGAAGCATTTTGAACATAAATTCATAACTGAGGAATTATTACGCCTCTGGACTTATTTAATTATGCTGTCATTTTGTGTTCTTAGAAAACTCATCCTCCCTCTTCCTGTCAACACATGTATAATTCACTCTGTTATTATAATAAAATTTAAAGAGACATGTATACATAAGCCTTCATGCTACCTAATATACTAACTTTTAAAATGGGTACTTTGCACTGTGTAAAATTTTACTTTAATGTACTTATATCTGACTATTCATGAATAAAGCCATCAGTTATTTATAAGCCATCATTAAGATAGCCAACAATTATTTATCAAGTTCCTACTGTATGCCAGGTACCATTCTATGCTGAGGAAAAGTTACAATAACTAAGATGAAACAGATTCTTGGCTCATAAGCTTTTGATTGAGTAAGGAAAATAACAAAGTTACTGAAGAACTTTTAAGTCCTGTAAGGGTGTTTGTCAGAGGTAGAATACCTAGAAGGAACACAAGACCTGAGATGAGGAGAAAGTAGAAAGGTAGCATTTCTGTTAAGCTGAGGCTTAAGGAATGAGTCATTGGAACCTAGCAAACAGGCGTGGGAAAAGACATTCAGAGGGGACAGTGTAACTGTGGTAAATTGGTGTGTGGATATGATCACATTTTGACACCAGGCCATTTGTAGGTAGCTGTGGCTCTGGCTAAATTAGAAGGTAGTTCATAGCTTTTCAAACCTTGTGGATTATTCGCTCTTTATCTAGACTCAGTGAATGAATGAAAAGCTTCTTTAATATGAGCTGGTGTTGATCAATAATTGAATTTCTAGTTCCGAAAAATTAAGCTCTCAATGTTGTTTATCTTGTGATAATTCTGAAAACTTTATTTTTTATCACAAGTGCAGATAATTCCACGTTTGCATTTAACACAAATTTCTATGCTTAAAATAAATTTCTGCATTTTAGCTGGGTTAATTACTCTATTAATGGAGAGCTGTATTCATCCATACATAAGGTACTTTATCTTTACAAGCCCAGCAAGCATGTGTGATTTACTAATATTAACATAGACTCACAAACCAATGATCTGCGTGATTTGGACAGTGAGCATTTATTTACACGCTGTTTTAAGACCATGCAAAAGACCATGTAATCCAATTTCTAACACAGGTTAAAGTCATTCCCCTTCCCAAATTTCTAGGGTTTTCTTAATCCCTGACTTCTGGTTACTATTGTTCAATTTTCCTGTATCATTTTCAAATAATCAAACCAACCATTTGTGTTTTCCGTATCCTAAAATTTTTTATCCTTCAAATTAACGATTGGATCCTATTCAGGCAAAGCAATGTTAACTCGGCTTGTAAAGAATTTGCAGTGTAATTAACAAAGGGCTATGGTAAGCCCTCTCACTAACTGGCCCATTGTGCTAATGTCTGCAGAGGTTATCACTTTTGAATAACAGAAAATGAATATATACACTTGACAGTGTGTTGATGAAAGTTTGTAGTTCTAATTACATATGTTGATATCTTGTGGGGCTTTTGGCAGGGCAACAAGTAGGCTCTCCTGCTATTCCAGATGCACTCCCCCGCCCCCCAGTCTTATCTCCAGCTCCTTAGCAGAAAACCTCTTGTGGTCTCCCTTTCCTCTTTGACCCAGTTTCCAAAGAACCACTAAGAGATCTTCTCTCTCAGCCTTCCTCTATTCAAGTCATCCCATCACTCCAGACTCCAATACCAGCATTCAATTCCTGTGAACACACCAGCTGAACAGGCCAGAGAAACAGGTGAAAACATTCACCATTCCCTCCTCCCCTCCCAATCCAGTCCCCCAGTCTTGTCTTTATCGCTGCAAGAGAACACCAGCTGCAGCCTTCCTATCCCAACCTACATATCTTGTGGATCCCACAGACCATCTCCTCCTAACCTCCCTCTCTCCACTCATCATTTTATCTTAGTCCCCAACTCCAGCAGGCACTCCCTGTTAATCAATGGGCCACTCCTGCTAGAAAACCAAGTAGCCTCCCTGATAATTTTTTTTCTCCTTTTGTTCTAGAAGCAATCCCCTAATCTCATCCCCCACTCTGCAACTGAACACCCATGGAAGCATTCCTTGTCTCCCTGCTCCCATCTCCTGTGGATTCCATGGATCTTCCCATTCTAACCTCTCTCTCACTCATCACTTTATTCCAGTTCCCAACTTCAGCAGGCACCTGCTGCTAACCCACGGCAACAGACTCTTCCCAGGGCAACAAGTAGGCTGAAACATACTAGGGACTAAAGCTAGATCTTCGTGCATGCAAGATAAGCACATTGTTCCTGAGCTATGTCCACCTCCCTGTAAAAATTTTTTTTTGTCTTTTTGGTTGGCCTTTAGCAACTAAGAAATTAGCCCTTTGTGTGACTTTTAAAAGAGACATCAAAACTCTAAAGTTTATGTTGAATAAGGGGTGGTTGACATGATGCCTATGGTTTTATAATGTGAACCATTGATACTTGTAGAGGAAATGCATGTCTCTGTTCCTTAATAAAACATTGCATTATAAAAATTAAAATTAGAAAATGTGATGTGGAACTTTTCCATCACTGTATTTATATATATGAATGCATCTTGGCATAGTTTAATGTTTTCAAAAATTGTAATGTAGTTTTTCATGAAGCAACTTGTGATTTTCACTCAGTGTTCTATATTTTATACTTAGCAGTATACTTAGCAGTATATTACATGCTTATTCATTTCCTTTCCATTTTTAACAACTATAAAAATTCTTCATCTAATAAATAACAGCTTGTCAATGTTTTTATTCCTTTCCTGTCTGTGGGATATTTTTAGAAAGTTTCTGTTTTTTACTATCATAAGATATTCTTACCTGTCTCATGACTGTGTGTGAGGTGTCCTTTCATTGTGAAGTGATATTGCTGTCTACAATTTCAATTCTGCTACCTCTCCAAGCTCTTATACTATTTCATACTCCCTTAGGAGTATAAGAACCCTATGGAAGCTGCTCAGTCCTCACTCAAAAAAAATAAATGGAATAGACTTCCGAATCAGGAAGAAAGAGGGAACAGGACAGGAGCCTATGACAGAGGGCCTTTTATAGACTCTATCAAGCAGGATATTAAGGCAGATTCTGAGACTCATGGCAAAACTCAAGAAGTTAAAAAGCAACAAAACAAGTAATCAAATTAAAAAATGGGATACAGACTTAAGCAGAGAATTCTTTTTTAAATTAAATTTTTATTTTTTATATTAGTTACAGTTTATTAAATTTGTATCCTAGCTGTATTCCCCTCCCTCATTCCCTCCCAACCCCACCTCTCTCCCTCATCTCCTCCCTGCCCTTCTCTACATCCACCAATAGGGGACGTCCTCCTCCCCTTCCATCTGACCCCAGCTTATCAGGTCTCTTCAGGACTAGCTGCAGTGTCCTCTTCTGTGACCTAGCAAGGCTGCTCCTCCCTTGGGGGGATGGGGAAGTCAAAGAGCCAGCCATTGAGTTCATGTCAGAAACAGTCGCTGTTTTCCTTACTAGAGTACCCACTTGGAGACTGAGCTGCCATGAGCTACATCCGAGCAGTGGTTCTAGGTTATATCCATTCATGTTCCTTGGTTAGAGATACAGTCTCAGAAAAGATTGTGGTGCCCAGATATATTTGGTCTTTGTGGAGTTCCTGTCCTTTCCAGGTCATACTGACTCCCCCTTCTTTCATATGATTCCCTGCACTCTCCCAAGGTTTGGTCATGAGTCTCAGTGTCTGCTTTGATACACTGCTAGGTATAGTCTTTCAGAGGCCCTCTGTGGTAGGCTCATGTCCTGTTATTTGTTTTCTCCTACTTCCAATGTCCATCCCATTTGGCTTTCTAAGTGAGGATTGGTTATACTGGAGAGGTTGTGGAGAAAGGGGAACCCTCCTCCATTGCTGGTGGCAAGGTAAACTTGTGCAACCACTTTGGAGATCAATCTAGTGCTTTCTCAGACAATTAGGAATAGTGCTTCCTCAAGATCCAGCTATATCACTTGTAGGCATATATCCAAAAGATGCTCAAGTATACAACAAGAACATTTGTTCAACCATGTTCGTAGTAGCTTTATTCCTAATAACCAGAATCTGGAAACAACCTAGATGTCCCTCAACAGAGGAATGGATAAAGAAATTGTGGTACATTTATACAATGGAATACTACTCAGCAATTAAAAAAAGGAAATCATGAAATTTGCAGGCAAATGCTTGGATCTAGGAAAGATCATCCTGAGTGAGGTATCCCTGAAGCAGAAAGACACACATGGTATATACTCACTTATAAGTGGGTACTAGATATATAAGACAGGACAAACATACTAAGTTCTGTAAGATAAACAAGAAAGAGGACCTGGTGTAAACAGAGAATTCTTAACAGAGGAATATAGAAAGGATAAGAAACACTTAAAGAAATGTTCAACATCTTTAGTCATCAGAGGAATTTAAATCAAAACAACTCTGAGATTCCATCTTGTACCAATGAAAACGGCTAAGATAAAAAACACAAGTGACAAGACATTCTGGAGAGGATGTATAAAAAGAGGAACTCTCCTCCATTGTTGGTGAGAATGTAAACTTGTACAACCACTTTTGTAATAAATCTGGAGCTTTGTCATAAAAATTGGGAATAGCACTACCTCACAATCTAGCTATACCACTTCTGGGCATATACCCAAAAGATTCCCCACCATTCAATAACGACATTTGTTCTACTGTGTTCACAGCAGTTTTATTTGTAATATCCAGAATCTGGAAACAACATTGATGTTCCTTATTTGGGGAATGGATACAGAAATTGTGGCACAGTAACAAAACGGGATACTATTCAGCTATTAAAAACAAGGAAATCATGAAATTTGCAGACAACTGGATGGAACTAGAAAAGATCATCCTGAGTGAGGTAACCCAGAAACAGAAAGACAGTTATGGCAAACACTCACTTATATGCGGATGTTAGCTGTAAAATATAGGATAGACATATTAAAATATACAGAGATTTTTTAATTGATTTTTTTATTAACTAATTACAGTTTATTCACTTTGTATCCCAGCTGTCTGCCCCTCTCTCACCCCCTCCCAATCCCACACTCCCTCCCACATCTCCTCCCATGTGGGGGTGGTACTTCTTCTTTTCCATCTGACCATAGCCTATCAGGTCTCAACAGGACTGCCTGGATTGTCTTCCTCCATGCCCTGATAAGGCTGTTTCCCCTCAGGGGGAGGTGGTCAAATAACCAGGCACTGAGTTCATGTCAGAGATAGTCCCTGTTCCCAATACTAGGGAACCCACTTTCAGACTGAGCTGCCAAGGTCTACATCTGTACAGAGGTTCTAGGTTATCCCCATGTATGGTCCTTGGTTGGAGTATCAGTCTTAGAAAAGAATCTTCTGCCCAGAAATTTCTTAAACAATTTCTGTACTTTCCATTTTTTGAGTTCTTTTATTTTGCAGTTGTGTTGCCTTCTATTTGTCAAAACATGATTTTGTTAGAACTTTTTGTGGGTTATAATATTCCAGATGACATTTAGGTAATGATGGAACCCATATCCACTTCTAGATAATTTTGAAAGTATTTGGATCTATCAATGTCTGAAAGTAAAATACAGTTTGGAATGCCTACTGCCTTATCAATGCCATTTTTCAGTGTATTTAAGCCCCACACTAGCTTTTTCTTGAATTTACTTTAGTATTCTGGACACTGTTTCTTTGCTTCTGCAGTCCTTCTTACCTTTGTTGCTCCCTCCTTTTCCCTTTCTTCCCACTGGTCGTACTGATTCTTGAAGAACCAGCTCTTAAGACATACAAATGATGACTTTTTTACAAGAATTAGTCGCTTCATGTCATTTCTCTTAAAAATCATATTATTTGTGATGGAGAAATATTGTAAATACTTAACAGTGTAATGATTTGAAATAATGTATAGACATTGTTAGATGGCTAAATTGGACTAAATAAATTTTTGTGTGAGGAAAACAATTAAAATATACTTTTTCATAAATATTTTATGTTACTGCAATAACCATGTTGTCCAATGGATTTCTTGAACTTACTATTTTGTCTAACCAAAAATTTGTGTCATTTGAATAAAATCTCCCAAGCCCACTCCCAGCCATGGTCGCCATCATTCAACTGTACGTTTATGTGATTTTAAAATTTTTAGATTGCATATGTGAGATCATGCAGCATTTGTCTTTATGTGCCTCATTATAATGTCCTCCAGGATCACTCATATTAATGTAACTTTTAGTATTGTCTTCTTTTAAAAAAATTAAGTGCTGTTATAATTATCGCAGCTCCTTTATACACTCATCCATTTATAGAAACTTTATTTCTGTATCACAGTAGCACAGCCATTGTGACTATTGCTTCAATGATTATGACAGTAGACATATCTGTTATGTTTATTTTCTTTTCTTTGGATATAGATACAATAGTGGGATTGCTAGATTATGCAGTAATTATATGTTTTTAGTTTTTGAGCAACATCTATGATGATTTACATAATGGTTTTACTAATTTACATTGCCACCAACAGTGTTGAAGAGTTCCCTTCTTTTCACATTCTAACCAATACTTACATTTCATCTTTTTTAATATTAGGTATAATTACAGGTGTAAAGTTATAATTTGATGTCATTTTAATTTACATTTTCTACATGACTGAGGACATTGATCATTGTTTTCATAAGTTAGTAGACCAATTACATGTTTTCTCCGGAGAACTATTTTCTGTAGCAGTATAGTAATATTAGGTTCACTCCTGGGGGCCCTGAGCTCCCCAATTGTTCATAACCTTGTTTCTGGTACCAGGAAAGCATTTCCTTCTGTAAAGCTGACCTTAAAAACAGTCAGGATTTGTTGGTAGTATTTTAAATCTTAAGTAGGAGCAAAACTGGTCCTAAGGGAGGGAATCAATCCCTAATTGTCTCCAAGTCTGATATTAAATTTTGTCAAAAACATTTTCTTCGGCATATTGACATGAACATAAATTTTGTTTTGTTAATGTGGTTGTTGTAGGTTCTCAAGATCTATGACCTCACCACTCTCTGGTACTTGGCTAGGTTTCCAGTACCAGGCATTTTTTTTTCTCCTTATTGAGTGAATCTTAAGTCCAATTAGAGAGCTGTTGATTACCACCAAGATATATGTGCAATTACTGCACCTTTAGGGTTATTGTGCCATGCTGGTTATTGTGGTTCAGAGGCGATATAGCTTGGTAGATTACTGGGTGAACACTGCCAACCAAGATGTAAAAAATTTACTTAAAAATATTTAATTTACATATAATATATCATATAGACTCACATATATTATAGATATTTTAGATAAATATTTTAGATAAATTAATAGTATGGTTGCTTATGACTTTTTCCAAATATCCTTACTGTTTTTTCAGTCTTTTCTCCCCTTATTCTATATTTTTATTCTTATTCTCTTTCTCTTCTTAATCAGAGTCACCCGTTTTACCATTTCCCACCTCAGATCACTTATACCCTGCTATTCACTCCCTATTGACCACTCCCACCATGCAATGGTCCCTTTTTACATTCGTG
This sequence comes from Meriones unguiculatus, assembly GCF_030254825.1. Classification (NCBI taxonomy): domain Eukaryota; kingdom Metazoa; phylum Chordata; class Mammalia; order Rodentia; family Muridae; genus Meriones; species Meriones unguiculatus. The sequence goes on from NC_083369.1 coordinate 124,308,831, forward strand.
TGGTTATATACTTATATCTAAAGGTTTGTAACTAGGAGCCTCAAATAAGAGAGAAAATATGGCAATCATCTTTCCGAGTCTGGGTTACAGCACTCGATATGATCTTTGCTAAGTCCATCCATTCACCTGCAAAGTACATGATTTCATTTTTCCTAATAGCTGAATGATATTCCTTAGTGTATATGTGTCCTTTGGGCACATGCCAAAGCTTAGTTATATGGGAGATTTATTTTTAGGTTTCTGATGGTTTTCCACATTGTTTCTAGAGCTGCTGTATCAGCCATCCCTTGAAGAGTGAATGAGTGTTCTTCGCATCCTCTCAAGCATTTCTTTACAGTCATTATGTTGATATTTGCCATTCTGTTTTGGGTGACACAAAATGACAATTTTTTTTTTATATCAATTTCCCTATTTCTAGGGGCAGTCAATACTTTTTGAGATATATTCTAGCCATTTTAAAATTTCTTCTTTTGTGAATTTCCTTGAGGTACCAAGTCTATTTTTCCATGGATAATTTGTTTTATTTCCTTTTTGAAAACATGATTTTTGAGTTCTTTATATGTTCTGGATATTAATTCTCTGTCAGATATATAGTTGACAAAGATTTTCTCCTATACTATGCTTCCTCTTATTAGATTGGTTGCTATTTTGCTGTGCAGAAACTTTTTAATTTTATAAAGTCCTACTTAAAAATTGTTAACCTCAATTCTTGGGCAAATGGAGTCCTATTCAGAAAGTCCTTTTCTCTTCTCTATATCACATAGAGTATTGCCTATATTTTCTCTTAGCAGTTTCCATGTTTCAGGTTTTACATTTTGTATTTGATCCATTTGGAGTTAGTTTTTGTGTAAGGTGATACATAGGGCTCTAATTTCATTCTTCTGCATGTGGACAGCCAGTTTTCCTAGCATCATTTGTTGAAGATGTTTTCATTTCTCCAGCATATGTTTTTAGCATCTTTTTCAAATGTTAATTTTCAGAACTTATATGTAGCCATTTTTTAGTCTTTGCTTTTGTTTCAGTGGTCTACATGTGTGTTGTTTTTTTTTTTTTTTCTGCCAGTTCTATATTATTTTTATTACTGTGGTTCTGGAATACATCTTGGGATCTGGAATGGTAATCCATCTGGGTTTGTTCTTTTTGCTTAGGATTGTTTTGGCTATCTAGGGTCTTTTGATGTTCCATATGAATTTTAGGATAATATTTTCTATTTCTGTGAAGAATGGTATGGAGGGTTTTGATTGGGATTACACTGAATTTATAAATAGGTTAAGGTAAAATGGTAATTTTTCAAAATATTAATTTTATCAGTCCTTAAGCATGGAATCGCTTTCTATTTCCTAGTGTTTCTTATCTTCTTCTTCTTCTTCTTCTTCTTCTTCTTCTTCTTCTTCTTCTTCTTCTTCTTCTTCTTCTTCTTCTTCTTCTTCTTTTGTCATTTCCATCAGTATTATGTTTGCGTGTGTGTGTAAGAGTGTGTGTGTTTGGATATCACTCAGATTTTTGTTCTAGATAAGTTCTTTCTCTTAGTTTCAATTAACTATTTCTTTGTATCTTCTTTGAACTTGAATTTCTTAATGAAGTGTGTGGTTATTTTTTAAATTCTGTTTATTAGGGCTAATCTAGGTAATTCTTTTTTATACTCTTTATTATTGTTGTTTTTGAAAATAGATTATTCTCTCATATAGTACATCCCAAGAGATAGCTCAGCAGATAAAAGCTAGGATCATACTCAAAAATATAATCTAGGTAGTTCTCTTGGACAACTGTTTGTATGTGACTAGACTATTTTAGAGGGGTCTACTAAGTCTGGATCTTTAATATTGTTTTCATTGTATTTATTTATTTATTTTTAGTTTTTGATTATTACAATATATTCACTTTGGAAAATTTATACACTTTGGACATCCATATCTGAACATGGAATATTTTCAGACTGGATTAGCAAAGTCTGAGGGATATATTTTGGATGCCAATCTTTGATAATATTTCTTTAAGTCTTGGTTTTTAGTTTTTTTCTCCAATTTCTTTTCTTTATTTTTGTGGATATGATAATATTATCTAGGTCCCACATTTTATCATTATCACCTTTCCCTCTTATCCAAATATCAAAACTCTACCTACAGACACCTCCAGGTTAAAAGTCTGATGTTAGAATTTTTTCTTGTACCTTACATGAAACTCTGTAAAAATACTCAGTTATGTTTGCAAAATCCTCTTCCTCTAAAATCTAATCATTTCTCTGTCTCTACTGTTATAATCCTAACAGTTTGCTCTCCTTCTTCTCACTTAAATTTTTTATTCAGTTTATTTATTTATTTTTGATTATTGCAATTTATTCACTTTGGATTCAAGTGGTAGCTCCCTCCCTTGCCCCCTCCCAGTTCCACCCTCTCTCTCTCTTCTCCTCCCATGCCCTTGCCCAGTACACTGATAGGACAGGTCCTCCTTCCTTTCCATCTGACCTTATCCTGTCAGATCTCATAAAGACTGGCTGTATTGCCTGTCTCTGCAACCTGGTAAGGCTGTTCCCCCCTCAGGGAGAAGTGATCAAAGAGCTAGCCACTGAGTTCATGTCAGAGACATGAACCTGCTCCACTTACTAGAGAACCCACGTGGACACTGAACTACCATGGGCTACATCTGTGCAGGAGTTCTAGGTTATATCCCTGAATAGTCCTTGGTTGGAGTATCAGTCTCAGAAAAGACCCTTGTGCCATTCTGATGGGTGTAAGGTGAAATCTCTGGGTTGTGTTGATTTGCATTTCTCTGATGACTAAGGACATTGAGCATTTCTTTAGGTGTTTCTCTGCCATTCTATATTGTTTTACAGAGAATTCTCTTTTTAGCTCAGTACCCCCATTTTTTAATTGGATTATTTGATTTGTTGCTTTTTATATTCTTGAGTTCTTTATGTATTCTGGATATTAGCCCTCTCTCAGATATAGGGTTGGTGAAGATCCTTTCCCATTCTGTAGGCTGTTGTTTAATTCTGATAACAGTGTATTTTACTTTACAGAAGCTTTTCAGTGTCATTAGAGCCTGTGCTGTTGGTGTTCTGTTCAGGAAGTTGTCTCCTGTGCAAATGAATTTCAGAATTTTCCCCCACTGTTTCTTCTAACAGATTTAGTGTGTCTGGTTTTATATTGAGGTCTTAGATTGACTTGTACTTTAATTTTGTGCAGGGTAATAAATATGGATCTATTTGTATTTTTCTACCTGTAGATATCCATTTAGAGCAGCACCATTTGTTGAAGATGCTATCTTTTTTTTCATTTTATGCTTTTGGCATCTTTGACAAAAATCAAGTATCAGTATGTGTATGAGTTTTATTTTCAACTAAATTTTTATTTTTTTATATTAATTATACTTTATTCACTTTGTTTCCCAACTCTAGCCCCCTCCCCCATTGCCTCCCAAATCCCACCTTCCCTCCTTGATCTCTTCCCTGCTCCTCTTCTAGTCCATTGATAGGGGAGGTCCTCCATCCCTTCCATCTGATCCTAACTTATCAGGTCTCTTCAGGACTGGCTGCAATGCCCTCCTCTGTGTCCTAGCAACCGTCTCCTCCCTCAGGGTCAGGGAGAGGTCAAAGAACCAGCCACTGAGTCCATTGCAGAGGCAGTCCTTGTTCCCCTTACTAGGGAACACACTTGGAGACTGAGCTGCCATGGGCTACATCTGAGCAGGGTTCTAGTTTATTTCCATGCCTTGTCCTTGGTTGGAGAATCAGTCTCAGAAAAGAATCCTGTGTCCAGATATTTTGGTTCTCTTGCTCTCCTTGTGGAGCTCCTGTCCTCTCAGCATCTGCTTTGATACACTGCTGGGCATAGCCTTTCAGAGGCTATCTGTGTTAGGCTCCTGTCTTGTTTCCTGTTTTTTCCTTCTTCCAATGTCCATCCTGTTTGTCTCTGTAATAAGAATTGATCAGGTGTGTGAGTTTTTTGTTTGTTTGTTTGTTTATGTTATGTTTTGTTTTGTTTTTCCTGTCTCTTCCATTTGATTTCATTGATCCACCATTCTGTTTCTATGCCATTACCTGGCTGTTTTTATTACTGAGCATTTTAGCCAGAGTCCTCCCTCTTGATTATTTTCTTTAGGTGTACAGATTTTAGTAGGTTTATCCTATATTATATGTCTATATGAGTGAGTATATACCGCGTGGGTCTTTCTGCTTCTGGGACAGATCACTCAGGATGATCCTTTCCAGGTCCCACCATTTACCTGCAAATTTCATGATTTCCTTATTTTTTCATTACTGAGTAATACTCCATTGTGTAGATGTACCAAATTTCTGCATCCATTTTTCAGTTGAGGGACATCTGGGCTGTTTCCAGTTTCTGGCTATTACAAATAAAGCTGCTACAACCATGGTTGAGAAAATGTCCTTATTGTATACTTTAACATCTTTTGGAGATATGTCTAGGAGTGATATAGCTGGATCTTGAGGAAGCACTATTCCTAATTGTCTGAGAAAGTGCCAGATTGATTTCCAAACTGGTTGTACAAGTTTACATTCCCACCAGCAAGGGAGGAAAGTTCCCCTTTCTGTACATCCTTTCCAGCACATGTTGTCACTTGACTTTTTGATCTTAGCCATTCTGAAGCTTGTAACATGAACTCTCAGGGTCGTTGTGATTTGCATTTCCTTGATGAGTAAGTATGTTGAACATTTCTTTAAGTGTTTCTCTGCCATTCGATATTTTTTATAAAGAATTCTCAGTTTAGCTCAGTACCGCATTTTTAATTGGATTACTTGATTTGTTCCTTTTTAACTTTTTGAGTTTTTTATATATTCTGGATATTAGCACTCTGTCAGATATAGGATTGCTAAAGATGCTTTCCCAGTCTGTAGGTTGTTGTTTTGTTCTGATGACAGTGTTTTTTGCTTTACAGAAGCATAGAGTTTGCAGGCAAATGTTGGGAACTAGAAAAGATGATGAGTGAGCTATCTCAGAAGCAGAAAGACACACATGGTATATACTCACTAATTAATGGATATTGGACATATGATACATGATAAACATACTAAAATCTTTACACCGAAAGAAGCTAAGCAAGAAGGAGGACCCTGGGTATGATGATCAATCCTTACTCAGAAAAGCAAATGGGATGGACATTGGAAGAAGGAGAAAACAGGAAACAGGACAGGACTCTACCACAGAGGGCCTCTGAAAGACTCTACCCAGCAGGGTATCAAAGCAGATGCTGAGGCTCACAGCCAAACTTTGGGCAGAGTGCAGGGAATCTTATGAAAGAAGGGGGAGATAGAAAGACTAGAGGGGATAGGAGCTCCACAAGCAGAGCAACAGAACCAAGAAATCTGGTCCCAGGGGTCTTTTATGAGATGAGCACTCCAACCAAGGACCATGAGTGGAGATAACCTACAACCCTTGCACAGATATAGCCCATGGCAGCTCAGTATCCAAGTAGGTTCCCTAGTTAAGGGCAGCTGGGATTGTCTCTGACATGAATTCAGTGGCTGGCTCTTTGCTTACCTTCTTCTGAGTGGGGAGCAGCCTTACCTGGCCACAAAGGAAGACAATGCAACCAGTACTGATAAGCTAGGGTCAGGTGGAAGGGGAGGAGGGCCTCCTCTATCAGGGGACTTAGATAGGAGCATGGGAAGAGATGAGGCAGGGAGGGTGGGGTTGGGAGGGAATGAGGGAGGCGGTACATCTGGAATACAAAGTGAGTAAACTATAATTAATATAAAAAATAAAAACATGAAAAAATATTAGGCAAAAGAAAAAAAATGAGAATATACAGCCTCGAGATATAATTCAAATAAACAGTCAAGGAGAAATTTCTTCTAAATGGGGCACGGTGAAAGTACTTTTTTAATGCCCACACCCTCCAGTTACATTCTCTTGGTCCCATCATCTTGCTGGTTGCTGCTTCCCTTCTTATTTCCAAATAGTTCTGATATTAATATATAATACATATATTGCTTTTAGATCTAGATTCTGTGTGTGAGAGAAAACATGAGATTTATCTATACACATTCATTTATATACGTATTCTCCCACATGTATACATAAATATATATATTTTTTCATAAATATATATTTTATATCTAGATTTTGGCACTGGATAGATAGCTCAATAAATGAAGTGCTTGCCATAGTAGAATAAGGACATGAGTCTCTAGTACCCATGTAAAAAGCTAGTTACATGTGCTTGAAATCTTAGCCCTGAGGGGGCAGAGACAAAAGAATCCCTAGAGATCTCTGGCCACCTAGCCCTACAGACTTAGTGGGTTCCAGATTCACTGTGAGACAACCATCTCAAAAAAATATAGTGTTGTAGGCATGTTGATACACACATTAGATCCAGAAGTCAGGGGGAAGGGTGAAGCAGCATTCTGTGACTTCTTGGGTAGCCTGGGCTACATAGAAAGTTAGTTTAATCACAGTGACATGGAGAGACCTTGCCTTAAAATATATTCATGAGCAGTAGCAGAAGACATCAGACAATAACATGTACATGAATGTACACAGACAACTATATTCCACCCTCCTCCACACACATTAATTTCGTCACCATCATTGTTGTTGTCATCTAGATTCTGTAAAGAAGTCTGAACATGCAATATTTTTGTTTCAGTATCTGGCTTACTTCATTTAACCTATCTGTTCATTTCCTTGCATGGATATAATTTCATTATTTATAGCTGAATTAAATTTCCTGATGTATATATTACAATTAGCATATATCTAAGCTTGCATAATAACTTGGCTATTGTGACTAGGTTTGCAGTCAACATTGATGTGCAGCTATCTGTGGCATACTGCCTTAAATTCCTTCAGTTATATATCTAGGAATGCTATAACGGGATTACATGAACATTCCAGTTATTTTAATTTTCATAAGAATCTCTATGGGGAAATTCATAGGAATTTCCATGGTGATTGCACTAATTTACACGTATGCCAATAGTGTATAAGGATCCCTATCCACTTCAGCCAGCATGTGGCCAGAATTTGTTGTTGTTTGTTTCATTGATGGTAGCCACTCTGACTATTGTGAGATGGGATCTTGGTGTGTTTTGATTTATTGTTTCCTTATCTTTCCTGATCTCTAAGGATTTTTTCATATTTTATTGGTCATTTTTACTTTCTCTTTTGAGAACTTTCTGTTCAGTTCATTTGCCCTTATATTTATCAGATCACTGGGTGTTTTACATGTTTAATGTATGTTTTTCTTTTTTATAAATTTTGGTATTAATTCCTTGTCTGATTACACTAGGCAAAGGCAAAGAATCTCCTCCCTGATGTAGGCTGTCACTTCATTCTGTTAATTGTTTCCTTCACTATACAAAAGATTTGTTTTTATTTCATGGATTCCTATTTATGTGTTCTTATTCTTATTTCCTGGGTTATTACAACTCTTTTCAATAAGTCCTTGTTTATGTCTATATACTGAAGGATTTTCCCTATGTATTTCTGTAGAAATCTTAGTTCTTTGTCTTGAAACTAATGTCTATTATGTACTTTGAATTTATTTTTATGCAGTGTGAGAGAGAGGAAGTTTGGTTCTTTAATATATACCTATTTAATTTTCCTAACACCATTTCTTGAATGGGTTCCCTTTCTCCAGTTTGGATAGCTCTGTTGAAAATCAGATAACTGAAGCTATATAAGTTTATTTCTGGGTCGTATATTTTATTCCATTGGTCAATGCATCTATTTTGTGCTAGTACTTTTTTGTTGTTGTTGTTGTTGCTATGGCTCTTTAGTACAATTTTATATAAGTTATTGTAGACACCTCTAGCACTACTTTTTGGGAAAAAAATGAATTTATCTATTTGGCATTTTTTATACCTCCATTTGAAACTTAGGGTGTTTTTGGAATTTTAATAGGCACTTGTATTGAATCTAAAATCAGGATTAAAACAAGGTATACAATCTTCCCACTCTCAGATTTCTTTCATAGCGCATTGTATGTATTAATATTTTAGTTTTTTTATACCACTAATTGCTCTTCTTTTGCACAAGACCTTATTGAAATAGTTGCACAATCATTATTTTTAATTTTTTGTTTGTACATGGTATTATATTTATACGCATTAAATTTATTTTTCAGTAATTCATAAAAATAATTTCTTACCCAGTCACACTTGGACATGGAAGTGATATTCTTTAACAGTAGAAAACTTGAATGAAATATGAAACTGTGAAATTGACCTGTTGGGAATTTTTCCCGTCTCTTAGTAAGGTTCAGTATTAGCTGAATTTTGTATGCTATATTTAAAAAGTTGTTGGTTTTGCCCATGATCTCAATAGTATCCTTTCCTTAAAAGAAGATACATTATAAATGCTATATTTCAGCCTCTGTGGGCATGAGGACACATGTGATGAATGGACATACATGCAATCAAAATACATCTTCCCATAACTTAAAAAAATGAGTCTTAAAATAATTTAAGTCACCTAGTCTCTCTTACCATTAAGGTTCTATATTTAAATTGCATGAGCTTGCATTCTTTGTTCACTTTACAGAGTAACTCTGATATAGGTGTGAAGAACAGTTAAAAGGTGATCTTGAATATAAGTTGTTTTTAGAACACTGTAGTAAAACATAAATTTAATTGTAGCAGTAAGTGCATGTTCCTGCTTTTGTAGCTGACTCATAGTTATCCACATCTTGTATACAAGTCCCAACTTCTCACTGAATCTGACATGTCAGAGTCAGTACTTTTGACCATACAGTTTGCCTCTATGCTGAAGGGCAGGAGTGACAATTATTTTAAAATAAAGCATTTAGTAAAAGGGGATCTCAGTAAGCAGCAGGTATAGATATTTTGCCACTTGGTGCCAAATCATTCTGTTGACCACAAGGCAGAATGGTATCAATCTCAGGTGGGAGAACTGTAGTCATTATCCAAAGATCAGGCTTGATAAGCAGACTCTGCTGCTTCTTCCCCGAACTCCCATATGTCTGGTAGGGCCATTGGGTAGCAGAGGGAGCCAGAAATTTCACTGTCAAAAATCAGGGCACAGGGGTCTTTTCTGAGACTGATACTCCAACCAAAGACCATTCATGGAGATAACCTAGAATCCCTGCACAGATGTTGCCCATGGCAGCTCAGAGTTCAAGTGGGTTCCATAGTAATGGGAACAGGGACTACCTCTGACATGAACTGATTAGCCTGCTCTTTGAAAACGACACCCAGATGGGGAAGCAGACTTAACTGGCCACAGAGAAAGACAATGCAGCCACTCCTGATGTGATCTGATAGACTAGGATCAGAAGGAAGAGGAGGAAGACCTCCCCTATCAACAGACTTGGGAAGGGGCATGGGTGGAGAAGTCGAAGGAAGGGTGGAATTGGGAGGGGAGGAGGTAGGGAGCTACAGGAGAGATACAAAGTGAATACAGCGTAATTAATAAAAATTAAATAAAAATATTATAAAATGTATTTAAGTAATTTCTGCAAACAGTCCTGATTAAACTGTGTGCCAAATAACACATTTATCTTAAAGAGTTCTTAGTGTAAGGAAGTAAGGCAGCTGCAGTAGCTTCAGGCAGAACTGACATCTGTAATGACATTTGCCTCAACCGAAGCATTCCATAAATGTCACTTGAATGAGTGCATAAATGAATAGGTGGACAGACATAAAATAAACGAACAATAACCTTTGAAAGGTAATTACTTAGAATTACTCTTGTAGAAATCAGAAGTGACATATTGAAAACATTTAGAAATTTAACTAAGTTGTGCATCTTTTTCAATTTAATATATGAAATCTGAACACTGAAAATTCAGATTAACTGTGAAGAATAAATTGATGTTTTCTATTTTGTCTACAAAACTTAAAATTAGGGATTCCATCTTTTATATGAAGTCATACCAAACTAATTACTTTATTATCAAGTTACAAGCTTTAATGAAAAATTTATTATGTTTTCAAACTGTTTGATTTATTTCCTATCTACATATCCCGGAGGTAATGTTTATGCTTTCTCCTTCATATGTAATGTGATGAAGAACACATCAATAAAAACCGTTATTCCACAGTTTGTGCAGCATAGTACAGTAGGGATGAATTTTTAGCCAGAAGATAAAAGACTCTAACTCCAGCTTTTCTACATTTCATATTATGATGTAGCACAAGTTGTTTAATTTCTGATCTGCAGTTTCCTTATCAGCAAACAATTGATCTTGATTGCTTCTCCCATCAGAGAAAAGTGGCAGATCTAATTGATAAGCTCTAATTATCTGTAATGATGGCATATATTTTCAGAGTTAGAAATGTATTGCTGCTCAAAGACTTGATTTATGGTATTCCAGTATCAAAGGCAGTGTGCAGTCTCCAAATTTTCACCACTGTCCTAAGGATTTCCTCGAAAAATACTTACATGGAAGAGTTAGCAGTATTATACTCCTGACCTCATAATAGTTATGATTACCTACACAATACCTACACAGTATTGGGCCCATCAACATTTCCTCATGGAGGAGTAAGGGCTCATAAGACCCCATTCCTTATGAAGATTTACAAGCACTATATGGTTTCTAAAGGAAGAAGATTACTTTTCCTCAGTGGTATAGCCACTGGTAAGTTGCCCATACTTCTGTAAGCAACCATAATGAAAATCAGTGGGCTACACAAGCATGCATGCTCTCTCTCTCTCTCTCTCTCTCTCTCTCTCTCTCTCTCTCATACACACAAGGTAGGGAGGGCACTAGTTGAAAAAGACAATCAGGGAAAATGGGAGGAGTATTTGAGAGGGTAATAGGAGAATATGATCAAAATATGTTGTATATGTTTCATACATGCATATGTATGAAAGTTGTATACAACCCTGCCATCATGTATAATTACTATATGTTAATAAAATATTAAAAAATGAAACAATTCCTAATAAAAATGTATTGCATATCACATTTGGGTAGATTGTAAGGGATAGTTTATACTCCTTAAACAGTGCTGCTCAATTGAAGACTTCGCAAAATTTCACTTGTCAGGCAGTCCAAGTGGCATGCACCTTGTTCCGCTGTGTGTTAGTTATGCTGACTAAAATAGAGCTGTCTCATTGATGGACCCCCATAGCATTTGGCAAGTACCAAAGTTATTAAAAATGCTTTGCAGAAATGTAATTGTCTTTTTTACTAACCTATACAATGACCATTTACATCTGGCGGATAAGTATCCTTGTAAACACAATTCAATTCACTTTCCTCCAAAGTGTAACTGTGTTTAAAAGCAATATAGAAGTCACAGTGCTGAATGGGATTGTAAATATGTCACCAAATGTTCAAATCATATTATCATGGAAGCATAATAACATTTCCAAGAGGAAGACAACTATTAAAAATGGACTTTAGAAAAAGATATTTTGTAGATGTGCTAAAATAGGAAACATAAGCTGATTAGGCAAAGAACCAAAGATTCATTAGTGTATTAAAGTAGATTGAAATGAATGTTTGAGAGATTTAAATAAATTAACCTTTAATGAGTACCCAGGGGCCAATGAAAAAGAATGACAAAGGATTAGGAGTATTTTGTCTGATTGTTGCATAATGCACTCTGATTAGTTTTTTCTGAATGCTCCTTGTTGTATAACAATAATACTAATAAAAAGATTAAATCTAAAACATCTCTAGGTTGTAATTGTTGTCTCCTTTTATATGTCCACAGATGACATGGTTGGCTTTAATATCAATCCTGTAAGTTTGGCAGCAGGAGACAGGAATTTATGTCCTTACGTCATTATATTATGAAATGTTTCATATGTGAGCAATGCTATCTTAAATTAGGCTAATTTATTCCTGCTGTTCTGGACATGCTATTAGCATTTCAGCATTAGACTCTTGATATTAATTTTGGCAAGTTAGATAAATAATATTTTGGTATTTAAACATCATTAAAAACTTTTTTCCTGTGCACCTTCTAAATTATGACTTATAATTAGAAAAATTCTTAAGGAGGCCTCCTTTTTTTTTTTTTGAAGCTGTATTAGAAGTGCTTTGATTCTCTTTTCATAGTGTTTTAACTATTAAATCATTAACTGGCTGCTAAGTAAGTTTTATGCAGGTGATACCAGGAAGACATCTCAGCTCTTCTGCCTTCCTTTTCAAGCCCTTTTTACTGGAATTTATTTCAGGTTTCTACTGATATCTTCCACCCAGATTTTTTTCTGAAGTTCAGAGCTAGAAGACACCATTTTTCAGATTATAAATCTGAACAGAAAGTATACATACCATGTTGCTCAGTGAATTGGAACAACAGATACCAAAACCTATTGTTCTTATAACCCATTCTTTCAGTATACTTCTCTTCCTCCTTTGAAGATTTTTTAAAAAAAATTTTTATAAGACCCTTTATAAAGGACACTGACATCACTGATGAAAACATATACACAAACTATTTTGCATAGTGTTTTTTTTTATCAAATTTAGTTGTAGCTCAGATGTAGTGTCTACCAACATTTTACATGGCATTGCACATTCAGTGAAGAAAATCAAGTTCTACTTAAAGACAGGAATAATTGACCTAGAGGACAAAAGATGTGAGATTCAAGGCCACTTCCCAAAACCAGCATGAATTCTTTTTCTAGAAATGAAGAAACAGATATAATATTGCTGAAATATTTTAACTAATTGTCAAAGAGGCAAGGAAAAGACCTCAATCCTGTAATAATATTTTCCCTAATTTTTCTCCAACACTTTATTTCCTTTTGGTCTTGCCACTAACCCTTTTTTCTTTCCAAGCAGTAAACTCTAAAAGCCTAAAAATTAGACAGATTTAAGGTCTAATACATTTGTGCAACATAATCAACAACTTTTCATGCTTATTGCAAGTAATGAATGGGCAAACTCCTAAGTATTTTCTAGTTTTAACTTCAAAAGAAAATGAGTAGTATTCCATTGTATAAATGTACCATAATTTCTGTATCCATTCCTCAGTTGAGGAACATCTAGCTTGTTTCCAGTTTACCATACTAAAATCTGTATACCCGAAGAAGCTAAGCAAGGAGGAGGACCCTGGGTAAGATTATCAATCCTCACTCAGAAAGGCAAATGGGACAGACATCCAAAGAGGGAGAAAACAGGGAATAGGACAGGAGTCTACCACAGAGGGCCTCTGAAAGACTCTACCCAGCAAGGTATCAAAGCAGATGCTGAAACTTATAGCCAAGCTTTGGGCAGAGTACAGGGAATCTTATGAAAAAAGAGGAGATAGAAAGACCGGGGTGTGGGGGGGGGGCAGGAGCTCCACAAGGAGAGCAACAGAACCGAAAAATCTGGGCACAGAGGTCCTTTCTGAGACTGATACTCCAACCAAGGACCATTCATGGAAATAATCTAGAACTCGTGCACAGATGTAGCCCATGGCAGTTCAATGTCCAAGTGGGGTTCTATATTAATAGGAACAGGGACTGTCTCTGACATGAACTGATTGCCCTGCTCTTTGATCACCTCCCCCCAAGGGTGGAGCAGCCTTACCAGACCACAGAAGAAGAAAATGCAGCCACTCCTGATGAGACCTGATAGACTAAAATCAGAAGGAAGGAGAGTAAGACCTCCTTTATCAATGGACTTGCAGAGGAGCATGGGTGGAGAAAGGGGAGGGAGGGTGAGATTGGGAGGGAGGGGCGAGTGAGCTACAGAGGAGGGGGAAATAAATAAACTGTGATTAATAAAAATTAAAAAATAGATTTAATAAACTTCAGCCATATAGTAATGATTGGCATCTGCCCAGGATGCCACGTGTAGTGTTAGGTTTTTAGAGTCCTGGTTCCTTCTTATTTCCTCCTTTTCCCCATTGTCCTAGGCAAGTGTCCAATTTCCACAAATTTTACACTGTAAATATACCTAATCTAACTCTGTTTCCAAAAGATGCTTCCCTGAGCTTAAGGAGTAGAACTCATATAGATTAAGGAGAAAATGAAGATGAAAATCACCTTTTAAGACAGAGTAATTTCTTGTCTTTTGGGATTCACTTCAAGGTCCCTTTGACATTATTTGGGATTAGATGTTTAAGTTTTTTCAGTGATTGATATCCTAAAGGCATTTTTAAAAGTTACTGTGTGTTTACAGTAAGACTTTGTTTATTACAATTGCTTCCTCTATTTAATTGAATCAGTTGAGTCATACACCTCTGCCTCTGGAGTATCTCACATTCTTAGGTGTTAAAAAAGTCAGGAAGGGTTTAAATCATATCTATGATGTAATATGACTCTAAGTCCTATCCAGGATATTTTGTTGAAGAGATACTCTTAAAAAAAGTTTACTTTAGCAACATGGGCCACAGAACTGAGGTAGATAGGTTCCTTTCTAATTTGGTGGCTGTCCTTTATTAGGTGTGCAACTGTAGGCAGTAAGTCTTAAGAGTTGCCCCTTGTGAACCCTGAAAACACAGGCCAGTCATTTTTCACATCCCTTAGGAAAAGACTTCTGTCGCACTGTCACCAGAGCTGAGCTCCAGAACCAAAAAGAACAGGACTCTGAAAGTTCTTGACTTCAGTAGTACAAGGAATTCAGACTGGCAGATCCTGACTGGAGACACCTCTCCCCTCTGGAAGCCAGAGGACACTACCAGACTGTCTCTGTGTGAAGGGCTTAGGATTTAATAGATGCCCCACTCAGTACTTCTGTAGGAACCTGAGGATGAGGTCCCCCAATCATACCCTCAGCATTTTGTCATTGTCACAGGTGATATGAGTTGAGTCCTCTTCAGTCTGAATGAGTGTCTCGACTTCCTGCAACAGTACAGTATGGCCCTTGGTTATGTCTTCTACCTCAATGTCACTATAGCCATGCTTTTTTCAGGGTCTGCACATACTGCTCTACTGGAAGGGAGCCACTCATCAGAGGCTTCAGCACTTTGCCTTCAGGATCATTGTCACTCACCAGCTTCTTTTTCTTACCTCTAGTCAGCTGGGTGGGCCTGGAAGGGGGCTGGAGCACATGTTTGTTATCCTTAGTATGAAGCACAGCTGAAACGTTTGCCAGGGAGATGCCAGGCTTGATCTACATGGGCACCAGGGAGTCTGCCAGCTCTGGCATGATTTTAGTTTTCTCATAGCATCGTTTGAAGGGCAAGGTGAGGATCTCTGCCCACCAATAGGACATAGGTGGTTTCTGGCAGTAGATCATAAGGTCCCTCCTGTGAGACTGGGCTGGATGTACCTGGGTGTACTTCTCAGGACAGACCATGTGCAGGGCCTATACTTTTTAAAGCATCTTTGACACCTAGAAGAAATTCAGTCATGCGTCAATTGGGCAGTAAATGCACTTCATGACCAGTGGCTCTTAAGTAGCCAAGGCCTCCAGGTAGGAGAAATCAAGTTCTGTAAATATGACAGTGTTGAGACTGAATTTCCTCCAGAGCTCCTTGAAGTGGACGACGTCCCCAAACTGGAGGGAAGGATGCTCCAGTGAATAGTACATACTGCTCTGCGAAGTCATTGCTGAAGTCTCCATGGATGCTGTGGTAGTGCTTCAGGTTATTGGTCTGAATGAACTCTCTGTATGTAGGAAAGGTGGTTCTGGAAGATACACTTTATTCCGTTGTGACAAAGCCACTCAGCAAAAATCTGGGAGAACTGTTGGCTACTGGGGTGATAAAGTAGAAGAGGATGTTGGAGAGGCCAGCATAGTCAATGTGTTGATGTAAGCACTCTAAGGGGTCATATATCATCCCCTGAAGTATAGCAGGACATGAACATGTTTCCTCAATTTTGAACTGTCAGAGCAAAGTTGCTGCAAAACTCATCCACCGTGCCATCTGTGTTGGCCATGGCAATCTGTGTAAGCTCCGTGAGAATCAGGACATTGCTGTTTTTGAGAAAAGCTTGGTCCATGGGCAGAGGGTGTGTAGTAAGTAAGGAAGATCCGGAGATAAAAGATACTTTCTCATAATGGACTGGATAATCCAATTGGAGCTGCAGAGATACTCTTAAGTTGAAAATGTTCATGGAATTGAATTCAACTGTAGTATTCTCTGTGACTCAATCCATTGCTTTGGAATCTCCTAGGAGCCCCAGATCTCTGCCAATTGTTTTAAAGCATCTTCCTGAAATGAACTTAAAGTTAAAGATGACTAGAGTGGTTTTTCTCCAGTAGACAGTTACACTGCTATATTCTTTGGCAGGAAGAAAAACAACATCGCTTTATTTTTTTCAAGTTTTCTTTGAGTATTGTTAAAAGGATTGTCAGTTTATTCCAGCAAGTATAATAACAAAAATACAGCTGCTACTAGAATACAATATTTTCTAATAAGATCACTTGGAGAAGTTGTTTAAAAAGAGAAGAGAAAGAAAAAGGTTGGAAAGAAAAAACAAAGGAATCTATTAAATATTACTAACCTTCAAAAACACCTTTGTCAGTGAATGCTATACATAAAATAAACCAAGTCCACAACCTATTATTAAAATATTTTCCTCTCCTTAGTCCAATAATTTATCCTGCCTCTTACATTATTATGCTTTTTCTTTTGGATAAATTTGTCTTTTGACAGGCTTTGTTAGGAATACATACTAAACGTCAAGTGTAAGCCATTTGCTTGTGTTTTTCGTCAGCCTTTATACTATGGGAAATAGAGATTGGAAGCAGCTCTATTTTGCAGCAGAACCATATGGGTATGCCTGTCAATGAAATGTGCTTTTTCTCATACTGATTTTTACAACATTTGCAGTTTTTATTGTGTTTAAGGTATTGCATATGGCATGAGCATGGCACAGGCCAGGGCACGCCTGTGGTGGTTGGAGAATAACTTTCAGGACTGGATTCTTTTCTTTCCACTGTGGGTACCAAGTATTAAAGTTAGATCATCAGGCTTCAAAACCAAGCACTTTTTCCCATAGGAAGCCACTTCCCTAAACTAGGTTATAATTTTTCAGGATTCAAGAATTTTTAAATAGAGTCATTCTGGATTTCTCTCTTCTCCAATCCAAGATCCAGTTACACAGTACTCTCAGATATTCTTCTTTATAAATATCTCCAAAACCCATTCATTTCTTTCCATCCTGTAGATTCCACTCCACTGAGTACTTGCTACTGCTGTATTTCTATAGTATGGCTTTTCTTTTCCAAATTTCTCTATCTTTAGTGCTTCTAGTTTTCATTATATCTTCTCTCCTAGTATCAGATAACATAGATCATATGTGCTTGACTAGAACACACACAAATATCCAGAATGGATTTTGATATCATGTTTTAAGTGTTCTGATATAAATGCCTTATGAAGAGAAACTTCAAAGTTAGGAAGAAAAAAAAAAACTTCACATGTCACTTCTTAAAAAGGCAAGTAACACTCTCCATGTAGCTTAAAGAGAAAATCTATTTTCAAGCAGGGAATGTATATACAGAAGAACGTGGACATGAATGTGGATAGCATGTTTGAGGAATTTTGAGAAGTTAGATTTTAATGACACAGGTTACTCAGGGAAAGAAGAAGAAGATAAAATGAATGCACAGTTCTGGCCAAATCATTTATATGCTGGCCTTCCCTTTTGGCTGTGATCTCCTTGAAGTAAGAAACTATCTTATCACATCATAAACTCCTCAGGACTTGCATACTAATGGGCACACAGAATTGTTTCAATGAATTGAGTGAATTAAAAGGGAGACAGTGGGTCCATATTAATTCATTAGCTCATTCATTCCAGTACATATCGACTACCTCAACTAGACTTGATGCCAGATCAAAATTAATTTCCTACGCTTTTTATATGACAACAATGGCAGTAATTATTTCAAAAATAAAATTTCTCTTTTTTAAAGGTGTCTCTTAATAAAGTTATGCTGTCATCCCAAAAAGCAGAATGTAGGTTCTACAGTAGTGAATTTGACTTCAGCTCTGACAGTGACTTCACTGTAGGAGTTAATCTCTTGTCAGAAACCTGTATTGATGATACTCCTGAGATGAAGTAGTTGTAGGGGACATATGGATCTCTAATGATGCATTTGTATATTATGGGATTCTCTGTTTTTTTCCTGTGTGTTTAATTTCACAGCTAACCAGAGCCATTTATCATATGTATTTGAAAAATGAATCCTAATAGTGATCAAAGATATGGGAAGCAGAAAGCATAACTCCAGAGCATCAGTGAAACATTGTAGCAAGAATTAATAGAGGGAGAGAAGGAAAGAGGATAAAATTTCTGAGCATGGAAATGAAGATTTGTCATATTTGTGCAGTTCTAAATTTAGGGAATGCTAAATCACATTCTTATTATTGGTTAATTAGAAGGTAATTAAAATTATAGCACAGTGATTGGATAAATAGTTAATGATGGTTGAATAAATGAAGGGAGGAAATCTAGTGAAATTCATGTATATATTTTTGGGAAAAGCAAAGATTCAGATGTTTTTCATGTAGTACATCTCTCATAAAGTATACAAAATATCCATCTATTCTTAACTGGTAAAATTAACACTTCAAAGATCATAAGAGTTCCAGCTCTCACTCTCCGTTTTCAAGGTGTCTTACACTGAAATGCAGATTTATCTGACAGCATGTTCAATTTTCATTCACTCACAGCATGTAAACTTATTTTGCTGAATGTTGTTTACAATGTATTTACTGGCATCTTAAGATTCTACTAGGGGAAATTGCTGTTGTCTGTGTATTGTAACTGTTCCCATTGAAAGGGCTGGCTCAGCTTGATTCCTGACCAGATCCAGTTCATGAGCTAGTTTTCCAAATCACTGAAGTAGGTTTTTCAGAAAGAAAAAACAATAGCAACAACAACAACAACAAAACTGTGCTTGATTTTGATAATTGCCTCACCTTTATGAAATCAATCAGCCTTAAGGGAAGATCTCATTATAGATCCGACCAGGTAGACTCCAATTTCAGTTCCAATACCACTTTCTGCGCTCAGGCCCAGAAATCTGCGATTATTTGTTTTATTGAGACATTGAAACCTGTAATATAGTTCCTCTGGGCATATTCACAAGCAAGAACTAAACAGATAACCACATTTTCAATGTGTTAAGAACCTGCCCTTTCCTTTTTCTATCAGCTCCCAAAGATGTGGTGATAACAGAAGGTATTGTAAATGTTCCTGGGGGCTGAACCACAGCAAACTTTGTACCACTCTAATCCATTTCTTTTAGGAATGCCAGACTTTATCCTAAAGGAAATGATATATTGCTCATCTGCCATCTGTCACTTTGAACTGTTCTATCAAATCAAATTGTTCGAACTTTGTTTTCATTGAGTAATGTGATTTTTCTATATTTCCCCAGCATTAAATTCTATAAAGAATTTTTCTTCTTAAATTTGGAAATCTGCATTTGGTTTTCCTACTCATGAAACTTAAACACCTTAATGAGTTTAATTCAGACTCACTCAAATAATTCATCATCACCAGGCCTGGTAGATGATATTTCCACAGGAAAAAAATGTGGAGAATATCCCAAGTTAAGGGAAATACGGATTTAGAGAAATATTCCTTATCCACCCCAGCTCCAGTGCTACCCAGGTATTCCAGCAGTGCAAAATCCCAGTTGTAATGTATTCTTGTGTTTTGGAAAATCCAAGGTGATGATAGGAGTGATCTAAAGATATTCCCAACAAAGAAAAATCACTATTCCCAGCATTCTTTACTAAAGGTTTGCTTTAATAGCTATGCATTACCTGGAAAAAAATGGACTAGAAGAGCACAGAGATAACATCTTGCAGTCCTTAAGTAGTCTGGAGGATAGGATCTACACTATGCTGTACTATGCTATGCTGTGCTGTGCTGTGGTATGCTATGCTATGCCATGCCATGCCATACCAGACTACAAATGTTCCTAGTTCAATTTGTGAGGAAAAAAAATTTACAAATTCCAGCTTGTGTTAAAAGCCTCTGTTAGTTGCTTTTCTTGTTGATGTGACAAAATACTTGAACAAACACAACTTAAGGAAGGAAAGGTTTATTTTGGCTGATGGCTGGAGGTTGCAGTTCATCACAATGGGGAAGGTATGGATTGTGGATATGAAGTGCCTGCTCTTGCTGCATATATAGTCAGGAAGCAGAGGGATGATTGCTGACATTCTATTCTGTTTCTTTGTTTTATTCAGTGCAGAGCCATAGACCATTTAATAATTCTGCTCACATTTCAGGGTAAGTCTTCCCTCATCAGTTGAACCTTTCTAGAAATGCCCTCACAGATATCCTCAGAGATTAACCTTCATGTTAATTATTCTAAATCTAAATCTAAATCTCACCAAATTTACAATGAAGACAAAGCATTCTAAGTACTTCTTCAGTGTCTGAGATGTGCCAGACATTAAGGGATTGTTGTCCCTGTAATAGTTACTATTGATTGACCATATCTCAGGATCTAAAATCAGCAAGGAGACAAACCTGTCAGCTAGTGATTTTATAAATTAGATTAATTGAGGTGGCAAGAGCCACCTAAATGTACTTGTCAACAGACATTTCATTTTCTAGCATCCAAGACTATACGAAAAGAAGAAATAGGCTGAGTCCCAGCACTCACCACTCTGTGCTGCCTACTTGTTGATACAACCATGAACTGTGAGCCCAAATAAACAATTTTTTCTTTAAGAGTTTTTTTGGGGTATTAAACTATTATAGTACAATTTAATTTTCTTCATGTGCCAAAAAGGGAGAAATATTACTATTCTTGTTTTACAATGCAGAACTAGAAAGGATGTAATTACTTCTCATGCAGCATTTGAACAGCACACTTAGTGACTGGAGCACGACATAGAAGATATGAATTAAAGTCCAATTCTAGCCATACAATAGCACTGTCCTTTGGAACTTTCTGTGATGTTTGGGATGTTCTGTCTATGCTATTCATTTTAACAGTCCTTAACTACAATTGGGTGGCAAGTCCTTTGAATGTGACTAGTGCTACAGAAGTTTTCATGCTATTCCATCTTAGTTTATTTAAATTTAAGTCATAAAAGCTACATGTATCTTATACCTATTGTATAAGAAAAACATCTTTAGAATCTGTCTTTTTTTAAATTATAGTTTATTTACTTTGTATCGCCCCTGTAGTTCCCTCCCTTCTCCCATTCCAATCCATCTCTTCCTCCCCCTTCTCCACGAATGCCCCTCCCCAAGTCCACTGGTAGGGGAGGGTTTCTTTTTCTTCTTCCTGATCCTACTCTGTTAGGTCTCATCAGGAGTGGCTGCATTGTTTTCCTCTGTGGCCTGGTAACACTGCTCCCCCCTCAGGGGAAGGTGAACAAAGAGCAGGCCAGTCAGTTCATGTCAGAAGCAGTCCCTGTTCCCATTACTATGGAACCCACTTGGATACTGAACTGCCATGGGCTACATCTATGCAGGGGTTCTAGGTTATCTCCATGCATGGTACTTGGTTGGAGTATGAGTATCAAGAAAGACCCCTGTGCTCAATTTTTTTTGGTTCTGTTGCTCTCCTTGTGGACATCCTATCCTCTCCAAATCTAATTATTATTTCCCACTTCTTTCATAAGATTCCCTGCATTCTGCCCAAAGTTTGGCTATAAGTTTCAACATCTGCTTTGATAGTCTGCAGGGCAGAGCCTTTCAGAGGCCCTCTGTGGGAGGCTCCTAGCTTGTTTCCAGTTTTCTTCTTCTTCTGGTGTCCATCCTCTTTGCCTTTCAGAGTGGGGATTGAACATTTTACCCAGAGTCCTCCTTCTTAATTAGTTTCTTTAGATGTACAGATTTTAGTAGGTTTATCCTATATTATATGTCAATATGAGTGAGTATATACCATGTGTGTCTTTCTGCTTCTGGGATAGCCCACTCAGGATAATCCTTTCCAGACCCCACCATACCTGCAAATTCCATGATTTCCTTGTTTTTTATTGCTGAGTAGTATTCCATTGTGTAGCTGTACCACAATTTCTATATCCATTCTTCAGTTGAGGGGCATCTGGGTTGTTTCAACCTTCTGGCTATTACAAATAAAACTGCTACAAACATGGTTGAGCAAGTGTCCTTATTGTGTACTTGAGCCTCTTTTGGATATATGCCTAGGAGTGCTATAGCTGGATTTTGAGGAAGCGCTATTCCTTGTTGCCTGAGAAAGTGCCAGACTGATTTCCAGAGTGGATGTACAAGTTTACATTCTCACCAGCAGTGGAGGAGGGTTCCCCTTTCTGTACAACCTTTCCAGCATGTATTGTCAATTGAGGTTTTGATCGTGGCCATTTTGATGGGTGTAAGGTGAAATCTCAGTGTCGTTTTGATTTGCATTTCCCTGATGGCTAATGAGGTTGACCATTTCTTTAAGTGTTTCTCTGCCATTTGATATTCCTCTATTGAGAATTCTCTGTATAGCTCTGTTTCACATTTTTTAATTGGATTACTTGATTTGTTGCTTTTCAACTTCTTTAATTCTTTATATATACGGGATATTAGCCCTTTGTCAGAGAGAGGTTTGGTGAAGATTCTTTCCCAATCTGTAGGCAGTCGTTTTGTTTTGAGGACAGTGTCCTTTGCTTTACAGAAGCTTTTCAGTATCATGAGGTCCCATTTATTGATTGTTGATCTTAGAGCCTGTGCTGTTGGTGTTCTGTTCAGGAAGTTGTCTCCTGTACCAATGAGTTCTAGGCTCTTCCCCACTTTTTCTTCTAAACTATTTAATGTGTCTGGTTTTATGTTGAGGTCTTTGATCCACTTGGACTTTAGTTTTGTGCAGGGTGATAATATGGATCTATTTTCTTTTTCTTTTTTTTTTTTTGTCAGGATATTTTATTACAGCCATAGAACTGAAACTGGAACATCAGGTGACAAACAATAGCTGTCAAGTGAATTATGGAGTAGTAGCATAAGCAAAGTTTTTTTTTTTTATTTCCAACACTACTAATGCTTTAAAATACTATGGAATACACTGTGGATAGATGGTGTAGAAGAAAATGGGTTTGTCAGAGCTTCTGTATTTATGCCTGTCATAATCAGTATTGATAAGTCATTTCTATCCCCTTTTTTTACTTTAACTTCCCTCCTTTCCCTTTCCTTCCCTTTTCTTTCCTAAAAATATATTTTCCTCATAACATTATATTCTGATCTTGACCAGTTTTAATCGATGATAATAAATGCATGTCTGATTGCATGCGGGTTGATGCCCCAGGTCCCGCCTCTGAGAAAAAGGTATCGGACGGGTCTGATGCTCTTTGGGTGGATGACACCTAAATGAACATTGGTACAAAGTCCCAATTTATTTCTAATATCAGAGATCAGACCTCTACTCTTGCCTGACGCGTCTAAAACAAAAAGGGGGAACTGCAGAGAGCTGCGTAATGCCGCACCTTAAAGATGGAGCTAGTTTCCGCCTTCCACCTTCCCGATGGTGAGTGCTCTCTGTCACAAACAACTCCACATTTGGCTAAGGCTGAGGATCTGGCTTGCTTCCATGTATGTGGACCTATCTGCATTGCCCACATGGCACGCTGGGGTTGGCTACCCAGAGGCTGTTTAAGCTGTGGGCTGGCTTTCCCCAGGGTCAGATGATTGTTCAAGGTTCCTGAATAAACTGCATTGAAAAAAAAAAAAAAAGAAAAGAAACGTTTTCCCAGGACACTTAAACATTTTTGTCTGAAACTCTTCAAAAATCATCTACTAGTAAGTTATATTCCTTATCTACTTGACCACAGTAGCCTAGACATATCTATAATATATTACTTGAAAACTGATAGCATGCATTTTAATTTATATCATTTTTCTAAATGTAGACATCCAGTTAGACCAGCACCATTTGTTGAAGATGCTGTTTATTTCCATTGTATTGTTTTGGCATCTTTGTCAAAGATCAGGTGTCCATAAGTGTGTGGGTTTATTTCTGGGTCTTCTATTTGATTCCATTGATCTACCAGTCTGTTTCTATGTCAGTACCATACAGTTTTTATTACTGTTGTTCGATGGTACAGCTTAAGATCAGGGATGGAGATACCTCCAGAAGATCTTTTATTGTAGAGGATTCTTATTATTCCATATGAAGTTGAGAATTTTTCTTTCCAGGTCTGTAAAGAATTGTGTTGGTAATTTGATGGGAATTGCATTAAATCTGTAGATTGCTTTTGGTAAGATGGCCATTTTTATTATGTTAATCCTGCCAAGCCATGATCATGGGGGATCTTTCCATCTTCTGATAACTTCTTCTAATTCTTTCTTCAGAGACTTGAAATTTTTTTTTCATACAAGCTTTTGACTTGCTTGGTTAGGGTTACACCAAGGTACTTTATGTGATTTGTGGCTACTGTGAAGGGTGTTGTTTTCTCAATTTCTTTCTAAGCCCTTTTGTCTTTTCTATACAGGAGGGCTACTGTTTTCTTTTTTCTTTTCTTTTTTTTTTTGAGTTAATTTTTAACCTGCCACTTTGCTGAAGGTATTTATCAGCCGTAGAAGTTCTCTGCTAAAATTTTTGGGGTCAATCAGGTATACTATCATTTCATCTGCAAATAGTGATAATTTGACTTCTTCCTTTCCAATTTTATCCCCTTTATTTCCTTCAATTGTCGCATTGTTCTAGGAAGGACTTCCAGAACTATGTTCAAGAGATATGGAGTGAACAGCCTTGCCTTGTCCCTGACTTCAGTGGGATTGCTTTAAGTTTCTCTCCGTTCATTTGATGTTGGCTATAGGCTTGCTGTATATTACCTTTACCATGTTTAGTCATGTGCCGTGTATCCCTGATCTCTGCAATACTTTAAACATGAATGGATGTTAGATTTTGTCAAATGCTTTTTCAGCATCTAAGGAGATTATCATGTGTGTTTTTTTTTTTCTTTTAGTTTGTTAATATGGTGGGTCACATTGATGGATTTCTGTATATTCAACCACCCCTGCATACCTGGCATGAAGCCTACTTGGTCATATTGGATGATATCTTTGATATGTTCTTGTATTTGGTTTGCAAGTATTTTGTTGAGTATTTTTGCATCAATGTTCATAAGGGAGATTGGCCTGAAATTCTCTTTCTTTGTTGGGTCTTTGTGAGGTTTATGTACCAAGGTGACTGTGGCTTCATAGAATGAGTTTGGTAGTGTTCCTTCCATTTCTATTTTGTGGAATAGTTTGAAAATAATTGGAGTTAGCTCTTCTTTGAAGGTCTGGTAGAATTGTGGGCTGAAACCATCTGGTCCTGGGCTTTTTTTTTTTTTGGATGGGAGACTTTTGATGACTGCTTCTATTTCCTTAGGGGATATAGGACTATTTAATTCATTTACCTGGTCTTGATTCAGCTTTGGTAAGTGGAATCTATCAAGAAAATTGTCCATTTCGTTTAGATTTTCAAATTTTGTGGCATATAGACTTTTGAAGTAAGTCCTAATGATTGTTTGAATTTCCTCAGTGTCTTTTGTTATGTCCCCCTATTCACTTCTGATTTTGTTGATTTGGATAGTGTCTCTTTCTGTTTAGTTAGTTTCCCTAAGTTTGTGTCTATCTTGTTGATTTCTCAAAGAACCAGCTCTTGGTTTCATTGATTCTTTGAATTGTTTTATTTGTTTCTAATTTATTGATTTCAGCCCTGAGTTTGATTATTTCCAGCCATCTACTAATCTTTTGTGTACCTGCTTCTTTTTTTTTCTAAGGCTTTTAGGTGAGCCATTAACTCACTGGCATGAGAGTTTTCGGATTTTTTCTTGAAAGCACTTAGTACTATGAACTTTCCTCTTAGCCCTGCTTTCATCGTGTCCTATAAGTTTGGGTATGTTGTGCCTTCATGTTCTTTGAATTCTAGGAATACTTTGCTTTCTTTCTTTATTTCTTCCCTGACCCAACTTTCATTTAGTAGCAAGTTGTTTAGTTTCCATATGGTTTTGTTTTTGTTTTTGTTTTTGTTTTTGTTTTTTTGTTATTTCTGTTATGCCTTTTTGTTATTTCTGTTGTCTTGCGATCCAGTTTTAGTCCATGGTGGTCAGATAGTATAAATGGGATTATTTCAATCTTTTGTATCTGTTGAGACTTGTTTTTTGACCAACTATATCGTCTATTTTTGGAGAAGGTTCCATGAGGTGCTGAGAAGAAGGTAAATTCTTTTGTGTTCGGGTGAAAGGTTCTGTAGACATCTGTTAGGTCCATTTGATTCATGACCTTTATTAGAGTCATTGTTTCTTTGTTTAACTTCTGGTTTGTTGACTTGTCCTTTGTTGAGAGTTTGGTGTTGAAGTCCACCGCTATTAATGTGTGAGGTTTTATGTGTGGTTTCAGTTTTATTAATGTTGCTTTTACAAATGTGGGTGCTCTTGTGTTTGGGGTATATATGTTCAGAATTGTGGTGTCTTCTTTGTGGAGTTTTCCTTTGATGAGTATGAAATGACCTTCGCATCTCTTTTGATTAATTTTGGTTGAAAGTCTATATAATTAGATATTAGAATGGCTATTCCTGCTTCCTTCTTGGGTCCATTTGCTTGGAAAACTGTCTTCCAGCTCTTTACTCTCAGGTAATGTCTATCTTTGTGCCTTAGGTGTGTTTCTTGTATGCAACAGGTTGTTGGGTCTTGTTTTGTATCCATTCTGTTAGTCTTTGTCTTTCTATTGGAGAGTTTAGTCCATTGATGTTAAGGGATATTAATGACCAGTGGCTGTTAGATGCTTTGATTTTGCTATTGCCTATGGTAGTGAGTTTGTGTGTTTGGCTACTTTTGGTTTTGCTGTAGTGAGGTTATTTTTTTTCCTGTGTTTTCCTGAATGTAGTTAGTTTTCCTGGGTTCTATTTTTCCTTCTATTATTTTCTGTAATGCTGGATTTGTGGGTAGGTATTGTTTGAATTTGTTTTTATCATTAAATATCTTGTTTTCTCCATCTATGATGACTGTGAGTTTTGCTGGATATAATAGCCTGGGCTGACATCTGTGTTCTCTTAGGGCCTGTATTATATCAGTCCAGGCCCTTCTGGCTTTCATAGTCTCTGTTGAGAAGTCAGGTGTGATTCTGATGGGTTTGCAATTATATATTACTTGTCCTTTTTCCCTTGCAGCTTTTAGTATTTTTTCTTTGTTCTTTGTTCTCAATACTTACTCTTTTAATTATTATGTGTGGGAGGACTTTCATTTCTGGTCTATTTTATTAGGTGTTCTATTGGGCTCTTTAATCTTATAGGTCTCTCCTTTAAGTTGGGGAAATTTTCTTCAATGATTTTGTTGAAGATATTTTCTGGTCTTTGGAGCAGGGAATCTTCTTTTCCCTCTATTCCTATTATTTTTAGGTTTTGTCTTTTCATATTATCTTGGATTTCTTGAATGGTCTGTTCACAGATTTTTTGGATTTAACATTTTCTTTGACAGATACATCGATTTCTTCCATTGTATCTTCTACATCGGAGATTCTTTCTTCCATCTCTTGTAGTCTGTTGGTTATGCTTACCTCTGTAGTTCCTGTTTTCTTCCCTAAATTCTTCCTTTCCATTATTTCTTCCATTTGTGTTTTCTTTAATTTTTCCAATTCTATCTTCAGATCTTGAGTTGTTTTATTTCCTTCACCTGTCTGATTGTATTTTCCTGTTTTTCTTTTAGTTTCTTCATCTGTTTCTTTTATTTCTTTCTGTGATTTAATTATTTCTTCTCTGAAGGCCACAAACTGGCTGCATCTTCCCGTATTTTTTCACGGATGTCCATAATCTGATTGTCTTTAACTTCCTCTATTTCTTTATGGATAGCCATAATCTGTTTGATTTTATCTTCCTCTAATTCTTTACATATTTCATTTGTTTCCTCTATTATACTCTTAATCAGCATAGATGTAAGGCATCTTCTTGAATTTTAATTATGCTGGGGTGTCCAGGGCTGCTCGTCCCAGGATGGCTGGGTTCTAGAGATGCCATATTGCTCTGTCTTTTGTTGGTTGAGGTTTTACGCTGACCTCTACCCATGGGGCTGTTTTAGGTGTTGGCTGTTAGTTTCTGGTGCTTCCTGGAATCCTGAGGTAGGGAGAATCCCCTTGGCAGGAAGATGATTTTTCCTGAAGGAGGCCTCCTCTGCTTTTTGGGTATGGTCACTGTATGGCCAGTGTTTCTCAGGAATTGCCACTGCTCACCTCAGGCGTATAGACCTGAGTAGTAGCTGTTGTCTTTGTTAGTCAGGGGGGCTCTCCTCTCATCAGTAGATGTCCTCAAGACAGCTGCCTTGCTGCTGGGTTTCTCGTTCTGAATTTAGTGAGCTTCTGTTGTTGTTATACTGTTTTCCAGGTACAGCCCTCTTGAAGAACCTGCTGATTTCCTAGCTGTGGGGTTTTCTCCCAACAGGGAAACTCAGTCTGGTACCCTGGGGCACAAAGTTCTGTCTGGGAAGGTGAGAGGAGCGCCCAGCAAGTCTCTGGGCCAGAAGCTGAGTGTTTCACTCTGGGCCGCGATACTGTGTGCCCAAGTTTGAGATGTCGATTTTGGGTGCAGCTCTGGTCTGGAAGCTGTGGGCTCCTCTCTGGTCTGGGGGGATGGGCGCCTCACTCTGGGCCTGAAGCTTTGTGTCCTTGTCTGGGATGGTGGCTGGGGGCGCCACTCTGGTCCGGAGGCTGTGCACCCAGTTCTGGAATGGCGGCTGCAGGTGCTGCTTTGTTTCAGAGGCTCTGTGCTCTGATCTGGCCTGGCAGTGTGTGTCCCCTTCTAGGCCAGATGCTGTGCATGCCTTTCTGGGCTGGCAACTAAGGGCTCTGCTCTGGGTCAGAGGCTTGGTGCCTCACTCTAGGTTAGAGGCTGTGTGTCGTCATCGTACCCCACCCCTCCCACCCCCACCCTGTCTAAGATGGTGGCTGGGGTCGGCGATCTGGACCTGAGGCTGTGTGTGCCAATCTGGGCCCTGAGCTGTGCGCCCAGCTTTGGGCCAGAGGCTGTGCACTCTATTCTGGGCCGGCAATTGAGGTCTCCGCTCTGGTCCAGAGCCTTAGCACCTCACTCTGGGCCAGAGGCTGTGTGTTTCTGTCCTGGATGGAGGCTGGGGCCGCAGGAGGCTCTGTTCGCTCATCTTGGGTGGTGGGTGTGCTTGCAGGTCCCCAGGACCTTTACCAGGTATTGACTGGATGACCTGAGGTCGGTCCCAATTAATTTCCACACCATAGGCTTTCCTCTCACCTGGCAATCAAAAACGCTGGTGTTTTAGGTCCCTGAGTTCAGTCTTCTGGTCGCTGTGCCAACACTGCTTTCCTGCTCCTCGGACACAGTGTCCTCCTGGTGCCGCCATCTTGTCGCTCCCAGAATCTGTCTTTTTAAATTATATTTTTTGAAGTAGAAATGATAGCTTGTTGCACATTAAGAAATGATTCATAAGCTGGGCACAATGGCACATACCTGTAATCTGAGCACTCAAGGAAGCAGAGGCAGATGGATTTCTGTAAGTTTGAGGTCAGCCTGGCCTATAAAGCAAGTCTAGAATGGACAGAGAGCTACACATAGAAACCCTAAATCCAACAACAATAAAAGCAATAATAAAAAAACCTCAGTGATTCAAATATTCAATTTCTTCTGTAAGATTTTGTTATATTGGGGTCTTAGACAATGGAAAGACCATTTGGACTTGTAGAAAAATGGAATGAAGTTGTGCATCATCATGGTCCACCAGTCAGTTTTCCATTACTGTGAATAAAGAACAGATAATTAACTTGAACTCTGGAATAATTTATTTTTGTTCATGGTTTTAGAGGTTCCAATCTGTATTCACTTGTTTCTGTTATTTTGCAGCCCTTGGAAAGATGTACATAGTGCTTACATGATAGCATCCTGTAAGTAAAGGGGTTGAGCCACCAACATCCACTTCTAGTAAATCCCCCCGCCCTCCCCTGCCACAATAGCTTCCTTCTTCTATTTAGATTACTCCAACAATATATCCATTGGTGTCTGGAGTGAGAAAGACAGTTACTATACCAAAAATCAGATAAAATAACAAAAGAAGTACAACACAAAGAATGTTTTAAAAGATTTATGTAATGTACAGATCAAAATAAAAAGAAAGTACAAGGGTGTTTTGAATTTTAAAAAGCCCATGCTCTTCATAATATTACTCAGAATCTGTATGATCTATAAAATCTTACTTCATAGGTCATACAGCTTCTAAGCAATATTAACAACTTCATGCTTAAGTCTCACATTCCTTGTGTATGGGAATTATTTCTAGGAAATAAAATTGATAATGTATGTAACTAGTGTATATAGTAGACAGCCAAGGATAGTTTTTTGATGAGTGATTGTCCTCTTTCCATTGCTGTGTATGTATTAGGCTGTGTATAAATACATAAAGAATTATACCATCATGTAAATATAGCTACTGAAATAAACCCTAAGTTGGGTACAAGCCAATATGGAATTACACCACCATGTAAATACAGCTACTGAAATAAACCCTAAAGGAAGGCTATATTTTAAATTTGAAAATCAAGAAAAAGAAGCAGTGGAATCTCATTGGTCATATTAATCACACTTAACAACAGGCCCCATGCCCAGGAGTATCTATATGGCCAGCACAAAATGAACTCAATGATATTTTTGTAGACTTTGTCTCATGTTGTGTTATGTGGGCATTTTTTCTCTTACTGGTCTTTTGCTGGTCATGTATGGTTTCTGATTTTGTGTGTTTATGGTATGTGTGTCTGTCTGCCCTCACCCCCACCATGTGTGTGCATTTCCTTTTTCACTTTGCAGTATTATTATTATTTACAATTTATTCGCTTTGTATTCAGGTTATAGCCCTCTCCTTCATCTCCTTCTGGTCTCATCCTCCTTCGCTCTTCCTCCCAATTCCCCCTCTCCTAGTCTACTCATAGGGGAAGTCCTCCTCCCCTACTGTCTGATCCTTGCCTATCAGGTCCTATTAGGACTGCCTGTATCCTCTTCCTCTGGTTGCCCCACCAGGGAAAAGTGATCAAGTAGCAGGCAAGCTAGATCATGTCAGAGCCTATGTTTCCCTCACTAGGGAAACCACATGGATGCTGAGCTTTCTATGGGCTACATCAGAAGAGGGAGTCAAAATCCTCTCTATGCATGGTCATTGGCTGATTCATTGGTCTTCAAAGCCTAGATTTTTTGGCTTTGTTAGTGTCCTTTTATGGCTCCTGTTCCCTCTGAGTTCATTTATATCCCCCTTCTTACTTAAGACTCCCTGTGTTCGGTCCAAAGTTTGGCCGTGAGTCTCTATGTCTGCTTCAATCTGCTACTAGGAGGACTCTTTTAGAGGACATCTGTGGCTCTGTGGCTTTAAAAATTTTTTTATTCTAGTTTCTAATTTTGTTTTTTTTTTCTTTGATTCCGTTTTTTTTTTTTTTTTTTTTTTTTTAAGAGAAAGAAAGGAAAGGGGATGAAGTTGTTGGGGGGAAGGTGGGAAGGACCTGGAAGGAGTTGGGGAAGAGAAACTGTATCAGGCTATACTGTATGAAATTTTCTAAATTTGGTACGCTTCTGTCCTGTTCCCTGTATTCTCCCTCCTCCAATGTCCATCCTCTTTGTCTTTCTGAATGGGGATTGAGCCACTTAGCCAGAGTCCTCCTTCCTGATTAGCTTCTTTAGGTGTACAGATTTTAGGATGTTTATCCTATATTATATGAATGAGTATATACCCTGTGTGTCTTTCTGCTCCTGGGATACCTCACTCAGAATGATCTTTTCCAGTTCCTACCATTTACCTGCAAATTTCATGATTTCTTTGGTTTTTTTTTAATTCTTTATTAATTACACTTTATTCACTTTGTATCTCCCCTGTGGTTCCCTCCCTCCTCCCATCCCAATCACTCCCTTCCTCCACCCTCTGAATGCATGCCCCTCCCCAAGTCCACTGATAGGGAAGGTCTTCTTTTCCTTCCTTCTGATCCTAGTCAATCAGGTCTCATCAGGAGTGGATGCAACAGAACCAAAAATATCTGAGCATAGGGTCTTTCCTTAGACTGATACTCCAACCAAGGACCATGCATGGAGATAACCTAAGACCCCTGCACAGATGTAGCCCATGGCAGTTCAGTATCCAAGTGGGTTCCATTGTAATAGGAACAGGGACTGTCTCTGACATGAACTGATTGGCCTGCTCTTTAATTACCTCCCCCTGAGGGGGAAGCAGCAGTACCAGGCCACAGAAGATTTTCTTGTTTTTTATTGCTGAGTAATATTCCATTATGTAGATGTACCATAATTTCTGTATCCATTCCTCAACTGAGGAACATCTCAGCTATTTCCAGCTATTACAAATAAAGCTGCTACAAAAATGGTTGAGCAGATGTCCCCGTTGTATACTTGAGCATATTTTGGATATATGCCTAGGAGTGGTATAGCTGGATCTTGAGGAAGCACTATTCCTAATTGTCTGAGAAAGCACCAGATTGATTTCCAAAGTGGTCTTATTCAGTGTCACAAGTTCTGTACATTAGTAGGAAGCATAAAATATCCAAATCTCTGAAGTTATTATCTGGAACCAAATAGAACAAATGCAATTTTGACCAGATGCCTATAACTGCAGACCCTCAACTTATCAGATTTTTATTTGTTGGATTAGTTCAACTTTTACAGTGAAAAAATTGAGTTAGGAAAACAGGCTATGGTTTTGAATTAGTTCAAATCAGATCAACTTCCTTACCTTACACTTCCTTAATTTGAGAAATTGAAATTTTAAATCAATATTAAAGTAGTTGTGGTCAATATTTATTTAGCTTACCATGTCCATTCTACCTTAGCACAGAAACAATACCCTTGATGTCTCATCTGCTTACTCAAGGATGAAACAGAAGGTATGTTGACCTGGGTAGAAGCAAAA
Source organism: Meriones unguiculatus (assembly GCF_030254825.1). Taxonomy (NCBI): domain Eukaryota; kingdom Metazoa; phylum Chordata; class Mammalia; order Rodentia; family Muridae; genus Meriones; species Meriones unguiculatus. Next base: position 124,341,463 of record NC_083369.1, read on the forward strand.
ATGAGAAAGCAGAGCCAAAGATCACACAATGCAAGAATATATATATATATATATATATATATATATATATATATATACACACACACATATATACATACATATATATACATATGTATACATACATATATTTTGTTTACTGATCATTAACTACAGGACAGATGTGATACAGAATGTCTCACATACATGATTTTTTTTTTTTTTTTAATTTATACCAGTCCCGGGAATTAGATGCTCTTACTAGCTTTCATTTATAATTCGTGGCTCAGAAGTTCTGTGAGCTCCTCAGTCATACACTTCATAAACAGAGAAATGGTCTAATATAATCTTCTTAAAATTATCAAAGGCAAGACAAATAAAAGACTCATGATTTACAGTCATTAATCAGATTGTACTTATACCTGAGAATTTCTTTTAATCAGTATTTTACCCATCCTGTAGCATATTACTCAAATGATAGAGTTGCATTTAAAATATTATCATTTTAAGTAATTTTGCTCCAATCACCATTAGAACTTTTCAGTGTGGCATTAGTTTTTTATCATTATCTGCCAAGGCTTTAATCACGTGGCTTAATATACTGAACTATCTGCCTTAAACTGTTGAGGGTAAATTAATTTATTTAATATTCACTGTGTATTAGTGTGGTAAGCATAAAGGGGCACAACTGTGTGGTACAGAGTCCCCTTCAGAAGAACTTACAAATTTATAAGGAAAATCTCATTTTAATTTATTTAAATAAAATAATCATCACAAACATCAACTGTATAATCTCTGCAACAACCCTGTAAAGTGTTATCACTCTCTTTCTACACATTGTGAGACTAGGGCTAAGAGACTGTATTGCTTGCCAGTCCTATCTAACTAGTAATGGAAAGTGAGGATTTGCATTCTCAATCTGTTGTACTCTTTTCCCTAAACAAGCATTCTGTTTTGTTTTTTTTTTTTTTGTTTTTTGTTTTGAACTTAGTCTGATAAGAACGATAATGCAAAAACATATGCTAAAAAAGATTTGGAATTATACACGGTCACTTCAGAGTGATTGCAGATCCACACCACTGCGTCCACTTCATTTGTTTGCTTTTAGTTCTAGTTATAATATATAACTAATAAGACATAGATAGGATGTAGTGAACAGCAATGGCTTAAGGCATAGAAGCAAGTTTGTTTATTTTATATAGTTATTTACATGTTGTAAATGAAGAATATTTGAACAGTCTCAAAGGACACTTAATGGAGTTGTTTCCAGTGGAGTTCTAGTTGGTAGGAAAAAATATTATCATTTATATCGTCTGAAAAGTTTAGCAAAAGGGTATTTAATAGAAACAATAATGTGAAAACATTTTGCTCAGCATTCATTTTATTGAGATTTGGCTGACCTTTAGCTGATTGTCTTCCAACCTTTTTGTTGACGTTTTATAACATTGTCTCAATAATTGTTGGGTCATAGAAAAATTTAGAGGTTAAAAAGTGAACCACATTCTGTTTCTATACCATGCAGTATCATGCAGAACCAAGAAATATGGGCCCAGGGGTCCTTTATGAGACTGATACTCCAACCAAGGACCATGCATGGAGACAATCTAGAACCCTTGCATGGATGTAGCGCAAGGTAGCTCAGACTCCAAGTGGGTTCCCTAATAATGGGAACTGGGACTGTCTCTGACATGAACTCAGTGGTTGTTTCTTTGATCACCTACCCCTGAGGGGGGAGAGAAGCCTTACCAGGCCACAGAGGAAAACAATGCAGCCAGCCCTGATGAGACCTTAGGTTATAAGGTCAGAGGGAAGGACCTCCCCTGTTTGGGAGGGACATGGGAGGAGATAAGGGAGGGAGGGTGAGATTAGCAGGGGATGAGGGAAGGGGCTATAGCTGGGATACAAAGTGAATAAACTGTAATCAATAAAACAATAAATTAATAAAAAAGTGAACCCCATCAGACCAAGCTTATTTCCCTTTTGATAGGAAATATTGGATAAAAGGCTTTAAAGAAATACCTTTGCTTTGGACTTTAACAAAGCTTCTCTTCCCATATATCATGAAATATTTTTTTCCATTTTTTTTAAATCTCAAGAGTATAAAAACTGCATAAGTGACTTCAATGGGTCTTCTAGGCATCTGAATATCTAATAAGTGTTGTCAGAAAGAAGACCCAATAAGATGACAAAGTTTTAGTCTTCTCATTTTGGAGATAAGTTTGTCTTCGTTTTGCTGGTGCTCTGGAATAACTATCTTTTGCTGAGAGCATCATTCCTGTTGTACCTTGACACTCAGCTCAGTCTTTCAGTTTCCTAAGAGCTCTTGATTGGAACCCACAGATGGATGGGTGAAAACTATGTCCATTTTAGTAAAGTACACAATTCTGTCTGGTTGATGTGTCTAACCTGCATTTTGCAGGCCACTAGCTATTAATATAGCACAACACAGAATTGGAAATTTGCTTAAAACATTAAGGATTGTTTTTGTGATCTTTTCAATAGCTAAGTTTCGTGGATGATAGCATCCCTTTCCAGTTTCAAAGGTTTTGACTGACCTATAGGACTTAGAGAGTGGAAAAATGCCTTTTGGCATTCTGTGTGGTGCAGCAATGAATAGCTAAGTATCCATGCTTCAGAAAGCATTTCAACATGAGCAGATGAATGCTACCAAACCTGGCCCATAAGTCCCCATTATTGTGACAACTAAATAACTCCCCACAATGTCCATATGTTCCTTCTCTTTTCTCATTTGCTATGGGTTTAGAAACCTTTGTGTTATCACTGGAGATTAGTGACATCAGAAGAATCTAATGCTTGTATCTTCATCATTTCAGCAACACACATAACAAAATAATAGAAAAGTTGTTATGGGGTAAATAAAAAATTCAAACTAGCTTTTTTTTTTTCTCCAAGAAAAGTAGATCCCACTACAGAAACATCTAAAAAAAAAAAAAAAAAGAAGTCCCATCTTTTTGTTTCAGTTGTAGTCTTACTATGCAGACTAGCTTGGCATCAAACTACTATACTTATATCATCCCACTACCTTAGCATTCAATAACTGGGATTATAGTCACAAACCACTGTATCCAGATAGTCCTGTCATTTTAATGGAAGACATATCAAACAAAAGTTGGAGGATTCTAACAAATGACATAATCACTACCTTCTATTTTAACTCTGAACTTGTCAACACCTCTGCAAAAATTACAGAGGGCAACTCTCTTGAAGAATATACCTTTTTACACCTAGACTCTCTTAAGACTTCAAAGCTTTTTCCCTACTAGTGGCTCATATAATCAAGTCTGAAGATGATCCCAGTCCTTAATGGAGTCTGGACTTTGGCTTTCTTTTTCTTCTTTAGGATTGAACCAACTGCCCTTTGACCCTGCAAACAACAACGAACCCCTGCAGTTTGGTAGTGCGACTGGCCCTCTGGTTGCAGATAGCCTCATTGAGAATGGAGGGGAATCAAGCAAGAAAAGAAAGAGAACAAATACTCCTTCGGGTAAGCTAGGTGATAATGGACTATCTTAAATCAGTGCTACCGAGTCATTTTAACCATAGCCTAAGAAGTTGCTGGCATTATGCTAGGCCTTGTAGAAAATGCGGAAACAAGTCAGATTCCTTTTTTCTTTTCATCTCATGAACGAGTCACATATATGAATAACTGATATTATCATAAGTCCTGTGGTGAATGTATGCAAGGGAGAAATGCAGAAATAAGGATATTTTCTAATTAAATTATTTTTTATATTAGTTATAGTTTATTTACCTTGTATCCCAGCTATAGCCTCCTCCCTCATTTCCCTCCCAATCCCATCCTCCCTCCCTCATCTCTTCCCTGCCCCTCTCTAAGGATATTTTGATTCACCTTTAGATATTAAGGAATGTTTCATAGCACAAGTGACATCTTTAGCAGATGCTCAAAGAATGGGTAGATTTGAAGAAGGAGGAGGTAAATAAAGAATTTTTATTTTTTATAGTAAAAAAAAATTGTATGAGTAACTATTTCACTATCAACTTGTCTTTAATGAACATGGGACAGGGTACTGTCACTTTATCTCTAAATCAAATAATTTCATATATTTCAGTTTACCCAACTCCAGCACCTCTCCAATGTATATTATGTCCATATGTCTACCGTTATTTTGAGATAGTATTTCACTATGTGGCCTAAGCTAGCCTCAAAATTATTATTATCTCCCTGCCTTAGTGACTGACTTGTGTGATTAGCAGTTGTACCGTCATACCAGGCCTTACATGTCTATTCATGTCCTTAGCATTACTTAAAATGCCTGAGAAACAGATTATAAGAATCCCTCAGAACAGCACAATATATTGTTAGCATTTCCTGCAATCTTTTCTTCATTCTTCTTTTCTCGTTGGCATGTTGTTATCTGAAATTTCTCTAAGCACATGAGAAAACAACACGAAAAACAAATATTAACTGATCATTCGATATATCAGGTTTTATCAGTTTACTGCTTAGTTATTCATTTGAAAGTAAGTCAGACATCAACCTGAGATACTTGGCCGCGCCTGATAAACAAATTCATAGTTATGGGTTGCTGTTTTTTTTTTTTTTTTAATTTTTACTCTTACTTTTCTTTTGCACTTGTAAAACTGACATGTTTGTAAACACATTATCATTTTCTGTCTCTTAAGTCATAGTTAAGATGTTTGCTAAATATGTGCTTGGAAAATAAAAGGACAACATAAACATTGCCTGTATGGAACCATTAATAAAGGACAGAGTTCTTTTCATAGAGCCCAGGAGCTGGCTTGAATTCTAACTCTGAAGATGTCTCCCTCTCCCTCCCTCCTTCCTTCCCTCCCTTTCTGTCCCTGTCTTTCTCTCACCTTAGAGTGGGTTCCTTACCCCTATGAGTTCCCCCTTGCTTCATGTGAGGAAGAAATGGTGCTAGAGCCTACTTCAAGGTATTGTCAGGAAAAGTAGTTGAAATTATGTATGTAGTATTTTATGTTGTATCTAGACACAACAACTTTAATAGAGTACAAATCTTTTCTAATTATATCATAGCCTCATCTTGTTAAGCATTGATGTATTTCACTTTTTAAGGTAATCTATTATAGACACAAAGTATGCCTCTGTTTGTGTATATGTTCTTATGAACTATTTGCCTTTTTAAAAAATGTTCAACATAGTTCAAATTTGTTTGATCATTTAGGGGCATCATTAATTATTTCCTACACTTAAATGTTCTATTAAAGTTTTCAAAGTTTACTAGGAAAGATTATAAAACGTTTATCTCTATACTTACTTAGCCAACTTATATTGGTTTTCTAGTTATTACAGCTATATTATATGCAAGGCCTATTTCTTTTCTGTAGTCTGGAGCCACTTATCCCTTGCAGTATTCCTTTAGCAATTCTTTTGCTCATTCTGATTAGTTAATGAACTTTGAAACTAACAAACCAAAAAGTCCTTTTAAAAAATCCTATTTAGCCTACTAAGTTCATTTGTTACATTTGTATGCTAAATAAGGGCAAAATTGGGTGTCATAGAACCTGCCATGGAGAGTGTACTCATGATCTAGAGCATAAACTTTAATACATTGCTCTTGGCTTCTCTCTGGATTTTTGATCACTGTTTTTGTTTGTTTGTTTGTTTTGTTTTGTTTTGTTTTTTCACTGTAATTGTCAGTGATGGGCTAGTCTCAAGCAATACCTTCCAAACTGTGGTTAACTCAAGGGGAAGGGAGAAGAGGTATATATTAATCTGAATTGTGAACAAGCTTTAAAGAATTTTGACATTTTATTTCTAATGAACATATTCAATGAGAGCCAAGTTAACTGTTGAAGATAATGGATTTTAACAGTAGATTACACTAATCTATAATTAGCAGCATCAATTTGCATTCAAATAATGAATATTCTGAAGTTCTTTAAAAACAGTGTGCTCTTTAAAATAGGTGGAATTAAGCTCCTGGAAGGCTAAATTAACTTCCTTGAAATTCTGTTCACACTATTTGCTTAGTGAAACTTTTCTTTGTTAAGTAGCACAAAGGTGACACCAATCTGGTTAAAGGACCACAAATTCCAAATTAGTGTAGTCTAAATTAATGGGGCCTTGCTATAGAAGGAGTCTCTTATAATTGTTCAGGTGGCCATCCTGTGATATTACAAATAGGTGGATTGTTTCATAATATAATTTCTTTCATCTGTAATGCTAGACAAAAGGAAGAGAGCAGAGGTTTTGCGAATAGGAACTTCTTCTTTTGTCACCATTTACTACAACATGGCAAAGAGGGAAGCTGGGATTCAAAGTTCTCATAGGAGTTACCAGACATTTCAGTTCTGAGCCACTACATGTTCGTCCATTTTGGCTCTTTCTACTTCAATGGGGATGAAGTGAACTTTAGCTCCACTTCCTCACTGCATATCTTCTTTCCTTCCTTTCTCATTCCTACTATAGTGCCCTTCTTCAGCAAACTGCTTGTCTCCTTTTGTATTAAAGCTAATTTCTTGAAGGTTACTGATGGTCTCCAGTGTTCTTTTATTCTTCCAAAGGTTCCTAAGTTTTTTTTTTCCCTCAAAGGTTCTTTTTTTTTTTATTTTAAGTCATTTTAATTTCACAATATAACAGGTTTGTAATTATAAATGCATGTCTGTAGCATTTACTAGGCGTTAACAATGACATGTAAAAGCAGAAAAAGCACACTTGAACTCAGTACACAACAAAATAATTAAAAAATTAAAAAAAATATACTCCACAGATATAGGCAAAATCCTCCCTGGAAATTTTTTTATCACTATATTATTATTATTATTATTATTAATTACACTTTATTCATTTTGTATCCCCCCATAAGCTGCTCCCCCCTCAAAGGTTCTTATGCTAGAAGTTTGGTGCCAAATATGGCACTATTGAAGTGATGACCTTTAAGAGCCAGTCCCAGTGAAAGGTATTTAGGCCATGGGAGTTCCTGCCCTGGTAAATGGATCAATTCTGGTCTCTATAAGTGGGTTTAGTGTTGCAAGAGTGTATTGCCTTCCACAAGACTAAATTTTTTAGAAGGGCTTGCCTGGCATTTTCTATTATCTTGCTTCCTTGTTTGCACACCTGCCCCTTTTTCACATGGCTGGTTCATTTGCTACCTCTCTGAAATGGAATGAATGATATAATTAGATGGAGGGACATTGCTCTTCAGACTCTCAGAATTAGAAACCAGATAACATTTTGACAAAGTACCCATTCTTAAATGTTTTGATATCATGACAAAATAAGTGGAGACAACCTCAACATTATAATTTGTACTGACAGCTTCCACCAGCTTAGCCAGGACACCTTTGTCTTCCAAGTTAACGTATATGAAGGCAGCAATAGTGTGTGTCTTCCTTTGGACCAGCCATCCCAGCTTGGCCTCCCTTTTGATGATTCAGCAAGGTATCTTCATTTTGTGATACAAAGCAGGGAGACCACCAGTTCATGCAAATCTACAGCATATGTCATCACCACCAGCTTCGCTTTCCTGTTCTCCACAGGAAAGTGACAGTATAGACCCCTGCATAAAGTGCAGGAGGTCTCTTAGGAAGGGAACCCCTTTTCCAGAAGTCTCTTTTCCATAGCCTCTACTTTTCTCCTGCTTTCTCTCTGGGCTTTTCTTGTAGGTCAGCTTAAACAGCTGGGAGTCTTGTAGTTTCAAGACTCAGTGAATGAGTTAATCACAAGACTCCCTTTTAACCACTTATAAAGGAAAAGCCTTTACAGGTATGGTTTGATGGTGGTGGAGGGGCTGCTATTTGACAAATCAGGTGAGGTTCTTTTGGGGTTTGATGGACTCCCCATTGGTAAAGTTCTCTGGCATTTTCTGAAACAGAGGATTAAAAACCAATTTGGTTTTTTGCTTCATGAGCACAGAAACTGGAGTCAGCTTCTTTGCCTTGATTCTCATTACTTTGGTTTGACTTAGAGGAGAGTCCTTAGGCAAACTGTAATCTTCTTAATCAATTTATTTAATCTGATGCTAGGAGAAACTTTTTGAATTGTCTTTTCTTTTATATTCCTTAGCTCCTTTTGCTAAGAAATCCATATATTCTTTATGTCTTTTTTCTTCCTCCATCTTGAATGTATTATTGTACATATTTATAAAAAAAAAATAAAAGTTTAATAAACTTACCCAAGGCTGAACATGTAGCAAGTGGCTTATTTGAGGGCCCTAACGCCAAGGCTGTTTGTAACTACTATGCTGTAGTTACTATGTCTGTCAATAAGAGGAACTCAGCCTCATTACTGAATCCTATTAAGTATCAGTGGCAGACTTGGGAGAGATGTTTTTGAGGGTAAATAGTACAGAATAAGATGAGCAGAGATTGAATTTCATCATCTCAGGGGATCTTTTCAATTTTTGAGATGCTGTGTTTTTTTCTTTACAGTTTTTTCTCCTGCTACTCCCCAAAACAAATCTTATTTCAGCCAGGGTAATGAGCTATACTTTTCCAAAGGCATTATCTTACCTATCCCATTCAGTAGTTTGCATAGCCTCACTTGTACATAAAGGTGAAATACAGTTCCTTGTGAGAACACACCCCTCAAGCAGCCACCAAGATTTTCTAAAAAGAATTCCTGTGAGCCACACGCAATGGCACACACCTGTAATCGCAGCACTCAGGGAGGCAAAGGCAGGTGGATCTGTGTGAGTTCACGAGCCTGGTCTACAAAGTAAGTCCAGGACAGCCAAGGCTACACAGAAAAACCCAGTCTTGGAAAAAAAAAAGAAAAAAAAAAAGAATACCTGTGCTTAATGGAGTTCTTGTGTCATTACCAGTTAAATGTCCTAAATGCCCAAGAGAAAGCTATGGGTGGAGTTTCAGATTCTGCCACCAGGGTAAATAAAATGGATTAGCAATTCTGATTCAATATTTTTTGCCACATATGACCACAAAACCTTAAGTGTCTGACTGCTTTGTGTCTTTGATCTTAAAGTGAGTTCAAAATTCTTCAGACTGTGCTTTCTCTAACGTTATAGGCATATACCTGTAGTAATATTTCCTTTGTCATTATCGTTACATAATTACTAAGATAACAGGGAAGTAAATTTCTTTGAAATGCCACTCTGTGTCAAATGAGTTTGTTAGGCGACAGGAAATTATAATTCCAAGTTCCTTTCTATGAGATGACACTGAGAACAGATTTGAGCACCAAATGAATTTTCAGAAGGACAGATACCAAACACTAAACCAGAAGAACCTATGAGCAAATGTGGAAGACTGAATAATGAATAAAATAGAATGAATTATATGTTCACTGGTATTCATAGCAAGTATCACTACTGTTTAGGAACAGGCAAGTAGGCAATTAACTAGGAATAATTATGATATCCTAGTGAATATCTAGTCATAGATATAGTCCTATTTCCATTATATTTTATATATAGGCTTCTATTGAAGGTATGCTTATATTTAAATATCTGATGCTGAGCTGGGGGTCATTGGTTAGTGATAGTGTATCTGCCTAGCAGTATAAGGTCTCGGTTTTGGTTCCCAGTATGGCAACAAACAAACAAAATATGATATATAATACTAAGTGGTATTGCCAAAGTTAATGTGAATAATGAATCATTCAGTATGAAAAAAGAGATCTCCACTCATTTTCTGCTTGCACTCACAATTGAATTCCAAGCGTCATTTCCTTCAGGAAAACTGTTAGTGATCCACATCACTGTGGTGATTCTCCGAAAGTATTTTCATAGTCATTAGTTTATATAGAGGAGATTATAATAACCAGAGAGGAAATCTAGCTTTGACCAACCATCACTGGGAATATTTGATTAGGATAATGACCCCAAGAATGTATTTAATCCTAGCTATTCTAGTTTGCTTTGATAAACACTATAACCAAAACCAACTTGGGGAGGGTGGGAAAGAAAGGGTTGGTTTGAGTTGCAAAGAACTCAGGAACTCAAGCAGGAACTTGGAGGTTAGAATAGAAGGCAGGAACACTCATTGCTGGCTTGCTCCCAGTCTCACATTCAGCACCCTTTCTTATATAGCTCAAGGCCATTTGCCTAGGGTTGGTACTCCAGGCAGTGGGCTGGGCCTTCCTATGGCTTCATGGATAAGTCCACAGGCCAATTTGATAGAGGCAGCTTTTCAAATGAGGTTCCCTCTTCCTAGCATGTCAACTTGACAACCAAGATTAGCCATCACACTAACTTATTATCAAGAATTTCTGCTGCAGTTTCTGACAAAGCAAAAGTCAACTGAGAAGACAGTGAAAATTTCCACCAATGACAAGTCTATAATACAAGGAACTGAGCCTACAAAGCTGGAAGAAAGAGGTTTGATCAGATATAAAGAACTGTATTGGAATGAGTTCTCAATGAAGTTGCTCAAGATCACTTGGAAAGGGAAATTCAAAATTAGATGAAAATAGTCATCTCTTCTTGGGAATGTATTCATTTCCTTTTTTTTTTTTCTAGAAAGGGGAAACAAACCAGGAATTTTTTCTGTGACAGTTAAAGCCCTTTATTTACCTTACACTCACAGGGTTGAGACTTTTATTTCATATGTACTTTAAAGTCCACAAATGAAAGCATTGATTGTTTTTAAAGAGAAAGAATGCCACCTTTTTTTTTTTTTTTTTTGTCTTGCTTGGTGTGTGGTATTTCTAGCATGTCAGCTGAATTATTATATTGCAAACAGTAAGAAGAACCTATTTTCCTTTCCAATGGAATTAAAATAAGAAAAAGATTAGACTAATCGCCCAACGCAGTTTCTTCAGTCCTTTGGACATTTTTATCTGATTATAGTTCCAAAAAATAAAACCATCTGAAGGGATCAAAAAGTAACTAGACTACTTTCTTTCTCAGGCCTGATAGAATCTCAATGAGAAAATTTTTGTCTTCAAGGACTATCTTGAGGAAGGGAGAATGAGTTTGGCACAGAAAAGGCATGGTAGAAAAATGCAAATACTTCTCTTAAACTTCTTCAATCATTAAAATAGCTTTAGAATGATTTTGTGAGCTCATTGCACCACAGCCTGTAGGAGTTAGTAGCTTAGCAGGCAGGGAATAAAAAGCCAACCTCATATGTTGGTGATAAACAGGCTAGGGGTAGAAAGTGATTCATAATATTTTAGAGTTGGAACATTTTTAAAAGGAAAGAAATTGAGACTAGGAGAAGGGATATATCTGAGGTCACATGGTTTACAAGAACTGGAGGTAATTACGACCAAAGCTATGTAAGCATTTCAATTTGGCTAACACTGTGTGTTTAGTTTATTGCTGCTAGAGAAAATGAAGTACTTACTTCCCCCATGCTAATATGATTTGCAGCAAACTAACCTGCATGTGAGACCCCAGATCACTTATGCTGCTACCCAGGGGGAAAACTCTTTAATCTTCAAATAAAGTCTTTGTGATTGGGAAACACTTGTGCGGGAATTACTTCTGGAGAGATTACACATGCAGTTTAGCAAATCAAAGAAGAAATTCTTCATGATACCTGCTGACTTTCATACACACACTTTCAACCCACCCTTAAGTCCACTTCATCTACATAAAAACATTTATAAGTATGATTTATCATTTGTTATATAATATTATCAGGGGGATTATTCGTCACTTGATTTTTTTAAATTTTTTAGAATTTATTTATGTTTTTTCTTTTTTATTATTATCATTTATTATAATTTGTTCAATTTGTATCCTGGCTGTGGCTCCCTCCCTTGTCTCCTCCCAATCCCACCCTCCCTCCTTCTTCTTCCCATATGTTCCTCCCCTAATCCACTGATAGGGAGGACCTCCTCCCCTTCTATCTGACCATAACCTATCAGATCTTATCAGGAGTAGTTACACTGTCTTCCTCTGTGGCCTGGAAAGGCTGCACCCTCTAGGCTGCACCCTCTAGGTGGGAGGTGATCCAAGAACCTACTACTAAGTTCATATTAGAGAAAGTCCCTGTTCCCTTTACTAGGGACCCCACTTGAGGACTAAGTTGGGGTTTGGGAACCTTTCCATTCATTGTCCTTGGTTGGGGTATCATTCTGTCACTTGATTTTTAAATTTAATTTTCTGTGAGAATTTTGTACATAGGTATTATACTTATATAATTTACATTTCTCCCTCTCTCCCCTCCAACTTCTTTTATGTCTTCTAAATTCATGATCCCTTCTTTAATTACATATATGCATGTTATATTTTATATTATATACATATTTACATATAAAAACAGGCTTAAGAGACTCTTTGTTGGCATTCATATGTATATGTGTTTTTGGCTGACTGTTTGAAAGTGGATAACCTATGATTGGATTCATCTCTGGAGAAGACTTACTTACAGTCTCTAGACGTCATTTCCTGTAGCTTTTCATGTAGACATAGGACCTTATAAGAGTCTCCCTATCCACCTTGTCATGTCATTGTGTAGGTGTCAATTAGGCAGTCATACATATTTTTTGAAATTTCATAGGTGAGCCTTAGAATTTACTATCTCGAAGTAGAAGTCCTACTTGTTGTTTCTTGCAATCTTTCTGGTCCCTCTTTTGCAATGTTCCCTGAGCCTTAGGTAGAGAAGCTGTGTTACAGATATATCAGTTAGGGATATATATTTCTAATCAGTTGTCCTCTGCATTTTGACCATTTGTAACTCTTTATAATGGTCTCTGTCTGTTGTAAAATAAAAATCTTCTTTGATGAGGGTAAGATCTACACTTATCTCTGGGAATAAGGACAAGTGTTTAAGATGCAGTTAGATGCCCACTCAATATGAGGGAATTCATGTGTGGTACTGTAAACATTCTCTACTGCCTGTGGCCAGTGATATCATAGGCCTTAAAAGAGAACCAACCACCTCTACTTTCAAATTTCTTGATTTTCAGTCAAACTTAACTTTAGTTCCATGGATCTCAATTTCAGAGTAAAGAGATTCTTACATATCATAAGGTTCTGTCCCTATCTCTTAGGTCAGTAAAGTTAAGGTCCTTTTTCCTGTCTTTTGGGCCTGTAAGAGCCTCTTGATATTGGTAAGAGAAAGCAGCATACTTACACATACAGTGAAATTTAGTTTGGTAGTGAATTTGTCGCTAACCCATCTTTTGACCTTCAGTAAATTGCAGAAGCCATTCCTCAGTGTCAGTTTTCAAATCTATTTAATATAGAAACCATTTTTAAAGCTGTAAAATACTACTTTGTGGTTAATGCACTGAACATTAGGGTTTGAGAGCCAGCATTCACCTACCATATTGGTTTCTCTTCTTTTATGAATTAAATCAAGGAAAGCATACAAAAACACTTTGTGATAAACAAAATGCACCCTTATTCTCATTGTATATAAAACCATTTCTGAGGAATGTAGCTTGAGGCCTATAAACTCCTCTAGCTCTAAATGTATCCTTCAGTGGGGATCAATGTCAGTGTCATTGAGAGCAGTTGCATGTACCACACTTACATAGAAAATTGAAATTAAGTGCAAAGAGGTCCTACAAGCATTTCTCTTTATCCCACGTGGGGTGAAACCCTGCACAAGTTCCTTTGGTTTATTCTTTACCTCTTTACAAACAACTTGAAAGTTCCGTCCTCCCCACAAAATGATAACAAATGAGTTAAGAACCTCCACATCCCAAAACATTGACATTTATTTATTTTTTTTCAATGCAGTTTATTCAGGAACCTTGAACAATCCTCGGACCCTGGGGAAAGCCAGCCCACAGCTTAAATAGCCTCTGGGTAGCCAACCCCAGCGTGCCACGTGGGCAATGCAGATAGATCCACATACATGGAAGCAAGCCAGATCCTCAGCCTTAGCCAAATGTGGAGTTGTTTGTGACAGAGAGCACTCACCATCGGGAAGGTGGAAGGCAGAAACCAGCTCCATCTTTAGGGCTCAGCATTATGCAGCTCTCTACAGTTCCCCCTTTTTGTTTTAGACGCATCAGGCAAGTGTAGAGGTCTGATCTCTGATATTAGAAATAAATTGGGACTTTGTACCGATGTTCATTTAGGTGTCATCCACCCAAAGAGCATCAAACCCGTCTGATACCTTTTTCTCAGAGGCAGGACCTGGGGCATCAACCCACATGCAATCAGACTTGCTCTTCTCTGGGTCGAAAGCGGCTGACCCTGAGTGCAGTGCTTAGCCTCGCATCCTGAGCGTAACATTTTAGCTTTTTATGGTAGCCAACCATGCTTGGGGAGACTGTCCTGCTTCAATGGCTGTAAAGGCCTGAATGGTCATGACTGCATTACGCTGTTGTGAGACTCTAATCTTGCATATATACCACAGGCAAACCAAGGAGACCAACACCAGAAGGCCTGCTAACGCTCCCATGCCCTCCCATTCCTTCAGATGATTCATGGCTGCAGCAATCCATGATGATAATTCTGTGGCTAGTCCTTTGTCCACTCTGGCAGAATTTACTGTGACAATGGCCACTCTCAGCTGCTCCATCGTAGTATTGAATTCTCCAGTCCAATGACATTTATTTTAAGAGTAACATGGCTAGCTTTTCTAAAACCTATCCTTAGGATTCTTTTATAGAATGGGTAACTGGCAGTGACAGTCCACTGTGTTGGGTCAAAGGAATAGTGTTGTTCTAGTATACCTGCATTTTATTTAGAAGTTTTTTTTCGCAACTTATGTCAAGACAGATTCTAGGTGAAACTAGCCTCATAATAATTCCACGCAGTGAAGAGATTTTATTTTTATGGATTTCAAATAGAGAACATTTCTGATGCCTTTTCAACATAATCATTCATATGAGGTTACCTCTTCTAACATATTAAAAATGAAAATACTTTTTAGGGAGCTGGTGAGATGGCTCAGCAGGTAAAATCACTTACTGCCAAGCCTGATGACCCATGCAGGATCTGTCACCACTCTAGAGGAGGTGGGACCTTTGAGAAGGGGCTTTGACTAAAGTCTCATGCAATGGTCAACTTAATTCAGAGTCTCAGACAATTTATACTGTGAAGGATAAGGTCACATGAGTAAACATCTCATGAGTTGAACCTGTATACAAGGACAAGACAGACATACAAAACCATATTTTTCAATAGAGACATATTACAGGAGAGTTCAGACATTTAATTGAATAACAGCATCAAGCAATAATCAGTAATTTGAAGGAAACTTATTCCTATGCACTATACCTGGGAGGAACATGAAAACACATTTCAAAATCAATTTCCTTTTTGAAGACATTGAGGTCACAAGACTCTTATCTTGGTTTCCTGGAGTGTTCTTACAGGCACCCAGAATTCTCCTCACAGGTCTCCATTCCTGAACTGTGTTCTAACAAGGACCCACACAGTAGAAATAGAAAACTAGTTCCTGCTAGTGTTCTCTTTAACCTTACCCTCTTGTACAGTTGATCACGTTCAGGGTCCTGGCTCCAACCTGAGAAAAGTTACTGCAGTCCCCTGAGCCTCATTCCTTCACTATGAGATGCAGGTGATAATAGTAAGCATGAAGCTGTTTTATAATTAATTCAGAAATTAAATAGTGTTTAGTATTTTGAATTTTGCTCAATTGATATTTATTTAGTCTTATCAAGTGTGAGTCATTTGGGTACGCATTAAGCTATCACAATAAGCTGTGAATAAGACAGGCATTGACCCTGCCTTCTGACACAGCCCAATGAGAAAGACAGCCATTAAGCAAATAATTAATTATTTGCACTCATGATAAGTGCTATGAAAAAAGGACTACTAGAATGAATACACAGTAAATAAGAGTAAATGTTTACTGAGTGGGTATTATATGCTGGGAACTATGCCAGGTAAAGAACTAAGTGCAATCACATAGGCAAAATGAAGCGGGAAGACAATTTCATGAGCTTTTATATTGGTTTAAGGTGGGCTTTAAGAAGCCTTTCCTGGTCAGTCAAGGAAATTTTGAGAGAAGGAAGTAAAATTGATGAATATGCTGGTTCAAATCATTGGATAGGGAAGGAAACGTGTTGTAAATGTGCTTTCTTGCTGCAAGATTAATTCCTGAAAGTCATGCAAGTCTTGAAAGGGGCATCTCCAGCATGGGAGTATATGAGAGAAATTTTAGGAGGCTTGTGTGACTAACCCATAGCCACCACAGGAGTTGAGTTTGCATCAGAATTTGGCATAAAGGCTGTAAAAGTGACAAGCCACTATCCACTGTTTTCGGATTCTTCTTTAAGTGCCATTTCATACAAATATAGTGGTTCTTCTGGCAAGCTGTTTTCTAATCTTGCTGTTTTTATTCTCCTCTCTTCTCCATAATTACACTGATGTACAATGAACAGCCAGAGAAACATTGACTAATGCATCTGAAATTATCTCATCAGGGTAACCACAAGATTTCAGCTTCTCCTGATTTTGTGCCAGGTCTCTGTTAAGTTGTGCTTCCCACTTTAGGTCTGTGAAGGGAGGACCCTACATCATTCAGGCTGGGGCTTACTGTCAATTAAGCCTGTTGTCCTTTGCTGTGGGGTGCTACTCTCTGTGGCACAGCCTATAGAGAAGGAAATGTCTTTACTTTCTGCTCTCCTGTTAAATGGCCCATCGGCTGATTGGGAAGCTGTGTGTTGCTGCTCAGCTGGCTTACAAGTGTTTCTGCCTTGATTGGTGTGAATCAAGTAGTAGTAGCTGAAGAATTTGATTCTTTTCTTTCTGCCTAGGCCCCTAGCTAGTAGAGTTAGGTGTGGTTTAGGACTTCACACAGCAATAGGTGAAAGTGTTTTTATCATGATACTGTGCAGATCTCATTATTATAATTGACCATTTATGTTGTACAAGTTTGGATTCAACCAACCATGGATCAAAACTATTGACAAAAAGTATGTTGGACTGGGAATATAGTTCATTGTTTGCCTAGCATGTGTCAAGTTCCATGTTCAAGTCCTACTACCATACATATGAAATACTGTCTGTGGTAAATAAGGACAGATGTCTCATTATTCTCTAAACAATACAGTACAACAACCATTTACATCAGGTCCTAGAAATCGATAGATTTATCAGTGGTTTAAGTATATATGAGGACATAGATAAGTCATATGCTAACATTTCACCATTTTATGAGGAAATAGAACATAGGAATGGGGATCCTAGAACTAATCATCTTGCAGAAACTAAGAGAAGATAGTATTGCCATTGTACACTTAGTGGAATGAAGACACAGAGGCTCATGGTAAAGTAGAAAAACAATAACCTCTTCAAAGAGAGGTTTTTAGATGGCGGTTCATATGTGCATTGCAATGTCCCCTATTGCTTTCCAAGGAATGTATTGATATAAACCTAAGCTGTACATTCAGAAAATATCCTAAACTACTTTTGCAACTCATTGCAAAGAGAAAAACTAGTCTTGGAATGACAAGACTTGCAGTGTCCAGGGCAAGTAATATATGGACCTAAACAAGTATATGAGAATAGATGATGGAGGAGCTGGGGTAGGTACAATAAATTTAGTAGATTTTTAGGGCTCACAAAGCATAGAAATTAAAGATATGTAAATTCAGAGATATATCTTTAAACAGTATAATTGTCCCACTTTTATATGTAAGTCAGTTATGGTGTAGCTTGGATAACTTTCCTAGGGTCAAAAGGAGCTGTTACACACACTCACACACACACAAACACTCCTCTACATATATGTACGTAACAACAATTAATGAAAGATAGATCATGATTTTGAAAGAGACCATGGAGGGGCATATGGTGGGGTTGGAGGAAGGAAAGGGTAAAATAATATAATTATGCTGTAATCTCAAAAACTAAAGGAAAAATAATTGAAAAATAAAATGCATCTTGAGATTTCTTTGTAGCACAACCCTCTTTCCATTAAATAAGGTGCATCGGAAATCTAATTTCTTAACTTTAAAATATGTATTGCAGTATATGCAAACATGTAAATCATATATAAGAACCAGTGGACTTTCACAACCAGCTTATTCACACAAAAAAATGTCTGATAAAAGGCACAGAACACCTGTGGCCT
Organism: Meriones unguiculatus; assembly: GCF_030254825.1. NCBI lineage: Eukaryota > Metazoa > Chordata > Mammalia > Rodentia > Muridae > Meriones > Meriones unguiculatus. The sequence continues at coordinate 124,359,370 of NC_083369.1, forward strand.
CCAGAAGTATACTGGACCTTTTCTAGCCTCTTCCCAACAACTTCTACCCCTAACTTACCTCCCTGGATTTTTTTGTTTGATTAATTTTTATATTTTTATTATTAGTTACATTTTATTAACTCTGTATCCCAGCTGTATCCAACTCCCTCATTCCTTCCCAATCCCTCCCTACATCCCTCATCTCCTCCCTCCCTCCCTCATCTCCTCCCTGCCCCTTTCCAAATCCACTGATTGGGGAGGACCTCCTCCCCTTTCATCTGATTCTGTTTTATCAGGTATCTTCAGGACTGGCTGCAAAGTCCTCCTCTGTGGCCTAGCAGGACTGCTCTTCCCTTTGGGGGTGGGGAGGTCAAAGAGCCTGCCATTGAGTTCCTGTCAGAAATAGTCGTTGTTCCCCTTACTATGGGAAACCAATTGGTTACTGAGCTACACGGGCTACATCCAAGCAGAGGTTCTAAGTTATATCCATACATGGTCCTTGGTTGAGTGTCAGTCTCAGAAAAGAGCCCTGTGCCCAGATATATTTGGTCCTTGTGGAGCTCCTATCTTTTCCATGTCATACAAACTCCCCCTTCTTTCATATCATTCCCTGCATTCTGCCACAGGTTTGGTTATGAGTCTTAGTATCTGCTTTGATACAATGCTAGGTAGAGTCTTTAGGGGCCATCTGCGGTAGGCTCCTGTCCTGTTACTTGTTTTCTCCTATGTCCAATGCACCTCCCATTTGTCTTTCTAAATGAGGATTGATCATCTTACCCCGGGTCCTGTTTCTTGTTTATCTTCTTTAGGTGTATAGATTTCATTATGTTTATCATATCTTATAGGACTATATGAGTGAGTATATACCATGTGTGTCTTTCTCCTTCTGGGATACCTCACCCAGAATGATCTTTTCTAGATCCCACCATTTGCCTTCAAATTTCATGATTTCCTCGTTTTTGATTGCTGAGTACCTCCCTGTTTTGAATTACCATTACCATGTTAAGGACTGGGACATTTCCTGCTGGGATACTCAATGAGCTTGAATATTTGGACTCTAGGGCCCAATGGCCAAGAGTTTAAAGACTTGTAAAAGTTCTTTTTATGACAGAGCAATCAGTGCTTTTGCTGTTAAATGTGTTTCAAGTGTTCTCATGTTTTTGTCACTGTTTATGCTACAAGCCATCATATCAGGTCTCTTCTATAAAGATATTTTTTTTTTTTTGTAGATTCTGGTTTGTAGACTTCTTGTCATCTCTAAGGATGGTAAACCACATCTTTCAGAATTTTTAGAGTGCCCCCAATGTCACATACTATATCCCATTGACCCCAAAAGTATAAATATGCAGAGCAAATTATGTTTTCTTTGCTGTTGAGTCATCTGGCTTGTGGTAGTTGGCAAAGAAGCATTTGTTTTGTTTATCAGACTGGCTCCAGATGCTCTTTGCAAGAAAAATAGGGTAGCAGGACACACCTGCCATTAGAGCTTTGGAATTTGAAATGTGTTGACAGGAATGTGAGCAGTCATTCTAAGATCATATACTTAGCTGTTTAGTGCTACGATACTCAGATAGCTTAGGCAAATCTGAATGTTTAATTGCTGCTTGAAAGTGTTTACTTACACAGAATGAGGTCCGGAAAAGTTTTGTCTGGTATCTATAAGGAGAAATTAACTTCTTTTATCAAAGAGGAAGCTCCTAAATTTTCATCCATATTCTTACAGAATACAAGGTTATTTACATTTAGTATATTATATATAAAAGCATTTAATCATAAAAGTAACCATTGCTAATACACAAGATATGAACTAATAAAAACTTTAAACCCATCAGAATAATATTTAGGTAGTTATATAAAGAGTTTAGAAATATTCATAGAAGTACAGAGTTAGAATAAAATAATGTGCAAATATGTATATTTGGTCACTATTTATTAAACACTGTGTGTGTTAAGTAAAGCCTGCTAGAAGAGTAGATGAATGTGGCAATTTCTAATAGCAAGTGAGAGATAAATAAGATATGGCTTCTGTATTCAAGGTATTTACACTTTTGTTGATGAAAAATTCTTCCCTAGAAATTCTAAAGGGCCCACATTTGTTAGTGCTGAGTTGGAATTAGTGAGATTACACAAGAATAATAAAAGCAAACTCTCCTGCCTTTAATCATCACCAGTGTATTATGAGTCTGCTTGTCTCTCTGGAAATCCATTAGTATGATATTTTCAGGAAAAGTCAATGTGAGCATTCAGGTAAGCCAAAAAGGGGCTGTGTCCTTTTTCAGAATTTCTTTTGACACCCTTAAGATATGAAAAGGAAAAGGATGTTCATTGGGATTGATGGGTTTTTAAATTGTAAAAATAAGAAAACTGAGATTGGTCATTAAGTCTTACAGAATGACAGATAATTCTTCTAGCTGCATTTGGGATGTAGACACTGTGGGGAAGTTCTATAACTCAGACTTTCATGAATAGCTCTATAATTCAGAATTCTGTTTTCTGTGCACCCTGACCTACATATTTCTCACAAACATTCTTTGAAAGGATCAGGCTGCTCTTCCTTCCTAGTGAACCCAGAGTTATTTTTGCAAGTTAGCACTGGCATGGTAATTTTATCCCCTTCTTTGTGGAGCAGGTGCTCAAGTCTTTCAAATTTCATTGGACACTAATAGTCAGTTTTCTTCCAGGGCAAGAATTTATAGCCCTGAGCACCTCCAGAAGGGCCAAGTATTCTGTGGAGAGTCCCAGTATTAAAGTGAAAACTTTTCCAGGAGTAAGAAAAGAGACAACACCTACGAAAAGGTGGTGGAAGGGGCAGGATAGGGTACTGGAAAAGAGAAATCACTTAGAAATCGTCTTTCAGTGATTTAGAACCAACATAGCAGTAAAGTACGTGAGTATTTGTCACTATTGCAGTAATCCAACAGTGAGGGGAGAAGTGCCTGAAGCAGAGACTCTTCTTAGAGACACTTACAAAAAGTATTTCCAAAGGGCTGTATGTGTGTAGTGTTACAAAGCCATTCCCTCCCCAGTTATGAGTGAAGAAGGATGAGAAAGGAAGTGAGATCATTGCCAAAAAAGAAGTTAAAGAAATATTATGCCTCCACTCTCACATCTACTCTTTTTTCTTTGTTATTATTTATTACAATTTATTCACTTTGTATCCCATTTGTAGCCCCCTTTCTCATCTGCTCCTGGTCTTGCCCTTCTCCTCTATTCCCCTCTACAGGCCTCCCCTAGTCCAGTGATAGGGGAGATCCTCCTCTCCTACTATCTAACCCTAGCCTATCAGGTCTCATCAGGTCTGTCTGGATCCTCTTTCCTTGTGGCCTAGTTAGACCACCTTGCCAGGGGGTGGTAATCAAAGAAGTGACCACGGAGTCCATGTTAGAGACAGCCCTTGCTCCCCTTACTAGGAAACTCACATGGAGACTGAGCTGCCCATGGGCTACATCTGAGCAGGGCATCTAGGTCCTCTCCATACATAGATATTAGTTGATTCATCAGTCTCTGCCAGACCCCCTTGGCCCAAATATTTTGCCTATGTTAGTCTCCTTGTGGAGCTCCTGTACCCTCAAGGTCTTTCTATGTCCCCCTTCTTCCATAAGATTCCCCGAACTCTGCCCAAAGTTTGGCTTTGAGTCTCAGCATGTGCTTTGATACCCTGCAAGATTCTTTCAGAGACCCCCTATGGAAAGCCCTTGTCCTGTTCCCTGTCTTCTCCTACTTCTGATATCTATCCTGTTTACCCTTCTGAATGAGAATTAACCCTCTTCCCTAGGGTACTCCTTGTTGTTTAGCTTCTTTAGGATACAGATTTTAGTATGTTTACCCTATATTATATGGCTAATATACAGTAATAAGTGAGTATATACCATGAGTGTTTTTCGGGTTCTGGATTACCTCACTCAGGATAATCTTTTCTAGTTTCATCCATTTACCTGCAAATTCCATGATTTCTTTGTTTCTAATTGTTGAGTTGTATTCCTTGTATAAATGTACCACACTTTGTGTAACCAATCCTCAGTTGAGGGACATCTAGTTTGTTTTCAGATTCTGGCTGTTATAATAAAAGTGCTATGAACATAGCTGAGCAAATGTCCATGTTGTGTGGTTGAACATCTTTTGGTTAACTATGTCCAGGAGTGGTATAGCTGGATCTTGAGGTAGCACTATTCCTAATTTTCTGAGAAAACACCAGACTGATTTCCAAAGTGGTTGTACAAGTTTACACCATTACCAACAATGGAACAATGGAGGAGGATTTTCCTTTCTCCACAACCTCTCCAGCATTTGTCATCCCTTGAGTTTTTCATCTTAATTATTCTAATGAAGGTGTACTCTCAGGGCAATTTTGATTTGCATTTCACAGATGACTAAGGACATTGAGCATTTCTTTAAGTGCTTCTCCACCATTTAAGAGTCCTCTGTTGAGAATTCTCAGTTAACTCTATCCCATTTTTTGTTTGTTTTTGTTCTTATTTTTTTTATTTTTTATTTTTTTGGTATCCCGTATTTAATGGGATTATTTGGTTTATTTGTGTTTAATTTCTTCATTTTTTTTAATTTATTTTTATTTTATATACATTGATGTTTTGACTGCATGCATGTCTGTGTGAGAGTGTCGTATCCCCTGGAACTGGAGTTACAGACAGTTGTGAGCTGCCATGTGGGTGCTGGGATTTGAACCCGAGTCCTCTGAAAGAGCAGTTGGTGCTCTTAACCTCTGAGCCATCGCTCCAGCCCAAATTTCTTCATTTTTTTTTATATATTCTGGGTATTAGCCCTTTGTTGGATTTATGATTGGTGAACATCATTTTCCAAACTGTAGATAGTCCTTTCGTTCTATTAACAGTGGTCTTTCCCTTACAGAAGCTTCTCAGTATCCTGAGGTCCTATTTATTGGTTGTTGATCTTAGAAACTGTGCTGTTGGTATTCTGTTCAGAAATCTGTGTCCTGTGCCTTTGAGGTCAAGGATCTTCCCCACTTTTTCATCTTACAGGTTTAGTGTGTTTGGTTTTCTGTTGAGCTCTTTGATCCACTTGGACTTTTCTTTTGTACACAGTGGTAAATATGGATCTATTTTCATTTTTCTACTTCTGGCTATCTAGTTAGACCAGCACCATTTGTTGAAGATGCTGTCTTTTTTCCATTGTATGGTTTTGGCTTCTTTGTCAAAAATTAAATTTCCTTAGGTGTGTGGGTTTATTTCTGGATCTTTGAATAGATTCCATTGATACATGAATCTGTTTCTAGACCAGTACTGTGCAGTTTTTGTTACTGTTGCTGTATAGTACAGCTTGGGAACAGGGATGGAGATACCTCCAGAAGATCTTTTATTGTACAGGATTGTTTTAGCTATTTTGTTTTTGTTTGTTTGTTTGTTTCCATATATAATTAAGAATTATTCTTTCAAGGTCTATAAAAAATTCTGTTGGTACTTTGATGGTAATTGCATTGAATCTGTAGATTGCTTTTGCTAGGATGGCCATTTTCACTATGTTAATTCTGTGCCATGAGCAGGGGAGATATTTCCATCTTCTGATTTCTTCTTCAATTTCTTCCTTTTTTTCTTTTCTTTCTTTCTTTTTTGAAGCTATTTTCATACAATTCTTTCACTTGCTTGGTTAGAGTCATGTGAAGGTAATTTATGTTATTTGTGGCTATTGTGAAGGGTGTTGTTTCACTAATTTCATTCTCAGCCCTTTTGTCATTTGTATACAGGAGAGCTATAGGTTTTTTTTCCCTTAGTTCATTTTATATCTAGACTCTTTGATAAAGGTGTTAATCAGCTAAAGAAGTTCTCTTGTAGAATATTTGGGGTCATTCATGCATAATATTATATCATCTGTGAATAGTGATACTTTGACTTATTCTTTTCAGATTTGTAGCCCCTTGATCTCCTTTACTTGTCTTATTGTTTTAGCTAGGACTTCAAGCACTATCTTGAAGAGTTAGGGAGAGAGTGGGCAGCATTGACTTGTCCCATATTTCAGTGGGACTGATTTAAGTTTCTTTCCATTTAGTTTGATGTTGGCTATATGCTTGCTGTATTTATTATGTTTAGGTATATTCCTTGAACGGGTGTTGGATTTTGTCAATTTTTTTTTTTTTTTGCGTCTATGGAGATAATCATGTGGCTTTTTTTCTTTTAATTTGTTTATATGGTAGATTACATTGATGGGTTTCCATATATTGAACCAACCTTGCATACCTGGGATGAAGCCTACTAGGTTGTAACAAGGCGGATGATATTTTTAATGTATACCTGGATTCGTTTGTGAGTATTTTATTGAGTATTTTTGTGTCAATATTATAAGCAAGATTGGTCTGAAGTTTGTTTTCTTTATTGGATCTTTGTGCAATTTAAGTATCAAGGTGAATATGACCTCATAGAATAAGGTTGGTAATGTTTCTTCTGTTTATATTTTGTGGACTAGTTTAAAGTGTTTTGGTATTAGCTCTCCTTTGAACATCTGGTAGAATTCTTTGCTGAAACCATCTGCCCCTGGGCTTTTTTGAGATGGGAGACTTTTGATGACAGCTTCTATTACCTTGGGGCATATAAGACTATTTAATTTATTTACCTGATCTTGATTCAGCTTCTGTAAATGGAATCTATCAAGACAATTGTCCGTTTCATTTACATTTTCAAACTTTCTTGCACATAGTATTTTGAAGTCAAACCTAAGGATTTCCTCATTGTCTATTGTTATGTTTCTCTTTTGCATTTGTGATTTTGTTGAATTGGAAAGTGTCCCTCTGCCTTCTAGTTAATTTGGCTAAGGGTTTGTTGTATCTTATTGATTTCCTCAAAGAACCAGCTCTTGGTTTCATTGATTCTTCGAATTGTTCTCATTGTTTCTGATTTATTGATTTCAGTCCTGAGTTTGATTATTTCCAGCTGTCTACTGCTCTTTGGTGTGTCTACCTTTTGTTTTGCCAAGTGCTTTCAGGTGTAACATTAAATTGCTTGTATGGGATGTCTCAAATTTCTTTATGAATACACTTAGAGATATGAACTTTCCTCCTTTCTTTTTTTTTTTTAAGATTTATTTATTATGCATACAATGTTCTGTCGGCAAGAGGGCACCAGATATCATTATAGATGGTTGTGAGCCACCATGTGGTTGCTGGGAATTGAACTCATGACCTCTGGAAAAGAGCTCTTAACCTCTGAGCCATCTCTCCAGCCCAGAACTTTCCTCTTTTCACTGCTTTCATTTTGTCTCATTTTATTGAATTCTAGGAAGTCTTTAATTTTTTTTCTTTATTTCTTTCCTGTCCCAGTTGTGTTTTTGAGAAGAAAGTTGTTCAGTTTTTTCATTTTCCATGTGTGTGTAGGCTTTTTCCCATTTCTGTTTTTGTTTATATCTAGTTTTGGACCATGGTGGTCTGATAAGATTCAAGGGATTATTAAGGGATTATTTCAGTCTTCTTGTACCTGTTGAGGCTTGCATTGTGCCTAACTATACAAATGTTCTTTTTATATACTAAAGAATATTTTGGATATATACCTAGGGGTGGTGTAGCTGGATCTTGAGGTAGCAATATTCCTAGTTTTCTGAGCAAACGCCAGATTGATTTCCAAATTGGTTGTACAAGTTAGCATTCTCACCAGCAAGGGAAGAGGGTTCCCCTTTCTCCACAACCTCTCCAGCATGTGTTGTCACTTGAGTCTTTTTTTATTAAAATTTTTTATATTAATTACAGTTTCTTTACTTTGTATCCCAGCTGTAGTCCCTTCTTCATTCCCTCCCAATCCTACCCTCTCTCTTTCATCTCCTCCCTGACCCTCTCTAAGTCCACTGATAGAGAAGGTCCTCCTCCCAATTCATCTGACCCTAGATTATCAGGTCTCCTCAGGACTGGCTGCATTGTCCTCCTCTGTGGCCTAGCAAGGCTGCTCCTCCTTCAGGCTCAGGGGGTGAGGGGATCAAAGAGCCACCCACTGAGTTCATGTTAGAGACAGTCCCTTTTACCCTTACTAGGAAACCCACTTCAACCTATGCTGCTGTGGGCTAAGTTTGAGCAGGGGTTCTCAGTTATATCCATACATGGTCCTTGGTTGGAGAATCAGTCTCAGGAAAGATGGCGGTGCCCAGATATATTTGGTCCTTGTGGAGCTCCTGTATTTTCCAGGTCCTACTAAATCCCCTTTCTTTGATATGATTCCCTGCACTCTGTCCAAGGTTTGGTTATGAGTCTCAGCATCTGCTTTGATACACTGCTAGATAGAGTTTTTCAGAGGCCCTCTATGGTGGGTTCCTGTCCTGTTTCTTGTTTTCTCCTATTGCAATGTCTATCCCATTTGTCTTTCTAAGTGAGGATTGATCATCTGACCCCGGGTCATCCTTCTTGCTTAGCTTCTTAAGGTGTATAGATTTTAGTATGTTTATCCTATCTTATAGGTCTAGTATACCCTTATAAGTGAGTATATATGGTGCTTGTCTTTCTGCTTTTGGGATGCCTCACTCAGAATGATCTTTTCCAGATCCCACCATTTGCCTGCAAAATTCATGATTTCTTTGTTTATAATTGCTGAGTAGTTTTCCATTTTGTAAATTTACCAAAATTTCTGTATCCATTCCTCCATTGAGGGACATCTGGGTTTTTTTCCAGGTTCTGGCTATTACGAATAAGCCTGCTATGAACATGGTTGAACAAATGTCCTTGTTGTGTATCTGAGCATATTTTGGATATATGCCTAGGAAATGTATAGCTGGATCTTGAGTTGTCTTAGAAAGCACCAGATGGTTTGTACAAGTTTACATTCCCAGCAGGAGTGGAGGAAGGCTTCCCTTTCTCCACAACCTCTCAGCCATGTGTTGTCACTTGAGTTTTTTTATCTAAGCCATTCTGATGGGTGTAAGGTGAAATCTCAGGGTCGTTTTTTATTTTTATCTCCCTGATGGCTAAGGACATTGAACATTTCTTTAGATATTTATCTGCCTTTCTGTATTCCTCTACAGAGAATTCGCTATTTAGCTCCGTACCCCATTTTTTAATTGGATTACTTGTTATGTTGCTTTGTTAACTTCTTTAGTTCTTTATATATTCTGGATATTAGTCCTCTGTCAGATATAAGGTTGGTGAAGATCCTTTCCCACTCTGTTGGCTATTGTTTTGTTCTTACGACAGTGTCTTTTGCTTTACAGAAACTTTTCAGTTTCATGAGGTCCCATTTATTGATTGTTGCTTTTAGAGCCTGTGCTGTTGGTGTTCTATTCAGGAAGTTGTCTCCTGTACCAATGAATTCTTGGCTCTTCTCCACTTTTTCTTCTAACCGATTTAGTGTTTCTGGTTTTATGTTGAGGTCTTTGATCCACTTGGACTTCAGTTTTGTACATGGTGACAAATATGACTCTATTTTCATTTTTCTGCATTTAGACATCCAGTTGGACCAGCACCATTTGTTAAAGATGCTGTCTTTTATTCCATTGAATGGTTTTGGCTTCTTTTTCAAAACTCAACTATCCATATGTATGTAGATTTATTTCTGGGTCTTCCATTTATGCACCATTCTGTTTCTATGTCAATACCATGCAGTTTTCATTACTATTGCTCTGTAGTACAGCTTGAAATCAGGGATGAAAATACCTCCAGACAATCTGTTGTTGTACAGGATCATTTTGGAATTTCTGAGTTTTTTTTTCCATATGTAGTTGAGAATTTTTTTTCAAGGTCTGTAAGGAATTGTGTTGGTATATTGATAGGAATTGCATTGAATCTGTAGATTGCTTTTGAATGAATAGTCATTTTCACTATGCTAATCCTACTAATCCATGAGCACAAGAGATCTTTCCATCTTCTGATATCTTCTTCAATTTCTTTCTTCAGAGACTTGTAGTTTTTTTTTTTTTTTTAAACAGGTCTTTCACTGTTTGGTTACAGTCACCCCAAAGTACTTTATGTTGATAGTGGCTATCGTGAATGGTTTTGTTTCCCTAATTTCTTTCTTGGGCCTTTTGTCTTTGGTATATAGGAGTGCTTCTGATTTTTTGAGTTAATTTTGTATCCAGACACATTGCTGAAGGTGTTTATCAGCTGAAGGATTTCTCTGATTGAACCTTTGGGGTCGCTCATGTATACTATCATATCTACGAATAGTGATACTTTGACTTCTTCCTTTCTGATTTGTATCCACTTGATCTCCTTTAGTTGTCTTAGTGCTCTAGTTAGGACTTCAAGTACAGTGTTGAAGAGCTATGGAGACAGTGGGCAGCCTTGCCTTGTCCCTGATTTCAGTGGGATTGATTTGTTTCTCTCCATTTAGTTTGATGTTGACTATAGCTTGCTGTATATTGTCTTTATTATGTTTTGGTATGTGCCTTGTATCCCTGATCTCTCTAAGACTTTAAACATGAATGGGTGTTGGATTTTGTCAAATGATTTTTTGGCATCTAAGGAGATGATCCTGTGGTTTTTCTCCTTCAGTTTGTTTTTATGGTGAATTACATTGATAGATTTCAGTATATTGAACCACTCTTACATGCCTGGGATGAAGCCTACTTGGATATGGTGGATGATATCTTTGATGAGTTCTTGGATTCAGTTTGCAAGTATTCCATTATTTTCCCATCAATGTTCATAAGAGTGATTGGTCTGAAGTTTTCTTTTTTTGTTGGGTCTTTGTGCAGTTCAGGTATCAAGGTGACTGTGGTTTCATAGAATTAGTTTGGTAATGTTTCTTCTGTTTCGAACTTCTCTGTTTGAAGTGAATTGGAATTAGCTCTTCTCTGAAGGTCTGGTAGAATTCTGCACTGAAACCATCTGGTCCTGGCTTGTTTTGGAAGGGAGAGTTTTGATGAATGCTTCTATTTCTTTGGTGGATACAGCAGTATTCAATCTTTCTGCCTGATCTTGATTTATTTTGGTAAGTATAATCTATCAAGAAAATTGTCCATTTCTTTCAGACTTTCAAATTTTGTGGCATATAGGCTTTTGTAGTACGACCTAATGATTGTTTGGATTTCCTCGGTGTCTGTAGTTATACCCGCCTTTTCGTTTCTGATTTTGCTGATTTGGATAGTTTCTTTCTGCCTTTTAGTTAGTTTGACTAAGGGCTTGTCTATCTTGTTGATTTTCTCAAAGAACCAGATCTTGGTTTCATTGATTCTTTGAATTGTTTCATTTGTTTCTAATTTATTGATTTCTGCCCTGAGCTTGAGTATTACCAGCCATCTACTCCTCTTGGGTGTATCTGCTTCTTCTTTTCATAGGGCTTTCAGGTGAGCTATTAAGTTGCTTGTATTGATGTTTCAAATTTATTCTTGAAGGCACTTAGTGGTGTGAATTTTCCTCTGAGCACTGTTTTCATTGTGTCCCATAAATATGGGTATGTTTTACCATCATTTTCATTGAATTCTAGGAAGTTTTTAATTCCTTCCTTCCTTCCTTCCTTCCTTCCTTCCTTCCTTCCTTCCTTCCTTCCTTCCTTCCTTCCTTCCCTAACCAAGCTGTCATTGGGTAGTGAGTTTTTCAGTTTCCATGTGTGTATAGACTTTTGCTTATTCTGCTGTTGTTGAGGTCCAGCTTTAGACCATGGTGGTCAGATAGGATACAAGGGATTATTTCAGTCTTCTTTATATGCTGAAGCATGCTTTGTGACCAAATATATGGTCTATTTTGAAAAAGTTTCCATGAGGTGCTGAAAGTCACTTGAGTTTTTTTATTATTATTATTTTATCCATTTTGATGGGTAAAATGTAAAATCTCCAGTCCTTTTGATTTTCATCACCTTGATGACTAAGGACATTGATCAGTTCTTTATGTGTTTCTCTGCCAGTCGATATTCCTCTGTTGAAAATTCTCTATTTAGCTCTGTACCCTATTTTTTATATGGGATATTTGATTTGTTGCTCTTTAACTTGAGTTCTTTAAATAATTTGGATATTAGGTCTCTGTCAGATATAGAGTTGGTGAAGATCCTTTACCAGTCTTTTAGCTGTTGTTTTGTTCTGATGAGTGTCCTTTGCTTTACAGAAGCTTTTTAGTTTCATGAGGTCCCATTTATTGATTGTTGCTCTTAGAGTCTGTGCTGTTGATAGTCTGTTCAGGAAGTTGTCTCTTGTGCTAATGAGTTCAAGGCTCTTCACCAATTTTTTTTCCTAACAGATTTAGTATGTCTGGTTTTATGTTCAGGTATTTGACCCACTTTCACTTTAGTTTTGTGCAGGAAGATAAATATGGATTTATTTACATTTTTCTACATGCAGACATCCAGTTGTGCAAGCACCATTTGTTGAAGATGCTGTCTTTTTTCTATTGCATGTTTTGGGCTCTGTCAAAAATTAAGTTCCATCGGTGTATGGTTTTATTTCTGGATTTTCAATTCAAGTCCATTGATCCATGAGTCTTTTTCTATGCTAGTACCATGCAGTTTTTATTACTGTTGCTCTGTAGTACAGCTAGAGATCAGGGTGGAGATACTTCCAGATGATGATGTTGTACCAGTTTGTTTTAGCAATTCTGGGTTACTTTTTTTTTCCATATGAAATTAAGAATTATTCTTTCAAGTTCTATAAAGAATTGTATTAGCGTTTTGATGGAAATTGCATTGTATCTATAGATTGCTTTTGACGGGATGGCCATTTTTACTATGTTAATCCAAGCAAACCATGAGCATGGGAGAGAGTCCCTGCAGAATCTATAGCAGGCAGGGAAATGATACGGGAATTGACAATAATGAAACAAAGTTCCTCCTGGTTTAGGTACCTGTGCTAGACTAAGACTTAGAATCTGACCACTAGTTCATTTAAGTTAGCCACATTTAAGGACAGCACAATTTGGGAAAAAAATTCTGATAACAATTATCTCATTCCTGTGAGTACAACAAAGCTTAAGACATGTTTACACTGATGTTATACACAAAAGTATTTATGACTTCCTCTATAAGATGGACCCTTCTCAACTTAAAATCAATGCTCAAGATAAGAGTCCAGGGAGAATGACTAAAGTAAACATAGTATCTGAGGGAATAAGTCTATGGTCTGCCCCTGAGTTAGTAAAGAAGTTATTTAGGTTGTTGTAAAGTACAAATGACATCTCTCACAAGAATGAGTTTTATGGTCTAGAATTACTACTCAAGGATTTACAGGGCAAGTCTGGGATAAGCAAAAATAATATTCTGGGGGATCCAGGTGGAGCCTGGCTCAACAGGTAGCATAGATTACCAAGTTGTAAATTACATTAGTTCCCAAGATTCCAGGAGGAGAACAGGTTAAACATTTCCTTTATTTGAAGCATGTGTATATGTTTAACTCTTCTGGCTTCTCCAGTACTTATCTATGTGAAACAAAGGCATTTTGCCATCTGCAGAATAGTTTTCAGAATCATATCCATTTAACCTATAAAAAGTATTAATCAGTTTGTCAGTAGTCCATGCACACATGCAAAATTACCAGAAATATGTTCTTCAATGACCTTTGTAAGCTATACAGAAAAAATAGCTTTGAAGACAAAACAGACTTTTGAAGGTACAACAAATAATATTTTAGATGTCCTCAGATAGGGAAATTATTCTGTTGGTTTTGTTACTTTAGAGAACCATGACTAATATAGAGTAGGGTAAGGCACAGGCAATCAGGAATAGCCCAAGATTGCAGGACCAGAAATAGAGATAAATGAGTACAAAAGGAAAGAGAGACACAGAGACTGCCATAGCATAAGATCTAGAGAGAAATCTAAGAGTTAGAAACTGAGGGAAGAAAATAGAGAAGAAATGGAAAGAAGAGGTAGAGAATAAGAGAGAAAAGGAGCAAGTGAGTTACTTTCACATGGACAGAGAGTTTCAAATGAGAAACAGAGGACCCAGAAACACAGACCGAGTAATAAAAAGAAGCAATGGATTGGGGGTCAGGGGTATACACGGAGCAGACAAATATAGAAACAGAAACTGCAAGAGAAAAAAACAATAGTTAGAGAACACTAAAGACACTGTGTTAGAGATACTTACCTAGGACAAATAAGGAAAAAAGAAGAGATGAGGGAATGAGGAGGTATCTAGAGAATTATAAAGCATATAACAGATACAGGCTCAAATTGAGGGACATGTCAAGACATACACCTAGAGAAACATAGAAGGAGACAAATGGAACAAAACAGACATTGATAAAGAAATTTTCCCAAGACAAAAACTAGCATGGAGAGATCTGAATGGATACAGAGTAAGACAGAAGTGGGGAATGTGTGAACTGAGATGGATGATGAGATTGAAGAGATGACTAGAATGGGAGTAAGAGTCAAGAAAGCAGATGGAGGAGAGAATAACTTAGAAGGAGAGAAGATAACTGGATATAGTTTGTAAGTAGAAGAGAGAATAAGTGGAACCTTACATATATATTCTAAAGGTCTAGAATCTGAGAACACACAAGAGACTCTTAGAGCTCAACAATAAAATACTACAACTGTACTGAAGGCATGGAGTCTGGAAAGAAAAATAAAATATCTCATTAAAGGAATATCTTATCTGTCTCTTTAGTATGTTTTAAGGTAGATCCCTTTTCCTGAAAAGTGGTCCTACTTTCCTGAGCTGTGCCCTGCTAGCTAGGTGATTGACTGGACCAACTGAAATACTAGGTTTCTACCTAGTCCAGAGATTGAATGCTCTTGAACAGAAAGTAGAAGTGATAAAAAATATTTGAGGACTAGTGAGAGATGGTGGCTGTACCACCTGGGAATGTAAACAAAAAGTTCACTGAACTGCCCACTTTAAAATGCCTCATTTTATGCATGTGAATGGGAGGGCTTGATGATCAAAATAGAGGACAGACCAGCAAAGAGAAACTAATAAGCAAAATAGGAAGCTGACAGGGAAACAAGAGAAAACTGAAAACCAAGCATGCTGACCCTGAGATAGACAGACAAAAAAGGCAGACAGATAAAAATTACACAATAAGTGGAGTCCCCTCCCCCATCTTCAGTTAAACTACTACTACAAAATGCCCTCTCTTATTGAGCTCAGTGAGAGACAGCAGGGAAGTGTTTTCGCACTGTACAGGGATCATGGCATATATTTAGGGGAAAGTAGAGTTCCACAAATTTGTTCAGATCATGCTGGGCAAACACTGAGTCTGAATGTCTTTACTGTTTAGAAATATTCCAGAGCCCACGTGCTGTTATGGAAGAGAGCTCTTGTCCTATGTCAATTCTATGAGTCTTTGTTCCATTCAGTAGTGTTTGGATGGATGGCATTATTTTGTTTTCTTAGTAAACACATGAAATCTTTAGTAAATCTATTGTTTGCAGATTTCCTGGCATGCTCTTTTTTTCCTTAGAGGAAACTATTTGTCTCTTTGATAAAGAGAACATACTTACTGTCTTGTTTTTATAGCTTAAAATCCTTACAGCACTCATGCAAGGTTAAAGATGTGTCTATTTAGTATTCAGCTGTAGAACAAAGGAGCTTAGCATTATTTTCATTTTTTAAAATAAAAATCTGGGGGTAATGTCTCTTCTTCCAATAGGCATGTCTCCTTAATGTCTTCAAGTGACTGCTAGTTTTCAACAATTATGACTTGTACCTTTTATTTGCCACCCCTTGCCATACAAAACTGTATAAATAAATAAAAAAAGTTACTCTGTTAGTTTCTCAAGTACCCAGACCCTCAGGTGGTAGTAGTCAGACCTATTCCTGACCAGGAATAGAATCTTAAGCAATTGGGGCATTTGTTATTCCTTCTCAGGGAAGTAGAAACTCTAGTGTGAGTCCTTCGACTTTGTAAGGATGGGACCTCCTGTCCTGCCAAGTTCTCCAGTGTGCTTTCTGGAGGTCCTTCTATCCTAAAATGGGCTGGGCAGTGATGTCAGTACCCCAGAGTATCAAGAAGTTCACATTCTCAAGAGGAGAAACTCACCCAGCCTGTGAAGAATCTAGTGAGAATTCTGTCTACTCAACTTTATCCACACTTAATTAAAGAAAGAAAGCTTTCCCCATCGATCTTTATGGAATTATCATTATTTTAGAACTAGAGGGTTAAGACAGTATCCAGCCTAAAAATATTGGCAGTAACGGAAGAAATGCAAGAAGCAGAAAATTTGTTTAATAAGTTGTGTAAACTAGAAAATCAGGAGCACAATAGTGAAGAACGAATTCAGCTTCTATATCGCAGATGTTACACAAGGTCCATGTCTAATCTCACTGTGAAGGGATAAGGACACTTAGGAATGCTTGTAAACAAATAAATGAGACAGTGTCATGACATAGTTTCTGATCCATGACTAGGTGTTTAATATGTCATTTCTTATTAGCTCTAAGAAATAAGTGACTTTTGTGTACAAATCTCTTTGAAAACCAAGATCTGTACCCATTCCACCATTGATGGACATCTGGGTTGTTTCCGGGTTCTGGCTATTACAAATAGAGCTGCTAATGGAATACTACTCAGCAATCAAAAAGGAGGAAATCATGAAATTTGCTGGCAAATGGTGGGATCTAGAAAAGATCATTCTGAGTGAAATATCCCAGAAGGAGAAAGACAAACATGGGATATACTCACTTATATAGACCTATAAGATATGATAAACATAATGAAATCTATACACCTAAAAAAAGATAATCAATTGAGCGGACATGGGGTAAGATGATCAATCCTCGTTTAGAAAGACAGATGGGATATGCATTGAACGTATGACAGGAGTCTACTGAGCGCATCTGAAAGACTCTAACTAGCAGTGTTTTCAAAGCAAAGACTCATGACCAAACCTTTAGCAGAGTACAGGGAATCATAAGAAAGAAGGGGAGTTAGTCTGATGGGGAAAGGATAGGAGCTCCACAAGGACCAAATATATCTGGGCACAGGGTCTTTTCTGAGACTGACATTCAACCAAGGACCATGTATGGATATAACCTAGAACCTCCACTCAGATGTAGCCTGTGGTAGCTCAGTAACCAATTGGTTTCCCAAAGTGAGGGGAACAAGGACTATTTCTAACAGGAACTCAATGACTGGCTCTTTGGTCTCCCCACCCCCGAAGGGAGGAGCAGTCCTGTTAGGCCACAGAGGAGGGCTTTGCAGCCAGTCCTGAAGATACCTGATAAAACAGGATCAAATGAATGGGGAGGAGGTCCCCCCTATCAGTGGACTTGGAAAGGGGCACGGTGGAGATGATGGAGGGAGGGAGGGACTGGGAGGGAATGAGGGATCGGGACACGGCTGGGATACAGAGTTAATAAAATGTAACTGATAAAAAAAATAAAAATAAAAAAAAAAAGAAAACCAAGATCTGCTGAATATGTAGCAGTTCTGCATCTGAAGCACAGACCTCCTATGCCCTTCTAGTTGTGTTTCTGAATTTGCATAACTTTGGGAGAAACAAGAGCCTAATGAGCTCTTTCCTCAAACCATAACACTCCACATTTGCTACTAATCTTTGTTATTGTCTACAGGCCTTCTTCAATGGTGGTGGCAACTTTAGCTACAATCTGAATTGCCCACAAGTCTCCACATGTTGAATAAACACATCTATCCAAAGATACCAAAGTCCCCAAATTCTATCCACAGTAATGCTGCAAGTATGGTATGGACTGCTGCACATATTAGTTTCTGTAGCACACAGAGGTTGAGAAGCTTTTTGTCTACTGGTTGAGCCCAATTACTGTGTATACAGAGCTTGCTCAGCAACATAGCTCCTGGAAAAGCCCTATTTAGGGGGAGGAGGGAACAAGACTCATCCCTCAAGCCTGCTTTGTGCCTGAAAACAGGCTTCAGCACACAGTATCTGGAGTCACCTGAGAAATAACACTCCAAAGTCAATGCATAATTCTCTGCATAAAGCACAAGACTCTGGGGCTCCTTTTAACTTCATGGGTAATTCCAAAGTTGAACTGTAGAATTAAAGTTTGACAATAAGTTTAAGCTATTGGTATTGAAGGGGTCTTAAGCTGAGTAATTGATCTGGACCTCTTTTTATCATTCAGTTATTTTCATTTAAAAGGCCATTGCCTCCATAAAGAGGATTATGAGAAATCAAAGTTTTTATTTAGTGCTAATTTCCATCTTACACGTATCAGGAAAAAAAAGTACAAAACTTGTCTTCTATCTTCCAGGTGACTGCTACAACCTCATGTAACATCCATGGGCTTCATTTGCAGGTCTTATTTAAGTGACAATTTGCATGTTCTTCATGATTTCATCTCTCTACCTCCTCATGGAGGCCAGGTGTCTTAAATCACCCTTCGACCTAAACATAAACATTCAGGTTTGATGGTGCCAGTTGACATCATAAAACAACTTGAACTTATTCTCTGCATGTTCCAGGACTCTTTTTACATTCCATTTAATATCAAAGAGTGAGAAATAAGTATAGATAATACTCTAGACCACTTTCATTGTCTATAGCCCATGCTACACTCTAAATAGTGTGTGTGTATGAGTTTGTGTCTGCTTATTTTTCTATAACTTAGCAGATTTTAACTTACTGTTATTTTCTTGGTCTTGTTTTCCATTATATTTATTTCAACTTAAAATATCTATTTCAACTTTGTAATGTTTGAGTTTTTCCTTTTTTTCTGAAACAATATTTTTTTGTGCTCTGATTTACCTTTAAAGAATCAATACTTTTAGTATTTCCTTGCTATTTTTAAATGTGTCTTTTCAATAGCATATTATTTACTGTACATAATAATGGTATTCACAGGCAATTTCTTTTAAGCATATCATGTAATCTAACCATATCATGATTATTTTACTTTCCCCTCTTTTTTCCCACTATTCACCTTCATTCTCATACCCTCTCCTGCTTTAATTCCATGTATGTGTGTGCGTGTGTGTATGTGTGTGTATGTGTGTGTGTGTGTGTTTATAGATAGGCAGACAGACAGACAGACAGACAGACTTATGTGTATCTCTACAAAATCTAGAATCCACAAATGAGACAAGGCAATATAAGATTTATGTTTCTGAATCCAGCTTATTTCACTTAATTTTGATCATCTCTAGTTGGGTACTTTTTCTGTAAATTATATGACTTTCTTCTTTATGGCTAAACAAAACTTCATTGTATGTAAATACATTTTCCCATTCATCTGTTGATAGGTTGTAGATAGCTTGATATATAAGTTGACTATTCCAATTACTACTTTCAGTGTATCTTTGCAATATTGATTCAGTTCCTTAAGGTATACTAGGGACTTACACATGGTTGTTCTAATATAATGAAGACAGAAGAAGGCTTTTTTTTTTTTGCAGCCCTGGTAATGTCTGTCATTAGCTACTATGCACACACACAATGACCTTGCTTCTTTTGTGGCTAAAGGTAGTAGACAAAAATGTAATATCTTTCTCATGCTTCCTTGATTAGATACTAGAGTCACTTTTACAACTGTCATCAAGGGATACGGGCTTGTTTTGTGCTTAGAGACTAGCTTTATTATTTGATCTTTTTCTTATGATAGGTAGTTCTGAAAGTGGAAAGTCATGTTGAAGGGAAGTAGAGATCTCTTGTCTATATCAAGTTGGAGATGAATTCAAAGATATTTAGAAAATGGTGCCAATTAAGGCTTTCTGGTAGACACATAGAAATGGTTTGCAACTGCTGTAATACTACCCTCCATATCTAAAACAAGGAGAGTATAAACTCCAGCATAAAAGAAAACACAGAATAAGGTCCAAATACAAGGGAGTATGAGGCTGTTAAGTTTATGAGACCGCTCCCATTGTCAGTGAAGCAGTGACACAATAATACCCCAGAACAATGAAGCTGTACTTGCCAACAAATGTTGCCCAAGTTCATGTTTTTCTTTTTCTTCTCCAAGTGTCCTATTTGAATTAGAAAAATGGTAAGCACAAACAATAGTCTCTGACATGCATTGCCCCTCATTAACAGGAAGCTTAAGAAGAATTGTCACAAAAACAATTTCTGTTTGCACTATATATAGCTTCTCAGAAATGAGAACTTGTGATCCATTTGACACAGAGGCTATGTAATTCATCACAAGTTGTGGAGAAGAAATATCAAGCTCTGACCAACAACTTAATATTTGAAGTGGCGTACCAAATTTTTCCTGGCAGTCTTTAGTACTTCATTATAAACTTTTGTCTCTTCTTTTTTTCAATTCTTTTCTTTTTACTTTTTCTTTCTTTTAAAGGTATTTTTAATTATTTGAGAGTTTCATACAATACATATTTATTTTATTCAACCATTTCACTAACACCTCCCAGATCCGTTTTTTTCCCTCCCAAATTCTGGTACATATTGTCACAACTACCATGAGTTCTTATGTGAAGCTGTCCTATTGTGTCCAAGAAACACTGTATTCATCCACTGGCTTAGGCTTTTACAGTCTCTCCACCACTACCGCTTCCTCAGTAGACCCTGAGCCTTGTGGGGAGGGATGTGATATAGATGTCCCTTTTTTCTTATTTTCTGTATATTGACCCTTTGGGCATCTATAGTTTCTCTGGGGTGAATTAAGAGATTCACTAATCTATGTATATAACTATAAGTCATTAGGATTCATTTTGTTACTATGTCCATTTAGTAGCATATTTAGTCTGTAACTTATTTAACCACAAGTTCTTGGCCAAGATGATGATGCCAGGTACAGATTCTATCTTTTGGAAAAGTTCTTAAATTTAATAATAAAAGTGCTTGATTACTCCAATGATAATATTTATGTTGCTATTAGACAAGTGGGCATATCTGGTCAGGACAATCGATTTATGTAATTCACAAGATTCACAGCTAGGTTAAAGTTGATTACTTTTCTCTCTCAGTTATCCTATAATGGGGTACAGTACCCCAACTAAACACAGCATGCTAGCAAATAAACCTACAGGAATAAGCTACTATTTTTTGAGTTGTTAGCTATGTTGGTTCCATAGACCCTACCCCCAAAATATATAATGGGCTGTTTACATTGCTATTCTTCTCTGTCACCCTCCAGAACCTTGCAGACACTGTATACTTGAGTTGTATGAAATTCCATTAAGAACATAACTATCTTTCAAGCAGATCTTACACTTGTCAGAAAATTCATGCCATTGCTTTGAGAGCTCACCAATTGAGAAAGCTAGATTTTTTCCTTCTTCATCCGAATCTTCATAAATAACTAACTATTGAAATGTTGTGCACATGGTGAGAAAATGATAGTTGATATCACATGAGCTATTTGGTCTCATCTCTTGACAATTTTGAATTTTGACTATGAAAACAATGGAACACCTATTCCTATGCCTTTGTCCTGCAGTATTTCTTCAAGAATGTTTTTTTCCGTACTACAATCATGCTGATAGAAGAGTCCAGGAAACTCCAAATATGACACTGTATGTGCAAAAAAAGCCTTCCTATTAGATTTATTAATTTTTAGGGGCTTGGTTGGAAACATTGCTTAGCAGCTAAGAGAATTCTGATATGTCCCAACTGTACGAACTTGAATTAGTTACTTCTCTTCTTGACCATATTTCCTTAACTGTACATGGAAATAGTATCTTCCTGCTGACCTTCTAAATTCCTTGCAAGGATTAGATGTGCTAATATACTTAAATATTGTAGCATAGTAGTGTACACCAAATTGGGATTAGGGCTTTTTAAATTATTATATCTATGTACCTCAAAAACCAGAAGCAGACTGTCAAAGCAGATGCTGAGCCTGATGGCCAACTGTTGGGCAGAGTGAATGGAATTTTATGTAAGAAGTGGGAAATAGTAAGAGCTGGAGAGGACAGGAACTCCACAAGGAGAGCAATAGAACAAGAAAATTTGAACACAGGGAACTTCCCAGAGACTCATACTCCAACCAAGGACTGTTCATGGAGATAACCTAGAACCCTGACAATGCAGCCACTTCTGATGAGAACTGATAGACTAAGATCAGAAAGAAGGAGAGGAGGACCTCCCCTCTCAGTGGACTTGGGGAGGGGCATGCATGCAGAAAGGGGGCGAGAGGTTGGCACCGGGAGGGGAGGAGGGAGGGGCTTATGGGGGGATATAAAATGAATAAAGTGTAATTAATAAAAGTTAAATAAAAAATTAAAAAAACAGAATCATCATTCTATGATTTAACCATTAAGATGAAGTGATTTTGAAATTTATATTTTCTAAACTTTTTTGACTGACATATATTATTTCTGCCAAGTATAAACAAAACACATACTATTTTATACTCTCTCATTAAAACATTAACAATGTTTTAATATTAAAATTATTTTTAGCTTTCACATATCCAGATGATATCCTCATCTATCTTTATAATCTTCAGCATGTTTATAATTTTTAAAAAAACTATCCATGTTTGCATGTGCATGTATATGCCAGATATATGTAATTTAAGAGTTTAAAATTCTGTGTTTGGAACACCAGCAATGAATATTGTTTAATCTTCTACAGTTAAAAATAAGTGAAAAAATGTATTAAGTCTTATATTAACAGGAGTCATGTGGAGCTTTGTTGGATTAGGTTGTACTCTGACATCTCTGGATAGCCGTTTGCTCACGCTCTGTCTGTGATGGTAGACTACCTTTTCACTGCAGGGTTCTAAAAGCACCCCCCATCTGAATACCTTAGGTCTTACAACAAGTGTCACATAGACCTCAGAGAAGATTACAGGCCAGACACTTTCTTGATGAAACTGTCCAGCAAACATCTGGAAATTCCTAGAAATGCTCCACCCTGGGAAGCTTCTTAGTTCTCAACAGTGACCTTCTTTGTGATAGGACCATGCTACTGTATGGAAAAATGAGGCACTGTACCAGTACATGTAAATCAATAATCCCTGACCCCAGCAAATCAAACACATTCACCCTTGAAATCCCTCCCATTGCCGAGTTTTAATAAAGCCCTGATTTCATATAATCATGTTGGCTGGTTGTATGCTTTGTGATATCATCAGCTTTCTACCATGGCCACCTGAGATTCTTTGTTTATCCCCTGCCAGACTGCTTTTCACCTAGCCTGCCCTCTGTTCCTCTGGTCCTGGGCCTTGCCAGGCCCATGTCTTGGCTGCAGTGAGCTTTCACCTGCACCTCTGCACTGCTCTTCATAGCAGCTTAACCAAGAGTTGTAATACTGTGATATCACCAGAGGCTTTGGAACACCTGAGTTTCCACTGCCAACAGTAATCTCATTCAAAAAGAACTAAACCTTAACACTCTGTGGAAAAATTCTTTCCACAACCTGGCCTAGTGCATGGACCTTGCTCTAAAGTGCTCTAGCTGCAACTAAGAGGAAAGGAACCCCAGTTCTCCATCAGGAAGCCAAGTTCCAGGCCCCTGATGAAATCCATGCTCCTGCCAAACAGAGAACTACATACGATTACCTAACTATAAAATTTCTTATAGCATGTTTGGCTCAAGTACATCTAGCATGTGTCGAATATTTCATGTAACTTAAAGACCACTGTTTTCAGTAAGCTACTCCTGTCTTCATGGCCATCGTGTAATCCTTGAGGGAAACTCATAGTTCTCATCATTTAGTAAACATTCACTAAATACAAACTATTGTCCTTATGATTCAGTGGTTGTACTTCTATAATTATTAGATTTTTTTTCTTATTCTGTTCTGGATAGTTTTATATCATCTTAGTATAAGCTTAAACTATTTGGGGCAAGGGAACTTCTATTGAGGAAAATGGCCCCCACTAAATTAACCTATGGGCAATCATGTGGGACATTTTCTTGATTTATGATTGATGCTAGAGGGCCCATCATTTGGGTGATGTCACCCTTGGTATAGTAGTTCTGGGTGCAATGAGAATGCAGAATGGTCTAGCCATGAGGAAGGAACAAGCTAGTGTCCATTGTTCCTCCATGACTTCTGTTTCCATTCCTACATCTAGGTTACTGCCCTGTTTGAATTCTTGCTCTGCTTCACTCAGTAATGAACTGTTACATGGAATAAGCTGCATATACCTCTTTCTCTCCAAGTTTTCTTTAATCATGTTATTTTATCACAGAAATATAAACCTTAGCAAAAACACATACTTAACCATAAACTCCTGTATCCGAGCTTTGTAATATAAAATATATTAGAAGTCTAATCTTTTTTTTCACTTGATAGTGCCTAATATACATAAAACTCCCACAAACTCACATATTCTCCTACAGAAGCTAAATATTCTGTTTACTTTAAATGGTCCACATAAGAAATGGTTTTTAAACACGTCTCTCCAGTTATTTTCCTCTAGTGATGTTCATGTTGCTCTTTTTGCTGCCTACCACAATAAAATCTGATGGCCAGGACCAGAAAGCAATGTTTCTACTTCTCAGGCTCTGAGGTTTGCTTATTTATTTATTTGTCTTTTTTTTTTTTTTTAAAGCTCGAGGACACTGCTATTAGTGTTTAAGAAAAAAAAAAAAAAAACAGATTAAAAAAACAAACAAAAAATGCTGTCAATCTCAGCAACTGCCTAAAGTAGGCAAATGGAAAAAATAAAAAGAAAAAGCCATGTCATTTGGGTTAAGTCAGCATGGAGGACAGCCACATGGCAGGGAGAAAAGTATTAAAGAAAGAGTGAAAAAGCCCAGAGTATCAAAGAAAGCATGGTTAGGCTCTGGCCTGCATCTGAAAGCACTTGTGATTTTATTAATATAGCCCAAGTTGTACCTGATTTTTAGAAACTGTTTCATAATATTGGCTCATATTAGCTTTGTAAACTAAACTACCTATGTCTTTGTAACAGAAATTTCAGTAATGTCATATTTTCTTCATTTCATTCTTGGATGATCTATATTATTTTTCATTTTCATAGTTTCAGGACCATTAGTTCAGCCATTCTACCTCATAAAAGTAGAGATATAATAATAAACCAGAAATTCGCACTATTCACTGTCTTCTTGCTCAGAATATTTTTTATATGACATTAGTCCACGTGCTGGTTTTTCCTATCACCTTAGCTTCACTGTAATATTCAAGGAAACCAGAGGCAACAATCTGGATTCAGTGTAGACAGATCCTGTTTCCCATAGACTCCAACCTCTGGTCAGGAGAAAGTATATTCTAGTGTAATTTGTCAAGACCATGTAGACAAGAAATGCAATATGTTTTTAAAAGCCTCATAATTACTACAAAGCACACTTGGCTTTAAATACTGATATTGCCACATACTAGCTGTACAGCTTTGGATAAGTTATTTATAACCTCTCTATGTGCTAGTTTTCCTGACTTTACGATTTTTAAACTATATCCTCTACATACATACAGTAGTGTTTAAAAGATAATAAATAATGGTAATGATTATTATTGAAACTCAGTGAATCATCAAAGAAATTTGCTCCCCATCTTTGTCTTATCTACTCTTATGGTAAGACCACTTTTAATACTGTCATCCAAATAAAATTGTACATTAAAATACTAAGTAAGACATGAGCAAGTAGAGAGCATGATATAGGAACTACTGGATCCAACATGCAAAGGTATTATCAGTAAAATACATTCAATATTTGAACACAATTTTTAATGGATCAGAATAATGAAGTTAAATGATTTGAATCACTCCATCTTTTAAAATAAGGTAACCCTGAAAGCTTTGCTGCAAAGTTGTCATTCTAGTTTTTTTATTCAAAGAATAAAAATTAAAAGAAACCTTTTTTAATTAAGAGACATGCTCTTAATTAGCCATGTCATCTATCTAATAAGCCTTCCAAGTAAGCCAATAAGCTCAGCAATTTTAGAACTCATTTTTCCCCTTTCTTTGAAAAATAAAAGGAATTAATGTTCAACTAAAAGGAAGCTTGATGGTGTTCAATCAGAGGATTGACCTCGTGCAGGAGCAAATTGATACCCTATGGCAAATCGCTCAACTTGGCTGTCAATGAAAATATGCTGGACTTTGAGTCACTAGCATATAACATGAGAATTTTTCCTGTGCTGCAAATCTGTCTAAACAATTGTCGAGCTATATTTTAGGTAATTGGACTGGAGAATTTGATACTACGATGGAGCAGCTGAGAGTGGCCATTGTCACAGTAAATTCTACCAGAGTGGACGCAGGACTAGCCACAGGATTACCATCATGGATTGCTGCAGCCATGAATCATCTGAAGGAATGGGCAGGCATGGGAGCATTAGCAGGCCTTCTGGTGTTGGTCTCCTTGGTTTGCCTGTGGTATATATGCAAGATTAGAGTCTCACAACAGTGTGATGCAGCCATGATCATTCAGGCCTTTACAGCCATTGAAGCAGGACATTCTCCCCAAGCATGGTTGGATACCATAAAAAGCTAAAATGTTACGCTTAGGATGCGAGGCTAAGCACTGCACTCAGGGTCAGCAGCTTTCGACCCAGAGAAGAGCATGTCTGGTTGCATGCGGGTGATGCCCCAGGTCCCGCCTCTGAGAAAAAGGTATCAGATGGGTCTGATGCTCTTTGGGTGGATGACACCTAAATGAACATCGGTACAAAGTCCCAATTTATTTCTAATATCAGAGATCAGACCTCTACTCTTGCCTGATGCATCTAAAACAAAAATGGGGAACTGTAGAGAGCTACTGAATGCTATGCCTTAAAGATGGAGCTGGTTTCCGCCTTCCACCTTCCCGATGGTGAGTGCTCTCTGTCACGAACAATTCCACGTTTGGCTGGGGCTGGGGATCTGGCTTGCTTCCATGTATGTGGACCTATCTGCATTGCCCACGTGGCACGCCTGGGTTGGCTGCCCAGAGGCTATTTAAGCTGTGGGCTGGCTTTCCCCAGGGTCCGAGGATTGTTCAGGGTTCCTGAATAAACTTCATTGAAAAAAAAAAAAGAAAAACAAAGAAGGGGAGACCCAAGAAAGTTGTTGCATGTGCTCTAACCAATGTTTTCCACACTTTAATTCAAAATCTAGGCTATAGCCCACCCTGAGCAAAGAACGATTATATATAAAGACTGCTTAGATGAAAACATTTTTTTCTTTTATTGAGTATGGATTTTTTTTCTCACATAATATATCCTCATTATGGTTTTATTTCCCTCTCTTTCTCCCAGCTCCTTCCCACCTCCCCGACCATCCAGATACAACCCCTTTCTGTCTCTCACTAAAAAACAAACAGGTCTCTTTTCTCCTATTGAGTTGCCTTGTCCAGCCTCCACATGAGAGCTTTCTCCTTCTCTTATTGTATCATTTTTTTTCTTGTGTGGCTGTCATCTCTTGGAAGCCTGCTCTTTCCTGAAGAGGAAGTGGAGGAGGAGTAGATCTGGAGGAGAAAAGATGTGAGGGGAAGCTGGGAAGAGTGGAGGAAAGGGAAACTGTAGGCAGTGTAAGAGAAGACTGTTTTCAATTAAAAAGAAAAAGAAAACAAACAGACTTCTAAGGGATAAACAAATAAAGTAAATCATGGTTAATTATTATATTCTTGTTCCCACACTCAAGAATCACATAAACACTAAACAGAAAGCCATAATATACACAAAGGATCTGTATAGTAAAAAAATAGATAAATAGATAAAAAAAATTATAAGATATTTAAATACAAAAAAGTGAAAGAGTTCTGACAAAATATGAGACAAGAAACCTCCAAAGATGGCATTGAATTCATTTTCTGATGCCCTTGGAGGAAACTAAGTTTTTATTTGCAAATGGTTATTGATTGGAGGTTAATTTGGGGTTAGGGATGTGGGGGCATATGTCCATATCTTCTTGCAGGTCTAGGTTCTCAAGTGGTGTAGTCATGTACAGGCACTGTGCGTGCTTCCTCCATCTCTGTGAGATTGTATGTATATCAATCATGTTTATTTAAAGGGCCCTTTTTTGATTGTTGTCCTCAATACAGTCTAGCTCTTCCACTTTTCCAGCATCCCATTTAGGGCTGAGTGTTTTAAAATCTCTCATTCGATGTATATTGTCTAGCAATAGGTCTCTGTATTTGTTCCCATCTGCTACATGAGGAAACTTCTCTGATGAACAAGTCCCTTATCTATGAGTATAGCAGAATGTCATTAGAAGTCATTTGATTACTTTGGTTTTGGAGGTTGGGAGGGTGTGGGATTGTTTGTTTGTCTTTTAGAACAATAAGTTTTATTTGGTTTAGCCCTAGGTCCGTAGGCTATCTAGTCTCAGGTTGTCACCTCAGCAGTGCTGGATATGGGTTCCATCTTGTAGAGTGGGCCTTGAGTCAAATCAGATGTCTTAGTCAGTGTTCTATTATTGTGAAGAAACATGACCAGAAGCATTTAATTGGGGCTGGCTTGCAATTTCAGAGGTTTAGTCCATTAACATCATAGTGGGAAGCATAGCAACATGTAGGCAGACATGGTGCTGGAGAAGTAGCTGAGAGTCCTACATATAGATCTGCAGGCAGCAGAGATAGAGACAGAGAGACAAAGACTGGGCCTGACTTAGGCCCTGGAAACCTCAAAGCCCACCCCCATGTGACTTCCTCCAAGAAGGCCACACCTATTCCTACAAGGCCTTATCTGCTAATGCTTCACTCTCTAATGACCAAGCATTCAAATATATGAGCCTATGGAGGCCATTCTTTTTCAGACCCCCACATCGATTATTGGTTGGTTATTCCCACAAATTTTGTTCCACCATTGCATTTGCTTATCTTGCAGGCGGGACACCATTTTCAATCCACTGGTTTATGGCTGAACTGGTGTTTATGTTTTCCTTTGGTAGCATGACAGATACTTTCTTATACCAAAAATGCCAGCACATAGGAGTAAAGATTCTATGTAGGCACCAGCTTGACTTCTCCATGGTCAATGAGTTGTGTAGGTATTGTCCTCAGCAATAGGACCTTGCTGTCAGTTTGTGGAGAACAACTTATAATCGTGGCAACAGCTTGGGTTGTTTAGGAGTTATCGTGGGACTCTTTTGGCCAGCAACTCAATTAGATGATTTATTTTCTCTAGATTTTATAGGTGGTTAGAACTATGGGACTTTAAAAGTTAATTTTCTTATCTGCAAACAGTTTGTCTCTCTTGAGTTTCTCACATTTAAATATTATATTGTTCACTGTCTCGTCCCCCTGTTCCATCTGTTTTTCTAGTATGAGAGGGAGCTTCATTGGTTGGTCATTACAGCAGTGTCCTTGGGCTCCTACTTTGAAAATGTCTTCAACATTCATCACCTTACAGGCTCATATAACAGATGCTCTTTCCTGGGGTTCTGTTACCTATTATTGTTTGTACCTCTTATTTCCTTCAGTTTCATTCATGTCAGGGATTTACTTCCTTGAATTTTCCCAAGCATTCCTTAGGATATATGAATCTTTGCTTGAATGTATCTGACATCTTAGGAGAAAATTATTATATCCAGGGCCTTGAGGACCCCATCCATTAGAAAGTATATAGGGTAAGGTTTGTGTGGCATGCAAGGCATACCTTTATGAAATGCTCTCTTGAAAAGACGATTGCCCAGTGGATGCTTGGGCCACTTTTGCTAGAAATTTGTTAAGTTGTCCTTGGTATATTCCTGTGGTTCTTTCTCTGTGGCTGGAAGCCATATATATTACCCATAGGGCAGTTTCCTCAGACCAACCATGAAGGTTCTGTAGAATCTGACAATAACTTTCCTTGTCAACAATTTTTGCAACTCTGTTTCATTAGCTATAATTATTGTGGAGGTTTTGTTTAATCAGAATTTGAAGAATAAAAATAGTTGGACCATCTAAAAATCTTTTTTTGAGTTTTTCTGTGTGAAAAGGCTTAAAGGTATAAAACCACAAAGTACCATCTATTAAATGACATTATTATATTTACCATATAATGACTACTTACCATGCATTAGTACTGTTTTCAGTAGTCACTAGGATTATATCATTGCCTCCACATGACAGTCCCATTTTACAGGGAAGGAAACTAATGTCCTAAGAGGTTACTTAAGGACCCATTTTTTTTCAAAGAGTTAGTGGTATTCCTGGTACTTAATCCCATATCTGTCTTATTTCAGAGCCTAGGCTCTTGGCCATTGGTACACATACCTACAATACCATTTTATTATGAGTAAATTAAATTTGAAAAGAAAGCCTTCTTCCAGAACATTTATTCAAAATAATAGCTCAAGTAGACACTGTCCCACTTTGCTCCACTTACATCAATAGTCTCAGAAATGTGCATTTTGTGGTTTATCTTTTTTTTTCTGAGTACTCTTTGATTGCCTTTTTATCTGAAACCCTTCTCTTCCTTTGATAATTGAGTTCACCCATGCCTTCAGTGCTCAATCGAATTCCATTTGTTCCACAAATACTTCTCTTACAGATTTCTATCTTTCCGATGACACTGTATCATTTATTGTTAGGACTGCAAAATATCACTCCATTATATACTGTTTGATGCTTACAAATTTTCTCAAAATCAAGAACGAGGTTTTATATTTTTGAAAATCCCCATAACACTTGTACAGAATCAGTTAAATGGCAGTCCTATAAATATTTACTTTGACTGTTTTATATTTGTAATGGGCAATTTAAATTTAAGTCATCAAACAATACATAATTTTTAGAGTCCTGGCCAGTGATAATAGTATGAGAAATTAAGCAACTGTAATAACTCTTGAAATGAATGTAAAATTCTTTCTACTATCTAGATCTAGCGCTTAAGATCTTACATCTCCACCTGGCACTCATGACAACAGATAATAAGACAGCTGGGAAAATATATTGGGGAATTAGCCAAACCAATTAAAATGTGGATGTTATTTTCATTAAGCTTGAAACATGTTATTGACTTCTCTAAGCCTTAGTTTCCTTGTCTGATAGAGATATGTATTCTCCTAACCTTAGTGAATTCTTAAGAAAATGTAATTGACCAAATACATTTATTGGCATATGTTATAAAATGCATAGCACCATGCAGGTCTGGTTATTATAATTATAATATAATTATAATTATTGTATTTTAAGAGTATTTCCATCTCTCTCTCTCTCTTTTTGTGAAAGATGCTCCAGCTTAGTCCTCAAAGCCAGTGTTAGTTAGACTGCCCACAGTATTTCTCTGAGTTGGCTGGAATTCCTTCAGCAATATGTTCCTGATCTAAAAATTGACCAGTGGCGGCACAAAGAGGAACCTACTTTGTTTTCAGTAGGCAATAGAGCAACTCTGTCTGGATACACAGTTGGGGCCTTTTGTAATCATACTTCCTTGCTGTGCTTCCCATGGGGCGATTTAATGAAGCACTAGAGAGCGGTTCTGAATTTAAAAGGTCATATGTGACATGAGCCATTTCAGTTCCATCATCATCGTCTTTCCCCATGTTCAAGGGGAAATTTTTATTTAAGGCCATCTGTTATTTGCCAAAAAAACCAAACAAACAAACAAAAAACAACAAAAACAAAAACCTTAAATCCTATGAATGGCAAGATGGCCCTTGCAAATAAAAATTTCAGAAGAGAAAACTTACCAGGAATTATAGAATTATAAAATATTAGAGGCAAAAATCGCTTTGAATTTAGACAGTAAACTCCTTTCATCTAATAGGTGAAGAAGCAAAAATCCAGAGAAAGGATGACCTGTCAAGAATACGTAGTAAGTTTGTGACAGAGCTGATGCCTGAAACCAAATTTCCATAGGTCCTCATACTTCTCATTGACTATGTTTTCCTCTGTGTCTGTTTAGTTTACATGTTTGAATTGCTATAAATAGCCATATAAATTTTAGTATCACCTTCTAAAATGGAAAGACTTCCTCTAATCCACTAACCAGGAAACCTTTAGAATTTCACACCTTCATTCATTCAGAACTTGGCACTTATAGGTTTTAAAGCTTGCAGTTTGCATGTCTTAAAATTTCCACCATTTCCACAAAGAAGTCATCCCCTTCATTGACACCTATACACTGTACAATGTTTCTAGACTGTGTTCCGCAGTTCTCTACCTGTGGGTATCCTGCATATGAGATATTTACATTACAGTTTATAACAATAGCAAAATTACAGTTATGAAGTAGCAACGAAATAACTTTATGTTTGGGGGTCACCACAACAGGAGGGACTGATTAAAGGGTTGCAGCAAATGGACTGGACACGATAATGTGTCTGAAAATTCAAGATTCTTCAGTCAGTTTCTTGGACACTTCAAAAAATGGGAAATAAACACAGAGGCAGAGCACAAACCTCTGTTGCAGCAGCCATGAAACAGCCAGATCCCAACTGCTATAGCAGGCCTTCGAATAGGATTTTCAGTTCAACTTAGAATGTCTTAGTTCATCCATGCTCCGTGTTCACTTAGCCAATGAACACTGCTGATTGTACTCACCTGCCAACATGTTTTTGTAAACAGGGGCTTAGTGTATGTGAAGGGCTGAAAGTTGGTGTTAATAAGGGAACAAAGGTAAACAACCATGAAAGTGTCTATTAAAAGAAATATGCCAACGGTATGAAGAACTCTCCCTGTAGATCCATCAGCTATCTAAAACATGGCAGGTATTTGCTATTCTGCACAGTCATCCATGTGTGAACAGTTAGCCTTTAAAATAAGATGTCAACACTGAGTTAGTCTTTACTCAATACTTTATCTACATTATCTCAAGTGCTGTATGTAATCCGTGATAGGTAAATTGATGCCCAGTTACCCATGCATGTGGAGACAGACATTCTGCTTTTGTCTTGGTAAAATTGTGATTCTCATTCTTTTCTCCACTAGCACTCCCTGACCTCCCTTTTTGTCTCCACCTTGTGTTCAGGTACAGAGCTGTCATATGTCCTGTTCCCCTTTGCCTATCTTCTCCAGAAGCCAGGCAGGATATTCCTTTCGCCTCCTGAGACCATCTCTGCTGAATTATTTCAAGGAGACATCAGTAGTAGCAGCCAGAGTTACAGGATCAGCCCTGCCTGGAGGATTTTTAGGAACTCTACACACTGTGACTCTGCTCCCAAATTTCTTAATCTTCATTAATTATGTGATAGAGCCCACAGTTTCCGAATTTATAAGAACAGTGGCCATTATACCAGTGAGAGGAGCAAGCACTATCTCTGCATGAAAACTCTACTTTGCTTTCCTACCACAGGGGGATGTCTGCAGCTCAGTAGAAACTGTCAAGCTGGAAACCCCTGGAGAAGCTGGGTCACACATCTGAACTATACTCCAAGCAGCTGTTTCTGCTTTGCTCCTTCTTCTGTGTACATCTTTGCTGCCTTCTCTTTTTTAAACTAAACTTTTAAAATTTGAGATGAAGACGCACATGCAGCTATAATAAATAGTACAAATCCTTTCCAGTCTGTAGGCTGTTGTTTTTTTTCTGATGATATTGTCCTGTGCTTTACAGAAGCTTTTCAATTTCATGAGGTCCCATTTATTGATTGTTGATCTTAGAGCCTGTGCTGTTGGTGTTCTGTTCAGGAAGTTGTCTTCTGTACCAATGAGGTCAAGGGTCTTCCCCACTTTTTCTTCTAACAGGTTTAGTGTGTCTGGTTTTATGTTGAGGTCTTTGATCCACTTGGACATTAGTTTTGTGCAGGGTGATGAGTATGTATCTATTTGCATTTTTCTACATGTAGACATCCATTTAGTCCAGCACCACTTATTGAAGATGCTGTCTTTTTTCCATTGTATGGTTTTGGCATCTTTGTCAAAAATCAGGTGTCCATAAGTGTGTGGGCTTATTTCAGGGTCTTCTATTCGATTCCATTGATCCACCCGTCTGTTTCTATGCCAGTACCATGCAGTTTTTATTACTGTTGCTCTATAGAACAGCTTGAAATCAGGGATGGAGATACCTCCAGAAGATCTTTTATTGTAGAGGATTGTTTTTAGCAATTCTGTGTTTCTTGTTATTCCATATGAAGTTGAGAATTTTCCTTTCGAGTTCTGTGAAGTATTATGTTGGTAATTTGATAAGAATTGCATTGATTCTATAAATTGCTTTTGGTAAGATGGCCATTTTTACTATGTTAATCCTACCAAGTCAGGAGCACTAGCTACTAATCTCCCCCATATAAATGGAGTCATAAAATACATAACCTTTCTAGTTTTTTTTTCTCTCAACCTAATCCCCTTAATAATAATTGTGTGTGTCAGGAGTTGATTTTGTTGTCTTGTATTTTATTGCACACATATCATACAATTTAACCATTCACATATTGAAATTATTAGTTTTTTTTCACATTTTGTTATTATGAAGACAGTTACTATACACAGCCACATGGAGGGTTCTAATGTCTATATAAAGTTTTTACTTCTGACATAAATACGCTGGAATATTATTTGGGAATAATTTAGTATTTGCATACTTAACTTTTTTTAAGCTTCCATATTTTACCTTTTATTAATTTCAAATTAACAAAAATCTTTATTACTTGGAATGCGTAATCAAATATTTCTAGAATAATTTTTTTTTCAATGCAGTTTATTCAGGAACCTTGAACAATCATCTGACCCTGGGGAAAGCCAGCCCACAGCTTAAATAGCCTCTGGGTAGCCAACCCCAGCATGCCACGTGGGCAATGCAGATAGGTCCACATACACGGAAGCAAGCCAGATTCTCAGCTCATACTTAACTTTTTTAAGAAACAGCCTAATTTTTCCAGAATGGTCATAGGATGTTTTCACCACCAAGTATGAGGGATCCAGTGGCTCCACACCCTCATAAACCTTTAATGCTGTTACTGTTTTTTTAATTTTGTCTGGGAATATAGTGCAATGGCAGAATGCTTTCCTAGCATACCCAAGGCCCAGGGTTTAATCTCCAGCATCATACCAAAAGTATTCTGAGTGGTACCATGTTATTTCTCATTGTGATTTTGATTTGTATTTCCCTAACAGTTAATCATACAAAACTGGTGTCCATTTGTGCACCTTCTTTGATGCAATATTTAATTCTGTTTACTGTTTCCTCTATTGTAAAGGAAGCTAGTGTTTCCCACATGATGGAATCCAATTTATTTGTTTTTGATACCTGAGGTTTTGGTACCATAGATGAAATCATTGTCTGGCGCAACATCGAGAAGCATTTCTCCTTTTTGTGGAAGTTTTATGGTTTCATGTCTTACAGTTAAATCTGTTTTAAAATTAATTTATTTATTCACTTTATATCCTGATTGTAGCCCTTTTCCTCCCAGCTCCCTCCCCTTGAACATCTTTCCTCCCAACTCTACCCTCTCCTCCTCAGAGAAGGGGGATATCCCTCCCCCCATGGTTCCCAATCTGCCCTGGCACATTAAGTCACTGCAGAACTAGGTGAATCCTCTCCCACTGAGGCCAGACAAGGCAGCCTTGTTAGGGAAACAGGATTCAAAGGGAAGCATCAGAGTCAAAGAGGGCCCCTGTTCCAGTTGCTGGGGGATCCACATGAAGACCAAGCTGTATATCTGCTACATATGTGTAGGGAGTCTAGGACCAGCCAAGGCATGCTCTTTGGTTGGTAGTTCAGTCTCTGTGCCCACATGGGCCCAAGTTATTTTACTCTGTAGGTCTTTTTGTGGTGTTCTTGAACACTCAGGCTCCCTCAGTCCTTCCTCCCACTCTTCCACAAAACTCCCTAAGCTGCCCTATGGCTATGGGTCTCAGCATGTTTCCATCAGCTGCTGGGTGAAGCCTCTCAGAGGAGTTATGCTAGGCTTCTGCCTATAAGCATAGTAGAGTACCATTAATAGTGTCAGGAATTGGTTCTCTCCATGGGATGGGTCTCAAGTAGGGCCAGGCATTGGCTGGACATCAGTGTTTGCTCCATCTTTGTCCCTGAACATCTTACTGACAGGACAAATTTTGGGTCAAAGGTTTTGTGGGTGGATTGGCATCCTTATCCCTCCAATGAATAAGTCTTACTGGCTACAGAACCTGGCCACTTCAGGCTTTATAAATCCCACTGCTAGAAGTCTTAGCTAGGGTCACCCCCATAGACATTCTGGTACCTCCCTTATCCCAAGTCTCTGGCAAATCCCAGAGATACTACCCAACTCAGATTCCTTTCTCTCAACAGACCATCTCTCCTCTGCTCTCTCCTAATTTCCACCCCTGCTCCCCTCCCAATCCCCTCTCCTACTCAGTTCCTTCCCTCTGTACTCCTCCAATGCCTATTTTATTTCCCCTTCTGAGTGAGATTGAAGCATTGTTCCTTCGACCCTCTTTGTAATTTTTCTTCTTTGGGTCTGTAGATTGTAGCATGTTTTTCCTGTATTTTATGGCTAAGATCCACTTATAAGTGAGTATGTACCATGCATATCTTTTGGAGTTTGGGTTACCTCACTCCGATGATATTTTCTAGTTCATTCCATTTTTCTGCAGATTTCAAGATGTTCTTGTTTTTAATACCTGAGTAGTATTCCACTGTGTAAATGTACCACATTTTCTTTATCCATCCTTCAGTTGACGGACATCTAGGATGTCTCCAGTTTCTGGGTATTACCAATAAAGCTGCTATTAAGTGTCCTTGTGGTATGGTGAAGCATCTTTTTGGTATATGCCCAGGAATGGTAGAGCTGGATCTTAAGGCAGATCTATTCCCAGTTTTCCGAGAAACCTCCAGATTGATATTTAAAGTGGTTGTATGTTTGCAATTCGTCCAGCAGTGGAGAGAGTTAAATCTTTAATTCATTTGTTTTATCTTTAATCTCATGGTTTTTTCGTGTGGATATCCAGTGATCCCAACACTGTGTCTTCAAAAAACTTTTGATTTCTACATTATGTGTTCTTGGCATGCTGTCAAAGACTGCTTGACTATGTATATTCACAGATTTATTTCTAGAACTTTTTTTTTGTTCCATTGGTCTGTATATCTGTCTTTGTTGTAGGTGCCATGCATTTTTATTAGTTTATCTTTGTAATAATTTTTGAAATGAAGAAGTTTGATGCTTCAGGTGTTTTTTTTTTTCAAAATTGATCTATTATTAGTATTTCATAATCTTTTACAAGTTTATATGAATTGTTTATTTTCTATTTTCATAAATGATGCTGTTGTGGATTGATAGAGTTTGCATTGAGTTTTAGATTGATTTATGAAGTATGAAATTTTTATCATATTGTCTTCAATTTCATAAACATTAAACACTGTACCTTAATTATATTCATCAGAACTTTCTACCTTGTTAAATTTATTTCTACATATTTGATCCTTTTGATACTATTTTAAGTGGAATTTTGGCCAGTTCTCCTTTCACATACTCCATTTTGAGTGTACAGAAATATAATGAACATTAATGTGGGTTTAGTACCCTTTAACTTTATTATCTATTATATATGTTCATTAGTTCTAGTAAACTTTTATATGTAGGGCTTAGAACTTTCTGCATTTATTACCATGTCCTATGCAAATAATGACAATTCTTTTCTTCCTTTTCTATTTGGGTGTTTGTTTAAGGCTAGGATTTACACTAAGTGTTGACCAAAAAATTTAAGAGTAGGCATTCTTACTTTTTTTCCTTATATTGCAGGAAATGCTTTTGAATTTTAACCATTGGGTGTGATGTAGGTTGTAGACATATGTGTCCTTGATTATGTTGAGTTTCTTTTTGTTTTATTCCCAGTTTGTTCAGAGTTTTAAAATTCTGTATTATCTGTCTCTCTGTGTATGTGTTTCTGTGTGTGTTTCTCTCTGTGTGTATGTGTGTGTGTGCGTGTGTGTATGTACAAACTAATGGGTATGTATCATTGTGGCCTTTTCATACATATACATGTACACTCATACAAACACAAGCACACAGAGACACATATTTTTTTCTCTATCTTTCTGCTCTTCCTTGTCTCCTTCTTCTCACAGAGTATTCCTCTATTCAGATTTCATGTCACATATATTCCATTGCTCTCCAATTTTCTCTGCTTCTCCTTCCTTTAAGATCTCTTACTCTTTCATATTTTCAGGTTTGTAAATGCTGATCTACCCTTTCATCTCAGGAGTAAGTCACATTTGATCATGGTCTGTGGTCATCTTAATATAACATTGGGTTTTGTTGTGCTAGTATGTTGCTGAGAATTTTTTTATCTACATTAGTCAAGGATATCATATTTTATTTTGAATTAATTTTTGTATATATGAGTTATCTGAAGAAAAAAAGCACCAGTCTCTGAGGCTGGAGAGATAGATCAAGAGTTAAGAGC
Organism: Meriones unguiculatus; assembly: GCF_030254825.1. Lineage (NCBI taxonomy): Eukaryota > Metazoa > Chordata > Mammalia > Rodentia > Muridae > Meriones > Meriones unguiculatus. The sequence goes on from NC_083369.1 coordinate 124,397,233, forward strand.
CCTTGGTTCTGTTTGCAGAACCTCCATGGTGACTCAAAATTACCCACAGCTAAAACTCCAGGGGTTCTGACACACCCTTTGGCCTCTGTGGACAACAGACTTGCAAATGTTACACCGACATACATTCAGACAAATCATTCATACACATAAAGTAAAATTAAAAAAAAATCTTTAAAAATTAAAGAAATAATCATTCACCAGTTTCATCCCAATATGAATATTCAATTGCCCCAAGAGCACTTTTTGAAAACCCTTGAATTCGTTTTATCAGTGTGGTCAAAAATAAACTTAGACTATTCATGCATATAGCAGCTTTTCATCATTGACAAAACCTCTTCTTTCCTTTTACTGCTTTCTAAATATTTGTTTATACCCATAGATTAGTGTTGCACTCTGTGTTGGTAACAGAAGCTTCTCTTGTCACAACAGAGACTCACAGCTGGTCAAAGTCCTGAAAATAAGGGACTTAGCCCTAAATGGGATAACTTTATTTGTATTCCAAGGAACATTGCAGATGAGTTGGCAAAAGACTGTAATTGCTAAAGGATGGAGAAGCTGTCCAAATGCTGTCATGTGGTTATAGCATGGCCATTGCAACCAGGAACACACAGCAGCAGTAACTGCCTGCCTAAGACCTGTACAGAAAAAAAAAAAGTAAAGGCATGACAAATGGGAGGTAGCCTAGCTAAAAAGAAAGGTGTCATCAAGAGTGACAGTAGTAAGAGAAGGTAATACAGAGTGAATATGACCACCGTACATTGTACACAAATAAGGAATTTTAATTAGGTCAAAGAAAATAAGGGAGCAGAAGATTTTGTGAGTTTGTACTTTCTACTTTTAAATGAATAGTAGTTAACACATATGGAGTATTTGCTATTCCAGAAACTTTATTATGTTGTTATACTTATAACACATATTATTATCACCATTTTGCAGATGAGAAAACTAACTTAAAGAGTTTAAGTCTTGCTCATTGATAGGAATAAATTTGGTAGTCAAACCCAGAGGAGATCTTTGTTGTTTTTGTTTTGAGAGATGACCTGAAACTTCCTATGAAGAGCAGGCTGTTTTTTCACTCACAGAAATCTGTCTACTTAAAGCTCTGTAGCTGTAATTAAAGGCATGCATTACCACACGCACATAAAGCACTGGATTTGATCTTAAAGCATACCTTCAACTGTAAGCTGCTTCTTTTGTGTGTGTGTGTGTGATATCTCTCTCTCTGGACCTATAGAGGTTTCCTGGAATTTGGACTAGAATCAAAAGTAGAATCAACGGAAACTAGAGAAGCAGAGACTATAGTGGGTTAGTGTTCTAGAAAAGGAGAAACACTACGCAAAATAGTTCCAAGTTCTCTCCATCATCTGTGCTGATCTGGATCCTCACCTGCATGCAAAAACACCATGTTCTACATGTTCCAGAGAGCCATGGAAGTCTCTAAGATTCTGTCTGAACACTTTAGTGGAAGCTGCTATGGCTTCCACATGCAGTTGTTATTACTATGTAGCCCGTAACACATGGGGTATGTGGCAGAAACATCCTAGTGACTGAGCAGGCTAAACTATGAAGCTTTCTGTGTGTTTAAACTTGAACTTGGCCAATACTTCCAAAGTTCTCTGGACATTGAGTTGTATCACATATAAGGAACATTTTATTTGATGACTAGACCTTGAGATTTATATTTGCTTATTCATATCTATTTAACTACATTCTTCCATTTAGCATTTGATGTGAAAGCTGGTCAGAACAGAGACACACAAAGAATATAAAAAGAGAGTTAATGTTTAATTACCAAGTGTTTTGGAAAACATTTTATGCAAAAAGGAACTCAGCTGTACAAATCCATGTGTAATATAAAAATTGTGATGGTGTTCTGTCACTGGTGAAAAGCAGTTCTCTTTATAATTCTTGCAAAACATGCTGTATCATACAAACTCTAAGCAGCTGATCTCTGTGCTGAAGGTTCATGAGTTTTTTTTTTCTTTCCAACATCCGTGACACTTTTTCTTGTCTAAACATTTTAATGTATTTCTAAGTGAAGGCAAGGTGTATGAAAAATGAACATAGTTGATTGCTTGAATTGGAAGGAACAAGCCTTGAACTTTGAGGAGTGGTCCTGATAGTCATCAAAGATCCTGAATTTGATATTGGTCACTTTGCTAAAGGTAGCAATAATTTCAGGTTGTCATGGCAAATATTTCTTGGTTGTAGAAAACCTGATCTGTGTAACTTCAAATATTACTGCAATTGGAAAGGAGCATAAACTACCTGAGTGGTATGGGCCTTGGGGTTCTAAGACTCCAGGTACATTTTCTATCTAGCAAGTTCTTTCATCTTTATTGAACAAGTTCCATCTCCCAAGAAAACAGAAAGTATGTGTCTGTTTGCCCTGTTGCAGAAAGATAAAGAGGATCTTACCACTGCTTGCTTGCTTTCTCATACATCTTTCAGGAGACACCCATCTTTTTTAAACAAATTGGAAGTACTATGCAAATGGATATGTTCTTGTCACACAGGCAAAATTCAGGAGTTGTCAGAAGAAGGTTCTTCAGGCACAAAGTGATCACGTAATAAACACATGTTACATTCATTTGTAGTAGAGATTGCAACACGGTCCTATGAGAAATTATGTATTTATAATGTGTGAATGCTTCTTGTTCTTGTACTTATGTAGACCAGAGCCAACACAGCTTTCACACACAGAGACTAAATAGGTATAATAAAGATTGGAGGAAGTATGAAGATGTAAATTTTCCAAATAAAGCAGGCACATAGCACTACAAAAGAATTTTATTTTATTTATGGGGAAGGGAGTTGAGACAGGGTTTCTCTGTCTAGTTTTGACTGTCCTGGACTCACTTTGGAGAACAGGCTGGCTTTGACCTCACACAGATTCACTTGTAGAAAATAAATTTTAAATTTGCCTATGTTATGCCAGTTTTGCTAAAATCTCATGAAGATTAATCTTCATATTAGGTCCATGCTCATAAAATTTTTGTGTAGCCTTTTACCTTGATTTTAATAGAGTTGAAAATATGCCAAAAACAGCACTAGCAGAACAGCAGCATAAATGACAGCTAACCTTCCAACAGTACTTTACAGCTTTCCAAATCTGTTTATAGTTGACAACTCTTGTTTAACTATCTCAACAATCCTGTAAGATTGTTAAAATTGTTTTCTGTGCTTTGATGATGAAAAGCCCAGACCCAGAGACATAGACATTAAGTGACTTGCTCAAGGTTAGTAAATAACATAGTGTTCTGGTTCCAATCCTCTAAAGTCCTCATGTTAGGCAATACACTCTGCCCTGCCATCATGCAATCCAGCCGACTGTTACCTCTGTGTTCCTAAATCTCCCCTGAAATTTCGAGTAACAAATTCAGGAGCTGCAGGTATTGCCTTGAAAAGCAAAAGGAAAGTAGCCACATTACTAAGGAATTAGTGCCTTCTTATGTGGATTTGCTGCTAAATGATATCTTTGGCACTCATGTTTGTTCCTAAATCACAAACTACTGATCTAGCTGAGAAAGAAGGGTTGGAGATTGAAGACACAGGCAGAGAGTGAGAACAGAGTCACTGTGTTGTCTAGTTTTATGCTAACTTGACACAGGCTAGTCATTTGTCAAGCTGGAACCTCACCTGAAAAAAAAAAAAAAACACAAAAAAGCAAAAAAATGTCCCATTAAATTGGCCTGCAGTGCATTTTTCTTGATTGATGGTTGATGTGGGAGGGCACAACTCACTATAGATGGTATCACCCCTGGCTTGTTTTCCTGGATTCTATAAGTAAGCAAACTCAGCAAGTCATAAGGACCATGCTAGTAAGCAGTTCTCCTCCATGGCTTCTGCTAGAGTTCCTGCCTCCAGATCCCTGCCCTGCTTGACCTCCTGCCCTAACTTCCTGTGATGTGGACCTGTAAGCTGAAATAAACCTATTCCTCCCCACGTTGCTTTTGGTCATGGTTTTTATAAAAACGCTAACTGAGACAAGTAATAAACTCTTGACAAATAATGAATCCTTTAGAAATTGAGACAAAATATTTCTGAAGTGATACTGTTGAGTTATGCAGTAAAACTATGAAGATAAGCAATGAATGACTCGCCAGAATCCAAACCAGTGGCGATCTTTGAGAGATGCAAGGATGGACATGTAGTGAACTTGAAAAATAGGTACAGTTTTCAGCTCAGTATTTATAGTTTATATATTTCTTCTAAATTTTTATATCTATTCAGTCTTTAATTAAAATATAGTAGTCAGCACCATTGTACTCAGTGGGTTTAAGTCAGGAGGAGATTATATAGGAGACACTGGAAGGAGTTGGGGGAGAGAGTATTAATGAACATGATCTAAATAAGTATATTCATGTACAAAGAATAGAAACAAAAAGAAAATTAAATAAAAACAGAATAATGTAAGTTCCCTAGTAAGGGGAGCTGGTACTTTCTCTGACATGGACTCTGATGTCTGCTTTTAATTACTCCCCCATTGTGGGGCAGCCTTGGCAAGCCACAGGGAAAGAGGACATGCTCAGTACTAATGAGAGTTGATATGCTGGATTGGGTTTGTAGGGGGAGGCTTCCTTTTCTGATGAGTAATGGAGGTGGAAGAGGGAGGGAAGATGGAATCCAGAGGAGAGGAGCAAAGTGGGCTGTGGTCAGGATGTAAAATGAATAAATAAATTAATTATTTTTAAAAGGCAGTGTATGTCAATAAAACAATAGGATATGATATACAGAAATAGTTTTACTGTTCTTGAAAATGAGATGCATGTTGATAATAACCTTAACCAGTTTACTCTGGCAGTGTCTCCTGTAACATGCCAGTCTATTTCTCAGAACTGCTGATATGTATAGAGGTTATCCTTTCCCAGAAAATTCCTGGAATCTTCAAATATTTCCATGGTCTTGCCTTTCATTTTGCCTTCTTTCTCCCAATGAGCTTCTAGCTTTTGTGAAAGATAAGAACTTTTACATAGTGGTTTGGGGATTTTAAGTTGAATGCTTGAACTGAAACCATGGATATATACGTTGTTACCTAAAGACTTTTGGTTTTACTTGGTCTTGGACTTGATTGAGAATGAAGTACATGGGTGGGAGGGATTGTGTGTTTATTTTCATGCTAGGTTGCTTTCTCTCTCGCCAATCTAGACAATATGTAAGCGTAGGCTGTCAGAAATTATAGGTTTTCTTCCATGTGGAAATAAGTGGATAAGCAAATACTCCCAGACTGATATTCTTTCCTATTCATTATTTACAGGGAATTCACCCTTTGTAATCATTTTCAAATCAAATTTACTCTACCAATCCCTGTAAGGTTTGCTCTGGAGATCATTGCCAAATTAGATACCTTGTATTTTTAAATACCTTATGACTTCTACTCATAAATGTCACTAAACACACATACAAATAGATTAAAGAGGATGTCACTTGTGACCTAGAGACTCACTCAGAAAGAAAATTTAAGTTATACTAAAAATGAATGAAAAAGAATGTCAATAACATCTTTGCTTCTACTGTTGCTGCATTAAAATATTCAGAAGAGCTATGGAACTAAATGGGGCAAAATGTGGCATATATAAAGTAGTCGTCGGGTAGGAACAATTAGTAATATTGTCTCAGAATCATAAACTGACAGCAAAATCTACTTGAATACAAGTTGTTCCTAGAGTCAGTTGATAAAGTGGCCTTCTGCTGCTCAGCTGTCACAGAGGTCACAGTTATGCCCTTAACCTCTCTTTGTCTTTGTTATAAAGTTGGAAATAAAGAACATTCTTTGCCAGCAATCTTCCAAGCACTGTCAAGAATAATTAAGATATGACAGTGAGTGGTTCTACTAGTCTGTCATCGCAGATGGGGGAAATCAGAAAAGAAAGTGTGATTACCAATGCCATCCATATTTCTAGAAGAATAAAAAGCAAATGAGCTTTGGAAATTGTTCTGGTGGGGTTAGGGTATAAATAAGAGTAGCATGGATATGTATTTTCAAGATAAGCAGTACAAATCTTCTAAGATGCATCATTTGAGACTACTGAGGCAGCTCAGTATGTATAGCACTAGCTGTACCAGGCCATGAAATGAGTTTTATCCCCAGAACCATATGAAGAGAAAACCACTCTACAAAGTTGTACTCTGATATCCATACCTGTGAATCTCCACACATGTCACACACAATAATAATAATATTACTGTGGTAAGTAGTTATTATTGATTATAGTATTATTGTACGAATTTAAATACATAAAATGTATCAACAGGATGAGGGAAATTTAAATTAATTTTGATGTTCTTCCTGGCAGTATTCTTCATATAAAGACAATATTAAGGAAAAGCTATCCTCTTATTTTGTTATAAATATATTTTCTAGGATTGTTGATAACTGCTTCCTATACTGATATCCTCATCTCCCTTCTCCATGTAGGAATCACAATATTCCTCACCGCTGAAACTCATTTTTCATAATATGTCAGAGGCATAGCTCACAGTTGTCACTACATTAGTAATTACTCATTCATTCTACAAACATATTGCACTAAATACTACAGTAGACCTTTTACCTGTTTTCTCTTTTAATTTCACAACCACTCTATGGTAAAAGTATTACTATCATCCTCATTTTAGACTTCTGAAATAAAATACACAGACTTCATTTCACTTCCCAATCATTACACAGCTAATTAGTAGTAGGCAAGGATTAGAATTCAATTCTAACCCAAAAAATGATCTTAACTGCTGTCATAGTTTCAGTTTTCTTCCGTCGTGGTCATACTGAATGGAGAGATGGAAGTTCTTATACATTTTAAATTAATTCTTTTATAATTATGCATACAAAGTATTTTGACCATATTTACTCCTCTCTCCTTCCTCTAACTGCCCTCATATCGACCCCTCAATCCCATATCCCCTCCTGACTTTATACCCTCTTATTTTATAGATTACTGTGTATAATTTGTACTTCCAATATATAGACATGGGTATGGGGGCCATTCACTGGATCATAATTAACCTGTGAGGAGCACATTCCTAAATAAAACTGACTTTCCCTACCCTAGAAGCTCTCAACTATCAGAAAACTTCCCAAGTAGAGGTAATAACTCTTTAGTTTCTCCCCTTTCCATGTTCTAATGTTGACTGGCTTGATTTGGTTCCTGTTTTGGACAGGCAGTCACAACTGCTGTGATCTCCTGAGTGTAGTTTTACTATCATATTCAGAAAGTGCTCTATCACCCAGCCCTCCCTGACCTCTAGCTCTTATAATCTTTCTTCCCACTTTTCTGTAATGGTGTCTAAGCCTTGGGAGGAGGTGTGATATAGATATCTCATTTTTAGATGAGCTGTTCACTGGCACTTTTTCTCTGCAATTTAATCATTGTCCAATACACAAAGAAACTTCATTGATGAAGTCTGAGAGCTAAACTAATGTATACATATAGATAATTGTTTAGATGGCAATTTGATACAAAGTCCATTTAACAAAATAGGAGCAGTAGGTTGATTCCTAGGGTCTAAGAATTCTGTAACCTTGGCTTATTGGTCATATATATATATATATATATATATTACCAAACATGTGTTTCTTCCTGAAAAGAGGTTCTTAAATCCAGTCAGAAAACAGTTGGTTATACACCCCCATAACATTCATGCCACTGTTGCACCTTGGGTGGTTTCACTAGGCTGGTTATTTTAGATCACAGTGTTTAAAAATGGGTGAGGTTATTCATAGTGTTTTTGTTTTTTGTTTTTTTTTTTCTTATAGCAGCCTACATAGCACCATATGGTACTATGAAAATTGTTTAGCAGGGAGGAAGCTTTCTAGTCAGTTTCACCTTGATTTTTGCCTGTGCCTAAATTATGCAGACCCTCCAGCAATAGGGTCTTACTATCAAAATCTTGCGTGCTACTGAAGGCAAATACCCAAGAGCCCGGAATGGTTGTTTCTCCTTGAGTAATTGGTCAGGATATTTGAAGATACGCCAAACAATGCAGGGTTAAGAGTTTTCCATGTATAGTACATAAATAATAATACATTTTAAGCAATGAAAAATTAAGACGAAAAATTGAAATGTCACTGAAAATGAGCAGAAAAAAACACATAATTGTTTTAGAATAATATGAAAATTAAGGCCTGTTTGTTGAATAAAATGAAAGTTAACCCGCTACTGATTTGACAGTAAATGAAGTTTACCCACACTAATAAAGTACGTGCTTTAAGAAATTCCTCATAGCTCGAAAGACTCTGGTAAAGACATGAATGAGAGACATTTAGAAAAGACAGAAAAATTACTAATTTTCTTTTTGCTGATATGCAATAAATAATGAGGCTCACATGAAACTTCTGTAAGTTGTCATGACTGCTGTGAGTTTATCTGTTCACTGCCCTGCTATTTCCAGAAAATATGTTTTCTTCTGTTCATTCACTACCTCTGACTCTTAAATTCTTGCCTTCTTTCTGCCTCCTTTTCTGGAAATTATCCTTGTGGCTTGGAAGGAGCTCATGCAGTATAAATGTGCAAGATAATGATAAATTCTTTTATTTATTTGGGGGCAGGGATTATCTGGGACTTCAATACTTAAAAGGGTTTTTCCCCCCATTGAACCTAGAAGTTCCTGTGAAGCTTTCCTAAACTTTTATCTTTAGTTCATTACCCCCATATTTAAAAGTTATAGTAAATAAAATATTTTCTGGTTTTCTGAAAAAAAAAAGAGTTTTCTAGTTGCTCTGGTCAACTGCATGCAGGTAACTGGTGAAAAGACAGGAGCTTTCAGAAAAACAAAATGAGTCATTTTGAAACATGAAAGGTGATAGGAGTAATGTGAAAATCTGTATAGTAAAGGCTATTGTTTCAGATTATTTTTCAAATAGGAATAAAGTTCAGAAATTCTGTTTCTGTTGTTCATGGAAGTAAGAGGTAAAAAGAAGTTCCTAAGGAGCCAGGGCTGCTGGCCCAACACAGAGCCTGCCATTTGTTACTGCCTCCTGTGGCTGTTTGTATATATATTTAGAATTGCCCTTAATATTTGAGAATGACCCTGCTGAGGCAACTAGTTCTCAAGCCAAAGTTCCCATTATCACTAGGATTTAACACTTGACTTGTTTATAGTTATTATGGCCAGGATCCCACCTCCCTAACCTAGACCATGGCCTCATAGTTTTATTATATTATATTGCTGACCATTGCCTCACCCAGCAAGTCAGCAATATAATCAGAGACTAACCAACTTGAAGAATAAAAAATGACCCAATTTTTTTCATCATTCTACTTTTGGGTTAGAAGCATAGATTCAGTTATGGCCAACAGATATTAACCACCTGTGTTATTTTCAGCACAGCCCCATCAGAGGGATGATATCTGTGTCAATCTTAAATGATGAAATAGAAGCTCTGTGTTTCTCAGATTTGCAGTAGGCTACTTGATCACAAGGAAGATTCCTCATCACCCACATGAAAATTTCAGCAGTGGACCCTAGAAATCTTCCTAATGAGCTCCACTCCAAGTGAACAGAATTACATGATTGGAAGGCAAGGCTATTTCATGAACACAAGTGTGATTAATGCACAAGAAGTACATGGCAGAGTAGAGTTCAGACTAGCCTTCTTAATTCCATATGGAGTTTGTCCTACTATGTTTATCTTTGTTATTCTATCTATGGCAAAGAAGTTGACTTGAACATGTCAGAAAGATTTCAGAAACAGTCATAAAGCAAAGCATTTTGTGGTTTAACTACAGGACTGTTCTTTTCTTTCTTTCAGGGGAGTTTGCCAGACTTCCAATGGTATAGCAGTGGGTTGATTTTTATGCAACCTGCCTTTGGAAATGATGGACAACAAAGCTTTAGAATGTTACTCAGTTTATCCTCCTACTTTTTCTTGTCTCCCTTACCATAACTCTAGCCACCACTACTGACAGCTACGCCGTTAACATAATGAATATGCTCAGTACCTGATTTGTTAAACATGAAGACGCCAGTTAAATCTAATAACTGCAAGAACTGATATCCCAATAATAATTTTAGCATGTCTCTTTCAAAATTGTAATATGGAGTGGATAGCTTATTAATAAACTAGGAAAGCTGGTAAAGGAGCTGTTAAAGTAGCCTCTTTTGAAATACATTTATTCACTTTTGGGGTTCTTTATCTAAATAGAAGAAATATTGAATAAATGTGGCAATGCATTTCTCAAGACTAGAGCACCCCAGTGAAACATTTGCTCTACCTGACCAAAAATGGTATTAGTTCACTTGTACCTCAGAAAGTTAAGTCAAGTGATATAGAAAAGCCCAGAGGGTGTGCTTCTGTACCTGTTGCCTAGAAAACCTCCTAAGGATCCTACAGTGGAGTTTGATGGGTCCCAGCAGCAGCTTAGTCACATTCACATTCACTTCAAGTAGCAAGCAGTATACCTGGGAGACTTTAAATACACTTGGAAACAACAAGGGAAGCCTCTGATTCTAGATCACAAGTGTCTAAGAAGACATTGCCATAGGGTAGCTGATGGTTTCTTTCTCACCAAGGAAAAGGAAAGGAAATATAAAATATAACAGAATAGCATACTTGATCTATGTCAAACCCTGGACTCAGCATTCTTATTGATGGTGTAAAGTTCAATATTTAAGAGTGTGCCCTCTGGAACCATTAATTTCCCAAACTGGAATTCTAACTATGGAATTATAGCTGTGGTATCATAAGAAATTACCCAACTTCTTTGTGTTTTATTTTTCTTATCTGTAAAATTGACAGAATTGAAACGTGGATGTATCCAGGCATATATAGTACTGGAGAAGTAGCTGAGAGTTCTACATCTTTATCTGTAGGTAGCAGAAGGAGACTGTGTCACATTGGACTTAGCTTGTGCTAAGGACACTGTTACTGCAACAAGGCACACCTACTCCAACAAGGCCACACCTCCTAATAGTGTCACTCCCTATGAGACAAACATTCAAACAAGTAAGTCTTTGGGGGCCATAGCTATTCATACCACCACATTGGGGCTGGGTAAATTCTCAGTGATTAATACAAATTCTTCATAAACATGAATACTAGAATTCAGCTCCACAGAATCCATATAACTGCTGCATGGGCATGGTGAACATTATGGCCCACGTGTCATACCAGGCTCAGAAGATGGAGACAAGGCAAGCTGGCTAGCAAGATTACTCACATCATCAGGTTCTGGGTTTGACTGAAAGACTGCCTCAATGAATAAGGTCAAAGAACCATAGAGGATGATTCCTGATATCATACTCTAGCATCAACATGGCCCCCTCCACACACACATACATGTTTGCATATCCATATATATGTATACCACACATGTAAAACGTATGTATATACATACATATAAGTCATATACACATATGAAATGTGGTAGAAAAACCCAAACGACAATTATTGTTCTTAGTACCTGAAAGATAGGTACCAATATATTCAGGTATTGGTGAATAAACTAGTCAAAAAGTTTGTTGAACTGTCAAGACACACAAGTAATAAATATTAGAATTATGGTTAGAAGTTTGTATCTATCTGGCTGTAAGGTATATTGCTTCCACTATAATATATTGCCTTCATAAATATAAGATATATAGTGTAAATTTCAGAATGGGTGTCAGCCAATTCTCACTTCATTCTCACTACCAATACCTCACTCTCAACTCTAATATTTACTGGAGGACTTGCTTCCAAATACACAATGTGTTTTACTCAAGTCCACCCTATTACCTCCTTTCCAACTCCTTCAGTATCACCCCAACACTTCTACCTCCCAACTATATGCAGTACTTTTTTTCTTAATGCACTGAGTCCAGTTACTGTTGCAAGTATGTTCATGGATGTAACATACATGAACATCATATCAGGGGCTGCATCTCTAAAGAAAACTGATCCTCCCTCCCCCAGAAGCCATCAGCTGCCAATATCTCCTTAGTTATGGGTAAGACTTCCTGAGCTCTTGCCCCATTCATGCTGAAATTTTGGCTGGCTTGACTCTGTGCAGGTCTAATAGAACTAATTTAAACCTTTAACGCCCTTAAAATTGCTCCAGTACAATCTCTAGGTCTATCCTGCTTGTATACAAGAACAGTTAGTTACTAGGATGGTGTTTAGTTTGTGAAAGAACCTCCTACCCTAAACTTCTTATCTGTATGTCTTAAGGATTAAGTTCCTGTCTCCCAACCCTTTGTTCACATATACAACCTATGTGAGAATGGCTACTTACTGTATATAGTAACATTAAGATCCTTTTCTACCCTCCCCTTTTTTTCTTTCCCCCTTCTCTCCCTTCCATTCATTCCCCTCTCTTTCCAATCTCTTTCTAATAAGAATAAGTGGTGATGTTGCAATTTTCTTGAGTGGCTCTTTGATCCATCCGTATAATATTCACAAGGAGGTAAAAGCCCCTGCTTGTCTAAAAGTGTTATCTGTCTTCACTGTCTCAGAGTTTGTCTTACAAAATTCATTATCTGCTCTTTCAGCCTGCATAACTGTGATGCAAGCTATGACCTCACTGCTGGTGACATCTGCAACAGGAGAGTGGGTACCTGGGGCTTTGGTGCATTGTTCACAAACAATGATGGATTGCTAATTTTCAAGGAAAATGAACAAGGACTCAAAATAACACTTGTAGAGCACAATATATTGCTTCATAAGCAATAAATACTAAGCAGAAGATAAAACCTTGAACCTTAGGCTTAATGAAATCTGAAAACATGATTTATTCTGCTGTTTCCTTTCCATTAAACGAAAGAACAGAAAGCACAATGTTATTCAATGCTGGAAAACACAATTTTATCCTTACACTATAATCTATCAGAAAAAATATTTTTGCATGCCTGTTATACACAAGGTACTATGTATGTGCCAAAAAATGGAGGTTTTCTTTTTCTTTGTTCTATACAAACATTTTTCTAAATTTTCTCTTGCTCCTTTCATCATAGAGGGATTCCTAGTACTCTTTCCCATACCACATTCTAAACAGCCTCCCATAGTGCCTTTCCTACCACCCCCACAGGAATGATGTGTGTGTGTGTGTGTGTGTGTGTGTGTGTGTGTGTCTGTGTGTGTGTGTGTATGAGGCATAGAAAAAGTGGACAAAGATAGTAATAGATTCTTGGGAGTCCAAACAGATTAGTCTTAGTATTTACTGAGCAGTAGAATGAGAGAGTAGGTCCAAAACTGTAGAAAAGGGATTGGCTATACAAGTGATAGATGATTCTGGGTTGTATAGGTACCAGGACTATGAGCCACTCTTCATTAAGAGTCCACACACTTGTGAAATATGGGGATGGCTTATTGGGTAATAGCGCTAGCCACAGAAGCAGTCATAGCATACCAGGTTCAATAATATCCCAAATCCAGTCCATGGAACTCACCCAAAGTTGGTAAATGCAGAGGCATACATCTGTGAATCTAGTATATCTACCACAAAATGTAAAGGAGAGACAGATGACTAGCCCAGATGCTCATGTACCACTATAGAAATAAGAAGACCCTGCCTGGACAAGGTGGAAAGCTAGATCTTACTCGCAAAAGTTGTTCTCTGGTCTCCACACATGCAAGATAGCATGAAATCATGTGAGTGTGTACATGAGAGAGAGGAGAGAGATTTTTGATGGGTACAAAAGTGGTTGCCTTAAAGAAAAGTCTCTCAAACTAAACACAATGGACATCTAGAGCCAGATAATTCTCTATTTTAGAGGACTGCCATGTGGCACAAAATATAGTTATTGCCTTCCCTGGCCTTCAGTTACTCACTAAACAAATCTCAGCAGCAACTTCCTATTCCCAAATGGTACAAACAAAAATGTCTTCAGACACTGTCAAATTTTCATCGAGGAAAAACTTAGGTCCAAGTAAGAATCACTAGAATAGAAGACATTGGGAATACCCATATGTCCAAGCTCAAATCGTCTCTAACTTTATTGACTACCCTGATTTAGTGTAGTATAATAGATAAGATCACAGTCATGGAGCCAGAATTATCTAAGTTTGTATTCTGGATCCACTGAAAGCTCACTCTCTGGCCTCTTTTAATTCTTTGATAAAATGAGAATGAAAAGAATTTATTTCATAGAGTTGCTTTGAGTTTTAAATGTACATATATAAAGTGTCAGAACAATGCCTGGCACATAGTAAGCCTAGTAGTTCTGTTGTGGTTTCTGTTCCATTATTCACCATTTTTGTAAGTGCTAGCATGGTCCAGAGGTCTGAGGTCTACTTTGTATTATCTGCCTTCTGCAGAAATGACTAGAGAACTAAGTACACAGTCCAAGACCACATGGTATAAAGAGATTTGGATAGATTTAGATCTGTTGAATAGGCAATGCAGGTAATCCCCACATTATACATTTACAGAGTTCACTTTTTTTAAAGTAGATTTATTGATAGAATTAACAAAAGTAAATGATGTTTATGTCCCCCGAACAACCCCCACAAGTCTTCTCTGAGCTCCGTGAATGAATGGCACATGCTTGCTCACATACAACCACAAAATAAATAAATGCTATTATTTAACAACAACAACAAAAAGAATTGGAAAAGAGTAAATTTCCAGGAAAGGAAAGTTTTTATCATAATAAACTAATATAGTTGGAGAGATGGTACCAACGTATTGTATTTGTTTCAAAGGAAAAAAGAGACATTTATACTCATGAACTCCAATATGACAGAATGTGTAATCGACATTTCCAAATAACTTTTACAGAATGGGATAATCAGTGGTTCATAAACAGGCACTGACTTGGTAGTTCTGGAGTGACATCAAGTTAAAGTGGACAATCACTTCCAAAGCTTTTATTCCTTTTGTGGTTATGCACTCTTATTCCAAAGTACCATAACTTCAATTCCATTTCATCAGAGTCACTTATGGGAAACTGCTCTATAACTTCTTATCTCTTAAGGAGTTATTACATTGCAAAGTAAGAGGACTAGGGAATGTATTTTGAAGAGCATTTTGTATCAGTAGCACTTACCTCCTGAGTTGAAAAAAATTGTGTCTGTATGTGTGTGTGCATACATGTATGTATGTACACATTTGTATGTAAGTGTGTGTGTGTACTTGAACTCATGCATGGAAGCCAGAAGAGTGTGTCCTTTTATTATTATTATTATTAGTATTATTAGTATTATTATTCTCTACCGTATATCTTCCTATATAATTTTCTACCCTGGTTCCTTTTCTATCACTCTCTGTCTATTGATTTGAGGCAGAGTCTCTCCAGGAACCTGGGGATTGAGTTTCCTTAGGTAGGCTGGAATCTGTAGGCATTTGTTTTTAAAACTTTTATTTACATTTCTTTTACCTTTTTCTTGCTACTGCGCCCCAATCCTTTCCAGCACCAGGCAGGAGAGAGAAAGCATTAGTGGGAAAGTCGACATAGTTCTCTTCCTTAGCTGCTTCTTGCTAGTTAGAGTCATCGGTCCCTTGGAACCAGTCCAATCCTCATTTTCAGATCTCCCAACTTCTTGTATCAAAACAACAACCAGGAGCAACAAGGGGGAAGCAGGAGCAGCCTTGCTCTGTCTGGTAGCTCTCACACTCTTTACACTCTAGCATTTATTCGCTCTCCAGAGTCCTCAGATTTAAACTATCTGAAGCTGGCAAGGAGCTCCTCTCAGAGCCTGCATGAGGCAAATAGTCTGCTGCTGTGGACCATCTGAATCAGCCCCACATCCCACACCTGGGACCAAAACAAAAACATGTTTATACAAACAACAGGAATCTAGCAAGCACCAATGATTCCCTCCTTTCCACTTACTTCAGAACTGGAATTATAGGCATATATAGTATACCCGCATGTTATAAAGGTGCTGGAATCTCAACTTTGGTCATCAAAATTGCATGCCAAACACTCTGAACCACTGAACCATCTCTCCAGCCCCTTCTGAGTATTCGTGACTGCTGCTAGTAATTATAGGAGTTATAGGAAACAGAGCAATATCCTCCTCTGTGATGTGAGATTAGTTTGATGAGATACTTAAAGAAATTGCTAGATATCCATAACTAAGCTTGAAAGAGAATTAGACTAAGGCTCAAATTTTCCACCACTTAGTGATAGTTCTACAGATATATGTAGCATTGATTATTTTGTTAATGTGAACTATTAACCTGGGCAGTTGGGATGCAAAGCATCACCTAGAATTTGTCTTTGAATGAGAACTTTTGAAATCTTGCTTATATAAATGATTGTGCTGATTAAAAACAAGGAAATCATCAAATTTGCAGACAAATGGATGGAACTAGAAAAGATCATCCTGAGTGAGGTAACCCATAAGCAAAAAGACATACATGGTATATACTCACTTATAAGTGGATATTAGCCATATAATATAGGGTAAAAACATACTAAAGTCCATAGTCCTCAAGAAGCTAAACAACAAGGAGGATTCTAGGGAAGAGTCCTCTAATCATCATTCAGAAGGGCAAACAGGAGATATCTGAAGTAAGAGAAGACAGGGAACAGGACAGGAACCTTCCACCAGAGGTCTCTGAAAGACTCTACCCAGCAGGGTATTGAAACAGATGCTGAGACTCATGTCAAAACTTGGGCAGGGTACAGGGAATCTTATGGAAGAAGAGGGAGACAGAAAGACCTCAAGGGGACCGGAGCTCCACAAGGAAACCAACACAGTCAAAATATTTGGGCCCAGGGGTTCCTGCAGAAACTGATGAATCAACCAAGGACCATGCATGTAGAGGACCTAGACCCTCTGTCCAGATGTAGCCCATGGCAGGTCAGTCTCCAACTGGGTTCCCTAGTAAGGGCAGCAGGGGCTGTCTCTGGCATGAACTCAGTGGTGGGCTCTTTGATCACATTCCCCGGAGGGGGGAGAAGCCTTACCAGGCCACAGAGGAAGACATTGCAGCCAGTTCTGATGAGACATGATAGGCTAGGGTCAGATACTAGGAAAGGAGGACCTCCACTATCAATGGACTAGGGGAGGGACATAGGGGGTGAAGACGGAGGGAGGGTGGATCTACAGCCAGGATATAAAGTGAATAAATGGTAATAAATAATAATAATAAAGAAAAAAATTAAAAATGATTGTGTTGATATAAGAGCATGATTATAATTAGTAAGACCAGATCAAATTATTAGTTGGTTGTAACTCTAAATAAATTCCTACATATTTTTAGTTGCTATTGAAAATTGGCTTAGCAATAATGGTGTCTCTATATTAAAACAGTTCATCATTCTGATATTGAATATCAATGAATGTCATTGCATGCATTGCCTATATATGAAAGTCAAAACAATTTTTCTTTTCATGTATTCCAATATATCTTGAATTGCTACTTTATGCTACACATAGTACTAAGAATTAGATATTTAAAAATGTCTTTAAGCACTGTGAGTTGGAGGCCAGCCTGGTCAACAAAGTGAGTCCAGGACAGCCAAGCCTACACAGAGAAACCCTGTCTCAAAAACCAATAAAAAAGTAAATAAAGTAAAGTGAAAAGATGCCTATGCTAAGGGTGGCACACACCTTTAAGCCCAGCACTTACAAGTCAGACACAGACAAATTTCTGTCATTTCCAAACCACCATGGCTACATAGTCAGGCTCTGTCTAGAAAAGTTATTAAAAAGCTGCCTAAAACCCCACCTCTGAACTAAAATAGCTGCAAATATATAGCCAAGAACTCTAACTCAAGACCATTGGTGGTGAATATTCGGTTGTTTTTTTTTTTTTTTTTTATTCTTGTATACCTTTAACCTGATCTTCCATTCATTATCTGGAAGAAAATCATAGCCTTCCTTAAGGACCCATTGAAATGATTCTTTTTCAGTGAAGGCGTCTCTGGCAACTCATCTTATCTACCCTTCCCATCCCCAAATACATATACCTAATCCTATTTCTGTAGCTTTCATTATTCTTCTGGAGTTCAGTAGCACTTTACTCAAGTTTTATTGTATGGTTTATTACAATTATTGATTTTTGATTGTTTATCTGTCCCTCAAACTATATTGAAAGCTCTTCCAGAGCAATACACAAATTTTCTTCATCCCGGTATTCCTGGTCACTAGAATAGAAAATGCTGTATAGCAAGACAGGCAAAAAAAAAAAAAAAAAAAAAGGATGGGGGAAGACTTTGAGAATAAGCATATTAAAAATCACACACAAGAAAAAAATGTAATGACAACATATAGGAAGGAATAATTAATTCCAGTGAGGTGGCTTCACAGTTAACGTGGTATTTGAGATAACCCTTGAAAATGATTTCAGTTGGCATTCTACAATTTCTAGTCAGAGATCCCCTAAACACTTGCTACTTGGAAATTGGAAATCCATCTGGATCTATTTATTGCCTCTGTAAACTCTGGACCCAGAGGATAGTTAATGTTATATATTTGTTTTCTTACTGATATTTACAGACAAGCTATATTTGGCCTTGAGCTGTGCCTTCATGAGAGAGCACTAAAAATGGATGTGCACACTAGACTACAAGTGGGACAGTCAGCAGTTCAGAGTGTAGTGTGGAATACTTATGGCTCCCTTCCTCTCTCTCCCCCTTCCTCTCTTCTCTGTATATGTGTGGGCGTGGGTATTGTTGGAGGATTCACCATAAAAGAATGAAAATTTTAAAAACAGAATTTCAAAACTAATGTCTTTGAACATTTGCTTGTTCTCACCAGGCCTAAAATAGCACAAGTATAAATAACACAGCCAAGGACCATGCCCGATGTTGCCAGCTTGGAATGACATGATGGACATAAACAAGCTACTCTTAGAGCAGAGTTGCCTTCAGGGGTCTAATTAGCAGATGTTCATATTGGGAGGTAGTAGAAATAGTCGACTATGTGATTTTTCTTTTACCTGGAGGCTCTCAGCAGTCGGGGAAATTTCCCAAATTAAAACCCTTTTGAGCTCAGATAACTTATTGACCAAATCTCACACAACTGTTCAGTCGGCACATGTCCTTGTCTATGTAACCCACTTTAGTGTCTTTGCTTATGTCACCCTTTTTTGAGAATATCCTTTTCTTTTCTTTACTACCTAATAACTAGCCATCACTCAAAATATAGTCTATATAATTCTGCCCCTTTCTTTCAACATCTGTTCTCTATAAAGTAATTTCTACCTGTTCAGGCCACAGAATCACTTTATTCCTTGAACTTCAGTAATCTAGACTATACCAGTCAAGTATTTCATTCATTTTTAATTATTTTATTAGGGATAATAAAGTATAGTTACTAAAATATATGCATCCTATACAACCTTGGGTAATAGGGATAGCCTTTCAAAACCTCTCATTTGTTAAATGCAGATATAAATCCACCCCATAGATTTGTCCTGAAAGTTAAATGACAATGACACATGCCAGCTGTTTTAGTTGACATATGGCAAGCACACAATAATTAGTGGTAGTGAAAGGCTGAAGTTGTGCTGTATTAACAGTAATTATCATCATCATCATCATCTGTCTCTTCACCTAGAATGTGCAACATTTTTTTCTTTTTTATTTATTTTTTGTTTTTTTTCTTTTTTAATTTTTATTAATTACAGTTTATTCACTTTCCATCCCAGATGTAGCCCCCTTCCCCAAAGCCTTCTAATCCCACCCTTTCTCCCTCTTCTCCTATGCCTCTCCCCCATCCAATAATAGGGGAGGTCATCCTCCCCTCCCTTCTGACCCTAATCTATCAGGTCTCATCAGGACTGGCTTCATCATCGTTTTCTGTGGACTGGTAAGACTGCTCCCCCCTCAGGTGGAAGTGAACAAAGAGCCAGCCCATGAGTTCATGTCAGAGACTGTCCCTGTTCCTATTACTGGGGTATCCTCTTGGACTCTGAGCTGCCATGGTCTAATTCTGTGCAGGGGTTCTAGGTTATCTCCATGCATGGTCCTTGTTTGGAGTATCAGTCTCAGAAAAGACCCCTATACCCAGATTTTTTTATTCTGTTGCCCTCCTTATAGAGCTCCTGATTTATTAATTATAATTTATTCATTTTGTATCCTAGTTGTAGCCCCTTCCCTCGTCCCCTAACAATCCCACTCTTCCTCCCTTTTCTCCTCCCTTGCCCCTCCCCCATCCACTGATAGGAGCAGTCCTCCTCCCCTTCCTTCTGACCCTAGCTTGTCAGTTCTCATCAGGACTGGCTTCATTTTCTTATTCTGTGGCCTGGTAAGGCTACTCCCCCATCAGGGGGAGGTGATCAAAGCGCTAGCCACTGAGTTCATGTCAGAGAAAGCCCCTGTTCCCCTTACTAGGGAACCCACTGGGACAATATGTTGCCATGGGGTACATCTGTGCAGGGGTTCTAGGTTATATGCATGCATGGTCCTTGGTTGAATTATCAGTAAAATCTGTACACCTAAAGAAGCTAAGCAAGAAGGAAGGCCCTAGGTAAGATGATCAATCCTTATTCAGAAAGTCAAACAGGATGGACATCGGAAGAAGAATAAGACAGGGAACAGGTCAGGAGCCTACCACAGAGAGCCTCTGAAAGACACTACTCAGCAGGATATTAAAGCAGGTGGTGAGACTCATAGCCAAACTTTGGGCAGAGTGCAGGGAATCTTTTTTTTATAATTTTTATTTTTTTATATTAATTACAGGTTATTTACTTTGGATCCCAACTGTAGCCCCCTTCTCATTCCTTCCCAATCCTCCCTCCTCATCTCTTCCCAGCCCCTCTCTAAGTCCACAGATAGGGGAGGTCCTCCTCCCCTTCCATCTGACCCTAGTTTATCTCAGATAGGGTCTACTGTCTGCTTTTTCATTGGGTTTTCCCTAACCCATAGAATATTTTATTATCTGATGGATAGCTTATCTCTTTCAATTGTACTACTGCAAGGACCTAAACTTTTACCAGGAGTATATTTTTTCACAATTTATTGTCAACTACAGAAGCCTTTTGATTGTTGTTTGTTGCTGTTGTTGCAGTTGTTGTTGGTGGTGGTTTGCATCCCTGACAAGTTTGCATGGGATATGCTGAAGTAATAATATATTATTAGACAAAAAGAATAAGAAACTTCTTAGTTATTCCAAACTCCTTTGATGTGTACATTTGTATTAGGTAGAAATGGGGTAGGGAGCTAAAAAGGAATTATGTTGAAATGCCATCTGGTAAATTGCTTCCCGATTTCATGACTTCCTGCCATTTCAAGCTGTATTGTTTCAATCCTTGTAAGGAAACTAGCATTGTATTGAGGTCTTACCCACCACTTGTCCATTGACCATTTTAATAAAGTGTTTTCCAAAGCTTACTCTAATAACTAAACCAGATACTGGAACCTCAACCCAACAAATCATTTGGCCCTTCTTTTCATTTCAGCTGAAAATGCTAGAACTCTGAATGTAGATTCCAGTGCAATGACTCTGCCTGTGTCTGATCCAACTGCATGGGCCACAGCAATGAATAATCTTGGAATGGCTCCACTGGGAATTGCTGGACAACCAATTTTACCTGGTATGTTATTTTTAATTACCTCACAATTACTTCTTTTTATTGAATATGTGGTAATAAGTATAATGATATGACAGAACTTATTTTGAAGTTGACATTTTCTAGATTCTGCCTAGAGTGAGCATTTTTGTAATATTATCTTTATAGACTGGATGGCCAGTAGTTACTAGTACACCAGTGATGGCACTTTGGGCAATTTAGGAGGATATCTTATACAGAATATATCAGAACATGTAATGAAATAAAATCTAAGTGAATTTTGGCAAGTAATTACAAGGCTGGTCTAATTTTATAGATTTCTTTGAGGCTACAAATAAACATGTGCATGGAAAGAGAGCTTACTTAAACTCATCTTAAATCCTAGATTCTTAAAGGAGAAGAAGGAAGGTGGTAGGTGCATAGGCTCCAAAATAATTTTGACATTGAATAATACTGTTAACATATGTGTACACACACATACACATGAATGGCCATGGTGAACTAACTCCATCTCTATTAAGTATGAAGTCAAGAACTAGCAAAGTAGTTCAGAATATGAAAGACACTTTACCCCAAAGTGTCATGGCTTGAGCTTGATTCCCAGAACCCACATGGTGGAAAGAGAGAACCAACTTTGCAAGTTGTCCTCTTCACTTCTACATGTGTACCATAGCATGAGTAAATAGCAAGAGTGTATATGTGTGTTTAAATGTTAATTTAAAAATGATATCAGAAGGAAAACATCATAATATATAAAGGGGTTTGTAAACAGCTTCCTGGCTAGTAAGAATAAATTAATACCATCTCAGGGAGCCTGGGGTGGCTTTTGAAACAGCCTAAACATTAATCTCCTTAGATTTATTTAATTGTGGCCTGCATAAATGCATGCAAGACCTAATCAAGCTAGATGCTTGCTGCTCAAAATGTGTTTTTGTATAATCCCCAAAATATGAAGCCTTGTCCAAACCTACTGAAACAGATGCTGCATTTTCACAAGATATTCAAGTTATTCACAGGCATGATCATATTGATCCACAGTGTTGTGCTGTTTTGTTCATATAATTAAGTCTTTCTTCAGTTTTACAAATCCAGCCTGAATTTTAAATCATTATGGCTTATAATGGAATTGATGACAATATTAGCAATAAATTAAGAGATGTATTATGTTAAATTCTGGAAAATAAGTACAAAAGAAATCATTCAAGAAAAAAAATATATGGATAAGGAATGGGTACCAACCTAGAAGCTTTATCAATACTTGAAAACTTTCATAGTGCCATGAGGTTCTATTTATGCTACCAGGGAAGGAAAATACTCAACAATCTTACCCACTGTGAACCGTACAAACTATAATGAAAAATGACGTGGTAAGTTGTGTCTACTAGTACAATAGTTATGTTATAGGAGTAACTAACCATATTCCAATTGTATTTATTATTTTATTTTATTTTATTTTATGTTTGTATTAATCACAGGTCATTCACTTTGTATCTCAGCCCCAGCCCCCTTCCTCTTTCCCTCCCAATCCCACCCTCCCTGCCTCCTTCCAAGTCCACTGATAAGGGAGGTCCTCCTCCCCTTCCATCTGACCCTAGCTTATCAGGTATCTTCAGGACTGGCTGCAATGTCCTAATCTGTGGCCTACCAAGGCTGCTTCTCCTCCCTTGGGGGGGGGTGTCAAAGAGCCAGTCATTGAGTTCATGTCAGAAATAACCATTGTTCCCCTTACTAGGTATTTAAAGCCTACTCTGTAAAGACTGAACTCATAGCTTGTACTGTTGACTGGCTAGGTCATGCCCTAAAGCAGAACATAATTCAATTAATCTGTTTAATGAATATAGTATTAAATGACCCTGTGATCTTATGTGCATTTTCATAGATTAGTGTAACTCTTATTCTTGACCAGAGAAACTTCTTTTTGTAGTAGATAACCATTAACAGAGATACCCACAACTGGTCAGTGTGTGGAGAACAAGAAACTATGGAGTGCTCACCTCTATATCACACCCAGCCCCAGGCTCAGGGAATATTATGGAAGAGGGGCAGGATGATTGTAAGAGCCAAAAGTAGTGGATATCTACATTTTTACTAGAAATGACAGGGCAATGCCACACATGAACTCATTGAAGCTCTGCCCAAGACTTACTTGAACAAGATCAGTTAAGCCAAAATCTCAACATGGGTTGGATTGGGAAATGTCCAAGAGATTAGCAAAGCACACCACTGGATATGTCTGTGGTGGCGCTCACAAAAAACAAACAAACATAAAGTTTGACACATAGGAGAACAACTGAGGAAGAAAGCCTCATAATAAATGTGGTCAGCACCATCCAGTAGGCTGGAGGCCAGATGAAATAAAAGAAGGAAAATAAAAACCCAGCCAGCAGGTGCAAATTCACTCTTCCCGAGGGAGTGTATATCGTACTGTTGCCCAAATACATCATAGCCCCACCACTTTAGCCTTATAATATGGGCTTTTAACCCGTGTTCCCTAAGAATCTTTCAGGCTTCTTCAGTCTTGGGCTGTGACTACATCATTGATTCCCCCCCCCCCCTTTTTCTACAGCTTATAGTTTCTTTCATTGAATAGTTATAGAATTTTCTGGCTTTCAGACATACACAGGGTCATAGTGTCACCCAATCTTCAGTTGTGTAAGCCAATCTAATAAATCCTCATCTATAATTTCATATGTATTCCTTGTAGAGAATCTTGACTAATTTTGTGTAGCTCACAATGAAACAGTCAAATTGTGGTTCATTCATATTCTTAATAGCAATGACAAATAATGAATGTGGGGCTGAAATTTTTCCCTGAGGAAACACCGAGTAGTGGTAGCGGAATGGAATAGTAAGCATCTGATTGTGCTGTTGCCTGCTCCATTCATGATTGGTGGACATTGCCTTAGAAATGGAAATTTAGCACTGTATTAGTTACTTTTATAGTTGCCCTGGGCAAATCCTGACCAGGAGCAACTTAACAGAGGAAAGATCTATTTGGGCCCACATTCTAAGAAGGGATATAGTCTATCATGACAGGGAATGCATGCCACCATGAAACAGATGAACTAGCTGGTCTCATTGTATCTGCAGTCAGTCCTAAAGGTTTCAGACCTTTCCAAAACAGTGACACCAAATGGACCTTTGAAGGGTATTTCACATTCACACCACACAAGCACTCTACTCCAGTGCTACCTACCTTATTAGTTGTCAGAATCTAGGAGACAGGGTATCTGTCATTTTTGTGCAGTTTTTGTTTTAACCTCTATAGTTTTCACCCAACCCTCTAGAAAGGGGACCAATGAGAGGGAAAAGGTATACATAAAATGTGTGAATACAATCACTGCACCTATAAACATGTATGGAAGTGTCATGACAAAAAATACACTATTTTTTTCTTTTTATAATTTAATTTTACTTATGTATTTATTACAATTTATTCACTTTGTATTCCACTGTAGCCCCCTCCCTCATCTCCTCCGAGTCCCATCCACCCTCCCTTTTCTCCCCCTATGCCCTTTCCCTAGTTCCCTAATAGGGAAGGACCTCCTCCCCTTCCATCCGACCCTAGCTTATCAGGTCTCATCAGGAGTGGCCTGGTAAGGCTGCACCGCCCCGCCCCCAGGGGGAGGTGATCAAAGAGCTGGCCACTGGGTTCATGTCAGAGAGCCCTTGTACCTCCTACTAGGGAGCCCATCATTATTATACACTAACTAAAAATGATGCTTGTGGAGCTGTTCTCCAAAGTACCCTTATTAACGGTTTAATAATTCAGCTACTTTCCTGACTCTCCAGCCGTTTCCTGCTGAACCAATAGACTGTTCTTTGGCCTGTCTCATGTCACCTCTTTATGGCAATAGAATACACTTTGTTATAGATGGGGGGAAAAAGATGATACATAAACTTTCTTGACAGCTCCCTGAGATTTCACATCTCCACTGTCATGGATGTTATTGAGGGATGCATACTTGTCATTGAAAAGAATGACTGGCATAATTAAATTATTCAAGTGAAGATTAGAAACAGGCCACCTCAGGTTTGGAGTTGAGCTGCCTTACATCTGACATGGTGTTCTGTGCAACTGCTATTCAATAAAATTAGTCTACAGGTCAGGGTCATCTCTTAGACCTATTTTCTTCAAGAGTGATTGTTTTGCCAAAGCATTCCACAAAGACTTTATTGTCACATGAAAAGGGCAACCAAAAGGCCATAGCTTCTGGTTAAAATGAACAGTGTTCTAGTCCATTTGTCCCAGATAAAACCAAGGATGAACCAACGGAGAATTACTCACTGAATAGTATATGCCCTTGTGTGGTATTTTCATCTAAACTCAAATACCCTTAGCAGCTTCATAATGAACTGTGAAGTATGAAAGTAGAAGAATCTCCCCTTATGGTTTCTCCAGTATAAAGACTCAGTAGGAGAAAGAAAGGAACATGTGGGCTCATGGATCTTATTTCCAGAGTGAGAACAAGCTCCACCATGGTATTGTCATTTGAAAGAAAACAGTCCTTCTTGAACTTGGCAGGTTAACTATAACAGAAACAGACAAAAGAATGAGGTTGCATATTTCATGGCAGACCCATTTACTGCCAGATCCGTAAGGAAATCTGGACATCAGTTTTATTACATTTTACATCTACCACAGGTACAGGTTGCTTTCAGTGACAAATAGGATTAGAACCTGGGAAAGATCACTGTTTATCATCATGGTAGACACATTACCAAAAGCCAATGATACCTATGATAGTATATCAAATGTAATTAATATTTCTCCAAAACAAATTCAGAATCCTTCCAGTAATGGTAATCCCAAAACACCTCATGGGGTATTTTACACCTGGAGATATGTCATTAATCTCCAAGAGGCCATATGTGTTCCCACACTTACATAGCACAGTAGCTGGCAGAGAGACCAGGGAAAAACAAGTTGTCATTATTTAGTGTGGACATGACTGAGGTTATATACAATATAATGGAAGATATTTAAAGTGTGTAATTATTTGCTTCTATAAATAGAGGTACCCAACTTTAACAAAATGTATAAGCTATATGATCTATGTACTGTCATGCATTTCCTCAGAAACAACCACATCATTTTTGACTTGGAAGCTGGTGACAACATAAAGAGTAGTTAGGGCATAGTGGACAAAAAGAGAACTGGATGCCACTATAGAGATTGCTTATTATAATGGGCTGGATATATGGCTCAGGCGTGAAAGGCTAGACTCACAACCAAAAATATAAGAGATTGCGTATTAAGGCACTCACAAAAACTAAAGCGTAGACATACCTCCTAAGGACTGCTGCATAAAAACAGATACTTACTCATTTAACATTACAATGTGTGTTAATAAAGGCTATGATGCCACTTTCATATAGAAATGCTTTAAACTATTTAGATCATTTTTTAAAAAAAATACCTAAAGGTCAAGGGCTTCAGAAACTTCAAAATATACATTACATGATCAGTGAAATACATAATTATATACACAATCAATCTTAAGAAAACCTCACTGAAAACTGTTAAGAGGGATCTGAGTAGTAATACTATTTATTCACTCATACAAGTAAAATTTACTGAAGCTATATATGCAAGGTTCTATGAGGAGCCCTTCAGAGAAAGTCTGTGCACACAAAAATCCCTGCTCTGAGACTGGCTTCAGTGCTTTCACAGAATCACATACTCTCCCTAATAAAAGATGTTTGGGGGTATAAGCTGCCTATTGATTGACAATAACCCAAAAAACTTCTCTTCCATTTTATTAGTTTGTTCTTTCATGTCAGCATTCATTTATTATTTCAAATACTGACCTTAGTCAAAGTGGATTTCTAACAGTCTCAACCATTGCTTTCAGCTTAGATTCCCTTGTTTGGGGAAATAAAATAAATACTAATGTAGTACAATGTAGAAAGAGTCAGTAAAAACTTGTACAAAAGAGTTATTTTAACCATAGTACTACGTGAATAGTGTTGGTCAAGGAAGGGTCACAGAAGAGGTGACATTTGCATCACAGATAACTAGGAGCAGAGTCAAGATCAAGAACTAAAGAAGAGTCTGTACAGAGGAAACAGTGTAAATAATTGGAAAGTAAGCAAGAGAGATGGTATAGGGACAGTGGTGAACTACTAAGTTCAACCAGATCACCTCTTTGTACAAAGATTTTGACCTAGCTTACAAAAAAAATGCTTATAGTATAAGAACAATGTCTACTACAAATAAAATGAATAATCACCTGAAAATATATAAATAAGAATAGGAAAAGAAGACAATCTACAAAGGTCAATGAAAAGTCATATATTTAAGTCCTTGGATTGCGTCAAGTCTCCAAATTAAGGGAAGAAAAAAAAAAAATGACCCTGCATCCAGAATGGAAAAAAAGAAAAAAGAATGGGAGACTTAATCAGTTATTAAGATAAAATACACAAATACTTCAGTGCATGAGGAAAGAGAAATATGTATGTGTGTGTGTGTGCACATGTATGTCTTTGTGTTATATGAGAGTGAGGGTACACATATGTGGTGGTGCACATGCCTGTGTGCTATACAGAGGCTAGAGGAAAACATTGGATGTCCTGCTTTATTGCTTTATTCCTTGCTCCCTTGAGACAGGGTCTCTGTAGAACCTGAAATTTGCCATTTTGTGTAGCCAACAGTCATTTCGTCTACCTGTCTCTGCCTCATCCCACCCCACACTGGGGTTAAAATATACCACCACATCATTTCCAGTTTTTACATAGATGCTATGCTGGAAACCCAAACCCAGGTCCTTGTTCTTGTATAGCAAGCATTGTACTCAGCCATTTCTCCTGCTCAAAGAGTAATATTTCAGGATTCTTCATTTTGGGGGTTTGTAATATTGTATTCCTGAAAGAATTCTTTAACAGAGAGTTTCATATGTAGGTGTTCCTAATGATTGAAATGCTTGGGTGGTTTCAAAGAATTGATGTGTAACCCAAGACTAGAGAATATTATTTTCACTAGTCTACTGCAAAATATAAAAATGAAAACTATAATGAGTTTTTCATGAAGCTGAATTTGTTTGACTGGAAAGAATGTTCTTTATTCTGAGAGTATCGATTTCTTAAAATTTGAGTTTTAAAATGTTCCTGTAACTTACAAACAACATGAATCACACATTGTTTAGATTTTGTTATTTTTCACACAAATCTTTCTTGACAAATTCAGAAGTTAGTAATCTTAATTATATGTATGTGCATAATTTTATTTTATTCATCTCTAAAATCCCGAAATTTAGGAACTGTGGACATAATGGGAACTGTTCTCATTAATTCTCCAGAGGTGTTTGCAACATCCCTGATTGAGAGTTGAGAGCATAATTTGTAAGTCATCAGGCTTTCTAGAAAGGCAAGCACGCAGTGTAAAAGAATTGAAAGGTGTCATCCACCCAAAGAGCATCAGACCCCTCCGATACCTTTTTCTCAGAGGCGGGACCTGGGGCATCAACCCGCATGCAATCAGACATGCTCTTCTCTGGGTCCAAAGCGGCTGACCCTGAGTGCAGTGCTTAGCCTCGCATCCTGAGCGTATCATTTTAGCTTTTTATGGTATCCAACCATGCTTGGGGAGAATGTCCTGCTTCAATGGCTGTAAAGGCCTGAATGATCATGGCTGCATCACACTGTTGTGAGACTCTAATCTTGCCTGATGCGTCTAAAACAAAAAGGGGGAACTGTAGAGAGCTGCGGAATGCTATGCCTTAAAGATGGAGCTGGTTTCCGCCTTCCACCTTCCCGATGGTGAGTGCTCTCTGTCACGAACAACTCCACATTTGGCTAAGGCCGAGGATCTGGCTTGCTTCCATGTATGTGGACCTATCTGCATTGCCCCCGTGGCACGCCTGGGTTGGCTACCCAGAGGCTATTTAAGCTGTGGGCTGGCTTTCCCCGGGGTCCGAGGATTGTTCAATGTTCCTGAATAAACTGCATTGAAAAAAAAAAAAAGAATCAACAAAAAAAAAAAAAAAAGAATTGAAAGGACTAGAAGGAAGATGGCTATGGCTAGAAGAGCAGGTATTTACCAAACCTTGAACTACAAGATGAAGTTTCATAAGAGGATATTCAAGACAAACATAAGATGTAAGAATGGCAAGATAGCTCAGAGATTAAAGGCAATTGCCACATAATCCTAAGAACCTGCATTCAATCCCTAGAACCCAATTATAGGTAGAAGGAGAGAACTGACTCCACAAATATGTCCTTTGACTTCATCACATGCACTATAGCATGGCCCCACACAGAATTTTATTTTGTTTTTAAGAGATTGCAAAGAAACCCAAACCAGTTTGTTAGCTTGTTTTCCATTGTACAAGAGCCAAGCCTTATCCTGCTTCAACTTTCCTAATAGGCAGAAATAAACATCCAGTGATCTACAAAGGCATGGCAGATGCTGGTGGAATTTTGTATGCACTGAGCAAAACTTTGGGAATGTGTGTTCATAAGAAGTCTTATAATTAGTCCAGCATTATTTTGCAGTTTAGCCAGGCTTCCTTAGAAATATAAATTCTTTCTTTGCTATACTGCCTATAAAAATCTTCCAAAGGATCTGTATAGAGAGTAGGGAGTAAGGACTGAAGTCAGAAACTATCTACTATTAAACCATAAATTTGACGTGTGTAATGCCTTTATTAAGCATCAAAGATGAGAAACTTCTAAGGTTTCTAGAATTTTATAAACAGGCCTAAGCCTCAGGGTCAGTCACCTGGCATTATGCCAACTGGCTCTCTCACAAAGCAATAGTACAGTGACAACAGGTACATTGTAGGATTCCAAACATGAGTACAATAATCTGAAAAGAAACCTCTCTGGCAATCTAATTTGAGTGTCTGGTGCCTTTCTAGGTTTGTCCTTTAAAAATAACTCTTTTGAACCCATCACACTTCACAACAACCAGACTGGATACTGTCCTTATTTTCTTGGAATGAGATTATAGAAAATGGTTAACACAGTACCTAGAACATTATAAGAATCCAGTAAGTGACCATGGTAATGTAATAATTGATGACACAGTGTCCTATTTGCATTTTTGTATCTAAACTACAATATTATTTTGCCTTACTCATTTCTTCAACACTTGGCAAAGAGCTGGCACCAAAATTTAGAGTGAATATGAGACAAATTAGATAGATTTTCCTCTTTCTAGAGAACCAAAGTAGGACTTAAATACTGTTAAAGTGTTATAGAATGGTTTTAAAATACTATCAATAAGCCTGTAATAAGCCTTTACTGGGAGCACTCCTTTAATGATTATTTTGGGATGGAGCAATATGTTCCTCAAATTGACAGCTGTTAGACCTTCTCTGGTGCCATAGCTTCTTTGATCAAAGTACTACCAGATAAGCAGCCAGACAAATTTCCCTCCTACCAACACTATCCACTTCATATACTCCATGGACACTTTAAATAAGCTATATGGCAATCCTAGATGCTTGCTGCTTAAGTAAAACTCTGGTCCAGAGAGGACTATCTGTATCATGCCTGTTTTAAACAGCCTACAGTAGACTTTTTGCCATAACAAGCCTTTGTAAACCATAGATAACTCCAAAGCAATTTCTGCCCAAGCAGGAAGAGACACATTTTCCCTGGATGCTCAGGAGAAGGCCTGTGAGTGGTACAAACACATTTGCTAATTAACCTGAGGGACTCCTGTGATGGGAATAAGCATGCTTCACATTTGCCTGAGTACTAGTGCCACTATTGTTCCAAGCACACCCCTTCATTTTCAATAAAGTGTACTCTGATTGGTGCCAGTCCCCTTGGAAAATCCCTTTTCTAGTTATATAAATGGATTGTTTGACTCACTCTTAAAGTAAGTCTAGAGACACCATCTTATGCAGTTCCCTGGTGTTACATCATTCAGCCCAATAAAGGCTTCCTTTGAGTGGTACATTCTTTTTTAATTAAATTTTTATTTCTATATTAATTACAGTTTATTAAATTTCTATCCCAGCTGTAGCCCCCTCTCTCATTTCCACCCAATCTCACCCTCCCTCCCTCATTTTCTGCCTGCCCCTCTCCAAGTCCACTAATATGGGAGGTCCTCCTCCCCTTCCATATGACCCTATGAGACCTTATCAGGTCTCATCAGGACTGGCTGCATTGTCCAACTCTGTGGTCTGGCAAGGCTGCTCCCTGCTCAAGGAGGTCAAAGAGCCAGCCACTGAGTTCATGTCAGAGATAATCTCTGTTCACCTTACTAGGGAACCCACTTGGACACTGAGCTGTCATTTCTTTTGAGCAGGGGTTCTAGGTTATCTCTGTGCATAGTACTTGGTTGGAGTATAGTCTCAGAAAAGCCCCCTTGGCCCAGATTTTTTGGTTCTGTTGCTCTCCTTGTGGAGCTCTTGTCTTCTACAGGTCTTACTATCTCCCCCTTCTTCCATAAGATTCCCTGAACTCTGCCCAAAGTTAGGTTATAAGTCTCAGCTCTGCTTTGATACACTACTGGGTAGTCTTTCAGAGGCCCTCTTTGGTAGGCTCCTATCCTTTTTCCTGTTTTCTCCTTCTTCCAATGCCCATCCTGTTTGTCTTTCTGAGTGAGGATTTATCATCTTACCCAGGGTCCTCCTTCTTGCTTAGCTTCTTTAGGTGTGCAGATTTTAGTATGTTTATACTATATTATATATCTAGTATGAGTGGTACATTCTCGACTCAGTAAGGAATCTGCTGGTAACACAAAGAGGAGAGAATAAGACAGTAGCAGCAGCAGCAGCAATTAAGAGAGCAACTGAAGACTTCCAGAAAATGGTGAAGACAGAAAAAATAAAGAAGAGAGATGCCAAAGAAAAGCCAAAGATGAGAACCTGAAGGCCCTGTTCAGTAGAAGAGTGCCAGAGAGTTACCAATCTTAAGGGTTAAGGGCTTTGGATACCCTGAACCCAAAAGGTTTGTATATGCCACAAAGCCTGAGGATATCAAGTCTTTGGACCTGAATATTATAACAGTTGCCATTATAGAGCTGTGGGTCCCAGTATGCAAGACCTTTTAAAACTCAGCGGTGCTGTCTGATTCTGCTGTCTGTTGTCACCACCATCTGTTGCTGCTGTTACCCACGGGTGACAATAGCTGCCATGTGCTAGAGGCACTGGTGGCAAAAGCCAAGAGCAATAAGCCTCCAACTTGAATGGCTAGAACCATACGTGTGTAGTTTCTAAAGCCCAGACCAATGTGTCCTACCTCTCAGGGTGTAGATCTCTAAAACTGGGTCTTCAGTGTCAGCCTTTCAGCCTTGGGTGCTCAAGGGCCCAGAACTACCAGAAGGAAAATGTCCTCCTTGCCTACCCACAATTCTTATCCTGCTAGAGCAAAGGACCTCAAGCCAACAGATTAGTAACACATTGACAGTTGGATAATTGGATAACAGCATAGACATGACTCTTCTGCTCATTTCCACTCACTGGCCCAGATAAGTACAATAGTATATGATATTACCAAATTTGGGGATTGCAAGTTGCTAAGTAGCAGGAATGCTTAATTCTACATTGAAAAATGACTAGAAATCATGTAGTAGATCCTCAGCTCTTGCTCTCAGCAGAAAGCTTGCCCAACTAATGCAGAATTGGCAGAATTTCCAATTTCAAAAGGAAGCATACCAACCAATATTTTATGACTTACCCAGCCATGCTGTAGGGAATGGATGGCAAAATAAGAAATAATAAAAGCAAAATTGAATAGAGAATTTTTTGTCAGATGAACTTTGGAGGAATACCTTGACCTTTTCCATACTCTTTTGTGTATGGTTTCAAATCCCTTTTAGGTGTTTGAGTTGGGAATAGTAGGAGGCAATAATACATATGTTGGCAGTACTCCTCAATCTAAGCTAGGAGCCAAGAAAAGGGAAGGAATTTCTTTTGTTTTCTATTCCCAATGTGTTTTAAATTTCACTTTGATTTTTCACATTCCAAAATACTCATCTCACCGCTTTTCCCCATTGGCATTGGAAATGCAGCTCTACATTGTAACTTAATGGTTAAATATAAACAAAAGAATAATGAACGAGATGGGAGCCTTTGAAAATATCATGAGCAACCTGCCCTCCAGCAAGCCCTCTTGGGCAGTTTAGCCTATGACATGCCTGAGGTATTGAACTAAAGGGAGGTTATCTCACTCTATCTTTAACCATATGTCATGAATACATTTGCTTTTAAATGAATTTATAAAATATTAATGCAATCATACTAAGCTGCAGAGTGGTGAGTGCATCTCTCAGGATTTATATTATCCTATGTATTTGTTTGCCTCCATTTATTAGTAGACAGTACATGAAGACAGGCATTTCCTTCTCGGTGGAAGCAGCTGAACTTGTTTAATGAAGTGATATTTCTGTAATCTGTGGTAAGGTAGAGTTGTGAGTGACAGAGTTATATGAATAACAATGAGGAGGCAGTCAGAACAATAAAAGGAAGACAAACATTTCCATAGCAGGGGGAAATATATGGAGTTGTTTAGGTAGCATACAATCTAATCTGATCTTTTTCTAAAGAAAATTAACAGTTTGTAAATGAGTAAGATAATGTTAACAATTTTTTCAATATCTTCTGCACAAGGAATCAAATTTTCAAACACACAAACTGCATTCTGAATCAGAGTGCTAGAATTCTGTTGCATAGCAAGACAGATGCTCAGAGATCTTAAGTTCTCCAAGATGAAAAGGGAAACAAGACACCCTCCCTAGCCGCTGTGTAGAGCCTAATCTAGAGAGGGCTTGTCACAAATGTTTGTGGACTCTAATAGTAAATGTATGAATTAGTGCATTTTTCAATGTGTGTTTCAAAACTGGCATGGAAGAAAGAATACTTATCCATGAGAACTGTCATGCCAGAGGTCTTCATACCTGCTTTGGTTTTCTATTGTTTAAGCTGAATTTCATTATATGCCCTAATGTTTACTAAAAAGGAAATGGAAGCATAGAGATATAAAAAATTTTCTTCAAGGTCATATACTATTGAGTACAAAAGAGTAAAGTTATAAGAGCCTCAAGAAAGAGAGGATGTATGTAGGTGTACATGCATGTTAGATGAGGTTTAAAAGTAAGTGTTTTTATAAAATAAAATCGCTCTTGGGAGAAACTTTTTGCTCTTCTTAAACCTTTCTAGGGCATTAGCACCTCAGGGAAAGAGACATTAGAAGAGGAAGGTAGCCTAGCCTGCATGGCTTCTCTCTGCAGAAGGGGATGTCAAGTATTCCCTTGCCCATCCACCCAGACACAGTGTTCCTTCAATACTTCGCATGTTGGAGCTAAAGTCCTGCTCATGTTGGGACCACAACCTATCTGTTGTTTATTTCTGCCTCCTCCCACATCTTAGAACCAACTAAGAACCTCAGAATCACTTTATGGACATCAGGACAGGTGTTATTCCGCTGAACTCTGTGTCTAGTATGATTCATCTGCCCCTTCTTCACCACAACAACATTTTTCGATGCTTTTTCTTTGTTTGCAGTACACTGTATGTGTATCTATAGTGAAATAAATATGGGAAATGGGAAGTCAAATTTGGGGAAGTCCCTTCTCTCAAAGAAACTGAACTTTTTTCTTTTTTTACAGAAACAATTCAGTGAATTTAGGTGAAATTAGGACTGCTCTTAGATCCAGTCAAAGGAGGCCCTTGCTCTGAGCCTGTACTTCATTCAAGATGCTCCAGGCTATGGAAGACTTACCTTGAGATTTTCTAAGTATCTCTTTCTAGTCCTGAACACTGGCCAAGACTTCAGTGCCATAAGATCAAGTACCAATTCCAGAGCAGGATTTGTCTTTCTACCCACCAAAAACACCTTTCTTGAAAATTGTTTAAATTTTTCTTCCATGTCAGGGACTGATCAGAACTCGCAGTGTTACCTGACAATCTCACTCTAGGCCTCTATGGGCTCCAGTTTCTATTTACCTCATTCCTCTATCCCATAGTGAAATCAACTAGATACCTCTATAAGCTTTAGAACATATGCCTATGAATCCTCCTAGAGTCTTGTTTCCAGGAGAATTGTCTGTCAAGTAAATCACTGCAGTGGCAGTTGTATGTTTTTACAATGGATTGCATGAGATTTTGCCATCAGAATGCTGTTGATGCTGATTAGGGATGAGTCAATTTGTATACATAGATAAACCCCACAAACACTGTTTGGGTATCCTCACACTTCCCACAGTCACATCTCTATGTGAAACAAAAAGTAGTGCAAATAAAATTCAGTGGTAAAAAGTTTGAACAGATTTTAGAGACAGAGTTAAGAATGCAGCAGAACTGGCTGCAAAGTCCTCCTCTGTGCAGCCAGTCCTGAAGACACCTGATAAACCAGTATCAGATGGAAGGGGAGGAGGTTCTCCCCTATCAGTGGACTTAGAAAGGGGCAGGGAGGAAATGAGGGTGGGATTAAGAGGGAAAGAGGAAGTGGGATACAGCAGGGATACAAAGTTAACAAACTGTAACTAATATTAAAAAAAATAAAAATTAAAAAAAAACATACAATCCAAAAAAAAAAATAAGAAGAAGAAGAATGTAGCAGAATAATCTAAAAAGAACTCTTCAACTGTATGAGACTTAAGCCTTGAAGCACAGAGAGAATTCAGAGCACCACAGGTGATTCCATCCCAGGATAACAACACGTACAAAGACACACAGAGTAATTGCTGGTTGAGCCAATTTCTGTTGTGTACTATGCTAAGCACATTTCATTCATCATCCTGTTCACTCCTCATAACTCCCTATACGGCAGGAGATATAAACCATATTTTACAGCTGAGAAAATGGAAGTTCATAATGCTAAGCAAATGATAGAAGAAGATTCTAAGTCTCCTTGATCACCAAAAGCATATACTGTTATCATCACACTGTAAAAGGAAAGATAAGTTACAAATGACAGCAAGAAGTCTTGTCAAAGTGGAGCCGAGGATGTGTACTGGAAGCTGATGGAGATGTGATCCTTTGACAAGGCACAGCAATGTTAGAAAAGATGCTGAATATAAAACAGACATGAAAAGACTACTTAAGTAGACTGAGATCAAACAAAATGAAAGAAATGTGCACAGCTCTATGATGATTAAGATGGAGAATGTTAACCATAAAGAGGCATTTGCTTGGTTTGTTTTTGCCTCTGTCTTAGAAAGACCTTTTGATTTGATATTAATAATGTAACATTTGGCCTCCATTTGACTTTGTCTGCTATCATTTATTGTTTTTATCTACTTTTTCAGACTTCGATCCTGCCCTTGGAATGATGACTGGAATACCGCCGATAACTCCAATGATGCCTGGTTTGGGAATAGTACCTCCACCAATTCCTCCAGATATGCCTGTAGTAAAAGAGATCATACACTGCAAAAGCTGCACTCTTTTCCCTCCCAGCCCAAGTAATAGCCTAGTTCTTTGCCTATTTAAGCCACAGCGTCTCAGAGTTTCTTCTCTTTCAAAAGACTACGTAAGGGCTTCATGGAAGCTTCACCTAGAAAAGAGAAATAGATAATTGTTGTCTTGCTGAGCAAGGCTGCATTTTATGTACAGAACAGTAGATATTTGTTTGCTGGTTACAGTACATGTGTTTTAATATACCTAATGCCATCTGATGGGGAGTTCAAGTGTGTTAGTAGAGAAGGAGGCATGCAACACAAATTGCTCAACACTATCATTTATAGTCTTTCTTTTTATAAATGATCCATATACTAGCAATGGTAGAGACTAAGTATGATTTGAGCCCATTTGAAGCCCATACCCATGAGAAAATGCATCTAGTGCTAATAAGCCTCCATTGCTACCAGCCAGTCACACCCATATAGGAATGATCTAGAGAATCCAGCTTGCTAGTATAGTCTTCCTTTAGCACATCTATAGTATTAAGATGGCTATTTCAGGTAAAATTTAGTAGCATCAATCCACTTCAACTTTTTTTCAGATCCATTTTTATAATGATTAGAGGCTATTCTTACATATGACCCAAGCCTCCTTAATGTTTTTCCTAGTATCCTGGTGGTATTGTATAGCATATCAAGGAAGCTGCTTCTGCAGTACTAAGATTAGAGTTGTTAGTTAAAAACACCCATCTGGGTATTTAGATCATAGATCAAATAAACTAGCCTCATCAAGATAAATAGGAATCTTTCATGTGTGTCTTTGGACAAATATTTCATTTTCTACCATAAACAGGAATCAGTTAATCGTGAATCAGATTCTGCCAGGACCCCAGAGTCTATGTACTATAACCTGCTCATAAATAAGAGGGTTTCAGAATCTTTCAGAGTTGGTTTGACAGTCCTCTTGTCCGGTTTTGTAAGTGAAAAATGAGCTTAATGTTTTTTGATGTTTTAACTGGGCTGTTAACAAAGTATATCTCTTCACACCAATAAGAAACCTAGGAGGACAGCATCTAAGAGAACTGTATTTTAAAAAGAGTATTTTGTTCCAAAGGGAATTAGAGAATAAAGTATAAAGTTTTTTTTTCCTTTTCCTTTTTTATTTAATTATTTTAATTTTTATTAATTACAGTTTATTCACTTTGTATCCCCCTGTACCTCCCTCCCTCCTTCCCTACCAATCCCACCCTCCCTCTTCCCCACCCATGTCCCTCCCCCAGTCCTCCTCCCCTTCCTCTGATTC
Source organism: Meriones unguiculatus (assembly GCF_030254825.1). Classification (NCBI taxonomy): domain Eukaryota; kingdom Metazoa; phylum Chordata; class Mammalia; order Rodentia; family Muridae; genus Meriones; species Meriones unguiculatus. The sequence continues at coordinate 124,435,211 of NC_083369.1, forward strand.
AAGTCTATCAGGGCTCATCAGGAGTGGCTGCATTGTTTTCTTCTGTGGCTTTGTAAGGCTGCTCCCCCCTCAGGGGGAGGTGATCAGAGAGCAGTCCAATCAATTCCTGTCAAAGACAGTCCCTGTCTCCATTACTATGGAGGCCACTTGGATACTGAACTGCCATGGGCTACCTCTGTGCGGGGATTCCAGGCAATCTCCATGACTGGACTTTGGCTGGAGTATCAGTCTCAGAAAAGACCCTTGTGCCCAGACTTTTTGGATGTGTTGCTCTCTTTGTGGAGCTCCTATCCTTTCCAGGTCTTACTATCTCCCATTTCTTTCTTAAGATTCCCTGCACTCTGCCCAAAGTTTGGCTATGAGTCTCAGCATCTGCCTCGATACCCAGCAGGGTAGAGCCTTTCAGGGGCCCTTTGTGGTAGGTTCCTGTTCTGTTCTCTGTTTTCTTATCCTTCTTGAAAGCTTAACTGATTTGAAGGAATAAGAATTATTCAGACCATCCAGAGACAGAACTCAAAAGTAAAGAATAGGAAAATACTACATGCAGAGAAACTCCAACATTCAAAGAAAGAAAGAAAGAAAGAAAGAAAGAAAGAAAGAAAGGAAGGAAGGAAGGAAGGAAGGAAGGAAGGAAGGAAGGAAGGAAGGAAGGAAGGAAGGAAGGAAGGAAGGAAGGAAGGAAGGAAGGAAGAAAAGAAAGAAAGAAAGAAGGAAAGAGAGGAAGGAGAGGAGAGGAGAGAAGAGAATAGAAGGGAAGAGAAGAGGAGAGAAAAGAAAAGAAAAAGGGGGCTAGGTTCTGTGGGTAAAGTGTTTACAAGACAAGCCTGAGGACCTTAGTTCAGATCGACAGCACTACCTAAAAGATGGGTGTGATATGACCTGTGAATATCCCCATCACTACGAAACGGAGACTGGCAGATCCCAGTGGCTTGTAACCAGTTGGTAAGCTTCAGGTTCAGTAAGAAACCCCATCTCCCAAAAGGCAGACATTAAGACACTAATAGAGGAGCATCAATTTCTAAAACACACACACACACACACACACACACACACACACACACAACGAGCCTGCATGAAATTTTGTGTATTTCTTACCAGCAACAGTCCTCAGAATACTTCATTTGTGTCTGGTGTTTACATTTCTTCTCCTCTTATCATTTAAATCCTTTTTTTGATACTTTTGCTTTTATATCTCTATCAACATGTCCCTCATTTAAGACAACAACCCTCAATACCCAGTGAACAACTATCTTTTCTTGTTTATGTTCAACTCTCAGCTCTGTCACTAATGAGCTTGGAGACCCTGACCAGCCATCTAACTACTTGTGTCTCAGTTTCTTTATCTTTAAACTAAGGATATCAGTCAGATTAGCCTATATTATCTCCAGCTTTACTAAGCTATAAAACTATGATTACTACATTTTAAAAAGTTAGCATTATAAGTATTTATCTAGGTTAAACTCCTTTAACTAGACTAGAAAATCAAAAGAGGCTTGGCTCATACTATATAGAGCTTTTTACATTTGCTGGACAGGCAGCCAATGTACCTTAACAGTTAAGCACTTGGTTTCTCAAATAATACAGGCTTTCCTCAGTTTTCTACCTCTTTTTAGCCATGAGATTTGGTAAGTAACTGAACCTCTCAGATCTAGAGCAGGCAACATAAGACCTAATCTAAAACTTCAGTGGAATTGACTAAAGGAAAGCAGACAAAGCACTGGGCTCTTATTTCTAGAATTTGGAGTATAGCAAGAAATAGCTCCCTGCAGCACACATACTTTTTCCACTGGTTAGCTATCAAAGATTTACTGATTCTCTGTTAGTGGTTTTTTCCAGTGAGAGAAGAGACTAATACCACCTCTAAGGAGGTCAGTTTTATCAAGATTTTTCACTTCATCTATAATTCCTTCTGTATGAGCAGGTTACATTTTTTAATCTTTTGGAAGTTACAGTGAATGAAGAATGAATGATGAATTGTCATTTGCTGTCTGTGTGTCTGTGTACAGACACATGTGAAAATACCCATGAGCCAGAAATATATATTTTACCATTTCAAAATAGAACCCATTTTGCCTCTGAAGGCTGGATTCTATAAAGAGAATTAAAATAAATGAGTAAATTGAGCATTAATAACAATTTGTCAGCCTTCTGACTATTTTCAATTAGCTCGGATTACTTTAAACATGCATCTGACCCCTACTGATTGTCTAGAAGGCCTTCACTCTTGGGCTGTCTAATAAAATCTACTCACAGTCTTCCCATTTTCTATATTCTGACAAACCAACTGAGTGTTCCCTGATGCTTCCCTGAAAAGCAGGATGTTATGCAAATAGTATTTGAGTCCTCTGTGGTGCTCTCTGCCTCCCTTCTCAAAGACCAGCAATTCTGATCTTACTAATACTGATAGCCTTAACACAGCACCCCAGAGTGGCTGCTTGGATGTAATTAGAATTGCTAGAAGCCCCTCCTTCTTCATTACCAAAGATTAGTTCTTTATTCTCTCAATTATCTTGAATCTATACATGAATTTTTCTTTGTTTCCATACTGAGTGATAATTTAGGCACTTCAGGGCCTAGCACTTTACCTGATGAATATGTAGAGTTTAAATTTGTTCGCCTGTGGGGTTCTCATTGCTGTGCAGTGGGATTAGAAAATTGGGCTTAAACAACAAAGGCATTGAACTATTAATTAAAGAACAGATAATATCCATTAATGAAGACAGTACTTATAGGCATACACTTAAATCTCAGCAACTGCTATCAAAGAGGTCATCTATATTTACTTAAGGAAGATAGATACATCCCTGGCATTTTTAATATTATTGTAAGTGGGTTTTATGCTCCATTACTTAGTAGACGTTACCATAGAAGAATCACAGCATGTGAATAATAGCTTCATCACAAAATTTTAAACCCCACAAGTGTAGTGAGGGGGTGAACATTTGCATTCTGGATATTATATATAACTTCCAGAATAACCACATATTCCTTTGTGTGCCAGGAGGCATAAAGTAAATTCAAGTCACGTAATGAATGTGATATTTGCTTTACAATATATTATTTACCATGCAGCTCCTTTAACAGTACATTCCAGAAGCCTTTCTTATTCTAAAATAGGTCATTGTTCTAGAGCTTTTTGTTTGGAAATAATTCTATCTAAAGAGATGGTCTTGAAAATTCATTACTTGTATATACAGTGGCTGAGTTGTATTCTGTAGCCAAAACTGCCTGCATCTTCATGGCCATAAATTCCTCAATCTCAGATTTATCTGGGGAAATCAACAGGGTTTGTATTTCACAAGTCTGTAACTGATCTTTGCTACTTTGTTAATTCCTTTTTCTGCCAACCTTCTCCATTCTTTTTCCACCCTTTTAATCCCCAACACTAGATAGGAGAAATAAAAAGGATAGAGAGGAACAGGGGTGACATTATCATTAGACTACTTCATACTGATTAGGGTAAGTTTGATCTTTATCATCAGGATATTTAGTTTCTTCCTCTTCTCGTTTCTTTCTCCTGACTACTTAAGAGAACCGCCCAACAGCATCCAACCAGCAACCCCCCTGCCTCTAAGGACCTAGCATTTATCTACCCTCTGAAAAGTCCTCAGAATTCCAAAGGTCACACAAGTGCAGAAACCATCTGCAGCTGGCAAAACCACACCTCTGATAGAGCATGAGGCAAGTCATAGTCAGCTGCTTTGAAGCAGTCCCACATCCCTATACCTGGGAGTAAAACTAAAATGTATTCTTTTTTTCATATTCGTAAAATATCTCTTAGCATTTTAAATTAAATATTTATTTTTTTATATTAATTACAGTTTATTCACTTTGTATCCCAGCTGTAGCCACCTCCCTCATTCCCTCCCTCTCCCACCCTTCCTCCCTGTTCTTCTCCCATGCCCCTGCCCCAGTCCACTGATAGGGGAGGTCTTCCTCCCCTCCCATCTGATCCTAGCCTATCAGGTCTCATCAGGACTGGCTGCATTGTCCTCCTCTATGGCCTGGCAAGGCTGCTCCCCCCTCACAGGGAGGTGATCAAAGACCCAGCCACTGAGTTCATGGCAGAGACAGTCCCTGTTCCCCTTACTAGGAAACCCACTTGGACACTGAGCTACCATGGGCTACATCTGTGCAGGGGTTTTTGTTTGGAGTATCAGTCTCAGAAAAGACCCCTGTGGCCAGATTTTTTTGGTTCTGCTGCTCTCCTTGTGGAGTTCCTGTCCTTTCCATGTCTTACTATCTCCCCCTTATTTTATAAGATTCCCTGCACTCTACCCGGAATTTGATTATGAGTCTCAGCATCTGCTTTGATACACTACTGGGTAGAGTCTTTCAGAGGTCCTCACTGGTAGGCTTTTCTCAGGTTTCCTGTTTTCTCTTTCTTCCAATGTCCATCCCATTTGTCTTTCTGAGTGAGGATTGAGTTAAAAAAAAAAAAAACTAAAATCTAAAATTCTTAATAACAAGTCCAAGTCTTTACTACCACTGCACTCCAGGTGTGTGGTAGGGTATTGAAAAGGCCCAGCTTTGGCGTTATGAGACCTGGATTTAATAATAAGTATTAACATTGTAGTGACTCCTGTTTATTAGGAAGGCAAGATGAGCTAGGTAGGGTTTGTACTATATCCAATATGGATAATATATCAATAGTCATACAAAAACAAATCCATTTAAGGTAGGGAATGGAGCCCTCATTTAAAAAATTGAGAACAGAAATTTTCACAGTCTGTGTAACTTTGTCATGGTAACACAGATAATGAGTAAGCTTTACATATAGGTTTTTTTGTTCCAAGTTTAAGGTGTCTTTATTTAACATGATGTCCTTGAATGAGACACTCCATTAAGCCAAGATTTTTTTCTCTGTAATATCACAAGTTTAGAATGCTCATTAGCTTTCATCCCTACCTACATACTGAGTCTGCCTGATAAGCTTCAAAAACATGCACAGATATACCACCTTTAACTAATTATGTCAGCCTTATTGGTGTGGGGCCCAGTATTATTTGCTTAACTCCCAAGTTGATTCTTTCATGCTAGTAGAGTTAAGAATAACTGGAATTATGATTGTGACACAATTTTCCAGTTGTTAAAAACTCAAAGCCTAAGTCTAAAGCAATTATCAACCCCTTTCTTACCTTTCTACTAAATGACAACCTCACTTAGTAGCGAAAAGTAGGATAGTTCAGACTCCTGCTCACTCAATAATGTTCTCTTTCCCTCTAAGCCTCTCATATGAAACACACAGCAAAAAATAAAATAAAGTTATCCCTTCTTCCTCATTATCAACTAAGTATGTGGGAAATGTCATCATTAGAAACTCCATCTTCTCAACCACCCTGGAAAGATGTGCAGCTGTAAGACAATGGGCATATTACTAGTCAAGGAAGCTCCCAAATCTACAGCTTTCTAACTTGGATAAGACTCAGGTAGACACTTCATTCTGATCTGTGAGTGAGATGTATTTATTTTCACAGGGGAGCTGTACTCCCTGATTGTTGAGCTCTTCAAATCTTGAGCTTGGAAAATTATTGAAGGATGAATGAGAAGAATGGATTACACAAAATAAACCCTTGCAGACACAAAACAACACCAGAAGAAGAAAAGAAACATGGCCAGCATGCTTTGTTTTGTTTGGCTTTGAACTGTAGGTTTTCACTTAAACATGCTTTGAAACATAGAGTAATAAAGGAGGTGACAGATCCAACAGCCTTTCTGTATACGATGAGTGAAACACATTTTTTTAAACAGAGGGAGAATCATGTCATTAGGGAGTTTTTAATGACCCTCTAGATCAAGATTTATCTCACTTTAGTTTTCTTTTTCTCATTTATTTATTTTATTCTCTTCACATCCCTGTAGCCCCTTTTCTTCACCTCTACCAGTCCCACCCTCCCTCCCTTCTCCCATATGCCATCCACCCCAGCTCATCAAGTTGCATCAAGTCTGAATATGTCCTCTTCCCCTGTCAGCTGCTAAGGCAGTCCTGCCAGGGGGACTTGATCTAAAGGCTAGTAAATGAGTCTATGTCCCATGCAGGCTCACTTCCCTTACTAGAGGACCCACTTGAATCCTAAGCTGCCCATCTGCTACATCTTTGTAGGCGGTCTAGGTCCAATTCATGCATGGTCCTTGGTTGATGCTTCAGTCTCAGCAAAACCCTCTGGGCCCTGGTTAGTTGGCTCAGTTGTTTTTCATGTGGAGCTCCTGTCACTTTTGGGTCCTTTTCTCTTTCCTCCCACTATTCCCAAAGACTTCCTATGCATTGACCAGTGTTTGCCTGTGAATCTCAGCATCTGTTTTGAGGCACTGCTAGGTAGAGTTTTTCCCTTCAGATCATATAAATCTTTTTTTAATCTTTTTCCTGATTTTTAATTTTTTATTTATTATTATTATTTATTACTGTTTATTCACTTTATATCCCAGCTGTAGCCCCCTTCCTCATCTCCTCATGGTCCCACCCTCCCTCCTGCTAATCTACTGATAGGGGAGAACCTCCTCCCCTACTATCTGACCTTAGTCCATCAGGTCTCATCAGGACTGGCTGGATCCTCTTTCTCAGTGGCTTAGTAAGACCACCTTGCCAGGGGGAGATGATCAAAGAGCCAGCCACTGAGTCCATGTCAAAGAGAGCCCCTGTTTCCCTTGCTAGGGAACCCACATGGAAACTGAGCTGCCCATTAGCTACATCTGATCAGGGCGTCTAGGTCCTCTTCGTGCATGGTCCTTGGTTGGTGCCTCAGACCTACACAGATCATATAAATCTTTTGCTTTTAGTTAATGCTTTTTCAGGCAAGCTTAGAGTCTCTGCAGTCTAATGCCGCTTTAAATGCTGCAAGATTGCCTTTGGAGCTCACTATTCAAGCAAGAAATTAGAGGAAGGTCATGTTTGTATTTATATTTCTAAAAATTTGTAAAAATATAAAAGGGATACTTTCTGTTTTGATTTGTTTAACCAAGCCATTCTAACAGCTATAAATGCTTTTTTAAATATTCACCTTGTGATTTTCAAAGTAGTCATGAATTGCTTCTTTTAATAAACATTAGCAGAATGTAGTAATTGCCATCTGAACTAAGCAGATGCTCTATCAGGGACTGTGGGTGAACAGACTCCTGAATATAATTAATTAAACTAAATGGGATTTCCCCTACTTACTATTCTTGATCCAAATGACAAAAATTTACTGGCTTATCACAGCAAAAGTAAGGAATGAAACTAATGAGCTCTAGATGGGACAGCCAGCCAGAATGTGTCTTTATTCCAGTACAATTGCAGGCATTAAATCATTGGATAAAATGCTTTTCAGGTTCATGCAATAAATTTTCTGTAGAACAGAGACAAGCACCATGGAGGCTAACATTTTGGGGAGATAATAGGACTATCTCTGAAAAAGAGTCGGGTTTAAAGAGGTCTTTCCCATGCAAATAATTTTTTTTTAATTTCAGATATTTTTGCCTTTAAATTTAGATCTCCCACCACCTGCAACACGAGAAAGACCGCCAGGGTGTAAGACAGTGTTTGTGGGTGGCCTGCCTGAAAATGGAACAGAGCAGATTATTGTAGAAGTGTTTGAGCAATGTGGAGAGATCATTGCTATCCGGAAGAGCAAAAAGAACTTCTGTCACATTCGCTTTGCTGAGGAGTACATGGTGGATAAAGCCCTTTATCTTTCTGGTAAGTGTTAGCATGTGACGATCATGCTGTTCACAGGGCACAATGCGGAGATCTGTGAGCAAAGTATTTGGGTCATTAGCAGCAGTGTGTAAGTTAAAGGACTCCCTGTACCTTAAGGTATGGAAAAGGCATGTTGCCTCCTCTCCAGCCTTCCTCCTTAAAGCCTCATTAAAATTCTGAACTATCTGTAAAACAACTTTAGATTTTACATGTGGCATTAAAGATGTAGGCAACAGGCTCTGTCTCTGTGTCATATCATAATTCTTCCTACACTCTTGTCCCAACTACACAGTAAATTCTAGGTCCTAGAATGTGCCACAATGTTTTAAATCTATTCCTCTGCTACAGTTACTTTGCCCATGCCAGTCCAACACACACACTTACACATATACACATATACACACACATCTTCATGCCCTTATGCTACAGCTAAAGTATAAAGTCTCTGGAAAGCTTTCTCTAATTTATCTGTCCCATCTTTCCCAAGATGGTTTAAGTACTCTTTCCTGAGTGCTGTGAGAGCACTTGGTACTTTATTCTACTGTGATATCTATTACACCATTCTAGAATGCATGCTTCTGCATCCATCTGATAAAGCAAACCACTGCTAATAGTAATGATGACTGATAGGAAAGACCACCATAGGGAAGAGAAAGATAATGGAAAAGAGAGTGAAAGAGGGATGGAAAGAATACAAATGTTTCGTGTGTGTGTGTTTGCCATGGTCTACATTTAGAAGTCAGGCAACAATTCACCATAGTCAGTTCTCTCCTATCACTTGAGTTTCCAAGCATCAAACTCAGGTCCTTAAGCTTGGCACCAGTTGCCTTTACCCATTGAACCATCTGGCGAGAACATAAAGATTGCTCTTGCAACATGTCTTTGACAAAGTGAAAGGATTTTCTGGTGAATAGTTGTAGTGAGATTGGCCTCCATAGACTTATATGTTTGAATAGTTGGTCCCCAATTGGTGGAATTATTTGAAAAAGATTAAGATGTATGGCCTTGTTGGAAGAGATATGCAACTGAGGTAAGTTTTAAGGTTTGAAAAGCCCATGACCGTGCTTCTCCTGCTTCCTCTCCCTGCTCTCCTACTTGTGTATAAGTATGTAAGTTTTCAGCTACTACTCCAATGTCATGTCTGCCTGCCTGTTGCCATGTTCCCCACCAAGATGGTCAGGAACTCTACCTCTGAAACTGCAAGCCACAATAAACCCTTTGTTCTCTAAGTTTTCTTGGTTGTCATGTCTTATCACAGCAATAAAAAAGTAACTAAGGCAATACCGAAGGGGGAAAAAAAACATATAAGCAAAGTAACAAAAGTGAAAAGCTTTGGCAAACATGCAGAATACCACAAGGTGGTTTGTGTTTTATGCAGACATGAGAGAGGGTTGGAAAATATAAGTTGTTAGCTTACATTGAAGGTATAAGCAACTGGGTTTTTACTCCCCAAGTAATAGTATAGAAGAGAATTTTGAACTAGAAAAGTGACTTTCTCTCATTTCTGTGTGAAAATGCATTAGAGGGAAGAAGAAGTGGAGGTCAGTTTAAAGCCTACTGTAATAGGCCAGGGAAAAGTAATGAGAATTTGCAAAAATGGGCTACTAACATAGGGAAAGAGAAGGAGCATTAGATTAAGAATACAAGTGCTACAGAATCTAACTACTGAAGATTGGACAGCACTTAGCAACAACAATAGAACAGTCCACAATAGATTGCAAAGGTTTAAAAAGCCTTAAATTAAAAAAAAAAGCCTTAAATAGACATAAAAGAAAACATACTATTCAGGAGGCACCCATCTGAACATGATTGAAATCTATTCTCTGTTTACAGTCATTTCCTACAAACATCTGTAGGGCTGCCAAATGAAAGATGACTGACAGTCAGTGTTGTGAAAATAACTAAATTTTGCCCTTTAAAATTGAGCATTTTCCTGGGGAAGGGTCATGGGTGCCACAAAATCTCTTGGATCGGATTATTCTTTTGTTGTAAATTATAAAAGAAAGAGGGGAAACAAACAAAACAACAAAGAAACAATTATAAAAGATGTTGCAGGAATGCAGGAAGAATGATTTTTTGTGGGAATGAAAGCTCCTTTGGGTCTACACAACCCTATAGTGCTCTCATGTTCTCATCTCTTGTGTAATTCATTTGTAGCTCCAGTTTTCTAATAGCTTAGATGATCAGTAAAAGGAATGGGTATGCAAGTAGACTATCCAACTGTAAAGGGTCTTAAACAAGTTTGTTGATAAAATGTTTGTTATTTTTTTTTTTTTAAAAAAAAATATGTGATGAGGGAGTTCCTCCTCCCCTTCCATCTGACCCTAGCCTATCATGTCTCATCAGGACTGTCTGCATTGTCTTCCTATGGACTTGTAAGGCTGCTTCCCAGTCAGGTAGAGGTGATCAAAGAGCCAACCCCTGAGTTCATGTCAGAGACAGTCCCTCTTCCCATTACTAGGGAACCCTCCTGAACACTGAGCTGCCATGGGCTATATCTGTGTAGGGTTATTCTAGGTTATCTTCATGAAGAGTCCTTGGTTGGAGTATCAGTCTCAGAAAAGACCTCTGGGCCCATATTTTTTGATTCTGTTGCTCTCCTTGTGGAGCTCCTGTCCCCTCCATGTCTTTCTATCTTCCACTTCTTTCATATGATTCCCTGCACTCTGCCCAAAATTTGGCTATGAGTCTCCCCTATCATTGGACTGGGGGAGGGGCATAGGAGAAAAAGAAGGGAGTATGGGATTGGGAGGGGATGGAAGAGGGAGCTACAGCTGGGATACAAAGTGAATAAGCTATAATTAATAAAAATTAAATAAAATTTAAAAAAGAAAAAGAGGTGCTTTACTATGACTTGAACTTTTTAATTAATAAAGCCCTGAGGGGTCTATTAATTCACAAAAAAAATGTGGCACCCTTTGTGCTACTAGGTATCATCTATTCTTACACTAATTGAAACATATAGCTATGATATTGATAAACATAATTCAAAATACAATTATATAATCTGTGATATATGATACAGAGTTGAAACCATCACCAGTCATTAAAGAAATTAATATACGATTTATTTCCTAAAGCTTCCCTTGCCCCTCTTTTGTAATTCTCTTTTTCCTTTTATTTCATTGTCAGGAAATCACTCATCTGTTCTTTATCAGATTACTAGGAATTTCTTGGAACTTCTGTAAGTGGGATTATGATCTCATTTGCCCACTGCTTAAATTTCCTTTAACAGTTTTCACAAGTCAGTTTTGGATGACGTCTTTCAGAATTTGTATATTTCAGAAAGAATGAATGTTAGCATTCAGGAAAATAAGGAGGGAAAATGATAAGTTTCAACCCAGCCGGGGCTACATAGCAAGAAACTGTTTCAAAAGTAAGAAAATGACTATTGTTGTTTGAAAAAGATCATTTTCATTATTTTGTTTTCAAGATTATAATATAATTACATCATTTTTCTCTTTATTTTCTCCAAAGCATCGCATATACCTCTTTCTGCTCTCTTTCAAACTTCATTAATTGCCATTAATTGTATATATGAGTATATTTTTAAAAAAACTGCTCAGTGTGTATAATGTTTCTTGTACGTATGTTTTCAGGGCTGACCATTTGGTATTGGATAACCAAGTAGTGGAGCTACACATTGTTGTTATTCTTATAAATAATGCTCTTGAGCTTTTTTTCAGAGATAAAAGCATGAAACTTAGGAAATCTTTGTCCTTTTTTTAATAACTGAAATAATTTTATTCTAGTTTTAGAGTTGCTAACATACTCAGGCAAAAAGAAAGTATAATAAAGTGATAAAAAAAAGTTTGCTGGGCATGGTGGCATACAACTTTAATACGACTTTGGATCCAATATAATGCATTAATTATTTTTGTCAAGACACGCTGATTCCTTAGCAAAATATTGAAGTTTGAAGTCCATAAAATTAACCCAGAATTAATTTTCTTTTTTTCTTTAAACATTTATACTTTAATATACAGTTATTAAAATATAATTACATCACTTTTGCCTTCCTTTTCCTCTTTCCAGCCCTCCCAATGTTTAAGACTCATAACCAAACCTCCGGCAGAATGCAGGGAATCAAAAAAAGAGAGGGGGATTAATATGACCTGGAGAGGACAAGAGTTCCATAAGGACCAAATATATCTGGGCACAGGGGTCTTTTATGAGACTGTTTCTCCAAACAAGGACCATGTATGCATGCAACCTAGAGTTTCTGCTCAGATGTAGCCCTTTGTAGCTCAGTATTCAAATGGGTACCCTAATAAGGGGAACAGGGTCTGTTTCTGGCATGAACTCGATGGCGGGGTCTTTGACCTCTCCCCCCCCACCCAGGGAAGAGCAGCCTTGCTAGGCCACAGAGGAGGACTTTGCAGCCAGTCCTGAAGAGACCTGATAAAACAGGGTCAGATAAAAGGGGAGGAGGTTCTCCCTTATCAGTGGACTTGGAAAGGGGCAGGGAGGAAATCAGGATGGGAGGGTGGGATTGGGAGGGAAAGAGGGAGTGGGATACAACAGGGATACAACATTAACAAACTGTAACTAATATTAAAAAAATAAAATTAAAAAAAGTTTATATATATAAAAAAACAATAATAATCAAAGGAGAAGAATCAGTCAGTTTGAAAGGAGGTAGAGGGTATATGGGAAGAATCTTTGTTCTTTTAAGGGTTGCTTTCTAAGCACTGTTTGGCAGGACAAAAGCAAGCTAAGGGCTAATTTTCCTTCACTAGTAAGGCAAACTTTTCTGATTACCCAGTCTCTATTATGTATGAGATTTTGTCCTCTGTTAAGTGGGGAAAGGAGCTATTTTCAGACATGTGTGAGCTCCAGAGATTACAGCTTCTAACACTCTGATGGTTTCCACTTAGGTGTATAGACATCAGTATCCTGATAAATTATTGTGGCAGTCTCTGAAGATCTCTTCTGCAACACTCTTCAGTTCTTCTCTGTGCAGATTACTTCCTTCTGATACTCTGCATCATGAACTCTTTCTATCATAGTCCTCACAGAATCTCAGGGAAGAACAGCAGGCTATGTCTGAGCTTCCCATTCTGCACAAAGGCCTGGAAAACTTGTCTAGATAGTAGCATGGGAAACATCACAGGGACCACCTCATTTGATTGTTTCCCACTGCTCACTGTCTTAATTGTTCAGTATCTCAAACACCATTGTTTCCTGTGATATAGATATACACACACATTATATATATATATTATATATATATAATGTGTGTGTATAATTTTACTTTTTATGGAGGAGCATAAATGTGACCCTTTGTTGCTTATCCAGGAACAAAGTTTGTATTGGGCATTGCTCAGAAGAAGAGAAGGAAGCTAAGTTGCTTTCCAAATCTAACATCCCCAGCAGATATAAGTTCTGTCTCTACCAGCTGCATAGGGCAAGCTGTTTAACCTCTCTATCTTCTCTGATGTTTATTTTTCTCTTTGGTAAAATGTTTACCCTTATAGTACATGTTGAAACTGAAATGAATATAAGTATTCATCTTAGCTTCTGAAGCACAAAATGTACTTACCAATATCTTGTTTGTCAATTAACTTTGCTTAGGCCAATATAACTGACACAAAAAGTAGAAGTAGGAAGTTGATCCTGGTTTTCTAAATCCAAGTTATATATGACTGTTCTAATCACATCAACATTTTTTAGTATCCCAAAGTACGTCACACTTCTTCCCATCTATTTAATTTCTCCTCCTGAAAGAAAAGTAGTCCAGAATTCCCAACTGTATCCAAGAAACAATTTTTTTAAATTCATTTATAAGCTAATGCATATACATTTCACCAGAATTCTGTGGGATGGTGTAACTTACATTCTTGAAATTATCCAAAAGCACCACATTGAGAAATGCATTTTCCATTCTTTCCAGCCCTTGGTACAATAGAAGGCTCTTTCTTTTATTGATTTTGTTTTGTTTTTTCTTACTCTTGTGATTATATGCAAATGTATGATGTATTTGCATGTAGCATGAGCACACTTGTGTGTGTGAATTTGAGCATGTATGTCAGTCCTTGTCTTCCATCTTGTTTGCAGCAGGGTCTCTTGTTCATTGTTGTGATGCCTTGCCAGCTTGCACTTGAGCTCCTGAGAATCCTCCTAACATTTGGTACCATGCCGGACTTTTTATGGGAAGTCTAAGAATTTGGAATCAGTTTCTTGTAGTTATACAGCAAGTGCTTTACTCGCTGAGCCATATCCTGAGCCCCAGTGCTCATTCTTGTGTCATGTAAGATGTCAAAGTAGAGAAAAAGCACACCTAAAAATCTCACTCAAACCCATAGAATAGAAAGCTTTTATTAGAGGTATTTTCTGCATGGTCCAGAAAATGATCTGTTATAGCTATACTTTCCATTTTTAATGAATGAGTTTATTAAGTATATGATAAACCAAAGTAAAAGAAGAAAATGATAGAACAAAATATCATCAAACTAGGTACTCAAAATCCAGAAATCTAGTAGCGAAGCTCCACTGATGCAGTCATCAGAGATGACTGTTTGAGACAATCTCAGGCAGAACAGAATGTTCCCTTTGATAAGTGCTCTAAGTAAAAGAACAACAGCATAAAGATAACATGCTAAAAACAGAGGCTCACAAGCATATAACAGACTGGAGAAGCCCTGGTACCACAGCCAGCTGAAGTTCCCAAACAAGATTCATGGGCAGAGCAGAATATTCTCTTGAATGAGGCTTCCAAGTTTGGTTGTTTTGGTAGGTTTTTTGTTGTTGTTTTTGTTTGTTTGTTTTGTTTTGTTTTGTTTGTTTAAGACATAGAATTAGCATTGTCAAATTGGGCCGTCACAGCTTCCATCAGTATCTAACTGGCAAAGTTTAACCAGCCAACTGAAGTTCCCAGCTAAGCTTGGTCTCCATTGATGAGCTTTCTATGGCTAAATTTCTGGATCTTTACTACTATAGATACCTTTATATAATCAGATAAAAAATAGTAGCATCTGTTGGAAATGATTTACTTTCTAGCTGCTCTCAAGGGTAGGGTGTTTTTTACTCTTGGGCTGTTTGGCAATTCTTTCCTTCTCCCTGTCACAGAGTATAAGTGGGCTCCTCAGGCCCAGACAAGAAGCTTTGGAAGCCACTTTGAGAAACCATACATGACAACTTACCAATAAAGCATACTTTACAAAATGAGATGATAATCTAAGTCTTGATTAATTCACCATGGTATCACTGGGACAGAATGTGGTGTTGTGCCATCACTAATGAAACCATCTCTAATACACTGACCTTAACAAAGTACATGTAGTTATTGGCTTACTCGTCTCTTCTCACTTCCCCCTTTAATTTAGGTTACCGAATTCGCCTGGGCTCTAGTACTGACAAAAAGGATACAGGCCGACTCCATGTTGACTTTGCCCAGGCTCGAGATGACTTATATGAGTGGGAGTGTAAACAGCGTATGCTAGCAAGAGAGGAGCGTCACCGTAGACGGATGGAAGAAGAAAGACTTCGTCCACCATCCCCACCCCCTGTGGTCCACTATTCAGATCATGAATGCAGCATTGTTGCTGAAAAACTAAAAGGTATTAGAAGTATTTAAGAGTCATGATTAAATGAACTCTTTTCTTTGGGAATTGTAATAAATATCAGTGTGCTGTTGTTGGTTACCCTTTCAATTTCTGACTAATAGATCTTAGTATTTCTTGTGTTGGAGGCTTGCTGACAGTACTAAGTAACTTCAGAACCAGGAAATTTGTCCATCCCACCTGTGTCTCAGTTACCTCATTGTCTCAAAGGTTGGCACTTTTCTCTCCAGATATTGGATAACTAATAAGAAATAGTTTCCCACTTGCCATACCATAAAATTTAGGTGTGATGGTTTAGGACTTAAATGTGCCCCTTTCTTAGTGGGTACAAATGAGAATTAAGTTTTCAGTCAGTGAGTACATCAGCATGATAGAACTAACTGGATATGACCCTGTAAAATTCCAGCACAGATCTCTTTCTAAAGATGGCAAAATGAGCTGGTATTGTGGGACATGCTTGTAATCCCAACACTCTGGAGGCAAAAGCAGGATGATCACCAAGAATTGCAAGGCAGCCTGGGTTATAAAAAGAACTCCTATATCAAAATAAATAGATAAAAAACAAAGATGGCAAAATGGAGGCCCAGAAATTAGTCACCATGTGTATGTATTGATTACCCAGAAGACTTAGCTACTACCTAGGAAAAGGCGCCTTTATTGTTGTTAAAGGCCATGGTATTCTAAAGCAACTACGGACACTTCTAGTCATTACTAAGCCAAACTCCTTTTTTTTAGTTTAGATTCCTGTCTTGCTTGATTCTTAGAGCTGTTTTGCTAATTTGGCATTAATCACCTTGACTATTCTCTTGTCTTAGTAACTCAAATCCAATCTCTTATTTTCTGAGTACAGTTGATTTTATTGAATGGATTCTGCTGTCCCATTGATCTTAGTGATGACACTGACTTATCTCTAATGGCATAAATATGCCCTGCTTCTGTACTTTCATTTCAGCAAGATCCCACTAATTCTACTTTCCAAATAAATAGGTCTCATTTGCCAAACTTGTTCACATTACACTTAAGAAATCTCTTTGATTGATTTTTACTTTCTGCAATGGAAAAAACAGAAATCATAGCATCCCAAACTGAACTAAAATAATGGTATACTTTGAAACACTGGAGAAACCTTCACATTGGTAGGATGCCAGCTTTAAGACTTGTCTATTTACATGACATGAAACAAGATACTTTACTTTTAAAAAGAAGAAAAAGAATTTACTGGTCACACAGCCATCAAGAGAAGCACAATCGAAGTCAACATAAAAGACCATATCCAAGTAATGAAATGAAAAGCTGCTGCATGGGGAGGAGTCATTTACTGTTGTCTCTGCACTGAAAAGTGGGAGGGGCAAAGAAAATAAAATTGCAGAGCAAGATATATCTGCTTGACAAAGAGCTTCTATCCAGAGAGGGATGTGAGGCTCTAGAATGCAACTTCAATGAATGCTGTTAGAATCTGTCTCACAGGTCTATAAGAACAGAGTATGCAAGTAGCTAGCTCAGGAAGCTGACTGGCCTGGAAGGTTTGGAACAGCTATGTTTTATTAACATTACAGAATGGTTCCTGATGAACTGCAGAAATCTACCTGGAGGCAAAAGAAAAAGGTGTGAGGACATACAGAAATAAAAGGAACAACATCAAAGTACATTGTGGCTAGGACTAAGTGGAAGGGCTAGAGTTCAGGATTGGATTCCAGTGCAATGTTATAAAGGGTTGAAGATCAAAATGCATATAGATAAAGAACTACCCACTGAGCTCTTTCCTTAGCCCTCTCCATAAGTATAATCACATGTTTCCAGGGTAAAGGATACTGACATATCCAGCTTAAGTGCAACATTTTCATTGGCTTCCATTATTAAAATGCAAGATTATAGAATTGTGAAGTTCCCTTGCTGCTGATTCCTCTCTCTCTCTCTCTTTCTCCCTCTCTATCTCCCTGTCTCTATCTCTGTGTGGGTGTATATACCTGTGTGTCTGTGTCTTTCCCTCTCATCTCCCTCTTTACATCCATCTCTCAAATAACCAGATAAATTAAAAAATTCCCAGTACATGAAAACTATAATAGTATAAAAATGTAGGTTTTTTTTTTCCTTTGAGGGAGTGAAGTGTGTGTGTGTGTGTGTGTGTGTGTGTGTGTGTGTGTGTGTGTACTGGGAATGAAAACTAGAGCCTCACACATTCTTATATCCCCAGAAACTTTACGAAAGAAAAAAACCCTCGTCTTTCTGAAGCTCTTCATTAGCCATAACCAGTCAGCCTAGCCTTTTATTATTTCTTTATTCCTATGTGCTGCCTATGTACTCATGTGTGCATGTGAGGTTTCTTACCTTCATTAATTCCTGTAACTATCATAGCAGAAGAGCCATGATGACACCTTTGCCAAAATATTGGGAAAATAGAATGAAATTTGGTCATTGTCAGTAGTTTTCAAAATAAACTCTTTTGTTTCAGACGATTCCAAATTCTCAGAAGCTGTGCAGACCTTGCTAACATGGATAGAGAGAGGAGAAGTGAACCGCCGCAGTGCCAACCATTTCTATTCCATGATCCAGTCAGCTAATAGCCACATCCGCCGCCTGGTGAATGAGAAAGCTGCCCATGAAAAAGAGATGGAAGAAGCAAAAGAGAAGTTCAAGCAGGCCCTTTCTGGAATTCTCATTCAGTGTAAGTAGAAGTCACAGTTCTTCTGGAAGGCTGAAAGAGCCCTTCACATAATCACCACTTGCCCTGCATAGGATCTCAGACCCGCAGAGCTTTCTATTTCAAGTGGCCAGCAAGATGACCTTCCTAACTACCTTGTTCTCTCCTTATATCAGTGGTTCTCAACCTTCCTAATGCCATGACCATTTAATACAGTTCCTCATGTTGTGGTGACCTCAACCATAAAATTATTTTTGTTGCTACTGTCATGAATTGTGATGTAAATATCTCTGATATACAGGACATCCGATATGCCACCACCAAAGGGGTCGGGATCCACATGTTGAGAACCACTGCCTTATCAAATCCTAAAGCTCTAATCAGAGGACATACGTGAGAACCCTGTGTTTCTCTACTTTAATTTCTTCATCTCTTCAGAAGGACTGGGATGTTCATAGACCACATCTTCTTACAAGATGTGGTACTCAGTGGAGGATTAGGATATTTTATTGCTGAAGTTAAGAGTATAGTGATAGAATTTTATAGCTGTGATTTCCAGATTTGCATGATTATGGTCATGTAAATACGATTTCAGTAACTTGTAGTAATGAAAATGATTATATGTTTCTAAGATAAGTGCATGAAAAATAAACTTCCTACTTCTACAATTTCAATTTACTTTTTTTCTTCCATTATATTCACTAGATATAACAGAAAGCATAGAGACGAGAATCCATTGAAATTTTAATTTATATGATTTTAAGCCATTTTAAGTTATATGATTTCAGATCAATCCAAGTTCTTTTTTAAAATTTATTTTTAAATTAATTATAGTTTATTCACTTTGTACCCCAGCTGTACACCATCCTACATCCTCTCCCAAACACACCCTTCCTCTCTCTTCTCCTCTCATGCCCCTCTCCAAGTCTCCACTGATAGGGGAGATCCTCCTCCCCTTCCCTCTGAACCTAGCCTAACAGGTCTCATCAGGACTGGCTGCATTGTCTTCCTCTGTGTCCTGGTAAAGCTGCTTCCCCTCAGTGGGAGGTGATAAATGAGCCATCCACTGAGTACATGTCAGAGACTGTCACTGTACCCATTTCTAGGGAATCCACTTGTACACTAAGCAACCATAAGCTGCATCTGTGCAGTGGTCCTAGGTTATTGCCATGCATGGTCCTTCATTGGAGTATCACTCACAGAAAAGTCTACTGTGCCCAGATGTTTTAGTTCTGTTGCTCTCCTTGTGGGGCTCCTGCCCCCTCCAAGTCTTTCTATCTCCCCCTTCTTTTATAAGATTCCCTGCACTCTGCCCAAACTTTGGCTATGAGTCTCAGCATCTTCTTAGATACCCTACTGGGTAGAGTCTTTCAGAGGCCCTCTGAAGTAGGCTTCTGTCCTCTTCCCTTATTTCTCCCTCTTCCAATGTCTATCACGTTTGCCTTTCTGACTGAGGATTGATCATCTTACCCAGGATCCTCCTTCTTGCTTAGCTTCTTTAGGTATATAGATTTAGTATGTTTATATTATATATAATATATATTTATATTATGTATTATATATTTTATATGTTATACATATATAACATATATGTGTCTTATACATATATTATAAATAATTATATATAATATAAGCATATGTATTATATATAATGCATACATTATAATATATGTTTATATTATATTATATGTCTAATATCCACTTATAAGTGAGTATATCCACTTCTGGGATACCTCACTCAGGATTAGCTTTTCTAGAACCATACCTGTAAATTTCATGATTTCCTTGTTTTTAATTGCTGAGTAGTATTCCATGGTGTAAATGTACCACAATTTCTATATCGATTCTTCCCTTGAGGTACATTTGGGTTGTTTTCAGATTCTATCTATTATGAATAAAGCTACTACTAACATGACTGAGCACATGCCCTTATTGTGTACTTGAGCGTGTTTTGGATGTATGCCTAGGATTGGTATAGCTGAATCTTGAGGAAGCACTATTCCTAATTGTCTGAGAAAGCACCAGATTGATTTCCAAAGTTGTTTTACAAGTTTACATTCCCACCAGCAATGGAAGAGAGTTCCCCTTTCTCCAACATGTGTTCTCACTTGAGTTTTTTTATCTTAGCCATTCTGGTGCGTATAAGGTGAAATCTCAGGGTTATTTTGATTTACATTTCCCTGATATTTAGGGATGTTGAGCATTTCTTTAAGTGTTTCTCTGCCATTTGGTATTCCTCTATTGAGAATTCTCTGTTTAGCTCTGTACTCCATTTTTTAATTGGGTTACTAGGTTTGTTGCTTTTCAAATTCTTGAGTTCTTTATATATTCTGGATATTAGCCCTCTGTCAGATATAAGGTTGGTTGAAGATCATTTCCCAGGGTGTAGGCTATCGTTTTGTATTGATAACAGTGTCCTTTACTTTACAGAAGGTGTTCAATTCCATGAGGTCCCATTTATTGATTGTTGATCTTAGAGCCTGTGCTGTTGGTGTTCTGTTCAGGAAGTTGTCTCCTGTGCCAATGAGGTCAAGACTCTTCCACACTTTTTCTTCTAAAAAATTTAGTGTGTGTCTGGTTTTATGTTAAGTTTTTTGATCAGTTTGTACTGTAGTTTTGTGCAAGTGATATATATGGATCTATTTGCATTTTTCTACATAGAGACTTCCAGTTAGACCTACACCATTTGTTGGAGATCCTTTGTATTTTCCATTGTATAGTTATGGCTTCTTTGTCTAAAATCAAGTGTTTGTAGGCGTGTGAGTTCATTTCTGAGTCATCCATTCGATTCCATTGATCCACCATTATGTTTCTATGACAGAACCATGCAGTTTTTATTACTATTACTCTGTAGTACAACTTGAGATCAAAGATGGAGATAGGTCCAGACCACCTGTTGTTATACAGGATTCTTTTGTCAATTCTTTTTGTTGTTGTTGTTTTGTTTTGAGCTTTAATATTGTTCTCTCCTCTTATATTTGAGCCCTCAGGAGCAAATGAGAGTGTAGGAGATCTGTCAAATCAGTGGTGTCGACTGTTTGGCCACTGGGCAGGAAGACCATACTTAGGGTAGCAGCCTCTGCAGTCTCATTACGCACGGAGGCTCCTGCTTGGGCTAGCTGCCCCACTGTAGCTGCAGACTTGGGAGGCATGTAGTGCTGCAGCCTCTGCTGTTTCAGTCACCACACCACTGTTGCCTTTGCCAAGCAGGGAGGCTGGTGCTTAGGTTAGCAGCCACTGCCAGCTGCCTCCACTGAGCAGGAAGGGAGGCCCATGCTTGGAGAAAGGGGAAGTGCAGGGGGGTTGAATATTCACTACTCTCAGTCCCAGGAGACGTCCACAGGTGACCTGGATCCAAACTGTCCCAGCTCACGGGTTGTCCCCTCTCCCCCAGGAAGCCTCAGTGTTGATGTTCTGGCTTCACCTGCCCCTCCACTCAACAATTTCGGAGTTTTGGATCCTGTGCCCCTCAGATACAGTGTGCGCTGGTCACCGCCAATGTAGACTCCCCAATTTCTCTCATGAGATAGATCAGATAAATTCACAAGTAATATTTTTTGTTGTTCACCATGTAACAAAATTATATGGTCACATCTTTTCAATAAGAAACTGTATTCACCTTAAGAATCAGAGCAGTTTTATGATTTTGTTTTTAAGCATTTATGGTTCACTCTTGCTATAATCTCTCCATACTTAACTCATACATAATTGGTCTTAAGGAGTTCTTTCATTTCCACTTGTATTTTGGAAGTCTATATGGACATAAAGTCCAAAAGGGAAAGCAGGACTTCAGAATAAGTAGAAAAAGAAAGCAGCAAGAATTGTGAGAACACAGTGAAAACACTGTTGTAAAGAAAAATCCTATGCCTGGATTTTTGAAAAATCCTTCTCTTCAGTGCTTTTCTTTCTCTTAAAATACTCCAAGCTTTGCTTCACTTAAGCCAGACATATGACCTAGAAGGTTAAAGTGGATGCTTGCAAGTCTAATGCCTGAAGTTCAGTCCACAGAACCAGCATGGTGGAATGAAAAGACTGGCTCCCATAGGATGTCCTCTGCGCACCCTTGTGCCCCCCCGACACATACACACTGTTTTTAAGTTTCCCTCTCTTGAAATGACTAGCTGAAAACCCCAAATATTTGTGTGTGTTTCCCCTTTTATCATTTTAAGGGATCTTGAAAGATATTATCTAGGACTATATTCACAAAGATTCCTTTGATAGATTGTTCTCTAGTCAACAAACCTATGTAAGTATGATTAACATAGATTCATCATTTTATATTTAGATTTGATGGTTCTGGTTAAACATACCTTACAATAGTGAAAAACAAATTTTCCTTGAAGTTAAGCAATCCAGTTTCTAAAAAGGGTCTACTTAATAAAATGATACAGTGAATATGAATAGTACACAATCATATGTATGAACTGTTATAATGAAACCCGTTGTTTTATATGTTATCTAAAAGTTAAAATAAAATAAAATAAATAAAAGGGCTCAGTAGTATAGTTGCTGGTATAGTTTGCTTCTATGCTATGCAAATTTAGTAGCACTCAACTAGATACAAACTCTGAACCTAAACCACATTTATTTTGACTCTTGCTGTCTTTTTCTTTTGCCTAAATGAATATACAATTGTTGTATTAAAAGCTTTGCTCATTGTGTCACCCCAAACCGGGAGATTCATCTTAATGAATATTTATGTCTCTTTCCTTGTCTCTTTCAAAAATCATACATAGCACCCATTCTGATTTGAATATGCACCGTGCCCATAGACTCGTGCTTGTCCCCGCTTGGTGCTATTTTGAAAATTGTGGAACTTTAAGGAGATCTAGACTTCCTGGAAACAGAAGATCATTGAGAGTTGCTGTGAGGATTTATAGTCCTGCCCACTCCTGTCTGCTCAGTGCTTCTTAACTGGCAAACACTGACCACCTCATATACCTTCCACCATGTCTTCCCTGCCATAATTAAATGTATCTCTTCATAAACTGTGAGCCAAAAGAGACCTTTCCTTCCTTAAGCTAAATCCTTCTTGTCAGAATTTTATCACAACTATGAGATATTAGTTATATTAGTACCTCGGTGCATGTAGTCATATTCAAGTATAGCCAAAGCCTTATTTGTGTCATAACAACTTAGTGAAACAAGCCTCATGTTTCTCTTTTATTTTTTCTCTCTTACTTTCTATCAATGGATGATGATTTGGCCTGATCTGACTACCGATTTGATACTGCAGTTGAGCAGATAGTAGCTGTGTACCATTCTGCTTCCAAACAGAAGGCATGGGACCACTTCACAAAAGCCCAACGTAAAAACATCAGCGTTTGGTGCAAACAAGCTGAGGTTGGTAACTTTCTACTAATGGGGACACTTTTCTTTCTTAACAAGTTATTGATCTGGCGTTTAACCAGAATTAAACAGTGCCAAGCTCCCATGGTCACAGCAAGGCTCTAGTGAAACACTGAAATGTGTTCTATACCCTGTCACTGTCCAGACCACCTGCTGTCAAAGGTTAATAAATGTGCATATGTTGTCTTAAATGCATCTTGCTGGCTAGAAATCTTATTAGTGAAAATGTAACTGGGATAATTGTAAGTTTACTTTTCTACACTAGCTAGTATTGGTAAAAATAGTAATTACTGACCTATGCTTCTAGTGTAGTAATATTATGATTACTACTAAATGTAACTGGGATAATTGTAAGTTTACTTTTCTACACTAGCTAGTATTGGTAACAATAGTAATTACTGACCTATGCTTCTAGTGTAGTAATATTATGATTACTACTAAATGTAACTGGGATAATTGTAAGTTTACTTTTCTACACTAGCTAGTATTGGTAACAATAGTAATTACTGATCTATGCTTCTAGTGTAGTAATATTATGATTACTACTAAATGTAACTGGGATAATTGTAAGTTTACTTTTCTACACTAGCTAGTATTGGTAACAATAGTAATTACTGACCTATGCTTCTAGTGTAGTAATATGATTATCTCAAAAAAGTGTTGCCTTGGGAAGTCAGTCTCATCCTTTTATGCACTGGCAGGGCTTTCTTTAAAAATCTGGATAGCTTAAACCTTAGACACACTAAAAGGAATGTAGGTTTATGTGTATTAAAGGGAAATGAGCTATTTAATGAAAATTAAGAATTATTAATCCATAAAATCCAAAGTCTAAAATGTTTCTAAAATGAAAAAAATTTCAATGTGATTTTACTGATCTAAAATTAATGAAGACACTATTAGATTTGTATGATTCTATACACTCACTGGACAGATGTCTTTAAGAGACTGCTGAGTGACCCCCAGTTCTCTGTGATGAGCTAGAACTGATGTCTTACAGATTCCAAGTTTAGGACCAGAGTTTGGCTTATTTTCCCTTAAACTTTTATTAAGATTTTAAGCTGTTCCCATACAAAGTGTCTTAACTATTCACAGAAGGCCAGAGTGGAGAAACTGCTACCCCTCTTTGAGGAACTTAGTATACTATGCCAAGCTGGCTAGTTTGGTAATGATCCTTTTTAATTGCTTTACTTTTCTGTTTGTGTGTGAGAGGCGCTCCTGGTAATAGAACTGGAAGAGATGCTAAGAGAAGGATGAAACTCCTCCTCTACTGCAAGTTGATGCCTACAGTCATAGTTGTATATATTAGGAGGACTCTTTTCTACAGAATTATTTGAAAATCTTTGTTTCAAATTTGCCTACACTAGATGCTATACCTTGGATAATGTATAAAAAAATAGAACCATAGCCATATAGCCATAATCATTAAGATGATAGGCTCTTGCATCCTTCCTCAAAGAAGATTTTACACCACTGAGAGAAAAGGGCTTTGATGACTGTAACTGACAAAATAACCTTTTACATTTACTTCCATTTCATACACAGAAGAACTGTTTGCAGGTGGGTAATGAAGTCATCTGTGCACCCTTCTTTTAGCACTCACTTGCATTAAGAATGGCGGTTGGCCTTCAGCCATCCAGTAACATACTAACCCAATTTTGCATCAACTTAATTTATATTTCTATTATTTACCATACAAGAGACAAACCTGTGTTTGTGAGTTGCTTCATTTTATTAAATGATATATGAGGATCAAATTGTTATCTGAATGTACAAGCTACTTATTTCCCTGGCCTCTGTTCTTTTCCATTCCCTCATGACTCCTTTGTACCATGTTCCTTGTTAATGTTGAAAAAATATATATAGGTTAGTAGGATCTTGTTACACATATAATAAGGTAGGTTAGTAGGATCTTGTTACACATATAATAAGGAGTGTTGATATTCTGGTAATGGTATTTCTAGTGTAAAACATGAATAAGATCAATGTTAGTTCACATAAAGTTTTGTGAAACTATGGTTAAATAATTAATGTGTAATGATTTTTTATTTGCTTACTTTGTAATAAATCAAAGATGTCAGCTTTGTGATTCTTTGCATGCATTTCCTTCTGTCTCTGGCTTGTTTCTTTCTATGTGAAAGTGCTTTTGGCCCTCCATTGTGAAGCAATGTAAATTTCCTTTTTTCTTGTATTTCAATTTTATTTATTTATTACAATTTATTCACTTTGTATCCCCTCTGCAGTCCCCTTCCTCATTTCCTCTCAGCTCCACCCATCCTCCCACTTCTTCCCCTATGACCTTTCCTTAGTCCCCTGATAGGAGAAGACCTCCTCCCCTTCTATCTGATCCTAGCTTATCAGGTTTCATCAAGGCTATCTGCATAATCTTCCTCTATGGCCTAGCAAGGGTGTACCCCCCAAGAGGAGGTGATCAAAGAGCATGCCACTGAGTTCATGTTAGAAACAGTACCTGTACCCTTTAATTGGGAACCCACTTGGAAACTGAGCGGCCAATGGGCTTCCTTTGAGCGGCCACTTGGAACCCACTGGGAAACTGAGCAGCCAACAGGGGTTCTATGTCCTCTCCATTCATGGTCCTTGATTGGAGTACCAGTCTCTGCAGGCTCCCATGGGCCCAGATTTTTTGGTTCTGTTGTTCTCTTTTTGGAGTTCCTGTCCCCTCCATGTCTTTCTACCTCCCTCTTCTTCCATAAGTAATCTTGTACTCTGCCCAAAGTTTGGCTATGAGTCTCAGTATCTCCTTTGATACCCTGGTGGGTAAAGTCTTTCAGAAGTTCTCTGTGGAAGGCTCCTGGCCTCTTCCTTGTCTTTTCCTACTTCCAACGTATGTGAATTTGTAAGTTTCAGAAAAGGTTGCCACCATTAGAGCAGACTCAAAGTCATTACAATGCCATTTCAGAGATCACTGTCTATTCATTGTTGAAATGAGATGTACCACGTGTTTACGGCGAGAAAAATGATGCCATAGGAACTTTAGGGCCACTTCTGTTTTAAAAAAAGTATTCTTTCAGTGACATGTCTCATTAGACTTCTTGTAGTGATTAACACATGCAAATTACTGAAAATGTTTTTGCATGTCATTACCACATTTTGGCTGCAGTACTGAGTCAACATGTCACAATAAGAAATGTAGCAAATCTGAGAGACAGCCATTACTTTTGATGTCTGTACTTCAGTAGCTAGGAATTCATTCCCTATGTGTACTTGTATCTAAGCTATTAGAATGCCTTTGGGGATACATGCCACCTATAGTCTTTTACTCTCAAAGTATTTGTTATTATTTGTTTCTCTAAGCTTTTCTGTTCTAACAAGAAAATACAGAAAAGGGGTATGGAGTGCATTACCAGTAAAGTTTTCCAAGAATTAACAAAATCTTACTTTTCTTAGAAGTACTGTCATTTACCAAATGGTCCATCTAAATATCCTGTAATATGGTACCGCATAGCCTCTGCTGTTATCTTTGCTTTTGTTCCATTTGTGTGACTTAGAATTTGCTTTTTGTAGAAAGGCAATGATAAAAATCCTTAATTTTTTTTTTTGGGGGGGTGGTTTTTTCGTTTGTTTGGTTGGTTGGTTGTTTTTTTTTTTTTTTTTTTTTTTTTTTTCAATGCAGTTTATTCAGGAACATTGAACAATCCTCGGACCCCGGGGAAAGCCAGCCCACAGCTTAAATAGCCTCTGGGTAGCCAACCCAGGCGTGCCACGGTGGCAATGCAGATAGGTCCACATACATGGAAGCAAGCCAGATCCTCGGCCTTAGCCAAATGTGGAGTTGTTCGTGACAGAGAGCACTCACCATCGGGAAGGTGGAAGGCGGAAACCAGCTCCATCTTTAAGGCATAGCATTCCGCAGCTCTCTACAGTTCCCCCTTTTTGTTTTAGACGCATCAGGCAAGAGTAGAGGTCTGATCTCTGATAATAGAAATAAATTGGGACTTTGTACAGATGTTCATTTAGGTGTCATCCACCCAAAAAGCATCAGACCGTCCGATACCTTTTTCTCAGAGGCGGGACCTGGGGCATCAACCCGCATGCAATCAGACATGCTCTTCTCTGGGTCCAAAGCGGCTGACCCTGAGTGCAGTGCTTAGCCTCGCATCCTGAGCGTATCATTTTAGCTTTTTATGGTATCCAACCATGCTTGGGGAGAATGTCCTGCTTCAATGGCTGTAAAGGCCTGAATGATCATGGCTGCATCACACTGTTGTGAGACTCTAATCTTGCATATATACCACAGGCAAACCAAGGAGACCAACACCAGAAGGCCTGCTAACACTCCCATGCCCGCCCATTCCTTCAGATGATTCATGGCTGCAGCAATCCATGTTGATAATCCTGTGGCTAGTCCTGCGTCCACTCTGGTAGAATTTACTGTGACAATGGCCACTCTCAGCTGCTCCATCGTAGTATCGAAAACTCCAGTCCAATTACCTAAAATATAGCTCGACAATTGTTTAGACAGATTGTTTTTTTTTTTTTATAGCTAAGAAATTTTATAATACACAGTGAATTCCACTGATTAACTTAGGAAACTCTTACCCTGTGTTTTTCTTTTTCTCATTTTATTATTAGCCAAAATAACAGGTGATTCTTGACCAGCCAGGTATTTTGAAGCGTTTAGGTAAAATTTGCCCCTTAATATGTTATATTTCTAGGGGTGTTTGAAGCTGTAAAAGGTCCATAGGTTAGGCATATCATATAGTTACTAGAGTTTTGTGTTTCTAAGATCTTATGATGTCTTGCCAAGCTGAAAGAAAAAAAAAATGCTTTGTGGATACTCGGAAGCTGCAGGACAGGTCTTAGTTTTAAGATCTTGCTGCCCCGGGATATTTTCCTAGAATGAACACAATTTACTCCCTTGAGAAACATAATAACTTTATCTGTATGAGTGATGTGTGTGAGTTGAGAGTTGCTCTTTGATTATACCATGTGACAGCCTACATTTTGTTAGAAATCGAGAAGGCCACTGTGCAATATTTGCATTTGCTACTGTGTCAAACTTTGTTATAATCACCTTCCAGTAACAGCTCTGATGAAAATTGAAACTAAGTCTCATGAGATAGAGGAATGAGAAATGCCCTTATTGTTCTCTATGCAATGAATCTGAAAATCCATACCACATATTTTTTATGGCACAGCCTTTAAAGTTCGTTTATGACAAGTAAGTCATTATTTTCTTCTATTTTAAGTAAAGTCATGAGATGTACATGAGATGTACTGTATTAGCATCTGATTTTTCTGCTACTTCTTTTTTTTTAAGTCATTATTTTATTTTATTTTTTTTCCCTGATAAATTTTTGACACTTTATTTAATTTTTTTTTTTTTTGCAGTTCTTCCTTCTTCCATTTATTTTTTCCCTCACACTACACCTCTTCAGGGTCTTTGACCACCCTCTTGAGTCTGGGTAATTTATACTATACTCTGGTAGCACTGAGTTATTCTACATTGCTGCATGCAATTTCTTTTTTTTTTCTTTCTGCTACTTCTTAACAATCAGTGTGGATATTAAATAGCACACTTTTTAAAGAGTGAGTATTAAAGAGTTAGTGAAAAGATTTAATGAAAGAGTTAGTATTAATGAAAACTTAACTGGAACTAGAAATTAGTTTTCCTGGTAAATGAATAAAAATGAGGACATTAGTACAATTACTAACTATAATATTATCAATAAATGCATTTAAATGTCAGGCATGGTGGTACACACCTTTAATGCTAGCACTTGGGAAACAGAGGCAGTGGATATCCCTGAATTCAAGGACAGAAAGGGCTACACAGAGAGACCCTGTCTCAAAAAAGGAGGGGAGGAGAGGAGAGAAAGAGACAGACAGAAAGAGAAAAGAAATCCATTTGAAATATGCATAATGTTTATAAATGAGATATATCAAACAGCTTTGGATATTTCATGTATTACAACCTAGTAGAGTAGGCATTAATCTAGGTAGGAAATTCCCAGCTGAGAACCTAGGAAAAGAGTAGCAATCTAGTGTTATTTAAATTATTGCAAGCTGCTGTAAAATGCATGGCTCTCATTCTTACTTGTTTTAATATATGTATATATATGTGTGTGTGTGTGTGTATGTACATGTTCAAGTGTGTGTGTGTGTGTGTGTGTGTGTGTTTGTGTGTGTGTATGTACATGTTCAAATGTATGTGCATGTGTAGGTCAGGATGTATGCGTGTGTGCATGTATTTGAAGGCCAGAGGACCATATTGAATGTCTTTCTCAATTGTTTCTGCACCTTCGTATTTTAGAGAGGGTCTCACTGAACCTGGAACTTGCTGACTCAGCTAGCCTGCCTGGCTAGCAAGTCACAGGATTTTCCTGCCTCCACCTCCCCAGCACTGGGACTACAGACTATACCAGGATTTTCACCTGGGTGCTGAGGATCTGAATCAAGTCCTCACATTTGCATGGCAAGAACGTTACCAACTGAGCCATTCCCATAGGTGCCCCCCCCCTTTTAATTTTAAAGAGACTTTTTTCTAATATGAGCGTGATCATTTCTAATGATCATCATTGTGTTCCCAGTTTCCTTTCAGCCTGGGAAAACTTTCTTTAGCATTCCCTATGCTATAACTCTTTTGATGATGATTTGTTGGATTTATTTATATCAGAAAACATCTTTATTTTATCTTCTTTCTTGAAATTTTCTCCAAATGTAAAATTTTGAATAGGTAGACATTTTAATTCCATCACAAACTTTAATGAGATTATTTCACTGTTGATTTTTCTATAAATAATAATTTGTCCTCTTACTACCTTTAAGAGTTTTTCACTTTCTTTCATTTTCTGTCATTGTTCCTAGACACACTTTATTTACATAGGTGCTGCTTTGGATTCACTGGACTCTTTGGATAAGCAGATGAATACGCTTAGTCAAATTTAAGAACTCATCAGCCATTATTTTTTTCTCTTCTTAATCTCTTTTTGGAATTCAGTCACATGTAAGGTTAAAATTCAATATCTAATCCCACAATTTCCTGCAACTCTGTTGGTATCCATCCCATTCTTTAGCTTGGGTCGTCTGTATGTATTATTCTGTCAAATAGACTTTTTTTTAAATTTTTCATCAATTACACTTTATTCATTCTGCATCCCCCCCATAAGCTCCTCCCTCCTCCCCTCCCAATCCCACCCTCCCTCCTCCCTCTGCATGCATGCCACTCCCCAAGTCCACTGATAGGGGAGGTTCTCCTCTCCTTTCACATCAAAAGTGGCTGCATTGTCCTCTACTATGGCCTGGTAAGGCTGCTCCCCGTCCCTCTTCACATTACTATGTAACCCAATTGGATTCTGAACTGCCCTGGGCTACATCTGTGCAGGGGTTCTGGGTTATCTCTATGAATAGTCCTTGGTTGGAGTATGAGTCTCTGGGAAGTTCCCTGTGTTCAAATTTTCTTGTTCTGTTGCTCTCCTTGTGGAGACCCTGTCCTCTCCAGCTCTTACTATTTCCCAGTTCTTACATAAAATTCCCTTCACTCTGCCCAACAGTTGCCCATCAGGCTCAGCATCTGCTTTGATAGTCTGTAGGGCAAAGGCTTTCGAGGCCCTCTGTGGGAGGTTCCTAGGTTGTTTCCTGTTTTCTTCTTCTTCTGATGTCCATCCTCTTTGCCTTTCCGGATGGGGATTGGACATTTTAGTTAGGGTCCTCTCTTTTGCTTAGTTTCTTTAGATGCACAGGTTTTATATTACTCAGCAATGAAAAATAAGGAAATCATGAAATTTGCAGGTAAATGGTGGGATCTGGAAAGGATCATCCTGAGTGAGTTGTCCCAGAAGCAAAAAGACACACACAGTATATACTCACTCATATAGACATACAACATAGGTCAAATAGACTTTTATACAGCACCTCTTATGAGATGTCTTTCTCTGAAAAGCTTTTGTCACACCCAGAAGTTGAGTTTCAGGAAAGGTCTACACAGTAGATTTCAATGCATTTCTGGTAACTAAGATTTGTGAGTCATAGAATTGTAGTGTTCAACAGGAGCCTTTTGGTTAGTATAAACATGTGTGTGTGTGTGTGTACACACAAACGTGTGTGTGTGCATGCGTAGGCTTCTTGTTCATGTTACATTTTAGGTATAATAACTATTCTTGTATGTGCTGTTTTCTTATTTTGTGGAGTGACTTTCGTCACCTAATCAAATCCTCATTATCCTACTCCTTTCAATAGTAAAAAATTCTCCACCCAAAGTATTTCTGGATTGAAATCTTGGTCTACTGATTGAACTCTATCACTAGATGTTGAAAAATCATTTTGTTAACATTTTTAATATAGAAAGATATGTGGAAGGAAATGACAGTAACATCATAAAGGTATATAATAAGTAAGAACTTTTGTTTAATGTTGAAAATAAAGGAACTTTTTGTTTCTTAGATCATTATGTCCAGACAAAAAGGCTCTTATCCTCTTTTATTTTAAGCTAAATGAATCTGTGGGAGTTTTTTTAAAGTCTCCAACCTTCTGATGAGATTCCCTATCATTTATTCAGTGTGAACATAATTCCTTTATTCCAGGAAGATAATTAAATAGCTACTTTACTTCTTTATTCCATGAGTACCACATGTGGTCATTTCAAGGCTTGTCTTTATTGTTCTTTCTCTGGAAAATGTAGTCTCTACCTAGCTCCTGAGATGCATAGTGATTTTGGTGGTTATCCTAGATATGATATAGTGTAAAAATTATGGGTTCCGATATGGTCTTCCATAATGTTAACTCAGTATACTTATGCTTAAATGATCAATTTAATGTTTGTATTGAAGCTAGACATTTCTCTCTATTAGATAGCAGTTCCAGTAACAATTTAACTCCTTTACCCTTAGCTAAGCTACTTGTAATCCTGTGTGCTTCTTTGGTTGAGAACAACTTTTCTTTGCAGACTGTAAAGAATCTCTCTATCTCCCTATCTCTATCTCTGTGTGTGTGTGTCTGTCTGTGTGTATGTATATATGTATGTCTTTCTCTCCATTCTCCTCCCTGTCCTCCATGCTGTCCTATCTGAACACATACATTTCTCCTTTCTAAAACCCTTTTACTTTCCAGTGGCTGTTTTCCACTAACCACTCTCTTCAACTTATTTAGGCCACAAACACCAGGTTTTATACTAGAAATTTAACTACCCTTTGACTAATGCTGATCTTCTCTCAAACTAAGAGTCCTGGAAAAACCTGGGAATCTTATCCATAGGTTTTGGTTTTGGTTTTACTTCTTCCAAATGCCAATTCCTTGTCATAATATTCCTATATTTGTTCACTCTGCGATGACATCAAGTAAGTTACACATTTTGTTTTGTCCAACATTTTAGTTCTTATCCATGAGAGAATCAGTTTGAAAGAAGTTTGCTCTTAACAACTCATTTTTGCTGTATTTTCTAAAACTACAAAATCTTGGTTTTGAGTTCCGTTCACTCATCTTGGTTGTGTCTGGTTTTTTGTTTGTTTGCTTGTTTGTTTGTTTTTTTTTTTTTTCCCCGCCTAGGGCTTTTAGGTGAGCTATTAAGTTACTTGTATGTAGAGTTCTGTTCAGCGTTGCTATTGGAGGAGAGAAAATAGCAAACAGCAAAATTAGAGTGACCAGAGATCCACATACGGAAGATGTGAGGAGTCTTTCATGGCCAACAGAACATTCTAATATAGAATGGATCTAAGAATCGTAGACTGCTAGAACTCTGGGTCTGAAAAGAAAGCTCAGTGTAAGACAGAGTATACCCATATGTGCCTTTTATTGAGACTGTTTAGGCTCAGTGTTCCCTTGCCTTTTTGACTTAAGAGTATTCCACATTTGGCTAAGGCTGAGGATCTGGCTTGCTTCCATGTATGTGGACCTATCTGCATTGCCCACGTGGCACGCCTGGGTTGGCTACCCAGAGGCTATTTAAGCTGTGGACTGGCTTTCCCCAGGGTCCGAGGATTGTTCAAGGTTCCTGAATAAACTGCATTGAAAAAAAAAAAGAGTACCCTTAGAGTTTTTAATATGTACCCTTTACTCCATCCATTTTCTCAACATTTTCAAGGTTTTCCCACTAAAAAGCATACCTTTTACCCTTAGGAAATTCGCAACATTCATAATGATGAATTAATGGGAATCAGGAGAGAAGAAGAAATGGAAATGTCTGATGATGAAATAGAAGAAACAAAGGAAACGGAGGAATCAGGTAATGATGATTCTGGTTTGTTTGTTTTTTTAATGTAATAAGCATTTATTTGCAGTGGCCATATTTTCAAGCCATTTAACACAAGGTCAAATTAGGCATATATGTGTGTGCATATGTATATGTGTATGCATATATATACACATGTACGTATATATGTATGTTTGTGTGTATATGTATATATACACATAGAGATATATACATACATACATACAAACATATACATCAACCCATAAGACTAGATACCAGATAGAATAAAATTGATAAGGCTACATGAGTAAACACTGGCTAAATATCAAATCCTGATTCTATAGGGTTTTTTATGTTCCTTATGTATCTCCTTTTTTAACTTTTTTATTTATTACAATTTATTCACTTTGTATCCCAGCTGTAGCCCCCTCCTCATTCCCTCCCAATCCCACCCTCCAATGCCCCTCCCCCAAGCCACTAATAGGGGAAGTCCTCCTCCACTTCCCTCTGACCCTAGCCTCTGACCCTAGTTCTCATCAGGACTGTCTGCATTGACTTCCTCTGTGGCCTGGTAAGGCTGCTACCCCCACCTCAGGGAGAGGTGATCAAAGAGCCAGCCACTGAGTTCATGTCAGAGACAGTCCCTGTCCCCATTACTAGGGAACCCACTAGTTCCCATCATTTGTCTGCAAATTTCATGATTTCCTTGTTTTCAATTGCTGAGTAGTATTCCATTGTGTAAATGCACCACAATTTCTGCATCCATTCCTCAATTGAGGGACATCTGGGTTGATTCTAGATTCTGACTATTATGAATAAAGCTGCTATGAACATGGTTGAGCAAATACTCATTTTCAATTGAAGCACCTAATTTAAATATACACTTTTGTCAAAAAAAAAAACAGAACAGCATACATTTAGACAGTATTGTTTCATATTTGATTTGGATTTACTAACATTCTCTACTGTGAAAAAGCATGTACATAAATGCTCAATTACTTCTACATTCTACCCAAATGATTAGTGTATGTGTGTGTGTGTGTGTGTGTGTATGTATACAATTTAAATGGTAACAAAATATATAGCAAAGAACATAAAGAAAAATACAAAAATTGATTATATAATTTAAGAGAAACTGCCAAGATTTTTCATGGACTGGGAGATCAGGTGTGTACCATGAAAACCTATGTTCAGATCTCTAGTATCCATATAAAAATTAAACGCTGGGCACAGCGGCACATACCTGTGATCTCAGTACTTAGGAGGTAGAGACTAGAGAATCCTTGGAACTTGCTGGCCAGCCAATATAGCCAAATCAGTAAACTCCAAGTTTATCAAGAAACCCTGTTTTGAAATACAAGGTACAGTATTTTGGAGGAAAAAAAAAACAACTCAGCATTAATTTCTGCTTCCACACGTCCATGTACTTGCAAGTCACACACACATGCACACACAGAAACAATATACTATATGTTACTCAGAATAAAAATCATTCTCTGGATGAAGGTTTTTGTTCTAACCTCATATAGTCAGGAACTGACAGTAGGACAGAAGCTATAGTATTGATACCCAGTAGGCCTATAGGTTAAGTTTCTTGAACGATAAGACAACACCTTACCCAACAGTTTCAACATAAACTATCATGGGTGGAAGAGCATTACAAGAGTGAATACCTGCCACCAGACCCGTTTCTCAGGTAAATCATTGCAAATAATCTTAGGACTTTAATTATTAGATGGCGCAGTGGTAAAAGCATTGAGCTGGGTAGATGTCTTAATGCATAAGAGCATTTGTTGTACAAACAGGAGGACCTGAGTTCAAATCTCCAAAAACCTCAATTAAAAAAAAAAAAAACAGTATGGTCATGGACGCCTGTAATCCCAGCACTGTGGTGGGGTAATGAGGTGGTCACTGAAAAAAAAATAGATCAACATACTTCTCTGTCTTCTATGTATACACATGGTTGTGCATACCTGCACACACATGCCATATACCACATACACCCCCACCTTTTAATTAAAAAGGGCAGTATGCCTAAAGTTCAAATATCTGATTTCTAGTCTCAAATCTGGGAAACTCTTTTCTCCCATTGACAATCATCTTCCATTTCATAACAACTAACTTGGAATTTGTGGTGATCAGATCAATTCATCCAGTCATTTCATAGCTATTACATGCCAAGCAAGTTGTAAACACTGGAAATATATAAGTAACTTAATGTCTCTGTCATGTGATATGGGGACATATTGAGTGACCATATCTGCAATTCCAAGTTCCAGTGCTTATATATTGAAATCAGAGGCTCTAGTCTCATATAAGGGTATTATAATCTTCATTCAATAAACAGAATTCTTACAGAAAGAACACTATCAAGTCATACTTTTTAAAGGCATCCTTTAGCTATTGCAATGAAATTTTCTGTTTTTGTAATACACTTGATCCATAAATATACAAACCACTATCTGTACTAGATAATTGATAAGTAGTGCTTAGCATTTCTAGAATAGTGAATTGCTGTAAATAAATGCTGCAAATCTATAGTCAAATAAAGAAAAGTCTATAATAATAATGGAGCTATGCAACTTATTTAAGTGCTTCACTAAGATATATTATAGTAGATTAATTATGACTCGTAGGCTTGCTCCACCTCAGTATTTCCAGTATCATATATACTGTTTGTACATTGTTATAGTGAAATAAATGCAACCTAATTTGAGCATCCACTTGATGGATTGTGGCGTTTGAGGAATTATTAGGGGAAGTGCGGGATATGTGGGAAATTTATATTGAATGCACTTACTAAGGATATATAATTGCATTTTGGTTCTGTATCTCTTCTGAGTTAAAAGGTGTATTGGCTACTGCACGGAATCTTAGAGGCTGGAAACTCTGTAACATATCATCTTATAGCTATTTTCTTTCCTGTTTCACATGCCAGGATGCTGCTTTGTCAAATAAAGCTATCTACAATAGACTTAATGGAGCTTACCAAATAGCTTTTCTCCCAGAAGGTTTCAATTCATTTTAATTCAAGGCCTTTTGTTCATTTTTCTTCTCCTCGATCGTATCTAATTCTGTTATCTCGCCTCTGTAGTACTTAACTGCAAAAATCCTGCTCTACATGAGCCAGCAAGAGTCTCCTTGGTTTTTATCTAAATCAGCTGCATGTTTTAGCTATCATTTGTTTCCAATTAAAAGCTTAAGGGGGTAGACCGCCAAGCTGTTGTTTCTCTCACTGTGCTTCCCAAATTTGAATTCCAGGGGCCTATGGTGTATCCCTGGTTATCTTTTACTTCTCAAACAGAGTAAAACTGGTTACTGTACCTTGAGTGCCACGGAATTTCTGGGCTCCTAGAGACTCTGTATTAGCCTATATTTGTGGTGTAGTGCTTGCAATAGAAGAAAGGACTGCTATGCCAAAAGCCCTCTCTTAAATGGGGAAATCACATTGGAGAAAATTGGATATTGCAAAATTGTTTCAATCTATTGTTAATCATGTCCTCAGTGAGCAGAAGAGATAAGAGGGACTGTTCTCTACATCTCCATTTTGCCTTCTTCATTCTTCAGTTAGATTAGTGGTTATCAGGACTAGTCCACCTAAAATCAATTTTGGTTTCCTTAAGGATACAAACTATCAGTCATGACATACACATCCTACAATGAAGAATGTATTTAATATGTGAAATTTTCTGTGAGATTAGATATTAAATGTTAGCAAACACCATGGAATACTACACAGTAATTAAAAACAAGGAAATCATGAAATTTGCAAGGTCACTCTGAGTGAGGTATCCCACAAGCAGAAAAACACACATGGTATATACTCACTTATAAGTGGATATTAGACATATAATATAGGATAATCATACTAAAATATGTACACCTAAAGAAGCTAATCTAGAAGGAGGACCATGAGTAAGATGCTCAATCCTCATTCAGAAAGCAAAAGGGATGGACATCAGAAGAGGGAGAAAATGGGGAATAGGGCAGGAGCCTACCACAGACAGCCTCTGAAAGACTCTATCCAGCAGGGTATCAATGCAGATGCTGAGACTCATAGCCAAACTTTGGGCAGAGTGCAGGAAATCTTATGAAAGAAGAGGTAGATAGAAAGACCTGGAGGGGCCAGGACCTCCACAGGAGAGCAACAGTACAAAAATATTCTGGGCCCAGGAGTCTTTTCTGAGAATGATACACCAACCAAGGACCATTCATGGAGATAACCTAGAACCCCTGCACATATGTAGCCAATGGCAGCTCAGTGTCCAAGTTGTTACCCTAATAATGGGAACAGAGACTGTCTCTTGACAAGAACTGAGTGGCTTGCTCTTTGATCACCTCCCCTGGAGGGGGAAACAGCCTTACCAGGCCACAGTGGAAGACAATGCAGCCAGTCCTGATGAGACCTGATAGACTAAGGTCAGATGGAAGGAGAGGAGGATCTGCCCTCTCAGTGGACTGGGAGAGGGGCATGGGAGGAGAACAGAGAGGGAGGGTTGGAGTGGGAGGGGACGAGGGGGTGGATACTACTGGGATACCAAGTGAATAAACTGTAATAAATAAATGAATAAATAAATAAATAATTTTTTTAATTTTATTTTTTTCTTATCACTTACATTTTATTAACTCTGTATCCCAGCTGTATCCTGCTTCCTCATTCCCTCCCAATCCCACCCTCCCTCCCTCATCTCCACCGTGCCCCTTTCTAAGCCCACTGATAGGGGGGGACCTCCTCCCCATTCATCTGATCCTGTTTTATCAGGTATCTTCAGGACTGGCTGCAAAGCCCTCCTCTGTGGCCTAACAGGACTGCTCCTCCCTTGGGAGGTGGGGAGGCCAAAGAGCCAGTCATTGAGTTCCTGTTAGAAATAGTTCTTGTTCCCCTCACTTTGGGAAACCAATTGGTAAATTTTAAAGAAAGGAAATTATTTTAGGAAAAGAGAGACCAGCCAGATTCTGTTATAGGAATAGAACTGTGAAATGATAAAGACTGGGGCTAGTGTAATGACACTCAGATGGAGAAAAATGTCAGAAGATGCTAGTGCCATTCATAGAGGAAGAGACTCTAAACACTTTAGTACAAGGCTGGGGTATAGATGAAGAAAAGTAAAGATCATGGAACAGATGAGTATATTCATTCACTAGAGCTGGAATAGTGAAGTACTATACAGTGAAAGACTAACACAGCCGAGTTGTCTTCATTTTCTGATGACTGGGAACATAAGGTGGGAGTATCAGCAGTTAGTTCCTTCTGAAGGCCATAGGACATAATCTCCCAGTGTCT
The DNA here is from genome assembly GCF_030254825.1 of Meriones unguiculatus. NCBI lineage: Eukaryota > Metazoa > Chordata > Mammalia > Rodentia > Muridae > Meriones > Meriones unguiculatus. The sequence continues at coordinate 124,473,866 of NC_083369.1, forward strand.
GGATGTTTGGCAGCAACCATTGGTATTCTTTGGCATACAGATTTATTACCCGAATCTCTGCCTTGATGCTCACATGAAATGTGTCTCTCTCCATGCCAAATTTCTCCTTTCTGTAAGAGCACCAGTCATGCCAAGTTAAGACCCACCATAATGACTACAGTATTACTTGGTTACTTCTATAAATGCCGTTACTGAGCAAGATCCCATTCTTAGGATTTCTTCATCTTTAGGATGGTGAGGAGGAGCACAATGTAAGCCATAGAATAGAGCTTACACAAATGGACTGAAATTAACAAATTTTTCTTGTTATGATTTGGAGGAGGCATGGGGGAGCAGGGTCTTATTGTGAGCCCAAACTGCTCTGAAACTCACAGCCCAAGTTGATCTCAAACTTGCAATATTCTTCTTGCCTCTTCCTCCTGAATTCTGGGATTACAAATGTGTCTTTTTAAAGTTGATTTTTAATGTTCAATAAAAGGGAAGAGAATCATGGAGAATGTGACTTCTTCAATACTAGAAGATGTGAGAACATTTATTGGAAACTGTGGAAATGAAACCCTGGGAAAAAAAGAATGAAAAGGCACCCAAACTCAGATGAAGCAAGCTTACGTTCTAAAGAAAATTTTCCCACCATTTACCTGCAAATTTCATGATTTCCTTATTTTTCATTGCTGAGTAATATTCCATTGTGTAGATGTACCACAATTTCTGCATCCATTCTTCAGTTGAGGGGCATCTGGGTTGTTTCCAGCTTCTGGCTATTACAAATAAAGCTGCTACAAACATGGTTGAGCAAATGTCCTTTTTGTGTACTTGAGCCTCTTTTGGATATATGCCCAGGAGTGGTATGGCTGGATCTTGAGGAAGCGCTATTCCTAGTTGTCTGAGAAAGCGCCAGATTGATTTCCAGAGTGGTTGTACAAGTTTACATTCCCACCAGCAGTGGAGAAGGGTTCCCCTTTCTCCACAACCTCTCCAGCATGTGTTGTCACTTGAGTTTTTGATCTTGGCAATTCTCATGGGTGTAAGGTGAAATCTCAGGGTTGTTTTGATTTGCATTTCCCTAATGGCTAGTGAGGTTGAGCATTTCTTTAAGTGCTTCTCTGCCATTTGGTATTCCTCTACAGAGAATTCTCTGTTTAGCTCTGTTCCCCATTTTTTAAGTGGATTACTTGGTTTGCTGCTTTTCAGCTTCTTTAGTTCTTTATATATACTGGATATGAGTCCTCTGTCAGATAAAGGGTTGGTGAAGATTCTTTCCCAATCTGTAGGTGGTCGCTTTGTTTTGATTACGGTGTCCTTTGCTTTACCGAAGCTTTTCAGTTTCATGAGGTCCCATTTATTGACTGTTGCTCTTAGAGCCTGTGCTGTTGGTGTTCTGTTCAGGAAGTTTTCCCCTGTACCAATGAGTTCTAGGGTATTTCCCACTTTTTTTTCAAGCCGATTTAATGTGTCTGGTCTTATGTTGAGGTCTTTGATCCACTTGGACTTCAGTTTTGTGCAGGGTGACAAGTATGGATTTATTTTCATTTTTCTACATGTAGACATCCAGTTGGACCAGCACCATTTGTTGAAGATGCTATTTGGGTTGGCTACCCAGAGGCTATTTAAGCTGTGGGCTGGCTTTCCCCAGGGTCCGAGGATTGTTCAAGGTTCCTGAATAAACTGCATTGAAAAAAAAAAAAGAAAATTTTCTCTGAGAAAAGAGAAGGGGGAAGCTGAAAGTATATATGCAACTCAGACTTCTGTGTATTATAACAGATCAGTCATCTATTAATCACAGAAGCTGTTTAGAAATAAGACCATGGAGAGTGAGGACTAGATACATATTATAGAAAGCATGGAAGGAACAAAATAGAGTTGAGAGATCTCATCAGCAAGGGCTAACATGATTCCATATTAAACTAGCTGCCCAGTTCCACAGCTTCCTTTAAATGTGCTCAGGGCAACTCCTGTCTGCAAGCTTAGCAGAGCATTGTTAATAATGTCAGGGGTTGGCACTCTGATAGGGTGGGTCTTTGGTTGGGCCAAGCATCAGTTGGGAGTTCCCTCAATCTCTGCTGTATCTACTCTCTTTTTATCTCTCCACATCTGGTAGGCAGGGTAAATTTTGGGTTGAAGTGGGTTGGTATTTCCTGCAGTCTTCTAGAAGACTAGTCTACTTAGAAGATGTTTTCTTCAGTCTCTATGGCCTCTGCTACTAGGAGTCTCTGTTGAATCCCCTCATATCCTCCCAGGAGCCTGCCCTGACTGCCTATCCTGACTTGGGTCTCACCAGCAGCACCTCAAAACAAACTCTGAGACTTGCAGCCAAACATTGTTCCTTGAGGAGGAAAGAGAAAAGAACCTGGGCAGGAGCTCCATAAGAAAAACTGAGCCAACTATCCAGGGACCACAGGGGTTTGCTGAGACCAAAGCATCAACCAAGGACCATGCATGAACTGGACTTAGCCTCCTACAGAGATGTAGCAGATGGACAGCTTAGGCCTCATGTAGGTCCTCTAGTAAGGGAAGTGGAGACTGCATCAGAAAAGGACTCACTTGCTAGCTTTTAGATCACTTCCCCCTGATGGGACTGCCTTGGCAGGCCACAGGTGAAGAGGATATATTCAGTCCTGATGCAACTTGATGAGCTAGGGTGGATGGGAAAGGGAGGGAGGGGTGGTGAAGGGTGGGACTGGGAAGGGAAGAATGAAGAGGCTACAGCAATTTAAAGTGAATGAAATATATAAATGAGGAAAAAAAAAAGATAAAAAAGTACTCAGAGACCCGTGAGAAAGTTGAGTCAAGTGACCATGAGTTACAGATCAACATGGTCAGCTTGGTCAAAGGTTTTCAGGAGGCTGGAGAAAAATATATATAGGGTGTTGAGGACTTTGCAGTAGAAACTATTAAAAAAAAAAAACTAAACACACTAGATAATGTTGGCTACTCCAAGAGATTGAAGATTTAGGAAAGAGAACAGTTTTCGAATGATGAAGGGCAAAGAGACAATTAACTAGTGGACATTTTGTATTTGCAGAGGGATGTGGGTGTTATAGAGAGGAATAATGATGTCTCAGATGTATCTATGCTGGCGTAAGTCTGGGTGGAGTAGAAATACTTATATAGAGAGGCAAACAGTATACAGAGAACAAGAAAACCATTTGAGATTTTGCTAGTACCACCTTGCAGCAACCTCTATCAGTTGTACTTACCTCCCTCTCTGTTGTTTGTAGCTTTTACCCTTTGAGACTTTCTGGAGCTCAGATGTTTCCTGATGTTGAAGAAACGTAACACATTTTCTTTCTATCATATTCTAACATCTTTTAGCATCTCCTATAATAAAACTTTCCAAGAGTAGCTGAATCACTGACTATACTTATTATTATTTGGTTTTTGTTTGTTTGTTTGTTTGTTTTCTTTACACCATTGAATATTTTAATTGCACAAAATCTGTTTTGATTCTTCATTGTACAGATACATGTTGTCGATTTTGCTTTCAGTGGCTCCTCTAGGAGTAGGTAGCTGCCCTTATATTTTCATATTGTCATGTGAAAGTGACAGCTCTCAGATCTAAGAAGCAATTGGCATAAAGAATTTCCTACATAGAAAATATAAAAGAGAATCTGAAAGTTAGTGATGGTAGAATATAAATACATTCACCACACTATGCTCTTCAATATCAAGACCGATGGCTTCACCTACTCAAACATATTATTAAAAGGTAATATTGAAAATTTCAGTGTTCTGGCAATGTACAAAGGCTCCCACTTCAGGAATGGGCCGAATTAATATTAAGTCTGCGAAAGGAAAGACTTTGTGTCCTCATTAAAATGACAAAAACCTTTATTTCAGAGAGTGGGAAATACATTTATAAAGAAATACTCACTCCCTCCCTTCCTGGGCTTTATACATGATCATTACCGTGTGTGTGTGGCTTAGTGATGGGCATAAACTGAGAAGATTATTATCTGTTCCTGCTTGCCTCCAGCTATCTGTCAGTGCTCATCAGCCTGACCTTTCCACACCAGGCTCTCTCTTCCTCATTTTCTCAGAGAGAAAATATTTTCACATTCAGACTAGAGATTTTTCCTTTCTTGGTTGTGCATTTTCATGTGACATGTAGAATATGTGCATAATCATTGTCTTGTAATAGGGGAAGAAACAAAAGGAGGAAAATAAAATGTTACTGTTTTGTTTGGAACCATGTGGATCATCAACTGACATTCAAACCAGAGTAGAAACAAAGAAGTATCCATCTACAGAAATTATGCTGTAAAGAGGATTCTTATGTTGTGGAGTCCAACTCCAGCTTGACATACTATCTTTTATACTGATCCAGCAAACAAAGCAAATATTGCTTCCTCTGTTTGACAGATGATTAATGTCCCTTTTCATGTACCATTTTGTTCACACACTAATCACTTAAATCATCTTCCTTTGGTGCTTTGAGTGCCTGATGAAGTGTCCCAACCACTGTGAGATGCAAAGGTTAGATAATAATATTTAGAGGTCTAGGAATGCAGGTCTCTATAATGGCTGTCTCTTTAAAGGCTTAACATCCATATGTATATAGAAGTAATTAAAATCAGTTCTCCCTTAAGACAGATTCCTTTTAAGAACAAGGTATGTCTTAGCCTCAGAATAGAGTTCCCCTTTAAATCTAGACATAGTTGCATATGCTTGGAGTCTCAGCACTTGGGAAGAGGTGCAGGAGAATCAAAAATTTAATATCATACTTGGCTACATAGTGAGTTCACAGCCAGCCTGGACTTTCTGAAACTGCCTAAAATCAAGAAATTTCTTTCTATCAATAACTCATCTTTGTAAACCATATTCGTTACACAGAGTTAAAATAAAATCCTTAAAAAAAAAAATCCTTCATCAGTCTCTTGTGTTGTTTTTAAGAAGATAGAGATTGCTTCTCAAAGTTTTAGCGGTTTTGGTCCATCAGGACAAAGAAGACATAGCTGAGTTGCTTGCAGAGAGGACCGCTTGAGTTTCAGCCTTCTTTTTCCCTTTTGGCTCCATATGAGCAACTAGTCTACAGGATGGTGCTATTTCCACTAAAAACGGAAAGGAGAGATGTAACCAAAATGAGCAAAATCCAGCAGGAAAGACATTAAATCCTTCCATCTGCAGTCCACATGGTACTCTCCTGGGCTGGCTCTGTTCCTTACCTGTAGTTTTCCTAAATGAACACTCCATGTTCTGACATCTCAAACAGCCTGAGGTCTCTAATGCATCTTCATCTTCATGCCTATAGCTTCAAACATTGCCTTTCCAGTGGCTGCCTGCAGTAATCATGGTTGCAACATATTCCATGGCCTCAAAAACTTTCCTTTGAAGTTTGATTCTTACATCATTTATTAGAATAGATCCTTTTTATTGTTTGATTTCACTATTTTTCTTTTACTTTCTACCAACCAACCCCCCACCCCATAGACAGCTGAGAAAGTTCATATCTTTGTCCAGTTGCCTTTTCAAATCTAATATACAGTTTTGTAATTTGGGTCCAGCTTGATATCTCCATTTCCAGATCTCATGTTCTACTAGCATTTTGAAGAAGTGGAGGGGAGTATATCTTAGTGGTAAAACTCATGTCTAACATGTGCATGGCCTTAACACCACAAAAAAGGGAAATGTTTCCATTGATATAGTAGGATAACAATGGAGATTAATGGAATCACCTATTTTTACCATAGTCGTGAGCCTGGAATAGGGAGAGTACTCAATAAGTGTTTGTTAGATTGATGACAATCCTGTGGCTAAATATTTGGAAATAGGCTTTATAATTTTGACCTTGAAAATATGTACAAACTCATAAATAGCAAAATTTAAGGTAGGTTTCTCCATGCATCTTGATTTTTATTAATACATTTTCTCTTAAAGGATATTTTGGTTCAGAGTAAAAGGGAAAATAAAGACTGCTTCTAATCCTTGTATCTACAGAGAAAGTCTACACCACCCCCATCAACCTCTCCCACCATTATGGTATATTTATCTCAGTGAGTGAGCCTTCATTGGCACATCACTAAAAGTCTATAGCTTATACTAGGGCCCCTCTGGTGTGTGTAGTATACAACATTTTGCAGGTGTTAACACATGTATAATAATGTCTCCTCCATGGTGGTAGCATACAAAATGGTTTTACTGCCCTAACATTTGTTTTCTGCCTGGTGTTCATCTGTCACTGGTAACCTTTGACAGCTATGACTCTTTGTTGTCTCCATGGTGTTTCCTTCTCCAGAATGTTATGTAACAGGAATAAATTAGTGTGGAACACGTTCAGATTGGCCTGTTTTAACTTGTTTAATTTATTATTTTTGCTAATTTCCTGAGGTCGCAAGTTTCACACTTTATCTTTTTCTCCCATAAGCATTTCTTACTACAAATTTCCCTCAAAGAACCACTTTGCCACACCTCACAGATTTAAAGAAATGGTGCTTTCTTTTTTATTTAGTTTGAAGCATTGAAATTTCTTCTTCGACCTGTGTGATATTTAAAAGTAAGTTGTTAAATCACCGTGGCTACATCTACTTTTAATTACTATTAAAATGGTGTCATCTTTCTCCATTCCTTTACTTTCTATTTATGTGTGCTTTACATTTAAAGTATATTTCTTATGGTTCAAATGACTGAGTCTTTGTATGGTTGGGGACATTAATTTTTGTTTGCATCTTGTTCTTGTTTTCGTTTGAAAAAAAAAAAAAAAGTCTCATCATGTAACCCTGACTACTATGTATCACAATTAACAAATGGCTGGCCTGGCTTATATCTTGAATAAGTTGTAGGGCTAATGCTTTTGGCTATTATACTTCATCTGCAAATGGCTTGAAGGCACAAAAAGCACATCATTCAGTTTAGTTTACATTTATGGCCATTCCATACTTTTTCTTTATTTTGCAATGTAGGATTCAGTAAAGCCAAGAACTAAGGTATGCATTCATAGAAAGAAGTCTATAAAGGGCTTGCTTTGTTAATTAAATTTGGAGAATGGACTGCTCATTAAAAAGAAATTACTGTGATTGGCCTCAAACTTGAAGCTATCATCCTACTGTGGCCTCATGAGTCCTGAAAATATAGATATGTGTAATCTTCCATGGTGAGGGATGTTTTTTAACCATTCTTGTGACAATCTCTGTCTTTTGGTTGGTATATTTAAAGCAATGACATTTGAAGTAATTGCTGGTATGGCTGAGTAAAAGCCTACCATATTTGTTGCACATTTTTTTCCTTATCCTTGTTCTCTCCTCTTAATTTGTACTCCACACTTTTTATTCTTTGTATGTTTTTAATCAAGAATTTTCCTCTACTTTTTCTCTTTCCTCCGTATATCAGTTACACTGTTCTCTATATGGTTTCAGATTATGCAAGTATCCATCAATTACAAAATATTTCCAAGTCCTCTCTCATCCCATACATCACTGCTATTATTCATTTCACATGTACAGAAGCGTTGGTAAGTGTCTGCATTGTCACTCCTGCAATTTTGAGCATTATATTCTAGATCACTTAATAAGAAAAAATAAAAGTTGTTATTTTCCCATCACTTACTCATCTTTTATATTCTTTTCTTTGTGTAGATTTGAATTTCTGAACTAGATCATTTTCTTTGCTCTGAACAACTTCTTTAATATTACTTTCAGGGAAGGCTTACTGTCAAAATTCTCCTTCAGTTTTTATTTAGCTGAGAAATCTTTATTTATTTTTAGTTCCATTTGAACATCATTTTACAGGACACAAAATTCTAAGTTGGTAACATATTTTTTTCTTGCTAAAATATTTTCCTCCATTCTCATGCTTTGTAGAGTTCTGAGAAATCCTATGTAATGTTTTCCTTTATTCCTCTGTACGTGAGGCATTGGTTTTCTTCTGTACTATTTAAAGAGTTTTTCTTTGTTTTGATTATCTGAACTTTATGTAGATTTGAAGGCATTTATTTTAATGATGTATGAGCTTCATGGATCTTTTTTTTTTATTTTTATCAGTTACATTTTATTAACTCTGTATCCCAACCGTGTCCCGATCCCTCATTCCCTCCCAGTCCCTCCCTCCCTCCCTCCCTCATCTCCACCGTGCCCCTTTCCAAGTCCACTGATAGGGGGGGACCTCCTCCCCATTCATCTGATCCTGTTTTATCAGGTATCTTCAGGACTGGCTGCAAAGCCCTCCTCTGTGGCCTAACAGGACTGCTCCTCCCTTCGGGGGTGGGGAGACCAAAGAGCCAGTCATTGAGTTCCTGTTAGAAATAGTCCCTGTTCCCCTCACTTTGGGAAACCAATTGGTTACTGAGCTACCACAGGCTACATCTGAGTGGAGGTTCTAGGTTATATCCATACATGGTCCTTGGTTGAATGTCAGTCTCAGAAAAGACCCTGTGCCCAGATATATTTGGTCCTTGTGGAGCTCCTATCCTTTCCCCAGCAGACTAACTCCCCTTCTTTCTTATGATTCCCTGTACTCTGCCAAAGGTTTGGTCATGAGTCTTTGCTTTGAAAACACTGCTAGTTAGAGTCTTTCAGATGCGCTCAGTAGACTCCTGTCATACGTTCAATGCACATCCCCTTTGTCTTTCTAAATGAGGATTGATCATCTTACCCCATGTCCGCTCAATTTATTATCTTTTTTAGGTGTATAGATTTCATTATGTTTATCATATCTTATAGGTCTATATAAGTGAGTATATCCCATGTTTGTCTTTCTCCTTCTGGGATATTTCACTCAGAATGATCTTTTCTAGATCCCACCATTTGCCTGCAAATTTCATGATTTCCTCCTTTTTGATTGCTGAGTAGTATTCCATTGTATAAAAATACCACAATTTCTGTACCCATTCCACCGTTGATGGACATCTGGGTTGTTTCCAGGTTCTGGCTATTACAAATAGAGCTGCTATAAACATGGTTGAGCAAGTGTCCTTTTTGTGTACTTGAACAAACTTTGGGTATATACCTAGCAGTGGTATAGCTGGGTCTGGAGGAAGCACTATTCCTATTTGTCTTAGAAAGCGCCAGATAGCTTTCCAGAGTGGTTGTACCAGTTTACATTCCCACCAGCAGTGGAGCAGGGTTCCCCTTTCTCCACAACCTCTCCAGCATGTGTTATCGCTCGAGTTTTTCATCTTGGCCATTCTGATGGGTGTAAGGTGATATCTCAGGGTCGTTTTGATTTGCATTTCCCTGATGGCTAATGAGGAGAGCTTCATGGATCTTTAACATAGTTTTGTGCATGGCACAAGTTTGAGGAAATGTTTAATCATTATTGTTTCAAATGTTGCTTTTTTTCTTTTCTTTTGCCCCTTCTCATTATGTATGCTTACTCTTTCTCTAGTTGTGCCAGGTTGTTGGATATACTGTTTTTCTTTTAGTCATTTTCCTCCCTGCTTTTGTGATGGCCTGGATGTTTATATAGGCCAAAATCCATATGTAGAAAACAACTCACCGCTTAAGTAGTAGAGCTTTGTGGTGGTGTTTAGCTTTTGTGCCCTTATGAAAGAGGCCTCGGAGAGATGCCTTGCACCTTTCTAGTATGCGAATACAAAGGTAGCATTTATGAACCCAGAAATGGGCATTCACCATACACTGAAGAGCTGGTGCTTTCACCTTGGATGAAAGCTATTAAAACTATTCTAAAACTATTAAAAATGTTTCTGTTGAACAGCATTTGGTGGTTTTTTTTTTTTTTTAATAACATCCTACATGGTCTAAGGCATGTTTTCAGTTACAGCCTTTTACATTATTATATCCTCAGTCTCTGAGCCATGTCCAGTCTACTAATGGCCTGCCATAGGTCTTCTGCTTGTTATAGTGCTTTTGATGACTAATATTTCTTATTCTTCCTTAGAGTTTCCAACTCTGCTCATACTATTCATCTTTTCTTCTGTGCTGCCTATTTACCTGAACATCCTTGCAATATCTAAGTCAGTTTTGATGTGTCTTTGTGTTCTCAAACTGGTCTTTGAAATTTATTATTCCTTACAATTTTTTGTTAAATATCAGATGCTACTATTCTGGGTATAATGAACTCTAGCAAATGGGCCTTCATTTGTGTAGAGGAGAAAAGGGGAAACATTTTCCAGTCCTGTGACTGAGTTTTAAATTTTTGTTTTTGAGACAGAATCTTATAAAGCTTGCCTGTAGATCACCTCAGAGTTTTAATCTTCCTGCCTCTACCTTAATTGTTATAGCCTTACAAGTATATGTCACTATACAGGGTTTCATGTGACACTGGGGTCAAACCCAGGCTTCTTGAATGCTAGGTAAGCGCTCTACCGTCTGAAGTACTTCTCAGCCCTAAGTCTCAGGCTTTTGATAATTCTGTGCCCATGAACAGTGAACTTCACTGGTGCTTCTCAGATTTGTTCTCAAGCCTTTAGCTGGAACAAGATGGCTGGAAGGACCTAGAACAGTGGTTCTTAACCTTCCTAATGCTGCAAAACTTTACTAAAGTACTTCATGTTGTAGTGAGCCCTACCTATAAAATTATTTTCATTGCTACTTCATAAGTGTAATTTTGCTACTATTATGAATTGTAATATGAATATTTGATATGCAGAATATCTGATATGTGCCCCAGAAGGGATTGAAACCCACAGGTTGAGAACCAGTGGTCTACAGTTAATATCATCCCTTCTTCAGTTCATTTATGCATTTTTAAAACTCCAAAGGGTTTAGATAAAATAATCTGGGGGCAGATCTTGTTAAGAACAAAATGTTCTACCATTTCAAATGTCAATACTGTTCCTCTGTCCTTATGAAGCAGAAAGAGATGTTTTTTTTTTTTTTTCCTCTGATATGCACTGTGAGGACCTAATAGAGCTCCTGGAGGTGAAACCCATAAAAGTGTGCCCCCCCCCTTTTGTTGTTTTTAATTCACAGGCTTGTCCATACTGAGCCTCCAGTAATTTAGTTTGTTTCTGTACCTTAGCACTGGTTCCCATGAAGATTTCTGCTCATTGTTTGTTGGTTCTATAAGCTGTGGTTTGTTGTATTCAGTGTTGCTATCTCTTGTTTAAGGAATTATTTGCTGAATGACCTCAGTTCTCTGAAGACATTAAGAAGAGTTATTGGGCCAGTTAATACCAGCACTCAAGAGTCAATGACAGGTCACTCTCTATGTTTTCAAACCCAGCCTAGTCTACACAGCAAGCTCCAGGCCAGCCACAGCTATGAAGAGAGATCCTGTATCAAACAAACAAGCATAAAAAGAGCTGTTTGTTTTCAGTTTGCTCTAGTTCTTACTCATTGGTAAGGTTCAGTGGAGATTTGTTCATATACAGAAAATGGAAATGGTACCTTAGTTCATGCAGTTACTTTTCTTCTATAATATTAGTGAGTACTAGATTTTTAAAAATCTTTTAACAAAATTGTTGTGGAGATTGTTGTCTTTTAAGGCAACAAGTCCTATACTTGATCATTATAGTGCTATTTTTTTCATATTATAAGTTTTTGTTTTTATTTTTCATTTAAATTTATTTATTTATTTACTTACTTATTTACTTATTTATTACAATTTATTCACTTTGTATCTCATCTGTAACACTTTCCCTCATCTCCTTCCAGTACACCCACCCTCCCTCTTCTCCTCCCATGTTCCTTCCCTAATCCACCCACAGGGGTGGACCTTCTCCCATTCTATCTGACCCTCACCCATCAAGTCTCATCAGGGCTGGCTGCATCACCTCTTTGTTGCCTGGCAAGGCTATAACCCCCCAGGAGGAGGTTATAAAAGACCTGGGCACTGAGCTCATACCAGAGATAGCCCCTGCCCTGCTAACTAGGGAACCCACTTGGAAACTGAGCAGCATATGATCTACCTCTGAACAGGGAGTCTAGATCCTTTCCATGCATGGTCCTTGGTTGGAGTATCAATGTCTACAGGCCTCCATGGACCCAGGTGGAGTTCCTGTCCCCTCCAGGTCTTTCTATCTCCCTCTTCTTCCAAAAGGTTCCCTGTACTCTGCCCAGAGATTGGCTATGAGTCTCAGCATCTCCTTTAATATCCTGATGGGTAGAGTTTTTCAGAGGACCCTATGGAAGCTTCTTGTCTTCTCCTACTGCTGATGTCCACCCTTTTTTGCCTTTGTAAGTGAAGTTTCAGCCTCTTCCCTAGGGTCGTCCTTGTTGTTTGCCTTCTTTAGGAATATACATTTTAGTATGTTCATTCTATATTATGTGGTTAATATCCACTTACAAGTGAGTATACACCAGAAGTGTCTTTTTGCTTCTGGGTTACCTCACTCAGGCTGGACTTTTCTACTTTGCACCATTTGCCTGCAAGTTTCATGATTTCCTTGTCTTTAATTACTGAGTAGTATTCCATTGTGCAAATGTACCACAATTTCTGCATCCATTCTTCAGTTGAGGGACATAAATGTTGTTTCTAGAGACCGGCTATTATGAATAACACTGTTATGAACATAGTTGAGCAAATTATTTCCTTATTGTATGGTTAAGCATCTTTTGGATATCTGCCCAGGAGTGATATAGCTGGATCTTGAGATAGCACTATTCCTAATTTTCTGAGAAACTACCAGATTGATTTCCAAAGTGGTTGTACAAGTTTACATTCCCACGAGCAATGGAGGAGGGTTCCCCTTTCTCCCCAACCTCTCCATCATGCCTCAGACCTTGTGTTTTGTTTTATTTTGTTTTGTTTTGTTTTGTATTGTTTTGTTTTGTTTTTATCTTAGCCATTCTGGTGGTTGTGAGGTGGAATCTCAGGCTCATTTTGATTTGCATTTCCCAAATGACTAAGGATGTTGAACATTTCTCTGCCATTCAGTGTACCTCTATTGAAAATTCTCTGTTTAGCTCTGTACCCCATTTGCTAATTGGATTACTTGGTTTGTTGCTGTTTAACTTCTTGAGTTATTTATATATATTCTGGACAGTAGCTGTCTATCAGGTGAGTCAATGGAATCGAAGAGAAGACCCAGAAATAAACCCACACACCTACTTAATCCCTTGGATTAGTGAATTCCTTGTATTAAATTAACTTAATCCCTTAATCATTTGAACTAAGTTAATTTAATACTAGGGGTGGTGAAGATCTTTTTCCAGGCTGGAGGCTATCATTTTGTTCTGATGACAGTGTCCTTTTCTTTGCTGAAACATTCGGTTTCATGAGGTCCCATTTATTGATTGTTGATCTTAGAGCCTGTCTTGTTGGTGTTCTGTTCAAAAAGTGCAAATGTACTTTTTGCCAATGTGCCAATGAGTGCAAGCCTCTTCCCCACTTTTTCTTCTAACAGGTTTAGTGTGTCTGGTTTTACATTCAGGTCTTTGATCTACTTGGACTTTGGTTTTGTGCAGGGTGATAAGTATGGATCTATATGTATTTTCTACATGTAGACATACAGTTAGACCAGCACCATTTGTTTAAGATGCTATCTTTTTTTCCATTGTATGGTTTTGACATCTTTGTCAAAGATCAGGTGTCCATAAGTTTGTGGGTTTATTTCTAGGTCTTCTACCCAATTCCATTGATCCACCATTCTGTTTCTATGCCAGTACCATGTAGTTTTTATTGCTGTTTCTTTGTAGTACAACTTGAGATCAGAGTTGGAGATACCTCCAGAAGACCTTTTACTGTACAGGATTATTTTAGCTATTCTGTTTTTTGTTTGTTTTGTTCTGTTTCGTTTTTGTTCATCCACATGAAATTGTGACTTGTTCTTTCAAGGTCTGTTAAAAATGTGTTGATATTTTGATGGAAATTTCTCCATTTCAAATGAAAATAATTAAATGATGCTTGCATATAGTTGGATCTAGTATGGAGAATATGAACCGCAATGAAGACATTTATATATCTACTGGAATCCAGTTTCAGTTTTGAAAGCAATCCATTCTGCTTTTGTGTCCATTTTCTACTACTGTGGACAACCAAAATTCCTTATCAAGCAGCTTTTCTACATATTACTTTAAATACCAAGTTTTCATAGCATTCAGGTATGCCAAAAGACATCTAGACATAGGGTTTAACATTTTCCATCTTCCATTGACTTAGCCTTAGTGTCACAAGCAGAAGCTCTGAAGGAGGAAAATGATAGCCTCCGCTGGCAGCTAGATGCCTACCGGAATGAGGTAGAACTACTCAAGCAAGAACAAGGCAAAGCCCTTCGAGAGGATGACCCAAACAAGGAACAGCAGCTGAAACTTCTGCAGCAAGCCCTCCAGGGGATGCAACAGGTATGGTCAGCTTGTTTTCCTGCGCTGTCTGGAAGAATAGCATCAACTCTTTGTTTGCAAACAAGTGTGCTGAAGCCAAAAGATTAAAAGTTATTCCAGGATATAGGTAATGCTAGAAGTCTTTATAAAAAGCCTCAGTTACTTACATATGATGAAATGATGAACAATACATATATGCTTGGTTAAAACAACAAAATACAGTCCTAGAAGAAATGACAAAACATCTCATCTTGATTTTCATGGAATGGGGACCTTGTAGTAAATATCAGTGCTTTAAGATTATAATACCAGGTTGGTTTTTATTTTATTTTCACAGTAATTTATGTGAATTTACAAGCACATAATTCCAAGTATAAGAATTAAATTAAAGGGCTGGGGACATGACTCCATGATTAAGAGCACTTCCTGTTCTTTCAGAGGATTAGTATTTGGTTCCTGGCAGACATGGTAGACAACTAACAACTACCTATACTTCTAGCTTCGTGTTATCTGATGACCTCTTTTGGCCTCCATTGGTGCTCACTTGTGTGCATGGATGCACATGTGCACACACACAGAGACATGTAAAAAAAAAATAAAATGAGCACTAAAGATTCATTTGAATCAAAGGAAATAATTAAACCCAGCCGAAATTGCATTCAGTTAACCTCGTGAATAATAACACGTGGCAAATAGCTCAACATTTGATGTGGCCATCACCACAGTGAGCCTCGAGTTTAAAAGCTGTGAACACCCTCTTTCACTATAGTGAAAGAATAGTAATACTTCGGAGAAAGGACTTGATCATATTCTGTCATGACAGTCTACCTGCCATCTTCCTTACATTTTAAATCATGCAATACATTTCAAGTCTGTGCCTTGAAATTATCTAGGACAAAGTAATTGCTAGTTGGAAATTATAAATGATGAACAGGGAGTCTCTTCTGGCACTAGCATCCCTGTGTTATTACTTCTGCCACCATTGTCTTCCTGTTTGATGAGTAATATCACATTAATATTTCAACTCCCATTAGCAAAATGTGTGAAGTAATGCATACCTTCCTTTTATTGTCACCACAGAGTTTAATTATAATACATAAATTATATCAAAGATCTATCTACCAAAAAAGTGTCCCTGTAGCTAGCCTTCAAAAGGCTTTTATAGCATACATTGTATCTTGATTTTGGCTGTTGGTCTTTTGCAATCTTAAAGTAAGACCTTGGGAACACTTTTATCATTGTTTCTCTCTTCTTATGTTCCTTTTAAAAGCATTATAGATAAAAACTGTTTTGTCACTTACATGCAAAGATCTCAGCAAGAGGTCTTTGCCTCCTAAAAATTAATTTCATTCATTTTGATTTTTTCCTCCATTGGAAAAATAGTACCATAAAGAATGAACAACATTTTTCCATTTTCACTCCAAAGATGTATAGTAAATTTGTATTTAGGGAAAGGAATGCCAGGGTTAGCTGGCCTGGCTTTAAATCTAATTTGGCTACTTTCTATCTGAATCAATGAACATGAAATCCCTTAGTAAACTACTTAGTAATAAATGGGAATTCAGTAAGTAGTAGTCATTTGCCATTACTGATAACATAAATCCCATCCCTTGCTTTTAACATAAAAACTAACATTTGAAATTTGGATCCATGACTATATTCCCTATATAAATCAAACTTTGTGAGCCAGAGGACTGCACAAAAATGTTTTTCAACATTAAGTTCATGTCTCTGCAATAATCAAGATGTAGTTTGTACAGTATTTGTTTCATACTACCCTACCTGTGGCCAGGACAGAGAAGAAGCTAAGTGACTGTGTTTATTAGTTTCTCTGGTTCTTTATAAAATATAAAACTGGAAAAGCTCATCCTGAGTGAGGTATCCCAGAAGCAGAAAGACACACAGGGTATATATACTCATTCATAAGTGGATATTAGACATATAATATAGGATGAACATACTAAAATCTGTATACCTAAGAAAGCTAATCAAGAAGGACGACTCTGGAACAAAGTTACTTAATTCCCATTCAGAAAGACAAAGAGGATGGACAACAGAGGAGTGAGAAAACAGGGAACAGGACAGAAGCCTACCACAATGGGACTATGAACGATTTTATCCAGTTCTATCCAGCAGGGTAGCAAAGCAGATCCTAAGACTCAGCCAAACTTTGGGGAGAGTGCAGGGAATCTTATAAAAGAAGGGGGAGATAGTAAGACCTAGAGAGTACAGGAGCTCCACAAAGAGAGCAACAGATCCAAAAAGTCTGGACACAAGGGTCTTTTCTGACACTGATACTCCAGCCAAGGACCACTCATGGAGATGGCCTGGAACCACTGCACAGAGGTAGCCCATGGCTGTTCAGTGTCCAAGTGGGTTCATAGCAATAGGGACAGGGACTGCCTCTGTCAGGAACTGATTGGCGTGCTCTTACCAGGCCAGAGAGGAAGACAATGCACCTACTCCTGATGAGACCTGATAGACTAGGATCAGAGGGAAGAGGAGGAAGACTGGGGGAGGGGCACAGGTGGAGAAGAGGGAGGGGAGGAAGGAGGGAGCTACAGGGGAATACAAAGTGAATAAACTGTAATTAATAAAAATAAAAATAATTTTAAAAAAATAAACCGGTTTGGAAGAAATACTAAGAAACAAATTTTAAAGAGTGAAAAGTTTCTTGATTTTCTAAGATAATTTTTCTCTGTGTGAAAAAGGTACTATTTGTGGAGGGTTAATTGAGGCTAGTTCACCTGATAACTAATCTCGGCCAGAGATTGTGCATGAAGTGAAGCCTAAATGAGTGATGTAATTATTTGTGATCTCTCCTGAAGCATCTGCTCAAAGTCCAAGAAGAATACAAAAAGAAAGAAGCTGAACTTGACAAAATCAAAGATGACAAATTACAGGTGGAAAGAATGTTAGAAAATCTTCAAGAAAAGGTACATGAATCCTACAGCAATCTTTTTCTTTTACCCTTTTACCCTTTCAGTGACCATAAAAACATCTTAGAAGTTTCAGCGTCAGAAATCAATTTGAAATACCGCTGGATAGGAATTAAAACTCCCTATCTGGGCCAGGCATAGTGGTGCACATCTGTAAGACCAAAATTTGTGAGGTAGAGGCAGGTGGATCTCTGTTAGTTCAAAGCCAGTCTGGTCTACAAAGCAAGTTTTAGGACACACAAACCTTTTTCGAAAAACCCTATCTCAAAATCCAAACAAACAAAAAAGTCATTTTCTGCAGTAATTCTGCTTTTAAGTATATATACTTAGCATTTCTAAAGGTTCTGGTTTATATACTTTTCAGTGAATAAAAAGTCATTCCAACTATCATGTTTCCCCATTATGGCCGTTGAAGAAGATCATACTGCATAGTTCCTCCCTGTTTTCATCATCTCCTCACATCAGTAACAGCATAAAAAGCCTGTGTGTTCTGGTTTGCTTCCTATTGCTGTGATAAACACTGTGACCAAAAGCAACTTGGAGAAGGGTTTATTTTCCTTTACAGCTTCAAATCCATTATGGAGGTGAGTCAAGGCAGGAAATCTAGACAGGAACCTAGAGTTAGGGACTGAAGCAGAGACCATGAAAAAATGTTACTTACTGGTTTGCTTTCTCTCCATGGCTCGCTCAATTTGCTTTTTATACAATGTCAGGATCATCTTCCCAAAAGTGGTACCATCAACAGTAGGCTGAGCCCTGTCCCAAAAACAATCTGATAGTCCATTCCTCATTTGAAGTTCCATCTTTCCAGATGAACATACCATTTACTGAACATTTCATTAATGCAGAAATGCAGCTAAAACATTGACAGCTCTTTATACCCATTCTGTCTACATGATCATGAGCATCCACAGGTTAGAATAACAATCAACGCCAAGTCAGGCATCTGAATCCTAAGCCTTAGAAAAAAAGGCAGGAGAATCAGGAGTTCAATGTCACTCTCAGTTACATAGCAAGTCAGGAGCCCGCCTAAGTTTGAGACCCTGTCTCAAAACAAACAAACAAAAAATAACCAACACCAAAATGTAGAGAAACAAGGACACAGAGTTTTTTAAAACCAGATAATAGCAACAAAGAAGGGAAGGTGACACTAAATCAAGTGAGAGCCTGCAAAAAAAAAAAAAAAAAAAAAAAAAAAAAAAAAAAAAAAAAAGGACACATTGAAAACAAACAACTAGAATTGTTTGGTTGTTGTTTTTTGTTTGTTTTTAATATTTGGATGGGTCTGTGGATCACAACCAAGATGTGTCTCTTTTTGATGTGTGAAATCTCCTGATGTCTATGTGTCATACCCTCCAGTCTCATATGCCTCAGTATTCAGCTGAAGATGTACTCTGGGGGGAAAAAATGACTCCTTAACCAGAACTCCCTGCTGTGAATATTTGAGAAGAGAAAATGTAGAAGCTTGGACTAAAAGTCCAACAACGGCAATGGTACACTTCTGCAAGAGCTGCTATTGTTGATCTTCCTTGCTTGGCTTAGGAAGACCAAACACATACAGGCCATGAATGTATTTACTAGCATGGGGTTGTGCCCGAGAGAGCCATTAGGAACTGGCAACCTTGGTATAGTTGAAACAAATGATTGAAAATGTTTTCTTTCAGAGGCCATTTGCAATATGCTTTTAATCCTTCCACATCATAAAATCAACTCACTTTCTACTTTTGTGGGTGCTATTAAAGAAACGAGCACAGTCCCAGAGAAATTCATTTATCAAGCATTCAATTGAAAAGTGCCAAATCTTCTGTGCCATCAGGACTTTCCTCATGCTATCAGACTTTCTAAATTGTCCCAGAGCTCTTCCTGTATAAAATGCACCATGTAACCAACAGACCCTAGATAGACAAGGGGCTGCCCTGCTGATAGCACACTTATCATCACTCTTTAGATTGCCATTACAAATCGACTTAAGTACATTTTTGGTAAAGGCTGCTTTCTGCTTTGTGCAGAATTTTGTTTCAAGAAACAAGAGGTCAAATGGCACAGAAGAAACTTATCATATTGTGCTTAATGACAAGTGTTTCTCATCTGAAATGAAATATACCTCAAAATGACAGCTAAAGAGGACAAGAGATAACCAACTTGTAATCAGAAAACAGTGAGGCAGATTTTTTTTTCTGTTATTTTAGGCACACTTCTTTTAGAAGAATTCATGACAGATCATTACAAACTGTTTTTCTCTGTGAAGCTAATTTGTGACCAGCTATTTCAACCTGACACAATTAGGATAGGAAGCAAAAGATCATCAGACTACATTAAACTAGGAAAATAATTTCAGGTTGAAAGGCAAGCAACAAGCTTTGGTTTGTCTATTGTTTTGTTTGGGTTTCTTGACAGTAAGCCACAGTATGAGCTATTGGCCATGTTTTACAATGCAACCGTGTCACTTATGTCTATCTTCTGTTAAAAAAAAACAACTACCTCCTTGAATCTGCTAATGAAGTAATGAAGTTCAAGGAAATAAACATTTTCTAATCTTGCTTCTAATTTGTTTAATGCCAACCATGATAAATGTGAAATCTAGTTCAGTTGAGCCAGTTTCATTTAAGATGTCTAAGACTTTTCAGAAAATTTGAATATCTTAAATCAAGCTCAGCCTGTTAAGGGCCCACATTTAAATGGCTTACTGGGTCACTTAAGGTTGTAAAGGAGTTAAGGCAAATGCAGAACCCCTGCCTTAGAAATTATCACATGGTAGCTCAGTATCCAAGTGGGTCCCTAGTAAGGGGAACAGGGACTATTTTTGACATGAACTCAATGGCTGGCTCTTTGACCTCCTCCCACCCTGAGGGAGGAGCAGCCTTGCTAGGCCACAGAGGAGGACATTGCACCCAGTCCTGAAGATCTCTGATGAGCTAGGGTCAGATGGAAGGGGAGGAGGACCTCCCCTATCAGTGGACTTGGAAAGGGGCAGGGAGGAGATGAGGGAGGGAGGGTGGGATTGGGAGGGAATGAAGGAGGGGGCTATGGCTGGGATACAAAGTAAACAACCTGTGATTAATATAAAAAATATTTTAAAAAATGATACAAGGCTTTTTTGTATTTTTTGTTTATTTAGTTTTTATTATTAATTACAGTTTATTAACTTTGTATTCCAGCTGTAGCCCCCTCTCTGATCCTCTCCCATGCCCCACCCCAAGTCCACTAATAGGGGAGGTCCTCCTCCCCTTCCATCTGATGATAGCCTATCAGGTCTTATCAGTACTGGCTGTAATGTCTTCCTTTGTGGCCTGATAAGGCTGCTACCCCCCTCAGCAGGAGGTGATAAAAAAGCCAGCCCTTGAGTTCATGTCAGAAACAGTCCCTGTTCCCATTACTAGAAAACCCACTTGGACACTGAGCTGACATAGTCTACATCTGTGCAGGGGTTCTAAGTTATATCCATGAATCATCTTTAGTTGGAGTATCAATCTGAGAAAAGACTCCTATGCCCAGATTTTTGGTTCTATTGCTCTTCTTTTGGAGCTCCTGTCCCCTCCAGGGCTTTCTGTCTCCCCCTTCTTTTGTAAGATTCCCTGTACTCTGCCCAAAGTTTGGCTATGAGTCTCAGCATCTACTTTGCTACCCTGCTGGATAGAACTGGATAGAATTGTTCAGAGTCCCACTGTGGTAGGCTCCTGTCCTGTTCCCTGTTTTTTCCCTCTTCAGATATCTGTCCAGTCTGCCTTTCTGAGTGAGGATTGATCATCTTACACAGGGTCCTCCTTCTTGCTTAGCTTCTTTAGGCATACAGATTTTAGTATATTTATCCTATATTATATGTCTAATATCCACTTATCAGATGTGACATAAAGCAACATGTCTTGTAGCATACATACAACAATCATTTCATTCTAAACTGGTATCTGGGTAGCTTTGAAGACACCTTTCAAGAACACAGAAATGTAGCCCCTGCTGAGAACTTTTGGAAGGGAAGAAGTGACAGAGTATCTGAACCATGGTCTGCTGCCACTCCCTGCCCAGCATTTTCCCAGGGCATTCTTTTATAATAGTAAAAGACTGAAACAGTGAGACTGATGCAGGAATTTTTTTTTATTTCTTCCAGTGCAAGCTCTTTCTTCATCTCTACAATATAGAAAGGTATTTTCCCCCACACTTAAAGTCAGAAAGATTCACAAACAGTAGAGAAATACTTTTCAAATTCAGTGCCTGCCAGGTAGGGATTTCATCCGACTATCTCATAAAACCAAACTGTTGCACTCAGAAAAATCTCTACAACATAGAAAGCAACTGACAATTATAGTCAGAAATATTTTAACTGAACTTTAACTTAACTATAGAAGAGAAACAGAATCTCTAGTCTATAGAGAAAGGTTCTAATTTCTAGTTCACAAGCCAGTATTGATACCTGAGTAGAATGGCTATATCACATATTCTCTATTCAGATTCTGGACTTGCCATGAGCAAAATAAGAACCTAATGTTGAAAGAGAGAAAGAGAGAGAGGAGAATAATAATGAATATTGCCTGAGAGGAAATGCTAACTCTCCTATTTCCATTTCCTAACAATGAAATTCTAACAAACACATCCAATTTATCTTTTCCTTGCTTTCCTCATCTGTATGATGCTGATAATACATGTATAACAATACCTAGTATGTAATAAACAATAGCATTGATTTTTACTTCCCAAGATTACTTATATAGAGCTAAGAAAGATGAAGCCAGAAAAACACAGTTGGTGACGATAAAGGTATCCTTCTGCATTTTGAAGCCATATAAAGATGCTTTGGAACCAGTGAGATGGCTTAGCTGGTAGTTTTACTTGCTGTGAAGCTTGAAGATGTAAGTTCAGTTCCCAGGATCTACATGGTAGGAGAGAACCAACAACAAGCTGTCATTTGACCTCCACAAGGGTACCATAGTGTGTACCATGGCACACAAACACAAACACACAAAATAAATGTGATTAAAAAGTAGTTTTGATTATCTATGATGTCTTAATTTATATTTTCAGTAATCCAAACTCAACTGTGATGTTTTGATGGTACTGTGTTACTTTTGTGGACCTTTTTGCTGGGCACAGAGACAGGCATCTGTCATCCTAGCTGAGCAGAAAGCTGAGATGGAAGGATCACTTGTGTTTCAGAATTTGAGAACAGACTGGGCAATATAGTGGGAATTTACCTTTCATCTTTTAATAAAAGTTATCTATTATATAATTAATTGAAACCAACTCTTTGGCTAAATAAGGTGAACTGATCCAGGGAGTATGTTATTCCTACAGGAAAACTGTGCTTCTAGACTGTGTGCATCAAGCCAGGAAAGTGACTACCCTCTTGAGAAGACCATGACCAGCAGTCCAATCAAGTCTGAACGTGAAGCACTGCTAGTGGGTAAGAAAACCGAAACATAGAAATCCTGTCAGGTACAAAGAAAGAAAAGATGGAAGTGTCTGCCAAGATGGTATGAAGTATGGCAGTGCAATAACTCAGAGTTCTAAAGGTGATAGAGAAATATCAAGGAGATTTTCCATTAAAAATTCTAAGAAAAACTCCAAACCATTTCTGGTTCCTCATTGCCAATGTCATGTCAACTTTTAACATTTCTTAAATTCATTTATTTTTTTTTATTAATTACAGTTTACTCACTTTGTATCCCAGCTGTAACCCCCTTCCTCATTCCCTCTCAAACTTACCCTCCATCCTTCACCTTCTCCCATGCCCTCCCCCAGTCCACGGATAGGAGGGGTCCTCCTTCCCTTCCATCTGTCCCTTTTCTGTCATGTTTCATCTGGACTGGCTGTATTGTCCTCCTCTGTGGCCTGGTAAAGCTGCTCCCCAACAAGAGGAGCTAAACAAAGAGCCAGCCACTGAGTTCATGTCAGAGACGGTCCCTGTTCCCATTACTAGGGAAAGAACATGGACACTGAGCTGCTATGGGCTACAACTGTGTAGGGTTTCTATGTTAACCCCATGAATGGTCCTTGGTTGGAGTTTCAGTCTCAGAAGAGACTCCTGTGGCCAGATATTTTGTTGCTATCCTTGTGGAGCTCCTGTCCCCTATAGGTCTTTCTATCTCCCCTTTCTTTCATAAGATTCCCTGCACTCTGCCCAAAGTTTGGCTGTGAGTCTCAGCATCTGCTTTGATACCCTGCAGGGTAGAATCTTTCAGAGGCCCTCTGTGGTAGGTTCCTGTCCTGTTCCCTGTTTTCTCCCTCTTCCTATATCCATACTGTTTGCCTTTCTGAATGAAGATTGAGTATTTTACCCAGGGACCTCCTTCTTACTTAACTTCTTTAGGTGTACAGATTTTAGTATGATTATCCTATATTATATGTCTAATATCCACTTATAAGTGAGTATATACCATGTGTGTCTTTCTGCTTCTGGGATACCTCACTCAGAATGATCTTTTCTAGTTCCTATCATTTGCCTGCAAATTTCATGATTTCCTTGTTTTTAATTGCTAAGTACATTGTGTAAATGTACCACAATTTCCGTATCCATTCCTCAACTTAGGGACATCTGTGTTGCTTCTAGCTTCTGGCTATTACAAATAAAGCTGCTACAAACATGGTTGAACAAGACTTGCATAAAAAGAAATTCCTGTCTCTGAAGAAAGAAATAGAAGAAGATATCAAAAGATGGAAATATCTCCCATGCTCATGGCTTGGCAGGATTAACACAGTAAAAATGGCCATCTTACCAAAAGCAATCTACAGATTCAATGCAATTCCCATCAAATTACCAACACAATTCTTTACAGACCTTGAAAGAAAAATTCTCAACTTCATATGGAATAATAAGAAACCCAAAATCACTAAAACAATCCTCTACAATAAAAGATCTTCTGGAGGTATCTCCAATCCTAATCTCAAGCTGTACTATAGAGCAACAGTAATAAAAACTGCATGGTACTGGCATTGAAACCGGCTGGTGGATCAATGGACTCAGATAGAAGACCCAGAAATAAACCCACACAGTTATGAACACCTGATTTTTTACAAAGATGCCAAAACCATACAATGGAAAAAAAAATATAGCATCTTCAACAAATGGTGCTGGTCTAACTGGATGTCTACATGTAGAAAAATGCAAATCGACCCATACACACCCTGCACAAAACTGAAGTCCAAGTGGATCAAAGACCTCAATATAAAACCAGACACACTAAACCTGTTAGAAGAAAAAGAGGGTAAGAGCCTTGACCTCATTTGCACAGGAGACAATTTCCTAAACAGAACACCAACAGCACAGGTTCTAAGATCAACAATCAATAAATGGGACCTCATGAAACTGAAAAGCTTCTGAAAAGCAAAGAACACTGTTACCAGAACAAAAGGACAGTTTACAGACTGGGAAAGGATCTTCACCAACCCTTTATGTGACAGAGGGCTAATATCCAGAATATATAAAGAACTCAAGAAGTTAAACAGCAACAAATCAAGTTATCCTATTAAAAAATGGAGCAGAGAGCTAAACAGAAAATTCTCAATAGAGGAATATCAACTGACTGAGAAACACTTAAAGAAATGCTCAATGTCCTCAGTCATAGGGGAAATGCAAATCAAAACAACCCTGAAGGTTCACCTTACACCCATTAGAATGGCTAAGATCAAAATGTCAAGTGACAACACATGCTGGAGAGGATGTGGAGAAAGGAGAACTCTCCTCCATTGCTGATGGGAATGTTAACTTGTACAACCACTTTGGAAATCAAACTTTCTCATTTAGGAATAGTGCTACCTGAAGATCCAGTTATACCACTTCTAAGCATATATCCAAAAGTATACAACTTTCAACATTTTTCTACCCAAAAGTTTTTTTTTCTTTTAACAAATTTGTCATGGTGACAGAGAAGTATTGGGGAGAGAGTGACATCTCTGTAAATGGATAGCTCTAAACAAATAATAAAAGATCCCTTCAAATGACTACCTCTTTTTCTACCTTTTAAAAGACTGTAGTCTTTAGATGGTGGAGAAATCTACCTTTTAAATAAGTTCTTTGAGTGTGAACTCACAATAACTGATGAGTGTTTTTCTACCTCTGAAAACTTATTTCTTAGCGTTTGATACTTTTCCTTAGCTATGACATTTAGACTTTCTTTGAATATGGACTTTTTTCTTCAGAACTAAAATTTTTCAACTCAAATCAGAGCTTAGAAATTCAATTTACCTGGTCATTTAAGAATAAAGTAATAATAAAGGTAATAGTATCCTTTTTGAACAGATTTTATGACTCAACCTCCGTTCCTTTTACATTCTTCCAGCCTACCCTTTGGCATCTAATATTTGGAAGGTTTTCATAACAAATAATTGAATATCAATCTATAATTTAAACTTGTGCTACTTTTTTCAGCCTCTTAAAGGACAGAAAAATTGTATTTTTTAAACCATATCATATGCCCACTTGTATTTTCTGGTAGTTTTCAGGAAGCTCAGTTTTAGAAGATCTGATAAAAAGAAATAAATTCACAACTGCTCTCTGTCACGAACAATTCCACATTTGGCTAAGGCTGAGGATCTGGCTTGCTTCCATGTATGTGGACCTATCTGCATTGCCCACGTGGCACGCCTGGGTTGGCTTCCCAGAGGCTATTTAAGCTGTGGGCTGGCTTTCCCCAGGGTCCGAGGATTGTTCAAGGTTCCTGAATAAACTGCATTGAAAAAAAAAATACAATATATTTCTACTTAGAAAAAAAAATGAAAGTGTGTAATTTTTTAACAATTTTCAGTTGTTGTCAAGTTAAGTATTAGAACAATTAACATGACATCCATAAAATCAAGAAAGTGGTTGAAGGTGCTCCTGACCTCAGAATTAGGTTGAGTGGAAATCTCCCAGGCATTCCTGGAAGCTGGAAATTGCTGTACGAACTCTATTACAAGAACACATTTGGAACTCTCAAGACACAATTGCAGTGACCACTCATGTCAGCATGAAAATTTCAAAATGTTTGGCTTTTCTGTATAGATCACTCACAAAATAAAACCCCAATACAATACAAATGGCTTTCTAATGCTGTGACCCTTTAAAGCACTTCCTCATGTTAAGGTGAACCCAACCATAAAATTATTTCGTTGCTACTTCATAACTGTGATTTTGCTACTGCAATGAATCATAATATAAATGTCTGATATGCAGGAAACCTGATATGCAACCCTGGGAAAGGGTTGTTTGACTCCCCAAAAGGGTTGCAACCTACAAGTTGAGAACCACCAAGCTAGGTTAATAAGGCAAAGTATGTGATGTGTGTTTCTCACAAGATATTCTTAATTCCTAATAGCATGAATCCTAATGTAATGACTGCCAAAACGCCCATAATAATCTACATTCATCTTAAAATTCTAGAATTCAAATTGTTCTCAGTAATGACAAATGGTGGGAATGACCTCACATGCTAGCATCATTATGTGTGACATAGCACAGTAAAAGGCAATGAGTTGTAAGAGCCATGAATTTCACAGACCTGCTCTACCACTTGTCAGTGTATACTGAAACTTTGTATGTCTTGGTGTTTTCATCTGTGAAATGGGCATTGACCGTACCTATGCCATGGAGCTGTTATGAAGATTAAGTGAATAAAACATATACAAACTTAAAATACTGACCAGTTTATGAATAATGTGCATATGTACATTCTGTGTATATGAGTTCATTCACTGTCTTTAGAATCTCAAGAGATTTCATGATGAAATGTAACCTCTGGGGCATTATCTCCACAGGGATCATCTCCACATTCCTTCATGTTCACCCATTTGGAGCAAGTATTGAATATATCTGTTCCTACTTGCACCGTCTTGATAATAAGGTACGTGACAGAACTCAAACGGCAATGAGAAGGATGAAGCATTCTTTTCTATATAGGTGACCTTACCCTCTTCATGTATAAGCAGGCCATATTACTTATGGATCTAAACAACTTTTCCTTAGTTCCAGTCTCATTATGATTCAATCTATGACCACCCTCTTAGAAATAGTATGACTTTCTGTCCTAGTTTGCCTAAAACTGAACAATTTACTCAGATTTGAGATTTTTGTGCTAAAACTGAGGAAATCCCATGAAAACTAGAATTGGCTAGCCTACTTCTAACATATCTTAGAGGTTTCACACTTCCTTTTCTTGATTTCCATACAAGCTACTAAGTAGCCAGCAAGTTAACCCCTACTCTCCCTCTTACATTTGCCCTAGGCCTCTAGCCATCAGTAAATTTTTATTTATAAAATTGGAAGCCCCACTCCAATTACCCCTCCCACCATCACTAATGTCATTATCTGCTCTGAAAAGAGTCAAGGAAGGTACAGAAATAATGGTGCAATATGCTGAAGGCTTCTGGAATGCAGACTGAGTGGCTACTCATAGTTGATCTGTGGGACATTTATCTGCATGTTATCCTCAAGGATAACATGCTTGAAGATCACATGAAGTAAGAGGAAGTGTTAATTCCCTAGAAAATCAAGGCTGCTTCATAGCAGCAAGGGCAGGCTCTTGATTCCTCCTCAGAACAAATAAGCTCATGATATATTTTGTTTTGTTTTGTTTTGTTTTGTTTTTCAGAAAAAAAAAAAAAACAAGAAACAGATAAGCTTTCCTGTAGATTGTGTCACTATTATTTCACCAAACTGGGCCTCCTAGAAAGTGTCATTGAGTGTGGATATCTGACATTATGTTGTCCAAAATGTTAAATCAATGAAGCCTTTGTCTTCTTAGCAAAGCACTGGTCATTTGGGAACCTGATTGCTCTGAGGGTATTTTAATTTCAGTGGTACAATTTCCTCAATGGCCTTTGTGTTAGTTCTTGCTTGCATTGCCTCCTTATTTCCCTCTAGGAAGTAATTCTGTTCTGCCTACTTATACCCCATTTGGAAGTTAAAGGAAAGATGGAATGGTAATATCAGGAGCATATGGTCAGTTACAGTTCAGGATATTGAACTATGTGTCAGTAAAACATCTCAGTTTCTTTTTAATTCTTAAACATAGTAAACATCTTTGCAAACAACATAGAAATATAATGAAGAAAAAGTGAAAGTTAGTCTCAGCTCAAGGATAACCACTGTTAATAGCTTACTCTGTAATTTCAAACTTTTTTCCATATCTACACTGTATCTATCTGTATGTTTATAGCTGTTTCCATTCTCTATTCACACTTTTTAAAACAGGAGTTCTACTCTCTGTAGCAACCTATAGTGTGTTTCTTTCACTTAAGTAAATCTGATTTACTGTGAGCATTGGAAGGAGGGCACAACTTCACTTCTAGCCTGGCCCAGCTCTCTGCTAGCAGCTTCTTGCCAGAATAATGTCAATACCTCCCAGCAAGGGCTTTAAAGGGTACCTAAATTCTGTGTGGCAGTAACTCCAGACTTTTTTAAGGTTTCCCCTGGGGGTCATCAGCCAAGCTCTGTAGCCAGGTCCACAGTTAAGAAGGGCACTTTGAATGAAAATAAATGACCATAAGAAAGAAAAGTTCTTGAGAAGTCTACAGACTTGCTTTTGTATGGGAGGGCAAGTGTGTATATATGGTAGCGGAAAGAAAGACATGGCACTTCAAAGTAGGAAGAGAGACTATTCTGCACTGCCATTACTTTTCCTTTGTGGGCTGATGCTTCTACTCCACTGTTCCCTACCAAATGACATTTTGCTTCAGTAGGTCTAGATATAGCATCTCCAACACTGAGCTGCCCTCAGTTGGCTACATGCCCAAACTTCTCTATGTAACTGACAGCAACTGTCAAAAGCAGTTCAGTGGACTGTGTCCAAAGCCATCACAAGTGAACACTGGTGCCCAAAATTCACTCCAACAACACACACAAATGCACAATGCCAGGTAGGAAATATCCATCATCCTCAGCATGCACACAGCAGCAGGTGACCAAGGATGGAAAACTGATTTTGATTGGATGATGTCCTCTGTGTCCCACAGATCTGTACCAGTGATGTGGAATGTCTCATGAGTAGACTCCAGCATACCTTCAGACAGGAAATGACTGGAGTTGGAGCCAGCCTAGAGAAGAGGTGGAAATTCTGTGGTTTTGAGGGCTTGAAGCTGACCTGAATCTCTTTGCCTAACAATTTGGTATCCTGAAAATAAATGTATGCTGGACAAGCTTAGGACATATTTTTTTTTAAATTCTCAGTGGTTTTCAAGTGTACATTGCTTTCAATATGTCAATTCATTCCTAAATATCTTTCAAGTTAAAATAAGGATCCTAAAACTGCACCTCAAGCTACAGATCCTAAAAAGAAATTGCCTTGAACCTCAAGTGCTGTAACTTCCTATTTCTGGCAATTGGTTGATGTTTCTTATAAGTAGCCTTGAAAAATTCCTGAAGCTAAAGAGTATTTGGAGTGTTTTCAGTATCTGTACTACTGTTGTAGGCATTGTACTTTTTCAACACTGTTAACTGAAATGTTTTGATGATTTGTACGTGCTTTGTGTCTCCAGATTTCTCTTCACATGTTGCAACTGGTAAAAGGAATGAAAAGAGCACTACAAATGCTTTGTAACTGCCATTGTCTTTCCAATTCATGGTAAACACTAAATGAATAATCTATCAGTGTCTTCTATAAGGTGCTTCACCAGTTCACCTTTCAAATACAAAAGCATGAACTGTGGCTTTTTGTAAAAATACTCTGAACCAAAAGTTGACAAATGTTCCAAAGTTATTTTCTCCAATAGTGAAAAGGTCTATTTCAGAATTTTAAAACAAGAAATCTAGATGGATTCACAGAGAGACTCCAGAATGACTATCATGTTTGTGTTTTTCAAAACTACTTGTAAATAGTCTTCCTTTAAAAGAGGGCATATTTAATTTTCTAGGAATTAAAATGCAGTCAGGCATGGGCACATGTGCACACACATACTAGCAGAAAGGATTTATTTTAATAGTCGTTCCCCTCTGGCCTTCTTACATTCTGTTGTTCCCTTTCTCCTGCTGTTAGTTGTTTAATTGCAAACTGTGTATTGCTGTAAATACTGTTTACCTCATGCTGAATGTTTGTAAAGAACTGATGTGAGTACTGAAAGTAATGAACTAATGAATAAAAAATGGGCCAGGGCATGAGGCATCCTGCACTTATGTCAGCTCTATGCAGAATGCTGACACCTCTGCTTCAGCCATGCCCATCTGTATGTTGCAATGGCCTCGTCAAGTGTAAGTGGACCATTCAGGAAGTCCTGCCTCATAGAAAAAGAAAAGAAAGGGTAGAATTAGAGGGTATTCCCCAGAGGTAGAGTTGATTTTTATTATTTTCATGGTGGGGATGGTGGTACTTGTAATTTCAAAAGCATGCCCTCCCTTAAGCTCAGTTGAAAGTAAGCCTAGCCAATGAGAGTATTTCCTGAATATACTTGCAAACAAGATGTGAGTCGTGTTCAAAGATGTATTTTTAAAATATAAATATTCCT
Organism: Meriones unguiculatus; assembly: GCF_030254825.1. Lineage (NCBI taxonomy): Eukaryota > Metazoa > Chordata > Mammalia > Rodentia > Muridae > Meriones > Meriones unguiculatus. Next base: position 124,504,362 of record NC_083369.1, read on the forward strand.
TTTTATACCTTAGCTGTGTGTTCTGTCCGAATGACTTCCTTTGTAACTGATTCTTAGATATCTCAGCTTCTCTTTGAGTTACCCAGGATGTTGGGAGAAGATGCCAAACTTGCTTGACAACTAGAACTAACATTCCACAGCAGCCCATTCATGCTGAAAGTTTGCTTGCACCTTAAGCACCCCACTGTGACCCCAGAAGGAAGCTAGAGTTACTTTTACACTTGCTTCCTCACAGGACCATCTCTGTCATCAAGGCTGCTTCTCTGGAAAGCTTTCATTCATCACTCTGAGGGGCTCTAGAAATACCTTCTTTATGATAATATCTGTAAAATCAGGAGAATTTTTTTCACTCACCACTTATCTCTTAAATAAGTTAAGCAAATTTCAAGGCAACAGCTGACATACTTAAACACCTTGTTTATTTTCATTTAGTCTTTCTTTTTTATTATTCTTTTTCTTTTTCTTGAGATGGGGTCTCACTATGTAATTCAGTCTGGCCTAGAATTTGCAATCCTCCCACTTAAGCTTCCCAAGATCAGAAATTACAAGCCTGTATCACTGTGCCTATCCAAGCTGTTTCAATTATTCATTCCAGTTCAGGTATAATTCTCCTAGCATGCTTCCATATACTAGTTGTGATGGTGAAGTTTCTGTTTCAAATTGACTATTTTTTTGGTCTGGTGCCAGACAACATGTTAGTGTGAGACTATTTTTCTTAGGTGTGATTAAAGTTTAAACCAAGAGTCTTTGAATAGTGCAACTTACCCACCAAAGTGTCCTCATCAAATTCATTAAAAACCACAAGTATTAGCTATGAGGTGCCGAAGGAAGAACATCTGCTTCCAGGCTACCTTCTTTTGGAGTAAAAATTCAGTTCTTGCCTGTTGGCCAGCTCTTCAAATCTAAGTTCCCACATTTACATAAACCAGTTTCTTGAAACCGTGTGTGTGTGTGTGTGTGTGTGTGTGTGTGTGTGTGTGTGTACAGGTGTGAAGTCTATATTACCGTCTGTCCCATTGGTTGTTTTCTCTGGAAAATCTGACAAATGCAATATTACAGAGTTGTTACAATGTAGCATATAATTGAGTGTGGTAGCACACACTTGTAATCTCAGCACTTAGGTGTAGGTGCAATAGGATCAAGACTGTCCTCAGCAATACACAATGTTTGAGGTTAACCTGAGCTATATACCACCACTATAATCCTTCCCATTCACCATAGAGATCAATTAATGAAGCTATTTTTCTTTAAAATTCTTCAATGCCATTTGTATTTATGTTGTTTCCCCAAAATTTTGAAATATTGTTATCTTACTGCTTTATGAGATACAATAGTTAGAATTTTTCCAAATAGTAATAAATACAAGATTTTCTTTAGTTTTACTGATGGGTGTTTCATCTCCCTCCCTTGTCCTATGCTATTTCTAGTTCTGATTTCTTAATATTAACAACTTGTTTGTGTCACCAATACAAATGGGAAAAAGTTATTTTTGAGAAAGATAGATACAAGTCCGTTCACATTATATATGCTTTGAAAATTTCCTGCTCCCTAAATATATGATTTGGATATAGTATAAGATGAACTGTATTATTTGAAAAGACTGTAGATGTACAAAAGAACTTTGAACTCAATAAGTAGAACCAGGTAAGCCCTTGAGGTTCTCAACTGTCTTGAATAGTCCATCAAATACATCTGGCTTCATTTTGTTATCCACAGATTCTACCATGAGCTGAGTATCTATATGAGTAATGCTGCACAAAGTCACTTCCTGCCCACATTTCTAAAGGAAAGATAAGTGAACACAATGGGAGCTTCAACTCTCTTATGGACAAAATTACAAGAATTAGTAAATAATAGACAGACAGACAGACAGATAGACAGACACACATACATCTACTTATATATATGTATACATATCACAAGAGATTAGTAAAGATTTAGTATCTGCAAGTTTCCCAGCCAATTCATGGCCTAAAAGGTGTTCCTAATGGCATAATAATTACCATTGTTATTCAAACAAAGGTTATACCTTCCCATATATTTTAAAAATATTTTTACCCTTTTAACCGCAAATTGTAGTGCCATGTCATGTCACCTGACTCTAACAAAGGGAATTCACATGCTTGAACATATTCTAACCATTTACTCTGTCTCACACATCTTGCAGTGCATTGTAGGATACCAAAGCAGTATGACTGACTCTTGCATCAAGACTCTGTAACTGCTGGATAAGGTTGAAGTCCAACGGATCTGGATAACCCAACTGAACTTGGTCTATTATGATGGACTCCCTTTTCTCAGAGGGGTTCTCTCCCCCATCCCACCTTCACTCCAATCTGTGACCCCAGGTTTTGTAAGGAGCATAACATAGCCCTCCGCAGATTACTGGCCAAACCCTTTCCTGATAAAACTGGTCCAACAAGTATCTGGGATTCCAAGAAATGCTCCACCCTGATAAGGAGATCTTGTTTTCAGGAGTGACCTTCAATTGTACTGGAGATTCTCCCACCCATAGGATAATTAAGTACTGTGTTCTTGTGATAGGTCAGTGCTACTACATGGAAAATGCACTGTACCACGAGATGTAAATCAAGTGTCCTTGACCCCAGTGAATCAACCGAATTCACCCTTGAAATCCTTCTCACTGGCCAAAGTTTATAACTCCCTGATTTCAAGTAAATGTTCTGGCTGGTTGTGTGCTCTGTGATACCATCAGCTTTCCACTGTGGCCACCTGAGATTCTTCATTTAGCTGCTTCTCACTGGGACTGTCTTCTGGGCCTCTGAGCCTGGGCCTTGCCAGACCTATGTCTTGGCTGCAAGGGGCTTTCACCCATACCTCTGTCATGCTCAGCACAGCAGTTTAAACAAGAGCTATAACACTTTGGTATTGACATAGGTTTTGGAATACATGAGAAAAATTTCCACTGCTACCAGTGAACTCATTCTAGAAGAGCTAAACTATAACACTCCATGGAAAAACGCTTTCCACACCCTGGCTTAGTGCATGGGCCTCACCATAGAGTGCTCTAGCAGCTCCTAAGAGAAATGGAACCCCAATCCTGGGGTCAGCCCATTCTCTGTCTGGAAGCTGAGTTCCAGGCCCTTGCTGAATGGAGAAGGAGAAAGATGATAAAGAGGAGCCATGCCTGGTGAAGCAAGGAAATTAAGAAGGAGGGTCATAAGTTCAAGGCTTTTCCTGGGCTACACAGCAAGTTAAAAACCAGCCTGGACAACCTAATGTGACCCTGACTCAAAACAAAAAGTAAAAAAGAAGGCTGTGGATATTGTTCTGTAATCGGATACTTAGTGTATGCAAAAGCCCTTGGTTCAAACCCACCAGTACCATAAGGAAAAGAAGAGGAGAAGGAAAAGGAAGTGGAAGAGGAAGGGAGGATGAGATGATGATAACAAAAGGAGCTCTTTTAACACATCAGCATTAAAGTGCTTCACCACAAGCCATATAAATGCTATGTAAAAAGTAGTGTTGACCATGAATGGTGCAGACACAGTAGTAATAATTTATTGTGACTGAAATCTCAGTTTTCTGCACCTCAACCAATAGAATGCAAGTCCTATGAGAAGGAAATGATCCTTTTGTGTCCTGTTCACTGCATATCTGGTATTTCTGATGCACTGTAGTTTTTCAGAAAATATTTAGTAAATAAGCACTTGCATATCATTATTTAATGATTTCTAAAAAGAAATACAGGTTATAAATAGTTGATGCATAGATAGGGGAGGTGTGGTAGCAGGAGCATGAGATAGCTAGGCACAATGCAACTACAGTCAGGAAACAGGGAGAAACATGCTGGTACTCTGCTGGCCTCCACCTTTCCCCCTTTTTATTTATTCTGAGACCCTAGAATAAATAAATATACCATTGGATGGTGCCACTCACATTCACACTTAGCTCAGAAATTTTCAGGGGATTTTGCTGACCAGTGTCCCATCAAAGGTAAGTAGATAACGCTGAGTGGCCTTACCATCTCCTAAATCTCAAGATCTATAATGTCATTGCAGTCTAGTTGAACAGTAAGTTTTGAAAATCTTAGCTTGCCTACTTAGTATTTTTATCTGTAAGGAACATCTCGAAGGCACACTGGAGCAATTCCTTATTGCAGCAGCAGAAGGAATGAAAAGAAATTGATTATATGCAGGTATGAGCCTCCAGGCTGTACAGCCTTATGGAGATACTATCAGATCTTGGGAGGAAAATGGAATGCATGATACATTAAAGAACATTCTGCCCAGCTGTGCTCATTCTGAGTATATTTTAGCATTACAATACCCTAAAATTAATAGTCCTCTTTAGCACTAGGATTCTGAAAATTTAACTCATTAGAAATCATCAATAAAAAAATCATACATGGTGCTTTAAAAGGTTTTCAAAGCAGTAGATGCATAGGCATTATGCCATTTGATCATCACAGCACTCTGTGAGACAGCAGGGGTAGGTAACTCCCTTACTGTTCAGGCAGCTGAGGAAAACAAGTCTCTAAGGCACAGAGAGTTTAACACGGGATGCACTGCTAAGTAGATTATGGAGGTAGGATGAAAATTCAGGGTTCCCAAACCCTCCCAGTTCTCTAGCCCACCTCACTCCCCCAGCCTCTGCCTTGTATGGATAAAGGAAAAAATACGAAATAGGGGATAATAAGGGTATTTTTGGTACCATGGAGCCCCTGCCCATAAGGATAATCATAAAGGCATGAAATAAAATACAATATATTACAAAGAAAAACCACTTACATTCAAGAAACACAGTTATCAAAATTGTAAAGTGTTGAATTCATTTCATCACACATATTAATATTTATCAGTTACTGAGAAAAAAGCCCCATTCCATACCAAACTTTAAACAAATGTTTGTTGGATAAAATAACCTTCTAAACAAAAAGATTCATAATTGAACATAATACTGTCTGTGAGCAATGTCAAAATCTTAGTGAATGCATAAATAGCAGGAGGCTCCCTCAAGCTTGTATTTTTGTGTGAAAAGTGACAGAGGATCTTCAGTGTGAGCAAGTATGAAGTACTGCATTTAGGGGGAAATGAGTGCAATTCTATTCCCAAGTTGTTAGTCTCCAAAGCATCCCTTCTGGCACTGATAAAGAATGTGGGAGTTGTCAGAGAAAAGTCCCTGAAGACATGTTCCCAATGTGTGGATGGAATTGTAAAAAGGCTACACATTATAACCACAGTTTTTTATTTTAAGCTAAAAAAGTAACATGAAACAAACACACAAGGCTTTTTTGTATCCTCTCTTAAAAAAATAAAATTTGGATCCACATCAGTAAGGGCCGGGCCTAAGAAATGAAATTCAGCATTTCAGTTTGCATGTTGTCCAAGGGCTTACTCTGCCCAAGACATTTTGGCAAACACTGAGGAAGGTAAAGATATAGCTAACATGGACTTGTCCTTGAAGACTTCAAAGGAGAAATCAAAGGATCAAATGTGTGTAGGTTTTAATACAGTAATGAAACATGTTCTGCCTCCTCTGAACCAAAACCATATAACATGGGAAAGAAAACGTTGTATTGCTCAATCCAGTGTCTGAGGAAATGGTTCAATGGATAAAGGACTTCTCATACAAACGTAAGAACCCGAGTTCAAATCTCTAAAACCCATATAAAGCCAGACATGATAGTGTGTGTTTCTGTAACCCAGTATTAATAGGAGATGGGAGGTAGACACAGGAGAATCCCAGGAAGCTCAGAGGCTAGCTAGCCTGACATGCACAGAAGCAAACAACAAAGAAACATTATCTCAAACAAGGTTGAAGAAGACAACTAATACATGAGATTGTCATTTGACCTCTCATCAGTTTATAAGAGTTATTCTGCTAAACTCATCACAAACTGAATATATCAGTAAGTGAAAATGCATGTAATTCACTTTATCCACTGAACCGAGTGTAGCCACACAGATAGCATTGCTTCCTGAGAGATGTGCAAGCCACTGCCTGGCATCACAAAAGAGAATACTACTGGCTATCACCAGCATGAAAAGATTCAAAGTCAATATATGAAGTATAGTTTCTACTGAACATATATGTTAGATAGATAGATAGATAGATAGATAGATAGATAGGTTCTTTTTTAATTAAATTTTTATTTTTTTATATTAATTACAATTTATTCACTTTGTATTCCACTTGTAGCCTCCTTCACTATTCCCGCCTAATCCCACCATCCCTCCCTCTTCTCCTCCAAGCCCACGATAGGGGAGGTCCTCCTCCCCTTCCATCTGACTCTAGCTTATCAGTTCTCTTCAGGACTGGCTGCATTGTCCTCCTCTGTGGCCTAGCAAGGATGTTCCCCCCTCGGCGGGGGGGAGGGGTGTCAAAGAGCCAGCCACTGAGTTCATGTCACAGACATTCCCTCTTCCCCCTAATAGGGAACCCACTTAGATACTTAGATGGGCTACATCTGAGCAGGGGTTCTAGGTTATATCCATACATGGTCCTTGGTTGGAGTATCAGTCTCATAAAAGACTCCTGTGTCCAGATATTTTGGTTCTGTTGCTCTCCTTGTGGAGCTCCTGTCCCCTCCAGGTCTTAGTATCTTCCCCTTCTTTCATAATATTTCTTGCACTCTTCCCAGAGTTTGGTTATGAGTCTCAGCATCTGCTTTTATACACTGCTGGGGTGAGTCTTTCAGAGGCACTCTGTGGTGGGCTCCTGTCCTGTTTCCTGTTTTCTCTTTCTTCCAATGTCCATCCCATTTGTCTTTCTGGGTAAGGATTGATCATCTTACCCAGGGTCCTCCTTCTTACTTAACTTCTTTAGGTGTACAGATTTTAGTATGTTTATCCTATATTATATGTCTAGTATCCACTTAAAAGTGAGTATATACTGTGTGTGTCTTTCTGCTTCTGGCATACCTCACTCAGGATCATCTTTTCTAGATCCCACCATTTGCCTGTAAATTTCATGATTTCCTTGTTTTTAATTGCTGAGTAGTATTCCATTGTGTAAAGGTACCACAATTTCTGTATCTATTCCTCCATTGATGGACATCTGGGTTGTTTCCAGGTTCTGGCTATTACAAATAAAGCTGCTACAAACATGGTTGAGCAAATGTACTTGTTATGTACTTGAGCATCTTTTGGATATATGCCTAGTGGTATAGCCAGATCTTGAGGAAGCACTATTACTAATAGTCTCAGAAAACACCAGATTGATTTCAAAAGTGGTTGTAGAAGTTTACATTCCCAACAGCAATGGAGGAGGGTTCCTCTTTCTCCACATCCTCTCCAGCATGTATTGTCACTTGAGTTTTTGATCTAAGCCATTCTCAGGGTCATTTTGGTTTGCATCTCCCTAATGACTAAGGACGTTGAGCATTTCTTTAAGTGTTTCTCTGCCATTCTGTATTCCTCTACAGATAATTCTTTTTTTTATTTTCTATTAATTACACTTTATTCATTTTGTATCCCCCCATAAGCCCCTCCCTCCTCCCTCCCGATTGCACCCTCCCTCCTCTTTCTGCATGCATGCCACTCCCCAAGTCCACTGATAGGGGAGGTTCTCCTCTCCTTTCTGATCTTAGTCTATAAGTTCACATCAAAAGTGGCTGCATTGTCCTCTACTGTGGCCTGGTAAGGATGCTCCCCCCTCAGGGGGAGGTGATCAAAGAGCAGGCCAGTCAGATTATGTCAGAGGCAGTCCCTCTTCCCATTACTATGTAACCCTCTTGGACACTGAACTTCCATGGGCTACATCTGTGCAGGGGTTCTAGGTTATCTCCATGAATAGTCCTTGGTTGGAGTATGAGTCTCTGGGAAGTTCCCTATGTTCAAATTTTCTTGTTTTGTTGCTCTCTTTGTGGAGACCCTGTCCTCTCCAGCTCTTACTATTTCCCACTTCTTACATAAAATTCCATTCACTCTGCCCAACAGTTGACCATCAGGCTCAGCATATGCTTTGATAGTCTGTAGGGCAGAGGCTTTCAGAGGCCCTCTGTGGTAGGTTCCTAGTTTGTTTCCTGTTTTCTTCTTCTGGCTTTCAGTAGTCCTCTGTAGAAGGTTCCTAGGTTGTTTCCTGTTTTCTTCTTCTTCTGATGTCCATCCTCTTTGCCTTTCCGGATGGGGATTGAGTGTTTTAGTCAGGGTCCTCTCTCTTGATTAGTTTCTTTAGATGCACAGATTTTAGTGGGTTTGTCCTATGTTGTATGTCTATATGAGTGAGTATATACTGTGTGTGTCTTTTTGCTTCTGGTACAACTCACTCAGGATGATCCTTTCCAGGTCCCACCATTTACCTGCAAATTTCATGATTTCCTTATTTTTCATTGCTGAGTAATATTCCATTGTATAGATGTACTGCAATTTCTGCATCCATTCTTCAGTTGAGGGGCATCTGGGTTGTTTCCAGCTTCTGGCTATTACAAATAAAGCTGCTACAAACATGGTTGAGCTAATGTCCTTTTTGTGTACTTGATCCTCTTTTGGATATATGCCCAGGAGTGGTATGGCTGGATCTTGGGGAAGCGCTATTCCTAGTTGTCTGAGAAAGCGCCACCAACCCTTTATCTGACAGAGGACTCATATCCAATATATATAAAGAACTAAAGAAGCTGAAAAGCAGCAAACCAAGTAATCCACTTAAAAAATGGGGAACAGAGCTAAACAGAGAATTCTCTGTAGAGGAATGGCAGAGAAGCACTTAAAGAAATGCTCAACCTCATTAGACATTAGGGAAATGCAAATCTAAACAACCCTGAGATTTCACCTTACACCCATGAGAATGGCCAAGATCAAAAACTCAAGTGACAACACATGCTGGAGAGGTTGTGGAGAAAGGGGAACCCTTTCTCCACTGCTGGTGGGAATGTAAACTTGTACAACCACTCTGGAAATCAATCTGGCGCTTTCTCAGATAATTCTTTATTTAGCTCTGTACCTCATTTTTAATTGGATTACTGCTTCTTGATAACTTTTTCTATGTTGTTAAGCAGCGGAGTCCAGACTTGTCCTGATTATTCTATGAGAACTCTATGCTGTTGTTAAGACCATTCATTGCTTAATAGATTATACAGTGACAAAGGCTCTAAACTAATCCTGCGGTTGCCCTATTCCTTTCAGTGCAAGAAGTCTGATAGTTCTTTCCCTAAACATGAATTTGCTTTCATAAGACTCAAAATCCCACCCTCTTTCTTCTGCTGTTTCATATTGTAACAAGTTAGGAATTATAATTTGTATCTAGAGAACTTGGGGTTCTTGAGACAATTAATTAATAAAAAAAAAACAATTCAGACAGTATCATTGATGGCTCATATTTTTATGGTCAATTCTGTAATCTTCATATCCATTGTACTTTAGAGCAAGCCTGAAGACAAATCTCTTTTATGTGATACTCAAGGACTTTCATTATTGCTTCCCAGACTTCATTATAGCCTTAGTTTTTACTTCTATCACTTGCACATCCTATTTCAAACTGACTGAACTCCGTATCTTTTCCCACAGCTCCAAGTCCAAATCCTACACTTCCTGCATGACAACTATTCAATGAAATTTTCCTAGCTCCCCTCTTTTACCCCTCACCTCACTGATCTCCTAGAGGCCCTTATCTGTAGCTATATCATAAGATGGAAGTACTCTGTGCATTGTAGCATGCTCACACATGTGCTGTCTTCTCTGAAAGGACCATATCTGATTTATTCATGCAGGTATTCATTTGAGAAATAATTACAGGGGCCTACAATGTGGTAGAGAATTATTGTGATCTTTAGCAATATGGCAGGAAACAATAAACATCTTTGTTCTTGAGTTTTACTTATAATGAAGGACCTTGTTTTAATCTGTCTGATCTGCTATAATGACATAGATTGTGTGGCTTCTGGAGGCTAGAAAGTCGAAGATCAAGTTGCTGCCTGATTTGATTCTCTAGAGAAAGGTTTCCTCCTTGCCTATAGAGGGCTGCATGTTTCTCTGCATCAGAGTGTCAGGATGGAGTAGGGATGAGAATTAATTAATCTATAATTAGGCTTTCAGACAAACCCACCAGAACTATGTTGATCTTTGAGTTCCTCTGAGCCTCAGAACTGTAAGACACAAATTTCTGTTGTTTATTAGCCTATGGTGTTTTGTCATATCAACCCAAATGAACTAAGATGCTTGCCAATATGAAGGCTAATTAGAATTCCAAGTTGATGCACAGAGATAAAAAGCTGGGAGGCAAGCAGTCAAACAGAAAGATAATAACTTTTGCCAGACATAAAATAATCAATGCTTGAACCACTGTAATGGAAATAGGACTTAAGAGAAAGAGACAGATTTGAGAGAAAGTCTACAAAAGAGTAAATGGAGAAATGGTTCAAAAGTAAAATTCAGTTTATCTTAAAGAAAGGAGTTAGTCTGCTTCTGTAGATATCTGCAAGTGAAGATATTAACTCTGACAATGTTCCATGATGCTTCCATGTGTATGGGACATAGCTTGTAAAAAAAAAAAATCTAATTATTCAAATCCCACCCTCAAAAAAGAAACATGGAGAAAAGTAACTAATGTCAATAAGACAGATTCCCCCTTTTTTAACAACAAAAAAATTCTACCAAAACAACACATTTAATTAAAATAGCAAAACATCAAAACCACCCAGTTGAAGCCTCTCTTTCAGCAGATGAAGAAGCTGAGTCAGAGAAAGAAAATGGCCTGCTCGAGATCAGAGTTTTAAAATCGCTATTCTCATTTTCTCATTCTCCCACCCCCAGCTCAATGCTTTTTTTTTTCTTTTTTTTGGTACAATTGAACATCTACTAATAGAAAACAAATTAAAGCAGAAGATTGCAAAAAGGTTAGAAAACTTGAAATTTCTCATAAACGATTTTTTTTCTACTGTTTTTTGGCAGCTCAGGAAATCTCAATGAAATAATCCACAAAACAAAACTGAGTGATGACAGTAAAATTCTATCACCATCCTCATTTGAAAGAATTGTTGACAGGTTTTTCTCTTCATATGATGAGGCCCCAGATATATAGGACCCAGCTTTACTGTCTGTCCATTGAAAGTTTGCTATAACAATTACTGTGTACCATGGGTGCTTCATTGTCCCCAGGCACACTTACTATGCCACCCAAAAGTTAAAATTCCTTGCCACCAGCCAGGTGTGGTGGTACACACTTGAAATCCCAGCACTCTGAGACAGACGCAGGCGGTGGATCTCTGTGAGTTTCAGGCCAGCCTGGTCTACAATAGGAGTGCAGGGCAGCCAAGGCTACACAGAGAAACCCTCTCTCCAAAAACAAAAACAAAATCCTTGCCAACAAAGCTACCAAAGCTGGATCCCAAAGGGTCAATCAATCTTTTGAAAACACACACACACACACACACACACACACTCACACACACACTCACATCAGATTAAATCACTGATGACATCAAGGTGGAATTTTACGAACAAGGAGAAACAATACCTAAAAGACTGACTGAGGAGGGGACATGGCTGTGGAAGCAAATGTCATCTCTGTTGAGATCTCTAGGAAAGACCTCTGAGCAACCTAGATTATGTTACCTTCAAGAGCTCCACTGAGAGCTTTTTGCTCTTTAGCAAAAGGTTAGCACAGGGAGGTAGCAGTGCATTTCCTTGTATGGTTTTCTTTTCCTGTGTGCATTTAAACAATGATATTTGTAAGAATATTTTCTGCATTAAGTTCCCCCTTTTATTCAGTAAAGCTAGAGTGTAGAAGTCACTATTGCTCCTTGAAAAACAGAGCTCTTTTGGTCTTGGCTGGGGCAATCATGACTAAATTAGAGGTTATGCACTTACCTTTTCCCGGTGTCTGACAAAGAAGTCTTCAGTTAGTCTCCACCTCTATCTATCGATCTATCTAACTATCTATCTATCTGTCTGTCTGTCTGTCTGTCTGTCTATCTATCTATATATATATATATATCTATCTATCTATATATATATATATATATATATATATATCTTCCCAGTTTACCTAGAATTAGAGAATATTGGCTTTCTGTCCTCTGCCAACCAGAACAGAACACCCAGAAGATGAATGTGCAGTTACCACAGAAACCTTTCACAGGAGTTGTCTGTTTACCCTCAAGAAGAAACATGCCAACACCAGCAGCTAAAATGAAAGATATAGCCCATGGTAGCTCAGTATCCAAGTGGGTTCTTCAGTAAGGAGAACAAGGACTATTTCTGACATGAACTCAATGGCTAGCTCTTCGAACCTCCCCCCCCCCAAGGGAGGAACAGCTTTGCTGGGCCACAGAAGAGGACATTGCAGCCAGTCCTAAAGAGACCTGATAAGCTAGGGTCAGATGGAAGGGGAGGAGGTCCTCCCCTATCAGTGGACTTGGAAAGGGGCAGGGAGGAGATGGGGGAGGGAGGGTGGGATTGGAAGGGAATGAGGGAGGGCGCTCCGGCTGAGATACAAAGTAAATAACCTGTGATTAATATAAAAAATAAAAAAATATTGTAAAAAAAATAAAAATGAAATGAAAGACAGCTCCAAAAGCTATCTTTTTATTTCAAATCAACATTAACTCTAATTACATTCACACTCATATACACAGAAAGAGAGAGAGAGAAAAAAAGAGGGGCTAAACAAGACAGAAAAGCATTTCTGTTCCAAACATTGCAGATGATAAAGGAATGTGTGATCTAGTTTTTTTATGCACAGAGCAAATATTCCATCTGTAAAGCAAGCTGTATACATTCAATAATAAAACAATACAAGAAGATACCATGATTCACATTAAGAGGAAAATAATGAATACTGACTCTAGAAATTGGAGAGGAAGTGGCATGTGTGCAGAGACAAGAAACATATATGGATGAAATGCAAAGGAACACTAAAAAAATGCAGCTGTCTAGGGGTAAGTGAATACAGAAAATCATTGAGAAAAAAAGTTAGACATGAGAGGTAGGGCACTGAGAGACAAATTATAGCATCTACACCTGAAGGGACTGTAGAACAGGGACAGTGAAGGTCTCTGAATAAGACAAAATTAGGAAAAGCAGCATTGCAACAGAAACAGGACAGCATGATGGATTTAGGAGAGAAACAGGCTGCAATGTGTATGGTTCACCTAACTAAAATTAGCTGAGTAAAACATGTGGGAGCTAAAAGGGAGAATGTGGAGGCAATTTAGATTTAAACAAATAGTGTCACTAGTTGCTGTAGCTATTATGATGTTACATCACTAGTCTTAGACCAACAGCAGTGACTCTGACTCAACCAATCTGTATATGTCTCTTTGTCTCTCTCTGTGTGTGACTCTGTATTTGTTTCTCTCTCTCTCCCTGTCTCTATCTCTGTCTCTTCCTCTATCTCTGTCTGTCTGTCTGTCTCTCTCTCTCTCTCTGTGTGTGTGAGAAGTAATTGCAGAGTCTTACATACTTAGGTTAATTCATCTACAAACTTGTTATTGTTAATCAAAATATTACAAAAAAATAGGGAGTCATAAGAAGTAATAGGTACAAATATTTGCTATATGTAAGTTGATTACATTTTTATTTTTTATTTAATCACTTTACAGCCTGATCATAGCCCCCTCCCTCCTAGCCACTCAGTCTAGGCTTCATGCTCTCTCCCCATCTCCCCTCTACCTGTTTACAGGGAAGGGGGTCTTAAGGGATACCAATCCCCTTCCCCGGACCTCAAGTCACAGCAAGACTAAGGGCATCTTCTCCCACTGAGGCCAAGCAAGGCAGCCCAGCTAAGTGAAAGGGATCCAAAGGCAGGCAGCAGTCAGAGACAGCCCCCTCTTCTAATTGTTAGCAAACCCACACAAAGAACAAGCTGCTCATGTTACATATGTGTAGGGAGTCTAGGTCGAGTCCATGCATGCTCTTTGGTGTTTTGGTCTTTGTAAGTTCCATTGAGCCCAGGTTAGTTTACTCTGTAGGTCTTCTTGTGGTGACCTTGATGCCTCTGAATCCCTCGATCCTTTCTCTCTCTTCCACAGAAGTCCCCGCAGCGACTACTGTAGTTTGGCTCTAGGTCTCTGCATCTGTTTCCATTAGCTGCTGGATGAAACCTCTCAGAAGACAGTTATTCTAGGCTCCTGTCTGCAAGCATAGCAGAATATCATTAATAGTGACAGAGGTGGGAGCTGGACAGATGGCCCAGAAGTTAAGAGCACAGGTTGCTCTTCCAGAGGTCCTAATTTCAATTCCCAGCAACCACATGATGGCTCACAACCATCTATAAGGAGATCTTGTGCCCTCTTCTGGCGTGCAGGTGTACATGCAGACAGAACAATGTATACACAATAAAAAATTTTTTTTAAGATACATTATAAAAAGAAATGGAATGGACATTGGAAAAAGGAGAAAACAGGAAACAGGACAGGAGGCTACCACAGAGGGCCTCTGAAAAACTACCCAGCAGTGTATCAAAACAGATGCTGAGACTCATAACCAAACTTTGGGCAGAGTGCAGGGAATCATATAAAAGAAGAGGTAGTTAGTAAGACCTGGAGAAGGCAGGAGCTTCACAAGGAGAGCAACAGAACAAAAATATCTGGACACAAGGGTCTTTTCTGAGACTGATATTCCAACCAAGGACCATTCATGGATATAACCTAGAACCCCTGCTCATATACAGCCCATGCCAGCTTCACTACCCAAGTGGGTACCCTATTAAGGGGAAGAGGGACTGTCTCTAACATGAACTCAGTGGCTGGCTCTTTGATCACCTCCCCCTGAGGGAGGAGCAGCCTTGCAGGCCACAGAGGAGGACATTGCAGCCAGTCCTGAAGAGACCTGATAAGCTAGAGTCAGATGGAAGGGGAGGTGGACCTCCCCTATCAGTGGACTTGGAGAGGGCCAAGGGAGGAGATGAGGGAGGGAGGGTGGGATTGGGAGGGAATAAGGGAGGGGGCTACAGCTGGAATTCAAAGCGAATAAAATGTAATTGATGTAAAAAATAAAAACTTAATTTAAAAAGATAATAACTACAAAAAATTAAAAATTTAAAAATAAAAAATAAACTTAAAAATAAAATTAAAAACTAAAATTAAAATTAAAGAAAATACTGACAGGGAGGGGTTGGCTCTCTCCCATGGTGTGAGTCTCAAATTGGGCCAGTCATTGTGTTAATTTCCTCAATCTCTCCTCTATCTTTATCCTTACACTTCTTGTAGGCAGGATAAAGTTTGAGTTGAAGGTGTTATGGGTGAGTTGGTGTCCCATTCCCTCCGCTGTAAGTCCCAATAGCCAGGGGGTATAACTTCAGGCTCCATATGCTCAACTTCTAGGAGTCTCAGCTAGAGTCATGGCCATAGAGTCTCTGGAGCCACCTCTTTCACAGAGATGCTCCCCTATTTCTGTTCTTTCTCTGGGTCCTCCATTCTCTTCTCCCTGTACCCCTGCTCTCACCACATCTAATCTCCACCCTTGTTACTATCACTTCTCCCTCTCCCCCACAGCTCCGTCCATCTACTTCAGAAGTCTATTATATTCCTCTTTTAAGTGAGATTCAGGGATTCTCCCTTGGGTCTTCCCTGGCTTCTTGTAGCATAGTTAACATGCACATTATGGCTTAATGTCCACTTACAAGTGAGTACATACCATGTGTGTCTTTCTGGGTGTAGGTTACCTTACTCAGGATGATATTTTCTAGTTCCATCTACCTGCCTGAAATTTTTCAGATGTTTTTTGAATAGCTGAGTAGTATTCTATTGTGTAGATGTACCACAATTTCTGTATCCATTCTTTGGTTGAGGAACATCTAGGTTGTTTCTAGATTCTGGCTATTACAAATAAAGCTGCTATGAACATAGTTGAACAAATGTCCCTATTGAAAGTTAGGGAATCTTTTGGGAATATGTCCAGGAATGATATACCTGGGTCTTGAGATAGATTTATTCCCAGTTTTCTGAGAAACCTCAAGATTGATTTCCAAACTGGTTGTACAAGATTGAACTCCCACCAGCAATGGAGGAATGTTCCCCTTTCTCCACATTCTCACCACCATGTGTTGTCACTTGAGTTTTTATCTTAGCTATTCTGACAGGTGTAAGATGGAATCTCAGCGTCATTTTGATTTGCATTTCCCTGATGACTAAGAACATTGAGCATTTTTTAAGTGTTTCTCGGCCATTTGATATTCCTCGGTTGAAAATTTTCAGTTTAGCTCTGTACCCATTTTAAATTGAGTTATTTTGTTTGCTGGCGTTTAATTTTGTGAGTTTTTTATATATTATGGATATTAGCCCTCTGTCAGATATAGGGTTGGTGAAGATCTTTTCAGTCTGTAGGCTGTCGTTTTGTTCTGATGACAGTGTCCTTTGCCTTACAGAAGCTTTTCAGTTTCATGAGGTCCCATTTATTGATTGTTGCTCTCAGGGCTGTTGGTGTTCTGTTTAGGATATTGTCTCCTGTACAGAATAACATTCAAGGCTATTCCCCAATTTCTCTTCTCTTAGATTTATTGTATCTGGTTTTATGTTGAGCTTTATGAACCGTCTGGACTTGAGTTTTGTGTAGGGTGATAAATATGGATCTATTTGCATTCTTCTACATAGAGACATCGAGTTAGACCAGCACCATTTGTTTAAGATGCTTTCCTTTTACAATTGTATGATTTCAGCTTCTTTGTAAAAAAATATGATGTCCCTAAGTGTGTGGTCTTATATTTGATTTCTTGTATTTTATTTCTTTGGTTGACCTTTCTGTTTTTTATGCCATTACCATGTGGTATTATTATTATTATTATTATTATTATTATTATTATTATTATTACTCTGTAGTACAGCTTGAAACCAGGGATGGTAATACCTTCAGAAGTTCTTTTATTGAACAGAATTGTTTTGGCTATCCTGGGTCTTTTATTTTACCATAAGAATTTGATAGTTGCTTTTTTAAGGTCTGTAAAAAAATGTGTTGGAAATTTGATGGGAATTGCATTGAACCTGTAGATGGCTTTTGGTAAGATGTCCATTTTAGTATGTTAATCCTGCCAAGCCATGAGCATGGGAGATCTTTCCATCTTCTAAAATCTTCAATTTCTTTCTTCAAAGACTTGAACTTCTTGTCATACAAGTCTTTCACTTGCTTGGTTAGAAGTACACCAAGGTACTTTATGTTATTTGTGGCTATTGTAAAGGGTGTCATTTTCCTAATTTCTTTCTCAGCCCATTTATCACTTGTATAAAGAAGAGCTATTCTTTTTTTTTTTTTTTTTTTCAGTCAGTTTTGTATCCAGCCATCTTGCTGAAGGTGTTTATCAACTGTAACAGTTCTCTAGTTGAATTTTTTTTTTGGGGGGGGATCACTTATGTATACTATCATACATCTGTGAATAGTGAAACTTTGACTTCTTTCATTCCAATTTGTATCCCCTTGATCTCCTTTAATTGTCTTATAACGCTAGCTAGAACTTTAAGTACTGTATTAGAGAGAGAAAAAGAGAGAGCAACTTTGTCTTGTCTCTGATTTTAGTGGGATTGCTTCAAGTTTCTCTCCAATTAATTTGATTTTGGCTATTGGCGTGCTGTGTATTGCCTTTATTGTGTTTAGGTATGTGCTTTGTATCACTGATCTCTCCAATACTTTAAATATGAAGGGGTGTTGGAGTTTGTCGAAGTCTTTCTCTGAAGTTAATGAGATGATCATCTGTCTTTTTTCCTTTCATTTTGTTTATATTTTGGATAATACTGATAGACTTTTTTTTTTTTATGTTGAACCCTCGCTGCATCCCTCGGATGAAGCCTACTTAATCATGGTGTATGATATTTTTTATGTGTTCCTGGATTTGGTTTACAAGTATTTTGCTGAGTATTGTTGTGTCAACCTTCATAAGGAAAATTGGTCTGACATTCTCTTTGTTGAGTGTTTGTTTAGTTTAGGTATCTGGGTGACTGTGGTCTCATAAAATAAGTTTAGTAATGTTCCTTCTCTTTCTATTTTGTGGAATAGTTTGAGGGGTATTTGGTATTAGCTCTTCTTTTAAAGTCTGGTAGAATTCTGTTCTGAAATCATCTGGCCCAGGTCTTTTTTTGGCTGGCAGTCTTTTAATGAATACTTCTATTTTTTTAGGGGTTATAGGTCTATTTAAATTGTTTACCAGGTTTTGATTTAACATTGGTAAATGATATCTAGCAAGATAATCATCCATTTCATTTTGATTTTGTGCCATACATGTTTTTGAAGGAAGATCTTATTAATGATTCTTTGGTCTTTTCTCAGTGTCTGTTATTATATCCCCCATTTCATTTCTGATTTTGTTAATTTGGATATTGTCTGTTTGACTTTTAGTCATTTTGGCTAAGGTTTTGTCTATTTTGTTGATTTTATCAAAGAACTATATCTTGATTTTGTTCATTCTTTGTATTACACTAGTTGTTTCTACTTTGTTGATTTCAGTCTTGAGTTTATTTCCTGCCATCTACTTCTATTGGGTGTGTTTGCTTCTTTATGTAATAGAGTTTACAGCTGCGATTTTAAATTGTTATTATGAGCTCTCTCCAATTTCTTTATGAAGGCACTTAGTACTATGAACTTTACTTTTAACATTGCTTTCATTTTGTCCCATAAGTTTGAATAAATTATGCCTTCCTTTTTATTAATTTCTAGAAAGTCTTTATTTCCTCCCTGACCCAGTGGTCATTAAGTAGAGAGTTGTTCAGTATCCATGTGTGTGTAGCCTTTCTGTTGTTTTTGTTATTGTTAAAGTCCAGCTTTAATCCATGTTGGTCTGATAGAATACAAGGTGTTATTTAAACTTTCTTGTATTAGTTGAGGCTTGCTTTGTGACCAAGTATGTAGTCAGTTTTGAAGAAGGTTCCATGACCTGCTGAGGAGAAGGTATATTCTTTTGTGTTACATGGAATGTCTATAGATATCTCTTAGGTCCAACTGACTCATCATTTCGGCTAATTTTATTATTTCTGTTTAGTTTCTGTCTCAATGACTTATCCATTGTGAGAGAGGGGTGTGGAAGTCTCCTACTGTTAATGTATAGGGTTCAATGTGTGATTTAAGCTTTAATAATGTTTCTTTTACAAATGTGGATGCCCTTGCATTTGGAGCATAGATGTTCAGAATTGAGATGTCATCTTGGTGGATTTTTCCTTTGATGAGTATGAAGTGTTCTTTCTCATCTCTTTTGATTAGTTTTGGTTGAAAGTCTATTTTATTATAAATTAAAATAGCTACTACAGCTTGCTTCCTGTTTGTTTGCTTGGAAAATGTTTTTCCAGCTCTTTCATTAATTCCAGCCCCTAGGTAATGTCTATCTTTTGTTTTTGTCGATGTGGAATTATTTATTTGTTATGTTTTCTTGGGTGTAATTACCCTCCTTGGGATGGAGTTTTCCTTCTAGCATTTTTTGTAGGGCTGGATTTTGTGTAGATATTGTTTATATTTGGTTTTGTCTTGGAATATCTTATTTTCTCCATCTATAGTGATTGAGAGTTTGGTTGTGTATAGTAATCTGGGCTGACATGTGTGCTCTCTTAGGGTTTGCGAGATATCTGCCCCATTCCTTCTGGCTTTTACAGTATCTGTTAAGATGTCAAGTGTATATCTGATAGGTCAGCCTTTACATGTTACTTGGCCTTTTTCCCTTGCTGCTTTTAATATTCTTTCTTTGTTCTGTAGATTTAGTGTTTTGTTTATGGTGTGGAGGGAGGATTTTCTTTTCTGGTCCACTTTAATTGGTGTTCTGTATGCTTCTTGTATGTTTATGGGCATCTTGTTCTTTACATTGGAGAAATGTTCTTCTCTGATTTTGTTGACAATATTTTCTGGTCCTTAGAGCTTAGGGACTCTGTAGAGGAATGTTAATTTAGAACATGGTTGATCTGGCAACAGATCACATCCAAAGACTGTTTTGTGTGATCCAGCTGAAATACAGAATACCTTTAATCCAGAAGACAAAACATATCTGAGTTCAAGGCCAGCTTGGTATAAAGCAAGTTTCAGGTAAAGACAAGCTTAGATCCAGGTGTGGTGGTACATGCCTTTAATCCCAAGCAATGAAGGTAAAATTAGTTCATAGAAGGAAGCACCCATGTTTGAAAGTGATGTCAATTTGAGTGGCAGAAACAGTGATGGGATAGAGGAAGACCTGACAGAATAAGATATGCTAAACTCTCTGAAGAGAGATGTAAGGTAAGCACTTAAAGAGCAAGAAAGAGAATGCGAGAGAGAAGAGGAAGTTTTATGAGGACAGTAATAGAGAGACAGGTTGCAGAGAGAGAACACAGATGAAAATTGAGTGAGCCAGAGAATGAGAAGGAGACAGGAGATTAGAACAGATTACTGGAGTTAGTATGAGGTCAAGCTCAGCAATTTAGAGGCTGAGAGAAAAGCCAGATTAAATAAGTCAGCTGGGAGAGGAATTTGAACCAGAACAGCTGAGTTGAACCAGCCAGCTATGAGCTCAGAAAAAAACAAGAAAGGCTAAACTTATCAAGCAGTAAGCCTCAGAGGCTGAAAACATTCTAGGCTTAGGTTAGATTTAATGGAGGCTAGAAGCTTTCATGAGTAGGCCTAGGTTAGCTGACAGAAGCTATAAGCCTCAATGACGACAACTGAAGCAGGCAAGTAAAAGTTCCTGTTACAGGACTCTTTACCTTCTTCGATTTCCATTATTCATAGGTTAGGTCTTTTCATAGTATCCCAGATTTTTCTGGATGTTTTGTGTTAGAAATTTTTTAGATTTAATATTTTCTTTGACTGATGTATCAATTTTTTCTATTGTATCTTCTACACCTGGGATTCTCTCTTCCATTTCTTAGATTCTGTTGGTAATGCTTTCGTCTATTGTTCCTGTTCTCTTCCTTAGGTTTTTCATCTCCAGGATTTGCTCAGATTGTGCTTTCTTTATTTCTTCTGCTTCCATTTATAGGTCTTGGAAAGTTTTCTTCATTTTCTTTACTTGTTTTATTGTGTTTTCCCATATTTCTTTAAGGGGTTTATGATGGTGACAATGAATGATGAGACACACAACAGACTTTATATGAAAGAGGTTTATTAGGTGGAGATGAAGAGAGAGAGAGAAGGGAGAACAGGACATGATGGGGGAAAAAGAGAGGAAGCGCCCCGACAGAGAAAGGGGAGAGGGTGAGAAGGCAACAGAGGGCAAGAGGCCAAGAGATCAAGAGATAGACCATGTGTCAGGTTGTTCCCCCTTAAGGGGCAAGATAACCACGGCTTCCAGGTGTGGCCACCTGGCCGGCAACACAAGATGACATCATAGGTTGCTAGGTAACCCAGGAGCAGTGCCTAAATACTTACAGTTTATTCATTTCCTCTTTTAAGGCCTCTATCTGTTTGATTTCATTTTCTTTTATTTCTTTAAGAAATTTATTTCTTCTTTAAAGGCCACTATCATCTTCATGAGATTGGGTTTAAGGTCATTTTCTTGTGCTATATCTATGTTAAGATATCCTAAGCTTATTAGTATGATATCTGGGTTCTGGTGTTGCCATATTGCTCAGGTTCTTGTTATTTGTGTTTTTCACTGGCCTTCAGTCATCTGGTTGTCTCTGGTTATTGGAAGACCTCTGGTAATGCAGGCTGAGTTGTGAGTAAAAAATGGAGCATTGGAGAGAAAGTGCAGTTTACATCTGTTTGGGAGTGTTTTAGGTGGACAGACTGGCTGATTGTGCAACAATGAGTCATACCTGATGATCCCTGATGGTCCCAGGTCTCTGGAAATGCAGGTATGGCTGTGTTCTGGAATGTAAAGTGTGCGGGGGCAGAAGGTAGCTCACTGCTGTTGTGTTTGCCCAGCAGCTGGGTGCAGGTAGGGGGCTGGCACCTAAAGGTCTCACCTGTCTGCCTGGGTGGCTGCAGTGGGTCTCCAAGGATAGAGGCCTGGGACCAGGAATGGGGTGCACAGGGGATGGAGCAGGGCTTCCGTTAATGATGTTTTAAAATTACATTTATTTGTTTACTTCTTGGAGGATAGAATACCACAACACACATGTGGAGATCAGTAGACAGCTTTCAGTATTGGTTTTCTCCTTGTGGGTCCTAAGAATCCAGGATAGGTCATGAGGCTTAACAACAAACACTTTAACAGATGAGCCATTTTGCTGGCCTGGGTTAATGACATTGTATTATTTATTATTTTATGTACTACCCAGTCCAAAAAATACAGAAAACTGCAATCACAATCCAATAAAATTCTGGAACAATTAGCCATCTGTCTGATGAGATACTTTACTTCATACTATTTGAAAAAAAAAAAAACTAGCTCAAATGATATTCACAATCCAAATATTTACCACAGAAATTTTATTCAGAATATATCAAGAACTCAAAATAAAATGGCAAACTAAATTTATAAATGAACTACAGTCTTAAATACTTCAGACACACAAATTCATGTCTTCTGCTTGATTCACTCTATTTGTAAGATTTTTCATTGTGCTTTTTAGTTGGGTTATTTTTTTTTCTATCCCATCTTCCTTTCTTCTTGGGTCTTCTTCAATATTTCTATCTTATTACTGAATTACATTTTCAAATCCTGGATGAATTTAAAAGAAAGTAATGGGTTATATGGGAGGGTTTGGAAAGAAGAAAAGGAAGAGAGAAATGATGCAATCATATCATAATCTTTTAAGAATTTAAAATCACTGGAAAATACAAACAAAAACTGAGTATACATGAAGTCAGAACAAAGTACTACTATGTGACAGTTCTGAAAATAGATGAGTAAAGGCATTGGTAAATAAAAAAGTGAAATAAATATTACAATAGTTAATAGTCACATGAGAGGACACTCAGCATCATGACCTTAGTCATCAGCATCGGCATCAGCAAAATGCCAAATAAACGACTACTATAAGCTATCAGTATGCTACCATACCAAAACTTAAATAAGTGTTGGTGACTATATGCATAAAACTTCCAGATGTTGCTGGTAAAAATAATAGAAGCTCTTTGTGGAGGAGGGGCAGCATTCACTAAATTTAAGCATGTACTCAACCTATATCTCAGAAATTCTATTTTCTGCTATTTAGTCAGCCCAGATTGAACACAAGTGACAAGGAATTTGCAACCATTTTAAAGTCTACCACATTCTTCCCTGTAATCATACACTGATAAGAACACAAGCAGCAAACAACAACAACATGAGCACAATCAACACGCATCAGTCAATAGTAACTAAAGGTTAATGGCCTCAATTTCCCCAGTCAAAAGATACAAGTTAGCTGAATAGATTACAAACTAAGAAAATATACCTTGAAGTTTGGCAGGACTTGTACATGCTGTCACAGTCTGAGTCCATGTGTGTCATCCCAGCTGTGACTAGAAGACACTGTTTCCTCGAAGTCATCCATTACCTCTGACTCTCACAATCTTTCTGCCACTACCTCCACATAGATCCCTGAGCCTTGAGGAGGCAGATTGTCTAAGAAATACAATTTAGGACTGAGGGCTCTTAAGTTTCTCACTTTCTGCACATTGTCCAGTTGTGGGTCTCTACTAATTACCATCTACTAAAAGAAGAGGCTTCTCTGATATGGGTTGAAAAAAGCACTGAATTATGGGTATAGAAATATGTCACTAGGACTCATTTTATTACTATGTCTATTTAGTGAAATAGTAGTTGTAGGTTTTCCCCTAGCGCCTCCCCTAGAGCCTATGACATCTCAAGCACTGGCCTCATTAACAGTATGGGTCCAAGTTCAAGCCTAACAAAATCCCAGAATGAGAATGGGAAGTGGGTACAAAGTCCCACTCCTAACCTAGAAGCTATTTGCAATCAGTAACTGCTGGGAGAGCAAAACAAAACAATTTTCTCTAGTGGAGTGACACTGGGTAGATCAACCACACTCCAGAGCAGGACTTGTGCTCAGAAATCATTGGTCATTTTATCTACTTCAAGATGATTTAGGGGATAAAATTATTATTTCAGAGGGTGAAGTCAAAAGTTGTGGAGAATCAGTCCAAAAGAACAGTACTGAATCCTAATGAAGGGAATAGTAACATATGTCCAAGTGTGTGGGTCTCGTCTTCCCTGGGGGCTGTTGGCCATAAGCCCACAAGTGCAGGAGGAACATTAGGTAAGGCGCAAGCCCTTGGAAGTTCTCAAGCACAGCAGAAATGACTTCTGGGAACCACTTTAGCCAGAGAGGTCAACTTTATTCAGGGAGAACAAAGGTTATATAATCCTGGAGGAGTGAGTGGGGGCTCCTAGGATAGATGTACATAATTGGTTGAAATGAGGCACCTCAAGGATACACGGTTTACATTAGGGAGCATGCTCCTATCCTGTGAATGGAAACACAGTACTTAATTACACTATAGGCACAGGGAGGGTAGAACTAGCAAGGAACTTGCCTAAAGGCCATATATCAGATATGGTTAGGGGCATTTATGCCTAAAGACACTCTCCAGATGAGGTCAGGCAGAGAGTAGGGGGCCGTGCTGGGGAGAGGCAATCCTTCATCTAGCACTGAGCTCAGATAAGCTATCTGGGCTGGGAGGACTGCAACCTCAAATAGCAGGGTCCTTCCAACAAAAGTTAATTTCATAATTGCTGTGTCTTCTGTTCCCCTCTGTGAAGTATCTGACATGGACGAGGCAGGATGCCACAGCCGAGATACAAAGTGAATAAATTGTAATAAATAATAATAATTAAAATTTTAAATTAAAAAAAATTAATCAAGCCACTTGAGAATATCAGGGCTACCATCATCCACAGTGCCCACTGAAAATGTAGAAGTGTTTCCACAGAAGAAGCAAGACACCTTGCCTGTTCTTAGCTACCATGAAATGGTGCAGAAGTTCAGGCAAAGGGAAGGGAAAGACATAAGATCTGAGAGGCCCCCAGCTTTACCTGAGATGGTGACTATAGGGTATTGTGAAAAGAGAATAGTGAAGATTTTTGATGGCAGGCAATAAAGAAGCTGGTAGCCTCTTGAGACTGGTAATAATAAACAAAATATCAGGCTAATAAAAAGGACCGCCAAGAGAATCATGGAAAGACACATAAGAAAAGCCCTCCTAGGATGCACTCCCCAACACAGCTATGGGTATTTCTGATAAGACCAGGACATTATACTCTGCTTCCTGAAGCATGGTTTATGTCAGCCCTTCAAATCTCTTAATAATAGCTTCTCTGAAGCCTGTGTCTTTCTGCCACTGTATTACATCTAAAAAGACATAGCTGTTTATTGCACCATTTCAGTTATTAGTGTTGATACTTTGACATCTTCATTAAGATAGTGTCCGTCAGACCTCATCACTTAACAGTATCCTTTGTCTTTTGTAAATAATATCAAAATTGTCCTGGATTGACCACTGAGAGACTGTTTAAATCAATTCTTATGTAGATCTTGCCCATTACCCCTAGTCTTTGAACAATTCAGCTCTTCTAGGTCCCATGGAGTATTCCAGGTTTACCTGATTTTTGCACCTACCTCACACCTGGACAGATCCATTCCTCCAAGAAAATACATTGAGGGCTGAAGTTTTATATGGGGAATCCAGTTCTATTTTATTATCTCATATAAGCTAATGCATTTATAAGTTATGCCTATGTAAACGCCTACGAAAACAGTCTCTTGGATTACTGAAATGGACATTCCCTTCATGCCAAGCAAGCCTTAAACTTAGTTCCCAGTCTCCCTTTGGAACTCTGACACTTGGTGATTTATTTTTCTTGGTTGTATACTCAGTGAAGATATTTAAAAATAATTGTTTAATCCAGAAATAAGTGTTTTGTCATCACATAATTTTTAAGAAAACTTTTATATTAATTATTTGAGGATTTCATTCATGCATAAAATTTGTAAGTATTTAGGCACCTGCTTCTGGGTTAACTAGCAACCTATGATATCATCATGTGTCACTGGCCAGGTGGCCACACCTGCAGGCATGGTAACTTTGCTCCTTAAAGGGACCAACCTGCCATGTTGTCTCTCTCTTGCCTTCTTGCATTCTTGCCCTCTCCCTTCTCTGTCTGGGCGCCCCCCCCCCTTCTCCTATCATGTTTCCCTCTCTCCTACTCTCTCTCTCTTCATCTCCATCTAATAAACCTCTTTCATATAAGATCTGCTGTGTGCCTCATCATTCATTAATTGGTCCCAACATTTGGTGGTTTGGGCCAGGAAAGGGGCTCTCCTGGCACCTTGTCTCATCATGCCAGGACCCTTTAAATCATACTCTTTCAGACAATGGACGTTTTTTTTCTGCTCTATCTACCCCTAACCACCTATGCCTAAAAATCTTTACTTTCCCTCAACTGTCCTTATGAGCACACCTGCTCATGGCTGCTCCCCGTTGCTCCTTGCCTGAGCTGGTCAGGTGCTTGGAGCCCCAGGGACTAATGCGGCACCAAAATCAGCTTCAGACAGACACAGCCTCCCTCTAGGTAATCAATTACTGAAGACCCTATGCACACAGAGATGGATTTAGATTGCACCGCTGCCTCTGCCTCCACGGGTAAGACATTAAATTTCCTGAGGAATGCCTACCGCAAGAGGCTGGCTAGCAAATAAGGGTTTTCAGCTACACAGACTTCCATGACATGTGCACACAGAGAGTTTTAAACTGGGTCGGGATAGCCACGACCACAGGCAAGCACCTGGTCTCACTGTTCTGCCACAGTCGTGCACACACACTGCAAGTCGACAAGTTGAAAAGCCTCCCCATGCGCTTGCCCCTCCCCCACCCTGCAAAGCTCCAAGCTGGGTGCATTCAAACTCTGGCTTCCAATATTTCTGACCCCTAAGGTGCTACTTCCAAGCTTTTTGTGTGTGTGTGTGTGTTTTTTCATTTTGTCCACTTTAGATTTTTTTAATTTTTTTAGATTTTTTTACTATTAATTACATTTTATTCATTTTGTATTTCCCCATAAGCCCCTCCCTCCTCCCCTCCTGATCACACCCTCCCTCCCCCTTCCTCATGCATGCCCCTCCCCAAGTCCACTGATAGGGGAGGTCCTCTTCTCCTTCCTTCTGATCTTAGTCTATCAGATCACCTCAGGAGTGGCTGCATTGTCATCTTCTGTGGCCTGGTAAGGCTGCTCCCCCCTCAGGGGGAAGTGATCAAAGAGCAGGCCAATCAGATTATGTCAGAGGCAGTCCCTCTTCCCTTTACTATGTAACCCACTTGGACACTGAACTATCATGTGCTACACCTACTAAAAACTGTACATCTAAAGAAACTAAGCGAGAGAGGACCCTGACTAAAATGCTCAATCCCCATCCTGAAAGGCAAAGAGGCTGGACATCAGAAGATGAAGAAAACAGGAAACAACCTAGGAACCTGCCACAGAGGGCCTCTGAAAGCCTCTGCCCTGCAGACAATCAAAGCAGACGCTGAGACTCATGGCCAACTGTTGGGCAGAGTGCATGGAATCTTATGTAAGAAGTGGGAAATAGTAAGAGCTGGAGAGGACGGGAACCACACAAGGAGAACAACAGAACCAGAAAATTTGAACACAGAGAACTTCCCAGAGACTCATACTCCAACGAAGGACTATTCATGGAGATAATCTAGAACCTCTGCACAGATGTACTTCCAAGCTTTTAAAAACTCTTTTCTTCCTGATTTCTGTACACTCTGCTCTCTCTCTCTCTCTCTCTCTCTCTCTCTCTCTATATATATATATATATATATATATATATATATATATATATTTAAATGCTTTAAATTCTTATCTAACGATTTATATAATTTTCTCATTGAGTTTACATTTATAAGACTTCCTCAATCATAACTGTTTATTTTATCTCCTTTTAGATTAGGACAGCAACAAGCCTCATTTTAAATTGGTATGGATTTTTATAAAAATTCAAAGTTATGTTTTACAATCTATATAATTCAACCCTGGTTCAATAATGCTAAAATTTCAAAGTTATAAAGATCTATTCAAATTAAGTTAATTTAAAATGTACATCTAACTGCCTATGTCTTTATCAGTTCCTAAATTAATAAATGCTGTTTCTTCTGACATGAACTGCCTATGATTGAGATTCACCACTAGGCTTTCTGGCTAATAGGTTTGCTATAATAAATTCAAATATAATTTTTAAATTGCTTTATGCTGTTCTATGATGTTGTTGGTTTTAAAACTCATAACTCAGGGGTTACTATGTACAGGTTTTTACCAATATTCTAAATTAAGAAATTAAGATCTACTAATTTTAGAGGTATTTATGTTAAAACCCATTATGCTATATCTTTACAATAAAAAGGTTAAAATATGCTTGGTCTTGTTTTCTAAAAATGATATTATTATTAATCTATAATATAACCTTAAACTTTTATAAGCTATAAACTTTTTATATACTAAATTATACAAAAAAACTGTTATGCTCTCACTTTAATAGAATATATTTATGACTTTTAAGGCTCCAACTTAACAAGGACAAAACCTAAAGTCCTTATATTTAATGGTTAATGAATGCAAGTTAATAGTCAGTCATCTCATAGATGTCCAAAAATATATTTATAGTCTTACAGATGAAAACATGGTCTCACTGACATCTTTAGTAAACAGCTGAGGATGGTCCTTGAGCCACCATATAGGAGTTGGTAAAAATAATAAGAGCGTAGCCTTCCAGACAGGCTCATCTACATCAAAAACTACGCTTCAGACCTTGGCTGCTGCTCTGAGGCTGTTGGCATTCCCACACAGAAAACAAGAGGTCTGCAATGCCCCATCCCACCGGGGTATAGTCAAATGTCAGTTCTGCTAGGTGACTGGCAAATGCAGCCAAAGAGGACTCTGGTCCCACAGCTACCTCAACAAGCTATGGATGCCTGACAGCAGACTGGCCTCTGGAAGTCAAAATGCTCCCATGCAAGTTTGTCCTCTGTGCCTAGCAATGGAGGCTCAACCAGCACAAGAGCCATAGACACTTCCGGCCTTCCAGCTCCTTGTCCTGGTGGAGATCAAATGGTTCCTTGATTCAGCAACCTTCACCACCCTCGTCCAGCCCAGGGTAACATTGCAGGTCTGTTTTGGCCTCATGTTGGGGTCCCACAGACATGTTGCCCACTTCTGTCTTTGGAGACTTCAGATGCCTTCTCAGTTTTCTTCATATGCAGGAGACCAGGCATTAATCCTGAGTCCTAGAGTTGCTAGTTGCTACTGTCAGGCCTAGACACAATATGCCTTGTTGCCAGACTCAAGAAACAGGCCTAAATAATACCTTTTACCATCCCTTTATTTAGCTAAAGGATAATAAATGTTCATAGCAGTCTCACATATGACTGATGGTAAATAACTGGATACAAAAGTCCCCCTCAAAAAATGTTGTTTGAGGGTCTAAAAAGGTGTCTTAAGATTAGTAAACACAAGTTATATATGTTTGAGAGTCTAAAAGTGTCTTAAGGTTGATAAACGTCAGTTATACATGATTGAGAGTCTAAGAAAGCATCTTAGCGTCTTAAGGTTGATAAACGCAAATTATAAATGTTTAAGAGTCTAAGAAAATGTTTTAAAGTTGGCAAATGCAAATTATAAAGGTTGCAAGGTCTAAGGTGATTTAAGGTATACTAAATAAGTAAAAAGGCTTAATAGTTCCTCCTGTCGCTATGCTACTGTTACATTGACTGTCCAGAACTTTGACCTTTATCAATAGAGCGCTGATTTATTAATCTAACTCTAATACAAAAACATTCTACTATACTACCCACTTTCATGGTTCTAAGCTCAAGATTTTAAATCTCCATAATGTGTACTTATACTAAAGGTTAAGATCAAGTGAGCTTTTGTCCCTTCTACTTCATGAAAGACTTCTGCCTTTTCAAAGCTCACATTAAAGAATTCTTATGCTGTTAACAAAAATGTGTATGTCTACTGCCTTTTCTAAAAATGTATATTTCAGTGCAGATTACAATTATGATGCTAACATGTGTAAAGTTTTATCTCCTTTGTAAAACTTTAAAGTAGTTCTTTCAAGCTTCAGGGAATCCACCTGAATCCACCTCTCAGGTCACTTGGACTCCAGGTAAGTACTGTCCTGATTGCCTATCTCAGGGTGGGATTCCTCCCCTTTCTCTGGTTTTCAGACTTCTCTTTCCTGGCTACTTGATTGCTACCTTCTACAGGCAACACAGGCTGGATTGGTGAGTTTCCCTCATTGACCAGCCACTGGATTGGTGTCTTCACCTCATTTATCAACATAAAACGCCTCTCTTGGTAGGGGAAGCTTGACCATTCAGATTCCGGCAACTTCCTATTATCTTTTGAAACAGAGGACAGCCCCCCCCTCACCCCAGCCACAGTCTTCACTGGCTACAGTTGACCCTTTTTGCTGACCTCCATTTAGAACTTCTCTTTCCCTGGAGACAGATTTTTTTCCCCTCTACTTGCACAGTCCCCCCCCCCCCCCCTTGTGCTTGCCTATGAAAATCCGAGGACTAGGTAAACTGTGTCTCCTACAGCAGCTGTGCCCTTGGTCTTTGGCCAAAGCTGATGAGCTGTTGGATCAGGAAGGACCATTTCTACCGGGTTAAACCTTGCTCTTGGGACGCCTTGACAGGTCACTGACTCCTACCCTCCCAATGGGAATATTCCATTCATCCGTTTAAGGACCTCTAAGTTTACACACTTCTGTAACCAAACTTGGACTCAATTTCCTTAGATGACAGATCCAAAGCAAAGCCTTTTTAATTACTGCCAGTGATTGGGTAAAGGGAGGTTCCCTCAGGCAAATAGAGGTTCCCATGCTCAAGTCTCTTTGATCCAAATCTTCCACCTCTGTTTGCTCTTCCAAAAGTTTTAAATATACACCTAAAGGATTTTCTCCATAACCTATTTAACTTTATCTTCTGCCTATATATACATATGTTTCAGTATCCTGCCAGACCCAGGTGTTTCCTATATCCACAACAGCGCCAAAGCAGGTACACAAGTGTTCCAGTCTGACCTCGCAGACTTCCACCAAGCTGGACCTGCACTTGCCCTCCCAGCCATGGTTATTCTTGCAGACCCTGGAAAACATCAAAGCAGCCTGTTCTTCCTGGACTTGGCCAACATTTCAGCCTTTTGACCTCCCTACAGTGCCCCCAGTGTCAGCAGGAAGTAGCCAGAAGAGAATCTACATCTATTATTCACTTATTATTAACAAAAGCTTGAATGGGGTGCTTCAGACCCAGGACAAGCAGCTCCAGGTTCTCCCAGCAGTCCTCAGTCCCTACCTGCTGCCTTGCATGGCTGGCAACTCTCTACTGGCAACCCTCTACCCTAAAGGCTTCCCTTCCTACTTCCCCATTCTGTGCCAGAAAACTCACTGGCTTGTTTCTGTGAAGGCAACCACTGCTGCTGTGAGTTAGGGAGTACTTTGATCCTATCGTGTGCATGGGACAGTTTCTCATACTCTGCCCAGATTGTTTGCTCTTACGATCTTTCTGCCCTCTCTTCTGTGATGTTTCTTGAGGCTTATAGAGAAAGGGTATGATATAGATGTCCCATTTATGGAATACTATGCTTGTCAGGGAACTTTAAAACTATTCAATATACCAAGTCAATTTTATTACTGATTACAGTTGTTATTATTCAGCATCTGAAAAGAAAATTTAAGCAGAGTCCTATTTACTACTTTCTTCTCATGATTCTTATGTAAATTATTCATGAAAGAGTCTAAGAGCCCTTCTGAGTCCTAGGCTACTCTCTATGCTCATTTCATTACTGCAAGGTACATTCCTCAGCTATGTGTCATCTCCTTACCAAATTGTAATGGCCACTGTGCTTCCCTATGTTGTGATATGATGGCTAAAAGCAGTTGTTAACTTAACAGATTATGAATCACTGAAGTCAACAAGCCTCTAGGAATGTCTGTGATGGGTTAGATTAGAATCAGCTCTGGCATGTCCACAAGGGAATAATATTGATAAGATAATTGAGGAGAGAACGTTCACCTTAACTGTAGGCAGTATTATTCCATGGGCTGGCATCCCAGACTGAATAAAAAGATAAAATTGAGCTGAATACCATAATTCCTCTCCCTCTGCTTTCTAGTGGTGAATAAAACGTGGCCAGCTGCTTCAAGTTTTTGTCACCATAACTGCCTCTCATGATGTATTAATTCTTGTAACTGTGAGCCAAAATAAATGTCACCTTCCATAAGTTGCTTCTGTCAAGATTTTATTTGCCATAACAATAAGACAAGTAAGTAATACCTGTGATAATAGAAAGGGCTTCAGTTTTCACAAATTCCCTCTTCCTGAAGGTTCCAGGCAATCACCTACACTTAAACCCCTCTCCCTTTGAGAGCTTTACTACTGTTCACACAAAGAAACATGCAAAAGTCAGTAAAACAAAAGACTAGAAATTCTTCTAGTTATGGTTCATTTTCTGTTAACTTTTAACATGAGCTGGGTTATTCAATGTAATTTTTTTGAGATTCTGAAGAACTGAGGACTAGACCCCAGAGAAAAAAAACATTAGTTTTCAATCTCTGCATCTGTCTGTCTTGGCAACACTCTACCTTACTTCCCATACTTGCAGAATGGATGATGATTCTGCTAATAAAAGACATTGACTTTATTTATTTATATTTTTTTTTGACGCAGTCTCACTATGTAGTCCTGGCACTTCTGAAACTCATTACGTGGACCAGGATGGCCTTGAATTCATAGAGATCCATCTACCTCTGCCTCCTGAAGGCTGGTTTAAGGGTGTGTATCATAGCTGGCTGGGACATTGATTTTTCTCTTTTCTTTTTTGTATATTATTAATTACAATTTATTCACTTTGAATCCTGGCTGTAGCCCCACCCTCATCTCCTCCTGGTCCAACCCACCCTTCTTCCTACCTCTCTATGTCCACTGATAAGAGAGGCTTTCCTCCCTACTATCTGACTCTAGCCTATCAGATCTCATTGGGGATGTCTGGATCCCCATTCTCTGTGGTCTAGGAAGTCTATCTAACCAGCGGGAGGTAATGAAAGAAGAGGAAACTGAGTTCATGCCAAGGACTACCACTCCTCCCATTATTAGGAAATACCCATAGAGACTGAGATTCCCGTGGGCTACATCTGAGCAGGAGGTCCAGGTCCTCTTCATGCATGGTCCTTGATTGATTCATCGGTCTCTGAAGGCCCCCTGGGCCCAGATTTGTTGGCTCTGTAGGTCTTCTTGTGGAGATCCTTTGCCCTCCAGGTCTTTCTATCTCCCGCTTCTTCCATAAAATTCCATGTACTATGCCCAAAGGGTTGCTATGAATGTCAGCATCTCCTTAGATACCTTGACAGGTAGAGTCTATCAGAGAACCTCTGTGGAAGGCTCCTGTTCTGTTCCCTGTCTTCACCTACTTCCAATATCTATCCTGTTTGCCCTTCTGAATGAAGATTAGGCATCTTCCCTGGGGTCCTCCTTGTGGTTTAGCTTCTTTAGGACTACATATTTTAGTATTTTTAATCTTATATTATATGGTTAATATCCACTTAAAGTGTGTTTATACCACGTGTATCTTTCTGGGTCTGGGTTACCTCACTAAGGACATTCTTTTCTAGTTCCATCCATTTGCTTGAAAATTTGTTTTTACTTGCTGAGCAGTATTCCCTTATGTAAATGTAGCACAATTTATGTATCCATTCCTTGGTTGAGAGACATCTACATACTTTCCAGATTTGGACTATTACAAATAAAGCTGTTATGAACATAGTTGAGCAAAAGTCCTTGTAATACGGATGAGCATCATTCGGTTATATGTGCCCAGGAGTGGTATAGCTGGATCTTGAGGTAGTACTATCCTTAATTTTCTGAGAAAGAACCAGATTGATTTCCAAAGCAGTTGTACAAGTTTACATTCCCACCAACAATGGAAGAAGGTTCTTCTTTCTCCACAACCTATCAGTGCGTGCTGTGGCTTAAGTTTTTGATCTTAGCCATTCTAATGAGTGTAAGATGGAATCTCAGGGTTGTTTTGATTTGCATCTCCCTGATGACTAAGGATGTTGAGCATTTCTTTAAGTGTTTCTCTGCCATTTGCTATTCCTCTGTTGATAATTGTCTGTTTAGTTCTGTAGCACATTTTTAATTGGATTATGTTGGTGTTTAACTTCTTGTGTTCTTTATATATTCTGGATATTAGCCCTCTGTCAGATGTAGGGTTGGTGAAGATCTTTTCACAGTCTGTAGGTTGCCTTTTGTCTTATTGACAGTGTCCTTGCTTTACAGAAGGTTTTCAGTTTCATGAGATCCCATTTATTGATTATCTTAGAGCCTGTGCTGTTGCTGTTCTGTTCTGGAAGTTGTCTCCTGTGCCAATGAGTTCAAGGCTCTTCCTCACTTTTTCTTCACACAGAATTAGTGTGTCTGGTTTTATGTTGAAGTCTTTGATCCACTTGGACTTTAGTTTTGTGCAGGGTGATAAATATGGATCTATTTGCATTTTCTACAAGTAGACATCCAGTTAGACCAGCACCATTTGTTGAAGATGCTGTTTTATTTTGTTTTGTTTTGTTTTGTTTTGTTTTTTCTATTGTATGGTTTTGGCTTCTTTGTCAAAACTCAAGTATCTATATGTGTGTGGAGTTTTTTTTATGGCTGTTTGATTCAATTACGTTGATACATCGGTCTGTTTTTATGCCAGTATGATGCCATTTTATTGCTATTACTCTGTAGTTCAGTTCGATATTAGGGATGGAGATACCTCCATAAGATCTGTTGTTGTCCAGGATTGTTTGAGAAATTCTGGGTTTCTTCCATACAAAATTGAGAATGTTTCTTTCAAGGTCTGTGTTGGTATTTTGATGGGAATTACATTGAATCTGTAGATTGCTTTTGGCAGGATGGCCATTTTCGCTATGTTAATCTTACCACTCCATGAGCATGGGAGATCTTTCTGTCTTCTGATTTCTTCCTCAGTTTGTTTCTTCAGAGACTTGAATTTTTTTCATACAGGTCTTTCACATGCTTAGAGTTACACCAAGGCACTTTTTGGTATTTGTGGCTATTATAAAGGATATTGTTTCCCTAATTTCTTTCTAACCCCATTTGTCTTGTATACAGAAGGGCTTCTGATTTTTTTTGAGTTAATTTAGTATCCAGGTACTTTGCTGAAAGTGTTTATGAGCTGATGGAGTTCTATGGTAGAATTTTTTGGGTCATTCATGTATGATATCACATCATTTTTGAATAGTGATACTCTGACTTCATTCTTTCCAATTTTTATTCTCTTGATCTCCTTTTGTTGTGTTATTGCTCTAGCTAGGACTTCAAGCACTATGTTGAAGGGATAAGGAGAAAGTGGGCAGCCTTAGCCTTGCCTTGTTCCTGATTTCAGAGGACTTGATTTAAGTTTCTCTCTTTTTAGTTTGATATTGGTTATCGGCTTGCTGTATATTACCTTTACTATTGTTAGGTATATGCCATGTCTCCCTGATCTTTCCAAAACTTTAAACACAAATGGATTTTGGATTTTGTCAAATGCTTTTTCGGTATCTAAGGAGATGATCATGTTGCTTTTTCTTTCAGTTTGTTTATATGGTGGATTACATTGACGGATTTGCTGTATATTGAACCACCCCTACGTGCCTAGGATGAAGCTTACTTGGTCGTGGTGGATATCTTTGATGTTTTCTTGGATTCTGTTTGCAAGTATTTTATTGAGTACTTTTATGTCAATGTTCATAAGAATGATTGATCTGAAGTCCTCATTCTGTGTAAGATCTTTGTGTGGTTTAGGTATCAAGGTGACTGTGGCCTCTTAGGATGAGATTGATAATGTTTCTTTGGTTTCTATTTTGTGGAATAGCTTAAAGAGTATTGGTATTAGTACTTCTTTGAATATCTGGTAGAGTTCTGCATGGAAACCATCTGGCCATGGGCTTTTCTTTTCCTTCTTTCTTTCTTTCTTTCTTTCTTTCTTTCTTTCGGAAGACTTTTGATAGAAATTCTGCTTCCTTAGGGGATATTGGACTATTACTTTTATTTCCCTGTCTCTGAAATGGACTCAGTGGCTGGCTCTTTTATCACCTAACCCTGAGGCGGGAGCAGCCTTACCAGGCCACAGAGGGAGACAATGGAGACAGTTATGATGAGACTTGATAGGCTAGGGTCAGATGGAAGGGGAGGAGGACCTTCCCTATCAGTGGACTGGGGGAAGGTCATGGGATGAGAAGAGGGAGTGAGGCAGGATTAGGAAGGTAGGACAAAGGAGGCTACAACTGGGATACAAAGTAAATAAAGTGTAATAAATAAAAAATAAATTAAAAAAATTATATGCCTGCTCTTGATTCAGCTTTGGTAAATGGAATCTAAGAAGAAAATTGTCTGTTTCACTTAGATTTTCAAATTTTGTTGCATATAGGCTTTTGAAGAGGGACCTAATGAATCTTTGGATTTCCTCAGTATCTCTTGTTATGTCCCACTTCACATTTCTGATTTTATTGATTTGGATAGTGTCCCTCTGCCTTTTAGTTCCTTTGGCTAAGGGTTTGTCTATCTTGTTGATCTCCTCAAAAAAACCAGCTCTTGGTTTCCTTGATTCTTTGAATTGTTCTCTTTGTTTCTAATTTATTGATTTCAGCCCTTAGTTTGATTATTTCCAGCCATCTACTCCTCTTGGGTGTGTCTGCTTCTTCTTCTTCTTTTTTTTTTTCTTGTGCTTTCAGGTGTATCATTAAGTTGCTTATAAGAGATATCTCAAATTTCTTTATGAAGGCACTTAGTACAACTTACTTACTTAGTAAGTTGTGCCTTCATTTTCATTGAATTCTAAGAAGTCTTTAATTTCTTTCTTTATTTCTTCCCTGACCCAGCTGCTGATGAGTAGAGTTGTTCAGTGTCCATGCATTTTTTTACTTTTTGCTATTTCTGTTATTGCTGTGGTCTGGTTTTAGATCATAGTGGTCAGTTAGGATACAAGGGATTATTCCAATATTCTTGTATGTGTTGAGGTTTGTTTTGGTCAGTTTTAAAGAAAGTTCAGTGAGGTGCTGAGAAGAAGGTATACTCTTGTAGTTCTTTGACATCTATTAGATCCATTTTATTTAAGACTTCTATAAGTGTCATTATTTCTGTTTAGCTTATGTCTCTATGATCTATCCCTTGGTAAGAGTGGGGTGTTGAAGTCTCCCACTATTAAGTTGTTGGGTTCGATATGTGATTTAAACTTTAATAAAATTTATTTTACAAATGCAGGAGCCATGTTGTTTGGTGCAAAGATGTTCAGGATTGTGATGTCCTCTAGGTGGATTTTTCCATTGATAGAATGAAGTGTCCCTCCCCATCTCTTTTGATTAATTTTAATTGAAAGTCTATTTTATTATATTAGGATGGCTACTCCAGCTTGCCTCTTGGGTCTGTTTCCTTGGAAAACCTTTTTCCAGCCCTTTAATCTGAGGTAGTGTCTATCTTTGAATGTAAGAATGTTGGATCCTGTTTCAGCGACCATTCTATTAGTCTGTGTCTTTTTATTGTAGCATTGAGTCAATTGATGTTGATAGATATCAGTGACCAAAGATTATTAGTTTCTTTTGTTGTGAAGGTTGTGGTAATTGTCTGTTTCTGTGTTTATTTTCTTTTGCTTTTTTTGTTGTGATGGTGTCTTTACCTGTGTTTTCTTGGCTGTAGTTGAGCTTATTGGGTTGAAGTTTTCCTTCCAGTATCTTCTGTTGGGCGGGTTTGCTGTGTATATATTGTTTAAATCTACTTATGTCATGGAGCATTTTGTTTTCTCCATCTATGTTGATTGAAAGGTTTGTTGGGTATAGTAGTCTAGGTTGGCATTTGTGCTCTCTTAGTGTCTGCATGATATCTACCCAGGCCCTTCTGGCTTTCATTGTCTCTGCTGAGAAATCTGGTGTGATTCTGATAAGTCTGCCTTTATATGTTACTTGACCTTTTTTTTTCCCGCTGTTTTAAATATTTTTCTTTGTTCTGTAGATTTAGCATTTTGATTATTATGTGGTTAAAGGAATTTCTTTTCTGATCTGTTCTATTTGGTGTTCTGTAGGCTTCTTGTATGTTTAGGAAATCTCTTTCTTAAGGTTGAGGAAATTTTCTTCTATGAGTTTCTTGACAATATTTTCTGGGCCTTGTATCCTGGAATCTTCTTTTTCATCTATTCCTATTCTTAGGTTTCGTCTTTTCACGGTGTCCTTGATTTTCTTGGGTGTTTGTGTCCTGAACTTTTCTGATTTTATGTTTTCTTTAAGGGATGTACCAGTTTCAGGAGGTCCCATTTATTGATTGTTGCTCTTAGAGCCTGTGCTGTTGGTGTTCTGTTCAGGAAGTTTTCTCCTGTACCAATGAGTTCTAGGGTATTCCCCACTTTTTTTTCTAGCCGATTTAATGTGTCTGGTTTTATGTTGAGGTCTTTGATCCACTTGGACTTCAGTTTTGTGCAGGGTGATAACTATGGATCTATTTTCATTTTTGTACATGTAGACATCCAGTTAGACCAGCACCATTTGTTGAAGATGCTATATTTTTTTCCATTGTATGGTTTTGGCATCTTTGTCAAAGATCAGGTGTCCATAAGTGTGTGGGTTTATTTCTGGGTCTTCTGTTCGGTTCCAATGATCCACCACTCTATTTCTATGCCAGTACCATGCAGTTTTTATAACTGTTGCTCTATAGTACAGCTTAAGATCAGGGATGGAGATACCTCCAGAAGATCTTTTATTTTAGAGGATTGTTTTAGCAATTCTGGGTTTCTTTTTTTTTTTTTCAATGCAGTTTATTCAGGAACCTTGAACAATCCTCGGACCCTGGGGAAAGCCAGCCCACAGCTTAAATAGCCTCTGGGTAGCCAACCCAGGCATGCCACGTGGGCAATGCAGATAGGTCCACATACATGGAAGCAAGCCAGATCCTCAGCCTTAGCCAAATGTGGAATTGTTCGTGACAGAGAGCACTCACCATCGGGAAGGTGGAAGGCAGAAACCAGCTCCATCTTTAAGGCATAGCATTCCGCAGCTCTCTACAGTTCCCCCTTTTTGTTTTAGACACATCAGGCAAGAGTAGAGGTCTGATCTCTGATATTAGAAATAAATTGGGACTTTGTACCGATGTTCATTTAGGTGTCATCCACCCAAAGAGCATCAGACCCGTCAGATACCTTTTTCTCAGAGGCGGGACCTGGGGCATCAACCT
Source organism: Meriones unguiculatus (assembly GCF_030254825.1). Classification (NCBI taxonomy): domain Eukaryota; kingdom Metazoa; phylum Chordata; class Mammalia; order Rodentia; family Muridae; genus Meriones; species Meriones unguiculatus. The sequence goes on from NC_083369.1 coordinate 124,543,349, forward strand.
GCATGCAATCAGACATGCTCTTCTCTGGGTCCAAAGGAGCAAATTGATACCCTATGGCAAATCGCTCAACTTGGCTGTCAATGAAAATATGCTGGACTTTGAGTCACTAGCATATAACATGAGAATTTTTCCTGTGCTGCAAATCTGTCTAAACAATTGTCGAGCTATATTTTAGGTAATTGGACTGGAGAATTCGATACTACGATGGAGCAGCTGAGAGTGGCCATTGTCACAGTAAATTCTACCAGAGTGGACTCAGGACTAGCCACAGGATTATCATCATGGATTGCTGCAACCATAAATCATCTGAAGGAATGGGCAGGCATGGGAGCTTTAGCAGGCCTTCTGGTGTTGGTCTCCTTGGTTTGCCTGTGGTATATATGCAAGATTAGAGTCTCACAACGGTGTGATGCAGCCATGATCATTCAGGCCTTCACAGCCATTGAAGCAGGACATTCTCCCCAAGCATGGTTGGCTACCATAAAAAGCTAAAATGTTACGCTCAGGATGCGAGGCTAAGCAATTCTGGGTTTCTTGTTATTCCATACGAAGTTGAGAATTTTTCTTTCCAGGTCTGTAAAGAATTGTGTTGGCAATTTGATGGGAATTGCATTGAATCTGTAGATTGCTTTTGGTAAGATGGCCATTTTTACTATGTTAATCCTGCCAAGCCATGAGCATGGGAGATCTTTCCATCTTCTCATATCTTCTTCTAATTCTTTCTTTAGAGACTTGAAATTTTTTTCATACAAGTCTTTGACTTGCTTGGTTAGGGTTACACCAAGGTACTTTATGTCATTTGTGGCTATTGTGAAGGGTGTTGTTTCACAGAGGACTCATGTCCAGTATATATAAAGAACTAAAGAAGCTGAAAAGCAGCAAACCAAGTAATCCACTTAAAAAATGGGGAACAGAGCGAAACAGAGAACTCTCTGTAGAGGAATACCGAATGGCAGAGAAGCATTTAAAGAAATGTTCAACCTCATTAGCCATTAGGGAAATGCAAATCAAAACAACCCTGAGATTTCACCTTACACCCATCAGAATGGCCAAGATGAAAAACTCAAGTGACAACACATGCTGGAGAGGTTGTGGAGAAAGGGGAACCCTTCTCCACTGCTGGTGGGAATGTAAACTTGTACAACCACTCTGGAAATCAATCTGGCACTTTCTCAGACAACTAGGAATAGCGCTTCCTCAAGATCCAGCCATACCACTCCTAGGCATATATCCAAAAGAGGCTCAAGTACACAAAAAGGACATTTGCTCAACCATGTTTGTAGCTGCTTTATTTGTAATAGCCAGAAGCTGGAAACAACCCAGATGCCCCTCAACTGAAGAATGGATGCAGAAATTGTGGTACATCTATACAATGGAGTATTACTCAGCAATGAAAAATAAGGAAATCATGAAATTTGCAGGTAAATGGTGGGACCTGGAAAGGATCATCCTGAGTGAGTTGTCCCAGAAGCAAAAAGACACACATGGTATATACTCACTCATATAAATATACAACATAGGATAAACCCACTAAAATTGGTACATCTAAAGAAACTAAGCAAAAGAGAGGACCCTAACTAAAACGCTCAATCCCCATCCTGAAAGGCAAAGAGGATGGACATCAGAAGACAAAGAAAACAGGAAACAACCTAGGAACCTGCCACAGAGGGCATCTGAAAGCCTCTGCCCTGAAGACTATCAAAACAGATGCTGAGCCTGATGGCCAACTGGCAGGCAGAGTGAATGGAATTTTATGTAAGAAGTGGGAAATAGCAAGAGTTGGAGAGGACAGAAACTCCACAAGGAGAGCAACAGAATAAGAAAATTTGAACACAGGGAACTTCCCAAAGACTCATACTCCAACCAAAGACTATTCATGGAGATAACCTAGAACCCCCAAGGCAGTTTAGTGTCCAAGAGGGTTACATAGCGATGGGAAGAGGGACTGCTTCTGACATAAACTGATTGGCCTGCTCTTTGATCACCTCCCCCTGAGGGGGGAGCAGCCTTACCAGGCCACAGAAGAAGACAATGCAGCCATTCCTGATATGATCTGATAGACTAAGATCAGAAGGAAGGAAGGAGGACCTCCCCTATCAGTGGATGTGGGGAGGAGCATGCATGCAGAAAGGGGAGGTAGGGTGGGAGTGGGAGGGGGAGGAGGGAAGGGCTTATGGGGGGATACAAAATGAATAAAGTGTAATTAATAAAATAAAAAAATGTTATACATAAAAAAAGAGATGTACCAGTTTCTGTAATTGTATCTTCAGCACCGGAGAGTCTCTCCTCCATCTCTTGTATTCTGTTGGTGATGCTTACCTTTGTGGTTCCTGAGCTCTTCTATCTAACTCCAGCTTATTTCTGTTTTTGTTTTCTTTATTAATTATAATTCTGTTTTCATGTCTTTTACCATTTCCTTCATCTGTTTGAATGTTGATTCTTGTCTATCCATGACGGCCTCTATTTTGCTGTTTTTTTTTCCTCTTTATGTACTTTGAATAACTGCCTAATTTAAATTTAGGATCATTTTTCCATGTTTCAGCTACAATAGAAGATCTGTTGATTTTTGGAGATTCTGGTTAAGCCATGATGTCCTGGTTTTTGTTGCCTGTATACTTTCATCCAGCTCTAGCCATTATGTTGTATATAGCCTTGACTGTTTGTTTCTGGAGCCTCTACTGCAGAATGGGTCCACCTGACTGTGGAGTCTGGAGCTGTCTCTGCCATATTTACTGTTCTTTCCTGGATCACTGTTTGTGAACCAGGTACACCAGGTCACATGTAAGTGGAATGAGCTTCGAGCCTAAAGCTGCTCCAATGCCTCACAGGCTACCTTGAGATGGTGGAGAATGGTATTTGTGTCCCTTATCTAGCTTAGTTCCACTAGGTTTTCTGCCTCTGCTCAGCTTGCTGTTTATAGCCCAGGTGCCAGGGCTCATATGTGCCAGGCAGCTAGGGCATGGGTAGAAAGATCTCTGAGTCTAGAATTGCTCCAGTGCCCTACTGGTTTCTTTTGTTCACTGTCTGTGCTGTGCTGGTTGATTCTGACCTGGGTGAGCCAGGCAGCCTTGGAACAGGTGGAATGGAGTTGCACCTCTCCCACATTATCAGACAGTAGCCCACCATAGAAAGGTGAGAGTGAGCACCACTAGCTGCTGTGACCAGGAAGGTGTCCAAAGGATGGTTAGAGTGGGCTCTCAGGTTTGGAACCAGGAGAGTAAGGTTTGGAGCCTCACTCTCAGTACAGGAAAGTATTCACTCCACATGCAGTGAGAGTGAATACCCAATCTCTGAGCCACCAGCCACTCGCCCCAAGGAGATATCCACAGAAGGTGGGCTTGGGAGAGTAGCCTAAGGCTGCAGGGTCTTATATGCAAGGCAACAGTCCCGGTAAGGTATCCACAGATGGTGGGTTTGGGCAGGAGGCCTAGGGCTACAGCAGTGCCTGGAGGGAGACTGGGATTTTTTTTCCTGGTATTAGCTGGCTGGTCTGAAGATGGACTTTTCCATAACCCCATGTATTCTTCTCTTACCTGAGTAACACAGATGTTGGGGTTTTGTAGTACACTGTTTGGCCTGTGGGTCACCCTGCTCCACTGCTGATCTGCAGATCAGATACCCTTTGAGATTATTGCCACCATCTTGTACCTCAAGGATATTGATTTTTAAAGAGTTCCTTGATTATATCAATATCAGTATGGCAAATGCATACATATGCATCCACAAAGCAAAACAGAATGAAATCCATTTATAGAAAAAATACAAGTGGTGTTGTCTCTTCCTTTATGGGGAACAAAGATCACCAATTTGCTCCTCATATAGCTAGTGTCCAAATATTACATTTGAAGTTTTAGACTATTTTGTGCCAGAAAAAAAAATTGAATAATGATTACAAATATCTACTCAGTCCACTTTGTACAAAGTAGATATTTTGTTTTGACTCTTGAAATCAGAACTTTGGATAGACTCTCATATGTGTTTTTATAGAAAAAAAGGAAAGACACGATTAAGAAAATATTCGAGTCTATAAAATTACTGTTCATATGCCCTGAGGCCAAGTATGAAAAGCTCTGTCATCAAAAAATAATACAATAAGCAAAAAACAAACTGAAAATCCAGTTCTTTTTCACCAATCCACAGATTGCTATGCTCAAATACTAGCAGCCATGCCCTTGAAATGGATATCGAACAGACCTGTGTAGCAAGAGCAGAGGCCCATAACAACAACTAAAACTGAACAACTGGTATAAGAGCAGCTGTAGACTCAACATATAGAAGAGTCTGCCAGCCCATGGAGTTCCTCTGTGTTTGTTGTATAAAAAGAAATCATTAAAATAGAGGATGATAAAGGATTTAAGAGCAGTCATTCAACCAATGGCTCCTTTACAGCCTGACTTTACCTTCCTTGTTTCCTAGATCATGTACTATAATAATAATTGACTTGAAAGATTGCTTTTTCTTGCCCCTCTCCAACAAGACAGCTTATAGCAAAACATCATGTGCCCTCTCATATGGCTCCACTGACTCTTCAAAGAAACCAGAAACTTCCACTTCATTGTTATCTTACTCTTTATAGATCCTGAAGGTGAGGGTATAGTAAACTTCAGGAAGACTTTAAACTTTCCCAAATAGTATACTAAACTGTGGAAATAGTAGAACATTAGGACTTATGTACATTCTGTAAGAAGGGAGTCCTCGATTTCATTATATTCTCTAAGATATTCAGGATCCTTAGCAACATAGTTGGCTTGTAGATAAAAATAGTTAAATGCCTGTTGGCCCCATATAGGCCCAAAGGCTTTTCAAACAGCTAGAATAAGCAGTGGCTGTTAAAAAAAATCTGGTTCTGTTGCTCTCCTTGTGGGGTTCCTGTTCTCTCCACTGTTCCCACTTCTTATATAAGATTCCCTGCACTTTGCAACAGAACCAGAAAATTTGAACTCAGGGGTCAGACTCATACTCCAACCAAGTACCATGCATGGAGATAACCTAGAACCCCTTCACAGATGTAGTCCATGGCAGCGTAGTGTCCAAGTGGGTCACATAGTAATGGGAAGAGGGACTGCCTCTGACATAATCTGATAGGCCTGTTCTTTGATCACCTCCCCCTGAGGGGAGAGCAGCCTTACCAGGCCACAGAGGATGACAATGCAGCCATTCCTGATGTGATCTGATAGACTAAGATCAGAAGGAAGGAGAGGAGGACCTCTCCTATCAGTGGACTTGGGGAAGGGCATGCGCAAAGAAAGGGGAGGAAGGGTGGGACTGAGAGGGGATTTTGGGGGGATACAAAGTGAATAAACTGTAATTAATAAAAATAAAAAAGACCCCTGGCTGCCAAATGCTTTTCTAAATGATTGCTGTAGGTCTAGGACTTACAAAAAATATTATGACATCCTACATAACATACTGAATGTGAGCACTAATGAATAAGGGGTGGACGAATCTTATCCTTGGCTTCTCTTTCCTTCTACAAAGCCCTGAGAGAAGAGCATATGCACCAGCTCTGCAAATCAGTAGTTCAGAGGTTAATTGTTGTGCTGCTGACTCTGAGTACCACATTTCAAAGAGAAATAAAAATTATACCAGCATCTAGTGTCTACTACTGTGCTCAATAGTTTCCATATATACTGTGTTATTTATTTATTTAATGTTATTTATTTATATATTTACTGTGTTTTATGTGTGTGTGTGTGTGTGTGTGTGTGTGTGTGTGTGCACATGCTCACATTTGCTGTGTTACCATAAAATTGATGATATGAGCTCCGTTTTACTGATAAAGAAATTGAGTCTTGAAAGGGAGCTTATGGTAAGACCAGAGTCACATAACTGATAACAGCTGTGTCAATGGTCATGAAGTTTACATACTTCTCCCCTATGGACAAACAAATTAGGTCTTTAATAATGTGTCAGTCCTCTTTGCCTTTCTGAATGGGGACTGAGCATCTTAGCTAGAGTCCTCCTTCTTGATTAGCTTCTTTAGGTGTACAGATTTTAGTATTTTTTATCTTATATTATATGTGTAATATCCACTTATGAGTGAGTATATACCTTGTATGTCTTTCTGCTTCTGGGATACTACACTCAGGATGATCTTTTCCACTTCCCACCATTTCCCTGCAAATTTCACGATTTTCTTGTTTTTTTTTTTATCACTGAGTAATATTTCATTGTGTAGATGTACCACAATTTCTGTATCCATTCCTCAACTGAGGGGCATCTGGGCTGTTTCCAGGTTCTGGCTATTACCAATAAAGCTGTTACAAACATGGTTGAGCACATGTCTTTGTTGTATACTTGAGCGTCTTTTGGATGTATGCCTAGCAGTGGTATAGCTGGATTTTGAGGAAACACTATTCCTAATTGTCTGAGAAAGCGCCAGATTGATTTCCAAAGTGGTTGTACAAGTTTACATTCCCACCAGCAGTGCAGGAAGGGTTCCCCTTTTACCACATCCTCTCCAGCATGTGTTGTCACTTGAGTTTTTGATCTGAGCCATGCTGATGGAAGTAGGGTGAAATCTCAGGGTCGTTTTGATTTGCATTTCCCCAATTTGTGCTAGCATAAACATAATGAGACAGTGCCTTGGTCCCGTGTGTATATAAGCCGAACAATGTGCAAGAGTTCCAATCAACTAAATCAGTTATGTTGTATTTATGAAGAGAATGGGAAAGGGCAGAAAACACAATCAAAATAACCCCTCACTGAAAAGCACTTTACATCCACCGTCCACCTCACCTTCTGCTTTATTGCCTTGTTAAACAAAAATTATGCTATAAAGTACACGGCTTATATCGAAATCAGGTCACATGTGGTGCTGTTGATCTACAGCTCTTATCTACCCCTAGCAGATTCCCTCTCAGCCCTCTTCTGTCTCTGAACACTTTCCTGAATATAAACATGCTTGCTAAATAGTTTGCTCCTTGTTCTCATTCTTTCCCTGCACTTGCCTTGGGTAGAGAACACACAGAATTCTGGGACCAGCCTTGAGGATCCTTTAGTGACACAATGGTCTTAGTTTTAACAAAAAGGGAAGACTCTTCTGTTTCTGCTATAAATGGCATTAAGGGAGGAAAAGTAGTCAGAATATTCAATTGACTTTCTTTGTATGCATGGTCAGATTTCTTACTCAGAATTCAGAGAGCTCTCAAAGAATGGGCTGCGCACTTGCCTGCAGGCTTGGCAGCCCTTTCTTTTCTTTTGGAAAGAGTGCTGGTCCTCAGGGATTGTTTCCTTTATATGGCAGCTACACACTTTGCCCAGACAAATCTTCCAAAAACTTGACTTACTCCAAAGAACCTCATAGCAAATATGAGGCAGGTTAGATGGCAGGTAGGCTGAGCTGCATGTGCAGAAAGACAAAGAAACTTATCTGGCAGGCGGTTGATAAATGTTTTACAAGTTAGGGAATACAATTAAGACTTTTTTTTTAAAATAAGAGTCATATGCTCTTTTCACCAGGGTGGCATGAGTGTCTGCACTGAAGTTAGCTTTTGGATAATTCCTCAGCTCCAGAGTTTAGTGTCCCAGGAAAAATATGCTCCTTAGGAAAAGACTGGAACCTTGCCAGTGTGCTACTTACAGACAGTATTACGGAGAGTCCACACAAAGACATAAACATTACCACCGTGAATACTAACTCGTTTGCACAATCCTTCAGCAAATATTGCAAAATAGCTCATGTTTATAGAGCATTGAGTGCTTGCTAAAGCACACTAACAGGACTTACTTTATCAGATAAAGGTACATGTTTTCATATTTTACAGTCTAATGAATGAAAATGTTTATTGTGAGCCTGCCACCCACATAGGATTCACATTTCACACTAGTGGGTAAATGAATAAGGAAGTACTGGCTTTGGTAGTTAAAAGCATGGGTTTACGAGTCACACTTACCTGAGTCTGAGGCCCCTCTCTGCCTCTTAGTATGGAAATTTCATTAGATTACTCAAACTCCTCTCACTCAGTCTCCTGGTCTGTACAGCAAAAATCATATTAACTTCATAGAGTTGTATGGAAAAAATGAGAACAGATATAGAAAGTGCTTGGCACTGCATGTAGCGTACATCAAGGGTGCATGAATAGTAGTTCTGGGAAGTGCCAATGTCTTCCCACTCACAGAGTTCTTGCCCTTAAAGGGTTCTCTGAATAACTGAGAAAAAATTACTCACACGTGGGGAAAATATCACACAGAGTAGCAGTATATATTAAGTGATAAAAGAGTGCTACCGAAGAATATACTCTTCATTATTTTAAAACACAATCTGATAATTAAACTGTAGAAAAAGCATCATTAGACATTTCTCTAAAGGACATACACAAATGGACAATGCTCAGCATTATTAGTAATTAAGGAAATTAGAATGAGAACTATAATCTACCACTTCACATTCAATAAGATGGATGGTTAAAATTTAACAAAAAAAAAAGGAAGAATCCAAGTCCCTATCTATAAGGCCCTGCTAATCAAGGAGTCATAGTAGAAGGACTGCTTGAAGATGAAAACAAATGAAACTAGCCTCAACAACATGCCAAGACACAACTTTTAAAATTGCAATAAAATAAAATAAATAAAAATGAGATAAAAATCCTTTTACCCCCTATACCACTCCTGGACAAACACCCAAAAGATGTTCCACTGTACTGAAAGGACATTTGCTCAACTATGTTCAGAGCAGATTTATTTGTAATAGCCAGAAACTGGAAACAACCTCAGTGTCCCTCAACTGAAGAATGGACAAAGAAAATATGGTACATTTACACAATGGAATACTATTCAGCTAATAAAAACAAGGAAATCTTGAAATTTGCAGGCACATGGATGGAATTAGAAAGGATTGTCCTGAGCAAGGTAACCCAGATGCAGGAAACACACATGGACTCACTTATAAGTACATGTTAGCTATATAATACAGGATAACCATATTACAATCCACAGACCCAAAGAAGCTAAGTAACAAGGAGAGCCCAAGGAAGACCCTTCTTGAATCTCCCTCAGATGGGGAAATAGAATAGATAGCAGAAGTGGATGTAGAGAAGGAACTGGGTAGGAGAGGGTGTGGGAAGGGGAACCAGGGAAGGATATGATATGGGGAAAGTGGGGAAGGAAGGTGAGAGGACTTGGAAAGAAAAGGAAAACTGAGGGCAGGGGCATCATTGAGACAAGCTAGAGACCTTTGACAGGATAGGCTACAGGAAGGATATGGGGATGTCTCTAGCTGAGCCTCCAAGTAGTAGGAGACAAGGAGACTGAAGAGGCCACCTCTTAGCCAGGCAGGACTTATATAGTGGTGGGAGAAGAACACTAATCCACCTACAAAACCTTCCACTCAAAATTTACCCTGCCTACAAGATCTGCAAAGATAGAGACAAAGCATGTCCAACCAAGGCCTGGTCCAACCTGACATCCACCCCATGAGAGAGTGATATCCTTTGGCACTATTAAGGATACTCTGCTAGTTTACAAATAGGAGCCTAGTATAACCATACTCTGAGAGGTCCCACCCAGCAGCTGGTCAAATAAGATGCTGAGACTCACAGTCAAGCATTAGACAGAATTCTGGGAGTCCTATGGAAGAGTACAAAGAGATGCAGAGGGATAAAAGGGCGTAGAGGGGACAAGAACTTCATGAGCAACAGAGTCAACTAATCTAGACCAAGAGACAAACACCAACTAAGGACCATGTATGGACTGGGCCTAGGCCCCCAACACATATGTAACTAATGGGCAATTTGATCTTCTTTTGGGTCCCCTAGTAAGTTGAGTGGGTACTTTCTCTGACAAAGACTTTTGCTGGTTTTGACCATTTCCCCCAAATGGGCTGCCCTGCCTGGCTTCAGTGGAGCTCAGGCCTGATTTGACTTGATGTTCAGGGGTGAGTGGGTGGGGGCTTGCCTTTTCTGAGGAGAAGAGGAAAAAGGATAAGGGAAAGACTGGGACTGGGAGAAGATGAAGGAGGGGTTTAAAGTGAATATATAAATTAAAAAGAAAAAAGGGGGGAAGAGAAAATGAGCCAGTTTTTTTTTAATCCTTTTAAAAAACAAAAATAATAGCAACCGTTAGAGAGCATGTGAAAGAATTAAAACTTTCTCTCTTTTGGTAAGAATCTAACATGATGTAGCCACTGTGGGAAACAGTCTTGCAAATTTGTTAAAAAAGTGAAATGTGGAACTATATACTAACCAGTAATTCCCCTCATATATATGACAGTTAACATATATACTCAAAGTGGCTTGGGGAAAAATCTTAGGCAATGAAGTGAATACTGTGTAAGCATGAAGATTTGAGTTTGGATCCCTAGTAGACACATTTGAAAAAAAATAATGCTGGACACAGCAGCACACCTATAAGACTAGCTTAATCAGTGAACTCCAGGTTCTCCAGGTTCAGTGAGAGTGTCTGTTTCAAAGAGGAAAGGCCACTGAAAAGCCACCCTACAAAGACCTCTGGGCTCTGCCCTTCCCTTCCCTTCCCTTCCCTTCCCTTCCCTTCCCTTCCCTTCCCTTCCCTTCCCTTCCCTTCCCTTCCCTTCCCTTCCCTTCCCTTCCCTTCCCTTCCCTTCCCTTCCCTTCCCTTCCCTTCCCTTCCCTTCCCTTCCCTTCCCTTCCCTTCCCTTCCCTTCCCTCCTCCTCTTCTTCCTTCTACTCCTTTCTTCTGTCTCTTCTCTTTTGTTTGTCTCTGTCTCTCTCTTTCTTTCATGCACACATACATTTATAATGAGCATCATTCATAATAAGAAAGAGTGAAAACACTCCTGTATTGATTCTCAAAAAGCTTCATATTTGCATATTCATATTTCTTGGTGTACTTATTCATAATAGCTAAGAAATGGAGCCAGCCTAAATGCTCATGAACAAAAGAATGGATAAAGAAAATACAGGACAAATATAACAGTATGTAAATGCCATGATGAACCCAATTATGTATACTAATTATCTTTTTAATGGGACACACTTATATAAAATAATACTACTTGGCAATTTAAACTGAAACATTGGCCCACAATACAATATGATTAGATCTCATGAAGTAAGGCAGATGCAAAAGGTCACATATTGTATGATACCATTCTTACAGAATGTTCAGATTATGCAAATGTTCAACTATAAATTTGTGGACTTGTGTTCCTGATAAAATGAGGTTTGGACAAATGATGTGCTAGCATATGGGTTTTTCTGTAGGAAGAGGATAAATGTTCTGCAATCTTATATACATTTCTATAGATATACTAAAAGCCCTTGGACTTGTGGAAGTGTTGGGGAAAAGATGGAAGGGCCTGGAGGGGACAGGAACCTCACAAGAAGACCAACAGAGACAACTAACCCAGACCCATGGGGGTTTACAGAGACTGAGACATCAACTAAGGAGCATGCATGATCTGGGCCTAGGGTCCCTACACACATGTAGTCAAAGGCTACCAGAGAGAGGGGGGTGGCTGTTTCTAACAAGGAATCTATTGCCTGCTTTGGATCACTTCCCCCTGGCAGGACTGTTCTGCCTGGCCTCAGGGGATGAAGAAATGCTCATTCCAGTACTGATGTGACATGATGTATTGAGGACGGTTGATACAGGGGGGAAGGGATCCCTTTTTCTGGGGTAAAGCAAGAGGGGATTGGGGAAGGGGAGAAGGGGAGGACTGAGAGGAGAGGAGGGAGGAGGTACACTTGAAATGTAAAGTAAATAAACAGAAAAAAGGCCCTAAATTATACACTTAAAATAAAAGAATAGTTGATATGTCAATTATATCTTGGTGTTTTTTTTAATAAGATTTTATAATCTGGAGATAAGATAATGAAAGAATTGTATGTTGGGGAAGAGCTATTGCACATGAACTAAGAATAGACCATTTTGAAAGCTAGAGACAAGACAGGGCAGATGTATTGTTAACAATTGTCATATAACAAAAACACTGTGACTTGTAGCTTAAAATTAAAAAAAATATATTGATTCTCATTCACGTCTGTGTATCATCTGGGCACCAATTCACCTCAGTTACACTTGACTTGCTTACAAATGGTAGATGTGAGCACAGATTTTTACTGTTATCCTTCTTAGAGCAGAAGGCCACTGTCATAATTAGTTTTTCTGTTGTGATAAACACCAAAATCAAGTTGGGAAGGGAAGGGCTTATTTCAGCTTATAGGTTATATGCTACAATCTGTCAGTGAAAAAATACAAGAAACTCAAATCAGAAACCTAGAGGTAAGGATTAATGAGAGATCATAGAGGAATTCTGCTTACTGGCTTGTTCTCTCGTCACCAATTACCTAGCCTTTTCATGCATCCTGGGACTCTTGCCTGGATATGGTACCTTCTACAGTGAGCTGGGCACTCCTACCTCTATAAGCAATCAGCATAATATTGCCATAGGCCAATCTGAGGGAGCCAATTCTTTTTTGTTAAGCTCCTCCTTCCCATGGTGTGTCAAAATGACAATAAATACTAACTGGCATAACTACACAGGGAAGGTCTTTTCTATGACAGTAGAAACACTCAAAGACTACACTAATAATACTGGTCTTTTTTACATTTACATTACATTACATTACTTACATTGTATCTTCTATCATCTGGTTGGTCCAAGTAAATCTGATAGTCAAGCTTAAATGCTTCAGAGTCTCATAGAAAGTGGAAAACTACAGAGATGAACAAAATATTTAGATCAATAATCCAATCAAGTACAGTATTCCACATCAAACAACCATTTTTCCAACATTTATTCTTTGTACTAAATGATACTGAGATTCAGGAAACAAAATGAAGTAAACCATGTTTCTGCCTTTGTACAGATAACAGTAGTGAATGATGACCAAATAACAGGTTTAATATAGCCCTGTACAGTAGCATCAGCAACATCAAATGCTCAGACTTGTGAGGCAAATGCATTTTAACACAGAACAAGACTAAGATGTGTAGGTGAATACAAATGAAGGTTGAAAGAGGCAACTACTAATCAGCTCCAGCTGACTTCTCCAAGAGCAAGCATGAGTTTAGCCCATATGTTCTTCACATAATAAACTCTATTATACAAGCCAAACAAAACTCATGAGGGTAGGATTTGGCCTAGAATCCACAAGTTTATTGGGCTCTGTGAAAAGCAATTGGAACAAGCTATTTTGCTTGCTATAACGGAAGTCAATGTGTTGTTCAGCAGAAAAAAAAGAAAGGTTTGTATTCCTACCACTGCTTGGGAAACTCTATGAAAGTAAAGAGAAAAAGGGACATCTATCAAAACTCTCGGCAGCAATAAAGTAAGTCAGTTAAAGAACAGTATAGAAGCTGGGTATGGTATAAGACACCTGTAATCCCAGCGCTCAGTACACCAAAAGGAAGACCACTATTTCAAAGCTAGCCTGGGCATTGTGAGCAAAGCTTTGCCTCAAAAAGTAGAAAGAAAGAAAGAAAGAAAGAAAGAAAGAAAGAAAGAAAGAAAGAAAGAAAGAAGAAGGAAGGAAGGAAGGAAGGAAGGAAGGAAGGAAGGAAGGAAGGAAGGAAGGAAGGAAGGAAGAGAGAGAGAGAAAAGTGCAAAGAGGAGGGAGAAAAGAAGAGAAAGAAGAAAGAAGGGAGGGAAAGAAGTAGGAAAGAAAGCAGAAAAGAAAAAGAAGAGAAATGAGGGAGGTGATAGGAAATCTCAAGAGGATGTGTGGAGTTTGCTTAAACTAGATGACTTCACCAAGTAAAACTGAGTATTCTGTGGATGACAGTCACTTGAAGTCAGGTATCATTCTAGTGTGACTCAGTCCTGAAATTCAAGGACATAATGAGCATCGCGTTCTCAAAAGGCCACAGAGTGACCTTATTCTGAATGAGAACCACAACTCATAATGCAAGCACCAGAAGACACTAGAAAATACTCATAGAAAGGAAAGCAGGAAGTGAGTCCAAGATGAGACTGGTGTGGAGAAAACAGAGTGGCTTAAGAATGACTAGAGTAGAGATTTAAGACAGCATAAACCATAGAGGTCAGTATCTAGGAAGATACTGAAGTCTGGTATCAAAGTTCTAAAAGGAATTATGAGGAACACATTAATGCCAGTGAAGACCCAACACTGAGCATCCCTAAAGCAGTGTGCCACTAGTATCATGCTCTGTCATCCACACATTCTGTGACTTAATTTCTGGGACCTAGCATTTCAAAAAAAACATGGACTCCACAGTCAGATTATTGGTGTTCTAATCCCAATGCTATTTCTTTTTGGATGTGTGACTTCAAAACAAATTACTTATCCTACTTAATAAAAAATAAACTGATCTCATAGAATTTTCAAAAATAATAAATTATACTATGTGTGAAATGCCTGATATGTGTTAGACAGTCAATAAATATTCTCCATATTTTCTCAAATGTTGATAATAAGTAACTTCCTCTTCTCCACTGAGTTTATGTAGTAAATGGCTACTTTGAATCAACATTTATATCCTTCCAGCTAACTTCAATTATCCAATACTTTGCTTATGACAGTCTTTCATCCAGTCTCATCACCACACACAACTTCCCATTTCACTAAATGGTAATAAAATGATATTCACCCATCCCATCCCCCAATCAGAAACTTAAATATGATTTTTTATTATTACCATGAATGAATTCTCCATATCAAGTTGACCCCTGACATTTTTATTCACTAAGTACCACTCAAGTCTGACCATGCTGCTTCATTTTTACTGCCACAATTTTATCTGTGAGCCTGAGAACGATCCCAATTCTTTTCTTAGTACCAGTCATTGTCAAGTTCCTTTAATGCAGCCATCTAATTATATTTTCATTCCTTATTAAGCATTTGATAATGATGTATAACATACATAAGACCATATGAAATATGTATGCAATGCTGGGAATAATTACCAAATGAACATCCATTTAACACCACCCAGGTCAGCATTTCTAGTTCTTTAAAAGTGTCTTTGCTCATGGCTAGGGATGTAGCTCAGAGGTAGAGCACTCAGTTTGCATGTGTAAGACCCTGGTTTATATTGCCAAGCCTAAAAAATATGATAGTGATAAATATAAAATACATGCATGAGACATGTTTGCTTTCCCCATACAGAAAGGCAAAGAGGATGCACATCAGAAGAAGAAAACAGGAAACAAGTTAGGAACCTGCCACAGAAGGGCTCTGAAAGGTTCTGCCCTGCAGATTATCAAAGCAGATGCTGAGACTTATGGCCAACTGTTGGGCAGAGTGCATGGAAACTTATGAAAGAAGTGGGAAATAGTAAGATCTGGAGAGGACAGGAGCTCAACAAGGAGAGCAACCAAACCATAAAATTTGAACACAGGGGTCTTTCCTGAGACTGATACTCCAGCCAAGGACCATTCATGGGGATGGCCTGGAACCCCTGCACAGATGTAGCCCCTGGCAGTTCAGTGTCCAAGTGGGTTCCATAGTAATGGGAACAGGGACTGCCTCTGACATGAACTGATTGGCCTGCTCGTTGATCACCTCCCCCTGAGGGGGGAGCAGCCTTACCAGGCCACAGAAGATGACAATGCAGCCACTCCTGATGAGATCTGATAGACTAGGATCAGAAGGAAGGAGAGGGGGACCTCCCCTATCAGTGGACTGAGGGAGGGGCATGTGTGAAGAAGGGGGAGAGAAGGTAGGAAGATGGGATTAGGAGGGGAGGAAGGAGGGGTTTATGGGGGGTACAAAGTGAATAAAGTGTAATTAATAAAAGTTACAAAAAAAGAAAAAAAATAAACTCTTAACACACACACACACACACACACATACACACAAAGCCCCAAATCTGGGTTTTTCTAAGCTAGCAGCCAGACATCGGATCCCTCACACCCATACAGTGGGTGTTTAAATGAGATAAGTAGCACACCTGCTAAGACACAGTGAAACTGAAAAAAGGACTGGTGAATTAGAGCAGCATATAGAGGTCCTAATTCCAAAACGGGAGAACAGGGAATATGTTACGCTGGAGAAGAGGTTTTGCGTATATTCATATAGGAGAAAAGAGATTGTGGGTTCCATCAAGACTGATGAAGGTCAGAAATAACAGAGGAAGACCAACTGAAGATCTTAACCACACACAAGAATAGAGAAATCAAGAGACCAAACAAAACAGGTAACAAAGTGCTGATACCTTCACATGGGAACAACTCCGAAACTGACTGAGATATTAAAAAATGTCTCCAGGCAGAACTTCAACAATACATGACCAATAAATCCTTGGCTTCAATAACCTCAAATTTTATTATGCCATTCTTTTTTTTAAATATTTATTTATTTATTTTACATATAAGTGTGCTCTATCTGTAGATCATTTGCATGCCAGCAGGGGGCATCAGATTCCAGTATAGATGGTTGTGAGCCACCATGTGGATGCTGGGAATTGAACTCAGGACCTCTAGAAGAACAGACAGTGCTCTTAACCTCTGAGCCATTATGCCATTCTTTTAATTGGCATAGATAAAATTGGTTTACAGTTTAGTTTCATCCTGCACATCTCATACACTTGTAATTTCCTTTGGCCTCCCTAACAGGATGTCCAAAACTCAGCTAGAAAAAAATTCATGAGAATGACCTCCAATTTCCTTTAAGGGGGGTTTGGTAGGTTTTGGGTTGTTTTGTGGGGCTATGAATGTTTATTGTCATTGGGATATGATTATAAATTGTTAATGGTATTATTCACAGAGGCTCAGGGATTTCTCTCTTTTCCTTTTGTTTTTTTTTTTCTATTTTTTTTCCTTAGATAAGGAGAAAAAGAGTTGAAAAGAAAGAAAGGAGAATACAGGGATATCCTATAGGAATAATAAGACAAAAGGTATATTATTTGAATCTAATAAACTTAAGGCTTTATTTGTTATTATCAAATAAGGTTATTTTTAACTCTGGTATAGGATTTTGTATATTGATGCAACTATAAGTCTATTTTTAATACATTGGTAAATTTTAGTATATTGATACAAATTCATGGTTACTTCCAATTCTTTTAAACTGCTATTACAAACTGTTTTAGAGTATTAGGTAATCCAAGTTAATTGCTAGTTAGTCTACTCATAGTCATATCAGACACTAGTATAATTTATTATAGGAGTACACATCCTAGGTTTAACACATAGATATGATTCTGTAGACAGGTCAATTACATAAAGATAAGTATATCTTCAAAAACTTCAGAGACCTACAGAATATGGCATTTAAAAATGTCTTTATTATTTTAAAGATTCTTTGACAATGAGATAAGTCATCTCTTGGAAGCACCCAACCTACCTCAAAGATGATAATGAGCATCAAAGAACCTCCATGTGGAGATGGCTTCAATGTGGCAAATGAGCTACCTGGGGAAAAATGAAATGCCCTCATTTTCATGACAGACAGAATTCTGCCAAAAATAGGAAAGGTTAAATGCAGGAGAAGTCAACTGCTGAACTCTGCCAAGACAGGGTAAGCAAGTCCTAAATAGCTCCTGTTTCACATATATGTCTGAGCCAGAAGGCTGAAGATGATGCTTCAATGTTATAGAGAGTTTTGAGTGACTGTTCAGGGAGCAAACTGTCTCTGTCAACTTTTATTTTTTTGGAATCTGTTAACATGAAGTTTGTATTTACTCCAGTAATTAATTTTATTCCTTCTAAAGTCTCTGGTGGGGTTGAAAACCAAATAGTTATAGTTCCACAATTAATCTTAAGTTGTTTAAAATTTACAAAAATGTTTCATATAGGTAACACTAATAAGGATAAAAGTTAATTTAATTATAGAACTCTAAACTTGTCAAGAGAGGGTAATCAAATACTTTCTCCTAAGTTGCCAAATGCACATGGACTGCACTTTACAAAAGTAAATCTTACCTAATAGTTTTCATAAATGTTTTTTAATCATTATTATATTTTAAAAATGGAGGGTTTTTTTTTGGACTTAAAGGGGAAAATGTTGGCATAATGTCCACGTGAAATGTATACAATTTACCCTTGTTCATTCATATGCTGAGTTCTCTACCCCACTATCTGGTTTCAATACAGACATTGGGTTATAATGTTTATTCTAAGCATCATCTGACTCAAGTTTGTGTAAACATGACACCATTTGTTCTCTGTATTAAAAAAAAAAAAACAGCCAATGCCCTGCAATGGACAGAACAGGGCAGGACATCCTGGTCTGGAGAGGAGGAGGAGAAGAAGAAGGAAGTGAGTAGGGGGAGTAGGGAGTAGGAGAGCAGGGATCTGCAGGAAAGGACTTGGAACCATGAGGAAAGATGAACTGGACCTAAGATATGACTAAAATCAAGTATAATGTGGGAAATCTGACTGGAAGGAAGCTATGTGGTGGAGTAAGTATAGCCCAGAATTGTGCTCTAGGTTAATTAAATAAATCCTAGTCTCTGTGTGGTGATTTGAGTTTAAGAATGACTGCTGCTTAACTAAAAGATCAATCAGTATTAAACTTTAAACTTCAACAACACACAGGCTCTACGATCAACAATCAATAAGTGGGACCTCATGAAACTGAAAAGCTTCTGTAAAGAAAAGGACACTGTCATCAGAATAAAACAACAGCCTACAAAAAGGGAAAGGATTTTCACCAACCTTATATCTGACAGAGGGCCAACATCCAGAATATATAAAGAAAACTCAAGAAGCTAAACAGCAACAAATGAAGAAATCCAATTAAAAATGGAGTAGAGAGCTAAACAAAATTCTCAACAGGGGAATATCAATTGGCAGAGAAACACTTAAGGAAATTTTCACATTCTTTAGTCATCAGGAAAATGCAAATCAAAACAACCCTGAGATTTCACTTTTCACTCATCAGAATGACTAAGATAAAAAAACAAAAACAAAACAAAACAAAAACCTCAAGTGACAACACATGTTGGAGAGGATGTAGAGAAAGGGGAACCCTCCTCCATTGCTGATGGGAATGTAAACTTGTAGAACCACTTGGGAAATCAATCTGGCACTTTCTCAGACAATTAGGAATAGTGCTATCTCAAATCAACTATACTACTCCTAGGCATATTCCAAAAGTTGCTCAAGTATACTACAAGGACATTTACTCAACCATGTTCATAGCAGCTTTATTCATAATAGCCAGAATCTGGAAGCAACCCAGCTGTCCCTCAACAGAGGAATGGATACAGACAATGTGGTACAAATACACAATGGAATACTACTCAACAATTAAAAACAAAGAAATCATGAAATTTGTAGGCAAATAGTAGGAACTAGAAAAAAGATTATCCCAAGTGAGGTATCCCAGAAGCAGAAAGACACACATGGTATATACTCACTTATAAGCAGATATTGGGCATATAATATTGGATAAATCATACTAAATCTATTTAACTAAAAAAGCTAAGCAAGAAGGACATCCCTGGGTAAGACGCTCAAACTGCATTAAGAAAGGCAAACAGGACAGACATTGGAAAAGGGAACAAGCAAAACAAGCAACAAGACAGGCAACAAGACAGAAGCCTACTATAGAGGAACTCTGAAAGACTCTACCCAGCAAAGTATCAAAGCAGATGCTGAGACTCATAGCCAAACTTTGGGCAGAGTGCAGGGAATCTAATGAAAGAAGGGGGAGAGAGAAAGACCTGGAGGGGAATGGAGCTCTACAAGGAGAGTAACAGAACCAAAATATCTGGGCCCAGGGTTCTTTTCTTTTGTTTATTATGTTGTTATTATTTTATAAGGCTCTATTTACTCGGAAATTATGAAAGCACTCATCTACATTAATTTTTTCCATTATTAGTGTTTTAAATTAACGCCCAATGTAATAGGCTTCATTATAGAATTTTCACACATTGTTTTTGCTGATCCCTTCTTATATTCTCTTCCTTTGTCCCCATGATCCCATACTATTAGTCCTCTTTCTCCTCCAAGAATCTCACCTGCTTTCAATTCACATTAAATTTAAAAATATTTTTTGTGTTTTTGAAATTTTAATATATTTACATAATTTACCCCTCCCCTTTCCTCTCTCACACCCTCCCATGAACCTTGTCTCTTGCTGTCTTTCAAGTTCATGAGCTCTTTTACTTTAATTGTTATCACATATGTATGAATCCATATATATATATACAATATACATATTTTCCCAATACATAAATACAACTTGTTCAGTCCATAAAATGTTACTTGTATGTATATTTCAGCACTGATCATTTGGTATTGGATAACAAATTGGTAGGCTTTTCCCTGAGGAAGATTCTTTTTCTAAACTCAGCATTCCTTCATTATTTACCTGTAGTTCTTTGTTTAGGATTTAGGTCTCATGAGGCCTTCACCACACATTAATTTTTAAAAGCTATCCCTTCCATATACATATTCATATTTAGTGGCACATGTCTTTTTTACATAATGATTTCCAGGCTAGCCAGGGATACACAGTGAGATCCTGTCTCAAATAAAAAAAGTAGTCTCCAATACTCCTGACACTATGAATTATACTCTGTTAAACTTGCAGACAGGGGCCTGTCAGAATTGTCCTCTGAGAGGCTCTACCCAGCAGTGCCTCAAAACACATGCCAAGACTCACAGCTAACCATTGAGTGATGCATAGGGAGTCTTGTGGAAAAGTGAGAGGAAAGAGAAAAGAACCTGGAAGCAACAGGAACTCCACAAAAATACCAACAGAACAACCAGGGCCCAGAGGGTTTGCTGAGACTGAAGTATCAACCAAGGTCCATTCATGAACTGGACCTAGGTCCTCTACAGAGATGGAGCAGATGGGCAGCTTAGATCTCATGTAGACACACTAGCCAGCTCTTTGACCACTTTCCCCTGGTGGGACTCCCCTGCTAGGCCAAAGGGGAAGAGAACATACTCAGGCCTGGTACAACTTTGATAAGCTGGGGTGGATGGGAAAGGAAACTCCCCTTTTCTGAGAAAAAGGGAAGGAGGTGAGAGAAATGGAAGGTGGGATGGGAGGGGAGGGGAGATAGGACAACAAGAAAGATGTAAAGTGAATTATAAGAAGAAAAATAAATATAGAAAATGTAATTATGCTACTAACACAATGCGTTCTTTTGCCCTGTGACAACTGAATTTTACATATGCTGTATGAATCATTTTCCACTTTTCCTCAATGCATAAGTATTACTATAGCACTGGGTTTTTTAAACATGAGAAAAAATATATAATAAAATAAAACAAAAATCATCACATCAAGACTGGACAAGGCAACCCAACAGAAGAACAAGAGTCCTTAGAGCCAGCACAAGAATCAAAGAACCACTTGCTCAAATACTGAGGACTCCAGTAAAAATCCTAAGCTGAAAGTTATAATATATACAGAGAGGACCTGATGTAGACCTGCACAGGTCTTGTGCATGTTGAATAAGTCTCCGTGAGTTCATATGAGCCTTACTCCTGTTGATTTAGAGGTCCTTGTTTTCCTGATATCCTCCATTCCCTCTGACTCTTATACTCTTTCCACCCACTCTTCCATGGAATTCCCTAAACTCTGAGGGGATGTATTTGATGGGAAAAATCCCATTTAGTTCTGTGTGTTCCTAGGTCTCTCTCTTCTTAATGTCTTGTTGTGGTGAGTCTCTGCATTTGTTCTCATCTGCTGCGGAGGAAGCATCTATGATGCTGGCTGAGTAACACACTGATCTATGACTATAGAAGAATACCATTAGGAGTCATTTTATTGGTACTTTGTTTTTGGATGAGTAGTATTTGGTTTTACCCTAGGTCTCTGGGTTATCTAGTTTCTGTTCTTGGTCATTCAAGCAGCGTTGGATATGGGTCCATCTTATGTAGTAGGCTTTATATCAAGTCAGACATTAATTAGTTACTCCCACAAGTTCTGTGCCACCATTGTCCTAGCAAATCTTGCAGACAGGAGAGATTGTAGGTCAAAAGTTTTGTGGCTGAGTTGGTTTCCATGTTGCTCTTTTGGTAGCCTGCAGAGTGCCTTCCCACATCAAAGACACATGTAGGCAATATTGCCTGACTTCTCCATCTTCAATGAGTTGTATTGCTGTTGTCCCCAACAATGCAAAACTGATATCACTTTATGAAGAGAAACCCATTGTCTTAGTAACAGCTTGTGCTGATTGGGGTTTTCCATACGACCACCTTGGCCAACAACTCAACTGAGTGTAACCCAGTCCCTACATTGGAAAACTTACTTGATGATTATTCAAAAAATTCATTGGATTTATCTTCATATATTTTATGAAGTTCCTTCTGTACTAGGTTTACATATCATCTCTTAAAAGCTCTTTAATTCCAGCCATGTCTTTCCACATTATCTCTCTCAACCTTATCTCCCCTCACCCTCCCCACCTTATACCCCTGTTCCCTCCCCCTCAACTCCATCCCAACCATAAAATCTATTCTATTTCACCCTTCCAGGGAGATCCATGTATCTACTTTAGCCACTTGCTCTATACCTAATGTCTCTGGGTCTATATATTGCAACTTGGTTATCATTTACTTAATGGATAATACCCACTTATAAGTGAGTATATATCCTATTTGTCTTTCTGGTTCTGGGTTACCTCATTCAGGAAAAAATTTTTTCTAGTTCCATCCATTTGCCTACAAGTTTCATGATGTCATTTTTTAAACATCTGAGTAAGGTTCCATTGTATAAATAAACCACATTTTCTTTATCCAGTCTTCTGTTGAGGAAAATCTAGGTTGTTTCCAGTTTCTATCTATTATAAATAGAACAGAAATGAAGCAATGAACATGGGTGAGTAAGTGTTCATGTGGTAGGGTAGAGTGTCTTTGGTATATGTCCAAGAGTGGTATAATTAGTTCTCAAAATAGATTGATTCCAAACTCTCTGAGGAACCACCATATTGACTTCCATGGTGGCTGTACACCTTTTTATTTCCATCATCAGTGGATGAGTTTTCCCTTTATTCCACATCCTCTCCAACAGCTCTAATAGGTGTAAGATAGAATCTTAAAGTAGTTTTGATTTGCATTTCCCTGATGACTACAAAAATGTTAAACATTAATTTACTTTTCAGCCATTTAAGCTTCCTCTATTCAGAATTCTCTGTTTAGACCTGTAACCTCAGTTTGATTATTCCTGTTGTCTACTCCTCTTGAGTATGATTACTTCTTTTTGTTCTAGGGATTGCTTTTCTTTCTTTCTTTCTTTCTTTCTTTCTTTCTTTCTTTCTTTCTTTCTTTCTTTCTTCTCTATCTTCTTTCTTTTTTTCTTTTTCAAAACTGCTCAACTTTATTTGGGGTGAACAAAGTCTATGTAGTCCTTTGGGAGTGGGTGGAGTGTTTCCAGGGTAGATGTGTACATTATTGGCAAGGGCAGGAAGTGCCAGGAATGCCCTTTGCATTTGGCAGCACAGTCCTATCATATGAACAGGAAAACAGTACCTAATTATCTTATGGGCAGCAGGAGGAAGAGAGTTAGATGAGAACTGTGCCAAAGGTCATATCCCAGATATGGTTAGGCATCTGTGTCTAAAGAAACTCTCCAGATGAAATAAGGCAGAGTGCAGGAAGCCCTGCCTGGTGCCAGAAGGGAGAGTCCACCATTTAGCAGCAACCTTCGGGGAAGCTGTCTGGATATGATGGATTTTGACTTCAAACAAAATGGTTCTCTGAAAAGTGACAATTCAAAATACAATAAAATAAGTAAAACATTATCATGGAATGTTTCTAAATTCAGGACCCCATTGTATCCACCCTCACTTTTTTTTGAACTTCTAAATACTATTCCTCTCTTCTTAAAGGTTTTAATAATGAAGACTCTTTTTGTATTACCAGTAATTATGTTGACTAAAAGAAACACAAAATTCGAAAACACTCATATTTGAAAGAATGCTCTGCAGTGAGTGGAGGCACTGAGGCAGTGTTGACTTAGGACGATGTTAACCTTGAATTTGAGTATACACAGCTCTAGTGTCACCCTCTCCACTACCACTGGAAGAACCAACACGGAAAACTTCCCTGGAGCTATAGAAGGTGTTTGGTGATGTGAGATTCTGTTGCAGACTCTGCATTTTAAGGCTTAAGGCCTCTCAGAAGGCCACTGGTACTTGTTTTTGAAGGTAAGGACTATCTTCAATAATGTAGACCTTGACTTTACCTCTGGTTCTCAAGAGCACCGTGTTTTACAAAGCTCCTATCTTAGAAACGGGGAAATCAACCAAGGTTAGGCACCACAAATTCCTTTTCATAGCATGTACCTTGTAATAGCCACAAGGCTCAGAAGCAGAAGCAGCAGAAACAGAAAGGCAGCAATGGAAATGCCAATACAGAAGCCCTTAATCAAGTTCCTCTGAGGCTTCATTGTAGGGATTACTTCAGTGTTATAGTCCAAGAGTCATCTGAGGATGTCACAGTGTTATTCCAATCTGCTGTAGGGATATAGGATGGGGTTTTTGTCACCTCAGCTGTTGTCTGACATGGATAAAATGTAGTGAGTTCTGCTTGAGTTTGCGTGTGTGCTAGTGTTGGAAACATAGAAGTAAAGATTCTGGTTGATGTTGGTACACATGTGGGTCTTTTTGAAATAGTAGTGAGCCTTCCTGTAGTTGTGGGTCTTGTTTGTTTGAGGGCTTGCAGGAATTTCCAGTTTAATTTCCAATGACTAAATCATATAACTGAAAGACCCAAGTATATCCACTGTACAATAGTCACTTTAAACGGTATTTTTTTTATTGTCAATGATACATTTCTTTCTGAAATATTCCCCTTTAGCTATTATCCACTGTTACTTTAATAAGTAACATGATATCCATTGGTCCAGATAAAATAAAAATATTGACATTCTCTTCTGCCCCAACATGTAGTTGTGACTCCAGGATATGTTTGGCAAGTACATGGAAGTGTAAGAGGGTGCCCCACCACTTCCTTTATTACTACACAAGAATCCACATCACCTGGAAGTAGTATGAGACTTCAAATGAAGACTTCAGCATTAATCATGGTATTGATCTGTGAAAGTAACTTTCATTCTCCTGAGGTAATGGTCTTCAAACCTTATTGCCTCCATCTGCTAACCTATGCCTCATTCTGGAAGCTTCTAGCCTTCATACAATCTAACCTAGGCCTAAAGTGTTTTCAGTCTCTGAGACTTACTGCTTAATAAGCTCACACTTCCTTGTTTTTTGTTTTTTGTTTTTTGTTTTTTTTCTGAACCCTGGGCTGTCTCGTTCAACTCAGCTGTCTGGCTCAAACTACTGTCCAAGCTGGTTGATTCAATCTGGTTTGTCTCTCTTGGCCTCAAACTAACTCTGGCAATTAGTTCTAATCTTCTGGCTCCTTCTCATTCTTTGGTTCATCTTTACCTGTGTCTAGCTTTGTATCTCTTCAAACTGTCTCTGTAAAACTTTCCCAGTAAAATTGCCTCTGAATTCCAGGAACTTAACTGCCACAAACTCAACTGCACTCACTACCTCTCAACTCACTTCTATTGTAAAGCATGAAAGTGTACCTTTAAGGTTCCCTACACTCTGCCCAATGTTTGGGTATGAATCTAAGGATCTCCTTCAATACCCTGATAGATAGAATCTTTTGGAGGCCCCCTGTGGAATGCTTCTGTCCTGTTCCCTGTCTTCTCCTACTTCTGATGTCTACCCTGTTTGCCCTTCTCAATGACATTTCAGCCTCTTCCTTGGGCTCCTTCTTATTTAGCTTCCTTAGGACTGCAGCTTTTAGTATGCTTATCCTATATTATATGGTTATTATCCACTTATAAGTGAGTATGTGCTATATGGCCTTTCTGCTTTTGAGTTACCTCACTCAGGATGATCTTTTCTAGATCCCACCATTTGCCTACAAATTTCATGATTTCCTTGTTTTTAATTGTGTAACTGTATCACACTTTCTGTATCCATTCCTCGGTTGAGGGGCATGTAGGTTGTTTGCAGATTCTGGCTATTATGAATAAAGCTGCTATGAACACAGTTGAGCAAATGTCCTTGTTGTATACCTGAGCGTCTTTTGAATATCTGCCCCGGAGTTGTATAGCTGGATCCTGAGGTAGCACTATTCTTAATTTTCTGAAAGAGTGCCAGATTGATTTCCAAAGCGGTTGTACAAGTTTACATACACACCAGCAATGGAAGAGTGTTCCCCTTTCCCCCACAACCTCTCAAGCATGCATCATCACTTGTGTTTTTGATCTTAGCCATTCTGATGGGTGTGAGGTGGAATTCTCATGGTTGTTTTGATTTGTGTTTCCCAGATGACTAAGGACATTAAGCATTTTTTTAAGTGTTTCTCTGCAATTTGATATTCCTCTATTGAGAATCCTCTTTTTAGCTCTGTACCCCATTTTTTAATTGGATTAGTTTGGGCAGAGTATCGGGAACCTTAAGGAAGAAGGGGGAGATAGAGGGATCTGGAGGGAACAGGAGCTACACAAGGAGAACAACAGAGCCAAAAACTAGACCCAGGGAGGACTGCAGAGACTGATACTCCAATTAGGGACCATGCATGGAGAGGACCTAGAATCCCAGCTCAGATGAAGACCATGGTCTGCTCATTTTCCAGGTGGGTTCCCGAGTAAGGAGATCAGGGGCTCTCTGACATGAACTCAGTGGCCGGCTCTTTGATCACCTCTCCCTGAGGGGGTGCAGCTTTACCAGGCCATAAAGTGATGATGCAGTTAACCCTGATGAGACTTGGTGGGCTAGGGTCAGATAGATTGGGAGGAGATCCTCCCCTGTGGGTGGATTAGGAAAGGGGCATGGGGGGAGAAGAGGGAGGATGGGTAGGACTGGGAGGAGCTGGGGTGTCTACAACAGGGATACAAAGTGAATGGATTGTAATAAATAATAAATAAAATAAATAAATAAGAAAAAGTGTACTGTTAAATTGCTAATATGAGACTTCTCTAATTTTTTTTCTGTAGACACTTAGTAATATGAACTTTCTTCTTAGAGCCTCTTTCATTGTATTCCACAAATTTAGGTATATTATGTATTCAATTTCATTGAATTCTAGGAAGTTTTTATTTTCTTAATATCTGTCTGGACCCATTTTTCATTCCATAGGGAGTTGTTAAGTTTCCGTTTGTTTCTGCTGTTGTTGGCATACAGCTTTAATCCATTTGGTCTTATAGGATGCAGGAAGTTATTTCAATATTCTTATCTCTATTGACACTTGCTTTGTGATCATTTTTGGAAAATGTTTCATGAGGTATAGAGAAAAAGGTAAAGTCTTTTGAGTTTGGCTAAAATGTTCTGTAAGTATCTCTTAAGTCCATTTGGATTATAACATCTGCTAGCTCCACTACTTCTCTGTTTAGCTTTTGCTTGGATGACTTGTCCATTGGTGAGAGTGTGGTATTGAACTCTCCAACTATCATTGTGTGGGGTCAATATGTGATTTAATCTGTAGCAGTATTGTTTTGTTTTGCTTGCTTGGTGGATTTTTTTCCTTTGATGAGCATGTAGTGTCTGTCATTCCCTGTTACTTTTGATAGTTTTGGTTTGAAGTCTATTTTGCTGAATATTAAAATGACTACACCAGCTTGATCCTTAGGACCATTTCCTTAAAATATCTTTTCCTAATTCTTTCATCTGAGGTAACATCTATCCTTGATGTTGAGGTGTGTTTCCTGAACGCAAGAGAAGAATAAATCTTGTTTTTTCATATAGTCTGTTAGTCTATGTCTGTTATCGGACTATTGATACCATTGATGTTAAGAGATATCAATGACCAATAGGTTTTGATTCCTGCTATTTTGTTGTTGTTGTTGGTGGTGGTGGTGGTGGTAGTAGTACTAGTAGTAGTGTGCTTCTCCTCTTTTGATTTTTCTGGGAGATATTACTTATTTCCTGTGTTTTCATGGATGTAGTTAAATTAATCTCCTTGTATTGTAGTTTTTCTTCTAGCACATTCTGTAGTCCTGGATTTGTAGATAACTATTTCTTAAATTTGGATTTAACATGAAATTTCTTATTTTCTTCTCCATCTATGATGATTGAAAGTTTTGCAGGGTATAGTAAGCAGGGCTTGTATCTGTGCTCTCTTACAGTCTGCAGGACATCCATACATGAATTTCTGATGTTTAGAGTCTCTATTGAGAAGTCGGGTGTAGTTCTAACATCTTTTTTTTTTTTTCAATGCAGTTTATTCAGGAACCTTGAACAATCCTCGGACCCTGGGGAAAGCCAGCCCACAGCTTAAATAGCCTCTGGGTAGCCAACCCCAGTGTGCCACGTGGGCAATGCAGATAGGTCCACATACATGGAAGCAAGCCAGATCCTCAGCCTTAGCCAAATGTGGAATTGTTTGTGACAGAGAGCACTCACCAACGGGAAGGTGGAAGGCGGAAACCAGCTCCATCTTTAAGCATAGCATTCCGCAGCTCTCTACAGTTTCCCCTTTTTGTTTTAGACGCATCAGGCAAGAGTAGAGGTCTGATCTCTGATATTAGAAATAAATTGGGACTTTGTACTGATGTTCATTTAGGTGTCATCCACCCAAAGAGCATCAGACCCGTCCGATACCTTTTTCTCAGAGGCGGGACCTGGGGCATCAACCCGCATGCAATCAGACATGCTCTTCTCTGGGTCCAAAGCGGCTGACCCTGAGTGCAGTGCTTAGCCTCGCATCCTGAGCCTAACATTTTAGCTTTTTATGGTAGCCAACCATGCTTGGGGCGAATGTCCTGCTTCAATGGCTGTAAAGGCCTGAATGATCATGGCTGCATCACACTGTTGTGAGACTCTAA
This sequence comes from Meriones unguiculatus, assembly GCF_030254825.1. Lineage (NCBI taxonomy): Eukaryota > Metazoa > Chordata > Mammalia > Rodentia > Muridae > Meriones > Meriones unguiculatus. The sequence goes on from NC_083369.1 coordinate 124,571,974, forward strand.
TCTTGCATATATACCATAGGCAAACCAAGGAGACCAACACCAGAAGGCCTGCTAATGCTCCCATGCCCGCCCATTCCTTCAGATGATTCATGGCTGCAGCAATCCATGATGATAATCCTGTGGCTAGTCCTGCGTCCACTCTGGTAGAATTTACTGTGACAATGGCCACTCTAGTATCTGATAAAATAGACTTTCAACCAAAATTAATCAAAAGAGATGGGGAAGGACACTTCATACTCATCAAGGGAAAATTCCACCAGGAAGACATCACAATCCTAGTTCTAACATCTTTATAAGTTTCTTGGTCTTTTTCCCTTAAAGATTTCAATACTGTTACTTTGTTCTGTATTTTTTGTTTTTTTGCTCATTATGTACTGAAGGGACTTTGTTTTCAGGTCCAGTGTAATTGGTGCTTTGTATGCTTCGTGTATCTTTATAGGCATCTCCTTCTTTAGGTTAAGAAATTTTTCTTTTATGATTTTGTTAAAAATATTTTCTGGGCCTTAGATCTGGGATTCTTCTCCTTCCACTGTACCTATAATTCTTAAGGTTGGTCTTTTCATACTGTCCCATATTTCTGGCTGTTTTGTGCAGGGACTGCCATAGACTACCTCTGTGCAGGGGTTCCAGGCCATCTCCATGAGTGGTCCTTGGCTGGAGTATCCGTCTCAGAAAAGATCCCTGTGCCCAGACTTTTTGGATCTGTTGCTCTTCTTGTGGAGCTCTTGTCCTCTCCAGGTCTTAATATGTTCTGCTTCCTACATAAGATTTTCTGTACTCTGCCCAAAATTTAGCTATGAGTCTCAGAAGCTGCCTCAATACCCTGCAGGGAAGAGCCTTTTGGAGGCCCTCTGTAGTAGGCTCCTGTCTTGTTCCCTGCTTAAACTCTCCTCATATGTCCCTCCTCTTTGCCTTTCTGAATGGGGATTGAGCATCTTACCCAGAGTCCTCCTTCTAGATTAGCTTTCTTAAGCATTCAAATTTTAGTATGTTTACTATGTTTATCATATATTATATGTCTAATATCCACTTATGAATGAGTACATACCCTGTGTGTCTTTCTGCTTCTGGGATACCTCACTCAGAATGATCTTTTTTCAGTTCCCACCATTTACCTGGAAATTTAAAGATTTCCTTGTTTTTTATTGCAGAGTAATATTCCATTGTGTAGAAAGATGTACCACAATTTCTGTATTGATTCCTCAACTGAGGAGCATCTGGGCTGTTTCCAGCTTCTGACTATTACAAAAAAAATGTCTTATGGAGGTATCTCCATCCCTGATCTCAAGCTATACTATAGAGCAACAGTAATAAAAACCGTATGGTACTGGCATAGAAATAGAATGGTGGATCAATGTAATCAAATAGAAGACCCAGAAATAAACCCACATATTTATGGACACCTGATTTTTTACAAAGATGCCAAAACCATACAATTGAAAAAAGATAGCATATTCAACAACTGCTGCTGGTCTAACTGGATGTCGACATGTAGAAAATGCAAACAGATCCATACTTATCACCCTGCACAAAACTAAAGTCCAAGTGGATAAAAAAATTCAATATAAAACCAGACACACTAAACCTGTTAGAAGAAAAAGTGAGGAAGGGCTTTGAACTCATTGGCACAGGAGACAATTTCCTGAACAGAACACCAACAACACAGGTTCTAAGATCAACAATCAATAAATGGGACCTCATGAAACTGAAAAACTTCTGTAAAGCAAAGGACACTGTCATAAGAACAAAACAACAGCCTAAGGATTGGGAAATGATCTTCACCAACCCTATATCTGACAGAGGGCTAATATCTAGAATATAAAGAACTAAAGAAGCAACTTAGTGGCCTAACTGAAAGCCCTAGAAAAAAAAGAAGCAAATACACCCAAGAGGAGCAGACACCTGGAAAAAATCAAACTCAGGGAGGAAATCAATCAATTAGAAACAAATAAAACTATTCAAAGAATCAATGAACCAAGAGCTGATTCTTTGAGAAAATGAACAAGATAGACAAACCTTTAGCCAAACTACCTAAAATGCAGAGAGAAACTATCCAAATCAGCAAAATCAGAAACAAAAAGGGGGACATAACTACATACACTGAGAAAATACAAACAATCATTAGGTCATATACAAAAGAAAGCCTGTATGCCACAAAATTTGAAAATCTAAAAGAAATGGACAATTTTCTTGATAGAGTCCATCTACCAAAATTAAGTCAGAGATCAGGTAGAAAAATTGAGTAGTCCTCTATCCACCAAGGAAATAGAAGCAGTCATCAACAGTCTCCCTTCCAAAAAAAAGCCCTGGGCCAGATGGATTCAGTGCAGAATTCTACCAGAACTTCACAGAAGTGCTAGCTCCAAAACTCTCCAAACTATTCCACAAAAGAGAAACAGAAGGAACATTACCAAACTCATTCTATGAAGCCACAGTCACATTGATACCTAAACCACACAAAGACCCAACAAAAAAAGAGAACTTCAGAGCTATCTCTCTTATGAACATTGATGCAAAAATACTCAATAAAATACTTGCAAACCGAATCCAAGAACACATCAAAGATATCATCCACCACGACCAAGTAGGCTTCATCCCAGGCATGCAAGGGTGGTTCAACATATGGAAATCCATCAATGTAATCCAACACATACATAAACAAACTGAAGGAGAAAAGCCACATGATCATCTCCTTAGATTTCAAAAAAGCATTTGACAAAGTCCAACACCCATTCATGTTTAAAGACTTGGAGAGATCAGGGATACAAGGCACATGCCTAAACATAGTAAAGGCAATATAAAACAAGCCTATAGCCAACATCAAACTCAATGGAGAAAAACTTAAATCAATCCCACTGAAATCAGGGACAAGATAAGGCTGCCCACTCTCTCCATATCTCTTCAACATAGTACTTGAAATCCTAGCTAAAGCAATAAGAAAACTAAAGAAGATCAAGGGGATACAAATAGAAAAGGAAGAAGTCAAAACGTCACTATTCACAGATGATATGATAGTATACATGAGTGACCCCAAAAATTCAACCAGAGAACTCCTTCAGCTGATAAACACCTTCAGCAAAGTAGCAAGATACAAAATCAACTAAAAAAAGAAAAAAAGAAAAAGAAAAAAAAAAACCTCAGAAGCCCTCCTGTATACCAAAGACAAAATGACCTAGAAAGAAATCAGGGAAACAACACCCTTTACAATAGCCACTAATAACATAAAATTCCTTGGGGTGACTAAAACCAAGCAAGTACAAGACCTGTTTGGAAAAAACTTTAAGTCTCTGAAGAAAGAAATTGAAGAAGATATCAGAATGTAGAAAGATCTCTTGTGCTCATGGACTGGTAGGATTAACATTGTGAACTAGGCTATCCTGACAAAAGCAATCTACAGATTTAATGCAATTCCTATCAAAATACCAACTCAGTTTTTTACAAACCTTGAAAGAAAGATTCTCAGCTTCATATGGAGAAACAAAAAGCCCAAAATTTCTAAAACGATCCTGTACAACAACAGATCATCTGAAGGTATCTCCATCCCCAATCTCAAGCTGTACTACAGAGCAATAGTAATAAAAACTGCATGGTATTGGCATAAAAACAGAAAGGAGGATCAATGGAACCAAACAGAAGACCCAGAAATAAACCCACACATCTGTGAATACTTGATTTTTGACAACGAAGCAAAAACCATCCAATGGGAAAATGACAGCATCCTCAACAAATGGTGCTGGTTCAACTGGATGTCTACATGCAGAAAAATGAAAATAGATCTATATTTATCACACAAAACTAAAGTCCAAGTGGATCAAAGACCTCGACATAAAACCAGATACTCTATATCGGTTAGAAGAAAAAGTGGGGAAGAGCCTAGAACTCATTGGCACAGGAGACAACTTCCTGAACAGAACACCAACAGCATAGGCTGTAAGAGCAACAATCAATAAATGGGACCTCATGAAACTGAAAAGCTTCTGTAAAGCAAAAGACACTGTCATCAGAACAAAATGACAGCCTACATACTGGGAAAGGATCTTCACCAACCCTATATCTGACAGAGGGCTGATATCCAGAATATATAAAGAACTAAAGAAGTTAAAAAGCAATAAATCAAATAATCCAATTTAAAAATGGGGTGCGGATCTAAACAGAGAATTCTTTGTAGAGGAATATAGAATGGCAGAGAAACAATTAAAGAGATGCTCAACATCCTTAGCCATCAGGGAGATGCAAATCAAAACGACCATGAGATTTCACCTTATACCCATCAAAATGGCTAAAATAAAAAACTCAAATGACAACACATGCTGGAGAGGCTGTGGAGAAAGGGGAACCCTCCTACATTGCTGGTGGGAATGTAAACTGGTACAACCACTTTGGAAGTCAATCTGGCGCTTTGTCAGACAATTAGGAATAGTGCTTCCTCATGACCCAGCTATACCACTCCTAGGAATATACCCAAAGTTTGCTCAAGTACACAAGAGGGATACTTGCTCAACCATGTTCATAGCAGCTTTATTTGTAATAGCCAGAACCTGGAAACAACCCAGATGTCCATCAACGGAGGAATGGATACAGAAATTGTGGTATTTTTTTTTTTTTACACAATGGAATACTACTCAGCAATCAAAAACGAGAAAATCTTGAGATTTGTAGGCAAATGGTGGGATCTAGAAAAGATCATTCTGAGTGAGGTATCCCAGAAGGAGAAAGACACACATAGTATATACTCACTTACCTAGACCTATAAGATATAATAAACATAATGAAATCTTTTCACCTAAAGAAGATAAACAAGAAAGAGGACCCAGGGTAAGATGATCAATCCTAACTGAGAAAGACAAATGGGATGTGCATTGGACATAGGAGAAAACAATTAACAGGACAGGAGCCTACGGCAGAAGGCCTCTGAAAGACTCTACCTAGCAGTGTATCAAAGCAGATACTAAGACTGATAACCAAACCTTCAGCAGAGTGCAGGGAATCATGAAAAAGGTGGAGTTAGTACGACATGGAAAGGAGAGGACCTCCACAAGGACAAAATATATCTGGGCACAGGGGTCTTTTTCTGAGATTGATACTCCACCAAGGACCACGTATGGATATAACCTAGAAGCTCTGCTTGGATGTAGCCTGTTGTAGCTCAGTAACCAATTGGTTTTCCATAGTAAGGGGAACAGGGACTATTTCTGACAGGAACTCAATGGCAGGCTCTTTGACCTGCCCCCCAAGGTAGGAGCAGTCCTGCTAGGCCACAGAGGAGGACTTTGCAGCCAGTCCTAAAGATACCTGATAAAAGAGGGTCAGATGAAAGGGGAGGAGGTCCTCTCCAATCAGTGGACTTTGAAAGGGGCAGGAAGGAGATGACGGAGGGAGGGTGGGATTGGGAGGGGATGAGGGAGTGGGATACAGCGTTAATATAATGTAACTAATAATAAAAATTTTAAAATATAGTTAAAAAATAAATGGGACCTCATAAAACTGAAAAGCTTCTGTAAAGCAAAGGACACTGTTGTCAAAACAAAATGACTGCCTACTGATTGGGAAAGGATCTTCACCAACCCTATATCTGACAGAGGGCTAATGTCCAGTATATATAAAGAAATCAAGACGTTAAACAGCAACAAATCGAGTAATCCAATTAAAAAATGGGATACAGAGCTAAACAGAGAACTCTCAATACGCTTAAAGAAATGCTAAACATCCTTACTCATCAGGGAAATGCAAATCATAACGACCCTGAGATTTCACCTTACACCCATCAGAATGGCTAAGGTGAATAATTCAAGTGACAACCCATGCTGGAGAGGATGTGGAGAAAGGGGAACCCTCCTCCACTGCTGGTGGGAATGTAAACTTAAACAACCACTTTGGAAATCAATCTGGTGCTTTCTCAGACAATTAGCAATATAGCTTCCTCAAGATCCAGCTATACCACTCCTAGGCATATATCTTAAAAACACTCAAGTATACATCAAGGACATCTGCTCAATCATGTTTGTAGCAGCTTTATTTTTAATAGCCAGAAAAATATCATCTTAATTACTATAGTTTCAAAATAAGCCCTGACTTTACTAAAACTATAGATTTTCTTGGGGGAAGAATTGTTAACTACCATATATTGAGATTACATTTTATTTTCATTCCAAAATTTTCAAGATATCAAAATTATATCAATTAATTTATTATTAAACCAATTCTAGAATCTTAACATGAACCCACATTGGTTAGTATACTTTTAAGTGTTAATGAACTCAGTTTTATATTTTAATTATTTTATTTATTACTTCCTTTTGTTGAAAGCAGTTTTTTTTTCTCATTCAATATATCATGATTATAGTTTTCCTTTCCTTTGCTCCTCCCAGTTCCTCCTTACCTCCTCTCTCCTCCAAATCTACTCTCTTTTTGTCTCTCCCTCAAAAATAACAGGCTTCTAAGAGATAGCATCCAATCATGAAAAAAAAATAAAATATAATAAGATAAAACAAAAACTTTCATATCAAAGTTGGACTCGGCAAGCAAACAAAAGGAAAAGGGTCGTAATATCAAACAAAAGTCAGAAACCCATTTGTTTTGACAGTCAGGAGTCCCATAAAAATATTAACCTTTAAGCTCTAATATATTTGTAGAGGACCTGGTTGTAGATTCATCTAGGCCCTGTGCTTGCTGCTTTAGTCTCTATGAGTTTATATGTGCCTTGCTTAGTTGATTCATAGTGCTGCATTTTCCTGGTGTCCATCTCCTCTGACTCTTACAATCTTTCTGCCTCTGCTTCCAGTGGATTCCCTGAGCTCTGAGGGAAGGGATTTAATGGAGATCTCCAATTTAAACTATTATTCTCTTCATAATGTTTGGCTCTGGGTCTTTGCATCTGTTTCCATCTGCTGCCCAAGGGAGCCTCTTTGACCATAACTGGATAAGGCACTGATCTATGAGTCTAACAGAATATCATTAGAAATTTATTTATTTATTTATTTATTTATTTATATTTATTTATTTTTGACCAGTTGTGTTTGGTTTTACACTACATCTCTGGGTTATCTAGTTCCTGATTTTTGGTTACCCTAGCAGTGTTGAATAGAGCATGGGTTTCTTCTTGTGGAGTAGGACTTAAGTGAAATGGGACAATGGTTGGCTACTCCTACAAGTTCTATGCCACCATTGCCCTAGCATGATTTGCAGTTGGACAGATAGTAACTCAAAGATTTTGTGGCTGCATTGGGGCCTTTGTTTCTCTTTTGGGAGTCTACAGAATACCTTCCCACACCAAAGGATCTAGAACATAGGGGTAAAGGCTTTAGGCAGGCACCAGCACAACTTCATGTTCAGTGTGTGGTGTGGGTTTTGTCCTTGGCAATTAGGTCCTGCTCTCAGCTTGCAGGGAAAAAAAAAAAAAACAACCTTTGCTTAGTAACAGGCTGGGTTGTTTTGAGATTTTCATAGAACCCTCTTGGTCAAATACTCAATTGAATGTAATCCAGTTCGGCAACTTGAAATCTCACCTGGAAACAAGAGATGGCTAGTTTGGACTCCATATCCTCCACTACTAGAAATACTCATTAGGCTCACCTTCATAAACTACAGGCAGTTTTCCCCTGCTCTGTTTCTACACTACCTTCCCAAACTCCTCCAATTCCAGCCATTTCTGCTTACACACTCTCTCTTCACTTCATTCACCTGATACCCTTGCTCTAGCTCCCCATTGGCCAATAAAATCTATTCTACTTCCCCCTTCCAGGAAGATTCATGCTTCTCCACTAGACCCCTCCTCTTTACCTGGCCTTTTTGGGTCAATGGATTGTTGATTACTTAATGGCTAATAGCCACATATAAGTGAATACATACCACATTTGTCTTTGTGCATCTGGAATTCCCCACTCATGATCATTTTTAATATTAATTTGCTATCAAATTTCATGATTTCATTTTAACCACTCCATTGTGTAAACACATCACACTTTACCCATTTTTCTGTTGAGGGACATCTAAGTTGTTTCCAGTTTCTGGGCATTATAAATACAGCAGCAATAAAGCAATGAACATGGATGAGCAAGTATCCTTGTGGTAGGATAGAGTGTCTTTGGGTATATGTCCAAGTGTGGTATAGCTAGATCTCAAAGTAGATTGAGTACAAACTCTCTGAGGAACCACCATATTAATTTCCATAGTGGCTGTATACCTTTGTACTTCCATCATCAATGGATGAGTGTTCCCCCTATTCCACATCCTCTCCAGCAGCTCTTATAGGTGTAAGATAGAATCTCAAAGTAGTTTTGATTTGCATTTCCCTGATGGCTAAGGATGTTGAACATTTCCTTAAGTGTTTCTCTGCCTTTTAACTTCCTTCTATTGACAATTCTTTGTTTAGATCTGCATCCCATTTTTAAATTGGATTATTTTGTTTTTTGATACCTGGTTTACCGATTCTGTAGCCTGCCACTTTGTCCAACTGATCATGTTTTTTTTTTGCCTTACAAAAGCTTTTCAGTTTCATGAGGTATAATTTATTTATTATTAATCATAGTGACTGCGTTATTAGTGTTCTGTTCAAAATGTCATCTCCTGTGCCACTGAGTTCAAGGTTATTCCTCAATTTCTGTTCCGTCAGCTTCAGTGTAAGTGGTTTTATATTGAGGCCTTTGATCCACTTGGACTGGAGTTTGTGCAGGGTGATAAAATATGGATATATTTACATTCTTCTCTATGCAGACATCCAGTTAGATCATCACCATTTGTAAAAGATGTTGGGGGGGCCAAGATGGCGGCGCCGGGAGAACACTGTGTCTGAGAAGCAGGACAACACACTCCGTGCAGTGACCAAGAGACTGAACTCTGGGCCCTAAAACAACAGCTGTCGTGTTTCCCAGGTGAGGGGAGGCTCCCACGGTGTGGGAATCGGCGGGTCCATTCTCAGCTGCCCAGCCAGAACCCGGAAGAGAACCCGGCTAATATGGGCTTTGGGTCTCCAGACTGGTGCCACAAGCCTGCATGTCCCGATCACTTTCCCAGGCTGATTGGTGGGCACAACGGTGCCAGAGACTGGGAGTCCCAGTCACAAAAAAAAAAAAAAAAAAAAAAAAACCACGGGGAAGCAAAGTTGCGAGACTGATCACGGGTCACCCAGTCTTTCCCTGGAAGGTCTTGCTGACCACGGGTACCCGCCGCCATCACAACTGAGCTCCCGCCGTGCAGAGAGCTGCGCGCCCATCTCAAAATCCCTCTTCCCTCTTGGGAGGAGGCAGGAGGCGGCCAGCAGAATCTGCCACAGACCACATTGTCTGTACCCCAACCAGAGATCGAGGCTGAGAAAACCCAATCCTTTCGGGCACTCCCCCAAATGCCGCCATAACCCTGCCGCGGCAGAGCAGAAGGATAAAGAGGCGCACAGCGGCTTCACAGTGCCAGAACTCCAGTGCTTCCGGCTGCTCCTAGCAAACAAACTACAGCTCAGGATCTGGGACTGTGGTCATTCAAAACGTCCTGAGATTCTTCTCCTGGGTCCAGCGCAATAAGGTCTAGCAGCAAGTTCTATCACCGGCGCCCCCCCCCCAACCCCTGGCAGAGAAACCCCAGCACAGGATCGGACTGAGAAGCCCCAACCCCTTCTGGCACTCCCCTGAGAACACCTCCATAAGCTTGCCCTAGCGAAGGGAAAGGTCAGTGGGGAAGGACAGAGAGGCAGCCTGCCAAGGACACAGCACCCTCTCTCCAGCTCACCCAGTGGCCCCTAGCAGAGAAACCCAAGCTCTGGGTCTGAGGCACACTCAACCCTACCTGGTACTCTCTCCGGATCAGCAAACATAGGTTCTACCACCAGGCTGCTTTTGGCAGAGAGATCTGGGCCCAGGATCTGGGATTGAGAACACCCAACCTAACTCTTTCCCGCGCCACCCCAAGACCAGTCAACATAACCCCTCCAGGCAGAGAGAAAAGACAGAGAGGCAGCACACAGGAAAGGTGGATACCGAGTCCTACGGCCACAGTGTCACAGAGCTGACTGTTAGCCTACCCGTGCACTCTCTGCAACAGGACCAAATCAGAGAATAGTGAGCAAGGGGAACCCCTGTGCATTCCAACTGGTCCTGCAAGAGAGTGAGTGAGCCTTCTAGAGAGAGTTTGCCACAGACTCAGGGCCTCTCCACAGAAGCAACCAGACGAGATCCCTGCCACCTACACCCCTAGTGTGGGCATCATAGGGATTCTTGGGATAGCGACCCCAACATTGAAGCCTCTGCCTTGAGGGTCCACCAGTGTAATCCAGGCAAACAATCCCTGGATCTCAGACAGAACTGCGTAATAGTGGCTTGCAGGCCACTGCAATAGTCAGAGAATCTGCGCATGCACACTGCGCCCACTAAAAGCGCATGCGAATAGTGCCAGCGTCACATTCCTTACTTAGGCAAAACTGAAACCACAGTGCACACTCCCAAACCAGTGAACCTCTCTCATCTTCCTGAAAAAACAGTCCAGAAAACAGAAAGAGAGGATCATAGCCCGAACTACAATCTTGAGGAACAGTGAGGATTATAAATAACCAGATGGTTATTTACACATTTATATATTTATGATTATATTTATTTTATGTCTGCTAGAGGCAGACGTAAGAACACTCCCAACAAAAATCAGGACATAATGACCTCACCAGCAACCCCACAAAACAATGGACACTTCAATTCACTAGATATACAAGAAAACGACCTCAAAACTATGTTTCTCCAGCTATTAGAGGCCCATAAAGATGAAATGAACAAGGCCCTCAGAGAAATAACCAAAGAAATCGAGACGAACCAAGAGGAAACAAAAAGAGCTCTCAGAGAAATGACCACAAAAATTGAGGCAAACAAAGAAGAAATGCACAAAGCTCTCAAAGAAATGTCCACACAAATCAAGGCAAATGAAGAAATAAACAAAGCTCTCGTAGAAATACAGGCCATTATACCCAAAGAAGTAGAAGCACAATTAGTGATACATAGAGAGGAAACAGACAAAAAAATAGAAGCTCTCATTGAAAAGCAGGACTCCACATTCAAACACATGAAGGAAATGGTGCAAGACATGAAAACAGAATTAGAATCAATAAAGAAAACACAAATAGAGAAAAACCAGGAGCTGGAGACCATAGAGAAAAGATCAGGAACTACAAAGGTAAGCATCACCAACAGAATACAAGAGATGGAAGAAAGAATCTCAGGAGCTGAAGATACACTTGCGGAAATTGACACGTCTCTCAAAGAAAAAAAAAAATCAGAAAAGTTCCAAACACAAAACATCCAAGAAATCAAGGACACCATGAAAAGACAAAACCTAAGAATAATAGGAGTAGAAGAAAAAGAAGACATCAGGCTCAAAGGTCCGGAAAATATTTTCAAGAAAATTATAGAAGAAAACTTTCCCAACTGAAAAAAGGAGATGGCCATAAACATACAAGAGGCCTACAGAACACCAAGTAGACTAGACCAGAAAAGAAATTCTTCATGTCACATCATAGTCAAAACACTGAACCTACAGAACAAAGAAAAAATTCTAAAAGCAGCAAGGGAAAAAGGCCAAGTAACATATGAAGGTAGACCTATCAGAATCACACCAGATTTCTCAACAGAAACTATGAAAGCCAGAAGGGCCTGGAAAGAAATCATACAGTCCTTAAAGGACCACAGATTCCAACCCAGACTACTATACCCAGCAAAACTTTCAATCAACATAGACGGAGAATTCAAAATATTCCAAGACAAAACCAAATTTAAACAATATCTACATAGTAACCCAGTTCTACAGAAGTTACTAGAAGGGAAACTCAAACCAAAGAAAACTACATCTAAGGAAACAGAGGAAATAGATAACTACACAACAAAAAAACCAAAAGAATACAAGCAATGAAACTCAGTGACACCACCAACCCCACATCTAAAGTAAGTAACAATTGTTGGTCACTAGTATCTATCAACATCAACGGACTCAACTCCCCAATAAAAAGACACAGACTAACAGAATGGTTGTGAAAACAGGATCCAACATTCTGTTGCATCCAAGAAAAACACCTATGCAACAAAGAGAAACACTACCTCAGAGTAAAGGCCTGGAAAAATGTTTTTCAAGCAAATGGTTCCAGAAAACAAGCTGGAGTAGCCATCCTAATATCTAATAAAATAGACTTTCAACCCAAGTTAATCAAAAAAGATAAGGAGGGCCACTATATTCTCATCAAAGGAAAAATCCACCAAGAGGACATCACAATTTTGAATATCTATGCCCCAAATACAAGAGCACCTACATTCGTAAATGAAACAACATTAAAATTTAAATCACACATTGATCCTAATACCCTAATAGTGGGAGACTTCAACACTCCACTCTCACCAAGGGACAGATCAACTAGACAGAAAACAAATAGGGAAATAAAAACACTTACAGGTCCTAAATCAAATGGACCTAATAGATGTCTACAGATCTTTTCATCCAAACTCAAAAGAGTATACCTTCTTTTCAACACCGCATGGAACCTTCTCCAAAATAGACCATATAGTTGGTCATAAAGCAAGCCTAAACAGATACAAAAAGATTGAAATAATCCCTTGTATTCTATCTGACCACCATGGACTAAAGCTGGACCTCAACAACAACAGAAATAACAAAAAGCCAACACGCACATGGAAACTGAACACCTTGTTACTCAATAACAGCTAGGTTAAGGAAGAAATAAAGAAAGAAATTAAAGACTTCCTAGAATTCAATAAAAATGAAGGCACAACACACCCAAATTTATGGGACATATTGAAAGCAGTGCTCAGGGGAAAATTTGTAGCACTAAGTGCCTGCAAGAAGAAATTGGTAACATCACATACAAACAACCTAATGGCCCAACTGAAAACCCTAGAAAAAAAAAAGAAGCAGATACACCCAAGAGGAGCAGACGGCTAGAAATAATCAAACTCAGGGCTGAAATCAATCAATTAGAAACAAATAAAACTATTCAAAGAATCAATGAAACAAAAAGGTGGTTCTTTGAGAAAATCAACAAGATAGACAAACCCTTAGCCAAACTAACTAAAAAGCAGAGAGAATCTATCCAAATCAACAAAATCAGCGATGAAAAGGGTGACATAACTACAGACACTGAGGAAATTCAAACAATCATTAGGTCATACTACAAAAGCCTATATGCCACAAAATTTGAAAACCTAAATGAAATGGACAATTTTCTTGATAGATTCCATCTTCCAACATTAAGTCAAGATCAGGTAGAAAGACTGAATAGCCCTATATCCCCTAAGGAAATTGAAGCAGTCATTCACAGTCTCCCCTCCAAAAAAAGCCCTGGGCCAGATGGTTTCAGCGTGGAATTCTACCAGACCTTCAAAGAAGTGCTAACACCAATTCTCCTCAAACTATTCTACAAAATAGAAACAGAAGGCACATTACCAAACTCATTCTATGAAGCAACAGTCACCCTGATACCTAAACCACACAAAGACCCAACAAAAAAAGAGAACTTCAGAGCTATCTCTCTTATGAACATTGATGCAAAAATACTCAATAAAATACTTGCAAACCGAATCCAAGAACACATCAAAGATATCATCCACCACGACCAAGTAGGCTTCATCCCAGGCATGCAAGGGTGGTTCAACATATGGAAATCCATCAATGTAATCCAACACATAAACAAACTGAAGGAGAAAAACCACATGATCATCTCCTTAGATGTTGAAAAAGCATTTGACAAAATCCAACACCCATTCATGTTTAAAGACTTGGAGAGATCAGGGATACAAGGCACATATCTAAACATAGTAAAGGCAATATACAGCAAGCCTATAGCCAACATCAAACTCAATGGGGAGAAACTTAAATCAATCCCACTGAAATCAGGGACAAGATAAGGCTGCCCACTCTCTCCATACCTCTTCAACATAGTACTTGAAGTCCTAGCCAGAGCAATAAGACAACTAAAGGAGATCAAGGGGATACAAATTGGAAAGGAAGAGGTCAAAGTGTCACTATTCGCAGATGATATGATATATATATGAGCGACCCCAAAAATTCAACCAGAGAACTCCTCCAGCTGATAAACACCTTCAGCAAAGTGGCAGGATACAAAATCAACTCAAAAGACTCAGAAGCCCTCCTGTATATCAAAGACAAAAGGGCTGAGAAAGAAATTAGGGAAACAACACCCTTCACAATAGCCACTAATAACATAAAGTACCTTGGGGTGACACTAACCAAGCAAGTGAATGACCTGTTTGAGAAAAACTTCAAGTCTCTGAAGAAAGAAATTGAAGACAATATCTAAAGATGGAAAGATCTCCCGTGCTCATGGATTGGTAGGATTAACATTGTGAAAATGGCCATCCTGCCGAAAGCAATCTACAGATTCAATGCAATTCCCATCAAAATACCAACTCAATTCTTTACAGACCTCGAAAAAAAGATTCTCAGCTTCATATGGAGAAACAAAAACCCCAGAATCACCAAAACAATCCTGTACAACAACAGATCATCTGGAGGTATCTCCATCCCCGATCTCAAGTTGTACTACAGAGCAATAGTAATAAAAACTGCATGGTATTAGCATAAAAACAGAAAGGAGGATCAATGGAACCACATAGAAGACCCAGAAATGAAACCCACACACCTATGAATACTCGATTTTTGACAAAGAAGCCAAAACCATTCAATGGAAAAAAGACAGCATCTTCAACAAATGGTGCTGGTCCAACTGGATGTCTACATGCAGAAAAATGAAAATAGATCTATATTTATCACCCTGCACAAAACTAAAGTCCAAGTGGATCAAAGACCTTAGCATAAAACCAGATACTCTAAATCTGTTAGAAGAAAAAGTGGGGAACAGCCTAGAACTCATTGGCACAGGAGACAACTTCCTGAATAGAACACCAACAGCACAGGCTCTAAGAGCAACTATCAATAAATGGGACCTCATGAAACTGAAAAGCTTCTGTAAAGCAAAGGACACTGTCATCAAAACAAAACGACCGCCTACAGATTGGGAAAGAATCTTCACTATCCCTTTATCTGACAGAAGACTAATATCCAGTATACACAAAGAACTAAAGAAGCTGAAAAGCAGCAAACCAAGTAACCCAATTAAAAAATGGGGAACAGAGCTAAAAAGAGAATTCCTGACAGAGGAATATCGAATGGCAGAGAAACACTTAAAGAAATGCTCATCCTCATTAGCCATCAGGGAAATATAAATCAAAACGACATTGAGATATCACCTTACACCCATCAGAATGGCCAAGATGAAAACTCGGGTGACAACACATGCTGGAGAGGTTGTGGAGAAAGGGGAACCCTCCTTCACTGCTGGTGGAAATGTAAACTGGTACAACCACTCTGGAAATCTATCTGGCGTTTTCTAAGACAATTAGGAATAGTGCTTCCTCAAGCCCCAGCTATACCACTGCTAGGTATATACCCAAAGTTTGCTCAAGTACACAAGAGGGATACTTGCTCAACCATGTCCATAGCAGCTTTATTTGTAATAGCCAGATCCTGGAAACAACCCAGATGTCCATCAACGGAGGAATGGGTACAGAAATTGTGGTATTTTTACACAATGGAATACTACTCAGCAATCAAAAAGGAGGAAATCATGAACTTTGCAGGCAAATGGTGGGATCTAGAAAAGATCGTTCGGAGTGAAATATCCTAGAAGGAAAAAGAAAAACACGGTATATACTCACTTATATAGACCTATAAGATATGATAAACATAATGAAATCTATACACCTAAAAAAGATAATTAAGAGAGTGGACATGGGGTAAGATGATCAATCCTCATTTAGAAAGACAGATGGGATGTGCATTGAACGTATGACAGGAGTCTACTGAGTGCATCTGAAAGACTCTAACTAGCAGTGTTTTCAAAGCAGATACAAAGACTCATGACCAAACCTTTGGCAGAGTACAGGGAATCATAAGAAAGAAGGGGAGTTAGTCTGATGGGGAAAGGATAGGAGCTCCACAAGGACCAAATATATCTGGGCACAGGGTCTTTTCTGAGACTGACATTCAACCAAGGACCATGTATGGATATAACCTAGAACCTCCACTCAGATGTAGCCTGTGGTAGCTCAGTAACCAATTGGTTTCCCAAAGTGAGGGGAACAAGGACTATTTCTAACAGGAACTCAATGACTGGCTTTTTGGCCTCCCCACCCCCCAAGGGAGGAGCAGTCCTGTTAGGCCACAGAGGAGGACTTTGCAGCCAGTCCTGAAGATACCTGATAAAACAGGATCAGATGAATGAGGAGGAGGTCCCCCCTATCAGTGGACTTGGAAAGGGGCACGGTGGAGATGAGGGAGGGAGGGAGGGACTGGGAGGGAATGAGGGATCGGGACACATGAGGGATCGGGACACGGCTGGGATACAGAGTTAATAAAATGTAACTGATAAGAAAAAAATAATATGTAACTGATAAGAAAAATATAAAATTAAAAAAAGAAAAAAAGAAAACAAAACAATACTGTTTAGAAAAACAAAAAAATAAATAAAATAAAATACCCTTAAAAAATGTTTTCTTTTCTACTTGGTGTGTTTCTGGAACATATATATATATGTGTGTGTGTGTGTGTGTGTGTGTGTGTGTGTGTGTATGTATATGAAAGGTGTCTATATGGATGTACATTTATGTCTGGGTACTCATTAATGCCAATAACACGGTTTTTATTGTTATAACTCTGTACAAATTGAAATCAGGGATGGTGATACATCCAGAAGTTCTTTTATTGTGAAGGATTGTTTTAGATATGCTGTTTTTATTGTTGTTTTGTTTTGTTTTTCCATCTGACGTTTAATTTTTCATGATGTGTTGAAATTTTGACGAGGATTGCATTGAGTCAGTGTATTGTTTTTCATAGGATAGCCACTCTTGCTGTATTAATCCTATTGATGCATGAGTATGGGTGATCTTTCTACCTTTTTATATTTTCTTCAATTTCTTTCTTTAAATATTTGAAGCTTTTTTTCTTATACAAGTATTTAATGTGCTTGATCAGAGTTACCCCAAGATATTTTATATTGTTTGAGGCTATGGTGAAATGTGTTCTTTCCCTGATTTCTTTCTCATCCTTTTGTCATTTTTATACAGGAGGGCTACTCATTTTTGTGAGTAAATATTGTATTCAGCTGCTTTGCTGTGTTTATCAGCTGTAGGAGCTCCCTGGTAGAATTTTGGGGGTCACCCATGTATACTATTATATTATCTGCAAATAAGAATATTTGCATTCTTCTACATGCAGACATCCAGTTAGACCATCACTATTTGTCAAAGATGTTTTCTTTTTAACTGTGTGTGTATATACATATATATATATGTATATATATTTATATATATATATGTATATATATTTATATATATATATAAATTTGGCAGGTGTCCATATGGGTGTGCATTTATGTCTGGGTATTCATTAATACCAATAACATGTTTTTATTGTTATAACTTTGTAGTACAACTTTAAATCAGGAATGGTGATACATCCAGAAGTTCTTTAATTGTGTAGGATTGTTTTAGATATCCTGTTTTTGTTTTTGTCATTTTGTTTTGTTTTTCCATATGAAGGTTTATTGCTCCATATGGACAATACTTTCACCTCTTTTTTTTTTCAAATTTCTGTCCACTTGATCTCCTTCAGTTGTCTTTTTGCTCTAGCTAGGCTCAAAGTAATATATTGATTAAGAATGGGGAGAGGTGGACAGCCTTGTCCCTGATTTTAATGGAATTCCTTTGAGTTTTTCTCCATTTAATTTAATGTTTTCTATTGGCTTGCTGTAAATGGTCTTTATTATATTTAAATATTTGTCTTGTATCCCTGATCTCTCCAAGGTTTTTATCATGAAATCATGTTGGATTAGTCAAACACTTTTATATTTCTAATGAAATAATCATATGGTTTATATATTTCAGTTTTTATGTAGTGGATTACATTTATTTGATTTTTATATATTGAACCATTGTTGAAACTCTGGGATGAAGCCTGTTTAATCATAGTTTTAATGCATTCTTAGGTTCAGCTTGAAAGTATTTTATTGGGTATTCTTGCATCTATGTTCATGAGGAAAATTGGTCTGTTATTCTTTCTTTCCTGGGTCATTATATGGTTTGGGTATCAGGGTGACTGTGACCTCAAAATGAAGTTGACAATGTCCCTTCTGTTTGTATTTTGTGGAATAATTGGAGAAGTATTGACATTATCTCTTCTTTGAAAATCTGGTAAAATCACCTGGCCATGGTTTTTTTTTTTTTTTTTGTTGAGAGTCTTTTAATGCTTACTTTTATTACACTACAGGTTATGGAACATTTAAATTGTTTATCTGATCTTGATTAACTTGGTAAGTAGTAGTTATCAAGAAAATTATTAATTTCTTTTAGATTTTCAAAGTTGTTAGAGCACACCTTTAAAGACATTTAAAGACATTCTTTAAAGAATGTCTTTATGATTCTCTTGACTTCTTCATTGTCTGCTGTCATGTCCCCTTTTCATTTCTTATTTTGCTAATTTGGATATTCTTTCTCTTCCTTTTAATTAGTTTGGATAAGGGTGTGTATCTTGTTGATTTTCTCAAAGAAACAACTATTTGTTTTATTGATTCTTTGTATTGTTCTCTTTGTTTTTATTTTATTCATTTTAGCCCTCAATTTGCTTATTTCCTGTCATCTACTCCACTTAGGTGTAATTAGTTCTTTTTGTTCTAGAGCGTTCAAGTGTCATATTACATTGCTCAAATGACATATCTACATTTTTTCTTTATTATTATTATTAATTACACTTTATTCATTTTCTATCCCCCCATAAGTCCCTCCCTTCTCCCCCTCCCACTCCCACCCTACCTCCCATTTCTGCATGCATGCTCCTCCCCACATCCACTGATAGGGAGGTCCTCCTCTCCTTCCTTCTGATCTTAGTCTATCAGATCACATCAGGAGTGGCTGCATTGTCTTCTTCTGTGGCCTGGTAAGGCTGCTCCCCCCTCAGGGGGAGGTGATCAAAGAGGAGGCCAATCAATTTATGTCAGAGGCAGTCCCTCTTCCCATCACTATGTAAGCCACTTGGACACTAAACTGCCATGGGCTACATCTGTGCAGGGGTTCTAGGTTATCTCCATGAATAGTCCTTGGTTGGAGTATGAGTCTCTGGGAATTTCTCTGTGTTCAAATTTTCTTGTTCTGTTGCTCTCCTTGTGGAGTTCCAGTCCTCTCCAGCTCTTGCTATTTCCCAGTTCTTACATAAAATTCCATTCACTCTGTCCGCCAGTTGGCCATCAGGCTCAGCATCTGTTTTGATAGTCTGCAGGGCAGAGGCTTTCAGATGCCCTCTGTGGCAGGTTCCTAGGCTGTTTCCTGTTTTCTTCTTCTGGCTTTCAGAGGCCCTCTATGGCCATACCACCCTGAACGCGCCTGATCTCGTCATATCTACAATTTTTATGTAGGCACTTAATAATATGAACTTTCTTCTACTTTCATTGTATCTCATAAGTTTGGATGTTCTGTGATTTCATTTTCATTGTATTCTAGAAAGTCTTTAATTTCTTTATTTATTACTGTCTGGACCCATTTTTTTTTTTATTCCATAGTCATTCAGTTTCCATGAGTTTGTAAGCTTTCCCTGTATCTGTTATTGTTGGTATCCAGCTTTAATGCATGTTGGTCTGATAGGATACAGGGAGTTATTTCAATTTTCTTGTATCTGTTGAGACTTGCTTTGTGTCCAAGTATGTGATCAATTTTGGATAATGTTCTATGAGAGGCAGAAAACAACATATATTCCTTTGAAATATATGTTGTGGTACATGCCTTTAATCCCAGCACTCAGGAGTAGGAGGCAGAAGGATCTGTGAGTTCAAGGCCAGCCTGGTCTACAAAGTGAGTTCAGGACTGAGACTGGCTTGTAGTTTTACATAGATTTTTTGTCAGGTTCTGTTAAAAATGTTAATGTACTATCATAAAACTAATTGGGAAGTTTCTCTTATGTTCTCTGCATAAGTGTGTACAGGTTTAGGATTATTTCATTCTGAAATATTTTGGTTGTGAGCTCAGCCTTTAATGGCTGAGCCATCTCTCCAGCCTTCATTCTTAAATATTTGATGTGACTCACATTTGGACCTGAAATTTCTCTTTACTGGAAGATTTTTCAAATGCAAAGCAGGTCATGGCATTCCTTTATTTAAAACCTTCACAAGACTTTTAATTCTATTTCAGAAAAATCCAAAAACTACTTGTCTTGGCTTACAATACCCTCTTATGAGCTGATTCTATGTCCACATTTTTTTTTTTTTTATATACCCACTCCTATCTTTCTTGCTCTGTGTTGGGTGTGCTCTCCTTTTCTCTGTGCGAATCATAAAGCCAAGAGTGTTCCTGCTTTGAGAATTATTTTTGCATGTTCTGTGTTCTCTAGGATGTTTTTTCTCTCTCACACTGTAGCAATCCTGACTGAATCATTCTCTATGTCTCTGCCTAAGTGCCTCTGGAAGGCATTTTATGAGCATTCTTCCTGCAGTAGATTCCTCCATTTTTTTTCCATTGCAGCACTTAGTCATATCTTGTATATTTAATTATTTTGAACTACTCATTTAGCGTCTCCTTCTCTAAAATGTAAACCCTTTGCAACATCAGATGTTGGTTGTCTTGCTTATTGTCATACTCCTAGTAGTTAGCCAAGTTCTTGGAATGTGGTTGGACACTTAGTACTCTTAACTTATAATCGAATCAGTTTTGTCAGAGCTGAATCAGGTTATAAGCAAACTTTTTAAGGCATTTGTAAACTGAAAGCATGGAAATTTCAAGTGGACTTAATATCAAGAACATCGAGCAAATAGGAATTGAAAGGAGCCTTACAAACAAATTTAAGGAGCTTTGGTTATGTTAAAAGCAGTTAAGAACCATTGAAAGACCATGGATGGATATAACCTAGAATCCCTGCTTGGATGTAACCCATGGTAGATCAGTATCCAGGTGTGCTCTAGTAAGGGGAACAGGGACTATTTCTGACATAAACACTGTGGCTGGCTCTTTGACCTCCACCCCTACCCTGAGGTAGGAGCAACCTTGCTAGGCCACAGAGGAGGACATTGCAGCCAGTCCTGAAGATACCTGATAAGCTAGGGTCAGAGGGAAGGGGAGGAGGACCTCCCCTATCAGTGTACTTGGAAAAGGGTAGGGAGGAGATGAGGGAGGGAGGTAGGATTGGGAGGGAAAAAGGGAGGGGGCTACAGCTGGGATACAAAGTTAATAAATGGTAACTAATATTAAAAAACTTATCTAGATCCCACCATTTGCCTGCAAATTTCATGATTTCCTCCTTTTTGATTGCTGAGTAGTATTCCATTGTATAAAAATACCACAATTTCTGTACCCATTCCACCGTTGATGGACATCTGGGTTGTTTCCAGGTTCTGGCTATTACAAATAGAGCTGCTATAAACATGGTTGAGCAAGTGTCCTTTTTGTGTACTTGAACAAACTTTGGGTATATACCTAGCAGTGGTATAGCTGGTCTGGAGAAAGCACTATTCCTATTTGTCTTAGAAAGCACCAGATAGATTTCCAGAGTGGTTGTACCAGTTTACATTCCCACCAGCAGTGGAGGAGGGTTCCCCTTTCTCCACAACCTCTCAAAGGAGAAAGACAAACATGGGATATACTCACTTATATAGACCTATAAGATATGATAAACATAATGAAATCTATACACCTAAAAAAGATAATCAATTGAGCGGACATGAGGTAAGATGATCAATCCTCATTTAGAAAGACAAAGGGGATGTGCATTAAACGTATGACAGGAGTCTACTGAGCGCATCTGAAAGACTCTAACTAGCAGTGTTTTCAAAGCAAAGACTCATGACCAAACCTTTGGCAGAGTACAGGGAATCATAAGAAAGAAGGGGAGTTAGTCTGATGGGGAAAGGATAGGAGCTCCACAAGGACCAAATATATCTGGGCACAGGGTCTTTTCTGAGACTGACATTCAACCAAGGACCATGTATGGATATAACCTAGAACCTCCACTCAGATGTAGCCTGTGGTAGCTCAGTAACCAATTGGTTTCCCAAAGTGAGGGGAACAAGGACTATTTCTAGCAGGAACTCAATGACTGGCTCTTTGGTCTCCCCACCCCCGAAGGGAGGAGCAGTCCTGTTAGGCCACAGAGGAGGGCTTTGCAGCCAGTCCTGAAGATACCTGATAAAACAGGATCAGATGAATGGGGAGGAGGTCCCCCCTATCAGTGGACTTGGAAAGGGGCACGGTGGAGATGAGGGAGGGAGGGAGGGACTGGGAGGGAATGAGGGATCGGGACACGGCTGGGATACAGAGTTAATAAAATGTAAAAAACATTGAAAGTATGACAGAAAGAAATTAAACATGTTGCCTAAGCTCAAATGACCAATTAATGGCTTGGGCCAGAGCCCACCTAATGGCTTGGGCCACATGCCAACTACAACGGAGGTTAAGGTCAGAGGATCACTTTTAAGCCCAGGAGTTATAAACCAGTCTCTATAACATAATGATAGTCCCCCATATGAAGAAGAAAGAAAGTGAGGATGGAGAAAAAAAAAAACAGGGCAAGTGAAGATTGAGAAAGGAGGAGTGGGAAACAAAAGAGTACTCTTTCAGTCTAGAAGGATCACCTCATCTTATTGGGATGGGGAGATTCTCACTCACCTTATCTGTGAACTTTTAGTCATATGATCTTCTGTTAGTAAAGTCACCTTGTATCTCCTAAATATCTTGTATAGAATGCTAGAAGTAGTAATGCCCAGGTTGTATCTAGAGGTCTAGTTTTTAAAGATTATAATCACTGAGATTCAAGATGCTGGAAAGAGACTTAAGGGTGTAATTTTCTGGTAATAAAAAATTTCCGAGTTTCTCCTCATTCACTTATTAAAGGGAATGAGAGGTACGAAATATTGAAAATTCATCAACTGAAGAATTAACTTCCAACCTGTCTAGAACTTCAATTTCACACTCTGTTCTTCTTACCTCTAAGATTCATGAAAGAAAAATCAACAGGAAACTACTGCTATAAGCTGGTGTAAGTTCAATTTGCTTTGTGTTTCTCAAGTATAGATAGAGCAGGAAGGTGGAAACAATTCCTCAAACTGATACTGTGCACATGAGCATTCCTGCTCACTGAGCTTCAGAGCTCCTCACAGCCTAACACACATATATCCACACCAGCTCCCTTTTTGTGAGTTAGGTGGTTTCTAGGGTTGAGTGGCCTAGACGCATTCTAAGTGACGACTTCTTTTTTTTAAATTTTTTTGCATGTAGCATATTAGTATTTTATTTAACTTAAATAATTAAATTAAATTTAAAATTAAAGAGTTTATCAAAAGTCACACATTTTCAGTAACAAAATGGATATAAGTTCAAGCAGCTTATATTACAATATGACAAATGTTGTGATACAGTGTATATCTGAAAATTGCTGAAAGTAATTTTTTCTTTTGTTAATATATTTACTCACTTTGTATCCCAACTGTAGCTCCCTCCCTCATCCTCTCACAATCCCACCTTCCCTCCCTCTTCTCCTCTCATGCCCATCCCCAAGTCCACTGATAGGGGAGTTCTTCTTCCCTTTCAATATGACCCCAGCCTATTAGTTCTTATCAGGACTGGCTGCACTGTCTTCCTCTGAGCCTGATAAGGCTGCTCCCCCCTCAGAGGGATGTGATCAAAGAGCCAGCCACTGAGTTCATGTCAGAGACAGTCCCTGTTCCCCTTACTAGGAAACCCACTTGGACACTGAGCTGACATAGTCTACATCTGTGCAGGGGTTCTAGGTTATATCTATGCATGGTTCTTGGTTGGAGTATCAGTCTCAGAAAAGACCCCTGGGCCCAGATACTTTGGTTCTGTTGCTCTCCTTGTGGAACTCCTGTCCTTTCCAGGTTTTGCTCTCTCCCCCTTCTTTCATAAGATTCCTTGCACTTTGCCCAAAGTTTGGCTATGAGTCTCAGCGTTTGATTTGATACCCTGTTGGATAGTGTCTTTCAGAGGCCCTCAGTGGTAAGCTCCTGTCCTATTCCCTGTTTTCTCCCTCTTCCGATGTCCATCCCATTTGCCTTTCTGAATGAGGATTGAACATCTTACCCCGGGTTTTCCTTCTTCCTTAGCTTCTTTAAGTGTACAGATTTAAGTATGTTTATCCTATATTGTACGTCTAATATCCACTTATAAGTGAGTATATACTCTGTGTCTTTCTCACTCAGGATGATTTTTTATAGTTTCCACCAATTGCCTGCAAATTTCATTCTTTCCTTGTTTTAATTGCTGAGTAGAATTCCATTGTGTAAATGTACCACAATTTCTACATTCAATCCTCATTTGAGGGACAACTGGGTTGCTTCTAGATTTTGGCTATTATGAATAAAGGTGCTTTGAACATGTTTGAGCAAATGAAGTAACAACTTCTTGACCTAGTGGTCTACAGGAGGTCCAGGTACTCACTGAAATTCTACACCCATTTTGGTGTGTATGCTTTTATCAGATTTCCAAAGGACACTGTGTGCCCTAAGCAGGTACTGCTCTGAGAGTCAGGGCTTTATATTTATTTCTGTTATAATTTATAAGTGCAAAGAACTAAAACCTTGCTGCACTGCATTTTTAAAAGCCATTATAATGAGAGAGCCTGAATCATGGTTTGCAAAGACATGTAAATGGTTTAAATGGAGAGACTTTGAAAAGGTGTCTTATCTTAAATAAATAGCTTCCATTGGTTTACTAGGGCACACAATTATTTCCATTAGAACAACCCTGTAAATGTCTCTTTGATTAGGTTGAAAAGCTTCTGGGAACTTCTATTTATTTTAATGACAAGCTAGGCTATTTGGCTAAACTCTCTTGCCAAAAGCGACCAAATATGCTACATAAAATAAAAAGCATCCCCTTAAAATATTTACATGATTAAAAGATATAGTGGAAAGTACCTGGTCAAATTTCAGAAGAAACTCTGATTATGGAGAAGTAAATTTAATATCAGAATACCAAAGGCACTCCTTCAATTTATATATATTGAAATATTTTCTCTAAATGTAATGAAATTACAAGGTGGGGCTTTTGGGAGGTAATTATGCCACAGGGGCAAAGTCCTTAGAAATGGAAAGCACCTTTACAAGAGAGCTGTCTAGCTCTGTCTACTAGGTGAAGACAGAAGTTAGCAGTCTAACCCAGAGTAGTACCCTGACCAAAACCCAGCCTTAATTATATCCTGATTTCAAACTAGTACTCTACAGAACTGTATGCAATGTTTGCTGTTTAATGCAACCCACAATATTTTGTTATTGCAGCTGAAACTAACAGAAGCCCCACTTCACTCTGCAAGTGTTTATTGACAGTACATCCTTTAAGCATTACTTTCAGTTTCAAGGCAAAAGGTGCACAGAAGTCAAGGCACAAGGTTTTCTGGAGACCACGAGTCTTACAGAAAGACCAAGCCACATAAAGCTGAGACTCAAAAGGATCTTCATCATGGTTTAAGTGAATCATAGCCAAAATAAAACTCTCTGCCAGATTTATTTCAGGAAAACAAACATCACCTTTAACACCAAAGCAGGTGACCCTGAAATACTCATATGACAGCACTTGTGTCTCTCAATAAGCATTGCATGCTTTCCATCAATATCACATTCATTTCTCATTCTCTCACCATGAAGATTTCAGTTCCTAACGATGAGAATATATTTATTTAATTGTGTCATTCCAGGAGATATATTAAGGTGTCTCAAAATTAAAACATCATTTCAGAAATCCTTCTGAGGAAAGGTAAGATGCCTTCTTCATCTTTAGAATGTGTCTCATTAGGTGTTTATGGTGAGAAAATATTTACCTTGCATACACAATTTGATTCCTTGAATACATACTAAAGCTGTGCTGGAAGCATCTAGGTTATAGATTCTTCTTTATGGAAAATAATTTTATAATTTTCAAATAAAAAGTTAGGATTGGCATATAATTAGTGCCAGCATACCCTCTATGTAGACCTCAAATTCATTAACATGACATTTTTGCATGCATGTGTGTATGTATACCAAACTCATGCCTGATGCCTACAGAAGTCAGAAGAAGGCCTCAAACATTCTCTGGAACTGGATAGTTGTGAGCTATCATGTGGTAGGTCCTTGGAAATGAACGTGAGTTCTCTGAAAGAGCAACAAATGCTCTTAACCTGAGCCTTCTCTCTGTCTCCCTTTCTTTTTTGTCTTTTCTTCTCTCCCTCACAAAGTAATTTTTATACTTCCCTCTATTTTCTTCACATCTTTCGATTTTTGTGAGACATCTTCAATTTGCATGAAATAGCCCATTTCATCAATAAGGGATTGAAATTTACAGTTCTTAAAATGCAACGAGATATGCAGGACTAGTGCAATCCAAAGTGGGCTGGTTGTTAGGCCTGATCTGGATAGGGAACAATAGCCCTACATTTTGAATTATAAATTTAATTAATATATGATAACTAGTTTCATATCCCTCCATGTTGCTGTCACTTTCCTTTTATCATATGAACTCTATTTCCTGTTGATATCCCCCAAAATAATATCATGTGGTTCCTCTGCTTCTAACCCTTCATTTGTTGTCCATCTCTTACAGAAAAAAGGCAAAAGGCATGAACTCCTCAGTGGGCCATAGAAATCTACCCCTCCTTACTTCTCTAGCCTCATTTCCTGAAGCATTTGCAGACTGGCCTTATAACTTAAAACTTTCATGCTTTGGCTGCTGCCTGAAATAGTCTCCACTTCACCCCAATCTGCCTGTCTAGACAACATCTAGTTCTGTCTTCTCTGTGAAGGTTTCCCTGCATCTCTGTGGTAGAGCTGACCCCTTTAGTCACCTATAACCTTGCTAGACAGTAAGATAATTATCACTTACATATTTCTTACTGCCTCACTGTGAGGTCCTGAAAGGGAAAGAACAGGTCTTTTCATCTTTGTATCTCCAGTGCCTGGCACATAGCAAATGACTAATCAATTTCAAAGTTGGGTTGTAAAAGGAATTCCATAACTGTTTTTTAACATCATTTAAATGATTACAAATTCCCACAGTGACTACTTTGAAGACAAGAACATTAATTTAGGAACTGTAAATTCTAGCAAGTTGTTAAAAATCAGTCATATTAACTTTATCCTCACTTTTTGTGCTGTGTCCTCAATGACACCACTAAGTATTGGATTAAGAGACATTTTGCCTCCTCATTTTAAGGCATATAAATCAAGATAGGACAGGCTAGACTGCAGCACCACATGATTTCAAGACTGAAATACATTATGACTGCCTGAACTTCTTTTCTACACCAACAACTGCAGATTTTTTAGTTCTTTGGAAGCTGTAGTCCATTTAATGGCCAACAATACACCTATACTTGACAAGGTAGAAAAATATGCTTTAAGGAACTGAAAATTAAAAATTAAATGTTCCACCTAAAAGAATCTCACACATTCCATCTGCCAGTGACAGTCCCACGATGATATTTAAGTTCAAGGGAGAATAGGAATGGAGTCCTACTTCATGCTTAGTAGGAAAACGACCAGCAATAGTCATATGTAAGACTAACACAATCCAAAGCAGGCTGGTTGTTAGGCCCAGTCTGGGTAGGGAAAATAGTCTTTAAGCTACATTTTGAATTATAAATTTAATTAGTATATGATAACTAGTTTCATCTCACTCCATATCACTGTACTTACATTCATTGTACCTACCAGGGCAGGACAGTAGGCTGGAAATCCTAGGAAGACATGGTAGGTAGAGTATGATATCAAACTAAAGGTAGCTAAAAGACAAAATTCAGTCTTTCTCTGAAGAAATGAGTTTCTTTTCTCTGAATTACCACACTGTGGAGGGCATTGTACTTCACTAAGATTGTAACAATGTAAATGTTAATCTCATTAAAAAATACTTTCACAAATATATTCAGAATGATGCTTGACTAAATATCTGGACACTATGACCTAAACAATCTAATACATAAAATCAACCATTCTGCTCAAAGCTAATGTGTACCGAGCACTCACTTTAGGGACTAACTAGATCTTGTTTGAAAAACCATGCAGCCTGTAAGAAGCCTAGTGAATTTTTAGCAGATCCAATCACTTTAGGGACTAACTAGATCTTGTTTGAAAAACCATGCAGTCTGTAAGAAGCCTAGTGAATTTCTAGCAGATCCATGACTTTCCTAAAAGGTCACTTTGCTTTCCCTTTGTCAGATAAGTTAAATAACCCTGTAATCTGAGTCTCTGTCAACCCTTACCATTTCAGAAGCAATTTTTGCTTTCCCTACATTTAGTCTTTTTAAGATCTCATTACTAATTATTTTGAATGAATACATAGTGAACCCAATTAGAGCATCAGGTCAAGGGCAGGAGAAGAATATGCTTGAAGAAGGCTAGCCAAGAAGGCAATAGTTGTATTTGTAATATATAACAATACATCTGACAACTTGTTAGTTAATTCATTTGTTTACAAAGTTCTTTCTATCTTAGGACATTCATAATATTGTATCTTTTTAAAAAACTCTAAGACTAGGGGAATTTATATAATATTTGTAAAATCACACAGATTTCAGACTTAATTATGAGCTTATCATGTTTTCCTTCTTCCCCACAGTAACCATAAGTAATATCCTTCTGTGAAACTATACTGATTTCCGTAGTCAGTTGCTTTAAGATATCTCATTTGTTCTCTTTGAGCTCAACACAGTCTTTGCAGGGAACTATCAGCCATTTAACTTTCAGCAGCACCAAAAACACAGATCTAGAAAACATCATCAAAAGGATTAAAGGCAAAGATCACAGTTTATGAAATTTTCCAAACACCTGTCATGAAGCCTGGTCTGGATATTAGTCAGTGTAAGTTAGCAATGAAAGCTTATTTACACTTCCTGGAATCAATGACAGGAGAAAGAAGAGAGTTATTTATAGGTGTTTCTTGGCTTTGTTGATTAGGGAAAGTCAGCCCTGGATATTGTCACTGTCTTATAAGGTTGCCATGAGAGCCATATCATCACAGTAATGTAATGCATGGTTTTGATACATCAGTCTGAAAGCAGATGAGGAAGCAAAGATATATCTGCATAGTTCTATACAAGTAAATATTCAACACAGTCCTCAAAACTATAACTATACCTGGAATAAGACTCTTAGCCAGCATATACACCCAAAATTGTAGTCCCCAACAAAAGCATTTCTTTAAAAAAAAAATCTCTTTTTAGCTCTGTACCACATTTTTTAAATTTGATTACTTAAGAAGTTAAAAAGCAACAAATCAAATAATCCAATTAAAAATGGGGTATAGAACTAAACAGAGAATTCTCAATAGAGGAACATCGAATGGTAGAGAAACACTTAAAGAAATGCTCAACATGCTTAGTTATCTGGGAAATGCAAATGCTCAACATGCTTAGTTATCTGGGAAATGCAAATCAAAACGACCCTGAGATTTCACCTTACACCCATCAGAATGACTAAGATCGAAGACTCAAGTGACAACACATGCTGGAGAGGATGTGGAGAAAGAGAAACCTTATTCCATTGCTGGTGGGAATGTAAACTTGTACAATGACTTTGGAAATCAATGTGGTGTTTTCTCATACAATTAGGAATAGTGCTACCTCAAGATCCAGCTATACCACTCCTAGGCATATAACCAAAAAATGCTCAAGTATACAAAAAGGACATTTGCTCAACCATGTATGTAGCAGCTTTATTCGTAATAGCCAGAACCTGGAAACAGCCCAGATGTCCCTCAGTTGAGGAATGGATAAAGAAATTGTGGTACCTTTACACTATTCAGCAATTAAAAACAAGGAAATCATGAAGTTTGCAGGAAAATGGTGAGAACTAGAAAAGATCATCCTGAGTTAGGTATCCAAGAACAGAAAGACACACATAGTATATACTCACTTATAAGTGGATATTAGACATACAATATATGATAATCATGCTAAAATCTGTACAGCTAAGGAAGATAAGCAAGAAGGAGGACCCTGGGTAAGATGCTCAATCTTCATTCAGAAAAGGAAATGAGATGGATATTGGAAGAGGGACAAAACAGGGAACAGGACAGGAGCCTATCACAGACAACCTCTGAGATACTTCACCAAGTAGGGTATCAAAACATATGTTGAGATGCATAGCCAAACCTTGGGCAGAGTGCAGGGAATCTTATGAAAGAAGTGGGAGATAGAAAGACCTGGAGGGAACAGGAGCTCCACAAAGGAATCAACAGAACCAAAAAATCTGGGCACAGGGGTCTTTTGTGAGAATGATACTCCAACCAAGTGCCATGTGTGGAGATAACCTAGAACCCCTGCACAGATGTAGCCTATGGCAGCTCAGTGTCTAAGAGGGTTCCCTAGTAATGGGAACAGGAAATTTGCATTTCCCAGATAACTAACATGAACTCAGGAGCAGGCTCTTTGATAATCTCCCCTTGAGGGGGGAACAGCCTTACCAGTCCACAGAGGAAGACAATGAAGCCACTCCTGATGAGACCTGATAGACTATCGTCATATGGAAGGGGAGGAGGCCCACCCCTATCACTGGACTGGGGGAGGGGCATAGGAGAAGAAGACGGAGGAAGGACGGAATTGGGAGGGGTGGGGGAGGGGGCTACAGATGGGATATAAAGTGAATAAAGTGTAATTAATAGAAATAAAATAAAATTTAAAAATAATATAAAAACATTCTCAAGTCCCAGAAGTACTGGCAACAAAAGCATCTTACAGGCTCAAGAGGAAAGTTAATTGTTAATTTTTAATGTACCGATTTGAAAAAGCTAAAGTATGCCCAGTTAACTGGTAAAACATCTTTTCTGGGAACATCTGTGTGGGTATTTGCATTAGAATGAGTATGTGCATGGTCATCCAGATTACTGATGCTCCAACCAGAACAAAAATGCAGAGGAAGGGAGAAGTTGCTCTCTCTTTAAGGTAGGGCATCCATTTTCTCTGGCTTTGGGCAACAGTTACCCTGGTCCTCAGGCCTTGAGACCCTGACTGAATCACAAACTGGCTTCCTGGTCCACAAATTTACAGACAGCAGTATATGACTCCCAGTAGGCCTTGCCTCCTAATATCCCATGCACCTATGAAGTAGTCAATATACTTATCTATTGATGAGGTTAGTGCCCTCATCATCAAATCACCTCACAATATCACCACAGCAGGTAACAAAGTATTCAACATATGATCCTTCCTAGGAGTCACTTCCAGGCCAAACCACAACAAATATGACAAAACAATAACTAGCATCTGTCAAGTGTTTCCTCCAAGGCTGGCATTTTCATATGTATAATTTAGTCCTCCAAACAATGTCACACAACAAATATTATTTTACTGACAAAGTCCCTTAGGCTCAGAAGGATGATTTGTTCAGGGGCACACAGCTAAGAAATAGTAAAATTGTATGATTTGGAACCTATCAAGCCAACTCACCAATTACAATTAAAGAGATGAGGCATAAAAATAAAGGGAAAGGGTAAAGGAGGAAAGGGAGGAAGCAGATATCCATACACCTACTCCTCTTTAGAGACAGTGAAGCTATCTATGGTAGCAAATGCTTTTAATCCCAGCACTAAGAGAGGTATAGAGAGGTAGATTGCTGTGAATTAATTCAAGGACAGCCTGATCTAAAGAGAAGTGGTACAAAGTGATGAAGAATAATAGTCTTCTACAGAAATTATTCACAGATCATTTTTTAAATTCCATTTTAATGACCTGAGGCTTACAGGAGAGACCCCCAAGAAAGATGAAACATGGGAGGCAGAAAATTAACAGGAAACCAAATAATACTGCATGTATGCACATATCCTTTTGATGAGAAAGGTAAGGGCAAAATCAGTAGCAAATATTGAAGTCATGCCCTCCATTTGGGGGGAAGGAACAATGGACCAGAACATGTCACTATAAGGCAAAAGCAAAAATATCCCAAACACAGTGATGTAGAGAGCTCTCATTATCATGTGGAAATGCCCTTTGATCAGGATGCATAATCACCATATTGCATCCAATTACTAGTTAAAGATGAATTATGATTGCTCCTGTCATGTTTATGTCTAATCAGAAGACAGGAGACAATTATGGTAATAACGCAGGGTCCTGTAGGAGAGAAATAGAGGTGTGCAGTTTCTCCAAAGCCATGCCTTACAGGTGTGGTGGTACACTTTATAATCTTAGCTTTGAGCAGATGGAGGTGAGAAGATCAAGAGTTCAAGCCATCCTCAGATACATAGTGAGTTTGAGGACAGCCTGACTTACACAGATCCCATAAAATGTAAAAATAAATGAAGGAAGGAAAGAGCAAGAGATCAAGCAAGCAAGCTAGTCATATCAACTAGTGAGTACAAAGGAAACTAGTATATCTCAGTATACAAACTGGTTTGAGTTTACAGACATCTTGGGATATCCAGAAGTGTACTGGGGTCAGAATGCTGAGCTCCACCAATACATGATTTTCTATGTCTGACTGTTGAATTGTTGGTGTCTCAGTTGCCAGTAGTGTATATGGCTTCCAGGTCCCACTCCTATCCTTCTGAACTTGAATTTCTGAGAATGCAAACCAAAGTGACTACATTTTCTTTTATTATTATTATTATTAGTTACATTTTATTAACTCTGTATCCCAACTGTATCCCACTCCCTCATTCCTTCCCAATTCCACCCTCCCTCCCTTATCTCCTCCCTGCCCTTTTCCAAATCCACTGATTGGGAAGGACTTCCTCCCCTTTCATCTGACCCTGTTTTATCAGGTATCTTCGGGACTGGCTGTAAAGTCCTCCTCTGTAGCCTAGCAGGACTGCTCCTCCCTTCTACATTTTCATAGTACATGCAGCTACTAATTTCTCAGATGTATACATCAAAAGGTGCTGAATAAAAGAGAAACAAGATGTGCACATCTCAACTGAGTACCAGCACTTGATACATTACAAAACTATAGAAGATCACCAATATTAACAGTCATATTATTATTATGGATGAGAAAACACAGTTCACAATAGTATTATTACTGACATAAACATCTGCTCTCAGATTGATTTTGTGACTTGCTCAGTAAGAAGGAATTCATGGCTGGTATTATACACTGAGTTAAAAACTTATGACTGAGGTTGGGTATGGTGCTTCACACCTTTGATTTCAGCAAGTAGGAGACAGAGGCAGGCAGATATCTTTGAGTTCAGTGCCAGTCTGGTCTACAAATTGACTTCTAGGCCACCTGAGGGTTACATAGTGAGATCCTGTCTTAAAAAAAAAAAACAAAAAAAAAACCCAAAAAAACCCACAAAAACAACAACAACAAAAAACAATTTAAAAAAACCCTACTGAGTGAGATCTTAAGCTCTACGGAAGTGCTTACTAATGCTCTCTATGTATATTGACAAGAATCCAAGCTGCGTTCTAAATATTTGTGTTTACACCCATTGTTTAAAAAATATTACTCTCTGTGTAATTAAAGAAGTTTCTCTTTGCAATGCACAGCAGTGAATTCAAAGATGCATGGTGGTTCAAAGTGAGAATAAGTGATAGTTATTTGTATGACTGAGAATAAGTAATAGTTGTGTATTCAGGACTAAACAAGGCATTTTTACTACTCCCTGTAAGGCTCAGAAAACATTGTGGAAGAGGGAGTAGGAAGAATGTAAGATCTGAAAGATATGAACAAGAGTATTAAAATGCTTTTTCCTAGGCATGACAGATAGAATACAACCTTAAACTCTCAGGAGTTGGGCTTTGTGCAATGAGTATAAACAAGATTTGGCCTGCCAACAAACAGTCGTGGGTCCTTGACCCATTGATGAGTGTTGTTCTTTCTTTCTTTCTTTCTTTCTTTCTTTCTTTCTTTCTTTCTTTCTTTCTTTCTTTCTTTCTTTCTTTCTTCCTTCCTTCCTTCCTTCCTTCCTTCCTTCCTTTCTTTCTTTCTTTCCTTCTTCTTCTATTTTTTTTTGTCAAAGGCACAAAAGAGGAATTTTCCCATCATGGAAAGGGACAAAAAAGTTCCATCTTCAAGATCCTGAAATGAGATTATAGTCTAGATACGGGGCCAGAGATATGTGCCATAATTGATCTCCATTGTTTGACCTTCAGTCTCATCCTGCAATAGGTAGTCTGAAAAGTGTTGTGGATATGAACATGTTTTTGTTTTGGTCCAAGATATGGGATGTGGAACTGATTCAGATGGTCCACAGCAGCAAACTATTTACTTCATGGGCTCTGATAGAAGCTCTTTGCCAGATGTAGATAGTTTAAGTCTGAGGACTCTGCAAAGAGAATGCATGCAAGAGAACAGAGAATGCGAAGATCAGAGAAAGCAGAAGGCTGCTCCTACTTTCCCCTTGCTGCTCTTAGCTGCTGTTGTGAGACAAGAAGTTGAAGATCTGCTGAAATTAGGATTAAACTGGCTCCAAGGAACACAATCACCCTAACCAGCAGGAAGAAGCTAAGAAAAAAAATTACACCTATTCTCCCACTAACCCTTTCTCTCTCAAACTTGTACTGGGGATTTGGAAGGGTTTGGGATGGAGTAAGGAGAAAAAGATAAAAGAAACATAAACAAAAGAGTTTTAAAAAAGTATGCCAACAAACAGCACCCAGACTTCAGGCTTAAAATAATGAGCAATACAGGAGATCCAAAATGGTGGTGCCGTCTATACAGGGTTTCAGCTCAGGAGTGAGAGCAGGGTGACCAGTGGCCCAAACAGTGTAACCCAAAACCCTACATCTGTGGTTCGTTCTCAGGTGAGAGGAAAATCCATGGCTAATACCAGGAAAAATTCACGGGCTCCTGCCCAGCACTGCCCCAACCCTAGGCCATCCACACAAGCCCACCATCTGTGGATACCTTTCTTACACCAGCAGCTGGGGGATCTGACCTTGGGTGTTCACTATCACTGCCTGTGGAGTGAATACCTTCCTGTACTGAGCATGAGGCTCCAAACCTGAGTGCCCACTCTCACAGTACTGTGGACACTTTCTGGGTACCAGTAGATCCTGGTTCCAAAAATGGGAGCCCACTCTCACTGTCTTGTGGACACCTTCCTGGTTGCAGCAACTAGTGTACCACTCTCACCATCCTGTGGAGGGGTTAACTTCTGGTATTGTGAAGGAGGTATAGCTCCATTCTGCCTGCCTCCCAGTTTCCTGGTTCATCCATGTCAGAATCAGCCAGCGAAAAATAGGCAGTGAACACAGCTGAGCTGAGCCAGGCACAGGACTCAAGTCCCACTGTCTACCATCTCAAGGAAGCCAGTTGGTCAATGTAGGAGCTCTAGACTCAAAGCTACCTGGCATACCTGGGTCACAAACAGTAAGCCAACAGGAATTACTCCAGAGACAGGTGGACCCATTCTGAAGTACACACTCCAAGGACAATCAGTCAAGGCTACAGACAACCAGATGGCTAGAAGACTGTATAAGAAATAGGGGAAACAAAAAACTGCAGCATCATGGCTTCACCAAAATCTCCAAAAATCAACAGATATTCTAGTGCAGCTGAAACACAAGAAAATTATCTTAAATCTATAATTATGCAATTGTTCAAGGCACATATAAAGAGGAAACTTACAAAAATAGAGACCATCATGACAGGAATCCTTCTATCTGTCGAAGAGATGAAAGAAATGGTGCAAGACATGAAAACAAAATTAGAATCAATAAAAATAAAACACAGAGGAAACCATAAAGTTGGAGAACTTTGAGAAGAGATCAGAAATCACCAAGGTAAACACCACCAAAAAGACAAGAGATTGAGAAGAAAATCTCAGAAGCTGAAGACATAAATTGTAGGAATTGGTCCATCTCTCAAAGAAAACAAAATCAGAAATATTCTGGACACAAAATACCCAAGGAATCAGGGACACCATGAAAAGATGAAACCTAAGAAGAATATGAATGGACAAAAAAAGAAAACACTAGACTCCAAGGCCCAGAATATATTTTCGAGAAAATCATAGAAGAAAATTTCCCCAACCTTAAGAAAGAGATGCCCTTAAACATACAAGAGGCCTAGAGAACACCAAATAGACTGGACCAAAAAGGAAACTCCTAGACCACATAAAAACCAAAACACTAAATCTACAGAACAAAGGAAAAATATTACAAGTGGCAAGGGAAAAAGGCCAACTAACATATAAAGGCAGTCCTAATCACACCAGATTTCTCAACAGAGACTATGAAAGACAGAGATACCTTGGCAGATATAATGCAGACACTAAGAGAGCACAGATGCCAACCCAGACTACTATACCCAGCAAAACTTTCAATCAACATAGAAGGAGAAAACAAAATATTCCATGACATAACTAAATTTAAACAATATATACACAGAAACCCAGCTGAACAAAAGATAGTAGAAGGAAAACTCCAACCCAACAAGATCAGCTACACCCAAATAAAACACAGGATAAAGATACCATCACAACAAAAAGCAAAAGAAAACAAGCACACAAACACACAATCACAGCAACCTCCACAATAAAAAGAACTAACAATCATTGGTCCCTAATATATATCAATGTCAATGGACTAAATGCTCCAATAAAAAGACACAGACTAACAGAATGGTTGTGGAAACAGGATCCAACATTCTTTTGCATTCCAGGAACAAACCTCTGAAAAAAATATAGACACTACCTCAGAGTAAAAATGCAGGAAAAAGATTTTTCAAGGAAACAGACCCAAGAGGCAAGCTGGAGTATCCATCCTAATTTCTAATAAAATAGACTTTCAACCAAAATTAATCAAAAGAAATGGAAAGGGAAACTTCATTCTCATCAAAGGAAAAATCCACCAGGAAGATATGACAATCCTGAACACCAATGCACCAAACACAAGGGCACCTGCATTTGTAAATGAAACTTTATTTAAAGCTTAAATCACACATCGATCCCAACACCTTAATAGTGGGAGAGTTCAACACCTCTCTCTCACCAAGGGACAGATCATTGAGACAGAAGCTAATTAGGGTAAGAATGACATTAACAGAGGTCTTAAATTAAACGGACCTAATACATGTCTACAGAACTTTTCACACAAACACAAAAGAGTATATGTTCTTCTCAGCACCTGAAAGAACCTTCTCCAAAATTGACCACATAGTCAGGCACTAAGCAAGCCTCAACAGATACAAGAATATTGAAATAATCCCTTGTATCATATTGAACAACTATACTCTAAAAATAGACCTCAACAATAACAGAAATAGCAAAACAACTACAAATGTATGGAAACTGAAGAACTCTCTACTCAATGAAACCTGGGTAAGGCAAGAAATAAAGAAAGAAATTAAGGACTTCTTAGAATTCAATGAAAATGAAGGTACAACTTACTGAAACTTATGGGTCTCAATGAAAGCAGTGCTCAGAGGAAAGTTCATATCACTAAGTGCCTTCATAAAGAAATCTAGACATCTCATACAAACAACTTAACAGCATACCTGAAAGCACTAGGAAAAAAAAAAAAAAAAAGAAGAAGAAGCAGACACACCCAAGAGGAGAAGACTGCAGGAAATAATCAAACTTGAGACTGAAACCAATAAATTAGAAACAAAGAGAACAATTCAAAGAAATCAATGAAACCAAGAGATGGTTCTTTGAGGAAATCAACAAGATGACACAAACACTTAACCAAACTAACTGAAAGACAGGGGGACACTGTCCAAATCAACAAAATCAGAAAGGAAAAGGGGGACATAATGATAGACACTGAGGAAATCCAAAGAATCATTAGGTCTTATTTGGAAAGCCTGTATGTAAAAAAATTTGAAAATCTCAGTGATATGGATAATTTTTTATGTTAATTACAGTTTGTTCACATTGTATCCCAGATGTAGGCCCTTCTTTCATTTCCTTCCCAATCCCACCTTCCTCCCTTATCTCTTCCCATGCTGCTGGGAGCCAAAGCTATCTACTGAAGCCAAAGTCAAACAGTGAGCCAAAGCTATTTATACTTAAGCCAAAGCCAAGTAGTGAGCAAAGGTCATTTAGTGGAGACCTAAAGCTAATTAGTTGAAGAGTTACCTAGGACCCGAAATCATGGGTGATTGATCGTGAGAACATCCGTCTGTTAGTTTTAGAGCATGTGTGAGATAGCTTAAGAAAACATCCTTACAGCATCTTGCAGGTTCAATATTTAACCCATGAAAGCACTCTTCCTGTCTCCTGCAGCAGTAAATTAACCTTCCCCCTTTCCTGCCTTCTCCCTATATAAGTTGGGTAAAAATTTTTAATAAACGAAAGCCTTGATCAGATGAACAGACTTGGCTTTCATTTCTTGTGTCTCTTGTTCCTTTTCCCCCCATTCCTTCCAATCTCTCCAACTTAGGAACCCCGTTGAAGCCCCGCAGGCTGGGGCATACCATGCCCCTCTCCAAGTTCACTGAAAAGTGAGGTCATTTAGTTCATGTCAGAGACAGTCCCTGTTCCCCTTACTAGGGTACCCACTTGGAAACTGAGCTTCCAATGGTCTACATCTGAGGAGAGGTTCTAGGATATATCAATGAATGGACCTTCGCTGGAGTATAAGTCTCAGAAAAGACAACTGGGCCCAGATATTTTGGTTCTGTTGCTCTCCTTGTGGAGCTCCTGCCCTCTCCAAGTCTTACTATCTCCCCCTTCTTTCATAAAATTTCCTACACTCTGCCCAAATTTTGCTTATGAGTCTCAGTATCTGCTTTGATACACTGCTGGTTAGAGTCTTTCAGAGGCCCTCTGTGGAAGGCTCCTGTCCTGTTTCCTGTTTTCTCCTTCCAATTTCCATATCATTTGCCTTTCTTAGTGAGAATTGATAATCTTAACCAGGGTCCTCCTTCTTGATTAGCTTCTTTAGGTGTACAGATTTTAGAATGTTTATCCTAAATTATATGTCTAATATCCACTTGTAAGTGAGTAAATACCATGTGTGTCTTTCTGCTTCTGGGATACCTCACTCAGGATGATATTCTCTAGATTCCACCATTTGCCTGCAAATTTCATGATTTCCTTGTTTTTAATTGCTGAGTAGTATTTCATTGTGTAAATGTAACACAATTTCTGTATCCATTCCTCAACTGAGGGACATCTGAGTTGTTTCCAGCTTCTGACTATTATTAATAAAGCTGCTACAATCATGATTGAGCAAATATCTCTGTGGTGTACTTGAGCATCTTTTGGATATAGGCCTAGGAATATTTTAGCTGGATGTTGGGGAAGTGCTATTCCTAATTGTCTGAGAAGGCATCGTCAGAACAAAATGACAGCCTACAGAATAGGAAAGGATCTTCACCAACCTTTTATATGACAGTAGGCTAATATCTAGAATATATAAAAAAACTAAACAAGTTAAAAGGCAACAAATCAAGTAATCCAATTTAAAAATGGGGTACAGAGCTAAACAGAGAATTCTGTGTAGATGCGTATACAATGGCAGAAAAACACTTAAAGAAATGTTTAACATCCTTAGTCATTAAGGAAATGCAAATCAAAATGACCCTGAGATTTCACTTTATACCCATCAGAATGGCTAAGATCAAAAACTCAAGTGGCGCTACATGTGGAGAGGATGTGGAGAAAGGGGAAACCCTCCTCCATTGCTGGTGGGAATGTAAACTTGTACAACCACTTTGAATAATTTTATTGATAGATTCCATTTATGAAAGATAAATCAAGATCAGGTAAATAAATTAAATGGTCCTATATCCCCTAAGGAAATTGAAACTGTCATCAAAAGTCTCCCATCCAAAAAGAGCCCAGAGTCAGATGGTTTCTGCACAGAATTCTACCATTTGTTAAAAGAAAAGCTAACACCAATACTCTTTAAAATATTCCACAAAATAGAAAATGAAGGAACATTACCAACCTCATTCTATGAGGCCACAGTCATGTTGATACCTAAACCTCACAAAGATCCAACAAAGAAAGATAATTTCAGGCCAATCTCACTTATGAACATTGACACAAAAATACTCAATAAAATGCAAACAGAATCCAAGAATACATCAAAGATACCTTCCTCCACGACCGAGTAGGTGTCATCCCAGGCATGTATGGGTGGCTCAATATACAGAAATCTATCAATGTAATCCACCATATAAACAACTTGAAAGAAACAAAACCACAAAATCATCTCCTTAGATGTCAAAATATGCCATTTGATAAAATCTAACACCCATTCATATTTAAAGTTTTGGAGAGTTCGGGGACAAAAGGCATACCTAAACATATTTAAGGCAATATATAGCAAGCCAATAGCCAACATCAACCTAAATGGAGAGAAACTTAAATCAGTCCCTATGAAATAAGGGAAATCAAGGCTACCCACTCTCCCTATCTCTTCTACATAGTGCTTAAAGTCCTAGATAGAGCAATAAGACAACTAAAGGAGATGAAAGGGATACAAATCAGAAAGAAAGAAGTCAAAGTATCGCTATTCACAGAAGATATAATAGTATACAAGAGTGACCCCAAAAATCCTACCAGGGAATTCCTTCAGCTGATAAACACATTAAGCAAAGTGGCTGAAAACAAAATTAACTCAAAGAAATTAGAAGCCCTTCTGTATATAAAAGACAAGTGGGCTGAGAAAGAAATTAGGGAAACAGCACACTTTCACATAAGCCACAAATAACATAAAGTACCTTAATGTGACTCTATCCAAGCAAGCAACAGCCCTGTATGAAAAAAGAAAGAAAGAAAAAAAAAACAAAACTTCAAGTTTCTGAAGAAATTGAAGAAGAAATCAGAAGATGGGAAGATCCCCCATGCTCATGGATCAGTAGGATTGACATAGTGAAAATCCTACCAAAAGCAATCTACAGATTCAGTGTAATTCCCATAAAATTCCCAACATAATCATTTACAGACCTTGAAAGAAATATTTTCAATTTTTATATGAAAAAAACTGAATTCCTAAAACAACCCTGTACAATAACAGATCTTCTGGAGGTATCTTCATCCCTGATCTCAAGCAATACTACAGAGCAACAGTAATAAAAGCTGCATGGTACTGGCATAGAAACAAACTGATGGATCAATGGAATTAAATAGAAAACCCAAAAATACACCTATATACCTACAGATACTTTATGTTTTTAATTGTTAATTTTTATTATTAGTTACATTTTATTAACTCTGTATCCCAGCTGTATCTCACTCCCTCATTCCCTCCCAATTCCACCCTCCCTCCCTCATCTCCTCTCTGCCTCTTTCCAAGTCCACTGATTGGGGAGGACCTCATTCCCTTTCATCTGACCCTGTTTTATCAGGTATCTTGAGGACTGGCTGCAAAGTCCTCTTCTGTGGCCTAGCAGGATTGAGAAGCCAAAACCATACAATGGAAAAAAAAGATTGCATCGTTAAAAATGGTGCTGGTTTAACTGGATGTCTATATGTAGAAAAATGCAAATAGATCCATACTTATTACCCTGCACAAAACTAAAGTGCATCAAAGACCTCAATATAAAACTAGACACACTAAATCTGTTGGAAGTAAAATTGGGGAAGAACCTTGAGCTAATTGGCACAGGAGACAATTTCCTGAACAGAACACCAACAACACACTCTAAGAGCAACAATCAATAAATGGGACCTCATGAAACTGAAAAGCTTCTATAAAGCAAAGGACACTGTCCTCAAACAAAACAACAGCCTACAGACTGGGAAAAGATCTTCACCAACCCTACATCTGACAGAAGGCTAATATCCAGAATATAAAATGAACTCAAGAAATTAGACACCATCAAACCAAGTAATCCAATTAAAAATGGGGTACAGGGCTAAAGAGAGAATTCTCAAAAAAGGAATACCAAAATGCAGATAAACACTTAAAGAAATGCTCAAAATCCTTAGTCATCTGGGAAATGCAAGTCAAAATGATGCTGAGATTCCACCTTCCACCCATCAGAATAGGTAAGATCAAGTACTCAAATAACAACATATGCTGGACAGGTTGTGGAGAAAGGAGAACCCTCCTTCATTGCTGTTGGGAATGTAAACTTGTACAGGTCTACATCTGTTGCAAAGAAAAATTTACTAGATGAAGGATAAATACTATACTTTTCAGTCTGGACCCTGGGGGAGGACTTGGGAAGTCTGAGTATGGAGTGAGGTGGTGGTGGCAACACAAAGGATCCTGTGGGTAGATGCAGGTAGACTGGGTCTTCTTACAAACTAGAGCTGGTGTGCAGTGCAGGCAAGAGTGGTCAGACTATGCCTTGTGCCAGGACAAAGGATGTGGGGGCACTTATGGATTCTGAAGGAGATTCAGCCATTACCTTCAATTATGTACTCACTGTTGAACCTAATTGGCTCCAAAGGATAGTGACAAACTCATGATCACAAAGACAGCCTTGGCTAAACTCAGTGGGTCACAAAACAAAACAAAACAAACAAACAACAACAATAAAACCACCAATGTTGAAAAAGGGCTTGTAGTGAGGTGGGTTGACAGTTATCAGAAAAAAAAAATTACATGTCAATGAATAGATTCAGTGAAGGACATTTTTAAGATCTAGATTTAATATAAATTTTTTTAAATCCTGTAGCAATGGCCCATGCCTGTAATCCCAGCACTTGGGGAAGCAGAGGGAGGCAGATCTCTGTGAGTTCAAGGTCACTCTGGTTTACAAAGTGAGTTTAAGAGAGCCAAGGCTACAAACACACACACACACACACACACACACACACACACACACACACACACACACACCCTGTCTCGAAAAAAGATCTTTTTCTTAAAATGATTTTTTCTTTTTTATTAATGAATTCAATTTACATCTCAGTTATAGACCACTCACTCCTTTCTTCCTAGTCCCTTGTGTATAGATGAGCTAGGGTGTTTGGGTAGGTGCCCGCCCCAGGCATAAGGGAGGAATAAGGAAGAGGGGATGTGGGAAGGAGGGTGGGACTGGATTCATCTTTCTCTCCTGTGGCCTTGTAGGGATGTCCTATCAGGGAGACGTGATAAAAAAAGTAGACAAAATAGTCTATGTCAGATATATCCATACTTCCCTAACTAGTGGGCCGACATTGTCCATTGGACTTTTCTTCATTTAATTTATTTATTTCTATTAATTACAATTTATTCATTTTGTATCCCCCTGTACTGCCCTTCCCCCTCCCTTCCCAACCTCACCCTTCATCCCTCTTCCCCACATGTGCCCCTCCCCAAGTCCACTGATAAGGAAGGTCCTCCTCCCCTTCCCTCTGATCTTAGTCTATCAGGTCTCATCAGGACTGGATGCATTGTCTTCCTGTGTGGCCTGGTAAGGCTGCTCCCCCCTCAGGGAGAGGTAATCAAAGAGCAGGCCAATCAGTTCCTGTCAGAGACAGTCCCTGTGCCCATTACTATGGAACCCACTTGGACACTGAACTGCTATGGGCAACCTCTGTGCAGGGGTTCCAGGCCATCCTCATGAATGGTCCTTGGCTGGAGTGTCAGTCTCAGAAAAGACCTCTGTGCCCAGATTTTTGGATCTGTTGCTCTTCTTGTGGAGCACCTGTCCTCTCCTGGTCTTACTATCTCCCCCTTCTTTAATAAGATTCCCTGCACTCTGCCCAAATTATGGCTATGAGTCTCAGCATCTGCCTCAATACCCTGCAGGGTAGAGCCTTTCAGAGGCCCTCGGTGGTAGGCCCTGTCCTGTTCCCTGTTTTCTTCCTCCTCTGATGTCCATCCTCTTTGCCTTTCTGAATGGAGATTGAGCATCTCGTCCAGAGTCTTCCTTCCTGATTTAGGTGTACAGATTTTAGTATGTTTATCCTTTATTATATGTCTAATATACCCTTATGAGTGAGTATACAACCATGTGTGTCTTTTTGCTTCTAGAATA
The DNA here is from genome assembly GCF_030254825.1 of Meriones unguiculatus. Taxonomy (NCBI): domain Eukaryota; kingdom Metazoa; phylum Chordata; class Mammalia; order Rodentia; family Muridae; genus Meriones; species Meriones unguiculatus. The sequence continues at coordinate 124,615,796 of NC_083369.1, forward strand.
CCTAACTCAGGGTGATCTTTTCCGGTTCCCACCACTTACCTGCAAATTTCATGATTTCCTTGTTTTTTTGTTACTGAGTAATATTCCATTCTGTAGATGTACAATAATTTCTGTATCCATTCTTCAGTTGAGGGGCATCTGGGTTGTTTCCAGCTTCTGGCTATTACAAATAGTGCTGCTACAAACATGGTTGAGCAGATATCCTTGTATACTTGAGTGTCTTTTGGATATATGCCTAGGAGTAATAAAGCTGGATGTTGAGGAAGCACTAATCCTAATTGTCTGAGAAAGCACCAGATTGATTTCCAAAGTGGTTGTACAAGTTAGCATTCTCACCAGCAGTGGAGGAGGGTTCCCCTTTCTCCACATCCTCTCCAGGATATGTTGTCACTTGAGTTATTCATCTTAGCTATTCTGATGGGTGTAAGGTGAAATCTCAGAGTCATTTTGGTTTGCATTTCCTTGATGACTAAGGACTATGAACATTTCTTTAGGTGTTTCTCTGCCATTCGATATTCCTCTATTGAGAATTCTCTGTTTAGTCTGTACCCAATTTTTTAATTGGATTACTTGGTTTGTTGCTCTTTAACTTCTTGATTTCTTTATATATACTGGATATTAGCTCTCTGTCAGATATAGGGTTGGTGAAGATCCTTTCCCAATCTGTGGGCAGTCATTTTGTTTTGACAACAGTGTCCTTTGCTTTACAGAAGCTTTTCAGTTTCATGAGGTCCCATTTATTGATTGTTGATCTTAGTACCTGTGCTGTTGGTGTTCTGTTCAGGAAGTTGTCTCCTGTGCCAAGGAGTTCCAGGCTCTTCCCAACTTTTTCTTCTAACAGGTTTAGTGTGTCTGGTTTTATATTGAGGTCTTTGACCCTCTTGGACTTTAGCTTTGTGCAGGGTGATAAGTATGGATCTATTTGCATCTTTCTACATGTAGACATCCAGTTAGACCAGCACCATTTGTTGAAGATGCTATCTTTCCTCCATTGTATGGTTTTGGCATCTTTGTTAAAAATAAGGTGTCCATAAGTGTGTGTGTTTATTTCTGGGTCTTCTATTCAGTTCCATTGATCCAAAATTCTGTTTCTATGCCAGTATCATACAGTATTTATTACTGTTGCTTTATAGAACAGCTTGATATCAGGGATGGAGATACCTCCTGAAGATCTTTTATTGTAGAGGATTTTTTTAGCAATTCTGAGTTTCTTATTATACCTTATGAAGTTGAGAATTTTTCTTTCAAAGTCTGTAAAGAATTGTGTTGGTAATTTGATGGGAATTGCATTGAATCAGTATATTGCTTTTGGTAAGATGGCCATTTTTACCATGTTATTCCTGCCAAGCCATGAGCATGGGAGATCTTTTCATCTTCTGATATCTTCTTCTAATTCTTTCTTCAGAGACTTGAAATTTTTTTCATACAATTCTTTGACTTCCTTGGTTAGGGTCAAACCAAGGTACTTTATGTCCTTTGTGGTTGTTGTGAAGGGTGTTGTTTCTATAATTTATCAGCCCTTTTGTCTTTTGTATACAGGAAGGCTACTGATTTTTTTTTTTTTTAGTTAATTTTGTATTCAGCCACTTTGCTAAAGGTGTTCATCAGTTGCAGGAGTTCTGTGGTAGAATTTTAGTCGTCACTTACATATCATATCATCTGCAAATAGTCATACTTTGACTTCTTCCTTTCCAATTTGAATCCCCTTGATCTCCTTCAGTTGTCTTATTGCTCTATTAAAGACTTCAAGAATTATATTGGAGTGTGCAGCCTTGCTTCATCCCTGATTTCAGTTGGATTGCTTTAAGTGTCTCTCTGTTTAGTTTGATGTTGGCTATAGGCTTGTTGTATATTGCCTTTACTATGTTTAGGTATGTGCCTTGTATCCCTGATCTCTCCAAGACTTTAAAGATGAATGGATGTTGGATTTTGTCAAATGCTTTTTCGGCATCTCAGGACATTATGATGTGTGTGTGTGTGTGTGTGTGTGTGTGTTTCTTTCAGTTTCTTTATATGGTGGATCACATTGATGGACTTCCATATTTTGAACCACCCTTTCATACCTGGGATGAAGCCTAATTGGTCATAGTGCATGATATCTTTGATGTGTTCTTGTAATCTGTTTGCAAGTATTTTGTTGAGTATTTTTGAATCAATGTTCATAAAGGGATATTGGTCTGAAATTCTCTTTCTTTGAGTCTTTGTGAGGTTTAGGTACCAAGGTGACTGTGGCTTCATAGAATGAGTTTGGTAGTTTTCCTTCTGTTTCTATTTTGTGGAAAAGTTTGAAGAGAGCTGGAGTTAGGTCTTCTTTGAAGTTCTGGTAGAATTCTGCACTGAAAGCATCTGTCCTTGGGCTTTTTTTTTTTTTTTTTTTTTTGCAATGGAGACTTTTGACAACAGCTTCTATTTCCTTGGGGGACATAGGACTATTTAATTGATTTACCTGGTCTTGATTCAGCTTTGGTAAGTGGAATTGATCAAGAAAATTGTCAATTTCATTTAGATTTTCAAATTTTGTGGCATACAGACTTCGGAAATAAGTCCTAGTAATTGTTTAGATTTCCTCAGTGTCTGTTGTTATGTCTCCCTTTTTATTTCTGATTTTGTTAATTTGGATAATGTCTCTTTGCCTTTTAGTTATTTTGGCTAAGGGTTTGTCTATCTTGTTGACTTTCTCAAAGAACCAGCTCTTGGTTTCATTGATTCTTGAGTTGTTTTATTTGTTTCTAATTTATTGATTTCAGCCCTGAGTTTGATTATTTCTAGCTGTCTAATTCTCTTTGGTGTATTTGCTTCTTTTTTCTCTAGGGCTTTTAGGTGGGCCATTCAGTTGCTTGAATGAAGGCACTTAGTGCTATGAACTTTCTTCTTAGCACTGCTTTAATCATGTCCCATAAATTTGGGTATGTTGTGCCTTCATTTTCTTTGAATTCTAGGAAGACTTTAATTTCTTTATTTCTTCTATGTCCCAGCTGTCTTTGAGTAGCGAGTTGTTCAGTTTCCATGTGTGTGTAGGCTTTTTGCTATTTCTGTTGTTGTTGAGGTCCAACTTTAGTCCATGGTGATCAGATAGGATACAAGGGATTATATCAATTTTCTTGTATCTGTTGAGTCTTGCTTTGTGACCAACTATATGGTCTATTTTGGAGAAGGTTCCATGAGGTTCTGAGAAGAAGGTAAATTCTTTTGTGTTTGGATTAAAGGTTCTGTAGATGTCTGTTTGGTCCATTTTATTAATAACCTCTGTTAGAGCTATTGTTTCTTTGTTTAATTTCTGTTTTATTGACCTGTCCTTTGTTGAGAGTGGAGTGTTGAAGTCTCCCACCATTAATGTGTCAGGATCTATGTGTGGTTTAATTTTATTAATGTTTCTTTTATAAATGTGGGTGTCATTGTATTTGGGGGCATAGATGTTCAGGATTGTGATGTCTTCCTTTGCAATTTTCCCTTGATGAGTATGAAATGTCCTTTCCCATCTCTTTTCATTCATTTTGGTTGAAAGTCTACTTTATTAGATATTAGAATGGCTATTCCTGTTTGCTTCTTGGGTCCATTTACTTGGAAAACCATCTTCTAGCCCTTTACTCTCAGGTAATGACTATCTTTGTGACTTAGGTATGTTTCTTGTATGCAAAGGATTGCTCGGTTTTGTTTATGCATCCATTCTGTTAGTCTGTGTCTTTTTACTGGAGAATTGAGTCCATTGATGTTGAGACAGATTAATGACCAGTGGCTGTTAAATCCTTGATATTGATGTTGGCTATGGTAGTGTGTTTGTGTACTTTGCTTCTTTTTGTTTTGCTGTAAGTTAGGTTATTTATTTCCTGTGTTTTCTTGAAAGTAGTTAGTTCTCTTGGGTTGCATTTTTGCTTCTAGTATCTTCTGTAATGCTGGATTAGTGTGTAGGTATTGCTGAAATTTCTTTTTGTCATTGAAATCTTGTTTTTTTTCTGTTTATAAGGCCTGAGAGTTTTGCTGGGTATAGTAGCCTGGGCTGACATCTGTGTTCTCTTACGGTCTGCATTATATCCATCCAGGCCCTTCTGGCTTTCATAGTCTCTGTTAGGAAGTCAGGTGTGATTCTGATGGGTTTGCCATTTTATGTTACTTGGCCTTTTTCCCTTGCAGCTTTTAGTATTTTTTCTTTGTTCTGTATACTTACTCTTTTAATTATTATGTGTGGGAGGATTTTCTTTTCTGGTCTAATTTATTAGGTGTTCTGTAGGCCTCTTGTATGCTTATACACCTCTCCTTTAAGTTGGGAAAATTTTCTAATATGATTATTTTGAAAACATTTTCTGGGCCTTGGAGATGAGAATCTTCTTTTTCCTCTAGTCCTATTATTCTTATGTTTTTGTCTTTTCATGTTGTCTTGGATTTCTTGGATGTTTTGTGTCAGGAATTTTTTAGATCTAACATTTTCTTTGATAAATACATTGATTTCTTCCATTGTATCTTCCACACCTGAGATTCTTTCCTCCATCTCTTGTCCTCTGTTGGTTATGCTTACCTCTGTAGTTCCAATTTTCTTTCCTAAGTTCTCCCTCTTCACAATTTCCTCCATTTGTGTTTTTTTTAAAGTTTTCCAATTCTATCTTCATATCTTGAACTGTTTTGTTGATTTCCTTCACCTGTTTGACTGTATTTTCCTGTTTTTCCTTCAATTCAGTCACCTGTTTGCTTGAACATTCCTCTATTTCTGTTATTTCTTTAAGAGATTTAATCATTTCCTCTCTGAAAGCCACAAACTGTTTGGCTGTATTTTCTTGTATTTCTTTACAGATGGCCATAATCTTTTTATTTTATCTTCCTCTAATTCTTTACGCATTTTATTTCTTTCCTCCATTAACCTCTTCATAAGCATAGATGTAAGGTCATCTTCTTGAATTTTATTATGTTAGGGTGTCCAGGGCTACTTGCCCCTGGATACTTGGATTCTGGGGATGCCATTCTGCTTTGTCTTTTGTTGGTTGTGCTTTTATGCTGGCCTCTACCCATCTGTCAGTCTCAGGTGTTGTCTGTTAATTTCTGGTGCCTGCTGGAGCCCTGAGGTGAGAAAATCCCCTTGACAGGGTTTTGAAGTCAATATCCTCAGCTTTTTGAGTAAAGTCAACTGAATGGTGGTGCTTCTCAGGAATTTTCACAGTTTACCTCAGGCATATGGACCTGTGTGGTAACTGTGGTGTTCAGGAAGGCCCTCCTCTCATTGAGAGAAGTCCTGGAGATGGCTATCCTGCTGCTGGGTTTCTTGCTCTGAATTTAGGGAGCTGCTGATGCTGCTGTTAAGCTCTTCTTGTTGGGCACAGCCCTCGTGAAGAACCATGGATTCCTGTGGTTTTGTCAGTTTAACTAGAGATAACTGGTCACACCTTAGAGCAGTATCTGAGGGCTGCTCCAATGGCTCTCAGGCTTTTGTAGGTCTGAGGTTGGAGCTGTATTCCCCAGTACTCTAGCTATAATCAGTGGCACATGAGCACAGCTCTAGTGTGTCCGGTAGAAGGCCAGATCTTAGAGCCTGTGGGACCCAGAAACTTTTCTGGAGCTGTGTGTCCTGAGGGTTGGTACCGATGTTTTCCCGTACTCTCTGGTGTTTGGGGGTCTTCAGGTCAGTCAGGGATGGTGAGTAGAGCAAGCAGGCACAGGTGCATGACTCCGCCTTGCTAGTGACTGGGTGCCTGAGGGCTTGCAGCAACCTGGGGACTTTTCCCTGAGAACTTTTTTTTTAGGGGAGTGAGGAGGAGAGGGGGTGTCCACTGTGTGGTCTGAGGTCAGACCTGCTCTTCCTCTCACTGTGGGCTTCTACTAGACAGAGAAACTCAGTCTCTGGTGCCCTGGGTCCATCAGTTCTCTCTGGGATGGTGAGTTCAGCACACAGGCAGGACTCTGTGCTGATGACTAAGCACCCCATTTTGGGATAGTGCTGGATCCAGGTCTTTTTCCAGGGATTGTCTGTGTGACCTAAGGTTGGTCCCGATCTCTTCCTGCATCGTGGGGTTTTCTCTGGATTGGAAATCCCAGTATCTGGTGTTGTGGGGCCCACTCTTCAGTTTGGGACAGTGATCATAGCACGCCAGTGGTGTGTACCTCTGGATTGGCACCTGAGCTCCTGGTGGGACCCGGGAACTGTTCTGTGTTTTAGCTGGGTGATCTGAAGCTGATTGAAACCCACACCATGAGGTTTCCTCTTACCTGGGAAAAACATTGCTGGTGTTTTAGGGCCCAAAGTTCTGTCTACTGGTCACTGTGCAGATCCTGCTGTGCTGCTGGTCAGAAAGAGTGTCCTCCCAGCACTACCATGTTGGATCTCCCTCAGGACTTATCTTCTTGGGGTCTTTGCACTGTAGTATTTCCATCCTGTATTATATGACCAAAATCCACTTATAAGTGACAATATTCAATGTGTATATTTCTGGGTCTGTCTTACCTCTCTCAGGATGATCTTTTCTAATTCTATCCATTTGCCTGCAAATTTCATGTTTTCATTGTTTTTAATGGCTGAGTAGTATTCCTAATTTTTTTATGTGCATTAGTGTTTTGCCTGCATGTATGTCTGTGTGAGGGTGACCTGTGTGAATCCCCTGAAACTGGAGTCACTGACAGTTTTAAGCCACCAAGTAGGTGCTGAGAATTGAACCTGGGTCCTCTGGAAGAGCAGCCATTGCTCTTAACAGCTGAGCCACCTCTTTAGGCCCCTTGATTTAAGATCTTAATTATGAAATTCTTAAATGCAAAGAAAATAAATTTCTGGATTATGTATTTTTATGCTTAGATTTTTCTTCAAAACCACTTTATTGGGGGCAAATAAAATGAATCAACTTTCAAGAGCACACATGTCTAATTTACTTTGTACTTGCTTTAAATGGCTGCTATTATATCATTAAACAATGGTCATTCTTTTAGTACCTATTCTGTGTTAGTGTCTATTGTGTTAACCACTCTAAATGTACTGCTTCACTTAACATCTACAACAACCCTCAGGTTACTACCATTATTATCTCCTTCTTGCCTAGAAAGAAATAATGTTTGGAGACATTTGGTAATGCAATCAAGGTTACAGAGCTGTGAGAACCAGGATAATGAACTTCTGCATGACTTATACTTGCATGAAAGAAGGAAGACAGTAATTGCAGATGGCAACATTAGAAACTCTCCGAGGCCACTGGGCATGGCTGTGTCACAACTAGACTCAGGATTTGGAGGCAAAGGACTCTCAAGTTTAAAGACATTGTGGGTTGCATAGTGAGACACTGTTTCATAAAAACAAACAAACAAATAAAAAAAAAACAAAGATGAAATGAAAACAAAAAAATCACCAAGCCCTTCAAATTTGGCCCTGGAATGCACTAGGCGATTTTTGGCAACAGAACAGTTTCCCTAATTAAGTTTGTTTAGGAAATTAGTTTGCTGGCATCCAACCCTTGTCAGCTTGGGGAGCTTAGAAGGAAGACCGGAATAAAGAATCCATGAGTATTGCAAACTTGAGAATATCTCAAAGGGTAAAACACACTATGAAGTTAGAGTCTGAGCAGTCCAGAGTTGTTTCATGTTTTTACCTTGAGTGGAAAGCCTTTTTGGAATCTCCTACTTCTTCTAGCTAATTTATAGCTTTTATTTTTGTGCTCTCCATAGATTTCCACCTTAGAGTAATATCCATGTCATTTAATGACAAGATGTGATAACTAATGTGAGATTGCTCTTGACCCTTATTATTCTCACACTGAAACTCTATTAGATTCCACACTGACAGTTCCTTCTTGCTATAATCTACCAGCTTCTTGCTGTGCCAAAGAGTCTAGGGTCTCTCAAGAGCAAAGCAATTTATTTAAATAATATAGTTAAGTAAATGGGAAAGTTATTATATTCAAATAGTCCACATTTTTCTGTTGAAAGGAAACAGGCCAGCATGGCCACTCCTGATACTGTGGTAGGACTGGGCCTCTGCCCTCTTAAGCCCACTTCAGTTCTTTTGCTGGGTTATTTCCCCGTTCATTTAAATGGAACCACCTTATTTAGTTTCCCAACCATTTATTTACAAAGGAGCTACAGCCTTTTATGGGGCAAATCCCATACTCTGGCTAACTGTACCCAACCCAGGGACTTTCCTTAGAAGTCTCCAGGAATTACAGACACTGAGAAACTAGCATGATATTGTCTAGAATCTAGATGAATACAAAAGAGGAAAAAAAAGCTTGAGTTTACTGCTGTTAAAAAAAAAAAAAACTACTTGAACTCCTTTCTGTTCTAGAAAAATTAAAAAAAAATCTCATGCCCACTAATGACTGAGGATGGTCTTTACGGGTACGTGCACACACACCTTGCTTTGAGAAAATGAAGGAATTTACTGCACTGATGGTCATGTTTACACTTTCTCCTCACAGTAGTAGAAACTCCTTGGCTGTAAGACTGTAATATACAAGAATATGCAAGTGAAAAATTTTACTCAGCCTGTCCTAGAACTGCCAATGATTCCTGTTCAGTTGGTTGATGGATGAGGCTGCCTAGGTAAACAGTGTAGCCTGTTCTGAGATGAAAGCCACTTATACTATGTTTGAAGTCCTAGCTGATCTTACAAAAGACACAGGTCTCAGTCCCAGCACCATCATGATGGGTGATGGCTCACAGCTGTAACTTCAGTTCCATAGCATCTAATGTCCTCTTCTGGCCACCATGGGTACTGCAAACACATGGTGTGCACAGAAGTGCATGCAGACAAACTTCTTATACATATAAAAAAATATTAACGACTCCACCCAGTAGGGTATCAAAACATATGCTGAGATGCATAGCCAAACTTTGGGCAGAGTCCAGGGAATCTTATGAAAGAAGGGGGAGATAGATAGACCTGGAAGAAACAGCAGCTCCACAAGGGGAGCAACAGAACCAAAAAATCTGGGCACAGGGGTCTTTTCTGAGACTGATACTACAAACAAGGTCCATGCATGGAGATAACTTAGAACTCCAGCACAGAAGTAGTTCAAGGCAGCCCAGTATCCAAGAGGGTTCCCCAGTAATAGGACCAGGGACCATCTCTGACATGAACTCATGGCCTGGCTCATGGATCACCTCCACCTGAGGGGGAAGCAGTCTTACCAGTCCACAGAGGAAGACCAAGAAGCCAGTCCTGATAAGACCTGATAGACTAGGCTCAGATGGAAGGGGAGGAAGACCTCCGCTATAATTGGAGTGGGGGAGGGGCATAGGAAAAGAAGAGGGAGTTAGGGTGGAATTTGGAGGGGGTGAAGGAGGGGGCTACAGCTGGGATACAAAGTGGATAAACTGTAATTAATAAAATAAAGCAAATTTAAAAAAAAAATTGAAGGAGATCTGAGCTGACCAAATTTGTCAGGTTGTCTCTGACTGAAGCTGAAAAGAATCGGGCCATAATCTTGAGTAACAAGAATAACGGGAAAGCACTGAGAAGGATGCTCAGAATATTTTGCTTAGACAGCAAGGCTCAATATGTAGGGCTAATCAACCTTTCTGTACATGTCCCCTTCTTCTTTCTAACTTCCTTCAGTCATCTCTTTGATCTGTTTTCCTTTAGTCCCAACTCTGGGAAAAGAAAGATTCCACTTTTCAAAACAAACAAACAAACAAACAAACATTTTCTACTGACTACTTATCTTGGCTTCCATTCACTCTACGAATCAGCAAGTCATGTTCAACAACTCCTTCTCCTCAGGAGCCCTTTGTTCTTTGCCTTCAAAAATTCTCCAGGTTCTATAAACCATTTTTGGAGGAAAGGTCTCATGTAGTCCAGCTGGCCTTAAACTCCTGACCCTTCTGCTTCAGCCTCCTTCCAAATGCTGGTATTACAGGAATGAGTCACCAGGCACAGCCTTCCATAAGCTTTCATTAAGGCCCCTTCTTTGGCCCTTAGACTGTTGTGTTTTGCTCATGTCCCCTCCAGTCCTGTGATCATTCCTTTAAACCTTTGAAAACCAGCTTTAAGCCAACAATTCTACCAAAAATAGTTTGTGTTGAGGATTTGAATGTATCTAATCACTAAGTATAATGGTGTTTATCTTTAAATTCATGTTTCTGGCCTTTTTCCAACTGTTGTTTTAAACAACACTGGCAACCAGTTCTGCCACTGGAGACATTTTACAAAATAAATTCATGACATTTTCACTGTTCTAATACACTTTTCATTTATTCTTTGAGAATTTAATACATATATGAAAAGTATTTTGATCAGATGCGCTCTTATTCTTCACCTTCCAACTGTTCTCATGATTCCCCATCATGTCCAGCTCCCAAATTCATGTGCTTTTTAAATCAAAGGTCTAATTATTGTTGGCTGTATGTGCATAAGTGTAGAGCCATCCACCCACTGGTATAAGGGCAACCTACCAAGGGTGATAACCCTGAAGAAAACTCTTCCTCAGCTAGGCATAGCATTTCATATTTCCATGTACATTAATTCTCTAAATATCCCTATCATCTGCCTATCAAAGGGAATAATCTTCAGCCTGGTATCCCAGGCTAGAATCTTCCTTTCTGCAATCATCCTCCTACCTACTGGATATACATCACCTACTTGGACAATATTGCTTTCTACTCTCAGTACCTTTGCTACCATTCTTGACTTTGGATCATTGTTCTCATCATCCCCTCAGCTTATATATCCTTGTTATATTTTATCTGAATGATCCCAATTTAATAAACATTTCTTGGGTACAAGATCTGTTCCATAGTCAATTTATATATCACCTCCCCTGTAAGTCTTTTCTTGATCTCAGAGACATTTACCAACATTTTTGCAGTGGGGTTTGGGGGTGGGTATCTTTATGGAATTTGAAACTTTAAAGGAAGTTAAAGGTTTGGTTGGTTGGTTGGTTGGTTGATTGGTTGGCTGGCTTTTTGACTCTGTGCTAATTCATTTTCTCCACAAGGACAGAAACCAGATTTCTGTACTCGTGTATTATTCAGCACAACAGTTTCTTCATAATTCACATTCAATAATTTTCTGTCAAGTAAATTCAAACTGTTTAGTTTGTGATAATTCTCACTCACAATTGCAAAATTTTAGAGAGCTGTTAAGCCTACTAAATCTTTGCTTTCTCTCAGAAGAAAGAGACAAAAATCTGCCCATTTCACCCCTCTGCTGTGTAAGAAAAGTGAAACTCTAGGAACACCATATGCTACAAAAACAAAGCAGGATGTGTGTGAGCAGCATCTAAAGGGGCATGCTATTTCCAAAAAAAAGGGCAATGACACCAAAGCTGTTAAGAACCAGCAATGCCAGATGCCAGACAGTTCAAGCCAATACTGTGCGTGCAGAGCATTAAGGAAGAGGAAAGAATTAGAATCTAAAAGTGTGCCACCTAGAAGTCTGTGTATGATCTAGGTTTGTATGACACTCGCAAAGACACTGAGCCTCCAGAAAATACGTACTTTCTTGGCCCTCGTATTTGGGGCAGCCAGAATTTATCTACAAAGGAAAAGCTGACAAGCAATAGATGTTTAGAGGAAGAGGTAAAGGCTGAACTATCAGAAACACCTTTGTTTCATTAAAATAATACTAATTTCCTGAAAAGATGAAGCTGGCTTTGGAAAGGAAACAAAAATGGAGGTCCTTGAAACCAGAGACAACAAACAGCCCCATTTCCCTATTCTTAAAAGCCAGTGTGATGAGCAGGGAGGTTTAACCTTCATTAACCACAAAGGCTAATGAACATGTCTGAGGTTTGTTACAGTTATTGATTTATCACTGCCTTTGTGCTTCACCTTTCTCAGCCACATCATGGAGGAAAAGAACAATCATAGGCTTCAAACATAAGCTAATGGTTGGTTATTCACCCAACATTTGTGCTATTTCACCAGCATATGATGAAGGCATGTCTCCATTATTGATCACAGGGTTTGTAGCTGGGTTCATGTTTCCCTTTCTCTACTGGTAATATATGGAGGACCTTACAGTAACATGAACACCAGTCAGGAGTTGTCAAGGCTCTAGTGTGGACCCTGTTCAACTTCTCTATGTTCATATACATAAATGTTGCTTTCAACAATAGGGTCTTATCAAGATCAGTTTGTAGAGTGCAATCAATAGCCTTGACAATAGCCTGAAATGTTTGAGGGTTTCCATAAAGCCCTTTGACCAGTTCCTGCCACTGGAGGTTTCACAAGATGGTGAAGAATATCTATTTGAGGCATTTAAAATGCCACTTTTTTTTTCAATGCAGTTTATTCAGGAACCTTGAACAATCATCTGACCCTGGGGAAAGCCAGCCCACAGCTTAAATAGCCTCTGGGTAGCCAACCCCAGCGTGCCACGTGGGCAATGCAGATAGGTCCACATACATGGAAGCAAGCCAGATCCTCAGCCTTAGCCAAATGTGGAGTTGTTCTTGACAGAGAGCACTCACCAACGGGAAGGTGGAAGGCAGAAACCAGCTCCATCTTTAAGGCGCGGCATTACGCAGCTCTCTGCAGTTCCCCCTTTTTGTTTTAGACGTATCAGGCAAGAGTAGAGGTCTGATCTCTGATATTAGAAATAAATTGGGACTTTGTACCAATGTTCATTTAGGTGTCATCCACCCAAAGAGCATCAGACCCGTCAGATACCTTTTTCTCAGAGGCGGGACCTGGGGCATCAACCCACATGCAATCAGACATGCTCTTCTCTGGGTCCAAAGCGGCTGACCCTGAGTACAGTGCTTAGCTTCGCATCCTGAGCATAACATTTTAGCTTTTTATGGTAGCCAACCATGCTTGGGGAGACTGTCTTGCTTCAATGGCTGTAAAGGCCTGAATGATCGTGGCTGCATTACGCTGTTGTGAGACTCTAATCTTGCATATACACCACAGGCAAACCAAGGAGACCAACACCAGAAGGCCTGCTAACACTCCCATGCCCGCCCATTCCTTCAGATGATTCATGGCTGCAGCAATCCATGATGATAATCCTGTGGCTAGTCCTGCGTCCACTCTGGTAGAATTTACTGTGACAATGGCCACTCTCAGCTGCTCCATCGTAGTATCGAATTCTCCAGTCCAATTACCTAAAATATAGCTAGATAATTGTTTAGACAGATTTGCAGCACAGGAAAAAAAGATCTCATGTTGTATGCTAATGACACAAAGTCCAGCATACTTTCATTGACAGCCAAGTTGAGCGATTTGCCATAGGGTATCAATTTGCTCCTGCACGAGGTCAATCCTCTGATTGAACACCATCAAGCCTCCTTTTAGTTGAGCATTAATTCCTTTTTGTACATCTAAGGCATGAGCTACATTGGCTAAAAGATTATTCAGGGTCTGAGCAGTGTGCACAGTATGACTCATGGCTAGTGCCGCGGTGGTAGCTCCAACAGCTGCCAATGAGATGGCAGTAACAATGGCGGCTGTAGTTCCAAGATCCCTTTTCTGTCTGAAGAGAGTCATAGCATGAGGGGCATCAATGGGCACAGGCACCCAGTGAGGCATGCGAGTAACCAGGGCATACCTAAATTCACTAGCATTCCGGCATTGGGCAAAAAAGTATCATTACCACAATTACTTGGCTCTATCTGGCTAATAATGAATAAAAATGGGGGATATAAACAAACAGGTGTGGGCTTATAGGAAATATGAGAAGCCTTAACCCCCTCTTTGGAACATCCTGCATCCATTCTAGAACTAGCAGTGGTGGTGTCCAAGGTCTGAGTAGGTTCAGGAGACCATTGCCCCCAGGGGCAAGACGTGCTCCATGTAAATTGACTAACTCCATGTTTTCCTCCACTTTTGAAAGTCATTTAAGGTTCTTAAATTATTTTTTCCCTTTTTTTAAAAAATTTTTCATCAGTTACACTATATTCATTCTGCATCCCCCCATAAGCCCCTCCTTCCTCCCCTCCCAATCCCACCCTCCCTCCTCCCTCTGCATGCATGCCACTCCCCAAGTCCACTGGTAGGGGAGGTTCTCCTCTCCTTTCTGATCTTAGTCCATCAGTTCACATCAAAAGTGGCTGCATTGTCCTCTACTATGGCCTGGTAAGGCTGCTCCCCCCCAGGGGGAGGTGATCAAAGAGCAGGCCAATCAGATTATGTCAGAGGCAGTCCCTCTTCACATTACTATGTAACCCAATTGGACACTGAACTGCCCTGGCCTACATCTGTGCAGGGGTTCTGGGTTATCTCCATGAATAGTCCTTGGTTGGAGTATGAGTCTCTGGGAAGTTCCCTGTGTTCAAATTTTCTTGTTCTGTTACTCTCCTTGTGGAGACCTTGTCCTCTACAGCTCTTACTATTTCCCAGTTCTTACCTAAAATTCCATTCACTCTGCCCAACAGTTGCCCATCAGGCTCAGCATCTGCTTTAATAGTCTGTAGGGCAGAGGCTTTCAGAGGCCCTCTGTGGTAGGTTCCTAGGTTTTCCTGTTTTCTTCTTCTTCTGATGTCCATCCTCTTTGCCTTTCCGGATGAGGATTGGACATTTTAATTAGGGTCCTCTCTCTTGCTTAGTTTCTTTAGATGCACAGGTTTTAGTGGGTTTGTCCTATGTTGTATGTCTATATGAGTGAGTATATACCATGTGTGTCTTTTGCTTCTGGGACAACTCACTCAGGATGATCCTTTCCAGGTCCCACCATTTACCTGCAAATTTCATGATTTCTTTATTTTTCATTGTTGAGTAATATTCCATTGTGTAGATGTACCACAATTTCTGCATCCATTCTTCAGTTGAGGGGCATCTGGGTTGTTTCCAGCTTCTGGCTATTACAAATAAAGCTACTACAAACATGGTTGAGGAAATGTCCTTTTTGTGTAGTTGAGACTCTTTTGGATATATGCCTAGGAGTGGTATGGCTGGATCTTGAGGAAGCACTATTCCTAGTTGTCTGAGGAAGCGCCAGATTGATTTCCAGAGTGGTTGTACAAGTTTACATTCCCACCAGCAGTGGAGAAGGGTTCCCCTTTCTCTACAACCTCTCTAGCATGTGTTGTCACTTGAGTTTTTGATCTTCGCCATTCTCATGGGTGTAAGGTGAAATCTCAGGGTTGTTTTGATTTGCATTTCCCTAATGCCTAGTGAGGTTGAGCATTTCTTTAAGTGCTTCTCTGCCATTTGGTATTCCTCTACAGAGAATTCTCTGTTTAGCTCTGTTCCCCATCTTTTAAGTGGATTACTTGGTTTGCTGCTTTTCAGCTTCTTTAGTTCTTTATATACACTGGATATGAGTCCTCTGTCAGATAAATGGTTGATGAAGATTCTTTCCCAATCTATAGGCAGTCGCTTTGTTTTGGTGATGGTCTCCTTTGCTTTGCAGAAGCTTTTCAGTTTCATGAGGTCCCATTTATTGATTGTTGCTCTTAGAGCCTGTGCTGTTGGTGTTCTGTTCAGGAAGTTTTCTCCTGTACCAATGAATTCTAGGGTATTCCCCACTTTTTTTCTACCCGATTTAATGTGTCAGATTTTATGTTGAGGTCTTTGATCCACTTGGACTTCAGTTTTGTGCAGGGTGATAAGTATGGATCTATTTTTACTTTTCTACATGTAGACATTCATTTGGACCAGCACCATTTGTTGAAGATGCTATCTTTTTTCCATTGTATGGTTTTGGCGTCTTTGTCAAAGATCAGGTGTCCACAAGTGTGTGGGTTTATTTCTGGGTCCTCTGTTCGGTTCCATTGATCCACCATTCTGTTTCTATACCAGTACCATGCAGTTTTTAAAACTGTTGCTCTATAGTACAACTTAAGATCAGGGATGGAGATACCTCCAGAAGATCTTTTATAGTAGAGGATTGTTTTAGCAATTCTGGGTTTCTTGTTATTTCATATGAAGTTGAGAATTTTTCCTTCCAGGTCTGTAAAGAATTGTGTTGGTAATTTGATGGGCATTGCATTGAATCTGTAGATTGCTTTTGGTAAAATGGCCATTTTTACTATGTTAATCCTGCCAAGCCATGAGCATGGGAGATCTTTCCATCTTCTCATATCTTCTTCTAATTCTTTCCTCAGAGACTTGAAATTTTTTTTCATACAAGTCTTTGACTTCCTTGGTTAGGGTTACTCCGAGGTACCTTATGTCATTTCTGGCTATTGTGAAGGGTGTTGTTTCCCTAATTTCTTTCTCAGCCCTTTTGTCTTTTGTATACAGGAGGGCTACTGATTTTTTTGAGTTAATTTTGTATCCGGCCACTTTGCTGAAGGTGTTTATCAGCTGTAGGAGTTCCCTGGTGGAGTTTTTGGGGTCACTCACGTATACTATCGTATCATCTGCAAATAGTGATAATTTGACTTCTTCCTTTCCAATTTGTATCTCCTTGATCTCCTTCAACTGTCTTATTGCTCTAGCAAGGACTTCCAGAACTATGTTGAAGAGATATGGAGAGAGTGGGCAGCCTTGTCTTGTCCCTGATTTCAGTGGGATTGCTTTAAGTTTCTCTCCGTTCAGTTTGATGTTGGCTATAGGTTTGCTGTATATTGCCTTTACTATGTTTAGATATGTGCCTTGTATCCCTGATCTCTCCAATACTTTAAACATGAATGGATGTTGGATTTTGTCAAATGCTTTTTCAGCATCTAGGGAGATTATCATGTGGTTTTTTTCTTTCAGTTTGTTAATATGGTGGATCACATTAATGGATTTCCATATATTGAACCACCCCTGCATACCTGGGATGAAACCTACTTGGTCATAGTGGATGATATCTTTGATGTGTTCTTGTATTCGGTTTGCGAGTATTTTGTTGAGTATTTTTGCATCAATGTTCATAAGGGAGATTGGCCTGAAGTTCTCTTTTTTTGTTGGGTCTTTGTGAGGTTTAGGTACCAAGGTGACTGTGGCTTCATAGAATGAGTTTGGTAATGTTGCTTCTGTTTTGATTTTGTGGAATAGTTTGAAGAGAACTGGAGTTAGCTCTTTTTTGAATGTTTGGTAGAATTCTGCGCTGAAACCATCAGGTCCTGGGCTTTTTTTGGATGGGATACTTTCAATGACTGCTTCTATTTCCTTGGGGGATATAGGACTATTTAATTGATTTACCTGGTCCTCATTTAGCTTTGGTAAGTGGAATCGATCAAGAAAATTGTCCATTTCATTTAAATTTTCAAATTTTGTTGCGTATCGACTTTTGAAGTAAGTCCTAATGATTGCTTGGATTTCCTCAGTGTCTGTAGTTATGTCCCCCTTTTCATTTCTGATTTTGTTGATTTGGATGGTGTCTCTCTGCCTTTTAGTTAGTTTGGCTAAGGGTTTGTCTATCTTTTTGATTTTCTCAAAGAACCAACTCTTGGTTTCATTGATTCTTTGAATTGTTTTATTTGTTTCTAATTGATTGATTTCAGCCCTGAGTTTGATTATTTCCAGCCGTCTGCTCCTTCTTGGTGTGTCTGCTTCTTCTTTTTCTAGGGTTTTTAAGTGAGCCATTAAGTTGCTTGAATGCGCTGTCTCAAATTTCTTCTTGAAGGCACTTAGTGCTATGAACTTTCCTCTTAGCACTGCTTTCATTGTGTTCCACAAGTTTGGATATGTTGTGTCTTCATTTTCATTGAGTTCTAGGAAGATTTTAATTTCTTTCTTTATTTCTTCCCTGACACAGCTGTCTTTAGTAGCAAGTTGTTCAGTTTCCATGTATGTGTAGGCTTTTTGCTATTTCTGTTGTTACTGAGGTCCAGCTTTATTCCATGGTGATCAGACAGGATACAAGGCATTATTTCAATCTTCTTGTATCTGTTGAGGCTTGCTTTGTGAACAACTATGTGGTCTATTTTAGAGAAGGTTCCATGAGGTGCTGAGAAGAAGGTAAATTCTTTTGTGTTTGGCTGTAAGGTTCTGTAAATGTCTGTTAGGCCCATTTGATTCATGACCTCTGTTAGAGATATTGTTTCTTTGTTTAATTTCTGTTTTGTTGACCTGTCCTTTGTTGAGAGTGGGGTGTTGAAGTCTCCCACTATTAGTGTGTGGGGATCTATGTGTGGTTTTACTTTTATCAATGTTTCTTTCACAAATGTGGGTGCCCCTGTATTTGGGGCATAGATGTTCAGGATTGTGATGTCTTCTTGGTGGAATTTTCCCTTGATGAGTATGAAGTGTCCTTCCCCATCTCTTTTGATTAATTTTGGTTGAAAGACTATTTTATCAGATATTAGAATGGCTACTCCTGCTTGCTTCTTGTGTCCATTTGCTTGAAAAGCCGTCTTCCATCCCTTTAACTTCAGGTAATGTCTATCTTTGTGACTTAGGTGTGTTTCTTGTACACAACAGATTGCTGGGTTTTGTTTACACATCCATTCTGTTAGTCTGTGTCTTTTTATTGGAGAATTAAGTCAATTGATATTGAGAGAGAGTAATGACCAGTGGCTGTTAGATCCTCTGAATTTGATGTTGGCTGTGGTCATACCGTTGTGTGCTTGGTTGCTTTTTGTGTTATTATAGTGGGGTTATTTATTTCCTGTGTTTTCTTGAATGTAGCTAGCTTTCTTGGGTTGTATTTTCCCTTCCAGTGTCTTCTGTAATGCTGGATTTGTTTGTAGGTATTGTTGAAATTTGTTTTTGTCATTGAATATCTTGTTTTCTCCATCTATGAGGACTGAGAGTTTTACAGGGTATAGTAGCCTGGGCTGACATCTGTGTTCTCTTAGGGTCTGCATGATATCCATCCAGGCCCTTCTGGCTTTCATAGTCTCTGTTGAAAAGTCAGGTGTGATTCTAATGGGTTTGCCATTATATGTTACTTGGCCTTTTTCTCTTGCAGCTTTTAGTATTTTTTCTTTGTTCTGTATACTTACGGTTTTGTTTATTATGTGGCAGGAGGATTTTCTTTTCTGGTCTAATTTATTGGGTGTTCTATAGGCCTCTCGTATTCTTATTGGCCTCTACTTTAAGTTGGGGAAATTTTCTTCAATGATTTTGTTGAAAATGTTTTCTGGGCCTTGGTGCAGGGAATCTTCTTTTTCCTCTATTCCTATTATTCTTAGGTTTTGTCTTTTTATGTTGTCTTGAATTTCTTGGACGGTCTGTGTCAGGAGTTTTTTAGATTTATCATTTTCTTTGACAGATACATCTATTTCTTCCATTGCATCTTCCACACCTGAGATTCTTTCTTCCATTTCTTGGAGCCTATTGGTTGTGCTAACCTCTGTAGTTCCTGCTTTCTTCCCTAAGTTCTTTCTCTCCACAATTTCTTCCATTTATGTTTTTTTTTTTTTTTTACTTTTTTCAATTCTATCTTCAGGTCTTTAGCTATTTTGTTGGTTTCCTTCCCCTGTCTGACTGTATTTTCATGTTTTTCTGTCAATTCCTTCAGCTGTTTGTTTGAACAATCCACTGTTTCTTTTATTTCATTCAGTGATTTAAGCATTTCCTCTCTAAAGGCCACAGACTGTTTGGCTGCAGCTTCCCGTATTTCTTCACGGATGGCCATAATCTCCTTGTCTTTAATTTCCTCCATTTCTTTACGGATAGCCATGATCTGTTTGTTTTTATCTTCCTCTAATTCTTCTCATATTTTATTTGTTTCCTCTGTTATCTTCTTCATGAGTATAGATGTTAGGTCATCTCCTTGAATTTCATTTATGCTGGGGTGTCTAGGGCTATTTGCCCCTGGATAACTGGGTTCTGGAGATGCCTTATTGCTCTGGCTTTTGTTGGTTGAACTTTTACTCTGTCCTCTACCCATTGGGCTATCTTAGTTGTTTGAATTTAGTTTGTGGTTGTTCCTGGACTCTTGTAGTGGAGAAAATCCCTTTGGCAGGAAGATGATTTTTCCTGAAGGAAGCCTTCCCAGCTTTTTGGGTATAGTCCCTGGATGTCCGGTGTTTTTCAGGAGTTGCTACAGCTCACCTCAGGCATAGAGACCTGGGTAGTAACTGTGGTCCTGATTAGTCGAGAGGGCTCTCCTCTCACTGGGAGAAGTCCTGGAGACAGCTGCCCTCCTTCTGGGTTTCTTGCTGTAAATTTAATGATCAACTGCTGTAACCTGTGTGTCCCATGGTTTGGTAGGTTTTGTTAGGGATAACTGGTTGCCCCTTGGAGCAGTATCTGGGGGTTGATCTCAGGGTTCCCGGTCTTTTGTAGGTCTGAGGTTGGGGCTCTGTGCCCCAGAACCCAAGAGGTAATCTGTGGCGGGTGAGTACTGCTCTGGTGTCTTGGGGCACACAGTTCTGCCTGTGAGGTATAGTTGGTACAAAGCAGGCCTCTGGGCTGGCGGAGCATGTGCCCACCCGCTAGTCTGTGGGAGCTGAGTTTCCAATCACTCTGTGCTCCCTGTTTTGGCCCAGATGTGATGGCTGGGCGTACTCACCTTTTTGCGATCTGCAGGCTGCTAGACTTTCCCTAGGTGACCCCAGCAGCACGGTTTCTTCCTTCCCTGTGGGGTCCTCTCTGGACAGGGGTTCCCAGTCCCTGTTGTACTGGGGCGCGCAGCTTGTCTGTACCGCTGAGCTGAGCGCAAAGCTCTCTGTGCAGCAGGAGCTCAGTTGTGTTGGTGGTGGGTACCCGCTGTCCTAGAGACCTTCCAGGGAAAGACTGGGTGACCTGTGATCAGACTGGCAACTTTGCTTCCCCGTGGGGTTTTCTTGCTATTGGGACTCCCAGTCTCAGGCACCCTTGTGCCCACGGATCAGCCTGGGAAAGTGATTGGGACACACGCTTGCGGCTCCAGCCTGGAGACACAAAGCCCGCGTTACCCGGGATTTCTTCCGGGTTCTGGCTGGGTAGCAGTGAGTGGACCCTACTGATTCCCAAGCCGTGGGAGCCTCCCCTCACCTGGGAAACACGATCGATGTAGGTTCAGGGCCCAGAGTTCAGTTTCCTGGTCTCTGCACGGAGAGTGCTGTCCTGCTTCTCAGACGCGGTGTTCTCCCGGCACCGCCATCTTGGCTCCTCCTTAAAATGCCACTTTAAATTGTGAGTTCAGTTAGATGTTTTTCAGATATGTATATATTTTGGGATGCTTCTACGATTGTAAGTTTCCATATGACCCTTCAAACGTCCTTTATTGCTACCTGACCCTCCCCATATCCCTTCTCTTACTTCTCTTGTCCATAACTTTCCCTGAATAATTTACATGCTCCAGTCCCCAGCCCCAGTGCCTTTCAAACTATAAATTCTATTTCCTTTTCCTTGGGAAAATTCTCCAAGTCCCTTGTTGAATCCCTAACCTCTGGTTATATGGATTGTAGCATACCTACTGTAGGCTTAAAATCAAACATCCACCTATAATAAAAATAAATTTTTAAAAATATACAATATTTGCCTTTTTTGTGTCTGGGTTACCTCACTCAAGCTGAGTTTTTCTAACTTTGTTCACTTACCTACAAAGTTCATAATTTCAGGGTTCATACCCATAATTCCAACATTTGAAAAGCTGAGTCAATGCCATTACATAAGCCCCAATTAAGCCTGAGGTAAAGAACAACTTCTATGGGGTCCAAGATGGTGGTGACCACCGTGCACTGAATTTGAGGGGCACAGGACCCAAAACTGTGAAATTGGTGAGTATAAGGGCAACTGAAGCCAGAACATCCACACCGAGGCTTCCTGGGCAACAGAGGACAACTTGTGAGCTGACACAGTTTGAATGCAGGTCACCCATGGACATCTCCTGGGACTGAGAGTGACAAATATTCAAACACCTAGCACTTTCCCTTGCTCTAAACAAGGTTCTCCCTGCTAGTTGGAGGCTGCCAACAGTGGCCTCTGCCCCAAGAAAGGGCCTCCCCGTTCTGGTGAGGCAGAAGTGAGATTGCCCCAAGCAAGAGCCTCCCCACTCCCAGGGCCTATCTTTCTTATGAATATTGATGCAAAAATACTCAATAAAATACTTGCAAACCTTTTGTTTCTATTTTGTGGAATAGTTTGAAGAAAATTGGAGTTAGCTCTTCTTTGCAGTTCTGGTAGAATTCTGCACTGAAACCTTCTGGCCCTGGGCTCTTTTATTGCATGGGAGACTTTTGATGACCGCTTCTATTTCCTTAGGGGATATAAGATTCTTTAATTGATTTTCTGGTCTTGATTCAGCTTTTGTAAGTGGAATCAACCAAGAAAATTGTCAATTTCATTTAGATTTTCAAATTTTGTGGCATATAGGCTTTTGAAGTAAGACCTAATGATTGTTTGGATTTCCTCAATGTCTGTTGTTATGTCCCCCTTCTGATTTTGTTGATTTGGATAGTGTCACTCTACCTTTTAGTTAGTTTGGCTAAGGATTTGTCTATCTTGTTGATTTTCTCAAAGAACCAGCTTATTAATTTCATTGATTCTTTGAATTGTTCTATTTGTTTCTAATTTATTGATTTCAACCCTGAGTTTATTTCCAGCTGTCTACTCCCTTTTGGTGTGTCTGCTTCTTTTTCTCTAGGGCTTTTAGGTGGGTCATTAAGTTGCTTGAATGAGATGTTGCGAATTTTTTCTTGAAGGCACTTAGTGCTATGAACTTTCCTCTTAGCACTGCTTTCCTCATGTCCCATAAGTTTGGGTATGCTGTGCCTTCATTTTTCCTTGAATTCTAGGAAGACTTTAATTTCTTTATTTTTTCTCTGGCCCAGCTGTCATTGAGTAGCGAGTTGTTCAGTTTCCATGTGTGTGTAGGCTTTTTGTTATTTCCGTTGTTGTTGTGGTCCAGCTTTAGTCCATGATGATTAGATAGGATACAAGGGATTATATCAATTTTCTTTTATCTGTTGAGGCTCACTTTGTGACCAACTATATGGTATATTTTGGAGAAGTTTCCATGAGGTGCTCAGAAGAAGGTAAATTCTTTTGTGTTTGTGTGTAAGGTTCTGTAGATGTCTGTTAGATCCATTTTATTAATAACCTCTGTTAGAGCTATTGGTGGTTTTTTTTGTTTGTTTGTTTAATTTCTGTTTTGTTGACCAGTACTTTGTTGAGAGTGTAGTGTTGAAGATCATCCTGAGTGAGATATGATGTTAAAAATTGTTCTTCCAAGGTCTGTAAAGAATTGTGTTGGTAATTTGATGGAAATTGCATTGACTCTGCAGATTGCTTTTGGCAGGATGTCCATTCTCACTATGTTAATCCTACTGATCCATCAGCATGGGACATCTTTTCATCTTTTGATATCTTCTATTTCTTTCTTCAGAGACTTGAAGTTTTTTCAAACAGGTCTTTCACTTACTTGATTATGGTCATACCAACATACTTTCTGTTATTTGTGGCTAATGCGAAGAGTGTTTTTAACATCATATGGAACAACAAACAAAGAAACAAAAAGACAGAATTGCTAAAAGAATCCTGTACAATAACAGATCATCTGGAGTTATCCATCTCTGATCTCAAGTTGTACTACAGAACAATAGTAATAAAAACTGCATGGTACTGGCATAGAAACAGAATGACGGATGAAAGGAATCAAACAGAAGATCCAGAAATAAACTATCCACCTAAGGATACTTGATTTTTGACAAAGAATCCAAAACCACACAATGGAAAAAACACAGCATCTTCAACAAATGGTGCTGGTCAAACTGGATGTCTACATGTAGAAAAACGCAAATACTCCATTCGAAGACCATGCATGGAGAGAACCTAGAATCCCTGTACAGATGTAACCCATGGCAGCATAGTCTCCAAGTGGGTACTCTAGTAATGGGAACAGGGACTGTCTCTGACATGAACTCAGTGGCTGGTTCTTTGATCACTTCTCCTGAGGGGGGGAGTAGCCTTACCAGGCCACAGAGGAAAGGGAGGGGGACTTCCTCTATCACTAGAGGTGGGTAGGGTCATGGGAGGAGAAGAGGGAGGATTGCGAGGGGACAGCTGGGATACAAATTGAATAAAATGTAATTTATAAAAAATAAATAGACTAAAAAAAAATCTCAAGTGACAAAACATGCTGGAGAGGATGCAGAGAAAGGGTAACCCTTCTCCATTGCTATTGGGGAATGTAAACTTGTACAACCACTTTAGAAATCAATCTGGCACTTTCTCAGACAATTAGGAATACCACTCCTTGACATATATCCAAAATATGCTCAAGTACACAACAAGGACATTTCCTCAACCATGTTCATACCAGTTTTATTCACAATAGCCAGAATCAGGAATCAACCCAGATGTCCCTCAGCAGAGGAATGGATACAGAAATTATGATATAATTACAGAATTGAATACTACTCAGCAATTAAAAACTAGGAAATCATAGAATTTGCAGGCAAATGGTGGAAACTAGAATAAATCATCCTGAGTGAGGAATCCCAGAAGCAGAAAGACACATATAATATATATATATATGTGTATATATATATATATATATATATATATATATATACATACATATATATACACACACACATATATATACTTATAAGTGGATATTAGACATATAGGATGAACATACTAAAATCTGTACACATAAAGAAGCTAAGGAAGAAGGAGGACCCTCAGCAAGATGATCAACTCTCACTCAGAAAGGCAAATGGGATGAACATAAGAAGAGGGAGAAAACAGGGAACAGGACAGGAGCCAACCACAGAAGGCCCCTGAAAGACTCTACCCAACAGGGTATCAAAGCAGATGCTGAGTCTAATAACCAAACTTTGGGCAGAGCGCAGGGAATCTTATGAAAGAAGGGGCAGATAGAAAGACCTGGAGGGGACAGGGATCTCCACAAGGATAGCAAAAGAACCAAAATATCTCGACTAGAGGTGTTTTTGGAGACTGATAGTCCAACTCAGGACCATGCATGGAGGTAACCTCGAACCCGTGCACAGATGTAGCCCATGGCAGCTCAGTCTCCAACTGGGTTTCCTAGTAATGGGAACAGGGACTGACTCTGACATGAACTCAGTGGCTGGCTCTTTGATCACCTCTCCCTGAGGGAGGGGACAGCCTTGCCAGGCCACAGAGGAATACAATGTAACCAGTCCTGATGAGACCTAATAGGCTAGGGTCAAAGGGAAGGGGATAAGGACCTCCCCTATCAGTGGACTTGGAGATGGGCATGGGAGGAGATGAGGGAGGGATGATGGGATTAGGAGGGCATGAGGTAGGGGGCTACAGGTGGGATACAAAGTGAATAACTGTAATTAATAAAATAATTTTAAAAATGAAGAAAGGATATAAGGGAAAGAAAGGAAGAATCTTCAAAAGAGAGGGCTCTGCAGGTGTTTATTAAGAGGCTTTGGTTTCAAGAAGAGACTGAGCAGAGAGGAGAAGCATCTCTCAGCCTTTGAAGGGTCTGACCTTCTGACCTTCTCAGTGGAAAGAAGCCTCTATAAATTATGAACAGGTCCTTTTCTGGACTGAATTTTCAAGGAGTTCACAGTCTCTCTAAATGCCATATCTGGCACTTATACCTCAGTAGGAGAATGGGACAGGGTAAGATCAAATAGAAGGAAAGGACAGAAAGAGAGAAGAAATTGGGGTCGGCGGGGGGTGTCTGTAAAACCAATAGCCAGTATGCCCTGCCTGGCCATTTCTTCAACCACAGTTTTTAGAATGCTTTATCTGTACTTTCTTCCGGCTTTGCTTCCTTCATGTTGGCCCCCAATTGATACTCAGCAAGCTTTGTGCACTCCAAATTGGCAAGCCCATACCTTCATTAACTTCTTCTTAAACTTAACAAGGTGGTACAGTTGTCTCCTACCTCCTCTCCAGAGAAACACTCTCTCTCTCTCTCTCTCTCTCTCTCTCTCTCTCTCTCTCTCTGTGTGTGTGTCTTGACTCCTTCCTCCCTCTTTCTCTTACCCTCTCTTCCCTTCCCTTCCTTCCCTTTCTCCCTTTACCTTCCACTCCCTCTCTCCCTGCCTACCCTTTTATAACCAGATATCTCTATTGAACTCACAAAGAATTCACATTGGACTCAGTTTCACAAAATTGTCTGTTTATGTGTAGAGCTTTGTATAGTGGAAAAGGGGTAGATACCTCAGAAAATTGCTTCAAGTTTTACCATATTAAACCTCAGGTCACATCCAAATAATGGATCAAAGATTTCTTATCTTTGTACCATCGTATAAAAATTGCTTCTCCCTCTTGTTCTCAATTCTTTTCTTTGGCAGTAAAAATAGAATTATTTTTCTCAATCTCTATTTTCAATTCAAGGCTTTGGCATATAGCCTAATTCACTTTCTCAATACCATAATGCATTCCTGGGCCTCTGGGAACCCAAGCATCAGAACTCAAGTGTTCTTGCAGTTCACTGATGAAGAACAGAAGCAGGTGGGTACTTATAATCCATAAATGGACAATGAATATTACCAATCAGAACATTAAATTCACAAATTGCTACAGAGAAATCCATTGCTTTAGTGCGTGTACAATAATCAAGATAAAGGGTGAAGTTTTTTTGTTTTTTTTTTTTTTTTTTCATTGAAATGTCTCATTTAATCAGAAAGAGCATCTCCTAGCTTGGTAATTTTCTAGAAGAAATAGAATTTTACACCTGTCACTGAGACCATTCTCTGTTAGACCTTTTAAATTAGAAAAGGTTAATTATTTCAAGTGTGGTTATAACAGCTTTATTGAGGTTTCATGTGCTAGCTGATTAGGGGGGTATTACAACAAATATTTGATTGTTGGTGTGGCAGAGATCAGGACTGTGTCTTCTGCATCTGTATTGGTGTGACTCAACTGACAGAAGACCACATGTGGTGCTTTATAATGAAAAGTAGCTGGTTGGCATTAAATAGCTTGAAAACTTGGCATTAATCAAATATACATTACTGAGGTTTATGTTTTGTATCTAATGCCTCAAAGGGGGAGAAAATCATGGAGTATTTTGCTTTCAGGCTTGATAAGAAAAAAAAATTCTTTGTCAAATGCCCAGCCCTGAATTGGACATCTGAATTGACCCCCTTGTAAGGATCAGGGCATATTGCTGAAGAGATTGAGAGAGAGAGAGAGAGAGAGAGAGAGAGAGAGAGAGAGAGAGAGAGAGAGAGGCAGAGACAGAGAGAGACAGAGAATGAACAGAAGAGCCAGAGTAATGTGGGGGATGCAGTGTGGAGCAATGTCTTCTGGGTATTACATGACTGTTGTACTCCAGAATTTGTAGCTGGTGTGATTACCTTTACAAGATCAGTCCTATTAACAATGTGTTGTGCAAAGGAGAGAGGCTTACAGGGCCCCACTCCTCCCTCAGGATTTGTAGCCAGGTAGTGGCTGATGGGGAAGAGAACACATTTTTTTTTCAGTGGTATAGACCTCAGAAGTGCCCATTTTTCTATAAACAATACTAACAAAACTCTTTGGGAAACAAAAGAGATTTGAAACTAAAAAGGAGGGTATTTGAAAATACAACAGGGATTAGTGGAGGTAATAAAAATAAATATTATCTAGTATGACTGTGCATTAAATGCATGTATGAAATGGCATAAATGAAACCCATTATTATATATAATTCATATGTGCCAATAGAACATTAAAGTAAAATATAAGGGCTAGTGAGGTGGCTCAGCAGGTAGAGGCACTTCTGCAAAAACCTGATGACCAGAGTTTGAGCCTCAGATCCCACAAAGTGGAAGGAGAGAACCAACACCCCAGAGTGATCCTTTGCATGCCATGGCATGGGTGTGTCTGCACTCACACATGCTTATGTACACATACATGTACACATACTTTTTTTTAATTTTATTTTTTTCTTCTCAGTTACATTTTATTAACTCTGTATCCTAGCCGTGTCCCGATCCCTCATTCCTTCCCTGTCCCTCCCTCCCTCCCTCATCTCCACCTTGCCCCTTTCCAAGTCCACTGATAGGGGGGACCTCCTCCCCATTCATCTGATCCTGTTTTATCAGGTATCTTCAGGACTGGCTGCAAAGTCCTCCTCTGTGGCCTAACAGGACTGCTCCTCCCTTGGGGGGTGGGGAGGCCAAAGAGCCAGTTATTGAGTTCCTGTTAGAAATAGTCCTTGTTCCCCTCACTTTGGGAAACCAATTGGTTACTGAGCTACCACAGGCTACATCTGAGTGGAGGTTCTAGGTTATATCCATACATGGTCCTTGGTTGAATGTCAGGCTCAGAAAAGACCCTGTGCCCAGATATATTTGGTCCTTGTGGAGCTCCTATCCTTTCCCCATCAGACTAACTCCCCTTCTTTCTTATGATTCCCTGTACTCTGCCAAAGGTTTGGTCATGAGTCTTTGCTTTGAAAACACTGCTAGTTAGAGTCTTTCAGATGCGCTCAGTAGACTCCTGTCATACATTCAATGCACATCCCATCTGTCTTTCTAAAGGAGGATTGATCATGTTACCCCATGTCTGCTCTCTTGATTATCTTTTTTAGGTGTATAGATTTCATTATGTTTATCATATCTTATAGGTCTATATAAGTGAGTATATACCGTGTTTGTCTTTCTCCTCCTGGGATATTTCACTCAGAATGATCTTTTCTAGCTCCCACCATTTGCCTGCAAATTTCATGATTTCCTCCTTTTTGATTGCTGAGTAGTATTCTATTGTGTAAAAATACCACAATTTCTGTACCCATTCCTTCGTTGATGGACATCTGGGTTGTTTCCAGGTTCTGGCTATTACAAATAAAGCTGCTATAAACATGGTTGAGCAAGTATCCCTTTTGTGTACTTGAGCAAACTTTGGGTATATACCTAGCAGTGGTATAGCTGGGTCTTGAGGAAGCACTATTCCTAATTGTCTTAGAAAGTGCCAGATAGATTTCCGGAGTGGTGTGCACATACTTTTTAATAAAATACAAAACACAGTCCTGTTTAGACCTTATCAGAGTTTGTTTTTTTTTTTTTCAAATGTTCCTTTATATTTCTCTATTTCATTTGCAATTGAGTTTAACTGGTAATAAAATTCTACGTGTTGCTTCCATTTTCCAAATAACAGTACACTGCCAAATACCACACATTGCCGTAGAGGATATGCTCCCCATGGTCCATCAACTTGCAAACATGTTCTTCATGCAGCTGTTCAGTTGGCCACTACATTCAATTTTAGCCTTGCATCTACAATATATTCAAATAGGCCTCCTTTCAAGAACTTCATTAATAGCCTTGAGTATCTGCTCACATTTAAAGCACTGGATATTGAATCCAGAGAGGAACTGGCATACAACTTCATTGGTTCACTTGTTGAAAGTGAAAAATAGAGGACTAAGCTCTGGAGTGCTTTACAGTTATTAAGACTAAAGTTCAGATCAAAGGACCTACACAAGGAGCTAATGTTCACCACAAATACCTAAACCCCAGTTTCAAGAGAGGCAGAGATGGAGCACTTGGGAGCCATTCCCAACCTACAGTGGCTCACAACTTTTTAATTCCAATTCTGGGAGATTTGATGCCCTCTTCTGTTTCCCATGGGCATTGCATGCATTTAGTACACAAATATGCAGGCAAAAGAAGGATACACACAAAAACTTTTTAAATTGGTGATACAAAAATTAATTGGAAGGATCTAAAATTATACAAAAGTACCCTGTACCTCATGAAATTTGTTAACACTTATTTTTCAAGCATGTATTTGCTATTTCAGTGTATTGATGGTATAAATTTTAAATTGAACAATTAACACTTTGTTTCCCTATCATTACCAAAAATTTGGAGTTATAGACAAATGCATTGTTATATGGGCCTTTTTCTCATTGGAGAAAGTTAGAGTTCAGCACATGCTTTCTATGTAATGTATATTCTATATATATTGTAAGCCTTACAAGGCTATCTAAGGCCAGAGATCCTGTATCTTTTGTTCACCACTATAGACCCATTGACTAATCATTTTGCTGGAAATCCAATAACTAGATGAGTGAATTTTCATACTTAAACACAAAATTAACTATCCAGAGATCTATATGGTGAAAGAACTGAGGATATGCCAACAGACATTAGAGACAAGGTGACTGAAACTGTATTGTAGCTCAGTAACAGAGTACATGCTCAGCATGCTTAAAGAGGGTCCCTGACATGGTGATTCAGACATGCAGTTACAGCTACTTGAGAGACTCAAGCTGTTGGCACTCTGGAGCACTGGAGTTCATCAGCTTGGACAACATAGCAAGACCATGTTCCTCCCACATGTAAGAAGGTAAGACTTGACAGGAAACAATGGGAAGGAACAGGGAGTGACAGGATGGGAAAGATTCCAGCTGCTCAGTGGGACTGAAAGGGAAGCACAACACAATCCATATGGTAATGTCAAGTCTTGTCCTGACACATTTCATAAGAAGGTCACATGCTCCTGGGGATAGCACTAGTCTACCTCTTCTATTATCAAATACTGTTTGCTACAGAAGACACCAGCCTCAAGATGATGCTACCATTTAAACTGACTTTCTATCTCCAGTAGATACCATCATGATTTGACATATGCTAAATGTTTTTAGTAACTTCATTGATTTTTTTAAAAAAGTTCACACAACTTAAATCATCTATTATCATTCACATAGAAATTAATTTCTCTAATCTTATTTGACCTCCTAAAGGTTTAGCTTTCAGCCCCTTTCTCTGAAAAGTCCTCTTGAATTCAAAGTAAAGGCTGACTGTTTTTGTACACCATGAACTACTGGGTTCAGAGGTAGAACATGTTATATCTGCCCTTCTCTTTCATTCCTGTCCATGACCTCTTGCTTTAGCTCCCTGTATCACTGTATCCTCTACTGCATCTCATTGCTGTTGTCTACCCTGCTCCTGAACAGAGGGAGCTTTATCATTGAAAATTTTAGTTTATGGTTCACTTCTTTGCCATCATTCTTAGTGGTTTCAATACCTGAATAGAGGCTACACACACACACACACACACACACAGAGAGAGAGAGAGAGAGAGAGAGAGAGAGAGAGAGAGAGAGAGAGAGAGGTACACACACACACACACAAATCATCTTTATTAAAAAAAAAAAAAAACACGTAACATTCTGTCCTTCAGTTTTTTGAACTACTATACTACAAAGAGTTTGTCCTCTGGCTATTGTAAGTTGCTTACACACCTGTACATTTCTGAGACATTTTCATTACAAATTGCCATGCCACCTTAAACATCTCAATTTAAGTACCCTACTCTCCTCTTTTTCTACCTAACTTCATCTAATACCTCCTTTCTACAATCTTCCACATAGAACAAACTATTTGCTTCTAGGTGCTCTCCAGCTTCAAAATAGTGCCACAAGCTTGGAATAGAGCACACAGAACATGAGCCTGTGAGAAACATTTCGGGCTCTTATTTCTTAAACAGGTCCTAACTTCCAGTACTTCAGAATATGGGTTTCTTTAGAATAAATGGTAATTAGCCAAGTTAGAATGGGATTCTATTGGACCAAGGTCAGCCCTTAAATGTTATCATTATGATAAGAGATACACAGAGAGGACAGGGAATCACTGTTGCACACACCCCAACATCAAGACTGATTTAGTTTTAAAATGAGGAGATTACTTTTTATCTCTTTATTGAAAATGGTCAAATTTACGGTTTTTAGTGAATAAAATAAAGTTTCATAGCTATGATGGGAAGGTAAAATATCCAGGACTGGTAAAGCAGTTGAGATGAGTCTGCTTGCATGTAAACACGAGAAAATTGTGAGGAAAGCTTAGAAAAATTCAAGACAGCTTATGGCCTCACTTGGAACAAAAGAATTATTTTTAAATGGAAAATGTAATATTTGACAGCCATGATGTGAGCTACAATAGAGCCCAGAAAAAAGAATCAGGTGCAAAATAAATTTTAAAATGTCAGGTTAGCATACTGGTGTGTTAGAAGATGGGTGGGAGTCTCTTTGAAACTTTTTTTTTTCGAGACAGGGTTTCTCTGTGTAGCCTTGGCTATCCTCACTCACTTTGTATCTTCCACACCTGAGATTCTTTCTTCCATCTCTTGTAGTCTGTTGGTTATGCTTATCTCTGTAGTTCCTGTGTTCTTTCCTAGGTTCTCCCTCTCCGTGATTTCCTCCATTTGTGTTTTCTTTAATTCTTCCAATTCTATCTTCAGATCTTGAACCGTTTAGTTGATTTCTTTCACCTGTCTGACTGTATTTTCTTTCAATTCCTTCAGCTGTTTGAACAATCCACTGTTTCTTTTATTTCTTTCAGTGATTTAATCATTTCCTCTCTGAACACCACAAACTGTTTGGCTGCATCTTCCTGTATTTCTGTATGGATGAACATAATCTGTTTTATTATATCTTCCCCTAATTCTTTACCCATTTTATTTGCTTCCTCCATTAGCCTCTTCGTAAGCATAGATGTAAGATCATCTTCTTGAATTTCACTTATGTTAGGGTGTTCAGGGCTACTTGGCCCTGGATAACTGGGTTCTAGGGATGCCATACTGTTTTGCCTTTTGTTGGTTGTGCTTTTTCACTGGCCTCTACTCATCTCTCTGTCTCAGGTGTTGTCTGTTAATTTCTGGTGACTGCTGGGTCCTGGGGTGGGGAGAATCCACTTGGTGGGGTTCTGAAGTTCTCCTCTGCTTTTTGGGTATGGTCAACTGAATGGTGGTGCTTCTCATGAATTGTCACAGTTCATTTCAGTCATATGGACCTGTGTGGTAACTGTGGTGTTTAGGAAGGCTCTCCTCTCATCTGGAGAGGTCCTGGTGATGGCTGCCCTGCTGCTGGGTTTCTTGCTCTGAATTTAGTGAGCAATAGCTGTTGCTCTAAAGGTGTAACTGTTGGGTGCAGCCCTCTTGAAGAACCAGGGATTCCCACAGTTTTGTCAGTTTAGCTAGAGATAACTGGTTGATCCTTGGAGCAGTATCTGAGGGCTGCTGTAATGGCTTTATGGCTTTTGTAGGTCTGAGGATGCAGCTGTGTGCCCCAGTGCCCTAGCTGTACTCAATAATGGCGGGTGAGCACAGAGCTCATGCCTGCAGTAGAAGGCTAGCGCCTAGAGTCTGCCTGAATCCAGAAAGTCTTTTGGGGCTGGGTGTCCTGAGCATTGGATCTGATGATCCCCCCCCCACACACACACACTGTGGTGTTTCCTCCTGACAGGGACACCCAGTCTTTGCTTTGGGGACAGCCATTCTGTCTGTGATGGCGAGTAGAACCTGCAGGCACAGACTTGAGTGGCTCCACCTTTCTGCCTTTCTGGCGATTGGGTGCCAGGCGTCTGCTGAAACTGGGTAATTTTTCCCGAGACCTTTTCAGGGTGGTCATATTGGCTGAGTGCTCTGAGATCAGACCAGCGGTTTCCCTCCCTGTGGGTTTGCACCTGACAGAGAAACTCAGTCTCTGGTGCCCTGGGGACCACAGTTCTATCTGGGGCAGAAAGTCAGGTGCAGGCAGGACTTTGTGCCGACACCTGGGTCCCCGGCTCTAGCTCTGGACTGGCTCCTAGGCACCCTTGGAACCCCGAGTCTTTTCCAGGGAATGTCTGGGTGACCTAAGGTCGGTCCCAATCGTTTCCTGCACCATGAGGTTATCTCTCGACTGGAATTCTCAGTCTGTGATGTTGTGGTGCCCACAGTTCAGTTTGGGACAGCGATCAGATCACGCTGGTGTGTGGCTCTGGGCTGGCAACCAAGTGCCTGGTGGAACCGGGATCTCTTCAACGGTTTGGCTGGGTGAGTTAAAGCTGATTGAATCCCCCACCGTTGGAGTATACTCTCACCTGGGAAACACAATCACTTGTGTTTTAGGGCCTCAAGTTCTGACTGCTGGGCACTGTGCTGATCCTGCTGTGCTGCTGGTCAGAGCGAGAGTCGTCCAGGCTCTGCCATCTTGCCGAATTTGTCTCACTTTGTAATGAGTTGTCTCTTACCCCTGCACAGATCTTCCTGTCTCTGTCTCTCCGAACGCTGGAATTATAGGCATGCGCCACTGTGCCACCTTCCCCCAAAGTCTTGATTGTTAAAATACTGAGGTGGTTAGTGTTCTGCCCCGTTCACGAACCCCAAAAGACCAGGAATAACTAGACTCCACTGTAAATACATGAGGTTCTTTTTATTGTAAATTACAAGCTGCAGCTTGGGCCCACACCCCCCACCACCGAAGAGGTGGGAGCCGAGCACCGTGCCCAGGTTAGTTGGGTGATATATAGATTCTGGTCCATCCCAGCATGCCCAAGGCAGGGGAAATTCCTGCCTGGCAAGCATCTATTGGTCAAGATGCTACATTTTGAATTGAATGGCTATAGGAGGTCCCCAGACCATAATGACCTGGTGTCTCTCCCTAGGGGGATGGGCCAGTATCCTAGCAACTGTATCTCTAGTGGGTGGGGAAAGAATGCAATAAGGCAGTCTTTCCCCTCAGGGCATTACTAGACTTCTCCACCCACGTAGTTCAGGCCTTAATTAATAATAGCTGCTAATTTTTAATCTTTTGGTTTCTCAGTAAGGTTTTGTGGTTGTTTATTTATTTATTTATTTATTTGCTTGTTTATTTTAGGGACAAAGTCTCACTATGCATCTCTGGCTGTCCTGGAACTTACTAAGTGCATAGGGCTGACCTTAAACTCACAGAGCTCTACTTACCTCTGCCTCTACCTCCCAAGGGCTATGATTAAGGGCCTGTCCTTTTATTTATTTATTTGTTTGTTTGTTTATTATTTTTATTATAATTTATTCACTTTGTATGCCAGCTATAGCCCCTTCTCTACCTCTTCTCCTCCCATGCCCCTCCCCAAGGCCACTGATAGAGGAGGACCTCCTCCCCTTCCATGTGACCGTAGGCTATCAGGTCTCTTCAGAACTGGCAGGATTGTCTCACTCTGTGGCCTGGCACCCCCCACAGGGGGAGGTGATCAAAGAGCCAGCTACTGAATTCATGTCAGACACAGCCCCTGTTCTCTTTACTAGGGAAAACACTTGGACATTGAGCTTCCATAGGCTACATCTGTGCAGGGGTTTTAGGTTATCTCCATGAATGGTCCTTGGTTGGAGTATCAGTCTCAGAAAAGACTCCTGGGCACAGATTTTTTTGTTTTCCTTGTGGAGTTCCTGTCCCCTCCAGGTCTTTATATCTCCCTCTTTTTTCATAAGATTCCCTGCATTCTGCCCAAAGTTTCGCTATTAGTTTCAGCATCTGCTTTGATACCATGCTGGTTAGAGTCTTTCGGAGGCCCTCTGTAGTAGGCTCCTGTCCTGTCCCCTGTTTTCTCAGACTTCCAATGTCTATCCCATTTTCCTTTCTGAATGAGGATTCAGTATCTTACTCAGGATCCTCCTTCTTGCTTAGCTTCTTTAGGTGTACAGATTTTAGTATGTTTATCCTATATTATATGTCTAATATCCACTTATAAGTGAGTATTCACCATGTGTGTCTTTCTGCTTATGGGATACATCACTCAGGATTATCTTTTCTAGTTCCCAACATTTGCCTGCAAATTTCATGATTTCCTTGTTTTCAATTGCTGAGTAGTATTCTATTGTGTAAATGCACCACAATTTCTGTATCCATTCCTGCATTGACAGACATCTAGATTGTTTCCAAATTCTGACTATTACAAATAAAGCTGCTACATACATGGTTGAGCAAATGTCTTTATTGTATAGCTGAGCATATTTTAGATATATGCCTAGGAGTGGTATAGCTTTATCTTGAGGTAGCACTACTCTTAATTGAGAAAGCACCAGATTGATTTCCAAAATGTTTGTAGAAGTTGATATTCCCACCAGCAATGGAGGAGGGTTCCCCTCCATGTCCTCCTCAGCATTTGTTTTCACTTGAGTGTTTGATCTTAGCCATTCTGATGAGTGAAATCTCAGGGTTGTTTTGATTTGCATTTCCTTCATGACTAAGGATGTTTAGCATTTCTTTAAGTGTTTCTCTGCAATTGGATGTTCCTCTATTGAGAATTCTCTGGGGCCTGTCCTTTTAGCTGTCAGCTTGACATAATATAGAATCAGCCAAGAAGGGAATCTCAAAGAATGATTCTCTAGAGTAAGTTGGCTTGATGTCAACTTAATGAATATGCCTATGGGGGATTATCTTTGTTTAATTCTTTGATATTTTTATATATGAATATTCTATTTACATCATTTCCATCCTTTCTTCTCCCACCTTTAACTTTTCCCATATCCCCCTTCTTCTTCTCATATGCATGGCCCCTTCTATAATGATTGTTATGTATACATACACACATAAATATGTGTGTGGGTGTATATGTATATATGTATGTGTTTGTTAAGGTAGGCCCTTAATCTCAGCACTCAGGAGCAAAGGTAATTAGATCTCTGTGAGTTTGAAGTGAGCTCAATCTACTTAGCGAGATCCAGGGGAGCCAGAGCCACATAGTTCAGTTTTATCCCATAAACAAACCAAACTAAACAAATTCAGTAGTGTTGCTTGGATGTGTAATTGTTTAGGTCTGGCCCCTTGGAACTGAATAATTTATCAGGGCTTTCACTTGGAGAAAACTGATTTCTCCCCTTTCTCTGGAGACTTGAATTGCCTGTAGCTCTTCATCTAGCTGTAGGTCTTTGTAAGATTTGTGGAGGAACATTTTAATTAGGTTAATTAATGTGGAAAAACCAACCTACTGTGGACAGCACCATTCTGCTGCTTTGGGAGACAACTAGATAATCACTAGCACTAATTTGTTATGCTCTGCTCTTTACTGCCAATGTGATGTGACCAGTTTACTCAAGCTCCTCATACTGTGACTGCCCTGCCATGATCGACTAGAACCTGCAACATCAAGCCAAAAAAGCCTTTTCAAGAAAAGGCTTATTATGTTGCTTATGTTATTTGTCAGAATATTTTATCATAGTAACAGGAAAGGAAACTAAGAGAAACACTTTAAAGTTCTGAATTTCAAAGCCTTTACTAAGACTCAAGATTCTCTATAAAATTAAAATTAAGAAAGAAATCCACACACTTCAAATATACAACGGTGCTGAGTAAACATTCCTAATTTAATAGGGAGCAATGGGAGTATTGAAAGGGAAGTTAGAAATAAAACAAGACAAAATCAGGGGCAAGCACTACACCCTAGAACTCCATGTACTATATGTGGGACAAATGTTGGCATTATCTGAGCTCCAACAGGCTTTAGTAGGCTCACCTCTTTGGTCTCATAATTTGTAGTACACATTGCTTTTCTCTTGTCCAGCTATAGTAATGTACACATATTTCCTCTGCATATATTCCATTTTCTTGTCACCACCAACATCCTGAGGTCATCCTGAGCCTACATCCATTACAATGTAGGCCCCACTCATAACTTCATGCTTCAACCTCCCAGGTGGTCCTTGAGGGAATTTGATATAGTAACAAATTGCCTTGTATTTCCTTAAAATCTTGTGGCAAAACTCCAAGAGCTTATAACTCTTGTATTCTGCATGTCTGAAAAATCAGAATCATGTAGATGATGTCACCATGTAGTTCTGCCACCAACTCAAGTACTAGTCGTATCCTCTTGGACCTCAGCTGCAGTGGCCCCTGATCATCTTGGTATCTAATCCTGGGAAAACACGTTCATAAGATTCTCTATGAGAGTAGGAGACCCCTGAGGCACTTTTCTAAAATGTCTTTCAAATGACTGAAGAGATGACTCAGCAGTTAAGGGTATTTGTTGCTGCTGCACAGGACCTGGGTTCAGTTCCGAACACCCACACAGTGGTTCACAACCATCCAAAACTGCAGTTCCAGGAGATCCAATGTCCTCTTCTGATCTCCATGAGCAGCAGGCACACACATGATGCACATACATACATGCAGGTAAAACATTCACACATAAAATAAGTAAATCTAAAAAATATTTCAAACAAATGTATGTTTCATACCTTGGAGCCTGTGACAGGTGAGGTCTTCCAAATTTCTGAAGTATTCTCTGTTAAATATAAAAAAGAAGGTAACAGCAATTGTCAATCTGGGAAATGAAGCTGGCTCATAATTCATAATTCCATTTAGGTATGACATTAATTGGAATGAAATGGACTCCAGGCCATGATTGGAGCTCAAAGTGGGAGGGAAAACACTAGACAGAATAAAATATATGGATATCCAAACATTATGTTGCCTTAAAGGGAAAAGGGGGATTTCTTTTAAAGTCCAGAAAGGACCTGTAGGTGTATTTTTTTTTTTTAGCTATTTTATTTAGGTTCTTATATCTACCACCTTTCTCCAGCCCAGTTTCTTCCAACCTCCCAACAATAGATAGGAGAGGAAGAAGGTTAGAGGGAAAAGGAGACATAGACCTCTTTAGACTACTTCCTGCTGATTAAGGGTGTTAGGTTCCTTGGGGCAAGCCTAATCTTCATTGTCAGGATATCTCCATCTTCTTTTCATCAAATCTCAGGAACAGCAGGGGGAGCAGCACCCTTTCTTTTGAAGCACCTCTGGCCCCTTTCTGGGCTCTGGCATTTATACCCTTTCAAGGGTCCCCAGAATTCCAAGCATAAACTATCTACAGCTGGCAAAAAAAATCATGCCCTTGCTAATGCATTAGGCAAATCATAATCACATGCTGTAAAGCAGCATCTTATCTCACACCTGGGATTAAAACAAAAACATAGTCACACAACATAACCTTTTTTTAAGGAAACCAAAATTCTCAATACAAGCACCTTTACTAAGAATGGGGAGGGGGAGGACAACATGGGGAATCAAGAAGCCTTTTCAGAGAACTTGTCCCAGAAATTCTTCCTGAGGATCCTCTCAGAACTAGACCAAAGAAAACTAGATCAAAGAAAAGATCTAAATTTTTATAATCTTTTAGAGATGGTAGAAGTTTTCACACCATGTGATTCAGTTCAGCACAGAATATGTGACAAACAGCATAGGTGAGCCAAGTGCTGGTTAGAATCATAAATCTGGGTCTTCTGTTAGGCCACAGCACAAACAGCTTCTAAATTCTCCATCCCAGAGAAAACTGTATATACACCGCAGTCCATTTACTAGAGAACAAGGCCAGAACCAGAGTCTGAGACATAGGATTCAAAGGCCTTCCCTAAATAACTCAATTTTTAAAAATTAAGTATGGTTTTCTTTTTCTTTTAAGATTTATTTATTTTATTATGTATACAATATTCTGCCTGCATGTACACCTGAACGCCAGAAGAGGACACCAGATATCATTAAAGATAGTTGTGAGCCACCATGTGGTTGCTGGGAATTGAAATCAGGACCTCTGGAAGAGAAAGCAATGCTCTTTACTTCTGAGCCATCTCTTCAACTAGATCCTACCTTCTAAAAGTCCCACATGCTGCAAAAATAGCATCACCAGCTAGGAAATAGATGTACAAAGTAACAGTCTGTGATAGACATTCCAAATACTAATCATGACACTTTGCCTCAATTCTAGAGGACAATAAAGCCTTATCTATTGCTGAAAGCCTGTGGATAGGACAAAGGGAAAAGGACTACTACCCAAGACTGATGTAACAGGTTGTGTTCTATGTTACAGGGGTCAGACTCTCAAAACATAAATTTGTTTTTTCTGTCTTCAAAGAACAAGATCATTGTTCATGCTGTTGTTCCCCACATCACATTCTAGCCTCTGTTTCCATTTCCTCCTTAGTCCTTATGTTCTTCATCAAATAAACTCAGTTGACACATTGTGGTGGTTTGTATGAAAATGGCCTCCATTGGCACATAGGAGTGGCACTAGGATGTGTGACCTTCTTAGAGTAGGTGTGGTTTTGTAGGAGGCTCCTTCACAAGTACCAGGTCTGTTTTCATCTCAGTGTGATTCCCACCATGACAAAACTGGACTAAACTTTTTTGGGGGGTGTGTGTGAAAATTTTGAACCTGTAACCTAGCCCCAATTAAATGTTTTCCTTTATAAGAGTTACCATGGTCATGGTGTCTCTTCACAGCAATAAAACCCTAACTAAGACACACACAAAGCATAATGGAAAAGATAGGTAGAATTTATCACAGAATAATATGAGACTCTCTCAAAGGGTACATGTGGGCAATGGCCATCTTGAAGTAAGCTGTGTACTATTTTCAAGAATTGCTGAAAAAAACAGCTTTATTTTTTTAAATTAAATTTTTGTTTTTTTTATATTAATTACAGTTTATTTACTTGGTATCCCAGCTGTAGTCCCCGCTCTAATTCCCTCCCAATCCCACCCTCCCTCCCATATCTTCTCCCTGTTCCTCTCTAAGTCCACTACTGATACAGGAGGTCCTCCTTCTTTTCCATCTGACCCTAGCTTATCAGTTTTCATCAGGACTGGCTGAAATGTCCTCCTCTGTGGCTGAGCAAGGCTACTGTTCCCTCAGGGGAGGGGGGAGGTCAAAGAGCCAGCCCCTGAGTTCACGTCAGAGACAGTCCCTGTTCCACTTACTAGGGACCCCACTTGGATACTGAGCTGCAATGGGTTACATCTGTGCAGGGGTTCTAGGTTATATCCATGAATAGTCCTTGGTTGGAGGAGCAGTCTCAGAAAAGACCCCTGTGCACAGATATATTTGGTCTTTTTGGAACTCCTGTCCTCTCCAGGTCTTATTAACTCCCCCTTCTTTCATATGATTCCCTGCACTCTGTCCAAGGTTTGGTTATGAGTCTCAGTATCTGCTTTGATACACTGCTAGGTAGAGTCTTTCAGTGGCCCTCTGTGGTAGGCTCCTTTCCTGTTTCTTGTTTTCTCCTACTTCCAATGTCCATCCCATTTGTCTTTCTACGTGAGGATTGATCATCCTACCCTGGATCCTCCTTCTTGCTTAGCTTCTTTAGGTGTACAGATTTTAGTATGTTTATCCTATCTTTTAGGTCTAGTATCCACTTATAAGTGAATATATACCATGTGTGTCTTTCTGCTTCTGGGATACCTTGCTCAGGATGATCTATTATAGATCCAACATTTGCCTGCAAATTTCATAATTCCCTTGTTTTGAATTGCTGAATATTGTAAAACTGTACCACAATTTCTGTATCCATTCCTCTGCTGAGGGACATCTGGGTTGTTACCAGCTTCTGACTATTATGAATACAGCTGCTATGAATATGGTTGAACAAATGTCCTTGTGTGAACTTGAGCATATTTTGGATATATGCCTAGGAGTGGTATAGCTTGATCTCGAGGAAACATGTTCCTAATTGTCTGAGAAAGCGCCAGATTGATTTTCAAAGTGGTTTGTACAAGTTTACAATCCCACCAGCAGTGGAGGAGGGGTTCCTTTTCTCCAAAACCTCTCCAGCACGTTGTCACTTGAGATTTTGATCTTAACCATTCTGATGGGTGTAAGGTTAAATCTTAAGGTCGTTTTGATTTGCATCTCCCTGATGGCTAAAGACATTGAGCATTTCTTTACGTGTTTCTCTGCCATTCGATATTCCTCTACAGAGAATTCTCTAGCTCTGTACCCCATTTTTAATTGGATTACTTGATTTGTTGCTTTTTAACTTTTTTAATTCTTTATATATTCTGGATATTGGCCCTCTGTCAGATATAGGGTTGGTGAAGATCCTTTCCCAGTCTGTAGGTTGTCGTTTGGTTCTGACGACAGTGTCCTTTGCTTTACAGAAGTTTTTCAGTTTCATGAGGTCCCATTTATTGATTGTTGCTCTTAGAGCCTATGCTGTTGGTGATCTATTCAGGAAGTTGTCTCCTATACCAATGAGTTCTAGGCTCCTCTCCATTTTTTCTTCTAACCGATTGACTAATTTTGGCTTCTTTGTCAAAAATCAAGTGTCCATAGGTGTGTGGATTTATTTCTGGGTCTCCAGGATTTTCTATATTTGTGTTTTCTTTATTGATTCTATCTGTTTTCATGCCTTGCACCATTTCCTTCATCTGTTTGAATGTAGATTCCTGTCTCTCCTATGATGGTCTTTATTTTTTTGTTTCCTCTCTATATGCTACTAATTGTGCCTCTACTTGTGCTTCTGTTTGTTTGGCTATATTTGCCTTTATTTCTTTGAAAGCGTTGTTTCTTTCCTCTTTATTTGCTTCCATTTGTGTGGCTATTTCTTTGAGAGATTTGTTTGTTTCCTCTTTGAGTGCCTTTAATAACTGGATAAGCATAGCTTTAAAATCATTTTCCCGTGTTTCCAGTGAATTAGAGTATCCATTTATTTTTGGGGTTGCTGCTGACACCATGATCTCCTGATTTTTGTTGGATGTGTTCTTACGCTGATCTCTAGCCATCTTCTTATCTGTAACTTTCACTCTTTGTTCCTGAATTCTGCAGTTCAAACTGGTACCATCTTTCTCTGGTCTGGAGAATTCTTCAGGAATTCTCCTGAGAGAGATCCAGTGATTTGAGAGTGTGCATTGGTTATTCAGCTGTACCTAAGGGAGGAAGATTCGTGGGTGCAGAACGACAAATGTGGGCGAGCATGTGAGTGTGTGTGGAAGTGTGCCTTGAAGGACAGGGTGTTAGAGGATGTAGATGCCTGAAGTGTGCTGCAGGGGCTGTGCAGGCACCAAGTGATTGCAGGCTCTTGAGGTCTTTGCAGGCAAAATTCGATTGTGCAAATTCCCTGAATACCTCAGTGGTCTACAGGCCACTGGTGTTCAGCTCTGTCTGAGCTCCAGGAGTTATTTGCCTGAACTCTACTGGTAGGCCCGAAGAACAGGGACTTCAATGTTGAGAACACTGTCCCTGTGTTTCCCACAGTGGGTGCATGGGTGGGAAGGATCTGATGTCTGGATGCTAGCTTAGAAGGACCCTGGATCTGGGGCTCTGCAGGCACTTGAAGGTGCACTCAGTCTTTAGCAGGTCAAAGCAGGAAGCACAGGGTTTTTCCATGTTCTCTACTCTCAGTTTTGGGCCTGCTGGGTCAAATGTGGGTGTAGGAGCTCTGTCAGTTCAGTGGTGCTGCAACGACTGAAATTGGGAGTCCAGCTGCAGCAGCTGAACTGGGAGGCTGATCCAGGCACCTGCTGGAAAGTCCTGGGGAGCCACAACAGTGGTCCACAGACCTAGGTGGCCCTGT
This sequence comes from Meriones unguiculatus, assembly GCF_030254825.1. Classification (NCBI taxonomy): domain Eukaryota; kingdom Metazoa; phylum Chordata; class Mammalia; order Rodentia; family Muridae; genus Meriones; species Meriones unguiculatus. Next base: position 124,658,468 of record NC_083369.1, read on the forward strand.
GGGCCTGGTGTACCTGGATGGTTTGGCAGGTCTGGCGACTTTGGTGGCTCTATAGCCAGCTGTCCGACACTGAGGGATTGGGCATCCTGAACAGTCACTGGCTGGGAGGCCCTGTGGAGTCCGTACATCTGCTCAAAGACCCAGGACCTGGACGGCTATTACCACGGATCGGATCTGGGACTCAGAAGGCTGGTACAGCTGGCAGCTGCGGTTGAATAGCTAGGAGCCCCACCTCTGCTGACTCAGTCCCCAGACAGTGAGTTCTGTGCTAAGAGTCCCTGGCACTGTGGGCTGGCTCTGCCAAGGATGAGGGAGGACTGAAAAGGGGAAGTGCAAGCCATTCAAATGCTCACCTCTCTGTCCCCAGAGAAGTCCGAGGGTGACCTTAATCTAAATGGTCTCAGCTCATGTGATTTTCCCTCTTGTTCAGGAAGCCTCAATGTCGATTTTCTGGCTTCACTTGCTCCTCCACTTACCAATTTCAAAGTTTCAGATCCTTTGCCTCTCAGATATGGTGCACGCTGGTTGCCACCATCTTGGATCCCACCCCCCCCCCAAAAAAAAACCAGCTTTCTTTTTCCAAAAGATGACTGATGATTTCATTTGAGTTAACTCCTTAGGAAGGGTTGGGGAAAAAAATAATTCTTTATCAAAAAATCATCTTCCTAGTTCATGATCATAAAATCTTCCTGGTAGTTCGTATCTCCACTCAGGGCTAAAGCTGTAACTCACATCCCATTCACTTAGCAGAAATCATATAAAGGAATAGATTTTTTTAAAAATAATCAAGATAGGATTGGAGAGATGGTGTGGCACTTAGGAGCATTTGTTTCTCTTGCAGATGACATGAAATTTCCCCCTAAAAGAAGCCATACCTTACATTGAACTCTCTACAAGGACAATTAACTGACTAGAATTTCAGTGAATGTGAGAGGTTGTAATGTTGTAAGTCCAGACCCTAATTGCAAATTGTCTTGGGGCATATTTAGGGTCTTGATAGCCATTGCTTCCTCACTTCTTTGTATTACCTAACTTCCTAGTGACCATCAGATGATGGAGGATACTAACTCCATGGACCACTAGCTTCCACCAATTCAAAAGCTAAGAATGTCAACAGAGAGCATCTGGGGTCTATAGCAAAGATAGTTTGCCTGCCTCATATTTTTGATAAATATGTCATTTTTTGCTTTCTCTGTTCTGTTACTATATAAAACTTCATGAAACTACAGCCAGAATGAAATATAGAATTTTGGGGTATATTAAGCCTGTGTTTTTTGGTCATGGCCTCTCATATTCGGCTCTATGATAAGTTATCTCTTATCTATCCTCTTTGTGGTGAGAGCTGTGTCTATTGCATAAACACATGGCACCCAAACTTACAGCTCTAAAATTAATTCACTTTTCACTGGAAGACTTACCTCAGTTGGAGCCAGGTATAAGAAAGTACCTTTTGTTTCCAAACTGTCATGCATTGCCTGCTGTGAGTCAAATCTAGGTCTTAGAATTCTCTTGGATTTATTAATCATCCACATGCTGATTCTGAGTTGGTTATTCAAGATCCTACTTATTGAATGCCTGGTTTAGTTTGCTTTCAGAGTGTTTAAGGTATCCATATTGTTTGCTTTGAAAGCATTTTGCTTTCTGACCATTCAGTTTGTTAAGTTGATATGATTCAGTCTTTTCCTCTGAAAAGTCCTCCAATACCTAATAAGGAAGAGTTCCATGTTTGGAGAAAAACAGCTACTTGGTACTCTGGCTATTTTTATATCTGATAAGTGTGTTAATTCAACTTGCAACTATTTTTTAAAAGGGAAAAACATAACTAAAGATATCTTGGTTTTACATTTCTCTCAATGGATAACATTTATTTTCCCTAAACTGGTTTACTTTTGTGCTCAGCTAGAAGTCATAGGAAACAGAATCATAGCAAAAATCATAAATGAGCAGTTTGCTTTAATTAAAAATGCCTGTATTACATCAAGCCAGTTAAAATTCCATCATGGATGAAAAAAGGGTTTATGAGGCCTCAGGCCCCAGCCAAGCAGCTTTTGGAAGTTGGTGACAGTTGATGGAGGGATAGTCATTTTTCTTTGGGACTATGATCATTGTCAGGTTGCCCATGCTCCAGTGAAGGGATCATCACCTGAGCACATACTAATTGGTTATGATGGGATAAATGAGCAGAACATGACATTGGGAGGGAGACATTTTGAAAAGATGAGGGGGAGAATTGGTGGCATATAATAATAATACACTGCACACATGGATGAAATTCTCAAAGAATAAATAAAAATATGAAATAAACAAATAGATTATTAAAGTTTTAAAAGTTATATTGGAACTAAAGATAAATTCTGAAAAATATGTTGTCAGTCCCAACTTATTCTTTATCTCTTATCAGAATAGAAATCCATATTGAAGGTAAAGAGTGTTGTGACTTGTTTTAGGATAAAAACTGCACAAAAAAATACCATATTAAAAATTCTTATTTAAAATGGCTACTCTTCCTCAAGATGCACATACTCCTACTTGGATGTGTCTTGCTTTCTTCTTGAGCTCTTCTTTCTCTTGTAACCCTTGTATTTACTTAGGAATGTGTTTCTCTGTACATGTACCATGTTCATGTGTGTTCATGGAGGCCAGCAGAGGATATTGGATCTCCTGGAACTGAAGTTAAACGTAGTTGTGAGCCACACAATATGGTTGTTTAGAAGTAAACCCCAGTTCTCTGCAAGAATAGCAAGTGCTCTTATCAGCTGACCCATTTCTGGCCAGAAAAAAAAAAAAAAAAAAAAAAAAAACAGTAGAGAGATCAAAGAAACATGCAATAAAAACAGGGCAGATCAGCTAACCCATAGTCAGGGAAACTTGCCAACAATGTTTCAAGACAGATCTTGGAATCAGTCTCCAGAAAATGTCAGCAGTAGGGGGACAGAGACACAGATTCATACTGTCACTTTCAGCAGTCTGAACAGGTCCTTTAATTCTTTGGGGAGCTTGACTCAGGACAAACTGGGATTTGTTAAAATAGATGTTAAAGTCCCTACCTGCTGCAGGGATGGCTGCTATAACCCTGCCCTCTACCTAGGGGTGGATCTTCTCTCCCAGAAGATCTTCACTATATAAACCAGATATCTTGGTTCCTCTACCTTTTACACCCTTTCCCCATACCCCCTTCCTGCTCTCTCTCTCCCTCACCCCACCCCAGTGTGTAATCACCTTTCTCCCTTCATGCTCTCCCCTACCCCCAGTGTGCACTTCCCTTCCCCCTCTTTTCCCTCTTTGCTCCCAATAAACCTGCATTTATATAACATAGCTTCATTTCGCCATTAGCTCATTCTGTTTTAATTAATCAACCAGTAGGAATCCCCTATACTATTCATATGTAATTCCTGGATTTATATAATATAGCTTCATTTCACCATTAGCTCATTCCATTTTAATTAATCAACCAGTAGAAATCCCCTATACTACCCACATGCAATTCCTGGGTCACAGGAAATAGTAAATGTCTTTTCTGTTCCTCCCAATGTCCTAATCCTTTCTCTTCCCTCCAAGAGATAATTCTGAGACACGGGGTCAGAACTACCCCTACACACACACACAAACACACACACACACACACACACACACACACAGAACTCTCTCTCTCTCTCTCTCTCTCTCTCTCTCTCTCTCTCTCTCTCTATCTCTCCCAAAGTCGCACATTTTGGATCCAAAACACATTCAAAATGGCCACTCTAACTTCTATACTTTTTCTCAACCTAAAGTAAAAGCACTCCATGTATTCAAGTCACATGAAGCTGTTATGCCTAAGTCTTATGGACCCCAAAGATCACCAAGGAGCCTATTCGGATGCAAACACAGTAGGGTCTTTTTATTACAAGTTTGAGCTTGGGCCCACACCCTCAACTGACACAACGATTGAGAGTAGAGCCTCGAACTCGGGGTGAGGAGGGTTTGTATTAGGTTGGGAAATTCTAGCTAGGCAGTTTTATGATTGACTGGCATTTAGCAAATATCAGGTGTCTGGAAGAAATTGTTAGCCTGGAAGCCAAGCCAAACCATACTTATTTTACTCATCCTATTGTAAAGAACACCTGGGTAAATTCCAGGTATTCATTGATTAGCCGTTGCTAGGGGTAATGGCTAAATGTCACTGGGTTTTCTCCAGGCTATTCCTTGGGTAGGGGACTCCATTGTCTTCTTCCTGGAATTGCTGACCTATGGCCTAGTTCATGAGACTGGTGACTTTTGGGATGGTGTGTGTGTGTGTGTGTGTGTGTGTGTGTGTGTGTGCATGGGCTGGTTCAGGCCTGAGTCTTTCAAAGCCATTTGCTTTAGGCAATGGGAATTCTTCCCCTTTGCTAGTTCCATCAAACAGCATCCCACCTCAATCTTTTCTCATTGTCTCTGTCTTCTGCCTTTAATCTAGAGCCTCAACAGAAAATGTTTTGAGGAAAGGGCTTCCATAACTTGCTTTATAAAAGGTTCAGAATTCCAGCTTCTACGTGAATAGTTGTGTCTTTAAACTTTCTCTGGATAGAAGCATTTCCAATAGTCAGGGGATTCTGCAATGGATAAGCTTGACTTTTCATTAGATGGAACACTTCTGAGCCAAGGACCTCCACAGATCCTCAGAGAAAAAAAACAGCCATCCAAGCTTAGGTGGTGGCCAAATGCATTCAGTGGCTGATATGAGATGGGCTACATTTCCTGAACAGGAAGGGAACTATATTCTAGGTTGACACTGGGCAGGTAGATGACCTAGTAATCAGTATTTCTTTTATCACTTTCTTTTCCTTTTTCTTTCAGGTACAAAAGGAAGTATAGAAAATAGAATTTGGCCTCACTCTAAACTGAAGGAGTAAAAAAGTGTTGCCTTTAAGTGAAGTTGCAAAGGAGATTTCAACTGTAGGGGATCTCTTCCTCTGCAGTGGAAGGGATATTGTGAGGAGTGAGGAGGAATATTGCTTTAGGGCTGCATGACCAGATTCATGTTTTAATTTTTATGCTATTAATGATCAGGTTATACTTTGTATTTGAGATACAGGTTTTCTGCCTGGTTTCTAAAGAAAAAGAAAAAGGGGGGGGGGTAACACGAGTATAACTAAGTTAGTTATAATAAAAAATTATCAAATTTTTCAAGTCAAAATTCAATATTCTGAGATAAAAGTAATGCTAGATTATCTGTTTACAATTTTTTTTTTTTTTTTTTTTTTTTTTTTTTTTTTTTTTAGAAAATTGATCTGCTCTAGCTCTTAGGGATGTTTTTTAAACTGGATTTAAAAGAGATTTTACTTTATCCATTTACTAAGTAAGATATTTTTGTTTTTTTAATTATTTTTATTTTCTTTTTTATATATTTTACATCCCAAGGGTGCCCCCTTCTTCCTCTCCTACAAGTCCCTCCCTTCCCCTCTTCCCCCTTTCCCTTTCCCTTCAGAAAAAGAGAGCTCCCCTTCCCCAGTATCAACCTTCACCAGCACATCAAATCACATCAGGACTGAGCTTATCTTTATCCCATGAGGCCAGGCAAGACAGCCTTGCCAAGGTCAAGTTATCCAAACTCAGGCAATAGAGTCCATGTTAGAAACAGCATCCACCTCCACTCTCCAGGCAATCCATATGAGGACCAAGCATCCTATCAGCTACATGTATACAGGGGGCCTAAGTCCAGATCATGCATGCCCCTTAGTTGATGTCTCAGTGTCTGAAAGCCCCCATGAGACTGGGTTAGTTGTCTCTCTTGGTCTTCTTGTGAGATTTCTGTCCCCTCTAGATCCTTCCATCTTTCCCCTAAAACTTCCACAAGACCCCAGGAGCTCTGCCCCATGCTTGGCTTCAAGTCTCAACATCTGTAGGCTGGTTGGGGCCTCCTAGACTACAGTCAAGTTAGGCTCCTATCAGCAAGCATAGCAGTATATCATTATTAGTGTCAGGGGCTGCCTCTTTACTGTGGGGTGGCTCTCAGGATGTGCCAATTATTGGTTGGACTTACCTTAATGGATTAAGAGAGCAAACTAGACAGGAGATGGAAGGCAGAGGGAAACAAGGGTAGGAATGTGAGAAGAATAGGGTAAGCTCCTGGGTGGACATCGATGTGACTCTAGCTGAGATTCCTAACAGTTGGGGACATGAAGACTTTAGTGGCCACCTTCTAGCCAGGTAGAACTTATGGAATGAGGGAAACAAGAACTCAATGACAAAACCTATGATCCAGAATTTACCCTGCTTACAAGAAGTGCAGGGATACTGAGGGAACTAAGTGAGAGATTTAACACCTCTGAGGCGATTTTACATAAACACTAAATTTATATATTTCTTATTGGGTGAAGCTTTCACCTGATGCATAGCCACTGATGTATGTAGAAGTAGAACTAATGTGCACAGAAGTAAGGAAGCTCTGTTAGAATTATCCCTATTTAGCATGTAGCAGCTGAAGTACATAGTCATCATGAAACTCATTTCAATGGACTCATTTCAACGCATTCTAAATATTTTGGCTTGTTAAACAAATGACACTGAAACATTGCTATAATTAACAAATGTTTTGGCTTACTTCCAAACTCCTACCCATTTTGAAAAGCCTCCATTATCCTTATAAAAAGCATACTTAGCATGCTATAAAATTAAGCCAAAACTGTAAGAGCCATCTCTGTTAATGGGACACATACGCTATTACAAGTGATGTTGGTTTTTTTTTTTTTTTTGAGACAGTATCTCTTTACATTGCCCTAGCTATCCTAAAACTCACTATTCAGAGCAGGCTTGACTCAAACTCACAGAGATCCACTTGCCTCTGCCTTCCAGGATTAAAGACCCATGCCACCACACCTGGCTATAAAATAACTTTGAAATATGGTAACTAAACATTAGGAAATGGTTACAGACATCCCCTACCCATAAAGAAACACCGATGATTTCATTAAATGAAAAAAGATATCATCTCAAAGATTCCATTCTGCCCAGAGAAAAAGACCATATCAGGTACAAAAAATTTCAGAAAATGAACGCTCAGATTTTATATCTCCTTGGATTTCTAAGCACAGGTCCAAGAGGACTTCAGAAATGCCGAGTAATACTCATCTTCTGCTCCTTCACAACTGAGGGCTTTCCTACTCAGGTGATTCTAATTTGTGGCAAGTTGACATTTATACTAACCATAATAGTGCAAAATGGTGCCAAAAGTAAAAAAGGAAGTTCCTGACCTTCCCAAAGATGAAGCCAAAGAGAAAGCTTTGAAAGCTAAGAAGACAGTGCTGAAAGGCATCCACAGACACAAAAAGATCCACATATCACCCACATTCTGGCAGCCCAAGACACAACAGCTTAGGAGGCAACCCAAATACCCTCAAAAGAGGGCACCCAGGAGAAAGAAGCTTGAAAACGATCCCATCATCCTGACCACAAAGTCAGCCATGAAGAAGATAGAGGACATTAACACACTTGTGTTTGTTGTGCATTTCAAAGCTAACAAGCACCAGATCAAACAAGCCATGAAGAAACTCTAAGGCATTGATGTGGCCAAAGTCAATAATTCCCTGATAAGGCCTAATGGAGAGAAGAAGGTGTATGTTTGTTTGGCTCCTGATTATGATGCTTTGGATGTTGAGAACAAGATTCAGATCATCTAAACTGAGTCTAGCAGGCTAATACACTTTTTTTCCACCATAAAAAAAAAAACCAAAAAACATGGAAAAACCTCTGACAGAGGTCATGAATCAAATGGACCTAACAGACATTTACAGAACCTTACACACAAACACAAAAGAATTTACCTTCTTCTCAGCACCTCATGGAACCTTTTCCAAAATAAACCATATAGTTGGTCATACAACGAGCCTCAACAGATAAAAGAAGATTGAAAGAATCCCTTGTATCCTGTCTGATCACATGGAATAAAGCTGGACCTCTACAAGAGAAATAGTAAAAAGCCTACACACATGGAAATGGAACAACTTGCCACTAAATGACAGCTGGGTCAGGGAAGAAATAAAGAAAGAAATTAAAATCTTCCTAGAACTCAATGAAAATGACGACACAACATACCCAAACTTGTGGGACACAATGAAAGCAGTGCTAAGAGGAAAGTTCATAGCACTAAGTGTCTTTGAGAAGAAATTCCAGACAGCACATTCAAGCAACTTAATGGCTCACTTAAAAACCCTAGAAAAAGAAGATGCAGACACACCCAAGAGGAGTAGATGGCTAGAAATAATCAAACTCAGGGCTGAAATCAATTAGAAACAAATAAAACAATTCAAAGAATCAATGAAACCAAGAGCTGGTTCTTTGAGAAAATCAAAAAGATAGACAAACCCTTAGCCAAACTAACTAAAAGGCAGAGAGACACCATCCAAATCAACAAAATCAGAAATGAAAAGGGGGACATAACTACAGACACTGAGGAAATCCAAACAATCATGAGGATTTACTTCAAAAGTCTATATGCCACAAAATTTGAAAATCTAAATGAAATGGACAATTTTCTTGATCGATTCGACTTACCAAAGCTGAATCAGGACCAGGTAAATCAATTAAGTAGTCCTATATCCCCCAAGGAAATAGAAGTGGTCATCGAAAGTCTCCCATCCAAAAAAAGCCCAGGAGTAGATGGTTTCAGCGCCGAATTCTACCAGACCTTCAAAGAAGAGCTAACCCCATTTCTCTTCAAACTATTCCACAAAATAGAAACAGAAGCAACATTACCAAACTCATTCTATGAAGCCACAGTCACCTTGGTACCTAAACCTCACAAAGACCCAACAAAGAAAGAGAATTTCAGGCCAATCTCCCTTATGAACATTGATGCAAAAATACTCAACAAAATACTTGCAAACCAAATACAAGAACACATCAAAGATATCATCCACTATGACCAAGTAGGCTTTATCCCAGGTGTGCATGGATGCTACAATATACAGAAAGCCATCAATGTGATCCACCATATTCACAAACTGAAAGAAAAAAAAAAACACATGATAATCTCCCTAGATGCTGAAAAAGCATTTGACAAAAGTCCAACATCCATTCATGTTTAAAGTATTGGAGAGATTGGGGTTACAAGGCACATATCTAAACATAGGAATGGTGATATACAGCAAACCTAGAGCCAACATCAAACTGAACGGAGAGGAATGTAAAGCAATCCCACTGAAATCAGGGACAAGACAAGGCTGCCCACTCTCTCCATATCTCTTCAACATAATTCTGGAAGTCCTTGCTAGAGCAATAAGACAGTTGAAGGAGATTAAGGAGATACAAATTGGAAAGGAAGAAGTCAAAGTATCACTATTTGGAGATGATATGATAATATATGTGAGTGACCCCAAAAACTCTACCAGGGAACTCCTACAGCTGATAAACACCTTCAGCAAAGTGGCCAGATACAAAATTAACTAAAAATAAAAAAATAAGTAGCCCTCCTGTATACAGAAGACAAAGGGCTGAGAAAGAAATTAGGAAAACAACACCCTTCACAATAGCCACAAATGACATAAAGTACCTTGGTGTAACCCTAACCAAGCAAGCCAAAGACTTGTATGTAAAAAAATTCAATTCTCTGAAGAAAGAATTAAAAAAAGATATGAGAAGATGGAAAGATCTCCCATGCTCATGGCTTGGCAGGATTAACATAGTAAAAATGGCCATTTTACCAAAAGCAATCTACAGATTCAATGCAATTCCCATCAAATTACCAACACAATTCTTTACAGACCTGGAAAGAAAAATTCTCAACTTCATATGGAATAACAAGAAACCCAGAATTGCTAAAACAATCCTCTACAATAAAAGATCTTCTGGAGGTATCTCCATCCCTGATCTTAAGCTGTACTATAGAGCAACAGTTATAAAAACTGCATGGTACTGGCATGAAACAGAATGACAGATCAATGGAACCAAACAGAGGACCCAGAAATAAACCCACATACTTATGGAACCTGATCTTTGACAAAGATGCCAAAACCATACAATGGAGAAAAGATAGCATCTTCAACAAATGGTGCTGGTCTAACTGGATGTCTACATGTAGAAAAAATGCAAATAGATCCATACTTATCACCTTGCAAAAAACTGAAGTCCAAGTGGATCAAAGACCTCAAACATAAAACCAGACACATTAAATCGGTTAGAAAAAAAGTGGGGAATACCCTTGAACTCATTGGCACAGGATGCCACAGACCGGCCCTGTCGGGTGCCCAGTGTCTGCGAGAAAATCAGAGAATTTGGATAACAGAAGGCACAGATATGCGAAGTGACAGAGACCAAACAGCAAAAAAAGGAGCTCATCAGTTCCAGTCTTGCATCTGAGAAAGCAGGATTATAAGAGCACGTCATATCTCAATAGGGTATTTTTGCCAGGGTCTTCCAGGGAGCCAATTCCCGTAGAAAACTTATCTCCTCGTCTGTTTGCATAATTTTATGCTTGTATAACACATTTTTATGCTACACAGACTTTCTGGAGTTAGTGTAGCAAGAGGAGACAACTTCCTAAACAGAACACCAACAGAACAGGCTCTGAGAGCAACAATCAATAAATGGGACCTCATGAAACTTAAAAGCTTCTGTAAAGCAAAGGACACCATCATCAAAACAAAACTACTGCCTACAGATTGGGAAAGAATCTTCACCAACCCTGTATCCTACAGAGGGCTAATATCCAGTATATATAAAGAACTAAAGAAGCTGAAAAGCAGCAAACCAAGTAATCCACTTAAAAAATGGAGAACAGAGCTAAACAGAGAATTCTCTGTAGAGGAATATTGAATGGCAGAGAAACACTTAAAGAAATGCTCAACATCATTAGCCATTAGGGAAATGCAAATCCAAACGACCCTGAGATTTCACCTTATACCCATCAGAATGGCCAAGATGAAAAACTCAAGTGACAACACATGCTGGAGAGGTTGTGGAGAAAGGGGAACCCTCCTCCACTGCTGGTGGGAATGCAAACTTGTACAACCACTCTAGAAATCAATCTGGCACTTTCTCAGACAACTTCCTCAAGATCCAGCCATACCACTCCTAGGCATATATCCAAAAGGGGCTCAAGTACACAATAAGGACATTTGCTCAATCATGTTTGTAGCAGCTTTATCCGTAATAGACAGAAGCTGGAAACAGCCCAGATGCCCCTCAACTGAAGAATTGATGCAGAAATTGTGGTACATCCACAATGAAGTATTACTCTGCAATGAAAAATAAGGAAATCATGAAATCTGCAGGTAAATAATGGGACCTGGAAGGGATCATCCTGAATGAGCGGTCCCAGAAGCAGAAAGACAAACATGGAATACACTCACTCGTATAGTCATATAACATAGGATAAACCTACTAAAACCTGTACATATAAAGAAACTAATCATGAGAGACGACCCTGGCTAAAATGCTCAATCCCCATCCCAAAAGGCAAAGAGGATGGACATCAGAAGAAGAAGAAAACAGGAAACAACCTAGGAACCTGCCACAGAGGGCCTCTGAAAGGCTCTACCCTGCAGACTATCAAAGCAGATACTGAGACTTATGGCCAACTGTTGGGCAGAGTGCAGGGAATCTTATGTAAGAAGTGGGAAATAGTAAGATCTGGAGAGTACAGGAACTCCGCCAGGAGAGAAACAAAACCAAAAAATTTGAACACAGGGGTCTTCCCAAAGACTCATACTCCAACCAAGCACCAGGTATGGAGATAACCTAGAACCCCTGCACAGATGTAGTCCATGGCAGCTTAGTGTCCAAGTGGGTTACATAGTAATGGGAGGAGGGACTGCCTCTGACATAATCTGATTGGCCTGTTCTTTGATTATCTGCCCCTGAGGGGAGAGCAGCCTTACCAGGCCACAAAAGATGACAATGCAGCCATTCCTGATGTGATCTGATAGACTAAGATCAGAAGGAAGGAGAGAAGGACCTCCCCTATTAGTGGACTTGGGAAGGGGCATGTGTGAAGAAGGGGGAGGGAGGGTGGGCTCTGGAGAGGAGGAGGGAGGGATACAAAGTGAATAAGCTGTAATTAATAAAAATAAATAAATTAAAAAAACATTATACCAAATAAGTGAACATTTCCCTCCTTTAATTCTTTTAAATTAAATATTTATAAATTGTTTAAGATAGTCAGTATTTTGCTTGGTATTGCTAAGGCTAAAAATTATTATAATTTTCATTTTTAAAGAACTTCTTTGAAATCTTCCAAAAGGAACTCCATTGGGGGATACTGCAATTTTAAATACAAATTTTTATATCCAATAACACCTTCAATTTTTTCCCTACTAATAAAAAAAGTATATTAACTGAAACAAACTAATTAGATTCCTCTGCTTCTATTATATCTAAAAGATTGAGGCATGGGGCCCAGAGAGATGGTTCACAGTTAAGAGCAGTTGACCCCTGTCTTAGGTATGTATTGTTATGATAAATTATTAGGACCAAAAACAACTTAGGGAGGAAAATTTTATTTCAGCTTACAGCTTATAGCCCAAAATAAGGAGGAATCAGAGTTGGAATTTAAGGTAGGAACCTGGAGGCATGAGCTGATGCAGAGGGCATGGAGGAAGGCTTTTTACCAGTTTGCTTACCAAACCAGTTTTCTTTCTTATAGTGCAGGGGTGGCACCACCCACAGTAAGCCCCCTTCCACATCAATCATTAATTACAAAACTGTCCTAGAGCTGCCTACAGGCCAATCAAGTGGAAGAAATTTTTCAACTGACATTCTTCCCAGATGATTCTTCCTTATGTCAAGTTGACAAAACTGATTCTATCATCTGCTACCTTCACTTCATTAGGACAGATTATGTTTTTTATTACCTTAATTTTATGTGTGATACTTATATATGTCACATATAAGTTATGTCAGATACAGAGAGAAAAAATGAAGAAAGAAAAATCAAACCCTGATCAGGATAGCTAATTTACTTTGAAGATTTTGAATGTAAAACTTCCCCTATATTCTCATGTATTTGATCTCTTAGTCATCAGTTGATGCTGTTATTTAGGAAGATTGAGGAACTTTTAGGTGGTAGAGCCTTCCTGGAGAATGTACATCACTGGAGGTAGGCCTTGGGGTTTTGTAGGCCTTGGAGTTTTATAGGCCAGCCCCAATTTCTGTCTTCTTTCTGTTTCCTGATTGTGGGCAGCCAGCTTCAGGATCCTGCTATAGTGCCTTCCCCACCATGATGAAACTGTAATCCAAAATAAGCCCTTTCCTCCTTAATTTTATCAGAGTATTTTCTAACACCAACAGTAAAGTTGCTAAGACAATGATATATGCAGAAGTTTCTTCCTTGTAATGGCCCTACCAGTTATTCTCTCCTGACCACTGCTCTCCTGGCTACTACTCAGACTCATCTAGATAGAGTTCCCAGAGAAAAAGCCACACTTATCATTGAACTTTCTATTGTGTTGATTAACTGACTAGAACTTCAGTGAATATGGCGGTTTGAATATTGCATGTCCAGATCATAACTGCAATTTGTTTTTAGTTACACGTTGCTCCATAATATTAATTTCTTGCCCACTTCTTAACCTGACTTAACATTTTTTTGGCCATCAGGTGAAACCTTTTAGTACATATTAGCTCAATAGGCCATTAGCTTCTACCAAACCAAAAGCTAGAATATTATCAAACAACACTCGAGGCCTATAGCAAAGGTTTTCCTACTTCATCATAGCCTGCATAGCTACTGTTTCCACTAATGTATTGGAAAGGGGGTCTTGATTTGTGACTATCTTTGTTCAGTTGCTATAAGAAACTTCATTGCTGCCACACTAAAATACAGAATTTAAATTTAGGCTTATTTTACTTTTTGTGTATGAATAGTTTGCCTGCCATGTAGATGCTGTGAATTGAACTGTGGTTCTGTAAGAGCAATCAAAGCTCTTAAACACTAAGTCAATTCTCTCCAGCCCAGAAATACAGAATTTAATGTAACTTAAAACTGTCTGTCCTAAGCAGTGGTCCCTCCTATTTGGCTCCAGAATAAATAATCTCAATCCACTAGGGTGAGAGCTGAGTTTCTTGCGTTGACTTCCTCAACTGTTATAAAGACTGCCTCTCCTTTCCATTTGCACAATGTAATCCCTTATCAGCAGGAATACCTACAAGTGTATCACTTCAATTGAGAAAATGCCTCCAAAGATCAGGCTCTGAGAAAGCTTGTAAGGCATTTTCTTAATTAGTCATCAATGGGTGTAGGCATACTTTTTATCTACTCTATTGGGATTGCTTATATCTCTACCTTTATTCATCACCCTTTATCCCTCTTAATACCTTCTAACTCTCCAACACTAGTTAGGAAAAGTTAGTGGAGCGAGGGGGAAGAGTTCTCTTTACTACTTTGTGCTGTTTAGGGTTGTTGTGTTCTTTGGGACAATATCAATCGGTCTTCAGGATATCTAGCAGTCTAGCAGATAGTAAACGCAGCAGCCTTCTTTCTTCTTGGTGCATCTCTCCAAGTGTTTCTTTCTCTTTCTGGGACCTGGTATTTATACCTTCTCCAAGTCCACAGAATTAAACTCTCTGCAGCTGGCAAAGACCACACCCCTCTCTGAGCCACATGAGGCAATTATCAGTTATGGACAAACTAAAAGTAGTCCCATATCCCACAATAGGGAGTAAAATAAATCAAAACATAACTGGGTTTTTTTAAAAAAAAAAAACTTTCAACATCTGCTTTGGTAGTCTACAGGGCAGAACCTTTCAGAAGTCCTCTGTGGGAGGCCTCTAACATGTTTCCTGTTTTTTTCTTCTTCTGATGTACATCCTCTTTGCCTTTCACAATGGAGATTGAGCATTTTAACCAATCCTCCCTCTAGATTAGTTTCTTTAGGTGTACAGATTGTAGTAGGTTCATCCTATATTCTATGTCTATTATATACTGTGTGAGTCTTTCTGCTTCTGGGACAGCTCACTCAGGATGATCCTTTCCAGGTCCCACCATTTACCTGCAAATTTCATGATTACCTTGTTTTTCATTGCTGAATAATATTCCATTGTGTAGATGTACCACAATTTCTGTATCCATTCTTTGATTGAGGGGCATCTGGGTTGTTTCCAGCTTCTGGCTATTACAAAAGAAGTGGGAAATACTAAGCTCTGGAGAGGACAGGAGGTCCACAAGGAGAGCAAGAGAACCAAAAATTTTGAACACAGGGGAGACTCATACTCCAACCAAGCACCAGGTATGGAGATAACCTAGAACCTCTGCACAGATGTAGCCCATGGCAGTTTAGTGTCCAAGTGGGTTCCATAGTAATGAGAACAAGGATTGCTTCTGACATGAACTGATTGGCCTGCTCTTTGATCACCTCCTCCTGAGGCGGGAGCAGCCTCACCAGACCACAGAAGATGACAATGCAGCCACACCTGATGAGACCTAACAGAAGATCAGAAGGAAGAAAAAGAAACCCTCCCCTACCAGTGGACTTGGGGAGGGGTATGTGTGAAGAAGGGAGTGGAACAGGGGGATTGCGAGGGGAGGAGAGAGGGAACTAGAGGGGGGATACAAAGTGAATAAAGTGTACTTTAAAATAAAATAAAATTAAAATTAAAAAAAATTAAAAATACTTTCACTAGAGGTGGAGGAGGGCCCAGCTTATTGTGGGCGATGCCATCCCCACACTGGTGGTCCTGGGTTCTATAAAAAAGCAGGGTGAGCAAGCCATATGAAACAGGCTAGTAAACGTCACCCCTTCATGTCCTTTGTATCAGATTCTGCCTCCAGGTTCCAGCTCTGCTTAAGTTCCTACCCTGACTTCCTTCAATGATGGACTATAGAAGTGTAAGCCAAACCCTTTATTCCCTAAGTTTACTTTGGTCATGATGTTTCATCATAGAAATATAAACCCTAGCTATGACAGACATATAGATTGGTTACATTTCCTTGTTATCATAAAGCAACAATTAAACATGGATATATGACTGTCCCTGTGGTATGATATACAATTTTATGCGTGTGTACCCAGAAGAGGAATAGCAAGGTCAAACAGGACCACCATGTAATTCAGCTTTGTCTGTCTTTTTTTCATAAATACATTTATAGCTCATGCTTCACCACTGTAACTATTATAACCATATAGCATTTTGGTGACCCATAGAGTTGCTTTCAAGTAAGAAATAGATGACATGCTTCAGACTCCCTATCTCTAACTTTGGCTAAAACTATTGTTTCTGGCTATATATATATATATATATATATATATATGGATCAAATATAAAAATGCCATACCCTCTGGGTACTAAATGGGAAAGCAAAAGTCTCTAAAAACATCTACCATGGGAAAGGTCCCATAATAAAGTAAATGGGGACATGGAACAAGAGAGAACCTTTATATTTCTCTGACCTGTTATAGGAAGCATTCCCATATACCAAACTATCCTGGTAAGCTTTGTTTTTAGCTTTATCAGCCTATAGCCAAATCTGTAGAATATTTTCTTGTAAGTGGCTGATGTGGGAAGATCCAGATCCCTAGGAATGGTGCCATCTCCTGGGCATGTAGTTCTGGGTTATATCTAAAAATCAAGCTGAGTGAGCCATAGGGAACAAGTCTGTAAGCAGCACTCTTCCATGGTCTCTCTTTCAGTTCCTGCCTCCAGGATCCTGCCTTGAGTTCCTGCCCTGAATTCCCTTCATAATGATAAAATAAGCCCTTTCTCTCCAAAGGCCATTTTGGTCAGTTTCTTATCACAACAGAAACTAAAATAGGATGCAAAGTAAAAACTCTGAAATACTCATTTGTCTAAAATGCCAGTGGCTATCATTTGTCTAAGATTTCTATTCCTTGGGAAGGATTCAATGTTCAGATATTTTTCGGCTCTCATGTCCCAGATTTAGAATCCCCTTGCTTCTTTGCTTTGCTTCCTTGTCAACTCTCTCAGTTCAGTTTTGTTCTGCTGTCCAAATCAATAAAGACACTTGTGGGGTACTTCTTGATTACTCTTGACTCTTCCACTGGTTCCTGGGAAAGACCACCTAAATGAACTAGGGTAGGTAAGAAAACAAACAAGAATCTGATTGAGTGTGGAGTCCTTACAGCCTGCCAACCTACAGAGGTCCACAGCTGCTTGCTGACCTGTGACCTGCTAGTGCTGCACATCTAGGTACCTGAGGCTTTCCCACACAACCTTCATCTGCCTGTGAAGCAGATACGTTTTATATCCTACCCTCTGCTAGACATTCTCTCCTTCAACATTTGCCCCCTGGAGTGGGAAGGGGCATATGAGTGGCATTTCTCTGCCATAGCTCTCTGTCTCTTGGTCACACTCTCCAATTTGAAATTATATGGGAAGTCAGGCTTTTGCTTCATTAGGACAGCGAATTTCCCCTTTCACTTAAACCAGTTTCAGTTTGTAAAGTTTCCTTCAAGGTCAGTCTGGCCTGAATTGGATGCCCTTAGTTTTAAGTGGAAACATGTTTCATTTCCATGGGCTAAGAATGTCCTTTTTTTTTATTTTTTTTTATCAGTTACATTTTATTAACTCTGTATCCCAGCCATGTCCAGATCCCTCATTCCCTCCCAGTCCCTCCCTCCCTCCCTCCCTCATCTCCACCACTCAGAAGTTACTATGGTGAGACTGGGTTCCATTTCCAACAATAAAAGAAGGTCACTGCCATAATGAATGCCTTCTGAATAAACATTATACTTTCAGTAGGACCCATGTAGTAACTAGGTCTGACACCCTCCATCCCTTCTGAATCATGCCTGAGAAATACTTGGAAAAATTGGGCCAAGCTTGAAGCCAAGACCCTGATCTCAACATGTCATCACATCTCTCCCCATCAAATAAGAGGGATCCAGTTTTAGCTCACTGGTTTCTTACATATTACAAATACATCTTAACCTACATCTATATAAGCTTACTTTTCAACTGTTAGCCATCACAGGCTCTCTCTCAAAGTTTAATTTAAAATCTATGCCTTTAATATACAAATTTTCTACCTTGTTTCTATTGAGTGGGTTCTGATTAAATGTAATCATGCTGTGTGTTCTCTGAGTTTCTTTTTCAATTGTCTATGTAGTTGTTTTTATATCATTTTGTCTGCTTGTCTATCTATTCTGTATATATTATATACGATCATATTGTTCTTGGAGAAGTTCATATATGTAAACAAATATCATATCTACCCCAATTACCTCTTGCAACTCCCCACATATTCCCCAACTTCACATCCTTTTCTTCCTCCTCTTCCCCTTCCCTTTCCACTTCATCGTCATCTTCTTCCTCTTCTTCCCCTTCTTCTTCTTCTTCTTCTTCTTCTTCTTCTTCTTCTTCTTCTTCTTCTTCTTCTTCTTCTTCTTCTTCTTCTTCTTCTTCCTAACTCACATGTGCATTGATGTGGGGTTATTCATTGGAGCATGGGAAAGCTCCTACTAGCCATATCTTCAAAGAAGAATAATCCTCCCTCCCCCAGCAGATCCCAACAGCCAATAGTTCCTCAGTAAGGAGTGGGCTTTGGGGAGTGCCTCATTTGCTTATGCCAGAATTTTGATTGATCTTATGCAATCTGCAGCTGCTGTGAGATCATGCAGTCTTAATCCTTTAGCTCTTCTTACACTCTCTTTTTATGCTCATAAACAATGATCCCTGAGACTTTGGGAGTTTGATAAAGATGTTCTATTTAGGGATAAGCATTCACAGCCTTTTATTCTCTATGTTGTAAGTCTCTGAACTGCAGAGAAAAGCTTCTCTGTACAAGGTTGAGAAAAGTCCATGTCTATGGATACTAACATAAAGGTTTAGATCACAATTTCACCATTTGGCAAAATAACAATAATGGTTTTATGGTATATAACCATCCAAGCCATGGACTTTTGAGCAGTGTTATAGAATCATACATGACATTGCATCCTGTGGGGAAAAAATAATCACAAATATAATCAGAAAAGTAGTTACTTACCCCATTAACATCCCTAACTTTATTGCAGGAGTGCCACATCTTGTGTGGAAAGTCAATAAGAGTAGTATGCAGTGCTGAATAAGACCACTGGTGTATTTTCTCTCCCACCAGCATGTATAGCAACTTCAATCACTATAAAAGCTTTCCTGTAAATAAGAAATTTCCCAGTCAGTTTAATACTGATTTTCCTGTACCCTTTTTAGCTAAAGCATGTGGTGTATTCCAGCACTAGGGTCTTAACATGTAGTTATATGACTTAACATTTTTGTGAGCAAACCCTAGATACAAGACGTATAGCATGCTTACTTGAAATAAGTCTATAAGTACACAAGAGTAAATAAAAATTTAGTTCAAATTACTTTTAATTTATAAGCCTTTTAAACAAATCCAATGAATTATTTTTTTTAATTTGAAGTGAGATACTAACTTGGCTTTGTACAAGCAATGTCACAAAACAAATTTTTTTAAACAAAAA
Organism: Meriones unguiculatus; assembly: GCF_030254825.1. Taxonomy (NCBI): domain Eukaryota; kingdom Metazoa; phylum Chordata; class Mammalia; order Rodentia; family Muridae; genus Meriones; species Meriones unguiculatus. The sequence goes on from NC_083369.1 coordinate 124,677,838, forward strand.
CAGAAAAACCTAAAACAAAACCAACAATCAAAGCAGATAGAATATACATTTTTATTTATTTTTTCCTAACATTTAAGGCTTTATTTATTTTTCAATCTTTATGTAATGGTTCAATAAATTTTATTACAATTTATTCACTTTGTATCCCAGCTATTGCCCCCTCCCTCATGCCCTCTCAATACCACTCTTCCTCCCTCTTCTTCTCCCATGACACTCCCCCAGTCCATTGATAGGGGAGGTCCTCCTCCTCTTCCATCTGAACCTAGACTATCAGGTCTCATCAGGACTGGCTGGATTGTCTTCCTCTGTGGCCTGGTAAGGCTGTTCTCCATCAGGGGTTGGTGATCAAAGAGCCAGCCACTGAGTTCATGTCAGAGACAGCCCCAGTTTCCCTTACTAAGTAACCCACTTGGATATTGAGCTGCCATGGATTAATTCTGTACAGGGGTTCTAGGTTATCTCAATGCAGGGTTGTTGGTTGGAGTATCAGTTTCAGAAGAGACCCTTGTTCCCAGAAATTTTTGTTCTGTTGTTCTCCTTGTGGAGCTCTTGTCCCCTCCAGGTCTTTCATCTCCCCCTCTTTCACAAGATTCTATGCACTTTATCCAATGTTTGGCTATGAGACTCAGAATCTACTTCATTACCCTGCTGAGTTGAGTCTGTCAGAGGAACTCTGTGGTAGGCTCCTATCCTGTTCCCTGTTTTCTCTTTTTTTCGATACCAAACTTGTTTGCCTTTTAAAATGAGGATCGAGCATCTTACCCAGTTCCTCCTTCTTGCTTAGCTTCTTTAGGTGTACAGAATTTAGTATGTTTATCCTATATTATATGTCTAATATCCACTTATAAGTGAGTATATACCGTGTGTGTCTTTCTGCTTTTGAGTTACCTCACTAAGGATGATCTTTTCTAGTTCTCACCATTTACCTGCAAATTTCATCATTTATTTGTTTTTAATTGCTGAGTAGTATTCCATTGTCTAAATGTACCACAATTTCTGTATCCATTCCTCAATTGAGGGATATCTAGATTGTTTCCAGATTCTGACTATTATGAATAAAGCTGCTATGAATGTGATTGAGCAAATGTCCTTGTTGTATACTTGCACATTTTTGGATATATGCCTAGGAGTGGTAAAGCAGGATCTTGAGATAGCACTATTCCTAATTTTCTGAGAAAGCACCAGATTGATTTTCAAAGTGGTTGTACAAGTTTACATTCCCACCAGCAATAGAGGAGGGTTCCCCTTTCTTCACATCTTCTCCAGCATGTGTTGTCACTTGGGGTTTTTATCTTAGTTATTCTGATTGGTGTAAAGTGAAATCTCAGGGTTGTTTTGATTTGCATTTCCCTGATAACATAGGATGTTGAACCTTTCTTTAAGAGTTTCTCTGCCATTTTTTATGCCTCTATTGAAAATTCTGTTTAGCTCTGTACCTTATTTTTAATTGGATTACTTGGTTTGTTGCTGTTTAATTTCTTGAGTCCTTTATATATTCTGGATATTAGCAGTCTTTCAGATATAGGGTTGGTGAAGATCCTTTCCCAATCTGTAGGCTGTCGTTTTGTTCTTATGACAGTGTCCTTTGTTTTACAGAATATTTTCAGTTTCATGAGATCCCATTTGTTGATTATTGATCTTAGAGCCTGTGCTGTTGATGTTCTGTTCAAGAAGTTGTCTTCTGTGCCAATGAGGTCAAGGCTCTTCCCCACGTTTTCTTCTGTCAGGTTTAGTGTGTTTGGTTTTCTGTTGAACTTTTTGATACACGTGGACTTTAGTGTTGTGCAGGGTGATAAGTATGGATCTATTTGTATTTTTCTACATGTAGATATCCAGTTAGAGCAGGAATATTTGTTGAAGATGCTATCTTTTCTCCATTGTGTGGTTTCGGCATTTTAGTAAAAAATCAGGTGTCCTTAAGTGTGTGGGTTTATTTCAGGGTCTTCAATTCGATTCCATTGATCCACCATTCTGTTTCTATGCCAGAACCATGCAGTTTTTATTACTGTTGCACTATAGTACAGCTTGGGATCAGGAATGGAGATACCTCCAGGAGATCTTTTATTGTAGAGTATTGTTTTAGCAATTCTGGGTTTCTTGTGTGGTATAGGGTTTTGAAGTAAGACTTAATGATTGTTTGAATTTCTTAGGTGTCTGTACTTATGTCCCCCTTTTCATTTCTGATTTTGTTGATATCGATGGTGTCTCTCTGCCTTTTAGTTAGCTTGGCTAAGGGTTTATCCATCTTGTTGATTTTCTCAAAGAACCAGTTCTTGGTTTCATTGATTCTTTGATTTATTTGTTTCTAATTTATTGATTTCAGCCCTGAGTTTGATAATTTTCATTTGTCTCTTCCTCTTGGGTGTGTCTATTTCTCTTCTTTTGTTTCTAGAGCATTCAGGTTAGCCATTAAGTTGCTTGTATGAGATGTTTTGACTTTCTTTTGAACACACTTAGTGCTATGAACTTTCCTTTCAGTACTGCTTTCATTTTGTTCCATAAGTTTGTGTATGTTGTGCCTTCATTTTCATTGAATTCTAGGAAATCTTTATATTTTTTTCTTTATTTATTCACGTACCCAGCTGTCATTGACTTGCGAGTTTTTCAGTTTCCATATGTGTTACTATTTCTGTTGTTGTTGAGATCCAACTTTACTCCATGGTGATCAGATAGGATACAAGGGATTTTTTCAATCTTCTTGAATCTGCTGAGGCTTGCTTTGTGACCAACTGTATGGTCTATTTTTGAGAAGGTTCCATGAGGTGTTGAAAAGAAGGGATACCCTTTTGAATTTGGGTGAAAAGTTCTGTAGACATCTATTAGGTCCATTTGATTTAGGGCCTCTGTAAGTGTCCTTATTTCCCTGTTTAGCTTCTTTCTGGATGATCTGTCCTTTGGTGAGAGTGTAGTGTTGAATTCTCCTACTATTAATGTATGGGGATCTATTTGTGGTTTAAGTTTTATTAACGTTTCTTTTACAAATGTGAGAGCCCTTGTATTTGGGACATAGATGTTCAGAATTGTGATCTTTTTGGTGGAATTTTCATTTGATGAGTATGAAATGAACTTCACCATCTCTTTTGATTAATTTTGGTTGAATGTCTATTTTATTAGATATTGGAATGACTACTCCTGCTTGATTCTTAGTACCATTTGCTTGGAAAACCATCTTCTAGCCCTTTACTCTGGGTAATATCTATATTTGTGATATATCTATCACAATTTGTGATATATCTATATATTTGTGATCTGTCTATCTATCTATTTACTTACCATCTATGTATAGATATGCAGGTAGGAAGATAGATAGATAGATAGATAGATAGATAGATAGATAGATAGATAGATAGATTCAGGTGTGTTTCTTGCATGTAACAAATTGTTGGATCTTGTTCATACATCCATTCTGTTAGTCTGTGTCTTTTTATTGGAGAGTTGAGCCCATTGATGTTGAGAGAGATTAATGATCAATGGTTGTTAGATCCTTTTATTTTGATGTTGGTTGTGGTAGTGTGTTTCTGTGCTTGGCTACTTTTAGTTTTGCTTATTTTTTTTGAGGTTATTTATTTCCTGTGTTTTCCTTAATGTAGTTAGCTTTCTTGGGTTATATTTTTCCTTTCTAGTATCTTCTATAAAGCTGGATTTGTGTGTAGGTATTGCTGAAATTTGATTTTGTTGATGAATATCTTGTTTTCTCCATCTATGATGACTGAGAGTTTTGCTTGGTATAGTAGCTTGGGCCCACATCTGTGTTCTGTTAGGGTCTGCTTGACATCTGCCAAGCACTACTGTCTTTCATATTCTCTGTTGAGAAGTCAGGTGTGATTCTGATGGATCTGCCATTATATGTTACTTGGCCTTTTTCCCTTGCAGCTTTTAATATTTTTTCTTTGTTCTGTATACTTTGTTTTGAGTATTATGTGGTGGGAGAATTTTATTTTTTGACCTAATTTTATTAAGTGTTCTGTAGGCCTTTTGTATAGTTATAGGCCTCTCCTTTAAATTGGGAAAATTTTCTTCTGTGATGTTGTTGAAAATATTTTCTGGGCCTTGAAGACAGGAATCTTCTTTTTCCTATATTCCTATTATTCTTAGGTTTTGTCTTTTCATGTTGCCTTGGATTTCTTGGATAGTTTGTGTCAGAGAATTTTTAGATTTAACATTTTCGTTGATGGGCACATCCATTTCTTCCACTGTATCTTCCACACCTGAGATTCTTCCATCTCTTGTTGTCTGTTGGTTATGCTTACCTCTATAGTTCCTGTTTTCTTCCCTAAGTTCTTCTTTTCCATGATTTCCTCTGTGTTTTCTTTAATTTTTCCAATTCTTCAGATCTTGAACTATTTCTGTTGATTCTTCTCACCTGTCTGACTGTATTTTTCTGTTGTTCCTTAAATTCCTTCATCTGTTTGTTTGAACATTCATTCCTCTATTTCTTTTTTCTTTCAGTGATTTCACTATTTCCTCTCTGAAGGCTACATCTTCCTCTATTTACTGATGGCCATAATTTGTTTGACTTTATCTTCCTCTATTTCTTTACATATTTTATTTGTTTCCTCCATTATGACGTAAGGTCATCTTCTTGAATTTCACTTCTGATACAGTATCCAGGGCTACCTTCCCCTGGACAACTGGTTTCTGGAGGTCACATATTGCTTTGGCTTTTGTTGGTTGTTCTTTTACACTAGCTTCTACCCATCTGGCTGTGTCAGGTGTGCTGGCTGGTAGTTTCTGGTGCCTGCTAGAATCCTGGGTGGGGAGAATCCCCTTGACATGAAGATAGTTGTTCTTGAAGGAGGCCTCCTGAGATTTTTGTGTGTGGTCTCTGAATGGCAGGTGCTTCTTAGGTATTACTACAGCTCAGGTGCATGGCCCTGTGTGCTAACTGTGGTCATTGGCAGTCACAGAGGCTCTCCTCTCACCAGGAGAGGTACTGGAGACAGCTGCCCTGCCACATGGTTTCTGGCTCTGAATTTAGTGTGTTGCTGCTACTGCTCTTACACTGTGTTTGCTGGATGCTTGAAGAACCAGGGATCCCCTTGGTTTGGTCAGTTTATCTAGGGAGACATCTTGTGCCCTGGAACAGTGTCTGGGGGCTGATCTTCTGGGTCCCAGGCTTTTGTAGGTCTTATGTTCTAGCCCTGTGTCCCAATACCCAAGCAGTAATTAGTGGAAGGTGATTGCAGTACTCATGCTTGTGGAGGAGGCTAGAGCCTTGTGTCTATGGGAACCCAGGAAATTTTTCTGGGATTAGCTGGGTGTCCTGATGTCAGAACTGATGTTTCCCCCACCATGGGTTTCCTCCAGACAGGGAGACCTTGTCTATGGTGTTTTGAGGTCCACAGTTCACTCTGGGATATTCAGTACAAGATGCAGGCACAGGCAAGTGGCTACATGACTGTCACTGGGCACTGCAGGAACCTGGGAACTTTTGCCCTGAACTTTTCGGGAGAAGGGTATGGCTGGGTGCCCTGAAGTGGGACCTGTTGTTTCCTTCACTCTGGGGTTTCCTCCCAACAGGAAAACCTAGTCTCTGATGTTTTGAAACCCCCAGTTCTGTCTGGAATGGTGAGTTGGGTACACAGGAGGGTCTGTGGGCTGGTGGCAGAGTGCCTGCAGGAGCCTGGACCTTTTCTGGTGATTGTCTGGGTGAACTGAAGTTGGTCCTGATTGTTTTCTTTTCAATGGAGTTTTCTTTTGACTAGAAAACCCAGTCTCTGTTATTGTTGGGCCGAACAGTTCAGTCTGAGATAACAATCTAAGCAGGCATGCTTGTGGCTCTGGGCTGGCTACTGAGCTCCTGCGGGGACATGGGAACTCTTCTGGGGTTTAGCTGTGTGACCTGAGAATGGCCCTGATTGCTTCCCACACCATTGGGTTTCCTCTCACCTGGGAAACACAATCGCTGGTTTGGTCTGTTGGTTGGTCTGCAGTCATTGCTATCCTACTCTTCCAACACAGTGTCCTTTCAAAGCCTCCATTTTGGATTCTATCACAAAACAATTTATTAGGTATTAACGAGATATTACTAAGAATTGACAGTTTAAGCTTTAATATTAAACCCAGGTAGATCTCTTTTGTAAAAGATTAAAAATTGTTGATGTCCAGCTTTCAGTTGCCATTTGAGATTGGTGCTTCCATTAGACTTCATCAGAGAGGCTTCTTACTACAGCAGTTGGTAGTTAATGTAGAAACCCATAATTTCCAAAATGAGAATAAGTGATGGTAGAGTGCTCTGTTCTAAATGGAATATCTACATTATCCCATCCATGGCTCAGAGAGCATCATGAAAGAGGGCAGGGAAAAGGAGAAGTAAAGAAGTGAAATAGCTCTTGTACTTATGAACACTCTGTAGCTATGTTTAATTGCACAACAGTACAGGTCAACATTTAATGACTGATGGAAGAGGGTCCCATGAGGTCTCAGCCCTCCCTAATAGTGTACTTACCATTGATGGTTACTTGGGTAGGTTGTCACTTTCCATAGTCACTGATCAGTTGGTTGTTCACAGTCCAGTAACTAGCTTCTTACCCATGCTTGAGCAAGCAACTCTATTTTTTTAAGTCTGTGGATCCCACAGTAAGAAGGCATGGAAATGGAAGTAGGACTAGCTGGGAGAAAGGGTTTCAGCAGGATAGGAGTGGGAGGGGTGAAAATGACCAAAATTGCATATAGACATGTGTGAGACTGTCAAAGAATTTTTAAAAAGTGATCATATATGTCCAGGATATTATGGCTTAAAAAATTAAAGCAACACATATGAATGAAAATAAGTTATAAAGAGATATAGGTATGTAAATGCATTTCTGATTGAAAAAATAGATGGTTTTTTGTTTGTTTGTTTGTTTGTTTGTTTGATTGGTATGTTGAATGGTATTTTTTGTCTATTTGAGGGGAGGTTGTCTTGCTTTTGATACAGGATCTCAATGAGGAACCTTGGCTGGCCTCAAATTCACAGACATCTTCCTGCCTTTTCCTCTAGTGCTGATGTAACTAATCTGAGCATATAGAAAACACACCTGGAGGCCAAAGCCAATAAGGACACAGTAACAAAGAGGACAGACGCCATTTTGACCTTTGCCTCCCTCTCTTCTGGATTATACACTTCTTCCAGGAATGAGTGACAATACCTCTAAAAGAGTCTTACAGTTCTGAGAAACCACCTGCCCTCAAAGGGGCTTTGGTTGTTTTCTGGGAAGTTTGAACTGTCTAAAAAGGAAAGTCATTATGGAGGAAAAATGTCCTCTGTCCTTCTAAAGGAAGCTGTGTAGTTAACAAGACCATGACCCAATTCTAGAAGACAGGGCAATGTTGCTGCCACTGCTTAAAGATATCTAGATTCTAACACTGAGGTGGTAAATTTTATTGTTTTGTAAAGCATCTAGCTTGTGGTCCATCTAGTTTTGTGGCAGCATAGAATTAATACTACAGGGTCTGACACTCTAATAATTTCCATACAATCAACTCTTATATTTCCCATACATTGATTGAATATGTATATATTATATATCATAACTGACATTAGTGCTGCACTGTTCTAGAAAATACAGTAAGATATAATATAAAGGAACTAAGAAACTCAACTTTAATTTATTTATTTATTTACTATGAAAAACTTTCATTATTACATGTTCCTATATGTTTGTAAATACTTATGTGTCTATATAGTTGTACTTTGCTCATCAGAACTCTCTGATGTCCTTTCGTCACCCTCTTGATTGTCCTCATCCACCATGTAAATAGTCTGGCTTCTGCTTTTATGTTCAGATTTTATTTTAAAGAATAAAATGGAGGAGATCCAAGATGGCGGTACTGAGAGGACACTGTGTCTGAGGGGCAGGACAGCAGTGTTGGCACAGTGACAAAGAGACTGAACTCTTGGCCCTAAAATACCAGCAATTGTGATTCCCACGTGAGAGGAAACCCTATGGTGTGGGAAGCAATTGGGTCCACTCTCAGGTCACCCAACTAAAATCTGGAAGAGTTCCCCATTTCAGGCAGGCACCCAGTTCACCAGACCAAAACTACACACCTGAGTGTCCTGATAACCTTCCCAGGTTAAACTGTAGGCACCAAAATACCAGAGACTGTGATTTCCAGTCAAGAGAAAACCCTTCAGGGAAGGAAGCAAATGGGATTGACCTCAGGTCACCCAGTCTTTCCCTGGAAAAGGTCCCAGGAACCTGCGAGCACATAGCCACAAGCCCAGAGCAGGGCACCAGCCACCAGCCCAGAGAACAGCTGCATTCCCTACTCTCCCTCACACACAGAACTGTGCGCCCCAGGGCACCAGAGACTGGGTTTCTCTGTCAGTAGAAAACCCCACAGTGAAGGAAACAGCAGGTTTGAGCTTAGAGCACTCAGCTGACTCCCCACCACACACGGAAAAGTTCTTGGGAACTTCCTGGGTCCCTGTAGGTGCCCAGTTGCCGTGCTTGGAGCCACCATCTGCCTGTGCCTGAACACTCTATGCAGCCCCCCAGACAGAACTGTGGACCTCAAAATGCCAAAGACTGGGTCTCCCTGTTAGAAGGAAATCTCATGGCAGAGGGGAATCATCTGGCCTTACCTAAGGACACCAGCTCTGGAAAAGTTCCTGTGCCCCCTAGGCTCTAGACTCCTGCTGTACCCACGAGAACTGTGCTCACCTGCCACTATTTACCGCTTGGGAACTGGGCACAGAGTTCCAACCTCAGACCTACAGAGGGGCAATCAGTTATCCCTAACTAAACAGATCAGCCCCCAGAGGGGCAATCAGTTTTCCCTAACTAAACAGATCAAACTGCAGGGTGCCCAGGTTACATCAGCAGCTCATTCTATTTAGAGCGAGAAACCCAGAAGCAGGGCAGCTGTCTTCAAAATTTCTCCAGATGAGAGGAGAGCTTCCTTGACTAACAAAGACCACAGTTACCACTCAGGTCTATACGTCTGAGGTGAACTATGGCAATTCCAGAAAAACATCGGCAATACTGTGACCATACCCAAAAAGCTAAGGAGGCCTCCTTCAGAAAAAAATCATCTTCCTGCCAAGGGAAGCATCACCACCTCAGGATTCTAGGAAGCACCAGAAACTAACACCCAACACCTGAGATAGCCCAATGGGTAGAGGCCAGCATGAAAGCTCAACCAACAAAAGACAGAGCAACATGGCATCTCCAGAACCTAGTTATCCAGGAGCAAGGAGCGGTGAACACCTTATCATAAGTGAAATCCAAGAAGATGACTTGCATCTATGCTTATGAAGAGGTTAATAGAGGAAACAAACAAAATGTGTAAAGAATTAAAGGAAGATAAAGTCAAACAGAGTATGGCCATCCATAAAGAAATATGGGAAGATGCAGCCAAGCAGTTTGTGGTCTTTAGAGAGGAAATACTTAAATCACTGAAGGAAATAAAAGAAACAGAGGAATGTTCAAACAAACAGCTGAAGGAATTGAAGAAAAAAACAGGAAAATTCAGTCAGACAGGTGAAGGAAATCAACAAAATGGCTCAAGATCTGAAGATAGAATTGGAAAAATTAAAAAAAAAATAAATGAAGGAAATCATGGAGAGAAAGAACGTAAGGAAGAAAACAGGAACTACAGAGGTAAGCATAATTAATAGACTATAAGACATGGAAGAAAGAATCTCAGGTGTGGAAGATACAATGGAATAAATTGATGTATCCATCAAAGAAAGAATTATCTAAGAATCTCCTGACACAGATCATCCATGAAATCCAAGACAACATGAAGAGACAAAACCTAAGAATAATAGGAATAGAGGAAAAGAAGATAACTTCCTCCAAGGCCCAGAAAATATTTTCAACAAAATCATAGAAGAAAATTTTCCCAACTTTAAGGACAGGCCTATAAGAATACAAAAGGCCTACAGAACACCTAATAAATTAGACCAGAAAAGAAACACCCCCTGCCACATAATAATCAAGTACACAGTAAGTATACAGAACAAAGAAAAAATACTAAAAGCTGCAAGGGAAAAAGGCCAAGTAACATATAATAGCAAACCCATCAGAATCACATCTGACTTCTCAACAGAATTGAGAAGTCACATCTGACTATGAAAGCCAGAAGGGCTTGGACAGATATAATGCAGACCCTAAGAGAACACATATGTCAGTCCAGGCTACTATACCAAGCAAAACTCTCAGTCATCATAGATGGAAAAAACAAGATATTCAACAACAAAAACAAATTTAAACAATACCTACCCACAAATCCAGCATTACAGAAGATACTAGAAAGAAAAATACAACCGAAGAAAGCTAACTACATTCAGGAAAACACAAGAAATAAATAACCTCACTGTCCAGACCCGCAGGTGTTCAATGGGTTCCTAAAGGGGGGGGGGTGTAAAAAGAATGGGGGGAGGACAAGAGACACAAGGAATGAAGGCCAAGTATGTTTGCCTGATCAAAGCCTCGTTTATTAGAATTTTTTACCCAACTTATATGGAGGGAAGGCAGGAAAAGGGGGAAGGCTAAATTACTGCTGCAGGAGATAGGAAGTGTTTTCATGGCTTGAATATTGCACCTGCAAGATACCATAAGGATGTTTTCTTAAGATATCTCATGGATGCTCTAAAACTAACAGATGGATGTCCTCACAAATCTATCACCCATGATTTAGGGTCCTAGGTAACTCTTTCACTAAATAGCTTTAGGTCTCCACGAAATGACCTGTGCTCACTATTTGGCTTTGGCTTCAGTAAATAGCTTTGGCTCACTATTTGGCTTTGGCTTCAGTAAATAGCTTTGGCTCCCAGCACCTCACTACAGCACCACTAAAAGTAGCCAAGCACACAAACATGCTACCACAGTCAACATCAATATCAAAGGATCTAACAGCCACTGGTCATTAATCTCTCTCAACATCAGAGGGCTCAACTCTTCAATAAAAAGACACAAACAAACAGAATGGATGTGTGAACAAGATCCAACAATCTGTTTTATACAAGAAACACACCTAAGTCACAAAGATAGACATTACCTGAGAGTAAAGGGCTGGAAGACAGTTTTCCAAGCAAATGGACCCAAGAAGCAAGCAGGAGTAGCCATTCTAATATCTAATAATATATATTTCCAACCAAAATTAATCAAAAGAGATGGGGAAGGTCATTTCATACTCATCAAAGGAAAATTCAACCAAGAAGACATCACAATTCTGAACATCTATGCCACAAATACAAGAGCACATACATTTGTAAAAGGAATATTAATGAAACCAAAACCATATATAGATCCCCACAATTCAGAAGAGGGAGAATTCAACACCCCACTCTCAACAAAGGGCAGGTTAGCAAAACAGAAATTAAACAAGGAAACAATGACTCTGACAGAGGTCATGAATCAAATGGAACTAACAGATATCTATAGAATCTTTCACTCAAACACAAAGAATTTTCCTTCTTCTCAGCACCTTATGGAATCTTCTCCAAAATAGACCATATATTTGGTCACAAAGCAAGCCACAACAAATGCAAGAAAATTGAAATTATTCCTTGTATCCTATCTGAATGCCATAGTCTAAAGCTGGACCTCAAAATTAACAGAAATAGCAAAAAGCCTACACCGACAAGGAAACTGAACAACTCACTAATCAATGACAAATGGGTCAGGGGAGAAATAAAGAAAGAAATCAAAGACTTTCCAGAATTCAATGAAAATGAAAGTACAACATACCCAAACTTATGGGACACAATGAAAGCAGGAGGAAAATTCATAGCACTAAGTTCCTTCAAGAAGAAATTTGAAACATCTCATTCAAGCATTTTAAAGGCACACATGAAAGCCCTAGGGGAAAAAAAGAAACAGACATACCCAAGAGGAAGAGACAGCTGGAAATAATCACACTCAGGGCTGAAATCAATAAACTCGATACAAAGAAAACAATTTAAAGAATCAATGAAACCAAGAGCTGGTTCTTTGAGAAAATCAACAAGATAGGCAAACCCTTAGCCAAACTAACTAAAAGGCAGAGAGACACTATCCAAAAAAAAAAAAAAAAAATTCAGGAATGAACAGGCAGACATAACAGCAGACACTGAGGAAATCCAATCATTAGGTCTTACTTCAAAAGCCTATATGCCACAAAATTTGAAAATCTAAATGAAATGGACAATTTTCTTGATCAATTCCACTTTCCAAAGCTGAATCAAGAACAGGTAAATCAATTAAATTGTCTTATATTCCCTAAGGAAATAAAAATAGTCATCAAAATCCCCAATCCAAAAAAAAAAAAAAAAAAAAAGCCCAGGGCCAGATGGTTTCAGCAGGGAATTCTACCAGAGTTTCAAAGAAGAGCTAAAACCAATACTCTTCAAACTAATCCACAAAATAGAAACAGAAGGAACATTGCCAAACTCATTCTATGAATCCACAGTCACCTTGATTCCTAACACTCACAAAGACCCAACAAAGAAAGAGAATTTCAAGCCAATCTCTCTTATGAACATTGATGTGAATGAAAATACTCAATAAAATACTAGCAAACTGAATCTAAGAACACATCAAAGATATGCACTATGAACAAGAAGGCTCCATCCGAGGCATGAAGGAGTGGTTCAATATACAGAAATCCATCAATGTGATCCACCATATTAACAAACTGAAAGAAAAAGACCACTTGATAATCTCCTTAGATGCTGAAAATACATTTGATAAAATCCAACATTCACTTATGTTTAAACTCTTTGAGAGATCAGGGATACAAGGTATGTAACTAAACATATAAAGGCAATATACAGCAATCATATAGCCAATATAAAAAAAAAAAGTAGAGAAACTTAAATTAAACCCACTGAAATCAGGGACAAGGCACACTCCCTCTCTTCCTCTTTAATATAGTACTTGAATTCCTTGCTAGAGCAATAAGAAAATTAAAGGAGATCAAGGGGATTCAGTCCAGAAAGGAAGAAGTTAAAATATCACTATTTGCAGATGATATGACAGTATACATGAGTGACCCCAAAAATTCTACCAAGGAACACAGCTGATAAACACCTTCGGCCAAGTGGCTGGATACAAAATCACTCAAAAAATCAGAAGCCCTCCTGTATGCAAAAGATAAAAGGCCTGAGAATGAAAAAAGGGAGAAAACATTTTTACAATAGCCACAAAGGCATAAAGTACCTTGGTGTAACACTAACCAAGAGAGTCAAATACTTTTATGAAAAAAAAACTTTCAGTCTCTGAAGAAAGAAATAGAAGAAGATATCAGAAGATGGTTAGATTTCCCATGTTCATGGCTTGGCAGGATTAACAGAGTAAAAATGGCTATCCTACAAAAAGCATTCTACAGATTCCATACAATTCCCATTAAATTACCAACAAAATTCTTTACACACTTTGAAAGAAAAATTCTCAACTTCATATGGCATAATGGAAACCCAGAATCGCTCAAACAATCCTCTACAATAAAATATCTTTTGAAGGTATATCCATCCCTGATCTCAAGCTGTACTACAAAGCAGCAGTTATAAAAACTGCATGGAACTGGCATAGAAACAGAATGGTGGATAAATGGAATTGAATAGAACACCCAGAAATAAATCCACACACTCATGGACACCTGATTTTTAACAAAGATGCCAAAAACAAACAATGGAAAAAAGACAGCATCTTCAACAAATGGTGCTGGGCTAAGTATATATCTACATGTAGAACAATGCAAATAGATACATACATATCACCCTGCACAAAACTAAAAGCCAAGGGGATCAAAGACCTCAAAATAAACCAGACACCTGAATCCTGTTAGAACAAAAATTGGGGAAGAGCCTGGAACTCATTGGCACAGGAGACAACTTTCTGAACAGCACACCAACAGCACACCCTCTAAGAGCGACAATTAATAAATGGGACCTCATGAAACTGAAAGGCTTCTGTAAAGCAAAGGACACTGTCATCAGAACAAAATGACAACCAACAGATTGGGAAAGAATCCTTACTAACCCTATATCTGACAGAGGGCTAGTATCCAGAATATATAAAGAACTTAAGAATCTAAACAGAAAAAAAAAAGTAACACAATTAAAAAATGGGGTACAGAGCTAAACAGAGAATTCTCAATAGAGGAACATCGAATGGTAGAGAAACACTTAAAGAAAAGCTCAACATCCTTAGTTATCAGGGAAATGCAAAACTAAAGCACCCTTAGATTTCACATTACAACCATCAGAATGGCTAAGATGAATAACTCAAGTAACACATGCTGGAGAGGATGTGGAGAAAGACGAACCCTACTCCACTGCTGGTGTGAATGTAAAATTGCACAACACTTTGGAAATCAATCTGGCGCTTTTTCAGACAAATAGAAATAGCGCTACCTCAAGATCTACCTATACTACTTCTTGGCATATATCCAAAAGATGCTCAAGTATACAACAAGGACATTTGCTCAACCATGTTTGTACCAACTTTATTCGTAATAGCCAGTACCTGGAAACAAACCAGATGTCCCTCAGTTGAGGAATGGATAAAGAAATTGTGGTACATTTACACAATGGAATACTACTCAGCAATTAAAAACAAGGAAATCATGAAATTTGCAAACAAATGGTGGGATCTAGAAAAGGTCATCCTGAGTGAGCTGCCCCAGAAGCAGAAAAACACACATGGTATATACTCACTTATAAGTGCATATTAGACATATAATATAGGATAATCATACTAAAATCTGTACACCTAAGGAAGCTAAGCAAGAAGGAGAACCCTGGGTAAGATGCTCAACCTTCAATCAGAAAGGCAAATGAGACTGACACCAGAAGAGGGAGAAAACAGGGAACAGGACGGGGGCTTATCACAGAAGACCTCTGAGAGACTTCACCCAGCAGGGTATCAAAACATATGTTGAGATGCATTGCCAAATTTGGGCAGAGTACAGGAAATGTTATGAAAGAAGGAGAAGGTAGAAAAAGACCTGTAGGGAACAATGCATTGCAGAAGATACTAGAAGAAAAAATACAACCCAATAAAATTAACTACTTTCAAGAAATCACAGGAAATAAATAACCTCACTACAGGAAAACAAAAGTAGCCAAACACACAAACACACCACCATGGCCAACATCAATATCAAAGGATCTAACAGCCACTGGTCATTAATCTCCCTCAACATGGACTCAATTCTCCAATAAAAAGACACAGACTAACAGAATGGATGTGTAAACAAGACCCAAAAATCTGTTGCATACAAGAAACAAACCTAAGGCACAAAGATAGACATTACCTGAGAGTAAAGGGCTGGAATACAGTTTTCCAAGCAAATGGACCCAAGAAGCAAGCAGGAATAGCCATTCTAATATCTAATAAAGTAGATTTTCAACAAAAATCAATCAAAAGAGATAGAGAAGGACACTTCATACTCATCAAGGGAAAAATCCACCAGGAAGCTATCACAATCCTGAACATCTATGCCCCAAATGCAAGGGCACCCACATTTGTAAAAGAAACTTTAGTAAAACTTAAACCACATATAGACCCCCACACATTAATAGTGGTAGACTTCAACACCCCACTCAAACAAAGGACTGGTCAACAAAACAGAAATTAAACAAAGAAATAATAACTCTGATAGAGGTCATGAATCAAATGGACCTCATGGATATCTACAGAACCTTTCACCCAAACTAATTTACCTTCTTCTCAGCACCTCATGGAACCTTCTCCAAAATAGACCATATAGTTGGTCACAAAACAAGCCTCAACAGATACAAGAAGATTGAAATAATCCCTTGTATCCTATCTGATCACCATGGACTAAAACTGGACCTCAATGACAAAAATAGCAAAAGGCCTACACACACAAGGAAACTGAACAACTTGCTTCTAAATGACAGCTAAGTCAGAGAAGAAATAAAGAAAGAAATTAAAGACTTCCTAGAATTCAATGAAAATGAAGGCACAACATACCCAAACATATGGGACACAATGAAAGCAGTGCTAAGAGGAAAGTTCATAGCACTAAGTGCCTTCAAAAAGAAATTCAAAACATCTCACGCAAGCAAGTTAATGGCTCACTTAAAAGCCCTACAGAAAAAAAGAAGCAGACACACCAAAGAGGAATAGACACCTGGAAATAAACTCAGGGCTGAAATCAATAAATTAGAAACAAATAAAACAATTCAAATAACCAATGAAACCAAGAGCTGGTTCTTTAAGAAAATCAACAAGATAGACAAACCCTTAGCCAAACTAACTAAAAGGCAGAGAGAAGCTATCCAAATCAACAAAAGGGGGACAAAACCACAGACACTGAAGAAATTCAAGCAATAATTAGATCTTACTTCCAAAGTCTATATGCCACAAAATTTGAAATTCTAAATGAAATGGACAATTTTCTTGACCAATTCTACATGCCAAAGCTAAATCAAGAGCAGGTAAACCAATTAAATAGTCCTATATCCCCTAAAGAAATAGAAGCTGTCATCAAAAGTCTACCATGCAAAAAAGTCCAGGGCCAGATGGTTTCAGCACCGAATTCTACCAGACCTTCAAAGAAGAGCTAACACCAATACTTTTCAAACTATTCCACAAAATCGAAACAGAAGGAACACTACCAAACTCATTCTATGAAGCCACAGTCACCTTGGTACCTAAACCTCACAAAGCCCCAACAAAGAAAGAGAATTTCAAACCAATCTCCCTCATGAACATTGATGCAAAAATACTCAACAAAATACTTGCAAACCGAATCCCAGAACACATCAAAGACATCATCCACTTTGACCAAGTAGGCTTCATCCCAGGCATGCAAGGGTGGTTCAATATACAGAAATCCATCAATGTGATCTACCACATAAACAAACTGAAGAAGAAAAACCATATGATCATCTCCTTAGATGCTGAAAAGGCAGTTGACAAAATCCAACATCCATTCATGTTTAAAGTATTAGAGCAATCAGAGATACAAGGCACATACCTGAACATAGTAAAGGCGATGTACAGCAAGCCTATAACCAATATCAAACTCAATGGAGAGAAACTTAAATCATTCCCAATGAAATCAGGGACAAGGCAAGGCTGTCCACTCTCTCCATATCTTTTCAACATTGTTCTTGAAGTCCTAGCTAGAGCAATAAGACAATTGAAGGAGATCAAGGGGATACTAATTGGAAAGGAAGAAATCAAAGTATCACTGTTTGCAGATGATATGATAGTATAAATGAGTGACCCCAAAAACTCTACCAGGGAATTCCTATATCTGATTAACACCTTCAGCAAAGTGGCTGGATTCAAAATTAACTCAAAAAAATCAGTAGCCTTCCAGTATACAAAGGACAAAAGGGCCGAGAAAGAAATTAGGGAAACAACACCCTTCACAATAGCCACAAAGGACATAAAGTAACTTGGTGTGAACCTTACCAAGCAAGTCAAAGACTTGTATGAAAAAAATTTCCAGTCTCTGAAGAA
Source organism: Meriones unguiculatus (assembly GCF_030254825.1). Classification (NCBI taxonomy): domain Eukaryota; kingdom Metazoa; phylum Chordata; class Mammalia; order Rodentia; family Muridae; genus Meriones; species Meriones unguiculatus. The sequence continues at coordinate 124,695,249 of NC_083369.1, forward strand.
AGAATTAAAAGAAGATATCAGAAGATGAAAAGATCTCCCATGCTCATGGCTTGGCAGGATTAATATAGTAAAAATGGCCATTTTACCAAAAGCAATCTACAGATTCATTGCCATTCCCATCAAATTACCAACACAATTCTTTACAGTCCTTGAAAGAAAAATTCTCAACTTCATATGGAACAACAAAACATTCAGAATTGGTAAAACAATTCTCTACAGTAAAAGATCTTTAGGAGGTATCTCCATCCCTGATCTCAAGCTGTACTATAGAGCAACAATACTGAAAACTGCATGTTACTGGCATAGAAACAGAAGGGTGGATCAATGGAATCAAACAGAAGACCCTGACATAAATCCATACACTTATGGACACCTGATTTTGACAAAGATGCCAAATCCATTCAATGGAAAAAAGACAGCATCTTCAACAAACGGTGCTGGTCTAACTGGAAGTCTACATGTAGAAAAATGCAAATAGACCATACTTATCACCCTGCACAAAACTAAAGTCCAAGTGGATCAAAAACCTCAAAATAAAACTAGACACACTAAACCACTTAGAAGAAAAAGTGGGGGATACCCTTGAACTCATTGACACAAGAGAAAACTTCCTGAACAGAACACCAACAGCACAGACTCTAAGAGCAACAATCAACAAATGGGACCTCATGAAACTGAAAAGCTTCTGTAAAGCAAAGGACACTGTCCTCAGAACAAAACGACAGCCTACAGATTGGGAAAGGTCTTCAACAACCCTATATCTGACAGAGGACTAATATCCAGTATATATAAAGAACTAAAGAAGTTAAACAGCAAAAAATCAAGTAATCCAGTTTAAAAATAGTGTACAGAGCCAAACAGAGAATTCTCTGCAGAGGCATATCGAATGGCAGAGAAACACTTAAAGAAATGTTCAACCTCATTAGCCATCAGGGAAATGCAAATCAAAACGACTCTAAGATTTCACCTTACACCCATCAGAATGGCTAAGATGAAAAACTCAAGAGACAAAACATGCTGGAGAGGTTGTGGAGAAAGGGGAACCCTCCTTCCCTGCTGGTGGGAATGTAAACTTGAACAACTACTCTGGAAAGCAATCTGGCACTTCCTCAGACAACTAGAAATAGCGCTTCCTCAAGATCCAGCTATACCACTCCTAGGCATATGTCCAAAAGATTCTCAAGTAGACAATAAGGACATTTGCTCAACCATGTTTGTAGCAGCCTTATTTGTAATAGCCAGAAGCTGGAAACAGCCCAGATGTCTCTCAGTGGAGGAATGGATGCACAAATTGTGGTATATCTACACAATGGAATATTACTCAGCAATAAAAAACAAGGAAATCATGAAATTTTCAGGTAAATGGTGGGATCTGGAAAAGATCATCCTGATTGAGCTATCCCAGAAACAGAAAGATGCACACGGTATATACTCACTCATATAGACATACAATATAGGATAAACCTACTAAAATCTGTACACCTAAATAAACTAATCAAGAGGGAGGACTCTTGCTAAAATGCTCAATTCCTATCCAGAAAGGCAAAGAGGCTGGACATCAGAAGAAGGAGAAAAGAGGGAACAAGTCAGGAGCCCGACACAGAAGACCTCTAAAAAGCTCTGCCCTACAGACTATCAATGTAGATGCTGAGACTTATGGGCAACCTTTGGGCAGAGTGCAGGGAATCTTAGGAAAGAAATGGGAAACAGTAAGATCTGGAGAGGACAGGAACTCAGCACGGATAGCAACAGAACCAAACAGTTTGAACACAGGGGTCTTTCCTGAGACTGCTATTCCAACCAAGGACTATGCATGGAGATAACCTAAGACCCCTGCACAGAAGTAGCCCATGGCAGTTCAGTATCCAAGTGGGTTCCATTGTAATAGGAACAGGGACTGTCTCTGACATGACCTGATTGGCCTGCTCTTTAATTACCTCCCCCTGAGGGGGAAGCAGCTTTACCAGGCCACAGAAGAAGACCACACAGCCACTCCTGATGAGACCTAACTGACTAAGATCAGAAGGAAGGAAAAGAAGTCCTCCCCTACCAGTTGACCCTTGGCATGCATGCAGAGGGTGGAAGAAGGGAGAGATTGGGATGGGAAGAGGGAGGAAACAACGAGGGGGATACAAAGTGAATAAAGTGTAATTAATAAAAAAATAAATAATAATAATAAAAACTTCCAAAGTAAAAAAAAAAGTGTGGTACATTTACACAATGGAATACTACTCAGCAATTAAAAACAAGGAAATCATGAAATTTGCAAGCAAATAAAAGGTCATTCTGAGTGATCTGTCCCAGAAGCAGAAAGACACACATTGTATATACTCACTTATAAGTGCATATTAGACATATAATATAGGATAATCCTGCTAAAATCTGTACATCTAAGGAAGCTAAGCAAGAAGGAGAACCCTGGGTAAGATGCTCAACCTTCAATCAGAAAGGCAAATGAGACTGACACTGGAAGAGAGAAAACAAGGAACAGGACAGGAGCCTATCACAGAAGACCTCTGAGAGATTTCACCCAGCAGGGTATCAAAACATATGTTGAGATGCGTTGCCAAACTTTGGGCAGAGTACAGGAAATGTTATGAAAGAAGAAGGTAGAAAAAGACTTGTAGGGAACAAAGGGAGCAACAGAACCAAAAAATCTGGACACAGGGGTCTTTTCTGAGACAGATATTCCAAGCAATGTTAATGCATGGAGATAACTTAGAAAGCCTGCTCAGTAGTAGTCCAAGGCAGCTCAGTATCCAAAAGTGTTCCCCAATAATACGACCAGTGCCAATCTCTGACATGAATTCATGGGCTGGCTCTTGGATCACCTCCACCTGAGGGGGGAGCAGCCTTGCCAGGCCAGGAGGAAAACAAAGAAGCCAGTCCTGATGAGACCTAATAGACTATGGTTAGATGGAAGGGGAGGAAAACCTCCCCTATCATTGGAGTAGGGGAGGAGCATTGGAGAAGAAGAGGAAGGGAAGGTGGGATTGGGAGAAGAAAGGGGAGGGCCTACAGCTGGGATGCAAAGTGAATAAACTGTAATTAATAAAATAAGATAAAATAAAATTAAATTAAAATAATAAAATGTATGGGCTGGAGGGCCGGCTCAGTAGCCAAGATACTCCACGATCTTCCAAAGGACCCAAGTTTGGTCCCCAGTACCCACACTTTGTGGCTTACAACTGTTTATCACTTTAGCTTCAGGTCATCCAACACACTCTTCTGGCCTACTTGGGCACCCATACATGTGTTGTATATACATGCACATATGAGTGCATGTTTGCATGCACATAAGCACATACACAGAGAGATACACATATGCATATCTCTTTTAAAGTTTTAAGATAAAATAAATGAAGTCAAAATTTCCACAGTCTCTTAACGATCTCATTCATTTCACTTTCTTCTTAAGGCATACTACTATTTTATATTATTACTGTTTGTTTTAGTTATCCTTGTGTTAGTTAGTTGTAATTGTGACAATATATATGAAATTCGTCAATTTAAAAAAGACTTCAGTTCGTACTCATTTGGCAGTGTGTCATTTGGGCCTGTAGTGAAGTAATATGTTATGTCAGGGCATGTAGAAGAGAAGAGCTGTTCTCCTCTGGCATTGTGGCCAGGAAGCAAAGTGTGTAGGTATGGCCTCAGTGACTTTCTTCCTCTTACTAAACCCTGACATTTCCACCATCCCCAGTAACACACAAGGCTGGAAGCCAAGCCATTGGTACATGTCTTTTGGAGCACAATCATATCTAATTATTTCATAATGACTATCCATAAGCACGATTTAAATGTCAAGTGTATCATTTTGTGCTTGTTGTTTTCACTCAGTGCTATTGTTTTCCTGAGGAAAACATTATATTATGGAGATACAAATATTTTAAACGGTTGAATAGGCATCAGTATAACTTAAATTTCATTTATATAATCCTCTGATGGTAGGTGTTTAATGTATCTCTATAACTGTAAATTTATCAATTTCTCCTTTTATTTCTATTGCTTTCTGATTCGCATTTTTGGAAGTTCTATCATCTAGCATATTAGATTCTTAGAATTATAATATTTTCCTGGTAGAATGATCTTTTTGTAGTTACATAATGTTTTTCTCTGTCTTTAACAATTAACATATACTTTAATATATTACCAAACCCAATTTTTATTGCATTTTGTTTTGAATATACTTTCCTATCCTATATTCAATTTACTTATGTCACTGCATTTATGAACATCTTTAATAGAAAATATACAGTGTTATCATGTTTTTTTTCATTTATTTTGCCTATCTCTGTCCCTTAATCGTTAGGTTCAGACAATTTAAATGTAAAGTAGTTATTGACATGTGAGAGATTAAATCTATTCATTATTCATTCCTCTCTGCCTTCTTAATTTTCTTTTTGGTCTCTTTCTCTCTCTCATATTGCTGTAAGTTTCTTAAACACTCTTAGGGTAACATTTTAATTTTTGACGATATTTTGTATTACCCTATCATATAGATTTTATTGATTGCTGTAGTACTTACAATGCCCATAAAGGGTTGATAGCTGACAGCTTTGAGGGTTGTGTTTCATTTTGTTTTGTTATTAAGGTCAAGGTTTTACTCTGTAGTCAGGCTACCCTGTAACTTCTTATGTAGTTTAGGCTGGCCTTAAACTCATGGTAGGTCTCCTGTGCTTTCAGCCCAGGTGCTTATGTTACAGGCATGAGTAACTAATGTGAGAAATAAAGATATTAAGAAGTGCAAGGCTGAGTTTTTGTCAACTTGACACAAACTCAGATAATATGGGAAGGGACAAACTTAACTGAGAAATAGACTCCATCAGATTGACCTGGAATTCTGTGAGACACGTTTGCTTGTTTAATGGTTGATGTTAGAGGGCCATGCCACTGTAAACATTCCCACCAGGCATGTGGTTTTGGTTAGTAATCACCATTCCTCTGGTCTTTGCTTCAGTTCCTGCTTCCAAATTCCTGCCCTTGTTTCACTTGATTGACAGAATGAAAGCTATAAGCTGAAATAAGTCTCTTCCTCTCCAAGGTTTTTGTTTGTTTGTGTGTTTTTTGTTTTATCACAGCAACAGAAAGCAAACTAGGACATGTGGTTATTTGAACTCACATCTTCAAGCTAACCAACAAGTCAATGTGGGGAAAATTGTTCCATGATTATTTACTGTAGGCTGAAAATTTCTCTTCCTATTGCCCATTGCTTTTCATTTGTTTTTGAAAGGGTCTTACTATGGAAGGCACAGACTGAACTCAAATTTTTAATAATCTTCTGCCCCTACCTCTCAAGTACTGGGATTATATATGTGTGCCATCAGTCAGTTTTGTTTTTTGCCTTTGTCACCAATCAGGAAGTAGAAAAGTGTCTCTTGCTAAGAATGTAGCTCAGTGTTGCAGAATTTGCCTAGTGTGACCAAAGTCTTTTAAAAACACAACAAACAATATGGGCATTGTGTTGTATTTCTGTAATCCAATCCTTCAGGAGGCTACAACAGCCGGATCTGTGATGTTGAGGCCAATCTAGGCTATGGAGTGAAACCCTATCTCCACAAAAGTTCTCTTTATGGACTAACTTATCCCAAGACTTGCCCTTTCTGTTGTCTTGATGTAAGTTCAATGTCAATAATTTATTTATCTTAATTTGTTATATGTTAAATACCCCAGTCCAATAGTTTCATTTTCCAACTGCTATCTGGCCATGCTGCTGGTAGGTTTGTGAATTTGTGCCACAACTGGTTTTTTCATCTTGACTGGCATGTAAAACAGTTTAATAAATTGATCCATATACCTCTTAGTCTGAAATGGGTGTTTTAACAAAACTTGTGTCCCAAATAGGACTGGATATTCACATACCTAGGGGTATAGGGACAGACAGAGAAAGCTAGGAATATGACCCTAATAAAAAGCACACAATTGTTCAGGAATCTGGATGCTGGTTGAAAATAAGTGATAGCTTTGGTGCCTTTGGTGAGGGGCATTTACTTCAGAGAGTTGTGGAATCCCGTTCCTCACCCACCCACCCACCACTGTGGAACTCTTTAAGGGCCTTTCAGACTTCTTTCCCTACTCAAATCATTCAAGCTGCTAGGCTTGGGTGATGCACATGTGCTCTCAGAGAGGAACTGGGCCCTTGTTTAACTACCACCACCACCACCACCAGAGATGACGTTATTAATGCGACATCCATTTGGTTGATGTCCACTAGAGCGACATCCGTTGGAACAATGTCTATTGGGATAGTTCATGAATGTCTGTTGGGGTAGTGTCTGTTGAAGCAATGTCTTTCAAAACTAACAATGGTTGAAGCAGTATCCATTAGTGCTATTTCTATTGGAACCACATCTATTGTGGAAACTTTTACTGAAGTCACTTCTGCTGGTGTGACGTGTCTTGGGAGCGACACCCATTGGGCGTGGCCTTGAGGCGCCTACTGAGGACGCAAGCAAAGCAGCATTGTGATGTGAGCATCCTTGCTGCCCTGTTACCAAGGGTCTAGAGCCTTGGCTCAGTCTTGTTCAGGACGCTGGAAGAGAAGGTTGCAGGAGGGGATTCTAGGAGACAGTCCACTACCCCAGCCCCCAGCCCTTGGGGGCTGATGGGTAGACATGGACTTGTACCTAAGCAACTGTTTAAAGGTTGCTGAAGCTGCTGTAGCCAAGGGGGTTTCCGGCAACCAAAAAACAGAGCAAAACACATGTAGTACCGTGAGTGGTGGACCCTTCTTTCTTGCCCAGGGCAGGTTTCAGGCCAGCAAGTGGAATCATGGGGATAGAGTCTGAGGTGTGGGAACAGGGCAGATTTTTTTTTTTTCTTGCTATGGTCGTCTTCTGAGGAGTGCAACATGTGATTCAACGTGTCACTGACTGATACTCTTAGGCAGGAACCAGAAGTAGGGTGGTGGCTTAGGAAGTGTAGAGGTAAGGTCGTCTTTGTTCACGTCCAGGCACTTCCTTCCACCCATGTGCCTAACAACTTGAGCTGTACTATCAGGTTGAAGTGTAAGGCAACTGATGTAAACTATCTGAAAAGATAATTTCCATTTTCTTTCCCACAGATGAAAGAGAGACCTACCATTCCAAAGATTGGGCCATCTCGTCTGTTGGATTTACCCCTTGGGGCCAAACTGCCCATTATCCCAGGAAGTACTAATATATTCTACACAACAAATTTATGTGAAACGGTAAACTATGTTTGAACGGTGTTTAAATGGTTTGCTTAACACTTTGTAGCTGTTAAATTTGAAACATTTTGCTATGACTGCACCTTCAGTTTCACACAAATGTAATTAAATGAGCTGCTATTTTTTATGTACTTAAACTCACTTTAATGACAGAAAGCCCCCCAAAGAGCTGCAGTCACTCTGTCTAGACTTTCTCCAACCACAGTGTCAACTTGACAAATTGGTATGTTTCTGGCCTACTCATATATGGCATGTTGATTTTTGCTTCTGTGCCTTGGTCTGCCTGGCTCTGAAACCTACTATGTTCTCTCCTCTCTCTTCTGCCAGTCTCTCCTCACCTGTGTCTACAGGAACTAGACTGAGTTTGAGGTTGTAAGTAGATCAGGCACAGAGTTCATAAATAGTATTCCATGTGCCACCTTCAATGTAAAATTTAGACTGGGAAAAGAAATGGAAATTTGAAAGGGAATGTATTTACCCAGATCAACCCAATACATATTCTCACTTCAGTTTCTGCTTATATATTTTTTAAATGAACATTTTAATTATTTCAATGAACTAATGTTTTAAAGTGTGATTTCATGAATTTTGCATTTGCAATCATTTCGAATCTGTGTTTGTTTGTTGCAGCTTTTCCAGCCTTCTTTTGATTTTAACCTTAATGACCAGTACTGTAAACTAATGGAAACCACCTACATAAGTCTTCATGATCCACACTTAAAAGTATACTTTAAACGAAAAGACATTATCAAGATACTAAGAAAAGGAGGCTACATCACAGGCAATATTAAAGTGTGTTGAGGGTTACTTGTAACCAGTAAAATATAAATGTGTTAGGTGCTTTGATTCCTGTGCTAACTTCTAGTTGACAACTAACATATCACAGAAGAAAGTCAATAAAATGTTTAGTAACAGGTGGCTTTTCTTTGTTAAAACTACTTTCTATTTCATAATTATTGAATGATAAAAAAATAATTAACAAAACCTTTTTGGTGTGTAAACACATTGACACATTTATTTTCCTTGTATCTCTAGAAGTAATTTTGTCTTTGAATTCTTAGTGAAATATTTAGAAATATTCTGGTGGTTCAGCTGTCTAGAGATTCTGACTACAAAATGACTACAAAATGCATTATTACACTTGACCATAAATCTGTTAATAGAATGAATGTTCTTATTCTTTCCTCTAAACATGTTGTAATTTTTTAAATTTTATACTAATGTTTTTCATTTGTGATTTCATAGGATATATGTTCCTTAAAAGAGCTGAATAAATACAGACACTATCTCACAGCTTTAAAAACTGACTTTGAACGAAAGTATATAAGAGAACAAGTAAGTTAAACACATAAACCCGTTTTATTTGGGACTCATAAGAAAATTCTTTGAAAAGTCACGCTCTTTGCACAATATTTCTTTAAAATATTTCAGGAATGAAGTCTATATAAAGAATTTGTAAAACACAGAGTTCTCATTTTACCTATATAAAGTTTACTTTATGGTAATGGGCCTCACAAGACCTAAAATTATGTTAGCAGAATTAGCAGTTTCTAAAACTCAGGACATTTACTGCAGCTTAAACTTTAAGAAAATATATTAGAGGATAGATAGGTTTATTTCTGGCAAGAATATAACATCCAATAATTTTTTTTCTTGCAGAAAATTATAGAAAATCTGGCAAGAAAACTGAATGAAGAGAGACAAGCCTGTGACGACAATGCTGCTACAGCTGAATTTCAGCAGTGGCTGTTACAGCGGAAAAAACTTAACCCACATACAGCCCGATTATTAAAACTCAGGTAGAGTCAGAGTTCATGTATATTTCATGGACACGTTATAGACATCCACAACAGCAAAAACATGAGCATGAATGAAAGTGCTAGGTAGTTTTAAGTCTTTCAGAGTTTTCAACATGGAGAACTAAGAGTATATCAAAGCAGGCTAAAGAGACAGCTCAGCAGCTAAGAGTACTGTCTACTCTTCCAGTGGACTAGGGTTTGATTCCCTGTATCCACATGGTGGTTCACAACCATCTGTAACTCCAGTTTTCTTCTGGCCTCCAGAGACACTGCATGCATACAGGGCACAGACTTACATGCAGGCAAAACACCTATACACATGATTTTACATATATGTATGTATGTATGTATGTATGTATGTATACATCAAGAAGTACAGGGATTGGGAGCCTTGATAGCAATGCTGGGAAGAGAAAGGTAAGTTACTACCTGAGAAATTGGAGCCACCAGGAATCCAAGAGGTAAGTCAAAGTGTTATAGAAGTCTAAAATATTAATCAATGATCTTGTGAAAGTGAGGTCTCTGATACCAGAGGAAGAGAGTGTTTTAACACATTATTAATTTAAGTTTATTTTAAAGCCATAGTGAAAAATAACTACTTTAATGGATGCTAATATAAGCATTATTTTCCTCTGCCTTCAACTCTCTTCCATCAGCTACTAAGCACATATTACCGTTCAGAGATCAAGCCTTGGCCTTAGAAAGTAAAGAGCAAAACTATAGAGGGAAAAAAAAAACTTTATCTTAATTGAAAGCCTGTTGTTCATTATCTGGCTCACAAAGTCCATACATTCATCTCATCTTATACCAGAATGCATGTGGATAAACCAGAGTTGCAGAGTGGCAGGTATCCTGAAGGAAATATCCAAGTGACATGCCTTTAATTCACTTTTACTTAGACATTTGCACATGATTAAAAAAGAACTAGACAAAATTGAAAACACCTCGGAAAGACGGAATACAGTACAGTTGAAGGAAGAAGACAGAGAACATTGGGATAATGTTAGGAAAGTTCTGAATGTACGCTCACAAGTTGAAGAGGTGAGGATCAATTAATTTTGCATGGAAAATTTGTACGGTGGTTTTATTTGTAAATAGTTTTACAGGTTCACCATCTCATGTGTAGTCATTTCAATTTAGAGAAGAAGCCCAAGTCAGTCAAGATGGATTTGTGGGTAAAGACACTTCCTATACAAGCCTGATGACCTGAGTTCAAGACTCAGAACATATGTGAAATTAGAAGAGAGCTCATGCTATACTTGTCCTTTCGTCTCTGCATGAGTTCTGACATGGCTGTATCTTTAGTTTCCCTGTCTGAATACATTTATGAACATTAGGTTACATTTCCTATATCCTCCCTGAATTCAAAAAACAACAGCCTTTGCCAATATCTTTTGAGATTCATCTTTAGAGTCATGTTCATGACATTTTTCATTCCACTGTATATACTAGGACATTCCCAATGAATGTCAGATAAGCACATTCAAAACCCTATGCAAGATTTCCTTTATCTTTAACCTAAATGTTGTGAGGTCATTGATTTGATCTAATTTGTTTGTTTTTTGAAGAAAGAAAAAATACATTTAAAATTAAACAGACACATGCTGACAACTGTAATGCCATGTCCCTTATGAATTTCAGTTAAAGGAGATGACACTTCTGACAAAGATCGGGGAAGAAGCTCAGAAAGAGAGAAGAGTTGAAGAACATCGTCGGAAAATCAGAGACGAAGTTAACAGAAAGGTAGTCAGCTTTTGCTCAACTTGGGCTGTTTCAAGAAAGTCTTTTGCCATATCTTTATATTTTAAAGAATGAATTTTCAGAAGAGAGTTATTGATGAAGAGACCCATTTGGCCCAAATCTGTAATTCAAAAACGCGTACCCAGAAAATTAAATTATATTGAGTTCTGAAAATATGCTTGACCTAAGGAGTAAAAGTATGGCCTAGCATATACAAGACCCTAGCTTTAACTTCCAGTTACCAAAGAGCTTGTGCACATGCACATGTACACACAATTTCATGCTGAATCACAAAGGAAACCTACTGCTTAATACTTTTCTTCAAATTTATTATAAACTTAGATAACGCCAGATAGGAACAAAGGTTTACATCATCACATTTGAAATAATCTGTGTGATATTGGAATTTTCCTGATGGGTTTTTATTTAAATTTGGAACATATTTAATATATTTTTAATATTTTATAGAAACAGGTAATGCTACAGAAAAGGATTGCCTACCATTTAGAAAAACTGCAAAAGAAAGATAGTAAAGAAGAAAAGCTGGAAGCAAGTTTCCCTGAAAGTAAAAGACATTCTGAATCAGGTGAGAGAGAAAATAGAGAAAAATAAAAGAAAGACAAAGATTAGTGGAAGCTAAACAGCGATATGTTAAATATGTCTTTATAAACATATCTTATGCTCACATGTTTTTTTTTTGTTGTTGTTTTTGTGTTTTTTTTTAAAGGCCCTCAGAAAAGAAAGAACTAAGATCCCACAATGCCTGTGCCAGGTACTATGTGAGGCAGTTCTCAGCTCCAGATCCAGTTAAAGAAAGCATATGCACACACACAAATGGCCAACAAATAGTACACATAAATTTTAACAAAAGCCAGTAAGAGGAGATAGCATGTACACACAGGGAAGAAATGCAGGAAAGCAAATGAGAGAACTAAGTTGAAGCAGGCATTAAGAGAACATTAACAAGTGAAAAGTTTAAAAAAACGAGCCACTAAGACAAACATAGTCACAGAAATTTGACAAAGGGATACATACAAAGATCGAGAGAGAATTAAAATGTACAAAGCAAGGAATAGGAAAAGAATAAAAAAATATGAAAAAGAGAAAGCATCTGGCAGACAAAGGTGATACAATAAATAATGAAGACGAGAGAGAAGAAAATCAGAAGAATCCAGCATTAATAGATTTGATTGTTGGAGTAGGGAGAGATGAAGACAAGAAAAAGGTAGGAGGGGTAGAGAATGAAGAAAAGGAGGCAGGCAAGGAAGAAAGAGATAGTAAGAAAAGAGTAAAAGGATTGTGATTGTGAGAGAGGGGATGCGAAATAATTAGTAAATTCCAACACACTCAGGGAAGGTGTACAGGGTTTATCCAAGAGACTTCAACCCTACAAATTTTAGGAAGCAAAGCAGTGTTTTTTGTTATTGTTGTTTTCTTTGTTGTTTAAGAAGGAAAAAGGTAAGGTGAAGAAAACGGGGCCTGTAAGTTACAAAAGGGAAAAGAGCCTGGGAGAAAGGGAGACAATAATCCTTAAAAAGGGCTAAGGAGAAGAGACAGCATGCTTGTTATCCTACCTGTGGAGAAGCTTGAGATAATTTACAAAAGATGTTGTCTGAAATAGGAAGAAAAAGAAAATGAGGTAGGGAAAGAGGAGGGAGAGAGGCAGGAAGGAGAATAAAAGGAAGGTAGAAAGAAAAAAGAGAATGAAAAGTGAAAGGAGATTTAGAGAAGATAAAAAGTGGGAGGAGGTAGGGAAAAGAAGGAAAGAAGATAAAACAGAGAAAGAGGAAAGTAGGGTAGAAACAGGGACAAGGGTGAAAAAGGAAGAAGAGAGGAAGAAAGATGAGAGAGGATTACAAAGAAGGAAAGGGAGGGAAGAAGGGACTGGGAAGAGGATAAGGAGAGGGAACAGAGAAAGGAGGGAGGGGTAAAGATATGCACAGGAAAGGGTAAAGGGTGAGCAAGTGGAAAGGAGGAAGAGGAAAGATAGGAATGAAAAGTAAAGATGGGAAGAGGGTAAAAATGGGAGGATTGGACGAAGATGGGAGGAGGAAGATGAAAAGGTGGGAGGAGGAAAGAGTAAGATGGGGAGAGGAAGTAGTAAAAATGGGAGGAAGGAAGGCAAAGATGGGAGAAGGGAGAGGTGGAAGGAGGACAAAGAAAGAGAGAAAGAAAGGGAAGTAAAGACATGGGAGAAACAAAGAGGAAAATGGAGAAAAAGGAAAAGGAGGGAGAAAGTTCAGAAGCAAGGGAAATTAGCAAGGAAAAGAAAGAAGAAAAAGCAAAGAAAGCTGAAAGAAATTAAAGAAAAGGAATAAATAACAAGGGGAAGAAAGGAGGAAAATGAGTTTTAAAAAAAAGTAGAAACAACAACAACAAAAAAAGTGTGAGAGATGTGAATAGGAGGAGCCAGTAAGAAATTCAAGCCTTATTGGGAGATTGGGTATCAGCTTTTAAAAAACTAAAACATGATATGTAGACATATTAATAGGTCTGAATTTTAGGAAACTAAACAGCATAACAGGAAAAGAGAAAACAATCAGAAACAAAACAAGAAGAGAGAAAAGTTTAAGAGGAAGAACTAATAAAATATTGGCTCATAAAAGGAGATGGAAGGAGAAATGGAGGAGATGAGGAAAAGTCAGGGTCTTACTGGGGCTAAGTGCCTAAGTGTCTCCTGCTTCAATCCTCCATCAGAACAGGTGGCCCTAACTGCCTTTGGTGTGTGTGGGTGGAATTGGTGCCAAGACAGTTAGAGCTATGTAAGGCTGAGAAAGGGTATTGAAAATTGACAGCTGTCAGGGTTCCTATTTAGCGGTCTTTCTGATGAATGATCTATCGTGAAAGGTAGAAGGCCTATTTCAACTTATATGGACAAAACTCTCTTGGGTCTGATGGATCTCAATCACAACACAAAGTATACTCAGAAGTGAGAAAGTCTAAGGCCCTCCAAGTTTAAAGGACCACATAAGTCACTGAGTTAAGGCTTTACTGTGGAGCTTTAATGGCCTGGGTGGTAGAGGCCAAATAGATTGTAAAACTTGAGGGAGATAATGAATATGTAATTGGAGTTCAAATGTGGTAAAACTAGGAGGACAAAGAAACTCTAAGGACTTTGTGTATCAACACTTTGTGGATGGTTCCAAGGAAGTGCTTGGAGAGTTGGAGGGTTGGTCTTACTTAGAAAGTTGTTTTATGGAAAAAGAAATTGCTTTAGAAAGGAAAGAACATTAGAAGAGGCTTCAGACAAGGGACAATCCAAAGCTCCTGTGAATATGCAAAGGTTTTTAACATGTGAAGCCCATTCCCCCAGTGTTAAGCCCAGATTTACTGCTGAAAATGTAGAACACCTTGTTATACTGTCCCTCCCAGATATGTTTTAGGAATGGAACCCATTAAATACTGATGAGGTCATCACTGTATCTCTGAAGGTTGAAGAGGGTCCATCTTCTTTACAGTAAGGGCAGTTTTTGAGCTTCTGTGAAGAGATTCTTGAAAGTGAACTAAAGAAGTTGAATGATTACTTGGTCTTTAGTTGCTAACAACTCATTAAAGAGAAAAGGTCTCTCACATAACATCTAATAGGGACTGACAGCAGAGCCATGGGATAGTTTCTTATTGGAGCAGAGGCAAGGGGTAGAGAGGTCAGGAGTGGATAACTTCTTCAGTCAGTTTCATTACATTTTATTGAAGAGTTCATTACTTTGTTTTACTTTTTTCAAAGACTGAGGTTTCTAGACACAATGGTATGAAATCCTTTTATAAGACTGTAGTGGCGCGGAGGACCAAAAGGGAATAACTTAGAATCAGTGTAGATGGTGACTTTTGTTTTTGATTTACTTTAAGGCTCTGGTTAAGGCTATTAATTGTTCCAGTTGAACCCTGGTCTCTGGAGGGAGGGCTTTCTTTTCAAGGGTGTCAATAGGATTACTATAGCAAATCTTGTTCTGTAGGCCCATGTTTAAAAAAGGAACTCCCATCTGTAAAGAGAGCCAAATCAGGATTTGCCAAGGAAATCATCTTTCCTTGGAGGACCTTGGTTTGAGGACTTAAGAAGTCATGCAAGTCTCTAGATAAGTGTTTAAGAGGGATGGCAAAGGAGGAAGGCAGGAAGCAGAAAGAAGAGGTGAGGGAAGACAAGAATATTTTTAAGGGATCATATTACAGGGGATCAAAAACTAGGAAAGAGGGTGAATATGAGAATGAAAGAGCCCAAGAAGACTCTAAAAGTACAAGATGAGGGTAAAGCTAAGAGCCTATGCCTACATAAATAGAATACATTTAGGTAGAAGAGAACAGCTAGGATGGATGAGTAGATGACAGACAGGTGGAATAAAAAATAAAAAGAAAATAAGATTTAAAAGGATGCTTGAGTACAGAATAGTTTGATAGAGAATATAAGTATAAGAGAAAAGAGGCAATGTAATTGTGTCGATTCAGAAGTGATTTGAAGAGTCAGGAAAGGAAAACTATATATGACAAGATGGGCAGGCAAGTGGGGAAACAATGAACATAAATCAGAATTTAAGAGATATGTCTCCTTAAAGTCTAAAATAACATGCAGAATGGATTCAACAAAGGATACGGATAAATGAAAGAATATATTTTAAAGGAACTTCAAAAAATTGAATAAAATAAGTCAGGAATATAAAGGATGGAGTGCAAGAAGAAAGAAAGGAAACAGACAAGAATAAAAGAATGAAATGGTATGAGAAAAGACAAGAAAAAAGTAATAAAGGATGGAAGAAGGAAGGGAGGATGAGAAAAGTTTGAAGTGATAATTGTAGAAAACAGCCACGTTATCCCTGATTAATATCATACATCTAAATCTATTCAGTTTTCTGCAAAATTTATAACTTCATTTTTATAGACAGCTGAATAATATTCCTGTATAGAAATGTATGTCTTTTGTTTAATTTTTACTACTGGTTACATTTTATTAACTCTGTATCCCAGCTGTGTCCCGCTCCCTCATTCCCTTCCAATCCCATCCTTCCTCCCTTATCTCCTCCCTGCTCCTTTCTCAGTACACTGAGAGAGGAGGACCTCCTTCCCTTTCATCTGACCCTGTTTTATCAGGTATCTTTCAGGACTGGCTGCAGTGTCCTCCTCTGTGGTCTAGCAAGGCTGCTCCTCCCTTGGGAGGGGGGGTGTCAAAGAGCCAGCCACTGAGTTCATGTCAGAAATAGTCCATGTTCCCCTTACTAGGGCCCCAACTTGGATAGTGAGCTGTTATAGGCTACAATCTGAGCAAGGGTTATAGTTTATATCCATACATGGTCCTTGGTTGGAGATACAGTCTCATCAAAGACCCCTGTGCTCAGATATATTTGGTCCTTGTGGAGCTCCTGTCCTCTCCAGGTAATATTAACTCCCCCTTCTTTCATATGATTCCTTACCTTCTGCCTGGCCTCCCCTGTCAGTTGACTTGGAAAGGTGCAATGAGGAGATTAGGGATGAAGGGTGGGATTGGATGAGAATGAGGGAGCATGCTACAACTGGGATACAAAGTTAATAAACTGTAACTAATATTTAAAAAAAGAAAAAAATAATTAAAAATAAAAAATAATAAAGTATTCAAACCAGATGAGGAAAAAAAAAGCAGAAAAGAGAAAGATCACAACCAGAAAAGTTTTACAATCATATGTATGTATCAGTATCAACACTTTTGGAGAAAAACAAAAACAAAATATTGTAATGGAAGGGCCAGTAAAATCTATTTAAGAGCAATGATTGTAGAAAGATGGAGGGAAAATGACTGTAAAAGACTGAGAGATGATAGCATTTGAGAAGAAAGAATAGTACTCTAGGAAGAGGCAAGAGGAAGTCTCAGGCTAGCCTAGTTTACATATAGAGGTCAAATACAGCCTGGAGCTACAGAAAGGGAGAAACACAGGAAGAAAGGGAGGAAATGCTAGAGAACCAGAAAAAAATCTCATTGTAGTTCGATAGAAAATGCAACTATCTGAACATCTGTACAAAGTCCCAATTTATTTCTAATATCAGAGATCAGACCTCTACTCTTGCGTGATGCGTCTAAAACAAAAAGGGGGAACTGTAGAGAGCTGTGGAATGCTATGCCTTAAAGATGGAGCTGGTTTGCGCCTTCCACCTTCCCGATGGTGAGTGCTCTCTGTCACGAACAACTCCACATTTGGCTAAGGCCGAGGATCTGGCTTGCTTCCATGTATGTGGACCTATCTGCATTGCCCCCGTGGCACGCCTGGGTTGGCTACCCAGAGGCTATTTAAGCTGTGGGCTGGCTTTCCCCGGGGTCCGAGGATTGTTCAATGTTCCTGAATAAACTGCATTGAAAAAAAAATGCAACTATCAAAAAAGCAGGAGAGTAAACGAATGGATGCTTTCTCAAGATTTTTTTAAATTTATTTCTTTGTAATTACAATTAATTCACTTTTTATCCCCAATGTAACCTTCTTTCTCATGCCCTCCCAGTGCTACCCTCCCTCCCTTAGCTCCTCCCCAGCCCCTCCCCAAGTCCACTGAAAAGGGAGGTCCTCCTGCTTTGACCTCTGAACCTATCCTATCAAGTTTCATCAAGAGTGGCTGCATTTTCTTCCTATCTGGCCTATAAGGCTGCTCACCCATCAGGAGGAGGTGATCACTGAGCCAGCCACTGAATTCCTGTCAGAGACAGTCCCTGTTCCACTTATGAGGAAACCCACTTAGAGACTGAGCTGCCATGGGCTACATCTGTGCAGGGGGTCTAGATTATCTCCATGCAGAGTCCTTGTTTGAAGTATCTGTCTCAGAAAAGACCTCTGTGCCCTTTTCAGATTTGTTGCTCCCCTTTCAGAGCTAGTGGCCACTCCAGGTCTTCCTATCTCCTCCTTCTTTCATAAGATTCCCTGCACTCTCCCCAAAGTTTGGTAATGAGTCTCAGCATCTCCTTTGATATCTTGCTAGGTAGAGTCTTTCAGCTGCCCTCTGTGGTAGACTCCTGTCCTATTGCCTGTTTTCTCCCTCTTGTAATGTCCTTCCAGTTTGCCTTTTTGATTAAGGATTGATCATCTTACTGAGGGTATTCTTTCTTGCTTAGTTCTTTAGGTGTACAGATTTCAGTATGCTTATCCTATAATATATGTCTAATATCCACTTATAAGTGAATATATACTCTGTGTGTCTTTCTGTGTCCGGGATACGTCACTCAGGATGAGCTTTTCTAGTTACCACTAGTTACTTACAAACTTCATGATTTCCTTGTTTTTAATTGCTGAGTAGTATTCCGTTGTGTAAATGTACCACAATTTCTGTATCCATTCCTCAGTTGAGGGTTATCTGGGATTTTTCCAGATTTTAGATATAATAAATAAATCTGCTATGTATGTGCTTGAGCAAATGCCCTTGTTGAATACTTGAACATGTTTTGGATATATGCCTAGGAATAGTATAGCTGGATATCGAGGAAGCACTATTTCTAATTCTCTGAGAAAGCACCAGACTGATTCCCTAAGTGGTTGTACAAGTTGACATTTCCACCAGCAATGGAGGAGGGTTCTCTTTTCTCCACATCCTCTCTAGTATGTGTTCTCATTGAGTTTTTGATCTTAGCCATTCTGATGGGTGTATGGTGAAATATCAGGGATGACTAGGGATGTTGACCATTTCTTTAAGTGTTTCTCTGCCATTCATTATTCCTCTATTGAGAACTCTCTGTTAGCTATGTACCCCATTTTTATTTGGAATATTTCATTTTTGCTGTATAAATTCTTGAGTTCTTTATATATTCTGGATAGTAGCCATCTGTCAGATATAGGGTTGGTGAAGATTCCCTCCCAATCTATAGGTTGTCGTTTTGTTCTGATGACAGTGTCCTTTGCTTTACAGAAACTTTCTAGTTTCATGAGGTCCCATTTATCTCAAGAAGTACAAAATGTGACAAAACACATCAAATTGAAAGTGTAAAGGAGGGTAAAAGAAGAGAAGGAAAAATGATTCAAGGGATGCCTGTAGAGAGTATAGAAAATCAGCTAAAGTGATAGGTAGGTAAGTAGGTAGACAGACACACAGATTTGACCTTAAGTGTCATGAAATATGAAGGCATACAACTTGAGAAATACAATATAAAGACATATGATCCAGATCCAGAGAATTTCAAAGAAAAATGTACATGTTAAATGATAAAGTACTTTTTAAAGTATGCCAAATAAAATCCAGGCATGATAGCTCACACCTTTAATCCCAACACTCTAGAGGTGAGATAGGACATCTGTGAGTTTGAAGCTAGCCTGCTCTATATAGATCCCATCTTTAGGAAAAACAAAAAGTAAAATTATGCCAAAAGAAGAGAAACAGAATAGTGAAAGAGGTAAAAGAAGGAAATAGAAGGAGGATGAGGTACAGGGAGAAAAGTAGATATGCAAGCACAATGTGAAGTAGGATGAGGTGAAGTAAGATTATAGGGGAAAATGAAGAAAAGGAAGACACAAATGTTTAAATATGCAAGTCTGTGGGAAGAGTAATACTTAAAAAAGAATTTGTGTATAAGACAAAGAAGGTTGGAAAGACAGGATTAGTAAGAAAATAAAATTGTAGAGAGCAAGATAATACAGCAGTGCACATGTAAGATGTAAGCAAAGCATTAGGGAAATATAGATAGAGGAACTGGGGACAGGAAGAGAGTAAGAATGACAAAAGTTTTAAAGGAGGGAGAAACTTAAAATGAGACAGTAAGGCACAGAAACTAAGACAGGGGATGTAAGAGGGGAAAGCCAATAAAAAATATCAAGGAAAATTATTCAGTGCAGAACAAAATTTTGAATTAGGTGTTAAGGTAGGGGGGAGGCACATGATTAATAACTGAAGAGACAGCCTGCACCCAGGAAAGCAAATCAACTAATGATATGTATGGGAACAAACCAATAGAAAAGTTGAAAAAACAAGAGAGAGAAAAAGTAGAGGAAGAGACAAAGAGGAACTTGGGCTATGGATGTGGCTCAGTTGGTAGAGTACTTGCCTAGCTTGCACAAATCCTTGGGTTCAATCATCATCACAGCTAGCCATGGTGGTACATATATGTAATGCCAGCACTCAAGAGGTGAGGAAAGTAACATCAGGAATTCAAGGTCTTTCTTACCTATGCAATGAGTTTGAGGTTAGTCTTGGTTCTATGATGCCCTTTCTCAAATGAGGAGAAATGGGAGAGAGGAAAAAAAAAAGTAGAGAAGTGACAAGTTGAGAAAAAAAAAAAAAAAAAGGCAGCAGGAAGTAATAAGAGAATAAAGGGACCAGAAAAGAAATAGAAGTGAGAAAATGAGAATCAAGTTTGGAAATGAGGATAAAAAGAGATATTGAGGGAGAGACATAAGAAACAAACAGATAAAGACACCCAGGTTATGGATTAGGAATAAAGGAAGGAGGAAAGGACGAGTCTTGAAAGAAGTTATCATTGGAATAGATTGGTGGGACCACTAGAAAACTGAGAATTGGTAGAGATAATGCAGGAAAAGTGACAATTGCCCAACATGATGCGTGATGAGGCACACCCCTGGTACCAGAACAGAGGGGTCTGAAGCAGAAGGATCCCCCACTTTCATACCACATGTGAGAAACAAAGTTTGACAAAGAAATGTCACACTGAGAGGGAATAATGAATAAGAAACACAAGAACAATTATGTTCATTGTGAATATTTTAAAGAAGTCACTATTAAAAAAAGAAACTGTATGGGCTCAGAATGTAGCTCTGTTTCTTCCCACCCCTCCTCTTCTCCTGTCATTTATCCCGCAACTGTTATTTATCAACTATTTTTGTAGCATGGTATGATTATGTAGCCTTGGGTGGCCTAAAACTCTTTACGTCAACCAGGCCAGCCTCCACCCCTGCATCCAGAGTGCTGGGATTAGAGCCATGAACTACCACACTTGGCCATTTATCACTTCCCTTTCAACAAGCTTTTACTACTGACCTTTCATCATTTCTGGTTTTGCTTTATTTATTTTTTTCTTTTGAAAATCAATTTGATTTTCTTTTCTTTTTTTTTTCCACTTTCCGATCTAGTCACATGTATGCATTCATCATTTTAAAATATTTGCCTAAATTCTTTGTAATCTGAATTTCCCACTATCTGTGTTCATACTTTCCTCCTACCCCTGCTCTTCTAACAGCCCTCTCTCTTACTCTCACATTCTTTTTAAAGTTTACTCTTTCCCTCAGGCTTATCATTTTAACATTTTATTTCTGCCTTCACTTCTTTACCTACTATCTTTCTGTTTTTGTTATCTATTACACTGTGTTCTTCTTCCCTTCAAGTCATTGTACCTAACATCTGTACCCTTACTCCTCTCATATCCTTTATCTTCTTCCCTTTGTTTTCTCTTTAATTGCCTTTTAAATTTTCCATTCTTTTTATTAGGATCTGATTTTTGTTTAGGTTGTAGTTTCATAAGCTGTTTGATATTTTGCAAGTAAAAGGAAATCATGTTGAATAGCCTGATGAAACAATAACTAAAGTAACTGAACCAATAGATGATAGATAGATAGACAGATAGATAGATAGATAGATAGATAGATAGATAGATAGATAGATAGTTATAGATAGGGTGAGAGAGACAGACAGATATATGATAGAGATAGATGGATGGATGGATGGATGGATGGATGGATGGATGGATGGATGGATTCATTCCATTGGCTCACACAATAGGGACCAGGAAATCCAACAATGAACGTCCATGTATTAGAGAGAGTGCAAACCCAGTAGCTGCTCAACTCAAAACCTAGATGCCATAGTTATGCCAATCTGAGATGGATAGTGAGGGTAGGGCCATTTCAAAATAAGAAGTTTGTTTAAAGTTTTAAGGAAGAGAGACAAGAAGTAAAAATAGAAGAAAAGGAGAAATTAAGGAAAATCAAGAAAGGGTTCCAAGGGCTGGAGGATTAAAAAGATAATCCGGTGGAAAAAAAGGTATGTTGAAAGACAGAAGGTATGATATGGGGCAGAGAAAGAAGGGGAACTAGATAGAATGATATTCGTGCCAAGGAAAGTTTATGAAATGCAAGATGCCATAAAAGCCAGAAATTATCAAAATAAGTTATTTCTAAAAAGAAGAAAACAATAAAATAAATATAGGGCTGAAAATATGGGAAAGTGAGAGTAAAAAAGAAAGAAGGTGCAAGAGAAAAATAAGGGGGAGTTGAACCAGTGTTATAAGGACAGTGGAAAAGAAGAGATCTTTGAAATAGTAATAGCACACAAAAAACAGTTTGAAGAGACAGAGCAAACAAGCTAAAGATGAGATGAGAAAACAGATGCAATTTTCTCCTTCTCCCCAAATATATTTTTATTATTTGGGAATTTTGCTCAATGCACCACAATCACACTTGCTTCCTATTCAGTTTTCTGTTTTTTATTATTTATTACAATGTAGTCACTTTGTATCCCAATTGTAAGCCCCTCCTTCATTTCTTCCCAGTATCACCCTCCCTCCTTCTCCCCTTATGCCCCTCCCCTAGTCCACTGAGAGGGTAGCTACTCCTCCCCTAGTATCTGACCCTAGGCTATCAGGTCTCATTACTATTGGCTGCAAAGTCTTCCTTTGTGGCCCAGCAAGGCTGACCACCCAGGGAGAGTTGATCAAAGAGCCAGACACTTATATTCTCTCATTAGTGGATATTAGCCATATAGTATAGGATGAACATACTAAAATCTATAGTCCTAAAGAATCTAATAAATAAGGAGGACCCTAAGGAAGATGATGAATTCTCTTCAGAAGGGTAAACAGGATAGACATGGGAAGTAGGAGAGCACAGGGAACAGGGACAGAAGACAGGAACCTGCCACAGAGTGCCTCTGAAAGACTCTACCCAGCAAGGTATTAAAGCAGATGCTGAGACTCATAGCCAAACCTTGGGCAGAAGGCAATCTTATGGAAGAAAGGGGAAAAAGAAAGACCTGGAGAGTACAGGATCTCCACAAGGAGACCAATGGAGAGAAAAACTCTGGGCCCAGGAGTCCCTGCAGAGACCAATGTTTCACCCAAGAACCAGGCATGTAGAAGACCTAGAACCCCTGCTCTGATGTAGCCCCCAGGCACCTCAGTCTCCATGTGGGTTTGCTAGTAAGGGGGCAGCAGGGATTGTCTCTGACATGGACTCTGTGGCCATTCAGCTTTTCTTTAAGGGACTGGCCACTGGGAATTTGACCATGTTCCATTGAGTAAAAGGGCAACACAAATTGGACTTAGGAAAGCATTTTTTTACAAACTAGTCATTAAGAAGCTCCTAATACAGTTCAGTGACAAAATGAGGCTTTCCACCTCAGATGTTAGACATTAGTGACATTCCTCCCTCTGTTCAGAACTGCTGGTGGCTGCTTGTAGCAAAGATTTGGTGTACACATCATATGTGAAAGTCACCTCAAATCCTCTCAAAAGAAGACAAATAGTGCACCTGTAATCATTTCTCTAGGGGCTGAGGCAGGAGGATCATTAGTTCAAAGCTTGCCTGGGCAACACAAGACAAGACGAGAACAAGCAGCTCTTCTACTTCTTAAGCTTCTGTTACTAACCCAAAGACAGCTGCAGACCTATAGGCATTCCAAGGAAGCCTTGAGCAAAATTTTTATTTTAAGTATGATGACTAGAAAATAGAAATTTGTAGGCATATTCAATTTGCTAATGGTATCTGTTGCTTATAATGCAAATCAGTCTTCTGTCTTAGCCATCACATGGCGTATTACATATAATGCTGATACAAATTATGTTACGTAATCTGTTGATCATTGGATTCAACTCCGTAATTACTCAGTTGTATTACTCTCTTCACATTGATGAGTGAGCTAGTTCGCTTTGGGTAGCATACAATTCTTGAGTGCAGTTCACTACAATGACTTTCCTATGGGTCCCGCTAGTGAAGCTGTCTCTATACTTTCCTTACCAGTGAGATCCTGAGCAGACTTGAGGCTGTGCCTTGGCTTCCAGCACCCCTCATTCAGCTCAGCATCCTTTGCCTTCTAGTTTTTGTGCTTAGTGACATACCCATTCAGGTTGTGGACCAGAGGTTCTGTGGATTGCTCTGAAACCTGTCACCCCTAAGAACCTCCTGAGGATCAAGGCCAGTGCCAGTGTTATTCATCTCCTCCCTTTGGTCTTGCGCCTTTGATACACACAGTAATATATCATGCCACTGGAAACAGATATAATTTATTGGTCACATAAATTTTTACAGCACCAGAGTATTCTACGTTGCTGTTATCTTGGGCCTTCTTAAAAAGGCACGAATAGGTAGTAGTCATTTTAATAGTTGACATTTTATCATTTTGTAAACTCTACTGTTAAAATAAATGTCTTTCTTCTTTTTTTTTTTAAAGCTTCTTCAACAACCTCTAATCAACCAAGTCTCATCAAGGAAAAAACATCTCAAGAACATCTGGAACATAAATGTAACTGAAGTGTTATGATTGAAAATTATTAATTAGTAGGAATACTGAATTTGGTAATGATCACTTCTGCCTATAATGGAGAAAAGTCTTCTATCCTTTCCCATCAAATGGTGTTTTATGGGTAACACCCATGGACAGTTGTTACCATCTTCTGTACTCTAGGCTAGACTCCCTAACTACACAGGCTTGTTCTTTCCACACTCCCAGAGCAGGCTACACTAGCTGTTGCAACTGAGAAATCTCCAAAGAAAATTCAGAATCCCAACTTCCTCACAACTCCCATGACTGAACCCATCTCTGTACTATTCTATTTCCAAAGAAAACCTGACACAGCTCTTTAACATATGCACCTGTTGATGAACTCTCTGCATCTCATCCATGTTTCACCTAAAGAGCTGTCCTTCCTGATTACTAAGCACAGGTTCTCCTCATGTATACGAGGTCTGTGTCCCTGTAAACTTAAGGACCAGAACCACTGCCAGTGTTCTTTTTCAGTCCTCACCAACCCTTGTCTTTGAGCCTCTGATGCACACAGTAACATGTCACAGCAGCAAGCATATATTTGTCATTTACCTTTCCAGGTTGTTTTGGGAAGGCCCAACTTAGTTGTTAGTGTCATTTTAACATTCATTATGTTATCATTTATCCCTCTCCACTGTTAATTTTAAATATCTCCCCCTCTAAGTTTCTCCAACAGATTCAAGGAGATCGAGTTTGCCTGAGAAGCAGACATGTCAAGAAAATTTGGAACATAAATGTAATTGCAATTTTATCATTAGAAGTTAGTTATTTGTGGGAACTCTGGATTTGATAATGCAGTGATCTTATCTGAATATAATGCATGAAGTCCTCTATCCTCTTGCAAAATGAGGTATTTGGGGTGATAGTGTCACCATCTCTGTTGCTTTCTGAGTTAGACTACCCTAATCACTTGGTGTTGACCCCACTGTGCTACAGAGTGAAATAGGTCTTATCTTGTGGATGACTACTCTCCAAGCCTTATTCATAACCCTAACAGTCCTTGCTTCTGAACTGTCTCTTTACTTCTCTACTGCCAGTGTGATTCAGAGGCAGATCTTCAGCCTGTTCCTCTCCAGCAGCCATGCCTTCCTTAACAGCTCTGCATCCCAAGAAGGCTTTACCTCCAACTCTATTCTTCTACTCAGAAGCATCCAGCTGTGGCCAAGGATAGCTCCAAACTCTGCTCAATCCAAACCTATAAACTTCCTTAAAACATTAAAAATATTTTTGTGTTATTATTTGTAACAAATTCCACATTTCTTAAGTATGAATTTTGCAGATGATAGCAATATGACCTGATATTAGGTTTGGCACACCTGCCTGGAAAACTCCTTTCTCATTCCTGATACTTGTGGAAACTGTCCCCTTACCAACTTGTCACATGACATCACATGCAATAGAAATGGTTTCATTGCAACATGTGTTTGTGCAACAGTAAAGTGTTCCCTACTCTTACTTACCTTGTCTTTTCAGAAAATCCTAACTGAGTAGTAAACTTGATTTTATTCTGTCATGCCCACTATGAAAAATAAATGTCTGTTCTTTCTTTTAAAGATTGTCATCATTCCAGTGCGAAGAAAATAAATTTTGCTGAGCAGTCATCCCCTGAATCTACTGATCAAAAATGTAAATGAAATGTTATGATTGGAAGCTATTCATCAGTGGGAATAGAGAGTTTGGAAATCATTTCTTTTAAGTGAAAAGATAAAAAATCCTCTTTCCTCCTCCTCTGTCAGATGATGTAGTTTTGGCAAAGCTTATGTTACTAGCTCCTTGACCCTATGTGGTAGACATCCTAAATCCTCAATAAGTGTTATTCTTTTCACACTCTCAAAGCAGGGAAGCCCCCCTTTTTTGTCATTCTAAGTTCAGTTCAAAACCCTAACTTTCTTGCATCTCCTGCTACTTAAACCATCTTTGCTCTTTTCTATTACCAATGACATTCTTAATATATAACTACAACCCAATTCTGATGCTGCCATTCCTTGATCACCAGTTCTGCCCCATCCCAGTTTTGCCTCTAAATACTTTATTTTACCTTGAGTATTCCTCTTCCAGATTCTCAGGTGGAGGCTGTGTTAACCCATGGGTTTCTGAAATCTGTGCTCTAGGAACCTTAGAGGACCAAGCCTGCTAATAGACTTTGTCAATTCTTTCCTCCTTTGGCTCTGAGGGCTTGAGACCTACTGTATCTATCAGTTGATTCCAAGACTATAAAAATATTATTCATCACATATACTTTCTGTAGCAGGAGAGTGTTCCCTCATTCCCATTCTCCAGGAAAACCCCAGATGAGATAGTCAGTTGTCATGTTAATAAATCATTGTATCAGTTTGGCAATTCCATTTTTAAAAAGAGATTTTTTTTTTTCTCTCAAGATCGTCCAGCAAGTACAAAAAGAACAAGTTTTTCTAATGAGAAATTCATTCAAGACCTTCTGGAAGCAAAAGGTAATTGCAATTTTCTGCTTAGAAATTAGTAATTTATGGGTCCACTGGATTTGCTATTGATCTCTACTGCATACAATGCAGGAAATCCTCCATCATCTAACAATGGTGTATTTGGGGGAAATAGTTACTAACTCTGCTACCCTCTCTGTCACTCTCTGGGCTACATTCCCTTATTACCCTAAACCAGCATTGCTCTTTCCACATTCTCAGAGTGGGGTAGACTTACATTTCCTGATCACAACTCTCCAAATCAATTGGGAATAATAATCTCCTGCCTTCCCTGTACTCCTTGCTACTAAACTTACCTCTATGCATTTTCACCTCTACTGGGAAATGAGGCTACTGTTACCCAATGTTCAGAAGCTCTGCTTAGCATAAAGAGTTTACATCTAACTTATTTTTTTTTTCTGCCTGGTAAACTCAAGTATGTTGCTGACAGAAGGTCTAATAATACTTCAGTTTCATGAGGTTCCATTTATTGATTGTCGACCTTAGAGCTTGTGCTGTTGGTGTTCTGTTCAGGAGGTTGTTTCATGTGCCAATGAGTTCAAGGCTTTTCCCCTCTTTTTTTTCTAACAGGTTTAGTGTGTCTGGTTTTATGTTGAGGTCTTTGATCCACTTGGACTTTAGTTTTGTGCAGGGTGAGAAGTATGGATCTATTTGCATTTTTCTACATGTAGACATCCAGTTGGACCAGCACCATTTGTTGAACATGCTAGCTTTTATTTCATTGAATGATTTTGGCTACTTTTTCAAAAATCAGGTGTCCATAAGTATGTGGATTTATTTCAGGGTCTTCTATAGAGGACAGGAGCTCCACAAGGAGAGCAACAGAACCAAAAAAAAAAAAAAAAATTGGGCACAGGGGTCTTTTCTGAGACTGATACTCCAACCAAGGACCATTCATGGAGAAAACCTATAACCCCTGACCAGATGTAGCCCATGGCAGTTCAGTGTCCAAGTGGGTTCCATAGTAATGGGAACAGGGACTGTTTCTGACATGAACTGATTGGCCTGCTCTTTGATCACTTCCCCCTGAGGAGTGGGGAGCAGCCTTTTCAGGCTACACAGGAAGACAATGAAGCCACTCCTGATGAGACCTGATAGATTAGGGGAGGAAGACCTCCCACATCAGTGGACTTGGGGTGAGGCTTGGGTGGAGAAGGGGGAAGTATGGTGATTGGGAGGAATAGAGGGAGGGAGCTACAGGGGCATACAAAGTGAATAAACTACAATTAATAAAAATAAAAAAGAATACTTTTGAAACCTCTGACCCTGGAAACCTAATATGAACTTAGACCCCAACCAGTGTCCTTTCTCAGTCCTGCCCTTCCTTTGGCTTTATGTTTTTGCCACCTACATTAACATGTCACAACATCCCTCACAGCAAAAACATTTTGTTTTATGTTTATAACCACTCATATTCCCTAGTCTTTTTGACAAAACCCAAGGGATGAGTAGTCAGTCTGTTTTCATTTTAATATTGGTCATTTTCTGTTTAAATTTATCATTTCTGTTTTTTAAATTGATGTCTTTTCTTTTTTTTTTTTTTAAGATCTTTATCCAAATACTAAGAGAACAAGTTTCACTGAATGGAAACTCACTGAAAATAATCTAGACCCAAAATGTAATTGACATACTATTATAAATTCTTTAAGTCATATTTGGTAGTGTTCTCTTCTGCTTAAAAATCTTCTATTGCCATCCATAAAAAGAAGTATCCAATATAGTGTTTTTGAAAGGTGTCACCCTTTTTGTGGTCCTCTGTATTACTCAGGTGGTGCTGTTCTCTTCACATTGCTACAGATGATAGCTCAATTT
Organism: Meriones unguiculatus; assembly: GCF_030254825.1. Classification (NCBI taxonomy): domain Eukaryota; kingdom Metazoa; phylum Chordata; class Mammalia; order Rodentia; family Muridae; genus Meriones; species Meriones unguiculatus. The sequence continues at coordinate 124,723,667 of NC_083369.1, forward strand.
TTTCTGCAGATGAGAACTTTCCAAGCCCATCTCAAAGCAAAGCTCCCATTACTATGGATTTGTCTCTGTCCTTTTTTGTCTCCAAGAAGATCCAGGGTCAGATCTTAAGTGTCTGACTCTGCTGACACCTGTTTCTCAGCACCTGGAACTTTCTGGGAAGGTTCACCCTGAGTCTGTGTTCGATGTGGAGAACTATCATACCATATTGCTGAAGAGAGGTTCTTTTTTATTAATTACACTTTATTCATTTTGTATCCCCCCATATGCCCCTCCCGGTCCCGCCCTCCCCCCCTTTCTGCATGCATGCCCCTCCCCAAGTCCACTGATAGTGGAGGTCCTCCTCTCCTTCTTTCTGATCTTAGTCTATCAGTTCTCATCAGAAGTGGCTGCATTGTCAGGGTCCTAGGTTATCTCCATGAATAGTCCTTGGTTGGAGTATGAGTCTCTGGGAAGTTCCCTGTGTTCAAATTTTCTTGTTCTGTTGCTCTCCTTGTGGAGTTCCTGTCCTCTCCAGCTCTGAGCCTGATGGCCAACTGACAGGCAGAGTGAATGGAATTTTTTGTAAGAAGTGGGAAATAGTAAGAGCTGAAGAGAGGTTCTACTGATGTCGCTGAAGCTATGGACATAGAGTTAAGAAGAATCAAGATACTTGCCAGTGTGCTTTCTTTTTCTTTCTTTCTTTTTTTTTTCTTTTGTTTTTGGTTTGATACAGTGTTTCTTTGTGTAACAGCGCTGGCTACTCTGAAACTCACTTTTGTAGACCAGGCAGGCCTCTACCTCTTGAGTGCTGAGATTACAGGCATGCACCAACACTGGCCAGCAGCAATGTGCTTTATTAACCCTGCTCCTCCTTTAACTACAGTAGTATTTTCTTCACTAGAAACAGTGATGTTTATTTACTACATATATTTTTTCAACAATATAGTGTTGCTCAGTCTTGCTCCACTAATCATTTTAGGGAAGCCCAACTCAGTAGCAATCTGTGGCCCTTTTAATATCTTCTGTTTTCTCATGTTGGCAATTCTGTTAACTTAATTGACTTTTCTTTGAGTTACTTCAATGGACATAAAGAAGAAAAATGTTTCAGACCAGAAGTTGTTTTATGAACCAGTCAAAATAAAATTTAATTTACCTTTTATTATTACAAATTAGTAATTAGAGAGTATATTGGGTTTGATAATGACCTCTTCTGCTAATAACATGGAAAACGCCTCTACCCTCTTTCATCAAATGATGGAATTGCTAAAGTTCTCTTCTACTTATAATTTAAAAAAAAATCTTGTATCAATTCAATTGGCTGATTTAATTTTGGTAATGTTTTTGAAGAGTGTCAAAGTACCTGTGCCCGTAGATACCCTAGTCTTCAGTTGGTGTTGCTCTCTCCACTCCCCAAGTTTCTAGACCACTTTTTGCAGCCACATCTCTCTAAATCCAAATGAAAACAGTGATTTTCCCAAGTCCCTGACTCCTAACATACCTCTGTACCTTTCTGTTCCTAATAAGATCCAGAGGCAGTTTTCCAGTCTATACCTCTAGGGCTACAATATATGATGCTGCTACCCACCAAGATGCTGCATAGCTGTGTCTACATGGAAGAGGGGTAACCTCTATGTCCTTTGTTTCTCTAATGAAACTATCCTTCCTTAGTACTGACTGAAGAGTGCTGAAGTCTTTGAGGCCTCTGGCCCTGTGAAACTAAGGAGGACCAAGAGCCCTCCCAATGTGCTTTCTGCACCTTGTGCTTCCTTTGGCTTAGAGATTTTGAGACATACAGTAGGGAGTCATGTCACTGGCAGCAGAAATACTTTATACACAAACATTTCAGGAGGTGAGGACTAGTCTCTGTTCTTTAGTTCCCTGATCTTATTCTAAAAATCGAGTAGCAATCAGTTGCCATTTAAAATATTTGTCATTTTATCTTTTGCCATGGCCATTATTAAAAATGTCTTTTTTAAGCACCTCCACAACACGTACACACAAAAACACATTTCACTGACCAGAAATCATCACAAGAATCTAGAAATCCAAAGGTAATTGAAATTTTATAGTTCAAAATTGGTTTGTGCAAATGCTGGGTAGAGAGATGTCTGGGTTACAGGAGCATAAGAAAACTTTGTTGTGATGGAAACACTTGTTAGTTTTGGTGATTGTTTCATGAGTTTAATATACCAAAATTGAAGAAAATGCAAATTTTGATTATATGCAATTCATTCTACTTAAAATATAATTTAGTAAATTTCCAAAGTATATAATTTTCTTTTGTTCTACTTTAGAATCAAGCCATAATTCTCAAAATAATGTCAAGTTTTTTATTGAGACAACAACTTTTCCACCTCAACAGAGGGATGTACACAATACAACAGAGCAAAAGGTAGAAAGTTGTGTCACATACGTTTCACATTGATGGTTAATTTATCTAGTTTTTTGTTTGTATGGGCTAGCCCTCTCCTTAACTTGATACTGTGTAGTCAGAAATTATTGAATTCTAGGCAGGTCTTAACCCTCTCCATCACAAGGTATGCTAAGTCAGCTTCATGCTTAGTATTCCACGAACTTGAGCAGAAATGAGCTTAAGTATTGGATGATGGTCATGATCATGATGATAATAACAAAGAAAATAGCTAACATTTACTGAGTGTTTACTGTGGGCCACGTTCTGGATTAAGAAAGAAGGAAGGAAGAAGGAGTATGGGTAAACTAGGATACCAAGAGAGGAGATAGTTACCATCTAAACGTAAAGCACACATAAACAAAAATTCTCACAATGTAGCAAAACATTTTATTTGTATAAACTTCAGTATGAATACAGAAGATATGGAGACTAGTCCTACGTTGAGATGTCGAAAAGAGCTTTACCAATGGAAGGTTTAGTTGATTTAAACCTTGAGATGTAAGTAGAGATTTTCCACACTGATGGATATGAGGGTATACTGAGGCAATATAGCAGAGTGAGAGAAAGTATGGAACATGAGCCAAGGAAATGAGGGAGATGAGCCTATAAGCTTAGATTGAAGCCAGAACTTAGCTGAAGTATGAATTTATCCTCTCCGTAATTGAGACATTGAAACTTTTTAAGTTGCACTGTGGGAGGAAAAAAGAATTATTTGGATTCTAATATGATAATACAGCTACAGGTTGTGGAAAAGATAATAGAGAAAAAGATTAAGGGAAAGATAGTTTCAAGTCTTCTGGGACAGTTGTGACAAAAAAATGTAGAGTCTAGAGTTTGGGGAGGTAGTTTGGTAGCAGAGTGCTTGTACAGCATGTAAAAGGACCTGAGTTTAGTCGCTAAGAGTCAAAAATAAAAACAGTGCAAGGGATGAAACTAAGGCAGTAGAGATGAGGTTGTACTAGAGGCCAGTTTCAAAGTATCTCAGACTTAGTTTCAGAACTTGTCTACTAATAGATGTGTGATGCCTGAGGTAGATGAGAAAGGTGATGGTGACAGTTTTATGTGTAGGTTTTCACACATACTCACTCTCAGTGCTCAGCCTTATGTCCACATTGTAAATGATTATATTGGGCTGTTTTTATCTGTCTGTTCTAGCAGCTGCACTTTTTTAAGGACAGAAATTGTCTATTTTAGGCCCAAGAAGTATTCTCAGTAAGCACTAAATTGGATTAGAGTAGCTTCCTCTGAAACAAAGGAAGCAACTGTTATTTATTTTATTTTATTTATTTTATTTTATTTTTTTTGGCTTTGAGTACCAGCATGTGTCTTAGCCAAAATATAGAATAGAGGAAAGAAGCAAATTTGGAAAGATAGGGAACTCACATATATAAGGCTTCATTTTGAACTAGTTAGATTTAGATACCTGTGTGAGACACTCAGAAGAATGTTGGTATTATGTATTAGCATTGAGAACAGTGTTATATAAAGAAGTGAGGACTAAGGGTACTGTGTTAGATTGCTGTAGGCTAAGTTAACAGTCCCTTTTAGAAGCCTAATTACTAATGTTTTCTCTTTATTGTTATACCATGCAGTATGATTAAGAAACTGCAGACATTGTTCAGATGACAGAGGTAAGAAAATGAACAATATTCATAACATTTTTCCCTTAAATAGCTACTTTTGTATTTTTTGTTTTCTTACCTACAAGAAGCTTAAAATTCAGTGGTATTAATGTCACTCTTATATTTCTATGCAGTGGTTAGGTGAATAGGCCCTTTGGGATTTGTAAAGTATAATGAATCGAGGATCTTTGCTATATCTGTCTATACAGATATGCCAAGTTTCTTACATATTACTCTGTGTTTCTTGGAGTTTTGATGAAGAAATTTTTCCCACAAAGGTAGCACCCTCTACTTCTCTACTTTTTTTCACAAATGTAAGATAAATGATGCTTCTTATGTCATATGAGGGCTGGACTAGTTTCTACAGAACTTTCCCAAGCATATTACACACACACACACACACACACACACACACACACACACACACACACACACATAAACATACACACACACTCGAAGAACACTAGGACAGAAATCACCCCCTGGATGGATATCAGGTCCCTAAAATCTAGTATGCACAAATCCAAATGTATCACCTTCCAACTAACTCAAAACTTGTTTCTTTATTCCTTCTATTTTTGCCTAGGCATAAAGCCTAATCCATTTTTTTTACTCTGTTGCTTATATTTATCTTTTTATTGATTTAAATTCATTCATTTTGTTTCCCAGCTGCAGTCACCTCTCTCTTATCTTCCAAATCCCACTCTCCCTCCCTCTTCTCTCCTTTGCCCCTTCCCAGTCCACTGATAGGGGAGGTCCTCCTTCCTTCCCTCCTCCCTTAGCCTATCAGGTCTCATCAACACTGCATTCATTGTCTTTCTTGTGGCCTGGTAAGGCTGCATCCCCATCAGGGGGAGGTGATATCCTTTTTTTTTATATGTGGAGTATTATTCCATTGTGTACATGTACCACAATTTCTATATAAATTCCTCTATTAAGGTACATCTGGGTTGTTTCCAGATTTGGGCCAACAACCTAAAGACTGGGCACAGATCTTCACCCACCCTATATCTGACGGGGGGGGGGGGGCGATATCCAGATTATGTAAAGAACTCCAGAAGTTAAAAAGCAACAAATCAAGTAATCCAATTAAAACATGGGGTACAGACCTAAACAGAGAATTCTCAATAGACGAATATTGAATGGCAGAGAAACAATTAACGAAATGCTCAACATCCTTAGTCATCAGGGAAACACAAATTGAAACAACCCTGAGATTTTACCTTATACACATTAGAAACTAAGATAAAAAACTCAGGTTGACAATACATGCTGGAGAGGATGTAGAGAAAGAGGCATGTTCCTATCTTGTACAACTACTTTGGAGATCAATCTGGTGCTTTCTCAGAAAATTAGGAATAGTGCTGCCTCAATATCTAGCTATACCACTCCTAGGCGTATATCCAAAATATGCTCAAGTATACAACGAGGGCATTTGCTCAACCATATTAGTAGCAGCTTTATTTGTAATAGACAGAACCTAGAAAAAGCCCAGGTGTCCCTCTTGATTTTATTTCACATTCTACATTTTTTAATTCTGATCTTAAACTCTCACAATATCAGCTCTTTTCAGTTTGTGTCACCATGCTCTTCACCTTTGCAATAATTAGTCCCTATTCTCCACATCCTTGTCTAACTTGAGTCTATATGTCACTCTGGATATAATCTTTCTGAAAGGCAACTTTGAACATTTGAACATACAATTTCACTGGAATGTCCCCCAGTCATTCCCCTTCCCTACTGAGAAAATTGTGAAGTTGCTCATTCAGGTGGGCTACAGGGACAGTGAGGGAAATTGAGGCTTCCAAATAAAGTTAGAAGTGAAGATTAGGGAGTCTTAGGGCAGTGGTGGATCACTAGAATTTAAGAGGAAGAAGAATTTAGACAGTCATGGAGTTGTCTTTAGAGGTTTTGCCTTATGTTCTATAAATAATACCTCCTTACATCTGGTAGTGTAGACATTATAGATTCCCAGAAATAAAGGACTTTTTCCTATTTCTATAATAAATGGTACCTTTTCTTCTCCCCATGCAACAAAATGATCTCAATTCCTGTTTCCTCTCACTCTCTGAAAGCAACAGAAGTTTCCAGACAATGTCTTCAAGATGCTCCAATAAGAGGCAGATATTCACTTTTGAAAAACACAAATGATAAACAGAATAAATGATTTATTAAAATATGGTCATATTTAATGGAAAAATGTCATTCAATAAATGATGCTTTTTAAAAGTTCTTTTCCTGACATTTGTGAATTCCAGTAATATTGCTGTGTTACTTCTGTGTGCTGACACTCACCTCTACTAGTGTTCCTGTGGTCAAACTGAACAGTGAGGATTACCACTAACAGTCTGTGAGCTGACATAAGCAGTGAGCCTTGGGTTTTAGCTTTGTTGGGAAGATCTGAACTTGGACACTGCATTTGCCTCTCTTTTTCTTTTGCTTTTGGTTGTGCTGAAGATTGACCCTAGGGACTTGTGTACACAAGGAAAGCACTGATCTACACAACCCTGGTTTTACTTTTTATTTTGAGTCATGGTCTTATTAAGTTCTTCAAACTGGCCTCAACCATCACTTATAGCTCAAGCAGGCTCAGCCTCCCCAAAGTAGCTGGGATTCTAAGCCTGAACCCCTAGACCCCACTTGCCAGGATTCTTAATAGTGATCACCTGAAGGAACTTGAGTGTTCACCTCAATAACCGTTAGGTTATAGGGTTCCTCACGGGTGGGAATAAGAAATTTAAGGACACATGCTGTGTCCTGCAGAAGAAACATCCAATGAACTGTGAATTGCATTTCTTCTACTGCTTACAGAGTGCAGGGACAGCTATATTGTCTCATCTGTCCCCTTTTGCAAGATGGTTCTCAGCCATCTTGGGAAATTGGGAGCAGATATTCACAGTGAAACTTCTGGTGGCAACAGATTGACTCTAGAGCAGTGGATTTTAATTTTCCTACTGGTAATGCAGTTCTTCATGTTTTGGTGACCCAAAATGTAAAATTACTTTTATCGGTACTTCATAACTGTAATTTTGGTACTGCTATGAATTGTACTGTAAATCTCTGATATGAGACTCCAGAGAGGTCATGATCCACAGGTTGAGAACCACTACTCTAAGTGATGTCAGCTTGCTCTGACAACAGTCAAATCCACATCAGACATGTGTCTTTACAGGTACTATGTTAACCACTTCTTGCTGCTCTAAAAAGCCAATATGGTTTAAGGACACTTTTATCAAGGGGAAATCTTTCTGAGGTTTCCTCAAATGGATTCTGCATAAATACAATAGAAAGTGGCTGCACAGTAAGTGATAGATTCATCTCTAATGGCAGCAGTGCCACAAATAAAACACACAAAAAAAATTTCTGTATAAAATATTTTGATACACTTGCAATTTGTAGAGAGCTCTTCCACTATGTCAACATTCACAGACAGTATGTTCAGTATCTGAAGAAAGAAACATAACTGTTTAGTTATGCTTAGTCATAATTTAGTGTTCCTCTGTCAGCTTTTTTTACTAGCCTTGATATGGAGCCAGAAATAAAGTGACTACCCTGGTACAACTTGGATAACAATCAATATTACATGCACTTTACCACAAGGTCAATAAACTAGTTTAGACCACTTGCGGGGGGGGGGGAGTCTAAGTTTATTCCAAAAGATAATTATTTATATAAAAGTAGGGGGTAGATAAATGAAGCAACTGGAAATACAAAACTGTTTACAGCTCGGCCTGACTGACTGATCTTAACAAAGAAGGAGACAACCTCAGCTCAAATGAGTTCACAAAACAAATCAAAAACACCACAGGAATTGATAAACCACAAGAGCAATCTAGTAGTTACAGCTCATTTATGATAGGATCTACCAAAAAATTATCAACATCTGCAAAAATGCAAATTATTTTAACTAAATTTATTTATTTTATTTTTTAAGAAGTCTTACTACCCATATTCTTTTTAACATTCTAACTCATTTTTTTCTTATTATTATTTAGTACAAATTTATTCATTTTGTATTCATATTTATTACAATTTTTTCATTTTGTATCCTGGTTTTAGCTCCCTCCGTTGTCTTCTCACAATCCCACTCTTCCTCTGCTATACCTCTCTCCTAGTCCAGTGATAAAGGAAGTGGTCCTCCCCTACTGTTTGACCCTAGCCTATCAGATTCCATCAGGACTGGTTGAATCCTTTATCTCTGTGGGCTGCCAGGGTTGTCCCACCAGGGAGAAGTGATCAAGGAGCAGCCAACTGAGTTCAAGTCAGAAATTGTCTCTTCTCTCCTTACTAGGGAACAGACATGGAGACTGAGCTATCTATGGGCTGCATCTGAAGCAGATCTTTGAGCTAGATTGGACAACATGAACATATCAAGTGACAGAAATATTTTATCTATTTTACAAATTAGCAAGAATGTGTTTTCAAGACAAGGTTACTTTTTGTAGCTTTGGCTGTCCTGGAACTTGCTTAGTAGACAAGGCTGACCTCAAACTCACAGAGATTCATCTGTCTCTGCCTCCCAACTGCTAGGATTAAAGGACTGTGTAGCAATAGCCTGGCTGTACATTAATATTTACTTAAAGATCATCAGATATGCTAGAGTTATCTGAAAATTTGACTTTGACTACTTGACTTATATCTAAGGGCAATTACAAGTATGTTGGGAAGAGGCCTTTATTCTTTGCCTCCGACAGGCAGGTGGTCTCAGTACCACACCATGTGGATTTTTCCATAGGACTACCTGGGTATCCTCATGATACAACATCTTGTTTTTGTTTTTTTTTGTTTGTTTGTTTTTTTCCTAGAAGAGGTCTGAGAGAGACAAACTAAAGCCACAATATCTTCTGAACCAATCTAGGAAGTACATTATTTCTTCCATCATAAACTATTCATTAGAACCATGCCATGAAGTCTAGTCCACACCTGAGGAAAAGTGTTTTAGAACAAAGCATATCAAAGAATTTGTGGGCATCTTCTAAATAGCAGCTGTAATATCTTCAAACTTATTTATCTTTTTAACATGTATACTGTTCATTCCATTTCTTACCTTTTTGAAACCAAACACACACACATCTATGCACATACACACAAGTACACACAGACAAACACACACACCATACTCACAAAGAAACACAAGAAAACAGATGTAATTTAAATAAGACATTCAAAATAGATCACTAAATTTTGTGTGGTGCTGTGGATTTTGAGCTCAGGACTCTGCAAAGGCTAGAAAAAAATGTTTTTTTCATTAAGCTATACCTCCAGCCTTAATCAGAATCTATTGGTTCTTCATAGTATACTTTGCATTTACTGGGAGAAAAATAGCAAAATACTTTGAGTGTGACTTGGGCTCCAATCAGTGCTATTCTTTGTTTTTCAGAGCATTCAGTTTAAGCCTTGAATATATTCATGTTTGTGTATAATTGACATATGTCATCCCAGGAGTGCCATGAACATTATCTCAATGAGAACTCACTTTAATATCAATGCCCAGAAATATTTTATAAAATTTACTTGTGAAACTAGATGAAGGAAAATCATGTTAAATGGTGTCTGAATGGTAAGAAATTAATATTATCAGGCAAGTGAACAAACACATAAAGCATTCATTCTACAAATGTTATTAGATTTCCTCTACATATCAGATATTGTAAAGGAGTAACTACACACAGCACATCAAGTCCTACACCACGCAGGTGTGTATGGTTCTTCAGGAGTACTGACATAAGATACCTTGGCTAATTTCAAGAAAGTGTCTATGGAGAGGATGCCATGGTCTAAACAAATCCTGAAATGATAAGAGTTCCAAAAGGGACATTAGGGTCCCAGAAAAGGGAAATATTATTGGGAAAGAACCTTGAGGTAAAATAAGAAAGGCCTCCCAGGAGTCCTCTGAGGACCAAAATAGAACAATGACAGCAGGGATTTAGCTAGGAAACTGAGATAGGTCATTTGATAATTATATAGGAATGCTGTTAAGAGTAGATCTTATTCTTCTTCACAGTTTACTTCCACTTAAGAACACTGCCATCTCTTGTAACCTCTCAGGTTTAAGTTAAAAGAGCAAATAAAATAGGCAAAGTTAGTCCTTCCATTTTCCCATCTATTTCTCTTTCTCATCTGTTTCTATGCTCCCTTCATACCCAAGGCCTTCACTTCCCTTTCCAGTGTATCCCAACTACCACCTCTCTTCTCTATGTAGCTTCTGTGAATCTGAACCAACTGTTCTTCCACCCCACTCGTCAAAGTTTCACCTCTACTTACATCTTGTGAGATTATCAGATTCCTAACGAGAATAAATTAATTACTCTATAGCATTAACTTCTATTACTCCACCTTAAAGATATTTCTTCTAGTGGTGGAAATTAAAGGCTACAGAGATTTTAATTTTTCATCTATGGGCCTCTCAGCCCTCAGCAATTGGTAGCTATAAATTTTTATAATTTTCTGTTCTCTGCAACCTTGAGTAATATTTCACATATGTAAAATAACTCCCAATGCAACAAACAGAGCACCATCATGTTTCACATACGCAAAAAAACCAATGAGCTATGGGATGAGCCTCATAAGTGCTAAACTATGATGCAAATGTACAGTCAAAGTAAAGTAGTATCTGTGCAATAAGCAGAATTGACATTCAAACCAAGTTTCCTAGAGGAGTTGGAGCTAAGGACTCACAAACATCAGTTTGCATTAATTGTGTGTGTGTGTTCAGGGCATTCTACATGTCTGCATGTAGAAGATGAGTACACTAGAATACTGTGTCAGTCTATAGGGAGAGTAGATTGTGTTTAGGTGAGAGAGAAAGAGATACACACACACAGAGAGAGAGAGAGAGAAAGAGAGAGAGAGAGAGAGAGAGAGAGAGAGAGAGAGAGAGATGAAAGAACCTGGGAACATTTAACTGTAGGGGATCTATATAAGAAAGAAATTTGTACCAGAATTGCCCTGAGAAAAGTAAAACAAAGGAAGTGAAAAATTAAAAAGTAAAAGACAGGATCTTAGAAAAGTAAAATAAAGGAAGCCAGGATGAAACAGCATCAGCATTTCCACTCGTGGTCCTACACTACAAAAGGGCACTCATCTGATGGTGTGTTATTTCTACCTAAACATGTTACATAGCCAAAAGCTGAGAGACTTTCTTTCCTGAACAACAGTTAGGTTGTAATTTCTCACTCTGTTTGTACTTCTGAAAATTGAATTGTAGGACTTGAGAGAAAAGGTAAACTCAATAATATAAAGTGCATGACAAGTAAAAATGAAGACAGACTGCCAGTTTTCCTTTAAAAAACTCAAAGAAGAAAGCCAGGAGATCCATGTTAGCAGAAAAATATGACAATAAGTCAGAATTGCAGGCTGAAACCTATTTTTAAAAAAACTTCTTAGCCTATAATTTACATGATTACGATGCTTTTTGCTTATTAAAAGTTAGTAAACTGGCTTTTTGTTTTCATGTGGTAATAGTTCTGTCTAGGATATGGAGCAAAATATAGTGACACCTAGAAAGAGTTATATCTAACTCGATATCGAATATGAACAGAAACATATTAATCTATTGTTATCAAGTCATCATCTTCAGACAATTTCCTGTTGTTAGAAGTGACTAGGAGGTTTGAGGAGATGGACAGAAAGAGCATGCAGAAGAAGCAAGTTATTCTCTCTTGTGCATGCATTCTCTCTCTCTCTCTCTCTCTCTCTCTCTCTCTCTCTCTCTCTCTTCTACACTCTCCCTTCCTCCTTCCCTCCTTCTCTCCTCTTCTTTCCCATCTCTTCTCTTCACAGAGAACTCACTACAGAATAAACAAGATTTTGATGCCTCAATAGTGTGATATCTTAAGGTGGTGCATACCTATAATTACAGCATTCTGGAGGCTGGACAAGAAGATTGCCATGAATTTGAAGCCAAGGTTGGCTATACAGTGGCAGTTAGGTTAGGGTACAGAGTGAGACCCTTTCTCAAAAATACACACAGGGGCTAGAGAGATGTGTTGGTGCTCAAGAGCACTTCCTACTCTTCTAGAGGATATAAGTTTAGTTGCCAACACTGTTGAAGTTAGGTCTGATGTGTGTTACTGGAACTCAAGATCTGGTTACATCTATCCTTGTTTTGTAAATTTAAGAAATACCTGATCAGTTGGTTAGACAGCCAGGCAGGGCAGAATGGAATAGGCATGGCTAAGGTTCTCAGGCTGGGAAAGGACATGAAAATGATGAGAGTCTGACAAACAGACAGGAAGAGAGAAAAAAGGAGGACAGACACCATGATGGGTTAACATGGATAAGGAGCCACATGAGCAAGGAGGAAGAACTCTGAGGATGGCATGGGTGAAGAAAATACCAAGATGAAAGTGTAAGTAAGTATAACATTATGAATGGAAGGTAGACCAGGTGAGGATGATTACGATGGATGGCATTGGATGGGGGGATAAGAGGTGGACAGTGAGGCTATTGAGAGAGCATTGCCTTATTATTTGTGATAGCGGGTTACATAATTATAGGACTAATAATAAACATATAGGCCAACATTCATTTTTTTTAAATTTACAACAACACAACAGCCATGTAACACAGCTCATAACCACCTGTAATTCAAGCTCCAAAGAATCTGATACTCTCTGGCTTCTGAGGGCACCCCCAGAAATGTGTCATATACTCAGAGTAATGTATTAATGATGATGACAGATATTTAAAACACAACAACATTCTCTTAATAATATAGTTTTATTTAATGTCAAAATACTTTTGTAAGAACCTAAAGTAGAGTAACAGCATATTTCTTTTAACCATAAAGTTGTGTACCCCCAGTAATCAGTGATGAAAGAAAGTTTCCAAGTACTTTTGAATCAAAGGGAGATTTATCCAAAAGTAAGTCATAGCCCTGGAGAAAAATCAAGCTTTAACCTGATGCTCTAAAGAAATATTTTCCTACTGTGCTGGATGTTTTTATGTCAACCAGACACCAGCTACAGTCATCAGAGAGGAGAGAGCCTCAATTAAAAAAATGCCTCCTTTATATCAGGCTGCAGGCAAGCCTGTGGTCATTTTCTTCATTAGTTATTGATGGAGGAGGGTCCAGTTTGTTGTGTGTGGTGTGAACTCTGGAATGGTGGTCTGGGTTCAGTAAGAAAGCAGACTGAACAAGCCATGAGGAGCAAGACAGCCATTAGCAGCACTCCTCCATGTCCTCTGCATCAACTCCTGCCTCCAGGTTCCTACCCTGTTTGAGTTTCTGCCCTGACTTCTTTCCATGATATGCAGTAATGTAGAAGTATAAACCAAATAAACTCTTTCCTCCCCAAGTTGCTTTGGTCATGGTGTTTCATCACCATGATTATTTTAACTTTGTTTAAAATATATTAATGATTAGCAATACATATTTAGGCTTGATTTAGCTTGTACCACTACTCACCTTTTCCCAATAACTTCTGTAGAAATGAGAAGTATAATATTTGATACAATTACATGGGATGTGGCTTCTCTGACCTGCATATTATACCAAATCATCACAAAATAAAAAAAAAAAGTGAAATTATTGATACCCAATGGCTTCTGGCTCTGTCATCTTCTCAGTCAGTTCAGGACTCTATATTTCATGCAATGAAACACTAATACATAAGCCAACACTGAAAGTTCAGGCAATCTCATACAAAAGCATCCATGAAATCATAGGATCCATCTGCTGCATCACCAAGACTGTCTACCACTGATGGGTCTCGACCCTTTCACAGGTAGTGTATAGGATATTTGCATTCCAATTCATAACAGTAGAAAAATTACAGTTATGAAGTAGCAACAAAAATTAGTGACTGAGAGTCACCACAACATGAGGAACTGTGTTAGAGGGTTGCAGCATAACAAAAGGAGAGAACCACTGGTTTATACATATAGGGGAAAAACTGGGAGGAAAAAATCCTGTAACTTTTAAACATGAACATAATTGGTACCCTAAGATAAGACCACTAAATCATACCGATGTCATCTATTGCCTAACCCCCAGAATTACAAGAGGTTTTGGATCAGTGACAAATATACATTCTGATCTTGTATAAAAGAAGTATCAACTACCTACAGCATCTGGTTACCCAGGCAAAGTAGCATTTCAGGAATGGAGGATAATGGTCATTGAGATGACTCCAGACTTGTTACCAAGCCTGACAACTTAAGAAAAGGCATTAACTCCCAACATGGTCTTCTGACATGCACTGTAGCATGCACACACACACACACACACACACACACACACACACACACATGCATTATTTAAAAAATGGAGGTTAAATTCAATATAAACATTTTGGTCTTTAAGATATCTTTTAAGGACCAGTCATGTCTACATAAAGACATCCACAATTTCAGTCAAAATGAAAAACATGGGCCCCATGGTCTTGGGATAGCTGGAAGACAACCAAGCAACCACTGCCCAGGCCCGCAGCTCCAGGCAGGCAGGTTCCATAACAACCAAAAAATATGTGATGGAGAGAGTCAGAGGGATGGTGTACAACAAGCCTGAAGCTTATTCATATGCAGACTCAGCCTCTATAACCAACTGCCTAGCCTGGTTATCTCCTGGCTCTGGGCCCAAGATAAGGAAGGTTCATTTTCTGGATTGAAGCTCCTTGAAAGACCACTGTAGTCCACCAAAGAATATGTTGGTGTCAATGGTCCATACTGCTGCCCCACACTACGATGAAGCCTGAGATCCATGGAGGTATATGTAGTCTGGACCACATCTCAGTGATGTCCTCAGGCTGAGACTTGTGGTCAGGGTAGTTCAGTGATCATGATGAAGCCAGGGTCCTTGTTCTTGTTTGCAGCCCCTGTTACCACTGAAGCTCATGGGGATGCCTGGGGTTAGGGCTGTTGACTAAAACCATGTTAATGCCCATGCCAGGAGAGCTGGTCCCACCCCTCACAGAAGGGATGACCCCTCCCCTAGGTGACATTTGAATGGCTACAGCACCTAGAATGCAGGAGAGCTGGCCCCATCTCTCACCAACCCACTGCACTACAGTGAAGGTAGTGTCATGGGCATGGGAGACCTAGTCCTGTCCCACTCTGTCCACCACATGACTCTGGCATGATTTCTGGCATGGATACAGTCAGCAAATGACTCATCCTTCCTTTGTGGAGGCTAGTCGCTAGAAATTTGACTATGATCCAGTGAATATGTGGACCCTTTTTTTGAGGTGAGAGGTCATGAATGTGCAGGGGGAGGGGGAAGGAGGAAGGAGGAAGGTGGACATAGAAAGACTGGGAAGTGAGGATGATGGAGTTCATGATATGAGAATCCCAAATAATCAATTAAAAAAAAAAGAAATGAATACTGTGACATTACCTCCTGCAAAGCATGTGTTATGACCTGGCAAGGCAATCAAGAGGAAATTATAAAAAATATGCATTTTCACAATCTCATTTAGGTAATATCTACCATGTCAATGATGAACTGCTTTCTCAAATATCTGTCAGAGATTTGAACAAATCAACAAATGAACAAATCTTTTAGTGTCTACAATAGATGTAACTATTATTATACCTTGTATTATTAGAACCACATTTCAAAAATTTATTAATCTGTCAAAACATAAGAAAATATATTAACTTTCTAGTTAACACTAAGATTAGCACCACTGCAGAAAATATCTCCCTTATAGAACACACTACCAGAGGAAAATCCTTTGCTTAGTCTATCATTCAAAAATCTATGTACATATTCATCCTATAGTAAATAATAAGGAAGTATTAAGTAAAACATAGGTGTGATATTATATAGTCATTATTAACAAATTAGAAATGTTTCTTACTTCCAACATGACAATATTAACCACTAAGATTATGGTTTTTATTGGTTGTCAACTGGACGAGATCTAGACTTACTTTGGAAATAATATTCTGGGCATGTCTGTGAGAGACATCCAACCCAACTTTCGAAGCCACCATTCCATAGGTTGGGTCTCCAAGTGCATGAAAAAAAGAAAGATATTTGGATGAGTACGAGCAGTCAACAAGCCTGCGCTTCCTGACTAAGAATGCACTATGATCACACACCTCCTATTGTTCTGACATAATGAACTTTATCTGTTAGAATGGTAAGCCAAAACAAACCCTTTCTTCCATAAGTTTTGTGAGGTATTTTGTTATACTCATGAGAAAAGTAACTGATATGATTATCAATGTCAAAGTATCAATGACTGAATCAGGGTGCTATTGTCTTAATCCAACCAAGATTATCAGATAAAAGTTTTGTGTTGTAATGAATAAATCTTTTGCTGGTGGGTCAGAAGTCAGGAAAGACCTCAATATCTCATATAACTGGGTCTAAATCAGACATAAATAACTAAGCAGATTTTACAAGGAATAAAAATTTATGTTAAAGAAATTTTAAAAAATTCATTAGTAGGGCTTTGAGAATTGAATCAGAGGTTAAGAGCGAGCTGCAGCTTGTAATTTTCAATAAAGAGACCCTCATGTGTTTTGCAATGGAGTCGATTCCTGAAGATCTTTTGGGGGCTCATGAACTGGGTATAACATTTGGAGGCCCCAGTGAGATTGCAGGGCCCCCCAAGACCTCAGGACTGATCCGGAGGGTCTCATAACCAGCTGAAAGCAAATCGTACGTAGACTCTGGGCTTCAGCAGGATCATGTCAGAATGGAAAGGATTTTAATATGTTGTCTGAAAAGCAAGAAAGAAAGCAAGAAAGTAAGCATGTTTGGTTAAGCCAGAAAAAGAAAGCTAGAAACCTAAAGGTATTGAATGTTGCAGAAGGTTAGTGGATGTGTTATAAAAAGCCAGAGAGTTAATATGATTTAAAAAAAAACCTGTATTTTAAATATATAGGGTCTGAGAATATAGGAGTTTAGGTTGTAAAAATCTAGAGTGTTATTATTTAGTTTAAAAAAAGGTTTCAGGGTTGATAAATGCAAAAGATTGGAGAGTCTAAGTAGTTTTTTTAAAAGATATAATTATAAGTTATAAAGAGATAAATATTTTAAAGCAGATTAAAAATGGGAGATATTTTAAATTTCTCCCCCCTCTTTGCTACTGTTGTGCTTATGTTATAAGATTTTAAAAGTTCAGAGTTTTGGCATTGATCAATAGAGTTCTGATAAGTTGATGGAGCAATAACTGCTTATTATTCAGTCACCAGGTTGAGATTTTAATTTCCTTTGTTGGCTTCTAGAGATAGACTTAAAGGTGCTTCTCGTTATGTTAAAAACATCTGTTTAATGTGTATATCTGACCCAAAAGTCATAGTTTTTAGTATAGTATTCTTAATATCTGCCATTTCTGGAGTAGATTTTGACACAGGAATATCTTAAACCTATTCCTTCCAGTTGCTTTGTTAAAAAAAAAGTCCAAGCATCCAGAGATTAGTACTAAAGCCAATAAGGTATTTCTGCCTAACTTTCCATAAACATGGAAGTGGGAGCTAAAAGTATATGCTGAGTGTATAAAAATGTCCAAGCTCCATTCGTGACTAATTACCAACAGCTATGCCCACAGAAAAAAATGTTACTGTGGACACACTTAAGTTGTGTATAAAGGTTATAAAAAACAGCTAACTGATACTCATTCAGTGGGATGCAGTTTTACCTGTTACTCTCAAAATGTTTGATTTGCTGATATGTTACTTTTCTGAGTATTTAAAATTGTATATTTCCTTTTGTGTACTAAAATTTCATATGAGTTTCAGGATGTGACCTGGATCTGGCATAGCTCAAAAGGATCGCAGATGAGATTTTCCCTGATCTTTCCCATTTAATAGACAAATTTTAACTTCTGTCTCCAGTCTAAATTTGTCTCAGCAGATTTTCACCTGTTTAACTCTGTTCCGGGATCAGCTGTGGACTGCAAGCTGAAATCTGGACTTCCTGAAAACTGACCTGATTGCTCCCTGCCTCTTCGGGTGGATCAACTAACCAGATGCTTGGGACTTCCCCATTGCCCAGCCTTTGACTGGCATTTCAGCCTTCCTAGCCCCTGGTGCCTACGGTCCAACGGTCAGCTCGAAGAAGCTCCAGAAGACGGATCTACGCCCAAATCCCCCCTAGCAGGCTGAAATGCTAAGTCAAAAGGGGCTCCCTGGCATTAGCTATTATCTTGGACATCTGCTTAGCTGAAATGGACACTAATGTTGCAGCAACTGGGCTAAAAGCCTAGAGAGACCCTATAATAGTTCTCCTTGGCTTACTACCCCTATATCCACCCTGAAGGGACCCCAGATCCCATTATAAAAAAAATAAATCTATAAGATACAAGGGGTCATATCTGGAAGACCCAAGATTGGGTCTTCAAAAGATCATGGGAAAGGGGGAAATGAGAGACCAAAAGATAAGCAGCGATTGTTAACACTATGTAGAGTAGGCGCGGTATAGCAGTAAGTTCCCTGAGGGGAGAGCTACCTAGCGAACTGCGGTTGTTCTTTCCCCATCCACTAGAGATACAGTTGCTAGGAAACTGGGCCCTCCCCCTAGGGAGGGACACCTGGTCATCAATATTCTGGGAACCTTCCTATAGCCAATCGATTCAAAATGTAGCACCTTGACCAATAGATGCTTGCCAGGCAGGAATTGCCCCTGCCTTGGGCATGCTGGAATGGGCCAGAATCTATAAATCACCCCACTAACCTGGGTGCGGGGCGCTCAGCTCCCACCGCTTCGGCGGTGGGTGCTGTGTAGGCCCTAGCTGCAGCTTGTAATTTTCAATAAAGAGACCCTCATGTGTTTTGCAATGGAGTCGATTCCTGGAGATCTTTTGGGGGCTCGCGAACTGGGTATAACAAGACCATTTGTTCTTTTTTTTGTATTTTTAATTTTTATTTTTCTTAATGACAGTTTATTCACTTTGTATACCCCCAGTAGTTTCCCCTCTCTTCCCCTCCCCAACCCACCCTCTTTCCTCCTTCTCCACCCATGCCCCTCCCTGCCGGAGCCAGCCAGCAGAGTCGAATGGTTCTTGAGTCGGGAGTGAGGATTAAAATTAATAAAATAACACACAGCACACAGGAGGCTTTTTTAAGAAGGTCCGGACTCGACAGCCACAGCAAAAAGCTGCCTTAGCATCAACCTCAAGCCTCTAGCAGCAACTCTCCTAGCTGTAGCAAAAACTAGCAGCCCTAGCAGCCGCTGTCAGCCCCTTAGCAGTAACTGTCGGCCTGTCTTTTTATTGTAGAGTTTTTAAGCCAGAGTAGAAACATCTCAGAACAATGGGTTAATTTCCAGGAGGAGCCTAAGGAAGAGTTGTGCTGCTCACAAGCTATCCCACCTGCTGTGACAAACAAAAAGAGATGGACTTGCAAATTCTTCCCTGTCTTTAGTGAAGATCTGGTAAAAGCAGTCTCTCCGCTGAGATTTAAATATCAAAGCAGCTGCCAGAGGCACTGCTCCTGACACCTCCCTAAGTCCACTGATAGGGTAGGTCTTTCTCCTCTTCCTTCTGATCCTAGTCTACCAGGTCTCATCAGGAGTGGCTGCATTGTTTTCCTCTCTGGTCTGGTAAGGCTACTCTGCCCTCAGGAGGAGGTGATCAAAGAACAGGCCAATCAGTTCATATCAGAGACAGTCTCTGCTCCCATTACTATGGAACCCACTTGGACACTGAACTGCCATGGGCTACATCTGTGCAAGGGTTCTAGATTATATCCATGAATGGTCCTTGGTTAGAGTATCATTCTCATAAAAGACCACTTTGCTCAGATTTTTTGGTTCTGTGCTCTTCTTGTAGAGCTCCTGTCCTCTCAAGGTCTTACTATCTCCCACTTCTTTCATAAGATTCTCTGCACTCTGACCAAAGTTTGGTTATAATTCTCAGCATCTGCTTTGATACCCTGCAGGATAGAGTCTTTCAGAGGCCCTGCGTGGCAGGCTTTTGCCCTGTTCCCTGTTTTCTCCCTCCTCTGATGTCCATCCTCTTTCCCTTTCTGAATAGGGATTGAGCATCTTAGCCAGAGTTCTCCTTTATGATTAGTTTCTTCAGATGTACAGATTTTAGCATGTTTATCCTATATTATATATCTAATATCCAATTATGAGTGAGTATATACCATGTGTCTTTCTGCTTCTGGGGTACCTCACTCAGGATGATCTTTTCCAGTTCCTACCATTTGCCTGTAAATTGCATGATTTCCTTGTTTTTTTCTAGCTGAGTAATATTCCATTGTGTAGATAACCACAATTTCTGTTCTTACAGAAGACCAGGCACCGCAGTCATGCAACTATCCAGACCCATGGGATCTGATGCCCTCTTCTGCCCTTTGTAAGTACTGCAGACAGAAAACACTGCCCATTTAATTTATGAAAAACATTAGATGAATATGAATCTCTGCCTCATCTACGGGTCAATACTACTTGATGTCAAAACAGTTTGGGGTGATATGTATTATTTTCTTTTAGGAGAGGTTTGTGGTTAGCAGACACAGTCATTAAAGTGAGTGGAATCAACAGCATCTTACACCTCTCTACAAGATGAAAACTTCATCAGAAATGGGCTTTACATAATCAGTGATGATGGCCATATCTCGCCATCATGCATGGCTGCATTGCCTCTGTCCACTTCAGAAGACAATACTTTCAAAGTTCTCTCATATGTATTCTATTCATCTGGCAAATAAAACTGAAGTGAAAGAGAAGTTTATAGGTGCAAATTTGAAAACTGGTTGATAAACACCTAACACCTATTTCAAAACATGAAGTTTGCTGCTACATGGGAGTGTGTAGAAAGTATGTAATATGGGCAACTGAGAGCTTTGCCAGCTTCTTATATAACAATATGGTATTTAAAAAACATTATTTTATGTGTGTGACTGTGTTGCATGAATATACATTTGTGTACCGCATGTACATCTGATGCTTGAGGAGGCCCGAAGAGACCTGGTACCTGTAATTACAGATGGTTGTGTGTGCTGGGACCCAGAAGAGCAGCGCGTGTTCACAACCACCCAGCCATCTCTAGGCCAAAGTGCACAAAGATGTGTACTAAAGAGACGTGTGTTCCTTGAAAGAGTAGCTTTCTTTCATTAGTGTAGAAATTGTAGATATGCACCTCAGTCTACTTAGAGAAGACTCATCTCTTCAAATGGCTATGTCATTTACTTCTGAAATCCAAATAAAAGAAAAGAAATCCTTACCACAGGTTTCTGTGTATGTGTCTTTATTTTTAGAAAATGTTACTATTGAGCTATTCACAGGTTCATACTTTACCAAGTACTCCTGAAAATTCTATAGCTAAAGGTATATCAGAAGATTCATGGGCATGGCTATAAATTTTGCAAATGCCCTGAAAGAGGATTTGGAAAAGATGACATTAAAGTTCTCTCAAATGTTAAAGAAGTGTTTTCTCTTCCATCAACATATATTCAGTTGACAAAGTGATTTTTTCTGAAATTTAAAAAGCTATAGCAATATCTGGACCTAATCATATTAAGAAAAAAATGATATAAGTAACAGTGTTGTTCACGTGACTGCTGCCGGAGTTATAAAAGCTATCTCAGCTTTTAAGTTTCAACTATTTCTTCCAGGACTCTGGTATCCTAGAGGGTATTCTAGAAGTATTCTAGATGTCAATAACACCATCCTAGAAGTCTAAACCCTGACATGTAAAACCTCAGTAATGATAAACAGAAGCCTACTGAGAAGCCCATGTAATTGCCCAGAAAAGTCCTCTAACCCTGGAAAACATAATATACACTTGGAAAATACCCATATAAAAGTCCTCTAAGCCTGGAAAACATAATATACACTTGGAAAATACCTAAACGAGCATGTAATATAAAGAGAAAAAGAGAATAATGAAAATATGCTATCTTTTTTCCATTGTATGGCTTTGGCTTCTTTGTCAAAAACCAAGTGTCTGTAGGTGTGTGGGTTTATCTCTGGATCTTCAGATTGACTCCATTGATCCACCAGTCTGTTTTTATGCCAACACCATGAGGTCTTTATTACTATTTCTCTGTAGTATAACTTGAAATCAGGGATGGTAAGGCTTCCAGAAGTTCTTTTAATGTGAAGGATGGTTTAAGCTATTCTGAGTTTTGTTTTTTTTGTGGGTTTTTTTCCATATGAAGTTGAGGATTCCTCTTTCAAGTTCTGTAAGGAATTGTGTTGGAATTTTGATGTGGATTTCATTGAATCTCTAGATTTCTTTTGGTAAGATGTACATTTTATTCTGTTAATTCTAAGGATCCATGGCCATGAACAATCTTTCTATCTTCTGATATCTTCTTCAATTTCTTTCTTCAGAGACTTGAAGTTCTTGTCACACAAGTCTTTCATTTGCTTGGTTAGAGTTAACAAGCATCTTCAACAAATGTTGCTGGTCCAACTAGATGTCTGCATGTAGAAGAATGCAAATAGATCCATATTTATCACCCTGCACATAACTCAAGTCCAAGTGGATCATAAACCTCAACATAAAACCAGACACACTAAATCTAAAAGTGGGGAAGAACCTTGAACTCATTGGCATAGCAGATAACTTCCTGAACAGAACACCAACGGCTCAGGCAAAAAGAACAACAATAAATACAGGGAAACTGATAAGCTTTTATAGGACAAAGGACAATATCAATAGGACAAAATGTCAGCCTACAGAATGAGAAAAGATCTTCATCAACCCTACATCTGACGGATGGTCAATATCCAATATATATATAAAGAACTCAAGAAAACACCACCAAGCCAAATAACAAAATTCAAAAAATGTGGTAGAAAGTTAAATTGAGAATTTTCAATAGAGGTATCTCTAATGGCTGAGAAATAAATGTTCAACATCCTTAGTCATCAGGGAAATGCAAATCAAAAAGAGTCTGAGATTTCATCTTACACCTATGAGAATGGCTAAGATCAAAAACTCAAGTAACAACACATGCTGGAGAGGTTGTGGTGAAAGGGGAACGCTCCTCTGTTGTTGGTTGTAGTGCAAGCTTGTACAAACTCTTTGGAAATCAGTCTGGCAGTTTCTCAGAAAAGTGCGAATAGTTCTACATCAAGACCCACCTCTATTACTCCTGGACATATACCCAAGAGATGCTCCACCATACCACAAGGACACTTGCTCAACTATGTTAATAGCAGCTTTATTCATAGTAGCCAGAAACTGAAAACAACTTAGATGTCCTTCAACCAAAAGATAGATTTTGTAAAAAAGGTACATTTGCACAATTGTGACACTACTCAGCTATTAAAAACAAGGACATCAAAATCTATAGGCAAATGGGTAGAACAAGCAAAGATCTTTCTGAGTGAGGTAACATAGACTCAGAAAGACACACATGGTATGTACTCACTTTTAAGTGGATGTTAGCCATAATGTACAGGAAAATCGTGTTACCATCTCCAGAGCTAAAGAAGCTAAGTAACAAGAAGTACACAGGGAGGATGCTTAAAGTTCATTCAGAGGGGAAAATCAAATCAACAACCAGAGTAGATGAAAAGAGGAAAGGTGTGGGAGAGGAGTTGGGAGTTGAACAAGAGTGGGGATCAGGTGTATGGGGGGAGAGGACTGGGAACAAGAATGAAAATCAGTGTGGGAATCTCTGGGATATGGGAAGCACTGAGGAGGATTCTAGAGGCATGGTCCTAGCTGAGACTCCTAGCAGCAGGTGATGTAAAGCCAGAAGTAGCCACCTCCTATATCCAAGCTGAACTTCTAGTGGAGGGAGAGCACACCCAAAATTTGTCTTGCCTACAAGAAGGGTAGGGAAAAGATGGAGCAAACTTGAGAAATGGCCAACCAAAGACTGCCCCAACTTGAGACCCACTCCATGGGAGAGAGCCAATACCTGACATTGTTAATGACACTGTCCTATGCTTGCACACAGTAGCCCAGCATAACTGCTCTCTGACTTTGTTGGCTGTCTCTAGATCCCTTTCCCTTAGCTGGGCTGCCTTGTCTTACCTCAGTGGGAGAGAAAGAACTTAGTACTGCTACAACTTGAGGTGTTGGAATGGGTTGGTACCCATGGGGGCCTCAACTTCTCAGAGGAGAAGCAGAGGAGAAATAGGGAAGAGCAGTGTGAGGGTAGAACAGGAAGGAGATGAGGGAGGGTGCTGTGAACAGTCTGTAAAATAAATAAATGAATAAATCAAAACTAAATGAAAAAAAAAAGAAAATTATGCTACGTCTGTAAATCAATATGTGCTGCTATATGGTTTTTGTTTGGTTTGGCTTGGCTTGATTTGATTTGGTTTGGGGGCTTTTGTTTTATTTTGTTTTTTTTGAGACACGATCTCAGTCCAGCTGACTTGTATGTAACTCTGTGTAAATCATGCTGGCCTCAAATTCAAAGAAATATTCTGCCTACTCAGTGACTGGATTAAAGAAGATCTCCACCATTCACAGCAGATCTAAGTATTAATAGTATTATAAAGGGACTGCAGAGATTGCTCAGTGGTTCAGAGTCCTGGTTGCTCGTCCAAGGGGCCTATCACCTACTCGGAAGCTCACAGCCACCATAACAAGAGTTCCAGAGGATCTGGAGCCCTCTTCTGGCTTCCATAGGCATCATGTACACATGTGGCATAAAGACCTGAAGTGCAGGTGAAACATGTGTATATATAAAATAAAACAATATTTAAATAATATTATGAAGCCCAAAGTAACTACCTGTAGTGGTTTGAATGAGAATGGCTCCCATAAGCTCATACATCTAGTTGGTGTAAGTGTTTTGGAAAGAAAGGTTATGAGGTGTTGCCTCATAACTGTGGTTATGCTGGAGGAGGTGTGTCACTGGAGTTGGGCTTTGAGGTTTCAAAAGCCTAGGCCAAACTCAGTCTCTCCTCCCTCCCTCCCTCCCTCCCTCCCTCCCTCTCTCTCTCTCTCTCTCTCTCTCTCTCTCTCTCTTTAATCTCTCAGTGTTTCTTTTTCTCTCTCCACCTCTGACTTAATACTCAGCCCCTGCTCAATCACATGCGTACTGGCTGCCATGTTTTTTTTTTCATATGTTGCCTTGATCATGGTGTCTCTTCACATCAATGGAAAAGTAAGTTAGACAATGTCTTCACATATGGATTAGCAACAGAAGTGGCAGGTGACATGACAGAGAATGAAAATATCAAGGAAAATTCAAATAGTGTGGATAATGAAAAGGTGTCAATGTGACCTCTCAACAGCTGGTATGAAAAGGAAAGACACACAGGAGCCAGGGTTTTCAGAAAATAAAATCAAGGACAAAGAGTGTTCACTTGGAAATGATGAGAAAGGACATGGTAATGAGGTATCCCATTTTTCATCAGGTATGATTGACATGGCAGATAATAACATTGTACTAGAATGAGATTATAAATCAACAACAAAACAAGTGACAAAGACAGCAAAAGTTCATTCGATAAAGATGTACTTTTGGAATTAGCAACCTCCAAAGAGCAAATTGAAAAAAAGAATACATTCTCCAATTTAAAAAGTTTCATGTGACAAAAAAGATTCTTGTATCATAAACATGTCTAAAATTTCACTTTATAGAAATGTTTTTTAAGGATCAATAGATGATTCAAATTACCAGATTCCTATAGATGTTAAAGCTACAGATCGTACTGCCAGCTTTCAATTTCTAATTATCGAAAGGTTTTGTCCTTAAAGAAGAGAACAAAAACTGTGATACAGATTAAAAGTAAACCTAGCAAGCCAATCAATCTCCAAGACATTGTTTAACTATCTAGGAAAAAAAATCTCAAAAATTGTTGAATAGGTTATTTTTCTCCCTTTCCAGGTATATAGATGATACATGTCAAAATGTAAATGGTAATATAATAAACCAACAGGAGCTCTTGGAGACAGCAATAAAATGGATTGTTCCCCTGTTAGGTACTTTTCAGATGCTCAAAACATTGACCACATATTTTGAAGATTATTCTATCTTGTGTGAATATAAATTTTCATCAGTTCATAAAATACCTCTGAAGCAGAAACAACTATCGGTGGATTAAGCACCATATGAAATGAAAAAGAAAGACTGTGGATAAAATCTTATCTGTGCCTCAGGCACCACCTATGACCAACATACCTTCAGAGGAGATCCTTTAACTATTCAAACATCATCAGGTGACAAAACAGTGGTCCATAAGGTTGTTAAATCTCACCTCTGTATGCAATATTTTTTAGGGTATGGATCCCAAGGCCACATTTGTTATCGTACAGATAATAATAGTGAAAATTTAGCAATTCCATCTAAACTTTCTCAGTTGTTATGAGGCTCCAAGTTTGGTTTGTTTCCCTCTAGAATCAAAGGAGTAGTTAAGAAATATCTAAACACTGCTCCCAAGATACTTGTAAAGGGTGTCCACAATTTTGATGACATGCCATCAATCATGGGCCATGAAGTCTCAGAACATTTATTCTTCTTTAAACAATTTTCTCAACACTAAAACAAAAGAATAACATGTACAGAGAAGTAGGTTTCCTTCAAATAAATTCAATAAAATAATAGTGGCAGAAATCTGCAAAGATGAATATATGTTCGTATAATGTGTGGAATACGTTTATCCTCATGATAATGCAATTATTGAATTAGTGGTTCTGACCTACTCTCACAATTTAGATCTCAAGAGAAAATAAAATATTTCAAAACTGCAGTGGTCACAGGTCCTTTCCAAAATCATAGCTAAAATTTATTTGTGTGATGAAGTAGCCAGAAATCAGTTGCAAATATGTGTTTAACTCTGTATTAATGTACTAAATTAGACAGCGTTATGGAAATACACGTAAAGGCATTTTTTAAACAAATGAAGAATCCTAAATTCATTACAACTTTACAAATTATCTTTTAACATAATAGAAGAAATTATTATAAAATATTTTATTAAAAAATTTCCGACAATATATTTTGATCACAGTTTGCCCTCTCCCAACTCCTCCCTGATCCTTCCTGTGGGACTCTGCTGGTTAAGATCCAAGTCTGGCCTTTCTCCATAGCCTCTGTACTTGGTCTGAAATGGTGGACTCCCTTTATCAGCAGGGTGCTACCTGAACTCTAAAACCTGTAAGGAACATTATATATTCCTCAGGAAAGATTACAGGCCCAACCCTTTCCTGATAAGAAGCTTAATCAGCAAGCACCTGGGGATTCCTGGAAATACCTCACCCTTATTCTAAGGAGATCTTAGCTTTAAACAAATGACCTTCAATTGTACCTGGAGATCACCCCCCCCCAGGATAATAAAGTACTTTGTTCTCCTTCTTGTGATAAGAACATGCTACTGCATGTAAATGAGGTACTGTAGCATTATGCCTCCATGGAATCAAACACATTCACCCTTGAAACCCCTACCACTACCAAGGACTATAAATGCCCAATTTCACACAAAATAAAGGTGCTGCATGATACCGTCACCTTTTCACCTTGGCCACCTGAGAATTGTCATTTATTCTGGGGGAGGTAGGGCTGCCCTCGTACATGTAAATTCACCACTGAACCCCAGGGGCATGGCTGCCGGACATGCTGGTTGTAGCCTGGCCAAGCATCATGGGCGCACTGACTACCAGGGAAGTACCCTCCTGGCTTGGACCCTCACCTGATCTCTCTTCTAGCCTGTTTAAGGTGTTCATCTGTATACTCTACCATGCCTAGCACAGCAGCTAAACCGAGGAGCTAAAACACTTCAGGATCATCATAGGCTTTGGAACACCTGAGCTTCCATTGCTGTCCCATATCAGCAATTTTATTTTCATTGTAATACTCAGTGAAAAACTCTTTCCACACCCTGGTCTCTGCCTAAAGTGCTCTATCCATTCCTGAGAGAAAGGAAAACCTTGATCTTGGGGTTTCAATGTTTTTTGTTTGGAAGCCAACAACTACATCACAAACTACCACTTCTTCCTAGCCATCTGAGTCTGAGAATCAGGGCCCTAAAGGCTGCCCTACCTCAGATATTGAAGGCCTTACCAAATTCATAAGAGAAATGAAAAACAGGTACCCAGTATAACTTAACCCTTAACCCCTTATAACTTCTGGGTGGGCCTCAAACCATTGGCCCCACACACCCCTCTTCCCCTAAACCAACAACCTATCTGTTTAATGGACTCCATGATAAAAGTAGATAACTGGTTCACCTTTACCCTCCCCCAACACTTTCTTTATTCTATCTCCCACCAAAGTGAAGGGAGTGGTCCCTGCTTTTTCTCCTAGGCAACAAAGCCATACCTTTCTGACATCCACCAAAAAAATAAGAGAAGCCAAGAAACTCCATGGCTTCTCAACACCCACCCTCTACCACTCAACAGGTTTGCAGTCTCCATGATTCTGTTGCAAAAACAAAACAAAACAAAAGTCCTCAAATTAAAACCCTGGTGAACTTTGCATCTCCTACTTATGACACCAATTGGGAGCCAGAGTTTCGGGAATGCCAAGCATTCCCAGTTAGATCACCTCTCTAGTTTACATACCAAGTTGCAGATTTAAAAGGGCTCAGACAGGCAGTAAGTAAGAAGGCATCTGGACACATTGGACAAAATCTCTTACAGAGCTGGATTGCCACGTTAAATATGTCAAAAAATTAGCGAGATATTTGTCACTCCTTCTTATTCAACCCACTCTATCTACAGTGAGAAGTCTACCTTATTTTATTTTATTTTTTATATATTATAGTTTATTTACTTTGTATCTCAGCTGTAGGCCCCATGGTCATTCCTTCCCAACCCCAACTTCTCTCCCTCCCTCATCTCCTACCATGCCCCTTACCCAGTCTACTGATAGTAAAGGAACTCCTCCCCTTGAAGCTGACCCTAGCCTATCATGTCTAATCAGGATTGCCTTTCAAAGTCTTCCTCTGTGGCCTGGTGAGGCTGCTCCCCTCAGGGAGAGGTGATCAAAGAGCCAGCCACTGAGGTCATGCCAAAGACAGCCCCTTTTCTCCTTAGTAGGCAGCCCATTAGGAGATTGAGCTGCCATGGGATACCTCTGTGCGGAGGTTCTAAGTTATCTCCATGATTGGTTCTCGGTTGGAGTATCTGTCTCAGAAAAGATCCCTAGGCCTAGATTTTTTTTTGTGATACATGTAGTTCTCCTTGTAGAGCTCTAGACCTTTCCAGGTCTTTCTATCTCCCCATTCTTTCATACGATTCTCTGCACTCTGCCCTAAGTTTGGCTATGAGTCTTAGCATCTGTTTTAGTACCCTGCTGAGTAGAGTCTTTCAGAGGCCCTCTGTGGTAGGCTCTTGACTTGTTCTTTGTTTTCACCTTCTTCCGATATCTATCCCATTTGCCTTTCTGAATGAAGATTGTGTATCTTGCCTAGCATCCTCTTTCTTGCTTACCTTCTTTAGGTGCACAGATTTTAGTATTTTTATCCTATATTATATGTCTAATGAGTATATACGATGTGTGTCTTTCAGCTTCTTGGGTAGCTCTGATACTTCACTAGGATGATCTTTCCTAGTTCCCACCATTTGCCTGCAAATTTCATGATTTTCTTGTTTTTAATTGCTGAGTAGGCACCTGGTAGCATCAGCTATCCCCTGCAAGCTGATGTAGCAACTTTAATATCTGTCAAAATAGACTTCAAAACAAAACTAATCAAAAAAGATTGGAAAGGATACTGTATTCTCTTCATAATAAAATTCAAAAACCAAGATGTCATCTCAATTCATCAATGCTCCAAATATTAGAGCACCCTGTTTGTAAAAGAAACTCTACTACAGCTTATTTCATATATTGATCATCACACACACTAATAGTGTGAGACTTCAATACTGCACTCTCACCAATTGACAGGTCATGCAGACAAAAACTAAACAAGGAAACATTGGAGCTGACAGACATTTTAACCAAATGGACTTAACAGATATCTACAGAACATTCCACCCAAACACAAAAGAATATAGCTTGTTCTTTGCACTTAATGGAACATTTTCCAAAATTAAACAC
This sequence comes from Meriones unguiculatus, assembly GCF_030254825.1. Lineage (NCBI taxonomy): Eukaryota > Metazoa > Chordata > Mammalia > Rodentia > Muridae > Meriones > Meriones unguiculatus. The sequence continues at coordinate 124,753,535 of NC_083369.1, forward strand.
ATACTCAGTCATAAAGCAAATCACAACAAATACAAGAAAATTGCAAAAACTCCCTCATTCTAACAGACTACATGATATGGAAGAGAGAATGTCAGACATTGAAGACAAGGTAGAAGAAAAAGAAATCTTAATACTTGTGATCTTGTATTCAGTTTTCAAGTAGTTTGTTAGGTATTTGTGCATCAATGTTCATAAGGGAGATTACCCTGAAATTCTCTTTCTTTGTTGAGTCTTTGTGAGGTTTAGGTACCAAGGTGACTGTGGCTTCATAGAATGAGTTTGGGTGTGTTCCTTCTGTTTCTATTTTGTGGAATAGTTTGAAGAGTGTTTGTGTTAGCTCTTCTTTGAAGGTCTGGTAGTATTCTGCACTGAAATCATTTGTCCCTGGGCTTTTTATGGATGGGAGAGTTTTGATGACAGCTTCTATTTCTTTAGGGAATATATAACTATTTAATTGATTTACCTGGTCTTGATTCACTTTGGTAAATGGAATCAATCAAGGAAATTGCCCATTTCATGTAGATTTTCAAAATTTGTGGCACATAGCCTTTTGAAGTATGACCTAAGGATTGTTTGGATATCCTCAGTGTCAGTCATTATGTCCCCCTTTTTGTTTCTGATTTTGTTGATTTGGATAGTGTTTCTCTGCCTTTTTGTTAGTTTGGCTAAGGGTTTGTCTATCTTGTTGATTTTTCTCAAGAACCAGCTCTTGGTTTCATTGATTCTTTGAATTGTTTTATTTGTTTCTAATATAATGATTTCAGCCCCGTGTTTGATTATTTCCAGCCATCTACTCCTCTTGGGTGTGTCTGTTTCCTTTTTCTTTTCTATGGCTTTTAGGTGAGCCATTAAGTTGCTTGAATGAGATGTTGCAAATTTCTTCTTAAAGGCACTTTCCTCTTAGCACTGCTTTCATTGTGTTCCATAAGTATGGGTATGTTGTGCCTTCATTTTCATTGAATTCTAGGAAGACTTTAATTTCTTCCTTTATTTCTTTCCTGACCCAGCTGTCATTGAATAGTGAGATGTTCAGTTTCCACGTGTGTTTAGGCTTTTTGCTATTTCTGTTGTTGTTGAGGTCCAGCATTAGTCCATGGTTGTTATATAGGATAATAGGAATTATTTCAATTCTCTTGTATCTGTTGAGGCTTGCTTTATGACCAACTATATGGTCTATTTTGGAGAATAAAGGTACTGAGAAGTACTCATGAGGTACTGAGAAGAAGGTAACTTCTTTTGTGTTTGAGTCAAGGTTTTGTAGATATCTGTTAGTTCCATTTGATTCATGACCTCTGTCAGAGTCACTGTTTCTTTGTTTAATTTCTGTTTTGCTGACCTGTTATTCATTGAGAGTGTGGTGTTGAAGTCTCCCACTACTAATGTGTGTGGATCTATGTATGGTTTTAGTTTTAGTAATGTTTCTTTTACAAATGTGAGTGCCCTTGTTTTGGGGGAATAGATGTTCAAGATTGTGATGTCTTCATGGGAGAATTTTCCCTTGACTATAACATGAAATTCCCCATCTCTTTTCATTAATTTTGATTGAAAGTCTATTTTATTAGATATTAGAATGGTTATTCCTGCTTGCTTCTTTGGTCTATTTGTTTAGAAAACCTTATTCCAGCCCTTTACTCTCAGGTAATGTCGATCTTTGTGACTTAGGTGTGTTTCTTGTATGCAACAGTTTGTTGGGTCTTGCTTATTCATCCATTTTATTAGTCTTTCTTTTTATTGGATAATCGAGTCCATTGATGTTGAGAGAGATTAATGACCAGTGGCTGTTAGATCCTTTGATATTGACGTTGACTGTGGTAGTATATTTGTGTGTTTGGCTACTTTCAGTTTTGCTATAGTAAAGTTATTTATTTCCTGGGATTTTCTGAAAGTAGTTAGTTTTCGTGGGTTTTATTTTTCCTTCTAGTATCTTCTGTAACACTGGATTTGTGGGTAGGTATTGCTTAAATTTGTTTTTGTTGGTGAATATCTTGTTTTCTCTATCTATGAGGACTGAGAGTTTTGCTTTGTATAGTAGCCTGGGCTGACATCTGTGTTCTCTTAGGATCTGCATGATATCTGCCAAAGCCCTCTGGCTTTCATAGTTTCTGTTGAATAGTCAGCTGTGATTCTGATGGGTTTGCCATTATATGTTACTTGGCCTTTTTCCCTTGAAGCTTTTAGTATTTCTTCTTTGTTATCTATACTTATTGTTTTGATTATTATGTGGAGGGTGGATTTTCTTTTCTGGTCTAATTTATGAGGTGTTCTGTAGACCTCTTTTATGCTTATAAGGCCTCTTTTTCAAGTTGGGGAAATTTTCTTTCTGTGATTTTGTTGAAAATATTTTCTGGGCCTTGGAGATGGGAATTGTCTTTTTCTTCTATTCCTATTATTCTTTGGTTTTGTCTTTTCATGCTCTCTTGTATTTCTTGGATGTTTTGTGTCGGCAATTTTTCAGTTTTATTATTTTCTTTGGTGGATACATCGATTTCTTCCATTGTATCTTCCACACCTGAGATTCTTTCTTTCATCTCTTGTAGTATGTTGGTTATGCTTACCTCTGTAGTTCCCATTTTCTTCCCTAAGTTCTCCTTTTCCATGATTTCCTCAGTTTGTGTTTTTTTAATGTTTCATATTCAATCCTTGAATCTTGCACCATTTTATGGATTTTCTTCATCTGTCTGACTGTATTTTCCTTTAATTCCTTCAGCTATTTGTTGGAACATTCTTCAGTTTCTATCATTTCTTTCAGTGGCTTAATTATTTCCTCTCTGAAGGTCACAAACTATTTGGCTGCATCTTCCTGTATTTCTATAAGGATGGCTATAATCTGTTTGACTTTATCTTCCTCTAATTCTTTATGCAGCTCCTCCATTGCTTGGTGGGCATGTGAACTTCTACAACCACTTTCAAAATCAATCTGATGGTTTATCAGACAATTAGAAATAGTGCTAACTCAAGATCCAGCTATGCTTAAGTATACAACAAAAACATTTGCTCAACCATGTTTGTAGCAACTTTATTTGTAATAGCCAGAAGCTGGAAGCAATCCAGATGCCCCTCATTTGAGGAATGGATACAGAAATTGTGGTACATTTACACAATTGAATACTACTCAGCAATTAAAAACAAGAAAATCATGAAATTTGCAGGCAAATTGTGGGAATTATAATAGATCATGGTTAGTGATGTATCTCAGAAACAGAAAGACACACAGGGTATAAAATCACTCATAAGTGGTTATAATATAGGATAAATATACTAAAACCTATATACCTAAAGAAGCCAATTAAGAAGGAGGACTCTGGGTAAGTTGCTCAATATTCATTCAGAAAGCAACGAGGATGGACATCAGAAGAGGGAGAAAAGAGGTAACAGGACAGGAGCCTACCACAGAAGGCCTCTGAAAGACTTTACATTGAAGGGTATAAAAGCAGATGCTGAGACTTATATCCAACATTTTGGCAGAGTGCAGGGAATTTTGTGAAAGAAGGGAGAGATAGGAAGACCTGGTGAGGACAGGAGTGCCACAGACCAGCCCCGTCGGCTGCCCCGTGTCCGCAGGAAAATCAGAGAATTCGGATATCAGGAAGGCACAGATAGGCAAAATGACAGAGATCACACCACGTAATGTTGATTTGGATCTTCTGCTCTTTACTGAAGTCAAGCCAACACTTATATAGTGATTACATAAAGAAGTACCTGAAGTTGACATATTTCCCGGAGCATTCAGACTTTTTACCAACAATACAGAGTTTACATTTTAACTGAAGGAGTAACCTGGTAGAAGCAGTGTCTACAAAAAATCTTGGCCTAACAGCCTCTTAAGCAGAGCAAACATAGAACTAGTGGTGTTTACACAGTTTATTGCTACTAATTAGTGAGTGGAAGGCCAGGGGCTGTCATTGCCCTCCGAACCAAGTCGGCTAAAGATTTACAACCCCCCTGGATTTAAGCATTGAGGAGAATTCCTCCTGTTTGTCTTGCTAAGGATTTACAATCTTTCCTTAGAGATAAGATGCTTGAGCTAGCCTGTCTGTAAAACTTGTAGTATAATAGAAAACTTTCTGACCATCTGTGTTTGCCTATCTTCTTTTTGCCTCATCATAAACACCTGTGTTTGGTAATGGTTTTGTAGTAGTTTTACTGCAGTGGGAATATTCAGAGCATTTATCCTAACAGATCCTCATTAAACATTTTCTTTAGAAAGCCCTAAAACTCTTGTCCTTTTACTACCTACAATGTTTGATTTTTCCACAAGCAATTCCTGATGCTGAATCTGATTTATTACCTCTCCTAAAATTTTATTTTCCTTCTACTCTTATTTGCTAAAGCTTTTAGTGACCTATTAGAATAGTTTCCTTGAATAGTTAATTGTACTGTTTCAAGAATCATAGAGAAACAGCAAAAAAAGTAGCTCATCAATTCCAGTCTTGCATCTGAGAAAGCAGGATTATAAGAGCACGTCTTATTCCAATAGGGTATTTTTGCTAGGGACTTCCAGGGAGCCAATTCCCATAGTAAATGTGTCTCCTCATCTGTTTACATAATTTTATGCTTGCATAACACATTTTTATGCTACACAGATGGTTTCTGGAGTTAGTGTAGCACAGGAGCACTACATGGAGAGCAAAAGAACCAAAAAATATGGGCACAGGGTTCTTTTTTGAGACTGATACTCCAACCAATTACCATTCACACCCTTGCACAGATATAGCCCATGGAAATTCAGTGTCCAAGTGGGTTCCCAAGTAATATGAACAGGGACTGTCTGTGATATGAACTGTTTGGCCTGCTCTTTGATCACCACCCCCTCAGGGGTGTACAGCATTACCAGGCCACAGAGGAAGATATTCCAGCCACTCCTCATGAGACCTGATAGAGTAGGATCAGAGGCAAAGGGAAGAGGACCTCCCCTATGAATGGACTGGGTAATGGGCATGAGTGGAGAAGTGGGAGGGAGGGTGTGATTGTGAGGGGAAGAGGGAGGGAGCTACAGGTGGGATACAAAGTGAATAAACTGTAATTAATAAAAATAAAATAATTTAAAAAATTAAAGAGGTTATAAAAAGAAATAAAATAAAAAAGTTCAAGCAAACAAACAAACAAAAAAGAAATATCAGTCCAAAACATTGAGAAAGCTAAAAAAGAACAAACAAACAAAACCCCCCCCCAAAAAAACAATAAACAAAAGAAAAAATCAAGGAGCAAAACATTCAGAAAATCTGGAATGCCATGAAAAGGCCAAATTTAGGAATAATAGGAATAGAGGAAGAAGAAGACACCCTGTTCAAAAATACATGAAAAATTTTAAATAAAATAAGAAAAAATTATATATCCTAAAAAAGGTGATACCTATGCATGTAAATGAAGCATAGAAAACACCAAAGAGACTAGATCAGAAAATAAATTCTCCCGCAGTTCATAATAATCAAAACACAAAACTTACAGTAGGTGTGCATGCACACAAACATACAATGAAGAAGCACCGAGTAACATATAACGGCAGAAGTATAAGAACAAAATCTGACATTTTAGACTCTAAAAGCCCTTAAGAAGGGCCTGAACAGATGTTCTACAAACACTGAGGATCATTGATGCAAATCAAGACTACTACATCCAGAACAAGTTTCAATATCAGTTGATGGAGAAAGAAAAGCATTTCACAATAAACTCAGTATCTACCTACAAATTCAGATAAACAGAAGGCAGTAGAAGGAAAACTTCAAAATGAAGTGGTTAACCACACCCAAGAAGAAATAATCCCCTACACCAGCAAATCAAAAGAGGGGAAACACACACACACACACACACACACACACTACCACAACCACCACCACCACAACAAAAACAACAAGATAACAGGAAACAACAAACACTGCACATTGATCTCTCTTGAGAACAATGGTCTCAATTTGCCAATAAAAAGACACAAACAAAATGGATGTGCAAACAGAATCCATCTTTCTACTGCATACAAAATAACATACCTTGACATCAAGCATACATATCAACTCCGGATAAAAAGATCACAAATATTCCAATTAAATGGATATGAGAAGCAAGCTGGTGAAGGTATTTTAGTATCTGACAAAAAAGACTTAATACCAAAACTAATCAGAAGACATAGGGAAGGACACTACAAACAACACTACATATTCATCAAAAGAAAAACCCACCAAGAGGACATTTCAATTCTTAATTTCTATGCCCCAAACACAATGGCACAAGATTGTAAAAGAAACACCACTAAAGCTTAAATTACATATTATGTGCTGATTTTAGGAGACTTCAGTACCACATTCTTGCCAATGCACAGGACAAACAGACAAAAATCTGTATAATATTGTAGCTGAGTGACTGACATTACAAATCAAATAGAGCTAACAGATATCTACGAAACATTCCATCCAAACAGAAAAGAATATACCTTTTTATTCTCAGCATATCAAAGAACATCCTCCAAAACTGACCATATAGACTATCACAAAGCAAGTATCAACAGACTCAAGATAAAAGACTTGGAAGGGAAGGCGCTCCACAATGAGAGAAACAGAACCAAAAAATCTGGGCACAGAGGTCTTTTCTGAGACTGAAACTCCAAACAGAGACCATCCAGGGAGATAACCTAGAACCCCTGCTCAGTTGAAGCCCATGGCTACATCTCCAAGTGGGTTTCCTAGTAAGGGAAACAAAGAGTGTCTCTGACATGAACTCAGTGGCTGGCTCCTTGATCACCTCCCTCTGATAGCGGAGCAGCCTTACCAGGCCACAGAGGAAGACAATGAAGGACAATCTTGATGAGACCTGATAGGCAGGATCAGATGGAAGGGGAGGAGGACCTCCTCTATCAGTGGACTTGGAGAGAGACATGGGAGGAGATGAGGGAGGGAGGGTAAGAATGGGAGGGAATGAGGAAGAAATTACAGCTGGGATACAAAGTGAATAAATTGTCATTAATATAAAAAATTAAAATTAAAATAAAAAAGAAAATTGAAATAATTTCATTCATCCTATCAGATTGCCATGGATTAAAGCTAGATATAAACAACAACAGAAAGCTTACAAATTTATAAAAACTGAACAACACACTACTGAAAGAAAATGAGTCAAGACACAAATAAAGAAATTAAAGACCTTCTAGAATTGAATGAAATGAATAGACAGCATCTCCAAACTTCTGGCACACAAAAAATGTGGTTCTAAGAGGAAAGGTCATAGCATTAAATGTCTACATTAAAAAACTGGAGACGTTTTATACTAGTAACTTAACAGCACACCAGAAAGCTCTAGCACAAAACAAAGTCATGTATAAAAACATTAGAGCCATTGGGGCTCTTTTCCTTGTTGATTTGCTTTATCCAACTTTGATGTGATGGTTTTGTTTTATATTATTATATTTTGTTTTTTAAAAAACCACAATAAACACACAAAAATCAAAAACCACAACATAAAATCAAAAACCAGTAAAATGAAGAAAAAAAAAACAAAAAGCCTAAATAAAGCCATATGAGGCATAAAGTCTACAAAAATACCAATAAGTTCATTTTGTTTTGGTCATTTATTGCTGGGCCTACCCTTAAGTATGCTTTATGTACCCAGTGAGACTCCACTGGAGAAAACTAATTTGTCCTTTTCAAGTGGGTTTCGATTGCAGATAGCTTCTTGGAGGTGGGATCGTCTGTCCACTTCCTCCTCTCAGCACTGGGAACCCATAAAGATTTGACTTGTGTAGACCCCGTGCATGTTGCCATAGACTCTGTGATTTCATGTGTGCATCAGTGGTATTGTGTCTAGAAGACAGTATTTACTTAGAGACATATATCCCCTCTGGCTCTTACAGTCTTTCCACCTCCTCTTCGACATAGCTCCCTGAGCTATGGGAGGAAGGGTTTAATGAAGACAACGCCATTTGGAACTGAGTGCTGTAGTGGAAGATTTTGTTTCTTCAACAACTCAGTTATATTCTGGAAACAGGATTTTATTATATTCCTAAGTGTGAAATGCGAAGCTGCTTTTAGTTTGTCCACAGCTGATAACAGCCTCGTACAGCTTGGAGAGTGTGGTCTTTGCCAGCTACCGTTAGTGGAAATGTGAAAACTCAGAGAGAGAGAGTCAGAGACAGAGATAGATAGACAGACGGATGGACACACACACACACACACAGAGGAGAGAAAGACAGAGAGAGAGAGAGAAAAATACTTCAAGGAATGCTCTCAAAGAGTAGGCCTCAAGGGACTCTCTCAGAGGAAAGAAGGCTGCTGGTGGTTTTGTAGTTTGCTTGTTTGTGGACAGCTGGACTGCGGGACTGCTGGATATCCTGAAAACAAGACTGTTATTTTCCCAAAGAGCCTTATGACCCTCAACAGCCAGAAGAAGCTAAAGAGAACTCCTCCTTGTTTCCTATCTAGCCTTCTTTCTCTCCTACCTAGGGCCAAGTGTTTTGAAGGGAGTTAGAGACATAAGGAACCCCAAATGAGATTAAAAATAGGACCTACATAGATGGGCATGGTGGCACAAGTCTTTAATCCCAGCACTGAGGGAAGCAGAGGCAGGCAGATCACTGTGAGTTCAAGCCAGAAGGATAAGAAGGATAAGAAGGAAAAGAAGGAAAAGAAGAAGAAGAAGAAGAAGAAGAAGAAGAAGAAGAAGAAGAAGAAGAAGAAGAAGAAGAAGAAGAAGCACTAAAAAGTAAAATGAAAATAAAAAAGAAAGTATTTTTAAAAAAAATAGCACCTACAGTGTGCTTCAAAATCTCTTGCTCTTTGCATATTATTCAGTTGTGGGTCTCTATATTTGTTCCCATCTACTGAGACAGGAAATTTCTCTGATGACAGATAAACAAAGTACTGATCTGTGAGTACTGCAAAATGTCCTTAGGAGACTTTTTTTGTTTTTGTTTGTTATATTCCCCTAGCAGAACAATGGTATTTGGTTTTCCCCTCCTCCCATGGTCTATTTAGTCTCAGGTTTTTGACCACCATAACAACATTTTAGACATAGGTTCCGTCTCACAGAGTGCCCTTCAATCCTATAAGATAATGGTTGGTTATTCTTCTAACATTTGTGCTCCTATTATACCACCATATCATGCAGGTAGGACACCATTGTAGATCACAGGGTTTGTAGCTGGGTTGATGTTTCACTTCCCCTACTGGTAACATGTGGAGGACCTTTCAGTTCCATGAGTGCCAGTCAGGAGAGGTGAAGGCTCTAGTGTGGAACCAGTTCAACTTCTCTATATTCATATACATAAGTGTGGCTTGTGTATATCTTATCAAGATCAGTTTGTAGAGAGCAACCAATAGTCTTGACAATAGCCTGAAATGTTTTAGGGTTTCCATCGAGCTCCTTTGACCAATTCCTGGCACTGGAGGTTTCACATGGTAGTGAAGGATGTTTGTCTGGGGCACTGTCTCCCAATTTAAATGGTAACTTCAGTTAGATAATTTTCAGATATGTATATATTTTGGGATGTTTCTATGGTTGTTGGCTTCCATATGAGCCTTTAAATGTCCTTTATTGTTACCTGCTCCTCCCCATATTCTTTCTCTTACTTCTCTTGCCCTTAACTTTCCCCATTTAATTCACCTTTTCCAGTCTCCACCGCCAGTCCCTCCAAAACTATAAATTCTATTTCCCTTTCCTTGGGACAATTCTCCCCTACTCCAAGTCCCTTCTTGAATACCTACCTCTGGTTATGTGGATTGTAGTACACCTACTGAAGGCTTAAAATCTAACATCCACCTATACTAATATTAAAAAAAAATACATTATTGGCCTTTTTTGTGTCCTTGTTACCTCACTCAAAATCAGTTCTTCTAACTTTGTACATTTACCTGCAAAGTCCATAATTTTAGGGTTCATAGTCTCAATTCCTACATTTGAAAAGCTGAGGCAGTATCATTATACAAGTTCCACACAAGCCTGAGCTAAAGCTAAGGATACAGGCTGGGCTTCAGAGTGAAAACATATCTCAAAAATGCAAAACAAAAAGGTAAATTCATTCTGAGAATATTTTTCTTTTTCAGTTTTTTTTAAAGATAATTATTTAATTTATATGTGTCTGTCTTCCATGTGTTAGTGAGTACCTACAGAGGCCAGGACAGGTGTCAGATCCCCTGGAGGTAGAGTTACAGCTGGTTTTTGGCCAGTGGGCATAGGTACTGAAAACCAAATTCAGGTCCTCTGGAAAAGCAATGAGCTCTTTTAACCACTTAGCCACCTGTCCAGCCTTGGAAGAATAGATTTCCAAAAATCAGATTAAAGTGGAAGGACAAGTCCAAATATCAAACACCATATTATTAGCAGACCAGGCAGCTAATGAAAAAATAGTTGTCTCTGTTTATAACACTTTTAAAGCATTGTGGTTCATATATTACAATGTTAGAGACAGAATGGATAAAAGTAATGATTTCTATGTGACATTATAGGATTTTTTAACAGTGAAGGGAATACATAATTGCTGGAAAAAATCACCAAGTATGAAATTAGTTTTTTTATTAATTATTTTTATTTTTATTAATTACAGTTTATTCACTTTGTATGCTCCCTGTACCTCCCTCTCTCCTCCCCTCCCAATTCCACCCTCCCTCTTCCCCATCTGTGTCCTTCTCCCAGTCCACTGAGAAGGGAGGTCCTCCTCCTCTTCCCTCTATCAGGTCTCATCAGGAGTGGCTGCATTGTCTTCTTCTGTGGCCTGGTAAGGCTGCTCCCCCCTTAGGGGGAGGTGATCAAAGAGCAGGTCAATCAGTTCATGTCAGAGACAGTCCCTGTCCCCGTTACTATGGCGACCATTTGGACACTGAACTGCCATAGGGTAACTCCGTGCAGGGGTTCCAGATCATCTCCATGAATGGTCCTTGGCTGGAGTATCAGTCTCAGAAAAGACCCCTGTGCCCTGACATTTTGGATCTGTTGCTCTCTTTGTGGAGTTCCTATCCTCTCCAGGTCTTACTATCTCCCATTTCTTTCATAAGATTCCCTGCACTCTGCCCAAAGTTTGGCTATGAGTCTCAGCATCTGCCTGGATACCCTGCAGATTTGAGCCTTTCAGAGGCCTTCTGTGGTAGGTTCCAGTCCTGTTCCTTGTTTTCTTCTTCTTCTAATTTTCATCATCTTTGCCTTTCTGAATGGGGATTGAGCATCTTAGCCAGTGTCCTCCATCTTGATTAGCTTCCTTAAATGTACAGATTTTAGTATGTTCATCCTATATTATATGTCTAATATCCACTTATGAGTGAATATATACCATATGTGTCTTTCTGCTACTGGGATACCTCACTCAGCATGATCTTTTCCAGTTCCCACCATTTACCTGAAAATTTCATGAGTTCTTTTTTTTTTTTTTTCTTTATCGCTGAGTAATATTCCATGGTGTAGATGTACCACAATTTCTGTATTCATTCCTCAACTGAGGGGCGTCTGGGCTGTTTCCATCTTCTGGCTATTACAAATAATGCTGCTACAAACATGGTTGAGCAGATGTCCTTATTGTATACTTGAGCGTATTTTGTATATATGCCTAGGAGTGGTACAGTTGGATATTGAGGAAGCACTATTCCTAAGTTTTTGAGAAAGTGCCAGATTGATTTCCAAAATGGTTGTATAAGTTTACATTCCCACCAGCAGTGGAGGAGGGTTCCCCTTTCTCCACACTCTATCCAGCATGTGTTGCCACTTGTGTTATTCATCTTAGCCATTCTGATGTGTGTAAGATGAAATCTCAGGTGAAATTGATTTGCATTTCACTGATGACTAAGGATGTTGAACATTTCTTTAAGTGTTTCTCTGCCATTTTATATTCTTCTATTGAGAATTCTCTGTTTAGTCTGTACCCCATTTTTAATTGGATTACTTGGTTTGTTGCTGTTTAACTTCTTGTGTTCTTTATGTGTACACGATATTAGCCCTCTGTCAGATATAGGGTTGGTGAAGATCCTTTCCAAATCAGTAGGCAGTCATTTTGTTTTGACAACAGTGTCCTTTGCTTTACAGAAGCTTTTCAGTTTTATGAGGTCCCATTTATTTATTGCTGCTCTTAGAGCCTGTGTTGTTTGTGTTCTGTTCAGGAAGTTGTGTCCTGTGCCAATGAGTTCAAGGCTCGTCCCCACTTTTTCTTCTAAGCAGTTTAGTGTGTCTGGTTTTATACTGAGGCCTTTGATCCACTTGGACTTAATTTTGTGTAGGGTGATAAGTATGGATCTATTTGCGTTTTTCTGCATGTAGACATCCAGTTAGACCGGCACCATTTGTTGAAGATGCTATCTTTTTTTCCATTGAATGGTTTTGGCACCTTTGTCAAAAATCAGGTGTCCATAAGTGTGTGTGTGTGTGTGTGTGTGTGTGTGTGTGTGTGTGTGTGTGTGTTTATTTCAGGGTCTTCTATTCAATTCCATTGATCCACCATTCTGTTTCTATGCCAGTACCATGTAGTTTTCATTACTGTTTCTCTATAGTACAGCTTGCTATCAGGGATGGAGATACCTCCAGAAGATCTTTTATTGTAGAGGATTGTTTTAGCAATTCTGGGTTTCTTGTTATTCCATATGAAGGTGATAATTTTTTCTTTCAAGGTCTGTAAAGAATTGTGTTGGTAATTTGATGGGAATTGCATTGAATCTATAGGTAGCTTTTGGTAACATAGCCATTTTTACTATGTTAATGCTACCAAGCCATGAGCATGGGACATCTTTCCATCTTCTGATATCTTCTTCTAATTCTTTCTTCAGAGACTTGAAATTTTTTTCATACAGCTCTTTGACTTCCTTGGTTAGGGTCAAACCAAGGTACTTCATGTCCTTTGTGGCTATTGTGAGGGGCAGGTTATTTCCCTAATTTCTTTCTCAGCCCTTTTGTCTTTTGTATACAGTAGAGCTACTGATTTTTTTGAGTTAATTTTGTATCCAGCCACTTCACTGAAGGTGTTTATCAGCTGTAGGAGTTCCCTGGTAGAATTTTTGGGGTCACTCAGGTATACCATAATATTATCTGCAAATAGTTTTAATTTGACTTTTTCCTTTCCAATTTGTATCCCCTTGATCTCCTGTAATTGTCTTATTGCTCTAGCAAGGACTTCAAGAACTATGCTGAGATATTGAGAGAGTGGGCAGCCTTGTCTTGTCCCTCATTTCAGTGGGATTGCTTGAACTTTCTCTCTGTTTAGTTTGATGTTGGAGATAGTTTGTTGTATATTTCCTTTACTATGTTTAATTATGTGCTTTGTGTCCCTGATCTCTCCAAGACTTTAAACATGAATGGGTGTTGGATTTTGTCATATGTTTTTTCAGTATTTAAGAAGATTATCATGTTTTTTTTTCTTCAGTTTGTTAATATGGTGGATCACATTGATGGATTTCCATATGCTGAACCACCCCTGCATACCTGGCATGAAGCATACTTGGTCATGGTGGATGATATCTTTGATGTGTTCTTGTACTCTGTTTGCAAGTATTTTGTTGAGTATTTTTGCATCAATGTTCATAAGGGAGATTGGCCTGAAATTCTTTCTTTGTTGGGTTTCTGTGAGGTTTAGGCAGCAAGGTGACTGTGGCCACACAGAATGAGTTACTTTGGTTTCTATTTTGTGGAATAGTTTGAAGAGAACTAGAGTTAGCTCTTTTTTAAAGGGCTGGTAGAATTCTGCACTGAAACCATCTGTCCCTGTGTTTTTTCTGGATGGGAGATTTTTATGACGGCTTCTATTACCTTAGGGGATATAGGACTATTTAATTGATTTATCTTTTCTTGATTCAGCTTTGATAAGTGGAATTGATCAAGAAAATTGTCAATTTCATTTATATTTTCAAATTTTGTGGCATATAGGCTTTAGAAATAAGTCCTAACAATTGTTTGGATTTCTTCAGTGTATGTTGTTATGTCACTCTTTTCATTTCTGATTTTGTTGATTTGGATAGTGTCTCTCTGCCTTTTAGTTAGTTAGGGTAAGGGTTTGTCTAACTTGTTGATGAAATTAGTTTTAGAAGTTGTCAAACTTGTGGAAAATTGCAACATTTAGTAAAGATTAAAAAGAAAGGGTTTTCTCCTAGAAACAATATTGTTAGATACCACATTTTTTACAGGAAATATTGGCCATGGTTTGGCCAAACTATTTAAATTACCAAGTGTCTGAAGCAAATAGAATTACAGCTCACCTGACAAAATCTGTGATGGACAAAGATATTGGTATTTTAGCTCCTAATCTTTTTTTTTCACTTGCTAAAATGAATATTTTATTATTTTTATTTTTATTTTTTTATTATTAGTTACATTTTATTAATTATGTATTCCAGCTGTATCATGCTTCCTCATACCCTCCCAAACTCTCCCTCCCTCCCTCATCTCCTCCCTGGCCCTTTCCAAGTCTACTGATTGGGGAGGACCTCCTCCCCTTATATATGATCCTGTTTTATCAGGTATCATCAAGACTGGCTGCAAAGTCCTTCTCTGTGACCAAGGAGGACTGCTCCTCTCTTGGGTGGTGGGGAGGTCAAAGAGCCTGCCATTGAGTTCCTGTCAGAAATAGTCTCTGATCCCCTTACTGTGGGAAACCAATTGGTTATTGAGCTACCATGGGTTTCATCCGAACAGAGATTCTAGGTTATATCCATACATGGTCCTTGGTGGAGTATCAGTCTAAGAAAAGACCCCTGTGTCCAGATATATTTGGTCCTTGTGGAGCTCCTCTTCTTTCCACATCATACAAACTCCCCCTTCTTTCATATGATTTCCTGCACTCTGCCGAAGGTTTGGTTATGAGTCTTAGTATCTGCTTTGATATACTGCTAGTTAGAGTCTTTCAAGGACCTTCTGTAGTAGGCTCCTGTCCTGTTTTCCTTGTTTTCTCCTATGTCCAATGCACCTCCCATTTGTCTTTCTGAGTATTGATCATCTTACCCCGAGTCCTCTTTCTTGTTTATCATCTTTAGGTGTATAGATTTCATTATGTTTATCATATCTTATAGGACTATATGACAGAGTATATACAATGTGTTTTTTTCTCCTTCTGGGATACCTCACTCAGAATGACCATTTGCCTGCAAATTTCAGGATTTCCTCATTTTTGATTGCTGAGTAGTATGCCATTGTGTAAAAGTACCACAATTTCTGTATCCATTCCTCCATTGATGGACATCTGCGTTGTTTCCAGGTTCTGGCTATTACAAATAAAGCTGCTACAAACATGGTTGATCAAATGTCCTTGTTGTGTACTTGAACATCTTTTGGATATATACCTAGGAGTGGTATAGCTAGATCTTGAGGAAGCACTATTCCTAATTGTCTGAGAAAGTGAGAGATTGACTTCCAAAGTGGTTGTACCAGTTTACATTCTCACTAGCAATGGAAGAGGGTTCCCCATTCTCCACAACCTCTCCAGCATGTGTTGTCACTTGAGTTATTCATCTTAGCCATTCTGATGGGTGTAAGGTGAAATCTCAGGATCATTTTGATTTGCATCTCCCTGATGGCTAGGATGTTGAGTATCTCCTGAAGTGTTTCTCTGCCATTCTATATTCCTCTACAGAGAATTCTCTGTTTAGCTTTGTACCCCATTTTTTAAATTGGATTACTTGATTTATTTCTTTTTAACTTCTTAATTCTTTATATATGCTGGATACCAGCCCTCTGTCAGATATAGGGTTGGTGAAAATCCTTTCCCAGTCTGTATGTTGTCATTTTATTCTGATGACAGTGTCTTTTCTTTACAGAGCTTTTCAGTTTCATGAGGTCCCATTTATTGACTGTTGCTCTTAGAGTCTGTGCTGTTGGTGCTGTGTTCAAGAAGTTGTCTCCTGTGCCAATGATTCTAGGCTCTTCCCTACTTTTTCTTTGAAGCGGTTTAGTGTGTATGGTTTTATATTGAAGTCTTTGATCCACTTGGATTTTAGTTTTGTGCAGGGTGATAAATATGGATCTATTTTCATTTTTCTGCATGTAGACATCCAGTTGGACCAGCAGCATTTTTTGAAGATGCTGTCTTTTGTTGAAGATGCTGTCTTTTTTCCATTGAATGGTTTTGCTTCTTTGTCAAAAATCAAGTATTCATAGGTGTGTGGGTTTATTTCTGGGTCTTCTATTCAGTTCCATCGATCCTCCTTTCTGTTTCTATGCCAATGCCATGCAGTTTTTATTACTGTTGCTCTGTAGTACAACTCGAGATCAGGGATGGGGATACCGCCAGAGGATCTGTTGTTGTACAGGATTGTTTTGGAAATTCTGGGTTTGTTGTTTCTCCGTATGAAACCGAGAATCTTTCTTTTAAGGTCTATAAAGAACTGAGTTGGTATTTTGATGGGAATTGTGTTGAATCTGTAGATTGCTTTTGGCAGGATGGTCGTTTTCACAATGTTAATCCTACCAATCCATGAGCACGGGAGATTTTTCCATCTTTAGATATCGTCTTCAATTTCTTTCTTCAGAGACTTGAAGTTTTTCTCAAACAGGTCATTCACTTGCTTGGTTAGTGTCACCCCAAGGTACTTTATGTTATTAGTGGCTATTGTGAAGGGTGTTGTTTCCCTGATTTCCTTCCTGACCCTTTTGTCTTTAGTATACAGGAGGGCTTCTGATTTTTTTTTCAGTTGATTTTGTATCCTGCCATTTTGCTGAAGGTGTTTATCAGCTGAATGAGTTCTCTGCCTGAATATTTGGAGTAGCTCATGTATACTATCATATCATCTGCAAATAGTGACACTTTGACCTCTTCCTTTCCATTTTGTATTCCTGTGATCTCCTTTAGTTGTCTCATTGCTTTAGTTAGGACTTCAAGTACTATGTTGAAGAGATATGGAGAGAGTGGGCAGCCTTGTCTTATACCTGATTTCAATTGGATTGATTTAAGTTTCTCTCCATTAAGTTTGATGTTTGCTATAGGCTTGCTGTATATTGCCTTTACTATGTTTAGGTATGTGCCTTGTATCCCTGATCTCTCCAAGACTTTAAACATGAATGGGAGTTGGATTTTGTCAAATCCTTTTTCGGAATCCAGGGAGATGATCATGTGGTTTTTCTCCTTCGGTTTGTTTATATGGTGGATTACACTGATGGATTTCCGTATGTTGAACCACCCTTGCATGCCTGGGATGAAGCCTACTTGGTCATGGTGGATGATATCTTTGGTGTGTTCTTGCATTCAGTTTTCAAGGATTATTTTATTTTAATATTTTTTTTATTTTTAAATAATTTTATACATTCACTTATATCCCAGGTGTAGCCCTGTCCCTCTTTCCCTCCCAATCCTCCCCTTCCTCCCTCATCTCCCTGCCCCCTGCCGAGACCACTAACAGGGGTGTTCTCCTCTCCTTTCATCTGGCCCTAGCTTATCAGGTATCTTCAGGATGGTTGCAATGTCCTTATCTGTGGCCTAGCAAGGCTGCTCCTCCCTCGGGTTGGAGGGGAAGTTCAATGAGCCAGACATTGAGTTCATGTCAGAAACAATTCCTGTCTCCCTTACCAGGGAACCCACTTGGATACTGAGCTACCATGGGTTATGTCTGAGCAGGGGTTGTAGGTTATATCCATGCATGGTCCTTGGTTAGATAAACAGTCTCAGAGAAGACCCTTGTGCCTAGATATATTTGGACCTTGTGGGGCTCCCTGTCCCCTCTAGGTTATACTAATTCCTCCTTCCTTCATATGATTCCCTACACTCTGTGGAAGGCTTGCTTATGGGTCCCAGCCTCTGCTTTGTTACACTACTAGATAGAGTCTTTCAGGTACCTTCTGTGGTAGGCTGCTGTCCTGTTACTTGTTTTATCCTACTTCCAACGTCCATCCCCTTTGTCTTTCTAGATGAGGATTGATCATCTTACCCCTGGACCTATTTCTTGTTTATCTTACTTAGGTGTACATATTTTAGTATGTTTATCCTATCTTATAGGTCTAGTACCCACTTATAAGTGAGTATATGCCATGTGTGTCTTTCTGCTCATGGGATATCTCACTCAGGGTGATTTTTTTTCTAGATCCCTCCATTTGCCTGCAAATTTCATGATTTCCTTGTTTTTAAATGTTGAGTAGTATTCCATTGTGTAAAAGTCCCACAATTTCTGTATCCATTCTTCCGTTGATGGACATCTGCGTTGTTTCCAGGTTCTGGCTATTATGAATAAATCTGCTACAAACATGGTTGATCAAATGTCCTTGTTGTGTACTTGAACATCTTTTGGATATATGCCTAGGAGTGGAATAACTGGATCCTGAGGAAGCATTATTCTTAATTGTCTGAGAAAGTGGGAGATTGACTTCTAAAGTGGTTGTACCAGTTTACATTCCCACCAGCAATGGAGGAGGGTTCCCCTTTCTCCACAACCTCTCCAGCATGCATTGTCTCTTGAGTTTTTGATCTTAGCCATTCTGATGGGTGTAAGGTGAAGTCAGAGGGTCGTTTGATTTGCATCTCTCTGATGGCTAGGGATGTTGAACATCTCCTTATGTGTTTCTCTGCCATTCTATATTCTTGACTATTTTATATTATTGAGTACTTTTGCATCAATGTTCATATGAGAGATAGGTCTAAATTTCTCTTTTTTTGGGGTCTTTTTTGTAGTTTAGGTATCAAGGTTACTGTGGCTTCATAGAATGAGTTTGGTGATGTTTTCTGTTTCTATTTTGTGGAAAAATTGGGGAGAACTGGAGTTAGCACTTCTTTGAAGTTCTGGTAGAATTCTGCACTGAATCCATCTGACCCAGGGCTTTTTTTGGAAGGGAGACTGTCGATGACTGATTCTATTTCCTTGGGGTATATAGGACTATTCAATCTTTCTACCTGATCTTGATTTAATTTTGGAAAATGTTCATTTCTTTTAGATTTTCGAATGTTGTGGCATATAGGATTTTGTAGTGAGACCTAATGATTGTTTGTATTTCCTCACTGTCTGTAATTATGTCCCCCTTTTCATTTCTGATTTTGCTGACTTGTATAGTTTCTCTTTGCCTTTTAATTAGTTTGGCTAAAGGTTTGTCTATCTTGTTGATTTTCTCAAAGAACCAGTTCTTGGTTTCATTGATTCTTTGAATAGTTTTATTTGAATCTAATTGATTGATTTCAGCCCTGAGTTTGATTATTTCCAGCTGTCTGCTCCTACTGGGTGTATTTGCTTCTTTTTTTTTCTAGGGCTTTCAGTTGGGCCATTAAGTTGCTTGTATGAGATGTCACGAATTTCTTCTTGAAGGCACTTAGTGCTATGAATTTTCCTCTGAGCACTGCTTCCATTGTGTCCTATAAATTAGAGTATGTTGTACCTTCATTTTCATTGAATTCTAGGAAGTCTTTAACTTCTTTCTTTATTTCTTTCTTAACCCAGCTGTAATTGAGAAGTAAGTTGTTCAGTTTCCATGTGCTTATAGGCTTCTTTCTTATTCCATTTTTGTTGAGGTCCTGTTTTAGTCTATGGTGGTCAGATAGAATACAGGGGATTATTTCAATCTTCTTGTGTATGTGGAGTCTTGCTTTTTGACCAACTACATGGTCTCTTTTGGAGAAGGTTCCATGAGGTGCTGAAAAGAGGTATACTCTTTTGAGTTTGGTTGGAAAGTCCTGTAGACATCTATTAGATCCATTTGATTTAGGACCTCTATAAGTGCCTTTATTTCCTTATTAGGCTTCTGTCTAGATGATCTGTCCCTTGGTGAAAGTGGGGTTTTGAAGTCTCCCACTATTAAGGTGTTATGATTGATGTGTGATTTGATTTTCAATACTGTTTCCTTTATGAATGTAGCCGCTCTTGTATTTGGGGCAGAGATGTTCAGAATTTTGATGTCCTCTTGGTGGATTTTTCCTTTGATGAGAATGTAGTGACCTTCCACATATTTTTTGATTAATTTTGGTTGAAAGCCTATTTTATTAGATAGTAGGATAGCTACCCATGCTTGTTTTCTGGGTCCATTTGCTTGAAAGACATTTTTCCAGACCTTTACTCTGAGGTAGTGTTTGTCTTTGTTGCAGAGGTACGTTTCTTGGATGCAGCAGCATGTTGGATCCTGTTTCTACAACCATTCTGTTAATATGTGTCTTCTTATTGGAGAGCTGAGTCTGTTGATGTTGATAGATAATAGTGACCAATGAACATTAGTTCCTTTTATATTGGAGTCAGTGGTCTTACTGTGTTTCATTGCTTGTTTTCTTTTAATTTTTGTTGGGATATTATCTGTAAGCTATGTTTTCTTGGGTGAAGTTGTTTTCATTGGATTGGAGTTTTCCTTCTAGTATTTTCTGTAGGGCTGGTTTGCTGTGTAGATATTGTGTAAATTTAGTTTTGTCGTGGAATGTTTTGTTTTCTCCATCTATGTTGATTGAAAGATTTGCAGGGTATAGTAGTCTGGGTTGGCATCTGTGGTCTCTTAGAGTCTGCATGACACCTCCCCAGGCCCTTCTGGCTTTCATAGTTTTTGATGATAAGTCCGTTGTGATTCTGATAGGTCTACTTCATATGTTGCTTGGTCTTTTTCCCTTGCTGATTTTAATATCTTTTCTTTGTTCTGTAGATTTTGTGTTTTCACTATGGTGTGATGTGATATGTTTCTTTTCTGGTCTAGTCTATTTGGTGTTCTGTAGTCCTCTTGTATATTTATGAACATCTCTTTCTTTAAGTTGGGAAAATTTTCTTCTATGTTTAGCTCCTAATCTTGACAAACATCTTAGAAGAAAGGGTACAGAAATTTTCTCTCAGATTACTGATTCTGTATATAGTCACATACTCAAAAAAATGTGGAAAACATGAAGAACTTCATTATGACATGAGAATTCAAATTTGCTTTCCTGGTAAGGTAGCTTTGATTACTAGTAAAGTTTTTAATTGTCCACTAGAAACAGTTATCTCAGGGGATCTACATACTAATCTCTTCAGTGAGCTGAAATGTGCAGGAATTGCTGAAAAGACACATTAGTGTGCTGTCAAAATGTACCCTGGGTTATAAAAGATGAGTTAAATCAAGATTCAACTGAAGATGAACATCCAAATTAAAATAATTCCTCAACCGTGAGAAATGACCAATCAATATCTACTCAGATTTTCAGTCAAACACTAAGAAATTATTTCTGTAAAAACACAGCTTCTTGAAGAATTCCAAATGTTCCACATATCTACAGCAGAATAAAGCATGGAATCTCTGAAAAGAGCAACATAAGTGAAAATTACTGTTTCACAGACTCATTCACAGCATTAAGAAAAATACATGACGAGTCACACTGGACAAGGCTGGACAACTCAGTATAAAACCACTACAGATGGAGATGAGAATCGCAGGGGTAAAGAAATGAATAGCCAGTGAGACCTGGCTGCCCTTCTGTGACTTGGATCTTCAGAGAAGTCTATAAAATGCATTTGTAAAATAAGGTCAATTTGTCTCAGCCCAGTGGAATTGAATAGTCTTTATTCATGCAGTCTAATCTTCTGCCTTGCTGGAGAGTATTTCATTAGCTCTATAACTCAGTATAAATGTATCAAGATAGTTTACATTAGCCAGTCACACTGACCTACCATTTCTTTAAAAATAAGAATACAAGGAAATAATCTGGGCAGCAAATGACACTTGAGTCAGTTTGGCAGTCTTTACAATTCTAACATCTTTTTGATTAATTCATAGTATCATGATTACAGAGATGTAAATGTGTCAGTTTTATCAACTCACTTTGCCTGAATTATGCATTTAAACTCACAAACTTAAGATTCTACAATAGTTCTGATGTTTTTTCTCTCAAAAGCATTTATCAGCGGATTGCAGGCTCCCGAGATTTCACTCATTTTATTTCAATATCATGTCAAAAGACTTTTTCCAAAGAAGGACTTGCAACTCTTTGACACAATATTCTCATTTATACCAAAGGACTCTTTCCTTGATGGTGCATTTTTGTATTAGAATTGAAGCCTATGGCTTAAAAATTTAAGCATAAACCTGGGAGCATATTTTACTTATCATTATTTTCCAACTGACTAGATGAAGTCTTCAAGCTGGGGAGTATATTGATAGGTATATTGTTTTTCAGTCCCAAATATGGGGAATTTTATGGGCTTAGACATGAATGAAATTTTCTTTGTCCTAAGATAATTGAACCAGATGCAAAACCTTCTCAATTCTGAAATGCTCATTTCTCTCTTGGCTCTCAAATATTCATTAACTTTTAATGCATAGTCTTAATATTTGGGTATATAAATTTCCAGGTACAGATATGGATGACTGAACTGTAGAACATGATCCCAAGTCAATGTTTAATCAACCTCAGAGACCTCTGCTCCACTATTCTTGGTTACCTGCTGTTTTTGCTTGAAACTTTTATCAGTATTTTAACCATCTCTTCTCTGCACACACAAAGTTAGAAAAAGAATATTTAATGCAAAATAATTTTCTGGCCTGTATTTTTTTTTTACTTTCTCTGAAATTCTTAATAATGTATTTTAATAATATAATGATATTCAATTATATTTTCATGTATGCTTATGATGTACTTTGATCATATTCACCTGTATGTTTTTTGGTTATCCTCTTTTGCTTACCTCTTTTTTTTTCCCTTTCAGCTTTTTTTGTGGTTCCTCCTTCTAGTTTTATACACTTCATTTTATTCCCCCTTAGTATTCATAGATGAGAATAAACATGCAATATTTATTTTTGTCAGGCCTACTTACATTACTTATCACTATTATCTCCAACTCCATCTATTTTTCTGCTATCAAGTTTATTATCCTTTATGGCAGAATAAAACTCCATTGTGTATTTTCCTGATACTCTTTTTTTTTTCTTCCTTGTTGTTTTTGTGTGTTTGTTTTGTTTTGTTTCATGGTATATAGTGCTCAGTTTCAGAGGGTCATATTCATTAAAGTATATCACACACTTTAACACGTTTCACCACCCCATACTTCTTACCCTCTTTACTCTCTCTATTCCTATTATTTCCTTCAGTCCTCTTGACAGTTTCATTTCCATATGAATTTTATGTAACTACAAAATGTCTCAGGTCTACAAATAAAAGGAAACATACAAAATTTGCCTTTGAGTCTGACTCATTTCACTTAATACAATAATCTCTAGTTGCATCCATTTTCCTAATAATTAAAATTATTATTTATGGCTGACAAGGAAGGGAACATTGGAGTGAAGAGAAAGCATTTAGAATAGGACAATTTTTTCTAGCTATAGATCTGGCAAAGGATTAATATCTGGAATGTATAAAGAATTAAAAAAATAAACTACTATAAATCAACAAATAGATCAATAATAGACTAATAATATACACATGGTTTTCCAAAAAAAAAAAAAGAGTTAAAAATGGCCAGAAAGCTAAAGAACATTTTCAACATCACTAGCCATCAGAAAATTGCAAATTAACACTACATTGAGATTCTGCCTCACTCCAGTCAGAATAATGATTATGAATAAAACAATAAAAATTAATAAACAATTGCAACATATCCCTGCCACTCATAATGAGAGCTAAAGCTGTCTTAAGGAAAGGAAATAGATACAGGCATCTCAGCTAGGACAGATGCTTTGCAGCAACCTGGACAGAATGTCCCATCCATCCTCAACATGAGAGAGGTGTTTGTAGAAAGAACAATGGTTGAGTTAGAACCCAGACTATTCCTGAGTCTGGAATCCACAAGCAGAGCTTCATTTGCTATATGGAGGCACCAAAATTTCCCAGCACACCAGATACATTCAGACTGAAACCTCATATGGTAACAAATTCTAAAGTCCTCCAGAATTTTTTTTTAATTTTAACTGCTGTTCCCCTTTATCAGCACAAAGAATCAAAACTGATTATTTCCATCTTCACAGAAATCTCTTTTTCATTTTTGTTACACAAAAGATATTCCTTTAGGGTATCATTTACTTGAAAAACTGTTCTTTAATGATACAAAGAGATGTTGGGATTTAAGACTGATAACTCAAAGTAATTTAAATGTTCTATGGTATCATCAAAGCAAAAAAATAGCATACATCAATGATTTAATTATTGTTTTATTTTCCTTGAGTTGTCTTCAACATCATAAAATTGAAAGTGACATTAGCAGCTAGGGGACTTGGATATTAGCCTTTGAAGATTCTGTTAATAAATGGGTTTAAAGAAACAGCAGTAGAATGGCTCAGAGACATTTACAATTTTGGTCATTATTTATTATTTTTTTAATCTAAGTTAGTTACTAATTTGTGCTTCTAATTTAAGTGTCTATTTATGTTGCTGTCTGATTGGTTCTTTAATAAAATGCCCAGGAAAAAAATATTATCACCAAATCCCTGATGAAATTTTCCAAATAAATGAGGAAAACAGACTACACTTAAAATCCATTTGTACATTTGCATCTTTTGGCAAATAAAAGGAACCTTTTATCCAAACCAAAGAACCTTAGCCATGTTCTCATATTTTAATTGCAATGATATCTAATCATTGGTAGATACAGATGAGCATATGTTGTTTAAAGTGTTGTTTATAGGTCCTTTATCAGGACCTAGCACTTACACCATTCTCTCAGATCTCTGTAGAGCTCACTGCTCACTTTCATCAGATCCTCACTCAAATGTTTTCTAAATGAAAGCCTTCCCAGAATAGACCCTTTAAAAGGAAAAGCTCAAATATTCGCAATTACCCATATTTTGGTATAACTTTATCCATTGTGCTCATAACACCTGATATACTGTGTATCATAATAATTTATCTATCCCTCTTCTTTAGAATATTAGCACTGTGATGACAAATATATTTTTTCCCAAATCACAAAATGTTACAAAGGTCATACATAATTGAAATTCAGTAAATACTTATGTAATGTATAAATAAAAGTGAGTAACAAGTAAACTTGCCAGGAAGTGGAAGTTTAGATTAATTTGCTTAGTCTAAGAAGTTTAGAAACTTGATCTTAAAAAACAGTTTTAAAAAGTTTCGAAATTTGATCTTAGTGATATGAAGAAGGCAGCCATAAGGATGATTTGAAAGAGTATTATCCCAGAAATAGATTGAGTGGTTGCAGTGACCCTGATACATAAACCACAAAAAGGCTCAAAAGAGAAAGAGAATGTCAGAACAATCTCCGTCATTAATATTGATGAAAAATACTCAATAAAATTCTTACAAACCGAATTTAAGAACACATCAAATATATCATCCATCATGATCAAGTAGGCTTCATCTCAGGGATGCAGGGATGGTTCACTAAATGAAAATCTATCAATGTAATATACCACATAAACAAACTGGAAAAAAAATCACATGATCATCTCATTAGATGCAGAAAAAGCCTTGAACAAAATCCAACACCCTTCATGATAAAAGTCTTGGAGAGATCAGAGATACATGGTCCCTATTTAAACATAATAAAAGTAATACACAACAAGCAGATTGACAACATCAAATTAAATGGAGAGGAAATCAAAGCGATTGCACTAAATTCACGGACAAAACAAGGCTTCCCACTATTTCCACATTTCTTCAACATAGTACTTGAAGTCCTAACTATAGTAGTAAGACAACTAAAGGAGATCAAGTGGATACAAATTGGAAAGGAAGAACTCAAAGTCACTATTTGTGGATGATATAATAGTATACATGGATGACCCCAAACATTCTACCAGGGAACTCCTTCAGCTGATAAACGCCTTCAGCAAAGTGGATGGATACAAAATTAACTTAAAAAATCAGTAGTCCTCCTTTATACAAAGAACAAAAGGGCTGAGAAAGAAATTAGTGAAACAACAACCTTCACAATTGCCACAAAAAAAGCCAAAATATCTTGCTGCAACTCTAACCAAGCAAGTGAAAGACCTATAAGACAGTAACTTCAAGTCTCTGAAAAAAAGAATTTGAAGGTGTCAGAAAGATTTCCCATGCTCGTGGATCAGTATGATTAACATTATAAAAATGGCCATCCTACCAAAAGCAATCTACAGATTCAATGCTATTCCCATTAAAATACCAACACAATTATTTACAGACCTTCAAAAAACAATTCTCAACTTCATATGGAAAAATGAAAAACCCAGAATTGCTAAAACCTTCCTGTACAATAAAAGATCTTCAGGAGGAATCTCCATCCCTGACCTCAAACTGTACTATAGAGTAACAGTAATAAAAAACTGCATGGTACTGGCATAGAAACAGACTGGTGGATCAATGGAATCAGATCAAAGACTCGGAAATAAACCCACATTGTTGTGGATATAAACATGCTTTTATTTTGGTCCCAGGTGTGGGATGTGAGATTGATTCACATGGTCCACAGCAGCAGACTATTTGCCTCATACAGGCCCTGTGAGGAGCTCTTTGCCAGCTGCAGTTAGTTTAAATCTGAGTACTATGGAGAGCAAATATATACCAGAGCCCAAAGAGGTGGGAGCGCTGAGAAAGAACAAGGCTGCTCCTGCTTTCCCCTTGCTGCTCCTGGTTGATGTTGTGAGACAAGTAGTTAGAGATCTCCTGAAATGAGGATTGGACTGGCTCCAAGGAACCAGACGACCCTAACCAGTAAGAAGCAGCTAAGAGAACTGCAACACCTCTTTCACTAACACTTTCTCTCTCCTACCTGGTGTTGGGGTGTTGGAAAGGATTGGGGTGGAGTAGGGAGAAAAAGAAAAACAGAAATGTAAATAAAAGAGTTTTTAAAACTAGCATATAACACATACCTACATACACTTCCTTTTTGACAAAGGAGCCAAAAGCATACAGTGAAAAAAGAAACCATCTTCAACAAATGGTGCTGGTCTAACTGGATGTCAACCTGTAGAAAATTTCAAATAGATCTGTATTGATCACCCTGTACAAAACCCAAATCCAAGTAGATCCAAAGATCTTAACATGAAAGCAGACACACTAAGACATTTAGAAGAAAAATTGGGGAAGAGACTTGAACTCATTGGCATAGGAGAAAACTTCATGAACCGAGAATTAACAGCTCCCACTCTAAGACCAACAATTAATAAATGGAACTTCATGAAATGGAAAAACTTCTGTAAAACAAAAGACACTGTCAATAGAACAAAAAGAACAAAACAGCCTACAGGCTGTGAAAGACTCTTCACCAACCCTATATCTGACAAAGGGCTAATATCCAAAACATAATAAAACTCAAGAAATTAAACACCAACAAATGAAATAAACCAATTTAAAAAATGTGGTACAGAGCTAAACAGAACTCTCAACAGAGAAATATCAAATGGACAAGAAGCACTTAATGAAATGCTCATTATTCATCAGGGAAATGCAAATCAAAACAACTCTGAGATTCCATTTCACACATGTCAGAATTGCTAAGATGAAAAACTCAAAGGACAGTTTATTTGGCAAGACTGTACAGAAAGGGGAACACTCCTCCACTGATGCTGGGAATGCAAACTTGTATAACCACTTTGGAAGTCAATTTTGTGCTTCCTCATAAAACTCGGAACAGCTCTACCTCAACACCCAGCTGTACCACTCTTGGGTATATATCCAAACGTTGCTCTACCATACAGCAAGAACACTGGCTCATCTGTGTTGTGGCTTTATTCATAATAACCAGAATCTGGAAACAACCTAGATGCTCCTCAAATGAATAATGGATAAAGAAACTGTGGTGCATTTACACAATGGAATGCTACTCAGCCATTAAAAAACAGGGCATAATGTAATTTGCAGGCAAATGGGTGGATCTGGAAAAGATCACCCTGAGTGAAGCAACCCATACCCAGAAATACAAGCATGGTAAGTACTCACTTAAAAGCAGATATTAGCCATGTAATACAGGATAGCCATACTACAATCTACAGACCTAAAAAGTTAAATTGTAAGGAGCACTCTAGGTAGGATGTTTAATTCTCATTCAGAAGGGCAAATAGAATAGACACTGGAAGCAGTTAAAGAAAGGGAACAGAATGGGAGCCTACCATAGATGTACTTTGAAAGTCTCGACACACCAGGAGATTGAAGCAGATGCTTCAAACTTTGGGCAGAGCACAGAAAGTCTTATGGAAGAGTGGGGGAGACAGAAGGACCCAAAGGAGACAGGAGCTGCACAATAAGACCAACAGAGCCATCAAATCTGGGTCAAGGTGGTCCTGCGGAAACTGATTCACCAACCAAGGACCATGCATGGACAGTACCTATGCCTGTTGCTCAAATGTAGCCAATAGACAGCTCAGTCTTTATGTGGTTCCCCAGTAAGGAGAGCAGGGGCTATCTCTGACATGAACTCTGTTGCCTGCTCCTCAATTGCTTCCCCCTGGCAGGGCATACTTACCAGGCCACAGAGGAAGAGAACACAGCCAATCCTGATGAGACTTAATAGGCTGGGATCAGGTAATAGGGAAGGAAGGCTGCCCCTTTCTAAGGACTAGGGGAGGTATATAGGGTGGAAGAGGAAGGGAGGGTGGGACCGGAGTGAGACCAGAGTGGGAGGCTACTAGCGGGATATAAAGTGGATAAATTTTTAAAAATTAATTTAAATTAAAAAAAATCAGTGGCTCTGTGAGGATAGATACAGTTAGCTGCCGAGCATTCTTCTCTTAGCATTCTGGTCCACGTGTCTTCATGGTATTAGCATAAAAACAGATATGTTGATCATTGGGAATGAATTGACATCTGAGAAATGAATCCACATACCTTTGAACATTTGATTTTTTATAAAGAAGCCAGAATTATACAATGGAAAAAAATAAGGCATTTTCAACAAATACTTGCTGTTCAAACTACGTATCAGCATGTAGAAGAATGCAAATAGATCCATATTTACCACCCTTCACTAAAATAAAGTCCATGTGGATCAAAGACCTCAACACAAGACCAGATACATTGAACCTGATAGAAAGAGAAAGTAGGGAATTGTTTTGAACACATTAGCACAAGAGAGAATTTCCTGAACAGAATGCCAATAGTGCAGGCATTAAGATGAACAATTAATAAATGGGACCCCATGAAACTTAAAAGTTTCCCTAAGTCAAAGGACACCATCCATAAAACAGAACTGCAGCCTACAGAATGGGAAACTATTTTCACCAACTCCACATCTAACAGAGGTCTAACTTTCAAAATATATACAGAATTTAAGAAGCTGGAAATCAAGAAACCAAATATTCCAAGTAAAAATGGAGTACAGATCTAAATACCTCTCAGAATGGCTAAGATAAAAAAAACTTGAGAGACTGTTCATGCTGATGAGGATGTGGAGCACAGGGAACACTCCTCCATTGCTGGTGGGAGTGCAAACTTGTATAGACACTATAGAAGTCAATATGGAGGTTCCTCAGAAAATTGGAAATCGATCAACCTCAAAATCCAGCTATGCCACTTCTGGGCATATACTCATAATACTCCACCATACCCCAGGACAGTTTCTTTGCCACATTCATTGTTGCATTATTCATGATAGTCAGAAATTAGAAACAACTAGATTTCCCTCAACAGAATAATGGATAAAGAAGTGTGGTTCATTTACACAATGGAATATTACTCAGCTGTTAAAAAAAATGACATTGTGAAATTTATAGGCTAATTAATGGAACTAGAAAAAAATTATCCTGAATGAGATAGCCCAGACCCATAAATATAAATAAAACATTATTCACTTATATGTAGAGATTAGCCATTAAATAAATGATAACAAAGCTGCAGTCTATAGGTCCAGTGAGGTTAGGTAAAGAGAAGTTGTCTAGGGTGAAAACATGGATCTTCTGGAGGAAGGGAAAATAGAATAGATTTTATGGGTGGACTGTGGAAGGTTGGAGATGGGAGTGGGGAATCCAGTGGAGCAGGGAGATGAGACCGAGCAAGAGAATTCAGGAAGTGATGGCTGTAATTAAAGGACATTTGGGTGGAGGAGGGGAGGAGCGGTGATGTAGAAACCTATTGCAGTGAAAACTTTCTGAAATATATGAAGCTGGTCCTAATCAGAACTCTTAGTGATAGAGGATAAGGACTCTCAACTGGCCATTTTAAAAACTTTTTATTGATCCTTTGTGAATTTCACATCATGTATCCCAGTCTCATTCATCTTCTCATCCCTTCATATCCAACTTTCCCCCTTAGAACCTCTCCGGCAAAATAAAAAAAGAAACAAATGACAAGAACAAAAGCAAAGCATAGAAAATATCTCATCTGTGACACCATCAATATTGCATCCTCACTGGGACTCTTCCTAGTTATCCTGTTGTTGCCCTGTACCAAGGAGATCCTACAGCTTTGGAACAGTAGGACTGGCCCTTTTACGAGTCCCAGATGATACAGATTAGGGGTAGGCTAATTCAGAGTCCTGGATTTGGGTCTGCATGGTAGCTGAGCTGGTCATCCCACCAACTGTCCCTTATCTGCACCACCAGGGCAAGCTCTCCAGCACTGCTCTGGTTAAGCCACCCAATACTGCCATAGGCAGGGTCAGTTCTTCTTCTCTCATGCCCTTAGGCCAGCCTCCAGAGCCAGCTCCACTGTGCTGTATTTCCCAATTAAGGTACAGGGCCCACTCTCCCAAGTGCTGTAGCCAGTGAGAAGCTAGGACAAATCGCCTGCTCTCACACCCTCAGGAATGGCTCACCAGTCTCATAAGGACCATGTCTACTGTGTTGCCCAAGTGAGGTACAGGCCCTGATATCCTAAGTGCTACAGCCAGTGAGGGGGCCATTCTCATGGCCACAGGGCCAGCTCTCATGGGTACTGCAGGTGAGAGAGGAAAGTGTATCACTCCCACGCCCATGCCATTTCATACCAGACAGGTACAAGGCCAGCTCTCCCTTGCTCACACTCAGGGCTGGCTCACTTCTACCTGCTCCACCAGGGTCTGCTCAACTGTGCTGCCCAGAGAAGGGGAAGGGCTCTCTCTCCTGAGTTCAACTGCCCATCATTTGTAGCCAGGCAAGGCTTCCAGTGGTGGGACTGTATTCCATTGGGTTGTTGGACAAAGGGTCCCATAGAAATCCTTAAACAACCCTAGCAGATGCTAACACGGAGTGTTACTTTCCTCAAACTGGCATCAAGGCCCTATTGTTGAGGACAATATCCACAGCTCACTAAACATAGAGAAGTTGAGCTGGTGCCTGCATGGAGACTTCACCCCTATGTTCTAGTCTCTTTGGTGCAGGAAGGTATTCTGAAGGCTATCAAAAGAGAAATACAAACAACAACCCACCCACAAAACCTGTGACCTATATTTTGCCCTGCCTGAAAAATATGCCGGGGCAATTGTGGCATAGAACTTGTGGGAGTAGCCAACCAAAGTCTGATTTCACTTAAGGCCTTTTCTACAAGAAAGAAGTCATACCCAACACTGCTTGGGTAACCAGGAACAAGAGACTATATAGGCCAAAGACCTAGGGTAAAACCAACAGGACTGGTCTCAAAAAAGATTTCTAATGATATTCTGCTATACTCATAGATTACTGACATATCCAATCATCATAAGAGAGGCTTCCTCTGGCAGCTAGTAGGAACAGATGCAGAGACCCATAGCCAGACAATATTTATTAAGAGAGTCTAAACTGAAGGTCTCAGTCAAATATCTCCCCATCAGAGCTCAGGGAATCCCGCGGAAGAGGAGGCAGAACAATTGTAAAAGTCAGAGGTGATGGAGTACTCCAGGAGAACATGGCCCTCTGAATCAACTAAGTGGGCCTCATAGGTTCACAGAGAGTGAAGCAGGAAGCACAGAGCCTGCATGGGTGTGCACCAGGTCCTCTGCAAATATTTTTATAGCTACTATCTTAGTAATTTATAGGATTCATGATTATGAAAACAAGTGGGTCTCTGACTTTTTTGTGTGCTCTTGGGACTCTTCCTTCTATTGAATTGTCATGTTCAAATTTGGTATGAAAATTTTTCCTTCATCTTATTACTTTTGGTTTTGTCATGTTTACTTGTTATCTCCTAGAAGCCTGTTCTTTTCTCGTGAGATACAGAAAGGGAATGGATCCAGAGAGGAGCTGAAGTAGGAAGGAACAGGAAGTAATGTAAGGAAGGGTAACAATAATTAGTATATATTTTATAAGAAAGAATCTATTTTAATTAAAAAAATGAAGAACAAAAACAACAACAAAAGAGAACAACACAGGCATACAAATTCCTGTTCTTTTATTCTGAATATATAGATCAATCATAAGGGCAAATGCTTTTTCTGTTTTGTTTCTGTGTTACCAGCTTCTAAAAGAGCAGTCAACATACAACAGTCAAAACATAGTTGGTGGATAAACTAAAGCCTTGGCTTCAAATTTGCTCTGCATATCAATAGTTTCCCAAACTTCTCCCAGGAATGTGATGAACACAGAACAGAAGATTTCATCCCTGGCTGCATATCAGTATCAAATATCTCCCATTCCAGAAATGCCAGCCCAATTAGCCCATAGGATTTTTAAAATATCCCTATGTGATTGTAATGTACAGTTGTCACTGAAAGCCACTCACTTAATCTAATCAAGTCAATACACACACACACACACACACACACACACACACACACTTGCCCATCCATCAGGAATTCCCTTTTAGTTGAGATGAGGCTAAATCATGAGGTTTCTAAGTTTCCTCCAGATGGTGTAACCAGAGTTGAAAAACAGTGTTTTATGTTGTTTGGCTCAGTTTAGCACGGGAAATATCCCATTTTGCAATCTCTTAACCCATAATCTGCCTCAAATACTCTTTAGAAAACTAGTGTTAAATGCTTAAGACAGGGCTGGACAGATGGCTCAGTGATTAAGAGCACTGTCTGCTCTTCCGGAAGTCCTGAGTTCAATTCCCAGAAACCACATAGTGACTCATAATCATCTATAATGAGATCTGATGCCATCTTCTGACATGCAGATGTACCTGTGAATAGAACACTCATATACGTAAAATAAATAAGTCCTAAAAAATAAATAAATAAAATTTGTAAATATGCCTAAGACAACACTTTTCCCTCTATACTCTATATAGAAAATACCTCTCAACTAACATATAGTTAGTTCTCACCAATTTTCTATTTCCTTTTGAATTGCCACTAACACGGAATGACCTTAAAGCCAAGGCACCCTTTCCTGACTATT
Organism: Meriones unguiculatus; assembly: GCF_030254825.1. NCBI lineage: Eukaryota > Metazoa > Chordata > Mammalia > Rodentia > Muridae > Meriones > Meriones unguiculatus. The sequence continues at coordinate 124,786,499 of NC_083369.1, forward strand.
TTGTGACTTCTAGAACCATGTTCTTTCTGAATCCAAGAGGCGGTAAAGGCACATAGATGAAATCCAGTGCCTGAGGACATCCCTGTGCCTTACCACTTCCCTGCTCCTTCCCACTTCCATATCCCTCTGCCACTTTCTGGTTCCAGACCCTACAGTTGCTAAGATGTCCCTAAAAAAAACTGGAGTGACAAAATGGACATACTTTTACCTCTGTTACCACCTTATCTTAGAGAAGATCTAAGATAGGTAGATAGATAGATAGATAGATAGATAGATAGATAGATAGATAGATAGATAGATAGATATTGTTTTTTTGAGACAGGGTTTCTCTATGTAGCCTTCCCTATCCTGGAACTCACTCTGTAGGCCAGGCTGGACATCATCTCATAAAGACCTTTCTGCCTCTGCCTCTGCCTCTCTCCCAAGTGCTGGGATTAAAGGGATGTGCCACCACTGCATGGCCACTATATTTTTTTAAGCCAAGCTGAACTTAGATGACAGTTTATCTGGGAATCTGAGTTCTTAAAATGGTTCTATAAGGGAGCCAGGCCGTGGTAGCACACACCTTTAATCCAGAGGCAAGCCTATCTCTGAGTTCAAGGCCAGCCTAGTCTACAAAGCAAGTACCAGGACTTTGGGGGTACACAAAGAAAACCTGTCTCAAAAAAGGAAACATGCGGGTTGATGCCCCAGGTCCCGCCTCTGAGAAAAAGGTATCTGACAGGTCTAATGCTCTTTGGGTGGATGACACCTAAATGAACATCGGTACAAAGTCCCAATTTATTTCTAATATCAGAGATCAGACCTCTACTCTTGCCTGATGCGTCTAAAACAAAAAGGGGGAACTGTAGAGAGCTGCGGAATGCTATGCCTTAAAGATGGAGCTGGTTTCCGCCTTCCACCTTCCCGATGGTGAGTGCTCTCTGTCACGAACAATTCCACATTTGGCTAAGGCTGAGGATCTGGCTTGCTTCCATGTATGTGGACCTATCTGCATTGCCCACGTGGCACGCCTGGGTTGGCTACCCAGAGGCTATTTAAGCTGTGGGCTGGCTTTCCCCAGGGTCCGAGGATTGTTCAAGGTTCCTGAATAAACTGCATTGAAAAAAAAAAAAAAGGAAACAAACAAAAATGGTTCTACAAGGGAAGCCAAGCTCCAAATTCAAGTGTAGGGTCAATCCCAGTGAAAATGAAGAAAAGTCAAGTCTCAGAACAGCCAAAGTGCCAAAGAATAACTCTTGAAGACTGCAAAGCAGAGTTTGATGACACCATGGTCATGTTCCATCTCTTGAGAATTATAGATGCTTCTCGTGTTAAATGTTAAAAAAAATGGCAGTAGTCTTTTTAACTAAAATTTTATATTAATTACATTTTATTCAGTTTCCCAGCTGCAGCCCTCTCCTTCATTCCCTCCCAATCTCACCCTCCTTCCCTCTTCTGCTCCCATTACCCTCTCCAAGTCCACTGATAGGGGGAGGTCCTCTTCCCCTTCCATCTGACCCTAGTTTATCAGGTCTCATCAGTACTGGCTGCAGTGTCCTCCTCTGTGGCCTGGCAAAGCTGCTCCCCTCTCAGGAGCGGTGGTCAAAGAGCTAGCCACTGAGTTCATGTCAGAGACAGTCCCTGTTCTCCTCACTAGAGAACCCACTTGGAGACTGAGCTGGCATGGGCTATATCTGAGCAGGGGTTCTAGGTTATTACCATGAATGGTCCTTAGTTGGAGTATCAGTCTCAGAAAAGAACCCTCTCCCCAGATTTCAAGGTTCTGTTGCTCTTCTTGTGGAGCTCCTGTCCTCTCCAGTTCTTACTAACTTACGATTCTTTCATAGAATTCCCTGCACTCTGCCCAAATTTTGCTTATGAGTCTCAGTATCTGCTTTGATACACTGCTGGTTAGAGTCTTTCAGAGGCCCTCTGTGGAAGGCTCCTGGCCTGTTTCCTGTTTTCTCCTTCCAATTTCCATATCATTTGCCTTTCTTAGTGAGAATTGATAATCTTAACCAGGGTCCTCCTTCTTGCTTAGCTTCTTTAGGTGTACAGATTTTAGTATGTTTATCCTATATTATAGGTCTAGTATTCACTTATAAGTGAGTATATACCATTTGTGTCTTTCTGCTTCTGGGATACCTCTTTCAGGATGATCTTTTCTATATCCCACCATTTGCCTGAACATTTCACGATTTCCTTGTTTTTAATTGCTGAGTAGTATTCCATTGTTTAAATGTACCACAATTTCTATTTCCATTCCTCCATTGCTGGACATCTGTGTTGTTTCCAGGTTCTGGCTATTGCAGGTAAAGCTGCTACAAACATGGTTGAACAAATGTCTTTGTTGCAGTTTTCTTCACAGTTCACAATCATCTTTCAATATGACAGTGACTTCCTCAATGTACATTATTCGGGTGACAACAGTGCTGTATCTGTTTCTAACACAGTTCACATTTTACATAGAAACATGTTATGTACTCATTCCCCCTTAGTGACTCTTATCTTGCAACACTGCTATCTACCATCATTGTGGACCTTAAATATTACTGTGAAAATAGACTGCCCTTTTCGGGTTGATATGCAATTCTCTCACCTGAATCACACAGCTGAAGAGGTATAGACACTAGAAGTCTATTTAATAGGGACCAGCTGTGTATCAGGCATTCTGCTAAGGGCTTCTCTCTCATCTCTCCTATGGGGTGTTACCTCTATCTAACTGATGAAGAAAGAGTCTCAGCTTATGACTTCCTTTCTATCTGTAAACTGTGTCCTTCTGTACAGAAGAATAAATAGAGGTTGCACAGCCAGGTGATGGCACAACCAGGCCTCCAAGCCCTGTCACAGAGCTTGTGATTTTTGTCCCACACACTTTCTTCCTGCCATCCTGGCAATTTAATCCTATCACCACTGCATGCCAGAGTTCAGTGGAGAGGAAAGGGAATGAGCTAGGTTTCGAGTGATATGATCAATCAAGTTGTAAAATCCCATTTTTTCTTTGTATACACCTACTCCCTACATCGATGATTTTGTCACTGTAAGACTTCACTAAACAGAATTTATAGTCAAATAACACATCTTTGCTCTGATACAGAATCAGAACCTATTTAAAATTACAGTTATGGAGATGGAGATGTAGCTCAGTTTAGAGCACATGGCTAGTATGTAGAAGACTGTGTTTGACCACATAAGTCAGGCATGGTAGCACACACCAGAAAACTTAGGAGGCAGAGACAAGGGGATCATTATGAGATTGAGGCCATCCTGGGATTCTTGGGACCCTAGCTAGAAAAGAAAAGAAAAGAAAAGAAAAGAAAAGAAAAGAAAAGAAAAGAAAAGAAAAGAAAAGAAAAAAAATTGATGGGGTTGGAGAAAAGGCTCAGAGCATTTGCTGTGTAATCATAAGGACTGGAGTTTAGTTCCCAGAACTCACATAATAACCTTGGTGTCCTGTGCATGCATATAACCGTAGCTTTAAGGAGAATGGATACAAGAAGATATCTGGGGCCTGTCTGGCTTGTTGACTTCCAACCTAGCTGAGAAAATGTGAGCCTTGGTTTCAGGAAGAGACTGTGTCTTGAAGGAATATACAAGGAGTGGCAGCAGATACCCAAAGTTTGCTTCTAGCCAATATTCACACAGAAGCACGTATACCTGCACACACAGATGTACACACACACACACACACACCACATGCATGCACAAACACACATGTGAATAAATCTTTTCAAAAATAGTGAAGAATTCCCAACTCCTCTCCAGACCTATCCACTCAGCATCTTTGGGAAATAATGTTCAACAATTTGCATTGTTAGCAAGATCTCCTAATTTCAAGCAAAGCTTCTTTTTTACTTCCAGTGGTATTTTTTAAACTACTGCCCTTGCAGCACATACCTTTTCCTGTAACTAGTCTTTGTCTTATGTTTTCACACAACAGCGCTCCCCATTCAAGCCTTTGTATCTGACCCCTGTAGGTGTTGGCTTTGTCCTCGTCATTTTTAGAGCATCCTTGTTACTTAAATCTATCAGCACATTCTAGTAACTCATTACACATTTCCCCATTTATCCAGAGGGTAAATTGTCATCTATAATTTTAAGTTGGAACACTTTTTTTCTGAAAAGAAAATATTTTATTGAAAATATATTTTTCCCACATAATATATTCTGATTACAATTCACCCCCCCCACTCATTCACAGTTCCTCCACACCTCACCTTCTATCCAGATACAAGCCTTTTCTGTCTCTCATTTGAAAACAAACAGGCTTCTAAGGGATAATAGTAAAAGATAGTAAGATAAAAATTAGCACATCAGAAATGGCCAATCTAACAAACAAACAAAGAGCCCAAGAGAAAGCACAAGAAACAGAGAATCACTTGTTCCCACAGTCAGGAATCCTGTTATTCTCTGTTCTGCTTGGGTCTGGATTTTCACGGGAGCCTAGAACTTTGCTTCCAAGGGAGAATAGGGGTTGGAGGTTCCATTTCTCCCAAGGAGCAGCTAGAGGACTTTAGGGCAAGGCCCAGGTTCTAGGCTGAGTTGTGGGAAACTTTCCAGAGTGTTTCGGTTTAGCTCTTTTAGAATGAGATGGCTGGTGGCAGTGGAAACTTGGGCATTCCAAAGCCTCTGGTGACAGCAAAATATCACAGCTCCAGGTTAAGCTGCTATGCTCAGCAAGGCAGAGGTGCAGGTGAAAGCCCATGTCTGGTTGGCTTGCAGCCAAGACACTGGGCTGGTGATGTCCAAGCCCACGGGCTGGAGGGCAGGCCAAGTGACACAAGGTCCAGTGAAAGGGTAGGGCTAAATAAAGAATCTCAGGAGGCCATGGTGGAAGGCTGATGGTATCTCGGGAGAACACAACCAGCCAGCATGTTTATTTTAAATCTGAGATTTATAAACCTTGGACAGTGGGAGGGATTTCAAGGATGAATATGTTCAATTCACTGGAGTCACAGGGTCAGGGAGTCTTGATTTACATGTAGTAGTGCAGTGCCTCATTTTCCATACAGTAGCATGGTCCTATCACAGGAAGGAGAATATACTACCTAATTATTCTATAGTTGGGGGAATCTCTAATTACAATTGAAGGTCACCAAGATCCTTAGCAGAGTGAGGTGTTTCATCAGATATGAATTCTGAGGTGTTTGTTGGACTATTTTTCTTTCTTTCTTTCTTTTTAATATTTTTTATTTTTAAATAATTTTATATATTCACTTGTATCCCAACTGTAGCCCTGTCCCTCTTTCCCTCCCAATCCTCCCCTCCCTCCCTCATCTCTCTGCCCCCTTCCAAGGCCACTAACAGGGGTGTCCTCCTCTCCTTCCATCTGGCCCTAGCTTATCAGGTATCTTCAGGATGGTTGCAATGTCCTTATCTGTGGCCTAGCAAGGCTGCTCCTCCCTCGGGTTGGAGGGGAAGTTCAATGAGCCAGACATTGAGTTCATGTCAGAAACAATTCCTGTCTCCCTTACCAGGGAACCCACTTGGATACTGAGCTACCATGGGTTATGTCTGAGCAGGGGTTGTAGGTTATATCCATGCATGGTCCTTGGTTGGATAAACAGTCTCAGAGAAGACCCTTGTGCCTAGATATATTTGGACCTTGTGGGGCTCCCTGTCCCCTCTAGGATATACTAATTCCTCCTTCCTTCATATGGTTCCCTACACTCTGTGGAAGGCTTGCTTATGGGTCTCAGCATCTGCTTTGATACACTGCTAGATAGAGTCATTCGGGTGCCTTCTGTGGTAGGCTACTGTCCTGTTACTTGTTTTCTCCTACTTCCAATGTCCTTCTCCTTTGTCTTTCTAGATGAGGATTGATCATCTTACCCCTGGACCTCTTTCTTGTTTATCTTACTTAGGTGTACATATTTTAGTATGTTTATCCTATCTTATAGGTCTAGTACCCACATATAAGTGAGTATATACCATGTGTCTCTTTCTGCTCCTGGGATATCTAACTCAGGGTGATTTTTTTTCTAGATCCCTCCATTTGCCTGCAAATTTCATGATTTCCTTGTTTTTAATTGCTGAGTAGTATTCCATTGTGTAAAATTACCACAATTTCTGTATTCATTCCTCTGTTGATGGACATCTGGGTTGTTTCTAGGTTCTGGCTATTATGAATAAAGCTGCTACAAACATGGCAGAGCAAATGTCCTTGTTGTGTACTTGAACATCTTTTGGATATATGCCTAGGAGTGGTATAGCTGGATCTTGAGGTAGCACTATTCCTAATTGTCTGAGAAAGCACCAGATTGATTTCCATAGTGGTTGTACCATTTTACATTCCCACCAGCAATGAAGGAGGGTTCCACTTTCTCCACAGCCTCTCCAGCATGAGTTGTCTCTTGGGTTTTTGATCTTAGCCATTCTGATGGGTGTAAGGTGAAATCTCAAGGTCGTTTTGATTTGCATCTCTCTGATGATTAGGGATGTTGAACATCTCCTTATGTGTTTTCTCTGCCATTCTATGTTCTTCTACAGAGAATTCTCTGTTTAGCTAGATACCCCATTTTTAATTGGGTTGCTTGAATTATTGCCTTTTAACTTCTTTATATATTCCAGATATCAGCCCTCTGTCAGATGTAGGGTTGGTGAAGATCCTTTCCTAATCTGTAGGCTGTCGTTTTTTTTCTGATGACAGTGTCTTTTGCTTTACAGAAACTTTTTAGTTTCATGAGATCCCATTCATTGATTGTTGCTCTTAGGGCCTGTGCTGATAGTGTTCTGTTCAGGAAGTTGTCTCCTGTCCCAATGAGTTCTAGGCTCTTCCCCACTTCTTGTTCTAACCAATTTAGAATATCTGGTTTTATATTGAGGTCTTTGATCCACTTGGACTTTAGTTTTGTGCAGGGTGATAAATATGGATCTATTTTCATTTTTTTGCATGTAGACATCCAGATGGACCAGCACCATGTGTTGAAGACACTGTCTTTTTTCATTGAATGGTTTTGGCTTCTTTGTCAAAATTCAAATATTCATAGGTGTGTGGATTTATTTCTGGGTCTTCTATTTGGTTCCGTTGATTCACCTTTCTGTTTCTATGACAGTACCAAGCAGTTTTCATTACTATTGCTCTGTAGTACAACTTGAGATCAGGGATGGAGATACCGCCAGAGGATCTGTTGTTGTACAGGATTGTTTTGGAAATTCTGGTATTTTTGTTTCTCCATATGAAGTTGAGAATCTTTCTTTCAAGTTCTGTAAAGAATTGTTTTGGTAGTTTGATGGGAATTGCATTGAATCTGTAGACTGATTTTGGCAGGATGGCCATTTTCACTATGTTAATCATAAGGATCCAAAGATCTCCATGGGAGATCTTTCCATCTTCTGATGTCTTCTTCGATTTCTTTCTTCAGAGACTTGAATTTTTTTATACAGGTCTTTCACCTGCTTGATTAGAGTCAACCCAAGGTACTTTATGTTATTAGTGGCTATTGTGAAGGGTGTTGTTTCCCTGATTTCTTTCTCGGCCCTTTTGTCTTGGGTATACAGGAGGGCTTCTGATTTTTTTGAGTTAATTCTATACCCAGCCAGTTTGCTGAAGGTGTTTATCAGCTGAAGGAGTTCTCTGGTGAGTTTTTGGGATCACTCAGGTATACTATCATATCATCTGTGAATAGTGAAACTTTGACTTCTTCCTTTCTGATTTGTATTCCCTTGATTTCCCTTACTTCTCTTATTGCTCTAGCTAGGACTTCAAGTACTATGTTGAAGATATATGGAGACAATTGGCAGCCTGGCCTTGTCCCTGATTTCAGTGGGATTGATTTAAGTTTCTCTCCTTTGAGTTTGATGTTGGCCATAGGCTTGCTGTATATTGCCTTTACTATGTTTAGGTATGTGCCTTTTATCCCTGATCTCTCCAAGACTTTAAACATGAATGGGAGTTGGATTTTGTCAAATGCTTTCTTGGCATCTAGGGAGATGACCATGTGGTTTTTCTCCTTCAGTTTGTTTATATGGTGGATTACATTGATGGATTTCCGTATGTTGAACCACCCTTGCATGCCTGGGATGAAGCCTATTTGGTCATGGTGGATGATATTTTATGTGTTCTTGGATCCATTTTGCAAGTATTTTATTGGGTATCTTTGCATCGATGTTCATAAGAGAGATTGGTCTGAAATTCTTTTTTTTTTTTGTTGCGTCTTTGTGTGTTTAGTTATCAAGGTGACTGTGGCTTCATAGAACGAGTTTGGTAATGTTCCTTCTGTTTCTATTTTGTGGAATAATTTGGAGAGAATTAGAGTTAGCACTTCTTTGAATGTATGGTAGAATTCTCTACTGAAACCATCTGGCCCTGGGCTTTTTTTGGAAGGGAGGCTGTTGATGGCTGCTTCAATTTCCTTGGGGGATATAGGGCTATTCAATCTTTCTACCTGATCTTGACTTAATTTTGGTAGATGGAACCTATCGAGAAAATTGTCCATTTCCTTTAGATTTTCAAATTTTGTGGCATATAGGCTTTTGTAGTATGATTTTACATAGGCTTTTGTAGTATGATTTTTGTAGTATGATTGTAGTATGATGTTTTGTAGTATGATTGTAGTATGATTTTGTAGTATGATTGTTTGGATTTCCTCACTGTCTATAGTTATGTCCCCCTTTTCATTTCTGATTTTGCTGATTTGGATAGTTTCTCTCTGCCTTTTAGTTAGTTTGGCTAAGGGTTTGCCTATCTTGTTAATTTTCTCAGTGAAACCGCTCTTGGTTTCATTGATTCTTTGAATTGTTTTATTTGTTTCTAATTGGTTGATTTCAGCCCTAAGTTTGATTATTTCCAGCCATGTGCTCCTTTTGGGGGTCTCTGCTTCTTTTTTTTTCTAGGCATTTCAGTTGTGCCATTAATTTGTTTGTATGAGATATTACACATTTCTTCTTAAAGGCACTTAGTGCTATGAGTTTTCCTCTGAACTTTCATTATGTCCCATAAATTTGGATACATTGTGCCTTCATTTTCATTGAATTCTAGGAAGTCTTTAATTTCTTTCTTTATTTCATACTTAACCCAGCTGTCATTGAGAAGTAAGTTGTTAAGTTTCCATGTGCTTTTAGGCTTTTTGCTATTTCCCTTGTTGTTGAGGTTCAGCTTTAGTCCCCTATGGTGGTCAGATAGTATACTGGGGATTATTTCAATATTCTTGTGTATGTGGAGGCTTGCTTTCTTACCAACTATGTGGTCTATTTTGGAGAATGTTCCATGAAGTGCTGAAAAGAATGTATACTCTTTTGAGTTTGGGTGAAAAGTCCTGTAGACATCTATTAGGTCCATTTGAATTAGGACGTTTGTAAGTGCCTTTATTTCCCTGTTTGGTTTCTGTCTAGATGATCTGTCCCTTGGTGATAGTGGGATGTTGAAGTTTCCTACTATTAAGGTGTTGGGGTCGATGTGTGATTTAAGCTTTAATAATGTTTCATTTACGAATGTAGGTGCTCTTGTATTTGGGGTATATATGTTCAGAACTGTGATATCCTCTTGGTGGATTTTTCCTTTGATGAGAATGTACTGCACTTCTACATCTTTTTTGAATAGTTTTGGTTGAAAATCTATTTTATTAGATATTAGGATAGCCACTCCTGCTTGTTTTTTTGTTTTGTTTTGTTTTGTTTTGGGGGGGGTCAATTTGCTTGAAAAAAAAAAACAGTTTTCCAGCCTTTTACTCTGAGGTAGTGATTATCTTTGGTGCAGAGGTGTGTTTCTTGAATGTAGCAGAATGCTGGATCCTGTTTTCACACCCCTTCTGTTAGTCTGTGTCTTTTTATTGAAGAGTTGAGTCCATTAATGTTGATAGATAATAATGACCATTGAATGTTATTTCCTATTATTGTGGAGTTGGTGGTGTTACTGTGATTCATTGCTTGTTTTCTTTTGATTTTTGTTGGGAAATTATCTATAACCTATGTTTTCTTGGGTGTAGTTGTTTTCATTGGATTGGATTGGATTTTTCCTTCTAGTATCTTCTGTAGGGCTGGTTTGCTGTTCAAATATTGCTTAAATTTTGTTTTCTCCATCTATGTTGATTGAAAGCTTTGCAGAGTAGTCTAGGTTGGTATCTGTGGTTCCTTAGAGCCTACATGATATCAACCCAGGCCCTTCTGGCTTTCGTAGTTTCTGATGAGAAGTCCGGTGTGATTCTGATAGGTCTGCCTTTATATGTTACTTGACCTTTTTCCCTTGCTGCTTTTACTATCTTTTCTTTGTTCTGTAGATTAAGTGTTTTGACTATGATGTGGCATGAGGAGTTTTTTTTTTCTGCTCTAGTCTGTTTGGTGTTCTGTAGGCTTCTTGTATGCTTGTGGACATCTCTTTCTTTAGGTTGAGCAAATTTTCTTCTATGATTTTCTTGAAAATATTTTCTGGAACTTGGACCCTGGAATCCTCTTCGTCATCAATTCCTATTATTCTTAGATTTTGCCTTTTCATGGCGTCCTTGATTTCTAGGATGTTTTGTTTTTGGGATTTTTCCAATTTTACTTTTTCTTTGAGAGAAGTATCAATTTTCTGCAAGTGTAGCTTCAGCACCTGAGATTCTCTCTTTCATCTCTTGTATTCTATTAGTGATGCTTACCTTTGTGGTTCCTTCTCCTTTCTTTAAGTTCTCCAGTTCCAAGGTTTTCTCAGTTTTTTGTTTGTTTTTTTATTGATTCTAATTCTGTTTTCATGCCTTGCAACATTTCCTTAATCTGTTTGAATGTGGATATCTGTGTCTCCAAGATGGTCTCTTTTTTTGTTTGTTTGTTTCTTCTCTTAATTCCACTACATCTGCCTCCATTTGTTTGGCTATATTTGCCTGTGTTTCTTTAAGAGCTTCGTTCACTTTGTTTTTCTTTGTTTCCATTTGGGAGGCCAAATCTTTGAGAGATTTGTTTCCTCTTTAACTGTTTGAATCTGTATTGCTATTTCTCTGAGAGATTTGTTGGTTTCCTCTTTATGAGCATCAAATAACTGGATAATCATAGCTTTATAATCATTTGCTTGTGTTTCTGATGAGTAGGTGTATTCATTTATTTTGAGGGTTGCCGGTGAAGCCATGATATCTTGATTTATGTTGGTTGTGTTTTTTCTCCAACCCCTGGTCATTTGGTTATCTGTAGTGTTCACTACTTGTTCATGGATTTTGCAGATCAGATTGGTCTTTCTCTGGTGTCCGGAGAATTCTTCAGAAAAATGAGGTAGGTCCAGTGGTTTCAGTGTGTGCGTTGGTGATTCAGCTATACCTGTAGTAGGAAAGTTCGCAGGCACAGAAGGGCAAATGCGGGGTAGCCTGTGATTGAGCGTGTGCTCATTGGTGTGTCTTAAATGACAGGGTGTTGGATTATGAAGAGCCCTTCAGTGTGTGAGAGGGGTGCCTTGCAGGTACTGAAGGTGTTGCAGGCACTTAAGGGATCGCACGTGCTGTTGAAGATTGTGGGCACCTATTGTTTTTGCAGGTCTGGGGGACTTTGGCGGCTATTCAGCTGGTTATCTGCCACTGAGGGGTTGGATGGCCCATACAATCACTGGCTGAGCAGCCCTGTGTAATCCATACTGCCTCTTGCAGACTTGGGATCTGGGAAGGATTGTACTGCAGATCTGAGTCTCTGTGGCTGGCATTCTTTGGGTGTGCGCTCTGGTGGGGTGGGGTTTCCAGTGGTTCATGCACTGTGGCGTGGCCGGTAGGGGGGGTGTGCTCCGAAGGTCTGGAGCTGGGCAAGAGGGCAATAGGCGGGGCATGGGTTTCTCAGAAGTGTGCTCTGTAGGGTGGCATTCACCGGGTGGTTACAGCTCTCTGCCATGGCTGAGGGGCCTTAAGCCCTGCCTCTGCTCTCTTGGTCCCTGGGCACTGAGCTTTGAGAATTTGGGATCGAGGAAGGATTGTACTGCGGAAATGAGTCTCTGTGGTTGGCACTCTGTGGTTGGGCCTGTGCTCTGGCGCTGGCAGTGGGTGCTTTCCGGTGCGGTGGGGTTTCCGGAGGTGTGTGCATTCCTCAGGTGTGGTGGGGTTTCTGGAGGTCTGTGCACTTCTCCATTGTGGTAGGGTTTCCAGAGTTGTGTGCGCCCCTTTGTGACTGGGTTTCTGGAGATGTGTGCGCTACCGCGGGGCGGGGTGCGCTCAGGTGGGGTGGGTTTTCTGGAGGTGTGTGTGCACTCTGGCAGGGCGGGATTTCTGGAGGAGCATGAGCTCCGCTGAGCTTCTTGTGATGGGATCGTGTCCCATGGGTTGGGGGTGGGGAGGGGACACTCTGCAGGTCCAGAGCTCTGGAAGAGGGCCCTAGGCTGGGCCCAGGGTGTAGGCTCCTTGGATGTGTGTTCGAGGGGTGGTGTTCAGGAGGCGTTTACAGCTGTCCCCTGTGCGAAGGGGCCTGGAGCGCTGGCTCTGCTGTCTTGGTCCCCAGGCTGTGAGCTTTGCCCTCAACTGCTTGGTGCTGTGTGCAGGTTTCCTTGCGTGGAAGGCCCAGACAAGGGAAGTGCCCCACTTTGTTCTCAGAGAAGTCTGCACCCGATCTAAATCTACAAGCATTCCATGCTTCTGTGGTGTCTCCTCTTCTTTAGAAAACCCCAAAGTCCAAATTCTAGTTTTGATTGTCTCTCCACTCACCAATTTCGGAGATTCATGTCTGCCACACCCACGCCAGTGTCGCCATAGTAGCATAAGCTACAGGGCGGGGGATATGATTTCCCCCGAAATAATGCCCCCTGGAAGGTCCCTGGCAAACTCATCCCACTTGGAAAAGAGACGTGTTCTGAGATTTCTACGCTTCTTCAGTTGTGGCTCTGGGGCTGGAATAATGAATTCTTTGATCTTTCTCTGTGACACCTGAAACAGCACAACTAACTTTATAAAGAAATTTATCATTAGTAGATTGTTAAAGGCTTTAATAAAAATAAGTTTAAGGAAAGTAATGAATTAGATTTAGTATTAATAGGCATTAAGAATAGTAAAATAATAATAGGCTCCTTCTTAAGAAATAATAGCATGAGAGGCGCAGCTGGCGGGAGTTTCCCCCTCGCTTCAGTATCTTGTTCCTAAGGAAGATCATAAATCTTGGGCAGGACATATGGGAGGAGGGTTAACAAAGGTGTAGTTAGATTTTGATATAGAGAGGGACTTTGGCAGTCATCTGATTTAGCTCCTGATTTTCCTCTTCATTGGTTAGCAATAATGAAACTATATTTGAGGTTTCTTTTCCTTTGTTTGCTCTGATCAAAAAGTTTTTAGGCCAAGATTATTCGTGGGTATTGCTTTATGTTTGACTGCATTTTGAGTTAAAATGTAAACTTTGTATTCTTGGTAAAAGTCTGAATGCTCTGGGAAGTATGCCAATTTTAAGGTGCCTTTTGTGAAATCATTATAAAAATACTAGCTTGATTTCAGTAAAGTTGCAGCAGAGTCAAAACCATCAAGGTGTCTCTGTCAATTCTTCGCCGAAACCGTGTCTTCCTGTCTAAAGCCTTGTTCTCCCGTGGACGACAGGAGCCCGACTGGGCAAGTCCGTGGCACATGTCCTCTGCCTCTCCAAAATGGTGTGCTCTGTTCACCACCATCTTGGAAGCCCCTGGACCATTTTTCTTATCAGGAAAGAGACTGGCTTATAATCTGACCAGAGGACTATGTGGCACTCCTTACAGATTCTGGGGTCACCAAGATCAAAGGAGGATTTTAGAACCTTGCTGGAAAAAAAGGAGTCCACCATCATAGACAGAGCACAAACAAATGGCAATCCGGAGACATTAGACTTCACTTAATCCATCAAAGCTCCAGATAATCCATAAAAACACAAAACTGGAAGCCATACTATACAGGCAAAGGACCTGCTGCTTCAGTCTCTATGAGGTCATACAAGCTTTGATCATGGTGATTTAACAGATCTTGTTCTCTTGGTGTCCTATATCGCCTCTGGTTCTTATATTATCTCTTCTTCATCTTCTACAGGGTACCATGAGCCCTGAGAGGAGGGATTTTATCAGGATATTGCATTTAAGACTGAGTGCTCCAAGGTCTCTCACTCTGGATGATGTATCTGGGTCTCTGTATTTGTTGTCTTTTGCTGCATGCGGAAGTGTCTCTGATGATGGCTGAGCAAGGCACTGATCTATGAATATAACATAATGCCATCAGAAATCATTTTTTGTATTTTTATTTATTTATTATTTTTATATTAATTACAGTTAATTTACTTTGTATCCCAGCTGTAGCCCCCTCTCTCATTCCCTCCCACTCCCACCCTCTCTCACTCATCTCCTCCCTGCCCCTCTCTAAATAGGCGAGGTACTCCTCCCTTTCCATCTGACCCTTTCCATCCTCCCTTTCCATCTGACCCTAGTTTATCAGGTCTCATCAGGACTGGCTGCAATGTCCTCCTCTGTGGCCTAGCAAGGATGCTTCTCTCTCTGAGAGTGGGGAGGCAAAGAGCCTGCCAGTGAGTTCATGTCAGAGACAGGCCCTGTTTCCCTTACTAGGGAAACCCCCTTGGATGCTAAGCTGCCTGAGGAGTGTTCTGAGGAGTGGTTCTATGTTATATCTATTCTTGGTCCTTCATTGGAAAATCAGTCTCATAGAAGACCCCTGTGCCCTGATATATTTGATCCTTATGGTGCTCTTGTCCTCTCAATATCTTACTAACTCCCCCTTTTCTCATCTGATTCCCTGCACTCTGCCCAAGGTTTGGTTATGAGTCTCAGTATTTGCTTGGATACACTGCTAGGTAGAGTCTTTCATAGGCCCTCTATGTTAGGCTCCTGTCCTGTTTCTTGTTTTCTCTTACTTCCAATGTCCATCCCATTTGCCTTTCTAAGTGAGGATTGATCATCTTACCCTGGGACCTGCTTCTTGTTTAGTTCTTAAGGTGTACAGGAATGGATACAGAAACTGTGGTACATTTACACAATGGAATAATACTTAGCAATTAAAAACAAGGAAATCATGAAATTAGCAGGCAAATGGTGGGATCTAGAAAAGATGATCCTGAGTGATCCCAGAAGCAGAAAGACACAGTAGATATAGTCTCACTTATAAGTGGATACTAAACCTATAAGATAGGATAAACATACTAAAATCAGAAGTCATTTATCACTACTTGATTTGAACAGTATTATTTGGTTTTACCCTAGGTCCCTATCTAGTCTAAGGTTCTTGGTCACCCAATACCAGAATTTACTACATTGTAGTGTCACATATGGGTTCCACCTAATGGACTGGGCCTTAAGTCAAATCAGATGTTGAATGGTTATTTCCACAAGCTTTGTGCCACCATTGCCCTAGCATATATTGCAGGAAGGATACCATTGTAGATCAAAGGGTTTGTGGTTAGGTTGGTGTTTATGTTCTCTTTTGGTAGCATGCATAGTAGCTTCCAGTACCAAAGACACTAGCATGTAGTTAATGAAGGCTCTGTATACATACCAGTGTGACTTCTCCATGTTCAATGAGTTGTGTAAGTGTCATCTTCAGCAGTGGAGCCTCACCATCAGGTTGTGGAAAGCAACTTATAGTCTTGGTAACTGTCTGGGTTGTTTGGGGAGTCCCATGGGATCCCTATGGTCAACAACTCAATTAGATATAACCAAGTCCCAATCATGGTACTGGAAACTTTAGTTGGTGGCAAGAGATATCTAGTTGGGGTTCTGTCTCCCCTATTAATTGCCAGTTTCATTTAGATAACCTTTATATACAAAACTATGTGTGTGCACATGTGCACACCCAGAAGCTTTTACTGTATTAGATTTCCACACTACTCCATAATTTTAACTGTCTTTCCCGGTATTCTTTCTTACAACCCTCTCATCCCACCACCTTACTATTTGATCCTCCCATTTCAGCTTCCCTATCATACATTCATAACTATCTATTCACTTTCCATTTCCTAGTTCCTTATTCTGTACCTACCCTCTGTGGTTTCATGATTGGTAGCTTTGCTATCATTGATTTAACAGCTAGTCTCTACATATAAACAAATACAGACCTTATTTGTCTTTCTGGGTCTGGGATACCTTACTCAGAATGATTTATTTCCAGTTCTATCTATTTGCCTGCACATTTTATGATTTCACTTTTTTAAGTCCAATGACAAAATTCTTTATTTCACTATGCAGTATTTTTGACAGTTTTCCTTATTATAATTTTATTTGATTTTTTTATTTAATTATCCTAGAGCACAATGCTGGGCAACAGTAACTCCATCCTAAACTTCCAAACCCACATAGCTTCCTACCAGTCACATTTCTACATTATACTTGTTTTTATTCATATCTTAGGTCAGGTTCATCCTTCATCATGGTTCCCAGTCCTCTCCTGCCCATCTCTGCTCTTCCATTCCTCCTGCTGGCTTCCTTCTCTTCCCCTCCAGATCAGGATGTCCCACCCTATTCTCTCCATTGCTTAGCACTGACTGGTTGTTTTATTGACAATACAGAGAACAAATGGTGACATGTTTACACAAACTTGAGACAGGCGATGCTTAGAATAAACATCACAATGCAGTAATACAAATTCAAGATTACTTTCATTACTTTTAAATGGCTATTACAAATGTTTAGGGTATTAGGTAATGCAAGTTAATTGCCAGCTGATCAACTCATGTCAGACACTAGTCTAATTTATCACAGGAGTTTAACAGATAGATATGGTTTTGTATATAGGTCGATTACATAAAGTAGATAAATCTTCAAAAACTTCAGAGACATACAGTATCATAATGACATTTTAAAATGTCTTTATTATTTTAAAGAATCATTGACAATGAGACAGGTCATCTCCTGGCAGTACCCCACCTACCTCAAAGAAGATGATGAGCATCGAAGAACCTCCATATGGAGATGGCTTCAAATGTGGCAAACGAGCCACCTAGGCTAGGCAAAAAGAAAATTCCCTCGTTTCATGATTTTATTCTTTAATGGTTGCATAATCCTCCATTTTGTAAATATATCACATTTTCTTTATTTTTCTATTGAGCGACATGTAGGTCATTTCTAATATTTCCAAATCTTCCTTACCCTTACCTCCGCTCACAACCCCTGATCAGGACAGAAGCTAAAGCTCCTATGTTTCACAAGCATGCTGATTCTCTTTTAAAAATAAAGGAGGTGTGTGGAGCTGGACAGATTGTCCAGTGCTTAGAAGCATTGGCTGCTCTTCCAGAGGACCTGGGTTTGATTCCCAGCACCCACATAGAGGTTCACAACCACGTCTGACTGTATTCCCATGGGATCTGATGCCCTCTTCTGACCTCCATGGGCACCAAACATGTTAATGTTAATAGGCATACATTCAGGCAAAACACTCAAACACATAAAATTTTTAAAAAGTGAAAATAAGTGAATAACTTTGGAAGATGACATAGTATCTGTCCTCAGTCTGAGTTTTGTTACTGAGATAAGGAGAGTGTCTTAGTTTGTGTTTCATTGCTGTGAAAAGACATCATGACCCAAAGCAACTTTTATAAAGAATAGGATTTAATTTGTGGCTGTCTTCAGTTATAGAGAATTAGTCTATTATCATCATGGTAGCAAGGCTGGCAGAATGCAGGAAGACATAGTGCAGCAGAAGGCAAGAGTTCTATATCTTGATCCACACACAGCAGAAGGAGACTGTTCTGCAGGAAGCCAGGAGGAAAAACTGATTCCATACCGTGCAGAGACTGAGCATAGGAGACCTCAAAGCCTGCCCCCACAGTGGCATACTTCCTCCAACAAAGCCACACCTACTCAAAAAAGGCTACACCTCCTAATATTGCCATCCTCATAGGTCAAGCATTTACACACATGAGTCTATGGTGGAAATTCTTATTCAAACCACCAGAGAGAGTTTGCTTAATACTTTTGCTAAGTATTCTGCCATGAGAAGAGGACTAGGCCCTACACATATTTAAGTATCTTCTATACATTGTGGGTTTAAGCCCTGCTCCTCAGGGCCCTTTTGTCATAGGACCCAAGTTCAGTTCCTAGCATCCATGTCAGGTGGCTCACAGCTCTCTGCAATGCCAGCTCTGGCCTTGGAGGGCACCTGCACTGATGTGATCACCTGCAGACAAGTAGACCTACATAACACAATTTAAAATAATAAAAATAAATCTTAAAAATAAAGTAAAAATGGTATACCAATAAGACACATCATGAAGGATGGAGGCACTCAAAAGAGGATTCCCAAAGTAGAATCATTTCTATAAACTAGAGTGTCAGTATTGAAGTTTTCTGGAAGAATTAAGCCAAACTTCAGAGAATAGGTAAACTAGGTGGGACTGAAAAGCACATAAGAGTCCTGTATCATGAATCACACTATACAGGCAATTCTACCTTGGTGGATGTGCCCAGTTCAGTGTTGTCCAGAAGAATGTTCTGTAATGGTAAGCATCTTAGGGTTTTATTGCTGAGTAGAGACAGTATGACCACATCAACTCCTATAAGGAAAAATATTTAATTGGATTGGGATTAAAGTTCTGAGATTTAGTCCATTATTGTCATGGTGGGAAGCATGGTGGCATGCAGGCAGACATAATGCTGGAGAAGTAGCTGAGAGTTGTGCATCCAGATCAGCAGGAAGAAGGAAGAGACACTGGGCCAGGCTTGAGCATATAAGACTTCAAAGCCACCCCTCAGTGACACACTTCCTCCAAAAAGGCCATTCCCAAAGAGTTTATAAGGCCATTTCTTTTCTTTTTTAAAAAATTCATTAGTTCACTTTCTATCCTAAACACATCCTTTCCCTCCTCTCTTACTGATCCCACCCTCTCACCTTCTTCCTCCATTCCCCCTCCCCTTCTCCTCAGAAAAAGGAAGCCCCACCCACCCACCAACCCACCCCAGCAATCCAGTCACATCAGGACCTCTTCCACTGATGCCAGGCAAGGCAGCCCAGCTAGGGTCAAGTGATCTAAATGTACTAACTGATTCCATGTCAGAGATAGCCCCTACTCCACTAGTTTAGGGGACCCACATGAAGACCAAGCTTCCCATCATTTACATATGTAAATAATTAGGTCCATGCCTGCTCTTTGTTTGGCTTTTTAGTCTCTGTAAAGGCCCCATAGGCATAGGTTAGTTGACTCTATTGGTCTTCTTATGGAGTTGTTGTACTTCTTATGGGTCATTCCATCCTTTCCCACCTACACACACTTCTGCAAAACTCCAAAAGCTCTGCCTAATGTTAAGCTGTTGGTTTCAGCATCTGTTTCAATCCAGATTTGGGTAGAGCCTCTCAGAAGACAGTTATGCTAGGCTCCAGTCTGCAAACATAGCAGAGCATCATTAAAAAAAAAAAAAAAAAAACCAAAAGTGAGAGGTTGGCCCCTCTCTTATGGGGTGAGTCTCAGACTGGGCCAGTCCTTGGTTGGCCATTTCCTCAATCTCTGCTCCAACTTTATCCCTGCATTTCTTGTAAGCAGGGTAAATTTGGGGTGGAAAGTTTTGTGGATAGACGAGTGTCCCCTTACCTCCACTGAAAATCCTGCCCTGCTAGTAGGTGGCCACTTCAGTTTCCATGTCCCCTGCTACTAGCAGTCTCAGCTAGAGTCATCCCCATGTCCTCCCAGGGGCCTGTCTTGTCGCAGGTCTCCAGCTTGTCCCAGAGATGCCTCCCTTGATTTTTCTTCTCTCTCTCACACCTCTCACCTTTCACCACAGCTCTCTCCACATGTAGTCCCCACCCTTGTTCCTTTCTCCACACTCTCTCCAACTCAGTTCCAACACTTCATCCACTTCCATTGTCTATTCTATTTGTATGGGGGCTATTTTCATTCAGACCATCAAAGTGAGCTTATTCTATCTGCGCAGTCTAGTATGATACTCATAAGCCTCATGTTTTAGGATCATCTTAATTGGCTTATTACTGTGATGAAGGACCTGGAATTTTCATTTTAGGTTATTTCAACTTAACCACAGGTAGAGGCTGGACAGATGGCTTAGTAGTAAAGAGCACCCATTGTGATTACAGGAGACCTGGGTGGAATTCCCAGCATCAACATGGTGACTTACTTCTACCTGCAACTCCAGTTCCAGAAGATCCAAAGCCTTCTTCTTCTGACATCCATGAATACTTGGCATACACGTGTTGCGTAGACACACATGCAGTAAAAACACTCATACTCACAAAATAAAATAAATAGCTACATATAGTGAGTGACACTCTCCTTAGGCCGTGCAGTTTATATCAGTATATGGCCTCATGTGAAAGAGCCAATTCATGTAAGGTTGTGAATTCCCTCAAAGGTCATGCCTAAGTCTACACCAAATAACTAAGGCAGTGCAGAATTGTGACTCCTCATAAGAATTTTAAAGCTTCCAGGTGCCAAGCCCTGTAAGATATATGCAATACCAATGTGGCCAGAGGCAAGCTCATATTTTTCAGTCACATAAGTTGCCCCATGAGTTCTGAGCTCAAATGGTAAAACATAGGTCCTGTGTATGGGCCTAGGCCACTTATGCATATGTAACAGATGTACAGCTTGTTCTTCATGTGGGAGCTCTAAGAGCAGGAATAGAGGCTGTCTCTAACTCTGTTGCCTTACTGCAGATCCCATTCCCCTAACTGGACAGCCTTGTCTAGCCTCAATAAAAGAAGATGCACTCAGTCCTACTGGATATGTCAAGGCTGGATGATATCTATGGGAGGTCTCCCCTTCTCTGAGGAGAAAGAGTGGAGCCTATGGAAGAGGAGGTGAGAGGACGAGACTAGAAGGAGAGGAGGGAGGGGAGTTCTGATCAAGATGTAAAGTTAATTAATTAATGAAAAAAAAAACATAGTCCCTGTCTAGAATTCTGACATTAAGCCATCATAAAAAGCCACCAGAAACTGCATTCACCAGAGATCAAG
This sequence comes from Meriones unguiculatus, assembly GCF_030254825.1. Taxonomy (NCBI): domain Eukaryota; kingdom Metazoa; phylum Chordata; class Mammalia; order Rodentia; family Muridae; genus Meriones; species Meriones unguiculatus. The sequence goes on from NC_083369.1 coordinate 124,807,276, forward strand.
CACAATGCTTGCCTAGAAAGCAGCTTTCATACCCTAAAACACTGCTTTGGTACTAAAAACACCATGTTCCCGTAGCCACAGAAGATAAGACAATGATCACTGTTCTGTTATTCACACTTTATTCAAGAAGCTGTATCAGAGGAAGGGGCCAGTATTAAATTCAATTCCCTGAAGACTTGAAGCAAGGAAATTTCCTTCATGTATATTTGTGTTACATAAATTTTAGTAAATACAGTGGCAGACTGGTTTGCCCAGATATGACCTGCATCCAAATTTAGCTGCTTTTGTCACTTCACTTATTCCCTCCTATGCTCAAATACCAAATTTTGTCACATGCAACACCATAAGTTTTAAAGAAATTTCTTAAATGTGCACAATAATAAGAAACACTGACCTCATCTATGGCTTTAAATTGTCTTTATAGGTAACATTCACCTGGTAAAGAATGTCATCCTGAGCTACATGACCATCGATCAAAAAAAGATACATAAAATTCTAAAGTACAAAATACAACATGGAAACTGAGCCTTTCCCCTTCCTGTCTGCCCAGCCAATGGACTGGTTTTCAGGAAACAATCTATATTGCTAATGAATTGAACATCCTTCCCAAATAGCCTATGGAATGAAAACTGTTTTAGCAGCTGTCTTTTTACTCTGAGCATCCTCCCTTCAGAAAGGAAGAAAGCAGGGAGAGAGGGGAGAGTGGAGAATGAGATGGAGAATGTCACTGTACTCTTTGAGAGCCATTGTTCCCTAATGGTGCTATTTGGATCTTGTTTATATGTTTATGTTTGGAACCTCAAATAAAGAATGTAACTCCATCCTGTACAAAATGCTTTTTGAATAATAAATATCCAGTAACAAAATATGAAAAAAGCATCAAACACAGGTGTTTAAAGCCTGCTGACCAAAATGCATGGAATGGAAACAGTTAAGCCAATAACTTCAGCCCTTGGAGTTGGAGCCACTGTAAATATAAAACACTGTAGATAATTGGACCTCACCAATTATATATATTATATATGACATATAATATATGATACATCATATATGTCATATATCATATATATGATATATCCTATATTATATTATATATCATATTATATATTATATTATATATCATATATCACATATCACATATTATATTATATTATATATTATTATATATATTATATTATATTATATACTATATACTATATATTATATTATGTATTATGTATTATGTATTATATATTATATATTATATATATATTCATACACACACAAATACAAATAACTTAAAGGTATCAAAACACACATTCCAAAAAGGATAAAAAGAATCCACTGATAAGATCCAAGATTGTTCAGAATGTATGAAAGAATTACAATTAATGTTTATGGTGCTGCTGGGTATTCTACAAATTCTAATCTTTTATTAATTAATCTAAAAAGAAGATGAGCTTTGGTTTCATCTGTGTGGCCAGCAGAGGATGATCGAACAAACCTTAAAAGAAAAAATAAAGGCTTTGTATAATGTCATCCCTGAAAATATATGTTGAGACATATAATATTACACAGACTGAACAGGATATATTTAGATATTTATGTGTGTACATATGCAATAACAGTAAAATGAGGTCATGGATTTTAAGGCAAGCAGGGAGGTTTGTATATACAAGAGTGTTGGGAGGCAGGAAGAGTGTGCTGTGTAGTTTTATGTCAAATTGACACAAGCTAAAGTCATCTGAGAGAAGAGATCCTCAATTTAGAAAACACTTCCAAAAAGAAGAATCCAGGCTCCAAGGTCTGGAAAATATTTTTCAGAAAATCATAGAAGAAAATTTCCCCAACTTAAAGAAAGAGATGTCCATAAACATACAAGAGGCCTACAGAACACCAAATAGACTAGACCAGAAAAGAAACTCTTCATGTCACATCATAGTGAAAACAGTAAACCTACAGAACAAAGAAAAAAATATTAAAGGCAGAAAGGGAAAAAGGCCAACATATAAAGGTAGACCTATCAGAATCACACCAGACTCCTCAACAGAAACTATGAAAGCCAAAAGGCCTCAGTAGATGTCATGCAGACCTTAAGGGACCACGGATGCCAACCCAGACTACTATACCAAGCAAAGCTTTCAATCAACATGGATGGAGAGAACACAACATTCCATGACAAAACTAAATTTAAACAATATCTACACAGCAACCCAGCCCTACAGAAGATACTAGAAGGAAAACTCCAATCCAATGAAAACAACTACACCCTAGAAAACATAGGATACAAATAACTTTCACAACAAAAATTAAAATAAAACAAGCAATGAATCACAGTAACACCACCAACTCCACAATAAAAGGAACTAATATTCAATGGTCACTAGTACGTTTCAACATCAATGGACTCAACTCTCTAATAAAAACAAACAAACAAAAAAAAAAACAAAAAAAAAACAGACTAACAGAATGGTTGTAGAAACAGAATCCAACATTCTGCTGCATCTAAGAAACACACCTCTGCAACAAAGATAAACACTACCTCAGAGTTAAGGGCAGGAAAAATGTTTTTCAAGCAAATGGACCCAGAAAACAAGCTGGGGTAGCTATCTTAATATCTAATAGAATAGACTCACAACAAAAATTGATCAAAAAAGATGAGGAGGAGCACTTCATTCTCATCAAAGGAAAAATCCACCAGGAGGACATCAAAATCCTGAACATCTATGCCCCAAACAAAATAGTGCCCACATTTGTAAATGAAACATTATTAAAGCTTAAATCACACATTGACCCCAACACCTTAATAGTGGGAGACCTCAATGTTCCACTATCACCAAGGGACAGATCAACTAGACAGAACCTAAATATTCCCTAAATAGGGAAATACAGGCACTTACAGAGATCCTAAATCAAATGGACCTAATACATGTCTACAAAACTCTTCACCCAAACTCAAAAGAGTGTATCTTCTTTTCAGCACCTCATGGAACCTTCTCCAAAATAGACCATATAGTTGATGACAAAGCAAGCCTCAGCAGATACGAGAAGACTAAAATAATCCCTTTTATTCTGTCTGACCACCATGGACTAAAGCTGGACTTCAACAACAACAGAAATAACAAAAAGTCTACAAGCACATGGAAACTAAACAACATGCTACACAATGACAGCTGGGTTAGGGAAGAAATAAAGAAAGAAATTAAAGATTTCCTAGAAATAAATGAAAATGAAGGGACAACATACCCAAACTTATGGGACACAATGAAAGCAATGCTAAGGGGAAAATTCATTGCACTAAGTGCTTTCAAGAAAAAATTTGAAACATCTCATACAAGCAACTTAATGGCCCACCTGAAATTCCTAGAAAAGAAACAGAAGCAGACACACCCAAGAGGGTTAGAGGGTTGGAAATATTCAAGCTCAGGACTGAAATCAATAAATTAAAATCTAATAAAGCTATTCAAAGAATTAATGAAACTAAGAACTGGTTCTTTGAGAAAATTAACAAGATAGACAAACCCTTAACCAAATTAACTAAAACGCAGGAAAAAAAAACTATCCAAATTAGCAAAATCAGAAATGAAAAGGGGGACATAACAACAGACACTGAGGAAATCCAAACAATCATTCAGGCTAACTACAAAAGCCTATATGCCACAAAATTTGAAAATCTAAAGGAAATAGACAATTTTATTGATAGATTCCATTTACCAAAATTAAATCAAGATAAAATGAAAGATTGAATAGTTCTATATCCCTCAAGGAAATAGAAGCAGTCATCAAAAGTCTCCTTTCCAAAAAAAGACCAGGGACAAATGATTTCAGCCCCGAATTCTTCCAGACTTTCAAAGAACTGCTAACTCCAATTCTCTTCAAATTATTATTCCACAAAATAGAAACAGAAGGAACATTACCAAACTCATTCTATGAAGCCACAGCCACCCTGATACCTAAACCACACAAAGACCCAAACAAAAAAGAGAACTTCAGGCCTATCTCTCTTACAAACATTGATGCAAAAATACTCAATAAAATACTCGCAAACCTAATCCAAGAATATATAAAAGATATCATCCACAATAACCAAGTATACTTCATCCCAGGCATGAAAGAGTGGTTCAATAAATGGAAATCCATCAATGTAATCTACCATATAAACAAACTGAAGGAGAAAAACCACATGATCATTTCCTTAGATGCTGAAAAAGCAAATGACAAAATCCAACACCCATTCATATTTAAAGTCTTAGAGAGATGAGGGATACAAGTTACATACCTAAACATAGTAAAGACAATATACAGCAAGCTTATAACCAACATCAAACTAAATGGAGAGAAACTTAAATCAATCCCAATGAAATCTGGGACAAAGCAAGGCTACCCACTGTCTCTGTATCTCTTCAATACTGTACTTGAAGTCCTAACTAGAGCAATAAGACAGCTGAAGGAGATAAAGGGGATACAAATTGGAAAGGAAGAATTCAAAGTATCAAAATTTGCAGATGATATGATAGTTTTCATGAGCGACAGCAAAAATTCATCCAGAGAGCTCCTTCAGCTGATAAACTCCTTCAGCAAAATGGCTGGATACAAAATTATCTCAAAAAAACAGAAGCCCTCCTGTATACCAAAGACAATAATTCTGAGAAAGAAGATGTGGAAACAACACCAATCACAACAGCAACTAATAACATAAAGTACCTTGGTGTGACCCTAACCAAGCAAGTGAAAGACCTGTTTGAAAAAAACTTCAAGTCTCTGAAGAAAGAAATTAAAGAAGATATCAGAAAATGAAAAGATTTCATGAATCAGTAGGATTAACATAGTGAAAATTGTCATCCTTTCAAAAGCAATTTACAGATTCAGTGCAATTCCATCAAAATACCAACACAATTCTTTACTTAATTTGAAAGAAAAATACTCAACTTCATAAGGAGAAAAAGAAAAAAAAAAAAAAAAAACAGAATTATCAAAATGATCCTGTACAACAATCGCTTGTCTGGAGGTAACTCCATCCCTGATCTCAAGCTGGATACTGTGAAATAGTAATAAAAACTGCATGGTACTGGCAAAGAAACAGAATGGTGGGTCAACAGAAGCAAATTAAAGACCCAGAAATAAACCCTTACACCTATGGATAATTGATTTTTGACAAAGAAGCCAAAACCATACAATGGAAAACAGATACCCTCTTCAACAAATGGTGCTGGTCTAACTGGATGTCTACATGTACAAACATGCATAGATCCATATTTATCACCTTGCACAAAACTAAAGTCCAAGTGGATCAAAGACCTCGACAAAAAACCAGACACACTTAATCGAGTAGAAGAAAAATTAGGGAGAAGCTTAGAACTCAAGCATAGAAGACAAATTCCTAAACAGAACACCAATAGCACAGGCTCTAAGATCAACAATAAATAAGACCTGATGAAATTGAAAACCTTCTGTAAAGCAAAGAATATTTTCAACAGAACAAAACAATAGCCTACAGACTGGGAAAGGATCTTCACTAATCCTATATCTAACATAGGGCAAATATTCTGAATATATAAAGAAATAAAGAAGTTAAAGAACAACAAATCAAATAATCCTATTAAAATAGGGGGTACAGAGCTAAACAGAGAATTCTCTGTGGAGGAATATAGAATAGCAGAGAAACACTTAAAGAAATTTTCAATGTCCTCAGTCATCAGGGAGATGCAAATCAAAATGACCCTGAGATTTCACCTTACACCCATCAGAATGGGTAAAATAAAAAACAAAACAAAACAAAACAAAAAAACAAAAACAAAAACCTCAAGTGACAATACATGCTGGAGAAGATGTGGAGAAAGGGGATCATTCCTCCATTGCTGGTGGGAATGTAAACTTGTACAACCACTTTGGAAATCAATCAGATGCTTTCTCAGACAATTAGGAATAGCACTTCCTCAAGATCCAGCTATACCACTCCTAAGAATATGTCCAAAATATGCTCAAGTACACAACAAGGACATTTGTTCAATCATGTTCGTAGAAGCTTTATTTGTAATATCCAGAACCTGGAAACAACCCAGATGTCCCTTAACTGAGAAATGGATATAGAAATTGTGGTACATTTACACAATGGAATACTTCTCAGCAAATCAAAAACAAGGAAATCATGAAATTTGCAGGTAAATGGTGGGATCTGGAAAAGATCATCTTGAGTAAGCTATCCAGAAGCAGAAAAACACACATGGTATATACTTTCTTATAAGTGGATACTAGACCTATAATATAGGATAAACATACAAAAATCCATACACTTAAAGAAGCTGAGACAGAAGGAGGACCCTGGGTAAGATGTTCAGTCCTCACTCAGAAAGGCAAAAGGGATGGACATTGGAAGAAGGAGGAAACAGGAAAAAGGACAGGAGCGTAACATGGAGGGCCTCTGAAAGACTCTATCCAGCATTGTATCAAAGCAGATACTGAGACTCATGAACAAACTTTGGGCCAGAATGCAGGGAATCTTAAGAAAGAAGTGGGAAGATGAAAGACCTGGAGGGGACAGGATCTCCTCCACAAGGACAGCAACAGATTAAAATATGTGGGCACAGAGGTCTTTTCTGAGACTGATACTCCAACCAAGGACTATTGGATATAACCTAGAACCCCTGCTCAGATATAGCCCATGGCAGTTCAGTCTCCAATTGAGTTCCCCTAGTGAGAGGAATAGGGATTGTCTCTGATAAGAACTCAGTGGATGGCTCTTTGACACCCCCCACAAGGGAGACGCATCCTTGCTAGGCCACAAAGGAGGACAATGCCAGTTCTGATGAGACTGGATAGGCTAGGGTCAGATGGAAGTGGAGGAGGACCTCCCCTATCCTTGGACTTGGAGAGGCGCATAGGAGAATTAGAGGAAGTGAGGGTGGGATTGGGAAGGATGAAGGGAGGGGACTACAATTGGGATACAAAGTGAATAAACTGTAATTTATATAAAAGTATAAGAATTTAATTAAAAAAGAAAACCCCTCCACAAGATATGGTTGTATCTAAGCCTGTAGAACATTTTCTTCATTAGTGATTGACAGAGGAGGGTCAAATCCCAGAGCCCACTGGCAGAGGTGAACAGTTCCTGAGTGGGGAGTGAATATTAAAACAAAAACAAACACACACACATACACACAAACAAACAAACAAAAAACATGATCAGTTTGAGAGGGCTATCAGTAAAAAATGTGCAGCCTGGTTTATTCCACAATTCCTTTTCTTTAGTCAGAGCAAAGCACCTCAATACAATGAATGGGTTCATTGAGAAGTCAAACTTGTTTACCTTGACCACCTAGCTGTGATCCTCACACAAACAAAAGGAAGGAGCTTGATAAACATCCTGTTTATCTCTGTCTCAAGGTTAAGGCGAGGGTGAAAACAGGATTTTCTTTGAAAACTGAATAACAAAGCAGCCTGACAAATTAGCAGCTCTCCACAGGTCTCCCTTTTTCATGTTTTTTAAAAGAACCATAGATTAAGAGCTATGGAGCACAAGATTGTGCCTGTCTTAGGTTGTCTCTCATGAAAGATACATTCTTACTCAGCATTGGTACATGAATTCCATCATTCATGTCCTGTCTTAGGTTGAATATTCCTCTGAGAGCTCTTACTCATCTCTGACTATTAATCTCCACTAGGGTAGGCGCTGGAGTTTAATCTCATGAAGATCAGCTTTCACAATCTAAAAGGCCTTGATGAAAGTTTTAATTACCACTAGTAGGAGACATGCTCTTAATAAGAGTAATAAGCAAAGGCCTATAATACTCCATAAAAGTGATGTAAAAGATGACCCCTTATGAGAATACCAAGCCTGAGAAACAAGAACCACAATGAAAGATGGCTGTACAGCAACCAGAACATGTTGTCCATTTAAAATCCTTGAAATACTGTTTGTTAGCTTACATTGATTTCAAGAAACATTAAAGTTTGAGTCATGTATATAAATATTAACAGTTCTAAACATCAAAACACAAGGAGGATTTACACAGGCAGTTACAGGACCTTCAGAGAGTTTCTGCAGCTAGCTTTCAAATATAGGTATGCTGAAAACCAGAATCAGATCACCAAAGTCCCATTGTCATCCTCTTTCCCATTCTTCCTGATTTTGTTGAGAATAGTCCTGATTTCCAGACCAATGAAGTCCAGTCATAGTCTATCTAAAGGTTTCTCTACATAACATCTTCTGCCGGTAGCAGAATGTAATTAAGGTGGGTCAGGGGCATAAGCCCAATATAGCTCTCTGTTTACAGCGAGGACAGAATTCATTATCATCAGCAGTAGGAGCACCCTCCTTTCAGGGAACAACTCCTAGCATCTTATCGATGTTTCTGAGATCCATTGGGCTACTTCAGCATCCTGTACAAAAACACAAACATGCCTTCTTCCCCATATTAATAAGGGTCAGGGCCCTGCCATATTTCAGTAATAAGAGCTCTCCACAGTCAAGCCAATTATGGATGGTGCTATCCCTGGAATAGTGGTCTTGGGGTATATAAGAAAGCAGGCTGAGCAAGCTGTGTAAGCAATAGCCTCTGCATCAGCTCCTGTCCCCAGGTTTCTTGTCTTGTTTGAGTTCATGACTCACTCCCTTCCACAAAGAACCATGCTGTACATGTCTAAGCCAAATAAACTCACTCCTCCCCAACTTGATTTTTGATCATGGTTCATCACAGCAATGGAAACCCTAACTAGGATAGCCAGGTGCTATGATGCCTGCCTGTAATCTCAGCACTCAAAGAGGCAGATGCAGGAGGATCTCTGTGAGTTCAAGGCCAGCCTGGTCTACAATGTGAGTCGAAGAGAGCCAAGGCTACATAGAAAAACCTAAAACAAATGAAAAAAAAGAGAGAGGGAAAAAAGATACAAAAACAAAAGAGAAGAAATGTAATTATATCATAATTTCAAAATAAACCTAAACAAAAATTAATTAAATAAAATTAATTTATTTTTATTCTTTTAATATTCATAGAAATTTCCTTCTTCAGTTTCTAGCCTGGTAAATAAATGGAACTATAGAAGATAATATTGAATAAGGTAACAGAAAGAAACACAGAAAGACAAATGTCACATGTTCTCTCACATTGGAAGCAACTACACTGGAAATTCTTCAGGAGTGAGCACATATCTTGGAATGTATGTCCCATAATTTACCTTCTTCTCAGCACCTCATGGATCCTTCTCCAATATAGACCATATAGTTGGCCACAAAGCAAGCCTCAATAGATACAAGAAGATTGAAATATTCCCTTGTATCCTATCTGATCACCATGGACTAAAGCTGGACCTCTACAACAACAGAAATAAAAAAAAAGCCTACACTCACATGGAAACTGAACAACTCACTACTCAATGACAGCTTGGTCAGGGATGAAATAAAGAAAAAACTTAAAGACTTTCTAGCTTTCAATGAAAATAAAGGTACAACATACCTAAACTTATGGGACACAATGAAAGCAGTGTTAAGAGGAAAATTCATAGCACTAAGTGGCTTCAGGAAGTAATTTGATACACTGCTAGATAGTCTTTCAAAGGCCCTCTGTGGTAGACTCCTGTCCTGTTACTTGTTTTCTCCTATTTCCAATGTCCATCCCATTTGTCTTTCTAAGTGAGAATTGATCATCTTACCCCGGGTCCTCTTTCTTTTTTATCTTCTTTAGGTGTACAGATTTTAAAATGTTTATTCTAAAACAGATGATGAGAGCAAAAACCAAATCCTTCAGCAGAGTGCAGGAAATCATATGAAAGAAGGGGGAGTTAGTATGACTTGGAGAGGACAGGAGCTACACAAGGACCAAATATATCAGGGCACAAGGGTCTTCAATGAGACTGTCTCTCCAACTAAGAACCATGTATGGCTATAACCTAGAACCCCTGCTCAGAAGTAACCCACAGTAGCTCAGTATCCAAGTGGGCTTCCTTAGTAAGGGGAACAGGGACTATTTCTGAAATGAATTCAATGGCTGGCTCTTTGACATCTCGTGCCCCCCACCCCAAGGGAGGAGCAGCCTTCCTAGGCCACAGAGTAGGACATTGCAGCCACACTGAAGATACCTGATAAGCTAGGGTCAGATGAAAGGGAAAGAAGAACTTCCCTATCAGTGGACATGGAAAGGGGCAGGAAGGAGATGAGGGAGGGAAGGCAGGATTGGGAGGGAATGAGAGAGGGGGCTACAGCTGGGCTACAAAGTAAATAACCTGAGATTAATATTAAAAAATAATAATTATGTAAAAAAGAAGTAATTCGAAACATCTCATACAAGTAACTTAATAGCTCACCAGAAAGCTCTAAGAAAAAAAGAAGCAGACACTCGCAAGAGGAGTAGATGGCTGGAAATAATCAAACTCAGGGCTGAAATCAATATATTAGAAATAAATAAAGCAATACAACGAATCAATGAAACCAAGAGCTGGTTCTTTGAGAAAATCAACAACATAGACAAATCCTTAGCCAAAATAACTAAAAGGCAAAGAGAAACTATCCAAATCATCAAAATCAGAAATGAAAAGGGGGACATAACAACAGACACTGAGGAAACCCAAACAATCATTAGGTCTCACTTCAAAAGCCTATAGGCCACAAAATTTGAAAACATGAATGAAATGTACTATTTTCTTGATTGATTCCACTTACCAAAACTGAATCAAGACCAGGTAAATCAATTAAATAGTCCTATATCACCTAAGGAAATAGAAGCTGTCACCAAAAGTCTCCCATACAAAAAAAAAAAAAAAAAAAAGCTCAGGGCCAGATGGTTTCAGCAAAGAATTCTACCAGACCTTCAAAGAAGTGCTAACTCCAATTCTCTCCAAACTATTCCACAAAATAGTAACAGAATGAACATTACCAAACTCATTCTTTGAAGCCCCAGTCACCTTGAAACCTAAACCTCACAAAGACCCATAAAAGAAACCAATTATCAGGCCAATCTCCCTTATGAACTTTGATGCAAAAATACTCAACAAAAATACAAACTGAATCCAAGAACAGATCAATGATATCATCCACTATGACCAAGTAAGCTTCATTCCAGGTATGGAGGTATGTTTCAATATACGGAAATCCAACAATGTAATCCACCATATAAACAAACTGAAAAAATGTAATCTCCTTAAATGCTGAAAAAGCATTTGATAAAATCCAACATTTGTTTATGTGAAAAGTCCTGGAAAGATCAGGGATACAAGGCACTTATCTAAACATAGTGAAGGCAATATACAGCAACATATAGCCAACATCAATCTACACAGAGAGGAACTTAAATCAATCCCACTGAAATCAGGGCCAAGGTTAGGCTGCTCACTCTCTCCATATCTCTTCGACATAGTTCTTGAAGTCCTTGCTAGAGCAATAAGACAATTAAAGGAGATCAAAGGGATTCAGTTTGGAAACAAAGGAGTCAAAGTATCACTATTTGCAGATGATATGATTATATAGGTGAGTGACTCCAAAAACTCTACCAAGGAACTCCTACATCTGATAAACACCTTCAGCAAAGTGGCTGGATAGAAAATTAACTCAAAATATCAGTAGCCCTCCTATATGCAAAAGAAAATTGGGCAGAGAAAGAAATTGGGGAAATAACACCCTTCACAATAGCCACAATGGACATAAAGTACCTTGTTGTGAATCTAACAGGCAAGTCAAAGACTTGTATGAAAAACTTCCAGTCTCTGAAGGAAGAAATAGAAGAAGGTATAAGAAGATGGAAAGACTTCCCAAACTCATGGCTTGGTGGGATTAATACAGTAAAAATAGCCATCCTGTCAAAAGCAATCTACAGATTCAATGCTATTCCCATCAAAATACCAACACAATTCTTTACAGACCTTGAAAGAAAAATTCTCAACTTCATATGGAATAACAAGAAACCCAGAATTGCTAAAAGAATCCCCTATAATAAAAGATCTTCTGGAAGTATCTCCATCACTGATCTCAAGCGGTACTATAGAGAAAAGGTAAAACAGCTGCATGGTATTGGCATAGAAACCAGATGGTGGATCAATGGAACCGAATAGAAGACCCAGAAATAAGCCCACACACTTATGGACACCTGATTTTTGACACAGATGACAAAACCATACAATGGAAAATAAGATAGCATCTTCAATAAATGGTGCTCTTCTAATTGGGTATCTACATATAGAAAAATTCAAATAGATCTATCCCTATCACTGTGTACAAATCTAATGTTCAAGTGGATCAAATAACTCAATATAAAACCAGAGACACTAAGCCCGTTAGAAGAAAAAGTGGGGAAGAGCCTTGAACTCATTGGCACAGGAGGCAACAACATCCTGAACAGAACACCAACAGCACAGGCTCTAAGAGCAACAATCAATAAATGGAACCTCATGAAACTGAAAAGCTTCTGTAAAGCAAAGGATACTGTTTTCAGAATAAAATGACAGCTTACAGATTAGGAAATGATCTTCACCAATTCTATACCTGACAAAGGGCTAATATCCAGAACATATAAAGAAATCAAGAAGTTAAATAGCAACAAATCAAGTAATCAAATTTAAAAATGGTGTACATAGCTAAACAGAGAATTCTCAACAGAATATCAAAAGACAAAGAAAGACTGAAAGAAATGCTCAACATCCTTAGCTATCCTGAAAATGCAAATCAAAACCACCCGAGATTTCACCTTACATCCTTCAGAATGAATAAGATCAAAAACTCAAGTGACAACACATCCTGGAAAGGATGTGGAGAAAGGGGAACCCTCCTCCACTGCTGGTGGGAATGTCAACTTGTACAACCACCTTGGAAATCAATCTGGTGATTTCTCAGACAATTAGAAATAGTGCTACTTCAAGATCCAGCTCTACCACTCTTAGACATATGTCCAAAAGATGCTTAAGTATGCAACAAAGACATTTGCTCAACCATGTTTTTAGTAGATTTTTTATTTGTAATAGCAAGAAGCTAAAAAGAACCCATATGTGCATCAGTTGAGGAATGGATACAGAAATTGTGGTACATTTACACATTCGAATACTACTCAGCAATTAAAAACAAGGAACATGAAATTTGCAGGCAAATAGTGGGAACTAGAAAAGATCATCCTGAGTGAGGTATCCAGATGCAGAAAGACACACATGGCATATATTCACTTATAAGTGGATATTAGACATACAATATAGGATAATCATACTAAAATTTGTACACCTAAAGAAGGTAATCAAGAAAGAGGACTCTGGGTTAAATTATGCTCAATCTTCGTTCAGAAAGGCAAATGGGATGGATATCAGAAGAGGAAGAAAACAGGGAACAGGACGGGACCTTAACATGGAAGGCCTCTGAAAGACACTACCCTGCAGGGTATCAAAGCAGAGGCTTAGACTCTTAGCCAAACTTAGGGCAGAGTGCAGGGAATCTTATGAAAGAAGGGGGAGATACAAAGATCTGGAGGGGCCAGGAGCTTCACAAGAGAGCAAAAATAATCTGGACACAGGGGTCCTTCCTGAGATGGATACTCCAACTAAGGGCCATTCATGAAGATAATCTAGAACCCCTGCACAGAGGTATCCCATGGTAGCTCAGAGGGGTGCAGACTTTCCAGGCCACAGATGAAGACAATGCATCCAATCCTGATGAGAACTCGTAGACTAGGATCAGAGAGATGACCTACCCTTTCAATGGACTTGGGAGGGTCATGGGAGGACATAAGGCAGGGGGGTGAGTTTGGGAGGGAACTAGGGAAGGGGTTATAGCTCTGATAGAAAGTGAATAAAAAAACTAAATAAATTTAAATAAAAAATAAATTAAAAATATATTACTAAGAATTGACAGTTTAAGTTTTAATATCCATTCAGGTAGATTTCTTTTGCAAAAGATTAAAAATTGTTGATGTTCAGCTTTCAGTTGCCATTTGAGTTTGGTCTTTCCTTAGACCTTATCAGAGAGCCTTATTACTACCGCAGTTGGCAGTTAATGCAGAAACTCATAAGTGCCCAAAAGGAGAATAAGTGTTGGTGGAGTGCTCTGTTTTAAATGGAACATGCATATCATCCTATCCATGGCTCAGGGAGCATCATGAATGAGGGCAGAAAAAAGAAGATGTGATATAGTTCTTGTAGTAATGAACTCTCCTCAGCTATGTTTATCTTCACAAGACTGTGCCTCAACATTTAATCACTGATGGAGGAGGGTCCCATGAGTTCTCAATCCTCTCTCATGGTCTACTGACAGTTGATGGTTACTGGGACACGATGTCAGTTTCTAGAGTCACTCATCAGTTGCTCACAGTCCAGTAACTAGCCTCCTACCCACGCTTAAGCAAGCAACTCTATTTTAAGTCTGTGGATCCCACAGCAAGAAGGCATGGAATTGTGAGTATGACTTGCTGGGAGGTAGGGTTTCAACAGAATAGGAGTGAAAATGATCAAAATTGTATAAAGACATGTGTGAGACTATCAAACTTTATTTTAAAAAAGGAATCAGATGTGTCCAGGCTTTTATGGTTTGAAAAAATTAAAGCAACACATATAAATGAAAATGATTTATAAAGAGATATAGGTATGTAAATGCATTTCTGGTTGAAAAAATAGACATGATTTTTTTGTTTGATTGGTAGGTTGGATGGTGTTTTTGTCTGTTTGATGGGAGGGTGTCTTGCTTTTGATACAGGGTCTCACTAAGGAACCTTGAATGGCCTCAAACTCACACACATCTGCCTGCCTTTTCCTCTAGCACTGATGTAACTGATGTGAGCATGTAATAAACAAAGCCAATTGGCCGACGCCAAGGAGGACAGAGTAACTAAGAGGACAGACACGATTTTGACATTTGTTTCCATCTCTCCTGAATTATACAGGTCTTACAGAAACAAGTGACAATACCTCTAAAATAGTCTTACACTTTTGATAAAAACCCTTACAATCAAAGGGGCTGTGGTTGTATTCTGGGAAGTGTAAACACTCTAATAAAGGAAAGTCATTACAGAGGAAAATATCATCCATTCTTACATAGGAAGCTGTGTAGATAACAAGACCAAGACCCAATTCTAGAAGAAGGGGCACTGGTACTGCCACTGCTTTAAGATATCTATATTCCTACAATGAGGTGATAAATTTTATTATTTTGTAAAGCATCTAGCTTGTGGTCCATTTAGTTTTGTGGCAATATAGAAGCTACCACAGAAGCTCTGACAGTCCAATATTCTCCATACATTCATTGTTTATGTATATATTATATATCATAACTGACATCAGTGCTGAGCTTTTCTAGAAAATACAGTAAGATATAATATGAAGGAACTAAGAAACTCAACTATTTATTTATTTACTATGAATATCTTTCATTTTTACATGTTCATATATGTATGTAAATACTTATGTGTCTATATAGTTGTACTTTGCTCATCAGAACTCTCTGATGTCCTTTCCTCCCCCTCCATATTGTCCTCATCCTCCACATAAATAGTCATAAATGGTCCTGCTTCTCCTTTCATATACAGATTTGATTTTAAAGAATAAAATGTAGGGGCTGGAGGGCTGGCTCAGCAGTTAAGACACTCCCTGATCTTCCAAAGGACCCAAGTTGGGTCCCAAGTACTCACACTGTGTGGCTCACAACTGTCTATAACTTCAGCTTCAGGGGATCCAACACACTCGCCTGGCCTACTTTGGCACCCATACATGTATGGTATACACATGCACATATGAGTGCATGTTTGCATGCACATAAGCACACACACAGAGAGAGATACACATAAGCATATCTTTTTTTAAAGGATGAATATTAAAAAAATGAAGTCAACTGGCTCTTTGGTCTCCCCACCCCCGAAGGGAGGAGCAGTCCTGTTAGGCCACAGAGGAGGGCTTTGCAGCCAGTCCTGAAGATACCTGATAAAACAGGATCAGATGAATGGGGAGGAGGTCCCCCCTATCAGTGGACTTGGAAAGGGGCACGGTGGAGATGAGGGAGGGAGGGAGGGACAGGGAGGGAATGAGGGATCGGGACACGGCTGGGATACAGAGTTAATAAAATGTAACTGATAAAAAAAAATAAAAAAATAAAAAAAATAAAAAAAATGAAGTCAAATTTTCCACATCCTCTTAATGATTTCATTCATTTCACTTTATTCCTGAGGGGTACTACTGTTTTATATTATTACTATTGGTGTTAGTTATTTTTGCGTTAGCTATAATTGTGACAATATATCTGACATACATCAATTTAAAAAAAGACAAAGGTTATTTTAGATTATAGTTTCAAAGACTTCAGTTCATACTCATTTGGCAGTGTGTCTTTTGGGGGCTGTAGTGAAGTAGTATGTTATGTCAGGGCATGTAGAAGAGAAGAGCTGTTCTCCTCTGGCATTGTGGCCAGGAAGCAAAGTGTGTAGGTATGGCCTCAGTGACTTTCTTCCTCTTACTAAACCCTGACATTTCCACCATCCCCAGTAACACACAAGGCTGGAAGCCAAGCCATTGGTACATGTCCATTGGAGCACAATCTTACCTAATTATTTCATAATGTCTATCCATAAGCACGGTTTAAATGTCAAGTGTATTTTTTTGTGTTTGTTGTTTTCACTCAGTGCTATTTGTTTTCCTGAGGAAAATATTATATTATGCAGGTACAAATATTTTAAACTGTTAAATAGACATCAATATAACTTAAATTTTATTTATATTTATATAATGCTCTGATGGCAGGTGTTTAATGTATCTCTATAACTAAATTTGTCTATTTCTCCTTTTATTTCTATTGCTTTCTGTTTACCATTTTGGGAAGCTCTATCATCTATCATACTAGACACTTAGAATTATATTTTCCTGGTAGAATGATCTTTTTGTAGTCACATAATGTTTTTCTCTGTCTTTAACAATTAACATGTACTTTAATATATTACCAAACCCAATTTTTATTGCAATTTGTTTTGAATATACTTTCCTGTCCTATATTCAGTTTACTTATGTCACTGCATTTATGAACATCTTTTATAGAAAATATACAGTGTTATTATGTTTTTTCATTTATTTTGCCTATCTCTGTCCCTTAATCGTTAGGTTCAGACATTTTAGATGTAAAGTAGTTATTGACATGTGAGAGATTAAGTCTTCTATTCATTATTCATTCCTCTCTGTCTTCTTAATTTCTTTTTGGTCTCTCTCTCATATTGCTGTAAGTTTCTCAAACACTCTTAGAGTACCATCTTAATTTTTGATGATATTTTGAATTACCCTATCATATAGATTTTATTGATTGCTATAGTATTTACAAATCACATAAAGGCTTTTGGGATTGGTATCTGACAGTTTTGAGGGTTTTGTTTCATTTTTGTTTTGTTGTTTATGGTCAGGGTTTCACTCTGTAGCCAGGATACCCTGTAACTTCTTAAGTAATTTAGGCTGGCCTTAAGCTTATGGTAGGTCTCCTGTGCTTTCAGCCCAGGTGCTTATGTTACAGGCATGAGTAACTAATGTGAGAAATAAAGATATTAAGAAGTGCAAGGCTGAGTTTTTGTCAACTTGACACAAACTCAGATAATATGGGAAGGGACAAACTTAACTGAGAAATAGACTCCATCAGATTGACCTGGAATTCTGTGAGACACGTTTACTTGTTTAATGGTTGATGTTGGAGGGCCATGCCACTGTAAACATTCCCACCAGGCATGTGGTTTTGGTTAGTAATCACCATTCCTCTGGTCTTTGCTTCAGTTCCTGCCTCCAAATTCCTGCCCTGGTTTCACTTGATTGACAGACTGAAACCTATAAGCTGAAATAAGTCTCTTCCTCTCCAAGGTTTTTGTTTGTTTGTTTGTTTTTTGTTTTTTTTTTTTGTTTTATCACAGCAACAGAAAGCAAACTAGGACATGTGGTTACTTAAACTCAAATCTTCAAGCTAACCAACAAGTTATTGTGGGGGAAACTGTTCCATGATTATTTACTGTGAGCTGAAAATTTTTATTCCCATTGTCCATTACCTTTTCATTTGTTTTTGAGGTAGGGTCTTACTATGGTAGGCACAGACTGAACTCAAATTTTTAATAATCTTCTGCCCCCCACCTCTCAATTACTGGGATTATATAGGTGTGCTATCAGTCAACTTTGTTTTTTGCTTTTGTCACCAAACAGGAAGTAGAAAAGTGTGTATTGCTAAGAATGTAGCTCAGTGTTGCAGAATTTGCCTAGTGTGACCAAAGTCTCTTAAAAACACAACAAACAATATGGGCATTGTGTTGTATTTCTGTAATCCAATCCTTCAGGAGGCTAAGGCAGGAGGATCTTTGAATTTGAGACCAATCTAGGCTATGGAGTGAAACCCTATCTCCACAGAAGTTCTCTTTATGGACTAACTTATCCCAAGACTTGTCCTTTCTGTTGTCTTGATGTAAGTTCAATGTCAATAATTTATTTATCTTAACCTGTTATTTGTTAAACACCCCAGTCCAATAGTTTCATTTTTCCAACTGCTATCTGGCCATGATGCTGGTAGGTTTGTGAATTTGTGCCACAACTGGTTTTTTCATCTTGACTGGCATGTAAAACAGTTCAATAAATTGATCCATATACCTCTTAGTCTGAAATGGCTGTTTTAACAAAACTTGTGTTCCAAATAGGACTTAATATTCACATACCTAGGGGTATAGGGACAGACAGAGAAAGCTAGGGATATGACCCTAATAAAAAACACAAAATTGTTCAGGATTCTGGATGCTAGTTGAAAATAAATGATAGCTTTGGTGCCTTTGGTGAGGGAGAACTGTGGAATCCCATTCCCCACCCACCCACCCACCCACTCAAGTGGAACTATTTAAGGGCCTTTCAGGCTTCTTTCCCTACTTAAATCATTCAAACTACTAGGCTTTGGTGATGCACATGTGCTCCCAGAGAGGAACTGGGCCCTTGTCTAACTACCACCACCACCACCACCACCACCACCACCACCACCAGTGATGACGTCTATTAATGCGACATCCATTTGGATGACGTCCACTGGGGCGACATCCATTGGAACAATGTCTGTTGGGACATTTCACGAATGTCTGTTGGGACAGTATCTGTTAAGGCTACGACTTTCTTTGCAATGTCTTTAGAAACTAACAATGTTTGCAGCAGCATCCATTAGAGCTACTTCTGTTAGAGCCACATCTATTGTGGAAACTTCAATTGGGGCCACCTCTGCTGGTGTGACGTGTTTTGGAAGCGACACCCATTGGGCGTGGCCATGAGGCGCCCACTGAGGACGCAAGCAAAGCAGCATTGTGATGTGAGCGTCCTTGCTGCCCTGTTACCAAGGGTCTAGAGCCTTGGCTCAGTCTTGCTCAGGACACTGGAGGAGACGGTCGCAGGAGCGGAGTTTAGGAGACAGTCCACTACCCCAGCCCCCAGCCTTTGGGGGCTGACGGGTAGACATGGACTTGTACCTAAGCAACTGTTTAAAGGTTGCTGAAGCTGCTGTAGCCAAGGGGCTTTCTGGCAACCAAAAAGCAGACAATTACACATGTAGTGCCGTGAGTAGTGGTCCTTTCTTTCTTGCCCAGGGCAGATTTTTATTCTTGCTATGGTCATCTACTGACGAGTGTAAGTTGTGATTCAACGTGTGACTGGCTGATACTCTTGAGCAAGACCCAGAAGTAGGGTGGTGGCTTAGGAAGTGTGGAGGTAAGGTCATCTTTTTTCATGTCCAGGCACTTCCTCCCACCCAGGTGCCTAGCAACTGGGTTGTGCTATCCGGTTGAAATGTGTGGCCCTTCCACCCGGGTGCCTAGCAACTTGAGCTGTACTATCAGGTTGAAGTGTGAGGCAACTGATGTAAACCAAATGAACACTTCCTAGCTGAAAAGATAACAATTTCCATTTTCTTTCCCACAGATGAAAGAGAGACCTACCATTCCAAAGATTGGACCATCTCGTCTGTTGGATTTACCCCTTGGGGCCAAACTGCCCATTATCCCAGGAAGTACTAATATATTCTACACAACAAATTTATGTGAAACGGTAAACTTGTTTGAACGGTGTTTAAATGGTTTGCTTTACACTTTG
The DNA here is from genome assembly GCF_030254825.1 of Meriones unguiculatus. Classification (NCBI taxonomy): domain Eukaryota; kingdom Metazoa; phylum Chordata; class Mammalia; order Rodentia; family Muridae; genus Meriones; species Meriones unguiculatus. The sequence goes on from NC_083369.1 coordinate 124,827,280, forward strand.
TAGCTGTTAAATTTGAAACATTTTGCTATGACTGCACTTTGTGTATCACCTTCAGTTTCACACAAATGTAATTAAATGAGCTATTTTTTTATGTCCTTAAACTCACTTTAATGACAGAAAGCCCCCCAAAGAGCTGCAGTCACTCTGTCTAGACTTCTCCAACCACAGGGTCAACTTGACAAATTGGTATGTTTCTGGTCTACTCATATATGGCATGTTGATTTCTGCTTCTGTGCCTTGGTCTGCCTGGCTCTGAAACCTACTATGTTCTCTCCTCTCTCTTCTGCCAGTCTCTCCTAACCTGTGTCTACAGGAACTAGACTGAGGTTGAGGTTGTAAGTAGATCAGGCACAGAGTTCATAAATAGTATTCCATGTGCCACCTTCAATGTAAAATTTAGACTGGGAAAAGAAATGGAAATTTGAAAGGGAATGTATTTACCCAGATCAACCCAATACATATTCTCACTTCAGTTTCTGCTTATATATATATATATATATATATATATATATATATATATATATATATTTTAAGTGAACATTTTAATTATTTCAATGAACTAATGTTTTAAAGTGTGATTTCATGAATTTTACATTTGCAATCATTTCAAATCTGTTTTTGTTTGTTTGTTGCAGCTTTTCCAGCCTTCTTTTGATTTTAACCTTAATGACCCGTACTGTAAACTCATGGAAACCACCTACAAAAGTCTTCATGATCCACACTTAAAAGCATACTTCAAACGAAAAGACATTATTGAGAAACTAAGAAAAGGAGGCTACATCACAGGCAATAATAAAGTACGTTAAGGGCTACTTCTGATTTGAAAAAATGTAAACACTTGCTAGGTGCTTTGATTCCCATGCTAACTTCTAGTTGACAACTAACAGCTCTCACAGAGGAAAGTCTATATTATGTTTAGTATCAGGTGTCTTTTCTTTGTTAAAAACAACTTTCTATTTTACAATTATTGGATGATAGTAAAAATAATTAACAAAACATTTTTGGTATGTAAACACATTGACACATTTATTTTCCTTGTGTCTCTAGAAGTAATTTAACATGGAACTCTTAGTGAAATATTTAGAAATATTCTGATGGTTCAGCTTTCTAGAGATTCTGACTACAAAATTGCTACATAATGCATTATTACATTTGATTATAAATCTGTTACTAGAATGAATGTTCTTTTTCTTTCCTCTAAACATTATGTAATTTTTTTAAATTTTATACTAATGTTTTTCATTTGTGAATTCATAGGTTGTATGTTCCTTAAAAGAGCTGAATAAATACAGACAATATCTCACAGCTTTAAAAACTGACTTTGAACGAAACTATATAAGAGAACAAGTAAGTTAAACACTTAAGTCTGTTTTATTTGGGACCCATAAGAAAATTCTCTGAAAAGCTAGGCTCTTTGCACAATATTTCAGGAATGCAGTCTATATAAAGAATTTATAAGACATAGAGTTCTCATTTCACTTTTACATATATAAAGTTTACTTGTGGGAATGGGCCTCACAAGACCTAAAATCATGTTAGCAGAATTAGCAGCTTCTAAAACTTAGGACATTTACTTAAGCTTAAATTTTAAGAAAATATATCAAATGGTAGATATGCTTATTTCTGACAAGTATATAATATTCTTTAATATTTTTTTTTTGCAGAAAATTATAGAAAATCAAGTAAAAAAGCTGAATGAAGAGAGACAAGCCCGTGACGATGATGCTGCCACTGCTGGATTTCAGCAGTGGCTGTTAGAAGGGAAAAATCCTAGCCCACATCAAGTTAGATTAATAAGACTCAGGTAGAGTCAGAGTTTATGTATATTTCATGGACACGTTATAGACATCCACAACAGCAAAAACATGAGCATGAATGAAAGTGCTAGGTAGTTTTAAGTCTTTCAGAGTTTTCAACATGGAGAACTAAGAGTATATCAAGGCAGGCTAAAGAGACAGCTCAGCAGCTAAGAGTACTGTCTACTCTTCCAGTGGACTAGGGTTTGATTCCCTGTATCCACATGGTGGTTCATAACCATCTGTTACTCCAGTTTTCTTCTGGCCTCCAGAGACACTGCATGCATACAGGGCACAGACTTACATGCAGGCAAAACACCTATACATGTGATTTTACACACATATGTATGTGTGAGTCTGTACATCAAGAGGCACAGGGATTGAGAGGCTTGATAACTATGCTGGGAAGAGGAAGGTAAGTTTCTACCTGAGAGATTGGATCTACCAGGAATCCCAGAGGTAAGTCAAAGTGTTATAGAAGTCCAAAATATTAATCAGTGACCTTGTGAAAGCCAGGTCTCTGATACCAGAGGAAGAGAGTGTTTTAACACATTTTAAACATCAATTCAAATAACTTATTTTAAATCCATAGTGAAAAATTACAACTACTTTATTGGCTGTAACTATAAGCATGACTTTCCTCTACCTTCCACTCTTCCTTCAGCTACTAAGCACATATTACCATTTAGAGATCAAGCCTTGGCCTTAGAAGGTAAAGGACAAAACTATAGAGGTAAAACAAAAACAAACAAACAAACAAACAAAAACAAGAACACGAACATTATCCTAATTGAAAACCCATTGGAAAGTCCATGAATTCATCTTATACCAGAATGCATGTGGATAAACCAGAGTTGCAGAGTGGCCGGTATTCTGAAGGAAATATCCAAGTGACATGTCTTTAATTCACTTTTACTTAGACATTTACACATGATTAAAAAAGAACTAGACAAAATTGAAAACACCTCGGGAAGACGGAATACACTACAGTTGAAGGAAGAAGACAGAGAACATTGGGATAATGTTAGGAAAGTTCTGAATCTACGCTCACAAGTTGAAGAGGTGAGGATCAATTAATTTTGCATGGAAAATTTGTACGGTGGTTCTATTTGTACATAGTTTTACAGGTTCACCATCTCATGTGTAGTCATTTCAATTTAGAGAAGCCCAAGTCAGTCAGATGGATTTGTGGGTAAAGGCACTTCCTATACAAGCCTGATGACCTGAGTTCAAGACTCAGAACACATGTGAAATTAGAAGAGAACTCATGCTATACTTGTCCTTTTATCTCTGCATGGGTTCTGACACGGCTATATCTTTAGTTTCTTTTTTAAAATACCTTCATGAGCATCAGGTTACATGTTTTATGCTCCCTGAATTAAAAAATTAAAAAAAAACAGCCTTTGCCAATATCTTTTGAGATTAACCTTTAGAGTCATGTTCGTGACTTTTTTTTTTTTTACAAAAGAAATTTTTTTTAATCAACAATAAATTGACAGCTAGCCATTATATTTGGTCCCATTTGAAAATATTTTCACTTCTGTTCAACTTTATTTTATTTTTTTTGAATTTTATTTTTTTCTTATCAGTTACATTTTATTAACTCTGTATCAATACCCAGCCATGTCCCGCTCCCTTATTCCCTCCCAGACCCTCCCTCCCTCCCTCATCTCCACCGTGCCCCTTTCCAAGTCCACTGATAGGGGGGGAATCTCCTCCCTATTCATCTGATCCTCCTTTATCAGGTGTTCGTGACATTTTTCATTTCACTGTATCCACTAGGACATTCCCAAAGAATGTCAAATTAGCACATTTAAAACCCAATGCAAGATTTGCTTTATCTTTAACCCAATTGATGTGATGCCATTGATATGACCTAATTTGTGTATTAGTTGAAGAAAGGAAAATAAATTCAAAATTAAATATATGCTGATAACTGTAATGGCATGTCCCTTAGGAAATTCAGTTAAAAGAGATGACACTTCTGACAAAGATCGGGGAAGAAGCTAAGAAAGAGAGAAGAGTTGAAGAACATCGTCAGAAAATCAGAGATGAAATTAACAGAAAGGTAGTCAGCTTTTGCTTGACTTGGGCTGTTTCAAGAAAGTCTTTTGCCATATTTTTATATTTTAAAGTATGAATTTTCAGAAGAGAGTTATTGATGAAGAGACCCATTTGGCCCAAATCTGTAATTCAAAAATGAGTACCCAGAAAATTAAATTAGATTGAGTTCTGAAAATATGCTTGACCTAAGGTTTAAAAGGATGGCCTAGCATGTACAAAACCCTAGCTTTAACTTCCAGTTACCAAAGAGCTTGTGCACAGGCACATGTACACACAATTTCATGCTGAATCACAAAGGAAACCTACTGCTTAATACTTTTCTTCAAATTCATTATAAATTTAGATAACGCCAGATGGGAACAAAGGTTTACATCATCACATTTGAAATAATCTGTGTTGTAATTTTCTTAACACATGTTTATTTATATTTAAAACATATTTAACATATATTTAATATTTTATAGAAACAAGTAATGCTACAGAAAAGGATTGCCTACCATTTAGAAAAACTGCAAAAGAAAGATAGTAAAGAAGAAAAGCTGGAAGCAAGTTTCCCTGAAAGAAAAAGACATTCTGAATCAGGTGAGAGAGAGAGGAGAGAAAATAAAAGGCAAAGATTAGTGGAAGCTAAACAGTGATATGTTAAATATGTCTTTATAAACACATCTTATGCTCACTTTTTTTTTTTTTTTTAAAAACGGCCCTCACAAAAGGAAGTACTAAGATCCCACAGTGCCTGTGCCAGGTACTATGTGAGGCAGTTTTCAACTCTAGATACAGTTAAAGAAAGCATATGCACACACACAAATGGTTTACAAATAGGTACATATAAAGTTTAACAAAAGCCAGTAAGAGGAGATAGCATGTACACACAAGGAAGAAATGCAGGAAAGCAAATGAGAGAACTAAGTTGAAGCAGGCATTAAGAGAACATTAACAAGTGAAAATTTTAAAAAAACGAGCCACTAAGACAAACATAGTCACAGAAATTTGACAAAGGGATAAATACAAAGATCGAGAGAGAATTAAAATGTACAAAGCAAGGAATAGGAAAAGGATAAAAAAATATGAAAAAGAGAAAGCATCTGGCAGACAAAGGTGATACAATAAATAATGAAGACGAGAGTGAAGAAAATCAGAAGAATCCAGCATTAATAGATTTGATTGTTGGAGTAGGGAGAGATGAAGACAAGAAAAAGGTAGGAGGGGTAGAGAATGAAGAAAAGGAGGCAGGCAAGGAAGAAAGAGATAGTAAGAAAAGAGTAAAAGGATTGTGATTGTGAGAGAGCGGGTGTGAAATAATTAGTAAATTTCAACACACTCAGGGAAGGTTTGCAGGGTTTATCGAAGAGACTTCAACCCTACAAATTTTAAGAAGTGAAGCAGTGTTTTTTTTTGTTGTTGTTGTTATTGTTGTTTTTCTTTGTTGTTTAAATAAGAAGGAAAAAGCCAAGGTGAAGAAAATGGGGCCTGTAAGTTACAGAAGGGAAAAGAGCCTGGGAGAAAGGGAGACAATAATCCTTAAAAAGGGCTAAGGAGAAGAGACAGCATGCTTTTTATCCTATCTGTGGAGAAGCTTGAGATAAATTACAAAAGATGTTGTCTGAAATAGGAAGAAAAAGAAAATGAGGTAGGGAAAGAGGAGGGAGAGAAGCAGGAAGGAGAATAAAAGGAAGGTAAAAAGAAAAAAGAGAATGAAAAGGGAAAGGAGATTTAGAGAAGATAAAAAGTGGGAGGAGGTAGGGAAAAGAAGGAAAGAAGATAAAACAGAGAAAGGAAAGTAGGGTAGATACAGGGACAAGGGTGAAAAAGGAAAGAGAGGAAGAAAGATGAGGGAGCATTACAAAGAAAGAAAGGGAGGGAAGAAGGGACTGGGAAGAGGGTAACAAGAGGGAACAGAGAAAGGAGGGAGGGGTAAAGATATGCACAAGAAAGGGTAAAGTTGGAGCAAGTGGAAAGGAGGAAGGGGAAAGGCAGGAGGAATGAAAAGTAAAGATGGGAAGAGGGTAAAAATGGGAGGATTGGACAAAGATGGGAGGTCGAAGATGAAAAGGTGTGAGGAGGAAAGAGTAAGATGGGGAGAGGAAGTAGTAAAAATGGGAGGAAGGAGGGCAAAGATGGGAGAGGGGAGAGGTGGAAGGAGGACAAAGAAAGGGAGAAAGAAAGGGAAGTAAAGACATGGGAGAAACAAAGAGGAAGAAAGGAAAATGGAGAAAAAGAGGAAAGGGAGGGAGAAAGTTCAGAAGCAAGGGAAATTAGCAAGGAAAAGAAAGAAGAAAAAGCAAAGCTGAAAGAAATTAAAGAAAAGGAATAAATAACAAGGGGAAGAAAGGAGGAAAATGAGTTTTAAAAAAAAGTAGAAACAACAACAACAAAAGTGTGAGAGATGTGAAGAGGAGGAGCCAGTAAGAAATTCAAGCCTTATTGGGGGATTGGGTATCAGCTTTTAAAAGACTAAAACATGATATGTAGACATATTGATAGGTCTGAATTTTAGGAAACTAAACAGCATAGCAGGAAAAGAGAAAACAATCAGAAACAAAACAAGAAGAGAGAAAAGTTTAAGAGGAGGAACTAATAAAATATTGGCTCATAAAAGGAGATGGAAGGAGAAATGGAGGAGATGAGGAAAAGTCAGGGTCTTACTGGGGCTAAGTGCCTAAGTGTCTCCTGCTTCAATCCTCCATCAGAACAGGTGGCCCTAACTGCCTTTGGTGTGTGTGGGTGGAATTGGTGCCAAGACAGTTAGAGCTACGTAAGGCTGAGAAAGGGTATTGAAAATTGACAGCTGTCAGGGTTCCTATTTAGAGGTCTTTCTGATGAATGATCTATGGTGAAAGGTAGAAGGCCCATTTCAACTTATATGGACAAAACTCTCTTGGGTCTGATGGATATCAATCACAACACAAAGTATACTCAGAAGTGAGAAAGTCTAAGGCCCTCCAAGTTTAAAGGACCACATAAGTCACCGAGTTAAGGCTTTACTGTGGAGCTTTAATGGCCTGGGTGGTAGAGGCCAAATAGATTGTAAAACTTGAGGGAGATAATGAATATGTAATTGGAGTTCAAATGTGGTAAAACTAGGAGGACAAAGAAACTCTAAGGACTTTGTGTATCAACACTTTGTGGATGGTTCCAAGGAAGTGCTTGGAGAGTTGGAGGGTTGGTCTTACTTAGAAAGTTGTTTTATGGAAAAAGAAATTGCTTTAGAAAGGAAAGAACATTAGAAGAGGCTTCAGACAAGGGACAATCCAAAGCTCCTGTGAATATGCAAAGGTTTTTAACATGTGAAGCCCATTCCCCCAGTGTTAAGCCCAGATTTACTGCTGAAAATGTAGAACACCTTGTTATACTGTCCCTCCCAGATATGTTTTAGGAATGGAACCCATTAAATACTGATGAGGTCATCACTGTATTTCTGAAGGTTGAAGAGGGCCCATCTTCTTTATAGTAAAGGCAGTTTTTGAGCTTCTGTGAAGAGATTCTTGAAAGTGAACTAAAGAAGTTGAATGATTACTTGGTCTTTAGTTGCTAACAACTCATTAAAGAGAAAAGGTCTCTCACATAACATCTAATAGGGACTGACAGCAGAGCCTTGGGGTAGTTTCTTATTGGAGCAGAGGCAAGGGGTAGAGAGGTCAGGAGTGGATAACTTCTTCAGTCAGTTTCATTACATTTTATTGAAGAGTTCATTACTTTGTTTTACTTTTTTCAAAGACTGAGGTCTCTAGACACAGTGGTATGAAATCCTTTTATAAGACTGTGTTGGCATGGAGGACCAAAAGGGAATAACTTAGAATCAGTGTAGATGGTGACTTTTGTTTTTGATTTACTTTAAGGCTCTGGTTAAGGCTATTAATTGTACCAGTTGAACCCTGGTCTCTGGAGGGAGGGCTTTCTTTTCAAGAGTGTCAATAGGTTTACTATAGCAAATCTTGTTATGTAGGCCCATATTTAAGAAAGGAACTCCCATCTGTAAAGAGAGCCAAATCAGGATTTGCCAAGGAAATCATCTTTCCTTGGAGGACCTTGGTTTGAGGACTTAAGAAGTCATGCAAGTCTCTAGATAAGTGTTTATGAGGGAAGGCAAAGGAGGAAGGCAGGAAGCAGAAAGAGGATGTGAGGGAAGACAAGAATATTTTTAAGGGATTATAAACTAGGAATATTCTCATATTCTCCCTCTTTCCTAGTTTTTGATCAGATTATAAGGGATCAAAAACTAGGAAAGAGGGAGAATATGAGAATGAAAGAGCCCAAGAAAACTTTAAAAGTACAAGATGGGGGTAAAGCTAAGAGCCTATGCCTACATAAATAGAATACATTTAGATAGAAGAGAACAGCTAAGATGGATGAGTAGATGACAGACAGGTGGAATAAAAAATAAAAAGAAAATAAGATTTAGAAGGATGCTTGAGTACAGAATAGTTTGATAGAGAATATAAATATAGGAGAAAAGAGGCAATATAATTGTGTCAGTTCAGAAGTGATTTGAAGAGTCAGGAAAGGAAAACTATATATGACACGATGGACAGGCAAGTGGGGAAACAATGAACATAAATCAGAATTTAAAAGATATGTCTCCTTAAAGTCTAAAATAACATGCAGAATGGATTCAACAAAGGATACGGATAAATGAAAGAATATATTTTAAAGGAACTTCAAAAAATTGAATAAAATAAGTCAGAGGAATATAAAGGATGGAGTGCAAGAAGAAAGAAAGGAAATAGACAAGAATAAAAGAATGAAATGCTGTGAGAAAAGACAAGAAAAAAGTAATAAAGGATGGAAGAAGGAAGGGAGGACGAGAAAAGTTTGAAGTGATAAGTGTAGAAAACAGCCACGTTATCCCTGCTTAGTATCATACATCTAAATCTATTCAGTGTTCTGCAAATTTTATAACTTCATTTTTATAGACAGCTGAATAATATTCCTGTATAGAAATGTATGTCTTTTTTTTTTTTTAATTTTTACTACTGGTTACATTTTATTAACTCTGTATCCCAGCTGTATCCTGCTCCCTCATTCCCTCCCAATCCCATCCTCCCTTCCTCATCTCCTCCCTGCTCCTTTCCCAGTACACTGAGAGGGGAGGACCTCCTCCCCTTTCATCTGACCCTGTTTTATCAGGTATCTTTCAGGACTGGCTGCAGTGTCCTCCTCTGTGGCCTAGCAAGGCAGCTCCTCCCCCCGGGGGGGGGGTGAGGGGTCAAAGAGCCAGCCACTGAGTTCATGTCAGAAATAGTCCTTGTTCCTCTTACTAGGGCCCCAACTTGGATAGTGAGCTGTCATAGGCTACAATCTGAGCAGGGCTTATAGTTTATATCCATACATGTTCCTTGGTTGGAGATAGAGTCTCATCAAAGACCCCTGTGCTCAGATATATTTGGTCCTTGTGGAGCTCCTGTCCTCTCCAGGTAATATTAACTCTCCCTTCTTTCATATGATTCTTTGCCCTCTGCCTGTCCTCCCCTATCTGTGGACTTGGAAAGGTGCAAGGAGGAGATTAGGGATGAAGGGTGGGATTGGATGAGAATGAGGGAGCATGCTACAACTGGGATACAAAGGTAATAAACTGTAACTAATATTAAAAAAAAGAAAAAAATTAATTAAAAATAAAAAATAATAAATTATTCAAACCAGATAATGAGGAAAAAAAGCAGAAAAGAGAAAGATCAAAACCAGAAAAGTTTTACAATCGTATATATGTATCAGTATCGACACTTTTGGACAAAAACAAAAACAAAAACAAAATAATGTGAAGGAAGGGCCAATAAAATCTATTTAAGAGCAATGGCTGAAGAAAGATGGAGGGAAAATGACTGATTGTAAAAGACTGAGAGATGATAGCATTTGAGAAGAAAGAATAGTACTCTAGGCAGAGGCAAGAGGATCACATCAAGTCTCAGGCTAGCCTAGTTTACATATAGAGGTCAAATACAGCCTGGAGCTACAGAAAGGGAGAAACACAGGAAGGAAGGGAGGAAATGCTAGAGAACCAGAAAAAAAATCTCATTGTAGGTCGATAGAAAATGCAACTATCAAACAAGCAGGAGAGGAAACGAATGGATGCTTTCTCAAGATTTTTTTAAATTTATTTCTTTATTTCTTTGTAATTACAGTTAATTCACTTTGTATCCCCAATTCCCCAATGTAACCTTCTTTCTCATGCCCTCCCAGTGCTACCCTCCCTCCCTTATCTCCTCCCCAGCCCCTCCCCAAGTCCACTGAAAAGGGAGGTCCTCCTGCTTTGACCTCTGAACCTATCCTATCAAGTTTCATCAAGAGTGGCTGCATTTTCTTCCTATCTGGCCTATAAGGCTGCTCACCCATCAGGAGGAGGTGATCACTGAGCCAGCCACTGAATTCCTGTCAGAGACAGTCCCTGTTCCACTTATGAGGAAACCCACTTAGAGACTGAGCTGCCATGGGCTACATCTGTGCAGGGGGTCTAGATTATCTCCATGCAGAGTCCTTGTTTGAAGTATCTGTCTCAGAAAAGACCTCTGTGCCCTTTTCAGATTTGTTGCTCTCCTTTCAGAGCTCCTGGCCACTCCAGGTCTTCCTATCTCCTCCTTCTTTCATAAGATTCCCTGCACTCTCCCCAAGTTTGGTAATAAGTCTCAGCATCTCCTTTGATATCTTGCTAGGTAGAGTCTTTCAGCTGCCCTCTGTGGTAGACTCCTGTTCTATTGCCTGTTTTCTCCCTCTTGTAATGTCCATCCAGTTTGCCTCTTTGATTAAGGATTGATCATCTTACTGAGGGTATTCTTTTTTGCTTAGTTCTTTAGGTGTACAGATTTCAGTATGCTTATCCTATAATATATGTCTAATATCCACTTATAAGTGAATATATACTCTGTGTGTCTTTCTGTGTCCGGGATACGTCACTCAGGATGAGCATTTCTAGTTCCCACTAGTTACTTACAAACTTCATGATTTCCTTGTTTTTAATTGCTGAGTAGTATTCCGTTGTGTAAATGTACCACAATTTCTGTATCCATTCCTCAGTTGAGGGACATCTGGGATTTTTCCAGATTTTGGATATGACAAATAAACCTGCTATGAATGTGCTTGAGCAAATGCCCTTGTTGAATACTTGAGCATGTTTTGGATATATGCCTAGGAATGGTATAGCTGGATATCGAGGAAGCACTATTTCTAATTCTCTGAGAAAGCACCAGACTGATTCCCTAAGTGGTTGTACAAGTTGACATTTCCACCAGCAATGGAGGAGCGTTCTCTTTTCTCCACATCCTCTCTAGTATGTGTTCTCATTGAGTTTTTGATCTTAGCCATTCTGATGGGTGTATGGTGAAATATCAGGGATGACTAGGGATGTTGACCATTTCTTTAAGTGTTTCTCTGCCATTCATTATTCCTCTATTGAGAACTCTCTGTTAGCTATGTACCCCATTTTTATTTGGAATATTTCATTTTTGCTGTATAAATTCTTGAGTTCTTTATATATTCTGGATAGTAGCAGTCTGTCAGATATACGGTTGGTGAAGATCCCCTCCCAATCTATGGGTTGTCATTTTGTTCTGATGACAGTGTCCTTTGCTTTATACAAACTTTCTAGTTTCATGAGGTCCCATTTATCTCAAGAAGTTTTAAGTGTACAAAATGTGACAAAACACATCAAATTGAAAGAGTAAGCGAGGGTAAAAGAAGAGAAGGAAAAATGATTCAAGGGATGCCTGTAAAGAATATAGAAAATCAGCTAAAGTGATAGGTAGGTAAGTAGGTAGACAGACACACAGATTTGACCTTAAGTGTCATGAAATATGAAGGCATACAACACGAGAAATACAATATAAAGACATATGATCCAGATCCAGAGAATTTCAAAGAAAAATGTACATGTTAAATGATAAAGCATTTTTTTAAAGTATGCCAAATAAAATCCAGGCATGATAGCTCACACCTTTAATCCCAACACTCTAGAGGTGAGATAGGACATCTGTGAGTTTGAAGCTAGCCTGCTCTATATAGATCCCATCTTTAGGAAAAACAAAAAGTAAAATTATGCCAAAAGAAGAGAAACAGAATAGTGAAAGAGGTAAAAGAAGGAAATAGAAGGAGGATGAGGTACAGGGAGAAAAGTAGATATGCAAGCACAATGTGAAGTAGGATGAGGTGAAGTAAGATTATAGGGGAAAATGAAGAAAAGGAAGACACAAATGTTTAAATATGCAAGTCTGTGGGAAGAGTAATACTTAAAAAAGAATTTGTGTATAAGACAAAGAAGGTTGGAAAGACAGGATTAGTAAGAAAAGTAAAATTGTAGAGAGCAAGATAATACAGCAAAGCATTAGGGAAATATAGATAGAAGAACTGGGGACAGGAAGAGAGTAAGAATGACAAAAGTTTTAAAGGAGGGAGAAACTTAAAATGAGACAGTAAGGCACAGAAACTAAGACAGGGGATGTAAGAGGGGAAAGCCAATAAAAAATATCAAGGAAAATTATTCAGTGCAGAACAAAATTTTGAATTAGGTGTTAAGGTAGGGGGAGGCACATGATTAATAACTGAAGAGACAGCCTGCACCCAGGAAAGCAAATCAACTAATGATATGTATGGGAACAAACCAATAGAAAAGTTGAAAAAACAAGAGAGAGAAAAAGTAGAGGAAGAGACAAAGAGGAACTTGGGCTATGGATGTGGCTCAGTTGGTAGAGTACTTGCCTAGCTTGCACAAATCCTTGGGTTCAATCATCATCACAGCTAGCCATGGTGGTACATATAAGTAATGCCAGCACTCAAGAGGTGAGGAAAGTAACATCAGGAATTCAAGGTCTTTCTTACCTATGCAATGAGTTTGAGGTTATCCTTGGCTCCATGAGGCCCTTTCTCAAATGAGGAGAAATGGGAGAGAGGAAAAAAAAAAAAGTAGAGAAGTGACAAGTTGAGAAAAAAAGAAAAAAGGCAGCAGGAAGTAATAAGAGAATAAAGGGACCAGAAAAGAAATAGAAGTGAGAAAATGAGAATCAAGTTTGGAAATGAGGATAAAAAGAGATATTGAGGGAGAGACATAAGAAACAAACAGATAAAGACACCCAGGTTATGGATTAGGAATAAAGGAAGGAGGAAAGGAGGAATCTTGAAAGAAGTTATCATTGGAATAGATTGGTGGGACCACTAGAAAACTGAGAATTGGTAGAGATAATGCAGGAGAAGAGACAATTGCCCAACATGATGCGTGATGAGGCACACCCATGGTACCAGAACAGAGGGGTCTGAAGCAGAAGGATCCCCCACTTTCATACCACATGTGAGAAACAAAGTTTGACAAAGAAATGTCACACTGAGAGGGAATAACGAATAAGAAACACAAGAACAATTATGTTCATGGTGAATTTTTTTTAAAGAAGTCACTATTAAAAAAAGAATCTGTATGGGCTTAGACTGTAGCTCTGTTTCTTCCGACCCCTCCTCTTCTCCTGTCAATTATCTCTCAACTGTCTTTTATCACCTATTTTTGTGGCATGGTATGATTATGTACCCTTGGGTGGCCTAAAACTCGTTATGTCGACCAGGCCAGCCCGCACCTCTGCATCCAGAGTGCTGGGTTAAGAGCCATGAACCACCACACTTGGCCATTTATCACTTCTTTTCCAACAAGCTTTTACTACTGACCCTTCATCACTTCAGGTACTTTGAAAAAGTCAATTTGTTTTTCTTTTTTCCGTTTGTTCCCAGTTTGTAATATTTGTCCAAATTCTTCATATTCTGAATTTCCCACTATCTGTGTTCATACTTTCCTCCTACCCTTGCTCTTCTAACAGCCCTCTCTCTTACCCTCATATTCTTTTTAAAGTTTACTCTTTCCCCTAGACTTATCATTTTTACATTTTATTTCTACCTTCACTTCTTTCACTATCTTTCCTCTTTTCTCATCTGATTCATTGTGTCTCTCCTTCCCTGCAAGTCTTATTTTCTATCATCTGTCTCCTTATTCCTCTTTTTCCCTTTATCTTCTTCCCCCTTTTTCTCTTTAGTTTCGCTTTAAATTTTCCATTCTTTTTATTTGGATCTGATTTTTGTTTAGGTTGTTGTTGTTTCATCAGTTGTTTGACACTTTGGGAGTAATAGGAATCATGTTGAATAGCCCGATGAAAGAGTAACTAAAGGAACATAATCAATAGAAGATACACACACACATATATACAGAGAGATAGATGATTAGATACATGATAGATAGATAGATAGATAGATAGATAGATAGATAGATAGATAGATAGATAAACGGATAGATGGATGGAAGGATGGATGGATGGAAGGATGGATGGATGGAAGGATGGATGGATGGAAGGATGGATGGATGGAAGGATGGAAGGATGGATGGATGGAAGGATGGATGGATGGAAGGATGGATGGATGGATGGATGATTCACTCTTTTGGCTCACACAATAGGGACTGGGAAATCTAACAATGAGCATCCACGTATGAGAGAGAGTGAGAACCCAGTAGTTGCTCAATTTCCAAAGCTGGATGCCATAGTTATCCCAATCTGAGATGGATAGTAAGGGTATGGCCAGTTCAAAATAAGGAGTCTGTTTAAAGGTGTAATGAAGAGAGAGAGAAAAAGTAAAAATGGAAGAAGAAAAGGAGAAATTAAGGAAAATAAAGAGGGGGTGTGCATGTGGCTGGAGAAATAAAAAGACAATCAGGTAAAAAGCAGGTACATTGAAGGACAGAAGGTATGGAATGGGGCAGAGAAAGAAGGAGAACTAGGTAAAAAGATATGTGTACCAAGAAAAGGTGAAGAACTGCAAATTATAATAAACTCCAGAAAGGATCACAATAAGTTAGTTCTGTAAAAAAGTAAACAATGAAATTAATATACAGCTGAAAAGAGGAGAAAATGAGAGTAAAAAAGAAAGAGAAAGCAGTAAAAAAGAAAGGGACCAAGAGAAAAGTAAGGGGGAGTTGAACTAACTTTATAAGGAAAGTGGAAAAGAAGAGCTCTTTAAAATAGTAATAGTATACAAAAAATAGTTTGAAGAGATAGAACAAATAGGACAAAATGAGACAAGGAATGCCATTATGTTTCATAAATGACTTGGTAATATTGCATAATGAACCGCACTCACTTCAAATTCAGACTTCTTTGTTTTTATTATTCTTTATTACTATTTATTTACTTTGTATTCTGGCTGGAGACCCCAACATTATCTCCTCCCAGTCTCATTCTCCTCCCTATGCCCCTCCTCTATTCCACTGAAACAGGAGATCCTTCTCCCTTATTATCTTACCCAAGCCTACCTATCAGATCTCATCAGGCCTGGCTACATAGCCTTCCCTTGTGGCCTGGTAAGGCTGATGCCACAGGGAGAGGAGATCAAAGAACCTGCCAGTTACATTCACTTATAAGTGGATATTAGCCATATAATATAGGATAAACATACTAAAATCTATAGTCCCAAAAAAGCTAATCAATAAGGAAGACCCTAGGGAAGATGATGAATTCTCTTCAGAAGAGTAAACAGGATAGACACCAGAAGCAGGAGAAGACAGGGAACAGGGCAGGAACCTACCACAGAGTGCCTCTGAAAGACTCTACCCAGCAGGGTATCAAAGCAGATGCTGAGACTCATAGCCAATCTTTAGGCAGAGTGAAGGCAATCTTAGGAAAGAAAGGGGAGAAAGAAAGACCTGGAGAGTACAGGATCTCCACAAGGAGACCAACAGAGAGAAAAACTCTGGGCCCAGGGGTCCATGCAGAGACATTGCGATGTTCCACACAAAGACCATGCATAGAGAGGAACTAGACCCACTGCTCACATGTAGCCCGCAGGCAGCTCGGTCTACATGTGGGTTCAATAGTACGGGTGGTGCAAGGGCTGTCTCTGACATGGACTCAATGGCTATTCAGCTTTTCTTTAAGGGCTGGCTACTGGGCATTTCACCATGTTCCATTGAGTAAAAGGGCAACACAAATTGAACTTAGGAAAGCAATTTTTTTTTTTTTACAATCGAGTCATTAAGAAGCTCTTAATACAGTTCAGTGACAAAATGAGGCTTTCCACCTCAGATGTTAGACATTAGTGACATTGCTCCCTCTGTTCAGAACTGCTGGTGGCTGCTTGTAGCAGAAAGGTTTTGTGTACACATCATATATGATAGTCACCTCAAATCCTCTCAAAAGAATACAAATAGTGCACCTGTAATCATTTCTCTAGGGGCTGAGGCAGGAGGAACATTAGTTCAAAGATTGCCTGGGCAACACAAGACAAGATGAGAACAAGCAGCTCTTCTACTTCTTAAGCTTCTGTTACTAACCCAAAGACAGCTGCAGAGCTATAGGCATTCCAAGGAAGCCTTGAGCCAAATTTTTATTTTAAGTATGATGACTAGAAAATTGTAGGCATATGCATATTGGTGATATCTTGTTGCTCATAAGGCAAATAGTTCTTCTGTCTTTAGACATCACATGGTGTATTTCTTATAATACTGACACAAATCATGTTACATAATCTGTTGATCATTGGAGTCAACTCCGTGATTACTCAGTGGTATTACTTTCCTAACACTGATGAGTGAGCTAGCTCACTTTGTGTAGCATACAACTCTCAAGTCCAGTTCACTACACTGAGTTTTCTACGGGCCCTGCTAGTGAAGCTGTCTCTATACTTTCCTTACCAGTGAGATCCTGAGCAGACTTTAGGCTGTGCCTTGGCTTCCAGCACCCCTCATTCAGCTCAGCATCTTTTGCCTTCTAGTTTTTGTGCTTGGTGACATACCCATTCAGGTTGTGGACCAGAGGTTCTGTGGATTGCTCTGAAACCTGTCACCCCTAAGAACCTCCTGAGTATCAAAGCCAGTGCCAGTGTGCTTTCTTAATCTCCTCCCTTTGGTCTTGGGCCTTTGTGACTTAAACTCATATATCACGCCACTGTGAAGAGATACATTTTATTGGCCACATAAATTTCTATATCGCCAGCGTTTTCTACATGGTTGTTATCTTTGTCCTTTTGGAAAAGCAACACTAAGTAAAATGATAAAATTATGTCAATTTATCATTTTGTCAACTCTACTGTTAAAAATAAATGTCTTTCTTTTTTTAAAGCTTCTTCAACAACCTCTAATCAACCAAGTCTCCTCAAGGAAAAAACATCTCAAGAATCTCTGGAACAAAAATGTAACTGAAGTGTAATGATTGGAAATTATTAATTAGTAGGAATACTGGATTTGGTAATGATCATTTCTGCTTATAATGCAGAATACTCCTGTATCCTTTCCCATACAATGGTGTCTTATGGGTAATACACATGGACAGTGGGTACCAACTTCTGTACTCTAAGCCAGACTCCCTAACTACCCAGGTATATTCTCTCCACACTTCCAGAGCAGGCTACCACTTGTTGCAACTGAGAAATCTCCAAACACAATTCAGAACACCAACTTCCTCACAACTCCCATGACTGAACCCATCTCTGTATTGTTCTATTTCCAAAGAAAACCTGAAACAGCTCTTTTGCATATGCACCTGTTGATACACACTCTGCATCTCATCCATGTTTCACCGGAAGAGCTATCCATCCTGATTACTTAGCACAGGTTCTCCTCATGCATACGAGGCCTGTGTCCCTGTGAACTTAAGGATCAGAACCACTGCCAGTGTTCTTTCTCAGTCCTCACCAACCCTTGTCTTTGAGCCTCTGGTGCAAACAGCAACATATCACAGCTGCAGATATACATTTGTCATTTTCCTTTCTGCCCTGTAAAATATTCCCCTGGATGTTTTGGGAAGGCACAACTTAGTAGTTTGCTCTCATTCATTATGTGATCCTTTATCCTTCTCAACCATTAATTTTGAAAATGCTATCACCCTCTCTAATTTTCTCCAACAGATACAAGGAGACCGAACTTGCCTGAGAAGCAGATACTTCAAGAAGTTTTGGAACCTACATGTAATTGCAATTTTATCAGTAGAAATTAGTTATTTGTGGGAATTCTGGATTTGATAATGTAGTGATCTTTTCTGAGTATAATGCATGGAATCCTCTATCCTCTTGCAAAATGAGGTGTTTGGGGTGATAGTGTCACCATCTCTGTTGCTTTCTGAGTTAGACTACAAAAAGCAGGAGAGAAAGAAAGTGGAGGAAGCAACAAAGAAGAACTTGAGCTGTGGATGTAGCTCAGTTGGTAGAGTACTTACCTAGCTTGCACAAAGCCTTGGGTTAAATTCTGATCATCACAGCTAGCTATGGTGGTACACATCTATAATGTCAAAACTCAGGAGGTGAGGAAAGGAAAATCAAGAATTCAAGGTCTTTCTTAGCTGTGCAATGAGTTTGAGGTTAGCCTTGGCTCCATGAGGCCCTTTCTCAAATGAGGAGAAATGGTAGAGGGGAAAAAAAACAGTATAAATATTTAAGTTGTATAGGAAGGAAGACCAGATTTGGGTGGGGGGGAAGTTGAGAAATGACAAGTTGAGAAAAAAAGCAGTAAGATGGAATAAGAGATTAAAGGGACCAGAAAAGAAATAGAAGTGAGAAAATGAGAATCGAGTTTGGAAATGAGGTAAAAAGAGATACTGAGGGAGAGACATAAGAAACAATTAAACACACCCAGGTTATGGATTAGGAATAAAGGAAAGGAGGACAGGAGGACTCTTGAAAGAAGTTATCATTGGAATAGATTGGTGGGACCACTAGAAAACTGGAATTGGTAGAGATAATGCAGAAAAAGAGACAATTACCCAACATGATGCATGATGATGCACACCCATGGTACCAGAACAGAGGGGTCTGAAGCAGAAGGATCCCCCACTTTCATACCACATGTGAGAAACAAAGTTTGACAAAGAAATGTCACACTGAGACAGAGTAATGAATAAGAAACAGAAGAACAGTTATGTTCATGGTGAAATGAAGAAGTCACTATTAAAACAAGAAAATTTATGGGCTCGGAATGTAGCTCTGTTTCTTCCCGCCCCTCCTCTCTCCTATCATTTATCTCTCAACTGTTATTTATCATCTATTTTTGTGGCATGGTCTCATTATGTAGCCTTGGGTGGGCTAAAACTCATGTAGACCAGGCCAGCCTCCACCCCTGCATCCAGAGGGCTGGGATTAGAGCCATGAACTACCACACTTGGCCATTTATCACTTCCCTTCCAAGAAGCTTATACTACTGACCCTTCATTATTTCTGTTGTTTTTTTCTTTTTGGAAAATCAGTTTGATTTTTTTTTGTTGGTTTCCACTTTCTGATCTAGCCACATACATGCATTCATCATTTTGAAATATTTGCCTAAATTCTTTGAAATCTGAATTTCCCACTATCTGTGTTCATACTTTCCTCCTACCCCTGCTCTTCTAACAGCCTTCTCTCTTACTCTCACATTCTTTTTAAAGTTTACTATTTCCCCTAGGCTTATCATTTTAACATGTTATTTCTTCCTTCACTCCTTTCCTTACTATCTTCCTGTTTTTTTATCTGTTACACTGTGTTCCCTTTCCCTGCAAGTCTTCTTTCCTGATATCTGTCCTGTTACTCCTCTCATATCCTTTATCTTCTTCCATTTGTTTTCTCTTTAATTGCCTTTTAAATTTTCCATTCTTTTTTGGGGGGTATGATTTTTGTTTAGGTTGTTGTTTCATCAGCTGTTTGATATTTTGCAAGTAAAAGGAAATCATGTTGAATAGCTTAATGGAACTGTAACTAAAGGAACAGAACCAATAGAAGATAGATAGATAGATAGATAGATAGATAGATAGATAGATAGATAGGGTGAGAGAGACAGATAGATAGATGATAGAGATAGATAGATGAATGCATAGATAGATAGATGGATTCACTCCATTGGCTCACACAATAGGGACCTGGAAATCCAACAATGAACGTCCATGTAATAGAGAGAGTGCAAACCCAGTAGCTGCTCAACTCAAAAAGCTGGATGCCATAGTTATCCCAATCTGAGATGGATAGTGAGGGTAGGGCCATTTCAAAATAAGGAGTTTGTTTAAAGTTTTAATGAAGAGAGAGAAGAAGTAAAAATGTAAGAAGAGAAAGAAAATAAAGAGAGGTTGTGCATGTGGCAGGAGGAATAACAAGACAATCAGGTGAAAAGAATGTATATTGAACAACAGAAGGTATGAAATGGGGCAGAGAAAGAAGTGGAACTGGATAAAATGATATGTGAACCAAGAAAAGGTCAAGAATTGCAAATTATGATAAAAGCCAGAAAAGATCAAATAAGTTAGTTGTATAAAAAAGTAAACAATGAAATTAAAATACGGCTGAAAAGAGGGGATAGTGAGAGTAAAAAAGAAAGAGGGAGCAATAAAAAAGGAAGCTCGACCAAGAGAAAAGTAAGGGTAAGTTGAACTAGCATAATAAGGAAAGTGGAAAAGAAGACCTCTTTAAAATAGTAATAGTAAACAAAAAGTAGTTTGAAGAGACAGAACAAACTAGAAAAGATGAAATGAGACAAGAAATGCCATTTTCTCCCTCAACATAATATTTTCATTAATTACTTCGTAACTTTGCACACTGCACCTCAAACACACCCACTTCCAATTCAGATTTCTGTTTTTTTTTTCTTTATTCTTTATTATTATTTATTCACTTTGTATCTTGTCTGGAGGACTCTCCCTCATCTCCCAGTCTCACCCTCCTTTCTTCTCCCTCTTTGCCCTTCCTCTATTCCACTGAAAGGGGAGATCCTCTTCCCCTACTATCTGACCCTATGCTATCAAGTATCATTAGGACTGGTTACATTGTCTTCCTTGTGGCCTGGTAAGGCTGACCCCGCAGGTAGAGGTGATCAAAGAACCTGCCAGTTACATTCACATATAAGTGGATATTAGCCATATAATATAGGATAAACATACTAAAATCTATGGTCCTAAAAAAGCTAATCAATAAGGAGGACCCTAAGGAAGATGATGAATTCTCTTCAGAAGAGCAAACAGGATAGACACCAGAAGCAGAAAACAGGGCAGGAACCTACCACAGAGTGCCTCTGAAAGACTCTACTCAGCAGGGTGTCAAAGCAGATGCTGAGACTCATAGCCAATCTTTAGGCAGAGTGAAGGCAATCTTATGGAAGAAGGGGGAAAAAGAAAGACCTGGAGAGTACAGGATCTCCACAAGGAGACCAACAGAGAGAAAAACTCTGGGCCCAGGGGTCCATGCAGAGACATTGTGATGTTCCACCCAAGGACCATGCATAGAGAGGAACTAGACCCATTGCTCAGATGTAGCCCACAGGCAGCTCGGTCTCCATGTGGTTTCAATAGTAAGGGTGGAGCAGAGGCTGTCTCTGACTTGGACTCTGGCCATTCAGCTTCCTTTAAGAGCAGGCCACTGGGAATTTGACCTTGTTCCATTGAGTATAGGGGTAACATAAATTGGACTTAAGAACACATTTTAAAAAAAGAGAGAGAGAGTTATTAAGAAGGTCCTAATACAGTTCAATGATCAAGTGGGCCTTTCCACCACAGATGTTAGACATTACTGACATTCCTCCCTCTGTTCATAACTGCTGGTGGTTGCTTGTAGCAGAAAGATTTGTGTACACATCATATATGATAGTCACCTCAAATCCTCTCAATAAAGACAAATAGTGCACCTGTAATCATTTCTCTAGGGGCTGAGGCAGGAGGATCATTAGTTCAAAGCTTGCCTGGGCAACCCATACAAGACCAGAATAAGCAGCTGTTCTACTTCTTAAGCTGCTATTACAAACCCGAAGACAGCTGCAGAGCTGTAGGCATTCCAAGGAAGCCTTGAGCCAAAATTTATTTTAAGTATGATGACTAGAAAGTAGAAATTTGTAGGCATACTCAATTTGGTCATGATATCTGGTGCTTATAATGCAAATCAGTCTGGCCTTTAGCCATCACATGGTGTATTACATTTAATGCTGATACAAACCATGTTACATAATCTGTTGATCATTGGAATCAACTCCGTGATTACTCAGTTGTATTACTCTCCTAACATTGATGAGTGAGCTAGCTCAATTTGTGTAGCATACAACTCTCAAGTGCAGTTCACTACACTGACTTTACTATAGGCAATGCTAGTGAAGCTGTCTCCATACTTTCCTTACCAGTAAGATCCTGAGTAGACTTTAGGCTGTGCCTTGGCTTCCAGCACATCTCACTCAGCTCAGCATCCTTTGCCTTCTAGTTTTTGTGCTTAGTTAACTACCCATTCATATTGTGGACCAGAGGTTCTGTGGATTGCTCTGAAACCTGTCACCCCTAAGAACCTCCTGAATATCAAAGCCAATGCCAGTGTGCTTTCTTAATCTCCTCCCTTTGGTCTTGTGCCTTTGTGACCTACATTAATATATCATGCCACTGTGAAGAGATATATTTTATTGGCCACATAAATTTCTATAACACCAGCATTTTTTACATTTTTGTTATCTTGGGCCTTTTGGAAAAGTACCACTAAGTAGTACTTGTAATATTAATAATTGACATTTTATCATTTTGACAACTCTTAAAAATAAATGTCTTTCTCCTATTTTTAAAGCTTCTTCAGCAACCTCCAATCAACCAAGTCTCGTCATTGAAAAAACATCTCAAGAATCTCTGGAACAAAAATGTAACTGAATTGTTATGATGAGAAATTATTAGTTAGTAGGAATACTGGATTTGGTAATGATCATTTCTGCTTATAATGCAGAATACTCCTGTATCCTTTCCCATACAATGGTGTCTTATGGGTAATACACATGGACAGTGGGTACCAACTTCTGTACTCTAAGCCAGACTCCCTAACTACCCAGGTATATTCTCTCCACACTTCCAGAGCAGGCTACCACTTGTTGCAACTGAGAAATCTCCAAACACAATTCAGAACACCAACTTCCTCACAACTCCCATGACTGAACCCATCTCTGTATTGTTCTATTTCCAAAGAAAACCTGAAACAGCTCTTTTGCATATGCACCTGCTGATACACACTCTGCATCTCATCCATGTTTCACCTGAAGAGCTATCTATCCTGATTACTTAGCACAGGTTCTCCTCATGCATACGAGGCCTGTGTCCCTGTGAACTTAAGGATCAGAACCACTGCCAGTGTTCTTTCTCAGTCCTCACCAACCCTTGTCTTTGAGCCTCTGGTGCAAACAGCAACATATCACAGCTGCAGATATACATTTGTCATTTTCCTTTCTGCCCTGTAAAATATTCCCCTGGATGTTTTGGGAAGGCACAACTTAGTAGTTTGCTCTCATTCATTATGTGATCCTTTATCCTTATCAACCATTAATTCTGAAAATGCCATCACCCTCTCTAATTTTCTCCAACAGATACAAGGAGACCGAATTTGCCTGAGGAGCAGACATTTCAAGAGCTTTTGGAACCTACACGTAATTGCAATTTTATCAGTAGAAATTAGTTATTTGTGGGAATTCTGGATTTGATAATGTAGTGATCTTTTCTGAGTATAATGCATGGAATCCTCTATCCTCTTGCAAAATGAGGTGTTTGGGGTGATAGTGTCACCATCTCTGTTGCTTTCTGAGTTAGACTACAAAAAGCAGGAGAGAAAGAAAGTGGAGGAAGCAACAAAGAACTTGAGCTGTGGATGTAGCTCAGTTGGTAGAGTACTTGCCTAGCTTGCACAAAGCCTTGGGTTAAATTCTGATCATCACAGCTAGCTATGGTGGTACACATCTATAATGCCAACACTCAGGAGGTGAGGAAAGGAAAATCAAGAATTCAAGGTCTTTCTTAGCTGTGCAATGAGTTTGAGGTTAGCCTTGGCTCCATGAGGCCCTTTCTCAAATGAGGAGAAATGGTAGAGGGGAAAAAAACAGTATAAATAGTTAAGTTGTGGAGGAAGGAAGATCAGATTGGGGGGGGGGGAGTTGAGAAGTGACAAGTTGAAAAATAAAAAAGCAGTAAGAAGGAATAAGAGATTAAAGGGACCAGAAAAGAAATAGAATTCAGAAAGTCAGAATCGAGTTTGGAAATGAGGATAAAAAGAGATATTATTAAGGGAGAGACATAAGAAACAAACAGATAAAGACACCCAGGTTATGGATTAGGAATAAAGGAAGAAGGAAAGGAGGAGTCTTGAAAGAAGTTATCATTGGAATAGATTGATGGGACCACTAGAAAACTGAGAATTGGTAGAGATAATGCAGGAAAAGGGACAATTGCCCAACATGATGTGTGATGAGGCACACCCATGGTACCAGAACAGAGGGGTCTGAAGCAGAAGGATCCCCCACTTTCATACCACATGTGAGAAACAAAGTTTGACAAAGAAATGTCACACTGAGTGGAATAACGAATAAGAAACACATGGTTTTGTCGTGTTCATGGTGAAATGAAGAAGTCACTATTAAAACAAGAAAATTTTTGGGCTCAGATTGTACCTCTGTTTCTTACCCTCCTCTTCTCCTGTCATTTATCTCTCAACTGTTATTTATCATCTATTTTTGTGGCATGGTATGATTATGTAGCCTTGGGTGGCCTAAAACTCATCATGTAGATCAGGCCAGCCTGCACCTCTGCATCCAGAGTGATGGGATTAGAGCCATGAACCATCACACTTGGCCATTTATCATTTCCTTTCTAACAAGCTTTTACTACTGACCCTTCATCACTTCAGGTACTTTGAAAAAGTCAATTTGTTTTCTGTTTTTCTGTTTGTTCCCACTTTGTAATATTGCCAAATCCTTCGTATTCTGAATTTCCCACTATCTGTGTTCATACTTTCCTCCTACCCTTGCTTTTCTAACAACTGTCTCTCTTACTCTCATATTTTTTAAAGTTTACTTTTTCCCCCAAACTTATCATTTTAACTTTTTATTTCTGCCTTCACTTCTTTCACTGCTATCTTTCTTGTTTTCTTTTCTGTTTCATTGTGTCTGTCCTTCTCTGTAAGTCTTCTTTCCTATCATCTGTCCCCTTAGTCCTCTCATTCATTTTTTATTTTTTTTTTTGGCTTCTGCTAATTGCCTTTTAAATTTTCCATTATTTTTATTAGGATCTGATTTTTGTTTAAGTTGTCGTTGTTTATTAGCTGTTTGGTATTTTGGAAGTAATAAGAAATCATGTTGAATAGCCTGATGAAAGAGTATCTAAAGGAATAGAACCAATAGAAGATAGATAGATAAATAGGTAGATAGAGATAGATAGATAGATAGATAGATAGATAAAAAGAAGCTAGACAGACAAATGATAGATACATTAATAGATGATAGATATGTAGGTAGTTAGATAGATAGATAGATAGATAGATAGATAGATAGATAGATAGATAGGGTGAGAGAGACTGTCAAGCAGATATATGATAGAGATGGATGGATGGATGGATGGATGGATGGATGGATGGATGGATGGATGCATGGATGGATTCACTCAATTGGCTCACAAAATAGGGACTGGGAAATCCAACAATGAGCATCCATGTATTAGAGAGAGTGCGAACCCAGTAGCTGCTCAACTCAAAAAGCTGGATGCCATAGTTATCCCAATCTGAGATGGAGAGTAAGGGTAGGGCCATTTGAAAATAAGGAGTCTATTTAAAGGCATAATGAAGAGAGAGAGGAAGTAAAAATAGAAGAAGAGAGGGGAAATTTAGGAAAATAAAGAGAGGTTGTGCATGTGGCAGGAGGAATAAAAAGACAATCGGGTGAAAAGAAAGGATGTTGGAAGACGGAAGGTATAAAATGGGTAGAGAAAGAAGGAGAAATAGTTACAATTGTGTATGTACCAAAGTAGGGTCAAGAATTCCAAATTATAATAAAAGCTAGTAAGATCAAAATTAGTTATTTCTATAAAGAAGGAAAGTGAATGTAAAAGAAGAAAGGGAGCAAGAAAAAGTAAGGGGGAGTTGAACCAGATTTTTAAGGAAAGTGGAAAGGGTGAGCTCTTTAAATAGTAACAGTACACAAAAAGTAGTTTGAAGAGACAGAGAAAACAAGAAAAGATGAAGTGAGGCAAGGAGTGTTGTTTTCTCCTTAGCGTAGTGTTTTCATTAATTATTTGGGAATTTTGCACAATGCACCACAAACAGACTCAGTTCCAAATCAGTTTTCTGTTCTTTATTATATATTACAATTTATTCACTTTTTAACCTGCCTGGAGGCTCCTCCCTCATCTCTTCCCAGTCTCACCAGCCCTTCTTCTTTGCCTATGCCCCTCCCCTAGTCCACTGAAACAGGAGATCCTCCTTCCTTACTATCTGACCCTAGGCTATCAAGTATCATTAGGACTGGTTACATTGTATTCCTTGTGGCCTGGTAAGGCTGACCCCGCAGGTAGAGGTGAAGGTGATCAAAGAACCTGCCAGTTACATTCACTTATAAGTGGATATTAGCCATATAATATAGGATAAACATACTAAAATCTATGGTCCTAAAGAAGCTAATCAATAAGGAGGACCCTAGGGAAGATGATGAATTCTCTTCAGAAGAGTAAACAGGATAGACATCAGAAGCAGGAGAAAACAAGGAACAGGGCAGGAACCTACCACAGAGTGCCTCTGAAAGACTCTACCCAGCAGGGTATCAAAGCAGATGCTGAGACTCAGCCAATCTTTAGGCAGAGTGAAGGCAATCTTATGAAAGAAGGGGGAGAAAGAAAGAACTCGAGAGTACAGCATCTCCACAAGGAGACCAACAGAGAGAAAAACTCTGGGCCCAGGGGTCCATGCAGAGACATTGCAATGTTCCACACAAGGACCACGCATGGAGAAGAAATAGACCCACTGCTCACATGTAGCCTGCAGGCAGCTCAGTCTCCATGTGGTTTCAATAGTAAGGGTGGAGCAGGGGCTGTCTCTGACATGGACTCAGTGGCCATTCAGCTTTTCTTGAAGGCCTGGTCACTAGGAATTTGACCTTGTTCCATTGAGTATAAGGGCAACAGAAATTGGACTTAAGAATTGATTTTTTTTTTTTTTTTTTTTTACAAAAGAGTCATTAAGAATCTCCTAATACAGTTCAGTGACAAAATGAGGCTTTCCACCTCAGATGCTAGTCATTAGTGACATTGCTCCCTCTGTTCAGAACTGCTGGTGGCTGCTTGTAGCAAAGATTTTGTGTACACATCGTATGTGATAGTCACCTCAAATCCTCTCAAAAGAATACAAATAGTGCACCTGTAATCATTTCTCTAGGGGCTGAGGCAGGAGGAACATTAGTTCAAAGCTTGCCTGGGCAACACAAGACAAGACGAGAACAAGCAGTTCTTCTACTTCTCAAGCTTCTGTTACTAACCCAAAGACAACTGCAGAGCTATAGGCATTCCAAGGAAGCCTTGAGCCAAATTTTAACTTTAAGTATGATGGCTACAAAATAGAAATTTGTAGGCATACTCAATTTGGTCATGATATCTGGTGCTTTTAATGCAAATCAGTCTGGCCTTTAGCCATCACAAACCATGTTACATAATCTGATCATTGGAGTCAACTCTGTAATTACTCAGTTGTATTACTCTCCTAACATTGATGAGTGAGCTAGCTCGCTTTGTGTAGCATACAACTCTCAAGTGCAGTTCACTACACTGACTTTACTATAGGCCATGGTAGTGAAGCTGTCTCTATAATTTCCTTACCAGTGAGATCCTGAGCAGACTTTAGGCTGTGCCTTGGCTTCCAGCACCTCTCACTCAACTCAACTTCTAGATTTCGTGCTTAGTGTACCACCCATTCAGGTTGTGGACCAGAGGTTCTGTGGATTCCTCTGAAACCTGTCACCCCTAAGAACCTCCTGAGTATCAAAGCCAGTGCCAGTGTGCTTTCTTAATCTCCTCCCTTTGGTCTTGGGCCTTTGTGACTTAAACTCATTTATCACACCATTGTGAAGAGATACATTTTATTGGCCACCTGAAGTTTTACAGCATCAGAGATTTCTACCTTGTTGTTTCCTTGGGTCTTTTGGAAAATCACCACTCAGTAGTAGTGGTCATATTAATAGTTGACATTTTATGATTTTGTTAATTATACAGTTAAAAATAAATGTCTTTCTCATTTTTATTTTTAAGCTTCTTCAGTAACCTCTAGTCAATCAAGTCTCATCATGGAAAAATCATCTCAAGATTCTCTGGAACAAAAATGTAACTGAAGTGTAATGATTGGAAATTATTAATTAGTAGGAATACTGGATTTGGTAATGATCACTTCAGTATATAATGCAGAATAGTCCTATATCCTTTCCCATCAAATGGTGTTTTCTGGGTAACACCCATGGACACTTGTTACCATCTTCTGTACTCTAGGCTAGACTCCCTAACTTCACCGGCATGATTTCTCCACACTCCCAGAGCAGGCTACACCACTTGTTGCAACTGAGAAATCTCCAAACACAATTCAGAATACCAACTCTTTCACAACTCCCATGACTGAACCCATCTCTATATTATCCTATTTCCAAAGAAAACCTGAAACAGCTCTTTCGCATATGCACCTGTTGATACACACTGCATCTCATCCATGTTTCACCTGAAGAGCTATCCTTTCTGGTTACTCAGCACAGGTTCTCCTCATGCATGCCTCTGTCCCTGTGAACTCAAAGATGAGAACCACTGCCAGTGTTCTTTCTCAGTCCTCACCAACCCTTGACTTTGAGCCTCTGATGCACATAGCAACATGTCACAGCAACACGCATATATTTGTCATTTACCTTTCCTGTATAATGTTTCCCTGGTTGTTTTGGTAAGGCCCAATTTAGTAGTTGCTGTCATTTGAACATTTTTTTTTTTTATCATTTACCCTCTCCATTGTTAATTTTAAAAATACCTCCCCTAAGCTTCTTCAACAGATTCAAGGAGATCGAGTTTGCCTGAGGATCAGTCAAGTCAAGAAAATTTGGAATATAAACGTAATTGCGATTTTATCACTAGAAGTTAGTTATTTGTGGGAACTCTGGATTTAATAATGTAGTGATCTTTTCTGAGTATAATGCATGGAGTCCTCTATCCTCTTGCAAAATGAGGTTTTTGGGGTGATAGTGTCACCATCTCTGTTGCTTTCTGATTTAGACTACCCTAATCACTTGGTGTTGACCCCACTGTGCTACAGAGTGAAATAGGTCTTATCTTGTGGATGACTACTCTCCAAGCCTTATTCATAACCCTAACAGTCCTTGCTTCTGAACTGTCTCTTTACTTCTCTACTGCCAGTGTGATTCAGAGGCAGATCTTAAGCCTGTGACTCTCCAGCAGCCATGCCTTCCTTAACAGCTCCGCATCCCAAGAAGGCTTTACCTCCAACTCCATTTTTCTACTCAGAAGTATCCAGCTGTGGCCAAGGATAGCTCCAAACACTGCTCAATCCAAACCTATAAGCGTCCTTAAAACGTTAAAATATTTTTGTGTTATTATTTGTAACACAATTCCACATTTCTTAAGTATGAATTTTGCAGATGACAGCAATATGACCTATTAGAAGGTTTGTCCCACCTGCCTGGAAAACTCCTTTCTAATTCCTGATACTCGTTGAAACTGTCCCCTTACCAACTTGTCACATGACATCACATGCAATAGAAATGGTTTCATTGCAACATGTGTTTGTGCAGCAGTAAAGTGTTCCCTACTCTTACTTACCTTGTCTTTTCAGAAAATCCTAACTGAGTAGTAAACTTGATTTTATTCTGTCATGCCCACTATGAAAAATAAATGTCTGTTCTTTCTTTTAAAGATTGTCATCATTCCAGTGGGAATAAAATAAGTTTTGCTGAGCAGTCTTCCCCTGAATCTAGTGAACAAAAATGTAAATGAAATGTTATGATTGGAAGTTAGTCATTAGTGGGAATAGAGAGTTTGGGGATTTATTCTGTTAAATGAAAAAAAAATCCTCTCTCCTTCTCTGTCAGATGATGTAGTTTTGGCAAAGCTTATGAATTATGATGTTACCAGCTACTCAACCCTATGTGGTAGATGCCCTAATTCCTCAATAAATGTTACTCTTTCCACACTCCCAAAGCAGGGAAGCGCTCTTTTTTTTTTTTTTTTTGCCTTTCTAAGCCCAGTTCAAAACCCTAAGTTTCCTGCATCTCTTGCTACTTAAACCATCTTTGTGCTTTACCAATGACATTCTCAAGATAGACCTACAGCCCAATTCTGATGCTGCCACTCCTTGATCACCAGCTCTGCCTCCTTCTCAGTTTTGCCTCCAAATATTTTATTTTATCTTGAGAATTCCCCTTCCAGATCCTCAGGTGAAGGCTCTGCTAACGTTTATGAAACCTGTGCTCTGGGAACCATAGAGGATCAAGTATCCTGCTAATGGACTTTGTCAATTCTGTCTTCCTCTGGCTCTGAGATTTTGAGACCTACTGTATCTATCTGTTATTTTTAAGAACATAGAATTGTTATTCATCACACCAGTTTCTGTAGCAAGAGAGTGTTCCCAGACTCTGAGTGTCTATGAAAACCCCAGTTGACAAGTAATCAGTTGCTATGTTTATATGTCATTGTATCTGTTTGTCAATTCTATTGTTAAAAAGAAATGTCTTTTTTTTTTCAAGGTCGTCTATCAAGGAGAAAAAGAACAAATTTTGTTACTGAGAAATTCATTCACGACCTTCTAGAAGCAAAATGTAATTGCAATTTTCTGCTTAGAAATTAGTAATTTATGGGACCACTGGATTTGCTATTGATCTCTACTACATACAATGCAGGAAATCCTCCATCATCTAGCAATGGTGTATTTGGGGGAAATAGTTACTAACTCTGCTACCCTCTCTGTCATTCTCTGGGCTACATTCCCTAATTACCCTAAATCAGCATTGCTCTTTCCACATTCTCAGAGTGGGGTAGACTTACATTTCTTGAACACAACTCTCCAAATCAATTGGGAACAATAATCTCCTGTCTTCCCTGTACTCCTTGCTTCTGAACTTGCCTCTATGCATTTTCACCTCTACTGGGAAGTGAGGCTACTGTTACCCAATGTTCAGAAGCTCTGCTTAGCATAAAGAGATTACGTCTAACTTATTTTTTCTCAGGGGTGAACTCAGCTGCTAAGTTGCTGACAGAAGGTCTAAGAATACCTTTGAAGTCTGGGACCCTTGAAACCTAATATGAGCTTAGACCCCAACCAGTGTCCTTTCTCAGTCCTGCCCTTCCTTTGGCTTTATGTTTTTGCCACCTACATTAACATGTCACAACATTCCTCACAGAAAAAAACATTTTGTTTTATGTTTATATCCACTCATGTTCCCTAGTCTTTTTGTTAAAGCCCAAGTGATGAGTAGCCATTCTGTTATTTTAATATTGGTCAATTTATCATTTCTGTGTTTTAAATTGATGTCTTTTTTTTTTTTTCTTTAAGATCATTATCCAAATACTAAGAGAACAAGTTTCGCTGACTGGAAACGGAAGGAAGAAAATCTAGACCCAAAATGTAATTGAAATATGATTTTTTTTAAATAATTGCCTTATTCAATTTATTTACCTTGTTATAAATTCATTAAGTCATATTCAGTAATGATCTCTACTGCTTAAAATGACTTATCCGCTATAGTGCTTTTGAATCACCCCTTTTGTGGTCCTCTATATTAGTCAATTGGTGCTGTTCTCTTCACACTGCTACAGATGATAGCCCGATTTTTTTTTCAGATGACAACTTTCTAAGCCTATCTCAAAGCAGAGCTCCCATTACTATGGATTTGTCTCTGTTCTTTTCTGTCTCCAAGAAGATCCAGGGTCAGATCTTAAGTGTCAGACTCTGCTGACATCTGTTTCTCAGCATCTGGACCTTTCATGGAAAGTTCACCCTGAGTCTTTGTTTCATATGGAAGTCTATCATACCATATTGCTGAACAGGGGTTCTACTGATGTCAGTGAAGCTATGGCCCTGGAGTCAAGAAGAATCAAGACAACTACCAATATGCTTCATTTGTTTTCTTTTTTCTTTTTTGTTTGTATTTTGATACAGTGTTTCTTTGTGTAACAGCCCTGGCTACCCTGGAACTCACTTTTGTAGACCAGGCTGGCCTCTGCCTCCTGAGTGCTGAGATTACAGGCATGCACCAACACTGGCCAGCAGCAATGTGCTTTCTTAACCTTTCTCCTCCTTTAACTATAGTGGCAGGTTCATCACTAGAAATAGTGATGTTTATTTACTATATACATTTTTCAACAACGTAGTGTTCCTCAGTCTTACTCCACTAGTCATTTTAGGAAAGCCCAACTCAGTAGCAATCAGTGGCCATTTTAATATATTATGTTTTCTGATGTTGGCAATTCTGTTAACTCAATTGTCTTTTCTTTTAGTGATTTCAATGGACATAAGGAAGGAAAGTGTTTCGGACCAGAAACTGTTTTATGAACCAGTCAAACTAAAATGTAATTGAACTTTCATTATTACAAATTAGTAATTATTGGGTATGCTGGGTTTGGTGAGCTCTTCTGCTAAAATCGTGGAAAAGGCCTCCACCCTCTTTCATCAAATGATGGAATTGATAAAGTTCTCTTCTGCTTATAGTACAAAAAGAATCTATCTAATTCAATTGGCTGATTTAATTTTGGTAATGCTTTTGAACAGTGTCAAAATCCTTGAGCCCCCTGGATTGACTGCCCTAATCTTCAGTTGGTGTTGCTCTCTTCACACTCCCTAAGTGGACTAGATCACTTTTTGCAGCTCACAAAGCCCTCTAAGTGCAAATCAGAACAATGATTTTCCCAAGTCCTTGACTCCTAACATACCTCTGTACCTTTCTATTCCTAATAAGATCCAGAGGTAGTTTTCCAGTCTATGCTTCTGGGGCTACAATCTATGATGCTGCTACCCACCAAGATGCTCTTCCATAGCTGTATCTACATGGAAGAGGGGTAAACTCTATGTCCTTTGTTCCACTAATGAAACTATCCTTCCTTAGTAATGAATGAAGAATCTACTAAAGTCTTTGAGGCCTCTGCCCCTGTGAACCTAAGGAGGATCAAGAGTGCTACCAATGTGCTTTCTGCACCTTTTACTTC
Source organism: Meriones unguiculatus (assembly GCF_030254825.1). NCBI lineage: Eukaryota > Metazoa > Chordata > Mammalia > Rodentia > Muridae > Meriones > Meriones unguiculatus. The sequence goes on from NC_083369.1 coordinate 124,860,047, forward strand.
CTTTGGCTTAGAGCTTTTGAAACATACAGTAGGGAGTCATATCACTGGCAGAAGAAATGCTTTATACACATATATTTCTGAAGCTGAGGTCTAGTCTCTGTTTCTTTTTTTTTTTTTTCTAGTGTTATCTTTCACTAGTTTTTATTGTGGAATTACAGAAGTTCCTGCACATTTTGTTCCAAAAGAATATTCTTGTTCCTTTCTAAGGAAAGCAAGTGTTTGAATAACTGTTAATATATAAATAAACATGAAATGCTGTCCAGTACAGCTATGTTTATTTTATGATATGCTAAACATAAAGAAGCAGATGTATTAAAATGCTAAATATTTTCCCTTTTCTTTTTTAATTAAATATTTATTTTTTATATTAATTACATTTTATTCACTTTGTGTCCCATCTGTAGAACCCTCCCTCATTCTCTCTCAATCCCACCCAACCTCCCATGCCCCTCTCCAAGTCCCTCTCCAAGTCCACTGATAGGGGAGTTTCTCCTCCCCTTCCATCTCTTCCATCTGACCCTAGCTTATCAGGTCTCATGAGGACTAGCTGCATTATCCTGCTCTGTGGCCTGTCAAGTCTGAGTCCCCAAAGGGGGTAGGGGGAGATGGGTGTTCCAAGAGCTTGCCACTGAGTTGATGTCAGAGACAGTCTCTGTTCTCCTTACTAGGGAAACCAATTGGGTCCTGAGCTTCCATGGGCAAAATCTGAGCAGGGGGTTCTAGGTTAAATCCATGAATGGTCCTTAGTTGGAGTATCAGTCTCAGAAAAGACCCCTGTGCCCAGATTTTTTGGTTCTGTTGCTCTCCTTGTGGAGCTCCTATACCCTGCAAGTCTTTCTATTTTCTCCTTCTTTTATAAGATTCCCTGAACTATGCTCAAAGTTTGGCTATGGGACTCAGCATCTACTTTGATACACTGCTGGATAGAGTATTTCAGAGTCCTTTTGTGGTAGGCTCCTGTTGTATTTCCTGTTTTCTCTTTCCAATGTCTGTGCTGTTTCTCTTTCAGCGTGATAATTGATCATCTTACCCAGGGACCTCCATCATGCTTAGCTTCTTTAAGTGTACAGATTTTAGTATGTTTATCCTATAATATAGGTCTAGTATTCACTTATAGGTGAGTATAGACCGTGTGTGTCTTTCTGGTTCTAGGATATCTAACTCAGCATGATCTTTTCTAGGTCCCACCATTTGCCTGCAAATTTCATGATTTCCTTGTTTTAATTGCTAAGCAGTATTCTATTGTGTAAATATACCACAATTTCTGTACCCATTCCACTGTTGAGGGATATCTAGGTTTCCAGGTTCTGGCTATTAAGAATAAAGCTGCTATGAACATGGTTCAACAAATGTCCTTGTTGTGTACTATAACATATTTTGGATATATTCCTAGGAGTGGTATAGCTAGATCATGAGAAAGCACCAGATTGATTTCCAAAGTGGTTCTAAAAGTTTACAATCCCACCATCAGTGGAAGAGTGTTCCCCTTTCTCCACATCCTCTCCAGCATGCATTGTCACTTGAGTTTTTGATCTTAGCCATTTTGATGTGTGCAAGGTGAAATCTCAGGGTTGTTTTGATTTACATCTCCCTAGTGACTGAGGATGTTGAGCATTTCTTTAACAGTTTCTCTATCATTCTATATTCCTCTACAAAGAATTCTCTGTTTAGCTCTGTACCCCATTTTTAAATTGGATTAATTGATTTGTTGCATTTTAAACTTTTTGAGTTCTTTACATAGTTTGGATATTAAACCTCTGTCAGATACAGGGTTGGTGAAGATCCCTTCCCAGTTTGTAAGCTGTTGTTTTGATCTGATGACAGTGTCCTGTTTTACAGAAGCTTTTCATTTTCATAGGGTCCCATTTATTGATTGTTGATCTTAGAGCCTGTGCTGTTGGTGGTGTTCCTGAAGTTGTCTCCTGTGCCAATTTTTTTTCTAACTGATTTAGTGTGTCTGGTTTTATGTTGAGGTCTTTCATCCAATTGGACTTTATTTTTGTGCAGGGTGATAAATATGGATCTATTTTCATTTTTCTGCATGTAGAAATCCAGTTAGAGCCGCACCATTTGTTGAAGATACTGTTTTTGTTCCATTGCATGGTTTTGGTTTCTTTGTCAAAAATCAAGTATCCCCCCCAAAAAAAAATTAATTATCCATAGGTGTGTGGATTTATTTCTGGGTCTTCTGTTTGGTTCCATTGATCCACTATTCTGTTTCTATGCCAATACCATGCAGTTGTTATTACGATTGCAATGCAGTACAGCTTGATATTAGAGATGGAGATAACTCCACATCTATTGTTTCTGTTGCACAGGATTGTTTTGGCAATTCTGGGTTTTTTGTTTTTCTATATGAAGTTAAGAATTTTTCTTTCAAGGTCTGTAAAAAATTGTGTTGGCATTTTGAATCTGTAGATTGATTTTGACAGGATGGCCATTTTCACTATGTTAATCCTACCTATCCATGAGCATGGGAGATTTTTTCCGTCTTCTGATATCTTCTTCAATTTCTTTCTTCAGAGACTTGAAGTTTTTTTTCAAACAGTTCTTTCACTTGCTTGGTTAGAGTCACACCAAGGTACTTTATGTCATTAATGGCTATTGTGAAGGGTATTTCCCTAATTTCTTTCGTGGCCCTTGTGTCTTTGGTATATAGGAGGGCTTCTGAGTTTTTTTTTTTTTTTAAGTTAATTTTGTATCCAGCTACTTTGCTGAAGGTGTTTATCAGCTGAGGACGTTCTCTGGTTGAAATTTTGGGGTTGCTCATCTCAAATAGTGATACTTTGACTTATTCTTTGCTGATTTTTATCCCCTTTATCTCCTTTAGTTGTCTTATTTCACTAGCTAGGACTGCAGGTACTATTTTGAAGAGATAAGGAGAGAGTGGGCAGTCTTGCCTTGTCCCTGATTTCAGTGGGATTGATTTAATTTTCTCTCAGTTTAGTTTCATATTGGCTATAGGCTTGCTGTATATTGTCTTTACTATGTTTTGGTATGTGCCTTGTATCCCCGATCTCTCCAACACATTAAACATGAATTGGTGTTGGATTTTGTCTAATGCTTTTTCAGTATTTAAGGAAATGATCACTGTGCTTTTTCTCTTTCAGTTTGTTTATACTGTGGATTCCATTGATAGATTTCTGTATATTGAACCACCCCTGCATACCTGTGTGGTTAAGGTATCCAGATTGTGGCTTCATAGAATGAGTTTGGTAATGATCCTTCTGTTTTTTTTTTGTTTGTTTGTTTGTTTGTTTGTTTGGTTTTTTTTTTTTTTGTGGAATAATTTGAAGAGAATTGGGGGAATTGGAATTAGCTGTTTTTTGAATGTCTGGTAGAATTCTGCCCTGAATCCGTCAGGCTCTGGGCTTTTTTGGAAGGGAGACTTTTGATGACTGCTTATATTTCCTTGGGGGATGTAAGACTATTCTATCTGATCTTGATTTAATTTTGGTAATCTAACAAGAAAATTGTCCATTTCCTTTAGATTTTCAAATTTTGTGGCATATAGGCTTTTGATGTAAGTCCTAATGATTGTTTGGATTTCCTAAGTGTCTGCCGTTACGTCCCCCTTTTCATTTCTGATTTTGCTGATTTGGATAGTTTTTTTTTTTTTCTTCCTTTTAGTTCGTTTGGCTAAAGGTTTGTCTATCTTGTTGATTTTCTCGAAGAACCAGCTCTTGGTTTCATTGATTCTTTGAATTGTTTTATTTGTTTCTAATTTATTGATTTCAGTCCTGAGCTTGAATATTTCCTGCTGTCTACTCCTCTTGGGTGTGTTTGCTTCTGTTTTTTCTAGGGCTTTCAGGTGAGCCATTAAGTTGTTTGTATGAGATGTTTCAAGTTTCTTCTTGAAGGCACTTAGTCCTCCTAGCACTGCTTTCAATGTGTCCCATAAGTTTGGGTATGTTGTGCCTTTATTTTCATTGAATTCTAGGAAGTCTTTGATTTCTTTCTTTATTTCTTTCCTAACCCAGCTGTCATCGAGTAGGTAGTTCCTCAGTTTCCATGTGTGTGTAAGATTTCTTTTTTTAATTTGTGTTGTTGAGGTTCAGCTTTAGTCCATAGGATACAAGGGAATATTTCAATCCTCTGGTATCTGTTGAGGCTTGGTTTGTGTCAATTATATGCTCTAGTTTGGAGAAGGTTGTGTGAGGTGCTGGAAAGTTGTACTCTTTCGATTTTGGGTGAGATGTTCTGTAGACATCTATTGGGTCCATTTGATTTAGGACTTCTGTAAATGTCTTTATTTCCTTATCTAGATTCTGTCTAGATGATCTGTCCCTTGGTGAGAGTGGAGTGTTGAAGTCTCCCAGTACTAAGGTGGCAGATAGATATGTGATTTTAGCTTTAATAATGTTTCATTTACAAATGTAGGTGCTCTTCTATTTGAGGCATAGATGTTCAAGATTGTGATGTCATCCTGGTGGATTTTTCCTTTGATGAGAATGAAGTGCCCCTCCTCATCTTTTTTGATTAAATTTGGTTGAAAATCTATTTTATTAGATATTAGGATAGCCACTCCTGCTTGTTTTTTGGGTCCATTTGCTTGAAAAACATTTTTCCAGTCCTTTACTCTGAGGTAGTTTTTTATCTTTGTTGCAGAGGTATGTTTCTTGCATGCAATAGAATGTTGGAAACTGTTTCTGGAACCATTCTCTTAGTCTGTTTCTTTCTATTGGAGAGTTGAGTCCATTCATGTTGAGAGGTAATAGTGACCAATGAATGTTAGTTCATTTTATTGTGGAGTTGGTGGTCTTACTGGGATTCATTGCTTGTTTTCTTTTAATTTTTTGTTGTGAAGTTATCTGTATCCTGTGTTTTCTTGGGTGCAGTTGTTTCATTGGATTGGAGTTTTCCTTCTAGTATCTTCTGTAGTGCTTTATTGCTGTGTAATATTGATTAAATTTATTTTTTTCATGTAATATGTTGTTTTCTCCATCTATGTCCCGAAAACTTTGCTGGATTTAGTAGTCAGGGTTGGCATCTGTGGTCCCTTAAAGTCTGCATGACATTTGCTCAGGTTCTTCTAGCTTTCATAGTTTCTGCTGAGAAGTCTGGTGTGATTCTGATTGGTCTGCCTTTATGTATTACTTGGCCTTTTTCCTTTTCTGCCTTTAATATTTTTTTTCTTCTGTAGATTTAGTGTTTTGACTATGAAGTGACATGAGGAATTTCTTTTCTGGTCTAGTCTATTTGGTGTTCTATAGGCCTCTTGTATGTTTATGGGCATGTCTTAAGTTGGGAAAATTTTCTTCTGTGATTTACTTGAAAGCATTTTCTGAACATTGGAGCCTGGAATCTTCTTTTTATCTACTCCGATTATTCTTAGATTTTGTCTTTTCATGTTGTGCTTGATTTCTTGGATGTTTTGTGTTTGGGACTTCTCCAATTTTACTTTTTTGAGGAAAAAAAATCAATTTCTGCAAATGTATCTTCAGCACCTGAGATTCTCTTTCCCGTCTCTTTTATTCTATTGGTGATGCTTACCTTTGTGGTTTCTGATCTTTTCTTTAAGTTCTCCAGCTCCAGGGTTTTCTCTGTGTTTTCTTTATTAATTTTAATTTTGTTTTCATCCCTTGCACCATTTCCTTCAACTGTTTGAATGTGGATTCCTCTTTTTCTAGTATGGTCTCTCTCTCTCTCTCTTTTTTTTTTTTTTTTTTTTTTTGTTCTTTTCTTCTCTTTATGCCATTAATTGTGCCTCTACTTGTGTGTCTGTTTGGGTATATTTGCCTGTATTTCTTTGAGATCTTTGTTCATTTCCTCTTTGTTTGCCTCTACTTTTGTAGCTGTATTTTTGAGAGATTTGTTTGTTTTCTTTTTATGTGCCTCTAATAACTGGATAAGCATAGCTTTAAAATAATTTTCCCATGTTTCTGATGAATTGGATTATCCATTGCTGGTGAAGCCATGATGTCTTGATTTTTGTTGGGTGTGTTCTTACACCGACCTCTGGCCATCTGCTTATCTGTAACCTTCTCTGTTTGTTCCTGGATTCTGTAGTTCAGACTGTGTCCATCTTTCTTGTTATCTGGAGTATTCTTCAGAAAGTAGAGAGAGGTCCACTGGTTTGAGAGTGTGCGTTGGTGTTTTAGATGTACCTAAAGGAGGAAGGTTCGCAGCAACAGAAGAACGAATGAGGGCAAACAAGTGTGTGCTTGTATGTGTGCCTTGAAGAAAAGGGTACAAGAGAGTGTAGATGCCTGGAATGTGGGGTAGGGGTTGGTGCAGGTGCAAGAGGGGTTGAGGACACTGGTGGTGTTCATGGGTGCAATGTTCATTCACAGATTCCCTGAATACTTCAGTGACTTACAGACCCCTGGTATTCTGCTGTCTGGGCTCCAGGAGTTTTTTGCCTGGATTCCACGGGTAGACCCACAGAACAAGGGCTTCAATATTGAGAACGCTGTCCCAAGAATCCCTAAGTTGTCCACAGTGGGTGTTTGGGTGTAAGGAATCCGATGTCTGGCTGCTAGCTTAGAGGCACCTTGGATCTGGGGCTCTGCAAGCACTCATTTGAAGAAGCACTCACTCTCTAGCAGGTCTAATCAAAAAGTACAGGGGTTCCCCCTTTTCTCTGCTCTCAGATTTGGACCTGCTGGGGCAGATGCAAGTGTAATCAGTTCAGTGGTGCTGCAGCTGCAGAACTTATGCTGTTAAAGAGGTCCACTGGGAGTCCAGACACAGCAGCAGAACTGGGAGGCTGGTATAGATTCCTGTTGGGAAGTCCTGAGGAGCCCTTACAGTGGTCCACAGACCTGGGTGGCCCGATGAGCCTAATGGATCTGGGTGTCCTCTACTGTTGGCTCCCGCCACTGAGGGACTAGGTGACCAGTACAGTGACTGGCTGTCAGGCCCTGCAGAACCATAGAGCTGCTTGTGGACCTGGAACCCGGAAGGTTGGTACCACAACCCAAGATCAGGAAAGCTGGTACAGATGGCAGCTTCCACTGAGGAACTAGGAGGGCCACCTTTGCTGTTTCAGTCTCCGGGCAGGGAATTCTGTGCTATGAACTTCGGGCACTGTGGGCCAGCTCCACCGAGAAGGAGGAGACCCAACAAGGGGAAGTGCAGGAGTATCAAATGTTCACCACTCTCTATCTCCAGAAAAGCCCACAGGTGACCTTGATCTAAATGGTCTCAGCTCACATGTTGTTCCCTCTAGCTAAGGAAGCCTCATGTGGATGTTCTGGCTTCAACTGCCCCTCCACTCACCAAACTGAGAGTTTCAGATCCTCTGCTTCTCAGATATGGTGCACACTGGTTGCTGCCATCTTGGATCCTCAATGTTAAGTATTTAAAAACATTATCCAAAACAAAACTGAAGTCTTACCATCATGTTACAACTTTGGAACTCGTGTGAAATACCCTCACAGCACACAGCAGCTGTGTTCAGATCACAGCACACCAACCATTCAAGCCTGCTCAGCAACAGAGCAAACATGTAGCCTAGTCTCTGTTCTTATTCCCTTGATCTTATTCTAAAAACTGAGTACCAAGCAGTTGCCATTTTAAATATTTATCATTTTATCTTTTGCCATGGCCATTATTAAAAAAGAAATGTCTTTTTTAAAGCACATCGTAAAAGGAAGACACGTATCACTGACCAGAAATCATCTCAAGAACTTATAAAAGCCAAAGGTAATTGAAATTTTATGTTTCAAAATTAGTTTGTGAGAATGCTGGGTAGGGAGTGGTCTTAGTTCCAGGAGCGTAAGAAAACTATTTTTGTGATGGAAACACTTGTTGGTTCTGGTGATTGTTTCATGAGTTTAATATATAAAACTGAAGAAATTGTGCATTTTGATTATGTGTACTTTAGTCTACTTCAATTATAATTCAATAAATTTCCAAAAGTATATAATTTTTTTTGTTCTACTTTAGAATCAAGCCATCATTCTCAAAATACTATCAAGTTTTTTACTAAGACAACAACTTTACCAACTCAACAGAGAAATGTATATAATACAACAGAGCAAAAGGTAGAAAGTTGTGTCACATATGTTTCACATTGATGGTTAATTTATCTAGTTTTTGTTTGTATGGGCTAGCCCCCTCCTTAACTTGATACTGTGTAGTCAGAAATTATTGAGTTCTAGGCAGGTCTTAACACTCTCCATCACAAGGTATGCTAAGTCAGCTTCATGCTTAGTATACCATAAACTTGAACATTCATGAGCTTACGTATTGGATGATGGTCATGATCATGACGATAATGACAAATAGCTAACATTTACTGAGTCTACTGTGGTCTAGGTCGTGGGCTAAGCAAGAAGGAAAGAAGAAGGAATGTGGGTAAACTAGGATACCAAGAGAGGAGATAGTTACCATCTGAATGTAAAGCACACATAAACAAAATTCCTCACAATGAGCAAAAGATTTTATTTGTATAAACTTCAGTATGAGTACAGAAGATATGGAGACTAGTCCTGCCTTGAGATGTTCTGAATAAGGTTTAGTTTATTTAAACCTTGAGATGTAAGTAGAGATTTTCCACACTGATAGATGTGAGGACATATTGAAGCAATATAGCAGACTGAGAGAAAGTGTGGGAACATGAGCCAAGGAAATGAGGGAGATTATCCTATAAGCTTAGATTGAAGCCAGAACCTTGCTGAAGTATAAATTTATCCTCTAAGTTATTGAGGAAAAGAGAATAATTTGGATTCTAAAATGATAATACAGCTGCAGTTTGTGGAAAGGATAATAAGGAAAAAAGATTAAGGGAAAGTTAGTTTCAAGTCTTCTGGGACAATTGTGACAAAAAAGAGTCTGGAGACTGGGAAGGTAGTTCAGTAGCAGAGTGCTTGTGTAGCATGTAAAAGGACCTGAGTTCAGTCACTAAGTGAAAAATAAAAACAGTGCAAGGGATGAAACTAAGGCAGTAGCGATGAAGTTGAACTGGAGGCCAAATTGAAGGTATCTCAGAGTTAGTTTCAGAACTTGGCTACTAATAGATGACTCCTGAGGTAGATGAAAAAGGTGATGGTGATAGTTTTGTGTGTAGGTTTTCACACACGTTTCCTCTCATTAGTGCTCAGGCTTACGTCCATACTAGAAATCAGGATATTGGGCTGTTTTTATGTGTTCTAGTAGCTGCACTTTTTTGAGGACAGAAATTGTCTATTTTAGGCCCAAGAAGTATTCTCAGTAAGCACTAAATTGCATTAGAGTAGCTTCTTCTGAAACAAAGGAAGCAACTGTTATTTATTTTATTTTATTTATTTTATTATTTTATTTTTTTTGGCATTGAGTACCAGCCATGTGTCTTAGCCAAAATATAGAATATAGAAAAGAAGCAAATTTGGAAAGATAGGGAACTCACATATATAAGGCTTCATTTTGATCTAGTTAGATTTAGATACCTGTGTGAGACACTCAGAAGAATGTTGGTATTATTTATTAGCATTGAGAACAGTGCTATATAAAGAAATGAGAACTAAGGGTACTGTGTTAGATTGCTGTAGGATAAGTTAACAGTCCCTTTTAGAAGCCTAATTACTAATGTTTTCTCTTTATTTTTTTGCCATGCAGTATGATTAAGAAACAGCAGAGATATGATTCATATGACAGAGGTAAGTAAATGAACAATATTCATAACATTTTTTTTCCGTTAAATAGCTACTTTTGTATTTTTTTATGATTACAAATTCCCTGTTTTCTTTTCTACAAGAATCTTAAAATTCAGTGGTATTAATGTCACTCATATTTCTGTGCAGTGATTAAGTGAATAGGCCCTTTGGGATTTGTAAAGTATAATGAATTGAAGATCTCTGCAGATATGCCAAGTTTCTTACATATTACACTGTGTTTCTGGGAGTTTTGATGGAGAAATTTCTCCCACAAAGTTAGCACCCTCTACTTCTCTACTTTTTTCACAAAATTAACATAAATGATGCTTCTTCTGTCATATGAGGGCTGGACTAGAGGTTGGACAGGCCTCTCCTAGTTTCTACAGAACTTTCCTAAGCATACTACACACACACACACACACACACACACACACACACACATAAACACACACACACTCAAAGAACACTAGGAAAGAAATCACCACCTGGATGGATATCAGGTCCCTAAAATCTAGTATGCCAAATCCAAATGTATCACCTTCCAATGAACTCAAAACTTGTTTTTCTATTCCTTCATTTTTGCCCAGGCATAAAGCCTAATAGATTTTTTACTCTAATGCTTATATTTCTTTTTTTTTTAGTTACAATTTATTCACTTTGTATCCCAGCTGTAGCCCCCTCCCTCATACTCTCCCAATCCCATCATCCCTCCCTCCTCTATTCCCTTGCCCCTCCCCCAGTCCACTGATAGGGGTGGTTTTCCGCCCCTTCCCTTAGCCCCTAGCTTATCATACTCATCCGGACTGGCTGCATTATTTTCTTCTGTGGCCTGGTGAGGCTGCACTCCCATTAGAGGGAGGTGATCAAAGAACCAGCTACTGAGTTCATGCCAGACAGCCCCAGTTCCCCTTACTAGGGAACTTACTTGGACAATGAGATACCATGGGTTATATCTGTGCAGGGGTTCTAGGTTATCTCTATGCATGGTCCTTGGTTGGAGTATCAGTCTCAGAAAAGACCCTTGTGCACAGATTTTTTTATTCTTTTGCTCTTCTTGTGGAGGCCCTGTCCACTCCAGGACTGTCATCTCCCCATCCTTTCATAAGATTCCCTGCACTCTGCCCAAAGTTCGGCTATGAGTCTCAGCCTCTGATTCAATACCCTGCTGGGTAGACTCTTTCAGAGGCCCTCTGTGGTAGGCTCCTGTCCTGTTCCCTGTTTTCTCCTTCTTCAAATGTCTGTCCTGATTTCCTTTCTGAATGAGGATTGATCATCTTATCCAGGGACATCCTTCTTTCTTAGCTTATTCAGGAGAACATATTTTAGTATTTTTATCCTATATTATATGTCTAATATCCACATATAAGTGAGTATATACCATGTGTGTCTTTCTGCTTCAGGGATAAATCACTCAGGGTAAACTTTTTGTAGTTTCCACCATTTGCCTATAAATTTTAAGATTTCCTTGTTTTTATATGTTGAGTATTATTCCATTTTATAAATGTACCACAATTTCTGTATCCATTCTTCCACTGAGGGACATCTAGATTGTTTCCAGATTTGGGGCAACAGTCTACAGACTGGGAAAGGATCTTCATCGACCCTATATCTGACAGAGGGCTAATATCCAGAATATGTAAAGAACTCAAAAAGATAAAAAGCAACAAATCATGCTGGAAAGGTTGTGGAGAAAGGGGAACCCTCCTCCACTGCTGGTGGGAATGTAAACTTGTACAACCACTCTGGAAATCAATCTGGTGATTCCTCAGAAAACTAGGAATAGTGCTTCCTCAAGATTCAGCTATACCACTCTTAGGCATATACCCAAATGAGGCTCAAGTACACAATAAGGATATTTGCTCAACCATGTTTGTAGCAGCTTTATTTATAATAGCCAGAAGCTGGAAACAGCCCAGATGTCCCTCAGTGGAGGAATGGATACGGAAATTGTGGTACATCTACACAATGGAATATCATTCAGCAATAAACTCAAGGAAATAATGAAATTTGCAGGTGTAAATGGTGGGAGCTGGAAAAGATCATCCTGAGTGAGCTATCCCAGAAGCAGAAAGACCCACACCATATATACTGATTCATATAGATATATAATAGAGGATAAACCTACTAAAATCTGCACACCTAAAGAAACTAATCAAGAGGAAGTATTCTTGATAAAATGCTCAATCCCTATTCAGAAAGGCAAAGAGGATGGACATCAGAGGAAGGAGAAAAGAGGGAACAAGTCAGGAGCCTGACACAGAGGACATCTGAAAGGCTCTGCCCTGCAAACTATCAAAGCAGATTCTAAGACTTATAACCAACCTTTGGGCAGAGTGCAGGGAATCTTATGAAAGAAGTGGGAAACAGTAAGATCTAGAGAGTACAGGAATTCCACAAGGAGAGCAACAGAACAAAAAATCTGAGCACAGGGGTCTTTCCTGAGACTGATACTTCAACCAAGGACCATGCATGGAGATAACCTAGAACCCCTGCACAAATATAGCCCATGGCAGTTCAGTATCCAAGTGGGTTCCATAGTAATAGAAACAGGGACTGTCTCTGACGTGAACTGATTGGCCTGCTCTTTAATTACCTCTCCGTGAGGGGGGAGCAGCATTACCAGGCCACAGAGGAAGACAATGCAGCCACTCCTGTTGAGACCTAATTGACTAGGATCAGAAGGAAGGAAAAGAAGACCTCCCCTATCAGTGAACTTGGGGAGGGGCATGCATGCAGAGGGGGGAGGAAGTGAGGGAATGGGATGGGAGGAGGAAGGGAACCACAGAGGTGATACAAAGTGAATAAAGTGTAATTAATAATTTTTAAAAATTAAGAATATTGCCAAAAAAAGCAACAAATCAATTAACCCAATTAAAACATGAGATAAAGAGCTAAACAGAGATTTCTCTAGAGGAATATCAAATGGCAGAGAAACACTTAAAGAAATGTTCATTGTCCTTAGCCTTCAGAAAAATGCAAAAAATTACCCTGAGATTTCACCTCATATCCATCAGAAACTACGATCAAAAGCTCAGGTTGACAATACATGCTGTAGAGGATGTAGACAGACATGCTCCTCCATTGCTGGTAGGAATGTAAACTTGTAAAACTTCTTTGCAAATCAATCTGGTGCTTTCTTAGACAATTAGGAATAGTGCTTCCTCAGGATCCAGCTGTACCCACTCCTAGACATATATCCAAAATATTCTCATGTATACAACAAGGACATGTGCTCAACCTTGTTCATTTCAGCTTTATTTGTAAAATCAAGAATCTGGAAACAACCCAGATGTCCCTCTTGCTTTTATTTCACATTCTACATTTTTAAATTCTGATCTTAAACTCTCACAATATCAGTTCTTTGCTGTTTGTGTCACCATGCTCTCCACCCTTGCAATAATTAGCCCCTATTCTCCACGTCCTTGTCTAACTTGATTCTGTATGTCACTCTGGATATAATCTTTCTGAAAGGCAGCTTTGAACATTTGAACATACAATTTCCCTGGAAAGTCCCCCAGTCATTTCCCTTGCCTACTGAGAAAATTGTGAAGTTACCAATTCTGGTGGGCTACAGAGACAGTGAGGGAAACTGACACTTCCAAGTAAAGTTAGGAGTAGAGATTAGGGAGTCTTTGGGCAGCAGTGGGCCATTAGAATTTAAGAAGAAGAATTTAGAAAGTCATGGAGTTGTCTTTGGAGGTTTTTGCCTTATGTTCTATAAATAAAACCTCCTTATATCTGATAGTGTAGACATTCTAGATTCCCAGCAATAAAGGACTGTTTGCTATTTCTATAATAAATGGTACCTTTTCTTCTCCCCATGCAACAAAATGATCTCAATTCTTGTTTCCTCTCACTCTCCGAAAACAACAGAAGTTTCCAGACAATGTCTTCAAGATGCTCCAATAAGAGGCAGATATTCCCTTTTGAAAAACACGAATGATAAACAGAACAAATGATTTATTAAATTATGGTCATATTTAATGGAAAAATGTCATTCAATAAATGATGCTTTTTAAAAGTTCTTTTCCTGACATTTGTGAATTCCAGTAATATTGCTGTGTTACTTCTGTGTGCTGACACTCACCTCTACTAGTATTCCTGTGTTCAAACTGAACAGTGAGGATTACCACTAACAGTCTGTGAGCTGACATAAGCAGTGAGCCTTGGTTTTAGCTTTGTTGGGAAGATCTGAACTTGGACACTGCATTTGCCTTTCTTTTCCTTTTGCTTTTGGTTGTGCTGAAGATTGACCCTAGGGACTTGTGTACACAAGGAAAGCACTGATCTACACAACCCTGGTTTTACTTTTTATTTTGAGTCATGGTCTTATTAAGTTCTTCAAACTGGCCTCAACCATCACTTATAGCTTAAGCAGGCTCAGCCTCCCCAAAGTAGCTGGGATTCTAAGCCTGAACCCCTAGACCCCACTTGCCAGGATTCTTAATAGTGATCACCTGAAGGAACTTGAGTGTTCACCTCAATAACCATTAGGTTATAGGGTTCCTCACAGGTGGGAATAAGAAATTTAAGACGCATGCTGTATCCTGCAGAAGAAACATCCAATGAACTGTGAATTGCATTTCTTCTACTGCTTACAGAGTGCAGGGACAGCTATATTGTCTCATCTGTCCCCTTTTGCAAGATGGTTCTCAGCCATCTTGGGAAATTGGGAGCAGATATTCACAGTGAAACCTCTGGTGGCAACAGATTGACTCTAGAGCAGTGGATTTTAATTTTCCTACTGGTAATGCAGTTCTTCATGTTTTGGTGACCCAAAATGTAAAATTACTTTTATCGGTACTTCATAACTGTAATTTTGGTACTGCTATGAATTGTACTGTAAATCTCTGATATGAGACTCCAGAGAGGTCATGATCCACAGGTTGAGAACCACTACTCTAAGTGATGTCAGCTTGCTCTGACAACAGTCAAATCCACATCAGACATGTGTCTTTACAGGTACTATGTTAACCACTTCTTGCTGTTCTAAAAAGCCAATACGGTTTAAGGACACTTTTATCAAGGAGAAATCTTTCTGAGGTTTCCCCAAATGGATTCTGCATAACTAGAGTAGAAAGTAGCTGCACAGTGAATGATAGATTCATCTCTAATGGCAGCAGTGTCACAAATAAAACACACAAAAAAAAATTCTGTATAAAATATTTTGATACACTTGCAATTTGTAGAGAGCTCTTCTACTATGTCAACATTCACAGACAGTATGTTCAGTATCTGAAGAAAGAAACATAACTGTTTAGTTATGCTTAGTCATAATTTAGTGTTCCTCTGTCAGCTTTTTTTATTAGCCTTGATATGGAGCCAGAAATAAAGTGACTACCCTGGTACAACTTGGATAACAAGCAATATTACATGCAGTTTACCCACAAGGTCAATAAACTAGTTTGGACCACTTGCAGGGGGTTGGGGAGAGTCTAAGTTTATTCCAAAGATAATTATTTATATAAAAGTAGGGGGTAGATAAATGAAGCGACTGGTTATTGACAAAGAAGGAAATATAAAACTGTTTACAGCTCAGCCTAACTGATCTTAACAAAGAAGGAGACAACCTCAACTCAAATGTGTTCACAAAACAAATTAAAAACACCACAGGAATTGATATACCACAAGAGCATTCCAGTAGCTACAGCTCATTTATGATAGGATCTACCAAAAAAATTATACAACAAAATAATCTGCAAAAATGCAAATTATTTTAACTAAATTTATTTATTTTTTAGAAGTCTTACTACCCATATTATTTATAACCTTCTAACTCATTTTTTATTTTCTTATTATTTATTACAAATTTATTCATATTGTATTCAAATTTATTACAATTTTTTTCATTTTGTATCCTGGTTTTAGCTCCCTCCGTTGTCTCCTCACAATCCCACCCTTCCTCTCTCTTCCTCTGCTATAACTCTCCCCTAGTCCGGTGATAAAGGAAGTGGTCCTCCCCTACTGTTTGACCCTAGCCTATCAGATCCCATCAGGACTGGTTAAATCCTTTTTCTCTGTGGGCTGCCAGGGTTACCCCACCAGGGAGAAGTGATCAAGGAGCAGGCAACTGAGTTCATGTAAGAGAATGTCTCTTCTCCCCGTACTAGGGAACCCACATAGAGACTGAGCTGTCTATGGGCTGCATCTGAGCAGGAGGTCTAGTGTTAGATCACTTTTTAAAAAATCTGACAAAAGGGAGTCATATGAAAGGGGAGGAGGTCCTCCCCTATTAATGGACTTGGAAAGGGGCAGGGAGGAGATGAGGGAGGGAGGGTGGAACTGGGGAGGGAATGAGGGATACAGCTGTGATACAGAATTAACAAAATGTAACTAATGAGAAAAATAAAATTATGGAAAAAAAATAAAAAATAAAAAAAAATAAAGGGAAAAAAATCTTTGAGCTATATTGGACAACATGAACATATCAAGTGACAGAAATATTTTACCTATTTTACAAATTAGCAAGAATGTGTTTTCAAGACAAGGTTACTTTGTGTAGCCTTGGCTGTCCTGAAATTTGCTCAGTATACAAGGCTGACCTCAGACTCACAGAGATCCATCTGTCTCTGCCTCCCAGGTGCTGGGATTAAAGGATTGTGTAGCAATAGCCTGGCTGTATATTAATATTTACTTAAAGATCATCAGATATGCTAGAGTTATCGGAAAATTTGACTTTGACTACTTATATCTAAGGGCAGTTACAAGTATGTTGGGAAGAGGCCTTTATTCTTTGCCTCCAACAGGCAGGTGGTCTCAGTACCACACCATGTGGATTTTTCCATAGGGCTACCTGGGTATCCTCATGATACAACATCTTGTTTTTTTTGTTTTTTTGTTTTTGTTTTTTTGTTTTTTTTCCTAGAAGAGGCCTGAGAGAGAGGAGCTAAAGCCACAATATTTTCTGAACCAATCTAGGAAGTACATTATTTCTTCCATCATAAACTATTCATTAGAACCATGCCATGAAGTCTAGTCCACACCTGAGGAAAAGTTGTATTGGAACAAAGCATATCAAAGAATTTGTGGGCATCTTCTAAATAGCAGCTGTAATATCTTCAAACTTATTTATCTTTTTAACATGTATGCTGTTCATTCCATATCTTACCTTTTTGAAACCAAACACACACACTCATGTATGCATATACACACAAACACACACACAGAAACACACACAGCATACTCACAGAGAAACACACACACACAAACAAATGTAATTTTAATAAGACATTCAAAATAGATCACTGAAATTTTGTGTGGTGCCGTGGATTTTGAGCTCAGGGCTCTGCAAAGGCTAGAAAAAAAAATTTTTTTTCCATTAAGCTACACCTCCACTCCTAATCAGAACATATTGGTTCTTTACAGTATACTTTGCATTTATTGGGAGAAAAATACCAAAATACTTTGAGTGTGACTTTGGTTCCAACCAGTGCTGTTCTTTGTTTTTCAGGGCATTCAGTTTAAGACTTGAATTTATTCATGTTTGTGTATAATTGACATATGTCATCCCAGGAGTGCCATGAACATTATCTCAATGAGAACTCACTTTAATATCAATACCCAGAAATATTTTATAAAATTTACTTGTGAAACTAGATGAAGGAAAATCATGTTAAATGGTGTCTGAATGGTAAGAAATTAATGTTGTCAGGCAAGTGAACAAACACATAAAGCATTCATTCTACAAATGTTATTAGATTTCCTCTACATATCAGATATTGTAAAGGAGTAACTACACACAGCACATCAAGTCCTACACCACGCAGGTGTGTATGGTTCTTCAGGAGTACTGACATAAGATACCTTGGCTAATTTCAAGAAAGTGTCTATGGAGAGGATGCCATGGTCTAAACAAATCCTGAAATGATAAGAGTTCCAAAAGGAAATTTAGGGTCTCAGAAAAGGGAAATACTGTTGGGGAAAAAAACACCCTGAGATGAGATAAGAAAGGCCTCCCCAGGAGTCTTTTGAGGACCAAAATAGAGCAATATCAGCAAGAATTTAGCTATGAAAATGAGATGGGTCATTTGATAATTATATAGGAATGCTGTTAAAAATAGATCTTATTCTTCTTCCTAGTTTACTTCCACGTAAGAACACTGCCATCTCTTGTAACCTCTCAGGTCTAAGTTAAAAGAACAAATAAAGTAAGCAAAGTTAGTCCTTCCATTTTCCCACCTATTTCTCTGTCTCATCTGTTTCTATGCTCCCTTCATACCCAAGGCCTTCACTCCCCTTTCAAGTGTATTCCAACTACCACCTCTCTTCTCTATGTAGCTTCTGTGAATCTGAACAAACTGCTCTTCCACCCCACTTGTCAAAGTTGCACCTCTACTTACATCTTGTGAGATTATAATTTCCTAATGAAAATAAATTATTTTACTCTATAGCATTAACTTCTATTACTCAACCTTAAGGATATTTTCTCTAGTGGTGGAAATTAAAGGCTACAGAGATTTTAATTTTTCATCTATGGGCCTCGCAGCCCTCAACCATTGGTAGCTATAAATTTTTATAATGTTCTGTTCTCTGCAACGTTGAGTAATAATTCACATGTGTAAAATAACTCCCCATGCAACAAACACAGCACCATCACTTTTCACATACCCCAAAAAAATGAGGTATGAGAAGAGCTTCATAAGTGTTAAACTATGATGCAAATGTACAGTCAAAGTAAAGGAGTATCTGTGCAATAAGCAGAATTGACATTCAAACCAAGTTTCCTAGAGGAGTTGGAGCTAAGGACTCACAAACATCAGTTTGCATTAATTGTGTGTGTTTTTATGGCATTCAACAATACCATAAGGAAGAAACTGATTAGACTAGAACATTGTGTCAGTCTAGAGAGGGAGAGTCTTTAAGTGAGAGAGAAAGAGAGACAGAGATAGAGGAGGGAGAGAGATATGAAAGTACCTGGGAGCATTAAACTGCAGGGGATCTATATAGAAAGAAATTTGTGCCAGAATTGCCCTGAGAAAAGTAAAAGGAAGTAAAAAATTAAAAAGTAAAAGAAAGGATCTTAGAAAAGGAAACCAGGATGAAACAGCATCAGCATTTCCACTCGTGGTCCTACACTACAAAAGGGCACTAATCTGAGGGTGGGTTATTTCTACCTAAACATGTTACATAGCCAAAATTTGAGAGACTTTCTTTCCTGAACAGCAGTTAGGTTGTAATTTCTCACTCTGTTTGTACTTCTGAAAATTGAATTGTAGGACTTGAGAGAAAAGGTAAATTCAATAATATAAAGTGCATGCAAAGTAAAAATGAAGACAAACTGCCAGTTTTTCTTTAGGTAACTCAAAGAAGAAAGGCAGGAGATCCATGTTAGCAGAAAAATATGACAATAAGTCAGAATTGCAGGCTGAGACCTATTTTTAAAAAAACTTCTTAGCCTATAATTTACATTGTTACAATATTTTTTCCTTATTAAAAGTTAGTAAACTGGCTTTCTTTTTTCATGTCTGTCTGTTTTCGTGTATGTTTTCATAGTTCTGTCTAGGCTATGGAGCAAAGTATAGTGACACCTAGAAAGTTATATTTAACTAGGTATCAATTATTAACAGAAATATATTAATCCATTGTTATCAAGTCATCATCTTCAGACAATTTCCTGTTGTTAGAAGTGACTAGGGGGTTTGAGGAGATGGATAGATAGGGATCAGAAGGAGCAGGCAGAAGGAGCAAGCTAGTCTCTCTTGTGCATGCATTCTCTCTCTCTCTCTCTCTCTCTCTCTCTCTCTCTCTCTCTCTCTCTCCTACACTCTCCCTTCCTCCTTCCCTCCTCCTCTCCTGTTTTTTTTCCCATCTCTTCTCTTCCCAGAGAACACTGTTGAAAGTTGGTCTGATTTGTGCACTCAGGATCTGGTTACACCTATCCTTGTTTTGTAAACCTGCCTAAGAAATACCTGATCAGTTGGTTAAACAACCAGGCAGAGCAGAATGGGGTAGGCGTGGCTAAGGTTCTCAGGCTGGGAAAGGACAGGAGAATCATGAGAGAAAGGCAGACAGACAGGAAGAGAGAAAGAAGGAGGACAGACACCATGATGGGTTAACATGGAGAAAGAGCCACATGGGCAAGGAGGAAGAACTCTGAGGATGGCATGGGTGAAGAAAATACCAAGATGAAAGTGTAAGCAAGTATAACATTATGAATGGAAGGTAGACCAGGTGAGGATGATTACGATGGATGGCATTGGATGGGGGGATAAGAGGTGGACAGTGAGGCTATTGAGAGAGCATTGCCTTATTATTTGTGATAGTGGGTTACATAATTATAGGACTAATAATAAACATATAGGCCAACATTCATTTTTTTTTTAATTTACAACAACACAACAACCATGTAACACAGCTCATAACCACCTGTAATTCAAGCTCCAAAGAATCTGATACTCTCTGGCTTCTGAGGGCACCCCCAGAAATGTGTCATATACTCAGAGTAATGTATTAATGATGATGACAGATATTTAAAACACAACAACATTCTCTTAATAATATAGTTTTATTTAATGTCAAAATACTTTTGTAAGAACCTAAAGTAGAGTAACAGCATATTTCTTTTAACCTTAAAGTTGTGTACCCCCAGTAATCAGTGATGAAAGAAAGTTTCCAAGTACTTTTGAATCAAAGGGAGATTTATCCAAAAGTAAGTCATAGCCCTGGAGAAAAATCAAGCTTTAACCTGATGCTCTAAAGAAATATTTTCCTACTGTGCTGGATGTTTTTATGTCAACCAGACACCAGCTACAGTCATCAGAGAGGAGAGAGCCTCAATTAAAAAAATGCCTCCTTTATATCAGGCTTCAGGCAAGCCTGTGGTCATTTTCTTCATTAGTTATTGATGGAGGAGGGTCCAGTTTATTGTGTGTGGTGTCAACTCTGGAATGGTGGTCTGGGTTCAGTAAGAAAGCAGATTGAACAAGCCATGAGGAGCAAGACAGTTAGCAGCACTCCTCCATGTCCTCTGCATCAACCCCTGCCTCCAGGTTCCTACCCTGTTTGAGTTTCTGCCCTGACTTCTTTCCATGATATGCAGTAATGTAGAAGTATAAACCAAATAAACTCTTTCCTCCCCAAGTTGCTTTGGTCATGGTGTTTCATCACAGCAGTTGTAACCCTAAGACACCTATATTCTTTCTGTACACCATGATTATTTTAACTTTGTTTAAAATATATTAATGATTAGCAGTACATATTTAGGTTTGATTTAGCTTGTACTCACCTTTTCCCAATAACTTCTGTAGAAATGAGAAGTATAATATTTGATACAATTACATGGGATGTGGCTTCTCTGACCTGCATATTATACCAAATCATCACAAAATAAAAAAAAAAAGTGAAATTATTGATACCCAATGGCTTCTGGCTCTGTCATCTTCTCAGTCAGTTCAGGACTCTATATTTCATGCAATGAAACACTAATACATAAGCCAACACTGAAAGTTCAGGCAGTCTCATACAAAAGCATCCATGAAATCATAGGAGCCATCTGCTGCATCACCAAGACTGTCTACCACTCATGGGTCTCAACCCTTTCACAGGTAGTGTATAGGATATTTGCATTCCAATTCATAACAGTAGAAAAATTACAGTTAAGAAGTAGCAACAAAAATTTATGACCAAGAGTCACCACAGCATGAGGAACTGAACCACTGGTTTATACATATAGCGGAAAGAATAGGGGAAAAAAACCTATAACTGTTGAACATAAACATAATTGGTACCCTAAGATAAGACCACTAAATCATACTGATGTCATCTATTGCCCAACCCCCAGAATTGCAAGAGGTTTTGGATCACTGACAAACATACATGCTGATCTTACATAAAAGTATCAACTACCTCCAACATCTGTTTACACAGGCAAAGTAGTATTTCAGGAATTGAGGATAATGGTCATTGAGATGACTCCAGACTTGTTACCAAGCCTGACAACCTAAGAAAAGGCACTAACTCTCAACATGGTCTTCTGACATGCACTGTAGCGTGTACACACATACGCATACACACAAACACACACAAATGCAATTTTTGAAAAATGGAGGTTAAATTAAATACAAACATTTTAGCCTTTAAAAAAATGTCTTTTAAGGAACACTCATGTCTACATTAAGACATCTGCAATTTCAGTCAAAATGAAAAACATAGACCCCATGTTCCTGGGATAGCTGGAAGACAACCAAGCAGCCACTGCCCAGGCCCACAGCCCCAGATGAGCAGGTCCCATAACAACCAAGAAACGTGATGGACAGGGTCAGAGAGATAGTGTATAACAAACCTGAGGCTTATTCAGATGTAGACTCATCCTCCAAAACCTACTGCCTAGCCAAGGGATTCTCTTGCCTCTGGGCCCAAGATAAGGAAAGGTTCACTTTCTGGATTCGAGCTCCCTGAAGAACCACTGTGTTCCACCAGATAACATTTTGGTGTCAGTAGTCCATTCTGCTGGCCCACACTACGATGAAGCCTGAGATCCATGGCAGCATATGTAGTCTGGACCACATCTCAATGATGTCCTCAGACTGAGACTCGTGGTCAGGGCAGGTCAGTGGTCCTAATACAGCCAGGATCCCTGTTCATGTTTGCAGCCCCTGTTACCACTGAAGCTCATGGGGATGCCTGGGGTTAGGGCTGTTGCCTAAAACCCTGTTAATGTCCATGCCAGGAGAACTGGTCCCACCCCTCATAGGATGGCTGACCCCTCCCCTTAGATGGCATTTGAATGGCTACAGCACCTGGGATGCAGGATAGCTGGCCCCATCTCTCACTTGCCCACTGCATTTCTAATCTGTCAAATGATAAGAAAATATATTAACTTTCTAGTTATCACAGAGATTAACACCACTGCAGAAAATATCTCCTTTACAGAACACACTATCAGAGGAAAATCCTTTGCTTAGTCTATCATTCAAATATCTATGTACATCTCATCCTGTAGTGAATAATAAGGAAATAGTAAAACATAGGTGTAATATTATATAGTCAGTATTAACAAATTAGAAGTGTTTGTTACTTCTAACACAAAAATATTAACCATTATGATGATGGTTTTTATTGGTTGTCAACTGGACAAGATCTAGATTTACATTGGAAACAATATTCTGGTCATGTCTGTGAGAGGTTGTCTACACTATCTTAACTAAAGTGGGAAGATCCACCACAACTTTGGGAGCCACCATTCCATAGGTTGGGTCTCAGAGGGCATGAAAAAAGAAAGACATTTGGATGTGCATGGGCAATCAACAGCCTGTGCTTCCTGACTATGAATGCACTGTGATCACACACCTCCTATTGTTCTGCCATGATGAACTTTATCCGTTAGAATGGTAAGCCAAAACAAACCCTTTATTCCATAAGTTTTGTGAGGTATTTTGTTATACTCATGAGAAAAGTAGCTACTACAGTTATCAGTTCAAAGTTTCAATGACTGAATCAGGGTGCTACTGTCTTAATCCAGCCATAATTATCAGATAAAAGATTTGTGTTGTAGTGAATAATTCTTTTGCATGGTGGATCACAAGTCAAGAAAGACCTCAATACCTCTTATAACTGGGTCTAAGTCAGGTATAAGCAACTAAGCAGATTTTACAAGGAATAAAAATTTATGTTTAAGAAATAAAATAATAACAAACAAACAAACAAACAAAAACGATTATTAGGGCTTTGAGAGTTGAATCAGAGGTTAAGACCCTTTGTTCTCACAGAAGACCAGGCACCACAGTCTCACAACTATCCAGACCCATGGGATCTGATGCCCTCTTCTGGCCTTTGTAGGTACTGCAGACAGAAAACACTGCCCATTTAATTTATGAAAAACATTAGATGAATATGAATCTCTGCCTCATCTACGGGTCAATACTACTTGATCTCAAAACAGTTTGGGGTGATATGTATTATTTTCTTTTAGGAGAGGTTTGTGGTTAGCAGACACAGTCATTAAAGTGAGTGGAATCAACAGCATCTTACACCTCTCTACAAGATGAAAACTTCATCAGAAATTGGCTTTACATCATCAGTGATGATGGCCATATCTCGCCATCATGCATGGCTGCATTGCCTCTGTCCACTTCAGAAGACAATACTTTCAAAGTTCTCTCATATGTATTCTATTCATCTGGCAAATAGAACTGAAGTGAAAGAGAAGTTGCAAATTTGAAAACTGGTTGATAAACACCTAACACCTATTTCAAAACGTGAAGTTTGCTGCTACATAGGAGTGTGTAGAAAGTATGTAATATGGGCAACCAAGAGCTTTGCCAGCTTCTTATATAACAATATGGTATTTAAAAAACATTATTTTATGTGTGTGACTGTGTTGCATGAATATACATTTGTGTACCGCATGTACATCTGATGCTTGAGGAGGCCAGAAGAGACCTGGTACCTGTAATTACAGATGGTTGTGTGTGCTGGGACCCAGAAGAGCAGCGCGTGTTCACAACCACCGAGCCATCTCTAGGCCAAAGTGCACAAAGATGTTTACTAAAGAGACGTGTGTTCCTTGAAAGAGTAGCTTTCTTTCATTAGTGTAGAAATTGTAGATATGCACCTCAGTCTACTTAGAGAAGACTCATCTCTTCAAATGGCTATGTCATTTACTTCTGAAATCCCACTAAAAAAATCCTTACCACAGGCTTCTGTGTATGTGTCTTTATTTTTAGAAGATGTGACTATTGAGCTGTTCACAGGTTCATACTTCACCAAGTACTCCTGAAAATTCTATAGCTAAAGGTATATCAGAAGATTCATGGGCATGGCTATAAATTTTGCAAATGCCTGATAGAGGATTTGGAAAAGGTGACACTAACATTCTCTCAAATGCTAAAGAACTGTTTTCTCTTCCATCAACAGATATCCAGTTGACAAAGTGACTTTTTCTGAAATTTAAAAAGCTATAGCAATATCTGGACCTAATCATATTCAGAAAAAATGATATAAGTAACAGTGTTGTCCACATGACTGCTGCCTGAGTTATAAATGCTATCTCAGCTTTTAAGATTCATCTATTTCTTCCAGGACTCTGGTATCCTAGAGGGTATTCTAGAAGTATTCTAGATGTCAATAACACCATCCTAGAAGTCTAAACCCTGACATGTAAAACCTCAGTAATGATAAGCAGAAGCCTACTGAGAAGCCCATGTTTTTATCCAGAAAATTCCTCTAACCCTAAGCCTGGAAAACATAATATACACTCGGAAAATACCCCTAAAAGAGCATGAAATATAAAGAGAATAATGAAAATATGCTATCTTTTTTTCATTGTATGGCTTTGGCTTCTTTGTCAAAAACGTAGTGTCTGTAGTTGTGTGGGTTTATTTCTGAGTCTTCTGTTTGATTCCATTGATCCACTAGTCTTTTTTTATGCCAACCCCATGAGGTCTTTATTACTATTTCTCTTTAGTATAATTTGAAATGAGGGATGATGATGCTTCCTGAAGTTCTTGTAATGTACAGAATTGTTTTAGTTATTCTGAGATTTTTTTCCATATGAGGTTGAAGATTCCTCTTTCAAGTTCTGTAAGTAATTGTGTTGGAATTTTGATGTGGATTGCATTGAATCTCTAGATTTCTTTTGGTAAGATGGACATTTTTATTCTGTTAATCCTAAGGGTTCGTGACCATGAGAAATCTATCTTCTGAAATCTTCAATTTCTTCCTTCAGAGACTTGAAGTTTTTTGTCATACAAGTCTTTCATTTGCTTGGTTAGAGTTACACCAAGCATCTTCAACAAATGGTACTGGTCCAACTGGATGTCTGCATATAGAAGAATGCAAATAGATCCATATTTATCACCCTGCACAAAACTCAAGTCCAAGTGGATCATGAACCTCAACATAATGCCAGGTACACTAAATCTAATAGAAGAGAAAGTGGGGAAGAACCTTGAACTCATTGGCACAAGAGACAACTTCCTGAACAGAACATCAACAGCTCAGGCACTTAGATCAAAAATAAATAAGTGGGATCTCATGAAACTGATAACATTTTGTAAGGCAAAAGACACTGTCAATGGAACAAAATGCCAACCTACAGAATGATAAAAGATCTTCTTCAACCATACATCCAGCAGAGGTTTAATATCCAAAATATAAATAAAGTACTCAAGAAATTAAAAACCACCAAAACAAATAACCCAATTGAAAAATATGACAGAAAGCTAAACGGAGAATTTTCAAAAGAGGCATCTCTAATGCTGTGAAACAAATAAATGTTCAACATCATTAGTCATCAGGAAACTGCAAATCAAAATGACTCTGTGATTTCATCTTACACCTATCAGAATAGCTAAGATCAAAAATTCAAGTAACAGAACATGCTGGAGAGAATGTGGAGAAAGGGGAACCCTCCTCTGTTGTTGTTTGGAGTGTAAACTTGTACAAACTCTTTGGAAATCAATCTGGCAAATTTCTCAGAAAAATAAAAATAGTTCTACCTCAGTACCCAGCTCTGCCACTACTGGGCATATACCCAAATGACGCTCCACTATACCACAAGGACACTTGCTCAACTATGTTCATAGCTTTATTCATAATAAGCAGAAACTGAAAACAACCTAGACGTCCCTCAACCGAAGAATAGATATTTTTTACAAGGTACATTTTTCAACAGTGAGACACTACTCAGATATTAAAAACAAGGACATCATAAAATCTAGAGGCAAATGAGTATAACTAGGAAAGATCTTTCTGAGTGAGGTAATAGACTCAGAAAGAAACATATGGTACATACTCACTTAAAGTGGATATTAGCCATAAAGGAAAACTATGTTACTCTCTCCAGAGCTAAAGAAGCTAAGTAACACGAAGGACACAGGGAGGATGCTTAAGGCACATTCAGAAGGGAATAAAATAGACATTCACATCCAGAGTGGATGGAGGGAGGAAAATGGGTGCGAGAGGAGTGGGGAGGCCAGCATGAGTGGGAATCAGATGTGAAGAGAGTATGGGGGGAGAGGGCTGGAAACAAGAATGTAAATCAGTGTGGGAATTTCTGGGATATGAGAAACACTGAGGAGGAGTCTAAGGAGATGGCTCTAGCTGAGACTCCTAGCAGCAGGGGATGTAAAGCCAGCGGTGGCCACCTCCTATAGCTAATCTGGACTTCTAGTGGAGGGAGAGGACAGCCAAAATTTTTCGTGCCTACAAGAAGGGTAGGGAAAAGATGGAGCAAAGCTTGAGAGAATGGCCAACCAAAGACTGCCCCAATTTGAGATCCATCCCATGGGAGAGAGCCAACACTTGATACTATGAATGACACTGTGCTATGCTTGCACACAGTAGCCCAGCATAACTGTCCTCATTTAGAAGATGATGAAAACAGATGCAGAGACCCACAGCCAAACAATAGGCAGAGCTCAGGGAGTCTTGTGGAAGGGTGGACAAAAGGTTTGAGGGAACAGGAGGGGTCAAGGACACCAGAAGAAGATCTACAGAGTAAACTAACCTGGACACATGGGGGCTCACAAAGCTTAAACCACCAATCAATGAGTATGTATGGGTTTGACCTAGCTCCTCTACATATATGTAGCAGATGTGCAGCTTGATCTTAATGTAGCCTCCCTAACAATTAGAACAGGGGCTCTCTGAGTCTGTTGCTTCCCTAACAATTAGAACAGGGGCTCTCTGAGTCTGTTGCCTGCCTTTGGATCCCTTTCCCTTAGCTGGGCTGCCTTGTCTTGCCTCAGTGGGAGAGAAAGCACTTAGTACTGCTACAAATTGAGGTGTCAGAATGGGTTGGTACCCTTGGGGGGTCTCACCTTCTCTGAGTTGAAGCAGAGGGGAAATAGGGAAGGGCAGTGTGAGGGTAGAACAGGAAGGAGATGAGGGAGGGTACTGTGAACAGTCTGTAAAATGAATAAATGAATAAATAAATAACTAAATGAAAAAAGAAAATTATGCAACATCTGTAAAACAGTATATGCTGCTATAAGGTATTTGTTTGGTTTGGCAGTTTAATTTGGTTTGGTTTGGTTTGGTTTGGTTTTGGTTTGGGGGCTTGTTTTGTTTTTTGAGACACGATCTCAGTCCAGCTGACTTGTATGTAACTCTGTGTAAATCATGCTGGCCTCAAATTCAAAGGAATATTCTGCCTACTCAGTGGGTGGATTAAAGAAGATCTTCACCATTCCTAGCAGACATAACTATTAATAGTATTATAAAGGGAATGGAGAGCTAGCTGAGGAGGATGGGCAAGATGGCGGCGCCGGGAGGACTCTCATTCTGAGCAGCAGCAGCAGGATCAACACAGTGACCAGTAATCAGAACTGGCCATAAAACACAGTCATTGTGTTTCCCAGGTGAGAGGATACCCCACAGTGGGGGATTCAATGAGCTTTTAACTCACCCGGCTAAACCACGGAAGAGATCCCGGTTCCGCCAGATGCTTGGCTGCCGGCCGCCAGCCCCAGCCCAGAGCCACAAGCCAGTGTCTCTGGTCACGATCCCAGACTGAACCGTGTGCACCACACTATCAGAGACTGCAATTTTCAATCGAGACATAACCCCAGGGTACAGGAAACGACTGGGACCGGCATTAGGTCACCCAGACATCCCCTGGAAAAGACTCGGGGTCCACGGGCACCCCAGGAGCCAGCCCAGAGCCAGAGCCAGGGACCCAGGTTCTGGCACTGAGCCCTGCCTGCCTGCGCGCTTGACTCGCCGCCTGAGATAGAACTGTGGGCACCTGGGCACCAGCGAATGAGTTTCACTGTCCGGTGCAAACACACAGGGAGGGAAACGGATGGTCTGATCTCAGAGCACTCAGCCAACACCCCCAACCTGAAAAGGTCCCCGGAAAATTACTCAGCTTAGGGAGGCACCCAGGTTCCCAAAGGCCGCAAAGGCAGACACAGGCAGTTTCTGTGCACCAGACAGATGGCAGAGACTGAGCCACCATCACACAGCTGTGCTCCAGGCACAGGCAGTTTCTGCGGCCAGCCAGCTGGCAGACACTGAGCAGTGTGCACCAGGGCAAAAAAAAGACACTGGGAGTCCGTGTCTCCAGAGAATCCACAGGGAAGGAAGGAAACTGTACTGACCTAAATCACCCAATCCTTCCCTAGAAAAAGTCTAGCAGACTAGTGGGGCCGAGGCGCCAGCACTCAGCTGTGCTCCAGACACAGGCACAAACAGTTGATGCGTGCCTGATGTCCAACTGGGTCACAGGAGCTGATCATTAAATTTACAACAAGAAACCCAGAAACAGGGCAGCTGCCCTCAGGACTTCCCTGGGTGAGAGGAGAACCCTCTCGACTAACAAAGACCACAGTTACCACTCAGGTCTATATCCCTGAGGTGAGCAACTCCTGAAAAAACACCAGCCATCCAGGGACTATACCCAAAATCTGAGAAGACATCCTTCAGGAAAAACCAGCTTTCTGCAAAGGGGATTCTCTACACTACAGGATCCCCAGGAACCACCAGAAAATAACCCCAAACACCTAAGATAGCACAATGGGTAGAGGCCAGCGTAAAAGCTCAAGCAACAAAAGGCAGAGCAATATGGTATCTCCAGAACCCAGTTACCCAGGGGCAAGTAGCCCTGGACACCCCACCATAACTGAAATCCAAGAAGATGACCTATCAAGTATGCTCATGAAGATGATAACAGAGGAAACAAATAAGATTCGTAAAGACATACAGGAAGATAAACTCAAACAGAATATTGCCATTTGTAAAGAAATAGAGGAAGCTGCAGCCAAACAGTTTATGGCCTTTAGAAAGGAAATGCTTAAAACACTGAGTGAAATGAAAGAAACAGAGTTGAAGGAACTAAAAGAAAAACAGGAAAATACAATCAGACAGGTGAAGGAAGTAAACAAAACAACTCAAGACCTGAAGATAGAATTGGAAAAATTAAAGAAAACACAAATGGAAGAAATAATGGAAAGGAAGAATCTAGGGAAGAAAACAGGAACTACAGAGGTAAGCATAACCAACAGACTACAAGAGATGGAAGAAAGAATCTCAGGTGTAGAAGATACAATGGAAGAAATCGATGTATCTGTCAAAGAAAATGTTAAATCTGAAAAATTCCTGACACAGACCGTCCAAGAAATGCAAGACAATATGAAAAGACAAAAGCTAAGAATAATAGGTATAGAGGAAAAAGAAGACTCCCTTCTCCAAGGCCCAGAAAATATTTTCAACAAAATCATTGAAGAAAATTTCCCCAAGTTAAAGGAGAGACCAATTAGAATACATGAGGCCTACAGAACACCCAACAAATTAGACCAGAAAAGAAAATCCTCCCGCCACATAATAATCAAAACAGTAAGTATACAGAACAAAGAAAAAATACTAAAAGCTGCAAGGGAAAAAGGCCAAGTAACATATAATGGCAAACCCATTAGAATCACACCTGACTTTTCAACAGAGACTATGAAAGCCAGAAGGACCTGGATGGATATCATGCAGACCCTAAGAGAACACAGATGTCAGCCCAGGCTACTATACCCAGCAAAACTCTCAGTCCTCATAGACGGAGAAAACAAGATATTCAATGACAAAAACAAATTTCAACAATACCTACAAACAAATCCAGCATTACAGAAGACACTGGAAGGGAAAATACAACCCAAGAAAGCTAGCTACTTTCAAGAAAACACAGGAAATAAATAACCTCACTTCAGTAAAACAAAAAGCAACCAAGCACACAACCTGATGACCATAGCCAACATCAAAATCAAGGGATCTAACAGCCACTGGTCATTAATCTCTCTCAACATCAATGGACTCAACTCTCCAATAAAAAGACACAGATTAACAGAATGGATGCGTAAACAAAACCCAGCAATAAAGGGAATGGAGAGATTGCTCAGTGGTTCAGAGCACTGGTTGCTCTTCCAGAGGGCCTACCACCCACTTGGAAGCTCACAGCCACCATAACAAGAGTTCCAGAGGATCTGGAGCCCTCTTCTGGCTTCCATAGGCATCATGCACACAAGTGACATAAAGATCTGAAGTGCAGGTAAAACATGTGTACATATAAAATAAAACAATATTTAAATAATATTATGAAGCCCAAAATAACTATCTATAGCAGTTTGAATGAGAATGGCTCCCATAAGCTCATACATCTAGTTGGTGTAAGTGCTTTGGAAAGAAAGATTGAGGTGTTGCCTTGTCAGAGAAGCTGTGGTTTTGCTGGAGGAGGTGTATCACTGGAGTTGGGCTTTGAGGTTTCAAAAGCCTAGGCCAAACCCTGTCTCTCCTCTCTCTCTCTTTCCCTTTCTCTGTCTCTCTCTCTTAATCTCTCAGCCTTTCTTTTTCTTTCTCCTCCTCTGAGTTAATACTCAGCTACTGCTCAACCACATGCCTGCTGGCTGCCATGTTTCCTTTCATATGTTTCCTTGGTCATGGTGTCTCTTCATATCAATAGCAAAGTAAGTAAGTCAATGTCTTTACATATGGATTAACTAGAGAAATGGCAGGTAACATGAAAGAGAATGAAAATATCAAGGAAAATTCAAATATTGTGGATAACGAAGAAGGTGTCAAAATGACCTCTCAAAAACCAGCATAAAAAGGAAAGACACACAGGAGCCAGGGTTTTCAGAAAATAAAATCAAGGACAAAGGGAGTTTACCTGGAAATGATGAGTAAGGACATGATAATGAGGTATCCCATTTTTCATCAGGTATGTCTGGCATGACAGATAACATTTTACTAGAATGAGATTATAAATCAAAAACAAAGCAAGTGACAAAGACAGCAAAAGTTCATTAGAAAAAGATGTACCTTTGGAATTAGCAACCTTGGAAGACCAAGGTGAAATAAAAATACATTCTCCAATTTACAAAGTTACATGTGACAAAAAAAGATTCTTGCATCATAAACATTTCTAAAATATCACTGAAAGAAATGACAGCAACTTTATATAAATGTTTTTTAAGGATCAATAGATGTTTCAAATTACAAGAGTCCCATAGATGTTAAAGCTACATATGGTACAGCTAGCTTTCAAATTCTAATTATCAAAATGCTTTGTCCTCAAAGAAGAGAACAAAAACTATGATACAGATTAAAAGTTAACCTAGCAAGCCAATCAATCTCCAAGACATTGTTTAACTATCTAGGAAGAAAAATCTCAGAAATAGTTGAGATTTTAGTTTCTCTAGTCACACAGATGGTACATGTCAAAATGTAAATGGTGATATAATAAACCAAAAGAAGCTATTGGGCGCTGTTGAAAAATGGTTTGATCCCCTGTTAGGTAGTTTTCAGGTACCGAAAACACTGACCACATACTGTGAAGATTATTCTTCCTTGTGTGAATATAAATTTTCATCAGTTCATAAAATACTTCTGAAGCAGAAACAACTATCTGTGGATTAAGCACCATATGAGATGAAAAAGAAAGATTGTGGATAAAATATTTTTTTCTTGGTTATGATGTTTTTTTTTTCTTTATTAATTACACTTTATTCACTTTGTATCCCCCCTGTGGTTCTCTCCCTCCTCTGGTCCCAATCCCTCCCTTGCTCCACCCTTTGCATGCATGCTCCTCCCCAAGTCCACTGATAGGGGAGGACTGTTTTCCTTCCTTCTGATCCTAGTCAATTAGGTGTGGATAAAATCTTATCTCTGCCTCAGGAACTACCTGTGGCCAACATACCTTTAGATGAGATTTTTTTTTAACTACTCAAACATCATCAGGTGACAAAGCAGTGGTCAATAAGGTTGTTAAATTTCAACTCTGTATGCAATATTTTGCAGGATATGGATCTGAAAGACAAAAGAATTTTGGGTGTTGGTTTAAAGCTTAAAGCACAAGCATGACCGAAGGCTTGTCAGGTGGAGACATGTCCAGCCGCCTGTGTGTGTGGGGGGGGGGGGGCGTTAAGCAGCTTTACTCCATTCTTTTCCTGCTCACTAGAGACACAGTTGCTAGGAAACCGGTCCAGATGGCCAGACCAGAATAATTTGTGATCTTGGTGCCTAAAGTAAAACAATCACTTCAAAAATCTAGTTCCCTTACCCAATCATATAACACCAAGGCATGTAACTTCTTGCTCTTGTTTTTTCCCTTTAAAAACCTTGTCCCCCTAGACCGTGGAGCCACATTTCTTTCCTGCTTCTGCAGAAAGTTTTTGTGACCCATGGCTCGAACACCTATATAATAAACCATCAGGTATTTGTACCAGAGTTGATTCCTCGTGTCTTTGGTGGTCTCACAAACTGGGCATAACATTTGGGGGCTCATCCGAGATCCTCAAGACTCTAGGACCCTTACCCAGAGAGTCTTATTGGGGTAAGTGTCTTGTCTAAGTGTTGTGGCGGGACTTTGTGCATTGTCTGTTTGTATTTACTCTCTGAAAAGCCTCAAGGTATTTGTACAAATAGCAAGACGTGGCTAGGAGTGGATGCCGTCCACTTCTAGGAATCACAGCCATGGAGTCATGGGGACTATCCTGGCTTCATCAATTTTTTGACAATTAGAGTACTGCTGTTGGGAGGTGGTCCAGAACCACCCACTGCACTGGAGCTTTTGTGGCAGGGAAACAAAAGCAGGAATCTGAAGAAACCTCTTCTTGTCAGATGTTGTGCCTTTCCCGTTGAAGGAACCTACTTCCGTCAGCATTTGTCTGTCTGTTTTCACCCTTCCCCTCCCTGTGTCCCACTGGGTCAGAATTGGCTCTGGCTGCAGTTAAGGTTAGGGTTAGGCAGCTGCCCATGATGGCAGAAGCAGTGGGTTGTTTAGGCTTCCGTGGCAGGGAAACCATGGCGGGCCGCTTTTGAGTTTTGGCTTCCATAGCCAGGAAACCATGGTGGGTGTCTGTGAATTTAGCTTTTGGATTCACTTTCCCTTTTTTCCCCGAACCCCTCCACCTTTGGGATGCTCCTATTTCCCCACTTCCGCCAATAGCCAACCTGTGTGTGATCTGGGATGGGAAAGAATGTTAGGGTGAAGACAGGAAGAAATTGTCTGGGACTGCTCCTGGCCAGCTAGCAGCTACCACTGTGTAAGAACAATGTGCTTGAAATTATAAATCGATTGAGTAAGAAATTTTGTCTGTATGTTTAAATGTATGTATGACCATTATATGTTTGTTTTTGCCTAATCTTAAATGCTTAATATGCTCTGAAATTCTTGGTTATAGAAAAAGAGTTATTGGATATGTATAAAGGTTAAATGCAAACTCTTGTTTAGAACATATATATGTGCCTCTGTGTTTATAAGATCTATAAAAGCACAGATATATTTAAATAGCGTTCATGTGGCTTGCCATGCCATGTGATTTGACTCTGCCATCTTGAAATTGACATGTGGTATGGGGCAAAACAAAGGAAAAACAATTTTTACAGAACCTCTTAGCCATAATGAATTTTGTTTATCATCCTATTTCCTTTTAGACGAAGAAGACAAATCTCATTTTAAGTTGGTATTGATTTTAGAGATTGAATTGTTTCCACTGGTAAAATTTGGCTTTAAAATGTGGTTTTGACTTTTAAAAGTATGGTTATGCTTTGTTTTTCCTTTGTTTTGCCCCATACCACATGTCAATTTCAAGATGGCAGAGTCAAATCACATGGCATGGCAAGCCACATGAACGCTATTTAAATATATCTGTACTTTATTTTGATATTGCAAAGTCAGATTTTGGAGACTGTTTAAATGTTTAAAGCTATTAAATATTTTAAAGTTTATCAGGCATTTAAATAATGACCTTAGGCACTCTAACAAAGAACTTGGAACAATTTTCCAACCCTTTGGGGGAGGAAAGAAAAAGATTTATCAGAATCACACCAGACTTCTCTTTAAAAACTATGAAAGCCAGAAGGGCCTGGGGAGGTGTCATGCAGACTCTAAGAGACCACAGATGCCAACCCAGACTATTATACCCTGCAAAGCTTTCAATCAACTTAGATGGGGAAAACAAAACATTCCATGACAAAACTAAATTTATGCAATATCTACATAGCAAACCAGCCCTGCAGAAGATACTAGAAGGAAAACTCCAATTCAATGAAAACAACTTCACCCAAGAAAACATAGCACACAGATAATATCACAACAAAATAAAAAGAAAACAAGCAATGAAACACAGTAAGACCACCAACTCCAATATAAAAGGAGCTAATGTTCATCAGTTATTATTATCAATCAACATTAATGGGCCCAACTCTCCAATAAAAAGACGCAGACTAACAGAATGCATGCGGAAACAGGATCCAACATTCTGCTGCATCCAAGAAACGCACCTCTGCAACAAAGATAAACACTACCTCAGAGTAAACAGCTAGAAAAAATGTCTTTCAAGCAAATGGACCCAGAAAACAAGCATGGGTAGGTATCCTAATATCTAATAAAATAGACTTTCAACCAAAATTAATCAAAAAAGACAAGGAGGGACACTACATTCTCATCAAAGGAAAAATCCACCAAGAGGACATCACAATTTTGAACATCTATGGCCCAAATACAAGAGCACCTACATTCATAAATGAAACATTATTAAAACTTAAAGCACACATGGATCTCAACACTTTAATAGTGGGAAACTTTAACACCCCACTTTCACCAAGGGACAGATCATCTAGACAGAAGCCTAATAAGGAAATAAAGGCACTTACAGAGGTCCTAAATCAAATGGACCTAATAGATGTCTCCAGAACTTTCCAACCAAACTCAAAAGAGTATACCTTTTTTCAGCACCTCATAGAGCCTTCTGCAAAATAGACCATATAGTTGGTCACAAAGCAAGCCTCAAGAGATACAAGAAGATTGAAATAATCCCCTGTATTCTATCTAACCACCATGGACTAAAGATGGATCTCATCAACAATAGAATTAAAAAGGAGACTACAAGCACATGGAAACTGAAAAACATGCTGCTCAATAACAGCTGGGTTAAGAAAGAAATAAAGAAAGAAATCAAAGACTTCCTAGAATTCAATGAAAATGAAGGTACAACATACCCTAATTTATGGGACAAATGAAAGCAGTGCTCAGAGAAAAATTCATAGCACTAGTGCCTTCAAGAAAAAAATTGTGACATCTAATACAAGAAACTTAATGGCCTAACTGAAAGGCCTACAAAAAAAATGAAGCAAATACACCCAAGAGGAGCAGACTGCTGGAAATAATCAAACTCAGGGTAATATCAATCAATTAGAAACAAATAAAACTGTTCAAACTATCAATGAAACCAAGAGCTGGTTCCTTGAGAAAATCAACAAGATAGACAAACCTTTAGCCAAACTAACTAAAAAGCAGAGAGAAAGTATTCAAATTAGCAAAATCAGAAATGAAAAGGGGGACATAACTACTGACAGTGAGGAAATCCAAACAATAATTAGGTTATACTACAAAAGCCTATATGCCATGGAATTTGAAAATCTAAAAGAAATGGACAATTTTCTTGATAAATTCCATCTACCAAAATTAAGTCAAGATCAGGTAGAAAGATTGAATAGTTCTTTATCCCCCAAGGAAATAGAAGCAGTCATCAACAGTCTCCCTTCAAAAAACTGGGCCAGACAGTTTCAGTGCAGAATTCTACCAGACTTTCAAAGAAGTGCTAACTCCAATTCTCTCCAAACTATTCCACAAAATAGAAAAGGAACATTACCAAACACAAACTATGAAGCCACAGTTACCTTGATACCTAAACCACACAAAGACCGACCAAAAAAGGGAACTTCAGACCTATCTCTCTTATGAACATTGATGCAAAAATACTCAATAAAATACTTGCAAACCGAATCCAAGAACAAATCAAAGATATCATCCACCATGATCAAGTAGGCTTCATCCCAGGCATGCAAGGGTGGCTCAAAATATGGAAATCTGTGAATGTAATCCGCCACATAAACAAACTGAAGGAGAAAAACCACATGATCATCTCCTTAGATGCTGAAAAACATTTGACAAAATCAAACACCCATTCATGTTTAACGTCTTGGAGAGAGCAAGGATACAAGGCACATACCTAAACACAGCAAAGACAATATACAGCAAGCCTATAGCCAACATCAAACTCAATGGAGAGAAACTTAAAGCAATCCCACTGAAATCAGGGACACTCTCTCCATATCTCTTCAACATAGTACTTGAAGTCCTAGCTAAAGCAATAAGAAAACTAAAGGAGATCAACGGGATATAAATTGGAAAGGAAGAGGTCAAAGTTTCACTATTAACAGATGACATGGTAGTCTACATGAGCGACCCCAAAAATTCAACCAGAGAACTCCTCCAGCTGATAAACACATTCAGCAAAGTGGCAGGATACAAAATCAACTCAAAAAAATCAGAAGCCCTCCTGTATACCCAAGAAAAAAGTGCCTAGAAAGAAATCAGGGAAACAACATCCTTCACAATTGCCATTAATGACATAAAGTACCTTGGGATGACTCTAACCAAGCAAGTGAAAGACCTGATTGAAAAAATCTTTAAGTCTCTGAAGAAAGAAATTGAAGAAGATATCAGAAGATGGAAAGATCTCCTGTGCTCATAGATTGGTAGGATTAACATTGTGAAAATGGCCATCCTGCCAAAATCATTATACAGATTCAATGCAATTCCCATCAAAATACCAACTCAGTTCTTTGCATACCTGGAAAGAAAGATACACACCTTCCTATGGAGAAACAAAAAACCCAGAATCTTCAAAACGATCCTGTAAAACAACAGATCATCTAGAGGTATCTCCATCCCCAATCTCAAGCTGTACTACAGAGCAATAATAACAAAAACTGCATAGTATTGGCATAGAAACAGAAAGGAGGATCAATGGAACTGAATAGTAGACCCAGAAATAAATCCATACACCCATGAACACTTTATTTTCGTCAAAGAAGCCAAAATCATTCAATGGAAATAAGACAGCATCTTCAACAAATGGTGTTGGTCCAACTGGATGTCTACATGCAGAAAAATGAAAATAGATCCATATTTATCACCCTGCACAAAACTAAAGTCCAAGTGGATCAAAAATCCTCAACTTAAAACCAGATACTCTAAATTGATTAGTAGAAAAATTGGGGAAGACCCTAGAACTCATTGGCACAGGAGACAACTTCCTGAACAGAACACCAACAGCACATGCTCTAAGAGCAACAATCAATACTTGGGACCTCACGAAACTGAAAAGCTTCTGTAAAGCAAAGGACACTGTCATCAGAAGAAAATGACAGCCTACAGACTGGGAAAGGATCTTCACCAACCCTATGTCTGACAGAAGGCTGATAACCAGCATTTATAAAGAACTAAAGAAGTTAAAATCAATAAATCAAGTAATCCAATTAAAAAATGTGGTACGGAGCTAAACAGAATTCTCCGTAGAGAAATATAGAATGGCAGAGAAACACTTAAAGACATGCTCAACATCCTCAGTCATCAAGGATATGCAAATCAAAATGACCCTGAGATTTCACCTTACACCCATTAGAATTGCTGAGATGAATACCTCAAGTGACAACACATGCTGGAGAGGTTGTGGAGTAAGGGGAACCCTCCTCCATTGCTGGTGAGAATGTAAACTGGTACAACTACTTTGTAAGTCAATCTGGCGCTTTCTCAGACAATTAGGAATAGTGCTTCTTCAAGATCCAGCTATATCACTGCTAGGCATGTACCCAAAATTTGCTCAAGTACACAATAAGGACATTTGCTCAACCATGTTTGTAGCAGATTTATTTGTAATAGCCAGAGCCTGGAAACATCCCAGATGTCCATCAACATAGCAATGGATACAGAAATTGTGATATTTTTATGCAATGGAATACTACTCAGCAATCAAAAACGAGGGAATCATGAAATTTGCAGGCAAATGGTGGAATCTAGAAAAGATCATTCTGAGTGAAGTATCACAGAAGGAGAAAGACACACATGGTATACACTCACTTATATAGACCTATAAGATAGGATAAACATAATGAAATCTATACACCTAAAGAAGATAAAGAAGAAAGAGTACCCAGGATAAGATGATCAATCCTTACTTAGAAAGACAAATGGGATATGCATTGGGCATAGGAGAAAACAAGTAACAGGACAGGAGCCTACCACAGAGGGCCTCTGAAAGGCTATACCTAGAGTTTTAAAGCAGATACTAAGACTCATAACCAAACCTCGGCAGAGTACAGGAAATTATATGAAAGAAAGGGGAGTTAGTATGATGTGGAAAGGATAGGAGCTCCACAAGGACCAAATATATCTGGGCACAGGGGTCTTTTCTGAGACTGACACTACACCAAGGACCATGTATGTATATAACCTAGAACCTCTGCTCTGTTGTAGCCCATGGTAGCTCAGTAACCAATTGGTTTCCCATAGTAAGGGGAACAGGGACTATTTCTGACAGGAACTCAATGGCAGGCTCTTTGACCTCCCATCTCCCAAGGGAAGAGCAGTCCTGCTAGGCCACAGAGGAGGACTTTGCAGCCAGTCCTGATGATACCTGATAAACCAGGGTCAGATGAAAGGGGAAGAGATCCTCCCCAATCATGGACTTGGAAAGGGGCAGGGAGAAGATGAGGGAAGGAGGATGGGTTTGGGAGGGAATGAAGGAGCGGGATACAGCTGGGATACAGAGATAATAAAATGTAACTAACAATAAAATAAATAAATAAATAAATAATAAACAAAGTTTCTAAATAAATAAATAAATAAATAAATTTATGCTGAGGACTGCAGTTGGTTACAAGATTGAGCTTTACCTAGTCCCTTTGTTTAGGTTTTTAAGGTTAAGCCCAGGATGCGTAACTATGAAGTTTGCCTGTGTAGATCAGCAATAGGTATAGTCTTAAAACACGCATCTAATGAATGTGGCAGAATTAGAGATTATAGCATTCTATTTTATAGGATGCAGTTTAGAGAAGATGATAGAGACAAAGAGTAACTCATATGCTGGATTTCAAACTTGTCAGAAATCTGATGAATATGGCATTTTAAAATGTTTAAGCTTATTATGACAGAGTCCCAAATCCTGGCATTAGCTCCCAAGGTCTCTGAGAATATTTGGGCACAACACAACTGTGGATTGTGGTATGCAAACCACTTGGCAACAGTATCCCAACTGTCCCACTGCTAGGGCCCAGCCTAAACTGTGTACAATGCTGTGGACACTTGGAAAGTAATTGTTTTATATTGCTGAAGGTGAGGTGAGGCCATTCTCTCAAGTTCTTTTTTCCACAGAAATAGTTTCTCATTTTCTGAGCCTGATGACTGGACTGTCTCTACTCATGATGCCGTGAAACCACAGGAAACAGGGACACTTCCTAGGAGACGGACTGACCAGTCATTTCTGTCAGTTTGACTGGCATATGAATTGGTACATTTATTTAGCTCATAATTTATCCTTCTCAGGTCTCTGATCACATTGATGGCTAAGCTAAGCTAATGGTAGCTTTGCAGCTAAAGAGCAGGCAATTAGATCCACTGTTAGTTCATTGGTCAATTCATTAGCTAGTTATAACTAGTAGGTATTAGATCTCTTATTTACAAAGACAAACCTGCTTGCCTTGCTCACAGGCTTCATGTTAGTTGCCTGTGTCTTATGGTGAATGGCTGGAGTTTATATAGGATCAGAGGATATAGGAGTTTAAGTTGTGAGAATCTAGAGAGTATTGTTTGAGGATCTGGGAAAATGTTTCAGGTTGATAAAAGCAAGAAAGATCGGAGGGTCTAAGTAGGTGTTTTAAAGTATGTGAATGCGAGTTTTAATGATATAGGAAAGTGATTTAAGGCATATTGAAAACGGAAGATATTTTAGATTTCACCCCTCTCTGCTATTGTTGTGCTTATGTTGTACAAGATTTCAGAAGTTCTGAGTTTTGACATTGATTGGTAGAGTTCTGATAAGCTGATGGAGCAATGACTGCTTATTATTCAGTTACAAGCCTGAGATTTTAATTTCCTTTTGATTGTCTTCTGTAAATAGACTTAATGTTGCTTCTCATAATGCTAAAATCCTTTGTCCAATGTGTATATCTGACCCAAAAGCCACAGCTTTTACTATGCTATTTTAATATCTGCCATTTCTGAGGTAGACTTTGATACAGGATTTAGGAATATCTTAAACCTATTTCTTCTAGTTGCTTTCTTAAGGAAAGTCCAAGCACCCAGGTTTAGCACTAAAGCCATTAATGTATTTCTGCTTAACTTTCCAGTGTGGCATGGAGATGGCGGCTAAAAGTAGATGCTGAGTGTACAAAAAGTGGCTGAGTTCCATTTGTGGCTGATTACCAACAGCTGTGCCCACAGGAAAAGTGTTATTGTTTCAGAACATGAACACACTTAAATTGTTTATAAAGCTTATAAAACAAACAGCTAAGAAGAACTGATACTCATTCAGTTGGATGCAGTTTTACCTGATACTCTCAGAATGTTGTTTATATTAGATTTGTTGATATGTTACTTTTCTGAGATTTTTTAAAACATATTTCCTTTTGTAAACTAAAAATTCATGATTTTCAGGAAATCAAAAAGTCATGAGACATGGATCTGGCATAGTTCAAACAAACCCCAGATGAGTTTTTCACTTGGATTTGGAATTCCTCACTTTTCCCACTTAATAGACAAATTTTAACTTCTGTCTCTACTTTGAATTTGTCTCAGCAGATTTTCACCTGGTTGACTCTATTCAGGATTCAACTATGGACTCTAAGCTGAAATCTGGACTTGCTGGAAGCTGATATGATTGCTCCCTGCCTCTTCAGATTGATCAACTAACGAGATGATTCTGAGGACTGCCCCATTGCCCAGCTTTTGGATGGCATTTCAGCCTTCTTAGCCCCTCATGCCAACAGTCCTGTTGTCAGTACTGAAACAGTTTCAGAAGAAGAGATACTCAATCCATAATCCCACCTATCAGGCTAAAATGCTAGTCAAAGCTGTTTCCCTGACATTAGCTTGGGGACCCGCTTAGCTGGAGTAGGAACTGGTGTTGTAGCAATGGATGAACAAAGCCAGAATTATAACAACTTAAAGGCAGATATTGATAAAGATATTCAATGCCTTGAGAACTCAATCACCCATTTAGAAAAGTATGATGATTCCCTGGTATAAATAGTGTTGCAAAATAAAAGGGGCTTAGATCTATTGTTTTTACAGCAGGATGGGTTATGTGCATTCCTTAGAGAGAAATGTTTTTATGTAAACCAGCCAGGAATGATTAGGAATCCTTAGCAAGAATGTCAAAAATCCTGGAGAGATGTTAAAGAGAAAAGATTCCAGAGAAGAGTTTAAATCCTAGTTTAGCAGTTCTCCTTGGTTTACTACCCTTATATCCACCCATACTCATTTTGATTTTTACCTTTGGGTCTTGTATTTTAAATCGTTTGATGGCTTTCCTGAAGGAATGTCTGAGAGCAATACAGTTAGTGGTACTCAGATCCCATTGTGGAAAGGTAAATCTGGAGGATACCAGGGGCCATATCTGGAAGACCAAAGATTGGATCTTCAAATGATCATGGGAAAGGAGAATGAGAGACAAAAGAATTTTGGGTATTGGTTTAAAGTTTAAAGCACAAGCCTGACTATAGACTAGCCAGGTGGAGACATGTCCAGCCACCTGTGTAGTAAGTGGTGGGATGGAACCAGCGTTACTGCATTTTTTCCTGCTCACTAGAGATACAGTTGCTAGGAAAATAGCCCAAATGACCAGGCCAGAAGACTTTATGGTCTTGGCG
Organism: Meriones unguiculatus; assembly: GCF_030254825.1. Lineage (NCBI taxonomy): Eukaryota > Metazoa > Chordata > Mammalia > Rodentia > Muridae > Meriones > Meriones unguiculatus. The sequence goes on from NC_083369.1 coordinate 124,902,262, forward strand.
CCTAAAGTCAAACAATCATTTCAAAAGTCTAGTCCCCTTACCCAATCATGCAATGCCAAGGCATGTAATCATGTAATTCCCTGCCAACTTTTTCCCCTCTAAAAACCTTGTTCCCCTAGAACAAAGGACTACATTCTTTTCCTTCTTCTGCAGAAAGTTTTTGAAACCTGTGGCTCAAGCAGTGTACAATAACCCTCATATATTTGCAGCAGAGTCAATTCCTGGTGGTCTTTGGGGGACTTACGAACTGGGCATAACAGATCCCAAGGACACATTTTTTAACTTTTAACTTTTTTATCATATAGATAATAATGGTGAAAATTTAACAATATCATCTAAACTTTCTCTTTTGTTTTGAGGCTCCATATTTGGTATGTTTCCCTCCAGAATCAAAGGAATAGTTAAGAAATATCCAAACACTGCTCCCGAAATACATGTAAAGGCTGCCCATAATTTTGATCACATGCCATCATCATGGGCCATGAAGTTTCAGAACATTTATTCTTCATTAAATAATTTTCTCGACACTGAAACAAAAGGATAACATGTACCCAGAAGTAGGTTAGCATGTATAAGAAGTAGTTAGCATTTATAAGTGAGTATATACCATGTGTGTCTTTCTGCTTCTGGGATACTTCACTCAGGATGAGCTTTTCTAGTTCCCACCGTTTGCCTTCATACTTCATGATTTCCTTGTTTTTAATTGCTGAGTAGTATTCCATTGTGTAAATATAGCACAATTTCTGTATCCATCCCTCAGTTATGGGGCATCTGGGTTGTTTCCAGGTTCTGGATATTATGAATAAAGCTGCTATGAATATGGTTGAACAAATATCCTTGTTGAGTATTTGAGCATATTTTGGATATATGCCTAGGAGTGGTATAGCTGGATCCAGAGGTAGCACTATTCTTAATTGTCTGAGAAAGCACCAGATTGATTTCCCACGTGGTTGTACAAGATTACATTCCCACCAGCAATGGAGTAGGGTTCCCCTTTCTTTACATCTTCTCCAGCATGTATGAAACTTGACCCTTTGATCTTGGCCATTCTGATGGGTGTAAGTTAAAACTTCAGTGTCATTTAAAAATATATCTGTACACCTAAAGAAGCTAAGCAAGAAGGAGGATCCTGGGTAAGATGATCAATCCTCCCTCAGAAAGACAAACGGGATGGACATTGAAAGAAGGTAAAAACAGGAAACCGGACAGGAGCCTACCACAGAGGTCCTCTGAAAGACTCTACCCAGCAGTGTATCAAAGCAGGTGCTGAGACTCATAACCAAACTTTGGTCAGAGTGCAGCCATTTTTAAGAAAGAATGGAGAGATAGTAAGACTTTGAGAGGACAGGAACTCCACAGGAAAGCAACATAACCAAAAAGAAAAAAAAACTGGGCACAGGTGCCTTTTCTGAGACTCTACAACCAGGACCATTCATGGATAACCTGTGCTCAGATGTAGCCCATATAGCAACTCAGTATCCAAGTGTATTACCCTAGTAAGGGGAACAGGGACTGTCTCTGACATGAACTCAGTGGCTGGCTATTTGATCACCTCCCCTGAAAGGGGGAGCAGCCATGCCAGGCCACAAAAGAGGAGAATGCAAACAGTCCTGATCAGACCTGATAAGCTAGGGTCAGAGGGAAGGGGAGGAGGACCTCCTCTATCAGTGGACTTGAAGAGGGACATGGGTGGAGATGAAGGAGGGAGGGTGGGATAGGGAGGGAATGAGGGAGAGGGCTACAGCTGGGTTACAAAATGAATAAACTATAATACATATATAAAAAACAAAAATGTAATTAAAAAGAAGTACGTTTCTTTCAAATAAATTCAATAAATAAGATTATGGCAGAAATCTGCAAAGATGAATATATGATCATATAATGTGTAGAATACTTGTATGCACATGATAATGCAATTATTGTATTAGTTGTTCAGACCTGCCCTCACAATTTAGATAACAAGAGAAAACAGAATATTTGAAAACTGTAGTGGTCACAGTTCCTTTCTGGAATCATAGCTAAAATTCATGTGTGTGATGAAGAAATAGCCAGAAATCAGTTGCGAATATGTGTTTAACTCTATATTAATGTTAGAAATTAGTGATGTGGAAATACATTTAAAGGCATTTTATAGACCAATGAAGAATCTTAAATTCATCACAACTTTACAAATTATCTTTTAACATGGTAGAAGAAATTATTGTAAAATATTTTATTAAAAATTTTCAGACAATATATTTTTATCACAGTTTGCCCACTCCCAACTCCTTCCAGATCCTTCCTGTGGGACTCTGCTGGTTAAGATCCAAGTCTGACCTTTCTGCATAGTCTCTGAACTTGGTCTATAATGGTGCACTCCTTTTATCAGCAAGGTACTACCTGAACCCTAAAACCTGAAAGGAGCATTATATAGCCATCAGGGAAGATCCAACCCTTTCATGAAAGAAGCCTACTCAGCATGCACCTGGGGATTTAAGGAAATACCTCACTCTTATGCTAAGGAGATCTTAGTTTTAAGCAAATGACATTCAATTGTACCTGGAGATTTCCGCCCATCCATAGGATAATTAAATACTGTGTTCTCCTTCTTGTGATAGGACCATGCTACTGCATGTAAATGAGGTACAGTAGCACTATACCCCTGTGACATTCACTCTTGAAACCCCTCCTATTGCCCAAGGTTTGTAAATCCCTAATTTCTCAGGAAATAAAGGTGCTTTATGATACTATCACCTTTCCACCTTGGCTGCCTGAGAATTGTCATTGATTCTAGGGGAGGGAGGGCTCCAGGGGAGTGGCTGCTGGATAGGTTGGTTGTAGCCTGGCCAAGTATCATGAGCACACTGAGTACCAGGGAAGCACTCTCCTGGCCCGGACCCTCACCAGATCTCTCTTCTAGCCTGTTTAAGGTGTCCATCTGTATCCTCTGCCATGCTTAGCACAGCAGCATAACCAAGGAAATAAAACACTTCGGTATCATTATTGGCTTTGGAACACCTGAGCTTCCATTGCTCTCTGACATCAGTAATTTTATTTTAATTGTAATACTCAGTGGGAAACTCTTGCCACACCCTGGCCTATTGCACGGGTCTCTGCCTAAAGTGCTCTAGCCATTCCTGAGAGAAAGGAAAACCTTGATCTTGGGGTTTCTCTGTTTTTGTTTGGAAGCCAACAACCACATCACAAACTACCACTTCTTCCCAGCCATCTGAGTCTGAGAATCAGAGCCCTAAAGGCTGCCCTACCTCGGATATTGAAGGCCTCACCAAATTCATAAGAGAAATGAAAAACATGTACCCAGTATAACTTAACCCTTAACCCCTTATAACTTCTGGGAGGGCCTCAAACCATTGGCCTCCCCACACCTCTTCCCCTAACCTAACAACCTAGCTGTTCAATGAACTCCATGATAAAAGTAGATAACTGGTCACCTTCACCCTCCCCTAGCCCTCCCAAAGTGGAGAGAGTGGTTCCTGCTTCTCCTTCTCCTAGGCAATAAAGCCTTACCCTTCTGAAGCCCTACAAAAAATTAAGAGAAGCCAAGAAACTCCATGGACTCTCAGCTCCCACCCTCTATCACCCAACAGCTTTGCAATCTCCATGATGCTGTTGCAAAAACAAAACAAAACAAACAAAGCCCTCAAATTAAAACCCTGGTGAACTTTGCATCTTTTACTTATGACACCAATTAGGATCCAGAGTTTCAGGAATGCCAAGCATTCCCAGTTAGGCCACCACTCTATTTTACATACCAAGTTGCAGATTTAAAAGGGCTCAGGCAGGCAGTAGGGAAGATAGGATGGCATCCATGGACATTGGACAAAATCTCTCTTACAGAGCTGGATTGCCACTTTAAATATGCCCCAAAATTAGCAAGATATTTTCACTCCTTATCAAACCCATTCTTTCTACAGTGAGAAGCCTACTTCTTTTTTTATTTATTTGTTTAATTTATTACAATTTATTCACTTTTTATCCCAGCTGTAGCCCTACAGTCATTCTTTCCCTCCTTCCTTCCCTCTCCCATCTCCTGCCATGCCCCTTACCAAGGCCACTGATAGTGGAGGACCTCTTCTCCTTCCATCTGACCCTAGCCTATCATGCCTAATCAGGACTGTCTTTCATAGTCTTCCTCTCTGGCCTGGTAAGGCTGTTTCCCCTCAAGGAGAGATGATCAAAGAGCCAGCCACTGAGGTAATGTCAAAGACAACCCCTGTCCCCCTTACAAGGCAGCCCATTAGGAGACTGAGCTGCCATGGGATACCTCTGTGTGGAGGTTGTATGTTATCTCCATGAATGGTCCTTGGTTGGAGTATCAGTCTCAGAAAAGACCCCTAGGCCCAGATTTTTTGGCTCTGTAGTTCTCCCTGTAGAGCTTCAGACCCTTCCAGGTCTTTCTATTTCCCCCTTCTTTCATAAGATTCCCTGTATTCTGCCCTAAGTTTGGCTATGAGTCTTAGCATCTGCTTTAGTACCCTGCTGCATATAGTGTTTCAGAGGTCCTATGTGGTAGGCTCCTGTCTTGTTCTTTGTTTTCACATTCTTCTGATGTCTATCCCATTTGCCTTTCTGAATGAAGATTGAGCATCTACCCAGGGTCCTCTTTCTTGCTTACCTTCTTTAGGTGTACAGATTTTAGTATTATTATCCTATATTATAAGTCTAATATTCACTTATAAGTGAGTATAGACCATCTGTGTCTTTCTGATTCTCAGATAGCTCACTCAGGAGATCATTTCTAGTCTCACCATTTGCATGGGAATTTCATGATTTCCTTGTTTTTAATTGCTGAGTAGGATTCCATTGTGTAAATGTACCACAGTTTCTGAATCCATTCCTCAATTGACGGACATCTGGGTTGTTTCCAGGTTTTGGCTATTACGAATAAAGCTACTACAAACATGGTTGAGCAAATGTCCTTGTTGTATACTTGAGCATCTTTTGGAAAAAAGCCTAGGAGTGGCATAGCTGTATATAGAGTTGGCACTATTCCAGATTGTCTGAGAAATTGCCAGATTGATTTCCAAAGTGGTTGTATGAGTGTACATTCCCACCAGTAATGGAGAAGGGTTCCTCTCTGTCCAAATCCTGTCCAGCATGAATTGTCACTTGAGTTCTTGATCTTAGTCATTCTGATAAGTATTTGGTGAAATCTCAGGGTCATTTTGATTTGCATGTCACTGATGAGTAAGGATGTTGAGCATTTCTTTAAGTGTTTCTCCGCTATTGAGAATTCTGTTTAGCTCTGTACCCCATTTTTTAAATTGGATTACTTGATTTTTCACATTTTAACTTCTTTAGTTCTTTATGTACTCTGTATATTAGCCCTCTGTCAGATATAGGATTGGTGAAGATCATTTCCCAATCCGTAGGCTGTTGTTTTGTTCTGATGACAGAGTCCTTTGCTTTACAGAAGCTTTTCAGTTTCATGAGGTCTCATTTATTGATTGTTGCTCTTAGAGCCTGTGCTGTTGGTGTTCTGTTCAGAAGTAATCTCCTGTGCCAATGAGTTCTAGGCTCTTCCTCACTTTTTCTTCTAACAGGTTTAGCGTGTCTTTTTATATGTTGAGGTCTTTGATCTACTTGGACTTTAGTATTGTGCCAGATGATAAGTATGGATCTATTTGCATTTTCTACATGGAGGTATCCAGTTAGACAAGTACCACTTGTTGAAGATGTTATCTTTTTTTTAATCCATTGAATGGTTTTGGCATCTTTGTCAAAAATCAGGTGTCCATAAGTGTGTGTGTGTTTTTCTGGGTCTTCTATTCAATTCCATTGATCCACCAGCCGGTTTATACGCCAATACCATGCAGTTTTTATTACTGTTGCTCTATAGTAGAGCTTGAGATCAGGGATAAAGACACCTCCAAGAAGACATTTTATTGTATAGAACTTTGTAGGGATTCTGGGTTTCTTGTTATTCCATATGAAGTTGAGAAGTTTTCTTTTATTTTAATTCTTTTATTTTTATTTTTTATTAATTTTTATTTTTTAATATTAGTTACAGTTTGTTAACTTTGTATCACTGATGTATCCCACTCCCTCTTTCCCTCCCGAATGCTCCCTCCCTCCCTCATCTCCTCCCTGCCCCTTTCCAAGTCCATGATTGGGGAGGGCCTCCTCCCCTTTCATCTGATCCTGTTTTATCAGGTATCTTCAGGACTGGCTGCAAAGTCCTCCTCTGTGGCCTAGAAGAACTGCTCCTCCCTTGGGGGGGTGGGGAGGTCAAAGAGCCTGCCATTATGTTCCTGTCAGAAGTAGTCTCTGTTCCCCTTACTATGGGAAACCAATTGGTTACTGAGCTACCACAGGCTTCATCCGAGCAGAGGTTCTAGGTTATATCCATACATGGTCCTTGGTGGAGTATCAGACTCAGAAAAGACCCCTGTGCCCAGGTGACCACAGGAATCCCGAACCCCTCTCTGAACCCCCTCATGCCCCTTTGCCTCCATCATTCTAGGGACCACCAGAGGTGGAGCCACCAGAACCTGGGTTTCCTGAAAACATGTTTCAATACTCTTTTTCCCTAGTAGTTCATGCTTTTAGACCAGAATTGATTACAGGTTGCAGACAATGGTAATACTGACCTAACTAAAATTTCTATTTCTTTGTAAACTTACAAATTCTCATAAGCCTCAGAAAACCATCTTGGATCCATCCCACAGGTCAAAGGGACTAAATTCACAACTATTAAAGCCAATTTATTTTTCACAGGAAAGCTGTTACTATTTCAGATTCATAATTAGCAAGATGTTTCATTCCTTATATATTGTAAGCAGGTGAAATATGATTCTTAACACTTACCTTTGCTTTCTTACCTTCAATAATGGTGACTGCTCACTCTCCCCTGTCTCTGTCTGTCTCTCTCTCTCACAGACAAAAACAGAATATAAAATAAAAACCAAGGCCGTACCTGACACACACACACACACACACACACATACACACATCTTTAAAAGAAGCTGGTAGGCTAAGTGCACATAGTCACCTCTCTTTATCCTCCTCTAGTCTCATCCCCATCTGGGACGCAGAACACCTTCTGTGGTCTTTCTTTCTTCTCTGACTCCATTCCCAATGAATCACAAAGATCTTCTCCAAACTTCCTTCCACTAGCCTCAGCATCCCAGCCTACAAAGCAGCAGACATTTCCTGGGAACACACCAGCTAAACAGATAAGAGAAACTGGCCCACAGAAAATTTTCCACCAGGCCACACACAACCATCACACTCTCCTAAAATTGAGAAAGGAAACAGAAACCAGGAACAAAACACCCATCCAACAAAGACATAGCCAGATATCAGCACCTAAATGTGTAATCATTCCAATACCAGGTGCTTAATGTCAGGACAAAAAAAAAAAAAAAAAAAACAATCAATAAAGACCAGGATAATATGTCTCCACTGGAGCCCAGTAGGCACTAAATATTCTTACACAACTGAAAGTCAGGTAAAAGGAATTAAAACAGCCTTTATGAAGATGATAGTCTTCCTAAAAGAGGAAAGGAATTAATCCCTTAAAGAAAACTAGGAAAATACGAAAAGTAGGAGCAAATGAATAAAACTGTCTAAGACCTGAAAATGGAAATAAATCAATAAAGAAAACCAAAAATTGAGGAAATATGGAAATGAAAAATTTAGGAATTCAAACAGGAACTACAAAGACAAGTTTCACCAAAAGAATGCAAGAGATGGAAGAGAAACTCTCAGATGTTGAAGACATGACAAAAGAAATTGATACGTGGGTAAAGGAAAATACTAAATCAAAATAAATCCTGCCATAAAACATCCAGAAATCTGGGACACTATGGAAAGACCAAATCTAAGAATAACGGGAATCAACGAAGAACTCAGGTCAAAAGACCAGAAAATTTCTTTCTTTCTTTCTTTCTTTCTTTCTTTCTTTCTTTCTTTCTTTCTTTCTTTCTTTCTTTTTTGGTTTTTTGTTTTTTGAGACAGAGTTTCTCTGTTTAGCACTGACCATCCTGGATCCTACACACTGAAAATTTTTCAGTCTCCATTTATGAGAAAATAAGATTTTCCAAGATAAAAACAAATTTAAGCAATATTTATCTACAAATCCAGCCCTGCAGAAGGTGCTAGAAAGAAAGCTCCAACCTACAGATCTTAATTCCAACCATGAAAACACAGGGAATAAAAAAATCACACACCAGCAAAACCAAAACAAAGGAAACACACAAACATTCTACCACCACCACTACCACAGCCAAAAACAAAAACAAGACTCAGCAATCATTGGTCATTGGTATTTCTCAGTATCAATAGAGTTAGATTTAGGCACCTGCTTCTGAGTTGCCTAGCAACCTATGATATCATCATGTGTTGTCGGCCAGGTGGCAACACCTGGCAGGTGTGGTTACTTTGCTCCTTAAAAGGATCAACCCACTACTTTGTGTCTCTCTTGTCCTCTCCCCTTTCTCTGTCCGGGCACCTCCTTCTCTTCCCCCTATCATGTCTCTCTCTATCCTTCTCTTTCTCTCTTCATCTCCATCTAATAAACCTCTTTCATATAAAATCTGCTGTGCTCCTCATCATCAATTTGGTCCAGCATTGGTGCTTTTGGCCAGGGAGGGTCTCTCCTGATTTTGCCAAGACCCCTTTCGGACCCCTTTAATCTTAATAGGACTATGAATGCCTAAAACAGATTTTTTTTTCTGCTCTATCTATCCCTAACCACCTTTGCCTGAAAATCTTTACTTCCTTTCAGCTGCTCTGACTTTACCATGCACAGCACATCTGTCCCACTGCCCACGGTGGCTGCCTGTGGTAGCTGCAGCTTGGACTTGCTTCCTAGAAAATGCACTAAGCCCTGGGGACTCACATGGCACCAAAATAGGCTTGGCAAAACTAAAAACGTGCCACTTCAGACACACACAGCTCGCTTGTAGGTAAGCAATTACTGGATACCCTGTGCACACACAAAATATGTTAGATTGCAACACTGCCTCAGGCTCCATGGGTGATATTTTGAATTTCCTGAGGGATGCCTGACACTCAAGGCTGGCTTACAGACAAGGATTTTCAGTTGTGCAGACATCTATGTCATGAGCAAGCATCCATGCTATGCACACACAGAGGGTTTTTTTTGGAGGGGGGGTTATTTAATTTTATTTTTTATATTAATTATAGTTTATTCACTTTGTATCCCAACTGTACCCCCTTCCTCACTCCCTCCCACTTCTACCCTCCCTTCCTCATTTCCTCCCAAGGCCCTCTCCAACTCCATTGATAAGGTAGGCTTAAAACCGGGCCATGACAGCCCTAACTACCCGCAAGCACCTGGTTTCACTATGCTGTCACAGCCACACACAGCACATGGTGAGCGCCATGTTGATTTTTAAATAGAAAAGCCACTCCATGCACTTGCCCCTCCCCTGCTCCTGCAAAACTCTAAGCCATGCACATTCAAACACTGGCTCTCAATATTTCTGACCTCAGGTGCTACTTCCAAGCTTTTTTTTTTTTAAGATTAAAATAAACTACACAAAATTGATGTCATTCACCAAAAATAATAACAGTTTTCTGTATTATTTTTAGATAAACCACAAAACATTTATTTTTGTAGGTTTTGCTTATAAATCAAGATGAGGCAGTAGACATAATCATGTAAAAAGGCACAAGAAAACAGATAATTCCACTGCCTGTACAGATAGCCTCTGGGTCTGTCTTCCCCATGAAGCAGAAGTGAGTTTACCTGCAAAAAAGCCTGTGAAAATGTGGGCTCAACAAAGAAGTGTAAACAGTGACAACCAAATGTGGAGAACAGTGCCATAACTTGTTCCTTTGAGGTTCTTCCATCCTTTCAGAATCTACATGAATGTTGGTTGCTGAGCTCACAAACTTCTCGTAATTCCTGTGACTGTCCATTACGCAGCTGGATTTTGTCTTTTGCTTTGCTGTACTGAGGCATGAGCCTAGGGCTTGTATGTTCTAGGCAAGAGCTCCACCACAGTCCTCAATCTTTTTTTTTTTTTTTTTTTTTTTTTTTTGAGACCGGATCTCACTATGTGGCCCAGGCTGGCCTAAAACTTGTGATTCTCATACCCCTGACTTCCAAGTGCTGCTACCACATATTTTCCACCTATAACTCCTACAAGTCAAAGATCAATAGTGTACTTCATTGTAACACATTATAAAATATAGTTCTCTCACAAAATTCATTTTCCAAAGGCTGGATAACTTAGTAACTGATAACTGGATCCACAATGATAATGTTAAATCTAAAATGACTTTTAACTGAAAACAATTCCAGAATGCCACTAGCACACAAGCATTTTGGTACTCCCAATGCCAACTAAATCTGTGGCTTCCTCAAGCTCAAACTCATGATAAACTTCAATATTTTCCATCACCTCATTAAGTGAATGCAGTACTGCAGTTAAGCTGCTGGCTGCAAAAAATATGTCAGAGGTTTGTCCCTGGAGATTCTTCCCAAAGGCCCTTGTAAAAGATAACATATTTTAAGAACAACAATGGTAACAAATCAAATCAAAATCTGTCACTGCACTACAGATTACAAATGCTCATTCAGCTATACAGTTATTCCACCTAATATTTCTGTCACTATTTATACCATCTAAACATAAAACAAGTGCTTGTAGGAGATCCACTAAAATCTCAAATGCATTGTGCCTGCCTGTCCAGTGGGAATGGCAAATTTCCTTCAGTTCTTTACCCCATTCTTCACTGTTCTGGAAAAGAACAGAAATTACATTGTCAAAATCTAAAAGCAGCTGTGGTGACCAATGGAAAAAAGAACAGACTTCCTCAATCATTCCTAGAGCCACAGACACACCCAACAACTGGGACAGACTTTACCAACCACACATTTAAGGCACAGGAGGAGCAGAGTGTGTAGACAGCCTGGGGATATTTTTCTAAAAGACTTAAAGCAACAACTTTCATTTTGGCAGAAAATCCACTGGACACAATGTAAGCTTGACCACAACAATACTCCATACTCAATCCCGATTTCTGTTATTGTAGTGTGAAATTTCACAGAAGAGATCTCTGCATCAGCTTCATATGGCAGGAAACCCACAACCTCTTCTTTCAAGTTATGTGCTTCATCAACAAACCTCACTAGCACGGGCAGGTGCTCTTCTCCTGCTATGTCTAACACATCATCTGTGATAATTGGAAAGAAGTGTGAGTCTCTCACTTCCTTAGGACCTCTTCTTCTGAACTGATGCAGCACTCCACGAGTGTCTGGAAGTTATCTGGAACAAAGAGGCTTTCTGGGATCTCAATGGCCTTATGCCCATCCAAGTGTATGTTCTGCTTTACCATGAGAATCTCAAATAATGGTTTGAGGTACTCTTTGTTCTCCTTTTCTTTAAGGGTTAACATCCTGCTGGTTCCCCCCTTCTGCACTGGGTCTCTGAGCATTCCTGTTAGTTTCCTGTCTTTGTTCCAGTGACCTGATTTCATCTTCACTCAATTCCTTTTTTTTTTTTTAATTTATTATTTATACAGTATTCTGCCTGCATGTAGGCCTGCAGGCCAGAAGAGGACACCAAATCTCATTATAGATGGCTAAGAGCTACCATGTGGTTGCTGGGAATTGAACTCAGGACCTTTGGATGTATAGCCGATGCTCTTAACCTCTGAGCCATCTCTCCAGCCCTTCACTCAATTCTTTTATTCGTTTTCTGTATCTGCTATGTGGATTGTTCAAATGACTGGTAAGAGTAAATATTGTTGGTTTTGCATTATCTCAAAGAACTGTCTGATAAGAATTAGTTTTACAATTCCATTCACTCTGCCCAACAGTTGCCCATCAGGCTCAGCATCTGCTTTGATAGTCTGAAGGGCAGAGGCTTTCAGAGGCCCTCTGTGGTAGGTTCCTAGGTTGTTTCCTGTTTTCTTCTTCTTCTGATGTCCATCCTTTTTGCCTTTCCGGATGGGGATTGGACATTTTAGTTAGGGTCCTCTCTCTTGCTTAGTTTCTTTAGATGCACAGGTTTTAGTGGGTTTGTCCTATGTTGTATGTCTATATGAGTGAGTATATACCATGTGTGTCTTTTTGCTTCTGGGACAACTCACTCAGGATGATCCTTTCCAGATCCCACCATTTACCTGCAAATTTCATGATTTCCTTATTTTTCATTGCTGAGTAATATTCCATTGTGTAGATGTACCACAATTTCTGCATCCATTCTTCAGTTGAGGGGCATCTGGGTTGTTTCCAGCTTCTGGCTATTACAAATAAAGCTGCTACAAACATGGTTGAGCAAATGTCCTTTTTGTGTACTTGAGCCTCTTTTGGATATATGCCCAGTAGTGGTATGGCAAGGAGAGCAACAGAACAAGAAAATTTGAACACAGGGAACTTCCCAGAGACTCATATTCCAGCCAAGGACTATTCATGGAGATAACCCAGAACCCCTGCACAGATGTAGCCCAGGGCAGTTCAGAGTCCAATTGGGTTACATAATAATGTGAAGAGGGACTGCCTCTGACATAATCTGATTGGCCTGCTCTTTGATCACCTCCCTCTGGGGGGGAGCAGCCTTACCAGGCCATAGTAGAGGACAATGCAGCCACTTTTGATGTGAACTGACAGACTAAGATCAGAAAGGAGAGGAGAACCTCCCCTATTAGTGGACTTGGGGAGTGGCATGCAAGCAGAGGGAGGAGAGAGGGTGGGATTGGGAGGGGAGGAGGGAGGGGCTTATGGGGGGAATGAATAAAGTGTAATTGATGGGAAAAAAATAAAAAAAATATATAAAAAAATAAAAAAAAGATTAAAAAAAGAATTAGTTTTACAGATCATAGAGGTCTCAATGTGTTTGGCACATAGTCGATAATGCTTATTTAGTTGGTCACGTGTTGTTTTGTGTTTGTTTTTTTTGTTGTTGTTGTTTTGTTCTGGTGTTTTTTTGTTTTTTTTTCTTATTTTTTTAATTTTTTATTTAACTTTTATTAATTACACTTTATTCCTTTTGTATCCCCCCATAAGCCCCTCCCTCCTCCCCTCCCAGTCCCACCCTCCCCCCCTTTCTGCATGCATGCCTCTCTCCAAGTCTACTGATAGGGGAGGTCCTCCTCTCCTTCTTTCTGATCTTTTTTTTTTTTTCTTCTTCTTCTTCTCAATGCAGTTTATTCAGGAACCTTGAACAATCTTCTGACCCTGGGGAAAGCCAGCCCACAGCTTAAAATAGCCTCTGGGTAGCCAACCCCAGTGTGCCTCGTGGATAATGCACATAGGTCCACATACAGGGAAGCAAGCCAGATCCTCAGCCTTAGCCAAATATGGAGTTGTTTGTGACAGAGAGCACTCACCATCGGGAAGGTGGAAGGCAGAAACCAGCTCCATTTTAAGGCGCGGCATTACGCAGCTCTCTACAGTTCCCCCTTTTTGTTTTAGACGCATCAGGCAAGAGTAGAGGTCTGATCTCTGATATTAGAAATAAATTGGGACTTTGTACCAATGTTCATTTAGGTGTCATCCACCCAAAGAGCATTAGACCCGTCCGATACCTTTTTCTCAGAGGCAGGACCTGGGGCATCAACCCGCATGCAATCAGACATGCTCTTCTCTGGGTCGAAAGCGGCTGACCCTGAGTGCAGTGCTTAGCCTCGCATCTTGAACGTAACATTTTAGCTTTTTATGGTCGCCAACCATGCTTGGGGAGACTGTCCTGCTTCAATGGCTGTAAAGGCCTGAATGATCATGGCTGCATTACACTGTTGTGAGACTCTAATCTTGCATATACACCACAGGCAAACCAAGGAGACCAACACCAGAAGGCCTGCTAATGCTCCCATGCCCGCCCATTCCTTCAGATGATTCATGGCTGCAGCAATCCATGATGATAATCCTGTGGCTAGTCCTGTGTCCACTCTGGTAGAATTTGCCGTAACAATGGCCACTCTCAGCTACTCCATCATAGTATCGAATTCTTCAGTCCAATTACCTAAAATATAGCTAGACAATTGTTTAGACATATTTGCAGCACAGGAAAAATTCTCATATTGTATGCTAGTGATACAAAGTCCAGCATACTTCCATTGACAGCCAAGTTGAGCGATTTGCCATAGGGTATCAATTTGCTCCTGCATGAGGTAAATCCTCTGATTGAACACCATCAAGTCTCCTTTTAGTTGAGCATTAATTCCTTTTTGTACATCTAAAGCATGAACTACATTGGCTAAAAGATTATTTAGGGTCTGAGCAGTCTGCATAGTATGACTCATGGCTAATGCCGCGGTGGTAGCTCCAACAGCCGCCAATGAGATGGCAGTAACAATGGTGGCTGTAATTCCAAGATCCCTTTTCTGTCTGAAGAGAGTCATAGTGTGAGGGGCATCAACGGGCACAGGCACCCAGCGAGGCATGCGAGTAACCAGGGCATACCTAAATTCACTAGCATTCCAGCATTGGGCAAAAAAGCAAGTATCATTACCACAATTACTTGGCTCTATCTGGCTAACAATGAATAAAAATGGGGGATATAAACAAACAGGTGTGGACTTATAGGAAATATTATGAGAAGCCTTAACGGAACCTCCCACAGGGGGCCTCTGGGGGCCTCTGCCCTGCAGACTATCGAAGCGGATGCTGAGCCTGATGGGCAACTGTTGGGCAGAGTGAATTGAATTTTATGTAAGAACTGGTAGGTAGTAAGAGCTGGAGAGGGCAGGGCCTCCACAGGGAGAGCAGCAGAGCAAGAGAATTTGGAGACAGGGAACTTCCCAGAGACTCGTGCTCCAACCACGGACTATTCATGGAGATAACCTAGAACCCCTGCACAGATGTAGCCCATGGCGGCTCAGTCTCCAGGTGGGTTGCATGGTGATGTGAAGAGGGATTGCCTCTGACATAATCTGATTGACCTGCTCTTTGATTGCCTCCCCCTGGGGGGGAGCAGCCTTGCCAGGCCATAGTGGAGGACGGTGCAGCCACGTTTGGTGTGAACTGGTGGACTGAGATCAGAGGGGAGAGGAGGACCTCCCCTGTCGGTGGACTTGGGGAGTGGCATGAATGCAGAGGGGGGAGGGAGGGTGGGATCGGGAGGGGAGGAGGGAGGGGCTAATGGGGGATGCAGAATGAATAAAGTGTAATTGATGAAAAATTAAAAAAAAAAAAGAAAAGATAATTTAAGAACCTTAAATGACTTTCAAAAGTGGAGGAAAACATGGAGTTAGTCAATTTACATGGAGCACCATTGTCCCTGGGGGCAATGGTCTCCTGAACCTACTCAGACCTCAGACACCACCACTGCTAGTTCTAGAACTGATGCAAGAGGTGTTTTATCTTTTAAGTCTGCTCTCCTACAATTCTCAACCTACTTCTGGCATCTGGCCGGGTCCCGCGGGAACCTGAAGAAGGCCAGGTTGGACTTCGTGCTCTTCCGAGTGCAGTTGGTGGCAGAGCAGAAGTCCAGCACAGCTGCTTGGCCGCCTTTGGGTCCAGCCCTCCCCTCCCCGAATCGTCAGGGCAGCTAGACCACCTCGCAGGGCAGGGGAGGGGAGCTGGGCTGACTGGCCCTACCTGCAAGCTTTAAAAAAATCTTTTTCTTCCTGTTTCTGTACACCCTGCTTATATATATATATATATATATGCATTTTAAATTCTTATCTAACGAGTTATATAATTTTCTCATTCATTTACACTTATAAGACTTCCTTAATCATAACTAATTCTCAGTTTATCTCCTTTTAAACTAGGAAGCCAACAAGCCTCATTTTAAATTGGTATGAGTTTTTAGAAAATTTCAAGGTTATAAATGTCTACTCAAATTAAGTTAATTTAAAATGTATGTCTAACTGCCTATATCTGTATCAATTCCTAAATTAATAAATGCTATTTCTCCTGCCATATGCTGCTTATGATTCAGATTCACCACTAGGCTTTCTAGCTAATGGGTTTGCTATAATAAATACAAATGTAATTTTAAAATTGCTGTATACTCTTCTACTATATTGTTGGTTTTAAAACTCATAACTCAGGGGTTACTACGTAGGTTTTTTTTACCAGTATTCTAAATTAAGATCTATTAATTTTAGAGGTAGTTGTGTTAAAACTTGGTCATTGTGCTATATTTTTACTATCAAAAGGTTAAGACATGCTTGGTCTTGCTTTTTAAAAATGGTATTATTATTAATCTATAGTATAGCCTTAGACTTATTATTATTATTAATCTATAGTATAGCCTTAGACTTTTATAAGCTATAAACTTTTCATATACTAAATCATATAGAAAACTTGTGCTTTCACTTTAATGGACTATATTTATGCTGAGACTTAAATCCAAACTTTAGGCAGAACGCAGGGAATCTTATGATAGAAGTAGGTAAGACCTGGAGAGGAGAGGAGAGCAAGAGAACCAAAAATTTGGGCAAAGGGGTCTTTTCTGAGACTGATACTCTAACCAAGGACCATTCTTTGAGATAACCTAGAACTCGTGTACATATGTAGCACATGGCAGTTCAGTGACCAAGTGGGTTCAACAGTAATGGGGATAGAGACTGTCTCTGACATGAACTGATTGGCCTGCTCTTTGATCACCTACCCCTGAGGGGGGGAGCAGCCTTACCAGGCCACAGAGGAAGATAATGCATCCACTCCTGATGAGACCTAACAGACTAGGATCAGAGAAAATGGGAGAAAACATCATCTATCAGTGAACTGGGGGAGGGCCATGAGTGGAGAAGAGGGAGAGAGGGTGGGATTGGGAAGGGAGGAGGAAGGGAGCTACAGGTGAGAAACAAAGTGAATAAATTATAATCAATAAAAATATAAATAAAAAAGAAAAAGAAAGAAAGAAAATGATGAAAAGGATATTCCAATTAAATGGATATGAGAAGCAAGCTGGTGAAGCTATTTTAGTATCTGAGAAAATAGACTTCATACCAAAACTAATCAGAAGAGTTAGAGAAGGACACTATATACTCATCAAAAGAAAAACCCACCAAGAGGACACTTTAATTCTTAATGCCTATGCCCCAAACACAATGACACAAATTTGCAAAAGAAATACCACTAAAGCTTAAATTACATATTATACGCTGATTATAGAAGACTTTAGTACCCCATTCTTGCCAATGCACAGTTCAAACAGACAAAAACCAGTGTTATATTGCAGCTGACTGACTGACATTACAAATCAAATGGACCTAACAGATATCTCAGAACATTCCAACCAAACAGAAAAGAATATACCTTTTTTTCTCAGCACATCATGAAACATCCTCCAAAATTGACCACACAAAGCAAGTCTTAACAGATTGAAAATAGAAAGACCTGGAAGGGACAGGAGTTCCACAAGGAGAGCAACAGAACCAAAAATTCTGTGCACAGGGGTCTTTTCTGAGACTGATACTCCAAACAAGGACCCTTCATTGAGATAACCTAGAACTCCTGCTCAGATGTAGCCCATGGCAGCTCAGTCTCCAAGTGGGTTCCATAGTAAGAGGAACAGAGACTGTCTCTGACATGAACTCAGTGGCTGGCTCCTTGATCACCTCCCTCTTTTGGGTGAGCAGCCTTACCAGGCCACAGAGGAAGACAATGCAGCCAGTCCTGATGAGACCTGATAGGTTGGGGTTAGATGGAAGGAGAGAAGGACCTCCCTTATCAGTGGACTTCGAGAGGGGCATGGGAGGATATGAGGGAGGGGTATATGTGAAAGGGAATGAAAGGGGGCCACAGCTGGGATACAAAGGGAATAAACTGTAATTAATATAAAAAATTAAAATAAAAAAGAAAATTGAAATAATTTCATTCATCCTATCAGATCACCATGGATTAAAGCTGGATATGAACAACAACAGAATGCTTACAAATTTATAGAAACTGAACAACAGACTACTGAAAGAAAATGCGTCAAGACACAATCAAAGAAATTAAAGACCTTCTAGAATTGAACGAAATGAATAGACAGTATCTCCAAACTTCTGACACACAAAGAATGTGGTTGTAAGAGAAAAGGTCACAGCATTAAATGTGTACATTAAAAAACTGGAGACATTTCATACTAGTAACTTAATAGAACACCAGAAAGCTCTAGCACCCTAAAAAAAAATAAATAAATCATACATTAAAAACAGTCGATCCTTTGGGGCTCTTTTCCTTTTGTTGATTTGCTTTATCCAACTTTGATGTGATAGTTTTTGTTTTATTATATTTTATTTAAAAAAAAAGTAAACATACTCACAATCAAAAATCACAATATAAAATCAAAAGACCAATAAGATGGGGGGAAAAAGGCCTAAATAAAGCCATACGAGGCAAAAAGTCTACAAAGTACCAATAAGTTCATTTTGTTTTGGTCATTTACTGCTGGGCCTACACTTAAGTATGGTTTATATACCCAGTGGGACAGCCTTGGAGAAAACTAATTTGTCCTTTTCAAGTGGGGTTCGATTGGAGGCGGGAACCTGTGTCTACTTCCTCCTCTCAGCACTGGGAACCCATCAAGATTTGACTTGTGTAGACCCTGTGCATGTTGCCACACACTCTGTGATTTCATGTGTGCATCAGTGGTATTGTGTCTATAAGACAGTACTTCCTTAGAGACATACATCCCCTCTGGCTCTTACAGTCTTTCCCCCTCCTCTTCTACATAGCTCCCTGAGCAGTGGGAGGCAGGGTTTGATGAAGACATACCATTTGGAACTGAGTTCTGTAGTGGAATATTTCGTTTCTTTAATAACTCAGTTATATTTTGGAAATAGGATTTTATTTTATTCCTAAGAGTGGGATATGGAGTTGCTTTTAGTTTGTCCACAGCTGATAACAGACTCATACAGCTCAGAGAGTGTGGTCTTTGCCAGCTACCATTAGTGGAATTGTGAAAACTCAGAGAAAGACAGAGACAGAGACAGACAGACAGACAAAGAAAAATAACTCAAGGAATGCTCTAAGAGAGGAAGCTTCAAGGGACTCTCTCAGAGGAAACAAGGCTGCTGGTGGTTTTGTTGTTTGCTGGTTTGCTGGACCGCTGGACTGCTGGACTGCTGGACATCCTGAAGACAAGACTGTTATTTTCCCAAAGAGCCTTATGACCCTCAACAGCCAGAAGAAGTTAAAGAGAACTCCTCCTTGTCTCCTTTCTAGCCTTCTTTCTCTCCTACCTAGGGCCAAGTGTTTACGAGTTAGAGACATAAGGAACCCCAAATGAGATTAAAAATAGGACCTACATAGACGGGCATGGTGGCACAAGTCTTTAATCCCAGCACTGAGGGAAGCAGAGGCAGGCAGATCACTGTGAGTTCAAGCCAGAAGGATAAGTATGAAAAGAAGAAGAAGAAGAAGAAGAAGAAGAAGAAGAAGAAGAAGAAGAAGAAGAAGAAGAAGAAGAAGAAGAAGCACTAAAAAGTAAAATGAAAATAAAAAAGAAAGTATTTTTTTTAAAAAAAATAGCACCTATGATCAGAAGGAAGGAGAGGGGGACCTCCCCTATCAGTGGACTTGGGGAGGGGCATTCGTGAAGAAGGGGGAGGGAGGGTGGGATCGGGAGGGGATGAGGGAGGGGCTTATGGGGGGATACAAAGTAAATAAAGCATAATTAATAAAATAAAATAAATTATAATCATAGAAAAAATAGCACCTACAGCGTGCTTCAAAATCTCTTGCTGTTTGCATATTATTCAGTTGTGGGTCTCTATATTTGTTCCCATCTACTGAGAGAGGAAGTTTCTCTGATGACGGATAAACAAAGCACTGATCTATGAGTACTGCAAAATGTCCTTAGGACACCTTTTGTTTTTGTTTGTTATATTCCCCTAGCAGAACAATGGTATTTGGCTTTCCCCTTCTCCCATGGTCTACCTAATGTCAGGTTTTTGGCCACCATAACAACATTTTAGACATAGGTTCTGTCTCACAGAGTGCCCTTCAATCCTATAAGATAATGGTTGGTTATTCATCTAACATTTGTGCTCCTATTACACCACCATATCATGCAGGCAGGTCACCATTGTAGATCACAGGGTTTTTAGCTAAGTTGATGTTTCACTTTCTCGACTGGTAACATACAGAGGACCTTTCAGTTCCATGAGTGCCAGTCAGGAGAGGTGAAGGCTCTAGTGTGGAACTAGTTCAACTTCTCTATATTCATATTCATAAATGTTGCTTGTTATATCTTATCAAGATCAGTTTGTAGAGAGCAACCAATAGCCTTGACAATAACCTGAAATGTTTGAGGATTTCCATAGAGCTCCTTTGACCAATTCCTGGCACTGGAGTTTTCACATGATGGTGAAGGATGTCTGTCTGGGGCACTGTCTCCCACTTTAAGTGGTGACTTCAGTTAGATGTTTCTCAGATATGTATATATTTTGGGATGTTTCTATGATTGTTGGCTTTTATATGACCCTTCACATGTCCTTTATTGTTACATACTCCTCCCCATATCCCTTCTCTTACTTCTCTTGCCCTTAACTTTCCCCATTTAATCCACCTTTTCCAGTCCCCACCCCCAGTCCCTCCATAACTATAAATTCTATTTCCTTTTTCTTGGGAGAATTCTCCCCTCTCCAAGTCCCTTCTTGAATACCTAACCTCTGGTTATATAGATTGTAGTACACCTACTGAAGGCTTAAAATCTAACATCCACCTATACTAATATTTAAAAAAAATGCAATATTTGCCTTTTTTGTCTGAGTTACCTCATTCAAGATGGGTTCTTCTAACTTTGTCCATTTACCTGCAAAATTCATAATTTCAGGGTTCATACTCACAATATGAACAATATCATTACATGAGTTTCATATAAGCCTGAGCTAAAGAGTGACTTCTAGACCAGGCTGGGCTTCAGAGTGAAAACATATCTCAACAACGCAAAACAAAAAGTTAAATTCATTCTGAGAATATGTTTTTTTCATAAGTTTTTTTTTAAAAAGATGATTATTTAATTTATGTGTGTCTGTCTTCCATGCATGAGTGAGTACCTACAGAGGCCAGGAGAGGTGTCAGATCTCCTGGAGGTAGAGTTACAGCTGGTTTTTGGCCAATGAGCATGGGTACTGGGAACCAAATTCAGGTCCTCTGAAAGAACAAAGAACTCCTTAAAATAATTAGCCACCTGTCCAGACTTGGAAGAATACATTTCAAAAAATCACATTATAGGATTTTTAACAATGAAAGGAATATATAATTCCTGCGAAGAAAGAATCGCCATGTATGAAATTAGTTTTAGAAGTTGTTGAAAATGTGCAAAGTTTGGAAAAGCTTTAAAAAGAAAAGGTTTTCACCTGGAAAAAAAATATTCTGTTGCATACCACATTTTTACAGGAAATGTGGCCATGTTTTGGCCAAACTAGTTAAATTACAATGTGCCTGAAGCAAAGATATAAAAAAACTATGAGACTTACTTAAACAGAATCACATCTCACCCGACAAAATCTGTGATGGACAAAAATATTGGTATTTTAGCTCCTAATCTTGACAAACATCTTAAAAGAAAAAGTAGAGAAATTTTCTCTCAGATTACTCATTCTGTATATAGTCACATACTCTAAAAATGTGGAAACCATAAAGAACTTCATCATGACATGAGAATTCAAAGTTGCTTTCCTGGTAAGGAAGCTTTGTTTTTAATTGTCCACTAGAAACAGTTAAGTCAGGGGATCTGCATAATAATCTCTTCAGTGAGCTGAAATGTGCAGGAATTGTTGACAAGGCGCATGAATATGCTGTCAAAATGAACCCTGGGTTATAAAGGATGAGTTAAATCAAGATTCAACTGAAGATGAACTTCCAAATTAAAATAATTCCTCAACCATGAGAAATGACCAATCAGTATTTACCCAGATATTGAATCGAACACTTAGAAATGATTTTTGTAAAAACACAGTCTCTTGAAGAATTCCAAATGTTCCATATATCTACAACAGTACAAAACATGAAATCTCTGAAAAGAACATCATAAGTGAAAATTATTGTTTCACAGACTCATTCACAGCAATAAAGAAAAAGACACAACAAATCACAATGGACAAAGCTGGACAACTTATTGTAAAACCACTACAGATGGATGTGAGAAGCGCTGGGGAAATGAAATGAATAGCCAGTGAGACCTGGCTGCTCTTCTGTGACTTGGCTCTTCAGAGAAGTCTGTAAAGTGCATTTGTAAAATAAGGTTAATTTGTCCCAGCCCAGTGGAATTGAATAGTCCTTATTCATGCAGTCTAACCTTCTGCCTTGCTGGAGAGTATTTCATTAGCTCTATGACTCAGTATAAATGTATCAAGATAGTTTACATTAGCAGTCACACTGACCTACCATTTCTTTAAAATACGAATGCAAGGAAATAATCTGGGCAGAAAATGACACTTGAGTCCGTTTGGCAGTCTTTACAATTCTAACATCTTTTTTATTAACTCATCATGACTACAGAGATGTAAACGTGTCAGTTTTATCAACTTACTTTGCCTGAATTATGCATTTAAACTCACAAACTTAAGGTTCTACAATAGTTCTGATGTTTTTTTCTCTCAAAAGCATTTATCAGTGGATTGCAAGCTCCTGAGATTTCACTCATTTTATTTCAATATCACGTCAAAAGACTTTTCCCAAAGAAGGACTTGCAACTCTTTGACACAATATTCTCATTTATACCAAAGGACTCTTCCCTTGATGGTACTTTTGTATTAGAATTGAAGCCTGTAGCTTAAAAACTTAAGCATAAACCTGGGAGCATATTTTACTTATCATTATTTTCCAACTGATTAGATGAAGTCTTCAAGCTGGGGAGTATATTGATAGGCATATTGTTTTTCAGTCCCAAATATGGGGAATTTTATGGGCTTAGACATGAATGAAATTTTCTTTGTCCTAAGATAATTGAACCAGATGCAAAACCTTCTCAATTCTGAAATGCTCATTTCTCTCTTGGCTCTCAAATATTCATTAACTTTTAATGCATAGTCTTAATATTTGGGTATATAAATTTCCAGGTACAGATATGGATGACTGAACTGTAGAACATGATCCCAAGTCAATGTTTAATCAACCTCAGAGACCTCTGCTCCACTATTCTTGGTTACCTGCTGTTTTTGCTTGAAACTTTTATCAGTATTTTAACCATCTCTTCTCTGCACACACAAAGTTAGAAAAAGAATATTTAATGCAAAATAATTCTCTGGCCTGTATTTTTTACCTGAAATTTTTAATAATGTATTTTAATAATATGATGATATTCAATTATATTTTCACGTATGCATACGTTGTACTTTGATCATATTCACCTCTATTATTTTGCTTATCCTCTTTCCCTTACCTCCTTTTTTTTTCCCCTTTCAACCTTCCTGGCGGTTCCTCCTTCTAGTTTTTTTCTTTTATTTCCTTTTTATTTATATATTTTTTTAATAATTGCACTTTAATCACTTTGCATCCTCCGTATAGCTCCCACCTTCTTCCCCTCCCAAACCCTCCCTTCCTCCCCCATCTCTACCCTTGCCCTTCCCCAAGTCCACTAATAGGGGAGGTCTTCTTTTCCTTTCTTCTGATCCTAGGTCTCATCAGGATTGGCTGCATTATCTTCCTCTGTGGCCTGGTAAGGCTGCTCCCTTCTCAGGGGGAGGTGATAAAAAAGCAGGCCAATCAGTTCATGTCAGAGACAGTTCCTGTTAGCATTACTATGGAACCCACTTGGACACTGAACTTCCATGGGCTACATCTGTGCAGAGGTTCTAGGATATCTCCATGCATGGTACTTGGTTGGAGTATCAATCTCAGGAAAGACACCTGTGCTCAGATAATTTTTTTCTGTTACTCTCCTTGTGGAGTTCCTGTCCTCTTCAGATCTTACTATTTCCCACTTCTTTCATAAGATTCCCTGCAATCTGCCCAAGGGTTGGCCATAAGTCTCAGCATCTGCTTTGAGAGTCTGCAGGGAAGAGCCTTTCAGAGTCCCTCTGTGGCAGGCTCCTAACTCGTTCCCTGTTTTCTCCTACTTTTGACATCCATCTTCTTTGCCTTTCTGTATGGGGATTAAGCATTTAGACCAGTGTCCTCCCTCTTGATTAGTTTCTTTAGGTGTACATATTTTAATAGGTTTATCCTATATTATATGTCTATGTGAGTAAGTATATACCGTGTGTGTCTTTCTGCTTCTGGGATGGCTCAGTCAGGATGATCCCTTCCACTTCCCACCATTTACCTACAAATTTCATAATTTCCTTGTTTTTCATTGCTGAGTAGTATTCCAATGTGTACATGTACCACAATTTCTGCATCCATTCCTCAGTTGAGAGGCATCTGGGTTGTTTCCAGCTTCTGGCTATTACAAATAAAGTTGCTACAAACATGAATGAACAAATGTCCGTATTGTGTACTTGAGCCTCTTTTGGATCTATGCCTAGGAGTGTTATAGCTGGAACTTGAGGAAGCACTATTTGTAGTTGTCTGAGAAAGCTGCCAGATTGATTTCCAGAGTGGTTGTACAAGTTTACATTCCCACCAGCAATGGAGGAGGGTTCCCCTTTCTCCACAACCTCTCCAGCATGTGTTGTCAGCTGAGTTTTTGATCTTGGCCATTCTGATGGGCATAAGGTGAAATCTCAGGGTCATTTTGATTTGCATTTCCCTAATAGCTAATGACGTTGTGCATTTCTTTAAGTGTTTCCCTGCCATTTTACATTCCTCTATCAAGAATTCTCTGCTTAGGTCTATTCCCCATTTTTTTTAATTGTAATACTTGATTTGTTGCTTTTCAACTTCTTTAGTTCTTTATATATACTGGATATTAGCCCTCTGTCGGATAAAGGGTTGGTGAAGATTCTTTCCCAATCTGTCCCAGTCGTTTGGTTTTGATGACAGTGTCCTTTGCTTTACAGAAGCTTTTCATTTTCATGAGGTCTCATTTATTGATTGTTGGTCTTAGAGCCTGTGCTGTTGGTGTTCTGTTCAGGAAGTTGTCTCCTGTATCAATGAGTTCAAGGCTCTTCCCCACTTTTTCTTCTAACCGATTTAAAGTGTCCGGTTTTATGTTGAGGTCTTTGATACACTTGGACTTTAGATTTCTGCAGGGTGATAAGTATGGATCTATTTGCATTTTTCTACATGTAGACATCCAGTTAGAGCACCACCATTTGTTGAAGATACTATCTTTTTTCCATTATATAGTTTTGGCATCTTTGTCAAAAATCAGGTGTCTTTAAGTGTGTGGGTTTATTTCTGGGTCTTCTATTCAGTTCCATTGATCCAACATTCTGTTTCTATGCCAGTACCATGCAGTTTTTATTACTGTTGCTCTATAGTACAGCTTGAGATCAGGGATGGAGATACCTTCAGATGATATTTTATTGTAGAGGATTGTTTTAGCAATTCTGGGTTTCTTGTTATTCCATATGAAGTTGAGAATTTTTCTTTCAAGGTTTGTAAAGAATTGTGTTGGTAATTTGATGGAAATTGCATTGAATCTGTGTGGCAGCCCATTTGGCGTTATTGGCAAATTGGAATGTGCCTCTGTGTAGTAGAACTCGGCCTTTCGGCCCTAGTTATTATCACAGCAGAAGGTTCAGACTGTGAGAACTAGGTAGTAAATTCCTTGCTACCATGGTAACCAGACAGCAGAATCTGTGTAACTTTGAGTGAGCTCTCCTATGTTTTGGCCAAGTAAAGCTCCTACTTGAGAAACTGCTAGTACTTATCTGCCTAATTAAGTGTTAACCTGATGTCCATTAAACCGACACCTTGATCAAAGCATAGACTTGGTGTTCCTCTTCTTGTCACCTTGTCCCTCTCTCCTCAGCATTCACTCAGGAGGTGTCCATGTGTCACTGCTGGTCGGTGATAAATCTGTAGATTGCTTTTGGTAAGATGGCCATTTTTACTATGTTAATCCTGCCAAGCCATGAGCATGAGAGATCTTTCCATCTTCTCATATCTTCTTCTAATTCTTTCTTCAGAGACTGGAAATTTTTTTCATACAAGTCATTGACTTGCTTGTTTAGGGTCACACCAAGGTACTTTATGTCCTTTGTGGCTATTGTGAGGGGGGAGGGATTATTTCCTTAATTTCTTTCTCAGCCTTTTTATCTTTTGTATACAGGAAGGCTACTGATTTTTTTGTTAATTTTGTATGCAGCCACTTTGCTGAAGGTGTTCATCAGCTGTAGGAGTTCCCTGGTAGAATTTTTGGGGTCACTCAGTTATACTATCATATCATCTGCAAATAGTGATAATTTGACTTCTTCCTTTCCGATTTGTATCCCCTTGATCTCCTTCAACTGTCTTATTGCTCTAGCAAGGACTTCCAGAACTATGTTGAAGAGATATGGAGAGAGTGTGCACCTTTGCCTTGTCCATGATTTCAGTGGGATTGCTTTAAGTTTCTCTCTGTTTAGTTGGATGTTGGCTATAGGCTTGCTGTATATTGCCTTTACTGTGTTGAGGTACGTGCCTTGTATCCCTGATAGCTCAGTGCT
Source organism: Meriones unguiculatus (assembly GCF_030254825.1). Lineage (NCBI taxonomy): Eukaryota > Metazoa > Chordata > Mammalia > Rodentia > Muridae > Meriones > Meriones unguiculatus. Next base: position 124,928,662 of record NC_083369.1, read on the forward strand.
GCAGAATTTGCCTAGTGTGACCAAAGTCTTTAAAAAATACAACAAACAACCTGAACAATGTGTTGTGTGTCTACAATCCAATCCTTCAGGGAGGATAAGACAGCAGGATCTGTGATTTTAAGGCTAATCTAGGCTACAGAGTGAAATCCTAGCTCCAAAAAGTTCTCCTTATGGACTAACTTATTCCAAGATTTGTCCTTTCTGTTGTTTTGATGTAAGTTCAATGTCAATAATTTATTTATCTTTTCCTGTAATATGTTAAACACCCCAGTCCAATAGTTTCATTTTTCCAACTACTGTTGGACCATGCTCCTGGTAGGTTTGTGAATTTGTCCCACAACTGGTTCTTTCATCTTGGCTGACATGTAGAACAGTTCAATAAATTGATGCATATACCTCTTAGTCTGACATGTCTGTTTTAACAAAACTTGTGTCCCAAATAAGACTGGATATTCACATACCTAGGAGTAAGGGACAGACAGAGGAAGCTAGGAATATGATCCTAATAAAAAGTACACAATTGTTCAGGAATGCACGCTATGACTCTCTTCAGACAGAAAAGGGATCTTGGAACTACAGCCACCATTGTTACTACCATCTCATTGACGGCTGTTGGAGCTACCACCAGGGCATTAGCCATGAGTCATACTGGGCAGACTGCTCAGACCCTGAATAATCATTTAGCCAATGTAGCTCATGCCTTAGTTGTACATAAAGGAATTAATGCTCAACTAAAAGGAAGCTTGATGGTGTTCAATCAGAGGATTGACCTCTTGCTGGAGCAAATTGATACCCTATGGCAAATCGCTCAACCTGGCTGTCAATGAAAGTATGCTGGACTTTGTGTCACTAGCATACAACATGAGAATTTTTCCTGCGCTGCAAATCTGTCTAAACAATTGTCGAGCTATATTTTAGGTAATTGGACTGGAGAATTCGATACTACGATGGAGCAGCTGAGAGTGGCCATTGTCACAGTAAATTCTACCGGAGTGGACGCAGGACTAGCCACAGGATTATCAACATGGATTGCTGCAGCCATGAATCATCTGAAGGAATGGGCGGGCATGGGAGTGTTAGCAGGCCTTCTGGTGTTGGTCTCCTTGGTTTGCCTGTGGTATATATGCAAGATTAGAGTCTCACAACAGTGTGATGCAGCCATGATCATTCAGGCCTTTACAGCCATTGAAGCAAGGCATTCTCCCCACGCATGGTTGGATACCATAAAAAGCTAAAATGATACGCTCAGGATGCGAGGCTAAGCACTGCACTCAGGGTCAGCCGCTTTGGACCCAGAGAAGAGCATGTCTGATTGCATGCGGGTTGATGCCCCAGGTCCCGCCTCTGAGAAAAAGGTATCGGACGGGTCCGATGCTCTTTGGGTGGATGACACCTAAATGAACATCTGTACAAAGTCCCAATTTATTTCTAATATCAGAGATCAGACCTCTACTCTTGCCTGATGCGTCTAAAACAAAAAGGGGGAACTGTAGAGAGCTGCAGAATGCTATGCCTTAAAGATGGAGCTTGTTTCCGCCCTCCACCTTCCCGATGGTGAGTGCTCTCTGTCAGGAACAACTCCACATTTGGCTAAGGCCGAGGATCTGGCTTGCTTCCATGTATGTGGACCTATCTGCATTGCCCCCGTGGCACGCCTGGGTTGGCTACCCAGAGGCTATTTAATCTGTGGGCTGGCTTTCCCCGGGGTCCGAGGATTGTTCAATGTTCCTGAATAAACTGCATTGAAAAAAAAAAAAAAATAAATGATAGCTTTGGTGCCTTTGGTGAGGGGCATTCACTTCAGAGACCTGTGGAACTCCATTTCTCACCTACCTACCCACCCACACCAGTGGAACTCTTTAAGGACCTTTCCGACTTCTTTCCCTACTCAAATTATTCAAGCTACTAGGTTTGGGTGATACACATGAGCTCCTAGAGTGGAACTGGGCCCTTGTCTAACCACCACCACCACCAAGGATGACATCTATCAATGTGACAACCACCGGGATGACGTCCTGGGGTGATATCTGTTGGAACAATGTCTATTGGGACACTTCACGAATGCCTGTTGGGGCTGTGTCTGTTAAGGCTACATCTTTGCAATGTCTTTAGAAACTAACAATGTTTGAAGCAGCATCCATTAGAGCTACTTCTGTTAGAGCCACATCTATAATGGAAACTCTCTTGGGACTACCTCTGCTGGTGTGACGTGTCTTGGAAGCGACACCCATTGGGCGTGGCCTTGAGGCGCCTACTGAAGACGCAAGCAAAGGAGCATTGTGATGTGAGCTTCCTTTCGGCCCTGTTACCCAAGGTCTAGAACGTTAGGTCAGTCTTGTTCAGGACACTGGAGGAGACGATCGCAGGAAGGGAGTTTAGGAGACAGTCCACTACCCCAGCCCCCAGCTCTTGGGGGCTGACGGGTAGACATGGACTTGTACCTAAGCAACTGTTTAAAGGTTGCTGAAGCTGCTGTAGCCAAGGGGGCTTCCGGCAACCAAAAAACAGACCAAAACTCATGTATTACTGTGAGTGGTGGTCCCTTCTTTCCTGCCCAGGGCAGGTTTCAGGCCAGCAGGTGGAATCATGGGATAGAGTCTGTGCTGAGGGACTGGAACAGGGCAGATTCTTATTCTTGCTATGGTCATCTTCTGACCAGTGCAATATGTAATTCAATGTGTCACTTGCTGATACAGGGTCTTGAGCAGGACCCAGAATTAGGGTGGTGGCTTAGGAAGTGTGGAGGTAAGGTCTTTGTTCACGTCCAGGCACTTCCTTCCACCCAGGTGCCTAGCAACTGGGTTGTGCTATCCGGTTGAAGTGTGTGGCCCTTTCACCCGGGTGCCTAGCAACTTGAGCTATACTATCAGGTTGAAGTGTGAGGCAACTGATGTAAACTAAATGAACACTTCCTAGCTGAAAAGATAACAATTTCCATTTTCTTTCCCACAGATGAAAGAGAGACCTACCATTCCAAAGATTGGACCATCTCGTCTGTTGGATTTACCCCTTGGGGCCAAACTGCCCATTATCCCAGGAAGTACTAATATATTCTACACAACAAATTTATGTGAAACGGTAAACTATGTTTGAACAGTGTTTAAATGGTTTGCTTTACACTTTGTAGCTGTTAAATTTGAAACATTTTGCTATGACTGCACCTTCAGTTTCACACAAATGTAATTAAATGAGCTGCTATTTTTTATGCCCTTAAACTCACTTTAATGACAGAAAGCCCCCAAAAGAGCTGCAGTCACTCTGTCTAGACTTTCTCCAACCACAGTGTCAACTTGACCAATTGGTATGTTTCTGGCCTACTCATATATGGCATGTTGATTTCTGCTTCTGTGCCTTGGTCTGCCTGGCTCTGAAACCTACTATGTTCTCTCCTCTCTCTTCTGCCAGTCTCTCCTAACCTGTGTCTACAGGAACTAGACTGAGTTTGAGGTTGTAAGTAGATCAGGCATAGAGTTCATAAATAGTATTCCATGTGCCACCTTCAATGTAAAATTTAGACTGGGAAAAGAAATGGAAATTTGAAAGGGAATGTATTTACCCAGATCAACCCAATATATTTTCTCACTTCAGTTTCTGCGTATATATTTTGTTCTAAGTGAACATTTTAATTATTTCAATAAAATAATGTTTTAAAGTGTGATTTCATGAATTTTGCATTTGCAATCATTTCAAATCTGTTTTTGTTTGTTTGTTGCAGCTTTTCCAGCCTTCTTTTGATTTTAACCTTAATGACCCGTACTGTAAACTCATGGAAACCACCTACAAAAGTCTTCATGATCCACACTTAAAAGCATACTTCAAACGAAAAGACATTATCAAAAAACTAAGAAAAGGAGGATACATCACAGGCAATAATAAAGTACATTAAGGGCTACTTCTGATTTGCAAAAATGTAAACACTTGCTAGGTGCTTTGATTCCCATGCTAACTTCTAGTTGACAACTAACATATCACAGAAGTCTATATAATATCAGGTGTCTTTTCTTTGTTAAAAACTTTCTATTTCACAATTATTGAATGATAGAAAAAATAATTAACAAAACATTTTTGGTGTGTAAACATATTGACACATTTATTTTCCTTGTGTCTCTAGAAGTAATTTTAAACCGGAACTCTTAGTGAAATATTTAGAAATATTCTGGTGGTTCAGCTTTGTAGAGATTCTGACTACAAAATTGCTACAAAATGCATTATTACATTTGATTATAAATCTGTTACTAGAATGAATGTTCTTTTTCTTTCCTCTAAATATTATGTAATTTTTTAAATTTTATACTAATGTTTTTCATTTGTAAATTCATAGGTTGTATGTTCCTTAAGAGAGCTGAATAAATACAGACAATATCTCACAGCTTTAAAAATTGACTTTGAACGAAAATATGTAAGAGACAAAGTAAGTTAAACACATAAGTCTGTTTTATTTGGGACTCATAAGAAAATTCTCTGAAAGCTATGCTCTTTGCACAATATTTCCTTAAAATATTGCAGGAATGCAGTCTATATAAAGAAAATTGTAAGACACAGAGTTCTCATTTGACTTTTATATATATAAAGTTTACTTGTGGGAATGGGCCTCACAAGACCTAAAATCATATTAGTAGAAATAACAGTTTCTAAAGCTTAGGACATTTACTTAAGCTTAAATTTTAAGAAAATATATCAAAGGATAGATATGTTTATTTCTGGCACGTTTATAACATCCAATAATTTTTTTCTTGCAGAAAATTATAGAAAATCAGGTTAAAAAAGTGAATGAAAAGAGACAAGCCCGTGACGACGATGCTGCCATTGCTGGATTTCAGCAGTGGCTGTTAAAAGGGAAAAAACCTAGCCCACATCAAGCTCGATTAATAAGACTCAGGTAGAGTCAGAGTTTATGTATATTTCATGGACACGTTATAGACATCCACAACAGCAAAAACATGAGCATGAATGAAAGTGCTAGGTAGTTTTAAGTCTTTCAGAGTTTTCAACATGGAGAACTAAGAGTATATCAAGGCAGGCTAAAGAGACAGCTCAGTAGCTATGAGTACTGTCTACTCTTCCAGTGGACTAGGGTCTGATTCCCAGTATCCACATGGTGGTTCATAACCATCTGTAACTACAATTTTCTTCTGGCCTCCAGAGACACTGCATGCATACAGGGCACAGACTTACATGCAGGCAAAACAACTATACACGTGATTTTACACACATATGTATGTGTGAGTCTGTACATCAAGAGGCACAGGGAATGAGAGCCTTGATAACAATGCTGGGAAGAGGAAGGTAAGTTTCTACCTGAGAAATTGGAACCACCAGGAATCCACGAGGTAAGTCAAAGTGTTATAGAAGTCCAAAATATTAATCAGTGATCTTGTGAAAGCCAGGTCTCTGATACCAGAGGAAGAGAGAGTGTTTCAACACATTTTAAACATCAGTTTACCTTATTTTAAAGCCATAGTGAACAAATTACAACTACTTTATTGGATGCTAATGTAAGCATGACTTTCCTCTACCTTCCACTCTCTTCCTTCAGCTACTAAGCACACATTACCATTTAGAGATCAAGCCTTGGCCTTAGAAGGTAAAGGGCAAAACTATAGAGGTAAAAAAACAAAACAAAACAAAACAAAACAAAAAACAAAACAAAAAAAAACCGAACACTATCCTAATTCAAAGCCTGTTGTTCATTTTCTCACTTACAAAGTCCATGCATTCATCTCATGCTATACCAGAATGCATGTGGATAAACCAGAGTTGCAGAGTGGCAAGTATCCTGAAGGAAATATCCAAATGACATGCCTTTAATTCACTTTTACTTAGACATTTACACATGATTAAAAAAGAATTAGACAAAATTGAAAACACCTCGGGAAGACGGAATACACTACAGTTGAAGGAAGAAGACAGAGAACATTGGGATAATGTTAGGAAAGTTCTGAATCTACGCTCACAAGTTGAAGAGGTGAGGATCAATAAATTTTGCATGGAAAACTTGTATGGTGGTTTTATTTGTAAACAGGTTTAACAGGTTCACCATCTCATGTGTAGTCATTTCAATTTAGAGAAGAAGCCCAAGTCAGTCAGATGGATTTGTGTGTAAAGGCATTTCCTATGCAAGCCTGATGACCTGAGTTCAAGCTCCAGAACATATGTGAAATTAGAAGAGAACTCATGCTATACTTGTCCTTTTATCTCTGCATGAGTTCTGACATGGCTGTATCTTTAGCTTCTCTGTCCGAATACCTTTATGAATATCAGATTACATGTAATATTCTCCCTGAATTCAAAACACAGCCTTTGCCAATATCTTTTGAGATTCTCTTTTAGAGTCATGTTCATGACATTTTTAATTCCACTGTATCCACTAAGACATTGCCAATGAATGTCAGATAATCACATTCAAAACCCAATGCAAGATTTGCTTTATCTTTAACCCAAATGATGTGAAGCCATTGATTTGATCTAACTTGTATATTGTTTGAAGAAAGAAAAAAATACATTTAAAATTAAATATATGCTGACAACTGTAATGGCATGTCCCTTAGGAATTTCAGTTAAAGGAGATGACACTTCTGACAAAGATTGGGGCAGAAGCTAAGAAAGAAAGAAGAATTGATGAACATCGTCGGAAAATCAGAGACGAAGTTAACAGAAAGGTAGTCAGCTTTTGCTCAACTTGGGCTGTTTCAAGAAAGTCTTTTGCCATATCTTTATATTTTAAAGAATGAATTTTCAGAAGAGAGTTATTGATGAAGAGACCCATTTGGCCCAAATCTGTAATTCAAAAACGCGTACCCAGAAAATTAAATTATATTGAGTTCTGAAAATATGCTTGACCTAAGGAGTAAAAGTATGGCCTAGCATATACAAGACCCTAGCTTTAACTTCCAGTTACCAAAGAGCTTGTGCACAGGCACATGTACACACAATTTCATGCTGAATCACAAAGGAAACCTACTGCTTAATACTTTTCTTCAAATTCATTATAAATTTAGATAACTCCAGATAGGAACAAAGGTCTACATCATCGCATTTGAAATAATATGTGTGATATTGGAATTTTCCTGATGAGTTTTTATTTAAATTTGGAACATATTTAATATATTTTTAATATTTTATAGAAACAGGTAATGCTACAGAAAAGGATCACCTACCGTTTAGAAAAACTGCAAAAGAAAGATACTAAAGAAGAAAAGCTGGAAGCAAGTTTCCCTGAAAGAAAAAGACATTCTGAATCAGGTGAGAGAGAGAGAGGAGAGAAAATAAAAGACAAAGATTAGTGGAAGCTAAACAGTGATATGTTAAATATGTCTTTATAAACACATCTATGCTCACATTTTTTTTGTTTTGTTTTGCTTTTTTTTAAAATGGCCCTCAGAAAAGAAGGTACTAAGATCCCACAATGCCTGTGCCAGGTACTATGTGAGGCAGTTCTCAGCTCTAGATCCACTTAAAGAAAGCATATGCACACACACAAATGGTTTACAAATAGGTACACATAAAGTTTAACAAAAGCCAGTAAGAGGAGATAGCATGTACACACAGGGAAGAAATGCAGGAAAGCAAATGAGAGAACTAAGTTGAAGCAGGCATTAAGAGAACATTAACAAGTGAAAAGTTAAAAAAACTAGCCAGTAAGACAAAAATATTCACAGAAATTAGACAAAGGGATAAATATAAAGATCGAGAGAGAATTAAAATGTACAAAGCAAGGAATAGGAAAAGGACAAAAAAAAAAACATGAAAAAGCATCTGGCAGACAAAGTTGATACAATAAATAATGAAGACAAGGAGTGAGAAAAAAATTAGAAGAATCCCCCAATTGATTGTGGGAGTGGGGAGAGATGAAGACAAAAAAAAGGCAGGAGGAGGTAGAGGATGAAGAAAGGGAGCCAGACAAGGAAGAGCTAGTAAGAAAAGAGCAAATGGATTGTGATTGTGAGAGAGGGGGGTTGAAATAATTAGTAAATTTCAATACACTCAGGGAAGGTTTGCAGGGTTTATTCAAGAGACTTCAAACCTACAAAGTTTGGGAAGTGAAGCAGTGTTTTGTTGTTGTTGTTTTTGTTTGTTGTTTAAGTAAGAAGGAAAAGGGCAAGGTGAGGAAAATGGGCCCTGTAAATTTCAAAAGGGAAAAGAGCCTGAGAGAAAGGGAGACAATAATCCTTAAAAGGGGCTAAGGAGAGGAGACAGCGTACTTGTTATCCTACCGGTGAAGAAGCTTGAGATAAATTACAAAAGATGCTGTCTGAAATAGGAAGAAAAAGAAAATGAGGTAGGGAAAGAGGAGGGAGAGAGGCAGGAAGGAGGATAAAAGGAAGGCAAAAAGAAAAAAGAAAGGAAAGAGAAAGGAGATTTAGAGAAGATAAAAGTGGGAGGAGGAAGGGAAAAGAAGGAAAGAAGATAAAACAGAAAGGAAAAGAGGGTAGATACAGGGACAAGATTGAATTAAAGGAAGAAGAGAGGAAGAAAAAGGAGGAAGGATTATAAAGAAGGGAAAGCTAGGAAGAGGGTAACAAGAGGGAAAAGAGAAGAGGAATGGGTAAAGATAGGCACAGGAAAAGGGTAAATGTGGGACAAATGGAAGGGAGGGAGGAGAAAGACAGGAGGAAGGAAAAGAAAAGATGGGAAGAGGGTAAAGACGCGAGGAGTGGACAAAGATGGGAGGAGGAGGATGAAAAGGTGGGAGGAGGAAAGAATAAGATGGGGAGAGGAAGTAGTAAAAATGGGAGGAAGGAAGGCAAAGATGGGAGAGGGGAGAGGTGGAAGGAGGACAAAGAAAGGGGAGAAAGAAAGGGAAGTAAAGGCGTGGGAGAAACAAAGAGGAAGAAATGAAAATGGAGAAAAAGAGGAAAGGGAGGGAGAAAGTACAGAAGCAAGGGAAATTAGCAAGGATAAGAAAGAAGAAAAAGCAAAGAAAGCTGAAAGAAATTAAAGAAAAGGAATTACAAGGGGAAGAAAGAAGGAAAATGAGTTTTAAAAAAGTAGGAACAACAACAAAAGTGTGAGATCTGTGAAAAGGAGGAGCCAGTAAGAAATTCAAGTCTTATTGGGGAAAGGGTATCAGCTTTTAAAAGACTAAAACATGATATGTAGACAGATTAATAGGTCTGAATTTTAGGAAACAAAAGAGCATAACAGGAAAAGAGAAAACAATCAGAAGCAAAAGAAGAAGAGAGAAAAGTTTAAGAGGAGGAACTAATAAAATATTGGCTCATAAAAGGAGATGGAAGGGGAAATAGAGGAGATGAGGAAAAGTCTAGAGAAGAGAAGGATGGAAGAAAGAAAAACTTTTAAAAAGCAAAATGAACAAAGATAGAGAAAAAATTGAAACTTACAGGGAATGGAGCAATAGGAAAAAAAAAGTAAATAGACAAAATGAAGAACAAGGGTGTGGAACTAGTGAGAGCAAATACAGTATGGTAGGAGATGTTTTGAAAAGCCACTAAAAGACTTTAAAGGAAACCTGGAGCAGTGGCACACACTTGTAATCCTAGGACAGATGTCTGTAAAAGAAATGAAAAACAGAAGCCAGGAAAAATTGTAAGGAAGGAGATTTCAAACACAAGAGCCAGACAGAAGTTATGACATGTTCTCAGGATGATGGCAAGAAAAGGGAGCCAGGCTCTGAACAGATCTCAGGCTACTTGGAAACTTAGTCAATGAGGAGGGTAGCACTTGGCAGATGCAAAATTCTGGAGGAAATTTCAGAGGAAAGGTTTGAATCCTAGGGAGGATCTCTTCAAAGTGACCTAAAGACTTTTGCTGAACACAAGCAAGGTTGCTAGGATATCCCCTGAAAAATGGAACATTAGGCTGGGCATTGAGTGGAGTCAAAAGTGGGGCTTGAACTATAATGCAAGCTGGTTTTGTTTGTTTGTTCGTTTGTTTGTTTGTTTTTTGTCCAAACTGGGTTTACTATGGAAAGGCACCAATGGGCAAGGGGAAAAGCTAGGAGCCAGAAGTGAATTTGATCACCATGGTTGTTAGCTAGTATGGAGAGAAGTAAGGAATTAGAACAAGGTAAAATAGTGCTTGCTACAAATGTGTGTGGGGAGAAATGTAGATGTGAAGACAGATGTTAAAGGAGAAAATCAGGGCTCAAGGATATAAGCTCAGATGCTGCATTTCCTCCCAGAGCTTCGAAAGCCAGGGTATGCAGAGACTCTAGTACTGGAGGAAAATAGAAAACATAAACAAACCATGTCAGAAAAAGAGGCAGGAAAAGAAAATTGTAGATAGGGACAGAGGAAAGGGGTTGGGGAGGTAAATAAATTCAGGGAAGGAGGCAGAAAAGAAAGGAAGCCTGTAAGCAGGCCAAAAAGGAAAATAAGAGTTACAGAAATATGAAAAGGGAGAATAGAAGAAGGGAGGGACTTCTGAAGTTTAGGTAGGAAGACTTTTTAAACAGGCTCATTCTCAGTTGGTAACGAATAGGAGAAAGCTACTTTTTAAAAGCCTATAAAACACCATAAAGATGTTTGACAGTTCTGAAGACAACTGGTTACTTTAATAGACATACTAGTAGTTAGAACTTTAAGTGGAAAAAACAGTGAAAGAAAATACTGGTATGGGAAAAGGAGGAGAGGAAGGGGAAAAAGAGAGCAACTGGTTTAGTAAAATAAGTGATAATTTTAGGAAATAAGTATAGTTTCAAGATGTGCTTTCTGTCTCCAGTGAATTGTATTGAAAGTCTTATCACATCAAGTGAGTTGAGATAAATCCAGATGGATGAAAGTACAGGGCTCCTTCCATTGCCCTTCTTAACTATTCCCCATATTTTTATACTGTACCATTGATAATACTGGTGTTAAAAATGCTATGTTAGTTGTGAAGACAGGACAAAAATACAAAAAAAAAAAAAAGAAAGAAAAGAAAATGTGTTGAAATATAAGCAATATAAAAAGAATTGAAAAAGTTTAAATAAATGAAAAAATGATAAAAAGGAAAGTGTATAAAGGATGAATCAGTAAAGGTTTGAAGGACAGGGAATGTAAGGCTGAAATGTAAGGACTGGTAACACAAGGGTAATTTTTACTGTAGGGGTCAAATCTTACAAGTAGGAGTCAGGAAAAAAAAAAGAGGAAAAACCCAAAAATTGTTCATTGATAGTAGTTAGATACATGATAGCTAACATATCTAGATATCTAGATATCTAGATAGATAGATAGATAGATAGATAGATAGATAGATAGATAGATAGATGGAGAGATGAAGAGATAGAGGGATAGAAAGATATGCAGACAGACAGAGTTTAGCAGGAAGGTAAGCAAGTAGGTAAAAGATGGGAAGAAAAAGGGAAAATTAGAGTGTAGTAAAATAGTATATAAAACAGAATTGGAGAAAGGGAAGAGTTTTAGAGGCTAACCCTGATAAAGGATAGAAGTAATGAGGTAGTTATGTCAGCAGGCAGTAAGCTTTAGTGATTATAGTTAGAAGTTTCTGTGACCTAAGGATCCTGGCTTGTGGACAATAAAGAAGGAAGCCCTTATACTCAATTTGAGTGCCCAAACTAGTGCCATTTGTTAAAAAGAGAAATTCTTAATGCATGAGGAGTTCCAAGAGAGGACACTATTAAGTGGCTGTGTGCTATTAAATGTTTACAGAACAAAGAGGAAAATTGGAAAATTGTGGGTAGAGAGTTAAAAGGTGACTTGTCTTCTGGTGCATATGATGGTATATTACTTTCCTGGCCCCAGAGCTTCATAATTAAATAATTATCTGAAGGTCATAAGACTTCACATTAGGCAGCTGGGACTGGTGTCAGGAAATTCTGTTGAGGAAGTTGGAGCCAGGGTCTTACTGGGGCCAAGTGCTTAAGTGTCTCCTGCTTCAATCCCCCATCAGAACAGGTGGCCCTAACTGCCTTTGGTGTGTGTAGGTGGAACTGGGGCCAAAATAGTTAGAGCTACTTAAGGCTGAGAAAGGGTATTGAAAATTGACAGCTGTCAGGGTTCCTATTTAGAGGTCTTTCTGATGAATAATCTATGGTGAAAGGTAGAAGGCCTATTTCAACTTATATGGACAAAACTCTCTTGGGTCTGATGGATCTCAATCACAACACAAAGTATACTCAGAAGTGACAAAGTCTAAGGCCCTCCAAGTTTAAAGGACCACATAAGTCACTGAATTAAGGCTTTACTGTGGAGCTTTAATGGCCTGGGTGGTAGAGGCCAAATAGATTGTAAAACTTGAGGGAGATAATGAATATGTAATTGGAGTTCAAATGTGGTAAAACTAGGAGGACAAAGAAACTCTAAGGACTTTGAGTATCAACACTTTGTAGATGGTTCCAAGGAAGTGCTTGGAGAGTTGGAGGGTTGGTCACACTTAGAAAGTTGTTTTATGGAAGAAACTGCTTTAGAAAGGAATGAACATTAGAAGAGGCTTCAGACAAGGGACAATCCAAAGCTCCTGTGCATCCAGGAAGGTGTTTATCATTTCCCCAGTTTTAATCCATTTTTAGAGTGGCCAAAGGATATCACCCAGGAAAAGGAAGGCTATGGTTTCAAGTTGCAATCTAGTTTTAAGGGTATTTCAAAGGGGGCATATTTTAAAAGAGAGGGGGCCAGATCCCAAGAATGGAGGAAACAAATGAACAAAGAAACTTTAAGGGCTAGAGGGACAACAGTCAGTACTTATGGAAGGAAATTGGAGGTATTCACATAATATCAGTTTACTTTAGGATACCTTAGGCCTTTTGTAAGCTATGTATTCACAAGAGTAAGGGTCTTCTGGGGTTGGAATGCCCATGGATAGGATCCAGAGTCCAAGGTGTAAGGAAGCTATGGGAATTCAGAAGAAAATCTGAGGATCTTTTACTTCAGAAAGAGTAGAACAATTTGACATACTGTCCCTCCCAGATGGGTTTTAGGAATGAGAACCCATTAAATACTGATGAAATCATCACTGTATCCCTGAAGGTTGAAGAGGGCCCATCTTCTTGACAGTAAGGGCAGTGTTTGAGCATCTGTGAAGAGATTCTTGAAAATAAACTAAAGTAGTTGAATAATTACTTGGTTTTTAGTTGTTAACAACTCATTAAGCACAAAAGGTCTCCCACATAACATCTGATAGGGACTGACAGCAGAGCCATGGGGTAGTTTCTTATTGGACCAGAGACAATGGGTAGAGAGAGGTCCAAGAGAGGCTAACTTCTTCAGTCAGTTTCATTATGTTTTGTTGAAGGACTCATTACTTTGTTTTAGTTTTTTCAAAGATTGTCGTCTCTAGACACAAAGAAATGAAATCCTTTTGTAAAACTGTATTGTCATGGAGAACCAAAAGGGAATAACTTAGAATCAGTGTAGATGGTGACTTTTGTTTTTGCTTCACTTTAAGGCTCTGATTAAGGCTATTAATTGTACCAGTTGAACCGTGGTCTCTGGAGGGAGGGCTTTCTTTTCAAGGGTGTCAATAGGATTACTATAGCAAATCTTTTTCTGTAGGCCCATGTTTAAGAATGAACTCACATCTGTAAAGAGAGCCAAATCAGGATTTGCCAAGGAAATCATCTTTCCTTGGAGGACCTTGGTTTGAGGACTTAAGAAGTCATATAAGTCTCTAGATAAGAGTCTAAGAGGGAAGGCAAAGGAGGAAGGCAGGAAACAGAAAGAAGAGGTGAGGGAAGACAAGAATATTTTTAAGGGATCAGATTATGGGGGGATCAAAAACTAGGAAAGAGGAAAAATATCTGAATGAAAGAGCCCAAAAGGACTTTAAAAGTGCAAGATGGGGGTAAAGCTAAGTAAAGAGCCCATGCCTACATAAATAGAATACATTTAGGTAGAAGAGAGCAGCTAGGATGGATGAGTAGATGACAGACAGGTGGAATAAAAAGTAAAAAGAAAATAAGATTTAGAAGGATGCTTGAGTAAAGAATAGTTTGATAGAGAATATAAGTATAGGAGAAAAGAGGCAATATAATTGTGTCAATTCAGAAGTGATTTGAAGAGTCAGGAAAAAGGAAAACTATATATGACAAGATGGACAGGCAAGTGGGGAAACAATGAGTCATAAATCAGAATTTAAGAGATATGTCTACTCAAAGTCTAATATATCATGGAAAAGGGATTCAATAAAAGTCACCAAAAAAATGAAAGAAAATAATTTAAAGGAACTTCAAAAAAATGAGAGAAATATAAAAGATGGAGTGCAAGAAGAGAGAAAGGAAACAGACAAGATAAAAGAATGAAGTGATGTGAGAAAAGACAAGAAAAAAGTAATAAAGGATGGAAGAAGGGAGGATGAGAAAAGTTTGAAGTGATAAGTGTAGATAATAGCCAATTATCCTTGCTTAATATCATACATCATAAATCTAATCCTTTTTTCTGCAAATTTTGTAACTCCTCTTTTATATACAGTTGAACAATATTCTTGTATACAAATGTATGTATTTACTGTGACAAATTTTCATTATTCATTCATTTGTTGTTGTACAGTTAAGTTGATTCCAATCCTTTGCTGTGATGAGTAAAGCAGGAAAAAGCATGAAATGCAATGCAAATTAAAAAAGAAAAAAGAAAACAGCCAAATTTTAAAATGTGTGAGTAGGAAATAAAGTTTGGAAAGGCTTGGCTACAAGAAAAATAAAATTGTAGATAGTAGGGAATTACAAAGACCTATATGAAAGAGGATTATCTAAATAACACAAACATGTGCAGGGTTAATCAGTGACATCTAGACAGGATGGAAATGAGAATAAATGGGAAAAAAACAGGAAATTCACTGGTTTTTCACAAGAACACAGTAAAAAGTAGAAGAAAAGGAAAAATTAGAAACTTTTTCAAAGGTAAATAGATAACAAAACAATTTGAGGCCAGCCTGGATTACAGAGTCAGAACCTATGTGACTTTACTTTTGCAATGATGTCTATAACAAAAGAAAAGAAGTATAAAAGGTAGTTCCCATAAGAAAATAAATTTTAAAATGGGCATGTAGTCTCACATCTGTGACCTCAGCTTCTGTCGGTTAACTCAGGATTGGTATGGGTTCAAGGCCATGCTTAGCTAGAGAGAATGATAGGGAATAAAAAAAAATAGCCAAGGTGTAGTGGTGCATGTGTTAATCCCATTACTGAGGAAACAGATCTGATACCTCTGAATTCTAGGACATCCTGATCTATATAACAAGTTCAGGCCAGCCAGGGATACATAGTGAGACTCTGTCTCAAAAACAAATTAGTTAAACAATAGATAGATAGATAGATAGATAGATAGATAGATAGATAGATAGATTAGACTAGATTAGAAGCTCACAGAGTTGAATGTGTGAAGGTAACAAGATAGAAATAGTGTTTACTTGATTTGTTGCTGTTTATCTTCTTGAGTTCTTTATATATTGAGGATATTAGCCCTCTGTCAGATATAGGGTTGGAGAAGATCCTTTCCCAATCTGTAGGCAGTTGTTTTGTTCTGATGACAGTGTCCTTTGCTTTACAGAAGCTTTTCATGATGTCCCATTTATTGATTGTTGCTCTTAGAGCCTGTGCTGTTGATGTTCTGTTCAGGAAGTTGTCTCCTGTGCCAATGAGTTCAAGGCTCTTCCCCACTTTTTCTTCTGACAGGTTTTCTGAAAGGCTCTGCCCTGCAGACTATCAATGCAGATGCTGAGACTTATGGCCAACCTTTGGGCAGAGAGCAGGGAAGCTTATGAAATAAGTGGGAAATAGTAAGACCTGGAGAGGACAGGAGCTCCACAAGGAGAACAACAGAACCAAAAAAATGTGGGCACAGGAATCTTTTATGAGACTGATACTCCAACTAAGGACCATTCATAGAGACAACCTAGAACCCCTGCACAGAGGTAGCCCATGGCAGTTTAGTGTCCAAGTGGGAACAGGGACTGTCTCTGACATGAACTGATTGGTCTGCTCTTTGATCACCTTCCCCCTGACGGGGGAACAGCCGTACCAGGCCACAGAGGAAAACAATGCATCCACTCCTGATGAGACCTGATAGACTAGGATCAGAAGGAAGGAGAGGGAGTCCTCCCCTATCAGTGGACTTGGGGAAGGGCATGTGTGGAGAAGGGGGAGGGAAAGTTAGATTGGGAGGGGAAGAGGGAAGGAGCTACAGAGGGGATATAAAGTGAATAAACTGTAATAAATAAAAACTAAAAAAAAAAAAAAGAAATAGTGTTTATAGAGAAACCAGAATAAAATGGGGAATCAGTATGAGTTTCAGAAGGAGAAGGAAGAGAAAGATAAAATTAATGTAAGGTGAAGAATTGAGTGAAAACAAATAAATGAAGGGAGAAAGTGAGAGAGTGGGAACTGTGGGTAGAGTAGTAAAAACGGTAGAAAGCAAGACATGGAAAGGAAGGAATAAGGGATGAAGTGAACTGAGGAGGAAAAACAGAAGAGAATGGAGAGTGATCAAGCAGAGAAGAGAAGGGAGGAGAGAGAGGAGGATTTGGAAAACAGAGGTTATATATATGAGATCAATGAGGCAACAAGAGAGATAGTAAAAGTAGAGGAAAGTAAATGCAGATTAATGATGATGGCTAGATGGATAGGAAGGAATGTAGGGATAAAGCAGTAAGACACATAAAACATAGACTCAGGCATGGTGGCACATACCTGTGTGTCCAGAACTCAGGAAGTAGCAAGACCACCAGTTCCAGGGAAGCCTGGTATAAATCACTAGAAAATTTCTGAAAAATAAAATGAGTAACAAAAATATAGTAACAGCTAGGTAGGGTGGAGACATGTAAGTTATTTTTGATTATAGACTGGCAGGTAGACAAATAGGGACTAGATAAAAGTATAAGTGGGTAAGTAAGTAGACAAATAAATTTATTGAAATTTAAAAGTCATAAAATGAGTTACAGTGACACAGATGCCAAGAATAAAATGTATTTTCTTAAGTCAAGTGGAAAAGAAATGTAAGAATGACAGGAAAAATGGGAAGGAAGGGGAGAGAAGGACAAAATGGATCAAGGAAGAAAAGAAGACAGGCAGGATGAGGGAAGCAATGAAAGGGAGTGTGAAAGGACAGAAACATGCGAAGGAAGGAGTAAAATAAAGCTAATAGTGATAAATCTATAGGAAAGAGTAAAACTTAAAAAGAAGAATGAGAATAAGAGACAGGGATTTAGAAGGGCGGGATGTAAGCAATAGTAAGGAAACTGGGGAGATGACTCAGTGGACAACAGTGATTCCCTCCCAAACATTAGACCCTGTATTAAAATCCCTAGCACCACATAAGTTCATGAGAGACCTTGTCCCAAGGGAGTAAGCTGAAATGATAAGAAAGGACATCCAATGTCCTTCTCTGGCCTCTGTATGCCTGGGTCAGAGTGCATATACCCACACATGCATACACAAACCTATGTAAACACACAGAATACATACCAAAAATGAATAAATAAAACAAGATAGCAGAGAAAAACAGAGGTTTGCATGGACAAATTCAACCAAAATAACTAGTACGTAGACTAAGATACATAATTAAGATACATGACTTGATGGCAGCTAGAGAAGAGAGAAAGTGAGTATAGATACAAAAATAAAGGAGACAGAATATATTTTTGAAAAGAAAATAATAAAAATTCAATAGTAAATGACAGTTGGAAAAAGATGAGAAAGAGAAATGAAAACCATCTTCAACAGAAACAGAGAAATAATAAAAGAAGGAATCTAAGACAAGATAAAAAAGGCAGGACAAGAGGCAGAAGCATACAAAAGAGTGAGAGTTGATAAGAATAAAGTATTCAATCACTCAGCAATAAAAACAAGGAAATCATGAAATTTGCAGGTAAATGGTGGGAACTAGAAAAGATCATCCTGAGTGAGGTATCCCAGAAGCAGAAAGACACACAAGGTATGTGATCACTCATAAGTGGATATTAGACATATACTATAGGATAAACATACTAAGATCTGTACACCTAACAAAACTACTCAAGAAGGAGGACTCAGGCTAAGATGCTCAATCCCCATTCAGAAAGGCAAAGAGGATGGACATCAGAAGAGGGAGAAAACAGGGAACAGGACAGGAGCCTACCACAGAGGGCCTCTGAAAGGCTCTACCATGCAGGGTATCAAAGCAGATGCTGAGACTTTTAGCCAAACTTTGGGCAGAGTGCAGGGAAACTTATGAAATAAGTGGGAAATAGTAAGACCTGGAGAGGACAAGAGCTCCACAAGGAGAACAACAGACCCAAAAAATCTGGGCCCAGGTGTCTTTTCTGAGACTGATACTCCAAACAAGGACCATTCATAGAGATAACCTAGAACCCCTATACAGGGGTAGCCCACAGCAGTTCAGTGTCCAAGTGGGTTCCATAGTAATGGAAACAGGGACTGTTTCTGACATGAACTGATTGGTCTGCTCTTTGATCACCTCCCCCTGCGGGGGGAGCAGTCTTACCAGGCCACAGGGGAAGACAATGCAGCCACTACTGATGAGACCTAACAGACTATGATCAGAAGGAAGGAGAGGAAGACCTCCCCTATCAGTGGACTTGGGGAGGGGCATGGGTCGAGAAGAGGAAAAGAGAGTGGGATTGGGAGGGGAAGAAGGAGGGAGCTACAGGGGGATAGGAAGTGAACTATAATTAATAAAAATAAAAATTTTAAAGAAAAATAAATTATTCAAACATGATAATGAGAAAAAAGAAAGGCAGAAAAGAGAAAGATCAAAAACAGAAAAGTTTTAAGATGAGATATCTGTATCTGCATCGAAAATTTGAAAGAAAAAAATGGAAAGTATTGTAAAGGAAGGGCCAATAAAATCTATTTAAGAGAAATGGCTGAAGAAAGATGGAGGGAAAATGGCTGATTATAAAATACTAAGAGATGATAGCATTTGAGAAGAAAGAATAGCACTCTAGGCAGAGGCAAGAAGATCACATCAAGTCTCAGGCTAGCCTAGTTTACATATAGAGGTCAAACACAGCCTGGAGCTACAGAAAGGGAGAAACACAGGAAGGAAGGGAGGAAATGCTAGAGAACCAGAAAAAAAATCTCATTATAGGTCAATAGCAAAATGCTACTATAAAAACGAAAGCAGGAGAGGAAGAGGGTGGACTCCTTTCTCAAGAAGTTTGAAGTGTGCAAAATGCAATAAAATGTAACGAATTAAAAGAGAAAGGGTGGGAAAAGGAAGAGAAGGAAAAAGCACTCAAGGGATACATATACAGAGTATAGAAAATCAGGTTAAGTAGGTGGGTAGATAAGTAGGCAGACAGACACATAGATTTGGCCTTAAAAGTAATGAAACATGAAGACATACAACATGAGAAATACAATATAAAGACATACATATGATCCAGATACAGAGATTTCAAAGGAAAATGTGTCAAATGATAGTTTTTTTTTTCAAGTATGCCAAATAAAAACAAGGCATAATAGTGCATACCTTTATTCCCAACACTCTGGAAGTAGAGACAGGATATCTATGAGATTGAAGCTAGCCTGGTCTATATATACCTTATCTTTTTTTTTTTTTTTTAAAAAAAAGGAAAATGGAAATTATGCCAAAAGAAGAGAAACAGAATATTGAAGGAAGAGGTAAAAGAAGGAAATAGAAGGAAGGAAGAGATAGAGGGAGAAAAGTAGATATGCAAGCACAATGTGAAATAGGATGAGGTGAAGTGAGAGTTTAAAAAAAAACAATGAAGAAAAGATGTTTAAAGTTGCAAGTCTGTGGAAAGAGTAATATTTAAAAAAGAATTTGTGTATAAAACAAAGAAGGTTGAAAAGACAGGATTAGTAAGAAAAGCAAAATTGTAGAGAACAAGATAAAACAGCTGTGCATATTAAAGATGTCAGCAAAATATTAGAGAAATATAGATAGATGAACTAGGGACAGCAAGAGAGTAAGAATGAAAAAAGGTCTAAAAGGAGGGAGAAACTTAAAATGAGACAGTAAGGCACAGATACTAAGACAGGGTATGTAAGAGGGGAAAGCCAATAAGAAATTAAAGACAATTATGCAGTGCAGAACCAAATTTTGAAGTACAGATTGAGGTGGGTGGGGATAGAGAAAAGGCACATGATTAAAAACTGAAGAGACAGCTGTCAACCAGGAATGCAAGTCAACTAATGATAGATATGGGAACAGACCAGTAGAAAAGTGCAAAAAGGAAGAGAGAAAGTGGAGGAAGAGAAATTTGGGTTATAGATGTAGCTCAGTTCGTAGAGTACTTGCCTCATTTGCACAAAGCCTTGGTTTCAATTCTCATCATCAAGCTAGACATGGTGATACACATCTATAATGCCAGCACTCAGGAGATGAAAAAGGAAAATCAGGATTTCAAGGTCTTAGCTATGCAGTTTGAGGTTAGCCTTGACTCCAGGAGGCCCTTTCTCAAATGAGGAGAAATGGGAGAGGGGAGATGGGAAAAAAAAAAAAAAAGTTAAGTTGGGAAGGAATGAAGACCTGGTAAAGGGGAAAAATTTGAGAAGTGACAAGTTCAGAAAAAAACAGTAGGAAGTAATAAGAGATTAAAGGGGTGGGGGGCTGGAGGGATGCCTAAGAGGTTAAGAGCACTGGCTGCTCTTCCAAAGGTCCTGCATTCAATTCCCAGCAAACACATGGTGGCTCATAACCATCTATAATGTTGCTCTCGTCTGGCATGACAGCACACATGCAGACAGAATGCTCTATAAATTATAAATAAATCTTAAAAAAGAGACAGAGAATAAAGGGACTAGAAAACAAATAGAAATGAGAAAGTGAGAAGAGTTTGGAAATGAGGATAAAAAGAGATATTGAAGGAGAGACATATGAAACAAACAGCTAAAACCACCCAGATTATGGATTAGGAATAAAAGAAGGAGGAAAAGAGGAGGCAAGAGGAGTCTTGAAAGAAGTTATCATTGGAATAGATTGGTGGGACCACTAGAAAACAGAGTATTGGTAGCGATAATGCAGGAAAAGCGACAATTGCCCAACATGATGCGTGATGATGCATACCCGTGGTACCAGAACAGAGGGGTCTGAAGCAGAAGGATCCCCCACTTTCATACCACATGTAAGAAATAAAGTTAGACCAAGAAATGTCACACTGAGAGGGAATAACGAATAAGAAACACAAGAACAGTCGTGTTCATAGTGAAATGAAGTCACTATTAAAACAAGAAACTGTATGGGCTCAGAATGTAGCTCTGTTTCTTCCTGCCCCTCCTCTCTCCTGTAATTTATCTCTCAACTGTCGTTTATCATCTATTTTTGTGGCATGGTATGATTATGTAGCCTTGGGTGGCCTAAACCTCATTGTGTAGACCAGGCCAGCCTCCCCCTCTGCATCCAGAGTGCTGGGTTTAGAAGCATGAACCACCACACCTGGCCATTTATCACTTCCTTTCCAAAAAGCTTTTACTATTGTCCCTTCATCATTTCTGTTTTATTTTGTTTGTTTTTCTTTTTTCTCTTTGTTCCCACTTTCCTATCTAGCTACCACATATTCATTCATCTTTTTTTTATATTTGCCTAAATTCTTTGTAATCTTAATTTCCCATTATCTGCATTTTTACCTTTCTTCTACCCCTGCTCTTCTAACAGCCCTCTCTCTTACTCTCACACTCTTTTTAAAGTTTACTCTTTCACCCAGACTTAATAATTTTAACATTTTGTTTCTACCTTCACTTTTTCCCTACTATCTTTCCCGTTTTCTCATCTGTTTCATTGTGTCACTCCTTCCCTGCACTTCTTTCCTATTCTCTGTCCCCTTATTCCTCTCATCCCTTTTATTTACTTCCCCTTGTTTTCTCTCTAAGTTCCATTTAAATTTTCCATACTTTTTATTAGGATCTGATTTTTGTTTAAGTTCTTGTTGTTTCATCAGCTGTTTGACATTTTGGAAGTGGTAGGAAAGCATGTTGAATAGCCTGATGAAAGGGTAAATAAAGGAACAGAATCAATAAAGGACAGGGATAGATAGATAGATAGATAGATAGATAGATAGATAGATAGATAGATAGATATAGAGAGATAGATAGAAAGATAAATGGATATCCCATTTGACATTTTGTAAGTAATAGGAAAGCATGTTGAATAGCCTGATAAAAGAGTAACTAAAAGTACATAACCAATAGAAGATAGATAAACAGATAAATAAATAGAGCTAGAATGAGAGACAGACAAATAGATAGAGATAGATAGATGGATGGATGAATGGATGGATGGATGGATTCACTCCACAATAAGAACTTCAACATCCAACAATGAGCATCCATATATTAAGAGTGAGAACACAGTAGCTGCTCAACTCAAAAAGCTGAATGCCATAGTTATCCCAAACTGATAGGGATAGTGAGGATAGAGCAAGTTCAAAGTAAGGAGTTTGTTTAAAGGTGGGTAATGAAGACAGGGAGGAAGTAAAAATGGAAAAAGAGAAGGAGAAATTAAGGAAAATAGAGGGTGTGCATGTAGCTGGAGAAGAGAGGGTTTGTTGAAAGTCAAAAGGTATGAAATAGGGTAGAGAAAGAAGGAGAACAAGATAAAATGGTATGTGAACCAAAGAAGGGTCAGTAATTCCAAATTATAATAAAAGCCAGAAAAGAGCAAAATGAGTTCTATAAAAAAGGAAATAATGAAAGGAATATGAGGCTGAAAAGAGTGGACAATGAGTGTGAAAAAGAAAAGAGGGAACAAGAGAAAAGTAAAGGGGAGTTGAACCAGTCTTATAAGGAAGTGGAAAAGATGAGCTCTTTAAATAGTACTAGTACACAAAAAGCAGTTTGAAAAGATAGAGCAAAGAAGAAAAGATGAAATAAGGCAGGCAATGTTATTTTATCCCCGAACATAATATTTTCATTGTTTGGTAATTTTCCATAATACACCACAATCACACTTGCTTCCCATTCAGTTTTTTTTTTATTATATATTACAATTCATTCACTTTTTATCCCTGCTGGAGGACCCTCCTTCATCTGCTCAAAGTCCCAACCTCCCACCTTCTTCTGAAATGCCCCTCCCATACTACACTGAGAAGAGAGCTCCTTCTACCCTAATATCTGACCCTAGCCTATGAGGTCTCATTAGGACTGGCTGCATAGTCTTCCTTTAGGGCCCAGCAAGGCTTACCCCCCCCCCCACACACAGGAAAGGTGTATAAGCCACTTATACTCAAATATAAGTAGATATTAGCCATATAATGTAGGATAAACATACTAAAATCTATGGTCTTAAAGAAGCTAATCAATAAGGAAGACCCTAGGGAAGATGATGAATTCTGTTCAGAAGAGTAAATAGGACAGACATCAGAAGCAGGAGAAGATAGGGAACAGGGCAGGAACCTACCACAGAGTGCCTCTGAAAGACTACCCAGCAGGGTATCAAAGCAGAAGCCAAGACTCATAGAGAATCTTTGGGCAGAACGTAATCTTTTGGAAGAAAAGAGAGAAAGAAACACCTGGAGAGTACAGGTATTTCACAAGGAGAGCAACAGAGAGAAAAATTCTGGGCCCAGGGGCCCTGCAGAGACTGATGTTCTACCCAAGGACCATGCTTAGAGAAGACCTAGAACCCGTGCTCTGAGGTAGCCCACAGGCAGCTCACTCTCCATGTGGGTATACTAGTAAGGGGGGAAGCAGGGGCTGTCTCTGACATGGACTCAGTGGCCATTCAGCTTTTTTTAAGGGGCTGGCCATGGGGAATTTGACCATGTTCCACTGAGTAAAAGGGCAACACAAACTGGACTTGGGAATGCCTTTTTAATTTTATTTATTTATGTTTAATTTTTTTACAAAAGAGTCATTAAGAAGCTCCTAATACAGTTCACTGACGAAGTGTGGCTTTCTACCTCAGAGGCTAGACATTAGTGACTTTGCTCTCTCTGCTCAGGACTGCTGGTGGCTGCTTGTAGCAGAAAGATTTTGTGTACACATCATATATGATAGTCACCTCAAATTCTCTCAATAAAGAAAAATAGTGCACCTGTAATCATTTCTCTAGGGGCTGAGGCAGGAGGATCATTAGTTCAAAGCTTGCCTGGGCAACTCATACGAGAGCAGAATAAGCAGCTATTCTACTTCTTAAGTTTTGTTACAGACCGAAAGACAGCTGCAGAGCTATAGGCATTCTGGGGAAACCTGGAGCCAAATTTTTATTTTAAGTATGATGATTACAAAACAGAAATTTGTAGGCATACTCAATTTGGTGATGATATCTGTTGTTTATAATGCAAGTCAGTCTGGTCTTTAGCCATTACATGGTATATTACATGTAATGGTGATATAAACCATGTTACATAATCTGTTGATCATTGGAGTCAACTCCATAATTACTCAGTTGTATTACTCTCTTAAAATTGATGAGTGAGCTAGTTCGCTTTGAGTAGCATACAATTCTCGAGTACAGTTAACTACATTGAGTTTTCCACGGGCCCTGCTAGTGAAGCTGTCTCTATACTTTCCTTACCAATGAGATCCTGAGCAGACTTTAGGTTGTGCTTCTGCTTCCAGCACCCCTCACTAAGCTCAGCATCCTTTGCCTTCTAGTTTTTGTGCTTAGTTAACTACCCATTCATATTGTGGACCAGAGATTCTGTGGATTGCTCTGAAATCTGTCACCCCTAAGAACCTCCTGAGGATCAAGGCCAGTGCCAGTGTGCTTTCTTAATCTCCTCCCTTTGGTCTTGGGCCTTTGCAACCTACAGTAATATATCATGCCACTGTGAACAGATGCATTTTATTTGTCACATGAAGTTTTACAGCACCAGAGATTTCTACGTTGTTATCTTGGGCCTTTTGGAAAAGCACCACTAAGTAGTATTTGTCATTTTAATAGTTGACATTTTATCATTTGGTCAACTTTACTCTTAAAATATGTCTTTCTCTCTCTTTTTTTTTTTTTTTTTTTTTTTTTTAAGCTTCTTCAACAACCTCTAATCAACCAAGTCTCGTCATGGAAAAAACATCTCAAGAATCTCTGGAACAAAAAAGTAACTGAAGTGTTATGATTGAAAATTATTAATTAATAGGAATACTGAATTTGATAATGATCACTTCTGCTCATAATTCAGAAAAGTCTTTTATCTTTTCCCATCAAATGGTGTTTTATGGGTAACACCAATGGCAGTTGTTACCATCTTCTGTACTCTGGGCCAGACTCCCTAACTACACAGGCTTGTTCTCTCCACTCTCCCAGAGCAGGCTACACCACTTGTTGCAACTGAGAAATCTCCAAAGAAAATTCAGAACACCAACTTCCTCACAACTCCAATGACTGAACCCATCTCTGTACTATTCTATTTTCAAAGAAAACCTGAAACTCCTGAAACAGTTCTTCAGCATATGCACCTGTTGATATACTCTCTGCATCTCATCTATGTTTCACCTGAAGAGCTATCCTTCCTGATTACTCAGCATAGGTTCTCCTCATGCATGTAAATCCTGTGTCCCTATGAACTTAAAGATCAGAACCACTGCCAGTGTTCTTTCTCAGTCCTCACCAACCCTTGTCTTTGAGCTTCTGATGCAAACAGTAACATGTCACAGCAACAGACATATACTTGTAATTTACCTTTGTGCCCTATAGAATGATCCATGGGTTGTTTTGGGAAGGTTCAACTTAGTTGTTGCAGTCATTTTAACATTTGTTATATTATACTTTATCCCTCAACCACTGTTAATTTTAAAAATCTCCCCCTAAGTTTCTCCAACAGATGCAATGACATCAAGTTTGCCTGAAGAGCAGACAAGCCAAGAAAATTTGGAACCTAAATGTAATTGCAATTTTATCATTAGAAATTAGTTATTTGTGGGAACTCTGGAATTGGTAATATAGTGATCTTTTCTGAGTATAATGCATGGAAACATCTATCATCATGCGAAATGAGGTATTTTTGGTGACAGTGTCAATATTCCTGTTGCTTTCTGAGTTAAACTACAAAAAATAAGAGAGAAAGTAAGGGGAGGAAGAGACAAAGAGAAACTTGGGTTCTGGATGTAGCTTAGTAGACTACTGGCCTTGCTTGAGCAAAGCTTTGGGTTCTATTCTCATCATCTCAGGTAGGCATGGTTAAACACCTCTGTAATCCTAGAACTCAGGAATTGAAAAGTAAGGAAAATCAGGAATTCAAGGTGTTTCTTAACTATGCAAGGAATTTGAGGCCAGCCTTGTCTCCATTAGGTACTTTCCAAATTAGGAGAAAAGGGAGAGGGGAGAGGGAAAAACAAGTTTAAGTTTAAGTTCGGGAGTAACTATATTGAGGGAGAGACATATGAAACAAACAGCTAAGAACACCCAGGTTATGGATTAGGAATAAAGGAAGGAGGAAAAGAGGAGGAAAGAGGAGTCTTAAAAGAGTTTATAATTGGAATATATTGGTGGGACGGCTAGATAACTTATAAGTGGTAAAGATAATGCAGGAAAAGAGACAATTGCCCAACCTGATGCACACCTATTTTACCAGAACACAGGATAACCCACTTTCATACCACATGTGAGAAACAAAGTTTGACAAAGAAATGTCACACTGAGAGGGAATAACGAATAAGAAACACAAGAACAATTATGTTCATGGTGAAATTTTTTATAGAAGTCACTATTAAAACAAGAAACTGTATTTGCTCAGAATGTAGCTCTGTTTCTCACCACCCTTCCTCTCTCCTGTCATTTATCTCTCAACTGTCATTTATCATGTTTTATTTTTTGAGACATGGTCTGATTATGTAGCCTTGAGTGGCCTAAAACTCATTATGTCGACCAGGCTAGCCTCCACCCCTGCATCCAGAGTGCTGGGATTAGAGCCATGAACCACGACACCTGGCCATTTATCACTTCCCTTCCAAGAAGCTTATACTACTGACTTTTCATCCTTTTTTTTTTTGTCTTTTTGGTTTTTGTTTTTAAAAAATCAGTTTCTTTTTCTTTTTTCTGTTGGTTTCCACTTTTCTATCTAGCTACCAGGTATTCTTTCATCTCATTGTAATATTTACCCAAATTCTTCATAATCTTAATTTCCCACTATTTGTGTTCATACTTTCTTCCTACCCCTGCTCTTTTAACAGCCCTCTCTCTTACTCTCACATTCTTTTAAAAGTTTACTCTTTCCCCCAGACTTATCATTTTAACATTTTATGTCTACCTTCACTTCTTTCACTACTATCTTTTCTGTTTTCTTATCTGTTTCATTGTGTTCCTCATTCCCTGCATTCCTTCTTTCCTATCCTCTGTCCCTTTATTCCTGTCATTCCCTTTATTATCTTCCCCTTGTTTTCTCTTTAATTGCCTTTAAATTTTTCCAATATTTTTTATAGGATCTGATTTTTGTTTAGGTTGTTGTTTAATTAGTTGTTTGATATTTTGGAAGTAGTAGGAAACCATGTTGAAAAGCCTGATGAAAGAGTAACTAAAGGAACAGAACCAATAGAAGATAGATAGACAGATAGATAGATAGATAGATAGACAGATAGACAGACAAAGAGATGATAGACAGACAAATGATAGATAGGTAAATAGATGATAGGTAGGTAGGTAGATAAGGTGAGAGTGACAGACAGCCAGATAGATGATAGATAGAGATAGATGGATGGATGGATGGATGGATGGATCGAAAGATCGATCAATTGATGGATCAGTGGATAGATGGATTCATTCCATTGGCTCACAATAGGGACTGGTAAATCCAACAAAGAGCATGCATGTATTAGAGAGAGTGAGAAACTAGTAGCTGCTCAACTCCCAAAGCTGGATGACATAATTATCAAAATCTGAGATGGATACTCATGATAGGGCCAATACAAAATTAGGAGTCTGTTTAAAGGTGTAATGAAGAGAGATAGGAGGTAAAAATGGAAATTAAGGAAAATAAAGAGAGGTTGTGCATGTGGCTGGAGGAATAAAAAGACAATCAGGTGAAAAGAAGGAATGTTGAAAGACAGTATGAAATGGGGCAGAGAAAGAAAGGGAACTAGTTAAAATTGTATGTATACCAAAGAAGGGTCAAGAATTCCAAATTATAATAAAAGCCAGAAAGATCAAAATTAGTTAGTTCTATAAATATTGAAAGTAAATATAGGGCTGAAAAGGGGAATGTGAGTATAAAAAAGAAAGAGGGAACAAGAGAAAAGTAAAGGGGAGTTGAACCAGTCTTATAAGGAAGTGGAAAAGATGAGCTCTTTAAATAGTAATAGTACACAAAAAGTAGTTTGAAGAGACAGAGCAAACACAAAAAGATGAAGTGAGTCAAGGAGGGCTGCTTTTTCCCTCAACATAATATTTTCATTAATTATTTGGGAATAATTAATACATAGCACACTTGCTTCTCATTCAGTTTTCTTTTTTTATTATATATTACAATCTATTCACTTTTTATCCTGGCTGGAGGACCTTCACTCATCTCCTCCAAGTCCCACCTTCACTCCTTTTTCCACTCTGCCCCTCCCATAGTCCACTGAAAGTAGAGCTCCTCTTTCCCTAATATCTGACTATAGCCTATCAGGTTTCATTAGGACTGGCTGCATAGTCTTCCTTTGGTGCCCATCTGAGCTAACTTTCGTCCCCACCTCCCTCACAGGGGAGAGGTGATCAAAGAGCCAGCCACTTATACTCAAATATAAGTGGATATTAGCCATATAATATGAGATAAACATACTAAAATCTATGGTCTTTCTAAAGAAGCTAATAAATAAGGAAGACCCTAGGGAAGATGATGAATTCTCTTCAGAAGGGCAAACAGGATAGACATCAGAAACAGGAGAAGACAGGGAACAGGGCAGGAACCTACCACAGAGTGCCTCTGAAAGACTCTGCCCAGCAGAATATCAAAGCAGATGCTGAGGCTCATAGAGAATCTTTGGGCAGACAGTAATCTTTTGGAAGAAAGGAGAGAATCACCTGGAGAGTACAGGCACTCCACAATGAGAGGAACAGAGAGAAAAATTCTGGGCCCAGGGGCCCTGCAGAGACTGATGTTCTACTGAAGGACCATACTTAGAGAAGACCTAGAACCCATGCTCTGAGGTAGCCCACAGGCAGCTCAGTCTCCATATGGGTATGCTAGTAAGGGGGGAAGCAGAGGCTGTCTCTGACATGGACTCAGTGGCCATTCAGCTTTCTTTAAGGGGCTGGCCATGGGGAATTTGACCATATTCCACTGAGTAAAAGAGCAACACAAACTGGACTTGGGAATGCTGTTTTTTTTTTTAATTTTCTTTTATATATTTTTTATTTTTTACAAACGTGTCATGAAGAAAGTCTTAATAGAGTTCAGTGACAAAGTGTGGCTTTCTACCTCAGAGGATAGACATTAGTGATTTTGCTCCCTCTGCTCAGGACTGCTGGTGGCTGCTTGTAGCAGAAAGATTTTGTGTACATATTATATATGATAGTCACCTCAAATTCTCTCAATAAAGAAAAATAGTGCACCTGTAATCATTTCTCTAGGGGCTGAGGCAGGAGGATCATTAGTTCATAGCTTGCCTGGGCAACTCATACAAGACCAGAATAAGCAGCTGTTCTACTTCTTAAGCTTCTGTTACAAACCCAAGAAAGCTCCTGAGCTATAGGCATTCTGGGGAAACCTGGAGCCAAATTTTTATTTTAAGTATGATGACTACAAAATAGAAATTTGTAGGCATACTCAATTTGGTGATGATATCTGTATATGTTGCTTATAATGCAAGTCAGTCTGGTCTTTAGCCATCACATGGTATATTACATGTAATGGTGATACAAACCATGTTACATAATCTGTTAATCATTGAAGTCAACTCTGTAATTATTCAGTTGTATTACTCTCTTAAAATTGATGAGAGAGGTAGCTGACTTTGTGTAGCATACCACTCTCAAGTGCAGTTCACTACACTGAGTTTTGTACAGGCCCTGCTAGTGAAGCTGTCTCTATACTTTCCTTACCAGTGAGATCCTGAGCAGACTTTAGGCTGTGCTTCTGCTTCCAGCACCCCTCACTAAGCTCAGCATCCTTGCCTTCTAGTTTTTTTTTTTGTGCTTAGTGAACTACCCATTCATATTGTGGACCAGAGATTCTGTGGATTGCTCTGAAACCTGTCACCCCTAAGAACCTCCTGAGGATCAAGGCCAGTGCCAGTGTGCTTTCTTAATCACCTCTCTTTGGTCTTGGGCCTTTGCAACTTACACTAATAAATCATGCCACTGTGAACAGATGCATTTTATTGGCCACATGAAGTTTTACAGCACCAGAGATTTCCACGTTGTTGTTATCTTGGGCCTTTTGGAAAAGCACCACTAAGTAGTATTTGTCATTTTAATAGTTGACATTTTATCATTTGGTCAACTCTACTGTTAAAATATGTCTTTCTCTCTTTTTTTAAAGCTTCTTCAACAACCTCTAATCAACCAAGTCTCATCATGGAAAAAACATCTCAAGAATCTCTGGAACAAAAAAGTAACTGAAGTGTTATGATTAGAAATTATTAATTAATAAGAATACTGGATTTGGTAATGATCACTTCTGCTTATAATGCAGAATAGTCTATGTACTTTCCAATCAAATGGTGTCTTATGGGTAATACAGATGGACAGTGGGTACCAACTTCTGTAATCTAGGCCAGACTCCCTAACTACACAGGCATATTCATAGAGCAGGCTACCACTTGTTGCAACTGAGAAATCTCCAAACACAATTTAGAACACCAACTTCCTCACAACTCCAATGACTGAACCCATCTCTGTACTGTTCTGTTTCCAAAGAAAACCTGAAACTCCTGAAACAACTCTTCAGCATATGCACCTGTTGATATACTCTCTGCATCTCATCCATGTTTCACCTGAAGAGCTATCTTTCCTGATTACTCAGCATAGGTTCTCCTCATGCATGTAAATCCTGTGTCCCTATGAACTTAAAGATCAGAACCACTGCCAGTGTTCTTTCTCAGTCCTCACCAACCCTTGTCTTTGAGCTTCTGATGCAAACAGTAACATGTCACAGCAACAGACATATATTTGTCATTTACCTTTGTGCCCTGTAGAATGTTCCACGGATTGTTTTGGGAAGGTCCAACTTAGTTGTTGCAGTCATTTTAACATTCGTTATATTATACTTTATCCCTCAACCACTGTTAATTTTAAAAATCTCCCCCTAAGTTTCTCCAACAGAATCAACGACATCAAGTTTGCCTGAGGAGCAGACAAGTGAAGAAAATTCGGAACCTAAAGGTAATTGCAATTTTATCATTAGACATTTTTTATTTGTGGGAACTCTGGAATTGGTAATGCAGTGATCTTTTCTGAGTATAATGCATGAAGTCCTTTATTCTCTTGCAAAATGAGGTTTTTGGGGTGATAGTGTCACCTTTTCTGTTGCTTTCTGAGTTAGACTACCCTAATCACTTGGTGTTGACCCCATTGTGCTACAGAGTGAACTAGGTCTCATCTTGTGGATGACTACTCTCCAAGCCCTATTTATAACCCTAACAGCCCTTGCTACTGAACTGTCTCTGCACTTCTCTACTGCCAGTGTGATTCAGAGGCAGATCTTAAGCCTGTGACTCTCCAGCAGCCATGCCTTCCTTAACAGCTCTGCATCCCAAGAAGGCTTTACCTCCAACTCCATTTTTCTACTCAGAAGCATCCAGCTGTGGCCAAGGATAGCTCCAAACATTGCTTAATCCAAACCTATAAGCGTCTTTAAAACGTTAAAATATTTTTTGTGTTATTATTTGTAACAAATTCCACATTTCTTAAGTATCAATTTTGCAGATGATAGCAATATGACATGATATTAGAAGGTTTGTCCCACCTTCCTGGAAAACTGTCCTTTCACATTCCTGATACTTGTGGAAACTGTCCCCTTACCAACTTGTCACATGACATCACATGCAATAGAAATGGTTTCACTGCAACATGTGTTTGTGCAGCAGTAAAGTGTTCCCTACTCTTACTTACCTTGTCTTTTCAGAAAATCCTAACTGAGTAGTAAACTTGATTTTATTCTCTCATGTCCACTATGAAAAGTAAATATCTCTTCTTTCTTTTAAAGATTGCCATCATTCCAGCAGGAAGAAAATAAGTTTTGCTGAGCAGTCTTCCCCTGAATCTACTGAACAAAAATGTAAATGAAATGTTATGACTGGAAGTTAGTCATTAGTGGGAATAGAGAGTTTGGAGATTTATTCTGTTAAATGAAAAGAAAAAAAAATCCTCTCTCCTCTGTCAGATGATGTAGTTTTGGCAGTGCTTATGAACGATGTTCCTAGTCCCTCGACCCTATGTGTTAGATGCCCTAAGTCCTCAATAAGTGTTTATTCTTTCCACACTCTCAAAGCAGGGAAGCCCTCTTTTTTGTTGTTGTTCTAAGCCCAGTTCAAAACCCTAACTTTCCTGCATCTCCTGCTACTTAAACCATCTTTGCACTTTCTATTACCAATGGTATTCTCAAGATAGACCTACAGACCATCTCTGATGCTGCCACTCCTTGATCACCGGCTCTGCCCCCTATCCAGGTTTTGCCCCTAAATACTTTATTTTACCTTGAGAATTCCCCTTCAAGATCCTCAGGTGGAGGCTATGCTAATGTTTTAGAAACCCATGCTCTAGGAAACTTAGAGGAACAAAACTCTTGCTAATGGACTTTGTCATTTCTGTCCTCCTCTGGTTTGAGACCTACTGTATCTATCAGTTGTTTCCAAGGCCGTAGAAATGTTATATACCACATATACTTTCTGTAGCAGGAGAGTGTTCCCTCATTTCCATTCTCCAGGAAAACCCCAGATGAGAAGTAGTCAATGGTCATGTTAATAAATCATTGTATCAGTTTGTCAATTCCTTTGTTAAAAAGAGATGTCTTTTTTTTTCAAGATCACCCAACAACTACAAAAAGAACAAGTTTTGCTACTGAGAAATTCATTCAAGACCTTCTAGAAGCAAAATGTAATTGCAATTTTCTGCTTAGAAATTAGTAATTTATGGGACCACTGGATTTGGTATTGATCTCTATTGCATACAATGCAGAAAATCCCCCATCATCTAGCAATGGTGTATTTGGGGGAAATAGTTATTAACTCTGTTACCTTTTCTGTCATTCTCTGGGCTACATTCCCTAATTACCCAATCAGCATTGCTATTTCCACATTCTCAGAGTGGGGTAGACTTACATTTCCTGAACACAACTCTCCAAATCAA
The DNA here is from genome assembly GCF_030254825.1 of Meriones unguiculatus. Lineage (NCBI taxonomy): Eukaryota > Metazoa > Chordata > Mammalia > Rodentia > Muridae > Meriones > Meriones unguiculatus. The sequence continues at coordinate 124,961,721 of NC_083369.1, forward strand.
TTAGGAACAATAATCTCCTGCCTTCCCTATACTCCTTGCTACTGAACTTGCCTCTATGCATTTTCACGTCTACAGAGAAGTGAGGCAGTCACTTAGTTTCTGCTACTGTTACCCAATGTTCAGAAGCTCGGACTAGCATAAAGAGTTTACGTCTAACTTATTTTTTCTCTGGGGTGAACTCAGCTGCTAAGTTGCTGACAGAAGGTCTAAGAATACCTTTGAAGCCTGGGACCCTTGAAACCTAATATGAGCTTAGACCTCTACCAGTGTCCTTTCTCAGTCCTGCCCTTCCTTTGGCTTTATGTTTTTGCCACCTACATTAACATGTCACAACATTCCTCACAGAAAAAAACATTTTGTTTTATGTTTATAACCACTCATGTTCTCTAGACTTTTTGGCAAAGCCCAAGGGATGAGTAGTCATTCTGTTATTTTAATATTGGTCAATTTATTATTTCTGTTTTTAAAATTGATGTCTTTTTTTTTCTTTAAGATCATTATCCAAATACTAAGAAAACAAGTTTCACTGACCGGAAACTCAAGGAAGGTAATCTAGACCCAAAATGTAATTCAACTACTATTATAAATTAATTAAGTCATGTTTGGTAATTGTCTCTTCTGCATAAAAACCTCCTATTGCCATCCGTAAAAAAAGATATCCAATATAGTGCTTTTTAAAAAGTGTCACCCTTTTTGTGGTCCTCTGTATTAGTCAATTGATTCTGTTCTTGTCACAAGGCTGCAGATGACAACTCTCCAAGCCCATCTCAAAACAGAGCTCTCATTACTATGAATCTGTCTCTGTTCTTTTCTGTCTCCGACAAGATCCAGCGTCAGATCTTAAGTGTCTGACTCTGCTGACACCTGTTTCTCAGCACCTGGAACTTTCAGGGAAGGTTCACCCTGAGTCCTTGTTCCATATGGAAAACTCTCATACTATATTTCTGGAGAGGTTCTACTGATGTCAGTGAAGCTATGGACCTAGAGTAAAGAAGAATCAAGATACCTGTCAGTGTGTTTTCTTTTGTTTTTGTTTTGATACAATGTTTCTTTGTGTAACAGCCCTGACTACTCTGGAACTCACTTTGTAGACCAGGCTGGCCTCTGCCTCCTGAGTGCTGAGATTACAGGCATGCACCAACACTGGCCAGCAGCAATGTGCTTTCTTAACCCTGCTCCTCCTTTAACTATAGTGGCAGATTCATCACTAGAAATAGTGATGTTTATTTACTATATACATTTTTCAACAATATAGTGTTGTTCAGTCTTACTCCACTAGTCATTTTAGGAAAGCCCAACTCAGTAGCAATCAGTGGCCCTTTTAATATTTTCTGTTTTCTGATTTTGGCAATTCTGTTAACTCAATTGTCTTTTCTTTTAGTGACTTCAACGGACATAAGGAAGAAAAGTGTTTCAGACCAGAAATTGTTCTATGAACCAGTCAAATTAAAATGTAATTGAACTTTTATTATTACAAATTAGTAATTAGTGGTTATAGTTGGTTCGATAATGAGCTCTTCTGCTAATAATGGGGAAAAGGCCTCTATCCTTTTCCATCAAATGATGGAATTGATAAAGTTCTCTTCTGCTTATAATACAAAAAGAAATCTTGTATCTAATTCAATTAGTTGGTTTAATTTTGGTAATGCTTTTGAACAGTGTCAAAGTCCCTGTGCCCTGTGGATTAGATACCCATTCTTCAGTTGGTGTTGCTCTCTTCATATTCACCAGGTAGACTAGACCACATTTGCAGCTCACAACTCTCTAAGTCCAATTCAGAACAGTGATTTTCCCAAGTCCCTGACTCCTAACATACCTCTGTACCTTTCTATTCCTAATAAGATCCAGAGGTAGTTTTCCAGTCTATACCTCTAGGGCTACAATCTATGATGCTGCTACCCACCAAGATGCTCCATAGCTGTGTCTACATGGAAGAGGGGTAAACTCTATGGCCTTTGTTCCACTTGTGAAAATGTTCTTCCTTTGTACTGAATGAAGATTCTACAGAAGACTTTGAGGCCTCTGGCCCTGTGAACCTAAGGAGGACCAATAGCTCTCCCAATGTGCTTTCTGCACTTGTACTTCCTTTGGCTTAGATCTTTTGAGACATACAGTAGGGAGTCATGTCACTGGCAGCAGAAATACTTTGTACACATATATTTCTGAAGGTGAGGACTAGTCTCTGTTCTTATTCCCCTGATCTTTTTCTACAAACCGAGTAGTGATAAGTTGCTTTTTAAATTTTTAAAAATTTTTATATTAATTACAGTTTATTCACTTTGTATCACTGCTGTATCACCTTCCTTCATTCCCTTCAAATACTTCCTTCCCTCATTTCCCCCTATTCCCTTCTGCAAGTCCGCCAATAGCGGAGGTCCTCCTCCCCTTACATCTGATAATATCCTATAAGTTTTCATCTGGACTGGATGCATTGTCTTCCTCTTTGGCCTGGTAAGGCTGTTCTCCACTCAGGGGGAGGTGATCAAAGAGCTAACCACTGAGTTCATGTCAAAGACAGTCCCTGTTTCCCTTACTAAGGAACCCACATGGACAGTGAACTGCCATGGGCTACATCTATGTAGGGGTTTTTGGTTATCTCCATGAACGGTCCTTGGCTGGAATATTAGTCACAGAAAATAACCCTGGGTCCAAATTTTTTTCTCTTGCTCTCCTTGTTGACCTTCTGTCCCCTCCAGGTCTTTCTATCCACACCTTCTTTCATAAGATTCCTTGAACTCTGCCCAAAGTTTGGTTATGAGCCTCAGCATTTGCGTTTATACCCTGCTGGGTTCATTCTTTCAGAGACCCTCTGTGGTAGGCTCCTATCCTTTTTCCTGTTTTCTCCCTCCTCTGATTTCTGTCCTGTTTGATTTTCTGAGTGAGGATTGATCATCATACCCAGGGTCCTACTTCTTGTTTAGCTTGTTTAGGTGTATAGATTTTAGCATGTTTATCCTATATTTTATGTCTAATATCTACTTATAAGTGAGTATATACCGTGTGTGTCTTTCTACTTCTGGAATACCTCACTCAGAATGATATTTTTTAGATCCCACCATTTTCCTGAAAATTTCATGATTTCCTTTTTTTTAAATTGCTGAGTAGTATTCCATTGTGTAAATGTAGCACAATTTTTGTATCCATTCCTCAACTGAGGGGCATCTAGGCTGTTTCCAGCTTCTGGCTATTACAAATAAAGCTGCTACAAGCATGGTTGAGCAATTGTCCTTGAGCATATTTTGGATATTTGCCTAGGAGTGGTATAGCTGGATCTTGAGGAATCAGTATTCCTAATTGTCTGAGAAAGTGCCAGATTGATTTCCAAAGTGATTGTACACATTTATATTCCCACCTGCAATGGAGGAGTGTTCCTCTTTCTCCACATCCTCTTCAGCATGTATTGTCACTTGAGTTTTTAATCTTAGCTTTTCTGACGGGGGCAGATGGGAGTGTGAAATCTCAGGGTCATTTTGCTTTTCATTTCCCTAATGACTAGGGATTTTGAGCATTTCTTTAAGTGTTTCTCTGCCATTAGATATTTCTCAAATGAGAATTCTCTGTTTAGCTATGTACCCTATTTTTTAACTGGAATACTTGATTTTTTTTTTTTGCTGTTTAACTTCTTGAGTTATTTATATATTCTGGATATTAGCCCTCTGTCAGATATAGGGTTGGTGAAGATTTTCCCAGTCTGTAGGCTGTCGTTTTGTTCATATGACAGTGTCCTTTGCTTTACAGAAGATTTTCAGTTTTATGAGGTCCCATTTATTGATCGTTGATCTTAGAGCCTGTGCTGTTGGTGTTCTGTTCAGGAAGTTGTCTCCTTTACCAATGAGTTCAAGGTTCTTCCCCAATTTTTCTTCTAAAAGATTTAGTGTGTCTGATTTATGTTGAGGTCTGTGATTAACTTGCACTTTAGCTTTGTACAGGGTGATAAATATGGATCTCTTTGCATTTTTCTACATGGAGAAATCCAGTTTGACCAGCACCATTTGTTGAATATGCTGTCTTTTTCCCATTTTATGATTTTTGCTTCTTTGTCAAAAATTACGTATCCTTAGATGTGTGGGTTTATTTCTGGGTATTCTATTTGATTCCATTGATGCACCATTCTGTTTCTATGCCAATACCATGCAGTTTTTATTCCTGTTGCTTTGTAGAACAGCTTGAGAATCAGGGGTGGAAATACCTTCAGATGATCTATTATTGTACAAATCATTTTGACAATTCTGGGTTTTTTTGTTTTCCATATAAAGTTGAGAATTATTTTTTCAAGGCCTGTAAAGAATTATGTTGGTACTTTGATGGGAATTGCATTGAATCTGTAGACTGTTTTTGGCAGGATGGCTATTTTCACTGTTTATCCTACGGATCCATGAGCATGGACGGTCTTTCCATCTTCTGATATCTTCTTCAGTTTCTTTCCCTTGCTTGGTTAGTGTAATACCAAGGTACTTTATGTTATTTGTGGCTATTGTGAAGAGTGTCATTTCCCTAATTTCTTTCTCAGCCCTTTTGTCTTTCCTATAGAAGACGGTTACTGTTTTTGTTTGTTTGTTTGTTTTGAGTCAATTTTGTATCCAGTCACATTGCTGAAGGTGATTATCAGCTGAAGGAGTTATATGGTTGACTTTTACAGGTCACTCATGTATAGTAACATACCATCTGCAAATACTGATACATTGACTTCTTCCTTTCTGATTTGTATTCCCTTGATCTCCTTTAGTTGTCTTATTGTTCTAGGTAGGACTTCAAGTTCTATGTTGAATAGATACAGAGAGAGTGGGCAGCCTTACCTTGTCCCTGATTTCAGTGGGATTGATTTAAATTTCTCTCCATTTAGTTTGATGTTGGCTATAGTCTTGTTGTATATAGTCTTTATTATGTTTAGGTACATGACTCCTACCCCTGATCTCTCCAAGACTTTAAACATGAATGGGTGTAGGATTTTGTCAAATACTTTTTTAGCATCTAAGGAAATGATCATGTGGGTTTTTTTCTCCTTCAGTTTGTTTATATGGTGGATTACATTGATGAATTTCCATATACTGAATCACTCCTGCATGCCTGGGATGAAACCTACTTGGTCATGGTGGATGATATCTTTTATGTGTTCTTGGATTCAGTTTGCGAGTATTTTATTGAGTATTTTTTGAATGAATGCTCATAAGAGATAGGTCTTAAGTTCTCTTTTTTTGTTGAGTCTTTTTGTGGTTTAGGTATCAAGGTGATTATGGCTTCATAGAATGAATTTTGTAATGTTTCTTCTATATCTTTTTGGTGGATTAGTTTGAAAAGAATTATAGTTAGTTCTTCGTTGAAGGCCTGGTAGAATTCTGTGCTGAAACCATCTGACCCTGGGGGTTTTTTTGTTTGTTTGTTTGTTTATTTTGTTTTGTTTTGCTTTGGAAGGGAGACTTTTGATGACAGCATATATGAGTATTCAATCTGTTTACATGATCTTCGTTCAGCTTTGGTAAATGGAATTTATCAAGAAAATTGTTCATTTCATTTAGATTTTTAAATTTTGTGGCATATAGGCTTTTGTAGTAAGACCTAGTAATTGTTTGGATTTCGTCGGTGCCTGTTGTTATGTCCCCCTTTTTGTTTCTGATTTTGCTGATTTGGATAATTTTTCTCTGCCTTTTAGTTAGCTTAGCTACCGGTTTGTCTATCTTGTCAATCTTCTCAAAGAACCAGCTCTTGGTCTCATTAATTTTTTGTATAGATTTGTTTGTTTCTAATTCACTGATTTCAGCTCTAAGTTTGATTATTTCCAGCCATCTACTCCTCTTGGGTGTGTCTGCTTCTTTTTTTTTTTTTTTTCTTTAGGGCTTTTAGGTGTGCAGTTAAGTTGATAACATGAGATGTCTCCATTTTTGTCCTGGAGACACTCAGTGCTATGAACTTTCCTCTTAGCACTGCTTTCATTGTGTCCCATAGGTTTGGGTATGTTGTGTCTTCATTTTCATTCAATTTTTGGAAGTCTCTAATTTCTTTTTTCATTTCTTCCCTTACCAAGCTGTCATTGAGTAGAGAGTTGTTTAGTTTCCAGGTATATGTAGGTTTTTTGTTATTTCTGTTGTTGTTGACATCTAGTTTTAAGCCATGGTGGCCTGACAGAATATAAGGGATTATTTCAGTTTTCTTGTATCTGTTGAGGCTTGCTTTGTGCCCAACTATATGGCCAATTTTTGAGAAGGTTCCATGAGGTCCTGAAAAGAAGGAATACTCTTTTGAGTTTGGGTTAAAATCTTTGTAGACATCTATTAGGTCCGTTTGATTTAGGACCTCTGTAAGTATCATTATTTCCCTATTTAGCTTCTGTCTATATGATTTGTCCCTTGGGGAAAGTGAAGTGTTGAAGTCTATAAAGGTGTTGGGATTGATGAATGGTTTAAGTTTTGATAATGTTTCATTTACAAATGTAGATGCTTTTGTATTTGTGGCATAGATGTTCAGAATTGTGATATACTCCTGGTGGATTTTTCCTTTGATGGGAATGAAGTGCCCCTATTCAACTTTCTGATTAATTTTGGTTGAAAGTCTATTTTTTAGATATTAGGATAGCTACCCCAATTTGTTTTCTGTGTCCATTTGCTTGAAAAACATTTTCCAGCTCTTTACTCTGAGGTAGTGCTTATCTTTGTTGCAGAGGTGTGTTTCTTGGATGCAGCAGAATGTTGGATCCTGTTTTTGCCACTATTCTTTTAGTTTGTGTCTTTTTATTGGACAGTTGAGTCTGTTGATGTTGATAGATAATAGTGATCAATGAGTGTTTGTTTCTTTTATTGTGGAGTTGGCAGTATTACTATGTTTCAATGCTTGTATTCTTTTAATTTTTTTGTTGTGAAGTTATCTATATCCTGTGTTTTCTTGGGTGTGGTTGTTTTCATTGGATTGGAGTTTTCCTTCTAGTATCTTCTGTAGGGCTGAGTTGCTGTGTAGATATTGTTTAAATTTAGATTTTTGTCATATAATATTTTGTTTTGTCCATCTATGTTAATTAAAAACTTTGCTGGGTATGTAGTCTGTGTTGGCTCCTGTGGTTCCTTAGAGTCTGCATGACATCTACCCAGGTGCTTCTGGCTTTCATAGTCTCTGCTGAGAAGTCTGGTGTGATTCCAATAGGTCTACCTTTGTATGTTACTTGGCCTTTTTCCCTTGCTGCTTTTAATATTTTTTCTTTGTTCTGTAGATTTGTGTTTTGAGTATTACGTGTTGTGTGGAGTTTCTTTTCTAATCTAATCTATTTGGTGTTCTCTGGGCCTATTGTATGTTTATGGACATCTCTTTAAGTTGAGAAATTTTTCTTCTAAGATTTTTTTAAAAATATTTTCTGGACCTTGTAGCCTGCAATCTTCTTATTCATCTATTCCTATTATACTTGGATTTCATCTTTTCATGGTGTGCTTGATTTCTTGGATGTTTTTTTGTTTGGATTTTTCTTTTACTTTCAGAGATGTATCAATTTCTGCAAGTGTATCTTCAGTGCCTTGTATTCTTGTATTCTATTGTATGCTTACCTTTGTGGTTCCTGATCTTTTCTTTAAGGTTCCCAGCTCCAGGGTTTTTTCTATTTCTATTTTCTTTATTGGTTCTAATTCTGTTTTCATGTCTTGCACCATTTCATTCATCTGTTTGAATGTGAATTCCTGTCTTTCCATGATGGCCTCTATTTTTTGTTCATTTCCTCTCTATATGCTACTTCTAGTGCATCTACTTGTGCCTCTATTAGTTTGGCTATAGTTGCCTGTATTTCTTTGAGAGTTTTATTCTTTTCCTCTGTATATGCCTCTACTTGTGCCTCTATCCATGTCTCTATTTGTTTGGCTGTATTTGCCTGTATTTCTTTGAGAGCTTTGTTCATTTACTCTTTATTTCCCTCTATTTGTGTAGCTATTTCTTTTTTATTTTTTTATTAATTACAGTTTATTAACTTTGTATACCAGATGTACCCCCTTCCCCATCCCTCCCAGCCCACCTTTTCCTCTTTTTCTTCTCCTATGCCCTTCCCCCAGCCCAATGTTAAGGGAGGTCTTCCTCCCCTTACATCTGACCATGGTCTATCAGGTCTCATCAGGACTGGCTGCATTGTCTTCCTGTGTGGCTTGTAAGGCTGCTCCCCACTCAGATAGAGGTGATCAAAGAACTAGCCCATGAATTCATGTCAGACACTGTCCTTGTTCCTATTATTAGGGTACCCTCTTGGACACTGAGCTGCCATGGGCTACTTCTGTTCAGGGATTCTAATGTTATCTCCATGCATGGTCCTTGTTTGGAGTATCAGTCTCAAAAAAGACCCCTTGCCCAAATTTTTTTGGTTCTGTTGCTCTCCCTAATGAGCTCCTGTTCCCTCCAGGTCTTTCTGTCTCCCCTATTCTTTCATAAGATCCCCTGCATTCTGCCCAAAGTTTGGCTATGAGTCTTAGGATATGTTTTGATACCCTACTTAGTAGAGTCTTTCAGAGGTCCTCTGTGATAGGCTCCTGTCCTGTTCTTGTTTTCTCCCTCTTCTGATGTCTGTCTCATTTGCTTTTATGAGTGAGGATTGATCATCTTACCCAGGGTCCTCCTTCTTGATTAGCTTCCTTAGGTGTATAGATTTTAGTATGATTATTCTATTTTTTATGTCTAATATGCACTTGTAAGAGAGTATAGACCATGTGTGTCTTTCTGCTTCTGGGATACCTCACTCAGGATGATCTTTTGAGAGATTTGTTTGTTTGTTCTTTATGTGCCTCTAATAACTGAATAAGTATAGCTTTAAAATCCTTTTCCTGTGTTTCCAATGAATTGAAATATCCATTGATTTTGGGGGTTGCTGGTGAAGCCATGATGTCCTGATTTTTGTTGGATGTATTCTTACGCTGACCCCTAGCCTTTTGCTTATCTGTAACCTTTATTATTATTTGTTCCTGGAGTCTGGACTTCAGACTGAGTCCATCTTTCTCTGAAGTCTGGAGTATTCTTCAGGGTAGATGAGAGAGGTCCACTGGTTTGAGAGTGTGTTGGTTTTTCAGCTTTAGCTAAGAGAGGAATATTACAAGAGCTGGTGCACAAGTGTAGGTGAGCAACTGCAGTCATGTGCATGGAAGTCTGCCTTGAATGAGTGTAGGAGATCCATCAGATCAGTGGTGTCCACTGTTTGTCTGCCTGGCAGGGAGACCCTGACATGGCATAGCCACTTCTGTTGTCTCAGTCAAGGAACATGGAGGCTCCTATTGTGACCAGCTGCCACCCTGTTGCCATTGCCACAGACCTTGGAGGACAGTACAGTCACCTACTGGGAGGCCCTGGGAAGCCTGTACAGCCACCTGCAGACCTGGGGGCCCCAGTCCAGTGTCCCACTGGGAAGCCTAAACAGCTGCCAGACACAGAACTGGGAGGTCAGTACAGTAGCCTGCTGGGAGGGCCTGGGAAGCCTGTTACAGCCGACCACAGACTTGGGGGCCAAGTAGAGCCACACGATAGGAGTTCTACCAATGCAGACCAGGGAAGCAAGTACAGTTGCCCCACTGGGAAGCCCTGCTACGCCTATACAACAGTCTCCCCCCCTCCGAAGAGCTGGGAGGACTGTACAGACACCCTCCACTGTGGAACTGGGAGTTACCAAGTATGAGCATCGGGCACTGCACACCACCTCCAAGGAGGGAGGTTCATCAGGGCAAGTGTAGGGGGGTTGAATATTCGGTACTCTCAGTCCCTGGAGACATCCGCAGATGAGCTACATCCAAATGGTCTCAGCTCAAGGGTTGTCCCCTCTCACCTGGGAAGCCTCAATGTTGATGTTCTGGCTTTAGCTGTCCCTCTACTCACAAATTTTGGAGTTTCAGATCCTGTGCCCCTCAGATATGGCTCACGTTGGTCGCTGACACCTTGGATACCCCTAAATGTTCTAGTTGCCATTTTAAGTATTTGTCATTTTATCATTTGCCATGACCATTATTAAAAATAAATGTCTTTTTTAAAGCACCTTCACATCACATAAGGAAGACACGTATCACTGACCAAAAATCATCTCAAGAATCTCTGAAATACAAAGGTAATTGAAATTTAATGATTTAAAGTTGATTTGTGTGAATGCTGAGTAGAGAGAGGTCTGAGTTACAGGAGCATAAGAAAACTATTTTTGTGATGGTTCTGGTGATTGTTTCATGAGTTTAATATATCAAAACTGAAGAAATTGTGCATTTTGATTATACCCAGTTTATTCTACTTCAATTATAATTAAATAAATTTCCAAAAGTGTATAATTTTCTTTTGCTCTACTTTAGAATCAAGCCATCATTCTCAAAATAATATCAAGTTTTTTATTAAGACAACGTTACCACCTCAACAGAGGGATGTACACAATACAACAGAGCAAAAGGTAGAAAGTTGTGTCACATATGGTTCACATTGATGGTCAATTTATCTAGTTTTTTGTTTGTATGGGCTAGCCCTCTCCTTAACTTGATACTGTGTAGTCAGAAATTATTGAGTTCTATGCAGGTCTTAACCCTCTCTATCACAAGGTATGCTAAGTCAGCTTCATGCTTAGTATACCATAAACTTGAGCAGAAATGAGCTTACGTATTGGATGATGGTCATGATCAAGATGATAATGACAAATAGCTAACATTTACTGAGAGTCTACTGTGCTCTAGGTACTGGGCTAAACAAGAAGGAAAGAAGGAGTGTGGGTAAATTAGGATACCAAGAGAGGAGATAGTTACCATCTAAATGTAAAGCACACATAAAAAAATCCTCACAATGTAGCAAAAGATTTTATTTGTATAAACTTCAGTATGAGTACAGAAGATATGGAGACTAGTCCTGCCTTGAGATGTCTAGAATGAAGGTTTAGTTGATTTAAGCCTTGAGATGTAAGTAGAGATTTTCCACACTGATAGATGTGAGGACATATTGAAGCAATATAGCAGACTGAGAGAAAGTGTGGGAACATGAGCCAAGGAAATGAGGGAGGTTATCCTATAAGCTTAGATTGAAGCCAGAACCTTGCTGAAGTATAAATTTATCTTCTAAGTTATTGAGGAAAAGAGAATAATTTGGATTCTAAAATGATAATACAGCTGCAGTTTGTGGAAAGGATAATAAGGAAAAAAGATTAAGGGAAAGTTAGTTTCAAGTCTTCTGGGACAGTTGTGACAACAAAAGGTAGAGTCTGAAGATTGGGAAGGTAGTTTGGTAGCAAAGTGTTTATTTAGCATGTAAAAGGAGCTGAGTTTAGTCACTAAGTCAAAAATAAAAACAGTGCAGGGGATGAAACTAAGGCAGTAGCGATGAGGTTGAACTGGAAGCCAGATTCAAGGTATCTCAGAATTAGTTTCAGAACATGGCCACTAATAGATGTGTGATGCCTGAGGTAGATGAGAAAGGTGATGGTGATAGTTTTGTGTGTAGGTTTTCACACATACTCACTCTCAGTGCTCAGCCTTATGTCCACATTAGAAATCATTATATTGGGCTGTTTTTAATCTCTTCTAGTAGCTGCACTTTTTGAGGACAGAAATTGTCTATTTTAGGGCCAAGAAGTATTCTCAGTAAGCACTAAATTGCATTAGAGTAGCTTCTTCTGAAACAAAGGAAGCAACTGTTATTTATTTTATTTTATTTATTTATTTTTTTTTGGCATTGAGTACCAGCCATGTGTCTTAGCCAAAATATAGAATACAGAAAAGAAGCAAATTTGGAAAGATAGGGAACTCACATATGTAAGGCTTCATTTTGATCTAGTTAGATTTAGATACCTGTGTGAGACACTCAGAAGAATGTTGGTATTATTTATTAGCATTGAGAACAGTGCTATATAAAGAAGTGAGGACTAAGGGTACTGTGTTAGATTGCTGTAGGCTAGGTTAACAGTCCCTTTTAGAAGCCTAATTACTAATGTTTTCTCTTTATTGTTATACCATGCAGTATGATTAAGAAACTGCAGACATATAATTCAGATGACAGAGGTAAGTAAATATTCATAACATATAATTCAGATGACAGAGGTAAGTAAATATTCATAACATTTTTTCCGTTAAATAACTACTTATGTTTTTTATGATTATGAAGTCCCTGTTTTCTTTCCTACAAGAAGCTTAAAATTCAGTGGTATTAATGTCACTCTTATATTTCTGTGCAGTGGTTAGGTGAATAGGCCCTTTGGAATTTGTAAAGTATAATGAATTGAGGATCTTTGCTATATCTGTCTATACAGATATGCCAAGTTTCTTACATATTACACTGTGTTTCTAGGAGTTTTGATGAAGACATTACTCCCACAAAGGTACCAACCTCTACTGCTCTACTTTTCCTCAAAAACATAACATAAATGAAGTTTCTTCTATCTCATGATAGCTGGACTAGAGTTTGGATAGGCCTCTGCTAGTTTCTACAGAACTTTCCCAAGCATATTACACATACACACACACACACACACACACACACACACACACACACACACACCTATGAAGAACACTAGGACAGAAATCACCACCTGGATGATTATCAGGACCCTAAAATCTAGTATGCACAAAACCAAAGGTAT